>NC_136470.1:116840293-121640293 GCF_902686455.1 Sciurus vulgaris
AGGGGAGATCAGTATTAGCAGTGTCCAAATCAGACACTATGCAATCCTGGACCAAATAGCCCCTATGGGGACAATAACATCATGTAAATAAGGGAGAAAGCGACTCTGAGGGAACAGGTAAACAGCAGGAAAAGAAAGCAAGAAATGTAAAGAAATAAAAACTTAATTTTTTTTTTTTTAAAAGGAGAAAAAAGAAAATGTGCTGTATAATAGTCATATACTAATGAAACCTCCCAGTGTTCAGTAGCCTGATGTATGAGAGGTACGTGACAATGAGCTTCATACCTCCAGCAGGCGTCTCAGGATGGGATTTTCCCCACCCAAAGATCGGAGCTACAGCATCCAGCATTATCCAAGATGGCTGCCCTGGCTTCCAAATGTGTTGGCAAATGGGGAGCTGCAGCTCAGGGGTGGACGTAGTCAGCTGGAGGTCCTGGTCAGCAGTTGGTCCGGCAGCGGTCCTGGAGGTCAGTTGGTGTGGTTGTGGGATCCAGGAATCCAGGTGCAGTCAGTTGGTCTGGGTTCCCGGTGATAGGGCACAGTTGGTTAGTCTGGGGGCAGGGAGCAGTCAGTTGATGTGAGGGCCCCAGAGGCAGGGAGTGATCGGTTGGGCTGAGGGATCCTGGAGACGCGACTCATTCAGTCTTGTCAGGGGTCCTACAGGGCCTGGCTGTTGTCTCTATATGGCGGCAGCCACGTGTAATCAAACCTGCAGGTACTGTAGCAGTGAACTTCCAGGCAGCAGCAGGCAGCTGGTTCTCCACTGGCGGTCCGCGGTCAATCTACTGGCAGCTGTTGGATGATCGGGAGGTGAACCTCAAGCGTTGGGTGATGGATAGGGGTAAGGCAGGAGATGGACAGGCGAGAGGCAGGCAAATGGTGGATGATAGACGCCTGACAGTGAGCAATCTGCTCTCAAAAAAGGTGTCGATATGCTGGCAGACTGCAGGTCATCACAGCAGACAAATGGGGTAAAGAGCAGGGGATCGATAAGCAGCAAAAACTGCGTCACCGGGAAACAGATATCCTCTGCTTGAATCCGGCGTTGCGGAGTGACAAGGAATGCAGCCTCCCACTAGACCGCCATCTTGGATTCTCCAACGAAAGTTTTAATTGTCCTACGGTATTCAGGTCTGTTGCCTCTTCTGGGATGTCTTTACATGCCTTTCCAGGCAAAGGTATTAACTTCTCCATTCTCCTGTGGAACCTCAGTCTTTCTGTTTTCCTTCTCTTCCAATTCCCTTCTTTCCATTCCCTCCATTTTTCCCTTCCTCTCTCCCTTCCTTTCGTTCTGACATATAATTGACATAACACAAATTTTACCATTTTAGAGTGTTAATTTCAGTGATTTTTAGTATATTCATAAGATGTGCAATCATTACCACTAGCTAGTTGCTTAACATTTTATTAGCATAGAAAGAAACCATGTCTGTTAAGCAGTTACTTCCTATTCCTGCTCCTCACTTCTGGTAACAATTAATCTGTCTGTCTCCATGGATTTGTGTGTTCTGAACGTTTCATGTAATTGCAGTCATACACTATGTATATTGGCCTTTTGTGACTGGGTTGTTTATGCATCTTGAAGTATGTATCAGTTCATCATTCTTTTTTGTTGCGGAATAATACCATATGGATATACTTTTTTATTTTTTTGGTACTGGGTATTGAATCTAGGGGTGCTTACACTAAGCTATATCCTCAGCCCCTTTTAAAAGTTTTTAAATTTTGAGACAGCATCTTGCTAAGTTGCTTAGAGCCTAGCAAAGTTGCCAAGCCTGGCCTCAAATTTGTGATCCTCCTGCCTTAGCCTCCCTAGTGGCTGGGATTACAGGTATGTACCACTGCACCTAACTACATTTTGTTTATCCATTAGTTGATAAAAGAACCTTAGTAATTTGTATTATTATACTTGTCAGTTTGGTCATGGTATATGTTTACATTTCTGTCACTCTGTGGCCAGGATCCTCTCATCTGTACATTTTCAGTGCCAACCAGTACTGGTAAATGCCAGGTGCTTAGTATTTATCAATGAAGTAGGCCTGGTGATACATGCCGGTAATGCCAGTGACTTGGGAGGCTCAGGCAGGAGGATAAGTTTGAGGCCAGCTTGGGCGACTGAGACTGTTCCAAAATAAAAAATAGAAGGGATGTAGCTCAGTGGTAGATTCAATCCCTAGAACTAGAATGGGAGTGGGGGTGGGGATTTGCATCATTTTATCTCCCTTCCCAGAAAACTTGACTGCCTTTTTAATACCTCTCAGATCCAAGCCATGATTCCTGAGTAGAATGTCCTTTCCTCCTTCCTCACTTGTCTAATTCTGCTTGCGTTAGGCGTTATTATAAAATCTGCCCCTCCTGGAAGACTTCCAACAGCATTCAGACTTCAGCCTCTTGCTGCATGTTCTTCACTCTGGTATACTTGAAATCTCCATCATTCACTAGGTACTTAATAAATATACCCTTGTATTGGGACATTAAACCCACTAATACCAGGACTCCCTTTTGTACCTCCAGTACAAAGGTGCTCTAACTATTTAGTGGAATTGTATCTAATATTTGCTTTACTTAAACTCCCCTATATATTTGCAAAAGGAGAGAGGGAGAAGGCAAGGAAGAGGGAGACTTGAGTGACAGAAAGAAATAATTTAAATAGTTAATTTTTTTTTTTTTTTTTTTGAGATGGTGTCTTGTAGTGTTGCCCAAGCTGTTCTTGAACTTATGGGCTCAAACAGTCTTATCTTCACTTCCCAAGTATCTGGGACTATGTGTGTGCACCATCGTGCCTAGTTAATAATGTAATTTTTATTCACTATTTTGCTCAGCAAGTGTTTGCTCAATGGCAGTGGATGCAGTTCATCCCATTCCAGTTAGTGTGACTGAGAAAACCTATGAAGAATTCTTGATCATTGACCGAAGAGAAATTGTTTAGGTAACTAGAGGCATGAGTGGTGATGGGTTGGTTAGTGTTTTATTAAAAAACTTTGAGGGTTATACTACAGAGAATTATTGAGAAATGAGGAGGATGAATTGGGAGAGGCTGCAAGCTGCAGTCTTTATAAAATTGTACTAGTTTAAGCAACAAATACATGAAAATAAAAAATTTAGTAGATTTTAAGAGTTTTTCTTTCTTGAAGAATCCCTTCTTTAACTATTCATTAAGTGAAATAGCAAAGAATGATTTGTAAAGAATACAGTCAAGACATTCTTTAGGATAAATGAGCTAACAGTAGCAACATCAACAAAATAGCCTATTCAATTGGAAACTTACTCTTTCATGTGTATTAGTTCTATATTTTGTTTCCACTGATATTCTTCCTTGCATTTTCTCTCTCTAGCTTCTTTTTAAAAAAATTGTTTTTTGCTGTTGATGGACACAATACCTTTATTTGTTTTATTTTATTTATGTGGTGCTGAGGATCAAACCCAGTGTCTCACACATGCTAGGCAAGCACTCCACCAATGAGCTACAACCCCAGCCCTCTCTCCAACTTCTTAACTTCTTGTAAGAAATCTTGATTTTCTTTTCTTTTTTTGGTACTAGAAATTGAACTGAGGGGCACTTTACCACTAAACTATATTCCTAGCCCTTTTTGTTTTGAGACAGATCTGAAGACTGGCCTCGAACTTGCAATCTTCTGCCAGGGCCTTCCTAGTCACTGGAATTACAGTACGTGCCACCAGCCCCATGGCAGGAATCTTGATTCTTTTTTTTTTTTTTTTTTAAATTTTATTATTTTTTGATTCATTGTACACAAATGGGGTACAGCTTTTCATTTCTCTGTACACAATGTAGAATCACAACATTTGTGTAATCATACATGTACATAGGGTAATGATGTTTATCTCATTCCATTATCTTTCTTTCCCCCCACCCCACCCTTCCCCTCATTTCCCTCTACACAATCCAGCATTCCTCCATTCTTCCCTTACTCCTCCCATTATGTATCAGCATCCACTTATCAGTGAAAACATTCAGCCTTTGGTTTTTTGGGATTGGCTTATTTCACTTACCATGATATTCTCCAACTCCATCCATTTACTTGCAAATGCCATAATTTTATTCTTCTTTATGGCTGAATAATATTCCATTATGTACATATGCCACAGTTTTTTTAATCCATTCATCAATCGAAGGGCACCTAGGTTGGTTCCACAATCTAGCTATTGTGAATTGAGCAGCTATGTGGTTGCGTCACTATAGTATGCCGATTTTAAGTCTTTTGGGTATATGCCAAGGAGTGGGATAGCTGGATCAAATGGTGGTTCCATTCCAAGTTTTCTAAGGAATCTCCATACTGATTTCCAGAGTGGCTGCACTAATTTGCAATCTCACCAGCAATGTATGAGTGTACCTTTTCCTCCACATACTCACCAACACCTATTATTCCTTGTATTCTTGATAATAGCCATTCTGATTGGGGTGAGATGAAATCTTAGGGTAGTTTTGATTTGCATTTCTCTTATTACTAGAGATGTTGAACATTTTTTCATATATCTGTTGATTGTAGATCTTCTGTGAAGTGTCTTCTCATTTCCTTATCACATTTATTGATTGGGTTATTTATATTTTTGGTGTGAAGTTTTTTGAGTTCTTTATTATATATATATATATATAATAAAGTAGTATAATAAAATGGAGTAATATTCCATTGCGCATATATATGTATATGTGTGTATGTGTATATATATATACATATATATACCACAGTTTCTTTATCCATTCATCAATTGAAAGACATCTAGGTTGGTTCCACAATCTGGATATTGTGAATTGAGCGTCTGTGAACATTGATGTGGCTGTACCTCTGTATTATGCTGATTTTAAGTCCTTTGGATATAGGCTGAGGAGTGGGATAGCTGGGTCAGATGGTGGTTCCATTCCATGTTTTCTAAGGAATCTCCACACTGCTTTCCAGAATGGCTGCAATAATTTGCAGCCCCACCAGCAATGTATGAGTGTACCTTTTTCCCCACATCCTCTCCAACACCTATTGTTGCTTGTATTCTTGATAATCGCCATTCTAATTGGGGTGAGATGGAATCTTAGTGTAGTTTTGATTTGCATTTCTCTTTTTACTAAAGATGGTGAACATTTTTTCATATGTTTGTTGATTGCTTGTAGATCTTCTTCTGTGAATCGTCTGTTCATATCCTTAGCCCATTTGTTGATTGAGTTATTTGTATTCTTGGTGTAGAGTTTTTTGAGTTCTTTATATATTCTGGAAATTAGTGCTCTATCTGAAGTATGAGAGGCAATGATATTCTCCCACTCTGTAGGCTCTTTCTTCGCATTGCTGATTGTTTCCTTTGCTCAGAGAAAGCTATGTAGTTTGAATCTATCCCAGTTGTTGATTCT
The DNA here is from genome assembly GCF_902686455.1 of Sciurus vulgaris. NCBI lineage: Eukaryota > Metazoa > Chordata > Mammalia > Rodentia > Sciuridae > Sciurus > Sciurus vulgaris. Next base: position 116,845,650 of record NC_136470.1, read on the forward strand.
TGCTTTTATTTCTTGTGCTATGGGGTCCTGTTAAGGAAGTCTGGTCCTAAGCCAACAAGGTGAAGATTTGGACCTACTTTTTCTTCTATAAGATGCAGGCTCTCTGGTCTGATTTCAAGGTCCTTGATCCATTTTGAGTTGAGTTTTGTGCAGGGTGAGAGATAGGGGTTTAGTTTCATTCTGTTGCATATGGATTTCCATTTTTCCCAGCACATTTGTTGAACAGGCTGTCTTTTCTCCATTGCATATTTTTGGCACCTTTGTCTAGTATGAGAAAATTGCATTTATTTGGGTTTGTGTCCGTGTCCTCTGTTCTGTACCATTGATCTACCTGTCTATTTTGGTGCCAATACCATGCCATTTTTGTTACTATTGCTTTGTAGTATAGTTGAAGTTCTGGTATTGTGATACCCCCTGTTTCATTCTTCCTGCTAAGGATTGCTTTAGCTATTCTGGGTTTCTTATTCTTCCAGATGAATTTCATGATTGCTTGCTCTGTTTCTGTAAGGTATGTCATTGGGATTTTAATTGGAATTGCATTGAATCTTTATAGCACTTTTGGTAGTATGGCCATTTTGACAATATTAATTCTGCCTATCCAAGAACATGGGAGAGCTTTCCATCTTCTAAGGTCTTCCTCAATTTCTTTCTTCAATGTTTTGTAGTTTTCATTGTAGAGATCTTTTACCTCTTTGGTTAGATTGATTCCCAAGTATTTTATTTTTTTTGAGGCTATTGCAAGTGGAGTTGTTTTCCTCATTTTCCTTTCAGATGTTTCATCACTTGCGTATAAAAATGTTTTAGATTATGCATGTTGATTTTATAGCCTACTTTGGTGAATTCATTGATGAGGTCTAGACGTTTTCTGGAGGAGTTTTCTGGATGCTCTAAATATAGAATCATGTCATCCGCAAATAGTGACAGCTTAAGTTCCTCTTTTCCTATTCGTATCCCTTTAATTTCTTTGGTCTGTCTAATTGCTCTGGCTAGAGTTTCAAGGACAATGTTGAATAGAAGTGGTGAAAGAGGACATCCCTGTCTTGTTCCCATTTTTAAAGGGAATGGTTTCAGTTTTTCTCCATTAAGAATGATATTGGCCATGGGCTTAGCATAAATAGGCTTTACAATGTTCACGGATGTTCCTACTATCCCTATTTTTTCTAGTCCCATTTATTTCTTATGCTTTGGGAATCTTCTTAAGGAAGTCTGGTCCTAAGGCAACAAGTTGAAGATTTGGACCTACTTTTTCTTCTATAGGATGCAGGGTCTCTGGTCTGATTTCAAGGTCCTTGATCCATTTTGAGTTGAGTTTTGTGAAGAGTAAGAGATAGGGGTTCAGTTTCATTTTGTTGCATATGGATTTCCATTTTTCCCAGCACCATTTGTTGAACAGTCTATCTTTTGTCCACTGTATGATTTTGGCACCTTTGTCTAGTATGAGATAACTGTACTCATATGGGTTTGTTTCTGTGTCCTCTATTCTGTACCATTGGTCTACATGTCTATTTTGGTGCCAATACCATGCCATTTTTGTTACTATTGCTCTGTAGTGTAGTTGAAGTTCTGGTATTGTGATACTTCTTGGTTCACTCTTCCTGCTAAGGATTGCTTTGGCTATTCTGGGTCATTTATTCTTCCAGATGAATTTCATGATTGCTTGCTCTATTTCTGTGAGGTACGTCATTGGGATTTCAATTGGAATTGCATTGAATGTTTATAGCACTTTTGGTAGTATGGCCATTTTGACGATATTAATTCTGCCTATCCAAGAACATGGGAGAGCTTTCCATCTTGTAAGGTTTTCTTTAATTTCTTTCTTTAGTGTTCTGTAGTTCTCATTGTAGAGGTCTTTCACCTCTTTTCTTTGATTAATTCCCAAGTATTTTATTTTTGTAGAGGCTATTGTGATTTCGGTACTTTTCCGAATTTCTCTTTCAGATAATTCATCGCTTATGAATAGAAATGCATTAGATTTATGTGTGTTGATTTTATATCCTGCTACTTTGCTGAATTCATTTATTCTAGAAATTTTCTGGTGGGATATTTTGGATCCTCTATATATAGAATTATGTTGTGGGCAAATAGTGATAGTTTGAGTTCTTCTTTTCCTATTCATATCCCTTTAATTTCTTTGGTCTGTCTAATTGCTCTGGCTAAAGTTTCAAGGATGATGTTGAATAGAAGTGGTGAAAGAGGGCATCCCTGTCTTGTTTATGTTTTTAGAGAGAATCCTTTCAGTTTTTCTCCATTATGAATGATGTTGGCCTTGGGCTTAGCATTGCATTTTGTTCTACTTTTTTTTTTTTTAGTTGTTAGTGGACCTTTATTTATTTTTATTATTTATTTATTTATTTATCTATCTATCTATCTATCTATCTATTTATTTATTTATATGTGGTGCTGAGAATTGAACCCAGTGCCTCAGACATGCCAGGCAAGCACTGTACCAGTGAGCCACAACCCCAGCCCAGGAATCTTGATTCTTTTTTTTTTTTTTTGTAGTACTCGGGATTGAATCCAGGCACTTTACCAACTGAGCTATCTCCCCAGCCGGAATCTTGATTCTTAATATGAGAAAAATTTTTTATTTTTAAGTGCTTATTAGTACCTTTGGTGTCTTTTACTTGGTAGTTCTTTGCCTCCCCTGTTTCAGATCTGAAGTGATACATTCCAGAACCTTACTTGGTTACCTTTTTGACTTTGGGTGAACTTTACCATGTGGTTTATTTTAGCCTCTAAGTTCTTGCATTTCCCTTAGTGTTTTATCTACTCATTATTAGTAAAATTGGTTTATCCAGTTTTGTCTGTGAGGAATCCCTGTTTTCAGAGCTTATGGCCAATTTTTTGCTTAATTTTTAGGTAAAAGTATCTCAACTGCTGCTACAGAGATAAGTTCTATGAAAGCAATTTTACTTGTTTAGGAACCAGATAATACTCATTATGGCAAAAGATGTTATATACACATTCGAAATACAAACAGGCTTTTTAAAAATGGAACATTGGTTGCCCATAAGAGACCCAACATACTGATGTGTACAGGGCTGTCTCAGCTTAGAGGCTTCCAAATGGATTTGAGCCATGATAAGGTTATACAGCGTTTTCATGAGAGACACTGTAAAATATGTTTTGTATCTCTGTAGGATTTGTGATGTTCTGAGTTATTGAGTCCTTATTATGTTGCTGGGTCATATGCTGTGTGAACCCTCATAGCACCTGAGTGGAGGTGTCATTACCCTAGTTGTATAGATGAGGAAAATCTAAGTAATTTTCTCTAACTAAGTGCTGCCATTAAGCCAGTCTTCTGACGTGAAAGAACTCCCATCTTGTGATACACCTACCACCTTTATGGTGGTGCTGATGGTAAAAGCTGACAGGCGCGGCATGTGGTCTCTAGCCTGGGCTGGTGTCTGAAGAGGAGGTAACAGCAGTACCTTAGACCTGATAGGGAAACCTGAAAAAGAAACCTTGTGTGTCTTTTACTTTTAATTGAGATTTGAAGAACAATATTCTACTAGCCCAGTTTATTTTACTTCCTAAATAGTTCTCAAATCTGGCCTTTCCTTTGGCTTTTTAACTGGTCTTTTATTTTTTTTATTTCATTTTCCACATTTCTTCCAGCAAAATTCTCTTCCTTCTCTCCTTTTTGCAGTATTTGTGACTGAACCTACGAGTGCTCTCCCATAGAGTTATATGCCCATGCCTTTCAATTTTTTATTTTGATACAGGGTCTACCTAAATTGCCCAGGCTGGCTTTGAGTTTGTGCTCTTCCTGCCTCAGTCTCCTGAATCACTGGCATTAAAGGCATGTGCACCATGCCTGGTTTTCTTTGTTGTGCTGGGAATTGAATCCAGGGCTTCATACCGACTAGGCAATTGCTCTATCACTGAGCTGAATCCTCAGCTGCTGCTTCGGCCTCTCCTCCCACTTATTCCCTCTTCCACTTTCTCCTCTTATCCTTTCCTCCCACCCCCCTTTTTTTTTCTCCTTGATGCTAGGGATTGAACCCAGGGCCTCACACATACTAGGCTGGAACCTTTCTTTTATTTTTGAATACTTGCAATGTGATAAATACTGAGCTGTGTATCTTCATAGTACAATTTATATTTGTTCAATACTTGGTCCTCTTAAGAAAAGTTGAAGGTAGGGGATACCTCCATTTCACATGAGAGGAACCTATGGTCCAGAGAGATTAAATAACTTGCTGAGGTCACATAGCAAAATGAGCTAAGATTTGTTTTTGGCTTAAAACTGCATGCACATTTGATTTTTTAAAAAATATTTTTTAAGTTGTAGATGGACACAATACCTTTATTTATTTTTTTAAATCTTTAATTATTAAAATCTTTTATTTTTACAGACTGCATTTTGATTCATTGTACACACATGGGGTATAACTTTTCATTTCTATTGTACACAATGTAGATTCACACCATTCATGTAATCATACATATACATAGGGTAATACTGTCTGTTTCATTCTACTATCTTTCTGTCCTCCATCCCCTTCCACCCCATTTTCCTCTACACCTTCCAAAGTTCCTTCATTCTTCTCTTCCCCCATCACCCTCCTGATTATATATTGTCATGCATTTTTCAGAGAAAACATTCAGCCTTTGGTTTTTGGACTTGTCCTATTTCATTTAGCATGATATTTTCCCACTTCATCCATTTATCAGCAAATGCCATAATTTTATTCTTCTTTATGACTGAATAATATTTCATTGTGAATATATACCACAGTTTCTTTATCCATTCATCAGTTGAAGGGCATCTAGGTTATTTCTATAATCTAGCTATTGTGAATCTAGCAGCTGTGAACATTGACGTGGCTGCATCACTGTATTATGCTGATTTTTAGTCCTTTGGGTATAAACCAAGGAGTGGGATAGCTGGGTCAAATGGTGGGTCCATTTCAAATTTTCTGAGGGATCTCCACACTACTTTCCAGAGTAGCTGCACCAATTTGCAACTCCACCAGCAATGTATGAGTGTACCTTTTCCCCCACATCCATGCCATCACTTATTGCTTGTGTTCTTGATAATAGCCATTCTAATTGGAGTTAGATGAAATCTTAGGGTGGTTTTAATTTGTATTTCTCTAATTACTAGGGATGATGAGCACTTTTTCATATATTTGTTAATCAGCTGTATCTCTTCTTCTGTGAAGTGTCTGCCCATTTCCTTAGCCCATTTATTGATTGATTTCTTTGTATTTTGGGTGTAAAGTTTTTAAAGTTCTTTATAAACTTTGGAGATGAGTGCTCTGTCTGAAGTGTGTGTGGAAAGGATTTTCTCCCACTCTGTAGGCTCTCTTTTCAACATTATTGATTGTTCCCTGTGCTGAGAAAACACTTTTTAGTTTGAATCTATCCCATTTATTGATTCTTGCTTTTATTTCTTGCGCCATGGGGGTTTTGTTAAGGAAGTCTGGTCCTAAGCCAACGTGATGGAGATTCAGGCCTACTTTTTCTTCTATTTGGTGAAAGGGCTCAGGTCTAATTGCTAGATCCTTGATCCATTTTGGGTTGAGTTTTGTACAGGGTGAGAGATAGGGGTTTAATTTCATTTTACTGCATATGAATTTCCAGTTTTGTCAGCACTTTTTGTTGAAGAGGCTATCTTTTCTCCATTGTAAGTTTTTTGGCACCTTTGTCTAGTATGACATAACTGTACGTATGTGGATATGTCTCTGTGTCTTCTGTCCTGTACCATTGGTCTACCTATCTATTTTGGTGCCAGTACCATGCTGTTTTTGTTACTTTTTTTTTTTTTTGCAGTGCTGGGGATTGAACCCAGGGCCTTGTGCTTGCAAGGCGGGCACTTTACCAACTGAGCCATATCCCCAACCCTGTTTTTGTTACTATTGCTGTAGAGTTTAAGCTCTGGTATTGTGATACCTCCTGCATCACTCTTCCTGCCCAGTATTGCTTTGACTATTCTGGGTCTTTTAAGAAGAATTTCATGATTGCTTTTTCTGTTTCTATAAGAATGTCATAGTGATTTTAATTTGAATTGCATTAAATCTTATAGTATCTTTGGAAGTATGGCCATTTTGATAATATTAATTCTACCCATGCAAGAACATGGGAGATCTTTCCATCTTCTAAGGTCGTCTTCAGTTTTTTTCTTTATTGTTTTGTAGCTTTCATTGTAGAGATCTTTCACCTCTTTTCTTAGATTGATTCCCAAGTATTTTATTTTTTTTGAGGCTATTGCGAATGGAGTTGTTTTCCTCATTTCCCTTTCAGATGTTTTATCGCTTATGTATAAAAATGTAGATTTATGCGTATTGATTTTATATCTTTCTATTTTGCTGAATTCATTGATGAGGTCTAGAAGTTTTCTGGAGGAGTTTTTTTATCCTCTAAATAGAGAATCATATCATCAGCAAATAGTGACAGCTTGAATTCCTCTTTTCCTATTCGTATCCCTTTAATTTCTTTAGTCTGTCTAAGTGCTCTGGCTAGTATTTCAAGGATGATGTTGAATAGAAGTGGTGAAAGAGGGCATCCCTGTCTCGTTCCAGTTTTTAAAGGGAGTTCTTTGAGTTTTTCTCTATTAAGAATGATGTTGGCTATGGGCTTAGCATAAATAGCCTTTACAATTTTGAGGTATGTACTTACTATCCCTATTTTTTCTAGTGTTTTGAGCATGAAGGGGTGTTGTATTTTGTCAAATGCTTTTTCTGCATCAATTGAAATAACTATATGATTCTTATCCTTATATCTATTGATATGATAGATTGCATTTATTGATTTCCAGATGTTGAACCAACCTTGCATTCCCAGGATGAACCCCACTTGATAGTGGTGCACTATCTTCTTAATATGTTTTTGGACACAGTTTGACAGGATTTTGTTAAGGATTTTTTGCATCTGTATTCGTCAAGGATATTAGTCTAAAATTTTCTTTCCTTGATGTGTCTTTGTCTGCTTTGGGTATGAGGGTGATATTAGCTTCATAGAATGAGTTTGGAAGGGTTCCCTCCTTTTCTATTTCCTGGAATACTTTGAGAAGTATTGGAATGAGTTCTTCTTTGAAGGTCTTGTATAACTCGGCTGAGAATCTGTCTTGTTCTGGGCTTTTCTTGGTTTGCAGACTTTTGATGGCTTCTTCTATTTCGTTGTTTGATATTGATCTGTTTAAATTGTGTATGTCCTCCTGGTTCAGTTTGGGAGGATCATATGTCTCTAGAAACTTGTTGATGTCTTTAGTATTTTCTATTTTGTTGGAATATAGATTTTCAAAGTAACTTCTCATTAAGTTATGTATTTCAGTGGTGTCTGTTGTGATATTTCCATTTTCATCACGAATTTTAGTAATTTGAGTTTCCTCTCTCTCTTTGTTAGTGTGGCTAAGGGTTTGTCTATTTTGTTTACTTTTTCAAAGAACCAACTTTTTGTTTTGTCAACTTTTTGAATTGTTTCTTTTGTTTCAATTTCATTGATTTCAACTCTAATTTTAATTATTTCCTATCTTCTACTACTTTTGGTGTTCTGTTCTTCTTTTTCTAGGACTTTGAGCTGTAATGTTAGATCATTTAGTTGTTAATTTTTTATTCTTTTCTTGAATGTGCTCCGTGCAATGAATTTTCCTCTTAGTACTGCTTTCATAGTGTCCTAGAGATTTAGATATGTTGTATTGTTGTTCTCATTTACCTCTAAGAATTTTATTATCTCTTCCCTGATGTTTTCTTTTATCCGTGTTTTATTCAATAGCATATTATTTAGTCTCCAGGTGTTGGAGTAATTTCTGTTTTTTTATTTTGTCATTGATTTCCAATTTCATTCCATTGTGATCTGATGGAACACAAGGCAGTATCTCTATATTTTTGCATTTACTTAGGGCTTCTTTGTGGCATAACATATGGTCTATTATCGAGAAGTTTCCATGTGCTGCTGAGAAGAAAGTGAATTTGCTCGTGGATGGATGGAATATTCTATATATGTTAAGTCTAAGATATTGATTGTGTTATTGAGTTCTGTGGTTTCCTTGTTGAGTTTTTGTTTGGAAGATCTATCTAGTGGTGACAGTGGTATGTTAAAGTCACCCAGAATTATTGTGTTGTGGTCTGTTTGATACCTGGAATTGAGAAGAATTTGTTTGATGTACAGGGATGCACCATTGTTTGGGGCATAAATATTTACTATCATTATGTCTTCCTGATTTATGGTTCCCGTAAGCAGTATGAAGTGTCCTTCTTTATCCCTTCTTGACTGACTTTGTCTTGAAGTCTACTTTATCTGAAATAAGGATGGAAACCCCTGCTTTTTTTTACTGAATCCATGTGTGTGGTAGGTTTTTTCCCATCCTTTCACCTTTAGTCTGTGGATGTCTTTTTTTATGAGATGAGTCTCTTGAAGGTAGCATATTGTTGGGTCTTTCTTTGTAATCCATTCTGCCAGTCTATGTCTTTTGATTGATGAGTTTAGGCCATTAACATTCAGTGTTATTATTGAGATATCATTTGAGATATTATTTGAGATATCGTTCCCAGTCATTCAGGCTTATTTTTGATTTTTAACTTGACTTGGTTTCTCCTTTGAGTGGTTTTTCCTTTAAGGTAGTTCCTCCCTTTACTGACCTACATTGTTGTTTTTTATTTCCTCCTCATGGAATATTTTGTTGAGAATATTTGTAGTGCAGGCTTTCTATTTGTAAATTCTTTTACTTTTGTTTATCATGGAAGGATTTTATTTCGTCTTCAAATCTGAAGGTTAGTTTTGCTGGGTATAGGATTCTTGGTTGGCAACCATGTTCTTTCAGAGCTTGAAATATGTTGTTACAGGCCCTTCTAGCTTTTAGAGTCTGTGCTGAGAAATCTGCTGATATCTGTAATGGTTTCCCCATATATGTAATCTGATGCTTTTCTCTCACAGCCTTCAAAATCCTATCTTTATTTTGTATATTAGACATTTTTATTGTAATGTGCCTTGGTGTGGATCTGTTGTGATTTTGTGCGTTTGGTGTTCTATAAGCCTCTTGTATTTGATTTTCCATTTCATTCTTCAGGTTTGGGAAATTTTCTGATATTATTTCATTGTATAGGTTGTTCATTCCTTTGGTTTGTATCTCTGTGCCTTCCTGAATCCTGGTAATTCTTATATTTGGTCTTTTCATGATATCCATAGTTCTTGGAGGTTTTGTTCATAATTTCTTACCATCTTCTCTGTTTGGGCAACTTTATTTTAAACTTTATTTTATGTTCATTATCTGAGTTCTGTCTTACAAGTGGTCTAGTCTGTTTGTGATGCTTTCCATTCAGTTTTTTTTTTTTTTTTTTTTTTTTTTTTTTTTGGTGCTGGGGATCGAACCCAGGGCCTTGTGCTTATAAGGCAAGCATTCTACCGACTGACCTATCTCCCCAGCCCCCTCCATTGAGTTTTTTGTTTGGTTTATTGTTTCCTTCATTTAAAGGATTTCCTTTTTTTTTTTTTTTAGAATCTCTCTTTGTTGGGGCTGGGGAGATAGCTCAGTCAGTAGAGTGCTTGCCTTGCAAGCACAAGGCCCTGGGTTCGATCCCCAGCACCCAAAAAAAAAAAAAAAAAAGAAAAAACTGTCTTTGTTGAAATGGTCTTTTGCTTCCTGCACTTGCTCTTTCAACTGCTTATAGGTGTGATCATTCATTGCCTGCATTTGCTCTCTTATCTCATGCTTTGCTTCACAAATCATTTTAATTATATATAATCTGAAGTCCTGACATTTCTTCTACCATACTGTCACTGGATTCTATTAATGTAGAATCTAGCTTTGTTTGGATCATTTTCTTCCCTTGTTTTTTCATGTTGTTCATGTGTCTTCCCCTCTAGCAGTGCAGATCTGGGGTATCGCAGTTTCCCCTGTATAGGCTTATAGCGACCCTATAGGTTTCCAATACCTTTTCTTTGAGGGGGAGATCAATATTAGCAGTGCCCAGTTCAGACAATATGCAACCTTAAACCAAATAGCCCCTATGAGAATGTTAACAATATTGTCATAATAAACAGAACGAGTTCAAGTATTATCTTCAGTATAACAAATAGATTTGCAATAAGGTCTGCAGTTTCTAATGGAGGACAATGAGGATGGGAAGGGGTGTAGGATGTAACTGTTAATGGGATAAGAAAAGAATATATAGAAGTTCTAGATCATAGAAAAAGTGAGAGTATAATCAAAAGAAGTTGGTTGTTAGCATGTGAAAAGGGAGAATGAGATTCTGAGGGAACAGGTAAACAAAAGGAAAAGAGAGCGCAAAATGTAAAGAAATAAAAACTTAAAAATTTTCAATAAGGAGGAAAAAAAAAAACTACACTGTAACAGTCATATAGTATTCAAACCCCCCTAGTCTTCAGTAGCCTGATGTATGAGAGGTACCTGACAATGAGCTTCCAGTCTCCAGGAGGCATCTCAGGATGAGATTTGCTCCACCTAAAGATGGGAGATAGGGCTTCCAGGATTACCCAAAATGGCCCCTCTGGCTTCCAAATGTGTTGGCAAATGGGGAGCTGCAGCACAGGGTGTGAGTGTGGTTGACTGGAGGTCCTAGAGGTGGGGTATGGTTGTTCAGAGAGGGATCCTGGAGGCAGCGTGTGGTTTGTCAGGTTGTGGGATCCTGGAGGCGGGGTGCAGTCGGTCTGGGGGTCTGTTGGTAGGGTGTAGTCAGTCAGTCTGAGGGTCTTGGAGGCAGGGAGGGTCGGTTGGGCTGAGAGGTCCTGGAGACAGGGCTCAGTCAGTCCGGCCAGGGATCCTACAGGTCCTGGCTGTTGTCTCAAAATGATGGCAGCCATGTGTAACCAGACCTGCTGGTATTGTGACAAAGGACTTCCAGGCAACAGCAGGCAACTGGCGCTCCACTGGCGGTCTGCAGGTAGTCTGCTGGCTGCTGTCGGATGATGGGGAGGTGAACCTTGGGCGGTGGGTGATGGGTAGGTGAAAGGCAGGCGATGGACAGGCAAATGGCGATGGTTGAACCCAGACATTGAACAATCTGCACTTAAAATGTAGTCGATATGCTGGCAGACTGCAGGTCATCACAGTAGACAAATGGGGTAAACAGCAGGGAATTGTTAAACAGCAAAAACTGCCTCACAAAGAAGCAGATATCTTCTGCTTGAAACCCAAGTTATGAAGTGACAAGGAACGAAGCCTCCCTCTAGTCCGCCATCTTGGATCTCTCCCCTTTATTTTATTATTTTTATGTGGAACTGAGGATGAATTCAGTGCCTCATACATTCCAGGCAGGCACTGTACCATTGAGGTACAACACCAACCTGCACATCTGCTTTTAAACAATATTCTATGCAGCAGAGTGATCTTTATAAAATACAGATCGAATCATACCATTTTACTTTTCCTTAGAAGAGAAAATCCAATCAACTTAGAAGTTCTAGGGTACTCTGTGGTAGTGATGTTATTTTTCCATAATGTTGGCTTTGTTACTTGTTAGGGACTTATTTCCTGCCCTTCTCCATACTTCCTACTTTAAATTACAAAACTTGTATTTTCTTAAACACCTTCTGCTCTTTTCTGTGAATCATTATTCATGAAATTCCCTATCTTTGAACTCTTCCCCAGTCACGCCTAGTCAGTACTTCTGACTCCTTCCCTGTTCCCAGGGCATTACCCTACTCTGTCCAGTTCTTTCATCAAAATTTACCTTGGGCCTCACTTTTAACACTTTTCTTCTTCCTTGACCTGATCTGTTCTGTGTATCTTTTTGGCCCCAGTAGATAGATAGTGTTTTGGAGATGTGACTCTAGAAGCAGATATTCCAGATCACTAAAACTTCAGCAAAAGTGAGCTGTTTTCATTTAAACAACTTGGAGTAGCTAAGGGTCAATTTTTGGCCTGAAGGTTATAAATCTGTTAATGAAGGATCTAACATTTTTCAGATTTTGACACCTGGATGTGTTCAAACTATCTTTGTAGTTTTTATAGCATATTTTCTTCCTCTTTTTTGGGGGGCACTGGAGATTAAACCCAGGGGCATCCACCCCTGAGATACATCCCACACCCTTTTTAGTTTTTTATTTTGAGACAGATTTTTCCTAAATTGCCAAGACTGGCCTCAAACTTGAGATCCTTCAATCCTTAGCCTCCCAAGTTGGTGGAGTAATAGAAGTGTGCTACAGGGCCCAGCTCTTGCTTCTTTTTTTTAAATGAGCTTCTCTTGCTATTCAGTATTCTTTTTTTGACTGGTACTCTAGCAGGCTGTATCCCCAAGGAATAGCTTTAGTTTCATATGATGTAAGAGCTTTCCATGTATTGATCCTGACTTTTTCTCTGAAATGTCCCAGAATAACCTGATCTAAGACCTCAGAGTATCGTTTTTTTTTTTTCATTTTTTTATTTGTTCTTTTTAGTTATATATAACAGTAGAATGTATTTTGACATATCATACATTACATGGAGTGTAACTTCCCATTCTTGTGGTTGTACATGATGTGGAGTTAAACTGATCGTGTATTCATATATGAATACAGGAAAGTTATGTCAGATTCATTCTACTGTCTTTCCCATTTCCCTCCCTTCCCCCCATTCCTCTCTGTCCAATCCGGTAAACCTCAACTCTGCTGCCTTCCACCCCCAGGTCTATTGTGTATATCAGAGAGAACATTTGACCTTTGGTTTTTTTGAGATTGGCTTATTTCACTTAGCATGATAGCCTCCAGTTTCATCCATTTACCAGCAAATGCCATAATTTCATTCTTTTTTATGACTGAGTAATATTTCATGTATTCATTCATCTATTTATGTGTTGGTTCCATAACTTAGCAATTGTGAATTGAGCTGCCATAAACACTGATGTGGCTGCATCACTATAGTATGCTGATTTTAAGTCCTTTGGGTATACACCAAGGAGTGGAATAACTGGATCAAATGGTGGTTCCATTCCAAGTTTTCTAAGGAATCTTCATACTGCTTTCCAGAGTGGTCGCAATAATTTGCAGTCCCACCAACAATGTTTGAGTGTACCTTTTTCCCCACATCCTTGCCAACATTTATTGTTGCTTGTATACTTGATAATTGCCATTCTTACTGGAGTGAGATGAAATCTCAGTGTAGTTTTAATTTGCAATTCTCTAATTGCTAGTGATATTGAACCTTTTTGTATATATTTGTTGACCATTTGTATTACTTCTTCTGTGAAGAGCCCAGTTCCTTTTCCCATTTATTGATTGGATTATTTTTTGTTGTTATGTTTTTTGAGTTCTTTTTATATCCTGAGATTAATGCTCTATCTTAGGTGCAGGTGGCAAAGATTTTCTCCCATTTTGTAGGTGCTCTCTTCATGTTCTTGATTGTTTCCTTTGCTGTGAAGCTTTTTATTTTGATGCAATCTTTATTTATTCATTCTTGATTTTACTTCTTGAGATTTAGGAGTCTTGTTGAGGAATTTGATTCCCAAGCTGAAAAAAATGGAGATTTGGGTCTACTTTTTCTTCTGTTAGGTGCAGTGTCTCTGGTCTAATGCCTAGGTTCTTGATTCACTTAAAGTTGAATTTGTGCAGGGTGAGAGATAAGGGTGTCATTTTTATCACATATGTATTTCCAGTTTTCCCAGCACCATTTGTTAAAGAGGCTATATTTTTTCCCCCAATATATGCTTATGATGCCTTTGTCTAGTATGAGTTAACTATATTTATGTGGCTTTGTCTCTGTATCTTCTCTTCTGTACCATTTGGTCTTCATGTCTGTTTTGGTGCTGATACCATACTGTTTTGTTATGATAGCTCTGTAGTATAATTTAAAGTGATGCCTCCTGCTTCACTTTTTTTGTTGAGGATTGCTTTGGCTATTCTGGGCCTCTTTTTCCAAATGAATTTCATGACTACTTTTTCTGTTTCTATGAAGAACATCATTGGAAACTTAATAGGAATTGCATTAGATCTATATAGTGCTTTTGGTAGTATGGCCATTTTAACAATATTAATTCTGCCTGTTTGAGAACATGGGCTCAAAGTATCTTTTATATCAGATACAGAGAATGGGCATTTTATTAAAAGACTCTCCTGGGCTGGGTGCAGTGACTCATGCTTGTAATCCCAGCAGCTGGAGAGACTGAGGCAAGAGGATTGGTAGTCAAAGCAAGCCTCAGCAACTTATCAAGGACCTAAGCAACTCAGCAAGACCCTGTTTCTAAATAAAATATTAAAAAACAAAGGACAGGGATGTGACTCAGTGGTTAAGTGGTCCTGGGTTCAATCTCTGGTTACCCCCTTCCCCACCAAAAAAAGTAAACAAATACAAAGAAAAAAGAAAAAAAAAAAAAAAAAAAAGAATCCCCTGGTTTGTATGCCATGGTACGCCTCCTCCTAGTGGGTTTATCAAAAATCATCAGTGTCAGCAATTAGAATGTAGTAATACTGTCTGTTTGCATTATCATTTTTCTGGGAGGGCTTTTTCTGTTTCCCCCCTTTTACCTCTTTTTCTGTGTATAGCATTTGGTGGTGCATTTAGTGACTTTCAACCAATCATTAAGTCTGAAGATCTGCAGATAATGAAAGTGTTCACTCTCCTGATACTGGAAAAGGTCCAGGTTTGGAAGGATTGACTATTAGGTGGTAGAGTGTCAGTATGTCTTCCACAGATTGTGATCCCTTTCCTTTCACTGAAATTATTCACATAATTCCCTAAACATGCTGTGGTTATTTGCATATCTCCCTTAAAACTTACTTCCCCAGGCTTGGTGGCACACATCTATAATCCCAGCAACTCAGGAGGTTTAGGCAGGACTCTCAAGTTCAAGGCCAGCCTGAGCAACTTAGTGAGACTCTATCTCAAAAATAAAAAAAAAGTAAAAAAATTGGAGATGTAATTCAGTGGTAGAGCACGCCTGGGTTCAGTCCCCAGTACTGCAGGACAAACAAAAACAACTTTTTCTTACTGTCAAGTTTAGAGATAACCTAGAGGGAACAACTTTTGGAAAGCAAAATTAAATAGTTGTTTCAGTTACTGATGGACTGTGTAGGGTTTTGAATCTTATTTGCTGTAGCTCTTTTGGAGTGGGGATTGAACTCAGAACAAGGCTTCTTTGCCTGCATGCTAGGCAAGTGCTCTATCACTGAGTCCATTTCCAGCAGCTATACCATTCTTTATCCTGGTGTTAATGGTTTGTGTAGATATTAGCTTTCTGTAGTGTTGGAACCTGCTGCCAGGCCCTGCTAAAGCCTCAGAAGGGGAAATCCATAGGCCAGAGTATCTTAACCAAAGCAGGTTTGTCTCTGCCTTACGCAGTAAAACAAGGAATGCTTCTAGTTAGCAGAATGCATTAGGTTTGGAGTCCTAATTAGATGTACCTGAAGATATGATGATTAGGATGCCTGACCACATGTAAACAGAGTGAGGAGTTAGGAATAGAGGGAGTGAATCAGAAGTAGAAAAGGAGCTCTTGGAGTGTGCTCTCTCCTTTAGTTTTTTAAAGGCAGCTAATTGGTGTCATCAGGATTTACCAAAAGATTGGCACATACAGTCTTGAAGAAACTTTCTCAAATATGCTATAATAGGGGAAAATGAGAGTTAAAAAGACAGTCACACAACCTTTGTAGGATCCACTCATGTTATTATATAGTATCCTCCCAAGTGGATGGAATTGTAGGTGTAAGCCACTGTTGTACCTGGCCATTATTGCTCTTTTAAATAATATTTTTTAAAATTGTGACTTCCAAATGGGTATTAACAGCATCTAGAAATAAAATCGATTTTTTCTCTATTCTTTTTCACCAAACTACCTTAGTTCATTTGTATTTCTAGTAGCTTGCCTATAGATTTTCTGTGTTGAAATAATACAATCCTTACTGTTAACAGTCTTCTTTTTTCTTTTTGGCATTCAGGATTGAACCCAGGGGTTCTCCGCCACTGAGCTACATCCCCATCCCTTTTTATTTTATTTATTCATTTTGGTATCAGGGATTGGACCCAGGGTGCTTAACCACTGAGTCACATCCCCAACCCTTTCTTTTTTTTTTTATTTTGAGATAGGGTCTCCCTAAGTTTCTTAGGGCCTTGCTAAGTTGCTGAGGCTGACTTTAACTTGCGATCCTCCTGTCTCAGCCTCCCTAATTGCTGGGGTTACAAGTGGGTACCACCATGCCTGGCTGATAATTTTCTTTTTTTAAATTCAATCCTTATGGCATTTTTTTTTTTTTTTTTTTGGTCTTACTTAGAATTTTTAATTTGATGTTGATAGAATCACCAATAGCATACAATCTTGTCTTTGTGAATTTAAAGGACATGCTCCCAGTGTTTCTTTTCTTTCTTTCTTTTCTTTTGGGGGGGAGAGGGACCAGGGATTGAATTCAGGGACACTCAACCATTGAGTCACATCCCAGCCCTATTTTATATTTTTATTTAAAGATAGGGTCTCACTGAGTTGCTTAGCACCTCCCTGTTGCTGAGACTGACTTTGAACTTGTTATCCTTCTGTTTCAGCCTCCCAAACCATTACGTGCACCATTGTGCCTGGCTCCCAGTGTTTCATACTCTGTGTGGTAATTGTTTCTGGTCAATTATCTTTGTCTTTTGGAAGAAACTTTCATCTGTTTTATTAAGAGTATGATTGCTTTTGTGATCATGAGTAGATTTTGAATATTATCTAAGCCTTTTCTGCATCTTTAGAGATAGTCATGTAGTTTATCTGATTCAATCTGATAGTTAGGTTATCAGAAGATTTATAGGAGTCTGATCTTATTTGCTCTGATTACTCCCTCATATGTTGCATTGTGAGCAAGGCTTCTTTTTTTATTTATATTTTTTAGTTGTCCATACACCTTTATTTTATTTATTTATGCGTGGTGCTGAAAATCGAGCCCGGTGCTTCACTCATGCTAGGCAGGTGCTGTACCACTGAGCTGCAACCTCAGCCCTTCAGCCAGGCTTTCTCTGAGGAAATATTTTGTGGTTTGGGGTGAGGAATATATCAGACATGCTTTGTGCTTACTGGTAGGCAACCAAGGTGTATCACTTGCTTGGGACTACTTTAATTTTGGTTAATTCCTTGGACCATATAGGAAAGTATGTATTTAGATCTCAAATTGGTTCGAGAGCAGATGGTTACAGATTTCCACTGGATACTTTTTTATTCCTCCTTCAACTTAGGTGGACAGGAGTTTCTATGTTCTCTGTGTTGGTGGGCAGGTTTTTCCTAGTTTGCTTTTTCACAACAGCATAAGTCTTCAAGGTCCTGGCTTTGTGTCAGCTCCTCCTTTTTATTTATTTGCAGTACTGGGGATTGAACCCAGGCATGCTGTCCACTGAACTATATCCCCAGCCCTTTTTATTTTTGAGACAGTCTTTCTAAGTTGCCGAGATTGGCCTTGAATTTGAGCTCCTCTTGCCTCAGCCTTCTGAGTCACTGAGATTACTGGCATGTCCCATCTTCCCATCCCACCAAGTTAGTTCCTCCTTTATAGCTTCTTTGAGCCCAACACATTGTCTCTTATCTCCTTTCACCCCACTCCTGATTATCCTTCTCCTCTCCCCCAGGACTGCTGCAGTGTCAGCTTTCAAAACTCAAGAGATTTATAGTTTGTGTTTTTTAGTTTGCTTTTCACTTTTGGTCATTGGGGGTTTCTGTTACCTTCTTGTGAGCACAGCTGTGCATTTAAAAAGAATGCTTATTATAATTACTTTTGGTACTGGAGATTAAACCCAGGGGTGCTTTACCACTGAGCTACATTTCCAGCTTTTTCATTTTTTTATTTTGGGACAGGGTACCGAGTAACTTAGGGCCTCACTGTGTTGCTGAGGCTAGCCTCGAACTTGTGATCCTCCTTTCTCAGCCTCCTGAGTTGACATTATAATTTTATTCACATTTCTAAGTGTTTTGCAATTGGAGAAATTTTGCAGGGTCTCTTGTCTGCCAGGGTGCCAGGCAGGAAGTCCTTGCCCAACTTGTTAAATGTGTTTGTGTTGATTTCCACTGGTTAGTCTAGAGCTGTGATTAGAATCTTTGGTGCTTTCTTGCCTTCAGTTCTGGTATACCCAGTATGCAGTGAATTACTCCCTTTCAGTTCCTTTTTCTTTTTTCTTTCTCTCTCTCTTTTTCACTTTTTTTACAAAAATTTCTTTAGTGGATGATGATTTTTTAGGCTTTTGTTGCAAAAGTTTGTTCAGTAGGGAAGCTACAAAATGACATATTTAGCTTGGAATGGTGGTCCCACATTTGTAATCCCAGTAGCTCAGGAGACTGAGGCAGGATGATTGCAAGTTCCAGGCTAGCCTGGACAACTTAATGAGAACCCACCTCAAAATAAAATAAAAAAGGACTGATGATGTAGTTCAGTGGTAGAGTACCCTTGGGTTCAACACCCAGTACTGGGGGAAAAATGACATACTTAATCTTGGTTTATGTTAATTCTTTTTTTTCTCTCTCTTACTGTTTTCCTTCCCCCTCCCTCCCTCCCTCCCTCCCTCCCTTCCTTACTTCCTTCCTTCCCTCCCTTCCTCCATTTTTTGGTACTGTGACTTGAACCCAAGGGCACTTTACCACTAGGCTACACCCCCATCCCTTTTATTTTTAAATTTTATGACACGGTCTTGCTAAATTGCTTAGAGCCTTGTTAAGTTGCTGAGGCTGTCCTTGGACTTGCAATCTTCTTGCCTTGGCCTCCCATGTTGCTGAGATTACAGGCATGCACCATCAGTTTGGGTTAATTCTAAAATTTGAAATGGGGTACATTTCATAATTATTGATTAAGACAATAGCAGTGCTAAAGGCATTTGTAAAACTACATGGGTCCTTGTTATATAATACTTTTTTGAAGTTATATAACAAAATATGTAAGTATATAATTTTTATATTTTTCTCATTAAGAATAAGGTTAGTTTGTATAATACTAATATTAAGAAAAATTTAATTAGAGACCTTTCTACTGTATCATATCTAAGCTGATGAAATAATAACAATGATATGAACTTCATTAAGAGCAGGAATGTCTTGATGCGTATGGTGGCCCAGGCCTATAATCCCAGCAACTATGGAGGCTGAGGCAGGAGGATTCCAATTTTCTGGCCAACCTCAGCAATTTAGCAAGCCCCTCAAGCAACTTAGTGAGAACCTGTCTCAAAATGAAAAGGACTGAGGATCTTGCTCAGTGGTAAAGCATTCCTGGGTTCAATCCCCAATACCAAAAACAAAACAAAACAAAAACAAACCAAACCAGGAATATCTTAACATGGGTACATGTGAATATGAAGATGTCTTCCTGTCAGAATTGTTTTTAAAACCCATGATTTTTTGTCTTTAGTTAATGGGAGAGACGATGAGATTCTAGAATATTGGGGTGATCAGTATCCTATCACTTAGCATGACCAAGTAGCAGCTTCTAGCCCTTGGTATATGATGCTCTGCAACTGCCACCATTGATTTAGCTGGGCCTTTTGTTCAGCCTCACTGTTATGTAACAGTGAATCTCACTCATTCTTGTTTGCTGTGGTGAGCGGGAGAGAGGATTAGCTCATCATTATTCACTCACTCCCCTTCCCTTTTTTGGACAGACATTAATTTTGGCTGTAGCTCTAGAGAAATGTCCACTTGAGAATAGGTCCCAAGAATGTTTAATAACTACTCATTGGGTGAGTGACTAGAATATTGGAACCTGCTACAGGTTCTGAGTCTCTGCCCTTGAGATTTGGTAGTTGTCTCTCAGTGAATTGTCTTAATGGTTGCGAAGTGTTGGAGGTTGGCATAATGAGTAATGAGTAGGCAAAGGTTTAGGGTTTAATTTCAAGGTATGGCTTTGCCCTGCAATCCTCAATAGTATCCTTAACTGCATCATGGTGAATGTAAGTCTCTGGGTGCCATGGGACCAGGTGAGAGAGAGAGAGAGAGAGAGAGAGAGAGAGAGAGAGAATGAGAGTATTCAGGGTGGATGTTTAGTATAATAGGGAAGAAGATGCTTCATAGTGTCCTTGGTGAGGCAATAGTACTACCTCTCATTTCATTATTACAAATAGAATTTTTCTATTATGACCAGATTTGATTTAGTGCTTATTCAAATGATGTAGACTTCTTTGTGGCCCCAAATGACATTTTTGTTGATTCTTTCTGTTTTGGAGTCATAGTCTCATGCTTTTTGCTCTACTTCTGGGTTTTCTTCTTCGAATCATGTATTGTACCTTCCCTAGAGTGCCTGGCAGAGTGACTTTATATGAAAAGTGCTTAGACTTTGGTCTGAATAAATCACTAGCCTGTTTTTCCCTCTAATCATTCTTTTTCCAAAATAACTGTCAGCCACTGTTTTCCTCCTTTTTCTTCTGTTTTGGCAGTACTCGAGATTGAACCCAGGGGTGCTCTGCTATTGAGCTACAGCCTTAGCCCTTTCCAAAAATATTTTATTTTGAGACAGTTCTCCCTACATTGCCTGGGATGGCCTTAAACTTGTGATTCTACTGCCTCAGCCTCCCAAGTAGTAGGGAGTACAGTCACCACACCCAGCCACTTTTTAAATTATTTTCTCAAGCTCTTAGTTCATTTCAGCCTGTGTCCTTTGTTCCCTTGACTGTGACAGTATTTCGTGACTATATGGTCTTGTGTGAACTATTTTGGCCTTTATACTTCCCATTTGGTATGATGAAGTTTGATTTTGTTTCCATGAAATAGCCTCTATCTAAAAAGTATGGAATGTGCATGGCATACACATATAGGCTATGTTGTGGTCTTTGACAGATATTCTTCTTCTAAGGTAATATCCATTATTTTCTATTTACAAAAATAGGGTTTTACTGCTGATCTTCTTATTTGAAAAATCTGTAGCCTGAGTTTTGTTTGGACTCCATACACTTTTCCCTAGAGAAGTTATAGGAGTATTAGTTTGAAAGAAGAATCTTTTTTCTATGTCATTATTTTTGCTTTAGGTCAAGTATTACTTACTTTTCCAATTCTCTTCGCTAATATTCAAATGTCACTGTTTTCTTCAGTATTTTGGTTCAGTGTTCAGCTAGAGAGAGACTTATAGGGCAAGTTTATACAAGTGAGTCTCGTTCAAACTGGTGTGTCTTTTAGCCATATTTTCTTTCTTTTTGGTACTGGGGATTGAGCCCAGGGTTGCCTAATCACTGAACCACATCCCCAACCACATCCCCAAATTTTTTAAAAATTTGAGACAGGGTCTTGCTAAGTTGCCAAGGGTCTTGGTAAATTGCTGAGGCTGACTTTGAACTTGGGATCATCCTCCTGTCTCAGCTTCCCAAGCTGCTGGGATTAGTTATGAGGCACTGTGCTAGGCTTTCCAGCCCTTTTTACTTTTTATTTTGAGAAGGTGTCTTGCTAAATTGTTTAGGGTGTTGCTAATTTGCTGAGGCTGGTCACAAACTTGCAATCCTTCTTCCTCAGCGTTCCAAGTCATTGGGATTATAGCTGTGCACCACCATTCCCGGTTTAAGTTATCTTATTTCTATAGTGCTGGAGTGAAAAGAACCTGTATATGCTCTGAGTACAGATTA
Source organism: Sciurus vulgaris (assembly GCF_902686455.1). NCBI lineage: Eukaryota > Metazoa > Chordata > Mammalia > Rodentia > Sciuridae > Sciurus > Sciurus vulgaris. The sequence goes on from NC_136470.1 coordinate 116,867,074, forward strand.
GATTTTTTTTTTTTCTTTTTTTTGCCTGCTGGGGATTGAACCCAGGGTCTTGTGCTTGTGAGGCAAGTACTCTACCAACTGAGCCATATCCCCAGCCCACATTAGATTAATTTTGACCACAGAGAAAGAGTAACATTTGTCCTATAGCTGGATTAGGTTAAGTCTCCTTAGAGGACTGTTCAGAACTGGGTCACATATCCACATAAAGAGGGAGGGCAGACAGGTGAGTCCAATTTACGCCTGCTTGTAGGATGCCATTTGTTTATGACATTGATCATGCCTAGAGCTCCCAGAGACAATCCAAGTGAGACTTTTACTTAATTCCTGCTGAGAAAGAGGGAAAGATACAACTCTTAGCAAGAGGACACCCTGTCTATGCATGGGATTGCTGGGAGGCTTAATTAGCCTTTTTAACCCTAAGTCATTGAGTCTAAAAGGAAAAAAAGTTTGTTACTAATTAACAATAGAGACTGGCCAGGTAATATTTTAGATCCATACTTTGAAATATGGTCTTTTTGTACGTAAGTGTTTAAATCATTGGAGAAGTAAGAACAGAAAAATATATACTTTCTTGCTGTCTCTTAGGAAGTTATTTTTACCACAAAATACTTCATCATGTATTTGCTAAGAACATTCTCTTATATAATCACAGATCAATTTTCAAAATCAGGAAATTTGATATTGATATTATTTTGCCCACAGTTTATACTCAATTCTATAGGGTTTGTAGTACTAGCCTTTGTAGCTATTTTTTCTTCCAGGCATAGCATTTAACCCAGGATTACACATTGCATGTACTGTCCTCTAATCTGAAACAATTTTTGGAGGATTATTTTCCATATATGGTGAGGTATATATACTTATTCCCAGGAGTCGTCTTTTAATACTCATTCAGAGCCTGACTTCCTTATGGCATTCTTGGGAAGGTGCTGCTGCTTTAAGAGGAAAGGGGTTGTGTTTGAATAGAATTCACTTGTGTAATTTAGTCCTTCCACATTTTAGTAGCTACTAGCAGACTTGGTATCCAAAAGGGTTGTTTTGGCTAAAGTAGGGGAGGTATCTAATAGACTGGAAATGGTTAGACTTCACAGAAGGTCACTGACTCTTGACGGTTCTACTTAGAATTTTTGACCTTGCAAGGACAAAAATGTTGTACACTTTTGATAGAAACCAAACCATACTTCCAGTTTTGAATTTTGATCTTTTCCCAGGCTAGCATATGCTGTATGATGCTGTTGAAATGCTGGGCAGCTACAGTGAACTCCAGCTCACAGTCAGCTGTACATCATGAGAGTATATAGCATGTACCTTCAGTGTACTAGGTTGCTAAGCTATGATATTTGTTAGGTTAGGTGTAGTAAATGCATTTTTCAACTTAATATTTTCATCTGATGATGGGTTTATCAGGACATAAGCCCATCTTTATGCATATTTTGAACTGGTTAAATCACTAACGATCTTCATTGTTTCTGCTACTTTTCTCTTAATTTTAATATTCATTAGAAATATGGAAAACATTGCATGTGCAATAGTGTTGGTTCATCTGGGGTTCTTTTCTTTGTTTGTGAAATGAGGAGGTAGAACCTACTTTGAATTTCTGTTTACAAACCCTGTACCATTTAATTACTAATTCACATAAATTAAAAAGGTGACATTTAGTATTTTAAAGATACAGTTACCTTTTGCATTGATATGAATTTCATAGTTTAGTTTACGTTATGGGAGGTCAAGAAAGAGATCTTCAGCCAAGCACAGTGGTGCACATCTGTAATCCCAATGACTCAGGAGCCTGAGGCAGGAGGATTGTAAGTTTGAGGCTAACCTCAGCAATTTAGTGAAATTCTATTTCAAAATAAAAAATAAAAACATGTGGGGATGTAGCTCAGTGATGAAGCATTCTAGGGTTCAGTCCCCAGTACCAACAAAGAAAGGAAAAAAAAATGAATCTTTAAATTTTTTGCTGCACTTGCAGATCTGGATTTATACCAGTAGCCAATTCTTTGATTCTCTTATACCAGCTGGATGTTCAGTTTAGTTCTGATACTGCCTGGAGTTCCTCTAGTCTACTATTCAGTCTTTCTGGTACTTAGCCCGATTCTGAGGCTGTCAAGGAGCCCCAGCCTAAGTTACTTCATTAGGATTATGAAGTTCCAAGAGATTTAGGAACTACTACGCAGGAACCAGTGACAGAGATCAGGTATATTTTTGTATGATATCACAAATAAAAAAAAAAATAAGGGGAGCCAGAGGAGCTAAGTGCACAGAGTGTCCAAGTCAAAGACAAGTGAAAAATTGAATAGCCGTATAAATACAATAACATTATTATATTTTTTGCTCTAGAATATTTTGAAAATATAAGCATATACCACAAAAATAGTAGTCACCCATTAAAACTTTTATTTGAGATAGATACTACCTAAGGAAAAACTGTAGTAAAGAGACAACCTGCCAGGTACAGTGGCTTGTGCCTGTAATCCCAGTAGCTCTAGAGGCTGAGACAGGAGAATCATGAGTTCAAAACCAGCCTCAGCAATTTAGTGAAGCCCTAAGCAACTCAGTGAGACCCTGGATCTAAATAAATTTTAAAAAAAGAGCTGGGGATGTGGCTCAGTGGTTAAACACCCCCTGGGGTCAATCCTTGGTACCAAAAAAAAAAAAAAAAAAAAAAAAAAGGAGAGAGAGAGAGAGAGAGAGAGAGAGAGAGAGAGAGAGAGAGAGACAACATATATGTATGTGTTGCTATTTTAAAAGATTTGGTAATAGAAAATCTAAAGTGATCAACATTAATTCAGAAAATTAGCCCTTTTTATATTATTAAAGGATTTGTGTAGGGTCCCTTTGTAGTCTTACTTGAAAGAGCTTTTATTTTGAATAGTACGTGCATGGAGCTTTTCAGGATTTTTGTCTGATGGGTAGCTTGACTAGATCCAGAAGTCTTTGCCATAGTTCATTCTGAATGTTTACACGATTATTAAGGGCAGACCACCTCCTTCACACTCAGCTTGTATTTGTCTGGGTTTGAAAGCAGAGACTGCGCTCCTTGATTCTGAACTCTCAGGAGAGGGAGAAGCCTCAGAGTACAAGTGCTTCTCTTTTGGGAAAAGACTGGTGATGGGGAAGTTGGAAGGATGAAAAACTGAGAATGGTTTGGTTTTCTCTTCATTTCAGGGTCTAGCAGATAAAACTGATTTGCTTTTAGGATGATCTACATTAAGGGCTGTTTTAGACTCAAGGAAGCCTGGGGAAAGTGGACTTCATGCCACTGCCATATGGATCCTTACTACAATCTCCATCTTAAGACATTTGAGTTGGGGCTAAGGGTAAACATACTCAGTGGTGGAGTGTACATTTAGCATGTGCAAGACCCTGGGTTCTATTTCTAGTGTGTGCAAGTGTGCATGCATACACACGTGTGGAAAGAGATATAGGACTCACAAGTTGAATGGAAAAAGATTTAGCCAGATTTGCTTTCATTCTTGCCTTATTACCTCATATTACATTGATAATGATGTTTGTGTGTGTGTGAATTTTGCAGAGCCCAACTTTGTAGATGATGGAGTAGTGCCTGTGTCACCCAGCCTTCTCAGCCCAAACGGTCAACCCTGCTTTAGTTCATATCTTCTTAATCCAATAGTTGTTCCCCGTGCCACAACCTTTATTCCTCTGTGGCCGTGATTCCATGGAGAATGAAATGAATGTTGTACTTGCTTCCTTCATAGTGAACTTCCAGACATTTACTCCTACTCATTCAAAATGCCTGGGACTGCTGCAGGGCTGTGTTGCTCAGTGACCTTTCCAGTGAAGGGCCTAAGCATGTGAGCTTGCAGGGAGCATAGGAAATATCAGCCCTTGGACATTTTAAATGGAATGCAGATAGCAGAGATTCCCTGGTAAAAGCAAAAATCTGACTTTGCAAATGACTTCAGTCATTGAGAAAATTTGCCTTTGATGGTTAAATTACATTTATAAAATAACCTGTCTATATGATCTTTTTTAGTTTTTTTTTTTTATTTATGTTTTTTGGTTCCAGGGATCGCACTCACTGGGGCACTTGACCATTGAGCCACATCCCCAGCCCTATTATATATCTTATTTAGAGACAGGGCCTCATTGAGTTGCTTTGAAGAGGCTGACTGAACTTGAGATCCTCCTGTCTCAGCTTCCTGAGCCATTGGGATTATAGGCATTCGCCACTGTGCCTGGCTGTATATTTGATTTATAGATCAGATTAATCATAGTTTTTAAAATTTGTTTTACATTATATAATAGTTAAAATATTTTGTGATATTCTCGTAATCTGGTGTTTTGCTTATTACATTTAAAAAGTGCCAGTTTTTCTCTTTGAAAATTTGAGGAAATAGACTATTGATCTTAGAATCTTGTAGAACAGCAGTTGTCTAGATTTTTGGTCTTCATTAGAACAGAGGAAGGAGAATGGGGGAGGGAAGTATGGAAAAGGAGAAGGGAAATGGGGATTGAAATCAAATTTCTTGCATTTATGATTTTGCCAAAATCAACCTAACTACTATGTATAATTTTAATGTTCTAACCAAAAAAAAAAAAAAAAAAAAAAAAAGAATTTTTGGTCTTGGTTCCTTGGGGTCTTCAATTTTTAAGAGTGTCACTGGGTTATATTTATCAATATTTTCTGTACTGGAAATTAAAACTGAGAAATAATGTTAATTCATTAAAAAACAAACTCATTCTGTTTAACATAAATTATTATTATTATTATTATTATTTTGATATTGGGGCTTGAACCCAGGCCCTGTGCATGTTCAGCATGAGTTCTTCCTCTGAGCTATACCCCCAGATCATAGCTTCCTTTTTCTGTTCTTGGAATTAAACTCAGAGCTTTGTGCATGCTATGCAAGTGCTTTATCATTGAGTGTATCACCAGGCCCCATAAATAACATTTTTAATGAAAAATAACTATTTTTCAAAACAAAAATATTAAAAGAGCTGATTGTTTTTACTCATTTGAAAATGTCTTGACTGAATAGACAGTGTATTCTTAGTTGTTTCTGTATCCAGTCTGTTTTGACTTATTGTTTTATTGTTGACTTATTGCACTGTTGAAGTACATGAAGAAAAACCAGCCACTATAGAAACATTTGAAATGGGATGTGTTTTAATAACCTTCCACATAATTGTATATAGTCCTACCAAAACTCTTTAATTTTTTTTTTTTTTTTAGTTGTAGTTGGACACAGTGCCTTTATTTTATTTATTTATTTTTATGTGGTGCTGAGGCCCCTGTAATTAACTTTTAAGAAACTCTTCTCAAGAGTTTTGGTCTAGTGGGTCTGAGGTTGTAGCTCAGTGGTAGAGTGCTTGCCTAGCCATATGTGAAGCACTGGATTTGATCCTCAGCACCACATAAAAATAAATAAACAAAATAAAGGTATTGTGTCCATCTAGAGCTAAAAAAAAAAAAAAAAGTTTACTACAATATGGATTTGAAGGCATATCAACGAACTTTTTGTGTTCTGTTACATAAAAATCCATTAATGAGACCAAGTGTAGTGACTTATGCCTATAATCGGGAGGTTAAAATGGGAGGTTTGCAAGTTTGAAGCCAGCCTAGGCAACTTAATGAGAACCATCTCTAAATGAATTAATGAATAAATAAAAAAGGGTGGGGGATGATTTTGACTTTGTGGCTCCCCCTTGCTTATTTTGAGACAGGGTCTTGCTCAGTTGCTTAGGGCTTTTCTAAGTTGTCTTTAAACCTGTGATCTTACTGCCTCAGCCTCTTGAGCTGCTGGAATTACAGGCATACATCACTGCGCCGGCCTTCCGTGAAGGTTTGAAGTAGACATTGGTGTGATTGAACAGGTTTTTGTCTTTTCCTTTGTCAGGAAAAGGGGCTTTGAATAATACCCCTTTTTTGAAAAGGGGTTTAATAATAATTACTTTAGTGATCCAGAATGGATGTCTCAGCAAACTGGAAGGTTTCTGTGGGTACTCAGTACTACAACATGGACTGATATATCTTGAAATTATACAAGTTATTTGACTGGATTTGTTTGAAGAGGTATTGCCAAAGCTTTGATTGTTATTAGTTTTTTTTTTTTTTGGGTGTTGGAGATTGAACTCAGGGCCTTATGTGAGTGAGGCAAATGCTCTACCGTTAGGTTACATTCCTAGCCGAGTTGCCCAAAGCTTTGGAATGAAAGTGTCTTAAAAGATTTTTTTCCTACTGGATGTGGCCGAGGCAGGAGGATTGTAGGTTTGAAGCCAACCTCAGCAGTTTAGTGAGGCCATAAAGCAACTTAGTAAGTCCCTGTCTCAAAATAAAAAATAAAAAGGGCTTGGGATGTGGCTCAGTGGTTAAGCATTCTTGGGTTCAATCCCTGGTACCCCCCCCCAAAAAATTTTGTTTTCTTTTGCTCTTCTTGTTAACCCCAGTTTTTTGTATTTATATTCTTAATTAAAAAAAAAAAAAGTTAGTTGTACTTGCTCTGAAATTATTTGAGATCATTTGAGGAAATTTAATACGACTGAAGGACACCAGAATTAATGAGGACATGTAGTTAAAAGACAGGATCATGATGCTACAGGAGACTAAGAAGGAATCTTTGAAATTGCATAGGCTGCTCATTATTTGGGCTGCATGAGGCAGTGTGTGTGCATATGTCACCCTCTGATTTCAAGGTGGACTCTTCAGGCATGGTCTATTTGAGAATAAAGGGTGTTTATATGTGTGGGTTCTTCCTATGTCCTTCCACCCCCATCCCAATGTCTCTAAGGACTATGCGGGCATGAATAATTCTTCTGATTCTTGACCAGGCACCACTTTATAGTCAGGTGTCCTTGTCTTTGAATTAAGCAGGGCAGAACAACCTTTTCCTTTACTCTCAAGATTGCTGTGAGGGACTGAGCTGGGATTAGCTGTGGGTTTCTTGTTAATTATAGCCTCTTGTTAGCAAATCCAATATATTAAACTGTATGCTTATTAACATGCTTAGGGGTTGAATGTTTGCTTTTCATAGTGGTTGTCTTTAGAGTTCCTTTAAATAGCTAGATCTCCAGTTTCATTAAAATAGAATTTGATTCCCAGAATTTGCTTTGTGAGAACACAGGTTCTCATTAAGATGTACATACCCGTAATTACTCTCCTAGTTTCTCTGTGTTCTAGAGGCAGAGACCCTCTGCACTGTGGATTCAAGCTGTATTTCATGTGGAATGAGGAGCAAATGGGTGATGTGGTTTTTTTTTTTTTTTTCCTGTATCTACTACCAACAACCATGTTCTTGTTTATCCATATTTTTATTGATGCTCTACAATTATACATAATACAATTATATTTTGGGATCCATTGTTACATGTTCATACATGCTCATGATGTAACAATATAATTTGGTCAGTATTTTTCTCCAGTATTTTCCCTTTCCTTACCCTCCTGCCTACCCCTTGTCCCTTTCCTCTACTCCACTAGGTTTTCCTTTGGTTTTCATGAGAAACCACCTGCCTTTTCCTTTATTCTTGCTGGCTTCCACGTATGAGAGATAACATATGATCCTTGACTTTCTGAATTTGGCTTATTTCACTTAACATAATAAAGAGCTAATTCTTGAATCAGGGATGCCTTTCCTGTGTTCGAAAGGCTGGGTTCTACATCCAGGTGTCAGTGTGGGTTAAGTCCCTTAGAGACAGAATGTAATCAGCTCTGCTGCTGCCCACTAAGACCAGATTTTCCTCTGCCATGTTCTCTTTGTTGCCTTTTTGAAGGAGATTAGTAACAGCAAAACTTATCCTTTAGATAGTTGGTATGGTTCTAAAGAGCTGAGAAGCGAGTTCATTTTGTTTTTTCTGTAAAGAAATTTAGTGGCTTGTGGAAGGGAGGGAAAGAGAAAAACCAAATTTGATAGGATTGAAGAAATCCTTTGCTTTCTAATCTCTTCTCTGTTATGAGCATATGATGGTCTGGATACTATTTTTATGTTTTTAATTTTTAAAATTTGATACAATTATTGTACATATTTATGATAATTTGATGCATATATACAAGGTATAGTGATTATATCAGGGTAATTAGTATTTCCCTGTCCTTAAACATTTATAATTTCTTTGCATAGGGAGCCTTTGAAATCCTTTCTTCCAGTTCTTTAATAAATTGTTGTGAATTATGGTCACCCTTCTATATTGTAGAATATTAGAACTTATTCCCCCTATGTAACTGTATTCTGGTACCTGTTATGCAACCTCCTCCCCACTGGGTACTATTTTAAAGTGTCTATATTGCTCCCCAATGTTTTGAGTAGAGAAATGAATCCATGTCTCTTATATTCTAATAGTATGTATGGTTATTGGATGTTTAATTGATGTTTGCATCTATTAGGAACTTGGGATTGAGATTGTTTTGAAGCAGTTAGTTAAATGGGGTTATATAGAAGACTGTTCCTTGTTAATGTTTACCTCAAAGTGATTGTCATTCCACCACCACACAATTTCTTCTCTAGGATGATAGTCATTTAGATTACCTACCTGATAATTAATTGTTCTTTAGAAGCCACTTTGTAATCAGCTGAACACACTGTAAGGAAAAAAACATACTGCTTTTCTCAAGCAGTATGGAATGAAACAGGGGTAATGCAGATTATAAACATTTATATCCAGAGTATACATGAATATTCAGATATTTCACTATGGCTATTGAGAAGTCAATTTCACTTCTAAATTTGCTGATTTTTTTTATTGCTTCTTTTTTTTTTTTTTTCTCTTTTTGTATTGGGGATTGAACTCGGGGTGCTCTACCACTAAGCCACAACTCCAGCCCTGCAGATGTTTTTAGACATGAGTTATTAATGGAAAACTTTAAAATTTATTAACAACTTACTGCACAGCTGTTCTTTGCTTTAGTTGTCTTGAGAGGCAAAACACAGGACCCATCTAGACACACATACAATCTTAATTCCTGTTATTTTTAACTCTGAGCAGTTCTAAACTTAAGTTCTAGTTTTCTAAAATCCTGAAAGAAGAAACATTGTCTTTGAGATAGGTTCACAACTGTTTCTCCTCCTCCTCCTCCTCCTCTTCTTCTTCTTCTCTCTCTGGCTCTCTTTTTGTTCAGAAGATAGAAGTTCTGTTTCAAATTGTGCCGAACAGAAATTTCAGTTTGGGAATAAGTTTTGTGTTTAATAATTAGAGACTTGTGCTTAAGTTTTTTTGGAGGAGATGGGAGTCATTTGAGGGTGACCTGATTTTTTTTATGTGGTTGTCTGCAGCAGTTTGTCTTATAAAAGATTATTTGCTTTGTTCTCCCCTTTTATTATGAAAACTTGGAAATATACAGAAAAATGGAAAGAATCACTGATTCTATAAGTTAATATTTTGCTATATTTACTTAGAACTATCTATCTATACATCTCTTTACTCTGTCCCCACCCCACACCAGAAAAAAAAAAAATGACCTTAGGCTAGATGCAGTGGCTGCACACTTATAATCCCAAGGACTTGGAAGACTGAGGCAGGAGGATTGCAAGTTCAAGACCAGCCTCAGCAACTTAGGTAGACTCTGATTCAAAATAAAAAATAAAAATCACTAGGGATATAGCTCAATGGTAAAGTGCCCCAGTGTTCTATCTCCAGTGCCAAAAAAAAAAAAAAAAAAAAAAGAAAAGAAAAGAAAAAAGAAGGACCTTTATACCTAATAGTAAAGTGATGAGGAAGGAGAAGGGGAAGGAGGGAAGTAGATATACACATACACAATTTCTGGCATATTGTAGACATAGTAAAGCAGGTTGGTAAATAAGGAAGAATAACCCAGGTATACTATAGACTTCTAGCTGTAGGTTACAAAGACACAATTCCCATTTAAATCCCTGCCTTAGGGATTTACTATAGGGTTAGGAGGTGACAACAAAGAAGAAGATAAACCATTTTGCCAGGTAGCCCACATAATCCTTCATTGAAGATTAATAGTGTGGGATGGCATGACTGATGGAGTTCAGAAGAGGGCATATAATACCAGAAGTCTAGGGCAGTTTACAAAGACTTCTTGGAAGAATTGGAACTGGAACTGGGTCAAGAAGTAGGGAAGAGCCTGAGAACAACATATCTACAGGGGTCCACACCTGAGTTTCCCTACATGCTTGGGAGGAGTGATAGTGCTAGCTGCTCACTGGAAGCCCTTCATTCAGGTGAATGGAGAATGAATTGCCCTCTTTACAGTGCTTAATGTCAGACCTTGCCCATATCTAGATGTGCTGTTATCCTTCTTCCCTGAATATTCCGAGTCAGTCTTACTCCAGGATTCAGCCCTTGTTGCTCATGGATAATGGATCATATACTTCCAGATGTCTCCATGACTCCTTTGCTTCTTTCTGGCCTCTGCTTAATGAGAATTTCTCAGATACCCCTGTATAAAAATAGCTCCTCCTCGTACATACCAGACCTTCACATTCCCTACATACTTAGTTCTTCCTGCTATGCCTAGAATATAGCTTGTGATTATAAATACATATATGTATATGTGTAGATAATATGGGTTCAGGGAGTTGATGCACAGGAGATAGGTGATGCAGGAAGAAACAAACAAATGAGACCCCCCCCCCCCCCCCCCCCCCCCCCGTGAGGTACTGGCACTCTACCACTGAGCTATATCTGCAGCCCTTTTTATTTTGAGAGTGTTTTAATGAACTTTGTGTTGCTGTGACCAAAAGACCTGACGAGAACAACTTAGAGGAGGAAAAGTTTATTTTGGCTCATGGTTTCAGAGGTTCAGTCCATAGTCAACTGACTCTATAGCTCTGATCCCAAAGTGAGGCTTAACATCCTGGCAGAAGGATGTGGTGGAGAGAAGCCGCTTGGGACATGGCAGAGAGAGTTCTCTTACCAAGAACAAAATATAAACCCCAAGGCAAGCCTTCAGTGACCTACATACCCTACCCACCTGTAGTTTCCCTCCAGTTAATCCATATCACTGCATCAATTCACTGATTAGGTTATAGTTTTCATAATTGAATCATTTCAGGTACAGGTATTCTTGCACTGTCTCACACATGCTTTTGTTTTTGGCGGGGGAAGAGGCTTATACCTAAACCATAACAGGTAGGGTCTCACTAAGTTCCTGAGATTGGTCTTGAATTTGTGATTCTCCTCCTTCAGCTTCCTGTGTTGGAATTTCAGGCACCTAGCACAAATGGGAATTCTAAGGGGTATAATTTTGTTGTTGTTGTTATTACTTTAAGATATTTTCTGGTCAAAGCAACCATGAGAAACTTGAGCTGGCAGAGTTGCCAAAACATGTCTCAGGGTAGTATAATCATAGAAAAGGTTGAAATTTGGATATGATTGGCTTGCCTTTCTGCCTACAAAAACTTCAGGGAATTCATCTTCAGTATATTTTTATTTGAAAGATTTGTGCTGCTAAGTGAAACCTTGGTAATTCTGATTCTTCTTGTCATCTCCTAGGACCCCTGCAGTGGACCATGAGTTGGTAATGCCCACTGAGGACCACTGGGAGCCATGTCAGACGAATCCGCCTCAGGGAGCGATCCAGACCTGGACCCGGACGTGGAGCTGGAGGATGCGGAAGAGGAGGAGGAGGAGGAGGAGGTGGCAGTGGAGGAGCATGACAGGGATGATGAGGAAGATCTGCTGGATGGTGAGTAGTAAAGGAAATTTTAGCTTGTGGGAGCTTAGTGTTTCTAGTTGGATTTTTTTTTTAGGTCATCTATAATGAGAAGACACAGACTGAGAACTCATTCTCAGAAACTGGATTCTTATCTTCCACATAAGGCTTGTTTTAGTACTGGAAGAACCTTTAGCATTTAGCTCATCTTTCACAGCTGTATAGCTCAGGTCCAGAGATTGAAGGGTAAGGCACATTTGCCCAGGTCATGGAGGAGCAATGACAGAGTTTCTATGGTTATACTTTGCAGACTCAGGGAATGGACCCTGCGAGTAGGTGAAGGGTTGACTGTGAGTAGTCTGTGAATTTCCTGAAATCACACACAGTTCTGCTTGTGTGTATGTGATGGAATTGTCTAGAGAGAGGTCTTAGGTTCACACCCCTGGAAGCTGACTCCATCTCCTATAGTACAACTCTGCCTCCTGGCCACTTCTGGTGACTGTCAACTGCTCCTACTGGGAAGGGATTGCATCATCAGAGCTGGTAGGCTTCCTCTTAGTTCCTCTTATTTGATTTGCTCAGCACTTCCCACCTTCCCCCCACTTCTTAAAGTGACATTGAACCTTTTTTCTTTTTTGTACCAGGGATTGAACCCAGGGATGCTTAACCCCTGAGCCATGTTCTCAGTCCTTTTTTGTATTTTGTTTAGAGACAGGGTCTCATTGAGTTGCTTAGGGCCTTGCTAAATTGCTAAGGCTAGTTTTGCAACTGTGGCTTGCCTCAGCCTCCCAAGCTGCAGGGATTATAGGTGTGTGCCACTCTGCCCCACTGAACCTTTTCTTTTCATTTTCAGTCAAATGGTAGCTTATCTGGCCAGCCACAGGGCTTTTCAAATGAATTCTGGCTTTTCAAGGCATTGGATTTAGTTATTTATAATACTAATTGAGGAGTAGTTTTTGTTTGTTCATAATAGACCCACCTCCTGTGGAACTAAACATTGCATTAGATGATGGTTATCACTTGGATCTGAAGGAATAGGAAAATGTGCTCCGTTCTTCAGATTCCAAGAGGATAAGCAACAATCCTTTCTCTTTGCTTATGTTACTGTCTTCAGTTCTTATGCATCCATACTAACAGATGCCATATGGCTCAAGAATCAAGGTTCATTATATTGTCCTTGTTATACTGCCCAAACATATGCTGTTTCCGTTTTACTTCTAACAGGGAAATGACCATTTAAGTTTTATTTGGCCCTGATGGCAGCACTTTCTCCATTACTAGCTTATTCAGTTGGAGTCTCCCCTTAGGTGATTACATTGTTTGTTTTTATAAGGAAGGAGTAGAAATCATGGAAGACAGTGATGATGTGATGGTATACTGTCTTCTTTGGCTTTCATTGTTCCTGGTGTTAGAGTCCCCAGGTGTCTGAATCACTTTTTGCTTTTTATCACCTGACTTCTGAGAATTATATTAGACACCCCTAGAATTATATTAGATACCCTTACTTCTATAAGATTCATATCATATTTTAGATGTTACTAGTAAGTATAATGGATGGAAGCATAGTCTCTTCTCTCTTGGCTTCTTGGAATCTTCTTGCCAAAATCTTAATTACAGTGGGTATCCTTGGGTTCTATATCTGAGGATTCTATCAGCTATGGATTAGAAATATTTGGGGAATAAAAAGTGTCTGTACTGAATATACAGAGATGTTTTCTTGTCATTATTCTCTAAATAATACAGTATAACAACTATTTGTATAGCATTTACATTGTATTAGGAATTATAAATAATCCCCATTTGTTTATTTATTTATTTAAAATACTGAGAATTGAGCTCAGGGGTGTTCTATCAATGAGCTACATTCCCAGCTGCCTTCTTTTTCTTTTCTTTTTTTTCTTATTTTGATTCATTGTACACAAATGGGGTACAACTTTTATTTCTCTGGTTGTACACGAAGTAGAGTCACACCACTTGCATAATCATACATTCTATTACCTTTCCTTCCCCCAACACCCTCCCAACCCCTCATTTTCCTCTATGCAATCCATCCTTCCTCCATTCTTGCCCCCCACTTTATGTATCATCATCGACTTATCAGAGAAATCATTTGGCCTTTGGTTTTTTTTTGAGGGATTGGCTTATTTCACTTACCATGATATTCTCCAACTCCATCCATTTACCTGCAAATGCCATAATTTTATTCTTCTTTATGACTGAATAATATTCCATTGTGTACATATGCCACAGTTTCTGTATTCATTCATCTGTTGAAGGGCAACTAGGTTGGTTCCACAATCTAGCTATTGTGAATTGAGCAGCTATAAACATTGATGTGGCTGCATTACAGTAGTATGCTGATTTTAAGTCCTTTGGGTATAGGCCAAGGAGTGGGATAGCTGGATCAAAAGGTGGTTCCATTCCAAGTTTTCTAAGCAATCTCCATACCGTTTTCCAGAGTAGCTGCACCAATTTGCAACCCCACCAGCAATGTATGAGTGCACATTTTTTCCCCACATCCTCACCAATACCTATTGTTGCTTGTATTCTTGATAATAGTCATTCTGATTGGGGTGAGATGAAATCTTAGGGTAGTTTTGATTTGCATTTCTCTTATTACTAGAGATGTTAACATTTTTTCATGTATCTGTTGATTGCTTGTAGGTCTTCTGTGAAGTGTCTGCTCATTTCCTTAGTTCATTTATTGATTGGGTTATTTATATTTTTGGTGTAAAGTTTTTTGAGTTCTTTGTAGATTCTGGAGATTAGTGCTCTATCAGAAGTGTGTGTGGCAAAGATTTTCTCCCACTCTGTAGGCTTCTCTCTTCACATTGTTGATTGTTTCCTTTGCTGAGAAAAGGTTTTTTAGTTTGAATCTATCCCAATTATTGATTCCTGCTTTTATTTCTTGTGTTATGGGAGTCATGTTAAGGAAGTCTGGTCCTAAGCTGATGTGATGAAGATTTGGACCTACTTTTTCATCTGATGGTGCAGGGTCTGTGGTCTGATTCCTAGGTGCTTGATCCATTTTGAGTTGAGTTTTGTGAAGGGTGAGAGATAGGGGTTTAGTTTCATTTAGCTGCATATGGATTTCAAGTTTACCCAGCACCATTTGTTGAACAGGCTGTCTTTCGTCCACTGTATGTTTTTGGCTCCTTTGTCTAGTTTGAGATAACTGTACTCATGTGGGTTTGTTTCTTTGTCCTCTATTCTGTACTATTGGTCTACCTGTCTATTTTGGTGCCAATACCATGCCGTTTTTGTTACTGTTGCTCTGTAGTATAGTTGAAGTTCTGGTATTGTGATACCTCCTGCTTCACTCTTCCTGCTAAGGATAACTTTAGCTATTCTGGGTCTCTTATTCATGATTGCTTTCTCTATTTCCTATGAGGTACATTTTTGGGATTTTAATTGGAATTGCATTGAATCTGTATAGTGTTTTTGGTAGTGTGGTCATTTTGACAATATTAATTCTGCCTATCCAAGAACATGGGAGATCTTTCCATCTTCTACGGTTTTCTTTAATTTCTTTCTTTAGTGTTCTGTAGTTCTCATTGTAGAAGTCTTTCACCTCTTTTTGTTAGATTGATTCCCAAGTATTTTATTTTGTTGAGGCTATTGTGAATGGGGTACTTTTCCTAATTTCTGTTTCAGATGATTCATCACTTATGAATAGAAATGCATTTGATTTATGTGTGTTGATTATTATATCCTGCTGCTTTGCTGAATTCATTTATGAATTCTAGAAGTTTTCTGGTGGACTTTTTCAGCTTCTCTAAGTGTAGAATCATGTCATCAGCAACTAGTGATAGTTTGAGTTCTTCTTTTCCTATTTGTATTCCTTTAATTTCTTTGGTCTAATTGCTCTGGCTTAGAGTTTCATGGATGATATTGAATAGAAGTGGTAAAAGAGGGCATCCCTGCCTTGTTCTAGTTTTTAGAAGGAATGCTTTCAGTTTTTCTCCATTAGGAATGATGTTGACCATGGGCTTAGCATAGATAGCCTTTGCAATGTTGAGGTATGTTCCTACTGTCCCTATTTTTTCTGTGTTTTAAGCATGAAGGGGTACTGTATTTTATCAAATGCTTTATCTGCATCTGTTGAAGTAATCATATGATTCCTAGCTTTATGTCTGTTGATGTGGTGAATTACACTTATTGATTTCCAGATGTTGAACCAGCCTTGCATCCCTGGGATGAAACCCACTATCTTTTTAATATGTTTTTGTATGTGATTTGCTAAAATTTTCTTGAGAATTTTTGCATCTATGTTCATTAGGGATATTGGTCTAAAGTTTTCTTTCCTCCATGTGTCTTTTTCTGATTTTGGTGTCACGGTAATATTAACTTTATAGAATGAGTTTGGAAAGGTTCCCTCCTTTTCTACTTTATGGCATACCTTGAGGAGTATTGGAATGAGTTCTTCTTTGAAGGTCTTGTAGAACTTGACTGAGAATCCATCTGGTCCCAGACTTTTTTTGGTTGGTAGGCTTTTGATGGCTTCTTCTATTTCTTTGTTTGAACTTGATCTGTTTAAATTGTGTATGTCCTCCTGATTCAGTTTGGATGGATCATATATCTCTAGAAACCTGTTGATGTCTTCAAGATTTTCTATTTTGTTGGAGTATAGATTTTCAAAATAGTTTCTAAATATGTTTTGTATTTCAATAGTGTCTGTTTTGATATTTCTTTTTTCATCACAAATTTTAATAATTTAAGTTTTTTCTCTACTTTTCTTTGTTAGTGTGGCTAAGGGTATATCAATTTTGTTTATTTTTTCAAAGAAACTTTTTGTTTTGTCAATTTTTTCTATTGTTTCTTTTGTTTCAATTTCATTGATTTCAGCTCTGATTTTAATTATTTCCTGTTTTCTGCTATTTTGGTGTTGATCTGTTCTTTTTCTAGGGCTCTGAACTGTAATGTTAGGTCGTTTACTTGTTGACTTTTTCTTCTCTTCTTCAATGCGCTCCATGCAATGAATTTTCCTCTTAGTACTGCTTTCATAGCATCCCAGAGGTTTTGATATGTTGTTTCATTGTTCTCCTTTACCTCTAAGAATTTTTTTTATCTCTCTCCTGACATCTTCTGTTATTTAGGCATCATTCAATAGCATATTATTTAGTCTCTGTGTGTTGGAGTAGTTTCTGTTTTTATTTTAAAAATCATTGATTTTCTAATTTCATTCCATTATGATCTGATAGAATACACGTATTTTTTGTATTTGCTAAGAGTAGCTTTGTGGCATAACATATGGTCTGTTTTAGAGAAGGATCCATGTGCTACTGAGAAGAAAGTTTATTCGCTCATTGATGGATGGAATATTCTATATATGTCTGTTAAATCTAAATTATTGAGTATGTTATTGAGTTTTATGGTTTCTTTATAGAATTTTTGTTTGAAAGATCTGTCCAATGGTGAGAGATGTGTGTTAAAGTCACCTAGTATTATTGTGTTGTGGTCTCTTTGGTTCCTGGAATGGAGAAGAATTTGTTTGACATACATGGATGCAACATTGTTTGGGGCATAAATATTTATGTTTGTTATGTCTTGCTGATTCATGCTTCACTTAAGCAGTATGAAATATCCTTCTTTATCACCTGTGACTAACTTTGGCTTGAAATCCATTTTATCTGATATGAGGATGGAAACCTGTACTTTTTTACTGAGTTTGTATGCGTGGTATGTTTTTTCCCATCCTTTCACCTTTAGTCTGTGGTGTCTTTTTGTATCACATTAGTTTCTTGAAGGCAGCATATTGTTTGGTCTTTCTTTTTAATCTGATCTGCCAGTGTGTATTTTAATTGATGAGCTTAGGCCATTAACATTCTGGGTTATTATTGAGATATGACTTGTATTCCTGATCATTTTGGCTTATTTTTGGTTTTTATCTCGACTAGGTTTCTCCTTTAATTTGCTTTTCCTTTAGGGTAGTTCCTCCCTTTGCTCACTTATGTTGTTATTTTTCATTTCTTCCTCATGGAATATTTTGCTGAGAATGTTCTGTAGTTCAGGCTTTCTATTTGTAAATTCTTTTAGCATTTGTTTATCATGGAAGGATTTTATTTTGTTGTCAAATCTGAAGTTACGTTTTGTTGGGTATAAAATTCTTGGTTGGTATCCATTTTCTTTCAGAGCTTGAGAAATGTTCCAGGCCTTTCTAGTTTTTAGGGTCTAGTCTGGGAAATCTGCTGATATCCATATTTGTTTCCCCCTATATGTAATCTGATACTTTTCTCTTGCAGCCTTTAAAATTTTCTTTATTTTGTATGTTAGGTATTTTTTGTATAATGTGCCTTGGTGTGAATCTGTTGTAATTTTGTATATTTGGTGTCCTGTAAGCCTCTTGTATTTGATTTTCCATTTCATTCTTCAGATTTGGGAAATTTTCTGATTTTATTTCATTGAATAGATTATTCATTCCTTTGGTTTGTATCTCTGTGCCTTCCTCAATCCCAATAATTCTTAAATTTGTTCTTTTCATGATATCCCATAAATTTTGGAGATTCCATTCATGATTTCTTACCATCTTTTCTGTTTGGTCAGCTTTGTTTTCAAGATTAAATATTTTGTGTTCATTGTCTGAGGTTCTATCTTCCAAGTGATCTAGTCTGTTGATGATGCTTTCTATTGAATTTTTTATTATTTTTTATTTGGTTTATTGTTTCCCTCACTTCAAGGATTTGTTTTTTTTTTTTTTTTTTTCAGAATCTATCTCTTTATTGAAATGATCTTTTGCTTCCTGCATTTGCTCTTAACTATTTATTGGTGCAATCATTCATTGCCTGCATTTGCTCTCTTATCTCATCCTTTGCTTCTCGGATCATTGTAATTATGTACATTCTGAACTCCCTTTCTGACATTTATTCTGCAGTGCTGTCATTGGATTCTCTTGATATAGCATCTAGGGTAGTTTGGAACACTTTCTTCCCTTGGTTTTTCATTTTGTTCTTGTATCTTCCCCTCTAGCAGTGCAAATCCGAGATATTGCAGTTTCTCTCCTGTACATTTATAGTGACCCTGCAGGTTTCTAATACCTCAATATTAGGTTGGAGATCAATATTACCTCAGTCGGAGATCAATATTAGAGGCACACAATACAATCTGCATCCTTAACCAAATAGTCTCTGTTAAGATATAAACAGTATTGTCTTAATAATCAGAAATGATGAGTTTTTACAGCATAAACAATAGGTTTGCAATGATTACCATGATTTCTAATGGTGGACAAAGAGGATGGGGAGGGTGTAGGATGTAATGTTAATGAGATAAGAAGTGAGTCTATAGAGGTATTTTGTCATAGGAATAGTGAAAGTGGAATTACAAGAAATTGGTTGTTAGCATGAGAAAAGGGAAAGTCTCCAAGGAAACAGATAGATAAGAGGAAAATAGAGAGTGAGAAAAATAATAAAGAAAAAAAATAAAAGTAGGAATAATAGTTGGTATAATAGGAATAATCGTAATAACACTGCTAATAAAAAAATTCTACAATAAAACTATGCTGTACTGTTCAAACCTCCTAGTCTTTAGTAGCCTGATTCCTGAGAGGTACTTGATAATGCGGTGTCCCAAGAAGGGAGATGCCTGACTAGGGATAGTGGCCTCCAGGTGGGTAATAATCCATGACAGTGGGCAGAGGTGGCCCCACCTGTTGGTAGATGGTCAGCTGCAACATAGGCGCTAGACCTCAGGGTGGGCCGGGTTGCTGAGCTGGGTTGTGGCGCTGGAGTTGTGTGTAGGATGCTGGGCCAGGTCGCCCGGCCTTTTCCAATGTTATTTTTGAGACAGGGTCAGAAACTTAGCTGAGACTGACCTCGAACTTGCAATCCTAATGCCTCAGCCTCCTGACTCATTGGGATTATAGGTGTGCTAACACTCTGACTTGCCAGAGATGATTTAAAGTGTATGGTAGGATGTGTACAGGTTATATGCAAATACTCAAACATTCTGTATAAGAGCTTTAGCATCTATGGATTTTGGTATTTGCAGTGGGTCCTAGAACCAATCCCCAAAGAATGATTCTGTTAAAAAATTATGTTTTAAAATGGTGTATATACACAATGGAATATTACTCAGACATAAAGAAGAATGAAATTATGGCATTTGCATGGATGGAAGTACAGAATATCATGCTAAGTGAAATAAACCAATCCTAAAAAACCAAAGGCCGAATGTTCTTTCTGATATGTGGATGCTAACACACAAGAAGAGAGGGAGGGAAGAATAGAAGTTCATTGGATTAGACAAAGGAGAATGAAGGGAAGGGTGGGGGGAAGGGAATAGGAAAGACATTAGAATGAATTGGACATAACTTTCCTATGTTCATATATGAATACATGACCAATGTAACTGCATATCATATACAGCCTCATGAATGGCAAGTTATACTCCATGTATTTATAATATGTCAAAATACTCTCCTGTCATGTATATCTCAAAAGAGCAAATAAAAAATATAAGTTGTATGCTTTTGAGGACTTTTCTGTTATTTATTTAGAAGTAGCAAGAATTTAATAGTGATTTGTCTAAGAATAATATAGCTAAGCAAGTGGGTTTTTGTTGTTTGTGGTGCTGGAAATCAAACCCAGGTCCTTGGCACATGATAGATAAATGCTATACCTATCATTGAGTTATACCCCCATCCTGCAACTGGTTTTTTTTTTTTTTTTTTTTTTTTGCGGTGCTGGGGATCGAACCCAGGGCACTCTACCGACTGAGCTATCTCCCCTGCCCGCAACTGGGGTTTTTAAAGAAAAAAAAAAATTATTTAATTCTAGATTAAATAATCTTAAAACATTGATATGATTTATTTCTATCACTTATGAAGTTCAGAGTGATAAAAAAATTTCAGTAAATACTAACTGCAGTTTTGCTTAAACACCTATCTTATTTCTTCAGTCTTGTCCTTACTTCCATAACTTGTTATCATCCCCAAACAGCTTCTCTGAAAATAGGGCTGGGCATGATTACACAAGCTTATAATCCTCGTGGTTTAGGAAACTGAGGCAGGAGGATTTTAACTTTTAGTCCAGGCTAGGCAACTTAGCGAGATACTATCTCTAAACAAAAAATAAAAAGGACCGGGAATGTAGCTCAGTGCTAGAGTGACTTTGAGTTCAATTCCTGGTACCATGGGAAAAAAAAAAGAAAAAATTAGGAATGGCTTTGAAAATCTGGTCTTAGCTGGTAGAGTATAATGTGGCCCTTTTTTTTTTTTTTTTTTTCCACTTGGGATGATTTTTGCCTTCAGAAGATGGTCGATAATATGGGAAGACATTTTTGGTTGTCATGATTCCTGGGAGTGAAGAAGGGGATGCTACTGGTGTCTTATGGGTAGAGACCAGGAACACTGCTAACATCCTGAAATGCATAAGAAAGCCCCAAGACCCACCCCAACAATGATCTGACTCAAATGTCAGTTGGTATAAAGATTCCAAGAAACCTTTTCAAAAAGAAAACTGTTACTTCAGCCCATTCTATTTGAAGTTTCATCTCTGTTGGATAATAATAACTTACTTTTATATTTTTTTTGTAGTTTACACAAACATCTGAATAATATTATTATTTATTTCAAAGAATTATCTTTTGACTTTTGTAATATCCACTGTTATGTTTGTTTTCTTGGTAATTTCTACTTTATAATTTTCTTCTGTCTACTTCTTTTGGGCTAATTTGACTTTCAAACTCTTAAGAATATATATGTTGTTAATTTTCAAAATTCTTTTCCTAACATGAGTATTTAAAACAATTTTCCTTTACTGCATTTAGACACCCTTTATTTTACTTAATAGTTCTGATGATTTTGTCTGATAGATGAAGAAGATGCATTTTACAGATGAGGAAACTGAGGTTCAGAAAGGAGATTGACTTACTCAATATAATTTAGTAAGAAAGTGGCAAAGTTGAGCTTTTGGTCTTCAAAGCGATGTTTTTAAATTTTTTTGCAGTACTAGCGATCGAATTTGGGGGGAATAGCGTAGGCAAATAGGAAGTATCATTCCCTCTACCATGGAACACTATTCACCAAGCCTTGATATTTTTTATTTTGGGACAAGGGCTCACTAAGTTTTGCCCAGGCTGGCCTCAAATTTTCCATCCTCCTTCCTCAGTTTCCTGTGTAGGTGGGATTACAAATCTGTAAGAATGATAGCTGCTAGAGAATGATGTACTGTCTTTAATAAAATACTGGATATATTAGGGGTATGACCAGAGTGAGACTGGAGAAATGACTTGTGGTTACACTGTGACTTTGAGAATTTGTTTTATAGGCAGCATAGGATTAATGGAAATTTTTACTGAGGAGCATTGAGCTGACCTTTGATTTTAGGAATGTTACTCTAGTAGTTTCCAAAGAGATGACCTCTGAATAAGGAAGACCAATAGGTCTATGGTAGAAATCTGTGGGAAAGGGAAAGGATTTAATCCTTTCAGGTCAGTTGATCTGTGCAAGAGGAGTAAATGGTCATATACCTGTTGCGTTGGAATGTATAGAACTTGATCATTTACTGGATGTGTAGGGCAGGTTGAAGTGGGAGTAGGCAAAACCTGGGAGGATGATGAGACCTTTAAAAATGTGGGACTAGTAGTATAGGAAGTAGATGGAGGGGTGTTAAAAATATTTTTGGCTTCACTTGCAATAGGTGAGGATGTTGTCTGTCCCTTTATATTGACCTTTGAGCAATGACTTGTGGAATATTAGTCAACTGGCTACAATAAGAATACATGGAGGTTTTGGCTATTGGAGATTAGCACCGTGAGTTTACCTTCAGAGCACTCAAAAGTGAGGAAGGGGTAGTGCTTTTTGTTTATAATGTATCATGGAACTCCTGGCATATTGTGAGGCATTTTGGATTTAGCTTTTCATTCCCTTTTTCTTTCCTCCTTATGTCTGTGCTGGGGTTTCCTCTTTTGAAATGGTGGGGAGAGGTGGGTGTCAGCATCAGGGTTTTTTTCCCCCACTTTCTTTTTTCTTTTTAGATATACATGACAGTAGAGTGTATTTTGACATGTTTTACATACAGGGAGTATAATTTACTCTAATTAGGATCCCATTCTTGAGGTTGTACGTGATGTGGAGTTTCACTGGTTGTATTCATATACGAGCATAAGAAAGTTATGTCCTAGTAGCATCAGGTATTGAACCTCTTCTTTTTCCTCTGAGAACTAGCTTTCCTTATATAATGGCTTTTCTTCAGTATTTTCTTCTAGTTCATTTCAGGGCCAATCTCTTTCCCCAGATAAAGTACCATGAACTATTTAGATGAAGGAAACCCCTGGGGTGGGAGAGCTTGTTACTAGTTGCTGCTTAGTGTATGATCCAGTGAAAGTATGGTATGGCTTATGTACACACAGGTAAAGTTGTATGTTTCAGGGCTTTGCTAGGGATTTTTTGTGTGTGTCTTTTTTTTTTTTTTAATTATTTTTATCTATATTTTTAGTTGTTGATGGACCTTTATTTTTATTCATTTATTTATGTGTGGTACTGAGAATCAAACCCAGTGCCTCACACATGCTAGGCAGGTGCTCCACCACTGAGCCACAACACCAGCCCTGTTCACTTAATTTGTGGTGCTAGAGATTGAACCCAGGGCCTCACACATACTAGGCAAGTCCTTTACCACTGAGATGTATCACCAGCCCTAATGTGTGCATAAGATTTTTTTAAAATTAACATTCATCTGTATTTATGAATCCAGTTTCTTCTTTCACTTCAAAATTTCATTTGTTTTCTGGGTATATATGATAAATCTTAGTTAATAATGAGATTCCTTCTCACCCTCCCACTTGCATTGTTTTTAGTATATCCTTGTTCTTGCAAGGAAAAGCAGATGCTTCTATTCTTTTCCTCCAGTGCTTTTACTTCATTCTCTGTGCCTGTACTCAAGTCTTTCCCTATTTTCTGACAGGATCTGGGGCTACTACCATAATTTTCTTCTGAGATCACTTTGTTCATCAAAGCTCTTTGGTCCATGTTATAGAAATACTGTTTCAGGTAAGATAGGAGTAGACTTTTTCTAAAGAAATGTTACTGGACAACAGACCGAAGTATAAGCCAGAAACTACAGACTTAAAGAGATTTTTGTTACCTGATTGGTGGCACATGCGTGTAATCCCAATGACTCAGGTGGCTGAGGCAGGAGGATCACAAGTTCCAGATCAGCCTCAGAACTTAGTGAGACCGTATCTCAAAATAAAAAATGAAAAGGACTGGGGATGTAGCTCAGTGGTAAAGTGCCCCTGGGTTTAATCCCTAGTACTTACTCCTTCCACCAAAAACAAAAAATAAACAAACAAAAAACAAAAACAACAAAAACCCCTAAAACAAACAACAACCCTTATTGTTTATTCTAAGAATGATTGCTAGTCAAAGGATTTTATTTGCAAACTTAGTTCCTCAGTTTGTGGCTTTGATGCTTGTAGTTTATGGAGCTTTAGAATGAACCTGACAAACTTTGTTGGAATGTCAGCTTTACCAGAAGATTGGTGAAGTATCAGGTTGGGGTTCAGTTCTTTAACTGGTAAGGAACTTAAACTTTTTCATAATAAAAATTATGACACAGAAATCAGAATTCACATAAATTTTTAGGATAAAATAACATCTTTTAAAAGAAAATTTAGAGTAATGTTTGATTGCTTTGGATGGTGCTTGGACATTTCCAAAAGGAAGAGAACATTTGTCTGTTGGTATTTTTTTTTTAGAATCCCTACCCACACCCCATGAAAAAGTTTGAGAGGCCCTGGTTTAAATTAACCCCAAGGTTTGGACACAGACTGACTTGATGGGCACTTTTTTTTTTTTTTTTTTAAGAATATGAGGTTGTTTTTCATTTTATTCTTGTCCATTTTACAATACATATAAGGATTCTAGGATTCTGGAATTGCAGTTAAATATATGGCATGTTTAGTCCCCTCTGTTAGAACAGCTTCATAGCCCTGCTTCACAGCTCCTGGTAGACTTTGGCCTGAGGCCAAACCCTTACACCTTGGACCACAGAGTAAGGAAAACTAGTCTCTTATTCAACTCCTGGGTTTCTGATTCTCCTTCAGGGAGTTTGCTTTTTCTGTAGCCCCCTTCTGTTTGTTCTCTTTGCTTGCAATTTGAAGAATCAGGGGTAAAGTGTTCTAGGCAGAGAGCCATGGTAACTGCCCTGGAGTGGGAATTAATTTGGTTGTTTAAGAGGCCATTGTGGCTGGAGTGTAGAGAGTTTTTTGCAAAACCAAAGGCAGAGTACCCTGGGATGAGATATTTAAGGGGCATGAGGAGGTAGGGCCAATGGTAGGGTTTGAGATATGCCTGGATCTCTGGGTTTCTTTTCTTTTCTTTTTTCTCCTCTCCTCTCCTCTCCTCTCCTCTCCTCTCCTCTCCTCTCCTCTCCTCTCCTCTCCTCTCCTCTCCTCTCCTCTCCCCTCCCCTCCCCTCCCCTCCCCTCCCCTCCCCTCCCCTCCCCTCCCCTCCCCTCCCCTCCTCTCTTTTGCTTCTGGGGATTGAACCGAGGGTGCTTTAACCACTGAGTTACATCCCTAGATCTTTTTATTTTTTATTTTGAGTCAGATGCTTAGGGCCTCGCCAAATTGCTAAAGTTGATCTCAAACTTGTGATCCTTCTGCTTCAGACTTCTGAGTTGCTGGGATTATAGGCATGTACCACTGTGTCTGACTTATTTGCTTGTTTTCTAACAGATGCTATTTCAGACTGTCACTTGAGCTTTGGGTATATCAATAAATAGAACAGTCTGCAGGAAAAGTCATGCTCTCTGAGTAACTAAAGGCAGAAAAAGTGTAAGGAATCCCCAGAGTTTTAACTAAGATCAGACTGGATGGTTTTTGTTTCATAAAGAATTAAACACAGGATAGTGGTTTCAGCAATCTAATGGGATCTGCTTTCTGTCATTAGTGTTTAGTTTGTATTTTCTAGAATTTTTATATAAATGAAATCGCAATGTATTTTTCCTTTCTCTTGCTGTCAGTCTGGCTTTTTTTACTCAGGATAATTATATTGAGGTTCATTTATGTGTTCTTTTGTTCTGGATGAAAACAGGAAAGGATGGACATGAGTTTAGGAACAAGAGTGGATTAGCAGAGAAAGTGGCTATGAATGAGCCTAGGAGAGCACTCAGGCTCTGTGACTGAAAGCACTGACAAATGGGCACTGGGAATATAGAGGTGACCAACAGTGCCTGTCATCATGAGAGTTAACATCTCTTCATTATATTTTGCATTTTGTTCTCAACTTAGGTGCACTCTGAGTTACATCCCCAGTCCTTTTCATTTTTGCTAAGTTTCTGAGGCTAGCCTCAAACTTGCAATCCTCCTGCCTCAGTCTCTCAAGCCACTGGGATTATAGGAATGTATCACTGTGCCTGGCTGACTTTGTTCTCAACTTAGATCACTACTAGCATTCCTTAAATTACAGATTCAAGTTAGATCTTTTCATTGCTGAGTAATATTCTTCTATATGGATATATCCCAGTTTGTCTATCCATTTTTTTTTTTTCCCCTGAGGTGGGTATCAATTCCCTTTTTATTCTTCCTATAACAAATAGAGCCACTGGAAACATTCATGTATAAGCCCTTGTAAGAACATGTGCTTTCATTTGGTTTAGATAATACATCTGTCATCTCTATTGGCTATATAAGTCATGGGGAAAAATGGATTAAGACAACTGAAAATAGAACCTGCTGGAATTTTCCTACTAAAGATTTCACTTTAAATGAACCATTACCATTCAGTAAATTTTATCTCTCTCTGAATCTAAGTAATTACTATCTAGCCCCCAAATCACTATAAGACTGTCAGAGTAGATTTTGTCAAATGTATTAGTTGAAACAAACTTCGTTGTAGAAAGGTACTTAATAGTCTGTTAGGTTTCGGTTGCTTAAAAAGCCCAGGAAGGCCAGTCACAGTGGTGCATGCCTGTAATCCCAGTGACTGGGGAGACTAAGGAAGGAGGATTGCGAGTTCAAAGCCAGCCTCAGCAGTGAAGCCCTAAGCAACTCATTGAGACCCTGTCTCTAAATAAAATATAAATTAAAAAGGGCTGGGGATGTGGCTTTGTGGTTAAGCACTCCTGGGTTCAACCCCCAAAACAAACAAACAAATAATACCCCAGGAAGTATCAGTCTTTAAAATGGTGCCAGTCTTCAAAACCAGCAGAGGAGATCAGGAGAGCTATACAGTGTGTAAGAACAGCAGGGAAAAGGAATGTATTCATTCAGTCATTTAATAGTATTTATGGAATATTTACTCTTTGTTAGGCTTTGTTGTGGGCACTGGGAATATAGAGGTGACCAACAATGCCTCTGATCATGAGAGTCTGATTTTAGCAGCTAAAGATAGATGATAAGTATGTATATAAAAATAAGTGAAAAACCGTTAAGCAGCTGGGTACGGTGGCACATGATTGTAATCCCAGCAACTTGGGACACCAAGGCAGGAGGATCACACATTCAAAGCCTGCCTCAGCAACTCAGTGAGGCCCTAAGCAACTTAGTGAGACCTTCTTCCAAAATAAATAAGGGCTGAGGATATGACTCAGTAGGTAAGCGACCCTGGGTTCAATCCCGGTGCAAAAAAAAAAAAAAAAAAAAAAAGGCATTAAGTGCTTTGAAGAATGGGGGACTAAATAAAGTCTGTGTGAAGTATGGGGGTAGTTGGTACTATTTTATATAGGGGGTCAAGAAGAATCTCACTTGATTGGGTAATTTTTGTGTTGAGACCTAAAGAAAGTAAGGGGGCTAGGGCTAACCAGGAGACTGGAGAAAGAACATTCTAGGCAGGTGGGATAAAAAGAACCTTGAAGGGTTTGAGCAAAAGAGTGACATGATCTGACTTCAGATTTATTTATTTATTTATTTTTCTGACTTTAGACTTAAAAGACTCCTCCAGTTGATAAATAGAAAACAGGCTCCAAGGCAGATAAGGGCAAAAGTAGGTAGGCTAATTAGAAAGATACTGCTAAATCCAGGCAGAAGGCATTGGTGACATTGTGGAGGAGGTAAAAGCAGTTGCAGTCTAGATATGTTTTGAAGATAGGCCAATAGGATTTGTTGATCCAACAGATGGAGGCTGAGTGAAAGTAATTAAGATGAATTCCAAGGATTTTGGACTGAAAAACTAGGAAATGCCATTTTCTGAGCTTGGGAAGTTTGGGGAAGGGGGTCACAGAAGCAGGACAGACTGGAATTTGATATCGGATGCATGTTAGGTTTAATATGTCTGTGTATCTGAGATGTTAAATGACCAGAAAGCAATTGGACTGTTGAGCTGAAGTTGAGATGAGGCCTCTGGATTGGAGAGGTAAACATGGGATATATATGCATTTGAATCATAGGACAGATAATATCATCTGAGGAGTAAGAAAAGTTAAAGAGAATGCTTGGGAGACTATGTACTGGGTACATCAATATTTAGAGGTGGAGAGGGTTGAAGATGTTCTAGGAATGAAGACCAAGAAGAAATGACCACTGAGGTAGAAAGAGAATCAAGAGAAAAGTGCAATGGAAGCCAGATGACAAAAACAATTTAAGAAGGAGGGGAGTGTCCAGGTGTTATGGTACATGCCTGTAATCTGCTCAGTGGTAGAGTGCCCCTGGGTTCAGTCCCCAGTATTTTCAACAACAACAAAACAAAAAAATAAGGAGGAGTGATCAACTGTGTTAAAGTAGACCAGTAGACCCAGTGGTGCGAGTACTTAGAATTGAGTGTTGGAGTTGTCATTGTGAAGGTCCTTAGGGCCCTTGGTGAGCAGTTTCAGGGTGGTGATCAGGGCTCAAACAAGAAGAGGTAGATAAGAATTGGATACCCTCAAGAATAGTCAACTCTTAAAAAAATTTTGTTATACAAGGGAACAGAAAACAGAGGCAGGAGTTAAAAGGAGATTTGAGGTGATCAATGAAAGGTTTATTTTAAAATTTGAGAGTTTTTATCCTTTTAACCTAATGACAATGGGAATGATCAGCAAGGGAGGGAGAACTGATGATGTAGGAGGGATTGAGGGTTGTTTATACTGCTCAAGTCAAGCTGTGACTGTGGCCTTGAAAAGCCTTTGACTCAGGACATTAATGTGTAGTAGTAGAGAGGAACGTGTTTCAGGGCACGGCAGCTATCCTTATTTAAACTTTGGTGATCTTAGGTAAGTCCTTGATGAGTCTATAGATTTTTGTTCATAAGATGAAAACTTTGGAACCTGAACCCAAGATCTGCTGTTTTCTTCTTGGGGATAAAGACAGGGAAGGATGGGCATGTTTTAGTAATGAAAGGGAGCTACTAGAGACAATGACTGTGAATAAGCCTAGGATAGCAGGACTGCACTAAGACAAATGGAAGGCATTAATAACTCCTCATTAGCTGGGTGGTGTATTCCTCTAGTATCAGCTACTGAAGAGGCTGAGGCAGGAGGATTGCAAATTTGAGACCAGCTTGGGCAATGTAGTGAGATCCTGTCTCAAAAAGTAAAAAGGGCTAAGGTTGGCTGGGGATGGTGCTGCACACCTGTAATCCCAGTGACTCCAGAGACTGAGGCAGGAGGATCGCAAGTCAAGGTCAACCTCAGCTACAGCTACTTAGTGAGACTGTCTTTTAAAAAGAGAGAGAGAGAGAGAGAGAGAGAGAGAGAGAGAGAGAGAGAGAGATGGGAATGGGAATGTAGGTCTGTGGTCGAGAATCCCTGGGTTCAATTGTCCCTACTGCTAAACAAAATAAAACAAAAAAACTCCATCCCCCATTGCATTTCATGCATTTCAGCTAGTCTGGTTTCAGCATTTTATTTTCAGTTTATTTACTTATTTTTGTTTTTTTCCATTTTTTATTGGCGAATAAAAAGTTGTTGGATTATTTGTTATATATTCGTACATATACACAACATAACAATAAAATTTGGCCAATAACATTTCCCAGTATTTCTCCTTTCCCTCCCTCCTTCCCCTACCACCTTGATCTTCCTTCAATTTTCATGAGATCTCCCCCATGTGTTTCTTTGCCTTTTTCCTCTCTAGTTTCCACATATGAGAGAAAATATATTACTCTTGACTTTCTGAGTTTGGCTTATTTTGCTTAGCATAATAATCTC
Organism: Sciurus vulgaris; assembly: GCF_902686455.1. Classification (NCBI taxonomy): domain Eukaryota; kingdom Metazoa; phylum Chordata; class Mammalia; order Rodentia; family Sciuridae; genus Sciurus; species Sciurus vulgaris. The sequence goes on from NC_136470.1 coordinate 116,896,717, forward strand.
AAGTTCTCCCTGTTTTTCTAAAAATGACATAAAGAATTTATATATTCTGGATATTAATCCTTCAGAAGAGTAGCTAGCAAAAAATTTTTCTCCTATTCTATAGGTTCTTTTTTGCAGGGGCAGGGGAGTGCCAGGGATTGAACCCAGAGGTACTTAACCACTGAGCCACATCCCCTGCCCTTTTTATTTTGTATTTTGAGACTGGGTCTTGCTAAGTTGCTTAAGGCATTGCTGAGTTGCTGAGGCTGGCTTCGAACTTGCAATCCTCCTGCCTCAGTCTCCTCAGTTACTGGGATTACAGTCATGCGCCATTGCGACCGACCTGTAGGTTCTCGCTTCATATTCTTGTTTCTTTGTATATTCTGGATATTAATGCCCTATCTGAAGTGCAGGTGGAAAGATTTTCTCCCATTCTGTAGACTCTCTCTTCATGTTCTTGATTTCTTCTTTTGCTGTGCAGAAGCTTTTTAATTTGATTTATTTCCTGAGCTTTAGGGGTCCTATTGAGAAAGGTGTTGTTTGTGCCTCTATGTTGGGAGTGTTTACCCTACATTTTCTTCTGGGAGTTGCATAGTTTCTGATCTAATTCCTAGGTCTCTGATCCATTTTGAGTTGACTTTTGTGCAGGGTGGGAGATAAGGATCTAGTCTTATTTTTTCTACATAAGAATAACCAGTTTTCCCAGCACATTAAAAGGCAGTCTCCATTCCCCCACCCCACCCCATATATCTTTGGCACCTTTGTCAAGGATCACATGACTATCTGTGTGAGTTTGTCTTTTTGTCTTCTGTTTTGTACCATTGGTCTATGTGTTTTTATGCCAGTGTTATGCAGTTTTTGTGACTGTGACTTTGTACTATAATTTGAAGTCAGGTATTATGATGCCTCCAGCATTGCTTTTTTTTGGCTTAGAATTGCTTTGGCTTATTTTCCTATGTACATATATGAATACACCACAGAATGTCACCATCATGTACATCCACAAGAATGGGGTCGTAATTAGAATAAAATATATTCCATGCATGTATAATTTTATCAAACTGGATTCTACTGTCATGTATAACTAAAAACAACAACAACTAATTGCTTTGGCAATTTTGTGTGTTTTATTCATCCAAATGAATTTTAGGACTGCTTTTTCTAGTTCAGTGAAGAATATTATTGGTATTTTAATGGGGATTGCATTGAACCTGTATATTGCTTCAGTAGTATGGCCATTTTAACAATAATAATTCTGTGTATTCATGAATATTGTGAGGTCTTTTCGTTTTCAGTTTAGATAATCAGAAGCATTCTTTAAATTGTTCTTTCCTCTCCCATTCACTAGAAAGTGAAAGTCCCTGAGACAACCTGCATATGTATTGTTGATTTTTTTCAGAACAGGGAAGTCAGAGTTTATGGTGACCTCCCTGTTTGAAATGAAGCAGTGCCAATTTTGATACCAGTTCCTGTTTTCCCTTTCTGTGTGCCAAACACAAAGGGGCAGAGTGTTTAGATGTCCAGTCTTCCGGGGCAAGAAGATTGTTTTGCAAACCTGTGTCAGAAAAGCATGCCAGGTGTTGACTCATTTGTTCACAATAACTTTGGAGGACTTTTAACACTCTTTTCCAACAATTAGGGTAGGGAGGGAGAAACTTCTGATTGTGAGTTTCACTTGTATTTCTCTGATTACTTAAGATGTTGAGTCCTTTTCTCTCTGCTTAGGATCATTTTGACTTTTGTGGAGTGCTTGAACATATCTTTTGAGCATTTTTCTTTTCTTCTTCCCATTTCTTGTGTCTAGGAATTCCTGATATGTAGATGTGTGTCTTTTGTTGCACATACGTATTATAATATCCACTCCTTCTATATCCATTGATTTTTCATCCTCTCTCTTTTATTTTTGTTTTTTGATTCAGGATTGAACCCAGGTCTGCTTTACCACTCTTTTATTAATTTTTATTTTCAGGCAGAGTCTTGCTAAGTTGCTGAGGTTCTCTCTTAAGTTGTTGAGGCTGGCTTCAAATTTGGAATCCATCTGCCTCATCCTCCCAAGTTACTGGTGTTACTGACATGTGCCACGCGACCTGGCTTATGCTCTTGATTATATTTTCTGATGAATAGATGTTTTAACTTAATGAAATAAATTCATATTTTATTTCCCCATATATACTTTTTTTTTGTGCCTTGTTTAAAAAAATCTTTGTCTCTGTCAAGGTCACGAAGATATTCTGCTGTTATTTTATAGAAACTTTAATGTTTTACTTCAATAATTAGGTCTGTGATCCATCTAGAGTTTATTTTGTAAGCTGTGAGGAAGACAAATTTTATCTCCTCTGTCTCCATTATGTTTATCTAATTGATCTGGTACTCTGCATTGCATTTTGTTGTGCCCTATTATTATAAACCAAGGCACGGTATAAGTGTAAATCTGTCTCTGAACTATTTTGTTCCCACACAGATTTCAAGGAAATGGAAATAAAGGAGTACGATGACTTAGAGCATGGATTGGGGAGCCAGATCAACCACTTGGGTTCAGATTCTATCTTTATGTACACTTTGTGTGTGTGTGTGTGTGTGTGAAACCAGGGATTGAACCCAGGGGTGCTTAATGATCAAGCTACATCCCCAGCTCTTTTTATGTTTTTATTCTGAGATAGTGCTTTGCTAGGTTGCTTAGGGCATCACTAAGTTGCTGAGGCTGGCTTTGAATTTGTTGCCCTTCTGCTTTAGCCTCCTGAACCATTGGGATTACAGGCATGAACCATAACACCCAGTCTATTTACAGCTTTGTGAGGTAGGTTTTCTGATCTGTAACATGGGAATAATTAGAGCATGATCTCCTTAATGAGGCTGTTTTGATGACCGAATGATTTGTTATTGTAACATATATGAATCTAGCTGAAAGGATAACAAGTGCTGCTGGTAGGCTGGAATGGAGCTAGTGACTATAGCAGTGGTTGGATACCTTGGACCTGACTGGGGAATGAAATGAATTTGTCTCTAGTCCTACTAGAGATTTGGGTCTGGGACTGCAGCTGTTCACAGTTTTCATGTCTGCCCTTTCAATTATCCACTAATCTTCCTAAAGGATAGGTCTTTAGGTGTTTTCTGAAGTGTCATCTTCCAAATTTTTCAAATGGTCTTGGATCCAGTTCAGAATGCAGAAGCAGGTTGTATTTGCTTTAAATGTGATATATTTTGTTTTCTCCTTGTACTGGATATTAAACCCAGGGGTGCCTAACCACTGAACTACATGTCCCTAGCCCATTTTTATTTTTTGTTTTGAGACAGGGTCTTACTAAGTTGCTCAGGACCTTGCTAAGTTGCTGAGGCTGGCTTTGAATGTGTGATCCTCCTGACATAGCATCCTGAGTTGCTAGGATTACAGGCATGTGCCACTGTGCCCAATATGAATACATCTAATTTGAATGTAGTTTCTTAAATAGTATAATGAGAGACTGCAGCAGCTAGGAGGTATTGTAGCTTAGTAACATTAGGCACACTCTGGAATAAAAAGGAAAGGAGCCTAAATAAGGGTTTCTGAAGGGCTAAGCATTAAGCTGAAATCTGAAAGACAGCATGAATTATAGTTAAGTCATTAAAATGTATTCTCTAGCTAGGCATGAGGACCCGTGCCTGTAATCCCACGTACCAGGGAAACTAAAACAGGAGAGTTGCAAGTTTGAGGCTAGCCTTGGCAATTTAGTGAGACCCTGTCTTAAAATAAAACAAAAAAAATACAAAGGACTGGAGATGTAGCTCAGTGGTAGAGCATCCTGGGGTTCTGTCCCCAGTTCCACAAACAAACAAGCAGCTCACATCTGACTTAGATAAAGAGTTGGGGAAAGATGAACATAGTTATCAATAAAGGCCCAGAGATTCTAGAGATCTCTGTGTTCTTGAGGCACAGAGGAGGGTGGAGATGGGGGGAGGTAGTTGGAGAGAAGTACTTGGTGGTCAGAAACAGGATGTGAGCAATGAGAAAAGGCCTTAAACATTTTAAGATTTTATCCTTTTTTCTTTTTTTTCTTGGGGGGCAGGGTGTGTGTGTTTTTATATGTTTTGTTTTTTAAATTTAATTTACAGTATTTTGAATTAAACCTGGTACCTGGTGCCTGCCTACCACTGAGTTAGATCCTTAGCCCTTTGAATTTATTTTTTAAAATCTTGAGACAGCTTCTCATCTAGTTGCCTAGGTTGGCCTTGAATTTGCTCCTCTCCTCCTTCAATCTCCTGTGTAACTGGGACTATGTGTGTGCCATCCTACACAGTGGTAGGGATAGTTTTTTAGAGTGTGTGTGCTTGAATGATTGATTGTACTAGGGTTTGAACCCAAGGGCACTCTGCCACTGAAGTATACCCCTAGTCTTTTTTATGCTTTAATTTTGAGACAGGGTCTCCCTAAGTTGCCAAGGCTGACCTTGAACTTGTACTTCTTCTGCCTTGACCTGTTGAAAGCTCTTCTAGGTTAGAGGCTCTGAACTTTGTTCTAGTTATTCTTCTTTTCATTGTTCCTTTCTGAGAACCCATCAGGAAGCAAGGTTGCAGTGTTCCCAGGTAGATGTATATTTTCTTTGAATTTTTTGTGACCCCAAGACAAAGGATTATTAAATTATTTTATTTTTTGGTACTGGGGATAAAACCCAGGGGTGCTTTATCACTGAGGTACATCCCCAGCCCTTTTTATTTTTGAGACGGGATCTTGCTAAGTTGCTGAGGTTGGTGATTTTCCTGCCTTAGCCTCCTGAGTTGCTGGGTTTACAGGCTTGCGCCACCATGCCTGGCAGGTTGTTTAATTTTTAATATGGTCAGTCAGGAAGGGCTTTTCCTGTTTTCCTCTAACCAGTTTACTCTCCAACCTTTTGCCTTAACAGAGTTAACATTTAGGCTTTCAACTAATGAAGTAGTTCAGAAAGCTCATGACATACATTATTTTGTCATTTTGCCAAGGCTTGACTTCAAATGATGCTCACTTTAGGCTCGGTTGTAGAGACTAATACTTTAACTCTGCCCTCTATACCATCTACTCCTCAGCTTGTTTTGTTCTCTGTTCCCAAATCACAAGTTCTTATCATTAAGGATCTGAAATGATCATTTAAAATTTTTGGTAATACTTGAATGCATTATATACGTGTGTGTGTGTGTGTGTGTGTGTGTGTGTGTGTGTGTGTGTATTTTTATATGTGGTGCTGAGAATTGAACCCAGTGCTTACACATGCTAGGCAAGTGCTCTACCACTGAGCCATGACCCCAGTCCCACTTGAATGCATTTTGTGGAGGAAATTGAGTGCAGTATTCTTTAATGTGGAGATTTTGCAAAGATATCTTAATTCTCACTTGCCTCCAGTACTTTTTCCCAACATATCTGCTGCCCGGCCTGATAGTCATGAAACCCTAGTCTTTGTTCACAGCCTTTCTGGACTGTGGAATCCTAGGAATTTGAGTGTGTGTGTGTGGGGGGGTATTTTTGTTGTTGTGGTTTGTAAACTTAGTGCTCCAAAGTGTTCACCAGTAGAGCTGGAAAGTAAACTAACTTCCTTTGATTTCTTTTCTCACCTACGAGTTACTAGAATACTTTATTTTTTTCCCTTTTCAGTAATGGGCATTGAACCCATGGGCACTCTTCTAATAAACTACCTCCCTAGCCCTATATTGTTATTATTATCATTATTATTATTATTTTAAATTTTGAGTCAGGGTCTTGCTAAGTTGCCTAGACAGCTTTGATCTTGGGATCCTCCTGGCTCAGCCTCACAAGTATCATGGGATCATAGGCTTGTACCACTGCACCTGGTTTAGTACAAGCATACTTTTGTTTGTAGGACCAATTTTACTGTGTCTACTCTCAGGTTAACAGATACCCAGTAACAGATTTTGGAGGATTATCACTTTATTGTGTGTATCCATGTCCTTTCTCAAATAAAGGAAGGAGAAAAAACTCTTTATGTTTGGTTGACTCTTGCCCTCTTAAAAGGTTCTAGGCTAGCCTGGGTAAATTAATGAGACTACTCTAAAATAAAATAAAAAGACTTGGGAATGTAACTCTGGGCTTGTGTAGCATGTGTGAGGCCCTGGATTCTTTACCCAGTACTACAGAAACACTTTGACCTCCTATTTCTTTATTAGTTGTTGTGGGGCCTTAGTGGAGTTTGTGTTATGGAAAGATTTGCATGGTAATTCTGTGCCTTTGTCACGATTTAAAGTGTATTTCTGTGAGGGAGAATGGTTATAATATGGAACTTTACCTGCCTAAACCCCAGAGGGAAGGGCCACAATCTCCCAAGTCTGCAAACCAGCTTGTTCCTCTTAATTCCTTAAAAGTCTCCTCTTTGGGGGATGCAGAGGTCTGTAAAGGTCCCCTCCCTGCCACCTTGCTTTCTGGACCATCTTGAGAGCAGTTGCCAGTTAGAACCTCCAAGAAGGGCAGGAACCCCAGCACAGATTGATGATTGACATCAGTGGCCTTTGTACCAACTCCAACCCTGGTTATATAACATAAGGCAATTATAACACCCAGAACTATTTTATTCCTTATGGTGCTTAATAGCAGTTGGAGGAAACACTAGCCCTTTAGTGATTCTTAAGTTACCATGAATGGTATGATAAGTCTTTAGTTCTATTTTTATTTCTTTTGGGTCACTCATACTACTTGAGGAAATAAACTAGAAAACCTTCCTTAGCCCCTTTCTTTCTTTTTAGATCTCTGGCCCATTTCTTTCTAAAAATCTTTACCAGGGATGAGAGAGCTAGGTGTGGTGGCACATGCCTGAAGTCCCTGTGGATACTGAGGCAGGAGGGTCACAAGTTCCATGCCAGCCTGGGCAAGTTAGTGAGACCCTGTCCCAAAATAAAATAAAAAGGACTGAGAATCGTGCTCTGGGTTCATTACCCAATACTAGGATGGGGGATGCAGGAGAGGGGAGGGAACTCATGGAGGTAAAATTGCTAAGGGAGCTTTTGAATAAAGACCAGCTAGCCTGTGTCACTTGAGTCCTTTGGTAGAGCTTTTGCAAGCTAGTCTCAGGTCAAGGAGCCCCTCTTATTCTTGAACGAGTTGCAGCCATTCCAGGAAGTACTTTGTTCTCCACACTGTTCTCTGGGATGTGGAGTTTCCCTTTCATAATGTGTGATGATGCCTAGTTATGGGGCTGCTTCTGGATTGGGGGATGGGGGAAAGGGGGATATTAAACTGAATGTATGCTTCAGCATTCATGTTTGGTATAAGGATTTGTGGTAGAGAGAGACAAAATTAGTGGATTTTTTTCCTCATAACTGGTGGAATAATGAAGTTTGGTGATTGAAGAAACATGGGGGAGTACTTCAAGAGTCATTTCAGATTTGTGAAGCAATTAATCTACCAGTGAGGTACACCCTCAGCCCTTTTTTATTTTTTATTTTGCGACATGGTCTTGCTAATTTGCCCAGGCTGGCCTCAAACTTGTGATCCTCTTGCCTCAGCCTCCTGAGTAGCTAAAATTATAGGTGTGCATCACTAACGCCTGGTTTAGAAGAGATTGGGATTTAGTTTTCATTAGTGTCTTTGGCTTCAATTTGCATTTAAAATTTTTTGACTTAGTGAAATTCTTCTAAATATTACAAAGTCTGTAAGACTTTAGTTGGGTTAGGGATATATTTTACGTATTTTCATAAGTCCTTAAATTACTCAGAAATTAAACTAGAATCTTTCAAAGTATCAGACTTAGTCTTTCTTCTTTCTACATTTGGTTCAAAAGTTCCTACTTTGTCTTTAGTTTACTGGGGATTTGATAACTTGTGCTGGTGGTTGAAAAGGTAGCCAAAAAAATCTTCATGATTACTGAACATAGTCAAAATTAAAATCTCTGCCACACAGGGCTAGAATTTCATATAGGCTGAGAAGATGTGTAGTTATGTTTAGAAACGATTATTTAAAAAAAACTGTTGTTTTAGCCTCTGCTAAAGTAGTGACTCTGGGAATGATTTTGCCCCTGAAGGGGATATTGACAAAGTCTGGAGACAGTTTTAGTCATCACATTTGGGAAGGTGCTTCTAAAATCTAGTGAATAGGGCCAGGAATGTTGCCATATATCTTACAGCGCACCAGGATAGCCCTGCATTCAAAGCATTATTCAGTCTACAGTGTCAGGTGCTGAGGTTGAGAAACTCTGTGCAGCCTTGGTATATATTTTTTAAAGGCTCTCCATCTGGGTCCAGTGGATATCGGTACACATCTGTAATCCCAATGACTTGATAGCCTAAAGCAGGAGGATTGCAAATTTAAGATTAACCTTGGCAATTTAGCAAGACCCTATGTCAAATTTAGAGGAGAGAAATTATATCTCCTAGTGACACTGTTGTAATTTTAAGTTTGTGTAAATGTACTCTATGGTGATCCCATAAGGAGGAAATCAAATAATGGATGCATTTCATTTCTCAGAATTGTATCCCTGTTTTTAGCAACACATAAATATACTTTGGTGCCTCCATAAAGAATCAGTTGACCGTAAATATGTGATCTGATTTTGTATTCCATTGGTCTCTTTGTCTATCCTTATGCAAAACCATAATTATTGTAGTTTGAAGTAGGTAATCAAGGATCCTGGTTTTGATTTTATTTTGGTACTGAGGAGTGAACCCAGGGGCACACTACCACTGAGTTACATATTTTTATTTTTTAATTTGATACCAGGTCTTGCAGAGTTTCCCAGAATGATTTTAAACTTGGAATCCTCCTGTCTCTGCTGGGATTATAGGTGCCTCCTACCCCACTTTCTTGCTAGGGATTGAAATCAGGTCCTCATGTGTGCTAGGCATGCCCTTTATCACTGAACTATATACCCAACTCCTCAACTTTGTTTTTCTTTTTCAAAATTATCTGAATTGCCTAGGACCTCTGCATTTTCATAAAAATTTTAGACTCAGCTTGTCAATTGCCGTGAAAAATCCTTGAGATTTTGATTGGGATTTTATGGCGCCAGTCTTCAGATCAATTTAGGAAGAACAGACATAACAATATTGAGTCTTCTATTCCATGAACATGGCATATCTGTATTTATTTAGGTCTTTTAAATTTTGTTTTAATAATGTTTTGGGTCATTCAGGATTGTTGGTTTCTCATAACATTGTAGTCACATAGTGACTCCAGCTGAAATAGCAACAAAATGGAGGCTAAATTGCCTTTTATGATTTTGTAAGCTACCTATTGTCACTTCTGTCTCAGTCAATTAGTTATAAAGAGAAGAGTCAAATAATTCGCAGCCATTAAAGAAATCACCTCAGAGGACTAGTTCAGGATAATTTACTTCTTTCGACCCAAAGTGGAAGTTTAAGCCTCAGTTTTTTACGGTGTTACATGACTACTATATAGTTTCAATTTTTTTTTTTTTTTTTTTTTGGTGGTATGGAGATCAAATCCCTGGCCTCGTGCATGCTCAGCAAGCACTGTACCATGGAATTGTATCCCCAGCCTCCTGATATTTCTTCTTTTACTTACGGATCATTTGACTTTTGGGTCATACATACTCTGAATGATTTCAGTTTGAAATTTGTTGAGGTTTGCCTTATGATTCATTATGTGGACAGTTTTGGTAAGTTATACATGAACTGTTGAAAAGAATGCATATTCTCATTGTTGGGTGAAACATTTAAATATGTCAGTTAACTTATGATTTTAATCGTTCTATTCAGCTTTTCTATATCTTTAGTGATTTTTTTTTTTTTTTTTTTTTTTTTTACCTGTTGGCTCTTAGTTATTGAAATAGATATGTTGGTCTCTCACTATGGTTGTAGATTTATTTCTTCATTAAGTTTTATCAGTTTTGACATATTTATTTGTATATATATTAGTTGTTGATGGACCTTTATTTTATTTATTTATGTATATGCAATGCTGAGATTTTGAACCCAGGGCGTCACACATGCCAGGCAAGTGCTCTACCACTGAGTCACAACCCCCTCCCTAGTTTTGATATATTTTTTGAAGTTAAGTTATTGTGTGCATACAGTTTTGGTATTGCTATCTCTTCCTTGTGTAGTCATTATGAAGAATTCCTGTAAAAAAATTTTTTTTTTTTTAGTTGTAGACAGATACAATACCTTCCTTCCTTCCTTCCTTCCTTCCTTCCTTCCTTCCTTCCTTCCTTCCTTCCTTCCTTCCTTCCTTCCTTCCTTCCTTCCATCCATCCATCCACATGGTACAGAGGATTGAACCCAGTGCCTCCACACATGCTAGGCAAGCGCTATACCACTGAGCTACAACTGCAGCTTCTGAAGCATCCCTTTTTATTTCTAGTAATGCTTCTTATCCTAAAGCCTATTTCACCTGAAACTAGTAAGATACACCAGCTTTCAGTTGGTATTTGTTAAATGTTTATACTTTTACTTTTAGCTTTTTGTGTTCTTAATTTGTGTTCTTTGCCAAGAACAAATTGTTGGGTTTCAGATTTTTAATTCAGTCTAGTCATGTTAGTCTTTCAAGTGGAATATTTCCTTCATTGATATATTGTAACTACTGATCTAATGTTGAAATTTACCATCTTATTTTTTTTTTTTCCTTTTTTTTTTTTTGTGGTGCTAGGGTTTGAACCTACGGCCTCAAACATGCTAGTTAAGCACTCTCCTACTGAGCTATAGCCCCAGTCCTCTATCACATTTTTTTTTCCCTGCTTACTTTAAGATTAATCAAGTTGATATGTCTTTTTTTTTTTTTTTTTTTAACCCATTCTGAGGATTGAACTCAGTCCCTTTGGCGTGCTATGTGAGTATTCAACTTCATTCCCAGCCCTTTTAAAATTTTGAGAGAGGGTCTCAAATTGCCCATGCTGGCCTCTAACTTGTGATCCTTTTACCTCAGCCTCCTCAGTATCTGGGATTACCGGTGTGCACTACTAGGCCTACTTTGACTTTTTTTGTTTTCATTTTAATGATTCTGTTTTCATTCTGCTTGTTTGTCATATAATTTTTTATTTTTTATTTCTACAGACTGCATTTTGATTCATTGTGCACAAATGGGATTTAACTTTTCATTTCTATGATTGTACACGATGTAGATTCACACCATGTAATCATGCATGTACATAGGGTAATGATGTTTGTCCCAGTCCACTATATTTCCTCCTTGCCCCCATTTCCCTCTACATATTACAAAGTTCCTTCATTCTAACCCCCCTCCCATTCTGTATCATCATCCAATTATCAGAACATTTGGCCTTTGTTTTTTTGGGGGGGATTAGCTCATCTCACTTAGCATGATATTCTCCAACTCCAGCCATTTACCTGCAAATGCCATAATTTTATTATTCTTTATGGCTGAATAATATTCCATTGTGTATATATACCATAGTTTCTTTATCCATTTATCTATTGAAGGGGCATCTAGGTTGGTTCCATAATCTAGCTATTGTGAATAGAGCAGCTATAAACATTGATGTGGCTGCATTACAGTAGTATGCTGATTTTAAGTCCTTTGGGTATAGGCCAAGGAGTGGGATAGCTGGGTCAAAAGGTGCGTCTATTCCAAGTTTTCTAAGGAATCTCCATACTGCTTTCCAAAGTGGCACCAATTTGCAACTCCACCAGCAATGTATTAGTGTGCCCTTTTCCCCACATCTACACCAACACTTATTATTGCTTGTGTTCTTGATAATAGCCATTCTAATTGGAGTTAGATGAAATCTTAGGGTGGTTTTAATTTGCATTTCTCTAATTACTAGGGATGATGAGCACTTTTTCATATATTTGTTGATCAGCTGTATACCTTCTGTGAAGTATCTGCCCATTTCCTTAGCCCATTTATTGATTGAGTTCTTTGTATTTTTGGTGTGAAGTTTTTTAAGTTCTTTATAAATTTTGGAGATTAGTGTGCCATCTTACATGTGTGTGGAAAAGATTTTCTCCTACTCAATAGGCTCTCCTTTCATGTTATTGATTATTTCCTTTGCTGAGAAAAATCTTTTTAGTTTGAATCCATCCCATTTATTGATTCTTGCTTTTATTTCTTGTGCTCCTGGGAGTCTTCTTAAGGAAGTTGGGTCCTAAGACAACATGATGAAGATTCGGGCCTGCTTTTTCTTCTGTTTGGTGCAGGGTCTCTGGTCTAATGCCTAGGTCCTTGATCCATTTTGAGTTGAGTTTTGTGAAGGGTGAGAGATAGGGGTTTAATTTCATTTTACTGCATCATTGGGTTTCCAGTTTTCTCAGCACCATTTGTTGAACAGGCTATCTTTTTTCCATTGTATGTTTTTGGTACCTTTGTCTAGTATGAGAAAACTGTATTTGGGTTTGTCTCTGTGTCCTCTATTCTGTACCATTGGTCTACCTGTCTATTTTGGTGCCAATACCATGCCGTTTTTGTTACTATTGCTCTGTAGTATAGTTTAAGGTCTGGTGTTGTGATATCTCCTGCATCATTCTTCCTGCTCAGGATTGCTTTGGCTATTCTGAGTCTTTTATTCTTCCAGATGAATTTGATGATTGATTTTTCTATTTCTGTGAGGTACATCATTGGAATTTTGATTAGAATTGCATTGAATCTCTTTAGTGCCTTTGGTAGTATGGCCATTTTGACAATATTAATTTTGCCTATCCAAGAATATGGGAGAGCTTCCGTCTTCTAAGGTTTTCTGTAATATCTTTCTTTAGTGTTCTGTAGTTTTCATTGTAGAGGTCTTTCAACTCTTTGTTAGATTAATTCCCAAGTATTCTATTTTTTTTTTTTTCTGAAGATATTGTGAATGGGGTAGTTTTCCTAATTTTTCTTTCAGAGGATTCATCACTTAAGAATAGAAATGCATTAGATTTATGCATGTTTTAATGATTCTGTTTTCTCTCTGCTTGTTATATAATTTTTATAAGTATACTTTTGGTGGTTATTCTAAATTACATTATGCATTCTTTTTTTATTTTTACAGACTGCATTTTGATTCACTGTACACAAATGGGGTACAACTTTTCTATGGTTGTACATGATGTAGATTCACACCATTCATGTAATCATACATGTATATATGGTAATGATGTCTGTCTCATTCCACTATCTTTCCTACCCCCTGTATGTATTCTTATCTGACATAAAGTTATTGCTTTAATTTTCCTACTGTATTAGGACCTTAAAACACTTAAGTACCATTTACCTCTTTTCTACTTTTGATGTTTTTGTTGTCATGCATTTTAATTCTACATATTTTAAATCTTATAAAACATTATTGCTTTATTTTTATACTTATTTATTTATGGTACTAGGAATTGAACCCAAGGGTGCTTAACCACTGAACTACATTCCCAAACCCCCTTTTTAAAAAAATTTTAATTAATTTAAAAATTTATTTTGAGACAGGATTTTGCTGTTACTTAGGTTAGGACCTTGCTATGTTGCTGAGGCTGATCTTGAACTTGTGATCCACCTGTGTTGCTAGGATTATAGGTATGTGCCACCATGCCTGGCACATTGTTGTTTTTATATAGTCAATATTCATTTATATTTTCACACATATAATTTTTTTATTGTTTTTCATTTCTTCATTTATGCTGTTGATCTGAAGGACTACCTTTTAGTATTTATTTTGCGTAAGTTTCTTGGCAGTAAATTCAATTCTCAGTTTTTGTTTGTCTGAAAATGTCTTTATCTTACCTTGTTTTTTTTTTTTTTTTTTTTTTTTTGAAAGTTACATTAGCTGGGACAGATTTCTGGATTAACAGACTTTTTCTTTCAATAGTAGAAATTTTCATGGTCTTCTGTCTTTCATGTCTCAAAAGTTATTCTTATTGTTCCTACTGAAGGTAATGTACTTTCCCCCAACATGACTGTTTTTAAGATTTTCTCTTTGTTTTTCTTTCTAACAATTTTGCTGTAATCTCCCTGATAGTTTTAGTCTTTAATCCTAACTGGTACTTCATAGAATTTTTTGATTCCAGTTATTTATATTTTGTTTCTAGAATTTCCTTTCTAGGTCTGGGAATATAACTCAGTTGGTAGAGGGCTTGCCTCACATGCACGAGGCCCTGGGTTCAATCCCCAGCACCACAGAAAAAAAGAAAAAGGAAAAAAAAAAAACCCACTTCTCCATTTTATCTTTATATATTGTATTTAGCGACAGTCTCAATTGACTTTATTTCTCCCATTTCTTTGTTTCCCTGCACATTTTACTTATTTATTTTTTTAATATACATATCTGGATAACCAGTGGTTCTGGTTCTGTAGTCTGTTTTTCCCCCTTAATTTTTGATCATTTAGTATTGTCTCTTGACAGGTGTGATTCTTCTTTTTTTGTTAAATGCTGGAATTTGCATATAAAAAATTACAGAGATTATTCTGGAACAACCCAGTCCTGCTTCATGAGGACTGGCTCCAAGATACTGCTAGACTGAAGAAAGAGAGACAGGCAGATCTAGGATTGCACAGAATGCATTTTATTGGGATGCTTGCTGATGAAAACATAGTCCTGGTAAGGTCATTGCAATTTGGGTCTGAAAGAGGGACACATTTATGGGTTAGGACAAAAGTGACTTCTTTCTGAATGGGATGTACCTGACTTCTCCCCCACCCCTTTCTCTCTCAGTTGTTGATGGGCACATTTTTATTTTATTTATTTATTTTTATGTGATGCTGAGGCTCAGGCCCAGTGCCTCACACATGCTAGGCAAGTGCTCTACCACTGAGCCACAACTGCAGCCGAGTACTTGGTTTATCTTATGATAATATTGAAGAGTCAGGTACATTCCTGGAGCCAGGTTCTGGTTATAAAATTTCACATACCACTGTAATAGTTTTGTCTATTATAATTTTTGTTGTTGTTGTTGTAGATGGACACAGTATCTTTATTTTTTTATTTTTATGGTGCTGAGGTTCGAATCTAGTGCCTCACACATGCTAGCAAGCACTTTACCACTGAGCTACAACCCCGGCACAGTCTATTATAGTTTGTTCGGAAACTGTAGTATAAACTGACTAAGGTTATTCTGAGGCAGTAATGATTATTACAACTCATGTCATTCTCTGAAGGTGGATGTTGTATTTAGAGAGGGTTTTCCCTTTCCTCTTCCAGGTAGATAGACTAGGGCTGATCACAACTCCAGTTGAACAAAGCTGAATAGAGGTTGGATTGTAGTTCATAAGAGACCTTTTCTATTTTTGGTGCTCTCTAGATTCAAGGAAGAATGCATCTGGGAACATAGATATTCATTGCACCTATCTGCTCTAGTAGATCCTACATTGTAATGTTGTATCTCCCCCTGCACCTTGAGATGGCAGACATTGCCAAGTCTGCTTTTCGGTGACTTTCTGTTTAGCTTCTTAGTGTGGTGGAGGGAGTAAAAATGCATAACATTAAATTGCCTTTTTAACCACTTTCAAGTGTTGACTTTGGTGGCAGTAAGTATATTCACGTTGTTATGCAGCCATCAACAGTATCCATCATCAGAACTTTTTTTTATCATCTTGTACTGAAACTCTGTATCTATTAAAGGATTAATGCTTTATCCCAGAATTATTGTTCTGCTTTCTGTCTCTATATTTAGCTCTTATAAGTACCTAATTTAAATGGAATCATACAATATTTGCCATTTTGTGACTTGCTTCTTTCACTTAGCATATCTTCAAGATTGGTTCACCTTGTGCCAGGCATGTATCAAGAGTTCCAGTCTTTTTAAGGATGTATAATATTCCATGTTATATATATATACCACATTTTGTTTATCCATTTATCCATTAATGGGCATTTATGTTATTTGTAATACTGCTATGAACTTTGGTATACAAAAATATATCAGATGCTGGACATGGTGGCACATGCATATAATCCCAGTAGCTTGGAGGGCTGAGGCAGGAGGATCAGGAGTTCAAAGCCCCTCACCAGAATCAAGGTGCTAAGCAACTCCATGAGACTCTGTCTCTAAATAAAATACAAACTAGGACTGGGAATGTGGCTCAATGGTCAAGTGACCCTGAGTTCAATCCCAATTAATGCCCCCACCACCAAGAAGTTAGAGTTCCTGCTTTGTATAGTTTGAGAATATACTAGAAATAGAATCACTAGATCAAAGAGTTAGTCTATGTTTAATTTTTTGAGGAATGCTTGTCTTGTTTTTCATAGCAGCTGTACCACCTCACATTTTTACCAGCCATACATAAGGGATCTCATTTCTCCACATCCACACCAATGCTAGTTTTTTTTCAAACCAACTTTAAAAAAATTGATTTTTTATTAGATCATAATGGTTATACATAGCAGTTGGATTCATTTTGACAAAGTCATGTGTGCATAGATTTTGATTTACTCCATTCAGTCCTCTGTTTCCCCTTCTATCCTCCTCTTCTCTTTCCCCCTGTTCTTCATTGGGAGCTTCTTTTCACTCATTTATTTTGATTGGTGCTTTCTACATATACATAAAGGTGAAATTCCCTGGGCATATTTATAAATGCACATAATGTTATTTTGTTTAATTCATTTCACATTCTCCTCCTTTTCTGTCCCTCCTCCTTCCCTCTCAATCTCCTTCTTCTACTCCACTGATATTCCCTGTATCCTTAAGACATAAGATCCCTCCTGCCTTCTTTTTCTTATTTTACTGTAGCTTTTACATAGAAGACATTCAACCCTTGATTTTCTGAGTCTGGCTTATTTCACTTAGCATGATGTTCTCTATTTCCATCCATTTAATGCCATCATTTCATTCTTCTTTATGACTGAGTAAAATTCCACTGAGTATGCATACCACATTTTCTTAATCTGTTCATGGATATCTGGACTGATTCCATGATTAGACTGTTGTGAATTGTGCTGATATGAATAATATGAATATTGAAGTGACTTTGCTATATGTGCTCATTTTAGATCTTTTTGGATAATATTCCTTTAATCATTTCCATTGCTGTGCAGAAACTTTTTAATGTGATAGCATCCCACTTACTGATTTTTGGTTTTATTTCATGAGCTTTAGGGTTTTGTTAAGGAAGTTGATGGAATGTTTACTCTTTTTTTTTTTTTTTTTCTAGCACTTGCAAAGTTTCTGGTCTAAATCCTAAGTCTTCAATCCATTTTATTTGACTTTTGCACAAGGTGAGAGAGAGGGATACAGTTTCGTTCTTCTATATATGGATAATCAGTTTTCCTAGCACCATTTGTTAAAAATGTTATCTTTTATACAATATATATATTTTTGGCACCTTTGTCAAGTATTAGTTCACTGTAAGTAGGTAGATTTGTCTCTGTGTCTTCTATTCCGTTGATCTTCATGTTAATACTATGCTGTTTTTGTTACTATAGCTCTGTAGTATAATTTTGAGATTGGGTTCTTGTTGCTCAGGATTACTTTGGTTATTCTTAGTCTCTTATTCTTCCAAATGAATTTTAGAACTGTGTTTTCTAGTATTGTGAAGAATGTCATTGATCTTTTGATGGGGACTGCATTGAATATGTATATTGCTTTTGGTAGCATGGCCATTTTGACTATATAAATTCTGTCTATCCAAGAGCATGTAAGGTCTTTCCATTTTCTTTTTTCAGTGTTCCATAATTTTCACTGTAGAGATCTTTCACCTTCTGGTTAGATTGATTCCCAAGTATTTTATTTTTTTGAGGTTGTTATGAATGAGGTGGTTTTCCTGCTTTTTTCCTCAGGAGAATCACTGTTGGAGTATATCTTGTATCCTGCTACTATGCTGAATTTATTTATCAGCTCTAGAAGTCTTCTGGTGACTTTTTTGGGTCTTCTAGATACAGAATCATGTCATCAGCACAAAAAGAGATAGTTTGACCTTTTTTTGTCCCTTTAATAACTTTCTCTTGCCTGATTGTTCTAGAGTGTTGAGAACTATACTGAATAGAAGTGGTGAGAGTGGACATCCTTGTCTTGTTTTGATTTTAGAGGAAATACTTTGTTTTTCTCCATTCAGTATGAGGTTGGCTTTGGGTTTGTTATGTATAGCCTTTCTAAGGCTTTATTTATTTATTTATTTTGTGTGTGTGTGTTATTGATGGACCTTTATTTTATTTATTTATTTATACGTGGTGCTGAGAATCGAACCCAGTGCCTTACACATGATAGGCATGGACTGTACCAATGAACTACATACAACTCCAGCCCTGGCTGTATTTCTTTTGAGGTAATAAAATAAACTGGTTTCTCCAGTGTTTTCAACATGAATGGATGCTAGATTTTATCATAGGCCTTTTCTACATCTATGGATAATCATGATCCTTGTCCTTAATTTTATTTAAATAGTGACATATATTAATTTGTATATGTTGAACCCACCTTGCATCCCTGGGATGAAACCTACTTGATCATGGTGGGTTATCTTCTTGATTTGTTTTTAAATTAGGTTTACTGTTATTTTATTAAAGATTTTTTGCATTTATGTTCATCAGGGGTATTGGTCTGTATTTTCTTTCCTTGATGTATCTTTGTCTGATTTTGGAATCAGGGTCATACTGGCTTCAAAGAATGTTTATTTGGGAGTGTTCCTTCCCTTTCAATATCAGGAACTAACCAGGCCCCATGGCACACGCTTGTAATCCTAATGGTTGGGGAGTTGAGGCAGGTGAGGCAGGGAGATCGCGAGTTCAAAGCCAGCCTCAGCAAAAGCAAGGTGCTAAGCAACTCAGTAAGACCCTGTCTCTAAATAAAATACAAAACAGGGCTAGAGATGTGGCTCAGTGGTTGAGTGTCCCTGAGTTCAATCCCTGGTAACACCCCTTTTAAAACAAAAATCAATATCGTGGACTAATTTGTTAAAGACTGGTGTTAATTCCTCTTTAAAAGTTTGGTAGAAGTCAACTGAAAATCCATATAATCCTGGGCTTTTCTTTGTTGGAAGGCTTTCAATTTTATTACTTGATAATTGTCTGTTCAGGTTTTTGGTGTCTTACTGATTCAATTTGGGCAGGCCATATACATCTAGAAATTTGTCAGTATCTTCTAGATATTCCAATTTATTGGAATATAAATTTTCAAAACAGCTTCTAATGATCCTCTGTATTTTGCAAATGTGTGTGGTTATATCTCCTTCTTTGTCTCTAGTATTGTTTATTTGGGTCTTCTGTCTTTGGTTAGTTTGGGTAAGGGTTTATCAATCTTTTTTATGTTTTTAAAGAACCAATTCTTTGTCACATTGGTCCTGTGGTTTTTTTTTTTGTTGTTGTTTATTTGTTTGTTTTTTTTTCCTTAAGTTCATTAATTTCAGCTCTGATCTTAATTATTTCTTGTCTTATGCTGGTTTTGGAATTAGTTTGTTATTCCTTTTCTGAAGTCCTGAGGTGGAGCACAAGCTTATTTATTTGGGATCTTTCTATTTTATAAATGTAGGTACTCAGTACTATAAATTTTTCTCTTAGAACTGCTTCTGTACTGTCCCAGAAATTTTGATATGTTGTATCTCTATTCTCGTTTGTTTATAAGAATTTCTTAATTTCTTCTTTCATTTATTCTTTGATTAATTCTTCATTTAAGAGAATATTGTTAAACTCAACTCAAATTGGATCAAGGACCTAGGAATTAGACTAGCGATCCAGTGCTTAATAGAAGAAAAAGTAGGCCCAAATCTTCATCATGTCAGCCTAGGACCTGACTTCCTTAACAAGAGTCCTAAAGCACAAGAAATAAAATCAAGAATCAATAAATGGGATGAATTCAAACTAAAAAGCTTCTTCTCAGCAAAGGTAACAATCAATAATGTGAAGAGAGAGCCTACAGAATGTGAAAAAAAATCTTCACCACATGCACATCAGATGGAGCACTAATCTCCAGGATACACAAAGAACTCAAAAAACTTTACACCATAAAAACAAATAACCCAATCAATAAATGGGCTAAGGAACTGAACAGACACTTCATAGAAGAAGATATACAATCTATCAATAGACATATGAAAAAAATGTTCATCATTAGAGAAATGCAAATCAAAACATATCACTCCAATCAGAATGGCAATTATCAAGAATACAAGCAATAATAAGTGTTGGCAAGGATGTGGGGGAAAAGGTACATTCAGACATTGCTGGTGGGACTGCAAATTGCTGTAACCACTCTGGAAAGCAGTATGAAGATTCCTTAAAAAACTTGGAATGGAACCACCATTTGACCCAGCTATCCCACTCCTCAGTTTATACCCAAAGGACTTAAAGTCAGCATCCTACAGTGACACAGGCACATCAATGTTAATAGCAACTCAATTCACAATAGCTAAAATATGGAATGCCCTTCAACAGATGAATGGATAAAGAAAATGTAGTATATATACACAATGGAATATTATTCAGCCATAAAGAAGAATGAAATTATGTCATTTCCAGGTAATTGGATGAAGTTGGAGAATATCATGCTAAGCAAAAGAAGCCAAACCCCAAAACCAAAGACCAAATTTTTTTCCTGATATGTGAATGCTTATCCATAATGGGGTGGGACTAGGGAAGAGTGGAGGAACTTTGGATTGGACAGAGGGGAATAAAGGGAGGGCAGAAGTTGGGTGTGGGGGTGGGAAGGATGGTGAATGAGTCAGACATTATTACCCTGTGTACATGTATGATTGCATGAATGGTGTGACTGCATTGTGTACAATCAGAGAAATGAGAAGTTGTGCTCCATTTGTGTACAGTGATTTGAAATACATTCTGTTGTCATGTGTAACTAATTAGAACAAATAAAAAAATTAAAAAATATTATTCAGTCTCCATGTGTTTATGTGGTTTATTATTTTTCTTGCTGTTGACTTCTAGTTTTATTCCATTATGATCTGATAGGATACATGGGATTCTATTCACTTAAAAAATATATATATATATGGGGCTGGGGTTGTGGCTCAGTGGTAGAGTGCTTGCCAGGCATGTGTGGGGCACTGAGTTTGATTCTTAGTACCACATACAAATGGATAAATAAAATAAAGTTTCATTGACGACTAAACAAGTTTATTTATTTTTTTTGCAGTGCTGGAGATTTGAACCCAGGGCCTTGTGCTTGTGAGGCAAGCACTCTACCAACTGAGCTATATCCCCAGCCCTAAAAAAGTATTTTAAAAAATGTATTTAATTGTAGATGGATGCAACACCTATTTATTTATTTATAGGGTGGTAAGAATTGAACCCAGGGGTTTACTCATGGTAGGCAAGCTCTTTACCACTGAGCCACAGCCCCAGCCCTATATCCAATTTTTTGTAGTTGCTAAGATTTACCTTGTAATCTAGAGTATGGTCTATTTTGGAAAAGGTTCTGTGAGCTGCTAAGAAGGTCAATTCAGGTATTTTGGGGATGCAGTATTCTGTAGATGTCTGTTAGGTCCTTTTGATTTATAGTATTATTATTTAGGTCAGAAGTGTCTTTATTGATTTTATGTTTGGATGATCTATTAGTGATAATGACATATTGAAATCACCCAGTATTATTGTATTGGTGTCTATCTGAGATTTAAAGTATAGAAGTATTTTTTAATGTAATTAGGTGCACTGACATTTGTGGTAAATATATTCATTATCATTGTATCTTCTTGTTTGATTGTTCCCTTTATCAGGATGTAGTGGCATTTTTTGTCTCTTCTGATTAATTTTTGTTGAAATCTGCTTAGCCAGATATGAGAACAGCTAGTCTTGCTTGTTTTCAGACTGTATTTGTATGGAATATTTTTTTCCACCTTTTAATCTTCCACTTGTAGGAGTCTTTGCCTATGAGACGAGTTTCTTGCAAACATCATTTAGTTGGACCTTGGCTTAAAAAAATTTTTTTTCAGTTGTAGATGGACAAGGTATCTTTATTTTAATGATTGATTGATTTAATGTGGTATTGAGAATCAAACCCAGTGCCTTATACATGCTAGGCAAGCACTCTACCACTGAACCACAACCCCAGCCCTAGATCTTGTTTTTTGGATCCATTCTGCTAATCTATGTGTTTTAATTGGAAAATTGAGACCATTTACATTCAATGTTATTATGAACATGTGTTTATAGTTTTCTGCCATTTTGGTAGTTTGACTATATTTAATTCTGTCTTGATTTTCATTTTTTGTTCTTCTTCTAGTGATATTCATCTATTTGGGAGTTTCGAGTTGTGTTTTTGGGTTTCTCTGTACACAGTTTATCATTGAATATTTTTTGTAAAGCTGGCTTGGTGATCGTGAATTCTTTGAGTTTATACTTGTCATGGAGAGTTTTAATTTCTCCACTGATTTTGAAAAAGAGCTTTGCTGGATATAACAGTTTGGCTGGCAATTATTTTCTTTTAGTCCTTGGAATATCTCATTCCTGGACCTCCTTGATTATAGGGTCTAAGTTGAGAAGTCAGAAGTGAACCTTATTGGTGGACCTCAAAATGTGACCTGACATTTTTCTCTTATAACTTATAATATTATTTTTTTATGTTAAATATTTTGATTATGATGTGTCTTGGAAAGTTCTCTTCTGATCTTGTCTATTTGTAGTCCTTTATATCCTTTTACATGTGGATGTCTGTCTCATTTCTGATAATGGGAAAGTTTTCTGTTATTATCTCATTGAAAATGTTCTTAGTGGTGTTAGCCTGTAACTCCATGGTCTCTTCTTTCCCAATGACTCTTAGGTTTGTTCTCTTGAAGCTGTTCTAGAGTTCTTAGTCTGATTGCATACTTTTATTTTTTTCTCTTTGTTGTGTAATGAGTATTCAAGGTTACGTACCCTGTCTTCAAGGCCTAAAGTTTTATTTTCTATGCAATCTAATCTTTCTAGAGGATTTTTAATTTGATTCCTTGTGTCTTCCATTTTCAGGAATTCTAATTAGTTTCTTTTTAATATCACTATTTCTATATTGAAATGATCTTTCGTCCTGCTGCATTTACTCTCATTTCTGTCCTTAGATCTTCTTTTAGTTCATTGAACGTTAATAAATTTTTTTATTTGTTCTTTTTAGTTACACATGATGTAGAATGTATTTTGATACGTTATATATACACCACTGAACATTTTAATAATCAGTTTTCTGTTATCTTTCTGAAATCTCAATCACTTCCATATCTGTGGGATCATTTGTTGGGGGATTGTGGATTTTGGAGAAAAGGTTTGTTTTCCTATTTCCTCTTGTTTTCAGAGGTCTTGTATTTATCAATTGAGATAGATTCCCCTTCCTCTTTTATACACATATCATTTTGGCCATGGTTACCTTTTTTATTCTGGAACTTCTCTCTGTTTTTGATGTATGAGTAGATGTCCACAGGTCTGACCTGAGGTCCTGCTCTGGTTGTTCCTTTTGGGGCCTGGTTAATGGTTTGTGGTTTTTATCTCCCCAGTTCAATGTGTTGAAGAAATGTTGAGGTTTAGGTAGGGCTAGTTTATGTGTGGGGTGAGATTCACTGTTGCTTGACTGAATTGTGAGCATTGCTTGGCAGCACTATCTTTACTTTATGAATTGAAGTGTCTCAATCACTTTCCAGCCACTCTTAGAGGAAGGGGAAAGTGAAGCAAAAATAGGGTAGGAAGTCAAGAAAAAGTTTGAAATATTTTTTTAAAAAGTGAAAAGAGGAGAGATAGGGAGATAGGTAGCAGATGGTGACTGTAAAGAAGAAGGAATAAAAAAATTAAAAGTCATTAAAAATAAAAGAGGAAGAAAGAATAGGAAAATTCAGCTATTAGGAAAGAGAGTGAAGAAAAAAAAAGATACAAACAAGCAAATGTAAGATCTAAACAACTCAAACCCACATATAATTATACCTTACCTAAGTCAAATCAAGGCTAAATAATAAACAGATACAGAAGAAAGCAACTGTGAAGTGAAAGTAAATTATATGAATATATGTATGTTTATTTCAAACTTATCCTCAAAATGAGAACACACTCCCCCCCACACATACCCACATATATACTCACAAAATCCTTGCAGGATAAAAAAATGTAAAAAAAAAAAGAAAAAAAAAAAAAAAAGGAAAGATATTTGAAAGAAATTTTAAAAGAAGAGTAAAATACAAATATGTAGAAGAAAGAAAAAAAGATGAAAAAAAAAAGAAAAAAAATGCTTAGTGAGAAATAAGGGGCTTGTTTCCACTGCGGTGGGCAAAACTGTTGGCAGAGATGAATTTTCATTCTTTCTGTTTATTTTTGGCTCTGTAAATCTTGGATCAAGGGCTAGGGGTTGTTAAGTTCTATGTCTTTGTGTTCCTCACCTAGCTGCCAGTTTTTGTAGCTAGGAAGCAAAGCTGGTTGTGGTAGCTCTGAGCTTCCAAACACCCAGTGGAGGGTGAGATAGACTAGGGGAGTGCTGACAAATTGTGTATTCCTGTAGTGGGGGTGGTGCAGAGTTGTAAATTGGAAGTTCTAGTAGTTGGAATTAGTCTTGGCGGACCTTTGGAATTCTGTCAGTGGGTATATGAGATTTGATCTATACACCCCCTATTGCTGGCTTGATGGTGGTCTCTGCTGAATGTTTGAATCTCTGGGGCCTCTGGCAAAATACTCTTTAGGGCTTAGGGACTAAACCGCCAAAGGTTTCACATTCACTGCTATGAATATGAATTACCAGTTATCTGCCTTGGAGTATAGACTTCTCAGCTTCTTGTTCTGGGCTGTGTGTATAGTTCAGTGGTAAAGCACCCCTAGATTCAATTCCCAGTACTGCCAAAACAAAAATTGTTGTAGTTTTTAGCCATATACATCAAAGGTATTTGTTATCTCATCACATCAGGAAATGTGGTGAGACTTGGAGTCCACTAATCTTTTTTATAGAGAAGAAGAGAAAGAGGAAGGACCCTGGAAGTGTTTGTACCTTATGCTCTCATTGAATGAAATGTTGAAGTTTCTCCCCCATTGGTTTGCCTAGTAAAAGTTGTGATGTGGCTTATAACTCACTCCTAAGAAGCTTATGTAAGTGTTCTTTGGTGTTTATGTAACTGGTGATTGCTGTTCATGACTGGCTCACGTGAAGGAGAAAGTTCAGAAAATATTTGTACCCAGGCCTTGACTGTGATCCTGAGTTAGGGTGGTAGTAGTCATTGACTTTTAAGCCAAGCCGATACTAATTTACATTTGTTATCTGTCAAAACAAGTCTTGTTAACTTATTTATTGTTTAGTACTAGGGATTGAATCAAGGGGTGCTTTACCACTGAGCCACATTTCTAGCCCTTTTTATTTTTATTTTGACACAGTGTCTCACTAAGTAGCTTTGGGCCTCACTAATTTGAGGCTGGCCTTGAACGTTCTATCTTCCTGCCTCAGCCTCCCAAGTCAAATGAGATTGCAAGCATGTGCCACCATACCTGACTTCGTATCACTTATTTGCTGGACTTCTCTTTTTTCTCAGTAGATAGGTTATATTCTAGAATTGGGGAGGGTTATTTTTTGAAAATTAAATTATTTTGCTTAAATTGTGAATATAAATGATTCAGTATTCAGAAGGTATAAAAGAGCCTATAGTGAAGTTACATTTTGGCTTAGGGAAAATTTAACTATAGAATTTAAAAAATAAGAATAGTTCATTAAATGTGTGGCTTATAATATTATGCAAAATCCAGAAACTTCATAATAAGCATCATGAAGTAGCAGTGAAGCACTTGTAAAACATTGACAATAAACTTTAAATATTAGAACATGTTTAAACTAAAACTCTAACAAGCAAAAGGTAGTTGTTGAATCTAGAGGGTGAGGATTCCTTCAAAGAATGCTGGGCAGTAAGGAATGGATTTGGCTTAGACTTATATTTCTTATATAGACAAAAGGGGGGAATTTGTGTCTGAACTAAGTGTGCTTAAGAATTATATATACTTTGATCATTTTAAAATTGCTGTTGCACTTGGCTACATCCAACCCCATGACAGACAGGAGTTCACAAAAGCAGACCTCATAACTTGGAATGAATGTTTGATAGTGAATCTGTCTGTTATGTTGAACGTTCAGCAGGTTCTATTCTTTCCCTTCCCATGAGCAGCCCACTTTGCCTTGCAGAATCCAAAAGAAGGAATACAATAGTCAGCAACAAGTTTCTACTGATCAATTTTAAACCCCTTGGCCTGACCTTTAAGACCTGCTCTCTATATTCTGATTTCCGTACTGTCTGCCTACTCTATAATCTTACCTCCAGCTGTACCTCCAAATGGTTGCTCAACAAATATGCTTATGAAATAGAAACAAGCAAGATCAGGAGAGTGTCAAAGGTCATTATCAGAACCATTTCAGAGGAACCAGTAAAACACTAAGTTGAAGTGTGCCAACCCAGCCTCAAGTGTGGTTGGTTTGTAGGCCAAGCTGCAGTGTTGGTAAAAGTGGCCTATAGTGATGGCTGTCCCCTTCTTGGGAGTCTGCTGTCCATCTAGCTGCTCATTTGATGGCTTCTCTTTTTAGGAGAGAGGAATTTTTAGCTGTGAGTTAGGAGGAATACAAAAATGTTGTGGATGAATTAACTCTTTGGAGGAGTTGGGGTGTCTGAAAAGAATGAATTCTTTTAAAGGAAAACAGAATCACTGAGCTTTCCTCCTGTAGTGTTTCAGATGGAAATCAAAGAGGACAGATGGAAGAGGGCAATGAATTGGGAAGGCAGTTAGTCTAACTTGAAGCTCTTATTTTAAAGCTTCCCTGTTCTTTATTTATTTTTGTCTTTATTTTTATTTTTTGTGGGACTGGGTATTGACTCATGACTCCATATCATGTGTTCTGCTCCTGAACTGCAGGTGCAGCTTCTCTTAGCTCTTATATCTAGCTGGATACACAAGCTGTGGCACCTTTCTTCCTTAGCAGGTATAACTTGTCCTTAAGCCAAGGTTTACACTGCATTCCTTTTTTTTCTTTTTTTTTTTTTTTTTTTCTCTCAATAAGGGCATATAGTCCACACTACAGACACAGTCTGTAATCTTTGTTCCTAGTCCAGTACTATTGGGTACTTCTAACCATTATTCCGACAATCTGACACTTATTTTTTTCCTTATATGTAATTTTTTAATATTTATTTATTTTTATTGTAAACAAATGGGATACATGGTATTTCTCTGGTTATACATGAAGTAAAGGCGTACCATTTGTGTAATCATACATTTATATAGGGTAATGGTGTTTGATTCATTCCATTATTTTTTCCTTCCCACCCCTCTTTTCCCTCTACATAGTCCCTCCTTCCTCTAATCTTGCCCCCCTCCTGCCCCCCCATTATGTGTCATCATCCACTTATCAGTGTGATCATTTGTCCTTTGTTTTTTTGAAATTGGCTTATCTCACTTAGCATGATATTCTCCAATTTCATTCGTTTGCCTGCAAATACCACAGTTTTAATATTCTTTATGGCTGAGTAATATTCCATTGTGTGTGCACACACACGCACACATACCACAGTTTCTTTATCCATTCATCAATTGAAGGACATCTACGTTGGTTCCATAATCTGGCTATTGTGAACTGAGCAGCTATGAACATTGATATGGCTGTATCTCTGTAGTATGCTGATTTTAAGTCCTTTGGGTATAGGCCAAGGAGTGGGATAGCTGGGTCAAATGGTGTTTCCATTCCAAGCTTTCTGAGGAATCTCCACACTGCTTTCCAGAGTGGCTGCACTAATTTGCAGTCCCACCAGCAATGTATGAGTGTACCTTTTCCCCCACATCCTCTCCAACACCTATTGTTCCTTGTGTTCTTGATGATCGCCATTCTAATTGGGGTGAGATGGAATCTTAGTGTAGTTTTGATTTGCATTTCTCTTATTACTAGACATATTGAACATTTTTTCATATATCTGTTGATTTCTTATAGATCTTCTTCTATGAAGTGTCTGTTCATTTCCTTAGCCCATTTGTTGATTGGATTATTTGTATTCTTGGTGTAGAGTTTTTTGAGTTCTTTATATATTCTGGAAATTAGTGTTCTATCTGAAGTATGTATGGCAAAGATTTTCTCCCACTCCGTAGGCTCTCTCTTCACATTGCTGATAGTTTCCTTTGCTGAGAGAAAACTTTTTAGTTTGAATCTATCCCAGTTACTGATCCGTGCTTTTATTTCTTGTGCTATGGGAGTCCTGTTAAGGAAGTCTGATCCTATGCCAACCTGTTGAGGATTTGGACCTACTTTTTCTTCTATAAAATGAAGGGTCTCTGGTCTGATTCTGAGGTCCTTGATCCATTTTGAGTTGAGTTTTGTGCCTGGTGAGAAATAGGGGTTTAGTTTCATTCTGTTGCATATGGATTTCCAGTTTTCCCAGTACCATTTGTTGAAGAGGCTATCTTTTCTCCATTGCATATTTTTGGCCCAATTGTCTAGTATGAGAAAATTGTATTTATTTGGGTTTGTGTCCATGTCCTCTATTCTGTACCATTGATCTACCTGTCTATTTTGGTACCAATACCATGCTGTTTTTGTTACTATTGCTTTGTAGTATACTTGAAGTTCTGGTATTGTGATACCCCCTGTTTCATTCTTCCTGCTAAGGATTGCTTTAACTATTCTGGATTTCTTTCTTTTTATTTTTTTAAATTTATTTTTATTGTAAACAAATGGGATACATGTTGTTTCTGTTTGTACATGGAGTAACATCATACCATTTGCATATTCATACATTTACATAGAGTAATGATGTTTGATTCATTCCATTATTTTTTTCCTTCCCCCACCCCTCCCACCTCTCTTTTCCCTCTATACAGTCCCTCTTTCCTCCATTCTTGCCCTCCTCCCACCCCCCATTATGTGTCATCATCCGCTTATCAGTGACATCATTCGTCTTTTGGATTTTTGAAATTGGCTTATCTCACTTAACATGATATTCTCTAATTTCATCCATTTGCCTGCAAATGCCATAATTTTATTATTCTTTATAGCTGAGTAATATTCCATTGTGTGTGTGTGTGTGTATATATATATATATATATATATATATATATATATATATATATAATCACAGTTTCTTTATCCATTCATCAATTGAAGGGCATCTAGGTTGGTTCCAAAATCTGGCTATTGTTAATTGAGCAGCTATGAACATTGATGTGGCTGTATCTCTGTAGTATGCTGATTTTAAGTCCTTTGGGTATAGGCCGAGGAGTGGGATAGCTGGGTCAAATGGTAGGTCCATTCCAAGTTTTCTAAGGAATCTCCACACTGCTTTCCAGAGTGGCTGCACTAATTTGCAACCACACCAGTAATGTATGAGTGTACCTTTTTCCCCACATCCTCTCCAACACCTATTATTGCTTGCATTCTTGATAATCGCCATTCTAATTGGGGTGAGATGGAATCTTAGTGTAGTTTTGATTTGCATTTTTCTTATTACTAAAGATGGTGAACATTTTTTCATATGTTTGTTGATTGCTTGTAGATCTTCTTCTGTGAAGCGTCTGTTCATATCCTTAGCCCATTTGTTGATTGGGTTATTTGTATTCTTGGTGTAGAGTTTTTTGAATTCTTTATATATTCTGGAAATTAGTGCTCTATCTGAAGTATGAGTGGCAAAGATTTTCTTCCACTCTGTAGGCTTTCTCTTCGCATTGCTGATAGTTTCCTTTGCTGAGAGAAAGCTTTTTAGTTTGAATATATCCCAGTGGTTGATTCTAGCTTTTATTTCTTGTGCTATGGGAGTCCTGTTAAGGAAGTCTGATCCTAAGCCAACAAGGTGCAGATTTGGACCTACATTTTCTTCTATAAGATGCAGGGTCTCTGGTCTGATTTCAAGGTCCTTGATCCATTTTGAGTTGATTTTTGTGCAGGGTGAGAGATAGGGGTTTAGTTTCATTCATTCTGGGTTTCTTATTCTTCCAGATGAATTTCATGATTGCTTGCTCTGTTTCCGTGAGGTATGTCATTGGGATTTTAATTGGCATTGCATTGAACCTGTATAGCATTTTTGGTAGTATGGCCATTTTGACAACATTAATTCTGCCTATCCAAGAACATGGAAGATCTTTCCATCTTCTAAGTTTTTCTTTAATTTCTTTCTTTAGTGTTCTGTAGTTCTCATTGTAGAGATCTTTCACCTCTTTTGTGAGATTGATTCCCAAGTACTTTATTTTTTTCGAGGCTATTGTGAATAGGGTAGTTTTCCTAACTTTTCTTTCTGAAGATTCATCACTTATATATAAGAATGCATTAGATTTATGAACACTGATCTTATAACCTGCTACTTTACTGAATTCACTTATGAATTCTAAAAGCTTTCTGGTGGAATTTCCCAGTTCCTCTACATATATAATCATGTCATCAGCAAATAGGGATAGTTTGAGTTCTTCTTTTCCTATTTGTATCCCTTTACTTTCTTTGTTCTTTCTAATTGCTCTGGCTAGAGTCTCAAAGACAATGTTGACTAGAAGTGATGAAAGAGGACATTCCTGCCTTGTTCCAGTTTTTAGGGGGAATGCTTTCAGTTTTTCACCATTTAGAATGATATTGGCCATGGGCTTAGCATAAATGGCCTTTACAATGTGAAGGAATGTTCCTACTATTCCTATTTTTTCTAGTGTTTTGAGCATGAAGGGATGCTGTATTTTATCAAATACTTTTTCTGCAGCTATCAAAATAATCATGTGATTCTTGACTTTAAGTCTGTTGATAGGGTGAATGACATTTATTGATTTCTGGATGTTGAGCCAACCTTGCATCTCTGGGATAAAACCTACTTGATTGTCGTGTAGTATCTTTTAAAATATATTTTTGTATGCGATTTGCTAAATTTTGTTGAGAATTTTTGCATCAATGTTCATTAAGGATATTGGTCTGAAATTTTCTTTCCTCGATGTGTCTCTGTCTGGTTTAGGTATCAGGGTGATATTGGCTTCATAGAATGAGTTTGGGAGGGTTCCCTCCTCTTCTATTTCATGGAATAATTTGAGGAGTATTGGAATGAACTGTTCTTCAAAGGTTTTGTAGAACTCGGCTGAGAACCCATCTGGCCCCGGACTTTTCTTTGTTGGTAGGCTTTTGATGACTTCTCCTATTTCATTACATGAAATTAATCTATTTAAATTGTGTATGTCCGCCTGGTTCAGTTTAGGTAATTCATATTTCTCTAGAAACTTGTTGATGTCTTCGAGGTTTTCTGTTTTGTTGGAGTATAGATTTTCAAAATAGCTTCTAATTATGTTTTGTATTTCACTCGTGTCTATAGTGATATTTCCTTGTTCATTCCGAATTTTAGTAATTTTAGTTTTCTTTCTCCTTCTCTTTGTTAGTGTGGCTAAGGGTTCACCAATTTTATTTTTTCAAAGAACCAACTATTTATTTTTCTATTGTGTCTTTTGTTTCAATTTCATTGATTTCAGCTCTGATTTTCAGTATTTCCTGTCTTTTATTATTTTTGGTGTTGCTCTGTTCTTCTTTTTCTAGGGCTTTGAGCTGTAGTGTTAGGTCTTTTATTCGTTGATTTTTCCTTCTTTTATTGAATGCACTCCATGAAATAAATTTTCCTCTAATTATTGGTTTCATAGTGTCCCTGAGATTTTGATATGATGTGTCTTTGTTTTCATTTACTTCTAAGAATTTTTTAATTTCCCTCCTGATGTCTTCTGTTATCCATTCATGATACAATAGCATATTATTTAATCTCCAGGTATTGGAGAAGTTTCTGTTTTTTATACTGTCATTTCTAATTTCCATCCATTATGATCTGAGAGAATACAAGGTAGTATCTCTATCTTCTTGTATTTGCTAACATTAGCTTTATGGCATAAAATATGGTCTGTTTTAGAGAAGGATCCATGTGCTGCTGAGAAGAAAGTGTATTCACTCATTGTTGGATGGTATATTCTATATATGTCTGTTAAGTCTAAATTATTGATTGTGTCATTGAGATCTGTGGTTTCTTTGTTCAATTTTTTTTTGGAAGCTCTGTCCAGTGGTGACAGAGGTGTATTAAAATCACCTAGTATTATTGTGTTGTGGTCTATTTGATTTCTAGAATTGAGAAGGATTTGTTTGATGTATATGGATGAACCAATGTTTGGGGTCTGATATTTATGAGTGTTATGTTTTGCTGATTTATGCTTCCCTTAAGCAGTGTGAAATGTTCTTCTTTATCACTTCTGACTAACTTTGGCTTGAAGTCCACATTATCTGTTATGAGGATGGATACTACGGCTTTTTTTGCTGAGTCCATGTGCATGGTATGTTTTTTCCCATCCTTTCACCTTTAATCAGTGAGTATCTCTTTCTATGAGATGAGTTCTTGCAGGCATCATATTGTTGGATTTTTTTCATTTTAATCCAATCTCCCAGTCTATGTCTTTTGATTGATGGGTTCAGAACATTCAGGGTTATTATTGACATATGACTTGTATTCGCAGTCATTTGGCTCATTTTTGTTTTTTGACACGACGTGGTTTTACCTTTATTTGGCTATTCCTTTAGGATAGTTCCTCCGTTTGCTGATTTGCATTATTGTTTTTCATCTCTTCCTCATGGAATATTTTGCTGAGAATGTTCTGTAATGCTGGCTTTCTTTTAGTAAATTCTTTTAGCTTTTGTTTATCATGAAAGGATCTTATTTCATCGTCAAATCTGAAGGTAAGTTTTGCTGGGTATAAGCTTCTTGGTTGGCATCCGTTTTCTTTCAGGGCTTGAAAAATGTTGTTCCAGGCCCTTCTAGCCTTTAAGGTCTGGATTGAAAAATCTGCTGATATCCGTATTGGTTTCCCCCTGAATGTAATTTGATTCTTTTCTCTCGCAGCCTGTAAAATTCTGTCTTTATTTTGTATGTTAGGTAATTTCATTATATTGTGCCTTTTGTGGGTCTGTTGTAATTTTGTATAAGCCTCTTGTATCTGGTTTTCCATTTCATTCTTCAGATTGGTATATTTTCTGATTATTTCATTGAATAGATTGTTCATTCCTTTGGTTTGTTTCTCTGTGCCTTCCTGAATGCCAACAATTCTTAAATTTGGCCTTTTCATGATATCCCATAATTCTAGTAGATTCTGTTCATGATTTCTTACCATCTTCTCTGTTTGATCAACTTTGTTTTCAAGATTAAATATTTTGTCTTCAGAGTCTGAGGGTCTCTCTTCCAGGTGTTCTATCCTATTGGTTATGCTTTCTATGGAGTTTTTAATTTGGTTTATTGTTTCCTTCATTTCAAGGATTTCTGTTTGTTTTTTTTTAGTAACTCTCTTTATTGAAATGATCTTTTGCCTCCCACATTTGCTCTTTTAACTGTTGATTGGTGCGACCATTGAAAGCCTTCATTTGCTCTTTCATCTCCTTGTTTGCTTCCATGGTCGTTTTAATTATGTACATTCTGAACTCCCTTCTCACATTTCTTCTGCCATGCTATCATTGGGTTTTATTGATGTAGCATCTAGGTTTGTTTGAGACATTTTCTTTCCTTGTTTTCTCATATTGGTCGGGTATCAGTGGAACTCTGAGATCTTGCAGATTTCCTCTTTTGGCTTATAGTGTCCCTGTAGATTTCCATTATATCACCTCCTAGCCTTCAGTAGCCTGATGTCTTGGAGGAACTTGATAATGCAGTGCTCCACAAGAAAGCTGCCCCTCTAGGGGTGGTGGCCGTCAGGTGGGGTATATTCCCTGCTAGCGGGCAGAGGCGCCTCCACTTGTTGACCGATGGTCTGCCAAAGGGGAACTGTGTTAGGGGTCGCTGGCTCAGTTGTGGCTCGCCAGTAGCTCTCAGAAAAAACGCTCCGCAGACATCAGATCTCACGCAAAAGACTTTATTTTTGCAGACGGATAAAGTCCGCTTGGGGTGGAAAAATGAAAAAGAAGAAAAGATGGCATACAGGTTCTCCCAGATATTGGAATTTCACGGGCTGGGAGGACCCGCCAGCCGCGGGTCCCAAGCTGCCTTACAATGTTAGTAGTATTTCAAGGTTCCATCCTGAGCATTCCTCAACTGATTCCTTCCTTGGCATTTCCCATTTGGTCTTCAAAAAACAAAGGCAGAGCTGAGTGTGGTGGCACATAAGGAGCTCCTAAAAAGAGATGAGGACATGATTATTGGGTTGGAAGCCTATTCTTCCATTGCTTGCTCACTTACTTTAGCCAATATTGAACTACATGTATTTTCCCAGCCATTCTATCTTAAGGCTCTTTGCCTTTTGCTTATATGCATGTATTTTCTAGAGTGTTCTTTCCTACTTTACCTGCCATTCTGTTAGACTAATCACAGATCTCAGTGTTCTTAAGGAAGTACCCCCATTCCTAGTCCTATGTCAGTCTGGATTAGTATGTCCTTTCTTCAAGTAATTGTTGCTCTTAGACACTCACTACACTGCATATATCTTTCCCTACGTGGTCCATCCCATTGTGCTTTGTCTCAGGACCTGGTATATAATGAATACTCAAATACGTGTTCAGCTAAACTGAATTCAACCAGAGAGGCAGTAGTGGCTAGCCTGTGGTAATCTCACATGGAGAGGTTTAAAATGAAGATGCAGCCTATAACCTTATGGGGAGTGTGTACATGTGTATATAAGAAACACTAATTTTTTAAATAATAAAATGCAGTTTGTGTCATTTCTGCTTTCCTTTTGCTTTCATATTTCTGATCTTTGCTTAGGATATATAATTGAGGTTTGAGTTCTGCTACAAAATAAATTTTGCCACCTGATATGACTGATGAAGGCCCCAGAGCTTTGTGTGCTATTAGACTGAACAATGTGAGCATAAAGTTCCATGGAGTTAGGCAGACCGGGGTCTGAATAGTAATATCTTCCAGAAGAGAGCTATTTATGTCCATGTTTTATTTTATTTGTAGTTCTAGGGCCTTACACTCTACCAAGGAGCTACTCCTTAGCCTCTTATATATTCTTAACTGGAATTAGAGACCAACCTGAATGGAGGGGAATGTTAACTGGGCAAGACTGCAAGGGATTTAGGCACCCTTGTACCCCCCACCCAGTACTGGGAATTGAATCCAGGGGTGCTCTACCACTGAGCCACATCCTCAGGCCTTTTTATTTTTTATTTTGAGACAGGATCTTGCTAAATTGCTGGGGCTCTCCTCAAACTTGTTATTCTTTTATCTCAACTTCCCAAGTCTGTGGGATTACAGGCATGTGCCACTGTGCCTGGCATCATTTTGTTATTAACAAAGTTATAAGCAGCAGAACTAGGATTCAAACCCCAGCAGTGTGGCTCCAGTGTGCATACTGAATCCCTGCCTGTTATCTCTTGGAAAGCATTAGTTTCCAACTATATGCCATTCTGGAGTTTGGCATCAATGTTAAAGGGACCTTAAGGAACCTAGAACGATAATAGGGCAAGAAGACTATGCCAAGTTATAGAAGGTGAGCAGTAACAGAATGTTGG
Organism: Sciurus vulgaris; assembly: GCF_902686455.1. Lineage (NCBI taxonomy): Eukaryota > Metazoa > Chordata > Mammalia > Rodentia > Sciuridae > Sciurus > Sciurus vulgaris. The sequence goes on from NC_136470.1 coordinate 116,931,850, forward strand.
TGAGACCCAGTCTCAAAACAAAAATAAAAAGGGTTGGAGTATGTAGCTCAGTGGTAGAGCACCCCTGGGTTCAGTCCCCAATATGCACTCCTGCACCCAATCTACTTTCAGAATTAAAAATAAAAGGCTGGGCACAGCACATGCCTGTAATCCCAGAGAGGCTAAGGCAGGAGGATTATGAGTTCAAAGCCAGCCTTAGCAACTTAGCAAGGCACTTAGCAACTCAATGAGACCCTGTTTCTAAATAAAAATAAATAAAGGGTGGGGATGTAGTTCAGTGGTTAAGCACCCCTGGGTTCAATATTAAATTCAGTATTAAATATGAAATTTGGTATTACAAACAAAACTTAAGAAAGGATATTTGCATAACCTCAAAGTTTCTCTCCCCAAATATTTTTTTGGTTTTAGTATTTATTCTGAAATTCTTCTTGACAATCTCCCTTCCAGAAAATGGAGCTTATTAGTTCTCTTCTCCTGAATGTAGACTGAGCATAGTGATTGACTTCTGATGAATAAAATACAGAAAAGGAAAGGTTATTATTTTATAGTGGAGAAACTTGGCAAATACTACATTTACCAAATGATAAAGGTGTGTGTAAGTCATTTTGATGTCATGTACCCCTGATAAGACGTGATGAGAAGGGCACTTCACTTCTGTGATATTCTTCCCCTAAAAGTCATAACCCCAAACTAACCCATGAGAAAACATCAGTCAAACCCAAACTAGAGGGACACTCTAAAAAACATGTGACCAGCATCTGGTGTTTTTGACTCTAAAGAAGTACTAAAGTCATGAGAATAGGCTAAGTAACTGCCACAGTTTAAGGAGAAGTGGTAGCTAAAGGGAACATAGTGTACTGGTTGGGATCCTATGACAAAAATAAAAACAGTAGAAAATTGGTGAAATCCAAACAAGGTCTGTAGTTTGGTTAAATGCAGAGTCATGAACAAAAATCTTCTGGTCCTTCCTACCTAAGGACCAAGTGGCATTGCCAAGAGCATCTTGGTTCTGGCATTTATGTTCTAGTTTCAGATTGCTGGTACCTTTGGGAAAGACCTTTTGGTTGTGTAGTTGGGAGTTCTGGCAGATTTGGGAACAGGCTTATGGCTTATGTGACTCTCAAGGCCTGGCCATTTAGCAGAATGCTGCTTTAGCAGGCTGAGGAGTGGGACTGTGTGCATGGACTCTCCTAATCCTGACCCCTGTCCTTGCTGGTGTTTGATGCAACAAATATCATTCAGAATTCTCTTCCTTTTTTCCCATCAAGTATTTCCTTTAGACATTCTGCTAATCTTTCAAGGCCTCTTGTGCATTTTACCTCATATAATTCCTGTGTGCTTATTGCATAAAGTAGTCTTTTATATTCCTGTTACCATAACACGATTTTTCTTGGTTTATCTAATTAGCTTTGGCTGAAAAATGCCTTAAATCTTTAAGTTCTTTAGGTCTGTTGACCTGCTCCTCCTGTAATATTTAGTACACCTTGCCATGTTATATCTGTCTCTACCTGACTTATCTCCATCAATAGAAAACATACATCTTTGAAAGGAAGAAGTCTTTAAAATATTCCTTGAAGCATCTAAGATAGTGCTTGCCATAATGTATGCCCTCATTGAATGGTCAACGAGTTGAATGGGTGAACAATTCTAAGACACGGAAAGAAGGAATATTCTCCCTGTTGGCAGGCAAGAGATGAAGTGAATTGCTTAGAGTCACACAAGTGAGTGTGAGCTGTGTTTGGAACCCAGCTGCTCAGCTTTGTGCCATTCTGAGTTTTCTGAGGCCTTGAAGCCTTCTCACTCTGATAAATAATATCAGTCTGATAACTTTCTTTTTTTGTAATCCTGCTCTGGGCCAGGCTTGGTTCTAGGCATGTACACTGTTTGCACAGTGTTAAAAATAATGATGTAGGCATCTTCATTTAATAGATCTATCTAACTGGTGTTAGGTTACCAGCTATTAAGTTGCTGAGCTGAGATTTGAACCTAGGAGTGTCAACTCTCTCTCCCACCCACTATAGCCACCTTTTTCCCCCTTGTTTTTTCAGACCCATCCCTGGAAGGCATGTGTGGCACTGAACATGACCAGCTGGGGGAAGATGGGCAGCAGCCGCCGCGGTGCACTTCAACTACCTCATCTCAGTCTGAGCCTTCAGAGCAGCTTAAGCACCCGCAAGGGAAGATCCTAGCCTCTGAGGACCCCAAAAAGAAGAGAGCTCAGAAGCCCTCTCACATGAGAAGAAACATACGGTGAGCTGTGCTTTGGGTAAGGGGAGAGAAGAAGGAGTAGAAGTATTTCCCTTCATTGTAAGGATGCTAGTAGCAGAAGGACTGGTTTGGACAGGAGTGACCTCTCTCTGAAGGAAAAATGTGTGCCCTCATTCATAGTGAGGATGCATCTGAGGACCATTGGGCTAGGCTGTCAGAGTAGGATGCAGAGAGGATGTGGAAGGGCTTTAACTGCTGCTGTGTTAGACTTTCTGTTTTTCCTTTGTTTTCCTTTTGTCTCAAAACTGGAACAGATTTTAAAAAAAGAAAACCGAGTTCTCATCTTCTTTTCAACTTCAGATGGCACAGGTCTGTCTGGCCCCAAATGAGACTTCTTCCTTGATCTTAAAGATGAGCAAATGTGAACTCTCTTAACTTTCCAAATCCCCAACAATTTTTCCTTTTGCCAAATAACAGCTTTTGCCATTGAAAGGAAATAAACATCATTTTTGCCTCCTGCCCCACTTTTTTTTTTTTAATATAATGACAATTTAAAGATTGTGCTCCAAACTTGAAGATAGGATATAGAATCCCTATAATCCTCCTTTTCTACATAGCAATTTTTTTTTTTTTAATACCAGTTTTTCAGCTTTGTAAGCCATATTGCCCTGTTTTACTCTCTATCTCTTGTATGTACAGAAAAAAGTCCACAGGGGCATCTGTCAGGAAGTTAAATAATATGAAAAGTATGTTAGCCTAATACTACCTGAACTTGAACCCTCCCACCCCCCATCCCTCTTTTAACCTTGTCCATTGCATAGGTTTGGTGGGGCTTAAGTGATTTCTTCTCTTTCCCCATCATTTCTCTGAGCTTAGCAATGGTCATTTCCCTCTTTATCTTGACATTACCCAAATCTTAAGTGAACACAATTGCTCTTCTTTAATGTTTAGAAAGCTACTCCGGGAGGATCAATTGGAGCCTGTTACCAAAGCAGCACAGCAGGAAGAGTTGGAAAGAAGGAAGCGCCTGGAGCAGCAGAGGAAAGATTATGCGGCCCCAATTCCTACTGTTCCCCTGGAGTTCCTCCCTGGTAAGCAATGGAGATGGCAGGGAGAAGAGGCACTGGGCTTGCACAGTGTTAAAAATAAGACCTGTAGTATGATTGTGGCCTCCTGGGAATTCTTTAAAAATAGAAACGGACAAAAATGCACTCCTCAAATTGATTTTATTGCAGTTTTTTCCCTGTAACTTTGTATATTAACATGCCAAATGATTAGGATTTTTCTGGAGATCAGGTTGATAGTAGTGTGGTTTTGACATTCCCTTTCATCTTTCTTTTTCTAGAGGAAATTGTCTTAAGAGCAAGTGATGGTCCTCAACTGCCTCCTCGGGTCTTGGCCCAGGAAGTCATTTGTTTGGACAGTAGCAGTGGCAGTGAGGATGAAAAAAGCAGTCGAGATGGTAAGAACCAGCCAGCGGTGCCTTTCCAATCCTGAGATTGACTGTACTTTTGAAGAGTTTAGTCCTTTTTCTTTCCGTTTGGAGCATAGCTTTGACAGATTTCCCTGACTCACCTTAGTAAATGTAAATTTTCCCCTTAACTTAAAGATGGAAGAGAGGGAAACAAATTCAAAATTTTTATAACTGATGATAAATTCTAACTAAGGATACACACATTTCTGCTTCGATAACCAGCAGTAAATTATCTCTGTTCTCTGGGTTTTTGTTTTGTTTTATTGCTGTCTCAGAGGTGATTGAACTGAGCTCTGGAGAGGAGGACACTCTGCACATTGTGGACAGCAGTGAGTCTGTCAGTGAGGAGGATGAGGAAGAAGAGAAGGGTGGCACCCATGTGAATGACGCCTTAAACCAGCATGATGCTCTTGGGCGGGTTCTTGTCAACCTGAACCACCCTCCAGAGGAGGAAAATGTCTTCCTCGCCCCACAGTTGGCACGGGCTGTGAAACCTCATCAGGTACAACAAATCTTTCCCTTCTCTTTTTTTCCATTCTGTTTTCTTGCTGGGAGCTTCATTGCCTGCTTGTGGTTATTAGCCTCACAGCTGTGAATTTCAAGTTTGAGCCTATAAAGTAGCTTTCGAATAGCCTGATCCTTCTCTTAGCAGGTGACAATTCAAGATTCCTATGTATACAAAGGGTAGGAGAAAGAGAAGAGACACATTTTCCTGGTCACATATAAGTTACTAGAGCTTTTGGCCTAATAGTTCTTGCACCTCCTCTTGTGGAATAAGAAAGGAGGAGCTTGAGAGGTTCTCTGGAGAATAGGGCTTTGATTAGGAAGGCATGAATTCACAACAGATATGACTGTTAGATGTCAGAGGGACTTGCTGATAGTTGGGAGCAGAATAGTTTATATTGATCCAAAGCCTGGAACCAGGACCAGTGGGTGAAAGTTCCATGAAGGTAAAGCAATACTCCGCTTAAGAACTGCAGCAGCAAGAACTTCCCCTGAAGGAATGAACTGTCTGGAGCTGAGGGTAGCCAGGCTGAATGAAAGACCCTGTCAGGAATTTGGTATAGCAGATTCTTATATCAGATGGGACATTATACCAGATGAATGATTTTCTGTTTTCTCCAGTTCATAGGGAAACTTCTATGGCTGTCCACATCAGCGATCTATTGTAATACCTACTCATTTGCTTAATTCTGACTAATTCAAAAGTGAGTGAAAATAGAGCTCTGGTCTTTGCCAGCCCCTCTGACATTTATCTCTTTTTGTTTCTGGTCAGATTGGTGGGATCCGGTTCCTGTATGATAACCTTGTGGAGTCCCTGGAGAGGTTTAAGACCAGTAGTGGCTTTGGCTGTATCCTGGCCCATAGCATGGGTCTAGGGAAAACTTTGCAAGTGATCTCCTTCATTGATGTCCTCTTCCGCCACACGCCAGCCAAAACAGTCCTCGCCATTGTGCCGGTAAGGGTTTTGGGGAAGGCTCTACATAGTCACCCTGCTGAAAAGCTCTAAAGTCTTTATTGGGCACTAAAAAGCTTGATGAGATCAACTCTGAGCTTGTTTTTTTTTTTTTTTGTTTTTGTTTTTTTTTGGTACCAGGGGGCACTTAACCACTGAGCTATGTCCCCAACTCTTTTTATATTTTATTTAGAGACAGAGTCTTGCTGAATTGCTTAGGGCCTCACTAAGTTGCTGAGGTTGGCTTTGAACTCACAGTCCTCCTGCATTAGCCTCCTAAGCCACTGGAATTACAGGTGTGTGCCACTGTACCTGGCTGAACTTGTTTCTTAAAAAAGTCTTTTTTGACTTGACTTTCTGATAGGTTAATACTCTTCAGAACTGGTTGGCAGAGTTCAATATGTGGCTTCCGGCTCCTGAATCCCTTCCAGCTGACAACAAGCCTGAAGAAGTCCAGCCTCGGTTCTTTAAAGTTCACATCTTGAATGATGAGCACAAGTAGGTGACCTGCCTTCTCATCTCTACCTCTTCCTTTTAGACTTCTTTCTTGGATCCGGATGTTAGGGCAGTCTATTTGACTATGTACTCCATCTTCCCAGGTTGCTTTTGTTTTCTTGATGTGTCCTCCTCTGTTCTTATTCCTTATTTTTTTTTTACTGTCTACCCAGCTTTTCAGTAAAGCCAGAGTTATGTAGCCTGAGAAATTTCTTGGATGCTTTTATATCATGAAAAATCTGTGAGTATGGTCACATTTTCCACAGTATATGGCAATAAAATTCACATGATAGAATGGAATTTTCATCTTCTAACTTCTTTTTATATTTCTCTCTTTTTTAAAACACCTGATCATCATTCTCTTAAGCATCTGTCTATAGTTGACCTTTAATGGTATAACTTCTACAACTTTGAAAGGTGTAAACCTTGTTTTTGTTTTAGATTTAAATAAAATTATATTTCTGTTTTGTAAAGTAAACTCAGTTTCTAAAACTCCAAAGTACTTCTTGGTTCAAGTCAACAGTTCATGCTGCTCTTTCCCCTCATTGACGTGGCTAATTGAGAAGGTAGACTTTATTTTCTGCAGAGACTGCTTTTTGTCATGTTTGGTCACCCACATTAAAATGAGGAGACTCTGAGTGACTCAACAAGTGGTTAATCCTCTGCTCTTCTTTCTTGGATTTTAGGACTGTTAGTCAACATGTAGTTGGTGAAACACAGTGAGGGCTCGGATGTTTATGAGTGGAGTGGCTGTGTTGAGGGTTATTTGGTCTCTAGTATCAGTGCCCGTTTACTGTTTTTCACTGGAACCTGTGCAGGTGGAATGCAGAGTGTTACCCTTCTTTCTCTGACCTTGTGTTTATCATGGGAATAACTTAAAATGCTCCCTCAAATGTTGGGTTTTAGTCATGAATATGTACTGAAGGGGGTTATTTTCTCATCCCTTTTGCTATTGAATTACTGTGTTTCTTCTGTTTAACCATCATCAATGACCCAGTTCATCCTCAGTACAAATGGAATCTCTGGGATGAAAGGAAAGTCTCAGGCAACTGACAAATCCTGTACTTGATACTATATGAAATCTTTGTCAATAAAGAGTTCTAAATATACAACACAGCTTAAGGATTCTTCCTGAGGAATAATACTTTTATTGCTATTCCAAAAGAAATAATACTTTATCTCTATTCACCTTTTTTTAAAACAAACACAAACACATACCCCAACTTTACTGAGATATCATATCTCACACAATTTTCTCTGTTCACTCTTGCAGGACGATGGCATCTCGTGCTAAAGTGATGGCTGATTGGGTGTCAGAGGGTGGGGTGCTGCTGATGGGGTACGAAATGTACAGACTCCTCACTCTGAAGAAATCCTTTGCCACAGGTAGACCGAAGAAAACCAAGAAACGCTCTCACCCGGTCATCATTGATCTGGATGAGGAAGATCGACAGCAGGAGTTTCGTAGAGGTGGGCAGCCTGTCCCAGAAATACTTGTGGGGGTGTTTCAAGAAAAAAGAAATAATGTCTGCTAGTCAGGTATGAAGTGTATTATTGATGTGAATTATCATGAACCAGAAATCCTGTTCCCCAGGATAGGTTAGACAACCTCCAGTGACTCTCAGAATGTGCTACTTTTCATGCAGGCCACACCTTGTGTTAGAGAGACTCCCTTGTCCATCTGTCCTTGTTTCTCTCACAGAACAGTTGAGAGAGTAATTACTCCCTTTACCACTTCCTAGAAATGTTCTGAGAAAATATTAAGAAAATTTTTATTTTCATTTTTTCATACTGGGTATCGAAACCAGGGTCTTGTGCATTAGTGTTCTACCTCCCCAACTCTTTGAGAGGCTCTTGTTACATTGATGAGGCTGGCCTCAAACTTGAGGTTCTCGTACTTCAGCCTCCCAAGTAGCTAGAATTTCAGGCATGTACCACTGCACCAGGTTTATAAAGTATTTAAATCATTGATAAAAAGATAGAAGAGTAGTACTATTATGTATGAATTTATGAAAAGGAATTTATCCTAGTTGCTTTCAGTGGAAATCCTTCCACTCGTAGTTCTATTTCTTTCTCTAAGGAACTTTTGCCCATTTGGGGAAGAAAGTTGTTTTTTCTTTTTCCTTTTTTACTGGGAATTGAACCCAAGGGTGCTTTATCACTGAGTTATATTCCCCAACCCTTTTTATTTCTCATTTTGAGATGGGGGTCTTACTAAGATGCTGAGGCTGGCCTTGAACTTGTGATTTTCCTTCCTCAGCCTCCTAGGTTGCTGAGATTACAGGTGTGTGCCACTGTACCTAGTAGGAAGAAAGTTTTTAAAGTGCTCAGAGGTCATTCATTTTATAGGTCTCTTCATCTGTGAGACTGTTTGGTCTATGTTTTCTTCTGTGGCAGAGTTGAAATGAATTTGCCTTTTAACAATGACTGGTGAATAACTAAAGGACTTTGTCCTTTAGTTAGCTCCTAACAGCCAGTCCTCAGAAGGAGCCAAGATGCCAGTAATGGTGAGAGCCCAGTGAAGGGTCTGGAATATTCCTACCAGATGTATTTTTAATCATGAGCTGGCACTCTGAGTTCCTGCTCTCTGCTGCCCAGTTGGTTGGTATAAGTCCTAGGATTGCAGATCAGTTTTACTGTTAGCCTAAAAAGAAATACAGTAAGGAAAAGAATAAGGGAGAGGGGATACCTGTTGCAAGAGTCAATGACCAGGTTAGCATCACACCAGACATGCAGGAAATTGGATGGCTGGCTCCCTTTCACCAATGGGGGCTGACTCTTGCTTTCCTGCTTCCTTCATTTCTTCTGTCTCCTCCAGGGTGCTCCCCTACTTCTCATATTACTGACTAAGAGCAGGCCCTCTCACCCTCTGACTCCGGATCCTCTTCCCTCCCTAGAGTTTGAGAAGGCCTTATGCCGCCCTGGTCCTGATGTGGTGATCTGTGATGAGGGACACCGCATCAAAAACTGCCAGGCCAGCACCTCACAGGCTCTGAAGAACATACGCTCTCGCCGCAGGGTGGTGCTGACTGGGTACCCCCTGCAGAACAACCTCATCGAGTACTGGTGCATGGTGGACTTTGTACGCCCAGACTTCCTTGGCACTCGGCAGGAGTTCAGCAACATGTTTGAACGCCCTATCCTGAATGGGCAGTGTATCGACAGCACGCCTCAGGACGTACGCCTCATGCGATACCGGAGCCATGTCCTGCACAGCCTCCTGGAGGGTTTTGTGCAGAGGTGAGCCAGGATCAGTGCCCTGTTTTCTGCATCCTCAGAGGGCAGTGAGCTTTCTAAGGCTATTATGAAGCAGAGATGTTACAATAGGAGGTCTCTTCCTAGTAATAAACTTTGCTATGTGTAAAAAACTAGTAGATGATGGATATTTACCATTTCAGTCTTATGAAAATTTGACCTAGAAGTGCTTCACTCAAAAGTTATCTTTAAAATTACTAGAGACACCTGCTTTACTTGCTGAAAGAAGCAAGAGAGAGCTAACATCTGCAAGTTGGGTGAAAGAATAGAAGTGGTGGTTCTAGGACTATGATCTTACCAGTCTCAGCATCTTAGTTGATGTAGTTCTAGCTCAGGTTCGTCTAAAGTAGTTCCTATGAAACTTTTTTAAGATAGCATATATAGAGAAAGGAGAAAGCTGTGAATTGGGGTTCCTCTGGTTTTGGTCACTCAGTCAATAATAACCTAGGACAGGCCACTCTGCCTCCTTGGTTTGGTTAATCCTTAAGACAGGTTTCTTCTTCATGGTGACAAACCACTCTGCATTATTGAAAGGTTGCATATTGAGATCCTCGAGAGAGAGGTGTGTCAGGAGCACAAGGCTATGTTTTCTTCCTGCACTGTTCCCTTCTAGCCACACTTCCTGGCCACTTCTGATTTCTGCCTCTCTAGGAGAGGCCATACTGTGCTGAAGATTCATCTCCCTGCCAAGGAAGAGAATGTGATCCTGGTGCGGCTCTCTAAGATTCAACGAGATTTGTATACACAGTTCATGGACCGTTTCCGGGACTGTGGTAGCAGTGGCTGGCTGGGGCTGAACCCTCTCAAGGCTTTCTGTGTGTGCTGCAAGGTGCGTTGGGGCCTCAGGGAAGATCGTGTTGGATACTAAGCATGAACACAGTCTGTGAGTTACTTGTGTTGGGAGTCCTTGATAAAGGAAGAAAAAAGTGAGATAGGATACCTCAGTTCACTGCACTGGAGTGCTCCTTAAGAGCTCCAAGAAGAGATGTGCTGATCGTGCACCTCAAAGTTCTTAGGGGTTCCACTTGTAGAGTATAGTGTAACTGGTGCCTCTTGTAGCTCAGTTGCACAACTTTTTATGTCAAACTTGAGAATGTGCTTTCTCACTGTCCTTTTCACTAGGAAAAGGGAGTTGGGTGATGGAGGAATATTTTGGGGTGGAGTTTTTGACTGTTAGTCAGTCTTCTAGAAGTGTATAGCGTAGACAAGTTATTTGGTTACTTTATGTCTGATTTGTTTTTTTAATCAATTGAGATCTCTTTCATCCTGTCACTGAGGGAACTATTTCTTTGATTCTGTATCCTGGGCTGTACTCTGAGCAGGCCTGTTAGGTATTATTCCTGATTGCTCGCTACTTCAGTAAGTCAGCTGAGTATGTCCGGGGACAAGTGGGGTTTAAAGTATTTCTTTTGTAGCCACAGTTCTAGACTAGAGCCAGGAAACAAAAACAAAAGTGGTCTATGATAGTGCTTCTGGATTAGTATACCTTCCTCCTTCCTGCCCCTCTCCCAGAAATTCTCATCTATTGCTAGGAATTGTCCCTGAAAGGACATATGATTGGTCATATATAAGTCAGATACATCTTCTCCATAGGGAGAAATTAGTCTTGTTTCATACAGTAGCTGACTGTAGCCACTTAGTGAAACAAAAACATTCTTATTTGAATAAGAATGCAAGGTTTGTGACACAGCCTTTTTGATTAGATACCAAACATACTGTTATGCCCCTGGTATGAACTTTCCCAGTCATGTGTCATGGTCATCAGAGTTGGTAGTAAAAGCAAATGTGTAGGCTTTTTGAAGGTTGTTAGAGGTACATTAATTTTTGATGTGACAATATGTACTATGAGAGGTGTAAGTTTCCATACTCTCTGGGACACCCTTGGAGTGTTCTCTGTCCAATGCCCCCATTTCTTTTTACCTCAGATCTGGAATCACCCTGATGTGCTTTATGAAGCCCTTCAGAAGGAGAACCTGGCCAATGAGCAGGACCTAGACGTGGAAGAGCTTGGCTCAGCAGGGACCAGTGCCCGCTGTCCACCACAGGGAGCAAAAGCCAAGGGAGAGGATAGCACCTTGGCTTCCTCAATGGGAGAGGCAACCAATAGCAAGTTCCTACAGGGGGTTGGCTTCAACCCGTTCCAGGAGCGAGGCAACAACATCGTCACATATGAATGGGTGAGTCAAGCACATCCTACAATAACCATAAAATAATGCTGAGAAGGGATGGTGCATGGCCCACTTGGTACGAGAGTTGGGTGCACAATGTAGTATACTGCCAAGTCTGTGTAGGGAACTCTGAAGATGGCCAGTGGGCTATGGTCTTGGAGAGAATTTTATTTCTAATATCTGGCCTTGGACCTGCTCCAAGCTGCCTCATTTCTCTCTTGCAGGCCAAGGACCTTCTGACTAATTATCAGACCGGAGTCTTAGAAAATTCTCCCAAGATGGTACTGCTTTTCCACCTGATTGAGGAAAGTGTGAAGCTTGGGGACAAGATCCTCGTGTTTAGGTAGGAAGAGAAATTCCCAGTTGAGATTGTCCTTTCTCTGGTAAGGATTCACACAGTTCCTGGAGAGTGAGACCAACTAGGCTCACATTAGCTCTCTTTTCTCTTGCAGTGCCTTTTCAACCAAACACTTATTGTGTGAACCTTCTTGCATTTTCTGTCTCTCTCTCAAAGTTTCTGTCTTTACCCAATGTGGTTTCTCCACAGAGAACAATTTAGAACCCTAAGCTAACATTGGAGATCATTGTCTCATCCTTCAAACTATGGTCTTGACTGGATACAGCCTGTGGCTGGTTTTTTGCTCCCACTGAACTACAGTCCCAGCCCTTTTTATTTTTTATTTTGAGACAGGGTCTTGCTAAATTGCCCAGGCTGGACTTGAACTGCAATCCTCCTGCCTCAGCCTTCTGAGTTGCTGAGATTACAGGCATGTGCGCTGCAAATACTTTGTTCAGTTTGAGAGCTAAAAATAGTTCTTAAAAATTTTAGGGAAGGGGAAAAAATAACAGAATGAATCAAACAACATTACTGTATGTGGATTTATGATTACGCAAATGGTATGCCTTTGCGCCATGTACAAACAGAGAGGCAACATGTATCCCATTTGTTTACAATAAAAAAAAAAAAAATTTAAAGAGTTGTAAAACAACAACAAAATATTCAGCAGAGTATATGTGAGCTTAAAATGTTTGTTATTTTACCCTTTACAGAAAACCTTTGCTGATCTTTCTTCTAATCTGCTTTTATCCCTCCCCTTTAAAAGTTTTGTATATAAGGCCCAGTAATTGATATAATTTGTTTCAGTCACATTGTCAGTCTAGCTGGGGCTTTGAGTCTCATCAAGACCTGACTTCCCAGGAAAACAGACATGAAGTAGATTTCTTCTCCTTCTTTGTTCTGACTAGATTATGCCCCAGGGAAAGCTACGTAGCAGGAACTTTCCTTGGGAGCCTCTGATAAGGGCTTTTACTTGTGACACACTTTGAATTTTCTTTAAAATTTTTTTTTTTATTATTTAAATTTTTCTTGTAGTTGTAGATGGACAGAATGCCTTTGTTTATTTTTCTGTGGTGCTAAGGATTGAACCCAGTGCCTCACACATGCTTGGCAAGCATTCTGCCACTGAGCTATAGCCCCAGCCTCCGTTTTTATTATTTTTGTTATTTCATTGTTGGTATAATCATATGTGCACATAACATAATTTGCTCCATTTCATTCCATGTTATTTCCCTTTTCTCCTGCCTCTTTCCTCTCCCTAGTCCCCTTTCTCTGCTATACTGATCTCCCTTCTATTTACTTATTTTAAAAATTGATACATTGTACTTATGAATAAAAGTAGGATTCATTGTGACATATTCATACATGCATATATGTGACACATTTTGAGAGGGCAGCAATGATCTAACTTGGGAGAACCTAGTGACCCTTGATTTTAAGGATCACTTCAGGGGAGACTGACCATCTACATTGTTTTGGAAAAAGCCAAGTTATTCTGTTTCCCTAGCAAGATCCTTAAGATTGCCTGTGGCCTATAATCAGATTTAATGTATATTCACATGGTATTGGTTTGTAGTGCTGAATGCTATTTGAATGTTGACCTAAACCCCAAAATTTTTCAGTGGAGGAAATAAGGATGGAGAAACTTATTTTTTTCAGTGGAGCGGTAGTAATAAAAAATGTAGATGGTTTTGCTTCCATTAGGCAGAATATCTTTGGTTGTTCTTGATGGGGTTGCTGCTTATGGGTAATAGGTTATGGGGGCTTCCATTGTCAGAAGGTGGCACATCAGTATAGGCCTATTGAAAACAAGGTTCTTGGATCTGGGAGCCATCTGAACTATATTTTCCCTTTTAGCCAGAGTCTTTCCACCTTGGCTCTCATTGAAGAATTCCTGGGAAAGCGAGAAGTACCCTGTCTGCCTGGTACTGAGGGGCAAGGAGCACCAAAGTGGGTTCGAAATGTCAGCTACTTCCGTGAGTTCATTGCTGCTGTTCTTGGAGCCTTGGAAAGATCTGTCTGCCTTCTCTCTTCTTTCTTCTTCTTCTGCTCCTCTCACCATCAAGCGCATAGAAATAATCTGTGATTAGCCTAGGAGCACCCTAAAACCATCAAGCGCATAGAAATAATCTGTGATTAGCCTAGGAGCACCCTAAGAGCAAACTGTTGTGAATGAATCACGGTATTAGGAACTGGGGAGCTTGGGAAAGATAGGAGGCATGTAGAGAAGTAGAAGGTATTGTCTTCATTTGAGATGTAATAGCTCTAGTACAAATGTCGCACTGTTTGCCCATTCTGGGCTTCTAAGGAGGACAGATAAGTCTGGTGAGACTGGCTGGAAAAGTGATTTAGAAAAGATGGGGGAGAATTCGTATATACAGAATGAAAGTGGCCTGAAAAACATTCCAAGGCAGAAGAGTAGAGGAGTACAAGTCCAATCCTGCTTTCCCTCTGGGGAAGATAATACCCCTAAGGGGATGAAAATTGTGTGTGTGTGTGTGTGTGTGTGTGTGTGTGTGTGTGTGTGTGTATGAAAAAATGCTTAACCTTTTTTTAATGTATAAGTCACAGGTATACATATAATGTATAAACAGACCTATAGTATATCTGTGTATTGAAATTTCATGGAAGACATGATATGATGGGGAAAAAATGTCTAAAAAGGATCCTTAGGGGAAAGGTAATGGAAAATAAGTTGAGCAATAGTGACCTCAGCTCTGTTGACATTTGGGCCAAACTGTGGTTATAGGGAGCTCTCCTATATATTGTGGATGTTTAGTAGCATCCCTGGTCTCTACTCACTAGAGACAATTTGACAATCAAAAATATCTCCAGATATTGCCACATATCCCCTGGGAAGTGCAAGAGTAGAGAAATCATGCTCCATAAGAACCACTGGCCTAAGGAAGGATTTAGAGGAATGGAGGTTCAGAGGGTGGCAAGGAGACCCCAGCACAGGGTGTGGTTCAGAGCTTGTATTTACTGTAGGCTTGCCCAGTAAGTTAGTGGTGAGCTGCGCTTTGAAATTGTGAGAACTCAAGTTGGAAAGATAGGCTGGGTCCTGATTGAGAACCACAATACCAAGCAATTATACTATTGCTTCCTATAGCAGTAGTAATTCAGTTCTCCATCTGGTATTTCATACCTTTGCCCTTTATCCAATGTGACAAATGTTGCTCCTTTTTTATTTATGCTGCTTCTTAACTGAAGGTGATATATTTTTTCCTTCCCTTTTTGAGCTCCTCTCTTTTCATTCATGTGTTGCAGTTAGCTGCTCCAGCTCTATTTCTTTTATGTCTTCTTAAAGCAAGTTTTTAGTCTAAGAAGCTTGTTAAAAATGCAAATATCTGGTGGAAGAACATTACCCATATCAAAACACAAAATCCTTAGTCTCCCTGAACTCACCCCAGGACTCCCTGGGCTGAGGCAGAGAGGTCACCTTGAACCATTGTTTTCTAAGCTCCTTAGGTGAGTAGTATGCACTCTTAAGTCTGAAAACCTTGGGTTTAGAATTCACCTAAGATACAAAAGGGCAGAAAAATTGTTTATGGTCCTTGTTGCATGTGAAAATCACCTGAGGGTACTTTCACTGTTGTGGAAGCCTGAACTTCATTGTAGAGTCATTGGGGGGGGGAGGGGAAGAGGGTTCTGAGCACCTTAATGCTTCTGTTCGTTTGTTTTATTTTGTTTGTAAAACACATTTCCCGGTGATTTTTGCTGAGTATCACTGCTCTCATCTATATATTTCTTGTGATTTTTCCTTTCCTTCCTAGGGCTAGATGGTAGTACCCCTGCCTTTGAGAGGGAGCGACTCATTAATCAGTTCAATGATCCCAGCAACCTCACCACCTGGCTGTTCCTTCTCTCCACAAGGTGAGTGAAACCTGAAAGAGAAAAGGTCAAAGGGGTATATTCAAGCAATTGATCACCTAAGCAAATACCTCAAAGGCTCATTCAAGTTTGCTCAGGTGTGTAACTTGTTTTTGATATCAGAGAGGGCATCCCCAAAAGAAGTCGTGGTAGAGGAGCAGTTGTCATAGTGTCATAAAGTTCTTTGACACTTTCACTAATATTCATAATTAGTTTTTGTCTGAGGATTGTTCTGAGTCTTAAACATGTGATAAATGTCAAAGTGCTTCAAAAAGTGAAAAGTAGAATGTAATCACAAAAGACTGGTGCATTCTTTATCTCATGCCAACTACCTCAAGAGCTGTGCTGCCTTCTGCCATCAGAATGTCCCATAACAGGGTTATGAGTCCATCATTCCGCTCAGTGATTAGAGTAAAAACACTGGGAACATCTGTGTGTAGAAGTCTTCCCTGACCAGGGGGCATCAATCTGGGTCCAGGATGTGGGGCCGTACTTGTTACAGAGGAGTAGAGAGCTGTAGGCACTGCCATGTTGGATTTTAGGGTATACTTTTCAGTGCTTGAGGAATGTAACTAGTTTTCAGTGGGACAGCAAAATTCTTGAGTATACTGTGCTTAGAATGAAGAGAGTGATGTTGGGGTAGGAGTCACAGAGGGTAAAGCTGATGAAAAAGCTTCTTTAAGACTAAAGACTTTTGCCTTGTGTTTTAAAGGGCTGGATGCTTGGGTGTGAATCTGATTGGTGCCAATCGAGTGGTGGTATTTGATGCTTCCTGGAACCCTTGCCATGATGCCCAAGCAGTATGTCGGGTATACCGTTATGGCCAGAAAAAGCCCTGTCATATCTATCGTTTGGTGGCTGATTATACACTTGAAAAGAAGATCTATGACCGTCAGATTTCCAAGCAGGGCATGTCAGGTGGGCCATCTTGAAAGCATTCCAGAGGCACATCTATACTGTCCTTACAGTATCACTGTCCTTACAGTATCAAAGAGGGGAGGGGAAGAACAGGATATGGGGACTAGGCGGGCTGTGAATCTTAGAAAGCCAGTAGTTCCTTCCATCTCATTCTCATTCAAATCATTAAAAGGGGATTGACCTAACTATTTTGAAGATGAGTTTAATGACAAGAGCCAAGCTAGTTATACAGTTTTCTCTTCTGATATTTCCATTTACCCCGGCCTTATACCTGGTTCTAGGAACCCCCACCCCCAACCCATATCAGGAATTTAACCCAGGGATGCTCTACCACTAAGCTATACCTCCAGCCCTTTGTAGCCCTTAGGGTCTTTCAAAGTTGCCCAGCCTCCTCCTGCCTTAGCCTCCCAACTGGTGGGAATTATAGACATTCACAGTCACCCCCAGTCTTGACCTTTGACTTTCAAATGTGGGATGACTTTTCATTAGTAGTGACAGTTATGCCATACACAACCTCCTTTCTCCCTGCCAGCCTTCATAATTGTGTTTTTAGACTTCTTTGCTATGTGCTGACTTTATTTCTTCTCCCTTCTAGATCGGGTGGTGGATGATCTAAATCCGATGCTGAACTTCACCCGGAAGGAGGTGGAAAACCTACTGCACTTTGTTGAGAAGGAGCCAGCTCCGCAAGCATCCTTGAATGTAAAAGGGATCAAGGAATCAGTTCTACAACTTGCTTGTTTGAAGTACCCTCACCTCATCACCAAGGTAAGAACCTGGTAGGCATGAAGTCATCAGGCATGGCAGACTATCCAAGGAGGCTGGTCTGGCAAGCTTGCTTCCTTCATTTGAAGTGGTATTTCATTCAGACCTCTGGGATGCAACTTTTCCTTGACCCACTTAGTCCCCCTCCTATCCCAACCACCTGCCTCCAGGTTGTTCTTGGAGCGCTGAGCTCAGTCATGTGGAATAATTTGGCCATTGTGAGTTTACGTAGCAGAAAGAGGGGGAAGGTTCTGAAAATGTACTTTGTTAATTTTCTGATACGGAATGCAGGCTTAGGTGTCTGGATCTGGTGCTAGGTTAGAGTTATGATTCAAAGACAGTAAACCTGCTTGTGTGCCTGTGAGCGGGCTCTTCACTAGTGCTGGACAGCCAGCCTCTTCTTGGTTTCAAAGTAAGGCTCATTGTCCATCAGTATGTTGGCAGGACAGTCAGTCATACTGGCACGAAGACTTATAATTAAATCAACATCCCCCTGCGTCCCTAGGAGCCTTTTGAGCATGAGTCATTGCTCCTCAACCGAAAGGATCACAAGCTGACCAAGGCTGAGAAAAAAGCAGCAAAGAAAAGTTATGAGGAAGACAAACGCACATCAGTTCCCTACACCCGCCCATCGTATGCACAGTATTACCCTGCCAGTGACCAGAGCCTGACCAGCATCCCTGCCTTCAGTCAGAGGAACTGGTGAGTTACTGAAAGGTGGGGGTGGGGGAAGTGGGGTGTGCTGCTAGGCCAGGCCCAAATATTTTTCAATTTCTTTTTTTAACGAAAGAGAAAGCCTACAAACTACTCATTTGCTGTCATGAACTCTGATAGGTTTTCCTCTAGGGTCAGGGTCAAAATAGTTCAGCAACTATGGTTTTTAAAGTGACTGTGGTTTTGACTGCTCTGGCTGGAAAACTGAGCTGCTGGTTTTCTCACTCAGAAGAGCTCTTATGAAATCCTGGGGAACGAAGCAGAGCGGAATTGAGCACAGCTTCCCAAAACACAAAGTTCAGCCCTTCCACAGTTTCATCCTATCCCGGCACCTTGTCTCTAGAAGTCACATAGCAGCGAAGTTCAAGGGTGATGGCCATGTTCTTTCTGGGTCCCAGATTACAATCTGGGAATACTGTTGTTCCTAGTGGGATTTCATTCTGTGGGTGTGCCATGATCCTGAGCAAGAAAATTTGAGTAGTTGAAAATGTGAACTGGGTGGAAGCCAGTTGCTAAGTAGAGAGGGAAACTTTTTGTTAGATATTACAGAAGAAGTATCTATGTGTCCGTTTATTCTTTTAATTTCAAGACAAAGTGCCTTACAGCCCTCACCTTCCCACTTAATAACCAGATCAACTGTCCGATTGAGTGGTTTGCATGTTTTAATTGTCTACTTTTTTTAAATGAAAGCAAATTATTTTATTTGAAGGGGAATCGGTTTATAAGAGTTATATGTAAAAAAATAACCTTGCCAGGGGCTGGGGCTGTAGCTCAGTGGCAGAGACTTTGCCTAGCATATATGAGGCACTGAGTTCAATCCTAAGCATCACATAAAAATAAACATATAAAATAAAGGCATGCTGTCCCATCTACAACTATAAATAAATAAATAAATAAATAAATAAATAAATAAAATAAACTCGCCAAATGAGGACTTGAAAAAAATAAGATTTTATGTATAAAACACTGATTAGTTTTTTTCTTCGCATGTGGATAAATTTGCCTTTTTTTTTTTTTTTTGTTTTGTTTTTCTTTTTCAGTGCTGGAAATAGAACCCATATCCTTTTGCATGATAAGCAAGTGTTCTATTATCTTGCCCAAATTTGCTATTTTTTATATAGCAAATTGAATATACTTTTAAGTAGAAAGTCACTCTCATAGCCCTCAGGCTTCTTATTTCTGTATCATTTTTCAAGATAGTGTTGTCTGGGAATGTTCTCTTCTCTTGTTCTTCACCCCTGTTTTTTCTGGACTTTTCTTTGTAACATCAGGAGTAGACTAAGTCTGAACCCAATGGGAGAAAATGTGACAAATGGTCCAGGCTAGGCTGTGAGGAGATAGCTCTATTTCTAGCCCACCTTGGCCCTGTAGAGATACCAGCTTCTTAACACATTTGTTGGGGCATACAATGATTCTGCTGATTCTTCACCTCATCTGGGTACATGTGAGGAGGGCTTCCTGTCCAAATTCCCAGACTTAGCTCCTGCAAGAGTATGAAACTTAGGCTGGTATCCCATCACCCATCTGACTTTTGATCCTGGGAGGAATCCAGTTAACATCTGCCAAACCTATCTGGGACATTTAGGTAATAGGCCCTAGAGCTCGATATCTAGCCTGTATGAGAACTTTGAAGTCTACAGTGGCCAGGGAGCTTCCCCAATGCACCTGTAGCAATCTAAGAGCAGTGTGATTGAGGAATCATGCAGATCAAGTCCAAAAGCAGAGTGGTGTTAAAAGTGTTCTCATGAGCCAGTCTTCAGTCAGATGAAGATGAACATACCAGTCCAAGGTAATCTCTATCCCAGGCCCAAAGACTGAAGACATTAGAGATAGGGACTTTAAAAAATAAAAATCTTGAATCAGGAGTAACTTTCTCAAAGTACCAACATCCATTTGAAAGGAAGGTGATCAGTGAAGAATGAGCTATTGACCATAGATTAACATTTTGATATTAAGCCAGTTCTCAGATTGGCTGTGGCACTGGGTCATTTAGAAGTCTGGCTTTTGTGCATAGTACTTTGGCTGCTGTTGCTGCTTTTGTATGGTGGTCATGACTAGAGGGGCAGTTTAGACTAGCTTAGGAGTTAGGAGGAGCTTGGTGAAAAGTAATACAGAGAAAGGTATTTGTATTATTTAGATTTGAGGTTTCAGAGAGTAAAAATGGTTTAAGTTTGGGACAGACAATTTCTCAAGATCACCTAAACACCTGCTACCACATGGATAAATGAGGAAAATTCTACTCCTTGGTCTTTAACATAATATATACCCTGTGATCTGAAGGACTTTTCCTCCCTCTGTGCATCTTTGTATCATTCTAACTTCCTTTTAGGGACCAACTCTTGATGTAGATAATCCAAATTCAGAGGAGCACATGGCTTCACACATCTCCAGAAAGGTGGTATTCCACTGACATCTAATCTGCTTTCCTTGGAGAGGTGTTATCCCTCTGCCTTTTTTTGGCTACTCTGCCTTCTCACAGTATTAGAAATTGAACTTGGGGACACTCTACCATTGAGTTATACCCTCAGCCCTATTTATTTATTTATTTAGAGACAAAAATCTCACTAAGCTGCCCAGGCTGGCCTTGAACTTGTGATCCTCCTGCCTGAGCCTCCCAGGTAGCTGAAATTACAGGCATGTGCCCCTCTACCTGGCTTTAGTCTTCTTTTGAATTGACCAGATCCTGAAGGTTCTTCTGATGCTTCTCTTTAGCAGTAACTGAGAATGTAGTATAGGACAGTCTGGAGAGGCCCCACAGCCTTTGGAGAGAGGCAGGAGCTGTTCTTCTCAACTCTCTAAGTGTGTTTGTCTTTTTCTTATAGGCAGCCAACACTGAAGGGTGATGAAAAGCCTGTGGCCAGTGTTCGTCCTGTACAGTCCACCCCCATCCCTATGATGCCGCGGCATGTCCCACTGGGAGGCACTGTAAGCTCTGCTTCCAGCACAAATCCATCCATGAACTTCCCAATCAACTACTTGCAGCGGGCAGGAGTCCTCGTGCAGAAGGTGGTCACCACAACAGGTCAGAGAACTCTTCAGTTCTGTTCAGGATTATCATCCCTTTTAAAATGACTTTGTTCATTGGAAAGTATTTGTCAAATACCTTTTGTATTCTAGACCTTACTACATTTGGTACTGTAGGTAAAAATAGAGAAGATAGCAGTCCCTAATCTTGAAGAATTTGCAATCTGGTGAAATAATCTCATAACAGAACTGGGTTTTCTTGAGTGTGGTGGATAGAATCCTCCTAGTACACAGGGATTATGAAAGTGTCATTAGATCACAGGGTAGGTCTCAGAAGCTGTCACACAGATGTGAATGTGCTGAGCCTTGCTAGCTAACATAGGGTCAGTTAGGTATAAAACACAGCTACCAACTTCCCTATGTAATTAGAAAACATGAATTGTCTCTTTCTTTGTGAGTTTGATGTAGCTGGAGCATTTTGGGCCAGTGAGCAAATTAGTCTGAAGGGGGCAGACGAGTCACCCTTCAGTTAGTCAGCAAACTACTGTGATTCAAAGTGATTAGGAAGGAAAACATTTTATGATCCTATTTTCCATCCTACTATTTAGAATGTTCATGGCATATACATTTTAACATCTTAATTGATTTTTATGAGAATAAAAACAATACATGTCCATTGTAAAAAAAAAAAAAATGTGAAATGAGTAAAAAAACAACAACAATAAATAAAGAGAGTTCTTTGCAGTCTCACTTCACTGCTGATTCTTAAAAACACTATCCTCCAGGTGTGGAGTAATGCCAACATGGAAGAGGATGAGGCCACTTTTGGAGCCTGAAGTGATGTGGAACTGATACATGCAAATAGTTTAGAGGGTGGGAAAAAATCCTATTTGAATTAAAACTTTTTTTAAACCAAAACTCTATAATAAATTTTTGATAAAAGCAAGGAAAATTGGAAAGATGAACAGATTTCTTGGTTTCATAGTATTCTTTGTTGAGATAGTTCCAAAGGATTCTGCCTGCTTCACCTTTCTTGGTTCTAAACTTCTGCTCCACAGAGAAGCTTGTGGGAAACCATTGAGAACCTGGGATAGATGTGGGTCTTTGCATTTTCTTTCCTTTCTTTAGTCAGACCCTATGCAATCTAAATTTGAGATCTATTTTTCACTAGATATTGTTATTCCTGGACTCAACAGTTCTACAGATGTTCAGGCTAGAATTAATGCTGGTGAGAGCATCCACATCATCCGTGGGACAAAAGGTGAGAGCTTGACAAGGAACCTGTCCCTTACCTTTCTTAGGCTGAGAAGCAGGATAAAAACAAATGACTTGAGCTAACGGGGCATAGAAGTCATCTCATAAAATTGTCATGATTGGGGGACATATGAGAAAATGGCATTTCTAGGAGCTTGGTGGAGTTGGGGTAAGCCCAGTGGATATTGGTAAGTGACTTAAAAGGAGGGAATCAGGGTCCCTGTTTCTGTATTTTGCCACTGTTTTTATGGAGAATCTTATTATGGGGATGTTTTGGTAACAAAGAGACCAAAATGACAGGAAAGCATTATGAAATAGATTATATGCCAACATATGTGGTAATGTGTCATTTGTACCTTTTTGTTTGGAAAGAGTGACTCAGACTGGGAAATGTATTATGTGGATGAATTAGTACATGTGGGTTGTATGAATATATATATATATATATATATATATATATATATAATATTTATTTATTTTAATACAGGGGATTGGATTCAGAGGCGCTCTATCACTGAGCTACATCCCTGTGTATCCCCAGTTATTTTTATCTTCTATTTTGAGACAGGGTCTTCTTAAGATGCCTAAGGCCTTATTAAGTTGCTGAGGCTGGCTTTAAACTTGGGATCCTCCTGCCTCAGCCTCGCAAGTTGCTGGGATCACAGGTGTGTGCCACTGTACCTGGCACATGATAAAATTTTTGAGTGTGGTAATATGAAAAGTCCATACATGTTTCTGGGTTCCTTACAGAGGGACCTGAGATTGCTGGAAAGAAAAAGCTGGCCTAAACGATGTCAAGACAAAATCTAAACCTGTTTTTCATATTAGCCTTTAACTAAACCCATCAACACAAGAGGTTGTTTTGGGGTTTTGTGTGCATTACTGAGATTTAGCCCTAGAGTTAGAGTACCTTTAAGCTCAGGAAAAGATTACCCTGAAGTACACAAATGCACAAAGACAACGCAAACCCTCTTATTATGCTCTTCCTAACCTAGAGCAGGGGTCAGCAAACTACAACCCATGGGCCAAGTCCAGTCTTCTCCCTGTTACTGTATCTGCATGTTAAGAATAGGTTTTGCATTTTCATTTGGTTAAAAAAAAGGGGGGGGGTAATGTTTGTGACATGTGAAAATTATAAGAAATTCACATTTTAAGCTGGGCGCCATGGTGCGTGCCTGTAATCCCAGTGGCTTGGGAGGCTGAGGCAGGAGGATTGTGAATTAAAAGCTAGCCTTAGAAACTTAGCAAGGCTCTAAGCAACCTAGCAAGACCCTATCTCAAAATAAAATATAAAAAAGGACTGGGGATGTCATTCAGTGATTAAGCGCACCTGGCTTCAATACCTGGCACAAAAATAAATAAATAAATAAATAAATAAATAAATAAATAAATAAATAAATAAATAAATAAAATGAACATTATAGTGTCCATAAGTATTGATTGTTATGCAACTGTGCCTAGCCATTTTCATGTTACAGCAGAAGAATTAACTAGCTACCAGCAGAGACCTTATAACTTAAAATGCCACAAATACTCTCTGGATGTTTATGAAAATGTTTGCCAACTCCTGGCCTACAAAAGCTTGGAGGTGGCCCTGACATCCCAGGATATTGATTTAATGACATACCCAAGAATGAAGATAAGGTAGATTAGTGCCTTGAGGGAATAGAATGTGCAGGTCTTGAATTCTTCTACAAAGGAAGAGAGGATATTGAGGTAATAGGATCCTTCCTCTCAGATTAAGAGGAGGACCGGAACCAGAGTACTATGGAGCATAAGATGACAGCTTGTTCTCTTTCATAGCACTTTATTTCCTCCATTGCATTGACTACTTCTTATACTTTCTGGTATAATTATCTGTCTTCTCTTCTAGAGATTAAGCTCCTTGAGACAGGGCCTTTTCTATCTTGTGTAATCATAGTACTAGAACTGTGCCTAATACTTGGTAGGCTAACTATTAATGCTTCTGGAATAGAATAATAATTATGAGTCCATAGCTGTTATCCACTCCTCATTTCAGGGTTTTTGATAGAGAGAGTGAGACTTTTGTAGCTATTTCCCAGCCCATGGTGCCTACGCCTGGCATTTCCCAGGGTTGGCTGGAATCAGTACATATCTGTTTCTAAAAGTCATCTTCATTCCTCTTATTAGGGACGTACATTCGCACCAGTGATGGACGGATCTTTGCTGTCCGGGCAACTGGCAAACCAAAGGCCCCTGAAGATGGTCGGATGGCTGCCTCAGGTATAGTAACTTCTACTTTCCATCAACCTGCACAACACTTGTTTGGTTTGTAATTGGCTTATTTTTTTAATAGATAAGGTATGCATAGTTCATAATTCAAATCATACAAAAAGGAGTTAAGTGAAAAATAAGTTTTTCTCTTTCTATTCTTCCAGCTAGTCTGAAGCCCTGGAAGCACTTCTCTTGTTTGTTTTTCAGAGATATTCTATCTGTGGTACAGGACTGTGTGAGTGTGTACACACACTGTGTGCATAAAATATGTAAATAAATTTCCTCTCTCTTTTTTTGGTACTGGGGATTGAACCCAGTGGCGCTTAACCACTGAGCCACTCCCCAGCCCTTTTTTAAATTTTATTTAGAGGCATGGTCTTGCTATGTTGTTTAGGGTCTCTCTCAATTACTGAGGGCCTTGCTGAATTGCTGAACCTGGCTTTGAACTTGTGATCCTCCTACCTTAGCCCCCAAGTTGCTGGGATTACAGGCATGTACTACCACGCCTGGCTTCTCTTTGTATTTTTAAAACAAACAATGCTAATATACTATAATACACTATTTATTCCTGTTTTCACTCACCAGTAATAACTCATTCCTTATCATTTCTTCTAGATATGCCTCATCGAAGGTTTACACAGGGTGGGATATAACATGATGCATTACCTAGTTCCTTATTGATGTACAGTCAGATTATTCTACTCTACTGCCCTGACATGTGGGTGTGTCTGTAGGATATATTCTTAGAAGTGGGGTTGCCAGAGGGTATATATCAACACATTAACAGTGGGATGCTTGCCAGGTTTTCCTCAATGGGAGTGTTTTTTATTTATCCTCCCCACCACTGAGATATGAGAGCTATACTGCTTTTGTTCTTAACTTTGTATTATGGAAATTTTCATATAGACAGAAAGGTTGGGAGAACAGTATTGTGAGTGCCCATATACCCTTGCACCTAGATCCAATATTGGATTGTTAGTTTTCATAAACCTCTGTCTCTCCCTGCCTATTATTTGAGTCATTTGTAAGTTGAAGATATCGTGTCATTTTATTAGAGATACTTCAACATGTTTCTTAAGATTCAAGACATTTTCCTAGCAACACAACACCATTATCACACTAAAAGAAAACTTAACAATAATTCCATAATATTACCTACTATCCAGGTCATATACAGATTTCCTGGTTGTCCCAGTTCTTTCATAGCTGTGGATTTTTTTTTTTTTAAACAGGATGAACTGCTTTTTAACTTCATTTCCCTCTTTTCTCCCCTGATCTCTCTCTCTTGCCCCTATAAAAAGGTCTGATTAGTTTTAAGAATGATAGGTAGGCTGGGGTTGTGGCTCAGTGGTAGAGTACCTGCCTAGCGTGTGTGAGGCACTGGGTTCCATTCTCAGCACTGCACATAAATAAATATAAATAAAGATCCACTGACACCTAAAAAAATATTTAAAAAAAAAAAAAGAATGATACGGTGTTTCATAGCCATTTTCTCATAGGATTCATGTTAGTAGAGTTTTATAGATTAAGAAATCTGGAGTGCAGAAAAGTTACATGCCTTTTTATGGCTAGACTTATTTCTGGGATCAGATGATTTCTTACTTTGACAGTGGGAAGAGTTGACTGAGTAATGTTTTTAGACATCAAATAATTAGAATTTTGGGGACCACAAGACAATATTTTTTTAAAAAAGGATTTACCCCTTTATCTTTCTTTTCTTTCTTGATATTCTAGTTCTCAGTTGTCTGTATTTTGTCCCCAGGTTCCCAGGGACCTTCTCGTGAGTCCACAAGCAACGGCAGACACAGTGCCTCATCACCCAAAGTCCCTGATCCTGAGGGGCTGGCCAGGCCTGTCTCTCCCGACAGTCCGGAGATCATCAGTGAGCTCCAGCAGTATGCAGATGTGGCTGCTGCTCGAGAATCCCGTCAGAGCTCCCCAAGCACCAATGCCGCCCTGCCTGGCCCCCCGGCCCAACTCCTGGACAGCAGTACTGTTCCTGGGACAGCTCTTGGAACTGAGCCACGGCTTGGGGGTCATTGCCTCAATAGTTCCCTCTTGGTGACTGGCCAACCTTGTGGTGGCAGGCATCCAGTGCTAGACTTAAGGGGCCACAAGCGAAAGTTGGCCACTCCACCTGCCGCCCAGGAGTCAGCCCGCCGGCGGTCCAGGAAGGGCCATCTGCCAGCCCCCGTGCAGCCGTATGAACACGGGTATCCAGTCTCTGGCGGGTTTGCCATGCCACCCGTCTCCTTAAATCATAACCTCACCCCCCCTTTCACCTCCCAGGCTGGGGACAACTCCCTGTTTATGGGCAGTACCCCCTCCTACTACCAGCTGTCCAATTTGCTGGCAGATGCCCGCCTGGTATTCCCAGTGACTACTGACCCTCTGGTGCCGGCAGGCCCCGTCAGTTCCTCTTCCACGGCTACCTCAGTCACTGCCAGCAACCCCTCCTTCATGCTCAACCCCTCTGTGCCAGGGATATTACCCAGCTATTCACTCCCATTCTCACAGCCACTCCTGTCCGAGCCAAGGATGTTTGCGCCTTTTCCTTCCCCTGTATTGCCCAGCGACCTTTCACGGGGCATGTCTGTTTACCCAGGCTACATGTCCCCACATACAGGCTACCCAGCTAGTGGCCTCCTTCGGTCCCAGGTGCCTCCATTTGATTCACATGAGATTGCTGAGGTGGGGTTCAGCTCCAATGATGATGAGGATAAGGATGATGATGTAATAGAGGTCACTGGGAAATAGCCGGGGAGGCTCTCCCCACCTCATTTGGGGCCCCCAGCAGGTTGCTCACAAAACTGAAAGGCAGTGATCTGGGCTTTTTGAGAATAGGGTACTTGGCAGGAGGGTAAAGGAAAAAGACAAAGAAGAGTGGCTAGCCATAGTTGCAGGGCTCTGTTGCTATTTAACAAAAGAGGAAAAAACAAAACAAAACAAAACAAAGACCCCAACAGAGCAGCAATAGTGGGAAATCAGGGACCCAAAACAAGGATGGAGGGGCAAGGCAGCCTGTCTCCCTTCCTTCCTGCCTTGCTTATGCTGTCTGCTTGCTTGCTTGCCCATCTGAGTGTAGATGCTCACATCCCATTTCTGTCTTTGGGAACATTCTCTCCCAAGAGAGCTGCCTTATTGGGTGACTTAGCTTGGCCTGGGGAGGGGAGGGTAGGGAGGGGAGGGTGAGTGAGAGAGAAAAGAAGGGTGGGCAGGGGGAGCAGACTGAGATCCCATGTGGAATGGGGTCTCTTTAGGGGGTGGGAAGTAAGCAGACCAGGTATATTTGTGTGTGTGAGCGTGTGTGTGTGTTTGGGTGTGTATGTACATGTATGTAACAGCAGGGGTGAAGATGGGAGGGGAGGGAGGGAGGGAGGAACTAAGGGGGAAACTAAAAAATGAATTTATCTTTTTTTAAATGGAAATCAGAGAGTGATGATTCATGGCACTATTAGTTGAACATCAGAGTGAGCGCCCAGGAGAAGAGCCATGGAAATCACAAGTTTCCTTCTAGTTGGGTGAAGAGAAGGCCCAGGTAACTCAAGTTCCTGGTTTTCAGAGCCACATTTGTATTAGAAATTTGGGGGAAAATCATGAGAGAAAATGGGCATTACCAATCTCTGTCTCTTTCCTCAGTGGTTGTCTCTGAGCATATCTCCCTTTCCAGAGTGGGAGGGAAAAACACTGCAGTGTGAGTTAGGGAGTGTGGCTGGAAAAGACATTTTTCACCAGGTTGGAACTATGCTTCAGCTGCCTATCCTGGTGGCCTTTCCTCTTCCTTCCCCACCCTGTTAGAAAGCTCCATGTTAATTTATTTCTTATGGTTATGGGCAATTATTTATTATTTAGACTTTTCATGAGTCTGGTTGTTTTTTTTTTTTTTTTGTGGCAGGGGAAGTTAAGGTTAAGGAAGGTAGGAGATAGGGACATTTTAAGATGTACTAGACCCCATAGCTGCTGGTGAAAAAAAATCCTGAGTGGATGGTGAATTAACCAGGGAAAGAGAGTTAGGTTTGACCTAAAAAATGAATTTATCTTTTTTTAAATGGAAATCAGAGAGTGGTGATTCATGGCACTATTAGTTGAACATCAGGGTGAGCCCAGGAGAAGAGCCATGGAAATCACAAGTTTCCTTCTAGTTGGGTGAAGAGAAGGCCCAAGGGTTAGATTAAACAACTATATTTTGGAGAGTTGTGGCCTCTCAGGAAGATCAGGGAATTCTGAGACTGGATAGTCAGTGGTAGTGAGACACATTCTACAGAGATTGAAACTTGGGATCATGGAGTTTACTATTGAGAAGTAAGTGACCCCCAAATTTGGAGCTATATCCTGCTGGAATGATCTTAGAAGTCAGCTGTATGCTGAATAGTGAAGCTGTGGATAGGCAGCTGCTGGGTTGAGGTAATGGACCATTGATTTCCTGTTAGGAAATGTTTCAGCTTCCCCAGCTTATCAGGTGATCATTGTAGGCCTGGTGTCTGCTGCCTCCATCTTCTTTGAAGGATCCTGGAGGAATCCTTCCTCTTTAGGAGCCTTAAGTGTGGCTTCTGTCTTAAGAGAACATGATTACATTAGTCATTCTGGCCTACCCTTCCTAGTTGCCAGTGCAGGGAAGGAGCATCTAGTCAAACATAAACACTGGCTGTCTGCTATTGTCATATCTTGTGTCCTCTTGTCCCCATCTCCTGCCTCCCCTCAAGACTTTTTCAGGCAGTTCTTTATGATGAACAAACTTTGCTTGTCTTTAGAGCTTTACCACTTGCTTGTTGCTCCCCATTGGCTGGGCAGCTGCTGCACCTGCCTCTTCCTAGCCCAGGAGGTAGCTTAACCTCCAGCAGCTCTACTGACAAGCCCATTCCATTATTGGAGGGCTTAGCAGACATTGGGATTTGTTCCCAGAGGAGAGATGGGGAGATGACTGATGGTGTGTATGTGTGTGTGTATGTGTGTGTGTGTGTGTTTGTGTGTATGCGCATGCATGCACGTGCGTGCGCCTGTGTGTGTGCGCACGTGCATGTTTGTGTGCTATCCAATAACACCAAAAGTGGAACTTGAGGCGCTTTCTTTCTGTTTTCATAAACACCCTGTCAGACATTTAACTCTTCTATTCATAGAAGCCTTAGATCTACGATTTAGCTATGCAAATTATTTTTAATATTTTTAAAATAGCAGTTCCAACCAGTGCTTTCTCTCTCTGATGCATCCCAAGAATGGATGGTAAAGGGATTCACTTGGAGTGGGCTCTCAGGTTGATGCTGGTGCAGTAAGAGTGAGCTAGTCAGAACACACTCAAAACTTGGGTTACACTAATGTCTCTCAGTCCTGGAGCACTGGGATCCTAGAGACTGTGTATGCGTGTGTGTATGTATGTATGTGTGTGTATGTATTCAGGGGAAAGAAGAATATTTCTGTGTTCCCTTACAGGAAGTCACTGCAGCTGTCTCTGAGAATCCAGAAACCATTTCAGCAGGAAACAGAAACCATTTACTAGAGGAACAGGCGTTTGAAGTTGCCAGGATGCAAATGGGTGTCTGAGAGGCAACACATGTCTGTTCCCTACCCACTGGTTCCAGGGCTGAGGTCTTGCTTCAGCTCTGCAAAGGCCATAATTCTGGGAAGCTGACCTGGCTAGGGAAGGCTCTTAATCTGATAATGTATGTTTCTATTATGTAGAGGGTGGCAGTGAGATCATGAGAAACTGAATTGCAACTAATTCCATAGATTTTGTTGCTTCTTGTTTTTAATGAACCTGAAAACTCATCTCTGATTTTTCTTGTCTCTTTATGTGGGTTGTTGGGCAAATGTTCATGCACACCAAACATGAGCATGTGTATAAGGGAAGCAGGAAATGTCTTAGAGCTAAAGAACCATATTTTACAGTTTCTTTGATCAGAAACATTTAGTGATGGCTTCCACCCACCATCTAGGCTTAAATCAGGAAGGCTGGTGATCTAGAGGGAAGGTAGAAGATCAAGCTTAGGCATCTTCCCTCACGATTGTCTTCCAAAGTTTTCAAGGGTTTCTCAAGTCTCATCCATCTTGTGTAGCCTAACTACTTTTCCTGGGGAAAACAGTACTAAATGATTCAAGACTGCCATTTGTACTGATGCTTGATTTCCTTTCTTAATATCTTTGTGGACAAAGACTGCTAGCAGGGATAGAGTAGCTATTTAAGAAAGGAAGTAAGTGAACCATGTTGGGTCAGACCTTTTTTTTTAGTTTGGATCTGTGAAGTCCTCACCCCTTTGAGTTGTGCTGCTTAGGTCTCTATATTATCATCTCCTAATTTAAGGATAATTCTGGTCCTTGGAACTTTCTTCCATAGGAATTAATGTGTAGATTCTTTATATACTTGTGGTCCACAACTAAATATGAAATTTCCCACTCCAGGAGCATGAAGCAAAGAGCCAGGGTAAGTTTTGCTGATTGGTTGAAACACAACCAACTTTCACAAGCAAGCTGTCTGAAGAGCAAGGCCTTCTGCATCAGTATGTTTAAGCCTGGCATTCCTTGCTCTGGAACTGAGTCCTCATCATTTGGGGAAGGTCTTCTATGGACTTTGCATACCTTGTTTCCAGTGTTCCTGGATATGACTGCCTACTTCCCACTTCCCTTTCTCAGATGACCAGTCTCTCCCTTTGAGCTGTGGCTTTCTGTGCACTCAGCCAAGTGGTTCTTCCTCCATGAAAAAACTCCTTTGAGAAGTCATCCTTTCTTCAAAGGACCTCCCAGAAGACTTTCTGGCCCTTTGCTGACTAGTCCCAGGAAATCAGCACCTCAAGGCCTATCTGAGAATGCTGCGCTCTCCGTTGCTCCCCTTTAGAATCAGTTCCCCTTCTTTCTGCCTTTTTCTCTTCTGCCCTTTGTATTCTGCTGTGGCCCCTCAATGTCTGTTCTATGTCACTAGCTTGGCCCTAGGCCTTTTATGAATACCCGAGTCTTACAACGATGAACTTCCTGAGCAGGCAGTGTCCACCTTCTTTACTTTTCAGGTACCTGAGTCTGTTCCTTTCCCCTCTCACGAGTCTGTTTGTTGTAGTCATCTAGGGCAGTGAGAAGAGGTAGCCAGGCAGGCTGCAGAATCTGCAATGCAGAGGGCTAGGGAAGGTTTGGGTTCTCTGCTACTACTGGGATGATATTCATATGAGAGGGGACCTCATACTGTGACCTGACCCAGGACCCTCCCTGGAAGAAAGCTTAGCCCAGCTATGTTTGAGTGAGTGAGTGTGATAGTGTGTGTGCACATGTGTGCTCATGTGCACCTGGGTGTAAAATGACTGTTATCTGGTTGTGTTACTCAGGGTGGGCTGGGGACTCACCAGAAGAATTCCCCAGGCCTGCCCAAGACAGGTTTTTTTTTCCTTGTACCCTCTTCAGAGGGATCATGGGAAAAGGGTCCAGTCCAGGTGGGTTGAGGGGGTCACAATGGATAACCACTAAGGCCACACTGCTGCCAGGGGGAAAGGGTGGGGTGGGGTGGGGTCGATGAGGTGGCCCCAGGGCCCTGGCACCTGGCTTTGGTTTTCCGTCTTCTTTCCTCAGGACGCCCCTGAGGCCTGGGACCTGCACCTGGCTTAGAGAAGCATCTGTGGCTGGGTGATCCAGCTGCTGGTGTGATCATGGGCTTCCCTCCTCTCTCAGCAGGGCAGGCGCTTCTGCCCCAGAGACTGGGCAACTGGCTGTTTCTATGACGTATTTATTTTTACTTGTGTTTCATGTCACTTTTTTAAAAAAAAAAACAAAAAACAGAACAATTGTAAGTCAGTATAACTGCCTATCAGTTTTCTTTATTTCTCTTTTTGTAAAATAAAATTTAAACTCAAGAAGGCAGTGTTGTCTGATTAAGGAATTGTCTGGACAGCTGAGTGGTGGAGAAAAAAATATAATTCAGCATAGTGACACTGGGACAGCACTTGGGGATGAGATAGGTGGGGCAGAGGGCAGACTGCTAGCAGGCTCTTTGTTGGCAGTGAGGTTCACCAAGTGTTTTCAGCCTTTGTTCACCTGAGGAGGTTTGGGTACTCTCTGTTACCCTGCATTTCCAGGCTGTTGGGGAAACAGCAAAGCTGACTTAAGAGTCGTTGAGGCTAGTTGTTCTTCAGCCATGGCAAGTCCTGCAGGGCAGCCCTGTCCAGGCTGAGTGGCTGGGGATTGAGCCAACATCAGTGGGAGGGTGGGAGATGGTGTGTCTGTGAGTGACTGGTGGCATTGTCAGAAAGCATTCTTACACTGCATGTGTGTTCTCTGTCATCTGAGTTGGGAATCTAGCCACTGCCCACAGAAAGCTAATCAGGGCTTTGGAGTGGGAGGAGGTGGGGAAAGAGGGGACAGTCTACTCTTGCTCCCCAAGTTTAGTTTCAGTATGGGAAGGAGCCCTGGGGAAACATTGTATGGAAATTAGGAAGAATAAAAGAGCCTCTGGGAATTCCTTGGACAGAAGGCAAAAGGAAACCAAAGCCAAGTCTGGGCTTATGACAGGGTAATGTGTGTTATTGGAGCCAGGACTGGGAGTGGAGAGTGTGCAGGATAAAGACTGGGTGAGCAGGTTTCAGACCTATTGAAATTGGGTGAAGAAAGTACCTTGCAAAGCAGGCTACTGACTCCTAGTGGCCAGCCTTTTAGGGATCTCGCCAAGGGTGGTGTTTACACCCTTGGAAGCAGTGGGATGTGAAGCCCTGCAGGCTGATTGATGGCTGCAGCCCTAGTAGCAGGCCAGCTCTCCTTCCACAACAGAGTGCTGAAGATCCTAAGCACACCCTGAACTCTGATTCCTCACCCCAGCTAAAGGAATTGAGCAGAGAGGACTAGGTGAGAAAAGGGCAGCTTCAGACTGGTTTCCTGGAAGAAGCTCATCAACTTCTGAGAAGAACTGATGGGCAAATCTTGTAGGCAGAAGCTGTCTGTCTCTGAGCCAGTGCCATAACTCCTCTTTGTGTCACAGGAAATGCTTCCAAATGTATACCTGGTCACCATGTGCTTGATGTTCATCAGTAGAAGAGCTGTACAACCTGCTGGCCTGGCCCTGAGTTAGGGACCAGCTACCCATTCTGCCAGTCTTCCCAGAGTGTTGGGACAGACTTGGCCATGTAGAGAAGGTTTAGACCTGCCTGCCTGTACAAGGAAGAAATGTGAAACAGACAGAGGGGAAAAAAAGCCAGGATTATGACTAACTACCTCTGTGGGTCCAGCCTGCCCTTTGCTGCTCTTGTAGTGGGATCCACAAGATGTTCTACACACATGGCTTCTGACTTTCTACAGCCACTTTCATTGCGTCCCCTTTAGAGTGATCCCTCTCCCAAACAGCAGTCCTCATTAGAAGGACCAAGATTGTCCTTGGTCCAGCCCGTCTTGTTTATAAGCAGGCTTATGAGGTTAGTTGTCTCCTTCCCCACCTGTAAATCTAGGTTTCTCAGAAGGCCAGGGCTTTATCTTTGGGCCCCTAGCATAGTGTCTCGTGGTTATAAGAGATAGAAGCTGAAAATTGAACCTGTCCTTAAGGAACTCACAGGTTAGGCTGAACCAGGTCAGAGTAACTTCCCCCAGCCACATCCAGGGTACTGAAAGAGCCAGTAAAAGAGGCATTCCCCTAGAACTAGCTCCAGGAGGGTGGGGCTATTGGTTTCACTCAATATCCCCAGCCCCTAGAACTGTCTGGTAGGGAGTGGTACTTGATAAATGTTTATGAATGAATGATTATTCCTGTGCCCATTGAAGGAGAGTTGGTGAGTAGAAGCAGGAAGCAGTTATCTGTGATGTTTAGAGGTTGGATCCACCAGTTTCTCCCAAGCCCAGAATGGGATTGAACTTCCATAGCTATAAAATAGCAAGCAGCCCTGTCTTGCTTGGTCCAAGTATGTTATGAAGCCTCAGTGAGAAAAAGTGGCGGGAGTTAAGGATGGTACCAATGCTAGAAGCTCACATTGCCCTGTCGCGCCTCCCTAACCTGTACAAACGGTCCTCTACAGTTCGGGTTTCCTGAACCCCAGCCTGACTCTTTACTATGGGCCACCGGGCTGACTTCCCCCGCGTCTGGAGCTGGGCTGTCGCTGTAGAGCTCCCGCCAGCCCAGATCCCCTGGGGTGTCTGTCATTCAGTCACCTTCCGCGGCCTGGTTGTTTGCTGGAGGTGGGAAGGTACACTGTGGGCTCTACCCCAGCCAGATCCCGGGAATTGGCGCGCGCGTGTTGCCAAGGAGACGAGGCGGGGCCGCCCCCTGGGTCCGGAGCGCACGCGCCCACGGCCACGGCCACGTCCCGCCGCGCGAGGGGGCGGAGCGAGCGTGAGCGGCGGGCGCGCGCAGGCTCCGCGACCGATCCCGGAGCCGCTAGTGTAGGGCGGCGTCCGTGGGGCGGCTGCTGAGGTGAGGGCCGAAGGGGTGTCCCCGCTGGGTGTGGGCCTGGAGCCACGGTCCTCCCAGGCGCGACCTCAGGGCTCCCCGTGTCCCTTCCGTGGCGCAGGCCGACCTTTGCATATTGTACAGTCCACAGCTGGCCCCGGCCGGGTCCGAGGGCCTGAATGCGACCTTGGGCCAGCCCTTCCCACCCCAGGTCGCCCACTGCCTCAGCCGCGGGTGCGGGGCTTGTCTAGAGGCAGTGGAGCAAGAGGAGAAACTGAGGCATGAGTCACCTTTTAGGTCCACCTAATTCATGAGGCCGCGCCTCTCCGCCGGGGCTGCAAACTTTAGCGTCCCTTAAGTGACAGAGGTGCGTGGAACTACACGAGCCGTGAGCGAAGAGAAAGGAACTGGACAAATAGACGAGGCTTCGGGCCAGCAGGGGAAGCCCAGGGCGGGAGGCGGCACCCTCTTCCGCGCTGGAGCCCCTAGGTGCTGCGGTCTTGCCTCTTCCTTCGTTCTAGCACCGAAGTTTTGCCAGCGCGGGGCTCTTTAAGGGCCGACGGTCCAAGGGCCGGCCCTCCGCCTTAGGCGCACGTGAGCGGCCTCTGGAAGCCCGCGCCGGTCGCCAGCCCCCATGCTCGCTCACAGGGGTAGTGAGGCGTCTGAATCTGGGGCCTCTGATCCGAGGGTAAACTGAGGCCGGAGAGAGGGCACAGCCTTCCCTAGATTAGCGGTAGGGCTGTTTCGGCACCAAGTGTGGTAGCTAGAACCCACCAGGAAGAGGGGTATGAGGAAAGCTCCAATGAAGATCCTAGACATTTTGAGGGTGGGTTTGACTTCTGATTTCCCCGAGGATCTGAGTGATGGTGCTTGTAGAGGTCCTGGTGGGCTTCCCTTGGGTAGGGGTTAGTCAGGGAGTGGAGCCCTGCCCAGTGGTTATTTCCTGGGCTGGTGTGACTGTTCCTTTCTGCCCCTAGCACTGGAGCACTTGGCCCCTGCTGCGCTGGATGCCATGAGTTGCTAAAAGTGAGCCTGGCTTTTCAGGTGAGCGTCCCCAACCCTTCTTCCCTTTGTCTTTTGCAGGAGGTGGTAATTTACATTTCCCCTCTTACATTTTGTGTGCATCAAAGCTCTGCTCCTACGCTCCGCAGGAACATTTACCCCCCTTTCTAAGCGGTTTGGGAGAGGCAAAAGAAAGGTGGGAACTAAACTCCTTTGAAACAGGAAGTGTGCAGCTGAGAGAGTAGCACAGAGTAGTGGCTCCCAGAGCAAGTGGTGGCCTTTATGCTGAGAGCTTCAAGTCTTGGGTTCAGAGATGTCCAACCTGGATTAAATGCTTGGGCCTTTCTGGAAGCCAGTCACCAGGGAGAAGAGAAAAATGGAAATGGAGACTGGAGTCATGCTGCTTGGGTTCCCATTGCTTACATTTTGGTTCAGGTGACTCTCTTTAATACCTGTGTGATCTTGGACAAGTATCTTAATGTTACTGGAGTCCTCGTGTGAAACCCCAGGCTCCGATAGATCAAGCAGAATAGGCTGGGCCACCTATCCCAAGATGAGGTGAAAGGCAGGAAAGAAACTTTAATCAGCGTGGCCACTCAGGGAAGGACAGATATGAGAGTGCTGTGACCAAAAATTTTCCAAATTTCAAGGTTTTGTAGAAAAGAGGAAAAGGCAAGGGTTGGGGCTTGCATCGTTGGGGGTTTTACTGCTAGTGAAGCAGGTCATCCTGGTCAGGCCATTGTTGATTATCATCTGAGGACTGGTTCTATGAAGTTCCTGGAAAGGTCATCATCGGAAGGTCATCACTTGAATGGGCAATTTGGTTCCCATTGTGGGATGACTGCTCCTACTTAGGGGGGCAACCTTGGTTTTCTCATGGAATAATTGTTCCCACTAAGGGAAGCAATTTCATCACGGGATGATGGCTTGACTTTGCTTGGAGATAGTGTCAGTTCTTTGTCATAAATATACTTATCAATTGAGCCTGTTCCTGGATCCAAGGTAATTGCAGAGGGAAGTAGCTCAGAGGGGAGGGAAAAAAAATAGTTAAAAGAGGGAAATGGAGTTGAGAGGGACAAAATGAAGCTGGTTGGCTAGGTTAGTAACTGGACCCTCATTCAGTTATTTCCAACTACTTGTTCCCTGATTTTTACTTACCTTGTTGGATCATTCTGAGGATTAATGAAGTAGCAGTGTTTCAGCCATGTGTGCTTGTGTGTGTGCACACACACATACATATATATATATATATATATATACACACAGACACAGTAAGTACCTAGTGGAAGTTGTATTATCATCATCAAAACAGGAATGAAATTAATGAAATCAACTGGAGATAGGATGAGTGGGACAGGGAATGCATGCAAAAAAAAAAAAAAAAGATAATGAATCTGATGGTCAGGAGCACTTCATTATGATCCCAGAGGGTTAGAAGTGTACTTGGCCTCTTTTAGAGGCAAATGCTCTTTGGCTTGAAATGATTTTTTAGCATATTATTTTTACACTCACAGCCTACAGGGACTAAACAGTTCCTCAGACTTAAGTTTCCATAGGGCTAAAGCATTGCCTTTCAGCTTTCAGCTCTAAAACCTTTTAAATTTTAAATATTAATTACATAATACTAATTTTAAATAATTGGAGTGGGAGTGTTCCCCCAGTAGGTCCCATGCTCCCTTTCAGTAGTTTTCTGGGTGCTGTAATCCCTCTCTTCAAGTTACTCTGGGTAACCTGCTTTATAAAGAGCATTAGGTCTCTGGCTCTAAGTTGTTGGGGGGCCTAGACAGTCTGCCTGGCCTCTGTGGATCCTGAGCCTATTCCTTTATAGCTTCTCTGACTCTTATGAGTAACTGTTACTCCCCTGTCTTTGTGTTTTCTACTTCTACCAGCCTTTTCCTCTTACTTCTTACTGTTTCCATTCTGTGGGCTGGGAAAGTGGAGTGAAGCTGTTAGTATTGGAGGTTCACATATGGAAAGTGTAGCTCAGGCTGTTTTGCTCTGACCTGTCCTCTGATTCTGGATAGGTGAGTTTGCTGGATAGCAAGGTCCCTGCAGGACAGATGTACTTAGCAAAGGAGAGTTTCCTGTGAAAAGTCTCTTCTTGTGACACATTTCCTCCCTGGAGTTGTTCCTCATGGTTTTTCTATTAATAAGTGTTTGGATCCTAATGCCTGTCTATCCTCTGTCCTCTGGCAGTAGGGCCTGAGGCTTGGAGAGTCTGGGCCAGCAGTTGAGCTCAGCTGTGGGAAGGAAGAGGCACTGTGAGGAAAGACTGGATTGTGGTGTCTGGCCTATCTTAGGAGAGGCTGGTCAGGACCAGGAGTCTATCCCTTGCTGATTCATTCTTCTGTCCCTCTATGACACAATTTTCCCAGGTGTGACCAGGGCTGTCAGCTGCCAGGCAGAACTTCTCTGAGAGCTTCAATGACTGTGATTAAGAAATAAAGAAGCTTGTGGCTTCAGTCATCCTTTGTAGCTCCCTTCTAGGTCACTCTATGTGTAAACACCTCTGGCCCCTCCCCCTTCTGGGTCAGAGCACCCAAGACAAGGCTGAGGTTGAGCCAGAACAGCTGGTGGGCAGGTGGGCACAATCAAAGCAGGCTATCAGCCTCCTTTCTCTTCTGTCTCCTTTGCAGTTGCCTTGGGGTGCAGTGTGGGAGGCCCAGAGCCATGTCGGACCTGCTACTCCTGGGCCTGATTGGGGGCCTGACTCTGCTGCTGCTGCTGACGCTGCTGGCCTTTGCTGGGTATTCAGGGTTGCTGACGGGGGTGGCAGTGAGTGCTGGCTCGCCCCTCATTCGCAACATAACTGTGGCCTACAAGTTCCACAGGGGGCCCTATGGCAACACTGGGCGGCTTTTCACGGAGAGCTGCAGTATTTCCCCTGAGCTCCGCTCCATCGCTGTCTACTATGACAACCCCAACATGGTAAGGAGTCTCTATGAGGTTCTATCCCATGGATAGACCTGGGTCTGGGCTTAGTGGGGCAGGGGAGTTTGGGTTTCTGGGGAAGGCTTGGGAAGTCTTTGAGTTGGCCTTGCAGACCACCTCCTCTCTGAGCTTGAAGCCTCTTTTTAAAACTGGACTATTGCTTCAGGCATCCATTAGCTGACTTTTTACTTGCCCAGGTCTGGTTCCCCTTGTTCATGGCTACTCATGGATTTTTTAGTGTAGTAGACTTTATTACTGTGAGTCCCAAAGCTTCTACTTCTACTTGGATCTTGGTCCTCTGCCTCCTCCTCTTGCTGTCCCTTCCTCTTCCATCTCCATTTGGGGCTAGTGCTTTAAGGCCAGACAATTCAGATTCTGCCCACTCTCTGGGGTCACATCTTATTTCTGTCCTTTTTCCTCCTTCAGTTCTCCTGCTGTAGTGAAAGGGCATCCCTATGGGGCATGGGGCTTGGAATCCTAACTCTCCAGCCATAATGGTGTTTCCTGATCTACGGATGGTGTATTTCCTTAGACCTCAAGCTCCTGGTTGAGAGACAAGTGGAGCCAGATGAGCTACTCAGATCATCCAGAATGCTGGGTCAGAGACGAATCCAGCATCACTGGCACCCTGTGGGCGTCTGGCTGTACTATAGCCTATAGTGAGTCAGGGCTTGCCAATGTAGCCTCCTGCCATGCTATGGGGTGGTATTACCCACACCTGGGTGACCTGACAGCTCTGCTAATGGCTGTTCAGCCTTCATTTCTGAGTATTTATGAATCCCTAGCTCTATTTTCCTTGTCTGGAGAGCACAGTTGAACAAACACTATAGCCTACCTACTCTTGGCTGACCAGGTGTCACTGTAGCACTGGTTGAAACAGGGTATGCTGATTCCCTCTCTCTTCCAGGTCCTTCTCTGTACCTATACTCTACAGATAAATCAGACCTGGTCCTGACTTCAGGAAATTGTGTGGTTGGCAAGTCAGCCTCATACAAATGATTCTTTAACAAAGCCCTGGGCTCAGTGTCCACAGAAGTTTGAGGTATGAGTTTAGAGAGGGCCTCACATTTGCTGGGGAGACATAAAGAAGAGGTGTATTTCAGTTGGGCTTTCCCATATGAGTAGAATTTGGCTCTGCCACAAAGGACCACATGACTAAGAAAACTGTAGGAACAAAAGCTTAGAGACATGAGATTGGAGGGGAAGTGGGGCCAGTAGGTATGTGGTAGACAGAAAGTGGTGGAAAGAATCCCTGATCCAAGTGGTGGGGAAGTACAGCAGGTTGGGAGAAAGGGTATGGCACCCATTTGTCACCTTCATTTTAGGAAGCTAATTGGAGGACAGGTGGAGGATGGAAAGAGATGAGGCAGGGAGACCATTGAAAAGATTGAACTGGACCCAGGTAAGAGGTGACATAGGCTCCTAAATCTGATGCCTTATCTTCAATTCTGCTTAGGGTCTGTTGTGTAAGTCCCTGCCGCTCCTGCCACATCTGGCCTAGGTAGAACCCCTCTGCAAGGACAGAGGAAGGAGAAGAATCCCTGTAGCTTCCTCTTTTCTCATCAGCCTATCTGTATGTTTTTAAAGTAGCACATTGCCTCTTTGGTAGGAGATGCTAATTCCGGGTTGGGAAGGGCCAAGGCATCAGATATTCTGGGGCCAGTGCTGGAGGCTGGGCCAGGGAAGAATGAGATAGAAGAACCCTGATGAGGGGGACTTTCCCTATGACCCCCTGGCCTGGCCACTGCTTCTAGATGGCATACCATGCAGCTCTCCCAGAGATGTGGACCCCATAGAGTGGGCCCTCCTTGTCCAGGATTGACTAGAAATAGTCTGACTTAGATGCTGGTCTGGGGGGCCCAGGCCTGAGAGCAGACATTGAGAGTGGCAGTTCTAGATTCTGATTTTATCCCATTGCTGTCATGCTGTGCGATCTTGGGCATATCCATAACCTTTCTAAGCTTCTGTTGCCTCATCTGCAGGATAGTGGTAAAATACCTGTTTCATAGGTAGGCTGGCACGGACTTAGTTAAGTGATACAGGTGAGGCATTCACTTCAGTGCCTGTTCTTCAATGGATGTTTAACAACAACAAAGAAAAAAGTGGGAAAAACATATCTGAGCTGGGCCTAGACCCTTGACCTGTATGGACATCTGCCTGCCTGTGGACTCATCACATAGGATAAATGAGCTAGTGAAGGTGGCCTCTCTGATTCTGCCTCTTCTTAGTCCTAGGTCACTCCAGAAGATACTTATGTTCCTATTTAGAGCTGACTTACACCCTGGCACTTAGGATGACTTAGGGACACTTGGGTTTTCACCTGCTTTAGGAACTGGGTAGTGCATTCTCTGCTTGATGAAGATTATGAAAGGTCCAGGACCCATGCCATCACAGACCTTCTGGTCTGGAGGGCTCTGAGACCTCCTGTAACACACTTTGATGCCATGGAAGGGGAGATTCAAGTGCAGATAGCACTTTCTTGTTTTCATTCAATAAATATTGAAGTACTACATCTGTGCCAGGCTCTGTGCTGGGCACTGGTATGCCATGGGGACCAGGGATCCCGTCCTTTATGACCTCTCAATGTGGGGGTGTCAGGGAACCTGGAGGGAGGCCCCATTCCCATCCTGGTAAAGGCTGAGAAACGACGTTTGCTACTTTCTAGGCTGCCTTTGCTAGCGTGGTCCAGCAGGGGGCCCTGTATATTCTTATTCTCTGAGAAAGACAAGATAAAGACTGACCGGTTGCATATCTCTCCTCTGCTTCTCCCTCCCCAGCGCAGCCCAAATGGAATCAGAATGTGGTTCTCTGTTGTGAGTGTGGGGAGGAAGCAAGGCTGTTTTACACTCTGAGGGTGGAGTAGTAACCAGGTAGAGATGCCACCTGGCTTTGGATGCCGCCCCTACAAGTTGTAGACTTAGAGCTCTGCTCCCTAGCTACAACCCTTCCTGGCCTAAGTTGGTCAGCCAGGAGATTGGTCCCTGAGAAAGGTCTGGTAAAGCCCCACTAAGGCTAAGTCCAGGAAATGACACAAGAAAGGGGACCACTAAGATAGGACAGTGGTGGTTTCTTTGGGCTCCTTAGTATCAGATGCTGCTTGAACTCTCAGCTCTGTGTCCTGGAGCCCTGTATAGAAGGAGGCTGTGAGACCTGAGAAGATGGTTTCTGTGAGGCAGAAGGACGTTATTCCCTTTCTTATCCCTGAAGGCTTTGGGTTGGCTGAAGGTTGGGGAGGGAGGAAGAAGGGAGTATGTGTTGGGAAGTGAACAGGCTCTGGCAGTGACTCACAAGTGTTGCTGTCCCATCAAGGGCCCAGCATTTATGAACTGTAGGCCATTTCCTTTTCAAGGTACCTGAGGGCTTGGGGTTGGTTTTAGAGACCGGAGTCAGGTGTAGATGGATATCAGTCACAGACCTGCCATATCCCTCATACACACTAGTCCACACTGTCCTTGCATAGTTAGGAAGTGTCCTGGTTAGAAAAATTGCTCTGTCCTTGTCTCTGCTTTCAAAGTAGGTGCTGGGAGTTTGGAAATTGACTTCAGCCTCTTCTTCTGGACCTTGTCATCTGGGAATCTTCAATGTTAGAGGGAAAGGAATTTGCTTGGAGGACCTTCTATACTTCCCTTGATCCTGTCCATCTCTGACCTGTGGACAGGCCCTAGTGTCTGGTATGCTCTCTGCATGCCTGTGGTTTGTCCTGTTGCCAACCTGTCTCTCCACCTTCTTTCCCACCCTCCACTACCCTCCTCTACTGTTGTATTTGGGGGTTAAGCAACCTGCCTGGCTGAGGCAAGAGGGTGGGACAGCCAGTTGCATTTACCTGACCCAGGCAGGCTGGATCTGCTGTTCATATCCACCACCTGCAAGGGATATTTTCCCCAGAAACAGAGTAGATGGGGGAACTGGTGACACTTTGGATTCTACCTTTAGGAAGCTAGACTGTCATTGAATCTCCCTTTTCCTTTAAACCACTGACAATCAAGACCTGGGGCCACCAAGCCTGCAAGGCCTGACACTGATGAGAATTCTGAACTCTGTATGTGTGGGAGGCAGTTAGGTCAGATGAAGTCTGAGAAGGGGATTTCCTAGGATTGACCTTCTCAACAAGGACAATGAGAATATGGGCTAGGCTCATGCTTCCTGAAGGTCCAGACTGTCCCCTATTCCAATTACCCTGTAGTTATTTTCTGCCAGGTAGAGCCCAGATCTTTGCTCTGCAGCAAGTTTACTGTGGGACTGGTCTGAAAAGGCAGATCCCTCTCTGACCACTTGAGCTGCCCATGGAATGTGGTATGGTGAGGTAAAGTGCAAGAAGAGAGGGCTTTGAATTCACCCTTCTGTGATACCAGTGTAAGACACTAGATGTGTCACTCAGCCTCTCTGAGTCTGTCTCCTTAGCTATCAAGGGAGATGAAAAAATCCCTACCTCAGGGTTTCCTTTTTTGTTGTTCATTTGTATGCTTTGGTGCTGGAGACTGAATACAAGGCCTCTTGCACGTGCTTTACTATGGAGCTATACCCCTATTCCAGGGTTTTTGTTTTTGTGGGGACTAAGTGATGAAGATAAGTCCCAATATTTGGCCCCTAATAGGTGCATAGACCCTTTGACATCTGTCCTTGCCTCTGAGAACTTTGTAGGCAGGGCCTTCATACCTTTAAGAACCCTGCCTACTTCCTGCAGGTTGCCTGAGCTGTGCGAGGAGACACAGTGCAGGGAAAGGCCATTGTGCAGCCTTTTCTTAGCTGGGTGCCTAATTCTCAGACTTCCAAGTGGGAGTGGGTTGTATGGTGCAACTCTGGGGCTGGTCTGCCTAGATTTGAATTTTGACACTAACACTTTTGCTGTATGACCTTTGGTTTCCTGGGCCTCAGGGACAAGGTTGATAATAGCATGTACCACACATGACTGGATTTAATGACTTTACATGTTGAAGGCAGCAGCTGGAGCAAGTGGTGAGGCATTGTTAGGTATTGGCTGTTGTTAGAAGTGTCTTAGAGGAACTGTTTCTTAAAGAATTCTAGGTGGGAACTCAAGAAGCCCCAGATCCCCTCTTTGAGGATTGACATCTTGCTGACTCCTCCCTTCCATTCCAAACCTGAAATATGGGGGTCCTGACGTCTGGCCTGGCTAACTGCCTTGGCCCATGTGCTGAATGGTGCCTGAGTCAGTGTGCCTGGGCATCAGCTGCTCAGAGAAGTTGGACACACAAGTCTTGATGTGTTGACTTGCAGCATCCAGGACAGTAAAAGAGGCCTACTGTCCGACATCTGTAATGGGCAGGTCCTGCTTCCCTATTATCCTGTGAGTACTAGTGCAAGTGAAGGGCACTGCCTCTACTTTTTCCCTTACCCTGGGTGGATAGCTCTGAGTTTGGTGGGCTGGCATGGGAGGGATCAGGGAAGCCCTCTGGATCTGGCACGGGCAGATGCTACAGCCATCCCTGTTGGTTGTGCAAGTTGTTGACCTAATCTGGCCATTTCTACTGAACCCAACACCTAGGTTTATTCTGGGCCGGCTAACACCATTTCTCTTTTCTAGATCCTGGAAGAAGTCAAACTTATCCTGTTCTTACACTCAGTCAGAATTCTGAGGTGACACTTTATTCACTGGCCTGACAACATGGGATTATAGGGGCCTGTGAGACCTCTAGATTGGGCAGTAGTGCCAGCCTTAGGACCAACTCAGACCTTGAAGCTTGAGGTTTCAGAAAGACTGCCCTGTTCTCACATTTTTGGGGCTAAGGAGACTGTGCAGCCCAAAGGAGATGCCCCGGGGCCTAACATACCCCTGTCTCTTTCCTGGTGTTCTTACTCTGAGGGCATATCCTAGGTTGACTTTCCTCTTCCCAAAGTGGCAGTGGGTCTGGCCACTGCGCGCTCTCCCTGGTGTGGTTCCTGACTGGTACAGTTCTGGTCCAGCTGTTCTTGGTACAGGTACCCAAGTAAATGACTGATAAGGGGAAGAAAGGGAGCAGACAGGTGAGAGGCCCAGGCCTTCATCCTAGGGTTAGTTCCAATAAGGATGTTGTCATTGAACCAAGGTGGATGAGATCTCTTGTCATCAGGAAACTTCACCTTCTAGGCCCTTGGCAACCTTAGTAGGCCATTCTCCTGGAGGTGCACCTGGGCTTTCCTGGGGGCCTGAGAAGCTTTTCTCTGTTACTGGACTATCCTTCCCACTTCCTGGATTATTTTAGGATCTGCCCTATCTCTTTCTTGCTCTTTCCCAACTCCAGCTTGTGATGGGGCTGCTTAGCAGATGGTGGGCTTGCAGAGGGATTGCCTGGGCTGCAACCAGCCACCGACTGGGGCCTGTGAGAGGGTAAGAAATGTCCTAACTTATGGAACTGAAGGATTGCTCAAGCAGAGAGGCCCTGTGCTCCACAAACCTTCAGGATCCTGGGAGCTCTGTCTCTGTTGTCTACCTCTCTTTGTAATGGCAGGAGCTCTTCATTTTCTTCAGGTAGAAGAAGAGGCTTGATTATAGTGCATGGCTTATGT
The DNA here is from genome assembly GCF_902686455.1 of Sciurus vulgaris. NCBI lineage: Eukaryota > Metazoa > Chordata > Mammalia > Rodentia > Sciuridae > Sciurus > Sciurus vulgaris. The sequence continues at coordinate 116,976,739 of NC_136470.1, forward strand.
GCAGCTGTGTGCATGTATGTACCATCACTGAGCATACTCAAGGACTTTCAGTGTATGTAGGATACTGGACCTTTCTGCTTTGAGACTTGGAGCGTGGTGGTGGGGAGAGATGGGGAGGCCTCATTATAGTGCAGCTCAAGACCTGCTTCCTTGGTAGGTATTTGGGATCACAGGAGGGGTAGCTTGGTGGGGAGCAACAAAAGGCTTCAGCGGGGAGGGTTGAGTCTTGCAGAATGGATGGGAGTTTCCCAGGTAGAAGGGACTCTGGAGTAGGGTGAGAAGGAATATCTTGGGCAGAGGAAGTAGCTTATATAAAGGCATGGGAGGACATGGCATGTTTGATTGCAAATAGTTCCTTGTGGATGTGTGCAGGGTTGTGGCAGGAGAGGAGGATGGCAAGGTGGGCTAGTCAGAGCCTGGATCTGTCTCTCCCTCTACATGTAGATACTCAGTGGGTGCCTGCCCTTCTAGGCTCTGGCCCTTACTGGGGTCTGGGGCAGCAGAAGGAATGTGAGATGAGTGTGTGGACAAGTCCAGGCAGTGTTGAATGGCCACTCTAAAAGACCACCTTACACGCTGGACTTGAGGGTTTGGTTTCATTTTAGAGGTAAACCAGGAGCCATTCAGAGACTCAGTCAGGGTTATCATGTACATGTGTTCTTGTGCCTTTGGGATACTGAAGAAGGTGTTGAGCTGGGCACTCTATGAAGGGTACTAAAGTGATCCCAGGAAAGACCTAAATCCAATTAAAGAGGAGCAAGTGGGCTGGGGGGATAGCTCAGTTGGTAGAGTGCTTGCCTGTCAAGCACGAGGCCCTGAGTTGGATCCCCAGCAACGCAAAAAAAAAAAAGAGGAGCAAGCAAGTGACCTTCTACTCATTTCTCCCTTTAAATTATATTGGATGTTTCTTTTGTATGGCATAGGATGCTAAAAACATGCAAGTACGCTTTGTGGCAGGCACAGTCCCTTAGCTTGTTAGCGGAGGTCTGTCAGCAGAGGCCCATAGAGGATGCCTGTAGGAACCTCCTGCCCATTGGCCATTTGCAAGTCTGGGTGTGAGTGGGGCAAGTGCACCATCTAGAGACAAGAAATGGTACTGTAGCAATCTGTGCCTCTTGCCTGGGTAGAATGAGAGAGGCTCCAGACCAAGAGAAGTGACTGTGCTGTAAATAGATTTAATATGGGTAATAAAGAGTTTACAGTAAATTATTGAGGGAATGCTATTTGGAAGAGGAAACAGTGCCACCAAGCTACCCTAAAGGGATCCCTAAAAAGGTGAGCCTTTGAACCTGAAGGGTGGGCTGGGAGGAGCTGTATATTCAGAAGTTAGGGTTGGATGAGCATTCTAGGCCAAGGCACAGTTGTTGGGATGGTGTTATAGCTGTGAATAACCAACCATTGTTATGGAGCTCTTGGTGAATGCTGGGCCTGGGCTAAGGCCTTATGAAGTATTTCCTTTAATATGACAGGTCTATATGTAGATATCAAGGAACAGGGTTTCTCAGAGATTTGGCCAAGAAACATAACTCTGGATTCACACTCTGGCCATCCTCTCACCTCTGTGGTTCTGACCACTGCACCATATTGCCTGTCACCAATGCTCTGAGCCAAGCTTGATACTATAGGATTCAAGGGATCAGCAAGGGAACTAGAGTCACATAGCTGGGTGATGTCCCAGAGGTGATATCTTGGAATAGGTGTCCAAGTCCCAGACAGAGTGTGATTCTAAGATTCTAAGACAGGGCTGGGTTGACGAGAGTAGAGGAGATAGAGAAGGGATAGAGAAGGGAGAAAACTCTAGGGGATTGCTGACAGGGCTGGGAAAGGGCTCTAATGGAAGGGTAGAGGCAGACAGGTAATGACTTTTCACTATCTCTCCTAAGATTCCACTCTGACCTGTAACCTGTATGAGTACCTGTACACACACACACACACACACACACACTTGCTTTCCTAGGGCATGGATATAAAAGCAAGCTGTGGTCCCTTTTCCTTATCCCCACTCAGTTCTGCTTCCTTGCCTGCCATAATTTCTCTGCCAATCAAACTTGCTTCTCTAGGCAGTGGGAGGGAAACAAGCTAATTGGGCTATGCTGGATCCAGACCTCAGGATCACTGGTCTGTAGTCCTACCAGAGCCCTAGGTACTAGGGGCTGATAGAGGGTCACATAAAAAGATGGGCGAGCCCTCTCAGTGTTGCTGTTGATGGGCCATGTTGGGGATGGTTCTCTGTCCTTCCCTCTCCAGGGCTCTTGGGGTACAAAAACCAAGTCTGAACCCTCACCATGACCCTTGGGTCTCCAGTATGGGGCATAGCATATTTGTTGAAGGAGGAAATGAAGGGTGGAAGAGAGTCTTGTAGGAGGATGCATAGGTGGGCTATGGTTGAATTTTGGCAGGAAAATGTTCAGCTTTGTCCTGGTACCAGGGAGTGTGTGACCTTTGGAAGCAGTTAGTTCTCCCAGGCCTGAGCTGGCATGGACTCAGGCGACAGGAGGTCTGACAGCCTCCTTCATTTGCTCAACTCTGACCCCCTGGTCTGCCTCTACAGGTGCCCCCTGAGAAGTGTCGCTGTGCAGTAGGCAGCATCCTGAGTGAAGGCGAGGCGTCTCCCTCCCCAGAGCTCATCCAGCTTTACCAGAAATTTGGCTTCAAGGTATTCTCCTTTCCAGCACCTAGCCATGTGGTGATGGCCACTTTCCCTTACACCACCTCTCTGTCCATTTGGCTGGCTACCCGCCGTGTCCATCCTGCCTTGGACGCCTACATCAAGGTGAGACACACACAGCTGGTGTGTTTGGGATGGGGGCATCAGCCAAATCCCTTGGGTGGGAATGGGGAGGACTGCCCAGGATGGGAGGAAGAGATGGTTTGGGAAGAACAACACCCTTGGCTCTGTGAGAGCAGGTGCCTATGGTGCTAGGAAGATGGGCAGAGGCTGTCGTCATCTTGTTCAGACGCCCAAGAACTTATGGGGGCCCGAACATTTCCCAGGAGATAGTTTGGCTCTGGTTTGACAAGAGGTCTCTAGTGCTCATCCTGCACTCCAGGCTCAGATGGATGGACAGGTCAACTCTATCCCTATTCCGCTGGAGACCAACTGAGCAAGGCCCTGAGATCTCCAGTGGCTGAGCAGGCCCCAGGTTCTCATGTTTTGCCCTGGCCTTTCCTCTTGATGACCTTATACACCTGCTCTTTAAGGTCAGGACTGGGGAAGCAATAGCAAACCCTGTCTCCTTCACTTCCTGATCTGGAAGGAAGTAATGGTAGTAGCCCAGCCTCTGTAGAAAAAGGAGGAAAGCCAACCACAAAGAAATCTGACAGAACTCTCTAAGTCTACAGAGGTCTTAAAAACTTGCCCTTTGTCCATTCTTGATCCTATAAATGTTCTATAACATTTACTTGGGTGCTAGTAATATGATCCCAGTTTGGGCTTAGAAAAGATTAAGCATTCATTTGACTTGTTTATTGAGTATCTGTATATTCAATGCTGTGCAGGCTACTTTATGAAAAGTTAGTATATGAACTAGGCATTTATGGTAAGGTGATTATGTTAGGTAATTAATGTTAGACAAAAACAGTATACATACTAGAACACAACAGGTTGGGAAGGTCAGGGGACCCTCTTGGATGGAGTGCTCAGGTACAGCCTCACTGTGAAGGTCATTTCAAGGCAGAGTCATAGAAGAGCCTTTGGAGAGGAGGTAAGAACATTCTGGGCAGAGCAGGGTAAGGAGCACAGGTTTGATCTAAATGTATTGAGGAGTCACTGCAGTGTTCATTTGGGGCCACATTTGTACAAGATGGGCTCTCCCATCCCTGGGCAGGTTGGGACTGGATCATGAATCAGAGGATGGGTGAACACGCTTAGAAGGCTGTCATAAATCCCAATGTGAATGATAGCTACTTGGACTGGGCCAGTGACTATAGAGATGTGGACCAACATGATGTTTCCTAATCTATTTTGTGATAGAACTGATGGACTTGGGATGGATTGGCTGTTGGGAGAAGTGTCAGTGTCACAGAGGGCACTGCTTCCCTTTGGCATAGTCAGGTGGGTGAGTGTATAGTGGTGTTTTCCATTGAGATGTGGGGACCTGGTCTTGGGGAAAATCAGCTCTGTGGGTGTGTCAATGGAGCTGTCTAAGAGACATCTTGGTGGGGGTGTGGAGATTGCTGAGTGGCAGTGATGTATGTACAGTTAGGAGTTCAGAGACGCCTGGACTAGAGAATATGGGAACATTAACCTATTGATGGTATTTGATCTGGAAGGCTACTATGTGTCTCTTCTCTTCTCTAGGGCCAGAAGGGCAGTGGATAGCCTGTGGAAACAAGGGCTGTGTAGAGGGCGTGGCCACTGTGGCTAGGATCAGGGAATAGGATAAGAGAGTCAGCAGGAGTGAGAGCTTAGCAGATTTGGGGGAACTTTGTGATTTTGTTCTCCAGAACAGCTTAAGACAGGAATAGGACATTAGTGATGGAAATGGGAGCTCAGATAGAGCCTGGGTGAGGAGGTACAAAAGTCTGGTGTCAGGACTGGGTAACAAATAAACAAGGCTGTGGTCTTGGTGGTCAAGGACAGACTGAAGAACAAGCACTGGTGGGCAGACTTGTAAACAGGTGGTCTGTTTCGGTGTCCCTGGTATCATGGTGGGATTGTGGTGGAAAGGTGGAGGCATGGAGAGGATAGAGGCAAATTTCTTTTGTGAGCTTGAGGGTGGTGGCCCAAAGGGTACTGGGAAGGATGTGATTTTGGGGGCTGAAGTTGGATTAGAAGTGCAGAAATGGGGTGATGGTGAGGGTAGGAAGGGAAATACCAATCAGTGCCTTAGGCCTGTTCACATGACACCTGAGGGTGTCTTTCTTTTTTCATTTGGGGAGAGCTGGTGCATGGTGTCTCTGGTCCTGTCTGTGCCATCCTCAACCTCAGTGCTAATCTTGATGGGCATCCCTGGGAAGAGACTTACTGGGTTCCAGATCTCAGAACAGGGAGTGTGGCATGTGGTGTGGTGGCAAGCAACTCAGTTACCAAAGCCTTTTCCCCAGCATCAGGGATTTATTTTTAGACACCTTTGTCCAAATTTCCCGGCCTCTGACAGCTTCACAAGTTGCCTGGTTTTGACGTCACCTCTTTGATGAAAGCCCTTCCTCCTTCCTCCCCCTCTTGTGGGAGCCTGTCAGCTGTGCTCCGTGCTCCATTCTCCTGTGGTGGGGGCTGGGACAAGTAAGCAGGGGTATTAGGGCGAGCAAGGGGCTTCTAGAGATGTTTGATAGGCTTGCTTATGTGGGCATGGCCAGTGAGACAGTGAGAGAGAGAGAGGGAAGGCTGCCCACTGAGGAGGCGCAGCCCAAGGTCTCATTTTGTATTGGTGCCCATGTGTTTAGTCTGACCTTGTGGCCTGGGGAACTAAGCTGGGGAGGGATGAAGAAGGAGCCGCCTCTGTTTGCTGGTCACAGCCTGTAGTCAGTGGGGGCTGGCCCTGTATCTCTTTTAGCCCAGGAGACAGCAGTAACAGTGTAATGCTGCCTCCCACCCCTGCCTTCTCCACTGCCCTGTGGTTAGAGAAAGAAGGCTACCAATGATACTCTGGGTGCTTCTGACTCTCCCAGTGTTGACAGCTGGTTGCCTCTATCTGTTTGTGCCTGCACACACACTCCTTTCTCTCTGACTCTGGGACTGCTGTGAAGGTTCTTCAGATGGAATGAAAGCAGCCATTAGCATTCTGTTTGAGGATGGGGAGGGAGGCCTGGAGCCCTGCTGCTAGGAGGAGGGGAAGGAGGGTTTGGCAAGCTCACCTGCCTCCCAGAGGTGAATGGATCTTAAAAAGCTTTGGGTCTGCGAGGTGGAGAACAGCTACAGTCCTGGCAGTTGCAGATGTGCTTGAGCCTTGGAACAAGATTGGTCTCATGAGTTAGCAAGGGACCTGAGGGTCACTGTGAGGAGCCCAAAGAGAAGCATTTGTCAGGCCCTTCTGGGGATTCTGGAAGGGATGGCTAGATCCCAGCTTTATGATCTGAGAGACAACTTTTGGCTCTGGCCATCCTTGCTCAGTTCAGCAGCTTGGCAGACTGAACTATAGGAGCTGGAACTTTGCCTTTTTCTACATAAGCTATTGGAGGCCCTCAAGCTGAGCACTCTGGAACAGTGTGTGTGAAGGGTCCATAGGTACTCTGTGACCATCACTGTATGTGGAAGATGCCCCAGCTTGGTCAGGCTGCTCCACTGGTCCAAGGGCAGGAAACCACTCCCTGAGTCCCAGGAAGATGGCATCTTCTGGAAGCTGTAGGACGGAACTAGGTTTCATCGAAAGAGCAAGCCTGCTGAAGAGCTGGGGGCCTACACGTGAGCCCAGAGCAGTGGGTAAATGCCCCCAAATTCACTGTTTTTTTAAAACAATTTTCTATAGCATTTTATTTTATTTTATTTTTCAATTTTAGAACTAGTCTTAATGATTATCCAGGGAAGGGTTTGGATACGTGGAACAGACCAGGACTGAATGATGGAACTGGGGATCCCACATGTGGGTGTGTGTGAAAGACCCCTAGTGTGGGACTTGGCTCATGGCTGTCTGTAGCAACTGGTAGGAGGACATTGAGAGTGTCCTGCTGAGTCCCCAATACCTGACTTCCCTCCCAGCAAGGTCCAGAATCTTTTCTATAAATCCCCTTCTCCAAGGTCTCTGATTTCTGAAAGTTTTCAGGGGAGAGTGCTTGTAAAATGACTTGAGAAACTTTGAAGTTTAGGGAGACAGGGCATTCATTTGATGGTTGATTAACTGGGGGCAGGCAGGCCCTGAAGTCAGACCTTGCTCTTTCTCCATAGAATTGTGGAGGTTTGCTGGAGGAGTTGCCAAAGGGATGTGATTTGCTCGTGGAGGGAACATTGGTGGCTGAGTTCTGGGCAGCTGGTTTGACTGGGGTTGTCCTACTAGGGATTTTAAGGAGGAGGGGACCCCAGACCTTAGTTCTAGGATTGTTCTGAGGTGGGAGCCTAGAGATTTTGCTGAAGTGCTCTGTGGTGAGCAAGCTAGGACCCTTCTCTGCTTCAACTGTAGTAACTCTACCTTAGGTCCTACAATCCAGATGATGCTTTAGGGTTTTGTTTGGAAGAGGGCTTCTGAGTCTCAGCTGGTTTAAAGATGTCTGTTCTGAGAGTTGTACTACCAGGCAGATGCCCTCCACCTGTGCTAGTTGCATACCTGTTCTGGATCTGGAGGATGCACAGTAGCTATAGTGTGAAGGGAACTGGGAGGCACTAGGCCCATCCTTGCACAGGTTGGGCTCCCAGAAGAAACAGTTCTTTCTCGGGGAGCCTCACTCTTTTTAAAAGCTGGAACTCAAGGGAAGCCCTGGGTAGCTACAAGTTGGGAAGCTCTGGGGTGGAGGTGACTGAACTAGTGGTGGGTGATAGCATGACAATGCCTTGAGGCAACCAGGAGCAGGTGCCCCAGCAAGGTACCTGCAGAAATGAATAAGGCAGATGAGCTATCTAAGAGGAAGTTTGCAGCAAACTGGTCAGGACCTGGGTTTTGCCCACTAGGCTCAGAACCCTGTGCTTGTTTCCTCTTAGCCTACCTCCGTGACTCTGAGGGAGTCAATGGGTAGGTCCAAGTCCGTGCCAGAACCAGACCACCAGTGTAGAACAACAGGGTGCTTGCAGTGGGAATCTAGGTGAGGGAGCCCCATGGGAAATTTGAAAGCTGTGGTCAACTCTCTGCCTACCACCTTTGCCTATTTAATGTCGAAGAGTACTATGCTTTATTTTAATAAGCGAAGCTGGGTTGAGAATATAGCTAAGCACAACTTATCAAACCCATACAAACAAGACCAGTTTATTTCTCAGCACCCCTTTGCCCCCCAAAAGAGGAATGCCCTCTTGGCACCTTAGCTCAGTCTCTTTAGTCTTCCTTTGTATGGCATTGTTCTGGGCATAGGATCCAGCAAGAGAGTCCTAATCAAATGCAGCATCCTCATTGTTTTGCAAATGGGAAGGTAGAGGGCTAGAGAGGGGAGGTTTCCCAAGGTCAAGGATGAAGTAATGGCTTAATCCAGACTGGGCCTCCTAGTCTGAGGTTGTTCTCATGGCTCCTTGCCTTTTGCTGCTCTGCCCTGTGTGTGAATATGACTCAAACCAAGAAGCTGAGAACTTATCAAGAATTTGGAATACACTTGAGATGTGCCAGGGTGGGCCTGGGATTGACAGTAACATGGCCCAGCTACCTCTTGACCCTCTGTCTCCAGCCCTGGTAGTTAGAGTTGGAGGCTGAGGCTGCTGGTCTCAGCCTGTTTGTTTAGCAGGCACTCATTAAGGGTGACCTTGTAGCTGCTTCAGGCACAGGAAGCAGCTGCTACAGGCACCTTGTTGGACCTCCTGTCCTCATCCTCAATAAGATAGAGGCTGCTCTATTCCCAGGCTTCCCTCACTGGATCTGTAGTCAGAGCCACCACCTGCTAAGTGGCCTGCTTCAGCACCATGAGGACAATGTCAGCTGCCCCAGGACCTGGGGCTTTGAAGCCTCAGAACTCCTTCATCTTCCTAGCCAGAGCTTAGCCATGCCTGAGGAGAGATGGGTAAGGGGAGGGATGGAGCTACTGGGAAAGGCAAAACAACTCTTATGGGGTGGTGGCATTTGGGCTGAATTTAGAAGGATGGGCAGCATTCTTTAGGTAGGATGGCAGATCAGGCAGAGGCACTGGCATTCATTGAGGCTGAAGTGGCAAGGAGAAGCAAGAGTCTGGGCCCAAGAGATTAGGCTGGGTCCTCCAGGTACTAGGGAGTCACTGATGGTTTCTGAACAGATAAGTGACAGTGTCTACTCAGAGCTTTTGAGCAGAACTCTTGAGACTGGTAATAGGAAGGAAGAGCTTGAGGCCATAACCAAACTTTGAATTAGGGAAATAGAACTTAGCTGAGAATAGTTGTGACTCTCACTCCAAGATATACCAAGCCAAGAGGAGACCCTCCCACCGTGCCAGGGCTTGGCTCCCCTGTATACCTTGGGAACTCCTCCTGAATGTTGGGGAATGGAAGCACCTACAAAGGGCCAGGCCTCTCCCCTCTGCTGGCTTTGGCAACTGGAACCTGCTCCCCGGCCTCTGGCTTCATGTCTCCTGCTTCCCCTCCTCCAGGACTGAAAACACAAAGCCAGCCTTTGCTGGGGTGGCGTGGGAGCCACCACTCTCAAAATATCAGCTTGGAATATTGTAGCTTGGCAGCCCTGCAGGACCCTGGGGGCTGAGGCTTGTCTAGATGGTGCTATGGGGTTGGTCCATTACCAATCCAGAGAGAGTCACCTTCCCTAGGCAGATGGGGCTCATGAAAGAAGAATTCTGTTGCTCTTCTCCAGAGAGCTTGGGATTCAGCACTGAGGAGGAGAAAGGGATTCTGAAGAGGGAACTTGGCCTGCAGAGAACTACTCTACCCTTTAGCAAAGCCTTCAGATAAGGAGAGGTGAACCGTTTCCTTATATACGTAGGAATCCTAAGGCTTCAAGACTGGAAGAACTTCCCTGAGGGAAAGATGAGTTCAGAGTACCAGTTAGAACTGGGAAATTCAGGGCCTTCTCCTTCCTTCTCTCCCTTCTGCCCTGTCTCTTCTCCATCTCACTTGTCTACTTGTCCTTCCCCTCTGGCATTTCCTGACTTCTCTGTCTCCCAGGTGCTTGACTTCATGGCTCCATCTGCACTGAGCAGCCTTCCTGCTGCTGGATAATCAGTCAGCAACATTTTTCATCAGCTTGTGAGCTGAACTGGGCTGAAGGTCCTTGACTGCACAAAGACTATAAAGAGCCACTGGATGGGTGGGCTGTGGAGCCTGAGCTGGGAGGACTTCTGCTAAGAGCCCCCTCTTTGGAAGGGAGAGCTTTGGGATCGTGGGGCCGATCCACCCAGAACTCTCACTCTCATGCTTCCAAGCCCTCTGGTCCTGTTGCATAAGGGCCCAAGAAGACCAGAGCAGGGGTGAGCTGGAGTTGTATATTGGCCACCTGGGCCCTGGGGAAAAGAAACACTAGGCATGACTGAAGACCTGGGACATCACAGTTTGGGCACTAGGATACATGAGGACTTGTGTCTCATATGTCTGCTTAGAGGGAATCATTTTTCTGCTCCTCAGTGCCCCAGCCCACCCCATGCTTGATTGCTCCAGAGGCCCCCCTCCATGAGCCTCTGGGGAAGCCAGGACCTTACAGCGCCAGGGAGATGAACAGAGGTGTAAATTGTGTGGCGAGCTGCCGGCACTGAGGTGAAAATGAAAAGTCTTCAGGCAGCAGCAGCAGCCGGCACAGCAGGCTGGGATGCCAGGCACTGCGCACTCACCTCCCACTCTGCTGTCACACCTCCCCCTCTGCATCCTTCCCCAGGTTCCAGCCTAGGCCTGGCCCTGCCTGCCTGGCTCCTTTGCCACCCATGCCACGTAAGGGGCTCCCAGACCACCCCCAAATCCCCCCTGGGCTAGACCTGGCCCCAAGAGGGACTTGCTCTCTTCACCTCTTCTTGCTTTTGTTATGTTTTGCAGTTGACTGACTGGTGCACAGGAAAATGAGCCATGTTTTAGTTACCTTTTGACTTAATGTTTATGGTAGTTCCACTGTTGTTTCTTTTTGGCTTTTCCAAATATATAACTGTCTTTAAATAATGGTGTTTTTATTAAGCTTTTCCAGTTCTTCACTTCTTTTGAGATTTTTATTCTAATCCCTTTATTTCATAGTTGGGAAAATTGAGGCCCAGAGGGAAGCTCTCTGTTGGTCAATAGCTAGGCCAAGGTTCTGGGCTTCTGCCTGGGGCTCTGTGTGCTATTTCCTGCCCTCTGTTTTCCCTCTCTGGCAGTCTGTCTTGCTCCCTGTCTCCTTTGCTTGCATTTTCAGTTTTGGGCCTTCCTGCTGTGAGGGGGAAGGAGTGGGAGAGGGTGCTCACTAGCCCTTCTGCAGGCTCTCCCTGCTGACAGTAAGTGCCCCCACAGACAGGTCTGGACCAGAGACTTAGGAGGCCTAGTGGGGATGAGGGAAATAGGGAGGGGGAAGTTGACAGAAGTTCCTGGGCAGAATAATAATAATGTGCTGCTTTCTAGCCAAAGCCTCCCTGCTGTACCTCCCCCTGAGCACTTTTCACATGCAAGGCAGACCGGCTGCCTGAGGGGCCTCCAGGGTCTGAGCCCCCACTTGCAGGGACTGCTGTGTGCAGGCGGGTTTTGTGTCTGTGTAATTAAAAATGTGTATGCATCACTTCACCCAGTGAGGAAATGCTACCACCTTGGGTGGGATGCAACAGCTGCTTTGCTGATGTATGGCCGCTTGGCTGTCCAGCCTGGTAGGGAGAAGTTGGAAGGACCTGGGCAACAAAGGGGCAAACAGAAAGCCCAGGGCCTCTCACTCCAGTGAGGCAGGAGGTAAGGGGCCATGATGAAGTAGGGATACATCGGGTAGACCTCATCCCTTTCTGGGCCTCAAGCTCATGTATATGTGTGACCTGCCCACATTGGCACCTCCTTTTGGGCATTTGCTACCTAGCTATGAGCAAAACCCGCTCCTGGGCAGCTGGGAGTAGGATCCGTCTTTAGCCTCTAACCTGACACTGACCTCTTCTGTCTTCTATCCCTTCCGTACCCACAGCTGAAGCCAGCGTGCAGGGTAATGTTCTGAAAGTAGATCACAATGAGGATAGTTCAGCTCTTCTGTCTTACCTCCTTCCTTCCTCTCTCAGAGTTCAGAAAGACCTGTCAGGGGAGGTACTGTGGGTCCTGGGATGAAGGGACCTTAGCTCATACTAGTCTAGTCCTTTTTGGGAGCCCTGAGCTGAGTATTTGTACCCCTGTCCTGGAGATGAGGTCAGGCCACTGTGAGGAGTGAGTGTGTGGTGTATTCCTAAAGTGACTGAGGCAGTGGTACCATGGCAGCCTGTGTGAGGTGATGAGCTGTTTTTTCCCTTGTCTTTCTGTACTCCTGGGTGGATAGCCAGTGTTGATACAGGGTGGGGTGGTGACAAAGGATGTGCTGATGACTGGCCATAAGACGCCCTGTATTGTGGTGGTATTCCAAGTACCAAGTACTTCTTTTGTTTCGGTTTGTGGAAGGCCCAGGTGGGAGGGAAAGACTGAAGGTGTGTCTAAGGGACTGGTACTTCCCAATTCAGTTTTTAGCCATTTCTGGTGAGACATTGGCATAATTTGCCAACTTCTTCCTATTAGGTGGAAAGGGCTGTGGATGGTGCATCTCTCCTTATTTTGGAAGAGGACCTGGTAGTCCTATGAATTTATATGTGTGAGTGAGCTCTTTTGGGTTATGAGTTTGTCAGATAGCCAGTGGGATCTCAGTGGCCAGAGTAGGTTCCCCTGTCCTGTCAGTGCCTCATATGGCTCTTACTGTCTGGGCTGTGGAAGTGGGTGTACCAGAACTGGGAGGACTCCAGGCTCTTTCAGGCCCATTCTGGCTCCTTTCCTCAGTATTACCAGACCAGTATGGCATTGAGCTGGTGTCCTTGGCAATTGGCAGTCTGCTCTCCAAGGGCTCCCTGGGGCTAGCTGAGGGAGAGGCAGCTGGCCTTGCTTTCCTCCAATAGTTTTCCAATATTTACCTGCTCATAGACATTCTGCCTGGGCCCTAGCTCCTGCTGTGCAGCAAGGACCTGAGAGCCAGCCAATGGCCATCCTTTCCTCCCCCTGAGGCTACACCTGGCTGGGAGGGAAAGGGCTTGTCCTCTCTGCCTGATTACTCAGGGACAGGGCATATGGCAAGTCCTGCCCCCTTGCTCTCTATCCCCAGCCTTCACTAGATTCATTTCTGCTTAGAGGGCAAAACACAGAGGGGAGTGGGGAGTAGGTTCTCCCAGGAAGAGGACCTCAAGGGCAATGATAAATCCCTTCCCTGCTGTGGGCTGAGGTTGGAAGTTTGACTGCCTTCTTCCTGTCCCTTTTCCTCTGCCCCTGAGTCTGAATTTTGATAGGACATGGCATGTGTTTACAATGATTTGGGATTTAGCAGTCAATGGGATTTTAATTAGCTCTGAGCTTCCCTCTAGTAAGGAGGGCCAGGGACCCCTGGGCAGCAGGGGGTAGGATCAGGTTGGGTTTGAGTTTGAGGCAGGCCGGGGCAGCTGATACTCCCCGTGTAGGAGGCTGCAAGTGGGTAGGAATGGGCAGAGAAGGAAGGGTTGTATGGCTGGGCTACAGTTTTTTCTCCATCCTCTGTCTCCCCCGTTCCTCTGTTCTTCCCAATGGCTTTGAGATGAAGGCGACGGAAAGGATGGAGGATGCGGTTTCCATGGCAACGGGGCTGTCCACAGCCAGGCAACTTCAGAGCAGGGCTCTCCGGAGGAGGCAGATGTGCAGAGCAGCCGCAGAACGAGGGGGCTGGCAGAGCAGGTAGCACAGGGTGGCTGCCTGGTACTGCCCATCCTGATGCCCAGTCTAAAAGAGTGGAAAGAGTGCTACTCCCTTTTTTCATCTCTGTTACTTCCAAGCTCCTCCAGAAGGAAAGCTAGGGAGGTAGCCTGAGTACCAGCAGGGATTGGGGTAGGGGTTGCATCTCCATTGCTCCTAGAATCTCTGAGTAGACACAAGTTTTAGTCTCTGGGAACATTCCCCAAAGCCAGCCCTCTAACTCTTGAGGTGGTTAATGGCCACTCTGCTGTTGCTCCTTGAACCCTTTGAATGCCCAGAGCTTGAGGATGGAGGTGAAGGTCATTCCTTGATTAGATTTGGAGACCCTTTTTTTCCTCTGACAACCAGGGGAGGACCCAGACCTTCTTCAGGGAGTCTTCTTGACCCTGACCTTAGCAGCTTGACCCAGTTTGTTGAGTTGGGCTCAGGTTTGGCAGGGGGCCATCCCCATGTGCTAGCATTGTAGAGGTCCCAGAGCCTGGTAGCTCCAGTTTCCTGATGTTGTGTTCTTGGCAGCTTCCTCTTGAGGACCGGGCTGCAGTGGGCTTGTGGGAGGACTTGTGGAGGCAGGGGTCTGCTCATGGCCTCATGAGGTGAACAAGGCCTGGAGAGTGACCGGGTTGGCAAAAAGATTGGATTCAAACATGAAAACTAATGACTTTCTTTTACTGACCTTGGAAGCATCGGGGCCAGGGTTTCCCTCTGAAGTTGGACACATGGAAACAGGATGAAGGGCTTAGCCTGAGTCACCTGTGGAGTTTAAAAATGAACTGCACCTGACCTGGGTCAAGCCATCCATTTCCCATGTGACCTTCTAGATACACCTTCCTTCCAGCAGGTGCTGAAGGTCCTCACTGAATATGCCTTTCAGGCTTATTCCTTCTCCCCTTTTTCTTCCATGGGCTCATTTTACCCTTATTTACTGGCTTTAATTGGAAGATTCCTCAACCCTCAGGTTGGCCAGGAAGGCGGACAAGTGGAGTCCTGGAGTGGCTTTTCCCTGCCAGGCTATAAGTCCCTCATTACCATTAAGTGGAAGGCTCATTTCAGAGCTCATGGTGAGAGCCGGCGGGTGCTATAAATAGCCGTGTTGTGAAGGTTGGCGGGTGAGCAGTGACAGGGCAGGGGCCTTGCAGTTATCTTGGTGGGTAATTGCACTCCAGCACAGGAAAGGGGAGTGGGGGCTGGCTACAGAGCGAAAGACACTTGACCCCTGATCTGATTGTTCCTGCCTGCCTCAGGGCAGCTCTGGCATTTCGTCTGCCTGCTTCCTCACATTGGGGGATAGGGAACGTCAGGATCTGTGTCTAGGCCGAGGGCAGCAGGGTGCCTGTCAGAACTTGGGACCCTGGAAGCTGATACTTCACCTCATTGGTTAATGTTCATTGCTAGACATGCCTGTCTAGTTCAGGTTCTGCCTCCTCTGCTCAGTTGAAACCCTGGGCCCAGGGGTAAGGAGGTTTCGGAACCACATTTGATAGTCTTCAGGAGTTTACATAAATCTAGCAGGGGAATGGGAGTAGAAAGCAGAGTCTGTGGGAACATGTCTGCAGGCAGGGTCCCAAGGCCCTAGGGTCAGTTAGCATTGGTCAGGGGTAGAGAGGAGGTCAGGGGCAAGGGATTCTAGGATGGAAAGTGTGATAGGTCACACCTTGACTTGAGTACCTGGGACCATAGTTCACAGGGTCTTAGTGCTGGATGGTGTAGGTGTGCTAAGCTTCATGGTCCATCCCAAGCCACTTAAGGGGCTCCCAGACCACCCCCAAAGGGGGTGGTCCAGCTTTTTGTCCCAGATATACCTAGAAATAGCAGTGCCAGACTCTTAGGTTTTTTTCCTTAGGTTACTGCATGCTAAAGTGTGAGGCCTTGCTCTTAGGGAGGTCTGCATGTGTCTCCCTCATGGAACTTAGAAGAGATTGTGGGGAGATACACAGCCAGCAATAAATAGTTCCTGGGGCCACCGAGGGACAAAGCAAGTCAGGGGCCCTCTAGTGCTCATTCCACCTTTCATAACACTGGCTAGGAACGGAAGCTGTGTGCCCACCCTCGTCTGGAGATCTACCAGCAAGACCAGATCCATTTCATGTGCCCGCTGGCACGGCAGGGAGACTTCTACGTGCCAGAAGTGAAGGAGACAGAGCGGAAATGCCGGGGGCTTGTGGAAACCAGTGATGCCCAGGTGGATGGCACAGGTATAGAAGGTAGAGGAACCAGGGTGGGGTTTTGTCTGGAGTCCCTGTTCTGGATACCAGGGGCATAGTTGAGGAGGCTGTTCCTTCTGGGTTGGCACTGTGGGTGTCAGCTATGCTTGGCAGAGGGAGGAAGAACACATACCTATCCCAGGACCCACATGCAGAGTGCTTGTTTCCGGACATGTGGATCCATGTGGATGTAGATTCACACACTTCTCACAACACAGATACAAAAACCCTGTCTGAATTCCCTTCAGATGCTACAGGAGTACCCTTGGAAACACAGATAAAAGACTGGATGCTCATGGGAGGGGGCTGAGGCTGCTTAGGAAAGGAGTCACTTGGGTGGGGCTCATCAGGAATTAAGATTGGCACTGGATTTGGAAGGTAGGGAGGTGAACAAAGTGTTCTTCTGTCCCCCATAATGGGGGGGACAGAGCCAACTGCTTTCTCCCTGCTCCTGCTGCTAGAGCCAGCCCACATGCTTTTTGGCAGCAATAGTACTCCAGGTCTAGGTCAGCAGGCTGCTTACTTGTTCCCAGTCTATCCCTCTTTCATAACCTTTTGTGATAGGTGGGAAAGGGTCCGTCTGGCTAATATCCCTGCAATTCTTGGCCATCCTGGTAGAGCCTCGTGTGACTCTGGAAATCCGTGATTTCTAGGAGTGATACAGGGCTATGGAGAGAGGGACTGTCTCTTCCCTCTCTAGGAGAGTTTGCCCATTCAGTCTTCAAATAGCCAAGGTCACCCTAGAGACACATGGTGGAGGCTAATGGGGGAGGGTACTGAGACAATCTCTACTCCCTAGGGGCTTGTGTCTAACACAGTTAACTTCATCTGCCACTTAATTACCTCCACGGGGTACTGTTCCCTTCTGCCTGGTAGTACCCAGCAGACACTCTTCGGTGTCCCTACTGTGGGCATAGGACATGGTACAAAGTCACCAGGCCCAGGCAGTCCCCAGGGCAGGGCAGGAAGGAGGAGTACCTTGACCTTCCCTGCAACCTTCCTCTGCTGCCTCCCTCCCCCCTCCTTGGCCACCCATTCAGCCTCTTTCCCTCCCAAACACTGCCTGCCAGGGGGTGTTAAAGGACTGCTTGGCACCTGCTACAGCTGGCTGCAGCCACAGCTCCCACACTCCCCAGCTCTTTGGTCTGTCCTCCTCCCCACCAACCTGCCTGCCCACTCCCTGGTGTGGGGGCTGAGGGTCTGCCCACCTCTGACGGCCTGTCCTGACACCCAGGGCGGACTCTAGGCGTTCACCCACCAGGTGCATGCCACTTAACACAGCAGTGTGTGGTGGGTGTATGGGGGGTGCCTGACCACCCAAGGCTTGGCTTGTCCCTGCCTGCTTCCCTGCCATTGCCCCAACTTGGGCTGGGAGGTGAAAGGGGGTGATTAGCTGCCTGTGCCTGTTATTACATTGATGTATTATTTAGCTCCAGAGAGTCAATGAATATTTGATCTACTTGCACTGACTGTGGGCAGAGGAAGGAGGGACTGGGGTGAAAGTGTCAGCTTCACATGCCCTGACCAACAGTCCTTGAGATTTAGGTGATGACTTGCCTGTCATTCTTTCCCCAGGGACACAGACTTAGGACACTGGGACTTCCTCCTGTGTAGGCCTTAGTGGGGCTGTAAGGATACCACTCCCCTGCTTTTTGCTTCTTTGTCTGAAGCCTCCTGTGTTCCCAGAGGCTATCTTTATCCCAGCATACTAAGCGCAGGGCAGAAGGAAGCACCCTTGGGCCTCTTCCTCTGATCACGCCTAGCCCAGGAGTGGG
This sequence comes from Sciurus vulgaris, assembly GCF_902686455.1. Taxonomy (NCBI): domain Eukaryota; kingdom Metazoa; phylum Chordata; class Mammalia; order Rodentia; family Sciuridae; genus Sciurus; species Sciurus vulgaris. Next base: position 116,994,090 of record NC_136470.1, read on the forward strand.
ATGGGAGGAGTCATCTGACTAGGAATCAGGCAGGTCCTTGGACCCCTGGGTCTCAAGAGAACCATTGGGTGGATGGGCAAACAGAACTTGACAGTAATGGGGCCAGGGAGGAAATATCCATTTCCTTGTCCCTTTCAGGCCTGCAGCCCCTGGGGCACTGATCATCATTTAAGAAGTGAGTGAGGAGCTGGAGTTCTGTTTCGGGGTCAGAAGGAACCACCCATAACTCAAGGCTCAGCCTGGGCTCCCACTCCACTCTGCTCACATGCCTCCATGCTGGGAGCTGTACCAGGGGTCCCAGCAAAAGGAGAGCCCTGGGCTGGTGGTCTGGCACTTCCAAGGCTTACCACACATCTGCCAGTAGGGCCCAAGAGGGAGTCCTCCCAATCCCAGCTGAAGTTCAAGGACAGCTCCAGGCCAGTTCAGATGATGCTAATTATTCCTCATTTGTGCCCAGTTCAGGTCTTTATCTGGAGACCCAGAAACTGGGAAGCTAGCTCACCCCTTACCTTCTATGCTGTTTGACAGTATGTGAAGGGTGTCATATCAGTCTTCTTCCAAACTGGATTCCTGCACAGTATGCCTGAACTCTTTGTTCCTTCTTGCCATCTCCCAACCTCATTCAGTGCTTCTGATCTGGGGAGATGATCTGAGGGGTTGCTCTTGGACAGGGCAGATGAAGAACCACTTATTCTGAGGATGTGTTGGGTGTGTAAAGAGCAAGTTAGGAGGACCCTGAGCCATCAGCCAGCTCAGCACTGTTTTGGGGCTCCCTAGCCACCAAAAGTGCTCTCATGGTCCCTTTTTGCTACCTTGTAACACAGGAAGTACCAGTGTTTGGGGGTAAGGTCGGGTGGGTGAGGGTTCTTTTGGGTTGAGCCAGGCATAGGGGGAGAAAGTCCTTAAAATGCTTTGTCCTGGCACCCTCCTTCTTTGCAATGTGTTTCTCAAGATTCTTCCATCCATGTGACTCAGCCTTCTCAAGTGGGGATGCAACAAGGCCAGGGGTAAGGACCAGCTGATTTCCTGGATACAGCTGCTCCTTGGGGAGGCCTTCATGGGGGTGGAGCCTGGAGAGTAGACCTCTTCATCCATTCTTCCATCCTCATGCCTTATGGGTAGTGCTCTGTAGCTGACTGGACAAACTACTCTCCAGACCTGAAGTGAGAGGTGGAGGGGATACTACTTGGGTCTCTTTGTTCTATACTCAGCTTCTCACCCTAGGGCAGAGTGGCCCTTAATGGATGTAGGGGTGGAGGGTAGCAGGCTTTGTGGGAGTGCAGGGAGCTGAGGCTAATTCAGGGCAGGGAGAGGAGTGCATAGCCAGCTGCTCCCCTCTCCCACTCCCTCCCTTCCTGCTCTCCCTTAGTCCTGTCTCCAGCCCCAGTTAGGGCAGAGGGCAGCTAGAATGGGCCTCCTGGGCCAGGGTGGCTATATTATTCATGAGGGGACTGTGCACACTCAGTTGCTGAGCTGGTGCAGGTCCCTCCCTAGAGAAGGGAGTGGGGGATGATGGTGGTGGTCCTGGCTAACCTGTTCTCTCTTGTCCTGGCCCTAGGAGCTGACACAATGAGTGACACGAGTTCTGTAAGCCTGGAGGTGAGCCCTGGCAGCCGGGAGACTTCAGCCACCACGCTGTCCCCTGGGGCAAGCAGTCGTGGCTGGGATGATGGTGATAACCGCAGCGAGCACAGCTACAGCGAGTCAGGTGCCAGTGGCTCATCCTTTGAGGAGCTGGACCTGGAGGGCGAGGGGCCCTTGGGAGAGCCACGATTGGTCCCTGAGGCCAAGCCTCTGGCTCCATTTCGGGAGCCTACTACCCCTGAGAAGGATGAGGAGTAACTTGCATCCATACCCTCCTGTGGGTGCTATTGCTAAAGAACTGAGCTGATTGTCTAACCCTTTTCCCTCTTTACCTCTCCAGCCCAAACTAGGCCTGGGGATGCCTGGGGGACCTGACTTCTATCCCAGGCCTCTAGTTATGCCTTCTTCTCACTACGCTTTTGGCTCCCTGGGCCAAAGGAGCTAGGGACTGTTACCTGCACCAGTCTCTTGGGCTGCCGCCCCTGTTGTCTTTTTTCAGGCTCATATTGGAGCTTCCAGAATCCAAAATAAAGCAAATGATTTTCTTGTTTCACCTGGATTTGGGCTGTGGGCTTGTTTGTTCTATCTTGGGGAGATAGGCTAGGAGTGGGCAGGAGACTCCCAAGCCCAAGAGGAAGAAACACTGGAATTAGGGGAGGGGGGATATTGAAGGCCTCCACGCCTTGCTCTGTGGCCCCAGTGGACAGTCACCTCTGCATTTCAGCAGCCCTAGGTGCTTCCCCAGGCTGCTGGAGAGCAGAACCAGGCACAGAGTGCCCTTCAGGGCTCAGGAGTAGAGAGCTTGCATCCTGCCCTTGCTTCCAAAGTATGCCTTTGGGTCTGTGTCTTTAGTATGCCTGTGCTTATGCCGGGACCTTCCCAACAGGTGATGCTGTCCCTGCTGCCAGTGCCTTTGAACCTGGGTGTGTGCATGTACACCACAGATAGGGTGTTCCTGGGTAAGGCTATGTCCAAGTGAGCACCAGAAAGGATGTGATTGTGACTGGGTGAGGCCGTATATGTATGGATGGCTATGTAGCTGTGTGTGTGTGTGGTACTGTGTTTTCTGTGTTTACCTGTATGTGGTTACATTATAGGCATGTGTGAGACTGGCTGGCTGACTGGAACTATCTCTAGGGGGGCTTTGTCTATATACAGTTCTCTCTGCCTGGCTATGTGTGTTTAGCTCTGCGTGTGTGGTTATGTGTGTTCGTGTGTAAAGCTTTATGTTTTACTATGTATTTGTGTGTAAGCTATGGATTTGTGCAACTCTAAGTCTCTTATAAGAGACTGTGTATGTGGGCGTATCTGTGCATAGCTATTTGTAAGTGGCCATGTGTCCATACGTATGTCCTGCTAAGGCTATGTGTGCATGTGTAGCTGTGTCATTGTGTACACTGTATATATGTAACTATGTCCACATGTACTATGTGGGAGCATTGCATTTACTTTTGGGTTTTATCTACATGTACAGCTTTATATTATAGTTGCATTGACCTATATAGTTATATGTGTGGCCAGGTCCACTTGTACAGTTATATGTGTAAGGCTATGTGTATATCCTTGTCTATGTACCCAGCTGGTGGCCACAAGGCTGTGTGTTGCTGTTTCTATGCTGCAGTGGGACAGTACAGCTCACGTGCTGCAGGCCATGTGATGGACTTCTTGGGCTGCTGCTCTTTGTAGCCATATCTGTAGAAAGCCCTGTGTCTTTTGTGAGGCTTTCTTGGTGAGTGGGCTGGATGTGTGGCTGGGATTGCTGTGCAGTTTCTCTCACCTCAGCACTTGCCTGCTGTCAACCTCTCTGCTACATGAACCCAGTCCATTGCTCACTTACCCCAGGGAACAGTCTTTTGGAGCCAGCCAGAGGGTAAGAGCAGCCGGTGGCAGAGGCAGAGCTGGAAGACTGCATGTCTGTCTCCCCAGCTTCGTCTGACAGCTCTGAACCCTTATTCGCTGCTATTCACTTCATTCCCATTAGTGATCTTGTTTGGGTTTGGGTTTGGGTTTGATGTCTGTTTTCTTTCAAAGCTGTGTTCTTTCCAGAGCAATTGGGTATTGGGTTTGTGTGTGCAGGGAAATAGTTGTTCTTGTGATCCCTTCCCATATGCCGTACATACATATTGAGGGGGGGGGTGGTTTATGCCTAAGGGCCCTGGGGCTTGCCATTTTCATCAGCACATAACTGACCTTGCTTCCACTACACCTGCAGAAGGAAGGGCAGTTGCCAGGGGAGTGTGTAGGGTTGTTGTGCCCTTTAGCACTTGTTAATGTATGTGCATGCTGGGGGCAGATAACACAGGCTCTGGACCTAGGGGTGCAGCCCTCTCCCCAAATCCTTCAGCATAGCCAGGCAGTACACTATCCACCACTCCCACCCAGGGGTGCCCTTCCCCATCCTGCTGTGGGAGGGAAGAGTCAAGAGCATCTTCTCAAAGCTGTCCTCCCTCTGCTTGGGCTCCAGCTCTGGCTCCCTCCTACGCAGCAGCCAGTTCCAGAAGTCTTTCCTCAGCCCCCTCCCCTCTCAGATCCCCCTGCCAGCCCCAGCAGATTGCTCAGGGTTGACCTTAGTCCCTGGTCCTGAAGGCCCCGCCCCCGCCCCAAGTTGATATATCTTTGCCATAAATGCCTTTTGTACATGTAAGTGTAGGGGAGTGGAGGGGTAGCAGCTTTAAAGGTCATTGACAGGAAGGAAGGGGTGGCCCCATCCTCTGACCTCCCCCTCCCCACAATCTTCTTAAGTTACTCAAACCCACTCTGACATGGGGCCTGGTATGTGATCTCAGCTTTCTCTGGATAAAAAGAATGGACGTGAGGACAGGGACAGACTTGCGGCAACAGGCCAAGTGCTCCACCTACCTCACATGTGCCCCTTTACCTGTCCCCCACTGTCCGCTGGCAACCCTAGGGCCAGCTCCTCCTCCCTTACACATAGGAAAGCGTATCAGTTTGCTTATTCTCCGGCCTCAGTGACCTTTCCAATCCAGTGCCCCATGCCTTGTACCCGCCGCTTGCTGGGACGCAGTCTGTGGGGTGGAGCGGGTAGAGAGGCACCTAATCCTTCAGAGCAGGAGCGCCGGGGGATTCAGCACCATGCTGCGGACAGTTCCTGGTCCCGTGAAGAGCTGTAGTCGCTGGAGGTTTAGGGAGAGGAGTACTGGAGGGGTCTAAGGGAGGCAGAGGCCAGATTGGGAGGGGGATACCCGGAGTGGGGAGGACCGGAGGAGGGACTGGGGGCGGGCCGGGCCCGGGGGCGGGGCGGGCCGCGATTGAAAGCGGCAGGGTGAGCTGGCGGAGAGCGCAGAACCAGCGAGCAAGCCAGCGAGCGGGAGCCGGAGCCCCATGCCCTTAGCTCCACTCCAATTCTCTCCCTGCTGGAGCTGGGCGCGCCAGGTAGGGTGAGCCTGTGGTGCCGCGGCCGCTGCCGACCTTTTTAGCCCTGACCCCACATCCTGGCATCCCCGGGTCCTCGAATTCTGGGGCACCCAGGCCGGAGCGTCCAGACATCGCTCTCTGGGAGCTGCGGGAAGCGGGAAGACAGCCCCCGGCGTCCCGCCTTTCTTCCCCAGAAAACGCACGCCCTGCACCCCGCTCCTCGTTTTTTCCTGTTCCAATGTCCTCTGATTCTTCTTTCTGTCTGTGCCTCCGTCTTTGTCTCAGCCTTTTGGACTCTTTGGCCCCCTGGCTCCCCGACCCCAGGGTTCTATCCCCTTCCTGCCTCTGTGTTTCCATTTGGGCCTCCCCTGTGCTCAACCCTTATTTGCGTTCCTTCCCATCAGTGTTGGTCTTCATCCCGGCTTCTCTCCTTGCCCGGTTGAATTGATTCTTTCCAATTCGCATGGGATCCCAGTCCCCCTGGCCTGGTACCAGTGGAAGATTAGCTGTGAAGAAATGAGGCACAAGTGAGGAGCTGCAGTCTCTGTAGCCAAGACATGAGGTCCTTAAACTAATTGCTGGCTGCTTCATCCTCAGTTTCCTTTCCTGTTCTGAGAAAAGATATATGCCCCTCTTCCAGCCTTTTAAAGCCAGCATGATTTTAAGAGCCTGTGTGGGATGGGTGTTTGGGAAGGCTACTGGGGTACAGATGATATGATGAGAGTGGAAGACAGAGGAAGGGGTCTTTAAAGGCTAGCCTCAGGGTGGGCAGGCCCCTGGGTCTGAGAATGGGGAGGCCTGGAAATGGTGACTTTCTCTGCTGGGTTTGAAGTGAAGAGAAAACAGAGGCAAAAAGTCTCCAACATAGAGCTAGGGAGTCCAGAACTGATAACACTGGAGATTCTGATCAGTTGAATTGTCCCCCAACCTATGACACAAATGTACTTTCATATGTACTTGTCCTGCTCACTTAGGACCTATGGTCACTTTGATGCCTTCCCTGGGGAGTCTCTCTACCTGGCCATCTCATTTAGGGCCTATGGTCTCCATTCCTTTCTCAGTCAAGTAACTGTAGAAATGACCTTTTAAGAACCAGAGGCTAGCACCCTTGGGTGTTCATCTGGACTCCATTCTCACTAGAATTGGAGATTATCACTTACTTTTCCCTGGTGGGTCTTCAGAAGCAGTCTCTGAAAATCTGAGCCTCAGGATGGGGAATGGCTCCCTGAGTTTGTAACTTTGACATGGCCTCTACTGTAAAGGTATTGACCTTGTGTAGAGTCTTGGACACCCTTTAATTTATAGAGGACTTGGCATTGGTTGGGTTCTTCTGTCCTCTGCCTGGGCCTCCACTCCCTGTCTCTTTTCTCCTTCTGCTTGATAGGGGTACAAGGCTCATATTCAGCCCAAATCAGAGCAAGATTGAGTGAGAGACTCAGGGAGGTATCCCAGGAGCTTCTCAGCCTAATTAGTTACACCACCCTCTTCCCTGAGTCTCTGGGAATGAATGTGAGGAGGAGCAGAGTCAGAAGGGGAAAGGGGGAAAAAAGAGGGAGTCACTTTCAGGTTCTGCTTTTCCCTTTCTGTTTGTCTGTCTCTCTATTTCTCTGCAGGAGCTGGGTCCCTTCTCATCTCTCTTCCTGTCTGTCCTTTCCTGGTCCCTTTTTCCTCCTCCCTTTGCCTTTGCTGCTTCTACCCTCATCCCCTGGAGACTGGGTCTGCTGGACCTATCCATCCCCTTTGGAGCATGGGATCGCTGCTTGGGCTCCTGGCACTGCTGCTGCTGTGTGGTACTGTGGCTGAAGGCCCAGCCAAGAAGGTGCTGACCCTGGAGGGGGACCTGGTGCTGGGTGGGCTGTTCCCAGTGCACCAGAAGGGTGGCCCAGCAGAGGAGTGTGGTCCTGTCAATGAGCATCGTGGCATCCAGCGCCTGGAGGCCATGCTTTTCGCGCTGGACCGTATCAACCGCGACCCTCACCTGCTGCCTGGGGTGCGTCTGGGTGCACACATCCTCGACAGCTGTTCAAAGGACACGCATGCCCTGGAGCAGGCACTGGACTTCGTGCGTGCCTCACTCAGCCGAGGTTCTGATGGTTCACGCCATATCTGCCCTGATGGCTCTTATGCTACCCATGGTGATGCTCCCACTGCCATCACTGGTGTCATTGGCGGTTCCTACAGTGATGTTTCCATCCAGGTACGTGGAGGCCACCCAAATGGGGGCTGAGGAAGGAGGCTGGAGGTGGCGACCCAGAATTCCTGCTGAGCATAGGCTCCTGTACTGCCCTGCATGGAAAGAGGGACCAGCAGCTTTTTAAAGTAGCTTTTTATAGCAGACTAAGAGAATGCCCTGTCACATAATGGGGTTAATTTCTAGAGATTGTGTGAGAGAAACTCTCTTAAAGGAAAAAACAAATGAAAAGGGAAACACAGCACACTTCACTCACATGCAAGTGTGTGCACGCGCACACACACACACGCACAAATACACTGTGATGATGTTAAACAACCTGAGAGGCTAGGCCTCTGGAGTCAGTCTGTGGGTTTAAACTCTGGCTCCCCCACATGCTAACTGCATGACTCTAAATAGTTTTTTTTTTTTCCCCCTGTTTCTTACTTTCCTCATAAAATGGAATTCATAGCTGGATGTGGTGGAGCATGCCTATAATCCCAGCAACTTGGGAGGCTCAGGCGGGATGAGGGCAAGTTTGAGGCAGGCCTGGACAATTTAGTGAGACCCTGTTTCAAAATAAAAAAGAAGTGCTGGGGATGTTGCTCAGTGGTAGTGCCTAGCATGTATGAAACCCTGGGTTCTATTCTGAATTCCCAGTACAATACAATGGGATTCATAATACTTTCTACTTTTGGGTTTCTAGTGAAAATTTCATGAGCAAAGTGTGTATCAGAGGGCCTGGAAAGTCTCAGCTGCTATTGTTAACGAATTTTATGATGAGGAAACAGGGAGAGAGAGAGAGAGAGAGAGAGAGAGAGAGAGAGAGAGAGAGAGAGATCACAAGCCAAGGTGGTGACAAAGGGGAGATGTGAAGTTAGTGCTCTTGGCCCAGTTTTTCAAGACCCTCTCTTTCTGGATTGGAGAAAGGTGAGCAGACAGAACCCAGGAGAGGCCAGGGAAGAGAAACAAGATGGGTAACCAGGAGCAAGAAAAACAATGTGTGTGGGAATAAGGGATAGGGTACCCTAAGGTCTTAGGGGGTAAAGGATTTGTGGAAGTAATGGGAGAGAACATTCCTCACCCCTGCCCCTGCCCTGCCCTCTCACAAGGGGTCAGCACAAGGTGCATTGTTGCTGGACTTCAGCAGAGGTTGCTGGCCCAGCTAACTTCCCTTTGCTGCTCCCTGGACTATCTCCTGGGCACACTTAGTTAATTTGACCCAGTGGAATCCTCCTCTTGCCTTGGGTCCCATCTCTTGCCTTGTGTAGGCTGTTGGAAGATGAGGCCAGAACTGGGATCCTGGTTGGGGACCATAAGAGAGCCTTGGCTATGACCTCAACTTCCTTTAGGAGACCAGTAGAAGGCATTGCTATTGGACCCCTGACCTGTAACACTTATTTAGGAAATATGAAGGAAAACCAGGTAGTTCCTGTAGCATGAACCATCTAGTGGTCCTGCTAGTCCCAGCTAGTAGGGGTAGCTAGGTGGTAGTTTGGTCAAGTATGGATGTGCCAGTATCTACAGCTGCAGCCCTGACTAGGGACAGGGATGGGTGGGCATCCTCATACCTGTTGATGTCTTCATTAGGAGCCTCTGAAGTGCTTTCCCAGCCCCCTTTACACAGTTCTTGTCAGGACCCCATGCATTTATTTCCAGGAGCCAGGTTACCTCCTTCCCATCCCAGGCTGCCAACCTCCTGTAGCACACCTCAGCATTCCTGCCTCTTCTTTTGCCCATATCCCTATCAGCTTCCATATGCCAGGCACTGTGGTGTCTGTGCAGTATCACTTTTATCTGTTCAGCAGCTGTGAAAGGATGAGAAACTGAGGCTCAAGGTGCAGCTAAATGCCAATCTTTCTTGGGTCCCCTGCCTTGCATCTGGTTCAGGTGTGACTCAGGACCCTGGGGCCTTGCCCTGGGTCTTCTCCCTCAGCCCTTCGGGAAGGGACAGAAACTCCCCACTCCTAGGCTGAAGACTCATCAAATTAAGATTTGATTACAGGTACACCTGTAATCCCAACAACTTGGACTCTGGGACTGACACAGGAGAATGGCAAGCTTCAGTAACAAGTCCTGTCTCAAACAATAAAAAGGACTGGAGATGTAGTTTGATGGTAAAGCACCCTGAGTTCAATCCCCAGTATCACATACATACAAAAATTAAGATTTGGTCTTTTGAGAGAGGGAAACTTTAGGGCTATCCTGCGGGGACAGTTGATTGCTGTATGTGGTGAATGCTCTGTCTCTAGTGCTCACTTGACCTGTTCTCTTATCTGTGCCTTCTCTACCCCTCCCCTAGGTGGCCAACCTTCTGCGGCTATTTCAAATCCCACAGATCAGCTATGCCTCCACCAGTGCCAAGCTGAGTGACAAGTCCCGTTATGACTACTTTGCCCGCACAGTTCCCCCTGACTTTTTCCAAGCCAAGGCCATGGCTGAAATTCTCCGCTTCTTCAACTGGACCTATGTGTCCACTGTGGCATCTGAGGGTGACTATGGTGAGACAGGCATTGAGGCCTTTGAGCTAGAGGCTCGTGCTCGCAATATCTGTGTGGCCACCTCAGAGAAGGTAGGCCGTGCCATGAGCCGTGCAGCTTTTGAGGGTGTGGTGCGAGCACTGCTGCAGAAGCCCAGTGCCCGTGTGGCTGTCCTGTTCACCCGTTCAGAGGATGCCCGAGAGCTGCTTGCTGCCACCCAACGCCTCAATGCTAGCTTCACCTGGGTAGCCAGTGATGGCTGGGGGGCCCTGGAGAGTGTGGTGGCAGGCAGTGAGGGGGCTGCTGAGGGTGCCATCACCATCGAGCTGGCCTCCTACCCTATCAGTGACTTTGCCTCCTACTTCCAGAGCCTGGACCCCTGGAACAACAGCCGGAACCCCTGGTTCCGTGAGTTCTGGGAGCAGAGGTTCCACTGCAGCCTCCGGCAGCGAGATTGTGCAGCCCACTCTCTGCGGGCTGTGCCCTTTGAGCAGGAGTCCAAGATCATGTTTGTGGTCAATGCAGTGTATGCCATGGCCCACGCACTGCACAACATGCACCGTGCCCTCTGCCCTAATACCACCCACCTCTGTGATGCAATGCGGCCTGTCAATGGGCGCCGTCTCTACAAGGACTTCGTACTCAATGTCAAGTTCGATGGTAATATTGTTGGCTAGAGTCCATCAACTTGATGGCTCTCAGAGGAAGAGGGGAAACAGGTTTTCATGTTCCATTACTTGACTGAGAAAACAGTGTAGCACAAGTAAAGAGCTATCCCAGGGGGCTGGTGTCAGAGCCAGGACAAGGGTTACTAGGCAGAGGGGACTAGAACTGGAGCCTGGGCTGAGGTTTCACTTCTTTTCTTTGTTCTTTTTGTAGCACTGGGAATTGAACCCAGGGCCTCCTACATGCTAGGCAAGCATTCCACTGAGATACAACCCCAGCCCTCTTTATTGTTTGGTTTTAGACAGGGTCTCACTAAGTTGCCCAAGCTGGCCTTCAATTTGTGATCCTTCTAGCTCAACCTTTCAAGTAGTTGGGGTTACAGGTGTGTGCTGCCACTTCTGGCTTGCTGAGGTTCAACTTCCTGGGACCCTTCAAAACAGAAGACCTCCGGCCTGGTCCTGCTACTTTGGAAGTCTTTGGCTCCTTCTTGGGTCTTGCCCTGCCTCCTGACTCCTTTATCTTGCTTGGGGTGAAAACCAGGGGATTCCAAATTCATTCTTAGAAAGCAGTGAGAGTCTGAATCAGAGTGAATTGAGGGTGAACATCAAAATGACACTCAATTTAGGGAAAACTTCTATTCCTAATCTTGATTTGCCATCCAAAATGGTCCAAATGTCTTCAAATAAAAAGTTAAAATGCTTGTTTTAAGAACAATGAGAATCATTTAGAATCATCACCAGATTTCAGGAAGACTCATCCTGGGAGCAGTGAGAGAAGCTGCCAGAACTGACCTGGCTTGGAAGCAATGGCCAGGGTTAAGAGCAAGAGTATAGTCATCCTCAGTATCCATAGGGGACTGTTTCTAGGATCCCCATGGATACCAAAGTCTGGGATTGTTTATCCCTTATATAAAATTGTGTAGTATTTGCATATAACCTATCCCTGTCTTCGTGTATACTTTAAAATATCTTTCAATTACTTATAATATTGAATACAATGTAAATGCCATGTAAATAGTTATTATACTATATTGTTTTAGGAATAATAACAATAACAAAAAGTAAGTCTGTACATATTAGGTACATCATAGGACTGATTTAAAAAATATATTTTTTTGTTCTGGGTGGGTTGACTCCGCAACTGTGAGACCTGTGCCAACTATAATTTCAATCAGATTGACATTCAGAGTTGTGATAGAATGAGAGTAGAGGTTAGAGTTAGAATGTGGGGTCTGATTGAGTTGAGGTCAGAAGAAGGCTATATTCAGCCTGCTGGACTTGGGTAGAATTATGGTTGGGCTTGAAATGGATTTTGAGAACTTTGACATGGGCTGGAAAATGTAAGAGCTTGGGGGTCTTGGATTTGAATTCAGGCTGAACAATTCACTCATGGAGCCTTAAGAATGTCATCTGTTTTCTTGAACCCTGATTTCTCACTGGCATCAAGAAAGGTGTAGTCCTGACTCTGAGCCTGGTTGAGTGATGTAAGGTTCACAGGGGATGGAGTAGGGGTGGAGAGTGTCAGTGACCTGTGAAGGGAGCTGGTTGCAGATGACACTGAGGTTGGAATTCTGTTTGCACTGGGATCTTGTTAGGGTTGGTGGGGGATGGAGCTGAGGTTATTGGTAGGATTAGTGGGACCTGGATTGTACCTGAGGCTGGCTTAGCTTTGGGTTCTCTGAGTTAAGTTTGAGGAGGGGGCCATGTTGTGATAAAGTTGGGGTTTGGGACCTGGATTGAAAGGTGTCTGAGACAAGGTCTGAGTTTGGATTTGGCAAGTCATGGTTGGGGATTGGTATAGGCATTAGATTTGTGGAAATCACTTGGCTTTAAAGCTGGGGTTTGCCTTTGGAGTTTAGGATTGGTGAAGACTAAGGTTTAATGCTGGAATTTAGGGGTTAGAATTTGTTGTAACCTCTCAGAAAAATGGAAAATGGCTGGGGTCAAGATGGGCATTAGTGTTGGAGTGAGGATTGGAAGAGCTAGTGATAACCTTAGCTTTGGGGTTTGGGATCCATGTGAGGGTGAGGGTTGAGTTTCCACCAGGGTAACCCACTGGTCCAACCTTTTCTTCCTTCCCTTCCCCATCTCAGCCCCCTTCCGCCCAGCTGACACTCACAATGAGGTCCGCTTCGACCGATTTGGTGATGGTATTGGCCGCTACAACATCTTCACCTATCTGCTGGCAGACAATGGGCGCTATCGTTACCAGAAGGTGGGCTACTGGGCAGAAGGCCTGACTCTGGACACTAGCCTCATCCCATGGGCCTCGCCTTCCACTGGACCCCTGCCTGCCTCTCGTTGCAGTGAGCCGTGCCTTCAGAACGAGGTGAAGAGCATGCAGCCGGGTGAAGTCTGCTGCTGGCTCTGTATTCCCTGCCAGCCCTATGAGTACCGGTTGGATGAGTTCACCTGCGCCGACTGCGGTCTGGGCTATTGGCCGAATGCCAGCCTGACTGGCTGCTTTGAGCTGCCCCAGGAGTACATCCACTGGGGTGATGCTTGGGCAGTGGGACCTGTCACCATTGCCTGCCTCGGTGCCCTGGCCACCCTCTTTGTGCTGGGTGTCTTTGTGCGGCACAATGCCACTCCTGTGGTCAAGGCCTCGGGTCGGGAACTCTGCTACATCCTGTTGGGTGGTGTTTTCCTCTGCTACTGCATGACCTTCATCTTCATTGCCAAGCCATCCACAGCTGTGTGCACCTTACGGCGCCTTGGTTTGGGCACTGCCTTCTCTGTCTGCTACTCAGCCCTGCTCACCAAGACTAACCGCATTGCACGCATCTTCGGTGGGGCCCGGGAGGGGGCCCAGCGACCACGCTTTATCAGTCCTGCCTCACAGGTCGCCATCTGCCTGGCACTTATCTCAGGCCAGCTGCTCGTTGTGGCTGCCTGGCTGGTGGTGGAGGCACCAGGCACAGGCAAAGAGACAGCCCCTGAACGGAGGGAGGTGGTGACACTGCGCTGTAACCACCGTGATGCAAGCATGCTGGGCTCTCTGGCGTACAACGTGCTCCTCATAGCACTCTGCACGCTCTATGCCTTCAAGACCCGCAAGTGCCCTGAAAATTTCAATGAAGCAAAGTTCATTGGCTTCACTATGTATACCACGTGCATCATCTGGCTGGCATTCCTGCCCATCTTCTATGTCACCTCCAGTGACTATCGGGTGAGCTGTCTGCTGCAGAGGGGGGAGGGAATGGGACACTGGACTTTTGGATTCCTGGTATTTCATTTCATCTCTTGATAATTGATGTGCCACGAAGTTATATGATCACTCAGGGCCCCTCAGCTTGTGTGGACCCCAGGGAAGGTAAAGGGCTGAATAGGAACTGGGGAAATATCCAGAGAGGTGGGGAACTCATGTTAGAGATAAGAGATGTCAGCCAGGCTTGGCAGCACACACCTGTAATCCCAGTGGCTTGAGAGATTGAGGCAGGAAGATCCTGAGTTTAAAGCCAGCCTCAGCAACTTAGAGAGGTCCCGAAGCAACTCGGTGAGACCCTGTCTCTAAATTATATGTACAATATACATATATATGATCAGGGCCTTGGGTCAGACCATATATGCATATGACTGGAGGTGTGGCTCAGTGGTTAAGCACCCCTAGGTTCAATCCCTGGTACCAAAAAGAAAAAAAAAAAAAAAAAGATGTCAGCCCTAACTTGGGAGGAGATGGGTTGCAGACATATATGTTCCAGGGACTTGAGGGTTTCACTGGAGGGGAGGTCTACAGGTGAAAGGAAGGCAGGAAAGATGAAGCAAAGAGGGTAGGGGGAGATGTAGGGTGTAGAGTTGAGAAAGGTAAATCAGGTGAAAACTGTATTCCAGTTGGTGGCTTCCAGACAAATTTGGTTTCATCTGGCACTGTCTAAATGGGTGTCCTCAGCTCCAAGGGGTGATGACTACTTTAAATGGGATGATCAGAAAAGGCTTCTCTGAGGAGGTGACAGGTGAGCTGGCCTCTGAATGATAAGAAGATCATCTTGGTTAATTTTCATGACTCTGGATTAAGCTCCACGGCTCTCCCATTTTACTGACAGAGAAACAGAGACTCAGAGGGTCAATCCTGTGCCCAAGGTCACTTAACTTGAGAATGCAGTGCAGGGTCTGAACCGACACTCTTAATAATTAAAGGAGCAGGAAAACTGTGGCAAACATCCTGGCAAAGATCCTTTCCCCAGGACACGTGTGGTGGTACAGTGCTGGGCTTGGCTGCTCTGCTTGCACCTATTTGGCCACCTGCTTGGAGGTTAAGGTTGAGGAGGGAATCTGCTCTGACTCAGCCTAAATTTGCATATAATTTGCATTTTCATGCCAGTCATAGCTAAGGATTCACCCGGGGCATACATATACACAGTAGCCAACCATGCATGTGTATACACTCTTGTATACACACAAACACACATCCCTGCACATATACACACATATACATGCACACACATTTTTACACATCCTGATACACCTGGCACGCACACACATTTCCCTGCCTACATACAGTCCATATGCATACATCCTACACCCCACAAACACTTGTACACATACAGACTTGTACCCTCACTACTGCACATACATACATCCACACAGACATGCAGTGGTGTGCATGCTAGCTCCCCCTCCACACATGCATATGTCCACCAAGGTCCAGTGGATGCTTACTTTCTCTCCCACATCCTGGGAAGGTGGTCCTGGGGCCAGGGCCAGGCCTTTGGGACAGACATCCTTGACCTGTGCCTGTTTCTCCACCCAATCCCTGCAGGTACAGACTACTACCATGTGCGTGTCGGTGAGCCTCAGTGGCTCTGTGGTGCTTGGCTGCCTCTTCGCACCCAAGCTACACATCATCCTCTTCCAGCCGCAGAAAAATGTGGTTAGTCATCGGGCACCCACCAGCCGCTTTGGCAGTGCTGCCACCAGGGCCAGCTCCAGCCCTGGCCAAGGTCAGCATCTTTTTTTTTTTTTCCCCTGGTGCTGGGGATCGAACCCAGGGCCTTGTGCTTGCCTTAAGCACTCTACCGACTGAGCTATCTCCCCAGCCCCCAAGGTCAGCATCTTAAGCACCCTTTCCTACCTGGATTCCCCCTCCTGAGTGGGCTCCTCGGGTGTGGTCTACTCCCCATATTGCTGAGATTCCTTGTCTGGGTATGGGGTACCCTCAAGATGACACTTAACACAAGAGGGTGGCAGGGGTCATGCTTCCCTCCACAGCTCTACTTTGCTTGCTTGCCACTTTCTATGGAGGATTCAGGGTCATCCCCAACTTCTGGCTTTCTTTCCCTAGGGTCTGGCTCACAGTTTGTCCCTACTGTTTGCAATGGCCGTGAGGTGGTGGACTCAACAACGTCATCGCTTTGAAGACCCTACACTCCTACTCAGATATGGCTGATACCTGGAACCCAGTGCAGATCATGTCCTTGACCAGGAGGAAATTGGCTGGAGCAGCGCAATAATACCCATCCCATGTCCACCCCCAAGTAACTTATCCACCTGCTTGTCCCAACCCTTCAGATTCAGAAGTCAGGGTTCTTGACCAGGGGGCCTTTGCTATGACCACCAGCTGCCCTTGTAGCTGTGTCCTCTGCTTGCCAGGCCCAGGGCTCAGAGGGGAGAGAGCCAGGATTCATTGTGCCCTGGCATAGGGGTTGACTGAGGATTGTAGACCCCAATCCCCAATCAGCAAAGGTGCTTCCAGCCCAGCTCCTCTTCCCTCCTAGGGCCTTTTTAATTTTTTATATGTTACTCTGGGATGGGCAGGGTGGTTGTTTTGGGAGCTCTCCCTCTCTCTGAACGGTAGTTTGTCCTGTGGTTTATTTTGTATTATCTGTAAATAAAGTGTCTTTATTTAAAAAAAAAAAAAAAAAAAAAAAAAAGAAGAAGAATCACTCTTAAACCTTGACCCACAGAAGTCCCATCCCCTCTTCCCAGCTTTCTAGTCTCTTTATTCTGCTAGTTTTTGTCACTTTCCTCTGTGCCTGATGCTGGGATCTGGAAGCCACTAAGACAAACCCAGCCCTATCTTTGGGGAGATTGAAAATGAATAAACCATTCTCATTTTAAAGGACCCACCACAGACTAGCTAAGACACTACTGGTGTGAGGGCAGGATGGTGTGGAGTGACTGTGACCCCTGGGGAGCAGCAGTCATTTCCATGGCTAGCTACCTGGCACTTAGAGGAGCCACTGATCAGTTCAGAGTCAGGCTGAGTGCTTGGTACAGAGGCAACCAAGAAGCATGGGATTGAATATCACCTGTTCATTTGGCACATCCAAAGCCAAAAAGAGCTAGTGAAGAGGGGGCAGATGAAGCAGGGAGGGCGGAAGCTGAGCAGTTTGGAGAGCTGTCGACTGCTGGGTGTGGCAGGAAGTCAGGAAAGGGTCCTGGCTCCAGAGTCCGGAGGGCTTCTGGCCCCAGGATTGTAGTGGAGTCTTTAGACATCCTCTGGGTTCTCTATTTGGGGATCACCAGCAGAGGGCGCCAAGGCCCAGCCTAGGCCACATGGCTCAGGGTAGGCAATGGCTGCCTTCGTGTGACCTAGACAGCACTGAACGGAAAGAAGATGGCAGTTTCAGGAGGGTCTGTAGTAGCTCAGAAGAACAAGGTCCTGTGTTAGGGGACGGGAAGGCCAGGGACATTTTTTTGTTTGTTTGTTTCTAGTGGCCTCATTTGCAAGCTGATGAAACTGGAAATTGAAAAAATGGAAACAAAATAATTGTAGGAATGGCTTCTTCTCCTCAGTCAATATCTGAAATGTAAGAATGACAAATGTAGAACACTCAATTAACTCTGAAGACCATAAACAGCAAATTTTTTTTTGGTATTGATATGTCTTACAAAATATTTGGGACATACCTTATATGAAAAGTTTTTGTTTACCTGACATTCATATTTAACTGTGCATCCTGTATTTTCACCTGCTAATTTAGGCAATCCTATTAGGGTGGTCTTTATTCTAGCTTCCTGGCCTCTTATAACCCAGACCTGGGTGCAGTTCCCAGGATCTGGTCACCAGGGTGCTGCACCTCCTGGCACCTGTAGTTCCCTGCTTCTATGTGGCCTTTTGGGGTCTTCCTACCAACTTGGACTCAGGGAATGTTTGCCTATCATCCCCCACCCCTAGAAGCTCTGAGGTTCTGATTCCTTGCACCCCCAAAGCAACCATTCTTTGCATGGTTCAGGGGTATTTTCTCTAAAATATAAAAATAAATAAATATGAAGAAAATTAAAAAGTAGTAATGAGCACTGTTCTCAGATTTAAAAAAGATACAAAAGGTATTTATTAGAGAATCTCCTTTATCCCAGCCACCATCTGAGGGGAAGAGCCAAAAGTCTGGGGTCCAGAGAGAAGTACAGGAAGTGGATGAAAAATTTCTAAGGACCAGTTCTCACATTTTCCTGCCACACCTTTTTCCTTTGCTTGCTCCCCCTTCCCTGGCTGCACTTACAGTGTGGCCTCCACACATACCCCCAATCTTATATGACCACCCTCCCACACACTTATAGTGTTGTGATTTGAGAATCTTGGCCTTCTTAACTCTCAATCCTTACTCACATTATAAAGACCAGGCTTTGCCAGCTCCCCTCACCCCAGTTTTCCTCCCAGTCATGGGCGACCTTGGCTAAAATCTCTGGTTATCCTTCTCTCCAATGCCACAATACATGTCCCTCAAAGTCCTGGCACCTCTGCCTAGGAAAGGGAAGGGATGTTGGGGGCCTCTGCTGGGTCTGCTTATGTTAGACTTGGAGTTCTAAAGGAGAGCCCTGCTTCTTCTGGGGACTGAGGATCAGAGATGCCAAGCATTTGGAATTCTCCCTGGAGCTGCCTGTCATGGTGAATTGACCATTCATAACTATAACTATCAGATGCTCTGACTGAGCAGCCAGAGTTTACACTGAGGCATGGGTATTTCTCCGTGGCTTTGTTCAAAGTTTCTCCCAGCCCTGCTTCTATCCTTTTGTCCATCCCTTCCATTGGTTCTGTGAAAACTCCAGGGTAGACCTCAGCCTGTGTGGGCCTGGCTCTCTCTTATTCAACCATGAGTTCCAATGGCTTAGGAGGGAGTGGTTCAGGCTTCTCTGCTTTCTGGTCCCCAGTTCTGGCATGGGGGAGAAGGATAATAGTTCTGTTACAAGGGCAGCTCAGATGAGGGATGCCTTCCCACATTTCAGCCCTTTCTAGGTGCAGACCCTTGAGACAAAATATCAATATCGAAGAAGTTGGTGATATATTAGGTAAAGGTTCTGGGGGCAAAAAGTGAGGATGATAAGGAGCCAAGAATAAGATTCAAGTTCTTTGATCCCCCAGAACCCCATGGGTGAAAGTTGCCCAGAGTGGCATTTGGGCCAGTGCTCCCTCTCCATTGCCCCACTCTGCCCTAGCTGCTCTTGCCTCCTCTGCTGGTGTGAGGGATTGTGGGAGGGAAGGGGAAAGGGGGAATCCCTGAGAGCCTCAAAACCCCCTAAAAATGCTCTACCCCAATCCCAGCAGAAAAAGGAGAGGAGCCCACCCTTTTTGCTCCTGTGGGCTAGTGGGTTTTAAGCACTGGGATGGGTATTTTCAGCTTGGAGGAGGAAGGCTGGACCTGGTGAATGCAGGGGAAGGAGAAAGGTGAAGGATGACAAGGGAGGGAAGAGAGAAATGAGGAGCCTGGGAGAGAGCCGTGGGAGCAAGAGGAAGAAAGTGGAAATGAAAGCTTTAAACCCTGAGGGCTCTTGCCCAGATGTCAGGTTTTTTTTAAAAAAATAAAATTATTCTTCCTGTGAAAACAGTGTATGCTCCCTATAAATGGTTTAAGCATTGCAGAAAAGTACAAAAAGAAAATAAAAGTATTACCTCAAGCTTCATGATTCAAATATAACCATCATTAACATTTCTGGTACATCATGCTAGACATATTTCTATGCATTTTTACAGATAGAAGAGATAGAAATACTTTCATAAAAATGGGATCATACCATATGTCTATTTTCTTAGTGGAGATTTAATTTTACTTGACTTATTGAAGAAAATGAATCTGAAATAAAAACTGCACTTCCCAAACATTTCTTCACCACTAAAGATATTTCCTCCCCTGAAATAGCCCTCAAGTTTAAGAAAGAAGATGGAGTTCCATTTAGAGGCAAACATTCTTTCAGTCTCAGGGGATCTGAGGAGAGTTTGACTTGTCAACTTTCTTGTACCCTAAATGGAAGGACTCATCCACTGGGGCAAGTGGAGTGTGCTGATCCACACTGGTCATGCACAGGCCAGGTGGCCCTGGATTATGGCCTGTGCATCCTGTCTCTTTTGCACTGTGGCCATCTCAACAATGGGAGGAAGGTAAGCATTGTATTTAAGCATCCCAATGGAGGGATGGCCCGGAAGCTACCTACTTGCTGTTTTCAGATAACACTTTTCTACTCATTTTTTTCTAGGCACTTGACGGGCTTAACTTTCACATTTAGATCTTTTTAATTTTTGTGTGTGGTGTAAAAGTCAATATTAATTTTTGTGTGTGGTGTAAAAGTCAATATTAATTTTTACCTATATGGATATTCAGTGTTTCCACATTGCTTGTTGCAAAGATTCCCTTTCCTGCTTGAATTATATTGGCGCCCTTGCCTGAATAAAGGGTGCTCTACTTCTGGATTTTATTTATTTATCCTAATGAACACTGCACTGTCTTAATTATTGTAGTTTTATAATGAGTCTCAAGATTAGGGAGGGCAAGCCCTTCCACTTTATGCTTTTTAAAAAATCACAATTGTCTTGGTTTGTGCCAGGTTCTTTGTATTTTCATATAAATTTTAAAATCAACCTTTCCAGTTTCATGAAAAAATTCAATTTGTGGAGAATTGTAGTCTTAGCAATATTGCCATTCAATTCATGAATCTGGTATAAGTTTTCATTGATTTCAGTCTCTATTTCTCTCAGCATTGTTTGGTAGTTTTCATTGTAAGAGTTTTAGAGTTATTATATTAAATTTAACCTTAGGCATTTTATTTTTTGATGCTATTGGAAATGACATTGTAAGTATTTTATTTCTCAGTTGTTTGTTTCTAGTTTTTAGAAACAATTGGCATTTAAAATTGTGGTAAATTACACATAAAATTTATCATTTGAAGTACTTTTAATTACCCCACATAATTATCTTTTTGTGTGTGTGATGAGATTTCTCTTTGCAATCTCATCAATTTTCAAGTATATGATACATTATTAATATAGTCATTGTGTTGTATTGCTGTGTACTAGATCGCCGGAACTTACTTACTTTGAAACTTTATACAATTTGAACATTTCCTCATCCCTGTTCCCACTCCCAGGCCCTGGCAACTACCATTCAATTTATCTTCTATGAATTTAGACTTTTCTAGATTCTATTTAGAGGTGAGATCATGCAGTATTTGCCTAGTTTATTTCACTTAGCACGAATGTCCTCCAGTTTCATCCATATTGTATCATGTGACAGAATTTCTTTCCTTTTTTTTATAGCTGAATAATATGCCATTGCATATACACAACTAATTTTTAAAGTTCTTCCATTTGTCAATGGACACTTAGTTTGAATCCATATCTTAGTTGTTGTGAATAATGCTGCAATAAACATGGTTATGCAAATATCTTTTCAACATACTCATTTCCTTTGGGTATATACCAAGAAGTGGAATTGATGAATCATATATATGGTTGTTCTATTTTTAATTTTTGGAGGAACCTCCATACTGTTTTCCATAATGGCTGTACCAATTTACATTTCTACTAACTTTGTGTGGGTGTTCTCTAGTCTCCACATCCTCCCCAACACTTACATTTGTCTTAATGATAATAGTCATTCTAACAAGTGTGAGAAGGTGCCTCATTGTGGTTTGCATTTGCATTCCACTAATAATCATTAATCAGTGTTGTTGAACACCTTTTCATATACCTGTTAGTTGTTTGTCTTCATTTAAGAAATGTTTATTCATGTTCAGGGCTCACTTTTTCATTGGGTTCTTTGCTTTCATGCTATTTCATTTGTTCCTTATGTACTCGGAATATTAACTCCCTATCAGATGTATGGCTTACAAATATTTTTTTCCATTCAGTAGGTTGTCTGGTTGTTCTGTTGATTGTCTGCTTTGCTGTGAAGGAGCTTTTTGTTTGATGCAATTCCAATTGTTTGTTCTTGTTGACAGTGTGCTTTTGATTTCATATTTAAAAAATCATTCCCAGATCAATGTCTATCTTTTTCTTTTCTTGGGAGATGGAGTCTGACTATTTTGCTCTTGGGGCTCAAGTGATTCTCCTGTCCCTTGCTGGGAGCCAGGACTATAGGTGTGCACACAGTTGCTTTTTTTCTTATGTTTTCCTTTAATAGTTTTACAGTTCCAATCTGATGTTTAAGTCTTTAATCCATTTTGAGTTGATTTTGTATGTGATGTAAGATAAGAATCCAATTTCATTCTTATGCGTAGATATTGAGTTTTTCTGATATCTTTATCGAAGAGACTGTCGTTTTCCCATTATGTGCTCTTGGCAACTTTGTAAAAGATCAGTTTAATGTAAATGTGTGGACTTATTTCCGTATTCTCTATTCTGATCCTTTAGTTTGTGTGTTTTATTATGCCAGCACTGTGCTGTGTTGGTTATTATTGCTTTGTATTTTAAAATTAGGCATTGTGATGCCCCCAACTTTGTTCTTTTTGTCCAAAATTGCTTTGACCTCTTATAGTCTTTTTGTGGTTCCATGTGAGTTTTAGGATTTCTTTTCTATTTTTGTGAAAAACGTCATTGGAATTTCGATAGAGACAGCAGTGCAAGCGTGGATCACTTTGGGTAATATGGGCATTTCAACAATCATAATTCCTTTAATCTATGAATATGTGGGTATCTTTCAATTTATTTGTGTCTTCAATTTGTTTAATCAGTGTTTTATAGTTTTCAGTGTACTGGTCTTTTGCTGCTTCAATAAAATTTATTTCTAAATATTTTCTTATGTTATTGTAAATGGAATTGTTGATTTTTGGGATAGTTTGCTGTTAGTATATAGAAACACTATACTGATTTTCATATGTTGATTTTGGATCCTGCTACTTACTGCATTCGTGTGTAAACCAAATGATATTTTGGTGAAGATATTTTTCCTTTTTTTAAATACATGTATAAGATCTTGTCACCTACAAGCAGAGAAAATTCTTCTTTTTGTTTTGTTTTTATGGTACTGGGGATTTAACCCAGGGGAACTCTGCCAGTGAGCTAAATCTGTGGTTCTTTTTATTTTTTATTTTGAGACAGGGCTTGCTAAGCTGCTTAGGGTCTTGCTAAATTGCCAAGGCTGTCCTCAAACTTGCAATACTCCATCTCAGTCTCCTGAGTTGCTGGGCTTATAGGTGTGCACCATAGCATCTGGCACAATTTTACTTCTTTCTTTCTGATTTCAGTGCCTTTCCTTTCTCTTGACTAATTGCTCTGGTTCAGACTTCCAGTAGATGATGTCCAGTTGATATTTGGTGTTGTAGAGTTCAATTACACCCTTATTGATTTTCCATCTGCTAGTGCTGTCCATTTCTGATAAGGGGTGTTAAAGCCTTCAACTGTAATAGTGGGTTCATCTATTTCTCCTTGCTGTTCCCTCAGTTTTTGTCTTATTTATTTTTGCAGTACTGGGGATTGAACCCAGGGATTCTTTACCACTGAGCCACATCCCCAGCCCTTTTCATTTTTTATTTTTGAGACAGGGCCTCACTGAGTTGCTGAGGCTGGCCTCAAACTTGTGATCCTCCTGCCTCAGACTTCTAAGTCACTGGGATCACAAGTTTGGGCCACTATGCCTGCCTTGCCTCATGTATTTTTATGCTTCGTTGTTGTTAGGTGCATAGATATTAAGGATTGTTGTATCTGTTGTATTGAAGTATTCACCTTTATAATCATGTAATGCTTTTCTCTATCCATAATATTATCTTTGTTCTGAAATTAATATAGCTATTACATCTTTCTTATGATTAGTGTTAGTATGGTATTTTTTTTCTTCCTTTTACTTTAAATTTTTTATTATGCATTATAGTTATATAATATTGGGATTCATTTTGACATAATTATTCATCCTTTTAATTTTAATCTACATGTATTTATACTTAAAGTGGGCTTTTTGTAGACAACATAGTTGAGTCTTGTTTTGTGATCTACTCTCACAGTTTATTTGAAATGAACATCATTTTAAATTAGTTTATTAGTTCATTAATGTTTTAAAAAGTGATTGCTGATATAGATGAATTAATACCTACTGTATTTATCACTGTTTTCTATTTGTTTCCCTTCTTCTTTATTCCTGTTTTGTCTTCCCCTTTTTTTGCTTATGTGGTTTTTTTTTTTTGAGTATTTTATACAGTTACATTTTTATCACCTTCCTTAGCATGTCAGTTATACTTTTTTTTTTACATTTTTAACTGGTTGCCCTAGAATTTGCAATGTATCTTTACAACTAATCCCATTCCATTTTTAAATTAAAAAGTACTTTATGCTTTTCAGTCGGGCGCTGAGTGGTTCATCGGATCATGTCTGGTGGCTCCGCGGATTATAACAGAGAATATGGAGGCCCAGAGGGAATGGACCCCGATGGTGTCATCGAGAGCAACTGGAATGAGATTGTTGATAACTTTGATGATATGAATTTAAAGGAGTCTCTTCTTCGGGGCATCTATGCTTATGGTTTTGAGAAGCCTTCAGCTATTCAGCAGAGAGCTATCATTCCCTGTATTAAAGGGTATGATGTGATTGCTCAAGCTCAGTCAGGTACTGGCAAGACAGCCACATTTGCTATTTCCATCCTGCAACAGTTGGAGATTGAGTTCAAGGAGACCCAAGCACTAGTATTAGCCCCCACCAGAGAACTGGCTCAACAGATCCAAAAGGTGATTCTGGCACTTGGAGACTATATGGGAGCAACTTGTCATGCCTGCATTGGTGGAACAAATGTTCGAAATGAAATGCAAAAACTGCAGGCCGAAGCACCACATATTGTTGTTGGTACACCAGGGAGAGTGTTTGATATGTTAAATAGAAGATACCTTTCTCCAAAATGGATCAAAATGTTTGTTTTGGACGAAGCAGATGAAATGTTGAGCCGAGGGTTTAAGGATCAAATCTATGAGATTTTTCAAAAATTAAATACAAGTATCCAGGTTGTGTTGCTTTCTGCCACAATGCCAACTGATGTGTTGGAAGTGACCAAAAAATTTATGAGAGATCCAATTCGAATTCTGGTGAAGAAGGAAGAATTGACCCTTGAAGGAATCAAACAATTTTACATTAATGTTGAAAGAGAGGAATGGAAGTTGGACACACTTTGTGACTTGTACGAGCCACTGACCATTACACAGGCTGTTATTTTTCTCAATACAAGGCGCAAAGTGGACTGGCTCACAGAGAAAATGCATGCCAGGGACTTCACAGTTTCTGCTCTGCATGGTGACATGGACCAGAAAGAGAGAGATGTTATCATGAGAGAATTCCGATCAGGGTCAAGCCGAGTTCTGATCACTACTGACTTGTTGGCTCGTGGGATTGATGTACAACAAGTGTCTTTGGTTATAAACTATGATCTACCTACCAGTCGTGAAAACTATATTCACAGAATTGGCAGAGGGGGTCGATTGGGAGGAAAGGTGTGGCTATAAACTTTGTTACTGAAGAAGACAAGAGGATTCTTCGTGACGTTGAGACTTTCTACAATACTACAGTGGAGGAAATGCCCATGAATGTGGCTGACCTTATTTAATTCCTGGGATGAGATAGATTTGAATGCAGTGCTCGCTGTTGCTGAATAGGCGATCACAACGTGCATTGTGCTTCTTTGGGAATATTTGAATCTTGTCTCAATGCTCATAACGGATCAGAAATACAGATTTCGATAGCAAAGCGACATTAGTTGTGAGCTCTTGTGAGGAAAGTCATTGGCTTTATCCTCTTTAGAGTTAGACTGTTGGGGTGGGTATAAAAAGATGGGGTCTGTAAAATCTTTCTTTCTTAGAAATTTATTTCCTAGTTCTGTAGAAATGGTTGTATTAGATGTTCTCTATCATTTAATAATATACTTGTGGACTAAAAGATATAAGTGCTGTATAAAATCAGCCAATTATGTTAAACTAGCATATCTGCCTTTATTGTGTTTGTCATTATCCTGAATAGAAAGGCCTTTAAAATTGATTTTTTTAGAAAGCATTTGAATGCATTTTGTTTGGTATTGTATTTATTCAATAAAGTATTTAATTAGTGCTAAGTGTGAACTGGACCCTGTTGCTAAACCCCAGCAAGCAATCATATCCTAGGTAGGGTGAAACCCCCAGTAAAATTGCCATATTGCACATGTCTTAATGAAGTTTGAATGTTAAATAAATTGTATATTCACTTTAAAAAAAAAGTACTTTATAATAACAAAGTTTTAGGATTTCCTTCCTCCTTTCCCTGTATTGCTATCATTCAATGTTTCATGTCTACATAAACTATAATCATTGAATACATTGTAACTATTGTTATTTTGAACAAATAATTTTGTTAGATTAAGAATTAGTCAAAGAATTAAGGTGGTTTAGCTGCTGCAGTAATCCCAGCAGCTCAGGAGGCTAAAGCAGGAGGATTGCAAGTTCAAAGCCAGCCTCAGCAACTTAGACCCGGTCTCTAAATAAAACATAAAAAGGGCTGGGGATATGGCTCAGTGGTTAAGTGCCCCTGGTTCCAATCCCTGTTACAAAAGAAAAAAAAAAATTAAGGTGACTTCTTATCTTTTCTCCTCCTCCTCCTCTTCCCTCTCCTTCTGCCTCTTTTTTTTTTTTTTTTTTTGGAAGAGTCTTGCTAAGTCACCCAGGCTAGCCTCAAACTGGCCATCTGGCCTGGAACTCTTGGTGCTCCTGACTTAGCCTCCCAAGTAGCTGAAATTGCAGGAATGGGCCAGTACACAGCTAGATTTTTTCAAATTAATTTTTGTGTATATTCTAATTAGTTGTACATGACAGTAGAATACATTTATACATTTTGATAGATCATACATAAATGGAGTATAATTTCTCATTTTTCTGATTGTACATGTTATAGGATCACATTGGTCATGCAGTCACATATGTACATGAGGTAATACTAAAATTTTATTTTACTTTCACTTACTTATTCTTTAATGTTCCTCCTTTCTTTATGTAGGTATGAGTTTCTGATGTATATCATTTTTTCCTTCTCTCTGAATAACTTCTTTTAAATTTCTTGTAAGGCAGATCCACTAGCAAAACAACCCCTTCACTTTTTGTTTGTCTGAGAAACAAGCTTTTAAGAGATAATTTTACTTTTGCAGGATAATTTTACAAGGTACAGACTTCTGGGATGGTGATTTTTTTCTTTCATACTACCTTTCCTTCCTTCTTTTTTCTTCCATCTTTCCTCCCTCTCCCCTTCTTTCCCCACTCCTTTTTTTTTTTTTTTTTTTTTTTGCGGTGCTGGGGATTGAACCCTGGGCCTTGTGCATGAGAGGCAAGCACTCTACCAACTGAGCTACATCCCCAGCCCTCCTTTTTTCTTTTTGCAGTAGTGGGGATTAAATCCAAGGTCTTGTACATGCTATGCTCTACCACAGACCAACACCCTTAGCCCTTTGTACAGCTCTTTTCTTACTTGTATGGTTTCTTCTTTCCTTACTTCCTTTCCTTCTTCCCTCCCTCACTCCTATCTATCCTCCTTCCCTTCCTTCCTTTCTATTTTGATATAAAGGATTGAACCCAGGGGTACTTTATCACTGAGTCACATCTCCAGACCTTTTTATGTTTTAGTTTGAGACAAGGTCTCACTAAATTGCTGAGACTGGCCTTGAATTTGCAATCTTATGACTTCAGCTGCTTGAGTTGCAGGGATTACAGGTGTGCACCACTGCACCCAGCTGCTTGCATGGTTTCTGGAAGTGGGATGCAATATTTTGCACCTCTATTTATAAGGTGTTTTCTTTCCCCCTCTAAGTTCTTTCAAAATTTTCTCTTTGATTTTCTGCAGTTTTAATATGATATGCATATGTAGGATTTTTGTTTGGTTTTTTATTTGTTTTTATTTTTTGACATTTATCCTGCTTGGTGTTCTCTGAGTGCACCAAAAAACTGTATAGAAAGTGGGGTTGCTCTGTATCCCTTTTCCCCTTCCTCCACACAATTTTCTATTCTTAACATCTTGCTTTAGTGTGGTACATTTGTTACAATTGATAAACCAATATTGATAAATCATGATTAATTAAAGTCTATAGTTTACAGGGAGTCCATTCTTTGTGTTGTACATTTCTTTTCTTCCTTTATTATTATTTTTCTCTTTTGGTACCAGGGATTGAACCCAAAGTTTCCCCAGTCCTTTTTTAATTTTTAATTTTGAGACATGGTATTGCTAAGTTACCTAGGCCTCACTAAGATGTTGAGGCTGACTTTCAACTTCTGATCCTCTTGCCTCGTCCTCCCGAGTAGCTGGGATTATAGGTGTGTGCCACTGTGCCCAGCTCTTCTGTTAATTTTGATGTCGCATATTTCAAGGAACTTTTCATTTTATCCAAACTATAGAATTTGTGAACCTCAAATTGTCAAAAATATCCTTTAATTACTTTTTAAATGTCTATAGAATATGTAGTGATTTATTCCAGATATTGGTAATTGTATTTTATCTTTTCCCCTTAAATGTTTCTAGCTAGAGGTTAATCAGTTTTATCAATCTTGTAGAACTGGATCTGCTCACTTTAATTTACTATTAGTTTTTCTATTTTGTTGCTATTTATTCCTTATCTTTTATTATTTGAAAATTTTGATTAATGTGTATGAACTGTACCTTTTGCTGGTATGCAGTGTGATATTTCAACACACATAGAGCAAGCACTAATCAAATCCAGCCTCCCTTGATTCATTCTTTTCTTCCCTCACAGTCCATTTCCTAACTCTAATAATTACTATGTTACATTCAGGTTACTTTTTTAGCTTCCACATATGAAAGAGAAATTGAAGAAGACACACAAAAAAGTGTGAAGACCTTCCATATTTATTAATTAGAATTAGTATAGTTAAAATATCCACAATACTCAGAGCCATTTACAGACTCAATGAAATCTCCTCCTCGTTTTTTTTTTTTTTTTTCTTTCTTGGGCATTGGGGAATCAAACCCAGGGCCTTGTGCTTACAAGGCAAGCACTCTACCCACTGAGATATCTCCTCAACCCCTCCTTCTCATTTTTTAAGGAGGTGTAATTCCTTCCTTTTGTAGTTTCTTGAGTTGATAGCTTATTGACTTTAAACTTTTCCTACTTTCTAATATGTACATTTAAAACTACATATTTTATTTGCTGAATTCTTGACATGTTGTAATTGCATTATTATCTGATTAAAAGTATTTCCTAATTTCATTTGTAATCCCTTCTTTCATTTTGGGTTTTGGAAATGTTCAAATTTTAGCTAGTAGGAGGAAAGCTTAGGGCATAATTCAGTGCTAGAGCACTAACTTAGTGTACACAAGGCCCTGGGTTTCATCCTCAGCACCATGCAAAATAAATTAAAATAAATTTTAGATATTTGGGGGATTTTCTGGATATTTTAAAATTGTAATTCCAATGGGGTCTGAGAATGTATATTTTGTGACTTTAATATTTTGAAATTTCAAGACTTGGTTTTATGGACCAGAAGATGATATAACTCAGGGAATATTCCACTACACTTGAAAATAATTGCTGTTCTGTACATTTTAATTATATGTAGTTAGTTAATAGTATTTAAAAAAAATTTCCCACATCCCTATTTTTTTGTCAGCTTTTATTACTTATTGAGAAGTGATTTAATATTTCAAACTTTGATTCTGGATTTATCTATTTCTCCTTTTAGTTCTGTCAGCTTTAACTTTAGTCATCTCAAAGGTCTATTGTTAGGTTCATACATATTAAAAATATTTATGTCCTTCTTATGAAATGAACTTTTAATCATCCATGAGATATCAATCATTAGATTTGGTTACAATTCTTATCTTGAAATTGACATTGATATTGATATAGCTACACCAACTTTCCTTTTTTTCATCTCTTTTTTTCATTGTGCACAAATGGAATACAACTTTTCATTTCTCTGGTTGTACATGATGTAGAGTCACACGATTCGTGTAATCATACATGTACATAGAGTAATGATGTTTGTGTCATTCCACCATCTTTCCTTCCCCATGCTCCTCCCCTCCCCTCATTTTCCTCTACACAATTCAACACTCCTCCATTCTTCCCTTACCCCCTCTACCTCCTGCTATGTATCACATCCACTTATCAGAGAAAGCATTTGGCCTCTGGTTTTTTGGGATTGGTTTATTTCACTTAGCATGATATTCTCCAGTTCCATCCATTTACCTGCAAATGCCATAATTTTATTCTTCTTTATGATTGAGCAATATTCCATTGTGTATATATACCACATTTTCTTTATCCATTCATCTATTGAAGGACATCTAGGTTGGTTCCACAATCTAGTTATTGTGAATTAAGCTGCTATAAACACTCATGTGGATGCATTGCTATAGTATACTGATTTTAAGTCCTTTGGGTATATGCCAAGGAGTGGGATAACTGGGTCAAATGGTGGTTCCATTCCAAGTTTTCTGAGGAATCTCCATATTGCTTTCCCCAGTGGTTGCACCAATCTGCAGTTCCATCAACAATGTATGAGTGTACCTTTTCCCCCACATCCTCACCAGCACTTACCACCAACATTGTTGCTTGTATTCTTGATAATTGCCATTCTGACTAGAGCAAGATGAAAACTTAGAGCAGTTTTGATTTGCAGTTCTCTAATTACAAGAGACAATGAACATTTTTTCATGTTTTTAAAAAATTTTTATTTTTACAGACTGCATTTTGATTCATTGTACACGAATGTGATATAAGTTTTCATTTCTGTGGTTGTACACAATGTAGATTCACACCATTCATATAATAATACATGTAAATACGGTAATAATGTCTGTCTCAGTTCACCATCTTTCCTTTCCCCAACCCCTCTCCCCATTTCCCTCTACACAATCTTCATATGTTTGTTGATCAATTTTATTTCCTCTTCTGTGAATTGTCTGTTCAGTTCCTTAGCCCATTTATTGATAGGGTTATTTGGTTTTTTGGTGTTAAGTTTTTTGAGTTATTTAGATACTCTGGAGATTAGTGCTCTATCTGATGTGCATGTGGTAAAGATTTTCTCCCATTTCTGTAGGCTCTTTTCATTTTATTGTTTCCTTTGCTTAGAAGAAGCTTTTTAATTTGACTCCATCCTATTTGTTCATTCTTAATTTTACTTCTTGCACTTTAGGGAGTCTTTTAGGAGTCTTGTTAAGGAAGTCAGGTCCAACATGATGAAGATTTGGGCCTACTTTTTCTTCTATTAGGCACAGAGTCTCTGTTCTAGAACCTAAGTCTTTGATCCACTTTGAGTTGATTTTTGTGCATGGTGAGAGATAGAGGTTTAAATTCATTTTGTTACATATGGATTTCCAGTTTTCCCAGCATAATTTGTTGAATAGGCTATTTTTTCTCCAATGTATATTTTTGTCACCTTCATCTAGTATGAGATAACCTTATTTATGTGGCTTTGTCTCTGTGTCTTCTATTGGGTACAATGTATATTTTTGTCACCTTCATCTAGTATGAGATAACCTTATTTATGTGGCTTTGTCTCTGTGTCTTCTATTGGGTACTATTGGTCTATATGTCTATTTTGGTGCCAATACCATGCCATTTTTGTGACTATTGCTCCGTAGTATAGTTTAAGCTCTGGTATTGTGATGCCTCCTGCTTTGCTCTTCTTGCTAAGGATTGCCTTGGCTATTCTGGGTCTCTTATTTTTCCAATGAATTTCATAATTGATTTTTCTATTTCTATGAAGAATGTCATTGGAATTTTAAAAGGAATTGCATTGAATCTGCATAGTGCCTTTGGTAGTATGGCCATTTTAACAATATTAATTGTGTCTATCCAAGAGCATGGGAATTCCATCTTCTAAGGTCTTCTTCCATTCCTTTCTTTGGTGTTCTGGAGTTTTCATTGTAGAGGCCTCTCACCTCTTTTGTTAGATTGATTCCCAAGTATTTTATTTTTGTTGAGGCTATTGTGAATGGGGTAGTTTTCCTAATTTCTCTTGCAGTGGGTTTGTTGCTTGTGTATAGACATGCATTTGATTTATGGGTATTGGTTTTATATCCTGCTACTTTGCTGAATTCATTTATAGTTCTAGAAGTTTTCTGGTGGAGTCTTTTGGATCTTCATATAGAATCATGTCAACATTACAACGTTGAAGTATGTTCCTACTGTCTCTAGTTTTTCTAGTGTTTCGAACATGAAGGGGTGCTGTATTTTTTCAAATGCATTCTCTGTATCTCGAGATAATCATTTGATTCTTGTCTTTAAGTCTATTTTTTTTTAATTGTAAACAAATGGGATACATGTTGTTTCTCTGTACATGGCGTAAAGGCATACCATTTGTGTAATCATAAATTTACATAGAGCAATGTTGTTTGATTCATTCTGTTATTTTTTCCCTTCCCCCCACCCCTCCCACCCCTCTTTACCCTCTATACAGTAGTTCCTTCCTCCATACTTGCCCCCCTCCCTAACCCTAACTCTAACCCTTCCCTCCCCCCCATTATGTGTCAACCTCCACTTATTAGCGATATCATTCGTCCTTTGGCTTTTTGAGATTGGCTTATCTCACTTAGCATGATATTCTCCAATTTCATCCATTTGCCTGCAAATGTCATAATTTTATCATTCTTTATGGCTGAGTAATATTCCATAGTATATATATACCACAGTTTCTTTATCCACTCATCAATTGAAGGGCATCTAGGTTGGTTCCACAGTCTGGCTATTGTGAATTGAGCAGCTATGAACATTGATGTGGCTGTATTTCTGTAGTATGCAGATTTTAAGTCCTTTGGGTATAGGCCAAGGAGTGGGATAGCTGGGTCAAATGGTGGTTCCATTCCAAGTTTTCTAAGGAATCTCCACACTGCTTTCCATAGTGGCTGCACTAATTTGCAGCCCCACCAGCAGTGTATGAGTGTACCTTTCTCCCCACATCCTCGCCAACACCTGTTGTTGCTCGTATTCTTGATAATCGCCATTCTAATTGGGGTGAGATGGAATCTTAGGGTGGTTTTGATTTGCATTTCTCTTATTACTAGAGATGTTGAACATTTTTCCATATGTTTGTTGATTGCTTGTAGATCTTCTTCTGTGAAGTGTCTATTCATTTCCTTAGCCCATTTGTTGACTGGACTGTTTGAATTCTTGGAGTAGAGTTTTTTGAGTTCTTTATAGATTCTGGAGATTAGTGCTCTATCTGAAGTATGATTGGCAAAGATATTCTCCCACTCTGTAGGCTCTTTCTTCGCATTGCTGATAGTTTCCTTTGCTGAGAGAAAGCTTTTTAGTTTGAATCTATCCCAGTGGTTGATTCTAGCTTTTATTTCTTGTGCTATGGGAGTCCTGTTAAGGAAGTCTGATCCTAGACCAACAAGGTGAAGATTTGGACCTACTTTTTCTTCTATAATCTGCAGGGTCTCTGGTCTGATTCCGAGGTCCTTAATCCATTTTGAGTTTAGTTTCGTGCATGGTGAGAGATATGGGTTTAGTTTCATTCTGTTGCATATGGATTTCCAATTCTCCCAGCACCATTTGTTGAAGAGGCTATCTTTTCTCCATTGCATATTTTTGGCCCCTTTGTCTAGTATGAGAAAATTGTATTTATTTGGGTTTGTGTCCGTGTCCTCTATTCTGTACCATTGATCTACCTTTCTATTTTGGTACCAATACCATGCCGTTTTTGTTACTATTGCTTTGTAGTAGAGTTGAAGATCTGGTATTGCAATACCCCCTGATTCACTCTTCCTGCTAAGGATTGCTTTAGCTATTCTGGGTTTCTTATTCTTCCAGATGAATTTCATGATTGCTTGCTCTATTTCTGTAAGGTACGTCATTGGGATTTTAATTGGAATTGCATTGAATTTGTATAGCACTTTAGGTAGTATGGCCATTTTGACAATATTAATTCTTCCTATCCAAGAACATGGAAGATCTTTCCATCTTCTAAGGTGTTCTTTAATTTCTTTCTTTAGTGTTGTATAGTTCTCATTGTAGAGGTCTTTCACCTCTTTTGTGAGATTGATTCCCAAGTATTTTATTTTTTTCGAGGCTATTGTGAATGGGGTAGTTTTCCTAATTTCTCTTTCTGAAGATTCATCACTTATGTATAAAAATGCGTTGGATTTATGGGCATTGATCTTGTAACCTGCTACTTTACTGAAATCACTTATGAGTTCTAAGAGTTTTCTGGTGGAATTTCCAGGTTCCTCTAAATATATAATCATGTCATCAGCGAACAGGGATAGTTTGAGTTCTTCTTTTCCAATTCGTATCCCTTTAATTTCTTTGGTTTGTCTAATTGCTCTGGCCAGAGTCTCAAGAACGATGTTGAATAGAAGTGGTGAAAGAGGGCATCCCTGCCTTGTTCCAGTTTTTAGGGGGAATGCTTTCAGTTTTTCACCATTTAGAATGATATTAGCCATGGGCTTAGCATAAATGGCCTTTACAATATTAAGGAATGTTCCCACTATCCCTATTTTTTCTAGTGTTTTGAGCATGAAGGGGTGCTGTATTTTATCAAATGCTTTTTCTGCATCTATTGAAATAATCATGTGATTCTTGACTTTAAGTCTATTAATATGGTGAATTACGTTTATTGATTTCCTGATGTTGAACCAACCTTGCATCCCTGGGATGAAACCCACTTGATCATGGTGCACTATCTTTTTAATATGTTTTTGTATGCGATTTGCTAAAATTTTGTTGAGAATTTTTGCGTCGATGTTCATTAAGGATATTGGTCTGAAATTTTCTTTCCTTGATGAGTCTCTGTCTGGTTTAGGTATCAGTGTGATATTGGCTTCATAGAATGAGTTTGGGAGGGTTCCCTCCTCTTCTATTTTATGGAATACTTTGAGAAGTATTGGAATGAGCTCTTCCTTAAAGGTTTTGTAGAACTCGGCTGAGAACCCATCTGGTCCCGGACTTTTCTTTGTTGGTAGGCTTTTGATGACTTCTTCTATTTCAGTACTTGAAATTGGTCTATTTAAATTGTTTATGTCCTCCTCATTCAGTTTAGGCAATTCATATGTCTCTAGAAACCTGTTGATGTCTTCGAAATTTTCTATTTTGTTGGAGTATAGATTTTCAAAATAGCTTCTAATTATGTTTTGTATTTCCATCCTGTCTGTTGTGATATTTCCTTGTTCATTCCGAATTTTAGTGATTTGGGTTTTCTCTCGTCTCCTCTTTGTTAGTGTGGCTAAAGGTTTATCAATTTTGTTTATTTTTTCGAAGAACCAACTATTTATTTTGTCAATTTTTTGTATTGTTTCTTTTGTTTCAATTTCATTGATTTCAGCTCTGAGTTTAACTATTTCCTGTCTTCTACTACTTTTGGTGCTGTTCTGTTCTTCTTTTTCTAAGGCTTTGAGCTGTAGTGTTAGGTTGTTTATTTGTTGAGTTTTACTTCTTTTATTAAATGCGCTCCATGAAATAAATTTCCCTCTAAGTACTGCTTTCATAGTGTCCCAGAGATTTTGATATGATGTTTCTTTGTTCTCATTTACCTCTAAGAATTTTTTAATTTCCTTCCTAATATCTTCTGTTATCCATTCATCATATAATAGCATATTGTTTAATCTCCAGATGTTGGAATAGTTTCTGTGTTTTACTCTTTCATTTATTTCTAACTTCAATCCATTATGATCTGATAGAATACATGCTAGTGTCTCTATCTTCTTGTATTTGCTAACATTAGCTTTGTGGCATAATATATGGTCTATTTTAGAGAAGGATCCATGTGCTGCTGAGAAGAAAGTGTATTCGCTCTTGGTTGGATGGTATATTCTATAAATGTCCGTTAAGTCTAAATTATTGATTGTGTTATTGAGATCTATGGTTTCTTTGCTCAATTTTTGTCTGGAAGATCTGTCCAGTGGTGAGAGCGGCGTGTTAAAATCACCTAGTATTATTGTGTTGTGGTCTATTTGGTTTCTGAAATTGAGAAGGATTTGTTTGACATACATAGATGAGCCACTGTTTGGGGCATAGATGTTTATGATTGTTATATCTTGCTGATTTATGCTTCCCTTAAGCAGTATGAAATGACCTTCTTTATCCCTTCTGACTAACTTTGGCTTGAAGTCCACATTATCGGAAATGAGGATGGATACTCCAGCTTTTTTGCTGAGTCCATGTGCATGGTATGTTTTTCCCCATCCTTTCACCTTTAATCTATGGGTATCTTTTTCTATGAGGTGAGTCTCTTGCAGGCAACATATTGTTGGATCTTTCTTTTTAATCCAGTCTGCCAGTCTATGTCTTTTGATTGATGAATTCAGGCCATTAACGTTCAGGGTTATTATAGAGAAATGATTTGGTTTCCCGGTCATTTGGTTCATTTTTAAAATTTTGTTTATTTATTTGTTTGACACAACTTGTTTCCTCCTTTATTTGACAATTCCTTTAGGATAATTCCTCCCTTTGCTGATTTGCTTCTTTGTTTTTCATCTCTTCCTCATGGAATATTTTGTTGAGAATGTTCTGTAATGCTGGCTTTCTTTTTGTAAATTCTTTTAGCTTTTGTTTATCATGGAAGGATTTTATTTCATCGTCAAATTTGAAGGTAAGTTTTGCTGGGTATAAGATTCTTGGTTGGCATCCATTTTCTTTCAGGGCTTGAAAAATGTTGTTCCAGGACCTTCTATCTTTTAGGGTCTGGATTGAAAAATCTGCTGATATGCGTATTGGTTTCCCCCTGAATGTAATTTGGTTCTTTTCTCTCACAGCCTTTAAAATTCTGTCTTTATTTTGTATGTTAGGTATTTTCATTATAATGTGCCTTGGTGTGGGTCTGTTGTAATTTTGTGTATTTGGAGTCCTGTAAGCCTCTTGAACTTGATTTTCCATTTCATTCTTCAGATTTGGGAAATTTTCTGATATTATTTCATTGAATAGGTTGTTCATTCCTTTGGCTTGTTTCTCCAGGCCTTCCTCAATCCCAATAATTCTTAAATTTGGCCTTTTCATGATATCCCATAGTTCTTGTAGATTCTGTTCATGATTTCTTACCATCTTCTCTGTTTGTTCAGCTTTGTTTTCAAGGTTAAATATTTTGTCTTCAATGTCTGAGGTTCTGTCTTCCAGGTGTTCTATCCTATTGGATATGCTTTCTATGGAGTTCTTAATTTGGTTTATTGTTTCCTTCATGTCAAGGATTTCTGTTTGGTTTTTTTTCAATATCTCTAACTCTTTATTGAAATGATCTTTTGCTTCCTGTATTTGCTCTTTTAACTGTCGATTGGTGCGATCAATCAATGCTTGCATTTGCTCTTTCATCTCATCATTCAATGCTTGCATTTGCTCTTTCATCTCCTCGTTTGCTTCTCTGATCATTTTAATTATGTACATTCTGAACTCCTTTTCTGTCATTTCTTCTGCCATGCTGTCATTGGGTTTTATTGATGTAACATCTAGATTTGTTTGCAGCATTTTCTTTCCTTGTTTTCTCATGTTGTTCAGATATCAGTGGACCGCTGAGATATTGCAGATTTCCTCTGTTGATTTACAATGACCCTGAAGATTTCTATATATATCCCCTCTTAGCCTTCAGTAGGCTGAAGTCTTGGAGGAGGTTGATAATGCGGTGCTCCACAAGGAAGCTGCCTCTCTAGGAGTGGTGGCCTTCAGGTGGGGTATATTCCCTGCTAGTGGGCAGAGGTGCCTCCACTTGTTGACCAATGGTCATCCAAAGGAGACCTAGGCTGTGGGCTGAGGCAAGGCCTGTTTGGGCCTGTGTCTCTGGTTTTACCGTCCTTGTGGGGAAACCTCACCAGGCAGGGAAGACTCACCCAGTGGGGAGGTCTCGCTGGTCAGTTTCCTCCTAGAGGTTCCCCTCAATTTACAGCTACTGCCTGGGCTGGGCTGCCTTCCTCTGCAAAGTTTCCAGGGGCCCGGCCCTACCTCCTGGGCCTGGGAGCCTCACCCTTCGCAGATGAATCTCCTTAGGCTGCCCCTCCTCAGAGAATTTGCCCATAGGCCTGGAACCTTCGCTCCGCCCTAAGCCTATCTCTGTGCGGCTCTTCCACCCAGAAGCCTCCTAGATCCTGGGACCCTGTTCTGCACCTAATCGCCTGGCTGCGTGACCCCTCCTCTGAGCAGCCACCTGTGGCCCCGAACAATCGCTCTGAGTCCCAGAGACCCGCCACAGGCCTCTTCCTCCAGACAGCCGCTCAGTATGCCGGTGCGGTCACTAGGAGTCCAAGAAACTCACTTCGTGCCTCCTCCTCCCACCAACCACCCGTAGCTCGGGGCAATCAATCACTCCGAGTCGAAGTGACCCTCCCCGTTCCTCCTCCTTCTCCAGATAACCCCCCGGGTGTTCAGGAGCAGTCCCTCTGAGTGGCTCTGAATCCACGTGACCTGCTGCACGGGTCCTCTGGGCACCACCCGGAGCTCTGGTGTGGCCCCTCAAGACCAAGCGTCCCACCACGCTTCTCCTCCAGGCAGCCCCCCTGTGTTCAGGAGCTGTCACTTTAAGACCAAACAACTCACCACTCGCCTTCTCCTCTGAGCAGCCGCCTGGAGCGCTAATGCAGTCACTGCGAGTCCAAAGGACCCGTCGTGCTCCTTCTCCTCCTTCTCCTACTCCTCCGGGCAGGCCCCGGGGTTCAGAAGTGGTCAGAGTCCAAACAGCTCGCCACGCAGCCCCTTCTCTGGCAACCGCCTGTAGCTCCCGTGTAGTCACCCGAATCCAAGCGGCCGCTCCTCTTCCTCCTTGTCCTCAGGGCAGGCCCCGGTGTTCAGAAGCGTCGTTCTGATTCCAAACAGCTCGCCGCGCGGCTTCTCCTCTGGCAACCGCCTGCAGCTCTGGTGCAGTCTCTCCGAATCCAAGTGGCCACGCTCCTCTCCTCCTCCTCAGGGCAGGCCCCGGTGTCCTGAGTCCACACAGTTCTCCCCGCCACTCCTCCCCCGGGCAGCCGCCGGAGCCCCAGTGGCTGCTCCGAGTCCCAGCGCTGTGCCGAGCGGCCTCCTCTATGGCGCTCCAGCGGGGGGAGGGGCGTCTCGCCGGCAGTTCTACTTCACAAAGTTTCCTGCGTTCCGGGACCCCCGTCCCATCCGGGATGCCCCCCCAGGGGGTGAGAGTCACCCGGCTACTTTGAGTTGGTCCCAAGCGTCTCAATATCTCCTCTCTTGAATCCTGAGTTCTGGAGCAACACGTAATGCAGCCACCCTCTAGGCCGCCATCTTGAAAAAACCTCTTTAAGTCTATTGATGTGATGTATTATGTTTATTGATGTTTCGTATGTTGAACTAACCTTGCATTCCAGGGATGAACCCCATTTGATCGTGGGGCACTATCTTTTTAATATGTTTTTGTAGGTGATTTACAAGAATTTTATTGAGAATTTTTGCATCTCCGTTTATGAGGGATATTGGCCTAAAGTTTTCTTTCCTTGATGTGTCTTTGTCTGATTTTGGTATCAGGATGATACTAGCCTTAAACAATGAGTTGGAAGGGTTCCCTCCTTTCTATTTCATGGAATAATTTGAGAAGTATTGGTGTTAATTATTCTTTGAAGTTTCTGTAGAACTTGGCTGAGTACCCATCTGGTCCTGGGGCTTTTCTTCCTCGGTAGTTTTTTGATGGCATCTTCTATTTCATTGCTTGAAATTGATCTGTTTAAATTGTGTATGCACTCCTGCATCAGTTTGGGTAGATCATATGTCTCTAGAAATTTGTCGATGTCTTTAAGTTTTTCTATTTTGAGTGTAAATTTTCAAAATAGTTTCTAATTATCTTCTGTATTTCAGTAGTATCTGTCGTGATATTTCCTTTTTCATCACAAATTTTAGTAATTTGAGTTTTCTTTGTCTTTCTCTTTGTTAGTGTGTCTAAGGGTTTATCAATTTTATTTATTTTTTCAAAGAACCAACTTTTTGTTTTGTCAATTTTTGGAATTGTTTCCTTTGATTCAATTTCATTGATTTCAGCTCTGATTTTAATTATTTCCTGTCTTCTGCTGCTTTTGGTTTTGATTTGTTCTTCTTTTACGAGGGCTTTGAGAGTAATGTTAGGTCATTTATTTGTTGACTTTCTATTCCTTTAGTGTATAAGCTCAATGCAATGAACTTTCCTCTTAGCACTGCCTTCATAGCGTCCCAGAGCTTTTGATATGTTGTATTGGTGTTTTCATTTACCTCTAAGTATTTTTTAATTTCCTCCTTGGTTTCTTCTTTATCCACTAATCATTCACCAACTTTCTTTTGATTAGTGATTTCATAGTGTATCTTTTCCATTATTTTGTGACTATATTCAAAATGTGTCTCTTAAGCAGAATAATTGAGGGGTGTGTGTGTGCATGTGTGTGTTGCGTGTGTGCGTGTATGTGTGCATGTGTGTGTGTTCAACACCATTTGTGTCATCCAATGTCACTGGCAATGCCTTTCCTGCCAGACTTATTCTTTTTTATGGGGCCACTTCATGGTTACAGTAACTTATCACATTGAGATCATTAGCTCCTACAGGTTGGCAAGTAAAGACATTGTGTAGGGTAGACCTGTAAAGGTATAACCTAGTCTGAAGTGACTCAATTCAAGGTCTTGGACTCCTCTGCCTCTTCCTATTCCTAGAAAATGGCTTCAGTGTAAGTCTTGTATTCTGCCTATTGTCCCTGCTCTAACTTGAGGATGGCTCTATTTCACTGAGTCTTTCTTTAAATTGAGGCCTAACTCAGTTCTGACCAACCACAGAGGAAAAATTCCAGTTCCCAGACCCAGTTCACCTTTCTAACATCTATAGGTTTTTTGTATTGTCTAGTGGCCTATGAGGTACTGCTTTGCCAGCTGGGGGGTGGGTGCCAGGCAGAGGGTGCAGTGTATGGAATACTTTGGAGATAAGGGTCTTGAAGAAGTACAGTTCCAGTGCAGCCCCAGACAAGAGGCAAGAGTTTGGTCATCAGAGAAGGTGAGAATAATGGGTAGCCAAACTCACATCTTGAGGGACACTATTAGGACAATGACAATTCTACAAAAGAGCAGACATCAGCATCTGTGGACAAATAAACCTCATCTACCTTATACTGCCCCCACCCCTGACTTTTCCCTGAGCTTCTAAGTGACTGAACAAGCCCTTAGGAGAAGAGGTGGAATGTCAAAAGATTCAAGAGAAGGCAAGAGGTGCTATGTGTTGGTTAAAATAGGCTGAATTTTAATGTGGCTAAAAAACCCCCAAAACCTCAAAATCGCGGCAGCTTAGCACGACAAAGGTTTATTTCTGGGTTCATACTATATGTCTATTGCAAGTCATCTTGGGAACTATTCCATGTAATCTTCACTCTGGAATCCAAACTGATGGAGTAATTTAACCAGATTAAAATGCAACATTTTTAAGAGGAAAATAAGGCAAGTTAAAGCCCCTATAATATGTCAGCTATAATTTCTAAGATAATTTTAAAAAATTAGTAGGCACTTAAAAAAGAGGAAAATGTAACACCAAAAAAGAGAATTATGAATCAACAGGAACAGATTATCAGATGATTCTGATGTTGGAATTAGCAGGCATGAACTTTCAAACAGCTGATATTAATGTTAAGATAATTTACAGGGGAAAATGGAGACAATGATGAGCAGTTGGAGAATCTCTATAGACAAAGGGGACTCTGAAAATAACCTAATGGACATTCTAGATTGAAAAATAAAATATCTGAAATTTAAGATTAAGAAAAATCAGAAATTTAAAATTGGGTAGAATAGCAGAAAACTAGACACAAGTGAAGAAAAAAACAAAACCACAAACAAAAACACCCAATAACCTCAAAGACAAGTTATTACCAAACTGGAAGCATAGAAAAAAAAATGAATAGAAAAACTCAAACATTAAATAATCTAAGATACGTACAAAGTCCAAAAATGAAAGGAGAGAAAGGGGCAGAAGAAATATTTAACAAGACAGTAATTTTAAAATGTCCCAAATCAATGAAATCCACCAAACTACAGAAAAAAAGAACCACAGAAAAAGTAATATCAGTAAAAAAAAAAAAAAAAAAAAAGACTAGAGTTGGGAACATCATAATCAAATGATGACCACACACACAAAAAAATTTTAAAGCAGTCAGAGAGAAAACACATAGTACATTTAGGTGAACAATAAGAACAATGGCTAACTTCCAATCAGAATCAGAGGTCCTGCCACAGAGACTGAAGCTTCACTGCCTCCTCTCTTGCTGTGTCTGGTCATCAGAGATGCTCCCAATCTTTTCTCCAGGTGTCTCCAACCACCAGCTGCCGGAAGCCCTGAATGATGGATATCCTGAGGGTTGTAGGCAACAGTACACCTTCGTGGTACTGTGCCTTCACAGATGCTCTTCCTCCCTCTGCTATTTTCTTAGCACAGGGCCTCTCTGGAAGGGGCCTACATTCTTCCTCCTAACATTCAGTCCTTCCTCAGGAGTTATCAGGACATTTACTTAATAACCAGGATACCTCAGGTAGTGACCCCTTTCTCACTATGGGCACATCCCCTTGTTCTGTGAGTTTTAACTTCTCATTCTTTCTGCCTTTGGGTGCTGGATCTGGAGGACATTACATGAATACAAGGAATTTCTTTAGGTCAACCTTCATAATTGCAGGTCATATCTCATTCCTCTTGACTCTGTCCATGGCAATGACCCATTTATTTGCTCTGCTTGTTTATGGCTAATTCACTGGTCTCAGCTCAAGGCTTGTAGATTCCCACAAGTTGGCACGCATTTACCCAGAAGGCTTTGGGGCTCTTAAAATCCTTTCTATAATTTCTCTTTTTCCCTTTTTTACTCTCATTTCTTCACCACATGTCTATTCCAGGGGAATCTGTTTTATTAGAGTCTAAACTGCTGGGGTTATATGAGAGTTAAAGTGCCTGGGGGAAGAGAAATACCCAACACCAGCTCCTTCTGGTCACTCTGTCCCGCCTAAGGTAGGGGAGGGGATTGCTGAAAAGCATGGGTTTACAGAAACACTGAGACCCAATTACAAGTCTACAGGCTACATTATTAAAAAGCATTCACTACATTATTCACTACATTATTAAAAATCTGTTTATCATAATGCCTTTTGCATAGTCCATCATATTCACTTCCCTCTCTCCCCTGCCCCTCTGTCTCTCTGTTACTAGGGACTGAACACAGGAGCATTCAACCTTGAACCACATCTCCAGCCCCTTTATATTTTTAAATTTTGAGACAGGGTCTCACTAAGTTACCTAGGGCCTTACTAAGTTGCTGAGGCTGGCTTTGAACTTGCAATCCTCCTGCCTCAGCCTCCT
Organism: Sciurus vulgaris; assembly: GCF_902686455.1. NCBI lineage: Eukaryota > Metazoa > Chordata > Mammalia > Rodentia > Sciuridae > Sciurus > Sciurus vulgaris. Next base: position 117,036,731 of record NC_136470.1, read on the forward strand.
GAGTCACTGGGGTTACAGGCGTGTGCCACTACACCCAGTTATTTTTGTTCTGAATTAATATGTCATATGAAATAATTAATTCATTCGTATGACATATTAATACGTTTCATGGATAAATCCCAGTTAGCCATGGTTATAATCCTTTTATATATTGCTGAATTTGGTTTGCTAATATTTTTAAGGGCTTTGGTGTCCATGTTCGTGAAATATATTGTCTGTGGTTTTCTTTAATTGTGATATCTTTGTCTAGCTTTTGTATTATTTCTTCTTTAAATATTTTGTAGAATTCACCAGTGAAGCCATCTAAGTCTGACTTTTCTCTTTTAAAAACAGTTTAAATTTATTTTAAAAACTGGTACATAAAATCATAAAATTATGCATATTTGTTGGATATCATGTGAGGTTTTGATACATGTTTATATTGTGTAGTGTTTAAATTAGGTTAAACATGCTTTTCTTCTCAAATATTTATCTTTTTATAGTGAAACAATTCAAAATCTTTCTTCTCACTTTTTGAAATATATATTAAAATCATTTAGTTACCCTACTACGCAGTAGCACATCAAAATGTCTTACTTCTAATTATAACTTCTTTATCGGAAAATTTCCAATTCATAATTAAATGTCTTGTCACTTCAGGTGTTTTCTTTCTTCATGCATCACTTTTGGTAATTTGTGTCTTTCTATGAATTTTCCCATCTAATCTAAATTGTCCCATTTGTTGGCATAGGGTAGGACCATCTTTTATCCCTAATTTAGGTAATTTGAGGTTTTTCTCTTCTTTTTTTTCTTGATAATTGAAGCTATTGATTTGCCAGTTTTGTGATCTCTTCAAAGAATCAACTTTTGTTTTCATTGTTTTTTCTGTTACTAGTTCTACACTGCTGCTGCCACCATTTGCCGACTGAGCATGGGGAAGGGTAGGAGTTCTTGCTTTCTTTTCTGGTCTCTACCCAGGAAGGAAACACTGGCACCACTGCTGTCTGATTCCCCATATCATCTGGAGATTGTTTTCACCACCCTCAGTGATTATTGGGGGAAGGGAGCTAGAGAATGGCCCTCCCTTGGGGCACGGGTGAAGCTAAGTTCATTAGTTTCCCTCCTATTTTCTTTCCATCTAGTATTTGTAGTGTAAATTTAGGCCCTATTACCTTGAGACCTGAAATTTTTAAAACCCCTAATCCTGTGATTGTTGTCTCAAAAAGCGTCGCTCTTGACCATCAAAAGCCTTGACTTTTAACGTGTTCCAGTCATGAGTTTCTTGAGTCTGTTTTGGAAGTCAGAAGCCAATATCTGATTTTCTTTGAATCTCTAATGTAAAGCTTTTTCCTTTACATTTTGGGAGTAAAATTTTTTAAAATGGGGATGGGCATTTTATTTTATCATATGATTTTTCTTTTTTATAGTAACTGTGGTGGCAGATTTTTCAGTGTGCTACCATCATTCTTTCCTGGAGAAAAGCCTATTAGGGGTGTGTGTGTGTGTGTGTGTTTGTGTGTGTGTGTGTGTGTGTGTGTGTGTGTGTGTGTGTGTGCTCATGTGCTTGTATTTTAAAATATTACTGGTTACAATTTGCTCATATATATATTTATTTATTTTGTTACTGTAGTAGGTGTAACTTTTGGAAACAACAAAAAGCTGCTTTAAAAACCCAGTTTGATTATCTGCATTTTGACAAGAGAAAGTACTTTTTTTCTTATAACTTTTAAAGTACAATTTAGAATCCAGAGTATACGGTAATTTGCTTATATTTTGTTTAGGGGTATTTATTGTTGATGATCATTTTAATTTTCCCTTCTCATTGCACACTTGTCTGGTTTTGACATCAACACCATGCATCATATAGAGTTGAGTAGTTTTTTGTTTCTTGTTATACTCTGGAATAATTTATAGCTCTTGGAATAATCTGCTGTTCTACGTTTTGTAGGACTTTTCCTGGTAGCAAAGTCTGCCCATTGCCTTTAATACCCATTTTATCCTTTACTCATATATGTGTATGTTTTATCATTTGCGTGTGTATGTACACTTGTGCGTTCCTTTTGAAAGCGCCATTGTGTCAGGGCTTTCTTACAGCCAGAATCACAATTCCTCTTGAAGAAACAGTGGACAGTGGTCAAGAGCCAGGGCCTGAAGTCAGAGGTTTGCAGTTGAACCTAGGTCCTCTCCTCCTGTGCCCCTCTCAGCATTTTGTTCTTCAACTTTCTCCTCCTTGCCTCATCCAGCAGCTCTCTCCTCTTGCTTTTCCTTTTCCAGAACTGTGGTCTTCCCTTGTTCACCAATGGCCCTCTACCTTCATGATTGTGAGCTCTTCTGGGTGAAATTAATTGCTTTATTTTCATTTTACTTCTGTCTCAGGAGAGATGATTAAATGTGTTTTTAAACAAAAGTTTCTCTCCTGCTTTACCTTTTTCTGTTTTTTTTTTTTTTAATTTATTATTTTTTTTTATTTTAGGCTTCAGCTTCCTTTCATTTCAGGTGTGTCCATTGTAAGCAACATATGGCTGAATTTAAAAAAATTTAGCAAAAGAGTCTGTTAATAGATGGATTTTACATATTTCCATTTAACACAGACTAACTCTCATCTTTGAACTTTCCTTCTATTATGATTCTCCTTATGTTTTCTTCACTTCGTACTTACGTTGAAGGGATTAGGTTTTCTTCTTCCTGTTTTTCTCCAATGCTTTGGGAGTGAGCAAAGGCTGCTGGTGGTCTCCAGGTGTCCACGTCACTTTAGCCTCATGTATGGAAGGAACCCTGATGTGAGCATCACTGGTCTGTTCATCAACTTTCCTGTTCTCCTTTCAGCCACCTGGGAAGATTGCAATAATTTTCTCCCTGAGGTTAGGCACAGCTAGGTGACTAGTGAGCCAATAAAGCAGAAATAGGAGCTGGAGTGTAGGTGGCAGATCCTGGCTTAGCACGTGTGAGGCCCTGGATTCCATTCCCAGGGATGAGGGTGGCAGAAGTGAAATGTGACATTTCCAAATGAAAGGGTAGACTTGGTGGTCTTCCTGCCACCCCATCTTTCCCCTCCTACAATGAGCACAATCCCAGGGACTCATACCCACATATCTGGTGGAGCAGCCTGGACTATGGAATCTGACTGAACCCCAGCAGTCTTCCCAGGAGTGAGAAATGTCACTTCAGTTAAGCTGTGGAGATCTGGAAGTTTGTTTCACAGCACAGTCTACCCTATTTAAATATACCTGAATTTAGTCATGGTGGCAATATGGGTCCTTATAGCTGAGAGGGTCAGGTAACAGTTGTAGCCAATGAATTATAAGTGGAGACGGCAAGACAAGTGAGCCTTGTAGAAAAGGCCTTTATTATTATTATTATTATTATTATTATTATTATTATTAATTATTAAATGGTACGAGGGGGTTAAACTCAGGGGTGCTTTAACACTGAATTACATCTTCAGTCTTTTTTATTTTGAGACAGGGTCTTGCTAAGTTGCCCAGGCTGGCCTTGAACTTGCAATCTTCCTGCCTCAGCCTCCCATGCTGGGATTACAGATGTGTGCCACGGCATCCAGCCCTAGGGAAGGTCTATAAAGGAGATGAATTTGGCGGACACAGACAGTCTCTCTTCTTGTGAAGCTTTCCTCTTCTTCCTGTCTGACATGTAGACATGACAACTAGAAGTGTGGGAGTCATCTTGAGAGCTGAAGGACTAGGGTCCCACCTGGGTTGCAGTGTGGACAGAGAGGAGGAGATGGGACCCTGATATGCCGTGCAGCTGCCGTGTAGTTTTCTCATTGCTGGGCTTCATGATGGGAGAGGAAAGCAAACTTCTGTCTCACTTAAGCCACGTTTCTTCACATTTCTGTTCCTAGCAACCCAATACAATTCTTCACTGTGATGGAAGTTGTTGAAATAATCTTTATTCTTCAAGTGTTTCCACAAAGATCACCTTTTCATATATGTTTTAAATGGAAACTGTAAGCATTTACAGAGGGACTGTGAGAAGTCATCACTGGCTTCAACAACGATCCCTTCACAGCCAACTGGTGTTTCACTGATACTCCACTTTCCTCTACTGGGCTGATTCTTGCACTTGGTTCTGCTGCTCTCATGGGTGTCATGTTGTCCTCAGCACAATCCCCAAAGTTGCATCTCCTTGTGGCCTCCCAGACCCAAAGCCACCATCTATGCTACCCATGGTCTCTGCCTTGGCCTCAGGAGGTGAGGTCCCCATAGCCTGCAGCTTCTTGTCTCCCACCCAGGCCTCTTTGGGAACACTAGTCCTTTTGGTACTTATCACTTCCCCTGTCTTTGGGGTCCAGGGATCTTGGCTACCTAGCCCCATAGGGGGGTGTTCAGGGTTCATGGAGGCAGCCCCTAGACCCACTGCTTGGGCACCTATCTTGGTGTCAGCTGCTTTTCAACTTCTGAGCCATGCAGAATCCCAGGCTATAGTCTCAGATTTCCCTGTGCCTCTCAGGATGACCCAAGGACAGGGGCAGAGGACAGGAGCAGGCAGTAGCTGCAGTAGCACTTTAGCCTCCTCACACTACCTCTCAGGGCCATGGCTAGGATTTTGTCTCTTCCTGTGTGGCTAAAACTTTTTCTTTCCACCCTCCTTGCCTTGCCCTGCCTCCTGCCATCCTCTGCAAGCCAAGGCTTACTCTAGGATGATACTATCTTCCAGTTTTCCTGGGATAGTTCTGGTTTGTATTTGGTGTTCCCAACATTTATATTAATAAGTGCTTCTTTCACTCTCACAATTTATGGTCACCCCCTTTTTGGGGGGGTACTGAGATTGAACTCAGGGGCACTTGACCATTGAGACACATCCCCAGCCCCATTTTGTATTTTATTTAGAGACAGGTTCTCACTGAGTTGCTTAGCAGCTCGCTTTTGCTGAGGCTGGCTTTGAACTCGTGATCCTCCTGTCTCAGCCTCACAAGCCGCTGGGATTATGGGTGTGTGCCACTGGATTTAGCCTGGTCACCCCTTTTTAAGGTCAAACTCTGTGCTAAGTTATTTGTTGATGTGATATGAAAAACCAAGATTTGGCAGTGCCCAGGAAATTATTTTTCTTTCAACTCACTCTAGCTCTTCTACATGATAAGCACTTGCTTCTAGACTACTAATTAAGGTGGACTTGAACAAACAAACTTTTTAGAAGCAAAACTGATCAAAGACTTCACTATCTCAAGTGTTTCCACCCTGGTGGGGTGTGTACAGGGGTACGTGTGTACACGTGTTTTTAGCAGGATGCTGGTCAGTCCACTCAAGCTGCCTGGCGTGGTGTAGCAGTGGCTGTGGTCATGCCATCCAGGTTTGGCATGTGGGACAGAGAGAAGCAGAAGACAGGCAGGATGGAGAGAGACCCTGGAGCTGTGTGATCAGAGCTGAGACTGGTGATGTACCAAGTGAGGGACTTGAGAGCATGGGTTGGGACCCTGGGGAACAGGAGACTAGATTCCATTTGGGGAGATACTTCCTGGGTTCAAAGGTAACTATAGGGGATGGGACCCTGCTTACTAAACTACCTTTTTAGGGACCTGTAGCCTGGGCCAATCTGAGGGTCAGTATGTTTCTTTATAGGTAGGAGGGCCTGGGGGCACATATGTCTTGGGGATGCCATGTCAAGAGGTAAAAGTGGGCCAGGCATGGTGGCACACACCTGTAATTCCAGCGGCTTGGGAGGCTAAGGCAGGAGGATTGTGAGTTCAAAGCCAGCCTCAGCAACAGTGAGGTGCTAAGCAACTCAGTGAGACTCTGTCTCTAAATAAAATACAAAACAGGGTTGGAGATGTGGCTCAATGGTCGAGTGACCGAGTTCAATCCCCAGTACCCCCCCCCCACTCAAAATTTAAAAAATGGGGCTATCTGGTTCCCCTAGAGTGCCCCGAGGCTCACTCCTGTCCCAAAGCTGCAAGAACGCCCTCCCTCCCTCTTCAGTGTATGTGCTCTCAGGAAGAATTACTTATGTAACTTAATTCTCAATGACGGTAGGGAGGAGCAGCAAGGATCTGTGGGGTCTGCCTCTGAGGGTTCCATCTGCGTTCTCATCCCTGCTGAGGAAAGGGGAGCTCCCCTGACCAGCCAACGTTGGCCACAGGCCTCACTGTGAAAGAGGAGCCCCTTTCCTGACTCCCCTGTGGACTCATTCACTTCCTTTGTCTTAGGGACTCTCCAATGTCCCCACCCACAGGTCCAGACTATCTCTGACTTCTCAAGACCCCAACCACTGGAGGGATACTCAAGGTGGTTGTTAAGGCCTTAGGTGAAATCTGGCCTTCTAGGTCTGGTCCCTGACTGAGTCTCCTTTGCTCACGTCTGTGTGGTGCCATCAGACAAGAGGTCCTGCCTACTTTTCCCCAAAATCTCCTCCCATCCACCTCCCAACTACCAGGAGGAGCTGTACCTTTGTGCTTCCAAAGGGTTTTCCCCCACAGTGGTGCTCTTTCTAGATCCTGGTTTCACTTTGTATTCTTAGCTCATCAGAGAATAAGAAATCCATGACATTGAGCCTTCTGTGCCCAGCTTGGAATTTTGTATGACCACCTTAAAGTGGGACTACATAGGTCAGGTGGGAAGGGCTTAATTCAACAGTCTCCAAACTCTGGTCACACACTGGAATCCTGATGCCTAGGCCTCATACCAGTCCAGTCAAAGCAGAATTTCTGGGTGAATGTTTTTGTTTTTATTTTTTCCTTTCTTCAAGCAACTAGGAGCTGCCGACATTCTATGCAGATAGAGAATCAGAGTTATCAACCCTTGCCAGCACAAGTTTTAAACTCCTTTCTCTTCTGGGGTAGTACCTATAAGGCTAGTCATACAGAATTCATATCATGTTCAACCAGAGACCTAACTGATACCACACCGCTCACTGTGTGAGCAGAGGGAGAAGAGAGCTGTGTCTTAAGTCCCAGAAGGGTATCCCTTGGAAGAAAGGCATTCAATCAGAAAGTCCAGGTACCCATCTGTATCATTGCCACCTGCAGCTACTTAACCCTGAATCCTCATATCTACTACAGTTGTTCTGGAGACCTGCAACCAAACACACACACACACACACACACACACACAAACATACACATGTGCACACATATGCACACACACACCCACGCGCAGAAGACAGGGAAGGGGACTTGGGTTTGGGGAAAACCTCACCAGTTGCAAGACCCACAAAGACCCCTGGCCCCTTGCATACCTCCTGACTTGTTCTCCCACCCTTCATTCAAAAGACCCTGGGGAGGATCATAGACCTCTGACTTCCAGGATGGAGGTTCAAAGACAAACATCTGAGGGACCCAGGGTGTGAGTAAGAGATCTCAGCTCAGGATGACAAATCAGAGACTGTGAAAGACCAGCTAAGAGGTGATTGACCCACAGATGCCAAGAGACAGAGGAATTACCCAGAAAAGCAGAGGTTCATCATCACCCACTGATACAGGCCCAGCAGAAGGGGTAGCAGTCTGGAGAGGAGATGGGGAGCAGATTGGGGGGGGGGGGGTAGGGCACAGCACAGCTGCTTCTGAGATGGTGGGTGAGCTAGTGGCAGAGGTTGCCCTTCTTCTGCCCACTCCAGTCCTGCTCTGTTTACTTACCTACCCTCATTGACTCCCCCTCCCCCATCCCAAGCCTGCTTCTCCCAGGAAATGGCCAGCAGCAGGAGGGAAGCCTTGTTCAACCCCAGGGGAGTGAGGCGGCAGGCACAGCTGCTGCCCCTCAATTCCTGCTTTGGCCTTCTCCAGGGGCTAGCTCTGGCTGGCTGCCTCCCCTAAACCCCCAAGAGACCCAGTGCCTGTTCAGCCGTTGCTCAGCTGAGGTGCCCTGTCTTCCAGGCTCCCAGTCAAGCACTGCGCTGGCCCTCAGGGCCATGCAGTACAGGCCAGTGGAATCCCTGTCTTCCAGCTGGCTCTGGCTGCAGCCAGATTTCCTGGTGTCCGACTCTGAATGGAAATGTCTAGGCAGACACTGCAGAAAAATAAACCCAAGTCTTCCTTCCACTGTGGAGGGGAACAAAGTCTAACTGACTGAGGTATCAGGACTTGACCTGGGTCCTGAGATCTCTTTTGGTGAAACATTGGCCAGGTATGACATTAGGAGTAGGGACTTAGGTGGGTTCCTGGTGACAGGGGATCTAGACCCCATCAGGGAATCTTTCTGAGTGGAAGGCAGGAAACTGAGGGGCTAAACCCTCTTCCATGGGTCTAACCTCCCCAGGGCAAGTCTGTGGTCAGTAAGTCTTTTTATTGGGAGAGAGATCCAGTCTCCTTGGCTCTGCCAGCGCCCTAGGTCATGAGGATTTCGATGTCAAGCTCCAGCCGGCTGGCTCTGACTTCATAGCGGCCCCGGATCAGGCCTCGGGTTTGGCTGGCATGCCAGCGCCAGTGAGACTGGATGATGCAGGCTGCTTGGCGTGCCTGGAGGAAGCGTCTGCGGGCCTGCCACATTCGAACCTGTGCCTGCACCTTCACCACTGCCCACTCCTGGCAGGTGTAGAGTTTTAGTGCCAGGCGCCTTCTTTGCTCCAACATCTTGGCCTGCATCGACCTCCACCAGCACTGGATGACCCAGGCCCTGAGTGCTGCATGCAGTAGTGTCCGGCGCACCATGTTGCCACGCCACCATGACTGAATCTTTATGGCTGCCTTCTTAGTGGGAAGGAAGAACATGGACATGCTCAGTGGGGCACTCAGCTGTTCCTATCCCCACTTCTGGTGCTTGGGAGGAAAGGGGACCTGGCCCAGGTGGCCCTGCCCTCTCGTTTCTAGGCCCCATCCATCATATTTCCAACCCCCACTCACCTTTCGACACTGCTCATTATCTAACAGGCAGATCTCTTCTGGAAGGGCCGCACTCACAGTTTGTGTGTCCATGGCCCTGGTCTTTAGAGTTCACTCATCTATCATTTAGGCCACCCTAGTCATTAGCCCCGCCCTCAACTGTTAGTCACACCCCCATCATTGGACTCCGCCCATCTACACAAAAGCCTGCCCCTTTCTCAGGCCCTGTCTGCATTTTAACCCATTATATCCCAGGTTTTCAATTCTGAGACTGTTTCACTGGGTGCATAAAAATAGATTGGAAACCATAATCTAGAGCTTATATATTCTTTATATATATTTTCATACATATATATGCATATATGTATACAACTTTCAAATGCTCTAATGATTCACCTCTTTTCTCAAAAGACTAGAACTCTAAAAACATCACATTTATTTCAAAGTGCCCATAAATGGTATACTTGTTGCTCGGTTTAACTTTTTATAGGTGTTCTGCATACATGGGTCATAATAGGTTAACTACAACTCTCCTCTTCCCTTGCTGTGTCTCCTTATGGATTGACCAGTCATTTTATTTATTGATTCCCACCATTCTGGGGGCCTGTGGCTATCTCTTGCCTTCAGTTTATTTCTCAAACCCAACAGGCATCCCAAGTCTTGCTCTTTCCCCACCTTCCAGTCTGTTCCTCCTAGTGGCAATGAAGAATCACAGCTTTCCTGCAAGTAAGGGGGTCTTACTTTGAGAATACTCATAACCAGTGTGGACTTCCTGGAGATTAAGAGTCAGGAATCCTGGGAGGGGCCCAAGCAACATATTCCAGAAGCATATGTTTTTGTGTGTAAAATTTCTAAAAGCAAGATATTTTAGCTGCAACTGGAGAGGGCCTCTCTCTTTTCCTTCTGACTAGTCCATCACTCTTCTCCTCCTGTTAGGTGGTGAGGAATGACAGCTTCCTTCAGGATGTGACAAAGGGCAAGCTGAGTTGGGATATATTTGGACTGGTGTTAGTAGTGCAGACTTATGTGATTCAGTCATCTTTCAGGATAGATAAATTCTTGCTAGTGATTCTTAAGTTGATGTGTTCATTCATCTTGTGTCATGTCATGGAGATGAAGGGACAGAAGTGTTGCTATTGTGATATGAGCATGTTCTACAGTATCCAGCACCAGAAGTACACAGGCAGGAGGGGAAAAGTAAGATTTCTGGAGTTTGAAGCAAGAAGCTAGTTGGTAGAAAATTCTTCCTGTTACCAGACACATAAAACTGTAAGTGGAATATTATATTCTCATGGATGCCTGATTAAAATGGAAATTCTGTCTTGTCAGGAATATACTTGACAATGCAACTTTTTTCTTTTTTGGATGGGAATTTTGTGAAATAGAATTTATCAGAATCCCCATGATCATAAGGCAAAAACCAGTAGAACATCTACAAACAGCATGTAAGTCAGTGTGAGAAATACCATGTTTTATGTATCCCAAGTGTCAATAATAAACATGTTTTCATAGAAAATGATGTTGTAAAATCATCACATAAAGAGGCACTCAAAGGATATGCAACTAAAAATGTTAGACAAATATAGAGGTGGGATAGTTAATATAAATATCATGCTGTGTTTGAGGTACTTGCCAACTTTAAATAATTTGAGATTTATTAAGACTTCTTTTCATGTCCTAGATAAACTTATAATTTTGTATGTGCAATTTTGTATGATTTTTCTTAAAGCAGGTCTTCCCAATAATAGAAGCTTCAGACCTCACAACACCTGTATGTGCTCTATCATGCTGTAAAAAAAGCTCTTGTTAGCCAGATCTCTTAGGACCTCACAAAGAGCTGTATATCTAGGATTCAGAGTTAGGATTGGATCTGTAGATACAGGTGGTGCAGAGATGCTGCCAGTCCTTCAAGACTTGGAAGACCATTTTGGCTTTGGTTTTAGCATGCATTTTATCATTCCTTTTTCTGCAGGAGGGTTTGCTGGGTGCCCGTGGCATGTACGGCCATGCATTCACTGTCCATGGCTCTTGTTTATATTTATTTGAGGCTTTACTGCCTTGTACCATCCATCTGGTACTCTCCATCTGGATGTCTTACGGGTTCTTTGGTCCCACCATCCACCAAATGATCTTTTTGCACTGTGTTCAAAGTCCTCAAAAAAAGAGCATCTTTTTGCTTCCTTTAATGATCTTCAGTTTGGTTGAGTAGAACACAGCTACCAGCCATCCCAAAGGTGACTATCCTTCTATGATACTGTTAGTCTTAGTGTCAGATGCTCACTGCTGCAGAAGGGATCACTCAGGAGACATGGTTGACATGGCCAGTTTTCTGAGACATGGTAGACATGGCCAGTTTTCTGAGATTCAGCCCAACCAGACCAGGTTGCCACGGTCAAAATGCCACATTCCACCCTTCCTCTGGTATCTCTTCCCTCCTCCACTCTGGTCTGGTTAACAGTTGCTACAATATTCTGGGGCTGGGATTGTAGCTCAGTGGTAGAGCGCTTGCCTAGCATGTGTGAGGCACTGAGTTCAATTCTCAGCACCACACATAAATAAATAATAAAAAAATAAAATAAGAATAAAGGTCCATTGACAACTAAAAAAATATTCAAAAAAATTTATCCTGTATTTGTCTTCTTGAATGTCCCTGAAAAAGCTACCTGTCTCCTTTATGTTCACAGTTTGGCAATTATTCACAAAGCAATAGCAGATGTGCTGGAGCACTGTGCTTTGGGGTATGGTTTGAGTGTGTCCCCCAAGGACACATATGTTGGAAGCTTGGTCCGTGGGGAAGTGGTGTTGGGAGAGGGAGGATTTAAGAGGCAGGCCCTAGTGAGATGTCTGTAGGTCATTGGGGATGTTGCCCTCAGAAGGAATTCAGGTCGTTTTTGTGGGATCTGTGAGCTCTCCAAAGAGAGAGTTATAATTATAAGAATGAGCCCTACCTATGCATTGCTCTCTGGCTTCCTGTTTGTGATGCGATCTCTTTATCCCCCACCCCCACTCCCACCATTGTAATGCCATCCACCATGAGATCTTTGCCACAGCTGAACCATGCCAGTGTCAGGCCCTTGAATCTCCAGAACTGTGGGTTAAATAAATCTCTTTTATTTATAAACTTACCCAACCTTAGGTATTTCATTATAGTAACAAGAAATGAACTAAAATGGGGTAAGACGAATTCCCTGATTGTTAACTAAGTTTTCACAGACCATGGTCCTTGATCTCTGTTTCCTCCCAGTTTTCTTTTATCTTGTTCCTGTTTGCTTTTTTTCCAATTATAAATATAGTACGTATCTATTGCTGAAATTTCCAAGTGCAGCAACATATAAAGTGGAAAGTGAATTTCCTATTAAATTTGTTCACAGATCTATTCCTCCAAACTTAATACCTTGTACGTATTCACTTACATTTTCTATTAAAATAATTTACTTCAAATTAAATCCTTAAAACATTAATATATTATTACATAAATTCATACATTTCAAATCAAATTTTCCTTTAGTGATCCATGTTTCCTCTTCTGTGTTATTACTGCTCCCATCTTGGAGGGTATCCTGGACAATTAGCTACGTATTTATATAAAGTACATCTATGAACCTAAAGAAATATATATTTTTGTGTTTCTGTGTATTTTTTATTAATTGAAGTATTAGCATAACACAAATTGACCACTTTAACAATTTTAAACTGTCTTATTCATGGCTTTTAGTACATTTACAATGTTCTAAAGTCATTACCACTATCTAATTCCAGTTTCTAATTTCAAAAAGAAACCCTGTACCCATTAAGCAGTCACTCCTCATTAATTTTCTCCCATCTCTGCCTGTAGCAATCATTAATCTGCTTTTAGTCTTCATGGATTTGCCTAGTCTTGACATTTTATGTAAATGGAATCTTAATATATGTGACCTTTTGTTAGGCAGTATCATCACTGTGCAAATATCACAGTTGGAGGGTGGATTATTATGTCATTCCTTTTTATGGTTGGATAATATCCCATTGTATGGATATACCACATTTTGTTTCTGTGTTCATCTGTCGGTGGACATTGGAATTGCTTCCACTCTTTGGTGATTGTGAATAGTGCAGCTATGAACATTCATGTACAAGTATTTGTTTGAATGCCTGTTTTCAATTCTTTTGGGCATCTACCTAGGGCTGGGTCATATGGTAATTCTGGACTGAACATTTTGAGAAACTGCAAAACTGTTTTTCACATAGCCAAATTGTATTATAGTTCCACCAACCTCTGCATCCTCATCAACTCTTGTTATTTTCCTTTTTGAAAAAGAAATTATAGCCATCCTAGTGGGTGTGAAGTGGTATCTTACTGTGATTATGATTTTCATTTCCCAAAGACTAGTGATGTTAAGCATCTTTGCACATGCTTGTTGACCATTCGTATATCCTCTTTAGAGCAATGTCTATTCAGGTCGTTGCCCACTGTGTAACTGGTGTACAGTCTGTCTTGCTTAACAATGAGGATATGTTCTGAGATTGTGTCATTAGGCAATTTCATTATTGTGCAAATGTTGCAGAATGTACTTACACAAACCAAGCTCCAACATCACTGGGCAATATGCTTTTATGGGACACCATAGGTTTTTCAGTGTATAATTGACTGAAATATTCTTATGTGGTGCATGACCATATTTGTTTTTTTATGTTTGTTCTTTTCATGATTGAATTGTAAGATTTCTTCATATATTCCAGGCACCAGATCCTTATGAGATATATGATTTGAAAATATTTTTCCCATTCTATAAGTTATCCTTTTCACTTTCTTCATAATGCTATTTGATGCACAAAAGATTTTAATTTTGATCAAGTTCAGTTTATCTGTTTTTCCTTTGTTGTTTGTGCTTTGCTGTGATAGCTAAGGATCCATTGCCAAACCCAAGGTAATTAAGATTCACTTGCATGTTTTCTACTAAGAGTTTTACAGTTTGATCTTTTATATTTAAATCTTCAACTGATTTTGAGTTACTTTTTGTAAATGTTGTAAGGTAAGAATCCAACTATACCTTTGCATGAGGTTATCCATTTGTCCCAACACCTTTGTTAAAGAGAATATTCTTTCTGCTAGTCTTCCTTCCCTTTTTTGAAAAATCAATTGAACATAGATGTATGGTTTTATTTCTAGCCTCTAAATTCTATTCCATTGACCTATATATCCATCTTTATGATGGTACCACACTATCTTGATCACTATATCTTTGTACTAAGTTTTAAAGTGGAAAGTGTGAGTCCTCCAACTTTGTTTTTCTTTTTCAATATCGTTTTTGGCTCTTCTGGGTCCCTTGTAATTCCATATGAACTTTAAGATTAGCTTGTTGATTTCTAAAGAAAAAAAAAAAACAATGGGAATTTTGATAAGGATTACGTAGACTCTGTAGACCAAATTGGGGAGTATTAAGTTTTTCAACCTGTGAACATAAAATATCTTCCAATCTATTTAGATCTTCTTTAATTTCTTTCAACAATATTTTGTAGTTTTCTGTGGACAAGTTTGCACCTGCTTGGTTAAATTTACCCTGAAGAATTTATTTTTTGATGCTACTATAAATAGAATTGTTTTCTTAATTCCATTTTTGAATTTTTCATTGCTAATGTATAGAAATACAAATGATTTTTATATGTTGATATTGTATCTTGCAACTTTGCTGAATTTGTTTGTTAGCTCTTAATACATTTTTTGGTGTGAATTCTTTTGGATTCTTTATAGTAAGTTCATGTCATCTAAAAATAGAGATAATTTAAGTTCTTTTTGAATTTGAATACATTTTAGCTCTCTTCCTTGATTAGTTCTCTACCTAGAACTTTCAGTATAATGTTCAGTAGCACCAACGAAAGCAGATATTAATAGTTGAATGTTTTTATCATGAAAGGATGTTGGATTTTGTCCAATTCTTTTTTGTTTGCATTGGTTGAGATAATGATTTTTCTGTTTATTCTATTAATATAGTGTGTTAACATTGATTTTCACGTGTTGAAATCTCCTTTGCATTCCTGAGAGAAATCCCACTGGGTAATGTATATAATGATTTTAATATGCTATTGGATTTGATTTGCTACTATTTTATTGAGGATTTTTGCATCTATATTCAAAAAGGGTTTTGGTGTTCAGTTTTCTTTCCTTGTAGTGTCTTTGGCTTTTGTTACAGGATAATACTGGCCTCAAAAAATGAGTCAGAAAATGTTCCCTCTTCCTCTATTTTTGGGAAGAATTTTAGTGAAACATTGATAAAATATACCAGAAAAATCAACTGTTCCTGGGCTTTACTTTGTTGAAAGCTTTTTGATTACTGATTTAATCTCCTTGCTTGTTATAGACTTATTCATTTTTCTAATACTTCTTCATTCAGTTTTGTGTTTCTAGGAATTTGACTGTTTCATCTAGGTTATCTGATTTGTTGGCATCTAGTTGTTCATGGTATTCTCGTATAATCCTTTTCATGAAGAGATCCAGGATGGCACACTAGAAGGAGGCTGCATCCTTGTCACTCCATAACTCAGGATTCAAGCAGAGGAAATACTGCTTCTCTGTGAGGCAATCATGGCAGAGGCAGTCTCCTGCTGTTTACCCCTTTCTTCTATCGCGATCAGATTGCTCACTGACCGTTGCCTATCATTCATCATTTGCCCATTTGTTGCCTCTTCCTGCCCATCACCTGCCTTTCACCTACCCATCGCCCACCACCTGATGTCCATTGGTTGATTGTCCACTGTTAACCTGCAGACTGTCAGCAGATCGCCTGCTGCCCACTGTTGCCTGGAAGTCCATTGTCATAGTACTCGAAAGTTGGGTTACATGTGACTGCCATCTTGGGACAATACCCAGGGTCTGCATGTTTGCCACCACAGCTGCCACCATCTTGGGGCCACTTTGGTCTGGGGACTTGGGCCAGGGCCTGGAGATTCACTGGAGTACTTGTAGGTCTGGTTGCACCTGAGGTCTTTCTGCTCAGTGTGGTAGTGGCTGCCATCTGGCTGCCTCTTTGCAGGGTCACTCCTTTGTGTGAGTGTATCCCTGGTGGTCTCTCTGCAAGTTGAAAGAGCATTGAGGTCTTGGGGCTGCAGCAAGACAGGGCCTGGGGAAGCTAAAGACCAGGACCATCAGATTACAGTTTGGTTTGCGTGGGCCAGCCTGGATCTGGCAAGCCTATGGAAAGCTGGAGACTAGGGGCCATTCCCTGGGGAGCAGAGATTGAAGAAACTGGAGAAAACTGGGCTGTCTCCAGCTCAGTGAGTCCTGAAGTATGCAGGGATGGAAGGGGCCAGCTACAACAGGTTGGAAGCCTGTAAGAGGGTGTGAGGGCATCTTGCTATTGGCTCACCCACCCAACCAGTCCAGCACCCACTGGACAGGAGCTAACATCAAACTTCAAACAACCACACCTATCAGCAGAGAAGGGAAGCTGAGAAAAATTTTGAAAGTCAGTGGAAGCAGTCATTCAATTTTCCATTGAGACTTTCCTCCTTTTCTTTTTCTTCTTTTTTCAACCTCTCTCTCATACCCCTACCATCTTTGAATCCAAATATTTTTCATTCGTCAATTTATTGAGGAATGGAATGTCTGCATAGTATATTACAGTTTTGTTGTGTATTCTTATATTTTTACTTTTTTAGAAAAAAATCAGTATATATTTTTTCTCTCACTTATCTATCTCCCTGGATTCTCTTTCTCACTTCTCTCATACTAACAGTCAACCTCTATTAATTCCTTCCTCCCTCTTACTGTAAGTTTTTACCTCTATCATCTCTCCTTCTCTCTCATAAACATCACATCTTACATTACTCTGTTACCTCATCGTCCATCATTTGAAATGGTAAACTCTCTTAGCATGCTTACTGTTTTTATTGTAGACAATAATTGAATACTTCATTTCTGTCTATTGTGATAAAACTGTAAATGCCTTAATAGGAGCCAGTTGGTTTAAGGTGGTATATCATTTACATTGAGTGTTGTTAAAATTGATCTCTCCCTTAAAGGTGAGGTACTGAAAGCCTTCAGGGACAATATAAAACTACAGGGTAAAATCTGTACTGCTTCAGTCAGATGCCACTAGCTGAGAAGACATACAAACAACATGAAAAAACAAGGGAGAAAAAGTGCCTCCAACAAACCAAGATGTTCCAACAATAGAATCTATAGACAACACAGAAGAAATGTCACAGGAGTTTAGAAAATACATAGTTAGACTGATCTTTGAAATAAAGAATGGTATTGGAGAGAAAATACAGGAGGTGAAATATCACTTCAATGAAGAAGCAGAGACTATAAAAAGGAATCAAGCAGAAATTCTCAAAAAGAAGGAAACAATAAACTAAATTAAAAATTCAATGGAAAGTATCACAACAGACTAGACTACTTGGAAGACAGAACCTCAGATAATGAAGACAAAATATATACTCTTAAAAATAAGGTTGACTGCACAGAGAAGATGGTAAGAAACCATGAACAGAACTTCCAAAAAATATACGATAACATGAAAAGACCAAATTTAAGATTTATTGGAATAGATGTGGAGATACAAACCAAAGGAATACACAATCTTTTCAATGACATAGTATCAGAAAACTTCCTAAATCTAAAGAATGAAATGGAAAAACAACTACAAGAGGCTTACAGGACTCCAAATGTACAAAATTACAGCAGCCCCACACCAAGGCATGTTATAAGGAGAATGACTAATATACAGAATAAAGATAGAATTTTAAAGGCTGTGAGAGAAAAAAATCAATTACATATGGGGGAAACCAATTCAGATCTCAGCTAATTTTTCAACCTAGACCTTCAATGCCAGGAGGTCCTGGAATAACATATATCAAGCTCTGAAAGAAAATGGAGGCCACCCGAGGATTTTATATCCAGCAAAAATAAGATTCAGATTTGAAGATGAAATAAAAACCTCCCATGATAAACAAAAGTTAAAAGAATTCACAACTAGAAATCCTGCACTACAGACTATTTTCAGCAAAATATTCAATGAGGAGAAAATGAAAAAAAAAATAATGAAAACCATAAAAGGGAGGAACTATACTAAAGGAAAGATCAATCAAAGGAGAAACTAAGTCAAGTTAAAAACCAAAAATAAACCAAAATAACCAAGAATACAAATCATAACTCAATAATAACACTGAATGTTAATGGCCTAAACTCATCAATCAAAAGCCATAGACTGGCAGATTGGATTTAAAAAAAGACCCAACAAAATGCTGTCTTCAAGAGACTCACCTCCTTGGAAAAGACATCCATGGACTAAAGATGAAAGGTTGGGAAAAAAACATATCACAAATGAATAGCAGGGGTTTCCATCCTCATATCAGATAAAGTGGACTTCAAACCAAAGTTAAAAGGGATAAAGAAGGACATTTCATACTGCTTAAAGGAATCATACACCAATAAGACATAACGATCATAAATATATATGCCCCAAATAATGGAGCATCTACATATATCAAACAAACCCTTCTCAATTTCAAGAATCAATACTGGGTGACTTTAACACACATCTCTCACCACTGGATAGATATTTCAAACAAAAAATAAACAAAGAAACTATCAAATTAAATAATATAATCAATGATTTAGTGTGGAAAGCAGTGACTGAGATTGGGGGTCTCTGAAGATCTCATGACTGAAGCATTCCTGGTGCCTGGGAATGTTTCTGTGCAAGGGCACAGGATGCTTAACTGCCATGGCAATGCCCTGTAGGAGGAGGCTCTGTGCAAGAGTCTTATCATATCTGACCTTGATTTCAGGCACATAGCTCCTGGAAATAGAGGAATTCTTATGCTAGACAACCACAATGTTTCACCAGCTCCACTTGTCCTGTTCTGCCCACTTTACAGTAACTTTTAACAATGGACTTTCTTGAGAGCTACACAAAATTTCTAACATTGCACTTTGCAACTGTGGATTGCAACTGCAGAAAAACTGCATATATGCCTTAGTTTCTGTAACTTTCCTGAATACAATGAATCATGGTTGCATAGTCTTTAACCTGATAAGGAGACATATATAAGTAGAGATTGCTGGTGTAACTCTTTAGATCTGCTTCTCTATCAGTAAGCAAAGCTCCACGTGATCCCAGCTTAATCTTCAAAATCTGTGTTTGTGAATCTTTATTTTCCAATCCTCCTTCACCCCTCGCTGTCTCAGCAATTTACACTTAATGAACATATATAGAATATTTCATCCATCATTGAGTGAATACACTTTATTCGCAGCAGCACATGGATCCTTCTCTAAGATAGAACATATGTTATGCCACAAAACAACTCTCAGCAAATACAAAAAAGTAGAAATACTATTCTTCATTCTATCAGATTATAATGGAGTTAAACTAGAAATCAACAATAAAATAAAAAATAGAAGCTACTCCAACACCTGGAGACTAAATAGCATGCTATTGAATGATGAATGGATAAAAGAAGAAATCGAGGAGGAAATAAAAAAATTCTTACAGATAAATGAAAACACCAATACAACATGTCAAAATCTCTGAGATGCTATGAAGGCAGTGCTAAGAGGAAAGTTCATTGCATTGAGCTTATACATTAAAGGAATAGAAAGTCAACAAATAAATGACCTCACATTACTCTCAAAGCCCTCGTAAAAGAAGAACAAATCAAAACCAAAAGCAGCAGAAGACAGGAAATAATTAAAATCAGAGCTGAAATCAATGAAATTGAATCAAAGGAAACAATTCCAAAAATTGACAAAACAAAAAGTTGGTTCTTTGAAAAAATAAATAAAATTGATAAACCCTTAGACACACTAACAAAGAGAAAGACAGAGAAAACTCAAATTACTAAGATTCGTGATGAAAAAGGAAATATTATGACAGATACTACTGAAATACATAATACAATTAGAAACTATTTTGAAAACTTACACTCAAATAAAATAGAAAAACTTGAAGACATTGACACATTTCTAGAGACATATGATCTACCCAAACTGATGCAGGAGGGCATACACAATTTACGGATCAATTTCAAGCAAAGAAAGAAATGGAAGATACCATCAAAAATCTATTAAGGAAGAAAAGCCTCAGGACCAGACAGATGGGTTCTCAGCCAAGTTCTATAGAATCTTCAAAGAAAAATTAACACCAATACTTCTCAAATTATTCCATGAAATAGAAAAGGTTGGAACCCTTCCAAACTCATTGTTTAAGGCTAGTATCATCCTGATACCAAAAGCAGAAAATAAACACATCAAGAAGAGAAAACTTCAGGGGCTGGGCCTGTAGCTCAGTGGTAGAGTGCTTGTCTCACATGTGTGAGGCCCTGAGTTTGAGTCTCAGCACCACATAAAATTAAAAAAAAGATATTGTGTCCACATACAACTAAAAAATTAAAAAAAAAAAAGAAAATTTCAGGCCAATATCCCTAATGAACAGAGATGCAAAAATTCTCAATAAAATTCTGACAAATCACATACAAAAACATATTAAAAAGATAGTGCACCATGATCAAGTGGGGTTCATCCCTGGAATGCAAGGTTGGTTCAATATATGGAAATCAATAAACGTAATACATCATATCAATAGATTTAAAGACAGGAATCATATGATTATCTCAAGAGATGCAGAAAAAGCATTTGAAAAAATACAGCACCGCTTCATGTTCAAAACACTAGAAAAACTAGAGATAGTAGGAACATACCTGAGCATTGTAAAAGCTATCTATGCTAAGCCCATTACCAACATCATTCTAAATGGAGAAAAATTGAAAGCTTTCCTTCTAAAACTGGAACCAGACAGGGATGCCCTCTTTCACCACTTCTATTCAACATAGTCCCTTGAAACTAGTCAGAGCAATCAGACAGACAAAAAAAAATTAAAGGGATATGAATAGGAAAACAGACCTCGAACTATCACTGTTTGCTGATGACATGATTCTATATTTAGAAAATCCAAAAAAAACTCCACCAGAAAACTTCTAGAACTATAAATGAATTCAGCAAAGTAGCAGGATATAAAACCAATACCCATGAATCAAATGCATTTCTATACACAAGCAACAAACCCACTGCAAGAGAAATTAGGAAAACTACCCCATTCACAATAGCCTCAACAAAAATAAAATACTTGGGAATCAATCTAACAAAAGAGGTGAAAGGCCTCTACAATGAAAACTCCAGAACACCAAAGAAAGGAATGGAAGAAGACCTTAGAAGATGGAATTCCCATGCTCTTGGATAGACACAATTAATATTGTTAAAATGGCCATACTACCAAAGGCACTATACAGATTCAATGCAATGCAATTCCTTTTAAAATCCCAATGACATTCTTCATAGAAATAGAAAAATCAATCATGAAATTCATTGGAAAAATAAGAGACCCAGAATAGCCAAGGCAATCCTTAGCAAGAAGAGCAAAGCAGGAGGCATCACAATACCAGAGCTTAAACTATACTACGGAGCAATAGTCACAAAAATGGCATGGTATTGGCACCAAAATAGACATATAGTCCAATGGTACCCAATAGAAGACCCAGAGACAAAGTCACATAAATAAGTTTATCTCATACTAGATGAAGGTGACAAAAATATACATTGGAGAAAAGATAGCCTATTCAACAAATTGTGCTGGGAAAACCGGAAATCCATATGTAACAAAATGAATTTAAACCTCTATCTTTCACCATGCACAAAAATCAACTCAAAGTGGATCAAAGACTTAGGTTCTAGAACAGAGACCCTGTGCCTAATAGAAGAAGAAGTAGGCCCAAATCTTCATCATGTTGGCCTAGGACTTGACTTCCTTAACAAGAATTCTAAAGTGCAAAAAGTAAAAGTAATAATCAATAAATGGGGGGGCTGAGGTTGTGACTCAGTGGTAGAGCATTTGCCTTGTATGTGTGTGGCACAGGGTTTGATTCGCAACACCACATATAAATAAATGAATAAAATAAAGGTCCATTAACAACTAAAAAATATTTTAAAAAAGAATAAAAGGGATGGATTCAAACTAAAAGGCTTCTTCTCACGAAGGAAACAATCAATAACATGAAAAGAGAGCCTACAGAATGGGAAAAAATCTTCACCACATGCACCTCAGAGCACTAATCTCTAGGGTATATAAAGAACTCAAAAAGTTTAACACCAAAAACCAAATATCTCAATCAATAAATGGGCTAAGGAACTGAACAGACACTTCATAGAAGAAGAAATACAATTGATCAACAAACATGAAAAAATGTTCAACATCTCTAGCAATTAGAGAAATGCAAATCAAAACTACTCTAAGATTTCATCTCACTCCAATCAGAATGGCAATTATCAAGAATACAAACAATAGTAAGCATTGGCGAGGATGTGGGGAAAGAGGATGTGGTCTGGGGCTGTGGCTCAGTGGTGGAGCCTAGCATGTATGAGGCACTGGGTTTGATTCTCAGCACTGCATACAAATAAAGGTCCACTGACAACTAAAAAATATGTATTAAAAAAAGTTACACTCATACATTGTTGATGGGACTGCAGATTGGTGCAACCACTTCGGAAAGCAGTGTGGAGATTCCTCAGAAAACTTGGAATGGAACCACCATTTGACCCAGTTATTCACTCCTTGGCATACACCCAAAGGACTTAAAATCAGCATACTACAGTGATGCAGTCACATCACAATAGTAGCTCAATTCACAATAGCTAGATTGTGGAACCAACCTAGATGCCCTTCAACAGATGAATGGGTAAAGAAACTGTGGTTCATATACTCAATGGAATATTACTCAACCTTAAAGAAGAATGAAATTATGGCATTTGCAGGTAAATGGATGGAACTGGAGAATATAATGCTAAGTGAAATAAGTCAGTCCCCCAAAAATAAAGGCTGAACTTTTTTCTCTGATAAGTGGATGCTGATCCATGGCAGGGAGTGGGTAGGGAAGAATGAAGGAACTTTGAATTATGCAGAGGGGAGTGAGGAGTGGGGAGGGGCAGTAGGGATAGGAAGGACAGTAGAATGAGATAGACATTATCGCCCTATATCTACGTATGAAAAATAAATAAATAAAATAAAGAAAATTTTTTTATTTAAAAAATCCTTTTCATTTCTAATAGTGTGGTAGTAATGACCCTACTTTCATTCCTGATGTTAATACTTCAAGTCTTATCTTTATTTGTTTAGATTAGCTAACCATTTGTCAATTTTGTTGATCTTTTTAATGAATCAACTTTGGTTTTGCTGATATATTGTTATTTTTAGTTTTATCTTTATTTGAATTTTTATTATATTTCTTCAGTTTGCAATTTATTTGCTTTTGTTTTCTAGTTTCTTGAGGTTAAAAAGTTATGTGTTAATTTGAGATCTTCTTTTTTAATTTAGGCATTTATAACTATGTGTTTATGAGCACTGATTTTTCTACATTCCACAAGTTTTGATGTGTTGTGTTTTTATTTTCACTCATATGGAAGGGTTTTCTTAATTTCCTTTGTGAATTTTTCTTTGACTCATTAGTTCAAAAGTATGTTGCTGATTTCTACAAATTGGTGGATTTTTCAGATTTCCTTGTTATTGGTTTCTAGTATCATTCTGTTGTAGACATAGAAGACACTTCATGTGATTTCTATCTTTTTCAATTTATTGAGCCATGTTTGTGGTCTCACATGTGGTCTATCCTGGAGAACATTTTGTGTGTGCTTGAGGAGAATTCTGATGTTGAGTGGAATATTACATTATTTCTGTTAGATCTAGTGCTGTAAAATGAAGGCCAAATATTCTATTTCCTTTATGTTTATGTTTTTTCAATCTAGTCAATCTATTCATTATTGAAAGTAGAATGTTAAGGTATCCAACTATTAGTTTTGATCTATTTGTCCTTCATTTCCCCCCCACTTTTTTTTTGTGTGTGGTTCTTGGGATGAAACCAAGGGCCTCATATTTGCTAGACAAGTAATTTACCACTGAGTTACATCCCCAGCCCCTCTCCCTTCATTTATGCCAGTTTCTCTTTCATATATTTTGGGTGTTCTTGTTAGGTGTACATATGTTTACAATTACTATATCTTTGTGTGAGTGCGTGTGTGTGTGTGCGTGTGTGTTGCTGGGAATGGAATCCAGGGCCTCATACATGTTAGGCAAGCCCTCTACATCTACCTCTACCCCCAATCATTATATCTTTCTTTATGTATAATTTTTATTTGTTCTTTTTAGTTATACATGACAGTAGAGTGTATTTTGCCATATTATACATACATGGAGTATAACTTCCCATTCTTGTGGTTGTACATGATGTGGGTTACACTGTTTGTGTATTCATATAAGAACATAGGAAAGTTATATCAGATTCATTCTGTTTTTTCCATTCCCATCCCCTCCCTTCCCCCCAACCCCCCTGTCCAATCCAGTGAACCTCAAACACCACCCCAACTATGAGTCAACATCTGCATATCAGAGAGAACATTTAGTTTTTGGTATTTTGGGATTGGTTTATTTCACTTAGCATGATAGCCTCTAGTTCAATCCATTTACCAGCAAATGCCATAATTTAATTATTTACGGCTGAATAATATTCCATTGTGTATATGTACATTTTCTTTATCCATTCATCTGTTGAAGGGCACCTAGGTTGGTTGCATAGCTTAGCTACTGTGAATTGAGCTGCTGTAAACATTGATGTGACCTCATCACTATAATAGGCTGATTTTAAGTCCTTTGGGAGTGTGCCAGGGGTTGGGATACCTGGGTCAAATGGTGGTTCCATGCCAAGTTTTCTGAGGAATCTCCACACTGCTTTTCAGAGTGACTGCACCAATTTGCAGTCGCACCAGCAATGTATGAGTGTACATTTTCCCTGACATCCTCACCAACATTTGTTACTTGTATTCTTCCAATCAAGAATCTTGATGGATTGACTCTTTTTATCATTACATAATGTCTTTCTTTGATTTCTTACATAATTCCACTTTTTTATTATTTAAACAAATGGGATACATGTTGTTTCTCTATTTGTACATGAAGTCAAGGCATACCATTTGTGTAATCATAAATTTACATAGGGCAATGTTGTTTGATTCATTCTGTTATTTTTTCCCTCCCTCCCACCCCTCCCACCCTCTTTTCCCTCTATACAGTCCTTCCTTCTTCCATTCTTACCACCCTCCTTATCCCTAACCCTAAAACTAACCCTAACCCTAACGCTAACCCCTCCTACCCCCCATTATATGACCTCATCCGCTTATCAGCGAGATCACTCGTCCTTTAGTTTTTTGAGATTGGCTTATCTCACTTAGCATGATATTCTCCAATTTCATCCATTTGCCTGCAAATGCCATAATTTTATCATTCTTCATGGCGGAGTAATATTCCATTGTATATATATGCCACAGTTTCTTTACCCGTTCATCAACTGAAGGGCAACTAGGTTGGTTCCACAAACTGGCTATGATGAATTGAGCAGCTATGAACATTGATGTGGCTGTATCTCTGTAGTATGCTGATTTTAAGTCCTTTGGGTATAGGCCAAGGAGTGGGATAGCTGGGTCAAATGGTGGTTCCATTCCAAGTTTTCTGAGGCATCTCCACACTGCTTTCCAGAGTGGCTGCATTAATTTGCAGCTCCACCAGCAATGTATGAGTGTACCTTTTTCCCCACATCCTTGCCAACACCTGTTGTTGCTTGTGTTCTTGATAATCGCCATTCTAATTGGGGTGAGATGAAATCTTAGGGTAGTTTTGATTTGCATTTCTCTTATTACTAGAGATGTTGAACATTTTTTCATACATCTGTTGATTGCTTGTACATCTTCTTCTGTGAAGTGTCTGTTCATTTCTTTAGCCCATTTGTTGATTGGATTATTTGTATTCTTGGTGTAGAGTTTTTTGAGTTCTTTGTAGATTCTGGAAATTAGCGCTCTATCTGAAGTATGAGTGGCAAAGATATTCTCCCACTCTGTAGGCTCTCTCTTCACATTACTGATAGTTTCCTTTGCTGAGAGAAAGCTTTTTAGTTTGAATCTATCCCAGTTGTTGATTCTTGCTTTTATTTCTTGTGCTATGGGAGTCCTGTTAAGGAAGTCTGATCCTAAGCCAACAAGTTGAAGGTTTGGACCTACTTTTTCTTCTATAAGATGCAGGGTCTCTGGTCTGATTCTGAGATCCTTGATCCATTTTGAGTTGAGTTTTGTGCAGGGTGAGAGATAGGGGTTTAGTTTCATTCTGTTGCCAGTTTTCCCAGCACCATTTGTTGAAGAGGCTATCTTTTCTCCACTGCATATTTTTGGCCCCTTTTTCTAGTATGAGAAAATTGTATTTATTTGGGTTTGTGTCCGTGTCCTCTATTCTGTACCATTGATCTACCTGTCTATTTTGGTACCAATACCATGCCGTTTTTGTTACTATTGCTTTGTAGTATAGTTGAAGATCTGGTATTGCGATACCCTCTGCTTCACTCTTTCTACTGAGGATTGCTTTAGCTAATCTGGGTTTCTTATTCTTCCACATGAATTTCATAATTGCTTGCTCTATTTCTGTAAGGTACATCATTGGGATTTTAATTGGAATTGCATTGAATCTGTATAGCACTTTAGGTAGTATGGCCATTTTGACAATATTAATTCTGCCTATCCAAGAACGTGGGAGATCTTTCCATCTTCTAAGGTTTTCCTTAATTTCTTTCTTTAGTGTTTTGTAGTTCTCATTGTAGAGGTCTTTCACCTCTTTAGTGAGATTGATTCCCAAGTATTTTATTTTTTTCGATGCTATTGTGAATGGGGTAGTTTTCCTAATTTCTCTTTCTGAAGATTCATCACTTATGTATAAAAATGCATTGGATTTATGAGCATTGATCTTGTAACCTGCTACTTTACTGAATTCACTTATGAGTTCTAAGAATTTTCTGGTGGAATTTCCAGGTTCCTCTAAATATATAATCATGTCATCAGCAAACAGGGATAGTTTGAGTTCTTCTTTTCCTATTTGTATCCCTTTAATTTCTTTGGTTTGTCTAATTGCTCTGGCTAGAGTTTCAAGGACGATGTTGAATAGAAGTGGTGAAAGAGGGCATCCCTGCCTTGTTCCAGTTCTTAGGGGGAATGCTTTCAGTTTTTCACCATTTAGAATGATATTGGCCATGGGCTTAACGTAGATGGCCTTTACAATGTTAAGGAATGTTCCCACTTCCCCAATTTTTTCTAGTGTTTTGAGCATGAAGGGATGCTGTATTTTATCAAATGCTTTTTCTGCATCTATTGAAATAATCATGTGATTCTTAACTTTAAGTCTGTTGATATGATGAATGGCATTTATTGATTTCTGGATGTTGAACCAACCTTGCATCCCTGGGATAAACCCCACTTGATCGTGGTGCACTATCTTTTTAATATATTTTTGTATGTGATTTGCTAAAATTTTGTTGAGAATTTTTGTGTCGATGTTCATTAAGGATATTGGTCTGAAATTTTCTTTCCTCGATGTGTCTCTGTCTGGTTTAGGTATCAGGGTGATATTGGCTTCATAGAATGAGTTTGGAGGGTTCCCTCCTCTTCTATTTTATGGAATACTTTGAGGAGTATTGGAATGAGCTCTTCTTTATAGGTTTTGTAGAACTCGGCTGAGAACCCATCTTGTCCCGGACTTTTCTTTGTCGGTAGGCTTTTTGATGACCTCTTCTATTTCATTGCTTGAAATTGATTTATTTAAGTTGTGTATGTCCTCCTCGTTCAGTTGAGGTAATTCATGTGTCTCTAGAAACTTGTTGATGTCTTTGAGGTTTTCTATTTTGTTGGAGTATAGATTTTCAAAATAGCTTCTAATTATGTTTTGTATTTCACTCGTGACTGTTGTGATATTTCCTTGTTCATTCCGAATTTTAGTAATTTGAGTTTTCTCCCTCTTTCTCTTTGTTAGTGTGGCTAAGGGTTTATCAATTTTGTTTATTTTTTCAAAGAACCAACTATTTATTTTGTTAATTTTTCCGATTGTTTCTTTGTTTCAATTTCTACTTCTTTTGTTGAATGCGCCCCATGAAATAAATCTTCCTCTAAGTACTGATTTCATAGTGTCCCAGAGATTTTGATATGATGTGTCTTTGTTCTCGTTTACTTCTAAAAATTTTTTTATTTCCCTCCTGATGTCTTCTGTTATCCATTCATCATATAATAGTGTATTATTTAATCTCCAGGTATTGGAGAAGTTTCTGTTTTTTATTCTGTCATTTATTTCTAATTTCAGTCCATTATGATCTGATAGAGTACAAGGTAGTATCTCTATCTTCTTGTATTTGCTACCAGTAGCTTTGTGGCATAAAACATGGTCTATTTTAGAGAAGGATCCATGTGCTGCTGAGAAGAAAGTGTATTTGTTCTTTGTTGGATGGTATATTGTATATATGTAGGTTAAGTCTAAATTGTTGATTGTGTTATTGAGATCTATGGTTTCTTTATTCAATTTTTATTTGGACTATCTATCCAGCGGTGAGAGCGGTGTGTTAAAATCGCCTAGTATTATTGTGTTGTGGTCTATTTGATTTCTGGAATTGAGAAGGATTTGTTTGACGTGCATGGATGAGCCAATGTTTGGGGCATAGATATTTATGATTGTTATGTCTTGCTGATTTATGCTTCCCTTAGGCAGTATGAAATGTCCTTCTTTATCCCTTCTGACTAGTTTTGGCTTGAAGTCCACATTATCTGAAATAAGGATGGACACTCCAGTTTTTTTGCTGTGTCCGTGTGCATGGTATATTTTTTCCCATCCTTTCACCTTTAGTCTATGGGTATCTCTTTCTATGAGATGAGTCTCTTGCAGGCAGCATATTGTTGGATTTTTATTTTTAATCCAATCTGCCAGTCTATGTCTTTTGATTGATGAGTTCAGGCCATTAACATTCAGGGTTAGTATTGTGATATGATTTGAATTCCTAGTCATTGGACCCATTTTTGTTTTTTGACATGATTTGGTTTCTCCTTTATTGGGCTATTCCTTTAGGCTAGTTCCTCCCGTTGCTGATTTGCATTGTTGTTTTTCATCTCTTCCTCATGGAATATTTTGCTGAGAATGTTCTGTAATGCCGGTTTTCTTATTGTGAATTCCTTTAGCTTTTGTTTATCATGGAAGGATCTTATTTTGTTGTTAAATCTGAAAGTAAGTTTTGCTGGGTATAAGATTCTTGGTTGGCATCCATTTTCTTTCAGGGCTTGGTAAATGTTGTTCCAGGCCCTTCTAGCTTTTAGGGTCTGGATTGAAAAATCTGCTGATATTCTTATTGGTTTCCCCCTTAATGTAATTTGATTCTTTTCTCTTGCGGCCTTTAAAATTCTCTTTCTTTTGTATGTTCGGTATTTTCATAATAATGTGCCTTGGTGTGTGTCTGTTGTGATTTTGTATATTTGGAGTCCTATAAGCCTCTTGTATCTGGTTTTCCATTTCATTCTTCAGATTTGGGAAATTTTCTGATATTATTTCATTGAATAGATTGTTCATTCCTTTGGTTTGTTTCTCTAAGCCTCCCTCAATCCCAATAATTCTTAAATTTGGCCTTTTCATGATATCCCATAATTCTTGTAGATTCTGTTCATGATTTCTTACCATCTTCTCTGCTTGGTCAACTTTGTTTTCAAGATTAAATATTTTGTCTTCCATGTCTGAGGTTCTGTCTTCCAGGTATTCCATCCTATTAGTTATGCTTTCTATGGAGTTTTTAACTTGGTTTATTGTTTCCTTCATTTCAAGGATTTCTTTTTTTTTTTTTAGTATCTCTAACTCTTTATTGAAATGATCTCTTGCTTCCCATATTTGCTCTTTTAACTGTTGATTGGTGCGATCATTTAATGCCTGCTTTTGCTCTTTCATCTCCTCCTTCAATGCCTGCATTTGCTCTTTCATCTCCTCGTTTGCTTCCCTGATTATTTTAATTATGTACATTCTGAACTCCCTTTCTGACATTTCTTCTGCTGTGCTGTCATTGGGTTTTATTGATATAGTATCTAGGTTTGTTTGGGACATTTTCTTCCCTTGTTTTCTCATATTGGTCAGAGGTCAGTGGGACTCTGAGATATTACAGATTTCCTCTATTGTTTTATAGTGTCCCTGAAGATTTCCAGTGTATCACCTCCCAGCCTTCAATAGCCTGAAGTCTTGGAGTAACTTGATAATGCAGTGCTTCTGAAGAAAGCTGTCCCTAGCCCGCTACTGGTTCCAGGGCTTGGAGCTGGCTCTGTGTGGAAAGGTTCTCACTGGGGGGCCTCTCTGAGAAGCTGGCCGTGTGGTAGGAGCCCACCACCGGAGTTCGCAGGGTTGTCTGTGGAAGACTCTAGCTGCCCTACCCTACTCTGATAAGCCGCCACTATCCGGGTCTGCCACCCAGGCCGAGTTTCACCAGGTGGGGGAGACTCACCCCGTGGCTCTATTTTAGTCTGAGTCTCTCAATGCCTCCCCTTATTGAATCCTGGGTTCTGGAGCGACTGGAAATGCAGTCACCCTCTAGTCCGTCATCTTGGATCCCCCCGTGGAAAGAGCCTGCGGCCGGAGGGGGCACGGCCACCTGGAGAACTCTCTGTCTGCCCTGCACTGGTCCCAGAGGCTGCTTGCAGGTCGGAGCTCTCCGCTGGCTCGGGGACTTGTGGCTGACTCCCATGGCTCTATTTTAGTCTGAGTCTCTCAATGCCTCCCCTTCTTGAAATCTGGGTTCTGGAGTACTGGAGATGCAGTCACCCTCTAGTCCACCATCTTGGATCACCCGTTTCCTGGCTGTCAGGGTGTTCAATGTTCTTACTATGGATTTTCCAGCACCTTCCTAATAGAACAACCTGGAAAACTATTTCAGAGGTCTCAGTCCATAGAAGGCCACCTCCATTTCTTGGGGATTGGGGCTGAGGGAAGGCAGAAGAACATCATGGCAGAAGAGTGTGGCAGAAGGAAGCAGCTCACATAGTGATCAGGAAGCCCCACTTCTTCTTTTTATTTTTGGTACTGGGGATTGAACCCAGGGACACTTAACCACTGAGCCACATCCCTAGACTTTTCTATTTTTTATTTTGAGACAGAGTCTTGCTAAGTTACTAAGGGCCTAAGTTGTTGATGCTGGCTTTGCACTTGCGATCCTCCTGCCTCAGCTCCTGTGCTGCTGGAATTACAGGTTTGTGTCACTGTCATCCCTCCACTTTCAATCTATGTGTGTCTTTAGATCCAAAGACAGCCTCTGGTATAAAGGAGATAGTCAGGTCGTTTTCTTTTCATCCATTCTGCCATTCTCTTCCTTTTGACTAGGGAGTTAAATCTGTTTAAATTTAATATAATTGCTGATAAAAGGGGCTTACTGCAGCCATTTTGCTATTTATTTTCTGAATGTTAAATTCTATTGTTTTTAGTTTCTCCATTACTGCATCCTTTGTGTTAGATCGATGTTTTCTTTTTTAAAATATTTTTTTAGTTGTAGATGGACACAATAGCTTTATTTGATTGATTGATTTTTATGAGATGCTGAGGATCAGATCCAGTGCCTCACATGTACTAGGCAAGCACTCTACCACTGAGCTACACCCCAGATCCTATTAGATATTTTCTAGTATACCATTTTTATTCCCTTTTTGTTTCTTTTACAATACATAGATATATGTTTAATTATATTCTTAGTGTTGCTCTTGGATTATAATTAATACCTTAAATTACAACAATCTAGTTCAAATTAATACAACTGAATCTCAATAGTATATAAAAACTTTTGTTTAGTTCTACTCTGCTTATGTTGCTGTTGCCATGAATGACATTTTTTACATTGGGTGCCCATCAACAAAGATATATAATTATTGGATTGGATGTTATCCCATCCAATTAATCACTGTTACCCCAGTGATTCAGGAGGCTGAGGCGGGAGGACCATAAGTTGGAGGCCAGTCTTGGCAACTTAGCAAGACCCCAAGCAACTTAATAAGACTCTGTCTCAATATTTTAAAAAATTTAAAAAAGAACTGGAGATATAGCTTTAGTACTTGTCTTCTAGATAATAGGGGCAGGGGAAGGAGTTTTAAATAAAAATACTAATATTGGCTTTTATATTTATTAATGTAATTATTTTTATTTCTTTGTGTGGATTTGAGTTACTGCCTAGTGTCCTTTCATTTTGTTTTTCAAGGATCCCCTTTACCTGTTCACATTAGGGCAGGTGGCCTGCGAGTAATGTAGTCTCTCAGTTTTTTCTTTTTTTTAAATCTGGGAATGCCATAATTTCTTCATTTTTTTCTTTCTGCCTTAAACTGAGTAATCTCAATTAACTTACTTCCAACTTACTGTTTCTTTCTTCTGCCTTCTCAAATATGCTACTGACCACTAAGAAAATTTTCATTTCAGTTATCATGCTTTTCAACTCCAGTGTCTACAGTTAGTTCCTTTCCTTATAATTTCCATCTCTTTTTTGGTACTCATTATTTGGTGAGATATAGTTGTCATGTTTTCTTTTTTTTTATTGTAAACAAATGGGATACTTGTTGTTTCTCTATTTGTACATGAAGTCAAGGCATACCATTTGTGTAATCATAAATTTACATAGGGTAATGTTGTTTGATTCATTCTGTTATTTTTTTCCCTTCTCCCCCACCCCTCCCACCCTCTTTTCCCTCTATACAGTCCTTCCTTCCTCCATTCTTACCACCCTCCTTACCCCTAACCCTAAAACTAACCCTAACCCTAACGCTAACCCCTCCTATCCCCCATTATATGTCCTCATCTGCTTATCAGCGAGATCATTCGTCCTTTAGTTTTTTGAGATTGACTTATCCCACTTAGCATGATATTCTCCAATTTCATCCATTTGCCTGCAAATGCCATAATTTTATCATTCTTCATGGCGGAGTAATATTCTATTGTATATATATGCCACAGTTTCTTTATCCATTCATCAACTGAAGGGCAACTAGGTTGGTTCCACAATCTGGCTATGATGAATTGAGCAGCTATGAACATTGATGTGGCTGTATCTCTGTAGTATGCTGATTTTAAGTCCTTTGGGTATAGGCCAAGGAGTGGGATAGCTGGGTCAAATGGTGGTTCCATTCCAAGTTTTCTGAGGAATCTCCACACTGCTTTCCAGAGTGGCTGCACTAATTTGCAGCTCCACCAGCAATGTATGAGTGTACCTTTTTCCCCACATCCTTGCCAACACCTATTGTTGCTTGTGTTCTTGATAATCGCCATTCTAATTGGGGTGAGATGAAATCTTAGGGTAGTTTTGATTTGCATTTCTCTTATTACTAGAGATGTTGAACATTTTTTCATACATCTGTTGATTGCTTGTACATCTTCTTCTGTGAAGTGTCTGTTCATTTCCTTAGCCCATTTGTTGATTGGATTATTTGTATTCTTGGTGTAGAGTTTTTTGAGTTCTTTGTAGATTCTGGAAATTAGCGCTCTATCTGAAGTATGAGTGGCAAAGATATTCTCCCACTCTGTAGGCTCTCTCTTCACATTACTGATAGTTTCCTTTGCTGAGAGAAAGCTTTTTAGTTTGAATCTATCCCAGTTGTTGATTCTTGCTTTTATTTCTTGTGCTATGGGAGTCCTGTTAAGGAAGTCTGATCCTAAGCCAACAAGTTGAAGGTTTGGACCTACTTTTTCTTCTATAAGATGCAGGGTCTCTGGTCTGATTCTGAGATCCTTGATCCATTTTGAGTTGAGTTTTGTGCAGGGTGAGAGATAGGAGTTTAGTTTCATTCTGTTGCATATGGATTTCCAGTTTTCCCAGTACCATTTGTTGAAGAGGCTATCTTTTCTCCACTGCATATTTTTGGCCCCTTTTTCTAGTATGAGAAAATTGTATTTATTTGGGTTTGTGTCCATGTCCTCTATTCTGTACCATTGATCTACCTGTCTATCACATCATATCAAAATCTCTGGGACACTATGAAAACAGTACTTAGAGGAAGATTTATTTCATGGGGCGCATTCAACAAAAGAAGTAGAAATCAACAAATAAACAACTTAACACTACAGCTCAAAGCCCTAGAAAAAGAAGAGCAGACCAACACCAAAAGTAGTAGAAGACAGGAAATAGTTAAAATCAGAGCCGAAATCTTCTAGTTCTTTGTTCATGTTCCCCTAGCTCTTTGGGAATATTTCAAAGGGTTGCTTTAAAGTCTTTGTGTAGCAAGTTCAAGTCCTGTACTTCCTTTTGGGTAGTTTCTATTAGCTTCTTTTTTCCCGTGTATAAGTCAAGCTTTCCTGTTTCTTTGCATAATTCATAATTTCTTTTGTGTTGAAAACTGGATGTTTTGAATATTATAAGTGTGACAGAAATCAGACTACCTGTTCCCTGGATGTGTTATACAGCTTGCTTGCTGTATTGTTGCTGTTTGTTTGTCTAGTAACTTTTCTGAAATAATTTCGTGAAGTCTGCATTCTTAGTTGTATGTAGCTTATTGCTGTCTTCATTCTGTTGGTTTAGTGTCCAGTTTGTGACCCTGCAGATATTTCAAGTTCCTAGAACCAAAGCAAATGAAAATGAGAAGAAAAAACCTCCTCAAACTCCCAGTATTTTTCAAAGGACTGTGCATGCATTTAGCTCTCTGCCAGTTTACAACTGCGAACAACAGTTTACAACAACACAGTTTATAATTCTGTGTTAACTTTCACTTTTTGCTTGTGCAGAGCCTGAAGGGCAACCAGAAGTGAGAGATTGGGGACGATCCATATGCTTAGGCATTAGATTTTGTGCTTTGTGCTGGGTACTGTGTGAATAGTAAAAACATTAAAAACTACAGGAAAAATATGAGTCAGGTGTCTAGTAAGGAATTTGATGAAAATAATTAAACAAATAATATGAAGGCACTTGTTATGACCTGAAATTCTGTGCACAGTCATTCAACCCATTCTATAGGGTTGAGGCAAGTGAACAGGCTAAATCTTTTACCCAGAACCAGAGTGGAGTAAGATTATTGTACTTGTTGAGCCATGGCTTTTAGATTGCTTGTACTTAGCCAGAGTTATTTATGCACATGCTGCAGGTTTTTTTTTTTTTTTTTAATGATACTAGGGATGGAACACAGGGGTTCTTTGCCATTGAGCTGTATTTCTAGTCCTTTTTATTTTTATTTTGAGACAGGGTCTCTTTAAGCTGGCCAAGCTGGCCTTACACTTGCCATCTTCCTGCCTTAGCTTCCTGAACTGCTGGGATTATAGGTGTGCACCAAGAGTGGGTTGTTCTTAATATGGCACAGACTCCTTACCCTATTAATCTAGGGCACACACGCACAGACACTCACAGACCCACACAGATATACACATGTGTGCATGTGCATACATACATGCACACACACAACCAGGATAAGGTAATTATCTGATACCATCTGGTCTAGAGAGTCATGTGATTGCCACATCAGGGCAAAGCTGTGCTGTAACAGATTAATGTGTTTGACTGGTGAAGCTGACAAATTTATATTGGCCTGATGCTTTGTTGTTGCATGGATAGAGCAGCAGTGCTCATTCCAGTTCCTGCTAGTAAAAGTAACAATCTTGTTCCAAGAGTATGGGAATAAAAACAGCCTGTCTTTTTGGGGATGGATGTGGCCTGGAGGGGAACCAAGACTGGGGATTTTGGCCCATTGAATGTAAGAGAAATCCCAAAGACAGTAGGACACATTTAAAGTTACAGACTTGGATCTGGGTCCATGTTGCCTTTGTATTGAAGGAGGTGGGAATGGATTTGTGGGAATGAGAAGTGGTGTAATGTGTCCTAAGCTCTATAGAACCCCAGTATACCCCTGTGAATGAATCAGCAAACCCCCAAATGAGCTGTTACCCCTAGGCCCCAAGAGACATTTGGGATTAATCCCAAATGTCTCTTGGGAGCTCAATCCCAAATGTCTCCAAATCATGTTAAGTTTGGGATGGACCAATCATATTAAATTCAGAGTAGATTTGTAAAGACACAGACCCTACTTGGGGATCTGGAGAGGCAATAGCAATGTGCAAACTTTGGATATGGAGCAGTTGGACTTTAATTTAAAATCTTGTGTTAGCAGGAGAGAGTTCCATGTTCCCAAGTCAGGAGCTTGGCTCTGATATCAGCCCATCACATAAAAATATTGGGATCACCGGCCCTGAGGGAGAAGTAGTCATAGAGGAGGTGGGGTGGTCTTTATATCTGATAGTGTAACTGACCCTACTCTTGGGGAGAACTTCATATCTAAAATGGAGGTGGCAGTGATGAAGTGGTAGGTGGCATGGTAGGTAGGGCAGTGTTGGCATAAAAATATTCCAACAGAAGTCAAGATGGCTCCACCCTGTATGGACATAGAACACAGTTCAGCTAAATGGAGGAGGTGCAGTCAAAGAGGGGATGGTTAGCTTTTTGGGGTTCCAGTGATGATGTGGGAAAGCACATATACCTCAGCCTGCAAAGTTGGTAACAGAAGTGACGAATGGTCTGGCAGGTATCATGGCCTGACTGGTGGACTGACATGCAGTAATGTAAGTCAGGGATCCCCGGGCAGGCAAAGTGTTGTTCATTAAAATGCCATTCTAAGGGGTCCTCACTGAGGAACTTAGAGGAGCAACTTTTGAGTTTCATAGCTAAATTCTGGGAGGATTTGTTAGTCACCAATTGTCTCACCTTTCTGGACACTTTTGCAATCAAGTATGAGTCTTGTAGGGATGTTGTTATCCCACATTGTCTCGGGCTGGTGCTCTATCTTCTCCCATGTGATAAGGTCCCTTATTGTCTTGAATTGGGGGTACTGTCATCAGAGATGTTTTCATTTCACATGGTGACCTCTTGGGCCTGGGTGATTTCCTCTGAGACATGGTCATCTCTGGTGGGGTGACTGGATAGCTTTTCCAGGTAGCAACCAACAGGGGAAAGTGGAAGCTTGGTAGTCTAACATGGCCTGATATATTTGGGAAGACTTGAGCAAGATTAATTTGTATAGTTGGGATCAACTGTTGGAATGAAAGATTACGAGCAATTGCTCAGAGTCCTCGGGGGTGCATTACGAGAAGGCTCAAGCAATGTTTTTCCTGAAGAGTTCATTCACAGATAGTATAAACTGAAGAAGGCTCATAAACAGTCTTAGTTTAAAGAGAGCTTAGTGACTTGTTCTCAGCAGTTGAATGGCAATTGATGGGTAGTGATGGATGTAACAAAGTTGCACAGAGTGACCTGCCAGTTGTGGTTAACATTTGGGCAGTTAGATGGCCATCATCTAGAGGTCAGTTTCTCTGGTATTGTTTGAAGATTTCAGTTCAGTTTTAGACACTGGTGCCACTGGTTCCATTTAACGTGCAGTGTTGTAATTACCCTGTCTGTATACATATCTGGTAGTACTTGAGACATGGTCCCTTTAGTTCCTCTGTGTTCCAACAAGGGCTCTTTCTGATTCAGTGGTACAATTGTGCACCAGAGCTGTTTGGTTCCAACAGCTCTCCAATGTGGGATGCCTGAAGTTTATGAGGAGCTCCAAGACCCAGGTGACAAAATAAGTACACAGGAATGCCAACGATGAATTTGCCTATGGGCTGCCCCATGAGAATATTATCATAGAGCCATTGAAAGCCTTTCTTTCATTGGTGGTCTGCTCAAGATTGAGAAGTGGAAACGCCCAGTAGATCAGGTCCTGGTCCTGGGATTTCGGAGGCTGTGACCAGGTTGTCATCTCCTGATGTTGCTGATATCTCCCAATTCTAGTGCCTCCTCCCATCTTGTGAAACTCCACACCATTCCTTCTGTGAACTGTGGTGTAATTATGTTTACTTCCTGTGCAGAATTATGATTAGAATGAGTCACCCACTGAAGACAATATGCAGGGGAATTTCTTTTTTCCCTCTTTCTATTGTTGCATATAATTGTATATAATGTTATACTTGGTTGTTACATATTTATACATGCTCATTATACATGGGGATTTCACTGAGTATTTGTATCTCAAGTGGATATTATGATTTAATAGCAGCAATTGTGGGTTTGCTTTCAGAAAAGGATCCTGGGCCCTCTATTGCCATAGGATCATAGTTTACCACCTGTCCTGAGTTGGGTCACCAAGGGACATTAGAAGATAAATCATTTGCTATTTCAAATGTATATGGGGGGTAGTTGTTGTTGGAGTAATTTCTGATTCTCTTAAAATTACAAAAATGGGCTGTGTGGCTGGGTGTACCCAATTATAGTGAGGGTGTTGGCAACAATAAGGTCTAGAATTTAGTATGATTAATGACCAAGGTAAAAGGAGAATCCACTTGGGTGTCCATTTGCCTTGCTGTAGTTTGAACATAAGGATTTTAACAGACCATTATGGTGCTCAATGAGTTTGGAAGTCTGTGGTTGGGAGGGCAAATGGGAGTTCCATTGTATACTCTGGTTAAGGGTCCAGCATCAGGTAGCATAGGTTGCGAAATGGGACCCAGATTCACCACCAAAAGAGGCCCAAACAGAGGAGGTACTTTTGGAAAAAGTGATTTCCTGTTCTATTGGTTTCCTGGTCTATGGCAGTTACAGTGTAATGGAAATGTCCACTAAGGGAGGAGGTGGGCCAAT
Organism: Sciurus vulgaris; assembly: GCF_902686455.1. Taxonomy (NCBI): domain Eukaryota; kingdom Metazoa; phylum Chordata; class Mammalia; order Rodentia; family Sciuridae; genus Sciurus; species Sciurus vulgaris. The sequence goes on from NC_136470.1 coordinate 117,074,958, forward strand.
GAAATCAACCTGCCATGATGAGGCAATTTCCAATATTTGGTCTAGGAATACAACTCGCGATTGAGGATAACTTGCCCAGCTGGGGCTATGGTAAGGTGAAGGCTGTGGTTGAAGGTCCATATCATTGTGACCCACTCAGCCATGGACAGGAATGCATGAAAGTGGTGACCGAGGAAGGTTGGAATAGAGCTAGCTATTCAGAACTGAGTTATGAGGGTGGAGTTGTGGGGAGGGTTTAGATCGCTGTACTGAGGAGCCTGGAGGAGCCATGGATGTGGTTAGACCAGAGCAGGTGGTATCTTGTACACCTGTGAGAGAGTCAGCCTTACAGTTAAACATTGCTTCAAGAGTGGCAGCACTGGTATGAATGGAGTCATGTGGCCTTAATGATCTGCACCTTGGCTGTATCTTTCCAGATGGAGGCACCCCACAGGGATGACCCTGATTAAGAAACTTGAATCTTTGCCATGGGCCTAACCAAACAACTTACTTATTTGTGGGCCAACCAGCCAGCCTGGACCATAGCCTTTTGTACTGCCGAGTGAACTGTGATCAATTTGTAAGCTGGTCATGGCAGGGGAGTCTGTTTTGCAGTGCTAGCAATTTGGGGTTAGAAGACAGGGCAACACTTGGCAACAGCAATATACAGTTGCACAAAGGAAAGCTGCAGACCATCAGCAAGGGCTGGTGCCTTCTCAGAGGAATGGCCATTTGGGAGAGGTAGTTAGTAAATAATTTATAGTTAATAGGCATTGTGGAGGTGTGTAAATTGTGTCAGCCATTCCTATCCTTGTCACCAATTGACTTAAGAGACCCCAGTCAAATTGGGATTCCAGAACCAAAACAGCCAGCACCCTGCCCAAATGGGAAAGGAAGGAGAACTGAGCATGAATGTTTACAGTATGTCTTTCATAGGACACTTCTTTCACCTGAGGGATAGTCCTAATGCTGAGTGGTCTGTCCATGGCCAGGAGTCCTGCACAGGAAGCTCACTTATACTGGCAGGCAGCCTTGTAGCTCTTGTCTGACCTGTGTCTGACTTATGTCTGCCTGATCATGGCTGTGTTCTGAAAGCCTGTCCTTGTGTTCTCCTGAAGTCCTTGGAGAATCCTTGCCTGGAGCAGTCTCAGGTTCTTCAGATGGAAGGCATAAATTAAATACATACTGCCATATATGAAATAAGTCTAAAAGCTTATTAGTTATGGATTCTGGGCAGAGATGGCACAATGAATTGGGAGGAGAATCTTTGCTCCCTGGGTCAACTGAGGCAGGAATGAAGAGTGGGCAGTGGGAGTGTTAACTAGTAGTCAATATATATAGGGGAATAGGAAGTGGGTCACATTAAACTCAAGGACAAATGCCTTAATGGTGCACTTAAATGAAGGATGAGAAATCTGGAATCCCACTCTGCAAGGCAGCAAAGATGCCTCTAAGTTCTTAGCTCTGGTTACCAGCTGGAGCCATTTGGGTGGGTGTTCTACTTCTGATGCCTGGGTAGCAACCTTGCTGTGCCATTCTGGTTACAAGTGCCTCCTCAGGTTCTTCCTGAGCACACGCTTTCTAGATTCATAGAATTCTAGATTCTAGATTCATATGGAAACTTTTCAAAGCCTGTATTCCCTTGTCTCATTCCCTAGGCTCTTCTCAATCTCTCCAGTTGGTCCTGTTTGCTCCAGCAGTTATTCCCTGTATCAGGTGGCAGTGGCTAATATACTTGCCATTAAATATTTCCCACAAACACCCCTGGGTAGCTGTCTCAGTCTTGGATAGTTCTTAGGCAAAATAAAGGCAAGACTTTGAACTGATCCTACAGGGAGCCACCAGACAGGTCAAGCCAAACATCACAGTTCTTTGAGAGCAAGACTCCTTTTGCTCTCTCTCTGGCATTAGGAACCTATATTGGGAAGACAGGCTGTTGTCTTGAAGGCTTCTGTGGAGCTGGAGAGTGAATGAGAGATGAGGCCAGGGTAAGTTAAACATGCCACACAACTCTAAATAAGATTCAGCATATTCTTTATTTTGTATTTCTCTATTAAGCATTTGCCCAGATGCTGTAAACTTTATATTAGTTTCCAGATTCTGTTAAAATCAAATCTAATGTTTTTGGACAGTGTTTATTGCTTTAATAGAGAGGCAGTTTTCTGGAGTTCTCCATTCTGCCTTTTTTGATGCTATCACTCCATGCGTGTATGTTTTTCTTAAATGTTATTAGTTATTTTTAGTTATACATGATAGTAGAGTCCATTTTGAAAAGAATTATACAAGCATGGAATATATCTTATTCTAATTAGGATCTCAGTCTTGTGGATATACATGATGGTGAGATTCACTGTGGTGTATTCATGTATGTACATAGGAAAGTTGTGTCAGATTCATTCCACTGTCTTTCCTTTTCCTGTCCCCCCTCTCTTCCCTTCATTCCCCTTTGTCTAATCCACTGAACTTCATTCTTCCCCTCCTCCCCTTATTGTAGGTTAGTTTCCACACATCAATGAAAACATTTGACCTTTGGTTTTTTGGGATTGGCTTCTTTCACTTAGCTTGATGTTCTCCCGATCCATTCATACCAGCAAAGGTCATAAAGTCATTCTCATTTATGACTGAGTTTTCATTATCCATTCATCTATTGAAGGGTACCTAGGTTTGTTCTGTAGCTTGGTTATTGTGAATTGTGCTGCTCTAAACATTGATGTGAGCCAGACGGGGTGATGCACACCTGTAAACCCAGTGGCTCCGGAGACTGAGGCAGGAGGATGATGAGTTCAAAGCCAGCTTCTGGAAAGGTGAGATGCTAAGCAACTCAGTGAGACCCTGTCTCTAAATAAAATACAAAATAGGGCTGGGGATGTGACTCATTGGTTGAGTACCCTGAGTTCAATCTCTGGTACCCTCCCCCAAATTGATTTGGCTGTGCCACTGTAGTATTTAGAGAAATGAAAATTAAAACTACACTGAGATTTCATCTCACTCCAGTCAGAATGGCAATTACCAAGTATACAAGCAACAATAAATGTTGGCGAGAATGTGGGGAAAAGTGTATACTCATACATTGTTGGTGGGACTGCAAATCGGTGTAACCACTCTGGAAAGCAGTATGGAGGTTCCTCAAAAAACTAGGAATGGAACCACCATTTGACCCAGTTATCCCACTCCTTGTATATATCCAAAGGATTTTAAATCAGCATGCTACAGTGTGTATGTTTTAAAGTGAACATTATTGTCAACCTGCTTTTTAATTTTCCTTTTTTTTTTCAGAGTATGCACAGCATAGAACTTATACTTTTTTTTTTTTTTTTACTATTTTCTATGATTTTAAAATGGGAATGCTATAAAAGGATGTGTGTGTGTGTGTGTGTATGTGTGTGTGTGTGTGTGTGTGTGAGACATTTGTTACCTCCCAGTTTCTGTGGGCCAGGAATCCAGGAATGTTTTACCTAGGTGGATCTGTCTTGAGGTTGCAATTAGCACATTGTCATCTGAAGGCTTGAACTTGCACATTTAAGTTGACATACATGGCTGAAGGCATCAGGCCTTAGTTTTTGCTGGCTTGTTTTTTGTGTCTTGTGCTTGGTTTTCATTGAACTTCTGTCAGGTTATAGTTTTCATCAAATTTGGAAAAAATTCAGGCATATTTTTGCAAATAATTTTTCTAATTCCTCTTGCAATGGTTTGGCTAAGGGTCCCCCCAAAATCTCTGTAGTAAAAGTTTGGTCTCAATCTTGGCACTATCGGGAGATGGTGGAAACTTTCAGAGGCAGGGCCTACTGAGCAGTCTTTGGGTCACTGGGAACTTGCCCTCAAATGGGGATTGTGGTATCCTGGTCTCTCTTTCTCTTTTTGCTTCCTGGCTAGGAGGTGAACATTTTTGCTCCCCTGCACACTCTGGTTATGAAGCCCCACCCCAGGACTATAGGAAATAAGACCAACCAATCATGGACTGAAACTTCTGAAACTGCCAGTCAAAACAAATCTTTTCTCTGTAAGTTGATTATCTCAGGTGTTTGTTATAGTGTCAAAAAACTGACTAACCCACTTCCCCCTCCCTCCTCTGGGACTTCAATAACATGTTTATTAAGAGATTTGAAATGACCCACAGCTCACTGATGGTCTTTTCTCCCTCCCTTTCTTCCTCCCCCCTCTCTCTCTTGTTTCCTGTCTAATCTTTTAGTCCTGCTAGTTGTATTTTTCATCTCAAACATTGTCATTTTCATCTCTAGAGGTTCATATGTGTCCTTTTTATATCTTCCATGCCTCTATATTTAACTTTTTGACCATATGGAGTGCAGTTACAGTAACTGCTTTAATGTCTTTATTTTCTAAGTCTGATATTTGGGTCAGTTTTTATTGACTGATCCTGCCCCACACCACCTCATTATGTACTGTCTGTTTCTTTATATGCTTGGTAATTTTTGATTGGCTACTAGACACTGAGAATTTTACTTTGTTGGATGCTATGTATTTTTGTTTTTTATAAATGTTCCTGCATTCCTGCCTCCCACCAGGAACACAGTTAAGCTACTTGGAAACAGTTTGATCCTTTTGGATCTACTTCTGAACTTTTTTAGGTGAGGTAAGATCTATGTTTAGTCTTGGGTTAATTATTCCCCACTACTGAGGGAAGGCCCTTCTGGGTACCCTATCCAAAATACACCTATTCTGGCTGGTGGGGACAGCACCGTTCCCAACTGTGGGTGGGCACTGGATATACTGTTCTAATTGTGGCTCTTTGCTTGGTGTAAGGTAGTTTCCTCCAGGCATGTCGATTGATACTTTATTGAAAGTTCAATGCAGATTTGATGATCAAATTTCTTTCTCTCTGCAGCTTTCTCCTTTCCCATGGTCTCCTTGGTTTCCCAAGGTCCTCAGATTCTTCACCTCAATTTGGGGAATCCACCATGCTCTGCCTCCCTGTGCCTTGGCCCAGGGTTCACTGAATTTGCATCCTGTCTTTCAGGGATCATGTTCTTTGTTGCCTAATGTCCAGTATCTTAAAATGCACTGTTTCATATATACATAGGATTCATTATTGCTGTTTTGGTTGTCGAGGTAAATCAGATTCTCCTAATTCCTTGACCAGAGGTGTGTTTAGTCAGCTTTTTTGCTGCTGCGACTGAAAGAATCCCTCGCCCCCGCCAAAAAAAAAAAAAAAAAAAAAAAAGGAACAATAGTAGAGGAGGAAAATTTTTTTTCCATTTTTAAATTTTAATTTATGAGCACTCATTATATATCAATTTGAATATAATGTACATGATTTTTGGATGTACATATATGGACAGACAACACGACATACACATAACACAAAAGCAAAGACCTTGTAAATTTTTATAAGTGAATCTCTGTTGCAGTGTAACAGATGTTCAAAACTCTAGTTGAATAAAAAATAGGACTGATCAATAAAAAGTCATGAGCTCAAAAAATATAGACTTGGAAAAAATTTTTTGAAGGCTCATACTTTCAGAGATCTCAGTCCATAGACAACTTACTTCATTCTTTGGGGCTCTGATGGCAGACCATCACAGAGGAAAAGTGTGGTAGACAGAAGCAGTTTACATGATGATCAGAAAGGAGAGAGAGAGACAGAGGGGGGGGAGATCCCCATTTGCCAAAGATATGTACCCAAAGCTACTCTCCCAGTGTCCCACCTTCTCCTGCCACACTTTACCTGCCTTCAGTTACCACTCAGTGAATCCCATTGGGTTAAGTCACTGATTGGATTAAGGTTTTCACAACACAGTCGTTTTTCCTCTAAACCTTCTTGCATTGTCTCACATGTGAGCTTTTGGGAAACACCCCACATTCAAACCACAACAAGGTGGAAGTCTTATGTATTTTTGATGTATACTCATATACTGTGAAACATGAAACTTACTGGTAAGTTCTGGTACAGTTTCTAATTTTTTGTCTGTAAGCACCTGCTAATGGCTCTTCTAAGAGAGTGTGAGGAGATGGGACAAGAACAGTGTAAGGATTTCTTTGGGGTCTCCTTTACTGAGTCTATTCCAGTTGGTTTGGGTTGTAAAGGCTTTATGTTGCTTTGGACCTCTTAAGTTCAGTGTGGAAGTATCTTCTTTATTTTTACCCTCTCTTCCTTCTTTTTCTCCCCTTTCCTCTTCCATCCCACTCCTTATTACCTACCTTTACCCCATAAAAAATGTTAAAACTGGTCGTGAATCCTTCCATAGTTTTCCTTGTTGATCATATAATCATAGTGATCTATCTCACATGTAGGTTCTTTATCTTTTTTTATGCAAAATAAAAATGTATATCTTGATTTTCTCACTTCCCCAAAATGTTGTGAAAACATCATCAAAGCAGCTGATAGAAATGTGATCATCCTTTATTGGTAACTAATATTCCATGGAATGAAAGCACCACCATTCGTCATTCATTTCTTTTCTGTTGGTATTCCTTTGTTTGTGATTTTCATTTGCCACTGTGTATCACATGGTGTGAACACCCTTGATGTGGGTTATTACACATGGGTGCTACTTGTTTAAGACTTATACATGGTGGAGTGTGGTTTCTGGGTCATAGAGTATGGGTTTATTAAAATTTATTAGTTGATGCCAAATCACTCTTTCAAAAACCTATATTAATTCATATTCTTCCAATAACCATAGTGTATGAGAATACCATGCATCTCTAACAACATCAGGCATTATCACACAAATTCTTTGAAATATAAGGGTAAAAGTAACATCTCATGGTTACTTTGCATTTTCATGGCCACTAGACTGGTTATGCATGCTTTCATATGTTTATTGATAATATTATAATATATATTCAATCTTCTATGCTTATTTTTTGAGCTGTTATTCTACCAGGTTGTATTTTGGCTATTTGGGACAACTATAGGCATCACCCTTTTATCTGTTATCAATTTTGCAATTTTTAATGCCTTTTTTATGTTTTTGTTTATGAAAGTATCTGACAATGAAGCATTTAAAATTTTGATACAATCAAATGGACTTTTCTTTCTTAGCTTCAGGGTTTCTGTCTGGACTGAGTGTACTCCCAGACCTAGAGATTGCAAAGTAATTTCTCAAAATTTGTGGGGAGGAAAATATTGATTAGGGAGAAAATCTAGTAAAAAGGAAGAAAAGAAAACATCAATAAAGTAAATTAGAATGACCAGGAGAAACTATGTCCATCAGCAAAAACCTAACAAGTGAAGAAGTGTGTTAATCAACTTTGTGTCACTGTGACCAAAATACCTGACAAGAACAGCTTAGAGGATGTTTATTTGGGACTCACTACTTCAAATTGGTGCAACCACTCTGGAAAGCAATGTAGAGATTCCTCAGTCCATAGATGGCAGACTCGATTGCTCTGGGTGCAAGATAATGCAGCACATCACCGTGCAAGGGTGTGGTGGAGAAGCATTGTTCTGATCCTGGCTGACCAGGAAGCAAAGGTTGTGGATAAGGGGGAAGAGGCCACTGGAAAGAACAACTCTTCCAAGGACCCACCACCTCCAGCTATGCTTCACAATTATCACCCAGTGGGTTCATTCAAACTAGGATGGACTGATTAAGTCACAGCTCTCATAATCCAATCACTTCATCTCCAAACATTCCCGCGTTAACACAGGAGCTTTGGGGAGACACTTCATATCCAAACCATAAAAAGGAGGTAAAACTAGAAAGAGGCAGGCAGCAGGCCCACCTTCTCCAGCCACACTCTACCTGCCTTCAGTTACCACTCAGTTAATCCCATCAGGTGATTAATTCACTGATTGTAATAAGGCTTTCACAACCCAATCATTTCTCCTCTAAACCTTCTTTTGTTAACTGCAAAAATGAGATAACTGTGGTCCATATAAATGTTGTATTTGAAACTGCCCTTTTGCAAACTCCTCTCCAAGCTACTCTGGTACTGTGATAGGCTGACAGATCTGACTCCAGAGAATGTTATAGGCCAGACTCTAAGGGAAATGACTAAACAGAATCCATTTTACTCTGAGACTCCATGTTATGTAGGAAATAAGCTTCTCCCATGGGAACACCCCGCCTCTATGCCCATCATCAGTTACTTAGTGTGATATGTTTAACTATACAGAATGACAATTTCTATGTAAAGAAAAATTGCTCTCTTTTGATTCCTATTGATCCTAAACAATGTACCATGTGAATGGTGATTATGTGGATGTTAGTAACTATTCTTTAGTTTGTACCTAGGTAAGGGTCATTTTGACCCATTCTCCCTCTGTTGATGATCTCATGATGTTAGTTTGTAATTTCAAATCATAGCAACAGACACTTATGATTGATGTGATTTTTGGTATAAGAACCCCTTCAACCCTATGGTCAAGGCTGTTCTCCCAATAACCACTTTTGGGGGCATTGTGTGAGACAGTCAGCCGGCCGGCTTAATAAAGACTCTCAAATTTGGACTTCTCAGTGGTGATCGGTTTGTTCTTAAGTTGCACCCCATAACAGCACTAGCACCCCCACAGTCATAGCATTGTAGTGAGAAAAATGATATGAAAACAAGTAACATCAGCAAGAAGGGAGCTCTCCACTTCTGGTGGCCTCTGACTGGGGAGCATGCAGAATGATATCATGAAGATACAAAGTAGACCTTAGGTGTCAAAGTATTTGCTGGAATCCACAGTCTTACAGTCAGCTCCTGGCCAGAGCACTCCCTGCTTCTTGTGTACATTCAGGTCAGAAACCCTAAGAATTGGGACAGTCTCTCTCCAAGTTCCCTGGGAAGGGTCTAGGCTACACTGTGGGGGTATTCTCTTTGTCTGATCATCCCTCTGGGAATGGAGCCATCTAGACAATACCTGAGAGCTTGGAGTTAACAATATTCAGGGATAATTTTTCCAGTTAGATTTTAATCCACCAGGAATAATTTAGTTTGACACATGTTGAGAGATGAGAGGTCCAATTTTACATTCCAGATGGACCCGCTATGCATTAAAGAAGCTATAATTTACCCATAAAATTGAAATACCACCTTTACGGTACAGACGAGAGGTGTCCCACAAAAGATCAATGAAGCAATCAAAAAGTTTAGAGGTGAAATGAGAGCCTTAACCTAATCTTCACAGCAAAGGAAACAATCAAGAACACGAAGAGAGAGCTTACAGAATGGGAGAAAATCTTTGCCACGTGCACCTCAAATGGAGCATTAATCTCCAAGAAATACAAAGAGCTGAAAAAACAATACCAAAATAAGCCAAATAACCCTGTCAATAAATGGGTAAAGGAACTTTACAGAGGAAGAAATATAAATTGTCAACACATATATGAAAAAATGTTCAACATCTCTAGCAATAAGAGAAATACAAATTAAAACTATACTGATATTCCATCTCACTCCAGTCAAAATTGCAATTATTAAGCACACAAGTAACAATAAATGTTGGCAATTATGTGGGGAAAAAGTTCACTCATACATTGCTGGTGGGAATGTAAATTGGTGCAACCACTCTGGAAAGCAATGTAGAGATTCCTCAGAAAATTTGGCATTGAGTCACCATGTGACCCAGTAATCCCACTCCTCAGTATATACCCAAACAATGTAAAAATCAGCATACTGCAGCGACTGTTATGGCTTGGATGTGGTATCTCCCAAAAGCTCACGCGTGAGACACTACAAGAAGGTTCAGAGAAGAAATGATTGGGTTACAAGAGCCTTAACCCACTTAACCCAGACAGTGAATTTTAATCACCTGATGGGATTGAGTGATAACTGAAGGTCAATGGGGCGTGGCTTTGGGGAATATATCTGTATCTGGCAATTGGAGATTTCTCTTTTGCTCTGCTTCCTGATCATCATGTGAGATGCTTCCCTCTGCCACACTCTTTTGCCAGGCTGTTCAGTCTCACCTTGAAGCCTGAGGATTGGAGCCTACTGTTTATGGATTGAGACCTCTGAAACTGTGAACCCCCAATAAACTTTCCCTCCTCTCAGTTATTCTGGTCAGATCTTTTAGTCACAGCAGCTAAAAAGCTGACTAAAACAGTGGTGCAGTCACATAAATGTTTATAACAGCCCAATTCATAACAGCTAAGCTATGGAAGCAACCTAGGTGCCTTAAACAAATGATTGAATAAAGAAAATGAGGTATATATATACACAATGGAATATGATTCAGCCTTAAAGAAGAATGAAATTATGGCATTTGCTGGTAAATGGATGGAACAGAGAACTATCGTGCTTAGTGAAATAAGCTAATCCCAAAAGACTGAATGTTCTCTCTGATGTGTGGATGCAAACACACAATAAGGAGAGGGGAGGGAAGAATAGAAGTCCATTGAAGTAGACACAGTGGAATGGAGGGAAGGGATGGGGGATGGAAAAGGAAAGACTGACATAACTTTCCTATGTTTATATATGAGTAAACGACCAGTGAAACTCCACATTATGTACAACTACAATTAATTGTAGTTGAATTAGAATAAGTTATACTCCATGTATGTATAATACGTCAAAATACACTCTACTGTCATGTGCATCTAAAAAGAACAAATAAATTTTTACAAATGTAGCTATGAAACAATTTGGTTCCAGGGCAATATATTCCACCTCCTCCCAGGGCAATATTTAACATACAATAAAAATGGACCTCTGTAGTGACAAGTTTTCAAGTTTTCTAGTTTTTCTTTGATTGATTTTGATAATTTAGATTTTGCTAGGAAATCATCTATTTCCTCAATATTTTCAAATTTGGGGCTGGAGGTATAGCTCAGTTGGTAGAGTGCTTGCCTCACAAGCACAAGGCCCTGGATTCAATCCCCCAGCACCGCAAAAAAAAAAAAAAAGGAAAAAAAAATTTTCAAATTTGGTTTGTGATAAATTTGCATTGAGTATTCTCTTAATAAAATTTTAATTTTATCACATTCGTAGTTTCGTCTCAGTTCTTTCTTGTGTGTTTTTACTGTCTCTTTTTATTTAATCTGTTTCTTAAGAATTTATCTATTTTTGATATTTTCAAAGAATCAGTTTTTGTACTTAATTATCTTTCCTGTAATTTGTATTGTTCTGTTTTCCATTTTGTTAACTCAAACTTACTATTATCTGCTCAGTTTTCATTTATTTTGGAATATTTTGTTGTTTTTGTTTTTTCCAATCTCATGGTGAACACTAAGTTCCCACATCTCTGGTCTGTTTTCCATAATTATGAATGCATTTGACACTGGGGAATTCTCTCCAAGCCAAGGCTTTCTTGGGAAGGGGGTCTCTTTTTCATTGTTTTATGGGTAGTTCACAATTTCATTTGATTTTTCCTTGCATTAGGGCTTTATCTTAATTTGCAATGAGGTAAGACATTGGTTTTTAAATTATTCATTTCTGGGATTATTGGATTTGTTACAAAAATACTTTAAAAATCTCTACTTTTGTATTGTTTTTAAGCTTCCTTGAGAGCGAAGTGCAAGCCGCTCAATGTTCTGTGGACATGAAGTAAATTATCATTCTCTTTTTAAAAGATATAAAGCTCTTCATATATCTGCCAAATTGTGTTTACTTATTGCTATTAAATTCTATGTCCTTACTTTTTGCTATTGATATTGAAGTCTCTAGATAATGGTCACATTCTCCTTGCCTTTCATAGTTCTAATAGTTTCTTGGTTGATTCTTTGAGATATTTAAAGTAGATGATCACATCGATCATCAACACTGACAACTATGTAGTCTCCCCAATTCCTTCCTTCCTTCTCTTCCTCCTTCCTTTCTCCCTTCCCTTCTCTATTGCATAAAGACTTAAGTATAATGTTGAAAAATATTGGGGGAAGTGGGCACTGCTTTTCTCTCTGTATTAATTATTAAGTATTATTAAGTATTAATTGGAATACTTATTATGTTTTCCACCAGTGAAGCTGCTTGTGGGGGTTTATTTTACCTAATTTTTTTCAAATTAAGTACATTTCCTCTTATTCTGGTATGCTAATTTTTTAAGTCAAGGCTTTTGTTATTTACTGTTTTTTTTTCTTAAAAGAAGTGTGTTTCATTTTACAGCTTTCCTCTCTGACCTGTTAATATGGTAAATTACATCAACAGATTTTCTACTGTGGAGACGTCCTCACAGTAGTGGACCTTGGCTGTATTTGGGGCTACCTCTAATCTGATCTCTTTTCCTGTTTGGGGACTCCCCTTCTTCACCTGTCTTGGTGAGAAACAGCCTGCTTCTAATTATAGAGATGAAAATGCCAGGTCTTCTTTTTCCCAGTTTTTCTGGCTACTTGAACAGGCAAGTGAACGGGTTTGGCTGATCAAATGTACCTGTTAGGATTTTCAGTCTGTAGCTTGGCATCCAGAAAACCAGCACAGCGTTATCTATGCTGGTGGTGGAATCCCCAGCAGGCTGGTCTATAGCATGGTGTTTTCTGTCATTCTGGATGTGTAGCTTCTCTTGATCTGCCTGGTTTTTAGGCCTGACAATTTGGTGAGCTACTAAATATCGGTTCAGTATGTTTATGTTCCTCTTAAACAAATATGTATCAGTATATGTTGTTGGTAATAAAGAACAATCACCAGTATGCTTGCATTTGTGAGATAAATCCTACTTATTCAAGTATTATCAGAAATCACTGCTGGATTCAGTTGTTGATATTTCTGTTTGTAGATCAAATTGGCCGATGATTTTCTAGGCTTGGGTCTCCTAATCAGGTTTTACTGTCAAATGGGAATTCACTTTTGGAAATATTTCTGTAGGAATAATTCCCACAGTACAACTGCTAAAGCAAGAATTTGGTGCATTTTCAGTGTTGATGGATAGTGTCCAAAGAAATTCTGCTAATTTATATTCTTACCAACAACATATAATGCTATTTCTCTCCAACCTTGCCACCACAGAGGAACTGTCACCAATATGTTCCTTTAATTTTTTTTTTATGGATGAATTAAGCATCTTTTCATGAGATCACGATATTTTTTCCCAGTTCTTCTTTTCCTTCCCTTCCTCCCTCCCCCACCACACCCCATCCCTTTTCTTTTTCAGTACAGGGGATTGAACCCAAGGGGACTTACCTCTGAGCTACGTCGCCAGCCCTTTTTGTTTTATTTTGAGACAGGGGAATCTCTTTTTAAATTGTTTTTAGTTTTATTTTAACAGACTGCATTTTGATTCATTGTACACAAATGGGATATAACTTTTCCTCTCTATGGTTGTACATGATGTAGATTCATAGTATTTGTGTAATCATACATGTACATAGAGTAATGATGTCTGTCTCATTCCACTATCTTTCCTTCCCTGGCTCCTTCCCCTCTTCATTTCTCTCCACACAATCCAAAGTTCCTCTGTTCTTCTCTTATTCCCTGCAAACCCCACCCCCTGTTATGTATCATCATCCACTTATCAGAGAAGACATTTGGCCTTTGGTTTTTTGGGATTGGCTTATTTCACTTAGCATGATATTTTCCAACTTCATCCATTTACTTGCAAATGCCATAATTTTATTTTTCTTTAAGGCTGAATAATATTCTGTTGTGTATATATACCACAGTTTCTTTATCCATTCATCTATTGAAGGGCATCTAGTTTGGTTCCACAAACTAGCAATTGTGAATTGAGCAGCTATAAACATTGACGTGGCTGCATTACTGTAGTGTGCTGATTATCAGTTGTTTGAGTATAAACCTAGGAGTGGGATAACTGGGCCAAATGATGGGTCCATTCCAAGTTATCTAAGGAATCTCCATGTTGCTTTGCAGAATGGCTGTGCCAATTTACAACTCCACCAGCAATGTACGGGTGTGCCTTTTTCCCCACATCTATGTCAACACCTATTATTGCTTGTATTCTTGATAATAGTCATTCTAATTGGAGTGAGATGAAATCTTAGGGTGGTTTTGATTCGCATTTCTCTTATTACTAGAGATGTTGAACACTTTTTCATATATTTGTTTATTGCTTGTATATCTTCTTCTGTGAAGTGTCTACCCAGTTCCTTAGCCCCTTTATTCATTGGGTTCTTTGTATTTTGGTGTAAAAATTTAAAATTCTTTATACATTTTGGAGATTAGTGCTCTATCTGAAGTGCGTGTGGAAAAGATTTTTCTCCCACTCTGTAGGCTCTCTTTTCACATTATGGATTATTTCCTTTGCTGAGAAAAAGCTTTTTAGTTTGAATTCATCCCGTTTATTGATTCTTTCATTTCTTGTTCTATGGGAGTCTTGTCAAGGAAGTCTGGTCCTAAGCCAACGTGATGAAGATTTGGACCAACTTTTTCTTCTGTTTGGTGCAGGGTCTCTGGTCTAATTCCTAGGTCCTTGATTCATTTTGAGTTGAGTTTTGTGCAGGGAGAGAGATAGGGGTTTAATTTCATTTTGTTGCATAAGGATTTCCAGTTTCCCCAGCACCATTTGTTGAAGAGGCTATCGTTTCTCCATTGTTTTTGGCACCTTTGTCTAGTATGAGATAACTTACTTATATGGGTTTGTCTCTGTGTCTTCTATTTTCTACCATTGGTCCACCTTTCTCTTTTGGTGCCAATACCATGCCATTTTTGTTACTATGGCTCTGTAGTATAGTTGAAGGTCTGGTATTGTGATACCTCCTGCTTCACCCTTCCTGCTAAGGATTGCTTTGGCTATTCTTGGTCTTTTATTCATCCAGATGAATTTCATGATTGCTTTCTCTATTTCTATGAGGTACATTTTTGGGATTTTAATTGGAATTGCATTGAATCTGTATAGTGTTTTTGATAGTGTAGCCATTTTGACAATATTAATTCTGCCTATCCAAGCACATGGGAGATCTTTCCTTCTTCTTAGGTTTTCTTTCTTTCTTTCTTTCTTTAGTGTTCTGTAGTTTTCATTGTAGAGGTCTTTCATCTCTTTTGTTAGATTGGTACCCAAGTATTTTATTTTTTGAGGCTAATTATGAATGGTGTAGTTTTCCTAATTTCTCTTTCAGAAGATTCATCACTTATAAACAGAAATGTATTAGATTTATATGTTGATTTTATATCTGCTACTTTGCTGGATTCATTTATTAGTTCTAGAAATTTTCTGGTGGAGTTTTTTGGATCCTCTAAATATAGAATCATGTCACCAGCAAATAGCGATAGCTTGAGTTCTTCTCTTCCTATTCCTATCCCTTTAATTTCTTTGGTCTGTTTAATTGCTCTGGTTAGAGTTTCAAGGACGATGTTGAAGAGAAGTGGTAAAAGAGGGCATCCCAAGTCAGGGGATCTCTATGTTGTCTAGGCTGGCCTCAAACTTGCCATTCTCCTGCCTCTGTCTGCTGAAGAGCTGAGATTATAAACATGTACCTGGCAAGTCATTTATTTTTCTATGGAACTGTCTATTCATGTTCTTTGTAAGGTGGTTATTTTTTCTTCTTATGTTTTGTTTTGGTTAAGTCTTGGTCTCTTCCTTTGTTCTACAGTGATCTGATGGTCTGGAATTTAAACTCAGTCGCCTTTGATATTGATTTTAATGATGGTCGAAACTGGAAAAGACTCAAAGTGGAGATGTCATTGTTGGTTCTGCCTTCTAATTCAAGATATTCATTTTTCATTGCATCCACCAGTTATGCAAAGGTTTTTTGAAGTCTGTTTAGAAGAGTCCATGTTTCATATTAATAATTAGCTGTTCAACAAACCAATAAGAATGTGTTGCATTTTCATATTTTTAATTATTTTTACTCATGCATTATAATTATATATCATTGTGGGATTCATATGTCATATTTGTCCATGCACGCATCTTAATATTTTTAACAATGAATCCAAAACTAATACAACTTTGTTTTGAAGAAGTGATAAGTAGATGAAAGAAATTATATTTCCAAAATTGTAAGTGTTCAGTTATAAGATTTCTTGTGAATGAACAATATTCCTTTTGGTAACAAGATCACGTGAAGAAAACTTTTCAAATCATCTGTTTTTGAGGAGCTCCCTCTAGGGGAGAGAAAAAAATACCAGCACCAGGGTTTCTTCTGGTTCCTTGCGCTTACTGGTTAGAAACAATTCAGGTCAGAATTTTTGTTTATATCCACCCCCAACCCCAGTACCATGGAACTCTTTTAAATCCACGGACCCATGTTGTCAAGGGTTAGCATTGTTAGATTCTATCATGAGCTCCATAAACCCTATTGTCAGTGAACAGATGTCACAAACAGCCATTTTTTCCAATGCATGAAAAAGCATACATCTTGGTTCATCTCTAATGAGAAGGTGGCTTCTGTGCAGGTAGGGCTTTGCCTGTCTTATTCATTCTTTTAACTAATGCTTACAACTGTACCTGGCACATGGATTTCAGTAATTCTGAATCAATCAACAAACCTTTGAATAGAAATTCTGAACTTATTATAGCTTGAAATCCATGATCAGGCCCTCTGGCCAAGGGCAGGCACTTGTCTGTGACCTAGGGCTGGGTGGCCTGAGGTAAGGTTGGGGGTGAAGGTGGGATTAATTTATTAGACCAAATTTATTAGACCAAATTTATTCACTCAACACTTGCTTATTGAGCATCCATGTGTGCAAGACATTGTTGCACGGCTGGGGTCCCAATGGTGAAAAAAATAGGCAAGTTACATAGATGGTGTTTAGTTGGTAGTACTTGTGGAGAAGAGTCCAGCAGGGAAGGGAGGCAGAGCATGTCAGGATGGAGAAGAGGTCTCACTTTTACCTGGGTGACCAGAGGAAGCTTCACGGAGGGGTGAAAGAGGGAGGGAGGGCATTGGGCAGCTGTCTGGGGATCTATCAGGTAAGAAGACACTGGTTCAGAAAAAGGTCCAGCATGTTTGAATAAGACTGAAGTGGCTGGTGTGGCAGAAGCAGTGTAAAGGGATGGTGAGGGGAGGGACAGGAGATGAGTAAGAAAGGTGTGTCATACAGATGTGAAGTACCTAGAGAAAATGGTAGAGAATTTTCCACCAGGACCTTGTGAATACAAGGTAAAAGCAAGCTATTCCTACAGACACCCCTGCTCCCCAAAGTGGCCTCCAGGTTGCCTTCTTAGGGGCCATTTACTTGGATAGCAACCAATGATGAATATGAGGTAACCACCCCTAAGGTGATTCCAATGCAGCCCATATGTCAAGAAGTGGGAGATATTCTAGGATAGCACAGGGTCCATAAGGAAGAATCTGCTAACCATATCCTTGCTGAACTAAGCCCAGCTAAGGAGAGAACACTTAGCCTCTGAATATTCAGAACTGGAAAGAGGGACCATGAATCTCTCCCACCTCTTGTCCTCAGGACATCTAACTACCTTAACCCAGATTCCCTCACTGACCAATGAAAAATCTTCATCTAAAAACTCTAAACCTCCCAAGAGCCAGAAAAGAACAGTCTCTGCTTGAGATGACAAAACAAGATTAACTTTTGGGACAGTGGTATGATTACCTTTGGCCTCTTCTTCTTATTGTTAGATTCTTTTGTAAGCTTTTCATTGTTCTGAACTTTCTAGTGTGAAATGGACAATGCCATTGCCCTGGACTTCCTATTGGCTAGTTGAGGTAGGGTGGGTGCTGTGGCCAACACTTTTTGCTGCATCTGGATTCATGACGTACTTGGTGAACTTGGCCCTACATGGGAAGCCTTGTTGTAGTCAATACTCTAAGTGGGCCTGATTACCTTACTAGGAGTCAGAGTGATGGTCACTGTCATCCAATGTCATCTAAAACACATAAAATGGACTTGTTCAGGCACCAATCTGTACAACAAATTAGGGTATCTAATGGGGGTGGCTAGGATCCTGAGAATTCTTATCTATATATGTGAAAGACAGAGAATGGAATTGTAGGGAAGGACTTTGCTATGGTAACCTTGCACATGTCCAGACATGCTGCAAAAGCAAAGACTCATCTGAGTCTTGACAGAACATCTGTGATCCTCCTGTTATGGGAGAGGATGGGAGGTTTGCAAAGAGCTTCTCTAAAACTGGCTTCTCAGCAACTAGGTCTCTCATAATTTATGTTAGTCATTGGGCCCCTTTTGTGCTGTTCCTTTTATTGTGTGAGACAAGAGCCACCTAAACTATCTGAATGTAGAGTGGCACACTGTGTCTTACCAATTGGATCATTCAGAACTTGGACTTGATTTTCTCTTGTCATATGTCTGTGTGTGCTTGACAGAAAGCTGTACACCATGGACTGTTATCTGTCCTGACTGCTATGAACCTTCTGGACTGGGAGAGTTGCAGAATGGAATGCTGATTTGTACCTATGTGATTAGAATGACATAGAAGACCAGTGGGAAACTAAGGCAATGTTGCCCTGTGTCAAGGTGAACTGCACATGCTTCAATCTCGTTCTGGCAATTGTTTGCACCCCTCTTGCTCCTTGTGGATAAAGGAGAGGAGGAACAAGAATCTGCATGTATGAGTAGTTGCTGGGACTCCCAGGAGACTGTAGCTCCCATGCAAGCTGACCTATGTCTTCTACAGAGCTAAGAACACTCAGTGCTAGATTCAAGTCTGCAGTATCTGGAGTTTGACTGCTAACCTACCCTATTTGTTAGGGTTTAGATATTAGGTGGTACCCAAAAGTTTCAATGCAAGAAGGTTTAGAGGTGAAATGATTGGGTTATGAGAGTGATCCTAATCAATGCATTAGTCCCCTGACAGGGATTACCTGGATGGTAACTGTAGCCAGGTAGAATGTGACTGGAGGAGGTGGGTCATTAGGGGTTTGCCTTTGGGGAATATATTTTGCATGTGATGAGTGGAGACTCTCTCTTTCTCTACTTTCTGGATATCATGTCCCTAGATCTGCCACACCCTTTCACCATGATGTTCTGTGCCATCTCAGGCCCTGAGGAATGGAGCCAGCTTTCTTTGGACTGAGATCTTTGAAACCATGAGCCCCCAAATAAACTTTTTCTTCTCTAATTGTTCTTGTCAGGTATTTTGGCCACAGCAATAAGAAGCTGACTAAAATACTACTGGTGGTGGGATGGACCTGTATAGAAGATGGAGCACAGAAATAAATCCAGATTAGGAATCACAGCACATGTAATGGGTTAAACTTAACAATTAAAAGCTAAGTTCAGGGGCTGCAGATATAGCTTAGTTGGTAGAGTGCTTGCCTAGCATGCACAAGGCCCTGGGTTCAATCCCTGGCACAACCAAAAAAAAAAAAAAAAAAAAAAAAGCCTCTTCAGGTAGCAAGTAAGTTGATAGAGTGGGTTAATTACATTAACTGGATCTATATAATGTTTATAAAGTTTGAAAGAAAAGAAATAGAAGCTGATCATGCCTTTAATCCCAGCAACTTGGAAGGCTAAGGCAGGAGAATTGCAAGTTCAAGGCCAGCCTCAACAACTTAACAAGACTCTGTCTCAGAAATAAAATGAAGATATAGCAGGCAAATTTTAACAAATGGAAGAGATTGCAAAGAAAAGGAATTTAAACATCACAAGAAATATCAGTTGGCAAACTGATATGGACTCATTAAATCCACTGCCTGCTTTTATTAAAAAATGATTTATTGGTACACAATCAATCCCTTTGTCTATGGCTGCTTTTGAGTCTTAATGGTAGGACTGAGTAGTTGTGACCATGATGGCCAGAAGAGACTAAAAATACATAAAAATATAAATATTTAAATATTACATCAAAGAGGCCACCCCGAGATAGTAACATAAGCAGGCAAATACCTAGGTTTCTTGTGCCATCTCATGTGTAGTAAGGAATGAGGAAATGGATGCTGTGTGAAGGATACAAACTTTGTCACAATGCCCTCTTCACTATTTTCCCCATGTATGAAATCTTGAAAATAAAAAGGAATGCTGTGCTTCTTGGGGAATCATTGAGGAGAGCTGGAAAGATGCATGCTGGGCAGCATATAGAATTATCCAGTAGGAACATCCTCAAGAGCCCACAGAAAGAAAAAGACTAGACCATAGCACAAGGAATGAGGGGCAACAAAAGTATGCATAGGGCAAAGTAGGGCCTGAGAAAAGTGCACAAGACAGGGTCGCCAAGGAGTAATGTGGCCTCGGTCTTTGCTGTTTTCTTTGCAAACTACACAAGAAAGAGATGTATATGAAACACCTGGGAGTAGATTCTGGTAAGTGACGAGATTCATATGTCACATTTTTCTATTCCACCTCTAACTTATCTTTGACAGTCAGGAAATGGATACGTTTTACATTTTCTTCCATAGAACCTCTTCCTAAAGAAGACTCAACTATGTGTCCAGTATCTTAATCCCTGGGCTCTGCCCACTTTTGATCTCGTAATTTCCCCATCACTCCTTACCTATGCTAGATGACTGAGCCTGATTGAATAAAGCTATGGGTTTTTACCCTTGTATAGGAGACATGTCCACTCAATTGGTAGGGAATAGTTACCAAGAGGGCTAGCTAAAATTCACTACAAGTGAATTTTTATGAGAGCAAGTTTGCCCCTTGTGATTTATCTCTTCTGCATGCACTGGCTTGCCCTAACATTTTCTGCCATTAGCAGCACAAAGTCCTTACCCAAAGCTGAGCAGATGCCAGTGCCAAATACTTGGACCTCTTAACCTCCAGAAACATGAGCCAAAATAAACCTCATTTTCTTATAAATTATCCGGTCTTAGGTATTTTGGTATAGCAACAGAAAGCAGACTAAAACGGTATTCTTCAGGCAGAAGAAAAATGAGCCTAGATGGCAGATGAAAATTTAGAATCAATGAAAATAGTAAATATGGGGGAAATGTAAATGAATGTGGACCTCATTAAACAATAATTATATAAGTTGAGAAGGAAAGTAAATGAAATTAAAATGTTCTGAGCTCCTTGAGGTATCTGTGAAGAGGTGAGATAGAAATATTTATAAAAGTTAAGGATTCATATTGTATGCTTTAGAAAGCTGCTCAGACCAATATGGTAGCCCAATCCACGTGACTAGTGACACTTAGAAATGTTACTACTCCTAGTTAATAAGTGCCATAAATATAAAACATACACCAGATTTCAGATTTACTGCAAAAAAGGAGAGAGACAATGATAACATTTATAGTTTTACATTGATTGTATATTAAAATGAAAATATTTTGGATATGTTGGATTAAATAAAGTATATTATTAAAATTAACCTATTATGCTTTTTTTATTAGAAAATTTAAAATTTCACATTGGCTCACAGATTACATTTGCAACATGCCTTATATTTCTATTGGACAGTGCTGGTCTAAGGTACTCACTAAGTTAATAGTAATAAAAAAAGTGTTTAACTTACAAGCTAATAAATTTAAGGGTGCAAGGAAAATAACAATCAAGTCAAAAAGGGAAAGAAATAATGGGGGTGGGAAATGTGGAATAGATGAAGTAAAAGAAAAGGTATGGAAATCAAAAAGTAAAACAGTAGACTGAAATATAAATATACCAGTAAATTGTGCATGTATATACTAGTGGTATGCATGTATCACTACAGCAGCACAATTCACAATCGCCAAGTTACGGAACCAGCCTAGGTGCCCAACAACAGATGAATGGATAAATAAAATGTGGCATATAAATACAATGATGTTTTATTCAACTATAAAGAAGAATGATGTCTTTTGATGTATATGGATGGAAGCTGGAGCATATCATACTAAGTGAAATAAGATAGACTCAGAAAGTCAAGGGTTCAAAGTTTCATCTTATATGTGGGGCAGGTGGGGTGGGGAGAAAGGAATTGATAAAAGGGATCTCACAAAAATATGAGGTCAATAGAGGAATGGTATCAAGATCAAGGGGGAGGGCCCCCCTGACTTGTTCCAGTTTTTAGAGGGAAGGTTTTCAGTTTTTCTCCATTTAGAATGATGCTGACCTTGGGTTTAAAGTATGTAGCTTTTACAATGCTGAAGTATGTTCCTACTACTCCTAGTTTTTCTAGTGTTTTGAACATGTGTCATGTATATCTCAAAAGTACAAATAAATTTTTTTAAAAAAGATCAAGGGGGAGGAGGAAATGGAGAAGTAGTAAAAAGGAAATCTACCAAATTATTCAATATCCTTGTATACCACAATAAATCCTGCTTATATAATTATAATGAACGAATTAAAATACTAATATAATGGAGATCAGTAGTACAGAGCAAGTGAATCATGGGAGGGAGAAGAAGAGGGATAAAGAAGGTACTGAGAAACGGGATTGATCAAATTATGTTATATGCGTGTATGAAAATGGTATAATGAATTCCACTATTATGTATAATTAGAATGCAGCAAATAAAAATTTTAAAGACCCAGTAATTATATTAAAACATAAATGAACAAAGGGCTCTAGTTAGAATATAAGGATTGTCAGATTGGATTTAAAACAAAACAACATGCTGCTTATCAGACAAAAATCTAGTAAGATGGAAAGTAAACAGATTGACAATTACAAACCATACAAACACTAACCAAAGGAGGTTGGTCTAATTAGTAACATTAGACAAAGCATATTTTCAGGCAAAAACATCTAGAAATAAAGATGCTTACTTCATAATGATAAATATCTTCTCACAGGGATGGCACAGCAATTCCAAATTTGTGTGCCTCTAATAAAATAGGTTCAAAATATATAAATCAAGAATTGATAAGATCACTAGGAGAAATATGCATACAATATAATGGAATATTCTAACATACTTCTTTCAATATCTGACAGAATTAGAAGGAAAAATTGATAAGTAAGAAAATGGAATAAACAACCTAATTAGCATTGATCTAATTAGCATGTGAATAACACTGCATTCAACAAATATAAAACACACAGTATAATTAAATGAACCCCAATATTATGTATAAATATAATACACTAATGAAAATATAAAAACACACATTATTTTCAAGCACACATGAAATGTTTACCAAAATTGGACAATAAAGCAAGTTTCAATAAGCTTCCAAGAATTTAAATCATAAAGATTAGGTTCTATGACCACTGTCAAATTTAGTCAGAACTCTGTAATAACAAAGACAATTAGAAAATTTCCAAATGTTTGAAAATTATACCCTCCATTTCTGTAAATCAAAGAGGAAATCAACATAGTAATTACAGGCTATTTTGAACTGAGTGATAACAAAATACTACATTATCAAAAATTGTGGGATACAGCTAAAATGTGCTTAAGAGAGAAATGCATTATTTCAAATGTATGAGATAGAAAAATGAGCTAATTATGTATCTCAAGTTATAAAAGCAACTTAAACTTAACAGAAGCAAAAGGAGAAAAATAATAGAGATATTTAGGACAGAAAATAGCAGAAACAAAATAAAAAATCAAGGCAGGGCTGGGATATTGCTCAGGGATAGAGTGCTTATCTATCACGCACAAGGCCCTGGGTTCAATGTTTTTTTTTTGTTTGTTTGTTTTGTTTTTTAATCAAGGCAAAAACAACAACAGTGTAGGCCCCAAATTTCTGAGAAATCTAATGGGTCTTAGAATCATGAACAAGGTTTGTCATATTAATGTGGTATCCTTCAGGTCATTATAGTCTTCCTGTCAGATGCTGCACCTAGCAGGGGAACACGACATGTCTACTTCTACTTACAGATTAGGATGTACCTACTCAGAAAATCATTTGCTAAAAGCTAGACACAAAGTCAAGCATTCGTCCACTTCTCTGGAACTATCCAAGGAAGAGAACCAGGGCCCCCTTTTGGCAAATACTACGTTGAGGTGTGGGTAGTTATTTCTTCCAAGTTGCTATGCTTCCTAAAGACCAAAGAGTGCACAGTAGAACAAAGCAGCCATGAAGATTCCACCTGAACATGATATACTGGGTACAGCCTTGCTTTTTGCACTGCTCATGATGTTGATCATTCAGTGGTGACTGGGGCCAAGACTGGTGAGGCTGCTAGAATAGAAATGGCTGGCAGCTTGAAGCTGGAGGTGGGGGTTCTATATAGATATCCAAACCTCCATCCAAACTTCTACCAAGTGCTATGGCGCATGATCCAGGACTGATGTTGATACTGCACATTCCAGGCCCACAGGCTTTTCCAGGAGTAATATGAAATCATTTCCAAGTAGATGGGTTTTACATTGAAATCTGGTAAGAAGAGACCCAAAAAGGAGAACCTATGAAAATCTGAACTGGGGGGTGTGTGTGTGTGTGTGTGTGTGTGTGTGTGTGTGTGTGTGTGTGTGTTAAAAATTCCTCAAGTCTTCGTACTCCAAGGACTTCTGCAGGCTGATGATGACAATACATCACTGACCTGCTCTATAAATTAGAAACTGAGGTCCAAGGCTGACATGATGTGTAACAGAGACAAGTTCCAAGTGTTTACCCTTGGTACCATGTTTATATACTTCCATTCAAGGATATTGTCTCACATTATTGGAAGCATACATAGTTGAACATTCCCTCTGCTGGGAGTGACACCCTCATGCATGCTTGTTTATGTCCTTGAAAAGACAATGCCACACATAACTGGCCACATTCACATGTTTGGCTTTCCTAATGCATTGATGGAAATCCACAAACATGTATTGTTGAATACCCTTGGGTGGATACAATTCAAGGCTGGATATCTCCACACACAGATGGATATCCCTCTTCATACCTGGACATTGAGTAGCCCATCTCCTAAGAGTTTTCAGCCCTCACCATAGGCAACTACAAAATTTTACTCCACATGATTCACAGGAAAGATGGTCCTTCACATGCCAGACTTGGTGTATAGCCAAGGCAGTGTAATCTTTGAAGGGAGTTACAGTTAAAGACTCAGGACCCTCTGACTTTCCATAGTTCGAGCTCAGATGGTTTCATTTGGAGACCTCTTTATTGGGGGCCTTGGGCTCGAACTATGTGGAGTAAAATTTTGTAGGTGCCTCTGACAAAATCTCCTTAATTGAGTGAAGAGTGGGTGGGTGAAGGGGTCTTAAAGGTATTTTCTCTACTCTAACTAACTATTCAGTACATTTCTACTACTAGTCCTTCACTCTCCCTCCTCCCACCCCCTGGACTCAAAAAATAAAACATAAATAATAACTGCAGAAGCCTTCACTCCAGGGCTGCTGCAGCAGTGAGATCCCTTCATCTATGCCAATCAACCTGACCCCTCTATTGATATGCTGTCCCACGCAGGGAAAAGGAGTACAGGAGATTCAGTGTTTTCTCTAGTTTAGCTTCTTGTTTATACTATCACAGTAATCATTAAAAGCTTGAATGCTAACATACATTTTGGCTTGTTGTCATAATTGCCTATTCTGTCACATCTCAGCTTAGCTCTCGTTAGCTCAACTGAGCTCCTGACAGGCATTTTAACTCATGGCTGGATGTCCTAATTATGGCTATGTATTGACACAATGGCTGGACCCTCTTCTATTACTGAACATCCCAACCCACCAGGACATCCTTACTATGGCTAATGTCCCCACCAAAGGTTACATGTCTCACAAATGGCTGAAGGTCCCTCCCCCATAGATGGACATTCTGCCATTGTGTAGACATTCTTCTATGGTTGGATATGTTACCAATGGATAGACATCCATGTTTATGTCAGGACATCATACCAATCATCTATAATCTTTATTTATGGTTGTATATGCTCTAGTGACCAGCACCCCCACCTTTGGTTGCAGATCCTCCATGGCTAGACATCCTCCCACCCTTATATAAATGAACATGTTTCACTTGGTTCTCTGAGTTTCTGGAAATTGACTTATCACCATTTGTCTTCCTTGTTTCTTTCAAAAAGTTGGCATTTCATCATTTAAGCCTTCAGGAAACCTTAAGCAAGTCTTAAGTCATGTTTCAGATTAGCTTCATTGTTCTCTATCTCTATCTCTCTGTGTTTTAGTCTCTGTCTCTTTTTCTCATGTACGAACACATCTACACACATGATTGATAATGTCATAGATGGTTCTATTCCATAATTTTTATTATCCTGGATCCTGTCATAATACAGTCATGCTGCTATAAACAAAATACCTTAGGCTGGGTAACAATAGAAATTTTTTTTCTCACAGTTCTGGAGGCTAGGAAGCACTGACAAGATCAAAGCACTGACAGATTTTGAGTCTGGTGAAGGCTGCTTTACTTCATCAATCACACCTTGTTGCTGCATCCTTACTAGGGACAGATGCTGTTTCCTTCCACAGCAGAAGAGTAAACTGTCTCCCTGAAATCTCCTTTATAGGAAACAAATCTTATTTTTGAGGCTTGCATCCTTCACGTCCTAATCATCTCTCAAAAGCCCCACCTTTTAATACTATGGTATTGAAGATTAGCTTTCCCCATATAAATTCTGGAGGCTTCTGTGGCTAAACCACCTCTCAGTTGGTGTCTCACAGTCTGTTTACCATCCAAGTCTGAGGTCCTTCACTTTCATCCTGGGTCTCCCAGGTATTTGTCTCTGAACTTCCAACCTGCAAGTCTGAGGTCTGTGACCCTCTCCAGGGTCTTTTAATGATTGGACCCTGCATAAGTGGTGGGAGGACCAGCTGGGAGGAGCAGGTCTTAATGTAGCTAGGGTCTTCTCATAGCTGGGGGTGACTTTCCCCAATCCCAAGCCTTCTGTGTTGAGGGTGGTGGTGGTCTCCAGGACAGTTTAGGTATATCTGCAGGTCCAAGGTCAAATATGATGCTCATCACCATTGGCAATGCAGGTTGCAAAGGTTCAGCCAATGACGTACTGCCTTTGACTGGCCTCTCATCTGAGGGGCTCTCTTCTTTGGGTACTTTAGAATAGCTTCCTTTTCCTCCTCCCAAGCCATCACTGTGGGAGCTATGCCCGCTTTTGAATGTCTAGCTTTGTAAGGTGGGTTGTACCTAGAATTCTGCATGACAAGTCCCTGGTGATGTTACTGGGGTAGGATAAAGTGTGCTTAAAATCTGGGCTTTGAGGAGTTAAGCTAAACACTCAGTGAGCTCAAGTGAGTCATTCTTTCTGCTGCATAATGATCCAAATAAAAATTTGAAATGAAATTAGAATCTAAGCGGGGTGGTACACAACCTGTGGAAACATCTGCTAGCTTGGGTTTGAAGACTGATGGGGCTGAGGAAGAAAAAGGGGCACCATTTGTCAAAACAGTTTTCCAGGTAGATGGCACCTGCCATTGGAGTCACACAGCATGCGTCAGGAAGGAGAGGCAGGAAACCACCGACTCCTCAACACCCACCCAGCATATGTACCTCCAAGAAATCTCAGGGCCTGTGCCTGTGAGTGGGTAGAGGTTGTCAGTAGTCAGCTGTGGAAACTGGACCCAAGTGAGACAGAAGACACACATGAGGAGAGACACTCCTTTTTCATACTGAAGTCCACTGACCAGTCTCAGCCCAATTCTCCCATGCAGTCCAGAGTTCTCTTTGAATTTGGAAAATTTTAACAGGAAACAGGGCATACAGAGAGATTGCTTTTACTCTAATTAGTCCAGCATTCCCCCACCCCTGAAGCCCTTAAGCTGGTAACACCAGACAGCAATTGAAAATAACTCCCTAGGGAAGTGGCAAGTAGATACAGCTTAATCTAATGGGGATTTTTATGGTTTAGAAAGGAGATGTCCCCTAAAAGCTCATGAATGAGACAATGCAAGAAAGTTTAGAGGTGAGATTATTAGATTATGATAGTTGAAACCTAATCAGTGGATTAATCCTCTGATATGGACTAACGGAATGGTAATTATACTCAGTTAGGGTGTGGCTGGAGGAAATAGGTCACTGGGAATGTGCCTTTGGGGTTTATATTTTGCTTCTTAGCTGCCACACCCTTCCACCATGATGTTTTCTGCCTCACTTGGGCTCAGAGCTATGGAGTTGGCCAACCATGGACTGAACTTCTGAAACCCATGAGCCAAAATAAACTTTTCATCCTCTATGTTGTTCTTGTCAAGTCTTTGGTCTCAGTGACACAAAGCTGGCTAAAACAGGGACTATGCTCAGCTTGGATTTTAGAGTTTTAAAACTCCATGGTGTTCAATTGAAAACTCTCAACATAAACTGAACCGTAGAGGGAAGAAAGCAACTGGTTGAAGGCCTCAGGACCCAAGAAATGACAGGATGAGTTCCCTGGGGCTTATTTTGCCTCACACATCAGAGATGTGGAACCGAAAGAGTCAGCAACCTAGAAACACCAATGGGTAAGACAAAAGAGGTTTCCCCACATAGCAAAAACAAGCCCTCTCCAGCCAAAATACCAGAGAAAGGGCAGACCAACACAACGCAACTGTTAGACAGTAACCACTCAACTCTAGCCAAACAGCACAGAAAAATCTGTGGTCTCACCCTAAATCAGGCTAGCCAAGGCAGAGTGGGCAACCTATACTTCCACATTTCCCAGGGCGCAGTGAGATTCCCCACCCTGCTGCTGGGGTGGTTTCAATGAAGATTGAGGAGGCAGCTGTAAATGGAAAGTTTTACAATGCAGTGAGAATTGGTATATTTGCCATGTTGAGTCTTTCAATCTGTGAGCATGACTTATCTATGCATTAATTTAGATCTCTAAATTTTTCAACAGTGTGTTGCAGTTTTTACCATATGAGTTCTATACATGTATTTCACTATATTAAAATATTGTAAATGGTTATTTTTTTTACCCAGGAACATGCTAACAGTGACCCATATCCCTAGCCATTTTTATTTTTTATTTTGGAACAGAGTCTTAAAGGTCTTTGAGACTGGCCTCAAACTTGCAATTTTTCTGCCTCAAACTTCCAAGTTGCTGGCATCTGCCACCAAGCCCAGCAGATTCTTCATTTTAAACAAAATTGTTTGTTTGTTTGTTTGTTTATTTATTTATATTGGTTCTTTTTAGCTATACATAACATAGTATTCATTTTGACATAATTATAAAAGTATGGAATGTAATTTGCTCTAATTCAGTCCCAGTACTTCTCCTTTCCCACCTCTCTTCCCTCCCTGATCCCCTTCCCTCTACTGACCTTTTGCTATTTTAGTTTTTTTTTTTTTTTTTTTTTTTTTTTTGGTGTCTTATGTGTATACATGATGGTGAAATTTACTGTGATTTATTCATATATGTATATAGAAAAACTCACTTTGTTGTTTTTGCTTTATCCCACCCCTTCTCCCTTCCCTTCAGTCTCCTTCATCTAGTCTGCTGATCTGTTTTGATGGAATACCCCCTTTTCCTTTTCCCTCTTTCTCTTTGGGTATTTTTTTTTTTAAATTGGAGACCTTGTATTTATTGTTAATATGTATAAAAGCAATTGATTTTTGTTTGTCTTGCATCCTAGAACCTTGATGAACTCACTTTTCTTTCTAGGATGAATTTTTGCTTGTTTTGTGGATTACTTGAAATCTTCTATATATAAACCATATCAACTTAGAGGTTGATAGTTTTCTTTATTGCTCTATGATCATTTTGCACTCTATTTCCTTTCCTTGCCTTTTTTCACTGGCTACAAACTCCAGCCCTTTTCCCAATTTAGTGAGAAAGTATTCAGCATCTCACTACTAAGTGTAATGTTGGTCAGAGGATTTTTTGTTTTATCTTGTTTTGCTTTCTTTGTGTATTCTCTTTTTCCAGTTGAGGAAGTTCCCCTCTATTACTATTTCTATTACTATTTTTATGAGAGATTTTTCATGATTGGGTATTGGATTTAAATTTTTTTTAATTGTAGATGGACACAACACCTTTATTTAATTTTTTTATTTCTATGTGGTGCTGAGGATTGAACCAGGTGCTTCACATGTGTTAGGCAAACGCTCCACTACTGAGCCACAACCCCAGCCCTGGATTTTTGTCAAATGGTTTTCTGCATCAATCAATATGTTAATCGGTTTTTAGTTACTGTGACAAGCAACTTAGAGGAGGAATGTTTCATTTTATCTCACAGTTTCAAAGATTTCAGTTTCTCATCAGCTGGTTCTAAGACAGAAATATCATGGTAAAAGTTTATGGTGGCAGAAAGCTTCTTCTGTCCTTGCTTTTAGAAAAGAAGGGGCCAGGGACAAGATATAGTCCCCAAGGGCACACTTCCAAAAACTCTTTTCTTCAACTTGGCCCCACCTTCTACAGTTTCCATCACTTCCCAATAGTCCACTCAAATTATTAATCAGTCAAATGGATTAATTCATTGATGAGACTATGGCCCACTTGATTCCATCATTTCCTAAAAGTCCCAATTCTGAAAATCGTTCAACTGAGCATGAGCCTTTAACATGTCTTTGGGAGATACTTTATATCTAAACCATAATAATCAATATAATCATAGGATTTCCCTCCTTAGCCTATTAATACAGTTGATTACCTCAATTGATTTTTTAAAATATTTTTTTTAGTTGTAGATGGACACAATGTGTTTATTCTATTTATTTATTTATTTATTTATTTATTTATTTATTGCAGTGCTGGTGATTGAACCCAGGGTCTTGTACTTGTGAGGCAAGCACTCTACCAACTGAGCTATCTCCCCAGCCCTCAATTGATTTTTGAATGTTGAATAAGAGCTACTTGATCATGTTGTGTAATTCTTTGTATCTAATAACGAATTATACTTACCATACTGTTTAGGATTTTTGCATCTATATTTATGAGAAATATTGGTACATAGTTTTCTTCTTTGTAATTTTTTCCTGATTTTTGTATCAAGGACATACCATTTTCATTAAATGAGTTGGGAAATGCTACCTATTCTATTTCCTGGAAAAGATTGGGCAAAGTATTTTTCATTCTTTAAAAATTTGGTAAAATTCTCTAGTGAAACCTGGAGATTCTTTTCTGAGGGGAGTTTCAAAATTATAAATTTATTTAGGTCACAGATACGGGACTATTCAATTATCTATTTCATATTGGGTAAATGTTGGAGGCTGTATATGAAAAATGGGTTTGTTTGAGCCATTACAAAGCAGTGGGGTTGCTTTTCTGGGAAATCCCTGGTGAAATTCCCAGGTTAGAAAATGCTCAGATTATGCTGACACCCTGCCTTCACTCACAGCCCTAGGTTCAAACACAGTCACCCAGAGGTAGAGGAGGTGGGCTTACCCTGCTAAACTCCAACCAAGTTGTTTCTGCCATTTTCTTCCTGTTTCCTCAGGAAGTTCTTTATACTGAATCCCATTGCTGTTCCTATCCATTCAAATAAAGCCCAGCAGACTCCATTTTGGGAAGTTAGACCCAGTCTCCATCAGAGCTCATACCCATCGGATCCCACTTTTCAGTTATTTTCATGTATTGTCTTATTTCTTAAAATTTTCATACCTTTAATATTTCTAATCTGACTCACTGCCCTAGCTCAGGGAAACTGAGGTTGTGACAAGTAAATTCTGGTAGCTTGTGTTTTTTGATATATTGGTCCACAAGTTAAATCTACGTGAGTAAAGTTGGTTTCTACAGGGTTTCTACTGTTTCATTCCTGATGTTGGTAACATATTTCCCCAGCCCCTTTTTTCCTGAGTCATTTCAGTCTAGAGGTTTGTCTATTTTGTCAGTCTTTTCCTAGAAAAGATCTTTGTTTCATGGATGCTATTGTTTTTCTATTTTCAATTTTATGGATCTCTCCTATTATCTCTATTATTTTCATAAGTTTTGGAAGCTCAGGGGGGTGTTGAAGTCTCCAGTCATTATTATATTCAAGTCTCTTTTTAGAAGTCTTTCTTTGGGACTTTTGACAGTTTAACTATAATATGCTAGGGTGGGTACCTATCTGAGTCAAATCTATTAGGGATCCTTTGGGACTCTTGGACCTGAATGTCCATATCTTTCCCAAGATTAGGTAAGTTTTCAGCTAGCATTTCATGGAATAAGTTTTCTGTGGTTTCCCCCTTCTTCTCAACTTCTGGGAGCCCTGCAATTCAATAATCTTTTTCATTTAGTTGTTCTATAACTCCTGGAGGCTTTCCTCATTCTTTATTTTTATGTCTGTCTGTCTGTCTATTTGTCTGAGACATTTCCAAAAGGCCTGTTTTTAAGTCCAGGAATTCTTTCTTCTGCTTGATGTAGATTGTTGAGACTTTCAACTGTAGTTTTTTGACTTATTGAGTTCTTTTGTTACACACTTTTTGTATGATTCCTTATGATCACTATTTGCTGGATTTCTTACTCATATCATGAATTGTTTTCCTATATTTATTGGTTTGCATTCTCTTGCATCTCACTGAGTTTCTTTAGAATAATTCTTTTTAATTATTTATCAGGCATTTTTGTCAATATCTTTTTCTTTGGTGTCTGTTGCTAAAGAGTTGTTGCATCCTGTTATCTTGATTTTTCATACTTCTTGTGTCCCTACATTAATATTTGTGCATCTGGCACATCAGTTGTTTATACCACTTTTATAAGGTGGCGTTTGTAGTAACAGAACTTCCCTGGAAATTGTGTCCAAGTGCATCAGTTTGATAGGTTATATTGATGTTGATTGCATTTGGGTGCCATAGTGTACTCACCCTAAATATTTTTCAGTTGTAATCAGTGACTTTGGGCACTGGCAGGAGCAGTGAGAGTTCAGTGAACACTCTCAGGCTCAACAGTGATGCATGGGCAGTGGTAGAGGGGGTGTGTGGTGAATGTGTCTGCAGGCCCAGCAGTGGTACATGAGCTGACAGTAGCAGCAGGTAGTCAGGGCTAAAGGTGGAGAACTGGTCCTAGGTCCCAGGTCCTAATGGCAAATGCTTTTGTTTCTCAGGTCATGGGAGTGGTATCCCTCAGCATGCAGAGCCACTTTCCTCTATAGTGCAGTGCACAGGGATGCTGTGGTCACAGTTGCACTTCTGGGTCTAGTTGGGTTCATGGGACTGCAGCCCTTTGTGCAGCATGGAGGAATGTTGGTAAGATCCTAAGAATGGGAATATGCAGAGGCTCCCAGGGAAGTATGTGGTTCCATTCTGAAAATGATGACATGCTGCAGCAGTCTGGGTTCTGGGAGTTTGTGGGGAGATGATGTAGGTTCCTTCTCTGAAGTGGAGCCACTCTGCATACTTTCAGGTAACTTCCTTAAGTGGACTTCACTTCCTGTGATGACAGACAGTTTTCATGGGAATGGGGATTGGATAAGGTTCTTCCATCTACCCTTTCCCTGGATGTGGGGAGTACCCCCAGCTAGGGAGCTGGGGTCATGTTTGCTAGTGTGCCTTATTC
The DNA here is from genome assembly GCF_902686455.1 of Sciurus vulgaris. NCBI lineage: Eukaryota > Metazoa > Chordata > Mammalia > Rodentia > Sciuridae > Sciurus > Sciurus vulgaris. The sequence continues at coordinate 117,107,857 of NC_136470.1, forward strand.
CTCTCTCAGTGGTCATCCCAGGTCTTCCTGTCTTCCAAGTTTCCCATGTTTCCCTTGCTGAGTTCCAGTGCTCTCCCTCAGCCACTCATCTTGAAATGCAGCTATTTGCTAGTTTGGATTCTTATTTGTTGAGGAGGAGGTAAGTGCCGAGCTTCTCTTTTTAGCCATCTGGAATCCCTCTTTATTTCTAACTCTTATTTCTGACAGTGAGACTCATGGCTCCCAATTATTCAAAATTAATTTTCTGATTTGATCCATCTTCCCCTTTTGTGACCAAGCTTCCATTGCTGCTTCTGCCCCACTCTCATGTGTGTACCCTCCTCATTCTGTTTGGGCTCTGACTTCCCTGGCAGATGTCCCTCTTTGTGAAGACCCTGCCTTACGCTGTCCAGGCTCTATCATCACTGTGCGAGGCCATCACCCACGTGGATGCGTTTCTTACCCTCCAGGATCCAACAATGGCAGCCCCTACACAGTTATGCTCCCCACAGCTGTTGGCTCCTTGTTCCCTCATTGCTCTGTATGACTACTTAGATGCTCCCTTCATCAACCTGAGCTGACACAGAAATTCAGGACATCCTCTGTAAGGATATCTTCCTCATAGTGCTAAAGTTCTGACTTCCTACAAACCTTCCTTATCCCACTGGATATGATATGCAATACTGATATGAACTTGGACCTCTGTGTGAACCCATCCTCCCTCTACCGGGTTTCTTTGATGGGTACCTCTCCTAGGTCAATGCCTTGCTCACCATTCTTCTTTGTTTTTTTAAAGAAGATAGTTTTGTTTTGTTTTTTAATGAACACAATACCTTTATTTTATGTATTTACTTTATGTGGTGTTGAGGATCGAACCCAGTGCCTTGCAAGTGCTAGGCAAATGCTACCACTGTTGCTCACCATTCTTGATGTCCTCTGCTATGGTGACTATTTCCCCCTCCCCTCAGGTACACCTACATTGTGTTGCTCAACTTAATGGCTTTTAGACTTATTGTTCAGGAAATCAAAGAAAGGAAGTATAAGAAGAAATGCATTCTTTTTTTTATTTGAAAAAAGAGAGATACCATCTGTATAAGAAAATATTCAGCAAAATCGGTAAAACATGCATTAACATTTTCATTCCAAACCTTAAGGAAACATATAATCATCCAGTTGGCACGAGACTACCTGTCTCCAGGAGGATCTACGGCTGGTTTTGGGAGGCATGACTGGTCTAGGTGCCACATGATACCCTTTATCCAGGAAGGTCCATGACCAAAAGACTACCCACTGACATCCTATTCCTCACAGCCCACTCCCTAGAAATGGAAGATCCAGAGGTTTCAGTGTTGTTCAAACATGCACTCCTGAGAAAGGAAGTATAGAGAATGGGGGGAAGAAATACTCCAAGCATTGACAAGAAGATTTCCCACGATTGATGAAGCAGTCTGAAAGAGACTCTTTAGAATCATAGTATAATACAGTTGACCCATTGTACCAAGATGACTGAAAACAGATGAACCCAACATGTTCTGGCAAAATCTCAATTGCTGAAGATGAAATAATGAAATATTTAAAGAGGAAATAAAGGCAACAGTGTCCCATCCAGGAGTAAGTCAGACTGACACTTGTGTTCTCAGTAGTGACAAGAGTTGCAAAGAGAGAGAGGAGAAGCAACTTAACTCTCTAAAGAAATATATATTTTAGTACATGATTATTAACACCTCCAAATGTTGTCCAAGTGGAAGGGCAAATGAAGTATGATTTTTTATGGTTTAGATATGAGGTGTCCCCAAAAAACTCATGTATGATACAATGCAAAAATAGTTTAGAGGTGAAATGATTGGGTTATGAGAGCCTTAGCCTAATCAGTGCATTAATTCCCTGATAATGATTAACTGAGTGGTAACTGTAGGTAGATAGGGTGTGCCTGGAGGAGGTGGGTCCTGGGGGCATGCCCTTGGGGTATATATTTTGTCCTTGTTGAGCGGAGCTCTCTCTGTTTTCTGATGCCATTTCCTGAGCTGTTTTCTTCCACCACATCTTCTGCCATGATGTTCTACCTCACCTCGTACCCCAAGGAATGAGGTTGACCATCTATAAACTGAGACCTCTGAAACTGTGAGCCCCTAAATAAACTTTTCCTCCTCTAATTGCTCATCAGGTCTTTTGGACACAGTGACAAAAAAGCTGACTATTTTTAATCTGTAAAAACCCCAAAAGTTTTCTATAGTGCCTGGAAATATTTACTGGGCTCAGTAAATAACAGTGAAAACCTCAGAAGGAAATGGCACAAAAGGAAGACATGTATTAGTCCATTCGTGCTGCTATAACAGAATTCTCCAGACTGGGTCATTTATAAAGAATATTTCTTAAAGGCCCTAATTCTTAATATTGCAATGGGAATAAAATTTCACCATGGATTTTGGAATTTCAATCATAGCACACGGTAAGCAGAGAAGTCATAAAAATTTACTCTTTAGTCTAAGCAAGATTTTACTGTAAAAATTCAGTATCAATTTTAAAATAATATTCAAGATGTTAACAATATATGAGCTTGTTGTAAGAGTGAGTGGAGGAAAAAGGAAGGTGGAGTAAGGTTCTTGCCTGATTTTAAGATGAGACAAGAGACAATGATTTGCTCCAGAATTTAATAGAAAATCATAATATAAAATACACATATTGACATTGAAGTATATTGTAAAAATAAAATTAAATGCATAATTTTAACATCAGGAATTACATTTGGTTGTTATGATAGAAACCAACACGACAGTGGCTAAAAAAAAATGAGAGGATTAATGTTATCCTTGATGTGATCCTAGTGTCCAGACTTTCCCATGCTTATAATTGGACTATTGTTCTCACAGTCTCAAAATGGCTACAGAGTGCCTGCTATCATGTGAACATTTCAGGAAATAAGAGGTTTAGAGGTTAAGGGCAAGAAGGCCATCCTTGCCCCAGGAAGATTCATTTTCTCAGAACATTACTCAGTGACTTCTGTTGACATCTCATTAGGCAGTGAGAGTCATTTGACAACCCTAGTGGCAAAATAGGCTGATGAAGGTCATCTATTTTTTTTTTCTCCTGCTGTCTAATCTTGGCATATGAGCTCCAAATAGCTATAGTTTCATTGATGAGGAAAATGGGAAAAATGAATTCTGACTAGATAACCAACATCCCACCTCGACTTCTAAAATAATAAAAGGAATAAAATGTCGAGGAATTCTTAAATAAGTCCAATAATAGATAGGGAAAATGGGGTGATGGTGGTCATCTGTAGGAAAAAAAAGAGGCCGGGGGAACAATGTGGCAATGTCCAGACATAACAGAAATTGAAGTGTATGTGAATTTGTATTAGTTGTCTATTAAAATAGAGACTGTCTTGGCTGCAAGCAGACACACCTGTGCTTTGTTAACAAAGGGAGAGGGGAGGTGAAAATAAAGCAATGGGTAAAGATCCAGCATGGAGACACTCCCACTTCTGATAATGATGTGCTGATTCAGATGAGTCCTTTTGCTAAAGATAACGGAAAAAGCTGATCCAAATGTTTAAAAAGTTTTCTGTTTGATGGTACTGAAAAGAAACAGTATATTAAAAAAATCATTGAACCATGATCCAAAGTAAGAGAGAAGTCCAGAGCTCAAGCCTGGCATTGGGATTGTCCTACCTGTATTGCCCATCAGATGCTTCCTGCACCTTCCCTGTCCTAGGTGTTCCTGCCAACACTTCCCCTGTCCTCCACCTTAGTGACCCTCATCCCACTAGCTACACACTGACACCCCAGCCTGAAGGGCCTCTGCCATTCCCCACGCTCCCTTGCAGCCCCACCCAGCCATCCACGTTCTCACCTGCACATTCCGCATGCACTCCTCAGTGACCCCTGCTGCAGTTGCTCTGAGGAGACCAGGGCTTCAGGGCCACCCCCAGGCCCTTGTGCTCCAAATGACCTTGCTGCTCCAGGTGGGGTTTAAGGGGCCAGCAGTAGGCACAGATGGAGCCCTGCTTCTATACTGGCCTCCCTGACTCACCTCCTGACTGTGACCTTGGGGCCCTCAAGGACAGAAAAAGACACAGAACAAAGATATTTGAGACTGGGATGGTGCCTTAGGGTTTTCTGACCTGCATGTGTCCTGATCTCCCTAGAGGCTGGTAACTGGTTGCTCTGAAGGTAAGCCAGACATAGGTTATCCAGCCACAGTGAGGGAGTGGAGCCTGACACCCGCCCCCCACAATTCCACTGTCCTCATCAAAGAAAATCCCTGCTCAATTTTTAAAAATTTTTATTTGTTCTAATTATTTATACATGACAATAGAATGCATTTATGCATTGTAATAAATCATATGTAAATGGAGTATAATTTCTCATTTTTCTGATTGTACATATTGTAGGATTACATTGGTCATGCAGTCATATGTGTACATGAGGTAACAATGTCTCTACTGTCCTTCCTATCCCCATACCCCATCTCCTCCCTTCACTCCCCTCTACCTAATCTAAAGTAACTCTATTCTTCTCTAGTGCCCCCAACTTATTGTGAATTAGCATTCACATATCAGAGAAAACATTTGGCCTTTTGTTTTTTGGGTTTGGCTTATTTCACTTAGCGTATTCTCCAACTCTATCCTTTTACCAGCAAATGTCATAATTTCATTCTTCTTTAAGGCTGAGTAAAACCACATTGTGTATATGTACCACATTTTCTTTATCCATTCACTGTTGAAGGGCATCTAAGTTGGTTCCATAGTTTAGCTATTATGAATTGAGCTGCTATAAACATTGATGTGGCTGTGTCACTATATCGTATACTGATTTCAAGTCCTTTGGGTATAAACCAAGGAGTGGGATATCTGGGTCAAATGGTAGGTCCATTCCAAGTGTTCTGAGGAATCTCCATACTGCTTTCCATAATGGTTGCACCAATTTGCAGTCCCACCAGCAATGTATGAGTGTGCCTTTCCCCCCACATCCTCACCAAGACTTATTGTTGCTAGTATTCTTGATAAGTGCCATTCTGACTGGAGCAAGATGAGATCCTTTGATTTGTATTTCTCTAATTGTTAGAGATGTTGAATATTTTTTCATATATTTGTTGGTCAGTTGTATATCTTCTTCTGTGAAGTGTCAGCTTCAGTCCATTTATTGATTGGGTTATTTGTGGATTTTTTTTTTTTTTTGGTGTTAAGTTTTTCAAGTTCTTTATATATCCTGGAGATTAATGCTTTATCTGAGGTACATGTGGTAAAGATATTCTCTCAATCTATACCAATCTATAGGCTCTCTCTTCACATTATTGATTATTTCTTTTGCTGAGAAGAAGCTTTTTAGTTTGAATCCATCTCATTTATTGATTCTTGATTTAACTTCTTGCACTTTAGGAGTCTTGTTAAGGAAGTCAGATCCTAAGTCAACATGTTGAAGATTTGGCCTACCTTTTCTTCTAGTAGGTGCAGGCTCTCTGATCTAGTGCTTAAGTCTTTGATCCACTTTTAGTTGAATTTCATGCAGAGTGAGAGATAAAGGTGTAATTTCATTCTGTTACATGTGGTTTTCCATTTTTCCAAGCACCATTTGTTGAATAGGCTATCTTTTCTCCAGTGAATGTTTTTGGTGACTTTGTCTAATATGAGATAATAATATTTATGTGGATGTGTCTCTGTGTCTTCTATTCTGTACCATTGGTCTATGTGTCTGTTTTGGTGCCAATACCATGCTGTTTTTATTACTATAGCTCTGTAATATAGTTTGAGGTCTGGTATTGTGATGCCTCCTGCTTCACTTTTCTTGCTAAGGATTGCTGGTTATTCTGGGTCTCTTATTTTTCCAGATGAATTTCATGATTGCTTTTTATTCTGTATTTCTTCCTATTCTTCATCCTCCCCTTTAAAAAACTTTATAAAGTTATAAACTTTTATAACTTTATTGACTTTATAACACATGAATACAAACATAGAAAGGGATCATACTGTTTTTTAATTTGATATGTTTCACTTGTTAAAGACAAAACCTGAATCCTGCAGAAGAGATTTCCCCACCAACATCTGAATCCTATAGAAGAGATCTCCCAATCTCTTTGTAAGTCTGCCTACTTGATGACTCCACCTACTTTTATTTTTCTAACTGTGAAAGTTCATGTCATGACTTTCATGGGGAACCATGTTGTTGAGTAACTTGAATCTGTGTTCCTGCCTGGATCATTCATATCTGGCTCAGAATAAACTTTTTTCTCATTTTCTCAGAGCAAAGTTGTTATTTTATGTGGAGAGAGACACATGGTTTCATTTTTCATCTGTGAGTACCTAGGAGTGGAACTATGGAGTTTAGGGATACATATTAGAACTTTTTCAGAAGCTGCCAAACCATTTTCCACAGTGGTTCTGGGGTCCCACACCTGCTACCAGCAGGAGGGAAGACTTGCTGCTGCTCTGGGTCCCTGCTCACATTCATTGCTGTCAATGTTTTTTATTTCACCTATTCTCTAGATATCAAGGGGAACCTCATTTGGTTTCACTTTCAGTTATCTCATGTCTAATGATGGTGCGCATCTTTTCATGTGCTTCTGAGCCATTCATAAATTTCCTCTTGTGAAGCACTTGTTAATTATTTTGTCACAAATTCTTTTGCTTCATTTTTTGTTTCCATTGTATGATTTAACTGAAATCCATGTTTTGAATTCCCTACTGATGGATATTTAAGTTGTCTCAATTTTGCTTTTTTCAACTAGACAAAAATGATAACTTTGTACACATTTATGTCAATGAACCAGAATTTCCATGCCCAGCCAAATTTTAGGCATTTCTGCAGGAAAGAATAGACTCTTTCACTAAAAAGGGTCCAACTATTGGAAGCCCCTGGTACCTGCATCATAGGTGCTCTTATGACATCAATGTGCTCTCCCCTCCTCCACTCCTCCTGCCAGACTGTGGCAGAAGGAATGCAGACCTGAGCATGATGGAACCACCTAGCCCCTAACCATGGGCAATTTAGGGGATCACAGACCTGAGGGGATCTGAACTATCCGTCTCCAAATCATGGGCAATATATTTTGTGTAAGATATAGCCAGTTCACCCAAAGTTGCAGGGAGGGGAAGGTGGATGTCCACAGTCAACCAGGATACTAGATTTATGTCTAGGGATGTATGTGTTAGAATTGGCACCCTGTTGTACAAAGAATAGCTTGCCCACACCTCTCCCTTTTAACTCTGGTTACAGAAGGATGGCAACCCTTGTGAAATCATAGTTGTAAATGTTGAAGAAGTCAAGAAGAAAAAGGAAGAACCAGAGGAAATAAAACCAAAGGTAGGTGGTACAGACTCCAAGGCTGGGAGTGACTTCTGACCTCCTGCATTTCTGATCTATGTCACCCATAAGTGGTGTTTATTTTCTTGAAGTTCATTGCAGTTGATAATCATGGAATTTATTCACCCAGGATATATTTGAAAGTGTATTACTCAGAACAAACATTAGAAATAAAAAATGTCCAGGTCAACACAAAGAGTTGCCCCATGCAAAGCTGGAATGAATAGGGATTGAGTCTTCTTCTCCAGTAGCTTTAGCAACCTGAGAAAGGCCAATGACTGAGGCAAGCAGACTTGGTTGTGGGGAGGAGACACCCCAAAGTGTGAGAACCAAACCATGCAAACTTGGAGAGTGAGACAGTGAGGGCTGAGTTTGGGAAATGCGAGGTCAGAGGGAACCCCACGCATCCAGAGTTGTGTGGGAGTATGTGCGTGAGCACGTGTGTGTGTGCGTGTGTGTGTTAACTAAAGACCTAGGTGTGGGAATCAAAAGAAATAAAAGTGATAAATAGATGAGAGAGACCACAAATTGTGTGGAGCAGGGAAACTTAATATGAGGGTCTAGCAGAGGAAGGAGTAGGTTGTGGATTGAGGTGGAGTCAGGGAAGACAGGGCAGGGCAAAGACTGCCACTTTCCCAGCAGGTGGGAGGATATGAAGGAGAGGTGATAAACCCAGGTAAATGGTCAGGCTCAAGTGGATCCTGTGGATCATAGGGTTCTTTCTCCAGGACCATGGCAAACCAGGTGATGTAACAAGGTCAGGTGAACCCCCTTCCTATAGATGGGTACTTTGGGCCTCAGAAGTCATGATGAATGTGTGTGTGCATTAACTGACATGGCAGAGAGAGGCAGGCAGAGGAGGGCCCCTACCTGGATTTCTGGGTCCAGGTATTGCCCTGTCCAGTGCTCATGAATTTCAGAGAAAGAGACGATTATTGACAGAGGGCCCTTCCTGGCATACTCTTGGCTTAAGGTTGTTGGGGAATATGTCCTAAGTGTCATTTGTTTACTTTGTATCTCCCCTCCTGCACACAATGAAGCCACCTTCTGACAATGAACTGGAAGCCATAAAGATCCAGGCCTGGTGGAGGGGCACCCTGGTGCGTCGCACATTGCTACATGCTGCCCTGAGAGTTTGGATCATTCAGTGCTGGTGGAGGAAGGTATTGGCAAGGTTGCTGGAGAAGAGACGGCGGATAATGCTGGAGTTGAATTCACGGGAAATGCGGGCCTCTGTCAGGCTGCAGGCCTGGGTCCGAATGTGGCTTGTACGGCAGCAATACTGTCGTGTGCTCAATGCTGTCCGCACCATCCAGATCTGTTGGCGCTGGCATAGTTGCCACACCCGTGGCTTTTTCCGGGGAAATTATGAGATCACAGAAAACCAACTAAAACTTCAACTTGACATCTTTCTGGGATCACAGATTTGTCGGATCACAGATTGCATCCCTTTCCCAATAAAGAACTGACCAGGTCTGCTCCAAATATGTGCCACTAGATCTTTGTTAGACAAGCTCCTGGAGGTCCACATCTCAGCAAAGGGCCAGGACAATGATGGAAGGTACAAAGCGTCTTGCATGATTACTTGGGGGAATCAGCAGGGTGTGTCTGGGTGCTGGAGTCTTTAAGGAGGTGGGAGCCCCTCCTGGAGGAGCAGAGCCTGAGATCCATCAGCAAGGTCTGCCATAGGTGGGAGGGTTGGGGTCAGGAGGTGGCCAAGGAGGCCAGCTCCAGATAGACTCCTTCACTGTGGCCTATGCAAATGACACCCCTGTAGTTGTGCAAAGCGGAGGCCTGGGCCATCCTTTGCCCTTCATCCTCCAACACCTTCCCACTCCATTTAGAATAAATTCAAAATCCCTCCCTGTGGTCCATGTGACCTGGCATGTTCTGGTTCTAGCCATCACCCCCCCCACCACCAATGTCCTCCCCCAATGCTCTGCTATCCATCAAACACCCAAGCAGAAGATCCCAAATGTGTCCCGTCTCAGAACTTTGCACTCGCCACCTGCAACCCTAGGGTGTCCTCCTCTGAAGGAGCTCTCCCTCCACTCAGATTTGTCTGCACAAATGCTTCCTCTGAGGGGCTCTTTGTCCACCTGATGCAGATGACTTTCCCTGCCCACCTCTTCTTGGCTCTAGCTCCTGACTCTGCTTTCCTGTGGGCTCAGTTCTCATTAGGACCTGAGGTCATCTTACCTCATTGCTTGTTTGTTTTCTCCCTCCCACTAGAGGGTGAGCTGCAGGGGAGCAGGACTCTGTGCCCTTCCAAGAAACTGAGGCACTGCAAAGACCCCCTCTTCAAACTCTGATTCTTGTGATCAAGTCAGAAAGATTTCAGACATGTCACTCAGAGTAATAGGAATAAGTTTATTGAAGGGTTAGGAAGTGGGAAAAGGATACTGTCGAGGGAGAGAGTGGGTCCTCTCAGAGAGGAGAGTAAAACTGTGCCTCTCCTGCACTCCAGAGAAGTGGGGAAGTAGGGAAGCCCAGAGACGTTTCCAGAGAGTCACACCCAGGTCTACCTCTTGACTTTTAACTGACTGCATGGTGACATCAGACTTTCAAGTCCCCACTGTCATGGGCAGCTGTAGGTCACCTTGGTTCATGCTCATCAGTTCTAATTGGATTCTTAACCATACATTCTTACAGATTTTATGGTTAGGAGGAACTATTCTTTATATCCCAAAGTTTCAGAATCTGGTAACAAAAGTCTCCTTCAGGATAACTTGAGTTCCTCTTATCAATATTATTTTGGGCCTGCATTTCTCCTATAGTGAACAGGTAGTTTGTTGAGGAATGTAACATATCCTGTCCACTTAGGCCAGGTAGGCTGCAAGTAAATTGCTTCTTGGAAAAGAAAGCATGTGGGGGTCAGCACAGTGGGCCCATTTTATAGAATTATTCTCTTAACTTCATGTTCCCACCTTCCTCATCTTTGTTCCCTAACAGGACCAGGACCTGACAGAGTGCCCAACATTGAGTGGTTCTGTCTTCTCCAACTAGCCAGTCCTAAGCTGTTTGCTCAGCCTGACTTGCCTTTTCATGGAAACATCAACCATAGTAGTTCCTGAGCTCTCTCCTTACTCCATCTGCTGCCATCTCACAAAACCTGGAGCTCCTTCTGGAACTTTGTGGGTACACAGTGACTCCTTCTCTAGGACCCACAAGTGCAATAAACTGTTCTGTTGAGCTGCTTCTGTGTCTTCTCTAATGGCTAACTGACCATACATGGATATGTGTGTGTGTGTGTGTGTGTGTGTGTGTAATGGGTGACTACAGGAGGGCCTTTTGCTGTCCATTTCATGTGTGCATACCACTCTCTATTTCTATTGATGTTTGTGTCTCTGTCTCTACTTATACCTTATAATGTGATCTTTCCTTATAGTTACCTTATGTTCCTCTATTTTTCCTCAGTTCTTTGCCTCTTTCCATGTACATCTTTTTTCAATTTTTTATTTGTTCTTTTTAGATATTTATGACAGAGTGTATTTTGACATATTTTATACATACACAAAATATAACTTATTCTAATTAGAATCCCATTCTTGTGAATATACATGATGTTGAAATTCACTCTGGTGTGTCCATATATGAACATAGGAAAATTATATCAGATTAATTCCACTATCTTTCCTATTTCCATCCCACATCCCTTCCCTTCATTCCCCTTTATCTACTCCACTGAACTTCTATTCTCCCCCTGTTCCTTGTTGTGTGTTAGCATCTGCATAGCAGAGAGAACATTCAGTCTTTGGTTTTTTTGGGATTGGCTAATTTCACTTAGCATGCTGGTCTCCAGCAAAAGTCAAAGTCATTCTCTTTGTGGCTGAGTAATATTCCATTGTGTATATATTCAACATTTTCAACTATCCATCTGTTGAAGGGCGCTGAGGTTTTTCCACAGTTTAGCTATTATGAATTGAGCTGCTGTGAACATTGATGTGGCTGTGTTATTGCAGTACACTGATTTTAAAATTTGGATATATACTGAGGAGTGATATAACTGAATCCAATAGTGGTTCCATTCCTAGTTTTTTGAGGAATCTCCATACTCCTTTCCAGAGTGGTTGCACCAATTTGCAGTCCCCACCAGCAATGTATGAGAGTACCCTTTTCCCCACATCCTCACCAACGTTTGTTGTTGTTTATATTCTTGACAATTGCCATTCTTACTGGAGCAAGATTAAATCTCAATGTAATTTTAATTTTAAAATGTAATTTTAATTTCAATTCTCTAACTGCTAGAGATGTTTAACATTTTTAACATATATTCATTGACTATTCATATTTCTTCTTCTATGAAGTATCTGTTCAGTTCCTTTGTCCACTTATTGATAGGGTTATTTTGGTTTTTGGCGTTTAGGTTTTGAGTTCTTTATATTTCCTGGAGATTAATGCTCTATCTGAGGTGCAGGTGGCAAAGATTTCCCATTCTGTAGGCTCTCTCTTCATACTTTTGATTGTTTCCTTTGCTGTTAAGAAGTTTTTTATTTTGATACCATTCCATTTATTGATTCTTGATCTTACTTCTTGGACTTGAGGAGTCTTTCAACAGAATACTATATATATATGGTCATGATTGGTTCAGGGATGAGCACCTGAGCTAAGCCAGGTCAATGAGAGTCAGTTCTGGTGCTGTGTTGGAATTACTGGTTTGCTAACTGCAAGGATCGTATAACCAGAGCTCTGGGGGACTCCACATAGAAAAAAACTTGCTGAGAATGAAACCAACAGAGGAAAGTAGAGCCAAGGGATAGTAGAGAAAAACTAGGTACTAAGAATTTTTTTAACCCCTTGATCTAGCCATTAAACTAGGTTTTGGTAAGACACTCTTTTGGACTAGCCTCCTGCATTAGGCCCCAGCACACCAGACCAAATCATAGAGAAGTTATTAATGCTGGGTGCCATGTAATCAACTCTGAAACAGGCCAGTTAAGAAAGAAAGAAAGGAAGAAATGAAAATAAAAGAGATGAGACTTAGCCTATCAAAAGGGGTGTAGATTTCCTAAACTGGCATTAGGAAGTCCCCTTTTCTTTAATCCTATACTATAGTTTGGATCCAAAATGTCCACCAAAGGCCCATGTGTTAAAGGCTTGGTCCCCAGGCTTGCACTGAAATTGGGAAGTGGTGGAACTTTGGAAAGGTGGTCCCTAAAAGGGAACCTTAGGTCATCAGAAGCATGCCCTTGAAGGGGATAGTGGGATATCACCCCTTTCTTTCCCTTTCTTTTGCTTTCTAGCCATAAAGTCAATGGTTTTGCCCCCTCATACACTCCCACCATGATGGCCGATAAATCATGGACAGGAAACTTCAAAACTCTGATCCAAAAACAAACCTTTTCTTTTTAATTATCTCTGGTATTTTGATATAGTAATAGAAAACTGGTTTACATTCCCTAAAGTAACTTTGGAACGATCAATTCCTTGTTTATGATGTTTCCGCTCTTATCAGCTCTTTTCTGCCTGGAAAGCCATGTTCCTTTACTCATTGGAACATTGAATTTATTTTAAGGAATGAGATGTTGCTCAATTCTAAAGTCACAAAAGCCAATTTGGTCTTTAAATTTGTTGTTATTTTGTCTTTTGAGGGTTATTTGCAACCTATGAAAGGATCCAAAGGATGCTGGTGATGAACCTGAAGAACACAGGTGAGGCATCATGGAGCCTCTTGTGAGATTTCCTGTTTTCCTAAGAGCCCTTAGGTTGTAAATTAAATTACTCCTAAGTTCAAACTATACTCTGTTTTTCACTAAGCCCACTGAACTTTTTGTTGGTTTTCAAATCCCAGGTTAGCATGTTATTCAGCTTTTCATTTAGAGGAGGAAAAGTTTATTTTAGATGATGGTTTCAGAGGTCTCAATCCACAGACAGCCGACTCCATTGCTCTGGGTCTGAGGTGAGACAAAATATGATAGAGAAGGGCATGGGGCAGGGGGTAGTTGTCAGTTTATGGCAGCTAGGAAGCAGAGGAGAAACAGGAAGCAGCCAGGGATGGATGGAGTTCCCAAGGCCATGTTCCCAGTGATCTACTTCCTCCAATGATGCCCAGGCTGCCTACAGTTACACCAATCAGTTGTCCTTTCAAATTATTAATCTAGAAGATCCAAGATGGTGGACTAGAGGGTGACTGCATCTCCCGTCGCTCCAGAACCCAGGATTCAAGAAGGGAAGGCATTGAGAGACTCGGACTAACACAGAGCCGCGGGGTGAGTCGCTCCCACTGGGTAAAGCTCAGCCCGGGTGGCAGGCCCAGACAGGGGCAGCTTCTCGGAGCAGGGCAGGGCAGCTAGAGTCTTCCCCAAGCAGCCCTGCTCCCTCCGGCGGCAGGCTCGTTCCTCAGCCAGTTTCTTGGAGAAGGCCGCCCAGTGATAGCCTTTCTGCACAGAGCCAGCTCCAAGCCCTGGAACCAGTGGTGGGTGCTGGACCGTATGCAGCTTCTGGGACCAGGGCAGGGCAGCCAGAGACTTCCCCAAGCAGCCTTGCTCCCTCAAGCGGCAGGTGCAATCTACAGCCAGCTCCTCGGAGCAGACCCACCCAGTAAGAGCTTTTCCACAGAGCCAGCCCCAGGCCTGGAACCAGTAGCGGGCTAGGGGCAGCTTTCTTCGGAAGCACTGCATTATCAAGTTCCTTGAAGACTTCAGGCTACTGAAGGCTGGGAGGTGATATACTGGAAATCTACAGGGACACTATAAACCAATAGAGGAAATCTGCAATATCTCAGAGTCCCACTGATATCTGACCAACATGAGAAAACAAGGGAAGAAAATGTCCCAAACAAACCTAGATACTATATCAATAAAACCCAATGACAGCACAGCAGAAGAAATGTCAGAAAGGGAGTTCAGAATGTACATAATTAAAACAATCAGGGAAGCAAATGAGGAGATGAAAGAGCAAATGCAGGCATTGAAGGAGGAGATGAAAGAGCAAATGCAAGCATTAAATGATCGCACCAATCAACAGTTAAAAGAGCAAATACGGGAAGCAAGAGATCATTTCAATAGAGTTAGAGATACTGAAAAAAAAAAAAAAAAAAAACCAGAAATCCTTGAAATGAAGGAAACAATAAACCAAGTTAAAAACTCCATAGAAAGCGAAACCAATAGGACACAACACCTGGAAGACAGAATCTCAGACATTGAAGACAAAATATTTAATCTTGAAAACAAAGTTGAACAAACAGAGAAGATGGTAAGAAATCATGAACAGAATCTACAAGAATTATGGGATATCATGAAAAGGCCAAATTTAAGAATTATTGGGATTGAGGGAGGCTTAGAGAAACAAACCAAAGGAATGAACAATCTATTCAATGAAATAATATCAGAAAATTTCCCAAATCTGAAGAATGAAATGGAAAACCAGATACAAGAGGCTTATAGGACTCCAAATATACAAAATTACAACAGACACACACCAAGGCACATATTATGAAAATATCTAACATAAAGACAGAATTTTAAAGGCTGCAAGAGAAAAGAATCAAATTACATTAAGGGGGAAACCAATAAGAATATCAGCAGATTTTTCAATCCAGACCCTAAAAGCTAGAAGGGCCTGGAACAACATTTACCAAGCCCTGAAAGAAAACGGATGCCAACCAAGAATCTTATACCCAGCAAAACTTACTTTCAGATTTGACAACGAAATAAAATCCTTCCATGATAAACAAAAGCTAAAAGAATTTACAAAAAGAAAGCCAGCATTACAGAACATTCTCAGCAAAATATTCCATGAGGAAGAGATGAAAAACAACGATGCAAATCAGCAATGGGAGGAACTAGCCTAAAGGAATAGCCAAATAAAGGAGAAACCAAATCATGTCAAAAAACAAAAATGAGTCCAATGACTGGGAACACAAATCATATCACAATAATAACCATGAATGTTAATGGCCTGAACTCATCAATCAAAAGACATAGACTGGCAGATTGGATTAAAAATAAAAATCCAACAATATGCTGCCTGCAAGAGACTCATCTCATAGAAAGAGATACCCATAGACTAAAGGTGAAAGGATGGGAAAAAACATACCATGCATTCGGACACAGCAAAAAAGCTGGAGTATTCATCCTCATATTAGATAATGTGGACTTCAATCCAAACTAGTCAGAAGGGATAAAGAAGGACATTTCATACTGCTTAAGAGAAGCATAAATCAGCAAGACATAACAATCATAAATATCTATGCCCCAAACATTGGCTCATCCATGTACGTCAAACAAATCCTTCTCAGTTCCAGAAATCAAATAGACCACAACACAATAATACTAGGTGATTTTTAACACACCTCTCTCACCACTGGATAGATCCAAACAAACAAAAATTGAATAAAGAAATCAACAATTTAGACTTAACCAACATATATAGAATATACCATCCAACAAAGAAAAAATACACTTTCTTCTCAGCAGCACATGGATCCTTCTCTAAAATAGACCATATTTTATGCCACAAAGCTACTGTTAGCAAATACAAGAAGATAGAGATACTACCTTGTACTCTATCAGATCATAATGGATTGAAATTAGAAATAAATGACAGATTAAAAAACAGAAACAAAAACAGAAATACCTGGAGATTAAATAATACACTATTATATGATGAATGGATAACAGAAGACATCAGGAGGGAAATAAAAAAATTCTTAGAAGTAAACGAGAACAAAGACACATCATATCAAAATCTCTGGGACACTATGAAAGCAGTACTTAGAGGAAGATTTATTTCATGGGGCGCATTCAACAAAAGAAGTAAAAATCAACAAATAAACAACGCTACAGCTCAAAGCCCTAGAAAAAGAAGAGCAGACCAACACCCAAAGTAGTAGAAGACAGGAAATAGTTAAAATCAGAGCCGAAATCAACAAAATTGTAACAAAAGAAACAATCGGAAAAATTAACAAAATAAATAGTTGGTTCTTTGAAAAAATAAACAAAATTGATAAACCCTTAGCCACACTAACAAAGAGAAAGAGGGAGAAAACTCAAATTACTAAAATTCGGAATGAACAAGGAAATATCACAACAGACACGAGTGAAATACAAAACATAATTAGAAGCTATTTTGAAAATGTATACTCCAACAAAACAGAAAACCTCAAAGACATCAACAACTTTCTAGAGAAATATGAATTACCTAAACTGAACCAGGAGGACATACACAACTTAAATAAATCAATTTCAAGCAATGAAATAGAACAGGTCATCAAAAGCCTACCAACAAAGAAAAGTCCGGGACCAGATGGGTTCTCAGCCGAGTTCTACAAAACCTATAAAGAAGAGCTCATTCCAATACTCCTCAAAGTATTCCATGAAATAGAAGAGGAGGGAACCCTCCCAAACTCATTCTATGAAGCCAATATCATCCTGTTACCTAAACCAGACAGAGACACATCGAGGAAAGAAAATTTCAGACCAATATCCTTAATGAACATCGACGCAAAAATTCTCAACAAAATTTTAGCAAATTGCATACAAAAATATATTAAAAAGAGTGCACCATGATCAAGTGGGTTTTATCCCAGGGATGCAAGGTTGGTTCAACATCCGGAAATCAATAAATGTCATTCACCATATCAGCAGACTTAAAGTTAAGAATCACATGATTATTTTGATAGATGTGGGAAAAGCATTCGATAAAATACAGCATCCCTTCATGCTCAAAACACTAGAAAAAATTGGGGTAGTGGGAACATTCCTTAATGTTGTAAAGGCCATCTACACTAAGACCATGCCAATATCATTATAAATGGTGAAAAACTAAAACTGGAACAAGGCAGGGATGCCCTCTTGCACCACTTTTATTCAACATCATCCTTGAAACTCTAGCCAGAGCAATTAGACAAACCAAAGAAATTAAAGGGCTATAAATAGGAAAAGAAGAACTCAAACTATCCCTATTTGCTGATGACATGATTATATATTTATAGAAACCTGGAAATTCCACCAGGAAACTTTTAGAACTCATAAGTGTATTCAGTAAAGTCATAGGTTACAAGATCAATGCTCATAAATCCAATGCATTTTTATACATAAGTGATGAATCTTCAGAAAGAGAAGTTAGGGAAACTACCCCATTCACAATAGCCTCGAAAAAAATAAAATACTTGGGAATCAATCTCACAAAAGAGGTGAAAGACCTCTACAATGAGAACTGCAGAACACTAAAGAAAGAAATTAAAGAAAACCTTAGAAGATGGAAAGATCTCCCATGTTCTTGGATAGGCAGAATTAATATTGTCAAAATGGCCATACTACCAAAACTGCTATACAGATTCAATGCAATTTTAATTAAAATCCCAATGGTGTACCTTACAGAAATAGAGCAAGCAATTATGAAATTCATTTGGAAGAATGCAAAACCCAGAATAGCTAAAGTAATCCTCAGCAGAAAGAGTGAAGCAGGGGGTGTCGCAATACCAGATGTTCAACTATACTACAAAGCAACAGTAACAAAAACAGCATGGTATTGGTACCAAAATAGACAGGTAGATCAATGGTACAGAATAGAGGACATGGACATAAATGCAAACAAATACAATTTTCTCATACTAGACAAAGGTGCCAAAAATATGCAATGGAGAAAAGATATATTCTTCAACAAAGGGTGCTGGGAAAACTGGAAAACCATATGCAACAGAATGAAATTAAACCCCTATCTCTCACCCTGCACAAAACTCAACTCAAAATGGATCAAGGACCTCGGAATCAGACCGGAGACCCTGGACCTTATAGAAGAAAAAGTAGGTCCAAATCTTCAACATGTTGGCTTAGAATCAGACTTCCTTAACAGGACTCCCATAGCACAAGAAATAAAAGCAAGAATCAACCACTGGGATAGATTCACACTAAAAAGCTTTCTCTCAGCAAAGGAAACTATCAGTAATGTGAAGAGAGAGCCTACAGAGTGGGAGAATATCTTTGCCACTCATACTTCAGATAGAGCACTAATTTCCAGAATTATATAAAGAACTTAAAAAACTCTACACCAAGAATACAAATAATCTAATCAACAAATGGGCTAAGGAAATGAACAGACACTTCACAGAAGATGTACAAGCAATCAACATATATGAAAAATGTTCAACATCTCTAGTAATAAGAGAAATGCAAATCAAAACTATCCTAAGATTCCATCTCACCCCAATTAGAATGGCTATTATCAAGAACACAAGCAACAATAGGTGTTGCGAGGATGTGGGGAAAAAGGTACACTCATACATTGCTGGTGGAGCTGCGAATTAGTGCAACCACTCTGGAAAGCAGTATGGAGATTCCTCAGAAAGCTTGGAATGGACCCACCAATTGACCCAGCTATCCCACTCCTTGGCCTATACCCAAAGGACTTAAAATCAGCATACTACAGAGATACAGCCACATCAATGTTCATAGCTGCTCAATTCACCATAGCCAGATTGTGGAACCAACCTAGATGTCCTTCAATTGATGAATGGATAAAGAAACTGTGGCATATATGTACAAAGGAATATTACTCCGCTATAAAGAATGATAAAATTATTGCATTTGCAGGCAAATGGATGAAATTGTAGAATATCGTGCTAAGTGAGATAGGCCAATCTCAAAAAACCAAAGGACGAATGATCTCACTGATAAGCGGATGATGACACAATGGGGGATGGGAGGGGTTAGCGTTAGGGTTAGGGTTAGGTTTAGGGTTAGGGTTAAGGAGGGGGGCAAGAATGGAGGAAGGAAGGACTGTATAGAGGGAAAAGAGGGGTGGGAGGGGTCGGGGGGAAGGAAAAAAATAACAATGAATCAAACAACATTATCCTATGTAAATTTATGATTACACAAATGGTTTGCCTTTACTCAATGTACAGAGAAACAACATGTATCCCATTTGTTTACAATAAAAACAAACAAATTATTAATCTATCAAATCTATTAATCCACCGAGGAGGTCAGAGCCCTCAAGAGCCAATCATTTTACCTCTGTATATGGCTGCCTTGCCTTTAACTCACAAGTTTTTGGAGGACATTTAAAATCTAAACCACAATAGTTAGTTTTGTGCTGTGTGAGAGTGCATGAACTAGGCTACAAGCACTGACATGTGCTGTTAGGGGTACGGGACCTTTTTGACATTTTATAGGTAACTGAAGATGGTTACAGTAAGTGGATATTACTGCATGAGGTGTAAGAGCCCAGCTTCTGAATTCTCAAGGATTTGGTTTTTGTCCTCTTTTTTTTTTCCCTCTTTCTTGCATGTTGAACTTGGAGAAGCTGGTCAAAGGAATCTCAGCCAAGAGATGACTTGAGTGTTGGGCATATGCCAGACATGTAAAAGCTAATAAGAGTGCCCTACCACCTAGAAATGAAATTCCTGAGAAAGGACAAGCTGGGCACAGAACGGGTTATTTTGATATTAGGTCACCCACCAGCCTCAAGAAAATTTCTGTATCATGAAGCACACTGAAAACATAATATGACCCAGACTCATGTCAGTTCCCTCTCAGGCTTTTTCCTCAGCTCAGAGAGACTCAAAAGTCAACATAAAAATGAGATCTTTAATTTCTAAATAACAAAGCCCTATGCTTACAACCTTGTAGCTTTTCTGCCTTTGCCTGTTTCATCATGACTGTGATTCTGATTGATCAAATGTTTTAAACATTGTGACATTTTGACAGACTTTCCAAAATCAAATTCTTTTGACTTCAAACTAATTTTGGAGGGTTCCAGAGGGCCTTTAAAATGTCTCAAAAGGGCGCGACATGGTGGTGCATACCTGTAATCCCAGACACCTGGGAAGCTGAGGCAGGAGGATTGTGACTTCAAAGCAGCCTCAGCAACTTAATGAGTTCTGAGCAACATAGTGAGACCCTGTCTCAAAATAAAACATAAAAAAGGCTGGGGATGTGTCTCAGTGGTTAAGCACCCCTGAGTTCAATCACTGGTACCAAAAAAATAAATTAAAAAGTCATTAAAAATATGTGCTAAAAAATAGTGACAGTAAACTAACAAGTCTTTTTTTATGTTACTTTCTATGGTAAACATTGTCAAATAATAAATGATACTAAACCTTAAGTTGTACTGGATGAATATATTTTTGATGTCAGTGCTCTAGAAATTACAGGAAATTCCTAGAAATCTGAGATGTCTTTATATAGTGCTATTAGTCATATTCTGGTTTTATGTTGAAGTGTTATTTCCCATCAATTGATTATACTGAACTCTCATCAGGTTTTTAATCATAGGCATTTTAAGTCTTGCTGCTCACAGATAATTAACTATGCTATTCTGATGCTTTTCTGAGGGCTTTAGAAAGCAACTATAATCCTAAAGTGCTTCAACTTTGAAGAAGCTGCTTTTCCAAATCAGGAAAACTGAGAGTTACATGAAACTAAATGAAGAGTTTAATTTTTATGACTTTTTATTTGAAATTTTGCTGGTTCTTTATTTTAATGATTTGTTTTCCAGATTTAATTAAACTTCTTAATTTTAGGCTTTCTATATAGCTTATAGAAATTTGGTCATGTCTACTTTTGTAAATAGAAATGAAATGTTCACTTTTTATCCCTACTGGATCCCTCCAGAATTTAAAAAGCTACTTGTCGATATTCTTATTTTATGGCAATATAGTTAATAAGAAGTTTCTGTTCACTTTATAACAAGATACAACTGGAAATATTGATTATATTACCAAGGCTTTATCTAGAATGTCATATTTGAGAATGTGTATAGAATGCCTATCTCCAAGTATTCCCAGCCTTACACTGAGTGAGTAAATCTGTCACTTTCTGGTAGGTCCAGGAAACTCAAGATATTTTGAGGACCCCAGGAAGAAATTAATTTACTCAAATCTATATGTAGTGTTGAAAAATTCTGAATTTTGCAGTGGTTTGACTTTGTAGGCTTTCAAAAGACCAATCTCAGATTCTTCATGAAAATTTCAGCAAAGCATGCTTATAGAAAGCCTATGTGGCAAATCACTCTTCTTGTTGTACTTATGCAAATAGTCATACCAAGTTTGATGGAACTAACCTTATTTTGCATGCAAATTAGCCTTACTCTGATTATCTTTGGTAGAAGTCAGTATACATATAAGGAGAAAAATTATATTTCAGAAAATATTATAATATACCTGTTATATTGTAGCACTATTCATTGCTTTTGAGTTTTTATTATTTATCTATAGACAGAACATGATCCTGAATTATTCTCATTTCCTCCAACATCTATAACTCTCCAACCAAGGACAAGAACTGCTCTGTTCCTGAAGCCCTGTTAACTGAAGTGGACAGCCAGTTGTAAATTTCAAGGGACAATCCTTATGCCCGATGTGTGGGCCACTCAAAGTGTGGCCCTATGCCATAATTAAGAGACATTCAAACTACAAAGTAGGATGGGCAGTTGATGACCTCATGCTGTGGGTAACTTTCCACAAGAGGTTGCAACAAGACTACCCATCATGAAACTCTTGCCTCTCTTAATTTTTCCTTGCTTATGCCTAGATCTTTTGCTTGCTGGGATTATGCAATAATTAGAATTTCACAATCAGTAGTCTCTTCAAGTAACTTGATGAAATTTTGGATCCGTCATGACAAACCCAGTGGCTAAATTCAGCAGCAACCCTGATGCAACTGTTCAGACTGTGAGTGGTCCTTCTTAGAGTCATATGTTCTATTTCCATTTTAATTTAATCCTGTGATAACATACTGTATTATGGAATTACTACCTGCCAGTTGAAGGAGGAAGAAACTGTGCAGTTGATAATACTTCTTGTTGCACATAGATAAGTGGGCCTAGTTGAAAAAAGAAAGGAAGGAAGGGATGGAGGAAAAAAGAAAGAAAAGAAGGAAAGAAGATGTGATACTAGATGTCCGAGTCTAAAAAGAACCACTAATACATCTAAACCGTTGCCTCAGGGGGCTGCTAAAGTTAGCCATTTGGTGGGGCAAAGATCTCTTATATCTTACAAAGATTTGAGTTTGTCATGACAGAATCAACACTTCATCAAGTTACTTGGAAAGACTATTGACCAAAATTCTTATTATACCATAATCCCATCAAGAAAAAGATGTAGGTGTAAGCAAGCTAAAATTAAGAGAGGCAAGAGTTTCATGATGATGGGCAGTCTTATTCCAACCTCTTCAACTGCTTGGAAAAAGTGGGTAGATTCCTAGTCTGGCTCATTCTCTGATATGTTTGATTCTAGTTGGTTTGGCTCATGGGGACCCTGGCTAAGAAGCATCCTCCAAACTCTTGATAAGAAGGTTTCCTAGGCAATTCTTGATATTAAATGTGGAACAGTCTCTCGGATCAAAATATTCTTGTAATACTGTGTAGTGAAAAAGGAAAGTACTGTGGATTAGCAGCCAAATCAACTAATCATCTAGATTCAGAATGGCCCTAAGGTGCATTGAATCATGGATGGGTTACCTATGAGCCAGATTTGGAGTTTTAGAATTTGCTTTCTTCAATAAGTCAGTGGGAAGAAGCCAGGGGCACTCATCAGCCAGTCATTAATCTAGTGCATCAGGTATAGATGAAGTGATCCTGTCCTTCTCTTTCCCTCTACTCCACTTATGCAAAGCAAACACAAGGGTAGTTTTCACTTTCAGGAAAATCTCTGAGCTCTGTCTTCTAAAGAAAGTAGCCAATTTTGCCATGGAGATCTTCTGTTGTGGGGATTGCATCTGAGAAAGAAATGGTGAGAAGAGTTCTTCTGAAACTTTAGCACACACCACAATCACAGGAAGGTCCTGTGAAAAGATACCCAGGCCCTACCCAGTGTTTCTACCTAGAGTCCATGAATGTGTGTTTTTAAGAAGGTTTCAGGCAATGCTATGGCTACTATTCCAGGGTCCCCCTCTTTTTAGAATGACTGGGATAACTATTGGTCATATCAGGATTAAGGTGACTTTGAATAGCAGCAAGACCAAAGTTACAGTGGTTTAAACAAACAAATGGGAAGTTTACTTTTCTTTCCCTAATAGGCTCAGAAATAAGTGGTCCAGGCCTGGTACACCAGTCCATGGGTGAACAACCTTGGCTATTTCTATCATTTTACTCTGCCATGTGTTGCCTTCTCTCCCAAGGGAGGTTAAGGATCCAAAAATGGCTGCTTCCACTCAATAATTACATTCATATGCAGAGAGCAGCAAGGAAGAGACACAAGAAACATGCATTCCCCATTCTCTCTACAGGTGTATCTTTGAAGTTTGATGTGCCACTTGGGCCCACAGCTCAGAGGAATATAAAAGAAAACTAAATAATGGAGAGATAAACAATATTCATTGATAGAATGACTTAACATCATAAAGTTGTTAATTATCTCCAAGTTAGTCAGTTAAATAATAATAAAATAAAATTAATTCAATTGCAATCAAGGATTTTGGATGGGGTGGGGGTAAGGGGGAGCTTGACAAACTGATGCAAAATATCACATTCAAAGAATAAATGTCCACAATTTGTTAAGCCTATTTTAAGATTCACATTAAAAAAATTATAAAACTAAAACAATAATGTTGTCTAGAATTGAGGCACCAGCTATTAGGAATCTTAAGGTGGAATGCTGACTGGGAGGGTCCCACAGTACTGTGATGGAGCTGCTGGAGAGCAGGCAGTTCCTAACAGGGCTGACCAGGCTCTTTCGGAAGTGTTGGCTGTCGGGCAGTGTGTATACCACGTTGAAGAAGTATGATGGTCAAACGAACCCTGCACCGAGGATGGGTTCTGTGGAGGGCGTTGAGCCCTCAGACACGTGTCCATTCACAGCAATGGATGGGAAAAAGATCAGCACAATGGTGAGCAACAAAGAAGTGAATAAGTCTCTGATGGCTTATTCAAACGCATTGAGAGCTAACATGGATGGGCTGGAGAGACAAAAAGAGCAAGAGCAGCCTGCTGAAGGGCACTGAATTCCCTGCTTTTACCAAGCCACTGAATTACTATTTTTCCTTTTGTTTATAGTTTTATCCATAAATCTAGGTTTCTGGTTCCCCAATTGATAACTTTTTATGTGATATAATATCACCCCTAAGGGTCATTTTGGAGAGAAGAAAGATTGCAATGTTTACAAAGTAGTTGTGGTAAGAAACTAGTTTATTTCAGATCTGCAATGCATGATTATATATTCTAAATTATAGTTTTAAAAAGTCTCTGTAGTCATCTCTGTGAAGAGCAATGTATCATTAAACACCTGCCTATCAGCACTGTCTCTTATGCATTACTTTTCCCACCCACCCCCTTTTTTTATGGTGCTGGGGATAGAATCTGGGGCCTCATACGTGCTATGCAAGCATTCTACCACTGAGCGCCACTCCCCCATTACCCACCTCATTTTAATAGTTTGGCAATAACAATTCTGGAAGTGATTACTGAATGTTTTAGCCCTATTTTCTAGGTTGTTCTAATTGAAACCTGACAATTTTATAAGTCGTGTTATCTCATGGACTTGCTTTCCACCAGGTTGTATAATTTTATCATCATACTTTCTTAAGCAAGTTTGGAAGAGTGCCCCTAGCCAAATGAAAGTATGTGTAACCACATTAGGATAAACATATTACAAAATATCAAGAATGAAGATTCTAAGCTTTAAAAAAGAATCTAAGGTAGACAATAAACATATATTTATGGATTTGGTGGGTTTATTCCATCCTTCATGCATACAGCCAGGTAACAGCACTTTCCAAAACCTGGCAGAAGAGGAGGCAAGATGGTGGAATAGAGGCACCCAGTGTAATATAAAGCCGATACTCCGCCTCCCAACCACTTGTCAATCTGTGCTCTGCCTGCCTCTTACGTTGCAGGAATTTCCGGCTTACACTGCCGCCATTTTCCTGCTTCCACGTTATGTCCTAACATACTAGATAGCTATTGGTTTACCAGTCAGCTTGTAAGTATTCTCCTCCGCTATTGGTTCCTTCCAGCCCGCGAGATTCCAATATCTGGGAGAAGCTACATGCCATCTTTCTCTTTTTTTCTTTCTTTTCATCGGGAGCGGACTTGTTAGTCGTCTGCATAATAAAGTCTCTTGCGTGAGAACTCGTATCCGTGGTGCATTTTTCTGGGAGCTATTGGCGAGCCACAACTCAGACGAGAGAGTGGATGGCAGTTCAGCAAGAGTGCGCAGGGGCGGCTAGAATCGCCACGGGTCCCAAGCTGCCTTACACCCAGCACTTGACTGCTCCTCTCCCAAACAGAACCACAGCAACAGAGGTGTAGTTACATGTGGCTGGGGGAGGGGAATTCTCCCCGCTGAGGGGATAGAGGTGAGAGTATTCCAGCTAACATAGAAGCCTGTACCTTGAAGACACAGAGTCTAAATAAATAAGAGGCCTGGAGTCTACACAGCAGGTATACTTCAGAGACCTGGTAAGCTCTGTTAGGAACTGCTGGCTCTCCAGAGTACTCATCTCTCAGTCATCCCCTAAAGTGATATAGTCAGGAGCCACCTGAGAAGGGTCCTCTTATCCAAGTTTGTACTGCTCTCAAGGTCAGAACTCCCAGAAAAATCTCTGGGATCCTGTGACACTCTGCTGGATTGCCTGGAAACGAGGTGTCCTCACAAGATGGTCTTGGCTTGGGGCAGTGACTCGGACACAGACTCTCCAAGAACTCTGTACTGAAGAGAGCATGGGCTGCAACACAGACAGCAGAGGGCACCAGCCTCTGGGATCCATGTATTAGGGAATCTGCCCTGTGACACTGGAGTGTGACCAGCCCCTGTGGTTTCACATGGAGGCCAGGAATGAAGACGCCACGACCGAGAGTGGCACTTTGCATGGTTCCTACTGCCCACCATCAGCACATAACTTTATGATTCCATTGCTGCCACTGGCCCCCCACTTGCCCCTGGAGGCATTGGAGGTTCTCTGCAGTTACAGCCTTTGCCCTGCCCCTGGAGCATGCAGCACAAGAAGCTCCAGAGAGAACCTATGCTCAAATTCAGCCTTCTTTCTAGCATGAAATTCAGGTGAGAGGAATTTCAAGAAGCTGCAGCTGAGACTCACTCCCACTGATTCCTAGTGAGTATCACTGCTGAAAGAACAGAAGAAGATGGTGGCGAAAAATCCCTGGCCAGTTTCCTGCTTCTGGCTTTCACAACCTAAGAAGACTGGAGAGAAGCTTTGATTATCAAAGTCTGCAATCATCCACCCTGGCTGGTGTTTCCAAGAGCTTCAGGAAGAATTTTTAAAATTAAAAATTATATATATATGTGTGTGTGTGTGTGTGTGTGTGTATATATATATATATTTCTCCTTGCTCTTCCTGTTTAATTTATTATTTTTAAAATATTTTTTATTTTTCCTTTATTTAATTTTTCTTTTTTCTCTATATTATATTAATTTTAATTAATTTTCTTCATTCTCCAATTTTATCATTTCTTATTTTTATGTTTTCTCTTTTTTATTTTTATACTTTTTTTCTTTTTGGGGGGATTGAGCTCAGGGCCTCACATGTTGAGTGGATGCTCTGTCTCTGAGCTATACTCCCAGCCCAGCTGAGAGGAATAGTGTCAAATTCTAGCTATGACCCTATCCTGCCTGAACCCTGATGAACATTTCTACTGAAAGAATATCAGAACCCAGTTGTTCAATCATCCCCAGGGAGGCACAGCTGATTGGGGAATTCCGAGGTCCTGCCCCTGGGAAGACACCTTCAAAGAAGTAGCAGAGAGGAAAAACAACATTTGATGAAACCATACCTATACAGGTTCTTTACATCACTTACATCTGCACCTTGGCAGAGCACACATTGCTGACAAGAATGTGATTCCATTACTCTTCTCTCTCCATGCATCACCTGGATCTGCATTTATGTCCAATAAAAGGACATGAGGTTCAGGCCCCTCATTATGACTGGAGCAACCAGCATCATAATTGCTTTCAAGTAACAGAGACAATATCAATAGTCCTGCAGAAACACTCGACACCTGATAGAGGCTAACACTTCCATTGTAGGAGGGTGCATTTAATACAACCTGCTGCTTACACATCTTCCTGATTTGCCATAGTGTTCTCTCTCTTGAAAGTGACCTGCAGAGACAGTGAGTCTGTCTAGTTCTAATTTGGGCTGTATGTACCCAAACCCATGAATCACAACTGAGAAAGCTACAGAGATTTTACACTACAGAGTCCAGTTGGAAATAAACTTAACATTACACAACAAATCCATACCCTAAGGCATGTTGTCAGGAGAAAGCTGCTTCCTAAGAAGGTTATCACATCAAATGGAAGAGACAACCATCACAACAAATGTGCAAATTTCAACATACAGACATAAGAAGTAGGAAAAAACAAGGCACTATGACATTTGCTAAAGTTCATAACTCTAGTAACAGAGATCTCTCTAGTAACAGAGATATTGGTGCAGATGGAATGCTGGATAAAAACATTTAAAAGAATGACTTTTAAAAGCTCAATGAAATCCAAGAGAACAGATAACAGTTGAATGAAATAAGAAAGATATTACAGGATATGAGTGAGAAATTCAGTAAAGAGATAGAGATTTTGAAAAAGAACCAAATAGAAATTTTGTAAATGACAAGGTCAATAAGTCAAATTTTCAGTTGAAAACCTCAGCAACAGACTAGACCAAGTGAAAGAAAGAATATTGGTGCTTGAAGACAGGTCTTCAGAATATTATGTTCATACAGAAATGAAGACAAAATAAGAAAGAATGAAGAGAGTATTAATAGATATCTGGGACACTATTAGAAGATCAAGTGTCCAACTCATCAGTATACCCTAGGGAGAACCAAACCTTGAGGGAATAGAAAACCTACTCAATGAAATAATATAAGAAAATATTGCAAATCTTGGGAAAGACAAGGACATTCAGGTATAGAATGCATTCAGAACTACAAAAAGAATGTCTCCATGACATATAGTAGGTAAATTATCAAAGGTACAGGAAAAGAAAGAATATTAAAATCTGTAAGAGAGAAGTGCCAAGTTACCTTTAAAGGCAAACCTATTACACTAAGAGCAGTTTTCTCAGCAGAAACTCTAAAGGCCAAGAGGGCAAGCAATGATGCATTTCAAATCATTAAAGAAAATAATTGAAACCAAGATTACTATAGCCAGCAAGGCTATCATTCAGAATTGACAAAGAAAGAAAGACCTTCCAAGATAACATAAACTAAGGGAAATCATGACTACTATACCATCAGTACAAAAGGGGACTGGGGTTGTGGCTCAGTAATAGAGCACTTGCCTAGCAATGTGTGAGGCACTGCATTCTATTCTCAGCACCACATATAAATAAATAAATAAAGGTCCATTGACAACTAAAATAAATAAATAAATAAAAAGATGCTTTAGGTACTCCTACACCCAGGAGAGGAAGAAAGAAAAGAGCAATCATAGGAGCAAAGGAAAGAATAAATTCCACTAGAAGTGCAGATATGTAAGTGAGGTGAGGACTAAAAAAAGAATCAAATATTATCAATTCAGCAACCCATCATACCTCAAAGATGAATGAAAGAGGAATAAATGAACAAAAATATGCAAAATAACCAGAAAAAAAACCAACAAAATGACAGGAACAAGCCCGTACCTTTCAGTTACAACTCTGACTTTAAAGGGCCTCAATTCTCCAATTAAAAGATATAGGCTATTTGAATGGCTTAAAAACAAGACCAAATAATATGTTACCTACAAGAAACCTCACCTGTAAAGACATACACAGATTGAAAATGAAAGGTTGTAAAATGATATTACAAGCAAATGAAATCTGAAATCAAGCAGGAGTAGTTATATGTGAAAAAATAGACTGTAAGACAAAAACAGTAAAAAGATGCTATATATGTTGATCAAGGGAACAATTCATCAAGTAGATATAATGATCATAAATTTGTGTGCACCAAGCATCCAATTTTATAAAACAAACACTACTTAGACATAAAGTAAGATATAAGCTGCAACCCAATAGAAGTGGATGACTTCAATATTCTACTTTCACCAATAGATAGATCATCCAGACTTCCCCTCAAAAAAAATCAATAAAGAAACCTCAGAGTTAAATTACATTCTAGATCAAATGAACTTAACAGTCATTTACAGATTATTCCATCCAACAGTTGCAGAATATATATTTCTTTCAATGGTGCATAGAACATTTTATAGAATAGACCACATATTAGGCACAAAGCAGTTCTTAACACATTTAAAAAATTAAAATAGTATCCTGCATCCTCTCTAATCATGATAGAATGAAACTAGACATCAACAACAGGATAAACTACAGAGATTTCACAAAGACATGGAAATTGAACACCTTTGAACAAACAGGTAGTTGAAGAAGTCAGAGGAGAATTTAAAAATTTTTTTAGTTGTAAATGGTCAAAATATCTTTAATTATCTTCTTATGTGGTGCTGAGAACCAAACCAAGTGGCTCATATGTGCTAGCAAGGGCTCCACCACTGAGCCACAACCCTAGCCCTCAGAGGGGAAATTTTAAAATTCCTTGAATCAACAAATAGGGAAACATGTGGAATACAGAAAAAAAAAATACTACTAAGAGGAAAGTTTACAGAAATGAATGCCTACATTAAGAAAACTAGAGATCTCAAATAAATAACCTAATGATGCATCTCAAGGTCTTAGAAAAGCAAGAACAGGCCAAACCCCACATCAGTAGAAGAAATAATAAGAACAGAGCATAAGTAAATGAAAAATAGGCTAAAAGATACAAAGGATCAATTTTTTTAAAGCTGGTTCTTTGAAAAGATAAACAAAATTGACAAACATTAGCTAAACTAACCAAAATGAGAGCCAGGTGGGGGGCACCCAAATTCAAGGGATCATTAGGGAATAGTTTGGAAAACTGACACAAATTGGACTAGAAGAAATAGAAAATGTATGGACACATATGATCTACCAAAATCGAACCAAGAAGATATTTTAAAGTCTAAATAGACCAATAAGAAAGTAATAAGATTGAATTAGTAAACAACCAAACAAAAGACTCCTAATGCTGGGCACAGTGGCACATGCCTGTGATTCCAGCTACTCAGGAGGCTGAAGCAGGATGATTATAAGTTCGAGGACAACCTGAGCAAATTAGTGAGATCATGTCTTGAAGTTTTAAAAAAATTAAATAAAAGAGGCTGGGAATGTATCTCAGTGGTAGAGCACCCATGTCTTTAGTACTGTAAAACACACCCCACAAACACACAAACTCCCAGTAAAGAAGAGCATGGGACCGCATGGCTCTGCTGCTGAATTTTACCAAACTTTTAAAGAACTAAAACCAATGCTTCTCAAATTATTCCATAAAATCAAAAGGGAGGGGACCATTTCATACCCATTCTATTAAGCCAGCACTGCCCTGTAACTTATATCTGACAAGTAAACAACAAAGACAGGAAAACTATAGACCGATACTCCTGATGAACATAGATGCAAAAGTCCTTAACAAAACACTTATAATTTAGATTCAGCAGCACATTAAAAAGATCACACACCATGATCGAATTGGTTTCATTTCAGGGATGCAAGGATATTTCATCATATGCAAAGCAAGAAATGTAATACAGCACATAGAGAATAAAAAATAAAAATTACTTGACAATCTCAATAGATGCAGAAGAAAGAATTTGATAAAATTCAATATCCGTTTATGATAAGACCCTGAATAAATTAGATATAGTAGGATCAGGGAGATCCAAGATGGCAGAATAGAGGAGGTTGAGTTCCTGGCTGCTCCATGGTGTGAAACCAAGAAAGCAGACAGACAGCTCCTCCACAAGGTGGGTGAACAAAAGAAAGGTGGGAGGGACTTTACTGGAACCTAAAACTGGACATTCAGAGCACAGGAAGTTGGATACAATAAAATGAGGAAAAAATCCCCAGTGGCACAGCCACTGCCACAGTCAGGCCAGAAGTTCCAGCCAGAGAGCTCCCTTTGTGAGCATAGTAGAGGGATAAGGGAATTAAAGGGACTAAGAATTGGCTCCCCCACCAAAGGAGTGGAACCCAGGGGAGAGCCCTGGGGTAAAGTCCTCCAGCATGGACCAGCAAGTACTGGAAGCTGGAGGTGTGTTGATTTAAAATCTCCAGAACAATTAGCATTCAGCAAAGAGCCTGGAGCCTGCCTAAGCCTAAACCCTGTCTCCAGGAACTCCATCTACGGGATTACCCCCCTCACTCCAGCAATCCAGAGGATGGAGCACCACACTCCAGAAGACCCCACATAAAAATGCTGAGAAGAGAAGCTGAGAATGTTTAAATTGCAATGGAAAGAATTCTTTAGCTTTTCATCAATATTTTTTTTCTTTTTTTTTAAATTCTTTTTCACTGTTTAATTGTGACCTTAATGGTACACAAATATTTATTCAGTCTATTTTTTTTCTTCTCATCTCTAGCATTTGTGAAACCAGTTATTTTACATGGATTAGTTTTTTTGTGAACTAGGATATTTGATTAGATATAGTAGGATCATACCTCAACATAATAAAGGACATATATATATAGCCAATCTCAAACTGAGAAACTGAAAGCATTTCCTTTAAGATCAGCAGCAAGATAATGGTGTCTGCTCTCACCACTCTTATTCAATATTACTAGAAATTCTAGCCGGAGCAATTAGGCAAGAGAAAGAAATACAAGGCATACGAATAGGAAAGGAGGAAGTCAAATTATTCCTGTTTCATACAAAAAACTAAAGACTCTCCATAAAGATTATCAGAACTGATAACAAATTCAGTAAAGTAGAAGGAAACATTACCAATACAAAAATCAGTAGCTTTTCTATACACCAATAATGAACTCACTGAGAGATACATCTGGAAAGTAATCCTGTTCACAAGAGTTACATAAAAATTAAAATATTTAGGTTAAACCTAACTAAGGATGAGAAGGGCATCTACAATGAAAATAATAAACACTGAAGAGTTTGAAGAAGACAGTAACCCTAACCTGTGCTATGGTTCCATAGTGCTACACGGGGCATGTGTGCTGAAGGGCACCTCCCATACCTGCTGGGGGACAGCGGAAAGTCACTGGTTCTGACATAGATACTGTAAAGAATCATTGGAGGTGACCTGAATCTTAACTCATCAATGAAGAAGATAGGAAACGTTCTTGACATGTGTTCCTACCGAGTCACTGCTTGTTTTGTTAAATTGTATACATTTCAACAGTTTCCTAATGAAAGGGGCTTTTATGAGGCTGTGTGGGAACTAAAGGGAATCTGAGTGTGCCCCCAGTATGTCCCTCAGTTGCACACTCAAGGTCACAACAATGTGAAGACTAAATCATGATCTGATCTCAATTTCAGAACTCATGGGAAGGTGAGGGAGACACATGGGTCATCCAGGAAGGGCAGAAGCCACCATCTCTCCTTCCCTATGGGAAGGAGGTAGGCAGTGTCTTGACATGAGAAGGCTACATCACAGCTGAGAAATGCAGTCAGAAGTGGCAGTGGGGACAGCCAGAGATGGCTGTTTTGCAGCAGCCTAGAGAATTTATTGATGCTTTAAAACATGACCAATATGGCAGAGGAGCCCACATAGGACAGGGGATTATTTTCACATACAGTAGCTTCAGTTTGGAAAACTCCTCTGCCCCAGTTAGTTTCAGACACAGGACGAAGGTCTCATGTTAAGGAGCATAGGTTGGAAAGTTAAGGTACCATAGCCACAGAAGAAATGGAAGGAGATGACAGTAGCAGGAGGGATATAGTAGATATTGACTGAGGAATCTTATCAGAATGCTTTCCCAGTCTCACCTGCTTGCCCTCCATACTCACTCTGGTTGCTATTAAAAGAAGGACTTTCCCACTGGGCATGGTGGTGCATGCCTGTAATCCCAACAACTCAGGAGGCTGAGGCAGGAGGATCACAAGTTTGAGGCCAGACTCAGTAACTTAGCAAGACACTAGGCAACTTAGTAAGACCCTGTCTTAAAATAAAAAATAAAAAGTACTGGGAATGTGGGTCCCCTGGATTCAATTCCCAGTATATAAATGAAGAAGAAGAAGAAGAAGAAGAAGAAGAAGAAGAAGAAGGAGAAGAAGAAGAAGAAGAGGAGGAGGAGTAGGAGGAGGAGGAGGAGGGGGAGGAGGAGGAGGAGGAGGAGGAGGAGGAGGAGGAGGAGGAGGAGGAGGAGGAGGAGGAGGGGGAGGAGAGGGAGGGAAGGAAGGAAAGAAGGGAGGGAGGGAGGGAGAGAGGAAGGAAAGACCATGATGCCCTACCAAGAAAGGGCACCATGGCGGAAATGCAGAGGACACAAAAAACCAGCCTGAGTCAGTGTAGTTGTGAGGGCCATGTGTCTTCCTGTGATAACATGAGCTGTTGACAAGATGAGACCAAGGTAGGAGGAGAATAGACCAGAGGTCCTCCTTGGGCCAGGACAGGCTCACAGGCCCTAAGGACTCTGGTCCATAACTGAAAGGAGGAGAAAAGACAGCTGTATCCTCCTTATCCAACACCAATGAGCCTGGAGAAGAAAACCTGGTTCCTGGGTCACAGTAGTCCTTGTGACATCATGACCATCTCCTACTTTAACACCTGTCCTGCCCCTGCTGGGGTTAGAGGAGCAGCAACCAGAAGGGGATGATCACCTGAGCCTCTCTTTTTCCACCATGGGCAGTAAGAGCAGTGTAAGACTCCATCAGACTCACTTCTGCCGGGGTAGAAAGATGTCCCCTGTCAGAGGGAAGCCCTTCAAGACTCCATGGGACTCAGACAAAGCATGAGGAGCTGGGATTGTGGGAACTTTGCACAGAGATTGTCCTCACCCATACCCCCTATTCTGATTACAGAAGCCTGATTCAGAGACCAATTCAGAGAACACCGAAACAGAAAAGGAAACAAAATCAAAAGGAAAAGCAAAAGAAAAGGTAGGTGAGACCATCAGAAACCATTGACTCTCTGATCCTAGGGTCCCTGGAAGTGGAGGAGCCATCTTCTCCCCTCTGCTCCCACAGGGTTGGCTCAGCATTGCTCTCCTGTCCCCTAAATCCTCTCCCTATCCTGGGTGAACTGCACACAGACCACATGGAAGGTGGCACAGTGCAATGAGGAAGTGGAAAGGCAGGTGAAGGCTAGGGAGTGATGGAGAGGCAGGAGTGGACGTCCACAAAAGTCAGGGAAGGGAAGACCCCAGAGGGCTGTGGCACTACATGAGGCTGTAGGAGGCAGCATGACAGGCTGACTTAGGACTGAGATGCAGCCCATAGATGCAGAGGTTCTTCCTTGTGAGAATCCCTTGGGTCTTCACACCTGCAGAGGGACTTCTGGATCAGAAAGTATTTGCCCTGGCTCCATGAACCTGTGAGTACACAGGGCAAGCATAGTCTCGCTTCATAGGCAAGGATACTACACCTGAGAAGGTAAGCATATGTGTCCATAGCCACAGACCAGACAGAAGTGGGGGCAAAACTCCACCCATCTCTCCTGGGTTCTCAGAACCATCCGGGAAGGATGCATGTTAGCAGAACTCCCTGTATTTGATGGTGACAAATTCACTGGACATCCTCTGCTTTGTTTGGTTAGTTGCTTCTTGCAGAACATGTTGGATAAATGGTCCAGTCTCCCTCTTCCCTCCCCCTCCTCAGTACCAGCCTCCCAAGGTGCTGAACACACATAAGGCTCCGGGCTGTCTCCTTCCCCATGCGTGGCACCATTCTTAATACCTTCAATTCTCACTGGATGGTGCTCCCAAACCACTTGCCTCTCACTTCCCAGTGACTTTAACTTCCTCCTGCTCACCCACCCTGTGATCTCATCTTAGATCCCTGATTCCTGAGTGACTATTTAAAAAAATTCTAATACACCACAAACCATTTCCTTTATAAAACAATAAAAAAGTTTTGAGAAATATTTACATGGAGAAACCACACAGAATACGACCTATGTGTTTAATCTTGAGGTGGAACAACAATAATATTACTATTTCAATTTGCTATAAAAGGTTATACATGTTCGTTTTTAGACTCTGCACTTATATCAACTGGTCACAGGTGCAGAGCTAGGGAGGCTGTCAACCAGGAAATAGCAATGGGTGAAGATAAAGGGACATCCTAAACATCACAACAAGGCCTTTCTAGCCAGAACACCAGAAAAAGGCAGAAGAACATGACAAATCTTTTAGACTAGGTCTGTTCAACTCTAGCCAAACACCACAGGAAAAGCTGATCACGGTTTTTATTTTCAAAATTTCTGCTTGAATAAAGTTAAATGAAAAAAATTTTTAAAGATAATGGGCCATGATCCAAAGTAAGAGAGAAGTCCAGAGCTCAAGCCTGGCATTGGGATTGTCCCACCTGTATTGCCCATCAGATGCTTCCTGCACCTTCCCTGTCCTAGGTGTTCCTGCCAACACTTCCCCTGTCCTCCACCTTAGTGACCCTCATCTCACTAGCTACACACTGACACCCCAGCCTGAAGGGCCTCTGCCATTCCCCACGCTCCCTTGCAGCCCCACCCAGCCATCCACGTTCTCACCTGCACATTCCGCATGCACCCCTCAGTGACCCCTGCTGCAGTTGCTCTGAGGAGACCAGGGCTTCAGGGCCACCCCCAGGCCCTTGTGCTCCAAATGACCTTGCTGCTCCAGGTGGGGTTTAAGGGGCCAGCAGTAGGCACAGATGGAGCCCTGCTTCTATACTGGCCTCCCTGACCCACCTCCTGACTGTGACCTTGGGGCCCTCAAGGACAGAGAAAAACAAAACAAAGACATTTCAACCTTAAATGGGGCCTCAAGGATTTTCTGGCCTGCATGTGTCCCAGGAGACTGAAAACTGGTGCCCCTGAGATAGGCCAGACAGGGTATATAGCCACAGTGAATGAATAGAGTGTTACCCTCAATCCCACTGTCCTCATCAAAGAAAATCACTGATTAATTTTATTTTATTATTATTATTATCTTTATCATTATTATTATTTTTGGTGCTGGAGATTGAACCCAGGGGCACTTAAACACTGAGCTATATCTCCAGCCCTTTTTATTTTTTGTTCAGAGAGAGGGTCTCACTAAGTTGTTTACGGCCTTGTTAAGTTGCTTAGACTGGTCTTGAACTTGTGATCCTCCTGCCTCAGCCTCTAAAGTTGCCGGGATTACAGATGTGCACTACCATACCCAACTCATTGCTCAATTTTTATTGTGTATTTCTTCCTAATCTTCATCCTCCCCTTTTTTAATAATGACTTTATGTCACATGCATATGAATATAGAAAGGGGTTTAAAATGTTGAACATCTTTAGGAGTTAGAGAAATGCAAGTTAAAACTACATTGAGATTTCATCTTACTCCAGACAGAATAATTATCAAGATAGAAAATACAGTATGTATAAACATAGGACATGTGTTGCACTATGGTTTGTAAGATAGTGAATATAATCTGTAAATACTTGGAAAGCCTCTGAAAAAAAGAGTTAATAAATTATAAGACATTCTGTAAAAAAAAAAAAAAAAAAAAAAAAAGAATACAAGTACCAATAAATGTTGGTGAGGATGTGGGAAAAAGGGTACACTCATATGTTGTTAGTGGGACTACAAATTTGTGCAATTACTCTGAAAGGCAGTAAGGAGATTCCTCAGAAAACTAGTAATGGAACCACTATTTGATCCAGCTATCCCACTCCTCGGTATACACCCAAAGGATTTTAAATCAGCACACTACAGTGATGTCACCACATCAATGTTTATAGCAGCACAATTCATAAGAGTTAAGCTATGAAACCAACCTAGGTGCCATTCAACAGATAGATGAATGGATAAAGAAAATGTGGTATATATACACAATGGACTATTACTCAGCCAATTAAGAAGAATGGCTCTATGGCATTGGCCATAAATGGATGGATCTGGAGATTCATGCTAAGTAAAATAAGCCAATCCCAGAAAACCAAAGGTCAAATGTTCTCTGATATGTGACTGCTAATACACAATAGGGATTGGGGGAAGAACAGACTTCAGTGGATTAGAACAAAGGGGAATGAAGGAAAGGGAGAGAGGACAGGAAAAGGAAAGACAGTGGAAGGAATCTGACAAACTTTCCTATGTACATATATGAATACACCACAGTGAATCCCACCACCTTGTACATCCATAAGACTGGGGTCCTAATTAGAAAAGGATATATTCCATGTTGTATAATTGTATCTAAATGGATCCAGTTGTCATGTATAACTAAAAAGTACCAATAAACATGCTTTTCTTGATGATTTGTTGCAATTCCATATTCCCACATAAACACCACCAAGAAGAGATATAGTATACTTCTCAGTTTCTTTGTGCTATTTACAGGCAATTTATATTATCTATAGATTAGTTTTATCTGTTTCAGCATTTTATACACCTGATATCACCTGGAAGTTACTCTTTTATTCTTTTCAAAATTTTGTTCTTTTTAGATATACATGACGATGGAGTGTATTTTGACATATTATGCATACATGGAGTATAACTTATTTTAATTAGGATTCCATTCTTGTGGTTGTACATGGGAGTTACACTGGTTATATATTCATATATGAATGTAGGAAAAAGTAAGTCTGATTCTACTCTTTCCTATTCCCGTCCCTCCTCCCTTCCCTTCATTCCTCTTTGTTTGATCCAATGAACTTCTATCCTTCCCTCCTGAAGGTACTCTTTTAAGTGAGACTTCTCTAGTTTAGTATACAAATTTTCAGATTCATCTATGTTAATCTGTGTTAGTGTGTTCATCTTTATTGCTGGGTATTAGTTAATTATATGAATACATGACTAATTCTTTATCTAGTTATCTGTTGGGACATTTGGGTTATTTTCCATTTTGACTGTTGGTCAAAAGCTGCTATCAACATTCATGCATGCACATTTTGTAGACAGTGTTTTCATCTTTCATCTGTGAGTACCTAGGAGTGGAACTGCAGAATCTATGGTGGATATGTATTCAACCTTTTTAGAAGCTGCCAAACAATTTTCTACAGTGGTTCTCCTGTTCCACACCTTCCCACCAGCAGAATGGAAGAGTTGCTGCTGCTGTGACCCTGCCAACATTCATTGCTCTGTGTTTCTTACTTAAGCCATTCTCTAGGATGTCTATGGGTATGTATGTCATGGTGGTCTCATTTCAGTTCCCTTGTGACTAATGATGTTGGCCATCTTTTCATGTGATTCAGAGCCATTCATGAGTCTTTTGCAAAGCTTCTGTTTTGTAATTTTGCCACAAGTTCATTTGGTTTCATTGTTTGAACTAAAATACATGTCATTGAAATCCCTATTGAAGTGCTATTGTTTGAATATTGACTATCCCTTAAGGTCCTTGTGTAAAAGTCTTGGTCCGCAGGATGGTGGTATTGAGAGGTGCTACGGACCTTTAGGTGGTGGCCCTATGGGAGGCCCACAGGTCACTGGGAGGTATGTCCTCCATGGAATTCTGCAACCACAGTCTTCTTCCTTTTGATCATGAGGTGAGTGATCTGTTCTGCCACATGCACCGACCATGATATGCCACCCTTGCCTACAGAGCCCCAAAGCCTGCAGTCACCTGATTATGGTTTTAAATCTCTAGGAGCATGAGCTAAAATAAATCCTTTCTCTTGATGGTTAGTTGCCCTGGGATTTCATTATGGTAATGAAAATCTAATAGAGGACAGATGGTTACATTGTGTCTATTTTATATCACAAGTTTCCTTGTGCCTGGATATATTCCCCTATTCTTTCTGCAAGACCTGTGACCAAAGGAATGTGGACTTTAAAGAAATGGAGCTCTTTTGCCCACAGCCATGGCTAGTTTAGGGGATTTGAACCATCTACCTGCAAGGGACAAACTTTGGTAAGATACAACAAATCCACCTAAATTCACATATAGGAGAAAATAGATTTCCACAGTTAATAAGGATACAAGCCTTATGACAAGGAACACTGGGCAAATAAGGAGTTTGTGTGTATATTAGGATTGGCACCACATTGTACACATTGTACACCAAAAGCCTATCCCCATGTCTTCCCTTCAACTCCAATTACAGAAAAAGAAGAAGGATAAAAAAACCAAAGATGATGATGATGATGGAAAAAAGTCCACAAAAGACAAAAGCAGTAAGGCAGAAGAACCCCCACAGGAATCAGAGGTAGGTGGTGAAGATGACAAGGGTGGGGATGACCTCTGACCTGCCATACCTCTGTCCATGACACCCAGAGTGATGGTGGTCTCTGTGGCTCATAGCATGGATGATCATGGACTATGTCCATCTTGAGAATGAAAGGTGGGGTATTAGCTATTAATCAGAACAACAATCAGAAACCAAGAGTGTCCCAAACCTACCAGGACAATGGTTGCCTTATACAAGGCTGGAATGAATATGTATTGAGTTGTCCTTGGCTGTCTTCTTCTTCAGTTGCCTTAGCAACTTGAGAAGGGCAAATAACAGAAGCAAAAACTCTGAGTTGTGGGAGGAGAAACCCCAAATAGTGAGAACTGGACCATGCAAACTTGGAGGGCTGTGGTCGGGGAATGCATAGCCAAGTATAGGGAGCCCCAAGTTCAGAACTGCGTGGGTGAGAGTGAGCACATGCATGCGTGTGTGTGTGTGTGTGTGTGTGTGTGTGTGTGTGTGTGTGTGTTAACTAAAGGTCTAGGTGTAGGAACCAAAGGAAGTGAAAGTGATAAATAGATGAGAGAGACCCCAAACTGTATGGAGCAGGGAAACTTTTAATATGAGGACCTAACAAAAGGAGGAGC
Source organism: Sciurus vulgaris (assembly GCF_902686455.1). Lineage (NCBI taxonomy): Eukaryota > Metazoa > Chordata > Mammalia > Rodentia > Sciuridae > Sciurus > Sciurus vulgaris. Next base: position 117,147,778 of record NC_136470.1, read on the forward strand.
AGATTGTAGATTGAGGTGGAATCAGGAAAGGGCAGGGCAAGCAAAGGATGACACTTCCCCAGCAGGTGGGAGGACATGAAGGGGATGGTCAGGCTCAAGTGGAGCATATGGATTACAGGGTTCTTGCTCTGCACTGGCAAACCAAATCCATGGCAAACCAGTTGATGCGAATCCCATCCTATAGATGGGTCTTTTGAACCTCAGAGGTCAAGATGAAGTGTGTATGTGTATTAACTGACATAGCAGAGGGAGGCAGTCAGAAGCAGGACAATTTCCTGGTCTCCCGTGTCCAGGTGTGACCATTCTCAGTGCTCATGAACTTCAGAGAAAGGGACAATTATTGACAGAGAATAAGGGCCCTTTCCTGGCACTCCCCGTATTTGAGGTTGGCAGAGAATACATCCTGAGTATCATTTTGTTTTTTCTTGTAACTCCTCTTCAAAAATTAGGTGCCTTCTGACTCTGAGCTCACTGCCACAAAGATCCAGGCCTGGTGGCGGGGCACCCTGGTGCGTCGTACATTGCTGCATGCTGCCCTGAGAGTTTGGATCATTCAGTGCTGGTGGAGGAAGATATCGATGAGGCTGCGGGAAGAGAAGCAGAGGACAGGACTGGAGTTGTATGCACAGGAAACAAGGGCCGTTGTTAAGCTGCAGTCCTGGATTCGAATGTGGCTTGTACGGCAGCAATACTGTCGATTATGTACTGCTGTTCGCATCACCCAGGATTATTGGCGTGACCAAACATGTCAGAACCATGGATTTTTCCAGGGCAACTATGAGCTCAGAGAAAATCAGCTAAACCTTCGTCTTGACATTTCTATGGGATCACACATTTGTCGGATCACAGATTGCATCCCCTTCCCAATAAAGAACTGACCAGGTCTGCTCCAAACGTGTGTCATTAGATCTTTGTTAGACAAGCTCCTGGAGGTCCACATCTCAGCAAAGGGCCAGGACAATGATGGAAGGTACAAAGCGTCTTGCATGATTACTTGGGGGAATCAGCAGGGTGTGTCTGGGTGCTGGAGTCTTTAAGGAGGTGGGAGCCCCTCCTGGAGGAGCAGAGCCTGAGATCCATCAGCAAGGTCTGCCATAGGTGGGAGGGTTGGGGTCAGGAGGTGGCCAAGGAGGCCAGCTCCAGATAGACTCCTTCACTGTGGCCTATGCAAATGACACCCCTGTAGTTGTGCAAAGCGGAGGCCTGGGCCATCCTTTGCCCTTCATCCTCCAACACCTTCCCACTCCATTTAGAATAAATTCAAAATCCCTCCCTGTGGTCCATGTGACCTGGCATGTTCTGGTTCTAGCCATCACCCCCCCCACACCAATGTCCTCCCCCAATGCTCTGCTATCCATCAAACACCCAAGCAGAAGATCCCAAATGTGTCCCATCTCAGAACTTTGCACTTGCCACCTGCAACCCTAGGGTGTCCTCCTCTGAAGGAGCTCTCCCTCCACTCAGATTTGTCTACACAAATGCTCCCTCTGAGGGGCTTCCTTTGTCCACCTGATGCAGATGACTTTCCCTGCCCACCTCTTCTTGGCTCTAGCTCCTGACTCTGCTTTCCTGTGGGCTCAGTTCTCATTAGGACCTGAGGTCATCTTACCTCATTGCTTGTCTGTTTTCTCCCTCCCCCTAGAGGGTGAGCTGCAGGGGAGCAGGACTCTGGGGCCAGCACCTGGCAGAGTGCCTGACACTGAGTGGTTCTGTCTTTTGCAACTATTCTGTCCTAAGCTGTTTGACTGGCCTGCCTCGCCTTTCCATGGAAATGCCTGGGCTCCTGTCTGATGCCATCTCACAAAACCCAGAGCTCTCCATGGCACACTTCCACCCCTTCTCCCACACCTGTGAATGCAATGAACTACTTTCCAGAGCTGCTACTGTGTCTCCTCTTGTGGCTAATTGACCATCACTTAGAAAAATACCAACCTTGCTTGGGCATGGTGGTGCACACCTGTAATCCCAGCAGCTAGGGAGGCTGAGATGCGAGGATCACAACTTCAAGGTTAGCCTCAGCAATTTAGTGAGACCTGGTCTTAAAAAACAAACAAACAGGACTGGGGTTGTGGCTCAGTGGTAGAGTGCTTGCCTGGCAACTGCCAATGTATGTGCTATCTCCACAGATTTACCTATTCTGCCTATTTGCTATAAATAGAGTCACACTTGTACAGCATTTTCCCTTGCTTCTTTCACTGAATATGGTATTCAAGTTGTAGCCTGCATCAGTACTTCATTACACAATAATATTCCAACATATGGATAAATCACATTATTTTTCAAGTATCTATTGATGGACATTTGAATTGTTTTCACCTTTTAGTTCTTTTGAATAATGTCATTATGAATAGTTAGCAGTGGCAACCATTTCAAAATCCCACCAGTCATGTACAAATATTCCACATATTCTACGTCATTGACATTCATTGAAATTACTGGTGTGAAAGTGATATTTCATTTTGGTTTTGATTTGCATTTCTGTAAGGACTAAAGATATTGAACATCCTTATGTATTATTGGCCATTTTGTAGTATCTTCTTTGGACAAATGTTTATTCAAGCCCTTGGGAAATTATTTTAATTGAAATGTGTTTATCTTTTTGTTTCAATAAATATTTCCATAATGAACAAATACATGATTCACCATTCTACCCTGGTTTTGAATTTGTGGCTTCACTTTAGTTCAAATACTATTCCTTATGAACCACTGTCCCACAATCCCTGGACAATTCTCTCAGAAAACCATCCCATACTGGGAACAATACAGACCATGTTATAGTGTTATATCATGTGCATGTGTGAATATGTAACAACAAATACCATGATTATGTATAATTATAGTGCACTGATAAAAAGATAGATATGGGGGGGGGGGGAGTGAGAGCAGATTTTGACTCTAAGACTAAGAGTAAAGAACAAAAGAAATTAAAAAGAAAGAAAATACCCCAGACCCCTCATACCCAAGAGGCATGTTGTCCTCAGCCTCTCTGAGTTATCATTTATATCTGGCAATGTCTCTGTGGTGGGAAGGGTTGATGAATAAGAGTCCATTGCTGTCCCTCCATTTCATCTGTGCAACCCATTATCTTCACTGGTCTTTGTGTGTGTCTATGACTGTCTCTGTTTACCACTCATAATGTGGTCTTTTCACTATCCTTATCCTTATCCTTACTTTGTTTCTCAGTATTTTTCTCCCTCAGGTTTTTCCCCACCTGTCAACATTTTTTCTGATGTCTTCTTGCATATAACTCAATGAATTGTCTGAGTGTGTATTTTCTGGTAAAGCTCATTAATATTTAATCTGCTAATATTCAGACACAGTGTGCAGTTGGCCCCTTTTCCTTGATAGCCCCACAAGAAGGGATGGAGACACCTCAGAAAAGCACCAATGTTATTGTTCCTGGGTGCTTAAGGCATTACTTACCAAGGCCCAGTCTAAGTTATGCAAGCACTAAGAATATGAGAATATAGCTAGATTATAGAGAGATGATAGATAGATAGATAATTGATATGATTGGTTCAGAGATTTAAAAAAGCCAGGACGAGGACAGTCAGGTCTGGTGCTAGGTTGAAACTTCTGTGTTTACTAGTTTAGGAAAGAAAGATACTTTCTACCATCCCTTAGTTAATTTTTTTGGCTGTTTGACTGGATCTAGGACTTAATTAATACAGAACCGATAAATAAGAGAAAAGTGTACAAGTTTTATTAAATTCACCTGTACATGGGATCTTCACAAGAATATGTCTGAAGACATAAACAAAGCAAGATGTTTTTATCATTTAAATTCATGAAGGAATTCTTGAAAGAATAACAGGACAAGTAGATTTCCAGAGTAGTCTAGTAAATTCTGGAAATGTGTGTAAGAGGGAAGAGGGTAATAAAGCAAGTGTAAGAAAAGGATTCAACTGATTAGTTTATTTTTTAGGTTCATTACAGTCCCAAATACTAGTCTCTGTTAAATAAAGCTATTTTCCCACATTGATAGAGAAGACACCCCTTTCAAAATAATCTTTTATGTCTTGCTGGGTGTAGAGATAGACAGCCAGTGGCCCCTTCTGAAGTTACAGGGCCTCAGGATTTCAGGATGAAGTAACCTATATACAATGTGGCTTGAGAGGGAACATCCATAACTCCTTCACAAGGATCCTCCTATAAAGATGATAAACACAGAGCTGCTAAGAAAGCAACATACAGAACAAAGTACAGCCAAGGCATAGAAAGAGAGATTAACTCATGAGGTTTCCATTCAGACTCTGGATTCATGCCTGAATTTAGGCTAGCTGTAGTTTAAGAGTTTTAAAATTTGCCTCTTTTAAGTAGCCAGCAGAGGGGAGCCAGGGGCCTTCATCAACCGTGGATGAAAACACAACATTAAGAATAGATAAACGAGACAGAGGCTTCTCATGGCCTCTACTCTTCCCATGCAAAGCATGCATAGGGCAGCTTCCAGGAAAACCTCTGAAATCTGCTTCCTAAAGAAAGTTTACAGTCTCCATATAGAGAGATCCTGTTGTGGGGGTTGCATCTGAGAGAATAAAAAAAGTGCTTTCCAAACTTTAGTATACAAACATAGCATGGGGAGGGTTTCTGAAATTCTGGGCCCAAACCAGCATTTCTTATTCCACATGCCAGGGATCCATGGATGTGCTTTTCTAAGAAGTTTCCAGGTAATGACATGTCTGTCTACGGTCCTGGGAACCCTTCTTCGATAATCACAGGGCAGAGCTTAGCTATATCAGGATTAAGGTAACTTGAATAGTAGCACAACTAATGTTATAGTGGTATGAACTAATAAAATATTTCTCTTTCCTACATTGAAACACAAATAGCTTGTCCAGGCTCAGTAGGATGCTCTGCAGGGTGAGTAAGTCGGCCCAGCAACCATTCTACTCTGTCTTATGTTGCCATCAATTCCAAGGTCAATTAATGATCCAAGAATGATCCTTCTGTTTAATAATTATATCCACAATTCAATCAGCTGCAAGAAAGAGAGACAAGAACCAAGACTTCCTCTTTCTCTTTTTTTTTCTTTTTTAGAAAACTTAGTTTTATTGGTTCTAATATACTTTTGGATATAACTGAACATGTTAAGAGATTGTCTTCCTTCTATATTTTGCATTTTTATTTGTTCTTTCTAGATATACATTACAGTAGAGTCAATTTTGACATATTTATACAAACATGGAGTATGCCATGTTTCTAAAAATATCATCATTCTAATTAGGATTCCAGTCTTGTGGACATACATGATGTGGAGATTCACTGTGGTGCATTCATATATATACATGGAGATGTTATGTCATATTCACTCCCCTGTCTTTCCTATCCCTATCCCCCCCTGCCTTCCCTTCATTACCTTCTGTTTAATCCAGTGAACATCTATCCTTCCCTGTTCTCCCTTGTGTGTTAGCATCTACCTATCGGAGAGAACATTCAACCTTTGTTTTTTTAGGGATTGGCTTATTTCACTTAGCATGATAATCTCCGGGTCCATCCATTTACCAGCAAATGTCATGAAATCATTCATTTTTATGGCTGAGTAATATTTCATTGTGTATATATACCATATTTTCTTTATCCATTCATCTATTAAAGGGCACCTTGGTTAGTTTCATAGCTTAGATATTATGAATTAAAGTGCTATAAACATTGATGTGGCAGTGTCACTGTAGTATGCTGATTTTAACTCCTTTGGATAAATACTGAGAAGTGGTATAACAGGGTCAAATGGGGTTCCATTGCTAGTTTTTTTGAGACCTCTCCATACTGTTTTCCAGAGTGGTTGCACCAATTTGCAGGGAGTGTACCCTTTATCCCCCATATCCTCATTGGCATTTATTGTTACTTGTATTCTTGATAGTTGCCATTCTGACTGAAGTGAGGTGAAATCTCAGTGTATTAGACTAGAAACCCTGTACTTACTAGAAGAAAATATAGGCCCAATACTCCAACATGTCAGCTTAGGAACCAACTTCCTCAGCAAGATTCCTACAGTGCAAGAAGTAAAATAAAAAATTAATAGATTGGATGGTATCAAACTACAAAACTCTTCACAGCAAAATCAAGAGCATGAAGAGACAGCCTACAGAATGGGAGAAAATCCTTGTCACCCGCAACTCAGATAATGCATTAGTTTACAGAATATGCAAAGAACTCAAAAAGATTGACAAAACAAAACAAATAACCCAATCAAAAAATGGGCTAAGGAACTAAAGAGGCACTTCTTAAAAGAAGAAATACATGTTCAACAAGTACATGAAAAAATGTTCAATATCTCTAGCTATTAGAGAAATGCAAATTAAAACTAAACTGAGGGCTGGGGCTGTAGCTCAGTGGTAGACCACTTGCCCAGCAAGTGTGAGGATTTGATCCTTAGTATCACATAAAAACAAATAAATAAATAAAGTAGAGCTGTTGTGTCCATCTGCAACTAAAAAAAATTTAAAAACAAAACTAAACTGGTATTTCTCCTCTTTCTCTTTAAGGGCATGTCTATTAAGTTCCATGAGCCATTATTTGCTCACAGCTCAGAATGCTATAAAAGAAGAGCAAATAAATAGAGATATATACTATATTCATTGACATAATAACTTAATATTGTAAGGTTGTTAGTCCTCTTCAAGTTAATCAGTTAAATATAGATTCCAATTAAATAATATTAAAGTCAACTTCCAGAGTTTTGAGAAACTGACAAACTGATGCAAAAAAATTCATATCAAATGATGAAAGTTGGCTATAGGCAAGTATTTTGAAGAAAGAAGAGACAAGGGAAAGGAACATGCTCAGTCGCACTAAAATGCATTACAAAACCATAAGAATAACAGTGTGCAGTTAAGAATCTAAGGTGGGCAATAAATATTTACTTATGGATTTGTTGGGTCCACTCTTCTCCTACTTCCAACCTCTAGATAGGTAACCTGACAGAAAGTTTGATTTTCTGCACACATTGAATCAGACAACCTCTGAATTTAGGGAATTCAGGCATGACTGAGGGCAGGGGTGAAGCACCATATAGAAAACAGGCAATAAGTGGAAGTGTGCAGACTAAAACGAGAGGCCTCTAATCCCTTCCTGAGGGCTTCCAGCCAAGCTTCACTCTCCTACTCTCTAGTTCGAAGTTCTAGGCTCACTTTCTGGGGAATCTGAGACTCTGGGGAATAAATTCCTTTTTTTTTTTATAAGAGTACAAATCCACTTTTATTTATTCACTTTTCTTTGGTTCAAATCTTTAAGGAGCACAGCATCATATGGATTGTAAGAACAATGGTCTTAGCATGAAGGTTACTTTTGAATTTGGCATGAACCATTCCACTGTTTCAATGGCTACTAGTTACCTTTCTCAGATTATCCAGGTTTTGTTTGGCTTTCCTGCAGAAGCCCCTGGGTTGTTTTTCTGCTTTGTACACATTAGCACCTCTTATACAAGTAGAATTCAGTTTCATCTCTGGCATAAACACCTTCAATTTTAAGAAGAGCTGAGTGCTCTTTTGGTTCCAAAGACCCCACTTGCAGCCAACAAAATGGCCTTGTACCACAATCTTCCAGACATATTTGCCTTTTAGAAGTTCTGATCCCAACAGGCCTCCACAGGCAGAAAGGGAAAGGCCAAATAAGTCCCATAGTGCAACAAGAATGCGGCATAACAAACAACTTTGAGCCTCAGTGACATGTCACCTAAACATGCAGCTGGGGTGGTGTGGCTGGAGAAGCTCTGCTCCACAAGACTCTCATCCTCCCCCTCCCAGCAGCCTTCCGGACAACCTGTTATCTTGGCAATGGAAGAAGTGCAAAGGAGCAAAGATATATGTGCAAAAGCATTCAAGGCCAGAACTTGCACACCATCATTCCACCTTATCTATTGGCCAATCAAGTCACATAACGAAAGGCACAGGAAGATCTATCCCATCTCCTTTGGGGAAGAAAATCAAAATCCAATAACAAAAGGTGTGAATTTAGGGTCATTAACATGATCTACCAGAAACATCAAGGAATAGAATTAATGGATATAGATACTTGGGATTCCCAACTGAAGCAAAACCTCTCTACCTTATCAAATCTATATTGAATGTCACCAGAAAATAAGTTCCACTAAGTTTACTGACTTCCTCTGAAGTTAAGGCTTATAGATAAATGTCATTACTTACTCAAGTCAACCAAGGATCATCAACATAAGGCTTCTAACATGAAATATTGAAGACAAAAAACAAAGCTAAAGGGCTTAAAAGAAATAACATTGGGAACAGAACAGAAAAAGTAAAACAACAACAACTGGGATTGAACCCAAGGGTACTTTACTACTGAGCCACATCCCCAGCCCTTTTTATTTTTTTATTTTGAGACAGTGTCTCACTAAGTTGCTGAGGTTGACCTCGAACTTGCATGTGTCCCACCACACCCAGCTTGGCTAATAGAATTTCTAAAAGCAGAAAATTAAGAACATTGAAGGGTAGAAATTATCAAGAAACTAATACAAGAACATTTGCCAGAGTTGAATGATATGAATTTCTAAACCAATAGGAAATCGAGTGTCCAACACAATGAATGTTCAAAGGAAGGAAGTGGGGGAGATCTCATTTCTATGTTTTTCATTTTGAACCTTCATAACAGGATTAAAGAGAAGTTTCTAAGTGTTTCCAGAAGGAAAAAACAGGTCTGAGTTTGGAGAAAAAGGAAACAGATGATTAAAATAAGACTTAAAGAAGAAATTGGAATTAAGTCCTCAAAACTCTGAGGGAAAATAATTTTCCATCTGAAAGTTGATACTCTGTAAAGTCACCAAAGAAGAAGTTATTTTTAGACATGCAAGAAGTTATTTTTAGACATGCAACACTCTATAATTTATTTCCACTCATGCTTTTCTAAGAAGCTATGAAAATTGGAGATGATATCCAAAAAAAGAGGGAGTCATGTATGTGGGACTGTGTTCCTATCACTTGGTGAAGATCTCAGTGTAAACAGTAAATCAGAATCTAACAGAAAACTTTCAACCTGGTTGAGAAAACATTTGTTTAAAAACTCATTTCCCAACTGGAAATACATATGTAACAAAATGAAATCAAACCTCTATCTCTCAAAAAGCACAAAAAACAACTCGAAATGGATCAAAAACTTAGGCACTAGAACAGAGACCCTGTACCTAATAGAAGAAAAAGTAGGCCCAATTTTTCATCATGTGGGCTTAGGACCTGACTTCCTTAACAAGACTCCTAAAGCACAAAAAGTAAAGTAAGAATCAATAAATGGGATGGATTCAAACTAAAAGCTTCTTCTCAGCAAAGAAAACAATCAATAGTGTGAAGAGAGAGCCTACAGAATGGGAAAAACCTTTATCACAGACAGAGCACTAATCTCCAGGATAAATAAAGAACTCAAAAAACTTAACTCCAAAAAAACAAATAGCCCAGTCAATAAATGAGCTAAGGAACTGAGCAGACACTCCACAGAAGAAGAAATTTCAATCAACAAACACATGAAAAAAGGTTCAACATCTCTAGCAATTAGAGAAATGCTAATCTGTGTGTGTGTGTGCGCGCGCGCACGTGTGTGTGTGTGTGTGTGTGTGTGTGTGTGTGTGTGTGTGTGTGTATGTAGTGCTGGGGTTCAAACCTGGGGCCTGTGCTTGCAAGGCAAGCACTCTACTGACTGAGCTATCTCCCCATCCCGCCATCCCGAGAAATGCAAATCTAAACTACTCTAAGATTTCATCTCACTCCAGTCAGAATGGCAATTATCAAGAATACAAGCAATAATAAGTGTTGGCAAGGATGTGGGGAAAAAGGTACACTCATACATTGTTGGTAGAACTAAACATTGGAGCAACCACTTTGGAAAGCAGCATGGAGGTTCCTCAGAAAACTTGGGTTGGAACCACCATTTGACCCAACTATCCCACTCTTTGGTTTATACCCAAAGGACTTAAAATCAGCATACTATAGTGACACAGCCACATCAATGTTTATAGCTAAACTATGGAACCAACCTAGATGCCCTTCAACAGATGAATGGATAGAGAAAATGTGGTACATATACACAATGGAATGTTACTCTGCCTTAAAGAAGAATGAAATTATGGCATTTGCAGGTAGATGGATGGAACTAGAGAATATCATGCTCAGTGAAATAAGTCAATCCCAAAAAACTAAAGACCAAATGTTTTCTCTGATAAGTGGATGCTGATCCATAGTGGGGGATGGGCAGGAAAGAATGAAGGAACTTTGGATTATGCAGAGGGGAGTGAGGGGAGGCGTGGGCGGTGGGGATGGAAAGGATGGCAGAATGAGACAGACATATTACCCCATATACAAGTATGAAATTTTTTTAAATAAAAAAAATTAACAAAAAAACATATTTCCCAGAATGCCTGTTCCTGGTGGCTTTGGGATTGAATGGGAGGATGGGAACCTGCATTAGACTTGAGAGGCAGGAGGTCTTCCTGCAATGAGATATGGAGGCAGATACACAGAAATGTCCAGAGCCTTCTAGTTTTTATTGCTTTCCCTGCTCTGCATCCAGGTTTTCTCCTTGCCTGCTAACCAACTGAGCCCCAGTCCAACCACATGATACTTGATGATGTACCCAGCTAGGCAAAGCTTTCCTAGACTTCTCCTGATCTTCCACATCACAGTGTCATGTCAGCAATTGGATGTGTCTGGTTCCCCTGGAAGCTCCAACTAAGTCACCAACAGGGCAATGATAGGGCTGCCCAGGGCCTTTCCTCTGGTCTGGCAGTCTGTTCTTCCAGACCTTCTCTTCTCAGCTGTTGGCACATTTGAATAAGGTCCAGTTACTGCAGTAATCCTTTATCCTACAGTGGCTCTGCATCCCTGATGTAATCCCATTGGTTAGGGGTCTTCCCAGGAGAGGGGAAGGAAATGGTGAGGGGCCCTACAGAAACAGGACAAGGTAGCAGACACAAGAACAGCTGAGGCAGATGAGAGAAAGGCAATAGAGCTCCACGAAAAAGGAAATTATTCCAATAACAAGTTTGTGAATAGTTTGGGGATGAATTAATAGAAACAAGACAATTACTAGCTCCCAGAAGAATGGTGAGAAAGTTCATGAATGAAAATGTACTAATATACCCTTGTTGAGCCTTGAACAGTACACGTGATCACAATGAGGTGATGCTGATTACTAATTTTATCTTCAAAAGTGTGGCTATAATTATACTGAGAGAGGGGAGAAAGGCAAGAAAGGTAAGTCTTCATCAGCATGGAAAGATAGAAAATAAAAATTTTCAATATAGCACGTAATTGAGGTAAATCACAGAACTATATATATAAAAAAAAAAAGCAATGATCTCAGCAATAGAATTTTGGGAGAGGGAATGAGGCAGGAGGCTGCTGATTGCTTTTTACTTTTTTACTGGTGAGCATTGTAGAGTAAATTTTTAAAACTAGCTTCATGAAATTCTTTTATATTAAGATTAAAATTAAGTGTTAGGTGACCTCAAACTAAAAGTAAGACTGTGGAATGAAAGAAAAAGATACATAAAAAAGCTAAAAGTCAGAGGACCTTCTGGCAAAGGGTATTAGCAAAACTTTTATCCAAGGAAATCAGACAAGAAAAATAGGCATCAGTAGAAAAACAGATCAAAGACGAAATGGGTCAATCAACACAGAGACTCCAATGGCCAGTATGTATCAACGAAAAGAGTTAGAAGACACTGAGCAGGTTCGAGGACCCAGCACCACCCAGGTTCTTTGCCTATGAGTTCACCTAGAGCCACAAGAGGTGGTACTATCTCTTTACAAGGCAGGAGACAAGATACCAAGAACCTGGAAGACTTGCTCAGGTACACTTAGCCTGCAGAGGCTATGTCAGGACTGGAGCCCAGGTACTGTATCATATCCCTCTTCAGAGAAACACACATGAAACATCTTACAGTTCAGCAAATAACAGGAGGCTAGACACAGGTTAGGCCAGTGGTGCCACTGTGGAGATCAATCTGTCAGGACCTAGTGGTATTCTGTGTAACCTGTCCTGTAAGTCAGCAAGGTCACCCAGGATATGTACCCTACAGGACACCTCCTACAACTACTTGGGGACATCAGTGAGCCACTGATCTTGGCATGAGTGCTATAGAAAATCACTGGAGGTGACACGGATCTTAATTCATCAATGAAGAAGATAGGAGACATGCTGGTCATGGGTCCCTGTCTGTCAAGTTGTATACATGTCAACATTTTCCTGATGAAAAGGGATTTCATGGTGCTGTGCAGGAAACAATGGGGAACTGGAACGTGCTCCCGGCATGGCCCTCAGTTGCACTCTCATGGTTACGACAACGTGAAGACTAAATCATGAACTGACCTCAAATTCAAATCTCCTCACAGGAAGTTGAGGAAGACAACTGGGTTGTCTGGGGAGGGACAGAAGCCACCAGTTCTCCCTTCCATGTGGGAAGGTGATCAGCAGTGTCTTGACATGAAGAGGCCATGTCACAGCTGGGAAATACAGTTATAAGTGGCAGTGGAAACAGCCAGAAGTGGCTGGTTTGTAGATGCCTGGAGTACAAATGGGCCCTTGAAACATGACCACTGCCATCACCTGAGGACTCTACGGTGGATGGGAACTGTTCTCATACACAGTGACTTCTTTTTGGAAAATCCCTCTGCCCCAAGAAGATTCAGACACAGAATGGAAGGGCTTGTGTTACAGGACATAGGTTGGTAAGCTAGCCAATAGCAGGAGGGAGAGTAGAGATTGGCTAAGGTATCTCAAGGATGTTTCCCGGCCCCCATATTTACTTCCCACAATCAATGAGGTATCCACTGAAAGAAGGGCTTTCCCATTCCCAAGGAAGGGCACCATGGTAGAAAAGCATGGGAAATGGGGAGACAGCTTGAGTCAGAGTAGTGGGAGCCCCATGTTCCTTGCTGTGAAAACATGGGCTGCTCTCCTTGATGACTGATAGGATGATTCCAAGGATGGGACAGACCAGAGGTCATCCTTGGGCCAAAGCAGATTTAGTCCTGAGGACTCATCCCTGGAAGGAGGGAGATGGCAGGTGTTTTCTTTCCATTCATCATTTGTGAGCCTGAAGAAAACATCCTGGTCCCTGGGTAACAGTTGCCCTTGTGACATCATGGCCATCTCCTCCACCACCCATCCTGCCCCTGATGGGATTAGAGGAAAAACCACCAACGGGGGATGACCACCTGAGCATCTGCCCCCCACCATGGGCTGTAAATTTTGTGTAAGACTCCATCAGACTCACTCCCCCAGGGATAGGGAGATGTCCATATCAGAGGGAAACCCAGGCAAAGCAGGGGGCATTGGGGCTGTGGGGGTTTTGCACAGAGGCTGTCCTCACATATGCCCCCCTCCACCATTTTGATTGCAGAAGTGTGGTCCAGAGATACAAGTAACTGAGAGCGAAAGGCAAAAGAAGGTAGGTTGAAACAAGGGACATGAGGAGGTCTTTGATTCCCCCTACTTGACCTCAGGGTCCCTGGAAGTGGAGGAGCCATCTTCTCCCCTCTGCTCCCACAGGGTTGGCTCAGCATTGCTCTCCTGTCCCCTAAATCCTCTCCCTATCCTGGGCGAACTGTGCACAAACCACATGGAAGGTGGCACAGTGCAATGAGAAGTGGAAAAGCAGGTGAAGGCTAGGGAGTGATGGAAAGGCAGGAGTGGATGTCCACAGAAGTCAGGGAAGGGAAGACCCCAGAGGGCTGTGGCACTACATGAGGCTGTAGGAGGCAGCATGACAGGCTGACTTAGGACTGAGATGCAGCCCATAGATGCAGAGGTTCTTCCTTGTGAGGATCCCTTGGGTCTTCACACCTGCAGAGGGACTTCTGGATCAGAAAGTATTTGCCCTGGCTCCATGAACCTGTGAGTACACAGAGCAAGCATATCCCCATTTCATAGATGAGGACCCTGTGGTTTAGAAGGTGAGCAGATATGTCCATACCCATGGGCAAGACAGAAATGAAGGCAAAACTCCACCCAGCTTTCTGGGGTTCTCAGAACCACCTCCAGGGAAAGGGCTGTTAAGAGAACTGCCTGCTTTTGATGGTGACAAATTCACTGGCTATTCTCTGCTTTGCTTGGTTAGTTGCTTCTTAAAAAACGCCACAAAAAAAGGGTCCGGGCAGCTCAGAAGATTCAGGCCTGGTGGCGTGGCCACCTGGTGCGACGGACCCTGCTTGTCGCTGCCCTCAGGGCCTGGATGATTCAGGGCTGGTGGAGGATGGTCCTGCTGCAGCGGGCACATAAGCATCAGAAATGCCTTCTGAGGCTGTATGTAATCCAGGAGAAGTCAGCCGTCAAACTCCAGTCCTGTGTTCGTATGTGGCAGTGCCGTCAATATTACCAACCGGAATACACTCTCCCTGTGTCCCAAACCCCAAAGAGCAGCCTTATCTTCCAGAACAGTGATGTTCTGCAGGTACAATGTAAAGTTGTTTCCAAGCAACCAGAGTTCCACATTGAAATTGTATCAATCTAAAGGCCTGCAGCATCAAGAATTGGCTCCAGTGCCTCAATAAATGTCTGACCTGATTTTGTGATTCTCAGTGATTGCCACAACCACGAGGACCTCAGGCATTCAGGCTTTGCTCCTGTCCTCTACTTGGGGAAAGTCTTACACCTCCAACAATTTCCTATGACCCCTTCTTGGTCTGATCCCACATTCAAACCAAAAAATTGTTGCCCAAAGCTGCATATATGCAGATCCAGGTGTCCTATATAGAACCCCAGCACTGTTCCTGTTTTCTGAACTTGTAATTGGGAGGGATTGGGATTCGAATTCCTGATGATTCTGGGTACCACTTTATAAATGCTCACTGCAACAATATTCACATTAGCCACCCTGGTGTCTCATTTTTTATTGCCTTCTATCCTCTAAGACAAATGTCAGAGAACTATGGCCTGGAGCCAAATAGTTGCACCAGAGACTGCATGAACATCAATTCTAATATACCTAATATTTGACCCTTTTCAGAAAAATTTGTCACTGCTGTAGTGCCACTGACTTCTTCCATAATTATTAGTGCATATTAATTGTACAAAATAGATTTCCTTGTGACAATTTTATACATGCATATAACATATTTTGATCATATCCATCCTCCCTACCTCCTTCTTAACCCACCTCCCCCTGGTCCCCTTCCCTTTCTCTCATAATCCTCCTTCTACTATCATGCCCTAATTGATTCCATAATTTGTCTAGTGTAAAGAGTGTCACAATAAACATGGGTATGCTAGTATCTCTATAGTATGCTGACTGATTCCTTTGATGTATACCCAGGGATGGTGTATCTAGATCATATGGTAGTTCTACTTTTAGTGTTTTGGAGAATCTCCATACTGTTTTCTATACTGGCTATACAAATCAACATTCCCACCAATAATATCTAAGTGTTCCTTTTCCTGCACATCTTCACCAGCATTTGTTATTTTTTGTTTTCTTGATAACTGTCATTCTGACTGAAGTGAGACTGAACGTAGTTTTGATCTGCATTTCTGAAGGCCAAAGATATTGAGCGTTTTTAATATATTTATTGACTATGTTTCTTCTTTTGAGAAGTTTCTGTTCAGTTCATTTGGATCAGTGAGTAAGAATCATTTTTTATTGGATTATGCGGTGTTAAAATTCTAGAGTTCTTCAGTATTCAGGATACTATTCCTTTTTCAGAAGAATATCTGACAAAGATTTTCTCATTCTGCAGGCTATCTTTTCACTGTTGGTTGCTTCCTTTGTTGTGCAGGTGCTTTTTTATTAAACTTTATAGTTATACACAGTAGTTGAGCTCATTCTGACAAATTCATACATGCATGAAATTCAACTTCAGTTCTTGACCCCCTCTTTTTCCCTTCCCTTTTTCCCTTACATCCTCCCTCCACTGCTGTGTTCTCTCTCCTCTAGTAGACTTTCCTTCACTCATCTATATCTTTGTATTTAATAGTTTCTTTTTACTTATACAGAAAGGTGAAGTTGTTCCCTGTGGTATATTTATATATGCATGTTATGGTTTGGATGTGAGATGTCTTCCAAAAATTCACATGTGAGACAAAGTAAGAGGGTTCAGAGGGGAAATTATTTGGTTATGAGAACCTTAACCCAATCAATGAATTAATCCCCTGATTAACTGAGTGGTAACTGGAGGCAGGTGGGGGTGTGACTGGAGGAGGTCGGCACTGGGGCATGACTTTGGGGTATATATTTGTATTTAGCAAGTGGAGACCTCACTCTTTGCTTCCTGATCACCTGTAAGCTGCTTCCCTCCACCACATTTATCCACCATGATGTCCTGCCTCACCTTGAGCCCCGAGGAATAGAGCCAGCTGTCTGTGAACTGAGACCTCTGAAGCCATGAGCCCCCAAATAAACTTTTCCTCCTCTACACTTGTGCTAACTGGATCTTTTAGTCACAGCAGTGAAAAAGTTGACTAAAACAATGGACAAATATGATTTTTTAAGAATTCTTTCTGCATTGTCTCCCCTTTCCCATTCCTCCACTCTACTTCTCAATCTCCTTTTTCTACATTACTTCCTTCATCTTTATGATATTCTTTCTTTCCCTCCCCTTTGCCTTTACATTATGCTAGCTTCCTCATATGAGAGAAAAATGTTCACCTGAATTTCTGAGCTTAGCTTATTTCACTTAGCATGATATTCTCCATTTCCATCCATTTACCCACAAAAGGGGCCATAACTTCATTCTATATGGCTAAATAGAACTTCAGTGTGTGTATATAAACCATAATTTTGTAATTCATTTATCTATTGATGAGCATCTGGGTTGATTCCATGGAATCAACTACTCTGAATTGTGTTGCTGTAAATCTCAAGGTGGCTGTATTGCTGTAGTATGCCAATTTTAGATCTTTGGGGAAAATACCAAGGAGTGGGATAGCTGGATCATATACTGGCTCCATCCCTAGTATTTTGGGGAATTTCCAAACTGTTTCCAGAGTGGTTGTACTAGTCTGCAGTCCCACCAAGAATGAACAAGTGTTACCTTTTATTATGAACATGTTAAAATTTATTATTAAAGTGATAATTGCCATTTTGACTGGAGTAAGATAAAATCTCAGTGTAGCTTTGATTTGCATTTCCTTGATTACTAGAGATGTTGAACATATTTTCTTTTTTTGTATTATGATAGTTTATTTATTTTTATAGACTGCATTTCGATTCATTGTACACATATGGGGCACAACTCTTCATTTCTATGGTTGTACACAATGTAAATTCACACCATTCGTGTAATACATACATGTACATAGGGTAATGCTGTCTGTCTCAGTCCTCTAACTTTCCTTCCCCCACCTACTCCTGTCCCATTTCCCTCTACACAATCCAAAGTTCCTCCATTCTCCTCTTACCCCCTCTCCCTGGTCACCATGGTTATGTATCATCATCCACTTATCAGAGAAAACATTTGGCCTTAGAGATGTTGAACACTTTTTCATATATTTGTTGATTGCTTGTATATCTTCTTCTTTGAAGTGTCTGCCCAGTTCCTTAGCCTATGTATTGATTGGATTCTTTGTATTTTGGTGTAAAGGTTTTAAAAATTTTTTATAAATTTTGGAGATTAGTGCTCTATCTGAAGGGTGGGTGGAAAAGATTTCCTCCAACTCTGTAGGCTCTCTTTCCACATTATTGTTTCCTTTGCTGAGAAAAGGTTTTTAGTTTAAATCTATCCCATTTATTTATTCTTTCTTTCATTTCTTGTGCTGTGGGAGTCTTGTTAAGGAAGTCTGGTCTAAGCTGATGTGATGAAGATTGGGCCTACTTTTTCTTCTATTTGGTGAAGGGTCTCTGGTCTAATTCCTAGCTCCTTGATCCATTTTGAGTTGAGTTTTGTAAAGGGTGAGAGATAAGGGTTTAATTTCATTTTACTGCATATGGATTTCCAGTTTTCCCAGCACCATCTGTTGAACAGATTATCTTTTCTCTATGTATGTTTTGGCACCTTTGTCTAGTATTAGATAACCTTATTTATGTGGGTTTGTCTTTGTGTCTATTATTCTGTACCATTGGTCTACCTATTTTGGTCCCAATACCATGCCATTTTTGTTACTATTGCTCTGTAGTATAGTATTGTGATGACTTCTGCTTCACTCTTCCTGTTCAGGATTGCTTTGGCTCATCTGGGTCTCTTATTCTTCCAAAAGAATTTCATGATCACTTTCTCTATTTCTATGAGGTATGTCATTGGGATTTTAATTGGAATTTCATTAAATCTGTATAGTGCCTTTGGTAGTATGGCCATTTTGACAATATTAATTCTGCCTATCCATGAATATGGGAGATCTCTCCATCTTCTAAGTTCTTCTTCAGTTTCTTTCTTTAGTGTTCTGTAGTTTTCATTGTAGAGGTGTTTTGTTGGATTGATACCCAAGTATTTTATTTTTATTTGAGACTATTGTACATGGAATAGTTTTCCTAATTTCTGTTTCAGCTGATTCATCACTTATGAATAGAAATGCATTTGATTTACGTGTGTTGATTTTATATCCTGCTACTTTTCTGAATTCATTTATAAATTCTAGAAGTTTTCTGGTGGAGTTTTTGGGATCCTCTAAATATGGAATCATGTCATCAGCAAATAGTGATAGTTTGAGTTCTTCTTTTCCTATTCATATTCCTTTAAATTCTTTGGTCTGTCTAACTGCTCCAGCTAATATTTCAAGGACAATGTTGAATAGAAGTGGTGAAAGAGTGCATCCCTTTCTTGTTCCAGTTTTTAGAGGGATTGAACATATTTTTACATATTTGTTGGCCATTAGTGTTTCTTCTTCTGAGAAGTTTCTGTTTATAGTTTATTTGCCTGTTTATTGATTAGGTTTTTGGGGGTGTTTAGTTTTTTGAGTTTTTATATATTCTGGACATTAATTCCTATTGGAGTAGTAACTGGCCAAGATTTTCTCTCATTCTGTAGGTTCACTCTTCATGCTCTTAGTAATTTCCTTTACTGTTCCTAGGATTTTTAGTTTGATGGCATCCCATTTATTGATTCTTGGTTTTAATTCTTGTGCTTTTGGGGACTCGTTAAGGAAGTTAGTGCCAACACTCATATGAGGGAATATTAACCCTAGGTTTTCTTCTTAGCAGTTGCAAGGTTTCTGGTCTAATTGCTAAACCTTTGGCCCATTTCAATTTGAGTTTTGCACCTGGTGAGAGATAGGGCAATCTAGTTTCACTTTTCTATATATTGCTATCCAGTTTTTCTAATGCCATTTGTTAAAAAGGCTGTCTTTTCTCCAAAATATATTTTTGGCACCTTTGTCAAGTATCATATGGCTGTAGGTACATTAATTTGACTCTGTGTCTTCTTTTCTGTTCCATTGGTCTTCATATCTATTTTGATGCCAATAGCATGCAGTTTTTGTTACTACTGCTCTGTAGTATAATTTCAGATCAGGTATTGTGATGCCTCCTGCATTACTTTTCTTACCTAATATTGCTTTGGCTGTTCTGTGTCTCTTACTCTTAAAAATGAATTTAAAAATTGGTTTTTTTTTCTAATTCTCTGAAGAATGTCATTGGCATTTTGATGGGGATTGCACTGAATCTGTATATTGCTTTTGGTAGTATCACCATTTTGACAATGTTAGTTCTGCCTATCCAAGAACATAGGATGTCTTTTCATCTTTTAAGGTCTTCTTCAATTTCTTTCTTTAATGTTCTATAATTTTCATTGTATACCTCTTTTAACTACTTGGATAGATTAATTCCAAAGTATTTTTTTAGGTTATTGTGAATGGATAGTTCTGATTTCTTCCTTGTCTGACTCTCTGTTGGAGTATAGGAAAGCTATTGATTTATTGGTATTGAGTTTTTACCCTGCTACTTTGCTGAATTCATGACAAGCTCTAGAAATCTTCTGATAGAGTTTTTGGGTCTTCTAGGTGTAGGATCAGGTCATCAGCAAATAGTTTGAATTCTTATTTTCCTATTTGTATCCCTATGATAGCCTTTTCTTGTCTGATCACCCTGTTTACTGTTTCACAGAATATATTGAATAAGAATGGTGAGATGGACAGCCTTGTCATGTCCCACATTTCAGAGAAAATTCTTTTAGTTTTTCTCTATTCAGTATGATGTTGGCTTTGGGTTTGTCGTAAATGGCCTTTACAATGGTAAGTTAAGTTCCTTTAATCCCTATCTTCTCCAGTGTTTTTGAAATGAGCCGGTGTTTGAATTTTTTTAATTGAATTTTTTTAGTTGTAGATGGACACAATACCTTTATTTTATTTATTTATTTATTCATTTATTTATTTTGTGTGGTGCCGAGGATTAAATCCAGTGCCTCTTATGTGCTAGGCAAGCACTCTACCACTGAGCTACAGCCCCAGTCCCCGGGTGTTAAAATTTATCAAAGTCCTTTTCTGCATCTGCTGAGATGATCATGTGACTCTTGTCTTTACTTCTGTTTAAGTGGTGAATCACATTTCTTGATTTGTGTATGTTGAACCAATCTTGCGTCCTGGAATGACATCCACTTGATTATGATATATTATCTTTTTTGTGTGTTTTTGAATGCAGTATGCTAATATTAAGGATTTTTGCATCTATGTTCATCAGGGATATTAGTCTGTAGTTTTCTTTGCTGGATGCATCTTTGGTTTTGGCAGGGTTATATTGGCTTCATAGAACGTATTTGGGAGTGTTCCCTCCCTTTCAATTTCATGCAATAATTTGAAAAAGACGGGTGTTTGTCCTTCTGTGAAGATCTGGTAGAACTCAGTTGAGAACTTATCTAGTCCTGGACTTTTCATTTTTGGAAGGCTTTTAATTGCTGTTTCAATTTCATTACTTGATATTGGTCTGTTTAGGTTTTTATGTCTTCCTGATTCAATTTAGTCAGGTCATATGCATCTAGAAATTTGTCAATATCTTCTAAATTTTCCAGTTTATTGGAGTATAAATTTTCAAAATAGTTTCTGATAATCCTCTGGGTTTCAGAAGTATTGGTGGTGATATTGCCTTTTATCTAACCTTATTGATTTGATCTCTCTCTCTCTCTCTCTCTCTCTCTCTCTCTTTCTCTCTCAGTTTGTCAGAGGATTTGTCCATCTTATTTATATATTTGAAAAACCAACTCTTCATAGAATTGACCTGTGTATTGTTTTCTTATTCTCAATTTCATTCATTTTTGGCTTTGACCTTAATTATTTCCTGTGTTCTACTGGTTTGGGAGTTAGTTAGTTTGTTCTTCTTTTTCTAAGACTTGTAGGTGGAGCATAAGCTTATTTATTTGGGTATATCTAATTTTTTTAATGTAGGCACTCAGTGCTATAAATATTCCTCTTAGAACTGCTTTCATGCTGTCCTAGGGTTTTTCTCATTTGTTTCTAAGAATTTTTTGATTTCTACTTGTATTTCTTCTTTGATCCATTCTTCATTTAAGAGAGTATTGTTCAATCTCCATGTGATACGGTTTGTATTCTTTTTCTTGCTGTTGATTTCTAGTCTCATTCCATTGTGATCTCATAGGAAGGATGCTTAGGATTATATTGAATTTTTTTCTTATATTTCCTAAGATTTGGCTTGTGACCTATAATATGGTATATTTTGAAAAGTTCCACACTGCTGAGAAGAAAGTTAATTCAGTCACTTGGGGTGAAATATTCTGTAGATGACTTTTAGGTTCATTTGGTTTATAGCATTATTTAGGCTGGATATATCTTTATCGATTTTATGTTTAGATGACCTGTCTACTGGTGATAAGATGTGTTAAACCATCCAATATTATTGTGTTGGGATCCATCTGGAATTTAATGTCATGGAATATTTTTTATGTAATTGGGTGCCCTGATATTTGGAGATAAATATTTACTATCATTATATCTTCTTGTTGGATTGTTCCCTTTACCAGAATGTAGTGGCCTTTGTGTCTTCTGATTAAGTTTTTCTTGAAATCTGCTTTGTTGGATATAAGGATAGCTACTTCTGTTTGTTTTGTTTTCAGAGTCCATATGCATGAAACATGTTTTTCCATCCTTTTACATTCAGTTTATGGTATGTCTTTGCCTATAAGATGATTCTCTTGTAAACAGAATATACTTGAATCTTGTTTTTTAAAATCTATTCTGCTAATTTATGTCTTTTAATTGGACAGTTGAGACCATCCGCATTCAGCATTAATATGGATATGTGCTTGTGGTTTCCTGCCAATTTGATTTTTTGCTATATTTAAGACTGTCTTGAATCTCATTTAGTGGATTATTCTTCTACTGATCTTCCTCTGTTTGGGAGCTTTGGAATTTGGTTTTTAGTTCCTCTGTGTGCAGTTTATCTTTGAATAATCTTTGTGTGTGTGTGTGTGTGTGGTGCTTGGGATTGAACCCAGGGCCTTGTGCATGGGAGGCAAGCACTTTACCAAGTGAGCTACATCCCCAGCCCCACCTTTGAGTAATCTTTGTAATACTGGTTTAGTGGTCATGAATTCTCTTACTTTATTCTTGTCATGGAACATTTTTACTTCCCCTTCAAACCTGAGCTTTGCTGGGTATAGTAACCCTGGCTGGCAGTTTTTTGTCTTTTAGAGTTTGGACTATCTCATTCCAGGCCCTCCTTGATTTTTAGGGTGTGAATTGAGAAATCAGAAGTGAGTCTTATTGGTTTGCCTCTAAATGTGACCTGATGTTTCTCTCTTGACACTTTTAATAGTCTTTCCTTATTTTCTTGTTAGGCATTTTGATTCTGGTATGTCCTGGAAAACCTCTCATTTGGATAGGTCTATTTGGAGTCCATGTGTATGTGTACTGTGACATCTGTAGTACTAATTGCCACCTATATAGGAATGGTGGGGTCAACATTTAACAACAGCACCAACAATTTAAAAAACAATGAACTATATTATACATTTGACAGCAGGTATCTACTTTGTTGTCAACTATATTAATAGTCACAAAAACTTGAAAGGGGTAGAGATTGCACAATCTAATCATTAGTTTGTATTTTTGTTTCTTTTATTCTTTGCATTAAAGTATAACTGAAGATTGAGTGTCATTAATGTGTGCATAGAGCAAAGTGCACTCTCTTTTGGTTGAGTTTAGTTCAGCAGCAGAATCTCTACCCTGTGAACTTGTAATGTCCCTGTAGGCTCCCAGAACCTCACAGAATAGGACAAAACAAGCAATAGTAACAACTGATGCAAACAATACACATCATTAAAGTAAATATTCAGCTTTTGCTGTGACATCTACTCTTGCCATACATCCTGTGTGGGTGAGGAAAAGGGTTTCTGTCAGAGGGATTAACTGGCTGTAAATTAATCATTAAGAAACTTATTTAATAGAAAGAAACCACAGGTGACAATTATCTCTTTTGAATCAGGAGCATGACCCAATTGAGCCATGCTAAGATCTGGCTCTAACAAAGACTGGAGCCTGTGCTTGGTTTATTTATAGTGGTACAGATCAAAGGGGGGATCATGGAAGGAGCTTCTTCCATGAGAAATGGGTGGGGTGGAGTTAAGGAACCCATTTTGCTCTAGTGGGTCACATGGCATCCCTAGGACACACAAATTCTGGTGGTGAGCCACCCTGCATGGAAACCTCATACTTCAGTCCATCTGAAACAATCTCTCGTGACTGCTAGGTCCTGAAAGCCAGATTTCCATGTCTGATGGCTCCACCAAGCCTGATTTTATTTGCTAGTCATGGATGACTTCCCTCAAACTCTACAACATTAATTACCTCACACACACAAAAAGAAATGGTGGGGTCAGAAATTGTCACAGTAAAACCAATAACCATGAACTTGATCTGGCTTTAAAGTAAACAGCAGATATCAACTATGTCATCCACAGCAATAATAATCGCAACTGCATTAATGATGGGGACAGGGGTTATACAAACCAATTAGTTCTAAAATATGGTAAAATTACAGTTAATTAGGAGAAAAGAAAATCTGGAGTTCCTGCTGTGACTGGTCTCCCTGACGTCCCTGATTGTCCTCTGCCCGGAGGGCTGGGTGCGGGTGGTCAGTTGGCCCTACCTTTCCCTGTCTGGCCTTGTTGGCAAGTGCTCCCTTCCCTTGTCGCTGGAGAAGAGCAAGGGGGCTAAAGACCCCAACATCTGGTACCCAACATGGGGCCCCTCAAGGCTGATCCGCAGCCAAAGTGAAGAGGCAACTTCGAAACCGAAAGTACCGGCAGATCGGGCCAAGTGAGTTCCGAGGTAAGGCATCCCTGAAAAGATGGGGCAAACACCCACACATGGTGACCCCGCTCTCTCAGCTCTTAGACTCATGCTGAAGAGTAGGGGCCTTGAGTTGTCTGATACACAGGCAGAAAAAGCCTGGGACACCTTTACTCGGGTGGCCCCTTGGCTTCCTGCCACTAATCTTTTTGACTGTTCCACATGGGATCCTGTAGAACAACTTGTTAGGAAGAGGGAAATCAATTTAGGGGAGGGTCCCCCACTGGGAGTCTACTACATTATCCACCCTTAAGGCCTGCTTCTCTCCAGGACCTCCCAAAGGGGGCTCCAAGATTCCCCCCAAAGAGCTACTGCCTAAAGAACTGTCCGCTCCTCCTGTTGCATCTCCTTCCAGGAACTTGCCACATAGTAAACAATGTTGGGAGACCTTTGATGAGGAGCCCAATCCATCTCCGTCTGCTCCTCCCCAAGTTGAGGAACCATGAGGACAGCCAGTTTCTACACATAGTGAGGGCCCACTACCGCCCTGGGGAGGCTCATTGCTGCCATCTTGTATTCTGGGGCCACATCAGACTCCAATGAAAGCCCTCGCCCTCCTCCTTCTGGATGGCGGGAAATCTTCCCAGCGGCCATTTTATGATACTGGGAGAGAACTCACTGACTCTAACCTCCCCACTCCCTGTATGGCCTTCCCGGTAAATGCTAAAATGTTAGTTTGGGAAGGAATGACTACCAATCACAAGTTGGCCTGTGCAGGGATGAAAGATTGCTCCATGGGCAGGTGGATTGTGGCTACCAAAGATATTGGCACACAGCTTCTGTGAGCTAGTGGGCAGATGGAAAGGGATTCCTTATCTTCAAGTCTCTTCTTTCTTGCGCTTCTATGCTCTTTCTGCAAACTTGAACACCTCCTTCTTCTCCCCCTCTTAATCCCTCCTCCTCCTCCAACTTCAACTCAGCTGTTTCTGCTTCCATTCCCTGGCCCAGCCCACCTAGTCCTCCTCCCATGAGGTCCCACATAAGCCCGTGTGGAGGGAGTAACCAGCCCAACCATCAGTGGCATGTCCTGGTAAGGAGTATCATTTAGCACCCCCATTCCCCACAAGGGAGATAATGTTTAACAGTTTTTTTGTATCCAAACCTGAATTGATTACTGATGAGGAAAAATTGGCTACAATGCCCTAGGCACAAAGTTTCTGCTAAAACCTGTCAGCTCCTCCCAGATCTCAGTCAAGGTTTACATTGAAATGTAAATAGAGGAAGCCTGAAGACTCAGTAGGAGACCAGTCTCAAACCCAAGGAAAAAAAAAAAGAGCAAAAAGAGTCTTACCTAAACTCCAGCAAAAGTAAATTTTATGGTGCTTTACTAAGGTAATTAATGGCTGTATCACTTTTCCAGGACTTTTCGATCAGTTCTATTTTTTTATTCAACTAGAATTTTTAAACATTTGTTACATTGCAATGGAGATTCACCTATAAGTTACAAGGCCTTTGATTTTGTGTTATTTGTATGTCGTACTGTCTGATATCATGTTTTGTCTGTATCAAAACTGAGTGCTCCTAATATTAAAATTTAAAAATGGATCCAGATACTTTTTCACATGATTTAAAAAGGTTCAATTCAAATTGGGTAAACTAATAAAAGTAAAATGTCTTTGAAAATAACTCACAAGTCTCTAGGTGGTCAAATTAATAAAATGTTGATGTTAATAAAATGTCTAATATCAAAAAAAAAAAGAAAATCTGATGGGAAGGTAGAAAAGAGTTTGCAATTTCAAAGAGGGGTCAGAAAATGCAGAAGAAATGTAGCAGTTGGTGGTTTTAAGGAAGGAGGAGAAAAATCAGAGATGCAAAGTAAAGGAAGAGAGGAAGAGAATAATAGAATTTGGCTGTTAGCAGGATGAGAAAAAGAGAAACAAGAAAAAAAATAAAAACAATACAATACAAAAGCAAAATATACAAACCCTAAGACCCTAACCCTCCAAAGATAAGAACAAATAGTTACAAGTAAAAATGCTAGAATGAGGAAAAAAAGAAACAAATATGCATAGGAGTCCCTAAACCAATCAGCAGAATAAGTGTTCAGAGAGAGAGAGAGAGAGAGAGAGAGAGAGAGAGAAGGTTCTTAATGAAAAATGAAGGACTTGTCTCCACTGAAGTGGTCAAAAGAGTTGAGCAGAATGGATGGGCCGCTGTCTATGCCCAACTGCTTTTCTTTCCATTTCTTCTTTAGTTGTGTACTGATAGAAAGAGCAAGGAATGGACGTTGTTAACCCCTTCCTGTTTTTGTGTTGCTCTCTGAGCTACCAGTTAGAGGGGCCTAAGACTGAAGCTGTTTGAAATTATTCTCAGCTTTTCTTCTTATCAGTACGAGGTGGAAAGGATTAGGCAGTTTTGTCGGTTGGAGTTTCATCCATGCAGATCAGATTGGTGTGCTCCCATACTTTCTGCTGCTGCAGAGTTCTATGGGGCGAGTTCAGCAGGAAGGGCTTAGGTCTAACCAGGCCTCAGTGGCTTGGTTGGGTGGTGTCTTCTTTGTAGAGATTAAATGGACCCACCCCTAGGGTCCTGTAGTTGTCAATCTCTGATGGGAATCTGGATCTCTGAACTCTCCCAGGAATTCCACTGGTGGGGCAGGGGAACCAATCCTCTACACATTTTGTTGCCCAGGCTTAGTCTCTGAGTGTATTCACACCCACCTGTTGAGTTTCTCATCCTGTTTCTCAAACGAGCCACCAGACTCAAGGGAGAAGTAGTTGGCCCCTCTCTGCTTTTCCAATTTGCATCTCCCTGGGTATGATCTTCTCATACCTGTTCTACTCATGTTGTCTCAGGTACACCCTAGGACACACAGTAGGCTCTAGCTGGGACAGTGTGGCAATGTTTGCTATGATTTCCTGGGTCTACAACAGCAACTTCAGTGTGGCCACTCCATGATGACTCCACCTCAACTTTCCGTGGTCAGTTGGGAAACAGCATTTTTCAAACACCAGTGCACATTTTCAGTCTCTAGATTAGCTAATTTCAGGTTGTTTTTCTGACCTCAGGTTTTTCCATACCAAACATGTGCTTCTCTTGTTCTCCTTCCCCCTGTGGTGAATCAGTTCCACTACCAGTGCTGCTGCCAGCACCTGTGCCATAGCTGGCTTGGCTCCAATGTACTCTTTCTTTTTTGTTTGTTGTACCCAAATTTCAAAGTCTCTAAGACACTTTTAAAACACAATCTTGAATTTTAGTGACAATTCCTCTTTTACCCACCTTGCTGAGAAGCAGTACACCTACTGCTTGAATCCTGAGCCATGGAGGAATAAGGAGTGCAGCTTTCCTCTACTCCACCGTCTTCAGAATCTCCAGATGCTTTTTAACTTGATGTAATTTCATTTGTCAATTCTTGCTATTAATTCCTGAGCTATCAGAGTTGTGTTCAGGAAATTGTTGCCTATGCCTTTATTTTGAAGTGTTTTACCTCTAGTACTTCCAAAAGTTTCAAGCTTTATATTAAGGTCTTGGATTCATTTTGAGTTGATTTTTGAATAGTGTGAGACCTGGGGATCTGGTTTTAATCTTCTTTGAGTGGAAGTCTTAATTTTCTCAGCATCATTTGCTGCAGAGGCTTTCTTTTCTCCAACATGTTTTTGGTATAGCCAGTGATTCTCATGCATTGATCCAAATGTTTCTTGAATCTGATTATGATTTTTCAGATTTTGACCTGACTGATGCTTTACATCATGCTTTCACTCCTTATCATTGTCTTACAATTTTACCACCAATGGCCCTCTCTCTCTCCACTTTTGAATGACCCACATACTCTACTTGCTTCATCCCCATACCAGACTAAATTTCCCTGGGGAAAATTCATCATGTTTAAATTTAATTTGGGACCACAAATTCTCTCTCCCTCCCCCCCACCCCCTCTCATACTGGTGATTGAACCCAGGGCACTTTACCACTGAGCTACATCCCCAGTCCTTTTTTAAATATTTCTTTTTAGTTGTAGATGGACACAATACACTTATTTTATTTATTTTTATGTGGTGCTGAGCATCAAACACAGTGCCTCACACATGCTAGGTGAGCATTCTACCACTGAGCTATAACTCCAGTCCTCCAGACCACATATCTCTAAAGGACAAACTTCTTAAAATACTTGTCCTTAAGTTTACCTTCTGACCTAAAGGTTTCAACATTCTTCCCTCTCTCTCTCCAAATGTGCCTCCTTCTCATCTCCTCTTGACCTCAATAGTAAAGTCTCTACACTTCAGTGAGGAAATAGCTACAAACTGGATCCTCATTTTCCTCCATCTCATCTTCTACCCCACCATCACACTCTTGTTGCTTTCCTACCATTGAAATGATTTGTCTTTGTCCCCATCCAAGGATATCCCTCCACTTTACTCCTTTGCTCTGGTTTTTCTTTTGCCCTTTTACCCTTGCAAGGACTTCAACTCTGTAATATCATTTGCTTCTTAGTTTTTGCCTCTTCACCAATTCATTCCCACTGGTTTCTGAAATATCCCCCATCACAGAAAGTCCATTCTTGGCCTTCTCTTGTTCTGGTTCTTTGCCTCTCTGCCATAGCAAAACGTGCTGTCTTTGTCTTTCTTTCCACTATTTGCATTTCTCTCCTAAACTCACTCCACTTAGGCTTTTCTTCTGACCCCCAACTCCACAGGAACTATACTAGCAAAGGATATTGAGAGAGATTGTTTGCAAAAATAACCAAAATTACTCTTCCTTGAATCCATGCCTATATACAATGTGACTTTTTAACTCCATCAATCAAGAAATGAAGACTACTTACCCCTTCTCATATCTAGGCTTTCTTAAGACTTTCTTTGGCCACTATTATGCAATGGAAGTGATATTTTGCCCATCACGAGCCTATACTTTAATAAGCCTTGTACATCCATCCACTATGTGAACAAAGAGATCATTGTTGTGACCTGAGAGACCACCTAGGGCAGAGATGAACCATCTCTGATGAGGCCTTCTTAAGCTCATCTGCCAACTGACCACATATATTAAGTGGATCTAGCTGAGAACAGAAGCATCACCAAGCTAAGCCTAGCCCAGACTCACTTCACACAATTGTGAGTTCAATAAACTGTCGTTTTAAGCCTCTGTGTTTAGGCTGGGTGGTTAAATAGCAAAAGCTAACACCAGCAAAAATCACCATCTACTCTAACTTCTCTGGTTCCAGTGGTCAATTTTCTGTTCTCTGTTCTCTAACTTGCCATATTTTATGCATCAGGCTATAGTTTACCATTATTTCTTAATTAAAACTCTTTCCTTTTGGTTTCAAGGACAACACATTCTCCCATTTTCCCTCTTTCTTCACTGACTACTCTTGCTTAATGTCATTGACAACTTCTCCATTAATTAACATCTAATGCATAACCTACTAGAAATCCTAATCCTAAAACTTCTTTCAGTCCTCTTTATGTTCACTCCCAGATGACATTATTTAATCTCTTGATCTTTAATATCTGCTGTGTCCAAATACCACCCAAATCTATATCTCCCTGATAGTTCCAATGAATTCCAGGCCCCTCAGATAAACTTTCTGCTTGACATTTGGCTTTGATATCTAATCATTTCCCACATATCAGGATTCCCTCTAAAACTTGATTCAATTTTTGACCATTAACACAATATTCTTAATTCAAGGTCCTTTCTGAATTCCCCTTTACTTACCTCTATCCATTCCTTCCCACATCAATCTGTTAGCACTGTGGTTTTCATCCCCACAATACAGTCCATATCTTTCTGTTTTTCTCTGTCTCCATTGCTACCTCCCTAGTACAAGCCCACATTCTCTCTTTCTTCAATAACTATAATTGCGTACAAATTCTTTTCCTTACTTTAGTCTTTGCCCCTTTTGTTCATGTATGCAAAGTCTTAACATATACTAGTAGAAAGAATAGCATAACTCCTCTGTACAGTTACAACAATTAATAACATGACTAATTTTATTTTATTTTTATTTCTCACACTATTCCCCCATTGGATTATTTCACAGAAAATTCCAAAACTCTAAAATATTTTATTTCATCATAAATACTTCAGTACATGTATTGAGTGCATAATAATTTAAAGATACCTACACAAATATACTCAAGTGATTTTTTACAGGAGTGCAAAATCAATTCGGTTGTGGAAAGACAGATTTTTCAATAAAAGGTGCTGAAGTAATTAGATGTCCAGCGGTAAAAGAAAGAAAAGAAAAAACACTTTTGACCTAAAACTCACTCTACTTCAAAAAAAAAAAAAAAAAAAAGCAAAACACCTCAAAATGGATCACAGA
The DNA here is from genome assembly GCF_902686455.1 of Sciurus vulgaris. NCBI lineage: Eukaryota > Metazoa > Chordata > Mammalia > Rodentia > Sciuridae > Sciurus > Sciurus vulgaris. The sequence goes on from NC_136470.1 coordinate 117,178,211, forward strand.
CTTAAATATTAAAGCAAAACTACAACTAACTATAGCAAAACTATAACTATAGTTATAGATCTGTTTTCTCCATAACAAAATTATAGAGAAAATCTTTGGAATTTCAAGATAAGTAAGGAATCTTAGATTTTCCCCCAAAACATGATTCATAAAAGGAAATATTGATAAATTGGACTTCATTAAAATTTTAAAACTTTAGTTCTATGAAATACCCTGTTAAAGGAATGAAAAGACAAGTCACAGAATGGAAGGAGGTATTTGTAAGCCATGTATCTGATGAAGTTCTAGTATCTACAATACATAAATGACCCTCAGAATTCAACAGTAGTATAATTATAATACATCAATTTTTAAAAGACTCAACAGTAAAAACCAAGTTAATTTTTCTAAACAGGCAAAATACATCAAGAAACATTTCGATGAAGAGGATGTACACATGGCAAATAAGCACATGAAAAGATGTTCAATATCATTAGCTATTAGAAAAATGCAAATTAAAACCACAAGAGATATCACTACACACCTATCAGAATAAAGAATAATACAGTACTAAATGCTGGTAAGGATGCAGAGAAACTGAATCTCTCGTGTATAACTGATAGGTGCAACCACTGTGGAAAACAGTTTTGTGGTTTCTCAAAAAGTTAAATGTGGAATTGCCGTGTGACCCAGCAAATCCATTCCTAGCCCAAGAGAATTAAAACAAATATCCAAACAAAAACTTGTACAAAAATGTTCATAGATATATTATTCATTACAGTTGTGGATATTGTGAAATACATATTTAGTTTTCACAGTCATCTTTCCTGGTAACTTCTGAAATCCTTGGAATCGACAAAATGATGTGTCTTCATATGCATACTTGACTCCTGGATACCCTCAGGATGGTTGGTGGCCAGGGTAACCAATCCTGTGATTAAATATTTGTCTCTATGTGATTAAGCCAACAACATAATCTTAGCTTGGTTCTCTGTTCCATTTTTCTCTCAGTTTGAGGAATTGATTTTTTTGTTGTTCTCCTGATCTAGTTCTTTTATTTTTCCTCTAACATATATGATTCTAAGGTAAAACCTTCAAGAAAATGTTCCACACTGTCCCTATTGGCACTTCCAATGTGTTATTCCACTGATAACACACACACACACACACACACACACACACATTTTTAGGTAAAAGGCAGAAACCATGTATGCTTCTTTCTACCTTGATTTTTTCACAGTAAGTATTCATCTTTATAGCTGGATGGGTATTACTCAGTCTTTTGACACTACAAAGAGTGCTGTAATGAAAATCTCTATGCATGATCATTTTGTAGGTTTTTTCCAGTGATCTTTAGTGTACATTCCTGGAGGTGGGATTCTGATTGAAGGTAAAGTGCATAGGTATTTTTGCTAGATAACTGCCAGTTTTCCCTAGAGGTTGTACCATTTCCATTCTCAGCAGTAATAAATGAGAATGCCTGTTTCCCAGAGCTTGTCCATTTTAGCCAAGAAAATATACTGTTAATCTCTTGTCAGAATAATTTTTAAAAATATGTATATGTACCTCCAAGGACCCAAAATCTTGTTTCAACAATATTTTAACTATAATGTAACAATTAAAAAAAAAAAAAGTAATGGAAGGAAATCCAGTAAAGGAATTGGGTCAGGGGCAGGAAGATAGGAAAGAAAGGAATTACTGGGGATTGAAATGGAGCAAATTATGTTATATGCATCTATATGTCAAAATGAAGCCCACTATTACATAAATAACTAAAATGCACTAATAAAAATATTAAAAAATTGAGTCCACCATAAAACTGTTAGAGCAAAAAAATGTCCAATCTTATCCTCATATATGTCCTTTCTGCAAACATTCAACCAACAGCACCACTAGATTATTTAGAAACAATAACAAATATCATAAAAGTTTATTCCAAATCACAATCCACTAAAACAAAGGTAATTGTAATTCTTAATAAACATTCATTCAGTTACAATATCTCCACTTGTCTCATGAAATATTTAGTTTGTTTGAATCAGGATGCAAAAACAAAACTCCATTGTTATGATTTGTTAGTGTTGTCTGTTAAGTATCTTAATCAATAGGTTACCCCCCACCCTTTCATTTTGCTTCCTTGAAATATCCTAGTTGAAGGCACTGGAACATTTTATCCTATACAGTTTCTCATAGTCTGGATTTTGCCAGTTGCATACCTGTGGTATTAACTCATTCTTGTGTTTCATTTTTTGATGTAAATTGATAATGACATCTAGAATCTTAATCAGATATGGTTTTGAATTTGGGGCAGAAATGAGTTGTATGTTATGTTGTCAATGTCCATCAGGCACATAAGGCACATAAGGACTAGTGGTATCTCTTTTAGGGAAGTTAACAGCCATTGATCTCATGGTCTTGTTCCATTATTTAACAAAAATTTGTTTTAAAAAAAAAAGCAATATAGCAATATTTCTTTTGTAAAAGTTCATTGGAATTTTTGTTTTTCTAGCATCTTTCTAATTATTTCTACTTTTAAAACTATTATACAGTAAAATCAATTTTCCATTTTTTTGAGTACAAATGTGTTTATAAGATACACCTGTATTAATCACTACCACAGTAAGGATGCAGAACAGTGCCATCACCCCAAAAAACTCCCTTACACTGTCTATATATAGTCACATCTAGTCACATCCTCCCCAGCCATGATCCCTGCCAATCACCTGTTTTTCAACACTGCAGTTTTGAAATTGTGTGTTTGTGCATGTTGCTGGGGATTGAACCCATGGCCTCACATGTGCAAGGCAAATACTCTGACACTGAGCTACATTTCCAGCCCTAAAATTCTGCTTTTTTTTTTTTTTTTCTTGTGGTGCCATGATCAGACACTACCTCTGAGCTACACCATCCAGTCCTGGGTTTTGAAATTTTGAGAATGTCACATAAGTAGACAGTGTGTAAGTTTTTGAGATTGACTACTCTTTCTCAGCGTACCTTTGAGATCCACCAACTTGTTGAGCATATACACAGTTTCTTCCTTTCAAAACTAAATAGCAGTTCTTCATATGGATGTACCACTGTTTATCATCCACTTGTCTCTTGGGTTTTTTTCCACAGGTTTTATCTAGTACAACACCACACACACACACACAAAAAAACCTGCTATGAAAATTCACATGCAGTTTCTTGTGTGAACATAAATTTTTATTTATCTAGCATAAATGCACATGCATATGATTGCAAGTTACATAGTAAATATATGATTATAAGAAACTTCCAAACCAAAAATTAGGAGTTAAAGAATAGAACAGTCTTGAAGCTATAGAATTAAGACTCTGCACAGGAGACAGAAGGTTGAAAAGTCAGCTCAGCTTTCTGAGACTGTGGGGTCAGGAGAGATACCAAGATACCAGAGTGAGACAAGACGAGGTCTCTGAAACCAAACCCACTCAAACAGGGTAATAGTCTGGATGTTCTGAAATTAATATTAGGGCCTCAATCTTATTTTGATAAGGAATAAATCCCAGATGGTCAGAGTCAAATAGATGCAGCTGAATCATCACTAAAGTGAAGTTTCCTTTACCTTATTATTATAACAACAACAACAAAAAAAAAAAAACCCCTCCAAGCTGGAGACCTAAGATGATGAGACATGTTGCATATAAAGGTGCATGAAAGGTACAGGAGCAACTAAAACTCCACCTGTACATGTGATAACATCTAGAGACTGCGCTCCTGCTCGCCCTATATATACCATAAAGGTTTTGCACCTTTGTCCTTTAAGTCAACCTAGGGTTTCTGTCTCCCACCTGCTGCCTCCCTTGTGCTTAGGCATAAGAATAAAGAGACTTGTTCCTGTGCCAATGTGCTTTTATCTGATTCCTCTGACAGAGTACAAGAACCCACAGAGTCACTGACAGGTATTTTTTCTCCATTTACTTGATTTTGTGATTTCATCAAATATCAAATGGCTGTATTTGTGTAGATCTGTATCTTTACTATCTGTTCTATTGATTTATTTGTCAGTATCTTTGCCAAAACTTCACTGCTTTGATATAACTCAGACAAGTTAAAAATTGGATAAAATAGTTTTTCCTGAGGTCAGACCTTGTCGAACAGAATGCTTTGGTGTATTTCAAAATATTTCCTTTTATCTTTCCCCTGCCAGAAGCACACAAGTGTTTTTCTCTGATATTTTCACTGTGGGGATCTAGTAGAACTGGTAGTAGAGTTCTTAAAATGAGGAAGTGAGGAGAAATCCAAAGAAGAAAGTGAGGGGCAGTATACCATATTCTCCAGTTTGTGGGGAAGTAGACGTAGCTGAGGTTAAAGTATATTCATATTCATAGTAGTAAATGGTTTGGTGAGAAACCTTGAAGGTGAAAGATGAGTTGAGACCATAGCTCTGGGGTAGAATGTTGAATTAGCCAGCTTTTCATCTTTGTGATCAAAACACCCAACGAGAACAACTTAGGGGAGGAAAAACTTATTTTGGCTCACAGTTTCAGAAGTTTAGTCCATGGTCAGTTGCCTCCATTGTTCTAGGCTCAAGATAAGGCAGAACATGATGGTAAAAGGGCATGGTGGAGTAGCAGTGCTCTGCTCATGGTGGCCTGCAAGCAGAGAGAGAAATATGAAGGGGTCTGTAGGAAAAATGAACCCTTCCAGGGCACACCCCCAGTGACTGACCTCCAGTCACATTCCAACTGCCTATAGTTGCCACCCAGTTAATCATCCAAAGTAGGAAGGAATGATGAGGTTACAGCTCTTAAAATCCAATTATTTTACCTCCGAATATTTTTTCATTAATACAAGATATTTTGGGGACACCTAATATCCAAACCATAACACATGCAAATGGACTTAAGGGAATGTGAACAAAGTGTGAAGATCTTTGTAACCCATGCTCCTTGTAACTTACCAAGGAGCATCCAGTTTGGAAGAGACACCAAACCACCAACAGATGAAATGATCTGTCTGTCACTGGCCATGCCAGAGCTATACAATGGGCACAAAAAATGGAGTTAAGGGACTGGAAATATACAGGGATTCAACAGCATGGGCTCTCATGCATCAAGGTTGAAGAAAAAGCCACATCTATTGCTTAAAGTCTAACCTGCCACAACAGGATACTAATGCTAAATGCCAAATGTGCACCATCCCTAGAGAGGACCAAGCATCCATTTAGTGGCTATTTGTATTACAGTCACAGTTAAGGTTGGAACCCACACACACACACACACACACACTCTCTCTCTCTCTCTCTCTCTCTCTCTCTCTCTCTCACACACAGAGGGAGGGGTATCAAGAAGTTTATCACACAATGAGACTTTCTAGGGAAGAACAGGTTGATTCCCAAACAAACCAAAAGAACCTTGAAAGAACAAGGAAAGAAGACTGCCTTGAAGTTTTCATTTTGGTTGAAGTAGTGGGTGGGGACTGGATTGAGTTCCCACGCACAATTGGAACCTCCCTCCAGAATCAAAGGAGGGAGCACCTAGGGTTTCTTATCTGCTTTCCCAGGTGTGAGGCAGCAGTGGAAGAAGGAAACATGAGGCTTAAAAGATGTATGCCATCAAGAAAAAATGAAATCAGGGTCTTGAATACAAGTTGATTTATATTGGGTCCTTTCCACTGTGGAAGAAGCAGTGATTCATTGTGATTAAAAATAGGCATGTATTCTAAATGTGGATTTCTTTCCCTGCATGCAGAGCCCACATCATTATCTGAGGGCACGGACTGTTTGAACCACTGGCATAGCAGCTCACATAGCACTGCATCAGACAAATGGTCTTACATAACAGGTGAGCAGAGGACACACAACCATGAGATCCACTGGTCCTTTTACATTCTGTACCACCTGGAAGTTGCTAAACTAAGAGAAAGATGAAATGATGCATTGAAGACACCGCTAAAGCATCATTTCAGAGCTGGACTCTTGTGAAAATGGCATGATGTCCTCCAGGATGCAGGATACACTTAAAATCAAAGAACTTCATATGATGCTGTGTCCTTCACAGTTAATATACATGGGTCACAGAACAAAGGGATAGAAGCAGGAATAACCTGATTCCATCACTTAGAGGCTCACTAGCTCGTCTATGCTTTCTGTCTACACAAATCCAGACTGGTGGGTGGGGGTGGGGGTGGGGGGGGCTAGAGGTCCTGGTTCTCATAGAGGGAATGCTTCCATCAAGATACAAAGAGCCCAAATTTATCAAGCCATGGCTGACACCTGTGCACTTTGATATCCTGAAATCAAGAGACACATAGGCAAGAGCAGAATGGCAGGGTTGATTGACCTGGAGCACCAAGAGAAAATAAAGCTATTGTTATAAAATGTGAGTAAGGGGTATATGTTTGGCTCCCAGGTAGGTCCACTCAGGTGTTTCCCAATGTCCCCCTCACAGTTTTAGTGGTGAATGATCTAGTGCATCAGACATAGTCTGGGAAAGGGATGGAAAACAGGGGCTTGTACTTCTCAGGACTGAGCGCTCTTGGATCATAACACCAGCTAAGCAACTTGAACCAGCGAATGGGTCACCTGAGTATGACAATCTAGAATGAGCAGTAAAAGGAAAATTATGAATGTGGTCTTAATATCCACATCCAGGGAGTGGGGAACTGTAGTTCATCCTGTTAACCTTCTCATATCAGTTTCTCTCAGGAAAAAAGAGACCACTAGAGTTCAGAAGGAGCATGTTCCAGAGCACCTATGAAAAACAATGAATCTGACTAGTGCAAAGTTGCAGCCCACATCTGCCTCAGGACTGAAGGACATATTCCCACAGCTGCTGGAAATGCTACAAACTGACAGCACTCCACTGTCAGCACCTCTCTGAGAATTTTCTTTGCTGAAGAGAGCCCTCACTGGAAGTTACATTCCCTTCCTAGGATAGATTACATCCAGCCAATTAGTTGAAATGGGAGAATTAAGACCCTGCTCCGTGCCCAATGTGGGAAAACTCTGAAGGGCTTCTTAGTTTCAGTTGTCCAGTGGTTCAGGTGATACCCTGTTGGACTACAATGCAGCCCAAATTTTCCCTCTATCAGGCCCATTTGCATTCCCTCCCACAGAGTGCCTTCCTTAATAAAATTCTTATATTTAGTCTTTATTCCAGTGTTATCTACTGGGGAAACCCAACCTACACTTATTAGGTAATTATTTCTCACCTCCAAAACCATCTTTGCAATGCTGGCATTTGGACTCTGTAAGCCACTTTTTCTGCTTTGCCAGTTCTATAGACTTTGCCAGTAAGGGTCTTGAATCTCTATGCCCAACATATTAGCCATGACCCACATGTGGCTCTTTGAGTAATTAAAATGTAGTCAGTCTGAACTGAGGTGCTCTATAAATACAAAATGAAAGTGTTTGGTGAGTTTTGATTAATTAGTGTGAAGAAAACCCTGTAATATTTCATTCATATTTTATATAGAATAGATGTTAAGATAATAAGAATTGAAGCAAGATGACAGGTTAAAGGAAGGCTGTATTCCTTGTTGCTCTGTGACCCAGAATTCAAGAAGCAGGAATATTTCTCTGCAAGATGGGTGAAAGAGGGATTTCACTAAAACTCAATATTGGATAGTCAAAGGACTCAGAAATTGGGTATATTAAACAAAGAAAAAAGACTATGCTGGAGCCACACGGCTGGTGGCAGTAGTAATGGTGCTGGTTCAGCATAAAGGGAGGGAGAATGCAGAGAAACACAATGGACAGGTTTAGCATGGAAAATCCTGAGATCAGAAAAGCAGCTTGCTATTAGCTGATCCAGAGGCTGCATTTTACACTGGTGCATAGGAGGTGTCCCATGTTTCCCAACTGGCCATGAAGAGCCAAGGCAGGAGTCATCTTGAGGTGGCCAAACTGCAACCACCACTGCAGGAGACCAGAGTTATGAGCAAAGATAGCTACACAGTCCTGGCAAGCACCCACTACATGATGTAGGCTGTACCTGGCAGAAAAAGAAAAAAACAGGCACAGAAAATATTTTACCTAGGAGTATGTAAGCCAGAAAGGTGAAGGGGAGCCCATTTGCTTCCCCCTTTAAATCTGACAGCTAGCAGTACAAGCCGAATTTGAACAGGTGGATATGAATACATTCAGGGACTAAGCCCAGGAATCCTGGAAAGTTTGCATTTGTGGGCAGAAGAGGGAGTAAAGGATTGGCTCCCCAACCCTATGAGTGAAATCCTGGGGAGACTCCTTGGATTCAGACTGTCGGCAGAGATCACCAACTTCCAGGCCACAAGAGTGCGTTGATCTGATCTCTCCAAAAGAGTCACCACACAACAAAGCCCTGCTGCCTGATTAGACCTAAGTCTCACCTATGGGAACTCCACTCATAGAACTCTGCAGCAGCTCCACTCCAGGGGTGCATCAAACTGGTCTGTGCAGACAAAACTCCAGCTGACAGTACTTCTCATTTCATCCTACCTCATACTTGTGAGAAGGGAAGCTAAGAATTTTTGAATGCCAATGGGCAAATTGGTGAACGACACCAAAAGAGGAAGGATTTAACCACCCTCAACTCTTACTCTCATGCTCAGAACATAGCTCAAGAAGAAATGGAAAGAAAGACAGCTGGGTACAGATGGTGAGCATATATTCTTACTGACCATTTTGATGTCCTCAGTAGAAACAATTCCTTAATTTTTCACTGAGTCTTTTTTTCTTTTGTTTTTGATTGTGTGTGTGTGTGTGTATTTTGATTGATTCTTGGACATATATACATTTACATATTTGTTTCTTTTTTTCTCATTTGTTGCATTTGCATTTTTAAAATGTAGTTATTTTTCCTTGCCTTGTCTTTTGAGTGTTAGGGTTTATGATTAGTGTATTTTGGTTTTGTTTTGTATTATTTTCCATTTGTCTATTTCTCTTGTTTCTTTTTCTCTCTTTTCTTCTGCCAACAGCCAAATTCTGTTGTTTTCCCTTTCACGCATCCTTTACGTTTTTACTTCTATTTTTCTCCTCCTTATAACCATCATGTCCTACATATCTCCTGCACTCTGTTTACTTTTTTAAATTATAAACTACCTTCCTATCACATTTTCTTTCCTCTTAATTGACTGTATTCCTACCATTTTTTAGCACCAATTGGTTTATATAATGCTGGTCCCAACTATTAATGCTGTTGCAATTATTACTGTTGTGGATGCAATAGATGACACCTATTGTTTGATTTAATGCCAGATATAATACATGGTTACTTATTGTTTTTACTGATGAAAATTGATAACCCTACCATTTCTGGTTTTTTTGTGGCAATCAACATTGTAGATGCTATAACAGGAACCAAGTATTTAGTTTAATGCTGTATATTGTTTACATTTGTTGTTGCTATTATTTCTTTCCCCCTAATCTGTGAGGTACTAGAAACTTACAGGATCATTGCAAGTTCATAGGGTAGAAAGTCTGCTACTTCAGAACCACACTGATAGATGGATATACATATAAACGACATGAAAAAGCAAGGGAATAAAATATCCCAAATAACCCAAATACCTCACCAACAGATTTCACTGATACCACATTGGAGGAAAAGCCAGAGAATGAATTTTAAAAGTTTGTAGTTAAATTGTTCTACAAGGTAAAGTTGATGAAAGAAATGAAATCAGAGAGAAAATACAAGAAGTGAACGATCACCTCAATAAGGCGATAGAGATTCTGGAAAAGAACCAATTGAAAATCCTCGAAATGAAGGAATCAAGAAACCAAGTTAAAAATTAAATGGAAAGCATCACCAATAAACTATACCACTTTGAAGAGAGATTTTCAGGCCTTGAAAACAAAGATTATCTTGAAAATAAAATTGATCATAGAGAAAAGATGTTAAGAGACCATGAACAGAATATTGAAGAAACATGGGACAACATTAAAAGGTCAAAAAAAATTCATAGGGATAGTTGAACACTTTGAAATGCAAACTAAAGGAATGCACAATTTTTCAATGGAATAATATCAGAAAGCTTTCCAATCCTTAAGAATAAAATGGAAATTCAAATACAGGAGGCACATAGGACTCCATATATACAAAAGCTGCTAGAGAAAAATGACTGGTCACATTTAGAGGTAAACCAATACAGATCTGAACTGATTTTTCAATCCAGACCCTAAATGCTAAGAGGTCTTGAAACAATATATATCAAACTCTGAAAGAAAATGGATGCCAACCAAGAATACTATACCCAGCAAAATTAAGCTTCAGAATTTAAGATGAAAGTAAAACCTTCTAAGATAAACAAAAGCTATAAACTTCACAAGTATAAAGCCTGCACTACAAAACATACACAATAAAATATTCCATACAAAGAAGTGAAAAATAAAATAAAAACAGCAGAAGGAGGAAATACACTAGAAAAGAAGAATTGAATTCAATTTAAACACTTGAAGTGAATAAAAATGATGAAATAAAAATCATCTCTCAATAATAACATTGAATGTAGAAGGTCTAAACTGTTCAAAAGACAGAGGCCAGAAGACTGGATTAAAAAACAAGACCCAACAATATGCTGTCTCTAAGAGACTCACCTTGTAGGCAAAGACATCCACAGACTGGAGGTGAAAGGATAGGAAAATATATCATTCACATGGATCTTGTAAACAAGCAGAGGTTACTATTCTCAGATAAAGTGAACTTCAAGCCAAAATTAATCAGAAGAGACAAAGAAGGTCATTTCATACTGCTTAAGGGAATCATACATCAACAAGACATAACAATCATAAATATTTATGCCCCAAACAGTGGAGCATCTACATACATCAAACAAACTCTTCTCAATTGCAAGAATCAAATAGACCACAACACAATAAAACTGGGTGACTTTAACACATCTCTCTCACTACTGGATAGACCATCCAAACAAAAACTAAATGAAGATGCTACAGAACTAAAAATACAATTAATACTTTAGACTTAACAGACATCATAGAATATTTCATCCATCAATGATGGAACACATTTTTTTCTCAGCAGTACATGGAACATTTTCTAAAATAGATCATACCTTAGGCCACAAAGCAAATCTTAGCAAATACCAAAAACAAACAAACAAAACAAAACAAAAAAAATAGAGATAATACTTTGGAGTGAAATTAGAAATCAACAATACTCTAACACCTGAAGACTAAATAATACACCTTTGAAAAATGAATGGATAGCAGAAGAAATCAGGGGAGATATAAAAAAAAACTTAAAGGAAGATGAGAATAGTGACACAACATATCAAAATCTCTGGGACACTATGAAGATGGTGCCTTTTTTAAGACAAAAGTTTGTGGCATTGAACTCACACATTAAAAGAATAGGAAGATACCAAATAAATAATCTAATATTACACCTGAAGACACTAGAAAAAGAAGAAGAAACCAATGTCAAAATCAGTAAGACAGGAAATAATTAAAATTAGAAGTGAAATCAATGAAATTAAGATTTTAAAGAAATTCCAAAGATCAACAAGACCAGAAGTTGATCTTTTTGAAAGAATAAACAAAATTGATAAGCCTTTATAGCCAAGACAACCAAAAGAAAGAGGGAAAAAACAAGTTATTAAAATTTTTGATGAAAAAGAAGATATCATTACAGACACTACTAAAATCCAGACAATTATCAGAAACTATTTTGAAAATTTATACTCCAGTAAGCTAAAAAATCTTGAAAACATTATGTATCTTATGGAGACATAAGACCTATGCAAATTGAATCAGGAGGATATAAAAAAATTAAACAGATCAATTTCAAGTAAGAAATTTGAAGCAGCCATCAAAAGTCTACCAACAAAGAAAAGCCCAGGGCTGGATGGATTCTCAGCTGAGATCCACCACACTTTTAAAGAAAAATTAATACCAATCCTTCTTAAATTATTCCACAAAATATAAAAGAAGGGAACTCCTTTAAACTCATTCTATGAAACCAATATCATTATGACACCAAAACCAGACAAAGACACATCAAGGAAAGAAAATTTCAGACCAATATCCTTGATGAACATAGATACAAAAATTCTTAATACTATAAAATCACATACAAAAACACATTAAAAAAAATGCATCATGACCAGTGGGTTTCATCCCAAGGATACAAGATTGGTTCACCACAGAGAAATCAATAAGTGTAAGCCACCACATAAGTAAATTTAAATACACCAATCACATAATTATCCCAAAAGATGCAGAAAAAGCATTTAACAAAATAACATATCCATTCATATTTAAAACACTAGAAAAACTAGGGATAGACGAAAAACACCTCAAAATCATAAATGCTATATATGGCAAAACCAAGGCCAACATCATTCTAAAGGGAGAAAAATTGAAAGCATTTCCTCTTAAAAAAAAAAAAAAAGACCTCATTACCCTATGTACATGTATGATTCCACAAATGGTATGAATCTACATTGTGCACAACCATACCAATGAAAAAATGTACCCCATTTGTATACAATGAGTCAAAGTGCAGTAAGTAAAAATAAAATAAAATAAATTTAAAGAAATAAGACAGGGATGACCATTTTCACCACTCCTGTACAGTATAGTCCTTGAAACTCTATCCAGAGAGATTGGGCAAAAGAAAAGAATCAAAGGGATAAGAATAGGAAAAGAGGAGCTCAAACTATCTGTTTGCTGAAAACAGGATCCTATATTTATAAGGTCAAAAAAATCCATCATAAAACTTCTAGAATTCACAAATCAACTCAGTAAAGTAGCAGGATACAAAATCAATGCCCATCAATCAATCACATACCTATACTCCAATGATAAATCTGCTGAAAAAGAAATAGGAAAATTAGCCCATTCACAATAGCCTCAAAAATAAAATAAAATAAAATAAAATACTTGGGAACCAATTTTTAAAAATAGGTAAAGGACCTTTACAATGAAAACTACAAAACAAAGAAATTGAAGAAGAACTTAGAAGATGGAAAGATTTCCCATGTTCTTGGATAGACAGAATTAATATTGTCAAAATGGCCATACAACCAAAAGCACTATACGAATTCAAAGCAATTCCCCCAAATTTCCAAGTATGTTCGTCAATTTAAAAAGACAGCCATAAAATTCATTTGGAAAAATAAGAGACCCAGAATAGCCAAAGCAATCCTTAGCAAGAAAAGTAAAGCAGGAAGCATCACAATAGCAGACCTCAAAGTATACTACAGAGCTACAGTAACAAAACAGCATGGTACTGGCACAAATATAGGCATTAAGATCAATGGAACAGAATAGAAGACACAGAGACAAACTTATATAAATACAGCTATCTCATACTTGACAAAGGTGCCCCAAAACATACATTAGTGAAATGATAGACTTTTTAAACAAATGATGCTGGGAAACTGGAAATCCATATTAGTAGAAGTAAATTGAATCCTTATCTCTTCGCCCTGCACAAAACCTACCTCAAAGTAGATTAGAGACCTAGAAATTAGACCAGAAATCTTTATCTGCTGAAGAAAATGTAGGCCCAATACTCCAACATGTTGGTTTAGGAACTGACTTCCTTAGCAAGACTTCTAAAAGCACAAGAAGTAAAATCAAGAATCAACAAATGGGATGGCATCAAATTAAAAAGCTTCTTCACAGCAAAAGAAACAATCAAGAACATGAAGAGAAAGCCTACAGAAGGGGAGAAAATATTTGCCACCTGCACCTCAGATAGATTGTTAATATCCAAGATATACAAAGAACTCAAAAAATTCAACACCAAAATAACCAAATAACCCATTCAATAAATGGGCAAAGGAACTAAATAGACATTTCTCGAAAGAAGAAATATGAATGGTCAAAAAATGTTCAACAACTTTAGTAATTAGAGAAGTACAAATTAAAACTACACTGAGATTTTACCTCACTCCAGTCAGAATGGCAATTATCAACAATACAAGTAACAAGTGAGGATGTGGGGGGAAGTGTATACTCATCCATTGTTGGTGGGACTGCAAACTGGTGCAACCACTCTGGAAAGCAGTTGGACATTCCTCAAAAAACTAGGTATGGAACCACCATTTGACCCAGTTATCCCACTCTTTGGTATATATCCACAGGAGTTAAAATCAGCATACTTCAGCGATACAGCCACATCAATGTTTATGGCAGCACAATTCACAGTAACTATGCTATGGAGTCAAACTAGGTGCCTTCAACAGAGGAATGGATAAGGAAAATGCGGTATATATACACAATGGTACGTTGCTCAGCCATAAAGAAGAATTACTTTTTAACATGTTCCAGTAAATGGATGGATCTGGAGACTATCATGCTAAGTCTAATAATAAGCCAATCCCAAAAAAACGAAGATTGAATATTCTCTCTGGGATGTGGAAGCTAACCCACAATAAGGAGTGTGGTAAAATTATAGAAGTTCAGGGGAGTAGACAAAGAAGAATGAAGAGAAGGTAGGGGCATAGACAAAGGAGACAGTGGGATGAATCTGACAAAGCTTTCCTGTGTACATATATAAATATACCATAGTGAATCTCACCATCACGTACATCCATAAGAAATTAGTTAAAAAAACAACTATGGATAAATGGCAGAAAGATCAGTAGAGAGAAGGGAGCAGATATTGAGAGGAGGGAAGGGGAAGGAGAAGTACAAGGGATTGAATTAGGATAATACATTCCATGCTTTTATAATTATCTCAAAATGAATTCTACTGTCATGTGTAACTAAAAAGAACCAATAAAAATTTTTTAAAATTTTTTAAAAGATGATAACAATTTGTACATATTGATGGAAATAAAATTTACTATTAAAATAATTCTACTTGTTTGTTTTTACTTTTTAATGTTGCTAGTAGAAGAGTTTAAAATCACACATGTGGCATGCATATGTAGCTCAAATTATGTTTCTATTGGACAGAACTGAGCTAGAGGGAGTCTGAAAGATCAGAGCCTAGTCCCAGAGGGCTCCTCCTCTGAGCCAACCGATGACAGGGTGACAGTACCATCTGAATATATCTCCCACCACACAGGATCTGGATTTTATTTCTTTGGTGGCCCCTCCTTCATGCTTTCCAGTTTTAAAAATTCCTACCTCTTCTTTTTGCCATCAGATAGCTTTTTGCCGTAGATAGCTGCATATCCTGTAGTTGCCACTTCTGTAATATCTAAGTGGGGAGTTTTGTTTGTTTTGATGTTGTTGGTTTTGTGTTTTGTTTTCATTTTTGTTTTATTTTGGCACTAAGGATTGAACCCAGGGACTTCTTGCCACTATGTTACATTCCCTGGTCCTTTTAATTATTATTTTTTGATCTTGAGACAGGATCTAAGTTGCTGAGGGTATCACTCTTTTATTTAGGTTTTCATCACTGTGATCAGAATACCCAATAAGAACAACTTCAAGGAGAAAAGGAGTCTATTTTGACTCATGATTTCAGAGATTCAGTTCATAGTTGTCTGACTCTACAGTTGTTGGCCCAAGGTGAGGCAGAACGTCATGGCGGAAGGGTGTGGCAGAGAAAAGCAGCTCAGGACATGACAACCAGGAAGCAAACAAAATATAAACCCCAAAGGCAAGACCCCAGCAACCTACTTCCTTCAGTCACACCTTACCTGCCTACATTTACCACCCAGTTAATCCATTTCAGTGCATTAATTCACTGATTAGGTTACAACTCTCATCTAAACATTTCACCTTTGAACATTCTTGCTTTGTCTCACACATGAGATTTTGGGGGTCACTTCCTACCTAAACTATACCAGTCAGTAAGTTGCTGAAAGTGGCCTGGAACTTGAGACCCTCCTGCCTCACTCTCCCCCCACCCCGCCACAGATCTCTGGGATTAGAGGCGTGTACCACTGCACCCAGCTCTTTTTGCCATTGCAATTATGTAGTTAATAATTTTATCCAAGTTAATAGCCCTGTCATTAAATTCTCCCTGTTAAAGTAACAAGTGTGATTTCTGTTTGATAATGGACCCTGACTGACATCCCTCTACACTAAATTGATGACCAAAGGTACTGTTTAAAGTTCTACCATTGGAGAAGTGTTCCTTAGCACTCTTAAATAGAGCTGGAGGGTGACTACTATCCATTCTTGGTTAGCATTAACTACCAAATGAACCTATTCATAAACCAAGTTTGGGAATTCTTTCCCTCCTCTATCATCTGTTCATAGGTGCATCCCCATGAGGATGTAGTGAGCTGAGGAAAAGTTTATCTTGACCTACTCCCAGTTACACAATTTTCATGTTATCAGTGGTTGCTGCTGTGCTTACCAACCCTATGCCTCAGTGTATCTGACTAAAGTCAGCTCATGATGTGCCTCTCCAACCACATAATTACTTGATGATCCACAATAAAGTTCTTAACCTCTCCTAGGGTTCCAAAGCATCAGAAGCATTTTCCTGAGTGATAGGTCTCTACTGAATATGACATGACCTTACTTTAGAACAGTGTCATTCAATTAGGACTTGCCAGAGACCCTCGCATAGAGGAAATTCTTATGTATTCCCTCCAGCATCATGGGTTCTACTGGCTGATAGGGTCCATGCTACAAGTTACTTATACCATAGCCTGCAATTGCTGCAATTCCCTCCCTATCACTCTGGGTTGCTCTCAAAACTGGCTACATCCTAGTCATATCAAATAGTAAAATAGTATTCCCAAGGGTGATATATGCTGTCTCCAAGTTCAAGAGAGACCTACTAACACTGTGCTTCTTTCTCAGGTAGGCTGCAAGAGATGAAACAATTTGTCCCTTACCTTCAGAGAATGTTCCAACATACACTAGTCTACAGGATCTCTAAAACCTTCACTAACGTGGCAAGCCCCTAAATCTTTGTAGTAATTTCCCATAATCTTGTATACATGATAGAGGAATTTCCATACACTGCTCACCAATTCCAATCAACAGAGAGAACTAGTGTGATGTTCTGGAGTCTATTGATCAAAGCCCCTTTGGATTATAATGTAGCAGGCAGACATAGAGCGAGAGCCCAGGTGCAGGACCAAGAGCATGTACTATTGACCCTGTCAAGTAAATTTGAATTGGTTTCAACTCTCCTTATTGATACAAATTTAGAAGAATTGAGAACTGGAGGCTGTGTTGATCAATTCCAATAAAAATATAATGTCTGGCATAGCAGCTCTGATTGGAACTACAACTTGGTTAATTTTACACCAAATACAAATATCTGGCATGATCCTTCTAGCTTTCTCAGGGCCATACTACTCAATTAAGTGAGGACATGATGTGGACTAGCACCTTCACACCCTTTAAGATTTCTCTCCCTTTCTAGTATTGTTTCTGATTTATTATTTCAATGAAGAGGCGGTGGTTTCACAGGCATTGAATTGACTTCTACTATCATATTTACTCTAACTCAAAGAGTGTAGGAGGATCACACTATGTGAGGATCATGCTATCTGCCAACTATATCTGTCTTGAAAATAAACATGAAAACTGAACAAATGACCACAGGGCTAGTTCATATACCCAATGGGCCCACTGCCAGATGGGCTCGTGCAATGATTTCACTCATTACCTTCCTTAAAGGGTTCTTTTCTTGCCTGAATTAAATTAAATAACCCACGTAAAGTGCTCAGCACAATACTCAGTACATAAAAGGCTCCCAACCATGTTTTTTAACTACTGTGCATTGCTGAGATTTCATCTCACTTTAGTCATAATGGCAGTCAAAAATACAAACAATAACAACTCTGGAGAGGATGTGGAGAAAAAGGAACACTTTTATACTGTTGGTGAAATTGTTAATTACTACAACCACCATGGAAATCAGTATGGAGGTTCCTCAAAAGACTGTACATGAAACTACCATGTGACCCAGATACACCATTACTCAGTGTTTATCCTAGAGAATTAAAGTCATTATATTTCAGTGATACATGCATACCTGTGTTTATAGCAGCACAATGCACAATAGCCAAACTATAGACCCTAGGTGTCCATCAGTGGATGAATGGATATCTATATCTATAGATAGATAGATAAATAATGGAGTTTATTCAGCTATAAAGAAGAACGACATAAATGAAATTATGTCGTTTGCAGAAAAATGGGTGGAACTTATTATACTAAATAAGCCAAGCTCAGAAAATCAAGGGTTGCATAAATCCCTCATTTGTGGAAGCTAAAGAAAAAGGGAAATCTAATGAAAATCTAAGCAAGACAAGCAGAGCAAAGCAACTAGAGGAAGGGAAGAGGAAAGGGAATGGGGACCTAGGGAATGATATAGGCCATTATATTGTAACATTGTGCACAAGTATGAATCCCACTGGTATGTATAATTAAAATGTACCAATAAAAATATGGAAAAAATTACAAATAAAATTAGGGTATATTGTAGTTACATGGCTTACTTCAACATCCACTGAAAGTCTAAACAAAGAAAGTCTAAAGAAAGAAAGGAATATAAGGGAATTTGAGATTTTATATAGTCTATTATATTTACCTTGATATTTTTCATTTCTGGTACTCTTTCTTCATTTCTAAAGTTCTAGGATTTCCCTCCAATTTCCATTCATTTCTTTTGAAACAGGTAGACTAGAGATAAATTCTTTTCATTTTCCTTCACTGTAAATGTCTCTATTTTCCCTTCAATCTTGATGGGTATTTTCAACAAATACAGAGTACTGGATTAATAATTATTTTCATTCAGCACTTTTTAAATGTTGTCATATTTTTCAATATCATTCCATAAGTCCCTCAGGTGATGGTTTTTTTATTCATTCATGGATCTCTGTGTCATTTAGATTTGATATTTTTGTTGCTGTCTTCAAATTCACCTTTCCTTTGTGATCTCCATGATGCTACTGAGCTATTTCAGTAACTTTTATTTATATTACTGCATTTTTCAGTTCTGAAATTTCCTTCTGAAAACAATTGTTTCTATCTCTCTGCCAAGATTGTTCAGTTTTATTCCATGGACTAGAATAGCTGCAGAAAGTCTGTGTGAACATTCCAACCACTATTATAGTTATAGTCCATGAACAAAACTGAGCAACCCTGGCGTTTGGTCCAGGAGAGGATCTTCATCAGTCTGCACCATAGTTCCTTTCTCAAGGCTTTACTATGTTGATCTGGTCAATTTCTTGCCCACAGAGCTTGAGGTGTGACCAGGACTTCACACACTGAATTAAAAGACTCCTTTCTGCAGATCCCTTGTCTCAGTGATGTTCCTCACACTTTCCAGTTTCCAACATTCTGCGTTTCTGGTGCTCTGGCTAGTTAGAAAGGCTTGAGGCTTCCTGACCTGTCACCTACTTCCTGAGGCTCAGGGAAAAGCAGAGAGAGCTCAGAGACTGCCCCATCACTGCCACCACCCCCAGTACCGCTGTCATGGAAGCACATATTTTTTACTGGGTTCACCTGCGGTGAAGCTAGGAGGGGCAAAATGTCTCCTAAGATCTTTGGCTAGAATAGTAAAAATTTCCCGGAGATTTTTCTCCTTTCACAGTTGTGAAATATGAGCATCTAGATGTTGGGTATGGAAAATGAAAAACCCCAAAACAGTGAGGCCTGGGAAAAGGAGTGAAAAAGAAAGCCATATATCAATAGCATTGATCCTTTCCCAGTGCATTCCTTCCCAATGACAGAACAATTCCTAGAAAGGAAGCCAAAGTATTGATCCTTCCCCAAATAAATCCTTTCACGGTGACAGTACAAGGGAACCCTGAAGGGAAAGAGCTCTGACCCCAGACCCTCCATTCTTCTCCAAGTAAAAATATTGCCCAGTAAAAACAAATTCTCAAATTGTCACAGACCTGTTTCCTGAGTGCCCAAACTGACCACTGACCCCAGACCCCCTCCTACTTCACCCAGTAAAACAAACCCCAAATTCCTGAGTGCTCAAGCTGACATGCTCATTAATTAAGTCACCTCTCAGTATAACCTATATAAGCCCAGTCCCCTCCTTTGTTCAGTGGCTCATTTTCCACCAAGAAAGTGGAGTGAATTCATCGGAACCATGACTTCATTCCTGAATAAAGGCTTTTGGCTGATCCATCCCAGTGTTTTTTTGTGCTAACAGTTGGTTCTGACCAGAATCAGGAGTAAACTATATTTTGTCCTTCCCCGAAACCCGTTCCCTCTTCCTGCAGTCAGTTAAATGATTGATGGGGTCTGGAAAGTGACCGTAGATCGTCCAGCACCTCTATGGTCTTCTGAAAGTTGGCAGTTCCCCCAGCCGCTCAGATGAGATACTGCTGAATCTCTAAACTGACTGGTTTCCCCACCCTGTGGAATGTAGGCCTCCCACGCCCTCTGCTGTCCACTTTATGTAGAAGAAATTTGTTGCGAGAGATTGGAGAGAGGACCCAAAACAACTAAGTCTGGCTGGCCAGGGCAACTCTCTAGTGCTGTATGAAGGTCTTGGGTCTAAAATCAGACTCCCACAGCCCTTAGGGGTATCAAATACCAACCGCTGTGCGGGAGAAGTCTGGTGCATGGGACAGTAGGAAAGCTCAAAGCAACTGAAGTCATCTGGCTGGGGCACCTCCCAAGTGTTGCACAAAGGCTTTAGTCCAAAATCTGACCCCTCAGGAGTACCAAATACCACCTACTAAAATTTTGTGGGTTTTGCCACTTGGACAGTAAAGGGATTTATACCAAACCCTTAACTGGCATTAAAGGAGTCCTACTTCTGCTCCCCCTACACATACTCTCCCAACTTCCCTTCCCTTCCCTCACACACCCAGCAAAACTTCATGGATCAGGGACCTCCTTGCCATTTTGCTCCTGCATTCACCACCACCCTTCTCATCTCTCTGCAGAGGTAAGACGGCATTTGTTTGGTCTCTACCAAGTAGCTACCTTGCCCTTAAGCTAATTGGAACCCTGGTCCCCCATTCACTTGGTCTCTACCAAGAAGATACCTTGCCCTTAGGCTAATCAGGACCCTGCCCTCACCACTGAGATTGAGGGAAACATGTTTTCCAATCCCTAGTGGGAAAAGTCCAGCCTAGTGACTGGCACCTCAGTGCCTTAAGAGTACAGGGGACACCCTGCCCTCAGCTGTCACCTTAGTCAAACCTCTTCCACTATGGGAACTGCTCAATCAGTCCCCAGAGACACCCCCTTAGGCTGTCCAGAGATACCCCCTTGGGCTACTCTCTACCAGTTTTAAGACCCTCTACAGATTGGCAAAATTGTCTGAAATTTACAGAATGGCATGGTTGTCTGAGGTTCCCTACCTCCAAGCTTTCTTTCTCCTTCACTCAATTACCCAATATCCCACCCAAGACCTTCACATTCCTGCTGATACTCTTTCTCCCTGTGCAATTTATCAGTGGATCTGCACCTGGTACCCATAAAAGAGAGAGCTAGAGAAGAGCATCAAGGCTTCCCAGAAGTAATTTCTAGACACTGCTTTCAAGATCTTTAACAATGCAGAAAACAAGATCAAACAAAGCTTGTCATAACTCGAGGGTCCCCATCAAGCCCTGTCCAACTATGGGCAGTGGGAACACTGGAAGTTGGACTGTTCCCAGGGAAAACCCCCCTCCTGGCTGCTGCCAGTGGCAAAACACAATGTGTGCCCTAAGGTGGGGGACAGAGTCTAGGGGAGTCATGATCGGCTGGGCCCTTCCTGGGCTTCCCACAAGCCCACTGCTCTGACACACCCTGTGAGGGGGTGACACCCCTGAGGGTTGCCAGGATGCGCTAGATACTTGGAGAGGGTACCTCTCCCCTGGATGCAGCCAGCTTCCCAAGTCCCCTAATATATCCAAGGAGCCCCAGGTCATAGGGATGGTGAACAGCCAAGCAGCAGACAAATATTCCCCTTCTGAAGAGATTTTTAAGGGCAACAATTATCTAGTAAATGTCCTCCCTTAACTTAAAATACTTATCATAAGGTTAATTAGTGTCCTCCATTCTGAGTGAGCTCCCAGCCCAAAATCATGTAAAAAGGAGACTTATTTCAAGTCCCTACCCTCAACTTAACTATGGAGCAAAAATTTAACCTGTTTGTCACTGAAAGGAAAAATAACCCTAACCAACCCAACATCCAATGGCATGTCTGGGGCCTCATCCTCAAAAGTAATTGGTCTTAAGGTCTGATCTCTTAAATTTTTTATGGGAAGAATATATAGCTCCTTAGGAAGTCTTGGGAACTTGCACTAGCTTTCCTAACAGTGTGGCATTGCACATCAGCAGTGTGGTGCTGATGTGCAGCAGGGTTGGTATCTGGACCTCAGGTGACTTTTGTGCCTTTGTAATAAAGGTGAATAACTTTTCAGAGTAAGTACTCTATTGTGAGCTGGGATAATAATTATGGGGTCTTTTATGTGCTTTATTCAGTTTTTATTTCTAAACGGGGTTGGGATCTTTTTATTTTAAATGAGGTTGGGAATCCTTGGGATGTTTTTTAAAAAGAGCTATTAATAATGATGCAAAAAAGAAAAAAAAAAAAAAAGTAATGGGAGATAATGTTTCAAATTTTCTACATCCAAACCTGGCCTGATTAGCAACCAGGGAAAAAAAAGGTTTAAAAGTCCTAGGCAGGGGCTGGGGTTGTGGCTCAGTGGTAGAGCGCTTGCCTGGCATGTGTGAGGCACTGGGTTCAATTCTCAGCACCGCATATAAGTAAATAAAAAATAAAGGTCCGTGAACAACTAAAAAAAAAAAGCCCTAGGCATCAATTTCCCTGGCCCGACCAGCTGAAGCTTGCATTGGAATGCAAATGTTAAACTCAATAGGAGGCCTGAAACTAAAGGAAAAATAAATGTCCATTTAACTCCTCCTTGGCTGCGACACAGAAAAATGGTTTCAGGATTTTCTCTTTTTCTCTAACTCTCCATCTTCCTCTCTTTCTCTTCTTACTCTCCATCTCTCTCTCTCTCTCTCTCTCTCTCTCTCTCTCTCTCTCTCTCTCTCTCCATAGCTGACCTTACACTAATTTGAGGCAAAAGGTAAACTATATGGCACTTTACTGAAATAATTAATGGTGTATCATTTTTTCTTGATCTCTTGGGGTTTTTTAATTCTATTTTTTGAGCTCATGATTTTGATTTTGCACACCTAAGTTTAAATTTCTGATCAGACCTATTTTATCCAACTATAAAGATCTTTCTTTACAATTCTGCTTTGCTCAGAGGCCAATTTGCAAGGGTTAATGCTTAATCTACTAGGTTTTAAAAAGCTATAAGGCCTTTCCTTATTTGTTCTGTGTATTGTCTTGTCTACATATGTTTGTGTATCAAAACCAACATATAGAGCGCTTATAAGTTAAAATTCAAAAATATGGGTCCAAATACCTTTGATACACATGATTTGAAAGGTTCAGTTTAAACTGGGTAAGCAAATGAGAGTAAAGGGTGTCTTTAAATATACTAAGTGAATGCTGTTCAATACACTTGCCTGATATCTTGATTCTAATAGTCAATAAGTAAATTAGATTTGACATATATGGGATTAATATTCATAAATGTGTTTGTTAGAGGCATCTGATTAACTTGCAAAGTTAAAATGCTGTTAAATATAACATCAAGTACTCTAAACCTCTTAAATTCCACAGGATGATATACTTGAACATTGTGTTTTCATGATTCTATATACCAAGTGTAAGGAATCCAGCCTCCCAACCACCTGTCTATCTGCGTTCCGCCCGCCTCTCCCGTTGCAGGAATTTCCGGCCTCCCCAGCACCTGTCAGTCTGCGTTCTTCCCGCCTCTTACATACGTTCCAGGAATTTCCGGCTTACGCTACCATAATCTTCCTGCCTCCCACATTACGTCCTAACATGCTATTGGTTCCTCCGAGCCTGCGAGATTCCAATATCTGGGAGAGGCCACGCGCCATTTTTCTTTTTCTTCTTTCTTTTTCCCCCTGAGCTGACGTGAATTGTCCACGTAAAATAAAGTCCCTTGTGTGAGACCTCGTGTCTGCGGAGTGTTTTTTTGGGAGCTATCGACGAGCCACAACTGCCCCTAACACCAAGGGTTCAAAAATTTCAACGGTTTCAATTAGAATACTATAAATAACATGAAGTAATTCCTCTTTTTGAAATGGAGTAATTTGTCTAAATTCAGAAATTTCATAAGGGTTGCTTCAGAGTGAACAAAAAGTGGGGTCAACAGATAGGAAAGAGAAATTTGAAGGTTCTAGGTATAGAAAATGAAAATGTTTCTGGGCAAGAAAGTCTTTGATGAAATAAACAACATGAGGGTCTAAGTAAATGATAAGAAAGTCTATGTAAATAAAGGACAAATTTCAACAAGTTTATGTGTAACTAAGTTGGTTACATACACATAGAACAATCAATTAAAGCTATCTAAGGTTTTTCCCTAAGGTTAAATACTAATGTACTTAACCAAGTATAAATGTTTTCATGTATAAAACCAAGGTTTGATCTATATGTTAATCTGACAAGGATTTCTTAAAACTTTAATTTACTCTTAACATTGTGTCTGTTAAGTTTTATTCTTTAAAGCAACTAGTCTTAAAGAATTAAGATCTATACAACACTGGTTACACAGCTGTTATGTTCAAGTATTACACTACATTACAGAGTTTTAATTTTCCTTTAAAAGTTAAACTTGGATAATATAAAAACATCTATGTAATTGTGGTGCTATTACTCTTCATTGTATATTGAATGTGTTCATATCTTCCAGGTATACAAGTCTTTAAAGCAGAAGATTTAAAAGAACATTTTTGCCAAACTGATGTTCTCTAAACTAAAGTTGTCTGCAATGGTAATTTTAGACTTGTAAGAATAGCAAATTTAATTGGGGATTTAGTTATATCATTTAATGTTCTGTAACTGAACCTAAATCTTATGTTACTTTTTTAAAAAATATTTTTATTAGTTGTTGAACTTTTATTTGTATGTGTTGCTGAGGATCAAACCCAGCGCCTCACACATGTTAGGCAAGCTCTCTACCACTAAGTCACAACCCCAGTCCCCTTATGTTACTTTTTACACTGGAATAAAAACATAAATGTATTTGTAAAAGATAATGAGAGCCTAATCTTTCTAAAGGTTAATATTATAAAACATGAAAGCATTTTTGCCACTTTTCCACACAAAAGGAAAGTTAAAAGCTCTCTGTCTTTTTTTCATTCATGCTTTAAATGTAAGGTTATACTGTATTAACTAATGTTCATATAGGCTCAACAATATATGGAACTTTGTAAAATGACATTTAAGAAAGAGGCAAAGATCAGCTTCAGAAATAGAACACTTTGCCTAAAATTTATCAAGAACCCCACCTACCTGAGTTAAGGCTCTGCCTCTCATCTTATTGCATGTTAGGATGACTTCAAAGTAGGCCAAACTTCAGCTCATCTAAAGTTGCGTTCAAAAGATTAATTTCTGTTATAAAAATTACTGTGATATCAAACAGGAATATAATGTATAACTCAGTCAAAATTCCAGATAGCTATTACACAAACTAAATATGTTCTACTCTTGTTAATATAAAAAGAAGCCTTAGTTCAAGCCCATGCCCTCAACTTACCTATGGAGCAAAAATTTAACCTGTTTATCACTGAGAGGAAAAATAACCCTAACCAACCCAACAGCCAATGGCATGTCTCAGTCCTCATCCTCAAAAGTAATTGATCTTAAGGTCCAGCCTCTTAAATTATTTATAGGAAGAATTTATAGCTCCTCATTTTGTATTTTCCTTGTAAAATTTATAAATGTTGCTTGCTAATGTTTTGCAAGAACACACAATCGAGGTTAATTTGAAATAATAAGCCATCTGTCTATAAGGACAGATAGAATATAAGGCTAATTTCTAGTACTAATATAGACCCCAATTAAATAAAAGTGGTAAATGACTGTAAGGTTAAAAGCATTAAAATTAAAGCCCAGTACTCTTACTTTAAGACTGGTGAGACTGGCTTGCTGGATGTTTAATACCAAGGCTTAAAGATTGAGGTTAAAATAAAAGGGCCAAGAAAACCTTGGCTCTTGCCCTCTGAGTCAACCTGAACTCAGGGAATGGGAGAACTTTTCTAA
The DNA here is from genome assembly GCF_902686455.1 of Sciurus vulgaris. Taxonomy (NCBI): domain Eukaryota; kingdom Metazoa; phylum Chordata; class Mammalia; order Rodentia; family Sciuridae; genus Sciurus; species Sciurus vulgaris. The sequence continues at coordinate 117,204,121 of NC_136470.1, forward strand.
GGAGCTATGCAACTCTGGGCCACTTGACCTCCCAATCAGGGAGATTAATAAGACCACTGGAGAATGGAAGGCCAATCCATGCACCTGCTGCAAAAAGGAGGGTCATTGGAGAAGGGAGACATCCCTGATGCTTCCAAAGGAAGCCACCTCATCAAGGAGACCCTATGTAGCAGATGGAAATAAAAGAGCTAGTAAGTTGCTCTCAAGTTCCCCAAGAGTGAACCCTATGAGAACTCAGCTGACTCCTAACAGTAGATAGGAACAAGGTCAATGTGACCAACTTGGTCTTGAACACCTAGCAAAAAACATTTATAATCAAAATACAGTCATAGCTGGGCATTTTAGAAGAAAGACAATAGTTATTTTAAATAGATCTTAAGATATACACTTGTGTCAGTCCCATAGCCCTAATGCCCCCAAACTTCTGAGGTTTTCTTCCTTTGCAAGTCTCATTTATCCCTACCTCCCAAAATTAAACTGGCCTCTGAACCTTAATTTTCCTTACTCCTAAAACTGACATTAAACCCCACAACCAAAGCCTATCCATTCCAATAACAGCACACACCCGATGTAGGAGAGCCCCAAAATTATTCCCTTACCCACAGGGCTAAAAACATACACCAGGATTAACACAGGAACAATGGGATTAGGAACTTCTATTCACTATAAAATAGTCAGCACAGGTCACTGATTTGGTACCAACTTTATGAAATCAATTAGACTCCCTGGCATCTGTCATCCTGCAGAACTAGTCAGAGAAGAATGCTATTTCTATGCAAACCAATCAGGAATGATGACAGACAAGATTAAACAGCTCCAGGACCACCTGGAACATGGAAAATCGGTTTAACTCAGAAGTCTTTTCAAGCCTGGAATGGTGAGTCTCAATATGGAAAAATCAAAAAATGTTATCTATCTTAACCGTTCCTTTCATAATGAATTCTACGTCATGTCATGTGTATTAAATCCCTATGTTTTATTTTCTGGGCCCAGTCAAATATAGTATAATGCCTCCAAAAATATATATTACTATGTTAATTGTGAAAACCATATGTTGCAGCACTTTATTAATCGAATCATATGGCAGAGTCCAGAACAAACTGTTATAATTTTTAAAAGGCCAGTAGCTACCTGACACCCTGTAAGTGTTAAGAACCATGACAGGAAACACCTTCAGGAGCATTCATGCAAGAGTTGTTAAGACATTTAAAGCACCAAGCTAAATAATTTATCCAGTTGTTAATAGCTGGTATTTTTGGTCTCACTGGCATCATTGCCTCTGCCTCCATGGCAGCAGTGGCCTTACACCAAGAGGTCCAAAGAACACATTACCTTCAGCAATTACATAATAATTATACTGAAAAATGGCAAATGCAAGTACATATTGATCAGGAAATTCTAAGTGAGGTCCAGCAACAAAAAGATTCTGTTATATGGCTAGGGGAATAAGCACAAGATTTAGTGGACTCAGAAACTTTAATGCCATTATAATCTTACTCACTTTTGTGTTACTAGAGTTTCATACAATGACACTGAGATTCAAAGACAGGGCGTACACAATCATCAAATGGGACTCTATGCTTTTCATAATGCTTCTTTGGCTATTTTAAAATTACAATCTCATTCCTGGCCATGATAAATGCTAAAACACCTACTTTTGATAATGAAGAAATTTAGGGCAGTTTGGCTTAAGGAATTTCTTCTCTTAACCCTTTTAAGTACTTTTCTACACATACAGCTGGATTGCTAGCCTTAACTATAATTTGCGAAGCAGAATGGAAACAACTAAACCACCAGGAAAATATGGTTCCAAGATTAATCATGCTTGTAATGCTCCAAAGGAACCAAACCCATGAAATCATGGGAAGAACACCCTAAATCTGATTGGGTCTTAAGATTAATAAAGCCCTCAGCTATATTACATGCCAAAATAATTTTCCTAGCACTCATAAACTAATTAGTCTTCACCTTTTATGCTAAAATTATTCTCTGAACACTAGTAAGCTAATTAGTCTTCATGATACAATTATTTCCCCTAACCAAACAAACCAATTAATCTTCACATATTGTTATAATATCTTTCTTCTCCCTATTTTTAGTTTTACAGTTTCTTAATAAAGGCATCAGCTCAGTCATAACTGCCGGGAAACATCCCAGAGCATCTCTCCTCCCACCATTCACTACCTGATCTCCTGAAGCAACATAAAGAGAATTGACATCACTCACAATCACCTCAGAACTTCACCCACATATCCCACTCTATGCGACTCCCACGTTCACTTCCAAGACTCTGAACAGAGGCACCCTCCCTACATTACCCCCTCCCAGCAGGAAAAAGCTAGAGACCTCCCCAGCCCAATTCATTTCTTCCTTTCAGAGTCTGGAAAGTTGGATATGGAAAATGAAAAACTCCAAAATAGTGAGGCCTGGGAAGAGGGAGTGAAAAAAGAAAGCCATACATCAATAGCATTGATCCTGGGCTGGGGAGATAGCTCAGTCGGTAGAGTGCTTGCTTTGCAAGCACGAGGCCCTAGGTTTGATCCCCAGTACTGTAAAAAAAATTGTAAAAAAAGCATTGATCCTTTCCCAGTGCATTCTTTCCCAATGACAGAACAATCCCTAAAAAGGAAGCCAAAGCATTGATCCTTCCCCAAATAAATCCTTTCACAGTGACAGTACAGGGGACCCTGAAGAGAAAAAGATAAGCACTGAGCTCTGACCCCAGACCAAGTAAAAATATTGCCCAGTAAAAACAAATTCTCAAATTGTCACAGACCTGTTTCCGAGTGCCCAAACTGACCACTGACTCCAGACCCCCTCCTATTTCACCCAGTAAAACAGACCCCAAGTTCCCGAGTGCCCAAGCTGACAAGCTCATTAATTAAGTTACCTTTCACTATAACCTATATAAGCCTAGTTTCCTCCTTTGTTCAGTGGCTCATTTTCCACCAAGAAAGTGGAGTAGATTCATCAGAACCTTGACTCCATTCCTGAATAAAGGCTTTTGACTGATTCATAAAGTTTATGTTCATCCCGGTCTTTTTTGTGCTAACACTAGGTGAGGAGATTTTGGAGGCAAAAACAATCTCTGGTTTGTTCTTCAGATTTTGATTTCCTTAACCAGCCTGCCATTTTCATTTACTTTTATACTTTTATTTACTTTTCAGAGTCCTCTTACAGTTGTTTTATGTTTTCTGTCCAAAGATTTGGTTGTAACTAGTAGAACTAGTGTCCTTATGTTATCAGTGTTGGGAATCAAGTTCAAGTTCCATTCCCTGGTGTTGAAGATTGAACACCCAAGAAATGCTGAGGCAAGTGCAAAAAGTTTTATTTGAAGGATACAACAGAGAGAGAGAGAGAGGGACAGAGCCTTCAGAAAAGTTTCTGATTACATATAGCAGGAAACCATTTCAGATCTCAGCAGATTTCTCAGCCCAGACCCTAAAAATTGGTCCTGGAACAACACATACCAAATTCTAAAAGAAAGTAGAAGCCAACAAAGCATCTTACATCTAGCAAAATCAAGCTTCATATTTGATGATGAAATGAAAACCTTCCATGGCAAATAAACATTAAAAGAATTTGTAACTAGATAACCTCTCTATTCCATGAGGAAGAATTGAAAAACAACAATGAAAATCAGCAAAGGGAGAAACTACACTAAAGGAAAAGCCAATCAAAGGAGAAAACTAAGTCAAGTTAAAAACCAAAAGTAAACCAAAATGACTGGGAATACAAACCATATTTCAATAATAACCCTGAATGTTAATGGCATAAACTCATCAATCAAAAGACATAGACTTCCCCTCCCTTCACTGTCATGTACAAAAAATGAGAACAAATAAAAAAAATTTAAAAAGACATAGACTGGCAGATTGGATTTAAAAACAAGACCCAAGTGACTCATCTCATAGAAAAAGACATCTACAGACTGAAGGGGAAGGATGGGAAAAACACACCACTCATGTGGACTGCATAAACAAGCAGGGGTTTCTATCCTTTTATCAGATAAAGTGGACTTCAAGCCAAAGTTAGTCAGAAGGGATAAAGAAGGACATTCTACACTGCATAAGGGAATCATACATCAACAGGACATAACAATCATAAATATATATGACCCAAACAATGGAGCATCTATGTACATCAAACAAACCCTTCTTAACTTCAAGAATTAAATAGACCACAACACAATAATACTGGGTGACTTTAACACACCTTTCTCACCACTGCATAGATCTTACAAACAAAAAGTAAACTAAGAAATTATAGAACTCAATAATACAATCAATAATTTAGACTTAACAGACACATATAGAATATTTCATCTGAGTGGATTCACATTTTTCTCAGCAGCACATGGATCCTTCTCTAAAATAGACCATATATTATGCCATAAGGCAACTCTTAGCAAATACAAAAAAATGGAGATATTATGCTGCATTCTATCAGGTCATAATGGAATGAAATTAGAAATCAATGATAAAATAAAAAATAGAAGCTACTCAAACACCTGAAGACTAAATAATATGCTATTGAATGGCAAATGGATAGCAGAAGACATCAGGGAGGAGATAAAAAAATTCTTAGAGGTAAATGAGAACACTGATACAACATTATCAAAATCTATGGGACACTATGAAGGCAGTGCTAAGAGGAAAGTTCATTGCATTGAGCTTATACATAAAAAGAATAAAAAGTCAACAAAAAAAGACCTAATATTACATCCCAAAGTCCTAGAAAAAGAAGAACAAATCAACACCAAAAGCAGCAGAAGACAAGAAATAATTATAATCAGGGCTGAAATCAATGAAATTGAAACAAAAGAAACAATTGAAAAACTGACAAAACAAAAAGCTGCTTGTTGGAAAATATAAAAATAATTGATAAATGCTTAGCCACCCTAATAAAAAGAAGGAGAGAGAAAACTCAAATTACTAAAATTTATGATAAAAAAAAGAGGAAATATCGTGATGGACACTATTGAAATACAGAAGATAATTAGAAACTATTTTGAAAATCCAATAAAATATAAAATCTTGAAGACATATGACAATTCTCTAGAAACAAATTAAATCAGGAGGACATACACAATTTAAACAGATCTATTTCAAGCAATGAAATGGAAGATGCCACCAAAATCCTACCAACCAAGAAAAGCCCAGGATCAGACAGATATCTCAGTTGAGTTCTACAAGATCTTCAAAGAAGAATTAATACCAATACTCCTCAAATTATTCCATTAAACAGAAAAGGAGGGAACCCTTCTAAACTTATTCTATGAGGCTAGTATTACCCTGATGCCAAAACCAGACAAAAGCACATCAAGGAAAGAAAACTTCAAATCAATATCCCTGATGAACACTGATATGAAAATTCTTAATAAAATTCTGGCAAAAGATAGTGCACCATGATCAAGTGGGATTCATCCCAGGGATGCAAGTATAGTTCAACATATGGAAATCAATAAACATAATTCATCACATCAAAAGACTTAAAAAATCATATGATCATCTCAATAGATGAAGAAAAATCACTTGACAAAATACAGGACTCCTTCATGTTCAAAACACTAGAAAAACTAGGGATAGTAGGTACATACCTCAACATTGTAAAATCAATCAATCTATGTTAAACCCAAGGCCAGCATCATTCTAAATGGAGAAAAACTGAAAACATTCCCTCTAAAAACTGGAACAAGACAGGGATGCCCTCTTTGACCACTTCTGTTCAACATAGTCCTGGAAACTCTAGTCAGAGCAATTAGACAGACCAAAGAAACTAAAGGGATACAAATAGGAAAAGAAGAACTCAAACTATCACTATTGGATAACAACATGATTGTATATTTAGAGGACCCAAAAAATTTCATCAGAAAATTTCTAGAACTCGTAAATTAATTCAGAAAAATAGCAGGATATAGAATCAGTACTCATAAATCTAATGCATTTCTATACGTCAGTGATGAATCCTCTGAAAGAGAAGTTAGAAAAACTACCCCATTTACAATAGCCTCAAAAAAATAAAATACTCAGGAATCAATCTAACAAAAGAGGTGAAAGACCTCTACAATGAAAACCTACGGAACACCAAAGAAAGAAATTGAAGAAGACCTTAGAAGACAGAAGATCTCCCATGTTCTTGGATAGGCAGAATTAATATTGTTAAAATGGCCATACTACCAAAAGCATTATACAAATTTAATGCAATTCCAATTAAAATCCCAACAATATTCCTCATAGAAATAGAAAAGGCAATCATGAAATTTTTTTGGAAAAATAAGAGATCCAGAATAGCAAAAATAATACTTATCAAGAAGAGTGAAGCAGAAGGCATCATACTACCAGAACTTCAACTATACTACAGAGCTATAGTAACAAAATAGCATGGTATTGTCACCAAAATAGACAGGCATACCAATGGTACAGAATAGAAGACACAGAGACAAACCCACATAAATACACTTATCTCATACTAGACAAAGGAGCCAAAAACATACATTGTAGAAAAGATAGTTTCTTCAATAAATGGTGCTGGGGAAACTGGAAATCCATATGTAGAAAAATTAAATTAAACCCCTATCTCACCCTGCACAAAACTCAACACAAAGTGGATCAAGGACCGAGGAATTAGAGCATTGACCTGGTGCCTAATAGAAGAAAAAGTAGGCCCAAATCTTCATCATGTCAGCTTAGGACCAGACTTCCTTAACAAGACCCCTAAAGTGTAAGAAATAAAATCAAGAATCAATAAATGTGATAGTATCAAACCAAAAACTTTTTGTCAGCAAAGGAAACAATCAATAACACAAAGAGAGATCCTACAGAATGGGATAAAATCTTTACCACACACGCTTAAGATAGAGCACTAATCTCCAGGATATATAAAGAACTCAAAAAACTTAACACCAAAAAAACAAATAATCCAATCAATAAATGGGCTAAGGAACTGAACAGACACTTCACAGAAAAAGATATACAATCCATCAAAAAAATTCATGAAAAAATGTTCAACATCTCTAGCAATTAGAGAAACGCAAACCAAAACTACTCTAAGATTTTATCTCACTCCAGTCAGAATGGCAATTATCAAGAATACTACCAACAGTAACTATTGACTAGGATGTGGGGGAAAGGAACACTCATACATTGCTGGCGGGACTGTAAATTGGAGCAACCATGTTGGAAGGGAAAATGGAGGCATCTCAAAAAAACTAGGACTATAACTATCATTTGACCCAGCTATCCCTCTCCTTGGTCTATACCCAAAGAACATAAAATGAGCATATTACAGTGACACAGATACATCAATGTTTATTTATAGCAGTTCAATTCACAATAACTAAACTGTGGAGCCAACCTAGATGCCCTTTGATAGATGAGTGGATAAAAAAACTGTGGCATAAATACACATGGAATATTACTCAGTCTTAAAGAAGAGTGAAATTATAGCATTTGCAGGTAAATGGGTGAAGTTGGAGAATATCATGCTAAGCAAAGAAATTCCAAAGAAACAAAAACCAAATGTTTTCTCTGATAAGTGGATGCTGATCCGTAATGAGATGGGGGGGACAAGGGAAGAATGAAGGAACTTTATATTGGGAAGAGGGGAGTGGGAGAAGGGGAGGGAGTAATGGGGATGGGAAAGATGGTAGAATGAGGTGGACATTAGTACCCTATGTACATGTATGATTGCATGAACAGTGTGACTGCATTGTGTATAACCAGAGAAATGAAAAGCTGTGCTCCATTTATGTACAATGAGTCAAAATGCATTTGGCTGTCATGTATAACTAATTGGAAAAAATAAAAAAGACTGTATAATAACTATTTACACAGTATTTCTATTGTACTTGTATTGTCTTTCATAACAATGTGGATATACCTGGAGAACATTATGTTAAGTGAAATAAGCAGGGCAAATAAGAAAATTGTTGTGGTTTACATAAGGGATGTCCCCCAAAAGCTCTTCCCCAAAAGCTCCTATATTAATGCAGGAGGTGAATTGATTAAATTATGAGAGCTGTAATCCAAGCAGTTCATCCTAGTTTGAATTGACTATGTGGCAATTCCAGGTAAGTGGGGCATGGCTGAAGGAGGTAGGTCACAAGGGTTGTGCCCGGAAGGGTTAATATTCCCTATGACCCCTTCCTCCTCTCCTTTTTCCCTCCTCTCCCTCCTCCTCCTCCTCCTCCTCCTCCTCCTCCTCCTCCTCCTCCTCCTCCTTCTTCTTCTTCTTCTTCTTCTTCTTCTTCTCTCTCTCTCTCTCTCTCTCTCTCTCTCTCTCTCTCTCTCTCTCTCTCTCCATGTGGAGAGCAGTGACTTTGACCAATATATAATAAAGGCAGAATGACAGTAATGTGATTAATTACAATGTGATAGCAGGAAAATTCTCTGTTCTCTACCCTCTCCCTTTGACTTTGCTCTTTTCTGACTCAGTGTCCCTTTACACCTATGCTTTCTGCCCCCGTTATGTTCCTGTTGGGCTGCAGGCTACACACAAGAGAGCATTAACCAAGTTAAGATACCAGCAAAGGCCTCAGTAGGTTTAAAAAAATCTGTCTGCTAAAGATTACCAAGAAACCCAATTATTCCTTATTAAAAGAATTTCAACATTTTAATTCTGAGAGAACAATTTTAACTACTTTGTGTGTATTTTTATGTCATTTTCTAATTTTTAGATTTGAACCAATGTTAGATTTCTTTCTTCAGTTCCTCAAATGGCATTCCATCCTGTATATAGTATTTCTAAAAATGAAAGATTTTTTAAATTCAGCATTTCAAATGTGATAGGAATGTTCCAGGCATTTAAAGAAAGAGTTGCAACTAAAATTCATATAGAACCTCAAAAAACCCAGGACATACACAGCAATCTGAGTATAAAGAACAAAGCTGGAGGTATCATACTTTGTTATTTCAAGACTCCTAAAGCTTAAAAAGTAAAATGAAGAATTAATAAATGTGATGATATCAACCTAAAACCTTCTTCACAGCAAAGGAAACAATCAAGAGCTTGAAGAGAGAGCCTACAGAATGAGAGAAAATCTTTGCTGTCTGCACCTCAGAGCATTAATCTCTGGGATATATAAAGAACTCAAAAAACATAACACCAGCTGCAGAGGATATAGCTCACTTTGTGGAGTGCTTGCCTCGCATGCACAAGGGCCACAGTTCAAATCCCCAGGTCCTCGGGAGAAAAATAAATAACACACAAAAAAACAAATAATCCAGTTTTTTCCTCGGGGCGATCCAAGATGGCAGACTAGAGGGTGACTGCATCTCCAGTCGCTCCAGAACCCAGGATTCAAGAAGGGGAGGCATTGAGAGACTCGGACTAAAATAGAGCCTCGGGGTGAGTCTCCCCCACCTGGTGAAGTGGTGAAGCGCCACCTGGGCAGCAGGCCTGGATTCGGGTGGCTTATTAGAGTAAGGCAGAGCAGCAAGAGTCCTCCCAGGCGGCCCTGCCCACTCCGGCGGTGGGCTCCTCCCACAGGGCCAAATTCTCCAGCATCTCGGAACAGGCCCCCCAGTGAGAGCCTTTCCACACAGAGCCAGCTCCAAGTCCTGGAACCAGTAGAGGACTAGGGGCAGCTTTCCTTGGAAGCACTGCATTATCAAGTTACTCCAAGATTTCAGGCTACTGAAGGCAGGAAGTTGATACACTGGAAATCTACAGGGACAATATAAGCCAATAGTAGAATTCTGCAATATCACAAAGTCCCACTGACATCTGACCAATATGAGAAAACAAGGGAAGAAAATGTCCCAAACAAACCTAGATACTATATTAATAAAACCCAATGACAGCACAGCAGAAGAAATGTCAGAAAGGGAGTTCAGAATGTACATAATTAAAACAATCAGGGAAGCAAACGAGGAGATGAAAGAGCAAATGCAGGCATTAAATGATTGCACCAATCAACAGTTAAAGGAGCAAATACGAAAAGCAAGAGATCTTTTCAATAAAGAGTTAGAGATATTGAAAAAAAACAAATAGAAATCCTTGAAATGAAGGAAACAATAAACCATGTTAAAAACTCCATAGAAAGCATAACCAATAGGACAGAACACCTAGAAGACAGAACCTCAGATATTGAAGACAAAATATTTAATCTTGAAAACGAAGTTGACCAAACAGAAAAGATGGTAAGAAATCATGAACAGAATCTACAAGAATTATGGGATATCATGAAAAGGCCAAATTTAAGAATTATTGGGATTGAGGAAGGCATAGAGAAACAAAATAAAGAAATGAACAATCTATTCAATGAAATAATATCAGAAAATTTCCCAAATCTGAAGAATGAAATGGAAAACTAAGTACAAGAGGCTTATAGGACTCCAAATATACAAAATTACAGCAGACCCACACCAAGGCACATTATTATGAAAATACCTAACATACAAAATAAAGGCAGAATTTTAAAGGCCGCGAGAGAAAAGAATCAAATTACACTCAGGGGGAAACCAATAAGAATATCAGCAGATTTTTCAATCCAGACCCTAAAAGCTAGAAGGGCCTGGAACAACATTTACCAAGCCCTGAAACAAAATGGATGCCAACCAAGAATCTTATACCCAGCAAAACTTACTTTCAGATTTGACGATGAAATAAGATCCTTCCATGATAAACAAAAACTAAAGGAATTTACAAAAAGAAAGCCGGCATTGCAGAACATTCTCAGCAATATATTCCATGAGGAAGAAATGAAAAACAACGATGCAAATCAGCAACGGGAGGAACTAGCCTAAAGGAATAGCCAAATAAAAGGGAAACCAAATCATGTCAAAAAACAAAAATGAGTCCAATGACTAGGAATACAAATCATATCACAATAATAACCCTGAATGTTAATGGCCTGAACTCATCAATCAAAAGACATAGACTGGCAGAATGGATTAAAAAGAAAAATCCAACACTTTGCTGCCTGCAAGAGACTCATCTCATAGAAAGAGATACCCATAGACTAAAGGTGAAAGGATGGGAAAAAACATACCATGCACACGGACACAGCAAAAAAGCTGCAGTATCCATCCTCATTTCAGATAATGTGGACTTCAAGCCAAAACTAGTCAGAAGGGATAAAGAAGGACATTACATACTGCTTAAGGGAAGCATAAATCAGCAAGACATAACAATCATAAACATCTATGCCCCGAACATTGGCTCATCCATGTACGTCAAACAAATCCTTCTCAGTTCCAGAAATCAAATAGACCACAACACAATAATACTAGGCAATTTTAACATACCTCTCTCACCACTGGATAGATCGTCCAAACAAAAATTGAATAAAGAAACCATAGATCTCAATAACACAATCAACAATTTAGACTTAACCGACTTATATAGAATATACCATCCAGCAAAGAACAAATACACCTTCTTCTCAGCAGCACATGGATCCTTCTCTAAAATAGACCATGTCTTATGCCACAAAGCTACTGTTAGCAAATACAAGAAGATAGAGATACTACCTTGTACTCTATCAGATCATAATGGATTGAAATTAGAAATAAATGACAGAATAAAAAACAGAAACTTCTCCAATACCTGGAGATTAAATAATACACTATTATATGATGAATGGATAACAGAAGACATCAGGAGGGAAATAAAAAAATTCTTAGAAGTAAACGAGAACAAAGACATATCATATCAAAATCTCTGGGACACTATGAAAGCAGTACTTAGAGGAAGATTTATTTCATGGGGTGCATTCAACAAAAGAAGTAGAAATCAACAAAAAAAGATTTAACACTACAGCTCAAAGCCCTCGAAAAAGAAGAGCAGACCAACACCAAAAGCAGTAGAAGACAGGAAATAGTTAAAATCAGAGCCGAAATCAACGAAACTGAAACAAAAGAAACAATCGGAAAAATTAACAAAATAAATAGTTGGTTCTTTGAAAAAATAAACAAAATTGATAGACCCTTAGCCACACTAACAAAGAGAAAGAGGGAGAAAACTCAAATTACTCTGTAATTCGGAATGAACAAGGAAATATCACAACAGACACGAATGAAATACAAAACATAATTAGAAGCTATTTTGAAAATCTATACTCCAACAAAACAGAAAACCATCAACAAGTTTCTAGAGACATATGAATTACCTAAACTGAATGAGGAGGACATACACAACTTAAATAAATCAATTTCAAGCAATGAAATAGAAGAGGTCATCAAAAGCCTACCAACAAAAAAAAGTCCGGGACCAAATGGGTTCTCAGCCGAGTTCTACAAAACCTTTAAAAAAGAGCTCATTCCAATACTTCTCAAAGTATTCCATAAAATAGAAGAGGAGGGAACCCTCCAAACTCATTCTATGAAGCCAATATCACCCTGATACTTAAACCAGACAGGGAAAGAAAATTTCAGACCAATATCCTTAATGAACATCGACGCAAAAATTCTCAACAAAATTTTAGCAAATCGCATACAAAAATATATTAAAAAGATAGTGCACCACGATCAAGTGGGTTTTATCCCAGGGATGCAAGTTTGGTTCAACAACCGGAAATCAATAAATGTCATTCATCATATCAACAGACTAAAAGTTAAGAATCACATGATTATTTCAATAGATGCAGAAAAAGCATTTGATAAAATACAGCACCCCTTCATGCTCAAAACACTAGAAAAAATTGGGGTAGTGGAAACATTCCTTAACATTGTAAAGGCCATCTACGCTAAGCCCATGGCCAATATCATTCTAAATGGTGAAAAACTGAAAGCATTCCCCCTAAAAACTGGAACAAGGCAGAGATGCCCTCTTTCACCACTTCTATTCAACATCGTCCTTGAAACTCTAGCCAGAGCAATTAGACAAACCAAAGAAATTAAAGGGATACGAATTGGAAAAGAGGAACTCAAACTATCCCTGTTTGCTGATGACATGATTATATATTAAGAGGAACCTGGAAATTCCACCAGAAAACTCTTAGAACCATAAGTGAATTCAGTTAAGTAGCAGGTTACAAGATCAATACTCATAAATCCAATGCATTTTTATACATAAGTGATGAATCTTCAGAAAGAGAAATTAGGAAAACTACCCCATACACAATAGCATTGAAAAAAATAAAATACCTGGGAATCAATCTCACAAAAGAGGTGAAAGACCTCTACAATGAGAACTACAGAACACTAAAGAAAGAAATTAAAGAAAACCTTAGAAGATGGAAAGTTCTCCCATGTTCTTGGATAGGCAGAATTAATATTGTCAAAATGGCCATACTACCTAAAGTGCTATACAGATTCAATGCAATTCCAATTAAAATCCCAATGACGTACCTTACAGAAATAGAGCAAGCAATTATGAAATTCATCTGGAAGAATAAGAAACCCAGAATAGCTAAAGCAATCCTCAGCAGAAAGAGCGAAGCAGGGGGTATTGCAATACCAGATCTTAACTCTATTACAAAGTAATAGTAACAAAAACGGCATGGTATTGGTACCAAAATAGACAGGTAGATCAATGGTACAGAATAGAGGACATGGACACAAACCCAAATAAATACAATTTTCTCATACTAGACAAAGTTTCCAAAAATATGCAATGGAGAAAAGATAGCCTCTTCAACAAATGGTGCTGGGAAAACTGGAAATCCATATGCAACAGAATGAAACTAAATCCCTATCTCTCACCCTGCACAAAACTCAACTCAAAATGGATCAAGGACCTCAGAATCAGACCAGAGACCTGCATCTTATAGAAGAAAAAGTAGGTCCAAACCCTCAACTTGTTGGCTTAGGATCAGACTTCCTTAACAGGATTCCCATAGCACAAGAAATAAAAGCTAGAATCAACCACTGGGATAGATTCAAACTAAAAAGCTTTCTCTTAGCAAAGGAAACTATCAGTAATGTGAAGAGAGAGCCTACAGAGTGGGAGAATATCTTTGCCACTCATACTTCAGATAGAGCGCTAATTTCCAGAATCTATAAAGAACTCAAAAAGCTCTACACCAAGAATACAAATAATCCAATCAACAAATGGGCTAAGGAAATGAACAGACATTTCACAGAAGAAGATGTACAAGCAATCAACAGATATATGAAAAAATGTTCACCATCTTTAGTAATAAGAGAAATGCAAATCAAAACTACCCTAAGATTTTATCTCACCCCAATTAGAATGGGGTGATTATCAAGAACACAATCAACAATAGGTGTTGGCAAGGATGTGGGGAAAAAGGTACACTCATACATTGCTGGTGGGGTTGCAAATTAGTGCAGCCACTCTGGAAAGCAGTATGGAGATTCCTCAGCAAGCTTGGAATGGAACCCCCATTTGACCCAGCTATCCCACTTCTTGGCCTATACCCAAAGGACTTAAAATCAGCATACTACAGAGATACAGCCACATCAATGTTCATAGCTGCTCAATTCACAATAGCCAGATTGTGGAACCAACCTAGATGCCCTTCAGTTGATGAATGGATAAACTGTGGCATATATATACAATGGAATATTACTCCTCCATGAAGAATGATAAAATTATGGCATTTGCAGGCAAATGGATGAAATTGGAGGATATCATGCTAAGTGAGATAAGCCAATCTCAAAAAACTAAAGGATGAATGATCTCGCTGATAAGCAGATGAGGACATATAAGGGGGTGTAGGAGGGGTTAGCTTTAGGGTTAGGGTTAGGTTTAGGGTTAGGGATAAGGAGGGTGGTAAGAATGGAGGAAGGAAGGACTGTATAGAGGGAAAAGAGGGGTGGGAGGGGTGGGGGAAGGGGAAAAAATAACAGAATGAATCAAACAACATTGCCCTATGTAAATTTATCATTTTTAATTAAAATAAATTTAAAAAAAGAAAAGCAAAAAATCTTAAAAAAAAAAAAAACAAATAATCCAATCAATAAATGGGCACAGGAACTGAACAGATACTTCACAGAAGAATATGAATAGTCAACAAATATATGAAAAAATGTTCAACATCCCTCACAATTAAAGAAATGCAAATTAAAACTACACTGAGATATCACCTCAGTCCAGTCAGAATGGCAACCATCAAGAATAATAGTAATAATAAATGATGGTGAGAATGTGGGGAACGGGGTAAAGTGCAACCACTATGGAAAGCAGTGTGAAGATTCCTCAGAAAACTTGGAATGGAACCACCATTTGACCCAGTTCTCCCACTCCTCAGTGAATACCCAATGAACTTAAAATCAGTACAGTACAGGGATGCCACCACATCAATGTTTATAGCAGCTCTATTAACAATGACTAAGCTGTAGAACCAACCTAGGTGCCTTTCAACAGATGAATGGATAAAGAAAATCTGGTGTACATACACAATGTAATATTACTCAGCCATGAAAAATAAAGAAATTATGACATTGCTAGAAAATGAATGGAACTGGAACTATCATGCTAAGTGAAATAAGCCAATCCCAAAGAACCGAAGGTCAAATGTTCTCTCTGACACGTGGGTGCTAACAACAAGGGGTAAGGGGAAGAATAGAAGTTCAGTGGAGTAGACCAAGGGAAAGAAAGGAAGGGGGGGATGGGATTAGGAAAGACAGTTGAATGAATCTGACATAATTTTCCTATGTAGATAATATGAATACACCGTGTGAATCTTCACATCATGCACAACCACAATACTGGAATCTTAATTAGAATAAGATCTATTCCATGTTTGTATAAACTTTTCAAAATTACTCTACTGCCTGTATAACTAAAAAGAATAAATTAAAAAATCTATATATTTTACAAAGCTATAGTCATCACAATAGGATGGTTCCAATATAAAAACAGACATACACCAAAGGAACAGAAGAGAAATTCAGAAATAAACTCATGCACATGAGGTCAACTAATTTTTGACAAGGGTGCAGGAATACATACTGAGGAAAAGAGAGTCTCCTAAAATAAGACATTCAGAAAATTAGATATCCACACAAAAGAATAAGATTGGACTCTTAGTTTATACCATACACAGAAATTAGCTTGAAATAAAGACTTAAATGTAAGGCCTATGAGCATAAAATTCTTAGAAGAAAACATAGATGATAAAAAAAACTCATCAAGCTACATCCAACTAAAAAGCTTCTGGAAAGCAAAGCATACAATCAAGAAAATGAAATAGCAATCTATGAAACAGGAGAAAATCTTTGCAAATCATATATTTGATTAGGTTATTATTGTCCAAAATATATAAGGAAATCATATAACTCAATAACACAAAATCAAAACTCAGAAATGGAAATAGGGCCTGAAATGACAATTTTCCAAAGACATATAAATGGTCAACAGAAATGTAAAAAGGTCCTCATCATCACTAATTATCAGAGAAATACAAATCAAAACCACAGTGAACCATTAGCTCAAATCTGTCTGAATTATTATTTTCAAAAAGACAAAGAATAATGTGTAGCTAAAAGCAAATTCTTGCACACTGAGGTATAAATTGTGGTGTAAATTGGGACAGCCATTATCAAAAATACTATGGAAGGTCCTCAAAAAATTAGAGATACCATATGACCCAGGATCCCACTTCAGGATATATCCAAAGAAATAAAATTTGTATCTAGAAGAAATATCTGTGCTCCCACATTCATTGCATCATTATTTAAAATAGCCAAGATATTGAAACAACCTATGTATCCATCAGTAGAAGAATAAAGAAATAAAATATGACAAGATGTATGTATATACATATACAGGTATAAATATATATGTATACATTTACATACATAAACACTCACACATATAAAATAGACTAATCAAAAGTTAAAGAGTGGGGCTGGGGCTGTAGCCCTTTGGTAGCACTCTTGCCTAGCACATGTGAGGCACTGAATTTGATCCTCAGCACCACATAAAAACAAATAAATAAAATAAAGTTTAAATTCTTTAAAAAAAAAAAAAAGAGTTAAAGAGGAAAAAAATGGATAACGATATGACCAAAGAAGCTTGGAAATGGTTTTACATATTCCTGGAAATTCAAATGACCACAAGACTTTCCTGTACTTGCTCAGGAAAGATGTGAAAAGCCTCTAGACTCCCTTCTGGCTGACAGTGAGGGTCTGTGCAAGCAGGAAATGAAGACTTAGGCATAGTTGTAATCTACCTGCAGAGTATTGAAGGCAAACTCCAGCTCCACATGGAGAGATCCTTGGCAAACACTAGGAGTTTGGTTGTTTCTAAAATTTTAAGAAAATCTTTGTCCAATCAATATCTGACCATAAGCTGAGACTTCAGTGGGACACATAAAAAACAATATAGACTTTACATAATTTTTTTCAGAAAGTCACTAAACAAACCAACAATACCCACAACAAGAAGGAGCAACAATAATTAAGACCCAGGGATAGAAGAAAGTTAGATTTCCAGAGTTGCCACATTATGTTCTTTAAAATGTCCTGTTTTCAGCAACAACAACAACATCAAAAAAATCACAAAGCAGGTAAAGAAACAAAAAGTAGCCCATAAAAGGAATGAAAAAGCAACCAACAGAAATCACTCCCTAAGGAGGACAGATAGTGTAGACTGGGCATAGTGGCACATGCCTGTAATCCCAGCTATTTGGGAGGCTGAAACAGGAGGATCACAAGTCTTAGGCTAGCCTGGACAACTTAGAACCTATTTCAAAAACAAAATAGTACTGGGATGTAGCTCAGTAGTAGAGTGCTTGCCTGGCATGTGTGAAGTCCTGGGTTCAATTCCCTGTACCAGAAGAAAGAAAGAAAAGAAAAAGAAACAAATGTTAGATTTATGAGACAAGGAGTTTAAGTCAGGTATTTCAAATATGTTCAAAGAGCTTTAGCTTTTGAAACAAGGTCTAAGGATGCAGAAATTACTTGTGAGTTGAATAGTACAATTACTACAGTGAAAAATTCACAAAAGGAGCTCAACAGCAGAAGAGAGAATCAGTGAATGTGAAGTTAGGATTATCCAGACTGAGGAACAGAACCATGCATTTCTTCTTTCATTCCTGGGGATTGAATCCAGGGCCACTCTGACACTGAACCACCCCCACCACACACACACACACACACACACACACACACACACACACACACACACACATACACACACACACACACACACCGTTTTTATTTTATTTGACACAGAATCTCACTAAGTTGCCAGGCTGGCCTTGAACTTATGTTCCTCCTGCCTCAGTCTCCAGAGTAGCTGAGATTACAGGCGTGATCCACCATACGCAGCCAGATTAAGGAATAAAAAGAAAAAAAAGAACAAGAAAAGCTAACTGCCTAACTGAACTGTGGAACACCATCAAGTATATTGACATATACATGATGGAAATACCAGAAGATGAGGAGAAAAGGAAAGAAAGAATATTTGGAAAAACAATGGCAAAAAACTTCTCAAGTTTAATAAAATAGATTAATCTATACAAGAAGTTCAAAAAGCTTCAAATAGGATAAGCTCAAACATATTCACACCTAGACACATAATCAAACTATTGAAAGACAAAGCCAAAAAGAGATTTAGGGGGCAGTAGAGAGTGAACTTTAAAAAAAAAAAACTTTACCCAAAAAATTACCCCCAAAATATGTCAACCCTAAAACATTGAACAGATTTCAATTTAACTCACATAGTTCTGTAAATAAAAACAGAAACAAACAAAAAGTTTTGTTTACTTAATCACTTTTAACAATCCACACAATTTGGGAGCTATTTTGGCAAAAAATATTTATTAAGCAACAACACAGCATTTAAGACTATAACCCCTCAGATTTAGACAGAATGCTTTTCAAGTCTTTGATGCACATTTATTTGTAAATGAAAAACACAAACATTTTAATGTAAAATAAGAAAAAGCATTAGATAAAATCTAACACCCCTTTATGGTAAAAGCTCTCAACAAATTGTAATAGAAAAACACTTCCTCAATCTAATAAAAGACACCAACAAAAAACCCAAAGCTAAATCATATGGGTGTGTGTGTGTATGTGTACATGCATGCACATGTGTGTGTGTATGTGGTACTGGGGACTGAACTCAGGAGCACTCTACCACTGAGGTACACCCAAATTCTTTTTTAAAAATTTTTAAATTTTGAGGTAGAGTCTCATTAAATTACATAGGCTGGCCTTGAATTTGAGATCCTCCTGCCTCATTCTCCCAAGTCACTGAGATTACAGGTGTGCACCGCACCTAACATCATATTTAATGGTCAAATACTGGCAGCTTCCACTCTAAGATCAGGAACAGGACACAGATATCTACTTTCACCATTCAACATTGTACTGGAGGTCCCAACTAGTACATTTAATCAACATAATTAAATAAAAAGGCATAAAGGTTAAGGAGGAAAAAATGGAATTATTGCTATTTGCAGGTGACATAATCCAAAGTCACAGCTTTACTAAATATACAAAACAGTAGTATTTCTATTCAACAAAAATGAATAATCCAAAAATAAAACTGAAGAAACAATTCCATTTACTATAGTATCAAAAAGAATGCAAAGCTTAGGGAAAAAAATTAACAAAATAGGAGCAAGAATTTTACAGTGAAAACTCCAAAATATTGCTGAAAGAAAAGTAAGAACTAAACATATTTATAGATATCCTGTGTTCATGGATTAGAAGACTTAAAATGACATTACTCTTCTGTAAAGTGTCTGTCCAGTTCCTTGACCCATTCTTTGTATTTTTGATGTAAAGTTTTGTAAGTTCTTTATAAATTTTGGAGATAAGTGTTCTATCTGAAGTGCATGTATAAAAGATTTTCTCCCACTCTGTAGTCTCTCTTTTCACATTATTGATTGTATTCTTTGCTGAGAAAAAGCGTTTTAGTTTGAGTGCATCCCATTTATTGATTCTTGCTTTAATTTCTTGCGCTTTGGGAGTCTTGTTAAGGAAGTCTGATCCTAAGCCAACATGATGGAGATTCAGGCCTACTTTTTCTTCTATTAGGTGCAAGGCTCTGATCTAATTCCTAAGTCCTTGATCCATTTTGAGTTGCGTTTTGTTCAGGGGAAGAGATAGAGGTTTAATTTCATTTTACTGCATATGGATTTCCAGTTTTGCCAGCACCATTTATTGAATAGACTATCATTTCTCCATTGTATGTTTTTGGCTCTTTTGTCTAGTATGAGGAGACTATATTTATGTGGATTTGTCTCTGTGTCTTCTATTCTGTACCATTGGTCTACCTGTCTATTTTGGTGCCAATACCATGCCATTTTTATTACTATTGCTCTGTAGTATAGTTGAAGTTCTGGTATTGTGATACCTCCTGCTTCACCCTTCCTGCCAAGGATTGCTTTTGCTATTCTGGGTCTTTTATTTGTCCAGAGGAAGTTCATGATTGCTTTCTCTATTTCTATGAGGAATGTCATTGGGATTTTAATTGGAATTGCATTGAATCTCTATAGTGCCTTTGGTAGAGTGGCCATTTTGACAATATTAATTTGGTGCATCCAAGAACATGGGAGATCTTTCCATCTTCTAAGGTTTTCTTTAATTTCTTTCTTTAGTGTTCTGTAGTTATCACTGGTGATTAATAAATATATGAAAAAGTGTTCAACATCTCTAGTAATTAAAGAAATACAAATTAAAACAACTCTAAGATTTCATCTTACTCTAGTTAGAATGACTGTTATCAAGAACACAAACAATAATAGATGTTGGTATGAATGTGGGGAAAAAGGCACACTCATACATTGCTGGTGGAGTTGCAAATTGGTGCAGCTACTCTGGAAAGCAGTGTGGAGAATCCTAAGTAAACTTGGAATGGACCCACCTTTTGACCCAGTTATCCCACTCCTGGGTTTATACTTAAACAACTGATAATCAGCACACTACAGTAATGCAGCCATATCAATGTTTATAGATGCTCAATTCACAATAGCTAGATTGTGGAACCAACCTAGATGCCCTTCAACAGATGAATGGATAAAGAAACTGTGGTATATATACATAATGGAATATTATTCAACCATAAAGAAGAATAATATTATGGCATTTGCAGATAAATGAATGGAGCTGGAGAATAAGTGAAATAAGCCAATCCCAAAAAACCAAAGGCTGAATGTTTTCCCTAATAAGTGGATGATGACATATAATGGAGATGGGGGGTGGGGAGTGAGAGAAGAATGATGGAACTTTAGATTATGTCAAAGAAAATAAGAAGAAGGTGGAGTATGAAAAACGATGGAATGAGACAGACATCATTACCTTATGTACATGTATGATTACACAAATGGTATTAATCTACATCATGTACAACCACAGAAATGAAATCATGTGTACAATGAATCAAAATGCAGTCTGTAAAAAAATAAATAAATAAATAATTTTTTTAAAAAATGACATTACTCTCCAAATTGATCTACAGATTCAGGGCAATCCCTATCAGAATTCCAGCTGACTTCTTGTAGAAATTGACGAACTGGTCCAAAATGCATATGAAATCTCAAGGGACACAAAACAGTCAAAGCAATCTTAAAAAGGGAAAACAAAGTTGGAGAGTCATACTTCTCAATTTCAAGACTTCCTACAATGCTAAAATAATCAAAATAGTGTGGTAGGGGCATAAAGATGGATCCATGAAATAGAGACTCTGAAGCAAATCCATGAATCTATGGTCAATTGATTTTTAACAAGGGTGCCAAGTCCATTCAATGATGAATGATCAATGATCAATGAAAGAATGATCTTTTCAACAGATTATGTAGAAACAACTGGATATCCACATGCAAAAGAATGAGTTTGAAAATGGATCAATATAAGACTCTCAGAGGTATAGATCTTCATGTTCTTAGATTAGGCATTAGTTTCTTGGACCTGACTCCTAAAACATAAGGAATCAAAGGGAAAATGGATAAATTGGACATCATGGAGATCAAAAAGATTAAAAATACTATCCAAGTAGTGAAAAGTCAACTCACAGAATGGAAAAAAATAGTTTGCACATCATAGATCTGATAAGGGACACTTGTCTAGAATAAAGAACTCTAACAACTCAATAATAAAAAAAAAACTAATTACTGAATCAAAAATGGGCAAAGGAGCTGGAAATGGTGGCACAGCCTGTAATCCCACCTGTTCAGGAGGTTGAGCCAGGAAGATTGAAAGTTCAAGGCCAATGTGGGAAACTTAGCAAGACCCTATCTCAAAATAAAAAATAAAAAGGGCTAGGGATGTAATTCAGTGGAATCAATTCCCCCTGGGTTCAGTTCCTAGTACCACACACAAAAAAAAGGTCATGACTTTCCTAACCTTGTGTATGAATACATGACCAGGATAACTCCACATCATGTATAACCACAAGAGTGGGAACCTAAATAGAATAAGTTTTACTTTATGTATGTATATTCTGTCAAAATACATTCTACTGTCATATATAACTAAAAATTAAAAATAAAAATATTTTTAAAAATAAAAAAAAAAACATTTAAAAGGCAAAGGAGTTAAATAGGCATTTCTCCAAAGGTACACAAATGACCAATGAGCACATGAAAATATATTTATCCCAAAAATGAAAACCTCAGGAAGACTTTTCCACACTCAGTAGGATAATTAATCCAAAAGTCAATAATGAGTACTGACAAGGGTGTGGAAGAACAAGAACCCACATACACAGCTAGCAGAAATGTAACACGGTGTAGTCACTGTGGAAAACAGTGCATCTGTTCCTCAAATGGTTAAACATAGTGTATCATATGACCCAGAAGTTCTATGTATATAACCAAGAGAAATGAAAACATTTCTGCATAAAAACTTGTACACACATGCATATAGCAGCATTATTTATAAAAGCCTGAAGGTAGAAACAACTCAAATGCTTGTGAATGGATGGACGAATGCACAAAATGTGGTATATTGATGCAACGGAATATCATTTGGCAATAGTAAGTTATGAAGTACATGCTATAACATGGATAAATTTTGAAAACATTATACCAAGCAAAAGAGGGACACAAAAGGCCATTTGTGCAATTCCATTCATGTAAATACCCCCAAGTAAGCAAATCTATAGACATGAAATAGATTAGCAGTCACCAAGAACTGAAAGAAGAGATAATGGGGACACTAGGGATTGACTACTGATGGGTATGGTGTTTATTTGGAGGGTAATGAAAATGTCCTAGAATCAGATAAGCATAACAGTTACACAATCTGTGAATATAATAAAATCACTAAATTGTACTGTTTAAAATGGTGGGTTTTTTATTAAATCATTATAGATATACATAGCATTTGGGTTCATTTTGACAAAATCAAGGAATTTGATTTCCATTCCCATTCTCCCCTTTCCTTTCCCTCCTCCTTCCCCCTGTCCCCGCCCCTTTACTGATCTTCCTTTTTCTTGTTTATTTATTGATTTGTAATTGGTATTTCCTACATATACATAGAGGTGAAATTCCCTTTGGTATGTTTATGTATGCATATAGCATGAATTTGTTAAACACAGTCCATATTTCCTCATCCCATCCATCCTCCCATCCATCCTCCCTCCCCCTCATTCTCCTTTTTCTCCTCCACGGATCTTTTTTATATCTTTATGATATCCTAGCCTCCTGCCACTGCCTGCCACTGCCTGCCACTGCCTTCCTTCCCTTTTATTGCTGTAGCTTCAACATACGGGATAAAATGTCCAACCTTTGATTTTCTGAGTCTGGCTTATTTCACTTAGCATGATGTTCTCCATTTCCATTCATTTACTGGAAAATGTCATCATTTCATTCTTTTTTATGGCTAAATAAAACTCCATTGTGTATATATACCACATTTTTTCTTGATCCATTCATCTATTGATGGGCATCTGGGTTGATGTCATAATTTAGCTATTGTGAATTGTACTGTTATAAACATTGATGCAACCATATCATTATAATATGCTTATTTTAGTTCTTTTAGATAAATAGAAGTGGGATAGCTGAGTCATATGGTGGTTCCATTCCTAGTTTTCTGAGGACTCTCCATACTGGTTTCCAGAGTGGTTACAAATTTGCAGTCCCACCAACAATGTGTCAGTGTACATTTTCTCCCTACATCCTCACCAGCATTTATTATTATTACACATCAAACCTATCATTTGCTCAATTTTTTACTGACCTTCATGTCAGGTTTTTCCCACCAATATCAAATTAATTAAAATGTAAATGATCTAAATATTGTAACTAAAAGGTAAAAAAGTACAACATGTGTAAAAAGCAAACAATAAATATATGGTCTATACATATGTCACACCTTAAATATCAATACACTAATAGATTAAAAGCAAAAGAAGGGGAAAATAAGCATGAGAAATCTGAAGTAGAGCTATTAATATAAAATAAATTTCAAATATTTTCAGAGACAGAAGGGAACATTTAGTAACTATAATAGGTAATTTCTTCAAGAAAATGCAACAATCCTAAATGTGTATGTACCTAATAATAAAATTTCAAAATACGTGAAGAAAAATTTAATAAAACTAGAAAGACATATCCACAATCATATTTGGAGGTAGTAAGCCCCCTCACTTTTGCCTTCTATATCATTATCAGTCACCTGGGCCTATTTGCTATTTAGAGAACTATACATAGAAATAAGAAGTAGAAAATTAATAAGGATAAACTATATTCTGTCATAAAATAAGCTTTGAAAATTTAAAAATTTGAAATTATTCAGACTGTGTTTCCTGCATGATTTATTACATTAGAAAGCAATCACCGGGTCAGCTGACCCAGGGGCTGTCGCGGAGTTAGGCCGCTCGCCTGGGCTTCTGAGTCGCCGCAGCCATGGCCAGTCAGTCGCAGGGGATCCAACAGCTGCTGCAGGCGGAGAAGCGGGCCGCTGAGAAGGTGTCGGAGGCCCGCAAGCGAAAGAACCGGAGGCTGAAACAGGCCAAAGAAGCAGCTCAGGCTGAAATTGAACAGTACCGCCTGCAGAGGGAGAAAGAGTTCAAGGCCAAGGAAGCTGCGGCCCTGGGATCCCATGGCAGCTGCAGCACTGAAGTGGAGAAGGAGACCCAGAAAAAGATGACCATCCTGCAGACCTACTTCCGGCAGAACAGGGATGAAGTCTTGGATAATCCCTTGGCCTTTGTCTGCGATATCCGACCAGAAATCCACGAAAACTACCGCATAAATGGATAGGAGAAGAAAGAAGCCCTACTTTCTGGTTGGCGCTTCAGAACATGAAGTGCCTTGTGGAATACGAAGCTTAGCAGAGCTTGAGTTCTGTTTTTACGAAAGGCATTAAATTATTTCTCTGTTATATAGTAGGTCCCTTTTGGAGAGTAGCAAATCTAGCTTCTTTGTTCGGCCTTAGTCCTTATCCAAAGGTTTCATCTTTTTACCTCATCCTTCTTAGAAATTTAATGAGTATGTGTTATCTGTTTTCCTATGCTTTCTAGATCAAGCAGCGGATGTATCAATACTGACTTTTTCTTCCTTAGATCTGGTAGAAAAAAAAATTCTTTGAAGAAAGAAGGGATTAAATATTTTTTTCCCTTATACTTTCTTGAAGGTCAGGGGCTTTATCTATGAAAAAGTAGTAAATAGTTATTTGTAACTTGTCTGAAGCTGCAGCCAGCCTTAAAATCATTCATTCTGACTAAGGGTTAGAACAATGAATAGTAACGTACTTGTTTGGGCTGCTGTTAGTTTATTTTAATCAAAATTACTAGATGATAGGACTCAAGAACTTGTTACATGTTATTATTTGGTGTACTGATAATCATTTAAAAGTAAAGATTTTGCCATAAAAAAAAAAAAAAGAAATCAATCACCTTAAGATATACAACCCCACCCCCACGTCTCAACTACTTCAAAATTAAATGACACACTTATAAATATCTCATAGATCAAAGAAGAAAACATAAGAAAAGTAAATAAAAAGTGCTTTGAGCTAAGTGATAATAAATGCTTAAAATATCAGAATTTCTGGGATGAAATAGGACTCAGTATTTGTATCAGAAAGAACCCAGATTGATAATCAAATTATTTTCACATTAGGTAGTAAGAAGGAAACAATAAGAGTAGGAGCAGAAAAATGTGAACTAGAAAACAAATAATACAGCTAAAAGTTGATTTAAATCTAACAAGTCTCATCAAGAAAAAAGTAAGAAAAATATCAATAGAAAGGGAGCTATCAAAACAACCCTACAGATGCTAAAAATGTTTGTTTAAGGTAATATTACAATTGTATAATTTCCATTACATAGCTTACATAACTTGGTCTATTTTAGAGAATAGAACCCCCTGCTTGTTTATGTGTTCTATGCGTGTGATGTTTTTGCCCATCCTTTCACCTTCAGTCTGTGGATGTCTTTGTCAATGAGGTGAGTCTCTTGAAGATAGCATACTGATAGGTCTTGTTTTTTAATCTACTCTGCCAGTCTATGTCTTTTGATTGATGAGTTTAGGCCATTAATGTTCAAGGTTATTATTGAGGTATGATTTGTGTTCCAAGTTCTTTCGGTTTATTTCTAGTTTTTAATTTGAATTAGTTTCTCCTTTGATTGACTATTTTTCTAGTGTGGTTCCTCCCTTTACTGGTTTTCAGTTTTATTTTTCATTTCTTCTTCATGAAATATTTTATTATGTTTTGTAGTGCAGGCTTTCTAGTTGTGAATTCTTTTGACTTTTGTTTATCATGGAATATTTTTATTTCATTGTTGATTCTGAAGTTTAATTTTGCTGGATGTCGTATTCTTGGTTGGCATCCATTTTCTTTCAGAGCATGGTATGTTATTTTAGGACCTCCTAGCTTTGAGGGTTTGGGTTGAAAAATCTGCTGAGATCTGCATTGGTTTCCCCCATATGTAATCTGATATTTTTCTCTTGCAACCTTTAAAATTTTATTCTTATTCTATATGCTAGGCATTTTCATTATAATGTGTTCGATGTGAGTCTGTTGTAATTCTTTACATTTGGGGTCCTGTAAGTCTCTTGTATTTGATTTTCCATTTCATTCATTAGCTTTGGGAAATTATCTGATCTTATTTCATCGAAAAGTTGTGCATTCCTTTGGTGTATATCTTCATGTCCTCATCTATCCTGATAAATCTGAAATTTGGTTTTTTCATGTTATCCCATAATTCTTGAAAGTTCTGTTCTCGGTTTCTTAACATCTTATCTCCATGGTCAACTCTATTTTCAAGATTATATGTTTTGTCTTTGTTGCCTAAGGTCTGTCTTCCAATCCAAATGGTCTAGTCTGTTGGTGAGGTTTTCATTTGAAATTCTAATTTGGCTTATTGTTTCCTTCATTTCAAGGATTTCTGTTTGGTTTTTTTTTTTTTTTTTCCAGAATCTCTATCTCTTTATTGAAGTGAACGTTATTGAAGTGCTACCTGTATTTGCTCTCTTACATCATCTTTTTACTTTGAAAATCAGCTCAACTGTGTACATTCTAAACTCTTTCTCTAACATTTCCTCCACTGTGATATTGATGGATTATGTTATTGGAGTATCTTGGTATTGGAGTATATTTGCATGGGATAATTTGTTCCCTTGCTTTTTCATGTTGCTTGTGTGTCTACAGTTCCTACAATGAAGTCTATAATGTTAATTATCACAATAAACAGAAATGATATGATCAGTTATGCCTATAATAAAAACAGCAAGTTTGCAAAAGGGTTTTCATTTCAAATGGTGTATACGGAGAGAACAGAAGTGATAAAATGTGTGATGATTATGAGGGAGGAGAAGGGAAGAAAGAAGCAAGAGATAAAAGGAAGAGTGAAAAAGAGAACAGTAGAGATTGGCTGTTAGCAGAAGAAAAGAGAGAATTAAGGGAAACAGGAGACAAAAATATACGTAAGACAAAAATTTAAATAAAAAACAAAAATAAAAGAATACAAAACAAAACTAAATGTACTAATCAAACATGCTAGTGCACAAAAAACTAACCCATCTAAAATAAATGACTTCAAAAATTCTAGAGATGAGAAGAAAAAAATAGGAAATTGTATAAATGTCCATGTATCACTAAGGTTACAATGGAACAGTGAAAAAGAATTTTTTAAAAATCTTGATGAAAAGTTACTCTTTCCATTGGAGTTCAAAACAGTCTTGGTTTCTCTTCTCAGCAGCTTCAAGTGGGGTCTTCTGGAGAGTGATGCTCCATCCTCTGGATTGCTGGAGTGAGGGGGGTAATCCCGTAGATGGAGTTCCTGGAGACAGGGTTTAGGCTTAGGCAGGCTCCAGGCTCTTTGCTGAATGCTAATCGTTCTGGAGATTTTAAATCAACGCACCTCCAGCTTCCAGTACTTGCTGGTCCATGCTGGAGGACTTTACCCCAGGGCTTCCCTGGGTTCCACTCTTGTGGTGGGGGAGCCAACTTTTAGTCCCCCACATCACCAGCAGACCCCACATTTCCTGGTCTCAGGTTCAGTCTCCAATCTCTTCCACCACCCCAACCTGCCCCATCCCGAGTTCCTGACCAGATGTGTCTCTCTCAGTGGGGCCTGCAAGCAGTTGAATTGGTTTAGACAGAGGAGTAAAGCCAGGTGGGTTTCCAAGACCAGTTGTCCCCTGTGTAAACCTCTCTCCATGTTTGATTTTCTCCTGGTCACTTAAGCACACTCTATGTCCTACAGCATGTTTACTGGGCCTGTATCTCGAGCCACGCTCAGGTTTGCCAGGAATTGCCTTCCTCTTTTGCTGGCCCCGAGCTGCAGTTGCAAAATGGTTCCTTCCTTTGTCCTCCACACACCGCCTGGAGAGATGGCTGTTTCTTTCCCCACGGATAACATGCAGTGCATCCTTCAGGTTTGTTGGGCAATGTCTTTTGTCTCTAAACACTCTGTACCCAGACACACCTGGGGCCCCCCAAAAATGTGGGTTCCTTTAATTCCCTTACCCATCTATTATGCTCACAGAGGACCTCTCTGGCTGGAGCTTCTGGCCTGGCTGTGGCAGTAGCTGTGCTGCTGGGGATTTTTTCCTTATTTTATTATATCCAACCTCCTGTGTCCCCCACCGGCTTTGAATGTCCAGTTTTAGGTTGCAGTAAAGTACCACTCCCCTACCACCCTTTTTTTTTATTCACCCATGTTGTGGAGAAGCTGCCTATCTGCTTTCTTTGTTTCACTCCATGGAGCAGCCAGGAACTTGACCTCCTCTATTCTGCCCTATTATTTGTGTTCTTGAACGTTGCCATTCTGACTGGAACAAGATGAAATTTCAGTGCAGTTTTGATATGCATTTCCCTGATGGCTGGAGATGTTGAACATCTTTTCATTTGTTGGCCATTTGTATTTCTTATTTTAAGAAGTGTCCGTTTAGCTCTTTTGCCTATAAAATGGTGGGTTTTATGGAATGTAAATCATAACTACAAATAGATCTGGGGCTGTAGCTCAAATACAGAGCACCTGTTTAACATGCTCAATATCCACCACCACAAAAAAAGAATTAAGACCTTTACAAAATTTTAAAACTTGATAGAAGGACATAAAAGAATTCCTAACAAATGGAGAGGCACAGCCCATGTTCTTAGAAGGAAAAACTCAATTGTCATACAAGATAGCCTTTGTTCCCCAAATCTGAGAACTTACAGTCAAACTCCCAGCATGACATTTCAGGCAACTAACATTGGCCCCCAAAATAAATGCTTAACAGAAATTTTTATCTTTTTGAATATCTTTGAATAGTTTGATAACTGGGAATATCTAAATTTATAAGTTTTTAAATTTCAGATTGGACCTATCTGGTTTTGATGCCTTATAAATGGTGGATTTTTAATGGCCTTATCAGTAATTAAGTTTTGCACATTTTCTTCAGTTAATTTTGGAAATTTACAGTTTTCCAGGAAATCATTTTCTCTTAGTGTTCAAAATGTTATCATAATACATTTATTTAAATCTCCCAATGGTTATTTCACCTTTTTCACTCCACTCTGTTCTCTTTCATGATCACCCAGGTTTTTGAGATATTTCTCTGTAATACTGGTCTTATCAAAATACTGCCTTTTAAATTTATTTTCTACTCCTTGCTATTGTTTGTGCCATTTAAGTTTTTAACTTTATTGTACTGCTTTCTAGATTCCTCTGGTCAATCTTTTTCTAATTTCCTAAGGTGTAGTGGAACTGAAGCCTAAGTCAAGGGAAGACAGGAAGTGGAGAGTTGTATGGAGATACGTGGCCACAGTCCCTCCTGCCCTGCAATGTGATTGATCTCGTGAGAACTGTGGATGAACTTCACAGGAAAAGAGCCCTGACTATTCCCTATATTTTCCATTCTGAGTTCTGGCACATCTCTGACAGAGCAGTAGACAGGTAGTTTATGCTCCCAAGGAATTTTTTTCTGAGGAAGACTCAACTCTATGACTAGCACCTTAATCCCTATGTCATAATGCAATTGTGAATTCATAGCTTTCCCCTCACTCATATTACTCATGCCAGGTCTTGGGAGCAGAGAAAACAGGACAATTGAACCATCTAGAGATAGGCCATGGGGATTAAATTTTGTGTAAGACATACGGTTACATCTATGGGGCAGTGGGAGGGTTGGGGGTATGTGGGTATCACCCCGAGCTTCACACATCTTTGGGGGAGAAAGGACACTGCGGCAGTCAGTGCAGAGCCATAGAGAGAAACCACAGGCTTAATTGATCTATGCATTTCCCATTTTATTCTCATGACAGAGTGAAGGCCATCTCATTGTAATTATAATTGAGGACAAGCAGACACAAAAGAAAGAGAAGCAGTCTCAGAAAAAGAAAAAAAAGGTGGGTAGAATTCCACATCATTAAGAGAAATCTAGACCATTTATGTCATGAGGGTGTGGGATTCCGCCCCTTATGGAGCTAGAATCTAAACTAACCAGCAAACAACTCAATTTTGGCCCATTCTCCATCTGTCCCCTTCTTAGCCTGGGCTTTCTGGATCTGTCACCATGTCATAGAGCATAATTGGAAAGAATGTCATCCATCGAAAGATGCAGGGGGCTAGAAACAAGAATGTGAGAACTCTGAATTAGATGGTGGAATGTTCCAAATATAGCAAGACTGGGATGTGCAGTATATGGTGAAGGTGCTGAAAAACTATGACAGTATCAGAATGCATGCATGTGGCAGAGAGAACTCAGCCACTGTGTTTTGAGACAGGAAGTATGCAGAGAAAACAAGGCAGAAGTGTTGGGAGGCAATCCTCAAACCCAGAAAGTCTTAAAGAGATGGATGGGACCAAAGTCCCTCATATCCTTCTTATGGCTATTTACTCATTGTTTTTCTCTTGTTCTGTTCATTAGTGAGGTAGTCAAAGAAGGATGCTGTGGCTGAGGTTGAGGTCCATAGTGGCAGGGAAGGATCCCAGCCACGTCTCCTGGTTCCTGGGTTGGTCTCTTGCTAACTCCCCTGAACTCTCCAAGGGAGGGCTGAAGGGATGACAAACTGATATTAGGAAAGAGAATCCAGGTCCCTGAGAAAGATCCCTGAGTGATCTCTCTTATCTCCATCTAGAAAAACGGAAAGAAAATAAAGGCAGCCATCCAGATCCAGGCCTGGTGGCGGGGCACCCTGGTGCGCCGGACACTGCAGCACGCAGCCCTCAGGGCATGGATCATTCAGTGCTGGTGGCGGATGATCCTGATGCGGGTGATGGAGAAGAAGCGGCGGGCAGCACTGCTTGACTATGCAAGCAGAGAGAGGGCAGTGGTCAAGCTCCAGTCTTTGGTTCGCATGTGGCGCATTCACTGGCGATACTGCCAGGTGCTCAATGCCATCTATGTCATTCAGTGCCACTGGCAATGCCACAACTGCCAGACCTGTGCTTCTCTCCGGGGCCACTGTGTGATCACCACCACTCACCTGCAGTTCCACATTGAGATCATGAACAACTAGGGACTGGCACAAAAAGGACACTGAGTCTCCCGTTCCCAGTAAACTTCTAACCTGGTCTTGTTGTGTCTTATGGTATCCCCAGCTAATCGGAACCTTGAGACTTGGGTCTTGCTTATTCTCCCTTAGAAAGAACTTCAATGTAGTTTTCCCCCTGTGTCCACGAGTTGGACTGTCAATGGCCCCTATGCCACTTACTCAGTTATCAAAACAGAAATGGAGGTCCCAGTCTGCCCTGACATATGACAGAGCCAGAAGTCCAAGTTCCCATCTCTTGTCTCATTCCTGTATTTCCACCAGGGATGTGGGAGACAAGTGGGCTACATCCTCCTGAAAACTCTAAACACCTCTGCATATATGGATGAACTACGAGACTCCACTCTGTTTGCCTGGGGTCAGAGTTGATTGGAGACTGGGGTGCCTCCATTTCTTCTTTGGAAAGCCTCTAGAGAGAATGCCAATATATTTGACTGACTCTCCAGGCAGACAGTGCAATGTGGCCCCAGGAGAAGGACAGGCCTTAGTAGTGGATGGTCCTGGGGTTGGGCATGCTAATGAGGAGGTGATGAACCTGGTGACTAGTAAAAAACAGAGGTTCAC
The DNA here is from genome assembly GCF_902686455.1 of Sciurus vulgaris. Lineage (NCBI taxonomy): Eukaryota > Metazoa > Chordata > Mammalia > Rodentia > Sciuridae > Sciurus > Sciurus vulgaris. The sequence continues at coordinate 117,236,481 of NC_136470.1, forward strand.
AGCACCTCAATCTTTCTCCACTGTTCCCTCACCACAACTCCTCTCCCCAAGAGTTATGCAACAGAGTTCCCTCTTGTTGTCCCTACTCCTGGTCTTATCTCAATTCCCAGTGATTGTGTCCTTCACCAAGGTGACACTATCAATACCTTTACTTCTTATCTCAAATAAACCATTTCTGCTCCCCTCCTCAGCACTCACTTCTGTGGTCATACTAAAGCAGCACTTTTCCCTAGAACCTTCTGGGATAGGGAAGGTTTTCTTCACTGCACAATCCAATATGGAAGCCCCTAGCCGCACAAGGTTGTGGAGCTCCTACAGTGTGCCTTGAGCAGCTGAGGAATAAATACCTAATTTTATTTAATTTAAATTTAATCACTTGTGGCTAATGGCTGCCCCACTGAGTAGTGAGGTTCTAATCCTCATTATTACCAATAATAGTACTATTTGCTCAATTGCTTTCTCTAGTGTTCCAGTCTCCGATTAACTTATTCTTTCTCACTAGTTTGCCTTTTCAATCATCTCAGTTGAACATTTCTTCAGGTGTGATAAGGTCTTCTGATCTACTGACAGTTCCATGTTTTTCACAGTCATCACCCCAACACGCCCTTATATGTTTCTTTTCCCAGTTCAGATTCTGTGGTTAATTATTGTAATCTGTCCCTTCACAATTTGGCTTCCATTGGTTTTCAACCCCCTCCTCCACACCTCTCTCTCTCTCTCCCTCCTTCCCTCCTTCTCTGCAAGCATGTATGGGATGAACCCAACCATTCTGTGCCTACAGAATAGCAGAACATGGCTTTAACACAATAACCATAAGGCAGTCTCAGTCTATATTTATGATTACATATTTTAACTGAACAAATTTCCCAATAAATTTCTCCCATGTTTGCATTTCCATTTTATGGGTTGAATAATTCCTACCATCTCTTCTCCTAATGTCCACATTTACCTTCTTCTCCCCCTGAACTTGGTTTATAATGTCATTACCCACTCAACTGGAGAAATGAGAACAGACTAGATCCCCATCTTCCTAACACCTCTTTCTCCATCCCAGCCCATCTGGACCACACACACTGCATTCAATGACCAGCTGAATAAATGAATGGCCTTTATCCCTATGGAAATTCAACTCCTCTACCCTGGTGCCTTCTCCAGTGATTTGATTCCACTTGGACAGTCCCACTATCCAAATTATCAATCTCTCCCATCTTTAAAAAATATTTCCTAGACCAATCTTCCTAGTTCTTAGTTTCTCCTCATAGCAAAATATGCTGCCATTAGATCTATTTCTGTTCTTCCCATTTTCTCTCCAGTCCCTTCTAGTCTCCATTTCACTCCACTGGGACTGCACTGATCAACAATGCAGTTGAAGAAAAAAAAAAATAAATAAATAACAGAATGAATCAAAAACTATTACCCTAGGTAAATGTATGATTACACAAATGGTATGCCTCTACTTTATGTACACACAGAAAAACAAGTGCTGGCCGTATAGCTCCTCACGTAGAGTGCCTGACTCTCATGCTGGAGACCCAGGTTCGAGTCCCCAGCCCTCTGTGATTGTGCAAATACCAAACAAACAGAAAAACAAGATGTATCCCATTTGTTTACAATAAAAATGAATTTTAAAAAATGCAGTTGAACAATGTTCCACCTGACCAAATTTGACGGCTATTTCTCTGTTCTTACCTTCTGCATCCTCTCTGAGTCAGGCTAGAGTTGACTACTCCTTCCTTACTGAACCATGACTTTTTAAAAAAGGAAAACAACAATAATTACATAGTTTAGTTGATATATACTTTAGAATATGTATTTAACAAGATATTTGTGAAAATAGAATCATATTGTCATATCTTTCAAAATTCACAGTAATTAATATTGCAAAATATGAATATCCAGTAATAACTACTTTGAAATACATTAAGTAGAAGTCTTCTGTGCCCCTTTATAGTCAACCACTACACCACCTCCAAACCCTGGAACCACTGATCTCTATTCTGTCCCTATTGGTTTCTTTTCCAGAATATCACATAACAGTTTGTAGCCTTTTTGAGTCTGAATTTTTTCACAACATAGTGCATTTGAGGTTTCCTTGTGGTGTTTGTTTTCACTTTGAGTAGTATTCCACTGTGCAAATGTACAACTTATAAGAAAAAGCATAAGAGAATAATAGCATCAACTTTACTTTCATAAATTCAACAATGTGGAATAAATTAATTGTTAAAAACTACACAATGCCAACTCAGTCAGATGCAATAGATGAGTTGAATAGTTCTACAGCCACCCAGCCTAAAAAGGAAAAAATGTTCTGTGTCATTTTATTCATTTGACAGTATCTTTTTGAACCCAGGGCCTTGCACATGCCAGACAAGAGCCCTATACAACTGAACTACATACACCTGCAGCCCCCTTTTTTTCCCATTGAGTCAGGTCTGGTTAAATTGCCAAGGTTGGCTTTGTAACTTTTATCCTCCTGCCTCAGCTTCCCAAGTAGCTGGGATTATAGGTGTGTACCACCACACTTGGCAGCAGTAGGTTTTTCATAGAATCTCCGATCAGATTAAGGTAGTTTTTCTCTGTTCCTAACATGCTTAGAGTTTTCTTTTTATCATGAATGAGTCTTGAGTTTGCCAAATGTTTTTTTCCTGTATCATTGATATAGTTTAATGTCAGATTAAACAATTTAGCTACCATAAATATATATAAATATCTATATATTTGTTGGTGTTGTCCATTCTATTTCATCTATATGAAGAGATTCATTATAATGTATTGAATCACACCATTATTGAGGCTGTATAGAAGCCTAGAAAGTCCCATGATCTGCCATGAACATGCTGGGGACTCAGAAAAACCAATGAAATATTTTGGAGGCCTGAGAGCCACAGAGCCCTTGGTATAGATTCCAATCTGTGTCTGAAGGCCTGAGAACAAGGGACACTTAGGGAGAGAACTAATGTCTCACTTCAAGTAGTTAGGCAGAGTTAATTTAACTTTCCTGCACATTTTTGTTCTATTTAGGCCCTCAATAGATTAGATAATGGTCACACATACTGGGGAGGGCCATTTGCTTTACTCACCAATTTAAATGCTAATCTCTTCCAGAAGTGCCCTCACAGAAACACCTAGAAATCATGTTTTAACAGTCATCCCATGGCCCAATCAAACCGACTCATAAAATTACCTAGTACATATGGAGAGGCACAAGCCCTGTGTTAGCTAAAATAATCTTTACAGGAAAAAATGAAGCAGGAGGGATAACTCCTCTACTCAATATTATGTTTAGTATATAGCTGTAGTAGTCAAGAAAAAATTATATTATGAAGGAATGGACATGTAAATCAATGGAATCAAAGAACCCAGAAATAAACACACAGAAATATGCCCAACTGATTTTTTGCAAAGATGCAAAGGTAATTTGATGAAGAAAAATTACATTTCAGATGAGGTTGGGTGCATTCAGGGTGGTATGGCCATAGGACAAAACATGACATTTTCAACAAATGATGTTAAAGCAACTGGATATCCACAGGCACCCAAAAAATAAACTTTGACCTAAGTCTTACACATTATACAAAAAATAATTCAAAATGGATCACCAATTTAAATATAAAATGTAAAACAATAGATCTTTGGAAAATACAGGAGAACATTTAGACAGAGTTCTTACACTTGACATCAAAACCTAAATCCAGAAAAGTGGGAGTTCATCAAAATTAAAAACCTTTTGCTTTGTAAAAGACCTTGTTAAGAGGATGAAAAGATAAGCTATAGGATGGGAGAAAATATTTTGAAGCCACATATCAGATGAAGGACCTAAATCTACAATTTTTTTAATTAAAGATTATATTTTTACAATTTTAGATTCATAAATTGAGAGGGAAGTACAAAGATTTCCAATATGTTCCTGTCTCACACAAGCATAGCCACCCCCATTATCAACATCCCTCCAGAGTGTAACATTTGCTACAATTGATGAACCCACATTTATACATCATAATCACCCAAAGTCCATAAATTACATTAGGGTTCACTCTTGGGGTTGTACATCCTAGGGATTTTGGACAAATGAGTACTGGCATGTATTCACTACTATCATACATAGTAGTTTAAATGCCATAAAAATTTTCTGTGTTCCATCTATTTATCTCCACTCACACACGCTCACACACACACACACACACACACACACACACACACACACACACACACACCCTGGCAACCACTGATACGTTTACTGTCTCCATAGATTCCAGAATGTCATATAGTTGGAATCATACAGTATGTATCCTTTTCACATTGGTTTCTTTCAATAAGTAAGACACATTTAACTTTCTTCCACACCTTATCATGGCTTGATAGTTCATTTTTTTTAACACTGCATAACTTCTCACTTTTGAATGTATTATGGTATATTTAACCACTCACATACTGAAGGACATCTTGGTTGCTTCCAGTTTGGGGCAATTATCAATAAAACTGCTATAATTATCCAGGTTCAGGTTTTTATGGGGAGATAAGTTTTCAGTTCCTTCATGTAGATGCCAAGGACCATGATGGCTGGATCCTATGGTTAAGAGTAGGTTTAGTGTACCTTTCTCCCCACATCCTCGCCAACACCTGTTGTTGCTCGTATTCTTGATAATCGCCATTCTAATTGGGGTGAGATGGAACCTTAGGGTGGTTTTGATTTGCATTTCTCTTATTACTAGAGATGTTGAACATTTTTCCATATGTTTGTTGATTGCTTGTAGATCTTCTTCTGTGAAGTGTCTATTCATTTCCTTAGCCCATTTGTTGACTGGACTGTTTGAATTCTTGGAGTAGAGTTTTTTGAGTTCTTTATAGATTCTGGAGATTAGTGCTCTATCTGAAGTATGATTGGCAAAGATATTCTCCCACTCTGTAGGCTCTTTCTTCGCATTGCTGATAGTTTCCTTTGCTGAGAGAAAGCTTTTTAGTTTGAATCTATCCCAGTGGTTGATTCTAGCTTTTATTTCTTGTGCTATGGGAGTCCTGTTAAGGAAGTCTGGTCCTAGACCAACAAGGTGAAGATTTGGACCTACTTTTTCTTCTATAATCTGCAGGGTCTCTGGTCTGATTCCGAGGTCCTTAATCCATTTTGAGTTTAGTTTCGTGCATGGTGAGAGATATGGGTTTAGTTTCATTCTGTTGCATATGGATTTCCAATTCTCCCAGCACCATATGTTGAAGAGGCTATCTTTTCTCCATTGCATATTTTTGGCCCCTTTGTCTAGTATGAGAAAATTGTATTTATTTGGGTTTGTGTCCGTGTCCTCTATTCTGTACCATTGATCTACCTTTCTATTTTGGTACCAATACCATGCCGTTTTTGTTACTATTGCTTTGTAGTAGAGTTGAAGATCTGGTATTGCAATACCCCCTGTTTCACTCTTCCTGCTAAGGATTGCTTTAGCTATTCTGGGTTTCTTATTCTTCCAGATGAATTTCATAATTGCCTGCTCTATTTCTGTAAGGTACGTCATTGGGATTTTAATTGGAATTGCATTGAATTTGTATAGCACTTTAGGTAGTATGGCCATTTTGACAATATTAATTCTTCCTATCCAAGAACATGGAAGATCTTTCCATCTTCTAAGGTGTTCTTTAATTTCTTTCTTTAGTGTTGTATAGTTCTCATTGTAGAGGTCTTTCACCTCTTTTGTGAGATTGATTCCCAAGTATTTTATTTTTTTCGAGGCTATTGTGAATGGGGTAGTTTTCCTAATTTCTCTTTCTGAAGATTCATCACTTATGTATAAAAATGCGTTGGATTTATGGGCATTGATCTTGTAACCTGCTACTTTACTGAAATCACTTATGAGTTCTAAGAGTTTTCTGGTGGAATTTCCAGGTTCCTCTAAATATATAATCATGTCATCAGCGAACAGGGATAGTTTGAGTTCTTCTTTTCCAATTCGTATCCCTTTAATTTCTTTGGTTTGTCTAATTGCTCTGGCCAGAGTCTCAAGAACGATGTTGAATAGAAGTGGTGAAAGAGGGCATCCCTGCCTTGTTCCAGTTTTTAGGGGGAATGCTTTCAGCTTTTCACCATTTAGAATGATATTAGCCATGGGCTTAGCATAAATGGCCTTTACAATATTAATGAATGTTCCCACTATCCCTATTTGTTCTAGTGTTTTGAGCATGAAGGGGTGCTGTATTTTATCAAATGCTTTTTCTGCGTCTATTGAAATAATCATGTGATTCTTGACTTTAAGTCTATTAATATGGTGAATTACGTTTATTGATTTCCTGATGTTGAACCAACCTTGCATCCCTGGGATGAAACCCACTTGATCATGGTGCACTATCTTTTTAATATGTTTTTGTATGCGATTTGCTAAAATTTTGTTGAGAATTTTTGCGTCGATGTTCATTAAGGATATTGGTCTGAAATTTTCTTTCCTTGATGAGTCTCTGACAATAGCCAGACTGTGGAACCAACCTAGATGCCCTTCAATTGATGAGTGGATAAAGAAACTGTGGTATATATATACTATGGAATATTACTCAGCCATAAAGAATGATAAAATTATGACATTTGCAGGCAAATGGATGAAATTGGAGAATATCATGCTAAGTGAGATAAGCCAATCTCAAAAAGCCAAAGGACGAATGATATCGCTAATAAGTGGAGGTTGACACATAATGGGGGGGAGGGAAGGGTTAGAGTTAGGGTTAGGGAGGGGGGCAAGTATAGAGGAAGGAACTACTGTATAGAGGGTAAAGAGGGGTCGGAGGGGTGGGGGGAAGGGAAAAAAATAACAGAATGAATCAAACAACATTGCTCTATGTAAATTTATGATTACACAAATGGTATGCCTTTACGCCATGTACAAACAGAGAAACAACATGTATCCCATTTGTTTAAAAAAAAAAAAAAAAAAAAAAAAAAAGAGTAGGTTTAGATTGTTAGGTCTTTTTTTTTTTTTTTTTTTTTTTTGAGGGTTATATATATATATATATATAGTTTTTTTTAAATTGGTTCTTGACAGATACGCGTGAAGATGAAATTCACTGCGGTATATTCGTATATGTACATGGCATAATCTGACCAATTTTATTTCACCATTCCCCCCTTTTCCTGTCTCTGCACCCTCCCTACTTTAACCCCTTTCTCCACTGACATACCTTCTATTTTCAACGAGGGTAGGTTTAGTTTTGTAAGCAACTGCCAAACTGTCTTCCAAAACAGCTGTACAATTCTGCATTCCCACCAGCAATTAAAAGGAGTTTCCGGCCGGTCGGACGCTGCGCGTGCGACCCTTTCGGCTCCGCAGCCTCCGCGACCCCCGCGCCGGGTGCTCCCGCGCCCTCCACGCGCCCAGCCATGGTAGGTCGGCTGAGCCTGCAGGATTTGCCGGAGCTCGTAGACATGAAGAAAAAGGGCGACGGCGTCCCCGACTCGGGGCTGCCCCAGCCCCAGCCCCAGCCTCTGGGGGTGAGGAGAGCCCCCCGGCCCCCCGGACGCTGGAGCCCAATGCCATGGTGACCCCAGCGGCCCCGAACCCAGCTTCTCTCCCCAAAGCCCTGGCGGTCAGCTGCTCCTCAAGGCTGTGGCCCCTGTCCTTTGGCAAAGGAGTGGAGTTTGACCCCTTACCACCAACGGAAGTGAGGTACACTTCCTCCGTCAAGTACCACCGGGAGTAATACTTTATTGATGACGTTCAGCTGCCACTGGAGCTGGCAGTGGCCTCCTGACACCAGTCACCTGCATCCCCAATTGCACATGACGCAACTACCAGGCTGAGGTGCGCTTTGCGCCCCGCCACAAGCCCACACCCTTCCTCAGCACCACCATCCTCTACCCCAAGTACCCCAAGACCGTCTACACCACCACCCTGGATTACAACTGCCACAAGAAGCTGAGGAGGTTCCTGTCCAGCGTGGAGCTCGAGGCCACAGAGTTTATTTTGTTTAGTTATTCATTAGGGAACCCACTACAGTTCTTTCACTGTAGTTTTTTTTCCCTCCAAACCCATGAGACTGAGGGTTGCAAAAACAGAAGCATGTGCAGACACCATGAAACTCTCCAGTATGGATGAAATGCCACCAGCCCCAGGTAGAGTCATGCTAGTCTTCAGGGTGGAAGTGGTGATTTTTAAGCTCATTGATTAAAAGCAAACATTCCTAATGTGCCTAAGAGATACAGTTCGTTAACTAAAAAGCTCTTCACTCAGTCTCCTAAATTAGGGCTTTCATGCAATAAGGATGATTGGTATTTTTCAGAGAAAAGTTGTTTTCTTTTCAAAGTACAAACATTTAGAAAGACTTCATTTGAACGAGTATCCTCCCAGTTGACATTTTCCTATTTCTAACCTTAAGAAATCCAGAATAGTGTGGAACAAAACTGTTTTAAATTTGTCACCTCTGTCCCATTCCATTTTGATTTGTGACTTCTCCATTCAACAATAAAATATCTAAAAAATAAAAAAATAATTTTAAAAAGGAGTTTCTATTCCATGTACTAGACAATATGGGGTGTTTTCAGTGTTTTGAATTTTTGCCATTCTAATGGGTGCATATTGGTTATCTAGAATATAAACTTTTTTTTTTTTTTTTGCATTACTGGAGATTAAATCCAGGGACACATTCACCGAATTACTTCCTCAGCCCTTTTTATTTTGAGACAAGTTCTCTCTAAGTTACCCAGGCTGGTCTTAAACTAGGGATCCTCCTGCCTCAGCACTCAAGTAGCTGGGATTACAAGCATGTGCCACCACACCCAGCTTAGAATATATACTTTTTTAAACTCTCAAAACTCAACAGCAGTAGACTGGGGTATACCTCAGTTGGTAGAGTGCTTGCCTCACAAGCACAAGGCCCTGGCTTTAATCCCCAGCAATGCAAAAACAAAAACTCAATAGCAAATATATATGCTCCAATTAGAAAATGAGCAAAAGACATGAACAAACATCTTGTTATTTTATATATTTGTATATAATATATACACATTATACACATATGTATACGCATATATGTTGTAAACAAGCGTTTTGAAATCTGTTCAATTTCACTAACCATTAGATAAATGCAAATTTAAACCATAATATGGCACTACACACTGATCCAAAGGTTAAAATAAAAAATGACAAGTCAGGCACAGTAATGCACATTAGTAATTCCAGCTACTCAGGAGGCCAAGGCAAGAGGATTGCAAGTTCAAGACCAGCCTGGGTGAGACCCTGTTTCAAAATAAAATTAAAAGGAATGAGTAAGGCCAGGTGCAGTGGCACATGCTGGTAATCCCAGCAGCTTGGGAGGCTGAGACAGGAGGATCATGAGTTCAAAGTCAGCCTCAGTAACAGCCAGGTGCTGAGCAACTCAGTGAGACCCTGTCTCTAAATAAAATACAAATAGGGCTGGGGATGTGGCTCAGTGGTTCAGTGCCCCTGAGTTCAATCCCTGGTACCAAAAAAAATAAAAAGGGATGAATAAGTAACTTAATGGTAGAATACTTGCTCAGCATGGGTGATTCAATCCCCAGTACCACAAAAAAATAAATTTTAGAATAATGACCAAACTAAATGTTGATGTGAATATGGAGTAACTATACTTCTCATATGTTATTGGTGGGAGTATACAATGAAAAATTCGCTCTGGAAAATAATTTTGCAGTTTCCTAAAGAACTAAACATGTAATTCCCCTAGAACCCAGAAATTGCACTTCTGTCATTTATTCCAGAAAAAAATGAAAATTTATTTTCATCCAAAAGCCTATACATGAAGATTGAACTAGAAGAAAGATAATGGAATAGTAAGAACTAGTAACTTATCACTCTGTCTACACAATAATTGCACGACCACAATCTCTCTGATTTTGAAACCTGGTGTTAATTTGAAGGCTTACAATATTCAGAAACTTACAAGACAAATCAAGGTTAATTTCAACTCTTATCTAGGTAGCAACTATTCATCCCTGATCTACCTCCACCACAGCAGGTGGCAGTGCCCAAGAACCAGGGTGGGCAATAAGGTGTCCTTTAAATGTCAATCTGTGTTCTGATTGACGAATGATGCTTCTTATCATGGAAGTCCTAGCAGAAAGAGGCAGTCATTGCTGCCATCTGGACCACCATCCTAGTGATCCTGTCCTCCACTAATTAAAAGTGACTTCCAAGGAATTTAAAGGTTTGGGCTTTTTTTCTTCCCTTCACTTTTCCTTTTCTCTTTTTGGGAGCCAGATATTTAAGTAGGATATTCAAAAGTAACCACATATGAAGAGTAATTTAGAGAGTCACCACACCTGCTGACAGAAAGGCACAAAATCAGAAAAGACCTGAGAAGACCTTAAGTTTGCACATCAGACTGACCATCACAGTGAAGTGACACTATTATAATTTGGATCTGGAATTTCCCCTGAGGCTCATTTGTTGAAAGCTAGGTTCCCAGCTGATGGCACCATGCAGAGATGGTGGAAACTTTAGAAGGTGAGTTCTAGCAGGAAGAAGTATGTCACTGGAGGCATGCCTTTGAAAGGTACATTTTGTCCCTAGTCCCAGGCACTCGCTGTCTCTTGCTCTCACTCTCACTGTCTCTGCTACTTGGCCACCAGGAAGTGAAAAGCTTTGCTTCCTCACACCCTCCCTGCCATGATGTTTGCTTTACCACAAGCCTAAAAGCAATGAAGCTAACTGGCCATTGACTGAAAACATGAACCAAAATAAATATTTCTCTTTTAATTTGGTTTTCTCAGGTATTTTGTCACAGTGATGGAAAGTTGACTAACCCAGACACCCTACAACAAACAAACAAAAATCCCTGCAAACAATGGGGAACAGTGATAATTTGATCTCTAGATTCATAATAAGATTTAAATGTGCAGTTTTCAACAAAAAGAGTCATGATTTGTTTCCACAAAGAAAAAAGAAAGTATAATCCCAAAGAAAAAAGTAAATAAACAGAAACTGTCCCTGAGAAAGACAAAATAGCAGACTTAACTACACAAATATTTTAAACTTAAAATTTGCTCAAAAAGATAAAAGACAACATGAAAAAATATGTATGAACAACATGTAGATATCTATAAGGAGGTAGAAAACATAAGAAAAGATCAAAGAAAAATTCTGGAACTAAAAGCACAACTTAGCAAGATCTTGTCTCAAAATAAAAAGGACTGGGCATGTAATTCAGAGGTAGAACACTCCTGGATTCAATCCTAGTGCTTCCCCACCAAAAAAAAGAAAGACGCAAATAAGTTGATAGTGCAAGGATGGAAAAAAGAAATAACACTTTCCAAGAGATTCAAAAGAAGACTTGAGCAGGCAGAAGTTAAGCTGAATACAGGATAATTAAAATCATCAAGTCTGAGGAACAGAAAGAAAAAAAGATTGATGTGAACAGAGTCTAAGGGACCTGTGGGATACCATTAAGTGAGCCAACATATGCACTGTGGGAGTCCAGAAGAAAGAGAAAGAACTAGAGAGATTATTTTAAGAAATAATGGCAAAAAAAAACTTCCCAAATTAAATGCAGGACATGAACATAAATATCCTAGAAGTTCATCAAATTCTAAGCAAGGTGACCTCAAAGAGTCCCACACTGAAGCACATGATAATAAAACTGTCAAAAGACAATGATGAAGAATTTTGAAATCAACTCATTATGTAAAAAGATCTCCAATAAGATTACCAGCAGATTTCTCATCAGAATCTTGCAGATTAGAAGGCGGTGGATTGATATATCAATATTCAAAGTGCTTAAGGAAAATTGGTCAACTAAGAATCCTAAAATCAGCAAAATATTCTTTCAAAAATGAGAGGGAATTAAGACATTTTCAAGTCAACAAAAGCTGAAAGAGGTTGTTATCATTAGGCCTTCCCTGTCAGAAAAGCTAAAGAGAGTCCTTTGGGTCAAAATAGAAAGAATACTCACAGTCATTTGAAGAAATAAAGATCTCTGATGAAGGAAAATATATTGATAACTTCAAAAGTATCATTGTAACTTTGCTTTGTAACTTCACTTTTTGGTTTCTACATGATTTAAGAGACTAAGACATTAAAAACAAATTATTAGTCTGCGATTTGGAAAATACAATGCATAAAGGTATAATTTTCTGACATCCATAACTGAAAGTGGTGGGGATGGAGCTATAAAGGAACAATTTTTGTATGTTTTTGAAGTTAATATAAATTCAAATTAGTGTTATAATTTTATGATATTAAAATGTAGTCACCATGGTAACCATAAACAAGAATTGCTTTAGAGATAATTGAGAAGAGAATTTAAACATTTCATTATAAAAAAAAAAATCAACCAAACATGAAAAAAGTGATGCAGGAAGCAAGGAACAAAGGCAAATATAAAACAAATAGCAAAATGACAGAAGTCCCTCCTTATCAGTAATTACCTTTGATATAGATAGAGACTTCTCTTTTTGTGTCTGGCTTATTTCATTTAACATGATATCCTCCAGTTCCATCCATTTTGCTGCAGGTGACAGGATTTCATTCTTCCTGTCACTGAAGGAAGACTGAAGAATCTCCTATTGAATATATACCACATTTTCTTTATCCATTCATCTGTTTAGTGGGCACCTAGGATAATTCTACAAATACCACACTGAACCCCATTAACATAGACAATTAATACATGTTAAGCAAAATTTTTTAATTTTCAAAAAACAGAACATACATTCTTTTCAAGTACAATGGGCATTCTCAAGGCTAGACCATATGTTAGGCCCCCAAATTTAGTCTCAATATATTTTTAAAAGGTAGATATTATACAAAGTATCTTCTCAGACCACAACAGGATAATGTTAGAAATCAATAATTGGGAAAACTGGAAAATTCATGAATTTGTGGAGGTTCACATACACTTAATCAATGTGTCAAAGAAGCAATCATGAAATAAATTTAAAATATTTAGAGACAAGTGAAAACACACAAAGACTTAAGCAATACAGAGGGCTCATGAATTCAATACTCGGATGGACCCTGGGGCACCTGAGAAGGAACCAACAGGTGCAAAGTAGCCCTTCCCAGGAAGGAAGATTCACTTCCAAAGGACAGATATGGAGAAAGGCCAAGGTGGTCTTATTCAGCCTGGTTTGTTTTATAAAACAACATTGCACACCCAAATGTCTTGGGCAACCCACGTGACAATATTTCCAAGTCCTCTTAGGGGAAAAGCAAAACCAATGTCAGGAGGTTTTGGGGATAAGAACAATGATCCCTGGTGCTTATCTGCTTGTGGGCAGGAAACTTTGGGTCATTCTAGATGCTGGTGACCATGGTTTCCACTGCTGAGTGCATTGTAGGTATTGACATTTTGGCCTACAACATCACCACTTCCTGAGAGTGTGTGACCATTCACAACTAAGAATCGGTGCCATGGCAGTGGCAACCACCCCCTGCCTATGGCCCAAGCTGCCTAAGCCTCAATGAGTTATTCAACAAAAGCAGTAGTGCATATCAAATAGAGGGGGGGGAAAGGACATACTTTATTAATCCAGGACTTGTTACAGATAAAAATATTACAACCAGCAATCTAACAGTCCAGTTTGGCACATCAAAAAAGGACTCCAGAGCATAGAGACTAACAATGGACTATCTCAGGCTTCATTCCAAGGCCACGTGAGCAGGAAACCAAAGAAATATTCCACATACAGTCAATAAAAATGCTGCCCTAGAGGTACCCACTAATAAAATACAAGTCCAATTGCTACTAAGCCTCTTTGAGTACTGGGGACAGCATGTACCCCACCTTGGGTGTTCTTTTGGCTCCCTTAGACAAGGTGACTAGCAAAGCCACCAACTATATAGGGCCTTTGTAACAGCAGGCCTTGGAAACCATTCCACAGGCCATGAACTTTTAGAACCTGGTAGCCTGATGGAATGATAGGTGTCCTCAACATCCATGCATGCTGACTATAGTCTATAGCAACAGAAAACTGTCACTGGAGTACACCAACCTCTTGTATTTTGGAGGCCCGAAGCGGAGGCCTGAAGCAGCCGCCAGATACAGCTTCTTGAAGAGTGGTATATCTGCTTGGTTTCAAGTACTAGTGGAGACTGGGCAGCTTACAGCTAGAGCCCCACATGGGATGCTGCAAATTGACCTGTACATTCTTACTTGAATGCATGCAAACCCCACCAATGAAAGTGACCAGGCTCAACAGAGCTCAATTATAAATGAAAATGGTACATTCAAGATCAGGCCTAAGGGCTGGAGTCGTAGTTCAGTGGTACAGCACTCGCCTACCACCTGTGAGGCACTGGGTTTGATCCTTGGCACTACATAAAAATAAATAAATAAAATAATGGTATTGTGTCCATATACAATTTAAAAAAAATTTTTTTTTAAAAGATCAGGCCCAAGTTGTGAACCAGTAGTCCACCACAAGTAAATGGCAGCTTACCGGAAGGAACTAAGTAACCTGTAGAGGATGCTTTGGCTTCTCCAATGGAAACCGGTAACCCAAGACTCAAAAACATACCTACTGATGATACAGCATGATTTACTAGTGACTGTTCGAAACTAAAAGCATACAGCATGCACTGGGCTGCAGCCACCAGCCAGTGAATGACCGTCTTTTGACTGAAACTAGACATGAATGTTCTGTTCAATGCACTAAACTGCATGCAGTGGTAATGGCTATGCAGTCCACTCCGACTGCCATATCTTGCCACATTTTCATTGACTTTTCCCTTGTGAAGAATGGCAACTGAGTGACCGTACTATCAAAGGATTCCTTGTGAGGAAACAAGACTATGGCAATAATTTGCTGCCTGGAAGGAACAAATATATTTGTGGATATTGGGACTACCATAGCAGCCTTTGTAAGGAACTTATGTCATACTTTTAGATACCCTATAGTACTTCACTCTGACCAAGGAACATCCTCCACTACCCAAGCAACATGACATGAAATACAATGAACCTCCCATGCACCTTGTCATCCATAAGCCAATGGAGCTATTGAATGATGGAATAACTGACTCAAAAAACAACTGAAGAAAGAACATCAAGATAGACTGATAATGGGGCAGTATCCCTGTCTGACTGGGGCAATATAGGCATTAAATACTGCACTTCAACACAAGAACCACAGCATTATGACACATGATGAGAAAACTGAGCTTGGTAGGAGTGGAGGTAAACAAGGCAGCCACCTTATTAGACTGTGCCTACCAAATCCCAATCTTGATATTCCCAAACAACCATTTTTTTTTTCCTTTTCCCCTTTAGGGTATATGTCCTGAGGCTAACTTGTGGGTCAGGCCACGACAGTATCTGAGAGAGAGCCCTTTAACTCTTATCTGAAGATAATACTTCTCCCCATGCCTCCCCTCTATGGGATCTCAAGGGGATGGCAAATAGAACCAAGGAGAAACAGAGTGCTAGGGTCCCTTTTGTGACACCAAGAGTATCTCTTCTTTCTGGCTGGGTGAGCAACATTATAAGATATGTCAGGCTACAAAGCTGGACTAGATGACTGAGGTCAAAAGGTCTGAGTCAAGCAACAAAGGTAATGGGTGTGTGCAGATGTAGTCATCTCAGGGCTAAGAAAGACAGACAGACAGACCAGTAACTACACCAAAGTAGTTTAACCTCTGCCCAATAGGTGGGGAACACCTGAGCCCCCAGGAGAGGAGAAAAATGGACACCACCTTGTCAATCTGCTCCTTCAACAAGAAGGAGCCAGTGGAGACCTGGAAGCATACTGCCTTCTCTAGGTTTTTTCAAGTTGTGGCCACCTCTGGTAACCTGATGAAATCTTGAATCTCCCACCACCCTGAACCTCATTCCATCACAGTGATCTCTCATCCTGTCAGTGATATACCTGTGCTATAGTTTGGATTTGAAGTGTTCCCCAAAGGTCATATGCTGAAGACTTGATTCCCGGTCCATAATGAAGGAACCTTTAAGAGGTGGAGCCACGTAGGAGGAAGTTAGATCATTGGGGACATGATCACTAAAGGCCCCAGTCTCTCCGCTTTCTCTTTGTTTCCCGGATGCCATGAGGCAAATAGCTTCCTCCACCGTGTGCTCCCACCATGATGCACGGCCTCACCACAGGCCAAGAAGCAATGGGGAACTCTGGAAAGCAGTACAAAGATTCCTCAAAAAGCAGGAATGGAGCCTCCATATGGCCTAGCTATCCCTCTCCTTGATATGTTTCGAAGGATCTAAAATGAGCATACTATAGGGATGCAGCCACAACAATGTTTATAGCATGCAATTCACAATAGCCAAGTTATGAAACCAGCCCAGATGCCCATCAACAGATGAATGGATTTTTTAAAATGTATTACATACACACACACACACATAATGGGGTTTTACTCAGCCATAAAGAAGAAAGAAATTATGGCATTTGCTAGTAAACAGATGGAACTGAGGAACATCATGCCAAGTGAAATAAGCCAAGTCCTGAAAGTCAAGAATTGAATGTTTTCTCTCATATGTGTGAGCTAGACCAAAATAAGAGGGGGAAATGGGGGCATACCATGAAAATAAAAGAGATCAGTAAAGTAGAAGAAGGGAATTGAAGGAGTAGGAGGAGGAAAGGGAAAGGGAGGAACGGTGGAATTAAATTGATTAAACTATCCTATGTACATATATAAATATAATGCAGTGAATTTCACCTTTAGGTTTATCTATAATGCACTAAATTCAAGAAACTATAAATAAAAAGAAGAAAGACTACTTGGGTAGAGGAAAAGAATAGGGGAGGGAGGAGTGAAGGAAAGGGAAAGTTCTGGGGGCTGACTGGGAGCAAATTATATTCTAAGTTTGTATAATTATGTCAAAATGAACCTCAATGCTTAAAAAAAAAGAAAGCAATAGGGCCAATCAACCATGGACTAAAACCTCCAAAATTGTAAGCCAAAATAAACTTTCTTCTGTTTAAGTTGATTGTCTCGAGCATTTTGCTACAGTTATAGACAGTTGACTAATACAACCAACATTCTAACATCACAGTGTATACCCCAAGAACCCAAGTCCTGTTTTACCAAGTGAGAATTTGGTACCTGACACATGGGAGGGTGTCAAAGATGCCCCGTTTTAACCTAAGCAACTCTTTCAAAATGTCATAACCACAACAAATGAAACCTTGCTGGGCTAGTACTTTGGTGTGTCATGCTTCTTTGATTATATGGACAAGAGGTATCCCAATGGTCAGGATGAAAATAAGGACTAGACTATTGCTAGTCCTCTATGTAGGATCTTTATGAACAACACTGTATGGGCTCATGCAACCATGTCAACAATGAGACTGCCAGTGAACACCAATGCCTCCTTACCATGAATAGGTCACTTAAAAATTAAGGAAGAGGTTCCATGTGCACCCCAGGGCTATATCTTTGTGGGCAATCTAAGGGCAAATAGGAGACAGGAAATCTCACACCTGGAAGCTGGAAGACAGTAGGATCCTGTATATCAGGCATACTGGAGATGCTCTTAGATGTCTCCCTGGGGATGAGTCACACCATTGTGCCAACGGCCTAAACCTAAATACCAGGCTTATTAGGACCTGCCAAAAGGTGTGTGACTGATTCTGATTTTGTGTTCTTTATGAGAGCTTTGGTACCAAACACAGGAGTCAATGCCCATGAAAAAAAATGATAAGAAACTCATACCTGACCATGGCAGACATTGTGTCCTCCACTGGCACGGCCTTGATGCACAACAGACATCCCTTAATAACCTCAGGAAGGTTGTGTTAAACAACAGGATTTCTTTAGACTTTCTTTAAGCCCAGCTGAGAGAGCATTAGGGAACTGAGTCCTAGCATGAGTTTTGGTGGGACAAATCACAATCAAATCATAGAAAGAAGGAAAGTAGTATAACATAATAAAGGTCAGATATAAAAGACACATAACTAATGTACTCATTGGCAAAAGACTAAAAGCTTCTCCTCTGAGATCAGGGTGAAGGCAAGGATGCCTTTTACCACTTCTATTCAGCATAATTTTGGAAATCCTATCCACCACAGCAAGAAAAAAAATAGAACTGGATTACATCAAAATCTAAAACTTTTGTATATCCAAAATGAAAATAGCCCACTAAAAAGGCAACCCACAGAATGGGAGAAAAACTTTTGCAAATTACGTATACCTATCTGATAAGGTCTTAAAATCCAGAATATATAAAGAACACCTACATCTCAATAAGAGAAAAAAATCCAAAAGTGGGGGAAATGGCAGCTGGTTGAGCTAAGTGAGTGGCAGCAGGCGTCCTATAATCTGCAGCCAGGCTCAGGCTTTGAGGATGAAGGGTCAGACTGATTGGCTTATGGATGCCCAGGAGCTGTCGTCTCTGGTCCTCTAGCCTGAAAGTATTTAAGTGTATAAAATGTCATCTATCAAGCAACTAGTTTGTGCAGTTACTCTTTCCTGTGTAAACAAAGTCGGATGGATGCTTCCCACTAACAAGAAAGTTTGGAAGTTGCAATTCAGTGCTTGCAGACAGTTTTAAAGATCAGTTCAGAAGACACATATCTAGCAGTTTCACAGCCTTTGACAGAAATATTCATGAATTCTTCTGTAAGAATGACATTCTGATAAAGAAATTGTGATATATATATACAACATGGATTTTTTTTTTTTTTCAGTGCTAGGGATTGAACCCAGGGCCTTGTGCTTGCAAGGCAAGCACTCTACCAACTGAGCTATATCCCCAGCCCACAACATGGATTTTAACAAGTAATAAAAAGGAATGACTTTATGACATTTGCCGGTAAATGGATGGATCTGGAGACTATCATGCTAAGTGAAATAAGCCAATCCCAAAAAACCAAAGGTTGTTTTCTCTGATATGTGGAAGCTAACCCACAATGGGAGTCGGGGGTGAAGAAGAGAAGTTCAGTGGATTAGACAAAGGGAAATTAAGGGAGGGGGGATACGAAAGAGAAAGACAGTGGAATGAATCTGACCTAACCTTCCTATGTACGTTTATGCCATAGTGAATCTCACCATTGTGTACATCCATAAGACTGGAGTCCTAATTAAAATAAGATATATTCCATGCTTGTATAATTACATCAAAATGGATTCTACTGTGATATATAATCAAAAAGAATCAACAAAAAAAAGGGAAAAGAATGACATTCTGTCCCTCTCACACCCAGTGCCTAAAGATGTGGGAAAAGCCAACCAACTAAAAGATAAAGGCATGCCCAGTATGGTGGGTACTCCCAACTACTTGAGAGGCTGGAGGATAGCAAGTTTGAGACCGACCTCAGCAACTAGGTGAGATTGTGTCTTAAAATACAAAATAAAATGGGCAGGGGATGTAGCTCAGTGGTAGAAAGCCACTGGATTCAATCTCAGGTACTGGGGAAAAAAGGAAGAAAGAAAAGATAAAGGTAATCACCACATGAAAGAAGGAAATCATGCTGCTGCAGCGGATCATTCCACACAAGCAATAATGCAGTTTATTATTGCAACAGCATTGTTGCCCAAAGTGAATTAATTTACTATACAGGTGCAAAAAAAAAAAAAAAAATAGCAATTGATTCAAAGTATAGCCAAGGCCTACAGGAGGATGGGGATGGCCCTCATTGCCATGAATAAATTTGGAGAAGCAGTTATAATTTTCAAAAAGCATTATATCTTGACCCTGAAAATGATTCACATAAGTTAAATCTGAAAATAGAAGAATGGAGTTTAAGAGAGTTATCTAGTCCTACAGAAACTGAATTGAGCTTTGACATGGCTAGCTTGGTAAATGATCCAGCTTTCATTAGTATGGCAGCAGGTTTAATGCAGAACCTTCAAGTTCAACAACTAATGTCAGGAATGATGACAAATACCACAGTCTTACCTGCTTCTGGATTTCAGAGCCTACCCAGCCTATACGGCCTCATCTCAACAGGAATGGAAGTTTGATCAGCAGATAAGACAACAGAATCCTGATTTTATAGAGCACCTGAGAAATCACATCTGGAGCAGATCATTTAATAGGAACACTGAAGAACATTCATGATTTGACCAAGGACCCTAGCCCAGAATGCAAAAGGTTTATGGCTCTAATGCTCACTATAGATAGTAGTGAAACACACACACACACACACACACACACACACACACACACGCAAACAAAACAACAACAAAACACTGTACCCCAGGGCTGGGGTTGTGGCTCAATGGTAAAAGCTTGCCTAGCATGTGTGAGGCACTGGGTTCAATTCTCAGCACCACATATAAAAGTCCATCAACAACTAAAAATATATATGTAAATATTTTTTTTAAAAAACCACTATATCTGATGCTTGAAAATAATGGAAGAAACCTTCTTTTATACATTCTTAAAGAATACATCTATTTAAACAATAGATTTATCATAAACAGATGTGAACATAACATGACTCCTTTTGAAAGCAAACAATCGATTGCTTTCAGAGCCAATATACCACTAAGATATACATTCTATATATACACTAAGATAACACTATATATACACTAAGATATACACTAAGATAACATTCTATTTTCAAACTTTAACCATATTAATAGCATATATTAATATATTAATAGCATATATTAATAGCAAAGTATATATATATACATTTTTTTTTCAGTACTGGGGATAAAGCCCAGGGCCTCACATATAAATATCAAAAGTGCCTGTACTATCTTTTTCATTTCTTCAGAACACATCATAATTTATTTTCTAACTCTTTGGCCCCCCTTCCATCTTTTTATAAATTTGTTCTTTTTAAATACATGACAGTAGAATGTATCTTGACATATTATACATACATGAAGTGTAACTTCCCATTCTTGTGATTTACATGATGTGGAGTTACACTGGTTCTATATTTGTGTATGAACATGTCTGATTTATTCTTCTGTCTTTCCTACTCCCATTCCCATTCCCTTCCCTTCATTCCCCTTTGTCTAAGCCAATGAACTTCTATTCTTCCTTTACGCCACCCTTAGTGTGTTAGCATCTGCATATCAGAGAGAATATTTGGCCTTTGGTTTTGGGGGGTCGGCTTATTTCACTTAGCATGATAATCCCAGTTCTATCCACTTACCAGAAAATGCCATAATTTTATTCTTCTTTATGGCTGAGTAATATTCCATTGTGTATATATACCACATTTTCTGTATCCATTCATCTATTGAAGGGCTCCTCATTTGGTTCCACAGTTTAGCTATTGTGAATTGAGGTGCTATAAACATTGATGTGGTAGCATCACTGTAGTGTGCTGATTTTAAGACCTTTGGGTATATGTCAAGGAGTGGTATAACAGAATCAAATGGTAGTTCCATGCCAAGTTTTCTGAGGAATCACCATACTGCTTTCCAGAGTGGTTACACCAATTTGAAGTCCCATTAGCAATGTATGCCCCCACATCCTCACCATCATTTATTGTTACTTTTATTCTTGATAATTACCATTCTCACTGGAGTGGGATGAAATACCACTGTAGTTTTTTGCATTTCTCTAATTGCTAGAAATGTTGAACATTTTTTCATACATTTGTTGACCACTTGTATTTCGTGAAGTGTCTCTTCAGTTCCTTTGCCCATTTGTTATTTTTTAAATATTTTTTAGTTGTAGATGGATACCTTTATTTAATTTATTTATTTTTATGTGCTGCTCAGGATTGAACCCAGTGCCTCACATGTGCTAGGTGGACACTCTACTACTGAGCCACAACCCCAGCCCTCCTTTGCCCATTTACTGATTGGATTATTAGATCTTTTTTGTTTTTGTTTTTTTGGGGGGTTTTGGTGTTAAGTTTTTTAGAGTTCTTTATATATACTGAAGACTCATGCTCTATCTGAGGTACAGGTGGCAAATATTTCCTCCTATCTGTAGGCTCTCTCTTCACATTCTTGCTTGTTTCCTTTTCTGTGAAGTTTTTCAGTTTGATACCATCCCATTTATTGATTCTTGATTTTACTTCTTGTGATTTAGGAGTCTTGTTGAGAAATGTGGTTCCTAAGCTGACATGGTGGGGAATTGGGCCTACTCTTTCTTCTAATAGGTACAGGGTCTCTGTTCTAATGCCTATGTTCTAGACCCACTTTGAATTGAGTTTCATGCATGGTGAGAGATAAGAGTTTAATTTCATTTTGCTACATGTGGATTGCCAGTTTTCCCAGCACCATTTGTTGAAGAAACTATCTTTTCTCCAGT
Organism: Sciurus vulgaris; assembly: GCF_902686455.1. Classification (NCBI taxonomy): domain Eukaryota; kingdom Metazoa; phylum Chordata; class Mammalia; order Rodentia; family Sciuridae; genus Sciurus; species Sciurus vulgaris. The sequence goes on from NC_136470.1 coordinate 117,258,606, forward strand.
GTATGTTTTTGGCACTTTTGTCTAATATGAGATGACTGTATTTAATGTGTCTTCTATTCTGTACCATTGGTCTACCTGTCTATTTTGGTGCCAATACTATGCCTTTTTTGTTACTATAACTCTGTAGTATACTTTAAAGTCTGGTTTTGTGATACTTCCTGCTTCTCTCTTCCTGCTAAGGATTGCTTTGGCTATTCTGGGCCTCTTATTTTTCCAAATAAATTTCATGATTGCTTTTTCCATTTCTGTGAGGAACATCATTGAATCTCTGTAGGAATTGCATTAAATCTGTACAGCGCTTTTGGTAGTATGACCATTTTAACAATATTAATTTTGCCCATCCAAGAACATGAGAGATCTTTCCATCTTCTTAAGGTTTTCTTCAATTTCTTTCTTTGGTGTTCTATAGTTTTCATTATAGAGGTCTTTCACCTCTTTTGTTAAGTTGATTCCCAAGTATTTTGGGGGAGAGTTGGGAACAGGGCAGTTTTCTTAATTTCTTTTTCAGAAGATTCATCACTGATATATAGGAATGCAATTGATTGATGGGTGTTAATTTTATATACTGTTACTTTGCTGAATTTGAGTTCTAAGTTTTCTGGTGGAGTTTTAGGGTCTTCTAAATATAGAATCCTGTTGTCGACAAATAGGAATCGTTTGAGTTATTTTCCTATTTGTATCCCTTTAATTTCTTTCTTCTAATTGCTCTGGCTAGAGTTTCAAGGACTATGTTGAATAGAAGTGGTGAAAGAGGACATCCTTGTCTTGTTCCAGTTTTTAGAGGGAATGCTTTCAATTTTTCTCCATTTAGAATGATGTTGGCCTTGGGTTTAGCATAGTTTTTACAATGTTGAGGTTATGTTCCTACTATCCCTAGTTTTTCTAGAGTTTTGAAGATGATGGATGCTGTGTTTTGTCAAATGCCTTTTCTGCATCTATTGAGATAATCATATGATTATTGAGTTTAAGTCTATTGATTGGTATTTATTTATTGAATTCCCTATGTTAAACAAACCTTACATCCCTGAGATGAACCCCTCTTCATCATGGTGCACTTTTTAATATATATATACATATATATATATTTATTGTAAACAAATGGGATATTGTTTCTCTTTTAATATATTTTTGTATGTGATTTGCCAAGATCTTATTATGAATTTTTGTATTTATGTTCACCAGGATATTTATCTGAAGTTTTCTTTCCTTGATGTATCTTTGGTTTTGGTATCAGGGTAACATTAACTTCATAGAATGAGTTTGGAAGTGATTCCACCTTTTTATTTTTGGGGGGTTCCCTCCTTTTCTATTTCTCTGAATAACTTGAGGAGGACTGGTGTTAGTTCTTCTTTGAAGGTCTGGTAGAACTTGGCTGAGGATCTGTCTGATCCTGGATTTTTCTTTGTTGGTAGTCCTTTGATGGCATCTTCAATTTCATTGCTTAAAATTGGTTTAAAATGTTCTATATCTTCCTGCTTTAGTTTGGGTAGATCATATGTCTCTAGAAATTTGTTGATGTGTTCAAGATTTTCTACTTTCTCAGAGTATAAATTTTTAAAATAGTTTATTATCATCTGTATTTCAGTAGTGTCCATTGTGATATTTCCTTTTTCATCATGAATTTTAGTCATTTGAGTTTTCTCTCTCTTTTTCTTCATTAGTTTGGTTAACAGTTTATCAATTTTATTTTTTCAATAAACCAACTTTTAGTTTCATTGATTTTTTGAATTTGTGTGTTTGTGTGTGTGTGTCTTTCAATTTCATGATTTCAGCTCCAATTTTAATTATTTCCTGTCTTCTACTGTTTTGTATTTTGATTTGGTCTTCTATTTTTAGGCTTTGAGGTATAATGTTTGATTATCTTTTGAATTTCTATTCTTTTAATGAATGAGCTCAGTGCAATGAACTTTCCTCTTAGAACTGCCTTCATAGTGTCCCAGAGACTTTGATATGTTGTGCTGCTATTCTCATTTAGTGCTAAGTATTTTTTTAATTTTATCCCTTATTTTTTCTTCTATCCATTCATTATTCAATAGCATATTAATTTCTCCAGGTATAACTTCTATTTTGAATTTTATTATTGATTTCTAATTTATTCCATTCTGATCTGATAGAATGCAAGGTTTTATCTCTATTTTTTGTATTTGCTAAGAGTTATTTTGTGGACTAATATATGGTCTATTTTAGGGAAGGATCCATGAGCTGCTGAGCAGAAATTATATTCAGCCATTGATGGATGAAATATTCTACATATGTCTGTTATGTCTAAATTATAATTGTATTTTTGTATGATTACCAAATGGTATGCTGTTACTCCATGTACAATCAGAAACAACACGTATCCCATTTGTTTACAATAAAAAAAATATATATATATATATATAATTGTATTTTTTAGTTCTATAGCTTCTTTATTTAGTTTTTGTTTGGTGAATTTATCCAGTGGTGAGAGTGGTGTGTTAAAGTCACCCAGTATTATTGTGTTGTGCTCTATTTGATTCTTGAAATTGGCAAGAGTCTGTTTGATATACATAGATACTCCATTGTTTGGCGCATAAATATTTATGATTGTTATGTCCTGTTGATGTATAATTACCTTAAGCAGTATGAAATGTCCTTTTTTATTAACATTGGCTTTAATTACACTTTATCTGATATGAGGATAGAAACCTCTGCTTGTTTACAAGATCTACGTGAATGATATGTGTTTTCCCATCCTTTTACCTTCAGTCTGTGGATATCTTTGCCTATGAGGTGAGTCTCTTGAAGACAGCATATTATTGGGTCTTGTTTTTCTTAATCCAACCTGACAGTCTATGTCTTTTGATTGATGAGTTTAAGCCATTTACATCCAATATTATTATTAAGATATGATTTTTATTCCCCATCACTTTGTTATTTCTGGCTTTTAATTTGAAGTAGTTTCTCCTTTGATTATTTTTCTAATGTGGTTCCTCCCTTTACTGGTTTTCAGTTTTATTTTTCATTTCTTCTTCATGAAATATTTTCTTATGTTTTGTAGTTCAGGCTTTCTAGTTGCGACTTCTTTTGACTTTTGTTTATCAAGGAAGATTTTTATTTCATTGTTGATTCTGAAGCTTAATTTTTCTGGATGTAGTATTCTTAGCTGGCATCCATTCTCTTTCAGAGCTTAATATATATTATTCTAAGACCTCCTATCTTTGAGGGTCTGGATTGAGAAATCAGCTGAGACCCAGATTGGCTTCCCTCTATATGCAACCTGACATTTTTCTCTGGCAGCTTTTGAAATTCTATCCTTGTTCTGTATTAGGCATTTTCAGAATAATGTGCCTTTGTGTTGATCTGTTATAACTTTGTATATTTGGGGTCCTGTAAGCCTCCTGTATTTAGTTTTCCATTTCATACTTTACATTTGGGAAATTTTCTGACATTATTTCAGTTTCCCTTCTCAGCAAAGATTGTGCATTCCTTTGGTTGGTATCTCCATGCCTTCATCTATACCAATAAATCTTAAGTTTGATCTTTTCAGGTTATCCCATATTTCTTGGAATTCTGTTCATGGTATCTTAACATCTTTTCTCTATGGTCAACTTTATTTTCAAAACTACATATTTTGTCTTCATTGACTGAAACTCTGTCTTCCAAGTGGTCTAATCTGTTGGTGATGTTTTCCATTGAGTTTTTACTTTGACTTATTGAGTCCTTCATTTTGAAGATTTCTACTTGATTTTTTTCAGAATCTCTATCTCTTTATTGAAGTGATCTTTCACTTCCTGTATATTCTCTCTTATTTCACTTCTTATATCATCCTTTACCTTGCAGAGCTTTACATTCTAAACTCCTCTGACACTTCTTCCACTGTGATGTCTATGAATTCTGCTATTGAAGTATCTTGGTTTGTTTGGGGTGATTTTTTCCCTTGCTTTTTCATGTCATTTGTGTGTCTACCCATCTAACATTATGAATCTGAGGCAGTAGAGATTCTACCCTGTAGACATAGTGTCCCTGAAAGTTTCCAGTACTTCACCACTTAGGGGGAGGCAAATAATAACAACAAATGCAAACAATATACAGCATTAAACCAAATAGTTCCTGCTATCATACAACAATGTTAATTGTCACAATAAACAGAAATGTTATAAGTTATTGTCTACAGTAAAAACAGTAAGTTTGCAAAAGGGTGTACACTTTGAATGGTGGACAGGGAGAGAACAGAGTGCTGTAGTGATGATTTTGAGGGAGGATGAGAGAATAGAAGTTAAAAATTAAAGAAAAAGTAAAAGAGAACAATAGAGATTGGCTGTTAACAGAAGAAAGAAAATCAAGGGAGGGGCTGGGGTTGTAGCTCAGTTGTTAAGAGCCTAGCATGTGTGAGGCACTGGGTCCAATTTTCAGCACCACATAAAAGTAAATAAATAAAATAAAGGTGTTGTGTCCATCTACAACTAAAAAGAAATAAAGAAAGAAAATCAAGGGCAACAGAAAAGTGAGAGAAAAAATATAAAGTAAAATTTTTAAAAATTAAAAACAAAAATAAAAGAATATAAAACAAAACTGAAATATACTAATCAAACATCCTAGTCCTCAAAAAACTGATCCATGAAAATAACTGGTATCAAAAATGCTAGAAATGAGAAAAAACAAATGTGAATATGTATTAATGTCCATGAACAATTAAGGTCACGATTAAAAAGAGAAAAGGAAAAAAGAGGGGGGAAAAGAGATCTCAATGAAAAGTTAAAGAATTATTTCCTTTTGCATTCAAAAGGTCCTCAGTTTCCCTTCTCAGCAATGTTGGGGGGGGTTATCTGGAGTGTGATATTTGCTCCACTTTCAGAGTGGTGTTGCCAGAGTGAGAGAGGTAATCCTTAGGTGGAACTCCTGGAGGTGGGGTTTAGGCTCCAGGATCATCCCTGAGAGCCAATTGGTTTGGAGATTTTAAATCAGCACCTCCAGGACCCAGCAATTGCCAGTCCATGCCAGAAGACTGCATCCAGGGATCTCCCCTGGATGCCCCTCATGTGGTGGAGGAGCCAATCCTTGGTCCACTATGTCACTTGCAGACCCCATTTTCCTGGTGTCAGGCTCAGTCTCCAAACTCAATCTCTCCCACCCTGCCCTTTCGAATTCCCGGCCAGATGCATCTCTCCCAGCTGGTCCTGCATGCATGCAGCCAGATTGGAGGGGGAGGGAGAAAGCCAGGTGGTTTCTTCAACATGTGGTCCCTTGTCTAAACCTCTCTTCATGTTTGAGTTTTCTCCTGGTCACTTAGGAGACACTTATGTCACACAGTGTGAGTTTGTCAGACCTGTATTTCAGGCCCAACTTGGGTTTGCCAGGAATTGGCCCCCTCAGCTGCTGGCCCCCATGCCACAGCTGCAAAAGCATTCCTTCCTTTGTCCTCTGCACACAACCAAAAGAGATGGGGCTTCTTTTCCGCACAAGGATATTGTGCAATGTACCTTTCAGTTTAGTCAGGCAGTGTCTTTGATCTCTAAACTCTCCATCCCCCCAGACACACCTCAGGCATGCTAAATATGTGGATTTCTTTAATTCCCTTATCCCTCCACTTTGCTCATGGAGGGACCACTCTGGCTGGTGCCTCCAGCCACAGAAGTGGCTATGGGGCTGCAGATTTCTTATTTTATTATATCCAACCTCCCGAGTTCCAGATCTGCTTTCAATATTCAGTATTAAACTACAGTAAAGTCCCCCCACCCCTTTTTTTTGTTTGCCTACCTTGCTGAGAAGCTACCTGTCTGCTTCCTTGGTTTCATATCATGGAGCAGCCAGAAAAGCAACCTTCTCCATTCCACCATCTAGAAAACTCCCCCAGTACTATCTTTAATGCAGTTTATTCTGATAAGCTTCTTTTGGTACTGAGGATTGAACCCAGGGGTGCTTTTACCACTGAGCTATATCCCCAGCCCTTTTTATTTATTTACTTATTTTTTGAGACAGGGTCTTGTTCAGTTGCTGAGGTCTCACTTAATTGCTAAGGCTGCCATCAAACTTGAAATCCTCCTGCCTCAGCCTCCTAAATCACTGGAATTACAGGCATGCACCACCATGCCCAGTTGTTGATAGGGAATCTTAAGAGCTGGTGGAAAGTAGCATTTGGCCTAAGGGATGGTTTGAAGAGAAAAAAAATAGATAATGTGAATGTATACAGGGTAAAGGTAGGATTTTCAGGTATTCTGCACAATTCTTTTTTTTAAATATATTTTTAGTTGTTGATGGACCTTTATTTTATTTGTATGCTGTCCTGAGAATCGAACACAGTGCCTCACACATTAGACAAGCACTCTACAACTGAGTCACAACTCCAGCCCTTCTGCATAGTTCTTAACTAATCTTGTCTGCAGTCTAGTACTGATAACATTAACATGACAAGTTATATTAAGTACATGATAAAATACATTTAGAAATCCTTCATGGTACTGATTTAGGTCAGTTGATATAACTGTTCAACTTAATTATTAGAATTCCCTGGGCTGGGAATATAGCTCAGTTGGTAGAGTGCTTGCCTTGCAAGCACAAGGCCCTGGGTTCAATCCCCAGCACTGAAAATAATAATAATAATAATAATAATAATAATAATAATAATATTTTCCCTAGTGGTAATCTTGAAAACTAGCAAATGTACTTACATTTAAATAAACCAATGATTGACCCTAAATTGAGGGTTCTCTAAGTACAGTTTGACTATGTGCCCATAAACATTTTTTAAACTAATTATTTGATATATAACAAACAGCATCTATCTATAATATTGCTTGTTCGTGTAATCCTCTGCTAGAATTTGGCTTGGCATGCCAATCTTTTGCTTAACCTTCATTCAATGCAATTTAAACATACCAGGAGGCTTAATATATTTTATTATAAATTAGATGCCATATTAGTTGTTGAAGAGAAATGGCATTAGATACTAATACCATGGGTCTTAAGTACAGTGATGACTGAAACAGTTTAAATTCCAACTGGAATTTCTTGTTGGTTTGTTAATCATGAAATGGGACCTACATGTAACAATTTCACAAGTGTTGACAAAAAAAAAAAAAACTAAAAAAGTAATTTAAAATTAAATAAGTTAAAATGAAAATCACAAAAAGGGCAAAGAATTTAAAGAAACATTTCTCCAAAGAAGACAAACAAATGGCCTGCAAGAATATGAAACGATGCTCATCACTAATCATTGGGAAAATGCACATCAAAACCACACTGAGATTGACCAAGGCCCACAAATATACTGATTTCTTTTATGTCTAATTAGGTACCCAAGCAATTATGCACCCACCAGTTGAGAGATATACTTTACCAGGAGGTTATATTTTGAAATGAGGAGTACCCCCAAATTCCAATCTTAATGCAGGAGGTGAAATGATTATGAAAACCACAACCTAATCAACAGATTAGTTCATGCAACTGCTTAATAATTTGAAAGGATTACTAAGTGGTAACTATAGGTAGGGGGGCATGGCTAGAGGAAGTGGGTCACTGAGGGCATGACTTGGGGATTAGATATTTTGCCCCTGGCTCCTCCCACTCTGTCTGGTACCTGGCTACCATGAGATGAGCAGCCTTCCTCTGCCATGCCCTTCTGCCATGATGCTCCACCTCACCTGGGCCCAGAGATACAGAGTCAGCTGATTGTGAACTGAACCTCTGAAACTGTGAACTCAAAATAATCATTTCCTCCTCTAAATTGTTCTCATCAAGCATTTTGATCAGCGCAACAAAAAGGTGACAAACACACACAGTTATTTGTCAACTCCCACACTTGTTTATTCCAGCTATACTTTTATAATTTTAAAAAATACTGAGTAATTAATGAAATATAAGTGTGAAAAGATAATTATTGTTATCTATAATTATACTATGAAAATTAGTATAATGCTTTGGAATCAATGATATCAAGTTGTAAACACACACACACACACACACACACACACAACAAGATACCACCTCAAAACCATTTGGAGGGCTACATGGAGAAAGCAGAAACAAGTGTGAGAATATGGAAAAATTGGAAAACTTGTGTACTGTTGGTGGGAGTACACAATGATGCAGGAACGGTAGAAAACAACGCAGCCATTCCTCAAAAAATTCCCAATAGTCTTACCAATAAATCCTCATCCTTCCAGCCCCTTGCAACCACCGTTCTATTTTGTCCCCGAATCTGACTAATCTAGATCCCTCATAAGAGTGGAATCATACAAATCGACTGCTTGTTTCACTTACCATAATTGCCATTCAGCAATTCCACTTCTGGGTATCTATCCAAATTGAAAGCGGATCCCCCCGACCCCGGTACTGAGGATTGAACCCAGGGCCTCACCCATTCTGGCTAGTGCTCTACCACTAAGCTACAGCCCTAGCCCTTTTGTATTTTATTTTTGAGACAGGGTCTTGTCAAGTCGACCAGGCTGACCTTGAACTTGTGATCCTACTGCCTCAGCCTGCCAAGTATCTGGAATTACAGACATGGACCACCAGGCCCAACCAAAAGCAGGAACTTGAAGCGATATTGATATATCCACGTTCATAGTAGCATTACAAATAGCAAGAAGGTGGAAGTAACACAAATATCAATTGACAAATGAATAGTTAAATAATATGTGGCATATGCATTCAGAGGAGTATTATTCATCCTTAAAAGGGAAAATCTGTCAGATACTACAACATGGATGAACCTTGAAGACATTATGGTAAGTGAAACAAGCAGTCAATTTGTATGATTCCACTCTTATGAGGGATCTAGATTAGTCAGATTCGGGGACAAAATAGAACGGTGGTTGCAAGGGGCTGGAAGGATGAGGATTTATTGTTTAATGGGTTCAAAGTCAGCTTTGGAAACTGCAAAAAAGTTCTGGAGATGAAGGGTGGTAAAGATGACACAACGTGATTGAACTTAAGTTACTGGACAGTACATTTTAAAAGTTAAAATGGTAAGTTTTCATGTTTTACCATAATTCTTAAAATAATTCTTAAAAAATTGTACAAAAAAAAAAAAAAAAAAAAAAAAAAAAACAAGAGGAGGAGGAGGAAGAGAAGGGGAGCAAAGAATGATGCAGGCCTCCAAGGGGCTACAAGGGGCACTACTTACAATAGTCTCCCTGGCATTGATCCACTTGGTGACTCTCACCTATGTCAAATATTTCTAATGGATCTCTGATTCTGTTCATGCAATACCCATGCTCTCCAAAGCCTTACTCACCTATAACCAGACAACCCCTGCTGATTCCTCAGAGCTGATTTGTGAGTTGCCTACAGTATCTGCCATCATAAGCTCCAACAATGACCTCCTGGAAATATGTCTGATAAAGACAACTGGGGACGCGGATGGAGCAGACCTGATCATTCTTTTAATGGAAGGGGTATGCGTTGTTGCACCTTACAAGCTTGTGAGCCCAGAGAGATTTCAAGTTGAATATTCAATTGGTTTTCTTTGAGATCATAGTCTCCCTGAATAAAACCACGGGTATGACAACTATGCCAGCGCCAATAGACCTGGATGATGCGGACAGCATTTAGCAAACGACAGTATCGCTGGCGTATGCGCCACATTCGGACCCATGCCTGCAGCGTGACGGCTGCCCATTCTCTCCGTGCATAGAACTCCAGCGCATTCCGCCGCCTATTTTGCATCAGCTTCACCCGCGTCTGCCTCCACCAGGACTGGATGACCCACGCCCTGAGGGAAGCATGCAACAGTGTGCGGCGCACCAACGTGCCTCGCCACCAGGCCTGGATGAACACAGCGGCAGTCTCTGTGGTCATGCTGATCTCGTCGTGGATGATCTCGTCTTCGTCGTCGGGGCCTTGCAAGAGAACACAGAGAATGTTCAGGACACTTAGGAAGCTCAGGGTGTGCCAGGAGCACGGGTGTATATCTGTAGTGAGTTACTGAGCCAGCTCTGAATATAAAGTAAACCGACGACGCTGTCTGTAAGAACGGGTGTCTAGGAGAATTGCCTTCCCGCCAACTGGGTTTCAGGAAAACTAGCACCATTTACTCCTTCCTTTTGGAATGTAAAGGACTTTGCCTGGGACCTAACCATGTCCCTTTGAAGTGTAAACGCCCCTGTGAAGGCCCTGGACCCAAGGCTAGAGATAGAGAAGGCCTCGAAAGCGTCAGTCTGCTTTTGTAAACACTTCCCATTGGAAGACCCTTATACGCAATCATATATTGTTTTTTGAAACCTTGTGTCCAATTATGTACTGTTTTAGACTAGAAAATTTATGACACGAGATAGCCTATAAAAATTGGTCAGGGGTGCTCAGAATTTTGGAGTGCTAATCTCTGGGCCCGCCAGTGTAAATGAAGTTTGGTTTCTCCCACTCTTTGAGTGCTGTTTGCTGCTTCTTGTGTGATTCCCATAACGAATCAACAATGGCCACTTCCTTAAGAAAGGAAGCACTGTGAATGGCCACAACTAGACCCAGGAGACCAGGTAAGCTTCTTGTCTCTGCTACTTTCTGGTTAATGAACATGGAAGCCTCACATTGACCTCTGAGTCTCAATGTCCCTATTTGTAAAATTGGGGTACACCTGCTCTGGCTACCTCACCCAGTTTTCCTCATTTAGTTGGCCAGTTTAGAGCAATAACATCATGATTTAAAGGTAAAAGAGCTTCAGGTTTCACCTGGACAGGTCACCTATCTGGAATCCATGACCTTCTCTTCAAATCCTTCCCACCTGCCAGAGAACTGGCATCCTTCACTTGCCCTGCACCCTGCCTCTGACAACCATAATTATCTCCAGCAATGATATTTTAATTGAGGAAACAGGATAAACTCCCTCACTGTAGCTAGACCCCCCAGGTCTGGCCTATCTGAAGGTTAGCCATTGAGTGGTTTAACCACAAACTGTTGTGTCCCTTCTGCCTCATCAAAGTGGTCCAAGCTTCCTCCACCTCACTATGTTATTAACAGGTTCAACTTGCATTAACATATACATGGGTACAAACAAACGTGCATCCACACTAATGCACACCTTGGCCCTTGCACTTCTCAAACAGAGCCCCACCACAGCTCCCAACACTGTGTGGCCTGGGTCCACGCTCCTTGCCACAATCCTAATCTCAGCCAGATCCACATCTCTCTGCTTAAGGGTGAAATGGAGAAAAAGACAAGAGAAGACTCTCTGTTCATCCCAGCTCTGTGTACAGCGACCATTTGCCCCAGTTTGCCTGGGATGCCCTGGGTGTATGCCTCGTGTCCTGGCATAATGATGGCAAGTGCCCCTCTGAGTGAAACATCTCTTTGGACAATAAATAACATTGCCATGGTCTTGGAGTCATGCCACTGGACTTCAAGAATTAGAGATGTCCATAGCAAAGCCTAGACCTAGCTCCCTTAGGAGTTGGAGATATAGGAAGGTAGTGACCGTGGTAAGGAGGCCGCGGGGAGGGGACGGGACTTCGGGTGTGGAGTTGATTCCCTCTTCTTTCCTCTGTTTCCTCAAGCTCTGTTCTGTCAATGCAACTTCATCATCATCTTCAACAACTTAAAATTGTTTTCTGTCTTTCTACACTTGGAGTTTATTTTTGGAAAAATAAAGGAGAAAGTAAAGGGTGCTCTCCTATCACCAGGTGCCAAGTCAACCACAACCCCAGCTTCTGGGCCTTTCCCAGGACTCCAAACACAAAGAGGGATATCCTCCTGAAGGAATTACAGGAAACTTACCCCCGCCCCCTCAGAAAGTTTGAATGGATCTATCTGTTAAAAAACAATGAATTCGGGCTGGGGTTGTGGTCAGCAGCAGGGCACTCCCCCAGTACATACATGCAAGGCGCGGGGTTCCATTCTCAGCACCACATAAAAATAAACTAAGAAATAAAGGTATTGTGTCCAACTACAACTTAAAAAAAAAAAAAACAATGAATGCCCCTGACCAGGGGATGGATGGTCAAACTCCCACAGATATTCTATTAAATTACCCATAGTTGTGGGCTAGATGGTTCCATCACCCTCGGGTCTGCCCTCCTCCAGCCAAAGCTCCGGCAGGAAGAGTGGGGGTCGGGAGAAAAGGCTGTGGTTATGGTGATGTCATAAGGGCACCTATGACACAGGCACTAGCATGACTCCCAACAGTTTAACCCTTCTAAGGAAAACCTAGAAGACTTGTCCTTTTCCACCTAGAATATCTATAAAAATAACACCCCGAGCCAGGTGCAGTGGCACTTGCCTACAATCCCATAGACTTGGAAGTCTGAGGCAGTAGGATGGCAGGTTCAAAGCCAGCCCAGGCAAGATAGTAAGACCCTGTCCTAAAATAAATTTTTAAAAAGACTGGGAATGTCATAGGGTCCTGGGTTAAATTCCCAGTACCTCAAAAATTAAAAATAAAAATAAAAACACTCTAAATACTGACTGATTGAAACAAAAGCATATGATGATATTCCTTACCACCTGGCTGGTGTTCATTAAATGGGTTTCAGTGGATTGAAACAGTAGTATACCAAATAATAATTAGAATGAGTTTGCTCTCTGGGTAGCAATATAGAAGATGTACAAGATCTAGTAAGTGAAGTAAATCAAGATGAAGAAAAAGATGACCCAAATAAAAGCACTTAGGTAAACACATGTTCTGTGATGGCATTATCTTAAAAAGAGGTGGGGATTGGGGAAAGAGACACAACAACCATCATTGTCTCCAACAATTATATTTTAATTGAGGGAACAGGATAAACTCCTTCGCTGTAGTTAGATCCCTGGTTCTGGCCTATCTGCAGGCTAGTCATTGAGCAGGCTTCTGAAAAAGCAGAAAACACACAGCCCAGAAAATCCCCTGAAGCCCCCATGACCTGCCTGGGCCCCATTTCACTCTCCAGTGGGTTCAAGCCCTTCGCCTCTGTCTCTGAGGCCCTTGAGGTCACAATCAGATGGATGAGGGGTGGCCACTGCAAAAGAAGGGACCCACCTCTGCCTCTACCCAACCTCTAAAGACCCACCTGGACATTGTTCCCCCTCAGAGTCACAGTCCAATGGGTCACCGAGGCATGCATTTGGAATTACGGGGTGAATGTGGGAGAAGCCTGTGTGGGTGTATAGGGAGAATGCAGGGAAGAAAAAGGAGGCCATTTGAGGCTGGGGAACATGTTGGTGTGAAGTTAATGGGGTGAGTGGGTGGGGAAGACAGGAGGAGTAAGGCAGAAGATGGGGGATATAGTGGGGATAAATTGCGTTGGCCAGGGAAGATTTTGGAAGCATACATTGGAAGATAAAGGTGTTAGCTAGATCCTGGGAGACCTGCATAAGTTTAGAGCCTTCATCTGTCTGGCTTCAGAGGCAAGACCCTAGTCACCAGATTCCACTGTCCATGGGAATAACAATGGAATGACGTTAGTCCAACTTTACAACTGAGGAAAAAAGAGAGAAAGAAACTAGGGTTCCACAATCCCCTCCAAGGGTGTCCCCCCTCCGAAACCTTTCACTAGGCCCCACCTGTAGTTTTCCCCACCTCCCAATAGTGCCAAGTTGGGGAGTAAGCCTTTCTGTTAGATTTTCAGGGGATATTCCAGATCCAAACTGTAGCGGTCACATTCTGAGGTACTGGGAATTAGGGCTTCAACGTATCTTTTTGAGGGGACTTAAGTCAACCAATAACACCAATCACAAGCCAGTCACTGACTACAGTATTCCCCTGAGGAGAAGACACAACTAGTCAACTCATTTCCCTATGGCCCAACGCAATTTTCAGGAAGAGACAGCAGTGACCCAAGAGCAGCCAGTATCCCCAACACTTGTGGGATGCAGCACCGCTCTTCAGGGAGGATCCTCTACATCCTCATATCTTCTGTGGCCCATCCCTTTATTCCACTCAGATCTACCTGTTTCCTGTAGTGAGTTTTCACCACTTCAAAATAGCTTCTTTGGGATTCCAGTTAATCTTTTTTTTTTAATTTATTTTTATTGTAAACAAATGGGATACATGTTGTTTCTGTTTGTACATGGAGTAACAGCATACCATTTGCATATTCATATATTTACATAGAGTAATGATGTTTGATTCATTCCGTTATTTTTTTCCTTCCCCCCCACCCCTCCCACCTCTCTTATCCCTCTATACAGTCCCTCCTTCCTCCATTCTTGTCCCCCTACCACCCCCCATTAAGTATCATCATCCGCTTATCAGTGAGATCATTCCTCTTTTGGATTTTTGAGATTGGCTTATCTCACTTAACATGATATTCTCCAATTTCATCCATTTGCCTGCAAATGCCATAATTTTATTATTCTTTATAGCTGAGTAATATTCCATTGTATATATATATCACAGTTTCTTTATCCATTCATCAATTGAAGGGCATCTAGGTTGGTTCCATAGTCTGGCTATTGTGAATTGAGCAGCTATGAATATTGATGTGGCTGTATCTCTGTAGTGTGCTGATCTTAAGTCCTTTGGGTATAGGCCAAGAAGTGGGATAGCTGGGTCAAATGGTAGGTCCATTCCAAGTTTTCTAAGGAATCTCCACACTGCTTTCCAGTGTGGCTGCACTAATTTGCAGTCCCACCAGCAATGTATGAGTGTACCTTTTTCCCCACATCCTCGCCAACACCTATTGTTGCTTGTATTCTTGATAATTGCCATTCTAATTGGGGTGAGATGGAATCTTAGTGTAGTTTTGATTTGCATTTCTCTTATTACTAAAGATGTTGAACATTTTTTCATATATCTGTTGATTGCTTGTACATCTTCTTCTGTGAAGTGTCTGTTCATTTCCTTAGCACATTTGTTGATTGGGTTATTTGTATTCTTGGTGTAGAGTTTTTTGAGTTCTTTATATATTCTGGAAATTAGTGCTCTATCTGAAGTATGAATGGCAAAAATATTCTCCACTCTGTAGGCTCTCTCTTCACATTGCTGATAGTTTCCTTTGCTGAGAGAAAGCTTTTTAGTTTGAATCTATCCCAGTGGTTGATTCTTGCTTTTATTTCTTGTGCTATGGGAGTCCTGTTAAGGAAGTCTGATCCTAAGCCAACAAGGTGAAGATTTGGACCTACTTTTTCTTCTATAAGATGCAGGGTCTCTGGTCTGATTTCAAGGTCCTTGATCCATTGTGAGTTGAGTTTTGTGCAGGGTGAGAGATAGGGGTTTAGTTTCAATCTGTTGCATATGGATTTCCAGTTTTCCCAGCACCATTTGTTGAAGAGGCTATCTTTTCTCCATTGCATATTTTTGGCACCTTTGTCTAGTATGAGAAAATTGTATTTATTTGGGTTTGTGTCCGTGTCCTCTATTCTGTACCATTGATCTACCTGTCTATTTTGGTGCCAATACCATTCTGTTTTTGTTACTATTGCTTTGTAGTAGAGTTGAAGATCTGGTATTGCAATACCCCCTGTTTCACTCTTCCTGCTAAGGATTGCTTTAGCTATTCTGGGTTTCTTATTCTTCCAGATGAATTTCATGATGGCTTGCTCTATTTCTGTGAGGTACGTCATTGGGATTTTAATTGGAATTTCATTGAATCTGTATAGCACTTTTGGTAGTATGGCCATTTTGACAATATTAATTCTGCCTATCCAAGAACATGGGAGATCTTTCCATCTTCTTAGGTCTTCCTTAATTTCTTTCTTCAGTGTTTTGTAGTTTTCATTGTAGAGATCTTTTACCTCTTTGGTTAGATTGATACCCAAGTATTTTATTTTTTTTAGGCTATTGCAAATGGAGTTGTTTTTCTCATTTCCCTTTCAGCTGTTTCATCGCTTGCATATAAAAATGCTGTAGATTTATGCGTGTTGATTTTATAGCCTGCTATTTTGCTGAATTCATTGATGAGGTCTAGAAGTTTTCTGGAGGAGGTTTTTGGATCCTCTAAATATAGAATCATGTCATCCGCAAATAGTGACAGCTTAAGTTCCTCTTTTCCTATCCATATCCCTTTAATTTCTTTAGTCTGCCTCATTGCTCTGGCTAGAGTTTCGAGGACAATGTTGAATAGAAGTGGTAAAAGAGGACATCCCTGTCTTGTTCCCGTTTTTTAAAGGGAATGGTTTCAGTTTTTCTCCATTAAGAATGATGTTGGCCATGAGCTTAGCATAAATAGCCTTTACAATGTTCAGGTATGTTCCTACTATCCCTATTTTTTCCTAGTGTTTTCAGCATGAAGGGGTGTTGTATATTGTCAAATGCTTTTTCTGAGTCAATTGAAATAACCATATGATTCTTATCCTTAAGTCTATTGACATGATGGATTATGTTTATTGATTTACAAATGTTGAACCATCCTTGCATTCCAGGAATGAACCCCACTTGATCGTGGTGCACCATTTTCGTAATATGTTTTTGGATACGGTTTGCCAATATTTTGTTAAGAATCTTTGCATCTATATTCATCAAGGATATTGGTCTAAAATTTTCTTTCCTTGATGTGTCTTTGCCTGGTTTGGGTATGAGGGTGATATTAGCTTCATAGAATGAGTTTGGTAGGGTACCCTCCTTTTCTATTTCCTGGAATACTTTGAGAAGTATTGGAATGAGTTCTTCTTTGAAGGTCTTGTAGAACTCGGCTGAGAATCCGTCTGGTCCTGGGCTTTTCTTGGATGGTAGATTTTTAATGGCTTCTTCTATTTCATTGCTTGATATTGATCTCTTTAAATCGTTTATGTCCTCCTGGTTCAGTTTGGGAGGAGCATATGTCTCTAGAAATTTGGCAATGTCTTCGGTACTTTCTATTTTGTTGGAATACAGATTTTCAAAGTAGCTTCTCATTATGTTCTGTATCTCAGTGGTGTCTGTTGTGATATTTCCTTTTTCATCATGTATTTTAGTGATTTGAGTCTTCTCTCTCCTTCTTTTTGTTAGTGTGGCTAAGGGTTTATCTATTTTGTTTACTTTCTCAAAGAACCAACTTTTTGTTATGTCAATTTTTTGAATAGTTTCTTTTGTTTCAATTTCATTGATTTCAGCTCTGATTTTAATTATTTCCGGTCTTCTACTACTTTTGCTGTTATTCTGTTCTTCTTTTTCTAGGGCTTTGAGCTGTAATGTTAGGTCATTTAATTGTTGTCTTTTCATTCTCTTCTGGAATGCGCTCCATGCAATGAATTTTCCTCTTAGTACCACTTTCATAGTGTCCCAGAGATTTTGATATGTTGTATCATCATTCTCATTGACCTCTAAGAATTTTTTAATCTCCTCCCTGATGTTTTTTGTTATCCATATTTCATTCAATAGCATATTATTTAGTCTCCAAGTGTTGGAGTAATTTCCTTTTTTTACTTTGTCATTGATTTCTACTCAGTCCATTATGATCTGATAGAACACAAGGCCGTATCTCTATTTTTTTTTGCATTTCCTAAGGGCTGCTTTGTGGCATAACATATGGTCTATTTTTAAGAAGGTTCCATGTGCTGCTGAGAAGAAAGTGTATCCACTCGTTGCTGGATGGAATATTCTATATATGTCTATTAAGTCTAGGTTATCGATTGTGTTATTGAGTTCTATGGTTTCTGTGGTTGGATTTTGTTTGGAAGATCTATCTAGTGGTGACAGTGGTGCTTTAAAGTCGCCCAGAATTATTGTGTTGTGGTCGATGTGATTCTTGAAATTGAGAAGGATTTGTTTGATGTACAGGGATGCACCATTGTTTGGGGCATAAATATTTACTATCATTATGTCTTCCTGATTTATGGTTCCCTTAAGCAGTATGAAATGTCCTTCTTTATCCCTTCTGACGAACTTTGGCTTGAAGTCCACTTTATCTGATATAAGGATGGAAACCCCCGCTTTTTTACTGAGTCCATGTGCATGGTAGGTTTTTTCCCATCCTTTCACCTTTAGTCTGTGGATGTCTTTTTCTATGAGATGAGTCTCTTGCAGGCAGCATATTGTTGGGTCTTTCTTTTTAATCCATTCTGCCAGTCTATGTCTTTTGATTGATGAGTTTAGGCCATTAACATTCAGGGTTATTATTGAGAAATGATTTGTATTCCCAGTCATTTGGCTTATTTTTGGTTTTTAAGTTGGCTTGGTTTCTCCTTTGAGTGGTTTTTCTCTAAGGTAGTTCCTCCCTTTGCTGACCTACATTGTTGTTTTTCATTTCCTCCTCATGGAATATTTTGTTGAGAACATTCTGTAGTGCAGGCTTTCTATTTGTAAATTCTTTTAACTTTTGTTTATCATGGAAGGATTTTATTTCATCTTCAAATCTGAAGGTTAGTTTTGCTGGGTATAGGATTCTTGGTTGGCAAACATGTTCTTTCCGAGCTTGAAATATGTTGGTCCAGGCCCTTCTAGCTTTTAGAGTCTGGGTTGAGAAGTCTGCTGCTATCTGTATTGGTCTCCCCCATATGTAATCTGATGCTTTTCTCTCGCGGCCTTCAAAATCCTATCTTTATTTTGAATGTTAGGCATTTTCATTATAATGTGCCTTGGTGTGGATCTGTTGTGATTCTGTGCATTTGGTGTTTTGTAAGCCTCTTGTATTTGATTTTCCATTTCATTCTTTAGGCTTGGGAAATTTTCTGATATTATTTCATTGAATAGGTTGTTCATTCCTTTGGTTTGTATCTCTGTGCCTTCCTCAATCCCAGTAATTCTTAAATTTGGTCTTTTCATGATGTCCCATAGTTCTTGGAGATTCTGTTCATGATTTCTTACCATCTTCTCTGTTTGGGCGACTTTATTTTCAAGATTCAATATTTTGTCTTCATTGTCTGAGGTTCTGTCTTCCAAGTGGTCTAGTCTGTTGGTGATGCTTTCCATTGAGTTTTTTATTTGGTTTATTGTCTCCTTCATTTCAAGGATTTCCATTTGGTTTTTTTTGAGAATCTCTATCTCTTTGTTGAAATGATCTTTTGCTTCCTGCAGGTGCTCTTTCAGCTTATTGGTATTATTATTCATTGCCTGCATTTGCTCTCTATCTCATCCTTTGCTTCGTGAATCATCTTAATCATGTATAATCTGAAGTCCTTTTCTGACATTTCTTCTAACATACTGTCATTGGACTTTATTAATATAGAATCTAGATTTGTTTGGATCGTTTTCTTCCCCTGTTTTTTCATGTTGTTCATGTATCTTCCCCTCTAGCACTGCAGATCTGGGGTATTGCAGATTTCCCCCTATAGGCGTATAGTGGCCCTATAGGTTTCCAAAACCCTTTCTTAAGGGGAGATCAATATATAGCAGTGCCCAAATCAGACACTATGCAATTCTAGACCAAATAGCCCCTATGGGGACAATAACAAAATTGTCATAATAAACAAAATGTGTTCAAATGTTATCTTCAGTAAAGCAAACAGGTTTACAATAATGTCTGCAGTTTCTAATGGAGGACAAAGAGGATGCAGAGGGATGAAGAATATGGCTGTTAATGGGATAATAAAAGAATATACAGAAGTTCTAGAAAATAGAAAGTGTGAGAGTGTAATCAAAAGAAATCGGATGTTAGCATGTAAATAAGGGAGAAAGCAACTCTGAGGGAAAAGAAAGCAAGAAAAGTAAAGAAATAAAAACTTAAATATTTTTTTAAAAAGGAGAAAAAAGAAAATCTACTGTGTAACAGTCATATACTAATGAAACCTCAGTGTTCAGTAGCGTGATGTATGAGAGGTACCTGACAATGAGCTTCAAACCTCCAGCAGGTGTCTCAGGATGGGATTTGCCCCACCCAAAGATCGGAGCTACAGCTTCCCGGATTATCCAAGATGGCTGCTCTGGCTTCCAAATGTGTTGACAAATGGGGAGCTGCAGCTCAGGGGTGGACGTGGTCAGCTGGAGGTCCTGGAGACAGGATGCAGTTGGTCTGGCAGTGGTCCTGGAGGTCGGATGTGTTTGGTGTGGTTGTGGGATCCAGGAGGCCGGGTGCAATCAGTTGGTCTGGGTTCCCGGTGATAGGGCACAGTCAGTTGGTCTGGGGGCCCTGGCGGCAGGGAGCAGTCAGTTGATGTGAGGGCCCCAGAGGCAGGGAGTGATTGGTTGGGCTGAGGGATCCTGGAGACGGGACTCAGTCAGTCCTACAGGGCCTGGCTGTTGTCTCAAAATGGCGTCAGCCAGGTGTAATCAAACCTGCAGGTACTGTAACAGTGAACTTCCAGGCAGCAGCAGGCAGCTAGTTCTCCACTGGCAGTCTGCGGTCAGTCTGCTGGCAGCAAGAAACAGATATCCTCTGCTTGAATCCGGCGTTGCGGAGCGACAAGGAACACAGCCTGCCTCTAGACCGCCATCTTGGATCTCCTCCAGTTAATCTTATCTCAGAGAGACAAACTGAAGTCTCCACTACTACAGGTGACTTTGAGGCCATTACTCACACTCCTTTTCCCCATCATCCACCACCCTTTCTAGATTCCCTTCACCTTTGACATCTCTGACAGGGCGTTAAAGCTATGGTTATGACCTGTTCACATTAGCCTCCTTTTGCCAAGAAATGTGCAAGTACTAAAAAGGAATCACCATGCTGGCAGGAATAATAACCCTGATCTTTAGGATGGGGTGAGCTGCTGCTACACTATGGGGGCAGAGAATGCTGTTTGAGTGATTCTCTGGAAGATCTCTTGGTGCCTCGCCCCCAGGTGTAATGGTAGATGAACCCATAAGGTAGTCATGACCTAAGAAGCTATTGAGATTCCCCAGGGAATCATATCCCACTGTATATCTGAAATAAATCCCAGTTATGGGGGGGGGTGTGTATGAGAGAGACAGAGAGAGATACTTGTATATGCTGCAAAGTTGGATCTGATGATAATTTGTTGAGTTTATTTTGTTTTGTTTGCTTCTATGTTCATGAGACATGTTGTTGCATCATTTTCTATTTTTCCACTGTATTTGTCTGGTCTTAATATCAGGTATGCCACTATGCTCAGCTTAAATTCATTTTTTTAAAAATTGAATTCAAATTATTTGTTTCGTCTTGAACAAGTTTTTCGTGGTTTTTGATGCATTTCATCAAATCAATGGCTGTATAGTTGTTCACAATATTCCCTAAGTTTAGCAGGTACCATAGGAAGTTCTGATGATGAAATGACCCAGCAGAATTGCTCCAATTAGAGCTCAATTCCCAGGTCTTTATCTATTCACCTGGTTCAGTCACTGTGATTGGCATATGGAAGGGCTTTGACCTCAGGTAAGGCAGGCTGTCTGCCACTAAGCGACCCCTGAAGGAGCTGACAGTTATAAACCAAACTTTGAATTAATAAAGAAGTCTCTGAATTAATAAAAATGCCTTTTACTCTGCCTTTGTGCTTGAATGGCATTTGGGGTAGCATATCACTTGAGGCTCAAATATATTTTCTTTCAGAGTATGAGGGTGTTGCTTCACTCTCTCCTTGCACCCCATGTTGCTGCTGAGAGCAGAGGTCAATCTGAAACCTATTCCCTAGTTGGTAAATTGTTGATTTCTCTTCCTCTTTAACTTTTGGAGTGTTTTATATTCATCAGTAATGACACTGCTGCAGCCTCTTGGCTCTCCATCTCTTTTCTTTCATCTTTTGAGGGCAAGTGAGTTCCTTTAAGCTTTGGGAGTCATTCATGCCCTAATGTTGCTGCCGTCCATTTCTGTACTTCCTTTCTTAGGGACACACACTCAACCGTGACAGACACTTCCGGATCACTGGTTATTTTCTCTAATCTTTTCATTTCTCTGCCCTTTTGTGCTGCAATCCAGGAAGCTTCTTCATGCCAAACATTCCACTCACTAATCTGCTCTTTATATGTCCTTTCTGCTATTCATCCCATCTATTAATTTTGACAAGCATTTTTCCTTTCTAAGGTCTATAAATGGATTCTTAATAATTTTTTTAACTTAAGATGTTTTCTTCCATCCACTGAGCATATTAATTTCATTCTTTGGATTTTTCTTAAGTCTTTCCCTTGGCCATTGTGTTTGCTTACGGGGTGTAAGGATGGTTTTTCATGCTGTTGCTTTCCAAAGCCTGGTGGTTCTTGTTTGGGTGTCCATCTTTGATTTTAGATTTCCCCATAGCCTGTTGATGAGTGCTGTCTCTGACTCTGTGAAATACAAGGGAGGTTTGGGGAAGGCTCTCAGGTGATATGTCAGTGGCAAGGTACCAGGCCTTGCCACTCCTCTTCCAGACCAGTCACAGGAGAGGGCCACCTGGAACAAGTACTCTCTTGCTAGTTGCCTAGTTCCCTGGAGAGTTGGTTAGTACATTGCAACCAGCTCCTGCCAGCTGCTTGGACAGCCTATGTAGTCACTCTTTCCTTTTTCCTCAAGATCTTTTTTAGAACTTCTTTTAAAAAAATCTTTTCATATATGCCTTCTTCTAGAGATTTCACATAATTTCTGTCCATGGATCATACCTTCCTATTTAGGTACAATTAGAGATTTTGAAATTAATGCATTTTTCTGTTGTTCCTATGAATTTATAGAAGGAAAGAAAGTCCTGAGCCTGTGCTTAAACATTTGGAGCCATTTTCTCCTGGATGTTTTCTGAGTTTTCTGTATGGTATGTTTCCTTCAGGTTTGGGATGAGAACTTAAACAAATTTTAACCAGTGACTGAGAATTTTCTTCTGCAGATGGTTTGTCTCTGCTTTTTAATTGGAATTTTAATTTATTCTTGTCTTGTCCTTTTTTTTTTTTTTTTTTTCCCTTTGCCTTCCTGAACAATTCAGTCCAATGTAAATACCTAGAAGGGAGAGAGCAACCATGACACAGAGCCAGTGAGGACGCCGAAAGGAATGTGCAAGGCATTGGTGTGGGAGGGGTGTCCAGCAGAGAACCTGACCGAGAGAGGAGGAGTCCACCCAGGGGTCTGAGATCATATCAGTAATGTGCATCATATCCCATGATATGAGGAGGGCAGACTTGTCCCATAGGAAGCCAGAACTTGAGGCAATGGCGGGGGGATCCAAGATGGTGGTGTAGAGGGAGGCTACATTCCTTGTCGCTCCGCAACGCCAGATTCAAGCAGAGGATATCTGTTTCTCGGTGAGGCAGTTTTTGCTGCTTATCAATCCCCTGCTCTTTACCCCATTTGTCTGCTGTGATCACCTGCAATCTGCCAGCATATCAACACCTTTTTTGAGAGCAGATTGCTCACTGTCAGGTGTCTATCATCCGCCATTTGCCTGCCTCTCGCCTGTCCATCGCCTGCCTTACCCCTATCCATCACCCAACGCTTGAGGTTCACCTCCCGATCGTCCGACAGCTGCCAGCAGATTGACCGCAGACCGCCAGTGGAGAACCAACTGCCTGCTGCTGCCTGGAAGTTCACTGTTACAGTACCTGCAGGTTTGATTACACCTGGCTGACGCCATTTTGAGACAACAGCCAGGCCCTGTAGGACCCCTGGCCGGACTGACTGAGTCCCGTCTCCAGGATCCCTCAGCCCAACCAATCACTCCCTGCCTCTGGGGCCCTCACATCAACTGACTGCTCCCTGCCGCCAGGGCCCCCAGACCAATTGACTGTGCCCTGTCACCGGGAACCCAGACCAACTGATTGCACCCGGCCTCCTGGATCCCACAACCACACCAAACACATCCGACCTCCAGGACCACTGCCAGACCAACTGCATCCTGTCTCCAGGACCTCCAGCTGACCACATCCACCCCTGAGCTGCAGCTCCCCATTTGTCAACACATTTGGAAGCCAGAGCAGCCATCTTGGATAATCCTGGAAGCCATAGCTCCAATCTTCGGGTGGGGCAAATCCCATCCTGAGACGCCTGCTGGAGGTTTGAAGCTCATTGTCAGGTACCTCTCATACATCACGCTACTGAACACTGGGAGGTTTCATTAGTATATGACTATTATACAGTAGATTTTTTTTCTACTTTTTTAAAAAAAAATTTAAGTTTTTATTTCTTTACGTTTCTTGCTCTCTTTTCCTTCTGTTTACCTGTTCCCTCAGAGTCGCTTTCTCCCTTATTTACATGATGTTATTGTCCCCATAGGGGCTATTTGGTCTAGGATTGCACAGTGTCTGATTTGGGCACTGCTAATATTGATCTCCCCTTAAAGAAAGGGTTTTGGAAACCTATAGGGCCACTATACGCCTATAGGGGGAAATCTGCAATACCCCAGATCTGCAGTGCTAGAGGGGAAGATACATGAACAACATGAAAAAACAGGGGAAGAAAACGATCCAAACAAATCTAGATTCTATAGTAATAAAGTCCAATGACAGTATGTTAGAAGAAATGTCAGAAAAGGACTTCAGATTATACATGATTAAGATGATTCACGAAGCAAAGGATGAGATAGAGAGCAAATGCAGGCAATGAATGATAATACCAATAAGCTGAAAGAGCACCTGCAGGAAGCAAAAGATCATTTCAACAAAGAGAGATTCTCAAAAAAAACCAAATGGAAATCCTTGAAATGAAGGAGACAATAAACCAAATAAAAAACTCAATGGAAAGCATCACCAACAGACTAGACCACTTGGAAGACAGAACCTCAGACAATGAAGACAAAATATTGAATCTTGAAAATAAAGTCGCCCAAACAGAGAAGATGGTAAGAAATCATGAACAGAATCTCCAAGAACTATGGGACATCAAGAAAAGACCAAATTTAAGAATTACTGGGATTGAGGAAGGCACAGAGATACAAACCAAAGGAATGAACAACCTATTCAATGAAATAATATCAGAAAATTTCCCAAGCCTAAAGAATGAAATGGAAAATCAAATACAAGAGGCTTACAGAACACCAAATGCACAGAATCACAACAGATCCACACCAAGGCACATTATAATGAAAATGCCTAACATTCAAAATAAAGATAGGATTTTGAAGGCCGCGAGAGAAAAGCATCAGATTACATATGGGGGAGACCAATACAGATAGCAGCAGACTTCTCAACCCAGACTCTAAAAGCTAGAAGGGCCTGGACCAACATATTTCAAGCTCGGAAAGAACATGTTTGCCAACCAAGAATCCTATACCCAGCAAAACTAACCTTCAGATTTGAAGATGAAATAAAATCCTTCCATGATAAACAAAAGTTAAAAGAATTTACAAATAGAAAGCCTGCACTACAGAATGTTCTCAACAAAATATTCCATGAGGAGGAAATGAAAAACAACAATGTAGGTCAGCAAAGGGAGGAACTACCTTAGAGAAAAACCACTCAAAGGAGAAACCAAGCCAACTAAAAACCAAAAATAAGCCAAATGACTGGGAATACAAATCATTTCTCAATAATAACCCTGAATGTTAATGGCCTAAACTCATCAATCAAAAGACATAGACTGGCAGAATGGATTAAAAAGAAAGACCCAACAATATGCTGCCTGCAAGAGACTCATCTCATAGAAAAAGACATCCACAGACTAAAGGTGAAAGGATGGGAAAAAACCTACCATGCACATGGACTCAGTAAAAAAGCGGGGGTTTCCATCCTTATATCAGAACTTGAGCACTATAAGAATTGACACATAGAGGGTGTCCTGACATTTCCTGACAGCTCTGGTTGGGTGAGAGGGGCATTTCTACAGAGTAGCAGAAAATGAGGGGACAGGAGCCACATGAAGAGAACAATAGTCCACTGTGGTGTCAGAGAGCTCGAGCAGGGTAGGGAAGGTGTTTGTACAGGAAAGAGATCATTAGCAACCATGGAAGAATAGCTAGTGGGGAAGACTGAATAAGAAAATTTATTAAGAGCCAGGTACAGTGGCACATGCCTAATCCTAGCAACTTGGGAGGCCAAGGCAGGAGGATTGCAAGGCCAGCCTGAGCAACTTAGCAAGACCTTGTCTTAAAACAAAGAATAGAAAAGGTCGAAGATGTAACTCAGTGGTAAAGCACCCAAGCTCAATGTTCAGTCCCCTGTATCTATCTATCTCTCTCTCTCTCTCTCTCTCTCTCTCTCTCTCTCTCTCTCTCTCTCTCTCTCTCTCTCTTTCTGTGTCACACACACACACACACACACACACACACACACACACACAAATAAATAAACAAATAAATAAAAATGAAGGATATGGAAAGGAGAAAACTAGAATGAACCCTTTGAGTTTAGATTGGGATTGAAGGTCTCATTGTGAACTCACAGATTCCAATACAGAAAGACACAGAAATAAACATTGATATGAGTATTGTTTGTGCATATATGAAAGCATATTGCCCAGCCCTGCTCATTGAGAGGGGCTAGAAGCAGAGGTAGCTCACCTCTAAGAGTTTCGTGGGTCACTCCAGTCTACCCCAGAATTTGCTGCTTTTTCCATGGCCACCAGCATTTAAAAACACTGTTTTATGAATGATTATGAATTTTTTTTAGCTTTATTAAGTTATAATTGACAAGTTAAAGTACATATTTAAGGGTACAATTTCATGTTTTGAAGAATACAGAACAATGAGGGGACATAGTACTTGACATTCATCCTGAAAGGTGGGGGTCATTAGCCTTGCTTCACAACTTAGGAACCTGGGACTTAGAAAAAGGAATCAATTTGTCCATAGCCACATGGCCGGAACAGACAGAGTCAGGGACCTGACCTGGATCAGAGAGAGACAGAAATCCTTCAGAGTAAGAGTGAGAGAACCAGGTACTGAGACACAAGGGCACGGTATGTAAGGTCAGAACACAAAACAGAGTTAATACCTAAGTGTATGACAGAGAGCTGGAGCCTGAGACCCCTGGGCATTGTCTCAGAAACCTCTGTGAGCCTTGGGATCAGGTCACCAGGGCAGAGTCCTGGATATAGGGCTCTCTAAAGGAAAGGACTCAGACCTCAGACCCCTCCCTCTCTGCAGGGATCTACGGGATAGCAGTATCCAGACAGGAAGAGGGGCAGACTTGGCTTTAACCTCTTAATTGGCCCTTTTTCACCAACTAGCCCCATTCCCACCCTGAGTGGCAGCATGTCACAGGAAGGGACTTTTCAGAGAAACCCGCTCTGCTTGGACCAGTTCTTGCACAGACAGACAAGGCCAAGGCCTCCTCAGCTCCTGGATCTTGATAGCTTGAAGTGTGACACTCACCTAAGGGCAGGGCTGGCAGCAGAATGCCATCTCTTCCATTCCCATGCTGTGAAACCTCCCAACTGGCCAGGTGTGGAGGAAAATGAATCCTAGCCTCCATTTGGGGCTCAAGAGTAAGGAAGGGACAGATGGTGTTTGAGGTGGGAATGAGAATTTGATTGGGCTCTCTAACAGCTTCCTGTTTAGGTCTCAAATTCTGACTCAGCTTAGTGTAGGGATACAGCCCCAGTTGTGTAGGGAGATAAGATCATGGGCTTATGGTGGGTGGGTTCTTCTCACAGCCATAAGGAACAAGCCCTGAGCAACTAGACCCAGCTGGGTGAATTCCTGGCAGATGTGCTGCCATTGCCATGACTCCCACCCCCAGACTTCTGTTCTACAGAGTCTTGGGGAGAGTGTGGCATTTCTATCAATCAAGCATGAGTGGTGCCCCCTGGGGTTGGCCAGCCTTATCAATCTGTAACACCAACTTTCCTACCTATAGCAGACATTGCTAATCAATTTCAGTCTTTGCTCAGTCTAGACAAGGAGCTCAGAACCTTCTCTACACAAAGCTTCAGATAACCCCAGCCAATTCTACGCCATACTAAATGTCAAGTGTCTCTCATCATCTGCCCTGTCCTTCCAGAGTTTGTCAGAGAAAGTGTTTGGAAGATCACTTCACTGCTTTATTGGGAGGGGAATACACTCTGTCACAACACAAGGCCCTGAGCCCAGCAGGATCTCCAATTCAAGATGCAGCTGGCTAGCTGTGACTCGGTATTGACCTTTGATGAGACCCCGGGAAGCACAGGTGTGGCACCTCCAGTAGGCCTGGATGATACGAACAGCATTGAGAACCTGGCAGTAGCGCTGACGGATGCGCCACATGCGGGCCCAGGACTGCAACCTGACTGCTGCCCACTCCTCCCGTGAAAATTTATCCAGTGTCACCCGTCGCCTCTTCTCTGTAAATTTTGCCTGCATCAGCCTCCACCAGGACTGAATGACCCAGGCCCTGAGGGCAGCGTGTAGCAGTGTCCTACGAACCAGTGTGCCCCGCCACCAGGCCTGGATCTTTACAACTGGCATATCTTCTTCAGAGATCTGGATTGCTGGAGGCTTGCAAGAAAAAAAGAGGAGACATTCAGAAAATATTCCCTACCTATTTTAGTCAAAAGTGTACCAGGAAAGACACTGATTCCCTAGAAACCCTTCTAAAAGTGGCTGGGACCAGAAAAACAGGTCAGTGACCAACCTCTGCCACCTTCTGGTTAACAGCTACAATCATATCACCTTGCCCTTTGAATCCTAGTATCCCAGTCTGTAAAATGGGAATACACCTTCCCTGGCAATCAGTTTTCTGATAGATCAAGTTAGCCAGGCTAGAGCAAATCTCTATGATCTATGAGTCAAAAGACTATCATGATCTGCCAGAACCTACCCCCTACTTAACCAAGACCCATATCCCTTTAAACCCTCCCAACTGCTGGGGCAGTGGCATCCTTAGCTCATCCCGCCCTCATCCTTGACTCTACCTTGTTCTAGAAACTACTCCCTCCATCAAGTCCTGGTACTAAAAGTTTCACCCACCCGGATGCAGTGGTACATTCCTATAATCTCAGCTGCTTGGGAGGCTGAGGTAGGAGGATCACAAGTTCAAAGCCAGCTTCAGGAACGGAGAAAGTCCCTAAGCAACTCAGCGAGACCCTATCTCTAAATTAGATATAAAATGGGCTGGGGAAGTGGCTCAGTCATTTAGTGTCCCTGAGTTCAATCCCTGGTACCAAAAATAAATAAATAAAGTTTCACCCAACTCAGAAAGTTCACCCTCTCATCTCTTCCCCCATCTTCACTCCTCTTGACTTACACACACACACACACACACACATACACACACACACACACACACAATTCTAACAAAGCCAAGCTTCCCATATCTTGGTCATTCCATTTCATAAACACAACAGCCCCAGCCCCAGCCCACTATGGTCTGAGAAGTCATACTTCTTCTAAGTCCACATCATTATTGTCTGCGTTCTGTGTCTCAGCCAGAATATCAGTCTGAAAAGGAAACAGGGGAAAGGGACAAACAAAAATGAGTTTATTCCTCTTAGTTCATGACCATGCAAAAGACCCCAGCCACAAGCACTAGGACCCAAAGATCAATGATACCAAGGCAGGGCTCCTCCTACCTCTGATGGGTTCTGTGAAGATAAAGGAGATGATGTCTTCTGAGGATTATCATCTTTATCTTCAGGCTGCTCCTCCTCCTCCTGCAATCAGCAGTTAGGAGAAAAGTAAGGGTAAGTCTGCCATCCCTCCCTCTCCATTCAATAGCCCACACATCCCCAGGGTTTCCCAGAGTCTTCAGATGTCAGAGTCCCCTCATCCTGAGAGATCTATAGGGATATCCTTAAAAAGCCTTGTATATCTGGTTTTCTTTTATTCACCATTGGTCACACAGGGATTGGGTGTAGATGGTTCAAATCCCCCTCAGGTCTGAAGTCCTCCAGTCATGGCATGAGCAGGGAAAGCTGAGGAGGGAGACCTATGATGTCATAAAGGCTGCTGTGACTAGGACACCAGATGAGTCCAATAGTTGAGCCCTCTCCAAGGAAAAGACAAAATTGCTGTCTTTTATTTTTTTAACCATAAATGGTCAAAGCCTGGCTTCAAAGCCAAGGCAGCACAAATACTGGCCCATTGATGTACAATCATGTAAAGATAGTTATTGGTAATAACATTTAATTGAAAAACTTAAATATCCACCAATAGGGGGTACTTTAATGATTTATCTGTTTGTATCTTAGGATACTGGTATATTAAAAATAATGAGTTGATCTATTATTATTGATGAGGAATTATATCCAAGATGTATATTTCAGTGAAAAACTGAAGATCACTATGATCGCATTTATGTAAACAAAACTAAGAACATAACTCTGTACACATTTGAAAATGAATATAAAGGAGAAAAGTAAATACACAGATTGTTACCAATGATTACTGTGTTCGTTTTTTTTCATTACTGTGACAAAGTACCTGGGAAAATTAACTTAGAGGAAAGATTTATTTTGGCTCACAATTCCAGACACTTCAGTTCATGGTTGGCTGGTTCCATTATTTCTGGCCCTGTGGTAAACCAGTACAACATGACAGAACGGTATGGTAGAGAAAAGCCAATCACCTCATGGCAGCTGGGAAACAGAGAGAGAGAGAGAGAGAGAGAGGCCAGGGACAGGATATAGACCCCAAGAACATGCTCCAAGGACCCACTCTCTTCAACTAGGTCCCACTTCTTACAGTTTCTTCCCCCAGAAAGAAAAAAGAAATGCCACCACATGAGAATGTCAGAGTTTTACTACCACTTAGGAGGTAGAGAGCCACAGAGATTATAACTATAATTTTCTCAGTAACCATAACGTAAGAATTCATTGGATAAACTAAAAAATAAAAGTAGCAATTTTCTTTAGGTCACCAAAGAACAATAGATACAAGAAGTCTAAATAAATTCAATTCCAATTCTTTTCTGGTTGTACAGAAGTTCGTGGCCATTTTCATAGCTGTGGATATTTACCAAAACTCTGGACACAGGGACAGAGGGCTGTGAACCTTCCACATGCAGAATAATGTTGTGGAGTTGAGGAGAAATCAGTTGAACATTCACGATGACATGTGAGCTTCTAGGCTAATTAGAATCTGCAAATGCCAGACTTACAGAGTGAGTACTCTGCCAACCATCATTCTCTTCCATGGGACTTCTACGCTATCAGTAACAGTACAGGGAGCTGAGAGCTGAGCTGGCAGTCAAAACAAGACGTCAAGTCTTATAGTGCTACGATTCCATACTTATGCTGGAACAAAGGGTCTAATCCTTTAAGACATATGAAACTGAGGTGTACGAAAACTAGGTAGTGATGACCAAGTTCCATCCTAACCATTTAATTGAAAAATGGCCTGTCTTTAATGCATTTATCCAGTGTTTGGCATACAATTTCAAAACTGAGACACATGAAGAAGCAGAAAAAAATGTGACTTGTAGTCAAAAGAGAAAAAATTAATAGAAGCAGATCCACAGATGATTCATATGTTCAAATTAGCAGACAAGGACTTTAAAATAACTAATATGGATATAATGGATAAAGATTTTAGAGAAAAATGAATGAAAAGATGTAAGGTTCTGACAATGCTATGTTCTGGAGGTGGTTTGTGCATTAGAAGTTGGTCCCCACGGAAGCAATGTGAGACTTTAAGAGGTGGGGACTACTGGGAGCTCCTTAGGTCTTTGGGGTCATTGCCCTTGGAAGGGAATGTTGGTTTCCTGGAGTGAAAGTCTCACAAGAACAAGGCTGACCCCTGACTTGCTCCTTAACTTCCTGTTCAGTGATTTAATCTCCCACTTTCATACATGCTCCTGCCAGTCACGATGAAATACTCACCAGAAGTAAGCCGAGATCAGCACCATGCCTTAACTTTCAGACTGTGAGCTGAATAAACCTCTTTTCTTTAAAAAGTTATCCTGCCTCTGTTAATTAATTATAGTAACAAGTTATTACAGGAAAACAAATGGAAACTCTTTCAAAAATAGCAAAAGAACTAAGTAAAAATCCTAAAACTTAAAGAATTTAGAGAGAAAAGTAGACAATATAACTAAAAAGATGGAGGAGATTGGCAAACAAATGGAAACTCCAGAAAATGGAACAAAAGAACTCAGTGAAAATTCTAAAACTGAAAAACACAATATACAAAATATATACTATACAAAATACGGGATTATAAAGCTACAAGGCAGATCAAAAAAATTTGCAATCTTGTGTTAGTCAGCTTTCCCCTCCTGTGACAAAACACCTGAGAAAACCAACCTAAAAGGAAAGATTTGGTGTACTGCTGGGAGTTGTTTGGAGTTTGGCAGTGTGGTGCTGGGTGATCACACACAAATTTACTATTCAGACAAATGACAATAGAAGTTCCAGTACTGGCATGTCATGTTGCCCAAGGACAGAGCCAAGGTGGTCCCTAAAACCAATTTGATGTCTGAATCTGAATGGAGGAATCTTGGTGTTCAGGAGAGGCAGGAATAGGTTCATCATATGACCCATGAACCAGAACCTCACATCTTCCAGCTAGTATCCAAGAAGCCAAAGAAATGAAACTGGCAAGCTACTTTCAGCTTGAGCTTTACACAACTGTCCTTACTCTCTGATATCTTTCTGATAACATGATTAAGTTGCCTTTTTTGTTTTTTACTTTGATATTTAAAGGATGTTAAATACACTGTTTGAATGTGCTGTTAATTGCTTTGCTTGTGGAACAGAGCCAGCACTGCCCAGTCAGATGAGTGCTTTGTGGACCACAGCCTTAGCTGGGTGCCACCCCAGAAGCCACAGTGTGCTCTGTATCCAAAACACACATGGCAGATGGACGGAGCATCTGAGAATCAGAGCATGGTTGTTGGAGGAACTGTGTAAACTTGCTGTTTTGTTTTTGCCTGCTGGGTGTTGTATGTATGGTGACGTGGATTTATGTTTCAATGTATTGGAAACTCCATTTTATTTGAGAAAGCTGTTCCATGTTAAAAGCCTTGGTTACAGAGGAAGTTTTTAAAACCTATAAATAAATAAATAAATAGATGATAGATAGATAGATAGATAGATAAATAGATAAATGGAAAGATTTATTTTGGCTCATAGTTTCAAAGGTTTCAGTCCATGGTCATTTGGCTCTGTTGCTTCTGAACCTATGAAAAGCAGAAAATCATGGCAGGGAGCATGTGGTGGATCAAAGCAGATCATTTCATGCAGTCAAGAAGCAAAAATAGGGCTGGCTCAGTTGGTAGAGTGCTTGCCTTGCAAGTACAAGGTCCTGAGTTCAATTCTCAGCACTGAAAAAAAAAAAAAAGCAAAATGAAAGCAAGAGAGAGGAAGGGGTCAGGGACAAAATATAACCTTCAAGGACACTCCCTCAATTAACCTTTTCCTCCAACTAGGCTCCACCTTCTTAAAGTTTCTACCACCTCCCAATAGGCTATTAAACCATAAATGGATTAATTCATTCAGAAGATCAGAGCCTCATGATCCCATCACCTCCCAAAGACTCCAACTCTACATTGGATACCAAGTCCTAAACCCAAGAATTTGGGGGGAAGTTTTGGATCCAAACCATAACAACATAATACTTGCAAATTAAACCACATATAGGCACAACATAATCAAATTGATGAAAACCAAGGATTAAAAGAAAATTATAAAATCAAAACCAGAGAAAAAGCCACATTACATTTGAAGGAAGAATAATAAGAATGACAGATGACTTGTCAACAGAAACAAATGGAAGCCAAAAGAAAATGGAATGCCATTGTAAAGTGCTAAAGAAGAGGAAAGGAAATAAAAACCAACCTAAAATTCGATACTCAGGAAATATCCTTCAAAAATAAAGATGTGGAAATAAAATAAGATCTGTTCTTATCACTTCCCTTCAACAATATACTGAAAATCCTAGCCAGTAAAATCAAGCAAGAGAATGAAAAATAATATTTTAAAGCATTTTGCTTAAAGAAATAAAATGATGCTGGGCAGAGGAGTGCATACCTGTATCCCAGCAACTTGAGAGGCTGAGACAGGAGCACTACAAATCCAAGGCTAGCCTCACCAACTTAGGGAGGACCTAAGCAACTTAGTGATATCCTGCCTCAAAATAAAAAATAAAAAGGAGTGGCAAAAGTGGCTCAGTGATAGATTATCCCTGGGTTCAATTTCCAATACCGAAAAGAAAAAAAGAAAAGAAAAAGAAATAAAACTTATTGTTCATATACAGCATAGTTACGTGCATAAAATTTTCCATAACAGGAGCTGAGGATATAGTGCAGTGGTAGAGCACTTGCATAGCATGAACAAATTTTGCACACCACACACACACACACACACACACACACACATATACAAATCCAAAACTTAAAAAAAAAAAGCTACTAGAACTAACAAGAAAACTTGGCATATTTGCAAGATACCCATTGTAATGGTTACACATATCTGTGGATATAATAAAAACCATTAAATGATATACATCAAATGGGTGAATTGTATCATATGTGAATTATATCATAATAAAATTAATTAAGAACAAAAAAGGGAGGTTAGGGTTGTGGTTCAGTGGTAGAGCTCTCACCCAGCATGCGTGAGGCCCTGGGTTCAATCCTCAGCACCACATAAAAATAAAATAAAGATATTGTGTCCACCTACAACTAAAACAGAATATTAAAAAAAAAAAAAGAATTAGGGGCTGGGGTTCTGGCTCAGAGGTAGAGCACTTGCCTCAAATGTGTGAGGCATTGGGTTCAATTCTCAGCACCACATATAAATAAGTGAATAAAATAAAGGTCCATCAACTAAAAAATATTTTTAAAAAAATTAAAAAGTCCAGGTCTGGGGGCTCACACCTGTAATTATAGTGGCTTCAGAGGCTGAGGCAGGAGGATCCCAGGTTCAAAGCCAGCCTCAGCAACTTAGTGAGGATCCAAGCAACTTAGCAAGACCCTGACCCAAACAAAAATGAAAAGGGCTGGGGATGTTGCTCATCCCTGGATTCAATCTCCAGTATTAAAAAAAGAAGAAGAATAAAAAGCATCAAAAAATTTTAAGATACAAAGGAAATATACAAAAGTCAACTGTATTTCTATACTTCAATGAACTGTTGGGAAATTCTTGATATAGTAGTAAAAAGGTGAATGAGTTACATGTAAGACTCACTATAAAGTGACAGTAACCAAGACATGTGGTATAAGAATAAACAGATCAATGAAACAGAATAGAGAAGGCAGAAATGCATTCACATTTATATGGTCTATTGATTTTTTAAAAGTGTACCAGAATAAATTCAATGCAGAAAGGAAATGCAGTTTTTGATCTTAAAATAATTTTTAACCCCTATTTAACACCATAGACAAAAAAGGTAAAAAAAATAAATAAAGAGCTTCAGTGAACTGTGGAACAATATCAAAAGGACTAACATTCATTTTATTGAAGACCTAGATGGAAAGGAGAAAGAAATCAGTGCAGAAAAATGATTTGAAAAATAACAGGTAGAGCTGGGTGTAGTGACAAACACTTGTAATTTCAATGACTCAGGCAGGAGGATTTTAAGTTTGAGGCCAGCCTCAACAACTTAGCAAGGCCCTCAACAACTTAGTGAGATCCTTTCTCAAAATTTAAAAGTTAAAAAAAGGACTGGGGATGGGGATGTAGCTCAGTGGTAAAGTAACCATGGATTTGATCCCCACTAAGAAAGAGAGAGGGAGAGAGAGAAAGAGAGAGAAGGAAGGGAAGGAAGAAGAGGGAGGGCAGGAAGAAGGAAGGAAGGAAGGAAGGAAGGAAGGAAGGAAGGAAGGAAGGAAGGAGGGAGGGAAGGAAAGAGGAAGGGAGGGAGGGAGGGATGGATGGAGGGAGGGAAGGAAGGATAAAAACTTCCCAAATTTGATAAAAGGTTTAAATTTACAGAATCAAGAATCTTAACCAACACCAGAAAGGATATACACAAAGAAAACCATGCCCAGATACATTTTAACAAAACTATTGAAAACCAAAGAAAGAAAAATCTTAAAAGTAGACAGAAAAAATAAATGATACATTACTTACAGAGAAATGATTTAAATGAGTGTGGACTTTTTATCAGAAAGCATGGAAACCAGTCCTCAGGGTGTAGATCAGTGACAGAGCACTTGCCTAGCATGTATGAGGCCCTGGGTTCCATCCCCAGCACAAAAAAAAAAAAAAAAAAAAAGAAAAGAAAAGAAACCATGGAGACCATAGACCAACATCTTTAAAATGCTTGAAGAACTGTCACCTAGAATTCTATGACCAGCAAAAATATTCTACCAGAATAATGGTGATATAAAGACACTCTCATATGAAGAAAATCAGAGAAGACCAGCTCTTAAAGAAATGCTAAAGGAAGTTCTTCAGGAAGAAGAGAAGTAAGAGAAAGGGATTACCCAGGGACATGAGGAAACATTTAGTGTGGTGATAAGGGAAGGAAAATTAAATCCTAGCAGACTAAAACAAATCACACTAAGGGGTCCTCCATTCCTATCAGATGATATGACTTTCAAAAAAAAACATTACAAGGTAGGCTAAAGGCAAAACACACACATGCCATTTGAAGAGATAAAATGACCATTAGACTCAAACTCAGATACATAGATGTTGAAATTATTAGGCAGGGGATTTATTTTTTATTTTTTAGTTGTAGATGGACATAATGCCTTTATCTATTTATTTTATGTGGTACTGAGGATCAAACCCAGTGCCTTACGGGTAGGCAAGTGCTCCACCACCAAGCCAAAACCCCAGCCCCAAATGGGAGATTTAAAATAACTAAGATTAATATGTAAAAGGTTCAAAAGGAAAAGTATGCAAGAATAAATAGGTAATGCAAGTTGAGAGATAGAAACCCTAAGAAAGAGTCCAAAGAAAATCCTGGAAACAAACACCATCACAGAAATTAAGAATGTCTTCTTGTGGGCATCAATAGACTTGACATGGCTGAGGAAAGAATTAGTGAGCATGAAATATGCCAATAGAATCTTCCCAAACTGAAATCAAAAGGGGGAAAAGAAAAAAAGAAAAACAAAACAGAAGATCCAAGAACTGGGGGACAACTTTTTAAATGTGTAATGTAAGTGTAACTGGAATGCCAAAAAGAGAAGAAAGAGAATGGAGAGAGAGAAATATTTGCAGAAATAAATAATTTTACAAATTAGTGGTAGACACCAAACCATAGACCCAAGAAACTCACAGAACACCAAGCAGAATAAATATCAAAAAACTACACCCATGCACATCATATTCAAACTATGGAAATACAAAATTCTTGAAAAGCTGGAAACATGAGGGAATATCATGGAGGAGTAAAGATAATAAAGAAAACAAACTTCTTACCAGAAATCAAGTAAGTGAAGAAGAGTGGAGTGAAATGTTTAAAATGTTGACTTAAAAATTCATCAGCTTAGCTGGAGTTGTGGCTCAGTGGTAGAGCACTTTCCTGGCATGTGTGACACCCTGGGTTCAATATTCGGCACCACGTATAAATAAAATAAAAGAGTCATTGACAACTAAAATATATATATATATATGTATTTAAAAAATTCATCAGCTTATAATTATATAATCAATGAAATTACTCCTTAAAAATGAAGGAGAAACAAGATGTACCCCATTTGTTTACAATAAAAATAAATTAAAAAAAAAAAGTGAAGGAGAGCCAGGCATGGTGGCACAGCCTGTAATCCCAGCGACTTAGTAGGCTGAAGCAGGATCTCAAATTCAAGGTCAACCTCAGCAACTTAGCAAGACCCTGTCTCAAAATAAAAAAATAAAAAGATGATGTTAAGTGCCCCTGGGTTCAATTCCTGGTACAAAAAAAGAAAAAAGTGAAGGAGAAGTTAGACTTCCTTAGACAAACAGAGGACTGAGATTGCAGGTCAGCAGTGGAGCACTTGCCTCGCATTTGTGGAACCCTGAGTTTGAACCCTAACAACCCCCATAAAAAATAAAAACAGGCAAATACACTGAAAATCTCAAAATACCAAAACTCACTCAAGAAGAAATAGATAATCCAAATAGTTCTATGTCTATTAAAGAAAATAAATTTGACGTTAAAAACTTTCCAGTAAGAGGGGTACTGTGGCTCATGCCTGTATTCCCAGTGGCTCAGGAGGCTGAGGCAGGAGGAGCTCAAGTTCAAAACCAGCCTTTGGAAAAAGCAAGGCACTAAAGCAGCTCAGTGAGACTCTGTCTCTAAATAAAATACAAAATAGGGCTGGGGATGTGGCTCAGTGGCTGAGTGCCCCTGAGTTCAATCCCTTGTACCCACCCACCCCCCCAAAAAAAAACTTTCCAATAAATAAAATTCCAGGTCAAAATACTGGTATATTATACCAAATATTTAAGGAAGAAAAAGCAGCAATTCTACATAATCTCTTCCAGAGACTAGAACAGAAGGGAACCATTTCCAAGGTATTTTAGAGGTCAGAATTACCCTAATGCCAAAAGCTTTACAAGAAAATAAAATACAGACTATATTCTCTGTGAACAAAGAAACAAAAATAATCAGCAAAATATTGGCTCATCAAATATTTTTAAAAATCATACACCACAGCCAACAGGAATTATCCTAGGAATGCAAGGCTGGTTCAATAGTCAAAAACCAACCAATATGCCAGGAGTGGCAGCACACGCCTGTCATCCCAGCAGCTCAGGAGGCTCGTGAGTTGAAAGCCATCCTCAGCAACTTAGCAGTCCCTGAGCAACTCAGCAAGACCCTGTCTCTAAATAAAATTCAAAAAAGGGCTGGGGATGTGGCTCAGTGGTTAAGTGCCTCTGGGTTCAATCCCCGGTGCCAGAAAAAAAAAAATTAACCAATATAACCACCATATGAACAGACTAAAAAAGAATATCACATGATCGTATCAACTGATTCAGAAAGAGCATTTGAAAAAAAGTCAACATGGATATATCATAACTTATAAACCAGGAATAAAGTACTTCCTTAACCTTATAAAGAGCTTCTAATAAAAAAAAACTGATAAAATAACTGTAAATGATGAACACATAAATGAAATAAATAAAAATTTATGCCTACAAATATTCATGACCATTCTAATCATGGTCACCAAAAATTAGACACAACCTAAATGTCCATTATGAGTACATAAATAGGCAGGTATAGTGGCTCAGTCTGTAATCCCAGTGACTCTGGAGACTGAAGCAGGAGGATAGCATGGTTAAGGCCAGCCTCAGCAACTTAGCAAGACCTTGTCTGTCTCAAAATAAAAAGTGAAAAAGAGCTGGGGATGTAGCTTAGTGATAAAGCAACTAATCCTCAGTACCAAAAAGTAAAACAAGGTGATTATATAAACAAACTGAGGCCTATCCACACATCAGAATACTACTTAGTAATAAAAAGGATGCAATAGTATGAATGAATTTCAAAAAAACTGTGCGGAGTAATACAAGTCAGCCTCAAGATATTGTATACTGTAGGGTTCCCTTTGTGGGATATTCTCCAAACAAGAGACCAGAGCCTGCCAGGGGGAGGTTTGACTAAAAAGGAGCTATACGCTGGGTGTGTCACTCAGTGGCACAGCACTTACCTAGCATACACAAGGCCCTGGGTTTGATCTCCAGCAGCACAAAAACAAACAACAAAAAGGGAGGGAGCAGCTGTTTCAGTCATTTTTTTTTTTATTTTTTTTAATTTTTTTTTTTTTTTTACTGCTGTGACTAAAAGACCTAACAGTTGTAAAGGAGGTAAAGTTTCTTTGAGGGCTCCTGGTTTCAGAGGTCTTAATAGAAGGCTGACTCCATTCCTCTAGGATAGAGGTGAGACTGAACATCATGGCAAAAGAGTGTGGCAGAGGAAAGCAGCTCATAGGATGATGGGAAAGCAGAGAGAGACTTCACTCGCCAGATACAAAATACATACCCCAGAGCCACGCCCCCCAATGCTTAACTCCTCCAGCCAGACCGGACCACTTCAGTTACCAGTTAATCCCTACCAGGGGATTAATACACTGGGTTAAGACTCTCACAACCCAATCATTTCTCCTCTGAACCTTCTTTCATTGTCTCACATGGGAATTTTTGGGGACACCTCACATCCAAACCACAGCAGCAGCAGAGAGAATTTTTAGGGTAATAACTATTTTGTATCTTGGTTGTGAAGTGGTTATACAAATATGCACGTTATTATTTATAACTTACAAGACTGTACATCATCCCTCCCCAAAGTCAATTTTACTGTATAGTTTTGAAAATTTTTCTAAAACTTATATATAAGACAAATTTACTGTGTGTGAATTTCAAAAACAAAGCAACCACAATCATTATATTTGGGTCTATGCATATTTGAAGAGTTAAGGGACACTCCAAGGGCACAGGAAAGATCCCACACCTGGAAGCCAGGGTGATGAAATGTCTGGTGGCCCAGGGGCTAAGGAGCAGGGAAATGACACCATCTAACGAAGGTTTTTTGTTTGTTTGCTTGTTCCAGTAATAGGGATTGAACCCAGGGGATCTCTACCACTGGGCTACCCCCCGAACCCTTTTTATTTTTTGAGAACAAGGTTTTGCTAAGTTGCCCAGGTTGGCCTTGAACTTGTGATCCTCTTGCCTCAGCCTCTCAAGTAGTTGGGATTACAGATGTCTGCCACCATGTCCAGGCCAAGGGAGGCTTTGGAGATGTGCTGGATGAGTGTCCTGAGGCAAGCATGGTGGACACAAACCTCCTGAAGCAGGGGTAAAGGAATAAGAAATAAGCCCCCAACTGTGTCCTCTTTCGCCATGGGACTTATCTCACTCTCTCTCCCTCTCTCCATCCACCTCTGTTTCAAATGTGCTCCTGCCATGTGATGCTGTCCAAGAGTCCCCACCAGAAGCTGATGCTGGCACCATGCTCTTGAACCTCCAGAACTGGAGACAGGAAGATGTGACATCCCTGACCAAATGGTTCTGGAGAGTGCAGAGTTCATCACACACAGAAACTTAAAGTTATCCATATAGAGTCTCTGAATTTGTAGACACTCTGCCTCCTGGGACATAGACTGCAAACAAATAAAGTACATTGAGACCTCCCCCCAAAAAGAAATAGGCCTCTCACAACCATTGTGGGTGACCCTGGCTAAGTGGTTCCAGCACTCTGCGGTTTCTCTCCCTTTTCCAACCCCATCTCCATTATTCTCCTATCCTCTTTCCCTGAGTTCCCCCAGATAGATCCTCATTAGACCCCTTTGGGGATGGGTAGAGAGAAGAAAGGAGAGGTCACTGAGGTCCCCAAAGGATCTCTACTCTGCACATGCTCCAGCCCCACTGACTGAAGAAGAGGACACTGGGTCTCCTGCAAGTGAGTTGTACTAAGATGTTCCCTCTCCATCAGCCCCTGCCCTGGTCATTTCTTCTGCAGCAATCCCACCCCCAGATTGTTGGGGTCTTAAGCCCCCTTGCTCTGCTCGACCAGCGGCAAGGAAAGGGGACACTCCCCAACAAGGTCAGACCGGGATAGGTAAGGCCGACTGACCGCCCGCTCCCAGCCCTCTATGCAGAGGACAATCAGACGCGTCAGGGAGACCCGTCACAGCAGGAACTCGTTTATTGAGGAAATCACACAGCTTTTATGTAGGGTGGGGGCTAGGCGAGAACCAATCAGCTTAAAGGTCAGTAAGGCATGGGGTGTTCACGCAGGTGAGAGTCCCATAGGACTATATGGCAAGCACGAGCTGATCACGTTCGCGGAACTACTGTTAACCAATCCCTGATGGTGGTCCGGTTCATCATCATTAACTATTGAAACCGCCTTTGAGGCCTTGATCTTGCTCACTCGCCAGGAAGTAAGGAGTCAGCCTGAGTTAGTTAACGTGTCATTAGTCCCAACACCAGATAAGTGACTGTTGCTGTTAACTATAAACTACAGCATGGCTGCCCTCCCAGCAGGACCCAGGTGTTGACTTGGTGGATCCTGCTCTTGGAGAAACCCCAGAGCCCTTTTATAGAACTCCATTATGGTCCCCACCTGATCTTCTGCCATCACCTGTTTGCTAGCTTCTGTCTTTTCCTGTCCAGCTTTTAATGGGCAGAATCTAAGCATTTTCCTCCTTTGTGTCTCCAGGTGCTAAACAGTGCTGGTGCATTGCAAGTACTAAGTAAGTATCTATTGAACAAATGAATGGGATCTTAGAAAGTAAATCAGGACCAGACTGCTTCCCTAGAGAGATCTAAAGTCCTCAGGTCCCAAGATGCTTCTCTTTATTCTTTTTTTTTTTTTTTTTTTTTTTTTTTTTCTCAATTTTTTTTTTTTTTTATTGTAAACAAATGGGATACATGTTGTTTCTCTGTTTGTACATGGCGTAAAGGCATACCATTTGTGTAATCATAAATTTACATAGAGTAATGTTGTTTGATTCATTCTGTTATTTTTTCCCTTCCCCCCACCCCTCCCACCCCTCTTTACCCTCTATACAGTCCTTCCTTCCTCCATACTTGCCCCCTCCCTAACCCTAACTCTAACCCTAACACTAACCCTTCCCTCCCCCCCATTATGTGTCATCCTCCACTTATTAGCGATATCATTCGTCCCTTGGCTTTTTGAGATTGGCTTATCTCACTTAGCATGATATTCTCCAATTTCATCCATTTGCTGGCAAATGCCATAATTTTATCATTCTTTATGGCTGAGTAATATTCCATTGTATATATATACCACAGTTTCTTTATCCACTCATCAATTGAAGGGCATCTAGGTTGGTTCCACAGTCTGGCTATTGTGAATTGAGCAGCTATGAACATTGATGTGGCTGTATCTCTGTAGTATGCTGATTTTAAGTCCTTTGGGTATAGGCCAAGGAGTGGGATAGCTGGGTCAAATGGAGGGTCCATTCCAAGTTTTCTAAGGAATCTCCACACTGCTTTCCAGAGTGGCTGCACTAATTTGCAGCCCCACCAGCAATGTAAGAGTGTACCTTTCTCCCCACATCCTCGCCAACACCTGTTGTTGCTTGTATTCTTGATAATCGCCATTCTAATTGGGGTGAGATGGAATCTTAGGGTAGTTTTGATTTGCATTTCTCTTATTACTAGAGATGTTGAACACTTTTCCATATGTTTGTTGATTGCCTGTAGATCTTCTTCTGTGAAGTGTCTATTCATTTCCTTAGCCCATTTGTTGATTGGGTTATTTGTATTCTTCGTGTAGAGTTTTTTGAGTTCTTTATAGATTCTGGAGATTAGCGCTCTATCTGAAGTATGATTGGCAAAGATATTCTCCCACTCTGTAGGCTCTTTCTTCGCATTGCTGATAGTTTCCTTTGCTGAGAGAAAGCTTTTTAGTTTGAATCTATCCCAGTGGTTGATTCTAGCTTTTATTTCTTGTGCTATGGGAGTCCTGTTAAGGAAGTCTGATCCTAGACCAATAAGGTGAAGATTTGGACCTACTTTTTCTTCTATAAGATGCAGGGTCTCTGGTCTGATTCCGAGGTCCTTAATCCATTTTGAGTTTAGTTTCGTGCATGGTGAGAGATATGGGTTTAGTTTCATTCTGTTGCATATGGATCTCCAATTCTCCCAGCACCATTTGTTGAAGAGGCTATCTTTTCTCCATTGCATATTTTTGGCACCTTTGTCTAGTATGAGAAAATTGTATTTATTTGGGTTTGTGTCCGTGTCCTCTATTCTGTACCATTGATCTACCTTTCTATTTTGGTACCAATACCATGCCGTTTTTGTTACTATTGCTTTGTAGTAGAGTTGAAGATCTGGTATTGCAATACCCCCTGTTTCACTCTTCCTGCTAAGGATTGCTTTAGCTATTCTGGGTTTCTTATTCTTCCAGATGAATTTCATGATTGCTTGATCTATTTCTGTAAGGTACGTCATTGGGATTTTAATTGGAATTGCATTGAATTTGTATAGCACTTTAGGTAGTATGGCCATTTTGACAATATTAATTCTTCCTATCCAAGAACATGGAAGATCTTTCCATCTTCTAAGGTGTTCTTTAATTTCTTTCTTTAGTGTTGTATAGTTCTCATTGTAGAGGTCTTTCACTTCTTTTGTGAGATTGATTCCCAAGTATTTTATTTTTTTCGAGGCTATAGTGAATGGGGTAGTTTTCCTAATTTCTCTTTCTGAAGATTCATCACTTATGTATAAAAATGCGTTGGATTTATGGGCATTGATCTTGTAACCTGCTACTTTACTGAAATCACTTATGAGTTCTAAGAGTTTTCTGGTGGAATTTCCAGGTTCCTCTAAATATATAATCATGTCATCAGCGAACAGGGATAGTTTGAGTTCTTCTTTTCCAATTCGTATCCCTTTAATTTCTTTGGTTTGTCTAATTGCTCTGGCCAGAGTCTCAAGAACGATGTTGAATAGAAGTGGTGAAAGAGGGCATCCCTGCCTTGTTCCAGTTTTTAGGGGGAATGCTTTCAGTTTCTCACCATTTAGAATGATATTAGCCATGGGCTTAGCATAGATGGCCTTCACTATGTTAAGGAATGTTCCCACTATCCCTATTTTTTCTAGTGTTTTGAGCATGAAGGGGTGCTGTATTTTATCAAATGCTTTTTCTGCATCTATTGAAATAATCATGTGATTCTTGACTTTAAGTCTATTAATATGGTGAATTACGTTTATTGATTTCCTGATGTTGAACCAACCTTGCATACCTGGGATGAAGCCCACTTGATCATGGTGCACTATCTTTTTAATATGTTTTTGTATGCGATTTGCTAAAATTTTGTTGAGAATTTTTGCGTCGATGTTCATTAAGGATATTGGTCTGAAATTTTCTTTCCTTGATGAGTCTCTGTCTGGTTTAGGTATCAGTGTGATATTGGCTTCATAGAATGAGTTTGGGAGGGTTCCCTCCTCTTCTATTTTATGGAATACTTTGAGAAGTATTGGAATGAGCTCTTCTTTAAAGGTTTTGTAGAACTCGGCTGAGAACCCATCTGGTCCCGGACTTTTCTTTGTTGGAAGGCTTTTGATGACTTCTTCTATTTCAGTACTTGAAATTGGTCTATTTAAATTGTTTATGTCCTCCTCGTTCAGTTTAGGCAATTCATATGTCTCTAGAAACCTGTTGATGTCTTCGAAATTTTCTATTTTGTTGGAGTATAGATTTTCAAAATAGCTTCTAATTATGTTTTGTATTTCAATCCTGTCTGTTGTGATATTTCCTTGTTCATTCCGAATTTTAGTGATTTGGGTTTTCTCTCGTCTTCTCTTTGTTAGTGTGGCTAAAGGTTTATCAATTTTGTTTATTTTTTCAA
The DNA here is from genome assembly GCF_902686455.1 of Sciurus vulgaris. Lineage (NCBI taxonomy): Eukaryota > Metazoa > Chordata > Mammalia > Rodentia > Sciuridae > Sciurus > Sciurus vulgaris. Next base: position 117,303,286 of record NC_136470.1, read on the forward strand.
AGAACCAACTATTTATTTTGTCAATTTTTTGTATTGTTTCTTTTGTTTCAATTTCATTGATTTCGGCTCTGAGTTTAACTATTTCCTGTCTTCTACTACTTTTGGTGTTGGTCTGTTCTTCTTTTTCTAGGGCTTTGAGCTGTAGCGTTAGGTCGTTTATTTGTTGAGTTTTACTTCTTTTATTAAATGCGCTCCATGAAATAAATTTCCCTCTAAGTACTGCTTTCATAGTGTCCCAGAGATTTTGATATGATGTTTCTTTGTTCTCATTTACCTCTAGAAATTTTTTAATTTCCTTCCTAATATCTTCTGTTATCCATTCATCATATAATAGCATATTGTTTAATCTCCAGATGTTGGAATAGTTTCTGTGTTTTACTCTTTCATTTATTTCTAACTTCAATCCATTATGATCTGATAGAATACATGGTAGTGTCTCTATCTTCTTGTATTTGCTAACATTAGCTTTGTGGCATAATATATGGTCTATTTTTGAGAAGGATCCATGTGCTGCTGAGAAGAAAGTGTATTCGCTCTTGGTTGGATGGTATATTCTATAAATGTCCGTTAAGTCTAAATTATTGATTGTGTTATTGAGATCTATGGTTTCTTTGTTCAATTTTTGTCTGGAAGATCTGTCCAGTGGTGAGAGAGGCGTGTTAAAATCACCTAGTATTATTGTGTTATGGTCTATTTGGTTTCTGAAATTGAGAAGGATTTGTTTGACATACATGGATGAGCCACTGTTTGGGGCATAGATGTTTATGATTGTTATATCTTGCTGATTTATGCTTCCCTTAAGCAGTATGAAATGACCTTCTTTATCCCTTCTAACTAACTTTGGCTTGAAGTCGACACTATCGGAAATGAGGATGGATACTCCAGCTTTTTTGCTGAGTCCATGTGCATGGTATGTTTTTCCCCATCCTTTCACCTTTAGTCTATGAGTATCTTTTTCTATGAGGTGAGTCTCTTGCAGGCAACATATTGTTGGATCTTTCTTTTTAATCCAATCTGCCAGTCTATGTCTTTTGATTGATGAATTCAGGCCATTAACATTCAGGGTTATTATAGAGATATGATTTGGTTTCCCGGTCATTTGGTTCATTTTTTAAATTCTATTTATTTATTTCTTTGACACAACTTGTTTCCTCCTTTATTTGACAATTCCTTTAGGATAATTCCTCCCTTTGCTGATTTGCTGCTTTGTTTTTCATCTCTTCCTCATGGAATATTTTGCTGAGAATGTTTTGTAATGCTGGCTTTCTTTTTGTAAATTCTTTTAGCTTTTGTTTATCATGGAAGGATTTTATTTCATCGTCAAATTTGAAGGTAAGTTTTGCTGGGTATAAGATTCTTGGTTGGCATCCATTTTCTTTCAGGGCTTGAAAAATGTTGTTCCAGGCCCTTCTAGCTTTTAGGGTCTGGATTGAAAAGTCTGCTGATATCCGTATTGGTTTCCCCCTGAATGTAATTTGGTTCTTTTCTCTCACAGCTTTTAAAATTCTGTCTTTATTTTGTATGTTAGGTATTTTCATTATAATGTGCCTTGGTGTGGGTCTGTTGTAATTTTGTGTATTTGGAGTCCTATAAGCCTCTTGAACTTGATTTTCCATTTCATTCTTCAGATTTGGGAAATTTTCTGATATTATTTCATTGAATAAATTGTTCATTCCTTTGGCTTGTTTCTCTAGGCCTTCCTCAATCCCAATAATTCTTAAATTTGGCCTTTTCATGATATCCCATAGTTCTTGTAGATTCTGTTCATGATTTCTTACCATCTTCTCTGTTTGTTCAACTTTGTTTTCAAGGTTAAATATTTTGTCTTCAATGTCTGAGGTTCTGTCTTCCAGGTGTTCTATCCTATTGGATATGCTTTCTATGGAGTTCTTAATTTGGTTTATTGTTTCTTTCATGTCAAGGATTTCTGTTTGGTTTTTTTTCAATATCTCTAACTCTTTATTGAAATGATCTTTTGCTTCCTGTATTTGCTCTTTTAACTGTCGATTGGTGCGATCATTCAATGCTTGCATTTGCTCTTTCATCTCATCGTTTGCTTCTCTGATCATTTTAATTATGTACATTCTGAACTCCTTTTCTGTCATTTCTTCTGCCATGCTGTCATTGGGTTTTATTGATGTAACATCTAGATTTGTTTGCAGCATTTTCTTTCCTTGTTTTCTCATATTGTTCAGGTATCAGTTGACCGCTGAGATATTGCAGATTTCCTCTATTGACTTACAATGTCCCTGAAGATTTCTATATATATCCCCCCTTAGCCTTCAGTAGGCAGAAGTCTTGGAGGAAGTTGATAATGCGGAGCTCCACAAGGAAGCTGCCTCTCTAGGGGTGGTGGCCTTCAGGAGGGGTATAATCCCTGCTAGTGGGCAGAGGTGCCTCCACTTGTTGACCAATGGTCATCCAAAGGGGACCTAGGCTGCAGGCTGAGGCAAGGCCTGTTTGGGCCTGAGTCTCTAGTTTTACCGTCCTTGTGGGGAAACCTCACCCGGCAGGGAAGACTCACCCGGTGGGGACGTCTCGCTGGTCAGTACCCTCCTAGAGGTTCCCCTCAATTACAGCTACCGCCTGGGCTGGGCTGCCTTCCTCTGCAAAGTTCTCAGGGGCCCGGCCCTACCTCCTGGGCCTGGGAGCCTCACCCTTCGCAGATGAATCTCCTTAGGCTGCCCCTCCTCAGAGAATATGCCCTCAGGCCTGGAACCTTTGCTCCGCCCTAAGCCTGTCTCTGTGCGGCTCTTCCACCCAGAAGCCTCCTAGATCCTGGGACCCTGCTCTGCCCCTAATTGCCTGGCTATGCGGCCCCTCCTCTGAGCAGCCACCTGGGGCCCCGTACAATCTCTCTGAGTCCCAGAGACCCGCCACACGCCTCTTCCTCCAGACAGCTGCCCAGTATTCCGGTGCGGTCACTAGGAGTCCAAGAAACTCACTGCGTGCCTCCACCTCCCACCAACCACCCGTAGCCCTGGGCAATCAATCACTCCGAGTCGAAGTGACCCTCCCCGTTCCTCCTCCTCCTCCAGATAACCCCCCGAGTGTTCAGGAGTGGTCGCTCTGGGTGGCTCTGAATCCACGTGACCCGCTGCACGGGTCCTATGGGCAACCGCCCGGAGCTCTTGGTGCGGCCACTCAAGACCAAGCGACCCACCACGCTTCCTCTCCAGGCAGCCCCCCTGTGTTCAGGCGCTGTCCCTTTAAGTCCAAACAACTCACCACTCGCCTTCTCCTCTGAGCAGCCGCCTGGAGCGCCAATGCAGTCACTGCGAGTCCAAAGGACCCGCCGCGCTTCTCCTCCTCCTCCGAGCAGGCCCCGGGGTTCAGAAGTGGTCCGAGTCCAAACAGCCCGCCACGCAGCCTCTTCTCTGGCAACCGCCTGAGGCTCTGGTGTAGTCACCCCGAATCCAAGCGGCCGCGTTCCTCTTCCTCCTCCTCGTCCTCAGGGCAGGCCCCGGGGTTCAGAAGCGTCGTTCTGAGACCAAACAGCTCGCCGCGGAGTTTCTCTTCTGGCAACCGCCTGTAGCTCTGGTGCAGTCTCTCCGAATCCAAGTGGCCACGCTCCTCCTCCTCCTCCTCAGGGCAGGCCCCGGTGTCCTGAGTCCACACAGCTCTCCTCGCCACTCCTCCCCTGGGCAGCCGCCGGATCCCCAGTGGTTGCTCCGAGTCCCAGCGCTGTGCCGAGCGGCCTCCTTTTCGGCGCTCCTAGTTGTCCGAGTTCACTGCTCCAGCGGGGGGAGGGGCGTCTCACCGGCAGCTCTACTTCACAAAGTTTCCTGCGTTCCGGGACCACTGTCCCATCCGGGACGCCTCCCCAATGGGAGAGACTCACCCGGCTGCTTTGAGTTGGTCCCAAGTGTCTCAATATCTCCTCTTTTGAATCCTGAGTCCTGGAGCAACATGAAATGCAGCCACCCTCTAGGCCGCCATCTTGAAAACCCTCTTTATTCTTAAGGAAGATCCTGTCATTGTTCTTCCTTGTGCCCAGTGCCCCCAGTATGGATGGGGGTGATCAGGAAGTAACTGGCCTGTGATTGAAGAAACTCTCTCTCCATCAGGAAGGTGGATTCAGCACCAAGAACTGGATAGCAACCAGATGAGCAAGCACTGAAAAGTTAGGGGTGGAAGAAAGGGGAGAAGCTTAAGAGAAAGGAGACAGAGATGTGGTAGATTAGTAGGAGAGGAAGAGGAGGAAAAGGGGAACAAGCAGTTGGAGAACAGCCAGCAGCCAATCACTTTCTGTCTCAGCTGTCACTGCCTTCTCTCTCCTACTGGGTAGGAAGGCCTGGGAAGCATATCTTTGAGGAAGATCCTATGACCTCTGCACAACCCAGGCAGGTCTCAGCATCCCCAGGACTGAGTGGGGTGGATACCCCCAAAAGCACCTACCTCACTCCTTCCTAGTGCTGCCCCATCTGTTGGTGATTAAGGCCTAGAGCAGGAAGGGAACCCAAGTTTTCCCCCATGTGTGAGGCCTGCCTCAGTGCCGTGTTAGTACTGTCACTGGGACTCAGAGCTATAGCTTTTATGAAAGATCAGTGAATGGTGACTTTCGGTGTCTCTTTCATTAGCTTGCCCATTGAGGACCTAGGAATGCCTCAAATGTGTCCTTCTACTCTCCCTCCTTCCTATATCCTTACCTATCCTTTAAACTGTGTGTACATATTTGTTAGTATATTGTTGGAGAATAATATGAGAGAAAACTCCAACTGGCCAGCAGAGACAGGGCTAAATGCAGAAGTTCTAAATACTCTCCTGGCTCCACACTCTCCCTCATGATGCTTCCCTTCCTTTTCTCAATAGATTATCTCTCTCTCTCTCTCTCTCTCTCTCTCTCTCTCTCTCTCTCACACACACACACACACACACACACACACACATACACCATGGTGGTAAAACTGGTGGTTCCCACTTTATAGCCTCACAGAAATTTTTCCAATAGTTCCAAATAAAAATCCCAAATTTGAATCCAACTGGATCAACAAGATTTATGTGCCCACCCCACAAAATCATCATGGTCATAGAAATTTGATATAACAGGTGAAAGCCCCACCCCAACCCCTGAACAGGGGTAGCTACAACCCAGAACCCCATGGCTTCATGCAGGCAATTCCAATACATAGCAGTGAGCCCATAGCACACTCAATTCCCTGTGTCTACTGGACACTGCAAACATGAGGAGTCCTCCACTCAACCCTGACTTCTTCCCCAACCAACCCCTTCCCCACCTGGTTCTCCTCACTTCAGTAAACATGTTATCACTGTTTCTTACATTCCACAATCAATCCATTAGTAAGATGTGTCAACTCTCTCTAAACACCCATCTCAAACGTGGCTGTATCCCACCCCTACCCTGAGAACACCATCATCTCTTACCTGTTACAGCACTATGATAGCTTCCTAACTGGCTGCTTTTCCCCCCACACCTTCACCCCTAATCATTCTCCACACAGCAAGCAGCCAGAGGATTGTTTTTATCTTTTAATGTGAACCAGATCCAGTCACTTTGCTCTCAATTCTCTCATGGTCCCATTGCATGTGAAAAAAAAAAAAAAAAATCTCAAGACTTTCTCAGGATCTCAAGGCCCCACCTGAACAGACCTGCCCTCCCCAAGTCACTCTCCCAACTTCCCATCATCTCAGTTACTACACTAGCACCCCTCTACTGCTTTTATCTTGGGGCCTTTGGTCAGGCTATTCTAAGCATGGGGATGCCCTTCCTCCATCTACCATTGTTCAGGTCTCTCTTGATGTAAGTTCTCCAGAAATCTCAGAGCACCTGCCCCCATGAGGCCCCATCTTACTCTGCTTCACCCTTCATATCACTGGTCATCTGAATGTTATATGTCTGCTTGTTTACACTTTTTAATGATCTCCTAAAGGTGAGCTTCTTAAATGCAGGAACCTTCTTGTTCATTTCTGAGGCCTCATGGCCCAAATAGGAGCTGAGCATCATTGGAACTTGTTTTGTTGAATGGACAAATGCATGGATGGACAGATGGACATGCTACATGGGCGAAGGAACAGTTTTCCATGAGAAATTGGGGTCCCATCTCCAGAAGGAAATAAAAATGAGTACCTTGTAGACAAAACCACAGGTGTTGAGGACAGGTGTTATCACCAGCTCCATGAAGTGGCCTCAACCTTTGTCACTGCCATCAGAGGTTGCATCCCTAGGCTGCAGAAAGATAAAGCCCAGAACAGGCCCTGGCCCATCCTGGAAAGGAGGTCACCAGCCCCATTGTTCTCACCTCCAGGACAGTGTTTCTCTTTTGGAGTCAGGGCTTGTGATCAGTTCCAGTACAGGGACTGGGGTTAGGGTTCAGAGATTCAGACCTAACTCCTAGGCCCATTCTTAGGCAGAAAGGAGTGACTTAGTATCAACTGCTCATCTGCCATGCCACCCCCTAAGAGTAGCCAGTTGGCCAGGTTGGCTCATTCCATCCTTGACTCGTCCTAGACCATCAGTCTTAGGTTGTCTCTACCAATATCCTCTGCCTGCTCAGGAGCAAGGAGACCACAGCACTGGCAGGAGGGAGGTGTGATGCCCTGAACAGGCAGTAGAATGCATAGTGGATTCATTGCAGAAGTGTACTATCTTTCTACCCTTTGCAATATGACTTGGCAACCAATGAGAGAGGGCATCTCTTTCTCCCTGAATCTGGGCTGGTCTGCCATTCAGTTTAGCTAACAGAATGTGACATAAGTGCCAGATGTGAATCAAGGCCTCTACATGATTTGCTTCTGCTCACTGTCCTGGAACCCTCTCCAGACATGTGAACAAGTCTGGGCTAGCCTGCTCATGAATGACAAACCACCTTACAGTGTTCAGTTTTCCTAGCCTATGGTTTAGATAGACCTATTGCCAGCAACCTCCAAACACAGATTAAACAAGGTTAGTAGAGCCTCCAGCCCAGAGTTACAAAAACTCAGCTCAGACCAGAAGGAAACAGTTGACCTATAGACCCATGGGTAGTAACTCTGCTAAGACCCTAAGTTTTGATGTTTTGTCTCCTAGCAATAGCTAAATGATGCAGGAGACCTTCTGAACATTCCCTCTACCTCTGAGAGCTGGGTAGGAGGCACACTCTCATGGAACAACTGGATCTTGGCCAAAGCAGGTAAAAAGAGAGCCTGGGAGAAGGCTGAAGGCACTAGGTTTGCTGACGGCAGCTGGTGCTCAAGAAACCAACTGCAAAAGTTTCGCAGTTGATCATGTTGAGTTGACACTGTACAGAAATTAACAGCCATATTGATCTATAAACATTTAAATTTTTTTTTCCACTTGTACAGAGGGAACACACTGTATTAAGTCTCTAAAGCTTATCAAATGGGTTTGATTACAGAAACTAATAGTTTCTTTAGATTGAAAAAAAAAAGAATCCAACTGCAGCAAGGAAGCCCAGCAGAACAAGGCTGAGCAGAACATGGGAGCAATTATCTTCACAGGGCTATTCCACCTCAAACTTTAATTCCTCCCTGGGAGGGTACTAATAGGAAAGGATTCATGTACTCAGGGACTTTTCCATGTTGTTTCCCAAGTCATTTAGAAGGTATATTTGCCATTGCTGAGCTTAACTGAGGTAGGATATACAAGAAAATTAATTCCACCAATATCTTCTGATTTTGTAACAGGATTTTCAAGGGCTTAGTCTGAACCTGACCCCTCTGGCCCAGGACAAATGCAGACATGTCAGTGCGAAGGGGAGTTCTCCTTAGCATGGCAGCAGGCTGTGGCTTTCTCTCCTGCAGGTACCACATCACCTCTTGAGAGGTGCAGCTATTGGACCCAAAAGGCTAAGGGGTTCCCCTTAACATCCCCTTCTCATTTTCCCACTAAGAGGAGGGCTCATCATTATACTCCTACACTTCAACTCCTTGTCAGCTTCGTCCCACAACAGGAGTAAATTACCCAGCTGGCAAAATTAGAGAAAGTAAACACCACCTTGATACCTTTATCCAACAGGGTTCTTGCTGTGATGGGTGATGTGGCCTGGCTCTGCCATTTGGAAATGGGACAGAGATATCCCCAACTCTGACCTCGTTCCCAGGCAATAGGTTTATGTCCAGGGTTCAACCCTAACACAAGACCCCCACCTCAGGGGCAGTCTGAATGACTTGGCCTGGGTGGGACAGTGAGGAAAGCCTGACTTGCAGGCCCAGCGGTCTCCACTTCAGTTCTCAGATCCCAACAGCATTCCTTACATGAGTAATTGGATGGTTCAATTATGTTTGAAGGGTAAGCAGCTTCCTCCCGCTCCAGTCCAGAGCAGTGGGTGGGGAGCTAGCCTGATGAGGTCATACAGGATACCCAGGGAAGCCAGAAGCCAGCTGAGGTCCCCTTCCCAAGTTCTTTGGAAAATAATAAAGGATCTCAGGCCAGAAGGGACAGAGCAGAGAGCTCATGGGAGTACTGCCCCTCCCCAAGCATCTTCCAATTCACAGTCCCTGTCACACTCCCCCTCTCAGAAGCTACAAGAGACAAAGTCCACAAGGGGTATTTTTTTAATACAAAAAGTGGGGCATGACCTGGGAAGGACTTAAATAAGAAGATAAGAGCATCAGGAGCTGGAGGCTGGGGGTCTGGCAACCCTGCGGAGTGGGATGATACAGATGGAGTTCCGTGCCTCTTTGATCCGCCACCATCGGCCAAGCCTAGAGGACCAAAGGAGCAGCTGAAACCGCTCAGCTCCCACCCGGTCTCTACTCTCATCCCCACCCAGCTGCCCAGCCAGTACCATATTGCCCCTCAGCCTCCTCCCTCAAAGTCATCATGTACCTGTGTTCCTGTCCTACTCCAGCTACCAGGAAGTCCCCAGTACTAGAAAACTTGAGACTGTTGATAAAACCCACCTGAGGAGAAAGAGGAACAAGGTTAAAATATTAGATCTAACACACCTCCACCACAATCCCCAGCATCACAGTCATGGGCTGGGGAACGAAATCTCTGCTCAGTCAGTCCTTTACCCCTCAGGGCCTCGGCCACTGTACCTGTGAAATGGTGGAGGTAGAGTACCAGCTTGGCAGGGGGTTGGTAAGGATCAAGAAGATAGCATACACTAATTAAATCAAGATGGGCCTGGGGCCTGGTTCCTGGTTGTAGGGCACCAGCGACCCCCAGGACCACCTTCATGGACTGAGGCCTACACTCAGCACATCACTGACAGATCCTGCTACTCTCCCCCAGGTCACCCAGTGTTGATGATCAATTCCACATGCTCCAGTCATGCAGAACCAATCACACCACCAGGTCTTTGTGCTTTTGCCCTTATACCCCACACCCAGGACAGGGAGAGCAGTAGAGGAAGGGAATGGGAAGAGGAGGAAAGGGAGAATTCCTGTCATGCTAGGACTTTATCAGAACTAGCCCAGCCTTGATAAGGATTCTTTCTGGCAGGAAGCAGTCAAAGAGCACATTCCAAGGGTCAGGAGCTCCAGGGACCCTGGGAGTATGGCAGAGACAGGTTAAGTATTCAGGTCCTACTTACCAGTGGGATGTCAAACAGAGGGTCAAGACGCCGGAAGCCCTCCCCACATTGCCAAAGCCGCACACAGTTGTTGTGGGAGCCTGAGGAATAGGCAGACAGTGAGCAATCCCTGCAGCAGCCACCCTGGACACCCTTCTCCCTGCCTCACAGGGTCCCCACCTGTGGCCACGAGGTCTGTGTTAAGTAGGGCTGCCACTGATGACACCCAGAAGGGCTGTTCCAGGCCTGGCATCCCCTGCAGTCCATGAGCTTCACGATGTAGGACAAGTGGACGCTTCTTAGAGAGGCCCCATAAAGCCACAGAGCTGTAGACAAGGCATGCAGACAGTGAGGGGTCAGGGGTAGGGCAAAAATGCACAGAGCAGGGAGGAATCAAGTGCATACACAATAGCTGTGAGGTGCAGGCAGGTCACAAGCATCTCATCTATGAAAATGGTGACTCCTCCTCTACAAGGGGTAGCCTACAAGGTAAGTTCAGGGCCCAGCAGTGGGCAGTGATCAGAAGCATCAAAAAGGCAGCTGGGGACCAGGGGAAGGGAGGAGAGAAGGAAGGGGAACTGAAAGGGAGAATATTATGTTATATACATTTACAAATATGCCAAAATGAACCCCACCATTATGTATAACCGTAATACACTAGAAAAAAAAAGGTCTTACCCATCATCTGCACCCGACACCATGTGCTCCTCATTGATGAGATGGACACAGTCAATGGAACCCCTGGAGAAAGGGGCTGTTAGGGGCATGGCCCAGACCCAACCCCAATTCACAGAGCCCTCCCACCTGGCATGAAGGCTGCCTTACTGGTGGCCATAGAAGACAAGCTGGGACTCCTCAGGGATCTTCCACACGCGCACAGTCCCATCCCGGCCACCAGCAGTCACACAGCACTCCCGGCTCAGAGCGTCCAGTGCAGCCACAGCATCCTGGTGCCCAAAGCTTGAGGACAAGACATAGTAGGATGGGTTCACACCTGAACCTACACACCTGTATCCACACACGCTCTGCCTGAGCACACTCACAGCGTCTCCACGTAGGAATTCTCTGCCACATTCCACACCTTCACTGAACGGTCATGGGATGTGCTGTAGAGCTGGTGGGTGCCTCTGCGGAATGCCAGCCCCTAAGGGTGCATGGAAAAGGGCAAAAGGGGACCTGGACTATAGCAGGAGACAGAGGTGGGGTTTAGGGAGGACCTCCTGAAAGCAAGTCACATGACACAGGGAATCAGCTCTCCCTAAAACACTCTGTAAGGTCCCTCCATGAGGCCTTGTATGAAACCCAGAGGCATGCCTGTGTGCCCTTAAGCAAATATGAGTTCTTAAGGCTTCCCTGTCCCTGTGCAAGCTGAACTTGGTCTCCCTCGTCAACTCCCCATCCTGTCAGCCCATTTTTGTCCTTTATACACCACTCACTACCCCACAGTGTGGGTTCCCCAAGGATAGGTGACCCCTGGCTCAGTGCCAGGCCTACTCCACAGGTGTCTGCTAAATATCCCCAGGAAGACCCAGTTCCTCACTGAAACGGCATCCCGGTGTCCTGTGAAGGTATATAGGTGCCGGCAGCTTTCAGCCTCCCAAATGAGAATGAGTTTGCTGCAGTCACCCGAGGCCTGTGGGGATGAGGACCATGGCTACAGGCATGCACCACACACCCAGGCTCCCACCTGCCACCAGGGTTAACCCAATCTTACAAGATACTTGCCGTCGGAGGAGATGGCCATGCAGAGTATATGGCTGCAGTGGCCAGGGGGCTGCCCCTCAGTACCCTTCTTGATTCGTGGAATCACATGAAGTTTCTGTCCACTCTCCACACTCCCTGTCACCAGGAGAGGACAGAGGATATTGAGATGGGGGACAGGGCAGGTTAGCAATCCCCTCAAGAGACAGCATGGAAAAGGGGCCATGGAAAAATGGAACTTGAGTCAAAGTACCTAATTCAGCTACTGTGAACCTCTAGCCAAGTCACATCAGTTTCCACATATATTAAGTGGTAGGTAACAGTCCCAAACAACACCATAAAGCCCAATAAAGGGAAGAGATACAAAAGTGCTTTGGGGACTGGAGGTATAGCCTAATGGAAGAGCTTGCATATCATGCACAAGGCCCTGGATTTGATCCCTAGAATTTCAAACAAAAACTAAATTTTTTAAAGTATTTTGGGACTGAAGGTGTTGACTTCAGTTACTTCCTGTAACTACCATGGGTAGATGAGGACTGTGCTCAGTTATCAAGTTGGGAAGCCAGAAGGCCCAGGGACTCAATCCTAAGTGCAGAGCCTCAAATATCTTCCAATTCAACCACCCACCTGCAACTTAATTCCTGTTAAGTCATTGTCCTGTCTTTGCTTAATGGTCTCCAGTGCACAGAGCTCATAATAAGCCCTACTTCTGGGCAGAAGCAACCACTGTTATCCAGAAAGCTTCTCTTCAGTAGAAAAACCTGCCTCCAGAGGCTTCCCCCATCAGAGCTCAGTTTGCCATGATAACTCCCTCTCCACAGATCAGCTCTCCCAGCTATCCCCAGTGGCTGCATCCTACCCAGGATCTCACTCACACTTAATGATGGTGCAGTCTTTGGCAGCGGAGAATATGGCCAAGTCATCAGGGGTGATGACCAAACACGTGATGGAGAGCTGGTGGCCCCGTAAAACTCGAATGTCATCTGGGGCTGGGGCCTGGATCTGGGCAAGTAAAGGGCTGGGTCACTGCAGCTGGGGCATTATGGGACCCACCCCCAACACCAACCTTTCCCACCCACCCTGGCCTAAAGGAAAACAGGACCAAAGGCTGCCAAGGATGAGACCCTTACCTAACCATATGTGCCCAGGCGTACACGGTATCCCAGAACAAAGAACTCCACTGAGCCCCACTGGGTCTTCTGCCCACCAATCCAGGTAGAACAACTGATTCCCTCTAACCTTATAGCAAAGTGCCCTGCCCTCTTACCTCCTTTGCAACTGACTTCTGCAACCGTCCCCTCTGCTCAAGCTGCATGAAGAAGAGAGGAGTGAGGTCCTGGGAGCAGGACCAGCGCCCCCCCACACACACCTCACCTCACCTTCCCTCCACACTCACCACATCCTCTTTCAGGCGCCCTGCTACCTGGTCCTCCTCAAATTCACGAGCCTCGGCCTTCTCCTCCTCTGTGTAGGACAGACCGGTTCATGTAAACCAAGGCTAAGATCCCTCTTTTCCCTTCCCATTCCATCTCCACAGCTCCACTCCAGGGCTGGGCCCTGAATGTTTGGTCTATGTCCAATGGGAAGTTCAGTTCACCTCTGCAGAGGGGATGCAAGGTTGGACAATCTCCTCCTGACTTATCAGATCATTCCAAAAGTCCCCTGCAGGTCTATCCTGCCCAGAAGGACCACTAGAGCTCCCAGCTATCCCCATAAGGTAGCCAACACCAGCAAGCCTTGGCAGCTGTTGGGCAACTATGTCGGTCACCTATCAGGTAGCTGGGGCTACAGTGGGAACAGTAGGAATCTCCAGCAGAGTCCCTGGCCCTCAGCTAGCCTGCCCACAGCTCACCTTGCTGCCTGAGCTGCTCAAGGTAGAGCTTGGCCAAGCGCAGCTTCTTCTCTTGCACAGTCTCCTCCAACTCCTCTTCCTCTTCCTCCTCCTCGATCTTCTTTGGAGCCAGGCTGTGGGCAGGAGGAGGCTAGGTCTGAGGAGCTCATCTCACTCCTCTGGTCACAAGGACTGTGCATCCTGACACTTAACCTTCCCCATCCCTGTCGGGACCAGCAATTACACATGCAAAAAACTGAAGGGTATGACTTAACAAACTAAAATGCACAGGGCCCTGCAAAGATAAAAATACCCAAACCCCAAAGAGATCACTCAAATCTCTCAACTCTAGAGAAAGAGAAGGTTCTATAGGCTTCCTACAGAAAGGGTCAGGAATCAAACTGGTTTCAGACATCTCAATAGCAACACTGAGAACAAGACAAAGGAGCCTCATACACAAAGCTCAGAAGAAAAATGCCTATCCCTGACCAAGCAGTGGTACACATCTATAATCCCAACTACTTGGGAGGCTGAGGGAAGAGACCAGCCTGGGTAACTTAGCAAGACCCGAAGTAAAATTTGTAAAAAGTGTTGTGATTGTGGATGTGGTTGTGGTAAAGCGCTTGCCTGGCATATATGAAGCACCGGGTTCAATTCTCTGTACTGCATATAAATAAGTAAATAAATAAATGTCCATTGACAACTAAAAAATACTTTTTAAAAAAAGTGTTGTGGTATAGCTCAGTGGTAGAACATTTGCTTAGCATGTACAAAGCCCTGGGTTCAACCCCCAGTACTACAAGGAGGGAGAGGGAAGGAGGGAGGAAAGGAGGGAGGGAGGGAGGGAGGGAGGGAGGGAGGAAGGGAGGAAGGGAGGGAGGGAGGAAGGGAGGGAGGAAGGAAGGAAGGAAGGAAGGAAGGAAGGAAGGAAGGAAGGAAGGAAGGAAGGAAGGAAGGAAGGACGGAAGGAAGGGCGAGCCAATACCTGGAATCCCCTGCCCACTGAAAGCACCAATGACAAATCAGGATATTGCCAGAAGCCAGGTATAGTGGTACACACCTATAATCCCAGCTGCTTTGGAGGCTGAAGAAGGAAGATCACAAATTCAAGGCCAGCCTCGGCAACTTAGTAAGACCCTAAGCAACTACATGAGAGCCTATCTCAATAAATTTTAAAAAAGGCGGGGGGGGGGGGGGCTGGGGATGTTGCTCAGTGGTTAAGTGCCCCTGGGTTCGATCCCTAGTACAGAAAAAAAAAAAAAAGTACAAGGCCAGCCTTGGCAATTTAGCTAGATCCTGACTCAAAGGAAAAAATAAAAAGAGCTGGATGTAGAGCTCAGTTGTAGAGGACTTTTGCCTAGCATGTGCAAGGCCCTAAGTTCAAAAATATATTGTCAGATGAGTAAAGTGACACAACCTTTCTCCTTTTTCAGGAAGGATAGAGATGCATTTCACAAACAAGAGGGTAAACCATGAAGGATGATGGCATGGGGTTCCAGAAGCAAGAGATAAACACAGAGGACAAAAAAGGCAGATCCCAAGGTGACAACCACCCCAGACATGGGGAGAAATCAGTCCAATCAGAAAAAAGGACCCAAGAAGCAGACACACTGGAACTGTCATCACCCTAAACTCTCTGCCACAGCACCATCCTGTACCATGAGTACAACCTCCAGGTGAATACTAACTGGATTTGGCTTGGCCTTGTGCTGATCAAGTTCCTGTTGTCCCTCCCAAGCTCCAGACCATGAACCAACTGAAGGCACTCATTTCACTCAAAGATAGGTCCTGCTTTGACCTGTTCCTGGCAGATGAAGGTAGGTCACAGCAACTCCAAAACAGAAAATCCAGAGCAGCCCATTCCTGAGCTGATACTGAGTCTGTCAGGTACTTCAACTGTGTTTCCCAGGACCTTGCTTTCAGGAAAGCCAAGGCCAGACCAGGCGGCACCTTTCTTACACAGCAGAGTAGAGCTTCTACTCAAAAATCAATCTGTTGTTTAAGGATTAAACACCAGAGACAGAAAAGGAAGGGCACATACACTGTATGATTCCATTCATAGGGCATTCTGGAAAAGGCAACTACCCAACTGGGGCTTATCAAAATTTACAGAACTATAAACTAAAAAAGTTGAATGTTACTGTATATAAATTATACCTAAATGAGAAAAAATTTTTTTAAGATTTTTTGTTTTTTTCTTTTGATACTGGGAATTGAACCCAGAGCTGCTGCTCTACCACTCCCAGTCTTTTTTTTTTTTTTTTTTTTTTTGAGACAGGGTCTTGCTAAGTTGTGCAGTGCCTCACTAAGTTGCTGAGGCTGGCCTCAAACTTGCAATCCACCTGTTTCTGCCTACAGAGTCACTGGGATTTCAGGCACATGCCACTGTGCCAGGCCTTTTAAAAAAATTCTTAAGCTGGACTGGGGATATAGTTCAGTTCATAGAGTGCCTGTCAAGCACAAGGCCCTGGGTTCAATCCCCAGCACTGCAAAAAGAAAAAAAAAAAAAAAAAAAAACTTAAGCCACATATGATGGCCACACCTATAGTACCAGCTGCTCAGGTTAATGCAGGAGGATGGCAAGTTCAAGGTCAACCTGGGTAACTTAGTGAGACTCTGTCTCCCTGTCTCAAAATAAAATTAAGAAAGGCTAGGGATGTAGCTCAGTGATAGAGCACCTGTCCAGCAGTACTGCCAAAAAAAGAAAACCAAAGAAATGATTAACTGGAGTCAGGAATGACAGTTCTAGTTTTTAACCTAAGTGGGAGGTGAGCAGAGGTTCACCATTTTATCTTTATTCTTCATATACAAACATGTTTTTGTTTTCACTTTGCAGTGCTGGGACTTAAACCCAGGACTTAGTGCATGCTAGGCAAGTGCTTTGCCACCGAGCTTCATCCCCAGTCATATAGTTCATTCATACTTTGTAACTGATACACTTCACAATACAACATTTTAAATACTTAAAAGTGCTTATAGTACAACCATATACACTAACCTTAGGATTAAGAAAACATATTAAGTCTTTCTGTGAGCAAGTTAATGCCACACATACTCAAGTTTAGAAGCAGAATTTCTGTATCACACTCATAAGGAAGGCACTAGGATTCCCTAGAATGAAGGCCTCCATTCCAATGGGGAAATGCCTTGCCTGGCCCTTTGAGACCCTGCAACCACCCCCATCACCCAAAGAAATGAGGGAAGCATTCAAAGCCCTCCATGTTCTGGATGCACCCTGCCCTTCCATTTTTTCCACCTCCCATTCCAACACACCTCCCAACTCACCCCTGAACTTTTTCTGATCCCTGAATGCCCTCCCCATGCTCCACAAGACTCCTCATCTCTTAGGCCCTATTGAATGTCTTCTCTCTGTCCTGTGTTCCCAGTACACACCACTGGAAGATGTATGTTCACTAGAACACGTTCTCTTCACCTGCTGCTCTCATGGAAGCCACTGCCTGGCATGTCAAAGACTCATGGGAGGCACATGTGCCAGCAGTCCCAGCTACTCTGGATACTGAGGCAGGAGGATCACTTGAGCCCAGGAGGTTAAAGCCACCCTGGGCAATATAGTGAAATTCATCTTAAATCAAAAGTACCAGGGGAGACCAGTAATTATAACGATGTAAGAAAACAGCGAACTACCAAGTATGAAGAACTAGCAAGTATGCCTTGAATCCTTCTCCCTGTGCCTGTCAGTCCAGCCCCGTGCTTAGCTCCCTGTCTTGAGCCAGGAGTTCTCAATGGTCTCCCATTAGGGCCTCTGCACAGAGGCACCGCAGTGGGAATGAAATGTTGCAGGGCCAGAAATTAAAGGAAAAAGCCACGATCTGAAAGTCATGGCCTTAAGTCGTGGGTCCTTGGCCCAGCTCTGCCCGGATTCAGAGCTTTCCATTAACCACAGGCCTGTTTCCCTTTCCACCAAGAACAGTTTACCTCTCACTCTCAGAGTCGCTGGAGATCTCCTCATTCATCTTGCCGCCACCCTTAGATTTCTTCCTGTCCCCCGCAGAGTCGGCCTGGAAGTATATGACCATATCTTTGGCCAGAGGTCTCCCGCCACCCTGCACTGACCAAGTGTCCCTGTGGGCCCTCAAGAGTCCCAGGACTGGGAAAGGCTGCAGCTCCTGGCCTGGGTCAAGCGCAAGTCTTTCCGGGATTTGGCTAGCAGAGAGAGGAACGAAGCTGGCTCCAGCTGGGGTCTTGGGCAAAAGGCTGGGGAGGCAGCCGGGATCGTTGCCTCAGTAGTAAGACTGACCACCGTACACGGTAACCCCATAATCACCTTTCGCCGCCGCTTGCCAGGCCCTGCGGCGGCCCCGGCTCGGGAGGCCTGCTTTCCAGGCTTACGAGCTGCCGCGGTGGTGGACATGCTGCAGTGCGTTGCAGAAGCTGCTGGAAAGCTCACAAGGCAACTAAACCCCCGGCCACATGGCAAGACCCTGCGCCCTGACAGGCTTCAGCAGCCCGGCGGGTCCCGCCTCCCACAGCTTCATTGGGTCCTCCAGCAGGCTCTGTCACGCCCCCAACCCCCCATAGGTCAGATGTTCATGGCCACGCATCCCGGAGCCTCTATAGGCTCCAGCGCTGGGCTACAACCGGAAGCAACTCTCTCCAGGGCGCTTCCGGCCTGCGGCTGTGGCGCTTGCGCTCTACTGCTACCTGACTTCTAGGGAGGGGTCCGGCCAGGAAGGCCTTCTCTGCGCTTGCGCCCAGTGGTCGCTGGGGGGCGCCAGAGATGCGGGTTTCTGAGTACCAGAATGTGACTCCTGGTTGAGGGCGGAGGCAAGAGTAAACCAGCCCTAGTAAACTAGGGCTCTAGAAAACAGAGTCAGCCCTGGAGAAAGGAAAACATGCCCATACCCAGGGCCAGGGTCACTGGGAAAACTGATGGATATGTGCTGCATGCCCCAGAACAGACGAGCAGCGTTAAGGGCTTCCCACTCCCTTGGGCCTTGGATGTGTCCAAATCAGCGTCCCCTCATCCGTGGGACAGGCCACCGACCTCAGCCTGCCCAGCCTCTGACTCACCCCACTGGTGACCACATAGCTGGAATTCTACACCACCAGCTCTCCCTTCCTCCCCTGGTGATTTCTGGGAAATCCCTCCTTAAGTCAAACCTAAGGCTGACAGAGGGTTGCTAAAGCAGACCACAGATCTGAGACTGCCCTGGGAGGTGCACACAGTGTTCCTGATATCAGGCTTGGTGGCAGCCACTTCTCCCAGTTTCCTGCTCCTCTTCGGTGAGTGTCCTGTGGCCCTCCCCATAACCATCTGTAGGGTAGGCAGGACAGGGTGGGTAGAACTGGCCCCTGATCCTTAGCAACTCAAAGCCACTGATCTAGACTTTGACTGGCACCTCAGGACTCTTTAAGTATGTTAGGAACAGGCTTCTGCATCACTGGGACCCAAACTCTGGAGAGAGATTTGACTCCAGGAGTTCTGTCCATCCCCCAGCTGCTGCTGCCCACCTTCTGCCACAGCTCAGTGACTCAGCCCAGCAGCCATGCCAGGTCCAGCTTGCTGACAAGGAAGGAGTGTTCTGAACAGGGAGGAGCCCAGAAGTGGGAGGTGGAGATTCTCCTTTCACTTTCCCTACCACCTCAGGACATACTAAAGAACAAGAGAGAGAGAAGGAAGCCAACCTGTTCCTTGGCCACAGTGAGTAGACTGGACAGGTCCTGACCTTGCTATTGTGACTGGAGGGAGGGGCATATTTGAGATACCGAGAGCTGGTTTGGGTCCCAGGCTAGAAATGTAGGCAGTGGGGGAGTAGTAGGAGACCCCCAAAGGCAAGCTCATGGTATGCCATTTTGTGCTATGAGGTTGGGTGGGGTACAGAGACCATGGAGGTCTAAAGACCCCCTGTGCCCCAGGACAACCATGGCTCCAAAACGAAAGGCTGTGGTGCAGACAGAGGGTCCCAAGAAGAAAGGACGACAGGGGGCAGGAGAGGAGGACAACTTCCGCTCCACGGCCGAGGCCCTCAGGGCTGCACCCACAGAGAAGCGTGTAATCCGTGTGGACCCCTCTTGTCCGCTCAGCAGCAATGCCAGGATCCAGGTGAGCTACAGTCCTAGTCAGCTGAAGCCTACTCCCTTCTAAATGCAGTTACACCCCTCCCTCTTGGGAGCTGAGCTCTGCTCAGGTAGCTCAAGGCCCAAGTAGGTTCCACAGCAAAGTCACATCTTCCCAAGACCACAGCGGTCAAGGCTGTATCCCTTTAGATCAAGAGAGGTCATGTCTACCCATCAGACCCCCAGTAGGCTTCCCCCCCACCACACTCCAAAGGAAGAGCTCTGACTCCTTCAGTGTCCCAGGGCTCAC
Source organism: Sciurus vulgaris (assembly GCF_902686455.1). Lineage (NCBI taxonomy): Eukaryota > Metazoa > Chordata > Mammalia > Rodentia > Sciuridae > Sciurus > Sciurus vulgaris. The sequence goes on from NC_136470.1 coordinate 117,322,622, forward strand.
CCATGTCCCCTCAAATCAGCCCTCAGGGCAGAACCACACCCCCCTTGAATTCTGCTACCTGGGGCAGAGCTATGTCCTTCCAGAAGCCCCCATCCCCATGCCAGGGCTTAGCCATGTGTTTTCAAAGAGCATCCCTCAGTGTAGAACCATGGTTCCTCAGCTCCAGGACAAGCCTGCCTCTGGTACCCCAAAGCAATCAGACTCCTGTCCTCACCAGACTTCTCTTAGTGTTCAACCAGGCACCCCATCCAGCTCCAATCAGCACCCCACCCCCACTTGCCTCTGCTCAGGTACATGAAGACTATGACTGCACCCTGAACCAGACCAACATCGGAAGCAACAACAACAAGTTCTACATCATCCAGCTGCTGGAAGAGTGCGGCAACTTTGTCTGCTGGAACCGCTGGGGCCGTGTGGTAAGTGCCCCTTCTGCCCCACCTCTTCTTGCTCAACACACGCTCCCCAGGCCCCCCAAAAGGCCACAGCTGCTGACTGTCCCCCTTCACCTCCAACTGTCCAGGGCCCGGCTCAAAATAGAGGTGGGCAAACATTTATGGTGGACACACCCCTGAAGGCTATCACTTGTAGGGAGAGGTGGGCCAGTCAAAGATCAACCACTTCACCTGCCTAGAAGATGCCAAAAAGGACTTTGAGAAGAAATTTCGGGACAAGACTAAGAACAACTGGGCAGAGCGAGACCACTTTGTGGCCCACCCTGGCAAATACACACTTATTGAAGTACAGGGAGAGGCCGAGACTCTGGAGGCTGTGGTGAAGGTAAAGAGACTAAGGAGGAGGGGTGGGCTCTGGGCAGAGGAAGGGGACTGGTTGGAGAGACCCAGCTGTTGGGGCTTTGCCACTTCTCAACTCTGTAACCTCAGGCACCAACCTCCCCCTCTGGCCTCTGTCTGGCCAGTCTCTGTCTAATGCCACACCCTGCTCCAAGGGCAGGTGCCCTGCCCAACTGCTTCTGCCTATGTGAGTCCTCTCTCATCAGGTGGATGGAGGCCCACAAAGTATTGTGACCAAGCGGGTGCAGCCCTGCTCCCTGGATCCCGCAACCCAGAAGCTCATCACCAACATCTTCAGCAAGGACATGTTTAAGAATGCTATGGCCCTCATGAACCTAGGTGAGGGTGAGGGACCAGGCACAGTGGCAGAGCCCCCAGATGGCAGAGCTGCCAGACTGAGTCCCCTCATTCTCCCATCCCCATAGATGTGAAGAAGATGCCCCTGGGAAAGTTGAGCAAACAGCAGATTGCACGAGGTTTTGAGGCCTTGGAGGCACTGGAGGTGGCCCTGAAAGCCCCTGCAGCTGGTGCCCAAAACCTGGAGGAGCTGTCCTCCCACTTCTACACTGTCATCCCACACAACTTCGGCCGCAGCCGGCCCCCGCCCATCAACTCCCCTGAGCTTCTTCAGGCTAAGAAGGACATGCTGCTGGTAAGGGTTGGCAGGTGGGCAGGCACAAGGGGGACAACAGACAGACAGACTGGACAAGGGATGTTGGGGTCAGAGGGTCAAGAAAGCCCAGAGGGATGGATTGCAGTGGAAAAGCTGAGGGACAGGGGAAGAGAAGGCCAAACAGATGGGGGGTAGTGATGGACAGGTGGACAACAGGTGGGGTGGCTCTGGGAACAGACATGTGGAAGAAGAGGGGGAGACCAGAAGTCCAGTGGGCAGACAAGCTGCCAGTGCCCATCATCTTAGGTGCTGGCAGACATCGAGCTGGCCCAGACCCTGCAGGCAACCCCTGGGGAGGAGGAGAGAGTGGAAGAGGTGCCACACCCACTGGACCGAGACTACCAGCTCCTCAAGTGTGAGCTTCAGCTGCTGGACTCTGGAGCACCTGAGTACAAGGTGGGCTGGGTCCCACAGAGCACCATCCTGTCCCTTGGCCCAGCTACCCTCAAGTTGCCCATAGGCGTCCTGGCCTTCAACCTTCTCTCCCTGTGTTCTTAGGGCCCAAGGAAAGCTCTGGGACTAGAGGGATCAGAGGGTTTGGTCCACTAGTCTCCCAACCTTGGCCCCCAGCTTCTGCTCTCCCACAGGTAATACAAACCTACTTAGAACAGACTGCTAGCAAACACAGGTACCCTACTCTGCAAAACATTTGGAAAGTGAACCGAGAAGGGGAGGTAAGAGACTCTTCCAGCCCTTCCCCCATCACCTCCTGTCCCTTAGATAACCTTGGCTTATCTGCCCCTTGATGAGCTGGCTAAGCAGCTCTGACCAGTTTCTGCCAGGCTCAGTGTGAGTGACCAGAGGGGACCTACGCCTTGGTCATACCATCCAAACAACAGAAGAGGCACCTAAACCCTTGCATGGTAGGCCTCTCCTATCTCCCACCCCTCCCCCACCCAGGGAGCTAGATTCCAGGCCCACTCCAAGCTGGGTAATCGGAGGCTACTGTGGCATGGCACCAACGTGGCTGTGGTGGCTGCTATCCTCACCAGTGGGCTCCGCATCATGCCACATTCCAGTGGTCGTGTTGGCAAGGGCATCTACTTCGCCTCAGAGAACAGCAAATCAGTTTTCTATGGTGAGGCACCACTCTGAGTCAAGTCCTGGGTGGGTGTGGAGGTGCCAAAGTGAATTGGGCCCAGTCTTTAGCCACTGGAAACTCATGGTGGACCTGAGAGAGGAATCCTTAAAGGGTTACTAACCATAGTGCTCAGTGAGGCATCCTGGGACATGGTGAGCCTCAGAGGAGGCTCTTGGTGGTCAGAGACAACCTCCTGGAGGAGGTGAAATCACCAACCAAATGAGTGCACCAACCAGACTCGCAAGGGGATAACGCGGAAGCTGGGAGGCTGCAGCAAGCCAAGACTTCCAGGCACATCCTGATGCTGAAACGCAAAGCAATGCCTGGTGGCACCAAGGGCTGGAGTCCCAGGACTATCAAGGGGGCCTTCTCCAGAGAGCACTGGAAAGCCCAGTTGGACATGTACATAGCGGGATTTCGGTGACTGTGGAGGTGGCAGAGGCTGGAGGCTGCAGGAAGTCTGGGCTTTCACTCAGGCCAGATGTGATGGGTACCCTGCCCAGGACTATGGAGATGGAGGGGACAGAATCCAGGAGAGGGCTTTGTGGGTGATGGGATGAGTAGTATATGGGAGAGGGTCAAAAGTACCTCCGGTGACTTCTGAGTTTGGGACCAGGGGTGTCCTCACTGTAGTGACCTCCCCAGCCTGACTTCTCAGACTAGGTTGACTGCATCACTGGAGGCCACTACCACTCACCCATCCCAGAGAAAAAGATGCAGGGATGCAGCCCCAGGACAGATGGGGCTGAAAACCAAGAGTTCTACTAGAAGGGTAGAGAAGCCTAAGAAAGAGTGGCTGGAGGCCTCAGGAAAGATAGCATGAGGGGTCCCAGGGTGGAGGCTGAGGAATTCCAGTAGCAATATCAGCAAAGCAGACCATAGAAGAAGACTCCCCCTGGGTTTGGTCCCTGGGAGGCCTTTACTGACTTGGTGAAGAAAGAGATGGTAGAGACTAGTGGCAGGGGACAAGGAGTGAGGGAGCAGGTGAGGTAGGAAGGAGCAGGGACAAAAAAGCCAGGAGATATAACATTGTCACAACAGCAGAAAGCCCCCTAACCTGGAGTCAGGGGTCTGAGCTATCCCCCACTGAGCCTCCCTATGTCCCGTAGTTACTCCTATGCACTGTGGTTCCCACCAAGTGGGCTACATGTTCCTGGGCGAGGTGGCCCTGGGTAGAGAGTACCACATCACCATCAATCATCCCAACTTGACGTGTCCACCCGATGGCTTCGACAGTGTCATCGCCCGAGGCCGCACAGAGCCTGGTGAGCCCTGGGAAAATAGACAGGCCTGAGGATAGGGGTGGGGCTGAGATGGGGGACTAGGACATTTTTAGGGAGGAGGTGAGCAGAGAAAGAACTGTGGAGAGGGACAAAAAGATGCAGCCTCCTTCACTGGAGTCATTAACTTTGTTATCCACTGATGAAACAGATCCTCCTCAGCATCTGAGAAGGCTTTAAAAAGTGGTGTCAGTAACTGAGCATTGAAGTATGAGTTTCCCAGAGAGAAATGGGGGAGGATATGCCAAGAAGGTCCAGCCTGTACAGGGGCTTGGAGGTGGGTAAGGTGGGAATGAGCAGCGTTTTCCCTGTGGCAGAAGTGGGGAGCATAGGGAACAGGACAAACTGCTAAAACCAGGGGCCAGTGACCCCCCTGAGTCACTCATGAGCCTTTCCATGCCTTGCAGATCCAACCCAGGACACTGAGCTGGAGCTGGATGGCCATCGAGTGGCAGTGCCCCAGGGCCCACCCCTGCAATGCCCAGAGTTCAGCAGCTCCCACTTCTGGCAGAGCGAGTACCTTATCTACCAGGAGAGCCAGTGTCGCCTACGCTACCTGCTGGAGGTTCACCTCTGAGCTGCCTGCCCTATCCGCCAGGTCCTGCTAGGGACCATGATCTTCAATCTTGGTACTTGCATGTCACCCCTTCCCCAACCCCCAAGAATGCAATTCATGCCCAGCGCATTGGTGTGAGCCTGTAGTCCTGGCTACTCAGGAGGCTGAAGCAGCAGGATAGCTTTAACCCAGGGGTTCAAGGCCAGCCTGGGCAACATAGTGAGAACTGCACCCCCCCAAAAAAATACAGTACAGTCATGTGCCCAATAACAATGTTCTGGTCAATCATGAACTACATATACTGTAATGGGCCCATAAGATTATATTGCCTAATGACATGGTAGCCATCTTAATTTATATAAGCACACACATAATATTCACACAATGACAAAAATCAGCTAATGATATGTTTCCGAGTACAAACCTCATGATTAAGTAACAAATGACTGTACATTGTCAGTACTTATATAATAGATTTTATAGTCCATCTCGAACTGATTCGTCCTTTGTGAATTTGTACCCTTTGACCCACATCTTCCCAACCTTACTTCCCTCCAGCTCTTGACTTCTCTGAGTTCAATATTTTTAGATTCCATATGTAAGTTAGATTATGTGGTATTTGTCTTTCTGTGCCTGGCTTATCTCAGTTTTGTGTCCTCCAAGTTCATTCATATTGTTGCAAATGACAGGATTTCCTTCTTTTTTTAAGGCTGAATAATATTATATCTATTATCACATTTTCTTTACTCATTCATCTGCTGATGGACACTTTGACTATTGTGAATAGTACTGCAGTAAACATGAGCATACAGACATCTCTTCAACATACTGATTCATTTCCTTTGGAGTAGCAAGAATGCCCACTACTTCAGTCACCCTTTCTTGTCAGGCCCTCCTGTGTCCCAGAAAGTGAGCCCCCTTTCCTCCAATCCATGCCAGCCCTGGGATGGCTGGGACCCAAGTCTTGCCTCCAAAGGTGATGGGAAAGGAGGGGGTTGGGGGTGAACTCATTAGTGGGACCCAGATGCAGCAGCCCACTGAAGACTAGAGGGACACAGACTGAGAGTGGGCCAGATTCCACACACACCAGGGCTGTCCACACTAGCCCAGATGGTACATCTGATAGGTTGTGTTCACCACAGAATGCTAAAATTCTGATGTTCACAGGCAGGCTTATTAAACATGAACCTTTGGCCTCTACTTATCTGTGCCACAGCTTTCTAGGCCTGGGCCTCCTTTCTTTCTGTGGTGACCCAGCACATGGCAGCTCTAGCCCCACTCCAAGGAGTAGGCACTCACTGATACGGGTCATACACTTATCCCTGCCCACCCAGGGCTCTCACTGAAACACCCTGTCTCCTCTAATCATGGAGTTACCAAAGAGGACCCTCTCCACTTACTAGAATTATTTATCTTTCAGGGACCCATCTGGTGATTCTGTCCTTTACCCTAGACATTGCCAGGTGAATCAAGCATTCATGTCTTAGCATCAAATGTCCCAGCATCAAATGTCCCACTGTGTCTCCTGTCTGGATATTACAAACAAGTTAAGCATCTGTTGGAGGGGAACAGCCCTGCAATCATGAAAGTGATGCCACTTATCACCCCAGGTGACCCTACCCAGAGGCAGGAGGTACAGGTGCTGGAGACCAGGTCAGGACCCAGTCTAGAGTCATTGCTTGCATTTAACTCTGGTGTCTCTTTGGTCTCCTTTAATCCAGAGTTGTTCCTCAATCCTGTTTTTCTTTCATAACTTTGACATTATTGACAATCTCAAAGAGAATAGGCCAGGTGTTTCATATAATATCTCTTAATGTGGGTTTGTCTGGTGTTTTGTCCTTAATAGATTCAGGTATTGCATGGGCAGGAAACTACATAAATCATGTGCCTGGGCAGGAAACTACATAAATCATGTGCCTTCCGAGATTTATCACATGTCCCTTCCTTGGAGATGTTAATTAAATTTAATCACTTCATTGAGGTATACGTACCAAGTTTCTCCTCTGTAAAACTACCATTTCTCCCCTTTGTAATTAGCCAGTCATCTTTGGGGAAATGTTGTGTGTATAAATACCCATTCTTCCTCAACTGTCACCCACAAACTTCAGCATCCATCAATAATATTTACTTGAAGGCAATCACCTGACTCAATTTTTACTAAGATGATTACAAATAGTAGTTATTGAACTCCATTGTTCATTTTACACTTTTCTCCTTTTTATTTTTCCTTTTTCTTTTTAAATTTTGGCAGTACTAGGAATTGAACCTACTGGCACTCTACCACTGAGCTACTTCCCCATCCTCCTCCCCCTTTTTTTGGTACCAGGTATTGAACCCACATCCCCAGTCCTTTATTATAATTTATTTAAAGACAAGGTCTTGCTAAATTACTTAGTGTCTTGCTAAATTGCTGAGGCTGGCTTTGAACTCTGATCCTCCTGCCTCAGCCTCCTGAGCTCCTGGGATTACAGGCATGCGCCACTGTGCCTGGGCCCCCATCCCTTTAAAAAAATATTTTTTATCTTGAAAAGTGTCTCACTAAACTGAGTGTGGTGGCACATGCCTGTAATCCCAGCAGCTCAGGCGGCTGAGAGAAAAGGATTGCAAGTTCAAAGCCAACCTCACAACTTAGGGAGGCCCTAAGCAATTCAAGGAGATCCTGTCTCAAAATCTAAAAAGAAATATAAAAAGGGCTGGGGATGTGGCTCAGTGGTTCAGCACCCCTGGGTTCAACCCCTGGGAAGGAAGGAAGGGAGGGAGGGAAGGAGGGAGGGAAGGAAGAAAAGGAAGGGAGGGAGGGAGGAAGGGAGGAAGGGAGGAGGGAGGGAGGGAGGGAGGGAGGGAGGGAGGGAGGGAAGGAGGGAGGGAGGGAGGGAGAGGGAAAGGGGAAGGAAAAGGAGAAGGAAGAAAGAAAGAAAAGGATCTCACTAAGTTGCCCAGGCTGGCCTCAAACTTTCCATCCTCCTTCTTGGTCTTTCGAGAAACTAGAATTACTAGTGGTTACCATGCCTGGCTCTTTCTTTCCTTATTATTAATATAGATTTGTGGATTCTTTATTCAATGGATTTTAATCCATTACTATCATTATTTATTTTGATTTTCAAATTGTCCAGATTTGGCTGGCCAGAAGGTCCCTTGTGTGTCCCTCTCATTTTTTGAGCACCTCCTTACTTTCTGGCATCACAAGATGTTCCAGGTTCATCTTGTACAAATCTGGAATCAGCCATTTCTCCAAGGAGACTTGGCTTTCTGAAGCAAGCAGTGGTGTTTAGCGTCCAAGACCTGGGAAGTAGATGTGCTCCTTGATACTGGGGTGTCATTGTTTTTAAATCCTTTTAGCAAAGATGGCTCAGAACTTAGAAGTATGTATCTGTTAATAAATAATAAGCACAACTATCTGTATCTATTTTTCCAATTCCAATAAAGTACCAGAGTTCAGGCTGAGGAGACAGCTCAGTTGGTAGAGTGCTTGCCTTGCAAGCACAAGGCCCTGGGTTGGATCCCCAGCACTGAAAAAAAAAAAAAAAAAAATAGTACCAGAGTCCTACATTCTTCCCCAATTTCATATTCCTCCCATCTCAAACAGTAAGAACCTGGGTTTCCATCAATATCAATATATTTGCTCATTTGCCCTATCCCACACAAAAGGTAGTTTCAGGATTTCTGTCCCCTTACCATTGTGAAAACTAAGTAGAGCTCAAGATTTACTTAAAATCATTCAAAACAACCAGCAGTTGCCTGCCAAGGCCTCCTCTCATTTATTCCATTCAATGTCGTGGAGCACCTATTCTATACCAAGATACTATTACCTGAGCACCTACTATGTACTATGCCCTGGGATTTTTCCAACCTGCTTTTTGAGAGAACTAGCCCTTCCTGTGGCCGGAGCATACTTAAGGGTCTTCCTGCTCCAGCTTTTCAGTTTCTTTCAGCACGCAGACCAACTGATCTGATTACCCCCACTCTCCACCCCTGGGAAAGGCAGACCAGAGTCTGGCTCCCTCCAAAGCCACACACCTGCTGCCCCCCCCCCCCCCCAATACCCGCTCCAAGAGACACCCCCGGGGCGCTTCCACTGCATAGCCTCCAGTCTCCAGCTGGCAGCTGCTAGGACCCAGGGGGCTGGCGCTGGGCCCTGCCCCTCCCTTGCCAGCTCTGTGTGTCTCCAAAGTGCAACATCAGAGTGACAGCCAGTACCATCTCCGACAGAAGCTGAGTTGCTGGAGCTGGGCAGGGGGAGAGAGTCGGCAGATTTAGCCTTGCACCCCTCCATGAGGCCGGCCAAGCCCCCAAGAGGATGGCAGCCTGGGCGTTGAAGCCACCTCCTCAGTGGCCTATGAAGTGAGGGGCCAGAGGAGCAAGGAAGGGACAAGTGATGGGAATCCTGGAGCTAGAGGCTTGATTTTGCTCTCCGCATACCAACACAGGTGAAGCCTGAGCGCTCAAATGGCCAACACCACAGGGCTGAACGCCACAGAAATCGCAGGTTCGGTGGGTTTGATCCTGGCGGTTCTCGTGGAGGTGGGGGCACTGCTGGGCAACGGTGCGCTGCTGGTCGTGGTGCTGCGCACTCCAGGACTACTAGACGCGCTCTACCTGGTGCACCTGTGCGTCGTGGACCTGCTGGCGGCCGCCTCCATCATGCCGCTAGGCCTGCTGGCTGCACCACCGCCCGGGTTGGGCCGCGTGCGCCTAGGCCCTGAGCCGTGCCGCGCTGCCCGCTTCCTCTCCGCGGCGCTGCTGCCTGCCTGCACGCTCGGTGTGGCCGCGCTCGGCCTAGCGCGCTACCGCCTCATAGTGCACCCGTTGCGGCCAGGAGCGTGGCCGCCGCCAGGGCTTGTCCTCACCGCGGTGTGGGCGATAGCCGGGCTCCTGGGTGCGCTCTCCCTCCTCGGGCCGCCGCCCGCACCACCCCCTGCCCCGGCTCGCTGCTCGGTCCTGGTCGGTGGCCTTGGGCCCTTCCGGCCGCTCTGGGCACTGCTGGCCTTCGCGTTGCCCGCGCTCCTGCTGCTTGGCGCCTACGGCAGCATCTTCCTTGTGGCACGCCGCGCCGCCCAGCGGCCCCCGAGGCCCACGCGTGGGTCCCGGCTACGCTCTGACTCTCTGGACAGCCGCCTCTCCTTCTTGCCACCCCTCCGGCCTCGCCTGCCCGGGGGCAAGGCAGCCCTAGCCCCAGCCCTGGCCGTGGGCCAATTTGCAGCCTGTTGGCTGCCTTATGGTTGCGCGTGCCTGGCGCCCGCGGCGCAAGCCGCAGAGGCTGAGGCGGCTGTCACCTGGGTAGCCTACTCAGCCTTCGCGGCTCACCCCTTTCTGTATGGCCTGCTACAGCGCCCTATTCGCTTGACGCTTGGTCGCCTCACCCGCCGCGCGTTGCCCCGGTCCCCTCGAGCCTGCACCCTGCGGGCCTGGCAACTGCGGGCACTCCTGCAGCGCCTCCAGGGACACCCGGAGGGCCCTGCCCTAGGCCCTTCTGAGGCACCAGATACTGCCCGGGAATTGGCAGGAGCACGGAGCCCAAGCATGCCAGAGGCCACCTGACAACTCTCCTGAGTTGTAGAAAGGAGAATAGGATTAGGGGGGCCCAACTAGCCCCCTGCACTGGTGAAGCAGGTGTCTTGCTTGGTCTTTCAGCTCTGGAACACGAAGAGAATGATTGTCTGCAGTCTGGCAAGGCCCAGAGGCTTCTCTGGAATCCTGGGTTGGGGCCCAACATTGCCTGGCCTTGTGCCCAATCCTACCCTCCCTAAGACTTCAGTTTTCCCATTTGTGCTCTCTACCATTTCTAAGGTCCCTACCACGGTAGGCTGTGAAACTCATGGATGATCCCCAGGTCCAGGGAACAGAGAGTGGGCAGGGTCACAAAGAAGAGAACCCCAAGGGCTCACAGCCAAAGTGATGGACCAAGCAGGGCAGAGGGTAGGCAAACACCCACAGCAGGAGAAACCAGTAGAGAAACTCAGGACTGCCTTGACATGTGCAGCAGGAAGTCTGGACACAGTCACTGAAACTCTTCTATCTGCTTCTAAAATGCCCAGAGAACAACTGGACCAATTTGGTGCTCAAAGCAAGAGGCTGGACAACATGACCCACACCAAAGAGTCTTGGAACCCTGGAACTGGCATGTGAAAGGGGCTGTGGGCCAGCTGGGGCTGGTGGATTCATAGATGGGAGGTCCTCTGGGGCCTCAGCTACACCCATTTTCTGGAGGTTTTTCTACCCCAACACCAGTATTTCACAGCTTTCTGGTCGCTGAGAATATTTATTCAAAAACAGGGATTGAAAAAACTGTACAGAGTGTCTGCTGCTGAGAACTGGGCCCCTGACCCCAGGCCACTCCCCCAGCTACCGGGCAGAGCCGTCTCTTTGGGTTGCCCCCTGACAAGCCCAACCAGTCCATTCCAGTCAAAAGAAGATCAGTGGAAGCAGCAGGAATCTGCAGGGAGGTGGAGAGAAACATGGCCCCAGCCACCCCTCAGCCCTCCTCCCTGATTCCCACAGTGGGGCAGTAGGCCAGGGCCCTAAGGGTGGAGAGTACATGAGTGACCTCCCCCCACCACCATGGTAGGGCACTAGGGAGGCCCCTGTCCGCTCCCTGCATCCAAGCACAGAGCTGAAGGGGTACTGTCCCCTGACCTGGGGCTACCATAGCTCCCAGAACCCTGGGCCAGAAACTGCCCCCTCTCCAAGAGGAGGAACTCCAAAGACCGGGGCGGGGTAGGGGGTGCATCCATGCGTCTGGCATTAGCGGTGTTTGGGACCCCAGGGTGGAGTCTCCATGGGCAGGTAGGATACGGAGGCAAGCCCCTGCCTGTGGTCCTGCCTGCCCCCGCCTGTGCCTCAGCCAGCCTCAGTAGGGGGAGAATTTCTGCCGCTCAGCTTTCTTGCTCCCATTGGCCGCTGCCATCTTGGCAGTGTAGGCTGCCAAGCCCGGGGGTGGCCCTGGGGAAGCAGGTGGTAGAGCCAAGAAGGGCACAGGCTTGAGACCGATGAAGTTGGAGAGGGAGATGGCATAGGGTGTGCCCAGCAGGCCTGGGGGAGCTGTGGGCAGGGCCGTCAGGGGCGGCGAGAAGGGGGCGGGCAGGTCTGCGGGGGCTGAGCCGGGTGTCCCCCCAGAGGTAGACTTGGCCGTCTCTAGACTGGAGAGAGGGATATAGAGGGGAGATGAAGGGAAAGTGGGAGTGAGACAGGAGCAATGAGGGCAGATATATGGCATGAGATTAGCCAAAGGACAGGAGAGAAGAGACACAGGTTGGATGTGTTTGGGAGGAAGATGGGCAAGGTGGAAGGTAAGGAGGGGAGAAAGGACAAGCAGATATAATATGGGGAGAGAGCAGAAATGGGATGACCAAAGACCCAGGGAAAAGAGCAGTGGAGAAAGAGGACATGAGGGATGGATACAGAGGAAAAAGATATGGCAGCATGGGACTTAGGTAGAACACCATGAGGAAAGGGAAAAGTGTTAGGGGAGGCAGAGGATCAGTCCAAAAAGAAAGGGGGTCAGCTCTCCCCTCCCCACCTATGACTCCCCCCATTGCCCACCCCATGCTCACCAGGCAGTGATGAGGTACTGAGCCAAGGCGATAGAGACTGGTGAGCCAGTGATGGTCACATGCCGCTCACCAGCACCCTCCGCTTGGTTCCCTATCTTGATGTGTGCCCCTGACATCTGCCGGATCTCACTGATCTTGCTGCCCTGACGCCCGATCACACAGCCAATCAGCTAAGGAAAAGGTAGAATTTAACCCTGGGCAAAGGTTAGATTCCCAGGTCCTTTACCCATTCTCCAGCCACGCCATCCCCTGCTCACATCATTGGGAACCAAGAACTCCTGCGAGCTGGTCTGTGTGCCAGGATCCAGTCCTGAGGTGGAGAAGGGAGACTTGAGTGTGGTTCTAGATCTCTTCAGACCCCCCTTTCCATTCCAGAGGGCTGCCTAGCCTCCTGGGATCTGCCCCTGCCTCCTTCTGCAGGAGCTGCTTACCTGGCACCACACTGGGTGAGGCAAAAGGGACTGCATGGCCCGAAAGCTGCTGGAGCTTGGTGACCTGTGCCAAAAAAGAGGAGTCAGAGGTTAGAGGGGGCTTGATTCAGGAAGGGGTGCTTGGGCTGTAGGTCACTCACCTCAGCAGGGGTCACAGCTCCATACTGACCCTGGACAGAAAAGCCCTGAGGATACAAAATAGGTTAACAGGTGGTTACTGTGACAAGTCAGGTCTGTTGGGCTGGACCACTCCTTCCTCTCTCCTCAGATACCCGACTCCCTTTTCCACCCCATCCTCCAACTTGATCCCCTTCTCCAGTAATTCTTCACCTCCCTCCGGCTGTTCCCCTTACCTGGTTGGCAGAGAGAAGGACAGTACCTAGAGAGAGGCTTGGATGATAGGGGATAGTGGCTCCTTTGGGTGGGGACTGGAAGGCACAAATGGGAGACTCTGTCAGGATCCTGTCAGGCCCCACTTATTTCCCCAAATGCCCAAAGGCCTCAAGGCCCTCCCCAAGACCCCCAGGTAAATGCTACCCTACAATCTGGAGCTCAAATTCCATCCCTGAACCCCTGCCCTGTCCCATCTGGTGTCACAGGCATAGGCTTTGGGATGCCTGACAAAGAATGCCCAGGGACCCTCTCCTGCCCCTTCTCCCTGCCCAAAGGCAGCACCTCCAGGATAACAGCGCAGATCTGGCGCACGCACAGAATGATGGCATCAGGCACCCCAGACACAGTGACAGCACGCTCTGTGGAATTGGGGAGCAGATCACCAGCCACTTGCACCTGGGCACCTGTAGTCTGCAAATAGAAAACAGGGGCTACATCTTGTCGACTCCAATAGCTCAGAGAAAGGCAACCTAGCCTCAGAGCTCCCCAGAGGGTATGAAGGCATAAGCCAGTTCCCCTCTCACTACTAGAGGGTGAGGACTCCCTCTAGGTGACATCCCTCTCCCCTTACCTCTCGGATCTCCTTGATCTTGGTGCCAGCCTTCCCAATTAGTGAGCCACACTGACTGGCAGGGATGACAAGGCGCAGGGTCACTGGAGGCCTGGAGACACTGCCACCATTTGCAGGAGCAGCACAAAGGTCCTGGAGCAGGAAGATGGTGGGTTGGGCACACACGCTCCCACTACTCCTCCAACCCTCATCACGCCTTGTTCTGCTGAGGCATAAGGAGGTAACCTTCCCTAGTCCTCCTCCAAGGGAACACTGCCCTGGGCTTGACCTCCCCTCCCATTCATCACTACTATCTTGAGTAGGAGTCAAGTTTCTCTCAGGGAACCACCCTTGGACTCCCACCCAGCCATCCACAGACCTCATCCAGCTTAAAAGCAATCATGGAGACTGCATGGAAGACAGCTGCCGTAGACCCAGTGATGGTGGTGATGCGCTCAGGGCAGGAGCCCTCAGAGATGGTGATCCGGGCACTGCTCTGCGGGTACAGGACAAATGCTGGGCAGCAGGGCACCTTCCCCACTCTGGTGCCAGGAATCTTTCTGCCTGTCCAACTCACAGACCCCAGCCAAGGGGTCACTCTCAGGCACACACTGGTCATCCCAGATGGAGTAGTTCAGGGAGAAGGTGGAACAGGGGTCTCCCCTCCCTTCCACATCAGGTACCCTGTGTTACTCCCCTAAACTCCATCCTCACCTGTTCCCGGATTCGCTTTACAGTTTCGCCCTTCTGTGGAAGACAAAGCAAGATAATTGCTCTTAGCCAGAGTGATCATGACCTCCTACCCTGGGCTGAGGCCTCGGGTTGAAAGGGACATAAAGAGCAGATCTAGGCACCTACCTTCCCAATTATGCTGCCCACCTCCTGCAAACAAGATAAGAATACAGTTAGCTGGGAGCAGTGGTACATGCCTGTAATCCCAGCAGCTCAGGAGACTGAGGCAGGAAGATTATGAGTTCACAGCCAGCCTCAGCAACTTAGCAAGGCCCTAAGCAACTTAGTGAGGCCCTGCCTCTAAATAAAATATTTTTAAAAAGGTATGGGGACATGGCTCAGTGGTTGAATGCCCCTGGGTTCAATCGCCGGTAGAAAGAAAGAAAGAAAGAGAGAGAGAGAGAGAGAGAGAGAGAGAGAGAGAGAGAGAGAAAGAGTTAGATGGACACCAATGTCCTAAGGATGACTCCTCCGCTCCCCCAGGCAGGAGATACACAGAAGACAAGATTCCTGAGATCAAACTTGGCTTGGCCCGCCTTGCCCTGCCTTGCCTCCACAGTCCCAAGCCATGGCAGCCCCCATGCTCACCTTCCCATGCATCAGCATCCGCAGTGTGAGGGTGATGCTAAGCTCTGGCTCCTCCTCCAGCCCCGCATCTGAGCTGCTCATCCTGTCAGGCGGGGCTGGGGCCACAGCAGCCAGGGGATGCGTCCACGCTGTGGCCTGGCTAGCTCTGGCAGGGGCAATGGAGAAGGCGTCAGAGAGGAGTCCAGTTCACCCTGCTCCTGCCCTTACACAGGGACCCAAGAGCCAGACTAGTCCCAGAAAGGGGAGATAGAATGAACCTTGATTTTTATATGTCCCTGGCTAGGTATGGTGGCACCTGGCTATAATCTCAGTGACCTGAAAGACAGAGGCAGGAAGATCACAAGTTCAAGGTCAGCCTCAGCAACTTGGTGAGCCCCTAAGTTACTTAATGAGACCCTGTCTCAAGCTAAAAATAAATAAATTAATTAATTAATAATTATTATTTTTAAAATGTTTAAATAGTTTAAAGAGCTAAGGGTGTAGCTCAGTGGTAGGGCACCCCTGGGTTCAATCCCCAGTAACAATAAATAAATAAATAAATATCCCTCTCACCAGTGTGCTTTTGTGGGTCTCACTAGGTAATTGGTCATTTAATCCTTCTGGGCCTCAACTTCCCCATCTTCAAAAGGGATACCAATTTTTATCCTCAAGTTATGAGAATTAAAATGAGATAAGTACATTCATAGGTGTCCTGTCTCTCTCATATATTAGAAGAAGGAGGGCAGGGGATGTAACTCAGTGACAGAGTGCTTGACCAGCATGCAAAAGGCTCTGGGTTCCATACCCAGCACCACAAAAAGAAAAAGAGGAATTAACTAGGAGACTTATAAGAATGCAGAAAAGATAGCCTCCTCCCTGACCTCTTGAAAGAGAGGATCTCTGTGAATGGGCCCTTGAAGGTGGGATTAAGGTTGAACGTTTAACTGCAAATAAAAGGAACAGAACTGGGCACCTACCTTCCCAATTATACTGCCCACCTCCTGCAAACAAGACAAGAACGGAGTCAGATGGACACCAATGGCCCAACTATGGCTCCTCCCTGCACCCAGGCAGAATGAGCCCAGTGCATGCTGGCTTGTGTGTGCAGCAGCAACTGAAGAGTAAGCTGGTATAGACAATGGAGGTCCCGAAGGGAGGATGGTGGGTAGGTAGTGCCCTTCCTTCCCCCTGTCTGGCAAAGGCCACCTCCATCTACTAGAGGTCACTAGAGTTGAGGCTCTGTGCAGATAGCTCTGGGCAGGATGCACTCAGCACTCAATCAGGGCAAAGATTGGTCATCAGTCTGCACAACAGTGTTTCCAGTCCCTTTTCTATGTGTGGACAATGGCCCTGGGCACAGGAGGCAAGAAGCATCCAGGCTGGCCACATTCCCTGCCTTGAACAATTTCTGCTGTATCAGAAACAAGTCACTTGGGTTCTGGGTCTTGATTTCCTCACTTATAAAACAGATGGTATGTTTCCTTGGGCCTGTAATTGGTTAGAAAGGTATTTGATGGGCTGCAAGAATGTCAAGGCCATAAACTGATGGAGTCTGAGATTAGCTACTAGGATTAGCTCAGCCACCAACCCTCCCCACCCGACCCCTTTTCATGCCCCAATTTAATCCTGAACCTTAATCCTGCTTAGAAATCCTTCTTCAGAGGCTATCTCCCTCCAAGGTTCAGCTTTGATGAGGAGCTCACTGAGGGACCAGAACACATGAAAGACAGGGAGTGGGATCAACTGATGCCAAGTCTGGGCCCAGACTAAGCCCTCCAGCTACAAATTCCTTCTGCCTGGAAGGCTCTGGGGACAAAGGATGAGTACACAGAACTTGAAGCACCTGGGAGGCCTCTAAATGTCTTTCTCCTCAGTCCCCTGTTCCATTCTAACATAAGGGTCAAGGGCACAGAACTCTGTCCAAGGCCCTCTTCTGAACTCCCCTTGTGCTAGTACAGCATAGGTGTGAAGTGGGAAGTGGGGCTCCCAGCCTGGTTTTTCTCAGGAAACCTGACCAAGCTGCTGTATGGCATGCAGTATCCTTTTTCTCATCTATACAAAATGAGGATGACAGCCCTGTTCCCCAGGTCACTTCTCTAGGTACCTGCTCCTCCTTCCATTTGAGTTCTGCCACAGGCTCACCAGAGGGTGGAGATCAGTAGTAGATGCAGGGACTGTGCTCTCTGGGCATCCTGGCCAACCTCATGCTGGCTGCCCTTGCTAGACATTCCCCTGGCTGTTTGCACTTCCCCCATCAAAGCATTCGTGATGACGTGCTTGGTTTCTGTCTCCCTGGACAGCCAAGCCTGGGAGCCCCTTAGAGCAGGAGCCAAGACTGCCACCTTCTGCTTGTGTTCCCAAGGGCTCAGTTCAGAGCTGGGCCAGAGAAGGTGCTCAAACATACTGGTGATCTGAGATGAATTCACTGCAAAGAAGGGGAACCTGATACCTGAAGAGTCTTAACCTGCCCAAGGTCAGAGAGAGAAGGGGAATGAAGGGAGTAACAGGGTCCTGCCTGCTAGCATGGGGAAGATCAGGCCCCATGTGTGTCCCCTATCAGGCTGCTCTTGTCTAAGTCTGCTAGTCCTTTTTCTGGAGGTCGGGCTCTTCAGGGTGGGATGCAGACTGGTTGTCTCAGACACCCCTGCCTGGCTAGTGGAGAGTGGACAATGGCTAGTGGCTAGTGGGTCTTGTTTGGAGAGGACTGACAGTTTGTAAAAGAAATAGTCCTGAACTCCAGAATTTGGGGGTGGGGCATAGGGATCCCTTTGGAACGGTAATCAGTGGGAGACCTGACACTGTTCCCATACCATCTCCTCATCACCTCCTGTAGCCCCAGGAAAAACAGGGCAAGAGGGCTGGAACCTGGCCTGAACTAGAGCTTCGGCTACGAAAAAGACACGTGGGTCTGAAGCAGAAACCCACTACCCAGAATTCAACCCGTGACCTTGGCCCAGCCTTCCTCTGATCTGGACCTCAGTTTACCCACGTATACTATGTTTGGGGAATGGGATGGGGGCAACTTACTGGCTTCTTTGTGCCCCTTCTGTTCTGAGAGACCCTCAAGGTCTTTCCTGTTTTTCAGGGTGAACAAGGGATCCTGAACTATGCCTCGCAAATTATTTTCCTATGGCCCTATGAATAAGTAGCCCCGTTAAGCTTTACTGGTTCCTCTGTCCTCCCTAGGGCTCTAGTGAGTTACCTGCTGCTCCAGTCTGGTGGGCCTTGGGTCTCTGCTGGGCCACCCACGTGGCAGCCACACATCATGCCACACTGACCTCTAGCTCACCTCCGAGGGTGCCCAGCCCCCTCTGGTCAGCAGGGCTCCCTGGCAGAACATAACAAGCTCAGACCAGGCCTCTGACCTCGGGCGTTCCCTCCTGTTCCCCAGGTCCCTTCCCCAAACCCAGTGCCCACTCCTTCGGTCCCTGGCTTCCTGCCACTCAGGCTAGAAGGGGTGGGGGGGTGACAGCTGTGTAAGCGATGGTGGCTGCCCCCTTCCTGCCCCTCCCCCCCAGCTGTCTCTCTCCCATGACAGCTGCCCAATCAAAGGGCTGGGGGCTTAGCCAGCTCCCCCCACACGCAGGGATCAAGTGTCCACCCTGGCTTTGTTCTGAAGCAAGAACAATCCGGGGGAGGGGAGGACTCCTGGGGCCAAGAGACTCAAGTAGGCTGGCCCACCCCTTGGGGATTCCCTAGGCTCTGCTGGCCAGAGTGTCTGGACCAGCTAGAGCCTGTGGACCCACCTGGATGAGAGAGAGGGGGATCCAGTGTCAGTTTTATTCCCCCACCTCTCATCCCTTAATATCTCCCTCAGCACTCCCAGCTCTCAACCTAGCAGCTTCCTTCTCCTATTCCAAAAGCAGTCATGCTGGCCACACCCAGTGATGCTAGGGAATAGCTCAGAGCATCAGGCAAGGCAGGGTGTGGCAGGAGGTGGACACTGGGCAGGGGGTAAGGGATCAGGATTGAGGGCTACTGACTCCTCTGCCTGTCGCCTACTTGAGGGATGCTCACCCTTGCTGATTAGCTAGGCATCCACAAAAACTGCCCTTCAGACCATGGGCCCAGACTCAGCCTTTCAGCCTCCCTTTGGAGGTAGGAGGGGAGTATAGCAGAACAGCCTGGGGTCTGCAAGCTCCAGCCTCTGGTCTCTCGATTTGGGTCTAGCTCATAGACAAAGTGCCTGTAAAGAAGGAGGAGCTTGGAAGGGGACCTCTGATAAGCTGGCAGGTGCCAGAAATGCTACAGCCTCCTCAGGGCATCATTAGATAGCCCTCAAAGAGTCTTTATAACCAAGAAAAACCAGACTGGGCTCAGGAGAAAGGCCACAGCACCACTCACTGGTACCCATCCCCTCATGGTCTCACCCAAATTGAGAAAAATCTCTAGCTTCCATTCTCCATGCTGAAGATTGCATGCTTACTCTGTTGCTCAATAACCATCCATGGCCCCCAGAACCCAAGGAATAAAGCCCGATCTCCATGGACAGGCAATCAAGCCCTTCATGGTCCATCCCCTACTAACTCTTCTTGTCTCATTTCCACCCCAACCCCCATACAGGCCAGGCGGCAGAACAGATCTACCACCTCCAGGCCTCTGGGCCTTTGTCCAGGTTGATGATCCCAGTTTGAAATGCCCATCCTCCTCATTCTCTGTCAAAATCCTTCTCAAATGCCACCTCCTCTGTGGAGCCCTCCCCAACCTTCCAAGTCAGATGAGGCACACTCAGGTCTCTGTGCACCCAAAGACATGCTGTGACTCAAAGGAACCCAATTGGGCATTTCAGAGTTTGTCCTTCCACTACCCTGAGAGATCCAGGAGGATAAGAAATTTGAGACAGGACCAGGCTCGGAATACAGGCAGAATTGTTAGGGCTCATGGGGCCTGGGATCATTAGGGACCATGAGGCTCACTCACCTAAGGACCCAGGGCTGAAGGACTAGCCACATGGGCAGAGAGCCAGGCCCTACCTAGACAGGATTCTCAGTTCTTTCTCAGCATCCGCAGCCCCTACTCTTGCTGTTTGGGGAGGTCTAGAGGCTCCCTGAGCATGTTGCTGAAGAATTCGGACTGAGTTTTGAGAATTCTGGGGAGCCAGAATAGGTCACCCCAAAAGGAAGGGGGCTGTAAGAAGCACTAGAGCATAGGATAGGTTTCACAGAGTTGAGTTGGGTTCAGCCTATCACAAATGGAAAAGCTTCACCAATCAAGAGAGGAACCTGAGATCCAGAGTGTAAGGGAATTGTTTGTAAGACTACATGCCGTAACTGACAGACTGGGAGAACCCAGGGCTCCACCTGGGCAGCTCAGTGCTCATTCCTCAAAAGGTTGGTGCTACTGGGCAGTGGTGATGGAGACTGGAGGAGAGAGGCAGTGATGGGAGTAGGGTGAGTGGACAGTGCCTGTCTGGGGACACAGGGTGGGGCAAGTCAGCCTCCCTGCGGCCTGGGCCTGCCAGGGTGTGTGGGCTGCCTGCTCCCAGCCCCCCACCCTGAGCATGCAAGGAGAACAATCCCCTTGTGTTTGGGCAGTCTGAGCCTGCATGCTGATGAAGGCTACGAGGTGGGGGCAGGGATGGGGGTGCCTTGCAAGTTGAGGGGGTTCCAGGACCTGGAGGGGCTAGGAGATATTCAGATGGGGAAACAATAGGATCTCAGGTACTGGTCCTGAGGCCATGAGGGTGACCTCAGGGAATAGTGAGAGCTAGATCTCAGCCCCTGGGGAGTGCCTGGGGTCTAAGAGCTCTTTGTGGGGGAAGGGGGGCCCTATGGACACATGTCTTGTTGGTCCAGCAAGAAGGTAACCATCCTGGACTTGTTGAGGACCCAGAGCCCCACATTCTGGGAACAGGGGATGCAACTGGCTTAAGGTGCATCCCCTTGAAGACCACTCCCTTGGGTGTTGGGGTGGGGCGGGGCCCTGGGTGCCACAGGTCTCAAGATGGCGGTCCTGGGATAGGGGAGTGAAGAGGCGGGCACCTCCCTCCCCAGGCCAGGAAGGCAGGAAGGCCAGGCTGAACTGAGTAGCAGAGACCCCCACCCCCAAGGACCCCAGGCAAGAAGCTAGGTCAGAACGAAGGAGTTGAATAGGAATAGGGCAGGAGGGACCACTTTGTACCTCCAACTACCATCTGCATACACCCTTGGCCTGGAGGTTTGTGTCTGGTTCCTCTGAGGACTGCAGAGAATGGGAAGGGGTGTGTGCCAGCCAGGAGCTGCAGGAGAATGGCAGATGGGGACAGAACCCCAACCCAGGGCAAGCTCAAAGGACAAAAAGCGCGAAAGGGATGGGGCCTCAAATCTGGTACCTAAGGTCCAGGAAAGCCCTGCCTAGTGCTGGGGGCTCTCCTGGCAGACCAGCGCCCCCCACCTGTGCAGGCCTCAGCCTCAGCCGCATGGGACAGGGAACGTGTTCCTCGCAGTCTCCCAGGACCCCAACCCGTGTACTCGAGCATCAACTCCCCGCCCCCAGCCGAACCCCCAAACTTCGCGGCCCGCCGTGCCCCGCCCGGCCCGCGCCCTACCTCGCTGGGGCTGTCCTGCGGCGGCGGCGGCGGCGGCGCGGCGGCTGGGCCGCTCAGTCCCACATTGTCCCCGGGAGAGGCGGCCGCTCACAACTGCGAGTGACATCAGCTGCGAACAATGAGGGGTTTGACAGGCGCGGAGCCCGGCCGGCCCGGAGCCCGGCTCCGCGCCCCCCCCACCCCCCGGCCCGCCTGGCCCGGCCCCTCCCCGCCCCCTCCCCGGATCCGATTACAGCGCGGCGGGCCCGCCCCAGCCGCCCCAGTGCCGCAGCCGCCCGCCCCGCCCCGCGCGCCGCGGTGCGCCCCGAGCTGCGGCCGCTTCCGGGAGGGCTCGGGCGACCCTTCCCCTGCAGTTCTCAGAGCCCTCGGGAGTGGCGGAGCAGGGGGCTTGAGGCGCGGTGCCTAGCCACCGTCCTCCCCGTGCCGCCCGCACTGCGCCAGGCCCCGGAGCCCCTCAGCTCCCACCCGGCCAGTCCTTCCGGCCCTGCGCCTCCGCGAAGCCCCCTGGATCCCCTATTCCGGCCCCGGCACCAGTCCTTGAGCTGCCGGGGTCCCAGTTCTGGTCCCTCGGAGCTCAAACTTGGACCCTCTGCCCTCCCTGGCTCTCCTTGCTTCTGCTCCATTCTCCGCTCCGGGCTCTCGCCCACCAAGACCCGCTCCCCTCAGCCACCCACAGCTTCCGCACCGCACGTCCGGGCCCTTGTCCGCGCAGGACAGGTTACCCGACCAGCTGGAGGAGGGGCCTGAGAGCCGTGTGGCCCTTATGCACCCGCCCCGTGACTCCCCCAAATCTACCCCCAGAAATCATTTGGGGGCCAGGGTCGAAAGGGATGGGGCACCGTATCGGTTCTTTACTAGGGAAGGGAAAAGTGGGGGGAGGAGCGGAGCCGTTCCCAAGTCTCTTGCCCCTCCCCCACTCCCTGGGGAGCCAATATTCCTCCCCCTCTCCTCTGTAATCGGCTCAGCCTGGTCCCACTGACCTCCACCTCCCCCCACAGCTGAGTCTCTTGGCACCTGGGTGTGTGTGGGTGGGGAGGGGAATCCAATCTCTCTTTCCTTCCATCTGGTCTGGTGGACAAAGGGCAGGGGGACCATCTGGTCCCGCCAGAGTGGGGGAGGGGCCCACAGTGGCAGTCCCAAGGGGCGGAGGTATGGGCGGTGCTCCGGAGAAAGCAAGAGCCTGTGGGGTCTAATTGCATCACTTTATATTACCGACCTTCACAATCCATCTTCCCACCCCCCCCACCCCCAATCCAAGCAGGAACAAGCGTAGCTGAGAAGACCCAGGCCTAATAACCTGGGAAAGTGTGGAGCCCCATGAAGGAAGGGAAAAAAACAGGGAGATCTGATCGGCAGAGGGATGATCCTCCCCTTTTGGGGAGCAATTATGGGCTGGGACAAGTTGCAGCCTGTGGGTGGAGCCTAGGCTGGCCACACCCTAAGCCTAGCAAGAGGGTCTACAGCAAAGGCTGGCGTGTGAGGTCCCCACTTCCCCAGTGAGGTCTGCATGGGTGGAAGTGTACATGTTTCTGTGCAAGCATTTTTGTTATGTGCATGCAATGCACTCGCCACATGAGAATGTGCATGCCAGTTCAGTTACATGTACCTGTGTGGTTTGCTCCCAGGTGAAATGTCCTATTTGGGAACATAGACGGCCTCAAATGTGTAAGTGCATGTGGGCCTAAGAGGACCTATAGGGCATAAAGAAGAAGGTGGAGGTGTAGGTGAGAGCAGGGCAGAGCAGATCAGAGCAGAGGAAGGAGTGAAGGCCAAGCAGAAAAGCCTGTAGGAGAAGTTCATGAATTACCCTCCACCAGATTATGTTCCTCATTCCTTAGTTTTTTTTGTTTTGTTTTGTTTTTTGTTTTTTTCTCTTGATTTTACTTCCTCAATCTGTCATTGCAAGAGAAAGTAGAAAAGGCAGACAAACCCCCAAAAGACAAGAATTCAGACATAGACACACCTGTTGCATGTGCATAAGCCAGAACCCATGTAGGAGAGAAGAGAGGTTCTCAAGGCAGGTAGGCAGGCAGTCCACCCCATCAGCAGGGCTAAGTCTCATGCTAGCTCCTGCAGGAAGTCAAGCAGCCCTGCATGCCACTCCTCAGGCTTATCCAGGTAACAGGGGTGCCCAGCCCCCTCTATGACCAGCACTCGGTGATTGGGCAGCTGCTTCAGGTGCTCAAAGCTGGTGGGACCCATGGGATCCTGGTCTCCATATACAATTAGGACAGGAGTCTGAAAGGAAAAGGGAGCAGAGTCAACAGGGCCTACCATATCAGCTTCCAGAAGGTCAGTTCTAGCCATCAGTGTTGACACCCTGAGAAGAGACAAGCTGGCTCAGTAGGTTGGGGGGCATGGATTTGTGTCTCCCCTGGCACACAATTTAGCACAGAGTTTAGTACAGAAATCTTCTAAGTACACCAAAAGGATGGAAGTTGGTGGTCAGTTTCTCCCAGAAGCCACCCCTTGGTTACCCATCCCCCAGTTGAGGAAGACTCTGGCTCTTGGCAGGGGTGTCTTATTTTCCCACACAAGGGTACCTTCACATTGGCATAGTCAGCAGCATTGATTTTGTCAGTGCAGATGGGGGCCACTGGCACATAGCCCCGGAGCTGGGAGCCGGGGGCCGTGAGGAAAGGCAGGGAGTACATGCCACTTAATGATGGACTGATCACAACTGGGGGGCCCAGCTCCAAGGCATCCACAATGGCCATCAGGAAGCTGCCGGGGACCAGCTCCCCAATAGGGGCAGGGGCTGCTGCTTCCCTGGAGCGGCCCAGACCTGCAGGGATTCAGGTATGGGAGAGACAAGACAGGGACAGTGAATGGGAAAACAAGGGTCCCTTCCTCCAGGAAGCCCTCCCAGGGACCTCAATCTCTCTGTGCCCAGGTTCCTACTCATACCCAGTAGCCCAGGTTTACAACTACAGCAGCCTAATCTATCATAACTGTGGTAAACATAAGCATTTCCCTCCATGTTTGTGCCCACCTCCCCCCCCCAACAGTATCCAGGAAAGAATCAGGCTCTGAAGTCTAACAGTGCTGAATCCAAGTTCCAATTCTCCATTTACTGTCCCTGTGACCTTCAGCAAGTCCCATCAGCCCTCTCTCAGCTCATCAGTTTCCCCTGATAAGAGGGGATAACAAAAGTACCTGCCATTGAAGACTGTTGATTAAAGGGCACCTGGCCCTGAATTGGCACAGAGTAGGGTCCTGGAGAAAAGGGGCTGAGGGGCCACTTTTGCACTCAGACCTTCACTTTCCAATCAGTTAGTCCCCACCTCATCACCACCATACTGGGGATTGAACCCAAGGGCACTCTACCACTGAGTTACATCCCATTCGTTTTTTTCTTTTGAGACAGGGCATCCCTAAGTTGCTGAAGCTGACCTAGAACTTGCGCTCCTCCTGCCTCAGCCTTTGGAGTTGTTAGGATCACATGTCTGCCCCACCACATCCAGTCAGTCCCCACCACCGGTAACTTAGCTCCAGACCTTCGCCCTGAAGTTCAGCCCAACCCACTGTTGGAACAAATCCTGCAGGGTTGGAGGCCTGCCCTTGAGCCCTGAAACCATACCAGCCCTAGCCTCTGAGGGGATTAGATCAGCCATGCCTCCCTTCCCACACCTGACACCAAGAGCTGGGGCCTGGTAGTCCAGGTTAAAACAAGCTCTCTGGAGGCTGTCCCTACCTCTTCCAGAGCCCAACTCAGAGCTCTACATGGGGGATGACAACTAGAAGCCTGGCCACCCATCAGGCCCTGCCATACCCGACACGTTTCCAGGAGACTCAAGTCTTACTCCTCAAGTCTTCCAACAACCTGTGAATATGGTTGTCAAAATGCTTTAACTTCCAATGAGCCTAGTACCTATTACTGTATGTCAGACACTAGCCATATATTCACATGGATAATCTTATTCCATTCTCACTAAGGGCAACCCCATACTTGAGTTTGGTATCTCCCATTACAGTTGAAAAAATAAGGCTCAGAGACACTGAGGCACCACCCAGGGTAACAGTGAGGAGCTGAGTAGTGTCCAAGCCCCATCTAGATCAACAGTGGAGAAGCACAACGGCACTTGCAGTGTACACCCAACTCTTAGGTCCTCCCAGTCCTCCAGTCCCAGGCCTTGGGTCCCAGGTAGGACCTACCCAACCCCTACCCAGAAGCCTGCCCCAGAAGTACCTGGCAGATCAATGGCCACAGCTCGGTAGCCAGCCTGCGCCAGCCTGTGCAGTGTACCCAGGTTCTGCCAGGTTTCAGAGGAGAAGCGGATACCATGCAAGAGCAGCACAGGGAAGCCAGCAGCCTGTCCACTTCCAGGCCGTGCCTCCCGGAAAAAGAGGCTCTGGCCCTGCACCTGGATGGTGCCCTCTCGCTGCTCCACACTTGCCATTCCTGCTGCTGTTTGCTGAAGTGCCTGTGGTTGAAAGCCAGGCTGATGAGGAGCCACAGATCATCCTGCCCAGGTACAACAGAGAGGCTGCCACAGAGGGGGGTCCTGGAGGGAGTAGCAAGGAGGCCTCCAGGGCTCTAGAATCAAGCTTCAGGGTCAGGAAGACAAAGGTGTTATATTTGACTCTGCCACTTACTCACTTATGTGCCCTTCGACCTCAACTTCCTCATCTGCAACATGGGGACAATAAAGCTTACCTCAAAGCATTATGAATTTTATTAAGAGCTTGAGAAAATAAATAATAGTGGGGCTCTCATTACGGGCTATTGTTCTCATCGTTATTATCCTTTTCTACAAATGGGGACAATGCAATAGAACTAGCTCATAGGTGGTTAGGATTAAATGAGGCCACGCATGTAAAATACTCGCATCAGAGTAAATGTTCAATCCACGAAAAGTAATTTGCTTATCAACCTCATCTTCTCCAACGCACTGGTACAGATCGTGAGTTGGCACTGCAGGCCATTCGAGGAAGTCCAACTTTACGGTAAAATGCCCATTTTCTAGAGGCTGAAACCCAAGTGCCCTATGGGCAAGGACTTTGGAGTTCTAGCCTGCAAGGAGCGCGCGGTGCTCAACGTGCTGCCGGCTGGGGCCCAACGCATTGGTCAAGGGGCGCGATCAAATCCGCCCCGCACGGTTCACTGGATTCACTCTGGGGACCATAGTCTGTCTCTCTAGGTCTGGAGGACCCGTGGGGAGGCAGCGCGACCCAGGAGGCGGGGACCTAGGAAGCCACGAGATGGGAAGACTTGGGGTAGGTGGGGGTGGGTTCTGACTGGAGAGAGGAAGAGAACGTCGGGAGAGTAAGGTGGGTACCTGGGGAGCTGCGTGATCTCGCGCGCACCGGAGGCAAGCAAGTGGGGAGGTAGGCAGGGAAGAGGTTGGCTTGGGGCGGGGGCGGGGGCGGGTGCTGGGGACTGGGACTGGGCCTGGCCCATGCTCCTGGGCGCCCTCTTGTGGCCACAGCGGCCTTTGAGTCAGTCCTCACCGCTAAACTTGTTCTCACTGAGATCTGTTTCTCCCATCTCACGTGCCCCAGGCGTGAGGCTGGGAGCGCTTCCGAAGCCCTCAGTGACATTTCCACTGTTGACTTGGTACACCTTGAGGATGCGGGCTCTTTCGGAATCGCATCCCTGCTCTGCTCCCTTCCTGCCCACCATCGCCCTCATCTCCAGTCAGGACTGCCCAGGCCGAGTAATGCGCCTTGCATGGAGTTAATGATCTCAGGTTTGAGTGCAGGGCTCCGCCAAAGTTTAGCCCGGTGATCTTGATCGTTTTCCCAACTCCTTCAAGCCTGTTTCCTCGCTTGTAGAATGGGTGGAATGTTGCCCACTTCTGCAGGGTAGTAATAAGAAACGAGTTCTGTGCATTCTGCACAGCTTCCTTGTGCGGAGTCTGGGTACCACGCGGAGCCCTGAACCTGGGACGGACCAAATGTTGGTCACACATCGCCAACCAGGAAAGATTGCATGAGCAGACAGAAACTCAAGCCTCACTCCTGGATGTGTGTGTGTGTGTGTGTGTGTGTGTGTGCGCGCGCGCTGCATAATAACAAATACTATCTGGCATTTACACAAGGAGGCCTCTATGCCAGGCTGAGAGACTTGGTTAAATCCTAGGACAGCCCTGTACAGTGGGTCCTTTCCTCGATCTCACTGTACCGACAGAGAACTGAACTAAAGTGAAGATGTTCTGGTAAGAAGAATCCGAGGGCTCTCCGCCAGCTCTTAGGGCCAAAACTATTAGGAAATTGAGGACCGAGCGGGTCTGGTTGGGTCTTTGTGCTCAGGGACGCCATCCGCAGTCCCTTCCTCTGGAACTATTTGCTAACTAGGAGCTCGGCCTGCCAGCTGCAGACTGCGCAGGCGCGCTTCGGTGGCCTCACTCGTCACTGCCTAGTCACCGAGCCGCGGACCGGGTGACGGAGGCAGCGCCATGTCCGCGGCGCTGTTTGGCTCCTGGTCCCGCCTGGGCGGGAGCGGGCCCCGCCCCTCGGTAGCCAGCCGGGTCGTCAGGGCCGGCCCGGTGAGTGTCCCCTGGGAGGAAGTCTGGCCCCGGGGCGGGCCATCTTTCGCCGGCCTCCTGGGGCAGAGTCCTACTGAGGGGGCCCGCTCTGGGGCAGGGAGTGTACGTGTGTTCGTGTGTTGTGTGTGTGAGCACGCAAGTGTCTGCCTGTAGCCTGTATTCTTGGGGCTGTGGGTATGTGATGTGTGCGCTTGTGTATCTGTCAGTCTGTTTCTTAGCACTGATATGGGGGCGGTGTATTGTTTGCTCTATGCGTGTCTACTTTTGGGTATTTCTTTATGTGTGATTATCTACTTGTGTCTCCCTGGGGGTGCATTTCTGTCTGCCTGTGCTTGTGTGTTTCTTATGTGAGTGTAGTTTTAGGATTGTGTGTAACAGTGTGCTTGGGTATTTCTGAGGGCTGCATGTGGGTTGTTTTAGAGTTTTGTTTTTTTTGTGGGTTTTTTTTTTTTTTTTTTTTCCAGTCATACTGGAGTTTGAACACAGGACCTTGCACATGCCGTGCAAGCCTCTACCATTGAGCCACATCCAAAAAATTTTTTTGACTTTGAGATAAGGTATTGCTAAATTGCCCAGGCCGGCCTCAAATTCGTAATCCTTGTACCTCAACCTCCCAAGTGGCTGGGATTACAGGCATGAACCAGGGCGCACTACACATGTCGTTCTGAAAGAGTGTGTGAGTTCACTGTCAGTCTTCCTGTTGCCTGGCCGTGCGCGTGATTTCGAGAGTATTTTTACCAGGGATTGACTGGGCAAGGTCCAATGGGTGCGCAAAGAGGCTGCTTGTGCGTACAAGGAATAGCTCATGCAAAAGAAAAGCGTATAGGGTCAAGACTGTCTATGTGCATGTGGGGACACATGTCGTCGACGCAATATTTAGGTGGCCTAAAGTCGGCACTTTACTCACCACCCCGCCCATCCCAACCCCATCTATAGAGCAACAGGTTGCAGGAATTCTGCAAAGTTCATAACTGCTGCACCCTAGATTGCCAAAGCAAGGACCAAAGCCCCGCCCCTCCCTCCTGCGAGAGGCGCCCCAACCTCTCAGCAGACCCCAAAGCTCAGTCTAGTAGGAATCCGGATTAACGCTGCGTTGCAGGTGCTTCATTGTGGGTACGTGCCCTAGGCTGTTCGTGACTAGGAAGAAAAGAAGAGCGCTCTGTTTCTCCACCTGGCTTCTAGTTTTCCATCAGCACTAAAGGAGCTGCCACTACCCACCTATCGCCTGACTCTGGAACCCCAGGGTGGGGGTGGCAGGAGGCGCGGGGTTGGGGGACATTTCCCTAAAATGTCCCCCAGAGGGGTGAGTGACCCAGGACTGGTCTCGGGCTAACTCTGACTGGCACCTAGCTGGTGCTCAATAAAGATTGTTTACCAGAATCCCAGGAGGAGGCAGGCTGTGTTCATCCTAGGCCCAAGAAATGATGATAGGGACAAAGCCCACCTCCCCTTAAATTCCCTGTATTATTTAAATCTCACAGAAGAATTGGGAGAGCAACCAGAATTATACCATTTTACTGACATAAAGACTCAGGGTCAGGAATTGGCCGAGACTGGTCTTAAAGTCAGGGCTACCTGACCTGTTTGGGTTCTGCCACTAGGCTGGCAAAAGCCCTATACTGGAGGAGTCCATGAAGCAAATCCTTTGGTGTGAACCTGTATGTGTGTCTGTATATGGGGGTGGTGGCATTCATCTCTCCAACCTCCAGCTGCCTTTTCCATTTCTAGGTGAACCACGCTCCTCCCTGGCCCCACACCGATTCAGGCCTCAGCATTTCCTCCATCACCAACATTCTCTGTGAGCTTCCCAACGACAGCTGTGGTCAACCATTAAATATTCCCATCAACTGTAAAACACATTCTGATTTTAGCAGTATTATATACAGAGTGATAAAATGAACTATTTCCAAACCTGCCATCAGTGGATGGTCTCTTCAAATAGTCTTTCTCCTTGAAAAGCCCTCACCACTCTGTCCGGCAGTGAGGCTGCAGTTCATCCATTGTCTCCCATTTCCATGCTTTCCTTCTTCCAAACCAAGTGTGACCTGAGGGTTAGGAGTCCAGCCCTGGGTTCAAATCCTAGTTCCCCCTTCTTGCTACTTGAATAATAGAATTCACCTCTTGGAACCTGAATTTCCTCATTTGTAAGTGACCTATAATTATGTCTGTTCTTTAATGTTCTTTGTGGACCTCCTTGTTGTGAGAAATTGAGCAAGAGCCTGCTGTTATAAGTGCTTGAAGTAGGTTTAACTGTCAGGGATGATGGTCACTGAGCATGCTGTGTGCTAGAGGGACAACTCAGATGCACCTCCTCACACTGTGGGGGTTTGAGCCTTTGTCCTAGCATATGGAGTAGCTGAGTATTAAACCCCCAGTCCTTTATCCAGAGCAAGGGAAGGGCCAGGGTCTTCCTCTGTGGGGGGCTTCAGGTTGGGGTTTGGGGATGGGACCCTTTGTAGGGGCTCAGCCTTGCCTCTTTTCCTTCTCCCTCCTCCTCCAGACTGCAGTACAGACCTGCGTGAGCCAGTATTGGGCTGCTCTGCTGGGCCTAGGTCTATTGTTCATGCTGCTACTGTATGTGGGACTACCTGGCCCCCCTGAGCAAACTTCCTGGCTCTTGAGAGAACCAAATGTCACAATCCTGGTTGGTCTTGCCCCAGGAAACTCTCCCGTCTTTTACCGTGAGGTGCTTCCACTCCACCGGACACACAGGTGGGTGCTGACCTGAGGGACCCTGGCTTGACTCAGGGTACTCAGGACCTAAGAAGGCAGTAGGAAAGCCTAGGAAGAAAGAACAGTAGGCTGCCTCAGATTTCAGGATGTATTTCCTTGTATGCCTGCAGGGTAGAGGTGGTGCTGCTTCATGGAAAGGCCTTTAACTCCCACACATGGGAGCAGCTGGGCACACTGCAGCTACTGTCGCAGAGGGGCTACCGGGCTGTGGCCCTTGACCTTCCAGGTGAGCACCCCCACCCCTGGATCTAGGGAGGCAAGAAATAGCAATTACAAGGAGGGCAGATTCCCAGAAGGGGAAATTGGAGGGGTAGGGAAGCATTATGGTAAGGCGTGGGAGCCCTCTGAACCCCAGTGTCTGGACAAGCAGTCACAACACAAGATGGCACCATGAAAATGTCTATGTGTATACAAATGTGTATTTGTATTTTCTTCCTTGAAAACTACAGTGTGCTTGTCAGAGCCAATAGAAATATGACACAAACTCTGTAACTTTGTGTTTAACTACACAAATGATTTGTGCTATCATTCTACATTAGCAACCCCCCCACTACCCTTCCTCTTTCCTTGGTGCTGGGGATTCAACCCCAGGCCTCGTGCATGCATGCTAAGCATATGCTCTACCACTGAGCTACACCCTTAACTGATACTATCATTCTTGTCTTTAAAAAAAAAAAAAAAATCACAAAACAGTGAATACTTCAGAGATTGTACCACATTTCTCTCCCTCTCTAAGCAGCTGGGGGTTGCCAGACCCTCTCCTCAGCATTTCCATACATAGAAATACAGATGATATGCAGGATAGTGTGGGGATAGTGGGGTGTGATGTTGCTGGCTCCACAAATCCATCTGTGATTTTGTTTTCTCCCCCTATTCTATGACTCATGGATTATGCTGGTCCCTGCAAACCTCCCTGTCTGTCAACTCTGCAATGTAGGCTATAGGAGGGATGGACAAACTTTGACCTGCCATTCCTCTACTGGTGGCTATGTAGATTGATTTAGAGTTTCAGTGTTAGCTGAAATCCTCAAAAACATTTTTGAACATGCTTCTTTGAGCACGGAGGCAATAATATTTTTAGGGTAGTTATTGAGAACAATTGATGGATCAAAGGACACACAATTTAAAGTTCTGAAAAAAATACTACTTCACCCTCCAAAAAGCTGTGCAGATTTATTCTCCTTTTAGTCATGTATGAAAGTGCCTGTTTTTCTACATCTTCCCCCCAAATTGGGTATTGCTAGGTGTTTTTGTTTTGGGTACTAAGGATTGAACCCAGAGGTGCTCTACCACTGAGCTAGATCACCAGCTATTTTTAGTTTTTATTTTAAGACAAGTTCTAACGAAGTTGTTGAAGCTGGCCTTGAACTTGTGATACTCCTGCCACAGCTTCCCAAGTGGCTGGAATTGCAAGCGTGTGCCACTGGCTGAAAGATGTTTTTCTAGCAGGTCTACTACATTACAAAAAAAATCACTTCTAGGAAGTTTGGGGTAGCATGTGCCATGTACCACTGGTTCCCTTGTCCATACTGTGGTGGGCAAGAAGTCTGGAGCTCCCTCAACTAGCACTTGCTGCCATTCCCAGGTTTTGGGAACTCAGCACCTTCAAAGGAAGTAAGCACAGAGGCAGGGAGGGCAGAGCTGCTGGAGCGAGTTCTGCGGGACCTGAAGGTGCAGAATGCTGTGTTAGTGAGCCCCTCACTGAGTGGCCACTACGCCTTGCCCTTCCTGATGCAAAGCCACCACCAGCTACGTGGATTCGTGCCCATCGCACCCACCTCCACGCAGAACTACAACCAGGAGCAATTCTGGGCTGTGAAGGTACTCGAAAAAGGATCTTCAAAGGTCCTGGTGGCACCCTGTTCCAATCTTTTGTTGCTTGGTGGGACATTCTTCCAACCCTGATTTTGGATGGAAGAGGTGGGGATTTGGGAGGTAATAGCTTGGGGATCAGATTCTTACCAGGCCCCAGAATCACAGCCTCTTGCCTTGCCCTGCAGACCCCAACCCTCATCCTGTATGGGGAGCTGGACCACAAACTGGCCCAAGAGTCACTGCAGCAGCTCCGCCACCTGCCCAACCACTCTGTGGTGAAGATACACAACGCGGGCCATGCCTGCTACCTCCACAAGCCACAAGACTTCCATCTTGTCCTCCTTGACTTCCTTGACCATTTGTCTTGAACTAACCCACTTCCCAGGCCCTAGGCCTGTCCTGTGCTAGGAGGGTCTGGACCACCACTCTCTCTCCACCAGGGATGCAGTCCCTGGGATTGGAGGGCAGAGGTCCAAGGGGCAGACCCAGCCAGGACATCTCATTTCACTTCACAGGCACAATAAAGAAAAATGTTTTTGTTTTGCCTGGAGAGTAACAGGCTTTTTTTTCCTGGTGTACTTTCTGAGAGGTGGGAGGGGAGGCAAGTCTGGGACTGTTGTGGGTGAAGGTGAGGGCTGAAGGAGGTACTTCAGCACACTGTGGATCTAAAAGTGAGGTGTTCACTTCCTCACTGTATGCCCTTACTTCTCTATGCCTTAGTTCAGTCATCTGTTAGACATGATGGTAACATCTAGCAGAGAGGACGTTTGTAGGATCGAATGTGTCTGGTAAACAGAGCATTTGGTCATGTGGAGCTGGGGGAAGTAGAGGTATGAGTTAATGCTGCTGTATGACCACTGGGATTGGTGGGAAATCCAGGGTCTGTGTAGCTGAGCTGCGTTTGGAATATAGAAGTTGTAGATGGAGGGATGGGGAACAAGGTTTAAGAATTAAAACAGCATTGTTACTGAATCACAAGCTTGTTGGCTCCTTTGTTATGTGTGAGTGAACAACCAGAGACTTCAACCCCAAGGGGGATGGGACAGACCCTTCCCTTACCCTCTCAGGCTTCTTGGTCCAGGGGTTGAAGTTTTCCACTCCTGCGGCTGCCAAGCTGACTCAGCCACTGGAGCAGAGGGCAGAACTGGCTGAGAGTGCAAAGAGCAGCCTGGTACACAAGTGGGCAGCTACAGTTGTGTATCCTTCAGGTGGCCAAGGGAACATCTATGTCTGTTTCTCTGTCTCTGGTGGGTGAAGAAGAGCCAGTTTGGCACAGGGCACCAAGAGTGTGCTGTTTCCCCACCTCTCATTGTCATATAGTGTCACGATTGCATCTTTTTCAGTGACATCCCATCACACTCACCAACTCACATTCATATTGTCACATATATGGTCATGCCCACTGATACAAAGGTTTGCCCACACCGTGGCGCACTCACAAAGTCACACATATTCCCAACCATGCCATGTATCCTTCATTCCTGGCACATTGTCTGGGCAGGTGCTCTGTGCCTGACCAGGGTCAGAATTCTGCGGATACGTGACCAGCTTCTTGGCGCTCACAGTGTGGAGCAGGTAGATGTTGATTAATAACTTCACTACACACGGAGCTGAGGTCTGGGAGGACCTCCTTGAACCGTCAAGGCACGAAAAGGAGAGCGGCAGGCGTCTTGCGGGAGGGGGCGGGGAAACAAGCCAGGCCTTTGCAGCCCGGCGCCTTAAGAGCTAGCTCCTACCCAACATTGTCGCTGCCACTTTTAGCAGCAGGGACCGCCCTCTTCTCCTTGGGTCCTATCCGGAGGCTGAAGGAGAAGGAGGTGTCCTCTGGGGGCGGGACCTTCTGGGGGTGGAGCCAGCCCCGAGTTTGCTGCCAGCGGGGCGGAGCTGGCGGCCGCCTGAGCTGCCCAGGGGGCGGGATCCCGATCTAAGCTCCTATAACACGGTGGAGGGCGCTAGGTTCCTACACTGCCGCAGGGATTGGGAAGGTTGTTCCCCGCAATCTACGGTTTTCGCCCCGCTACCAGGCTCTGAGCCGCGTGGTGGGCGGATCGGGGCACTTTTTATCTCGCGACCTCTCTGGACCCGGAGTCTCCGCCACTTTACGCAGCGGTCGCTGAGAGGCGAGCGCGGGCCCAAGACCAGGAAAAAGTAAGGTGGGGGGTCTTGGCTAGGGCTAGAAGTGTCTGGGATTCCCTGGCATGAAAGCCAAGCTACTGTGGAGGGCGTGGGGAGCCAGTGTCCTGATTCAGACCTGGCTCAGCAACTCCAGTTGTCTCGGAACCTCTCTAAGCCTCAGCTGTCTCCTTTATAAAATGGGCATTCAGAGACAGACTTCCTGGAGCTCTTTGGGGGATTAAATAAGAATATGCGTTGAAAACGGGCAGCACAGCGTCTGAACAGAATAGGGGCTCCACAATAAGGTGTCCTTTCCTTGTGGAACTTCCGGGGAACCTCAGTAGGGAAGGCCTGTGTGCAGGTATGTGGAGTCCACTGGACCCCAGCTGCTGGGAGGGATAGTTCACTGTTCACTTTGCCCTCAGCTCACCACGCTCAGAGCCATGGCCAGCAAGGATCCTGAGTCCGAGCACCCGTCTGTGACGCTGTTCCGCCAGTATCTGCGCATCCTCACTGTCCACCCCAATCCTGACTATGGTGAGAACACGGTGGTCCCAGGGCCTGTGCTCTAACCACCTCCAACTCCTGTCACCCTGCAGAGTACTACTGTAGTGCCCCAAATGGCAATGTCAGTAGATGAGGCAGTCACTTCTACTGTTGACAGCACTTTTCCCAGAGGCCGTGCTGCTCCAAATGTTACTCCTGGCAGCTGGTTAAGGAACAGGCTCACCTCACTTCCCAGATCAGGAGTGGTATGGGGAGAGGCCCATAAGGAGAGGCCCTTCACGGAGCCTACTGGGGCTGGACAAAGGCCCTTAGGAATCAAGATTGGTAGTTGGGAACTGTGTACAAGGATCCAAATTTCTGCCCCATGATTTGTCAGCTGAGAGATGTTGGGTGAATCTTCTCATGTATCTGGGCCATAATTTCCCCAACTTTTAAGAAGAATAACACCTGAAGCTGGACATGGTGGTGCACACCTATAATCCTAGCTCTTCGGGAAACTGAGGCAGGAGGACTGCAAGTTCCAGGCCAACCTGTCTCAATAGAATTTTAAAAGGGCTAGAGATGTGACTCAGTGATAGAATGTTTGCCTAGCATTAGCAATGGCCCTGAGTTCAATCCCCAGCATCACACACACACACACACACACAAAGAATAACACCTGCTTCCAGTCCTGAACTTTACTCTTGTCTTCCACAAAGTCACACACTGACCAAAAAAACCTTTCTCCTTGGGGACAGAAATGCATCTGAAGGCATCCGAGGGATGTGGAATTGTGATGGGGAGGCAGCAGCCCATTTCTGGGTCTGTTCTTGGATGCCTGGGCTGGTGAAAGCTATGGGTAGGCAGAAAGAGCCCCAAGATTCTCTATGTCCCCAGGGCCTGCTGTGGCCTTCTTTGAGGAGAGAGCCCATCAGATGGGCCTGAGCTGTCAGAAAGTGGAGGTGAGCCTGGGGCCCTGGGTGGGGAGGGGCAATGGGCCTGGGGCACCTCCTCATTCTGCACTGACCAGCTTCCCTTTTGACCCTCTCTAGGTGACACCTGGCTATGTGGTCACTGTGCTAACTTGGCCAGGCACTAACCCTACACTCTCCTCCATCTTGCTCAACTCCCACATGGATGTGGTACCTGTCTTCAAGGTATGTGTGGAGGGGCATGTGCAGGCCTAGCTTACTCACAGAATGTAGACCTCAGAAGTCCAAGCTTCTGGTCCCAGCACTAACTCTTTTCTTTTTTTTAATAGCATTTAAAAAAGTTTGTTCTAATTGATGCAGCACTAACTCTTGACATCTGTATGCCATTATTCCACTCAAGCAGTCTTTGTCCAGCATTGATTCTGTGCCAGGTGGTGATCAGCTACCTTCTTCAGTCCTCTTCTGTACCCCTCACCACCCTTCCTATCACCTCTTCTTCCCATACCTACCCACAGGAACATTGGAGTCATGACCCCTTTGAGGCATTCAAGGATTCTGAGGGCTACATCTATGCCAGGGGCACCCAGGACATGAAGAGTGTCAGCATTCAGTGAGTATTCTCTATTCCCAGTCCCCCACAGTGTTCCCACTGGACCAATAGACTGACCCAGGACCTAGGAGTGTGATTGAAGAACTTCAGTGCTAAGAAAGATCTTGACCCCTACCTTGGGCAAGAATTATTTCCATTACCATTGCATGGATGGGAAGACTGAGGTTCAGAGATGGGCAGGGACTTTCTGGAGCACTTGCCAGGTCATAGCAAGGTAGGACTGCACTTGCTAGCACTGCTGGCCCTGCTTGCTGGGCCACTCTAAGCACCTAGTAGCTCCTGTAGCACTTGGCTTATGTCCCCTCAGGTACCTGGAAGCTGTGAGAAGGCTGAAGTTCGAGGGCCACCGTTTTCCTAGAACCATCCACTTGACCTTTGTGCCTGGTAGGAGTGACTTGTGGAGGAGGGCAACTTTGGGGAAGGAAGGGGTGTGTCAGTGGGTGGCCCCCTCATCACAAGTCCCGTGCTTTTATAGATGAGGAGATTGGGGGTCACAAAGGCATGGAGCTGTTTGTACAGCGACCTGAGTTCCAGGCCCTAAGGGTGGGATTCGCCCTGGATGAGGGTGAGTAGGTTGGCAAGCTTCCAATCAACCAGGATGGAAGTAAGGAGACTGCTGGTGGGGGCTAGGTCACTCCATTCTCTGAACCTCCTTTTCCCCTCAGGCCTGGCCAACCCCACTGACGCCTTCACTGTCTTTTATAGTGAGCGGAGCCTCTGGTGTGAGTATGGGCCTGGAGGGCAGGGTTTGCTATATATATGGGTGACCAGAAAGCAATGGCCTACAAAGGATCACATATTGAGTTGAGTCCTGAATAGGCCTGGAAACCAGGGCCTCTGCCTCTCACCCCTTCCTGCCTATTCTCCTCTTTCCTGAGCTTCTGTTTTTTGGGGTATTTTTTGTTTGTTTGTTTGTTTGTTTTTTGGTGGTGCCAGGAATTGAATCCAGGGCCTTGTGCATGCAAAGCAAGCACTCTACCAACTAAGCTGTATCCCCAGCCTCTTTCCTAAGCTTCTGAGGGCAAGTTCTGACTATGGGCAGGAACA
Source organism: Sciurus vulgaris (assembly GCF_902686455.1). Classification (NCBI taxonomy): domain Eukaryota; kingdom Metazoa; phylum Chordata; class Mammalia; order Rodentia; family Sciuridae; genus Sciurus; species Sciurus vulgaris. The sequence goes on from NC_136470.1 coordinate 117,359,978, forward strand.
GCTCTATGTTATGATTCCAAGCAGGACAGGGCCCTGTCAGAGGTGCTTGGAATAAGGGGGACACCTGGGCCCATCCCAGGGATGACTGCATCTCCAGCCTTCTCATGCCAAAAATACTCTCTTCCTCTCTTCCCTCTACATCTCCCCAGGGGTGCGGTTTACCAGCAGTGGGAAGCCAGGCCATGGGTCACGCTTCATTGAGGACACAGCAGCAGAGAAGTTGGTGCGGAATGGTCCTTGGTGAATCTGGGTGTTTGGGAGGTTCTATCCTGGGGCCACTCTCACATCTCACCTCATGCTCTCCTAGCACAAGGTTGTGAGCTCCATCTTGGCATTTAGAGAGAAGGAGAGGCAGAGGTAAGGCAGCCTGGGAATGGGGTGGGGTGGGGGTGGCCCTGGGGGGCTGAGAGAAGAGGGAGGCTGAACCACTTTCTTTTATCTGTTTACTCCCAACTAAAGGCTGCAGTCAAACCCTCACCTGAAAGAGGGGGCCGTAACTTGCGTGAACCTGACTAAGCTAGAGGGTGGTGTGGCTTATAATGTGGTACCTGCCACTATGAGCGCCAGCTTTGACTTCCGTTTGGCACCGGATGTGGACCTGCAGGTGCTGCCTCTGCCTGGGTTAGAGGGAGAGAACCTGCACCTTTTATCATGCCCTGGAGGCTCAAAGAATTGCCTAAGGGGTCGGCTTGTTTCCCTTCTCTCAGGCTTTTGAGAAGCAGCTGCAGAGCTGGTGCCAGGCGGCTGGTGAGGGTGTCACCTTCGAGTTTGTTCAGGTGCCAACTTGGGACCTATCTATGATGGGATAGTGTTGGGACTGGGGAAAGACTGGGCTTACCAAATGTGTGACGGTATGGGAGTGTGTGCTATGTGTATCTGCATATATCTGGGCATTTGAGAGACATTTTATCACTCAATGAGCATTAGATGTAAAGGCCATTGTGGGTGCTGGGATATATAGTGGGGAGAAAAATTAGGCTTATTTCTTACCCTCATAGTCCTCAGAGCATGAAGGGGAGAGACAGATATTGTCAAATATTTACTTAGTATTGCTTTGATATGAGTGTGTACACGTTATCCAGGAAAGGGGAGAAACTCAGAACATTTAATCTGGTATTGGACCAGTGGTCTGGGGGAGCCATCTTGAGGAAGGGGTACTTGGGCTGGGATCTGAAGGATGGACAGAGGTAAGTAGATGGAAGGCGTGGAAAGGTCCTAGACATAGGGCATTTGAGGTCCTGGAAGATGGCCTGTGGCTGCACTGACCACCTCAATGTCTCTCATAAATGGGAATGAGGTGTGCCCTGTACCAGGCATGACCTACTCTTGAGAAATAGGGTGAGATGCGCAGGCCTGTCCTGATCCTGCCATCCTTCCTCTCCTCCAGAGGTGGATGAAGCCCCGAGTGACACCTACTGATGATGCAAACCCCTGGTGGGCAGCTTTTAACCGGGCCTGCAAGGACATGTGAGCACACCCACCAGCCCTCACACAGCCCTCACACAGCCCAGCAACCTGCTTCTCTCCCTGCCTTCCTTTACCCCTCTAATTCTTCCCTTGCCCTCTCCTCTATCCCCTTTCATTCATCAGGCTCTTCCATCTGCAGGAACCTCACTCTGGAACCTGAGATCTTCCCTGCTGCCACTGACAGCCGCTATCTCCGTGCGGTGAGCTGATTGCACTACAGTGCTGGGCAATGGGCTGGTCTGAATGCAGGTTTTCCCCTAATAGCTCTTTCCTGCTCTTGCAGGTGGGGATCCCAGCTCTGGGCTTCTCACCCATGAACCACACGCCTGTGCTGCTGCATGACCATGATGAGCGGTTGCATGAGACGGTGTTCCTCCGTGGGATTGACATATACACACGCTTGCTATCTGTTTTGGCCAGTGTGCCTGCCCTGCCCAATGAAAACTGAGCCCTATACCCTTCAGTCTGCCCCAGAGCTGTCATCCCAACCAGTACCAAGTACATTACTGGTTCCTCTGACCAGTAATGTAGTCTGATTGGACAAAGGCTGCCTCTGAACTAACACTGCACACGTTCATGGAGAAGGGAGTCTTTTATTACTCTGGGGACATGCTGTTACCAACCAATTCCTCAGATGAGGAAACAGCCTGGCTCTGGGCCCTTTCCTACTACCCCACACTGCTCTGTGCCCTTAGGACATAACACACTGTCCGGTACCTCTCAGCCACATCTGCCTAGCAACAAGGGGCCATAGTTCCTGTTCTCAGTGGCCACCACACTTCTGACCTGAGGTCAGGGATACTGTTCCCATCAAAAAGGGACGAGTGTAACAACAGCAATTCAGAAAGCCGAGTCAGAAAGATCTCAAGTTTAGGCTCAGGCTTAGCAAGACCATTTCAAAACACTGGATCCCTTGTCAGAATCCAATCTGACATAACTAAAGCCACCTGGGTCATAACCATTTACCTGCCAAACAACCCTGCTACACACTCAAACTCACAGGATAAATCAAGCTATTAAGGTAGTCAGCTAGCTTAACTGTCATTTGACATATTAATAGTTTTTGTTGCTTCCCCCGCTCCTCCACCACACACACACTTCTTTTTGAGAAAGCCCAGGCATATCCCAGTTGGCTGTGGGCTACCTTTGTTTAGCATATCCACTCCTTCCTCCTGCCTCAAGGTGCAGGGACCCTCCTGTTGCTGCCCAAGACTTCTTTCCTTAGCCCTAATAAACTGCATTTTATGCAATCCTGGATTTATCTCTATTTGGTTTCTCAGCACCTTACACCTTTGGTGATTTGTTCCCATACATGTATACTAGGTTTTTCTTGAACAGCCATGGTAGGACCCCAGGCTCAGCTACAGCCCCAAGGGCTAAGCCTACTCCTCTTCCTGATCTACCTGTCCTGACCTCCATGAACATGGGACAGGGGCGAGGGATGACTTTAAGTACCTAGCTGTGGAGGAAGAAGTCCAGAGCCTGGCTCTCAGACTGCAGACTGTCAATAGTAATAACTCCTGCTCAGTTGCAAAGACCAAGGACTTTGACCTTGTTCACTGAACCCTCAGGGTAGCCTTTGGGACAGAGGTCACACTAGAGATGCAGTCTGAAGCTCCATTGCCAACAGGGTGGTCTAACTAGAGCTTAGAGATGGAGTCAACTCAGAGTGATGCGTAGTTGAAGCCCCTGACCTGGAGGTTGGGGCCTAACCTTCCCTTACCCTCCAGGCTGGAGCCGGTTTTCACTACAGAAAAGAACCTCCACACCACCTATCTGGGGCATTTGGACATTGTCCTGCTCTGCAAGTCATCAGCCACCTTCAGCACACAAAACCTGCTCTTACTTCCTTTAAAGACCCTACATGCATTTGATTCCCTGGTAAGGGGCAGGTGGCCATCCAGAGCTAGCACACATTCTTGGTTGGGCATTCTAAACAAACTGGGTTTAAGTGCTACCACCTGGTATTGAAAAACCCTACTTCTTGGGGTTGACATGGACCACCTGGGTTCAAATGCTACCTCTAGCCCTTCTTAGCCACGATTCCTCACCTGTGTAACAAAAATAACATCTGCACCCACTTCAGAGGTAGTGAGAAAGACCACCCATCAACAGAGGGGAAAAGGGTCTCAGCAAAGTAATGGAGGGAGAGAAGACTGGGAGATCAAGCTTCTGAAGCCAGTTGGTCCAGGTCATGATAGCTGCTAGACTCAACCGCAAAAGGTGTTTTCTCTTGTGCCAACAGGCCCTCACCCCACCACCATTGTGCTAACGAAGGATGAGAAATCACTTTTCTCCTGGTTTTGCTGATGACAAAATAGACTGGCCTCCTTTCTGAATCCTATATCCCACCAATCACCTATAGGGATGTATCAAGCCTGTAAAAACCTCTACAACAGCAGTTACCCTCACTCGGGACCACCTCCCTCAGCTCTGCCATTACTCTAATAAATTGTTACTTCACTCTCATTCTTGTGTCCATGAATTTTGTTCCTTGAATTCACATGACAGCCATGTTCCATATTACAGAAGGAGTATGTCACAGGTTGCACCCACTACTCTGGCAGTAATAGTACCCCATTTGAGTATCCAGTGACTAAGGTTGGGATGAGGCTTTGAGTGTGTGTGGGGGAGGCGTACAGGGAATGAACCAAAGGGCACTCTACCACTGAGATACATCCCAGCACTGTTAATTTTTCATTTTGAGACAGGGTCTTGCTAAATTGCTGAGATTGGCTCCAGTTGCTTTTGAAGAAAGTGTAGACAATCACAGCCTCTGGGACAGAAGTCTCTTTTGCTAGCAAAGCAAAACTTTCTCCTTCCTTCAAAAATAAAAAAAGATTTAAGTGTAAGCAGTAAATGCTTCAACTAGTACCAGGGATTGATCCTAGGGTCACTGATCCACCAAGTCAGCCTTTTTGAGACAGTGTCTTGTTAAGTCCATATGACACTAAGTTGCTGAGGTTGGTCTGGAACTTGGAATCCTCCTGGTCTCAGGCTCCCATGTTGCTGAGATTAGTTATGCACCACACCTAACCCAACTGGTGCCTTCATAGAAAACCTCTGGAGATACTCATTATTTCACTACTTATTCCACTAACTACTCTGAGGATTTTAAGACCCCGCAGGTAACCAGGCACAGTGGCACACAACTGTAATCCCAGCAGCTCAGGAGACCGACGCAGGAGGATTCCAAGTTCAAAGCCAGCTTCAACACCTTACTGAGGCATTAAATAACTCAGCGGGACCCTGTCCATACATAAAAATGTTTTTTAAAAAAACAGCTCAAGTACATAATTCCTCAACAGGGCCCCTTCCAGATTTCTCCCTTTCTTTAGCAGCTTACCCAATTTGTCAAACAAGGTGTCCTAGCTACTCTGAAGCTCTGGCCATTCTTGACTGACCCACACACCACCATCCACAGAAGGCTCAAGTCTGTTTCCATTCCAAAGAAGGCAGCAACCCCACCCAACCTCTGGACAACAGACACAGGCTAACGGATCCTGCCTCTGGATTTATTTATACAAACAGCACAGGAGGACACCAGTCCCCATAGATAGGGGCTCAGGGGTCACACCAGTCCTTCTGTCCTCACATTCACAGAGGTTTTTATTATGGAGCCTTTGCAGGGACCTGGGCACCCTTGGGGGCCTGGGCACTCTTGGGGGCGGGAGCCGGAGCTGATGCTGATACTGGAGCTGGAGTTGTAGCCTGGGTCTTGGCTTGGGCTTTGGCCTTTGGCCGACAGAGCCTGCGCTCCCTGGCCATGTGGGCACGAGCACGCTTCCCATGCTTGGGATGGGCAAGCAAGGCAAGGCGATCAAGTTTGCGGCTGGCACCCTTTGGCATCTTGGGCTTAACCTCCTTAGGCTTTACCAGGGCTTTGACAGCCTCAGCACGTGCACTCATGGCCTTGGCATTGTTTGCCTGCATCTTTTTCAGGCCCTTCTTGTTGTGCTTCTTGGCAAAACGCATATTTCTCAGGAACTTGGGGTCTACCTGGAAAGCAAGAAAGGTATAGATGACAACACACAAGGGTCCCCAAGTCATGCCCTGGTGTCCCTTTCCCTAAGGGTCCCTGGCATTCTAAAGTCAGCATTAAGTCAACCTTAAATATGGAAAGTCAATCCTTTAACCACCACACACCCACAAGGAGCAAATATTCCACCTGGCTAATGGTGTGCACGTCACATTTCCAAGGTCACACATCCAGAGCCTAATAAAGCTAACAGTCAAATGTGAACGCATTTGTACAAAGAAAAGCTGACCTCTCTGCCAAAGTTGTAAGGCATGCATTTCCTACATGAGTTCAGCTTAAAAAAAAAAAAAAAATTTTTGCCCCTGAAATCCCCTCAGAGGATATTCCCTTTCCCTTTACAAGAAGGTATCAATACCAAGCCTACTTCAACAGATTCACACCACAGATCAGAGAGCAAGAGTATGGGGGAGGAACAGAGTAGGGACAGGCTCAGGTCTCCCCTAGAACCCCTGACATAGGAAGTCAAACTGCCCCTAAGCCTAGTACTTGTTCAGATAAAGATCATAAAGCTAGTCAATGTGGAAAAGGATGGCAAGGTACCCACTATGGCAGGACTGGCTCCCCTAAGGGCTCTGGATTGGCAAGGGAAATGGCCCTCAGGAGGTAGGTTACATGGAGGGCTGGGGAAGGTCAAGGAAAACTTTTTTAGGTCTGACACACAGAGAAAGGAATTGTGGGGTCAACAAAGCAGGAAATTCAAGGGACAGTTAACAAGAGCACTCAGGCAGAGGCTGAACTTGGGGGGGCGGGGGGACTACACAAAAAGGCCCTGGACATGCACCTGGAGCTGGGAAGGGACATTTTTATGTTATTTAGCATACATACTTACCCCCTTAAGAGATTCGTATCTCTGTGATCGGGGTTTCTTGATTCCATTTCTGTGCCATTTTCGGGCTGGGGAGCGGGAAGTGGGTAAGAAAGGAATTAGACCAGAAATTTTCTCTAATAACACTAACTAGTATCCCAGCTGGCAGGCTTAGGAAAACCATTGTTTCCCAGAGCAGATCTTGTGAACTGAAAAACTCCTTGTCGCTGAATACAAAGTAGTATGGGTTTCTCAAGTGGATACCTGGCTCCTAAATGTATAACTTCGAAACACTGGCTAAAAACAAAATCAGCTCCAGCTCACCATGGTAATGTATCCCCTCTATGCTCTAATATACCCAAACCAATCTTTGCCAGGCTATGGGGCAGAAAGCCAGGGTCAAGAAACTTACATTGGTTGTGCGTGGTGTGGTTCTTGGATTTGGCCATGTCTGCACCTACAGGACAAGAGCAGAATTAAGGAGGATTGATACTGACCAAACTATATTATTATATCGTGTGCATGTGCGAATATGTAACAATGAATCCCAGTGTTATGTAAGATTATAAGGACACAGGGGAAAAGAGTAGCGTTAAGGATGAGGGCTCTTCAGGCTGCGCCAACTCTGCTGCCCTGACCTGACGGACCATGAGGCTAGAATTGAGGCTGCAGTACAGATGCACTGGATTTGCGATTTCCACCAGTATGGACTCACGAGCGTGACCCAAAGCCAGTTCTGCCTATCAAACCCAAGTAATGGTACCTTGAAGGCAACTCCCCCCGACTCAAAACGCTGCGCTCCCCAACCGAATCCCAGATCTTCCCTCTGCCATCCAACTCCTGAGCACCGCCCCCGCCCTACAGTTTCCACCCTCCACAGCCACACGGCCGATCCCCCTGGCTTCCCAGCGGCGGGCACACCAAGCTCGGGGCCCTGCGTCCGCCCTTACGCCGCGGATGGCATCAGATGCCGCGCAGCCAACACACCGTAAGCCGCTGCTCCCAGAGCGGTTGAGACCGGAAGAGGAAGAGAAAGGTCTCAGTGCAGGCCGGGGAATAGGTCCGACGACAACGGAAGGCAATTCTTGAAGAGGTTCCCCTCAGCATCGAGGGAGGAAAAAAAGTTCCGAGGCCCGGAAGGGCGCGAGCTAGATGGAGAGGCGGTGCCACGAGTCTGGCCCCGCCTCCTTTCCTCGGCCTCCACCCCTCTTCCTTTGCCTTCAGTTCCTCCAAGACCTGGCTCATGGCGGTTGGTCTCCTTAAAGATCCCAAGGAGATGGATGTTGGGGAGTGACAGGAGATCTGTGTTCTTTTTAAAAAAAAAAAAAAAAAAAAAAAGCACGCCTGGTCCCTGCGTGGAAAATGCACTGTGGCAGACAGAGGGGAGGAGGAAGAGTTGTGAGGAAGAGTCTTGTCCTAAACACCAGGGGAAGGTGATGGCTGCCTGAGGGAGAGAAAAGAGGCACGGAACCAAAGACTTGGGCTTAAACGTTGGGTGAACGGTGATCCTTTTGTCATTTTGTTTTGGAGGGGGTGATGATCCAGATGTTTCTTTTCATATGCATTAAATGTGAGATGACATCCAAGTTGAGTAAACATTGCTGCCCAACAGCTCGGTTGCCCTCTATGACTCTCCCCACCCGCTACAGTTCATTCACCTCACAGCCTGGGACGCTGAAGGCCTTTTTAAAAAGACATACCAGATCCTGTCACTTAAAAGTCCAAGGACAATCCTTGTGACCCTGGCAAACTCTCCTCGTCATTGACTTATCTCCAAACCCCCTGACCTTCTTTTTTCCTGCTAACTACAAATGCTTGTTGCTGTATCAGTCTTTGCACTGCATCCCCCCCACCTTTACTTGACCTGTCCTCCCTGTTCTTCGGATGGTATACTCTTTCTTGTAGAGGCCTCCCTGGATTAACCTATTTGAAATAAAGACCCACTGTCCCTTCTCCCCAGTTACTCTGTGTTCTCTCATTCTATTTACTTCCTTCATAGAACTTCCCCGGCTCTAATTACGTGTTTATTTATATGAGTATGTGTTCATTGTTACAGTGCCTTGAGTTTGGGACTGGCTTTTTTCGCTTCCGTTTTCCCACTGCTAACTGCACTTGACATAAACATCTGCCAAATGAACACTCTTTGGCAAGGCAGGTTCACAGAGTGATGGAAGCATGTTGCAAAATTTTAGGGAATAAGGGGAAAGGAGGTCTTAGAGGCAGGACATGCAAAGGGATCCTTCCTGATGCTTTCCAAAGAAGGGAGAGAAAACTCTACGAGGCATGAGTAGGGAAAGTGAAAAGCATTTGCTAGCCCGATGAGGAGGCTCGTGCCTGTAATCCCAGTGGCTTGGGAGACTGAGACAAGAGGACCAGGAGTTCAAAGCCAGCCTCAGCAACGGGAGGCACTAAGCAACTCAGTGAGACCCTGTCTGTCTCTAAATAAAATACAAAATAGAGCTGGGAATGTAGCTCAGTGGTCTAGTGCTCCTGAGTTCAATCCCTGGTACCCACCCCCTGCCAAAAAAAAAAGTAAAAATTTGCTGATGGATGACCTAGTGCCAAGAAAGAAACCGTTGAAGCCAGAGAGGAAGGTGTCTTTGAAGGAGCAAATTCCCTTCAGAGTGCTGGGCACAGGTGGAGGACCTGGTGGGCAAAGGTAGGGACTTCAGGTGGTGGGGGAACCAAGATGCCAGATGGGAAATTTGGGGCTTAACCCAAGGAGTGGGAGAAGTAAGGTCAGAGGTTAGGACGGGTCTGACTTCTTCATACTTGAGAAAGAGAAGCAAGCAAGTATGGTAGAGGTTGGCAGAAGAGGTTGTGACAACTTTAAAGGAACCAGGTTACCCTGCCAAATCTCCTTCGAACAGTTCCTAAAAAGTGAGCAGAGACACCCACTCAGGACCCAGTTTTTCCAGGCTGTTATGACAGTGAAAGAATTAACAAGAGCAAAAAGCCTCATTTATGGAGAAGGAAGATTCAAAGATAATCAATGGCCATGCAATACCATTGAGGTTGCCATTGGGATAGGCCCAGGGTGAAATCCCAGCTGCTAGGCAAGGGAGAGGCAGTGACAAGAATGAGGAGCTTTCTTTGGCTGTGACTTGAGGAAGCCTGTCCAGGGATCAAAGAGGACCATTATCTGAAGCTACTGACTTCCATGCTTTTTCAAAATGGAATGGATGGTAGGGTATCATATGCAAAGGGATAGTTTTCTTTCTAGGGATAGTTTTTTGTTTGTTTTCTTCATTCTTCCCCCTCCCCCCCGCTTTTTTCCCAACAATTGGAAACACTTCAACTGCTTATTTTACTTCCCCTTCCTCACTTTTTTGTTCAAGTATTTTAAAGCAAATCATCCTATGACTTTAGCCTTAGTTAAGTAATATATACTTTAACAGTATGTCCAACGACATTAACCATGACGCTCCGTATCTCCTTACAATCACAGAACTGGGACCCATACATCAACACACTTTTTCTCTTCTTTCTTTCTCCCTTCTCTCCTCCCTCTCTTTTCTTAATGTGAACTCTTCTATAACCTAATTTTATGTATTCAGCCATAATTTGTGGCCAGGCATGGTGTCACACACCTGTAATCCAATGATTTGGGAGGTTGAGGCAGGAGGATTACAAGTCCAAAGCCAAACTTAGCAACTTAGCAAGGTCTTAAGCAACTTAGAGAGACCCTGTCTCAAAATAAAAAAATAAAATAAAAAGGATTGGGGATGTGGCTCAGTGGTAAAGCATCCCTGGGTTCAATCCCTAGTACCAAAAAATAACAAGATTTAAAAAATAAAAAAATAATAATTTGTGGACTTGTTTTCCTACTCATCCATGAAAACCCTTTGTAATTCTATTATATTTTGCTCTTTTGTTTGTGTGTGTGTGTGTAGTACTGGGGATTGAACCCAGTCCTATTTTACATTTAAAAACATTATTCCAGGGTTATAGAACAGTGGTAGAGCACTTGCTTAGCTCGAGTGAGGCTCTGGATTCAATCCTCAGCACCGCAAAAACAAACAAAACAACAACATAAACCTCAAGACCAAATAACAACAACAACAAAAACATTATTCTGGGGGTTGGAGTGTATCTCAGTGGTAAAGTACTTGCCTACCACCTGTAAGGCCCTGGATTTGATCCCCACCACCACACAAAAAAACAAATAAATAAAATGAAAATATTATTCTGAGGAGAAGTCAATAAGCATCACCAGATGCCCCAAGAAGTCTCTGGCACACACACACCAAAAAAATGTGCTTTAAGAACTTAACCCTCCCTCTAGGACTGACACATTCCCACCTGACCTGAGAGAGTAACTATTACCCTCTCTCCAGTGCACATGGAAGCCTGGTCCCACTTGCTTTCCTCAGTAGCACAGCCTTGAGAAGCATGCTACCTGGACTCAGCAGAGCACCAGTTAACCAGGCCCCTGAACACAAAATGCCTTGAACACAAAACAGAGAGGGAAAGAGAAAGAAAGAGACGGGCGAGATAGATGTGTATGAGGCCTTGGTGACAAGGTAAACTTTCCTGAGCAGGGTACATGCGATCTACCCCAGCCAAAGGGCCTTTTGTGTAGACCTTCTCCAGAACCTCAGCCCAATCCTCAGACCAAGTATGTCCAGTGGGACCTACTCAGCAAAGTAACAGGGTTGGAGACATCAGGGGTTATTTTTGCAGTAATTTTCACAATCCTGGGTGTATGTGCAGACCTGATAAATATTTAAGGAATTAAATGTGCACATATCACAAATCCAAGCAGATGAAAGAATCAAGGGCAAGAGGTTGACTGGCCTGCAGGGATTTCATGGAGATAAGAATCAGCTCTTGTACCTTACCCAGAGCCCTGCTCCCTAAGCCTCAGTTCTCAGTGTAACATGAAGATAAAAATAGGCATTGCCTGGTAGTGTTAAACTGGATAATTCGATTAAAGAACCAGGCTCTGTGCTGAGTACATATTAGGTGCTCAATCATCTATGCTTCTTCCCCACAGGACCTCAGGGTTTAGGGAAAGTAAGTCAGCAGTAAACAGATACTAAAACTGAGGACAGATCCAAGGAAGAATAAGGGAGAACCAGGGTGGAAGAAAGTGACAGTTCTCAGGGGTGTTGATCCCCTTGGTCTCTGAAATTATAAGAGATAGGGACTACCAGCGTGTTCAGATGGAGGAACTATGAATGGTAATCAGAGTGACAGGAGAAAGGACTAGCAGGGTAGATGGATTGGGGTGTCTCCTGAGCATGTGAATGGCCTCATATTGAAGTTCCACCTCACTCTCTGTGTCCACAGGGAAGTGTTGTGACTGAGAGAGGCAAATGATAACTGCATGGAGAGGGTCATTTCTGTAATCAGCATCCCTTCCAAACCATGGTCTGCTCCCAGCGGTAGTGGGCTCCCTGACACAAGGGATGTGCAAGCAACAGTTAAATAACTGGTCTGGGAGCTGAAATATGGAATGAAGCAATGAAAAATACAACTGCTTTTTCTCAGTACTACTGAGCTATGCCCCCCCTTTTAAAATTATTATTGTTTTTTTAAATTTTGAGACTAGGTCTTGATAAATTGTCCATACTGACCTTGAACTTGCGATTCTCCTGTCCCAGCCTCCTGAGTAGATGAGATCACAAGCATGCATCACCACATCTGGTGAGAATCTGGGTTTTAAAATTCCTGGGAGAAGGAAAGGTACAGTAGGCAGCATGCAATGCCAGACAGTGCTCACCAAGCCTGAGGAGGGCCCTGGGTTGGATACCCAGCATGAGGTCTGTGAGAGAGAGAGAGAGAGAGAGAGAGAGAGAGAGAGAGAGAGAGAGAAACAGAGAGAGAGAGAGAGAAACAGAGAGAGAAAGAGAGAGAGAGAGAGAGAGAGGGGCGCAACCCCTTGCTCAGGTCATTGAAAAGACCCCTCAGCCTGGGGACACTGATTTTTTCCTCTGCAAGGCAGCTGGCCCAGGGATTTTGCAGTATCCTGAACCAGGAGTATGAACCTGAAGTCCGCAAGGGGGCAGCGTGGAACCGTGAATGGAGTCCCACTGCGGCAGGCACCAGCTCCACTCCCTCCCTGGAGAAACCCTTCCAGCCTCCAGGCAACTCAAAGCCATTTCTCGCCATTCACCAATACCACCCACCACCACCACCAGATCCAGCCGCTGGCTGCCCATTCTGGGCGGGTTCTCTCGGGTAGGTCAGGTCTCCCCAGGCTCCAAATTCCTGGTGGGGGTGGTGAGTTGCATTCCTCTAAGAAGGTTTGAGGAGGAAAAAGGGAGTCTGTGGGCACCCCTGAACAGGACCCCTCCTGGCCCACTTTGGAGATAACCCAAAGCCTCGCCCTTAGAGATTCAAGGGACAGGCTTCAGCATCATATGCATTGGGGTTTAAATTCTGACTGCCACTCACCAAGAGAGTGGACTCCTGTGTGAGCCTCAGTTTGCTCACCTGTTGCAGAGGAGGGAAGAGTTGCACCCAAAATTGAGCAGGCAGAAAGCCTCCAAGATACTGGCTGTGTGTGTTCTAGTGGCTGCTGGTCTGCTCTTAAGGCCACATAGAAGCCCGGGGACCCTAGTGGGTTTTTTAGCACCCTGCTTTGCAGGTGGGGAAGACAAAGTCCCACATGTAATGATTTGGACCTGGTGAGATCATACAGGAAGCCTTGTGACAGTTACCTCCAGGTGACACAGAAATCCCTGGCCTCTGTGGGCCACAGAGGCCTAGAGTGTAGGCTTCTCTATGAGGCCCTCCCTCTACTTAGACCCACCAGCCTACCCTGAGCAAGCCTAGAAAGGAGGTGGGAATGTTCCTGGGTGGAGGGCAGTCTCTGGACAATTCAGGATTGGGCTGGGGTCTGCTGGCCTCAGGTGGGCAGAGGCTGGCAGGTGTGAATGAAGGCAAAGCTCAGCAGCAGGGAACTGAGCTGCCAGAAAGGGTGGGAGGGAAAGGGTGGAGCAGGTGGGTGCATGGGAATGCTGAATAGGGCAGAAAGGAACCCCTACTCCCAACCTCAGCGACAAAAGGAGGCAAAGAAGACTCCTTTTAACAAAGAGAATCTGAACAGGAAGAATGAAGCTGAGGGCTGCAAGGGACACCCCTCTCATCTCCCTCCACAGCCGCCTCTGTAGGCCCCAGCATGGTGTTGCCTTGACAACAGCAGCCCCCTTCCAGCTCCCCTTTCTCTTTTAACCCCTTCCTGTCTGGATGCCCCTTTAGCCTGCACCACCCCCCTCCCAGCCCAGGGTTAAGTAGAGGCTTCAGGGGTGGAGGGCAGAGGACTCTGCTTATCAAGCAGCCCTGGGGTTAATGCCCTGACTACACCCCAGGACCTCCCCTTCCTGGGGATCAGTTGGAGGGCTCTTTAAGGGGGAGAGAGGGTAGGATAAAGTGACCTTTCAGAGAATTCCTCTGAATGAACAAGGGGACTATCATATCCCAAAGATTTCAAGTACCAACTCTCCCAGTCTGTAGCCCCTCCCCTCCCCCAGCTCCACTCCTCCCAGGGACCTGAGACTGTGACCCAGAATATCAGCCCCATGCCTCATCCCCTTGGCTAGGCAGAGTTTAGAAACCAGGGTAGGGTGTGGCCTAAAGATACCTAGTACCCCTCTCCAAGCTTATGGGTGGGGAAACTGAGATCAGGGAGGAGAAGAATCAAACTCAAGAGCACACAGGGACAATGTGGCAGTCAGGCAGGGAACATAGGCAATGAGTGCCAAAGGAGGGCTGCAGCCCAACTACACATGTGCAGGGCTGCTGGTGTTTCCCCCAGGGGTACCAGGAAAGCTCTTGTCCTGCCCTTACCTGCTTCTATTCAGAGAGGTGCCTGCCTCCCTCCTTTAGATCCCAGCACATCAGGGGCTGAGCAAGGGAGACAAAAACCCAGCCCTGGTCAAGGAGGCACAAAGGACACAGAGAAGGAGGTGGGGGGGACAAGGTGGGCAAATACCTGTTTCTCATCAAGTGTCCCTGACAAAAGGCCTTGTGGCCATAGGCAATGGATCCTAACAAGCATGCCCTCTCCTAGCTGTGTGTCACTTAACCAACTCTCCGGGGCCTGCTAGATTTTCCCTTACCCTCCTTCCTATCCCCCATGAAAAATGGCATCAGTCACACAGCTGGGGAGTCCCATGGTGTACTAGACACAAAGGATTCTGCCTGGCAGATCTGGGGCTGTCCCTGTGAGGCCCCAAGCCCCAAACTTCTTGTGTCTGCTGGGCCTGATGCTGCCCTGATCACTTGGAGAATCCACTGTGTGCAGAGCCTGTGAGTGGAAGCTGCAGGCACGTAGCTGAGAGGCAGAAGAGAAAGGGCTCCCTCCAAGCCATGCCAGAGACTCTAGGAGTTGGAGGAGGGACCTGGGAACCCTTCTGGGGGAGGAGGCAGGTCCCATGTAAGGACAGGCAGAGGTGGGGAGGACACAGCAGGTGGGGGAGGGCAAAGGACCCTGGCCACAGTGGGGCCCCTCACTTCCCCAGCATGTACTCCAAAGTCCAGGGGTCAGATGTGGGAAATGGGACTGCTGCTGGGGCTGGAGCCAGGAGCTTTGCAGGGTTATTCTGGTTCTTGCTCCACCCTTGGAGTAGCCTCCCTTGTTAATCCCCTGTTGTAGATAAGGAAACTGAGGCTCAGAAAGGTAAAGCTATCTGTTCATGGTCACCCAGCATTTTCTCTTCTGCTAAAGCCACTGCTGGAAGCCTTCTGGGCTTGGACACTGCCTGAGACTCTCACAACAATGACAGTTTGGGATGTCTTTCTGAGGAATGACCCTCTGGTAGAAGGTTCTGGAGCATCTGTGACAGGTGAGGGGTGCTGCGAGGTGCAGGCCCTTCATCCCGCATGTGTGCTTTCTCATACTCTCTGGCCAATCCTCCCTTTTCAATCTGCCCTACTCTCATTATTAGTTGGTTTTCCTCTCACCAAACATCCCCTGTTGAAGACTCAAGAGCAGCTTTTCTCCTAACAGCTGGGTGAACCTGAGCAGGTACTCAACCTCCATGGCTTAGCTTCCTCATCCGTAAAATGGCAATCAGGGGACTGACTACTTGCCAGGTTGTGGTGAGGTCCCCGGAGTCATTCATTACAAGCAACTACGGGGCCAGGGTCACTGCTCAGTCACCTGCTCATCCCGGTCCTCTGGTTAATTCCTGGGCCACCCTCCTGCTCCCATGGTTGCTTGCTGCACTGGTCCTTGTTTCTGAATAGCTCCTAAGGCCCTGACACTAGCCATCAGAGGGATCGGGTCATCTCATCTTACCCAGCTTTCCTGGGACAAAGTATGAATCAGACAGAAGGTCAGGCAGGTGAAAAGGGTCCTTTCCTGCCTGCCAGATCACCCTTGGTGGGCAGGGGTTGCCTACTCTCATGGTGTGCTGCTTGGAGTGGGGATGGCAGCCAGAGGATGGCTTGGGGATGGCCCTCCTCACCATGGGCAGAGCTTCCTGGGGCAGGGCCAGATGAGGTTAGGCTAGGAGCAGCTGCTAAGAGGGGGCAGTGAGGGGCCTATGGGGACTCCCACCTCTCCTAACAATGCACACCATCACCTGGAGCCAGTCATCTACTGAAAGGCCGCAGTCCAGGCTCTGCCTGCCTCAGTGCCTGCTGCCTGCCTGGCACGGAGCCCCTGCAGCACTGGTTTTAATCGATCATTTTCCCGCAAGCAGCTCCTGGAGGCGCGGGGGCGGCTTCCCCTTGACTTGAATCTCCTGGAGGATTCAGCTTGGCTAAAAATAACTTGAATTACTGCACTCCCACCCTGGCGCAGAGGAGGGGCTTGGGGGTGCGGGGGCGCCGGAGGGAATGTGGCAGCAGCCAGGAGCGGGGTTCCCTGAGAGGAAATGGAGAAGAATGAGTGTTGGCAAGTGGGAAGGGTGCAATTTGTAAAAGGGAGAATGGCCCATCGCACCAGGCTCCAGGCTGCTCCCTGGGGACCATGCTTCTAGAACAGGTCTGGGGGAGGCCTACATCACCGAGGGTGACCAGCCTTGCTGGGTTACGGCAGAGGGCTCCTTCCAGTAGTCTGGGCACACACTCCAGGCAGCGAGCCCAGACCCCTGCATTCCCTCCTGCCCAGGGCCCTCGAATACAGGCCTATCAGACATCAGGCAAAGTCGTCACATCTGGGCTCCTGTCCTATTCCTTGTGTATGACACTGAGCCCAACTGCCTCATCTAAATACTGGGTACAACTGTAAAATCAAGCATTTGACTCCACCCCCATTCCGGGGAAGGCATCTCATCTATCTGGAAAGAGTATCAGGCTCCTGTCAGTGCCTACCCTGGGTGCCTGCCAGGGGACCTGTCCTATGACCACCCTTTAGAGTAGGGTGGGGGCTCTGTCACGTTGGGAGGCCCTAAACCAGGCAGGATGTGGGGTCCTGGAGACCAGGTGGTCAGGGGACACGCGGCTCCAAGTTTCATTGGGGGTGGAAGGTAACTGCTAGAGGCCGGGGTCTGGTGCACAGTAGATGACTATATGGACTCCACCAGTGTTCCCCTCTCTGCCACCCCCAGGTTTTTATCCCAGGGCAGGACAGAACAGGGAGAAGGAGGACAAGTTCCTGGAAGGCAGGTCCAGGGCCATATGGCAGAGATGGGCACGCAGAGGCAGTAGGTCCATACTAGTGTGGGATCAATCAGCCCTGCAGCAGGGGAGAGGATGGGAGCCTCTACACCCTGTGTCTCAGTTTCAGAAGGGGCTCTAAAGCACCTGGCAGCATTTGGGCCTGGCTGGGGAGAAGAAGCAGCCAAAGCAGGAGTAGAGAAAAGAATGACAGCCCCACCATCAGCTTCTTCTGTCTTCACCTAGCAGTCCCAACTCTGCACTGCGAGAGCCGTGCTGGGCCTTCTATCCCCACTTCATGCAGGAGGAAACTGAGACTCAGAAGGGGGAATTGAATTACTCAAGGTTGTACAACTCACACGTGATGGCTGGACAGTGCTGAACCCAGCACTGTCTGACTTTGGATTCTGTTTTTCCTCTTCTGAACACAGGGCCTAGGAGATCAGATGTGCTTATGGGAGTGACTCAAGGTGGGATGCATGGGTATGGATCCTGACCTGAAAAGTCCCCTGAAGTTGAACCCCCACTTGGTCTCCCACACCCCCACCCAGGGTTGACTCAGGTCATGGAAGCCTCATTCTGGGGCATCAGTGGGCCTGGGGAGTGGCTGTGTGTAGGGGGTCAGGGAGAAGAGAAGGGGGTGTGAACCTGCCTGGATGGAAGCAAGACCAGTGATAAAAATGAAGGCAGTAACCCCCACCCCCAACCTCAGGGACATTTTCAGCAGCACTGTTCCTAAGGATAAAGTTGGAACAGCACAAATATCCAGTGACAGGAGAATTGAGAAATTAACTGCAGCTCCTATAGCCACATGGGTGAATCCTAAGCCATAACGAGCAATGAAGAAAGCAAATTACAGGAAACTACATTTAGTTCAAAGCCCCAAAGTAAAACTAAACAACACAGTTATAAGGATTTATATATATACTTTTATGCATAGCCCCTTACAGATGTTCTTTCATATTAATCATGTTACATTTAAACAAATAAACAAGGGATAAACAGAGAGTTAATTGACCTCTCTTCCTCCAGAAAAAAAATCCCACCCAAGTAAGTGGGTTCTGAGAGCTAAGCTCCTCTTGTCCATATTCCATCACATTTGCCTAGTATTCCTAACTCCAGATCTCTGCCCCTACCGTCTCATGTTCCATCCCAATCAAATGTCCCACAATCATTCTGTCACTCATCAGCAGATAAGGGTCAAAAACATCTTGAAGCGCCAGGATGGTAGGCGGGAGAGAGTTCTCCACCTCTGGGAAGGCCAGGGCCAGTTGGGGAGATAAAACACAATGGAAAAAAGTGCAGGGCCTGGCAAAGTTCCCTCCCCTGGTCTAGGGCTTTTTAACTACATTACTAGAGGAGAGGTGTAGAAGATGAGAATAAAAGGTCTTCTCTCTCTCAAGATATTCATCCCCACTGTGGGGACTCAGTTATCAACTGTCCATCTGTCTGTCCGTCCATCCATCCATTCATCCACCCATCCATACATCTGAACAACCAACTATCTATCTATCTGCGATAGGCAAAACAATAGCTCCTAAAGAATATCTACATCCTAATTCCCAGAATCTGTGATTATATTACTTGACATGGCAAGGGGGATTAAGGTAGCAGATGGAATTTAAGTTGCTAATTATCTGCAGTTAAATAAGGAGATTATCTTGAGTTATCTGAGTGGACCCAATGTAATCACAAGGGTTCTCAAGAGGAGAGGGAATCAGAAGAGAGAGCCAGAGAGACGGCAGTGTGAGGATTTGGCCAGACATGACTAACTCTGAAAAAGGAGGAAGTGGGGGTCACAAGACAAGGAAAATGAGAAGCCCCTAGGACCTGGAAAGACAGGGAAGTGGATGCTGCCTTACAGCCTCCAGAATGCAGCCCTGCCAACACTGGGATCTTAGCCCAAGGAGACCCCTTTCAGAATAAATTTGTGTTGTTCAAGCCACTAAATTTGTGGTAATTTTTTTTTTTTTTTTTATAGTTGTAGATGGACAGCATGCCTTTATTTTGTTCATTTATTTTTACGTGGTGCTGAGGATCGAACCCAGTGCCTCCCACGTGCTAGTCAAGCACTCTACCACTGAACTACACTCCCAGGCCAAGTTTGCGGTAACCTCTCAACAGCAGCTGTAGGAAACAATACACCACCTAAGCATCCAACCCATGGTGCAACCATCCATGCAGTTTACAATATTCAGTGTTTCCTTTGTGTCAGCTGCCAAGCTGTGAAAGAGGACAGTAACCACCTTCTGGAGCTCCTGATCACTGGGGGAGACACATGCAGTGTTTCAATTCCGGATCCTCAGTGCTACAATGGTGGGAATTTGGGAAGGATTATGGGAGGATCTGTGACTTATTGACTCCTGGTGACAGGAAAAAGACAGGGAGCACTGCAAGACAATTGTGTCTCTGCAGCCAGCTCCTTTTGGGAGGGCTTCCCTCTGGGGGCCACTGCCTCTTGATTCCTTTACCTTCATCCCAGAGGAATCTAGATCTCTTAGGCCTGTCCAGGGAGTAAACAAGAGGAAGGGTCAGCCAGAATAGTTCTCCTGTGGTGACCTCTACCTCTTGCTTAGTGGCCCAAGGCCCATGCCTACCTTGCTGATGGACTCCCAGCCCATCTACTAACAATAACCATGCCCCCCCCGCCACATCCTCAGTAGTGGTGAGAAGCACCTACTCAAGGTCAGACCAAACCTAGTTAGAGGGATGTGTGATCACAGGCAAGGGACTGCTCCTCCCTGAGTCTTCATACCTTCATCTGTGGAATGGGTATAGAGGGATACCCAGGATAGAGAAAGCTGCTCAGACTCTGCTATACTTGACCCCACTGCCATCATTGACTAGGAGATGTGAGATTGTTATATTTTGTGGATTGTAAAGAGAGGTACACATGATCATCATCTGGAGTTGGGGTTCCTAGCACTTAGCCCCTCTCCCCAGGAAATGATCAGTTTCTAGTGCTGTCCCTGAGGTACAGGCCTTGACATGCCAAGATATAGATCCACAAAATCTGATCTCAGGGTAACCAGCAGTCCACTAGCCCCAGAGCTGCCCAGAACCTGTGGGTCCTGGGCATAGTTCCACTAACCCTAGATCATGTCTTCCAGGAACAGCCTGTACCTTAGTGTGGCTCTGAGAAAGAGCCAAGGAGGTGTTGCCCATCCTGGCCCGACCTCCTCATAAGCAGGACGTGTGTCTGGCCATGTCCAGTGAAGGTTTCAGGCCCAGGATAGCTTCCTGGGCAGCTGGCTCTAGGCTGGGGGTGGGGAGGAGAGGACAGGCTCAACACTGAGAAGAAATAGCGAAAGGACTCAGGGTAGATCTGACTGCCTAGGGGACACTCCTTCCCAGCATCTTGCAGGGCCAGCCCTTGTGAGGGTCACCCAGGCATACTACTTTGGGGGCCTGCTTAGTCAGCTTTCACTAGATATAAATGGCACCCCTCTACACCCAACTAGGTCACAGATTTCAGCTGCCTGGGCTTTGTTGGACCTGGTCCACCCCAAACCAGGGGTCATTGCAGCCAGGATGCTACACTATATGCCAGGAGAACTGGGTGCCAGTCCTGGGCCTGCCATTGTCCTCAGGATGTTACTTTACCCCTGTAGACCTCAGTTTCTCCTTCTATAAAATGGGGCAGTATGCTGTAGCTACCATTGTGAGATATTTACAATACTTGGGATCAGTGCACAGAGATCTTTTGCATTTAATTTCATTATTCACCTGATTCTGGATGAGTGAATTGAGGTTTCAAGACGAGCAGGCTTCTTGAGGGCACCAAGGCACAGAGGCAGAGCATACCCAGGTCTGGCCAACTCAGCACTGGTGTAGGGAGTAAGGGAGAGCCAGGCTGAGGCAGGTGCCTGCAGGCTCTGAGACCATTCTGCCATCTCTGTCTGTTGCTAGGTCTTGGAGGTTGGTGAGATGTAAGGGAACCCTTTCTCATCCCCCCAGCCTCCACTGCTCTCCTCCTAGCTGTGTTCCCTGCCAGCTCTGGACCCCGAAGGTGACATCACATGGAAATGTTCTCTTCCTTCAGATGTGTACCCCCTTCCTAGTCTGGCAGGCAGTGCTCCAAGCCTTCCTGGGACTTGGTGATGCAGTCCGACCAGTGGTAGACAGAAGTGGGAGGCCAGATCAGGGATGTTCACTGTATAGAAAGAGGATTCTGGCTGGGTGATCAGGCTGGATGCAGAATAAGGCCCAGGACTGAGACTCAAGTCCTACATCTTCTACTACTGGCTTAGAGACTTTGGAACAGTCACTCATCTGCCCAACCATCTGCCCATTCACCCACTCATATCTATCCAGTGAACATTTACAGGGTACCCTCTGTGTGTCAGACACTGCGTCAGCCTCCTTGAGAGGAAGACAAGGAGCAAGGTTCAGACCTGCCTTTGGAGATCAGAAAGATGTAAGCATGTGGCCTATTGAATAAGAACAAAGAGATGGTGAGCAGGGTGTCCGTGGGACTGTGCTCTGGAGTTGTGCAGGGCACGGTGTGCTCTACTGAATAATGATGATGCAACACAATTGGGCCCAGAGGCAGCCAGGCAGTCAGGCAGCAGGTGGGTTGCACAAGTGTGTACACACATGTGTGCCTGTGTCACAGGGTTTTGACTCTCTGGGGAGCAGTTGGCAGAATCCTGGAGGCCCCACGATCCTTCAGTAATCATAACCCAACAAAGTAATGTGTTTGGCAGGGAGATTCCTGGGTACCTGTGGCTATGGGGGTTGTAGAGCACTGGGAAATGACACCAGTGATTGTCAGCAAACCCAGACCAGTGGGAGAGGGTGGGAGAAAGGGGGTTCAGCGGCTATGCCCCACAGAATCTGTTCCCAGATTCCTGACTTGGCTATGCTGAGTCTTGGGATCTAGCACCTTCACAAAGGAAGTTCACAAAGCTTTCCTGGTCCATTTCTCAGGAGGGGGCTGAGGCCTCCAGAGGGCCACCAGGAGCTGAAACTAGGGACAGGGGATCAACGTGACTTTTGGCAGCTCCCATATACCTGTGTCCAGCCTTCCAGTGCCGTCTCCTTTCCTTCCTGTCTGTCCCACTCTGTTGCAATGGCACATCTCTGGATCCCACTGGTTCTAGGATCTCAATGAGACCAGAGTAGATGCTGGCTGGGCAGCCTCAACTTAACCTCTTACCTTTCTGGGCTGGAAGAACCTTTCTGAGCAGCCAGAAGCTTTGGGCCTCCAGTTCTCCAGGGAAAACAGTGGAAGGGATTTGCAATCCCAGAATAGACCCAGCAAAGATAATAGGTAAGGAAGGTATTTCCTGCAAGCTGGTCCTCATGAGAGGAGGCCCTACACCCCCAGATCATACATTCTCCTTCAGGATCCACCTGTCAGGACAGTAACTCTCAGTGTGTTCAGAGTAAGGGAGAGTGCTCTGCTCAAACCCATTGAGCCTTCTCTAGACTCCAGGGGGTTTACCCCAGTTGCCCAGTTCATCCTCCTGGGCAGGGTCCATCTGACTACCTCCACTCAATTGCCTGGCACACCACAGATGCCTGTGAGGGAGGCACAGAGAGGAGAGAGATTCTCCTCTCTGCAGAGGAGAATCCGCCTGCAGACTCTCACACATGCTGTTCCCTCTGCCTGGAACTGTACCCTTACCTAGATAGACCTAAAGGTCACTGTCATTGGGCAGCTTTCCAGGACCCACCCCCAACCCCCACAGTCAGGGCTGGCCCCTCTCTCCACACCTCCCCCAGCACCACAGGCTACACATCAATGGTGCTTTTTCAAGTCCATCTCCCCTTTTGAGTGAGAGGGCTCTCCAGAGGTAAGCTCAAGTCCCCCCACATCCCCTGGGCTACATTAGGGCCCGTGGGGGAGCTGTCAACTTCCCTCCTCCGCCATTCTTACTCCTGAACACAGTCTGGTATCTTTTCCCTGGAGGAGCCAGGCAGAGGGAGATGTCAGCCATTTTATCACCCCCACACCTCTTGAAAGTCCCTTTCTGGGTCTTCCCCCTCCTCCAGCAGCCCACACATCTCCCCTGAGGACTGCCAGGGTTTTGAGCATCCATTGCTTCTCTTTCAGAGTTGCCTTCACCAGGAGAGAGCGAGTGGGCAGGCAGGGTCCTGGTCTGGGAAAGGGGGCTGAGGGTTGGGGGCTGCAGGGAAGGATCCCTAAAAGATGCCCCCCACCCCAAGTCTCTGTCTCTGAAGCCTGTGATGGAGGCAGGAGATGAGGGATGAAGGAGATGGCAGGGTCTAGTCCTCAGTCCAAATCCAGGTCACTCCCGGCCTGCTCAGCAGCCGCTCAGTAATTAGGGGCCAGCAGGACGTGGGCAGGCGGGTGGCAGGAAGCCTAATTGTCTGATTTTTCAGGTAATTAACGGGCGGCTGTCTGGCCGGTCCCCGTGAGGCCCAGCATCCGCCACCCCGTCCCCTGGGTAGCCCTAGCTGCCTAATGAGGCCAATTACTGAGTGGAGCGTGGGCCCTCATTAGCCACCTGGAAAGGTCATACAGGTTTGGCACCAGGGGAGGGACTCGGTCAGCCATGGCAGAGCCCACCCTCAGAATTCAGGGTGCAGGATGTGTGGGCTACCGGTCTCTGCTGTTGCCCATTAAGTGGAAGCCCGTCTGATAGCTGGGACTGATTCCTCACCTCTCCTCTCAGTCAGCCGCCTTAAGGCAATTCCTCCCTACCACCTCCCAATTGTGTGGCCTTGGGTATGTCACTCCTCTTGACTGGCCCTCAGTTTCCTGATCAGAGACAGAGGATATAAAACCCTGGTCTGGGGCTGGGGATATAGCTCAGTTGGTAGAGTGCTTGCCTCACATGCACAAGGCCCTGGGCTCAATTCCCAGCACAAAAAAAAAAAAAAAAAAAAAAAAACCCTGGTCCAAGTAGGTGCCCCCCACATGAGTGCCCCTTCTTCCCATGGGGCCAATTTCTCACTCACTTGTGAGGATAGGGAGGCCAGAGGACACAGGGCCTGAGGTCACCAGTGTGACAGGAGCCATTCTGCACTAACCCACTGTGATTCACCCCAAGGATTCACTCAGACTGGACCTTCAGGACACCGAAGCTGGTAGAGGAAGGGAAGCAGGAAATCCCCATGAAAGATGGGGTTCAAGATAATGGTGGATCCTGAGAGCATCCCTGTCCCTGAATGCTGCAGACTACCCAGAGAAAGAGCCCAGAGCACCCAGGCTGCTGTGTGTGGCAGGAGTCTGTTCTTTCTTGGTTGATCCATGCCATTCTTGTCCCAGAAAATCAGAAGAGCGTTGCACCCTGGGATGTTGAGTTTTGGGGGCTTCTGTGACTCCTCTGTTTTAAGAATTCTGTGACCTAATTCCATGCTGACAAATTCCTGCTGTTCCAGCTCCCGTAATCGTCAACTAACGCTACTTTTGGTCCTGCTGCTGGCTTAGAATCTAAGTCAAAGTTTCCAAACTGTGTCCCTCAGGAGCCCTTGGGTGGAGCCCTTGGCTCAGAAAGTCAGGATAACTGTTTGAGGCAGGGCTGATGTGGGTTCCTGAACACACAACCAAAGTAGCTCCACTTCTATCTCAGATAGAATATTAGCAGCTTCCCCTTTGTGAGTTTTTGCTGTATGCCAAGCATGCTCCAGGATTCTGCCTCCACAAATGCATTTTTTTTTATTGGTTCATTTTAGTTATACATGACAACAGAATCCATTTTGATATAATTATACAAGCATGGAATTTATCTTATTCTAGTTAGTCTCATTTTTATGGATGTACATGGTGGTGGGATTTACTGTGTTTTCATATATGTACGTGGGATAACTGTCTGATTCATTCCACTGTCCTTCCTTTGTGTATTCCTTCTGTCTTCCCTCCATTCCCCATTGTCTAATCTACTGTACTTTTATTTTTCCCCTCATGGCCCCTTTCCTTTTTTTGAGACAGGGTCTCACTAGGTTATTTACGGTTTTGCTAAATTGCTAAAGCCGGCTTCAAACCTGCGATCCTCCTGCCTCAGCCTCCCCAAGTGCTGAGATTACAGGCGCCACTACACAATTGCATTTTGTATTTATAGATGAGGATGCTGAGGCTATTAGAGGTTCAAGTCTCAAGGTATGTAGGAAGGAGATCTGGAACTCAGAACCAATTTCTACTCTGAGCCACTGGGAATATGGGCTCTTCAGCTGAAAGGAAAACTAGGACAGTAATCTCGTGTGAGTGTGTGTGTGTGTGTGTGTGTGTGTGTGTGTGTGTGTGTGTGTGATTTATCACAATTTGCTTCCTCTATCCCCCCGGTTAGTGGCCTGCCTCTCTACCTCAGGAGAACATGGTCCCAGCCCCAGGTCACCCATAGGCTCCTGCATCCCACCACACGATTTGAGGGTTCATCTGCCTATATCCCTTTCCCCTGTTACAAGCTCTGCTCGGCTGGTGGTCCAAACCAATAAGATTCAGTCCAGAAATAGCATGTTTCCAGCCCCCACTTATCAAGGTCACAAATCACTGGGTCCAATGTGCTCCCTGTATTACCTAGTTTCAAGTTCTCAGGGTGAGGAGGCCAAGAGGAGCACACAGGGACTATTCCAGGTTGAGAGCTGGTGAGCTGGGCAAGACCAGGATGAAGGCTCAAGAGGGGAAGTGGGACCTAGTGTCCCCAGACTGGGGCTCAGCCTGGTTAGGAGTTAGAGATCAAAGGCCCAAATTCTACTTGAACTTAAGGCTGGGACTTAAACTGGAGCTGAGATTCAAGATCAAATATTTAGACTCCAGTCTTGCCTAGGAGTCAAGTCCAGACTGGGCATGAAGGCAGGGGTCAGAGGGCAGTGGGCATTATCGAGAGATGAGGAGGATTGAGATCTAAGTTTGGACTGGACTCAAGGTCAGGACTCAGGCTGAAATAGGATCAGAGGTCAGAGGTCAAGATTAACCTGACCTCAAAGTCCACTACTGACTGGGTGAAAGGGTTGGGGCAGAGACCCCAAAGCCTTCTTATTTTCTAGAAATGACTGAATAGGACCCAGAACAGGGGGCTGCTGGCAATAAGTAAGGCAGGAGTTCAAGGACTATGACTATGACTATGAAAGGGGCTGTGACTGGATCTTGTCCCCAGGGCTCCAGATCCTTGGTATGCATTTTCCCCCAGGCCTCAGTTGCTGGTCTCTGAACTGTGGGTGATCATAGCAACCACCTGCATACCAGTCATGCTCCCTTGGTGTTGCCAGTTTCTGCTCCTGAGATTGTGGGTGGGACAGGTAAGCTCAGAGAGCGAGGACAAGTGCTCCAGGTAAGTGCGAGTTCCAGCCCCTTTCCCACCTCCGTGGCATGGGCCTCGGCAGAAGCACTGTGCAGAGTTTCTAGGTCCCCAGTCACTGCCCAGGGCCCCGTATTTTCCCAAGCTGCCCAACACGTGGCCCCATGGCCTGTCCAGGCCCCAACTGACCTACCTGCACCGTCTACAAGCAGCAATCTCTGGGCACCTTTTCTAGGCCCCCATTTGTCCTGCTGGGTTTTTCTACCTTTTTTCCAGTCTAGGCCCAGCATGGACAGCTATCTGGGGACAAGCCCACACAGCACCAGCGGAGGAGTCAGGGTGGAGTAGGCAAGCAGGAATGAGAGGCCAGCAGGCAGAGGAGAAGGGTGCATAGGGGGAGCCTTATCACAGGCTTCTCTGTTCTCATCTCCCACGGGGCCTGGTCACAGAGCAGCCTCAGGCCACCAACTCACCAGGGCCCTGCCCCTGGAGCTCTCCCTCTCCCCAGGGGACCACAGGAAGATTCAGCCAAGGGGGTAATCAGGCCTGTGTGAGAGGGTGGGGACTGAGGGTGAGAGAGGCCCTGGAGGACAGGAACAGTAGAGGTTAGGGCCAGCAAGGGAGATGAAGACAAGAGGGCTGCCCTGCCTGCCCAGGATGTGAGGCCTCCAGTTTGGCTCTGAGAGTCCCTGTCACCTCCTCCAGCTGAGCTATTAATACCCGACACGACCCACGCACCCTTCCTGGGAGGACGCCGAGTTCCCAAGGGGCTAAAAACGGTCTGGGATGGGGGTGGCCAGTCCTCCTCCCTCTTTTCTTGTTGGAGGAGCTGGGGCCAAAGGCCAGGCTGGTCTGGAAGGGGGCCGGGGCCAGAGCATAGGGGCATTGGGTAACTGAGCCCTGGGAGTGGCCTGTGGTATCCAGATGGGCTTAGAAAAGCTCCAGCCGTGCATCCCCATTGCTCAGAAGCCCTGGAGGGAGGGGGCTTGCTGGTGTTCCCTCTCAGGAGGAGAGCCCCACTGGGGTTTCCTGGCTCCTCGTCCCCTTCCAGGTCATCTTTTCCCCTCAGATCTGCTTGGTCTTCTCCAGGGTGAAATGGGGTGGGTTCAGGAGACTGAGGGATGTTTATCTTCTCTGCCAGGGGAAGCCCAGACTGAGGAAAGGTGGCTCTAGGGGAGGTTCAGAGTCTCTGGTGGGAGCTGGCTGCCTAATACAGAAACATCTGTGTTTCCATTTCAGGTGTGAAATCTTTTTATTCACAGTCCTCTCAGGAAGGAATTATAGGCAGCCCATTATATAGATAAAGAAACTGAGGTCAGACATTTCCCCAGAACCTGAGCTGAATGGTCAGAAACCCTCATCCCCCTGTGTTATATTCTGCTATGGGTCATTACCAAGTGTTTCCTGGGTTTTGGGGGGAGAGCCAAGAAACAGGTGTTTCCATCAAAATGCCCTGGTCACTACAGGGTCTCAGTCCAAGTAGGACCACCAGTGAAGAGACTGTGCAGACACCTGCCCCCAGCACTGGCCAAGCCCCTGCCCTGGAATTGGCAGCCAGCCTTTTCTCTCCTCATTCCTGGGACTCACTGGCACTTTGCTGAGGCCTGATCTTCTGGGCTCAAGGCCACTCAAGGCCACCTGCTCCCTGCTGTGCCCCATCCTTTCTCATAACAGATGCTCCCAGGTCCAGACACAGACCCCAGAAGAGTGTAGACTTCGCCAGGAGATTCCAGACAAGAAAGTGGCTGAGAGGCCCCCTGTGCCGGAAATCCCGACAGCTGCCTGGCTAACAGGTCCTGGGCACCCAGCCCTGACCCAGGGCAGGCAGCGGCTGTGTCAGGTGTCCAGAGAAGTTGGGGGAGGCGATGGCTGGAGCCAGGGGCAGGCTGCCTGTGGTTAGCGAGGCTGTCAACACCTCCTGGACTGCCAAGGCAGAGCCCGGTTGGGGACTGGGGAGGCAGGCCCTGTCCTGAGGGGCCTGGGGAAAGAAGTACAGTCCTATACTAGGCTAAAGGAAACTGGCCTGCCTGAGGAGCTGAGGAGGGGACCGGCCTTTTTCTGGCCCTGAGAGCAGGTCGAGAGGATATTTCCTAATGGCTGGAGGTGAATGGGGTGCGGGTCTCCCCCCCTGCACTCTGCCATCCAGGATATGAAATGGCCTAGCTCTGCCTGGATTTTCCTTAACCCCTGGGTTGGTCCCATCTCTGTTCCAGGGTGGGGGGAATGGGGAGGTTGGCTAGCCTCAGAGACTGACTGGGCTGGGAGGAGACTCTCCCAGGATGGGCCCAGGGTTACTGCTACCTCCTACCTGTTCCCTTGCCCCATCCTCCCCTAGCTCTTCAAAGGCTCCAAGATGAAAGTGCTCACCTTTTTGGGTGCCACGACCCAGTCTTCCTGGATTGATAATGGCAGAGAGGTGCCATGTTCCTAACCCAGGGTCTTGCCTGGAGTACCCATGCCTGCTCTAACTCCTTGGAGCCCCAGCAGTGGGTCCTGGCCCTATGAAAGCTTCAGGCTTCCATTTCTTTGCTCCCTCTCTCCTGGGCTACGTCCTGGGCCCTCAGCCCCTGGTCCTCTGGCAGAACTGCCTGACTGGGCCTGGACTTCCCTCCCGTCTCAGCTGTTCCTGTGCTCATTTGGGGATTTCAGCTATTCTCTTTGCTCAATTTCTCCCTTATATCTTTTGTTCTTGCTTTTCTTTTCTTTCTTTTTCCTTTTTTTTTTTTTTTTTTTTTTTGGCACTGGGGATTGAACCCAGGGGTGCTTAGCCACTGAACCACATCCCCGACACCTTTTATTGTGAGACAGGACCTTGCTAAGTTGCATAAGGCCTTAGTAAGTTGCTGAGGCTGGCTTTGAACTTGTTATCTTCCTGCCTTAGCCTCCTGAGCTGCTGGGATTACAGGTGTGTGCCACCACCACACCAGACATTTTTCTGGGTTTTATCTTTACCTCTCAGTCTTGGACTCTGACAAGGATATCTCGGTTTAGGCACCCTCTCTGCCCCTGTCTGTCTCTCAAGGGTACCCTGTGGCTACCTGTCTCCACTCTAGCTCTATCTAGCCCTCACTGATCCAGTCTCAGATTGCCCCTGTCTGTCATTCTGAGACCCTGCCTCTGGCCAGATCACAGTCTCAGGCATCTACTCCCACCTCTGCTCAGTGGGAAGAGCTCAGGCAACACTTTGGTCTCAGCTCTGGTCCTGTTCCAAGGGAGCTGCTGAAATTCCCAGAAGGCAGGTAAGGGAGAAACAGGAAAGAGGGACACATACTTGCTGTCCCTCAGATGGCTTAAAATGGCCATGGACCTCCCTCTGGTTAGATCACTGATGATTGTGTGACCCTGGATGACTTTCTGAACCTCAATTTCTTCTTCTACAGAGTGGGGCCTATATCTAGGCCTGATTTTGCAGGTGTCAAAGGATTAAATGTTCATGTACATGACAGGCATTTGACTGTGTGCCCAGCAAATTCTCAATAGTCCCCCCATTGATGCTCCTGTGACTGCCATGCTCCAGGTTTCCAGAGCCATGATGGGTTATATGGGAGCTGGACTGAGCTTCTCCTGCATGTCCCATGTGCACCTCATATCCCAGATTTGTTCTTCCTCTGCTGGTCAGTAGACACCCCCACACCTGGGACCTACCTGTCCCCAAAGTCAGTCTAAATTGCATATAGTGATGCTCACCAAATTAATTACCATTGGCTTGGGGATATATTTTTTTAAGAAGACATTTTTCAAGGGAGAAAAACACGCAGTAGCTATAATTAGTTGGGAAGAGGAAAGAAGAACAGAGTGTGTGAATCACCAGCCCCAGCGACAGACAGAACTGAGCAGAAATTTCGGGAGAACTGCTGGGGTGTGGGTGAGTTGGAAGGTGTGGCATAGGGTTGGTGTGCTGTCCTCAGGCTGACTGGTGTCCTTGAACACTGGGCATAAGGTGGGCACCTTTAACTGTCACCCTGGAGTCTTTTGCCCCGCCCCTCCTGAGACTGTAACCTGACACCCCCATCAGGCCACAGGTTTCAGTTCTTCTGCTCCTGCATGCTCTGACCTTCCCCAGGACTTCTGCCCAACTCAGCCATGCCAAGGCCAATGGCAGTCCTTGCTGAAATGTATCTGAATGACATGTATCTCGATGACATGTATCTGCAGCTTGGATGAAGAGGGAGAAACCATGGAGGTTTTTGAGCTGTCAGGGATTTGAAGACATTTTTTTTTTTTAATACCAGAGATTGAACCCAGGGGCATTTAACCACTGAGATATATCCCAAGTCCTTTTTATTTTTTATTTTGAGACAGAGTCTTACTAAGTTGCTGGTCTGGTTCTGAACTTGTGATCCTCCTGCCTCAGTCTCCTGAGTCCCTGGGATTATAGGCATGCACCACTGTATCCAACTGACTTGAAGACCATCTCATCAAACTCTTCATTTGTTTGTTCACTTATTCAGCAAATACTGAGCTAGTACTGTGTGCCTGGCCCATAGACAAGCGAACTGAAGTCCCGGGAAGTGCCAGGCTTAGTCCAAGTCCACACAGCTGTGATTCAGAGCAATCCTCTGCCTGTCTATCATCATAGATCTGCCAAGCCAGACCCTAGCAGGGATCTAGGCCACCAAAGTGACCACCACCAGGCCTCATTCTCATTGAGTCTGTCCTGATGGAGAGGCAACCAGCTACCTGCAAGGCAGGGAATAGGAGGTAGCTCTGGAATTTAGTCTGATGGTCACAGAGAACTTCACAGGGAGGAGGTGAAAGGGATCCAAAGGCTGGAAGCACAAAGAAAGTGGTCTTCCTGCTGGTAGGGACATTAAGTGACTTTGTGTCTGGGCTTAGGCAGTAGCAGGAATTAGGGTCAGGTGGTTGCTGGAGAGTATGGTTTCTTGGGTTGGGTCTTTACAATGACCAATTCCCTATGTTTCTCCTAAGCAGCCTACAGGGCTCAAACTGCTGGTTGGAAGCACCTTAGGACAGTGCTCACACATGGCCCTGGTCCTTGGGGACCTCTGCTGGTTCTTTTCCATGCCTGCCCCAAGGTAGACCTTGTCTAGACAGTCAGTGCCCAAGGAAGTTGGGCCCCAGGTTTCTCCCTCCTTCTCTCTTCCCTGGCTGAACACTGGCTGTCCAACTCTTTAGGGGTCCCAGCTCAGACTTCAGGGGGTACACTGGAGTGATGTGACCTGTGATTGACAGCAGAGACTCCAAGTCCCCAGGGAAGGGATGCTTCCTCTGCTGGGGGAACGTGGCATCATTCGGCATACAAAGTGCTCCTTCCTAACCCCAGACCAAATTAGCCTTCCAAACTACAGGCTGCATTTCCTCCAAATTGGAGATAGGGTGGGAGAGCAGAGGCTCAGCTCTCCTTCCTGCTTCCTGTTCACAGAGGGCCCTCAGCTGGCCCAAGCCCAAGTAAAAGGATCACATTAGAAAAGAATTCTAAACACACATTTCTCCCTCCCAGCAGTGCAGGGATCCCAAGGTCTCAGGCCCCAGACCAGCATCCAGGGCTCAGCAGGCCTGTGCCTTCTAGGGCTTGGAGACAGGAGGTTCAGTCAAGATCAGCTTTAAGTTGGAAGGCAATTTGGAGGTTTTTCTTTCATTTATTCAACAAATACTGTCTGGGTACATTCTCTTGCCAGGGACTGTGCTGGGCCCTGAGACACGGAACAGCTACGGAGTTGACAGTTATATGGTCAGGCAGGTACAGGACAATGTAAGCAGCCTCTAACAAGTGGCTATGGGAACACTGATGAGGCTAAGAGAACTTCCTGGAGATGGAGGCAAATAAACTGAGACCAAAGAATGAATGTGCCCGAATTAGGCAAAGATTAGGAAAGAGGGGGAAGAACACAGAGTAGGAATCCCAGGAGCAGAGAGTGAGGGACTGGGCACCAAGAAGTGGGAGGAGGCTGGGTGCGGTGGCACATGCCTGTAATCCCAGCTGCTTCAGAGCTGAGGCAGGAGGATCGCAAGTTCAAAGCCAGCCTCAGCAACTTAGTGAGGCCCTAGGCAACTTAGCAAGATTCTGTCAAAATTTAAAAAAAAAAGGGACGGGGCGGGGGGGATGTGGCTCAGTGGTTAAGCACCCCTAAGTTCAATTCCCAGTACCAAAAAAATTAAAAAAAAAAAAAAAAAGAAGAAGAAGAAGGAGGAGGAGGAGGAGGAAGAGGAGGAGAACTGGTGAGTGGAGGCACTGTCAGTCAGCCATTTTGGGAGTATTGGATCTCCTCAGAAAGGGAGAAAGAGGCTTGTAATCAGGGGAATGGGTTGTGTGTGTGTGTGTGTGTGTGTGTGTGCACACGAACAAAAGTAGGACTGAACTTCTCACCTGACCTGAGGGTTCCTGGTAAATGGAAAGGATGTGGAAAGCAGAAGAGGAGGATTCTGGGATCCCCCACACCGGCCTCCCTGAGTCTCTTTCCAGACGTCCTCAAGCCTCTAGAGAAAATAAGTTTACTTCAAGGAAAGCATGGGAACATGAGTCCTGAAATTAAGGTGACTTTGTATGTTTTTGCAAATTGGTTATAGGCTAGCAGTGGTTTTTTTTTTTTTTTTTTTTTTTAATCATTGTAGATGTTGAGACTAAATGCAATTTTTTTGGTGCTGAGCACAGAGAAAGAAAGGAAAGTGTTGCCCTGAGATCACCGACTCCTGTGTTAAGGAAGAGGCAGCAAGGTGGGGAGGGGAGAAGCCTGCCAGAGGAGTGCACGGCCACAGTCACAGTGACCATCTCCAGGGTCAGAAGCAGAAGGTTTTTAAGCCTCCAATAGGGCAGAGGATGCTTGGTGGGCAGTTCTGCCAGCAGGGTGAAGGAGAAGCCATAGGAGTTCCTCCCGTTTCTGGTTTCTGCTTGCACGCCTTGCCTGACAGAGCTCATGCTTACCTGGCTGTCTGTGGTGAACTAGATCAGTTGCAGTCCATCCTGAGTGAGGGGCTGTTCCCCTCAAGCTCCCAGTCACAGAACTCTGCATTCTAACCTGTACACACTCCCAGCCACAAGTTTTTGTTTTCACCTTCTCCACCTGAACTGAGGCTGGGGTCAGGGCAGACTCTGGATGGAGGCCTAGGTTTCTGCAGCCCAAATGGTTCTGACTGCCAATGGGTAGACCGTGCCTATAATTCTATCTATAATGACTGGGGTGGGGGGTTCGGGTCAGTCTCTCCAGCTGGTGTGAGCAGGAGAGGCACAGGGAATACTTCCTGGATGTCTGGCCTGTAACCCTGCATGTCTTGCCTGACCTGACCAAGCTGAGGACACAAGCCCGTGGTTAGAGTCAGGACCAGACGGTCAGCTTCATGAGCATCGACAGACAAGCAGGGCATTCCCGTGAATTCCTCTCTCCACGTGCATCTGTCTAACCCCTGTGATGGATACTGGGCCCTCAGAATTGAATTAGATGCAGACCCAATCTCTGCCCTCAGTAGCTGGAGGTCTGGACAAGGGTAAGGGCGACAGCAGGGAACAGTAGAAAACCTGTATCCTTGACCATACCAACAAAATCAGCTCCAGGCTTTTGGAAGCAAAATCCTTCAGAATCCACCTTCCGCCTGGCAGCTATAGGGGGATCTGAGGAATTCACCCCTGGCCTCCTGTTCCTTCTGCTTCACCTGCCATGGTTCCCCATTGCGGGACCCAGCTGGTCCTATGTACTCTCTGGTCCCTCCCACCTCCTCTCTGGAATGTAACTCCTTCCATCACTCCAACTGCCCTGAATGCTTTCAGGTTTTAATGGCCTCTCTGTCTATCTGGCCTCTGCCCAGGTTTTTCTTTCTGCCTGGAAACATATTCTCCCTCTTTTTCACCTACCACCTTCTGCTTACTCTGTTGAGCCAGCTTCCAGCCTCCTCCCAGAGTAGCTTCCCCTGTCCCCTGATACCTGCTCCTATAGCCCCCTCCACTGTTCTCGGAGGACTTATGGAACATGTAATTAGTTCCTTCAGTGTGTGTTTTTTTTTTTTTTTTTTTTTTTTTTTTTTCAGTGTGTGCTTTTTTGACTGATATCTGCCCCTCTGACAAAGAACAGGCCGTGATTTTCTTGGTCACTGTTATAACCCATTGCCTCACGCTCAGGATGAACCTAAAGTATGTGCTTAATCAATATATGTCGAGTGTTGAGTGAATGTAAAAGCTAGTGTTCCTATTTATAGAAATTTAAGTTCATGCTCATAACAGTGACAATGCATTTCCATACCCACACACTGAGAATGTTGCAAAGATGTTTATGTATGAGTCCAAAATGTAGCCATCCC
The DNA here is from genome assembly GCF_902686455.1 of Sciurus vulgaris. Lineage (NCBI taxonomy): Eukaryota > Metazoa > Chordata > Mammalia > Rodentia > Sciuridae > Sciurus > Sciurus vulgaris. Next base: position 117,394,296 of record NC_136470.1, read on the forward strand.
AGAGCCAGCTCCAATGTCTCTGGCAGCTGTAAAGTGATCAGCAACAGTAGTGACACTGGTCATGTGTTGGCAGCTGCCTCAGCATCAAATAAGTGAGGATTTTTTTCAGTGAAAAAACATATTTGAGTGCAAGAGTTCAAATGTCCAAATAGGTGGAGAAAAGATTCATTCACTAACATAGATTTCTTCAGATAGGAGTTGACTGAACACAGAGGCTGTGAACAGATAGACAGATACCCAAGTTGGCATCATGCTGAGACCAGAAAGAGAAAGTAGCCTTAATGGGCCTGATCATCAACCTCTGACCAAAGGGAAGAGTAGACACTTGCTCCAGTGGGCTGTTCACTCTCTGAACACTGCTGCTTCTGCAGAGAGGAACAGACTGACTCCATCTTGCAGGCCCAGGTCAGCCTGGGACCCTGAAATCACTTGTTCCTCTGTTGGAGGCCGAGGTCAGTGGCCCATGCTCTCTGGGACCAGAATTCAAGCAACCGTTAGGGCTCATATGGACCAAGAGGCCCATAGACAGGCTCATGAATTCCTCTTCTACAGATGCCCACTTCACAGCCGGGGAATCCAGCCTCCAACCATGGCTGCTAAGAATCATGTATTGGTTACGGCTCAAAGCAACCCTTCCCTGTTTCCAGGTCATGACTGATTGTGTGCTGAAGACCAGAGACTCTGATGTGTGTGCTGGGGCAATGGGATGCTGGGTATGGGTTGCTCTGGAAGGAAACAGTAAGTGCTCTTTGATAGCCAGAAATTGCCTCCCTTCAAGATCCCAAGCTTAGACCTTGTCTCCCCCTTAAGGCTAGGGTTCCACTGGGGTCAAAGGCCTAGGATCTTCAGTGTTGTGCTGACGTGCATAGGCCCAGGTCTTCACCCAGCTGTGCCCAGCCCAGGCAGGGAGGGCTCTGAAGGACACAGCTCTCCCTCTGTCAGGACACTAGGCCATTTATCAGGGAGATAAACAGTAGCCAGGGGGCAGAGTTGGCGGAAGGAATTGTCTGGAGAAGATAACCTGGGGTCATTCAGAGGGCACAGTAGGAATCACGTCCCCTCCCTGGGGCTATCCAAACCCCCACACAAGTACCCTGCCCCCACACTTACAGGCCATAGACACCCAAAGCCTCTGAACAGGTTGCTCCAGCCACAGCTCCAGCGGGTGTGTTTCCTCTTGATATTCTGTACCATGGCAGGGCCCCACAATTCTGCTTCACCTACTTACAGATGGGAAATGGCCTTTGGAGCTGGTTGGGGGTGCACTTACCAGAGAGAACAAGAACAGGCTCTGAACCTGCTCTGGACCCTCCTAAGCAGGGTGGGAAGGAGGGACCTTCCTGGTGCTGCATTACTGGGCACTTAGAGTAAGTGTCCTCATGTGTCTGCTGTGCATGGCTTCTGTGCTGTTCCCACTACCCTCTGTCTTCTTCTAGAAGAAGACAATGCCCAGACAGGTGAGGTCACCAGCTCAAGGTCACATCTCTAGGAAGACAGGTTTAAAGGCAGGCCTCTTGGGACTGCATCCAGAACCCAAGCTGATCACTGAGTAGCACTCTTTGCCCAGTGGGGCCTAAGACACCTGGAAGAGGCTGGAAAAAACCCACTGTGCAGAAAACAGCTCTGAGATATATACACACACACACACATATTTATATGTATATATACACACACTCACACACATATATAGTTGTGGATGAACCTTAATTTTTATTCATTTATTTATATGTAGTGCTGAGAATCGAACCCAGTGCCTCACACATGCCAGGTAAGCATTCTACCACTGAGTCATGACCTCAGCTCCCCTTTTCATTTTTATTTTTTATTTTTGGTTGTAGGTGGACACAATACCTTTATTTTATTTTTGTGTGGTGCTGAGAATTGAACCCAAGACCTCACTCATGCTAGGCAAGTGCTCTACCACTGAGACACAACCCCAGCCCCAGCTCTGAGACCTTTATGCCCAGCTAAAAGCTGTCACCCCCAAATTGTTAGAATGGCCCTGGGTTGTTCTATGCACACTATCTCCCTATCTTGGGTACTCAGTAGGGCTCAATAAATACCTCTGAACAAATTATTAACTCAAAGCCAGATACTGTAGTGCACGCCTGTAATCCCAGATACTCAGAAGACTGAGGCAGGAAGATTGACAGTTTGAGGCCTGTCTCAGCAACTTAGTGAGACCTGTCTCAAAGTAAAAACGAAGGGCTGGAGCTGTAGCTCAGTGGTAGAGCACTTGCCTACCACATGTGAGGCACTGAGTTTGATCCTCAGCACCACATAAAAATAAATAAAATAAAGGTATGTGGCCAACTACAACTAAAAAAAGTTTTTTAAAATAATAAAAAAACTGGGGATATAACTTAGTGGTAGAGCATTTACCTAGCATGTGTGAGGCCATGGGTTTGATCCCAAGTGCACATGCACCCCCCCCCCCCCAAAAAAAAAAATCCCTCAATAATGAACAATGACAACTTTTTCTGTATAATCAGAGTATGGTCAGTCCCATACTCAGGGCCTCACATACTGGTCTTGCTAGCTCTCAGCCTAGGACATATCTGCCTATCATTTGCTGGATCTTCATGAGTGTCCCATTAAAAACTACTTACTGTGACTTTTTGAGAGTCAGAAGCAGAGTCCAGCCCTTGGATGGCAGAAATTGGAGAAGGACTGGGAACAAGACTCATCATCACCCAGTGCTGGAGACTTCTGCAGCCCTCACTGTTGGGATTCCTAAGGGCTGGTGTGTACTGGTATTGGAGGACCCAGGCCAACGGACCCACAGCCATGTCTTTCCTCTCTGCTCCAATGTTCAGGGCAGTGGACTTGAGCCAAAATGAGTCGGACTTTTCTGGGAAGTATTTCCCACACTGGGAGTCTTGGAATTCATCTGCAGGTAGTAGAGGTCTTGGATGGGCCTTTGAAGGACATTTGTTATGTCTTTCATTTCTGCCCATAACTGCCTTCCAGAAAGTTCTGGGTCCTCTTTCACTTGGACCATGTTGGAGAGAGACAGGGGTCTGGATTGTGAAGAGAAGCGTCCTGGAACCTGGGGAAGGACATGATGAATCTACAATCACGCAGAAAGGAATTCACAGAGGCTGTTGGATGGATGCTAGCCCTACTTCCCAGTCCCTTGGGAGGTACCCACACCTAAAGGTGGTCAGGAGCCTCCACCTTCGCCCAAGGTTAGTCTCATTGTTTACTGAGGGTGCAAAAGGGTTTTTTGGTCGCGTGACTCTGGTTAAGTCATCTCATGTTAACCTATGGGAAGCTGCAAGCCTCCAATCCTCAGGACAAAAATGCCTGGCTGCACACCTGGTACTAAAGACCAGGCCCAGGCACCTTTCTCAGAAAAACACCAACCTGAGGAAATAGCCCTGGTGGTTGTATGGTTGGATGAAGGCATTGCTGGCAGCAGGAGCCCAGGCCAAGCAGGTCCAGCACCTCAGGACAGATGAGGCATATGAGGATAATACTGACAACAAAGAAACCTGGAGAATAATACCACTAGGTCCCAGACAACCCCTCATTTAATTATCTCTCAAGACCTCATAAGGCTTGCACAATTATTAATCCCCATGTTACAGATGAGGAACTGAGGCCCAGAAGGGTTAAATCCCCTTGCCCATGTCACAGAGCATCAGCAATCCCAACACCCAGTGCTCACGCTCATGGCCAAGACTCCAGCGTGTGTCTCACTGCTCACAAGCACACTCGCAGCAAGGGGATCAGTTCCAGCAGAATCCTTAACAGTGGATCCCAGGGAGACCTGAAATGTCCACCAATCAGGCCCCTCCCCAGCACCCCAACAAGGCAGCCATGAAAACTGCACAGAAGGCAGCTTCAAGCCCATTGCTGTGGGAAGAGGTGGTTGCAGTTGAATAGGATCCACTCCATTTGCATAGCACATGTCTTATAGATACACCGACTGGGATGGCATTGGGGACAGAGTGGATACCCAACTAGGCACACACCAAAGACAACCTCAGAGCCCCAAGACCACTCTTCACACACCCCCACATGTCTGCACACATAGACACCATACAAGGGGCCCCTCAACATCTCTTTCTCTGCCTGCACCTTCCTGCCCATTTGCTGGATGTGAAGGGAGGTGGGCTGGGCCCAGGTCCCAAGGGTGCAGTTCTGGCTGGGGCTCCAGGGCTGGCCCAGACAATGGCAGTCTGGGGACTTTGCTTTTGTCGCTGCTCAGCAGTTCCTTCCTCCTTTCTTCTCTTCTTTTCCTCTGATGGCTCCCACCTCCCTGTCACCTCTGACAAGCTGCCTCAGTCACACATTTGGCCCCCTTTTTCCCCCAGTGTCCCCACACTGCCTCCGGGCATCCCCCTGGGTCTGATCTGTGGTGACCAAAATCTCATTCAAGCAATACTTCCAGCCTGGCTTGGGCTGAACTTGAACAGGATGGAACAAAGGAAACTTGATGTCCCTGTTCCTCTGAAGCAACCCTGGACGTGGTTGCACTATGGGAGAATGGAGGCTTCCAGGGTAGTGGTAGTACCCAGGTGGATGTGATACCAGAGAACAGAGAGTGTCCAAGTGAGGCTGGAGTGGTGAAACAGACAGAAAGGACAAGCAGGGGCAGGGCTGTATCCTGTAGACAGGGTTTTTGGGAGGCAGGTCATGACCTTGGCACTTCCCTATCTCTGCTCTTATCCCTGTACCTGCCTGACTGTTCTGGTTCAGGAGACCAAGGTGAGGGAAGTCAGGTAGTTTCTGGCAGACTTTTCTTGGCCTAGGGCTAGTTGGGCCACTGTACCAGGCTCAGCTTCTCCATCTGTGAAATGGGACAAGTGATGGCAGAGTGTGGGAATGCTGCAGGCCCTGGGGATGCCCACCAGGAACCAAGGAATAACTAGCAACTGCAGGCTTATCACAGCAAAGCCCTTCTCATTTTTGCAACCCCTTCACATAAATGCCACCACTTTCCTCACCTGACAACTGTGGAATCTGACTGGTCTCAGCTACCAGGACTTGATTAGGTCACCTCTCAGTAATCTGTGGTCTGAGTGGAGAAAGGGCTGCCAGGAACAGACCCAGGATAGGGGTCACTGGAACCCTGTGCTGAACAGAAGAGGCCCCATTTATCCAACCTCTGTGTCCCTCACCCACCAGGCTCAGTGCCGTTCTGCACATCTCAGCTTGGTGAGGTTCAGGGCAATCTCAGAATCCGCTGGGAACAGGCCATGAAAGGTCCACCAAGGTCTCCCCACCACTCTGTGCAGTGGCAACTGCTGAAGTCGGAGACCCAACCCTCCAGGAGTGTCCCCTCCTCATCTGTTAAGGCTGTGCTGCCCTCCTGCTTCCAGACCCTGTTCCTACAAGTTTTCCCTCACCCCAACTCCTCAGCTGATGAAGGCTCCATTCCCATGCTCCACATTCCACCGCTGGGTGCCCACGGGCCTTCTCAGGAGCCTGGGGCCAGGGTTGGTGGGTCTCCAGGCTGAGACTGGTCAAGGGACCAGGAAGCATGCCTCTCTGTGAGGAGAGCAGAAGGACTGGGGTCAGGAGATCACTGAGAGCTTTCTCTGAGTCAACCTGGGGCACTTGCCTGGCAGAGAAGATGAGGCTGGCCCTTGGCATGGAGTCCCCAGGCTGGAGCTGGCGCTCATTCTACAGGAGGTTGCCACCAGGGTTAATCACCGAGACCGCCCAGGAGGCGGACCAGTGTTGGCTGTTTCTCACTTGCTGGGGGGTGGGGTGAGCAGTCCATTCATGCTCATGACTTCCCTGGGAGCCTGGCCAGCTCCATGTGCAGGCTGGAGAGTGTTGTTGGCCCTCCTGCTGGGCTGAGACTGGGGAGTGTGGCAGGGGCTGCACCAGATCGCCCCAGGGGCAGCTTGTGTTTGGAAAAGTCCCTATCCCTCTAGTCCTGAAGTCTACCTGCCACCACCTGAGCTGTAGTCACCATGCCTTATGCCTGGCCAAGTTAAGCTGCTCTACTAAGCAGTGGGGATCAGTGACGGCTGAGGTTGGAGGTGGCGAGGGTTGAGGTGTCGGGGCTCAGGAGAGGCACCTGCTAAGAATAGACCCCAAGAAACCTTCCTTCCTGGCAGTTTGGAAGGTTTTCTGGGACCAGCCCCACCCTGGGCTCTCAAGTTGGTCCAGCACCTGCCCCTGCTTGGACTGCCACCCTCCTATCCCTATACCCAGGACAGGATTTGTGCCTCCCACCCCCATCCCATTCCTGTCCTCTGCCTGTAGCTATAACAGATTACCCCTCAAGACAGATGGCACTCTCTAACCCCCATCACTGTATCCTGACAGCAAGGTGAGTCTCAGCCTTGAGACCCTCAGTCTCTTCAACTGTGAAGTGGAGGATACTCTGTCTGTGGAAAATAGGCATGTCTCGAGGGATTTTGTTTTGTTTGTACTGGGGATTGACCACAGGGCCTCGTGCTTGAGTTCTCTACCATGAAGTTACCCCTCGTACAGTGCCAAGCTATATCCCCAGACCTTTACATTTTTTTTTTCAATTTTTTTAAATTTTGGGGTTTTCTACACGTCACTAGACCTTTATTTTATTCATTTATTTATATGCGGTGTTTAGAATCCCACCCAGCGCCTCACACATACTAGGCAAGTGCTCTACCACTGAGTCACAACCCCAGCCCTAAATTTTATTTTGAGACAGGGTTTTTCTAAGTTGCCCAGGCAGCCCTCAAATTTGCTATCCTCCTGCCTCAGCCTCCTGAATAACTAGAATTACAGCTATACTCCATTACACCCAGTCTGCCTCACAGGATTTCTGTAAAGATGTGCTCAGACCGCGCATATGAAAGATTTGGTACAGGGCCGAGATGGAGCAAGGTCACATTGAAGGGGCTGGAGGAGGTGAAGAGCACACCTGGCCCCCAACTGCCTCATTTGAATCTCCCAGGTTCCAGTCACATACTCTCCATTTTCTCAAGGAAGGATCTGGGGCTTAGAAGGATTAGCGAGGTACCCAAGTTCACACAGCTGTAGGTGGGAGAGCTGGGGCTCCAACCAGGCCATCCTGTACTGACAAGTTCAAACTCTACTGCAACAACCTGCTCAGCCCACACAGAGGGCGCGTGTGTCCCTCAGTGGAAAGAGCCTGCTTTGCACTGGGTTTTCTGTTTTAAATTGCTGGGCACCCAGGGAGGAGCTCAGTGTTTAGTCCTCTGAACAGGGCTCTGAACCTGGGTAGGTGGCTGGGCAGCTGCTAGCTTGCAGAGAAGGGTCGAGGACTCTGCAATAGCCCCTGCACCCTCAGCACCACCCTCTCAGGTCTGGTGGTGGGGAGGAGAAAGGGCAGGCGTACGTAGGTGGTTGAGCTTAATTCACTCCCCTTTGTTGGAGTAGGTCCCTGAAGCTAGGGCAGATGCTGCGGCATGTGAAGTGCTGAGAAGCGGACCCTTGCCTGGAGCTGGCAGGCTCTGGGTAGATGACACTGCGGTGCAGCTTTGGGATTCCAGGCACATCCTGAGGCTGCAGCAGAGGCTGTGGGGGTGAAGCCAGGGCCTGGGCCTGCATCGTTGGGAGATGCCAGAGCAGACAAACCCCGCTCCTAGCACCTGCCTCTGTCTTTGGAGGAGTGACCCTGAGAAGACTCAGGAGGACAGGCCTATGAGGCCCCAAGGGGCCCTGCCATGCTTGCACCCCTCTTCTTGCACCCAAGGCTCTGAGAGCTCTCTCCTACCACCTCCAGATCACAGCTGAGTTTTTGGTCTCAGTGCCTCCACCTTCCTGTGCCCCATGGTTTTGTTGTCTAAAAGATGGGGAGAACAATCCCTTCCCTTGACAGTGAGATTGGATGATGTGTGTCTAGGAGGGTGTCTGGTCCACAGGAGGGTTAGATCACAAAGCCTCCTTTTTCCTGGCTCAGGGGTCTGTGAGTTCATAGGAAGCAAGCATCATATCTGGACTTCCAGAGGTGGCAGATGGTGCTGAATGGTTCAAGTCATTGTCCCTGTGCTGAGCTCCTTGCCAAGCACACGAGCTCCTTTCTGTACCCTTGAACTCACAGGGAGCACATAGGCCCGAAGTTCCATGTAGGTCCTGGAAAAACAAAGAGTTTATAGTCCGTGGGGCCTGGAGGCAGGGAAGGGACAAAGGTGTAAGCCCCTAACCTTCTTAGGACCTAGACATAGAAGGAAAGAGAGCAGCCTCCTCTTGTTCAGGCATCCCAGGCTAACACTGTGTTAGAATAGGGAATAGCCAAAGAAAAGGGACATGAGAGTGACCCTAGCAGATGAGTCATGGTGTCAGATGCTTACTACCCACCCACTCTCAATTTTCCAGAAACTCTTGGAATTGAGCAGAGCCTGGAAAAGCAGACTCACACCTTTCTAGAAACTCTTGGAAGTGAGCAGAACTTGGCAAAGCAGCTCTGTAGAAAGCAGAGCCTACTCCCATCCCAGGGAAGGCAACGGACTCAAGTGGAGACCTCAGCGTAGGACAGGATCCCCATGGGTGAAATCTGAGCAAACTCCTTGGAGGAGGGGGGTCTGTGAGAGACCCGTGGTTGAGGAGAGGAAAGGTCAGGTTCCCAGAGAACTGGAAGGTGGACAGGGAAAGGCACAGATGGGGGACACAGGCCCAAGCAGTGTCCTGGGCACAGTGGGAGGATGATGTGCATGAACCTGTGGGAGGGGACAATCCCAGTGGGGGAGGCTGGACATTAGCTGCTCCAGCTGACATGAGCCAGGGATCACAGAGCAAATTAGAGGTGAACTCTTCTCTGTGCCTTCAAGTGATTTCCCTGGGGCAGATTCCCAGGAATAGGATCACTAGGTTAAAAGTCATGCATATTTTTAGGTCTTTTTAATTCAAGTTGCCAATGGCCTCCAGAAAGCATCTCCAACTCCCAAGCCCTTGGTAGGTTATGAGGAAGCTGGGGAGAGTTAAGGGGGAGAAGTCATCCCACCCCATAATGGGAGTAAAGTCACACCTGGGGCCTGGGACAAGGCCACCTGAGGCCCTTCTAGAATTGAAAGGCCCACCTGCACTGATCTCAAGGCTCACAGCCTCACTGTGCCCTGACACTTCACTTGTTCCCTCTGTGGGGACTTGGGAGTGGGTGAGCCAATCTTGCCTCATAAAGTTTCCCAGGAGGTCCTGTGGCAAGAACTCATAGTACCTGTGAGCGGGATGGAGGCACCTCCAAGGTGCTTAACTCAATCTGTCTCAGGAGAGACGATGTCAACCCAAGCAGAAGGTAGCCAGGAGTCAGTACAGGTGGGCTATGGGGTGCCCTTGTCCCTAAGCCTCTCTGGGACAAAGCACCTTTACTCTTCCATCCCCCCGCCCAACTCCTCTTCCTGATTCCCCGAGTTACTGAACGTTGAGCCCCGGATGTCCAAGTTCACAGTAAAAGGAGAACTTCATGGAGGAGTTCAGAGAGCTTGTGTGAAAGTTTTCAACTTGGAGCAGAGGTCACTGGTGGCCTCAGGTGCCCAGGAGGAGATTCCTTCCAGGAGGGGGAGTTTGACAGAGCCTACTGGCCAGTGATCAAAGCCCCAGGGCTTCCCCAATCCACAGTCAGGCTCAGATTGCAGCATTCAGAGTCTTGCTGTCAAGGGAGGGATGCCAGAGGGGGGAATCCCTTCCTTCAAGGCCCCTTCTCCTCACTGTGCTCCCCCCACCCTCCTTCAGGGTCACCAGCATGTGTCCTCTACTTTGAAGACAGCGTGTCCATCTCCTCTGTCCTCCAGTTGGGGCAAACTCCACAGCATGATTGTTTGAACAGCCCCAGATGGTGAATCCCAGCAGGTTAGATCCCTAGCTCTGCCCCCAGCCATGGGATTCTCTAGCCTGTAGCCCTAGATCAGCAGCAGCCACCCCACATCACCATAACCTAATGCCACTTGCTCTCATGGTGTCTCCCCCAAGTTACTCCTCACCCGATGAGACAGGTGTCTTTGAGAAATGAAGTGACCGGGCCCAGGGTCACACAGCTGAACTCTGGGGTGCTTTATCATTGTGCTACATCCCCAGTTCTCTTTATTTTTATTTTGAGACAGAGTCTTAGTAAGTTGTTGAGTTCCTTGCTGAGTAGCCAAGGCTAACCTCGAATTGCAAGCTGCTGGGATTACAGGAGTGTGCCGCCACACCCAGACAGCTGATCCCTTCCTAAGGCAGGACTGCAAACCAGTCTGACTGCAAAGCCAGACTCAGCTTGCCCCGCTGGAACGCTGCTGTGTGATGCCACCTGACTGCTGTTTCCAGAGCTTTTATTCACTAGAAATCTCTCATCCTGCCCTCAGCCTTCAAGGAGGCACGAACTCACTGGCAGGAATGGCAGTTGCGGCCCAGAGAGGGAAGGGCTGGCCCTGGATCACACAATTTGGAGTTGCTCACCAGAGCCAGGGCAGTAGTGGGGTGCACAGAAAGGCAGTCGGGAGTTTCAGGGGCACAGGCTGCTGGACGGAGCTGTGATGGACTTTCTGCCTGTCCCAGGCCCACCACTCTGGGGCAGCACTTTCTACAACAGCTGTGTTTCATTGTTTGATTGCTGAAAATGCTTTTGGGCAACACAGTATCAACTCTATGTGAGTGGTGTGAGGTCTGTGAGGCTGGCCTTTCTAGGCCTTGTCTCCCCACTTCTAAGGGAATCCTAACATCTGACCAAGCCACAGCACTGGCTGGCCCTGCCATCAGAGCATTTTTGTGTCCTTTCAGAGTGGCCCTTCATGGGAGGACAGTCTCTGAGGACGGAGTGTAATCTCCTCCTATGAACTCCTCTGTCCAGTGACTGGGCTTGTTGGCTAATTGGTGCTAGCGTGTTCAGCCAGCAGGCACTGTCCAAGGATTCAGAGTCCAAACCAGGGGCAGCCTCTGACAGGGGCCCAGCCAATGGACAATCTCTGGGGGGACTAAGGCTCAGAAAGGGCAAAGACCTGCCTGTAAGCCCATGGCCCTGAAGGGGCAGAGCTGGAGCCAGAATTCAGAGCCTCAGCCTCCCTCTCTGCTGAGCAAGTCTTTGGCCAGTTGCACCTCTCACTCAGGCCTCTGTAGCCTCCTCTGCTTGGTATATGTCCAGCGTGGGCAGGTGGAAGCCTGGGGTCTAAGCCTGGTGCAGAGAGTGGAGACCAGGGCCTAGGTGGGAGCTGTGGCCCTGCCCTGGATCCAGAAGTTTCCTGAAGCCCCAACTCTCCCCACCTCCTCACCCCAGTAAAGGCTGCAGTGGATCATTCAGGGATCCTAGAGGGCGAAATCCCCCAATGTCATTAGGCCAGCCTCCCGTTTCTCTCCAGGCATTGTGAGGCAACCTGCACCTCTCTGTTCCTTGGACAGACACCTTTCAGAAGCTCCCTCAAAATTGAAGGAGGTCAAGTGGTGGAGTGAATCTGACCAGACTTTCCTATGTACATATATGAATATACCACAGTGAAATTCACCTTTATGTGTATCCATAATGCATTAATTTAAAAAACTAAATAAATAGAAAAAAAATCAGTACAGTAGAGGAAAGGAAGCAGGGAGAGGGAGGAGGGAAGGGAAAGGGGAAGTACTAGGGACCAAATTGGAACAAATTATATTCCAAGCCTGTATAATTATATAAAAATGAACCCGAATATTATGTATAACAATAAAAAATTTTAAGAATAAAAATAAATTGGAAGAGGTTGAAACTGTACTCAGAGACCAGGTTTTGTCCTCCTCCTGGGGCTGCACACCCAACCCTCTTCCAAGATCCTGAGTTTGACCAAGTTGGAGAAAACCTTAGGTACCAAAGATTCTAAAGCTAGGAGGTCATCAAGACCAGCAGAGAGAGGCCTTGGCTAGGCTTGCATGTGGGGCCAACCACTTTCACCCCCAGACTGCCTGAGGGTGGGTCAGACTAAGCCCAGCACCCTCTAACCAGGGCAGTGTCCCCACCCCATGTGTTCCTAGGAGCCCTGGCCAAGATCCCAGATGAGGGGTGCCAGGACAGGCAGGCACTGGAGAGGGCAGGGTTGGGCATTTCCTGCTAATGAGTGCCAGAGCTTCACTCCCCTGAAGGGGTGATTCTTTAGTCTTAGTCAGAGGAAGTGAGGCAGGGCAAATGGGCCATGTGTGTGCAGTGCCGCCGGGCCTGGCGGGGACAGCAGCTGTAGGAGCTACAGAGCGAGCCTGGTCCTGCAGGTCTCCCACACCCATACATGGCCAGCCTACTGCCAGCACTTCAGGGGGCAATTTTGAGACCAGGGCCCGGTGGTGACCAACCCTAGACTCCAGAGTCTTCCCGGCAGAGTTCCTGAGTCCCTGCTCTGCCCCTCATCTGCCATGTGCTTCTGCTTTCGCCACATGGTTTACCTCTGAGCCTTGGTGTTCTCATCTGCAAAATAGAGAAGACTGTGGAAACTACATTCCCCTAGTTCCTTCCTCCCCAACATCAGTAGCCTGTCCTTCCAGTTTGATTCACTCTTGGGGTCCTGGGTTTGCAAGAACCACCAGGGTGGAGTTCATGCCTTTCATTGCACAGAGGGAGTGATCCAGGTCCAGAACACAGAGCTATCTCCAGAATAGGCTTCTTGAACGGTTTATGCTATGCAAATATATACCCAGGGGCAATCCCCCAGACCCATTGGCCTTGACATAACCATCTACACCCCCACCCTCTGGTGGAACCCAGCAGATGAAGTCTCCCTGCACTGCTTGCCCACCACTGGGTGGTGAGCTATCAACACCATAGCTGTCTGCAGGCCCAAGGTTGCAGACATCCCAAATGCATATCCCACAACCCCTGCTTCTGAGAGTATGACTTGAACCCTTGATGGCTGGATTTTTTTTCTTTTGTTACTAGGGATTGAACCCAGGAGCATCCTAACATTGAGCCACACCTCCAATCCTTTTTTAAAAATTTGAGATGGGGTTTAGCTAAATTGCCAAGATTTGCCTCAAACTTGCAATCCTCCTTCCTCAACCTCCAGAGCCACTGGGATTACAGACATGCACCACCATTCCTGGTCTGGTGGCTGGATTCTTGAGCTTTTTTTCTGACCTAGCACTGACCACAGTGGGTGAGAAGCACAGTTTTTGTCTTGGTGCTCAGACTAGGATCTCTTCACCAAGAACAAGCTATGACCTCCCACCCTTCTTCACTGTACCAAATTCTGTCAAATAGAGAAAAATGGAAACATGGGGCTTAGGGTCCCAAACTCTCAGCCTCTAAGCAAAGGAGGCAGGAGGCAGAGCTGAGCATGGAGGAGAGTAGAGTCTTGGCCCTCTGGGCCTTTGTGCAGCCAGATACCCATGGAGGGCTGAGATTAGCCCAAAGGTGAGCAAAGCTATGTCACATTGTGGAAGACCAACAAGTGCAGAAGGCTAGACAGGGCCCTGACAAGGACTCAGAACAAGAGACCTCTTCTACTTTCCCCACCCCTTGGGACAGGGGTCCCTTCCCAAGGAGGTGTTGCCCCACCCCACCTCAGTGTTCCCTGTTGGGGTCCAGGGCTGGCTGGGGTAGAGACAGGTGGAAAGTCTCACACCTCAGGGTGGCAGACTTGGATGAAGCCTGATAGCAGCTTCCCCACCCCTTCCCACGCATGGAGAGACCAAGGCTTGGGAGCAGAGCCTGGCATCCCCTCTGCAGGCAGGAGAGAGCCAGAAAGGGGAAAGTAGGGAAAGGGAGGGGGTCTCTGAGATGGAAGTGACTGGACCAGCCAGAGAGAAGGTCCCTGACTCTGGCCAGGCTGGGCAGTCAGGCTCTTCCCCAGGGCCTGGACTGGGTGGGGGCAGCAGGGCTCAGGCAGGGCGGGCTGTTGATCCAGCCCAACAATGATGAAATGGACCCTTTGTCCTGCGGCGCCAAAGTTGCTGTGACTGGAGGAGGCGTGACGTGAAAGGGTCATTGTTCCCACTTGGGCAGCCACTCAGGGAGCTGGAGGACCGGCCCAGGGTGGGCTTCGTGCCAAGGTTATAGCCTTGCCCGTTGCCTGTAGCCACTTGGGGTGTCCTGGACTCTCTGCCTCCTACTCCTGGCCAGTCCCTTCTCCTCTAGGACCACAGGTGTCCCCTAGGACACAGGTGTCACTCCACCACTCAAGTGTCCCCCTCCCCTGAGCTCCTCCCGTTGGGAATCATGATGTTGCCGATCCTGAATGGGTTGCTTCACCCAGTGTGTGGGGGGGCAGGGTGCTGCTCTTCACACACAGGTGAACCTGCTAGGCAGAGAGCCTGCAAGTGCCACAGAGGCTTGAGGGTGCTGGCCGTAGCTCAGTGCTAGAGTGCTTACCTAACATGTTCAAGGCTCTGGGCTCAACCCCTAGAACCACCAAAAAGAAAAAGAAAAAAAGAAAAGAGCCCTCAGGGGATTTCAAAGAGGTGTTTTGTGTTTTGTCCTGGCACAAGGAAATGCCCCAGTGACATTTACAACCCAAGGCTGTGGTTTTAGGAACATCTCCCCAGACACACACACAGCACCTTGCATATGAGAGGAGAGAGAGCCAGAGAAGGGAATTGGGTGGCAATAGGCCACACAGCAGGACCTGGTCTGCTGGCACTCAGGCTAGACCACAAGTCCCCAGACCTGATGGATATCCATTCCCTCCAGACACCTGAGGCCCCATTCTCTCCTGCACTTCCCTCCTCCTCCCCTGAGATCTTTCCAAATCTCAAATCTGATCAAATTCATCCCAGCATCAAACCTGCTATGTCCCCTCCCAGAGAAAGTTCAAGCTCCAATGCTGGCATTTAATGCCTGCATGAAGCAGCTGAGGATCCAGACAGGAGCACCCCAACCCTGTGAGGGAAAACTGACCATGGTAGACTGCTTCATCCTCCCATATCCAGCCTCCAACCTTTTGCTCCCAGGGGTTCTGCTGGGAGCTTGAGTGTACATTTTCCTCTTTCCCCAACTGCCTCTGGTCTATGAGGCTCAGGGTGGGCCTACTCAGGAGGCCCCTTCTCTGGGCCCCAGGTGGCCCAGCTGGCTCCAGGGCCCAGAACAACTCTCCCCCAGGGCTCTCCACTGTTCCCAGCAACTGGCATCAGGCTCAACCTGACCCAGGCTAATGAAATCCTCCCCCAAAGCAGAGGAGGCCCTAGCTCGGCTCTAGACTTTTTTCCCTGGAGGGACGCAGCTAATTAACCGAGAGGGTTTAATTAATCAATTAGTGTGGCCTCCAGACCCCTCCACTTAGCTATGGCAGTGGCAGATCTTTCTAAACAGGAGAGGCCAGACATTTCTCTGACTGGAACCTGGCCGAGGAGAGAGCCGCTATCGGGGTGGGCAGAATCAGTGAGCAGAGGTACAGAGGTGCTCAGTCCTACCTCCTGGGCACCACCAAAGGTCTGGGCAGGCAGAAGCAGTGATAGGTGGACATGTGAGGGGAGGTAGTGAGGCAAGAACTCCAGGGACCTGTGTAATGCTTCTGTGTGCACCAGTTATGAAATTTTGACACCCAGAGCTGGGCACAAGTCCAGAGATGCCCCAGACACCCTGGTCAGGAGGGCTTTCAGATTATGGGGCTGCACAAAGGGTCATGGAAGCCACAGGAGGCAGTAGACTCCCAGCTGGAAAATAAAGTGAGGGAAGGCTTCCTGGAAGAGGAGGTTCAGGGAAAGAGAAGAGAGACAGAGGTAGCCACCTGATGGGGGTGGTAGATGACATATGACGTAAGGGGAAGAAGTAGGACATGAAAGAACTGCAGATAGTTCATCTTTACCGTAAGATGTCACCTCCTCTGGAAAACCACCCAGACTGCCTTACTGGTTAGACCTGGGCATCCCTGCCTCTCAGCCCCTCCAGCCTGCACACATCAGGACCATCCTGACCCCACCCTTCCTCCCAGCTATTGCCAGCTTTCCTCCTCTGCCTATTCTGCCCAGCCCAGGTAACCCTCAGTTGTGCAGGAAGTCCTCAAAGAGGGCTCTTGCCACAAGATGCTACTTTTCTGGGGATGGGTACAGGTGGGACTCCAGGTGATGTTAGGACTAGGAGGGCAGCAAAGGCTTGAAGGCCCCCTCAGCCTCTCAGGCTTGGGGTAGTTGAAAGCAGGGACTCACAGGGCAGACAGTCACCTAGATCCTGCTGCAGCTCCTTCCCAGCACATGGCTTCGCTGTCAGCTTCCTCATCCGCCCAAAGCGGCTAGTCCAGCACCTCCTCCAATGGCTACAGGAAGGATTAAATGAGCTTATAATGTAAAGCCTGCAGGACACCCCAGCTCAGAGCAAGGGCCATGCTGTGTGTATTATTGTTGTCATTACTCTTGCTGCAATTAGAGCTGCAGAGATCAGGCACAGTAGCTTGACTCCCAGGCAGGGACTGTCAGGGGCTCAGGCTGAGTAGGGACTCAGCCCCCAGGGCTTTGCTGGGCCCCAGTGTGCGCCTGGAACAGCCAATACAGAGCTTCTTTAAATCATCGATAATAATAGCCCAATGAGAAAGAGAGTTCTACTTTCCTTTCAGAAGCCAGTTTGGGAAAACCCAGTACAGGTGTTTGCCCCAGAAATGCCACTTCTGAGCACAAGGCCCAGGAAAAGAAAAAATTCAAGATGCAGAAAAAGCATACCCACACTCCCTGCTCAGAGGGGGTCTGGGAGGGGCTTCATATCCAGACTCCAAGGTGTAGGGGAGAGGGCTGCTGCCTGGTTCCAGGGATCTGAGGACAAGTGTGAGCTGACCCTTTGCTTTGCAGTCCCCTCAGGAGCACTAGCCCTAGTTCCCTTGCTCCTCTGTGAGGGAAGAAGAGAGATGGCTCTCAGCCAAGCCCAGGTTTCAGGCAGAGGATGGGGGTCACAGGTGGCTCACAACTTGGGAAGCTAGTGGCAGGTCTGCAGGTGAGCAGTACAGGCAACAGGCAGAGCAAAAGACTGGAGTTGGGGCGAAGGCTGGGTTTGAGGCCTTTTCTGCCAACCCAGGAGGACAGCTAGAATCCAGGTTCAAACTACTCCCAGGCCAGTGCACCCAGGGGCAGACAGTGAAGCTGTGACCAGGGACAATGGCTCACCTGGGTGCCCTGTCCCTGGCAGTACTCTGTACCTCAGGACCACAGGGAAATGGAAGAGGGGATCCCCTTGACAGAGAAGGAGCAGAAAGGAAGGAGCAAGTGTCCTCAAGGAGCTGGGTGCGGTGGACCACGACTGTAATCCCAGCAACTCTGGAGGCTGAGGCAGGAGGATCTCGAATTCAAAGCCAACCTCAGCAACAGTGAGGCACAAAGCAACTCAGTGAGACTAATAAAATACAAAATAGGGCTGGGGATGTGGCTCAGTGGTTGAGTGCCCCTGAGTTCAATCCCTGATACCAAAAAAGTGGGGGGGTCCTCAATGGGCAGGGAAGGACTGGTTTGGCCCTGCCCTGCCCAGGCACCATGGCCTCCAGCTAGCACCCTATCCCAGTGCTTCACCCCAGTCAAGGGCCCTTTCCTCTTAGGCTGATTATTGGCTCATAGGTTTCTCTTGGATATTGAGGCCAGGCTGTCTACTCTTTAGGACGGAACTGAGGGACTGGGTCATGCTCCCCGAGTTTAAAGGTCATTGTTCTCATCTCTTCCTGTATGAGGACTGGCTAGGGGAGGAGGCTTGCCCAAGATCACATAGTGAATCAGCAGTGACTGGTCCCAGAAAGTGCCCCTCAGCCAGGGTGGAAGGTCATGGCTAAATGAACATCCTTGTGGCTCACATTCCCAAGACTCTGAGAGGGGCTGTCAGGGTGTGGTGCCCTGGAAGAGACACCAGTGTGCAAGAGAACCTTGGTTACCCTGTGTTTTAGTTAGCTTTGAATCGCTGTGACCAAAATACCTGACAAGAACAACTTAGTGGAAGACAAGTTTATTTTGGTAGATGTTATCAAAGATCTCACTCTACAGCTGGTTGACTCCATTGCTCTGGGTCCAAGGTGTGGCAACACATCATGGCTGAAGGGCCCAGCAGAGGAAAGCTGCTCAGCTCACGGTGGGGTCAGGAAGCATAGAGAGAGGGATGGGGCTGCAGGAAAGATGCACCCCGTCAGGACACTACCCTCCTCCTGCCATACCCCACCTGCCTACAGGTACCACCAGTCAGTCCATTAAACTAGAGGGGACTGATTAGTTACAGCTGTCACAATCCAATGATTTCACCTCTGAATATTCCTGTGCCAACAGGATCTTTTGGGGGACACCCTTATCAAAACCATAGCACTCTGAATCTCTCCGGATACTCAGTATGGCATTTACAGTGAGGGGTGGGGCAGATTCCCTTTCAGGGAGCTGAATGGGGACTCAGAGTTTCCCTGGGGATCCACATGTCCCCTGGCTGACACCTACTCTTCTGCATGGCATGGTGGCTGGCATGTAGGCCACAGACACAGCAGATAAGCTGGGAACCTCTGCTGGCACTCTGGTGCCCACCTCCTGTGAGACCCGAATCCTGCTCCTCCCGCAGATATGTCCTCTCTACCATCTCCTCCCAGGCCACCATGGTCCAGCCCTCCTGGCCCACCTTGAATGACTGTCCCGGCCTCCTCACTTATTCCCTGACCCTCGCTCTTGCCCTTCAGGCTGTTCTCCACTCAGCAACTGGTGTGTCTGGTAGTGACAATCAGACTGACAGTCCTTGGCTTAAAGCCTTTGAGGGACCCCTGTCCCCTAAAGAGGTTCCTCCCTGGCCCCCTGGCATGGTACTGCATCTTCTCTTTGGCCTGCAGCCCCAAGGTCCAAGGAGGAGGCGTGGGCATGGAGGGGGCATATGAGGGGTGGACAATGCCCCTGGAGGTGTGTAATAGGATAACTCTGCTGCTCGAGCAAAGCGGGGTTCTGCCAGCACTGGAGCCCTGTGTCTCCTATGGGGGCTCATCCGGCCTCGTCAGAAACAATGGGGTCAAGGCCTCCAAGAGCTGCCAATGGGTGAATGGCCATGCCTGGAAAGGGGTGACTTCACCCAGGACGCACCCCAAGGAGGGGAGGCTGGAGCCAGAGGCAGGCGGCTCCTCAAACACCACAGGGCCAGCCTGGGCTTGCTCTCTCCGAAATGAGGAGGCTGCCTGTGTGCACGTGTGAGTGTGTGTAACTGTTGCCTAGCAGGGCAGGAGGAAGGTTCCCAACCGAATGGAGGAGGCAGTGTTGGTGAAAAGACTCAGGGAAGCAGCCAGAGGAGGTCTGGCTTCTCCCTAGACTCGTTCCAGTCGGGGGGTGGGGGAGGAGGACCGGCCATCGCAGGACTCTCAGGCCTGCTGGGTCTCTATGTCAGATGGGACCAATCCTAGGAGACCACTCAAGGAGGTGAGAGGGATGTGTCCTGGTGGAGCCCAGAACGACAGGGGGAAAGTGTCAAAGATCAGAACCTGGACATCGTGCCCGCGCCTCTGTGACTGGAGGTTAACACGTTAATGTGCTCTGACACTGGCTGAGGCTTCTGCTGAGGGTGTTTTTATCCTGACACAGAGGGCAGCCCAATGTCTCAGTATGCCATGTAGTGGCAGGGGCAGAGAGGGGACAGTTTCTAGCATGGGCTCACTGCCTGCCCCTACGCTGCCCCATCAATGAGGCATGACTATGTTTGCACTCTGGGAAGGGGCCCCATGGAGGTGGCGAGAGGGGCAGACCCCTCTCCCAAGGGCTGCCTCCCCCTCCCCAGGCTCACAGCAGAGCACCCTAGGGAAATGCTCATCTCTTTGTTCTTCCTGATGTCTAGCCTTAGTCACTCTTGCTGTTGCACCTGATTCATTTATCAGAAGACAAGTTGAGGGCCCCATTATCCTGTCACCTAGCCTGACATCACTGAGCTTTCCCTCGGGCATGTTCCCACTCCTGGGACTGCCCAACCAGCACAGGAAATGGCTGCTGGATGAATGTGTGAGTGAGTAAGTGGCTTGGATCCTTCTCCCATGAGAATGCTAAGAAGTAGATGGGTCCCTGGGTCTGGAGCTGAGAAACAGGGACCCAGGGAGGTAACAGGGTCAGGAGGAAAGTGGCAGGATTTTAGGGCAGAGAGACAAAACAGAAGCTGCCCCAGAGAGCCAGATGTTCAAAGTTCAGGGGACTCTGGCATCAAGGGCCCCAGTCAAGATGGTCTTGAGAAGGTAGGGCACACGGCAGGAGAGAGTGACTGAGACAAGGCGGAATAATAGGAGTTCAGAGAGGGTCCATGTGTGGGATCCTGGGACTTATGGTAGGGACAGTGGTCCAGAGCAACATGGCCTAGCTCCAGGTCACAGAGCAAGGACTCAGGGCCCTAGCCACTCAGCCACAACCTGACTCTCTCTCTCTCTCCTGGCAGGGAGCCTTAGCCAGACAGTGTCGAGATGAGGATTTCTACACTAAGGGTCAGAGAGACCACCTGGCCTGAGATTGCATGGGGTTAAGTGGTGGGGTCAGCCCACCTCATACACTCTCAAGCCCCCAGTCCTCTGTTTGAGGAGTCTGCTCAGAAGGCGACTGCTGCTCTCACCCTCTGTCCTGTGCTTGGGCACACTGGCACTGCCAGGCACTTACTTGGCCTATCAAGGGCCCAGCCCCCAGCCCAGCACCCGTGGGCTTCCCCAGGCCTGGGCGAGGACAGCAAGAGGGAACAAAGGCGCAGTCTCTGGCTGCCCAGGCCCCCACCCCCTTGCCTGCCCCTGGCACAGAAGGACCAGGCCCTGAGGGAGTCCGAGAGCAAAAGCAGCACCCGCCCCTTTGCCGACGCTGTGAGAACCCGGCTCCCCGTCGCCTCCACCCAGCGGGCAGCCCTGGACAGTGGTGTCCCTCCATTCCCAAGACTGGAGCACTGAGCAGGAGATGCCAAGGCAGGCAGTCACACAGCTGAGTGGCACCCAGGTCCTGTGGTTGGCAGAACCTGGCCTCCACTAGCGGTCATAGGCTGAGCTGTGAAGGTAGTTGCTGTTCTGCTCCAACAGACTTGCCCGTAGTGATGGGTCCGGGTCAGGGAAGGGAGAGCCCAGGCAATATAATGGGAATCTCTTGGGGAGTTGCTGAGGCACCCTTGTTTCTGGCCCCACCTTACCCACATTCCACCTGGGTCCCACCTAGTGCTATCACAGCCCACTGAAGGGACAGAGCTGGGGGAGAGGCAGAAGTGGGGACACTGAATGGCACCCAGGCCTCTTAAGTTCTTGCCTGGGGCTCATCCAATCTAGTCAGAGGCCGAGACATAAACGGCTCTGGAGCTCCCACCCTAAGGCTGTGCCGCTATCCTTCTCCCAGGTCCCTTCTCTGCTCCAGGGTACTCTCTCTCCCCACCCAGTGCCCTGGGAGCTGCAGCACAGCTCATTCCTCCCTGCAAACCCAGACCCAGAGATGCAGATCATGAACTTCAGGTCAAATACACAAAGTACTTGGGGTCTCGCTGTGCTTTGCCCCACTTTAGAGATGGAGACTGGGGCTTCATCCAGAAGCTCTGGTTGCTCCCTCCCATCTGGGGGGCATCTCTGGTTGGTCTAAGTAAGTGCCCAGCATACCCTGGGCAGGACTAGCCTAAGGCCTCACAGACTCACAGAAGTAGGCACTGGGGTGCCAGTTGATAGCACCCATTTCACCTTCCCAGACCCAAAGCTCTAACCAAACACCATGACTCATTTTAAAGAAAAAATAATATTTATTTGCAATATAAACAAAGTCCCGTTGCTGGTTCGGGATATATATATATATATGTATATATATGTGTGTGTGTGTGTGTGTGTGTGTGTGTGTGTGTGTGTGTGTGTGTGTGTATGTGTATGTATGTGTGTATATATATATACGTAGGGTCACAAATTTTCCTTCATAAGATCATAAAGCAAAACTGGCCACCCTCTGGTATACCCTCATTTACACAAATCTGATACATCTTTCTGGGGTTTTCTTTTTAAAAATAAAAAAGAGAGAGAAAGAGAACCATGTACAGCTTGGAAGCTTTTTGTCAATTTCTCGACTGTGGCAAGATTTGAATCCACTGCCCTAAAGAATCCCTGAAAACCACCCCTGTGAGGTAAGATGTGGTGGGGGCAGAGTTTCCGTGGCCTCGCTCACATGCTGAGTGCTGGCTCCATCAGGGACCCTGGCCCAACTGCTCACCCCTCCCAAGTCCCCATGCAGTCCTGACACCTGGTTAGAACTGAGGTTGGAGAAGGAACAAAACTGGAGGAGGGTAACGGAATCCGTGGCTTTGTCCTACAAGTACAGGGCCGGGGGTTGGGGAGCAGAGCCTCACACCCCTTCCGCTTGTCCATTCTTACTCTACCTGCCCCTGCCCTAGGGCTGAAATGGGTACATGTTTCCTGGTAGTAGAAGGAATGGGCAGGAGGTAAGCAAGGCAGATTTCCAGAGAGAAGGGGACTGGGAGTTGCAGCTGGACCAAAGCAACAGCCAGGATGAAGGGAAGAACTTGGGAGGCAGGGCTGGGCTCCACCACCTAAGCTTTCTTTTCCCCAGCTACTGGGTCTCCATGCCCAGTTACAGAAGGAACTAGACAGAAGTCTTAGGTAAGTATATAGAAGGGTTCATGGCCTGGGCTCGCTGGGGGCTGAGACCAAAGGGCTAATGCTACGGCTTGGCAGTCCCCTGCAGCCCCACCTCCAGCAGGATAGTGGCAAGGAGGTGTGCAGGACCACCGTGGGGTGGATGGGAGGGCAGACAATGCAAAGACTGGGTCCAGCCCACCAAGCACAACTTGTGGCAGTGTGCACAGGCAAACACAATGCCAAGTTGGGCAGAGCCACGGGTGGGAGATGGCACAACTGGGGGTCCAAATGCCTGGAAAGCAGCAAGCCACCCCTATAAGAAGTGTCTGCTGGAGAAATGGAGGCTCCACACATGTGCAAAACGCATTTGGTCAAGATCAACACGGGGTTTGTCTTTTCCATTAAAAACAAAAACAAAAACACACTGATAACTGCTTTTGAAATAGGAAGAAAAACAAAACGGAGACCACTTCTCTCTCTTGCAGGATCAAGAAAGGGATGAAATACTGGTTTATACAATCCACTGCTGCATGTAGCCTGAAAATAATACTTTTCATTAAAAAAAGAAAAATCAAGAAGAGCTTGAATACTCTTTGCTCCGCAGAGCTTAGATTTACCTGCTAAAAGTAAAAAGTAAACTCAGGTCCATGGATGTGTCTTTAAAAACAGCCAGATTGATCAGGCCATCAGCAGAAAGGAGTGTCCTGGGACAAACATGAGGGTCCACTGGCCCCCAAAAGCCATGTGTCTGACAGCTGAGGCCTCTCCAGCAAGTCCTGCCGAGGGAGGCCCTGCCCCCACAGGATGGCAGAGAGCTGGCCACCACTCAGCCTTGGCCTCTGGGTATAGGAGACATCCGTGGGTTCCTCAGGCCAGGGACAACAAGCTTGGGCCCTCCATTGGGTCCTGTGGAGGGCTGGGGGGCCCTGGCACCATGCCCATTCATGCACCTGGCCTCACGTGGACTCAAGGGTGTTGAGTGGAAACAGGTTGTGGTTGGTGGGCGTGGAGAAGTACAGCTGCTCACTGGGCGTGTGGTTGTCGCATGGGCTGCTTAGCCCCAGCGTCCGCTCAAAGTCCAGCAACTGCCCCATGAAATTGAAGTTGGGTGAGATGTTGGACTTTTTCCTCTTGACGAAGTCATAGGCATCATTTAGTGACAGGTTCATCTTCTGCATTAGGTAGGCCACGGTGACCGTCACTGAGCGGCTGATGCCTGCCAGGCAGTGCACCAGGACACCACACTTCTTGGAGCGGGCCTCATCTGAAACACAGGGGCATGGGTCAAGGTTGTGCCACCTCCAGTAGCCTCCCCAAATGGGTGGGATGAGGGGCCACAGCAGTTGGGGTTGGGCACAGAGGGCAGCTGGCCAGTACTACCTGACTTTTGAGGGACCTGGCCAAGCCCAGTGTGGTGGGACAGAAACCTGGGACTGTGCAGAGGACTCTACCTTGCTTCAGCTGTAAGCCCTGCACGTCCCTTCATCTCAGCCTCACCTGAGCCTATTTATTCGCAGTAATCTCTCATTAGGTCCCAAGCCAAATAAGGATTCAGCAAACATGAGTGACTGTCATGCCAAAAATGGCTCAGAGGATGTCTCCCACTTCCTCTCAAGTCATCTGCACCATGGCCACTTTAACAATGTGGAAACAGATGCAGAGACAAAGTGACAAACCCAAGGCCACCAGAGGTTCCTCCTAACTCGGCACCCTCTGCCACCAGGCCATGACCTGGGGTTGGGGGCTGTGCTTGTTCTCTTGCTCCCAGAGCCTCCCGGGAAGTGGGCCTGAGGGAGGAAGTGGGTTGGCTGGCCCTACCCTGGGCTCTGTGCTCTGCCCAGCTAGTCCCCAAGGTCTTAGCTCCAGCTTCTGAAGAGCCAGGGACTAAGACAACAGCCACACATCTGAGGTTTCTCAAGTGGGGTTTGTGTAAGTTGGGGGCCTACCCCTCACATTTACTAGCCCTTTCCCAGTGGGTCCCTGTGCCAGTGACATCTCACCACACTCAACAGTCTTCCCTTCCCTCCCCATCCTCCCAGCTTCCCCCATTGCCACCCACAGATTCCTCTGCCAGACACACAGTAGGAGCTTGGTAAATAATGGCTGAGTTATTGAACAATTCAGCCTGTGATCTCCTCCCCTCTCTCAGTGCCAGAGCTGTGCCAGGGATGTGGACTAACAAGCCTCAGCCCTAGGCTCCTCGAGGTTTCCACCTCTCTGACTCTAAACCCGCTGGGAGCCAGGCACACAATCAGCACTCAATCAGTGCTCTCCTATAAGATGACACACAGGATCCCAGATTGTTAGTTTGTTTTTTGGTATTGGGAATTGAACCCAGGGGTGCTCTACCGCTGAACCACATCCCCAGCCCTTTTTATTTTAAGACAGGGTCTCGCTAAGTTGCTGAGGCTGACTTTGAACTTGGATCCTCCTGCCTCAGCCTCCTGAGTCTCTGGGATTACAGCCACCGCACCTGGCTCCAAGTTCTTTATTGCCTCTGGAATGGCGAAGCTTCCTCTCTCCATCTCTACTCAACAAAGAGGACCCAGGATTAAGCATACAGTGGGTGCTCAGTCCAGACTCAGACACTGACAACACCAGGCTATGAAGCTAAGGGCAGGACTAGCAGAAGAGGAGACAGATTTTTTGGCTCTGTATGGGCTGACCTTGAGATCTGGGGTAAAAGAAAGGGGTAGTGGAAGAAGGCTCCAGCGGGACACATTCATGCTGTCTTTATTTTGAGCCCTTTCAGGGTCTGGCTTAATCCTGTCCTAGTGAGTCCTGTGGGATGTTTGGGTCTCAATTCCTTCACTTTGTCAAATAGGGAAAAAGATTCTCTTCTACCTCTGTATCCTGTTGGGTCCCCTCTCCCCTACCAGATGAGCAGGAGCCTTCAAGGATAAAAGCACCCAAATCCAGGCTCAGCCCTGAGGAATCTGGGGTTCCCCTCTGTTCTCTTTCCTGGGGGGAGTGGGGAGCTCAAATGCTGAGATAGCACCTATAGCCCTCCTGTTGTGTCCCCTGGGGCAGGGCTGGAAGCTCCAGGCAGCCCCAGTCATGGCCCCTCCCCCAGGCCTCAGCTTCCTTCCTTCCTCCCAGGCAGGTACCTAGTTTTGGTTCCCAGTAAGCGGATGAGGCGGGGAAGCCTCCCACTTCCTGTTATTAAAGCTAGCCCAGCCCAGCTGACACCAAACGCCCTCCTCTGGACATAGCTGCCACAGGGAAAAGACTGCCCAGGCTACCTCCATCCTACCACAGGAGGCTGGACAGAAACACTGGGTCACCAGGTTCAGACAGTACAGGGTCTGCTTTGATCCTAAGCTTGGGTCCCCTCCCATAGTCTGGGTGAGCACCAAGGCCTGGAGAGATGACTTGCAGTCAAATAACCTCAAGCTGACCAAGAAGGAAGCGGGGGAAAGCTGAGGTAGCTGAGGTTGGGGATGTAGGCCTCTCTCAGGCTCCCCCACCTTCTCCGCATACCCCCTATACTCTAAGCAAACCCCACAGGTTGCTAAGAGCAGCTGGGGTCCCACAGAGGCACTCTGGGCAGCACATTCCCATTAATGGCCTGTTAGGGATCAGTTGCTGGCCCCAGGGCTAGCTTTCAGTCCTCTTAAGCACACAGTAAAGCCCAAGGAGGCACCGTGACAGCCCATCCTGGAGAGACACGTGTGCCAAGGCGTGATGCAGAGCAACTGGGCCTCGTGGGAGTCTGCAAGCTGTAATGTTTTGGCTTGCTAAGTCAGAAACAACAGCAAAGCCAAAAAATATAAGATGGACAGCAGAGAGGCCATGATGTGTCAATAGCTGAGGGGAGCCTAGGACTCAGGGGGCTGCTCAGGCCCTGACAGGTAGAGGGGCCTGAGGGACTCAGTGAGTCACAACAGGCATGGGTACACCCACAGGCACGCGTTGGCACATGCAGGGCACACACAGGTCTCAACAGGCCCAGAGGTACCCAGTTGGGCAGGGGCGACACCCAGAGTCTCACACACACCTTGATATGCCCACCCACTCTGGCCAGCAACAGCAACACTTACCAATGAAGCTGATGGCCTCAGGGAAGAACTGGGAGAGGTTCTGGCTCCAGTGGTCAGAGATGGGGATCTGCTTGTAGGTGAACTCGCCACCATGCTCGAAGGCGTTGGGTAGGTTGGGAGTGACATTGAGGATATATTTGATGCCGTATTTGCCGAGCACATCCAAGTTGGTGGAGTCCTTGGCACAGCCGAGGTAGAGGTAGGGCAGGATTTGAACGGGGAATGCTGGCTGGCTGGATGGCACAGGGCTGCCATCGGATTCAGTGGCACTGCTGGGCAGCTCTCGGTCTGACTCGCCATCGGAGCAGTCAGAGCTGATGCGCAGGCCCCCCAGGCCCAGCACCGAGGTGGGCGGCGAACCGCTGGGCGAAGACGAGCTGTCCACATTGGTCTCACAATGCTCCGAGTACTCTGTCTGGAACTTGTTGAAACCACCTGTGGCCAAGGTGAAAAATGGCCTGGGTGAGAGGCTGGTGAGAGTCCAAAAGGACCACACAAGACCACTGATGGCCAGCACTCCCCATGTTAAGCATCACATCATCAATGGCTAACATGTGTCATGCTAAGCATATACAATATGCACCCTCTCATGTGTTCCTTCCACCTAAACTATGACCACTTCACAGATGAGGAAACTGAGGCCTGAGCTCTGAACCCTTACCCATAACACTTCAGCCATACCACCAGCTTTAGGGCACTTGAGGACAGGCTCCAGCTCAATCCTCTCCTGCAGCTCCCATGTATACTTAGTACTCATGAGTACTCAGTAAGTGGCAAAGGAAAGTAGACAATCCCCCTCAGGCCAGCACCTGTGGGTCCCCCAACCTGTCCTACAGATGAGTCTGTAGGGGCCAGAGCCACATCTGGGTCAGTGAGAGATAGAGAGGACCTGGGCCTCCTGACTGAGTCTCTGGTTGTCCACCTCCACACCATATTTGGGGAGGGTAGTGTGAAGGCATAGGTTGGTCCTGAGTCCCCCCAGTTTTAATGCTCTCACCCACCAGAGGCAGATTAGTGAAAGGGGACCCAGATACACCTCTCTGGACCCTCCCTCAGAACACAAGGCTCTCCAGCCCTGGACCTGAAGAGTAGGAAGGTCACTGGAGCTACACACTGATGGGAGACCTGGGGAGCCCTTTCAGCTAGGCATGGGCCCTGCGCCCGAGGGTGCCGCAGGCCTCCCCTCCCCTCCCGCCCGCCCCGCTGCCAGCGAGAGGCCATTTTGGAATGTTAATTGGAAACACCGGCTGCAGCCACTCGCGGGCCCCCCAACCCCCAGCCGCTGCCTCCCCTCTTCCAAAAGCTCTAGGGCAGCAGGCTGGGGACTTGGGGGCCCCGAGAGACCTGGGCCATAAAAATGGGCATTTCCAACCTTCTGCCCAAGTGCCTCCAAGAGGCAGCAACCCCTGGGTGATAGGGGCCATGACGGGATCCCAGCGACCCCAACATAAAAGGTCCCCATGTACAAGAAGTTGGATGGTGCTATAAAAGGCACCCTTACTGACCCTGGCCTTCCAGGGACACGAATTCCACGCTGGAGTTGGGCCCTGCCGCTTTTGGGGTTCCAGGAGGTGGCCTCTCCCTCCTTTCCGGTGCTCAGCTGGAGCCTGGGCGCTGCTGTCGCCCGGTCAACAGGAAAAAGGAAAACCCCGGCGGGGAAAAGTTTGTTCTACCTACTCGAATCGTGCCAAGAAAGGGGGCACAGAGCCGCGGCCCCCCAACCCCGCCTGCCTAAACCCACTTCGTGAGGGACAGAGAACGGATGCGGGCCAGGGGCGACGTGGCGCCCGGCCTGGCCGAGCGCGTGGAGAGGAAATAGCTTGCAGCAGGAGCGTCAGGGAGCCGCGGCGGAACCCCAATCCCGTTTAGGTGAGGGTGCTGTCCTCACCTTGGAGGTAGTAGGCCTGGCAGCCGTCGTCGCGTAGCTTCTGCAGGAGCAGTCCGAGCACCGAGGCAGGAGCACCGGGCTCGGGTTGCCACTCGGCCGTGGCCTCGTCGTAGAGCAGCACGGTGGCCGCCTTGCAACGCGTGGCAAAACGCTCCTTGTCGGCGTGGTTGGGGATGATAGAGCGGATGGGCAGGTTGCCCTTGCGCAGGCGGCGCAGCATGAGGCCCGGGATGGCCAGGTTGATGGCCGTCTCAATGTGCGACGACTCGAAGAGCTCGTGGGGCCGGCAATCCAGCAACAGAAGAGACGCGCCGCCGCGCGCCTCCAGCTCTTCCTGCAGCCACTCGGCGCTCTTGCAGGGCATGGCCCCCGCTCCTGTCGCCGTGCCCGTCGCGGTGCCTGCGCCGGACCCAGACCCCGCACCCGGTTCCGACCCCGCCCGGGTGCCCCCAGCCGCCGCCGCCCCCGAAGTCGACATGTGCACCCGCGCTGGGGGGCCGCGGAGCTGGTTTTTCATGGGGAGCGCGGGCGGCCCGGGGCCGGGGCCGGGCAGCCTTGCCCTGGGACGGCGCCCCGGCCGCGCGGGCCCCAGCCGCGTCTCCGGGCGCCCGCCTCCCGCCGAGCTGCGTGCCCGCCGCCCCGGCCTCCCGGCCTCAGTCCCGCCCGCCCGGCCCTCCGCGCGCGCCGCGGCCTGACAGCCCCAATTAAACAGCGGCTCAGGCGGCCGCGCGCCCAGGCGTCCTCCAGAAGGCGGGGCCGAAAGGCCGGTGCCCGGGCTTAAAGGCGCCGCGCCTCCGCTGCCCCTCCCCACCGGGTACGCGGGCGCACTTTCCGCCGGTGTGTCCGGAGACCCGTACCCGAGTCCTGCTCCGCCTCCGCTGTCTCGCTTAGCCCGGAACTGGCTACGGCACGCCTAGCCAGTCTCCTCTGGCTGCGCTCCTAGTTTTTCTGTACCCTATGGGAGGAGCTGTCCTAGGGGCATCGTATGCCTGGCACCCCACTCCGCACTTACAGTAGCAGTTTCCCCGAGACTGGGTCCCTGGGAGGGATTGCAGTCACACTAAGCCAACCTTTCCTTCTCTCTCCTTTCATCCTTAATTCATTCATTCTTTCATCGAATTCGTTCAACAAATGGAAATTGAATGCCTACTATGTGCCAGGCATCGTGCTATGGGTCAACGTTTTAGGTTAGCGCATCACGCCCCTGACTGCCACAGGCTCCGAGACCTGAGTTGTAGGACTTCATCCCAGTAGGCCCTCTGGGGAATCAGCACCTAGGTGACTGGCGGAGTAGGAAGAATCAGGGTCGCTGTCACTCCGGGGTGGAGAAATTCTGCAAAGAACTGGCCCGGGAATGGAGCGTGAGCCCTTTAAGAAGGCTTTACAAGTGGGGTAGTGACAAGCGCTGAGTGAAGCGCCACGTGACTTTTCCATCCGGACTGGAGGGAGGTGAGCGCTCTTTATAATCAGCTTTCCTTCGCCAACAGAATCTCAATGCACCAATCAACTTTCGAGGTAGGCGGGCAGAAACTGCGCAGAAAGCCATTCATGATCAGAGGAGGCGGGGTAGGGAGGTGGGGCCCCACCTCCAGTTCCACCCCGCGAGGGAAGTGGGCGGGGTCTCTGCCAGCGCGGTGTAGCGTCTCGCTGGAGGGAGGGGTAGAGGAGGTGAATGGATTCGCAGGTAGGGCTGGAACAAAGCGGCTCCGCTTTGGCGGCGCGCGTGCGCAGAACCTGCCACGCTGTCTTCTGAAACTAGGATGATCTTCCCGGGGAGAAAGCACTTCCGACCCCATTCCCTGCTAGGCAGGATGCCACCACCTCTTTGGGGCGTAATCCCTCCACTCTGTCGAGGCTGGTCAGCTCTGAGCCACCTTTCCTTTACCCCCAAGTGGGTAAGGTTGTAGGGTCCTGGGACGGTAATGTTTGATATTTGCTTAAATGAGTGAAGGCCTCCGGAAAGCAGAGGATATCAGCTGACCTCTGACTAGAAGGCACGAAAAGCAGTTCTAGCAGCCATCCCTCCCCATCTCCCGCCTCGTCTTCAAGGAGTGTAATCCTTTACCTTCAGGGTTCCATAAGCAGGGCTGTGTCCCAAAGGAGCAAGGTCTCTCTCAATAGTTTACACTCTCAGAAAGGCCACTGGAGTGCAGCCAGAGATAGTCTTATCAGTGGAATCGGATGCCCAGAGATAAAGGAGAATTAAACCCTCTGCCCAGGGTTGTCCTGAGGTTGCTGGGTAGAGCCTGCTACCCTGGGTCCCAGACCCTGTGGAAAGAACTTTCAAAACTTGACAGGTCACCACCCAGATTATGTCCTGCCATTGCTAATGTGTTATGCCACCTGAGGATGGTTCTCATCTCATGGCCTCAGGTTTTGCAATGTAGTTGAGTGCTAGCCTGGAAACTGTGCAGTCCACAGATCCATCTATCTGGGAGGACCTCCTCTGAAGCTTCACCCCTGAAAGCAGGGGCTCTCTAGGCGCTGGTTGTCAGACATGGAGGCAGCACTCAAAAAACAAGTCTAAAGCCAGGCCTGGTGGCACAACTGTAATCCCAGTGACTTGGGAGTCTGAGACAGGAGGATCACAAGTTTGAGACCAGATTGGACAAGTTAGAGAGACCCTGTTTCAAAAGTTGAAAAAAGGACTCAGTAGTAGAGAACCTCTGGGTTAAATCCCCGGTATCACCCCAAAATAAATAAAAAGATACTCAAGCAGGCTCCCCGGAGTGGGGGTGAGCTGCTGACAACCAAATCATTCACAGCAGTCCCGAGGGGCTACTGAGCTCTAGACACACCTGAGGTGGGAGCAATCACAGTGACTTTCCCTCCCCCGTGTGGCAGCACCAGCAGCCTGGTTCCTTGCCCCTTTGCTCCATTATGGGTGGTTAATTGCTGGTCTGGGTGTTCCCCCAGATCTATGCAGGATGACATCAACCTCCTTCTCTAGGGGACAGATTGGACTGGGTGTCCCCTTCTCAGATGGGACCATGCTTTGCTGACACCTTAGGTCAAGAAGATATCAATTGGTCAATAAGTTAGGGTAACATCTCCTAAGGGCAACCCAGAGTCACATTAACAGAAGGCTCATGCTGTACTCAAGGGAAGCTGGACCACATGTTCCCCAGGCCGAGGCATGCTTGCTTTTGAGTGCTTGGTGAGGAATTGGCCATTGCTCTGATTAGTGAGGACTGAATTGCAATGGGCTTCTCCTCTTTGTCCCAATAGTTCCCATCTCCCCACCCTGTAGTAGAGGAAAGGAGTCCCTGCCATCCCTTCCATTAGCTTGTGATGCCTCACTTGTCTCTCTCCTCTAGAGTCCTCCAGGGGGACATACAACCACAGGGGAGGTCCATGAGAATGTAGGGAATTGGAAAAGCTGTAGAGTGAGGGTGGGTGGGATGTGCTCAGCAGGGATGTAAAGAGAGAGGGTTTGGATGAATGCAAAAGGGAGTGTAATCCTTTACCTTCAGGGTTCCATAAGCAGGGCTGTGTCCCAAAGGAACAAGGTCTCTCTCAATAGTTAACACTCTCAGAAAGGCCACTGCAGTGCAGCCAGAGATAGTGGGGAGAGAGTGGCAGTGGAAGCGAAGGAATGGCAGGAGAACTACCCTGGTCACATGAGGTGCCAGGCTGGAGGAAAAGCCCAAAGCCTCAGGATCCCTTGTTCCACACTCGATCACAGCCTCTGTTCAGCATTCTCTACTGTTCAGCCTTCCTCACTTTGGATGCCCAATGGTATGTCTGCACTCCCTCAAGACTGTTCCTCCTCCTCCATCCCTGTCTCATCTCTATTCACTCAAAAGCCAGGCTCATTTGGAGCTACCTTCCCCATCAGCACACATTCACCCTAGAACCACACAGAGAAGGGTCTTCCCTGCAGGGCAAGACTGGGCCATGATGGTGGGCTATTTTCTGACTCTTTGCTATTCCTCTGAGAGGAGCTAAGGGTCCTCAAGAGCAGATGTGGACTGGTATGCCATGTCTACTCCCACCCCACACATCCACATTTCTCAGTGACCCAGAGGCTGTGTAACCAAGAACAGTATCAGCATCTTGGGAACGGACTTTCCTTTTCCTTCCAGGCCCCTGGATTTCTTAGAGATGAGCCACTGGTGCCATATGGTGAAAGTGGGGGAAAAGCCAGTTCCTTGCCCTCTTGGTCCTAAGAAGACTAGCCCAAATTTATAAGGAGCCCCTGCTTGCTGAGAGAACAGCTTTCTAATGGGGTCTAAATCCCTATGAGAGATGAACAGGGGCTGGGCACTGGGGCCAGGCACTGTAATCCATGATGCTGGTAATTGAGCGGTCCAATGAAGCTCCCCCAGGTTTTGATGGGGAGATCCACTGAGACCCAGACTCACTCTCATTGCCCTTGAACTGTGGGATAGCTTCTTCCCCAATCAAGCTGGTCTAGACAGGTAATGTCTAAGCCAGGATAGAAGTGGACTATGCAAGAGTTGGCAACTCTCCTCTTTATGGAACTCCTGGCTCTACACACCAACAAGTGTGCATTTGCATGCATGTGCACATGCACACATGTAAGAACATACAACACAGGCACAAAGACATGCAGATCTACCTAGGTATCCACTGTGCTCCTAGTGCATGTGCAGAACACACAGATACAGACCTATGCACATGTGTGGAAACACACAACTCTGTACGTACATGTACTATGTTCTATGCACAAATGCACAGGGCCATGTCTGGGAACTTGCCACTCCTGTTGGAGGAGAGCCCCCAATCAGTTTTCCCATCAGGGTTGTTAACAGGCTGATAGGATCCACACTTCTCTCTCCCAGTTATCCAGTCAACTGGGCTCACCCTTCTCTATTGGTTATCTAGGATCTCTGTGGTTTCAAGCTCTGAATGGAACAGGATTCTACTTGTGCCTCCCTGCCAGCAGGGAGCTGCCAGGCTCTGGCTGACTGCAGTATAGCTCAGAGAAGTTGGGAAACCACATCTGTCCAGGTGTGTGGAATAGAGGGGGTAAGAACACCGAGCCCTAGGGAGTAAGTATCCCTGATGGGAAAGAGGGTTATGTTCAGTGCAATCAGAACCTGAGACCTGGCAAGATGGAAGTAACGGCCTGGGAAAAGGGTGGGGAATCCCCAAGGTTGCTTGGAGAAGGCAAAGGGTAGGGAGAAGAGAGAGCAGTCTCTGGTCAGTTTCTCTTCCCATTCATTCTCAAACATTTTCTGAGTTCCTGCCCTGTGTCAGGAAGTGTACAGAACAGTGAGATGGGGATTCAGAGGGAATCAGATCAGTATAGTTCCTCCTTCTCCCAGCTCTCCACGCCCCATTCAGCAGTGACAGAGCAGACCCTTGGCTAACATCTCCATGTGGAGTCTCCATGGACTGTCACTTGAAAGTATACTTTTACCAACCACATACCCAGCCCACAAGGATGGAAAATAGAGGACAGACACCCACCACTCTTCTTATGCTTTGTTCCCAGCAGACATTATTAATCAAGTGCAGCACTTTTTCTTTCTGAGATAGCCCCTGGCTGGCCTCTACCCTTTAGAGGGCAGTTCAGCTCACAGGGGTCTGAGGTGGGGCCTTGGGCCTCACCTCTGTGTCTTCACCTAGTGAAATTCCCTTTCATCACTGGAATCTGAACCTTCCAAGGTCACCCAGAGCCTGGCCAGGCCTCTCTTATGGCTCCACCTTGCCTGCCACTCCATGTTCTTCTAGGCATCCCTAAAAGGGATAGAAGCTGCTGGGCTGGTCAGTCTGGGCAAGCTCTGCACAGAGGTGACTTAGCAATGATGTCAAGAGGGCCTGCAGAAGGGACAAGACTCTGTTTCCCTTACTCCAGTGTGAACTCTGCTTTAACATACTTAGCCCTGCATTCACCCCAGATTCCCCCATGGGCTGAACAGACCAGAGCTTGTCTGACTGTTCTGCAGATGGGAAAGCTGAGGCCCAGGAAGGGGTGTGTCCTGCCCAAGGGCCTGGCTTCAGGCCCAGCCAGTTACTCACTTGCCCACTGGGCCTGGGGGTGAGTCATGGTGGCCCAGGTGATGGGAAGGAAACACATAAACACGGGCAAGTGGGAAGGGTGGTCTGAGGGAGGGCAGAGGCCTGCCTGGGGCTCCCAGCTAGGACTTCCCACATTCTGGGCCCCATGGGCTTACTGGGCAGGTGCACACCTGACTGTCTCAAATCATGTTCCCTTCTGACCTTGCATTCAAACTTTGTGTCGGCCTTGGTCTTTATTCTGCCCTGGTCTTCCCCTGTTCCAAAGCCTGCCACTGTCCCCAGCAAAAAGTCTAGGCTCTACTCTGTGGCCAGCATGTCCCTTGGTGACCTAGCCCTGACCCTCTTCTCCCCACTCCTCCTTTCCTTCAGGGTCCTGCACCTTTCCTCATGTGCCCTCCACCATCCCTCATACCCCAAGCCCAGACTCTGACAACATCTATCTTTCTTCCTCTGCAGGTTCTTTGCCCTCAGAGGTCCTCCCTCATTGGTCCCTCTGCTACAACTTTCCTCTTACTGCTGTTTCCTTTGATTGCCTTCTTATCCTTCCTGCCAGATTCACCTGTTTCCTGGGGCCAGAGTGTGTATTGGGAAGGGTCTGGGTCAGGGTCTAGTGTACTTCTAGAATCCTCTGCCTTGTCAGCCATGCCTTAA
This sequence comes from Sciurus vulgaris, assembly GCF_902686455.1. Lineage (NCBI taxonomy): Eukaryota > Metazoa > Chordata > Mammalia > Rodentia > Sciuridae > Sciurus > Sciurus vulgaris. Next base: position 117,429,191 of record NC_136470.1, read on the forward strand.
ATTATATTTGGATTTCTCCTGCCATGGGATGATTCCAGAAACCTCTTACTTCTTTCCCTACTAAGGCCTCAGTATATCCTGCCTGATAAGAGTCCCTGGAACCAGAAGTCTCCCCACCATGAAGGGTTGGGCCCCTGCTCTTGCCACATGGTGGGGTCTCATCCCTGAGCTCAGATGGTACCTCAACTTCCCTGTGTCAGAGTCTCTCTCTCCCTGCTAAGTGTAGCTTACCCTTCCCCAACAGGCTAAGCCACAGCCCCCACCTTTTGTGGTCCCAAGGGTACCCTGAGTCTCAAGCCATGGTTTTAGTCCAATTCCTCAAGCCTGAAAGAATAGTTGGGCTTGGTAGGGGGCTCTGACTCAGCCAGATGCTCATCTGCTGACACTGAGGTCATCCCTAGAAAGCCAAGAGAAGCCACTCAAAACCCTGGGTGAACCAGGCAGGCTGCTGCAGGTATCCTGGGGCCTCAGAGGCTGGCAAAGGAGAACAGGAAGGGCTCAGGTAAGCCCAGATGGGTTGGGTTCCCTGCCCAAAACCATGTGCGAGGGCTGGAGCCCTCACTTCTTGTATCCCCTTCACTAGAATCCCCAGCATCTTTGCCATGGGCTGATCTCTCACATGATGCTCCAGAACTGTGGGTAGCACTCTGTGAGCTCACCTGGGGCTCTATGGATGGAAGTCAAGGCTTTGGGAAAGCAGGGGTCTTTAGCTGCCTGCCCACTTGGCAACAGTGTCACCCTTGGCCTCCTGCCTCAAGTTTCTGATCCTTCTAAGGCCACCACTTCCAGGAAGGGCTTGGAGCTCAGATGGTTTGACAGGGATGAGGGGCAGGGGAGTATCGTAGGCAGGTATTTTCAGTCTAAGCAAAGATAAGGAATAGTAATGGAGTCATGGTGCCCTGGTTCTATCTTTGCCAAACCTGCCTCTGCTTTTTGGACTGGGAAAGGTGTGAAGCCAGTCCAACCTTTGAGGCTGAGAGGGTGGAGCAGGCCAGGAATTCCCAGGACAACAGGCAGGCGGATGTGCCAGGGGCCTGGGCTGGGCCCCCTCCGGTGGGCAGGTCTCTCTGTAGCTGCTAGGCCTAATTGCCTCATTAGCATCTGCCTGCCGCCTGGGCCTGTCTGGTCCCCTCCCTGCCAGCCTACACAGCCCTGTTTTTCAGGAATCCCTTCTATGAGACATTGATGGTGACAATGACAGTGACCATGATGAGACTGGGAAAATGGCCTGGGAACCAGCTGGCCAGGCCCAGGCCCAGGGTTGCTGGCTTGAGGCCTCAGAGCCCAGCCCCATCCTGGTTTTCACACCCGCTGCCATTCCACATGGGCTTAGTGTCTGGCTGCCTGCCTGGAGGTGGATGTGGCTGCCCCTGAATAGGCAGCACCAGGAAGCAGTTTTGAGGACTCCCCTCTCTGGCCTGGCTCTACTCAGCCTTATTACCACCACAGGGGCACATGCCCCAAGACTTATAAGACTCCCCTCCTGCAAAGACTAGGGAGGAGGTAGGAACTCTCTGTGAGGGCTCCTAGTGGGACCCTCTGCCATGGAGACAGGATGGACAAGAGGCCACCGCTCCTGCCGGTCCCCTGTCATCCCCCTTGCCCCTCACCATGGTTCACATAGTGGCCCATTCGAAGGCAGCACTGCCCTAATCCCCATTCCCCAGACAGGATAAGGTGCCCAGGGCCAGTAGGGGTGAGGGCTGTTGAAAGGTGTTTGGCTGCTTCACTCCAGAGCCACCAGGCCCAGCCCAAGAACTCAGGCTGAGGAGTGGCTGGATTCCCCAGGTCCCAGGCTCTACCCAGATATAGAGCTCCCAAGGGCCACAGGAAGTCCCCAGGGAGCTGGGGAAGATGCAGCTTGGCTGCCTGCTGTAGACTTGGGTGGCCCTGGCAAGAGCCCAGCCCTTGGGCCTCAATCTCTCTATCAAGTGGGATAACACCTTCCACCTACTCTGACTCCCAGGGGATAGCCAGGCACGCTCCATATTGGAACAGTCAGAGGAAAGGGCCTCTTTAGCCTAAGGGTGGACACTAAGCCTGACTAACCCCATACACTACAAGCAGTACAGCCTTGGTCTGGTCTACTTGTTCAGACAAGGTCTTGTGCTGGGCATAGCAAGACAGTCTTAGGTGGCTCTTAGATGACCAAGGAGGGCTTATGCCATGTGTGGTGGAACAGGGCAGGGGAGGTGGGGTTGGGTAGACATCGGGGAACCTGGCTCCAATTCCAACTCCACTACTAACCTTTCCTCACCAAGCCTCACTTTTTTTCTCTATAAAGATAGGTGTACAGACACAAGGCAAGACTATTGAGAGGCAGGAGCAAGTGTGCTGTAGGAAGAACCAACTCTGCTGCCCCCACTCAGCTCTCCTTGTGCCCACACAGGGGAGAGGGACCAGGGTAGCAAGGACCCAGTGGGAGAGCCTCCTGGGGCGGAGGGCTAGGAGGGCCTAGGAGTAGCTGTGCCAGGAGTGTGGACAGAATGGGCTCTGGGTAGAGGCTGGTCCCAATAGGGAGGGGAGCAGACAGGCAAGCTCTTCTGAACCCTGAGCGGGGAGCTACCCCATCCCCAGGCTGATGTTGCAGTGGGGTGGTAGCAGACACTCCCAACACCCTGGGCCTGTCTGTACAGATCCCATTGCATGGGAAGGCCCTGCCCTCCAGCTGCTGCCTCTGTGCCCACGCAGGCCCACCCTCCTGCCTGCCCATTCATGAGAAGAAAACACCAGGGTAGGGAGGGACTTGGAATCACCAGGGTCCCGGCCTGGCTCAAGTCCCATCCTGCCTCTAGCCTTGGCCACACCAGTGAACTGCTGGGCTCCTCCTTAGCTGTCACCCGCATTCAAATCCCACCCATCTGGCCATGGTGGCACACACCAGTGATCCCAGAGGCTAGAGAGGTCGAGGCAGGAGGATCACAAATTTGAGGTGAGCCTGCACAACTGGTGAGAACCTGTCTCAAACAAAACAAAACAACCACAACAGCCACCCCACATCCCCCTGCAAATCCCACCCTTTCCTCAGAGTCAGCGAACAACTCCTGCTCAGACCCTCAGGAAGTCTTTCCCATTAGGGGGCCTTGACCCATCCCTTCTGTCTCCTTACCTCTTTTTCTATAGTATTTTCCAAAGTGGGTTCCTTAGAACACAAAGCCCACCAGGTTCACCTTCACAAAAAGGGTCGGTCATGTCTGAAAACAGTGAAGTCTGGGACCCTTGTTGTACCATATAGGAATGTGTTAAAGGCTCTAACAAGCTGGTGGTACACGCCTGTAATCCCATTGGCTCTGGAGGCTGAGGCAGGAAGATCTTGAGTTCAAAGCTACTCAGCAACTTAGGCCCTAAGTAACTTAGTGAGACCCTGTCTCTAAGTAAAATACAAAAGAAGGGCTGGGGATGTGGTCGTGGTTAAGCACCCCTGGATTCACTCCCCAGTACCAAAAAAATAAAAAATAAGAAAGGCTCTGACAAGTCCTGTGGGGAAGTAGCTAACTTTATCTACTCATCCAGGCATTTCCCAAACTCTGGTGATCACAGCACCAGTTTTTTGCACAACCTCCATTAATAGGTCAAGGAACCAGGCCTTCAGGGGAGAAAGTGGCTTTACATTGCTCAGTGGCTGTTCTACACATCACCTCCTGGACTTTCTTCCTTTCCATTTTTCAGATGGGAAGCTAAGGGTCACTGAGTTAGTTGCTTAGAACCCCTCGCCCTTCCTCTGGCCGCCTTAGGGGCCCTGAAACCTCCTGCTTTTCACACATGGAATCAGAAGCTACAACAGAGCTGCAGAGGATGCTGTACCAGGCACCCGCTGAGAACAGGCTGGAGAGCGTGAGCAGGATTCCTGGCCACAAGTCCCTCCACCAGCATCCCCCACTCTTGGCCATGACCAGCAACTTGTGGTCTCCGGCTCCAAGCTGCACAGGGCCAGACGGGGGCCAGACAAGGGAGGGCAGCCTCGTCTCAGCATGGGGGCTGCGGACAGGGCCCCCTCCCCAAGCCCAGGCCAGAGTTGGGTTACGAGCCCTGAGGGTCTCCTAATGAGTTCCACATGTGAGTGGATGCCTTAGAGAGGAAATGGGAAGGGGCTGGGGAGGGAGAGAGGGGCCTGAGAGGGGATTGGAAACATGTGTTTGTGGAGGACCAAAGGGAGTGGAAGGAGGAGGAGGAAGGCAGCAGAGGGGAAGACTTTATCCCCAGAAGTTCTAGTGCCTACCCCCACCAGGTTGGCTGCCTGGCTCACAGGCCCCTGCGGAGGCCCCAGGCCAGTGGCCTGCTGGGGAGTGGGGTGAGGCTCCTTAGAAACTTGCTCCTGTCCTTCAGACAAAGTCCAAATTTGTGGTTCTGCTTGACCAGGGGAGGATAGAACCAGGTGGGAGAGTCTGTGGGGCAGGAGAAAGTCCCAGCCAACAGTGAGATGCTTTTTCAAATCCAGGCTGGCTGCTGCTCACCACTCCAGGGAGGCCATGGTACAGCAGTCCACTGACCCCACCAGCCCTGACACTGCCCTTGCTGCTCAGCAGACAGGTGACGAGGACCAGCACGTGGGGAGGGCTGCCTACCACTCTCCTACCCATGCGGGGGGGTAGGGCAGGGGTACCTGACTTGGCTTGGTGGCTAGAAGTCTCATTGGGAAAAGGTGTTCAGGAAGCTATGCTGGCATGTTGGGTGTGGGTGTTCAGTAAAAGAGACCCATGGCAGTTGGGGAGGGGAGCCCAAGGGGCTCAATGGTCCCGCTCCCAGGAGCATTGACTAAACCCCATGTAAGCCCATGGCTGTCTGGCTTATGATGCCAGAAACCCAATTCTTCAGCACCCATTCCTGTCTGCCTCCCTGGGTCATGGATCACAGCCCAACAGGGACAAAGCCAACTCTTGGAGCTTTATGTGAATTGTCTCAACAAATCTTCCAGCAGCCCTGTGAGGCTATGCCTGCTCTCATTCCTCAGATAAGGCTGAGGATCTGATGTGAAGTCCTGTATTCAGGAAAAATAGCAGACGCAAAGGCTTTGGGGCTGGAATAGTGAGAAAGCCACTGTGGCTACAGGGGAATGAGGAGGTGGGTAGATGAGTCAAGCCTTAGCAGTGATGAGCACTGGGCACGTTCTTGGAGGCTGGGGAACCATTCAAGGGGGTTTAGCAGGACTGGCATAAGCTATCTTACAAGTTTTCATTACTTATTATTTTTTGGCCTTACATTTTGGCAAATGCTGGCTAATGTGTTGAGAACAGATGGGTGGGCCAAGGGCAAAATTTGGAGACTCACTCCAGGATGTCGGAGAGGTAGGCTTATGCTTTGGGAGGCTGGAGGAACCTGCACCAGATCTACCCCAAACTGAGGCTCCCATCCTCCACCAGAGTGGCCTATGGAACTGAGGCTCTCTCAAATCAGACCTTTGTCCCCAACAGGAGACTTTCAAAGGGCTATGGGCATCCCTGTGAGGCCAAGTGGCCCTATTCTATGGCATGCCCCAGCTACCTAGGGAGCTGGACCCATCTAAGGACCAGGGGTAAGTTTAGGGAAGAGGTCAGCTTCACAGCTCTAGTCAAGGAGTCCCATGGCATCCCTGGCATAGGCCAATCTGGGCCTTTGAGACAGAAAGGACCTTCTGTTTCCAGTTAGCAGGCACATTTGTGTTGCTCCCTGAAGGGGCACGAGGGATAATTACATTGCTTGTCCTGCTCCAAGTTCCAGGACTTCTGAAGAACAAATTCAGGAGCAATTGAAGATTCTGGGGCCTGAGCTCAGAACCAGCTCCCATCCCAACCTTGGGCCTGAGGTTCATGGTTTGAGGATCTTCTGAGGGAGCCTGGTGGTTCTAGAGAGACCTACCAGGTCAAAGCAAGGTCCCCGGCTGAGTCCAGCAGGGGAGAGCAGCAGTCTGCAAGAGGCCAATTGAGTAGGGTGCCTGGAGGGCCCAGACCTGACTGAGACCAAGCAAACACGGCTGGGTAAACGTGCTCCAGGCACTCAGCGTCCCCACAGGAGTCTTGACTCCAACACTGAGTCTAGTTGCACAGCTAGGAAGGATGAAGATGGACAGGGGTGGTATCAGTGTGTGTGACTGAGTGACACTGCCTTGCCTGGCTCCTGCAGGCCAGGCCTCTACCCACGGGGACCTAAAAATATGACAAAGTCCTCCTTTCAGGAACATGTACTTGTGCCTGAAAGAGAAGCAGAGGGCTGAGAACGGGAAGCAGTAGGAGAACATCGCTTCCTCTCCTGCTGAGGTTCCTCTTCCCCACGCCCAGATTTCTCATGGGTGGTAGGACAGAGTGAGCAGGGGTGGGGATTGCTGCAACCAGCAGCCCTCCAGGCAGCCGGGCTCTAGGTGGCCTCACCTAAAGTGAAACCCCTCCCTGGCCGTGCTCTATAAATAGGTTCTTGGGAGAGTGTTTCCACTCGCAGCTCCTGGCAGGAGGGGCTGGCACTGAGCACTCCCTAATGGCTTTGCTGCAGGCGCTCCGGGCTGGCTCATCTTGAGTACGGTTGTGAGGGCCCCACATCCTGGGCATTCGTGGGCCAGGGAGACAGGGTGAAGCTTTCCAGGGACTCTTTCCCAAAGTGGCCAAGGCAGTGAGCCCATGGTGGCAGGGCAGCCTGGCTGGGGTGGGCTGGAGCCTACCAGGCAATTGGACAGGCCCCATGCCAGGGCAGCAGGGCTCACCAGAAGTGGAACAATGCACCAGGGCCACCACTGCTACCTTAGCCAATGGGGTTCCCTTCTTAGCACCCTGGGGAGGCATGGATGAGCAGGGGAAGTAGGGGTGAGGAGAGAACCTCTGGGCAGCTTCTGGTCCCCCTTAAATGGCCACACACCAATTAAACCTGGAGCCAACAGGAGCCCACCTCTAGTAAGTCATTTAGGAAGATGAGGTTAATGACAGGGAGCTGGGATGCCAGAGCCAGTGTGACTCACTGTGCTCTCACTTGCTAAGTGGGCTGGGTTTCCGGGATTCCGAGCAATCACAAACATCCACCCCCACGCCTGTGCTGGTCCTAGTGGTGGCCTTAGTGACAGCAGAAGTGGTTTTGGCGTGCTTACCTCCTCTGGTGGGGAGAGCCCAACTTCCTTCCCACCATTGTGGACACCCCACCCCCCGCAGGGCCATGGGATCAGGAGACAATAATGCTGGCCACCCAGAATCTGAGCCAGTAGGACTCTGGGACCTTGGGTCTCCTGTACCATTGATTCATGGAGCCCTGGTTGTGGGGTTACATAGTCACATGTTGACCACAGTCATTCTGAGTGCCCAATGAGACAGGTACTATCTTACAGAGGCCCCAGACCCTTAGGGACCTCCTCCAAGGCCATGGCGCCAGTGGGCAGCAGAGCTGAACTCCAGGCAATGGCTCAGGAGCCACAAACCCACGGCTCTGCCCTTACCCCACAGAGAAATCTTGAAGCTATGGCAAGCACATCACTGGACAGAGGGCCCAGGACAGCTGGGCAGGAGCCTTGCTCCTGAGCAGGCTAGCTTATGCCACCTGAGACTCTAGAGAAGTGGTCACAGGTCTCTGGGGACCTTTGGACACAGCCTTTCAGGTGCTCCTGGGCATGGCAACTCAGGGATGAGGGGCAGGAAGGCCTGCGTGGTGTGGAGTGGGCTGAGCGGCTTCTTTCTGGGGGCTGCCTGGCTTGGTTGTCCAGGCCCAGCAATTGAGAATTGCTACTGAGATGCATCCTAACCTCACCCTACTCACAGAGGGAGGGTAAAGGAGCTAGAAGGAAGAGGGCGGGGGCGGGGAAGAGGGAGACAGGAGAAGAGAGAAGGAAGGAAAGACAGGGAGGCAGGGGAAAGGAGTAGAAAGGAGAGAGGAGGGAGAGGGGAGATAAGAGAGGAGAACCACACTTTGGTTTTCTGGGAGTTCAGTTACCAAACTCCAAAATTAGGAGCGATGAAGGCTGAGCTGAGGCATCTGGATCTCCAGAAGGGCTGCTTTTGTGCTTGGCAGTGAGACGATGATGTAGCAGCCCAAGCCCCAGGGGATTCACTGGGCAGGGTGCGGAGAGAGTGTCATTTGGGGATACAGCACAAGGAAGGTTCAGTCACATGGCCCCCAACCTTTACGAGCCACCTCAAGGCCAAAACTAGCCCTGCCTGCCACCATCCCAACAGTTGTCCAGCTCAGAGGTCCTGTTGCATCTTCACAGGGGCAATGAGACGGGACTGTGGCTAAAGGGATAGCACCCTGAGTAGTCAGAGCTCCCTAAGGGGTCCCCCTGTTCCCAGTATAGCCTGAGGTCCCAGATTCTCACTCAGCAGCGAGTTTCTGAGTCAGGCCTCACATGAGCAAGAAAAGGAACTCTTTGGGGGAATAACTTGGCCCTAAATGAGAGCCTTAGCCCCTCCACAGCACTGAGGAGGCAGGTCTCTCATCTTTTTTTTTTGTATTGAAGATTGAACCCAGGGCACTTTACCACTGAGTTACATCCCCAGCCCTTTTAATTAGTTTGAGACAGGGTCTTGATAAGTTGCCCAGGCTAACCTCAAACTTGTCATCCTCCTGCTTCAATCTCCAGAGCTGCTAGGATTACAAGTGTGAGCCATGGTATCTGGCAGATCTCTGTTGTATTAAAGACAACACAACATTCTAAGATGTTCTAGGGCTGCCTTAGGTCATGCCAATAACATCCTATAAGAAAAATGGTGTGTTTGGGGAGTATGCCCTCCTGTTTACATCTGATAAATGGAGCTTCCAGTGGCAATAAATAACCAAGACAAATACATACCCCCTCCCTCAGACCATCGCCTTAAGTCACATTTTCTTCTGCAGGATTCCAAACTTGATCGTGGTGTGAAATGAAGACATATAATAACAACACTGGTCTGACCTTTGGGCAAGAACTATCACACAATGTCTAACAGACCTGCTCAGGTCCTGCTGCCCCATTGTCTTTGGAGGTGACCTTGTCCTGGGCTGGCTGCTCAAATCATCAGAATCCCAAGACCTGGTAGCTGCAAGTCCAGGTCTGGATGCCACAAGAGGTACCCCGGGGCAGGTCAGGGGCAGAAGAGCCAGCATGGAAGGAGATGACAAGACTTGTTCCACAAGCTGGGTCCCCTCTGGGGAGGCTGACCCACAGTCATCCAGCCTGTCCTCAAGTCTCCAGGAATGGGCTCATTCCTTTCCAAGGCAGCTGAGAGTCTCACCTGCCAGTTCAGGTAAGGTCAGTCTCTTTCACATACTGGCAGGTTCCTAGAGGCCTTCACAACTTCCAGAATTGGCAGCCCCTGTTATCCTAGAGGGACTGGTGGTACTTGGGGAAAATGGGCTTCCCTTGATCACCTGTTCTACACTGGGTAAGGTACAGCACATACCTTATAACCATCTGGAGAACTGGGTGTCACCACCATTTCAGACATTAAAAGCCTGAGGCTCACAGAAGTTAGGACACATTGTTGAGGTCACACCACTGGGGATAGGTGAGCCTGAGACCTGCTCTCTCATCCAGTGCAGGTTGGAGGTAGGTGCCGTATTTTTGTTTATCAGAAGTCAATACGGCCTGTTCCCTTGTGAGTATAAGTTCTTAGGATTCAGGCTGGGACCCAATTCTGCTAGCTTCTGGGAATATCTAACACTGGATCCGCACTCTGCCCAGGCAGGGCAGGGTGTCTGAGGATAAAGAGACCTCCCTGGCTGGCTGAGTCCCAAGAAGCCAAAGGCTGAAGGCACGAATGACACGTAGTCATAGGGAAAACACTTGTCCTGGCCTTCCCAGCTCAGATGCAGAGGAAGGAGCCTAAGGAAACGCTAATGAACACATGGAAAGGTAGGTACCTGAGCCCCCCAGTACCAACAGAAACTGTGGGGGCCAGCCAGAGGGATGTGGGTGGCATGTGGGGGCTCTGGTTGCCCTTGTTCCACCAGTACTGCAAATGAGGGTGTTGTGGCCTCAGAGGCAATACTCAGAGGACAGGGGCATGCTATGTTGCCATTTTCATTCTCCCCTGACAGGCCCTGGGGATGGGAGGACCGATTAGGTCTTACCCAGAACAAGCCACTCCTGCAACAAGTCAATAAAGTCAGTTTTAATTTCCAGATTCCTTTGTTCTCATGAACACAGAGAGGAGGAAGCTACCAGGCCCCAGTGAACATATGTGGAACAGATATCAATGCCATTGCAAAGCCATTACCCATTCCACAGAGATTGTTCCTAAACAAACTTGACTCAGAGGGGTCCACTTTGGGGCTTTTGTCAGATAGAGAAAAACCTCCTGGTTCATCCAACTAATGAGCAGTCTTTTCTTTTTGGTACTGGGGCCTGAACCCAGAGGCACTTTACCACATTCCCCAGCCCTTTTTAGTTTTTGAGACAGGGTCTCACTAAGTTATCCAGGCTGACGTTGAACTTGTGATCCTCCTGCCTCAGCCTCCTGAGTCTGGGTTACAGTGCCTGCTGAACAGTCAACTTCAAGTCACAGATGGAATGGGAAAAGTCAGTCACATAGCTGAAAGTTATGGAATGAAGAGTTATGGATTTTCCAGAGGGACAGCCACAATCTTAGGACTCAGACAGCAAAAGTGTTCAAGTGGGTCCTTCAGGTTAAACTAAATGTGATCCTACCAGTGGGTCTCAAGCATCCTTTTTATGTGGGCCCTGCCCACTTGGGCCCTCTGCTACCAGAAAGACCTTCTGATGCAGATAGCAAGGTGGAGGGCAGAACTGCATAATCCCTGGGGCTTGGTAAGGATGTGATTCCCACAGAGCTGAATCCCTTTATTTATTTACCCAGAGTCCTGCAGTACAAATCCCTGGCCTGCCACCCCCCAAATCGACCAAGCTCCTGATTCTTGCTCCCCTGATCATGGTGTTGCTCTCTGCATGATTAGCTGCTGGTTCTCCAGACACTGCTTCAGTTTGTCTTCTGTCAATGTCAACCGCTGCTCCAGGATGGACACCGTCTGTAAAATAAATAGTGGACAGGCTCAGGGGATGCAGGGGCCACCAGGCCGTCCTTTGAGCCTGCTGCCCAAATGCTTGGGGTGATTCCTTGCTCTCATCTCTGGTGGCAGACCTTGCCTTCACGTGCACTGCTCCTGTCTCTGGATGTTTGGTCCTTGATGTTAGGGGAGGAAACATGATGAGGGAAAGCAGATGACATGTCTCACAGCCTTGGGTCAGGCCCTAAGACAACTGAGGAGTCAGGAATTCCAAGTTCTGGTGGTCTGGCATTTAGACAGCTTCCTTCTCTGGACAGGCTTCGTCCACAAACAATTGGAGACCATCAACCATATCCATTGCAGAGATGAGGAAACTGCACCCACAAATGAAGGCATGCCACCTGAATTCTGCCCCTGATGCAGGCCTCTCTATACCTGAGGGTACTCCCAGGCCGGCAAGGGACAGAAGCTGGGAAATAAGTTCCCCAAGCCCAGGAGGGTCTCTGTGTGAGTCCGTTGAGGAACGCTGTATTGCCTGCAGGTTAGGCCCAGGGTGATCACAGCAAGTGGCAACTCCTTTATCTCTGAGCCCTTTTTTTCTCCTATGTAAGTGGAGAGGGCAATGCTGAGCTTACAGCACAGGGCACTAGCATACTGCCCAGCACTCATGCAGCTTGACCCATGTTGCCCACTGTGCCCATGCTTGCCATCATACTGCCTGTCAGGGGTTGAGCCCTTGCTCCCCTGGTCTCACTCATATACCCAGCATGATGGCTGCCTGGGGACCTGGCCACCTGGGGCTGCCTATGCTTCATTGGCTAGGGCCAGTCTTAACAGACACGGCTTCCAGACAGGCCCTGAAAACCTGTCTACCTCCTGTGGTCTTAGGCAGTGTCAACCGAGGGGCACCCTGGGTATCTGCCACAGATACACGGTGAGCCCACCATGGGCTTGCCCACCAATCACATGCCCACTCTAGCACTCACTTAGGTTGGTACAGGCCGGTACAAACCCTCATGGAGGGTTGTTGATGCCTACTGCATACCAGGCGCACACCACTGGATGAGCCCACTGTGGTGGAGTTCACTGTGGACAAGGCAATTGTTGAACGTGGCAGGCTTGCTTCCTGTACTGTGAAGCCCACAGGCACCAGAAAGGCAAGATAATTTCACTTGAGATCTCCCAAGAGGTTTTGTCTGCATCCCAGAGGTACCATGAAGGTTCTGGGCCTTGGTCCGATGGAAAGTGAACTTTTGTTTCATACATTTAATAAAACGTTAAAACATTTTGAGAGAAAATTTCCCCTCCAAGACTGCTATAAATTCTCACAGCATCCTGCAGGGTGTCTTCTGTCCACCTGGCAACTGGCCCTTTAAATAAGCTGGCCCCAGGGATGTGAGAGTTCTGACCTCTGGGTCACAGTATAGAGGCTAGAAAACTCACTGCAATCCACCCTGGGAGGCAGAGCTGAGACCATCACATCCCCAGTACTGGCCAGCAAGCCAGGGAAAGGGGGAAAGGGTCTGTATCTTGTAAAAGTGGCAGCGGAAACAGCCCCCGGCTGGCCTGAGCAGCATTCCTGGAAGTTTCCACTGGCTGCTGAGAAACTCACACAGCCAAAACCATTCTTAATCCAGCCTCTTTCTGATGGACAACCCAGCCAACTCAAGGCCACAGTAGGGGAGCCCAGCCTGCTGCATTTCCGTTCCTGCCTGTGTATATATATATATATATATATATATATATATATATATATTTTTTTTTTTTTTTTTTTTTTTATCTTTTCATAGGAACCCAATTTCCAAAAGTGGAGACAGTGGGCCTAGAACACATGGAGGTGGGGTGCTGGGTCAGCAGCAACAGCAGGGGCCTCCACTTAGTTCCATGGGGACCCATACATCAGCTCAGCAGGTATGTGCCTTTAAATGTGTTGATATTAGATTCCTTTGAACAGAAAAATATCCCCTATTTCACAATGAGTCCCAAATGGAGGATGCCAGTCCAGGTGGGCTTCTTCCTGGTGAGTTTTAAAAAGACTATGCCCCTCACACCTGCATCTTTCCACCCTGCCCCTCTCCAGCTTCTCCCCTTCCCAGCCAAGCTTCTGAGTAATTGTGCCATTCCAGTGTTTGGTCTCCATTTCCCTTGTCCCTTCTGTCCCCAAGTCTACACTGCCTAGGTGCCAGAAGGCAGCCACCAGAGGGCTAAGATTACCAGGTACTTCCCAGCCCTGTCTGATGCCACCCTGTCTGATGTCCATTTTGCTTGGAGGATGGACTGGGAGAGGAAGGTGTTTTTCAGATTTCTGTACATTGGAATGTTGTCTGGCACTTTTTTTTTTTTCTTAATATCTACTCCAATAAAACATGGGGCCTCATTTTTACAGAACATGAGTATTCCCCATGATAAAGCTGGAATATGGAAGCCCTGTTCTTTAAGTTGGCTGATGTGCCCTCCCACTATTAAGGGAATGGTTTTCCCAGTGACAGAAAGGCCTTCATCAAGGGCATCTGAGTGGCAGTAGTTACACATGCTTGGGGATGGTGGCTGGAAGGCCACCTACAAAAGTCTGCCCAGTTGTAGGCCTGGAGTGGCTGGGACAGGCCACCACAGTACAACTTTGCTTCCCCAGAATAGCTGGGCCTGCAGGAGAAGGAGAAAGAGCATGTGGGGTGGCAGGTAGGGTGTATGAGGTATATGAGGGCATCCCTGACAAGGCCAGATCATGTGCACTTCTTCATAGTGTGTTTGGCCTTTACCTGTGGGTTTAGAGCAATAAAGGGTAAGCACATACTCACACCAGGGTCAGGTGCACAGTGGGTTCAGAAGTATGTGCTGCCTTAATGCCCAGAGGACAAAGGCAGCCACTGTTCCCTCTGCTGTCCAGTAGTCCATGTTGGGGAGCCCAGGCCACATCTGTGATCCATCCCCCAGCTAAGGCTGGCCAAGAGGGCGCTGGCTGCTGACATTGCCTCACACTCTGGGTTTGGCCCTGGGAATTCTCCTGCCACACAGGATCTGTCCTGGCCAGGCCCAGAGACAGGCTATGCTTTAAAGGCAACCACCTCTGAAGTCTCACTAAGTCCATGATCCAAAGCCCAGCAGTCTCAGCTTTCTTTTGTTCAAGATGTATAATATCTCAAAATATACTCTACTGTCATGTGTATCTAAAAAGAAACTTTTTTTTTTTTTTTTTTTTTTGGTACCAGGGATTGAACTCAGGGGCACTCAACCACTGAGCCACATCCCTAGCCCTTTTCTGTATTTTATTTAGAGACAGGGTCTCACTGAGTTGCTTCGTGCCTTGCTGTTGCTGAACCTGGCTTTAAACTTACAATCCTCCAGCCTTAGCCTACTGAGCCACTGCAATTATAGGCATGCACCACTGTGCCCAGCAAAAGAACAAATTTTTAAAAAAGAAAAGAACTGATCTTCCACGCAGCCCCTTGACCCACACTGCCTCTCCCTTTGCTTTGTCCAAGAGCAGACCTCCAGCCCCTGTCCCCCAGAAAATACTCAAGGAGAAGCAGGTTAGTCTGGTGGAAAGGACAGTGCAGGGAAGGCATGTGTCCATGGGCTTCTGGCTGCTGGATGGGCCTGTCAGGGCAAGATGGCCAGGAACAATGGCTGATCTGCTAGAATGTCTTCACTCTGGAGCCCAGACTCCTCCTTAGTGAGGCCTCTTCAGTCAACCTTGGAGAAACCAAGCAGCTCACTCTTTCCCTGGTCCTGGTGTTGCCTTTAGAGCTGATTTTTTTCTCTTTCTTTATTTGGTATTGAGGATCAAACCCAGGGGTGACACTGTACCACTGATCTTCATCCCCAGCCCTTTCACTTTTATTTTGAGACAGTCTCACTATGTTGCTGAGGCTGGCTCAAACTTGTGATTCTCCTGCCTCGGCCTCCTGAGTTGCTGGAATTTCAGGTGTGTACCACTACTCCTGGCCCCAGTAGCTAATTTCTGAGTTCTCTCTAAATTGGATATGTTGCCCAGACTCAAGGGAGACCAGTGGGAAGACCTAGGACTAAGCTTTGGTGGGCAGGGGCAGGTGTCCTCCTGGTGATTCCTGACATTCTGCTCACGGGAGTGCTTGCACTGTGCCAAGCATTCACTAACCCTTCACAGTAGGGGTTTTTAATAACCTGTTTTTCAGATGAAAAAATAGAGGCACAGTGTCATTAAGCAACTAGCTGGAAGTCACTCAGTTTATTCATGACAAAATTGGACCATGAAGGCTGGTGGCCTGGCTTCAGAGTGTGCCACTGGTTCAAGGAGACAATTCCATGCAATCACACAGACCAGGGGGCTGTGCTGGAAAGAATGGAATGGATAGGTCTGGCCTCAGGTGGCCCTGAGGCAGTGAGGAGTAAGCAAAGGCTGAGGAGGAACTCATCAGGGACAGGAAGAGCACTAGGGCCTAATTAACAGTGTATGCAGAGCCCCAGGGCGGGAGGGCAGGTAATGAGCAGGTGGGATGGACCCAAGAGGCTCCTGTGCTAAGGCAGGGAGAGAGGGCCTTGGGTGAGGTGGGAAGGGGACCTGGCCGTGCAGCCCATGACAGGCAGCTTCATCCTCACTCAGAGCAGCAGGAGGTGAGCGGGGAGGCCCCTCTAGAAGCTACATGGTGAAGGGCTGAAGTGCCTGGGTGGCTTGGGAAAGCAAGGTAGAAGCAAGAATGGGAGGGGATGGTAGTGGCTTGGACTGAGGGAGGGGGAGCTCAGAAGGAAAGTGGACAAAACCAGGGATATCTATGAAGAACAGACCAACACCACCTGGTGGTGAGTCAGATGAGGGATACCAGAGAGCAGGAGACACAGGTCAAGGTCCAGCCCTGCAGAAGAGGCAGAAGTGGATTCTACGTGGGACGAGCTGAGTGTAAGGGACATCCAAAGGGGAAAAAGCCTTGTCAGTAGCAGAGTTGCTTTTCCTTCCTCTCTATCTCCCCTCCTTCCTTTTTTTTTTTTTCAGTATTAGGGGATGAAACCCAGGGCCTCACACATGCCAGGCAGTTGCATCCCCAGCCCTTTTTTATTCTATTTAGAGGCAAGGTCTCACTAAATTGCTCAGGCTGGCCTTTAACTTTTGATCCTCCTGCTTCAGCCTCCCAAGTAGCTGAGACATGTACCACAATGCTTGGTTGCTTTGCATTTCTGAGTTTGTCCTCGACATGGGGCAGCTGGTTGGTGAAGGGGCAGGAGAGGAAGGCAGTGAATCCATAAGCCCTGCACACTGGAAAGGAGAATCTGGTGCAGGTGAGCTGAGGGTCATACCATGGTTCAGAATGATGCTAGTTGGACCTCACTGAAGGCAGCATGGCTACTCAGGGAGGGACTACCCAACCAGGTGAACAGATGAGGTTGGGGGCCAAAAATCAAGGGCATGGCGAGAAGCCAGCTGGGCAGGCTCTGAGCAGCTGGACAGTGGTCCAGAAGCTAGGGCCGGGGGTGGGGTTTCCAGCAATGACTCATCCGCCTGAGCTCTCTGAGGAAGATCCTCTCCGGACAGCCTGAACAATGGCATTCTATTTGGATCCCAATTTTCCTGCACAGGGGAGAAAAGACAGGGATCTGTCTCCTAGGGGGGCAGCACTGGCAGTGCGAGTGTGTCTTCTCTCACTCACAGTTCAAGATGTGTAAGACATTTTCTGTAACACCCTGAAGGGCCTTCTGAGTATGGTATAAAAAGATTTTAAAGTGATAGGCTTTTATTTTTAGTCCCCTAAAAACTGTAGTGACACCCAAGGAAGCTGCACCAAAATGCCAGTCCTCAGAGACATGTCTGACACCTGGGCCCCACACTGGGGCCATTTTGTAGACATCCCCACTCTCCACCTCACCACCTCACCACCTCACCACCTCAGGCTCCTCTTTGAGTCACTAGATATCTGCTGAAGGCCTGCTAGGGCCCTATAGGACTCAGGGACCTCAAACAGCTGAGCTCAGCTCCCACATTGTCCCCCATACCTACCAATGGCTCAAAGTGGCCAGTTTAGGTGCCCTGTACAGGACACAACCTGGGTCTGTGCATCTCCTTTGGCCTCTGGGATGGCCAGGGAGAATCTCAGATTCTCTGACTTGTGTGATGGGGACTCAGGAATTGGGGGTACCACAAGAGGCCAGGGAGGGTCTGAAGGGTATCTGACTCCGCAGTCCACCTAGGACACTCCTATGGGCTCTATATAGGTCCAGGGAAGAGTTTTCTGGGTGTTGCATGGAAGAGTGGAGTCAGCTTCCTGAGAGAATGAGTCCCCGACCCTCAGAAGTGGTGTGACAGTAACAAGGGCAGGCAGGACTTGTGGAATGGTACACGGTCCCCTGGCCCACATCCCCTTTCTCCCCTTCAGTCATGCCCTGGTGCTTTCCCTGGCCTTATAGGCTTTTCCTTTGTTCCTTCTTTCTCCTGCTGGTCACTTCCTTCCCAGTCTCCCCACTTCCTCACAGTCTGGTCTCCCTTTCCTTCAGCCACACTGGCCCTTCTACCTTCTTAAGGTGGGTTTGCCCTACATCTTTTTCTCAGCTCTTTCCTCTCCTTTCCCATTGTTTTCCTGTTTTACCCATCTTTCACTTTGTGTTTGAGGACAAAGCAAGGAGAGTAGAGTGGAGTAAGTGTCTGGCTTACAGGGGCTGACCCCCAACACAACTCACCTGTCCTGGGGCTGGTGCTTGGACTGGCAGGCCTGGGAAGGAGACTGCCACCTCTGTGAGGACATACCACAAGACGAGCAATGGAAGTGCTTACCAAGTACAAGGTTCAGCAGATACAAAGGCTCTGGGGCACACTGTTAGAACTGTCAGGAGGCCAGTGTGGTTGGTTTGGAGTGGTTGAGTAGAGAAGAGAGAGACTGGTAGCCACAAGGAAGGTGGAGAAGGGGTCCCAGGGTTCTCAATCAGAAAAGGAAGGGAACAGGGAAGCCTCTACTTCCTGGCACGGTGTCACTAGGATCACAGGTCTGAGTAGGTACAGCCAGGGAGGACAGTGCTCCCACATGCCTGGGGCTATGTTGCAGAGCACTGGCTCCAGAATGAACTCTAGGAAAAAGATGCAGTCTGGGAATTGTCCACACCTGGTCCCACAAGTGGTAGGACAGGAGGCAATGAACTGGCACTTCAGAAACAGACCTGGCACCTCAGAGCCAGGCCCCTTCCAGTAGCTGCTCTTCTTCCCAGAGCCACCATTGCCACCACCTTTGCTGAAGGACCCTCCCATGAAAGATGGAGCCCAAGGGGTTATGGGACACTCGTGGAGACCCATGACTCTCCCACAGCATCCAACAACATCTCTCACACGTCAGGTGCCCACCACATGCAGCAAACAAGACACTCTGGCTCTTGGAGGTTTCTAGGCACCAATGTGGCTGCAGTACCAGTTCAGCTGGGCTGCCTTTTGGCAAAGCTGCTCCACTCTCACTGATGGTGAAAATGTTGTGGGGAAGGAAAGAAGATTAGCTGGTCACTCTGTCTACATTTCTCAGACATTTGGCCAGATCCTTAAAAATACTTTCATGTGTGCAGGCCTCACCTGAGGCTTTCCCTCCGCATCCCCATTCCCATACAGCTCTGCGGTAGTCCTTCTTCCCAGTGGTCCCTGCTCACCCTAGCCAGGGCACTTCTCCATCTTGCTCCAAGCAGAGGCCAAGGTGCTGCCTGGGTCCTCTATGGGGAGTGATACTGCTTTCTAGGATAGAGTCCCCTTGGGGCCTCTTACATGAGCTGGAAGACAGGTAGCATAGAGGTGAACAGGATGGCTGGGCCAGATTGACAAGAGGCAGAGAGCCAACATACAGCCACATGCCCATCAGGCACTCTGCCTGGTCTGGCTGATAGCAGGGAAGCCAGGAGACTAGGGCGTCGCCATCTGATGGGGTGAGATGAGGAGCCACTGAGACTGATGACACAAGGGAATTGTGTTAGGCAGAGGCATGGCACCCGGGAGAGGGCAGTGGGAATGTGAGCACGGCAGAGCCAGGCTGTCCAGGCCTCCCTGCAGCCTGACTAGGGCACCACTGTTAGGGGTGCCCTGCCAATGGAGCTCTGCTGAGAGCAGACTCCTTGCCAGATTCAGGAAGGCCACCCTGCCCTGCTGGATTCCTCCTGCACTAGGACACTGACATCCAGTCGACACTTCCCTATTGGCACTCTGGGTCCAACTCCTGCTTAGCCTCCCCTCTGTTCCCATCCTCACGCCTCAGCTTTCTGGTGACTCTCCACCCTTCTGGGTCACTGTTCACCCTACCGTCCTCATTGCTTCTCCCTTGTCCCTTTCCTGTCCAAGAGGTCAGGGGTGAAGATCAGTCTGCCTTCCTCTCCTCTGGTGTGAGCCCTTGGGAAGGGCTGTCAGAGTGATTTCTAAGGGGACGGCTTCATCCTATGTGGTAAAAACAGGGGCTCCAGAACTGTATGGCCTGGGCTTGAGTCTCATTTAGACCACTAACTTGCCCAGGTGGCCTTGGGCAACCCATCTGACTCGGCTTCAGTTTCTTCATCTGTACAATGCACTACAACATGCATATTAGTAGCTAATATTGATACAGTACTTGCTTTGTCAACTTGGCATGGGGAGACCTGTGGATAATGTGACTCCTCCCAGCTGATGTCCTGGCTGTGCTTTGGGAAAATGGGGGGACCTGGGCACATATAGGGCTTACTGGGTCCCCAAAGAGGTGGCTTTAGTCAGGCATGGGAGGGTCTGAACCACTGGAGCACATAGTAGTCTGATTGCTTTTAAAAGTTCTCCTGTGATGGAAAGTTGCTTTTAATCATTTCCAGGATTGTGGTTGATTTGGGCTCCCCCAAGAGGTCTCCTCGGAGAGGCTGGGGTTCCCCAGGCCTCTCCTCCCCCAACACAGGAGTCAGATTTTTGGGGGTAGAGGATTCCATCAGCCCTGGGTCAAAGGAAGAGGGTGTAGTTACCCTGCCACATCACTGGGGGCACTTATACCAGGCCTGGAGAAATATCCTAGGGCTGGCCACTGGTTCAACAGTCCTAGTCTCTACTGTGCTGAACAGAATGTCTAACTTTCCTTGGTTTCATTGCAAAGATGGAAAATGTGGAATTAATCTCCCCTGTAGCATGGTTTTAACTTCACTCAGATTCTAAAGATCTAAAACAGATGCAATAAAAGGGGAGTCTTCTGTGGGGTCTTACCAGCTATCAAAACAAAGTGGGGCTGTGGGGCCCACGGCCTGCCCAGCTTCGTTCTTGTCTCTTGGTCTATGTCCCTGTGTGAGCATGCACATATATGCACACAGGCAGCCCTGCATTGCTGATGGTGACCTGGCCAGTCTGTGGCCATATGTTAAGGCTGACTAGGAGATGGAGGGACCAGTCCAGCTCCCTAGGAATAGGGACTGTTGGGCTTAGTTCAGCCCTTCCCACCACCCAGACTCTGCCTTTCACCAGTCACTGCCCCCCATGCCTAATGGTCTGTGCACAGGGCCATTAGAGTCTGAGGGTACAAACACTGGCCCTCAAGCAGCCTAATATGTCAGTCAGTCTAGTGAAAGCATAATGGGAACAGAGTTTTTATCTATTCTTGCATATGACTGTCTTCTGGTTCCCAGACAGCACTTGGCACAAAGTACACTGAGTAGTGGATAGACAAATGTCCAGCCCTGAGCACTGTGCAAGTAAGGAGAACATAGCTCCTGTGCCTGCCAGCCAAGGTCCCCAAGACCGAGACTACATAGCCCTAGTCTGGAGATGAGCCCACCTGGCTGTGAGAAGCACTCACTGCAGCTTGAGCCCTGGACCTGGCAGGGGCTGGTGGGGGAGGGAGAGTGGGCAGGCAGGAGGGGCCAGCCCTGCTCCCCCCGCCAGCTGGCCTTGGGTGGAGGTCTCCTGGCTTCATCAGGAAATGGGGGTGGACGAAGTGGGGGCGAGTCAGGGAAACGGCCTGGTTCCTCCCCTTCCATCTCAGGCCTGACTTGACGATGACTCAAAGCTTCAAGACCTAAACTTCAGAGGGAAGGAATGGAGACTCCTTGTCATGCTAGAGCCAGGATCGCGCACTGTTGGTCCATAGTATAAGAGTATCTACAGAAAATCTCTGGGCGCAGCAAATGTCTTTTAACCATTCTGCTTTACCCCAGTCTGCTGTGAACAATACAAAGTAAGCTTTTGGTTCCTTGAGCCAATGAGCCCATGTTTCTGCTTCACGTTATCTCAGGGATATAGGATTTCTCTGACATGTTTGCCTTCCCCAACCCTGCCTCTACTGAGGATTGGCTTTCTATGGGAAGTACATGAACACTATTTTCTATCAGTGGATTAGCCAATAGATTAAGGAATCATGGCTAATTTACCTTCCTCATAGCTTTATAACAATTCCTTTTAAAGAAACACAGTCTTTCCATATCATTGCTTCCCCTAAAAGAAAAATCTACAAAAAGTGGGATCATTCACTACCATTGTAAAACTAATGCTCCTAGGACCTACGGGGCACTGCTCACATCTGAGGGAGGATCTAAACCACACCCTGCTCATACTGCCTGGGTTCAAACACATCTTTTCACAAGCCATGTGCCTAACAGGCACAGGACTCAAGGCACAGGACACTAGTCATACTTGGTCATCGGTTCTGCTGTATTCTGATTCCCAGGTGGGTCTAACAGAGCTAAGCCTAGGGCATGAGTCTTGGCCTTGGCCACCTTCTACATCCCATTTCTTTAGCTGACTTTCCCAACAATCCTTACCAAGTAGCTAATTTAACAATACCCAATAGACCACAATCATCCCAAGTTCAAGAGACTACTTGGTACTTGCTGGAGGCTAGGAAAATCTCAGTGAAGCCTAACTTAATCAGATAATTGCAGGGAGAAAGAAGGACATAGGTCACCAGGGTGGGATCTTTTAGGCCTCCCCCTACCCTGTGAAGTATCCACTCATCCACAGTGGGAAAACCTGCTCTGCCACCTTGGATAGTTTTCTGGACCCAACACCTGGACCCTCCCCAAAGGCCATCCCCTGCTAAATTCAAGGCTTCTTCCTACTCACACTTCTCCTTCCAGTCAAGGTTCTTGTGGGTCTGACAAGGGTCTGTGCCCACCACGCAGTCTTGGGTCAGAGGCCTTCCTGCAGTGTTCCCTGGCCTACTATAGCAGTGCCTCAGTGAGAAGAACATCAGGCAGCCAGTGTCAGCTTTGGCTTGGTTAACTGCAGAGCACGCAGGCCCTTTTGGGGTTGCCTGTCATTAACACTCACAGGCCCTATGGGTTTTGTGCTTGACCCTTCCTTGGAGGGCCCTCAGATCCTCCAAAGAAATAAGAGCAAACTACCTGGAGTCCCCTCATCCTTCTCAAAGCACATCCCAAGTCAGACTTAATGAGTTGACCCTTCATGGGCCTCACTGCCCGACACTCCTGCCTGTCATCTTCCAGCCCTCCCCCCACCTCCAGGCCTGCTTGGAGCCTCAGAAGAAATCTCGAATGACCGACCATGAACATTCCCAGGCTTCAGAGATAACCACAGCCATTGCCCAGCCCATCTGGCAGGCGGGGGCTTTCAATCTGCAGCTTCTTCAGGAAGTGGGGGTGCTTTTGCCACAACCGCAGACGGGATAGAAGATGGAAAGCAAGAGTTTTCTGCCAGATCCCCCACGGAAGCTGCCATCCAGCTCCCCATGCAGTAACAAACATGAGCCAATTTTTGAGTGCTGCTAGCAGGCTGTGCGCCATAAGAGGAGGCCGCACACTGCCCTGACTTGGGATTAGGGAAGGTGCAATCTTCCCCCATCTCTCCTCATTGCAAAGCCAGGGGAACTAGTGAATAAAATGCCAAAATGAGCAATAGGGCTGGAGAGGGGCCAGGAGTCTAGATAGACATTCTTCCCTAGTCCCTCTGCAAGTGGCTAGAATCAGGCACCAACTATGTCTCTGCCACCAATCAGACAGTATTTTGAGTCCTTTGTCCTCTAGGAAGTACCTTCTTTTCATTTTCTTACAGTACTAGGGATTGAACCCAGGGGTGCTCTACCACTGAGTTTCATCCCAATCCTTTTTATTTTTTGTAATAAATAAGTTATCCAGGCTGACCTCAAATTTGTGATCCTCTTCCTTAGCCTCCTGAGTCACTGGGATTATAGGAGAGCACCACCATGCCTAGCAGGAAATAGTCTCTTAACAGAGGGAAAAAGTCTTTTGCCCCAAACCCAAAGTGGACTTTGCCTGAAAAGGCAGCCCTTGACTATTCACAAAGAAAGATGGCTAAATCTACTCTTGTGGCTAGATGTCATGATGTGGAGAGGTTTTCTTTTGGAGAAACAAACTACCACCCTGTAGGCCCTGCCTGGGAGTGAGGTAATGACTGGAGGGCTGTAAACAGGGATCACTGAAGGGCACACAGGGTGACTTCTACTCTATACTTTCCCAACAAATTGGGTCTGAGTGCACCTGGGAGGACCACCCCCAGGGAAAATGGTGCAACTACTTTAGGATCTGGAGTATGCTTCCACAGACGAATGGTCTGCCTAACAAAGGACAGTAGGAGTCCCAGAGAGCAGTCAGACAGCCTGACTTGCAGTAGGGCCCAGCAATCCCACCCTCCCTACTAGTGTGAACTAGATGCCTCACCTGAGCAGTCCATCTAATAGGGAACTGCCAGGACCCTGAGGCTCGGGATGGTTAGAGTATCCCAGCAAGTGGTTCAATTCTAACTCCTCAGATCAAACAGGCAAAAACTCCTGAGTTAGGTCCGTAGAAATGAATAATCTGTACAATTAACGGCCAAGGAGACCCAAACCAGCAGAGCTGGGTGGGCCTGGTTCCCACTGTGTGTGCCTCAAGTCCTGGAGCCCGGCTCCATGAGTCACAGGAACCTGAACGTGACATCACAGCATTGCTGGGGCCAGCCTGAAGCATTGAGTGCCATAAAAAACAGTTGGAGCAGGAATTTCATGGCTTGGTATTTTTAAAAAGCAGCAAGACGTGAAACTGGAGTAAAAAATAACTTCACTGTGGGATTCTGAGGCAAAACCACCAAGCTGCTTGTTGGATCTGAACCAGGCCCCTGCTTCCCAGGTTCCTGGGTCACTGTCCACAGCTCCTCACTCCACCCCTTTACCCTAAGGAAGGCCCAGGGCCTGAGTGACTTGCAGACACTTCTGTGACTCTTTTTTTTTTTTTTTTTTTTAAATATATATATATATATATTTATATATTTATTTATATATATTTAGATGTTGATGGATCTTTATTTTATTCATTTATTTAGATGTGGTGCTGACAATTGAACCCAGTGCCTCACACATGCCAGGCAAGCGCTCTACCACTGAGCCACAACCCCAGTCCCTCTGTGACTCTTAAGGGCAACCAAGTCCTGGCTTTCTAGCCCCTGAAATCCAGGGAAGAAGCCAGGGATCTCATGCAAGAATGCTATATGGAGGAACAGTCTCTCTCTGCTTGATGACTAGGTTTCCAGCATCTGTGAAAAGGACCCTTGAACACTTGGCAGCACCCCAACAAGAGCATGAGGGGAAAGAGCACCCAGATCAGGACTTGTGCCTGGATCACCACTGAGTGCCCCTCATTAAGCAGACAGGCCTGGAGTTCCAGGCTATAGTCCTCCAGGCATGGCCATCATGGAGGGGCCTGGCTTGGGGGCAAGGCAGATGAAACAAGACCCCAGGGCAAGTCCCGGCCCCACCTGAGACGCTGACCTCTGGAGCCCACACCATGACATATGTACAAGGATCCAGGTGACCTGTGGTATAGGAGCAACAAGAATGGACATCTCACAGGTCTTTACATTCTGTACTAAAATCTCCACCCTATAAAAAGTCAGAAAGAGGCAAACATGGGTCACAGCAGCTGGTACTTCTGATTCTTGGTCCCTGCTTCTCTTCTTAGAAGACTTGGGGTGGCCTGGCAGCTGAGTGACCTGAGGCAGCCATGGAACAGGTATGTGTTGGACATGGGAGGGGATGGGGCTGCAGACAGGCTCACAGCAGAGACCTTGCACCTTGAAGGACAGATGCATACTGAGTGGGGCACATGCAGCACACAGCACATACAATCCTGACCTCAGCCCAGTGCTTCCTAAGAATTCCCATATGGGTTTCGGTTTTTGGTTTTTTTTTTTTTTGCGGGAGCCGGGGGGACACGGGGGCGGGGGGTACTGGGGATTGAATTCAGGGGCACTGGACCACTAAGCCACATCCCCAGCCCTATTTTGTATTTTATTTAGAGACAGGGTCTCACTGAGTTGCTTAGCACCTTGCCATTGCTGAGGCTGGGTTTGAATTTGAGATCCTCCTGCCTCAGCTACCCGAGCCGCTGGGATTACAGGTGTGTGTCACCACACCCAGCTCCATAGGGGTTTTTTAAGGAGCAAAAAGTCCTCCAAGGAAAGTCTAAATTCCATTGTTAGGAAATAAATTCCCCCCCCTAAAATCAATATGACAACTTGATTCAAAGAACAATTGTGTAAGAAATACACATCTTTGAAGAGTTTCAATCTTAGCAGTGTGCTAAGATGGAAAGATTCAAAGTTCCTATCTAATGGATCTCGGGACCCATTCCTTATTTTCGATAACTCCACTTACAGCCCAGGTCCTCTGACATCTCCAGGATCCTCCTCCCTCCTTGGGCTGGGAAAGACCTCTTCTTTCTTTCCCCTCTCATTCTCCTGCCTAGTCAAACACTGTCATCTCACTGGCAGCTCACGCCTTCGTGGGACTCAAGTCCAGAGGTCAAAAGCCTGTGAAACGTCCATTCCTGTTGCTCCTGTGCCACAGGTTACCCGGTGCTTCCCTACACTGCTCCTCATACAATGTCGATTTACCCCTGTACTTCACCACAGCTAGCAGCAGCCCAGCACACCCAGTTAACCAAGAGCTTCACAATAGTGTCCAGAGGTCCTAAGTAGGCTTGACTATCCCTATTCATAAGGGAGGAAACTGCCAGGCACAGTGGTACACACCTGTAATCCCAGTGGATCAGAAGGCCGACCAGGAGGATCTCAAGTTCAAGGCCAGCCTCAGCAATTTAGTGAGGTCCTAAGCAACTTAGTGAGATCCTGTCTCAAAATAAAAATAATTTTTTTTAAAGAGCTGGGATGTAGTTTAGTGGTGAATTGCCCCTCAGCTAAATCCCCAATACAAAAATTAAAAATAAAAAAAATAACTTTAAAAAGAGAGGAAGATGATGCTATGGGAGTGAAATCACCTGTCCAAGATCACCCAGATGACCAATAATGGAGTTTGGCCCACAAATCCAGGAAGACAGGTACACCCAGGATGATGAGCAGATGGCTCACAATGAACCAACCTTGGCTGCTCAGGGCATGGTGTCAGATGGGATCAGGACCTGGATGAGCCCAGCAGAGGGACCAGTGAAGCCCTTCATGGCAACCTCCCTGTGGTAAGGAGGGGCCTCTCCTGCAAGCAAGGTTGCAGAAGCAAGGGCAAGCGCAAGCAAGGTTGTGTGTGCTCTCTGGGGCCAGCTACAGGGTTCTGTGATTCTGTGATCACAGAACCCAGAGCAAAAAATTCCTAAAAAATCCTAAAAGCTCACCTTTTAGGAAGGTCAAATTTGGTCTGCAGGAAACTTCTTGCTGAAGCCATGCCTAACTCTACCAAAACTGTTTAACAAGAGAAGCTGAAGACCCACAACTCTGACCCTGTTGACAGGAGGATCAACTGACTTCTGACATCTCCGGCTGGGTGGACCCCAAGGTTGGTCCAGGCACAACAAGCCACTGTGAATACTCTATCTGTACCTGGCACAATGCTCAGGTGGGAGGATAAAGTCAGGGCTGCAAAGGGAAGTCCTGGGAAAACTGCAGTCCTCAGATAAGCATTAGGAGGAGGACAATGATTATGATGAGGATGTGAGTCCCATACTCTTAAGAACTTTCCACCTATCTATCAGTGATGAATCCACTGCAAGAGAAATTAGAAAAACTACCCCATTCACAATAGCCTCAAAAAAATAAAAATAAAATAAAATACTTGGGAATCAACCTGATGAAAGAGGTGAAAGATCTCTACAATGAAAACTACAGAACACTAAAGAAAGAAATTGAAGAAGACCTTAGAAAATGGAAAGACCTCCATGCTCTTGAACAGGCAGAATTAATATGGTCAAAATGGCCATACTACCAAAACTGTTTTATAGATTTAATGCAATTCCTTATTAAAGTTCCAATGACATTCCTCATAGAACTAGAAAAAGCAATTATGAAATTCATTTGGAAAAATAAGAGACCCAGAATAGCCAAAGCAATCTTTAACAAGAAGAGCGAAGCAGGAGGCATCACACTACCAGAGCTTAAACTATACTACAGAGCAATAACAATAAAAACAGCATGATATTGGCACCAAAACAGACATGTAGACCAATGGTACAAAATGGAAGACACAGAGACAAACCCACATAAATATGGTTATCTCATACTAGGCAAAGGCTCCAAAAACATACATCGGAGAAAAGAGCCTCTTCAACAAATGGTGCTGGGAAAATTGGAAATTCACATGTAACAAAATGAAATTAAACCTCATCTCTCACTTGTACAAAACTCAACTCAAAGCGGATCAAGGACCTAGGAATTAGACCAGAGGCCTTGTGCCTAATAGAAGAAAAAGTAGGACCAAATCTTTACCTGTTGACTTAGGAACTGACTTCCTTAACAAGACTCCTAAAGTGCAAGAAGTAGA
Source organism: Sciurus vulgaris (assembly GCF_902686455.1). NCBI lineage: Eukaryota > Metazoa > Chordata > Mammalia > Rodentia > Sciuridae > Sciurus > Sciurus vulgaris. The sequence continues at coordinate 117,456,730 of NC_136470.1, forward strand.
ATCAAGAATCAAGAAATGGGATGAATTCAAACTAAAAAGATTTTTCTCAGCAAAGGAAACAATCAATAATGTGAAGAGAGAGCCTACAGTATGAGAGAAAATCTTTATCACATGCACCTCAGATAGAGCATTGATCTCCAGGACATATAAAGAACTCAAAAACTTAACTCCAAAAAAACAAATAACTCAATCAACTGAAGAGACACTTCACATAAGAAATACAATCGATCAACAAACATATGAAAAAATGTCCATCATCTCTAGTGATTAGAGAAATGCAAATCAAAACAACTCTAAGATTTCATCTTACTCCAATTAGAAAGGCAATTATCTGAGAATACATGCAACAATAAGTGTTGGTGAGGATGTGTGGAAAAAGGTACATTCATACATTGCTGGTGGGACTACAAAATGGTGCAATGATTATGGAAAACAGTATGGAGATTCCTCAGAAAACTGGAATGGAACCACCATTTGACTCAGTTATCCAACTCCTTGGTTTATACCCAAAGGACTTAAAATAAGCATACTACAGAGACACAGCCACATCAATGTTTACAGCAGCTCAATTCACAATAACTATGCTATGGAACCAACCTAGATGCCCTTCAACAGATGAACAGACAAAGAAAATGTGGTACATATACACAATGGAATATTACTCAGTCTTAAAGAAGAATGAAATTATGGCATTTGCAGGTAAATGGATGGAGCTGGAGAATATCATGCTAAGTGAAATAAGCCAAACTCTAAAAACCAAAGGCCAAATGTTTTCTCTGATAAGTGGATGCTAATTCATAATGGAGGATGGGGGGAGAATGAATAAACTTTGGATTGTGCAGAGGGGAGTAAGGAGCGGGTAGGGTGTGGGGATAGGAAGGACAGTGGAATGAGATGGACATTATTACCCTATATACATGTATAATTACACTACTGGTGTGATTCTGTACCATAGTTAGTCAGAGGAAGGAAAAGTTGTGCTCCATTTGTGTACAACGTGTCAAAATAATTAGTCATGTATAACTAATTAGAACAAATTTTTTTAAAAGTTAAAAAAAAAAAATAGAACTTTATGTCTAAAAAAACAATTTGGGGAGACGTGACTGGGCCAGGACAGCCTGAAGACTGCCTGCTCAGGAGAGCACCAACAGGCAGGAGATAGGATCTTAAAAGATCACCCAAAGCCCATTTTTCCATATAAATCTACTTCTGAAAAATAGTTTATCTTCAAGATTCTGCAGAAGTCACTTCCCAGAAGTAGAGCCATGAAAGCTCTGTCTCTCGCCCAAGTACAGGTCTCTCTGGGTCCTCACTCTACCACAGGCCTCCACCTAGGTCAGGCGCGGACTCTATGTACTTCTGAGTCCTGGGCTGCTTCTTTTGTTTACCCCACACCAGTGGTCCCATGGTCTCTTTAATCTGGCATCCTGGGGTTCCCCTAAAACACTGTTCCTAGCTGTCTCCTGTGGTCCCAGCTATCTGCTCCTCCTTGGGGTCTTGGCTCTGACATTAACAGATTTAGTTGTGGGGACTAGCTAAGGGTGGAATTGGGTGTCTATCACATGGAAACCCACAAATGGGCTCTGTGAATGTGTGCAGAGGGACCCAGCTACCTCTGCCCTATAACCAAAGAATGGCTCTCCAGGACAGGGTACGGCATAGCTTCATAAGGTAATGGGAAACTGAAGAGGTACTCCTGGAGCTATCATGAAGACAACCCACCAACCTTGCCAAGCCTTGGACAGTGGTGGCAGCGGGCACATCACAGAACATGTCAGTAGCATATGGCATTGGCAGGCACTGCTCGACAACTCCACAGATGGACATTTAATCCTCCCAGAAGCCTGTGAAGTGGGAGCTATTATCAGTTCCGTGTTCCAGATTCAGAAAGTGAAGCATGGGGGACTCTGACTTGCCCAAGGTCACTGAGCTAAGTCATAATGAAGTCAGATGCTCTGAGTCACTCCTGCCCATGGGCTCCCTGGGTTTCTTGGCCTCAGGCCTTTGCTTTGCAGAGGTGCAGAGACAGAGTCTCTGGCCCTCAGAATTCCTTGCCACACTGGGCCATACCCAGCCTGTTGAGCAGTAAGGCAGCTTTGAGGAGTTCCACATTCATATCACCCAGGGGCTCTATGACTCACTCGGTAAACATCCCTGACCACTGCCTGGCCATTGTCATCCCCTTGGTTCTCCCTTGGAAGGATGTTTGTAGGAAGGAAGTACAAAGGACCTGGAAGACCCTGTTTTCCTCAAGGTCACTTTGAAGCAGACATCCTCACAGGGAAGGGAAGGGGCAGTGAGGCAGAAGCAGGACAGAGCAGAATAGCATGATTCAGATGGACATTGTGAAGTAGAAGTCAGTGTTGGGGTGGCTGAGATGCCCCCTGCTCCATAACACAGAGGCACTTCAGGACCAAGCAGATGGTGAAGAGCACCTGCTGAGGGGTGGCACCCAAGGCCAGTACCCACAGGCTAAGTGGGGAGCCTGGCTTCACAGCCCACCTGGTAAAAAAGATAAAAATGACCACCTGGCTCTATAGTTTAGGAGAGAGCTGAGGCCATTAGATCATTCAGAGAGATGACTGCTATAGGCCTGCCCTGTGCTGATTCCATTCCAAGAGGAGGGGGCAGGGAAGCCTAAAGCCTGCTGGTAACAACAGCTCTGGCTGTGGCTGCAATACCTCAGCTAGAGTCGCAAGGCCAGGAGAGAAATATGGGCCTGGAAAATAACTAATGGCCAGCCTTAGGATAGCATGACCAGATTAACCCAAATGCACCTTGTACAAAAACCAGCTGAACCTCAGGTGTCCTCTGTGGAATCCAAGTTCCTCAGGACACTTGGGTCCATTAGGAATACCTCACTTTGCAGCATACAGGAACACATAGACATTGTTGATTTTGCAGAACAGGCAACTGGTTGATGTCTTGGCATCCGGCAAGGGGTGGATGTGTAAAGGGATGATGGTGAGGTTGGACAAGGGTGCCAGAGGGACAACCAGACACCAGTGCCAGGCCACAGGAGAGCCATCATTTATACTCTATGATGCAAGTTTCTTGCAAAGTTACTATCAGACTCCTAACTGCTAACACATAACAAAACCTTCCATGTGCACCCCTAAAACAGTGACAGGAAATGTTTTTAGTGCTATACTCCTCTGGATCCAATGAAGCTATTTTTAACCATCTTCTCAGACTTAATTTCCAATTTTATCTTATAAAGTTCTAATTGATTCCACCTCCCCTGATCTCTCACTTGATGAGGCTGTGAAGAACATAGGCGGTTTCTGACAAGTTTGAAGTGTCTTTTCACGTTGCTCACATCTCTCTTAGCACAGGCCTTCTTCCCAGGGGTTAACAGGCTCTCCAAAATGTCTATGTACTGTGCCCCACAGTCCTACAACCCCCAGTCACTGAATTGGCCTCTCCCTTGCATGAATCCATTAGGGGGCCCAGGGTGTATAGTCCTAGCTGTTTACTGAGACATGCCATGGATGATGTGATGCAATGTGGAGTCTGTCTCACTTAGCCCAAGATCCAGAGGCAGAAAACGAATGCCATCATTTCAGCTGTTTCTATCAGAGACATCAAGGATCCTGTGCATGCCTCCTGGGGCCTAAACTGGTCTCCCTCTCCCCACTTTCACACCTCTCTCTTTTCCTAGTGGGCCACATGTACCTCCCACAGCCTTGTTCTACCATGTGCTGGCAGAGAGAGGGTCTGCAGAGTCCCTGCCTGGTATCAGGAGCCAAGGAACCAAGGTGTTGGAGGACCTTCAAATCCTGCTTTGCTCCCAGCTCTATCACATGCCACATGCCAGTCACCCTGGGCTTCGTTCAGTCCCTCAACATGCCCACTGCCTCCTCCAGACCTGCAAGCAGACTGCTACCTCTGCCAGAGCCACTCTCACTCCCTCAGTGAGCTGATCCACTGGGCATGACCCTAGTGCTGACTGTCACCTCTTGTTTGAGCATTTTCTCTTACTGAAACTGCTGCACTATGAACTTGCATTACAAGTTGTCATGGTAAGCTCGAGTTGGGGCCACATCTGTTTTGCTATGAGGGTCACAGTGAACAGTGTTGATCAGCTACCAAAAGCCAAGTCATGGGCCAAACACTTGGAAGAAATTCATATCCCTTAATCCTCACCATGAATGAGGGAGGCAGAGCCCACGACCACCACACGTTACAGATAAATGTACCAGAGTTGAGAACTGAAGGGATTTCTCCACAGTTGATCACAGGATAAAAAATAGTGCCAGCCTCAAACCTGAAGCCTGGGCTCACTCACTGCTCAGTTCCCTGGCATGTCCCTGGAATGCCCATCTAGCCAAGACAGGGATAAACAAATAGTGTCTGTTAAAGCTCTGATGTGGCCCAGGCCATATCTGGGTGGGCACGCTCTGGCAAGCTCCAGCTTTGGGGATTTTGGAATCTCGTGGCCAGGCCAGGTTTGAATAGCTCAAAGAGCCAGGATCTCGGGAAAGGTACAGCTAATTCATTAATTTGGGCTGAAAAATAAATCCATATTAATTATATTTTTAAAAAATCCAGCACCTGCTGACCAACTTCAAATGATCCAAATGCTGGACCAAGTGTGGGCGACTAAGTGAACTCACCCCATGGCCTACCTGAGTGAGGACGTCCAGCTGGCCCACGATGTGCTCCAGCGTGCTGGTCAGTGTCTGGGGCATGCTGATGGACTCCTGGGGCTGGCTCTGCACTGACTCCAAGCTCCTGCCTCTGCCCGGTGGGATGGGGAAATCCACTTCTGGCTAAAGAAGAAGAGACTCTCAGTCTATTCAATAAGTGAGGAAACAGAGAGAGGAACAGCCCCTCCAAAGGATCACATGGAAAACCACCAGCAAACTTGAGAAAATGACTTTAAAGTGTCAGTAAGAAATGAAGAGTGATGGGGTTCCCACATTGGGGCCCACACATCCATCTTTCTGAACAGAAGCTATGAAGAATGGTATCAGAACACAGGTGGTCTAGGTTAGAAGTGGCCTGGTGAACAGGCAGGTAGGCCAGTGGGTACCCCCTTGGGGGCCCTCAAGGAGGCTGGCCTGACTTTGAACTGTTCACTCAGGGTGCACCCACTGTTCCAGGTAGGGCTAGAGACTCTGAAGACTACCTGGCCCTGAAGTTGCCCTCATCCCAGTCAGTCCTCTCCAATTCCCCACCTGCAACATGGGATGCTCCAGGTTTCACCAAGGCCTTCCCAAGGGTCTAGAAACTGTGGCCCAGAATCAGCAGTGGGGGGATGTCCCAATTTTTCCCTGACCCAGATCCCCTGGGAAAAGATTTTTCTGTGAATGTCCTGGCCAGATGGCTCGTGGGAGTTGGAATCCATAGGACAGAAATGGCTGGGTTATTCTCAACATGACCCCAGGAATATGAGGTGCTCAGTGTTTCTGCCTAAGGCCCTTCAGTCTCCTGAATCAGAAAAGTTGGGTCCCTGCTTTAAACACAGATGAAGGTTTTCCCCAGACCCAGCTCTGGTTTTGGAGGCTACAATTCCTCTTGGAATTGTTCCCTGTAGATTGCCATGCTCAGTGATGGCTCAACTCTCGGTCAGCCCCAAAGCCTCAGTGACACACAAATTCAGTCACAGTTGGGTTTTGGGCTTTAATATACTGCCTCACTAACGGTCATTCCAAATGTTACCATGTCACGCCTCGGCTTCACCATTCCTTCAGGGCTCTCTGCCACCTTTGGGAGAAAAATCCAAGCCCTTGGTAAGGCATTGCAAGTGAGCCTGCCTCCTTCCAAAGCTCCTCTCCTGCCTCTGCACCCTCACTTCCTGCTCAAGCAGCACTGTCTTTACTCCCTGCTCCAAGCTGCCTGGCCCTGCCTCCCTTGCCCTCCCCACCTCTCACTCCTAACTAGGAGCTCCTTGGTGCTCCTGTATACCTGGACCTGCCCCATCCTGCCCTGTTTCTTCACTAACCATGTCTCCAGGGCCAAGGCCAGGACACATGAATGGCTGAGTCAATGCTGGCCTGTCCATAGGGCCCATGACCTGCCCATGCAGCTGTGCCTTCTCCTGCCTCCTGCTTGCACACCTCATTCCTCTCCCTGATAACCCAGAACTCACCGGGCTCAAAGTTTACAGGCCAGTTACCCATGTATCACAAAACCAAGGTTACTCCACCCAGCAGCCCTTGCCCCTCAGTGCCATAGCTGGTGAAGTGACTGGGGCTCCCCTAGGATGCCTGTGTACCTGGTTCTGACAACACAAGCCTGCCTACAGAGCCACCATTAGCAGCAGGCTGCTTCCCGTGTCTTCCACCTCTTGAACTAATCCACAGCAGCCCAGCACTGGGAAGATGCTCTGCCCTGGACATGCTCACCAGGCAAACATCAGAGTCCTTAGAAGGAATCAGCTCAGGAGAAGATTCCCAGCTGACAAGAAATGCAAGGGCAGTTGAGCATGTAGACCCTACCTGCGTATTTTCCTTTACTAGGAAAGAGTTCTCAACTCATAAACACAAACTCTCAAGGGCACATTGATTTGAACCTGGAAAAATGTAGGCCCTGGTGGCTAAAGAATGTGAGTGAGACATAAGCCAGAGGGATGTTCTCAAGAACAGAAGCAGCACAGTGTCCATGTGTCCACTGCCAGCACATCTTCTGTGTACTGTGGCCACTCTCTAAGCTCCTTGCCATCAAGGCAAGGGCTCTCAGTTCTCCAGGAATCAACGCTTTTCAGATCTCCATGCCCACCCAGAAGCCCACTCCAAATGAAAACATTTCAGAAGCCAAACAGTCTTGCCAGGACAGCCTTCAGCCCACCACAGTGGCCCTCAGGCCCAGGCAGTCTGTCAGAGACTCACAAGAGCACAGTGGTGAAGAACAGTGACTCAGACAGGTCTTGGCTAAAATCCAAGCTGCCACTGCCAGTTAGATGCAGTGGGCAAGAGGCTGACTTCTCTTGGCCTCCACTTCCTCATCTATAATGTGGGGGTAATAACTGGGCCAGCCCTTCAAAGGGCTAGGCTATGAGAGGTGCTCATCTAGAGTCATCAGCAGGCCTTGAGAAAAGTTCACAGTGCTGTGCCCACTCCTTTCAGACAGGCTCACTTTTCCTGTGGTCACTGAGTCCTCATGGCTGCTCCAGGAAAGGCCACCGGATAGAGGGCACAGCCCTTCTGTCCCAACAGCAGGCATCCTCATGAGATGGGCCAGACTGGTGCTGCCTGCTGCCTGGGGAAGAGGGAATGGAAATTCTGAGTTTTTCTGCAAAACAGCTCAGAAACTGCCAGTACTGATGCACCTCTGGAAGCACAGTGGATGATGGTGGGGATGAGAGTGGGCACCATCGACTTCAGCAACAGAAACAACCTCTTAAGCCAAAGCGAGTAGGTCCAAGGGAGCATTAAGGACTACCGTCACAGTGCTCGGAGCTGGAGAGGTAGACTTTACAACGCAGAGATGTGTTCTCATCCAAACCATGCTTTCACAGCCACCTGTTTTACAAAAAAGGTAACAGACTGACAGAAGTGACTGTCCTCAACCCCAAGGATGCCTTACCCATTCTAGTCAGAAGACATCAGAGCACTTAATGCCACTACCAGCCCAGCAATTGCTTTTGTTTGCTTGTCATCCATTGCATGCCCTCATTTAATGTCACCCTGTTTAACGCACCACCTCACTGAATCCTTATGATGGCCTCTGGAATAAGGGATATTAACCTTATTTTTTTAGATAGGGAAAACCAGGCTCAGAGAGGTTAAGTAGCTTGCTCCAAGTCACCCAGAAAATGAGAAAAGGGCTCTGAACCCAAACTACAGACACTTCCTCTGGAAGGTGACACTGGCTGTAGCTGGGCTTCCATGTGCACAGCTTCTCTCTTGCATCTCAAGGAGGTCACCAGGTCCTGGGTCTAAGAGTTCAGCATCATTCCCCCACCCTGCCTATCTTGAAATGCCTGCCCAGCCCCAGGATGAATACAGAGGAGGCTCTCGATGAACACCTGACACCTCAAAGAGCCAAGCCCACCATGGTGTTGAAATTCCTATGCAATGAAGTCTCCCCAGTGCCTACGATGCAGCAAAGGACCAGCAGCCCTGCCCCACAGCACCGCAGCCACTCACCTGCACTCCAGTATTCTGAAGCTGTGGCATTTCCTGTAGAGCTTGGCAAATAAGCGAGAAAGCAGAGATAAGAAAGTAACACACAAGAGTAAGAAAAGACATTTGTACCAGGGACATAAGTAATGACATGGCAGAATAACCAGAGCAGCATTTAAGGGGGAAAAGAAATCACATTAGCATTTTGTCTATTTGACATCAAAGTGGCTTTGCCTGGTGGTTCAGTTAAGGCCAAGTGTGGGCTGGGTAAGAGTGAAGAACCTCTGGGAGCCTTAGATACAGGTTCTTCTCCAGAGACCAATGGCATTCATGAGAAGACTGGGTGGGAGCAGGGTAGTGAACAGCAGAAAACCAGCCTGGAGTGCAGGCCTGCAGAAGGGACCACAGAAAGGGCATGAAGCCCTGCCAGGGCCATACCTGTGTGCCCAGCCCTTCTCAATCTTTACCTGAAAAAGTCTTTGGAAAGGGAAATTGATTTCTAAAAGATTGTTTTAGCTGAGTATAGAATTTTGGGCTGGTATCTTTCAATATGTCAAAGATGTTACTCCAATCTTTGGTTTGTATAGTTTCATATGAGAATTCTGTAATTCTTACTTTTGATTCACTAGATGATCTCATCTTGAGAATCTTAATTATACCTGAAAACATTCATAAGTTCTGATCTCTCTCTCTTTTTTGCAGAGATGGGAAGCTATTAGTCAATCCATTACAAAATGCTTAGGTATAAATCTAACAACATAAATACAAAATCTGTATACTAAAAACCACAAAACACTGAATAGAAAAATAAAAAAAAAAACAACCTATCAATGAAGATACATATATAACATGTTCATGTTTTAAAGACTCCATGCTGTTATGATGTCAATTCTCCCCCAAAAGTAATAAGTATCAATAAATTTATATGAGCCAGGGGCAGTGGCTCATGCCTGAATCCCAGCAGCTCGGGAGGCTGAGGCAGATGGATAGTGAGTTCAAAGCCAGCTTCAGCAACTTAGTGAGCCCTAAGCAATTTAGCAAGCCCCTGTCTCCAAATTAAAAAAAAAAAAAAAAGAAAAAAAAGGCTCAGTGGTTAAGTGCCCCTGGGTTCAATCCCTGGAAGGAAGGAAGAGGGAGAAGGAGGGAGGAAGGGAAGGAAGGAAAGAGGGAAGGAGGGAGGAAGAAATTTATATGGAAAGGCAAAGGAACCAAAAAAGCCAAAACAGTTTTGAAACAAACAAAAACAAAAATATGAAAGTTCAGAACAGCTTTATTGGTAATAGCCCCAAATGGAAAATAACTTAATATTCATCAATAGGTAAATTAAAAAATTGTGGCACATTCATTCAATGAATAACTACTCCACAATAAAAAGGATTGAACTACTGATACAGTTAACAACATGGGTCATTCAAATAAGGCTAAAAGAAATCAGACCAAAATGAATATATTACATAATTCCATTTGCATTAAATTCTAAAAAATACAAACTAACTTATAGTAACAGAAAGCAAATTAAGGTTGTTTGGGAGCCTACCCTGTACAAGAGGGGCAAGGCAACTCTTTGGGATGACGGAAATATTCTATATCTTGATTGTGGTGGTGGTTACATGACTGTATCTATTTGTCAAAACACATGAAACTGTTCATGTTTTCAGTGGTGAATGTTACTATTTGTAAATTATAAAGCTTTACCAAAGCAAAAACAAGTAGACGAGATGTGGTTGCAACTGCAATGCCTCTAGAGCCCAACTACCCATCATTGACTATCAAGGTGAAAATCACTACCTCTCCAGGCTGAAGACACCTTGTGAGCCCATGAGGTTCACCACTGGTCTGGAATTACAGTTCCCAAATGCAGAAAGACAGAGACTCTCATTTTAGTGCAGGTCTATTCCCAAAGTTATAATCTCTCTGGTGGAAGGTAAGAAAGCAGCAGGCATCCCTAGGTAGGACTTCCAAAGCAGTGTCTGCCCAGTCAGCTGCTTAGAGATCTATGCACAGTTGGACATCGGGAGCAAGATCTCCACAGCTGGCTAGCAGCCAGGAGTAGCTAGATTCTGCCCAATCTGTTGTAAGCTGACTTGACTGAACACCCCCCTCTGCTGGGTAGAATAGATGATGATTAACACTTGCTCAAGGTGGAAATTTCTACTTTTCTTTTAATCTGTAATCCTGGACCTTGCGATCTGCCTGACCTGCTCCTGAAATTGAAATTCTGTAATGAACTCGAGTGTCCAGAAACAGATCCATGGCCAGAGAGGGAGAGAAAGGTAACCTGGGGTCAAGAGCTGGGCTCTCTCACTAGTACTCTTCTTGCATAAACCCAGGCAGACAGCCCATCTGGTCACTGCCCACTTAAAAATCAAAGCATGTCACTGTGTTTTTGAAGCAGGGTTGAGTGCAAAATTGGAAGAAAAAGACACGTGTATGCATGCACATGTGCAGGCACACACACACAGATCCCAGGATCAAATCTCTTCAGCTTAATATTTCACCGGACTGTTTACTATAGTCTGCTAAGTCAGCACAAGGCATCACAGACACAGGTGTTTCTTAGTCCTGACCTCAGGTCCTTGCTGTGACCATTTGCCCTCATGGAAAGTTAATAGGCATGCATGCCTGCCTCTTCCATGTTTGCTAAACCCAGCCCTGGGGAAGGAAATAGGGAAAGGACAGAGCTCACTTGGCTTGCCTCATGTCCAGCTTCTCAAGAGGAAAAGGCAGGAATGTTTTCTTAAATCAAAGCTCAAAAGAAACCTGGTACTATATTCACCACACATATTTGCAGACTAGATACACTACAGTCTTATTTGCCCTATAATTTAGGGTTCTGCTCTGGAATTCAACAAGAGAAGAAACTTCTGGTTCTAAACATAGCCCTGAACTCAAGAGGGATTCTGGTTTCATAAAATCATCTAATTGTTTAGCAGTCTGACCAATGTTCTCCCAAGCCAGCCTCAGCATGACCATGGGATTTGGTTACTGCTGCTAGCTTTTATCTAGGGCTTGAACTCACAGAGCACTTTTCTGTGTTCTCCATGTCAGGCCAGAGGAAGGCAGGGTACTGGGTCATTTATGAAAGCTTAGGGATGAACACACAGAAAAAGGGCCTGAGGCCAGCACAGCAGCCTCTAAACTGAGTCAGATGCCCCCAAACCACAGATCAATCAGGTCTCAGGACAATCCCTAGACCCAAAGCCACCAGCAATGGGAAACTGACAGGGCATCCTTAAAATGGAGAATAAGGGGGTCCCCCATTTTAATTAGCATCTGGATTCCAGGCCTATCACACATAGTACCAGTGCCTCCAGGGCTGCAGGTCCACAAGCAGCAAGCATGGTGCACTTTGTCATCTCACAGGTCCCTTAGGCAGGAACCACTGATGTGGTCCTACTACACCTGTGTTGCTACAGGGCTCTGGGCATATGGGAGAATGCTAAATGGACAAACCACACTCTCCTCACCCCTTCCCCGGGGCTGGGGCAGTCACACCTGGGCTCAGCCCCACCAAACTGCAAGGATTTCCAAGTACTTCTAAGTACAGGTGTGTGTGTGTGGGTGGGGGGTGGTATTCGTCACAACAATGAAAGGAATGCCCTGGCAGGCAGGAAACAAAGTTATTCAGTGTCCACATATGCCCCTGGGAGAAAAAAGTGGAGCTGGGAGGTCTGTTAATGAAATGTCACATTCAGGTGAGGGAAACCACAGAAAGGAGCAAGATGAAATGGAGAGGGGAAGGCTAAGAGACATCACACTGGTAGAGGCTGTGAAAGAACAAGAAGCCATGCTCACAAAGCCAGGACGTTCCCTGGCACAGAGGTCCCTGGCCTTCTTCCCTGGAGGGGTTCAGGGAACAGAAGAACACCATCCAGCTTTTGGGGGCTGAGGCTTCCCAGGTCACCAGAACCATCATAGCCAGAAACACACTGGGTTGCAGAAAAGCTGAGCAAGGGATTGGGATTGAGAACACGGAAGGAGCAGGGTGGGGCAGTGAGGCCTAGGAATCCCTAGTCCACAGAAGCATTAGAAAGAGACAGGACCATGGCGGTGGGGTTAGGGGACCCATACTCTTGCCTAGTCTTTCTTGCACTCCTGGAGCAGATGTACCTCTGGAGCATCCTCAGAAATGACAATACAGACAAGCAGCCAAGCACACCCTGTGGGCACCATGCTTGTGACCAACCCTGAAGTAAGAGACACCCTTGAAAACAACTACTGGTGCTCTCCTTAGTGCAGCTCTTGTTCAGTTCAGTTCAGTTCTGTGAACATTCCTGAGGGCCCACTAAAGCTGTCACTGACTATCTCAGGGTTACCTACTAGCTACCCGGAGACAAAAATGCCCACCATGCCCACACAAATACCTGAACCAATGTGCCTTGGGAGGGAGAAGATGAAGAATTCTGATAAAGCCCAAGTGTTGACTGTAGTTTTTTTTTTTTTTTTTTTCTTCTTCTTTCTTTCTTTCTTTAAACTGCTTTGAACTAATTTTAGACTTGGAGAAAAGTCGCAAAAAATAGTACAGAGAATTTCCATATCTCTCCTCCCCAGTGTTAACATCTTACATAACACAGGACAATGATCAGACCACAAAATTAACACTGGGAAATACCATTAACCTAACTAAGGACACCTTTTGAGCTTCACCAGCTTGGATCCTCGGATCCTGATGTTCCAGAATCCTACTAAGGATTTCACATTGCATTTTATTATATATGTGGCCTACTGTACTCTGTCAGTTCCTCAGTCCTCCTTTGTCTTTCATGACTTTGATGCTTTTGAAGAATACTAATCAGTTATTTTGTCAAATGTCGATGTCAATTTGGGACTATCTAAGGTTTCGGGTTTCAAGATTTTTGACATTACCACAAAAGCAATGTGCACATCACAAGGTACATGCATAAAGGACTTAATACTGGTGGTGTTAACCTTGATCAATGAGGACACTACCCTCTCTGCCAGGTTTCTCCAATGGAAGGTTACCATCCTTCCCTGTGTTGTTAATTTTGGGGAACTACAGGTTTTTAAAAGGGAAGACATTGCTGTCCTCACAAATTCTGTATGTCAGCCCAGTTTGCTGATAGATGCAGCTGCCCCCCAGATGGAAGGCATCTAATGAAGATGAGCAGCAGAGCGATGTCTCGGGAAGACGCTGAAGCTCTTGGTGACAAAGAGGAACAGTAGCAGTTTATTTATAGATCCACTTGAAGACAGCTCATTGTAACTACTGGAGTTGAATTTTTAAAACCTTAGGAACAAAGGCTGGCTATTTTAAACTCTCCTTGCACTGAGTTCAATGGAGAGTGTAAGAGCCACTGACCATACCCCGGGCGTACTCCCAAGCGTGGTAATTCATATTTTGTGCATCATCACAGGACACGAGTAAGGGTTGCAAAGGCAGACCCAGGGCTGTCTCTGACCAACCCATAGAAGCAGCTGGCCTCGGATTGGCCAGAACCTTTTGCCAGGGGCTCCAAGCTTCCCAGGGAGGAGTCAAAGGAAGAGGCTGCATCCCACAGGGTCTCACAGCCTCTCTTTTCCTGGAAAATGAAGTTGCAGACAGCTGCTGTAAACCAGGGTTACATCATCTCTCTCCCTCCCTCCTCTGTAGGCTTCAAAGACAGCCAGCGCCCCCCAGTGGACGCCTGCCCCTGAACGGCTAGCAGCGGCTGGCCCTCCTCCCCTGACCTATCTCTAGGAAGGAATAAACAGTTCATGGCACAGAACTCTGAGGACAGGGAGGTTGAAGTTAGCTCAGAAGTTCTCCCTGTCCCAGCCAACTACAGCTGCAGGTGAAAGACTCTCAACTTGTCCACACACCATGGGCAGGGAGACAGGGAAATGGCAAGACCCCCACTTAGGTGTTGTTTCCCATACACTTATTTGAACAAAAAGCATGAAACAACATTCTTGACACAATACACAAAAATATGCATATGTACTCCATATTTCATGTGAAGGAGTTGTTAATTTTGTTGGGTGTGATAAGAGCATTGCAGTTACATAACCAAGAAAAATCCTTATTTTGGGTAAAATGATACATCTGCAATTAAAAAAATACTTGAAATCTTCTAAAAATGTGGGGAAGAGAGATGAAATAAGATTGGCAAAGTGTTGAAGGGGCACATGGGGGGTTGTTATATTATCTTCTCTATTTTTTGTGCTTCCTTGAAATTTTCCATAATACAAAGGTATTTTGTTTTGTTTAATAAAAAATGTTTCCTAGTGACTGGAACAAGCTGTAGAGCTGTGGCCAGGCAAGGGGGACCCCAACAGGAAGTTAAGCCACAGAATCACTACCACTCGGGTTTCCTGGAATTTGCAAGCATGACAGGCAGATGACTTTGTCTAAGTCTACAGAATATTCTGACCAGCCTTTGGCATTGCCACAGACAGAGCCCCTAATGGCACAAACAGTATTAGATGAACTCTATAGCAATGTCTGAACCTTGAAAGAAACTAATTGTAAGATAATCTCCATGGAAACCATCTATTCTGATTTTTTTCCATGGTAACCAATAAGAACATAAACACAAGCATTATCCAACACCCTTACACCACATGGGCAACTCTGCTATCCAATCTGGAAAATATAAACCACAAAGAGTTTTTTTGGGCTTTTTCTCCCCTATTTAAAGTGAAAAGAAGTTCTGAATCTTCTAGTTCAGACATGTAGATTCTACCACTCTGGTCACTGCCCATACCACCCAACACCATCTGCCACCAAACTGACAAATGAGGTCAGAAAGTGGCTTCCTTCATTCAGTCTGGGATCATCGAAAATACCAAAAGGAAAGAGTCAGAGCGTGCTTCTAGCCTTGCACACTCAACCCACGCTGCCCACAGACCTCAAGCATGTGTCCTCTTAACTGATTTCCTGAGCATTCTATGTACTAGGCACGTGTTGGGACCTTGGGGAGAAAGGGGCCCCAGCACTCCAGGAAGACTAGTTAGGCCTGTAAGTAACCGACCGTGGGAGAAGGGGTTGCTGCAGGAGACTGTTCTGGGAAAACAGAGCAGGAACAATTCACAACCTGCTGGCCTCTCAGGGAAAGCTGCATGGAAGAGGTGCCATCTGGAAAGGAACTGAAAAGATGAGTGCAACTCTGCTGGGAATGGGGGCAGTGGCTCAAAGAAACACAGAGAGACTCCAGCAGCTGGGGTTACTGCTACATGGGGCTCATTTCTTCCACTTTCAAGTTTCTGCATTTGACAATAAAATGGAACCAAAATTAAGAAAAAAGAAAGATCCTCAAATGTCCAAAGCCTCAGTTCTTGTCTATCTTTTCTGCTTTGCACAACAGAGTTGTCAGAAGATTCTTGTGGCCTCTGTTGGCTCTCATGCAGAGAGGTGACTTATCAGTGTGGTCTGATGGGGCTGTAGATGGCTTGTCAGCACCATTAGCAAAATGGCAATGTCACAGCAGTGGTCCCAGTGGCTGAAATGACAGGTGCTCCAGGGCCATGTGTGCCTTGTAATAAAGCATCACAATGTTAAGGCTTCAGTGTCTTCTGTCCTGTGATTCATACTCATTTCCTCACTCGCACTATGGAATCTCCAACAATCCTGAACGCAAGCTTTGGCTGAGAGAGAGAAAGGAAAACCCCAGATGGTTCCGGGACTCTTGAGATAATGGAGTTCTCAGAGGGGTGTGTGGGCCAGGTTTATGCACCAGGTACATTCTGATGCATGTAGAGCTGGGCTGTATGCACAGTTGGAGCCAAGAGCCTCCAGGCTTCATCTAAATCTTAGAGTCAGGGTCTTCTAACTTCATGACATGGTGACTGTCTTAATATGCCATGCCCACTTGCCATGGCTTTCGGTCATAAAAGAGAACTTCCTACCTCAGTATCAGGTTACTTTCCTCTGGAAGGGGACCTACTTGCTTGTGGAATAGATGGGAATTTTTTAGAAAATTATCATCAGTCCCTAAAGGGGTAACTTGAAGGAGGGAATTCTGGCTTCTGTCCCATCTTTGCCACTTCTACTGTCATTGCTGTTACGGGGCTTGTTCCATCCTTGTTACCTGGAGATACTTCCCCAGAAAGTTCAGCAAATAAGACCTTCACTGAGGAGTTTCAATGTTGCATCACACTCAGGCCACCTCTGGCTCAGATGTCAGACACACACCCATCAGCTTCCCTAGAGCCAGCAGGCATTCTACAGGATAGGAGCTGGCTGAGGCACCCGTACCTACAGGTGAGAGGTGGGAGGCAGGGTCACCAAGAAAGCAAGAGGAGACACTGAGGACAATGCAGGAGGCAGGTGGCCCAGAGAATGTGAATTCAAGAACAAGTGACTGGATTAATGGCAGCATAAATAACAAGGTAAGGAGCCAAGACAGGAAGAAAGGCCTGGCAAAGGCCCACAGCAAGTCTTGTCTTCCTTCTTACTGATATCTTCTGCTGGCATTTAAAGGGCTCATAGGACAACAATGGGATTCATTCATCCATCCATCCATCCTTCCTTCTTTTCTTCCTTCCTAGCACTACACCACAGAACTACATCACCCCCTGAGATTTCTTTTAATAACACTGAGATTAGAACCCAGGTCACATCCCTTTTCCTCTATGCCCCTTTTCCATTTCAGTGAACTGAAGGAAACACTGATTCTCAATTGCCTCTCCCAAGTTGTAGATTCTACTGGTCACAGAAACTTCCAAGATGAAAAAAATCTCTTCTTCCCTCCATTTCCCTGCCCAGGATGCCATGGTCCCAATTAACTAGACTATGCCAGCTGTTTTAATAAGGCCTCACAATGATTCTGATGCATAGTGAGGTTTGGGAACCACTGTGAGAGGTTTATGACAATAAATGCCGAATGTTAAAGGACCTGTCTCTCCACCAACATTGCCTGGCTAACATCTCTTGATGAACTTCCTGCAAAGTCATGCTCATAATTTTCAAACACTTCCCTCCCGTGCAGGAAACTCAATGATTATTTAACATGTGCTTGGCAGTAAAATCACCTGTAATCTCTGGAAGCAAAAGGAGACAGGATTGTGCCCTGGGGGAGGTTCCTGTGCCAGAAGCACTGGAATCTTCGGTACTTCTGGATATTACACAGCTGTGATACCCACCAGCCACTGTTCAAGGATGCTCTGTTTCAAGCAGGAAACTTTTTAAAAATGGCAGTCCAGTAACAAATATTCAATCTTCTTTATTTTTATATCCTCTCTACTCACTGAAACTAAGAGCCCCAGAGACCTTTCCATGACTTCCAGTCAGGTAAAGGTGTGAAATGAGACATCTTAACCTGATGGCCCTAAAGTCAGCAAAGGCTGCTGTATGATCGTTTGCAGAGTGAGTCTATGAAATAGAAAATGACCAGAGGGTGTGATACGGGCTGATGGGGAGGAATCAGAATGCAGAGAATCAAGACAACCTGTCTGAGGTTAGAGGAAAGAATCCGCATTGGGCTGGCCCAAGCCTCTGCTCAGACCAGCATACCTGAGGCAGCATACTGCAGGGGTAGTGCAGCTTTTAATGCCAACCAAGTTTTTAAGGTGGCTTTCAAAGCCTGAAGTTTTTAGTATCTCCCACATTCCTAGTGAGGCTGCCTGAGAATCCTTTCCAGGGCAGCCATCCTTGTAAGAGTCTTATTCTCTTCCAAGGAAGGTACCTGACAAATCCTGTACTATGTCCCAGGCCAAGGACATTCCACATAATATGGAGATGCCCCACAGAATAGGAACCACAGAGAAATGATAAGGATGGGCACCAGGGAGCCAAACTTGACCAAGAGTGGTAGGAACGTAGACACCAACAGCTCCGGAGGCAGCAATGCCAGGAGCCTACCCACGAGCACACACATTCGCACAACACACACTCTGAGAAAGGTTGGATTTGCCCAAAGGCTGAGGATGCTGTGTTCCTTAGGTCACTGAGAAACAGTGGAATCTTCGATACTTCTGGATATTCTTGTTCTTTTCCAGTCAGAGGTCTCTCAGGTTTGTTTTTTTGTTGTTGTTTTGTTTTGTTTTTGTTTTTTTCACTGAGAGCAGTTACTGTTTTATTAACTGACCAGATTACAAAAATATGATGGTAGATACCTTAGTTCATTCTTTCTGGTCTTCCCTGTTGCCATCATCTCCACCTTCTACAAAATGGGTGGTCTTTTTCTTCATTCCACCTCTTGGAGAAGATAATTTGAAGGGCCACAGGAAGTTATTTGCCTCTTTGAAGCGTTTTCCAACAGTGTAGATCTCATGAATCAGATCCTCCACGCAGATGATGCCATATTTAAAGAGATTGTGCAATCAAAGCGTTATCCGTCAAGGCAATTTGTTCTTTATTGATTTTGCCATGGCCACGCTTGTACATGAGTTCATTCACTGACTTCAGGTTTGGGTACCCCCATGCAATATATGGTTCCACAATCCTCAGCATGTTAATTGAATCCTTGTTGAGCTTTACAAAGGTGCCACTGAAGATCTGGCGAAGGCGAAGAAGTTGTAACACCTTATGAACCTTTGGGCTCACACCATTGATACCCCTGATCCTGATGACAAATGCCAGTTTGGGTTCTGCAGGTACATAGAAGTTGCCAGCTTTTCTTGCCAATCTAGCCATTCGAATCTCTGTTCTGTACATCTGTCTATATTCCTTGTGGTAATGCTTGGCTTTTTCATAAATAAACTTCCTCCTTGCCTTTCGAAGCATCTTTTGGGCAAACTTCTTCCTCAGGCGCTTTATCTTCAGCTCTGCATAATTCCTTCGCTTTTTCTTAAGGGTTTCTGGCACAGCAAAAAAAGAAGGGACCTTCTTTTTTTTCTTTCGGCAACCTCCATGGTTCCAGCCGGAAAAAGAGGACGGTCTCTCAGTTTTATTGCACCTTAATCCAGGGGCCTGCGCATGATTAGAGCCCAGGTCACTTACCAGCAGAAGATCTCTGAGCCCATGACCTCTGCATGGCACAGGGGGCAGGAATGAATATTCCCCCAGAAGCCACACAGAGATGTGCCATCTTGATAAGTTCCAGGAAACATGAAAACAAAGGCCCTGTTGTCACCAACTCAGCCCACAAAACCTGGACCAGGCAAGACAACACAATAGCCAAGCAGGCTGAATGGCACCCCTCAGGAAAGGATCTGCTTTCCCCTACTTCTCACCACACTCTCAGTCACACAGATGAGGGACACTACAGACAAAGTCAGCTATTCAGCCCAACAGTGTGAGCAACATGAAGAGGCATATCTTCACCCCTAGAGACATCCTACACTCAGAGGCAGGGCAGTTCTATGTGTTAGGGGTGTAGGTCCCACAAAGCCAACACTTTTCCAAGTTGTGTAATTGCCTGGGCATCTTCTGACTCACTGAGAGCAGGCAGAAAGCCAAGAGTTCCCTTTATCTTGAAAAAAATCAGGAGCCAGAATTTGGGTCAAGAGGAGAAGGAATAGGTTACTTTCTAAGACACAAAAAACACAAGGTTCACTCCTGCTCTAAATACCCACAACACCACTCCTCTAAGCATACCCTTTTAAAAAAAAAAAAAAGTTTTTAGTTGTCAATGGATTTTTATTTTATTTATTTATATGCAGTGCTGAGAATCAAACCCAGTTTCTCACACATGTGAGGCAAGCACTCTATCACTGAGCTACAACCCCAGCCCTTAAGCATACCCTTGAATCCACACTTTTCCCTATTACCGAAAATAAATGCTAACCTAGAAATTTGTTCTTAAAAAGAGACCCAAGTATTTCATGTTGCCAGAAGAGAAAGCAAATCTGCCACAGTCTGAATGTCCGTGTTCCCCACAAAATTAATATGTTGAAATCCTAATCCCCAAGGTGATGGTTTTAAGAGGTGAGTCTTTGGGAAGTAATTATATTATAAGGAAATGCCCTCATAATAGAGATTAGTACTCTTATAAAAAAGAGAACCCAGAGATCTATCTAGCCCTTTCTGCTATGTGAGGACACAGAGAAGGAGCCACCTCTGCAATAGAAAACAGGTCCTTACCAGATAACAAATCTCTTGGTGCCTTGCTTGGACCTCCCAGCCTCCAGAATGGAGAGAAATAAATTTTTATTTAAAAGCTACCTAGTGTATGACATTTTGTTAGAGCAGTCTGAATGGACTAAGACAAAAGCTATGAGACAGGTGGAAGTGAGCCCTTCTCTCTCTGCCTAGTAACCTTTGACTCCTCAGGTGAGGTACAAGATGCCCTGACTAAGAACCCCAGGTCTTTTTTTTTTTTTTTCCTTCTGGTACTAGGGACTGACCCAGGGGCACTTTACTTTACCAATGAACTATATCCTCAACCCTTTTAAAATTTTTTTTCTTTTTTAAAAAATATCTTTAGTTTGTCAGTGGACATTTATTTATTAATATGTGGTGCTGAGAACTGAACCCAGTGCCTTGTGCATGGTAGGCAAGTGCTCTACTACTGAGCTACAACCCCAGTCCCCCACTTTTTAATTTTAAGACAGGATCTCACTAAGTTGCTTAGGGCTTTGCTAAACTGTTGGTTGGTGAGGTTGGTAAGCTTATAATCCTCCTGCCTCAGCCTCCCAAGTCACTGGGATTACAGGTGTGATCCAAGAACCCAGGTCTTCAGTGACCACAACAGGCACCCAGGACCCCCAGATCCCCAGCATGGGGAAGGCACTAGTGCCAACAATCACTGAGCCAGGGATCAGGGGCTCTAGAGCCAACAAGTCAAACTCACCCCCCGTGGCACTGCCCCCAAAACCAGAGGCAGAAGGAAAAAGAAATATGCCATTCTTAGAAATAGGTGGCCTCAGACTCAGGTCAGATATTCTTGGTTGACCCACCCTTCTTTCAGAGGATCATTCTAGCAGTGAGGTTCCAGAGTTCCTGAGTATCTTGCCCCAAGGAGTCAGGGCCGGTGGGGCAGGGGTGGGCAGGAGGCAGTGGGAAAGAAAACAGATGTTTCCACCCACCTCAGAGCATTACTGTCTCATTTGGGAGTACAGAGGGCCTGGTTCTGTCATTAGGAAACAAACCTAATGCCTGCAAGGGTCTAAAAACCTCCCTGGCCCTCACAAGGTTGGCCTACAGAGGGGTGTCAGCATGGAAAATGACTGCAGTCATGACCACCCGACCCTTGCCCGCTGTCCCATACTCCACCAAGTTTGAACATACAATCACCCTGACTGGCTCTTGGTGGGACAGAAGAAGCAAGAGGAACATTTTAAGAACAGCTACAGCTTGGTGAGCACTTGCTCTGTGCCAGGCACAGTGCCAAGTGCTACTTGGCATGCCACCCACAAAATCTCATGAAGGAGGGCCCAGCGTCTCTCCATCTGACAGAAGAAGAAATGGAGCCTCAGGGAGATCCAACCATTTGCCCAGGTCATAGCCCAAGTGAGAAAGGGGCAGGATTCAGTCACATGTAGGTTGGAAGCCAGAACCCAAGGTCTCAACCACAGGTGAGCTCTTCTCCTTCAAATGAGCTCTTGAGAGGTGAGCAGAGAAAAGCCCTCTGCCCCAGAGCTCAAGGTTAATGCCTAAACAGGAGAGCAGCCAACCCAAGAACTCAGGAAGTGGTTTTGTTTTGTTTTGAGTTTCACTGAATTACCTAGAACTCTATGTTCTTCCCCTCCTACCCCACCCCATCCAACACCACCTTCCTTCCCAATTGCATAATGAGCCTAAGATACTTCAAGTGAAGGCAAAAGTAAGAGTTAATCCAAATAAATGCATCTTTGCTATTTAAAAGTGGTTTAAAAGTGCTTCTGTGGCTGGGGCAGAAACCTGTGCTATGATGGCTGAGGTTTGGGGGTGTGGCAGATGCTGAAGCCAAGGTCAGACAAGACACAGAGACTGGCCTTAAGCACAGACAGCACAGAGAGAAGGTCAGGGTTAGAGAATAGGGCTAAGTACTAGACCCCTGAAAACATCAGCACAAGCACTGGCAGCAGACAACATCCCAGGGTCCCTGCCCCTTACCCCAACTCAAATCTCACAGGAAAGCACTCATCTACCACAGGTGACCCTTCCAACCTTCCTCCAGCCTTGAAGCATGTCATGGGACATAACAAGGAACTTCCTGCCCACTCAGCCCACAGCATGGCCTGGAATCCTTCATCTGCAACCTTCCAAGCAGAGAAAGTTCCCCAGCCGCAGCTTCGAAATCCCTCCTCATGCATATCTCAGCCAAGAATAGAGGGAAAATGGAACCCATTATTCTCATTCTGAATGGCTGGGAAATGGCTTTTGCTTTTCAACATGAAATGTGCCTAAAAATAAGCTGTGAATTTCAACCAGAGGTTGAAAATAGCTCTGCAGTGAACAGAGCTCTCTTCAGAGTGGGCCCAAGGACAGACTTCATTCCAAGATCTGAGAGCTAAAACACAGCAGTCAGGGAAGAGGTCACGGGCAGGGGGTTTTCCAGGGTGGAGGAACTGTTAAGGGACTCATAGGGCTGCCCCTGCCATGGTTCA
Source organism: Sciurus vulgaris (assembly GCF_902686455.1). Classification (NCBI taxonomy): domain Eukaryota; kingdom Metazoa; phylum Chordata; class Mammalia; order Rodentia; family Sciuridae; genus Sciurus; species Sciurus vulgaris. Next base: position 117,479,208 of record NC_136470.1, read on the forward strand.
CTCTACTGGTGAGCAAAGCAGAGGACATAGGAGGGGTCTGCCTCCTTGGCATATGGTCAGGAATTCACTAACCTGACCCCACAGACTTCCTAAAACCCCCAAATGCCCAGGAGCGCCTCAGTGGATGAGGACCACCATATATACAGAGCTGAAACTGGTCAAGGGTTGTCAAACTCATGAGCTCATGAGCTCCTGACTGGATGCTGTGCTCAGGGCTCCAAGAAGTCAAGTCACACTTGCCAGCCATCAAACCTCTCATCAGATACTATCTCTGAGCCAGGGAAGCCTTGAGGCAGGAAGGGAGAGAACATGCTCCAATTTTAAGGGCACAACATTCCTATAAAATGGGCTTCCGTTAGAAATACAGGCTGAAGGCTGGGGTTGTGGCTCAGTGGCAGAGCACTTGCCTAGCACATGTGAGGGCCTGGGTTCAATCCTCAGCACCACATAAAAATACATAAATAATAAAGGTATTGTGTCCATCTACAACAACAACCAATTTTTTTTTTTTTTTTTTAAAGAAAGAAATACAGGCTGAGAAATCTTGGCCACAGCTGCTGGCTGGATCCCAGATTCGACCCAATTGAGCAGAGTCCTAAACAGGGCTTCAAGAATGACCCTTCCTCATCTCCCTCTCTCTTCCCCATGCACCTCCTACCCCTCTCTGTGCTCCTTTCACCCCAATGCCCCAGACAACCCCACCTTATCACCGCTCCCACTGCTAGGACAGCTTTCTTTCTGGGCTCACTTCTGAGGCAGGAGGTATTGCAGTGATTCTCAGTTGGGGACATCTGACAATGTCTAAAGGCATTTTTGGTCATCACAAATGATGGGAGTAGGAGGCTACTGGTAAAGGCCAAGGATGCTATTCAACCTCCAACAGTGCACAGGAAAGCCTCCACAGCAAAGAATTATCTGGCCCAAAATATGAATGGTGCTGAGGTTGAACAATCCTAGGTTATTGGAGAATGGGAAGGGGACAGAGCTAGGGAGGAGGGACTGCTGTACTCATAGTTCATGGAATATGGTAGTGTGATTCCCTGGGGGCTGGGACACTTTGGCCAGTCAGGGAATCTCAGTGCCAGGAAAGGCTTCAGCAAAAAGGGCAAGAATACACTCACCAGCTTCCCTTCCTATCTTGGGGAAAAAAACCTAACACTGAACACTGTCATAAAAAAACTAGCTCTCCTTAGTTTGGGAGGGTGAAAAATTCTGGTGATGGATGTGATGGTTGCACAACAATGTGAATATACTTTATGGAATTGAGTTGTACACTTACATGTTGTTAATATGGTCAATTTTATGTTTTATATACATGTACATAAGTATGTATGTGTATAAAATCACAACAAAACAAACACCAAAGTTCTGGTCTCTATTTTTAGAGAGGCTTCGTGTGGTATGTTTGGTGAGGCCTTATGAGCAGAGGAAGGCCCACACATCCACTCAGAATCTCAAGGTGGCTTATGATAAGCAAAGAGTCCTAATCTCGACCAAGAATGAGCATAGGATTAAGGATCACTTCTTCATTATCCACGGGGTCCTCAGAGTATGCTTGTGGGGGTGTTGAGGACTGAAGAATTGGAGACTTGGGAAGAGTGGGTACTTTGCTGGTGCCACACAGTTGGGGTTCAAACCCAGTTCCCTGACTCCAGAGTCCATATCCTGTTCCCTATCTAGCCCCATGGAGGTATGCCCAGTGGGAAGAGTGGTAACAACAGCTCAGATGTACATCTGAAGGTAGTCAGGGAACAATCAGTTGCCTTGGGCCCTGCTGAGCTATTCACCCACCCATGCTTCATCCTGTCATACTGGCTTCTCCCAACTCATATGACTCTGTCCCAGATTCTCAGGCTGTTAGGCTTTTGGAAGCAAATGTTTCCCATACTCCATTTCTAAGTCAGGATTAAAGAACAAGAGGCAGCTCACCCAACAAATTTCCTACTAACAATAAGAAAAATATAGGCTCTCCCCCAGTCGGTAGGTATTAACCACTCCCAAAAGGCAAATGGCAGTGCCCTCCTAGGATGGAGAAAAACTGCCAGGCAGCTTTTTGCCACCTGCAGTTTCTAGCTTGGTTGGCTTTGTTCAGAGAAGCTAGCATGACTAAGCCCAAGGTGTCTCATCTGTGAACTAGAGAAGTAACTTTACCCACTCATTGTGATGAAATAAGAAGGAAATAGGGCAGCAAGAGGCCCTGGTTATGCCTGGCTCACTAAGTGCCCAATGAACCAGGAATCATAGGCGAGGCACCAGAGGACCTCAACCCATTTGCAAATGCAAACAACTTTCTAGATGGGAGATAAACTGGCAGCAAGCAGAACATCATGCAACTCAGTCATCCCCAACAAATCAAAAAAGCGGAGGACTGAACACTCAACAGCAAGTACAAAGGAAGAAAAAAACTCCCAGTTACAGTGACCATCTGGAGGGCAATCCTTGAAAGAAAATTATAAAATCGACAAGGCCTACTCCTAAAGGCAGGCCTAGCACAGAATGAACAGTGAGGGTGTCAAGAGTTGGGGAAGGGATCCATCTGCTGGAGTTGCAAAGTCCTAGGATAGAACTCAGGAGGCTTCCTGGTTCTATTCTGGGCCCTAGCCCCTGACTTGCTTGGGGGCTTTGGGTGAGCCACTTCCTGCTGTTTGGGCCAGTTTCTGTCTGTGGGGGAGGCCACTGTCTCTAAAGTCTGGCCTGTGGCCACAGGAGCTTAAACTCCCTTGGGTTCTGCAACCTTAGCTTTAACATTTCAGCCAAAGATGAATATGACCTTATTTAATGAGACTATATCAGTTATCATTTTCCACCAGATATGTGTCAAAAAAAATTAGCTATTTTAATTTAGGTACCCTGAATGCCCTTTCATCAACAAAGGTACTAAAAATGGTTCAAGGAACTTCCTCTCCATGGTTTATAAAAAGAAGGAAGTGAGACCAAAAGAACTGGGGGCCTTTCCCATTTTGTCCCAGCTGTGGTGGCTTTGGGCCCGGAACCCTCTAGGAACCCCACACTTGAGTCCTGTGGCCCAGGGTTTGGCATGGGACAGAGCCTTTGTTTCCTTAGGCCTTAATCCAGTAGTAGCATGTGCCATGGAGACACTCCCTTACCAAATGGGCCAGGAGCTGGGGCACCTGCAGCTGCTCTCCCCTTTTTTATAGCACTAGTTCATTCTAGACTAGAATCAAAGCACCACAGGTGCCCCAGTATTATTTTGTACATGACCATATCTTACTAGGGTCCCTTTCCCATGGTCAACCTAAACATCCAGTCCCCCACCATCTCTGAGCCAATGCTGTTCACAGTGACCTGCCCAGAGTCACAAGGCTCAGATCTGTCTGCCAACCCACTTACCAGATTCCCAGTGGAGGTAGCCAAGGTGGCTGGGGGCCGCTGCACTTTTATGACTTCTCCATAATCAACATTATCAAAGTTACTCTTCCAAACCATCACCTGCCAAAACCAATAGGCAGAGAATGAGAGAGAAAAAAACATCTTTCCTGCCTCTTTCATTGAAAAAATGGGCACAGAGGGAATCCCCAAAGTTCTGAGCCATGGTGGTCCTCACCAAACACCCCAGCTTAATTCTGGGATTTGCCCCATCTCCCTAAGGAGTAGGCTTTTGGAACAAGTCTCAAGAGAACCTGGATGTGCCACCAGGATGGAGCATCACTGTGTAGCACTACCAGGTCTTGGCATTTGCTGGGTCTTTCTGCCGGGGGAGGTCACAGAGGTCTCAGCATCAGTCAGTAATCATTTAATCCATTTGTCCCTTTTCCTTTTTTTTTTTTTTTTTTTTTTTGCAGTACTGGGGATCGAACTCAGGGCCTTGTGCTTGCGAGGCAAGCACTCTACCAGCTGAGCTATCTCCCCAGCCCCCTTTTCCTTGTTTATCATCATTTCCCCACAAAAATAAAAGCTCCTGAGGATGGCAGATCAGCCTGTTGCACTATGGGATGTTGTAACATATGGATTCCAGGCCTGGCCACTGGGGTTAAGGTTCTGAGTCCACACCTTACTATGAAGCCTTAGGTACAGGACTCTAGCCTGTGCCTCAGCCTATGCCTCATGGTACCCACAGAGTTGCACCCACTATTCCAAGATGGGTGCCACTGAGCACAGAGTAGATGGCCTGAGTATCTATCTTCCTATAAACAGGATTATACTGAGACTCCTCCACAAAAGCTAAGGGATCTGCTCTGCTGGGGAGCGAGAGCTCTCCCTGCTGGAGGCTATTAGCCTTATGTAGTTAGGTGCTTCTGGGGTCACTTCCAGGATGGCTGGCTTGGACTGCACAAGAGGAATTATGAAGCATGGTCAGCAGTCAACAGATTCCACAAAAAAACTACCATATTGGGCTGGGGTTGTGGCTCAGTGGTAGAGCACTTGCCTAGCACATGCGACACCCTGGGTTCGATCCTCAGAACCACATAAAAATAAATAAGTAAAATAAAGGTATTGTGTTCATCTATAACTAAAAAATAAAAAATTTAGAAAAACCCCACCATATCCACACAAGATGAGTGCTCAACACACCCTGGTACCATCCCTGCTGAGACAGCTGTGAGCCTGTTCCTTATGGAGGCTCCTTACTGCTCCCTAAGCAGCTCTGCTCTTTACTGTTCCCAGAGAGACAGGCACCTGGGGTCTTTCATTCATCACTTCACAGACAGAATATTGACATAAATAAACCCTCTGTACAGGGTCCTTGTGTAACTGTGCAACCTAACTGCTGAATAAATTCCTAGGAGCAGAGTGGCAAGCATGCAGACAAAGAGATAATGCCAGATTCAACTCCAAAAAAGCTCACAAAGCAGATTTTAAAAGGCAGCCAAGGAGCTGATGGCTGCGACTGCCTGAGGAGGGGCCACAGCAGGTGGAGGGCTTACTTTCCACCAGGCGGCCTCTTAAGCAATGTGAATTCATTCTATCATGAGTCTACTGTACCAGTTCCTGTGTCTTCTAAGCAATGAGCCAGGCCTTAGGGAAGGCTCAGGCTCCTCTTTGCTTTCTTCCTTTCTTGATTGCTAATGTAGGGGTTGGGGCAGGGTGAATATCTATTATCTATTATCTAGGCTGTGGTCAAAGAGCCCCCAGCTACCCTCTGCCTTACTGGCAAACACTCAACCAAAATCAGTACATTTGGCTAGGGCTGGGGCTCATGCAGGGCTGACAGGACATGTTCTGGGTAAGCAGTCAAATCTGTAAGGCCCAGCACCCATGGCATGAACATTCTTGGCAATCTACCAGGGTCAATGGTGGCTCACAGTAGCCATCCTTTCCTCACTACCTAAAGCGAATACAGTTTTCTGGATAAGAGGCACTGCACAGGCACTCTGGAAAGAGCCTGCAAAGGGGTGGACTCCTCAGTGTCCCTGGCCTCCCAGTGCCAGGCTCTGGGCCAGCAGACCAGTCATTGGTGTTTAGCAGTCTGAACAGGAGGCACCAAGGCTGAGAGGCTAAAGCATCAGTACAAGGGTGATGAGGCGGGACAGGACTTCCTCACAATGTCCTTTCTCTGTAGCCAAGAATATCAAAATACCGACTCCCTCAAACAGTGCACAAGTGGACTGCAGAGCAAAGGGCAGCAGATGCTGGAGGAAAGGTTCCCGGGGCAGGGTACAACTCTGAAATCAAGCAGAACCGGTGCCTGTCCCAACTCTGTCATTTGGTGGGACAGTTTCTTCATCTAAAGAATAGGAAGATGAGTGGACATGTCCCATAGGCAATTTTGAGAATTAAATGAGGTCTGAGGCTCCTGACACATTGACTGTATTGCCAAACCCACAGTGAGGATACAATTCTTATCTATTTGTTTATCATCAGAAAAAGAACTAAAAAACTTCAACTTTTTCATGGCAAAAATAGCCCAGACTCCTTCCAACTCATGCTAATTTGAGCAGCAAGGGTCTTAAGATACTGCCACAAGGTCAGCATCTGCAGATCTGCTTTGGAGCAGCAATGGCCTTGAATTGCAGTGTCCTACCCTAAGCTCTACCAGTGTCTTTGAAGGAGGTCGCTGAAAGCCACTCTGGCCCATCCCCCATCTAGCCTCCAGCCCCCATTTGGATGCTGAGCAGCATCAGCTCAGATTCTTCAGGTCATTCTTTACTTACCTGTTCATCAGAGCCTCCAGAAGCAAAATACTCCCCTGTTCTTGAAAAGGCAACAGTGGTGGCGGGTCCCTATCAAAACAAATGAAAAAGAACAAACATCAAAGGTCACATACAGGACAAAAACTAGCAGTTCCTGAATGAAAGCAGTGGTGGGACAAAGGACTGAGAGTCCATTCAGCCCCCAGTTCTCCCCAGCCTTTGGCTGAGGAGCCTGTGTGTGCAAGGGCCACTAATGAGACCTCTATTTCTGAGCACCTCAACAGGACAAAGGCCAGGCCATGAGATCACAGGTGGGGAGAGATGAGTGAACAGGACAGTTCACATGTGCAGTCCTGCCAAGCTGGCATCATTGTCCTTGCTACCCCAACAAGAAGCTGGAGGTCTGAGGGATGCACTGACTTGCCCTAGGCTACAGAACTCATCCCTCTGACCCAGGCCATTCTCCCCAACACTCCCCTGCTGCTGACCAGAGAGGTGGGAGCACCAAAGAGGAGCCAACTGCTCAAGTGAACAGGGCATAGTTGGGGACCCAGGTGGCAGGAAGGAGCCTGGGGTGGGGATTACTGAAGGTGCCTGGGCAGTGGACCAATGTGACACACCTCTAACATGTATGCCACTTTCTCTGAGTTGGGCCTTGGGTGGAAAGGCGCCTGCTCTGGCTTCCCTGGTGCTGAAGGTCAGCATTATCATCTGAAGAGGGATGCCAACATGTACCAGGCAGCACTCTGAGGGTCATCAGACATGTCCAGGCTGGCAGGAAGGGCACGATCTCCTAGAGCAAGAAGGTTCTTTCTCATATGCCTGAAATTCGTTTCAGAAAGATGAACCAACAAGAATCTGTTTGGCCACATGACCACAACTGCAACCATCTCTTCCTCCCAAGTGGAACTTTTATTATGACTAGTACCTGGCATTCCCCAAGTAAAAACAGATAAAAGAGTTTTCTCTTAGATGAGGGGAGCAGAGCCACTGTCACAAAGGCTACTTCAGTTCCTCTAGGCCACAGCTGGGAGAGGCAAGAGCCCAACTGCCCATTATGAGCACTCTAGCAGTGAAGCATCAGCTGTAGACAAGAGGAACGCTGGGAAGAACCTTCCACTCAATGCCAGAAAGGACCAGACATGGCTTGAGCTGGAAAGTGATCCCTAGGCCATGGAGGAAAGCAGTTTCTGCTCCTCTAGAACAGACAGGCAGGTTGAGAAGTGTTAACCTAGCTCAGGCACATGGGAAGCATGCCTACAGAGGCTTCTTGAATCCACCTACAGCTCTTCCTCTCAGAGGTGCTCATAATGGTGACAAAGAAGAGTCCAACATCAGCTAACACTGGCTCAGAGCACTTCACTGGTATCAACCCACTTAATCCTCAGAGGACACATTGTGCATTTACCCTTCCAAGCAGGGCAATTCGGGGGGAGGATAGAGGACAAGACCTGAGAGGACACAAGGCAAAGCCTATCCTGCCAATCAACTACCTGCCTTCTCCACACAGGTGGATCCACAGCCCAGGGCATACCTCCAGAAGACCCAGGAATCCTAAGTGGCCATTAGCCAGGATAAAGTGGATCTACTTTCACCAATGGGAAACAATGCCCACTAACATTGGTGAGCATGAAATAGCAGGTGTGGAGACATCATGGGCCATGTGACTCCATTTGTGTTAACACTGGCTGCAGTACTGAACCTGAGTGTGTGGGGATGGGGCATGCATCACTAGGGTACACTTCCAGGTGGATCGTCAGCGTGGGGCTAACAGGGTTGCTTATGAGAGGTGGTGCATTTCAGGTAACTTCTACTTGATTTCTTGGAAATGTTTGCCATTTTCATACTTAAAATTTTTTAATGAGTGTACAACATTGCTACAAAATAAAAACAACAAAATGATTTTCATTTTGAGGAAAAACAAAGAGGGAACAAAGAAAAGGGAAGGAAACCATTACATGGAATTTCAAAACAAGATGGGCACTTGGCCTGTCCAGAGTTTGCTGTTAATGGCAGGTTTCCAAGAAGGCAGATCAACTAAAGGACTGAATACTTGTGGGTCACTCTGCTCATCATTCAACCACCAGATGCCAAGCTGAGAAGATGTCAAAAGTAGAACAGCAGCAATAGCAGTAGACCTAACAAAGACTGTGCCCAGTGGCAGGGCAGCCCAGCAGTCCACAGCTCGTGGGGGATTAGAATTAGAGGGCAGATGCTAGGAGCCCTCCCCGACTCCCTTGGGTAAGAAGTGCTGGTGCTTTCCCAAGAGCCACATCTTAGAAACCTCAGGGACAGAGTCAGTGATCAATGTGCCCTTTGGAGCCCAGAGCCCTCCCCAGCAGTGTCCATTTATTTACCAAGAGGACCATAATGCTCCTGCACCAGTTGCCTCCACATTCCTGTAAAAATCGGATTTCCACAGAGGCTCCTGCTTATCAGGGCCCACACTAGGAGCCCCAGGCACTCAAAGGACCAAATGGATGACAGCAGTCCCATCAGATTGCATCACCTAGCAATGTCGCAGTCCTATTAGTTTGTATAAGTACATGATATGATGCCCAATGACAAAATCACCTAAGGATGCATTTCTCAGACCAAGTCCCTATTGCTAAGCACCACATGACTATACAGACAGGACATTGATACACTTTGGGACTTGACCTTCAAGGGCCAAGAGAGCCTAGCCCCTGCTCCTCTTGCCAGGCCTTTCCCTTCTTCCCTAACCAAAGCTCCAGCTCACCAGACTGAGCTTGCTGCTCCTCAAGTGCTGAGCTAGAAAAGAAAAGGTCTTCTCTTTCTCAGTGCTCTTCTTTTTATAGCCTCCTGCACTGAGTTCTTAATAATGAGTTTCAATCTTTTATTTTATTTTTTAAAATATTTTTTAGATGTTGGATAGACCTTTATTTTATTCATTTATTAATATGTGGTGCTGAGAATCAAACCCAGGGCCTTACATATGCCAGGCAAGTGCTCTACCACTGAGCCACAACCTAAGCCCCTCTTTCTTTATTTTAAATAAATTCATTTAGGCTACAAATTTGCCTGATGACCATCTTAGATAGATCCCAGAAGCTTCTAGTATGCAATGTTTTCACTCTCACTCCCTTCCAAACGTCCAGTGTCCACTGTGAGTTCCTTTCTAGGCCACCAGTTATTTGGAAGTGCAATTTCTAAACCAAGGTGGGGATTGGGTGTCTCTACTTATCAGAGCCCAGTAATCAGATAAGATATGGTCTTAAATATTTATTTTGACAAGCAACAATAGGTGTTGGCGAGTATGTGGGGATAAAGGTACACTCATATATTGCTGGTGGGGTTGCAAATTAATACAGCCACTCTGGAAAGCAGTGTAGAGATTCCTTACAAAACTTGGAATGGAACCACCATTTGACCCAGTTATCCCACTCCTTGGCCTATACCCAAAGGACTTAAAATCAGTATACTACAGAGATACAGCCACAACAATGTTCATAGTTGCTTAATTTACAATAGCCAGATTGTGGAACCAACCTAGATGCCCTTCAATTGATGAATGGATAAAGAAACTATGGTATATATATGCAATGGAATATTACTCAGCCATAAATAATAATAAAATATGGCATTTGCAGGCAAATGGATGAAATTGGAGAATATGATGCTAAGTGAGATGAGCCAATCTCAAAAAACCAAAGGACGAATGATCTCGCTGATAAGTGGATGATGACACATAATGGGGGGGTGGGAGGGGGGCAAGAATGGAGGAAGGAGGGACTCTATAGAGGGAAAAGAGGGGTGGGAGGGGTGGGGAGGAAGGGAAAAATAACAGAATGAATCAAACACCATTACCCTGTGTAGATATATGAATACACAAATGGTATGCCTTTACTTCATGTACAAACAGAAACAACATGTATCCCATTTGTTTACAATAAAAATAAATTAAAAAAAAAAAAGAAAAGAAACTAGGGTTAAAGGCAGATTCTCAGAGACTCTTTCTGCCTGGAGCAGCCTAAGGGGCAGGCTTCTTGTCATACTACAATCTCCCCTCCTCCAGGGTGAGTCTCCTTTGTTGTCATTTCCCCAGCTCCAGCCTAGGGCGTGGCATTGCACACGTGCCCAGGAAACATCTGTGGGTCCTGCACTCAGAGTCTGAGTGCCCACTGCAGTCAGCAGCCCCTGTGCAGGTCTGGCCCGAGGCAAGGGCTACTCACTCACACTGTGGGCCGGCTGGATGCATGGAACTGCGTGTAACTCAGTCACATTCTGCAGTGACACACACACCAACTGCATAGCCACCAACACCAGATTTAACTCCCATCCCACAGACCGCCCACCACCCTCTCCCAAATAGCTGAGGGGATTTAAACCAAATGAGCACGGCTCCAGATTTGTTTCTGAAAATATAGAAAAATAAATTGTATTTCTAGCACCTTTCCCCCACACAGAGCTGTGAGAGCTTCACTTGAGGCATGAGGCTTCAAATGACAGTCACATTCAGTAGGAAAGCCCTTCCCTCTCCCACTGGTGCTCCCTGCTGTAAGATGAGGGGGCACGCCAGGATGATGCAGCTCCTTTGCAGCTCTGACATCCCCAAATCCACATTACATCCAATGAGAAGCAGAGACTCCCTTTCCTCCTGCTTCACTATCATTGCAGTATGGATTCATCACACTTTATTCAGGACACTGGCATCCCCAGCCAGTCCTGTGCCACCATGTGGGTTTCCTAATGCCTGTGTGTCCCCCAGGAGTCAAGACCTAGAAGAAATGACATGACAGAGAGGACCAGTAAAGGGCACTGCAAACAGACCCACAGATCAAGGCACCAGGTCAGGCAAGCCCACTAGGGTAAGCTGGCAAGGACAAAAACATTTGGAGTCAATTGGAGTCACCTCAGCACTACTCCAAACCCTGGGATGGATTTTAGGAGCTGCATGACAAGAGAAACCAAGCAAGATGTTTTGCAGGTAACAACAACCCTAAACAAAATAAAAAGTCAGATAAATCCTTGAGAGATACCATGGGTGTACGGGAGGAGAGGAAACAGGCAGACCTTCCTGAGAGGAGCAGCTGATGGCCCCATCAAAAGGGCGGTTGTCTTCAGAAAGCCCTGTGGACTCATGTTCCTAACCATCACTGACTGCCCACCCATTCAATGCCAGGAGAATGCCCACAACAGAACTTTTCATGGCATTTCTAAAAGTGCTCATCTAAAACAGTATGGAATCATTTTCCAACAGTTGCAGTGGAGAGGAAACAGCATCTGTGACGATCTACTATATCAGGTGATGGGCAATTCAAACCCAGCCTCTCCCAGAGAGGTAGATAACAGGATGTCAATCTCACAAATGAGGAAAAAGGCCCAGTTAAGTCAAGGTCTTCCCCAATGTCACACAGTAAAAGGTAAAGCTAGAACCGCAGGATCTCATGTCCAAGCCCTTTCCTCTGCTATCTGTAGCTTCTTGTTCAAGCTGAACAAGATGGGAGAGCACCTATGGTTTTCAAAATGAGGAATGGGTAGGTATGAGCTGTTCCTGGTGATATCAGAGGTTTCCTTCGAGAACAAGGCATTGTTCATCATCTCCCAGATAAGACAGTATGGCCCTCCCTCACCAAATGCGTCCTAGCACTTGTCCTCAGTCCAAGAAGATGCTTGCAACAGTGGACTAGTGCAGGCTCTAGAGTCCCAGAGCTAAAACTGAGGAGGGGGACACCACACCACATCCAGGCTAGCACCACCTTCTCCCATCTATCTACTCTCTACCTAGAATGAGCTCTTCTCTGGAGCTGTCCTATCCCCACTGCCTTGCAAAGTGGTCAATGTTTGCTCAGGGTTGCATTTCAAAACCTGTAGCTAGCTCACTGCTGGGCATCTTTGAAGCTGGAGTAGCAAGGTTATGAAGGAGTGCAGGGCCATGCAGGTCAGACCCACCCAACTCTCTGGTCCATCACCCACATCACTCAGCAACATTCACCAATGAAAGTCTCTGAAGAGCCATGTGCACCCCAGCTTCAGCCAAGAAGTCCTGATCCTGGGGTACAGCATACATGGTGTCAAGCTCCCCAGCCACACCTCCTAAACAATCATTTGGAGCCCAGAGTCCCAAAGTCAGGACTGCAAGAGAAGTGCCAGAATTCTTCAGGACCACAATAAACTTATAAGCAACATTCATCCCTGCTCTGGATTGAATGTTTTTGTCCTCTCCAAAATTCATGTTGAAGTTTAATCCCCAGTACAATAGTGTTGGGAAGCCTTCAGGAGGTAACTGAGTCATGCAGACTCCACCCTTATGAATGGGATTAGGTGCCCTTATAAAAGAAAAGGGCTTGGACAGAAGGAGCTTGGTCCCCTTTTTGTCTGTCTGCCATGTGGGGGAGAATACATGACACAGCACTCCTTCCCCCAAGAATGCAGCATCAAGGTGCTATCTTGAAGGAGAAAACAGCCCCCAACAGTACCATAGCTTAATTTTGGTCCTCCCAGCCTCCAAAACTGTGAGAAATAAACTTCTAACTTTTCTAAATTATCCAGTCTCAGGCATCTTGTTATAACAGACCAAAGAGAACCCAAACAATACACTAGCCCCACAGAATGGGGCTGTCTGAACAAAAGGCCCTTCAAATGGGCCAATAGGAAGTGTGGCTCATCATGCACCAAAGAACCACCAAACTGCCTGGTTGGACTCCCTGGCTGATGAACTATATCCTCAGTACCAGCATACAGATCCAGCCCAGGAGACCCCGGGTACTGGGTGATACTGATCCCAGCTGGCACTAGCAAGTTCCTTCATCCTGGTGACCCTTGTGCATCGAGGTGATTCTGATGTCAGTCTAGATAAGAAAGTGCTACCAAATAGCTTTGCAGCCCTGACCCTTCTTTCTCCTATAAGGGATCCTCCCCCATGATTTCCCCAGAGGGGCTTGCTCAGGTCCTGTCCTCATGACAGGATGCAGCACTTTCTTAGCATCCACAGAGCCCTCTCTCCTGGTCAAGGTCTGTTTCACCCCAGAGTAGCTCCCTGAAGCTGACCTCTCTGTTGGTTTCACCCAAGCCTGCATTATCCCCTTCTCACAGATGTGGAAATGGAAGCATGAAGGAGTGGCTATCCCAATAACTAGAAAACTCAGTGACCCTTCCTCTCATGACTCTCCCAGGGCTATGCCTGGGGACTACCTCCAGTAGGTCCTCCAAGTCCAAATCAAAGTTTCTATGGGGTTCCCTCCTACTAGAGGCATGTAACAAGAAGACTGGGATACAAGCGGCCACAAGGCCTGCTGGCATCTTACCCAGACCAGGGATCCAAACACAAGAGTGAAATCACAACTTGAATGTTAAAACCTGTGTGAAGCAAGTGAGTGTGGTAGAAACTGCACAGACATAGGTACTTGTCCCACCTGGGACCACTTTAAGAGGTGTGAGACCCCATGCAAGTCCAGACAGCTCTCAGTTTCACCACCTGGACTCAAAAGTACCTTTATATCTACCTTTCTCCTTATCTACAGGATAGAATCCCTGGGCAGCCAGGGCCCACTTGAGAGCCCTGAGTTGCTAAGCCACACAAAGCAGGAAGTGGCTGATAGCAGCTGTGTTCAATCAGGCACTTGGCCACCAGCCCCAACATCACCACCTCCTAGAAAAAAATGTTAAAGTTCAAGTCACCAAAGAGCCCACCTGCACATCTTACTGGAAGGATGAGAGGGAATGGACTTCATAAGCAGGGAGTCTCTGGGGACTAAACACCTGTGACAGAGGACGAGTCAGACCTCAGTCACAGGTCAACAGCCCCTTGGGATGCACCCCTATTTCCGGCCATCTCCGGGGGGATCAGTCAGAAGGTGATGTGTAGAACCACTTGGAGCTGAGCCAAATGTGCTTAAGAGCATCTCACAACTCTCATGAGTTATGAACAGACAGCACAGGCCAGCCTCTGGGGATTTCTCACTTTGGAATGGAGCATAGCAGACCCCACTCCTGGTCATGGATTTCCATAAGCATTAGGCATTCAGCCAGCTATGGGTTCTGTATTTTAATCAATTGCCCAAATTAAGGCTGCTCAATTTATAAAAATCCCCACTTTAGAAGTCAACATTAGCTGACTATGAATTGCCCCAAACACTTTAGAAGTCAACATTAGCTGACTATGAATTGCCCCAAACCCAGGGGACAAAGCCAGGAGGGTGAGCTGGGCTTTGCTTGAGGTAAACAAGGCTCTCCCACACAGCCCTGCCCTGCATGTGCTCATGCACTCACACCCTATATAGGTCTGAGACTGGACTCTTTTGGGGTGGGTACTGGGGATTGAACTCAGGGGCATTCAACCCCTGACCCACATCCCCAGCCCTAATTTGTATTTTATTTAGAGACAGGGTCTCACTGAGTTGTTTAGCACCTCACCATTGCCTGAGGCTGGCTTTGAACTCACAATCTTCCTGCCTCAGCTTCCCAAGTCACTGGGATTACAGGTGTGTGTCACCTGGCTGAGCCTGGATTCTTAATCCTGATGCTGCTTCCACATCATTAGTGAGCACTCCAAATGAAAGCTCTCTCAAGTCAGTCACCCCATACTGCAGAACAGGTGAGGGAATTAAGCCAGGTTAGTCCATGTTGGGAACCTTTGCCCAGGGCCAACTGAAAACCAGCATCATGGTACCACTATCACCTACGAGTACATGAGGAGAGTGGGCAGAGAATCAACATCCACTAGAAAGAGTCAAGGACTAGAGCCAGATCAGGGATAGGGCAGAGACAAGCAATTTGGACAGCTGGTCTTCAGCCCCTGTGGAATCCTGTGCAGGTCCAGTCCAGGAGTTTCCACCCCCTGACACCTGCAGCATCCCTTATTGGGGCTAGGTGTCACAACTGTGCTAGGAAGAAAAGTTCATAAAACCTGTGGCAAACCAGCCCTAAGTTTCTGTTTTAAATAGGGAATTTGGGGGTTGGGAGCAGAAAACATTGAAGCCTCATATCTGATTCTCACCTTCATCTGAGCTGCACCATGGGAGACACAGGAAGGGCCTGCCCACCTTAACCCAACCTCCAAGTACCTCCGAAGACTTAGTCTCCCTCTCTCAGTCTTCCAACTCATCTCATCCTGCCTTCAACTGTCAACTCCTCCATGGAGTCCCCTGCTTCCCACGCCATAAGCCTCAGAAAGTAGGACTTCGATATCCATTTTATCTCCCCCATGACCAGCCTAGAAAGCGAGGGAGTGGATGTTGAACAAATGGAGGACAATATGAACAGAGGTCACTAGTTTTTCTTCTCCCTTCCTCTGGCACTGTGAGCTTGGTGTCCCAAAGAAGAAATGACCCAGTGATTCCACGGAACCATTTTCCTGTTCTTCACACCCATAAATCTTCAACTGCCTCAACCCAGTTACCACATGTCCAGGTTTAACAGGGACAAGGAGATGCTCACGTTCCTTTCACAGAGAGAACAATGTCAACAGGTTTATCTTTATGTGATGGATGCTGCGCCTGAATACCAGGAATGACATTTTAGATACCACACTGAAGTGTCCTCAGGTAAAGAGGGGAACTGGCTGTTTAAAGGGCCCTCACAAAAAAAGGAAATGTCCTGGTTGATCACTTGCTATGCACCTGTTTCCATTCTGTTTCTAAGTAGTGCTTTTTGTTCTGCTTGCAGTGAGCAGGTGGCAGCAGCAGTCACATGGGTTTCACATGCACTCCTGGTTATAAGGTCCAAAACTGCTTACATGTCAATCTAAATAATCAACTTGCCTAAGAACTAATAGAGGTGACTCCCCAGCAGGCTTGCACCAGGACCAGCAGTCACCCAAGACCAGGCTGGCTGCACATTCCACTTGGATGTGCTAGCCCAGGGAGAATAGCCCCACGATCCTATAAAGACCAGATATGTCTCTGACAGGGAAGACTAGGAATCACCATAAGGCTGGGAGATAGCAAGCAGCCTCCAGGTCCCCAGAAGGCAGAAGTAAATGCCCATGTCCCCAACCACCAGCCATGGCCAAATGGTCCCCACTCCCTAACCCAGAAGGCAGTGAGTCCCAAACAGCAGCTGAAAGACCTAGGCTCAGTGTCTATACTGGATTACTGGCCTAGCACCCCAGGACCTCCCTCAGCCTGAGGACCTGCCCCACTCTATCATGTCTCTAGCACACAGATAGAGCAGATAAAGACAAACTCTGAACTGCACACTCCCTGCCCCACTTGCACGTAATAACTATGTCCCAGCAGGAGACACAGTGATGACCTATCTGCTTAGCAAGGAACAGCTAGGCCACACTTCCTAGTAGGGTGTGTATGAGAGGCCTGCACCCAGGTCAGCTGCTGGTGAGAGCTGCATGTAGCCCATCTCCCATAACCAACCTATAGGGGCCTTACACTGGTCACCACCCACCAGGCAGTCTAGGGTACTGGATGCTTTGGAGTCACTCAGACAGAAGGGCTCTGTTCCTTTGATATAATTTCAGGAATTCCCAAGCTCTGTGCCCCAACCTCTATAAAACACATCATGTCAGCCCACCCTAAAATCCCTGGAAACTCTGATGGTAACTCAGGGCTTGGGTTCCAGAGCTCTATTCAACCAGACCACCAAGGAATACCTGAAGTCATTAGGGGACTGATTCCATTCACCCCTCGGGGGAGGAGTTTGCAAACCATGCCCAGATGATGCCCTTCCCACACCCCACCCAATTTGCCTCCCTTACTTCCTTCTCAGCTATACCAGGCCCAGACCCAGTGATCAGCCCAGATCACAGAAAAGGCCTACATTCATCTCCCTGGTGGTCATGAAGGTGGCTATCTCATCTATGCATCTTACTTCATTGCACAGACTGTGAAGGGACCACAGTGGGTTCCAAGGGAAGGCTCCCTCAGTTGAACCCTGACCTGTACTGGCATCAAGGCTGCACCTCTGCCCCATTCCATGCCACTCAGTACCAGGCTGATGCCCCTCACCTGATGCCCATGGAGCGTGTAGAGCAGCCGGCCCTCCATCAGGTCCAGAATCTTCAGGGTTGAGTCGCTGGAGGCTGTGATCAGGTAGTTTCCCGATGGGTGGAAAGAGAGGGCATTCACCGCTGCACTGTGCACTGGGGGAAGGACATCAGTCAGGTGCTGGCTGGGAGGCTAAAAGAGCAAAGCTGAAGCCTGAGATGGGCAATCAGGGCCAACCTTGGCTCAGCACAGGTCTGGTGGGCCAAGATAGCCATACTCAGAAGAGCTGTAGATCGTCCCACATGGATCTCCCAGGCACAATCTAAGGCCAGGAGAAGACTCATCCAGAGTTAAGAGTGGACAGTAGGAGACTCAAGGAAGAGGAAATGGATGTGGCAAGCCAAAGGAATCAAGTGATTCCTTCACCCTCTTCCACGACACCCAGCAGTCAAGCTGGGGCAGAAGAGAACACACAAACATAGCATTTAATCTGTTTTATACTGTTACCTTAGGAAAACCAAATGGAAAACTAAACCCTCAAAATACCAATACAATGCCAATACCTTATGGGAGAGGGGTGCGGGGACAGGCAATCACAAGGCTATGACACTTTCAGGAGCCAGGTGTTACTGGGCTCCCATCCTAGACCCCCTACTGGTCCACTCTGTGACCTAGAACAAGCACCTTGACTACACTAAGCCTCGGTTTCTCCATCTATACCTTAGCATCCACTTGTGAGGGGTGCTGTAAGGATACTACCAGGTTAGGGCCCACCCAAGTTCCCTACCTAAGACAAAGCTTGCAGAGGAGCAGCCAATGGCAGGAGAGAGAACCCTCAGACTTCAGTGCCAGCATGGATGTCTCTCTCCTCTGCCCTATGTCCCATATAATTCCAAATCCTGCCACATTACCCACTTAGCAGCTCAACCCCATCCATGACTCTTCCCCACCATCCCAGCCCAAGCCCACCATCTGTTCTGGTGCCCCTTACTCTCCAAGATCCAGTCAGCCCAGCTCTGTTGGTTCTCCCAGCCATAAAATGAAGCCTTTTTGTCCCTTGTTTCCAAGGACGTGGTAGACTCTTGCCCTCCTTGTCCCCTGAACACCCTCAGGCAGGGGCTGAGCTGAATCCCTAGCTACCAGTTTAGTGTCTAGCACCAAGTGGAAATCAGAAAGTGGCTAATGAGCTGGGTGTCCAGAAGCCCCAATGGGTCACACAGTCTTTCCTCAATGCTGAGGGCATGTTCTAGGTAGAGCAAGTCCACAGTCAGAGCATGGACTTGTTCACCACAGCCTCTTAAGAGTTGCTGCCAAGAAAGCCCCCAGTGACTTTGTATCCACTATCACGGTCTAGTGGAAAACCAGTGGAGCTAAGGTAATCATGATCCTGCAAAGTCAGCGCTGTCGCAAACATAAAGGCAAGTTTGCAAACCAATCCCTCATCTCAGCAGAGAGAAGCTGCAGGAACACACTGGACCAGTAAACATACCCACCATCAAAAAGCCCTCAGCAGAGGGGCACACAGAGCCTCTCCAATGTCAGCGCAGCTGATGTGCTGATGTACTGGGGAGTGTGAAGACATGTTCCCAAGTATACTTAGGGGAGACAGCCAAGGCTTTACGTAACATGATATTTATATCTGAACAACACCCTGCAAGTGCCAGGAACTCTAGGAGAGAGCCTGGAGAGGAGCTGAGGGTCTCTGCAGTCCATTTCTGGAGGCAGAATGCAGAGACCCCACTGCCTACACTAGGATGAAGGCCACTCCAGGCCCCCCACCGAAGACAAAGCTAGCAGAGGAGCAGCCAGAGGCAGGAGGATGGAGCGGGGAAGGGTGTGCTCAGGGACCCTAGGACTTCCCCAGCATCATAAGGGCAACAGAGTCAGTGTGTGGACACTACCCTATAGCCTCTCGCCTGGTCAGATTCACCCAACAGAGAGAATCTCCCTCCAAGGAAGGGCAACAGAAACCCCACTCCACTATAAATGCCAGGAACACCAAACACATGGGGTCAGTTACTTCTTCTGAAGAGGCTCAGCCTGGCATGCCAGGCTTAGGGGGATGCTCCAGACACAGGACCCACACTTTTCTCCACTTGCTCTCCTGCCTCATTCACTGGCTGCACCACCTCCACTCTCACAACCTCACTGCCTCTGTAGAGGTGGCAGAGAGGGACCGATCTAGAAGGCCTCATCTTAAGAGCCATCCCTGCATGACACACAAGGCCCAAGGCCCCACGAGGGGATGAACCTCCCATCACAATGACCTGAGTAGACTGCCCAGGAACAATTCACTTTTCATCAAGTCCAAAGCTGCTGGCCTTCTTCCTGGCTGCATGGTAGGTTATCAGTGATGACATAGACTGCTATTATCCCCCACCCCAAAAGGGAATTCCAACTCAGGGTCAGAGATACACCAACAGTGAGTTTCTACAGGTCACCAGGAGCTCAGGGAGTGTGGGACAATATCATCACAGCCCCCAGACCCAAACATCAGAAACTGGTCACAGTTTGTAAGCAGTAGGGAACTTAAGGAGAGACCTGGGGACCCACAATCCACTCTGTTCATACTGCTGTGTGTAAAGGACTTCAGCAAACATGGGCCTAATGGGATACTAACTGGCCAAGGAGCCTGGGTGCCCAAATAGGAGGGGCCTTTTGGGGGAAGATCATGCCTGTGTCAAGCTGCATCCCCACATCCTGTTACAAAGGGGTAGCTCACGTTCATGTGCCCATGAGGATACTCATGATGTATAACAGGTATCATTAGTGACACAGTGGCTCTGGGTTTCCAAGGGGTTTTTGATTCATACCTGAAGTGCCTTAATACTAGCAGCAAAGAACACCCAAAATATTCTTTTTTGCAAACTCTGTATAAATGCCCACTTCAGGATGGTAGCAAAGAGACAGGTAAGTTGGCCAGATTAGGAAAGATAGCACACTGCTCGCAATCAATGGTTTCAGTCTCAAAATACCAAGTAAAGGGTGCAGCCACTTCAAAACCTTCCATGATGGAGCTGAGGGTGTAGCTCAGCGATAGAGCATATACTTAGCATATGTGAGGCCCTGGGTTCACTCCCTAGCACTACATTAAACAACAACAACAACAAAAATTCCTCCATTCCTCAGATAGGTTGGAAGTGCAGGGGTATATTAGGGACAAGTGGCCAAAATACCCTGGGATTCAGAGCTCCAACTACAGCTTCTGAAGAAGGCCAGATCAACCCTGCTGTAAGCCAGCCAAAGAGACTGCCTCTCCAAGGGACCTCGAATAAAACACTATAGAGTCATCATACAGTTTAAGGAACCCAGCACTGGAACGGTGGCAGAATGCCAGACTCAGAGGCCCTGAGCTGGAGACCCAGATTCATGGCCTCCTAGCTGCATGGCCGTGGGCAATCTCACACTTCCCATCAGTGAAGTGGGGAGTTGTTCTGTCTTGCTGGCCACCCAGGCCTGTCACTGGATAATGGACCTGCACGTGCCTGTAAACTCACAATGCACATTTTGGATTCTGGAACGGGGGCTGCTGCTCAGATGTTTGAACAGTTTTAACGTGGGTTCAGAGCATATGGAGCTAACCCACCTCCATGGGGACTGGCACTCCCAGGGCTCCACCAGCCAGTCTCCTTACTGAATTGGGAAATCAGATTTGCTCTCCACAAGGATAGGCTGGAGCCAAGAAACTCCTTGCCTGGGAGGAGTTGGCTAGCCTGAGATAAATGGTGCCAGTTATCTATAGTCCAAAGCCCCAAGCAGGCTTCAACTCCAACAACCCAACCCAAGACAGGAAGTGCCCTCCACAAAGCATGACCAGGGGGTGGCTAGACACACACTGCAGTATCATTAACCAGTTCTCTCAGAAGAGCCCATTGGACTCACAAACCAGAAAGCCACTTTGGAAGTACCTGGTGTCCATCTAGAATCACCAGGGGAGACACTGGATATCACTGCATCCTTAAAAACTTCCCCCTAGGGCTGGGGAGATAGCTCACTTGGTAGAGTGCTTGCCTTGCAAGCACAAGGCCCTGGGTTCAATCCCCAGCACTGCAAAAAAAAAAAAAAAAAAAAAAACTTCCCCTTAGGTTTCCTAGGAACCAGAGATAGACAAGAGATCAGGCATCTTCTGCCATAGTGCTGAGAGCCTTTCTTGTGGAATCAGCCTCCAAAGAGATTCCACACCTGTGGAAGTGGGAGGCTCCCACATGGTGGGTCATAGCCACAGAACTCTCTGAGGAGAACCCAGACCTAAGCAGACCCGGCCTGGTTCCTCCATCAGCGAGAAGAGTGAGAGGTGCTTTCCTCTTCCCAATGAGCTCAGATCTACTCAGCTGACTGAGCACCCAAAGGTGAGCCTGAGACTAGGGGATGCGCTCCTGTGAACACCCATAGCAGTGGACAGGGAGCTCAGCGGGGGAACCTACTGTGTTTACAGGACATGCCAAGTCTTTTCCAAGACTCCAATATACACCAGAAGTGCTGAGAAACTAGATGTTGGAGGCTTATTGAGGAGTTCCAACTCAAGAGAAAAGGACAGTAGCAAAAGCAGGCTGAAAGTTCCCAGTGAAGCCTGTTCACTGGGACATACTCAGGACCATTCATGTTATGGTTTAGTGTAAGACACTGCAAGAATTTTCAGAGGTAAGACGATTAGATTATGAGTTGTGGCCTAATCCGTGGATTAGTCTGCTGATACGGATTAACTGGATAGCAACTGTAGGCAGGTAGGGTGTGGCTGGAGGAAGAAGGTTGCTGGGGGTATACCTTTGGGGTTTATATTTTATCCCTGGCGAGCGGAACTCACTCTCTGCTTCCTGGCTGTCATGTCCTGAGCTGCCTTCCTCCATCATGCCCTTCTACCATGATGTTCTGTTTCACTCCAGGTCAAGAGCTATGGGTGGGTCAACCATGGACTGAACCTCTGATACCATGAGTCTAAAAGAACTTTTCCTCCTCTAAGTTGTTTTTGTCTGGTCTTCAGGTCATGACTAAAACAACTCAGGTTCTGGTGCTCACCTGAATGTACTCACTTCCCCTACCATCACTAAGCTTCACTCCAGTCTACTGCCTAGCTTATTCCCTTGAGAACTCAGGGCCCTCTCCCCAGGACCCACCATCCCCCTCACCTGCTCTGCATTGCTCTGCCTTCTGACCACCCTCTCCATAAAACCCCATTCCCTTTCTTCCCCTGGCTTCAACCTCTGCAGCCCTTTAGGACTGGGAGATGGAGTTCATGACTCTCACTCCAGCTTTGTGGAAATTTTTCTTCCAGGTCTTTCAGTGATGGGCCCCAGGATGTGGCTTCAGCCCTTTTCTCATCCCAAATCCCACAAGCCATTCCCTGTGCCTGACCCCTCCCCATCTCATGTCAGTCCTCACATGACTGTGAGTTCCGACAACCCACCCACCAGTCACTAGGAGACTGCAGCTCTTCACCCAAGTTCTATCAACACTGCTGTCTTCTCCAATGTCCCTCATCCCTTTGCTCCTCAAGTGACAGGCCCAATTTCCAAGTATTACCAGTCAGGACTCATCTTTGGGACTCTGGACCAAAGACGGCATTCAAGGTTCTCTCCAAGGGGTACCTGCTGCTGTATTTCATGGACACCAGGCCCAGAATCCTGATGCATCAAGGATAGGCCTGGACTCTCCTAGGGTCACCTAAAGACACTCTCCTCCCAGTATCAGGACTCATGTGGTACAAACCACACCCAGCCCTGTATTATAATTCTCATGTGGATTCTCCCATCAGAGAGAAGGACATAATGAAGGACCTACTATCATTCCCTTAACGAAAGGGAAAATAGCTTCCACTCCTGACCACTGCACTGTCTTGTTACCTACCTGTTCCAGCTCTCCCTGCCCAAGCTCTCCCTGTTCTGCACCTGCCCACCTTCACCAGTAGATGCACAAATGTGTCCAATCCCCAAACCCAACCCTAACTCAGGCCTGACCCAGAGCAGAAGAAAGGCCTCTAAGCCTGAAGAAGGGGAAGGACCACAACTCTCCAAGTGGGGGTGGTCTCCAAGTGGATAGCAGACCCTACTGCTGGTCTGTACAGTCTCTGAAAGAGCATCAGTGATAGATGCCAGGACTCCCCATAAAAACCTGAGTTTTTTTTTTTTTATTACTTATAATACCTAATACAATTTAAATGCAGTGTAAATAGTTTTTATCCTGCATTGTTTAGGGAATGGGTGACAAGAAAAAATATACATGTTTGGTACAGATGGGACAAAAAAAAAACCTGGTTTATGTAGCTGGGCCTGCCACCTGTTGGTGACGCAGGGTAGTGCAAGCCTTGACTAACGGCCTTACCAGGAGACCAAAACACCAGGAAAGAGACTTCTGAGCAAGAGCAGCAGTATCACAAACATTGTACCTTGTTCCCACTTTGTGCCAGCTAGTCTCTTAGTTCTTTACATGAACCAACACATAAACCCTCCAACACCACCTCAGAGACAGGCCCTATCATTGTCCCATGAGCTCCAAATAGTCAAGTGAACTACCCAAGTATCACAGCCAGGAATGCCGAAGCTGGTTGAAGAGTCACCCTCCACCCTGAGCTGTTTTCAGGCCAGAACCTTCTCCCTCTTCTTGGGAGGTCTGGTCACCCACATTACCCCAAGAAAGTGCTGTCCTCAAATACCTGAGAGGAAACTAGGAAGTAACTATGGGGGTGTTAGAGAGAGCTCTGAATCTCAAATCCCATACCTGTGTCAACTCCCTGCTGCCCTGCCTTTCAAAGGCTATACTAAATCAGGGGGCACAGCCCTGGGCCTGGCTCCTAAGTCAACCCTCTACATGGCTCTATACCCAAGGAAGACACCTTGAGGCCAGAGGTGGCCAAGGTCCCACCAATCCTGACCTGTATGGTCAGTCTTGTCCCCAGGGCCCTGGAGGGTAGTTTCCATCATGGGGAGAGATGAGCGGCATGAGCAGTACCAGAGAAGTGGTCCTCGAGGGGAGAAGTTCTAGCCAGAGACTCACTGAGAACTCCCCAGTTGCAGTGTGCATGAGACTCTGCCATCTCTAGGCACCGAAGAGCTTTTTGGAAGCCCAGTTCCAGGTTCCTTTTCCTAGTCAACATTCCAAGTCAGGATAGCCACAACACAGACTACTCAACCCTGGTTATCCCAACAGACCCAACTCAGGGATGTCCTCAGACCATCTTAAGCACCATAGCAATGAACTAAATGTTGGAACCAGCACAGTCCCACCATGGCTGTTTATGGGCCTATGAGGCTATTCAATACTCACACTGATAATGCTGCAACAGTCTGTGAGTCCGCACATCCCATACCTTCACTGTGTTGTCCATGCCAGCGGCAGCAATGCATGTACCACTAGGGTGGAAGTCCACATAGGTGACAAAGCTGGAAAACAGGGGCCATCATGCACTGTAGGAGGTCTGCCCTGGCTCAGGATGACACCAAAAACATCACCACTTTCCCAGCCTGGTGCATCTGCTCACATTGTTTCCTCAACCCAGAATGTTTTTTTTTTTTTTTTTTTAAACAAGATGACCAAGGGAAAGCAAGAAGTGAGTTAGAAGAGTCACCAGCAGTGAACTAAGGTGGATTTACCAAGATCCAAATGCCACCATCAATTTTTAAATACAATTGGAAAAATTGTCTTCAGAGTCACAGCTAGGCTGCTCTGGAGTTCCAGAGCTAGAGCTGGTACCCTTGACAGGGCTGGCTCCAAGGTAAAAAGTCCTGCCAGCTGAGGTACTGGCCACCCATCTCTAGGAGGCTTTCCATACACAGGCTTTCAGGAGGAGCCCTTGCTTGTGGTTCCCAGCCTAACCAAAGGGGGCAGAAGCCCAGGTCCATTTAGGAACCTGGAACAATTGAGTCCCTACTCAAATGCTGGCTCCTTCCTCCTCTCTTAATGATGTGGCACATTATGAATAGCCACCATCTGTTACAATAACTTAACAAGGCTTTCATTCATAAATCCATCACCATAAATCCATACATAGAAGTTTGAAAATGCAGTTTGGAGCAGTGAGTTCAACTGCTCAGAGCAGATATGTTACAATTTTGAGAACTAGAAAGTAAATGGAAAAGAGAGAATTTAAATAATTATATGGCTCAAGGTTAAGCATTCCTATTGTTTGTGGGATGCTTTCCATTCACACACACAAAAAAAGGAATCAGCCAAGAAGCAGAAAAAGTGTAGCTGCCACCCCCATGGCTCTAGTCCCTGAAGGCCCCTGGCATGCCCAGTTCTGCACTCTGTGCTGGAGCACTTACAGATGGAGGACAGCACCAGGACCCACCTGCCATGCTCGCAGTATGAGTAAATACATTCCCGGCTGGTCTTGTCCCACAGCTTGACAGTCTTGTCATCACTTGCAGACACAATAAGCCGTCCATCAGGGGAGAACCTGAACCAGATAGGGGAGGAGTCACATCACTGATTAAAAGACTCCATGGGAATCACACACCATTTACCACAGTTATCTTTCCCTGAATGCCTACTGCCTGACCCAGGAACTATCTAGGGTCTTGCTACAACTCCAGGTGATCCTTAGTAAGTGGTTTCCCTCTTTGTGAGGTGAAGAATAGTGCCTACCCCACAGTAGGCAAAGAGTAGTACAATGCACAAAACCTCCCCAGCAAAAGGCCAGGAGACATAGCTAAGTGGTAGAGTGCTTGACAGCATGAATGAGGCCCTGGGTTCAATCCCCAGCACTGGGGGGTGGGGGGGGAAGCAGCAGGTACATGGCCTGTGGCAACATGTAGCTAGTGCTGACTGCTGGCATTATTAGCATGAAGGGGTGAATAAGCTACATCAGTGTGGGGAGCCATCCTCATCTAGCAGAATTAGACGTGGTTGAGCCATGGGACACAGAGGCCTGACCCTGGGAACTGGCAGCCACAGAGGACTGTCCCAGATTGCCAGGGAGCATGTGGCACTGTGTGGGAGTGGTTCCCTGTCTGGTTCTATGATAATTTCCCCTAACTCTACCCCACCCTGTTCATCACAGAAGAAGCTCCTCCTGGCCTTAGCTCCCTTTACCTGTGTGACTATAAATAAAGGAGTGGTGGGCTACTCCATGTTGTTAGAAGCCAGATCTGGTATGGAACCATCTGTCACGCCCCCTCTCATTTGAAAAGAGTATTGGCTCTTGTGTGTTTATTGATTAGTTAAGTTTATGAGTAATTAATTGGTTTATAGCCAACATCGTCCTCCAGCAGTAATCCCTTTCTCATCCATGCAGGACATGGCAGAAACCCCCACATATCAGTATAACTATCTTGCTCCCATGTTCCCCAGGTCAGCAAAACACAACAGCATGGAGGTCATGGGGACCTAACCACCAAAGGCCTGCTGTGGGCATGACATCCCCCTTTGCTAGCCTGGTCCCTCCTGTTCTTAGGGCTCTGACCATGAGACCTTTCAGAGCACACAGGAACCTCCCAGGACAAAGGAATGAGGGCTACCCTAGGGAATTAATAACTTGCTTGGGATCCCCAGAACAGACAGATCAACAGTCCCCAATCTCTGACTGTAATGTTTTCCTAGTATCCCCTGGCCCCCCTCAACCCCCTTCTTTGGAACAAAGAAATCTGACATGAAAAAGCTCTGTTGAGAGAAATTAAATAGCCAGGAGTGGTGGCACATGCCTGTAATCCCAGCAACTCAGGAGGTTGAGGAAGGAGGAGAATAAGTTCAAAGCCAGTCTCAGCAACTTAGTGAGACCCTGTCTCAGAATAAAAAATAAAACAGGCTGGGGATGTGGTTCAGTGATTAAGCACCGCTGGGTTTAATCACTGGTACTAAAAAACAAAAGAAAAGGAATCAAATAAGCTAAAAGTATGCATATTTGTGTCCTTAATTCTTGTTTGTGTGTGTGTGTGTGTGTGTGTGTGTGTGTGTGTGTGTGTGTGTGTTCGTAATTCTTGGACCATGAAAAGCCCTCAGGTCACCTGGCTCCCCATGTGCTCAGCATAGCCTCTCATATGAAAGGGAGGGCCAGCCTCCAGGCCAAGTCCCCCTAGAATCCTGAAACACCATTTAGCAATTCTGAAAAAAAAAATCAATCTCTGAGGAAAAGAAAAGTAAGCAAGACTTTTGTCAGAGAGGCTTGGGTTCTGATCCCCAGCACATCCACTTACCTACCCTGTGCCCTGGGGCAAGACGCTGTGCTGTTCTGAGCCTCATCTGCAAAATGCAAATGATACCACCGAGCTAGCAGAACCATCATGAGAAACAAGAAAAACTGGGCTGGGGAGATAGCTCAGTTGGTAGAGTGCTTGCCTTGCAAGCATAAGGCCCTGGGTTCAATCCCCAGCACCGCAAAAAAAATAAAATAAAAAAGGAAACGAGGAAAAAAACCTATAGAGTGGTAGTTCTGACAATGTCTTATTACCCATATTGCTATTGCTAAGTAATGGCCCTTACTGACTTGGAGGGTCATCATGGTTGCCAATTGATGTGTCAACAACTCAGTGAAACTTCTCAACAAGTACAATGTAGGAACTACTACTGTTGCCATTTTACCAATAAGGAAACCAAAGTATAAGTGATTGATGGGTGGCTAAGAAACTTGCCCAAGGTTACAAGCTAGTACCTAACAGTCCCACTGTGTCCCTCTTCAACCCCTGGGTCCCTCCAAGGGTCTCCAGACATGACAATGCTTACTTGGCACAGCGAACCCAATTGATGTGCTGGCTCAGGGAGAACAGGAATCTCTGGCGATGAGTTGACCACACCTTGACTGTCTTGTCATCAGAGGCTGTCACAAGTGACTGGCCATCACTGCAGAAGTGGACACTCCTCACAGTGGCTGTATGTGCACGAAACACAGTGGACTCACCTTTACTAAGAAGACAGACAACCAATCAGGAAACCTATAATAGTGACATGAGGACCCTGAAGCACAAAGCTCTCCTATCCTTCAGAGAACCCTCCCCAAATCAGTCCAAACCCGAGTACCCCAGTCCCCAGAAAAGGAGGCCAGAGCCTCCAACACAGGAGCAGAGCACTGCCCTCCCACCTCCACCCATATGCAAGCAGTTAGCAGGTAGTAGGCCTTTTGAGGATGGCTGGGGGTATCTCAGAATTCCTCTCCTAAACTGAGGAGAGGGGTCCAACTAAGCCCAGACTCTGATGACACCTCCTCCTCTGTGGTGAGACAGATGTCACACTGTAACCAATCCAGAGCCAAAATAGGGACCTAGGTGGGGACAGCCCTGACACCAGGGTCTGTTAAACCCCTCAAAATATATAACTCACACGTTGGGCACCCAGATGCGAACAGTCTTGTCACGGGATCCCGAGGCAAGTAGGTGTCCCGAGGGGGAGAAGTTCACACAGGTGATAGCATCCTTGTGGCCCGTAAAGCGGTAGGCGCGTGACTGCGGCTTCATGTGCCAGATCATGAGGCACGAGTCCATGGAGCCACTGGCTGAAGAGAGTGGGTGACGCTACGATTCTTGGCTTGAGTGGTCCACAGGCCTTCACTAGGCCACAGGGGAAGCTGGGGTAAATCCGGCCCAGCTCCACCTTCCCAGCATCCACAAATTGACAACAAAAAGGCTCCCCATAGTGACAGCCTCCAGCGATACTGACTTGAAGCCTGGAGAGTCTACTGCCTGGCAGTTCTCCAAGTAGCAGGCTTACATGGGAAGCAGACTAACAGAGGCCCTTCACATGCTAGCCATGAGCTACACTCTGGGAAAACTCATCCCCAAGGGGCCCTCGGTCTCCCTACTGACATACCCTGAAGGCACAAGAGCCAAATCCTCCCAAAACTGAGGAGACAGCCCAACCCATTCAATACTGAGAAGACCCAACTCAACAGGAAACCTAAAAGAGGTCCCCAGAACAGACCAAAAATGACTTCAGTTTCCTTTGCCTACAGCAAACCATGAAGCCAACAGCTTTTGGCAAAAGACCTTCACAAAAAGAAGAAGGGGTGAGCCTACTTTATGGGAACAAGAAAGCCACAACCAGGAAAGCTGTGTATGAATTCCAAGTGACTAAGGAAGGGAGGTTCCCAGCAACAGCAAAAGGGAATGGGGGCGGGGCTTCCCGGCTCTGTTCAACATCTTTTCGAGGGTAGGCCTATATAACAAGAAGGTGTGCCATTAGGTACAAAAGCACACACCTGTCATCCCAGTAACTCAGGCCTGTGATCCCAGTAACTCAGGAGGCTGAGACAGGAGGATCATAATTTTGAGGCTAGTCTAGACAATGTAGTGAGACCCGGTCTCAAAATAAAAAATAAAAAGACTGGGGATTTAGCTCAATGGTAAAGCACCCCCACAACACCAAAAACAAACAAAACCCCAGGTGTACCATAATATTATGGACAACAGAATCTAAGACTCAAGGAAAGGGGCCCACAGCTTAGAGCCCATACCATAAGACAAAACCAAGAGGTGGCTGGGATGTGCAGGGAAAAGCCCAGACCCTTGTCTTACCCTCAGACTGTGTGGCTATGACAAAGCCCCTAACCTCTCTAAGCCTCGTGCTCCTTGCATTTAAAGTGACATTCATAAAGCCTAGGACCCAGAGAACTGGCAAGTGAAAGCAAGATGTGGATCTAGACAAATAATCCACGTCACTGCTGTACTCTGCTTCCCCTACACCACACCTCCCAGGTAGAAACTCAAGTCTTTTCAGCTCGTAACCTAGTGCCTGGGTCAAGATGCCTTCTCTTACCCAGCTGCTTCATGTTGAGACTGAAGTCCACACAGGTAACTGCATCTCGGTGGCCCTTAAAATGCCTCTCCAGTGAGGGGTCCTCCTGCAAAAAAGCCAAGATTAAAAGGGTGAAGAGGCTGCCCCAGGGCCGAGACTTTTATTATAACAGCCAGGAGGGGTTAAGAAAGCTCAAGATGTGATCTTGTATACAGGAAATTATAAGGAATCCACTAAAAACTCGTAGAACTAATCAAATGAGTTCAGCAAGAAAGCAGCATACAAAATTAACACACACAAATTATTTCCGTATAGTAGCAATTAGCAATCTATAAAAGAAAACAGCTCCATTTTTGATAAATAAAAATATTTAAGAATAATTTAACAAAAAAAATATAAGATACATACAGTAAAACTAACATCACTGAAAATTAAAAAGAACCTAAAAAATGTAAAGATGTCCTATGTCTGTGGATTGGAAGACAATATTATTAAAATGCAATCATTTTAAAAATTCCCAAATCATTCTACAAATTCAACATAATTCCTATCAAAATCCCAGAAAGAAGTCAGACACTATAGACCACATTTTATATGATTCCATTTCTATTCAACATCCAGAATAGCCCAAGGAACCAGGCACAGTGGAACATGCCTATAATCCTAGCTACTTGGGGGCTAAGGTAGGATGATTGCAAGTTTGATGTCAGCCTTGGAAACTTAGTGAGACCCTGTCCCAAATTAAAATAATAAAAAGTGCTCAGTGACAAAGTCCCCTGGGTTCAATCCCCAGTATTGGAGTGGAGAGGGCAAAGAAGAAAAATGGGCCTTTCAAGTACCTTCCATTTCAGGAATGAGATCCTATACCCTCAATCTCACTGTAAACTGGTTAGTGAACCCAACGGTCAGTCCTGATAATTCCTATCAAAATCCCAGGGCCCAAGCTAATCCTAAAATTTATATGAAAACTCAATTCGTCCCCGCGCAAAAAAAAATCTTGGAAGAACCACCAACAGCAGCAGCAAAATAGCCACTGTGAAAAACTTTTGTTAATTCACCAGAGTTAGCAAATGACCCATCAATTCTCAATAAATACCCCCAAAGAACTGGAAACACATTCACAGCAGCATTATTCATAACATCCAAATAGTGAATAAACCCAACTGTTCACTAACAAATAAATGGATGAACCAAATATGGTATATTCATATAACAATATTATTCAACCATAAAAAGGAGAGATACATACTACATAGATGAGCCTTGAAAACTTGTTAAGTGAAAGAACACTTTATCTGATTTCACTTATGAAAAGTCCAGAATAGTCAAATCCATTGAGACAGAAAGTAGATTAATGGTTGTCAGAAGCTGTAGAGAGAGGGAAGGGAAGTGACTATTATTGAGTATGAAGGTTTCTCTTTGGCATGATGCTATTCTGGAATTAGATAGTGATGATAGCTGCTACACTAATAAACCTCTGAACTGTACACTCCAAAAGGTGAATTGTATGGTATAGGAATAGTATCTCAATAAAGTTAGTTGTTAAAAAGACCAAGAAGTCAGGCACAGTGGCAACATAATCCTAGCCAAGTTGCCTATAATCCTACCTACCTGGGGGCTAAGACAAGATGACTGCAAATTCAACATCAACCTTGGCAACTTAGCGAGACCCTGTCCCAAAATAAAAAGTGCTGGGGATATAGCTCAGTGTAAAACACCTCTGGGCTTAATTCCCAGTATTGGGGGCAAAGGGGGTATAGAGGAAAACTAGGCCTTTCAAGCACTTTCCATCTCAGGAATGAGATCCTGTGCCCTCAATCTTCCTGTGAACTGATTAGTGAACCCAAAGGTCACTAATGGGCAGATTCCTGGTGGCACATCACAATCTCTACTCTACCCAACATCAGAGAAATAGTAGGGGCGTTCAGGACACTGCTTAGGAAGACAACAAGAGAATATTCCACAGACTCCATCCAATAGCAGCATATATCTGAGCAGGTGAAAGGTTAAACCCCAGTCATCCAAATATCTCCTTCCATATCAAACATCAGAAACCTTGAGGAAGTATTTTGCAAAGACCCTTCTTGGGAAAGGACGTCCCTAGGGCAAAGCAAAGCTGATGTCAACCCACAAAGCTGTAACCAGAACAAAGATTCCATGGCCCAATGCCCAGCTCCACCCCCAGCACACCTGCCTAAGTGCTCTTTTCAACAACAGAGGGAGTGGCACGTGGGGGAGGGCCTCCAACAGAGTAGCAAGTGCTCCGTTCTGCCTCTTGCCCTTACTAGAGCCTCCTGGAAAAACAGTGGAAGGCAGAATCAAACTCTGGGTTCAGTGGGAAGAGGCAAGTACAGGTGCTACCTCTGATCAGTGAGTGCCTTGAAAATGCCCAAATCCCTCTTCCCTGTGTTCCCTGCATGTTGGCTTCATCTTCCCCAAGAAGGGTTTTTACAGGGAGGCAGGGAGAGCATCCGGTTGGAAGCAAGAGATCTGGGTCCTAGTCTGGGCCCTCTGCCCAGTTTCTCAGGCGCCTCAGGGGGTCCATAGACTACCACCCAGTCAGAGAGCCAGGACCGTTGGAAGCAACCTCTCAAAAGGACCAGCTTTGGAGTGTTCCTCTTCCTTCTTGAAAAACCTGGGATTCAAAAGGAGTGGCCGGGCCCAGGCATCCCACCGGCCTGCTGTGCGCACCGGTCGGAAAAGGGTGGATGCTTAACAAGACCCGGTCCAACCACCCATTGATCGGGATGGGGAGACAGGATAGAAAGGGCCATCCTGGTCCCAGGCCACACCTGGGTCGCACAGTGCTAGTGTCTTCCTCCCTAAGATGCGAACCTTGGAGATAGGGGCTTGTTTGCTCACCCCAATAGTCTGGCGCGGGACCTGACAGGCAGCGGGCTCTCAAGAGCCCCGACCTGCCCGCTGCTGACCGTAACAGGAGGCGGAGTGGACCGCCCGGGAACCCAGCGCCTCGCCCCGCCCTCTCGCACTCACTGCTCGAGCCAGCCAGGTGTCCGCCATCCCAAAGGGGAGACTAAGGCCCAGACGGCGCCGCGGTAGGCACTTACTGAGCAGGGTGCGGCCATGGGTAGGATCGCTGCGCCAAAGGCGCCGGAGGAGCCCGAGGTAGTGGCGGAGGTAGTGGCGACGGCAGTTGCGCCGGTTCAGTTTCCGCGCCCCCAACTGCCGCCAATGGCAACACGGATCGCGTCGCCGCGTCCCGCCCACCCCAATTAAAGGAGAAGAGTCATAGCTTTTTGCCCGCCGACCGGAAGCAGAGATGTGTGGCTGGCACTATAGTCTCCGCGCTCAGCTCCACCAAAGCAGGCAACCGCAAACCGCCCTGCCAGAGGCCTCTGTCCGCAGTCACTCTTTCCTCCCGAGAATTTAAAAAGCTCAGGCGAGGGTTTCGCCCCGCCGACCCACGTGATAGGGAGCTTAGCCTTGTGGGAAATGAAGTTCCACACGGCACCATTTAGGGTTCGGAGAAAGGTGGAACTACATTTCCCCGGATGCCCTGAGCCAGCCAGGCTTTACCACCCAAAGCGACGGACTTAAGGACCCGGGAAGGAGGACACGTGGGCTACTATGTAAAGTTGCCTTAAAGCACCCGCCCAAGACGCGGCAAAGAGCCAGTTTCTCGCTTCTCGGAAATTATAAATGGTTCGCCCCTCCGAACGCGCTCAAGACAAATGTCCATTTAAAAGAACACGAGTCGCTCGGAATCACAACCGTGGAGTGAAGAGACCTAGGTTCGATTCTCAGTTCTCGCCTAATTCGCTGTGTGACCTTAGGAAAAAGGCCTCTGCTCTGTGGGCCAGTTTCCCCGTCGGTAATACGAGGGAGTGTGACGCAGCCGGTCTTTCTCAGGACCCTTCAGCCCTGAGAAACTATCAAGTTGCCTAAAAGAAGGCAGTACAGGGACTCGGCCACCAGAGGCCGTCCCTACTCAGTTTCTGCGGTCCGAAGTCCCAGATTGTCCTTAGGCCTTTCCTCTATCTGGCCTCCCAACCTGCAGTTGACCTCAGCTGGATTCAAAAACCTTCTGTCACCTCTCCTGTGTAGGTCAATTTGTCCACATTGCAACATTGATTAGGATCTGGTCAGGCCCTAAGTTTTCTTACTGTGTACAGAGACCCCTGGATCTGCAAACCACAGCTAGGTTCATTCTGTTAACTCGGAAACCAGCACATGGGTGAGCTCCCCTATGGAGGAAAATGTCTCTTTTACACCTGGAAAGTCTGAGACCAGACATAAGAAACAGGCGTACATTTAATCCCATTTTTTTTTTTTTTAAGCATATTAAGCAGGTTTTATTTAAAGGTAATAATACAGACTTCTCCCGGCAGGAAGAAGGGGGCCATGGCTGTTAATCCCATCTTAACTGTGATTCAACACAGAATTTGTTCCTTCACATCAGAAATACTCTGATTTTAATTTAGATACTATGCAATTCTTAAAATAAGTGGTCCCAGCAATTCAGGATTCTAATGCAAGAGGATTATAAATTCGGAGCCTTCCTGAGCAACTTAGGGAGACCCTGTCCCAAAATAAAAAACAAAAAGGGCTGGTGATGTAGCTCAGTGGTAGAGTGCCCCTAGGTTCAATCCTCAGTACCAAGGTGCTAGGGGAAATCAGATGTAGTTATGCACTGTTCAAAGGACAATTTTCAGGTCTTCCCACCAACACGCTCATCTTAGTTGTCCTCTTGTCTGCCAGCCAAATATTTAGTGCGGAGAAGTTAAAGGGAAAAAAATTGAATAATACAGAAAACCTATGCATTAAACTAAAAAATTATTTTATTGGCCAGGTGCGGTGGC
This sequence comes from Sciurus vulgaris, assembly GCF_902686455.1. Taxonomy (NCBI): domain Eukaryota; kingdom Metazoa; phylum Chordata; class Mammalia; order Rodentia; family Sciuridae; genus Sciurus; species Sciurus vulgaris. Next base: position 117,513,678 of record NC_136470.1, read on the forward strand.
GCACACATGTAATCCCTGTGGCTCAGGAGGCTGAGGCCGGAGAATCCCGAGTTCAAAGCCAGCCTTAGTAACTTAGCAAGGCTGTAAGCAACTCAATGAGACCCTATCTTTAAATAAAATACAAAAAAGGGTTTGGGATGTGTCTCAGTAGTTGAGTGCTCCTGAGTTAAATCCCCAGCACCAAAAAGAAAGGGTTCTTTTATTGCTGGGTAGTATTTTTGGTTTTGAGTTTGTTTCATTTGGATTTTTGTTTGTTTCTGTTGTTGTCAGTTTTAGCTATGGAATACCCCTTGGGTCTACAGGAGCTTATAATTTAGAAAATTGAATTTAGAAGAGCTCCTTTGTAAAATGGTTCTCAAATGTTAGGTTTGCTCAAAATGAGAGTCATTGGCAGATTTTATTCACTCTCCTGATCTTTCCAGATCCATCAGTCTTTTCTATCCTAACCCACCAGGGAAGAGAAGCAGGGGACACCCCACCTGACTGGACAGGTCCCATGCCTCCATGCCACCTCAATTAGATTGAAGTCCAGTTCTGACTGGACCTTCCATGTTGTGGCAGAGCTCAATGTTGGAGTAGTTAATAATGTTTGGGGGACCTCCACATTGAAGGACTAGAAGGGAAGATTCATTTTCAAGCCCCCCTGTAGCAGGGAGGTGTCTGTCCTGGTACAAAGCCCCCTGCAAGAGTCCTGGTACAAAGACAGGTCCTCCTGCAAGAGTCTCTCATCTTGTCATCACTTCTCAAACCTCTGCCCAAGGGCCAAAGCCACCAGAAGGTGGAACAGAGAAAGAAATGAGAAGACAGGGATCATACCCCATCCTAAAACCTAGCCCGGCCCAGCCAGCACCTGGAAATCCCCATGAGCACTATCAGTCTGCCGTGTATCTGATGATGGTGTAAGTTTGACATTCTAAGCAGGGCAGCTCAGGGCTTGTCCCAGGGTCGGGCAGGTCCAGGGATGACCTTGTCCCAGGGTCGGGCAGGTCCAGCTTGCCACCTGCAAGCTGAGTGAGCTAGCAGGAGTGACACCCCCTCTCCCAGCCTCTGTGTTCTCAATTGTAAAATAACTACAATAATACATCAGCCATGGTGGGGGAGGGAGATTCCACCAACTATTAATTCATGTCAGAGCTTGATGTTGAGTTGTAACTGAATTCGAAATATGTGAGTTCATACTTTTCTGCTCCAAAGACCTGGCCAACACCTCTGTGCCTCTGTTTCTGCTTCTCTCCCCCAGCTCTCTCTACTCCAGTCACATTGGCCTTCTTGCTATTCCTTGAACAAGAATTGTGCCAGCCATGCTCTGATCTCATGACTTTTGCCTTGCTACTGACTGAGTGTCCACTCAGTTTGACCCATCACACCCATCAGGACTTTGTTCAAGCATCTCCTTCTGGGCACAGATTCTCTGACCACTGTACTTAAACTGTCAACCCTCTCCTCCCCGTTCTCTGCTTTATTTTCCTCCAATGCTTTATCACCGTCTGAAACTGAACTTGTTTGGTTGTTGTCTTCTACATATGAGAATGTCACCTCCAAGGGACAGATGTGACTGTATTGCGACACCCAGCACAAGGCCCACACAAAGTGAAGGTGCAATAAATATTTGCTGAATAAATAAATGAATGATTACAAGATTGCTCATGAATTGTAATGGGACCTGTGATGGGCAGGACTGGTTCTTAACTGGAGAAAGGGGCAGCATTTAGGTTTATCAGGGGAAGCTGCTCTTGGGACCATGAGCTTAGGACTGTGAGTAGGGTACAGAAAAGGAAGAGCACTTTGGGTGTAGGTTACACACTTGGCAGAGGGCTGGTAATATACAGAACAGGAGTGTGAGTGACAGGGGCAAAGCAGGTGGAGTCTGGAGTAAGGCTAGATTGTTAGGCCACAAATGCAGGCAATATCCCTGGGGATTGGTGTCAAGGAGACATATGTTCCATCCTAGGATTGAAGCGAGCCAAACGACATCCCCCACAGGTCAGGGCTATGACCCAAGGGCCACCTGCTGTGAAAGTGACCTCTGCATGGTTCCCTCCCCCGGAGTCCCACAACAGTCTGGGCCTCCATTGTACTCTGTGAAATTGCCATGGTTGGCTTTCTCTAACGGCAGACAACATCCCAGAGTAAGGAGAGGTCCAATGGGGCCATAAACATTCAGTCTCACTCAGCCCTACTCCATCCAATAGCAGTGGCCACTCTGGTAAAATAAAATAAAATAAAATAAAATTTTAAAACTTGCCAATAGGGACATTAGAGAGTATCTCTTGATAACAGCTAGCTTAGGCCTGTCCTTCCACATGGTAGGCAGTGGATTGGTTGACTGCAGCTGCCTGCAACTCCTGGAGCAGTGTTTAGGAAGTATGTGGACACAGAGCTGGTCAGTAGCCACCCACCTTACCTTACCACCAAGACTCTGTGTGCCTAGTCCTTCTACCACATCTCATGAGACTGGCCCATGTTCTCCCTCCTGTGCCCCTGAGGAGTCCAGTCAGAGATGGCAGATCTCATTCAGTATGGGGAGGGAGGGGTTGAGGGCATCCCACCTGGGATATGAGAACAAATTCCACAAAACTAAAGCCCCCTACCTTGGCCCTGCACACGTGGGCTGAGAGCAGAGTGCAAAAATGTATAAGCTTTGCTTAGGACTTCCAGGAAATAAGCAGATGGAGCTTCAGAGCAGTAGTTCTCAGCCCTGGCTGCTGTTCAGAAACTTTGCAGTGGGGGATGAGGCATTGCTGTTTATCAAAACCTCTCCAGGTGAATCCAGTAGGCAGTCAAAGCTGAGAACCATGACTCTAAACCAGTGTTGACCAAAAGAACTTTCCGGGATGATGTAAATATTTATTTGCACTATCCAACATGGTACACCGTTCACATAAGATTATGGAGCCCTTGAAATGTGGCTAGTATAGCTGAGAATTGGATTTTTCATTTCATTTCCTCTTAATTCATTTACATGTAAATAGATGTGGCTAGTAGCTACTGTATTGGCTAGTATAGTTCAGAATGTGGTCTGGCTCTGTGGCGTTGGGCAAGTCACTGAGCCTCTTGGATTTCAGTCTCCTGGTGAAGACACAGGGAGCATAGTGTCTAATCCCAATAGCTGCAGCAACTTTTTGTTCCTGTGCCCCACTGCTCAGCTGAGGGGTGAGGTGGAGATTAGCTTAATCCCAGGGACCTGGGGCAAAACACAAGGATACCAGCCACAGCTCCTAGTATCTATCAGGGCTTTGCTGCTGTCCCCAGAGCATTTGGGGTGAGAAAATAAGCCAGATACCCAAGAGGCCAGAGGATATAGGACTTCCCTCTTCCTTGGAACCTTGAATTGTAATGCAGAGAACAAGCCCAGAACCAGACTGTGAGCAGTAAAATAACTGACAGCTTTCATTTACTGCAGTTAGTGTACACCAAGTGCCTCTGAAGTCTTAACCACAACCCCAAGAGCAGTGAAATATTATGCCCATTTTACAGATGGAGAAACTGAGGCACAGAATTAGTAAGTGAGGAACCAGAATTAAAATCCGTCTATCTGTCTGCAAGCCTGAACCCTTAATCCTAATGCATCCAGGGAAAAGGACTAAGAATCTGTTTAGACCCTCAAGACTTGACCCCACAGCAGAGATGGGAGCCAAGACTGGGCCAAAGTAGTTAATCCCACACTAGAAAGTCCTTGGTTGTCTCACATTTTATCAGGAACAATCAATAAGTTTAGTATATATTCCACAGTTCAGTGTCCTCTTTAAATATTGAATTGATGTTTTAATGATGGGCCAGTTAACTCCAAGTTGAGTTGATACCCAGAAAGATGCCTTAGTTTATGCTCTTGTGATGTCATGTCCTCCTTACCTCCTTTATCTGTTAAGAAGCAGAGCCATAGAAGAGTCACTCAGCAGGTCACTAAATGGGATGAGTCTGCTAGTCCCAGGTCCAGAGCAGGTCTAAGGTGCAGGGTTTCCAGACTCCATAGAGGAACTGGTTTAAATGCCAATTTCAAGGCCCAAGTCTGATTCTGTGCTGGGAGTGACCAGGAATCTGCATTTGTAAGAAACCCTCATCATGATTCTGATGTGGTGGGCCCAGGACCTAACAAAGAAGGGACAGCCCTGGACCAGACAGTGGCACATGCCTGTAATCCCAGCAGCTTGGGAGGCTGAGACAGAATTAGAAGTTCAAAGCCAGCCTCAGCAACTTAGCATGGCTCTGAGCAACTTAGCAAGACCAGTGCTAGGGATTGAACCCAGGGCCTTGTGCTTGCAAGGCAAGCACTCTACCAACTGAGCTATCTCCCCAGCCCGCAAGACCCCATTTCTAAATAAAATATAAAACAGGCTGGGGATGAGGCTCAGGGGTTCAGCACCTCTGGCTTCAATCCCTGGTACCTAAATAAATAAATAGCCCTACCTTGCCCCCAAGGAGCAAGGGGACTCTCACCAGAGACACAAACTAGATGAGTCCCAGTTCTGTCCCTACCTTGCTCAGCAATCCCATCTCAGCCCTCAGTTTTCTTGTCTGTAAAATAAGGACACTGAGCTTCCCACAATGACCGTGATGAGCTTACAGGGTGTCCTGTGTCAGAGCAGAAGACTTTAAGTCGGGCAGGAATGGGAGCCCTCCTCATCACACCACACTTGCCTTCTCACTGTTCTTCTGACAAGCCACACTTAGGCCTTCCCTACAGCCTTTGTGCTGACTGTTCCCCATTCTCTTTGCCAGATCTTTCCAATGATCTGAACTGCTTACCCCAGATCATTGCTTTGCAGTCTTATGGTCTTTCAGGCCTCAGACTGAACATCACCTCTTCAGGGACACCTCCTCTGGCCCTACCCAGCACATCCACAAGCCTCCACCCATCTCGCTGCTTATTTGTATGGGGTTTTCCTCCATTTCTCCCTTTGACTATGTGCTCCCTAAGAGCAAGGACCATGCCCTGCTTGTCACCACTGGATACTGAGCACTTGGCCTTCTGCAACAGGCCACTCAGACTTGTCTGAAAAATAAATCCCTGGAATCAATGGGCCTGAAGAGCTCCCAGAACTCTTTCCCACCATCTGATGCAGCGATACTTAGACTCAGGGTGTGGCTTCCTATGGGGTTCAGAATAGGCAGTTCAGTTCCACAGATGTTTGTGGAATGCAGCCATGTCCCCAGCCTTGTCCTGGAATCCACACACTTCTGGAGCAGGAGGTATGTACCAGCCCCTGTGCCTGAGAAAACCAGTGACTTACACTCTGTCTGCTACAGGGAAGGTAGATAGGGAAAGGGCTGCAAGCAGGCTGAGTTCAGTAAGGGTTCAAGCTCAGCATGGTGGCAAGCTCAGCAAGGAGGCCTGTGTTGCCAGGATGGGGGACTAGTGGGAGGAAGAGAAGAAACGCTGGCGGCTGTTGAAGGACAAGTAGGTATTCCACGGCAACACGGGCACCCCAGACCCTGGAACAGAAAGATGTGGGATGGAAGGGACAGTTTTTCCAAGCTGAGGCATGCAGTAACAGGACCACCTGGTGTGGACCCAGCTTCGCTGCTCTCCGTAGAGGCAGTTGCAAGGAGCCCAGTAGCTTGCCCAGGTGACAGAGGCCTTTCATGGTGAGTCACTTTTGTGTCTCAGGTAGGCTCAACCCCCACAAGTTACTCACATGCTCAGTGCCACACAGTCACCTGTGCAGTGGAGGAGACTGAGTTCCAGAAAGAATTAGGTTTGCTCTCTGAACCTGGAGCAGCAGGAGGGGTCTTGCATAGATGTGGGCAATGATTACACTTATCAGTCTCCCTAGGGCTTGCTATGTGCTCCCTCACTCAAAGCCCATCTGTGGCTCCCTGGGTCTAAGGATTAGGTCACACTCCCCATTGCCTACCTGCTCTGCCCCTGCCACCTCTCCAGTCTCACCTGTGTCCCACCCTACTAAGACAACTCATGCTGTCTCTCTGCTTGGGAGGTTCCTGTGTCTGACCATCTCAGAGGAAATCCTGCCCCCTAACCTTTATTCAGTGTCCCTACCCATCATGGACTGCATTCCCTCTGGCTCCCACTGGGCTCAGGCTGCTCAGAAGCCCTCTGGTCAGATCTTGTTCCCCTGTGGCTACTGGAATCAGATCTTATTCTAGCTGAGGATTCATGTGCTCCTGGAGGGAGGGTCCTATCAGTTCATTCTGGTCCTCTCTTCACCACATGAAATGGGTAAACATGTGTGCACAGGTGTGTGTATATGTATCAGCATGTGCAGCCAAGGGTGCATACAAGTGTCTGTGAGTGTGTCTGCACATGCATGCATGTCTGGAGACATGGCTGTGTGTGTGTGTCCACGGCTAAGCTTCTGTGTTCATGTGTGTTTGTGTGCATGTTTGATTTTATCTGTGTGTACATCTGTGGATGTGTGTGTCATAGTTGTGTCTGAGTGCTTGTGTGTATTTGCATGTGTCTGTGTGGGTGCATGTGCCTGTGTGAGACTGCATCGACCTGTGCCTGTGTAGCCTCCAGAATCTGTAGTTTGATTTCCTCCAGAAACTGACCTGGAGAAAGGATTCAAGGGTCATTCATTTAATTGGGTGGTGATTCTAGGAAACACCAGGAGGGAGTGAGAAAGTGATACAGAGAAAGAAGGAATAACATGTGTGTTACCAAGAAAATTACCATTGTGGGTGATCAGGGGCATCCCACTGGAGGAGTGGAGGAATCAAGTTTATTCACCCATTTTCAGTAGGCATGGTTGGGGCTTGGCATTTCCAGCTTGCCCTACACACAGAACTTAGGGGTCCTGGGGCAAAGAAAGGACTCAGGCACAGGCTCTACAGTACTGAAGGCAGGAATTCAGGCGTGTGTAAGCAAACATAGCAAGTGGAAGGGAACCAGGAAAAGCAGGTACACTGTGCATCCACATTTATGTGCACTGGTGTCCTGTTATACCACAGGGACATAGGGACTCCAATGACTCTGGAGAGTCACAGGAACTCTGTGAAAACTTCTAATTCGAGGAAAGGTCAGCCCAACATCAGGCAAACTCTGGCCTTGCCCTTTCTCCCTCCCCAACCAGGCTGGCTCAGGAAGGGCCAAATTATGCCAGTGCTGAGTCACATTCTCCCAAATTGATCTATACCTGTTTTGGGCACTGGTATATCCTGCCCTGGGACTAGAATGGATTCTGGGAGTCAAAGTACAGTGAGTTCAGGTAGACAAGGAAGGCCTTTCTGTGAAGAAGAGTAAGACCTAGAATCTGGGCTCCTCTGTCTCAACCTTGTGGCCCTCAGGAGCCTGGACAGTACCCAAGAGGCCTCTAATGCCAAGCAGGGAAGTCTAACCTCTGCCCTGTAGGCAGTAGGGGGGGTGGAAGTTATGTGTGCCAGTGAAGGGCACAGTCCCCATCCACATCTAGAGGATGGCTCTGTGAGCAGGGCTAGTGGCCAAGCTGTTGCAGGAAGGGGAAAGGACACTAGCCAGAGCACTCAGAGGTTTCTAAGATGTGTAGAACTGAGTAGTTTGTGTAAAACGCTAATGTGGCAAGGGATTAGCCCAGGGCTAAAAGCAATGTGCTGGGGTGACACTGGCCAGGGGCTATCCCTCTTTGGGTAGGGTTGGCAGTCAGTTACTGTCTCAGCAAGGCTTAGGAACTCAGGAACTATGGAACTGGGCTGAGGATGAGGGGCTAAGGGGATCAGAGAAGGGGGACCTTCCAGGTCTCATTGTCAGGGTCTAATGGCCATCAAGTAGTAGGAGTGGAGGAAGCTACGAAGAAAGTATGAGACTAAATTGGGGGCAAGGAGCAGACAATGCAATGTTACAGGGCTGGGGTGATACAGGAAGAATCCAGGTGCCTCAGAGAGGTGTCCTGAGGTCCAACAGGGGAGATGGGGAGGGGAGAGGCTTGGGCCAGGGAGTGAGGAGTGGCAAAAGAAGGGGGCCAGCCACAGGGAGACCGTGACAGCATATGGATGTAGAAAGGGCACTGGGGGCAGTGCCAGACCATGGAGAACCAGAATTCCCAAATGGATAGTTGGGAGTGGCATCAAGGACTGAAGTCATCGTGAGGTCTTGATGGATGGTGGGGGTATCCCTGAAGCCTGCTGGAGAAGGCAAGGAGATAGGTGGACCTAGAACTGGGGGAAGCAGGAACATGAGGATGTCTATAGGAGCTAACAGGGAAAGGATGGGATCTCCTTTGGGGCAGGAAGTAGGTTAAGGGATGGAACCAAGAGAGAAGGTGGCAGGCCAAGAGTGACTGTTTGTAGGGGACAGGCTGAGCCCACAGGCTTGGAGTTGTGCAACACTGGGCTCCAGTCCCAGGTGTATTGTCGACCTGCCCTTGTGGGCAAGGGCTTAAGCTCCCTGAGCCTCATGTAAGATGGAGAACCTAACAGAACCCAGGCACATTAGTTCCTACATCTATTATAATAAAGATCACAAATTATGTGGCTTAAAAAACATAAATGCATTCTTTCACAGTTTTGGAGACTAGAAGTCAAAGAGCAAGGTGTCAGCAGGGCTATTCTTAAACGACTCTGTGTTGTCTCTTCCAGTAGCCCCAGGAGTTCTGTAGCTTGTGGTGGTATCACTTCAACCTCTTAAATAAGAAGAGCAGATGAGAGACAACTTGGATGGATGGTGGGGCCAACTTTCCCTGCATGTGCCCCCACATACTTACACATACACACGTGTGAGTGCCCAGGCAGATACACGTGCATGGGAAGCAAAGCACCAATCGTGAAGTTACACCCAAGAGGGCTAGGACAGGTGACTCAGGAACCTCAGCCTGCAGCCTCTTGCCTGGCACATCCAGGCTCAGAGCATAATGTTAGCTTCCTGGGCAGAAGGACCAGCAAAGTCAAAGCTTTGCTCATCAGAAAATTCCTTGGGAATCTTAAGCAAAGCCAACACTGACATCATGTGCAAATTCAAAAAGACAGCCCTCCACACCCAAGGCTGTTCAGTCCCACAGCTTTGGCACAATGGGGAAAGACAGTGGGTTGCATCCAGCACAGCCATTTAGGGGACAGGGATCAGACACAGAATCACATAGTTCCTGGGGTCCCAGTGGAGATTATGGGCAGCCATCCCCACAGACAGAGGAACATGTCATTGGAATCTCTCACTTCTCACATCTGTCCCAGTAACTCCTATACATCTGGCCATCACAAAGGCCTCCTTCTTCTCAGCTTCCCACTGAGGTCACCCCAAGGCCAGGTCACCCCAAGGGCCAGCTAAGGGAGAGTTGAAGAGAACAGACCTGGCCCCAGTTCCTGCCCTACTCAGAAATTGCTGGTTTCTGTCACAGGATACCCTGAGCTCCTCAGGGTCACTGTGGGAAGCTGGGTGAAGTGAGTTTATCAGTACTGCCATGACCTCTGAGCCTGCATTAGGAACATGAAGTGCTTTGAGTAGAACGCAGGTCAACACTGATAAGGTTCATGGAGTGGTGACAGAGCCCACGGGGGCCACTCACCACTGGCCCAAGCTGGACACCTTGCTCCACCCTCTACCCTCCTGGGTCACAGAACCTGATGTGAGAGCAGGAACCCCCCATCTGTTTCCTTCTGTGTGATGGAAATGTTCAGGTCAGGCTGGCCTGGGAGGACTGAGATTCAGCCCCACTGAATCTGCTGAGCTGCTCCAGGCTCCACCCATCTAACAGAACCCCAGCACCCCCCAACCCCAGGTGCCAAGCCCTGCATTCAGAGGGTGTTTTGAACACAGTGGCACAGTTCTGGCCTCCTGGAGTTGATAGAGATTAAGAGAGGCAACAGGACAGCAATAGTGAAGGCCTGAGGTAGGGTTTTTTGTTTTTTTTAGTTGTTGATAGACCTTTATTTTTTATTTGCTGAGAATCGAACCCAGAGCCTCACACATGCGAGGCAAGTGCTCTACCACTGAACCACAACTCCAGACCCTGAGATATGGTTTTGCTAGGTGGATTTAATGGAAAGAAAAATGAATTGTAGAGCTGTCATCGAGGTGTGTGGGCCTTGCAGACTCCTGTGAGGACCTGGCCTCTAGAAAGGAGCCTTCGGCGTTCTTTGAGCAAAGGAGGAACTCCAAGCAGTTTGGGGTTTTAGAAAGATCAAGCTGGGTACTCTGAGATAAGATTAATGGTTTCTCAAGCGTTCTCTGGACAGCAGCATCTGAGAAGTTGTTCAAATGCAGATCCTCAGATCCTCAGTTGCCTGTTGATTCAGGAATTGGGGGGAGGATGACACACAGAGATCTGTATCATAAAGAACCCTCCAGGGAGGGCAAGTGTGGCTCAAGCAGTTTTGATCAAGTGCTTCTGTTTCTTAGATTTTTCTTTTGTTTCTTTTGTGTTATTGGGGATTAAACGCAGGGTCTCTGAAAGCTAAGCAAGTGCTCTACCACTGAGTTACATTGCTAGTTCTCAGGTGCTTCTGGAAAACTCTGAACCTACCAGAGGCTCTGAAGAGAACGGTTCATACTGTCAACTGTGTATGGAAATAAGGCACACTTGATTACTTTCCCAAACCACAACTCTAAATGCTTCTGGCACACATGCCTTGTTAAAGGCTCCTGCCAAAATCCACAAAAAATGAAACCACTTAACCTATGTTCAGTCCAGGTAAATTATATAACACACTTTCCTAACTTTTTGTTTATGGGACACTCTAGAACACTGAATAAAATCTGGCCACACTGAAAAATGCCAGTTCAGTGTGTTTTGGTTTATTGGTTTATTTTCTCAGGCTCCCATGCTACATCTGGCACAGAGCAACCACTCAATAACTGCCCTTTGAAAAATGCACAAATCTCTCCATGATGACCCTGTCAGCCCTGGGTGATTTACAAATCAACTGACCTTTCCCCAAGATCTGGGGGGTCTTGGCTACAGTCCCTCATGCATTGACTCCCTGGGCTGCCCTGGGAGCCTAAGGGCTTTGGAGAATTCAAGAACAAGAGGAGGAAGATGAAGGGCCACCACCTCAGCCTTCCCAGAACAATGACCGTCTGTGGTGCTCAGGTTGCCCTCTTAGCCTGAACTCATGGCCAAGTCACAAGGAATCTTCTCTAGAAGATTTTTTTTTTTTTTTTTTCCCAAGAACCATCCTCTGGGCCCAAATGACATGTTATTTATAGGCAGCTTTGGTGGCTCCCAGGAGGTCTGTTCATGTCAGCCTCTGCCTTAAAGGTGGGCAGCCACTCTGACCCTTGCAGACAACCAAGTATCTATCAGACCTGCCTCAGGTCCCCTTTGAGGCCTCAAGGTTGGCCTGGCTTTCCTTTGCTCTCAAAGAAACCTCATCAGGGCCCATTCATTAGCAAGAGGCTTCTGGCCAAGAGGTTTGAGTAGAGATTCAGGGGCAAGACAGTTCAAGAAATGCCAGAGGTCACAGAATTGGAGCTGTTTCCCTCAGGGGCACTGGAGACACCTGAAACCACCAGGTCCATGTTCCCATTGATAGGTAGAGAAACTTGGGTCCAGAAAGGAGAAGGAGCTGTTATGGTGACATAGTCTGACTATAATGTCACTGGGTTCATACTTTGGTCAGTTTGGAAGTTTTCAGGCATGTACAGCATCATCAAGACAGCTCTGAGCAGGAAGACCACAGAGTCAAGTAGAGAAAGGGACAGTCATTGTTCTCGATAGCCCTGACGTCATCATGAGTGCAGGCAAGGGAAGAGCATGATGCCACATCCTAGGGAGCTAGGGCGCCCTTGGCAGGTGGCACAGTAAGACTGAGGGGTGAACAGTGCAGTCCTGTGACCATGCACATCTCAATCACGTGGTGTGACACCATATATGATATTCCAACTGTGGCACACAGTGACTGTCCATGTGTGATGGTATCACAGCCCTAGGGGCACACTGTGGCTATATCTGTGCATCACCTGTAGTAATGTGGCTCTGCAGTTACCTGTGGCTGTTGGTATCTGTATTGCTGTCCCTATGACCAGAGGATTGGACATGTAGTTATGTGTGAGCTGCTGTTTTTAACTCTGCATACCTGTGGTCCTGGGACTATGTATGTATTTGAAAGGGACTGAGACAGCTCTTGATATTTGTGTGTACCTATAAATGTGACAAGCAGGCTTCTCTGGCAGAAGCTTTGTCCTAAGAACTTTCAGATGTGAATTGTCACTTCACAGTTACCAGTGGTCTTCTTTAGATGCAGGCAGACTATAGAAAAGTGATCCCTTCTATCACATGGCCATGGGCATTTTCTGATGTGCTGTCCAAAAAGCAGGTGTGGGAGAAGAACTCAGAGGGGTGTTGGGTTCTGAGATAAAGATATGCCACCTGCTCTGTAGTCTACCCCATAACCTCCATCTCAGCTCTGCTCCAAGGGGTTTCAGTTGACTCCTAGTTACCACATACAGTGTCCTGACCAGGTTCGAGATCAGAGAGGGCCTGTCCCATGGCAAGTACAGAGAGAGATGTTGAGGATGATGGTGGGGACATCTTGGAGGGCCCACGTCAGCTTGTATGTGCATGGTTGGTGGTGTGGTGGGGGATGCCAGGACCTGGGCACTTTCACATCTTTCCCAGGGCAGACTCCCAAAGGTGCCCAAGCAATGGTATGCCCAGTAAATGACCTTGCTCAGGTTCCCCTTCTTCTCTCAGGCCCCTTGGTGAACTGTCATCAGCTTCCAGCATCCCACACTTGCATCTGTGCTGACACAACCTGCCCACAAACTGCCCCATCTCTGGGGCCCCAAGGACTCATCCACAGACACTCATTCACACACAGTCCACAACTAATCCTCATTTATCCTCCCACTCCATTCATTCATGCATTCACTTATTCATTCGACAAATGCCCACTGAACACCTGTAATGGGCCAGCAGCCCTGTTGACCTCCTCCAGTCCTCCCAAGTCAGAGTAAAGAAGGTACAGCTCCAAGGCACCCTTAGGGTGGGCAGCTCAGCAAAAAGGAACTTGGGGCTGAGTGGTCTAGTGGCCGTTAGGAGAGGGGAAGCACAGAACTGGTGTCACAACCAGGCCAGTGCATCAAGCCGGATGGGTTCTGGAAATTGGGTAAACATGTGGCTTCCCCACCCACCCAGCTATGCCAGGCTGGGTCTGGCACAGTCAACCTGCCTGAGGCCCAGGGCCTGCTTCATCTGGAGTAGAGACCAAGGCTTTAGAGCTGTCCTCCCATTCCAAATCCCACACAACAAAGTCCATCTCTTAGCTGGCTCTCAGGTTTGTCTTGGTTGGGTTCAAATTGTCTTTGTATAAGAGGCACCTCGTGTCCCCTTCCCACCAAGCTATACCAGACTCCGTGGCATGGGGTTTTTTGGCCTTCCAGCTCCTCCTTACTCCCTCTCACAAGAGTCCCCCAGAGGCCTATGAGTCCCAGGGAACCTGCTGCCCTCACCTATGTGGGCCCTGAAGACCTCTTCACTGCTGATCCTGACTGGATCTTGGTCCAAGGCTTAGCTTATTAGGACTGCAGGGTGGTAGTGGGCTGAACCGACTTCCCCTAGGCAGGGACCCATCACCATCTATCACTCCTCTGCTGATTTCATTCACAACTCCAAGGCCTATATCAGGGCCCAACAACTCCAGAGATGGTGAATATCAGCATGTCACAACTCGGTTAGTTTTGTGCAAGAATCTGTTAACTCAGTACCTATGGAGCCCCAATAATGCCTGCAGTCTTACTTCTCCCAGAAGAGTTTCGGGGTTTTAAAAAAATTTTTTTAGTTGTAGATGGACACAATACCTCTATTTTATTTATTTTTATGTGGTGCTGAGGATCAAACCCAGTGTCTCACACGTGCTAGGCAAGTGCTCTACCACTGAGCTAAGACCCCAGCCAGAGTCTGAGGGTTTTGATTAAACCCAAAGGAAACTTCTGGAAAGAAAGCCACCAGTGGCCCCTTGGATACCTTGCAAGGGTCTTGACAAGGAGATGAGTGAGAAAGTAAGGACACATTGAGGTGTGGCCACAGGAAGGCAGGCCTGGCTCAAATCCTGACCCCAGCTCTGAAACCCTAGAAAAGTCACTTGTTCCAAGTTCAGTTTCCTCATCTGTAGCCAACAGATAACACTGCCTGTGTGCTATTTCTTGGTGCCGGTGGCTCCAGAGAGGGAGCATCTTGTCAAGCCTTCACATCAACCTTGTGCATAGAAAGTATCAGTCAGGATTCTCCTCAGAAGCAGGACCAAGAGGAGAGAGAGGCAGGGTGGGGGGTGCCAAAGGTATTTAAGGAATTGGCTACCATGATTATGGAGGCTGATGAGTATCAGCAAATCCATAAGGGCAGGTGGGCTGGCGGGACACCCTGGCAGGACTTCTGCTTTAAACACCTTGTAGCACAAGGCCTTCCCAAACAAATCTATTTTTTGCTCTTATGGCCTTCAGCTGATTGATTAAGGTCCACCCACATTACCAGGATAATCTCCTCTACTTAAAGTCAGCTGTTTGCAGATGTCAGTCACAGGTACAAAACCCTTTTGCAGCAATATCTACACTAGTGTTTAAGCAAACAATGAACCCCATAGCAAAGCCAAGGTGACACACAGCATTTAACCATTCCAGGAAGTATTCCTCCCTTTTTGTGCATGAGGAAGTTGAAGCTCAGAGAGGCTGAGTTGACAGCTTAAGGCTGGAGGAGAAGCTGGGAGTGCAACTAAGCCACATTCTGAGGATGGGCCTACAGGTAGCCAGTTCATAGGGTGTTTGCATAAGACACATAGAGTGCCTGGCTCTACTATGCCTATGACAGAGACAACATTCAATAAGGCAGAGGCTGTTTCCCTTTCTGTTAGCACTGAGAAGGATGACAGAGTGGCTGTTGGAATTGGCAACAGAGTTAAGGAGGAAAGCACCAAGCCTCCTCTCTGCCATTAGAGACAAGTTCTAGAATACAGGATAGAAAGCCCTTTCTCCTACCAGGGGGTCCCAAGGAGGGATAAGAGGAGAGCAGAGGGCTGGGGTTGTGGCTCAGTGGTAGAGCACTTGCCAAGCACAGAGGCACAGAGTTTGATCCTTGGCACCACATAAAAATAAATAAATAAAGGTTTTGTGTCCATTTGCAACTAAAAACATATTTTAAAAAAAGAGGAGAGCAGAGAGGTGGCCTCTGCTGGGCTGTGGGCCCTGGTACTGTTCAGCCAGGCCCAGAGTCACTAATCAGGTGTAGGGTCACTAATCAGGTGTAGGACCCAAGCATGTAGGGTCTAGAAGAAGTCCTTCTTCCTGAGGCTGCAGTTGGCTGCCCAGGGATTCCCAGAAGTCTCCTCAGAGTCAGGCTGGCTGGTGGTAGGGCTGAAGTCCTGCCCAGCTTCCTTAGCTGTGGGCTCCCATCTGCTTGGACCTGTCACCTAGACTAGGGAAATCTCCACGGAGACCTGAGAACTCAATGCAGCCTCAGCCTCATTCCTCACTTCCTCAGCTTCCCAGGGTGGAGAAGGTAGAGGTCAGCAAGTCAGTCAGGTTCCCTACTTGTTGGCTATGTGACTTTGGGCAAGTTACTTAACCATTCTGAGCTTCTGTATGGGCTTAGCATTGCAATGGCTTGTACAGTTGCATCAAAGGGGACTTGAGTTGTACACAAGCACAGCTCCAGGCAAGACACTTACAAAGAGCTGCTGTTGCTGCTGCTGCTGTACCTGTTAAAGCATTATTGTCCACCTTGGCCTTCATATTGATCCTGCTTACCCAGTGCCACTTCTCTGAATTGCTCACTCTCTCCCCCTTCCCCCTCTTTGTTTCAGCTCCCCCTAGTATGGGCCAAAGGAGTAGGTCTTTACATGTCTACAAGACCAGAGCAGAATGAAGGCCCCTGTATGGGGTGATAATCACATTGATGGTGAAATGTGTTGGGACTCTGACTGCACGCCTGTCTCTGCTAAACACCCCTCCTTCTCCCCTGGCTCTCTTGGCTTTGGCCTCCCTGGTCTCCTCTATGTTCCTCCTCCATACAGGTCTTCTCCCCTAGCCTTCACTGGGGCCCTCTTGGCCAGGCTGCTCTGTCCTAGATGACATCTCCTTGACACCAGGTCCCAACTCCAGCATAAAATAAAAAATAAAATGGGCTGGGGATGTGACTCAGTGATTAAGTGCCCCTGATGCCCTTGCTGCCCCTGGGTTCAATCCCTGGTACCCCCAAAAAAATAAAATGGAAAAAGTAAAGCCCAAACTACCCTAATTGGGGCTGGGTACATAGCTCAGTGGTAGAGCTGCCCAGGATGCCTAGCATGTCCAAAGCCCTGAGTTCAAGCTCCAGTATCACAATTTAAAAAAAAAAATCAACCAGGCAGGTGCTGTGGTGCACACCTATAATTCCTGAAAATTGGGAGGCTGAGGCAGGAGGATAGCAAGTTCCAGGTCAAACTCAGCAACTTAGTGAAACCCTAAGCAACTTAGCAAGACTCTGTCTTAAAATAAAAAGGGCTGGGGATATGTAGCTCAGTGGTAAAGCATTCCTGATTTAATCTCCAGTGTCAAAAAATAAATAAAGTAAAATAAAACTACACTAATCCTTCCCTTAGCTCCCCACCCCAGGCCTTCTTCCAGAAGTTGTGTAACTAGAAAGCAGTTCACCTGGGTCCCACCACAGCCCAAACATCTTGCTGTGTGAGCTTGAATGAGCCTTCTCCCCTTGTGTGGCCTTGGTCTTTTGGCTCTAAATGGCTTAGGGCTACAAGGCTAGGCAGGTGTTGTTGCTTGGACACCACATGTCTTCAGGGTCCCTCAGATCCCCTGAAGGAAGGACTATAAAGAACTGAAGAGAGAATGTCCTGCCTGGGTCAGATGAGAAATCTCCTGATTGTTAACTGTGAGCAAGTAATTCACATCCTCCCACCTTTAACCCTACTTGGGCACTGCTGTCACCTCCTTTCGGTCACCATCATGATTATCTACTTGGACTTCATCAGTCACAATGAGATCTTTTCTGACATTTACAAGGTTGGGAATCACAGACAGGCTATGGCTGGATATGGAGGGGAAGAAGGTCAGTAGGACAGAGGGTAACGCTGATGATGCATTCATTGATGGCAATGCCTCTATGAAAGGCCCCCAGGGTGAAGGTACTGAAGCTCAGTTATTACCGGGGTTGATATTGTCATGAACCATTACTTGCAGGAAACCAGCTCCACAAAAGAAGCTACAAAAAGAACATCCTGGCTGAGGGTATAGCTCAGAGCTAGAGTGCAAGCTTAGCCTAAAAAAAAAAAAAAAAAGAGGAACATTGAAGATACATCATAGATTGCATGAAATCATTGAGCACAGTAGTGCATGCCTGTAACCCCAGGGAATTAGGACGCTGAGACAGGAGGATTGCAAATTCAAGGCCAGCCTTGGCAACTTATCAAGACCCTGTTTCAAAATAAAAATATACTAAGAGTTGGGGATGTATCTCAGTGGTGGAGTGTTGAGCACCCCTGGGTTCAATCCCCAGTATCACACACTAACACATACAAACAAAATCATATAAAATCAATAAAAAGCAACATTGAAAGGCAGACTAGAAAGAGTAAAACTGTTCAGGACAGGTGCTGTAGAACAAACCAAACATGTACTTGCTAATTTAAAAAATCACTAGTTGTTTACTGTTGACAATAGGAATCCAGATGACATGGTTGCTCTGCTGGATTGCTATGATGATGGTGTGACCCCCATATATGATTTTTCCTTCAGGATGATTTAGAAATGGGAAAATGTTCACAAAGTTGGAAATTTCTTTGGATCTGTCATCTGTCATTATACCTGGCTACAGCTGCCTGTCATCCACATAACATCAGGACAAATGGGATTAGTGCTCTTCATTTATTTTGACCATGATATTTTTTGGAGTGGAGGCACTAATTTTAAGAAAAAAGTAGGTTGGGCCAGACACAGTGAAGCACGATTATAATCCCAGAAACTCCAAGGTTGAGACAGGAGGATCACAAGTTCAAGGTTAGCCTGTCTTTTTTTGGGGGGAGGGGGGGTGCTGGGGATCGAACCCAGGGCCTTGTGCTTACAAGGCAAGCACTCTACCAACTGAGCTATCTCCCCAGCCCCCAGCCTATCTTAAAAATAAAAAAGGGTTGAGGAGGGAGCCTAATAGTAGAGCACCCCTGGGTCAGGTCCCCAGTACCCTCAAAAAAGAAAAGAAAAAAACTGGTTGGGAGTATAACTCAGTGATACAGTTCTGGCTTAACATGAGTGGCACCACAAAAAATAAATAATTAGGGGCTGGGGAGATAGCTCAGTTGGTAGAGTGCTTGCCTTCCAAGCACAAGGCCCTGGGTTCAATCCCCAGCACCACAAAATAAGTAAATAAATAAATAAATAACAATAATAATAAGTAAAAGAAGGGAAGAAAATGCCATGTAGAAATTTAAACTAACATAAAATACAAACAAAACAAACAAGAACAATGTGGACCAAACAACATATTGGGCCACAATTTGTGGATGCTGGGCTAGGTTCAGGAGTCCTCTGGGGCTCCCTGGGCATTTCCTGCTCTCCAGGCCGGGGTACTGTTCACTGTGAACTTTATTCCAGACCCACCTCCCCTTTAAGCAATCACAGATCCACCCTTGCCCATAGCTGGCTTCACAAATGTAGGCTGAGGCCTAGGTTGCCCCTTCCAGGATGTCACAGGTTGGCCAGAGCCTGAAGGGTTCCAAAGTCAGGACCAGGACAAGGCATGTGCTGGGGGCTTCAGAACTTTCTGTCCTGGCTTATCCCAAAATTCCATCTCACATGATGGTTCCTGGGTCCTGTTACTATAAACCCTGGAGCTCATCCCTCCAATCCTCCAGGGCAGAGCTGAGCTGTTTCCAGACCCTCTGGTCACTCTGCGAGGCTGCCTCTGTGCAAAAGTCACCAAGATCCCAAGCAGCACCGTTATCAGCAGCACAGGCTAGAGGGATTTTGTTTTATGCGGGTGGGGAGTTGGCTGGGGGTGGTGGTGGTGCTGGGGATCAAATTCAGGGCCTCATACATGCTAGGTAAGAGTTATACTCTCAACCCCTGTTGCAGGTTTTGTCTGTTTTCAAAGTTGCCCCATGTCTACCTGGTGCCTTTGAGGGGAAGCCTGGGAGAATTCTTGCCTGGCTGACAGATGGGGAAACCAAGGCCCAGACAAAAACAAAAAGCTCATCCAGGATGAGTTATTTGATCTTCTCAGAGGGGCACTGCTAAAAATAGCTTCTGGGTCCCAGAGTAGGCAGGGGGAATTCTGGTGCAAGGGTTGACATTTTCCTTCTTCCTTGACCTGTGGGTGGGTGTTATGTGCAGCAGCCCTTGACGGTGTGACGCAGGCTGGGTGAGAGGGAGGAAAGGTCCCTGCGTCATGCCCAGGATGAGTGCTGACCTTGCCTGAAATTTAGTGGTTTGGCTCTCCTGCCCAGGGCCAAGGCAGAAGATAAGATGAGTTTATACCGCAGCTGGAGGAGGGAAGAAGGGGGAGAAAAAGAGGTGGGAAGGAAAAGGACCAGCAAAGGGAGAGGGGAAGAAGGCAGAGGGAAAGAAGCAATCCAGGAAAGGAATTGCAATTGACTCAGCATAGGGTCAGACTCATCTCCAAGACAGGAGAGGCAACACCAACTTCTGGTACAAAATCTGAGGCTTAGGGGATGGGGCAATTTGTTCAAGAACTCAGAGTCAGAATGTGGCAGATCTAGGATCAGAACCCATTAGCAACTTGACTTTTAAGGCCTCAAACCTTGACCCAATAAGGCAGAACATCCCAACACGTGGCTCCAAGATATTCACCCCCACAGCAATAGAAGGATGGTCTGATTAAAATGCAGATTCCTAGGTCAGAATCCAAGGAGAATGGCCCAGGAATCTGCATTTGTGCAGTACCCTGGTGGTGGTTCTTTGGATCCTGACACTGGGAAGTCCTGTGACTCATGGAGGGCCTCTCTGATTTGACCCCCTATCCCATTTCCTGATTTAACTCTTGTAACCCAGCTATTCAAGCTGACTCACATCCCCTATTCTCATGGACCTGGGCCTTTCCCACTCCAGGCTTCACCCAGCAGTCTCCCAGTTCTGTGTGGATCCACACTTTCAGCCAGCACCTACTTCTCCTCTGAACGACTTCCTGGTGGCTGGGATGCCCCTCCTTCTTGTTAGAGTACTAGCTTCCCCCCTCTGGAATTGTTTACAACATTCTATTTCACTTTCCTTGTGAGTCTGCCTGTTTCCCACCCTTTCTTTCTATTAAACAGGAAACTCCCAGAGGGCTGGAGTCTGTTGGTTTAAACAATAAGCCTGTGCAATCTATGACTTCACCTAGCCCTCCTGCCAGCCACAAGTGGCAGGGCTGGGAGAGCGTTACAAATGAAGAAACCTAGCCCGAAAGAGGCTGTGGCCTGCCAAGGCCACAGTCACATAAGATTCAGAGCTGATTTTGGAAACCATGTGTTGCTCCAGTGTTCAGTTCTTTTAACTTCTGCTTTGCCCTGATCACCAAACAGTCCTGAAAGGTAGTCAGAACAGGGAATCTATTGTCCACATAAGGGAAGCAAGGCTTAGAGAAAAGTGAAGAACCCAGCACTAGCTGTGCTGGATTTGAGTCCAAAGGCTGATCTTTTCTCTCTCCCTCTCTCTAGTTGATGGGTTCTGCCTAGGACTCCCTTAGCAGAATGGGGCAGAGCAGGGTCTTGGTTTCCTAGATCAGAGCCCTCATTGTTAATTCATCCCAGTGCCACTCTGGACCGAGGTGCTTCTCTGCAGATGGAAACTCATCTTGCCAGCCTTGTGGGCTGGCTGGGGTTTAGAGGGAGGGAATTGGGAAGTACCTGGACACACCTTGGTCGTCATCACCCTGAACTTTGTCCTTGTTATTAATGCTCAGCTGTGGGAGGAACAATCTGAATGGTCCTTTCCTGAAGGGGAGGAAGACACCTCTGAGCTTGGCACAGGCCTAGTCCAAGCTGGGTAGGGTGTGTGAAGCAAGGAGGTCAAGCTGGCGTTCCTGAGAGGTGTGGTCATGGGAAGTCTCCTTTTGAGGCATGGTCCAGCTCTGAACTCTGGGATGGAATCCTAAATCATCCAACTGGTGTCCAGGATAGCCAGCAAGGACTTTGGACAACAATCAATAGAAAATAAAAATAATAACTAATATGTGTTAACCCCTAACTACATGTCATACCCTGTGCAGCTCTCCCCCCCATACACACACCTGGGTGCTCCAATTGAGGGTTCAATCCAGCCATGTTCCTCTGTTCCCGCTCTGTATCCTCTCATCTTTGATCAGAAAGTGACATTCTGCTTCTGTTTCTTACTTTTCAAATTGCTCCAGGCGCTTGAACAACCCCACTAGGACCAGTCCATCCTTGGACATTCCAGAAGTACTTCCTCCGGGAAGCCCTCTCTCACTGTCACTAAAGCAAGCCCCCAGTGGGGGTGGGTCCAGCTTAAGACCCTGTCTCACAACCCCTTCCGTGTTTTGGGTTTTTTTTTTTTTTTTGTACTAGTGATTGAACCTCAGAGGCACTCTACCACTGAGTTACATCCCCAGTTCTCTTGTTTATATTTTGTTTGTTTTTGTTTAATTTTGAGACAGGGTCTCTCTAAGTTGCTGAGACTGGTCTCGAACTTGCGATCCTCCGGCCTTGGCCTCCAGAGTCGCTGGAATTACAGGCATGAGCCACCATACCCTGCTAAGAAATCCATTTTTACTAGGCAGGGCCCCCATTTGGACCTAGTGCCACTTCGCCTCCGCCTTTGCCCTTCCATGCCCACAATAGAAACTTAGGATTCTGAAGCACAACGCAATCAGAGGAGGTAGCTCCCGCCGGCGCGGAGCCCCAGCGACTGGGCTTCCCCAGCCCACCTCATCGACTCCCAGGGTGCGATGCAGCGCGCCTGCGCGGAGGAAGGCCGCGCCCAGGGCGCATGCGCAGCAGTCAGTTTCGCTGTATATTAGGGCGACAGCGGTCGCGGCCTGTGGCTGCTCGCGGACAAGGACAACGGTTCGTTTGGACTTCTCCGCTTGAGTGCCTGCCGCCGCCGCCGCCGCCGCCGCCGCCGCAGCCGAGTGTTCCGCGCAGGTGAGGGCCCGCGCTCTGATTCGGCGCCGGCCGCAGGAGCCGCCGCGCGTCCTGCCAGCCCGGGCCCCACTCTCCCGGCCACTGGAACCCCCACCCCCATCGTCTCAGTCACCCGCCGCTCAGGGTCAGCGCTCATCCCCAGATCGTTTGCCTGTTCAGCCGCCTCGGCGTTCCCTTTCGGATCCCTCGCGACGTTCCGCCTTTGGCGGCTTTCGAATTCCCTTCTAATACCCTTCCCGTTATTCTCCAGTCTTCCCTCGACCCCGGGTAACCTCTGACCTCACTCCCCAGGACCACCTCCTTACACCAGACCGAAGTCCCACGATTTTATCGGCCCTGTTTTTGTCCGGGCAGCCCCAACGCGCTTCCTTTCATTCTCCAGTCCTTCTTTGTGCCCCCGTTCTTCTCAGTTCTCCCAGCTCAGGCGGCAAGAGCTCGAGAAAGTCTTACCTCAGGGTCCCAGGCCTTGGCTGGCTCTTTCCTTGGTTTGGGGACACGGGAATCAGGAGAAAGGATCGCTGAGTCCTTCCTGTCCGGATGGATGACAGTGGCTTCTTCCCTAGCTTCACTTCACCTGGGTGTGAGCTAAGATGTCTTATCTACACTGTGCATCTCCTTCAAGGAGCTCTGGCCTCCCAAACCTGTTTCTGACTTGTCCCTTTACCTTTCTACTCCCTTGGTTATTAATCGTCCTTTTTTTTATCTATTTGCCCAAGTTGCTTTGCAGGTTCTTTTCTGTAGAGCTGGAAAATGAAGACATTGGTGAACTGTGTAGACGTGGTCACCACTTCCTTGTTGAGTCCTATATCAATGTTGTATTAGATATTTTTGAGTGAAATGTGATAGTTTCCCAGGGTACCCTTGGT
Source organism: Sciurus vulgaris (assembly GCF_902686455.1). NCBI lineage: Eukaryota > Metazoa > Chordata > Mammalia > Rodentia > Sciuridae > Sciurus > Sciurus vulgaris. Next base: position 117,536,489 of record NC_136470.1, read on the forward strand.
GTAAACTGCAGGTGACACCTGAACCCAGTATTGCCTGCTTATTTTTTTTTTTATTGCCTGCTTATTAACAAGTGTTGATGTCATTCATCCATCTTTCTACAGGAGCCAGTATACTTCCCAGACATGGAGACTGTTGTTCGCCGCTGCCCGTTCTTATCTCGAGTCCCTCAGGCCTTTCTGCAGAAAGCAGGCAAATCTCTGTTGTTTTATGCTCAAAACTGCCCCAAGATGATGGAAGTTGGGTCCAAGCCAGCCCCTCGGGCCCTATCCACTTCAGCAGTACACTGCCAACAAATCAAAGAAACCCCTCCAGCCAGTGAGAGTAAGTGTCATTGGCATTGAAGGACCAGGTGCGCATGTTTGCTCTCATTGCTAGACTAGAAACAGTCTTAGTCCTTAGTGATGGTGAGGGCTGTACTAAGGGAGGGCTTTCTCTGTGTGGGGCTCAGCTCTGTGTATGGATTATCTCATGTAATTGTTGCCCTATCCCCACAGTTAGGCACTTTTAGTGTTCCTGGCTTTAAAGGTGAAATGGTAACCAGTGTTCCATATTATAGGTTTCTGGATATCAGTGTCTGTGAGATTTTAGTGTTTCCCTGGTGCCTCATGTGAATATTCAGTTGGAATATTCTACATCAACCTTTCAATAATTTTTTTTTTGGCTTTGGCTTTTATAGTAGTGATTTTTTTCCTCTAAGGTTTTTTTTTTTTTTTTTTTTAATTGTGGCAAAATGCACTTTACATAAAGTATATCATTTTAACAACTTTTAAGTGTATAGTTTAGTGGTGCTCAATATATTCATATTGTTGTGCAATCACCACCACCATCCATCTCTAGAACTTTCTTCATCTTGCCAAACTAAAACTCTGTACCTGTTAAACATTAACTCCCATTCCTTTACACCAACCCCTGGCAACCACCATTCTACTTTCTATCAATTTTATTGCTCTAGGTACCATGTGTAAGTGGAAGCATACAGTCTCTTTTAGTGATTTTTTTTAATATGTGGATCTATTTTGTAAATGATTTGTTTTTAATAGAGACCAGAGTTGAATTTGGTCTTGGTTCAGTTCTGCCAGGATAGGAGGAAGCTTTTCAAATAACACTTAATCCTAGAGAACATTTCACCTTACAGGTTCTCTTAGGTGTGTTCTCTAGGTGTGGACCTATAAGAAAGGAGTGTTTTTCTCTTTAAGTAGGAAGGATTTAATCCATTGTAGGATTTGTTTTCAGGCTTGTCTTTTTACCATAAAGTTTGCAATGGTGATGTTTTGAAACCTAAGGTTCTTTGTTTTCCGTTCCCTAGACTTTCTGTAATGAACATGTAATGCTTTTATAATGAATGAAATTAACTTCAAAATAACTGAATTTTCTTTATAGAAAAATTTAATGAGAACTGTACTGAGACACCTTATCTAAAATGTAGGAAACCTTAGCCAGTGATTCTCACATGAGTATTCCAAAATGATAAAGACTTTTCTAGAAGGAAGGTGAATGTATATTCTCAAGAGGAGAGGAAAGTCATTGTAACTAGAAGCGCAATTATCAGTGAGTTGTGTTAAGTCAGCAGCCTCCTTTGATGGATTTAGGTGAAAAAGTAGGTGAGGTATGTGAATGATTTGCCTGTGGTTTTTTCTTTGCATATTAATAGCTTAAATTTTGTTTGATAGCAATCTATAGAAACCTAAGTCTTAGTCTTAATTTCTTTTGTTTAGAAGAACACCAATAGTTAAGCAACAGCAAGCTTCTTTATCAAGAATCTATTTAGAAAATATTAGTAGAGAAAAAAATTATATGAATATATAATTTTTATAAGGTAAATACTCTATACCTTAGAGTATGTTCCTGTCCTGAAATACGCTTAGTGGATTATTGGTACTGATCTAACTGAAGAACACTGGCTTGTTTAAAACTAGAAAATGGTACTTTTTTGGATCTGTAGTTCAAGAGATAACTGGATTGTGTCAGTGAACCCTTCAAGAAGCATTGTTTTCAGTGTGGAAGATGGGAAAACAGAGCTATTAGCAGAACCTAATAAAAATAAGCTGGATTTTGGAGTGGACTTAAGTATAAAGTTTATCTTTGAGGCAATAAAGAAAAAACAATCAGTGGTTTTCTTGTGTACTGTACAGGCAGATTCAGTGCCTTACTTTTTCCATTTCCTCTCTCAGAAGACAAAACTGCCAACAAATCCAAGGTCCAGCAGGCTCCTGACAGATCCCAGCAGACTCCAAATGGCACACAGCTTCCGTCTGGACACCCCTCGCCTGCCATGAGCCAAGGCACTGCAAGCAAATGCCCTTTTCTGGCAGCACAGATGAGCCAGACAGGCAGCAGTGTCTTCTGCAAAGCCAGTCTGGAGCTTCAGGAAGATGTGCAGGAAATGCATGCTGTGAGGAAAGGTAACAGAGGAGATGTGAACCAGGAGTAAGAGTAAAGAAGTCCTTTTGGCTCCTGAGACCCTCAGATTTGTGTGTGAGCTATTTTTAGGGTGACATTTGTGTAAGCACGTTCCCCTTTTAGAGGAAGATCCTTGAGATAGAGGACTGTGTTGCAAAATGTGGGACTTTCTAGTGAGTGTGTGGGATGTGACCAACTTTAGCAATAACTGCTTGATTTCTGAAAATAACCTGCAGTCTTTAACTGCTGTTAACTGTCCTTTGTCCCTTTAGTCTTTCCCTCTGTAGTCATTTGATAGTCATTAGGTATAAAACAATAGTGTTACTGTAGTAAATGCTGGTCCTAGGACTCCTGATCTCTATGTCCTACAGATGGTCATTGAGTGACAACCTTAATTCCAGCTAAGCATCCACAACCCCCTAAAAGCCTCACTGGCAGAAATTGTGCATATGGCCAAAATTATTTTCTGTGAAAAATATTGAGATTAGAGTGGATAGTGGAATGGGTGGAGTGGGAAAGTCTTGCCAATCAACAAGAAAACTTTGGACTATAATGTTTATTAAAGCAGGCTAGTAGCTCTGAAAACAAAATAGAACCAAAAGTCATCCATTACAATACATAAACTAGAAGAAGATATGTTCCTTACTCTCAGTTACAACTATTAACAGCTGACTTTGGTGTGATCAGCTTTTTTGTGAACTAGCCTATAGCCACCTTTTTTTTGGCTTGGACAGGGGGAGTTGGGGATTGAACCCAGGGACAATTTACCATTGAACTACATTCCCAGCCTTTTTTTCATTTGGAAACTGTTCTTGAATTTGCAATCTACCTGCCTCATCCTCCTGAGTCACTGGAATTACAGGTGTGTGCCACCACACCTAACAGTAAGCCCCCCACCCCCCCTTTTTTTTAAGTTGTTGATGGACCTTTATTGTATTTATTTATATGTGGTTCTGAGAATGGAACCCAGGGCTTCACACATGCTAGGCTAGTGCTGTGCCACTGGAGCCACAACCCCAGCCTACTAAGCCATTTTGATGGTATGTTTGGAAAGTGTTGTGGGCTTGAAACCAAATGTTGATCACATATACCTCTTATTACTTTTGTTATAGAGGTTGCCCAAACCTCAGTGAACCCCAATGTGATCAGTGTGAAGACCGATGGAGAGGATCCAAATGAATTGCTTAAGAACTTCCAGGATATTATGCGAAAGCAAAGGCCAGAAAGAGTGTCTCACCTTCTTCAAGATAACTTGCCAAAATGTAAGTCTCATTATCATTTGCCGGATGCAGGAAAGAGTTTACAACTTAAATGTACATCCTATTAGAATAAAATTGCATGATGAGTTAAGGATTTAAAGCCATGCCCCTTGCTTGAATGAGTAGATATTCAGTCTTGGTGACTACTAAGTGCTATTGGTAGCCTGCCTTCTCTCTTTTTTAATACTCACCACCTACATACTGGGGGCTGAGCCAAACACTTGATATATATACAGTCTCATTTACTCCTCACAAAATGAGGACATAAAGTAACTTTCCCAGAACCTCCCTGCTATAAAATGGCTATGCTGGGATTTGAACTCAGGACTTACCTTTCCCCAAACCCAGGTGTGCTTCTTAATCATCAGACTCTATTGTCTTTTGTTTTTTAGCTGTTTCTACTTTTCAATATGATCGTTTCTTTGAGAAGAAAATTGACGAGAAAAAAAGTGACCACACTTACCGAGTTTTTAAAACTGTAAACCGGAGGGCACACATCTTCCCCATGGCAGACGACTATTCGGATTCCCTCATTACCAAAAAGCAGGTGTCAGTCTGGTGCAGTAATGACTACCTAGGGATGAGTCGCCACCCACGGGTGTGTGGGGCAGTTGTGTAAGTAGCCCTCAGCTTTCAAATGCCACTGGCAGCATTTGGCAAGATGTTGAAAATTTATATAGCTTGGATCTTTTATAAGGGGAATGTTCAGCAACTGAAAGTGTGCCATAGCAAATATTATTCTTAGCATTCAAAAATACCTACACATTACTTTTAGAGAAACTTATTTTGTAGGTAGTGGTAGAGCTTCATAGCATCTTAGGGTTTGAACTTACTGGCTCATTAACTATGCACATTAGTTCACTTCCTACCATTCCACAAGTGAATGTGCCTTTAACACCAGACAGCATTGCTTTTACATCCTTGATTATGGCTGCAGGTGGAGAAATGCAAATCTAGCAGTGTTAGAGGAAAAGCTACTTCACAAAGAAATGTTAAGAAGGACGGTAGAGTCCATCATTTATGTCCTTCAAAAGGATTGCCAAGGCTAGGGATGGTTGAGAGAGTTGCGAGCCAAATTCTTCAAGAGGCCTGCTGAAGGGCTGGAGATATAGTTCTGTGGTAGAGTGTTTGCCTGGCATGTGGCAGGCCCTGGGTTCAATCCCTAGTACAGCCAAAAAAACAAACAACAAAAAAAGGAGGTTTGCTAAAGAACATCTCTCCTACCCAAAGTTCAGCAATAAATGTATATCTTGATATAATGTGACTGGTTTGTAGTCCCTCTAGAATTTGCTTTTTTTTTTTTTAAACATGTATTATTGGAAGGAACAGTGTTTTTCAGAGGAAGAAGACCTTAATCTATATTAACTCAGCTAATACTAAGTGTTTAGTGACTGGTACATGAACACTGTTCTTGATGATCCCTAGAAGTATCCATCATTCCAGTGAGATACCATCCCCCAGTTGAACCTTCTAACCCCAGGTTTCACAGTGAGAGGTAGTTTCTCGATCAACACAGGTTTCAGTCTCCTGTTGTAGCTCGGTGGTAGTGTACTTGCCTAGAACATGTGAAGCATTGGGTTCAATCCTCAGTGCCACATAAAAATAAATTACAAAAAAGAGCCATAAGCTTCAGTTTTTTCTTTTAAACAGGGAGACTTTGAAACAACATGGTGCTGGGGCAGGTGGTACTAGGAATATTTCTGGAACTAGTAAATTCCATGTGGACCTGGAACGGGAGCTGGCTGACCTCCATGGGAAAGATGCAGCACTCTTGTTTTCCTCATGCTTTGTGGCCAATGACTCAACCCTCTTCACTCTGGCTAAGATGATGCCAGGTAAGGAAGTGGGTATCCTTGAGTTTTTTGTGTTTCTTAATAATACAAAGCATATTGGCTATGAAGGCCTACCAAAAGCTCTGAACTGAAAGTAATCGTCTTCTCTCTGAGCATTTCTTCTTTGATCAAACATGAAGTGCTAAGTGCATGTTACAGTTTCTAGAGGAACTTCATACCAACAAAAATTCAAACATGGAAGGTCGTGTCCTTAAGTTTACCATCTCAGATGTGCTTTGTATTCTAAGAAGTTCCTCTTAATTTTTAGCTATTTGTTGATTGAGTTTGGAGTGAGGCACACAGATTTAAAGACATTAATTGCTCTCCACGGGGTTATTCTATACCTCTGGACTTTCTCAAAGAAGCACTATCCAAGCATGATGACATACACCTGTAATCCCAGCTACTTAAGAGGGACCATGGCAGGAGGATCATAAATTTGAGGCCAACCTCAGAAATTTATTGGGACCCTGTCTCCAAATAAAAGATAAAGAGGACTGGGGATATAGCTCAGTGGTAGAGCACTTCTGGATTCAAACCACAGTACCCCACCCACACACATACACAAAGAGAGAAACGTTAGTATTATGTCAGGAAAAAAACTGAAAGTCTGTGGTTCTTTGATGCAGATGGCAATGAATAGCATTTTTTTCATGTTAGGTTGTGAGATTTACTCTGATTCTGGGAACCATGCCTCCATGATCCAAGGGATTCGGAACAGCCGGGTGCCAAAGTATATCTTCCGCCACAATGACGTCAGCCATCTCAGAGAACTGCTGCAAAGATCTGACCCCTCAATCCCCAAGATTGTTGCATTTGAAACTGTCCATTCAATGGATGGTAAGTTTAAATGGAGGCTAATCCGAAATCTAAGATGAAAAACTGAGGCTGAACTCTTTAAAAGTTCAGTGTTCGGGGGCTGGGGGTATAGTGGTAGAGTGTGTGCTTAGCATGCACAGTGTCCTAGATGTGATCTCCAACACCAAGAGAAGGCACCTTTTGGATTGCATTTATTTTCCTTTCATTCTCTTTTGAGATTCCAGAATTAGTGGACATTGTGCAGATTTGGGTGACTATGTATTTTCTACTCTGGCTTTTAGCAGGCTCTAAGCTCCCAAGGTAAACTACAATTACAGGGAAGTTCATTTTCTTTCCTAACTTAAAAATGGTATCTGAGATCTGGGGTTATAGCTCAGTGGTAGAGTGCTTACCTAGCTTGTGTGAGGCGCTAGCCTCATAAAAATAAAATGGAAGTGTTGTGTCTATCTGCAACTAAAAAAAAGAAAAGAAAAAACGGTATCTGAGAATGTAAGTTACTTTGTTCTGACTCTAACCAAAACAGAAATTTCTGAAATGGCAAGCTTTTTAGAGTGGTCTCTGATCTTTCCTTAGGGGCAGTGTGCCCACTGGAAGAGCTGTGTGATGTAGCCCACGAATTTGGAGCAATCACCTTTGTGGACGAGGTCCATGCAGTGGGGCTCTATGGGGCTCAAGGTGGAGGAATTGGTGATCGGGATGGAGTCATGCCAAAAATGGACATCATTTCTGGAACACTTGGTATGTGTACTTTGCATGTTCTGTCATTTGCACTAAAATTACATTATCTTAACAACACTAAGGACTAGCTTTTCTAACTGGGATCAGGTGAGAAGGTGGTGGGATAGCATGTAAAACTTGGACCATTTTTTCTTTGGGGAATATTTTTTTGTCTCGTGAGTGGTAACCCACCATAGCAGAATCACTTGGGCCATGGAGGCTTCCAGATTCACAGCCCAGTATGATATACATATCACTTATTGCCATCTGAACTCTTTCCAAACTGTTTGGGCTCTGACTACTTGCTATAAGAGCCTTTACTCTCTGTGCCTTAGATAATTGTTCCCCTAAATTAAAAAGAAGAAGGAATTCCAGTACTTTTTGGCTAGAGCAGTTGTTAGGCCCAGGTGTTGCGAGGTACTGAGCTCTGTACTTACCACAGGGCAATTCAGCACCCCCTGGCTTTTTTCTGCTGCTCATGCAGAGGAGGCATCTTATGGTGTTGGGAGCCAGACTCTGCAGTGCTATATCCCAGCTGTATAACTCACAGGTTGTATGACCTTGGGTTGGTAGTTAGCCTCTTGACACCCTAGTTTTCTCATCAATACAATGAAAATAACAACAGGATCTGTACCAGAATTCTTGTGGAGAAGATAAGTGAGTTACATACAAATAATTAACTGCAGACATTGCTTTTGCTTGTAAGAACCCTAAAGAGACGAAAATGTAGATTGTGTACATTTGAAGATGTTGTAAAACCTTCAGAAATTGGCAGGGCCGTTGGAAACATGTATAAGTCATCCAAAGTGCCAGGTTAAGACCTCCACTCACATAAAGGATGGGCAGGCAAAAAAGAGTATCCTTCAGCCCTGTTAAAGGGTCGGAGAGCTCCCTGCAGGCCCAGAGTCAGGGGCTTTCAAGGTGGAGCCCTTTCTGGAGAAAGGTGTTTGTTCACCTGGCTCAATTCCAACCACTCTTAACGCATTCTCAGGTCATGGTGTGTTTGAAGGTTTGATCATTGAGAGATGGCAAGAGCTGGAGGGAGAAATTTTCCACTCTATGAGTTTAAACCCACCCAGCCCTCCTGTGGTTCAGCAAAAAATGTTAATTACAGAACATTGTGTTAAGATGTTTGAGAATTCTTCTGGAGTCCTAATCCTGAAACTTGAGATGCATGTTATGCAAAGAACTTGAGAATTGAAAAACAAGTCTGGCCCTCAGTCAGACCTAACAGGTTCTGAGATTTTGTGTTTATCTGGCAAATTCTAATTGTCCAGGGTTTTGTTTACTTAGTGGGAAGCAGAAGGGGTCAGATCATAACAGTTAATGCCTTAGCTGGGTAATGATGTTGCAGCCTCCAGGGTAATGCTTACAGGGTGTTGTGAGCACTGCAACTCAAATCCCATTCCAGAGGTAATGGAGTGCAGAAGAGGAGAAATGGGGCTTTGCTGGCCTGCAGAGTAGGAGGCCTGGGTGGGAGAAGCAGGTGAGAATAAAAGGGTGAGAGGAGAGGCAGCTGTCTGATCCCCAGGCATACTGGGACTAGTCACAAGGCTCCCAGCCTGCTCTGGAGACCTGCTTTCTGAGCTTGGCCATATGCCTTTGGGCAAGATCCTTACATAATCTTTCTCAGTTGTTCCCTCATAAACCTGGGTGAATATCCCTTTACTTCTGTCTGTGTCCTCTCAAAGAATGAAGATAGGGAGAAAAGTAAATGCGTTGAGATTCTGCAACACCTTGCTGTGTACATTTTGAAGCTGATGCTGATATAATGAGGCTGTCTTTTCCCAGGCAAAGCCTTTGGCTGTGTTGGTGGTTACATCGCCAGCACCAGTTCTCTGATCGACACCGTACGGTCCTATGCAGCTGGCTTCATCTTCACCACCTCCCTGCCACCTATGCTACTGGCTGGAGCCCTGGAGTCTGTGCGGATCCTGAAGAGTGCCGAGGGTCGGGCACTTCGCCGCCAACACCAGCGCAATGTCAAGCTCATGAGGCAGATGCTCATGGATGCTGGCCTTCCAGTTGTCCACTGCCCCAGTCACATCATCCCTGTGCGGGTAATGGCCTATGAATGGAATCCTTGGGGATGGCACCTCCTCACATGATACGTGGGTGTTCTGGTTCCACCTTCCTGAAGTTGGGCTTGAGTAGGGTGACTTCCGGGGCCAGGGCCTGCAATCAGAGACCATATCTTTAGTTGCCTTCACAATGAGAATGAAGCTTTTCAACCCTGCAGGCTGGAGTAGAGCTTCCCTCTCCAGAGCACTGAACTTAACAGGGTAAACACAGCTCGAATCTGGAAAGCTCCAGAAGCCTGAGCTTGGCCAGCTTTGAAGAGCGGCATTCTATTTAGTAAATTTCAAAATAGGTCTCACCCTTGCCACTGCAAACGGAGCCCTGTTGGTGTCAGTTGAATTAATATGGGGAATATAGGGGACTGGGGTTATGGCTCCATGGTAGAGCACTTGCCTAGTTTCAGTTCTCAGCACTGCATGTAAATAAATGAATAAAGGCCCATCAACATCTAAAAAATATTTTAAAAAAATATATATATATACACACATTTGGAATATATCTTGCATAACAAAAGCAGGGTTATATATTCTGGGAATAAAGACTAGCTGGTTTGAAAAGCACTGACTTCCCTTTGTGAGGCCTGGGAGGGGAACATTGTGAAATTTACTTCTAATATGCTTTGGTTCTCTTGTTCTCCCTGAAGCAGCTTCTTTAAATTGCAGGCAGGGTGGGACATGCTTGTAATCCCAGTACTTCAGGAGGCTGAGGCAGGAGGCCTGCCTGGGCTACTTAGCAAAACCCTAACTCATAAAGGGCTGGAGATGTGACTCAGTGACTCTGGGTTCAATCCCCAGTACTGAAGATAGATAGATAGATAGATAGATAGATACATACATACATACATACATACATACATACATGCATAGATACATAGATAGAAAGAAGAAAGGTGTTTGGGTAGCTGTCCTTCTCTCCCAAGCTTACACATACCACCACGGTCTGACCTTAACCTAAGCCTCCCAGACACTGTTTGTGATCATCTCTGCTAAGAGGTAACCAGTCCTATTCTGACCATACTTTCTGCTCTCTTGGATCTTAGGTTGCCGATGCTGCTAAAAACACAGAAGTCTGTGATGAACTGATGAGCAGACATAACATCTATGTCCAAGCCATCAATTACCCAACAGTGCCACGGGGGGAAGAGCTCCTGCGGATTGCTCCCACCCCTCACCACACACCACAGATGATGAACTACTTCCTTGGTGAGTACCTGCAGAGCTGCGGAAGCCTCCCTGGAACCTTGTATGAAACTGTCTTTGCAGTGTTTATCATTGAAGCGACATTTCCAAGGCAGGCAGATTTGATTCTTCTTATTATTTCATGTAATTAAGAATGCCCTCAGATGGTACAAAACTCTAAAAGATATTTAATTATTTGACTCAACTTTAAGAGTGTACAGAGTCCTTCTGGAAACTCTGAGGGAGCCTGCTAGTCCACCCTGTGTTCTTAGGGCTGCCTGCTTAAGGGTACATTAATGACTGTCACTGGGGAGAAGTCTCTGAAGGCATGAGTCTGTCCTGGCCTTCAGAGGCCAGCTCATATGCTCTCCACTTGGTGATGTTTTGTGGTCCTTGAATCAACCCTACACTTCACCCACTCTGGTAAAAGAAATTTTCTAAACATTTTATACACCTCAGTACTGCTGCCTCCAGCCCCTGTGTCCGAACCAAAGGCAGAGACTTTGCCTCAAAAGGGTATTGCTCCTGACTCATTGCCTCAAAGTGATATTGCTCCTGAGCCTTCCCAAGATGGGAGGCTTTATGACAGACTTTGTTCTGTTAGAAATGCTGTTTTTACAGCATATGTAAAACATGGTCTATAATTGCAGCTTCTTGGGAGGCCGAGGTTGGGAGGTTGAGGCAGGAGAATCACAAGTTAGAGTACAGCCTGGGCAACTTTAGTGAGATCCTATCTCAAAATAAAATTTTAAGGGGCTGGGGATATAGCTCAGTTGGTAGAGTGCCTGCCTTGCAAGCACAAGCCCTGGGTTCAATCCCCAGCACCGCCAAAAAAAAAAGAAAAAGAAAAAAAAAAGTTTTTTTTAAAAGACTGGGAATTTAGCTTAGTGGTAGAGTGCTTGCCTAGTGAGTATGAAGCCCTGGGTTCAATCCCCAGTACTGGAGAAAAGATGAAAAACTTGGCTTTTTTGCCTTTGTGTGTGTGTGTGTGTGTGTGTGAGGGTTTGTAACTAGTGCCTTGTGCATGCAAAGCACACACTTTACCACTGAACTACTTTCCCAACTCAAAATGCTCAAGTATGGTGGGTAGAGCAATGTCGTACCTGAAGGCTTGGGAAATAAGATCCAACTCTGGGTGTTGGTGTTTTTTTTTGTGTGTGTGTGGGTTTTTTTTTTTTTTTTTTTTTTCGCTCTTTTTTAAAAGTGTTCCAATAGCCTCTTTGGAATACAATTCACATGCTATAAAATTCACCCTATTAAAGTATACAGTTCATTTACATTGTTGTGCAACCATCACTCCGTTTCCAGAACATTTTCACCACCTCAGAGAGAAACCCCATATCCATTAGCAATCAATCACTTCCCTTTGCCAGGCCCTGTCCACCACTGGTTTACTTTCTGTCTGTCTGGATTTGTCTATTCTAGACATTTCATGTAAATGGAACCATGTGATATGTGGTACTTGATGGCTGGCCTCTTCACAGCACAATGTTTTTAAGATTCATTGATGTTGTAGCATTGATCAACACTCCATTTCTTTCTTTCTTTTCTTTTCCTTTTTTTCCCTCCAGTACTGGAGATTCAACCCAGGGCCTTACACGTACTAGACAAGTGCTCTTCCACTGAGCTACATCCCCAGCCCTTTATTTTTTAATTTTTATTTTATATTAAGACAGGGTCTTACTAAATTGCCCAGACTGACCTAGAATTTCCAGACCTCCTGCCTCAGCCTCCTGAGTTGTTAACATTACACCATGCATGCGTATACCACCATGCCTGGTTCCAATTCCATATTTTGTTTTTCCATCAGTTGATAGGCATTTGGGTTTCCACCATTAGACTATTTTGGGTTTTTTTGTTTTTACACAGTACTGGGGATTGAACCCAGGGCCTTGTGCTTGCAAGGCAAGCACTCTACCAACTGAGCTATATATCCCTAGCCCCCATTTGACTATTTTGAATAATGTTGCTGTGAACATTCATGTACAAGTTTTTGTGTAGACATATATTTTCATTTCACTTCAGCAGATACTCCCTATAATATTTAAAATTATTTCTTCTCACAGAGAATCTGCTGGCCACATGGAAGCGAGTGGGGCTGGAACTGAAACCACATTCTTCAGCAGAGTGCAACTTCTGCAGGAGGCCACTGCATTTTGAAGTGATGAGTGAAAGAGAGAAAGCCTATTTCTCAGGCATGAGCAAGTTGGTGTCTGCTCAGGCCTGAGTATGACCTCAGTTATTACATTTAACCTGGCCATTATATCCAGATAGTCTTCAGAATTGTCTTTATATGTGCATTAAATTATATTAAATCTTAATCTATAGTTAAAACATAGTCCTGAAAATAAATTCTTGTTTAAGTGGTAGGTGTTTCTGCTATTGGCTACTAAATCAAAGAATAATTTTGAATTCAGTTTGTGTTATAGGGATATATAAACCATAATGGCTGCAGACCCTGCTGGAGTGGTAGAAACTCCCCCTCTGTTTGGACGTAGTCACCTCTTTAACATCCTCTGCACCCACGAGGGACCCAGTAGCACCCAACAACCAAACAGTTCTGAAAGCAGTGACACCAACGTGTTACTGATTTCACTTTAAACTGCTGCCCTCTCATCCAGACTAGGCTGTCTGTGCATCCCAGCCGTCCTGCTACAGCTCTTTCCCTCCAATTTCCCTCTCAACCTGTGTGGACCTCATACTTACCACTAAAAGTCGAGCCACCAGGAGGGACATGCTTGCCTGTGCCCACCAATCCTCTAGCTTGTTGGCTTCCTGACCCGTAGTCAGGTCTCCTCTGGCAAAACTGGAGGGGTGTGTGCCTCACCTTGACCCTCTGCACTTGGGCCTTAGAGCTTCTTGCACATTCCTACAGCTATCTCTTGTTTTCACTTTTGTGAATTTCTCCCCCCCCCCCCCCATTTTGCCCCATTCCCGTGGGCATGCAGTAGGCTTCTTCACCCATCTTAGCAATAAGTGGGCTTTCCCTCAGGATAGACCCTCTTGTAGCTGCCACCTCTCCTGCAGTTTCCTGCATCACCCTCCCTATCAGTCTGTCATTCCTGTTCCTATAGAGACTGTTCTTTTCTTGTCACATCTTGCCTGTGTCTTGCCAAATCCAATGACCTGATCTGTCTTTTCACTGGATCCCTCAGTGGTATTGGAGGTGGCTGATCTTGGCCTTTTTTTACAGATTTCTCACCTAAGCTTCCATCCCACTAATCTCTTCTGATTGTTTTCCTCCTGCTCATGAGCTGGTTCTCCTTGGTCTGTCTGGGTCCTCTTGTGAATGTTGATGGCCCCACTGAGCTCATTTCTGATTCATGCACACTCCCCACCCCATGTGATCTGTCTTGGGCTGTCAGTTCTATCTGCATGCCACCACCTGCTGTCTCTTCCAAGCCCACACAGGTTTAGGCAGCACCCCAAATCTGCCCACCCTTCCCCTACCTGCTTCTCACATGGTCTTATCATCATCTACCCAGGTACTCAGGCCTCTCATTTGGAAGTCAACTCTGTCCTTCCATCACATGCACACTGTTAGCAAGTCCTCTGAGTTCTTACTCTAAACACATCTCAGACCAGGCCACGTCTTACCCTCTCCACTGCTGCACTACCTACACCTGCCTCTACTCCAATAGGGGCCTGAGAGGTCTTATTAAAAAAAAAAAAAAAAAATCAGATCATGTCCCTCCTCTGTAGAAAACATTCCTGGGTCTTCCAGTTGCTGTGAGATTACATTCTAGATTCCTTGCTCAGGCTGACCATGTTGGGGTTAGGCTCCCATCCAGCTTCCAGCCTCATCTTTCATCCCACCTGTGTTTGCTCACTTTCTGTTTATATGCTGGGGCTCAGTTCTGAGTCTCAAATGCCTAAGTTCTCTCGGCTTCTAGACCTTGGTGTTAGCCATTCTTTATCTTCCTGGATTTTCTTGCCCTACAGCAAGGTGTTTTAGTCAGCTTTTTTGTCTCTATGACCAAGAAACCTGACAAGAATAGTTAGAGGAGGTAAAGTTTATTTGGGGGCTTTCAGTTTCAGAGGTCTCAGTCCATTGACAGCCAGTTAAACTCAGTCCACAAAATCTATACCCCAAAGGCATGCCCCACAATGGCCCACCTCCAACCACACCCTACCTTCAGTTACTACTAGGTTAATCCTTATCAAGGGATTAAGCCACTGATAGGGTTTAGGCTCTCATAACCCAATCACTTCACCTCTTAGCCTTCTTGCAATGTTTCACATGTGAGCTTTAGAGAGACATGTAATACCCAAACCATAACACATGGTGTGATCACCTCTTTTCCCTCGGGACAAGGGTGAGACCTCCCAAATACATGAGCTAACACCCTCTTTATTTTTTGGTTTAGGTATTGGGGATTGAACCCAGGGATGCTTTACCACTAACCTATATCCTCAGCCCTTTTTATTTTTTACTTTCAGACAGTCTCTCTACATTGCTTTGGGCCTCACCAAGTTGCTGAGTTTGGCCTTAAACTTGTGATTCTCCTGCCTGAGTCTCCCGAGTTGCTGGAATTACAGACATGTGCCACTGTGCCCAGCTCAGCTCACCCCTTCTTTAATTCCTCCCATTGCTTGTCCTCTAGCCTTGCTGCTCTTAACCACACAGTCACCACACAGTGATTTTTTCCCCTGTTGTAATGTCACCTCTGTGAGGACAGGTGCCTTTTCTTTCTTCTCACTTCTGTACCCTCGAGTCCAGCACAGAACCCGATACACAGTTGGTAAGCAAAAATGTTGACTGAATGAAAGGGCACCCCAGCTCTTGGGGCGCAGGCCCGGCCGCCGCGGCACGCGCCCAGTGGCCGTTGGCGCTCGCGCCGCGTCTTTCTCCTTGTACGCTGAACTCGGGCGGTGGCCTATGCGTTTGCGATTCAACGAGGAGTCCTCCGGGTGGTCAGTGGCGGCAGGCAACTGCTCCGCCCCGCTCCCTGGGAGGCGGCGGCAGAGGCGGGATTTGGCGCGGCCTGGGAGGCGGGGGTGGCCGGGGCGGCCTGGAAGTTTGGCGCCACCGGACCGGGCCTGCAAGAACCCAGCTGGGGGGGCAGGAGGGAGCTGGACGATGGTTGGTGGTGGGCTTTCTACCTTGCCTTTTCCTCCTCATGCCGCCTTAGTGAGATGCGGGATCTCTGGCAGCAGCTCCGGGGTGGGGATACGAGCTCCGGAGTAGAAGAGCTGGGTTTGCTTCCGGCCCTAGCCATCAGCTGGCCGAGTCACCTTAGGCAAGCCACTCTGTAATTTGTGTGCGCCTCAGTTTACTCCTCTGCCTGTCGTTGTGTGTGGGGTTGAAAAGGGCTTTCTAAACTACACAGCGTTGGTATACATAAAGGATGAGTATTGTAAATTCTTTTCAGTTGTAAGAAAACTTAACAGTTACCCATCCGTGGAATTTTGATCCTGGGAAACTTGGATTGGAGTTGGAGATCGCCAAAACTCCCAGATAGTGTATGCAGAAAATTTGTGGGAACGTGCATTATAAGGAATGATAATCCACCGCTAGCAAGTTTTCAAAGGGGCCTGTGACCCAGAAGAGTTAAGAACAATTCCTGTGTGCCACTTCCTTTATGCCACGGGGAGGAAACTGAGGCCTAGATGTCGTTTGGGATCCTTCACTACCCATTTGAAGCCCCTGCTTGAGTCCCTGGGATATGTGAGCTGTTACCATGCATAATAGATATTTGGGGTAACAACAAGCCCCGCTGGCTTCTATTCTGAATCCTTTCCTTTCACCATGGGGTGCCTGAAGGATGGCTGATGCATATGGTACAATGGCACCCAATGTGCCATTGGCACTACAATTGAGAGTGGATGTGTTCTGTAGTATCAAGAAGCATATTTAATCTTTGACACAGCGGTTCTTTGTTTTCTGCTGTTTATACTGGTGCCTGACTACCTATCTTTGACCATTTTCCACGACCATTTTGCCGTGTGTCACTTGCTCCTATTTTGTGTCCCTAGTTTGTGTGGTTGGTAGTGAACAGGCTTATTTTTAAATGGTGCTGCCATGCCCAGCTAATTAATGGTGCACATGGATTTTTAGCTGGCAGGTTCATTGGAACAGGCATGGAATTCCCGAAGATGTTTTGGGTTTTTTCTTTATTTGAAGGCTAATGTGCTCTGAGAAGTTTTGTTCAAACTCCTGCTGAAACTCAAAAATCAGCTATTTGAAACTTTCCTGGCCTGCCATGTATTCTACTTGCTTATAAGTGTGATAATGAGATAGCCAAAATGCCATTTTTTGTTTCTGTGTTAATTGTCAGCTGCTTTTTATCAAATTCCAGACCATTATCCAGCAAACACTAAAAATGTTTGAATAGTTGAATTTCAAACATTTTAATTTTGTGGAGTGGTGCTTACCAAGTGGTACAGCTCAAAGCAAGAGAACATGAACACTTAAGTGTAGTTTGTCTGATTAGATTTTAGCCAGTTATGCTGTTTCATTCAACTGTCTGAAAAAAAAATCAGTTGACTGTTCCCTTTACCTAAAGGGCAGAGACAAATGATTTGCTTCCAGAAAAAAAATGACTTTTTTTGGAGAAAACTGTGTTGGTCTTTAGCTCTTTTATAATTAAATCTGGATGTACCTGAAAAGAATCTTAAGACTGTGGTGATAAGAGGTTTTCCTCCAGAGAAAGGAGAAAAATAACAACTGGAACTCAAAGCTTGAAATTCTGTGACAAAACATGAACTGTCCAGGATTGGAGGTTGAAAAAGGTTGCTACAGTGTCCTGCAATCATTGAAGCAGATAACTTTTAGTAGCTGCAGCCATGGACTCCACATTTTCAAGAACTGAACCTGCAACCCAGAAGAGCTTGTCAGAATGTGGCAGGAACTCTGGAGGTAGTTTTTTTGTTTTGTTTTGTTTCGTTTTTAATTTTGGAACTGTTGACCTTGCTGTGAGTAAAGAGGCAACTACTAAGCAAGCACTGCCACCAGCACTGTTTCTGGGAGTTAGAAGACCTGAGTTTCTCTTCAGACCTTCAGTGCAAACTGACAACCCTCCATCCAAAGTGAATTATGTCCTGTGCCTCCTGATTGCTGAGTGTTCACCTGGTCCTTCTGACCACCTTCCTTCGGCTAGTCCATCTGCCTACAGACCTGGTACTGGATTTTTGCTCATGGTGATTCCTACCACCTTACTACTGAAGAAGGCATCATTCCAGTGGACACTGTGACCCAAGAGGCATCCAGCCATCATGATGTGGCTTTACCCCTCCACTCCTTTCCTGTTGTACCCAGATTCAGCACAAACCTTTATAGTATAGTCAGAGTCCTCAAGCCAAATGGCTGAGGCTATTTTATCACAAAGGCCCACTTTTTTCCATGAGTGTACATTTCATTTCTTCAGTTAAAGCCTTCAGAGAGACACAATAAACATGGACTAGGGGGAAAAAAAAAAAAAAAAGAAAGGGCACCCCAGCGACAACACCCTAGTCCACTAAAAAGAAGCAAGCTGAAGAAAAACCAAGCTTCTGGAGCTTAGGAGAATCACTAGGCTTTGCTCACCCCTCAGCTCTAGAAAGGCAGCTATGCTTTCTCCTCTCTGTGCAGAGTTGTGCTGGTAGCTGGGCTCTCTCAAGACACACAGGAGGGCTCCACTGAATTATGGTACTATCAGATGAAACTGTTCATCTCGGCAGGCCCCTGGGTGTGATGGAAGTCACGTCACTTTGGAACCACAATACGGTTCCTTCCTGCTCCGGAAGCAACTCACTTTCCCAGCTCTGCTCCCTCACATGGGCTTTCAGGGCTTTCCATTGTCTTTCACATTCCCACGCCTGGACAGCGCTCCACCTCGTCTTCTTCAAGTGGGATTGCTTGCCTCTAGTGGAGCAATGCTCTACCTAAACACTTGGGAGCACCCACTCTTCCTCTGTAAGACAGAACCAGGAGCGTCAACAAGGCCCAGAGGTGCACTTCCCCGCCCTCCTTCTTAGGGTTATGAGAGAAACATGGAAGGATCTACAGGAAGTAGAATGATTTAAAAATGAGATGTTTGGCTTTTATAAGCAAGTCAAGTGTAAAACTACTGTAGTGAAAAGTTTGCCCAGAATATTTAGAAGTCTAGGACACCAAGTAACGTGCCAAGGGATGGCAGGGTGAGTTGTGGAGCCTTTCTTCTTGACATTTCCTCCTGTCAGCTTCTGAATCTCCATTTGTCTGGTGCTCTTTGTTTCCCAACAAGGAAACCACGCCAAGGTCTGCAGACTCTCTTAGAGAAAGCTGTGGTCCCCAGCATCATGTGCCTCTGATTCAGTCACATCTGCCTCTGACCATGGTGCTCTGGAAGCCATTCCTAGTCCAGAAGAATCATTCTTGAGGTAGAGAGATAAACTTTGAAGCCATATCATCTCATGGTCCTGAGTACAAGTCTCAATACCTAAAAACAACAACTGAGGTCCTGCTAAGTTTTTTAAACCTTTATACACATTACCACTAATGCTTACAATCGCATACAGAATAGCTCTGGACAACCCCCTTATTAAATGAACAAGCTGAGTCTCCAAAAGGAAGTTTGCCTGCCCAAGATTACCCAAATGTCAGAGCGGGGATGTAGCCCCTAGCAATCTGAACTGAATCTTCTCCTTCCTGGTGTGGTAGAACCAATGGCAGTGTCAGTGGGTGAGGATGGCCAGAGGAAAGAACCTGGAGCCAACCTCGAGCACCCCTCCTGACAGTGCAGTGGGAGCCACCTCCCACACAGCCTCAGTGGCCCATCTCTGATTATCTCCTGCAGGATCTAAACAGTGGAACTCTGCCCATAGATAGCATGGAGCCAAGTATTTCAGACCACAAAACATTTGAGTCAAGCCAAGATCCTACCACAACACCCATACTTCATTTCCAAAATGTTCCTCTAAACTGACAGCCCCCAAAACACTTAAGACTGTGAGCACAAGCAGAGGTAGGGGGAGATTAAGGTCTAACTGGAACTGCCAAAGAGAGTTACTGTCCAGGTTGTGATTCCTACAAGTAGAATATGGTGTCTTGGACAAGGTCCTGCTTCCTCTCCTGCTCCTGTTTCTGCCTGTGCTGGGAAGAATCTCGGAGCTACTCAATAGGGGATTTCCCAAGGCTCCACCCATGGGGAAAAGGCTGCTCTTATTTCTTTTCCTCCTGGGAAAGGCCCAGGAAGTAAGACAGGTCAGAGCCCACCTGAGGCTTCTAACTCATAGATAAGAGATCCTCCTCTGTCTTTGATTTGAATAAATAACAAGGGACACCAAGGCAGGAACCTCTGTACCCATCACAGACTTTACTCACAGCATAGGCATTGCCACCAGAGGGCGCAATCACCTGCGGAACTGGCCATAAGTCCATTATTTCCGGAAAACCTTGGAATGAACATTTCCTGGGCTGACCTCCTTTCAGGACTCTGCTTAGGGCCAGAAATGTACCAGATCTGCAGGTTCTTTGCCCCCAAGGAATTTTCAGTCCAGTAAGCGAGGGAGGCTGATGTCAATACACAAGACTGACCCCCAGAGGCTACCTGACTGCCTGGAATGGGTCAGGCAGGGCATTGATGGAAGGGTTGAAAGGGGCAGGAATTCTTCCCTTGCTCTCCGTAAAGGACCAAGACCACATTGAGCGAATATCTTCGACTCCCCTAAAAAGATGCCCATGAACTAAATTGCCCTTAGCAGCCAGCCTTAGTCCTGTGGGTCCCTGTTTTTCTCTTTTGGCCATTTTCTCCAAATGGCCTCTTGTCTCTGTTCACTTTATAGAGCTCTACAGAACCTTCCTATCTCTCCTTCCACCCACACCTCCAGGAAGCTCAGGGATAGCTGTTTGGTAGTACTCATTCATTCATTCATTCATTCATATCATTATTATTATTAAACATTTTGTTTTAGTAGTAGGTGGACACAGTACCTTTATTATTTTTATGTGGTGCTGAAGATCGAACCCAGGGCCCCAAGCATGCTAGGCGAGCACTCTACCACTGAGCCAGAACCCCTTATTTATTATTAATTGATTTTTGCGGTACTGGTGATTGAACCCCGGGGTGCTCTGCCACTGAGCTACACCCCAACCCCTTTTACTTTATTATTTATTTACTTATTTTTTGAGACAGGTTCTCGCTAAATTGCTCAGGTTGGCCTCAACTTGCAATCCTCCTGCCTCGGCCCCCTGCGTAGCTAGGATTACGGGCATGGGCCAGAGCACCCTGCTCGGTAGCAGACGGATTGCCGGCTCTGTGTCAGGTGTGCGGATGGGGAGCAAAGCAGTGGAGCTGCCCGGACAGGCAGCGCGGCATGGAGGTGAGGCCAACACTATTCGGCCGTGGGTCCTTGGCAGAAGTTCCGGTTATAGAAGTGGCGGTTGTCCCTGGTCAGGGCCGTGCCCAGCTGAGCCCAAAAGCTGCCCTGCCCGCTGGGCTGGTGGGGCCAAAAGAGGACGCTCTGGCGGCAGAGGCGCTGGCGCAGCCGCACGTAGCGAGAGCGGCGGGCGTCGGGGCGCAGGATCACCAACACCACGACGTCCTTGCGGTCCTCCAGCAGGCGCTGCTGGGCCAGCAGAAAGCTGGTGCGCAAGAGGCCACTGACCCGATCCGTGTGGGCCAGCACAAAGAGCGTCTTGCGGCTGCCATAGACCGAGGCCCACAGATTCTCGAAGAGTGACTTGCCTGGCAGCCAATCCCGCTCCTCCAGGCAAAGGCGGAGCGCGCGGCGCCCGCGACGCTCCTCTAGCCTCACTCGCAGCTCGTTGTACACCCAGTCGGCCACCGGGTTCTGCGCCTTGTCGAAGACCACGAAGACATCGTAGGGCAGGGCGTGGGCGCCGCGCCGCAGGGGAAGCCAGGCCAGGCACAGGTGGAAGCAGTACCAGAGGTCCCAGCCGCATAGGTGCTGTAGCACAGGCACAGTCAGGCCCAGAGCCACAGCCAGCAGCGAGAGGCCAAAGCAGTCCCAGGAGAAGGCCTCATCCAGGCAGAGGCGCAGGTCCTGCGCGAAGATGCTGCGGCCCTGCAGTTGGCCCGGGCTGCCACACTTCACACGGCTGGGCAGGCCAGGCACGGCATTCTGTACCTCCAGCAGGAAATCCACAAAGGCCGCCCCACAGGCGCAGTGTAAAGGGTTGGCACTCACGTCTAATGTTTTCAGGGAACCAGCCAGTGGCCCAAACCAGAAGGACTCAATTGTCTTAAGGGCATTGTCACTGAGGTTGACCACTTGCAGCTTCACTGCCAGGGCAAAGAAACCTGGGACCACAGAGCTTATGCTGTTGCTGCTGACGTCCAGCTTCTGGAGCTGGGTGCTGTTGGGCAGGCTGCCATTGCTCAGGGCCTTCAGCTGGTTTCCTGCCAGGTCCAAGACTTTCAGGTTGGGCAGGAGGACCAGGCTGCTCCAGTTGAAGAAGGCCAGGTAATTGTCACGGAGACGCAGCAGCTGCAGGCTCTTGGGAAGGTTGTCCAGGGTGCGGGGCAAGAGGATATGCAGCTGATTCTGGGACAGGTCCAGCCGGAGCAAGCCTCTCAGACCTTGGAAAAAATGGAGATAGAGGTCTCCCTCAGCCCACATACGGCTCACGGCATTGCCACTGAAGTCCAGGGCCCGCAGTGAGGTGCTGCAGAGCCTCTGTGACACACGGCTGTGGATGTCATTGTATGCCAGGCTGAGGAAGTGCAGGGTGTGCAGCTGGGCCACAAAGCTGAGGTTGTGGCCTACACCCTGCATGCTGAAGGCCTGGCTGTTGTAGCTGAGATCCAGAGCCTTCAGGTTTGGCAGCTCTGTGAACGAGCGCCCATGGTACAGGTCCAGTTTGTTATGTGAAAGGTCTAGCACCTGCAGACTAGTCAGCAGCCGGAACTCTGAGCCATTGACTGCCTGTGCAATGCTGTTGTGGCTCAGGCTGAGGCACTGGAGGTGTGACAGGTTGGAAAACATCTCTGGCTGAACTGTCACCAGGTTGTTCCGAGACAGGTCCAAGGTGAATTTGAGGGTCCTACAGCTAGGCATGAAATCTTCAGAGCCAGAGCTGTCCAGTGGGGCTAGAGCAAGGTCCCTAGACCACAGTTGGACCTGCTCCCAATCATTTCCCTCCCCAGTGGTGACTGTCAGCTCTGAAGTTCCACTGATGCGGTTTTCTGAAAGATCGACAAAGTGCAGGCCAGGGAAGGCCCCGAAGATGCTGAGCTGGGCCTGGTTGATGAAGTTCATTTGTAGATGCAGAGTGTGGAGAAGAGGCAGATGGGTCAGTGGCTTAAGCGTGTTCTCATTGAGTGAACGGAAGAAGATTCCATTCATGTTCAGCTCCTCCAGTGAGATCAGGCTCCCAAAGGAGTGTGCCAGGTGCAGGTGGGCAAAGGACACCCTCTTGCAGTAATTGAAGGACAGGTTGAGCTTGCGCAGCCGTGCCAGGCCCTGGAAGGCCAGGGTTGTGGTGATGCATTCATAGAGGAAGTTCTCACTCAGATCTAGCACTGTGAGGTTACCTAGACCTTGGAACCATTTGGGGCTAAGTGTGTGGAGAGAACTGTCCTTCAACACCAGGCCTTCAAGATGACTTAGATGGCTGAAGGTCTCAGGGTGCAGCTGGAGAGAGTTGTGAGGGCACTCCACACAAGGGTTGCGGGCATGGTCACAGCGGCGGCAGTTCCCACCTATATCAAGCACTCGCAGGGCAGTCAGATTGGCCAGGTCCCCAGGTACCAGTTTGACAATGTGGTTGTAGGACAGTAGTAGATACTCCAGACTAGGGGGCAGGTTGCGGGGAACTGCTGTGAGGTTGTTATACTTGAACGACAGATGGGTGAGGTTGTGCAGGCTAAGAAGTGCACCTGGGGCCACCTCCAGTGCCCCTCTGCATGGGTTCTTGTAGTAGCAGTTGCCATCCATGAATAGAAAGCGCAGGGCATGCAGGCCAGCAAGACTGGTGTGGTCTAGTGTCAGAATGTTGGTGTGGCTCAGGGTCAGGTTCACCAGGGAGTTGGGCAGGGCGGGCACAGTGGTGATGCTGTTGTAGCTTAGGTTCAGGTCCTCCAGCGTGGGCACAGACAGGAAGGTGTTGGGCTCGATGGTCATATGGCAGGGGAAGTGCATGGGACTGAGGCTGGTCGGGGGGCAATTCCACTTGAGGTTGAGACGCCGCAGGTTAGACAGGTGGACAAAGTCAGAGTTATGGAGGTGGTGGATGCGGTTGGAAAGCAAGGAAAGGCTGGTGACATTACCGCGGGGTGCTGCTGCAGAAAAGTGGGGCACGGACTTCAGGAACAGCCAGTTGCAGTTCACCAGGCCACCCTGTTGGAACTCGCAGGGCAGGAAGGCTGGCAGAGCACCCAGGGCCAAAGCCTCAGCCAGCATGGCAGCCTGCACCAGGAGAGACAGGGGGTGCAGGACCCTGTGGCAGGGACCCTGTCGGGGGGCCAGGGGCTGTGTGAGTGTCCAGCCCCAGCTCCACCTCCACCCATTCCACTTCATGGGGTCTTGGAGCAGGGCTTCCGACTCCCCCTCTCTCCAAGCCCTCCCAGTGAGCCTCCTCCCTGGCTGTTGAACCCCCTTCTTACCCTCTAAGGCCCATGGGGAACCTTAAATTGGTTTCAGACCAAGCCTTTGATTCAGAATGTGGACTTAGAATCAAGACTGAGCCTGGAATCTAGACTCCTAAGATTTGAGGCTTTCCTACATGATTGAGCCCAGCCAGATAAGAGGGCCAGGAGAAGTGACCAAAAGACCCATTTCCCATCCTGTCTTTGGGAGCTATTACTCTTTCTTCCTGCACAAAGTGGCAGCCACTTCCTTCCCTCTAACCACCCTGAAATCCCCTCTCTGCCCTCCACCGGCCTCCTCACAACCTCTCCCTCAATACCCCCTCTGGCTTCCACACACTGGCAAGCTGGGCAGCCTAGCTCCTTCGCCCTCTGCCTGCCTCCCGCGCTGGCCTGGGAGCTCTCAACCTGTTAGGGGTTATGAGCCAGAACAAATCAAGAGGGAGCTGTGGAAAGTGAAGTGTCAGCCAGAGCCCAACCCCGGGATCTGACCTGGTGCATAGCCCCAACCCCACCACAGACTAAGGTCCCAGACTTCAGCCTCCTCATCCACCCCACAGAGAAGACCTTTTGCTCTGATGTTTTCAGGGTTCAGTAAGTGTCCCCAGGGCCACGAGGTAACAGTCCCGTTCACTGCTGCCTGCAGCTGCCAAGCACACCTCCCTCCTCACCCCTTCCCAGGCCTGAGAACTGCTGTCCTACCATGTTGGTGGGTGAGAGCTTCTCCAGAGGATCTGGCTGACTGGGAAGAACTGTAGGTAAGGGTGCTTCTCACACTTGGGGTCCCTCAGGAAAGAGAGGAAGTGAGAATTTCACTACAGCCTAGTAGCTCCCTCCCTCACCCCCACCTTGGGGAGGGCAGGTGGTAATGAGTCAGAGGCCATTTGCATAGTCAGATGGCAAATAGGACTTCACCCCTTCCTCTTTCCACTCCTCTCTCAGACGGCCTATATCCAACGCTGGCCTCACATCTGTCCTGTGGTTGATCCTGGGAGGAGTGAAGCTCAAAGCCCAACCTAAGGTCAGTGAGAGATCAGAATTGAAGGTAGCACCATGCCAGGCCCCTCACCTGACCCAGGAGAACTATCTCGCCCTCATACCTCAGACCTTGACTCTGTTTATACTCAGGACGGTGGCACCCTACCTGCCCTTTCCTGCCCTCAGGGCCCTGTCCCAAGAGCTCTGAAGGGCTTCTCGTGCCCAGAGGCAGCCCTCACCCCAGCCTTGGGACCTTTCCCAGGAACAGAATGTCTTTCTCTGCATGCCCATCAGAAGAGAGACCACAGCATTCTTGCTGCGGGTTCCGAGGCTGGGTGCATTGCTGGCCCAGCTGGGACCCTAGCTGATCTTTCCCACTCAGCTCTTCCCATGCTGCCTCTGACCCAGAAGATCAGAACACAGACTAGTCACACTCAAAGCCCTGGGAGCCCTTCTCAAGTCCTGCTGGCTCCACCTTTGGAATCTGCTGACTGCCCACTGCCTTACACCCACCTGCCTATGGGCATTCCCAGGACCTGGCACCTGGCTGCTGCTACTGCTGTCATGCCCACAGTCTATTTATATTTAGCCCCTGGAGGGAACTGTTGAGACCTGTTGTGTTGGGTCTATCTTTTGCCCAGATCCCTCAATCTTTTGCTGTCTCTGGAATCAAAGTAGTAAATGTCACAGTCCATATAGTAGCCAAGGTCCTAGGAGACCTGCCTTTCTACTCCTTCTCTAATCTCCATCCCTACTGGCCCTCTTGTTACTTTGGACACACCTCTGTGCTCTCTTAACTCAGAGCCTTTGAATGTGCTATTTCAGCTGTCTGGAAACTCACTTCCCAGATTTTCATATGGCCTCCTTCTTTACCTTCTTTAAGTCTCTGTGCATGTCACTCTTTCCTTGAGAACTTCCCTGAACTTTTTTTATTTTTGGTACTGGTGATTGAAACCAGGGCAAGCACTCTACCACTGAGCTACATCCCAGGCCCTTTTTATTGATTTATTTATTTTGAGAAAAGATCTCACTAAATTGTCCAGGCTCTCTGAACTTGTGATCCTCTTGCCTCAGCCTCCCATTCCCTGACCTTTTCATAAACTTTCCAGTGCAGATCTAGCTCTTCTGAGCCTCTCTGCCTGTTTTCTTCTGTTTAGCATTGTTTCAACTGTTGAGACTCTCTCTGTTGACTTTCCATGGTTTATTGTATATTATCTCCCTCCCCTTATCTGCTGGAATGTCCACTTCTTGAGAGCAAGATCTTTTGTATCCCCAGCAGTTTAATGCCTAGTACACAGTAAACGCTCAATATCTGCTGAAGCTGTGGGTCCCCTGCACTCAGCTCTGGGCAGGCACAGAGAGGGTATCTCCAAGGGAAGGTCCAATGAATGAATGAATAAACAAATGGGGTTTACTCTTGGGGGAGGCAGGGCTGCACATCCACCTTCCTACTCCTTCCAGGCCCACTTCTGGGTAGGTGTCATGGCACACAGGGCCCAAAGTACCAGTCATCCAGCTGGCTCAGCAGCTTAAGGGTAGCATTATCTTCCTGCCCAGCAGTGTTCAGGATAGGCCTGGACAAACCTCTTCTGGATCCTTGCTATGGTCCCGGCTTCCTCTATAAGCCTAGGGGCTTTGGCAGGGGCTGGGAAAAGGCCCCAGGAATAGGACACTGCCTTGAGCCAGGAGAAAGGTGAATCACAGTCAGCAATGCCACATCCATCTCTGTCCCACTTGTGACAGGAGCCTCCATCCACTTCTCAGAGACATAAAGGCCTGGTTCTTGCTGAACCCCAAGCTCAGGAGAGATTTTCCAAGTGCCTGTGTTATGGCTTGGACATGAGGTGCCCCCAAAAAGCTCATGTTAATGCAGTTATATTCAGAGGTGGAATGATTAGTTTATTAGTGCTGTAACCTAATGAGCCCATCCTAGTTTGAATGGACTGACTAGGTAGGTGGGAGCATGGCGAGAGGAGGCAGTCACTAGATCCAGCCCTGGAAGAGTGCATCTTCCCTGCAGCCCCTTCCCCTTCCCTCTTTCTGCATCCTGACCCTATTGAGCTGTGAGCCAGTTTTCCTCTGTAAGGTCCTCCCCCCACAACGTTCTGCTTCATCTAGGACGTAGAGCAATGGAGTCAGCCATGGGTGAACGAAAACTTCTGAAACCGTGAATCGAAATAAACATTTCCTCTGTTAAGTTGTTCTTACAGGGCATTTTTGTCACAGCAACACAAAAGCTGATGAAAACACCCAGTGAGGACCAGGGAGCCAGCCCCCATCTCTAGTAGCTATCCTACCTCCCTTACAGGCAGAAAAGCTATCAAGTTTGTAGTACTTTGTTATAGCAGCTATGGGAGATAAGATACCTAGGTCTCTATATTGTGGTGGAGATATGCCTGCCTCTCAGGTGGGGATCTTATCAACCCCAAGACTTGTGCCCTCACACACACAGCTTCTCCCACATCCTTGTGGCCAAGCACACTGAGGCTCCACCTAGCAGGCCAACCGTTCTCTCCTGAATTGTGAGAGGGCAGTTAGATATTTGCACAGGGCCACTTATGCATCATGTTCCCTTAGAGCCAGACACAGATATTGATTTAAAAATATTTTATTCTTTAGAAAATACAGCATTCAACCATCCCATCCTGCAGTGACCCTTGTTCCAGCCCCAACTGACCCTACCCACTGTGGTCAAAGGTTTCTGGGCTGTGTGGGGACCCCAATCTCAGATCCCTTGGAGGCCAGGTTCATGACAGGTCCCTCACCCAGCCTCCTAGAGCCAGCTAGGCAGTACCCCCAGATGCCCTGGGCACAAAGATTAGAGGCAGGGTCAGCAATGGGGAAGGGTCACAAAATGCCAACTCAGTGACCCTCAGAAGCTGCAAGTGTGTTCAGACAACAGCCTGCCGGACGCACAGGAAGCACTTCCCTGGAGCTAGGGTGAGAAAGAGGGAGGTGCAGGGAGTGGTGAGGTAGGCAACCCCACAGCTCACTCGCTGGCCTGGCTCTGGTCCAGCCACCTAGCTGTCGTCCCCATTCTCGCCAGGGCCCCTGATGAGACGCTTGTGGCCCCGCTTGCCCCCAGGGCCCTTGGGCTTGGCGAATGCCTGCTTGAAGGCATGTTGCTTGGGGTGCACCTCGTCGTAGAGGAACTCAGCCGTCAGCTCTGCCCCATCGCCAATCTCAATCTGTGTGGGACAAGGCTGCAGTTACTCCAATGACTCTGACCCTTGGTAACTGCCACTCCTGGGGCATCCTTTTGATCCTTCACATCTTAGCCCTAGGATCTCCTCCCACTAGGAATGCCACCCCCAGAAACACAGAGCCTGGAGTCTGCTGCCCTGCTCACCTGGGTCACCCCCTTCCCTCTCCCCAGACCCAGGGAAAGTTGTCCTGGTGGTCAGGGCTTGGGCTTGTTTGTGCCACCCATCATCTGGGTCTCAGGTTCCAATTGATCCACAGGAGTGACAAGTCCTGCTGTGTCATTAACTCTTAAAACCCATGTGGAAGGTGGGGTAACAGGACTCTGGGAACAGCCACGCACCTTCTTGGAGATCTCCAGCTGGAAGTCCTGTTCTACAGAGTCAAGGAGGCGGCTCTTGCAGCTGGAGTAGAGCATGCGCTCTTTGATACTGCATTTATACCCCGGCATGGAGTAGATGAACACTGCAGGAGGACAGGGAGGCGAGGCCCTGAAGGTCGAGCAACTGTGGACCTCCCCCACAGCAGGCCCGCCCAGCAGCAGGCCAGAGCTGCACTGCCCAGCACACACCGGGGGCTTGGCTGTGGCTACTCACCCACAGACTCAAGGGGGTCACCCTCGTGGGTATGCTTATAGAGGAAGAAGTGGTAGCGGGCAGCATCTCGGGGCACCCGTGAGGGCAGCTGGGCCACATCCGTGGGCTCTGTGTGTACCAGCTCGATGGTCTCCCGCTCCAGGTCCAGCTTCTGTGGAGGGCCGGGGAGACATACAGAACCTCAGGACTGGCTGGCAGGCAGGAGCCTGCCTGTGCTCTCCCTTCCCAGCACTCCTTTCCTCACAGCTGTACCTCTGTGGGGTCACTCTGAGGAGGCACTCCTGGGCCTAGCCCTAATGGTGCCTCTTTGAAGACTGCTAGAGAAAGAACTGTCCCGAAGGGCAGTGAATGGAGTGGTGTGGATGGTCTCAGCACCAGGGAGGCACCAACATTGGGCCAGCCCATCCTCAGAGGCAGAGCCTCTTGGGGAGCATTTTGGAAGGGGGAGCATTTTGGAAGGGGCAGCCTGGATCAATGGGGCAGAAAGACCCTGTCTGGGAAAAAAGGTGATCAAGAGGGCTGCAGAAGGAATCTGAGACAGAAAGGGGCTCAGGGATTATAGGGGTCAGTGTGAACCCAGGGGTGGGCACAGGCAGAGAATGGAATGGGTAGTGGGTTCACAGCAGCACCCATGTGGGCAGGCAGAGGACAGAAGAAAAAGAACGTATCAATGTACACCTGGTGGCTACATCTAATGCAGGAAACAGGGAGGAACAAAGAGGACAGTGTGTTCTCACAAGCATGTGGATTAGCTGAACAGCTCAGGCTGGTGGGGGCAGGGGTTCACATGGGTATAAGCAGGACTAGGGTGGGGCACAGTGTGCCCCATGCATGTGCCAGGGCAGGACCATGCACCCACCAGCTGGATATAGTTGATCATCTTCTGCTTGAGTTGCTGAAGTGCCCGCTGGGCCTCAGGCTGCAGGGGGAAGGCGAGGCCCTGCAGGGTCTGGTGCTTGCTTTCCACGCTGATCTCTGTCTTCACCTGGCAGGCAGGGCAATGATGAAGGTGGTCCTCACCTGCCCAGCCTGAGGAATAGCCCAGCCCACCAAGGAGCACAGGTCCCCAGCACATGAGACCCTGCACACTCACCTCATTGATACGGATCTGCTGGAGCTCTCTCTCAGCTGAGGTTAGCGGGGCAGGTGCAGCACAGGATGACAGGTGTTTCTGGTACCCAGCAAAGGAGAGATCATCCTGGGAGGCATAATGGGCACCTTAGGTAGGCTGGAGGAAGCACTGACAAGCACCTTGGCTTACAGCTCATGGACTCCCAGTCTTCCCATTTCACCCCAAGCCTGGCACTGGCTTTCTCTGAGGCCCTTCAAAGGCCCAGCCCCCATGATCCTGACCTCACTCTTGCCTGGGAGGCTACCTTCACTGTTCCAAAGAGTTCATCCTTGATGTGGCCACCCCCAAACTCCTTCTTCACTGTGGCCCGTGTCGCTGCGTAGAGCATCTTCAGCCGCACCTGAGGGGTGGGGGCCAAACCGTAAGACAGCTGTGGGCAGTTGTGTTTCTCCAGAAGCAGGCAGGAGGCTCTAGAAGTGGACCTGTTCAACTCATTGTGTACTCACATCCAGCAGGGGGCGCAACATGAAGGTGAGGGTGCAATGGTGGCTCCTGCCAGCAGAGGGAGCCCTGGCCCAGCTCAACCTCAGCCTCCAGGGGTCAAGCTGATGCCACTCACAGAGCTCTGGGACCCCAGGCTCCAAACACAGGGCCTTGTCCTGTCACTATCTGGGACAGGACCTAACATGCCATCCCTAGGATCCTGGGACAGGGCCTCATTAACCCACTCATACTCAGCTGCCCTCCCCAATCTCCCACTGGTCCTGAGCCTGGGGCTAAACAGGGGTTCCGGGGACTCACCGGAGAATTGTCAGGCGACCAGGCAAGGAAGAGCCATTCAAATCCCTGAGCATTCTGTGAGTCGAGGCGGAAGAGCAGGTAGCAGGGCTGCTGGGAATCCAGCAGTGGAAGCACAGCCCTGTCATAGTCCTGGTCCCAGCGACCCAATGGCTCCTGAGAGGCACCCAGCACGAGCTGCTCTGGGGGCAGAGGCCGGGTGAGCCAGAGTAGCTAGCCTTGTCCCACCTCCATCTGTGTGTGGACTCTGTCCTCTGGTTGTGGCTTTCTGAGCTAGCTCAGATCTGCTGGCTACTCCACCTGACTTTTTTTGGAGCCTCCAAATCTTCAAAGGAGTGAGTGAATGAACAAGGGCAAAAGCTGCCCGCTAGAGGCTGCCCTCTCTACCTCCTGGCCCCCCAAAGATAACCAACACAAACCACATGAAGACACAGCTATGTGTCCACAACCAGCAATTATGTGGCTCCCTCACAACAACCACACATGTGGTACTCACTCTGACCCCACACTACAGGCAAAGCACACTGCTCAGTGCATTGTCCCCACCATGCACCTCCTGCTCCCCTCCTCCCTAAGCCCAGGGCTACAACAGAACTCCAGAACTCCCCTCTTGGGACAAGTGTGCTGGAAGAGGTGATGTCATGGTCCCAGGCCATAGCAATCTGCAGTGACAAAAAAATCTGGAGAAGAGGAAAGCAGGACTCATGCCAGACACTGTAAGGTATTCTGCTGCCACCCTCAGCTGTAGTTCCCTCCCCTCCAAGTCACAAACCAATAGCAGCCAACTTTTTAGTGCCTGGGCTCAACAGGCCGTCACCTCCCTGTCTGGTGCAGAGTGGCTGAAGCGGGCATCAGGCCACACCTCTGGGCTGGTTTCTCACAAATACCCTCCTGGTGCACAAAGACAGACTGGAGGAAGAACTGGGGTAAAGGGGCAATCTCAGCTTGGCCAGGAGATCCTGGCACCTTACCACCACGCCCTTCTAATGGGGCAAGGGGTCTAGTTGCCTGGGAGCCCCAACATGCCAGCTTCCTCACCTGCCCACATAGAACTCATATGGGATCAGGGTTGAGAGCCAGCAGTCACAGGCTGAGTGGGCTCCAGCAGCACTGTCAACATTGTTGTTCATTGTTTTCGAACCAGGAATTTCACATAAAAAGTGAAAGTCACAGCTTCTCTAGAAAAATCAGGAGCTCCAGCCACACTCAGTTGGAGTGTGGACACTTCTGGGCACTCCCAGGTACCCTGAAAACTGTAATACAAAACTGGGATAAGCTGGGCATGGTGGTGCACGCCTGTAATCCCAGCAGCTCAGAGGCTGAGGCAGGAGGATCGTGAGTTCAAAACCAGCCTCAGCAACTTAGCAAGGCCCTAAGTAACTCAGTGAGACCACCTCTAAATAAAATACAAAAAGGGGCTGGGGATGTGGCTCAGTGTTAAACACCTATGGATTCACTCCCCAGTACCATAAAAACAAAACAAAACAAAACAAAAAATTCGGATAAGAGCCCACTTAGAGATTCTTCCTGCTTAAGGTCTTGTCTGAGGACCATGGCCAATGAGTACAGCTGCCCTTTTAAGGGTAGGAAGCTGTGGACTGCTGCCCAGGCCTTCAATCATGAGCTACCTAATGATTCCTATCCAGTCTCTGAGGGTGTCTGAATTTGGGGACCCTAAACAAAGCCCAGTACAGTCATGGCCCTAAAGCCTGGGGTAAAATCAGGGTCTGGACAGCACCTACTAAAGTGAGCTGAGCACCAAACCTGTTTGGGAAGCCCCTAAAAGGCAAATAGAGCAGGTTACAGAGAAGGTCTGGAAGGATCCTTGGGGATCCAGTCCATGCCCAGTCAGTACCCTTTACTGACAGGGACAATTCCTTGGCACAGAGGGAAGAGGGGAGGAGTCTTTTACTCCCATTACCCCAATTCGGCCCCAGGTCCAGGTTGAGATCTTGCCAAGGATGGGATCCCCCCATCCTGCCCTCAGAAAGAGCTGTACACAATGCCTTCTCCCCATTATGGAGGTTCTTCCTATAGGAAGAGCCCCGGCATCTCCTTAGGTCTCCCCACGGCCAGCAGCCAAGCCAGAACAGGCCTGCTGACCAGGAACAGATGGAGGTGGGTGGCACTAGTGATATGCGGCAGTGCTTGGACTCTCTCATCCCCTGACCCCTGACTGTTCAGCCCAGTACCTGGACTAGACCCATCTCAATACCCATACAGCCTCTGGTGAGGCCACACAGGACCCCAGGATGGGGGTTTGCATAATAGGGGTGATAACCATGCCTACTTTGTGCTCTCCTCTGAGGTTCCTTTTTGTGAGTGCCCCCCTCCTTCCTGGGCAGGGAAACTGGGGTCCTGCGGGGCCCAGAGGCCAATATCCACCTCCTTCCCCTTCCAGAAGCAATTAGGTTCAGCCTCCAACGTATGCCCTAGCTCATGGGGGGCACTCACCGTCCTCAATAACAACTTTGATGAGCCGAATGGAGCCAGCCCGCGCCTTGGCAAAGAATTCCTTCAGCTCCTCAGTGGCTACAAGAACAAGAAACATAGTGGGGGATGAGTAGGCAGAGTGGACAGGAACAAGTTTGGGGCCTGCTCTGTCCTACGGGATCTGTTGGCTGAGCTGGGAACTGGGTTAAATACGGCCCTGCCATGTGACTGGGAACTTGAGATGGCCACTGAACACAAGCTCCCAAATTTAGCCAGCAGAAGTGGCAGGCAGGTGTCCTGCTGGCTGGGATAGCTATAGTGATGGGGAGGGGCCGGCAGGGATGGGACAGCCCACCTGAAGATGGGGCAGATTCTAGGCAAGCCAGGACAGCCAGAATGAATGACCCCACCTGTCCCCTGCCCCGTGAAGGCCCAGCAGTGGGATGGCCTGATACACTCTAAGCACTGTGGAATCCACATGGAATACACAGACAAATGCCAGCGTTATGTCCATTCACATATGTACACACACACACACATCACATGTGCCAACTCACTAAATCCAGCATGTGTGAATATAAAACATACATGTAATGCAGAGAGGGACATAAATGTGAATGCCTTTGTACATGAACACACTCGCAACAAGTCAAACATAAATGGATATGCATATTTAGACATGTGAACATGCATGCAGATATAATTACTAGTTTGCTAACAAACATATAGGCAGGCAACTTCAGAGTTTGGCTAAGACAGTGTGCAGGCAAGAGGATTACGAAGCACACACAAGGAACAGACACATCTTTTTACACATGCATGCACATGCAGCTCCAACCTCCCATCCAGGCTGCCTCACCCTGAGGAGGCCCCAAGGACCCACTCCCAGCCCAGCACAGCCCACCAGGGGCAACAAGCCCTCCTCGACTCTCAGACAGTAGGAAAGGCTTCCTGGAAGAAGAGTAGCTCCCAGGAAAGAAATTCCATCTTGGATCTTAGGCTGCAGAGTTGGAAGGTGACAGCCAGTGACCAAGGAAGGAACCAAGTGCAGAGGTAAGGATCATGGTTAGAGATAGGGAACCATGGGTAATCTCAGATCCACTAGTGGTAGTGGATGGGGAAACTATGGTCCAAGTGGAGAAGGGCCCTACTTGGGTATTTGGGCAAGCAGGGCCAAGCCAGCATGACCTTGAGGCTGCCCAGGGGTCAGAAGAATTCCCACAGGAACACAGCTGGAGGGCTGAGGTCAGAGAATATTTATAGGGACTGGCGTGGACAGCTTAGGGGCAGCGGGAGGAGGGAGGCGGGGGCTTTGAGGAAACAAACTGGTCATGGCCTCAGGTGCACCCCCTCCCCCGCAGTGACCCTGTGCTACTGGGTAAGCAGAGGCTCAGCTGGGCCTACGAGGCCCTGGGGTACACAGTCTTATGCCACTGAACTGCATGCAAGGGGACAAAGCCCCTCTGGGCCAGGACAGTACTTTCCAACAACAGACCCCAAGCAGTTTCCTGACGCTTCAAGCCTGGTGTTAGGGCTCCACCTCTCCCCTAGCTGTGTGACCCCTGACTTCTCTGAAACTGAACCTCATCTGTAAAATGGAGATAATACCCTCAAGCTCCAGAGACTATAGTGAGGAGTAAATGGGACGAAGTGCTCAGGAAGGGAGATTCTTTTAATAACAACTTTTACCCAGTGGCTTGGGAAACTGAGGCAGGAGGATCACAAGTTCAATGTGAGCCTCAGCAACTTAGCAAGACCATGTCTCAAAATAAAAATAAAGAAATTAACAAATAAATAAATTAATTAATAAGGGCTGGGGATGTAACTCAGTGGTTAAGTGCCCAGGCCCTTAAAAAACAACAACAAAATTTTACTACTATAAGTATAGCAGGACAGGCTGTGCTAAGCTGCCCCTTCTACCTGCTGAGACGCTGGGAGGGGAACCAAGAAGCTCCCCTTCAGAGAGGTTGACAATCCCCTTCTAGTGTTACCAGGGCAAACTGACACCCCAGCAGGAGAAGACATCCCTTCCTACCCACCCCAATGCCTCCCAGCCACTATCAATAATCCAGAGGCCAGGTCTGGGACATCTGAGCCTTCATCATCAAAGATTCATAACCCCCCACCCTTGCCCACCCTCCCGACTCCAATGAGCCTCAGGTTACGGTTCCTCCACTGCCTGGCTCTGAGGTCAACAGACCTACATCTATGGCCAGACAGGGTTGGTACTCCAGGATTATCTCTCCTGCTACCTTTCCAGGCCTGAAATGGGAAGGAGGGCTGGGGGCAGCCCAATCTCCAGTGATACCCTACGCAGCCCTGTGTCACTGTATGGAAGTGAAGAAGTAAGGCAGGTCCCTGGTCACAGAAGCTGCCAGCAGGAGACAGGAGGATGGCTAACTTCTAAGGATCTCCTTTGCTACTGGAGGCTGCAGATATGACCAGGCAAAGGGGAAGGAAGGGGCAGGCCAGGCAGCAGATCCCCCTGTGGGGCTGAGTCATGAAACCACCCCTCCAGCTCCTCCTGGAGATAGGCTGGCCCACCTGTGAGGAGGCTGGCCCTGACCCAGGCCCCTGTATTCTCCAGTCATAGGCGGGAGGGGGAGGATGGGGGTAGGGCAAGGAAACCCTTTCTGGGCAGTCCAGCCACCAAGTGGCCACAACCACAAGCCACAAGCCAGGATTCAGGCAGTTTCATGTTGGTAGTCCTGAGCAGGGGATCATGATGTGGTGGCCGGAGTGGCTGATGGCCAAAACCACCAAGCTGTCTGGGAAAGCTGTCTGAGTCCTTGCTACAGGGCAGGCAGCTCTTCCAGGTCAGTGGCAGATGGGGACACTGAGGCCTGGAGGGTCAGGGTACCTGGTTCGAAGGCATTACTTCTCTCCCAGCTTGTCCAAGAAGGAAACTGGGGTCCCGGGGGGAGAGGTTTTATGTGTGATACTCTGGGCCATAGAAGTTTCCTGGGGATGAAGATGGGGATGGGGGCTGGCCTGGATTCTCTAGGGCCAGGACCGCCCCCACATATCTGCCCATCTGGACCTTCTTCTCTACCTCCAGATGGAGCTGGGACTTTCTAACTCTGGCTGGGGCAGACTAAAGAGATCACCATGGAAAATGGGAAGGAGGTCAGAGGTCAAGGTCAGATTGGCAACTCTCCCCATGCGACTTAGAGGGCCCCATCAAAGGTATTCCCGCGCTTAGCCTGCAAGAGTGTGAGGGTCCTGAGAGGAGCAAAGGTCAGACCCCCTCCTCACACACATTCTCAAACCCATACAAGTCATGAGACACATCCACTGCATGCAACCATGGTAACAAATGCACACTGAGATGCGTACCAATTGTGCACACACATAAACACCCACAGATAGTGCACACTGTCACGAAACACTAATATCTAAGATGGTCCCATGACACCGACAGTGTCCAAACAGCCACTAGGGCATGTACATGAATGATACTAGATGTGCACAAGCAAGTTACATCCAGATGTGCACACAGGGAACTGTATACAGAGAATATGTGCACATGCGTGTATACTCCACCAGATGTGCACATCCGGGTACACCCACCCCCAGAAAGGAACAAAAATACACAGACCCGCACACACAGGCACATCCACCCCCAATGGGTACATAGATATTTCCATCCCAGCTGTATAGGTACATGAGTACCCACTCTCAGCTATGCACAGCAACTCTGCACTCCCCGAGATGTGCCCATCCCGGGCGACTGGCGGCTACAAAGGAGAACAGGAAGCTTCCCCCTGCTGATGCTAGGCGGAGGAAGGGGCCGAGAGCCGGAAAGGGGGCACAGCCCAGAGCCGAGCCCCTGGGACCTCTGTCCGCCCGCCATACGCCCTCACCGTGGATGCCCGTCTGGTGCGTCATGGCTCGGCGTTCCGCTCGCCCGCGCCGTCGGAGCCCTCCGCTTGGCCCTGGCCGGGCTCCGCTCGCCCGGACCCGGAGGAGGAGGATGTGGCGGCAGCCGCCGAACCTCGCGCAGCTTCCCGGGCGGTGCCGCAGGACCCGCCCCCAGCGGCGCCCCGCCCCCGACGGGCGAGGCCAGGAGGGCGGGGACTCGGGGCCGCGCGTGCGCGCAGCCTGTCTCTTGGGTTGTTGGGCTGTTCGCTGCTCTGTGGCCGGGAAAGGGGTCGCGTCTGCCTACGGGGTGCGTGGGCATTGGTGCGCCCTGAACCCGGTAATCCGTGGGTGGGGCGAATCCGTGTGTGTAAGTGGGAGAGACTGCCCGCCCCTGTCTGCGTAGGTTTGTGAATAGGGATAGTTCTACATTTACTACAGCCTGTGGCCAGAAAAGGGTCCGAAGGTGAGTGGGCGCGTGCGTGATTGCGCGGGGATCCCATACCCAGGGGACGTTTCCTGAGCGCTTTTTGTGGGCTTTGAGCACATTTAGGGCAGTCATGACCCACAGGCCTAGTAGCCCTTATGGTGGGAGCTCAGACCCACCTTCTACTAGGGGAGCCAGCAGATGAACAAGATTTTTGGTGGCTTAGAGCCCTACCCAGAGAATGTGAGATGCCGAAAGAAGGAGGCGAAATATCGGTGGAACCTTGAAGGAGAGAATGTGGTGACCCAGCAGAGCAGAGGGAAAAGTTTTCTGAGGAGAGCGAACTGCGCGTGCAAAGGCCCAGAGGTTAAAGGAAGCTGGTGGGTCTGGAACTTCCAACTCCAAATGAACTTGTCTTCATACCTAGCAGCCTTTCCTTCCAGGCATCAAAACTGACTGCTGCTACCAGCCAATCAGCATCTTGTATTTTCGAAGCTCCTGTTATTGCGTCAGGGGTGAGCATATGACCCCAGTCTATTCAATCAGACTCTCTTCAGGGACTTCTTGGATGGAAAGATTGGAGGAGCCTCCTTTTGGAGGCTGGGGTCGCTGAGACATGATGGATGTGTGGCCTTCCTGGTATGTGATAGGCTTTGTATCACACATTTAACTACTACATGCTGGGCACACTTATTTAATCCTGTTGACAGCCCCTGAGTTAAATGTTATTGCCTCTATCATACAGATGAAGACTTTAAGGTTTGGAGAAATGACTTCATTTGGTCACAAGGCAGTGAGTGTGCTCAAGAACCTTAGATTCCTTTACTGGAGAAGTTGGAACAAAGGAGGGAAAGTCTTTTAAGCAGTGACCTTTGCCCCCTCCATCCATCTCTCACACCTCAGAGATAAGGTATGAAGGGAATCTTCTGGGATATTGGGGTTTGAGCCCTGTCCTGCTCAGCTTAAGATCTGGGATGTGAGCAAGGACCCCAAAGGCCAGCAGAGCACCAAAGCAGATTCCATCTCCTGCTGAGATCTGGTTTCAGGCAGAAAGATGAGAAAGCTGCCTGCATATGTCTCCCATGTCTCTCAAATGAGTCCAGGGATGAACAGAGTATTCAGGGGCAGACTGGTTGCCCCTGTCTTTCTGATGTTTCTCAACACAAACACTTGGTTATTGAAATTATTATAACAGTTTTTTTTCAGGTGAGTTAAGTGTTTAAAAAAAAAAGTAAGTAATAAGTTTTGTGTAGTGGTGCACTCCCAGCAACTTGGGAGACTGAAGCAGGAAGATTGCAAGTTCAAGGCCAGCCTCAGCAATTTAGTGAAGAACTAAGCAACTTAGTGAAACCCTGTTTCAAAATAAAAAATGAAAAGGGCTGGGGATGTGGCTCATTGGTAAAAGTAAAGCAACTCTGGGTTCAATCCCCACTCCAAAAAAAAGTTAGTGATAAAAATACTGAAGATGGAGAACATTATGCTCAGTGAAATAAACCAGACTCAGAAACTCAAGGGTCAACTGTTAGTTCTCTTATATGTGGATACTAGAGTAAAATAAGGGAAAGGAGGTGGTGGCAGGTGGGATCATATATCATAAAGATATAGGGAAGGTCAATGGAATAGAAGAAGAATAAGAGAGAGGAATGAAGAATGGAAAAGGGGAGGAAATATGGGATTAATTTAACAAAATCATATTATATTCCTATATAAATATACCAAAGGAAATTTCTATATGTAAAAAGTTCCAATCAAAAATAAATAAGTGAGCAAAAGGAAAATCAGAGTATAGGTAGAAGAATAGAGGGAGGAAGGAAAGGAAAGG
Organism: Sciurus vulgaris; assembly: GCF_902686455.1. NCBI lineage: Eukaryota > Metazoa > Chordata > Mammalia > Rodentia > Sciuridae > Sciurus > Sciurus vulgaris. The sequence continues at coordinate 117,575,467 of NC_136470.1, forward strand.
GGAGTGGGGATTGAAATCAAATTCCTTGCATGTATGAGTTTGTCAAAACATACCATTTGTGTAAAGGAAGGGGAGGGGAGGAGAGATTTTATACATGCACTTACCACTTGAATTTGCACAGAATTCTTTGACATCTCTGGAAGGATCCCCAAGAAATTAGTAATGTTGGAGGTCTTATACTTTGTGAATTTTGGGCCATGTGAAAATATTGTTTAAAAAATTAAATCTAAAATAAATCTTATTAAAGAACAGATGTGGAACTAAATAAAAGCAACTTTCATTGTGAGTGGAAACAATGTAGAATAAAACCTTTCTTCCTTTTTCTTGCTCCCACCTCCCAAGTTAGCTGGGGAGAAGCCTGTGGCCCAGAAGGGGGCAGATTTGAGTTTATTGGAGCTATTGAGAGAAGGGTGTCACTGGGAGTGAGGAGTTTATGTTGCCCTGGGAGAGCCCAGATCGAGAATGAAGACAGATTCATCCAAAAGCATCTCATCCACTATTTCAGAGAGAAAAGAACCTGGAAGCTGAAAGGGGCAAACACAGGCCAATCTAAATAATGTGAAAGACGCTGGATTTCAGCATCAGCAGTGACAACCAAAAGACAATTAATAGAAGTGGAATTCTAAGTCCAAATAGCAGCCAAAAATAAAGGCAGGCTGGGGTGCGGTGGCGCATGCCTGTAATATCAGTGACTGGAGGCTAAGGCAGAAGAATTGTAGGTTTGAGACCAGCCTCTTCAATTTAGGGAAAACTCCCCGCTCTCCAGCAACTTAGCAAGACCCTGTCTCAAAAAATAAAAAGGTCTGGGGATGTAGCTCAGTGGTAAAGCACCCCTGGGTTCAATCCCTAGCACCAAAAAATAAAATGGGCTGAGGGTATAGCTTAGAAGTAGTGGGCCCCTAGGTTCAATCCCAGTACCTGGGGTTGGGTGGGGATGGGGAGAGAAAGCAAAGGCAGAATGCAACCCTTTGAGACTTGCAAGGACTAAGGAAATTACCTCCAGGTCATCCTTTGTTGGAAATTTTGTTGAAGGATGCACTTCAGCAAAATGAGGGAATAAACCAAAACAGGCAGACTTTGGCTCCAGGTAAAAATAGAGGTGCCTAGCCTAGGGAGATAGGAGCCTGGATGGCACGGAGGGAACACTCAGACCACTTTGGAACAGGGAGGATTGGGTTACCATAGGGCTCCACATGGCTCTGAAAACAAGGATAAACTGGACATCAGACTACTCATGATGTTTGGCTACCCAGACTATGAAAATGACTTGGGAGAGGGCTTCCACCCACTCTAGGCAAGTCCAAGACAGTGGTTGGAGAATAAAGTGAGTTTGCTTTTTTCTTCCAATTTAATACTCTAAAATTCTCCGAGTTGCCAGGCAGGGAGGCACATGTCTCTAATCCCAGTGAATCAGGAGGCTGAGTCAACAGAGGATCTCAAGTTTGAGGCAAGCCTCAGCAACTTAGTGAGATCCTCAGCAACTGGTGGAGCCTGCCTCAATTTTTTTTTTTTTTAATAAAAGGACTGGAGATGTAGCTTAGTGGTAAAGTGCCCCTGGGTTCAATTTTTTTTCTGATAACACAGTTAATATTGTACTTTATTTCTTCTGACAGTCTTACCAAAAGTTAATTGATAATTTCATTTGTCTCATTAAAAAATTTTTTTTTATTGTAAACAAATGGGGCACAACTTGTTTCTCTGTACATGAAGTAGAGGCATACCATTTGTGTAATCATACATTTACATAGGGTAATGGTGTTTGATTCATTGTTATTCCCCCCCCCCCTTTTCCCTCTATACAGTCCCTCCTTCCTCCATTCTTGCCTCCCTCCCACCCCCCATTATGTATCATCATCCCTGGGTTCAATTAATACATAAAAGCCTCAAGTCAGGCTAAGATTTTTGCTCAGTGGTATAGTGCTTGCATGTGTGAGGCACTGAGTTTGATCCTCAGCACCACATAATAAAGGTATTTGGAAAAAGCCTTGAGCCATCAACTGATAGGGGTGAGGAGGTGACCCCACAAACTGTCTCACTTTGGGTCCCTGGTCCATTTCTGTCATAATGACAAGTGACAAGTGTCCTTAAGGGTAATTTTCTGTGGCTTTGTCCCCAACCCCTTGACAGCTGGATCAAGCACCATCTATCATTACTTCCACTATCATCACAGTGGGGGCTCAGTAGGACAATGCCTGGCTTACCTCCATTAACACAGTGCTCTTGTGCCCAGCACGGGATTGGCACACACAGTAGGGTAGTAGGTTAGCCACCACACTGCTATGGAACTGACTCATCTGAGGGAAGGGGTGTTGAGCACAGTTCTCTGCTCTAAGAACCATCCTCCTTGGGCTGGAGGGCAGATGGGGCAGGGTTGGCTGCATGGAGGAAGTGGGATTAACTAAGCATGGTTTTGGGCTTGGGAGTGGAACATAGCCGTTCCTGGGGGCTTTGGGCTGTGGGGCCTTAGGGACTTGGAGTTTACTTCCTGGAGGAGCAAAGAGGAAGAGAAATCCCTTGGGGTTGGTGTGGTTTGAGTCAGCTGTGCTGTCAAAAAGGAAACAGCACAGCTCAGATCATAGAGACTTCCCCTCTGTGGGCCTCAGAGTCCTCCATTACAAAATGGAAATAGCAGTCATGCACAGGGTGTTAGACTTAAGTGACGTAAGAGTGACAAGTTGCTCTTAAAATATAGATATGAAAGCAGACACTGCTGCTGACCCTATGGCGACAGCTAGCTGGGGATTAAGAGACTGAACCATCTTATCTTCAGCCCAGATGAAAGTTTTTCCCCCAGTTCTGAACTCTGACTAGCTGAAGCCTTTGGCGGGGATCATGGCCTCGCCTTTAAATTCCCATAGGTTCGCTCACTCTCTAGTGAATATCCTGCTGTCGGTCCACAGAAGACATCTTAATTGGAGGAGCAGCCATTTGGGAAACTAACCCCTAGGACAAGAGCAGCCTTTCAGGGTGAGGAAGACCGGGATGACCACTAATTGCCATCTGGGGGTGGAGATGCCAGGCTGGGGGTGGGGGTGAGGAACGGAGGCCTCCTGAGCGAACACTAAGTTCTTCTTACACACACTTACTCAATGTGTCAATCTGACCCTTCCAAGGACATCCTGTCCCCATCTTCCCCTTTTGTAAGGTACCCGCCCAGCAGAATGAGGCTTGAGGCTCTGCCGTGGACAGGGGCCCCGGCGCCTGCTTTGAATGACTCTCCACAGCCCCTTGGATAGAGGAAGGGACTTCCCCTTTCAGAGACTAGTGCTTCCACAAGCGTGGGTGAACATGCGATCCTGCTGTGCTGCTGTGTGACGCACGCAGGCGACTTCTCCTCTCTAGGCGTCAGTTTTTTGTCTGTAGAGTGGGACTGGTAACAGCGTTTGCTTCTTAAAGGATCCACAAGTCCGAGAGCTCAGGCGGCGTACATATTTCAGGCCGGAGGTGGGGTTGGGCGCGTCTCCGCCCCGCCCCGTCACCGCCCCCAGTCCGCTTCCTCCTCCCAGGGGCAGTCCCGCCCAGCCCTCCGGGTCTGCGCTCCGCGGCAGCCCCCTGCCGCCGCGCCATGTCCGCTGGCTGGTTCCGGCGCCGCTTCCTGGCTGGGGGTCCACTTCCCGCGCCGCGGCCGCCGGGGCCGCGTGCCAGCCCGGTACCCTACAGGCGGCCCCGCTTCCTGCGTGGCTCTGGCTCCAGTCCAGGAGCCGCCGACGCCTCGCGCCGCTCGGACGCCCGGCCAGTGCGCAGCCCAGCGCGTGGCCGCACACTGCCCTGGAACGCAGGCTACGCCGAGTGAGTGCCCCCGATCCAGGATACCCTTGTCCCTGGACCCCCCACCTCGGCCCCCGCCTTATCTAGTCTGGGCTTTTCTGCTGCTCTAGAAAACAGGCCAACGAAGTGAGTGACACCCCCACCCCACTTGTAGATATCCCTTACTTGTCCTCAACTAGTGACTCCTTATCCTACCCCAGCATTTTCTTTGGGTCTCCAACCTTCCTAAGAGAAGAGTGGTGGTTGGGAAGGACTTGCACCCCAAGGCTTCCAAGATGAGGTCGAGAGACTGTAGAATTCCAGCATTCTGGGACTTGGGAATCCCAAATCCCCACCCTGCCACGCACATCTCATCCTGGGTTGTATGGCCTAGGCTGTATGGAACAACTAGGATGGGACAGGGGATAGGAGAGGGAATCCCTGATCTCCCTAGACAATTCACCCTTACTTCAGCCCTGGGTCAACAGACTCTGGAGGGTCTGGGCCCTGACTTTCATCTTAGTCACAAAACCACACAACATGAAACTTGTAAGTGTACAGGTGTTTGTCAGTAACAACACCTGGGAGCTGCTGCCCTCTTCTGGGGTCTCTGTACCCACGGGGACACGGGTATGTCACTGACCTGAACTTTTTCTGACCTCAGGATCATCAATGCAGAGAAATCTGAGTTCAATGAGGATCAAGCTGCCTGCGGGAAACTGTGCATCCGAAGATATGAGTTTGGACCTGAAGAGGATCGGGAATGGTTGACTCTGTGCCCAGAAGAGGTAAGTGCAGACAGGTCTGAATCCCTGTTATAGGCTGGGACCAGGGTATACAGGCTGAGGCTCTTGCCTTGCTGCCCACATCCTAGTACAAGGTAAGCCAGGGGGTAACTTGGGGAGCCTGGCAGAGCCTGACATGGAGGCCCTTTCTATGCAGTTCCTGATGGGTCATTACTGGGCACTGTTTGATGGGCACGGTGGTCCTGCAGCAGCCATTCTGGCTGCCAACACTCTGCACTCCTGCCTGCGCCGGCAGCTGGAGGCCGTGGTAGAAGGCATGGTGGCTGCTCAGCCCCCCATGCACCTCAGTGGCCGCTGTGTCTGTCCCAGTGACCCCCAGTTTGTGGAAGAAAAGGGTATCAAGGCAGAAGATCTGGTGATTGGGGCCCTGGAGGGTGCCTTCCAGGAATGTGTGAGTATGCCCTTTGGGAATAAGGGAAGGTTTTGAAACCAGGGACCTGAGTGGGGCATCTCTGCTTATCATAATCACCCCAGATCCTTGGACTGGGTAGACAAGATTGCTTTGTTTGTCATTGTCATCCTAATCCCTCCTGTTGGCTCCTTCTACTACATGCTTTTTTTTTTTTTGGTAGATGGAATTGAACAGGGCCTCCTACATGCTAGGCAAGTACTCTACTGAAGCCCTGCACTAAGTGCTTTTTCTAAATCACCTCATTGCACATGCTACTAGTCCTTGGGGCAAGGGCTGATTTCCTGTTTTGAGTAGCATTTCTCATATCTGCATCTTCTAACCACAGGGATTCAGGAGTTGTGGCTGGACTTTGGGCTGGGACTGCTGGGCCTACTGTTGGAAAGTGAACTGTAGGGTGGGATTGGGGAACAGTGGTATGGTGGCAGTAGAGATGGCAGCTAAGATGGCCTCGGTTTGCTCCAGGATGAGGTGATCGGGCGGGAGCTGGAGGCCTCAGGCCAGGTGGGCGGCTGCACAGCTCTGGTGGCTGTGTCCCTGCAGGGAAAGCTGTATGTGGCCAATGCTGGGGATAGCAGGTGAGTTCCTGGAGCGTGGGCAGGGGTGGGGTGGGCAGGAGAAAACTAGAAACAGTGGGGACGATGAAAGGTGACTGCAAGTGGAGGTTTATAAACGGGGAGAATTGAATGGCTGAGTTGTTTATACTTGGAGTATGTCAAGTGTGAGAGATGCCAAGGAGAGCATCACAGGGCCCTCAAGTGCTAGCCTGAAAAACTGAGCCTTTACCCTGAAGGCAGTCATGAAGGGTTTTGAACCAGGGATTGGTATGGCCTGATGGTGAAGAGGGGCAGGAGAGTAGCCATAGGTGAGGGAGGATTTCCCTCTAGATCTCTCCTTCTCCTCCTCAACCCCATCCAGGGCCATCTTGGTGCGGAGAGATGAGATACGGCCACTGAGCTCTGAGTTCACTCCAGAGACCGAGCGGCAGCGAATTCAGCAGCTGGTAGGTACCTTCAGCAGGGGGAGGCTGTGGATCCCCAACTCCTGGGAGCCTGACCTGAGCATGGCCTCTCTACCCAGGCCTTTGTCTACCCTGAGCTTCTGGCTGATGAGTTCACCCGACTAGAATTCCCTAGGCGGCTGAAGGGGGATGACTTGGGGCAGAAGGTTTTGTTCAGGGATCACCACATGAGCGGCTGGTGAGCTGGGTTGGGTGGGGGGGCACATGGTGGGTAGGGAGAGGCTCATTTGTGGCAATGCCCCTCTACCTAGGCAGGGTGGGCACTATGAGGGAACAACAGCTGGGCCCTGGACTGGGAGATAAGTGAGGTGTAGGGCTTGGGCTGATGCTGGCTCTCCTTCTGGTAGGAGTTACAAATGTGTGGAGAAATCAGATCTGAAGTACCCACTGATCCATGGACATGGCAGACAGGTCAGTATCTGGTCCCCCTTCAAGAATCTCCATTTACTTGCTCCCTGAAGATGGGAGTTCCTTTGTCTCTTAGTGGTACTATCACTAGAATCCTGGGGTCTGTTCCCTTGTTTCTCTTTGAATGCATGGCTCCTGGGGGCCACTGGGTAGCCATAGGTGAGGCTACCCTTTCCTGTGTGCTCAGCAGTGCCAGGGTCTGGCACTTGGCCATTTGTTGCAACTGTCTGCTATCACCTCACACCCACCTTTGTCCTCAGGCTCGGTTACTGGGAACACTGGCCGTCTCCAGGGGACTGGGAGACCATCAGCTCAGAGTCCTGGACACAAACATCCAGCTTAAGCCCTTCTTGCTCTCTGTCCCACAGGTGAGAGGGCAATGTAGTCCAGCTTCCGTCTGCCTTTGGACAGGGAATGAGCCTGGTGGGAGTCAGGAAGGGAGCATTTAAGGATCCTCAAGCTTAACTTGCAGGTGACAGTGCTAGATGTGGACCAGTTGGATTTGCAGGAGGAGGATGTAGTTGTCATGGCAACTGATGGGCTCTGGGATGTTCTGTCCAATGAGCAAGTGGCATGGCTTGTACGGAGCTTCCTTCCTGGGAACCGAGAAGATCCACACAGGTATGTAGATGCTACAGATCTGCCAGGCCTGAGTTGGTGCCAGCAAGCAACATGTAGTTCAGCTAAAACAGCACTGCCAATGAACCCAATTTAGGGCAGGTAGCCAGGATCAGGGCTGTCTCAAACTTTTCAGAAAGGAGTGATTGTGGGTCAGTAAAAAAACCTTTGGGTTTATTTCTGTGGTGCCACTAGGCTTGTTGCTTGCTCAACTTATAGCTGGACTACATTTTTTGGGTCCTCCAGATGTCTGGCCCTGTGTAGGGAGTTCTCCTGGAGGGCTGGCCTTGTCCCTTTGCTCTGCCTCCAGAGTACATCTGCATGATGGTCTTTACAGGTTCTCGGAGTTGGCCCAAATGCTGATACACAGCACACAGGGGAAGGATGACAACCTCACAGGGGAAGGGCAGGTGTCCTACGATGACGTCTCTGTGTTCGTGATTCCCTTGAACAGCCAGAGCCAAGGGGGCAGTGGCTACTGACAATTCTGACACTGTGTCCAAGAACCACTCCAGAGTTATTGCGTATGGACATGCCTCCTCCACTATGGCCAAGGGCCTGCCTATTTGTCCCGTCCCCAGCCAGAGCCCAATGTTCCTGCCTCCCACCCAGGTTCATCTGTTTAAAGGGGATTATTTATACCAGGCAGTAAGAGCTGGAAGGGTACAGAGAGCCCAGCCCACCAGGTCCTGCCTTTTGCAACAATCACATCACTCTGGCAGAGGAATATGATTTTCCTACAACTTAGGAAACCCTTGTGAGGCTCCTCAGACAGGATCCTCAATAGCCCAAGAATTATTCTCACTTTAAGAGACACCCATGTCAAGAATATTAGTCAAATGCCACAAGGGGTAGCAGCGTGTATTGGATCCAAGTTTCCCAATCCACAAATGCCAGGGCATTCATTTAACAACCCCCAAAGTCCATGCATGGTACCCAGTAGAAAACCTTGGGCCAATCTTAAAGATAGTGCTGGAGGAGACACCAGCTTAAGTCCTGCCCTGCTCTCTACTTTTGGAGGGCATGGGCCCTACAGCTAAAGTTGGGGCAAGAGCAAAAAGGGGCAAGAGGAGCTCCCAGAGTTGGCTGAGCAGGGAGTGCTTACCACTACCTCTGGCCTGGCCTTCTAACTGGCTGCTTCCTCCTGGCCCCAGGCCTGCCCTAGTCTCACCCCCAATGCCTTTGCTTTGTTCCTTATCACCTTCCTATTATTAAATGTTCCTTTGCAGAAGAGAGTCTGTGTGAATTGTGAACTGCTTGTACAGCTTGGATTATGGGCACCTTCCAGTGGATTAGTTTTAGCTCCACCATACAAGCTTGCATATAATTAGAACTGTTCTCTTTGCAGCCTCTCTAGTTCTTATCTGAGTGAGCCCCCACCCCTGACTGTTGTCCAAGAAATAGAAAGGAGGCCTTTACTTCCACTGTGAACTCAGTTTCATGTACCATAAGGGCTGCTTTTTCACTTGATTTTGAATGCATATGCCTATTAACCTAGATTTAGTTAGAAACACGTTAAGATCCCTGGGCTTGCTGCTTGATGAACAGCTTCAACTTCTCCTCAAGGCTGTTGGCATCTATAACTTACTCAGATAGTGTTTGAAGGACAAGGCAAACCACCTTCATGACTTCAGCTTTACCTGAGTTCCTGGATTCACTCCTACAACTAAGGTGAATTTTGCCAGTCAAGTCTTCAACTGCAGCAGAAGATTCAATAAAACACATGTTAAAACTTGTACAGTTAACTCATCTGTGAGGCTCTCATATTCCCTTTCCTTTGTTGCCCTTTAACTCATTTTAGATTTCATTTCTTATAGGTTGTTCAGCAGGATAAACTATTATCAGATATGTCCTATTTTTCATGTAATTGTGTTCCACAGCCCAGGATTTCCAGGCCTAAATCTGGCCCCAGCTGGGCCCTAACAAAATGGTTAGTCCTTGAACCTCTGGGCAGCCTCCTATCAGGCAGCTGGCAAATGCCAGAATGCTGTCCTACCAGCCTAAAAGAGACTAACTTCCTTCTTCCTCAGCATAGCTTTCCCCCTTCTCCCTGAGCAAAGCGTGGGCAACATCCTGTCCCTGCCTTTTCCCCACATCAACTGCTGAACCAGCTCACCCCCACAGCCCACTGGTCTCACTTCCGAAAGAGGCTACTGCCTGTCTGTTCCTGTTCTTGTTCTGTGCACAAGGCCAAAACTCAGGGAGTGGGGGCAACAGGTCTTTCAAATGCAAGGAGACCAAAGTGAAAGTGGCCACTGAAAGGGCAGCTGTTCTGACTGATTTGTCCATATTTACCAGCAGAAATAAAAACAGCAGCGGCCCTCCTACCAGACCATGAGGGGGGTCTCTTCCTCGAGTACTCTTGAATCAGGAGAACCTATCCAAGGACAACCACACACAGGCCTTCTATCAGAGTCCCTAGCCAACCTCCAAAGTGGTATAAAAGTGGCCAGTGGCAGGTCCAAGAGTTTCATCTGCTCTAGTTCAGAAAGTCACGCAAAACCAGAAGCAGCAGGCCCCAGGAATTACCATCTCACCAGGTTAGGCCTTCTGTCACACTTGGAACAAAAGCCACCAAAGGCCTCATTATCCTTGCCCTCCAAAAGCCAGGGCCCAGTAGGGGAAACTTAGTCCAAGAAGTTGTCGGTCTGATCAAGGGTTGAAATGGTGGGGGTGGGGGTGGGGAGATGCAAGGGAGACTGACATACTCCAGATAAGGTCTTAGAAGATCAAGATTGGCTTAGGCTTGCCTTTAACAGTCACTCATTTCTGGCCCAGTGGATGCCTATTAGAGCCTAGAGGTTCACACTAGGCCATAGGCCTTATTTAGCAAGGGTTCCAACTATCCATTCACACAGCGTTACATGTGAGCCAAGAGAAGGAATGGTAGACAACCCATCCCTCCCTCCCTCCCTCCCTTCCTTCCTTCCTCCCTCCCTCCCTCCCTCCCTCCCTCTGGGTACAAGACAGACAGTACTATAGAAACTCAATGGAAGAGGCTGCAGCCATAAAATTCTGTTTTAGACTGTTAACATGGAAAAAAAATGTTTATATGTTAAGTACAAAAGGGACATAAAATTGTATATACAGTAGAATAACAACTATGTAAACACACCAAAAACCTACGCACAGAAATGTCTAGAGGAACATTTAACACCAAAAGATTAACAGTGGTACCGTTTTGGGTGGCCAACTGATTCTTTAAAATTCCCAAAATTATCCTTAGTGAGCAATAATTATGATTGAAACAGGGAATAACTTTAAAAAAATATCCCCACTAGCTGGTAGTTGAGCAGTGCAGTGCTGTTGTCAACGTACAAAGCAGTGGCTTTGACCCTAACTCTTCAGAGGATGGTAAGCGGCCCCTCCCCACTGAGGGGAGCTCAAATACCTCTGAACCCCAGCAATACATTACTGCAGGGCCAGTTCTTAGTCTTTCTTCCCCTTCTCTCCTAGCCACATTCCCAGCTTAATCTTTTCTATCCACCTCCTGCCCCCAATTCAACTGCCACAGGGCCTGAAGTAGAGGTTGAGAAGTAATGTTTTCAAAGGACATGGTGCCTCCGCTTTGGACATCCAAGATCTCAAATACACCTCATATTACTCCTGTTGGGGAGATCTTTCTCTGTGATGGATATGTAAATTATACAGCCTTTCTAGTTAACCCAGTTTTAAGCCCATCTCTAAACAGTTCCTAATGTGAACTTTCTACCCTGAAAAGCCAGGGGAGGGCAGTAATAGCTCAAATTATTTGGTTTCTGAAAGTCCCTCCACCCTGGGAAGGAAGAGCTACACAGTGGGTGGCATGGCAGCAGTTACAGATTCCACTCTATTCTTGGGAAAGGGTGTGCCTATTGCCCTTTCAGTCTGACTAAAAAGTCAAAAGAGTAATTGCCTAGACAAACAAACAAAAAGAAAAGAAGAAGAAGAAAGTGCTAGTGATTCACAGCCTATGTCTGCTGCTAAACAGAAGCAGTGACGGCTTGATTTACCCTAGCAGCTATGTACCTTTGGGCAAGTCATAACCATATTGGGCTTCAGTTTCTGGATGTGCATGGAGTGTTTGTCTGCAATAAAATGTTTGATTGGGAACTTAGAGAAGTAACATGCCACTTGGTCTGCTCTTAAGAAGGCCATGCAGGGGAAAGGCCATGGGCTGGATACAGAGCATCCCAATTTGGGCCTAGCTAGATCCTCTTCCTCAACAGAAAGCAAGAAAAAGAGCAAGAAAGCAGCCATACTAGGTAAGTGGGAGTTACCTGTAATTTGCAAGAAGCCTTAGAAAAACTGAAAATGCTCTGGTTTTGGCATCCTGTCTCCAAATGCTGCAAGCCAGGCACAGAAGCCATGCAAAAGGACTGTCACACATATACGGGTGCAGATAGCAGAACACCACCAGGCAAAAAGAGACTAATACTGCAGAGAGGATCCCCAAAGTGCGGCTTGAGGAACATAAGGAAGTCATCCCAAGACCTTCACTTAGCTGCCATGGAAACAGCAAACACAAGAAGCTTTGCTTTTATTTAGTTTCCCAAAGGGAAAAAGGTAACAGGGAAGACTAACACTTGTGGCAAACACTATTAGCAAGGATGCAGTCTTTCTCCTGGGTTGCAGGACTCACCTTCTTCGGCTGAACTGAGAAACTACAGGTGATTTTTGTTTATATATATATATACACACACACATACATACATATATATGCATACATACATATATATGCATATATGAATGCACAAATATATTTAAGTGAAGGTGCACATACTGTGCTAAAATACAAACCAAAATCAAAGGTCATATATAAAAAGGCTAAATATAACATATAACACAGGCCTAGAACCAGCCCTTCAGTGGGAGCTGGGCATAAGGGGGGTGTCACCTGGAGACTATATACACAATTGTGGTGGGCAGGGAAGGAAGGCATCAGTGTAAACAACTCAGACTCATTCCACATACTGGCCCACAGGAAAAGCGCAATGCATCTCAGGTACAAAAATAGACTCCTACCTAGCTTTTGAACAAACCAAGCTTGGTAGGCACCCAGGACTGTGGGTTTGTCTTAATCACAGGGGACTGCACAAGGCTGCTGCTAAACCTTCCAGCCTTAGGAATACAACTGCTACTCCTTCCCTCCCTTTTAGGCTCTTGAGCCTTTTCCTACCCAACACCAGAGCCTGAGGCCTATCCAGTCCACCCACCTTCATAGGACTAACTGCACGACTTCCTGACAAGCAAGGTCCTTCTGAATCTGTCCCTTTCTCTGACCCCAAGGTATATGAAGACTTATTTCTGGAAATGTTTGGCACCTAACAAACATGATGGCTGTGGAATAATGCCACAATTACACAGGGAGACCCAGTAACAAGACATGCAGGGTGAGGGCAAGGGGCACTGAGCTACCCAAGCATCTCAAAACCAGAACTGCGGCTTCCCATGCATTTATAGGGATGGGGGAGGGGATGTGCAGAATTGACGACTTCATTGGCTCCTCAGCAGCAAATACATTCAAAACTTAAGGTGCTCTTTGAGAGCCCCACTATAACCTAATCACAAGTCTGGTCACTCTGGAGGAGCCTGGTACACTGACAGCTGGAAGGGCCAGGTCCCAACTGAGTCGGTGGCACCAAGAGTCCTTATGAAGAAGCTCAACAAAGTAATTTTTTTCTTTAGAGCAGATGTACAGCACATCCATGGGAAGGCCATGTGAAAGGATGTTGTCCAGCCCAGTCAAATGATCCAATCCCACTTATCTCAGTCCACTCTGAGTTTTTCCTGCTGGCCACCCCCACTATACAGAAATAGCTGAGCAGCATCAGGGTCAGTCATCAATGGTTGGCAACCAGAAGGCCTGGAAAGAGAACACAAGTCACATAAGCCAGCTTTAAAAAGCCAGGCTTTTTTTTTGTTGTTGTTGTTGTTCCAGGACTCAAGATTGAACCCAGATCCTGGAACAATGCTAGACAAGCACTCAACTACTGAGCTATCTCCACAGCTCTTTCTATTTTGAGATGAGGTCTCATTAGACTGTTCAGGTTGACCTCAAACTTGCAATTCTCTTGCCTCAACCTCCTAAGTAGATGGTATTATAGGCATGTGCCATCATACCAGTATTGTGAAGGGTTCTTTATGCCCCCTCCCCCAGAGTATCAAGGTGTCCAACCCCAATGGTGGAGAGTTATGGCCTTGTGTACTTCCCTCCTGACTGACCAACCTTGGCAGCCTAAAAAACAAACACCCTGGCCAGGTGCAGTGGTATAAGCCTGTAATCTCAGTGGCTTGGGACGCTGAGGTGGAAGGATTGTGAGTTCAAAGTCAGCCTCAGCAAGAGTAGGATGCTAAGCAACTCAGTCTTCGCTCAGTCTCTAAATAAAATAACAAAATAGGGCCGGGGAGGTGGCTCAGTGGTTGAGTGCCCCTGAGTTCAATCCCTGATCCCCCCCCCCAAAATAAATAAATAAATAAATAAATAAATAAATAAATACTCCTCATTCTGTGAAAACTAAGCTGGTTCTGCTTCCTTCTAACACTCACAGTCCACCTTCCAGTGTTGTGAAAAAAAAAAAAAAAAAAAAAAAAAAGAGGAATGCTATTTGGTAGGGGAGTATTTGAGTAACCTGACCTCAAATGGTAAACTACCAGGTGACCTCGAATTGGCCCTCTCCTTCCTGAGCCACAAAAATGAGAGTGACTGAATTGGATGCTTTGGCTACATTTCTTCTGACATTGTTTTCTTGGCTTTTTTAAAAAGGGAGGGGACTAGTGTAGTAGCATACACCTGTAATCCCACCTATTCAGCAGGGTCACAAGTTCAAGGCTAGCCTCAGCAATTTAGCAAGACCTTCAGCAACTTAGTGAGACTCTATCTCAAAAAAAATAAATAAATAAAAGGGGCTGGGGATGTAGTTCAATGGTAGAGTGCTTACCAACCACATGTGAGGCTTAGATTTTGATCCCCAGAACCCCCAAATAAATGAATAAATAAAGGGGGAATTGGAAGGGAAGGGAGGAGAATGAAAAGAAAATAAAAGAAAAAAAGGAGCAGGCAATGTACTCTAGGTAAAGCTAATTATGATATGCTTAATTCACAAAAACCCAAGCAGTTTTAAGGAATCCCAAGAGGAAAACTAGAAGCTGAGATTCACTGATCCTTTGTTTTCAAAGTTTTGTCTAGGAAGAGACAAAGACCTAGAGTTAATTTTAAGTGGTGAATTACGGTCAACTATAAAAATTTCTGAGGAATTCAGTGTAAACCAAGAAGAATGGAAAACTGAAAGGTTGCAGTCACAAAAGGCACGTTCAGTTGGACATTATGGTACATGCCTATATCCCCCAGCAACTGAGGAGACTGAGGCAGGAGGATCCCAAATTCAAGGCCAATCTTAGACACTTAAGTGAGACCCTAATAAAAAAAAGTTGGGGAGGGGGGAGACTGGGAATATATAGTTCAGTGGTAAAGTATCCCTGGGTTTAATCCCCAGTGCCCTAACAAACAAAAAATGGTCCAGAATACCAGGAACAAAAAGCTATCTAGTGTAGTCTAGGTAAGTTTCAACCCCCACCTGACACTGAACATTAGCCTAGGTAATATGAGCCTAAAACCAGAGGTTACAGCAAAAACTAGCCTGCAATCTTTTAGGAGCTCAAGAGGTGACCCCAGTTCATGGGAAGAATAAAAAACCATCCCAACCAAAGATTACTTGATGGGAGGGAAAACAGCTGACAAACAGGTACTTGAACCTACTACAGCTTGCTGTGTTCACTGCCACCCCAAAGGAGAAGGCCCCTATGTAGAAGACACTTCTTGTTGTTCACATACCATGTTGGAACATGCGCTGGCAAAAGTCATGAACTTGGGGTTGAACTGCAAACAGGTAATGGGGCCTGTGTGTTTACCATCCAGTACAGCTACTTTTATACCACTCTCTCCATTCCAGACATGAATCTTGCCATCCTCTGAACCTAAAAGAGAATCATCAAGGAAAATTTAATAGCTCAATACAAAAACGACTGAGGTAAGAAAGACATGATTGAGATCTGGAGAGAAGACAAGTTTCAGGACCCAGTCTCAGTAGAAGCTGAGAGGAAGAGGAAGGAGAAACAGTGAAGGAATTTGGGAATCAGCTTTTTTTTTTTTTTGGTGGAGGAGGTACTGGCAATTGAACCCAGGTCCTTGAGCACACTAGGCATGCATTCAACCCTTGAGCTATATATCTCCAGCCTTGGGAACTGATCTTGACCCTGTTTATTTATTTTAGGCAAGTTACTTCCCTAACTTTACGAAATCTCATCCAAAAAAGTGGCTAAATACCATTAGCTTAACAATATCTAGCCACTGAGGCAACTGATTGTAGGGTTATCCCAGGAAGTTAATAATACTAATGCTGGGAAGGGAAGATCAATAGTAATGCTGGTTCCAGTAAAGAACAACCCCAAAGTTAGACAGTTTAAAGAACACTACATTGTTGACATAATCTGCTAATCAAAGATCTGAAAACATCTATTAAACAGATAATGATACTCAGTTTAATAGCTAGGAAAAACAAATGCACAGTATCACAGAAATAACCCCCAGTGAAATGAAGGAAGCTTACCAATCATAATAAACTGAGAGTCTGGAGTAAATGAAGCCTCTAGTGTGACAGCTTTGCTGTTGGCATAACCCTAAAACAAAACAAAGCAGTTCTCATTGTTACAGGGTCATTAATATAAACAATGCCTAGAACATCAACCCAGTACACACATCACTTTCTAGGAAACTCTTTCTTTATTATATTCAATACCATCAAGGTTCCAAACACAGCTGCCACCCTTAAATATTCACTCCCTAACCCAACCCCATGTTCAAGGGGGGCAAGAAAACTTTTATTAAACCTGGAGGTGCTCTACCACTGAGCTACCTGCCCAGCCCTTTTTATTTCTTATTTTGAGACAAGGTCTTGCCAAGTTGCCAGGACTGGCCTTGAACCCGCAATACTCCTTTACCTCCTGAGTAGCTGGCATTATAGGCATGCACCACATCAAGCAATTAAGAATTATTTTATATCTAAATGCCTCACTTGATGAGAAGCAAATGTCTCTGAATCCAAAAGTCATAAGGGGGCTGAGGATATAGCTCAGCTGGTAGAGTGCTTGCCTTCATGCACAAGGCCCTGGGTTCAATCCTCAGCATCACCTCCCACCCCCCCCCCCGAAAAAAAAGTTCACACACAGAGGAAGAAGATGCAAGCTCATGCCTTGATCAGTGAAAAGATAACTGCTATTCTCTGTTGACTAACACAGTTTCCAGTCCAAGAGGGAGCAGCATGGAAGCAGTCATGTTCAAAGGCTATCAGTTAAGCCAGGCACAGTGGTGCACACCTCTAATTCCAGCTTCCTCAGTAGGATAAGGCAGGAAGATTGCAAGTTCCAGGCTAAACAAGACCCTGTCTCAAAGTTTAAAAAGGGCCAGGGATATAACACAGTGGTAAAGTGCTCCTGGGTTCAATTCCCAGTACGGTGGTGGGAGTGGGGGGTGGGGGTTGGAGGATGTCAGCTCACCCCAAATGTGTGCATCACCACTCCCTTGAATGCATCGATGAGACGAATGAAGCTGCCATTGGTGGAGATGAGAATAAGCTTGCCATCATTGCTAAACTTGAGTCCTGTCCACTCACAAGTCCGATCATACTGCATCTTAAATGTTGCAAATGGTCCCTGCAAAAGATAAAAATAGCAGCCCCCAGGCCCAAAGCACATTTATAATTCCTTCTGCCAGAGCTGACTCCAATTCTATATCAGTTTAGGTTCCTTTTTTCCTTGCTTTTCCCCCAGGGCCCAGGACAGAACTCAGGGCCTTGAAGGCACTAGGCAAGCACTCTAACACTGAACTAAATCCCCAACCCTTAGATTCTTTTTTGAGTGGGAAAGCACAAGATGAACTACATCTCTAACATCTACCACATACTCCCTCTACCATAAAAAAGGTCTAAAATATCTATCTTCTCTCTAAAACTTCTATAACATCAAGATAGTTCAAAGTTTCAAAGATTTACCTTATCAAAAGAACGAAGGTCATAAAGTTTGACCATTTCAGAGTTGACACCTGCAGCAAAAATTAACCCTTCTGGATCAAAAGAACAAACTGGCTTGCCCTGTAGATGCATGAGGCCCTAAGAAAAAAAAAAGACAAAAACTTAATAAATGCAGGATCCTACCACTATATAACTTACCTTTCCCAATGAAAACTAAGAAAGAATTATGAACAGAGACCAGCCTACCTACAGTACAGAAAAAGCAAACAAAAATCAAACTAAATTGAAGCTTTTAAAAGAGGTCACCATAAAAATAGATTTCTAATCAATCCTAACTGTACAATATTATAGACAAAAAGTTCAAATGAAAACAAATTCCTTGAAACTAAAACCTGTGGCTCAAGTTCTAAGAAAATTCTTTTTTTAAATACTAAGTCACAGAGTATATGTAAGGTAGACTATACTAGATTAGGGGTATTTGCTTATCAAGCAGCAATATACCAGGAAAACAAGTTTTCTCTGAAGTTTAGGAAGACTCTGGGATCCCAGAATGGACCAGTGCTTGCTTTCTTCCTTAAGAGGGAAAACTGATAATAATGCCTACCACAGAAAATGCTAAAATGTAACTGTGAAGTACCATTACCTGGCAGTTAGGAGACCGGAGATCCCAGAGTCGAATGGTCTTATCAAGAGACCCAGAAATGAAAGTGTCATCCACAGGTGACATGGACAAGGCCACCACCCTGTAATGCATCAAGATAAATAGGAGTTGAAACAAAATATGAGCAAAAATTGGATGTGAACTCTAGCCACTCTGCCTAGCTAAACCTGCCATTATAGGAAATATATGCAAGCATATCTGAAATAATCAAAGCCAACTAGTATTATGAAAAAAAAGTATGATTCTAAAATCAAAATGAGATACTACTTTACACCCACTAGTGTAGCTATAATAATTAACAGATGTTGACGAAGATGGCTGAGCAACCAGAACACTTATACATTGCTGATGGAAATGTGAAGTGAAAAAAGAGTTGAAACAAACCAAATGTCCATTGAGTAACGAATGGATAAACAAAATGTGGTTTATCTATAAAATGCAATGGAATAGTATTTGGCAATTAAAAAGTGATGAAGTACTGACTCATACTGACAACCTGGATGGACCTTCGAAACAAAGGAAGTAATTTCACACACAGGAAGATGATGCAAGCTCATGCCTTGATCAGTGAAAAGATAACTGCTATTCTCCACTGACTAACACAATTTTCAATCCAGGAGGAAGAAGAGTGGAAGCAGTCATGTTCAAAGGCTATCAGTTAAGACAGTGAAGGGAAAAGAAATCAGACATAAAAGGCCACAAGTTATCTTATTCCATTTATAGAAAATGTCTAGAATAGGCAAATCTACAGAAAAAGAAAGTAGATTAGTGGTTGTCACAAACTGGTGAAATCAATGTGAATGGGTATGGGATTTCTCTTTGGGGTAAAAAAGTTTGTAAATTATATAGCAGGGATGGTGGCCAAACTCTGTGAATAACCCTCCACACCCCCCCAAAAAATCACTAAACTGGATACTTTAAAATGGACAATTTAGGCTGGGCATGGTGGTATACATGTATACCCTAGCAACTTGGGAGGCCAAGGTAGGAGGATTGCCAAGTTTAAGGCCAGCCTGGGCAACTTAGCAAGGTCCTAAGCAATTGAGCAAGGCTCTTACCTCAAAATAAAAAATAAGCCAGGTGCAGTGTCGCACACCTGTAATTCTAGTAGCTCAGGAGGCTGAGGTAGGAAGATCATGAGTTCAAAGTCAGCCTCAGCAACAGTGAGGCACTAAGCAACTCAGTGAAGACCTTGTCTCTAAATAATATACAAAATAGGGTTGGGGATGTGGCTCGGTGGTTGAATGCCCCAGAGTTCGATTTCTTGTACCACCCTCAAAACAAACAAACAAACAAACAAACAAACCAGACTGGGGATACAGCTCAGAGGTAAAGTACCCCTGGGTTCAATCCCTGGCACCAAAAAATAAAATGGATAACTTATGGCTTGTGAACTATATATCAATTTTTTAAAAAAAGCATGGTTTCTTAATATGATGATAATAGCTGGGTGTGGTGGTGCACCTCTATAATCCCAGCTACTTGGAAAGCTAAGACAGGGAGAATAACAATTTAAAGGTCAGCCTAGGCAACTTGGCAAGATTCTGTCTCAAAATAAAATTAAAAGAAAAACAAAACAACAGGATGATACAAGAGTACACCAATGTTTCCAAACTAGAGTGGCATTAGCAGCACCTGAAGAGGGGTTTAAAATGTAGATTGCTAGATAGTCCCCAAATTTCTAATCCAGTAGTGCTACGTTGAGGTAATGAGAGTCTGAATTTCATACAAGTTCTCAGGAAATGGTGAAATTGCTGGTCTGGTTACCACTTAAGAGAACCACAGGCCTGCCAAGTGGTACAAACACACCTGTAATTCCAGCTAATTGAGGCAGGAGGATATAAGTTCAAGGCCAGTCTCAGCAACTTAAGAGACTCTGTCTCAAAGATTAAATTAAAAAAAAAAAAGAAAGAATGAACGAACGAACCACAAGGCTGTGCTAATAGCAATCATATCTGTGGTTATACAGCTTGAACATTCCTAATCTGAAAATTCAGGGGCTAGGGATGGTAGGGCACTTGCCCAGTATGTATCTTTTTAAGCACTGACATGACACTGAACATAGAAAGTTCCACATTTGATCTTATGTGAGGGATTGCATTCAAAATGGAGATGAACTAGAAATACAGATAATAAATTTCAGACTATATGAGTAAGGTATATGTGAAACATAAATTTCATGTTTATACTGGAGTCCCATTCCTAAGATATCTCATCACATATATGCAAATATTCCAAAATCTGAAAACTTCTGGTCCCGAGAATTTTGGATAAGTAATACTCAACTTGTACCATCCTGAGTTAATCACCAAAAAACATTTCTTCCAATATAACATTTGCACTAGATCCTTAACAAAAGATTCTGTTAAAAGCCAAAATCTCCTGAGAAAGTTGAGGTAGTTAGAAACTTAAGTGTCTAGTCCACATGACTCTAATAGACTAGAACAACTGACTTAAACACTGAAAAGCATGAGGTGTTGGAGATGTGAATGCAGAGATTCTTCTGTCATGTCTGATAGTGAAAAGTGGGTGAAAGGATCAATAAACAGAATTCCAAGTAAATTTGTAGGCAACGAGGAAAAGGTCAACTATGGAGACAGAAGCCAAGTAGAAAGTGGGAGGTTAACTGTGTCAAGGAAGGAAGGCTACTTCTTTTTCAAGGAAGGGGCTCCAAAGAGAAGAATTTCAGTAAAAGGGATAGAAGTTCAAAAGAACTCATTTTAGATAACCTTGATTTTCTCAATAGAGGGACACAGTTGTCTACTAAGAAAAAGGGTCGGGGTAGCCAAGCACAGTAGTGCAAGCCTATAATCCCAGTGATTTGGGAGGCTAAGTCAGAAAGGATTCCAAGGTCAAAGTCAGCATCGGCTGCAATTTAACGAAGTCCTAAAAATCTTAGCAAGATCCTGTCTCAAAACAAAAAATAAAAAGGACAGGGGATATAGATTAATGGTAAAGCACTCCTGGGTAAAAAAGTTAAAATAGGGAAGAATGGAATGGAAAGAATTTCAAGCAAGTACATCAACTCAATTATAAGTAAATGTGTGAACACTGATTTGAATATGAACAAGCCAAATCATCTACTTGTTATGAGTTATTCTCTGACAGTACACAGTAACCAACAGCTACAACCTCTGGTCTTCAGCAACACAGAAATGCTGATCACTCAGAAGTATAACTATTAACAGATAGCTCTCAGTCCATCTACCATCAGAACTCCGTATCACTCTAAGCCATCCTGGGTTATTATACATTTACAAATGAGAATAGGAGAAAATAACACTGAGACTGAAATATTATCCAAGGAGAAAAATGTTTGACATTCAAATTGGAAAAATTGGAGAAAAAAAAAATAGGGAAAGCAGGGGTGAAGGACAGAGAGAAGCAAGCTGCACCTGCACTATAATACAGAACAAGGAGATAAACTTCTTGACTTAAAAACAAAAAAGCCAAAACAAAAACAAAAAAACAAAAAACAAAAAAACAAAAAACAAACAAACAAACAAAAAACCAAGTGATGGTGGTGCATGCCTATAATTCTAGCAACTCCAGAGGCTGAGGCAGGAGGATCCTGAGTTCAAAGCCAGCCTCAGCAATTTGTCAAGCTGCTAAATTTAGTGAGATCCTGTCTCAAAAAAAAAATAAAATAAAAAGGGCTGGAGATGTAACTCAGTGGTTAAGTTCCCCTAGATTCAATCTCTGATACCCACCGCTCCCCCCAAAAAAAGTAACTAAAAAATTTTTCCCCACTTTTGCATCTTCATTAAGATCTTTGAAAGTGGGAGTTGAGGGGTAGCTAGTTCAGTGGTAGAGCATTTGCCTAAAATGAGTGAGGTTTGAATACCAGTACTCACCCCCTCACGCCCCAAGCTTCAATTGCAACATTTTTATGTAGGGGCCTGCTGAAATTGGGGCCACCTGTACTGGAAAGCCTCATAAACACAAATAGTCCTTTCATTAAGGAATATCTGAGATTGGCATTCTTAAATACCAAATGTAATTTTTACTACATAGGTTTTTACTAAATATCTTTAATCCACGGGATTAAAGGGATTGAACTCAGCATTTCCCACAAGCTAAATGCACACTCTGCCAATGAAAGACCCCTCCTATTTATCCATTTATCCATCTACACACACACACACAAATATATTAGGGGGTGCTGTACTGGAGACTGAATCAGGGGCACTCTACCACTGAGTTTCATAATCACCCAGGCTGGCCTCAAACTTGCAATCCTCCTGCCTCAGCCTCCCAAATCCATGGGATTACAGGTGCGCACCACTGTGCCTGTTCCCTTACATACGTGTGTGTGTGTGTGTGTGTGTGTGTGTGTGTGTGTGTATGTATTTTTTTTCTCTCTCTCTCTCTTTTAACTTTATTTTTTATGTGGTCAAACCAAGATCAAACCCAGTGCCTCACATATGCTAGGCAAGGGCTCTACCACTGAGCTACAACCCCACTCCCCTTCTTTAGATTTTAACTGAGATTTTCTTTATCTTTATAGCCTGCTTTCACAACCTGGTGAAATCAAGAGTTGACTATTTAAGAAGGGTGATCAAAAAGCCACAATTCAGCGAGACTTTGTCTTAAAAAGGGCTAGGGATGTGGCTCAGTGCTTCAGCAATCCTCTGTTCAATCTCCAGGATACAGAGGGAAAAAAAAAAAAAGTGCTGACGAGAAAACAAAGACAGTCAGGGTCACTCCATGGTATAATGCCCAAGTTTAATCCCAAGTACCCAACCCATCTCAAAAGGAACAACAAAGAACAGTCAGGAAGTAGCTGTGGTTCACTAACAAAATCCACTCCTCTGTTTTCTGGGTGAGCTCAGGAATAAAATAACTATTCAATTCTGCCAACACCTGGGTCTTACCTTTTGCTGTGTCCAGGAAAGTATCTGATGTATTTGTTGTCATGCAAGGATAGGTAACGGATAGTATCTGCAAGACAAATAAGGGATGGTGATACTGTACTATTTAAAAGCAATTTGCAGTTTCATCTTGAAGAAAAGACAGGATCAAAAAACCCACTCTATTCCATCATGAATAAATAATGGTGAATAATTCCTCTCAGCAGCTTAAGAGTAAATACATAAATTTCACACAACTCAAAAGCAATTCTAAGTTGACAGCATATAGATAGAGCAGTTTTGGGGACTCTGGGTATAACTCAGTGGTAGACTGCTTGCCTAACATGTATGAGGCCTTGAGTTCAATCCCCTATCAATCACAAATATAAAAAATAAGTCACTGTTTTATTATCAATCTCTGGCTTCTTCATAATTACAATCCAACTTGCCCTATAAATATACCCTGGCAAAAAACAAAACAAAACAAAAAACAAACCATTGGTCTTAGTGCCCACAGGATGAAAAACCTTAAAAAAAAAACACATTTGGCTGCTGAGGAAACAGGCTCAAAGAGATGAGCAGCCACAATAAGCTGAATCAGGATGGACCTTGGCAGCAAATTTCTGTCCAGGGTTCTTCAAGACTGTCCCATCCCAGTGTTCAATGGGACACACAATTTACACTGCAACTAACAACATAGAAAGTAATGTCTAGATTTGAGTTGAAGACATTATAAAAAAAAAAAAAAAAGAAAGAAAGAAAGAAAACAAACTCATGAAATCAAGTCACAGAAATGAGATTTTGCAGTTTTGAAGAAAGGAATAATCAGAAAGATTTGTGCTTGGGGAAAATAAGACACATACCCTTAAAAGCCAGACCAGGGGCTGGGAATGTGGCTCAGTGGTAAAGTGCTTGCCTGGCATGAGGCCCTGGGTTTCATTCCCATCACCACAAAACACACACACACAAACAAAAACAAAAACAAAATCAGCTGGGCACAGTGATGCTTCCCTGTAATCCTAGCAACTTGGGAAGCTGAGACAGGAGATTGCAAGGTTGAGGCCAGCCTCAGCTAATCAGCAAGGTCCTCAGCAAATTACTGGGGATGTGGCTTAGTGGTAAAGCACCCCTGGGTTAAATTTCCAATACCAAAAATAAAAATGAAAATAAAAAATAAAAAGCAAATCATTCTACTAGAAAAGGTAAACAACAAAAAATATGGTGGTGACGGGGAATTAAGTGCCATAAAGAACAGAACGGGAAAACAGGAAAGTACTATGATCCTAAAAAAAGATGAGGAAAAAGAAGAAACTGCTGAAAAATAAGTAAAAGGAAATGGTGCCAAAATGTAGGGAAACAAAAGCACAGAAAGAACATTCAAAGGCAAACAGAAAAATGGAATATAAAGATTGAAAGTAGCAAGTGATTTGCCCAGTGGTGATTCACAAACGTACTTTTTAGTAAGAGAGTATTTAACCTAGGAAATTTCAGAAAAGGATATGCTTTTATGTTCCATAACTACACAGTTTCTTTGAAAACATCTTGAAACTTCTCAAACGACAACTACAAAGTATTCCTGGTCTAGTGTTAGAGACTACTCACCAGCCCTAAGAAGAAAATTCCTCCCCATTACCTGGATTCCCAGAGACGAGCAGGGCTTCACCATCCTTTCCGCCCCACTTGGTAGCTGGCGCGCTGTTCCTGGCAAGGCAGTGGCCTGTACAGTTATCTCCTTGTACCGGGTGGTATCGTAGACCCTCAAACTGTACAAACTACTACCTCAGCCTGGAATCAGGCAAAAAGGAAACCGGAGCGCTGGAAGAACTCTTCGGGATGCACTTGAGACAGGAAAGGTAACATTCCCACAGCAGAGGCCTGGCAGCAAAGCTGCAAGTGCCACACCTTTGCCTGATCTTGTACCACATTTGGAGAATCCTCATTTAATCACTCAGAAAAGCAGCCCAACAGAAGAAATACACCAGTCATTCAGATGATCATATACATATATTTTCCTCAGGATTCTAATGTTTTATATTCTTGTCCAAAAGCATCAACTGCACTGCTTACTTAGAAAACCACTTCTGAAACAGAGGCACGAAAAGTAGAAATGATATACTTACTAAAAATCAAGTACAGGTAGACAAGTCTTATTAAAGAAAAACAGAACAAAAGAAATAAAAAATACTGACTTCTGCCCAAGTGCTAAGAAAGAGGCAGCTAAAACAGCAGTTTAAGTAATCCTTGTTGAGTGACATTAGAAAAAGCTTACTATTTAAAAAAAAAATTAATAAACCAATAAGGCAACTTTAAAAAAAAAAAGGAGTCCTAATATGAAATTGTTATAGCTTAATTACCAAGACAATCTGTTAACTTGGAAGGAGTTATCTCAGGGGAAATGCAGATAAAAACAGGCCATTCATTACAGAAAGAAATTCACAAGTTTTAACTTCTAAAAATAATTTATTCTTCAAAGATTATCAGCTTTAATTTAAAATAACAAGCAAGAGGCTGAGGATATATCTCAGCTTACTTGGCATATGTAAGGCCCTGGGTTCAATCCCCAGCACCGCAAAAACAAAAAAAAAAAAAAAAAAAAAAAAAAAAAAAAGAAAAAGAAAATAAAAAAGGGGTGGTGGTGAATAAAATTCAGATAAAAGTATCCCTAAAATCAAAGATGACTAACTATAATAGTGCATTGTCCTTCATGACGCAGACCATAAACTCCTTTTTCTTTAAACCTCTACTAAGGCAGGAAGATCACCTGAGCCTAAGAGTTTGCTTGAGTCCAGGAGTTTGAAATGTAAACTAAAGTTCCCTCACACTTTTGTGAAAACTTCTCAAATCTACCTAGTTGTTTTTTGCGGTGCTAGGGATCCAACTCAGAGTCTTTTGTTAGGCTCTACCACTGAGATATACCCCCAGACCTCAAATCTACATATTTTGAATGGGAACTATTTTTCAATAGTTTACTACTTGTGTGTCAAGTACTCTTTCCTTTTGTTTGTTCTAAAAGTATTCTTTCAAGTTTCAAGAAGTACTAGTTTAGAAGTGTAATTAGTTGCTTCCTTTTTTCACTCCTCACTGTAAACTGTAGATATTTCATACTTAGTTCCAAGTCTTTCAAAAGTGCTAGTGGTATGCTTCTAGCATTCCTTTAGTTAGGACAATTTAATTACCATTGCTAACATCATAGGAAAATAAACTTAACTATAACCAAAGCAAAAGTAGTCACAAAGATTTTGTGAACTATTTAACAAAGGAAACCACGACCTTAACTTCCTAAAAAGGTTTGCTTACCGTCTATTTTGTTAGAGCTGTAAACGACTGTGTTTGCTGCATGCGTGTATCTGATGAGGTCCACACCGTATTTCTTACTGTATAGGGTTCTCTTTGGTCTGACGAGGAAATGGAGGGGAAAAAAAAAATCAAAATTCTCCATCACCAAAATATGAGATCTCTATATAAAGAGTAGCACTTGAAATGATGTAGTGAGGATGAGAATTCTCAGTAAGTTCCAATACTGGAAAGAAACAGAATTTCACCCAAAAGGAGGAAATATCCAGGCTTGGTGGTGTATTCCTATAATCCCACGGATTCATGAGGCTGAAGCAGGAAAATCATCAAGTTCAAGGCCAGCCTGGACAACTTACCAAGATCCTGTCTCAAAATAAAAAACAAAAAGACTGGTGACATAGCTCAACCAAAGGAGGAAAAATCAACCAATCGAGATGAGGTGGTATACCTGTAGTCCCAACTACTTAGGAGGCTGAAGCTGGGGACTCCTTGAACCCCAGAGAGCTGAGTTTGAGATGTTGTTAGGTAGTAGTTAGTAGTAATGAGCAGTGGAATATATGGCAAGATCACAGGTTTATTTTAAATTTTCTATAAGCTGCTGTCAAGACAATGAATAAATACATAACCTGTAGAAAAATATTAGTACATAAACCTTGAGGATAAACAAATGTAAAAAGAGCTAACTGGGGAAATCAGGAAAGAATATATGAGTCTAACTCTTGACAGGGACCATAAAGGTCAAATTAAAACTAGGAGTTATGGCCCCAGTGTCTCCTTCTATCCCAAAAAGGGGGAAATCTTGAGCTCCTTAGTAAGTTAACCTCTCTGGTTGCTGACCCCTGTACCCACATTAACATAGGATTGACCTGTAGATGAAGCCCTCCTGAATAGGGTGGCCACTGCCTGATGTGAAGGAGTTGAACACCTGACTGGCAAAGAGTGGTGCAAAAGGTAGAAAGTGGTCCTTAGTTTTCAAGGCAAGCACAGTAATAAATTTGGAGTTAGAATTGTTTCCTTTGTCACTCTCTGCTCTCAGAGGGCCCACTTTTTCCCTCGAGTATTCTCTACTTGCACCTTATTCTATTTTCACCCTACTGTTACTTCATTCCACATTATTAAATTTTCTTTTGTCACAACACAAGAGCTGAGGTTTGGAGTTTCAGTTCCCCTCTCTGTGACAATGTAAACTGAAGTTGTTGGATGAAATTGCATGTAAATTAAAGATCCTGCCAATTTGTTTAAGCTTGGCTGACTAGAAAACAGTGATGGTAGAGAGGAGGATGTTATAGGTAGCCAAAATCATTTCAGGACATTTTAGGCCCTTTAATAACCACTTACCTTAACTTTCATATCTGACATAACATTCTCTTTTTTTGTACCAGGGATTGCACCTGGAGTGCTTAACCACTGAGCCATATCCCCAGGCCATTTTTTAAAATTTTAAACAGGTTTTAAGTTGCTTAGGGCCTTGCTAAGTTGCTGAGGCTGGTTTTGAACTTGCCATTCTCCTGCCTCAGTCTCCTAAGCTGCTGGGATTACAGGTGTGTGACACCTCCACCAGCTGACCTACATTCACATAATTAATAAATTTCTCAGAATTTATCATTAAGCTTAGCAGACGTCTAGCTTTCCACCAACCCTAAAGGGAAGAATGCTA
Source organism: Sciurus vulgaris (assembly GCF_902686455.1). NCBI lineage: Eukaryota > Metazoa > Chordata > Mammalia > Rodentia > Sciuridae > Sciurus > Sciurus vulgaris. Next base: position 117,602,945 of record NC_136470.1, read on the forward strand.
TAACATCTGAAACACAGAAGAGATTTCTCAGCTTTGCTGTAGCTTACCTGCCTATAGGATGCTCCCACCGGGATAACTGATAAGTGTTTGATTTATGAGTTTCTTTTGTTTGGTGACTATTAAAGTTCATGTAACCTTTTCCACAGTGGAACATATCATTCAGGGTAATTTGAATCTGTGTTTCCTGGCCAAGGTCACTTATATCTGCCTCAGAATAACCCATTTTCTTATTTCCCTTTAAAGCAAAATTGATATTATATATCAACAGAGGCCAGTCTGGACAATATAATGACATTCACTGCTCTTAATTTTTTTTTAAATCAAATTCCATGGACACAGAAAGAATAAGAAAGCTTTTCACTCTGAATACTTAAGATCAAGGTTATGAAGTATAAGTAAATGTTCAATCATTTAAAAAATTTTCTGGTACCAGGGATTGAACCCAAGGGTGCTAAACCACTAAGCCACATCCCCAGCCCTTTTTATATTTTAGTTTGAAAAAGGATCTCACTAGGTTGCTTACAGTCTCACTAAGTTGCTGAAGCTGGCTTTGAACCTGCAATCCTCCTGCCTCAGCCTCCCAAGCCACTGGGATTGTAAACATGTGCCACAGTGCCCAGCTCAATTCAATCTTTGGGTTTTGATACTGGGGATTGAACTCAGGGATACTTTACTACTGAGCTACATTCCCAGCTCCCACCTCCCCCAGTCCCCACCCACCTTATTTTAAATTTGAGACATGGTCTAAGTTGCTTAGAGCCTCACCAAGTTGCTGATGCTAGCCTTGAACTTGTGATTCTCCTGCCTCAGCTGAGATGACAGACATGTGCCACTACACCTAATTCAATCTCTACTACAAAAAGGTTTTGAGAGAGAAAACTATAACTATTTGGAAAGAAAGTACACGAAACAACACACATGTTGTAACAACAAAGAGGGACATGAAAATAAGTCAAACCCAAGAGCTTTTTTTTTTAAGCCTTTCACTTAGAAAGCTTTCCTCAAGAAGATAATGATTTATGAAAACTGAAACCAGATGCAAAACTGTCTGCCTTTCTTAATATACCCTGTTCTCACAGTAGATATCCAAAATCCCTATCCTATTTGCTGAGCCTTTTAGGAGACAAACCTAATTCTACAAGTAAGCCTAAACCTCTAGTAAACCGAGTTAATGGTTCTTTTTATTTTAACATAAAATCACATATTTCCAATTCAGAGTTTACCAATTCATTTGTTGAAGCTCCCTAAATGTCTTCTTCTATAGAACCTTGAAGATCAAGCTAAAATAGATCTAAGCAAAAACAAATGACAACAAAAATCACTCAATTATCTCTGTAAAATTAGATCTGAATGCCAGAACAATTCATATGGATCAAGTTATTAAAGTTAGTTACCAGTGGCAGTGCAAAGATCCCACCTCAGTAGGTTGAGGCAGGAAGATCACAAGTTCAAGGTCAGTCTGGGTAACTTAGTGAGACACTATCTAAAAATAAAATTTAAAAAAAGGGTTGGGGACATTGCTCAGTGGTAATAAAGTGCACTACCACTTCCCCAAAACACCCTAAAATAAATTTCTGTTTTAAGTCTTAGAAGGATTTCAAAATCCTATACCAATGTTTATTAAGAGTTCAAGTTTATGAAAAATTTTACCATCTCAATGTAAAATTCTCTTGGAACCTGGCTGCTAAACACTTAAATGACTCAGGAAGCCTTAAGAAGCCAATCATTGGGCTGGGCTTGGTGGCATACACCTGTAATTCCAGCAGTTCAGGAGGCTGCAGTAGGAGGATCACAAAGTTCAAAGACAGTCTCAGAAACTTAGTGAGACCATATCAAAACACAGAAAAAGGACTAGGGATGTGGCTTGGTGGTTAAGCTCCACCTGGGTTCAATCCCTGGTACTAATATAAGAAAATAAAAAGGACTGGGGATGTGGCTCAGTGTTAAGCGCCCTTGGGTTAAATCCCTGGTACCCACCCCCATAAAAAAAGTCAATCATCTGTCTTGGATTGGTGGCACACATCCTGTGATTCTAGCTACTCGGGCTGAGGCAGGAAGATTACAAATTTGAGATCAGACTGGGCAACTTATTGAGATCCTGTTTCAAAATAAAAAATTAAAAGGGCTGGGGATATAGCTCAGTAGTAGAGCATCCCTGGGTTCAATTCACTGTACTGCAAAAAAAGTTGATTATTTGCACTTTTAATTGTTGTTAACGCCAGTGAGGCCAAGTCTTCCCTACATAAAATCTACTTCCAAACAAGACTTCTCACAACAAATGCACTGAATTTTCCACATGCTTACCTTTACTGAAATAACTGTCACTCTAGAAAGATCAACAAAAACTAACTGGTCCATCATCTAGAGTTCTGCTATGGGGTTGCTGCATGGTAACCAGTGAGGAAGTAAGTTAGCCCGAGTCTGTGAGTATGCAGTTGCTTTCTAAAAATAGCTGACTTTGCATCTATCAGTAAAAATCAATCCCAATATTTTAGCTCATGGCCAATAGAAAAGATGCTGAAAAGTCAATACTAAAGAGTGTGTGGTAGGGCTGGGGAGATAGCTCAGCTGGTAGAGTGCTTACCTCGCAAGCACTAAGGCCCTGAGTTCGATCCCCAGTACCGCCAAAAAAAAAAAAAAAAAAAAAAAAAAAAAAAGTGTGGTATCAAAAAATTGGGGGGCGTTCCACTTTGATATAGTCTGTATATATCACACTTATCAAAAACACTAACCTGAGATTTGTTTCTAATTGTATTGTATTCATTCATTAGCCAAGGCCATACATAACATTTCCTCAAATATTTGGTTGTTTCTTCTTCTCTTTGAGCAATCTGCTTCGCCTACCACAAATAATATCCTTTATAGTCTTTCAAGTGGAAATCTCGGGCTGGAGATATAGCTTAGTTGGTAGTGTTTGCCTTGCAAGCACAAGGCCCTAGGTTCAATCTCCAGCACCGCAAAAAAAAAAAAAAAAAGTCGAAATCTCAAGAGATGAACTCCAATATAAAGCTTAAATGGGCTGGGCATGGTGGCCAACGACTATAATCCCAGCAGCTTGGGAGGCTGACACAGGAGGATGGAAATTTAGTAAGGCCCTAACCGAAGCAACTTGGCGAAACCCTGTATCAAAATAAAAAGTGCTGGGGATGTAGCTCAGTGGTAAAGTGTCCTGGTTCAATTGCCAATACCAAAAAAAAAAAAAAAAAAAAGAGAGAGGATATAGTTCACTTTGTAAAGTGCTTGCCTAGCATGTGCAAGGACCACAGTTCGAATCCCCAGCTCCTTGGAAAAAAAAAAAAAAAGAAAGAAATCTATGTTGAAATGTTTAGGGATGAGAGGGCTCGATAGCTCCAACTTACTCTGTAATGGGAAAAAAAAATGCATACATATAAATTTTTACCTATGGAGTGATAAAGCAAATGGTGCAAAACTTAATCAGTTGTTGGGTCATTCTTTCAAGTTTATTTCAAGTATGTTTTTCAAGGGAAGTCTTTGAAACACTAACTTTCTAAAAGTCTATAATTATAAAATTGGCATTTTACAAGATAGGACTTCATGTTACTGTCATCCTTCCCCAACAGGTGGAAATTCTGCCACATTTGGTGACCAATTGAAGAAATGCCATGACAACCTTCATTTCCTTTGAATGCAGACATGCATTTCCATCCTTAGGTTCTAGAGGCTGGTTCTAATCTGTGCACAAGCAATGAACATTTCATGCAAACCAGCTTCAAATTGCTTCTAGTTCTAGGACTTCACAATGACATTCTCTACTCCAGCTTTAAACATTACTTCCCTTTCCAAACACATTAAAAAGCTGGGCAATGTGCCTGAAATCCCAGCTACTTCAGAGGTTGAAGCAGGAGGATCATAAATTTGAGGCTATCCTGGGCAACACAGCAAATAACCCTGTCACATACACCAGGCAACATAGCAAGTAACCAAATCATAAACACCGAACTGATTCAAGTAGCCAGACCTAGACAGAATCCATCTACTAAATGAATAACATTGACTCAGATAAATAAGTATCTGTTCAGCTAACAATTCCCTTTCCCCAACAGGGGCAGTGGTGCTTGCCTATAATCCCAGTTAGCTATCTGGAGGCTGAGGCAGGAGGATCCTAAAGTCCAGGCCAGCCCCAGTGACCCAGGGAGACCCATTCTCAAATTTTTGAAAAAGGGTTGGGGATACAGCTCAGGGGTAGAGCACCCCTGGGTTCAATCACCAGTACTGGGGAAAAAATTTCCTCTCCCCCAGGACCACCACCACTGCAGGCCACTACTCCACAGGACTGCAAGCAGATCCAAAACCAGTTACATAATACTTTCTCATAGTTCTGGTGGGGAAAAAATTGGGGGAAACGCTCAATCCAAAACAGCATTACTTCAGATAATCAAATTCACAAATTAAGAGACAAGTTCCAAAAGAAAAACATCAGTTGTTTAAAGGGGGAAAAAAAAAAAAAAAAAAGGCAAAAGGGGCAGCTTGGAGAGAAAAATCCAAGGATTTTTCAAAACATAAGATTTGTAACTAGGTAACAAAATGAAGTCTGAAAAAACCAGTAGCCACTGAATTAAACCAAACATCCTCAAGCCTGCTTGGGAAAGGAGGCTGAGGGGAAATAAAATTTAGTCTAAACCAGTTTCTGCTCCAAAGGAGCTCACAATTCAGTAAGGACTTCAAGCAATTCCACAGGGATGAGGCCAGACTGAGAAGGCCCATAGGGGAAAAGGAACAGTGCTCTCTGTTCATAAGATATTGCAAAGAGATGCCAAATGTAGTGACCTGGTACAACATAAAACTTTGATGACCAGATTCAGAATTTTGATAATTCCAAATGGACCGGAAACAAAGTAATGTATAAGGGGAAACATGAAATTGTCCTGGGATGCTTTAAGGGGAGCTCACATTCAGATGGGGATGGGATGGTCCAATTTGCTTGTGTCTGGCAAAATGGAAAAAAGTTTCAGGATGTTAAAAAGTTTATAATAAACGTGGGCACCGGCTCTGAGGGAATAAGATAAGGCTTGTAAAAGGAAGAAAAGGCCAGAGGCTCGGGGAAGCTCAACAAATAAATCCTGACAGCCAAGAAATGCAAGCCCCCAGGGCAGAAAAGCCACAAGCCGCGGGGCAGGGGACCAGCGGAGTGCCACGGCTGAATTGAGGTCACCACGGAAAGGGCAGAGAGAGCTGACGCTGTTGCATGAGTAGGAGAGCAGTCCGTCCAGTTCTGCATCCAGCCCAGAGCCGACCTGCACCTCCTACAGTCGGAAGAGCGGGAAAAGCTACCTGCTGGGCCCGGAGTGCACGGACAGGGCCCTTAAAGGTCAAGGTCAAGGTAGGTTTTGGCAAGCGACACAGAAGCACTCCGAAGAGGCCGAAGGCATACAAAAAAAATGTTATTACGACTATCGTTATTTTAGAAAGAAAGAAAAGGTCCTCGGGACGGCTGCGGGGTGGTGGCGACCCAGGCAGAAGCGAAAGAGATCAGGGGTCGGAGTCTGGATGGAGGACCGGCCGTGGGACCAGTGCTGGGTCACCGGAGGGAGGGAGGGACTCAAGAGCCGGGCCCAGGGCCACCGCCGCACTCACTTGCCCTCCTGGCAGTCATAGAGCACGATGGAGTCGTCGTCACTGCTCGAGATGACCGTCTCGCCGTTGGGGCTGAAGTCAAAGCAGTTAATCTTGTCTGAGTTCTCGCGGAACACCTTGGCGACGCGGAAGCTCCGCAGCACGCTGTCGGTCAGCTTCATGGCGGCGGCTGCTGGAGGCGGCGGCGGCGGCGCAGGGCCGGGGCGGGGCTGGGCGGCTGGCGAGCTGGCGGGCTGCGGAGGGCCAACCCGGGCGGGGCGGGCGCCGCACTGGCGGCGAACGGAAGGGCAGCAGGCAGTAAGACCACCTCCTTCCCCTCTTGCACTGGCGATACTCTCCTGCCTGGACCGTGGGGTCTAGGCGACCGTTCCTCCTCACAGTCGCCTCAGGGCCAACCGGCGCGGCGCCGGCTCATTGTGTCCGCCATCTTGGGGCGACAGGCAGAAGCCGAGGGCGGGGAACTTTAGCCGCGGCGCACGCCGGGAAACGGGGCGGGGCGGGAACGGAGGCGCGAGACGGGAAGGTGGGGTGGTGACGTCAGCACGGCGGCGGCGGAGTGCGAGGGCTGGGTAGCCGAAGGCGGTGATTCTGGGGCGGACTCCTGGGCCCGAGGATTTGGGACGCTTACGACCTCCCTCAGTGGCCTGGAAGGCTGCGAATGCCGGGGACCCGTCGGTTTTGTGTGTGATTGCCTCCCCCCAGGGAGACTCAGGCCGCAGGTACTGCGGAGGTCGGGTATACGCCTGAGGCCTATTCTGGGGGTGAGTCATGTGAACCCGTTGCAGAAGTGCTTGATCACTTCTCCACCTGAGCTCCAGTTTATTTTATGGAGGCGGAATATGTGGTGGACTGCACATATTTTAAGTGGATGAATTTTTTTTAATTGGATGTGCTATATGCCGTTGTGATCACTAGAATATTTCTTTAAGCTTTTCTTTTTTATTCTTTTTAGATTTACATGACAATAGTGTATATTATACATATGTGGAGTATAAGTTCCCATTCTTGAGATTGATCATGATGTGGAATTACACTTGTAACGTATTCTTATATGAACATAGGAAAGTTATGTCAGTTTCGTTGTCTTTCCTATTCCCATCCCCCCCAGGCTTTTTTAAAGAAGTTTTTGAGATATAGCAAAGTGCATGAGGCAAACTAATTTTAAGTGTACTACATGCATTTTTCTAAATGTAACACTCATCTTTAAGTACTTTTTGCGGTATTGGGGATTGGACCTAAGGGTGTTTTACCACTAAGCTACATCCCCAGTTCTGTTTGTTTTGTTTTTTGAGACGAGTCTCGCAAAGATGTCTAGGGGAGCCTCCAAAGCACCACCGCACCCGACTTCAGCTTCATTTCTAAATTTTAAAGCTTATTTACAGAGTTGGGGCTATAGCTCAGTGGCAAAGCACTTTGCTAACCTTAAGGCCCTGAATTCAATACCCCCCCCCCAAAAAAAACAATTAAAATCCAAAACTCGCAGCACCAATTACAAAGAAATTTTAAAAAAGAAAAACTGTATTCTGATTCAATAGAATAGGTTAAATTCTCCTTATTTCTCCTCTGTTCATGTTTATATGTGTGCAAAGCTGTATAGCAGCTGCTCCTTGCCTTCTGACTTATAGTGTTTTACACATTTTTCCATGTTAGTAAACTGAATTGTTGGTGTTCTTTTTTGGAATATTGGGGATTTAGCCCAGGGACAGTTTACCACTGAGCTGTAAACTCATTCCTTTTTATTTTTTATTTTGAGACAGGATCTTGATAAATTAGCCCAGGTTGGCCTTGAACTCAACCTCTCAAAAAGCCGACGTTATAGGTATACACCACTCTGCCTGGTTTTGCTTTAATTTTCTGAGCAAGGTGTTAATTTCACTGCATACTATGCAGATGTGTGCAGTTCTTCAAAAGGTTAATTGCCTTAAGTCCCTGACAAGGAGAGAGGGCCTATTTATTTTTGCTTTATTTATTTTTTATTTTTTACTTTTTGGGAAGGTACCAGGGTTTGAACTCAGGGGCACTCAACCACTGAGCCACATCCCCAGCCTATTTTTGTTTTATTTAATGAAGGAATACTAAAAAAGGCCCCTCTGAAGTTGAGGAAGACTTTCCAATGCTGAGAGTAAAATGTTAAGGCCTCCCCTACCCAGTCCCACCCCTTGGCCTGGAGGACACCAAGGTTGCTGAGAAAAGATTGCCTCCTGCCCCATCCTGTTTAGCACAGGTTAACTAAGTCATGTTTAACATATCACCTGGCTGTTGTTTCTGTAAATTGTAACTGCTTCCATGGGATCTGCAGAGAAACAATCTAGCTGCTTCTCTTCAATTTAATCAAACTGCACAATTTTTTTTTCTCTTTTTCCATCATTTGCTTATTTCTTATGTATGTGGGTAATGTGGGTGGGTGGATCCAGCCGGCAGGGATCCAGGTGGGGTCCCTGGAGTAGGCTACTAGTAACACTGTGAGTCATTTTAGTCACTGATACTGGGAAGGTGTAATACCCATCTATAAAGAGAAATTGTTCTCTAAAGGAAGAGGGCAAGATACTAGCCGAGTCTGGGTTGCAATTGCCCCCTGCAAAAGAGCAGAACTTACAGCTACAGTTTGTTTTGGGGTCCAGAACAAAACTGGTTTTAATGAAATCCGAGTAGATAGTGATTTTCCAAACTGCTAAGTACTGGAAAAAAATTCTTCACTCACCCCAGAGCACTCTCTTGCTTCCCTATAGTTCCTTCATCTTTATTTCAGAGTCTAGAAAGTATAACGTAGAATCTTCTTTGAATCTTTAGATGGCACCAAGGACAGATCTGGTGCTATGTGCTGGAACCATTGAGAAGTGAATGCACCCAGGAAATACCATTCTGGGGATCCATGTTAACCTATAAAATACCCGCAGAAACAGCCATAATCTAGTGAACATCGTCAACCAAAAGAAATCCTTGCAGAGTCTCTTTCAAGATTGTACTACTATACCTTTTCCAGATTTCACTGTTAAGATCAAAGCTTCCTCCCAACACTTGACTTCTTGCAGTGTTTTTGGAATGTAAATGTCATTTTTTCATATTTTAAGAATGCCCTGCAACAGTCATCCTATTTCACGTTTTCACTGTTTCACTTCCTAACCTGGCTCCCTATTGTGGGGCTCTCCTGGCTTTCAGCCCAGCCACATCACTACCTTAATGAATACACTTTGAAAGCAACTAGAGCCTGGTGTTGTGATTCGTGCCTCAAGTCCCAGTAATCAGGAGGCTGAGGGAAGAGGAATGCTTGACATCGGCCTGGGCAATATAACAAGATCCTATTTAAAAGAAAAAGGAAAAAAAACAAACCCAGAATACCTAGCACCAGTGGGGAGTAGATGGAGGGAAAGGTGAAGCTGGGAATGAGCCACATGGCCTTAAAGAGTGCATCAGAATTAATTTAAGTATTTTGTTTGTTGTTTGTTTTGGGGACCTAGGGCACTTAACCATTGAAATACATCCTCAGCCCATTCTTTTCTCTTTTTTATTTTGAGACGGTCTTGCCAAGTTGCTTAGAGCCTCACTAAGTTGTTGAGGCTAGCCTTGAACTTGAAATCTTCTGCCTCAGCCTCCTGCCAGAGGTCCCACATGCCATTTTCCAATCCCAAAGAATGAACTTGGAGGACTCAACAGAGAAAACTTGTACATGTTCTCCTCAGAGGCAGCAGATTGAGATAAAATGAAGGCCTGCACCACAAGAAGCAGCAGGAGAAATAATATATAGGATGGATTGCATGCCACCTGCTCAAATGAGTTTTTTCAGATGTTTTATGAGTACATGTCTTTACTTCACAACCAAGGTCTTTCTGCTTTCATCCTCAACTAAAGATTGGAGGTAAAGGAAGTAGCCAGTTTTCCCATTCCTTACTCTTCCTAACCCTCTTGAGAGTCCTTCCTTCACCTTTAGAAACATCAAGCCAGGTGACTGCAAGGTTTTTTGTTTTTGTTTTGTTTTTGTTTTTGTACTAGGAATTGAATTCAGGGGCACTCAACCACCGAGCCACATCCCCAGCCCTATTCTGTATTTTATTTAAAGACAGGGTCTCTCTCAGTTACTTAGTGCCTTGCTTTTGCTGAGGCTGGCTTCGAACTTGCATCCCCCTGCCTCAAGTCTCCTGAGCTGCTGGGATTTTAGGTGTCATGTTACAGGGCTAGGATCTTCCAGGAAACTGAAGCATTGCAAAGACCCCCTGCTTCAAACCCCAATTTTTGTGATCAAATCAAAGACTTCAGACATGTCAGAGTAACAAGAATGAGTTTATTAGAAGGGATGGGAAAGGGGAAAAGGGGATGAGAGAGAGAGTGTGTGTCCTTTCTGAGAGGAGAGGGACAGCGTGCTTCGGGCACTTCAATTTTATTGGGGATTCCAGAGAGTCCCATCCAGGTCCACCTCTTGACTTGTAACTGAAGCAGGATGACATCAGACTTTCAAATCCCCACTGTCATAACAACTCTAGGTCATTTTGGTCCATGCCAACTGGTTCTCTAATTGGATTCTTAACCATAAATCCTTATCTCCCTGAGTTTCAGGATCTGGTCTGTGAAAAGGGTCACAAAAGCCTCCCAGTTTAGGGTTACTTAGGTTCCTCTTACGGATATTACTTGGGGCCTGCATTTCTCCTGCAGATAACAGGTAGTTTGCCGAGGAATGTGACATATCCTGTCCACTTAGGCCAGGCAGGGGCTGAAGGTAAATTGCTTCTTAGAAAAGAAAGCCTGTGGGGCTCAGCATAGTAGGTCCATTTTATATAATTATTCCTGAAGGATATGGAAAATGACAATCCCCCAAGACATTGTGACCTGGGGGGAGGGAGGGAGGAAGAAGGCAAAACATTGATCCTTCCCCAATAAATCCTTTCCCAGTGACAAGACAATCCTTGGGAAGAAGGTGAACATCAATCCTAAAATGGCTGTCCCTGGGAAGAGGACAAATATTGATCCTTTCCCAGTTAATTCTCAGTGACAATAGACCCCAGAGGAAGAAACGAAACATTAATACTTTCCCAGTGACAGTTCAATGACCCCCAGAGGAAAAGATAAGCACTGAACCCTCCATCTTTGCCCAGTAAAAACAAGTTTCAAATTCTCACAACCTGTTTCCTGAATGCCCAAAATGACACATTCTATTGAAGAGATTAAGTCATCTCTTTGTGTAAACTCTAAAAACCCAGATCCCTTCTGTAACCGGGGGCCATTTTCTACCCAGAAAGGGAGTCCCTCTGATGCCTGATGCCCTTGCTGAATAAAAGACATAGCTGATCCATGTTCCCATTCCTGGTTATTTGTGCTTTCATTTGTGTTATTTGTGTTTCAGTAGTGCCTAAACCGTTTGGTTATTTTAACTCACAATTCCCTTAACCTCATATTCCCACCACTCTCATGTCACACACAGTTTCATATAACCACTTTATTTCTAACCAGTTGCTTGATTTGCTAAATGAGTGCTTCAGTTCACTCACCACTAAGAGGAAATAAATGTTCTATGATGGACAATGAACAGGTGATATTTTACATCAACCTGAAATTATAATATCTTCTATGGAATTAAAGTGCCCCCCAGTAATGGTTTTATTTATTTAAATATACTTTTACTGGTTTCTTTCTCCCTAGCATGCTCAAATTAATATATGCTTAAAAATACTTTGAAAGAGTAGAACATTTGAGTATTTTTGTAGTTGTTGTTTGATAAGGAACAAGTTGCCGATTTCATAACAATCCTGTAGTTCAACCTACTTTTAAATTAATATGCTATGCTGTTTCCCTCCCAAGAGTCAACTTGGAAGGCTATGAAAGATTCAAAAGGTCCAGGAAAACTAAGCCCAGGGTTTCTAAGCATCTAAAACTCTGCTTAAAAAGAGCTCTCCTCGATCAGTCAGCAAGGACGTGTGTGGGATATGGAAAATGACAAACCCCAAAATAGTGTGGCCTTGGGAAAGGGAGTGAAAAAGAAGACATACATTGATAGCATTGATCTTTTCCCAATGCATTCTTTCCCAGTGACAAACCTGGGGAGATGTCCATCAAACCTAGAATGACAGTCCTTGAGGAGAGACTTAAACATTGATTTCTTCCAAAATAAATCCTTTCCAGATGCTAGCCACAGACTGCAAATCCTCCATTGCCTAGTAAAAACAAAACTTCAAATTCCTGAGTGACATGTTCTGGCATTAAATCACCTTTAAGTATAACCTATGTAAGTACAGACTACCCCTTTGGGCTGTGGCTCATTTTTGACCAGAAGAGTGGATCCATCAGAGGCATCAATCTGTTCCTAGATATCCCGTTCCTGCATGAAACTTGGATCCTGAATAAAAGGCTGTGCTGATCCATGAAGTTTGCAATTAACCTGGTCCTTTTGTGCTAGCAACGTGCCACAAGCCACACCACCCCCATTTCTCCCAGTGTGTAGCACTGACATTGCTAATCTACGTTTCCTGGAATCCCTCAGAGAGGTCCTTTGACTCCAAACTTGGGGGCCTGGGTAAAAAGACAGTATCTTCCCTGGTAGCAGAACCAATTACACCAAGAGCAGGATCCTTGAATGTGGTTCCCAGTGTGACAGCTCAAATCACACCATGACACTGGCCCAGCCCAAGAATAGTACAGACACAACTCTGAGCCTTTCTGCAGGCACTTGTATTTAATAATCCCATTTTAATGATTAAGAGTCAAGAGATTTTGAGTGGTTGGGTAACTTCTTCAAGGTCACACAGTCATGAGGTTGGGCATGTAACTCAATTGGTAAAGCACTTGTCTCCATATGTGAGGCCCTGAATTCAATAGGCAGCAACACACACAAAAACAAACAAACAAACTCAAGTTCACACAGCCAGTAAGCACTGGAGACTGAATTCACTGCTTCAGAAACCCTCCAGCCCTGTTTCTAGGACAAAGGGCAAATAACCATTTACTTTTAACAAAGTCCATTGTTGGCAAACAATACCTCCTTGTTATGGAAGGAAGGGGGTAGAAGCTTCTCACAGAAGCTTGTCTCCTCAGAAGCAGGAGAAACTACACAGGTTCCAGGCTTTATCTTTAAAACTAGAGAATTGTTTCCCAAGGCCTAAAAGTCCTTCCAGACAATTCAATCTGTAGTCTGGCCCAACTACAGAATTGTTTCCCAAGGCCTAAAAACCCTTCCAGACAATTCAATCTGTAGTCTGGCCCATTGGTTCTAAATCTAAAAGACTGAAAAGGTAATTAGGAAGTCAGGGGCTCAATAATTTAGTGAGATCCTATCTCAAACGTAAGAAGGACCAGTGGGAAGACTGGTATGCAGATGCCTATAATCCCATCAGTTCAAGAAGCTGATGCAGGAGGATTGCAAGTTTGAGGCCAGCCTCATTAATTTAGTGAGACCCTAAGCAACTTGACAAGAGTCTATTCAAAATAAAAATTAAAAGGACTGGGGTATAGCTCAGTGCTAAAAGAAAAAGCATTGCGTGTGTAGTTGAGTGGTAGAGCACCCCTTGGTCCAATCCCTGGTACTGCAAAAAAAGGAAAACGTCAGTTAGTCCGTTAATCCTATGATAGTTGCATCTGTACTGAACTTGGACATACTTTTTCCCCCTTATTGTTCCCTAACTATTAACAACTATTTAGACTGCATTTACGTGGTATTAGGAGTCATAAGTAATCTAGAAATATTTAAAGTTTATAGGAGGATGAGTGTAGGTTATATGCAAATACTATTTTGATCACTTGCTGATTTTGTTATCTGTGGGAGTCCTGGAACCAATCCTCAACAGATAACAAGGCAGATACCAAGGGAAGACTATTCTGTTCTGGTGGCCCCTCACCAGTTACTTGCCTACTACCAGCTGAGCTGCTTCCTGGTGAACTGCTCCTACTATCCACTCTACCAGCCTCCAGCATTGCCAACACCCAACGTTCCCTCCCCTAAGTAACCCTGCCATTCTCCCACTAAAGCTATTCTCAGAAGTGACCTGCACTTCACAGCTAGAGGTAGTGGGAGGGGAGGGGAAAGAAACGGAAATGGGGAGCTTGCTGAAAGCTTGAAACTATATCTTGAGTTAAAAGGTGTTTTCCTCCCTGCTTTCTTTTTTTTTTCAATTGACCAGCATAAACCAATTCTGGCGCACTGGATAGCATAGTGAACTTCTCGCTAAGCCTGCAGTGGCCATTCAACTTACCAGCATAACTCCCACACCCTGATCCATATCTTTTATTTATTTATTTATTTATTTATTTATTTATTTATTTTTTGCGGTGCTGGGGATTGAACCCAGGGCCTTGTGCTTGTAAGGTAAGCACTCTACCAACTGAACTATATCCCCAACCCCTTGATCCATATCTTAATGACTAAGTGTAAAATTAGCTAAAATGCATACCATTCCCAGGTTGTGGGAGAGGTCACAATTAAAAAGGTAGGTGCCAGGAAAATAAAAGCAGAGACTGACTATGATGAAAAGTATACACACAGACCTTCAAATAACAAGCCTCTGATCAGTCTTATTTTCTTAGATTCATAGGTCTGGAACACTTGGTGACTTCCACACCCTCACAACCTAAATTCCAGAACTGGCCATTTTTCTGAGATTAGTTCCTGCCTGAAACTGAGATAACATTCTCACCAAAGATGTTACGTACTGCTGGGGATGTAGGTCAGAGGTAGAGTACCTGCCTGGCATGCATGAAGCCCTGGGCTCAATCCCCAGAACTGCAAAAGCAAAACAGAAAAACACCAAAAAAAGTCTACAAAAGATGTTATATAAACTTCTCAACTCAGCATGAAGACCCACGCCTGTAATCCCAGTTACATAGAGGCTGAAGCAGGAAGATCCCAAGTGTGAAGCCAGTCTCAAAAATTTAGTGAGACTGTTTCTAAAAATGAAAAATAAAAAATAAAAAAAAAAAGGGATGGGTGGTAGAGCATCCCTGGTTTCAATAACGACAATGACAAAACAACACACCAAGCAACAAAAACAACAAAAAACCCCTCTTGGTACAGGCAAGATAGTCACAGGCATCAGCCTCTCATCTTCCAACAGGCTGGTTTGTTGCTAAAAAAAAGTTTTCTTCTAGCATTCTGTCTCCTGAATTATCGGTTCTTTGGGGTGGCAGCAAAATAGAACATTTTGCAGTTACCAGCTCACTGCAGAACTGTCCCTGGAAGCTCACTACCCAAGGGAGCTCTTCCACCCCTCCTCACCCTCTGCAGCGTTTGTGGCAGGAGCAGGATAAGTAGGCACAAACTCTGTGAGGCATTAGGGGCTGAATGGTAAAGAAGAGCAAACACAGGGCTCTGGACCCTATGGTCTAAGATGTCAAGGACAAGCAAAAGGAGGCCAGGATGAACAGGCACCTCCCTGAGAGGCAGCTGCCTCCAGTTTGGAGTTGATGACTGTCACCCTTCAATTATCTCAAACATTGCATAAATTAAAAAATAAAAAAGTCATCAGGAGTGGTGGCTCACACCTGCAATCCTATAACTTGGGAGTCTGAAGCAGGATTCCAAGTTCAAAGCCAGCCTCGGCAACACAGCAAGGCCCTAAGCAACTTAGTGATGTCACAGGGAGCTGGAACTCCAAAACCTCAATTCTTGTATTCCAACAGAAGAAAATTTAAAGTCAGACACCAAAAATCATGCAAGTGAGCTTTATTATAGGTGAAAGTAAAGTAAAAGCAAAAGTGAGACTTAAGCAGAGAACACTCTCAAGAGAGAGAGTCGGCCTTGTCCAAGCAGAGAATGACAAAAGAGATAATGCTGTCCCCAAATTTATTATTGTTTTATGTTAACAACTGGGGTCCTCTTTTAGCAACCTTCACCAATCAGGTGTTCAAGTCCTCCTTCACATAGGATGGTGGAGTTTTTGACCTTAGTTGGTCCTTTCTGGAACTGTCATAGTGGCCATCCTATTTATGGGGAGCTTCATCTACAAGTCAATCCCATGTTAATGTGGGCACTGCAGTCAATAGCTGGTCAGAAGTTACCTTAGTGCACCTGTGCGACTAAAGGAATCTTCCTTCCCAGGCAGATGGACACACCTACAGCCTTAATTCCTAATTTCACATCAACCTCAGTGGATCCTGTCAAGAGTTAGTCCCATTAATCTCTTCTCTCTTGACATGCTTTACAAATAGCTCCCTTGCTTTTGTTTTCTACAGATTAACTGCCAACATTTGATTTATTAAGATAGTTTAAAGAAGGACCCTGAAATAATTTAGAACACTTTCAGACCTTACCATGCATTTCACTTCTTGTTGCTAGCTACTACCCAAAAGTGAGACCATGTCTCAAAATAAAAAATAACAGCAGCTCAGGAGGCTGAGGCAGGAGCATTGCGAGTTCAAAGCCAGCCTTAGCAAAAGCAAGGTGCTAAGCAACTCTGTGAGAACCTGTCTCTAAATAAAATACAAAATGGAGCGGGGAATGTGGCTCAGTGGTTAAGCACCCCTGGATTCATTCCCTGGTATCCCCCCAAAATAATAAAAAATAAAAAGGGCTGGGGATGTGAATCTGGTTAAGCATCCCTGGGTTCAATCCCTGTACTAAAAAATAAAAAAGTCACTTTTATTTTCATTGTGGATTTTGAGATGGATTTTCCCCAGGTGCTCTTATGAGTGCTGCTATGGTTTGAATTTTGGTATCCCTTCCAAAGTTGAAACTTAATCTACATGGCAATAGTTTGAAGAGGTAGGGCCTATATGAGGTGATTATATCATGAGAGCTTTTCCCATGTTAATGGGTTTAAGTATTAGATATTGAAAATGATAAACCCCAAAACACTGTGACTTGAGAAAAGGGAGTAAAAAGGAAAGCCGTACATTGATAACATTGATCATTTCCCAATATATTATTTCCCAGTGACAAACAAGCCCTGGGGTGGAGATGTCCATCAAGCCTAGAGTAACAATTTCTGGGAAGAGACTTAAGCATTGGTCTCTCCTGAAATAAATCCTTTCCAGATGCTGACTGCTGAATGAAGACCCTCCACTACCCAGTTTAAAAAAAAAAAAAAATCTCAAATTCCCCAGTGACACACTTATGTCATTAATTAAGTCACTTCTCAATGTAACCTATATAAGCACAGATTCCCCCTTTGGTGGGTGGCTCATTTTCTACCAGGAAAGTGGGTCCATCAGAGGCATGACTCCATTTCTGAATAAAGCCTGTACTGATCCATGAAGTTTATGTCTGGCTCCGTCCTTGTGCTAACATTAAGACCCTTCATAGCTGGGTTGAGGAGGTGCACACCTATAATCCCAGCAGCTTGGGAGGCTGAGACAGGAAGATCATGAGTTCAAAGCCAGCCTCAGCAACTCAGTGTGGCCCTGTCTCTAAATAAAATACAAAAAGGTGCTGAGGATGTTGCTCAGTGGTTAAGCACCCCTGGGTTCAATCCCTGAGTGTATCATTGAAAAAAAAAAAAGAGAGAGAGACCCTTTATTAAAAATATTCTTCAAACAGTGTTGGGTCCCTTTTGCCCTTCTACTTTTTTTACCTCTTGGTACTGGGGATTGAATCCAAAGATGCTTAATTGTTACATGGCTGGGGCCTTCTGGGAAACTGAAGCAAATTGAAGATCCCCCCTCTACAAACCCTGATTCTTGGGATCAAGTCAGAAAGAGTTTAGACATATTGCCCAGAGTACAAGGAATGAGTTTATTGAAGTGTTTGGAAAAAGGAAAGGGGATTTTCTCAAGGGGATAGTGGATCCTCTCAGAGAGGAGAGGGCAATGTGCCTCTCCTGCACTCCAGTTACACTGGGGACCCCAGGGAAGTTTACAGAGAGTCCCAAGAAGTTCACTTCTTGATTTTTGACTGACAGTAAGATGACATCAGGCTTTCAAGTTCCCACTGCCATGACAACTCTATGTCACCTTGGCTCATGCTGAGCAGTTCTAATTGGATTTTTAATCATTTTTATAGGTTTTATGCATAGGAGGAATTATCCTTATCTTTTGGAATTTGGTGTGTGAAAAGAGTCACAAAAGTCTTTCCCTTCAAAGTAACTTGACTTCCTCTTATCAATGTTATTTCCTGCCTGCATTTCCTTGCAGATAACAGGTATTTGCTGAGGAATGTGACATATCCTCTCCACTTAGGCCAGGCGGGCTGTAGGTAAATTGTTTCTTGGAAAAGAAAGCGTGTGGGGGTCAGCATAGTGTGCCCATTTTATAGAATTGTTCTCTTACCCTGTGTTCCCACCATCCTCATCTTTCTGTCCCCTAACATAACCACCAAGCTACATCCCCAACCCTTCTTATTTTTTATTTTGAGACAGGGTCTCACTAAGTTTCAGCTTTGCTAAGTTGATGAGGCTGGCCTCAAACTTTCAATCTTCCTGCCTCAGCTTCCTGAGAAATTGGGATTACAGGTGTGCACCACCATGTCCAGTTTTGCCTTTCCACCTTCTACCATGTGAGGTCACAATTTGAACTCTCTGGAGAATAAGCAATAAGTTGCCATCTTTGAAGACACGAGAAGGCTATCACCAGACACTCAACCTGTTGATACCTTGATCCTGGCTTTCCCAGCTTCCAGAACTATGAAGTATAAATTTCTTTTATTTTTTACCACTACTGATTGCTATTTACTCTCATCATTTTAATATACACACAAAATAGGAAACATAATATCAATAACGACTCTCAGATAGCTGATATCAATCCACAATGGGTACTAGACAGTGCTTCCCCTACCATTTTGTCTTAGACTGGCTCCAGTTTGATTATCTGTTCCTTGCCTAGGGGTGGGCCGACCAAAGACCAAGTCCAGCCCAATGCCTTTTTTGTATGTTTCACAAGTTAAAAGAGTTTTTAAATAGTTGAAAAACTTTAAATAATATTTCATGAAACTAAAATTATATGAACTATAAATTTCATATAATAAAATTATGTTGTAAAGCAGCCATGTCATTTTCTGGGGCTGCTTTTGCTGAGTTGAGAAATGCACAAAAGACCCTATGGCTTCATGTATAACTAAAAAAAAACCCAAAACGAAAAGGGGCAGGCTATAAAACAGTTTGTGTAAATGTGTGTTTTAAGTATTTTTTTTTAAAAGACCCTATGGCAGTTAAAACCTAAAAGTCACTGTGTGTCTCTTCAAGAATAGGAAGGTAGAGCCAGGCTTTGTGGCACATGCCTGTAATCCCAGCATTTGGGGAGGCTGAGGCAGGGAGCCCGCAAGTTTGAGGTCAGTCTTGTCAATTTAGAGAGACATGGTCTCCACGTTCAACTCTCAGTACCAAAAACAAACAAAAAACAAAAAACAGAAAGGTAGGGTTGTGGGTATAGCTCAGTGGCTCCATGGTAGAGTGCCTGCAGGAAACCCTGCATTCCATAGCCAGTACTGCAAAAAGAAAAAAAGAAAAAACAATGTGTTGGCCAACCCCTGGAGCAGACTCCAAAGCAGTGGTTCTCAAATTTGAAGTCACCTGGAGGGCTTGTTAAGTTCCACACCAAAGTTTCTGATTCATCAGGTCTAGGGTGGGGCCTGACAATTTCCAGATGATGCAAATGACGCTGGTTTGGGAACACACTTGGTCTAAAGAGGAAGAAAACATATGAGGTTTATTAATTTATTATTTATTTTTGCAGTACTGGGGATGGAACCTGGAGGCACTCTATCACTGAGCTACATTCCCACCCTTTTTATATTTTGAGACAGGATCTCCCTAAATTACAGAGACTGACCTTGAACTTGTAGTCCTCTTGCCTCTCAGCCTCCTGAGTAGCTGGGATTACAGGGGAGAGCCACTGCACCAAGTCACATGCCATTTATTCATGAAACTGACATCTGCCCAGCCTTAGAAATCTTGACCATAATTCCCTTTCTCATCCCTTTTCTACTGATTAACAAACCCTAGCCAGGTACTGTGGTGCATGCCTGTAAAGTCAGAGACTCAGGAGAATGAGGCAAGAGGATTGCAAATTTGAGGTCAGCTTCAGCAATTTAGGGAGGTCCTGAGCAACTGAGGGAGATCCTGTCTCAAAAAGGACTGGGGATATGAGTCTGGTTAATCCCTGTACCACTTCCTGGCTGTCATGATTGGAGTATGCTTCTTTACCAAGGCCTTCCACCATAATGTTCTGTTTCACCTTGGGTCTAGAGCAACAGACTCTGCTGAACATAGACTAAACCTCTGAAACCATGAGCCAAAATAAACTTTCCTTCCTCTAAGTTGTTCTTACTGGACATTTTGGTCATAGCTACACATAGCTGATGTGTTAGACCACAAGTTCCAGCCAGTCTGGGCTTTCTCAAAATAAAAAATGAAAAGGTTCGAGAAGCTAGGAGCAGTGGCATATGCCTGTAATCCCATCAACTCTGGAGGATGAGGCAGGAGGATTGCAAGCTTGAGACCAATCTCAGCAATAGCAAGGACCTAAGGAGTTAGGGAAACCCTGTCTCAAAATAAAGCATTAAAAAAAGGGCTGAAGCTATGGCTCTGTGTTTAAGTGACCCTGTATGCACAAAGTCCCAACACTGCCCGCCCCCCGCCCCCTGCAAAAAAAAAAAAAAAATTCCACTAAACATCCAATTGCCTATATACTAGACAATAAGAGATGAGTCCAAGAAGATATACTTTTGGAAATTGTCAATATAGAGATGGTATGGAAAGTCCTTACACTGAAAGAGATTGTGTTCAACAAAAGCCTCCTACCCTCCATCCCTTATGCCCATTTGTTTAAAATTTTCAGTGGTAGCCAGGTGTGGGGGTGCATATCTGTAATCCCAGCAACTCAGGAAGCTGAAGCAAGAGGATGGCAAGTTCAAAGCCAGCCTCAGTAATTTAGGGAGAACCTAAGCAACTTAGTGAGACCCTGTCTCAAAATAAAAAAAACAAAAAGGGTGGGGGATGTGACTCAGTGGTTGCCCCAGGTTCAATCTGCAGTACCAAAAAATAAATAAAAACCAAAAGGGGCAGGGGACATATCTCAGTAGTAGAGCTTGCCTAGGTTTAATCCTCAGCATGAAAACCAAAAACAAATGAACAAAAAAACCCAAAACAAAGCAAAACAAACATCCAACTGCAGATAAAGGTATAAATCCCTTCAGATAACTTCTTGAGCCTACTCTAGAAGATTCTAGGAGTGGCTTAAAAGGGTTAAGGAGATAACCTTCCAGAAAGAACTATTGATTTAAGACAATACTTTATCCCAAGGAGGTTTTGCAACAACTCCCTGGGGGACAGAAATCATGGATTTTCCTTCTTTTAGGACCCAGAGATCCCTCTGTTTCTGGTCAGTATCCTTTAGAGACAAAGAACTTAATTCTCATACCAGTGTGGGACTGCTGGGGAACATACACCCACAGGCAGTAAGAGGGCCCTGGAACCAGGCTGGTCCAGGAGGTGCAAGGGCCCTCTGGCCTGGGCCAGGAGCATTGCCAAGGTGCCTGGGAAGGGTCATCCAGCACAGCTGCTGCCACCAAGGGCAGGCCAGTGCATCTGCTTCCTTCCCCCCAATTCCATTCTGTCCTATTTTGTTTTCTGGGGAAGCCTCTGTGTACCCCAGCTACCCATAGCCATCCTTGCCCTTTTCCCTTCCTCCTGCTCCTCTTCTGGCAGACCACCTTTCCAGCTCATCATCCCAGGCCTCTCCTCACCTGGCAGTGGGAGCAAGACTTCGTGCCCCTTCCCCACACTGAAAGGGCTTCCGAGAGGCCTTCTTTCACAATAGCACCATCAGCTTCCCTTATAAAATAGCATCTCAAAAAAGTACCATGTCTGTAGTCCCAGCTACTTGGGAGTCTGAGGGCCGTGGGATCACAAGTTTGAGGTCAGCCTTGGCACTCAGAGAGACCAGAGACCCTGTCTCAAAACAAAACAAAACAAAAAAACTGGGATGAAGCTCAGTGGTAGAGCACTTACATAACATGTCTAAGGCCCTGGGGATTCAACCCCCAATGCAGAAAAACAAAATAGCTTGTATGTTGTTGTTGTTGTTATTACTATTATTAGCCGAGGGACTGGGGATTTAATCCAGGGGCATTTTATCACTGAGTCACATCCCTAGCCCTTTTTATAATTAATTAATTAATTAACTAATTAATTTTTTGGTACTAGAGATTGAACCCAGGGGTGCTTAATCACTGAGCCAAAACCTCAGACCTTTTTAAAATTAAAAAAAAATTTTTTTTGAGACAGGATCTCCCCAAGTTGATTAAGGCCTTACTTAGTTCCTGAGGCTGGCCTCAAACTTGCAATCCTCCTGTCTTTGCCTCTAGACTCACTGGGATTACAACACATGCACCACCACACTTGGCTATTATTTTTAATGTCTGTTTAGAAGGACTATAATTTCTTTATATAAATTCTCTTATCAATGTCTACTTACATTGTTTTATATTCATAAAACCTCTAAGTGGACTATATCTTCATGTCTATTGAAGGGGATCAGGGTATATCACGCCAAAACATGCCACTTTGGTATAAGACTTATTTTGAGGTGAAGGCATTTGGGAAACAGTAGATGTTGGAAGAACTTCCTGCCTCCCCCCCCCCCCCCTCCGCTTTTTTAACCTAAAAGCAGGACATAAATTTTCCATGAGAAAGATGTCCTCCCATAGCAGGAAGAGAACAGTCTTAGCACTGGAGACAGGTAATGAATTCAGAGATTAATCTGCAAAAACCTACCTTAGTAAAATAATCCTTCTATTCCATCAGTGTCCACCATATATTTAATATTCACAATTAAGTGCTCCTAGAAGCTCAAGTCCCTTTTTGTCTTGTCAAGTCTCCACAATTTATCACTCATTGTTATAAATAATATACAAGACTGCAAGACTTAACCTTTATGGGGTTTTCATTTCTTTTCTGCAAGGCTTTCCATGTCCTTATGAAATACACCCATTTCTACTATTAATCTGTTTTTTTTTTTTCTTTTTCGGTCAGTTTAATGTACAGGACCCCAGTTTCAGAACCTAAGAAGGTAAAGGAAAAAGTCTTTCCTTTCTTATACCATTTTTGTCCACATGCCCAATTATTTCCATGGAGTGAAATTGCCTATTTTTTATATTGATATTTATTGCCAAAGTGCACTCTAAATAGTC
Organism: Sciurus vulgaris; assembly: GCF_902686455.1. NCBI lineage: Eukaryota > Metazoa > Chordata > Mammalia > Rodentia > Sciuridae > Sciurus > Sciurus vulgaris. Next base: position 117,625,581 of record NC_136470.1, read on the forward strand.
TGTAGTCAAATATTTATTCTTACTATCAAGCTATGTGCAAGCTTTCTGAGGAGGCTTGTTTTCTCCCCTCCTCCGCTTTTCTTTTCTTTCTTTCTTTTTTTGGTACCAGGGATAGGACCTAAGGGTGCTTAACCACTGAACCACATCCCCCCACCCCCCTTTTTTTTTTAAATTTTGAGACAGGGCCTTGCTAGGTTGCTTACAACCTTGCCAAGTTGCTGAGGCTAGTTTTGAACCTGGGATCCTCCTGCCTCAGCTTCCTGAGCCACTGGGATCACAGGTGTGCACCATCCTGCCTGGCAGAAGCCTTGTTTTCTTGGACCTCAATTCCATTGCTTCATTACTTCCACTAACCACTAACTCTTCCTCTTTTCCTTCTGTGAAATCCTTTCCACTTTGTAGCTGAACACTTCCCTGTTCACCGGTTAATACTTTTTTTTTTTGCGGTACTGGGGATCGAACTCAGGGCCTTGTGGTTGTGAGGCAAGCACTCTACCAGGTGAGCTATCTCCCCTGTTTTCATTTTTAAAAATGAAAACATAAATTCCAGCTTCTGCTCATACCTGGTCAAATTCAGGGCAATAGAAATATAAATATGAATTAGATCAAGTCACTACCTTGCAGGAGCTCACAGTCCAGTAGGTATTGAAACCCTGCTGTTGTCAAATGCATCTTTGGAGTAGCTTAGGATGGCAATGGGGAATTAACAAATGGGTACAAAATCCGTCTCCTGCTCACACTGTGACAGAATAGCTCTGGCACAGTAAGTGGTGTCTGTTTAAGGAAGTTTCTGTCACTAAATAATGAGAGGTACACAAATTTACACTCTGAATAGCAGCGTGGAAACATAATCAGAAAAGCAGAACTGCTTCTTACTCTTCCCAGTAGCCTCAGTAATTGGTTCACATAAAGGCATTGAGGAAATGTCTGTTGAATGATGGAGAAATGAATACAGGCATGAATGGATAATGACAGCTTACTATAAGCAAGGAAAAACTATGAAATTTAAAGTATTTATAGTCTCCCCTCACATTGAAAAGAGTAGGTCTTCCTGAAGTTCCCTTATTTGATGATGGAGTGGGGAGTAATTTGGGAGAAGGAATAAAATGTCCTCTATTCTAAAGGGAAAGAAAAACACAGGGGAGAGAGTTGGAAGTGTGAAGTTTGTGTGTGTGTGTGTGTGTAGGGTGAGGGGTAGTTCATGACAAGGACAGAGAATGGTTTTAACTCCTACAGAGAGATTTAGCAATGGCCAAAACTAGCAGGTGGGGATAAACTGGTTTCGATATTTTAAGGAAATTTGCCATGTAATTTGTGATGCAACTCTTTTCCTTATCTTCACCTGTAAAAAGTGTGTTCTTTTACTGAAGGCAGGTGAGAAAGAGCAAGGGCAGTAAGGAGAGTCCAGGGTCATTTGTGATACACACAGTTTGCTTGTTTAAGGATCAGATCGTGCAACAGCAATCTCTTGCTGAGCCAAAATTGTATTTGATGGTTCATGGAGGTTAAGGGGTATGAATTGAAGTTTTCCGGAGAAGTTGTACCTATACTAAAGATCTTTCAGACAGCTACCTGTTGACTGACTAGGACATAGTGATTGTGGAGAGAAGGAATGTCCTATATAGAGTCAAAATTATCTTGGACTATTTTAAATTCTTTAATAGCCATTTATCTTAAAATTTTTATCTGTCCTAATATCCTTGTAACTAATATGCTTCTTGGGATATATTATTAAGCATAACGGACCTCTAGCTTCCACCAATCCTAAAGCTAAGAATGCTATAAGGTAAAATCTGAGCCAGGAGTGGTGGTGCACACCCATACAGTACTCAGGAGTCAGGGACAGTACTGGGAGGCAGGGCAGGAGGATGGGAAATTGGAGGCTGATCTGGGCAACTTAGGAAGACCCTAAGCAATTTAGTGATACCCTCTCTCAAAATAAAAATAAAAAAGGGTGGGATGTTGCTCCGTGGTTAAGAGACCCTGGGTTTAACATCCCACCTTCCTCAAAAAAAAAAAAAAAAAAAAAAAAAAAAGTCCAGGGATAAAGCTTAGTGGTAATGTGCTTGCCTACCACTTAGGAGGCTCTGGATTCAATCCCCAGTAACGGCTGGGGGGCTCATGCTACCTCTTTCACAGGGGCACGTGCAAATTCAATGTAATTAGTATCTGTGTTCCCAGGACATGGTCACTCATTTGACTCAAGATAACAGTTTTTTCTTATTTCCTTGAAAGCTGAGTAGGAGTACATAGGGGTAACACTAACGAGTAGCGGGATTATAGCCATGGGCGGAGTTGGCTCCAGAGGGGTGGTTTGTGGTAAGGTGGTGATTCTCAGTCCATTTGCTCAGCCCGATGCCTGGCTCCTAACAAAAGTTTAGGTCGTATTTAATCTGATTGGATCCTACAGGGTAAAAAAAGGGGGCGTATCATTGAAATCCATCAGGAATCCATTGCAGAGACGAAGAATTTGTTCCGCAGGCACCTCGTAACCGGCATCCGGGGCAGAGCGGAACCAAAGCCTTACTAGATACAGCTCAGATCTTCCCCACGCCCCTCACCCCCACTTCCGGACTCCGTTCCGCCCACCCGTGAGAACTTCTGGTCTCCAGCTCTGGAAGCCCGGGCCAGGGCTGTGGAATTGGTAAGTCCATGCGGCTGGGGCCCACATGCCTTCGGAGGCAATCCCGGGTCTTGTCTAGGGCAGGTCCAGGCGTCACCTGGCATACACAGTGGCTGTTTCCCTTGTGAAGGGCTCCAGGCCGCTGCTTCGGGATGACGTCACTTCCGGGTCAGCTGCGGGCCGGGAAAGCCGGAAGTGTCAGTCCCATTTGGTGCCGGGGAGGAGTCCGCCCAGATCATTTTGTTTTTTATGTATTTCGTACTAGAACTTCCTGGAATTACGGTGCTGTAGAGTGCTCTCTGAGTAGAGTTGGCGAATTTGGCAAGTAAAAATGCAGGATGTCCAGTTAAATTGAATCTCAGATAAACCACCAATAGTTTTTAGTGTGAGTATATTCCAAATATTGTATGGAACACTTATAGTACAAAATTACTTATCTGAAATTCAAATTTAACTGGACGTTCTGTATTTTATCTGGCATACTTAGCCTTGAGTGTCCCCGTGCCGTTGGACTCTGGTATTTAGTAGCAAGATTGGGATCCTTTAGGCCTTTGGGAAATACACAGTTCACCCAGGTTATGAAAATCAAGATGTTTTAAATGCTAAGATGCTTTTAGCTCCAAGTCTAATGGGAAAACCTCCTCAGAGATCCCTCTGGTGAAAGCTGGGCGCGTTAAGAGAGTCCCTATGGGGATGCCCTCTGTGTTCCCTTTCACAACAGGAGTCAGGCAATGCTAATCTGAATTTATAGGAAAGGCAAGAACCAGGACCAAGGTCTGGAATTTCCACATTGTTTGGGTATGGAATAAACTGGTGTTTTGGGTTCTCTGTGTTAACATTGGCCAGCATCAAAAAACTTGAGGGTGTTGAGGGGTGAGCATTAGGCATTTTTCAGGGACTGTGCTGGGGATCAAACTCAAGCCCTCCTGCTTGCTAGGCAAGTGCTGTCTACCACTGAGCCACTATAGGTCTGCTAGCTCTCCTCCACCCCTGCAAGCATTAATTTTTTTTTTTTTTTTTTTTTTTTTTTTTTTTTGGTACAGGGATTGAACCCAGAGGCACTTAGATATTGAGACAGGGTCTTGCTTTGAACTTGCCATCCTCCTGCCTCAATGTCCCAGTCTGCTAGATTACAGGTGTGCACCACCACACCCAGCCCAAGCATTAATCTTAATCTCACCCCACCTCATTTTTCATGAGTTCCAATGGGAGAAATGGAGGTACATCAGCTACCCAGAAAACCTGTGGTAGAGCTAGAATGCCGATTTCCATCCTGCTCCAGCCACACTTGCTGATAGTCAGTGAGCAGCATTAATGGTTGTCATTTATTAAAGTAGATGATTTTTTAGGGGTTGGAGTGTAGTTCAGTGATAGAGTGCATGTCAGAGGCCCTGGGTTTAATCTCCAGCCCAAAAAATAAAACAATGAAAAAAATAATGATGTCTTTTTATAGATGAGCCCTTTGGAGCTTTGTTGTCCTAAACCCCCTCTATTTCTCCCTGACCTTCACCCCAAACCTTCTCTGTGCCCAGTGGGGAAAATGACTATTTGGGCTCAGTGATAGGAACCTGTCTTTTTCCTGCCTCAGCCACTTGCCTCTCACCACTGCCGGTGGTGTGACTCAGGACTTGTTTTGCTATCCCAGAGCCAGAAGGGGTGTTCTTGGCAGGGGTGGGTCTGTCCAGCTTTGTGGGTAGAAGGGCATCTTTTTCTGTCCTGCAGATTGGGCTCTGTAGTACATGGCCTCAAGCAGTGCCTGGGGGCTTCCTTAAGGTTCACTGTAAGCTAGACTTTACTTCTGATTTGTACCTGGTCTTGCTGGACTTGCCTGAGTGCTGGGATTCCTCAACCTGTGGCCTAGAGGATGTGCTCTGGACCTGGCCTGTCAGTGCACTGAAGAACATGCAACCTTCCCACACAGACCTGCATTCCCAGGCTTTCCAGCCCAGTCCCATGAACTAATGAAATACAGTAGGCTTGGGGTCAGTGAGCTTAGTGTCAGTTGGTGTGACCAACAGCCTCCTGGCAACAGAAATGGTAAAGAAGCAAGGCTGAAGTGCCAGAAAGGGGTGTTACCCCCTGGACCAACACTCAGAAATGCTGGAGGTGAAAAAGGGGTGGAGTGGAAACCCTCTGGTAGGAGTAGCCCCTTCTATGAATGATTAACTCCCAGCCAAGGGGGATGATCTAGGAGGAGGGCCCAGTCAACAGGAACTTTGGACTTGGGGCAGAGTGTCCAGAAGACCGGCGTATGCTCTGCAGAAGAGGAGGACTTGGCTGGGTGGTGGGCTGGGCTCCAAGGAGGAGAGTGAGATCAGGTAGCTGTGGGATTGAGGAAGTCTCCTTTAGCTATCAGATGCTCCTTGCAGCAGTTGCTGTGGGCCCCACCTGCTTCAAGACCTCAGAGGGGTGTCTGTGGGAGGCCTCCTATCTGTTGCCTCACTATGTGCTTTCTTCCCCCTAGGCAGCCATGGATACGAGGTGGTGCTGAGAGCAGTGGGGCATGGCTGCCACCCTGCAAGTTCTGCCCTGTCTGGTTCGAGCCCCCTTGCGTTCACTTCTCTGGGGGACTCCAGTGGCCCGGCGGGCCAGTGGCATGGCATTGGCAGAGCATGCGCGACAGTTGTTTGAGAGTGCTGTGGGTGCCGTGCAGCCAGGTCCCATGTTGCAAAGGGCACTGTCTTTGGACCCTGATGGCAGACAGCTGAAAGTTCGGGACCGGAGCTTTCAGCTGCGGCAAAACCTTTACCTAGTGGGCTTTGGCAAGGCTGTACTGGGCATGGCAGCTGCAACTGAGGAGCTACTGGGCCAGCATCTTGTGCAGGGTGTGATCAGCGTTCCCAAGGGGATCCGTGCTGCCATGGAACGTGCTGGCAAACAGTAAGGAGCCATAGAGGGCTGTTCCTCATTGTCCATCTGAAAGAAGGGAATGCTTGGGCTGAGACCTCCTTTCTTCATCTGCTTTCCTTTCTTCCTGGGTCTGGCCTGGCTCCAGAATGGGTGTTAGTGGTCATCCTTGTTCATGCCCCTTTCACCTATGGAGCTGAGAAATCGGATGGGAGAAGAGGAGCCTTCTACATCTCTTACTTTCTATTTGATTCCTCCTCAGGGAGATGTTGCTGAAGCCACACAGCCGTGTCCAGGTATTTGAGGGTGCAGAGAACAACTTACCGGATCATGATGCTCTGCGGGCTGCACTCACCATCCAGCAGCTGGCTGAGGGACTTACAGCTGATGACCTGTTGCTTGTGCTCATTTCAGGTGTGGGTGCCAGATTAGCTCAGGAGAGTTGGCTGGAGTGTGTTCCAAATACCAGGTCTTTGAGAGATTGATCTGAGCCTCTGGGTTCACAGTGTGGAGTTGGGAGCAAAGGAGGCAGTGAGGAGCCTGGAGCCTCCTGGTTGGCCGTAGGCCTGTTATCTGTCCTTCCTTGAGCTACAAGATCCTCTCCACCACCAACTGATATTGTTGGGTGATGGCAATTGGGCTTAGTGGGGGAACCTAACACAAGGCCTGGCACATCAGCTGAGGTCTCAGATCTGTTGCTCTTGTCTACACCAATGTCAACCAGGGCTAGAACCTAGGTCTCCAGCCCCCATGGAGCTCTCTGCTTGGTCTTCTGCTGTTTACCCCTGTTCCAAGCTCTTAGGGAAAGGCAGGGGACAACCTCTGGTAGCCAGGGTGTGGTAACTGTGCACATACCTACTGAATGTCCACATGGGGTACTCTAACCCTTCCTTACCAGCCTACCTTCCTCATGTGGCCTTGTCCACCACTGCTTGCCTGGTTTCCTGGGTTGGGATATCTTCTTTGCCTGAGGCTGTCACTGTCTCTGCAGGTGGGGGCTCTGCCTTGTTGCCTGCCCCCATCCCTCCTGTCACACTGGAGGAGAAGCAGATGCTCACCAAGCTGCTGGCAGCCCGTGGAGCCACCATCCAGGAGTTGAACACCATGCGGAAGGCCCTGTCACAACTCAAGGGTGGAGGGCTGGCTCAGGCTGCCTACCCTGCCCAGGTACGTGAGTTGCTTCTTCCATAGGCAGCTCTGGGCTCTCTGTGTATCTGGGACATGTTAAGCCTAGATCAGTATACAGATTGTCAGGGTCCTGGTGTGAGAATTTATAGGACTAGCTGGGGGAAGGCCTGGGAGTGGCCCTAGAGGGGCAGAAGTAGTTCCCATGGCCAGCTGTTCTGTGAGCTTGCCTGAGAGTGGTTAGGAGTAGGCAAAGAAACGTGCCAGGTGATGGATACCCAAGGGGAAGTTTGTTCTTCTGCTCTCTGGGATGAGAAGGTGGGACTGAGCCTTGCCCTGTGGCCCTTCCACAGGTGGTGAGTCTGATCCTGTCAGATGTGGTGGGGGATCCCGTGGAGGTTATTGCCAGTGGCCCCACAGTAGCCAGCGCCCACAATGTTCAAGACTGTCTGCACATCCTCAATCGCTATGGCCTTCGTTCTGCCCTGCCACGTTCTGTGAAGACTGTGCTCGCTCGGGCTGACTCGGACCCCCGTGGGCCACACACCTGTGGTCATGTCCTTAATGTGATCATTGGCTCTAATACCTTGGCATTGGCTGAGGCTCAGAAGCAGGCTGAGGTGCTGGGCTACCGGGCCTTGGTCCTGAGCACAGCTATGCAGGGTGATGTGAAAAATGTGGCCCAGTTCTATGGACTGCTAGCCCGAGTGGCTGGAGCCCGCCTCATCTCATCCACAGCTGGTACTTCTGTGGAGGAAGATGCAAAACTCCATGAGCTGGCTGCTGAGTTCCAGCTCTCAGACCTGAAGCTGGAGGAGGTCCTGAAGGCTGTGGCAGAGGCTAGGGGCCCAGTCTGCTTGCTGGCTGGTGGTGAGCCCACAGTGCAGCTGCAGGGCTCAGGCAAGGGTGGCCGGAACCAGGAACTGGCCCTGCGTGTTGGAGTAGAGCTGGAAAGATGGCCGCTGGGGCCTGTTGATGTGTTATTTTTGAGTGGTGGCACCGATGGGCAGGATGGGCCCACAGAAGCTGCTGGGGCCTGGGTCGTGCCTGAGCTTCCCATCCAGGCTGCTGCTGAAGGCCTGGATGTGGCCACCTTCCTAGCCCACAATGACTCATACACCTTCTTCTGCCGCCTTCAGGGTGGAGCACACCTGCTCTACACAGGGCTGACAGGTACCAATGTTATGGATGCCCACCTCCTGTTTCTGCGACCTCAGTGACATTATTGGTCATATTTTGAGAGTCCAGAAAAACCACTGGGGCAGGGTCTTAGGGAATACCAGGGTTGGTCCCCAGTGCCTCACCAGGCTTTAGGGCCTACTTTCTGTCGTAACAGCAGTTAGCCCTTCCACAGAATAAGCCCCTTGGCCTTTTTGTTGTCCTTGTTTTTCTCCCCTGATCAGTCTTTCTGCCCAGTCCTTCAGCCCTCTTCTGTGGAGTGAAGGTACAGAGATTGAAAATAAAAAGGACCACTGGGTTCTCAGTACATCTTCCCTCAGGACAGACTCATAAGGAGTTGCTGGGGAGAGGAGTGTGGGTTGGCTACAGTCACAGTGGCAGGATCTGACAGGAGTTTCCCACACCCGTCTCATCTGGACATACTCAGGGCTTGTTCCACATAAATGGGAGGCTTGCCTGTCTTTCTGGAGCCCGTGAGGGTTGGGCGTGGACCCCAAGATCCTTGATGTGGGTGAGCAGAGATCCCAGGGAGGATAGGCCTAGGGACTCTCACCCATTCAACCATGACGCCTTGTGGCATCTTTTGCCATAGTCTCCAAATCCTGCAAGTATGCCTCACTGTGATGGATGTGTACTGCCTGCCACCAAGAATGTCCCTTCTTGGGACCCTCTTGGCTTGGTTAAGCTGGAATCTGCCTTACCTCCTAGGCCTCTGTTATCTAGGGACTCCTCTAGCCCACTCATGGCACTAGTGGACACTAGACCTTATTTTAAGGACCTTATTCTAGGACACAGGACATTATTTTCTTGTGCCAGCTCCATTTTCCTAAGCTGAACATCCCCAGATCCTTCAGCCACTCCTCTGGGAACACAGTTTAGGCCCTGATGCCAGCCCTCAGTGATGTTCTTCAGGACTGGGATGGTGGGTCAAAGCAATGAAGGGGTCCAGTATTCCCTTCCCCTGATATTGTTGGTAGGGAGGAGAGCAGCAGTGGAATTGCTCCCTTGGCTTGACTGGCAGCCTGGGTTGGCAGAAGAAGGCTGTCCTGGCTTCCTTTGGGCCCTCTTGTTCAGTATCGGAGCCCTCCGCTGGCTATCCTCACCGTGCGCCATGGCTCCAATCCCTATATGAGTGAGCAGTAGAATCACATAGGAATAAAAAGCCATAGAGAACAGCGAGGCCTGGGGCTGCTCCTGTGGGTCCTTCCCCAGCCCTGGGGTGAGGGGCTCTAGGCCAGAGCTGGCATGCCCTCCTGAGAAGAGCCTCCTTTTCCCATTAGGCTCTGGATAGTCTAGCTAGCAGACTTGGGGATGTGGCTCTGGGGTTTGGGAGGGAGATGAGCAAAGGAAGCTGGGTTCTGGGGACCTCCTTTAGGGAAGACGGGGAAAGTTCCTTTTTTTTATGTCCTGATGTGGAGTTCCTGCTGACCAGGGTCATGGGGATATTGTTGTCCTCACATGTGAGTGCCTGTGCCCTAGTGTTCTGGCAGCTTCTAGATGTGTCCTGTCCCAGACTCAATCCTTGCCTTTGGGAGTTGTGTTAGCACCCAATGCCAAATTGTAGGCAAGAGCGTGTGGAGAGGTGAGGCTGGAACTGAGGGCCTGTCAGCTGTGTCCTCTGTGTGCATGTGTGTGGTGGGCATTTGAACACAGTGCTGGTGTGCATACTAGGAGCAGGAATATACCCATGAGTGCTCGCACAGGTGCTCAGCGCAGCTCAACTGCAGCTAGTGCACATATGCCTCCATGCCTGCCGAGGACTTTGCAAATGGGTGGGGTCTCTCTGGAGCCTTCCCTTGTTTACCTTGACCCCTTCCCTGTACCTGTGTTTGTAGGGGCTGGAAGGTCAGTCCCTGAATTGGGCCTCTTATTGGTTTGTGAGCTTAACCCATTATATTTGTTCACTCAGTACTCCAGAGATAAAAAAGGATATGTTTGACAAGTCTAGATGACAAAATGAGGCAAATCCCACACAGTGAGTGTGCAGTAGGACTCATAATTTGTTCCACAGATGTCAATTATGTATCATTAAAGTGTGCCCCTCCTTGACTTTTGGCTTTTGTCTCTCTTGGCTCAGGGTCCTGGTGACCTGTGTCCACTGCATCTCCATCCCCTGAAGCTTTCCCTGGCTGGAAGCTTTCACCACCAACAGTGCCCCATTCTCCATCTGCTGCAGCCCTCACAGACCTCTCCATTCTCTGCACTTGGCATGAGTTCAGCAGTGAGTCTAAACAGCCCTTTGGGGTCAGCATATCAAAACCCTTTGTCTTATAGCTGTAGAAATAGAGAAGGTGACTTGTCTGGGGCTGCATAGCTAGTCTGCCACAGAAGCAGAGAATCTGATTAGGACCTGGTTGGTAATCCTTTGCTACCTTCTGGGGCTCAGACACCTTGGGGCCTAACAAGAAGTCAGCCAGGGCCAGGGGATATACTTTGCCTTCCCTGCTGCTCTTCAAGGGCTTGGAGATGATGACATCACCATATTTGGCCTCTCTAGGGATCCATAAAACAGATTTGTTCTCTTCAGTTCAGAGGGGAAGCTGTGATATGAGGTTTGGTAGAAAACCATGTACAGCTGAGCAGTGGGATTTTGCATAAAGTGTGTGTCTGTGGCTATATGCATACCTACGTGTCTTTGCATGGGTATGTGTGTGTCCAGTACAACTTATGACCAGATGCTGAGAGGTCTCTGAACTGTGCTGTGCCCCATCCCAGGTGGGACACACAGTTTGGTGTAGTTAGAATATTCAGGATACTGTGGAGCAGATTGGACAAGGAGGCCATAAAGGCTGACAGAGGCTAGTTGGCAAAGGGCCTTGTGTGCCCGATTATTAACTTCACATTAACAGTAGTGCAAATTTTATAAGGATTTTGGCAGGGAGTTGTTGTTATTATTATTATTATTATTATTATTATTATTATTATTAGGTACTGGTGTGTGACTCCTGGGGCTCTCAACCACTGAGCCACATCCCCAGCTCTTTTTGTTTTTTAATTTGAGACAGGGTCTCTAAGTTGCTTAGGGCCTCCCTAAATTGTTGAGGCTGACCCCAAACTTATGATTCTCCTGCTTCAGTCTCCTTAGTTGCTGAGATTATAGCTGGACACCACCATGCCAGGCTGTTTTAGGACTTTAATGCTGTGGGTCACCTTCCTTACTGCAGGGGGTGGTGGATGAAGGCATGTAAGAGATAGGTGGTCAGAGATGGATAGAGGTGCATCATGGGGTTCCCGGAGCCTCTTCCCACCTTCTCTTTGTCTGTTCCTCCTCAGCTTCAGTCCCACAGCCTTCAGCTAGGCAACTCTTTAAAACTTTGGAACTCACTTTGGAACCAACACTGCAAGCCCCAGCTCAAATTTCACTGGGAACAACTGAGTCCCTTTGTCCCTAGGAGTGTTATTGGGACTCTGAGGATTTGAGGGCTGAGAGACTGGTCAGCTGGTGGATACTTAGAGGTCATAGGGACCCCTCAATCATGTAGGATCTCCCTAGGGTGGCAGTCAAGTGGCCTGGAAAGGGCCCTGGAGTGGGGGTCAGGTCCTAGGTCCTTGTCTTGGTCTTGATTCCTTCCTTTCTCCAGGCCCCAATTTTCACTCTGTCTAATGGGGGCAGTATCCTTGCTCTGCTCACGACTTCAGCAGGGCAGGTGAATCTATGTGGGAAAGCTCTGTGCAGGTAGAAGGCTCAGGGAGAGAGGGGAGATGTAGTGGTGTCTTCCAAAGGGAATCACAGGGAGATCTCAGCTCAGGGAGGCCTCCTTCTTGCCAGGCAGGATTAGAGTTTGAGCCAGCTGTGGGTGATACAGGCCAGTTGAGCAATCTCCTGCTGTCTGGTATTGGACTGGCACTGATGGGGCACAGTGGGTTTTTTTTTTTTTTCCCTCCTGTGCTGGGGATTGAACCTAGGACCTTGTGTATGGTAGACAAATGCCCTACCACTGATCTACAGTTCTAGCCCAAGATTTGGGTTTTTAATGGCCACAGTGGTACACTATGCCCTGGAAGGTTCTGGAACTAGAGATTGGAGTCAGCTGGAGCTAGAGTAAGCTGACTCAGTATGGAAGAGGACTCCCTTCTGTCTCAGGGAAATAGGCATGCCAGCCTCCCTCCCTCTGGGTCTTGATTATATGTGAAGGATGTGACAAGGCCCAGTCTGGGAAGAGGAGGACTGTCCTTGCCCTAGCCTGGGAATCCTTAGTTGGGTGAGAGGATTTGGGAAGCATTATGGGAGAAGAGGGGCTGTGCATGGGTGGGTGGAGGGATACTGACACCTCCTGGGTGGTGTGGAAGCCAATGACCTAGGCAGGCAGCCACTAGTGAGATAGGAGCATGGAGCTGCAGTAAACTCCTCTGCTCAGCTGGGAGGGGTAAACTTTCTACTAGAGACAGCGATGCTTGAAGGTCACATCCCTCCCAGGTGACCACTAGAGCCAGTCCTGAGGCTTTGCTCACCCACTTCCCCTAGGAAGGTTGTGTGGGAACATTCAGCCCTGCACCAGCTCATGCCCACAACTCTTGCCCACCTCTGTACATGTTGCTCTATCAGGGAGTGAGAGGGTAGGAGTAGTGGTGGTAGCTGCTTCTCTGTTCAAATGAGGAGACTCTGGCCAAGGATGAGAGAGTTGGCCCCTGGAAATGTGGTCCATCTGCCCTGTCTTAGAGGGGCCACTACCCTTAGCATCCTTGCTTCATGGGATCATACCCATCACCATAATCTGATCCACTGCTAGATTCCCTGGGAGTCCAGGGAGCTATAGGACCTGGCCCTGACCTGACAGGTAGCTTGAGGCCAGCCACTGGTATGCACCCACTGGGAAGGTCTTCCCTGCTATCCCCATACTCCTGGCCTTCTCTAGCCTCCTTCCTCCAGAAATTAGCAGAGCCCTTGGAAGGGTATGAGCTTCTCAGTCCTGATCCCAGCCAGCCCTGCCTCCATCCCTAGTTCCAGCTGAGAAGGAGGCGGGGCCAGCATGGCATCTGCCCCTTCAGTCCACCCCTATCCCCTGCCCAGATCTCCTGTTGTCCCATTAAATGCACTTGTAACTTCCCTTTAAGAGTCAGCAGGGTTCTGTCTCCACCTGCTCCCCACATGCAACATACCCCATCCCTGCTCACAGACTTCCCATTCTTCCCTGTCCAACCCGGATCCAGGAAGCTGACTGCAGGGACATCTGGACACTGGCCAGTGACCCCACTGTTTGCAACTCTGGGTAACACTGTCCTTGGAACCTTGTCAGGGGCACCTGGTCAAAGACCCCTAGAGGAGAGAGAAGTGTTTGATCTCTCCATGTGGCTCTGTGGGTCTGGGGGTCAGTAGTTTGGAGGGAAACCTGTGAGCTGTGGCAGAGGAAAAGATATTTGCTCTGCCTCTCCGAAACCTGGGCAGTGGGAACAGACTCAACATATTACACCCGGTAACCAAATCCCGCCAGGGAGAGGCACTTGTGGTGGGTCATAGCCCTATGGTTTGTGCCACTGCTGCCACCTAGCAACCCTGTACCTGGAGCCCTACCAGAGGCATGGGTCAGAGCCCTGGGCTCCAGGACTGGGTGTTCACTGAAACCTTCATAGGTGGGCTATCCTGGTCAGCCAGTCCCCCCACCCCCACCGTTGGGTCCCCCTGACAGTCTCCCTCAGCCTGGGGCCACCAATGGAAGCCAGCACGCCAGGTAGGGACAGCTTACAACAGAAGCCAAGCACTCTGGGCAGGGACAGCCTACCAGCTTGCCGTTAGCCTATCCCTCCACCCTCTGCCCCTGCTGACCACCGTGGCACCTGCAGCTGGCACTCTGCTATCCCCATGGCTCTGGGCAGAGAAGCTTTGCAGTCCGGACTGCCCACTCTCCCCACCTGCCCGCCCCCAGGGCTTTGACTGCCCCGTGCCTGTGCCCTGAACCCCAGAGCTCACCTCGGTGGCGCTGTCTCCTCACCGGAGGCACTGCAGTGTGGGAACTGTCCCGAGGAGCCGGTTCTCAGCTGAAACAAAGAGGTGGGGGAGAAAAAGGGGGGCAGCAGGAGAGGGAGAGGGTGAGCTGGGGAAGGAGTGGAGGCTGGAGGGGGACTAGAAGGGAGAGGATGAGACAGAAGAGAAGGGAGGGGAGGACGATGCGCCAGCCAGCCGCGGAGAGAGAAAGCCTGACTCCCGGGACTGAAGGGCTGAGAAAGGAGGGAAGAGGAAATGGGGAGGGGGCGGAGGAGGTGAGGGGGCCAGATCCAGAGAGGAGAGCCTGTTAGGGGGCGGGGGAGCGGGGATGGGGTGAGGAGATTGGGGCAAGTGAGGGGGCGTGGACAGGAGAGGGAGCAGTGGGAGAGGCAGGGCTGCAGGGCAGGCTGCTGACCACTGGTGGCTGGGCTCCGTGGGTAGAGGAGCCCCACTCCTGTCCCATGCCAGGTTCTGGTCTCAGGGGAAGCCAAGATTTGAGTGGGCAAAAGGTCATGCAGGAGCCAGGCTGGCAGGGAGAGGGACTGGTCAGGTAAGGGGCAAGGCTCACTAGGCTGATGGCTGGCTTCAGAGGACAGGGCAAGTGACAAAGGCTTGAGAAGAACAAAGGTCTGAAGGGAGGAATTGGCCCTGCTGACCCCAGGTGCATAAGCCCTGAGCATCCTGGTCAGAGTCTGCTGAGTGGAGGGCAGTTCAGGCTGAAGGGGCAGGCTGAGGTGGAGGGGAGAGAAGATGGGGCTGTGGAGACAGCAGAGCTCACCCTCACTCACTGAGAGCTCTGAAAACCCTGGCCACACACCATGACTGACCATACTCCAGGATGCTGGGTCACTGTCTTTTTGGGGAGGGGATGGTTGATGGGGACAGGAGCTTATCCTGTGGCTGGGGTCTGAAGCCATGATAGAGAAATGGGTAGGGGAAGTCCCCCTCTCAGGAGGAGCATGTGGAGCCCCAGGGAGGAAGGGAGGACATGGGGAACTGGGGAGAAAGGACTGGGGATGAAAGGAGTGGAGAAGCAGGGATAGAAGGGCATGGGCTAGGAAAGAGGCTGTTAGGGGTTGGCCCAGAGCTGCTGCCCTTTCCTCCAACCACCAAACCAGAGGCCTTCTGCTCCACATCCCACAATTATTAGGTTTATGGAGACCTAATGAGAGAAGAATAAAGATCCCTTTCCCTCCTACTGTCCAGTGCTGCTGTGACAGGCAAGGGTGTTGCCTAGGGAAGTCAGTTAGGGCTTACTGTGTCAGGGAGGGCAGGGGACCTGGAGAGCACCCTGGGCTGGTCCAGCCCCCTCTCAGACTCTGAGGTACAGAAGGTCCAACCACACTCCCCACCCACTCATCAAGGGAAGTTCCCCTTCTTGTCCCACTAGACTTGTGCTTATTTTCTGGAGAGCAGCCAGAGGGAAGATATGGGCTTGCCTAAATCCGTGATGGGGGATGTGTCTCCCAGGCCCATTCTGCACAGAGGCTAAGAGCTAGATGGTGCTTGGACCCAGCCTAACCCAGCTCCTCTCACCTCCTCAGGGAAGCCCTCCTGGCCCCACCTAGCTGGGCCACATCAACCAGCTGCCACTGCTCCAGCTGATTCAACCAAGTGCCTGGAGCCCTGAGAAAGGAAAGGGCTTTCCCATTCCTTCCTTTATTTTACTTAGAAATAATTTCAAACTTAGAGAAAATTTTCTGGAATAAGAATGGTACGAAAGGTATCCATATGTCCGTTAGGGCAAATATTCAACTGTTCTTAATATTCAACTATTGTTAGTATTTTGTTCTGTGTTCTTTTTCTCTGTATATATTTACACACACACACACACACACACACACACACACACACACACACACAATTTTTTTTTTTTTTCCCCTGAGCCATTTAAGTAAAGTTACAGATGTTTGAAAGGATGATTTCCTACCTGTCTCTCGCTCTGCAGCCAGCCCAGGGGAACCCAGACCAGGTTGTGTGGAATGAATGAAGGCCTGGGGCAGGCAGCAAATGAATGAATGGATGTCACCTGCTGGAAGCCTGGGAACTGGCTCAGGCCGCCCCTGGGAGCTGGGTCAGTCTATGGCTGGGGTGGGGGAGCTGTGCTGGGTTCGTGGCCCTGGGAAGTGAAAGTGAGTGAGTGAGCGGGAAGGAACGTTGCCCACCAAAGTGAACATGTGGTGTTTGCCTGGTGCAGAGCCGCAGCATATGTCTGGAGCTGGCAGCAGGCAGGCAGGATGAAAGAGCGCTGGGAGCGCGCTGATGGCTACATGGAGGCACCTGAGCACGTTTGGGTGCTGGGCCCTGTTTGACCCTGGGGTGTGAGAAGACCGAGCTGCTGGAGGCCTTAGACCTGACTCCAAGGCCGCACACTCCTGACTTTGGGAATCCTCTTCATAACCCCATGAAGGCCAGGGCAGGCGTGGGACCCACCTGAAAACTGGTCCATGCTGACCTGCTTAGAGTGGGCAGGGTGAGAGTGTCAGCCTTACTTGGGCTTCCTTCTTGATCCCTGCCGCGGGGCTGGTATTCTTCCTGCATCCTCAATGTCTCCAAATGGGTTGATGTTTCATCTGAGGACTTTCTTCAGATGGTTGCTCTTTTATCCCTCCTAACTCATGCCCAAAGGTCCTGGTTAAGAAGTGTCATATTTTAGAAATCATACCTTGAAGATGAGCTGAGCTCTGACTTCCTCCCTGCTTTGTTAATGAAGTCTCCCTCCTCCAGGAAGCCCTCCAGGCTTCTTCAGAGCATCCCACCTCACATGCCTACCTGGGAATGATTCCCTGTTCTTCCAGCGGTTCACACTGGTGTTACTCTTAGGAACTGGGGCTTTGCTTAGTCATCACACTATCTCCCTCCTGTTGCCCAGACATATAATTAGTATCCCATATGGATGCCAGTGCGTTGGTCCTAACTGGATATTGGGTTCCTTTGATGCCCTTGTGCCCATAATGTCTGAAAACCTGTAAGCTCTGGGTTGACTGAGGTGGGGAACAGTAAGGGGGTCCCAATGAGAGAGGAAAAGTCTTATTGGGGCCAAGGCAGACCTTTGACCTGGGTCTCTTGATTACTTGGTTAGTACTTCTACTTTCTTCCCTGGAGCATAGACCTTAAGTCTCTTTAATGAACAGCTCTGAAAAACCAGATATTCATATGTAGGAAGAAGAACCTACACCATAAGGCCCAGGGTTCTCCTTGAATTCTACCTGGTGACCCCAGGGAAGGAAGCACTCACCTGCATCTGTTACTTTCAGCCGACCCATGTGGAAGCCCAGGGGACTTCCTCTCTCAGTGCCCATCCCGCTGAAGAGATTTCAGCCAATTAGCACGTACAGTATTTACTTAATTAGGGTAATGGCATAATTAGTGTAACTTGGGCTCCATCACATGGCTTCAACATGCAATTAGGAGCTGTCAGCAGGAGGCAACATTGTGAAGATGCTCATTCAATTTTGGTTCCAGCATGGAGGCCGCAGCAGCTGTCACTGCTCCGGAGTGAGGCGGGTGGGTGGGTGGCAGGCTGCTGTGTGTGTGGGGTGACTGCAGGCAGTTGATAGCCTGGGAGTAGCCAGGGCAGAAAGGCGGTTTCCAGGGCTGATGGAGTCCCTGACTGAGCCTACTCCCATCACAGGGGCATTGCCCCCCCCCACCCCAAATACAGGGTGAGGAAGTAATCTGTGGCTTGACTGGAAGGCTGAAATTGGCCCCTCTGCTCCTGGGTTTTCTGCCTGAAATGCCACCAGGAAGTCTCTCTTGAATCTCTTTAGGGCTTTTCTGCTTCCAAGAGCCACTGCCTCATAATCATGGATCTGTTGGTCCTTGAGAGGCCACTGATTGCCAAAATGGGGATGATTACTATCATCCTTATTTGACTAGTGGGGAGACTGAGGCGCAGAGCAAGGAAGGTGGTAGATCCAGTCGTAGCAGTGCTGACACTAAGAGGCAGTGTGGCATGGTTGGGGACTCTCCAAACCAGGGCATATTACTCTCAGCCTCAGGGAATTCTGTTCCATGTGGTCCCTTACTGAGGAGGGGGCAGGGCTGCTTTTAGTCACTGAGGGGGTCCTCAGGCTCCTGGCACCCTTCACTTCCTGTCAGCTTCCAACCAGGCTAGGAGGCATGACGCTCCGAGACTGCCTATGACCTTCCCGTTGGTGAATATCACAACTTCTGGGGTGGAGAGGGAGCCCATTCCCCGGTCCTCCTGTGTCCCCTACTCTGCTGTGCAGTGCTGGAACTGTAGGCCTCCTAGGAGGCTAGCCTAGTGTGTCAAGCCCACCGTTCCCTGCTTGCATCTCAAAAGCAACTCTGTTGAAGTCACCAATGCTGGTTTACAGGGCACATTATGCCTCCACATCATGGGCTCTGACATCATGCTGTTAAAAGGCAAGAACATCTGCACCTTTTAGCAGGGGAAACTGAGGAGGCAAGAAAGATCTTGTAAAGGGCGGTGCCAAGTCCCAAACTCCCACCTTGGAGACAGGTCAGTGTCTCCCTCCCACTGAGTATCTGCAAATCTGTCCTGGCCTGGCCACATGGATCTAGACTGATGAGAGCAGGGTCCAGCTGGGGTACTACTGAGTGGGGTAGTCTGTAGTGTCCCCCCAGAGCTCAGCCCTCCCAGACAGGAGACAGGGACACTCCAGTTTAGAAGGGCAGGGTCCCAGTCTGAGGCAGAGGGAATTGCTGGTTGGGTCTGTCCTCCCAGGGACCCTGACCCTCAGGCAGGGCACAGATAGGGTAGACAGGAAGAAGCTGGCAGACAGCCATAGTTGCTGGCAATAGTCACAACAAAATTAAAACTACATTCGCACTGTCAGATTTCTGTTAAGACTGGGGCATCATCTGTGAGGTAATGAGATAAAGATCCACAGCACGAGGCCGGTCTCCCAGAATAGAGGAGCCCATATGCACCTCTGTCCAGAGGGACAGAAGGCCCTGGGCACTTAGCCCAGTCCAGCCTGGCTCCCAAAGATTTTTATGCCTCAAGAAAGAGGCTTATTTTGCTGATCACAGAGGTGCACACCTGTAATCCCAGCTACTCAGTTGAGGCAGGAGGATTGCAGGCTTGAGGCCAGCCTGGGCAACTTAGAGAGACCCTGTCAAATGAAATGAAATAATAAAATAGGCTGGGGATGTGACTCAGTGTTGGCCTAGTATTTTAGTCAGCTTTTTCATCACTGTGACCCAAAAGACCTGATAAGAACAATTTTAGAAGAGGAAAAGTTTATTTGATGCTCACGGTTTCGGAGGTGTCAGTCCATAGATGGCTGACTCCATAGCTGTGAGCCTGAGTTGAGGCAGAACATTAGGGAAGAAGTGGGTGACAATCAGGAAGCAGAGAGACTGCTATGCTCACCAGGGACAAATATATACCCCAAAGGCACACCCTCCATGACCTACCTCCTCCAGCCACATCCTGCCTACCTATAGGTTACCACACAGTTAATCCAGTCAAGTGGATTAGTGCACTGATTAGGTTAAAGCTCTCATAATCCGATCATTTCACCTCTAAACTTTATTGCATTGTTTCACACATGAGCTTTTGGGGGACAATTCATATCTAAACCATAACAGTTAGCATGTGTGAGACCCTGGGTTCAATCCCCAATACTAAAAAAAAAAAAAGTGGGGGTGCTTTTCATGCCAAGGAAGTGAGAACCAGCACAGGAAGGGAGACTTAGGCTAGGAACAGATGGTGGGGTCATAATCCCAGATGCTGACTGCTGAGAGGTCCTGAGTTTTCTATGTAAGGATGAGCACACATGGGGCTGGATAGAGCTGGAGGCAACTGTGTCCTCACTTGGGCAGTTGTCCTCGGTTGGTATTCAGGCCCTTGGTACATCCTCAGCTCAGGGACTGAGTCCACATTTGGGGACCCCTATAAGCCTGCTTACCCTTCTTTTGTCCTTTTGCAGATATTTGTCTGCAGGTCAGCCTCCTTGGCCTTAGCTACAGGGGCAGGGATGGGGAGCAATGGCCAGGCAGAGAGTGAGACTCACTGCCTCTAGAGGCTCATGGCCTCAGGGTCTGGACAGCCCTCAGTAGTTCCTTCCAAAGAGAGGACAGAAATTAATGCCTACTAAAGTCAAGGGTCAAGCTAAGTTCACAAGTGCCAACAGGAAGAGAGGTCCTGTTTCCCTCCATATTGATCAAGAGAAGTAGTACCTGCAGAGCATGAGGGATGGCAAAAGTGGTACTTGAGGTGGTGGGATTCTTGTGAGCAGAGGCTGGAAGGACGGTGGAGTGTAGGATCTGGTGATGCCATACTCTGGTATGAGGTGTAGGCTCTGGGGAGCTTGAGGAGGGGACTGGGGACTCTGGTTGTTTGTGGAAAGGTAAATTCATTCTTTCAACATCTGTTCAACATAAAGGCCTATTGTGTGCCAGGGATATGGCTTTTTAGGCTAGAGATTCAGTAGAGGCCAAGGCAGAGGAAGTCCCCACCCTCATGGAGCCTTCATTCTAGTTAGGTGGAGACACAAAGACAAGAACATTGTCGGATGATAACCGGTGCTATGTGGAAGGTTCTAGCAGAGTGGTGTGCTAGGGCCTGTTGGCGGTGGAGACGGTAAGTTGTGGGCCAGGCCAGGCTGCAGGGACATTTAAGCCAAGATCACGGATACAAAAATCAGGGAAAGAAGGAGCAACCAATGCAAAGACTGCCCAAGTTACTTTGGCAAGGAGAAGGGAAAGTAGGTGGGTGGGACCAGAGAGGCAGGCTGGGGCTCTGTAGGTTGCATGGGCTAAGGCCCAGAGAATTATTATAAAAGAGATGGAAGTCACTGGAAGCTTTTGAGGACTTGGTGCTCACTGGGGAGTGCTGGGACTCTGGCATTTGGGGATATTATTGAAGGCAGGACCAAGGGTATTCCTGATAGGTTGGCTGTGGTGTGAGAGGGAGGGTCATTAACTGATAGTTCTTCAGTTCCTGGCTTGAGCACATGAGCAAATGGTGTGACCATTTGTAGAAGCAGGGGATACTGGGAAGTACAGGCTGGTGACTGGGAAATTGAGGATTTTGAGTTGTCCATGTTAGAATTTGGATGCCTGGGGTTGGATAGGGGTGGAATTTCAGAGAGAGGCCTGCCTTGATTTAATCCATCTTTAGCATAGAGATGTGTTGTCCCTACATTAGGACAATGGTCCTTCTCTAGTCCTGGGAATCCAGAGATTCAAGTGAACAAGTGATCTATGCCTTGGCCTCCCCATTAGAGGAGTCGGAGGAGCCCCTGCCCTTTCCTGCCAGAGATCTGTGAATACGAAAGAGAGCGAGGTCATGCCTGTTATATTCTTAGCAGAGCCCAGTGTGGCTTCAGCCTCAGTTCAGGCAAGGCAACCAGAATAATAAGGCTGGTTTGGGGTGGTGGGGGGAGCCTGCTGTCCCTGCAGCAGTGACCTGTAGCTCCTGCTTCACCCCTACTCCTGGGAACTTAGGTCCTTGGTGCTCACTCCTGGCAGACAGGCATCACTTCTGGGTGTCACTGTGTAGGGAGAAGAGGTGGCTGCCATTGTTACTACCACCAAACCATCCTCCTGGTTCCGAGTGCCTTGATGCCAAGCACATTAGGGGATAATTAAGTAAAAATAGGCCTTCAGACCAGTGTAGCTCATTAAGGCCTAATTAAGTTAATTAGTTCCAGGTGTGGATGGTGAGGCTCAAGTGAGGCAGCGGCTGTTGTCTGCTGTAATTGCATTTTCGCAGCAGCAGTGGCGGTGGTGGTAATGGTGTGGCAGAGGCAGCGGCTTCCTCAGAGGCCTGGAAACCTGCCAAGGTGTTCAGGAGGCTGCCACTGAGCTGGGAGGACTAGGAAGAAGCAGTGGAGTGCTCAGAGACCACCCACAGAGTCTGGAGGTTCAAGGTCTCCCAGACCCTGGGAGACCTGCATTTGCACTTGCCCACTCTCTGCATGAGTGGTGGTAGTGGTGGCTGGCTTTTGGGACTCCTATTTTCTCACACCCCATTGTGGTCCCCACTGAAAACTATAAAGTGGCTTTGCTCAAAGAGAAAATGTAACCCATAAGGAGTGGGTGAGACTCTGGGAATCCACCTTAATCACCTCTTTTATTTGGCTTGAGACCCTAATTCCTATCCTTTCTGGTAAGTGCATGGATCTTAGACATGCCCGCTCTTTGTGGTTCAAGGCAGGAGTGGGGGCTGCACAGCTCTGCAGAGGACCCACTGGCACAACCACTCTTGCCCCACAGCAGAACCCACTTTCTACCGTGCCTTTAAGACCCCCCACTGACTGAGGACCTGCCTTGCTTTCACTCTCATTTATTCTTTCAGCTTTCATTCACTGAGCATCTCTTTTGTGCCAGGCAGTAGGGCTGGGCATATAAGGTGATCAAGACAGGCTGGGCCCAGCCCTTGATACCTTTGGTCTTTTCGAGGATGCACACAAATTAATGGCTCTGGCCACACAATTTGTGGCAATTGGCACTCGGGTGGTTCCCAACTCAGACTTGGGAAGAAGATGTCTGAGCTGCAGTGAATACAGTGTAGGTGATGAGGGGGCAGAGTATGTGCCAGGAAGTGAAAGGACCTCCCTCTGGTCAGAGGGTGGCACAAGGGTACCAAGTAGGAAGAAGGAGGGGCTATGGAGGGATTTAAGCAAGGACATTGGGTGAAAAGAGAATTGGTTGCTGGATACTGGGAGGCATGGGAGGAGCAGCGTGGCAAGGATTTGAGGGATCTTTAGAACTAAGGGAACTTGGTACATTGGTTGATTGCAAGATAAAAGGAAGGAGGAAACTATCAGTTCCCCAGGGAGGGGCCTTGGGAGTGGGCTCAGCTCTGAGACATCCCCAACAGGGCTGAGACTGGGTTGAGGCAAGTGAAATGCTTAGTCTACAAAATTTGGGGTACTCACACCCAGCTTTTGTTCCTGTGTCCTGTCACAGGCTTCCTGAAATTTCTCATTAAGACAGACACATCTTGGAATCACTCCTAAAGATGGGGTGGTAAAGGGGGATATTTTGGGGTAGGTTGTGCCCCCTTGCGTCCTTCAAGCCCCACCTGGGAGGTGCTATCTTCCCTGCAGTTCAGGGAACCAACTGAGCATGGAGCAGGGCAGGATGGACCCCTTTGGGTTTCATGCTCTGGACAGGTTACTTTGTTGCCAAACCTAAGTCCACGTGCTCACTTCATGACAGGCCAATTAAGTTGAGAGACAAAGTGTTGGGGCAAGAAAGATGACTTTATTGGAAAAGTGGACTAATTGAGAAGATGGAAGACTCTTTTTCAAAGTTGTCTTGCCAGGAGGCCGATTTAGGGGTGGTTTAATAGGAGACTGGTGCCCAATTTCTCACAGGTGGAGGTTAATGGCTAAATGACACAATCTGATCTAATGGCCTAATCATAAAATGCTTTTCAGTTCTGTAGATCTTGAGAGCAAAAATCAGATTTCTTCAGCTATTCTTGATACTGATTAGTCTCCCCATGTCCAAGGTGGACAAGCTAGAGATCCTGTTTTATTTCACAATGATGAAATAAAACCTACTTCACCTGATTATTGTGGAAAACAGAGTCAGGTGAAGTTAAACAAGGCGTCAGGTGTGAAATCTTGTCTCAATGCTTGGCTTCAATTCTGCACTGTAGGATTACCATTCCACAATCTTGTGGAATTTGTGTTAGTGTCTCAAACTGACTGAATCCTGCTGAAGTGGTATGTCGCAAGAGGAAAGCAGAATGGAATAACCTGATGTGAAGGGACATAAATACTAGCATCTGTTTGATGGTGAATTTTATATCCAGACTAAAGAATTATCCTTCCAAGTATCAGAATAGTCAGATAAAGCCAATACAAAACATACTTTTATGTTTTAAGGGCTCAGTTACTCATCCTTTTTATGAGAAAGGAGTCATAAGGACCAGTGCATCTCTCTGGTGATTAGGTCCTTGCTCCCTCCAGGTCTTGAGCAGCACTTGATCTCTCAAAGGCAAATGAATGCAGAGGTTCATTGGATGAGAATCTGGGCCTAGAAGAAGCAAACTGCTGCATATTATTAATTATTTGACTTAAGTTCCAAACATATTTAACAAGATTTTTTTTTATTTTCAAAGTGAGGAGACAGGGTACTTACTGTGGATACCTGAAAAGTTCTGAACAGAATTTTAAATGGGCTTAATTTCAGGCCACTTGAGGCAGAGCCTTATCCCAGGTGAGGCATAAATCTTAGCTCATTTTTTAAAAATTTATTTTGCTTACATTTATGGTGCTAGGGATTGAACCCAGGACCTTGTGTATGCTTGGCAATTGCTAGACCACTGAACTACATCCCTAGGGCTTGTTATTATTATTTTTATTTTGAGACTGGGTTTCTTTAAGTTGCCCAGGCCGGCCTGGAATTTGCAGTCCTTCTGCCTCAACCTCCAGAGAAGCTGGCATTACAGCACTCAGTGCTTTTTTTTTTTTTCCACTCTGGGTAGAACTTGGCAGCCAAATGGGGGACTTAATCTCTTTTAATAAAACCTCGACCACTTCTGTTGCCTTTTCCATATGGGTGAAATAAGCTTCTACCCCTGCTTAGAAGTGTCTACCTGCACTAAGATATATTTATGATTTCCAGAGACTTTAGGGATTTGGGTAAAGCCTACCCAGTCCTCCAGAGGGCAGATCCTATCCTTTTTGGAAGTTTTCCATTTTTGGATTGTTGTTTGCACATATTACATTGCCTTCAGTGGTCCATTCTCTGGATAGCTCTTAACAAGTATGAGCTCACCAGTATGACTATAATCAGAGTCAAAGTATTCTTTCTATAGCAGATGCTTTCCTGAAAATGTTTTACAACAGGACAGGCTAATGTTTTGGGCAATAGCTCAGTGCCTTGTGCATTTAATTTCCACTTATTATCTTTGTTCATATAGGTGAATCCCCATTCTCTGGTCCTCTCTTCCTTCTTTTTAGTATTATCATCCTAAAATCAGATAAGTCTTTGTGAGGGATAAGAACCCATCATCTCAGTTCTTAGTGATTTGCTTTACCTTTATGTCAGCCAAGTAATTTCCTTTGATCATGTGAATGTCACCCTTTTGGCGTCCTGGGTAGTGCATTATGGTTACTGCTAACAGTATGAAAAACTGAACAGACACATCTCAAAAAAAAAAAAAAAAAAAAAAAAAAGAAATATGTATGGTTAACAAATATATGAAAAAATATTCAACATCACTAGCAACTAGAGAAATGAAATTAAAACTACACCAAGATTCCATCTCCAGTCAGAATGGCATTTATCAAGAACACAAGTAACAATAAATGTTGGTGAGGATGTGGAGGAAAATGTTCACTCATACATTGATGGTGGGACTGCAAATTGGTGCAATCACTCTGGAAAGCAGTATGGATATTCCTCAAAAAACTAGAAATGGAACCATCCTTCGACTTAGTTATCCCACTCCTTGGTTTATACCCAAAGGATTTAAAATCAGCATACTATAGTGACATAGACGCATCAATGTTTATAGCCGCTCAATTCACAATAACTAAACTATGGAACTAACCTAGAAGCCCTTCAACAGATGAATGGATTAAAAAAAATGTGGCATATATACACAATGGAGTCAGCCTTAAAGAAGAATGACTTTATGACATTTGCTGGTAAATGGGTGGAACTGGAAACTGTCATGCTAAGTGAGATAAGCCATTCCCCCAAACACAAAGGTCAAGAATGTTTTCTCTGATATTGGGATGCTAACACACAATAAGGGGGAGGGAAGAAAAAAAGTTCAATGGATTAGACAAAGGGGAATGAAGGAAAGGGAGGGGGGACAGGAATAGGAAAGACAGTGGAATGAATCTGATGTAACTTTCCTATATACATATATGAATACACCACAGTGAATCTCGCCATGTGTACATCCGAAAGAAATTAATTTAAAAAATTTCTATGGGTAAATGTCAGAAAGATCAGTAGAGGGAAGAGAGCAGGGGTGGGGAAAGGGAAGGGAAAGGAGAGGTACTGGGGACTGAATTAGAACAAGATATATTCCATGCTTGTATAATTATGTCAAAATGGATTCTATTGTCATGTATAACTAAAAAGAACCGATAAAAAAAGAACACTAGAGGTATTTTGAATTAACAATGAATTTTTAAGATAACAGTTATTTAAAGATCAGGATTATTGATTAGATCTCTAATTATTTAAATGCAGAAAACCTCTTAAAAAATAAAGAGGATGAGAACACTCCAGCAAGGTCAAAATTTCGACTGGGTGTTTAATGTCTTTATTACCAGTGGTAAGTAACCCATGCTGTCACCAGATGGCCCCATGGAGAACCAGAAAGGCACAACTGTAATCCATGTAGGCGTTAACCTTCTTCCTGGTGGACAATTGTAGTGCTCTTTCAATGTAATGAGTTGCACCTTTTCTATCAAAGTCCCAGGTGATAGGGGCTTCACCTCTTCACCTGTTTCACCTCTGTCACCTGTTCAGTCATTACCACAGCATATCCTGCATGTTGGCACCCTGGTTCCATGAAGCTGCATCCATTGGTGAAGAGCTCTGTGTTAGTCAGCTTACGTCACTGTGACCAAAACACCCAAAAGACCAACTTGGAGGAGAAAAAGGTTATTTGGGGCTCACATATCAAGGTTCAGTCTGTAGTCAACTGACTCCATCATTTTGGAGTAAGATAAGGCAGAGCATCATGGTGGAAGGGCAGTGGTGGAAGGAAGCTTCCCAGCTTGTGGCCACCAGGAAGCAGAGAGAGAAGGAAAGGGACCACAGGGAAGATGGACCCTTTCAAGCACACCCTTAGAGATCCACCTTTTGCAACCATGCCCCACCAGTCAGTCCATTCAAACTAGGACAGACTGATTAGGTTACTGTTATCATAATTCAATCATTTCACCTCTGAATATTCCTGCATTAGCATAGGAACTTTTGGGGGACAACTTATATCCAATTCATAACAAGCTCTCAATCCAGTTGTGCTGGTGATTGATCTACCAGTTCATATCTTTGGAGAAGAATAAGTCTACAATTTCTATATAGTTATGCTGTAGCATGTGTTTGTCTTAGCTTAAGAGCAGAGTGGTGGGATTTAAAGCAGTAGTCACCTGAAGTTTAACATTCAGATTGTCTAGTAAAATATCCTGATATTTGCCCATTCTTCCAGCTGTTATCTAATAGCCACTTTTCTTCTGTAAAGGATTCCATACCTGGTGGGAACAGTCACCACCACTGGTTATCCCAGGGTGAATTTCAGCCTCTGGTAAAATGTCGGTTCTGACATGGGCCATCCTTTATGTTTTTACAGTTTTTTCTAGCTGTTTGGATTAGAAGCAATTGATTGGGGGAATATCCCTTAGCATCTGAATCAACACTCTGAACCCAATCCCTGATCTCTCATCCTGCTGAGGAGCTTGGACTTAAAGGGTTAAATCCAAGGTTGAAATGGTCAGAGTCCACACAAATCCTTTAAGGCTTCATACAATGAATACCCTATTAACCCATAATCAGGAACTTCTTTGGCCAAATAAAGTGGGAAAGTTTTTGCTTGTTCTTCCTGCGGTCCTTCATGCCCCTGCATTGGGCCTTCCCTTTTTGTCAAGTTCAGGTGATGGCAGTCCTGGTTTTGTCTCTATTATCCCCAGAAGGGCCATCTGTAAACTTAGGGATTATTCTGGAGGAACACTTATATTGGAGCTTTCCAGGGGCAAAAATCACTTGTGCATTTAGTTTGCAGAGGTCTTGGCCTAGGAGCAGAATGAGGCATACCGGCATTGACAGGGAGGTCTTTCACAGTCAGGTCGTCTGATATTCCAATGGCTGCAGAAATTAATGGTCCTGGATTTCTTCAGAGACCCCAGTAACTCGAGTCTACTTATAGCATCAATGTTTTTTAAAAAACAAAGCTGATTAGTGGGGCTGGGGTTGTGGCTCAGTGGTAGAGTGCCTGTCTAGCACCGGTGAGGTACTGAGTTGGATCCTCAGCACCACATAAAAATAAATAAAGTTATTATGTCCACCTACAACTAAAAATATTTTTTAAAAAGTTGATTAGTTTGCTCCCCACTGTCATTTTGCCCAAGGACTCCTGTGGGAAAATGTGAATCAAATGCCTCAAGTCCAAAGGAGCCTCTGAGCATCCTGAGTCCATAGAAGGTTCCCTGACTAAAACAAGTTTCCTGTTGGTATGGGAGGCTGAAACCCCACCTGCTGTTTCTGTACTCTTCTCTTTTTATGGTACCAGTGGTTGAACTCAGGGGCACTCAACCACTGAGCCACATTCCTAGTCCTTTTTATTTTATATTTTGAGACAGGGCCTTGCTAAGGTGCTGAGGCTGACCTCCAACGTGCGATCCTTCTGCCTTAGCTTCCTCAGCTGCTGGGTTTACAGGCATGTGCCATCACACCTGGCTAGCCCTCTTCTCATTTTAACCTTCCTCATAAAAATATATCTTCATACTTTTAACTTTCTCTCTTTCTTCTACTTGTTTGTTTTTCTTTATTTTCTTCCTTAACTTTACATTTTGAAACAATCCTTAGAAAATTTCTGAATTTAGACAAAATTACTTTTTTTCTCAATGAAATACATTTTATGTTTTCTTATAGTTTTCTCATTAAAACACAACTTAATTTCTTCTTGTTTTATTTGCATATAGAATTACATACATGCAAAGAATATCTGTGTTTTAGTCAGCTTTTTTACCGCTATGACTAAAAGATGTGACAAGAACAATTTTAGAGGAGAAAAAGTTTATTTGGGGCTCACAGTTTCAGAGGTCTCAGTCCACAGGCAGCTGGCTCCCTTCCTCCATGCTTGAGGTGAGGCAGAACATCATGGTGGAAGAGACTCTGCTCACCAAATACAAAATGTATACTCCAAAGGCACTCCCCCAGGGACCCACCTCCTCCAGCCACACCCTACCCCCCAACAGTTACCACTCAGTTAATCCCATTAGGGGATTAATTCACGGATTGGGTTAAGGTTCTATAATCCAGTCATTTCTCCTTTAAACCTTCTTGCATTGTCTCACACATGAGCTTTTGGAGGACACTTCACATTCAAACCATAACGACATGTAAACTTTTTCTATATACCAACAGTTTATGAAAACACATTTTCTTTTTCTTTTCTTTTTTTTTTTTTTTTATTTGTGGTGCTGGGGATTGAACCCAGGGCCTTATGCATTCGAGGCAAGCACTCTACAAATTGAGCTATATCCCCAGCCCCTGAAAACACATTTATTAATAGACACAAATATGTACTGTTTTTCTGAGTACTTGAATTTATATTAAACAATTGATATTTCAGTATTCTAATTTACTTAGAAATGACTCAGGTGTTTTAACTCTATAGTATAATTACAAACCTTTATTCCATTTATATTTACCTAATTTTTAATGATTATGCCTAGATTATTTATGAAACTGAGATAGCAGACAAGCATGAGTCATTATTTTAAGTTATTCCTTTGTCAAGGAACACCTCTAAAAGTTGCTGTATTTGAAACACAAAGAAGTGGCAATTGTATTGTACTTTCATTTACATATTTGTTCTTCGCTCTTAAACATCTAACAGAAATAAAAATATGGCCTTGAAAGCCTGTAATCCTAGCAACTCGGGAGACTGAGGCAGCAGGAGTATCACAAGTTGGAGACCAGCCTCAGAACTTAGTAAGGCCATAAGCAACTGAGTGAAGACTCAGTGTATAAATAAATAAATAAATAAATAAATAAATAAATAAATAAATAATGTGTTTGCTGGGGCTGGCTCAGTGGTTAAGCATCTTTGGGTTTGATTCCTAGTACTGACTTCCCCCCAGACTCCCACTAACATAACCCTGATTGGCTAGAAACCCAGGCAAAATGTATGATAATTCTAAGACATTTATTTTTATTTTACCAACAAATTTAAATTAGTTCGTTTGTGAATTAAAAGGCATCTGAGTTAACTTAACAGTCTTAATTTATATAGCCAACTTATAAAAAGATTAGTTGAATTCAAATTATGTTTAAGGCTGCGGGCCAAAAAATTTTAGGTGAAAGCAGTTCACATAGCTTGATTTTTAAAAAGCCTGTTTTACCTCCCCAGCCCCACCCTTCACTTTCCTCAGTCTCAAATTTTAACTGGTCCACTTCATCTTTTGAATATAGCCCTTACTGCTTATTTTAAAAGGGACATGTTTTTTCTTTTCCTCTTCTCCCTCTCCCTGTTCCTAACCTGGTGGTGGGGAACAAGATTACCTTTTCCCATCCTAGACCAAGTTATCTGTCTTTTAGTGCACATCCATCACAGAAAGGAGATATCTGTCACCAGAAGATCTAGGAAGTGACTACCTCCCAAATTAGCAACCTCAGGGCACACCTGGGGCAAAGCCCTTTGTTTTCCCAATTGGGCAGAACCACAGCCTCTGGGACTGAAGTCCTCTGTGCTCCTTTGCTAGCAAGGCCATAAACCTTCTTTTAACTTTTTCTCAAAACCTTGTCCACGTTATTGGATTGGCATCAGGGACAAGGACTGAGCTTTCAGTAACAAAATTGGACCCAAGAATAGCTCCCGCTGGGTCCCACAAAGGGACCCAAAAATAGCTCCTGCTGGAGCTTTCTTGGGCAGGCCTGGCTCTCCAAGCAACCCCACTTCCATGCTGAGGATGTGAGATGAACTTGTTGAAAACTGACTCCTGAAGAGTTAGAATATGGGTGAATTTGCCTCAGGAGGGACTGAGGGACTGTCCCAACAGCTGCCGGAAGCCCCCTTTGCTTCGGGGAACTCCTGCCTGCCTTCCTTCCCTGCCCTGTATGGATTGCTCCATCTTGGTCTACTTTGAGAAAAAGGAAACTGAATGCAGCAAAGTTGCAACACCTTCACCATTTGATAAGCTCATCCTGAGTCCCTTGATTCTACATATCTGGTTATTATTGAGGGAACGTCTGGTTCCTCTTCATGGGGACTTCTGTGATGCCTCTGGTGTACACATCACGGTTAAGCAGGAGTTGGGAACTTGGTGGGGATTTCCCCCTCTGGTCTATTTTAAAGCTTCCCGTCTCTCGGCCATGGTTGGGGATCCTCTCTGTCTCTGTTTTTTTGTTTGTTACCAGCCCTTTAATATATGGACAATACTGTGTTGATCCTATAGATTGTTTCTTGGGAAAGATGGAAAGATCTTGACTGAATAGGCCACCTATGGATATAAACCTATCTAAGAAGAAGATGATGTTTTACTGTAACAATCCTGCCTTTGAATAGCTTTCTGAATTGTACAGTCTTGCAGTTGGAGTTGAACTATCAGAGATAAAATAAGTGAAAGAAATTTTGTATGTGTAGGCATCTATGCAATTGCATAATAAGGAGTCTGAGCAGTCAAAAACTAAGTTGAGAGTGTTAAAGGGTGCTGCCTCTAATGTGTGGGGATAGCAGGACACCAGTGAGTGCTGAGTGCTGACAGTCCCAGGACTGCTTCTCAGCCTGGCCCCAGGCAGCTGCAGATCATCCTGCTCTGGGTTCAGGGATACCAGCCCTGGGCTAAAGGATAAGAAAAAAAATCCCAGGAAAGCTGTCTGGCTTTCCTGGCAGGGTAGACCTGGCCTCTACCCTGCCTTCCAGCCACTCTTTACCCATGGGAATAAAATCAAGAGTTTGAGAGTCGGGCTCAGTTTGCCATTTCTGCTAAATGAAATCTATGTGGGCCGTAGCCTCACTGATTGCTTTTTGGGTTCTTGTCTTTTGGGTTCAAAGAATGAAATCCATGGATGGTGGCAGAAGACAAAAATGAAAGAAAGAAAATTTGTTTTGAATGAGAGGAAAAAAAGATGAAATCCCCAGGATGTGAGGGGGAGACTGGCAGAAAGTTTTCAACTTGAGTGTACCATCTGGGGACTTATGGCTTCTGGATAAAAACATTGATCAGAGTCCATGCTGAACAGACATTAAAAAGCTTGGGGCTAATTTGGAATCTGTATTGTACAGGTGTTGGGAGGGTACCAAGGCTTGGCCCATGACTTTCTTTTTCTTTTTCTTTTAATATTTTTTTAGATGTTGATGGACGTTTATTTCATTCATTTATTTATATGTGGTGCGGAGAATCAAACCTAGTGCTGCACACATGCTAGGCAAGGGCTCTACCACTGAGCCACAACCCAGCCCCTTGGCTGTGTGCTTTTAGTCTTGGAGTTTGGATTTTCTTTGTAACTTCCATTTAGGTCCACCTCCATTTTCATTTTTCTGCTGCTCTGGAACAAAGTAGTGGACTAAAATGCTAAACCTCACAGGCTGACCTTTACATTTGAAAACAACAACACCTACAACAACAAACCTTAATTGGGGCCCTTTACCCTCACTGTCTGATGATTAACCAGCCTATCTTATGGGGTGTGTGTGTGGGGGGGTAAAAGCTGCCAGTCACAAAGAAGATGGAAATGGGTTCTAGTAATATTAAATTATAATCTGGGGACAAAATAGTGTCCCCTTTTAAGATCTGACAGGATGCACCATTTGGCCAGGGGACACTTCTGGGTGCAGCCTTTCCTGTTGCCCACACCTCCCAGAGTCCCGATGTATGCAGGCACCTGTCTTGGACCTGCTGATTTCTGCAGAGAGGTCCCTAACAGTCTCTGTATGGTCATTGTGACCATCATTGGACAGAGTTCCTGGATATATATATATCCAGGAGATATATATATTTAGATTTAGAGAGAGAGAGAGAGAGAGAAAGAGGGAAGGGAAGGGGAGGGGAGGGGAAGGAAGGGAAGGAGTAAAATCTTTGGGTACAATTGATAGTGGAGAACTCCTTTAAAGCTTAACACTTAAAGTTGATGGCACTGTAATGATGGTAAGGGAGACTGGTCAAGAACAATATCCTGTGCTCCAACCCCTTGAATGCAAATTGTGTGTGTGTGTGGGGGGGGGTGGAGATTAGGTCACAGTTTTTTGTATATGCTAGATTATACTGATCCCTCTCCTAAGATAAAGGTTGTTTTGTAAATTAAATGTGTAGATAACATTCTCACCCCAAAAGCAACAACTTCATTTGCAATGCCTCCCAGGAAAAGGAAGCAGCCTGCTCTGCTGGAGGTCTACTAAAAGTAAGGCCATTTGGACCAGAGGGACCCAGAGAAAGGTGATCAGTGTTATCTTAACCATGATTTTGTTTAAGGAGGAAATGACTTGCCCTGGGGGGAAAAATAACTCTTAAGAGAGAGGCATTAATGGGGATCTGTTCTATTCTGGACACATGTTTAAAACAGGAATTGTGTCAGCTTTGCCAGATATGCTACAATATGCCTATTCTGCCTGTTAAAAAAACCTCACACTGATGAGTGCTAATTTGTGCAAGAGTTGAGAGCTATAAAGTATTTATTAAAGTGTGATGTCTATTGCTTTTAGGATTTTTCTTTGTCAGAGAAACAGATGACTTAAAATGTTAACCAGACTTGGTTTTGCATGAATAACTTAAATATATGTGACTACAACTATGTATACATCTGAAACTGAATATGTTTGAGCCTTATCTAAATGTTCTGTAAAAGTTTATAAAAATGAAAGTGCATGTAGGTTTAATCAATAAGTGCTCTCTTTTTTACATTATTTCTGGCATAAAAGGGCCATACTGCCATTTGAAAAAACTGGTTTATATTTTTCTGCTTTGACTAAGTCTATTTCTGACCATTAATACTGTTCCCTAAATGTGTAAGAGATGTAAGGCTATCTTTAATTATTACTAGTACTGCTAAACTCTGCAAAGCTGTAATTATCTGTGGATTCTAAATTTTGCTGTGAAAGTTAAGCCTAGTTAATATAAGGACATTTGTGTAATTGTGACGCTACCTGTTAGTAGCTTCTCTGTATATTGAATATATTCATGTTCTTCTGGTATACAAGTTTTAAAATATAAAGCTTAAGAGAGCACTTTACCAAGCTTGTGTTCTCTAAATGAAAGTTGTCTGTAATGGTAACCTGTTTTAGACTTATATAGAATTAGCAAATTTAATTGGGGATTTGTTTATGTCATTTAATGTTCTGTAACTGGGTAAAGGTAACCTGTAATCATAAGTGTATATGTGTGTGTGTGTGTGTGTGTGTATGTGTATGTGTGTGTGTGTGTATAAAATGTTTTGTTTTACTTTGGGGTTGAAATTTAAATGTATGTTTGAAATTTAAACGATATGTTTAAAGGTTAACATTGTGAAACATTTTGCCATTGTCCCATAAAAAGGGGTTAGGAGCCCTCTTTTGTTTGATTCATGTTTCAGATGTAATGTTGTATTGTGTTAAATGACATTCATGTAGACTCAGTAAACAGTATATGAGAACTTTTAAAATGATATTTAAGAAAGAGGGAAAGATCAGCTTCAGAAATAAAACACCTAAGATTTGTCAAGAGCTCCATGTCACCTGAGTTAATACTTTGCCTCTCACCTTATTTCATGTTAGGATGATTCCAAAGTAGGCTAGACTTAAGCTTATTTAAAGTTATGTTTAAAGGATAAATTTTTGTTGGAAAGATCACTGTGATCAGCCAGGCATGGTGGTGCATGCCTGTAATCCCAGTGGCTGGGGAGTCTGAGGCAGAAGGATCACAAGTTCAAAGCCAGCCTCAGCAACTTAGTGGGGGCCCTGAGCAACTTAGTGAGACCCTGTCTCTAAATAAAATACGTAATAGGGATGGGGATGTGACTCAGGGGTTGAGTGCCCCCGAGTTCAATCTCTGGTATCCCCCTCCAAAAAAAAAAAAAAAAAAAAAATCACTGTGATCTCAAAATAACCAGGGGTGTAATATATAAGTAAGCAAGGTTTGGAATTATGAAAATTATGTTTTTGGATCATAGCTGTTATACAAACTAAATGTGTTTTTGCTATTGTTAATTTCATTTTGTATTTTCCTTGTAAACTTTATAACTGTTGCCTGTTAGTGTTTTGCAGAGGTACTCCTTCTAATAGAAAAAAACCTGAGTTAATTTGAGATAATAAGTCATCATCTAAAGGACAGAGAAGATATAAGGCTGACTTCCAGTGCTAATACTAACCCCAATTAAATGGAAGGGGTAACTGTAAAATTAAAGCCCTTTACTTCTACTTAAAGACTGGTGAAACTGGTCTGATGGATTTTAAAACCAGAAACTTGGAGACTAAAGTCAAGGAAGCAAAAGGGCCAAAGAGAAAAGTAGCCAATATTTGGCCCTTGCCCTCTAGGGTTAGCCAGGATCCAGGTAACTACAGGACCCTTCTCTGGGCCCTGTAACTCTCGTGAGTCACCCGATCTGCTGATCAGGGATATCAAGGGACTTTAGAGAACAGAAAGCCAATCAGTGCACATTCTGCAAAGTGGGGGTTGGGTCATTGGAGAGGGAAAGGGTCCTAATGCTCCAAGGGAAGCCACACATGGTAACAAGACCCTGACCCATTCTAGCAGATGGCACAATTGGTAGAGGAAGACAAAAGAAGTCAAAGACTTCACACATGTTCCCAAGAGTAATTTCTAAGGGATTTCAGCTGACTTTTTTTTTTTTTAATTTTTTTTTTTTTTTAGTTGTAGATGGACGCAATGCCTTTATTTTATTTATTTGTTTTTATGTGGTGCTGAGGATTGAAACCAATGCCTCACACATGGTAGGCAAGTGCTCTACCACTGAGCCACAACCTTAGCCCTCAGCTGACTCTTTAACAGTAGATAGGAACAAGGTCCATTCTGACCAACTTGGTCTTAAACACTTGGCAGGAGACTGTAGCCAAAGCACAGCCATACGTGGACATTTGAAAGAAATGTTTTTAAAAAATGTAACCTAAGAGGTACACTTGTGTCAGCCCTACCAAATATAAGTAAAACCGGAGGCTGTAAAGAAAGGGTTATTATATGGGAGTGTCTCATATTTAAATATCATAAAGGGCTCTAGAGTCACAAATTTATCCTGCGTTTCAGAGACTGGCTAAAATAATAATTGCTATTGTATAATTGTTTACAAAAAAGTAATATTTTTCTGTCTTGTTTATTGTTGTCTTAGCATGATCCTTGCCTTATATATGCCTTGTCCAGTAATCTGCCAGTCGCCACCATGGACCTCTGGACTGCCCTGATGCTGCCTTACTGTCCATGTCCCACCTGATAGAGAACGAGAACTTTGAGTCACTTTCCCCAACTTTGCCCTCTCTCAATAGGAAGCAGCTTGGAGATGTCATCACCCATTTTTTTTCCATAGAAATGGAATGGAGAAATTGACAGTGGGGAAATGTAACAGTGGTCCACTTCATCTTTTGAATATAGCCCTCACTGCTTATTTTAAAAGGGACATATTTTTATCTTTTCCTCTTCTCCCTTTAACATGGGGTGTGGGGAACAAGATTACCTTTTCCCATCCTAAAACAGGCTTATCTGTCCTTTAGCACACACCCACTACAGGAAGGAGATATCACCAGAAGATCTAGGAAGCGACTATCTCCCAAATTAACAGTGAATTTCAACACCTGGAATGACCCTCCTGGAATGCAGTCTTTGAAGAGCTTCTTTAAAAGCTCCCTGATGGTCAGAACCATGGAGTCTCCTGTGCTTCTCCTTTGTCAGCAAAGTCATAGTCTTTTTCTTTTTTCTCAAAATCTTGTCATTGTTATTGGATCGGCACTGGGGAGAAGGATGGAGCTTTCAGTAACAAAATGAGTTTGGAGGAAAAAAAAAGCTAAAAGCCTCTACATGTTTTTAAATTAAGCATGCTGATTGAACGAACATATTAAACTAAGCATGCAGAACCAAAACTGAATTCACCAGGAAAGTCCGTAAGATGGCTCCATGAACTCAATAAGGTTAAGTGCAGGAGATATCCCTGTTAAAAAAACCAAAATCTAAATGACAAAGAGGTCACAGGCAGCCCTGCCAAAGCTATTCTGGAGGGTTCTGGGACAGTTTACCTTGGCAAGTTTGAATTAAATTTTGCCCAATGCTGTTTCCTGGATCCACATAACAGAAAATCATGTCTTTCTTAGACATAGTAGGTAACTAAACTCAGATCCTTTATCCAGAACATGCCCAAGTGAGCTATTGGCCAGAACATGGAACAGGCATGGAGCTTTCCTTCTCTGCTTTATGTACACAAGCACAGGAACACACGTACCCAAAGGCACCACAGGCACACACGCAAAACTGGGCACAAGTTCTAACAATTATTGCATCTGCTTAACAGTGTCAAGTTTCAAATGGCAAAAGGCTCAAATGGTGCAGAAAGGGATTTTGCTCATCATCCTTTCCAACTCCTGAGGAATGTGGACCTCTGGGTTCTTGTCCAAGGAGATTACCACAGGTAAGGAAGTCACAGGGGCAGAAGCCTAGAGCAATGATGCAGGGCAGCCATGGGGTGGGGGTGCTAAGTAATCTAGGGGGCTGGGGAGCAGCTGGGAGAGCAGAAGATATATACAGAGTAGGCTTCACTTTTTCTCACCCCAGCTGAGCTAAGGAGGTTGATTGTTTCTACACACCCCCATTTTTTTATACTCTGGGGCTCTGAGAGGAAAAGGGACTTGCCCAAAGTCACACTAGTGGGGACTAAGTTAGATGGGGAATGGGTCTTGCAACCCTGCCAAGTTATAGTGGCCAGACTTTTTTCCCTTTGGGGGATGTCAGGGTTTATGACAAATGTGGGCCCAATTTGGTTGCCTGCTACTTTGAGGCCCTGGACTCCCAATATATTTGACTCTGCCACTTTCTCCTGTGAGTGTGATCTAGGTTGGGGCCTAGAGCCTCAGTTTTTCCAGTTATACAAGGAAGTTAACAGATTCTTCTTAGGCCCGTGTTCTTTTGCCTCCCAGAACCATAGTGCACCAAAGGAGAGGAGGTGGTCCACAGCTCCATTCACAGATGGGAAAATGAGGCCCAAAGATGGGACATGAGTGCCTGGGGCTCAGGTCACTCCTAGGCTGCAGACCCAGCTCTGATAATGTGGCCAGAGAGGAGGCTTCAGTGGGTCACTGTCCAGGAAAGGCTGATACTTTTGCATCTTCAGTTTTCTTTAACTTATCCTCCAGCCCTTTGCCTTGGAGTCACAACTCAACCCCAGCTGAGGCAAGGCCCCCTTCCCCTCAACCCCCAATTATGGTTGGTCACAAAAGCTGGACCATGACCAGACAAAGGGACAGAGATGAAAGTGCTGGTTGTCATAGCAACCTGGCAGGGTTGCTGGGACTCAGGGGAGAGGCCTGGCTGTATGCCTGAGCCCAGGCATCCTGACGAGATCTGAGTATGAGCCAGTGTGGCCCAGGGCTCACAGGAATCCCCCTCCTACCCTGGGCCTAGGAGACTGGGCATACAATGACAACCTTACCCCCTCCATGGGCAGCACCTGCTCTCTGGGCCTTGCCTGGTGGCCCCATTATCCTGCACCTGCTGCCCCACCACCTGCTCCCTATTCTAGGATTCCTCCCCATGGCCCTCCCTGTTTATCCCCAGGCCCAGCTGCCTGCTTTGAAGGCCAACCAGGAAGTACTGTGGAACCAGGAGGGTCCCAGGCAGGGATGGAGGATTCAGCTGCCAGCACTGTCTGACCAGCAGTGTGTGTGTGTGCTCACAGCAAATCTTCTCATCTGTGAAATGGGAGCAGTTATTCCTGCCCTCAGGACCTACAAGTATTCCTCTGATTGGAAGGAGATCTGAGGCCAGCATGGCTCCAGAGTTGGGTCATGGTGGACAGACAGGTTGGGAAGAGAAGAGGGAGGGGTCAAGTCTTGGGTGACACTCTGAGGGCCACCTTTGACAGGCCATAAGGAAACCTGAACCTCTTCCTGTGTACTGAATGGTCACTGCTGGGTATGGAGATGATGTTTCTCAGAGTCCCTTGACTCTGAATTGGCAATACAGGTATATGTTATAGAGAAATGACAACCCCATTGCAGGATTTTATTTTATTTATTTTTTGGTACTGGAGATTGAACCCAGGGGCACTTTACTACTAAGCTACTCTCTCAGCCCTTTTAATATTTTGATAAGGGTCTTGCTAAGTTACTTAGGGCCTAAGTTGCCTAAGTTGGCCTCCATCTCAAGATCCTTCTTCCACAGCCTCCTGAGTTGCTGGGATTATAGGCATGCACCACCATGCCTGGCTCTATTGCAGGATTTTAATTAGCCAAAACTTTTTGACTAATATCGGAAATAGTTGGAAAAAGTTGACACTAGCTAATATTTACATTTTGCTGAGGCAGATATAACATAGTGAAACATGTCTAATATTTTTTCCAACTAAAAAGGATCAATTAGACCTGACCAGAATAATTCTGTCCAGTGACATACTGGAGTGAGGTAGTGGTGGTGTAAAGGTGATGATAGTGATGATGCAGGTAGCTGGTGGAGGTGGTAGTGATGAAGGTGGTGATGGTGGTAGAGGTGGTGGTGGAGGTAGTGATGTGGTGGAGGAGGTAAGGATGTTGATAAAGGTGATGGAGGTAAGAATAGTGGTGGTGGAGGAGATGGTGATGGCGATGGTGATGGAGGTATTGTTGAAGAAGGTGGTGGAGTAGGTGGGGATGGTGGAGATGGTAGTAGAGGTGGTGGTTGTAGCCGTGGGTGAGGTGGTGTGAGGTTGGTATGATGGCTGGTATGGATGTAGTTGGACTGTTGTGAATATGGCAGTGGAGGTAGGGGAAGTGATAGCAGGTGTGACATTGAAGATGATAGTAGTTGTGACGGGGTGGTCATGGTAATGGTTATGGTGAAGGAGGTGGGGAATGTGGTATTGATGATGGTCTTGGTGATGGTAGTGGTGATGATGATGATGGTTGGTAATGATAGTGCTGAATATGATGCTGGTGATGATGGGCCAGCTTAATAAAGAAATGGCCCCTACCAGGAAGCGAAGAGTCCAGAAAAGGGGGTCCTGTTATGGATTAGGCACTGTGAAAAGTGATTTTTATACAGTGGTTCACTTAATTTTTATAATATCCCTGGGAGGAACATACTGCAGCTAAGAAAACTAAGTCTAGAGAGGATGAATGAATAATGCCTCAGGTGATACTGCGTCTTAGCCTGCTTCTCTGAGAAGGCAGAGCATGACACACAGGCTTGGATGCAGTAGTTTACTTTGGCAAGTGATCTCAGGGAACACAAATGGAGAGAGGAAAAATTAATTCATGGGTGACTTTTTTGAACTGGCATCACTGTGGGCAAGAGGGCTTCCCCCTTCTTTCTCCTGGAGTCTTCTGAGGAGCTGGGTAGGATGTTCCTCAGAACTGTCTGTCTGAGATACTAGGTGACAAATTTGTTGTGGGCTCTGGGTCCCTGTGGTTTACCTTACTACAGGGGTGTACAGTTAGGAGTGGGAATGAATAATAGGTTCTCCCAGTGGTTGCAAGTATCTCCTGTCTTAGAGAGTCCTGGGGTCAGAAGTTGACAGGTACCCAGGGAGCTGAGGAGCATTGCTGTCACTTCACACCTGCGTGAAGCTGGAGAGCCAAGAGGTGTCCTATACACATGGCTTTTAGATGATGGAGAAGGGATTTAAACCACATCTATCAAATTCCAAACTCCCCTCTTCTTTTTAATCTCTCAAGCAGTCATGGAAGGGCCCACAGAGAGTCTCATTTTTTATTTATGACTGAAAAGAAAAAAAACAAGCCAATAGCTATTACCAAAGTTCAGTTTCTTGCTGTGATGGCTGCTCCTGTCTGGCCTCCCATGCACTCTAGATGCCTTGGCTTTGCCCCCAGCGTGTGCTCATGATGGCCTCTAGGTGGCACTAGCACACCTTCAGCTGCTATGAGACTGCAAACGTGTGGGCTGATACAACCGAATGGAGGTTGCATTTTGGCAGCCATCAAACTCTTTATTAAAAGAGCAAGTAACACTTAAGAACCCTTAATAAATGGAATTCTAAAATAATCTTTAGAACATCATGCTGAAGTAAATAGCATATTTTTATTTTCCACTGCTGTCTTTCTATAAAGATGCTTTCTGATGACCTTTCAATTAAAATAACCTACAGTTGTTTTTGCAGCTTTTGCAGACAGGGTAGGTTTGAGTGTATCTCCGCTGTGTGGGCCTCTAGAGGAAGTTTTTTTAAAAAAAAAATTTTTAATTGCAGATGAACACAATACCTTTATTTTGTTTATTTAATTTTATGTGGTGCTTGGGTACGAGCACAGTGCCCCACAAGCGTTAGGCAAATGCTCTGCCAGTGAGCCACAACTCTGAGGAAGCTTTTTTTTTTTTTTTTTTTTTAAGTGTGCACAGGGCCCACCTGCATGAGAATCTCTTTATTTGGTTGGGATGCAGATTCCTGGGCTTCTTCCCAGACCTGCTGTGTCAGCCTCACTGGGAATGTGCATTATTGACATAACACCAGGACATTTTTATGCAGTTTTACCTCTAACTCTAAATTTCCTTTCTAGATTATATTCCTCATCTTGCTCTGAAGGGCTAGCTCATCAGGAATATATCCTTAACTGGCTTACATACCTAAATGGTATTAAAATCCTCTGAATAGAGTTATGTGTGCCAACATTTACAAGGTTGGCATTTGAGCCCAGTTCCTCTTCTCCTTAGCATCTGTTTTCAAAATTATCAGTGAGCCAGGACTGATCACCAGATTGTCCTCCTGATTCTCATACTTAGAATCTCTCTGAGTTAGAGTGAGGAAGGTCACTTGCCCTCATGACAGTCCTCACAAATGGCCACACAGCTGGAGGAATTTTAGCTGCCCTGATATTGTAATTTGTATTGGATCAACTCATCCAAGTTGGGAGTATATTCTTCAGAATTCCCTTGCCTGCATAGCATACAGTAGGCAGCAGCAGAGTCCACAGCCCCTTTGTTTCTGCTGAATCTCTTTCTCTGGCTTCTCTAACTCCTGGCCTTGGTATGTGTTTGCCTCTACAACAAAGGGTACCAGCTTCACCTGTGGGTCGCTTGTATCACGGAAGACTGGGAGGTGGTGGGAGATGATCTGGTGCCATCTGTCCTCATGGGTTCCAGCTCAGTCTCATATGGCCCAGCTTGTCCCTCTCTCTCCCACTTCACATCCATCTTTCCTCTTCCATGGCCAGCCACTGCTGGCCTGTCCCCAGCACCAGATTCAGAGACTACACTTTTACATTAAAGGTTTAACCGGTTCTCACTATTGTGTAAGTTCAAATCCCTTTAATAAAGCCTATGTTTTTTTATATATATCCTGGTGGTCCCTCTTCTCTGATCAAACCCTGATGGACAGAGGTGTGGAGAAAAGCAACGTAGTCAGGCAAATCTGATGTGTACATACACACTGATTTCTAATGACCAAACAGCTGCCTGAGCTGACCCTGGCCATCACAGGTTGCAGTTTGTCATAACAGAAAGTCCTTTCAACAGGTACTTGTTAAATGACTTGATTGACCAAATTAAGATTTCTTGAGTGCCTGTCATGCCCTAGGTGCTGTGTATCAGAAGCTAAGTCTACCAAAAGGCATGTGACCTGAGTCTGAATTGGCAGAAGAAACAGTGGGGTGAGGGCTTTGGAGGATATAACAGAATTCCTGGTTTTGGTTTCTGCTCTGTTAGCTCCAGTAATGTTTCTTGGTTCTAGAAGGAGGTCCTGGGAAAAAGCCCAGGCCCCAAAATGCAGCTGCTGAAACAGTGAATTGGCCGAACACTGGCTCTGTGGAACCAGAGGAAGCCCGTATTTCTGTGCATGCTAGGGTTAATAATGGAGGGTCTGACCAAACTGGATGCCAACTCTTCTGCAGTCCTGCTTTCCTCCTGCTTTTCCCTCCTTTTTTGTGGTACTAGGGATTGAACCCATGGACTCTCTATCACGAACGACATGCCCAGCCCTTTTTATTTTTATGTTTAGACAGGGTCTGGATAAGTTGCTCAGGCTGGCCTTGAACTTGAGATCCTCCCACTTTAGTCTCCTAAATCATTGGAATTATAGGTGTGTGGCACTACATCTAGCACCCTTGTAATTTTTTTTTTTTTAATTTTTCAGTACAGTTGATTAAATCCAGGGGCACTTTGCCACTGAGCTATATCCCCAGGTTTTTAAAATTTTTGAGACAGGGTCTCACTAAGTTGCTGAGGCTGACCTTGAACTTGTGATCCTCCTGCCCCAGCCTCACAAGTTATTAGATTTACAAGCCTGTAGCCACAGTGCCTGACTCTGCTTCCTTTCTTCTGATGGGAGTAGTCTGCACAGAAGTTGATTCCATTAGTTCTGTCCTTTTCACATAT
The DNA here is from genome assembly GCF_902686455.1 of Sciurus vulgaris. Classification (NCBI taxonomy): domain Eukaryota; kingdom Metazoa; phylum Chordata; class Mammalia; order Rodentia; family Sciuridae; genus Sciurus; species Sciurus vulgaris. The sequence continues at coordinate 117,668,404 of NC_136470.1, forward strand.
TCTTGCCAACAAAAGTAGCTAACACTGGTTTTGCTATTATTAATTATTCCCTAGGGTTTTCTTAAGATTTTTTTTTTTGCCTGTCATTCACTTTTTTTTTTTTTTTTTCCTACGAAGAGCCAAGGTAAGACAATTTGGGGAAAACTATAGGATATTTTGCCTTTTGTTACAGTTATTAGAACTTACAATAAAGTAAAAGTAATATTTCTACAGAATCACCAGTTGGTAAACTTAGCAATTCTGAACTGAAAGTTGAATCGGTTGCAGCTGGTTAGCATTGGAAGGGGTCTGATAAGCATGGGAAATGTTATCCTCATTTGCCCTTCCCAGATTAAGGCTTCAGTAAGTGGTGAGTAGGATAGCTTTCTTCCAGGCCTTCCCTGGCAAAAGAGGTCAGTCTGCCAATAAACCTATAGTCTAGAGCTTTGTGAAGCCATAGGTCTGGGTGTTACCTTTATAATATGTGTGATTCCCAGGAAATTTTGTCTTTCTTCTAGGAATAATAGCTACATATATTAAACTTCTATGATGTACTAGGAACTGTACTAAACTTGAAAATACATCATTCCAGCTCTTCAGTAAAATAGTTTTTGGGAACAATTTTCTCACAGATGAAGAAATTGAGGCACAAAAACGTACCTTATCCAGATCTAAATAGCTTGCATGCAGTCTGCTCCTTCCTCTGCAGTATCCTTCTCATACCATAGGAGCTAGACCAGCAGAATCAGCATCACCTGCAACTTGTTAGAAATGCAATTTCTCATGCCCCATCTTGAATGTACTGAATCAGAAACTCAGAATGGATACAAGCAATCTGTTTAAAGTCTCCAGGTGATTATGAAGCACACTGATACTTTAGAATTACTAGTCCCAAGCAATCAAATATTAAGTTGCGCTATGAAGCTCCTAAATACCACAGGCCATTGAGGAGAGGAGAAGTATAACATGCAGGAACACAACTAGAGGGTTCCTATCATTTGGATAAGTGTCTTCCAAAGGCACACGTGTTAAAGGCTTGGTCCCTAGTCATGGGAGGTGGTGGAACTCTTAGGAGTAGGACTAGTAGAAGGAAATTAGGTGACTGGGGTTATGCCCTTGTAGGGCAGGCCCTAAATGGCTATAGTTAGGTTCCCTTGCTGAGGCTTCTGGCAGGCTGTTTTAAAATGTAGCCAAGGTCTTGAACACTCTGATTCCATGATGTACTCAAGGTCATAAACATTTGCTTGTGAGCACATGCTCACTTATGTAACCTGTTGGCCATGTGTCTTCTTTGTCTGGCTTGCATATAAAAAAGGCCTATGGGAATGGCTCATGGGGCTGGCTAGGGGCTGCTTCTGCCTCTGAATAAAGCACGTATACTATCCCAACTGTGCCTCGAATCTTCTTTCAACTACGGGAGCCCAAACCCTACTTCCTGGACCTGAGCCTCTTCATAGCAGCCCTTGAAGGGTACATGAAGAAACCACCCTTTTTCTTCCTGCCCTTTTGCCTTTCAATCACCATGAGATGAACAGGTTTGCTTTTCCACATGCTCTCCGCCATGACATACTGCCTTGCCAAAGGCCCAGAAGCAACAGGCCGTAGAATGAAACCTCTGAAAATGGTAAGCCAAAATAAATCTTTTCTCCTTAAAAGTTGATTATCTCATGTTTTTGTTGCAATAATGAAAAGCCAGCTAACACAAGGGTTCTTTGAAGAGCTGGATTTGATTTAGGCCCAGAAGGATAGGTAGATCAGGAACAGTGAAGGAGAGCGAAGAGAACATAATGGAGAAGAAGAACACCCAAAAAGCATGGTAAGGGGAGTGGATTGGTTTACAAAGAAGTGCCAGAGATTGGACTAAGTAAAGCAGAGAGGAAAAAAAGAAGTTGAAAAAGTGAATGATACTTCATAACAATTTTCTTCTTAGTACTTGTTCATTTATTCATAGAAGGTGTTTGACTTTGATTCAGTGAACAGCATGGAGCTATAATAAATGAGCAGGTGAGAGATTCATTTAGCTTAAGAAACAAGGAAAGACTGCTATGATGGAACATTTTGGTGAGAAAAGTAGGGGTAAATTTCAGATAAAAATCATGCGGACATGCACATGTTTGTATGAGTGTGCATAAGTGTGTATAGTACTGGTATACTGTCCTTAAAGAAAAGGGGGACAGTTAATTGTCATGTCCCTGAATGCTCCCTTTCTTATCCCCCAAAACTAGCCAAGTTAAGGGAACAATGAGAGCAAGCCTGGGCTGGAATGTCCAGATATATGTCATCCTGAAGGTCTCTGTCTTTCTCTTATGTGTGCTGGGAACTAGAGAAAGCAGAGATTATCCATAGAAAGCTGCTTTTTGCCAGGGTAATTGCTCTTAGGATGCTGGTCATACAAACTGAGCCAGTCAATGCTGACGATGTCACCACTCCTGCAGCCTAACAGCAGAACTGAGGCACTGAGAGAAGGATCTAGTCCCTCTAGCCAGCTGCCAATGGACTTTTCAAACACTGTGAGGGAGAGGAGGCAGTGCTTGGCAAACACAGTGAAGGATGGAGGTGCTATCTGTTTAGCCCATCACCACTGGAACTTCCCTGTAAGCATTTCTCACTTCCCATGACTCCCACACCATCTCTGGGTGTTTTCCTTGGTATCTTGGCAACCTATTCCCCTGCTCTGGGAACTGGGTTGGGGACACGACAACTGGGTCAGGGCAGCCCTTCTGTGGACAACTCCCTGCAGCAGCACTTATGCAGAATCAGGGAGTGGCTAGGATATTAGCTGACTTTCTAAGATAAAATATTTTTGCTTATCTCTACTCGCCAGCATTTTGGGGGATGAAAGCCATTCCTGATCAGTATTATCTTTCATTCTTCTCAAATATTCCAGCTGTCCTTTAACAATAGTGGCAAGAGTAGAGATGAGAAATAACTGTGCTGAGATTCAATTTCTGAGAATTTCTTAACAAGATACACGAACTTATGCTTGTTCTACTCACAGACTCTAGGAGTAATTTCCACTTCTAAGGAAATGTTCAGTGCAAACGTTAATCTCATAGTCTTTCTCCTTCAAAGACATGTAAGGAATCATCTTTACATTTTACTTCTGACAGGAAACAACTTGTAATGAAATCTTGTGTTAGACAGTGGTTTGGAAATGCAGACGACTAGAGATTGTCAAATGAAAGCATGGGATTTTAAGACCTAGTTTTGCTTCTGTGAGCTAAAGATCAAGGTATAGAATTGGACAGAACTGACTTACCAGCTGTGTGGCCATAGGAAGTCACATTTATCCAAACCTCCAGAGAAATAGAAACCATTAACCTTCGAAGATTGTAGAAAGAATTAGAAACAATGAATGCAAAGCAGATAGCATGCTGGGCACGGTGGAGGGCAAGTAATAACAGAATTTTCTAATATACTTAATATTTTTTTAGTCTTCTTAAATTGAGAAGATGCCTCTGTCTTTTCTTAGTGGAAATGCTGACCCTCTATCTTTATAACAATCCCAGGGCGTTGAAGATGATTGTAGCGATGGGTTGACCATATCTGTAGGATAAATTCCCAGAATAGAGTTGCTTGGTCTAATGAGAGTATGTGCATTTGAAATTTTGACAAAATATTTTCTGTTGGCCCCCATAGGGATTATACCAATTTACTTTCCTGAAAGATGGGCAAGAGTCAGGCAGATGCTTTATGAAAAAGGGCAAATGACAGCTTCTTTATGGAAGTTTACAACATGTCTGCAAATTCTTTGGCACATCTTCCAATGAGAGGTGGGATCTATGTTCCTTCCCAGGGAATCTGAGGATGTTGGCATATAATGGCTTTGAGTGATGCAATATGATTTCTTTCTTTTTTCTTTTTCTTTTTCTTTTTCTTTTGGTAATCAGGATTGAACCCAGGGGCACTTAACCACTGAGCAACACCTCCAGCCCTTCTCAATATTTTATTTAGGGTCTCACCAAGTTGCTGAGGTTGGCTTTGAGTTCGAGATCCTCCTGCCTCAGCTTCCTGAGCTGCAGGGATTACAGGCGAATGCGACCACACCTGGCAGCTATACAATTTCTGAGGTTGAACCAGAAGAGGCCATTAGCTTCCACCTGGTTCCCTTGAGATGCTTGCTTAATGGAAAGCAGCCACTATAAAAAAGTCTCATCAGAGACCACTAACCTGGAAAGCCCATGGGCAGCAACACAGCTGAGTTCCCAGCCACAGAAAGGATTAACTGTACTCACTTTTCCTTTGCCTTGAACTCTCCCTTCACAATGCCCCGACTTCAGGCAGGTCCTCAAATACTACCTTATCAGAGAAATCTTCCCTGTCCCCAACGGATATGTTCCCCCCCCCCCCCTTGCTGGGCCCTTTTTCTTCACATCACTAATTGCCATCTGACATGTGCTGAGCTTATTTGTCTTCGCTCTTCCTGATCTGGAATAGAAGTGTAATTAATTGTAAATTGACAATTTATAATTGTATAAATGTATGAGCCACAGAATGATCTTAGAATTTATGAATACAATGTGGAATAATTAAATCAACCTAGTTAACATATCCATCATCTCAAATACTTAATGTTTTTTTTTTTTATGAGAACATTTGAAACATTTTCTTAGAAATTTTGAAATGCTCAATAGTGTATTATTAACTTTATCTACCACATTGTGCAACAGAACTAAAAGAAAATATTCTTCCTAATTGAGATTTTGTAACTGTTGACCATCATCTCCCCATTCCCATCACCTTCAGCCCTGTAACCACATTCTACCCTCCAATGCTGCAGGTTTGAATGTCTTAGATTCCACATATAAGTGAGGACATACAGTTTTTGTTTTCCTGTGCCTGGTTTATTTCACTTAGCATAATGTCCTCCAATTCTATATACATTGTCACAAATGTTAGGGTTCTCTTCTTTTCGAGGTGGAGGTGGGGGCTGAAAAGTATTCCATTGTGTGTATATTCAACATTTTCTTCATTCATAGATAATGATTCATGAAGTGTGGCCCCTGGACCAGCAGCATCAATATCACCTGGGAACTTGATACAAATCCCACTCCAGACCTAAGGAATCAGAAGCCCTGGAGGTGGGAACCATTAACCTAAGTTTTAATAAGGCCTTAGGTAATTCTGAGGCACACTCAGACTGGGAAAACGCTGGTCTAGGAAAAAGAAAGGACTTTATATATTTGCTCCTAAATATTCAGAACTTGGATGCCTAATACAAAGCAGGAACTCCATAAATATTTGTTGTATGGGTTCTAAATGAATTTCTTATGTGTTTTCCAAGTACAGGGCAACCTTTTAAGTGCTTAATAAATGTTAACTCATTTGCTTTTCAATCAGCGTTCTTAATTAAGTACTATGATTATCTCATTTTACAGCTGAAGAACCTCAGTCAGAGAGACTAGGTGATGAGTTCAAGGTCACACACCTCAGAAACGGTGGAACCAGGAGCTCCTGTGCCGGACCACAGGTCATAAGCACTGCCTCTGAGCATGACTAGGGGGCGCAGCAAAAAATAAACCAGGTAGGGGGAGCTTCCCCCACCTTAGTACTAGGGATTGAACCCAGGGATGCTTTATCACTGAGTTGTCTCCAGCCCTTCTGATTCTTTGAGACTGGATCTCACTAAGTTGCTCAGGTTGACCTAGAACTTGTAATCTTCCTTCTCTAGACTCCCAAGTAGCTGAATCACAGGTGTGCACCATTGTGCCTGACAAGGGAGAACTTTTTTTTTTTTTTTTTTTTTTTTTTTTTAGGAATAATGAGATTTTTATTTGCTAGAATTTAAAATCAATCTGTTAATGACATTTAGTTTTTCCTGGGTAAGACTTTCACAAGGATTTTTTAAAATTTATTTTTATTGTAAACAAATGGGATACATGTTGTTTCAGTTTGTACATGGAGTAACAGCATACCATTTGCATATTCATATATTTACATAGAGTAATGATGTTTGATTCATTCCGTTATTTTTTTCCTTCCCCCCCACCCCTCCCACCTCTCTTTTCCCTCTATACAGTCCCTCCTTCCTCCATTCTTGTCCCCCTCCCACCCCCATTAAGTGTCATCATCCGCTTATCAGTGAGATCATTCCTCTTTTGGATTTTTGAGATTGGCTTATCTCACTTAACATGATATTCTCCAATTTCATCCATTTGCCTGCAAATGCCATAATTTTATTATTCTTTATAGCTGAGTAATATTCCATTGTATATATATACCACAGTTTCTTTATCCATTCATCAATTGAAGGGCATCTAGGTTGGTTCCATAGTCTGGCTATTGTGAATTGAGCAGCTATGAACATTGATGTGGCTGTATCTCTGTAGTTTGCTGATTTTAAGTCCTTTGGGTATAGGCCGAGGAGTGGGATAGCTGGGTCAAATGGTAGGTCCATTCCAAGTTTTCTAAGGAATCTCCACACTGCTTTAAGGGAGAACTTTTTAAAAAGATAAGAACAAAGAGGAGAGCTCAGTGTACTTCTGTCATGAGTGAGGTTGGGGGTCGAAGGAATATTGTACCATGCCAGGCAGGAGGAGATACAGTTTTAGTCTTTTTTACTACTTCTGTGGTGTAAGGTTGGTAAGGTACTCAAACTGTGGGCCTGTGAAATGGGCCTGAACCTGTGAGTCTGGAAATTTGGAACAGGACAGGTCTTCAATCGGCTCTTACTGGCAGAAGCAGGCATGGTTGATGCCTCATACCACATGCCCTGAGTCACCTCCACCTGCAGCTGCAGAGCCCAGACCACCTTATCCTGACAACCTGCCACACTCTAAGTTTGTGCCCTGTGCCTTCCTTTTGCTAACCTAGAGCTTTCCACAATGCTAGGGGAGTCTACTGGGTCTTCTAGTAAACTTGCCCTGAAACTGATGTCTTTAGGTGCAACCCACAATTAATGGGAATAGGAGTCAGTGGATAGCTGTCTCAGCCTCTGGATCATTCTGGGACATGTTTCATTTGCTTCTTTGGAGGTGCCATGGGATCAAGCCCACATTGCTCAAAGCAGCAATCTCAGTGCCACAGCTTCATGGTGACATTTTCTCTCCCCTATCTCATTCTCCCTGCTTCCTGGGATCATTTTCCAAATAAATCACCTGCCTCCACATCCCTGTATCTAAGGTTTTTCTTTAACAAAGGAACTGGCTTTCCCCAAATTTGAAAACAACAAAATTGCTCAGTGAGGCTGCAACCCCAGGAGTGCACAAGTGGACAGCAGAGGGCGCACTGAGTCCGTGTCCTTGGACTGTAACCATGCCCAGCAGAATGAATTCTGGTCCTGTAGGACCCCCCAAAAGGAAGACCCTTACTCGAGTCTCAGGATGGCGCGCTCCAGGAAGCACGAGAGACCGGCTTGATGCAAAAGCACGAGGCACTTTAATAACGGAGCTCCGGGCCAACACGTATCTCACGCAGGAGATAGAGGAGTTGACCACGAGGCTCAGAAGTCAGGGGTTTATATAGGAAAAGTTAGGGAGTTTAGCATGGGTACACATAATTGGCTGATTCAAACATAAGCGGGCACATGACTACATTGATTACATCAGCAAGTAGTACGTGCAAATTGACATTCCAGCAATGTGGTAGGGCAGTTTATTTTGGTTAGCAGGCGGTCAAGTTAACCTTAAAGAAAAGGGAAGAAGGGGGAAAGTGGGCGACACCAGATGGTCCACGGCCTTGTGGAGATTGTTTATCCTCCATGGCCAGTTAGATTTTGATGTTTTGGCAGTCTTATTTTAGGCTTGTTAAGGTATGTTCAGGCCTCAAGCCTGTCCCTCTTTGTTTCTTTTCCTAAGTTCATTTGCTAGACTACAGATTCTGTGCTTTAATTATGGGCACTTAAATTTTAACTCCTTCATTCCCCTCTTCTTCTTTTAACTAATTCTAATCTTAGAATTTTATAAATCAGTATCTTATGGAACTTCTGTTTCTATATACTTTTCTCCCAAGTTATTTTCTTGGCGGAGGGACTGATATTGTTGCCTGAGCATTAATACCTGTACAGCACTTACTCTTTCCCTGATGAAGGTAACTAGGCGATTTCATGGCCTTCATTTCCTCGATTTGACCCAATCCCCTATTTCTACACTAACTACCTGTTCTTAATTCTGGCTTCATTCCCCCCTCTAATCTTAGGAACTCCATGCTGCTGGGGAAGAAGGTCGATGACCGCTCTGGCTTCTTCAAGCTGGAAGTGGGTGGCGTGGGGCAAGCAGCTTGGAGTTCCTTTTTTAAAAATCGGGTCAATCGAGGGGTCCAAGGTAGAAGTCTGGTTGGGGAAGAGCATGTTGTAAAGTCATCTGGGGGTGGGTGCTTCTATGAGAGAAGAACAAAAAGACATGAGTACTGAAAGGAGATTAGTACAAAGTAAATGTTGCAGCATCTGAAACATGCCACTGAGTATCATGAAAATGACAGAAGTCAATCTTTCACCAGGAGGTGGAAGAACTGAGAAATTGTTCCCATAACTAGGCCTAACAAAGGCTGGAGAGGACAAGGCCTTCATTTGGGGACTTTAACATTGTCCAGGTTACCAGGAATCTAAACACAACATTTAACTCTTAATGTCATAGATGTTCCCAGAAAATATAGTTAAGCTACTTAATGTCATCTGATTTTTGTAAAATATCCCTTTATTGATATAACCTGTGTTTAGTAGAGATCTCTATACTTCTGTTACTTAGGGCTAGGTAATCATATTAGCAAACATAGATTAAGTCTACCTGTGTAGCTTAAGAAGGTCTTAAACTGACTAAAAACTTCTGACTCTGGCAGTTTCTCTTAATAGTTATAAGGCACACTTGCTGAAGAATCTCTTTTTCATTTGTAGCTTCCAGTCTTTATTCTAGTGGGCTAATACAAGTGTACATCTTAAGTTACATTTAACTATTATTTCCTTTAAATGCCCAAGAATGGCTATATTTTGGGTTTTAACTGTTTTGCTGGGTGTTCAAGATGAAGCTGGTCAAATTGACCTGGTTCCTATCTTGTTAAAGAGTCAGCTGAGTTCCCACAGGGGTTACTCATAGAGAACTTAAGAGCGGCTCCTTAGCTCCACCAGTGACTTTGATTAGGCAGGGTCTCCTGATGACATGGCTTTCCTTGAAAGCGTCAGGGATGTCTCCCTTTTTCCATGACTTTCCTCTGCAGCAGATGCACTGAGTGATTTTTCATCCTCTAGTCTCAACAATCTCCTTGATCAGGAGGTTGTGTGACCCAGAGTTGCAACGCTCCTTAGAGAAGTCCTCTTATTCCCTGGGTTCAGGCTGACGTTGAGGGCAAGACCCAAACATGGAATTTTCTTGACCTCTGTATTTAACTCCAATCTCTAAGTTTGATCTTAATTATCCAGCAAGCCAGTCTCACCAGTCATAAAGTAAGAGTACTGGGCTTTAACTTTAATGTCCATAGCTTTACAGTTATTTACCCTTTTATCTAACTGGAGTCTGTATTAGTACTGGAAGTTACCACTATCTGTTCTATAGGTGATGGCTTATTATCACAAGTTACCTAGGTTGTATGTTCTGGAAGCAGCTACTTCTGCAAAACAGTAACAAGCAACAGTTTTACAAAATGAAATTAGCAAGAGTAAAAACATATTCAGCTTGTATAATAACTATCTTGAATTTTGACTGAGAACCACATTATATCCCCAATTTGAGATCATAGTACTTTTACAACAAAAACCAATCTTTTGACTATAACTTTAAATAAGCTGAAGTCTGACTTATTTTGGAGTCACTCTAACATGCAGTAAAGTGGAAAGCACAGCCTTATCTCAGGTAAGGCGTGACTCTTTACAGATCTTAAGTGTTCTAATTCTGATGTTGATCTTTGCTTCTTCCTTAAATATCATTAAATAGTTTACATATACTGTTTCCTGAGTCTATATAAACTTTATAATTAACACAATTTAACATTATATCTAAAACATGAATCAAAGAAAGGCTGAGAGAGCTTTTAACTTTCCTTTTGTGTGGCAAAATGCTTTCACCTTCTATTATATGAACCTTTAAACAAATCAGGCTGTTACTACCTCTTAGAAATACATTTACATTTAAATTTTTATCTCAGTGAAATAAGTAACCAATTTTATTTATATCTTATTGATAATAGGTCCCATAATAGAATATTAAGTGATAAAAATAAATCCCCAATAAAATGTACCCCTTAAGTTTAAGATTACCATTACAGACAAGTTTATTCTGGAGAATAGCAGCGCTTGATAAATTCCCTGCTTTAAAAACTTGTATACCTGGAAAATATGAACACATTTAATATTCAACGAGTGACCATTTTACAATTACCTTGACACTTTTTTCTTACCAAATTTAGCTTTTAAAGAAAAATGTAGACTCTGCAACACAGCACAACACTCTACAACAGTTGTTCAACCACAATTGTATACACCCCAATCTTTAAGACTAATTGTTTTAAAGAATAAAACTTAATAGACACAAAGTTAAGAGTAAATTAGCGTTTCAAATCCTTGTCATTTTACCCTGTTATTTTACCATATAGATTAGACTTTGATTTATATCAGAACATTAGTATTTTACCTTAGGAAAAACCTTAAATAGTTTTAACTGATTGTCTCACATACTTGTAACCAAATTAGTTACACACACACTTGCTCAAACTTTCTCTTCACTTACACAGACTTTCTTAGCACTTACTTAGACCCTCATGTATTTCATCACACAATCCCTTTCTGACCCAAAAACATTTTCTTTTTCCTTCTACTAAATATCCATACCTAGAACCTTTTATTTTCTCTTCATTTACACTAACTTTCTGTCGACACCTTTTTGTTCACATTCTGAGACAACTCTCATGAAATTTCTGAATTTAGATAAATTACTCCATTTTAGCAAGATAAAATACCTTGTTGTTTATAGTACTCTAACTGAAACACAGTAAGAGGAGAGATGGTAACTCTAATTCCAAACCTAAGAGCTCCTTGGAGCTTTGCAGAACTGGAGGGGGAGCAGGGGGAGTGATAAGGAAGCAGATGGAACGCTTATCCTCCGGGTTGGGGTTTTACCTGTTAGGACATAACTCTTAATAACCCTGTTTTTAGTAATGACATAAAGCAATTCTAAACACTTTTTAATTTACCAACCTATGAAAACACCAATAATGTTTAAGTATGATACCCCACGGAATTTAAGGACTTAAGAGTACTTAATGTTATTTAACAATTAGCATTTTAACTTTGTAAATTAATCAGATGTCTTTACAAACACATTAGAGTAATCCCGTACATGTTAACTCTAATTCACTTATTCTGTAAAAACCAAGATATCAGACAAGTGTCCTGAACAGTATTTGCTGTCTCTTTCCTGTTGAAGAAAAGTCCTAGAAACAACTGATATTAGACATTGTTTAACATCAACATTTCATTAGTTTGACCACTTAGCCCAGGAGTTTAAAATGCACCTCTTTTTTTTTTTCTCTCAGGTTAGTTCTGCCTCTCCCACTGAAACTGCTACACTTCACATTCTAATACAGACTTCAGCAAGGCCAGGCAAGGGGGAGGGAGGGATTGCCCAGGACTTTTTAACCCTTTTTTTCCTGGTTGAGAAATCAGGTTAGGTTTGAATGCAGAAAATCACAAAACATTATTTCCCACCACTTTTGGGGAATGGAGCTGCTGAGCTCTCCGCCTAGGGGGACTGGAGTAAACAAATCTCTTAGGAACAAGGAGAAGGACTGTAAAGTACCCTGCAATGAGTATCCCTAAGCCTAAGAATAGGGGACCTGAGGGAGGACAAAGGGAGCCCATCCTCCAACAAAAAACACCAAACACCAAAACAATATAAAGACAACAGACACTAACACGTCCAAGCACACTCGTCCGCGCCTAGACTTGAATAGGCAGCCGAACGCGACCTCTGACGGGGTAGGACCCTGCGTCCACTCCCGCCTGGATAGAAGGAGCACTCCGTCTCCTTCGTTCCGAAAAACCACAGTCAGGTCCTCCTGACTGCCCTCCACCCATGGAACGTCTTCCAGGGCTGCAGCTTGCGGGACCGGGGCGTCCCCCCTTCCGCGGCCAGAGGGTCCTCACGGACCACAGAGGCGGCTGCATGGAGAGGGATTCCACGTCCTCTCCCTTGTTTCAAACCGAAACCAAAACTCACATACACACTGCGGGGACACACACAAACATTCAAGACTCACACCAACGTACCTCCAAGGGGTCTTCGAGCTCCTGGGGTCGTGCACTCATCCCGGACGAGCCCCCAAATGTAGGACCCCCCAAAAGGAAGACCCTTACTCGAGTCTCAGGATGGCGCGCTCCAGGAAGCACGAGAGACCGGCTTGATGCAAAAGCACGAGGCACTTTAATAACGGAGCTCCGGGCCAACACGTATCTCACGCAGGAGATAGAGGAGTTGACCACGAGGCTCAGAAGTCAGGGGTTTATATAGGAAAAGTTAGGGAGTTTAGCATGGGTACACATAATTGGCTGATTCAAACATAAGCGGGCACATGACTACATTGATTACATCAGCAAGTAGTACGTGCAAATTGACATTCCAGCAATGTGGTAGGGCAGTTTATTTTGGTTAGCAGGCGGTCAAGTTAACCTTAAAGAAAAGGGAAGAAGGGGGAAAGTGGGCGACACCAGATGGTCCACGGCCTTGTGGAGATTGTTTATCCTCCATGGCCAGTTAGATTTTGATGTTTTGGCAGTCTTATTTTAGGCTTGTTAAGGTATGTTCAGGCCTCAAGCCTGTCCCTCTTTGTTTCTTTTCCTAAGTTCATTTGCTAGACTACAGATTCTGTGCTTTAATTATGGGCACTTAAATTTTAACTCCTTCAGTCCCAGCCCTAATAAGGGAGACAACAACTTCTTACTCTTTGCTTTGCTGATCAGCTCTTCTACTCCAACTTTTGAAGGAGCTTTGCAAAGGGGCTGACATCTTTTGTGTTCAGAGGCCTCAGCCAGGGGCTAGAATTTGCTGGAATTCAGTCTTTATCCTTTGGATTAAAAAAAGACCTGCCAAGAAAACCCTGCCTGTGGTCTGCACCATGTAGATCAGAGAGATGAGCTTAGTTGATGATGGGTCACGTGGCCAACTCATCTCTTCATCTCTGCCCACTGGGCATGAGTTCTTTCCTTCAGCAGCACCCAGCTCATCTCACCCTCCTCCCAAACACATAAGAAACAAAACAGCCTTCAAAGAGCAAAGCAAGGAATTCTTCACTTTTAAAAACAGTTATTTCTGGGTAGAGGGGTTGTGGGTGATGTTTCTTCTTTAGGCTTATCTGAATTGTTCAGATTTTCTATTAATATCATGAAACGTATTTTTTTGTGCAATGTAAAAGGTTAAAAATAAATTCAACTGCACAGATAATTTGTGAAATAAATGAATCATCAAAGCAGCTGAATATGGAGACAACTGAATATATGTAATCTATATGATTGTATATAATCATATTCTTATTTTATTCCTCAGTTCTTTGTCAAATTCCTAGAACACCACATACTTGCTCCAAATTCCTCCCCCAATACTGCCGCCCCCAACCACACAGCAGCCTTATGAAAATGAGTTTTAATCATAAAAACTAAACCCTCTGCCAAAGAACAAAGTTAGAAAGAGAGGTGAACCGCCTTTGCCAATGGGGTTAAACTGCTCTTGAGGAAGTATTTCATCAGTGAGACCAATAAATGTAGCAGGTGTGATTTCCACTCCAGAGCATTTAGGTATCAGAATAACAACAACAGAAAACACCTGTGTAGCAGTTGACATGCCAGGACTTGTCCTAATGCTTTGCCTGCGTTAACTCATCAAACTCCACTGTGACCTTACAAGATTGGGGCTATTACTCTTCTTATTTTTAGAGATGAGAAAACTGAGTTACGGACAGATTAGGTAACTGGCCCCAGGTCACAAAGTTAACAAAAGGCAGGGCTCGGATTTAAACCCAGAACTGTCTAGCCCCAGAGTCCCTACTTCCAATTCTGGTTTCCTCTCTGTACTTTTTTTCCTCAATGTGTCAACCTCTTCCGAGATTCCCTTTACCTGGCTGGCAGGGACTTCTGCCCCACATGGGATTGGGATTCTCTCCTCATCTCCACACAAATTAAGTATCCTCAGCTAGAGTGAGGAGGGGGTCCTGAGTCCAAGGTGCTCCCACTTGGGCTGTGGCTTCCTGGTTCCATAACGGTGGCCATGCTCAGAGCTGGTTTGTTCCACCTGGCTCCTAGCAAACTGGAGAAATGATTCTCTGGCTGGACTGTGCTGCAGAGTTGCCCTCTGCAGGCCCCAACCTACTGGGGCTCAGTGTGCACCCAGGGTGTGGGGTTATGTCCACTCCAGGGTTATAGTCTCAGTATATTTGTTTCCTTTTTCAACCTCACATACCGAATGGCCTCTGTCACATTTTCTTATGAACAACCAACTGAATTCTCCTCAACGGTGCTGAAATAGAATTTTTATTTAACTCTTTAGGTTGACAAGAAGTATGGGGGTGGTTAGTGCTTCCATCAGGGTGGGGGTTAGAGAAGGGCATACTGTACTAACAACATGAATATGTTTGTAAATTCCTTATCCTATTGTAAATTCCCATGAACCAACTCGTGAAGGAAATGAATCATGGGAAAATATCTGGTCTAGAAGTAAAGGTAAGAGCTAGAATCACCTAGGGATGATTGTTAAAAAACAAACAAACAAAAAAACCCAAACTCCACTTCAAGGTCAGGGACTCAGAACTCCCAGGAGGATTTTGATGCGTGCTTGAGTTTGAGATCCTTTGGTTTACAGAGTCCAAGCATTTGCTTTACCCATGAACTGGCATTCTACTATTGAAAACAAAACGGCTAGATAATGAATGAAGTCCATCAGGATAGCCAGAGAAAACCTTGTGGGTAAGTCCCCGTGGCAAGGCGGTGTCTGTCTGTGTGTGGGATGTTTCTGGGTTTACCCATAGCAGTATTCTCAGAGGGAAAACCAGAATGAGGTTTGAAAAAAAAAAAAAAAAAAAACTGTTAAGAAAAATTATGTAAAATTTGGGAGTGAAGCAAAAAGGTGATTGCCTGACATTTTAATGCCACGCTAGAGTGATTTCTAATGAGCCTGCCTTAGGGCATTCTGACTCTGAGGGAATGTAATTTTCTTTGACTTACTATTCACAATTGATTAGAGCTCATTTGTTTTACAGCTCTGAAAAGTTAAGATTAAATTGCATTAAATTGAAAAAGGAATTTCTTTTTTGTCCAGTCGAGAAGATAACCCCAAAGATTAAGGTTTTGTTGCCTTGTAGGAAATCCATCAGTTTTGTAGTTGGCTTAGCATTTTAGCTCAGCATTCCTTTTCTGCTGACCGTATCAACCGGGTTTCTCATATCCTCATAGAGCAACTTGCCCCTGCATTGAGTTAAATCAAACTTTGACACATGTTTATTATGTATTCAGATGAGAATTATGATTGTTAATACTCTGAAAATGATGCTTTCACAAAGCATAGGTCTGAGGAGGAAGCTGAGACAAAAACTGAAGAACTCCCCATGGGAGCAGAGTTAAACTGTCTAGGAACAGATTGAGAGGGAGAGTTCCAGAAAAGTTGAGTGAGCAGTTCTGCATGAAGGTCACGAACACAATGGGGCTGTCAAGTCCCATTCTGGCTGGTTATGGTTCCACTGAGGTGGACTAGGATGGTCCAGGCACCATTCTCTCACTGGGGAGAGGAAGGGGATGCTTATCCCTCTTCTTTATGCCTGCTGGTAACCTATTTCCCAAAGATCCTAAAGAGAGATTCTGGGGTTAGGGAGATAGCTCAGCTGGTAGAGTGCTTGCCTCGCAAGCACAAGGCCCTGAGTTTGATCCCCAGTACCGCAAATAAAAAAAAAAAAGAGAGATTCTGAATCACAGACTACATTTATTGCATCACTTCCTGTTTTGTCTTCGGCACATAAGGACTTGTGAGATGTGGCTTGTTTCTGTTGTTGTGTCACAGTCTGGTTTCTACTCGGTTCTGATTGAACACATACAGTTACAAATGTGTGACTAGCATTGCCTAATTCATTCTTTTAGGTATGACTGAACACATCTTTAAGTTATGGAACACTATAACTAACCAAATCTTAGGAACTCTTGATTTTAGCACCAAATCTCGTTCCAGCCTCAATAATCACTTTCCTTTTTGAAACATCTGAACTCTTGTATAAACTTCCAGGCTTTGATAGGATCTGAATAATATTCATTCCTTGGTTGAATCCCCTTATCTCTGCCCATTTCCTTTCTTCTTTTCTCAAGATCATCTCTCCTTCATCTGCTGTTCTCAGCCCTCCCATCAGTGAAGCTGAAAATGGAGATGCTCTTATTCAAGGCAGTTTTCAGATAAAAGAACAGAGAATATAAAGGAATCAAAGCGAGTAGATGTGACCAGTTACCCAAGAAAATGGCTAATTGCTTATGTATTCCTCGGGCAAATTGCATCGCCATTTGGAAAATAAGGGGGTTTGACTAGATAATCTCTAAGATTTCTTCCAGAGCTAAATTCTGTGAATGTACAAATATTTGCTACAGCTGGGTGTTGTTTTTGGCTTTAGGATTCCTGGCAGTAAAAGGAAATAGGAAAAGCTGTTTAATTACATGGTGTTTGCGGTCTGACAAAAAGAAATGCAGGCTTGCATCTTTAAAGATGGAATAAACATCAAGTAAAAAGTAAAATATGGGACCCTGAGTAAGCGTGAAATTGTGTCTGTGAAAAGTCATAGTGATGATTCTGGATTACCAGTGACCAAAATTTAAATTGAACTAGTTTAAGCTAATGAGGTAATGTACTTTCACAAACGCACTCCCCCAACAAAAACAGAAACAGAACAACACAAAGTGTAATTAAAAAAGTAGAAAGGGCAGGATTCGGGTAATTGAGTAACTTCAGGATGTCATCTCTGCTTTCTTCTGTGTTTTGGGTTAGGCCGCCCCCATGAAACCATTGTAAGAGGAAACTTCAGCATACATTTATAAAGTTTCACAACCAGAAATGTGAAAAAACCCCTAAGGCAGGGCCCTGATTGGCTGAGCTTGGGTTGAATGCCAATTCTTGGGCCAATTATGATGCGTAGATGAATGGTGTGCATCTCCTAGTGGAGCCTAGGGTGGAGGTTTCCATTCAAGTAGAGTTGCCACTCTCAGGCAAAGAATAAATGACTTACTTGGTCCTGGTTGCTCCCTTTTTATCTATTGTACATTCAGATCTGTCACATAAATATACCCTTCTCAAAAGCTCATTATTCCTTAAAAGTCACCAGTTTTTTTCTTTTTTTAAAATTCTGACTTAGCTCCTTTCTGAAGTTTACCTGCCCAGTCTTTGGTGTCTATCTCTAAGTGCTTTTCATGGTAATGCCTCACAACCTTCACATAAAAAACCCAGGCTGCACAAAAATTGGCCAGAGGTGATAAAGTCCATTTGATAAAGACCATCAAGAACACACTTGCCATCCAAAAAAGTTAGATTAACTTGTTGAATGAAACTGAAGGGGACCTCACACCAGAGAGACTGTGGGCACCTCACCAGACAAAGGAAGATGCAGGCTCGTCATAGTATTTAGTGAGAAGTGAGGTTTAGATAAAATTTAAACAAAGCAGTGTGCGCCAGCTCAAAGCAGGATTGTGAATAAAGGGATTGACATCAGGCCTGGGCTGAGATGAGAACACAGGGTTCTGTTTCCTTGGAAACTACAAAGTTAAGATAAATGTGGAATACCATGTGCAAAATCCTTATCTGAAGTTCTGCACCTGGGGTGGGGGTGGGGTGGAAATTGAGGCTGTTTCTATGTGTTAAAATGAGATCCTCCGGGCAAGAAGGAGGTATTTCATTCTCACTGAACATGATTTCTAACAGTTAAGTTTCTGTCAGTATATGATTTTAAATAAAGCTTTTTTTTTTTTTTTTTTTAAGCAGCTTGATAGAGAAAATTCTCCTACTCCTCAGATGTGCACTTCATTAGGGTCTTCCTTGATACAACACATGGCTTTTATAGTCTAATATCAAGAAGTGATGTAAGGTCGAAATGTGTTAGTTATAAGAAGAAGTTGGTGGTCTTATGGAGTTTAAGTATATTATGGAGGTGATTCTTTGTTCATTTAGGCACTGTACGAGTATTGGTTGAGATCCCATCCGTGCCAATCATCATAAAGGTGATATCACTTCTAGAGCAGTTCACTCTATTAAGGGAAGCCTCTATGAAGGAAATAAGTCCAGTATGCCTTAATGAGGTCACTAATGAATTTTGGCATAAATCTTTGCAAGAACAAAGGAGAAGGCGTTGTAGACTGAGATCTGAGGAATTTGGTTCCACATTTGGTAACATCGGCAATGGCAGGTTTTGAGAAGAGGATATTAATTTTGAAGAAATTGGTGAGCATGGGTCTAGACCTTGGTGCATCACTGAGTTCACCAGCTGCAATGGGGTGGGTACGTTTATGAGCATGCGCACAGGATACCCTCCTCCCGCTTCCTGAGAGTTCAATTTTCCAGCCTCTCAGTCTGAGATCTTTCCCCATTGCAAAGGAGCTTATTTAGCGGACTCGCAGGACAGTTTGGAAGTGCCAGGGATTTACCCCCCACCCCCCTTCCTCAAGAGACAATCCTTGACTGAGGAATGGCAGTTGTCTCTCACTTGGATGATTCTGAGGGTTTCTCTATAGTTTTTCAGATGGTTCCTAGTAGGATTGAAACCCAGTTGCCTACAGAGGTAGCCTACACCATAAGGCACACGTTTTGACTTTTCCTTCTTCAGATCTGCTTTCTCTGCTTCCTTTGGTCGCTTTTCAGATACAACACTTACTCCCAAGTTGTCTCAGGGTGGGCATTTGGAGGAAACTGAACTAAAATGGCAAGCTTCTCCCTGAGAGAATAGAACACAGAGGCATGGAAACGTGGCTGGAAGAGTGAGGAGAGGAGACAGAGAAAGTGGTGAATGCTCTGAAGTACATGTAGAAGTGAGGACTCCATCACTTAACCAGGGTCAGTGCTGGAGAGGTCATGACCTTGATCCTGAAGTCACCTTGAGATCCATGCTACTCCTGAGGGCCCTGGAAGAACAAAAGGGAGACTAGAGGCTTCAGGGGATGTTGCTGGGTGGTGAATCAGAGGGGAAAATGTGGCTGCCTGAGCAGAACTCCAGGCTGAAAGCACTGTTCTGCATTGCATATCTGAAGTTAACTTCTTTGCTGAAGAATTTTATGCATGAGGGGCTGGGGTTTTGGCTCGGTGATAGAATGCTTGCCTAGCATGTGTGAGACACTGGGTTCGATTCTCAGTACCACGTATAAGTAAATAAATAAGTGTTCATCAACAACTAATAAAATATTAAAAAAAAGAATTTTATGCATGATCACTTATTTCTCAGAAGGAATCAGTAAACAATTAAGCTTTTTTACTCTATGCTTAGTGACTCTACTTCCAAGCAGCATAAATCTTTGCCTGTTATCTCCACACTGATGTAGGAGAGAGGAGGCTGGACACCCGAGGAATTTTCAGGATGCAGGTTTATTGACTTCAGGGTTCAGAGGGCTACTGCCTAAAATATTCTCTGGACCAAGAATCTGGAAATTCTTTGAACTTTATACCCTGGCGGGGGTGGGAGTTAGTGTTTTACATTTTTGCAGAAGTTTACATAAAAGTAATTTTTCCTGCAAACTTGGTATTTACAAACAAAGAGGAAGCTACAAACCGCAATGCCCTCTGCAGAAGACTTTTCTGATAGCTGATATCCTGCATAAAAACAAGAAGAGGAACTTATGTTACAAATATGATGGGGGTTTCTGCTTAATTATGGTAAGGGTCTTCTGGGTGGGGGTTTCTGGTCTGCTTCAAAATCATTGATGATTAAGGAACAACTGATAAAGAATGAACTAGCCTATCATTTTGGGGGTTATCCTCTGTGTAGGAGGCTCTTAGATTTTCTGTCAAATTTAACAAACCTGGAAAAATTCAGAAGCGTGAATTCAACTCTGTTAATAATAGTTTTTCTAGTGACAGTGTATTTCAGGAAACTTCATTTGACCCCATTTCCTCAAATAATTATGCCAGAAATAAAACAACACTGCATTCCAAATATGAACCCTCCAATCCTGAGATAATGGTAATAAACGTGTGCAAAATGAGGTGGTGATGGTAGCTGTCTTCCTTGTCTCCAAGCCATCCTTCTCCCCTTCTTCTATGGTAATAAAAGCCGAGCATATGGTTGCTAGCTGGAAACCAAATCTCAAGTCGTCCTTGCAGCTGGGATGGCTAGTGGCCAAACCCTGATTAACAGAATGTGAGTGGAAGTGGTGTGACAGCTTCAGCCCTTACTTGCTTAGGAGGACGTCTCTGGGCTTAGCTTCCCACTGGCTATCCTGTTGATACTTGCAGGAATCTTAGAATCTTAGATATCATGGGTGGAATATGGCATGTCAACATTAGTGTGGGTTCCCGAATGTGCTGAGGAAAGCCTCCAGCTGATCGGAATACCCACCTTAAATTTAATGATTTGAGACAGAAACAATTTTCTTTCTTCCTCAAACAAAATTATTGTTAGGTTTCTTGTTACCTTAACTCCTGCATACACACATACGAATACTAAAACGTATTTCTTTTGAACTCCATCCTGATTGCTAATCTGATGCATATGGGCTAGTTTTAGAGCATTCTAGATGAATACTGACTTTTGCCTAAGAAAATGTTATCAATGAAGGGAGTGTTCGCCCTTGTTCAATTCATTAATTTGTCTCGTTAGGCATTGATCCATCCATCCCCCACTGTATATGCTGTGTTGAGACTCAATATTTGTAGGTCTCTTTCCTATGGGATATCTGGGGATATGAGTGACTCAAAGATGAATGATGCCCAGTACCTGCTCTCGAGAAACTTCCAGTTTAGAGACTCTAGATGAAAAACAAAATATTGAAATAGGGGTAATTATGATGAATTTTTGTTCTTGGGAATTTTAATTAAAATTGAAAAAGGCTGGTTTCATTTATGTTACTTCATTATTATGATTTTTGAGAATGTTCTCCCTGGTTTATATTTTTGCATTCATTTTTAAGACTGGTGTTTACAGAGGGAATGAGCATTTTTATTTCATGGCAATAAAACATGGGTGAGTGCAAGCAATGTTGTCAGTCACCATAAACACAGCCTTTTCTCCTCCCCTTGCCCCGCTTCCACGGCCCCAAGAGAGTATTAAATGCTGGAAAAGCTGACTTGTCATGGTGCCCTTGAGCCTTCCTGTACTCAAGGAAATTCCCAAGGTTCAAGCATCTTCTTAAGTGATGAAGACCAGAAGGAAAAATTGAAAGGACCAGCCTGGAAGGTTTTGCCAGGTAGGAGGAATTTTCTTTTCTTAGGGATGGTTTTAAGGATGGGCACTCTCTAGTTTGTTTCTATTTATTTTTACAAATGCATTTCTTATTTTTCATTAACCTAATAAGAAAGACAGAGACATGTGGAAGTATGAACAGACATATGAGAAAGAGAATGAGAGATGGAAATTGAGACAAGGATATAGACACAGAGAAAAGACACTAAAGGAATGTCTGTTAGATATACAGAGAAAGAGTGTGACTTTTTACCCCTAAAATAAAAACTGTGGTAAAAGGGGATCTGAAACTCTCTGAACTTCTGCTGAGCAAGAAGATATGAAATATTTTGAAATGTAACCACAATTTACCATTAATGTGGAAAAGGGAACTCAACTTACAGGGACTCAAGCATGTTTCATGAATTATTTCATTGATACAAAGCTTTGGGAGATTTAAAAATTGGAGATTAGTGTTAGAATGGTGAGGCCAAGGGAAGAAGAAAGCATTAAAAAATTAATGAATGAATGGGCTTAGTGGAGAAATAAAACTGAGATAAAAAAATGAATCTCCTTTTCAGGGTATTCCCAGGAGTAGTGGGGGCAATTTGAGTTAGAAGTGGAAGTGGTTTTCTTCTGTTGAGCTTATAAGGATTCATGTTATTTAACTATGGCTTCTCTTTCCATTTGACAACTGTACCCAATTTTGACAAATAAGTGATAATTTTAATTTTGTATGAAAACTTCAAATGTCACCTGGTTCTAATTTCAGCTATTTGGAAGGTGGATGAGGAAGTTTGAGGTTGGATTGGGCAACTTAATGAGATTGTCTCTCAAAATAAAAAGAGCTGGGCAGTAGCTCAGTGGTAGGATGCTTGCCTAATATGTGCAAGGACCTGGGTTCAATCCCTAGTACTGAAAAAAAAAATTCAAATGTGCAGCAACATTTTGATTTCACAGAGCATACTTACTGTTCAGATTCTACCATAAGCACTTTTTTTTTTTTAAACAAAGAGCAATGTCAGGGTTTTATTTTATTTTATTTTATTTTTTACCCTAAAAACTGGTGAATTTTATTACACATAAATTTTACCTCAATAAAACCAAGGATCTTGTATATATATTATAGTTTTCTTAGAGGGAATAACACACAACAAATGTTGTTAACAAATAACTAGCTTATTTTTCACCTGGACAAATAACCTGGTTTTGTATTAACCTTGAAAATTCCTAATTTATTTATTTTACTTAAAAATTTGTTCTAATGAGTTATACATGAGAGTAGAATGCATTTTACCACATTGTACACAAATGGAGCACAACTTCTCATTCCTCTGGCTGTACATGGTGCAGAGTCACACCAGTAGTGTAATCATACATGTATATAGGGTAATAATGCCCATCTCATTCCACTGTCCTTCCCGCCCCGAATTCCCTCCCCTCCCCTCACTCTTCTCTGCCCAATCCAAAGTTCCTCCATTCTTCCCTCCCCCACTTCACCCCCCATTATGCATCAGCATCTGCTTATTAGAGAAAACATTTGGCCTTTGGTTTTTTGGGATTGGCTTATTTCACTTAGCATGATATTCTCCAGCTCTATCCATTTACCTGCAAATGCCATAATTTCATTCTTCTTTAAGGCTGAGTAATATTCCATTATATATATATATATATATATATATATATATATATATATATATATGTACCATGTTTTCTTTATCTATTCTCTGTTAAAGGGCATCTAGGTTGGTTCCATAGTTTAGCTATTGTGACTTGATCTGCTATAAACATTGATACCAATAGCACTTTAATTGAGCTGTTTCATCACACATCCACCACTTTATCTATCTATTCATCCATCTATCTAAAATACATTTTATTTTTCAATGCATTTTTTAAAAAATGGAATCTATGTTGCCCAGGTTGAAACTCATATGCTCAAATGAGCCTTCTGCCTCAGCCTCCCATGCCTGACTTTTAATGGATTTTAGAATAAATGGTAGATATCAGTATACTTCTTTCTAAACATTTCAGCATATTTATCATTTATCAGAGTTGAAGAAAATGATATTTTTATAGAGAACTTTAAGAAAAGTTAATGTGAAATTGATCAGAATTGAATTTGTTTTTGGTTTGGCCTTAGAGATTGAACCCATGGTTGCTCTACCACAGAGCTACCTTCCTAGTACTTTTAGTTTTTGGATTGAACCCAAGGGTGCTTTACCACTGAGCTATATCCCTAGTCCTTTTTATTTTTAAATTTTGAGACAGGGTCTCACTAAGTTGCTTAGTGCACTGATAAATTGCTGAGTCTGGCCTCGAACTTGCAATCCTCTTGCCTCAGTTTCCTGAGTTGCTGGACTTGCATGTGTGCATCACTATGTCTGGCTAGAGTTAGATTTTATGGATAATTTCCATAAATTAGGTGGTTAGGGCAGATATGTTATGAACAAACAGAGATGGGGCAAAAGAATAAAATACTGACTGTTAATTATCTATAGACTCCCCAGGAGAAAAAGTCATTACCCTTTTCTTCTCTTCTGTATTTGTCTTCAGAGTCTAAGAAATAGGTCCAAGGAAGAAAATTACAAAAGGGCCCTTTTAAAAATTTCAGGCTCTGAATGTGTAGCCCAGTGACCTTTGGAAGAGGTCTGTCCTCACAGAGTTCTATCTGGTAGTTTCAGACTCTCAGGCATGAACTTTCTGGAAAGCTCTGTGGAAGTATTTATTTTACTACTGGCCAAGAGTAATGGAGCCCTGTCAATATTTTGCAGAAACAGCAAATAAAGCACATTATAGCGACGTTAGGAAGTGAAATGATGAATAATATCACTCTGATATTTTGACCTTAAGTATTCTGAGCCCCCAAATGTGACTCTCTTTAAAAAGATCACACGGGAAATTGTTTTGCCCAGACATTCCAAGTTAATTTTGTGTCTTATGTTTGAACAAGCACTCACTACCTAAGTGGATATTTATGGCTGTTTTAGAAGATTCATCATTCTAACCACATCTTGCCTCCTTGGACATGGGTTACAATCACAGACTGAATCCGCTTTAGATTTCTCTGTGCTCTTAAACCAAGTTCCCTTAAAATACTTTGCCTCTACTCTGGCTTACTAGTTTCACAGATCCACCAAGTGTTTTGTGCTATTTGTTCTGACTATATACATATTTTTTTTTAAGTATTTTTTTTAGTTGTAGATAGACACAATACCTTTATTTCTATTTATTTATTTTTATGTGGTGCTAAGAACTGGACCCAGCACCCTGATTATATTTTCAATATATGAACTTAAAATATAATTGTAACGAAAGCATAAAAGAGAACTCAATAGGTTTTGATTCCTCCACTTAACCAAAATAATGGTCTAAGGTAAACTGATCTTCCCCCAAAGTACCTCCAAACCTTTGCTTAGAGTATTTTATCTTAAGAAGTCTTTTTATTTTTTCTTGAACTAATGAATTTATGTCACAAATATTTGTTGAGCACGTATTATGTGCTAAACCCTGGAGATACTTTGTGGAAAACAAAAGGATTCCTCTTGATGCTTGTATTCTAGCTAATACAGGGTATGAGCATGAATTATCAATAATAAAACCATGATGAATATTATGGAGTGAATATTATAGAAGGTGGCAGGAGCAGGAAGAAAGGGGAAGCAGAGCAGAGTAAGGGGGTCAAGGTATACTGGGAGAGTGAAGGTGGGTAGCAGTTTTGGACAGCGTGGTCAGGGTGAACCTCACCATAAGGGTGGCATTTGAGCAAAGACCTGAAAGGAGGAGAGGGACTTAATCATGGAGATAAGGGGAAAAGATTCCCCACAGTTGGAAACTGCAAGTGCAAAGACCTCAATACAGGTGGTGTGTTCAGCTTATCTGAACAACAGCCAATAGGCCAAAGTGATCTGCGAGAGACAAGTCAGAGGAAACTGAGGGCCAGGTCACTTAGCATGTTGCTGGCTAATTTGTCTTTTCCTCTGAGTAAACCAGGAAGCCATGGGAAGTCTGAGCAGAGGTGACTTAGATTTTAAAAGCATTTCCCTGGATGTATGTTGAGGATAGACTTCAAGGAGAAAGGGTGGAGCAGGGAGACCATGGAGCTTTTTCAGTCATCAGGCAAAAGGGATCATGGTGGCAGTAGAAGTGGTGAGAGACTGTCAGCTTCTGGATATAATCTCTTTGATTTCCCGACAGTTGGATGTAGGGTGTGTATGAGAAACGAGTAATGATAACTCCATGGTTTTTGGTGTGCAAATAGAAGACTCTATTGAGAGAAGTAAAGGAAGGAAAAAAAGGGGAAAGAATGAAGAAGAGAACTGTTTCAGGCATTGAGTAATAAAAACTAGGCAGATAAATCTTCACAAATACCAGTGATTCATTGAAATAAGTGTGTAAGATTCAGAGGAAGAACATGACAGGGAGTGATCTGCCATCAGACTCTGATGAGGAGGTGACATGTGAGCTGGATTTCTGAAGATGAATAGGAGCCTGCCAACTGTGTGTGTGTGTGTGAGCGTGTGCACATGTGCACTTGTATTGAAGCCTGGGAGTGATGCAGGGAGAACAAGAGAATAGTGATGTTTTCAGAATCTATAATTTCTGAATGAACGTGGCAGAACATATCTTCTAACTATGTGACCTTCACCATATTTTGTAGCCTAGTCAATCCATCTTGTAATCTGTAAAGAAATATTTTAAAAATCTTTTTTAGGGGCACAAAGGCTTGTGTTGCTGCATTTAATTTTTTTTTTTTTAAATTTGTCTTTTAGGAAATTATTGAGCATTATTTAAGAAAACTAAAAGATGATATAAAGAGTAGTTTAATGCCACTTACTTAATGCTGAGATTCTGGAGATAAAATAAAAGATTCATTTCAACAATTATGGCTAATTTTAAAGAGCTTATTTCACCCCAGGGACCACACTGCCACCAGCTTGAAATCGCACCTGGCACCTGGATCCTTTGACTTAGAGAGGCTCTCTCATTGCTGTAAATGTCTGTTATAACTCAGAATCTCACTTTCATTGTAGCCTGTTTATTCCCTACATGTACTGAGGCAAAGATGTGGTCTGCTCTTTGATCAAGCAAAGCATTTTTCTTGAAATAAATAAAAAAAAAAAAAGCTGCTGTTCTGTCCTGTCAATGAGAAAGGACTATGTTTTGGGGATTCTGTTTTGTATATTGTTAGTTGACAAAGGCAATGATGACACCTCCAATTATGTAACTTTTTACAAAATCCTTCCTCCTCCATTAGCTCATGCTGTGCTCCCAGTAACTCTGCCCGGTGGTGCTGGCTAAGTATCATTCCCTCTGTTTCATGGCAGGCAGAGCTGAGGCTTAGCGATTTCCAGACACTCTCTAAGAAACCACATAATAGGAATATGACAGGACTGACACTTGAACCAGAAAATTCAAAGTCAAGTTCTGTATCATTTTCATTGCACCACACTATACTCTCACTCCTGTTTCTGGAGAAATCTTTTTGATTTAAAATTTTTATTTAGAGCATTATATTTATACATAGTATCTAGGCTTCTTTTGACATAATTATATATACAAGGAATTCGATTTAAATCTCCTTTCTCCTCCCCTCCCCTTTTTCTCTCTCCTCTACTGGTATCCTTTCACACCTTTGCTTATTTATTTTTTGGGTACTGGGGATTGAACCCAGCAGTGCTTTTACCACTGAGCTATAAACTCAACTTCCACCACCCCTTTTTAAAACTTTGAGACAGGGTCTCAGTAAGTTGCTGAGGGCCTTGCTAAATTGCTGAGGCTGGTCTCAAACTTGCAATCTTCCTGCCTTAGCCTCCCAAGTTGCTGGGATTACAGGCGTGTACCACTGCACCTGGCTATTTATTTTTGATTGCTGCTTTTTACATATACATAAAAGTGATATTCCTGCTGATACATTTATAATATGTATATAACATGACTCTGATAGATTCGTTCTATATTTCTTTCCCTATCCCTTCCTTCCTCCCCGTCTCTCCTTCTCTTACTTCTATTCCACTGATCTTCTCTATATCTTTATGATATCAGATTCTCTCCCCCACTGCCTTCTTTCCCTTAATTTTGCTTTAAATTCCACATATGAGAGAAAACATTTGACCCTTGATTTTCTAAGTCTGATGTATTTCACTTAGCCTGATTTTTCTATTTCCATTCATTTCCTGGCAAGTACCATAATTTCATTCTTCTTTATGACTAAGTAAAACTCCATTGTGTATATACACCACACTTTTTTGGAGTGTGGGAACTGGGAATTGAACTCAGGGGCACTCAACCACTGAGCCACATCCCCAGCCCTGTTTTGTATTTAATTTAGAGATGGGGTCTCACTGAGTTGTTTAGCGCCTCGCCATTGCTGAGGCTGGCTTTGAATCCAGTCCTCCTGCTTCAGCCTCCTGAGTCACTGGGATTACAGGAGTACACAACCATGCCCAGCTATATACCACACTTTCTTGATTCATTCATCTATTGATGGGCATCTGGGTTGATTCCATTATTTGGCTATTGTGAATTGTGCTGCTATAAACACTGAGGTGGATGTCTTGCTGTAGTTTGCCGATTTTAGGTCTTTTGGGAAAATACCAAGGAGTGGGATAGCTGGGTCATATGGTGGTTCTATCCCTAGTTTTTTGAGGAATCGCCACACTGCTTCCCAAAGTGGTCGTGCTAATTTGCAGTCCCATCAACAATGTATGGGTGTACATTTTCCTGCACATCCTTGCCAGCATAGCAATTATTATAACCGTTAATATTCCTGATAATTGCCATTCTGACTAGAGTGAGATGAAATCCTAATGTAGTTTTAATTTGTATTTGGAGAAATCTTCTTAAAGAATGTACAGAAAATAAAGGACTGTGTACATGACAACCTGGCTTATCCTTCCTTATTCTCATAACCTGTGCTTTCTAAGTTTTCTGGTGACAGAGAGTAGAGAGGTGACAAGTGTGTCCTGACCTGCCCAAGGTTATGGAGAAGCCTGATCTTCTTAGTGGATTATAGGGAGCATTCCTGAATGAACATGCCCTAGAAAAGTAGTCAGGCTCATGAAATGGGATGATGGAGTTCATAAACCATACACAAATTGAGTTTGAGTTTTCTTTTTCCTTGCATTAAATCATTCAGTAGCTTATTCAATCATTTATATTGCCGTCATAAAAAGGAAATGATGCACCGCCATGTGTGAGCCTGGTGCAGTGATGGCAGAGCCTTAGGGATGAGGGGTGCGGTGGCTACCAGTCCCCCCGGAACAGGACACACTCTAGCACTGGCTCCAGTTACAAGATGGTGCCTGCTAAGAGCTTGGGCCATGCATGGTGGGGTGCAATTTAGACTCTTTCCCTGGAGTAGTGTAACCTCTGGAACTCCAGGTGGTACCCCAGCTGGATTCACGGCCTGTGCGGAGTGCAGGATTCTCTAGTAGCAAAGACTACTAGTGCAGTGATTAGGGCCACTGAGGCCTCCTGATTACCTCCTGATTACCTCTACCTTCAGAGAGAAGTCTGTCCTGGTTGCAAACTGATTGTGACTTTGGGGGATGGGGTGGCCTCGGCAAGGTGTTTCGTTTCCTTCTCTATGTGGCCATCCTGAGTTTCTGTGCTCTACAGGATTTCTGCCACTCCTTCTACACTCCAGCACTGTCTTTTAGTCACCCTTGTAAAAATGTCGTTGTTTTTTCATTGTTTGGGTCCTTTCTGTGGGGTGGGGGAGAGCATTGGACACCTCTAGTTGGCCAGCTTGCTGATGTCACTTTGAGCAAAGGGCATAATTGATGGATGAACCAGGCAATATGAAAAACCAGACAAGACAGGATATGAAGAGAGTCTAGGATAGTTACAAACTGTCCAACTGAGGTTCTTTTTTGTTCCAAAATTTTAAACTCACAAATTAATTGTGTGCCAGTATTGTAATTACCACAGCTGATTGGAATATCATGGCCGTCAACACCCAATTATTGCTTTGCAGAGAGTTATGTTAAACTCTGGTTATTGTGATCCTTATCCCTCGCTGGAGGAAAACTCCAAGATTTTTTTTTTTTTTTGGAGTCTAATGAGACATTAATTGTCATTGAAATGTTTGACACTGCTTCCCTCAAATATTTTAAAACAAAATTGTATATATATCCAAACCATCATAAGATTTGTGAAAGGGCACAGAAAGCAAATGGTAATGTTTATGCAATAGGTTAAAACTAAACTTTAGTTTTGTTCTTACTTTCATGCATGTTGTTTGAATTTTAACATTATGTGTACAGAAAAGTTTGTTCATGTCCCCCAATTGTTTGACTTCTGGAGCTTCCTTTCCAGATGTGGTACACTGCAAGACTTTCTTGTAAGAAAGCCAAAAGTCCAGAAAAAAAAAAAAACAAACAAAAAAAACAAAATAAAAATGAGAGAAGTCAGCTCTGATTACAGATAATAAAGTGTAAATGGAAAGAAAATTTAAAAATGTGTTAAAATTAATTTTCACATTTGCAATGTTTATTTCATCCAAATATTTTGAAGGTGCTGATTACCTCAGTTGTATATATACAAAGAAAACATTTAAAAATTAATTTTCTCTTTCCTTTCTCCATTTACTTGATAATAGTCACTTGCCTTTCTCTGTGTGGAACTAAAGATGCTGTTGAAGGCAAATGGATAGGAGAAAGATGAAATGGCTTGTTCAAGTTTGCAGAGCAAATGGCCAAGCTGAAGCCAGAGTCAAAGTCTATGGGCTGCCTTTGAAGTCAAGTTTTTTCACTTTTTTGGGTGGAGGGTGTAAATAATGAAAAAGATGTGATCACCTCACATCTTTGAATCGTTCTTAAGGAGTAAATTGAGCATGAGCAGTAGATAAGTGTCCTTAGGGAAGCAGGGCAGCTACACTTCACACTTTCTGGAAAGAGGAACTCAACTGTTGGATATCTGGCACTTGTAGGCATGGTGATGGCTCTTTGCACATGATATTCCATCTGAAGGGCCCAAGGCTGAAAGTGATGTGGCTACTATAGAGATTCTTGCTTAACCTCTTCAATATGTTTAAAGAAATGTGCTCTAACATTCACCAATTTTAAAAATTGTTTCTGGTATAGTAAAATTTCCCCAAATATAACATTCAGTTCTCTAAGCCTATGTGAGCCATTTATAATTAATTCCATTCCCTGCAGCACCTAACACAGAGTTTGGACATAAATGTTGCTCCTTGAAGATCTGATAGATAAAGGAACTTGGGTCTTTAGTTTACATTTTTTACCCCAGGCTAAATTTCTCCCAGTTCATTATTTGACATAAAGTATACTTAGGAGTTGAATGACAAGTCTTGACTTGGAGATTTTCACTGAAGGGTTTGAAGCAGATGGTTGATGTCCATTCAAGTCCTGCGCCTGTAATCAGGTCACCTGGGGTATGTGGGCTGGTCCTGACAGCCCATAGCTGTGTAGCTCTGGTATGCTGCTTAACCTGTCTTGTGTTATGGGGTGCAACTTAAGAACAGACCGATCACCACTGAGAAGTCCAAATTTGAGAGTCTTTATTAAGCCGGCCAGCTAACTGTCTCACATAATGCCCCAAAAACTGGCCATTGGGAGAACATCCCCAACCACAGGTTTGTAGGGGTTCTTATACCAAAAATCACCTCAATCATAAGTGTCTGTTGCTATGATTCAAAATTATAAACTAACATCATGAGATCATCAACAGAGGGAGAAGTGGGTCAAAATGACCCTTACCTAGGTACAAACTAAAGAATTGTTACTAACATCCACACAATCACTGTTCACATGGTACATTGTTTAGGAGCAATAGGAATCAAAAGAGAGCAATTTTTCTTTACCTAGGAATTGTCATTCTGTATTGTTAAATATGTCACACTAAGTAACTGATGATGGGTACAGAGGCGGGGTGTCCCCATGGGAGAAGCTTATTTCCTACAAAACATGGGGTCTCAGAGCAAAATGGAGTCTGTTTAGTCATTTCCCTTAGAGTCTGGCCTATAACATTCTCATGGAGTCAGATCTGTCAGCCCATCACACTTGCGCCCAATTTCTTCTATTTCCATCAACAAAATGAGCACAGTAATGCCTGATCTGCTGCCTTCTCCCAGGTTTGAGGAGAGAAATGTGAAGATATTAGTAGAATAACTTATAAAACAGCAGTCAACTGAGAGTGAAAATTAAGTAAATGAATTAAATCAAATAATACACATTAAATTACACAAAAATGTTTTATTAATACATAGGCAAATATCAGTTCCTCTATTTCTACAGACTTGAGTTTCAAATTAGGGAAAATTCTTTTTAAATTTTACATAATGAAATTCCAAGAAGAGGGCACAGTGCTGGGACTCGGAGCAACCACTGGGGCTCTGGCGGCTGCCCAGGGGAGGAGTGGTGAGGAGAGCTATGTGGATTCAGGACACCGGGGCCTGCCCTGAGGAGGAGGAGGAGGAGCGTGGCCACTTGGATTCGGAGTGACTGCACCAGAGCTACAGGCGGTTGCCAGAGGAGAAGCCGCGCGGCGAGCAGTTTGGACTCAGAACGACTGCTTCTGAACACCGGGGCCTGCCCTGGGGACGACGAGGAGGAGGAGCGTGGCCACTTGGATTCAGAGTGACTACACCAGAGCTGCAGGCGGTTGCCAGAGGAGGGGCTGCGTGGCGAGCTGTTTGGACTCAGACCACTTCTGAACACCGGGGCCTGCCCGGAGGAGAAGGAGGAGGAGGAGGAGGAGCACGGCGGGTCCTTTGGACTTGCAGTGACTGCATTAGCGCTCCAGGTGGCTGCTCAGAGGAGAAGGCGAGTGCAGTCCACTGAAACCTGA
This sequence comes from Sciurus vulgaris, assembly GCF_902686455.1. Classification (NCBI taxonomy): domain Eukaryota; kingdom Metazoa; phylum Chordata; class Mammalia; order Rodentia; family Sciuridae; genus Sciurus; species Sciurus vulgaris. The sequence goes on from NC_136470.1 coordinate 117,700,495, forward strand.
ACAATATGAGAAAACAAGGAAAGAAAATGCTGCAAACAAATCTAGATGTTACATCAATAAAACCCAATGACAGCATGGCAGAAGAAATGACAGAAAAGGAGTTCAGAATGTACATAATTAAAATGATCAGAGAAGCAAACGATGAGATGAAAGAGCAAATGCATGCACTGAATGATGAGATGAAAGAGCAAATGCAAGCATTGAATGATCGCACCAATCGACAGTTAAAAGAGCAAATACAGGAAGCAAAAGATCATTTCAATAAAGAGTTAGAGATATTGAAAAAAAAACAAACAGAAATCCTTGACATGAAGGAAACAATAAACCAAATTAAGAACTCCATAGAAAGCATATCCAATAGGATAGAACACCTGGAAGACAGAACCTCAGACATTGAAGACAAAATATTTAACCTTGAAAACAAAGTTGAACAAACAGAGAAGATGGTAAGAAATCATGAACAGAATCTACAAGAACTATGGGATATCATGAAAAGGCCAAATTTAAGAATTATTGGGATTGAGGAAGGCCTAGAGAAACAAGCCAAAGGAATGAACAATTTATTCAATGAAATAATATCAGAAAATTTCCCAAATCTGAAGAATGAAATGGAAAATCAAGTTCAAGAGGCTTATAGGACTCCAAATACACAAAATTACAACAGACCCACACCAAGGCACATTATAATGAAAATACCGAACATACAAAATAAAGACAGAATTTTAAAGGCTGTGAGAGAAAAGAACCAAATTACATTCAGGGGGAAACCAATACGGATATCAGCAGATTTTTCAATCCAGACCCTAAAAGCTAGAAGGGCCTGGAACAACATTTTTCAAGCCCTGAAAGAAAATGGATGCCAACCAAGAATCTTATACCCAGCAAAACTTACCTTCAAATTTGACGATGAAATAAAATCCTTCCATGATAAACAAAAGCTAAAAGAATTTACAAAAAGAAAGCCAGCATTACAGAACATTCTCAGCAAAATATTCCATGAGGAAGAGATGAAAAACAAAGAAGCAAATCAGCAAAGGGAGGAATTATCCTAAAGGAATTGTCAAATAAAGGAGGAAACAAGTTGTGTCAAACAAATAAATAAATAAAATTTAAAAAATGAACCAAATGACCGGGAAACCAAATCATATCTCTATAATAACCCTGAATGTTAATGGCCTGAATTCATCAATCAAAAGACATAGACTGGCAGATTGGATTAAAAAGAAAGATCCAACAATATGTTGCCTGCAAGAGACTCACCTCATAGAAGAAGATACCCATAGACTAAAGGTGAAAGGATGGGGAAAAACATACCATGCACATGGACTCAGCAAAAAAGCTGGAGTAGCCATCCTCATTTCTGATAATGTGGACTTCAAGCCAAAGTTAGTCAGAAGGGATAAAGAAGGTCATTTCATACTGCTTAAGGGAAGCATAAATCAGCAAGATATAACAATCATAAACATCTATGCCCCAAACAGTGGCTCATCCATGTATGTCAAACAAATCCTTCTCAATTTCAGAAACCAAATAGACCATAACACAATAATACTAGGTGATTTTAACACGCCTCTCTCACCACTGGACAGATCTTCCAGACAAAAATTGAACAAAGAAACCATAGATCTCAATAACACAATCAATAATTTAGACTTAACGGACATTTATAGAATATATCATCCAACCAAGAGCGAATACACTTTCTTCTCAGCAGCACATGGATCCTTCTCTAAAATAGACCATATATTATGCCACAAAGCTAATGTTAGCAAATACAAGAAGATAGAGACACTAGCATGTATTCTATCAGATCATAATGGATTGAAGTTAGAAATAAATGAAAGAGTAAAACACAGAAACTATTCCAACATCTGGAGATTAAACAATATGCTATTATATGATGAATGGATAACAGAAGATATTAGGAAGGAAATTAAAAAATTCTTAGAGGTAAATGAGAACAAAGAAACATCATATCAAAATCTCTGGGACACTATGAAAGCAGTACTTAGAGGGAAATTTATTTCATGGAGCGCATTTAATAAAAGAAGTAAAACTCAACAAATAAACGACCTAACACTACAGCTCAAAGCCCTAGAAAAAGAAGAACAGAACAGCACCAAAAGTAGTAGAAGACAGGAAATAGTTAAACTCAGAGCTGAAATCAATGAAATTGAAACAAAAGAAACAATACAAAAAATTGACAAAATAAATAGTTGGTTCTTCGAAAAAATAAACAAAATTGATAAACCTTTAGCCACACTAACAAAGAGAAGACGAGAGAAAACCCAAATCACTAAAATTCGGAATGAACAAGGAAATATCACAACAGACAGGATTGAAATACAAAACATAATTAGAAGCTATTTTGAAAATCTATACTCCAACAAAATAGAAAATTTTGAAGACATCAACAGGTTTCTAGAGACATATGAATTGCCTAAATTGAATGAGGAGGACATACACAATTTAAATAGACCAATTTCAAGTACTGAAATAGAAGAAGTCATCAAAAGCCTACCAACAAAGAAAAGTCCAGGACCAGATGGGTTCTCAGCCGAGTTCTACAAAACCTTTAAAGAAGAGCTCATTCCAATACTTCTCAAAGTATTCCATAAAATAGAAGAGGAGGGAACCCTCCCAAACTCATTCTATGAAGCCAATATCACCCTGATACCTAAACCAGACAGAGACTCATCAAGGAAAGAAAATTTCAGACCAATATCCTTAATGAACATCGACGCAAAAATTCTCAACAAAATTTTAGCAAATCGCATACAAAAACATATTAAAAAGATAGTGCACCATGATCAAGTGGGTTTCATCCCAGGGATGCAAGGTTGGTTCAACATCAGGAAATCAATAAACGTAATTCACCATATTAATAGACTTAAAGTCAAGAACCACATGATTATTTCAATAGATGCAGAAAAAGCATTTGATAAAATACAGCACCCCTTCATGCTCAAAACACTAGAAAAAATAGGGATAGTGGGAACATTCCTTAACATTGTAAAGGCCATTTATGCTAAGCCCATGGCTAATATCATTCTAAATGGTGAAAAACTGAAAGCATTCCCCCTAAAAACTGGAACAAGGCAGGGATGCCCTCTTTCACCACTTCTATTCAACATCATTCTTGAGACTCTGGCCAGAGCAATTAGACAAACCAAAGAAATTAAAGGGATACGAATTGGAAAAGAAGAACTCAAACTATCCCTGTTCGCTGATGACATGATTATATATTTAGAGGAACCTGGAAATTCCACCAGAAAATTCTTAGAACTCATAAGTGAATTCAGTAAAGTAGCAGGTTACAAGATCAATGCTCATAAATCCAACGCATTTTTATACATAAGTGATGAATCTTCAGAAAGAGAAATTAGGAAAACTACCCCATTCACAATAGCCTCGAAAAAAATAAAATACTTGGGAATCAATCTCACAAAAGAGGTGAAAGACCTCTACAATGAGAACTATACAACACTAAAGAAAGAAATTAAAGAACACCTTAGAAGATGGAAAGATCTTCCATGTTCTTGGATAGGAAGAATTAATATTGTCAAAATGGCCATACTACCTAAAGTGCTATACAAATTCAATGCAATTCCAATTAAAATCCCAATGACGTACCTTACAGAAATAGAGCAAGCAATTATGAAATTCATCTGGAAGAATAAGAAACCCAGAATAGCTAAAGCAATCCTTAGCAGGAAGAGTGAAACAGGGGGTATTGCAATACCAGATCTTCAACTCTACTACAAAGCAATAGTAACAAAAACGGCATGGTATTGGTACCAAAATAGAAAGGTAGATCAATGGTACAGAATAGAGGACACGGACACAAACCCAAATAAATACAATTTTCTCATACTAGACAAAGGTGCCAAAAATATGCAATGGAGAAAAGATAGCCTCTTCAACAAATGGTGCTGGGAGAATTGGAAATCCATATGCAACAGAATGAAACTAAACCCATATCTCTCACCATGCACGAAACTAAACTCAAAATGGATTAAGGACCTTGAAATCAGACCAGAGACCCTGCAGATTATAGAAGAAAAAGTAGGTCCAAATCTTCACCTTGTTGGTCTAGGATCAGACTTCCTTAACAGGACTCCCATAGCACAAGAAATAAAAGCTAGAATCAACCACTGGGATAGATTCAAACTAAAAAGCTTTCTCTCAGCAAAGGAAACTATCAGCAGTGCGAAGAAAGAGCCTACAGAGTGGGAGAATATCTTTGCCAATCATACTTCAGATAGAGCACTAATCTCCAGAATCTCTAAAGAACTCAAAAAACTCTACTCCAAGAATTCAAATAATCCAGTCGACAAATGGGCTAAGGAAATGAATAGACACTTCACAGAAGAAGATCTACAAGCAATCAACAAACATATGGAAAAATGTTCAACATCTCTAGTAATAAGAGAAATGCAAATCAAAACCACCCTAAGATTCCATTTCACCCCAATTAGAATGGCGATTATCAAGAATACGAGCAACAACAGGTGTTGGCGAGGATGTGGGGAGAAAGGTACACTCATACATTGCTGGTGGAGCTGCAAATTAGTGCAGCCACTCTGGAAAGCAGTGTGGAGATTCCTTAGAAAACTTGGAATGGACCCTCCATTTGATCCAGCTATCCCACTCCTCGGCCTATACCCAAAGGACTTAAAATCAGCATACTACAGAGATACAGCCACATCAATGTTCATAGCTGCTCAATTCACAATAGCCAGACTGTGGAACCAACCTAGATGCCCTTCAATTGATGAGTGGATAAAGAAACTGTGGTATATATATACAATGGAATATTACTCAGCCATAAAGAATGATAAAATTATGGCATTTGCAGGCAAATGGATGAAATTGGAGAATATCATGCTAAGTGAGATAAGCCAATCTCAAAAAGCCAAAGGACGAATGGTATCGCTAATAAGTGGAGGATGACACATAATGGGGGGGAGGGAAGGGTTAGTGTTAGGGTTAGAGTTAGGGTTAGGGAAGGGGGCAAGTATGGAGGAAGGAAGTACTGTATAGAGGGTAAAGAGGGGTGGGAGGGGTGGGGGGAAGGGAAAAAATAACAGAATGAATCAAACAACATTACTCTATGTAAATTTATGATTACACAAATGGTATGCCTTTATGCCATGTACAAGCAAAGAAACAACATGTATCCCATTTGTTTACAATAAAAAAAAAAATTCCAAGAAGACTAATATTATTCAACAAACAAAAGAGTGTTTCCTATGTGCCAGGCACAAGTTTAGAATTTTATAATAATGAACTCAATCCTGATAACACCACAAGGTAGGTGCTGTTGGGGAAAATGAGGCACAGAGAAGTGGAGCAATTTGCCTAAGAACCATTACTGAGTAGAGGATCTGAGGTTCAAATACAGGTAACCTCTCTCCAAGAGTTCTGTCTGTGCAACTGGATATCCAAGGATGCAAAGATGAAGTATCTCCTGCCCCACTTGGACCCCTCGTTCAATTGTGACTACCATGTTCTTATTTTTTTTGTGGTGCTGGGGATAGAACCCAGCGCCCTGTGCTTGCAAGGCAAGCACTTTACCAACTGAGCTATCTCCCAGCCCCATGTTGTTCTTATTTTTAAACAAAGGTATTTTCATAGAGTGGAAAAACAGAAATGAAATCAAGAGTAAATGATTTTAATGGATGCTTTGGATATGAATTCACTTAGGGGAGAAGATGGGCATGTTCTGCTTCTTCTGGAAGTTTATAAAGTATTTTTGGGCTGGAATGATTTTATCAGGCAGATGTGCTCCTGAGATATTTGAATATTTCTACATGCTACAAATGTTTATGGGGTCATCAAACTCTTGTATAAAAATGTAAGCAAAATCATTGAGACATGTTTATGTTCCATCAAGTGAATTCAGTGTGTGAAACAGAAGTTCTATCCCATGCCCTGTATGCTTTTTCCTTTTATAGCCACATCTGGACAACTTTTCAACAGTCAAGTCTGAGGTGTACACTGTGGGTGTTTACAGAATTCTTCCTGAGTCAGATCAACAAGACCAGTTCCCTTGCATAATTGAAACAATGTGGCAACATTTCTTTCTTTATTATTTATTTTTAAATTTTTTTATAGTAGGGATTGAACTCCAGGGCTACATTTTAAAAATAAAAAGTCATTTTTTTTTTTTTTTTAATTTTGAGATTAGGTCTTGCTAAATTGCTAAGTCTGGCCTTGAACTTGTGATCTTCCTGCCTTAGCTTCCTGAGTCATTGCGATTACAGGCATGCACCACCACACCCAGCTTCCTTTATTCTCATAAAGTGTTGATCTGGGGGTCTAATTGTGCTTTTAAAAAATAACGTCATTTGAGATATAATTTACATGCAATATGAGGTACTCCTTTTAAATGTATGAAGGCACATTTTTAAATTACAGGGTTTCTTTTTCTCTCTAGGGTTGCATCTAGAATGGAGACTTGGAAGATGTTTTGGGCCACCATCTCCCTTGCAGCTAGTTTTGGCTTCATCAGAGCACAGAGGATTGGTAATGCATGGGAATCTTTAAGATCAAATGATTACCTTGCCAGGAATCTGGTGTTCCTGACAGTCTTAGAAAATATTACAGGAACTTCATACTTAAAAAAGGGGAATCAATTAATTGAAGGAGGATTTAGTCAGAATCTGGGAACTTTTAGTAAATGATAGGTACTTGATTTTTTTTCAATACTTAATTTCAAATGACACACAAAAAATAGAGAGATATTAAAAGTACCACACTTCAGAATGTAATACCAGGCTCTCAAGTGCTTTTGTAAATGGGGCCTGTTCTGCATTCTGCTTTGTCTCTTTAGCAGAGCTGTTCCAAGAGGATAATTGTCACCACGAGATGGATAGTTTCACCAAATACGGGTGATACTGCTACAAATTTTTTTGTAGTCATTTTAATAGTGTTGAGAGTTTTCAAAATGAAAGTCATATCAAGAGAAGATTGTTTGAGTAGCCTGAAGCCCCACTGAGACACTATGAGGTTTAAATATTCAAATATAATTACATAGACTGTTATTTGTTGGGAAAAAACATGAAGCTTTCTAAATTTTTCCTTTGGCCCTGGCTCCCATCCCTGTGAACAGAAGTGGTGATAGTCAATCTTGTAATGTTTCAAAAACCTTCTAAAACTAGAAAGCTCTAGTGGAGGGGTTTAGAAAGTTACAAAGTATGAAAATGTAATACATCTCAGCAGTTGCACATGATGGAACCAATACTTGTCTGAGAAATATTCCTACAGCTGGGAGATTTCTTCTGCTTGGAGAGATGAGGGAAACACTTCATGGTTTGCATTTGATTGATCCTGAAAGAGATATTTATGGGACAAACCAGTAAGCCAGCCCTGGAACAATCACTGAATTATTTTTTCCCAACAAGATTGCACTTTGTAGAGTCAAAGGGAGACAAAGCCACTGCAGAAGTGACAGATGGATTTATTTTCCCTGGATTGGATTAGACCAACTTCCTCCAGTCCTTCTCTGTCTAAGCTCTCACTTGGCCTTTACTTTTCTAAAACATGGACTTTTCTGCCCCTTTGATTCTGAAGATTGAATCCAGAACCCTGCTCATGTTAAACAAGGACTCTACCACAGAGCTACATTCTCAGCCCTTTTTGTTTCATTTTGCAATAGGGTCTCCCTAAATTGCTGAGGTGACCTTAAACTTTTTGATCCTCCTGCCTCAGTCTCCCAAGTAGCTGAGATTACAAGTATGAGCCAACGTGACTGGCGTGAAACATGGATTTTAAATTTAACCTTCAGGATATGGACTGGAAGTTAGGAGACCTGGGTTCTATCTAGCTCTTTGAATGGATTTATAGGAGGTTCTTTCCTTTTCAGGTTTTATTTTCCTACTTTCTGACTTGGGCAAATTAGATTCCTTATTCTATACTTGTGCTATTCAATACAGTGACCATTAGCGTGTGAGTACCTAAAATAAATTAAAATGAAGTAAAATGTGAAATTTAGTTTCTTGCTCATAGTAGCTGCATTTTAAGTGCTCAATGGTCACATGGATCTCATGGTTACAAACTTTGCATGGAATAGTCTCACGGGATTATTTTCAGCTCTAAAATTTTGATTCCCTTGTTTTCATTATTGTTCAAGATTCCCACCCGTGTAAGTGTGTCCTTCCCACTCTACCTCCTTCCTTTCTTCTCACAGATGTGAGCAGTTAGCTGTAGCCCTGGCAGCAGCTGGGGGAATAGGTGTGCCAGTCAAAGGGGATTTCAGTGGGTACCAGCAGCACCCACTACCAGTACAAAACTGGGTTCTTTTATTAAGTTCAAGGGATGTGTGGAGAGTCAGGGTAAGGAATCTAACTGAAGGGTCAAATGCCAGAAAGGAATGGAGGGTGGCAGGGGATTGGATGGGCAGCCACAAGGAAGCAAAGGAGATGTTTGCAGATCTGGGGCTGTGGGCATACTGGCATCCATTGGACCTGGGTATGTAGGGGGTAAGTCACTGCATTGGGAGAGATGAATTTCCAGCCAGTAGCTGTCAATTTATAATATTCTATCTTAAAGCACCTCTTTCTCAGTCTGCAGGGAGGCCTCTGTGGGAGATGTGGTATTTCTGGTGGACACCAGCATCAACCCCCAACATGCTCGCAGTGTGCGGAATTTCCTGTACGTCCTGGTTAACGGCTTTAACGTCAGCAGAGAGACCATCCGTGTGGGTCTCGCCCAGTACAGTGATGCGCCTCATTCGGAGTTCCTGCTGTCCACCTACCACCGCAAAGGCGATGTGCTGAGACACATTCAGAGGATTCAATTTAAGTCTGGGGGCAACAAGTTGGGCCTGGCTCTGCAGTTCATTCTAGATCACCACTTCCAGGAGGGAGCCGGGAGCCGTGCAAGCCAAGGGGTGCCCCAGATCGCTGTGGTGTTCAGCAGTGGCCAGGCTGAGGACCACGTTCCTGAACTTGCTGAGGCATTTAGGAGGGCAGGCATCCTACTTTATTCTGTTGGTATCGGAAATGCAGTTCAGGCAGAGCTCAGGGAGATTGCAAGTAGTCCCAAGGAGAAGTTTACCTCCTTTGTTCCCAGTTTCTCTGGGCTGGCCAGTCTTGCCCAGAAGCTGCGGCTTGAGCTGTGTGATATTTTGGCAGAGGCAGCTCAACCAATTGGCCCTGTGTCTCCAGGTACACAGAATTCTCTCTTTTTTTCTGTTTTGAATGTCACAAAACTCAAAGCGTTTGCTCTTATTCATCTCTCCTACTCTCCTTATTTTCCATATGTCTGCATGTGTAATTTTGAATTAAAATTTCATTAAGTCGTCTGTGCTCTATGCTCTTCTCTAATCACTAACCAAAGATTTATCAATCCTGTGGATCTTACACTGGTTCTATGGACTAGTATATTAGTATTTGGCATTAAGGATGTAGTGTTTAAGTCCATTTTTGAATGAAGGATTATTTGTTTCTAGAAAGATATTGTTATTCTTAAATTAACTTATCCATATAACCTGGGGATGGGTGCAGAACAGGGGAGAGGGCCGTAGTTCTCCTAGGAAGTGGGCTTATTTCACTGCCAGTGTTTGGTATAATGTACTGGTCAAGAGGGAAAATTTAGGAAAAAGAAAGACCTGGGTCATATTCTAGTTTTCTACTTTCTACTTTTTTTTTTTTTTTTTTTTTGAGTATGAAGAATTGAATCCAGGGTGTTTTACCACTGAGTTATATCCTTAGCCCTTTTTATTTATTTGTTTTTAAATTTTGAGACAGTTTCTTGTTAAATTGCTGAGGCTGGCCCTCAACCTGCAATCCTCCTGCCTCAGCCTCCGGAGTAGCTGGGATTGCAGGCATGTGCCACCATGCTTGGCTAATTCTCTGCTTTCTATGTGTGTCATTTTGGATAAGTAAGCTAATATCTCTGAATCTAAATTTTCTTTCTGGGATGAAACTATCTGTCTTAGAGAGTTGTTGAAAGCATTAAACAAAATTGTACAAGAGAAGTGGTTGGCCCAGTGCATAGGCAACCAGAAGTGCCCAAAAGCATCACCTAGTGTTACTTGTCATTACCTGTGTTGATGATGTAGCTGTCATCAGTTTAGTACTTCTATTGGAAATGGAACATAAGCTGGTGAAGATTCTTTATAAGTTAATTACTAATCTCCATAATAAAGCATATTTTGTTTTATTATACTTTGAACAGAGAAAGAGAAAATTGCTTGTATGTTCCATCAAAATCCACAAGAGGAGAGAGCCTTTGTTATTCATTCATTATTTTGGTATTTTAAAAATATTTAATTCTTTTAAAAATTTGTTCTTTTTAGTTATACATGACAGTAGTATTTTGGTATTTTGTATAGAGTAGGTGAGTTGGGAAGGAGTGCTCATACTTTGGATCCTTTGATGCAGCAGTGTGAAATTGTAGCTCTGCATTTGCATGAACAAATAAATATTATGCCTCTTACTTTTCTACAGCACTTTAAAGTTTACAAAGAGGTTTTAGAAACATAGTAATAATAACTACCATTTGCTTGGTGCTCTATAGTTTTCAAAACTTGCTTACTTTGCTCATCTGACTGATCCATCATCTCAACTTTGTTGGATATGCAGGTAATGAGTGTTATTACTTGCATTTTTCAGATGAGGAAACAGGCCAAAGGTAACACAAGGCATCCCAGGTCTTTTTGAGTGGACCCATTGTTCTATAGCAGATGTGTTAGGTAGTGTTCCTGGAACAGAGCCTGAGACAAGGATTCAGATACATGTGGTGTGTCACAAGCAAGGATACCAGGTTTGAGGGACAGAGAAGTAGAGGAAAGTAAGAAAGGGTGTGATCTCAGGCAAAAGTTCCACAAAGAGTAGTTTTAACCTGATCCTGGAAAATCGTTCCATGCCTTAAAGCTGTATTGACCCTGAATTTGGGTTAAGCAAAGACTTGGGCATTTTTTAGTTTTTCAACTGTGAATGAAGAAGCTCCAAAAGCTGGAGGGAAACCTTCCAAAGAGCAGTGCACAGAAATAGTGAAAAGGAATCCAAAAGGACCTGGGAAGAGCACAGACAGTGTCAGCTGTGGGAGATTATCTTATTTTATCCTTCAAACAACTCCATAAGAGTCTGATGGCTAGTATAAAGATTTCAGTGCTGTAGAGAAGCAAATTAAGTCTCAAAGAGGTGAGTGATAAACAGGTCACAGAGCTACAGAGTGGTAGTGTTGCATGAAATGTATCAAGGAACATGGAACACGTTCCACCTTTCTGCCCTGCTGGTGCAGCACATTCCTTTTGTGAAAAGATAGGAGGCTGATGGCTTATTTGGACTGGAAAGTTCCTTTTTCAGTCTGCTGTTCATTTCACACCAGTGTTTTCCTTCTTTAATAAGATTCAAGGGATCATCCCAGTGGATTTCTATGTTGGAGGTATCAGTAGAGCAGGTCTGAAGTCCTAGAAGATGACGGAGTGGAGGAAAGTGATGTCACTTGAGCGCACTGGGGACCAACCACTATCACCTGCCTGCTATTGCTCTTCCTGTCTGTGCACCATTTAGTGCCATTGATTCTAAGTGTTTTTAGTAAAGACCCAGGGACTCCATGCCTTTTACTCTCTCTTTTGCAGCTTGCAGAGAAGTAGCCCTGGCAGATATTGTGTTCCTAGTGGATAGCTCTACTAGCATTGGACCTCAGAACTTCCAGAAAGTAAAGAACTTCCTTTATTCCATTGTCTTGGGGCTTGATATCAGTAGTGACCAGGTCCAAGTGGGGCTCGCCCAATATAATGACAACATCTACCCAGCCTTTCAGCTGAACCAGTACACTCTGAAGAGTGTGGTCCTGGAGCATATCCAGAACCTTCCCTACCGCACGGGAGGCACAAACACAGGGAGTGCCCTGGAATTTATCCGGACCAACTTCTTGACTGAGACAGGTGGCAGCCGGGCCAAGGACAGGGTTCCTCAGATAGTTATCCTGGTGACAGACGGGGAGTCAAATGATGAAGTCCAGGATGCAGCAGACCAGCTGAAAGAAGATGGAGTTATTGTGTATGTGGTAGGAGTCAATGTTCAGGATGTCCAGGAATTACAAAAAATAGCCAGTGAGCCATTTGAGAAGTTTCTCTTCAATACTGAAAACTTCAACATCCTGCAGGAATTCTCAGGCAGCCTTCTTCAGACTCTGTGCTCAGCTGTAGAGAGTAAGATAAAAGGTAAGAAACTGTGTCAAAACCTAACATTGCAACCAAACCATTTAACATTTCTATGGGCCAACATACTTGTGGGAGCATCGTGGGAGGCAGAAGAAGGAATGTCTATCATCTGTGGAGAATCTAGGGTAGTTCCTAAAGGAAGGGATGTCTGAGTTGGGCTTGAAGGATAGATGGAGTTCTCATAAGTAGAAATGAAGAAAAAGAACATTCTACCATGTTGTTTAGAGGAAGCAGCATGGGTTTCAGAGTCTAGAAGGCCTGCTTTTTAATCTTTCATTTACCATATTTTAGTTATGTGAGCATTGACAAGCAGCTTTACTTCTTCAGTTTCTTCACTGGCACAATGGAGATAATAATAATTGCCCAAAAGAATGATTTATGAGGACTAGAATCAGATCGTGTATAAAAAACTCTAATACAGATTAACTACTTAGTAATGGTTAGTTTTCCAGACTTGCTCCACTGGTTGAAAAAGAACAATGGGAAGGTTCTAATAAAGCAGGAAATAGAGGCAATAGGCCAGAAGAGGGAGAGAGACTGTGACAACATCCACACAGAGGAGGGGGAAGTACGAAATATAGAGCATTGTGTAGATGCAGCACCTTTCCTTCTTACTTTGGCCACGCTATGAAATTTTCATAAGAGCTTGATTCGATTAACTTTGTCCTCTGTCTTTTCCTCTCCCTCCTTCCTTTACTTCCAGAATTCACCAAGGCCTATGCAGATGTGGTCTTTCTTGTGGACACCTCGCGGGAGACATCATGGACCAGTTTTCGGTGGATGCAGAATTTCATCACCAGAGTGGTTAGCATGCTGGAGGTTGGCAGGGACAAGTACCAGATTGGACTGGCTCAGTATGGTGACCAAGGTCACACTGAGTTTTTGTTCAATACCTACAAGACACAGAAGGAGCTGATGACTCATGTCCGTGAGCGCTTTTTGCTCCGAGGTGGCTCCAGGAGGACAGGCAAAGCTCTGCGGTACCTGCATCGGACCTTCCTCCAGGAGGCTGCAGGAAGTCGGTTTCTGCAGGGCATTCCTCAGTATGCAGTGGTCATTACTTCTGGCAAATCTGAGGATGAGATCTGGGATGCTGCACAGACACTGAGGAAGAAAGGCGTGAAAGTTGTATCTGTGGGTGTGCAGCACTTTGACAGGGGAGAACTGGAGGGGATAGGGTCCCCAGCCCTTGTGTATGATGTGCAGGGAGAAGATGGACTCACACAGGTAATGCAGAATGTGAGTGTGGTGATCCAAGGGACTGGACAGCCAGAGTTCAGGACGGAGGCTACAAAAGAAGCTGCAGTAGGTAAGGCTTGGTCCCTGGCTATGTGAACCACTGTCAAAGGTCTCACTGTCAAAGAGGAAACTCTGGGGCAAGATCAGAGAAATGGGGCATTCTGGATCCCGTAGTGCTGGGACCCTAACATGAGTGAATAGGAAGAGAAGGAGGTACACATCTTGTATCAACTCTGTTTGTCACAAGGATTCTGCATAACAAATCATTTGAAAAGTCAGTGGCTGAAAAGAATAATTTATTCTCACAGATTCTGGTTAGTTGATCTTGACCGGGCCTAATTGATAACTTTGCTGATGTCTCCTGGGCTCATCCGTAGACCTGGAATTTGGCTGGGGGTTGACTGCTCTAAGTTTGGCTCTGCTCCTCATATCTCTCATCTACTTCCTGGGGTCATCAGGCTAGTCTAAGCATATTCTTTCCATGGTAATTGTAGAGGTGCAAGAGAGAAATATAATCACATAAGTACTTTTCAGACTCCTACCACATTTATGAACATTCCATTGGACAAAGAAAATCATATGACTGTCAACATCAGTGGAATAAGAAAGTATATTCTTCTCATGGAAATGAATATTTCTTTTTTTTTTTTGTACCAGGGATTAACCAGCGGTGCTTCACCACTGAGCCCCATCCCCAGCCCTTTCTATATTTTATTTAGAGACAGGGTCTTGCTGAGTTGCTGATCCTGACTCTGAACTCTCCATCTTCCTGCCTCAGCCTCCAGAGCTGCTGGGATTATAGGCATGTGCCACTGCACCTGGCAGAAATGAATATTTCTGAACAATAATCCAAGCTACCATAAACAAGCTTTTCCCAAGGGATTAAAAAATCTTTCCTTAGGTTGGCATTTAAAGGAAGATGCTATGAGTGTTTTGGGTAGGACAATTCATATTACAGGATTTTCCTGGGCATTGTCAGAGGTTTTGCAATCCTGATTTTTGCCAGTAGTATCTCCAATTATTGTGCAACCCCAAATACCCTCGTACATAAAATGTCTCCTGTCAATGAACACTATTGGCTGAGAACCACTGTGCCCTATCTCTTGCTAAGTCTTTTTATATATTCCATTCACCAGCCAAGTTGAACTATTCATTATTTGCCATATATATGTCTAGCTTTCCCACCTCTGTCTCTATCCTCAAACACTGTGTTATCATCCTGGAATACCCACAGTCAAAATTTACCTTTCAGTTCTTAAGTTGCCCTCTTAGTGAAGATCCCTTGATTTGAACATCAAAAATTCATCTCTCCTTTTTCTGAATTGTCATGCCTCTCCTCAGACCTCCCAACGTCTGGAGCTTGAGGCCTTTGCCATTTTATAGGCAGAAAAGACAAACACATATGAGACAAGAAGAGCAAAATTCAGCAGAGTAACAATGAACTAAGAAGCACCCTGTAGATACTACATTAAGTAGAATTAGAGCAAAAAGAAGGCCTCCTGGAGAATGTGAAAAGGAGGAATTGCACTGGTCCCTTAGTAGGGTGTTATCTTGGTATATGGGGAAAAGGGAAGAGGGCACTTTGGCAAGGGGAAGAGCCAGGTAAGGGTTCTACACTCCTGATAAGGATATAGAAGTGGAAGTAGTCTGAATAAATGTGAAAGAAAGTGAAAAAACTGTACCAACTGGGACCAGAGAGAGGGTTTAGAAGCTATAAGGGATGAGATTAGATTAGGTAGGATATGTTCTGATTACAGGGTCCCAAGGCACTACAAGTAACTGGAGGCTTTTAAACAGGAAAAGTGACATGATCAGAGCAAATCTGAAGAGACCCTGTGGTGGGCAGGCTGGGTTCTAGGTGGTACCTCAGACTTAGAAGGTATTTAAGGCTGAACTGCCATCTGGTCACATGTGGAGAATGTCTGGGCCCAGTCCAACAGTGACTCTGATAATGACAAAAGAGCTGAATCTTGGAGATGACCCAAAAAGAGAATAACAGCACACTTGGTACCATCGGGGGAAGGAAGGGAGAAGCCAAAGATGTTTGGAGTTCCTAGAGAAAGTGCTCTAGATTTGCTAAACTTTTAAAATCTAGGCTTGATTGTTGATTCTTTATAAAATAGAACCATAAGGGAAATTACAGGATACCAAGAGATCAAAGATAAGTCAAAAGTTTACTCCGTGGCCCTGTATTATCTTCTCTAGATCTTATTTCACAATATTCAGTTGTCCATATACTAGTTTTAGCCTTTGGCATATGTAATTTTGATAGATTTCTTTTATCATGTATCAAAGCAGATCTGGACCCTGTGACATATGGCCATGGTGGGCTTCCCTACTTTAGGCATTGCCCCAGATAGGGAGGGTGTTGTCTGGATTCTGCATGGCATGGAGTTTATGCTTCCTTCCTCCACTTGAGGAAGGCTGAAGGGGAGGTCCTTTTATACCAAAATAAAATAGCCAGCTAACCCAATAATTGAACAGATTTTACACAGAACCCTATAACATTTCATATTGTCTCTGTTGAAATAACATGACAGTTATCAGAACAAGGTGTACAAATTAGTCACAGTTTGCTATTCCCAACTTTCGTTGAGAGAGGAAATAATTATTAAATAGAGGAGGTTTCAGACCTATAAAAGAGAATTTGACCCAAGATTTCTTGAAACTAGAAAAACAAAGGAAAAAAAAACCCCTAAACTAGTCTAGACTTATTCTTCTAAGAGACAGATAAGTTGAAAAATGATCTTAAGTATTTTATTGTGGATATTCTTACCTTTATGTGGTTTGCAAATGATGTGAATACTCTTTCTTGTGAGAATTTCGAGACAGGCATGAACCCTGTGATGTTCTTTGTTAAACAAAGTCTTACACTATATTCTAAAGTGCATGGAGTTGGGAAATGCAAATCAAAGCTGTGCTGAGATTTCATCTCACTCCAGTTAGAATGGCAGCCATCAAGAATACAAGTAAAAAAAATGCTGGAGAGGATGTTGGTAGGATTGTAAATTAGTACAACCACTATGGAAATCAGTATGAAGGTTTGTCAAAAGACTAGAAACAGAATACCATATGACCCTGCAATACTGGTATTTATCCTGAAGAATTATATTCATCACACTGTGGCCATACATACCCAATAGAGAACTAGCCTAGGTGTCCATCAACAGAGGAATGGATAAAGAAAATATGGTATATATACACTATGGAGTTTTATTCAACCATAAAGAAGAACAAAATTATGTCATTTTCAGGAAAATGGATGGAACTTGAGAGCATTATGTCAAGTGAAATAAGAGAACTCAGAAGCTCAAGAGTTGTATGTTTTCTCGTATAGGTGGAAGCTAGAGAGGAAAAAGGAAAAGAAGAGGGGGTGTTTCATTAAAAGCAAAGGGAAACCAGTAAAGTATAGGAAAGAGAGTGGGGATGGAGGAAGGGAAGGAAAGGGGAAATACTGGGGAATGGTATTGACCAAATCATATTGTTATATCATGTGCACGTATGACTGTAATAACTACTATATATAATTCAAATGTGCCAATAAAAATTTGGGGAAAATAAAGAAAAACTCAAAATGAAAAAATGCATGAAGCTCATATATTAATATAATTTATAATACTAAAATATTGTATGTTAATATAACTTTATATATGGATGTTGTCTTTATTTCTCTGTTCTCATGCAAAAACACTTCTTTCTGTTTTGGTTGTTTACAGCATGTCCAACTGCTATCCCAACTGACTTAGTATTCCTCATCGAGGACTTTAGCAGAGCTAGGCAATCCAACTTTCAACAAGTTGTCAATTTCCTAAAGACGACCGTCAGCTCTCTAAGCATTCATTCCGATGCTGTGAGAATTGCCTTGGTTTTCTATAGTGAGGAACCACGACTTGAATTTTCACTGGATACATTTCAGAGTTCAGCCAAAATCTTGGAGCATTTGGACAAATTAACCTACCAGGGAAGAAGAGGAAAGACAAAGACTGGTGCTGCTTTGGATTTCCTGAGGAATGAAGTTTTCATTCAGGAGAAGGGTGGCCGGTCCAACCAAGGTGTGCAGCAGATAGCTGTGGTCATCACAGAAGGTTTCTCTCAAGACAGTGTGTCTAGACCTGCTTCTCACCTTCGCAGGGCAGGGGTGACCATCTATGCAGTGGGCACCCAGCATGCCTCAGAGAGCAAGGACTTGGAGAAGATGGTCACATATCCTCCTTGGAAGCATGCCATTCCCCTTGAATCCTTTTTGCAACTCTTCATTGTGGGAAGCGAGCTTAAAAGTCAGCTCTGCCCTGAGATTATGGACAGGACAGCGTTCATTCCTGGAAAGGTCTATACTCCACAAAAAGGTAGGAAGACCTTTTCCAAATTTGATTAATTCTTCTTTTTAAATTTTTACTTTGCTTGCTATATACCTACCTCTCTACCTTACAGCAGAGAAAAAATGCCAGAGTCAATTTATTAAAAGAGAGAAACCCAAAACCTAGAAAGTCTTTCTTTTTTTCTTTTTCCTGAGTAGTGCAGAAGAATATGAAGTAAACACTGAACATTCCATCTTATTCTATTTTACCTTTCAACCCTTTTAACACTCGGAAGAGATTTACAGTAGAAACCCTCAGGAACTCAGTGTGGATTGATACTTGCCAATCTTCTGGTGTAGG
The DNA here is from genome assembly GCF_902686455.1 of Sciurus vulgaris. NCBI lineage: Eukaryota > Metazoa > Chordata > Mammalia > Rodentia > Sciuridae > Sciurus > Sciurus vulgaris. Next base: position 117,718,570 of record NC_136470.1, read on the forward strand.
GCCAAGGCTTCTTTGAATATTGAATTTCTGTGTGTTTTCTTCATAAGCCATAAAAGAGCATATTGCACATAATTTCTGCTTTCAGTTTCCTTAAATTGGGAAGAGAATGTAGCCATTTCTGAAACAATCCAAGAACAGAAATCCTTACTGATTTCTATGATCTCAAGAATGTCTTGGAAACAACTTATCTTTATTATTTTCTAAGCATTTAAGCTGGTTTTCATAGATGTAATGAATCTCTTTCATTCACACTTGTGTCTTATTGATTTTCACAATATCTGATTAATTGTGTAATTATAATAAAACTGCCATAGACAGGCTGGGAGCAAACCCACCTCTCTCGTAGTTAGCTTATTTTCCGTGGAGCAAAGCCATGGGAGCAACATTCATGTTTTACAGAAGGAAGGGAGACCAGCAATTTATCTGATGAGTTAATTAGGTGGAGGTTTAGTTAGGAGAGTTCCTACTGTATATGCAGCTAAAACAAAACAAAACAAAAAAAAGTATATGCATTTTGGAATAAAAAAAACCCTAAAAGTTTGAATCTTCAATTTGCTGCCTCCTGGCTGTTAAAAACATCTTTGTCTCTATCTGCCTACTTGTCTATTTTTGTCCACCTATGCTGGTATTTCTTAGGTTCAAATTAGAATCGTAGATTTAAATGAGAATCATTGACATGTAGATATCTGACTTAAAAATTCAAAGCTGTGATTATATCTTCAGGGGGAAAATTACTGAGTTAAAAAAAATGCTGAATGAGCTTGTAATTTCTTGATTACTTGTCCTGAGGTGTAGAAATAAGAAATATGTAAATAAGTTTCCATCTTTCTCTTTGACCTGAATTTTCAGTCCCTTTCTCTTGGAATGAGAAAGAAAATTATTAAAGATGAATTTTATTTCCTTGTCCACTTCCTGTCTTTAGGAGTCTAATTCATAAAGAGTATGAAGAATTGAGAGCTGTTTCCCACAGCAAAGAAGAAACCTATCTGAAAACGGAAAAATCGTCCCAAAGTCTAGAGGAGATAGTGGTGGGGAAAGCTCAGAGATAAATAGAGGCATTGATGATTTTTACCAGAATTCTATCCTAAATGATCATAATGATCATACTATCTACCACTTATTGGTCATTTGCTATTTTTATGTGACACTGCTAAGCACATGATGTGGGTAATAGATGTGGATGCTCGGCAGTATCCAGATTATAAGATATAACCCCCAACCCCCAAAACTCCCCATGTGCCAAGACTGGAAAGAATGTATATGCCAGGTAGTGTTCAGGGCCCTTGACTCTTCTGCACAATGGGTTGTAGTGGAGGTGTTTTAGGTCACTGCTAGAGAGATGCCTCTTTCTGCACAGAGGTCCTTTTCTCAGACTCCAGGCAGCCATCTAGCTGTCTCCAAGCACGATCCCAGTTTCAGCCCCATGTTCCCACAATCCCTGCCCCCAGCTCTCCAGGATTCAGCAAATACCTATCACAGGGGCAGACTTCTTCCTCTACCCCTCTAAGTCACGCTCTTTTCTAACGTGTGATCCTCTGAGGTAGGGTTGGCAGATGAAATACAGGATGACTAATTAAATTTGAGTTTCCTTCAGATGAAACTCACCTCTCTATTCCATCTCTGTTGTCTATCTCTACCTCCATCTCATCTCTATGTCTATCTCTACCTCCTTCTCATCTCTATGTCTATTTCTATCTCTATCTCATCTCTATGTCTATTTCTATCTCTATCTCTATTTTAGTGTAAGTTATGTCCCACATAGTGCATGGACCTAGGTCTTCTTCCCAGGGGGGAGTGGGGGAGATCAACTCTGTCCTCAGACCATTTCCCCTTTTAACAGCTAGAAACATGAAAAGGTCCTTAGTTCTTCCCTGGGTCAAGGGAATGCAGAGATGAATAACACAAGGCTGGCTGACCTCACTTAAAAAGGCGAGGAGAAAAGTGTTTCATTCTTTTTGAGGAATCTGTTAGATGACTAAAACAAATAGAATCCTAAATAGAATAAGTTTTGTTCCATGTATGTATATCCATGAATGCAAAATACATTGTACTGTCATGTATGAGTAAAAAGAACAAATAAAAAAAACTGGATAATTTTAATCCTAAAATTTTAGCACTCAGCTCTGTTGTGTTTACATGATTTTACTTATGCCTCACAATAAGCTTCTTGAGTAGAAGTTGAGGTCTTATTTGACAGGAAATTCAGCTGCAAAGGAGCCAAGCCTGCTGTCAAAATCTAGGAGCCCTTTGGAATCTAGACCTTAATACCAAGTGAGTAGTTTCAGTTAGGCTCATTTAAAACTGAAAGTTTTAAATTAGTTTAAATCAGATTAATTTAAATCAATTAAATTAAATTTCAGAAAGTACACTCCTGCCCATGCATTTAAAAAGTGGGACTTGGATGTGATGCAGGATGAAGGAAATGGAGACAATTCATAGCTTCAAAGATCCTCTAACTTTTAACTTTTATTCTTAACTTTCCCATTTGAGAAATTTCAGGTTATATTTACTTCCTGTGTTGAGTGAATATGATCAAATAGACTCTGAGACAAGGATTAGGATGTGAGGAATTTATCTGGGGGTGACCCTAAGGAATACTGGTAAGGGAGTGGAAATTCAAGAATGGAAAGTGGGGGAAAATTATATAGAATGGAAAGGGGAGACAGCCAACAGGGAGTGAGAGGTAACCTCTAGGCTATTGCTGTAGGCAATTGGGGCCCAGTTCTGCTGGATCCTCAGGGGAACGAGAACTCACCTCAGAGTTGTCCCACCAGAGGGTGAGGGAGCTGAGGAGATAATGAGTGCTGAGGGAATATGGTGGAGATCAGGATCAATGGCTTTGACTGCACACCATCTCAGACTCTGTTCTAACCGGTTGTTTCCTCTTTTCATTACCCAGGTTGTGTGCATATCGAAAAGGCAGATATTTACTTCCTTATCGATGGGTCTGGCAGCATCAACCCAGAGGATTTTCTTGAAATGAAGGTGTTCATGAATGAGGTGATAAAGATGTTCCAGATTGGGTCTGACAGAGTGAGGTTTGGAGTCATTCAGTACTCAGACAAAATTAAAAGCAAATTTATCCTCAGCCAGTATGCCAGTGTGGCAGAGCTGAAGGCAGCCATTGATGACATCCAGCAGGGAGGAGGTGGTACTGCAACCGGAGAGGCCCTGAATAACATGACTCAGGTCTTTGCAGACACTGCCCGAATCAATGTTGCTCGATATCTTATAGTCATCACTGATGGCAAATCTTCAGACCCAGTGGCTGAGGCCGCGGAGGGATTGAGGGGTGACGGAGTCGTCATTTATGCTATTGGAGTAAGAGACGCTGACATTACTGAGCTTCAGGAAATAGCAAAAGACAAGGTGTTTTTTGTGTATGAATTTGATTCCTTGAAGGCCATCCAACAGGAAGTGGTACAGGACATCTGCTCCTCAGAGAGTAAGACATTTTTTTACTTCACTTTCTCTTTCTCACGTTATCTGTGTCTAACCTATTTGAATATGCTTCATTCTCTAAGTGTGATTCACTGTTGGCAAGTCAGGAATGCACATTCTGAAGTGACGCTGACCTGGAATAAACCAAGCTGGTCAAATTTTATATCGTTACTAAAAGGCTGTTTCTTATTTTGATACTGGTCTGTGCTGAGTTACAGAAATTTTATTTTATTGACTTCCTCTTCCATTCCCTTTGAAAATCTTTTCATGTTGTATATATACCATCCTAGACTATTCCTGAAAACTTGTAATGGTTTCAGACTCTGAATGAATATTCTATTCTGCTCCTTTTCCTCCTAGCCTGTAAGAATAGGAAAGCTGACATAATCTTCCTGATAGATGGTTCAGAATCCATCTCCCCAAAAGACTTCAAAAAGATGAAGGAATTCATGGAGAGGATGGTGAACCAATCCAATATCAGTGCTGAGGAAATTCAGATTGGCCTTTTGCAGTTCAGCTCAACCCCTCAGGAAGAATTCAGGCTCAGCCAATATTCCTCAAAGGTGGATATTCGCAGAGCCATCTTGGCTGTCCAGCAAATGAACGACGGCACCCGCACAGGGAAAGCCTTGAACTTCACTCTGCCTTTCTTTGACAGTTCAAAAGGAGGGAGACCCAGTGTTCTTCAATATTTGATTGTGATCACCGATGGGGTCTCCCAGGATAATGTAGCCATACCAGCTAAGGCTCTCAGGGACAGAAACATAATTATTTTTGCCATTGGGGTGGGAGAAGCCAAAAGTTCCGAGCTTTTGGAGATTACTAATGATAAGGACAACATATACTATGAAGGAAAATTTGAATCCCTGCAGAGCCTGGAGAAGAATATTCTTTATAAAGTCTGCAATCCACAAGGTGAGTGATGGAGCAATTAGTAGATTCACAAGTCATCATAGGTGTCAGGGACCCAGCTGGCTCTTAATATAAAACACTGATCATGCCAGGTGGACTGGGAGGGGATGGGAAATGACTTTTTAGGATCTGGGCACTTGACACTGTGGTTCACCATCTCTTGGAGATTATTTTAATTATTCTCCTGGCTGTCACCGGTCTTTTTTTTTTTTTTTTTCCACTCCAAATTTTTTTTCTACTTATTTACTTACAGGTGCCAACATGAAGCAGGAAGCACTGTTATATATCTTTATTTGTGGTGGTAGGGATCCCACCCAGGGCTTCTTGCACCCCAGGGAGACACTCCACCACTGAGCCACATCCCCAAGCCAATCACTGTGGTCTTGACAGGCCTGAACCCTGTCTCCACAATTCCTCACAACTCTTCCCTTTATTCTTTAGAGCAGACAGAAAGCCAGACCGGCATGTGTGAACACAACCCTCCAGAGGGTTAGGCAACAGGGAATTAGAAGCAGAGAACAATATCATTTAGGCAGTCTCTCTTATGAAATAGAAAAATGTGGTCTTTTTTTTGGTGTGTATTTGAACATAGTTTTTCAAAATCAATGCATATGAGTTATACATAATAAGGGGGATGAGAAAACACTGTCTTTTGCCATGAGGTTCTGCACAAGGGACCCTCTGCTTTGTTGCCAATCTACTTTAGTATGGCCAAGGTCATCTTTAGTCCCTCTCCTCCTTTTTAGTGGTATTGGGGATGGAATCCATTGTGCTCTACTACTGAGCTACATCTGCAGCCTTTTATTTTTTATTTTGAGACAGGGTCTTTGCTAAGTTTTTGAGGCTGACCTAGAACTTGTGATTCTCCTGCCCCAGCCTCCCGAGTAGCTGGGATTACAGGACTGCCATCATGGCCCACTTTCAATCCAGTTTCCCCCTCCTCAAGATTTTTTTCCTAAAACCACAATGGCTAGAGACAGGTGTTTCTCCTCTTGACAGCCTGCGTCTACTCTTCTGCTCTTTTTTCCCAGGGATGACAGAGCTAGAGAATGTTTGCAAGGAAAGCTCCAGCTCATACCCACATGGGGTGAGGTTTTACAGCAAGCCACCATATTCTCAGAATAGCTAGCCTTTAATAGTACGTGTGTGTGTGTGTGTATGTCTGTTTCAAGGGCTTTTATATCTTAAAACATTTAATCTTTATATAGCTCTACGACAACATAGATGGTGTTTTAAAAAACGGAAAGGAACTCAAGGCATAGATAAATTGGTTTATTTGGCCAAAGTTAATAGCAGAACTGAGGTTTGAAGTACAGGCAGTCTGGTTTTAGAGTTTGTATGCTAAATATTGCACTCTGGCGCCTTTCAGTACAGTAAAGTACAGAAGAGGATAACAGGGTCTTTCAAACTTTTTTCTAGGTGTTTATTCTAGGTGTTTTTGAATCACCTAGATATCTTGTTAAAGTGCAGATTTTGATTTTGCATTTCTAACAGACTCCCAGGTGCATTCTCAGACTGCAATTTCAGGAGGGTGAGACATATAAAGTAGTATAGTGAAGCTTCACAAAGCATAGTTTAGCAAGTGGTATAGCACAGAGTGTCACAGGATGGTATAATATAGCATAGCATTGTGAAATAAGGCAGAGAACAGAATCATGTAGAACAAAGTATATGGATCCTAGGAAGAAGCCCAGCATTCCCACAAAAGATATAGATCATTTTGTTATTTTGTCTCCAAATATATATACACTATTAATTGGAAGTTTTTGTTAAATATTTTATGTTGAAAAAAGGAAAGGGAATATGGCTCACCTTCATACTTTCACTTAGGTGTCTCTTGACAAGGTCCTGCAGCCTTCAACCTGGAGGTAGAACATGGACTTTTGATATTTATGAAGCACTTTCACATCCTCTGTCTTCCTTGATACCTCACAAGTATTAAAAAAATCCTTATCAATTAGGATGTTTTTGCCTACAAATAACTAAGCACATCAATTAGGATGTTTTTACTTATAGAAGACTCAACTTAAGCAATAACATATCATTCCATATAACTAGAGATCTCAAGGCAGGGCTGTCTCCAGCGGGGCACAGTTGAGATTCTTATGTGGCTCTTCCATTGTGTGCACAGCACAGTTTCTAACGTGTTGGATGGTATACAAGAATCTTATATTCCCATATAACATTCCCATCAACTCCACATGAAGCTTATAACATTATTATTATGCCCAACTTCCAGAGGAGAAAAATAAGGCAGAGAGAGAGAGAGAGAGAGGGGGGGGGGGGTTTGGACTCTCCAGTAGTTTGCTGTCAAAACCCCAAGCACTAATCATTATGTATGCATCGGGAGACTTTTAATGAGAAGCTGGGGCCCCAAATGGGTCAGGGTTCATTTTGGAGGTGGAGGCTTAATTTTGGAATACTAGGATGAGATCCCTGCATCCTATCAAACCTTTGAAGTCCAATTTTATAAAACATTAAATAAGTATCTTTGCTTACACTGTCTAAAGAAGATCATTTCTTTGCCATAGGTGAGGTGAATTTGGAAATCATTTGAAAGGAATGCATGTGTATAATTATTTTCAAAATAAGCATGAATTGTGGGATATCCTGCGTTAAGTAGTACAGATTCTTCAGGAACCAAGGTCCTATTTTTCTTTTTTGGTAGTTTTTTTAAAATTTATTTTTATTATAAACAAATGGGATACATGTTGTTTCTGTTTGTACATGGAGTAACAGCATACCATTTGCATAATCATACATTTACATAGGGTAATGATGTTTGATTCATTCTGTTATTTTTTCCTTCCCCCCACCCCTCCCACCCCTCTTTTCCCTCTATATAGTCCCTCCTTCCTCCATTCTTGCCCCCCTCCCACCCCCCATTAAGTGTCATCATCCGCTTATCAGTGAGATCATTCTTCTTTTGGATTTTTGAGATTGGCTTATCTCACTGAACATGATATTCTCCAATTTCATCCATTTGCCTGCAAATGCCATAATTTTATTATTCTTCATAGCTGAGTAATATTTCATTCTCTCTCTCTCTCTCTCTTTCTCTCTCTCTCTCTCTATATATATATATACCAACCACAGTTTCTTTATCCATTCACCAACTGAAGAACATCTAGGTTAGTTCCAGTCTGGCTATTGTGAATTGAGCAGCTATGAACATTGATGTGGCTGTATCTCTGTAATATGCTGATTTTAAGTCCTTTGGGTATAGGCCGAGGAGTGGGATAGCTGGGTCAAATGGTGGGTCCATTCCAAGTTTTCTAAAGAATCTCCACACTGGCTTTACAGAGTGGCTGCACTAATTTGCAGCCCTACCAGCAATGTATGAGTGTACCTTTTTTCCCTACATCCTCTCCAATATCTATTGTTACTTGTATTCTTGAAAATCGTCATTCTAATTGGGGTGAGATGGAATCTTAGTGTAGTTTTGATTTGCATTTCTCTTATTACTAAAGATGGTGAACATTTTTTTCATGTTTGTTGATTGCTTATAGATCTTCTTCTGTGAAGCGTCTGTTCATATCCTTAGCCCATTTGTTGATTGGGTTATTTGTATTCTCAGTGTAGAGTTTTTTGAGTTCTTTATATATTCTGGAAATTAGTGCTCTATCTGAAGTATGAGTGGCAAAGATATTCTCCCACTCTGTAGGCTCTCTCTTCACATTGCTGATAGTTTCCTTTGCTGAGAGAAAGCTATTTAGTTTGAATCTATCCCAGTTATTGATTCTTGCTTTTATTTCTTGTGCTATGGGAGTCCTGTTAAGGAAGTCTGATCCTAAGCCAACAAGGTGAAGATTTGGACCTACTTTTTGTTCTATAAGATGCAGGGTCTCTGGTCTGATTTCAAGGTCCTTGATCCATTGTGAGTTGATTTTTGTGCAGGGTGAGAGATAGGGGTTTAGTTTCATTCTGTTGCATATGGATTTCCAGTTTTCCCAGCACCATTTGTTGAAGAGGCATATTTTCTCCATTGCATAGTTTTGGCACCTTTGTCTAGTATTAGAAAATTGCATTTATTTGGGTTTGTGTTCATGTGCTCTATTCTGTATCATTGATCTACCTGTCTATTTTGGTGCCGATACCATGCTTTTTTTGTTACTATTGCTTTGTAGTATAGTTGAAGTTCTGGTATTGCGATACCCCCTGTTTCATTCTTCCTGCTAAGGATTGCTTTAGCTATTCTGGGTTTCTTATTCTTCCAGGTGAATTTCACAATTGCTTGCTCTCTTTCTGTAAGGTACGTCATTGGGATTTTAATTGGAATTGCATTGAATCTGTATAGCACTTTTGGTAGTATGGCCATTTTGACAATATTAATTCTGCCTATCCAAGAACATGGGAGATCTTTCCATTTTCTATGGTCTTCCTCAATTTCTTTCTCCAATGTTTTGTGGTTTTCATTGTAGAGATCTTTTACCTCTTTGGTTAGATTGATTCCCAAGTATTTTATTTTTTTTGAGGCTATTGCAAATGGGGTTGTTTTCCTCATTTCCCTTTCAGCTGTTTTGTCGCTTGTGTATAAAAATGCCTTAGATTTATGCGTGTTGATTTTATAGCCTGCTATTTTGCTGAATTCATTGATGAGGTCTAGAAGTTTTCTGGAGAAGTTTTTTGGATCCTCTAAATACAGAATCATGTCATCAGCAAATAGTGACAGCTTAAATTCCTCTTTTCCTATTCATATCCCTTTAATTTCTATAGCCTGTCTAATTGCTCTGGCTAGAGTTTCAAGGACAATGTTGAATAGAAGTGGTGAAAGAGGACATCCCTGTCTTGTTCCCATTTTTAAAGGGAATGGTTTCAGTTTTTCTCCATTAAGAATGATGTTGGCCATGGCTTAGCATAAATAGCCTTTACAATGTTCAGGTATGTTCATACTATCCCTATTTTTTCTAGTGTTTTGAGCATGAAGGGGTGTTGTATTTTGTTGAACGCTTTTTCTATGTCAATTGAAATAACCACATGATTCTTATCCTTAAGTCTATTGACATGATGGATTACGTTTATTGATTTATGGATGTTAAACCATCCTTGCATTCCAGGGATGAACCCCACTTGATCGTGGTGCACAATTTTTTAAATATGTTTTTGGATATGGTTTGCCAATATTTTGTTAAGGATCTTTGCATCTATATTCATCAAGGATATTGGTCTAAAATTTTCTTTCCTTGATGTGTCTTTGCCTGGTTTGGGTATGAGGGTGATATTAGCTTCATAGAATGAGTTTGGTAGGGTACCCTCCTTTTCTATTTCCTGGAATACTTTGAGAAGTATTGGAATGAGTTCTTCTTTGAAGGTCTTGTAGATCTTGGCTGAGAATCTGTCTGATCCTGGGCTTTTCTTGGATGGTAGATTTTTAATGGCTTCTATTTCATTGCTTGATATTGATCTGTTTAAATTGTGTATGTCCTCCTGGTTCAGTTTGGGAAGAGCATACATCTCTAGAAATTTGTCAATGTCTTCAGTAGTTTCTATTTTGTTAGAATATAGATTTTCAAAGTAGCTTCTCATTATGTTCTGTATCTCAGTGGTGTCTGTTGTGATATTTCCTTTTTCATCACGAATTTTAGTAATTTGCGTCCTCTCTCTCCTTCTCTTTGTTAGTGTGGCTAAGGGTTTGTCCATTTTGTTTACTTTCTCAAAGAACCAACTTTTTGTTTTGTCAATTTTTTGAACTGTTTCTTTTGTTTCAATTTCATTGATTTCAGCTCTGATTTTAATTATTTCCTGTCTTCTAGTACTTTTGCTGTTATTCTGTTCTTCTTTTTTAGGGCTTTGAGCTGTAATGTTAGGTCATTTAGTTGTTGACTTTTCATTCTTTTCTGGAATGCGCTCCATGCAATGAATTTTCCTCTTAGTACCGCTTTCATAGTGTCCCAGAGATTTTGATATGTTGTATCGTCGTTCTCATTGACCTCTAAGAATTTTTTTTTATCTTTTCCATGATGTTTTCTGTTATCCATGTTTCATTCAATAGCATATTATTTAGTCTCAGGTGTTGGAGTAATTTCTGTTTTTTATTTTGTCATTGATTTCTATTCTCAGTCCATTATGATCTGATAGAACACAAGGCAGTATCTCTGTTTTTTTTGCATTTCCTAAGGGCTGCTTTGTGGTATAACATATGGTCTATTTTTGAGAAGGTTCCATGTGCTGCTGAGAAGAAAGTGAATCCGCTCATTGGTGGATGGGATATTCTACATATGTCTATTAAGTCTAGGTTATTGATTATGTTATCAAGTTTTATGGTTTCTTTGGTTGGTTTTTGTTTGGAAGATCTATCTAGTGGTGACAGTGGTGCATTAAATTATTGTGTTGTGGTCTATGTGATTCCTGAAATTGAGAAGGATTTGTTTGATGTACAGGGATGCACCATTGTTTGGGGCATAAATATTTACTATTGTTATGTCTTCCGGATTTATGGTGCCCTTAAGCAGTATGAAATGTCCTTCTTTATCCCTTCTGACTAACTTTGGCTTGAAGTCCACTTTATCTGATTTAAGGATGGAAACCCCCGCTGTTTTACTGAGTCCATGTGCGTGGTAGGTTTTTTCCCATCCTTTCACCTTTAGTCTGTGGATGTCTTTTTCTATGAGATGAGTCTCTTGCAGGCAGCATATTGTTGGGTCTTTCTTTTTAATCCATTCTGCCAGTCTGTATCTTTTGATTGATGAGTTTAGGCCATTAATGTTCAGGGTTATTATTGAGATATGATTTGTATTTCCAGTCATTTGGGCTTATTTTTGGTTTTTAATTTGGCTTGGTTTCTCCTTTGAGTGGTTTTTCTCTAAGGTAGTTCCTCCCTTTGCAGATCTACATTGTTTTTCATTTCCTCCTCATGGAATATTTTGTTGAGAACCTTCTGTAGTGCAGGCTTTCTATTTGTAAATTCTTTTAACTTTTGTTTATCATGGAAGGATTTTATTTCATCTTCAAATCTGAAGGTTAGTTTTGCTGGGTATAGGATTCTTGGTTGGCAACCATGTTCTTTCAGAGCTTGAAATACATTGTTCAAGGCCCTTCTAGCTTTTAGAGTCTGGGTTGAGAAGTCTGCTGCTGTCCGTATTGGTCTCCCCCTATATGTAATCTGATGCTTTTCTCTGGTGGCCTTCAAAATCCTATCTTTATTTTGAATGTTAGGCATTTTCATTATAATGTGCCTTGGTATGGATCTCTTGTGATTTTGTGCATTTGGTGTTCTGTAAGCCTCTTGTATTTGATTTTCCATTTCCTTCTTCAGGTTTGGGAAATTTTCTGCTATTATTTCATTGAATAGGTTGTTCATTCCTTTGGTTTGTATCTCTGTGCCCTCCTCAATCCCAATAATTCTTAAATTTGGCTTTTCATGATGTCCCATAGTTCTTGGAGATTCTGTTCATGATTTCTTACCATCTTCTCTGGGCGACTTTATTTTCAAAGATCAAATATTTTGTCTTCATTGTCTGAGGTTCTATCTTCCCAGTAGTCTAGTCTTTTGGTGATGCTTTCCATTGAGTTTTTTATTTGGTTTATTGTTTCCTTCATTTCAAGGATTTCCATTTGGTTTTTTTTTTTTTTTTTTTTTTTTTTTTTTTGAGAATCTCTATCTCTTTGTTGAAATGATCTTTTGCTTCCTGCAGTTGCTCTTTCAGCTGATTGGTATTATCATTCATTGCCTGCATTTGCTCTCTTATCTCATCCTTTGCTTCGTGAATCATCTTAATCATGTATAATCTGAAGTCCTTTTCTGACATTTCTTACATACTGTCATTGGATTCTATTACTATAGAATCTAGATTTGTTTGGATCATTTTCTTCCCTTGTTTTTTTCATGTTGTTCATGTATCTTCCCCTCTAGCAGTGCAGATCTGGGGTATTGCAGATTTCTCCCTATAGGCTTATTAGTGGCCCTATCGGTCTCCAAAACCCTTTCTTTAAGGGGAGATCAATATTAGCAGTGCCCAATTCAGACACTATGCAATCCTAGAGCAAATAGCCCCTATGAGGACAATAACAAAATTGTCATAATAAACAGAATGAGTTCAAAATTATCTTCAGTAAAACAAACAGATTTGCAATAAACTCTGCAGTTTCTAATGGAGGACAAAGAGGATGCAGAGGGATGTAGAATGTGGCTGTTAATGGGATAAGAAAAGAATATACAGAAGTTCTAGATAATAGAAAGGTGAGAGTGTAATCAAAAGAAATTGGATGTTAGCATGCAAAAAAGGGAGAAAGAGACTCTGAGGGAACAGACAAACAAAAGGAAAAGAAAGCAAGAAAAGTAAAGAAATAAAAACTTGGGCTGGGGAGATAGCTTAGTTAGTAGAGTGCTTTGCCTTGCAAGCACAAGGCCCTGGGTTCAATCCCCAGCACCACAAAAAAAAAAAACAAAAAACAAAAAACAAACAAACAAAAAAAAAAAACAAAAAAAAAAAACCCAAAAACCAAAGAAATAAAAACGTAAATTTTTTCAATAAGAAGAAAAAAGAAAATCTGCAGTATAACAGTCATATAGTAATGAAACCTCCCAGAGTTCAGTAGCCTGATGCCTGAGAGATACCTGACAATGAGCTTCAATCCTCCAGCAGGCATCTCAGGATGGGATTTGCCCACCTAAAGATCAGAGCTCCAGCTTCCAGGATTATCCAAGATGGCCGCTCTGGCTTCGAAATGTGTTGGCAAATGGGGAGCTGCAGCTCAGGGTGTGGACGTGGTCAGCAGGAGGTCCTGGAGGCGGGATTCGGTTGGTCAGGCAGGGGTTCTGGAGGTTGGGTGTGTTTGGTGTGGTTGTGGGATCCTGGAGCCCGGTTGCAATCAGTTGGTCTGCAGTCCTGGTGAGAGGGCGCAGTCAGTTGGTCTGGGGGTCCTGGTGGCAGGGAGCAGTCAGTGGATGTGAGGGCCCCAGAGGCAGGGAGTGATTGGTCGGGCTGAGGGATCCTGCAGGTACTGTAACAGTGACCTTCCAGGCAACAGCAGGCAGCTGGTGCTCTGCTGGTGGTTGGCGATCAGTTTGCTGACTGTTGTCGGAAGATCGGGAGGTGAACCTTGTGGGTTGGGTGATGGACAGGCGAGAGGCAGGCAAATGGCGGATGATAGGCGCCTGACAGTCCAATTTTTTTTTTTTTAAATTTATAAACAAGTTAGCATTATCCTGGAGAGAAGAGATATAGGATTCCTGCATTTCTTTTCAGTTTGTTTTGCACCATGCAGTTAATTAAGATTTACGTTCAACTTTTTGGATGAAATTGGCTAGACACTTTAATAATAGGTGGAACAGAATTAATTAGAGAATTCTGGAATCACAAAGCTGAAAAAGACCTTACAGATTATCTGCCAAGGTTTGACCTTCTCCATTAATAGGGAAAGAAATTGTTCCTTGCATTTGTCAATTACAGAATAAAGCTTGCTGAAAATGTTCTAGGGAAAAATGTAAATTAGAAAATGTCAGAATAATATACCATTATGATAAAAGAAAATTCTTTTTTCTGAAAATAAGTCTAATATAGAAGTGGGATTTGCATCTGTGAAAATTCTTTCTCATGAATTTGAACTAGAGATTTAAAAAAACAAATTAAAACCAAGCTGTTTTATATGAAAGGAGGAGAGGAATGCATTTTCTGTCCTGGCAATTCTGGGAACATATCTGACCAGCTAGTATGGAGTATGATATTTAGGGAATTAAAAATTCATGGCTTGGCCCTGGATCTCAGGTCCTTGGGAAACTTTAAAATATTTTGTTCATGTCATTTTTCACTGGTGAAGGGTCTCCCCCAAATCTGCAGTTTTGTTTTTATTGAGTCAAATATTCCAATATGTGAAGGTTTAAGATAGCATGACCTTCTTGCTTTTCTTAGTCCTAAGTTATGCTTTTTGTTCACAAGTGGCACTTTAATTGTTGATAGCTTATATTTGAACTCATTCATCTAGATATTAACCCAACTGTGACAATTAACTTTTGCATCCTCAGTGGCATTTTTTGGATGGCCTCATTATACACCTGTGAGTGTAGGTATAACTTGAAATATCAGGGTGTCTTCAAACTCTAGGTGAAGCCTCCCCAGGAGGGTTTAACAATTTTCAGGCAGAGGAAGCAGAAAACTGAGGATAATATTCCGTTTTGACCTTTTCTAAGATGCTCCCACACCTCCCCAAAAGGTGCATGTGTGCATGGTAGATAAGGAGGAAAACTTCTAGTGGAGAAAGAAGTAGTTACAAATAATGCTGAAAGAGACTCAAGGTTCATTTATAGCCTCTTCTGCACTCACTTGTCAAATATTTAACGAGCATCTGGGTTAGGCAATGGGAAAATAAGATGACATAGTACCTACCCTTAAGGAACTTGTTCAGTTGGGGAGAAGGTCAACTAAAATGACAATGAACATGTGGGGGCATTTCATAACTTAATTTGAGGAGATGGGGACAAGAATCAGAGTGCTTTGGGGTGGGTGGGAAAGGCACCCGAAGGCACTTCTACTTGAAGGACTTGCATAAGTCAACCAGATCAGGGCAGAGAATGAGAAAAGATACTTCAGGCAAGAGGATATAGGATCTGCAGAGACAAAGGTATGAAGCAGAATGTATTGTGTCAGTTAGCTTTCACTGCCCCAGACCAACAGTCCCAGGCTTAAACAACCACCATTCTTTAGCTTATACTTCTTTTTTTTTTTTTTTTTTTAAATTGTTCTGTTTAGTCATACACAACAGCAGAATGCATTTCGATTCACTGTACACAAACGGAGCACAACTTTTTATTTCTCTGGTTGTACACAGTGTACACCGTTCATGGGTGCTTCTTTTAGGGCCAACTTGAATGGTAAGGTCTGCAACTGTAGATGACTAATTTTATTTCCTCTTCATCTTCAAAGGGTGCAGCATGGATTTGTCTGTAGGAATTGATATTTCAACTCGTGCAAAGCAAGTTCATCAGAAGCTTCAAGAGGTACTGCCAGAGTTGATGCAACAGTTGACTTTGCTTTCTAACATCAGCTGTGGTACTCCTGGTCGGATCAACCTGAGGTTCCGCTACTTGCTTCCTGGCTCAAATGGGCAGCTTATCTTTGACTCAGGCTTTGAGAAATACAATGATGAGATCATCCAGAAGTTCTTGGCTCATTATGCTGTCAAGAACAGCCATATGGATGTAGAGTTTTTGCAATCCCTGGGAGATAATGTGATCCATCTTTCTTCTGCAAAAGTAAAGGTAATACCTGCTGAGAACCCATGCTATGGCACCATTAGGCAAGTGAGAATGGAAGCCTTTTTGTAGCCCATGTCAACTGAACTGTTTTTTTATTGGAGAGTCTACACAAAAAGAAAACCATACTCTTATCTATTAAGAATCAACAAGAGATATTTTCATTCAATCAGTAAATATTTATTAAGCCCTAGAGGTTCTGTGCTGAAAAATGCCTGTAGGGATGAAAGAATAAAGTCTCTGCCCTCAAATTACCCACCATTTAGTGATCCAGATTTTTCTTTGGCATAAACTCATTCCAAACACAATTTGAAGTATGTTTTAAGACCCACTTTGTTTCTTATGGTAGCTTGTTACTATTTAGGGTTGGCCTACTGTTTTTCTAGTCAGCACCTTGGACTGTCTTTAGTGACAGCTAATAGCTCTCTCATGCAGCCCACCCCTCAGGCCCCTTCCTCTCTTCTGGTTGCACCAAACTATATACTCCAAAAGTCCTCAGAAATCAAAAGATTTCACATGACATTTATTATTAAGTGACATTCCCAAGTTTTGTAATTTACATTTAAGATTTTCATAGCTCATGCATCCAATGGATTTCTTGACAAATGTAATTTATTTTTTCAACTGGAATTTTGTATGAATAAAGGTAACACATTTTAAGTGTGGAAAATGTATTAAAAACAACAAAAATAACAATACCTTGCACTAAAATCATGACAAAAAAAACCACTCCTCATCCTTCATTTTGTCTGCCTCCCTTTTCTCTGCACACATTCTCTCTCAAATATCTGTTAACATTTTTTTTTTGCATTGATAAAGACAGATATAAGACAATTTTTGGAAGTTTTTTTTTTTTTAATTTAATACTGGGGATTGAACTCAGGGGTGCTTTACCCTAAGCTATATCTCCAACTGGGTTTTAAAAATTTAGGACTGGGTTTCGCTAAATTGCTGAGGCTGGCCTTGAAATTGCAATCCTCCTACCTCAGCCTCCCAAGTTGCTGGGTTTACAGGTGTGCATCACTTGGTCGAGTTTTGGAAAGCATTTTTAAGTGCACAGGTTAAGTTGGCAACTTCCCCTGGGTGACAAAAGTGACTGTGTAATAAAGTAACAAAGAGGTGAAAAGTGAAGCACAGTGAGAAAGGTTCAGTCTCATTTTTAAGAAATGTGCAATTTATAGCTCCATTTTCCCCTTCCCCCCCTCTTTCCCTCCTCCCTATCCCCTTCCTTCCTTCTTTTCTTGATCCCTTTGCTTCTCTCTCTTTCTTTCTCTTCCCTTCTTCTGCATCATCCCCGTTCCCTCTCTCTCTCTCTGTGTTCTCATAAACAGGTCCTTTTAGTATTTACAGATGGACTGGATGACGATTTAGAGAGACTGAAGACAGCCTCGCAGTTCCTCCGCAGCAGAGGTAAGCACCTGCGTTGTCCTGCGTGGGCCGGGCTCCTCCCACCGGGCCCAGCCCCTCGGCAGCTCTCCAGAAGGTGCTGGACGCTGAAACTTTCCATGGGCTTGTCCAGGTGGATGGAGCACAGTCCCCAGAAGCTGATCCCCAATTTCCCTGTTTGTAGGAGTCAGGGGATAGTTAGGACTGAGAGACACTTCTTGCTCCTAGCATCCGTGACACGGGGATCTCTCTGGTTAAGACAGAGCTACCATTTTACCAACTTGGCATCTGCTTTCTTACGTTGGGGCTTGGAAAATACTTCAATTGTGTGGTGTCGTATTTCAGCCTACCTAGAAGTCCATATCTCTTTTTCCTGAACTCTGGAGTCGGCCTAAAGCTGGGCCTTATTCTTTGCACGGCCATTCCCTCTACTTCTTCTCCCCTTTCCACTTCTTCCTCCCTTTCCACCTCCAAGAGCTGTTGCACTTGTCTATATGGCATATTTTTGAAATTAGAGGGTGCCCAGTGTGCTAAGTGGTTGCAACCCTGATCTTGGGCTGCTGGCATGAATGAGGGCGTAGTGGCTGGATTTCGGTGCACGCTCGCTCCCTCTGCTGGTCGTCTTGTGCAACACCATTCGCTCAATTGCGCACAGAAGCTCTGCGGGTTCCCATTTTGAGTCATAAGGCTCTAAAGAAACCCAGGATGAGCACTCAGTCCCTGACTTAAGTTCCCTTCATCCTTTTTCCTTGGTAGAGTATATTCAACATATTCTGCTGGGGATAATTTTTCCATTAGTTAATGACGTGCTGAATATTTTCTGGGATAACTTGCTCCCAGTGGAATTTACCTGGTATTTTGTCCCTGGAGGTTTAAATTGTTGCAACTTTCCTGGAAGAGATTTGGGAGGAGGTGACAAGAGACTGTAAACTTTATCTGCATGGTAGGTCAGCGATTCCATTGCCAAGAATTTATTTTTAAGGAATAATTAAGATTGTGTATATAACTTTTAGCTACGAAGTTGTCAGCAGCTTGTTTATAATAGTAAAAAGTTGATTTGTATTGCTGACAATTAAATGTCCATAATATCAATAGTAATATTTGTTCTGATATTCAATAAACACGGTGAGTTCTAGCTGAATTTCTAAATTATTCTTGTCCATTTGTTGTCTGTTGTGTGGACAAATTCAGATAATTTGGCACATTGGTAGAATAGGCTATGCAGAAGAAATAACAATCTACCTCCCAATCTCAGCTCAAAGTGATAAGAACATATTCATTTCATGCTTCCTGTTCATCACTAAAGGACATGCAGGAGGTTGAATTCCAACAGGTACTTTTGTAATTGCTGTGGCAGGGGAAGGAAATGGGGCAAATTATACACTGCTCTTAAATCTTCTTTCACTGGCAAGAGCAAGCCACATGACCACTTCTAACAAAATATTTTACTGGTAAGGAATTAAGTTTCGTTGAAAGTTTATACCTTTCCCAAAGAAATGTGGTCCCATTGTGCACCCTTAAGAAGGGGACCCATAATCCCAGTGGCTTAGGAGCCTGAGGCAGGAGGATGGAGAGTTCAAAGCCAGTCTCAGCAACTTAGCGAGACACTTAGCGACTCAGTGGGAACTTGTCTCTAAATAAAATACAAAAAAGGGCCTGAGATGTGGCCCAGTGGTTAAGTACCTATGCGCTTAATCCTTGGTTCCAAAAAAAAAAAAAAAAAATAAATAAAAAAATAAAAAAAAAAATAATAAAAAAGAAAGGGGGGAAACCAGAATATGGATAAGGAGTCACAATAATAACAATGATAACAATGATTTCTAAGAGTAAGCCATACGTCTATTTCAATAAGCAGAAAAACATCTATGAAATGAAAAAAGTAGGGGATATGAGAAAGCTATGAATGTGCTTTGTGTTCCATTTAACGGCTAGCTTTCAGTTGGTGGGAGTGAAAGGTACTGGAACAATTCTTCATGAAGAATGCCATGAACTAGTTTGATCTTGACAAAAATGCAGTTTGAGACATTGCAGATTCGAGACTTGGAAATGCTGGAATGATAGATGAATATGTGGGGTTGAGACAAAGACCATTCAAAGGACATGCAAATAAATCTTCCACCTGTTGATATTTCGAAGGATTCTCTGGGCTCCTAATCGTTGCCTTGGAAGGTGTGCATAAATTAGAAGAGCTTCAGGAGCTAGAATTTGGCAGAGGATTTACATATAGACAGCCTCTGAGCATCACTCTACAATCCCTCCCAAGCGTCTTACTGAAGCAACTTGTAAGTCCTATTTTTTAAACACCGTCTTTCACTAGGTCCTAATAATTATGTTAATTTGAAAAACCTTGAGGGAATTTTGTCTATAGAGTGTATAATGTGATACAGGTCAGTGCAGATGGAAAAAATAATACGTGATATGGATTCTGTTTTTCAGGACACAATTGTGGAAAGAACATGCTGCAATACCTATGCCAAGTGTTTTGGAGAAGATGGGTACAGAGGTGATGATGGGTTTCCTGGGAGAAAGGTAAGAATATTTTTGAGTGTGGATGGGGGAGGGGAGAGAGATGACAGTCTAGAATCCGCCATACACTAGGTTATACACCACATATTTTACAAACTCTTCCTAATTTTGTCCTCTTAACAAACTTTCAAGGTTGCTGTTATTTTACACATGTGAAATTGAGGCTCAGAGAGGGGACATCACTTTCCCCATTTTGCACAGTCACGAGGTTTAAACTCCATATGTCTATCTGACTCCAGGTTTCCCATTCTTTCTGCCGCACTGTGCTGCCTTTTTAATGTCTGACAAATGTCTCACAAATTCTACCACTGCACAGAAATTTTCACTTATCTACCAGATTTTTACTTGTCCAACAGCTGCTGTCTTTTATTGTAGTAAATACCTTTCCCCCTCTTATCTAACATTATTTTTTTAAATAGGATTATATATTGAGAAAAGATGCGATTGCTGGTTTCATGTAGCAGTTAATGTACACCTCTGTTAATTCTGGGCAAATTGATAGGAGAATAAGTATGCAACACTTGTAAGGGGGAATAAATAATCGGAAATGGTTCTCAGGTATCTAGGGGCAGGCAAGGTTCCTTCTCACAGGGACTATAGCTTTATGGTGAGGGCACAGTCACAGATCCATGTGTAAGATTGAGTAGACTTGTTGGTTCTCTTTGGAAGGTTTTTCCAAGAACTTCTTGGAATGAGCTTACTGGCTTTGCAGGCCAATCTTGCTAATTTAGTACAGTATAAAGTGTATAACTACCTTTTGAAAAATAATTTATGGTTATGTCTTAGCATTAGCTCCCCAACCCCTGTTCTTTAATATCAGATCTGAGAATCAGAAGATCAAGTTTGGGAATGTCTTGACCTGTGTTCTTGACAACTCAGTGATCATGCCTCAGAAATGTTTTGAAATTTGATCGCTCTGTTTTTTCTGTTTGTTAGAGATCAGTGGTTGTATCACTGGATAGGGATCCCAGGAAGGTTTCCAGAAGGGAAAAGGGGACGTGGGTTCAGCCCTGGAGGTTCTTGACTTAGGCTGCAGAAAGGAATTTCGGGACACATCAAAAGAAGCGCAGAGATTTATTTAGGAAAGCAAGTGGCAGGGCAGGGTGTGCCCTCAAAGGCAGAGGGAGTGTGGGTGTTTCAGTGAGATGTGATTTGGGGGTCCTGGGCGACTCTTGTAAAGAAAGCTTTGTTAAGTGGTGAACATGAGTGCATGCAGGGGTGCCGTTGGCCTGGTGAGCTCAGTTCCTTTGATTGTGGAGCACAGAGCAGGTCCCTGTTTATTTTTTCTCAGAAGCTTTAGGTTGATGTTATCTAGTTAATGGATAGCTCTTGAACTATATCCACGTCATGGTTTTTAAACATTATCTCTCTAGGCTTCTTTTAAAATAATGAAGTATGTAGGGACTAAATCACTGGGTTTATAGTACTTGAAGACTTATTGAACCTTCTAAGAATTGAGGACTGGAGGAGAACAGACCTGGGGAGTAAAGGTGAGGGCATTCATGGACTTTTAGATTTAAAATTACAATCCCTCTTTCCTTCCCTGTTTTCTTTTTTTGGGGGTGGTACTGGGGATTAAACCCAGGGGCACTCAACCACTGAGCCACATCCCCAGCCCTATTTTGTATTTTACTTATAGACAGGGTCTCACTGAGTTGCTTAGTGCCTCACCATTGCTGAGGTTGGCTTTGAACTCGAGATCCTCCTGTCTCAGACTCCCGAGCTGCTGGGATTACAGGTGTGTGCCACTGTGCCCAGATGTTTGTCTCCTTTCTTCCTGTCCTGCCTCAGTTTGTTGTACTGACTTTCATGTCTTCGTGGATCATAAAAGGGCTTCCCCCAAATCCACCTGCTCCTGTCGCCTCAAAGGGAAGACTGTTCATCCAGAATTTTGTATCCTAGGCCTAAAAGTTTGTTACCCAAGAGGATGAATGCTGCTCTGGATGTGGCTGCTGAAAATAAGGTGGAAATGGAGGAAAAAAACCACAAATTATTAATCAAGTGTTAGAACTCTAATACACACATACCTTCAAGATCTCCATGCAAGACTAGATGCAGTTAAGGAAGAAAATCTGAAAACCAAGTTCTTGGATAATATGTAGAAAACCTCCTGTCTGCTTTTAGTGTTTTTCAAACAGCTGACACAAAAATCAAGAGAAAGTAGGGGGTTGATTTCTTCTTCTTTTTATTTTTCAGAATTGCTGCTGATTTTTTTCCCTTTGAAACTTGAATAGATTCCAAAAGTTACAGTATCTTTGTGACCTCATTGAATATTTGTGAAGATAATATTTGTTTTGATATATAGGTTTAGCATTGTCTTTTTTATAGGCTTAGTAAGATATACAAGAAAGCAACCACCACATTGTGAAAAAGTGACCTAAATCACATACTGAACCTACAGATTTGTGTACCCTCTCCACCATCTCGAGTCTCTGTTCCATTTGCCTCTTTTCTATTTCCATTCCCCCAAGGGGAGGGGAATTTCACATTTGAAATAGTAATTTTAATAGTAAAACACTTTCTAGAGTAACTTGAACTCTCAATAGTTGAAATGTAACCAAAATAAGATGCTTTCTTAGCCAGGGCTTGCCATTTGTGATAATTACCAACAAAACAGGACGGTTGATTGAGGCTATAAAAGTGAAGATTTTTCTGTGAAACTGAATTGTCATACTGGAAAGATTTTGTTGAAAAATGTCCGTTTGTGGGACTGGGGTTGTAGCTCAGTGGTGGAGCACTTGCCTAGCACATGTAAGGCACTGGGTTCAATCCTCAGCACCACATAAAAACAAACAAACAAATAAATAAAATAAAGGTATATATATATACAGTCTGTTTGCACAAAATAGCTCACTTGGTATCTGAAAAGGTTCATTCTGGACACGGGCGTGTGTTAAATATAGACAATCTTAAGGAAAGATAGAAAGGGGGTGGAAGAGAACTTGGTAAGTAGTAGTAACCAACTCCAAAAATTTTTTTTCTCCAGATTTGTGTTATCTCTAGCCGAGTAGCTCTTTTAGGGGAATATATATGAAAGTAGATTTAGTTTGAATTACATTATGTAAGCTACATATTAGGGATACCCATTACAGAATTTCATCTCAAGGTTTATTTGTAGATCAACTTTTGCTAAATTCCTTAAGAGGTTAAATTAATATCAGAACCATGAATAAATGTATTTATTCATGTATAATAATTGGTAATCTTCACCTCAGTATTTTATCTCATTTGTTTTCCTGGAATTATCTGTAAATTGAACTACTTGGTTTGCCGAGTTTTAGTCATTCTTTAACAATTTAAAGATATTTAGTTTGAAGATTCCATTTGGTAAGGGAATCAATATCAGAAATAATAAAAAAAGTTATGATAGAAAAAGGGAGTCACTAATATAGCTTATGGTTATTAGATTTGGACAACTTTTAATCATGGATTAACTTTATAGATTAGTGTAGGGTCTGATGAATGGCTTTGGCTGTATGAATATATAATAGACTGCAAACATTTTGCATCACTTTCGTGATCTAATTTACAAATATTTAAAACCGTGTTGCAGTTCTGCTTTGCTGTTTAGTAAAAAACCGTTTCAGAAAAAAAAAAAATAGAGTTTGCAGATCTTATTGACCAGTTTTAGACTAAATAAACATTTTAGGCTATAAAATGGTAAGCCAGACTTTGTGTTTAGGCATGTGAAAAGAAGTAAAAAAAAAAAAAAAAAAAAAAAAGACTAAACAGCTGAGTCATTCAGAAATAAATAACCTTTTCTTATGAGTAAGATGATTGGTAACTCTTTTACTTACTGATGTTTGCTTACACAAGGTCAATAATGGTTTTCCTTAATCTTTTAATTAGAAACTGGTCTTTGAATTTTCAGAATAGAATGGCTTAAAAAAGCATTTTGGAAAAATAATAATAGTTTGATTTACTAAATATTAAAACAAACAGGTATTAATGTTTTTCCTGGAACACAGGCCAAAAATATTTGTTTTTTATATATCTTGGCATATGGCTTCCAGTACCTAGTAGATTCTCAATAAAATGTCAACTTAGTAAAACCAGGATATTTATTATTAACCATTTTATTTCACCGAAATTTGGGAAATGAAGAACTTAGAGTCCAACTTACTTATTTTAATTTAAAATCTTTTTTCAGGGAGAGAAGGGTTTTGCTGGGCTGCCTGGTCATCCTGGTAAAGAAGGTGAATATGTAAGTACTGAATATTCTTCTTTTCTTTTTATAAGTCAGGCTATTTTTATTTTATTTAAAAAATATTTAGTTGTCAATGGACCTTTATTTTATTTATTTGTATGCGCTGCTGAGAATTGAACCCAGTGCCTCAAACATGCTGGGCAAGTGCTCTAACACTGAGCCACAACCCCAACCCTCGTTTTATTTTTGATTAACATGTTTTAATTGTATATATTAGTGAGGATCAGTGTGATATTTCAATACATGCATACAGTATGCACTGGTCAAATCCAGCCTCCCTTTATGTATGATGTATCTTATTTCTTTCCTTTGGAAAAATGTGATAAAATGGGTCAAATATTAGCAATACTTAGTTGGCACTTAAGTCATGAAAGTTTTTCTCATCTGTCATTTAAGTAGGTTTAAAATATCCATTTAATAAATGGAAGGTTAAAACTTCCATTTATTATAACCAATGCCAGGCTTATGAGTTTTTATTTAAAAAAAAAATATTTATTTATTTAAACTTTCTTTTTGTAGTTGTAGATGGACACAATGCCTTTATTTTATTTATTTATTTTATGTGGTGCTGAGGATTGAACCCAGTGTCTCACACGTGCTAGGCAAGCCCTCTGCTGCTGAGCTACAGCCCCAGCCAAGGAGTTTTTAAAGATGTAGTTTATGGAATGTATTTAATGATGAAGGGTGACTATTTTGTTTTTTGTTCAGTGAATTTGGTCTGGGAATGTGGTCCAATATACATATAAGAGCAGTTGTTCATCAATGATCTAAATTGCAGGTAATTTGTTATTATTACGAAGCTATCCATATAAGTGGTTAAACAAAATAAATTGAAGTAAATCTAAGCCTATTCATATTGCAAGGTCATTCTGATGCCTTCCTGGGTGGCCAAGAAGGTGGTGGAATTGCAGCTGACCACTGATGGTTGGCATGTAACCCTGGATACACTGATGGGAATGTTTTGGACAAGGGGAAGTTATCCATCATGTGCTCGTCGGTGGAGAAAAAAAAAATGTATGGTATAGGGAAAATTCTGAGTTTGGAGACTGGAATGTAGAGGGGATGATTTTTATTCCATCATCTAAATACCAGAAGGATTTAAACATCCCATGGTTTTTAGTTAATTTTCAATGATGGAAAACCACTTTGACACAGGTGCCTATTTTAAAATTGATTTGTAGGTATACTGTGGGTTCTCAAACTTTTTGGTCTCAGGATATCTTTGCACTTATTGCCTATGCAGATTTATTGAAATATAACTGACAAGTGAAGCTGTACAACTCACAGTGTATAATGTGATGATTTGATGTATTATGTATTGTGAAGTGATTACCACAACCAAGTTAGCTAATGCCTCCATCCACCTCACATAGTTACCTTTGTTGCCTGTAATGAGAATATTTAAGATCTACCCTCTTAATTCCAAGTATAGAATACAGTATTATTAACTATAGTCACCATGATGTATATTAGGTCTTCATAACTTGCTTGCTTATGACTGAAGGTCTATACTGTCTGACCCACATCTCTGTACTTCCCCTTACCTTGATCCTCACACTTAAAAATTATTGAGGCTCTCTAAGAGCTTCTATTCTTGTGGTTTCTATCAATTGATATTTACCACATTAGAAATTAAGGCTGAGAAAAATTCTGAATTATTTACTTATTTTCTTACTTCAAAATGGCACAAGTATATTAGCATAATGGACACATTCTTTTGTGAAAAATAACTATTTGACAAAAAAATTAGTGAGAAGAGTGACAGTGTTTGACATATTTAGCTTATAAGAAAAAAGCTGGATTTGCATATCGGTTTTCGTATTTGGTCTGCTGTGATGTCACTTGCTACGTGGCTTCTTAAAATCTCTGCCATACACTTGGGAAGGAGTAAGATTGAAAAAAGAAAAATAACACTTTAGTTCTTAGTATCCTTTGTGGACCCTGGTACATGTGCATGCGTGGTTTCCTTGCTTACCCTGGGCTGCCCGTCTGAACCTTTGGACCCTCTGAACCTGGAAAACCAGCAGTAGGGGAAATGTTGCTGCTGAGAGTTGCACAAGGTGATACTCGTCTTAAACCACATTTATGGGATAATTGTTCAACTCTTCTGTTTCCTCAGTAAGCAAAGCCTTAGTTTCTGGAAGGTTTTTAACATTAAAAATACATGCAGGAATGGAAGGTGTGATTTTTTTTTTGCTATTTTGTTTAGAAGTGGTAAAAATATTTATTCTCATTTTAATGATTATTTAAAATGTCCTTTAAGTATTACTTTATTTTTTCTGCTGGGCTGGTGATTCAATGAGCTTGGCCTAAGTTGGAAGAATTACTTAAAGCTGTTCAGCCCATTTGAACCAGTGACTCTGATTTCAGACAAATGGGACTAATAAGGCCTTGTCTGTCCCTAGGAGATGAGTTTTGACCCCTTCTCTGCTGTCATAACATTGTAAAACTAAGATATTTTATAAAGAGCCTTTAGTATAGAGGTAGACATATAATGCATGGGACATATATAATTTAAAATTTTATAGTCACTGCTTTAAAGTAAAAAGAAACGGTTAATTTTAATTATCATTTTGTTAAACCCAATGTATCTAAAATATTATTCCAACATGTAATTAATCTAAAATTAATGAGATAGCTTACTTTTAACATAAGTTGTCTTTAAGGTCTGGTATTGTGCACTTGAAACATGTCTCACTTTAGACTGGACACATTTCTGGGAAAGCTCAGTGACCATGGTGGCTGTGGCTATTGTATATGACAGAGTAGTTTTAGCCAGTCTCATTTTCTTTATATATATATATTTTTTTTTTGCAATTAGTTATACCTGACAGTAGAATACATTTTGACACATCATACATAAATGGATTATAATTTCTCTATCCATCCTACTTTTCTGCCCCCTCCCCTCTCTTTACTCTCCTCTGTCTAGTCCAAAGTACCTCTATTCTCCCCACCTCCTTATTGTGAATTAGCATCTTCATATCAGAAAAAGCATTTGACCTTTGGTTCTTTGGGTTTGGCTTATTTCGCTTAGCATAGTATTCTCCAGTTCCATTCATTTACCGGCAAAAGTTATAATTTCAGGCTTCTTTAAGGCTGAGTAATATTCCATTGTGTATATATACCACAGTTTCTTTGTCCATTCATCTGTTGAAGGACACCTAGGTTGGTTCTATAGTTTAGCTAATGTGAATTGAGCTGCTATAAACTTGATATGGCTGCATCATTGTAGTAGCTGATTTTAAGTCCTTTGGATATAAAGCTAAGAGTGGGATGACTGGGTCAAATGGTGGTTCCGTTCCAAGTTTTCTTAGGATTCTTCATACTGCTTTCTCTAGTGGTTGCACCAATTTGCTTTCCCACCAGCATTGTATGAGTGTACCTTTTCTCCCACATCATCACCAACATTTATCGTTGTTTATATTCTTGATAATTACCATTCTGACTGGAGTGATATAGAATCTCAGTGTAGTTTTGATTTGCATTTCTCTAATTGCTAGAGATGTTGAACATTTCTTCTTCTGTGAAGTGTCTGTTAAGTTCCTTAGCCCATTTATTGATTGGGTTATTTGTTTTTTTGGTGTTAAGTTTTTTTGAGTTCTTTATATATCCTGGAGATTAATGCTCTATTTGAGGTATGTGTGGTAAAGATTTTCTCCCATTCTGTATGTTTTCTCTTTGTATTATTAATTGTTTCCTTTGATGTGAAGAAACTCCCATTTATTGATTCTTGACTTTACTTCTTGCACTTTAGGAGTCATTTAGAAAGTCATTTCCTAAGATGACAGGGTGCAGATTTGGGCCTACTTTTTCTTTTATTAGGCACAGAGGGTCTCTTTTCTAGTGCCTAAGCCTTTGATTTACTTTGTGTTGATTTTTATGCAGGGTGAAAGATAGAGGTTTAATTTCTTTTTGTTACATCTGGATTTCCAGTGTCCCCAGTACCATTTGTTGAAGAAGCTATCTTTTTTCCAATGTGTGTTTTTGGCATCTTTGTCTAGAGTGAGATAGCTGTATTTATATGGGTTTGTCTCTGCGTCTTCTGTACCATTGGTCTATGTGTCTGTTTTGGTGCCAGTATCATGCCATTTTTATACTATGGCTCTGTAATATAATTTAAGGTCTGGTATCGTGATGCTTCCTGCTTCATTTTTCTTGCTAAGAATTGCTTTGGTTATTCTGGGTCTCTTATTTTTCCAAATGGATTTCATGATTGCTTTTTCTGTTTCTATAAAGAATGTCATTAGAAATTAATGACAATTCCACTAAATCTGTATAGCACTTTTGGTAGTATGGTCATTTTGACAATGTTAATTCTGCCTATCCAAGAGCATGGGAGATCTTTCCATCTTCTAAGGTCTTCATTCTTTAGTGCTCTGTAGTTTTGATTGTAGAGGTCTTTCACCTCTTTTGTTAGATTGATTCCCAAATATTTTATTTTTTGAGGTTATTGTGAATGAGTTAGTTTTCCTAATTTCTCTTTCACTGGATTCATCACTGATGTATTGGAATGCATTTGATTTATGGATGTTAATTTTGAATCCTGTTACTTTGCTGAATTCATTTATTAGTTCTAGCATGTTTTTGGTGCAATTTTTTGGATCTTCTAAATATAGAATCATGTCATTGATAAATAGTGATAGTTAGTTCTTCTTTTCCTATTTGTATCCTTTTAATTCTTTCTTCTGTCTAATTGCTCTTGCTAGAGTTTCAAGGACAATGTTGAATAAAAGTAGTGAAAGAGAGCATCCTTGTCTTGTTGGCTTTGGCTCATTTTCTTTTTAATGCCATTCTCCTAACAGAATGATTTCTCTCTGCATTGTGCTCTGAATGGCTTACTGTCTTTTCCCCCAAAACAGGTCACATGGCCTGAGAAGTGGCAGAGACCTCTCTGTGCAGATGGAATGGTTTCAGAGTGGGGTTCTGAAATCCTATTTGTAAGATCAAGTTGAAAAATTTAAATTGTTCTGATTGTCTCTTACTAACTGATCTCCTCTCCCCTGAAACCCTTTCCCATTTTGTGGCATAAAATAATAATTTTATTATGTTCATGGCATCTGTGGGTCGGGAAACCAAAAAGGGAACAGAAATGGGATGACTCTTTTCTCTGTGTCTGGGGTGTCAGCTGGGTGGATAAGAACTTCTGGGGCAGTAGAAGCTGGGACCAGGGACCTAATGCCAAGGTGGCATCTTCTGTCACTTGTCTGGACTCTTATTTAGGATGGTGGAAGGACAGGCTGAGCTGGAACCTCAAGGCTACTGGGTCTGAGAGGGAGCATCCCCACAGGGAAGGGCCCCCTGTGAGTGACCATTCCCAGAGACCAAGGCTGAAGCCATGCGGCTGTTGACAGAGCCTCAGAAATTATCCTCTCAATGTCTATCTCATCCTGATGGTTGGAAACCGGTCACTGAGCCCAGGCCATATTCAAGGGGAGGGAATCAGATTCCTCTAGATGGAGGAGTGGTAGGTCACAGAGTGTGTGGGATGGGAGATATTGATGTCCGGCTTTGGAAAATACAATCTGCCTGACTCATGAATTCTATAGATTTAAACAATTTATCTACTATGAGTGGGTAGTTTAGTTCGGTAGAAATGCTAGGACTAAATTCTCCAGATGAAACTTAAACACCATACACTGAACCTAACAGTGCAGGTAGACTAGAGAGAAGGGGAGAGAACTGACATTTATTTAGCATTTACTGTGTGTCAAGCCCTGCTTTAGGCATTTTGTATGTTATTAAATTTAATTTTCATCACAACCCTCCTGGTACCTATGAACAGTTTCATTGTATAGATGAGGACTAGGAATGTGCAGAATGACCTGTTAAGGTCACATAAAGAATGTTGTAGATGTGACCAAACCTGTTTGATGCCAGAACCTGTGTTTTTTCATTATCTCTTGTTACCTTAATTTTTATTAAAAAAATTTTGTTTTTGGTACCGGGGATTGAACCCAGGGGTGCCTCCTGAGTTGCCGGGATTGTAGGCATGCAACAGCATGCCTGGCTGTGACCTTTAGATATAGAACATCTCATTTGTCCCAGTCATGTGGTTTGTGAAGTATTTCCTATATAGTATCTCATGTAGTCAATATAACAATCCTATGAGATCATTGGAAATCTGTGTTATCTAGATCCACATTTATAAGTGGGGAGAATTGTGATTCATGGAAACATGTAACAGTCCAAGTTCACCAAACAAGTTGGAAGCAGAACTAAGACTTGAATCCAGGTTCTTAATAAAAGAATCCAGAGTGCTTCTCACTTTATCACATGCCTATATATAGTCTGAGCAGCTTCTGTATTTTCTGACCTCATTAAGTCTAAATTAGATGTTACAAATAATGTAGATTCTCTTTTGATTAAAGCTCATGGGTTGTGTGAGACTTTCTAATTCATATTTAATCAATTTGGCAAAAGGCATGATGTCTACCATTCCCTTCCTTATTCAGTGCCTAGATGAGAAGCTTCTACCCACTAATATAATTCAGTGAGTCATTTTCCAAATCCTGATTGATGTCTGCTGTGTGTCAGGCAAGAGGTTTGGGACTGGAAACCCAGAGATAAATAAATGAGACACTGTTCTTGTCTCAGTGAAGCTTACAATATGGCAGGAAATTCTAATACATAAAAACCAACCAAACAACAACAACAACAAAACACAACACCCTCACTATTATAAATGCTAAGTTAAATCCATAAATTATTACAAGGACAATCAAAGGGCTGTTGGGTGGGGCAACAAAAGATGCTTCTCAGGAGTAGGGTGACAAATGACCCATACTTTAGGAATGGGAAGAATTTCACCTAGAAGAGAAACTATTAAATCAAGTTTTTTTTTTTTTTTTTTTTCTTGGTGAGACCATAAGAAAACCTCTATCCAGTTTCAGCTGTCTGAAGGAAATGTTCAAACATATCTATTTTATTTGAATTCTGAAGTTTTGCCCCTGTGGTTTGACTGAACTGATTAAAAACAAAGATAATTTGGGCTTCTGTGATTTGGGGGTCTTGAGATGGACAGTTGGTGAATTAACAATCCGACTGCCTTGCAGGCCATCTGATCAGATCCTTGAAGATGTAAAAGCAATTGTTAAGGACCCTGTGCATCAGCCATTTTGGTGGTCGTTATTGCTGGTTTGAACTGGCTGGGTGGTGACAGAGGCAGTTGCTTGATGGTCTCCCCACATCTCTTTATTACAGGGAGAAAGAGGCCCCAGGGGTCTTCCTGGACCCCGAGGTGAGGAAGGATGCCTGGGTGTGAGGGGACCTAAGGTGAGTGAGACCTCAAGTTGGAGGATTCTTTCCCCTTCTTGGTTGCAACCCTTGAGTTCAAGAAAAATCTTCATTCCTCAGCATAATTATGGCGGCTTAGCTTCTTTTCAGACTGAAGGCTCTCCAAAAGTAAAGCCTCAGGAAAGCAATCAACTGCACATAGCTTGCTGGGAGGTGATCCCAGCAATCAGTGGCAGAGGAGTAAGGAAGTGAGTAAGACATGGAGGGAAGGTGACCTCAAACGATGCATTAGCAGATCACTGCCATGGGCAGATGCAGCTCAGTGCTTCCCAGGAACTCCGGCAGCCAGTGTTGAACACGCACCTCAATGTTTTCCCATTTGAAGGGTGAAGGAGCTGGGTATTTGTATACCACATCCTATCAGGCGTTATTGAGGGCTGATGCCAGGAGGTGTTAATTCCCCAGCTCCTTTGGCCTGTCCTGCCTGTAGGCAAAGCAGGCTTTGGTCCCAGGAAAAAACCTCAGTAAAAGAGCTGAGCGTGCCTGTGGTTGGAAGGTAGGTTTGAGAACACTGAAAATGTACAGATAAGGGGATTTGGGTGGGGCACTTCTTCAAGTGACTGCACTCCAGGTGCCTCGACCTTTTGTTATTGGATAATCTCTTTTTATAAGGTAAGAAAAAAAAAATTCTACAACATAAAGGTCTTCGTTTTAAAAACTTTTGTTCTTTTTAGTTATACATGACAGTCGAATGTATTCGACATAAAGGTCTTAGAGTTTTCTTGATCACAATGACCATGTTTTGTATATTACAATAACAAGTTACTCTTCCAATTACTTTGTCCTGTAGTTCCTCGGAGCCTTCTCATGCTTGCTAACCAGTGTATTCTCACTTGTGCTTGAAAAAAGATGTCATTATAAAAATAAGTGGCAGGTTGCTGCTGTCCTGCCTACTCTGAGGAACAGCAAGGTGCAATTTTCTCCAGGTCATAGGCAAAGGAGGGCGGTAGTAATCAGAGAGCTGTGAAACCCATCACATTTGCTGGACAAGGAAAGGCATCTTCATTCTGATCTAATAATTATATTTTCTTCAAATCAGGTAACATGGTTTCCTAAATGAAACAAAGGTTCAAAAATCTTACTCAAGCCAAATTCTTTATTTCATTTTATTTTGCAGTACAAGGGATTGAGCCCAGGGTTTTGTACATGCTAGGCCAGTACTCTACCACTGAGTTATATTCTCAGCCCTATTTTATTTTTGATTAACATGTATTAATTGTATCTGTTAGTGGGGTTCAGTGTGATATTTCAACATGTACATACTTTGTGCACTAATCAAATCCATCCTCCTCCTTTATCCATTTTTCCACCTCTGCTGCCTTCCTAACCTCTAGCAATCACTGTTATACATTCAGGTCAACTTTCTTTTTTTCTTTTTCTTTTTTTTTAAACCTCTGCATATATAAGAGAGAACATTTGATACTTTCCTTTCTGTGTCTGGCTTATCTCAATTTTCTCTAGTTTCATGCATTTTGCTGCAAATGATGGGATTTCTTTCTTTTTTATGGTCGAATAATATTGCGCTGTGTATATACACCACATTTTCTTTTATCAGTTGATGGGCACCTAGGCTGATTCCATATCTTAACTCTTTGAATAGTGCTGCAGTAAACATGATCATGCAGGTATTTATGTGGTATGCTGATTTAATTTCCTTTGGATGTATATACCCAGCTCAATTATTCTTATTTCTTCTTAACTTTAGGGAGCAAGAGGATTTTCAGGACAGCAGGTAGGTAACCATCTTTACTCTTAAACTGGATAGCAGTCTCTTTGGGAAACATAATACTGATTCCAATTCCCTTTCCTTTGCTTGATGAGGCAAGGCTTTTAAATTTTAGACAAGGGAGTGGGTCAGATCTTATTAATATTTGAACCTCCATGCCAATAAGTGACTATTGACTGTTTGTAAAACATGTATTTCAGTTGAGGTAGTGACATGTATTATTATTTTCAAATCTTGCTGACTCTAGAATAATATTAAACCACCATATCCATCACAGGACAGTCTAGAGTGTGGTGTGGAGGGTCAGATCAAATTGGGTGCCAAATGAGAGTAGGGTGATAGAACAGGGTTGGTGGAGAAGGAGTTGTCATGATTAGTAAATGATTTAACTAAATCAGTTTTTATAGTGCTGGGGATTTAACACAGGGCCTCACACAGGCTAGGCAGGTGCTCTACCACTGAGCTACATCCCCAGCTCGAGGGAATAATTTTGCATGCAGATTCAAAAATCAAAGCTTCCATTTGCTCAGTCATAAATATTTACGGCACTCTGTTCCTGGTATTGTCCTAAGGAGTGGTTACAAAATGATGAAAAGACAGACAAGGGCTCATGACTTTTATTTTTTTACCCAGACCTTGTGATATTGCTGATTCACCTCTTATGGCCTGTGACACATGTTGCCCATAATTCGGTCCAAGAGTCTGGGATACTAATTGTCATATACCAACTCAGCTCCATTTTTGTTTAAAAAATTTCTCCTGAAATTTTTGTGGACAGTAGGAGGAAAGCAACTATTCCATATGTGTTAATGTATTTAATTCTGCTTGCAAAGTTCTGCTTTATAATGAATGTATTAATTGTCATGTTGAAATAAGTGGCAAGATAAAGAGCCCATAATTGAAAGCGATGGAACATTTGATGAGATGTTATTATGCAGCTGCCTTCCAAACCCGCTTTAAAAACTCTTGTCACCAAGTTGGCTTATTATGCATTTGCCTTCCCAACCTGCTTTAAAAACTCTTGTCACCAAGTTGGCCTTGATTTTTCAGTTTTTATTTAAAAAAAAAGTTTCTCAAAATGCACAGACATATACACATACTCATTGAATTTCTCCTTAAACTGTGATCTTCCAGGTTCCCATTATACAGATTAATCCAATCATAATTTTAAAAAAATTAAAGAATGTCAATGACAAAAATACATTTTTAGTATGAGACAGGTAGTAGAAATGTTTCATTCAGCCTTGAATTCAGTGCTGTGTTTAAAGTCTTTCCTTTTTTTGGATACCGGGATTGAACTCAGGGGCATTTGATCACTGAGCCATATCCCCAACCCTATTTTCTATTTTATTTAGAGACAGGGTCTCACTGAGTTGCTTAGTGCCTCACCATTCCTGAGGTTGGCTTTGAACTCGAGATCCTCCTACCTCAGCCTCCCGAGCTGTTGGGTTTACAGGCCTGCAGCACTGCACCCAACTAGGATTTTTCTTTTCTTTTTTTTTTAATATTTATTAAAATTTTATTTATAGAAATAAATGTAACAAATTCCATTGAGCAAAGACAGTATTAATTTTTTGATCATAGGAAATATTTAGAATATTTTTCTCTATCTTTTCTATACTATTTTCAACAATATCATAAACATACTTGGAGTTGAATCTTAGCATACCCATAAGAATAAATTTTTAAAGTCCCATAATGTGAAAATTTTTGGTTTGGAGACTTTACCAAATTTCCATCTGGAGGCAATAAAATCTAAGGTCTTGAAATCAACACACTGATTTTTTTGAGAACTTACCTCACCCTGTCATATGAAAACCATGAGTAATCTTTGACATTTTGGAGTTGAACATTCAGATATTCTACTCCCCAACAGCAGCATGAATTTCGTGATGGGGTCATTCGATTTTGCTGGGGGATGGGATCTTCCTTATCCATTTGAAATTTGAGTTTTTCCCCCTAAGCTATTCCCTTTCCTCCTCCTCTTCTCCCTTTTCCTTCTCTTCTTGGTCTTCCTCCTCCTCCTCCTCTTTCTTTTCTTTCTCCTTCTTAGCCCCTGAACCCACTAGGAAAAACAGTAATGACTATTTCAGAGAGAAGCGCTTTTTAATGATTGCATGCTATATGTAAGTGTTGTTTCAGAAGGTCTAGATTCTGCTGGCAATATAGCCCATCACATAGAGTGCCTGCCTCACGTGCTTGAGACCCGGGTTCGAGTCCCCAGCACTGTTAGATTGTGGAAATAACAAACAAACAAATGAAACCAGAAGGTCTAGATTCTTCTACCAACTGGGAAATAAGTTAGCAAGGAAGTTAACATCAAAGAAATATCCACGTATACCTGTTTCTATTTTCTATAACTCTGATGTTCCTTTGTTCCACAGGGCAACCCTGGCGAAGAAGGTGCTGATGGCTTGGATGGAGAGCAGGTACAGAAGTATTTCATTTTGTTTTCCCCTTGACTAGTCTGGTATTTATACTCTTATAGTGAGTATAGCTTTTCCTGATTAGTCATGTATATTCACGTATGTTATTTATTCTTATCTCTGATATACATGGATCCCAAAAACCCAACTTTACCCCCCCTCTGATATCACATATTAATCATTCAGTATTTTAGTTCCATCCTATTTTTGTTGGATCCTGTCAGGCATTGTTATTATTATCATTCTCCATAGCCAGTGCTTATCTAGCTTTATCTGTATATTAACTAGTATTGTCAAAGTCTTTCTTTCCGTACTGTTGACACTTTCAAAAGAACAAGGAAACATCATGTATCTCTTACCTAAGGTAGAACTTGTGGAGTTTCCTTTAATGAAGGTTGTGTTTCATTGTAAACTCCCTTGGCTTTATTTTCCTGAAAATCTCTTTATTTTATTCTTTTTCTTGAAAGATAGCTCTTTGGGTAAATAATTCAGTGTTGATGGTTATTTTCTTTCAGCACTTTGAAATATAACTTTCTAGTTTTCTGGTTTTTATTGTCTTGTATCATTCATTATTGCTCTTAAGAAGTTATGTTTCAAAATAATTATTCCTTGGTAAGCAATATATAAAAAATATGTATCAGGCTGCTTTTAAAAATTCCCTTTGTTTTTTCTTTTTGACAGTTTCAGTACGATGTGTCTAGGTGTGAACTTCTTTTTACTTATTCTGCTTGGGACTTGTTAGGCTGTTGAATCTAAGTATTTATGTCTTCATTAAATTTTAGAAAATCCTTAGAAAAATCATCATATCAAAATCTTTATTATTGTGTTAGTCAACTTTCCATCACTATAACAAAATATCCAAGATACTGAATTTATAAAGAAAAAAGGTTAATTTGGGCTTATGGCTTTAGTTCAAGATTGGGTAGACCCATAACTTTTAGACCCTGGTGGAGGTGCTGGAAGGCAATGGTGGGGAGCATGTGGTGGAACATACTCACCTCATGGTCAGGAAGCAAAAGAAGAGGAAGAGGAAGGAGCCAGGATCCCATAATTTCCTTCAATGACCTAAAAGTCTCACATTAGTCTCCAGCTCTTAAAAGTCCATAGCTTTCTCACAATACTGCCACCCTGGGACCAAATCTAAACATATGGGTCTTTGGGGAGACATTAAACATCCAAAGTGTAGCACTTGTTTTCTCAATTATCCTTTTTTTGTGTATGTGTGGTGCTGGGGATCCAACCCAGGGCCTGGTGCTTGCAAGGCAAGCACTCTACCAACTGAGCTACATCCCCAGCCCTCAATTATCTTTTTATAGAAGTCTAATTAGAAATTTGATGAGAACTTCTCATTCTTTCCTAACTGTCTTCTTAGCTGCCTTTCATATTTTCTATTTCTTTGTCTTTCTGGGACACATTCTCTATAATTTCTTCTGTGCACTAATTCTCACTTCACTTCTGTTTAATATGTTACTTATCTTGTCAGCCAAATTTTAAATTTCATTTATTATATTTTTTACTTCAAGGATTTTTTTTTTTTTGGTGCTGGGGATTGAACCCAGGACCTTGTGCATGTGAGGCAAGCACTTTACCAACTGAGCTGTATCCCCAACCCAAGGTTTTCTTTTTTTTTTTTCTTTAAAAAATTGACTTGGGCCTTTTTTCATAGTTGCTTGCTATTTTATTCATTCTTTTACTTATTTTAATAATCATATTAAATATACTTATTTTATATTCTGTATAAGATAATGCCAATATGTATAGTCACCGTGGGTCTGATTCTGTTGTTTTTATTTTTTCTGGCTTCTCAGTCATGGTGTCTCCCTCCTGTGTGTTGTGACTTTTGATTCACATCTGGTTTTGATGGAACTTCATCTGTGAGAAGGTGTTAAAGCCTGAGTTGAGATTGTTTGCTTCTGCCATGTTCCTAGTGCACTAGTTATTGGTACCAATAACAAATTGTCAAGCTGAGGTCTTTCTTCACACACACACACACACACACACACACACACACACACACACACACCACGTGCTGATCACAAGAAGCTCTAGGAAAGCCAAGAGCCCTTACCTCTTCTGGATCCTGCTTTCTCTTTATTCTGAACAATGCTTTTCTCTTTTTTCTTTAACATCTTATTAATATGTCTATAATATGTTTTGATTTATCTGGAATTTGCAATTGTTTTTCAGGGGGAGGGTTGCTCAGAGGATCTAGTCTGTCATGCTGTTGTAGTAAAGTGACTTCCTGCTCTTGGCTAAAATGTGAAACTATCTGAAGTTTCTAGAGTGACTAATAGAATACAGATTCTTCATATATTTCTTTTTCTTTTCCCAGGGTAATCATGGAGTCCCAGGATCACCTGGAGAAAAAGGAAATAGGGGAAATTGGGTAAAGTATGCAGGCATTCTGTTCTTATTTCTACTGGGTAAACTGATATCAGCCATTTATTTTTAAGTTGTGGGAAGGAACATTTAGTGGTTTAAAGACTAGATTGAGAGTTAAAGGACAGGCAATGTTAGGTGACTGGAATGTTTACTTAGGACTCTGCTGATAGTGAAACAAGGCATGTAAATCCAGGGACTTAACCTTCTTTGCTTTAGAGCCACAATTGTGTCCCTGCCTAGCTCACAAGTTTTTCATGGCTCCCTGTTACTAATGATTTAGTCTTCCATCCAAGGCTGTTCAACCACATTCTTCACTAATCTCAGTTAAGTCAAATTGTCCTTCTGGTCTCCTGAGTGTTCCTTATGTATGCCTACCACTTCTGAGTCTTTGCTCATACCAGATGCCCTTCCTGGAATTCCATCTTCAGTGCTTATTTGAATATTACCTTTCTCCCAGTGACCAGCTCCTTTCTTTCTTCCTAATGATGGATTCCTTCACCATGTCAGTCTATAGTGCTATCCCTTTTTCTTCATTCTTGCAACTTTCATTTTTTGTTCTAGCTTCTTGATAGTGATAATATGCAATAATTTTATTTCTACGTAAGAGAAGAACCATACCTGGTATATGTACTTCAGCTTTCCCTTCCTGTGCCCATGGCAGACATTGAGTACAGAATCCAGCATGGCTGAAGGTTCTTTCTCAACACAGTACAATGTTTAGCTTCTGTTGTTTGATAGGATTAGATAGGGATAGGGGTTGAAATTTATTCACTTATCCTTTGTCGTCCTCATGAAATTAAAGCAATGTTTTTACTCCAAGAATGCACAATTAATGGTGTAGCTCAACTTCTTGATAAATAAAACAGTAAGAATCAGAAGACTGCCTTATTATTGTGGTTTAAATTCCAACTAGAAGTGTGTTGATCAGATTTTGGAGAAGGAAAGGGGCACCATACTTCCTTAACAGTACAGAACTTTAAGTTTCAAGTGTATTTGTTAAATTCAATAAATACTTGTCAAATACTTCCTAAATATGGGACATTTTGCTACAAAGTAGGGTTCAAAGATAAATAAGTCATGGCAATTTATGACCAACATAGAGCTTATTAACCTGTGCAGGAGATAAAGTTTATATAGGAAGAACTGCAATACAAGGTAGGTTTTGATAAAGAATATAGGACGGTGCAAACAGAGAGTCAATGGGAGCTCAGTGACTTGGAGAGGAGACTAAAAGAGGGTGACTTTTCTTCACCTGATTAAGCATCAAAACTTATTGAGCCTCTATTGTAATCCAGGCATGACCGTGTATCTCAGAACTGGTCTCTACACAGAGAGAGACATTAATGAAGTAATCATGGAAGTCGTTCTAAGATTGCCACTGAGATCTGTGCACGGGGAAGGAAGTGACAGAGGATCCAATTCAGCTTGTGCAGTCAGGAAGGCTTCTTTGAGGGAGTGAATGAAATTTGAATTATCAGTAGCAGTTAATGATAATGAGGGAGAAGGGAGGAGGGCAAGAGAACAACCTACCATACTAAGAACTCTGGCATTTAAGCAGGTGCTAAGGGTAGCAAGGACCCTGGCATTACAGGGAACACAGGAAATCAAGACTTAAAAACTCAGGTCTTTTGTTAGTAGGAAGGGAAGAGATGCTTAAGGAACAGTCACAAGGGAAGACAGTGTTAGGAGAACTCAATGTAAGATTCCAATTTGGCAATAGTAGGAGATGAAACAAAAAGTATAAAGAGTGAGAGGACAGTCTTGACTGAGTAATCAAGGGATATTAGAAGTTTCTGGGGAGACATATGCTTGAAGGGAGAGGACATGTTTGAAGCTAGAGGTCTGGGAGTTTACTCTGGAAGCCCAATGTCTGGGTCAGAGAAAGGAGGGACTGGAAATAGGGCAAACTGTAAAAGCATCTGTATGCCGGACTACTGAACATTTTAATTTCTTCTTTCTGGTCCTAGAAGATGGTGTGTTTGTCAACTTTTTGTTGCTGTGACCAAAATACCTGAGAGAATGAAAAATTTATTTTGGTCATGATTTCAGAGGTTGCTGTGGGTCTGAGTGAGGCAGAGCATCAAGGTCAAAAGGCATGATAGCAGAGCAAGGCTGAGCGGTTCATGGCATCCATAAAGGGGTGGGGGGCGGGTGGGTAGAGACAGACACGTTGATTTTGAAAGGAAGGGCCAGGGACAAGATAAACCCTTCCAGTACAGCCCTACTTCCACCCAATAGGCTCTACCTCCCAGTAGTCCATTCAGCTATCAGTAAATCAAATGGATTAATCTATCAATGAGGTCAGAGCTCTTATGATCCAATCATTGTCTAAAAGTCCCACCTCTGAACCTTGCTTGTTAGGGACCATGATTCCAACATGTGAGTTTTTGGGAAGCATTTCAGATCCAAACCATAATAGGTAGGCACATCTGTTTTGCAAATGAGAAAGGGAATCAAAGAAATTTGCCTATTAAACTGGGCTTGGTAGCTCGTGCCTATAATCTCAGTTACTTGGGAGGCTGAGGCAGGAGGATTGCAAGTTTGAGGCCAGCATTGGCAACTAAAGTGAGACTGTATCTCAAAATGAAAAATATAGGGGCTGGGGTTGTGGCTTAGTGGTAGAGCACTTGCCTAGCATGTGTGAGGCACTGGGTTTGATTCGCAGCACCACATATAAATAAATAAAATAAAGGTCCAATGACATCTAAATATATATATATATATATATATTTTATATATATATATACACATGTATATATATATACACACACACAATAAATGAATAAAATAAAGGCCCATTAACATCTAAAAATATACATATATAAAAAGGGCTGGGGATGTATCTGAGAGGTAAAGTGCCCCTGGGTTTTAATCCCCAATACCAGGAAAAGGGGAGAAGAAATTTGCTTTTCTAGTATATTAAACAGCAGGATTGGAATTTAGAATTACTTTCCTCCCTTTTACCATTTTAGTAGGACATGACAGAGGTACGGAGAAGTCTCAAATAAGATTATGAGGGAGCCCCTTTTGGAGCCTAGAGAATGGTCCATTTCCTGTGTGTCTGAGAGCTGAACAGTAGTGTGTCTGTTCCTCAGATGTTCCCTCCAGAACCAGGCACCCGGCATGGAGGCTGCCTCCCACTGTGGCTCTGTAAGAACTTTGCATAGATTGCACTGAATCAACAGGTTTTAAGAGAAGCAGTCATTTCCTTATCACGTTGTAGTCCTTTGGTGAGTTACTTTACCTCTCTGGCTCCCTGCCTGCAACAGTTAGGAGCTCTGGAAACATCATTCTCTTTCTTCTTTTATTTTTTTCCCATGAGGTCTTACTCTGTTAATGCTGCTCACATCCATAATGGACAAAACTCCCCCTCTCCTTTTTTTTAATGTGTGAAAAAATCAAGAAATTTTTTTATGGGTGGAAAAATCAAGAATTTTGATAGTAGGGAGGTCTGGGTCCAGCTTCCCAGAGCCTCAAGTCCCTCACGTACAAGTGGGTTAATTCTGAAGAGGTGAGGTGAAGCACACCTAGGGTTAAGCACATGGAAGGGTTCCAACAAAACATCTTTCCTACCTCTTGACTGCCTTTTTGACAGTGAATACTTTCAAGTTCAAGTACTAAGTTGCTCTTTGAGCCTGATTCTTATTTTCCCTCTTAGTGTTCCTTTCCTTTTAGGCAATAGGAGATTTTGAAAAGTGACACTTTTTTTTTTCTTTGTAATTTAAGGGCTTGACAGGACCACCCGGACAACCTGGAGAGCGTGGAGAGCCTGGGCTGAGAGGAGATCCTGTGAGTAAAGATTGGGGGATTTCTTCTGCTTTGATTCCAGGGACTTGAGAAATGTTTGCTGGTGGCACAAAGGCGAAGAGCTCTTTATTATTCATTAATGAGGCATCTGTTCAGCCTATCTTTACTGCATTGCAACAAACAAGAGATCTGAGAGTAAAATCCATGTCACAGAACATTTGGGTTCGTAAATAGGTTGGAATTTTAATTGCATCAGGTATCTGGGGTTACTGGATGGGTCTGGATAATAAAAACTGTCCACTTTGGTTGTGGTTTTCTTTCTTTGTTCTTTTAAAGAAACATTCCCTATAATATCTTTTTTTTTTTTTTTATTGATTGTTGTCTGTTTGAGTAAACAACCTTTTATTTTCTCAGGGAGATTCTGGAACTGATAGTTATATTCGAGGCCCTAAGGGGGAAAAAGGAAGGCATGGACATCAGGTAATATGACCTCTGTTTGCTTTGGGGGATGGTATGCAATACAGGGGAATGGATGCTAGATGGTGCAGAAAAATTGGGTATTCTTAAGAAGCTAGAGAACGAGGCTGGGGAGATAGCTCAGTTGGTAGAGTGCTTGCCTTGCAAGCACAAGGCTCTGGGTTTGATCCCCAGCACTGCAAAAAAAAAAAAAAAAGCCAGAGAACAAGTCCATGGGACTCCATCATCCATGAACACAGGAGTCCTGACTGGTAATCTTCACTTACTTACATCTTGTCCTTGCATTCTTAGTTTTTTTCCTATACAAATTCCATCTCCCACAACATTAGTAATACCTTACCAGTTATTTTACCTCTTTTGTTCCTGGTTTCCTCATTACCAAATGAAAGCATCTGACTCAATGATGCCTAGGATTCTTCCACTTTAAGCATTTTCCAATTATAAAATTTAAAAGATGTTCACAATTATCATGTCACAGGCTTGCTCTCCTTTGTAGTCAGAGCTGATTGATGTGTATTGGGTACTAGCCATTTTTTAAAAGAGGAGATCTTTGTCTAGTTCTAAAGACTAGAAGCACCATGATAGAAGACATCACGGAAGAAAAAAGACTTGTTAACTTGACAGATGCTAATTTCTTGGAAGCCATTTTTAGATTTTTATGTCCCAGACATTAAAATGCATGATTCTGAAAAATGACTAAAATAATCCAAGTGCTTCAGTCCTCACATTTCCCCATTCCTAATTTCTAGGAATGAGGTTGCATAGCAAAATATTTGTAACTAGATAGGAGCCTAGGAACCTCTATTTGCTTCCAACCCCAGTTTTGCATTATTTGACAAAACTGTAGGACATTGGCTCTCCTCCCTAGATTGTGTCTAGATAGCATCCATGTTATATATATCCAGATCCTAAGTTAAATTCAGTTTGTAACAAGTTTGTAATTATTAGGTAGTTATGAGAAAACCACCAGGACTTGGCTGTAAGAATATTTCATCCTGTCATTAATTATAGTTTTGAACAAACCCTATTGAGAATGTTCCCTTTGATGTTATGATCAGAGAGTCCTTTGAAGGGTCACTCAGTTGTCTGCAGGATTGAGCTAAGGAGACATCAGGGAAGCAACCCTTAACCCATCTGGGGCTCATCTGTAAGATGGGAAGAATGGAGAAACTATTCTTGGGAAGAAAGGTTGTGATCTGAGCATAAAATGGACTTGGTTCTGTGGTTTGCTCAAGGTTTACTGCTGGGAAGAAACCTAGGCCTCTAGACAAAGTGTCTAAGGCTATGCCCATCACGGAACCATGGCTATAATGAGAGCTGCATGCTCACAGCTTTCAGAGGCCTCCATCCTGATTTTAGCCAAGTGTTAACTTTGAACATCAGCCCCGAATTGTGTGTGTAAATGGAAATTGTAAACCTCTGAGGCAATGCCTTGTCATATTGAATTTACTTCCCATGACTTCTACTCTCATGCTGTGCTCAGAGAAGGGTGCTAACTATCCTTTGAATAGACCTGGGTAACAGAAGGAACTCCCACAAGTTACATAAGCCTGCAGCTGTGGCTGCTGACATTCCAGCTTAAATGCTATCAGAAGATGGATCTTTAGGGGGCAGTCTTTCCTTGGCGCTGTTTCTGAGATGAACCCAAGAACAGATTCAATGTAGCAATTTGGTTGGGGAAGGTTCCCTGATGAAGCAGTCATTTCAACAAGCAGAAACTAATATATCCAGAATCAGGGAAGGAGTGGAGGATCAGTCATGCCAGCTGGGAGTGTGAAATTAACACTTCTGGGA
Source organism: Sciurus vulgaris (assembly GCF_902686455.1). Taxonomy (NCBI): domain Eukaryota; kingdom Metazoa; phylum Chordata; class Mammalia; order Rodentia; family Sciuridae; genus Sciurus; species Sciurus vulgaris. Next base: position 117,762,081 of record NC_136470.1, read on the forward strand.
AGAATGAAAACCAATCTAACCTTTTGGAAAGGCAAAATGTGAATAAATCAGCACTGCTGTTTAAAAAGTGTATAAAATATTATATATAAAATATTATATATATAGTGTATATATATATATATATATATATATGTATGTAGTCAAGTAACAGACAGTCTATCTAGTAGTGTTTAACTAGTAAATGTGTTTGAAATCCAAGTGTGGATGACTTCAGATTTGGTGCCTATCTCAGTGATACCATGGAGACGCAGCGGTTTGTTGGGGACACAGCCCCTTTCCTTCCATGCTGCCCTCCTCAATGTGTCAGCATTTGGTCTGTAGCCCTGGAAGCTCTGAGCATTTTGTCTTCACTTTTACGTAAAATGCCAGGAGGAAAGGGGCTTTCCTTTCATCTGGGTGTTTTCAGCAATATTCTTTTCATAGCTCATTAGCCATAACTGAGTTCTGTTGCCCCATTTCAAGGAATTCAGAGAAAGCAAATATCTGGAAAAAGGAAATGTGATCACCATGAATGGATTAGATCTATTCTCATTCACCCCTTGGAGGCTTTTATTTATTTTTATGTATTTATTTTTGTCTTGGGGATTGAACTCAGGGTCTCATGCATGGTAGGTTCAGTGCTTTACTACTGAACTAGATCCACAGCCCTGGAGTTGGGTACAGTGTTATTCCAAACACAATAGATTTTCATAACAAGGAGGAAAGGGGAGAGGCTATTGTGTAGGCCACCACTGTCTGCCATAGCTTAACCTCTAGCCTTTCTAGGCCTAGCAATTTACCCAGAAGCTAATCATGGACCAACACAGATTTAGCTCCAAGGGTGGTCATTGCAGTGATTTTTAAAATAGTAAAAAATTGAAAATACTCAAATGTCTAATAATATACTTGTATGCATCCTGCTACTTTCACTCAATGAAATATTACTAGGCAATGAAACATAATATAGAAGACTATTTCTTGACATGGAAAACACCACGATGTAATATTAAGTAAAAAAAAGTAGGTTTACCAAACACTATTCAGTGTGAGTTCAAATTTGTAGAAAACTTCTGTATCATCAGAAATTATGCACTTCTTTCCTTAACTTTGTTCTCTGAATTATTGAATAGTCTATGATGAATTGGCGTTACTTTTTACCCTAATTTCTCATTTTGAAAAATTTCAAATCTATGGAAAATAAACTGTAGTTGGAAGAATGAACCTCAATTGGTACCATATTTGCTTTATATCTCTTTATACACACGTGTGTGTGCATTTTTATATTCAAGTATATTCTAAGAAAAATGACTTCTATATTAGCACAATATAACTATCACACTTGAGAAACGATATTTGTACAATATTACTTTCTAATGCACCGTTCATATCCAAATTTCTACACTTGTCCCATGTCTTAGTGAGTTTGGATCACTATACTACAATAGACTGGGTGCCCTAAATAGCATGTATTTCTCACAATTCTGGTTGTTGGGAATTGTAAGACCAAGGCACCGGAAGATTTGGTGTCTGGCGAAGGCCCATTTCCCAGTTCTTAGATAAATATTTTGGCTCTTATCTCACATGGAGGAAAGACTTCTAGAGTGCTCCTTCAGGCCTCCTCCATAAGGGCACTAATCCCATTCACGATGACTCCACCCTTACCACCTGCGTTACTTTCCAAAGCACCAGCCTCCCACTGTCATCACCTTGGAGATTAAGATTTCAGGATGAGTTTTTTGGGGAAGAGACATAAATATTCGATCCACAACACTCCATTATATTCTTTGTTGTTGTTCCAGTATGCAGTCGACGATTAAGCAGTTATTTCAGTCATCTTGCCTTTTTGGTGTCTTTTCACTATATCAGTGGCCCAGTTATTTGTGACATTGACATTCCAGACTAGTTATTTGACTAAATTTGCCTCAATTAAGATTCATCAGATGGTTTCTCCATAACTAGAGTCAGGCTAAGCATTTTTGGCAGGAGACTCAGTAGTGCTATACATTTATCAGTGACAGGCAGGGATACTGTGTTGGCTTGTGTCATATTGGTGACATTAAGTGTGATCACTGGATTATGTTCACCAGATTTCTCGACTGTGAGCATACTTTTTCTTTCTTCAAATGAATAAGCAGTCTGGGAATGATACTCTAAGATTATAAATTTCTTATGTCCCAATAATCTTTTTACCCAATGGCTCCAGCATCTGCCCAGATAATTCCTTCACTATGTTGGCTGCAAAATGCTATTTACTACCAGAGTGAGAAAATGATTAATCTTTTAAGAAAAAAAATCTTTATTACATTCAGAACTATTGTGAGAAGACTTTATTTATAGCCTTCTCCCGTCTACAACCTACTTTGGAAAAAAAGCCCATAAAAGTAACATTTATTACAGAAATTTGGGAATATAAAGTAAAATGTAGAGGAAAAATTATCTACAGTTCCAGTAGCCAGGGAAACCATTATTTTACTGAACTTTCCTAACATATGATAGCAATTATTCTCCTAGAGAAAGTCAGGAAAGTGTCCTATGGGCTTGTTACAAAATGTTCTAGTGTAATATTTTTAAAAATGAGGAATCATCTTTTTTCCTTTTTCCATATTTGGGACAAATTATTTTTTCACACAACTTAGCAAATTTTAAAAGGACAACATCATAGCACAAACTTTCTACTTTATATACTTTTTAAAAAAGTCAGATAGATGCATTTATTTTTGCTGATCTTAAGGATATTCAAGAAAAAATTGAATAAAAAAATAAAAATATATGACAGTGTTTATAGGATGTTCTTGCTTGAGATTAAAAAACGATACATTTATGTCTACTTGTGAACACAGAAATTTTTTTGGCATTTCATGAGAAGCCTTCTTTTCTCAGTGGCTGCCTTGGGAGAATAAGCTTAAGAAGATTTGCTTTTTAATTTTGTACTCTTTCATTTTTGTGCATTATGCATTTTTTATCATGACATATTTAATTTTTCCAATAAACACAGTATTTTAAGATAAACATTGGAATTCTAAACAAATACAGTGACAAGAAGTCAGCTGTCTTAGAAATGCAACTATGAATAGAAGAGCTATACAGATAAATCCTGCAACCCAAAACCCATGAACTAGCTGAGTAGACAAATGAGCAATTTGGTTAATCATTCAGATGTTTCCTCTTCACGATGCTAAAATCTGAACTTTTGGAAGCCCTTGAAATGTACGTATCAGCATGTAACCTTAAACCCAAATCAATACTTTTTTAAATATTAAAAATATATCATGAAATATCCAAGACCCTGGAAAAGATGTAGCCAATACTATCACGAACACAAGCCTTTGTCAACCCATTACAGAATTTAAGTAAAACTTTACCAAAATAACTGGTCTATTCAAATATATCCTCCAGTTCTCATCAGGGGAAGCCTCCATATTGAATTTTCCCCCTTTTTCCTTTGTGTTTGTATCATGTATATGTTCTTTATAAACTTTAGGGAAAAAGCATTTTTGTCATAATTTGATTAACACTTCCCTCATATTATGAAATATTTAAATTACTTCAGAATTTAATGTATTATAAATGAGAGTTGGAATGAACAAATTTTCACAAGACATTTTTTATTTCTGCATTTCACATTCTTTCCCCACTTAGGTATTCCACTTAGCCTGTAGCCTCACTAAATAATTATCTGAAATATCCCTTCTTGGGCTACCCATGGGGTTTCCATTTCTCCTGCAAGAGGGACTCATTCCTTCTGGATACTAATCATTTCTCACTTCTACCCCACAGAGGTGAGAGCACTGGAGCGTTTCCTCATCCTGGTTGTAAAATCTCTCCCTCATTGCCTATACACTGATCCCTCCATGTGCAGAGTCACACCCTTCTACCTTCTGTTTCTGTCTGCCACTCAGGACCCTATAAGACCTGGGTAGAAAGGGATGTGCCAATATTTTCCTATATTAAGCATGTTGAAGAATGTGTATGACTGCTTTCCAGTATGGTGAACCCTGAGGAATCATTAAAGGAAGAGTCTGTGGGGAAAGACTACTAATCTGTGGGGAATACGCCCACAACATTAATGTTTGAAACATGAGAACTCAATGTCAGTTTGCTTCTTGGGGAGTGATGGCCAATGGAACTTTCTGAGATCGTGGAAATATTCTCTGTGTGTGCTATTCGATATGGTAGCTACTGGCTACATGAAGTTACTGGGTACTTGGAATGTGGCCAACATTGAATTAGGAGCTAACTTTTAATTTTATTTCATTTTTGTTCATTCAGATTTAATAGCTGCGTACAACTAGTGGCTTCTGTATTGGATGGTACCTATATAGAGACGAAAATCAGAAGCGTGTGGCATTTAAACTGATCTTCCCTTTATCTTTTACTTTTTAGGGTCTGTCCGGTTTCGATGGACCTCAGGGGGAAACTGGAAATGTTGGCCCTCGGGTAGGTGTAACTGCTGGTTGTTTATTTTCTCTGCCTTTGTGGAAGAGGAAGGTATATCTGGAGTGAGAAAGGGTTTCCTTCTCTGAGGTCTCTGCTTTCTTTCTTTTCTTAGGGGTCACGAGGAAGACGAGGTCTGCCAGGGTTGAAGGTCAGTGCTTTTCTGGAGAGAGCTACTCTTTTTTAAATGTATATCACTGCTTTAATAGTTCTCTCTGAGGTCAAGGGGAATGCTGTTGGGCTGGGAGGTTGTATTGGAAACCCCTGGGAAGTTATCATGGAGATCTTTTTCATGAAGAAGGGAAGTTTTTGTGGTTCTCTGCTTCCTCCTCAACTTGCTATATTTTATTTAGATCGAGAAGAAGCTCATACCTTAGAGAAGGACTTTCACTTCTGATATGATGATTTTTTCCATGGGTGCACACAGCACTCAGTGTCTAAATGAAGGAGAACGGTTGAATTCTTGCCATTTCCAAAGGAGAGATGGTGTGGTTTGATGGTGGGATGGGGAATATCCCTGTGAGAAACCTGTTTTATTAAGCATTTATCTTGTACCTGGTGCTACATCAGACACTTACATCATCTCATGTAAACCTTTCCATAGGACCACAGGAATTTTCATGGGCAAGAGAGGAAATACAGGATTAGCAAAGAGAAGTGACTTATCTGAGGCATCCCAGCTAATAATCAGTGGGGACGGGATTCCAATCTCATGTCTGATCACAAAGACCACGATGCTCTTTGAAACCTCTGTACAAAAGAAGTCATTTTTTTAGACCTCTCTCTGACATAGTCTGATGATACTTTGCTTGTATTTCCCCAGCATTCTCATGATTTAGGGATGGAGAAGAAATGAGATTGACTTATATCATTTTATATTGATTTCTCACCATGAGGGATGAATATTTAACTTTCTCTTTCCACTCCTTCTCTGTACGCCTCTCGCCACCCTTGCTGCACCTTTATTTTCTCCATTTTTTCATCAAATCAATTTATTGTGCACATGATAACTAGGTGAATATGATTTATGGCTTTACACTTTTTGTTTTTATTGGATTGTCCCCTTTTCCCCTTAATCAATCAATTGCAAAGCTCATTGACAAATGATAAACTCCCCAAATATTCAAGTATATGAAGATTATTTTCCTTAAACTCACCCCTTCTCCACCTCTCCTCTTCCACACTAATCCAGGCTTTTTACTCGCTGGTTTTCTGTGGGACAGATTTTGGAACAGCATCCTTTCATCCTGGGAGCAGAGGTGAATGTGTGCAGACTGTCATATTAAGAATTGGAGGCCTCGTCTTTTCATATATTATGATTTTTTTTTTTTTTTTTTTGGGTACTGGAGATTGAACCCAGAGGCACTTAACAAGTGAGCCATATCCCCAGCCCTTTTAATTTTTTTATTTTGAGACAGAGTCTTGCGATGTTGCTGAGGCTGGCCTTAAATTTGTGACCCTCCTGCCTCAGCCTCCCAAGTTGCTGGGATTATGGCATACACTGCCTGCCTGGCTTCATACATTGTAATCTTTGTGTGTGTGTGTGTGTGTGTGTGTGTGTGTATGTGTGTGTGTGTGTGTGTGCTGGGGATTGAACCCAGGGACTTGTGCATGTGAAGCAGGCACTCTACCAACTGAGCTATATTCCCAGCCCCACACATACATACATTGTAATTTTGATGTGTTCCTGTAGTGGTTTGCTTTTATGCCTATTCAATTTTTTATTTTTAAATAAGACATAGAAACATAACTATTTTCAGGCTTCAGGGTGAACTGGGTTTATCCAACATGTCAGTGGCTTGCTACTTGGCAGGATGTTGGAGCAGTGGTCTTATAGACCCATTTATGTTCTGAGGATGTAACTTGCTAAAGACCAGTCAGTCCAATGGATGACTGTAGCTTACGGAGGTACTGAATTCCAAATTATAGTACTCTATTATATAGGAAAATATGGCTCATTACTCTCTATAAAATTAGATCTGCTGGTTTTTGCTAGATGCATAATAAAATGCAATCATGAATAAAATTTTATTTATGGAAAAGATTGTGTTTATGGTAAATAAATTCATGCATACACTTTTTGGCAATAAAACAAAACTTTAAATTTGTTATGATAAAATTAAGAATATCACTAATTTTTAAAAGTATCTAAAAACCTGTTACCCTTCAGCAATTATTTTCATATTTGTGTGTTCCCTTTACTTATATAAATATTAAAGGGTTATCATAATGTCTATACTGTTTTATATTCTGATCTTCCATGTTTCTGAATTTTCCTATTTTCACTTTAATGCATTACATTTTGCTCCATTGAAGTAGCACAGTTTGCTAAACTATTCCTCTTTTGGGCATTTGGGTAATTTCTATTTTGCTTGATATCACGGTCAGTAATAAAACAAAAACTATAAGATTCTTGTTTTGGTTTTGGTTTTGCTTTGCTGCAATTATTTCCTTAATGTAAATATATGAGTGGAGTTATAATAAGAGCCTGAACTTTACCATACAGAGTCACATTATTTTCACAAATGTTGCACTACGAAAGTCACTAATGTGATATGCAAATTAGATTACAGTCTGGTTCAAACTTTCTAGTTATATTCCTTTTAAAACTTGGTTCATACTTATAAATCTAGAGTCTGCTCTTGAAAAAAAATGGAACAATATAACAATAATGATTAATAGAAGTGCCAGATAGTTTTTATAAACTTAAATAGTGCAGGTAATTTGAGCCACATAGTGATGAATTCTGGGTTTGAGGTTTTGGCTCTTTATGCATCTGTCACTAATCAATGAGCCAGTCTTTCTGTGACTAGCATGAAAAAGAAGGCAGAATAATTCACAAAACTGGAATTATTCCTTATCTTGGAAAAATGTCTTTTCTGTAGAAATGAAAATAATAATTTGGGGAGTAATTTTGGGGAGTTATCAAATGAATCATTTTAACAATTCACCCGTTGCCTAGAGAGCTAGCTAAATGCTCCAAGGACCCTTAGGGTTTTCAAGCCAATATTCTATTATTTTTCCATGTGCTCTGTGTGCCTTTGTCCTGGCGTGTCATGCTTGATCAACATTCTACTTCCTTGCATGAGATAAGGGTCCTTGACACCAGTGAACATTTAATCCATATACATTAAAGAGAGGGCTGGACTTTTAGGAACCAGTTTTCATATAAAATAGGAGTTTGGTTATTTAGACAAAATAGTTTTGCTTCTATTACTAGCTGAGATTTTGAAAAGAGATGTGCAAAGACCAGAAAAGGCAGCGTGAGTCTGGTCTTGCATTTTCCCAGCATGAGTGGAAACCCCTCGTGTGTCCCCGCCATCTCCATTCTCAGGGGGGTGTTGATCACAACCAGTCAAATATTTTTTGAGTCTTTCCCTTGGGGTTTTCAAGTGACATCTTGCAGAGAAGGCTGCCCTCACCAGAAGCACTGATGATGCTTTTTTTTTTTTTTTGACAGGGTGTGCGTGGAGAATCTGGTGAATGGGGCTACCCAGGAGAGATTGGGTATCCAGGCTCACAGGTTATATCAGATAACTTTTTTAAAAAATTTTGATTATTATCACATAGTTATTGTACAAAATACAACTTCATATCTTCACATAGCCATATTTAACTTGGTTTTAATGCTGAAGGACATTTGTATGAAATGTTAAATGCATTGTTTGATAGGATATTAAATCAGAGTGGCCTTGGATACCTTCCTTCTAAGGCCTCCTAAAGGAAATTATATAGCCCCTCTTATGAGAAGGTTAAACCACAACAGCTAATATTTATGGACCTCTGTGTCCCAGGTACTACAATAAGCACTTGAATTTAACTCACTTGAATCCTCACTGGGGGTATGGTTGGTTTCTTATTATCCCTGTTTTACAGGGAAGAAGTGGAAAGGGGATGAGGAAGTTAGGTGAGTTGGCTGAGTCATGCAGCTAAAAAGTTATAAAGTTGGGATTCAAACTCAGGCAATCTGGTTATAAAATTGATGTTCCTAATTACTGCCTTTGAAGCTGTGCATTCGAACTATTCAAATAATATTTAATTTTTAACATTATATTTAATTTTCAATATTATCTCAAATAATATTCATATTTATTTAACACTGTACTCAATTTGGCAGGAAAAATCAACAGAGAGTTAATTGAGTATCTGTTATGCACACAGTACTCTGCCAATAGACCTGGGACATTCAGACCATTAAAGGCAAGGGTCTTGCCCTCAAGGACTTCAATGTAGTGGGAGATTATAAACTATCCAGTCATAAGTGGAAATTTGAACTTTCAACCAGTTCTTTTGAATCCTCTAATCATAAACTAAATCTATCATCGTAGGCCCTTCTGGAATGCTTTATAAAAGTATTCCAGTATACTTTCTTTTAAAAACCAGATTATTTCCAAGTATCCTCAATGGAAGAATTTTAAACAACCATTTCACTTGTCTTGAATCACTCTTCATAACTACAAATCCTTTGTCAGGTGAACATTTTAGAAGTTTCTGTTAATTTAAAACTTGACAAAGGTACTAAGGAACGAATGGGTAATCAAAGTACAGTTGGAGATTGTGTTTACTTTATGATGGAAAAATGGTATCTGAACTCAGGGGGAAGCAACTAAAATATATTTTTTCCATTTTCTTTTTGATCACTGGCTTAATTCACATTTGGACCCCCTACCTCTGTCACTTCCTTGCTTTTCCCTCTATACCCACTTTATTGTGTTTCTGGGTGAAAGGGATGCATGTCATGCTGGGAGCTGTGAGCAAGAAAATCAATAAAACCTCTCCTTAATTCTCACCTTCCCACTGGGATGTGGATATGAGGGTCTATTTAAATAGACAATTGTCAATACCTCACCTTGGAGAAAGAAAGCTGTGATCAATGCTTCTATTGGGAAAGTATTTCTCAGAAAAACTGGAGAAAAATTAAAGTAACAAAAATCAGTAAAGTAAGATAGATTAGAGGAAAAATGAGCAATTCCTCAGCAACATAGGCAAAGAGATTAAGCTATTTAAATGTGCCTTTAGTTCTTGATAAAATGAAAAAAATATCTCTCATCCTTAGGCCTTGTGTATATCAGGAAAAGGTTAATTTTTCAAGGGAAATCAATATCCTAGCTGCCCCTCTAATCCCCTTTTAGGATTTAAAGTTAGTTGGGTTGAATTAAAATATAAAATCTATGTTTCAAATTGTGGTGCTCAACGGACTCAGGAGAGATTGCTAAAAACATAGATGCTGAGGACCTACATCCTATACTGCAGACGGAGTGGGTTGGGAGTGAGTGTTCCGTGGTTGCTCCAGCGTATGGATGCCACTGATTCAAGTTTGATAAATGAGATAGTGATGGGGGAGGGCACCCTGATTTGTGCTTCCTTAGGCATCTGAGATGATTCTGTGGCTATAGGGAAGATAAATGTTTCTGTTAAATTGGTTGAATTTTAATATCACCTTTGGTCCAGGGGCCAAGAGGAAGACAAGGACCACCAGGAACTTTTGGACAAAAAGGGTTACTGGGTGCCCAGGTAGGTTTGAAAAACCAAACAATTACAATTCAGCTGCTAATTAACAGTAATTGATTTAGATGCTTGAGTGTTCCTGGATGACCAGCCTAAAATCATACTGTATGTTCTGGGGTCTGTGGGTATCAGGAATTTCTAGAAAAACTAATTTGATTCAGTGGGTGCTGATCATCAGCTATGTACCCCCTTCTATTATGGATTTATTGTGGGAATATGGTAACACATGAGGCAGGGGTGTGAGCTTTAAAGGTATGTGAACAAACTCATATTTATCTATAGTGCAAGACAAAAATAATAGTACAAGAGAAGTATAAATAACTAATCTGCTCCTCGTAAATACATAAGGAAGCATTTTGTAGATAAGAACACTGAGTCCCAGGGAGATTAAATGACTTGTCATCCAGACAGTGAGTGACTGAACTTCCCTCTAATTCGAGTCTTTCTAGTGCCTATTCTACTCCTCACCTTGTTTCCTAATGGTTCATGGAAAGGTCAGATGGACTGGGAGATCGTGAAAGTGGCTCCCTGAGGAAGGGAGCATTTGAGATTGCCTAGAAACCTAAGCAGCAGGATGTGAGTCAAGAACGACAGCCTCTAACAGGGGACTCAAAATAGCAGCTCCAGGATGGCCCAAGCCACAGTTCTGTCCTCATTCTCTCCCTGGGTGTTTCAGTCAGCTTTTTTGCTGCTGAAAACAAAAATACCTGCCAACAACAGTTTTAGAAAAGGAAAAGTTTATTTGGTGCTCAGGGTTTCAGAGGTCTTAATCCATAGGCAGTTCATTGCTCCGGGCCTGAGGTGAGGCAGAACATCATGGTGGAAGAATATGGTGGAGGAAAGCAGCTCAGGACATGGCAGCAGGAAGCAGAGAGAGAATTCCTCACCAGGGACAAAATATAAACCCTAAAGGCACAGTCCCAGGGACCCGCCTCCTCTACTCACACCCTACCTGCCTGCAGTTACCACCCAGTTAATCCCTATTGGTGGATTAACACATTGATTAGATCAAAGCACTCATAAGCTGATCATTTCACCTCTAAACTTTCTTGCATTCTCTCACGCATGAGCTTTTGGGGGACACCTCATATCTAAACCATAACACTTCTGTCAGGAAAAATCTAGCCCTGTAAATTTTTGTGTTATTTTAAATGTCACTTGAAAGTATTTTCTTTTTGGATCAGTTTTAAGTCCAGGCTCTTGTCTTCCCAGTCTTTTAATTGAATCATGTTTCCCCTTCGGTTCAGTTAGCTTTTTGTAGTTGTGGCCAGAATACTCAGCACCCCAGTGACCCACCTCCTCCAGCCATGCTCCATCTATCTCCTGTTACCACCCAGTCAGTCCATTCAAACAAGGGTGGGTTGATTAGTTTACAGCTCTCACAATCCAATCATTTCACCTCTGTATATTCCTGAGTTAACAGGAGTTTTTTTTTTTTTTTTGGGGGGGGGGCACTTCAAATCCAAACCATAATACTTCTGTAGTACATAGATAATTCCTCCAATTCTTAATTATGTGGTAGATGTGTATACCTTACTCCCCCTCCCAAACTCTCAGTCATATTGTATATTTTGTATGTTGGAAGATAAAATTGATTAATTGTACTAAATATTGAAGGTTAAGCACCATGATGGTTTATGGGCATGTTGCCAGTTCCAGACCAGTTCAATAATACGGATGTTCCTTGACTTACGATGGGGCCACATTCCCCCCTGAACCCATTGGAAGTTGAAAATATCATTAAGTCAAAAATGCATTTGAGAGTTCGATCGGTAGCGGAGCGGAGAGCCCTGAGCAGCCCCACAGCCGCAGCCAGCCTAATTACCATCACAACCGGGGAGGATCCACAGCTGCCACAGCGGGCCGGTCACCATCACTGCAACCATGAGCAGCCACCCGCCAACCCCCACCCCCGTAGCCCCCCCACCCCAGCGCTGCCCACACCAAGCCGGGCACCAGAGAGCGAAGGCCCAGGCGGCCTTACGTAGGCAGCATCTGCCTGCGGGGACAAAAGGTCATTGCAACGAAGGTTTTGGGAACCGTAATATGGTTCAGTGTAAAAAAAAAACGTATAAAGTTTCAATAGGAATGACACCAAGGAAGATGTAGTTGTACACCAGACTGCCATAAAGAAGAATAACCCCAGGAAGTACCTTCGCAGTGCAGGAGATGGAGAGACTGTGGAGTTTGATGTTGTTGAAGGAGAAAAGGGTGTGGAGGCAGCAAATGGTACAGGCCCTGGGGGAGTTCCGGTTCAAGGCAGTAAATAGCGGCAGACCCTAACCATTATCCACGCTACCCACGTGGGTCCTCCACGCAATTACCAGCAGATTTATCAGAACAGTGAGAGTGGGGAAAAGAATGAGGGATCGGAAAGTGCTCCCGAAGGCCAGGCCCAACAACGCCGGCCCCAACGCAGGCAAAGGTTCCCACTGTACTACATGCAGAGACCCTATGGGCAATGACCACAGTATTCCAACCTTCCTGTGCAGAGAGACGTGATGGAGGGTGCTGACAACCAGGGTTGAGGAGAACAAGGTAGACCTGAGACAGAATATGTATCTGGGCTACAGACCACGATTCCGCAGGGCCCCTCCTCGCCAAAGACAGCCTAGAGAGGATGGCAGTGAAGAGGATAAGGAAATTCAAGGAGATGAGACCCAAGGTCAGCAGCCACCTCAACGTGGGTACCACTGCAACTTCAGTTACCAACACAGACGCCCAGGAAACCCTAAACCACAAGATGGCAAAGAGACAAAAGCAGCCATCCACCAGCTGAGAATTCATCCATTCCCCAGGCTCAGCAAGGCCGGGCTGAGTAAATGCCGGCTTACCATCTCTTACCATCATCCTGCTTAGACATTCAACAAGAAGAAATTAATATGAAATTCCAGCAATAAGAAATGAACAAAAGATTGAAGCTGAAGACCTTAAGTGCTTGCTTTTGCCCGTTGACCAGATAACTAGAACTATCTGCATTATCTATGCAACATGGGGTTTTTTATTATTTTTACCTAAAGATGTCTCTTTTTGGTAATGGCAAATGTGTTTCTTAAAAAAGCCTGGTTTTTCTCAATACCCCGTTAAAGGTTTTTAAATTGTTTCATATCTGGTCAAGTTGAGATTTTTTTAAGAACTTCATTTTTAATTTATAATAAAAGTTTACAACTTGATTTTTTTCAAAAAGGTCAACAAACTGCAAGCACCTGTTAATAAAGGTCTTAAATAATTAAAAAAATGCATTTAATAGACCTAGCCTACCATGCATCATAACTTGGCAAAACAGCACACTGTAGAGGATCAATTGTTTACCTTCATGGTTACTGACTGGAAGCCATGGCTCCTTGTTGCTCTTCAGCATCACAAGACACTATTGTACCACATACCGCTAAACCAGGAAAGATTCAAAATTTGAAATTTGAAGTATACATTTTACTAAATTCACCATTATAAAGTGAAAAAAAGTCATTAAGTCAAACCATTATAAATCAGACAGTCTGTAACAAGAAAGCCAGATGGTTAATTTTGTGTCCCTTGGTGATTTGGGCTATGGTGTTGTTGCAGGGGAATCCTGGGCCTCCAGGGCCAAATGGTTCAAAAGGAAAAGCTGGGCCAAGAGGAATGAAGGTAAATATCAGAGAATACTCTTTCTTCATTGCAACCTTTTTTTTTTTTTTTTTTTTTTTTAATACTAATCTTTCCCTTGCGTGATCATTTTCAGCCTATGTTTCTGATGTGGCTGGTGAAGCTATTAACTGACCTTTACTGTGTATCTGGATAGATGGATACAAAGGAAAGACATATAGACAGACAAATAGGAAGCAGGGTGGGGGCATGTTACATTTATTAGCAAACAAAGATGTTAACAGAGAGATACATATTCACTCCTCCACTAATCAGCTATTTCCCTGCTGTGACTAAAGGACCCAACCAGAGCAATTTTAGGGGAGGAAAAGTTTATTTAGGGGCTCACTGTTTCAGAGGTCTCAATACATAGACAGCAAGCTCCATTCTTCTGGGCTCGAGGTGAGGTAGGACATCATCAGAAAAGTGACAGAGGGAAGCAGCTCACATCAACATCAGTAAATAGAGAGAGATACAAATATATACTCCAAAGCCATGCCCCAATTCCCACCTCCTCCAGCCACATCTTACCACTTCAGTTACCACTCAGTTAATCCCTATTTGGGAATTAATTCACCGATTGGGTTAAGATTCTTACAACCCAATCATTTCTCCTCTGAACCTTTTTGCATTGTCTCACACGTGAGCTTTTGGGGAACACCTCACATCCAAACCAAAACAACTGCAAACATAGGTGTGCACACCCATACCTAGAAAAAGCCAAAGTAATAAAAAAAATTCTGCAATTCATGCTACATACCTGGTAATAAATGCAGTACCAGGGTCACTGCTGTATTTGGAAGTATCTTTAACAAAGCTGGAGAAAATCTTTAACAAAGCCTTTAGGCTGTATTGTGATGCTAAAAGAGTAACAATAATCTTGAAAAGATTGATAATAATCTCTGAGGAAAATGGCATAAAATTGCATAAACTTAGAGAAAATTAATCTCATCTTTTCTCTTTGTTATAAAAGGGAGAGCTTGGTGATGCAGGAAGGAAAGGCCCACAAGGCCATCAAGGACCAAGAGGGCAGCCTGTGAGTTTAGTTTCTCCATTTTGAACTCTTGATTGAATTTCTTGTTTGGTATTTGTTCTTGTTTCACATAAAAAATAGAATATTCTTGATAAATTAAACTTGGGTTACAAAGATGACATGATCACTACAACTGTTGAGAATCGTAACAAAGATTCTCAAACTCCTGTAAAAATAAAGAATGGTAAGGTTCCTTGTTACCTATTTGTACATGTCATTGCAGATTTTATGTCGAAATTTCTTGCAAAAACGTGGGATGTGACCATTATGTAGAATTTGTTTTTTTTTAATTGTGCTGGTGGTATTATTTAAAAATCATTTTTATTAAACTGTTTTGGGTGCAAGATTAGGATGCATGCAATACTCCTGAATATACGTTAACGTGGTGGGACGATTAGGCAGTAAAATAGGGTAGTTATTTTGTGACTATTTTCAATTCAACACCTGATTGAATTTAGCTTTTATCATAAAGAATAATGTTACCTTCCAGCTCGGATTTCTAGATTTCTTTCACCAACAGATAGGAAGCGTCTGCAGAGTTTCTATTCTTCTTCTTTTTTTTTTTTTTTATTTCCCTTTTCCTTCCCTCCTACCCTCCTTTCTTGGCACTGAAATACTAGCAAGGAAAGGAAGTAAAAGCAGGCCGAAGAGGCTTAAACTTAAATGTGAAAAGGGAAAGAGCAGAATAGGATTACTATCAAGTGAAATATGAGGTAAATAATGGTCAGCTTCTATACTATGAAAATTCAGATTGTGAAATTAACATTTGTTTGATTTTATTAAACTGTCCTGGCTAAAAACAGCACAAAGCTTGTGCCACCGTCTCTACTCATCTCTACTGCTGCCACCCACAACAGCAGCAGCAGCAGCAACTATAACAACATATTTACCATTAAGTACTTTCTACAGAGAAAGTACTAGCATTGTGCTAGAAGCTTTCCATGCACATTCTCAATCTTCCCAAGAGCCATACTATGTAGATGATATTATTATCTCTATTTTACAGATGAGGAAACTGAAATTTAGAGAGTTTGAGTAACTTCCCCCCAGGTCCCTCATGCAACCATATTGGCACTGAAATAAACATTCAGGTCTGGGGCTGGGGCTGTGGCTCAGTGTTGGAACCTGTGCCTAGCACGCATAGGCCCTGGGTTCCATCCCCAGCACTGAGAAAAAATATTTAGGTCTGTCTGGGTATTAACCTGTGCATGTAACCATTAAATTACATTTCCTCTATTCCAATCTTGTTCTCTAAAGTCTGTTTTTATCCCTGGAAATATATGAGTTCTGGAGCTTCTTTGTTTGTTTGTTTTTTTTCCCTACACGGAAAGTGAGTTTAGTCCAGTGGAAACTTTATTTGGTGACATGGCTCCTACAGCCCTGCTCTTATCTTGCTGATGTGGCACCTTATTGTAGCTTCTACACATCAACAAGATGATACCTAAAACAACCACCAAACTTCCTGCCAGATGTGGTGGCACATACCTGTAATCCTAGTGCCTTGGGAGGCTGAGGCAGGAGGATTGCAAGTTCGAAGCCAGCCTCAGCAACTTAGTGGGGCCCTAAGTAACTCAGTGAGACTCTGTCTCTAAATAAAATACCAAAAGGGGCTGAGGATGTGGCTTATTGGTTAAGTGCCCATGGGTTCAATCCCCAGTACAAAAAATAAAACAACAAAAACCAAAACCAAACCTCCAAACTTCCTTCTGTCATGGTCTTTTAAAGTCATAAGCCCTTATCCCCTCCTAACCCCTCTCTCCTCCCCACCCACTTGTGTTGTTGACTTATTCAAGGTTCAGATGCTGTTATCAATTATGTGTAAATCTGGGGGACAATTCATCTTGTGTCATTTTCTTAGGGTCTTCTTGGTCCAGATGGATATGGATGTCCAGGAAGAAAAGGAGCAAAGGTGAGGTTTAACCTCCAGGGTACCCTGACTTGAAAAACAAAGCTTTTATAGCACCCGGTTCCTACTGATGGGCAGAGTCACAGCCTCTGGGACAGGAGTCCTCTGTGTTTCTCCTTCACTCTCAAAGCAATAAATCTTCTTTTTCCTTTTTCTAAAAAAAAAAAGGAAAGAAAAACATAGCTTTTATTTTATTTTAGTAGAATAAGATAATTTTCCAAGTGGTGTGCCAGGAATGATTTCTATATGCTGCTTACAATGTGCTGTGGTTAACAGAGTTCCATCCTAAAAAGTTAAAGTGGATTTTGTCTGGTTCTTGTTTAAAAATCAAACCCCTTACTTCATCTGCCACCCTATAAACACTTCCTGCCTTATAAACACTCTTGTCTCTATTTGATGTGCTCTTCTCCATCTCCTTTCCTTGGATGATTTTTACTCATTTTCTAAAACCAACTCACATATCAAATTCTCCTGTGGAAACCTCTTAAGCTTCTCCAGACAGAATTTGTTGTCCTGTGCTCTGTGTTCCTAAAGCACATTGTGTATATTTCTGCAGTAGCCCTTTTCCAGCTAGGTTGTGTTATAATTTCTCAGTATGTATGTCTGCCCACCTAGTCTGTGAATCTGTGGCAGGATTGCCCCTCAGTCATCTTTGCATTGCTGGAACAGAGCCTGGCACAGAGAAGGTGCTTAATAAATATATACAAATTAAAGACTGCCACTACCATAAGAAGCTGGTGTTTTCCATGTGACTAATGGGTCACTGATGGGTTTTGAAACATGGAGGTCACATGAAGCTTGTTGAACAACTCTTATTCTGGATGCTTTAGTGTCCCAATTACTATCACTATCACCATCATTTATTGCCTCACATGGTGAGAAATCACTAGAATGTTTAGTGATGCTCAGCTACTTAATGTCAGGATTTCTCTGCAACTCTTGCGTTTCCTCTGTGGCTGCCAGATGACACTGCTGCCATGTTGTCATGCAGAAAAAATATGCAACACAGTAGGTTCTTAGTGAATATCCATGGAACGATGGAGACAGGAAGAGCCTTCATGACCATCTAGTTCAGTTTATTGAGTTACAAGCCTCAGTGAAGAAAACTGAGACTCAGAGAAGTAAGTTGCTTGTGGTCGTATGGCTAGAGACAGAGCAAAGCTTAGAAGCTAGCCTATTGGGGCCCCATGCAGGCAAGTTAAGTCTTTCTTCTTTAGGAGGAGTTTGCATGTGAGGAATACCAGGTAGAACGTGCTCAGCTCAGAGCTAGGCACAAGGGCGGTCTATGTGTGTTGTTGACATTATGCAACTCAGACATTCAGTTAACATTTTGTGAATTTTCCTTGGTAAGATGTAGTGGTCTCACTTTAAATGACCCTTCTTGCTGCTTGGCAGTTCAGCTCCCTTTTCCGAGTCTAATCACTCTCCTCCTCACTGAGGTAACGATTTCATACCTTCCCCACTCTCCTCAAACCTCCAAGACCTGCTTTCTCTTCTACACTCAAAGCAGATGCTTCTGACTTCATTAAGAAAATAGAAGCAATGAGATGAGAACCTCTACATACGTCCACCACCAAGGAGCCCTATCTGCTTGCCCCTGGACCCAGGGTCCTGCCTTCCCTTCTGCTATGCATGAACATTCACGTTTCTAATACTATCCCCTCATCTCCTAGGTTAGAAACTCCACTCCTTTTGTTTCCTTAGAGCTCTATCTTCTGGAATGTGCTTTTATCTTTTGCATTGTCCAATTTCCTTCTCTCTCCATCAATTATTTCCATCTGTGAACAAAATAGGCATATTTCTCCTCTTCAGGAAAACCTGCCTCACTTCTTTTAGCAACGCTCATTAAGGGGCAGTCTATACTTCGTTGAGAACTAGGGATGATACTATCCCTAGGGGATGTTTGGCAACATCTGAAGATGTTCTGGTTGTTACAATGGGAGAGGGGGAAGGGGATGCTACTGGTATCTGCTGTGTAGAGACCAGAGATGCAGATTTAACATCCTGCATCACCCAGGACAGCCCTCACAACAAAGAACTACCAGGTCCAAAATATGCCTCGTGCCGAGGGTTAGAAATTCCACTTTTTAACTGATGTTAGTTGAGCCTTTACTCCTTGACTTGGTGTGCCTTAGACGAGGTGAACCTCATGTTGTTAAATCCCACCGTCAGCCCTCTGCCCTATCACACTGCATCTCTCAGCAGCTTTTGGCAAAGGTGACCATGGGCTTGTTCTTGACACCTTTCCTCACTCAGCTTCCAACACATCCCCCTTTTTTGTTTTACTAGGTGCTCTTTCTCAGTTCTTTTCACTGGATCTTTGGAATGTTCTTGATTTTTAAGTTTTGGAAGACTCAGGGCTGTATTCTCATAATTATCCGCCCCCTCACCTCACCCCTTAGGAGACTGTACTCAGCGAAATCCAGTTCCCTGGCCTCAAATACCATCTCTCCTGTGATCTCCAGTTTGCCTCTCGAGTTTGGACCAATATATTAACTTCAGAAATGCTTTGTTTGGTCATCTAATAGGCATCTTAAAATTGACCTGTTCCTAAATAAGTTTTTTCTTCTTAAATTAACCTTTTATTATAGAAACACTCAAACATATATGAAAATAAAGAGATTAGTGTAATGATTCCCTCCCCACATACTCATCACCTAGTTCAAACAATGAAAAACTCTTGCCAATTTTGTTTTATTTATTCTCCCACTCACTCATACCCCCTTCCATGCCAATGATTTTAAAGAAAATCTCAAACACAAATCATTCAGGTTGCATCTTTAAAAGGTTGTTTAAAATATGAACCCAAGACCGTTCTCACACCTAAGAATTTGAAATAATCCCACCAGTCAAACTGATTCACTTGATAACCTGTCCCCCACCCCAGCCTTCCTCATCTTAAGGAATGGAGTTCCTCCTGTTGCTCAGGATAAATACCTCTACCTTTCTTTACTGTCTCTTTCTCTTACCCCCTACATTTAATCTATCAACAAATAATGGTAAATATATCTTCAAAATATATCCATCCAGCATGTAATACTTCCTCAGTACTGTATTTCCTCTCTCTGAGCCAAGCCAACTTGGTTGTCTACCTGGATTCTTGCAGTAGTTACATTACTGGTCTCCTTGCTTCAGCCCTTCCCTCATAGGGTTATTCAGGAAGCAGCCAAAGCCATTCGTAAAAAACAAAGCCCTGCTGTGGCTCACATGTCACTCATAACAAACCCACGGTTATCATGTTCTTCTGTGAACTCTTCAGCTTCATCTCCTTCTGCCTCCCTTCTTCCCTACATTCTGCTTCCTTAAACATGGTAGCACGCTTCCATTCTCTTGCCTTGGGGGTTTCTTCATATACTCTTCCTTCTGCCTGGAACACTCTTCTCCCAGATATCTGCTTGGCTTTTTCCCTCAATTTATGTTGGTCTTTGCTCAAATTTCACCTTTACAGATAGGCTTGGCCTGGTCATCTTACATAAAATAGCCACTGCCCCCAGCCTATTCCCCAACACGTTTCACAAGTACAGATTCAACTGCAGATAGAAGAGGTTGGAAAAAAATAGTGTCTGTACTGAACATGTACCAACTTTTTTCTTTGTTATTACTTCCTAAACAATACAGTATAACAACTGTTTACATAGCATTTGAATTGCATTAGGTATTATAAGTAATCTATATATGACTTAAAGTCTAGCGAGGATGTGCATATGGTATGTGCAAATATTGTGCTGAGCCATTTTATACAAGGAACTTGAACATCCTCAGATTTTAGTATCTACAGGGGATCCTGGAGCCAATCTTTCATGAATACTGAGGGACAATTGTAATTTTTAATTTCTTGATCCTCTTTCTGGTATAGCATTTCTTTCTCCCTGACATGTTATATGGTTTTTTTGTTTGCTTGCTTCATCATTAGCATTTAAGTTCTATGGTGTCTTTCTTCTGTTTACTGCTGAGTTCCTAGAGCCTAGAGAAGTTCTTGGCACATAGTAGATGTTAAATAAATACTTGTTGAAAGAAAGATTGCTTTGTGGCATGTCTTTGGTTCTGACAATGAGTGCTTGCTTCCCAACTTTCAATTTGGTGCCTCTCCCTTGGTTTCCTTTGAATAAAACCTTTAAATGGAGAGATAAAAATGCCTAAGAAGGAAGTTTCATTATACAATATGCTAAAGAGAGGGAGAAAAATTTGTAAAACCCATTTACAAGTTGTTTCATGTTGAATTATAGAAATGGAATATGGGCACTTGAGAGCAGCTCAAGATAATAACTATTGGTGTAATTGTCTTTCCCAGCACTGTTTTTGAGTCTATTTTCTCAAAATTACAGTGTTTTCTTTTCCCCCGAGGAATGTCAAGGAAATACTTCATTGCATGACATTAAACCTGACTGTATCTCATTCCTGACACTAGGGTCAACCTGGATTCCCTGGCTATCCTGGTAAACAAGTAAGAAGACATCTTTGTGACCTGGAAACTGGTATGCAACTTGTGTCATTTGTATTTATTTTTCTTTACATTCACAGTTCTGCTTTTGATTTTATTAAGGGAGAAGATGGTGACCCAGGCCACCAAGGAGAGAAGGGAGCAAAGGGAATCAGAGGAAAGAGGGTAAGATGAACCTTCTTCCAAACTGTACAAGCCCCACTCATCACAAGAGCATGTTTATATTGGATTAATGGACTTAGCAGGAAACCCATTCCTTCTCAGTCAGAACACTTCCCATCCTTTCCCTAAGCTATCACACTCTCCACTTAATCCCCCTCATTTATCTTCTGAATGCGGTTTACCAAACCAACAGAATATACAAGTTGGAATATGTAATAACAACAGAAAACAGAAGTTGGAGTTCCAGTTATGCAGGATCAACCTTTTAAAAACATGCTTGGGGCACCATGGTCTTTGGTAAGCCTGGTTATGTTTTAGCTGTGGATCAGTTGTTGCTGTTTCTTTAAGATTCTTCCAAGCCTTAACCTTCTTTTAGCTATTTTAGGACTGGATTCTCAGGAATTCTATCTTGGTGGACTTTGAGTTCATTGTGCTTCATGGAGTCTCCCACTAAAAATCTGTGCCTTCAGGTTCTGAAGATTCAGATTTGAAGAGCCACAGCCACTGGCAACTCTTTTTGTAAAGATTAATCCTGTGGATATTAACATGGTGGTAGTGTTTAGCTGAGACTTCAAAGAGCAAGGATAACTGGAGAAAGGACATGAACTACTACTCAGAAAAGAACAAAGAAAGAATATATGTTTTCCTTTTTGGTACTGGGGATAGAACCCAGGGGTGCTCTACCACCAAGATATACCCCTATCACCCTCCCCTTTTTTTAAACTATTCACTTTGTTTCCTCTATTGTGTGATTAATGTAAATTTCTTGCCATATAAAATCAACAGTTTGTAGTAATAACATTTTATACTTATGTGTCATTTTCCCCCATCAACTGTCTCAAAGAAATTTAAGGTACATTTCCCCCCATGTTTAACAATCATAAATTCAAATGTAAAAGTACAATACAAGCCATATGTAAGGCTTGTCATCACCCCTTTTTTATTGTTTTTTGAGACAGGGTCTTGTTAAGTTGCTGAGGCTGGCATGGAACTTGTGATCCTTCTGCCTCAGCAGAAGTTGCTGGGATTACAAGCATGTGCCCAAACACTTGGTTGATAATGTGTATTTTCCATGTATTTAATGATTAGTATTTACACCCATTGGCAATGATATAAAGAAAATTTTGATCTATGCCTACCTTGGCTTACTGCTGGCTCTGGTTACTCTAATCAGCTAACTCATCTTTCTAGTTTCAAATAAAAAAGGGGAAAAGCCTCCATGAAATCCAAATAATGTGTGCCATTTTAAATATCTGGAATTTAAGCAGTGAGCCCATGAACACCATGTGCCTTTTCTGAGACACTGAGGACCTGATGGTGGTGTAGGAATTTTTCCTTTTTCCTGATGTCAGGACCTCATTGTAGACTTCATGTATTTTTTTACTACATGACCTTGAGACTCAACTGGGTACTAAGACATCTTTGAATGGGGAAGTCTGGTGTTAGGTGTGTGGGGCAGGAGGGTTGGATGGTTTCTGAAAAGATACCCCTTCTCTTTTTAGTCTCCATTTCTCTCTCCATGGATTTACAGTTCATAAACCAATTGGACAATAGCAGACTCATTGACCTTAGGTATAATGATAACTTAATATCTCAAAGTGGGTCTCTGTTAGTTGTAATCAAGGGAGAAGCTTATTCCTTTGCTTTGGTCATTTTTAGGGTAATGCTGGCTTTCCTGGACTTACTGGAACACCAGGTGACCAAGGCCTGCCAGGCAAAATGGTAACATGTGTCCGCTCCTTTCTTTTATTTTCAACCTTTGTGTAAAGAAAGCATAAGGATTTGATAAGAGGTGTCTCTAAAGAAGAAGTGAACATCTGAGACAAACAAAAGGATCTAGGGAGTAGGCCAGATTTGCTCCAGAGGACATTAGCTTCAAATCATTACACAGTATGTATACTTATTAAAAAAAAAAAAAAATATATATATATGTATATATATTTTTTTTCCTTGAGGGTAGGGAATATATCCTAGTGGCTAGAGATTTATGAATCTGCCTAATTACATAAGATAATGCATAAAACTCATTGGAGAGTGAATTTATCAATGCAAACAAGATGAGCAACAATATTTATGCAGAAACCAGAAGGAAATCCTAACAAAATAATATATTTATATACTCTTAACTAATAGTGTAATTCCCTGAAAAGTCATTCGGTTTGAAGGGAAAGACTTCGAGGCTACGGTTCTGCCGCGTGCCTTGTCCTAGGTCTGTCATTCCACAATGAAGGTCATATGTGGCCAGCTGGGCATTAAGTCTGATGGTTTTACTGTGGTTTAGGGTTTACTGGGGAGGTGAGACAAAGTCAGAGAAGCAAAAGTTACAGAGATAGAAGGACCGTTCACACCATTTTACAGGTGAGGAAACAGAGTGAGAAGATTATAGTGACCTGCCGGAGGTTACAAATTGCTAATTTCTACAGCAAAATAACAAAGATCCTAGACTCCCAGAGTAACTGGAGCCAGGCTGCAGCTATAACCTGCATAAATATTGTGGCTCATCTTGTTTGCATTGTAGACTTACTCTCCAGGGTTTCCCTAGCACCAAAACAAGTACTGGGGAAAAGACAGGGTAGTGATGGGTGGATGGAGAGAAGGGACAGGGGAGGGACTCGAATTTACTTTAGAACAGTGTCTGGACAGACCTGGGATGTTGCATGAACTTTTCCTGAGTTTGATCCTGAACTGTAGCTTGATTTCAAAATGACCTGGTCTTCTAAGAGTCTTTGTGTCCCATCCATGTAGGCTGCGACACACTTCTTAGGCACTCTGGTCTGCCTTAAGGGGTCAGACCAAATTCTAGGGCCAGGAGTGAAGGGCTGTCTATGTATGGTGGAGAACTTTCGTGGTAGTTTTTGTCAGCTCTGGAGAAGAATGTGTTTGGTATTTGAGTTTATGTTTTAAACCCAAGTTTCTGTTCTTTTCAGGGCATCAAGGGCCCCAAAGGCTTGGTGGATATGACGGTAGGTGAAGATTTTTAATTATAAACTTTACTTTTTTTCAGAACATAAAGCTTTCCAGTTTCCCAAACTGGCAATAAATTAATCTTAAAGATTCTTTAGATTCTTTTCTTACAAATTCTGCTCATAGTTTATGTTTATAGACTTTGCAGGGTTATAACAGAGTAAAACAATAGAATAATATTTAAATCCAAAAAGGAGTCTAGATGTTTTTCAGTAAAATCAGTTGATGTGAAAGGAGAGACTCTGAGGTTACCACCTTTGTGTGACATGCCTTCCTATGAAGTCAAACATTGCTTACAAAGTGGATGTGTAAATCAACACACAGTATAGAACAGACTGTTGTGCCTCCTGGAACACATAAAAACAATCTTAAAAGTTATGATTTTTCATCTTCCAAATACACAAAAACTACTTGGTGGGGGTTGGGGGACGAGGAGACAACTGAGGACAGGAAGCCATGGGGTCTGGGGTTGAGGGTAGGACAGAGCAAAGAGCAAATGTTCAAGGGAAGAAGCAGAATTACTAGGGAACGTGGAGGGATACCTATCCTGTCAGTCATTCTAGAGAAGTGTAACAGGAATTGCTAATACAGAGATCCAAGTATTGAAAACATTTCCCTGCAGTCTCCACTGAGATTCCTGAATTTCAACTTCAAAATCAGGTTTGATTCCATTGATTGTGAGGAAGATTAAAAAAAAAAAAAAAGCATTCCTTATCTACCTATCTCATTATATTGTACATAAAATCTTTTAAATGTTTTAAATTATCTACTGAATCCAGAAATAGAATTGTTGGATATTTCATTGGCTCTAATAATTTTTGAGTTTTTTTGTTGTAGATTAAAAAGCTTCAGGTATGTCCTGATGACATCCATGTGACATTTCTAAGTCACAGGAGAGAAGAGAAATGTGCTTCAAATTAAATCCTTATTTCCTTTCCCTGTCTTTTCCTATATTTCTAACAGCCTTGTGAAATTGTTGGTTTCATTCGAGAAAACTGCCGTAAGTTACTTGGAAAAGGCTCAAAAGGAGCCAGTATGGGGTGTGGAGATAGGTTAAGGATTGGGGACTTATGTCACCTGAGGATTTGACTGAGGTTTGGGAGGTGGCTTGTCCATTATGAAAAGTTTTTACAAATAAACATGTTGGGCTCAGTCCACCTTTGGGTAAATAATCTTTTCCATTGTGATCTTCAGAGGTGAAGTGGTTTGGAAGGCATACCAACTCAGCTATGAAGAAAAATTGTATTGTACAATAAATACCATGCCCCACGAAATGTAATAATTGTACATCTACATGTCTGCATCCCAATACAAAGGGGAACTTTGTTTTTTATCTCATACATTTAAGTCAGTGGGATCACTAGTGACCCTTTGAAAAGAAATTTGTCCTATATATTTTCATTTGTGTTTTAAAAATGGAATTACGAATTATCATGTTAAGGAATGTTTCGTCACATTCCCTGATTGACATGCATTTGCTATCTTTAATATATTCCAGGGTATTTGCATCTACAGAGCATACATTCCTCCACTTAACTGGCAGCAGGGAGAGAATGTGGACTTGACAAATTGCTTAGTTTGGAAGTTCGGGTTTTCTCCACCATTAAGCTTTCCTCCTCAAACCCTTCCATGCTCTGTCCATTCCCGCACAGTGGCTGTTCAGTGAGATTCTGGAACTAATTTTTCTAAAAAATCTTAATGAGTAAAACCATCAGCTTAACCACAAAGGAAAAGAGATGGCCATACAAAAAGTTAAAACCCTCTTACATTTAGGGTATCATGAAGTCAAAAGCCAACAGAAAAGGGGAAAAATATTTGTAATATAAATAATAAGCCGGGTGCCATGGTGCATTCCTGTAATCCCAGCAACTGGGGAGGCTGAGACAGGAGGTTCATGAGTTCAAAGCCAGCCTCAGCAAAAGTGAGGAGCAAGGCAACTCAGTGAGACCCTGTCTCTAAATAAAATACAAAATAGGACTGAGGATGTGGCTCAGTGGCTGAGTGCCCCTGAGTTCAATCCCTGGTATCCACACCCCCCCACCCCCCCCAAAAAAAATACCCACACCAAGCAGAGGACCTATCTTCCTTATTTTATTATGTCAAAGTAAAGGTGGCTGCTACTCAATTAGTTTTATCTATAAATGCAGACATTTTGTAATATGAAATCTGAACATAAAAAAATTAAATTGAAAAAGGTCAAAAGACATTAATGGGGATTCAGAAAAGAAAAAGTACAAATGAACAATACACCTGTGAAAATGTTCAACCTCACAATAAGTTGAAGAATACAGTTAAGAGCAACAACAGGCTCTTTGGTTCTCAAATTGGAAATATTTTAGAAATGACAGAAAAATCCCTGCCCAAAGTTGGGGAAGGTCTAAAAGTACAAATTGCTGGTAGGAGTATAAAATAGTACCATTTTTCTGAAGAGCAATTGGACCACACATACAAAAATCCATAATTATAGAGATGTACATAGAGCTATAATTGGATAAATATGCACAGATATTTATATAAGTATATTCATCACAAGGAGATATTGTCTGAAGTATTCACGGGACACCTTTATAGTAGAATAGATGATATGGTTCTACATGTAGTGATGAAAAAGTCATCATGTACTAAGTGAAAGATGATTCAGAATAGAAATGTACTAAGCCCCAAGTTTTATAAAATAAAATGAAAAATTATTTATACACTTCAAATTACATATGATACATATATGATGGATTAAGGATAATTTTAATTTTTCCCAATATTTTCCATGAAAATATATTACTTGTGTATACACATTGATGCATAATATGTATGGCTTATATTTTACATGTTATATGTTTAAATTATATACATATATATATAAATAGTTTCAGAATGGCTCAATGTGTTAGATTTCATTTCACTCGAATGAGACCTATTGTTATCCTCATCAACACTAGAGAAATGTATATCTCAAATCAAAGCCTGGAAGTTGTCAGTCTGGGTTGATATGGAACCCCATGGCATTGAGGGATATAGTCTCTGTATTCCTCCTCCAACCTTGCTCTCCTCTTTGTCTTTCTTAAACTGGGAATTGACCACAGGGTGCTCTATACTGAGGTGTATCCCCAGCCCATTTTATTTTTTATTTTGAGATAGGGTTTTGTTAAGTTGCCAGTTGAGGCAGGCATGGAACTTGCAATCCTCCTGCCTCAGTCTCTTGAATCACTGGGATTACGGGCATACACCACAACGCCTGACCCCTTATATTTTCTTATTCTGTTATTGTGTGTGTGGTGTGTGGGTTTTCATACACTCTACCCCCCAAACCACCTCATGGTCTAAGCAGTTTGTGAAACCTTATCCATCATATCTACATTTCAACCAGCAGGTTTTCCATGTTGAAACACACCTGGAAAAGATACCCCTGCCTGTATAAACTAATGATATCTTCTTGTCTCTCCAAAATTACTTTCCTTCCAGCTTGTTCAAAAGGTAAATAATACTCTTTATTCACTTAAATCCTCACCTGTTTTGAGGTGTCACAGAATATCCTAAATCTGTGTATCCCTTGCGTCAAGGTGTTTATAAATGCCCAGTGTTCCCGACTGAAGTGGTCTTTGCTTTGGACATGTCAAATGATGTCTCCCAGCTGGATTTTGAGAGGATGAGAGACATTTTATCATCTTTGTTGACGAAGTTGGAAATAAGTGAGAGTAACTGTCCAACGGGTGCCCGAGTGGCCATCGTCTCCTACAATGTCAAAACAGATTATCTGGTTCGCTTCTCAGACTACAAGGGGAAGACTGTCCTTCTGCAGGCTGTTAGGAAAATCCCCCTGGAACGGTCATCTGGCCACAGGAACCTCGGGGCTGCCATGAGGTTTGTGGCGAGACATGTATTCAAACGTGTGCGCACGGGCATCCTGGTGAGGAAGGTAGCTGTGTTCTTCCAGGCGGGCAGGGTCTATGACACAGCTGCTGTCAGCACAGCCATGCTGGAGCTCAGCGCAGTGGACGTCATGCCTGCCATCATCACCTTCTCGGAGGAGCACAACCTTCCAGATGCTCTACTGGTACGTGGGGTGGGTAGGGGTCACAGAGTCGGTACCTGATTCTTACCTTTCCACCAAGGACCCCTGAAGGAATGAGAATTTTTCAGGGGAGGAATTTCCAAGAGATTGCTGTGTGGGCAAGGAATGAGGGGTCTCAGTATGGACCCGATTGCCATTGCTACTCCTAGCACGAACTGGCTGTTTTTGAGCACGTGTTCTGTGCTGTGTGCCTCACAGATATTATGTTATTCAGTGATCCCCAAAGCTCTACACGGTGGGTGTTATTGTTTATCTCCATGTCAGGGATAATAAAACTGAGGCTTAGAGAGTTTCTGTATATCATCAAAGATCAGATATCCAATTAATGGAAGACCAATATTATCTACTTTCAGAGCTGTTTTTATTTTATCCCCAGGGCTAAGGACCAAACTGAGGGCTTTGCCCGGGCTAGACAAGTGCTCTGCCACTGAGCTAATTCCCCAGTCCCTCAGAGGTGTTCTTAACCACTGTGCTTAACTGTATCATTGGGGGTCACAGAATGTAACTTTCTTCCTTTTTTTCCCTTAAATTGGTGTTTCAGGCAGCTTTTTTGCTGCTGTGACTAAAAGACCTGACAAGAGGAACATACAGGAGGAAAAGTTTATTTTGGGGTTCATAGCTTCAGAGGTCTCAGGCTGTGGATGACCAACTCCATTCCTTGGTACTTAAGGTGTGGCAGAACATCATGGTGGAAGGTTGTGTTGGAGGAAAACAGCTTAGGACATTTCCAGGAAGCAGAGAGAAAGAGAGAGAGACTCTGCTCACCTTATCAAATGTATACCCCAAAGGCACAAACCTCCAATCACCCACCTCCTCCAACCACATCTTACCAGCTGATGGTCACCACTCAGCTATCAGGGGATTGACACACCGATTAGGTTAAGGCTCTTATAGCCCAATCATTTCACCTCTGTGCCTTCTTGCATTGTCTCACACATGAGCTTTTGGGAGACACCTCACATCTAAAGCATAACAACTGGAATATAATGTATGTACCCACATTTAAAAAGTGAGAAAGGTGCAGTGATTTTAAGCACACACAGAGATGGATTTTTATGTATGTTTATTCTCCTGTGACCAAGATGTGGTTTCAGATAAAGGACACTTTCAGTATCCTATACATGTTTCTCATGTCCCCTCCTAAACCATATACTCCGGGGTAACTGCTCTTCTGACCTCTATCACAGACAGATAGCTTTTTTAAACCTGTCTTAGACCTGCATATAAATTAAAATGTGCAGCATATACTCTTTTGTCCCTTACTTCTTCCAGTAAACATGGTGTCTGTTTTTCTTGATCATTCATGCTGTGTGTATGGGTAATTTGTTCTTTGTTATTCCTGTGCAGTTTTCTACATATGTATATGTAGAAACAACTTACTCATTTATCTATTCTCTAAAATTTACCTTTCTAACTTGAATTCTCCAGAGATTGCTGTGTATGCAAGGAGGGAGGGGGTCTCAGTATGGACTTTATAGATCATACATTCTTCTGGAATATCTGGGATGATTTATCAAAATGAAGGGTGTTTTTCTTCTGAAGAGATTTCAGGCTGCTTGAAACTAGGTGACATTGCCAATATTTGACCATTTTTGACCTGAGAAAATGGAAATGTCATATGGTTCAACTTAATAGCTAATGAATTCAGCTGTGCCAGACCATTTAATTTTCTCTTACGATGGAGTGTGTGCAGCAAAAGTGATAGGTGAGAGATTTTGTTGACACAGCTGTGAATATGCTTCTAAAAATCAATAGATAAACTTGTGACAGCTTGCGAACTGCCAGGAAGGATGGATGAGATATCTTGGGTCTAGAAACAAAAGCAGAGAGTGAGTTTCTTGTTCACTGTTATAGCTCTCTTGCCTAGCAGGATGTCTAGATGAGGGTAAGATTGGTGGAGGATGTTGTTAGTAGCTTCTTGAATGGATTAATAAAACTATAAGTGCTATAAAACTAGCAACTTAAATTAGAGATGTGGCTTTTTCCTTTTGGCTCTGTGATAAATAATTAGGTAACTTTGGATAAGTCTGTTCACCTGTCTGGGTCTCACTTTACTCAACTTAAAAATGGAGAGAGGGTCAAAAATCTAGGAAGGAAACCATCATATGACCCACCTATTCCACTCCTCTGTATTTATCTAAAAGAACTAAAATCAGCATACTGTATTCACACCGTCACATAAATGTTTATAGCAATGCAACACTCAAGTAGTCAAGTTATGGAATCAGCCCTGGTACCTGTCAACAGGTGAATGAATAAAGAAAGTGTGCTCTATTTACACAATAGAATTCTACTCTATCATAAAGAAGAATGGCATTTCTTGGTAAATGGATGGAACAGGAAAACATCATGCTCAGTGAAATAAAGCTCAGAAAGTCAGCGATTGAGTGTTTTTTTTTCCTCATATGCAGAAGATAGAGCAAAATAAGGGGAAAAAAGGTGGGGGATCTCATGAAAATAGAAGGGACATCATTGGACCAGAGAAAGGTGATTGAGGGGAAGAAAGGAGGAATGGGAAAAGAGAGGAGCAATGGAATGAAATTGACCCAACTGCGTTATGTACATATTTGAATATATCACAGTGAATTCTACCTTTATGTATATCTATAAAGTACTAATTACAAAAACTAAATAAACAGAAGGAAGACCAATAGGGAAATGGGGAGGCAGGAGGGGAGTGGAAGGGGAAGTACAAGGGACTGGAGTGGAGCAAATTATACTTCATGCTTGTATGATTATGTCCAAATTAACCCAATATTATGTACAACTATAATGCACTAATAAAGTTTAAAAAATGGAGAGAGGGTTGCAACTGGATATTATCTATGCTTCCTTCTGGGTGTAATTATTCCCTGTATTTGGAGAGTGGTATCCATGGTGCAAATGCATCTCCTCAAAAGCTCAGCAGTGCTTCCCTCTGAGAGAGGATGCTGGGCACACAGTGTTCGGGTCTGGCGTATAGATGATCCTTTGCCATGATATTCTTGCTCTTCCAGTTGGCTTTAGATTCAGAGTAAAAGGATTTAATGGTACTTGAGAAGAAGTTGCCTGCTTGAATTACTTGAACCTCAGTTCTATCATTTCTATCTGCTCTCTTCCCCAGTTCTTGGGCATATTCTTTCTCCGGGATGCTGGAAGACAACTCTGTGTTTTTAAAATTTAACAGCTTAGAAAAGATGTCAGATGCTGCTTGCCAGCTCAGATGTAGTGAGTGAAATCGTTTCTGGTGATGTTGGTAAGAAGGGAAACTATAAAAATGACAACCTCATTCTCAGGGCCTTTTAGTCCTAATTTCTTCATAACTGAGTGTATTTTAGCTTTACCTTCTCTTACTGCACTTTACATTAGGGGGATTCATTTAAGAGAGTGGGGCTATCTTGCCATTTTTCTTCTGAGTTCTCTGTCTGATGTCTCTCTTCAGGGCTTCTATCTTTTGCCGCTAGGTTATTTTAATTTTCAGAACACCTACATGTTTCTGGGAAAATGATGATGGTTCAATTTGAAATGATTATATAGGCAGATGTCCTAACTTAATCCATTTAAGCATGCTTTGGAGGCTGTGATGCTTTTGAAAAGGTTTTTAAAAGATATCTATTTAGTTGTCCCAGCTCTAAATAAAACCGTTTTAGCATGTGAACTGTCTGTGCCTAGTCCCATTGTTAAGAACTGTCTAATTGTCTTGTGTCTCAAAACATAAGGCTTCATTGGATCCATTTATTTAAAGTGAAAAAGCACAGGATTATAGGGACAATACAATTCGTGTGCTAGTTTTCAAAGTTCATTTTTCTTTCTAAAAAGGCTAGCTTGTGTTTCCTTGAAATGATGCCTAAGAATATAGCTCATATTTATTGATCTAGGCATTATTTGAGGCTCTCATTTATAATTAAAAATTTTAGTTCATTATCATTGTGTATAATAGTGGGCTTCATTGTGGTATATTCATATTTGTATATAAGATTTTTTTCTCCATTTCAATCCCCAGTACTTTCTCTTTTCCTGCCTGTTGCTGCCTGCAGCAACAGTCCTGCAGGAATTTATCGGAGGTGGACTGGGAATGAACTACTATTTCTGAGCTGCTTCCTTGCTTATTTGTTTGTTCGCTAGTTTATAGAGGAAGAGAGGCTTTGCTTAGAAGAGAGACTTTGCTTAGAGGAAGAGAGGTTTTGCTTAGAGGAAGAGAGGCTTTGCTTAATTTTAGAGGTGCTACGCTTTCAGAGAGGCTACGCTTTCAGAGGTCTACTTCTTAGAGGTGAGTCGCTTCTTGGAGGTGAGGGGTGTGGCATGCAGCCTGCAGCCTGTGTCCTGCAACCTGCGACCTGTGACCTAAAGGTGCGTTCTTAGTCCTGCGTTCTGCGATCTCCTCCCAGGTGAAGAGAATGTCTTATATACACTAAGGCAGCCAATCAGCTTAGGATTAAGTAGCATGGTTGGAGCATGTGCCACGGTACCAATTAAGAAAGAATGAGGAACATCTGTTGACCACTAGTGCAGAGGAGACATTAACTAATCAGGCAAAAGTAGATCAGGCTGTGCTAACACTAATTATGCGCCACCTCTTGGCCCAATGCCAGCTGCCATCTTAGAGCTGCTTAAACATGTCTCTGCACCTGCCTTTTTCCCTCCCCTGATTTCTTTCCTCTACTCTGTTGGTCTTCTATTTCTTTCTCTATTTTTAAAATTGGTGCATTATGGTTATACAGAATATTGGAATGCCTTATGCACATAGCATAATTTGGTCGACTTCATTCCCCAGTTCTTCCCTCTTTCCTTCCCTTTTTTCTCCCCCCCCCTTCTCCTTGGTTCCCTGCATATGCTCTACTGATCTCCCCTCTATTTTCACAAGTTCTTCTTTTTCCTACCTTCTGCATAGGAGAGAAAACATTCAACCTTTGACTTTCTGAGTCCAGCTTATTTCACTTAGCATGATGTTTTCCAGTTCCACCCATTTTCCAACAGATGACATGATTTCATTCTTTTTTATGGCTGAGTAGGACTCCATTGTGTATATATGCCTTATTTTCTTTATCCATTCATCTGTTGATGGGCACCTAAACTGGTTCCATAATTTGACTATTGCAGATTGTGCCATTATAAACATTGGTATGCATTTGTCACTAGAGTAGGCTGATTTTAGTTCTTTTGGATAAATATCCAGGCTTTTGTTGGTTCATTCAATCCTCACAACAATCCAATGAGATAAGCAGTAAAGCCTGTTTTTCAGAGAACAAAACAGAAACACAGAGCAGCTAAATAGTTGTTTAAGGTCTGGAATTCCCTTTAGCAATGAGATTTTGAATTCAAAAGTCAAAAACAGGAGAAAACAAGAGTCTTTAGAAGTTCTAAGTTCTTTTACCATGTTAATGCCCATTATCTTTACAATAATACTATGAGATAGGTCTATGAACTGACCCTATTTTTATTCCTGTGTATTTTTTTTAACAAATGCAAGGAAGGAGTGGGATGCTGGCTAAAAAAAAAATAAAAAGAAAAAGAAAAGAAATAGAAAAAGCTCTAAAGTTTGCAAGTGAAGCTAAAAGGACAACATTAAAAGGAAGGTCAAAGAAAAATTCTGGTTTAATTTTTAAAATTTTGGCATAATTTCAGAATTTAGAAAAGTTGAAGAAAGGGTGACCCCACGCTGACACCTATGACTGCTACATTCTCCATTAGATTCTCAATACCCTAAAGCCAGAATCAGTGTCATGGGGAAGAAAATAGGTCATGAGACTTCAAACGCTAGCTTTTTCCCTTATGTAGTCTGAGCATGTTATTTGGCCCCAGAACCTCAATTTATTCCTCTGTAAAACAGGGATAAACTCACAGCTTTGTCGTAAAGGATTTGAGAGTTAGTGCCCACCAGAGCACCTGACACGTCCTATGTGGATGCTCATGCAGGTCCTTCTATTACCACGTTGAGGTCCTTAAGAGTACCCTTTGTTCAGTATTTATTAAATCAAATAGCTCCCATTTGGTAAGCACCTATGAATTTCCAGCCACTGTGTTGCTTGCTTCTTGATTTCCATGCCTTGTCATCTGAACCCCTTACTACTCAAATTGTGGTCTGTGGACCAGCAACAGTAGCATCGCCCACATGAGGAAATGCTAAATTTCAAGCTCTGCCTACAATCTAATCAATCACGATCTGCTTTTATATCAAGATCCTTAGAAGGTTTGCATGAATATTAAGATTTGAGGACTGTTGTTGGTCTAACACACTCATTATTGTCCTGCAAGTTAATAATGATAATCTGCATTTCCCAGATGAGGAGAGTGAAGATCAGGGGGGCAGTGACTGCTCTAAGCTACACAGTTCTGGAATTTGCATTCTGATATGGCTTGTTCCTAAGCCCCACTTTCCCACCCATCATTGTTGACCCCATGTGATCCTAATGCTTACTGGGGAGTTGAGAAAGAGTTGGTTGCTTCATGGCAGTCTTGGGTGGCACCATGCCAACTGGGAGGAGGCAAACTGTTGTATTGTACTCATGTTCCTGGGGTCAGGCACAGGCTATGTGGCTATGCTTTTTTCTCTTTCTTTC
Source organism: Sciurus vulgaris (assembly GCF_902686455.1). Lineage (NCBI taxonomy): Eukaryota > Metazoa > Chordata > Mammalia > Rodentia > Sciuridae > Sciurus > Sciurus vulgaris. Next base: position 117,796,740 of record NC_136470.1, read on the forward strand.
TGTTCCCTTCTGCTTACTTTTTCTAAGGTTCTCTCCTTGTATTCCAAGCCCTTATTAATTTCATGCTAGACAGTTCTAACTCCTTAGGGTCTAGTTAGCCATTCCAAGGCAAATCCTCCTCCCTTGCCTTTGCTCCCTCCCCCTCTATTTCCATCTTTCCAAGCCAAGAGCCTCCCCTAACTGAGTCCCAGGAATGGTCTTTGGCAGCTTAGTATTGTTAGGCTGGAAAAAAGAGGCGCACATTTATGGTTTGTCGCTAGCTCCCAGAAACGCTCCACAGATACAGGTCTCATACAAGGAACCATTTATTTGCGCAGACGAATTCACGTCTGCACAGGGAAAGGGGAAAAGCAAAGAGGGAAGATGGCGTATGGTTGGTCTCAGACATAGGAATTTCGCGGGCTGAGAGGAACCAATCACGGAAGAGAATTCTTACAGACTGACTGATGGGCCAATGACATAGTGTGACGGAAGCAACGTAAGCCGGTAACGTGAGAGGTGGGCTAACGCAGATTGACAGGTGGTGAGGAGGACGGGAAATTCCTGTAACTGGAGAGGCGGCCTAACACAGATTGACAGGTGGTGGGGGAAGCCAGGAATTCCTTACAAGTATAACAGTTGAAGTACTGAACTAATAATCCCTGGGGTCTTTCTAGGTCAGGACTCATAGAGAGTCCTTGAATATTGGTGATTGAGGTTGGAGGATTATCTTTGCATCCTTTGAGAACATGTCTTTCTACCAAACAAAAGCAGTTGTTCAGGCAAACCCCCGAACCACATCCTCACCCCTCAATATACTCCTGTCTTTAGTATACAACTAGTCCCAACAAGCCACAGCCAGACAGTTAGGAATGAACTTGGTTGAGGGAATGACCACAGGTGCTCATTAAAAGATAGTAAAGCTTTGAGCTTCAAGTAGATCTCTTGGATTGTGTTTTAGATACTCTGTTTTTGAGATTTCCTTCTCTGATGCTGATGGAGCTGAAGTAGGAATCACAGTGCCAGTTTTCTCCTCTCTTCACACTGGAATTCCTTCTCACGCTGTTTCTTTGCTTGAGCTTTCTCAGGAAGTATCTTGTCTAACGTATCAGTGACAAAGACTATGTTGGCAAGTCCAAAGTCTGAGTAATTATGATTATCAATGACAACTTGGTACAGCTGCATCTATACCGATTCAGTTTCCCTGTGGATTTTCACTGGGCTTTCTGTGTAGTCATTCCCATAATTCTTGGCAAGAACAGCACAAAATGTTAATCATGACTATAAAATTATTTTTCTTAAGAAAAGTTAAAAATGAAAGTTCTGTCTGGTGTGGTGCCTTACGCCTGTAATCCCAGAGGCTTGAGAGGCTGAGGCTGGAGGAGGATCATGAGTTCAAAGCCAGCAACTTAGCAGGGCCCTAAGCAACTTAGCAAGACCCTGTCTCAAAATAAAAAATAAAAAGGGCTGGGGATGGGGCTTAGTGGTTAAGCACACCTGGGTTCAATCCCTAGTCCTGAAATAAAGTTCTGTAGCTATTCAAATTCAGTTTTAATTTGGCAGTTTTCCAACAAGTAGAACAACAGAAAGGTTATGTGCTCTGAGCTGCTCAGAGTAGGACAAGTGATGCACTGTCCTGAACAAGAGGCCAATACAGAACCAATAATGTAGGACCAGCCTGTGTTGGGGTAGGAAGAGAACTCAGTGGCATTGACTCCTACCCTAAAACTCTGTCGCCAAGGAGACTTAAGCCAGAGGCTTCTTCAAGGTTGCATAGCCAGATGTGGCACGTAAGGACTAGGACCCGGATTCCTGATATCTAATCTGTTAGTGCTGCCAACAACTTCTCCTGTGAATTATCTTCAAGAAAGAGAAGCATGAATTTGTACAGACTAGGGAGGAATGTTTGAATTTGTTTGTAGTCTCTCATACTATTTTAAAGTTCATCCACATTCTGCTTTTTATAACCTACTTTGCCCCTGTTTCCTGTAATTTTAAAATAATGTATATTAATTCAGCAATTTCCACAACTCCTGGGGTAAAATTGATGCTCCTAGGGTGATCTGAGCCTCCTTGTTTTCCTGGCCTATTGTGTACTGGTTTTGAAGTCTTCCAAATTGCTTTCTGTGATTTCCAGTAAAGCTAGCAATGTCATAACCCTGTCTACACTGTTTAGTCCTTGGGTAATTAATTAAGTCCATTTGGTTTAGTCCATACTCAGATCTAATGATCAAGTGGAAAAGGTCTGGATGTTGAATGTTGGCACCTGTGCACGCACTCTTTCTGCCAGCTTCCTCCATGTGTCCAGGATCTTTCTGTTTCAAATGTGTTCTGCAGAAGCACATTGGAGGCAGATGCTGTCTAATATGTGAGAAGCAGATGCATTGAGCAGATCTGGAGAGATAACTGCTGTCCACTTCTGGGTCTTCATAATGCCATTCCTTCACACTGGAATACTTTTCCCTGCTTTTTTTTTTTTGCCAGCTCAATACTCTACTCAACCTCTCAAAAGTCCCAGGGGCCATTTTCTTCATAAAAAGTAATAAGGTCTCCTCTATTCCTGTCCTTAAAATAAGTTTCTTCTTTCTGTTTTCTTAAAACATATTCTTGGAACTTTTTCCTTCTTGAAACTCCTTGTGTGCCTTTCCATAGGGTTCAAGCCTTTTGAATGTGTGGTTACATCACTTTCGTATTTATCTGTGGCTTTTAAGACTTTTATTGTAACAGCTGTTTTGTTGATTTTAATTTCTAAGTCAGGAAAAAGCATAATTTAAGTTTGCTTTTTGCCTTTTATCTTGGGGGACTAGCAATGTTCCCATGAATTTTTGTGTTCCATTAGATAAATAAATGTTCAACTCTTCTGATTTCTTTCCCTACTAGGACATTTCCTGTAAGCTCACTCTGAAAGACAATGTTTAGAATATGCTGAAACCATAAACAGAAAAAGTGGGACACTCTGTAATGAGTATATGTATATTACAGAATGTTCTTTTCTTTTAAAAATATTTTATTTGTTCTAATTAGTTATACATGATAGCAGAATGCATTTTGACACATTAAACACAAATGGAGCACAACTTTTCATTCCTCTGACTGTATGTGATGCAGAGTCACACGGGTCATGCGATCATACATGTACATACGGTAATAATGTCTGTCTCACTCCACTATCCTTCCCACCCTCCCCTCCCTTCCCCTCCCCTCATTCCCCTCTGCCCAATCCAAAGTTCCTCCATTCTCCCCTAGCACACCCCCACCCATTATGGACCAACATCCAAATATCAGAGAGAACATTCACTTTTGTTTTTTGGGGATCGACTTATTTCACTTAGCATAATATTCTCCATCTCCATCCATTTACCTGCAAATGCCATAATTTTTTTCTTCTTTAAGGCTGAGGAGGTATTCCATCATGTATATGTACCACATTTTCTTTATCCATTCATCTATTGAAGGGCATCTAGGTTGGTTCCATAGTTTAGTTATTGTGAATCGAGCTGCTGTAAACATTGATGTGGCTGTGTCACTGTATTATGCTGATTTTAAGTCCTTTGGGTATAAACTGTGGAGTGGGCTTGCTGGGTCAAATGGTGGTTCCATTCTTAGTTTTCTGAGGAATCTCCATACTGCTTTCCATAGTAGTTGCACCAATTTGCAGTCCCACCAACAACGTATGAGTGTACCTTTTCCCTCACATTCTGGCTGAAATTTGTTATTGCCTGTATTCTTGATAATTGCCATTCTGACTTGAGTGAGATGAAATCTTAGAGTGGTTTTGATTTGCATTTCTCTAATTGCTAGAGATGTTGAACGTTTTTTCATATATTTGTTGATCAATTGTATTTCTTCTTCTGTGAAGTGTCTGTTCAGTTCCTTAGCCCATTTATTGGTCGGGTTATTTGTTTTTATGGTGTTGAGTTTTTGTGTTCTTTATATATCCCGGAGATTAATGCTCTATCTGAGTTGTGTGTAGTAAAGATTTTCTCCCATTTTGTAGGCTCTCTCTTCACATTATTGCTTCCTTTGCTGAGAAGAAGTTCGAATCCATCCCATTTATTGATTCTTGATTTTACTTCTTGTGCTTTAGGAGTCTTGTTGAGGAAGTCAGATCCTAAGCCAACATGGTGGGAATTTGGGCCTACTTTTTCTTCTATTAGGCATAGGGTCTCTGTTCTAGTGCCTAAATCTTTAATCCACTTTGAGTGGATTTTTGCGCAGAATGGGAGATAGGGGTTTAATTTCATTTTGCTACATATAGATTTCTAGTTTTCCCAGCACCATTTGTTGAAGAGACTATTTTTTCTCCAATGTATGTTTTGGCACCTTTGTCTGGTATGAGAAAACCTTATTTATGTGGGTCTGTGTGTCTACTATTCTGTACCATTGGTCTACATATCTATTTTGGTGCCAATACCATGCCATTTTTGTTACTCTTGCTCTGCAGTATAGTTTAAGGTCTGGTATTGTGATGCCTCCTTCTTCACTCCTCTTGCTAAGAATTGCTTTGGCTATGCTACCAGAAAACTTCTAGAACTAATAAATGAATTCAGCAAAGTAGCAGGATATAAAATCAACACCCATAAATTAAATGTATTTCTATACATCAGTGACAATTAACTGAAGGAGAAATTAGGAAAACTACCACATTCACAATAGTCTCAAAAAAAAAAAAATTGGGAATCAATCTAAAAGAGGTGAAAGACCTCTACAAAGAAAACTATAGAACACTAAGGAAAGAAATTGAAGAAGACCTTAAAAAATGGAAAGATCTGTCATGTTCTGGGATAGGAAGGATTAATATTGTCAAAATAACCATACTACCGAAAGTGTTATACAGATTTAATGCAATTCCTGTTAAAATCCCAATGACATTCTTCATAGAACTAAAAAAAGCAATCATGAAATTCATTTGGAAAAATAACAATATTCTTTTCTAAAGTAACTCTTGACTGTTAATCTCCTTGAGGCCTAGCACAACATCTTCGAATCCTCAGCACCTCCCAGAGGATGGCCCAGAACCTGCCTGTTCCTGACCACATGGATGAAGGAGGAGGAACAGACCCTCAATAGGGTTCCATCCTATGTGCTTGACAGGGAGTAGATAAAAGAATGGACATAACTAAGTTTAGCCAGTTACATCTTTGTAATTCACACCTCAAGTCCTAACAGAAAGAATCTGAAAACATTTCTAGTTTTGTCATGAGGTGAAAGTCTTACAAATAGTATTAGGGCAGATTAACTGTGAAACCATTAATCCCCAAGTCTTAGCACCATAATGGATTTTTTCTGCTATCTTCACAAGTAGATATGGCCCTTATGAATGAATGTGTGGGGGTCAGGGCAGAGGGCTGTTTTGCTGCTTGTGGCCATCTAAGGATCTGGGATCTTTCTATCAGTGGCCTCATTACACCCTAGGGTCTCAAAACCTTTTTATGGATCCTCTGTCTGGCTGGCAGATGAGGGTACAGGGAGCAATGCATACACTGGAAATGATATACATCACTTCCATCTACATTCTGCTCGCTAGACTCAGTCATATACCTGCAAGGGAGGCTGGGAAATGTAGTCTACCTGTGGCCCTAGGAAGAAAAAGGAATTGTTGTCCCATAGACCTTGTTGGATTTATTATTGTTAATATTATATTTTGTTTTTAAGTCTTGTTTTTGGTTATTAAATGAATCATTATTGGAAAGGCTAAGTGAAAGAGAGAAACAGATTTCCCATCTCTGCAAAGACTTCCCTGATTTCTTCTGACTCTGAACACCAGGAATACTCTAGTTCTGAAGACCAGGAATACTCTGGAGGGGCCTCTCTCACAGTATCTACCTCTTTCAATTCTAATGGTATATGACCACCTCTTTTTCAATAGCTCCTATCACACTGCAACCTACGTACTGTGAACAGTTAACAAAGATTGATGGATTTTTAAATGATTGAACCCTCATGTTCTGACACACCATGACATTGGCTGAGCTTCATGCATATTGGCAGTCTGAAGACTCATAGTTCATATACTTAACATTTATAGTCCAACCTCCAGGTTAGAACTAGGGTATTATTTTAGTACCTATAGAGTATAAATAGCTATAATATATAAATGATATCTATTATAACATATAATATTAAATATTAATCTATAATATTATAGATTAATATATAAAATCAAATATTAAGTACTATAAGTAACTATAATATATAATGCCAAAGTATGTGCATATATTTATATAACTATATATTCTTTAAAAATGTCATTTTAATGGTGGAAAACACCATGAAGAACATGGTCTGAAATTTAATTCAGCTAATCATAGACTTGTATATGTGTATTTGGATTAGATGGATGGAACCAGAAGATTTCATTTGTTTATGTGGGAGACTGAGCACCAGCAGGATGTGGAGCACATGGTTCACTGTACTCTCTGCTATGGTAAGCCAGGACAGCACTTCTGATCCAACTTATGTATTTAGAACAGGGTGAATTAACTGGTGGCCCTAGGCCAGATCTGCTCTGCAGATGTATATTTGCTCAGCATACCCAGTGTTTTAAAATCTGGGAATTTCTTCTGATGTCTGGATTTCCACTTTTTCTTAAGAAGTCAGAATTGCCTTAAAAGGCACAAACATTGCATTCCTGTGTAGTCACAATCTGCAGGGCCGGGTTGTGCCTGACCCCTTTTGATGGGTCAAGTGTCCTCTGGTGTCCCTCAGTCCCTCTCCTTCCCTGTCATCTTACCCCTGGTTTGCTCTGCTTATTAACCTGTCCTTCAAAGCTCCTGTGGATGACTGGGCTTGAATCTTCCGAATTTAATGGCAACTTTGTGTGATGAGTCGACCACTGAACTAAGAGTCTTTAGTTCTAGATCTGGAACTATCATTGGCCAGCTGTGGGCTATTGGTTATTCATTCATTCTCTCTTGGTTCCCAGCCTCTATTACTGTATCCCACACCCTACCTTGTGCTTGAGAGAACGTTTTGCTGAAACTCACATATGCCCACAAGTACAGAGGTCTGATCCACATCCACTTTGCCCAGGGCCAGAGTAGGTGAACTCCAAAGGGGATTTCATTGTTCCTTCCACCTAGCACTACCAAGAGAGATTTGGTTCTGATAACTTGGTTAACTTAAATGCAATAACTGCCATCTGTAGAGTATGTCACAATTAATGAACTGTTCTCACATCCATCATTTCATTTGACAAATTACATCTCTGGGTTTTAGTTCTCTCTCTTGTAGAAACATAAACCTAGCCAGGGTTGATTGAGCTCTTACTATGCCTTGTTCTGAGCACTTATATATGTATTGACTCAATTTTTCATTTAAACCTCACAAACATCCTCAGAAAGTAGGCACTATTATCATCATTATCTCTACTTGACAGACAAGAATACAAGTTCTTGGGAAACTAAGTAATTTGCCTAAGGTTCCATGCTGAATTAGATCTAGATTGAACCAGACAATCTGGTTCATTTTTAGATTCCATATATAAGTGAGATCATGTGGTATTTGTCTTTCTGTGTCTGGCTTATTTCACTTAGCATAATGTCCTTCAAATTCACCCATGTTGTCACAAATGACAGGATTATTTTTTATGACTGAATAGTATTCTATTAAAAATGTAAAAATACTACATTTTTAAGTGTACTTATAATGTACTTCTTTATTAGCATATCAGGTGGGAAGATCTAATCTAATAACTATCATTTCAAGAGAGTGATGAGTTTAAATAATATTGAACTTTTTCAACAACTGTAATATGGTGTGAGGAATATCAGTGGTTTCTGCTGGTGTCCAAATCCCAAGTATTATAGTGGCATGCTGCCTTTATGAATAATGAAAGGAAATGCTAACTTTCATTTCAATGGAGGTAGTAAAATACAGATGTAATTCTTCCCCATTCTGGTTGCTAGACCCCTTGGGGGACCATGGACCCCCAAGTTAAGAATGCCTGCTGCACACTAGTTCTAAATGAGAGTTCACCCCATCAGTGGTTCCCTAACAACTTTGTTCATCAGAGCACCTAAGGTAATTTCAATTACAAATTCTGAGCTCCATCCTAGCCCTACCAAACCAGAATCTTGATGGGGATAGAACCTTAGAATCTATATTAGAAAAGAAAAAATTCCATATACTATTACGATGCTGAACCAGCTTAAGAACTCTGATCATGTCATTTTAAATTGCCAATATTTGATTTTTTTAACCTATAAAAATGACAATCTCATATGGTTGTTAAGGCTACTCCCAGCTCTAGTAATCAATGTTTTGGGGTGGTTTCCCAAACATCATCACTGTTGATTAAGTTAATAAACAATTCACCTATAATTCTTTTTTAGCTAGGAAGAAGGGGGATGACATCTGTAAACCCAGAGATTAAGGAGCTGTGTGGCCTAGTGATTTGAACACACTATGCAACCATCTCTTTTCTTTCTTCTGAATAATGGGTCGTTCTGGTTGCCATGTCACCCCAATTGTGGGTCATAGCTCAACAGCAGATATCCTTGTCAAGGGTATGGAACTGCATCTGCATTGGAAAACAAAAGGATGCATGGTTTAACCTCTGCCTCTCCCTGCACTTCCTTCCCAGACAAGTGCCAGCCATCCCCAGAATGCCGGCCAGGAGGGTCCGGGCCCCAGGCGGTGGACATGGACTTGGTGTTTGTGGTGGACGGCTCCCAAGATGTGGACACCGACATATACCGTGGGGCTTTGCATCTAGTGGACACTGTGCTTGATGATCTGGAGGTGGCTGCACAGCCGAGCGCATCCCTTCGCGGGGCGCGTGTGGCTCTGGTGACACACACTACTCCAGGCTTCAGGCCTGGCGCAGGTCGAACCCCTGTGCTTGAGGGCTTCCACCTGACCTCCTATGGTCACCGCACACAGATGCAGAGACAGGTTCGAGAGGCCGCCAGCCGCTTGCTGCAGGGACTCCCTGCCCTGGGCCACGCTCTGGAATGGACGCTGGAGAAAGTGCTCCTGGTAGCCCCACTTCCGCGGAGGGCACGCGTCCTCTTCACCATCGTGGCCAGTGAGACAAGCAGCTGGGACAGGGAGAAGCTAAGGACTTTGTCCCAGGAAGCCAAGTGCAAGGGCATCATACTGTTTGTGTTGGCCTTGGGCCCTGGAGTGGGGGCTCATGAGCTGGAGGAGCTGTCCCTTGTGGCCAGCGCCCCCTCTGAGCAGCACCTACTGCGCTTGGAGGGGATCTCGGAACCAGAGGTAGCCTACGCCCGGGGATTCACGCGGGCCTTCCTGCACCTCCTAAAAAGTGAGCAGTCCCTGAATACTGGATATCTTAGGTGGGTGGGGGAGGGGAACTTACACAAAGCCTGGCATTTGGGCAGGTAGATGCCCATTGCACCTTCCTAGCTGTGGGTTATGTGCAGCCAAGCAGTCCTGGTCACATTTCCAGGTGTTCTGGTCTTGGTCTTCCAGTGCATGATTCAAAACAGCTCACATGCAGGATGCTTCATTGTGAAATGTGAGGACTTCTTGCCCCACTTCCTGGGAGACATGAGTTTCTCAGTTTATAAGTGAGTGCGACATCCCACTGGGACCTTGAGAGACATCTGCTCCTTCATTACTAAAGGAATAAAGGGAGTCTGATGAACATTTTAGAAATACAGACGTGGTGTTTGTGCCTTTCCAATTTGAGAGGTGCAAAAATCAATGAATTAGTTCTAGTCTTAGTTGAGTTCTGTGATCCCAGAAAAGTCAATGAACCACTCTGCTCTCTGAACCTTAGATTCCTTGTCTTTGCAGGGAGTGGTGGAGAGAATGTTAATAGATGGCTTATGGCGGAGTGATTCTTTGAGGGACAAGCAGGCTGAAAGAATCATTTTTCTCATTTCTTTTAATTTCATTTTATCCTATTTTTTATGTTTTATTATATTAGGTTGTATTTTGTGTTTTGTTGTATTCTTTTATGTTGTCATATTATTTATGAGATAGGAGGCATTTTATGTTTTTATTTTGCTTGCTATATATTTTATTTTTATTGTTTTATTGTGTTTGTTTTTATATTTGTTTCATGCTTCATTTGAATCACTCTTATATCCTTTTGACTTTATGTCTTCATGGGTATTTTTTTTTAGTTCTTAATGTTCTATTTGCTTTTTTAAAATCTATTTTATTTTGTTCTATTTTATATTTTACTTTATTTTACGCTTCACTTGATTTCATCTTTTGAATTTTGTGTTTTAACAGAGAATATTTTTTATGCTTCTTTTTAAGCTTTATATAATTTAATGTTTTATTTTATTTTTTTTAAATTTTACTTTCAGGTGGAACAAACCAGTATCCACCCCCGGAGCTCATTGAAGAATGTAGGGGTCCAAACCGTGGGGACACTCTGCTGCAAGTAGTTGGGCCTGTCAAGAGGTAGGCCAGTGCTGTGTGGTGGCACACACCTGTAATCCCAGTGGCTCAGGAGTTGAGACGGATTCAAACCAGCCTCGGCAACTAAACAAAGCCCTAAGCAACTTAGTGAGACCCTGTCTTACAATATAAAAGGGCTGTAGCTGTGGCTCAATGGTTAAGTGCCCCTGGGTTTAATTCCTGGTACTAAAAAAGAAAAGAAAAAAAAAAGAGGCAGGTTTAAGGCCAGGCTACAGTTGTCCCCTAGCTCTGCCCCATGCAGGAGACTGTCTCCCCAGAGAAAGGTCAGAGGCAAGACCAGTCCTTGACTTGTCCCAAATCACTGATATTGGAATGCTCCTAGGCTTGACAACCCTGATGTGGTTTAGTTTTTCCTTTCTACTGTTTCAGTCTTTCGATCTTAACAGTGATTGAGGACCAATATAAAAAAATTCAAAGAGCACATGAGTAGAAGCAAAAAATAAAAAATTTCTGTTCCATCGTATCATTGCATTGACTAATCCTGTGTCTCAGAGGTAAAATTAAAAAGGCTAGAGACATCATTTTGATGCTTGTCCAAACATGTCTGTAAACCTAAGAAAACAGTGAACATAAGAATGAAAATGCTCAGCAAATGCCCAAACCTAAAGTTTTTTGAGTATAGCCATATCATTTGCTACACAAGAACCTCTCAGTTATTGTGACTGGTTGTGCAATTTGACAAAGATTGTTTCTGTACAGGAGGTCCAAGGACCATTTTGGCATGTCTGGCTTTGCTTATGATTTAGAAGCACTTGAAGCAACAGACTTTTTTTTCTAGAACGAAAGAGAAAAGGCATGATAACATGCATAACTCAGCCAGAAGCTCTTGAAAATTATGAAAAGAACAAGTAAGACACTGAAGAAAATGAACAAGAAACACCAGCAAAACAGGAAACTAGAAAAGAAAGAAATTCAGGCACTTCTTGCTCCCCAAGTTGGCTTTATGTTTTTTATCTTTATTTTTAAAAACATCCCTGAGGATTATGTTAGCATGCAAGTGTTGGCTTTTTATATATAGCATGCAAGTGTTGGCTTTTTATATATCTTCCTTACAAATGCAAAATTCATGTATGTAGCTAAAGGAATTAATTTAAGTAAACAGAAGGCGGCTAAATTTCATTGAGCTGAAGGCAAGTAATTTCAGGGCATGTCATGGAGGTATACCCACCAAGTGTCTGCCCTGTGTTGCAGAGATGTGAAATCTATTGAGAAGTGAAGAACATACTCCTGATCTTGAGATGCATCTGCTTGTAGACAGGTTCTTTTGTAAGTGGTCACATGCCCCATGTATTCTGACCAAGTTTAAGGAACATTTCGGATCCATCTAAAACAGCTGTAGCATTACTTTTGGATTGCTGCCTATATTGTGCAGATACCAAGTTCCCTCTTATATGTGATCAACAAGTTAAACCAAACAGTAAACACTTTAGTTAGAAAGAGATACTGTGGGGGCTGGGGTTGTGGCTCAGTGGTAGAGCGCTTGCCTAGCATGTGTAAGGCACTGGGTTCAATCCTTAGCACCACATAAAAAATAAATAGATAAAGTTTAAAAAATGCTTTAAAAAAAAAAGAGAGAGAGATCCTGAAGAACTTGACTGATGTTTTTGAAAGTCATCTAAGACAATTGGAAGAGTTTCTTAGTGAGTGGTGTGGTTGGTCCTGCTTAGATAAAGTGAGACTACTTCCCCTAGAGGTGTCGAATGTGCCTAGATGATTCACCATCTGAGCGCTTCTGGTTGGATGACCTTGGGAACGATTTAATTTCATTGTACCTCAGTTTTCTATTCTGTAAAGTGGGAATTATATGATTATCTATGTCATAGAGTTGTTTTAAGAGTAAAGCTTGATAATTTGTTTGCTAGATAGTAAGCATACAAGTTAGCTATTAAGATGCCCATGATATATGCTACCTCTTAGAATCCAAAGCAGCTGGGAACACTAGCACACACTTGTAATCTCAGTGGCTCTGGAGGCTGAGGCAGGAGGATCACAAGTCCAAGGCCAGCCTTAGCAATTTAGCAAAGCCCTAAGCAACTTAGTAAACCCTGTCTCAAAATAAAAAATAGAACTGGGGATGTGGCTCAGGTTAAGCACCTCTGGGTTTAGTTCCCGGTTCAAAAAAAAAAAAAAAAAAAAATCCAAAGCAAATACACATCCAAAAGAAATAAAACCAGATAGATCTAGGCATAGGCACTCCCAGCAGGTACAGTAATTCCCTAACTTAGGCTAAAAATGAAGCGCAGGGGAACTTACTTGTTATTATGTTTTCAGTACTAAATATCCTTGGTTGATCTTATAAAAGCAGTGCTTTTCAGTCTTGACTGTACAGCAGAATCACCTGGGAATCTTCAAAAAGTCACCTTAACCAATTCAATCAGAGTCTTTGGTGGGGTATGGGACTTAATAGTGATTTCACTGGGCAATCCAGAGTGAGAACCACTGCTCTAAAGAATTCTTTACCACAAAATCAAGGTCAAAGAGATGGAGGAGAGGTTACTGACCATCTAATCCAGTCCCATTCACAGCTCTGAAGGCCCTCACTACGTCTCAGTCATGGTGTTACTTGGCTCTGTGCAGTTTTGTCCCCCACTGCACTCCTAAGCCTTCACTCCCTCCCCAAGCTCCTCCTCCACACCTCTTCCTGCAACAGGTACTTTTTTTCCTTTTCAAAAGAAACAAAGGGTAGCCAAATGCAACCTCCTGTACCTCTGCACACCCTCTCTTCCTGCCTTCAGTTGGAGAGAAAGGCTGGCCCTTGTCTTGTCTGAACTGTCAAGAAAGACACGGAAGCTCTTTCAGACCTCATTGCCTTGAGCTGCTTGGGGACTTGGCCACTGTTGACCACTACCTTGTTCTTCAAACCTTCTCCTCTCTTGGTTTTGTGGACAATATTGTCATTTTGTCCTCCTCCTCCTTTCCCTCCTTTGTCTTCACTGGAATGCACCATCCTTGGACCAGGAATGGAAAGCCACGACCCCACACCATTCCTTCACTCACCTCCCGTGATCTAAATGGTCTTGTTTCTTCCTATTTTTCCTCCTTTCAGTTCTATTCTCGACACCTGGTTAAATTTTCGAATGAAAATATGGGCACGTCATTTCTCTTCTATGGCTTCTCATTGTCTGTTTTTTTTTTTTTGGGGGGGGGTACCAGGGATTGAACACAGGGGCACTTGACCACTGAGCCACATCCCCAGTCCTATTTTGTGTTTTATTTAGAGACAGGGTCTCACTGAGCCGCTTAACACCTCATTTTTGCTGAGGCTGGCTTTGAACTTGAGCTCCTCCTGCTTCAGCCTCCCGAGCTGCTGGGATTACAGGCATGGGCCACGGCCTGCAGCCCCCATTGTCTTTAACACAGTGTTCAGGTGCCTGGTCAAGACACACAGGCCTTCAAGACTAGACCCTACCCTGGCCCTTTGGGGCCTTACTGGATGCTGCCTATGACATTTGCATGACTCACAGTTGCCCCTGTGCCCTCTGATTTGTTCTGAGTCTCTGTTGCTGCTCAACCTCACCTGCTTGTCTGCATCCCCTCCACAGTGTCCACAGGGATCACACCTACTCATCTCTTACTACCAGGCTCAAGTTTTACCTCTCCTGAGAATCCTTTCTGTGCCCCTGAGTAGTGTTAAATTTTCATGGCCTTCTTTGTGCTCCTGTATCTTAAGCCAAATTCTGCCATGGCATCTGTACCTACTTGTGGAGAATTAACAAGTGTTATCTCTCTTCACAGAAGTCAGGATGATCTTGGTGAGGTGCGTTTTCAATTTCAGTGTTATCTTCAAAATACACACATCTATTTTTTGGTTTTCCCTTCCAAGTAGGGCTATGTTGTGAGACAGAATAAGCCCAGGCAAAAAATTTCATTCATACCTGCCCAATTCTCTTCTTTTCCTCCATTTTTTCTTTCCCTTATTCCTGGAGTCCACCAATTTGTTTAAGTAAAATTGTGACCACAGCCGCATGATTCAAGAAGGCAAGAGTTAATATTTGTGTTAAAAATAATGCCAAGTATAAAATTAGAGGCCAAGAATAATCGCTTTAGTCAAAGCTTAGTGACCCTCCAGTGCCATAGCACACTGGTAAAAGAAACTAAAACTCTGAGGAATACTGAGAGTTACGCTTTAAAGAATGATTTAGAAATAATTAGTTTAAGGCATTGAGGACTCACTTCTCATTGTGTTGACCAATATTGTAAACCACTGGCCACAATGACTATTTAAATTTAAATAATTTGAAATTAAATAAAATCTCAGTTCCTTGGCTGCATTAACCACCTTTCAAATACTCTATAGCCACATGGGAGGGTGCTAGTGATTACTGTATTGAATAGCACAGATTTCCCATCATTTCCAAAATTTCCATCATTATAGAAAGTTCTGCTGGCTGTGCTGCTTCAGGTGTTTAATCTAGAAGTTTCCCAGGCCAAAAACAAGGGTGGGGCTTTTAAAGATGAAGGCTACAAAGCCTCATTAGAAAAGGGACTGATCTGTTGCTATAAGCCATCCTTGATTTGTTTGGCCAGCAGGTGGGTGGGCCCCAGGTCTATAAAATGGGTGGAAAGAGTACAGGCCAAATTCACCAATGGTATGTTTTTTAGTTGATTCCAAAAAGCTTTTGGAGAGGCATTTGCTCTTTCTCCTGGGTCCTCTCCTGGGTCTCCTAGGTCCTGTTATTTTATACCCTCTAAAGTCAGGGTCCTGCAGTGGCAAATTCAAGTGTGCCTGTTCAGGCATAGGATAGTTCTGTGATCAGTTCCTCAGACTCGTAGAGTGTGTCTCATCCCTATGAGTCCAGCAGATCTGGCTGTTCTTTCTAGAAAGCTAGTCAGTGCTTACTACTAATGGGAGGTTGGTGTGCGTGTCCCAGGAATACAGCCCATGCATTTTAACTCCTGCTTCCTGAAGACAGTGTCTTCTTTATTCAGGGATACTTGAAAGGCCAAGCAAGAAGTTTTTTGGGGGGATGCCAGCATTCTGTGCTTCAGTTGATCTAGGACAAGAACATTTCTATATGATATAAAGTGTACCCACAGAAATCTCTTTTCCCTAGAGGGCAGGGGATACAGTGCCCTCTAGGGAAAAATCAGTGCCTGATTTAGAATTCAGAGAATATCAGATTTTGCTTTCTTGTGATTTGTTAATTCCCATCATTTTCCAGAACCATCATGTTTTTCTTTTAATAGCTTAACTTCTGGGTAAGAGTTAGGGTAGATAAATAATAAATAACCTGGGTTTGTGTAGGTTGTTAGAAGGTCAGATATGTTTGGGATTAGGCAAGGGATTGAGATGGTTTGAAAAATGAGAAAAAGAAGCAAGTGAGGAGTTCTTAGTATCAGAAAGCTTTCATTCATTCATTCATTCATTTATACATTGTGGTATACACCAGGTACTATGCAAAACAATACTTATAACTTTAGTGTATCCTTCACATGATGTGACAACTTAACAACATATTTGCGATGTGTTTTTAAAGAAATATTGCTTTTATGGTTGGGGAAATCAAGGCTTAAAGAGCCAAGGTCTCACAACCAGTTGGTGGTAAGGCTAGGATTAATTTTCTGGATCTGAGACCATTGTTCTTTTTTTCTGACATGTTTAAGGAGGAAATCCAGCTCCCTGTTTATTATTTTGCAGGTCCTGATGGAAGGCGAGTGCCAGGATTACATCCTGAAATGGTTCTACAACCATGCTGACTGGTATGGCAGCTGCGGAGGCAACACCAGATGGTTTGAAACCAAGGAAGAATGTGAGGCTTGGTGTGTCCCCAGTTAGGCAGAGTCTTATGGCTGTTGCTCCTCTACCCTTATTGAGACAGTGTCATGACACTTTTAAATGACAAAGATCACTCTGTGGCCACAGACATCACATTTCTTGTTCCCTGAATTTTTTTCTTGCTAGTGAGGTCTTGGACCAAATAATTTGTGACTTGAGAAGGGCTGAATTCTAAGAGTTAAAAAGAGTAATTGAAACTTCCTGAAAGTCATTTACATAAATTACGACCGAATGGAAAAGAAACTTGAACTTAACCTCTAAAATTATTTTGAAGTTTGGGGGGCTATGTAGCAAAAGAGATATCAGTGGAAGTAGTGAGCAAAATGTAATTTAGAAATGAGATGAAAATTGGTTTGTCTTTTGCCTACCAGACAATGGGGAAGTCAAAGAGGTGGATATCTAATGTGAAATTCATCCTTACTACCTAACATAAATAAATAAAGGCATTCTTTATTAAATCTTCTGGGTGAGACTACATGCGATTCCTGTTCACTGCAACCTGTGATATACTTTGTGACATATGAGTTGATGGAGAGAGACAGCAATAACTTTTCCATGGGACCAGTCCTTTGGCCTCAACTTGTATCAAATATGGTGACTTCTGTCCTTGGAAACATGGTGACTTAACAATTACAGCTGATGTTGTCAATGCAAAGATAAGGTTTTGATTCACCGTGGACAAAACATTTTGCAATGTAAGAAGTGAAAAAGAAACTTGAACTTTGTGTGCGTTTGTGTTTTGCAGATCTTCCTCTACCTGGTGACTCAATTCTCCTTGACTCTGAATTTGTACTTAGCTTTTGCACAGAATTGGGAACTGTGAGGAGGGAGTCTGCAGGGTCTTGCAGGTGGCTGGTTTGGGGCCTCTGTAAGCTTCGGCTTCCTTAACAAAATATCATAGACTGGGTGCCTTAAACAACAGACATTTAGTTTTCATAGTCCTGGAAGCTAGAAATTCAAGATCAGTGTGCTAGCCTATTTTGTTTCTGCTGAGGTATTTTCTTCCTGACTTGCAGGTGGTCACCTTCTTGCTGTGTCACTCATGGCCTTTCCTTGGTACATGCTCATGGTGGGAGGAAGTGAGGGAGAGAGAGAACAAATTGGTATCTCCTCTTGTGAGCATACCACTCCTATTGTATTAGAGCCCCACCCTTATCTAATCTAAAGGTCCTGTATTCAAATATAGTCAGATTGGGGATTAGGGCTTCAACATATGAATTCTGGGAAGATGCACACATTCATAACAGATCCCAAGCAGCTGGTGGTTGTCTCTCAGGGATGCGGCTTGCTCTCTGGCAAGTTTGGTGACTGATTTCTAGAATATTCTTTGATCCTTCACACAGTTTGATGACAGTGTAGATAAGATGGGAACCAGCTTTATGCAGAATGTTCAAAGAAACACGAAAATCTTTATTCTATTTCTATGACAATTGTTTTTTTCCCATCACAGAAGGATGACTGTGTTCATGGCAACAAGTCCATGCAACACAGAAACACACATGCAAGAAATAAAGATCACCTATAATCTTCATCTGAAGATAACCATGTTTTTCCTAATGCCTGGATATACTATCTTTTTTTTCCCTTCCATAAAACACTACACGTTGCTGATTTTGGAGACAGAATTTTGGGAATGAAATGGCAGCTGTTCCATCTTGCTTGGCAGAGCTGCTCATGGTGTGGGTGTGTGTATTCATTTTTTTTTTTTTTTTTTAGACAGTGTTTAAACTACCTGGGCATTAGGGGGCCACACTATCTATCCACAGGATGGATTTGATTTGAGTTGTGATTATTTTCCACTTCTGACTCCTCATCTGCCCTTCCCTTGTCCAGGAGTTCAGAACACCAAGGCAGAGATTCAATAACAAGAGGACCATTGGGAGGAGGTGTTTAATTGTGTTGGTTGTTGACATCCTTGGAACATGTATGAGGTCCAACTGCAGTTCTCCCTGCATTTCCTAGGTGGTGGTATAACCCTTCCATGCAGCTCCTCTGATTCCCAGCAAAAACTACTCCATAAATCCCGAGGTACAGAGATGATGGACCAAGAGGCAGAAGCAATTATCCATCCCCACTCACAAACACAATTTCTGAAGCACTTTCCCACGTTATCTTATGTACTTACCCACTCCCACCACTAACTCCTAGACGTCTGCCTTGTTCTTATTTCTGGAATGAGGAGACTATCTCAGAGAAGTGGCTTGCCCCTGACATACAACAGAAACTGGCTTTGAACTCCTTTGGATCCTGAGACCAGGGTCCCCTTTGCTGTACTCCACTCAATGTGAACCATTAGCTGCCACCTGAGAATTTTGAAGGCTAGAACTGCAGAAGCCCAAGGTGTTGTGGGGTGGGAAGGGACCTTTTAGGCAGCTTCACTCTCCTCATTGCCACAGTTCTGACCTGGAAAGAAGCAGGAATGGACTGATAGGGAAGTTGAATTGCATTGCAGGCCAATTTTAACTGCCTTGACTGACTCCATAGGAAGCTGTGGAACTAAAAGGGCTTTTCGGAGTTGCCCCAGGGTGTGCAGAAATGGCTGGGCTGGTGTCCTTTGCCTCCATCAGCCCCTGGATATGGAAACCCCGGGAAGGGTGCACTGGTGGACGAGGGAGCTCTGCAGCTTGGCCGACTCTGAATGGGGCCTGGCTGAAGGGTCTCTGTCCAACACTCTCCTAGCAATGGGGCAACAAACAGGTCCTGCTTCAAGGTAGGTCTGGGTGACACACACTACATCCCTCACAGTCCATCCACCTGAAATGTCCTTTTGCATGCTGTTTTCAAGTCTTCCCAGCTTCCCACACCCAACGGGACATACTCAAAAAATTTGTGTGTCATTCAAGGCCTCAGAGATCTATCTTTGTGTCAGTGGCTCAGGAGGCTGTGGTAGGAGGATTGTGAGTTCAAAGCCAGCATCAGCAACTTAGTGAGACCCCTTCTCTAAATAAAATATAAAAAAGGGCTGGGGAGTGTGACTCAGTCTTGGTCTCAAAACAAAAACAAAAACAAAAACAAAAAAACCTACAACAAAAAAGCCAAGACAAACAAATAAAAACAAAAGAGATCCAGTCTCTGTCTCTGGCCTCACTTGTTCTGTCCTCCAACTGGAGCAATACCAGATAAATCACTCATGGTTTCCTGGAAATGCCATATTTCATCCATCTGTGCTGTTGACACGCCTGTGGGTAACATCTTTATTTCATTTATTTAAAAATACTTAATCGGTACCTGCTGTATTGGTCCACCCTATGTGTTAAAACCCAACTCAGTACTCATTGTCTCATTGTCTCTGTGAAAGTGTCCCCAAGCCTCCTATATGCCACCTTATACACCCCTCTCTTTTGCTCTTTCCCTACCACATTCACATCATGTCCCCATTAGTCTCCTGATTAGATTGTGAGCTTCCCAGTACAGGGGCTGACACTTGTACTTTAGTTCTGATTTGCTTCTCTGCCAGTCCTATAGTTTGGATTTGGAATGTCCCCAAAGGCCCGTGTGTTTAAAGGCTTGGTCATCAACTCATGGCACTATTGGGAAATGGGGGAACGTTTAACACATGGGGCCCAGTGGAAGAAAGTCGGTCACTGGGGTGTGTCTTGCAGGGAGTATTGCCTCCCAGCTGCTGCCATGTGCGCCCACTGTTGTGTTTTGTCTCCCATAGACCCCAGAGCAGGAGGTTGACTGACTATGGATAGAAACCTCCAAAGCCAGGAACCAAAATAAAACTCTCCTCCTTACAAATTGATTTATCTCAAGTATTTTGCCAGTTTTCAAAGACTGTTAGACACGTCCTTCAACTATCTTCCATATTTGCTTTCCTTCCCCATCTCTTGCTCTATTAAAACTCTTTGTTTTCCAGATGATGGATTTGTTTTTATTCTGCCTTTATTTCAGACATCAAGGCATCTATTTCCTATCAGCCAAGTGGAAAAAGTTTTATGTGTTTTAAAAGTCTCCTTCAGATCTGTTGCCTCATTATCACCTTGCATTGCTTTGGGGATATTAATTTTTCTGATGAAGGTATTAAGACCCAGAAAGGTCAAGTGACATTGAGTCTCATGCCGTGAATGAGTTGATAGTCTAAAATTTGAAGTAAAATGTGTTTTGAACTGATTTGGCATCAGTTTGGTTCACTCTGCAAAGTTTAAGGGTTTTATTCATTATGTGAATTGACCGCTTTGCACTTTTGAACATACAGTGGATTTCCTTGATCCTAAGAAATTGGAGAGCTTAGGGCTACTAGGCTCAGAACTTGGTTCCCAGCCATGTATCAAAATGTAGAAATAAATCTTAGGATTTTTCCTGCACTCCCTTGAGTGGACATCTTGCTGACCGGGTACCATAAAGGACTTGTTTCTTCTTTGTTTAATTTTTGCCATTTTGTGATCTCTTGTGGTAGGCTTTATTTCTTTTCATTATTAAATAACCTCGAAGCTATGCTTTTAATACTGCTGTGGATTCACTGTTGGGATTATGATGTTATGGTACCTACCAAGACTGGGGCACCTGAATTCAGCTTCTGGTTCCCTCCCTGAATTCTCTAGTGACTTCACATAAGATACCCCAATTTTCTGACCTTTGGTTATTTTCTGGCTAAGATGCCTGGAGATGACAGAAATCTTTCTCGCCCATTTATATTCTAAGTTCTGCCTGCAAATGAAATTGTTCTTTCTGTAACTCATCTCTTATCTTAGGAGGCTAAAAGTAGCAAGTTCAGCTGAGGACGAAAGAACCACCCAGCTGAACTCAACCCCAAATTGTGAACCCCCAGAATAATGAGGTAAATAAATGGCTATTAAAAATACTAAGTTTTTTTTCCGCGCTACCCAGGGAGGGGTCCATATGGCGTTGTTCTTGATTCCCGTTGTAACTTAAAGGGAAACTGTCACAATGTCTGGAGCCCTTGATGTCCTGCAAATGAAGGAAGAGGATGTCCTCAAATTCCTTGCAGCAGGAACCCACTTAGGTGGCACCAACCTTGATTTCCAGATGGAACAAGATATCTACAAAAGAAAAAGTGATGGCGTCTACATCATAAATCTGAAGAGAACCTGGGAGAAGCTCCTGCCGGCAGCTCGTGCCATTGTTGCCATTGAAAACCCTGCAGATGCCAGTGTCACATCCTCTAGGAATACTGGCCAGCGGGCTGTGCTGAAGTTTTGCTGCCACTGGAGCCACTCCTATTTCTGGCCGCTTCACTCCTGGAGCCTTCACTAACCAGATCCAGGCAGCCTTCCGGGAGCCACGTCTTCTGGTGGTTACTGATCCCAGGGCTGACCACCCGCCTCTTACAGAAGCATCTTATGTCACTCTGCCCACCATTGCTCTGTGTAACACAGACTCTCCTCTGCACTATGGGGACATTGCCATTCCATGCAACAATAAGGGGGCTCATTCTGTGGGTCTGATGTGGTGGATGCTGGTTGGAGAAGTTCTGCGCATGCCTGGCGCCATTTCCCGTGAACACCCATGGGAGGTCATGCCTGATCTCTACTTCTACAGAGATCCTGAAGAGGTTGAAAAGGAAGAGCAGGCTGCTGCTGAAAAAGCTGTGACCACGGAGGAATTTCAGGGTGAATGGACTGCTCCAGCTCCTGAGTTCATTGCTGCTCAGCCTGAGGTTGCAGACTGGTCTGAAGGTGTGCAGGTGCCCTCTGTGCCTATCCAGCAGTTCCCTACTGAAGACTGGAGTGCCCAGCCGGCCACTGAAGAATGGTCTCAGCTCCCACTGCTCAGGTTACCGAGTGGGTAGAAATAATCACGGAGTGGTCTTGAGCTGTTCTTCAGACACTTATTAAGCAAAATGGAAATAAGGTTACGGAAAAAAAATGCCAGTTTCTTAAAAAAAAAATACTAAGTTTTGGGGATAATTATTATCTGGCACAAATTGTGGCTAGGATAACTCGTGTCCACAGTTAGCTATCAGTCTGTCAGTTGGCCAGCCTAGAGTCACTTCCTAGTGATAAATAAAAAGTATATATTTATATGTATCTAATAATAGAGCCTTAAAAGAGATAAACCAACAATGTGATTGGGTCAGATAAAGCATTAGACACATAAGAATTAGAAAGGAAGAAGAAGTACAGCCTGCATTTGTAGATTATATGAGTGCCCATCTGGAGAAGTAAAAAACCCGAGAACAGCAGTGCTACACGTAGAGCCTATTCCATCAGCCCTGAGCCTGCAGTGATCATGCAACAGCTGTCTGTAATGGACAGCAAATTAGGGTGCTGTCACTCAGCATGACCAAGCCTCTCCCCAGTGACGCAAACAGAGGACACTAGGAATCCCAAACAGGGCTGCGGAAATTAGAAAACAGTTTGGTGTTTTCTAGTAAAATTGAAAATTCAAATACCCTGAACCAGCCATTCCACTCCCAAGCACACACCCTAAATAAACTCAGGTGTGTGGTCTCAAAGGTACACACACATCCCCATGCAGTGTTTACAGTGGTCATTTAAAAAACATTCTTAGGTTGTCAACAAGCTGCATGTCCATTAAGAATGAAATGAGTAAATATGCTGTGGGGTATTAAAACAAGGTGTACAATAACAAGCATGAGTGAATGAAACTGAATTAAGAATCAGCTACACGGCTGAAGCTTTTTTTTTTTTTTTTTTTTTTGGGTGCTGGAGATCGAACCCAGGGCCTTGTGCTTACAAGGCAAGCACTCTACCGACTGAGCTATCTCCCCAGCCCCCCGGCTGAAGCTTTAAAAAAATTTTTTTTAAATTAAAAAAATTTTTTCAAAGTATTCCAGGGATATTTTACCACTAAGTTACATTTGTAGCCCTTTCTATTATTTATTTTGAGACAGTCTCACTAAGTTGCAGAGGCTGGCCTTGAATTTGTGATCCTCCTGCCTCAGCCTCCTGAGTAGCTGGGATGACAGGCATATACCACCATGCCCTGTTACATGGCTGAATCTTAAAAGATACATTTTCGAGAGAAAGAGAAAGACACAGAAGGATATATGCAGTATATATTGAGTGTCTTGCAGCAGCAGAGTTTTCTTAGTTTGTTCTCATCAGCTCAGGGCTGATGGAGCAAGCTCTGTATGTAACATTGCTGTTTTCCTAAAATTTTTTATTTCTCTATGTATATATTCATATCATCTACAAATACAAATTATATTACTTCTTCCTTTCCAATTCTTCTGCTTCTAAATGCTTATCTAAGCTTAAAACCAGGCAAAATTTAATTATATTGTTATCCCTTATGTGAGATAAAATGAGAAAAAAAATCCCAAAGATGTGGATAGCATGGAAGTCAGGATGGCAATGTGGCAGAGGCTGTGATGTTCCCTCCAGAATGGAGAAGTTGTTCCTTCCACTGTTGTGAGTGCTGTTGGGAGGTAACCTTCAGAGATTAGTCCTCACTGGGGATTGTCTCAGCTGATGAGAAATTCACATCCTTCCAGGGACAGATGCATCCAGTAGCAGATCAATACTGAGTTAAAAATGCCCCAACCTCACAACTTGGGACAACTCTCAGGGCATCTAGTTCCAGAGGTGCCTCTGGGGTTGGCTGAGGCCTTTATTGGCAGCACAGCTCCGTTCTCTCTGCCTAATTCTTCTTTCTTTCCTTCTCATCCACAAATATTGATCTTCAGGCAGTACTTTATAAATGTTCTACATATTAACTTCTGTGTCAAGGACTACTTTCTGGGGACTCCAGTCTGTAGGAAGGGGAACACAGATGGTTGATATGCTCTATTCTTCTACCAGAGTTGTATATTCATAGGTATTCACTTTATATGTACACATTCAAGTATGCATTTATGTTTTATGCATCTCAATAATCCAGAAATTCCTCAGAAACGCAAATTCACAACAAATGAGCTGATGTCATCTTCATATGATGCTTGATTTAGGAAAAAAAAAATTCTATGTTGACCTAAATGAATCTCATTCTTTGGAAGTTTCAGGGAATTCTTCATTATGCATTGGAGTGGACACACGCTAAAAGCATACTATTTTCATTCATGAGAACACAGTAATTGTATCAGATTTCCTTCTGTTGGGAAAAGAACATCCAAGATTGGTTCCAAGTCTTCACATCTTAATCACTTTCCTCTGGGAAAACTAAAGACTGATGTCAGAATATTTGATCACATTTTAATCTCAGGATCCTGTGGAAATAGCTTGGTTTTGATTCTTAGAACTGGAAAGAGGCTTAGAGAGAAACTTATAAGGGTAGCTAGAAGTAATACATATTATTCCTTTGATAAACATGGACTGAGCACCTATATATATTTGGTTTTTACTCTGAAAGAATTAGTGATTGGTGTTTACTCTGAAGGAATCAGCAATCCCTTGCAGGACTTTTATGGAGGAGAGAAATGATTTGATTGATCTATCTATCATCTATCTA
The DNA here is from genome assembly GCF_902686455.1 of Sciurus vulgaris. Lineage (NCBI taxonomy): Eukaryota > Metazoa > Chordata > Mammalia > Rodentia > Sciuridae > Sciurus > Sciurus vulgaris. The sequence goes on from NC_136470.1 coordinate 117,821,266, forward strand.
TCTATCTATCAATCAATCTATCTATCTATCTATCTATCTATCTATCTATATCTCAGTAGCTCGGGATGACTGTATCAGTGTAGAATAAAGAAAAAAATTCCTGCCTTGTGGAAGATACATGGAAGCAGAAGGGAAAGGAATCCTAGAAATTGGAACATAGTAAATTACCTAGCAAATTAGTGGGTAAACGTGCTAGAGAATAAAAAGGAAAGCTCCTCTAACTGCAGTGCTAGGGGAGGTTTGGGTGTGCTGCAGGATTGAAAAGGTGCCCAGGGCATGCCAATGACAGGGGGATATTTGAGTAAAAATTTGAAGGCGGTAAGGGAGATGGCTATGTAGATATGTAGGACAAAGGTCATTCCAGATAGAGGTAGCAGCTGGCATGAAGACCTTAAGGTGGAAATATACACCTGCTGCCAATATGCACAAAGTGGTGTGAACAAAGTGGGTAGAGAAATGAGGTCAGAGAGGAGAGGGTGGGTTCACACTGCATATGGCCCCTTAAGGAATTATGTTTAAATTATCTATTGCTATGTAATAAATTATTTCACATTTAACATCCCAAGTCAATGAAATCATTTATTGTTTTCACTAATCTGTAATTTGGGCAGGGCTAGGTGGGGACTCTTTTCCACTTCATTCAGCATTGCTGGTATGGTGTGAAGACTAGGGCCAGTGTGGTCTCTGAGGCTCCCCATCTCCCCGTGCTGGAGGTTGATGTTGGTTGAAACCTTAACGGAGTCTATGGTCAGATCATCTTTCTGTGCCCTTTGCATGCAGTCTGGGCTTCCTTGAGCAAGGTGAGGGAGGTTAGACACCATGTTGTTGTGGGAGGAGAGTCTAGAAATTTGCAGATATATATTTAAACTGCCATCGTTTATAAAGTAATTTAGTTTTTACTCTGAAGAAATGAGTGATCCCTTGCAGGATTTTTATGGAGGAGTGAAATGATTTGATCTGTGTTTAAAAGTATTACTCTGCTGCTGTGTTGTGAATAGAATTAGGTTTGCAAGAGTTGGAGCCGAGGAGATGAGGCAGGAGATAATGATGACCTGGGTGAGGTGGTAGGTGTGGTGGTCAGGCAGCGGGTGAGAGTAATCAGATTCTAAAGGTATTGATTTACTGAGAGATTGGATATGGGAGTTAAAGAAAGAGAAGCTAAGGGCAGCTCCAAGGATTTTCATATAACCAGCTGTGAATGAAGCAGGTCTGGGGGTTCTGTTGAAGACCAGCTTTGGGGATGTTGAGTTTGAGACATCTATTGGACATGCCCCTGGGGATGTCAGGCAAGCAGTTGGATTTAGGAGTCTGGAATTTGGTGGAAAAGTACATATTTTATGTCATTAAAATAACACAAATACTCTTTAAAGCTATGAGGTTGGATAAGATTCTCAAGTAATTGAGTGTGAAGAGAGAAGGGGACCCAGAGCTGAGTCTTGGAGCACTCCACGAGAGTGGAGGCCAGGGAGAAGAGGAACCAGCAAAAGAGACGGAAAAAGGACCAAAAAGGACCAAAGCTGTAGGAGCAGCACGAGGTGATGGTGTCCTGGAAGCTCCAGGAGGAGAAGGTACATCAGGGAGAAGGAAGTCTTGGCCAGCTCTGTATTGTCATTCTCTAAGTATGACAATTGCCCTTTTAGTGTTTGTTTTTTTTTTTTTTTTTGGCAGGGGGCTACTTTGGTTTCTTTTTCTGTAAACTGCCCATTTGTATCCTTTACATCAAATTTTCTACTGACTTGATCTTTTTCCTTACTAATATTAGGATCTCTTTGCAAAGAAACAAAATTACCTGTCATTTGTAACTGAGATTTTTTCACAATTTGTCATTAGTTTTTAGACTGGCTTAACATGAATGCGTGTATAATGCATGATATATAAAGCACATATGCTATTCCTTTATATATGTGTGTACAGATATATACACATACATATTTTAAAAAATTACTTTATCTCTCTGTAGCACCACCAGAAATAAGGGTCAGAGGGCTGGGGACTTACTCTGAGGTTCCCTTCATCTGGTGGGTGAAAACATATATATATATATATATATACACACACACACATGCACATACAATAGTTTTCAAATTTTGTGGCTTCTGAGTTTTTTCTTTTACCCTGTATTTAAAAAAATAAAAATCACATGAATAATATTGCAACTATCACTTTCTTTAGCCACAAGAGCCCCCCTCAATTCATACCCTCTTCCAGGAATCCACAGCTGGCTGGGGGAGGGACATATTCCAGCTAAGAGGACAGCTGCAATGGAGCAGTTTCTATCCCTTGGGGTTTTCCTTCCTTTCTCACTGCCTCATGTCCTCACAGCCACCACCACAGTTTTTGTTTGGGTTTCAACCATTTCAACACCCTCCATTATGAAGTCTGGAGATGGGAAAGCTCGACGTTCTCAGACTCCGTTCTTGCTAGGGAGGCCCTCTGTCTGAGTTAGGGCAAATGGAAAGTAAGTGGGAGCCTGCTGGCGCTGTGTTTTGCTTCCTCATCCTTTTTTCCTAGCATGTGTACCTGAGGCTGGAGATGGAAGAGCCTTTCCCAAGAATGGCAGAAACCTGGAAAGAGTCTAGACTCTTGAGGTTGTGGGCCTTAAACCTACTACCCTGAACTGCCTGGCATAGACATCTTGTCTTCTGAGACAAATTCCTTGTTAGATTGAGCCGTTATTTATCAAGTTTTCTGGAACCTGAAACTAAGCAGGATCCTATTGAATTCATGGTGTTCAAAACCCCTCCTGTACACATCTACTTCAAGTTGTAGAAAAATGTTCTATCCCATTTGCTTTAGTTAAGACTCTTTTGGATGTAAGTGACAGAAGTGAAGCTCAAAATAGTTAAGGCAATAAGAAAACATTGGCTCAACCATTCTGGAACTAGAGATGCAAGTACTGACGAAGCCCCATATTTCTGTCTTCAATTCGATTTATCTTGGTGGGTCAGTTTAAGTTTTTTGGACAAAGTTTCTCTCTAAGCATCATAAACAGCCTTCCCAACAGCTCCTTATTCTCATCTTTCCAACTAAACCACCAGAAACAAAAGTCAGAAGCCTGGAAACTGACTCTCATGTTCCCTTCATCTGGTAGGTGTTATCCAAAATCCACCACTAAGAAACTTCTTCTTTGACACCAACTGCACAATCAAAATTCAAGTCTACCCTGCATGCAACCTTGGTATTCGCTCCTCAGTCTTGGTCACCTTGGTAGTCCCTTCTCGATCTTGGTTTCCTGACTGAAAGACTTCTACCCTGGAGGACATCTGTAAGAGACCAACCAGTTTTTATCTTGCAATGTTAGGAGCATGTCTTGATGAATACGAGCATTTCCTATAACCATAAGTACATTTCTAGGTAGAAGGATAGGACATTATTTTCTCATGAATGCTATCCCTGCCAACCCTGCTCCCAGTTATGTGAGAATGTACTTTTCTAAAGAAAATCATGAAAGAAAACTCAAAACACTTGACATGAATTAACCAGTACCCGAGGGAACTGGCCGGAGTTATGTGAGTCATAATGTGGTTTTGGATTCAGGTTGGAATCAGGATAGGGAAGGAATGGTTGGAGTTCTAGAGTTTCTTCACCTTTCAAGTAGACAGAATGAGGCCAAAGTAGAAAAATAGAAAGGAATGTTACACTAGAAATCACCATAATTTATGAAATGAGTGAGTATATTGATGCAAAACAAGATGGTAGAAGACTTCCAGTTAAGTATGGCAGGATCGAGCTAAACCAACTTTATTCTCCTCTCTGAAACAAAAGAAAAAGAACAGAGATAATATGAGAAACAAAACAAAACACCTCAAAACACAATTGATGCTGTATATATTGCCACCAATTAGATGCTGAGTAGCCATCTCAATTATCAGATTATTTTGCAATATTTGTGTTTCAGAAGGTTGGTAGCAGCTAATGCAATGTCACAATGCCTATGTCTTTCACCTCACAACTTACTGTTATAATTGTGTTATTATTAGTTATTAACCTCTTACTGTACCTAATTTATAAATTAAACTTTCATCATAGGTATATATAGAGAAGAAAAAATAGTACATATAGAATTTGGGACTATCTCTGGTTTCAGGTCTCCACCAGGGACCTTGAAACATATTCCCATTGGATAAGAGGGAATTACAATATTCAAAAGACTTAGAATAGTACCTGGGATTTGGTGACCTCTCAATAAATGTTTTGGAAAAAAGTGAATTTGCTTCTTCAGACCCTACCAGTACATAGAACTTTCCAAGAGTAGGTGATTAATGAGGATACAAACCATCAATATCTGATCTTGGTGCAGGTGGTTTTCCAGAATTTCCCTGAGACCCACTTGAATGGAACTGCACTAGACCCCCAAAGAGCCAAAGAAATCCCAAGCAAAAAGAACAAAGATGGAGGTGATACCACTGTTTACCGTTGACGAGTTCTGCTCCTTCTAATGTTGAAGATTGAACACGAGAAGCACGCCATCTGGGGGTGGGTGCTTCTATGATAGAAGAACAAAAAGACATGAGTACTGAAATGAGATTAGTACAAAGTAAATGTTGCAGCATCTGAAACATGCCACTGAGTATCATGAAAATGACAGAAGTCAGTCTCTCACCAGGAGGTGGAAGAACTGAGAAATTGTTCCCATAACTAGGCTTAGCAAAGGCTGGAGAGGACAAGGCCTTTATTTGGGGACTTTAACATTGTCCAGGTTATCAGGAATGTAAACACAACATTTAACTCTTAATGTCATAGATGTCCCCAGAAAATATAGTTAAGCTACTTAATGTCATCTGATTTTTGTAAAATATTCCTTTATTGATATAACCTGTGTTTAGTAGAGATCTCTATACTTCTGTTACTTAGGGCTAGATAATCATACGAGCAAACAGATTAAGTCTACCTGTGTAGCTTAGGAAGGTCTGCAGGCCTTAAACTGACTAAAAACTTCTGACTCTAGCAGTTTCTCTTGATAGTTATCAGGCACATTTGCCTAAGAATATCTCTTTTGTAGCTTTCAGTCTTTATTCTAGTGAACTAACACAAGTGTACATCTTAAGTTACATTTAACTATTATTTCTTTTAAATGCCCAAGAATGGCTATATTTTGGTTTTAACTGTTTTGCTGGGTGTCTAAGATCAAGCTGGTCAAATTCACCTGGTTCCTGTCTTTTTAAAGAGTCAGCTAAGTTCCCACAGGGGTCACTCGTAGAGAACTTAAGAGCAGCTTCTTAGCTCCACCAGTGCCATTGGTTAGGTAGGGTCTCCTTGATGAGGTGGCTTCCTTTGGAAGCATCAAGGGATGTCTCCCTTTTTCCATGACCCTTCTCTGCAGCAGATGCACTGAGTGATTTTTCATCCACTAGTGGTCTCAACAATCTCCTTGATCAGGAGGTTGTGTGACCCAGAGTTGCAGCGCTCCTTAGAGAAGTCCTCTTATTCCCTGGGTTCAGGCTGACTTTGAGGGCAAGATACTGTTTTTTTTTTTTTCTTGGCCTCTGTATTTAATTCCAATTTCTAAGTTTGATCTTAATCATCCAGCAAGCCAGTCTCACCAGTCATAAAGTAAGGATACTGGGCTTTAACTTCAATTCTATAACTTTACAATTATTTACCCTTTTATCTAACTGGAGTCTGCATTAGTACTGGAAGTTACCACTATCTGTTCTATAGGTGATGGCTTATTATCAAAAGTTACCTAGGTTGTGTGTTCTGGAAGCAGCTCCTTCTGCAAAACATTAACAGGTAACAGTTTTACAAAATGAAATTAGGAAGAGTAAAAATATATTCAGCTTGTATAATAGCTATCTTGAATTTTGACTGAGAACCACATTATATCCCCTATTTGAGATCACAGTATTTTTACAACAAGAACCAATTTTTTGACTATAACTTTAAGTTGAAGTCTGACTTATTCTGGAGTCACTCTAACATGCAGTAAGGTGGGAGGCAGAGCCTTATCTCAGTTTAAGGCGTGGCTCTTTACAGATCTTAAGTGTTCTAATGCTGATGTTGATCTTTGCTTCTTCCTTAAATATCATTAAGTAGTTTACATATACTGTTTCCTGAGTCTATATAAACTTTATAATTAACAAAATTTAACATTATATCTAAAACATGAATCAAAGAAAGGCTGAGAGAGCTTTTAACTTTCCTTTTATGTGTCAAAGTGGCAAAATGTTTCATGTTTCACAATATTAACCTTTAAACAAGTCAGGCTCTAACTTTTATAAATACATTTATATTTGAAATTCTTTATCTCAGTGTAAAAAGTAACAAATTTTACATATACCCTATTGATAGCAGGTCCTATAATAGAATATTAAATGATAGAAATAAATCCCCAATTAAAATTTACTCTTTATAAGTTTAAGATTACCATTACAGACAAGTTTAATCTGGAGAATAGCAGAGCTTGATAAATTCCCTGCTTTAAAAACTTGTATACCTGGAAAATATGAGCACATTTAATATACAACTAGTGACCATTTCACAATTACCTTGACACTTTTATCTTACCAAATTTAGTTTTTAAAGAAAAATGTAGACTCTGTAACATAGTACTATACTCTAACAGTTGTTTTGTAATTCTTTCAGTTTAACCATAATTGTATAAACCCCAATTTTTAAGACTAATTGTTCTAAAGAATAAAACTTAATAGACACAAAGTTAAGAGTAAATTAGTGTTTCTAAGAAATCCTTGTCTTTTTACCATATAGATTAAACTTTGCTTTATATCAGAACATTAGTATTTCACCTTAGGAAAAACCTTAAATAGCTTTAGCTGTCTCACATACATACAACCAACTTAGTTTCACGCAAACTTGTTGAAACTTGCCCTTTACTTACACACAGACTTTCTTAGCACTTACTTAGACCCTCATGTATTTCATCACACAAGCACTTTCTTACCCAGAAACATTTCCTTTTCCCTTTTACTAAATATATTTCCATACCCAGAACCTTTTATTTTCTCTTTCCTATTTGTTAACCCCTTTTTGTTCACATTCTGAAACAACTCTTATGAAATTTCTGAATTTAGATAAATTACTCTATTTTAATAAGATTAAATATTTTGTTATTTATAGTACTCTAATTGAAACACAGTTGAAACTTTTGGGACCCTTTGTATATAGAATTGCACTTGTTATGATGTAACTCTTAGTAATCTTGTTTTTAGGTTAGTGAGGACACAAAGTAATTGTAAACCCTTTTTATTTACCAACCTATGAAAACACCAATAATGTTTAAGTATGTTACCCTATGGAATTTAAGGAGTTAAAAGTAATTGTTTTTTAACAATTAGCATTTTAACTTTGTAAATTAATCAGATGTCTCTACAAACACATTTGAGTAATCCCATACATGTTAACTCTTGTAAGGCCCCCCAAAAAGGAAACCCCAACTCTGTCCCATGGATGGACGGCAACCCCAATCAACCGCAGGAGGCGTCACTTGATGCAAACCGCAAGAGGTGTTTATTCCAGCGCGCTGGGACCCAACTCCAGGAGTCCCTAGCAGAAAATCTTGTAGGTTTATAAAGGCAGAAACCACACATCGGGAGGGGTCACACATGAAAGGGGGAAAAGGGGGAACAAAGCTGCCAGGAAATTTCAAAGGGGGTCTGGGTTTGCTGACAACATGTTTCACAATGTTTTACAACAGGCTGTAGATTCTGGTCAATAGTTTCTGGTAATCCTACTGTTTGAGCACTATCTGGCTATCAGGCTCAATTTACTCTTTTACTCTCTGTTTGGGGCTGTTTCCTGGAACAGCTTTAAGGGCTTTGTTCCCATTACTGGGAGGGAAACCTTAGGGAGTTGAGATAAAACAGACAACTTAAAAAAATGTCCATTCTTTCACTCTAATTCACTTATTTTGTAAAAACCAAGATTTCAGACAAGTGTCCTGAACAGTATTTGCTGTCTCTTTTCTGTTGAAGAAAAGTCCTAGAAACAATTGATGTTAGACATTTTATTAACATCAATATTTTATTAGCTTGACCACCTAGAGACTTGCGAGTTATTTTCAAAGACATTTTACTTTTCTTAGTTTACCCAATTTGAATTGAACCTTTTTAAATCACGTGAATTAACAGTATCTGGATCCATTTTTTTAAATTTTAATTTTAGGAGCACTCAGTTTTGATATAGACAAAACATGACATCAGACAGCACAACATACAAATAACACAAAATCGAAGGTCTTGTAACTTTATAGGTGAATCTCCATTGCAATGTAACAGATGTTCAAAAACTCTAGTTGAGGCCGCAGCCCTGTCACCTTGTGCCCGCGGCTGCCATGTCACCTTACGCTGCAGCCCGCGTCTGAGATATAGTTTTGCCTCAGTCCGCAACCTAGCCGCCCGGCCCCGCGCCATCCAGGTGACATGGAGGAGGAAAGAACTGCTGGGTTACAGAAAAGTATGATACAGGACTTGGTGACCTTTGAGAATGTGGCTGTGAACTTCACCCAGCAGGAGTGGGCTTTGCTGGATCTTGCTCAGAGGAGCCTCTACAGAGATGTGATGCTGGAAACCTTCCAGAACCTGGCTTCACTAGGTAGGATCTTGCTAAATTGCTGAGGTTACCCTTGACTTCATGATCCTCCAGCCTCAGCCTCCCACGTCACTGGGATTATAGGGTACCCACTACTCACACCCAATCTGATCTCCCAGTGGGAACAAGAGGAGGAACTGCAGACAATGAAGACAGGACTTATCCAGGGCATCAGTACGGAGCAGCACCAGAAAGGTTTTGAGTCTCTACTTAATACTAATGAATTAGTTGCTCCTCAAGATAGCAATGGAGAAAAAATATCCAATGAACAGAATATGGTGAGATTCAAAAGAAATGGATCTTGCTCCTCTATTTTACACAAAGACCAGGACTCCCCTGGTGTGGATGATTGGAACAAAAGCCATGAGAGATGTTTAAGTCATATGGTGGAGAACATCTGTGAATACAATGAAGAAAATCAACGTGGACAAATTCCAAATCTTATGCTCAAGAGAACTACTGAAGTCAGATCCTTTGAATGCCATGAGTGTGGCAAGGCCTTCCTGTCCCATTCATCCCTTGAGAATCACACCAGATCTCATGCTGGAAACAAACCCTATCAGTGTAAGGAATGTGGGAAAGCCTTCCATTTTCTTGCTTGTTTTAAGAAGCATATGAAAACTCCCACTGAAGAGAAACCGTATGAATGTAAGGAATGTATGAAAGCCTTTAGTTGCTCCTCCTTGTTCAGGGCACACATGAAGATTCACAGTGAAAAGGCAAACTATGAATGTAAGGAATGTGGAAAGACCTTCAGTAGTTCTTCATACCTCACAGAACACAGAAGAATTCACAGTGGAGAAAAGCCCTATGAATGTAAGGACTGTGGGAAGGCCTTTAGTTGTTCCTCATCACTCTCCAAACACAAAAGAATTCACAGTGGAGATAAGCCCTATGAATGTAAGGAATGTGGGAAGGCCTTTAGCTCCTCCTCTCATCTTATAATACATCTAAGAATTCACACTGGAGAGAAGCCTTATGAATGTAAAGAGTGTGGGAAAGCCTTCAGTGAATCCTCAAAACTCACTGTACATGTGAGGACACACACTGGAGAGAAACCCTATAAATGTAAGGAATGTGGGAAAGCCTACAATTGTCCCTCCTCCCTAAGCATCCACATGAGAAAACACACTGGAGAGAAACCCTATGAATGTCTGGAATGTGGAAAAGCCTTCTACCTTCCCACTTCCCTGAACACGCATGTGAAAAATCAAAGTAGAGAGAAACCCTATGAATGTCAGGAATGTGGGAAGGCCTTCAGTTGTCCCTCATCCTTTAAAGCACATGTGAGGGATCATGCTGGTAAAGTGCAATATGAATGTAAGGAGTGTGGGAAGGCCTTTAGTCGTTCCTCATCCCTCACTGAACACCTAAGAACTCACAGTGGAGAGAAGCCTTATGAGTGTAAGGAATGTGGGAAAGCCTTCATAAGTTCCTCCCATCTTACAGTACATAGAAGAACTCACACTGGAGAGAAACCTTATGAATGTAAGAAATGTGGAAAAGCCTTTATTTATTTCTCAGCCCTTAGTATTCACATGAGAACCCACACGGGGGAAAAACCCTATGAATGTAAGGAATGTGGGAAGGCATTTCGACATTCTTCATACCTTACTGTACATGCAAGAATGCACACTGGAGAAAAACCCTTTGAATGTCTGGAGTGTGGAAAAGCCTTCAGCTGTCCCTCATCCTTTCGAAGACATGTGAGAAGCCACACTGGAGAGAAACCATATGAATGTAAGGACTGTGGGAAAGCCTTTATTTGTCCAGCCTACTTTCGAAGACACGTGAAAATTCACACTAGGGACAACATATAAAAATAAGGAGTATGGGAATCTCTGCAAGGCTTTTTCTGAACCCAATCAAATTGTGACGTCTCATACTGGGAGACACTCTATGGATCTGAGAAATTAGGAGATTATCAGTCATCATTTTGAAGACCTGAGAAGAGAGAAACTGTGTTTGTAAACTATATGATAAAGCCTTTAGATTTTGAACATCACTTATTGTGTATAAGAAAAGTTAAAATTCAAACTAGAAAAGAAGAGCAGTGTCTCATTAAAGGGGACTTTTACTACAGGGTCATTGATTTCCAGTGTTTTCTAATAGGAAGATTTAAGGTGATACATTTCCCGTTTTAGCTCATATCACATACTTTTGAGTATGAGGTGACTTTCTTTGGCTGAGATGTAAATGTTATTTCCATTACAGTCTTTTGGACTCTTGGAAGATTGTGCATGCATGTGTGTGCATGTGTGTGTGTGTGTGTGTGTGTGTGTGTGTGTGTACATGTGTACTTCCCCTCTGAGACAGGGTCTGGCTATGTTGTCCAGGCCTGGAACTCCTGGACTCCTGCCTTAGACTCTTCAGTATCTGGGAGTGCAGGCATGTACCATTGTGTCTGATTGAAGTACATTTTGTTGTTGTTGGTGTTGCAGGCAGGAGAGTGTTCTTTTCTCTTCCCCACCTACTTAATTCCATTGCTCTCTAAATTTGTACGCATAGTATGGGCACTTTCTTTTCTTTCTTTCTTTCCTTTTTTTGGGTCTGGATACTGAAACTTGTCTACCCAATAATGTCCCCCTCATCCTTAAACTAACAGCACCTCCTGCTTTTGAGAATATCAGTGTTTACTATCAAAACTTTTCATGTGTAATACAGAATTTTAGTAGAAATTAATTAGCACAAAGGCCTTGAAAGAGGATGGTCTCATCTTGTAGGGGTGCCAGGCTAGCTCAGGCACAGGTAAGGGCCACAGAGTCAAGACCCAGACTCCAGGAGTTGGGTAGAAGCAGGCTTGTGGTGAGCAGCCTGCAAACTCATTTATTGCAGGAATACCCATACATTTTATAGACTTTTTGCCCAATCACAATGTGCCACGGGGGATCAGACCACCAGGCCCCTATACAGGTTCCCTTGGTAACACTAGGTCAATTTGGGGACAGTTGTTCACCTTCCTAGGTGGTCAGAATGGAATGCTCCTCTCTGCAAGTTTCACACTTGAGACATTAACTGCTGTGAAACAAGAACTAGGATTTCTCCCAACATCATCTGATATGCAGTATTTTCATGTTTGCTCATGGTGGAATTTTGATCTAATGTTTTAAATTACAAAAGTGTGTTATATTAATTTGGATATGGCTAGGGACTACATTTCCCAGATCATTTATTTTTTCCAATTCTAGGTTAGAGTTGTCTATGATAAGAGTCTTCATGAGGTTTGGAAGGCTTTAGGGAAGAAGCCACTGTTGTCCACTTATTAGGACCACCAGACAGGTAGACCAATGAGTAGGGACCCGGTTTTCAGCTCATTTTTCTGAGCATTGAACACACTGATCCACACTTGCTCAAGACTGAACATGAAGCGCTTGACCTCAGTCTCCTCAGGAGCTGCAGCTCCACAAACACCTCCGTGAGCTCCTGCATCGTGGCCAAGCACAGCTGCTGGCTTTCTCTGGGAAGCTCTGGCACTGCCGTTCTGGCACTTTTGACTCTCATTGCACTCCCTCTGCCACCTTCGCTGCCTTGTTAGAGTTGACCCAGTTCACAGGACTGTCGTCATGCACACAGTCCAGTCCCATGCTGGACTCTGCTCAATGGGATCGGTGTCTGTGCAAGCCTACTGTGGTCTCAAAAAAGGTGAGAAGAGCTGTGGATGATGAAGTTATGCTGGCTGTCATTGAGGCAAGCTTCAGAGAGGTGTCATCCCGTTTTGGTAGAGGAGGATTTATATTTGATACCTTCAGGCAGGGAAGATTTTACAGCCTTCATGTGAGAAGAGGAATGCTGTGAGCTGTTTCAGGCACATTTTGCTACTCTCTTCCCCCTTTTAAAAAAATCATATTTTATCTCCTAAAGCATAGCTATACCATTTCCCTTAATCACTTTTTACTGTTTTATCAAGGTATATATATGCTAACATGCATGAAGTGCCAATCTGTGTACAGTTTGATGAAATTTCATCCTGGTGAGCACATTTCCAGGATTCCAGGAGGTTCATTCATCCCCTTTCTCAATAATTAATCCACAGAGGAAACCCAATTTGGCTCTTACTACACTTGATTTGGTTTGCTTGTTCTTGCTTTTCAAATAAATGTTGAACTATAATAAAAAAAAAAAAAAAACTCTAGTTGAATAAAAAATAGAACTGATCAAAAAATCATGAGCTCAAAAATATATAGAATTAAAAAAAAACAAGAGTCCTGGAAAAATGATACGGCCGTTAATTACTTCAGTAAAGCACCAAAATTTACTTTTGCTGGAGTTCAGGTAAGACTCTTTTTACCTTCTTTTTTCCTTGGGTTTGAGACCGGTCTCCTACTGAGCCTTTAGGCTTCCTTTATTTACATTTCAATGTGAGCCTTGACTGAGATCTGGAAGGATCTAACAGGTTTTAACAGAAACCTTGTGCCTAGGGCGTTTTAGCCATCTCATCAGAACAGGCTGTATGTCAAAGAAACTTATGAGACCTTATTTTCCATTACTTTTGAGAATGAAGCTACTTTGCTAAGTTCCTCACTGAGATATGCCATTGGTTATTGAGCTACCTATGGCTGCTTATCTGGGATTTATTTTCCCCTTTGTGACAAACAGGTTAAATCTTGCTTCATAGGTAAGCTGAGGAGAGGAGCTTGAAGTAAGGTCCCTTCTTGATATTCCTGGGGCAGAATATTGTCCTATAATGGCTATTTTCTGTAGTACTGAACCTGTTGAGGACATAATTAAGATTTATTTTTTGAGATCTTTTAATTCCTATTAGCTAAGAAGTTTAGGAGTTCTACAATGGCCTTTTGATATTCCTCCTGGGTGGAGGCACATAAAAGATGGACTTTACTTACTGGAGAACAATCACAGATATTTTATCTCTGAATTTTGTTAAGTCCTTAGCTAAGGTTTGTCCAGAACAGGTGAGGGCCATCTAAATCCTGAGGCAACACTGTCTAGGTTAGTTGAGATACAGTATCTGGTTCCTCAAAGGCAAACAAATTGCTATTCAGAGTCTAGCATAAACAGGAAAAGCCATCTTTTAAATCTAACTTAGTAAACCAAGCAGCAGTTGGAATCCAAGATAAAAGTGTATGGATTAAGAACTACAGGGTGGGGGAAATTACTGCTTCATTATTCTAAGGTAGTTTGCTTTTTAACTCCTAAAATGGGTGAATTGCATGGGCTATTGCAAGGCATTAAAAGTTTCTATCAGTTTGAATGATCTTTAATAAGTCCTTTTTCTTGCCTATATGTTCCCTTTTCTTTCTTTTTGTTGTGTATTAAAAAATGGAAGATGCAAGCTGGAGAAGATCATCTGAGGATTGATCAGGGCCATGTGCCAATTTTTGTAATTTCCTCTAAATATTTGGGGCTGACTAAATGATAAATTTATACTTAAAAGTAGGTGGCCCTTTATGAATTCAGGATTCAGAGTGGTGTGTTTATTACTTTCCTAAACCGCTCCATGAAAATAGCAGGACTTTCCTGAAGGCTGCATGATAGTTTTTTTAGGCATCCTACTCATTATTCGAATCCCAGTTAGGATGGTTTCTGGGAACTGCCTGTTCTCTAGATGGTTAATAGCATAATTTTCCAGGTGAAGTCAAATACCTGGCATAAGTTTTGAAACATCTCAATATTTATTAGGATCCTCCAAAAGCCTCCTTAAATTTATTTTTGTCTGTCTTAAGTTGGGAGGATTCCCTCGACTTTCCTCTCTTAGCAGGTGATTCCTGATGTCTTTCACCTTTCATGGTAGAGATTATTGATGTCAAGTGTTGAGAACAGGGTGATATCTGTGCAGCTAGCTGTCTTAATTACCAGGATGCAGGCAGTTGGGACTGTTCCCTCAAAAGCCAATACAGTGCAAACAGGACTGCTGGGCCCCCATGCTTATCGAGGTTGTTAAGAAATATTTGCCTGAGAAATGTGCAGCTGCCTAGAAACCTTATCTATCAAGGACAGGGGGGCCTAACTGCAACTCATCTCCTGCACAGTTCACCCCTTCCCTCCTCCCTTCTTCCTCTAGGATCATTCAGTTCTGGTGGGACCCAATGAGAATCAAATAGATTGGCAGGACCCAACCAGAGGAGGACTAATGTTTAGCTGTTCAAATGTTAACCAATTAAAAAGAACACTGTAAAACTGTTTGCCTTTCATTATAAAAGCCTGCTGAACAAAGGCTCAGGGCCTCTTAGCATCACCGGGTTACCGTGTGCGCAGAGGACCAGGCTCGAGCTTGCCAATAAATGACTCTTTGTTGCTTGCATTGATCGTGGTCTCTGGTGGTCTTTGTGGGGTCTCGAGCCGCTGGGCATAACACAAGCATGGTAACATATGAAAGGCACTTTTCTTGATCATTTGTAATTTAGCAGTATGCAGGTTAGTGGTGAACCTGGCAATACTGTTGAGAGAGACGCTCCCTTCCGAGTTAGAAGTATTAGGGGCGTCTCCCTAACTTTGAGCTTCCTTACGGTCCAGAAAAACCTGCCTCTCACTACCTGGCTTTGCCAAAGTTATTTCTGGTCTTCTTCGGCAAAGTGCTAGGGTCCTAGTTTGCACTGTGCTAGAGACCCTAGGAGGATTCAGGCTTAAGGGCATTACTGCTTTCCTCCTACCACTATAAACTCCTAATTATGAAAAACGATGAAAAAAGTAAAAAGTGTGTCTTTTGCCTATCTTTTTGCCCTGTAGACTAAAGGAATCTCCGAAGGGTGAGGGGACATCTGTTGGTTGTTAGGCGTATAACGCCCTTTGCTTGGAGGGTCACACGGGAGGGGTTTTTAAATGCCTCCCTCTTGCAGCTTAAAGAGAACACCGGGAGCACATTTAAGCATAGGAACAGTAATGGGGAGACTCTAGATGTCTAGACTAGTGAAGGCTAATTATGCGAACAAAGGGAACCTGAGCATTTTCATACTAATCATCCCAGGCCTTAATCTTACAGTTTGAATTCCTAATGTCTGACCGGCAAGGGAAGGGGAGCATCCAGGAGGGAGTGGATATGCAGGAGTGCTGTGCACTGTACCACCCGTACAGAGGCAAAGGTAATTGGCGCTTTCCCTCAGTGCCATTCATCTACCGATCACTCTGGATACCCCTCAGGGCGGTTGGGAGGGGGAGTCCGGAGAAGGAACCTTTGGGGTCCACCCGAGAGTAGCCCGGGCCGAGAAGCCCACAGTTGTTCCAACCCTTCCTCCACCTCCACGCATCCTGGGCAGATCAGGACTAGGGACACTGTGTACTAGCGGCAATTGCGCTCCGGGCCTGGACAGAAAAGTAGGAAAAGGCTTCAGCAGAGTCCAACATGCCTACAGAGCAGGGGGTTGGAAACTTGCCTGGGCCAGGAAACCTCTCACCCGAGTCTTAAGAATGGCGTCTGCACTAACTGCATTTAAGTAGCTGACAGGTGCCCATTTTGCCCTCCAAAAATAAAGAGACAGAAAGATGCACCTCAAACAGATGTGGGGTATGTGGAGAGAGAAGCTTTCTTACCTTGGTGTAAATCTCGGTGGGACCTCCAAATCTGATACCACTGTTTACCGGTGACGAGTTCTGCTCCTTCTAATGTTGAAGATTGAACACTAGAGAAACACGCCAAGGCAAGCATATTAAGCAGGTTTTATTTAAAGGTAATAATACAGACTTCTCCCGGCAGGATGAAGGGGGCCATGGCTGATGTTCTAAAAGTCTCAAGAAGTGTGCTCACCCTACATCTTTTATGGATTAAAGTCTCTTGTTCTCCAGTTCTTTCCCCCCCTTATCTCTCCTTCCTGCCTACGTGACTAGGCCTGGTTTTGCACTAAGTGAAAGCCATGGGCAGGGGAGGGCCAAGGTGATTCAGGCAGGTAAGGGCCCAGGGGGCACCAATTAGCAGCCCCTTGTTTGCAGTGCTTGATGAAGGCAGGTAAATTTGGTAATCAATGGGCTCCGGAGATCCTTGACATTCCATTCTTCCAGGGGCAGTCTCCAACTTCCAGAGACAGATGGCTTCATGGCTTCATTAATTGACCCGATTCCCTATTTCTACACTAACTACCTGTCCTTAATTCTGGCTTCAGAGGCATCAGGATTCCTTATTTTAAAACATACTATAAAGCTATAGTAGCCAAAATAGCAAGGTACTGACATAAAAACAGATGCATAGACCAGTGGAAAATAGAGAATCCAGACATAAATTCATGCAACTATATCCAACTGATTTTCAGTTCGGCAACAAGAATATACAAGGAACTCAGTAGTAAAACACCCAAATAATCCCATTAAACAATAGGTAAGTGACTTAAATAGACATTCCTTAAAAGAAGTAGACAAATGATGAATGAGTAAATGAAAACATGCTCAATGACACTAATTATCAGGGAAATGAAAATCAAAACTACAATGAGATTATCTCCTGATTATACATGGTATTACCAGAGACACAAAAACAAAACAAAATGAGACAAACAAAGAAATGGGGGCAAAAATGCAGAGAAAGGGAAAACCTCCATACATTCTTATATTCTGTTGGTTAGAATGTAAATAGCACATTATGAAGAACAGTATGGAGTGTCCTCAAAAAAACTAGAAATTGAACTACTGTATGATCTAGCAATCCCACTATTGGGTGCACACCAAAAGGAAATGAAATTAGCATGTTGAAGAGATCTCTGCACTTGTATGTTTATTGCAGCACTGTTCACACTATCTAGGATATGGAATCAACCTAGTTGTCAATTGAGAGATGAATGGATAAAGAAAACATGGCACAAGGGAATACTGTTAAGTCACAAAAGAACTAATCTCTGTCAGTTGCAGCAATGTGGATGAAACTGGGGAACATTATGTTAAATAAGTCAAGCACGGAAAGACAAATACTATATATTCTCACTTATATGTGGATGCTAAAAAGTTGATCTCGTATAACTAGAGATTAGAATAGTGATTTTCAGAGTTCAAGAAAGGAAGGGGATGTAGAGGAGATAGTTAATGGGTACAAGGGTGTAGTTGGACAGAAGGAATAACTTGTAATAGCACAGTAGGCTTGCTATGTTTGAGAAAAATTAATTGTGCATTTCAAAATAGCTAGTAAAGAGGATTTTGAATGTTCTAAACTCAAAGAAAGGACAAATGTTTGAGGTGGTGGATATGCCAATTCCTTGGTTAGATTATCACATGTTGTACGCATGCATTGAAATGCTATGGTGTGCCCCATTGATATGTAAATTATGTGTGAATTAAAAATTTAAAATGAACCTTTTAAAAGATGTGTATTGTTAAATATCCATACATTTGGGGGCTTTCCAGTTATCTTTCTTTTGACATTTTTTAGTACGTTTCTATTGTGGCATTGAGGGCAGATTGTATAATTTCTATTCTTTTAATTTTGTTATGTTTTGTGGTCCAGAATGTGACTGACCTTGGAGAATGTTCCATGTGAGCTCGAGAAGAATGTGCATTTTACTGTTGTTGAACGAAAGAGTTTATAGATGTCAATCATATCTAGCTGATTGCTGCTGTTGTTTAATTCAACTATACCTTTGTGATTTTCTGTCTGATGGATCTGTTATTTCGGATAAAGGATTGTCAAAGTCTCTAGATATGGTAGTGGATTTATCCATTTTTCTTTTCAGTTTCTATCAGTATTGTTTCACATAGTTTGATGTGCCTTTGTTAGGTGCATACACATTTAAGGATTATTATTTTTTGAGACTTGACCCTTATGTGGCCTGAATGTTTATATCTCTCTGTAATTCATTTCTTGTAATTCTGGTCCCCAAGTGATGGGATTAGAAGGTGGGGGGTCCTTGAATGGTGATTAGCTCATGAGGGTGAAAATCTCATCAATAAGATTAGTGCCCTCATACAGGAGGTGCCAGAGGGCACCTTCTGCCTTGTCCTTTCTGCCTTGCCACGTAAAAGGATTAGATGTTCATCTATGACGTGGGCCCTCGTCAGATCTTAGACCTCCAAGCCTTGAGAACTGTTAGAAATAAATTTGTAGTTTATAAGCCACCTAGTCTATGGTATTTTGCTAGAATAGCCTGAATGGATGAAGACAAACTCTTCCTTGTTATGTACTGCCATTCTTTGTTCCTGAATAATTTTCCTTGCTTGGAGTCTGCTCTATCTGAAATTAAGAGAGCTACTTCTTCCTTCTTTCTTTCTTCATTTTGTTTAATTTTTTGTTTTTGTCAGTGCTGGGATTAGAGCCAGGGCCTTGTACATGCTAGGCAAGCTCTCTAAGACTAAACTATACCCCCAGCTCTCCTGCTTTCCTATGACTAGTGTTAGCATAGTATCTTTTTACCCATTTACTGACTTTTGTTTTCATATTATCAAAAGATTTTTTAGAGAGAAATTTTAGAATGACAGCAAAGTTGAGAGGAAATACAGCCATTTTAACATTAGTAATTCAACCTATCTAAGAACATGGGCTGTCCTTCCATCTTCTAGTGTCTTCTTTAAACTCTTTCTTTATGGTCTATAATTTTTGTTGTAGAAGTTTTTGATTTCTGTGGTTATATTTATTCTCAGGAATTTTTTTGAGGCTGTTGTGAATGGAATTGTTTTCCTCATTTCTTTTTCATTAGGTTCATTATTGGTGTATAGAAAAGCTATTGATTTTTGTATATTGACTTTGTATCCTGCTACTTTGCTGAATTTGTTTATCAGCTCTGGAAGTCTTCAGGAAGTTTTTTTTTTTTTTTTTTTTGAGTCTTTTAGGTATAGGATTGTATCATCTGCAATTGATAATTTGATATTTTCTTTTACTGTTTTTATTACTTTTATTTCCTTCTCTTGCCTAATTGTTCTGGCTAGAATTTCAAGTACTATATTGAATAGAAGTGATGAGAAAGGACATACTTGTTCCATTTTTTTAGGAAATTCTCTAATTTTCTCCCCCATTCAGTATGATGTTGACTTGGGTTTGTCATATATAGCCTTTATGATGCTGAGGTAGTTTCCCTCTATCTCTGGTTTCTTTGGTGTTTTTTTTTTTTTTAAACTGGGGATTGAACCCACGGGGGTTTAACTACCAAGCCATAACCCCAACTCCTTTTTATGTTTTTATTTTAAGACAAGGTTTTGCTAAGTTTCTTAGAGCCTTGCTAAGTTGCTGAGGCTAGCTTTGAGCTTGGGATCCTCCTACCTCAGCCTCCTGAGCCGCTGGGATTATAGGTGTGCACTACACTGCTTAGCTCTTTGGTGTTTTTAACATTAGTGGATGCTGAATTTCGCTGAAGGTTTATTCTGCATCTATTGAGATGATCATATGATTTTGTCTTTAATTCTATTTATGTGATGAATTATGTTTATTGACTTGCATATTTTGAGCAAGGCTTGCATCCCTGGATTGAACCCACTCGATCATGATATGCAATGTTAATGTGTTTTTGAATGAGGATGGCTAATACTTTATTAAGGATTTTTGCATCTATGTTCATTAAGGATGTTGGTCTAGTTTTTATTCCTCGATGTGTCCTTATATGCTTTAAAAATCAGGCTGATACTGGCTTCACAGCATGAATTTGAGAATATTCCATTTCCATTTCATAGAACAATTTGAGGAGTAATTGTGTTAACTCTTCTTTAAATATTTTGTATAATTCAGCTGTGAATCTGTCTGGGCCTGGGTTTTTCTTTTTTGGGATGCTTTTTATTGTTGCTTCAATCTCATTGCTTGTTATTGGTCTGTTTAGGATTTCTATATCCTCCTTGTTCAATTTTGGTAGATCATGTGTTTCTAGAAATTTATTCACTTCTGAACTTTCTAGTTTATTGGAATATCAGTCTTCAAAATAGTTCCTAATGATCCTCTGGATTTCAGTGTTGTCTGTTGCAATATCTCCCTTTTTTGTCTCTAATTTTATTAATTTGGATCTTCTCTCTATTTTGTTTAGTTTGGTTAAGTATTTGTCAATCTTGATTTTCTTTTCAAAGTGTCAATTCTTTGTTTCATTGATCCTTTGTATTATTATTTTATTCTCTATTTCATTAATTTTGTCTACTGATTTTGAGCTCAGTTCTTGTTTTTCAAAGACCTTGTGATATATCATTAGGTTATTTATTTGAGATCTTTTGCAGTCTGTAAAAAAAAAAAAAAAAATCTAGGCACTCTTAGCTATAAAGTCCTCTATTAGAACTACCTTTGTTGTATACCACAGATTCTGCTATGTTGTGTTTCTATTTTCATTGGAGTCTAAGAATTTTTAAAAAAATTCTCACTGATTTCTTTGATGACCCACTCATCATTCAAAAGTATATTGTTCAGACTGGGCATGGTGGTGCACACCTGTAATCCCAGCGGCTTGGGAGACTGAGGCAGGAAGAAAGTAATTTCAAGTCCAGTCACAGACACTTAGACCCTAAACAACTCAGTGAGACCTTGTTTCTAAAATATAAAAAAAGGGCTGGGGATGTGACTCAGTGGTTGAGCAACCCCTGGGTTCAATCCCCAGTACCAAAAAAAAAAAAAAAAAGTGTGTTGTTCAATCTCCATATGTTCATACATTTCTGTAGTTTTTCTTGTCCATTTCTAATCTAATTCCATCATGATATGAAATATTCTGTAGATGTCTATTAAGTCAATTAAGTCCATTTGATCTAAAGTATAATTTAACTTTATAGTATCTTTGTTGAATTTGTGTGTGTGTGTCTAGTTATTAGTAAGAGTGGGGTGTTGTGTTGGGAGTCTATCTGTCCCTCATTCTAAGTAGTGTTTGTTTTATACAATTGGTGCACTGATGTTTAGGGCATAAAATATATACCATTGTTATAGCATCTTCTTGGATTGTTCCCTTTAGCAATATGTAGTCACTTTCTTTGTCTCTTCTGACTAATTTTGGCTTAATATCTGCCTTGTCAGATATGAGTCCCACTTTGCTTTGGATTCCATTTGCATGGAATATCATGTTTCATCATTTTACCTTTAGTTTGTGAATGTCTTTGATTGTGAGGTGTGTTTTTTGCAGACAACATACAATAGGGTCTTGTTTTTTAATCCGGTCTGCTAGTCTATGTGTTTTACTTGTAGAATTAAGACCGTCTACATTCAGTGATATCATAGACAGGAATACATTACTTCTTGTAATTTTATTTTATTTCTAAGTTTAATTCATTCCCAATTTTTATTTGATTATCTAGTCTCTTAGTGAGATTTATTATCCACTGAATTGTTTTAGTTGTTTTCTTTTTCTTCTATATGTAGGCTTTCTTTAAGTATTTTCTGCAATGATAGCTTAATGGTCATAAATTCCTTTTGTTTTTGTTTATCTTGAATGGTTCTTATTTCCTTGTTGATTCTAAAGGATAGCTTTGCTGGATATAGTAATCTATACTGGCAGTTACTTTCTTTCAGGGCTTGTAATACATGGTTTTATGACCTCTTGTCCTTTAGGGTTTTCACTGAGAAATATGCTACTATTCTGATGAGTTTACTTATATAAGTGATTTGGAATTTCTCTATTGCAACTTTTAAAATTCTTTCTTTGCTCTTTTTGGCATTTTAACTATAACATATCATAAGGAGTTTCTTTTCTGGTCTTGTCTATTTGAGGTTCTACAATATTTGAATGTTCATCTCATTTCCAATGTTTTAGAAATTTTCTGCTATTTTTTCACTGACTAGGTTATCTATGCTATTGACCTGTGTCTCTACTCCTTCCTCAGGACATATGAGTCTTGAATTAGGTCTATTAATGTTGTTCCAGAGTTCTTATATATTCTTCTTATAGTTTTTTATTTTGTCCTTCTTACAGTCCTAGTTCATCAATTTGTCTTCAAGCCCTGAATATTTGTCTTCTGCTTGACCTAGTTTAATTGATAGAACTTTTCATTGAGTTTTTAATTTGACTTATAGAACTTTTTATTTCCAGGGGTTGTGTTTGGGACTTTTTCAGAATCTCTTACCTCTTATTAAATTTCTACTCTTATCCTGTATTGTCTTCCTTAATATATTCAGTTATTTTGTATCTTCTTTGAATTTGCTAATAATTTTCATGATTAATTTTAAAAATCTTTGATATTTCATCTATTTCAATATCTATGGATTCAATTACTGAGGAATTATGAACTTTTGGAGGTGTTTTGTTATCTTATTTTTTCATGTTTTCTGTGATTCTATGTTGAAGTTTTCACATCCATTTGGATGGATTTTTCTTCCAATATCAGTTGAGAGTCATTTTAACTGAGTCATTATCTCTTTGCAATGTGCCCTGGGCCTGATATATCTCAGTATCAAAGCACCCACTCAGAGTGATCTAAGTGCTTAGTCTAGCTAACAGTACCACTATGAGAGAAGAGAATAACTATTGTTACAGTAGTAATTTAAAAATAAAACATATATTAGCATACAGTAAAAACATTATTTATGTCTCTAGAATTCCACTGACTAAAGAGAAAAGAGGGTGAGTAATAATATAGAATAGGCTGAAAAATTAGACATTAATGGGAGTATACTTAAGACAACTATATAAATATCAAGGAAAAAGGGTGGGGAGGGAAGAAATACAGAAGAAGAAATGGGAGGAAGCATGAAAAGGGGAAAAGAATAAAAATGAGAGAGAAGAAAAGAACTATAGAGAAAAATACAATTAATTGAAAAAATAAATACATAAAATTATATAGAAATATGAAAATAATTATGGAAAAGAGACTGAAACAACTTTTAAAAAAACTCAAAACACACAACAAAGATTAAGATTTCTTTGCTGTTTTAATTAAAATGGAGACACTTCTTTCCTCCAGAGCCTCAATTTTAGAATCCCCAGCTACAGATAGGTTTGTGGGATGCAATTGAAGTTCAATATTTTTCTTATCACTCCCAACCAAACAGGCCAAACTTGTTAGGGGAGTTTGTATGCTGAACTCTGCTTCTTGCCCAACAATGAATGCTGAGGGAATGTTGGCCACTGTGGAACTAAATGAACTCTCAGCAGTTCTGAGTTTTTTGTACCTGGGGATGGTGGCATGGTGTGGCTGTATTGGGCCACCAAACAACCCTCTTACCAGTCGAGCCTGTAGACTGATCCAAACATGTTCTTGGTTTGTATGTGACTAGTGTCCAAGTCATGGTGGTGAATCTATCAAATACCTGTGAGCAGGGGACGTGTGGCTGGGACGTGTGGCTGGCCCGTGGGGTCTGAGCTGGCTTGGAGTGTTGCAGGCTTCATGTTTTCAGCTAGACCCAACAATGGCACTCCCATACCCTGCCCATCTCACTCTTGTCACAAAGCTCAGGCTGCCAGCTTTGAAAGGCTGCACTCTTCACATTCATCTGCTTTGCGAACAGGCGTCTTGCCTTCCGCTGTCCAGAGCTCCCAATGGGTCCATGCTACAATCTGATGCCTGAGTCCTGACTGCCTCTGGGATGGGTGCCCATTGACCCAGCAAAAAGAAAAGAAGAAATGGTCATTTGGTCTTAAAGATACAGAAAAAAATTGCAGGGGTTTCTGATTTCCTCAAAGAAGGTCTAGACATTAAAGCCCCTTTTTAGATGTTTTCCCTTCCTGGCTTTCATGGAGTCCACAGGTAAGTGCAGGGAATCTTTTCTCCCAATTTGGTTGGCTTCCCAGGATCCAGATCTCCTTTTCCTTCAGTTCACGTATTTGCCAGATAGTGGAATCCATATTTCTTGCAGTTGCTAAGAATTTTTCTTTTCATTCCACCAGAGGAGAGCTGAGAAAACTGGATATACATATATAAAAGAAAGAAACTGTACCTTTATCTGACATCACATACAGAAACCAAAGATTGGAGATTTACCTGTAAGACCTGGAACTATAAAACTACTAGAAAATAAACAGGGAATAGTATCATGCCACTGGGCTTGGAAATTCTTTCTTGGATCTGACACCAACAGTATAGACAACAAAAGCAAAATTAGACAAGTTGGATTACATCCAACTAAAAAGCTTCTGCATAGCAAGAGACAATCAACAGAGTGAATGGCAAGCTATAGAATAGGAAAAATATTTGCAAACCATTTATCTACAAAATAGTAATATCCAAAACAAGGAGCTTCCACAACTCAACAGCAAAAGAAATAACAACAACAAAACCTAATAACACAATTAACAAATAACACAAATAAGTTCTATTGTCCCAGATGTATAACACATATAAAAACATAGAGCAGCAACAAACATACCACTTATGGTAACTTTTGAAATAAATATTATGGTTTTAGAGTTCTATTCTTTTGAAAAAAGTAATCTATAAGTGTTTAGAGCATTTGAAAACATACTCATGTAAATATGTACATATGAATATATATTTCATATATATAAAATACATATTTCCATATATATGAAAGTAAATACAAAGGATATATAAACTCTAGATTATGATTACCAATCTATTTTAAATGAATTTAGGTCAATTTCTTTGAAATATTTTCAGAATGTAAAACTCGGGACTGAATGGAAAACAGGCAAGGGAACTGGAAAGACATTCCTGCAAAGAAGACATACAAATGGCCAACAGATAATATGAAACAAGTTCAATGTCACTAGCAAGGGAAATGCAAACCAAAACCTTAATAAGATCATATATGTTAAGGAGGCAATTACCAAATAAGTAAAAGAGAATAAGTATGTTGGTGAGGATCTGGAGAAATTGGAACACTCGTACACTGTAGGAGGGAATGCAAGATGACTGCATCCACCATGGAACACAGTATGCCATTTCCTCAAAAAATTAAAAATAGAAATATCATATGATCTAGAAATCCAGATGTGTGCATGTGCACACACACACACACACACACACACACACACACACGTACTGTCCCATGTTCACTGCGGTATTATTTACAATAGTCAAAATATGGAAACAGCTTAGTCAAAACTAAAATGAAATATCTTCTCTCTCTGGCTAGAATGGCTATTATCAAAAAACAAAACAAAAAAGAATTATAAATGCTGGCAAGAATGTGGAGAGAAAGGAACTCTCATACCTGTTTTCAGGAATGTTAATTAATTCAACCCCTATGGTGTTCTTCAAAAAAAAAAAAAAAAAAAACCTGAACATTGATATACTATATACTATATGACCCAGTTACCTCACTTTTGGGTAAATATTTAAAGGAAATGAAATTTGCATACCAAAGAGATACCTGCATGTTCGTGTTTATTTTGGCACTATTAATAATAGCCAAAATATGGAATCAGCTTAACTGTTCATCAAGGGATAAAGAAAGGAAGTGTGGTATATATATATACAATGAAATGTTATTTAGTACTAAAGAAGAATGAAATTCTATCATTTACAGCAAGATGGATGGGATTGGAAGACATTATACTGAAAGTAAAATAAGCCAGGCACAGAAAGCTAAGTACCACACGTTCTCACATATGTGGAAGTTAAAAAAAAAGTTAGCTTGAATGTAGAATAGTTATCATAAGGGGCAGAGGGTAGAATAAGGAAGGTTGGATTTGGTCAGTGCATACTTTATGCAAGTATTGAAATATTGAATCTCATTATATGGACAATTAAGGTATGTTAATAAAAAATTTAAAACCCAAAATAATAAAATTATCATGACTATTTTAAACTGGACTGGGAATACTGTCAATTCTCTGAGTACAATACCATAGAGTGAACAGCTGGGCATAACTCAAACACTGCTAATGAAACAGTGACAATTTGGATTTTGAGCAGGAAACCAATATTGTCTGTGTTCACCGTTTACTGTGAAATTCACAAAGAGCATGTGAAGTTTGATTGATGTAGAAAAATTTGAAATAGAAGTGATAAATTCAACACAATAAAAATAGAATAAATACAAGATTTGTCAAATAGCAGCGATGTCCTGTTGAAGTTAGATAGCATTACTTGAAGAACCTGATCAGCAAGGCCTTGAGAGATTGAATAGTACTCAAGACACTCATTTACAGGTGCTCATATTTGGTGAAGTTTTTATAGTCAGGGGGAAATCCAGGAGTAATATTTTTTTTCCATGATAAAATTACATTATTTTTGTTCATAGAGGAGGGCTTAGATAGAATTATTCTATTGTCTTACTGAATAGAACCAGAAGATTCCTGACAACCCCAAGCACAATGTGGCAAGAATGCAAAAATTTACCTTATTATTGACTCTCACATGAGCATGATGAATGAATAATTCTTAATTTGTGGTTTTCCTTGGAAGAGACATTATCAGCACAACCTTGGGTTTTCCACTATGTGGTCACTATATAAGGATAATGGGGTGTCACTTTCTTTATGTAAACCTCCTTGGTTTGGTGATAAGGGGGTAGTGGTCAAGATGTACCTGCCCAGCAGAGAATTGTTTTTCAATCACTATGAAAGAGTGCTTCAGAATTCTCATTAGGATGTTGAAAATCAAAACAAATTAAAAGGATTTCATCTGTTTGGATGCAATGATTTCTAAAATGTTCTTTTTTTTTTTTAAAGTTCTCTTCCAAGCTTTTCTTTTATCTTTTTTTGTAGCGGTGGTGAGTAAATGGCTTATAGTTAGGAACCTCAGATGATGTGAGCATAGATTTCATTTGTGTTACATCTTTTAAACACTTAGAGAGATGGGGATATAGCTCAGTTGGTAGAGTACTTGCCTCTCAAGCACAAGGCCCTGGGTTCAATCCCCTGCACTGCAAACAAAACAAAACAAAACAAAACAAAACAAAAACACTTAGACTTGGGAAGCATTTAGAATCCTTCTATAAAATGCTTTCTAACAAGAACAATAATGATAAAAAATTTCCTATCCACTAAAGAAAACTTGTAGACTCATATGATAGTCAAAACATGAAGATTCATTGACTTATACATATTTCTTCTAATTGTTTCTGCCTCATTAAGTTGCAGTATTTCTCTTTTAGATAACTAATGAAGCATAGCATAGAAATTTCAGGTGTATGTACACTGAGTTAGGACCATCCTGCCAGTATATAAGTTGTTTATTGAATATATGCAGTGGAATTAAGATTGAGAATTTAAAACTTCTCATTCTTAACATCCGGTAGGGACATCTTTACACAATTATCATGCTTATGCTTGACAGATGTTTGGTGATTCAGCAATGAATAATGGAGGAATCAGATATGTAAACATAGATCTGAGTTACTCAATAAATCAGATGGGGAATAACTTTCTCAAGAAAATCAAGTAAAATAAGCAGAAAAGGACCCAAAGCATTTGGCATTCCTTTGAAGCTTTTTTGCTTGCTTACATATAGACCCTTGGGTCTGTATTGATTTCTTTAGATTCTCAACATTCAAGTTAGTATTTATTGTGAAGCAGCCATAATAACAAAAGCTCAGAATATTTTCTTTTCTCCTTCCTTTTCTTTAATTTTTTCTTTTGTTCTTTCTTTTTTTTCTGTGTTGCTGAGGATTGAACCCAGGGTCTCACACATGCTACCACTGAGCTACATCCCAGCCCAGGATACTTTCAAAGGCAGAAGGAGAAGTTACAGAATTCTATAATGGAAACCATTTCAGTAGAATGAGCTCATATTGCAGTATATTTTTGCAAATATAAAAGCCCTAGAAATGACAGAGAACTAAATAAATAAACCAATCAATACATACATCACTTGCAAATTGAAATGGAAACAAAGAACTAGAGTCTCTTAAAATTTCCCTAAAGATGAAAACCATAGCCCAGTCCATTTGAAGAACATATTCCACTGAAAGATGAAAGAAGAACTCAGAGTGATCTGTGCTGAAGGAGATAAAGAGCAGAAGTTGTAACCAGTGATAGACTCCGTGGGGGGGGGGGGGGGAGTGACGACAGCGTGATTATCTGGGGGTGTTTTAGGGAGGAAACTGGGGAGAAAGAGGCCTGTGAGTCCTCCTCATCTCGGGCCTGGTGGCAACACTGGGGGGCATTCTTCTGCTTGAGGTGGAAGTTCTGTCTCAGTGACAGTCTTGCATGCTGGATGACACTCTGAGAGAACACTAAGAAGCAGGGGCACATTGACGTGCCCCATTCCTCACCAGCTCTCACTGAGAGCAGTGTGGTGGGCCAACAAAAGCATCGGCTTTTGTTTATCTCCCCACCCCCCACGTGGACTATATGACAGGAAATCTCAACTACAAATATAACTATACCCTAGATGTTCAAATACACCCAACATCATGCAAGGAGAAATCATATGTGAAAAAGGAAGAATTTGCACCTAAGGAAACAGAGAAACAAAGACTCCACTTGGGTTTGACCAGACTCTGATTCTGTGCAATTCTCTCACCTCTCTTTTTCTGTTCTCATACTGACTTCCCATGTGGAAGCAAAATGGCAACAAGCATTTCAGGCCTATATATCACACCATCTAGAAAAAGAGAATACCTGTACAGGAATTTCCAGAAAACATCCAGAGAAGCAAACTTCCAGGGCCACTTCTGTACCAATTCATGGGTACAGAGGAAGATAAGACACTAATTAGATTAAACCTGGATAACCAGAACCAATGATGGTAGCAAAGTGGAAGAAATTACCCTGATTTTTTAAGTTAATCAAAGTCTGTTCCTAGAAATGGAAATTTTTCTTGCTTTTAGACTTCAACTGAAACTTAGATCTTCCTAGATCTCAAGCTTTCTTGCCTTTGAATTAGAACAGAAAAACCAGCTCTCTGGGTTCTTAGGCTTTGGACAGCATGGAATCTCCTGGGTCCACAACTTGCCAGTTCACCTTGCAGATCTTGGGGTTGGTCAGTCTCCATAATCATATCAATTAGTCAATTCCCTATTTTAAAAAAAATCACACACGCACGTGTGCACACACGCACGCACTATGGGTTCTGTTTCTCTGGAGAACCCTGACAAATACAACTTTTCATAGTATCAATCAAACTCAAGGGTATAAAGAAACAGGTTTCCTACTTATTGAAGGGTTAGATGAAATCACAAAGCCCACAGTTCAGGACATATGCCTTTCTTGTACCTAAAAGAAAACCTTTAATTTAGTCTTCCATATAGATTATGGAAACAAAATGGCAACAAGCATTTCAGGCCTATATGGAATCTATATGGAAACTTTGGACTATTGTTCTCATTTCTTCATTCTCTCTGCATCCATGCCTTTTGCCACATGACTTGCTGAGTCCTTTCACTAGAATCTGAGAGTGCTATTTCTCTACTCTATTAATTTTAGGTTTGTCTATGTGAATCCACTGGTCTAAGGAGAATATTGAGATATTAGAAAGACCTGATATCAACCCAAAGCCTAGGTTCAAACCCTTAGTCCTCTCAGACAAACCTTTAGACCCAGGTGAGAAAAAAATAAAGGCTTGATGTAATAAGTCACTGAGCCCTGGAGAGGTTTGTTATGCATAATTATTCTAGTGATACATGAATAGCCATGTGTCACAGAAGTTTTAAGTTTCAAACCAAATTCACAAACAGGAATACACTGGATGCAAAAGAGAAATATGGTGTGAAAATGTGATGGGTAGTTCTATAGCTATCTTTGTAAATAGAGGGAATCTTTATAATTCTTCTAAATCATTCAATTACAATTTTACTTTAAACAGTAGTTATTGAGTAGTGCCTGAGCCAGCGAGTTCCTGGATTCCCAGGTATGCAGCAATGTACAAGAACATAACCTTTGACCTCAGGAGCTTGCCGCATGGTGAAAGAAATGATATTGAACCAGATAGGCCAACATTTAACTTCCCATGTATATAAAACAAAACAAAACAAAACAAAAAAGCCCCACAAAACAAAACCTTGGGAATATAATTATTCACTTACGAATGAAAGACACTGCTGTTAGACCCTACAGAATTGTTAGAAATGGTGTTGCTGGCAGCCCTCCAGATGCAATCCCTTCCACCACAGTGTGGGCATCCACAGCTAATGAGGATAAGCCACTTTTCCAAATGAAGTTAGTTGACCTCAAATTTCACTGTTGACAGTTGGTTTATTATAAACGTATGCTGGAATGAAGAAGCATATTAATAGTGAAAATAGAAAACACGAGGGAGATGGTTATTCATGAGTGTACAACAAAGAGATCTTGGTTGTAAGGCTTTAGTCGTTTTTATATTCATCTTCATTTATCCAAAAGAGATGCTATATTGAATACTCCTAAGTTCAGAGAAATGAAGCCTATCATTGGTATTGCCTGACCCTGTAGATGATGATGCTGAGAGGCAAAAAAGTAAAATAATTTGCTCATTCTCATTTACTATAGTGACAAATGGGATACTTTATCTGCCTCACACAGACCTGTGTCTTCCTCTGCCTGATGAACTCCTACTCATTCTTCAAAGCCCCATCTGGCATTATCTCCTTCTCTTTGCCTTTCTTGGCGCCTCCCTGTTTCTAATTGGTATGAACTGTTCCTTTCACTGTAATCTCGTAGAGTTTTGGTATTTACTTTATCAGGCTGCATCACAATGTATTATGACTGTTTGTTTAGAGAACTTAGTCCCCATTCCTCACCTCATTAAATTATGACCTCCTTCTGGTGGGAATTGCATAAGGCTCTGTTGTCACTGGATAGGCTGCAGAACAGCTTTCTTTGCTCTTGCTTTCTTCCTGCAACCACCGTACTTAATAATTTGGCTTCTTAAACCTGGTAGTCAGGAAGGTTAAATTCTGAAGGTCATTCAAATTTAGGCCAGTGAAAAGGCATAATCATTATAAGGGCAAAATAAATGGGCATCATGATCTGTTAGTCAGGGTTTTGTTTATTTGGGCTTATGAATCAATTCTTAAAGACTAATGGTATTCAACCAGTAAGACTGATCAAAAGAATCAACCCTGGGGCCTTAGGATATTCAACTTCCTGGCACTATTTCCCAGGAATTCTTATTCAATATGTCTCTGGTGGAGTTTATATTTATATATATTTAAAACCCTTTATTGACTTTGATAGATAATGAACTTGGAAGAATACGATCTTTAGCCTGATCTCTCTCATAAGGGAATAAAAGAAAAGTAGAAAAACCAAGGTCCAGAACCCACCAGAGTCTAGCAACTCCTCAAAGATTTAGCTTGTCCTGAACTGGTTTTTACCTTTTCTTATTCAAGTCTTAATATCCCACCAGCTTGGTGTTGGGGGCACGTGATTTTTGAAATTTGAACTACCCCTAATAACACTCTTTGGTGAATTGACCTTCTGGAACTTACTCACCTGCTTAGCAATGGACGTCAAACCTTGATGTGGTGTGTACCTAAGTATGTGGCTCCACCCGCTGAGTGGAATGTAAGATAATATAAGTTTCCTGTGTTTGGCTCTTTATTTCAAGTGGAGACAGAGAACATCACTGTTTATTTTTCCTACTGTGGTCCTCTTTTAATTTTTATGGTACTTCAGGACAGTTCTGAGATACCAAAACAAGTCAGACTTGGTTTCACTTGTCAAACATGACCAAGATTAAGAGGGTGAAATCATCCTTATATTAGCCAGGCTTCTTCTTTTGAGCAACACAACTAGGCCAAAAAGGGCTATTTCTTGGCCAATGTGCATCCCTTGTGGGAAGGGCAAAGTCGTACAGATGACCGGAACTTGGGGCTCTAATGCCTCCAAAAGATCGCCCTCTCTTTTTTAGGCAGATTCTTTCACAATGACTGAAATGTGACTTCCCTCAGAGTTCAGACTCACATGTATTTGCTGAGGAATGGAAACAGCCTCACTGAACCCAGGATCTGGGGATTTACAAGCCACCCTTGGTCAAGGGCCCTCCTCAGATCTATTCAGATGTCCAGTAAAATGGACATCCCTCTTTGCTTATAGTCTAAGTTAGGAACCTAGACTTCTTCTAGGTCACTATTGAATTTTCATAACTTGATCTAAGTTTAATTTCGCTTTGTAGTTATTGGGGGACCATTGAGAATTTTTGTTTGTTCATTTTTGTTTTAAACCTGGTGAGTTTAAAGTCAGATTTCTGTTACAGGAAGATTGTCAAGCAGTCACGAAGTTCATACTCCAATCTGGAAACCGGAAAAAAACTGGCTTTTTGCTCTTTACTTAACTGCAGTTCAATATCCTCCCATTCTGTTTGTTCTCCTGTATATGCACTTTCCCTTTAATTCCAGGGATATCTGTGAAGGAGGATGCTATGTACCATGGGAAAGCACCCTTTATCTTTGGCACCTTATTGAAGGACAACATCTGTGACTCTGTACAGCACCAGAGTATTGGGGGTATGGTATCTAGCAAGAGAAAGCAACTTAAAGATTTCAAAGCACTGATAATGAAACATCAAAGAAAAATTGAGGCTATATAAATATAGTGTATGGGGTCTGCCTTGATCTTCCTTGATGAAACTAATTTCATTTGACTTCCAAGTTCATTAACCTTTAAAAAACTGAGACTGTGTATCTCTTTTTAAAATTGTTTGTTCTATTTAGTTATACATGACAGCAGAATACATTTTGATTCATTGTACACAAGTGGAGTTCAACTTTTCTCTGGTTCTACACCATGTAGAGTCTATCAGATCACAATGAAATAAAATTAGAAATCAATGATAAAATAAGAAAATAGAAACTACTCCAACACCTGAAGACTAAATAATATGCTACTGAATGATGGATAGAAAAAGAAATCAGGGAGGAGACAAAAAAAATTCTTAGAGGTAAAGGAGAACAATGATACAACATATCAAAATCCCTGGGACACTATGAAAGCAGTACTAAGAGGAAAATTCATTGCACTGAGCTTATTCAATAAAAGAATAAATGACTTAACATTACATCTCAAAGTCCTAGAAAAAATAAGAATGGATCAACACCAAAAGTAGCAGAAGACAGGAAATAATTAAAATCAAAGTTGAAATTCATGAAATTGAAACAAAAGAAACAATTCAAAAAACTGACAAAACAAAAAGTTGGTTCTTTGAAAAAAATAAACAAAACTGAAAAACCTTAGCCACACTAACGAAGAAAAGGAGAGAGAAAACTCAAATTACTAAAATTTGTGATGAAAAAGGAAATATCATGACAGACGCTATTGAAATACAAAACATAATTAGAAGCTATTTCAAAAATCTATACTCTAACAAAATAAAGGAAATAGAAGAAGCCATCACAAGCCTACCAACCAAGAAAAGCCCAGGATCAGACAGATTCTCAGTCGAGTTCTACAAGACATTCAAAGAAGAACTAATACCAATACTCCTCAAAGTATTCTAGGAAATAGAAAAGGAGGGAGCCCTTCCAAACTCATTCTATGAAGCTAGTATCACCCTGATACCAAAAGCAGATAAAGACATATCAAGGAAGGAAAACTTTAGACCAATATCCCTGATGAACACAGATGTGTATCTTTTGGGATGAAAACTCTCCTTCTTGCCCACGTTGAATGAGGAGCATAAACCATAATCATTAGGCTCTATCTTCCGTATGTCAGGCTTCCCCTATTCTTCCTTGGTGGTGTGTGTGTGGGGTATACACATAGGAAACACTGTTTTCCTCTGTTGTCCGTGGGAGCTGAAGATGCATAGTCATAGGTTCTAGTGAGTAACAGGCCTGCCTGCCTTCAGTGTCCATGTTACAAGTGATGAGGTGGCATTTGCAATGTGTGCCTTTTCTCTCTGGGGTCATCTGCAACTCCAGTGAGCCTGGGGTGTATGATCTTTCACTTTCTGCAGAGGCACTGCTTCAACACTTACAGTTTCTCTTTCATTTATTTATTTTATGAGAGCTTTATAGTTATACATAGTAGTTGGGTTCATCCTGACAAACTCACACATGGTTGGAATTCATTTTTGGTTCATAATCCCCCTTTTGCTCCCTTTTTTCCCTTCGGTCCTTCCTTTCCCTTCCCATTCTCCTTCCTCTCCCTTCCCATTCTCCTTCCTCTCCTAGACTTCCTTTCGTTCATCTGTTTATTTATATTTGATTGGTTCTTTCTACTTATTGTGCAAAGGTGAAATTCCCTGTGGTACATTTATATATGCACTTGATTTGTGAAGAATTCATTCTGCATTGTCTCCGCTTACCTCCACTCTGCCTCTTGATCTCCTTCTTCTATATTACTGATCTTCCCTTTATCTTTATTATAGTTTCTCCTTGAATAATTCCTTGTTCTACATGCTCTTGGCAAAGGCCAGCACAAGCTGAGCCTAGAATTTTGCTTTGTCTAAAATATTTATGTGTTATCCTATACAAAATAAAACAAAACAAAAAAAACAAAAAATAAAAAACAAAACAAAAAAAAACTTTATGTGCTGTTTGGAAAATAATTACTGCATTCCATGCCTCTTATGAACTGTACCATTCTACCAAGTAGGAAAATGTACTGTACTGAATGACTTTTAGGACAAGATATCAAGCGAGCAAAAAAGAAGAAAGTAATATTTATTGAGCATCTACCACATGCTGCACAGTGTGTTATTACACAGAGGTGTCATATCTATTATTCATTATAATCTGCCATATAAACATTACCCATGATTAGTATATGGGGAATCTGAGACTTAGACACATATCAAGTAATTCTCCCCAGATCACACAGTCAAAAAACCAACCAACCAACCAAACAAACAAACAAACAAAAAAATGCAAACCAAAACAAACAAAAACCAAACTGAAAAAAGTTGCATTTTATATAATAAGAGAGATATTTTACAACTACAGTATATCATAATTATATTTTTGTGTGGCAAACATAATTATCCCTATTTTTCAGATATTGCAAGCAGAAAAGATGGACTTTTCCAAGACTGTCATCTTGCTATTTGTAAAGTGAAAATCATTTAAAGTCATTTCACTATCAAAATTTATATTACAGTTCAAATGATGTTGCATTAATAAGTACACTCTATTTCCCACAATAGCTTGGAAATATATGATGGAATGGTTATTCTTCTTTAACAAGAGTTTATAAAAGATATTTTTCATGTTTTTATTAGGTTTAAAAATCAAAGTAGAGACATAAAGCTGAAATTGGCTTTGGACTATTTAGAAAGACATGACATTACCCTTGCTGGGTGCATCGTGGGGCTTGTGTCTTGAGGTTTTAGCTCCTGCCTACCCGAGGGATCCTTTTTTATTATCTTCATATTCACTTTCCTGTCCAGAACTAAAGTTTCTGCTCACTTTTTTTTTTTTTTTTTTTTTTTTTGAGACTTTCTTAACCATTACAGAAGAAGAGGTTGTTCTTTTTACCAGGAACTTTTGGACTTTCTGCTTCTAATTATTCTTGGAAATGGAGGGTTTCTCCTGATGAGATATGATTCCCCCGTCTTTGCAGAGTTGGACTGAGAACTCTC
The DNA here is from genome assembly GCF_902686455.1 of Sciurus vulgaris. Lineage (NCBI taxonomy): Eukaryota > Metazoa > Chordata > Mammalia > Rodentia > Sciuridae > Sciurus > Sciurus vulgaris. Next base: position 117,856,972 of record NC_136470.1, read on the forward strand.
AGAATCTGCTCTCATGATATACTCTTGTTAAACCTTTATGGGTTCTGTTGCCCCTAACCACCCACATACTGCTGGATTCACTTTCCTCTGTGACGCTGTAGCATGAAATAAAACTTGATTGCAGTGGGAAAATTCCCGAGAAGAGCACCAGAACAACTTGTTGATCAGACTTCCTGTAATAAAGGTGAATACCACACAGCAGAGTCTTAGTAACAAATCAAAGGAAGTCAGGGAGGATACTTGGAGGGTCTAGGTTCGGGGCCGGATGAATTATAGATGGGGTTTGCAAGTCAAAGAACTGGTTGGGTTTGTGTAGAGTTTATGCTATGGCTTGGGTGTGAGATAGCCCCCAAAGCCCTGTGTTAATGCAGGAATATTAAGAAGTAAATGATTGGATCATGAAAGCTGCACCCTAATCAGACATCCTAGTTTGAATGAACTAATTGGGTGGTAACTGTAGGCAGGTGGGTATAGCTGCAGGAGGTGGGTCACTGAGGGTGTGCCCTGGAAGAGGAAGGTCTTCTCTGCAGCCCTTTCCTTTCTCTATCTCTACTTCTGGCTACCACGAGAGGTTTCAATGGTCCTCCACCATAACCTTCTGCCATGATGTTTGTACTCACCTTGGGCAAGAGCAAGGGAGTCAGCTGACCATGGACTGAACCTCTGAAACTATGAGCCAAAATACAGTGCTCCTCCTCTAAGTTGCTCTTGTCAGATATTTTGGTCACAGCAATGAAAAGTTAACAGTTCATGACATAATATCTTTGGATCGATGGACACCAGAAGCTGAAGGAGTTGAGGCAAGTCTTAAACAAGCTGATTAATATTGATAAGTAAATTATTTTGGTTAGTCACAGTCTTGTCTTTTAGGAGCAAGTATTTGCTGGCATAGGTAGTTAAGTTGCTTTTGCTTGTTCTCAGTGGAGCTCAAACATAGAGAAAAGAAAGAATACTAGATTCCAATATTATTTAACACACAGGGAAGGAAAAGTATGTTGGCTTCAGTTATCAGCAACACATTTTAATTAATTTTTATCTACTAATAAGAAAAATGTTTCCTGTTCTTTTTAAAAATAATACTGATTGCATCAAAGAGAAAGTCAGTCAGATTCCATTCAAATCATCTCTCACCCCAAATCATCTTGCATATTTCTGATATATAGGGTTTAAATGTTCAGAAGTATCAATATTTCCCAATGAGTGCAGCGTAGAGTAGAATTTAATGTTATGGGGCGCAACTTAAGAACAGACTGATCACCACTGAGAAGTCCAAATTTGAGAGTCTTTATTAAGCTGGCCAGCTGACTGTCTCACACAATGCCCCAAAAAATGGCTATTGGGAGAACAGCCCCGACCACAGGGTTGTAGGGGTTCTTATACCAAAAATCACATCAATCATAAGTGTCTGTTGTTACGATTCGAAATTACAAACTAACATCATGAGATCATCAACAGAGGGAGAAGTGGGTTAAAATGGCCCTTACCTAGGTACAAACTAAAGAATGGTTACTAACATCCACATAATCACTGTTCACATGGTACATTGTTTAGGAGCAATAGGAATCAAAAGATAGCAATTTTCCTTTACATAGGAATTGTCATTCTATATTGTTAAACATGTCATACTAAGTAACTGATGACAGGTACAGAGGTGCGGTGTTCCCATGGGAGAAGCTTATACATGACATGGAGTCTCAGAGCAAAATGGAGGCTATTTAGTCATTTCCTTTGGAGTCTGGCCTATAACATTCTCATGGAGTCAGATCTGTCAGCCTATCACATTTAATATTTTTTACTCTAATGTTAGTTCCTTATTTGAAATAATTGCAGAAGACATAGATTATGAAGATTGGGTTAATTAAAAGCAAATATAACTAATGATAAATTCTTGGAAAAAAACTCAATATCCTCTCTACACTTTGAAGTATTTTTAAAAAATCTTTTATGCAACACCTTTTCGTTTTCTAGAGAAAATGCTAAACAAAACCCAAGTCAGTTAAAGTAATGTTAGAATCCACTTGGATTCTTTTCTGTTAGGAAATTGAAATCTTGGTGTTTTAGTGCCTGAATTCCTTCAGGTGTTCAGCTCCAAATTCCTACTTTCTTAACTGCATTAAGCTAATACATCCTTAATAAAATAAATACAATTCTCAACAGAGAATAAATTTTGCATTACAATTTCTTTAGGGAATAATTTGCTTCAATTTTATAAGCAGAAGAAAGGAAAAGGAAATGTTGAATTCTGTAGAAAAGGCTGTAAATCTCCAGAGCCACTTTATTTTGTATTGCAATAGTGAAATTTAAATCACAATCATGCTGAAAGTCAAAATTTCCAGAGACATTCCTGATAAAAGTCAGTTCCCTTGAACTCCAGTGCTATTTGAGTATTACAGTAATTGTAAAGAAAACACCCCACCCTTCTCCTGCAGAGGCCTCCTTTCTCTCTGAAGACATTACTCTTGACTGGGAAGAACATCTCAATTAACAAATCTCTGTACTCTGATGGTGTGTGGACAGAGCAGGAGTCAAGCCTCCACCTGGGCCAGGCATGACTGTGGTGCAAGAAGCCCAGTTAGTCCCCTAGATTCTAATTCCTTAATTTTCTAGGCCTTAGCATCACTCCTCTGTGTTTCACTTTGATGGCCAATGACACACTCTGTAAAACCTGGACAGGACTTGAGATTCATTGATAAGGAAGAAAAAGTCTTGGTGTTCAAATCCAGGGTTCTAGGATGTTATGTACCATAGACCTCATAACCCTAACTGTACTGAGGGGATTCTAAATGGGAGAAATACACTCTCTTGGGAAAAACTGCTTTCCTACTGCACCATTTTCTCCTTATTAATGAAAGACAAAAAGAAAAAAGTTATTATTTTACATAATTTGTGTTCTCTTTGTAAAAATAAATAAATAAATAAGAGGGAAAAATAAGCCAGATTCAGAAATTCAGGGTCAAATGTGTTCTCTCATATGCGGAAGCTAGAGAGAGATAGAAAGGAATAAAAAATAGAAAGGGGCATGGGGGAATCTCATGAAAATAGAAGGGAATCCGACAGTGTAGAGGAGGAGATGGAGAAGAAGAGAGGAAGGAGGGAGAGAGAGGAAGGAGGCCATGGGGAAGTACTCAGGAATGGAATCTTCCATGGTGTGAATATACCACAGGGAATCTTGAATACACACACACACACACACACACAGACACACATATACACTAGATGGGAGATCAGTAGAGTAGAGCCAGCGGATGGGGGAGGAGAGAAAGGGAAGGTGCTAGGGAATGAGACTGATTGAATTATGTACATGAGGCTAAGTGAAATAAGAGACTCAGAAGGTCAAGGGACAAATGTTTTCTCTCACATGTGGAAACTAGAGCAAAATAAGGGAAAAAGGGAGATTCCCTGAAAATAAAAGGGAGATCAATGGACTAGTGGAAGAGAATTGAATGGGACGGAGGAGGGATGGAAAAAGGGAGGAACTGTAGAATGAAATTGATCAAATTATGCTATGTACATATATAAATAAACCACAATGAATTCCACCTTCACCTCTAAAGCACCAACTAAAAAGACAATAAATAAATAGAAGGAAGACCAACAGAAGAGAGGAAGGGGGAGGAAGAAGGGCAGGCAAAGAGGAAGTACTGGGGACTGAAATGGAGCGAATTACAGTCCACACATATATGATTATTTCAACTTGAACCCCACTCTTATGATAATACACTCATACAAATTATGCGCATGATGTATATGATGAATTCCACTATTATGTATATTTACAATGCACCCCCCCCAAAAAAAATTCAGACAGTCCTTACTTAACTTTTTCTCCTCATCCTTCTGACCCCATGCTTTCTGAGAGATGCCAGGAAACTTTCTAATTAACTTCTAAAGCAATCCCAGAATTCCGAGGTCTGGTGTTCCGGAGGTCTGCTGAGGTAGGGTGAGCCTCCATCTCTCACGTTTCCTCTTGGTCATTTAATAAACTTTAATTTGTGCAAGAAACTTCAACATGTCTCTTCATGTGCAGTTGGTATACATTCGTGTAATATAAAATCTCAATCTGAGTACCTGTCCCTGAGAAATAACCAAAACCACAAATATAAAAAAGTAAGTGATTCATGTAAGGCTAGCCAATGCTTCCACAGTTCTTCTCTACGCTCCATGTGCTAAAATCGCACCTTAATTTCTGTGGTCCGCTCTGTTTTCCCGCGCAGTCCTTCCTGAAGTTGCCGGATAAAACCCCGCTGCCTTCTGCACGGGAGTGCCAGTTACTTTCTCTCTTATTCCCGCTTCCCTTAGGACAGTGCCCCTCTTTGATGATTTTCTCTGGTTCCCTGAAGGCTGGCTCTGAGGAATTGTAAACCTTGCAGCCAAATGGAGAGTCCCCAGCCCAGACAGCAGCCGTGACCTCAGCTCAGCTGCGATAAAGATTGCCCTCCGTTTCTGAGAAACTCTGCCTTCTCAAGCTCATTTGGCAGCTAGTGGCTTCCCTGAAAGCGTTTGCTTACACAGTGTAGACAAAGCCAACAAACAGCTGGAAGTCTCTGGACATTCAAAATCGACAGAGAGTTAAAAGCCCCAGGGAGAATTAGGCCAAGGGCAGGAGTCAGTGAGGGCTTAAAAGAGCCGCTCTGCGCACGCCCCTTGCTCGGGGTACCCACCTGCCCTGCAGCCCGCAGCGCCTGGGGCTTCCTGCCGCGGGTTCGGGACGCACGTGCAGTTGCAGCGCCCAGCCGCTCCGGGCTGCCCCTCCGGAGAGCTGGGGCCGTCTTCCCGGTCCTAAGAGTCCCTAGACCCCGGGAAATCTCGGTGAGTGTTGGATGCAAGACAGGGGACCTGAGCCGGGAGGGCGAGGGAGCTCAGGACAGACGTGGGTGTGATCAGGAGCTTCTCCTCTGGTGATTTTATCCGGGTTGGTGCCCTAAAATCCAGGTTCTAAGGAACTTTGCAAATGTCTGAGTTCTGAAAGGCTAGACTTTCAGCGGTGCTGTGATTCAAACCACCAGTATCTCCATTCTCTGGAATCATGTTAGAAATTCAAATTCATGGGTCAGACCCCAGATCTGGCTGATCCAAAATCTCTGGTAATGGGAATTACCATGTGAGATCAACAAATCCTCCAGGGGGTCCTGATGCAGCTAAAGTTTGAGAAACATTGCCCCAGAAGTCATCTTAGTCTAGTACTTGTGTCCCTTACCCCAACACAGGAACCTCCAAATAAATAGCAATGGGTAAGTAAACACTGAGCCATAGGCATTAGACACTGGCATGTATTCCAATATAACAAAACACTTAGAAACACTCATGGTTTGTTGCTGTTTTGTCTCAAACTGTAAACTGTGATCTGTGAGATTTCCTAAAAACAGCAGTCATGGCTTCAATGAATATTTTGGAATTTCTACTCTGTTTTAAGACACCAAGTGGGTTCTTCCAAACGCTAAGGGAGTTACTTACTCCCTCCAAACTGGAAGGGTACTATTTCTTTAACCAGGATCCTTGTAATCTGAAAAAAAAAATTTTTTTTTTTTGTTATCCCAGAGTGCTAGGTCAGATATTTTGGAAGAGATACATTTACTCTATGAATTCTGAACAAAAATCCTTTGGAAGAATTTGCTCCAGAAAGACATATTTTCAATATTTAAGTTTATGGTGCTACAACTTACAAGTAGAATCAAAGGGATCCTGAGATTTCTTATGATATGGAGTAGAAAAGAATTCCCTGTGGTTCTGAATCATTCCTTCAGGTGAGGCAGGATCATCATCATTGCTGAGGACCTGACTTGTTAGGTATTTGACAATGAAGGCATAATTACAACTTGTTATGGGTTGTGTTTCTTTTTCTTCTTTGGTATCTTAACTTAAACATTAAGTCTAAATTAATTACTGACTTATTCTGAGTCTCTGGTTCAAATATCTTTGCAGAGACTTTTCAGTTTTTCTCTCTCATCAGTGGGAGATGAAAAATGTAGAGTTTTGATGGCACTTTCCATTATTACTCCAAAGTATTTCCCTAGAGTTTCCTATCTGTCACATGATTATGACATTAAATCATTATCAATATACTAAAGCAGAGAAAATATTTAAGATGATGATCATATGGTTAATTATGTGTGTGCTTTACATGAAAACATCTAAAAGTCTTGTTCATATATTTCAAGCTAATCACTGTTTTGTTTGGAAACATATTTGGTAATGCCGGTAAAATTGGGAGCTGTTGCTAGGAATGTTATAAGATTGCAAAAATAGTTTGCCACTATAAATATTCTGAATCAAAGCTACACATAGAGCTTGTTCATAAGTATTCAATGAGCATATGCTCAGCATCATTCTATAATGAAGTGTAAGGTTTACAACATATGTCTTGTTTTCATGGTATTTCATGTTGTGATTTTTCCACACCTTCCAAAAGAGAAGACTTTACAACCCTGAAACATTGCCTAAACGTCTATTTCTGATAGTGGAGGACACATATTAACTTGGAATGTGTACTTTTCTTGGTATTGCAGTTTGCTTTGAAGAAGCCCCTGTCAATCTTGTAGGATCTCAGATCCAAGTCTATCCCAGGCAGGTGCAAAGGGACTGGAAATAGCACTGGGCAAAGTGGGAACCTAAGGTACAAATGAAATACAGGTGTGCCCTTTGAGGAAGGGCTGGCTGGTGGCATGTGTGGCTGTTGCCAGAATTTTTGTCACTCCTGTAAATCCCTGGTACTCTATGATACTGCCCTAGATTCCTCTGACCTGTTTGAATTCTCATCCTTCAAGTCTTCGTTGAGGCCATTTTGTAATCCCAGACTTGGTCTCTGAAAGGCCACCAAGAAGTTCCACATTATTTGATGGTTTCAAGTGACACCTCAAGTCTTCTCCCTTAGCATGGAATAATTCACTTGGTTAGCTAGTTATTATTTTGGAAGATAACAGAAACATTAAAGGACCAGAATGGTGGAATTAGAGCTTTAGAAAGACAGTGTAGTGCAGTGGAAAAGCATCATCTTTGTAGTCAGGGCCTGCAAGCTTTGGGGGAAGCTATGCTACCTGTTTGAGCCTTGGTTCCTTCATTTATAGGGTGGACATAATTATATCTACCTTACAGAGTTGAAGTAAGAATTGAGATTATTGTGTTACTGGTGTTGGGGTCCAGGTTCTTGAATCAGCAACAAAGAATTGAGCAAGATGTGCAGAAGTAACAGGCGAAGCTCAGATTTATTGAAGGTGATGGTGAAGGTAGCACTCTGTTAAGGCAGAGTGGAGTGGGCAAAGTAGCAGATAGAGGTTCAAGGCCCAAATGTCTGGAAATTCTTGTTATATATAATAAGCTGTGAGGTGTTCTCCTCCCAGTCTGGCCGATTGAGGGCCACATCCCATTTGCTCCCATTGGTTGTCTTATGAGACCTGATTAGAATACTGCCACATTACCCACATTGGTTACTTTAGAATGCTGAACCTGTGGTGGAAGTTGCCATGGTAATGACTTATTGTAAACAGGGACATTGATGGCTCATCTCCCTGTCTTGCACTCCTGCTGGCCTTTTTCTTATACCCCGCCTCCACCACCTTGGTGTCCCTGAACATCCGTCTAACAATTGTGTGAAATGTTTTCCACATAGTGACTATATACTGAATACATACTAGCCCTTGTTAATATTGTAACTTTACCGCTAATCACCTAGGCTAATCTTTTGTTTAACAGTAGGGAAACCTAACCCATAAATATGAGAAAGTCATAGTGTAATAATCTAATAATACAAAAAAAGTTTGCAAAAGAAGGGTGTTGCCAGATCTCTTCAGTTAATGAGTAAATATAATTTATAACTTTCTCATATATTATTCACTAATTATTGATATAGGATGAGCATTGAAGAGTTTATGTATTCTTATGCATTCTAAGTACCATTCTCTAGACTTAGAGTATATAAACTATGAATAGGTTGAGCTGCAAAAATGGCAAACCCAAGAGCAGTGGTTTAGACAAGTCATATATTTTCCTCCTGTAAAATAAGTCCACAGAGAGGCAGTATAAATTAATAAAAGGAAGCAGTGACTGTTAGTGGCCAAGCTTCTTTTTACCTTTGTTTCTACCTTTTTCAGCATGGAGCTTCCATCTATAAGGTTGCTTCATGTTCACAAGATGGCTGTTGGAGCTCCAGACATTATATCTGCATTCTATGCAGGAAGAAGGAAGATGCAGCCGATAGGTCTCTTATCTTGCTGAGGTATCCACCTTCTGCTTGTGTTTCATTGGCTCACTGTAGCTACAAGTTCAGAAATGGGTTTTTCTAGCTGAGCACATTGTTCTATCCATCAGTATAGGAGTTCTTTTAATAAAAAAGGAAGGAATAGGGAATATTGGAATATTGAGTAGGCTAGCAGACATCTGCAATATTGATGCAAGAAAAGAATAGTTCTTTGGAGAATGGCAAATGACATTGGTTGCAGTGGGTAATTGTGTGTGTGTGTGTGTGTGTGTGTGTGTGTGTGTGTGTGCATATGTGTGTGTTGGAGAACAAAAGATGATAAGCAAGATTGTGATAATAAGCTGCTGGGCAACTGGATAGCTTGAAAAAATTAGGGGAAAAAAGACAGTTTCCCCCAAAATAGAAATACTCCAGGTGTGAAATTAGAGGAATAGCAATATACTAATCTAGGTCTTGAAGCAGTTTGTGTCAGTGGCTGTATTTAGATTCCATTGTAATCTTGAGAGGTAAAAAGAACAGATTTTTAAATTATCATTTCATTGATGAGAAATCCGGATTGAGGATTGAGGATCCAGATTGATAAACCCTTGCCAAAGACCACATGCCCACTGGGTTCAGAACTATTCTAGACCTTAGCTCCTCTGATGTCCCAGTACTCATCCTTAATAGAGAGGAGGAAGGCAATAGAAGAAATGAGAGAATGAAGTTTACATACTTCATTTTAACCATGTGATAGGAAAAAAATAGTTGGAAAGAGGGAGACAATCAAGTTTTACAAACAGTGGTATGATGATCTAAGAGCCCATGTAAATGGGCTCAAATCAGCATTTCACCACTTCAGTAGCTGAGGGTCACTTCTTTTGTCATGTGGAAATATAGTCACCTCCCAGGGAAGTTGTGAAGTGAAAGAACAAAGAGGAGTGACTGGCACTTAGTAAGAATCCTGTAGGTGCTTGCTGCCCCAGATGGATCATAACTGAGTCTATTAAAAATAATTAAATCTAAGGACTCTATTAGTTAAGAGAGTTGACAGCAAAGTAGTTCTAGGAAAACATCATAATCTTTTAATAAAATGGTGACAAGCAGTTAGAGTGTAAGGAGAGGAAAATTTCTGTTCTCAACAGTAATAAACTAAAACATAAGGAGAACTATGGCTGGGAAATGAGTTGGACTCGCTCCGACTGGGTCCCGCCTTCCTAGCTCACTCCCCCACAGACACATAGCCAAGGCTGCACAGAAAACCCAACACACTCGTAGGAACCTTATCCAAAAATATCCCTAACGAAAAGGAAGCTTTTGTTACACTTAAAACCAAGATTAGATATTGTTCCAGTCAATAGAAGAGGATTACTCTAAACGCAACATCACAGAACACAGGCTCTCTTCTTCAAGGGCCCCAAGAAAAGCAAGAGATGAGAGGCAAATCCAGAGAATACAGAAAAAAAAAAAAAAAAACTATTTAAAAACCAACACCTAAGTTAGAAGCAGGAAGCTGTAAGTCAGCCTTTTGGAAAACAGAGGCTAACTTTGGAAAAAAAATCACAGCGATTACAGAATACAAAGATAAAGGTAGAGAGTATGATAATAATGGAAAATAGACAACAAAAGCCAGCATAGGACTAAATGGACATTATGGGGGAAAAAAAGAACAAATGGAAGTGAATATAAGTATAAAACATTGTATTTTAAAATTTCGAGCTATCATTTCAAGATGCATTATTGATTTAAAAATAGCTTCTGGGGGAGTAGGAGGAAACAGGAATATATTAAATGAATGTGTCACATGATTTCTCAATTTGAGAAAGATTAAAATGTGAAAAAGATGCATCTTTTAATTAAGGAAATGTGGAATTAAATGAAAACTTGCCCAAAGTAAATAAACATCTGAATTAGCAGATCAAAAGTCTCGAGTTCTAGAAAATAAACGAAAAATGGATTCATATTAACATGATGATATTTAAGGATAAAAGGTAAAAGTAAAGTAAAAATTTGTTAATCACATAAATTATCTTAGCAATGTCAGAGTCCAGAAGACAATTATTTAATACAGAGCTTAGAAAAAGAAAGGAATGAGAATTAAGAATTCTGTAGCCACATGCGTATGTGACTTTTGTTATATTTTGTTATGTTTTGTTATTTTTCGTTATGTTGTTTTTGGATAACACTAGTTTAGATCGCTCTAGATGGCAAGTTGAAAAGATAGCAGAAACACATTCTAAGTCATGCAGACCCCTGTATGTATAACACAGGGCCTTGTTACTCAAAGTGGTTACTGAGTTTATAAGTGGTCAGTGTTTATAAAATGCAGAATCTCAAGGCCCACTTGAGAGCTACTGAATCATCCTGCATTTTTACATCTTATGTAAAATCTTATGCTCATTAAAACATGAGAAACATTCTTTTTAAATTTTTTTTTCTAATTAGTTACACATGACAGTAGAATGGATTTTGGGACATCATACATAAATGGACTATAACTTCTCATTCATCTTATTGCATATATGGAGGATTACACCAGTCATGTAACCATATATGCACATAGGGTCATAACGTCCAATTCATTTTATTATCTTTACTACCCCCATGTCTCTTTCCCTCCCTTCACTCCCCTCTGTCTAAGCCAAATTACCTCTATTCTTCCCTAGCCCACACCCCTTGTTGTGAATTAGCATCTGCATACCAGAGAAAACATTCAGCCTTTGTTTTTTTGGGATTGGCTTATTTTGCTTAGTCTCCATCTCCATCCATTTACCTGCATGTGCCATGATTTCATTCTTCTTTAAGGCTGAGTGACATTCCTTTGTGTATATATATCACATTTTCTTTATCCATTTATCTGTTGAAGGGCAGCTAGGAAAATAAAATACTTGGGAATCAATCTAATAAAAGAGGTGAAAAACCTCTACAATTGAAACTACGGAACACTAAAGAAAGAAATTGAAGAAGACCTTAGAAGATGGAAAGATCTCCCATGCTCTTGGGTAGGCATAATTAATATTGTCAAAATGGCCATACTACCAAAAGTGCTGTACAGATTCAGTGGAATTTTTATTAAAATCCCAATGACATTCTTCATAGAAATAGAAAAAGCCATCATGAAATTCATTTGGAAAAATAAGAATAGCCAGGGCAATCAATCCTTAGCAAGAAAAGTGAAGCAGGAAGCATCACAATACCAGACCTTAAACTATACTACAAAGCAATAGCAACAAAAAAGGCACGGTATTGGCACCAAAACAGACATGTAGACCAAAGGTACTGAGTAGAAGACATGACAAACCCACATAAATACAGTTACCTCATACTAGACAAAGGAGCCATAAACATACACTGGAGAAAAGATAGCCTCTTCAACAGATGATTCTGGGAAAACTGGAAGTCCATATGTACTAGAATGAAATTTAACCACTCTCTCTTGCCCTGCACAAAACTAAACTCAAAGTGGAGCAAAGACCTAGAAATTAGATGAGAAATCTTATACCTACTAGAAGTAAATATAGGCCCAATACTCTAACATGTCAGCTTAGGAACTGACTTCCTGAACAAGGCTCCTAAAGCACAAGAAGTCAAATAAAAGGTGAATTAATATAAAGTTTAATTAGGGCCCAGCCATAAAGGTTAAGGGGAGAGCAAATAAAGAGGCAAGCACATGGGATGGCAAACAGCAAGTAGTGGCTCCCATGGGAAAGCCAGTTCAGTTTTATTATCTATTCCAGAGTTATATCAAGTTACATTAGGTTACATAGTGCAGTTAGCTTTGTGCATGTGCAGATCATATAACCAGCTTGCCTCTCAGAGTCCATTAGTACCATTTTCATAATAAGGACAGAGTAGTTGCAGAGTGTTTCTAAGCCATTCAGTCAGATGGCTTTATTGTCCTGAGGAGTTTGCTTAACTCAAAGGACTTTTGCTCCTCTGTACATTGACTGGCCTGAAACCTCTACAAATTAGTGGATTGGAATCAAACTAAAAAGCTTCTTCACAGCAAAGGAAATAATCAAGAGCGTGAAGAGAGAACCTACAGAATGGAAGAAAATCTTAGCCACCTGCACCTCAGATAAGGTGTTAATTTACGGAATATATGAAGAACTCAAAAAAGCTTAATACCAAAAAGCCAAATCAAAAAACCCAATCAATAAATGGGCAAAAGAACAGAACAGGCACTTCACAGAAGAAGAAATACAATTGATCAACAAATATATGACAAAATGTTCAACATCTCTAGCAATTAGTGAAATGCAAATCAAAAATACACTGATTTCACCTCATTCCAGTCAGAATGGCAACTATCAAGAATACAAGCAACAATAAATGTTGGTGAGGGTGTGGGGAGAAAGGTACTTTCATACATTCCTGGTGGGACTCAAATTGGTGCAACCACTCTGGAAAACTGTATGGAGATTCCTCAAAAAACTAGGACTGGAACCACCATTGGACCCAGTTATCTCACTCCTTGGTCTATATCCAAAGAAATTAAAATCAGCATACTACAGTTGTACAACCATATCAATGTTTATAGCAGCTCGATTCACAATAGCTAAACTATGGGACCAACCTAGGTGCCCTTCAACAGATGAATGGATAAAGAAAATGTGGTATATATACTCAAAAAGTACTGCTCATTCATAAATAAGAATGACTGTATGACATTTGCCAGAAAATGGATTGGTCTGGAGACTATCATGCTAACTAAAATAATAAGCCAATTCCAAAAAACCAAAGGTCAATGTTCTCTTTGATATGTGGATGCTAACACACAACAAGGTGAGAGAGGGAGAATAGATGTTCAGTAGATCAAAGGGGAATGAAGGGAAGGGTGGGTAGGAAAAGACAAAACAGTGGAATGAATCTGGCATAACTTTCCTATATATATATATAGGAATTCCTATATATATGAATACATCACAGTGAATCTCAACATCATGTACATCCACAAGACTGGGATCCCAATTAGACTAAGACATACTCATGCCTATAATGTTGAAATTGACTCTACTGTCATGTATAACTACAACAACAACAACAAAGAAAAACCCAAAACCAAAACCCAAAAAACAAAACAAAAAACCAAATAGAACAATAAATTAAAAGAAAAAAAATTGGGATGTAGTTCAGTGGTAAATTGCACCTGGGCTCAATCCTCAGTACTGAAAACTAAATGAAAGAGTATGTCTAATGCACACACACACACACACACACACACACACAATACATTGATATTATAATGCCTAGAATGTATATTGAGTCAAGTAAAATTGATTGCTAAATTGATAGCACTTGTTTCTTTTTTGCTTTCACCAGTATAACCAATAAAAAATTAAAATTACATATATGGTGTGCATTATATTTCTATTTTTCTATTTGACATTGAAGTTCTGCATTGCTTTAGATGAAAAAAATTGGAATCAAAATAAAAATATTTGGGCTGGGTTGTAGCTCAGTGGTAGAGCACTTGCCTCACATGCATGAGGAACAGGGTTCGATTCTCAGCACTGCGTATAAGTGAATAAATAAAATAAAAATCCATTGACAACCAAAAAATATTTAAAAAATAAAAATAAAAATACTTAGAATTAATGCAGAGTTTAGTGCACTTTAAATCTATTTGAATCTAAAAATGGAAATAACTGTGGTAATGTGATCATTAAGCAAGAATTATACTTCTTGAAAGAAAAGCTATAGCATTAAAAAACTATGAAGTTCAAAAGATAATTTTATGATAGATTGGAAAATTCATTTCACTCCAGTAAAATGGAAACAAAAAACTAGAGAAAGGAAATAGAAGCACACTCATTTTTTTAAAAAAATTATTAGAGCATTATAGTTATACATAGTAGTTGGGTTCATTTTGACAAAATCATACATACAAGGAATTTTATTTACTCCATTTTTGTCCCTTTGTTTTCCTTTCTCTACTCTACTGAACTTCTTTTACTCATTTATTTTTTATTGGGGCTTTCTACGTATACATAAACATAGAATCCCGTGTGGAATAATCATATATGTACACAACATGATTTTGTTAAATTTATTCTGCATTTCCTCCCCTTTCCTGTCCCTCCTTCCTACCTCTCATCCTCCTTCTTCTACTCCACTGATCTTCCCTATATCTTTATGATATCTCTCTTTCCTCCCCTTATTTTGCTCTGGCTTCTGCATGAGAGAATTCTTCTGAGCTTGGCTGATTTCACTTAGCATGATGTTCTCCATTTCCATTCATTTACTGGGAAATGCTATAATTTTATTCTACTCCATGACTAATACTCCAGTGTGTGTATATACCACATTTTCTTAATCTGTTCATCCTCTGATGGGCATCTGGGCTGGTTCCATGTTTTGGTTCCATATTTTGACTATTGTGAATTGTGCTGCTGTACACATTGGTGTGATTGTAGCTCTTTTGGTTAAATACCAATGAGTGGGATTACTGGGTCATATGGTGGTTACATTTCTAATTTTTAGAGACGTATCCAAACTTCTTTCCAATGATTGTACTAATTTAGTTTTACCAACAATATGTGAGTTTATCTTTCCCCCCACATTCTCACCAACCTTTATTATTATTTGTATTCTTGATAATTGTCATAACTAGAATGAGATGAAATCTTAGTGTAGTTTTGATTTGCATTTCCCTGATCGCTAGAAATGTTGAACATTTTTTGTGATGTATTTGGTGGCCATTTGTGTTTCTTCTTTTGAGAAATGTGAAATGTTTAGTTCTTTTGCCCATTTATTAATTGGTTTATTTATTTATTTTTTGGTGTTAAACTTTTTGAGTTCTTTATATATTCTGAATATTAATCTGCTGTCAGAGGAGTAACTTGTCAAAGATTTTCTCCCATTCTGTAGGCTCTTTCTTCATGCTCTTAGTGATTTCCTTTTCTTTGCATAAGCTTTTTAATTTGATGCCATCCCACTTATTGATTCTTGGTTTTGTTTCTTGAGCTTTAGGGGTCTTGTTAAAGAAGTTCGTGCTTGCACTAATATGATGGAGTGTTGACCCTATGTTTTCTTCTGGCCATTGCAAAATTTCTGGTGTAATTCCTAAGTCTTTGATTCACTTTGATTTGACTTTTGTGCAGGGGAAGAGAGAGGAATCTAGCTTCATTCTTTTACATACATATATCATTTTCTTAGCACCATTTGCTAAAAAGGCTGTCTTTTCTACAACATATCTTTTTGGCATCTTTGTCAAGTATCAGTTGTTTGGAAGTATTTGTCTTTGTCTTTGTGTCTTATATTCTATGCCACTGGTATTCATGTTTATTTTGATGCATTTACCATGCTGATTTTGTTAGTACAGCTCTGTGGTATAATTTGAGATCAGGTATTATGATACCTCCTGCATCTCTCTTCTTGCTCAGAATTCTTTGTCTGTCCTGGGTATCTTATTCTTTCTATTGAATCTTAGGACCATTTTTTCTAGTTCTGTTTGCCATTGATATTTTGTTGGGGATTGTCTTGAATCTGTATGTTGCTTTTGGTAGTATGGCCATTTTGGCAATATTAATTCTGCCTATCCAAAAACATGAGATACTTTTCCATCTTCTCTTTCAGTTTCTTTCTTCAGTGTTCTGCAATTTTCTTCTTTTTTTTTTGCGGTGCTGGGGATCGAACCCAGGGCCTTGTGCTTGCAAGGCAAGCACTCTACCCACTGAGCTATCTCCCCAGCCCTGCAATTTTCTTTGTAGAGATCTTTCATCTCCTTGGTTGGATTAATTCCCAAATATTTTATTTTTTTGAGTTCATTTTGAATTGAATAGTTTTCTTTTTTAAAAATTTTATTTATTTTGATTCATTGTACACACATGGGATACAACTGTTATTTCTCTGGTTGTACACGAAGTAGAGTCACACCATTGTGTAATCATACATGTACATAGGGTAATGATGTTTGTCTCATTCTGTTATTTTTCCTTCCCTCTGCCCCCTCCCTGCCACTATTTTTCCTCTAAACAATTCATCCTTCCTCTACTCTTGCCTCCCTCCACCCCCCACCTTATGTATCATCATCTGCTTATCAGCGAGATCATTCATCCTTTGGTTTTTGAGGATTGGCTTATCTTACTTAGCATGATATTCTCCAAGTTTATCCATTTGCCTGCAAATGCCATAATTTTATTCTTCTTTATGGCTGAGTAATATTCCATTGTATATATACCACAGTTTCTTTATATATTCATCAATTGAAGAGCATCTAGGTTGGTTCCACAAACTAGCTATTGTGAATTGAGCAGCTATGAACATTCATGTGGCTGCATCACTGTAGTATGCTGACTTTAAGTCCTTTGAGTATAGGCAAAGGAGTGGAATAGCTGGGTCAAATGGTAGTTCTGTTCCAAGTTTTCTAAGGAATCTCCACACTGCTTTCCAGAGTGGTCGCACCAATTTGCAACCCCACCAGCAATGTATGAGTGTACCTTTTCCCCCATATCCCTGCCAACACCTTCTGTTGCTTGTATTCTTGATAACAGCCATTCTAATTGGGGTGAGATGGAATCTTAGGGTAGTTTGATTTGCATTTCTCTTATTACTAGAGATGTTGAACATTTTTTCATATATCTGTTGATTGCTTGTAGATCTTCTTCTGTGAAGTGTCTGTTCATATCCTTAGCCCAATTGTTGATTGGGTTATTTGTGTTCTTGGTGTAGAGTTTTTGAGTTCTTTATATATTCTGGAGATTAGTGCTCTATCTGAAGTATGAGTGGCAAAGATTTTCTCCCACTCTGTAGGCTCTCTTCGCATTGCTGATAAAAACTTTTGCTGAGAAAACCTTTGCTGAGAAAAAAACTTTTTAGTTTGAATCTATCTCAATTATTGATTTCCTGCTTTTATTTCTTGTGCTTTGGAAGTCATGTTAAGTAAGTCTGGTCCTAAGCCGACACGATGAAGATTTGGACCTATTATTTCTTCTATTAGGTGCAGGGTCTCTGATCTAATTCCTAGGTCCTTGATCCATTTGAGTTGAGTTTTGTGCAGGGTGAGAGATAGGGGTTTAATTTCATTTTGCTGCATATGGATTTCCAGTTTTCCCAGCACCATTTGAAGAGGCTATCTTTTCTCCATTGTATATTTTTGGCACCTTTGTCTAGTATGAGAAAACTGTATTTATTTGGTCTGTTCTTCTTTTTCTAGGGCTTTGAGCTGTAGTGTTAGGTCATTTATTTTTGAGTTTTACTTCTTTTATTGAATGTGCTCCATGAAATAAATTTTCCTCTAAGTACTGCTTTCATAGTGTCCCAGAGATTTTGATATGATGTTTCTTTGTTCTCATTTACCTCTAAGAGTTTTTAAATTTCCTTCCTAATATCTTCTGTTATCCATTCATCATATAATAGCATATTGTTTAATCTCCAGGGGTAGGAGTGGTTTCTGTTTTTTACTCTTTCATTTATTTCTAACTTCAATCCATTATGATCTGATAGAATACAAGGTAGTGTCTCTATCGTCTTGTATTTGCTTACATTAGCTTTGTGGCATAATATATGGTCTATTTTGGAGAAGGATCCATGTGCTGCTGAGAAGAAAGTGTATTCGCTCTTGGTTGGATGGTATATTCTGTAAATGTCTGTTAAGTCTAAATTATCGATTGTGTTATTGAGATCTATGGTTTCTTTGTTCAATTTCTATTTGGAAGATCTGTCCAGTGGTGAGAGAGGCATGTTAAAATCACCTAGTATTATTGTGTTATGGTCTATTTGGTTTCTGAAATTGAGGAGGATTTGTTTGACATACATGGATGAACCACTGATTGGGGCATAGATGTTTATGATTGTTATGTATTGCTGATTTATGCTTCCCTTAAGCAGTATGAAATGCCCTTCTTTATCCCTTCTGACTACTTTGGCTTGAAGTCCACATTATCTGAAATGAGGATGGATACTCCAGCTTTTTTGCTGAGTCTATGTGCATGGTATGTTTTTCCCCATCCTTTCACCTTTAGTCTATGGGTATCTTTTTCTATGAGGTGAGTCTCTTGCAGGCAACATATTGATGGATCTTTCTTTTTGATCCAATCTGCCAGTCTGTGTCTTTTGATTGATGAGTTCAGGCCATTAACATTCAGGGTTATTATTGAGATATGATTTGTATTCCCAGTCATTTGGTTCATTTTTAAAATTTTATTTATTTATTTATTTTGACACGACTTGGTTCCTCCTTTATTTGACAATTCCTTTAGGATAATTCCTCCCTTTGCTGATTTGCTTCTTTGTTTTTCATCTCTTCCTCATGGAATATTTTGCTGACTATGTTCTGTAATGCTGGCTTTCTTTTTGCAAATTCTTTTAGCTTTTGTTTATCATGGAAGGATTTTATTTCATCGTCAAATTTGAAGGTAAGTTTTGCTGGGTATAAGATTCTTGGTTGGCATCCATTTTTTTTCAGGGCTTGAAAAATGTTGTTCCAGGCCCTTCTAGCTTTTAGGGTCTGGATTGAAAAATCTTCTAATATCTGTATTGGTTTCCCCCTGAATGTAATTTGATTCCTCTCTCTTGCAGCCTTTAAAATTCTGTCTTTATTTTGTATGTTAGGTATTTTCATTATAATGTGCCTTGGTGTGGGTCTGTTGTAATTTTGTGTATTTGGAGTCCTATACGCCTCTTGTACTTGGTTTTCCATTTCATTCTTCAGATTTGGGAAATTTTCTGATATTATTTCATTGAATAGATTGTTCATTCCTTTGGTTTGTTTCTCTAAGCCTTCCTCAATCCCAATAATTCTTAAATTTGGCCTCTTCATGATATCCCATAATTCTTGGAGATGCTGTTCATGATTTCTTACCATCTTCTCTGTTTGGTCAACTTTGTTTTCAGGGTTAAATATTTTGTCTTCAATATCTGAGGTTCTGTCTTCCAGGTGTTCTATCCTATTGGTTATGTTTTCTATGGAGTTCTTAATTTGGTTTTTGTTTCCTTCATTTCAAGGATTTCTGTTTGGTTTTTTTTTTCAATATCTCTAACTCTTTATTGAAATGATCTTTGGCTTCCTGTATTTGCTCTTTTAACTGTCGATTGGGGCGATCATTCAATGCCTACATTTGCTCTTTCATCTCATCATTCAATGCCTGCATTTACTCTTTCATCTCATCGTTTGCTTCCCTGATCATTTTAATTATGTACATTCTGAATTCCCTTTCTATCATTTCTTCTGCCATGCTGTCATTGGATTTTATTGATGTAACATCTAAATTTGTTTGGGGCATTTTCTTCCCTTGTTTTCTCATATTGTTCAGGTATCAGTGGACTGCTGAGATATTGCAGATTTCCTCTATTGACTTATAATGTCCCTGAAGATTTCTAGTATATCCCCTCTTAGCCTTCAGTAGCCTGAAGTCTTGGAGGAAGTTGATAATACGGTGCTCCACAAGGAAGCTGCCTCTCTAGGGGTAGTGGCCTTCCGGTGGGGTATATTCCCTGCTAGTGGGCAGAGGTGCCTCCACTTGTTGACCAATGGTCATCCAAAGGGGCACTAGGCTGCGGGCTGAGGCAAGGCCTGTTTGGGCCTGTGTCTCTGGTTTTACCATCCTTGTGGGAAAACCTCACCCGGCAGGGAAGACTCACCTGGTAGGGAGGTCTTGCTGGTCAGTTCCCCTCCCAGAGGTTTCCCTCAATCCACAACTACTGCCTGGGCTGGGCTGCCTTCCTCTGCAACGTTCCCAGGGGCCTGGCCCTACCTCCAGGGCCTGGGAGCCTCACCCTTCGCAGACGAGTCTCCTTAGGCTGCCCCTCCTCAGAGAATCTGCCCACAGTCCTGGAACCTTCGCTCCACCCCTAAGTGTGTCTCTTCCACCAAGAAGCCTCCTAGGTCCTGGGACCCTGCTCTGCACCTAATCGCCTGGCTATGCGGCCCCTCCTCTGAGCAGCCACCTGGAGCCCCGTACAGTCACTCTGAGTCCCAGAGACTCACCGCACACCTCTTCCTCCGGGCAGCTGCCTGGTGTTCCGGTGCAGTCACTAGGAGTCCAAGCAACTCATTGGGCACCTCCTCCTCCCGCCAATTGCCCGTAGCCCTGGTGCAGTCACTCTGAGTCCAAGCGACCCGCCGCACTCCTCATCCTCCTCCGGGCAGCCCCCGGGTGTTCAGGAGCAGTCACTCTGAGTCCAAGCGACCCACCGCATGCCTCCTTCTCTGGGCAGCTAACCGGAGCTCTGGTGCAGCCACTCCGAGACCAAGCGACCCGCTGCACTCTCCTCTGGGCAGCCACCCAGAGCTCTGGTGCAGTCACTCCGAGTCCAAGCAACCTGCCTCGCTCCTCCTCCTCCTCCAGGCAGCCCCCCAGTGTTCAGGAGCAGTTGTTCTGAGTCCAAACAGCTCGCCGCACAGCTCCTCCTCTGGGCAGCCACCCAGAGCCCTGGTTGGTTGCTCCGAGTCCAAGTGCTGTGCTGAGCGGCCTCCTGTACAATGCTCCCAGTTGTCCGAGTTCACTGCTCCCGCGGGGGAGGGGTGTCTCATTGGGCAACTCTACTTCACAAAGTTCCCTGTGTTCTGGGACTACCACCCCATCTGGGACGCCTCTCCAATGGGAGAGACTCACCCGGTGGCTTTGAGTTGGTCCCAAGTCTCTCAATATCTCCTCTTTTGAATCCTGAGCCCTGGAACAACATGAAATGCAGCCACCCTCTAGTCTGCCACCTTGAAACGCCCCTCTGTATTTCTTTGGGTTTGTCTCTGTGTCCTCTATTCTATACCTGTCTATTTTGGTGCCAATACCATGCTGTTTTTGTTACTATTGCTCTGTAGTATAGTTGAAGGTCTGGTATTGTGATACCCCCTGGTTCACTCTTCCTGCTAAGTATTGCTTTAGCTATTCCAGATCTCTTATTTTTCCAAATGAATTTCATGATTTTCTATTTTGTTAGAGTATAGATTTTTGAAATAGCTTCTAATTATTTGTATTTCAATAGTGTCTGTCATGATATTTCCTTTTTCATCACAAATTTTAGTAATTTGAGTTTTCTCTCTCCTTTTCATTTGTGTGGCTAAGGGTTTATCAATTTTGTTTATTTTTTTCAAAGAACCAACTTTTTACTTTATCAATTTTTTTGATTGTTTCTTTTGTTTCAATTTCATTGATTTCAGCTCTGAGTTTAACTATTTCCTGTCTTCTGCTACTTTTGGTGTTGGTCTGTTCTTCTTTTTCTAGGGATTTGAGCTGTAATGTTAGGTCATTTATTTGTTGACTTTTTATTCTTTTATTGAATGTGTTCCATGCAATGAATTTTCCTCTTAGTACTGCTTTCATAGTGTCCCAGAGATTTTGATATGATGTTTCTTTGTTCTCATTTACCTCTAAGAAGTTTTTAATTTCCTTCCTAATATCTTCTGTTATCCATTCATCATTCAATAGCATATTATTTAATCTCCAGGTGTTGGAGTAGTTTCTGTTTTTATTTTGTCATTTATTTCTAATTTCATTCCATTATGATCCGATAGAATACAAAGTAGTGTCTCTATCTTTTTGTATTTGCTAAGAGTAGCTTTGTGGCATAATATATGGTCTATTTTAGAGAAGGATCCATGTGCTTCTGAGAAGAAAGTGTATTCGCTCATTGATGGAATATTTTATATATGTCTGTTAAGTCTAAATTATCAATTGTGTTATTAGATCTATGGTTTCTTTGTTCAATTTCTGTTTGGAAGATCTGTGCAGTGGTGAGAGAGGTGTGTTAAAGTCACCTAGTACTATTGTGTTGTCATCTATTTGATTCCTGTAATTGAGAAGCATTTGTTTGACGTACCTGGATGAGCCACTGTTAGGGGCATAAATATTTATTATTGTTATGTCTTGCTCATTTATGCTTCCCTTAAGCAGTATGAAATGTCCTTGTTTATCCCTTCTAACTAATTTTGGCTTGAAGTCTGCTTTATCTGATATGAGGATGAATACCCTTCTTTTTTACTGAGTTCATGTGCATGGTAAATTTTTTCCCATTCTTTCACCTTTAGTCTGTGGGTATCTTTTTCTGAGATGAGTCTCTTGAAGGCAGCATATTGTTGGGTGTTTCTTTTTAATCCATTCTGCCAGTCTATGTCTTTTGATTGATGAGTTCAGGCCATTAACATTCAGGGTTATTATTTAGATATGATTTGTATTTCCTGGTCATTCTGGCTTATTTTTGTTTTTTAACTTGACTTGGTTTGTCCTTTATTTGGCTGTTCCTTTAGGGTAGTTACTCCCTATGCTGACTTACATTGTTGTTTTTCATTTCTTCCTCATGAAATATTTTGCTGAGAATGTTCTGTAGTGCCGGCTTTCTATTTGTAAATTCTTTTAACTTTTGTTTATCATGGAAGGATTTTATTTTGTCAGCAAATCTGAAGGTAAGTTTTGCTGGATATAAGATTCTTGGTTGGCATCCAGTTTCTTTCAGAGCTTGAAATATGTTGTTTTAGGCCCTTCTAGCTTTCAGGGTCTGGGTTGGGAAATCTGCTGATATCAATATTGGTTTCCCCCTGAATGTAATATGATTTTTTTCTCTTGTAGCCTTTAAAATTCTATCCTTATTTTATATGTTAGGCATTTTCATTATAATGTGCCTTGGTGTGTATCTGTTGTAATTTTTTACATTTGGTGTCTTGTAAGCCTCTTGAATTTGATTTTTCATTTCGTTCTTCAGATTTGGGAAATTTTCTGATATGATTTCATTGAATAGATTGTTCATTCCTTTGGTTTATATCTCTGTGTCTTACTCAATACCAATAATTCTTAAATTTGGTCTTTTCATGATATTCCATAATTGTTGGAGTTTCTGTTCATGATTTCTTACCATCTTCTTTGTTTGGTCAACTTTGTTTTCAAGATTAAATATTTTTTCTTCAATGTCTGAGGTTCTGTCTTCCAGGTGATTTAGCATATTGGTTATGCTTTCTATTGAGATTTTAAATTGGTTAACTGTTTCCTTCATTTCAAGGATTTCTGTTTTTTTTAAATTTTTTCAAAATCTCTATTTCTTTATTGAAATGATTTTTTTTGCTTCCTGTATTTGCTGTTTTAACTGTTGACTGGTTCATTCAATGCCTGCATTTGCCCTCTTATCTCATCATTTGCTTCTCTGATCATTTTAATTATGTATATTCTGAACTCCCTTTCTGACATTTCTTCTGCCATGATGTCATTGGATTTTTTGATGTAGCATCTAGGTTTGTTTGGGACATGTTCTTTCCTTGTTTTCTCATATTGTTCATGTATCTTTCCCTCTTCAAGTGCAAATCTGAGGTATTGCAGTTTCCACCCTTTACACTTATAGTGTCCCTGCAGGTTTGCAATACCTCACCTTGAAGCGAGAGATCAATATCAGCAGCACACCATACAAACAATATGCATCCTTAACTCAAATAGTCCCCTTTAAGGTATTAACCATATTGTCTTAATAAACAGAGATTATGAGTTTGATTATTATCTACAACTTAGCCAATAGGTTTGCAATAAGGACCACAATTTCTAATGGTGGACAAAGAGGATGGGGAGGGGTGTAGGATATGACACTAATGAGATAAGAAGTGCATCTATAGAGGTACTATGTCATAGGAGTAGTGAAAGCAGAATGAAAAGAAATGGGTTGTTAGTATGTGAGAAGTGAGAAAGAGTCTCCAAGGAGACAGATAGATAAGAGGAAAATAGAGAGGATGAGAAAAATATTAATAAAAGAAAAGAAAAGTAGAAATAAGAGTAGGTATAATAGGAATAATCATAATATTACTACTAATTAAAAAAAAATCTACCATAAAACTATACAGTACTGTTCAAACCTCCTAGTCTCCAGTAGCCTGATGCCTGGAAGGAACTTGAAAATTCAGTGACCCAAAAAGGATGCTGCCCCTCTAGGGATGGTGGCCTCCAGGTGGGGTATAATCCCTGCTAGTGGGAAGAGGTGCCTCTATGTGTTGACAGATGGTCAATTGCAGCATGGGCGCTAGACTGTGGGCTGGGGCCAGGCTGGGCTGTGCCAGGTTCTCTGGGCCGGGACTCCTGGGCATGGAAGTCTCACACAGCTGCAGTGGGCTGGGCCTGATGTCTGTCTCTGGGCCTTGCCTTTCCAGTGTGGAAGACTCACTCGGTGGTGCTGAGCTAGGCCTGAGCCTCAGGGCCAGGCCTCCCAGGCATGGAAGTCTCACACAGCGGCCTGGAATAGTTTTCTTGATTTCTTTCTCCTCAGAATCATTGATGGAAATAGAGGAAAGCTATTGATTTATGAGTGTTGATCTTGTATATTATTATTTTGCATATTGTATATTGTTATTTATAAGCAAGTCTGCTGGTAGAGTTTTTTGACCTTTTAGATATAGGATCAAGCTATGAGCAAACAGATAGTTTGACTTCTTCTTTCCCATTTGTGTCCCTTTAATTTCCTTCTCTTGCTTGATTGCTCTGGCTAGTGATTCAAGAACTATATTGAATAGAAGTGGTGAGAGTGGACATTCTTGTTTTGTTCCTGATTTTAAAGGAAACACTTTCAGTTTTTCTCTGTTCAATATGATGTTGGCTTTGGGCTTGTCATATATAGTCTTAATAATGTTGAGGTAAATTCCTTCTATCTCTAGTTTCTTGAGTATTTTTAACATAAATGGTGCTGGATTTTATCAAAGGCCTTTTATGCATTTATTGAGATGATCATGATTCTTGTCCTTAATTCTATTTATGTGGGAAATTATTGTTTATTGATTTGTGTATATTAAAACAACATTGCATCCCTGGGATTAAATCCACTTGATCTTGATATATTATCTTCTTGATATGTTTTTGAATGTTGTTTGCTAATATTTTGTTAAGGATTTTTGCATCTATGTTCATCAGAAATTTTGGTCTGCACTTTTCTAGGTGTGTCTTTATCTGGTTTTGATATCATAGTTATTCTTGATTCATAGAATGTATTTGGGAGTGTTCCCTCCCTTTCAATTTCATGGAACAATTTGAGAAAGACTGGTGTTATTTCTTCTTTAAACATCTGGTAGAACTCAGTTGAGAATCCATCTACTGCTAGGCTTTTCTTTATTCAAATTGCTATTTCAATTTCATTACTTGATACTGGTCTGTTTAGGTTTTCTGTATTTTTCTGGTCCAGCTTGGGTAGGTCATAGATGTCTAGAAATTTGTAAATGTCTTCTAGATTTTGTAGTTTATTGGAGTATAGTCTTTTGTTGCATTGATCCTGTGTATTGTGTTTTTCTTCTCAATTTCATTAATATAAGCTCTAATTTTAATTATTTCCTGTCTTCTACTGATTTGGAATTTGTTTATTCTTGTTTTTCTAAAACCTGAAGGTAGAGCATAAGCTTATTTATTTGAGATCTATTTTTTTAAAAATGTAAGCACTTGGTGATGTTAATTTTTCTCTTAGAACTTCTTTCATATTGTCCAGAAATTTTGATATGTTGTATCTCTGTTCTCATTTGTTTCTATGAATTTCTTGATTTATTCTCTCATTTCTTCAATGATCCATTCTTCATTTAAAATACAGTTGTTCAAAAAAAAATAAAATACAGTTGTTCAGTCTTCATGTTGTTTATGTAGTTTCTATTATTTTTCTTGCTGTTGATTTCTAATTTCATTCCACTATGATCCTTTTTGTATTTACTAAGGCTTACATAGTGACCTAGAATATGGTCTATTTTGGAAAAGGTCCTATGAACTGAGAAGAAAGTATATTCAGCTGTTTTGGGGTGCAATAGTCTATAGATGTCTATTAAGCCCATTTCATTTTGGTCAGAAATATTTTTATTGATTTTATGTTTGGATGACCTATTGATGATAAATGTGTGTTGAAATCACCCAGTATTATTGTTTTGTGGTCTATTGGCTAAAACCAATTTTTTGAAAGTTTAATTGCTTTACTATTGTTACATTTTATTGTTGAATTGTTCCCTTTACAGGATATAGTGATCTTCTTTGTCTCATCTGGTTAATTTTTGCTTGACGTCTGCTTTGTCAGAGATGAGAAAAGCTACTTCTGCTTGTTTTTGAACTCCATTTGCATGGGAATATTTTTTCCCATTCTTTTATTTTCAATATGTGGGTGTCTTTGCCTAAAAGATAAGTCTCTTGCAAACAGAGTATATTTGGATCTTGTTTTTTGATCCATTCTAATAACCTATATTTTTAACTGGGGAGTTGAGACCATTTACATTCAGTTTTATTATGGATATGTGTTTATAGTTTCCTGTCATTTTGGTTTGTGTGCCATATTTAATTGTCTTGATTTTCATATATTTGTTCTTCTAGTTGTTTGTTATTCTAGTTATTGTCATCTTTTTGAGAGCTTTGGGGTTTGTTTGGGTTCCTCTGTGTGCAGTATATCTTTGAGTATTATTTGTAGTGCTGACTTGGCAATCATGAATACGTTGTTTTTTCCTTTTCATGGAAAATTTTCATTTTCACATTGATTTCAAGAGAGCTTTGAATAGATCATTTCAGGCCCTCCTTGATTTTAGGGTCTTAGCTGAGAAGTCAGAAGTGAGTCATATTGGTTTACCTCTAAATGTGACCTGACTTTGTTCTTTTGCAGCTTTTAATATTATTTCCTTATTTTCTGTTAGGCATTTTTATTAATGTGTGTCTTGGAGGAGTTCTGTTCTGAGCATGTATATTTGGAGTTCTATATGCCTCCGGTATGTGAATGCCTATCTCATATGAGGAAAACTTCTGTTACTATCTCGTTGGAGATGTTCTTAATGCCTTTCATCTGTATGTGCTCTATTCCAGTGACTCTAAGGTTTCTTCTCTTGATACTATCCCAGCATTCTTGTATATTCTGATTGTGATCTCTTTATTTTTTTCCATTTATTGCATACTGAGTATTTAAGTTCATATACCCTGTCTATAAGGCCTGAAGTTCTACTTTCCATGCAATGTAATCTGGTGGTGATGTTTCCAAGTGAATTTTTAATTTGATTCTTCATTTTTCATTTCCAGGAATTCTGATTGTTTTCTTTTCATTATCTCTATTTCTTTATTGAAATGGTCTTCATCTCTTATAGTTGCTCTTTTAATTAATTCCTTAGATCTTCTTTTAGTTCATTGAACATTTTATAAGCTTTCTCTGAAATTTCTTCCACTTCTATATCTGTGGGATCCTTTGTTGGGGGATTGTGAATTTTGGGGGAGATTTGTTTCCTGATTTCCTCATGTTTTCAGAGATCTTGGTCTCATGCATCAATTGGGTTGAATTCTCCTTCCTCTTATATGTGTTATTTTGCTTGTGGTTATTGTTTTTGTTTGGGGACTTAATTCTGTTTTTGATATGAGTAGATGTCCAGGAGTCCCTCTCTGATTGTTCCTCCTTGGGGCCTGGTTGTTAGTTTGAGAGTCTTCTTTCCCTAGTTCTATGTTCAAGTATTGTTGAGGCTGAATCATGGTGGGGTGAAATTCACTGTTACTTGGCTGAGTTGTAAGTATTTTTGGCTATGAGTTTGAAGTGTCCCAATCACTTTCCCTACCTCTTAGAGGAAAGGGGGAGCCAGGAATAGCACTAATATTATCAACAGATGTACAAAACATCCAATGTCTATTTTGACACTTATAATTCTAATTGTCACCTATATATGAATGATGGGTTCAGCATTTAATATCAGCAACAACAATAAAAATTATAAACTAGAGCAGTAATTAAATAGCAGATATCTACTACTTCATCCACTGTGTTACTAATCACAATATGAAAGGGATAGAAATTATATAAACTACATAATTCTATTATTGGGGTTGCAATTTCTTAAGTGAAGAGAAAATAGGGTAGGAAGACTAGAGAAAGTTTGAAATATATAAAAGTCATCAGAGGAGATGCAGGAGATAGGTAGCAGATTTTTGTTGTAAAGAAGGAGGAATAAAAATTCATGAAAAATAATAAACAAAAGAGAAAAGAAGGAATAGAAAAATTTGGCTGTTAGTAGGGAAGAGTGAAGAAGGGGAAATAAGAGGGACAAAAGCAGTGCTGAAAACATACAATGGAGAAAAGATAACCTCTTTAACAAATGGTGCTGGGAAAACTGGAAATCCATATGCAGCAAAATGAATAAAACTCCTATCTCTCACCCTGCACAAAACTCAAAGTGGATCAAAGACCTAGGAATTAGACCAAAGACCTTGTGCCCAATAGAAGAAAAAGTAGGCCCAAATCTTCATTGTGTCAGCTTAAGATTGACTTCCTTAACAAGACTCCCATAGTGCAAGAAATGAAATAAAGAATTAACAAATAGGATGGATTCAAATTAAAAAGCTTCTTCTCAGCAAAGAAAACAATCAATAACATGAAGAGAGAGCCTGCAGAGTGGGAGAAAATCTTTACTACATGCACTTCAGATAGAGCACTAATCTCCAGGATAAATAAAGAACTCAAGAAACTCAACACCAAAAATACAAATAATCCAATCAATAAATGGGCTAAGGAACTGAATAGAATCTTCACAGAAAAAAAAATACAATTGATCAACAAACATATGAAAAAATATTCATCATCTCTAACAATTAGTGAAATACAAATCAAAACTGCTCTAAGATTTCAGCATGGCAATTATCAAAAATATAAGCAAAAATAAATTTTGGTGAGGATGTGGGGAAAAAGATAAACTCATACATTGCTAGTGGGACTGAAAATTGGTGCAACCACTTTGGAAAACAGTATGAAGATTCCTTAGAAAACCTGGAATGGAACCACCATTTGACCCAGCTATTCCACTCTTCGTTCTACACCCAAAGGACTTAAAATCAGCATACTAAGTGATGCAACCACATCAATGTTTATAGCAGCTCAATTCACAGTAGCTAAACTGTGGAACCAACCTAGATGCCCTTCAATAGATGAATGTCAAGAAACTGGTATATATCCACAATGTAATATGTCTCAGCCTTAAAGAAGAATAAAATTATGGCATTTGCAGGAAAGTGGATGGAGTTGGAGAATATTAAGCTAAGCAAGATAAGCCAATCCTGAAAAACCAATGGCCAAATGTTTTCTCTAATAAGTGGCTGCTGATCCATAAATAGTGGGGGGCAAGGAAAGATTAGAGGAACTTTGTATTGGGCATAGGGGAGCGAGGGGAGGGGAGGGGGCATGGGAGTGGGAAAGATGGTGGAATGAGAGGGACATCATTACCCTATGTACATGTATGATTATGAAAGGTATGAATCTACATTGTGTACAGCCAGAGAAATGAAAAGTTGTGCTCCATTTGTGTACAATGAATGAAATGCATTCTGCTGTCATTTGTAATAATTAGAACAAATTAAAAAAAAGAGTTACAAAAACCAAGATACCAACCAACAAAAATATAATCAAAATAGCTCAAACCCATGTGTAATTATACTCCACCTATGTCAAACCAAGGCTAAATAATAAACAGAAGAAAGCAATTAAAATAAAAAAGTAGGAACACACCCACATACATATATGCAGTTTTGCAGAATGGGAAAAAATAAGGATTAAAAAAAAATTTGAAAAATTAAAAGAAAATAAAAAGAGCAAAAAATGAGTGGATATGAGAAAAAAAGAGAAAAGACAGAAAGAGGGGGGGGGGGGAGAGAGAAAATATTAATGAGAAATAAAGAACTTTTTCCCCCGACTAAAGTCATCAAAACTGTTGGCAGGGATGGATTTTCATTCTTTGTATTTATTTTTCGCTCTGTAACCCTGACTGGGGGTTGTCAAATCCTGTGTCTTTGTGTTCCTCACTTAGCTGCCAGGTCTTGTGGCTCGGAGCCAAAGCTGGTTGTAACTCTGAGCTTCCCATCTCCCAGGGTAGGAGAGTCTGGGGATTGCTGCCAATTTGGTATTCCTGTAGTGGGGGTGGTGCAGAGTTCTCAACTGAAGTTCTAGTAGTTGGGGTTTAGTCTTGGCTGACCTTTAGAATGCTTGTCAGTGGCTGTTTGAGTTTTGATCCATGTCCCCTGTTGCAGGGGAGATGCTGGTCTCTGCTGACTGTTTGGATCTCAGGGGCCTCCTATAAAATCCACATTTAGGGTGTAGGGACTGAACCTCCACAGGCTTCACACTCATCACTGTGGGCGCAAGTGTGGACACTCCTGTTCAGCTTATTGGCGTCTTCCTAATAGCTCTTATGGTGTGCCAGCAACAAATGGAGCTCTCTCATCTTAGTATTTGGAGCTTGGATGCCCCAGGCACGTGTGTACGTGTGTGTGTGTGTGTGTGTGTGTGTGTGTGTGTGTGTGTGTGTCTATTTTACTCACTCTGGTTCAGGTACACTCTGGAGAGCATAAGGGATGACTGCTGGATTCATTCCTAATCTGTCTGTTCTCACTGCCAGGCGGCACTCATGAATGGTTCCTGTGCCGGTGACCCCAGTTCCCACCAAACTATCCACCAATGGGCAGAATGGTTTTGATTGGTTTTCATTCAACCATATCCCCCACTTGACTCTGGGTCCATTAAGATCAGCCTCCCTCTCTATTCCACTGGTTCTCACCACACTTGTCTCTCTCTGCCTGTGTCCCCCCCTCCCCTCAGCTGCCCCAGCAGCCACCACCATCAGTCACACTGCCACATCATTAGTGTATTATTTCTTTTCTTTTTTTTAAACAAACAAAAACTTTAAAGACTTTTTGTGTTTCTGTGGTTTCTTTTACTGTCCAGTATTGAATTCCAGTGAGTTTCCTTAGTCACCACCTTGCTGAGGAACAGTTTTCTCACTTTTTAAGTCTGAAGCTAAGGAATGTCTGGTAAGTGCTCCCTTCCTCTGATCCGTCATCTTCTCTCCGAGACTAATTTTCTTCTCTTTCATAGATGGGAGTTATAAATGTTATTTCATTTTGAAAATTGACAAATTTGGAATTAAAAGTTAAAGACTTTTACTTACAAATAATTTTATTTAGTTTGGTCCAATAAAAAATTTAATACACACTTATGTGTGTAATCTTCTAAATCACTAACTAATCAGAAGAAATAGAGAAAGAAGAAACAAATGATAAGGTAAAAATATTATGACCAATAGTAAGGAAAATACATGAAATAGAAATGACAGATGTAAACCCAAACATATATTTTATAGCATAAAATAAAAAAATTTAAAAATCTCTGTCTTAAAAGAAACATGAATCACAGATTGAATACAAAAAGATGAATTCATCTGCATACTGTCTATAAGAGATACATCTAAAACAAGAGATTTGATAACAAAGTAAAATATTTGTCAGTGATTATCTAAGAGAAAGGAGGTATTATGAAGTTTTATCAGATAATGTTAAGGTCAATAAGGAAATATGTTAAATGAGGCATAGTGAATGCTTTTTGTTTTTAAACTTTCTTTTTGCATCTGTTTTTTTTTTTTTTAACCGAGATTTAATGAATACTAACTATTTTTTTTTGCTATATTTTTACTACTGGGTATTGAATCCAGGGGCACTTTACCACTGAGCTACATCCCCAGACCTTTTAATATTTTTATTTTGAAACAGAGTCTAAGTTACTTAGACCTTCACTGAATTGCTGAGGTTGACCTTGAACTTGCAATCATCCTGCCTCAGTCTCCCAAGCCGTCGGTATTACAGATATGTGCCACCCTGCCCAGCAAGTGCTAAATATTGACCAGGTACGAGTAGAGACTGAGGATACTAATGGGCCAAAAATAGCTGTCTTTTTCTGAGGGAATTTACCATCTAGTCACTGTGCAAACTATAATCAAATATCACATAATAATGGTGAACAATTAATGAACATATCCCACAATGAAGATACAACTGTCATAAACCTTATGAAATAATTAGCATGGTGTAGAAATACATAAAGCAAAAACTACAAGAAATAAAGGAGAACTGATGAAAATATAGAGAAAATACCGATGCACTCATATTAGTCCTCAAGAAACAGGCAAAAATAAACAGATTAATAGTGAACTCTGTGTCATCAGAAGAAAATGTATTTTCTTTTCAAGCATCCACTAAACATTTTCCAAACTAAGCATTCTATGTATTAAGTCTCAAGGGAATCCTCAATATATTCTGATAAAGAGAAATATTACGGATCATTTTCTCTCCCCATAATGCATTAAAATAAAAGGTTTTATTATGTTAATAATAAAAACCAGAGTTACACTCCCTGAAAAGTAAAACAACCTCAATAAAACAAGAAAATCAAAGCCAAAAATCTCTAGCCACTTGAGAAATTGAAAGCCATCACTGAAGAATATCAGACCTATAATAATTATGAAAATGCTAGCATATGAAAGCCAATGCCGTACTCAGAAAAGCATTGCCTCAAAAAGCTTTCATTACGAAAAAATAAAGTGCAGCAATGAGTGGATTAATGAGTCATTCAAGAAGTTAAGGGAAAAAGCATGAGGAAGTACTGAAATAAAATCTATCAAATTATGCTATGTTTATGTGTGAATATACCAAATATGTGTGTGTGTATAATTATAATGAACTAATTAAAATAACAGTTGCAATAATAGAAGGGTGATGAGGGGAGCAAGTGGGGGAGGGAACAGGGGAGGAAAGCCGAAGGTTCTGGGAAATGAAATTATTCAAATTATGTTATGTGCATGTACAAGTATGGCATAGTGAATCTCACTATTATGTGTAGTTATAATGCACCAAAAAGAAAGAAGTTGGGGGAAAAAACCACAAAAGGAACCTAAAGTAGAATGAAGTAAAAAGATTAACATAAAACTGAGAATTAAGACAACAAGAAACAGTGGAATTGATTAATAAATGAAAACATCTTTAGAGAAAATCCACAGTGAAGAGGATATTTTACTGTATTTTGGGAAGGGAGGAAAAAGACAGTAGGCACCAGAAACTAGAGATCACCCTAGAGAGTAGAGAAAAATGAAAAAAAAAAAAAAATCTGACTTTATCAAAAGCAATCTGATACCAGGATGAAATGGAAATGGTAAAAAGAAATATGAATGATAATTCCAAAATTGAACTAAATAAGCAACAGAAAAGTGAAGGTGGAGCAAGATGGCGGCTGTGGAAGTTCCTCCTGTGATCATCTCCCCAGAGACACGCCTAGTTGCATGACTATTCATGCACCAAACTGCTTTTAGCCAGGTTAAAGAAATCTGGTGAGAGACCACAGTGCCTACTTTTAGTATAACAAAAAGAAAAGAGGTATCAAAGAAGGCAGGAGGGAAGGAGCTGTTAGCATCACCTCTTCTTCAACTCCAAGCATCCAGGGTGGAGAGAGATGCCTCTCCCTTAGGGGAAAGAGTAGGAATAAAGTCCTGGCCTTAGACTTGAAGCCCAGTTCCAGGCCTGCCATGGTGTTCCCACAGTGAAGTCCAGTAAAGGGGAAAGCCCCAGTACATCCCCCATTAGGGGAAGAGCTTTTGGAACTGCGTTAGGCCAGGTACTGACTGCCTTCACCACCCCTCCAACGTCAGGTGGCAGCGTGGGGAGCAAGACTTCCTCTGCTGGAGAGCTGAGCACAAAAGCCAACATAGGGCTTTGTCTTGGAGCTCAGTGCGAGGTCTGCCATGGTGAGACTCAGCACTCAAAGGAAACTGAAAGTCCCATTTGTAAGTCAGAACTCACAGATGGAGCCTCTAGACTGGCACCAGCATTAGGCCTGTGTGTAAGAGAACAGACTCAAGTTTCAGCCTGCATCATTTCCAGTCCTGAAGTGGGCCTGAAGCACACCTGCTGTCCTCCCCAGACTGTGCAGGTCCCTGCATCTGTGAGACACGGGTGCAGCCCAGCTTAGCGACAGCCTTGGTAACCAGTAGGCTATCTCTGCCACTCATTCCTCAACTATAAGGCTGCATATCTACCAATAGCTCAGTGCTCAGAGATGGGGCTCTAGAATTGCCTTGGTATCATGGTATCAGACCTCGGAGATCTGCGCTCCTTTGGATGGACTTGTGTTTTAGCCTGCATGACTGCCAGCTGTGGCATGAGCCTCAGTGCACCCCTGGACTGTGCAGGCCCTGTGGCTGTGAGATTAGGTGCAACCCAGCTTTGTATCAGCCTAGGTGATCACCAAGATACCTCAACCTTGGGCAGTATATGTGGTGCAAGCTCCCAGTCACTGGGGTAGGACAGGGTGATACACAAGGGTTCTCCCTGGAACTTAGCATTGATCTGGTGAAACGTAATGCTGGGAAGATCCCCATCGTTCCCACCCATTCCTGCCTGTGTGGACATAGCTCTAGAACCCAGGGAAAACAGTGTGACCTAGTGGACTCTGGTGCACTGAACATCTGTTACTGCCAGCATTACCTGTGGTTGGCTGCAGTGGTCTCGGTCATGAATCTACATCAGCGATTGGCACCCTGTAGCAGCTCAACCCCAGCCCAGTGTCGTGTTGGTTTGGTGAGCTGTGACACAGCCTGGTGGTCACAGGTATGACATAGGAGCCTGAAGCTAGTCTATCTAACTGACTCCTTAGGCACAGTACAGGGCCTCTCAGCATTTTAGGGGACCATGGAATGTTTTAATTTTTTAAAAAATCAGAAAAGAAAGAAAAAGAGGAACTTTTAGGGTCAAAAATGTTCAATTTTTCTCGTAACAGGAAAAAGTAATTTTTAGGACCCATCAAAGTCTATTAAAAATTTCCCCAAGTTGAAAAACATAAAAATTCAAAGTATCCAAAGTTATATGAAAATAATTTTAAATTTTATTATGGTGAGAGGAGCCCGTGACCAGAGCTCATAAGACCACAGAAGTCATAATGTGGTTCTGTAGTGACGCTTGTTTGTTTACATGCTATTTGTCTTTGGATGCTTTTAAAGGGCAAAACTGAGTATGTTTATACTGGAGATCATGTGGTCCACAAAACCTAACCTCGTAGCTTGCTCTCTGTGGAAAAGCTTCCCAGCTCTGACTTAGATTGGGTTTTATTTTCAGTTATTTACTTCCATGTAGATCATAAAACTTAAAGAGCTTAGTTTTGAATTCTTCATATTTCACGATCATTCATAAAATGGGGTATGTCAAACAACAATTCAAAATGTTAAGAGAAGGGAAATCACTTAATAACCAATGTGTGTTAGAGTGTCTTCATACCAGATATCACAAAGAATATAAAGAGAATTGAGGGGAAAAAAGATGAAAAAAAATCTATTTCCAATTAACATGCTTTTCCTTGATACCATCTTCAAATGAGTGTCTGCCTAGGGTGGTGTGAATGTCATGTGGCCTCAGGAACAATGCAGCAGGTGACAATGTTGAGAATACAGTTCCTCTTCTCTAATGCCAATTTTGAATAATTTTGTTACTGAAGTTTTAATAAGGTGATAATAGTTGACAAGTTTGGATAAAATTTCAGATTCATTCTTGAAGCTCTCAAATTCGTAGTATGGTAGGATGGGGATATTTAACCTAGGTCTTCATTTTGACCATATATTTATTTTAAGATTCAGACAGTTGGCACTCAGTTCATGTGGATTAGGGTTTCTATAACCTCCCTTAACTTTCTGTGCCAGCATGGTACCTTTATTTGTTATAATCAGTAACAAATTTGTGCATCATTATCATCCAAAGTCCATAGGTTACATTAGGGTTCCCTCTTGGTGGTGTACTTTGTAAGAGTTTTGACAAATATGTAATGACCTGTATCCATTTTTGCAGTATCATACAGAATAGTTTCAGTGCATTGAAAATCCTGTATATTCTACCTATTTATCCCTCCCTACCTCCTAACTAACTCCTGGTAATTACTGATTTTTTTTCCCCACAAATGGGATCTCCCCTGTGTTTTCCCAGGGCTGATCTTGAAATCCTGACATCTAGCCACCCACCTTCCTCCGTCTCCCCAATAGCTGGAACTGTAGGTGTGCACCACCAGGCATGGTTTCATCTCTTACTGTAGTTTTGCCTTTTGCAGAAGGTCATATTCTTTGAATCATGTGGTGTGTAGCCTTTTTAGATTGGCTTCTTTCGCTTGGTATGGTACAGTTAGGGTTTCTCCTGTCTTTTCCTGGTCGGATACCCCATTTCTTTTTGGCTCTGCATAACATTCCATTGTCTGGATATACTATTCTTTCTTTATCCTTTCCATACTGAAGGGCATTTTGGTTGCCTCCAAGTCTTGGCACTTATGAATAAGCTACAATAAACATCTATATTCAAGCTTTTGTGTGGACACAAGTTTTCAACTTATTTGGGTAAATACCAAAGAGTGCAATTGCTGGATTGTGTGGTAAGAATATGTTTAGTTTTGTGAGAAACCTCCAAATTGTCTCCCAAAGTGGCTGTGCCTTTTTGCATTCACACTAGCAGTGAGTGACAGTTCCCGTCACTCCATGTCCTTGCCAGCTTTTGGGGTTTTCACCATTTCAGTGTTTAGTGCTATCTCGCTGCTTTAGTTTGCAATTCCCTAATGACATATTGTCGAACACCTTTTCATATGATTATTTGCTGTCTGTATATCTTTTGTAGTGAGATGTCTGTCCAGATATTTTGCCCATTTTAAAATTAGATTGTAAATCATCTTATTGTTGAGTTTTAAGAGTTAAAATGGTCCTTTATCAGGACCACGTGTCTTGCAAACACATTTTTTCCCAGAATTTGACTTGTCTGCTCATTTTCTTGGTAAGTTCTTTTGCAGAGCAGATGCTTTCAATTTTAATGAAGTTCAGTGTATCAGTTATTTCTTTCCTGTGTTTTGTATTTGGAGTTTAATCTAAAAGTCATTGCCAAACTCAAGATATCTAGATTTTTTCTCTTGTGTTATCTCCTAAGAGTTTTTTTTTTTTTTTTTTTTTTTTTTTTTTGGTGTAGCTCTCACTTTACATTTAGGTCTGTGATTCATCTTGAGATAATTTTTGTGAAAGGTGTAAGGTCTGTGCCTAGATTTTTTTTTTTTTGACATGTGGATGTCCACTTGTTCCATCATCATTTGTTGAAAAAAAATGATCTTTCCCCCCATTTTATTGCCTTTGCTTTTTGTCAAATATTAGTTGGTTTCATCTGTGTGGGCATTATTTCTGGGCTTTTTATATTTTCCATTGATCTGTTTGTCTGTTCTTTAGGTGATACATTGCTGTAGCTTTATTAAAAATCTTGAAGTATGGTAGTGTCAATCCTATAGCTTTGTTATTCAAAATTGATTTTGCTTTTCTGGATCTTTTGCCTCTTTTTTTCTAATTTAAAAAAAATTTTTTTATTTTAATTTATTTTATTTTTTGTGGTACTGGGGTTCAAACCCAGGGCCTTGTGCACACAAGGCAAGCACTCTACCAACAGCTATCTTCCCAGCCCTATTTTAATTTATTTTTATTGTAAACAAATGGGATACATGTTGTTTCTGTTTGTACATGGAGTAACAGCATACCATTTGTGTAATCATACATTTACATAGGGTAATGATGTTTGGTTCATTCTGTTATTTTTTCCTTCCCCTACCCCTCCCACCCCTCTTTTCCCTCTATACAGTCCCTCCTTCCTCCATTCTTGCCCCCCTCTCACCCCCCATTATGTGTCATCATCCGCTTATCAGTGAGATCATTCGTCCTTTGTTTTTTTTGGGATTGGCTTATCTCACTTAGCATGATATTCTCCAATTTCATCCATTTGCCTGCAAATGCTGTAATTGTATTATTCTTTATAGCTGAGTAATATTCCATTGTATATATATATACCACAGTTTCTTTATCCATTCATCAATTGAAGGACATCTAGGTTGGTTCCACAGTCTGGCTATAGTGAATTGAGCAGCTATGAACATTGATGTGGCTGAATCTCTCTAGTATGCTGATTTTAAGTCCTTTGGGTATAGGCCAAGGAGTGGGATAGCTGGGTCAAATGGTGGTTCCATTCCAAGTTTTCTAAGGAATCTCCACACTGCTTTCCAGAGTGGCTGCACTAATTTGCAACCCCACCAGCAATGTATGAGTGTACCTTTTTCCCCATATCCTCTCCAACACCTATTGTTGCTTGTGTTCTTGATAGTCGCCATTCTAATTGGGGTGAGATGGAATCTTAGTGTGGTTTTGATTTGCATTTCTCTTATTACTAAAGATGTTGAACATTTTTTCAGATGTTTGTTGATTGCTTGATCTTCTTCTGTGAAGTGTCTGTTCATTTCCTCAGCCCATTTGTTGATTGGGTTGTATGTATTCTTGGTGTAGAGTTTTTTGAGTTCTTTATAGATTCTGGAAATTAGTGCTCTATCTGAAGTATGAGTGACAAAGATATTCTCCCACTCTGTAGGCTCTCTCTTCACATTGCTGATAGTTTCCTTTGCTGAGAGAAAGCTTTTTAGTTTGAATCTGTCCCAGTTATTGATTCTTGCTTTTATTTCTTCTGCTATGGGAGTTCTGTTAAGGAAGTCTGATCCTAAGCCAACAAGTTGAAGATTTGGACCTACTTTTTCTTCTATAAGATTCAGGGTCTCTGGTCTGATTTCATGGTCCTTGATCCATTGTGAGTTGATTTTTGTGCAGGGTGAGGGATAGGGGTTTAGTTTCATTCTGTTGCATATGGATTTCCAGTTTTCCCAGCACCATTTGTTGAAAAGGCTATCTTTTCTCCATTGCATATTTTTGGCACCTTTGTCTAATATGAGAAAATTGTATTTATTTGGGTTTGTGTCCGTGTCCTCTATTCTGTACCATTGATCTTCCTGTCTATTTTGGTGCCAATACCATGCCATTTTTGTTACTATTGCTTTGTAGTATAGTTGAAGTTCTGGTATTGCGATACCCCCTGTTTCATTCTTCCTGCTAAGGATTGCTTTAGCTATTCTGGGTTTCTTATTCTTCCAGGTGAATTTCACAATTGCTTGCTCTCTTTCTGTAAGGTACGTCATTGGGATTTTAATTGGAATTGCATTGAATCTGTATAGCACTTTTGGTAGTATGGCCATTTTGACAATATTAATTCGGCCTATCTAAGAACATGGGAGATCTTTCCATCTTTTAAGGTTTTCTTTAATTTCTTTCTTTAGTGTTCTGTAGTTCTCATTGTAGAGGTCTTTCACCTCTTTTGTGAGATTGATTCCCATGTATTTTATTTTTTTTTGATGCTATCATGAATGGGGTAGTTTTCATAATTTTTCTTTCTGAAGATTCATCGCTTACGTATAAAAATGCATTGGATTTATGAGCATTGATCTTGTAACCTGCTACTTTTCTGAATTCCCTTATGAGTTCTAAAAGTTTTCTGGTGGAATTTCCTGGTTCCTCTAAGTATATAATCATATCACCCGCAAATAGGGATAGTTTGAGTTCTTCTTTTCCTATTCATATTCCTTTAATTTCTTTGGTCTGTCTAATTGCTCTGGCTAGCGTTTCAAGTATGATGTTGAATAGAAGTGGTGAAAGAGGGCATCCCTGCCTTGTTCCAGTTTTTAGGGGGAATGCTTTCAGTTTTACACCATTTAGAATGATATTGGCCATGGGCTTAGCATAGATGGTCTTTATAATGTTAAGGAATGTTCCCACTATCCCTATTTTTTCTAGTGTTTTGAGCATGAAGGGGTGCTATATTTTATCAAATGCTTTTTCTGCATCTATTGAAATAATCATGTGATTCTTGACTTTAAGTCTATTGATATGGTGAATGACATTTATTGATTTCCGGATGTTGAACCAACCTTGCATCCCTGGGATAAAACCCACTTGATCATGGTGCACTATCTTTTTAATATATTTTTGTATGTGATTTGCTAAAATTTTGTTGAGAATTTTTGCGTCAATGTTCATTAATGATATTGGTCTGAAATTTTCTTTCCTTGATGTGTCTCTGTCTGGTTTGGGTATCAGGCTTCATAGAATGAGTTTGGGAGGGTTCCCTCCTCTTCTATTTTATGGAATACTTTGAGAAGTATTGGAATGAGCTCTTCTTTAAAGGTTTTGTAGAACTCGGCTGAGAACCCATCTGGTCCTGGACTTTCTGTTGTTGGTAGCCTTTTGATGTCCTCTTCTACTTCATTACTTGAAATTGGTCTCTTTAAATTGTGTATGTCCTCCTCGTTCAATTTAGGCAATTCATATGTCTCTAGAAACCTGTTGATGTCTTCGAAATTTTCTATTTTGTTGGAATATAGATTTTCAAAATAGCTTCTAATTATGTTTTGTATTTCAATCGTGTCTGTTGTGATATTTCCTTGTTCATTCCAAATTTTAGTGATTTGTGTTTTCTCTCATCTTCTCTTTGTTAGAGTGGCTAAGGGTTTATCAATTTTGTTTATTTTTTCAAAGAACCAACTATTTATTTTGTCAATTTTTTGTATTGTTTCTTTTGTTTCAAGTTCGTTGATTTCAGCTCTGAGTTTAACTATTTCCTGTCTTCTACTACTTTTGGTGTTGGTCTGTTCTTCTTTTTCTAGGGCTTTGAGCTGTAGTGTTAGGTCATTTATTTGTTGATTTTTACTTCTTTTATTGAATGCGCTCCATGAAATAAATTTTCCTCTAAGTACTACTTTCATAGTGTCCCAAAGATTTTAATATGATGTTTCTTTGTTCTCATTTACCTCTAAGAATTTTTTAATTTCCTTCCTAATATCTTCTGTTATCCATTCATCATGTAATAGCATATTGTTTAATCTCCAGGTGTTGGGGTAGCTTCTGTTTTTTACTCTTTCATTTATTTCTAATTTCAATCCATTATGATCTATGATAGAATACAAGGTAGTGTCTCTATCTTCTTGTATTTGCTTACATTAGCTTTGTGGCATAATATATGGTCTATTTTGGAGAAGGATCCATGTGCTGCTGAGAAGAAAGTGTATTCGCTCTTGGTTGGATGGTATATTCTATAAATGTCCGTTAAGTCTAAATTATTGATTGTGTTATTGAGGTCTATGGTTTCTTTGTTCAATTTTTGTTTGGAAGATCTGTCCAGTGGTGACAGAGGTGTGTTAAAATCACCTAGTGTTATTGTGTATGGTCTATTTGGTTTTTGTAATTGAGAAGGATTTGTTTGACATACATGGATGAGCCACTGTTTGGGGCACAGATGTTCATGATTGTTATGTCTTGCTGATTTATGGTTCCCTTAAGCAATATGTAATGTCCTTCTTTGTCCCTTCTGACTTACTTTGACTTGAAGTCCACATTATCTGAAATGAGGATGGATACCCCAGCTTTTTTGCTGAGTCCATGTGCATGGTATGCTTTTCCCCATCCTTTCACCTTTAGTCTATGGGTATC
Source organism: Sciurus vulgaris (assembly GCF_902686455.1). NCBI lineage: Eukaryota > Metazoa > Chordata > Mammalia > Rodentia > Sciuridae > Sciurus > Sciurus vulgaris. The sequence continues at coordinate 117,898,209 of NC_136470.1, forward strand.
TCTTTCTATGAGGTGAGTCTCTTGCAGGCAACATATTGTTGGATCTTTCTTTTTGATCCAATCTGCCAGTCTAGGTCTTTTGATTGATGAGTTCAGGCCATTAATATTCAGGGTTATTATTGAGATATGATTTGTATTCCCGGTCATTTGGCTCATTTTATTTATTTATTTATTTATTTTGACATGACTTGGTTCTTCCTTTATTTGACAATTCCTTTAGGATAGTTCTTCCCATTGCTGATTTGCTTCTTTGTTTTTCATCTCTTCCTCATGCAATATTTTGCTGAGAATGTTCTGTAATACTGGCTTTCTTTTTGTAAATTCTTTTAGCTTTTGTTTATCATGGAAGGATTTTATTTCATTGTCAACTTTGAAGGTAAGTTTTGCTGGGTATAAGATTCTTGGTTGGCATCCATTTTCTTTCAGGGCTTGAAAAATGTTGTTCCAGGCCCTTCTAGCTTTTAGGGTCTGGATTGAAAAATCTTCTGATATCCGTATTGGTTTCCCCCTGAATGTAATTTGATTCCTCTCTCTTGCAGCCTTTAAAATTCTGTCTTTATTTTGTATGTTAGGTATTTTCATTATAATGTGCCTTGGTGTTAGTCTGTTGTAATTTTGTATATTTGGAGTCCTATAAGCCTCTTGTACTTGATCTTCCATTTCATTCTTCAGATTTGGGAAATTTTCTGATATTATTTCATTGAATAGATTGTTCATGCCTTTGGTCTGTTTCTCTAAGCCTTCCTCAATCCCATTAATTCTTAAATTTGGCCTTTTCATGATATCCCATAATTCTTGGAGATTCTGTTCATGATTTCTTACCATCCTCTCTGTTTGGTCCACTTTGTTTTCAAGGTTAAATATTTTGTCTTCGATATCTGAGGTTCTGTCTTCCAGGTGTTCTATCCTATTGGTTATGTTTTCTATGGAGTTCTTAATTTGGTTTATTGTTTCCTTCATTTCAAGGATTTCTGTTAGGTTTTTTTTTTTATTATCTCTAACTATTTATTGAAATGATCTTTTGCTTCCTGTATTTGCTCTTTTAACTGTCGATTGGGGCGATCATTCAGTGCCTGCATTTGCTCTTGCATCTCGTTATTTGCTTCCCTAATCATTTTTGTTATGTACAATCTGAACTCCCTTTCTGTCATTTCTTCTGCCATGCTTTCGTTGGGTTTCATTGATGTAACATCTAGATTTGTTTGGGGCATTTTCTTCCCTTGTTTTCTCATATTGTTCAGGTATCAGTTGACCGCTGTGATATTGCAGATTTCCTCTATTGACTTATAATGTCCCTGAAGATTTCTAGTATATCCCCTCTTAGCCTTCAGTAGCCTGAAGTCTTGGAGGAAGTTGATAATGTGGTGCTCCACAAGAAGCTGACTCCCTAGGGGTGGTGGCCTTCCGGTGGGGTATATTCCCTGCTAGTGGGCAGAGGTACCTTCACTTGCTGACGAATGGTCATCCAAAGGGGAAGTAGGATATGGGCTGATGCAAGGCCAGTTTGGGCCTGTGTCTCTGATTTTACAGTCCTTGTGGGAGAAGCTCACCCGGCAGGGAGGACTCACCTGGTGGGGAGGTCTCGCTGGTCAGTTCCCCTCCTAGAGGTTCCGTTCAATTCACACCTACTGCCTGGGCTGCACAGCCTTTTTCTGCAATGATCCCAGGGACCCGGACCTACCTCCTGGGCCTGGAAGCCTCGCCCTTCACAGATGAATCTCCTTAGGTTGCCTCTCCTCAGAGAAGCTGCCTGCTCTCCTGGAGCCTTCGCTCTGCCCCTCAGTTTGTCTGTGTGGCTCTTCCACCAAGAAGCTGCCTAGGTCCTGGGACCCTGCTCTGCACCTAATTGCCTGGCTATGTGGCCCCTCCTCTGAGTAGCCACCTGGAGCCTGTTACAGTCACTCCGAGTCCCAGTGACCCACCAAACGCCTCTTCCTCCGGCAGCCGCCTGGTGTTCCGTGAGGCTGCTCTAAGTCCAAGTGACCCACCGTGCACCTTCTTCTCCACCAGGCAGTCACCCAGAGATCTGGTGCATTCGTCACGAGTCCCAGGAACTCACTGTGCACCTCCTCATCCCGACTGCCACCTGTAGCCTTGGTGCAGTCACTCTGAGCCCAAGCACCCCGCTGCGCTTCTCCTCCTCCTCCAGACAACCCCCTTGTGTTTAGGAGCAGTTGCTCTGAGTCCAAACCACTCACCACGCTGCTCCTCCGGATAGCTGCCCGGAGCCCTGGTGCAGCTGCTCCAAGTCCAAGCGCCGTGCCAAGCCCGTGCTTCTCCTTCTCCTCTGGGCAGCCCCCGGTTTCAGGGGTGGTTGCTTTCAGTCCAAACAGCTCACCGCGAACCCCCTCCTTTGGGCAGCCTCCCAGAGCCTGGGTGTGTTGCGCTGAGTCCAAGCGCTGTGCTGAGCGGCCTCCTCTCCGATGCTCCCAGTTGCCCATGTTCACTGCTCCAGCGGGGGGAGGCGTGTCTTCGCTGGGCAAATCTACTTCACAAAGTTCCCTGCATTCGGGGACTACTGCCCCATCCAGGACGCCTCCCCAACAGGAGAGACTCACCCGGCTGCTTTGATTTGGTCTCAAGTCTCTCTATATCTCCTCTTCTTGAGTCCTGAGTCCACGCTGCTCCTCCGGATAGCCGCCCGGCACCCTGGTGCAGTTGTTCCAAGTCCAAGCGACATGCCGAGCCCGTGCTTCTCCTTCTCCTCTGGGCAGCCCCCTGTTTTCAGGAGTGGTCGCTTTCAGTCCAAACAGCTCACCGCACACTTCCTCCTTTGGGCAGCCTCCCAAAGCCCCGGGGGGTTGCTCCGAGTCCCAGCGCTGTGCTGAGCGGCCTCCTCTCCGATGTTCCCAGTTGTCTGCGTTCACTGCTCCAGCGGGGGGAGGGGTGTCTCGCCGGGCAAATCTACTTCACAAAGATCCCTGCGTTCGGGCCTACTGCCCCGTCCGAGACGCTTCCCCAACGGGAGAGCCTCACCCAGCTGCTTTGAGTTGGTTCCAAGTCTCTCTATATCTCCTCTTCTTGAGTCCTGAGTCCTGGAGCAACATGAAACGCAGCCACCCTCTAGTCCGCCATCTTGAATCCCCCCGGATCTTTTTTATATTTTATTTAGAGACTGGGTCTTACTGAGTTCCTTTAGGACTTCACTAAGTTGCTGAGGCTGGCTTTGGATTCACAATCCTCCTGCCTTAGCCTCCTGAGCTGCTGGGATTATAGGTGTGCTATTTTTTTAATCTTTTTGTAAGCATTGTTTATGAGGTTGAGAAAGTTCCTCTTTGTTTTCTGAGAATTTTTATTATTAATCGAATTTTATTTTTGTCAAATGCTTTTGCTATCTATTGATATGTTCATGTGACTTTTCTTTAACTTGTTGAGGTGATGGATTATGTAAATTGATTTTTGAATGTTAAACCAATCTTGCATACCTGAAATAAATTACACTTAGTCATGATGTATAACTGTTTTTAATGCATTTTGGGATATGATTTGTTAATTTACTTTGAAGATTTTTGTATCTATGTACATGAAAGACATTAATCTGTAATTTTCTTTTCTTGTAATATCTTTGTGTGGTGTTGGCAATAGGGTAATGCCAGTCTCATAAAATGAGTAAGGAAGTAATCTCTTTGAGGCTATCTTCTGAAAAAGAGAGGGAGGAATTGGTATAATTTCCTCCATATATGTTTGGTAGAAATCCCCACCTTCAGTGAACCTATGTGAGCATGGTGTTTTCTGATTTGCAAGATTATACACTAACTCAATTTCTTCTTTTTTGAGTTTTTGCAGACAATGTATTTCAAGGAATTGGTCTTTTACCTGGTTTGTTAAATTTGTGGGTATAGAACTGTTCATATTATTATTATTATTAATATTATTATTATTAATTATTATTATTATTAATCTCCATTAGCCCTGTAATGATATCCTCTCTTTCATTTCTTACATTATTAGTAATTTGTGTCCTTGCCTTCTCTTTTTTCTTAGTCTGACTAGGGGATAATCAATGTTATGATCTTTTCAAAAGACTAGCTTTGGGTTCATTGATTTTAAATTTTGACTTTTTTCTTTCATTTATAGTTTCATTGATCTTTGTTCTTACTTTTAAAAGAATTAAATTTGTTCTAATTAGTTATACATGACAGTAGAATGCATTTTGACACATTGTACACAAATGGAGCACAACTTCTTCCTTTGGCTGAACATGGTGCACCCTGGTAGTGTAATCATACATGTATATATGGTAATAATGTCCATCTCATTCCTCCATTCTTCCCATCCTCACACTCCCTCTCTTCCCCTCACTCCCCTCTGCCCAATCCAAAGTTCCTCTATTCTTTCATACCCCTTCCCCCCATTATGAATTGGCATCCACTTATCAGAGAAAACATTTGGCCTTTGGTTTTTTGGGATTGGCTTATTTCACTTAGCATGATATTCTCCAGCTCCATCCATTTACCTGCAAATGCCATAATTTCATTCTTCTTTAAGCCTGAGTAATATTCCATTGTGTATATGTACCACATTTTCTTTATCTGTTCATCTATTGAAGGTTTCATAGTTTAGTTATTGTGAATTGAGCTGGTATACACATTGATATGACTGTGTTACTGTAAAGTGCTGATTTTAATTCATTTGGGTGTAAACCAATGAGTGGGCCAAATGATGGTTCTATTCCAAGTTTCCTGAGGAATCTCCATACTGCCATCCGTTGTGGTTGCACCAATCTGCAGTCCCACCAGCAAAGTATGAGTGTACCTTTTCCCCACATCCTTGCCAACATTTATTGTTGCTTACATTCTTGATAATTGTCATTCTGACTGAAGTGAAATGAAATCTTAGAGTAGTTTTGATTTGCATTTCTATAATTGCTAGAGATGATGAACATTTTTTCATATATTTGTTGATCAATTGTATTTCTTCTGTGAAGTGTCTGTTCAGTTTCTTAGCCCATTTATTGATTGGGTTATTTGTTTTTTTGGTATTAAGTATTCTGATTTCTTTATATATCCTGGAGATTAATGCTCTATCTAAGGTTAGTGTGGTAAAGATTTTTCTCCCACTCTGTAGGCTCTCTTTTCACATTGATTGTTTCCTTTGGAAGCACATTATTTTAATAATAATAAATGCTGGCTAGGATATTGTAAAAAAGGTATACTTACTCCTTGTTGTTAGGACTTTAAATTAGTATAACCACTCTGAAAGAAGTACTGAGTTTCCTCAAAAAATTAAGACTGGAACCACCTTATGACTCAGCTGTCCCACTCCTTGTGATTTATCCAAAAGAACTAAAATCAGCATACTATAGCAACACGACCACCTCAGTGTTATAGCAATACAATTCACAATAACCAAATAATGGAATCAGCCCAGATGCCTGTCAATAGATGGATAGATTAAGAAAATATGGTATATATACACAATGGAGTTTTCCTCAGCCACAAAGAAGAATAAAATTATGGCATTTGCTGGTAAGTGGACAGAAGTGGGGAGCATCATGCTAAGTGAAATAACGAGACTCAGAAAATCAAGGGTTGAATGTTTTCTTTCCTATTAAGAAGCTATAGAAAAGTAAGGGGAAAACGAGGGAGGATTGGATTGGCTAACATAAAGATAACATAAAGATAAAGTAGAAGAAGGAGATTGAGAGGGAGGGAGGAGGGACAAGAAAGGGGAGGAAATGGGGAATGAGTTTAACCAAATCACATTATGTAAATATACCACAGGGAATTTTACCTTTACCTGTCTGTAGAAAGCACCAATCCAGAAAAAAACAAATAAGCAGAAGGAAGATTAGTAGAGGAAGGAGAATAGGGGAAGGGAGGAGAGGAGGGAGGGTGGAGAACAGGGTCTGAAATGAAATAAGTAAAATTCCATGCACGTTTTGATTTTGGCAAAATGAACTATAATGCTCTAATAAAAAAGTACATTGTTTAATCTCTACATATTTTGGAATGTTCCCATTCTCCATTATTGACTTCTGATTTTATTCCATTGTGGCCCAAGAGCAGATATCATGTTTTTCTATTTCTTTTTGTATTTGTTAAGTTGTGTTTTATGACCCAGAATTTGGCCTGTTTTGGTAAATGTTCCCTGTGAGCTGGAGAAGAAGTGTATCCCTCTATTCCTGGATGAAGTGGTCTATCAATGTCCATTTTATCCATGATTGATGGTATTCTTGTTCAGTTATGGCCTCTTGATTTCTGTCTGCTGAATCTATCCATTTCTGATACAGGGGTGTTGAAACTCCAGCTGTAATAGTGAATCCATGTATTTTTTCTTGAAGTTCTGTCAGTATTTGTCTCAAACAGTTTGATACTTTTGTTAGGCATTTACTTTGTAAGGACTGACCCTTTTATCATCTTATCGTGCCCTTCTGTATCCCTGATAACTCTCCTTGTTTTGAAGTCTGCCCAGCCTGAGATTGCTACCTCTGCTTTCTTTTGATTAGCATTAGCATGGTGTATCTTTATCTATTTACTTTTAACCTATATGTCTTTATGGTTCAAGTGGGTTTCTTGTAGAGAACATGGTGGGGTCTTGCTAGAGTTAGGACAAGATGGATAGAAGGGGCTGGAGTTGGGTATTTCCCTCCCCCACCCAAGGACAGTTGACTCTGATAAATCCAAGTAGATTTGCCTCTGGTAATAATTTCTTTTGCAGTCAGACTTTGTTAAGAACAGTGTACTATAGTGCATTTCAAAATGATTTTTTCCCTTCACCCTGCTGATGCATAGGGTAGTTTTGCTTTGATCTCACTGTGAGAACTTCTTAGTGTGGTGTCTGCCCTATGTCTGGGTCTCCCTGGAGTTTTTAACTCTCAAACTTGTACATAAATTGCCTCTAGCAATTTGTCAAATACAATTTGGATTTTTTAACCCTAGTACTGGTTCCCACCCAAGTTTTAGCTCATAAGCTTCTGCTCTGTTAGTTTGCAATTCTCTGTATCCACCTGTGTAACTCTCAAATGTTGGAGGTAGCAGATTGTCTGCAATTAGGAAGAGTTGTTGATTTTGTTTTTAAACATATTTTTAGGGCAGAGTAACGACTTTCAAGTTACCTCATGCCAGACTAGAAATCAAGAAGTTAGGATACTTTTAAGAGAGACACAAGGTACCACTAACCATTGTGCTGGGATCACAGTCATTAGATTGGTATTGTTCTAGGAAACTACATCTCATATTTACGACTTTTCTCCTCAATGTTTTACGTTTGCATTACTCAAAAGAATAATTTTAAAAGAATGAATTAAAAATGCCTTCAACTGAAATATGATGGGTCAACAAATATATGAAAAAATGTTCAATATCTCTAGCAATTAGAGAAATGCAAATTAAAACTATACTGGGATTTCATCTCACTCCAGTCAGAATGGCAATTATCAAGAATAAAAGTAACAAGCTGGGTGTGGTGGTGCATGCCTGAAATTCCAGAAGCTTGGGAGGCTGAGGCAGGAGGATTGCAAGTTCAAAACCAGACTCAGCAACTTAGCAAGGCACTAAGCAACTCAGCAAGATCCCGTTTCTAAATAAAATACAAAAAGGGGATGGTAATGTTGCTTAGGGTCAGAGGTTGAGCACTCCTGGGTTCAATAAAAAAAAAAAAGAATAAAAAACTAAATGTTGGTGGTGAGGATGAGGATGTGGGGGAAAATGTATGCTCACACATTGCTGGTGGGACTGAAAATTGGTGTAATCACTCTGGAAAGCAGTATGGAGATTCCTCAGAAAACTTGGAATGGAACCACCATTTGACCTAGTTATCCCAATCCTCAGTATATACCCAAAGGACTTAAAATCAGCATCCTACAGTGACTGAGCCACATCAATGTTTATAGTAGCTCAGTTCACTAAAGCTAAACTATGGAACCAAACTAGCTGCCCTTCCAGCAGATGATTGGATGAAGAAAACATGGCATATATACACAGTGGACTAGTACTTAGCTGTCGAGAGGAATGAAGTTATGGCATTTACTAGTAAACTGGTGGAACTGGAGATTATCATGCTAAGTGAAATAAGCTAATCACCCCAAACCAAAAGTCCAATGTTCTCTCTGATATGCAGATGCTAAAACACAATAAGACAGTAGGGGAGGGAAGAGTAGAAGTTCATTGGATTAGACAAAGGGGAATGAAGGAAAGGACGGGGGGATTGGAATAGGAAAGACAGTGGAATGAATTGGACATTACTTTCTATGTTCATATATGAATACATGACCAGTGTAACTCCACTTCATGTACAACCACAATAATGGAAAGTTATACCACATTTATATATAATATGTCAAAATACACTACTGTCATGTATATCTATAAAGAACAAATAAAAAAATTAAAAAAAATCTTCAGCCTCCAAATTTTAGAAACAAATACATTTGGCATTATAAAATTGAGAACATACTCTATATACTCAACTGTTTATTATCCCAGTATTTCTGCTGAATTCACTAGATTAAATTTAGCACTCATTTACTTGCTTTGTGTTGTATTAGGGCAGCCCCTTAATAGAAAACATGGTCCTTTCTTTCAAAACTTACACTAAAGATGAGACAAAAAACAGTAAACAGAAACAAACAAGCAATAGATTGGTAAAATATGTGCTTGAGTTGTTAAAAAATGCTTTAATGTTTGGGAACTGAGTATCTGGATCATGGGAACAATGGAAGGTGGGTGTGGGAGCAGACAGGAAGTTTCTGAAGCATAACTGCGACTTTTATATAAGGACTGTTTAGACTTGGGCAGATGATAAGAAAGTATGGATACCATGGTGTTTGGTCAACTCGTTTGGTCAGACTAGGAATTTAAGAACTCTCTAGTGAGTCTGGATCTATAAAGTTGCACAGGGAAGGAATTATCATAGAGGCCCCATTGTTGGATATACCAACTGGTATCCAAGCAGCTTCAAAAGTGCATAACAAATGCACCTTTGTTATGACTCTTTTGCTTATGAACTGATGAATGCCAACTCAAACACAAAGTGGGAGACACCTGAAAAAGTCCAGGAATTGGTCAGGCTGAGGAAGGTACTGAATTGATGTCATTACAAATACATCTCTTTTCATTTCAAGGTTCTCTTTCATGGTAGCAAGATGACTCCAGAAGCTGCAGGATTCTGTCCCACCAGTTAAGCCACCTCACCAGCAAGAGGACTTTTCCTTCCCAATAGGTCTAGTAAAAGCCTGAGCATTGGCTGATGCTTATTGTCTCTGATGGTCTAGGTCAAGCACTCATAGTTGGATAAATCACAGTGAATGTAGCAATGCTGGCTTAGGCCAAGTGTCCTTCCTGAAATAGGGGTGAGGTCAAGATTCCAGCAATTACATGGATTGATAGTAGGGAAAGGGATTTTTCAAAATAATGTATAATGAATAATCAGAATTGGGCAAGCAAAATCAATAGATGTCTCCTATAAGACACTTTATATACATGACCTCGTGTAAACTTCTAGACAACACATTGCTATAGCCATCACTGACCATAATTTCCAGTTAAAGCCATTGAGGACTGTACTGCAGCACTTTTTCTAGAGACCATTCAGGATGACCTAACCCAACAGCTCTCAACCTTGGCTGTACATCAGAATTACCTGGAATACTTTAAAAAACCCCAGTGTTCACTAAGGAAAGAAATTGAAGACTTAGAAGGTAGAAAGATCTTTTATGTCCTTGCATAGGCAGAATTAATATTTTCAAAATGGCCATATCAATGAAAGTGAACTATAGATTCAGTGTGATCTTCCTCAAAATACCAGTGACATTCCTCACAGAACTAGAAAAACAATTCTAATATTTATTTGGAAGAAAAATAAAAGACCCAGAATAGCCAAAGCAATTCAAAGCCAAAAAGCAATGCTGGACTCATCACAGTACCTGATCTCAAGTTATACCCAGAGCCATGATAACAAAACAGCATGATATTGGCATAAAAACAGACATGAAAACCAACCGAGTAGAATAGAAGACACAGAGACAAATCCACATATAGTCATCTGATTCTTGACAAAAGGGTCAAAACCATACATTGACAAAAAGACAACCTTTTAAAAAATGGAGCTGGGAAAACTGGATATGCATATATAGAAGATTAAATGTATACCCCTATCTCTTCCCCTGCACAAAAATCAACTCAAAGTGGACCAAAGACATAGGAATTAGACCCAAAACACTGAAATTGCTAGAAGCAAACATAAGGCTAACACTATATAAAGAACTAAAAAAAAATTAACAAACTCCCTCTTCCTGCCCAACAACCCTTCCATAACTGGTCAAAAGATCTAAATGGACATTTCTCAAAAAACAAAATACAAATGACCAACAAATATTTGAAAAAAATGTTCAACATCCTTAGCAATCAGGGGAATGCCAAGTTAGAATGGCAGTCATCAAGAATACAAAGAACAATAATTGCTGGCGAGGATGTTGGGGAAAATGTACATTTATACATTTTTGGTGGGATTGCAAGTTAGTACAACACTATGGAAAGCAATATGGAGATTTCTCAAAAGACTAGGAAAGCATGCACTCTATAACCCAGCTATCTCACTCCTTGGTATTTATCCAAAAGTTCTAAAATCAGCATACTACAGTGATACATGGGGGTCTATGTTCATAGCAGCACAATTCACAATGGTCAAGGTATGGAAAAAGTCTAGTGACCATCGACAGATGAATGGATAAAGAAAATGTAGTATAGTAGTTCATTTCTTATAATCAATGAATACTATGCTTTTGTATGGATATAACCATAATTTGTTTATTCATTCATCTGTTGAGGGATATCTTGGTTGCTTCCAGTTTGGGGCAATTAAAAATAAAGCTATTATAGAAAAATTTAAAAAAAGAAAGAAAATATGGCATATATACACAATGGAGTTTTACTCAGACACAAAGAAGAATGAAATTATGTCACTCATGGGTAAATGGATGGAACTGAGAAACATTATGCTGAGTGAAATAAACCACACTCAGAAAGTCAAGTTTTGTTTTGTATGGAGGAGCCAGAGATAGGGAGGGAGGGAGAGAATGAGGGAGAGAGAGAGAGAGAGAGAGAGAGAGAGAGAGAATATGAGAGATGAGAGGATGAGAGGAGGAGGTGATGGGGAAGTATTGGGGAATGAAATATACCACATTATGCTATGTCTATGTATGAATGTACCACAATGAATCATATATGTATATCATATATATGTGTGTATATATATATATATATAGCTATAATGCACTAATTAAAATAATAATAACAGCAATAGAAGGTAGAAAGTGGATCAGTAGAGTAAGGCAAGCAGACCAGGGGAGGGAGGAAGGGAGGGAAGGGAAGGTATTGGGGAATGAGATTGATCAAATTATGTTATATGCATATATAAATATGGCATCCCACTATTATGTATAATTGTATTGCACCAACAGAACAATTCCAGTGTTCAGGCAGATTCCTGATCAGCTGAGTCAGAGACTTTTGGAGTGGGATTATCCATCAGTAGTTTCTAATAGTTCTCCAGTGTGTACCCAAGATTGAGAATCACAAGCCCACAACTTTTTCCTCTTTAAGTAAGATGTAATGAAAACCTAGAGTCATGTTCTGTTTTCTCAGCAGCAATTCCAAGAATAAGGCACACATTCAGACCCCAGGGAGATCTAACTGCCACAGGGAGCTGGGCTGCACCCTCAGTGGAAATAAGGCATTGAGGGCGTAGATGGTGATGGTCTTGATTTGGAGGCTTCATGATTTGGAAAGTAGCTATGGTCCAATGTCATTTATTTCCCTGTGATATAACAGGTCGCATGATGTTTTGGCAAGTGGAAGTATTAGAAATATAAGCAAGAAAACTTCTGATTGCATCACTGTAGTTTCTGCCAAATTTCTGGCAAGAAGGGTGAGTTCATGCCCTTCTGAGGGGTCTTCAGTCTAAGAGGCCCAGACCTTCAAGAGATGGAACCCCATTTTATGCCTTTGGCAGAGCCTGTACCTAGATGATCTGAACCCTAATTCACAAAGTGAGATTTTTGAGCCGATGTTTGGCCCTCTTTCTTTGTAGATTAGAGAATCAAGTCTCAGAAAGGAGCTCATAATTTTAATTATGAGTTCTAATTCTTTGATATTTTCTGCTACTCTTGATCAAAGTTTTGAAAGCCTTAAGAATATATCAAGTGCTTTTGCTTGTTGCTTTTCAGTACATTTTCATATAACGAACTCTGAAGTGTTATGTTCTATTTTTAAACTGCATTGTGATTCAGTTCTTTTCAACATATTTTGAAATAGGTTCATCCATTCTTTCAACAAATACTCACTATACATCTACCGTGTGCCTGGCATCAAAGTAGGTGCCACACATGTTGTATGATGGGGTTTTCAGGGACATTTTAGTAAAAACTAATGGGGTTCTGACATTTCCTGACCTTATGAAGGACTTAGCATTTGGTATTGTCTGTATTTTATATTTTAGCAAAATTGTCTTAATTTCCCAGATAGACTGACTGTATGCCCTTGGAGGGAATATTTTATGTATTTCACTCTTTGTGTCCAAGAACCTATAGTAAGTAGTTTCATGAAGTAGCTATAAATGGCAGAGTTGGATGTGAGAGTTGGTAGATTTGTTAATTAAGCCACAGTCTATGTTTCTCATGTGTCTTATCTGTCTTAATTTTAGAAGATGGGGGCACAACATTCCTGCCTTCAGTTCTAATATGATTTATTTGGATGAACATGTCCTTAGAAGAAGACAGCAGACATTGCCCCACAAAGAAAATCTTGAGAGACTGTTTGATTCTACTGATGAGCTGTGTAATCTAATTGTAGGCACCTCTCTATTTTGGATCCTTGATATCTCCTCTTCCCCTTTATGCCTAAGATAGCCTGAGTTTTGGGAAGTGCAGTTAGAGTCTTTCTAGCGAAGGTCCACCTGATGCAAAGAATCAGCCCTTTCACAGCATCCCTGGACCCTCTCAATCCACCCTCCAGCCAAACCAGAACTCAACATTCTTGCATCTCATATGCTTTATCCTGCATTATAGGGCAAACTGGTCTTGGTACTGCTGCCAAACCTCCCTTCCTCATCTGGGCTGACCCTACCGGATTTGGAAAGTCTTTTGCTTTTTGCAAAGGTGGAACTAGGACTATCCCAAAGTCTTCCCTGCTAGAGCAGGCTCCCCCCAACCCCACCTCTATCAGAACTTGTTTAGAATGGTCCAATACAGTAGTATGACTTGTTACATAATTGTTAAAACTGGTGGAGTTTGCTTCCCATTTGTAGACCATTGTTTTTTCAATCTCAGGATACTCCAGACATGGTCTTTTGCTCTAGAAATGCCTGGAATTGCTGCTGTGTGAGGTTTGAAAGGCAGTTGATTGGCAGTGGCTGTATTGATGAAGCTTCTTATTACCTCCTAAGTAATTAACTTGAGTCAACAAATATTTCTTGAGAACCCACTCTAGAGCATGCACTGAGCTAGGAAGGCAGAACATTTAATATAGTTAGAGATGAGGTGTTCAGTCCTGCTTTCAATAAGCTGGAGGTTGCAGGTCCTGAAGTTGTACCTTTGCCTTCTGCTGGAACTCCATATTCTGGCCAGAGCAGGGTCTTGACCTGTTTGTACTGCCTTTATACTGAATGAGGGATTATAAACCAAGAAAAGAGGAGGGCAAACCCTGCAGGAAGGACAGAAGAGATGACCTGACCTTTAATTTTTACTGTACTTAAGGATCTCTTGCTTCTTTAGCTGCATAGCTGCAAAAGGAAAGAAAAAGAGAAATTAAGCTTGGTGGCTTCAGAATGCTATTTATGTTGTTTTTGAGTAGAGATTTAGCAGTGTAAACCTCCAATTAACTGTTTACATATGTATTCCCAATCCAGTGGGCTCAAGACTTACACTAACACCTTGCTATGTTATTAAAACTTACTAAGCAATTTCCATGTTTCTTTAGTGTCAGATCCTGCCAGAAGGTTGCAAGCTTTATCGTGTGCTTTTTTATTTTGCTGAACTAAGCTTTTTTTTTTTTTTTTTCCTCTTTAAAACTCCATGCCATATGTTATAAAACGGACTGCCCCATAGGAAGCATGGCTTACCATTCAGCATGTGTGATATTTGTCTTTACAGACATTTATGACCAAAGGAATGTAATCAGAAAAAGGGAGGTGATTATCATTATTTCACCATGACCTTCTATTTTGTATCCTGGAAAGTTTTGTTCCCCAATGCTCTGTGATTTGCATGGGATGAATATCCCCACAGGAAACAGCAGGGCCAGCTGGTTGCTGCCCAGCATTCAGTGTGTGGAGACTTCTCTCTAGATACTTAGTTTGGCTGTTATTCCCCCTGCAGTGGGCGCAAAGCTAATACTAGTTGTGTGTGTGTGTGTGTGTGTGTGTGTGTGTGTTTTTCCCCATACTGGGGATTGAACCCAGGGGCGCCTAACCACCAAACCACATCTCCAGCCATGTTTATATTTTATTTAGAGACAGGGTCTCACTGAGTTGCTTTGGGCCTCGTTAAGTTGCTGAGGCTGACTTTGAACTCATGGTCCTCCTGCCTCAGCTTCCCTAGTCTCTAGGATTATAGGCGTGTGCCACTGCACCTGGCCTGATGTTAGTTTTAAGTTCCCAATCCGTCTCTGAGAGTTTGAGCCCTGGAAATTGTGAAAATGAGTGAGTTGGTGCACTTGGTATTTTTTTAAGCTTGGACGCTTAAAAATCTATTTGGGGGGCTTATCTACCTGAAAATGGCAAATTAACTTCTAAAAACTTGTTTATGACACTCTCTGCCAATGATAGCATCAAAGAATCAGAGAATTTTAGTCAGGAGAAGCCTTAGAGATGTGATTCAACCCTGTCTAAGTACTAGGATCTCCACTCTGGTGTCTTGGGACCTCTATGATCAGCAATTTCAAAAGAACTGCTAGAAAACTCAACTCTAGAATAAAAATCAGCCCTTAATATCTTTAGTATCTCATTTAAGGCAGATGTATTTTTTAGTATTGGTCGTTTTAATCTATTTTTTTAAAATAAAGAATGACTTTGATTTGGTGGAATTTCTATGACATTCTAATTTTTCATGAAGATTTCTGATTGTGAACTATGTGGAGAAAGATGATGAACTGGATTGGTAAGACTGCTTATAACTGTGAGAGAACAGTTCTCACAAGCATTTAAAGAAGAAAACACAAGTAGCTGCTGACTTTTTGAACTGTTATACACAGATACCAGAGTCCTGGTCAGCATAATGATAGGGGGCAAAAAACCATGACTGCATACCTTGTGTGAAGTTGTGGATTTTATATAAGGATTGTGGCATAGTCGCTGAGGGAATGGGTGTGGCAGTCTCCTTGTCTGGGGTAGTGTCCTAGATCTACCACTTTTCAAGTCATTTGGTGCCTCAGTTTCCCTATCATGTGCTATAATAATTGCATCTCTTCGGTTTTTGAATTTTTAAAAAATTTTGTTTTTTAGTTGCAGGTGGACATAATACCTTTATTTTATTTTCATGTAGTGCTGAAGATCGAACCCAGGGTCTTACGCATGCTAGGCAAGCGCTCTACCATGGAGCCATAACCCCAGCCCAATTGTACCTCTTTCTAAGATTGTTATGATCATGAATTTAGATGATACTTGTTAAACACTGAGAAAGGTACTTGAGTCATGTTAAGGGCTCAGCAAGCATAAGCATTATCTATTTTCAAAAATAAGCTTGATAAAAGAGGTTGGAACTTCTTGACAAAGACTTGTTTACAGTGTATCCATGCCCTCCAACTACTCCAACAGTGTTCATTAAGATTTCTCATATTGCAAATATATATATGCATATAGGTATATATATACATGTACATATGAAAATTTTTTACATATACATATATAATTTTTTTTTCAGAATAAAAGCAAGAAAACTCCATTAACGAAATGAAGATCCACCTAATCATCGTTGCCCTAATCCTTTGGACTGAAGTGTTGGCAGATCAGAGCCCAGGTACTAGTATTTTTATGTTTATTGTTGTTTGGGAAAATAAATATTTTTTAGATCTCATCAAACTTTATTTTAATAAACAGAGAAATAAAGAATTTACAAAACATCAATGTAGAACGCAGCCGCGGGAGGGAGGGAGGAAGAAAGGCAGTGCAGCGTGAAGACCTTGCCTCCTGTTTGGGGAGCAGGTAGAAAAGATCATGTCTTTTCGAGGCGGAGGTCGTGGAGGCTTTAACCGAGGTGGCGGCGGTGGCGGCTTCAACCGTGGCGGCAATAGCAACAACCACTTTCGAGGTGGAGGAGGAGGCAACTTCAGAGGCGGCGGCAGAGGAGGATTTGGACGAGGGGGTGGCCGCGGAGGCTTTAACAAAGGCCAAGACCAAGGACCTCCAGAACGTGTAGTCTTATTAGGAGAGTTCCTGCATCCCTGTGAAGATGACATAGTTTGTAAATGTACCACAGATGAAAATAAGGTGCCTTATTTCAATGCTCCTGTTTATTTAGAAAATAAAGAACAAATTGGAAAAGTGGATGAAATATTTGGACAACTTAGAGATTTTTATTTTTCAGTTAAATTGTCAGAAAACATGAAGGCAGCTTCCTTTAAAAAACTACAGAAGTTTTATATAGACCCATTTAAGCTGCTGCCACTGCAGAGATTTTTACCTCGACCTCCGGGTGAGAAAGGACCTCCAAGAGGTGGTGGCCCGGGAGGCCGAGGAGGAGGAAGAGGAGGAGGAGGTGGTAGAGGTGGTGGTAGAGGTGGTGGATTTAGAGGTGGAAGAGGAGGTGGAGGCTTCAGAGGAGGAAGAGGGGGTGGTGGTTTCCGAGGGAGAGGACATTAGATGTACATCTGACAGACTTCATCAGTTGACTTCTGCTTTAACTGCACGATCTGCTTCTACTCTGGCTTGGAAACTGGTGTCTTGAGCAAGTCTTGAAGATGTGGTCATCTTATGACAGTGGAACCGTTGTGTCAGTGTCATGCAAAAATGAGTGTGGCAGAACGATCAATTTTGCTCTGAAAGAGCATAAACAAGTCTTACTATTTTGTATAGTGCCTGGTACTCTGTGGGTGCTTAATAAATGGACAGGCGTTTTCATTTGAAGCATATATGAATTTTTTTAATAAAATGTTTTATTAAAAAAAAAAAATCAATGTACCTGGCATTAATTTCTCAAAGATGGTATAATGCCGGGGGAGCGGGGTCATCAACGACATTACGCGTGGCTTGAAAAACTTTGATTGTTCGTTGGCTTGCTTAAGTCTTGGTGTTCCACATCTTTGTGAATAGAGTCAATCCTTAATGTTTATAGGCCAGTTTGAATTGTGGCCTAAAATGGAAGAAAAGAGACCCCACAGAAAAAACATTCTAAGTATTTTTGGGGCTAAACCATTGCCTGCCTTTTTTTCTCCCTCACAAACATGAAAGATACAGGTTGGGCATCCCTAATCCTGAAGTCCTTAATCTGAAGTGATTCAAAATCCAAAATGTTTTGAGCTCTGACATGACACCTAAGTGGAAAATTCCATACCGGACTTTATGTGGCAGGTTGCAGTCAAAATATTGTGTAAAAACTCCTCCAGACTATATGTATGAGGTGTATATGAAACATAAATTTCATGTTTAGACTTGAATTGCAGCTAACCCCTCCAAATATCATTATATACTTACAAATATTCCAAAATATCAAAAAACCTCCAGAATCTGAAACACTCTGGTCCCTAGCATTTCCACTAAGAGATATTCAACATTTGTGTGTATGGAGTGTGAAAGCGAGGTTTTCCTTCTTTCCTCTCAACAGTTGAAAGTATTTGCAACCCTGCACTGTGCCACCATAAGATTTCATGATGAGTTTCTGAGTTACTTTGAAAGAGCCCATCGTTGGACCTTTTCCATCAGATCATTAATTTTGGGAGTGGAGGTGACTGAAAGAGGTAGCTGACATGAACACTATTGGTGCCTCCCCATGCCCAGATTCTATGAGGCAGGCGCACCCTTCCCCAGCTGCTGTCAATATTACCTGAAACAGCCCCAGCTGCCATTCATTTCTGGTTTTCCCAGAGCCTCCTTACCTAAGGGGTGATTCCTATCACCTCTGCTCCTTCCCTCCAATTTCTGTGGATGGCCTGCAGCTGATGACTGTTAGGGGCATACAAAAAACTGGTCCTCTTCCTCAAAGAGGGAAAACTCTGCAGTAATTTGTGCATCAGAGTCACTTGAAGACCAGACCAAAGCTAGACTTCACCTGATGGTATGTTCCTTTGCTCCATTCCTGTCTGGTCGTGCTCTTCCACTACTTTCCCCTACCGAGCCCATCTACCTGAAGTCCCTGCCTCAGACTCTGCTTCCAGGCTGTCCAGCCCAAGATAGCTGTTTACTCTATGCTCTTTCCAAAAATTGCTGTTAGTCCTCAGACCACTTTGGAACTTTCTGGGGCTGGTATCGTATTTTTTATCCATTATACAGTTTTAGAGTTTGGTGCTTTTTTTTTTTTTTTTTTTCTGAAAAAGAAAAAAAAAAGTTATCTTTGGTGTAGAGTTGAGTAAGAAAAATCTGTTGGCTAACTTTACTAAAGTCCTCTTACATGACAATTTTTTTTAATTAAAATCATTTTTGTTTTTACAGACTGCCTTTTGATTCATTGTATGCAAATGGGGTACAACTTTTCATTTCTATGGTTGCACACAATGTAGATTGACACCATTCATGTAATCATACATATACATAGGGTAATACTGTCTGTTTCATTCTACCATCTCTCTATCCCCTACCCCCTCCCACCCCTTTTTCCTCTACACCACCCAAAGTTCCTTCATTCTTCTCTTCCCCCTGCCACCCTCCCTCATTAAATATTGTCATGCAATTATCAGAGAAAACATTTGGCCTTTGGTTTTTTGGGCTTGGCCCATTTCACTTAGCATCATTTACCAGCAAATGCCATAATTTTACTCTTCTTTATGGTTGAGTAATATTCCATTGTGTATATATACCACAGTTTCTTTATCCATTTGTCAATTGAAGGGCATCTAGGTTGGTTCCACAATCTAGCTATTGTGAATTGAGCTGCTGTGAACATTGATGTGGCTGTATCTCTGTAGTATGCTGATTTTAAGTCCTTTGGGTATAAACTGAGGAGTGGGATAGCTGGGTCAAATGGTGGGTCCATTCCAAGTTTTCTAAGGAATCTCCATACTGCTTTCCAGAGTGGCTGCACCAATTTGGACTCCTCCAGTAATGGATGAGTGTATCTTTTTCCCCACATCCTTGCCAACACTTATTATTGCTTGTGTTCTTGATAATAGCCATTCTAATTGGAGTTAGATGAAATCTTAGGGTGGTTTTAATTTGCATTTCTCTAATTACTAGGGATGATGAGCACTTTTTCATGTATTTGTTGATCACCTGTATATCTTCTTCTGTGAAGTGTCTGCCCATTTCCTTAGCCCATTTATTGATTGGGTTCTTTGTATTTTGGGTATAAAGTTTTTTAAGTTCTTTATAAACTTTGAAGATGAGTGCTCTGTCTGAAGTGTGTGTGGAAAAGATTTTCTCCCACTCTGTAGGCTCTCTTCACATTATTGATTGTTTCCTGTGCTGAGGAAAAAAATTTTAATTTGAATCTATCCCATTTATTGACTCTAGCTTTTATTTATTGTGCTATGGGGGTCTTGTTAAGAAGTCTGGTCCAAGCCAACATGATGGAGATTCGGACCTACTTTGTCTTCTATTTTGTGAAGGGTCTCAAGCCTAATTCCCAGATCCTTGATCCATTTTAGCAAAAACAAGCACAGTTTCTTTGTTTGACTTCTGGAAGACACTTGGGATTTTGCTCGACCTATAACATGAGGACATGATCTCAAATGACTACTGTGGTCTAAAATGTAAAGAACGAACAATAACCGTCTTTCCATTGTCTTTTGATTTTGACAGGGCCAGGCCCTGAGTACGCAGATGTCGTGTTCCTGGTGGACAGCTCTGATCACCTGGGAGTTAAGTCCTTCCCGTTTGTGAGAACGTTCATCAATAAAATGATCAACAGTCTCCCCATAGAGGCCAACAAGTACCGTGTGGCCCTGGCCCAGTACAGCGACACGCTCCACAATGAATTCCACCTGAGTGCCTTCAGGAGCAGGAACCCCATGCTGAACCACCTCAAAAAGAACTTCGGGTTCATTGGCGGGTCCCTGAGGATAGGAAACGCTCTTGGGGAGGCTCACAGGACCTACTTCTCTGCACCTACAGATGGAAGAGACAGGAAACTGTTTCCTCCTATTTTGGTGGTCCTGGCTTCAGCTGAATCGGAGGATGACGTGGAAGAGGCTTCAAAGGCCCTGCGGAAAGAGGGGGTGAGGATCATCTCTGTGGGGATGCAGAAGGCTTCCGAGGAAAACCTGAGGGCCATGGCCACGTCTCAGTTTCATTTCAACCTACGGACGGTCAGAGACCTCAGCATGTTCTCCTCAAACATGACGCAGATCATCAAGGATGCAACCAAGTACAGAGAAGGAGCAGTGGATGCTGATATAAACGGTAAGGAAGCCACATCGAAGCATGGGAAGTTTCAGCACATCATCCTCTTGTTCTGCCTCTGCTCATGCTGTTTTCTCTGGCAGGCATCCTACTGTACTCCTTTCCTTCTTACAGACCAATAACTCTGTTGTCATTTAAATCTCAACCCTATACTCTTGTCCTCTCATTTCTTTTAGGGTCTGACAGTTTCTTCCTGTGGATACCTTATGACAGCTGTAATTTCTATAATCATCCATTTCTGTTTGCTCCCTTCCCCAGCAATGAACTGGTAGCACCACAAGGGCAGAACTGGCCACTTGTTCTCATCTCTATATTCTCTGGGTCTAGAGAATGAGCTGGTGTTCTGTTTCTTAATGAATGAACACATGAGAACCTTACAGGTACAGAAATAAGATCCTTGTCTGTCTTCTTTTCCTCACAGTCCTGGTTCAAAGGAGGCACAAAATAAATAGTAATGCCCATCAACGAATGTATAGCAACATCCAGTGGGAATGATAGCCTTAGAAAGAGACTCATTAGCCCATGTTTTGCATTCATCCAAGCAGAAAAGAGATACCCTCAAGCTGTGCAGTAGTGTGATTCTGTGGACCACAATCTTGAGCCTGTGTGTGCTGTGTGGCTCATCCCTCTCTGTGCCATTTTCCCCTTGGAGGCAAAATTTCTCTAATAAGTATCAATGTCTGATGAAGGCAGAATTTTGACTCATGATCTCTCCCAGTCATATAATCATCTTATGCTGATATCTTTACTTTTAAGATACATTTTTCCACATTTTTACATTTTTTAAAAATTATAAACAAATGGGATACATCTTGTTTCTCTGTTTGTATATGAAGCAGAGGCATACCATTTGTGTAATCATACATTTACATAGGATAATAGTTTTTGATTCATTCTGTTATTTTTTTTATCCCACCCACCCCTCCCACCCCTCTTATCCCTCTATAGAGTCCCTCCTTCCTCCATTCTTGACTCTCTCCCACCCCCACATTATGTATCATCATCCACTTATCAGCAAGATCATTCATCCTTTGGTTTTTGAGGATTGGCTTATCTTACTTAGCATGATATTCTCCAAGTTCATCCATTTGCCTGCAAAATGTCATAATTTTATTCTTCTTTATGGTGGAGTAATATTCCATTGTATATATACCACAGTTTCTTTATATATTCATCAATTGAAGGGCATCTAGGTTGGTTCCACAGTGTGGCTATTGTGAATTGAGCAGCTGTGAACATTGATGTGGCTGTATCTCTGTAGTATGCTGATTTTAAGTCCTTTGGGTAGAGGCCAAGGAGTGGGATAGCTGGGTCAAATGGTGGTTCCATTCCAAGTTTTCTAAGGAATCTCCATACTACTTTCCTGAGTGGCTGCACTAATTTGCAACCCCACCAGCAATGTATGAGTGTACCTTTTTCCCCACATCCTCGCCAACACCTATTGTTGCTTGTATTCTTGATAATCGCCATTCTAATTGGGGTGAGATGGAATCTTAGGGTAGTTTTGATTTGCATTTCTCTTATCACTAGAGATGTTGAACATTTTTTCATTTATCTGTTGATTGCTTGTAGCTCTTCAGTGAAGTTCTGTTCATTTCCTTAGCCCATTTGTTGATTGGGTTATTTATATTCTTGGTGTCAAGTTTTTTGAGTTCTTTATACATTCTGGATTAGGATGTATCTTTCAGTGCTTTCTTTTTTAAAAAAAATTTGAAGTACTGGAGATATATCTCACAATCTTATGGATATGAATGAAGTTGTTTAGAAACAGTGCAAATTAAACTTAGTATCCTTCCTCACTCACATAATTCAAGACTTGGCCTGTCATACCTCCAACATGAAATTCTTCCCAACTTATTTTCTGAGAATCCCCACGAGTGTCCCATGGGATAGCACACGCCCTTTCTCTAAGGCTCCACCATCCATGTGATGTCTGTTGGGTGCAAAGCTACTTGAGATCAGAACTTACCCCAGCGTTGCAGTGGGTTTCCTTTGGGGGGAATAATGATTGCCAGGCCAGAAAGCCATCCTGTTATGCCTAAGCTGCCACCCAGCAGATGCCAGAGCTGCCTTCTCTTCTACTCCTGGGAAGTCCCTGTACTTCATGCAGAAATTCAGAACATAAAGATGAGAACATATATCTTCATTCTTGATGCCCTGGGCCAAAAAGGAGTCTGCCTTTGCCCCCCTAACTCACTTTCTTACTTGAACAATGCTCTGTGTCTTAGATGAATTTTCCATGAAGACTTCAAAATAGAAGGCCCTTAAGTACCAATAGTTTACTAGGGAGATGTTCCCAGAAAGCACTAGAAAGGAATGAGGAATATGGGATGGGAAGCCAAACACAGTCTTGGGCAAGCAAAACAGGTCAATTCACAGTTCCTTGGAGGTGTTCAATGCGTGCCATATGGATGAGAAGATTCAGCCATTCTCTCTGGAGGAAGGCAGAAAGAATCTCCAGTATACTGGACTTTCCTGGTTGCCTCTGTATTCAATTGGTGATGATGGCGGGTCATCTGGACAGTGCTGTCTAGTGCTAAAGCCCTGGAAGTCAATTGGTGTAGTACAAGGTAGCCTGAACTCAAAGTTAAAAGATCAGGACAGTGCCATTCGCTGGCTATCTGATCTTGGATAAGTGATGCCATCTATCTTGCTTTTCATCAGCATCCTCGTTTGTAAGATGCATGAGTTGGTGTGCTTGAAGCTTCCTTCCTGCTCTACCATTCATTGTCCTGTTTCATAGCGACAGCTATGGGCTCATTCTTCCCCTCCCCCAGTCAGACCACATAGACTTTAATAATAAATAGCCTTCATGAAAAATAGATTTATTTCCCTTGTAATGTTATATGGCTTAGGATACCAGTTGTTGTCCTTTGTTTGGATAACTAGGTTGGTGATGACTTTTCCACCTTCAAATCTGACTTCCAGTGTGTCCTGAGAATTGACATGCAGCTGGTGGAAGGGAAAAAAGATGGAAGATCACCCTTGGGAGTGTTTTATGGACTGAGCCTGGAAGAGGCTGACATTATTGCTCATATTTCACTAGTCTTAGTTGCATGGCCATGGCTAACTTCAAGAAAGGCTTGAAAATCAGGTCTAGCTCTCTGCTCAAGAAGAGGAAATGGGGTTTGGTAAGCATCCAGAAGACTCTCTTCACAGTATTGCCCCTGAGGCACTGGGGAGTCCATTTTCCTTCACTCTTTGCCTGCCTTGGGGAAAAAAATGTAGATGCCATAGCAAGTCCTTAGGGATATGGAAGAAACATCCTGTGGCCCTCCACACTGGGGACCCTGGAGGACCTCCGGCCCTCTAGGTGTCTGCTTAGCCTGAGCTCTCTGGGGCAATGGGGCTCTAGCTTCTTAGAGGGCGCTGTGTGCAGATCATGTTTCTATCACTACTTCTAGCTTACCTCACAGCAGGGTAGTATAACAAGATATTCCTTGGCAGGACCCCGTCCTTACCTTTTAGAGATTAAGAACAAGGGCTTTATAGTCAGGAAAGTCTGGGTTCAGACACTGGCTTGGCTGCTTCAGACCTTGAGTAAGCTCCTTAACCCCTGTGCTTCAGTGTCTACCTTGTAACACGAATGAGGTGACTTGTATGGCATTTGGCACATGGTTTACTAGTATCGATAGTAACCACTGTTGGCAAATAAATCCTAACCCAAGGAGGTCATACTGGGAGTTCGTTTTAGTTCACTGTGTGGGATTCAGAGTAAATTGAAAGACTTATAAGATTATTTTAAGTTTCACAAATATTCTTGATTTCCCACCAGGTGCCAGGCACTGAAGGGATAGAGATAGTAAGACATGCCTTCTGATTGCTAAGATCAGAGGAGCTAACGGGCAATTCTTAGTGAGATGAAGCTTATCTCTTGGCTACAGTTTCCACATTTGAGGTATGTCTGTGCTTGGAGTGGCTACATGTGAATATGGCCTACTCTTCTTTAGAATCCAGATTCATATAATTCATTGCTCATGTGGCATCTCCTCTTGGATGCTCAGTGGCATCTGAAACTGAGTATGTCTGAAATAGAACTCTTGAATCCACTCTATCACCCGTTCCTTCCACTGTCTTCCCTATCTTACAAAAAGACACCCCCACCATCCACTCAGTTGTTTAGGTCAAAAGCCCAGGAAATTTCCATTTCTGTGTATGCTATCAATACTTGAATTCAATTTATCAAGCATTCTGTTCTCCCTCTAAATCATGTATCAAAATGACCCTGGTTGCTCCATCTTAGCTGCTTTATCCTTTCTAGAACCATTATCTCTTTCTAGGGACATTGTTTTAAAATTGTTATCCCTGAATTCATAATTTCCCTTCAGTAACTGGAGTGATACTTAAAACATTTAAACTGAATCACGTGACACTCCCAGATAATCTGGGACCTACCTCCCTCTGACCTCATCCACCATTGTTTCTCTTTATCCACTGGCTCCAGCCACTCTGAGCTTCTTGCTGGTTCTCACCACTTGGTTTTCTTTCTACCAGAATTCCTCTTTCTTCAGAATTCCACATGATTGAATCTTCATTCAGATTTCAACCCAAATGTGATCCTCTCAGAGAAGCGTTTCTTGACTTCTTCGTGTTTGAGTTAAGTTAGAGTCCCCCGCCATTCCACTTCCTTCCACAGCATCGTTACTCAATAAAGTCACCTGTTTTATTTCCTTTCTAGCACTTATTACTATTTGAAATAATATAATCTAGTTATCTGCTCTCCCCTTAGAATGTGAGTTCCCTGGGGTCAGAGATGTTGCTGGTAACTCTTTTCTGCATCCCAGCTCTTGGGAATGGTATTGGTAAAGAAGGTGGTGATCCTCTTGGTGGTGGGGATTGTACTGGTAGTGAAGATGGTGGTCTAAATGCAGTTGCGTATAGCAGTGCTGGTAGTGAAGCTGTTCACCCCAGCGGTGGTGGTGATCATGTTGCTGGTGGCAATTGTACTGGTAATGGAGGTGGTTATGGTGGTGGTGTCCGTAGAGATGATGGTAGTAGTGTGTGGTAGCAAAATTGGTAAGTAGAATTCTTCAGAAAGAGGGAAGAGCATATGCAAAGCCTCTGAAGTCAATGAGCTTGAAAGTCATGTTCAGAATTTTGATCTTTTGTTTGCTAAGATAAAATATTGCTCTGCATCTGTCATGACTACCTCTGTTTTCACTCATACCTTTTGGAAACCAGTGAAGTACCTGTCTTACTCTGGGTTAGTGTTTATCCTAATCTTCATACTTTTTCTCTCTCCATAGTTCCCTTCCCTACAGCCTGTCAGAAAGATTCACTTGCAGACCTTGTGTTCCTGGTGGATGGGTCATTTGGGACCCAACGAAATTTAAGAAGCCTGCAGAAGTTCCTGGAGAACATGACTAGCTCCTTAGATGTGAATTCTGATTGCCTGCGACTTGGACTGATGAGCTACAGCACGAGGGCTGAGACGATTTCTTTTCTGAAATCAAGCACAACCGGATCCGAATTTCAGCAGCAAATCAGGAAGCTTTCCCTTCAGGCTGGGAAATCCAATGCTGGGGCTGCCATGGAGCAGTTGAGGAAAGAAGGTTTCTCAGAGTCGAGTGGCAGCAGAAGAGCACAGGGGGTCCCTCAGATTGCAGTCCTGATCACCCACAGATCATCAGATGACGAGGTGCGTGAGGCTGCGTTGAACCTTCGGCTGGAGGGTGTAACTGTGTTTGCTATGAACATCGAAGGGGCTAACAGTACTCAGTTAGAAGAAATAGCATCTTACCCTACAGAACAGACAGTTACCACCTTGAACTCCTATGCAGACTTGGAATCTTATAGTAGAAAGTTCCTAAAGAAGCTCCAGAATGAAATATGGACTCAAATTTCTACTCATGCTGAACAAATGAACCTCGACAAAACTGGTATGTTTTCAAAATATGTATTTCTTACTTTATGGTAAACTGAATGGTTGCCTAGTGTTGGGGCAGGGGTGAGGATTGAACATAATTGGATAAGGGTACTTTTGGGAATGGGGGGAACCCAAACCGGATTTTGATCATGGTTGCCCAAATTTGTAAACTTACCAGAAATCATTGAACAATATACTCATAACAGATCAACTGCATAGCATGTAAATCATGCCTCAATAAAATGTAAAAAAGTTGTATGTGTTAACTGTAAAATATTTTAATTGTATGGATGGATATAAAGAGGAAAGTAAAACCACCTGTAATCCTAGCTTCAGATAAATTATTAACAATTATTTCTCATCTTTTAGTCTCTTCTCTGCCTTTGTCTCTCTCTCTCTCCACTCACTCTGCTCATGTAAGCCCAGGCCCATATACACCCAGTTGTAAAATTATGTATTCGTGCTCCAGTAGAATGTTCTGTGAGATGCCGACGTAGGTGTACTGTCCAATAAGGCAATTGCCAGCCATCTGTGACTTTTGAACACTTGAAATGTGAGGGAGGAACTGAATTTAAAAAAATTTAAATGTCATTCAATTTTGATTAATTTTTTATTAGCCATTTAGGTCTAGGGTCTGTTTACTGGACAGTGCAAACATACGTAGTTTGGTAACTTGTATCAGTTGCAATCACTTTTGGGTATGACTAAGGAAGAAATCAGAGTAAATGTGATTGAAACAGGACAAAATTATGTTTACTGCTTCACAAATAAGTCCAGAAGTAGGCAGATGAATCATCATGGTACACCACAGTGTTGGGGATCCTTTCTCTTCCTGATATATATATACATATATATATATTTGCTGTTGGTGGCTTTTATTCCAAGGATCATAGTCCAGGATGACAGCTTCAGGCATCACGTTCACATTCAGCAAACACTTAATGCAAAAGGGGAAGAAAAGGGAGGTGCCCCTGCCATTCTTCAAAGAAGTCACACACACATTTCTGCTCATGTCCCCTGGGTCAGAAGTTGGTTACATGCCACACTTAGTTGTAACTAAGTGAGTTGTAATGGGAACTGGGAAATGTAATAGTCAAGTATCCAAGTAAAAAAATTGGAATTCAGTTAGCATAGAAGGAATGGTTATTGGTAACCAGTATTTTCTGCATTACTTGCCTTTTTTTATTTATTTTTTTTATTTTTTTGGTCTTAGGGATTGAACCCAGGTGCACTTAACCATCAAGCCACATCCCCAGCCCTTTTTATATTTTATGTAGAGACCAGGTCTCACTGAGTTGTTTAGGGCCTTGCTATGTTGCTGAGGCTAGCTTTGTACTTGGAATCCTCCTGCCTCAGCCTCCCAAGCTGCTGGGATTACAGGGGTGGCCCACTGCACCCGGCTCCACTTTTTAAATCAAATTTACATCATAAACTTTTGTCTATTTCCTTAGACGTTATTTTGCAAGATACTTTTTAGGTTGGCTGTAATATTCTATTGTATGGATTTATCATAATTTGTGCAACATATTTTGAATTGTTGAGTATAAGGGTCAATGACAATGTTTTGTTCTTTTAAAAATCTTGTACCTATGTCTTTATGCACATGAGTGCTTCTTCACATTTTGATTTTTTAATTTTTTCTTTCATCATTCTAGTCAAGGACATCCTAGTTAAGATGCTTTATGAATCTGCTCTAGTTTACTGAGCTCTTTTCAAAGGTACATGCCCAGAGATATTTGATAAGACTGAGCGTATCTCATTCTGAGATATCTCCTGCCTTCACACATTTTCTCTACAGATAAAATGTTTTTAAGTAATTGAAACTAGTATTTGACAGCACTCACATGGAAAGGAATTGCCATCTTCAAATGATATTAAAAGGGCTAAATTTAAAATTCAGGCCTGTCAATTAAAGACCAGTTTGAAGATGCACACAGGGCCAACCCTGGTATTCTGGCACGTATGTACTGCAAGGCAGCAACAAGAAACAAATCCTCTGTTACTTCCTGAGCAATATGTAGGGGAGTCCCTCAGAGTGGCAGCTGCCTTATTTTTATATTAGTTATTAGGCACAGGAGGGATGTATAGTGTGGTCCCTCTGAGGAAGTTTGCAATGATGTGATAAAACCGATTACTGTCATTATAGAAATTCTAAGTGGGAAGCTATGGGACCAATGCTAGGGTACGGGCCATCCAAGGAGGATCGCTGTCTTTCACAAGGCCTCACCAGGTAGCTTCTAATTCACTCAGTTGCTCTCAAATGTTGGTACCTGACTTAAGTTGGATTCCCTAGATGCCAGTCAAGGATTCACATGAAATTGATATATTAAGGAAGTGCTCCCAGGAAAGACTTGAGATTGGTAGGTGAGGATGTGGGTCAGGAAGGGAAGAATGACAGTCCCTTTGGACTGGAAGCTCATGTTGGCTGAATTCCATGGTGCCATTCTAGAGGCAGTGTCCTTCAAAACTTAGAGTTGTCCTAGTCAGGGGACAGTGTAATCAGAGAATTGACATTCCAGTGCATGGGGTAATGTGAGTTTCCTGATACTTCTGGCTCAGGTGCCAGGTAAAGAAGATTCTAGCAACCCAGGAACAGCCCTCCCACACGGCTGCTATTGAGAATCAAAATAAGGCGGTAGGTACCAGTGTGCACAAAAGTGACCAGAGATTTCAGGGTAGGCAGGCAGATCACTATAATCTGCTATAAACTTATCAGGCTGCCAAGGAGCTTATTAATTTAGTAGCCCATGACACCCTACGCCTAATGAATCCACCTCTGAGGGTAGGGCTTGAGCACCTGTATTTGTGTGTGTGTGTGTGTGTGTGTGAGACTTGGGTTGAACCCAAGTGTACTTTACCACGGAGCTACATCTCCAGACCTTCTTGTTTATTCTTTAAAAACTTTGAAACAAGGTCTCACTAAGTTGCCCAGGCTGGCCTTGATCTTGCTGTTCTATTGCCTTAGCCTCAGGAATTGTTGGTTTTATAGGAGTGTGATACTGCACTCAGCTGGGCAGCTGTATTTTTGTAAGCTCCCTTGGAAACTCATGCTAGAGATTAAAAACAAACAAAACAAAACAAGAACCTTAGTGAATTTGCCATGGTCCAGAAAGTGTTGACCAGTTTTCCAGTTTCAGAGTGATTGAATCACAGAGAAATAACCTTGTCTCACGTAGTCACTGCTTTATCCACTACATTTGGCACACTGAAGATATTCAATATGTTAAATAGAATGCATTAAACCAAGGGGACACTCACATTAACCAAACTCAAGAGACTGATGTATAGAGAAAGAAGGGCAATTTTCTTTATAACACCAAGAACGATCAATGCCCAGGAGCCTAGATGTTCATTTTCTGTACATGGAACATTCTCTTCCTTGAGTCATGCCACATTTGAATCTAAATTATAATCAAAAGACCACTTGGGATTGTGGAATCTGAGCAAGAGAGTTAGTTTTCTGACTGAAATGTTTAGTGGCATCTAGTTGGGCAGGTATCTTTATTTCAAAATCAAATATATACATTGATAGCTTTCTATATCTAGAACTCCCTCAACCTGTATATGTGATTATATAGGTGAGGCCTTGAGCCAAAGGACCCATTCTTCTTTAGTCCAATCAAAATTTGTAATGATGGAAATGTTCCATATCTGCCATCCAATATGGTAGCCACTAGCTGCATGGAACTGTTAAGAATTTGCAATGTGCAAATAAGGAGCTGACTTTTAATTTTATTTAATTTTAAGTAGTTTAAACTTACATTTTAATAGCAACATATGACTAGAAGCTAGTGTCTTAGCACAGTTCTAGAGAGGGCTGGAAGGTTTGGAATGTCGTAGTTACTCACTGTGATTGATAAATTTTCTTTTGGTTATTGTCAACCTCCATCACCCTCCTGAGGAAACTCAATTCTTCTTTATTAAACTCAAATCAATTCATTTTGCTTACTTTCAAGTTTTACAAGCCTCAGACCAACTCTGTCTTTTGCAGATAACTGCTTATCTTTGCCCTAATATTTTATGTATTGATTTCATAGTTTAATTATCAGGGTCAAACTTATTTCAAGTATTTCTGATTTCTTTAGGAACAACTTCTCAAAGCCTGAAGTAGTGTCAGTAGCCATAAATTTCTGAAATCTGCCAAGAAATAAAATAATTTTGAAATGACTAAATCATTTTGTACTTAAAGTTTGGTTCATGTTCTTAAATCAGATAAGGGCGTAAATAGCCTAAACCTTTGAAAATATGCTCTTCTTCCTTCCCAGTTTTGATGAATGATCACCTAGAGAAACAAGTAGACTATTAAGAAAGTTAAAGTACTTTCAAAATAGATTCAGCTTAACAAAGGAAGGAATAAAGAGAGGTATTTTACTCAAAATTAAAAAAAATTTTTCTTTGATATGCCATAGGCAGAAGCAAAGGCAAAATCTGTTTTCATGGAGCTGACATTCTATGGTAGGTAGCAGACTGGGTTCATGAACAAATGAAAAAGGTTAATTCCAAGAAATGTCATAAAGGAAATAAACAAGTTAATAGGCTAGAAAATGACTGATCTGCTTCAACTAGAGGGAAGTAAAGGCCTTTTTCAAGAACAGACATTGGACTTCAATGAGAAGTACTAACCATCTGAATATTTGGCATTGGGTGAAAGTTTTCCAAGAAGAGAAGAGGGCAAGCAAAGACCCTGGGCATAGTCAAAGGACAGGAAGAAGTTCAATATGGTTAAAACAAATGAAGAATAGCTGGAAATAGGGTCAGAGAAAAAGGTAGGAAGCAAGATAAAGTCAATTTTTGTTTTTGATGAATTCTAAATACACTGATAAATCATTTAAGTAGAAGAATAATATGATCTGATTTTAACTTTAAATATATTATTGTGGTTGTCCTGGGAAGAAGCGATTACTAGGGAAGTAAGAATAGAAGGTCATCAATCCCATGCCATTTCTCAAAAAAAGTGATACAGCATAAGTGTCCAAGAGGGCAGGTGTCAATACTGGAAAAACTATTTAACTTAGAACCCAGAGGTTTGGGAACCTGGTCCTTGCTGTGACCTTGATTAAACAACTCTGCCTTGCTTTGTTTCAATTTTCTCCCCAGATGGTTGTAAATTTCAGTGAAGAAATGGACATGAAAGTTTGATTCTAACAGGCACAGCCTCATGATCCTCCAAAGTTGTAAAGTTCTCTTGCAAAGTTCGTTCCAGGTTCTCTGTCATTAACAGAGAATGCCGTGTTCACTGTTCATTTTTTCCCCTTGTAGGCTGTGTGGATACAAAGGCGGCTGATATCTATTTCCTCATTGATGGCTCCGGCAGCATCCAGAACAAGCAGTTTGAGCAAATCAAGGTATTCATGTCGTCAGTGGTAGACATGTTTAGCATTGGCCCAAACAAAGTTCGAGTTGGAGTCGTGCAGTATTCAACAAAGACCCAAGAGGAATTTCCTATCTCTCACTATCAGAATGATATTGACTTAAAAAAGGCTATTTTTAACATCAATCAACTTGGAGGTGGCACTTTGACTGGAAAAGCTCTGGATTTCATACGGCCAATAATAAAGGAGGGAAAGAAGGAGAGGACAGGTGAAGTGCCCTGTTACCTCATCGTGCTGACTGATGGCAAGTCTGAGGACAGTGTTGTGCAACCTGCCGAGAGACTAAGGGCTGAACAGATCACCATCCATGCAATTGGTATTGGAGAGGCTAATAGAACACAGCTGCAGCAAATTGCTGGGGAAAAAGAAAGGGTCAACTTTGGACAGAACTTCGATGCCTTAAAAAGCATAAAAACTCAAGTTGTTCACAGCATCTGCACTGAAAAAGGTAAGCAAAACAAAGACAAAAGGCTCTATTTTCCTTGTCATCAATTGCTTCAGGCAGGTGAGTGGCCAGGCTGAGTCAAAGTGCCCTGTGATCTGTTGTCTGACTCACAGTTTGCTAACTTCCTTTATCACCATGGAGGGATTCAGTTCCTCATTTTAAACCAACTGCTGAGACCTGGTGAATCTCTCTATAGAGAGCTGCTCTGAAGCTATCTTGCAGGCAGTAGGTAGAAGGTTGCTAAGAATGTTGTGGCCTTATGAATCCCATCACTGTGGTGTGAAAGAGACTGTATTGTACATGTGAATTGTGTGCATGCTGCACATAGGCAGATGAATACAATGGACAGAGAATAGGCTTTGTAGATTAGGGTTCAACTCTTCTTCGGTCTGATACATCCTCATCCATAAAATGTAGATAATATCTACATTCACAGACTCTTCATGGGTTGAGCATCATAAATGTCAATCATTATTTTATATTATGGGTACTCATCTAGTACACAGGGAAATGTTGTTCATTTTTGTTTATGACACAAACACATCTTGTTGTGGGGAGTGGGGAATAGGAACACCAAGGAGCCTACACATGAGGGACTAAAATACTAGCAAGTCTCAGAGCAGGTTCAGATGGAGTGAGGCACATGTATCAGCAGGGGCAGATGAAGCTGCTCTATTGAAAAGACTCCAAACTAAAGTTTGGACTGCAAAGTAAAGAGTCTGTTATACCCCAAATGCAGCTCCCATCTTTAGCAAAACTGAAAGTCTAGTTCTGGAGCCTACGATGATCAGTCATTTTAGTGGTAAGACCCAGAAGTGGCCAGCTCACTGTTACTCATAGCTATTGGCTCAAACTTAGTCACAGAGCCATGTCTAGTTTCAAGGAAGGCTGGGAAAGATAGTCTTTAGCTGGGTAACCATCAGCTTGGGTCTTGAGTGTCAATCCTCCTGGTGGATCTGAGTGTTGGCTTTAAAAAATATTTGTCTTTTCATTTTCCCACATATGGCTGATGCTAAGTGTTTTCAACACTCCCTGAATTTAGAGAGAGACTGGTAGGAGGATGGCAGAGTTTACAGATGGACAGGTGTACAGGCAAAAGGGATGACACTGAAGACAATGTTAAATATGTGTACCAGGGATTGATAATCTTTTATCAATACTTCATAGAAATTGGTCTTAGATGTGTGTATATGTACATATACATATCTATATATGTGTGTGTGTATGCACATATACAGATTTCCAATCCATAAGTCATCAACAAATTTCATGTGTAAAAGAACAGCCTGTGGTGAATAGGTATGTACTTATTAAAGCACTTATTATCCCTACTAAAAACTTTTCAATCCAGTTTCTAATGTTGACTAGCAGTATTTATCAAATTGCTTAAAATTATCCCAGAAAATAATGTCATTTAAGATTACTACAGTGTTTTTCAAGAAAATACATAAAACTCTGGAATATTAGTTGGTCCTATGAATGCTGGGACTTGATTACTTTGGCTAAGATTATTTTTATTTGATCACCATTGAATTCCTTAACACATAGTCTGAGGTTTGGTATATTTTACACCTCAAGAATTATGAATGAGTGAATTATGGATACATGGATTATGAATAAATGAGTGATATATGTATGAATGAATGAACATGTACTTTGAGAAGTTGCATTTCCTTTTTAAAACTCCTTGGATCATCTCCCATGAATTTCTGGTTCAGGGTTCTAGTCTGTGGTCTTCCAAAGATGCAAATAAAATTCTCAAAACACAACAGCAATTGCTGGAGTTTAATTTCAATGTTTCTCATTAATGCATTTATTACTGCTATGCTGTTTTTACCTATTCTGAGAACCATGCCAATTTATGGTCTTTTCTGTAACATGCAGGATGTGAAGACATGAAGGCTGATGTCATGTTTCTGGTGGACAGTTCTGGAAGTATAGGACATACAAATTTTGATACAATGAAAAACTTCATGAAAAACCTGTTGGCTAAGATTCAGATTGGTGTAGACAAAACCCAAATTGGTGTCGTTCAATTCAGTGGTTATAACAAGGAAGAGTTCCAGCTTAACAAGTACTTTACACAAAAAGAAATTTCTGATGCAATAGACAGAATGTCTCTCATTGGTGAAAACACTTTGACTGGAAGTGCACTGGCCTTTGTAGATCAATACTTCACCCTCCCCAAGGGGGCCCGTCCTCATGTCAGAAAGTTTCTCATCCTCATCACTGATGGAGAAGCACAGGATGATGTGAGAGAGCCTGCTATTGCTCTGCGGGACAAAGGGGTGATCATTTTCTCTGTGGGGGTATTTGGTGCCAACAGGACTCAGCTGGAGGAGATCAGTGGGGATGGCAGCCTAGTTTTCCATGTTGAGAACTTCGATCATCTAAAGGCAATAGAAAGTAAACTCATCTTTCGTGTGTGCACTCTGCATGGTAAGTGACCCCATTATTCTTCACGACTCAAGGATGTGAGCTGCTGACTTTATAGGGCAGGCACTGTTAGACTCTGGACTTGGCCCCTGCCTGGACTGGTGCTTTGCTTTGGTTTTGGTTTTATCGACATTATATTAAAATAGCCAACACCTCAATGGATATTCCAGTTTAACAATTTAGCAACTAGTTTGACTCCAAGTAGTCTTGCTTTTGATGACTTCAACTATATTCCAAGAAGTTCCAAGAATTCTTCTACGCTTTCACTCCTTAATATCCACCTACCTGGGTTTTCCAGAGCTAAATTTTGTTTCCAAATGATTTCTTAGAATTGTTTCTTGACTGCCCATAATCACTGTTAAGCAGAAAATGATTAGAAACACAAATACATCTTCCTTATAGTTATATTAAATCCAGCATCTTAAACAGTACTGCTCCACCAAAAAAAAAAAAAAATCTTTCATATTTTAAAGATAGAGTGTACATTTCATTACTTCACATTACTCTTAACTTGTGGGTATTTTATATTTGCTCATTCACATGCTGCCCCTTTGGAAACATTTAATTTGTGATTTTTTTTTTTTTCTGATTGCTTGGAGTGACTGTTTTTATCTCACAAATTGTAGTGCTTTTCAAATTATAGTGCGCGATCTTTAGTTCGAAACTATCAATTTTTTTAAAAAAACTCAGTAACTTGTTAAATAGAATTCACTTTTATTGACCTGGAGTGGGGGAAAATCTTGACCTCCAAATCAAAATAAGAAGGAAAATGGACCCCGCCCCCATCTTTGGTGCAACTATCAATTTTAATGCCTTTTGAATGAGAACTTGCTGTAAATCCACACATAGACTGAAACCGCTTTTGCTCTTAAATCTATCAACCGCTAATATCTGTTTTGGATACAACTAAGAGAATAAAGCAAAGCGTTAGTAAGTTTGTTGTGTGGTTCCCCTGGCAACATAAACACACTGGTTGGACTTCATTCTTCAAAATTATGTATGTGATTTTTTTTACAGAAAGTTAACAAATAAAATATCACATTATAAACTGAGTTTTAGGTGATAGCTCTAAGCCTTCCTTGGTAACACTTAATTGGAGTTTTTCTTCCTCTAAGAGTGGCAGTGAGTTCCCAACTCTTGGTAGTGTAGACAGCTGTACCCAGGGGCCATAGCCTTGACTTTGCAACCTTCATGGTTCTTGCTAGCATTTTTTTGTTTTGATAAATGTAATGATTGTGGAGACCCTGTGTGTGGCATAAGGCAAAGTTTCTGCCTATTCATCCATAAGATGGACTTATACATATTTATTAAGTCATAACTAGTCACCAAATCTCCGTGAACCATTGCCCCAGGTTTTTACCATTATTGCCTGAGCTCCTTCACATTGTGTGAGACTTGGAAATTTGAGACTTCATTGCCAGAAATAAGAATTGGAGGAGACAGACAGGTGGAAAGTAGAAAAAAATGAAATTTTGGAAGGCAGGTGCTTATGCTATTAAGGGAAGGAAATGAGAGGGTGAGATTTTGATTGGAGTGGTTGCTTGCCTTCTAATGTGTAGGAGCGTTGGACTCTAGGGAGGAGGACATAGGAGCCTCAGCTCTTCCTTTCCTTAGGGCCACTTACTGAGTTCTAATTTAGGAGGTCACTGGAAGGAGCATAAATAACCAGGGAGAGGCATGCTGCACATGGGAAATTTTGCCTCTTGAAAGCTCGGAAGACAGCTGGAGCCTGAGAGAGTAGGATAGAAACCTCACTTTGTACAACGAGCTCCAGAACTCTTTAAAATAGTAGGTCAGTTTGACAATCCTCAGTCTGTCTCACCATTAGGTTGGCATTAAACTAGCTTCCGACATTGACTTCCAGTTGCAAGCCTGCTTACCAAAAGGTATTACTCCTCCTAATGGCAGAACAGAGCGGTGTGGCTTAAGAATCGCCAATCGTGGAGTCACACAGATGAAGGCTTAAATGTCCCTGGAATCATCATCTGGGCAAGTGGCCCTTCTCTGACCCTTGTTTTTTTTTTTCTCTGTAAAATGGCAAAAAGCCACCCCTGAGGACTAAGTGAAGTGGCGTGTTTAGCGCCTAGTAGGCTCATGGCAAAGGTTAGATTGCTTTCCTTCTCAATGATCTGTACAGGATGCACTACAGAAAGTTTGGAATCCCCTCTTTTTCTTCTTCTTCTTCTTTTTTTCTTTCTTCAGATTGTAAAAGGATTGAACTGTTAGATGTTGTGTTCGTGCTGGATCATTCAGGCAGCATCAATCCAGACCAGCAAGACAGCATGATTAACCTTACCGTCCATTTGGTGAACAAAGCAGATGTTGGCAGGGACCGAGTTCAGTTTGGAGCCCTCAAATACTCAGACAGTCCTGAGATTCTTTTCTACCTTAACACATACTCAACCAGTTCGGCAATCATTGAGAACCTGAGGAGGCGCCGGGACACTTCCGGAAGGACCTACACTGCCAGGGCTCTGGAGCACTCAAACATCCTGTTCAGGGAAGAACATGGAAGCCGCATCAAGCAAAATGTGAGGCAGATGCTGATTGTCATCACCGATGGGGTGTCCCATGACCGGGATCGGCTCGGGGACACTGCACTGAAATTAAGAAACAAAGGCATCACCATCTTTGCAGTGGGTGTGGGACAGGCCAACCAAGATGAACTTGAGGCTATGGCAGGCAATAAAAATAATACCATCCATGTAGATAATTTTGACAAACTGAAAGATGTTTACCTGCCTCTACAAGAAAGTGTGTGTGACAATGCAGGAGAGGGTAAGTTGCCATTTTTTTTAAAGCTTCTTGGAATGTCGCAACAAAAGTTCAAACAAAAGTATAAATCGTAAATTTGTATAAATCCTGGCTCGCTGGTACTTGGGTATCATGGGTTGACCATTTTTCTCCTTGAGCTGCATGTAGTTTTCTTATCTCTAAAAGAAATGAGTTGTTTGAGCAAGATCCCAGAGTTTCCTCCCACCGCTGCATGCAATGAAGAGATGATACAAGAAAGTTTCAGAGGCATTCCTTGCTGTCTTGCCACCCTGTTGTCTTTTTTTTTTTTTTTTTTTTTTTGCCAGAAAGATGACCCTCCTCTTAGGGACATGGTCACCTTACCCCATTTAATAGGTGCTGCTCCATTGCTTTCTGCTCTCAATGCAACTGACCACTGGTGGTCAGTTTTAGCCAGACTCAAGTAGAGAGTTTCATGATTTCTACAGACAGACTTTTGTCTTCAAAGATCCAAGGCCCTCGGAATGGTATCATAAGCATTCTCTTGGTCCTAAGAGGTTTTCGTGGTCTGTGTTCTTTTCCGGATGAGAACCACTAGTGCAGAGGGAGGGATGGGGGAGTCAAACGTGGAGTAATGAAGACAGGCTGCTGGGGGCAGGAGGGAAGGGGACTAAGCTGATCACATGAGCTATCACTGGGCTGCGTTGGCCACACCTGTCACATTCCATGAGGAAAAGGTGAGACTTGCTACCTGGTCTCAGAAGCAGTAGAGATTGACAAGTCATCTATGGAGGGCCTGTGCCTCTGAATGCATATGTATGTATTGGCCCAGACCCTCAAACATGGCCAACGAATCAACCAACCTACATTCCTTTCCTCTTTCCTCTTCCCTTCCTTCTTCCCTCCTTCTATCTCCTTTTCCTTTTTTTCTTCTTTCCTCTTTACCAATCTGGAATCTGCTTTTGTAGCCAACACAAGTCATACTTCTAAGACTAATGTTTACCTGCTCCCATCTCTATACCCAGTCCAACTCCAGACAAGCTTCCCCTAAATCCTGCATCAGATCTGTGTTTTCTTTGCTGAGTGAAACTGTCTTACCATCACAGAGTTACCTTATTTTAAATATGAAATAATTCATCTTTTTGGCTTCAGATTTTATCTTTATGTAAGAAACACATGATTTACCCCACTGCACAGCAGAAGGATCATCTCAGTTCTGCCTGTTCTTTCTGGTCCGTAGACTCCCACCCTGAAACCTGGTCTCTCCATCTCTCCTGCCATCATGCAATCCAATCTCAACGCTGAGTGATCTTTCTCATACACACTGGACTGTGTCACTCCTCTGCCTACAGGTTTTTGGAAGTTTTTCTCTGTCATTGGGGTCATTTCCAAACTCCCAGGCTCCATCTAATCCCTACCACTTCTCCAAACTATTGATGGCTTCTCCCTTCTTTACAATTCACCTTTTTTCAATTTGTTGTTTTGAAATTTCTCAAATCTTTGTGCATATTATTCTACCCACCATGAGCACAAGCCCATCACTGCAATTGCTACATCTAATGTGTCAAGTTTTAGCTTTGTTTGTTAATATCCTGGCCTGACATCTGACCCCATGTCCTCATTGTGTCTCCCAACTCTTGCACCTTCTATTGTCTGGTGGTAGCACGTAACATGCACTTCCTGCTATTTTATTACCTCTATCTGTCACAAGACAATGAATTCCCTGGGCAGGCTTGGTCTCTTGTTCCTTGTTGGGTCTCACCAAATCAGGTACAGTTCTAAGACTGCAGTCTTATCTTAGGAATATGGGAGCTGCTTTGTTCTTATCTTATATGCTTACATTTTGGAGGTAGATGCTGAGATGGAATTTGGGATACAAGATGTTTATTAGGGACATGCATCTGTGAAATAAAGGGGGAAAGCAAGACAGGCAGAAGAAATCAAGCAGTGACATACACTCAACAAAGCTTTAAACCTAGCAGACAGTTCTGAAGCAAGCATTGTCCATGAGAGTTGTCCAGCATCAGACTAAGACATCTGGGAACCCCCTTCCCTCTGAGTCCCCTAATGTGGGCTGCCCTAGGAAGGGCATGACCTTTGGCAAGGGATCTCTCTGTGGTGAGGCAGATCTGAAGGAGCTGACAGCTGGAGGCTTTTTGCTACCACACGAAGGTCCAACTTCCTTGAAGGTTTATCTGGGCAGCCCATCTGCACCTACTACACTGCCGTCCCAAGGAGTTGTGTGATGGTGGGCAACTCTGGTCTCAGTTGCCATTAGTGACGACTATAGTGCTGCTCCCATCCCAGCCATTGAGTTTGTTTGGAACCAAGTGTAGAAAGTCATTCCTTGGTTTTGGGACATTTCGTATTAGGCTTCTTGAAGATGACCCCATGCCCAGTTCATTACCTATTAGATCTCATTTCATGATGATTTAATATTTGGGTTATGATGGTTAAAAAACATTGCCGTAAAAACAAACGTGCTGAATTTATGGGTAAAAAAGATTTAGATGTCCAGATACTAACTTCACTCCATAGTAATTATATGATTTTAGGTCATCTAACCTCTGAACTTCATTTCTACATGTGTAAAATTAAAATAATTCTTTATAAGGCGGTTGTATTATCTATGTTATGATATGCCAAAAATGTTTTAGAAATGGCACTTCTCAATACACACGGGCAATGGTAGCCTTGATAAGAGTAGGAGTACTAAACACAGTGTAACAGTACTGTTACCTTGATTTGGGTGAATGTTCCAATCAGAGTCTGTTGAAGAGACTTCTAGCCTTTGTAATCCTCTCTTAATGAATATATTCAATCTATGCCTGTTTCCTACTTTCTTTCTGAGTAGCTTGCAGTGTCTTTTCCAATGGATCATGCAAATAATTACAACTCACGAAGCCACTGCTATTATTTCTCTTCCTGCTATTTGTCAGTCTCTTTGAGGGCCAATCAGTGATTTTGCTGCTAACTTATCTCAATTTACTTATCTCAATGTAAAGCAATTTAAGTGGTTGGTAAAGTAATTTAAATATTAGAATAAAGAAAATAATTAGAATGATTCATGAGGAAAATAATTTATTCTTTTTTCTTACTGCAGTCTGTAACCTTCAGGAAGCCGATGTGATTTTCCTCTGTGATGGCTCTAACATGGTGTCTGATTCGGAGTTTGTTACCATGACAACCTTCTTGTCAGACTTAATTGATAGTTTTGATACTCTGTCTCAAAGAATGAAAATTGGGATGGCTCAATATGGGAGCCGCTATCAGGAAATTATTGAGT
The DNA here is from genome assembly GCF_902686455.1 of Sciurus vulgaris. Lineage (NCBI taxonomy): Eukaryota > Metazoa > Chordata > Mammalia > Rodentia > Sciuridae > Sciurus > Sciurus vulgaris. Next base: position 117,938,831 of record NC_136470.1, read on the forward strand.
TGGGAAATACTCTGACCAAAGCCCAGTGGAAATCACGAATTCGGAATGTCTCCAAGAGCAATGGGCAGTCACGAATTGATTTTGCCCTTAAACACGTGAGCTCTATGTTTCACCCATCTTTTGGTGGGAGGAGAAATGCTGGTGTCCCTCAAACTTTGGTTGTTATCACATCTGAGTCTCCCCGCTACAATGTGGTAGATGCAGTGAAAACCCTGAAAGACCTTGGAATCTGCATCCTGGTTTTGGGCATAGGAGATGTTCGTAAGGAACAGCTTCTACCAATAACAGGCAATTCTGAAAAAATAATCACTTTTCAAGACTTCGATAGATTAAAGAACGTGGATGTGAAAAAAAGAATGGTCCGTGAAATCTGCCAGAGCTGCGGGAAAACCAGTAAGTGTGCTTTGTCCAGTTTTATTCAATTATAACTTCCCATTTCTTTATTTCCCAAGGGTCTGGCATGGGCCAACTCTAGCAGAACATTTATTTAGAACAATGTGCAGTGAGAAGAGAGCTCTCCTCTGCTTCCAGGAAGTATGGAATCAGTCACCATCTCTCAGGGACAAGGAGAGGCTGCAGAGCCTGAAGGGACCCTGCTATTTATACTGTTCTCAAAACCTGACTCTCAATCTCTTATTTCCACTGTCTCCATTGCCAGAAGTCCTAGGACAACCTTGCTTCCAGTAGGAAGCAAGGAAAATGAACAGACTGAAATTTATAGACTGAAAGTTTTACTATTTTAACTTTGTAAAACCACCTTGTGAGGGACTCCGTGTGTGTGTGTGTGTGTGTGTTGTGTGTGCAGCTATGTACATGGATACAGTATGTTATTTGAATAATGCTGTCCATATCATCATACCACAGTAAAGATTTGAATTGTCCTTAGAAGTTATTTAATCCAGAGGTCACCAATATAAATGCTACAAAGTCCAGGTGGGTAATGTAGATGGGCAAGAGGGCAGGGTGTGAGGACAATGAAATGGAGAGCAATGTCCCATCTAGTGGGGGTGTCAATATTTGGTTGCAGCTGACAGCAGCCGTGCGGGACTCAGGTCCTGTCAATTTGGGGTGGAGATTGGGAGGGCAGCATGTCAGGAAACAGTCCACATTTTGTGGAGTCTGCACAACTTGCAGGAATTTCTCAGAGTGTTTGTTTCTAGTCCTGTGATGGAAGCATCCTTCAAAAATGTGTTTTTTTTTCCCCCAAGTACCTCAGATCTTTTATGTCTCATTCAAGTGGAGGCAGATGACAGAGGTAGCGAGAGTCCTGGGCCTGCAGCCACAAAGCCAGAGTTCTAACTCTGGAGCAGGAGCAATAGCCTCCATGAATTGCTGTCCCCTCATCTGGAAAATGAGCAACCAGACAGGGTCAGAGGTGACCAGGTGGCCACTTGCACCAGTTTGCTTTTCCTGTCCAGAGCCGACCGACTGCTTGTTAAATTCACTGACAGCATGAACAAAGTGGAAATTTTACATTCAAAAACTGTGGATTTCAGATTCCTCTTTGAAAAAGCAGAAGATTTAACAAGGGTGGGCTCCATTTCCCTCATGGGTCCTCTCGGCTGGAGCTGAACAGTGAGCAGATGCAGGGGTGGGTCTTGCTCTCCAGCCCATTGACCTCATGTTCTGCTCACCTGACTCATCTGCATTATCCACCTAGCTTTTGCAACCTTTTGCATTTGTGACCTCTGGAAATTAAGATCTCTAGAAGAGTTAAAATGTTTATTATGTCATGGTTACATGAATTAGAATATGTCATTATTAAAGAACGAAAGTGCATACACACACCCAAAGCCACTGCGAATGAGACTATGCTATGGTTTGAACTTAAACAGCTACGGGAATGTGTGATATCCAAAAGGGGACAGAGGAGACACCTGTGTTATATGGTGGTAGAACAGACAGTGTCTTTCTTCTTGTATACTTTTTGAGTACCAGAGACCCTCTAGACTCCAATTCTGGGGCATGACAGCTGTCCTTTTTCCTACCCTTCCTTATTCCTGACTACTCATTAATATAGCCTCATTTCCCTTGATCTCCAGATTGCTTTGTGGACATCGTGGTCGGGTTCGACATTTCCACTCACCTGCAGGGGCAGCCTTTGTTCCAGGGCCATCCCCAGTTGGAATCATACCTCCCAAGTATCTTAAAGGACATCACCTCCATCAGGGGGGTGAGCTGTGGGGCAGGTGCAGAGGCGCAGGTGAGCCTGGCCTTTAAGGTGAACAGTGAGCACGAATTCCCTAGCAGGTTCCAAATCTACCAGAAAGCAATATTTGACAGCTTGCTCCAAGTCACCGTCAGGGGGCCAACTCATCTGAATGCACAGTTCTTACAGTCGCTGTGGGATACGTTTGAGGATAAATCTGCATCCCGGGGTCAGGTATTGTGTTCCTTCTGTGTCCCGTTCCTTCCTGTTATAGCTCTAGCTTTCACATCAGCCCATTCTTCGCTTTCCTCTTTCTCCAGGTGCTGCTCATCTTTTCAGATGGTCTTCAGGGAGAGAGCACCATGATGCTTGAAAATAAATCGGACAGGCTCAGAGAAGCAGGTATTGAGTTGAAAATTTACACAGTGAAGTATGGAATATGCTGAGCAAGTCTCTGTTTTCCCTAGGGTGCTCTAGATCTTTGGCCATTTGCAGCAGATACTGTTGGTTCCTTGTCCAGAGGCACTTGATAAGCCCCACACTCTTCCCCCAAATGCTGCAAATGGTATGGCCAAGTGCTTACATCTGCGTTCTACAGGAGGTGCCCTTGACTGACCTGAATCGTGTGTGGATATGCTTGGAGAGAGGGTAGGGTTATACGGTTTCCCGTCTTGGTAACTGGGGCTATCAATCATACATATAGGGCTACAAAGGACCAGTACCCTGGCCTCAAATGAGTCAACTCTGGTACAGTTTACATTCTGGAGTTCCTCATGAATCAGGTCAAGGGTAAGACTTTGCTGAGAAGTATCCCTGTTTACACCTTCCACTTCTTTTCGAAGCTTTTCTGTCTTATTAACCACACTTGCACAAATTCCCTTCTCAGATTCTGCTTCCGGGAAGCCTGACCTAAGACACCTCCTATTGTTTCTGATTGTCCATGTAGAAGATAGCAACTTGGACTGGGAAAAGCACTTCCTACCCTACACATTGTGTCCATGTCATAGTTCTGGATGGAACTGGAAACTAAGTACAGAAGTTGAGAGGAACATGCAGTGAAGTGGAGATGTCACTAATTGTCAAATAGGAAGCATCATTGGAGACTTCCTTAGTAGAGCCCCAAATTGGTTTCTGGGACTCAGCTGGCACAGGCAACCTCCCTAGAGGCCACCGAATTTTCTGTTTTGTTGTTGTTGTTGTTTATGGTGCTGGAAATTGAACCCAGGGCCTTGTGCATGCTGTGCATGCTAGGCAAACATTCTACCAACTGATCTATATTCCCAGCCCCTCTGTTTCATTTCTGGGGTGTGTTACCTTCTCTGCTCTGATCCTTTCAACACCTTCTCACTGGTCTTAGAATAGGTATAAACTTCCTTAATGTGGCCAAGAGACTCTGCAGAGTCTAACCTCTGCCCCACACCCAACCTTAACTTACTCCTCACACTCAGGGTTCCAGGCACAGGAAACATGTCCACCTCCTCCCCCAGGGTACTTCACAGCTTCATTCCCCTCTATCTTACGTAGAGCTCTTCCCAACTCCTTTCCTCCCCAGTTCTCTCCATCTTCCATCTCTGGTTCTTTTCCCTTGTCCAACTTCCATTCATCCTTTTGAATTAGCCTAAGCATCAGTTTCTCCAAGAACCTTCCATGACCCTCCAAGACTAAGGAGTCCCTCAAGGCTTCCTAGCACCCTGATACTCCTCAGAGCACTTACCTCTGGAGCGCCTATCTGATTCTTGTCTACCTCCTTGTCCACAAACTCCAACAGGAGGGGGCATTCCTGACCTACTCATCTTGCATCCTTGATACAATGACTGGTACATAACAGGCTCCTAATAATATTTGCTTAAGAGCAGTTAGAGTAAACAAACTATTAGATGCATTAATAAGAGAGTGAATGAGTGCATGAACTGTCCATGATCAGAAGTTCAGCTGAGACTGGAATCACCCTTCATGGGCTTCATGCTCTCAGGGCCTGGGCTCCCAGGAGTGTTTGGAAATGGAGATAACTTAAGAACTGTCATTAACTTACATACAGGAAATTTTAGAAAAATGCTTGGAAGATGAAAAATACCCTTTTTATTTTTTTATTTGTTCAAATTAGTTATATTTGACAATAGAATGCATTTTGACACATCATATATAAATAGAGTATAACTCTTGTTCCTTTGGTTGTACATGATATAGAATCACACCGGCTGTGTAATCATACATGCACAAAGGGTAATAATGTCCAACTCATTCTACTATCATTCCTACCCTTTTACTCCCTCCTCTCCCTTCACTCCCTTCTAAAGTACCTCTATTCTTTCCTAGTCCCACCCGCCCCCATTGTGAATTAGAATCCACATATCAGAGAAAACATTTGACCTGTTGTTCTTTAGGATTGGCTTATTTCACTTAGCATGATATTCTCCAGCTCCATCCATTTACCGGCAAATGACACAATTTGGTTCTTAAGACTGAGTAATATACCATTTTGTATATATACCACATTTTCTTTATCCATTCATCTGTTGAAGGGCACCTAGGTTGGTTCCATAGTTTACTATTGTGAATTGAGCTGCTATAAACATTGATGTTGCTGTGTCACTGTAGTATGCTGATTTTAAGTCCTTTGGGTATATGCCATGGAGTGGGATAGCTGGGTCAAATGGTAGTTCCATTCCAAGTTTCCTGAGGAATCTCCATACTGCTTTCCATAGTGATTGCACCAATTTGCAGTCCCATCAGCAATGTATGAGTGTACCTTTTCTTCCACATCCTCACCAACATTTATTGTTGCTTGTATTCTTGATAATTGCCATTCTGACTGGAGTGAGATGAAATCTTAGTGTAGTTTTGATTTGCATTTCACTAATTGCTAGAGATGTTGAACATTTTTTCACATATTTGTTGATCAGTTGTGTTTCTTCTTCTGTGAGGTGCCTGTTCAGTTCCTTATCCCATTTATTGATTGGGTTATTGAATAAATGCTGTTTTTAAAAAATCACTTTTGAATGCCCAAGAGTTGCATCTAAATTGGTGGTGAGATGATGATTACAGTTTTCCATTAGCGTTCTTCACTAGACTTGTAAATAGTTTCTCTTGAATTCCTTTTCTCAGGAAGATTTCATGCTAAAGTCAGAGACCAGAATCTATTGCATATTCAGAAATGCAGGTGAATCTTCTGCTGGATTCTTCATATGTTGGGAGTCCCACTTCTGCTAATGTTTTTTTCCCCTTTTGGATGATGTTACTGAGTGGAAATTCTTTTTTCATGTACAACTCTTTGGTTTTATATCTGCTATTTTTACTAAATAGGACTTGATGCTCTGCTGGTGGTGTCCCTGAACACGGTTGCTCATGACGAATTTTCCAGCTTTGAATTTGGGAAAGGATTTGATTATAGGACTCACTTGACCATTGGAATGACAGAACTGGGTAGCACGCTATCACAGTACCTGGTGAGTTGTTGAAAAATCTAGTTATTCCAAATGCCATGAGAACTAAATTGAAATCTTGCTGTTTCCAAAGTCTACTTTTGCTTGCTCCAGTAAATTAAGCACATTGTGTTTAGTAAGTAAAAACGTGTGAAAGACCAGAGCATCGTGTTTTATATTTTGCATATCCTTCCAATCTTTGTCATCTCACTAAATGGATACATGGAGAACTGAAGACCAACCAACTCCTACTCCAATTAAAAAGCTCCCAACGATTTATACTCTAGAAATTCCTGTTTTAGGATATTGTTAACTAGGAGCCAAAAGTCTTGGGCAGACTTGGCCTGTGCCCTTTCAATAATAGCGGTCATTTCCTTTGGAGGGGGGTTGTTATCAAATATTTCACCACTTAAGTATTCAGCCCTAGACACTGCCCTCTCTGTAATATGAAGTTCAAAAGCAGCTCTTATGCTCTGCAACCCCTTGTTCAGAGGCAGAAGATGGGGTTGCAGGTGGTGGATTGATTTGTGTAAATATGATTCACAGGTAACAAAATTCCTGATGATTGTTGCACATCTGCTTTTTTTTTTTTCCTTCCCAGGGAAACATTGCAGAGAGAGCTTGCTGCTGTACATTTTGCAAATGTTCAGGGGTTTCGGGACCTCAGGGGAGCAGAGGACTACAAGGCTTGAAGGTACTATTCAGTTGTGATACTGTTGTCTCCAGTGTGCCTTGCTTTGGTATGGGTGAGACTGAGACTGAGTGGTTGAATTCATGACCTTGCCTTCATACTAATGTAATTGCTTTGGGTATTTCATGTGACCTGTTTTTGTAGGAGCCAGTTCAAGGACTCATTTTTGATAATGCTGTTAAGAATGGTTCCCCTTTTGCTCAGACATTCTTAGCGATGTTACTTGTTGGTTTTGCAATTTACACTTTTGTATTTGCTATAGACAGTCTGAAAGGTATTAAAAATTGTGGAGAGAGTTGTGCTTTATCAGCAATGGAACACGATTGAACTGCAAAAAAATCAGAGCATTGTAGATTAATAGACCTTTCAAGCAACAAATTATGAAAGATCAATTACACAACAGAAAAGATAAATACATCCTGGCACTTTTCAGTGAAATACTCTATAATACCCAATGCAAACAAATGAACTACAACTGCACACAAGAATGTGAATAAATTTTACCAACTTAGTAATGACCAAAGGAAGCAAAGCATAGAAGAATACATATGGCATGTATTATAAATGGTATGATATCATTTACAAAAATTTTGAAAACAGAAGAAACTAAGTATAGTGTCTAGGGATGAATACTTAAGTGGTGAAATATTTGAAAACACACCAGGAGTGCACCCCTGGGGTGGAGTGAGGGAGAGTGGCAGAATCCAGTAGCTTGTGATCAGAGTGGGCACTCTGCCTGGGACTGGTGATGTTCTAATTCTCACCCTTGGTGATGGCGGCACACAGTTCACATAGGATAATTGTAAAATTATTGTATAAAGTTCATCTCATAAAAATTAAGCTGTTCCTTTATATTTTATTCATTGTGTGTGCATTTTCAAATGTATTTTGGACATCACAATAAAAAGGACTGTTATAAAAAGAGATAAACTATACTTTTGCTCATGATTTCTGCATTAGCCATCCCTGTGGAATGATCCTTTATATTGAACTTTTCTACCATATTGTGATATGTTGTTTAACAAAGTCTCCTCTCTTGGGTCAATAGTAGATTTATATTCTAGGAGCACAGCCTTCCTACTAGACTGAGCAAAGGGTGGGGACCTGTGTTAGAGGTGGGGAAAGCAAACCTCAAAAGAAATCTTTGCCACAAATAAGCCCTGAAGCAGTGAAACCAGGTGTGACTGAGGGAGAAATGACTGTAATGTGAGTATATACAATCATGTTGTTGGAAATGCTCGTTCTAATCTGAGCTCTTGAAAAAGCGGAGGAAAATAAAATGATCCCTTTGGAAATGTTACTGATTTACCTGCTAAAAGAATATGGCAGTCACAGATGTACTCCCTGCAAATCCCTCAGACACGGGAGTGGGCCTGTGACCCCCATCTCCAAGGGTCAGCCTCCTACTGGCCATGGGAGGGTCCACCTTCTGCAGAGGGGCTTCAGAGATGAGTGCAAGGATGGAAGCCAGCTCCAGACACTGGCAGCCACATCTGCAAAATCCAGATCATGTTGAAGGGAGGAGCTTGCTTGGAATGCCCAAGAACTTCGCAAGTTTGAATTGATGGAGAATGACTAAAATTTACTTTTCTTTTTCCCCCAGGGTTTTTCAGGTCTAAAAGGCAGCAGAGGACACAGGGGAGAAGATGGAGACCCTGTAAGTTTTTGTGTCTTCTCTTCCCACCACCGCACATATTTTGTTTTCCATGAAAAGCTTTTTGTTCATACAGAAGGAGTATGTTTTTTTTTTTAATTTATTTTTTATATATAGCATCTTGGGGGAAAGGTTTGCATTTCTTTTCCTTTTTCCTTGTCTGAATCATGAGGAATTCACTAAATCTAAGCTTGGGGACAGAGAGGGAACAGATTCACATACATGTAGCCTGGCATGTTTTTAATCTGTGATCGGAAGCTGGGCTTCTTCCTCTTTACCCTCAGCAGGATGCAGCAGGTTATCTGCTAGGGAGCTGTTTTTAGACCTGAAACCCAGTACTTATTAGAATGTGGCCATCAGTCAGAGCTGGTGCATATGTCCCTCCAAGAAAAGGAAGTGGCCAGGCATTCCTCAAGGTGTGGCTTCATGATTAAATGCTACAGAGTTTTGTGAACCTCAGTATTGGACATCAACCAGAACTCTCACTTTGTTCCTCAACCAAATTATGAGTGGAATTTGAAGGAACCAAAAGCAGTTGGGTGGGTCCATTTGGGATGGGGAAAGTTCAGAAAGCATTGTGATTGGATCTCCTTCCCCTTAGAATCAAGGCCAGCTCCTCGTCCGGCCAGCAAGTTTATAATGTTTAAAAGGTCAGACTCTGGAGTGAGACCTCAGTGTGAAACATTGAACAAGACACTTAACTTCTTGAGCCTTGGTTTCCTCATCTGTAAACATTTATGAAGTTTTCTAGGACTCTAAGGCTGACCTACCTTACAAAATCACCACCAAGAGGAGTTTTTTCAGCCTCTCACCTTGTGCCCAAGGGGTTCTCAGAGACCACAAAGCATCTTGGGAGTGCTTTGAGTGTGGGAAATAGTGTGACCCACTTGCCTGACTGAGCGCCCACAGCTGGCTTAAAGCCCAGGCAATGGGAAGTTATAAAACTTCAGCAACCTGTGGTCATGAGCAAGACCTTGTGCTCTTACAGGCAATAATCCTCAGAACAAAGAAAGTGAAGCAGAGAAAAGGAGAATCACTTGTCACCTCTCTTATCAGGAAGGAAAGAATTAAGCTCATTACTTAACAATTATGCTTATATTGCAAACTGTGAGCACCTGTTATGCACCCAGACCTGAGCCAGCCACAAGAGACAACAGGGGGCCCTGCCCTTAATGAACATGCAATTGTCCTTCTCTTGAAATTCATTTTACTCTGGCATTTATCGTACTTAAATATTTCTTAGGAGAATCAGGGTTAGTGGTGGACATGCAGTGCATATCTTTGACCTTGAGAACTCTTTCCCTTTTGAATGGTCTGACTTTGGGCATCTTTAACTGGTGACTCTACCCACCAGGATTGGCTCTTCTGCCTCTGTGCTCTTGTTCTTGCCATAGTGTCACTTGCTGTGCACAGTTTCTGCTCAGCTCCAGTCTCCTAGCACTGGACTTGCTCTTCTGGGTCAGCAGTGTTGACTTTCCCAGTACAGCCTTAGGGAACTGGGCAAGAGGTTAGGGCCAACATATTACCAAATGTGGCTAGAAAGTGAAGCTACTTCCAAACCTTTGGCTGCACTGTCTGATGAGAGAGTGAAGTGACTGAGCTCATTCTGCACCTATTTGTGACCTTGGGTCTGTTCGGAAATCCTGTAGACTGACAGGGAAAATAAGTGAACTGAGAAGAAAAAGATAGATTTAAATGAACAAGTTGCAGGAGGAATTGCTTTGCCTAAAACTTGGCATGCTCATGGACTCTGGCTCAACACTCTAAAAGCAAACTGCTAGCAGCAGTGTCACTCTGAATATCTGTTCGGATTCCTTTTCTTAGGGAAGACGGGGAGAAATCGGACCCCAAGGAGATAGAGGGATTGCAGGATGTCCAGGGAAACAGGGTCAAAAGGTAAGGTTCTGCTGGAGTTGCTGTTTTCACTTCAATGTAACATCTCCCTCTCCTCCATTCCTATCCTCCCTCCTTTTCTATACCCCTTCCTTTTCCCTTTCTCCAGTTATATCTGTTGGTTTCCTTGTCTGCAGATTAATTCTATTCTTAATAATCCCAAGGAATCTTGAGCATTAATTATAGTCCATCTATAACCCCTTTGCAGATATATAGCCAGAAGTGACTAAGGAGCTACACAGTCCCTCTAGTTAGCAAGGCAGCCCCTTCCTGCTGCAGTCTGTAAATCCACAGTGTTTTTGATTCATTAGTGACAGATATTTAATCTTTTGCAGGGAGCCAAAGGGTTTTCTGGATATAAGGTACTGTCATTTCTCCTCAGTCAAGTTTGATTTCCTAATGGGATGAGTTTCCCAGTAAGTGCATGGCAGAGACCTCCCTTTACCTGACTGCTGTCCGTCCTTGTCTCTCAGGGAGAGCATGGAGAGGACGGGATTGATGGGCTCGATGGGGAAGAGGTAAGCCATTTTTCTTCAAGTTATCATAACACTATCATGAGGTTGACATATTTTTAAAATGGGAATTGTTTTCTTCTTTTAGGGCTTTCATGGGCTTCCTGGAGAGAAAGGTGAAAAGGGTGATCCAGGATCACAGGTAACACTTTTCAGTACATCAAGGAAGGAGCATTTGGTGACAGGGACAGTCCTAATTGTGGTATGTCAGTGACTGTTGGGATAATATTGACAGCTGACTTAACTGCATAACAAAAGCCTATTACCAAGGAATAAATGCCATATTCCTGTTTGGGGTAAGTGTGTAACTGTGTGATTTTTAAGAATTTTCAGCAAGAAGAATTCAAAGCATGTGAGGTCCTTCTATGGGCATGTTTTTCAGAAGTCTGGAAATGAATGTTTTTGTCCATCAGTAGCATCTGTGTTCTCTTTATGGCATCAGAGAAAAAGAAAAGCAAGAGAAAATTATTTTGCTGGCCTTGGTGGAACAAATCACAGTGAAACATTTTTTATTTGAAATTCATTTCAACACCCATTAATATCTGCCTACTTGATTCCAAGCAGCTCTACTTTTATGTTCTGATCCATTTATTTATCAAATAGTCTTGAGCACCTGTCATATGCCAGACACTGAGTTACGTGCTAAAGAATCAGAGGTGAGCCACACAGTCCTTGTCCTCAAGGATCCCACAGTGTGGTGGGGAGACAAGTATGTCATTAGGATGTGACTGGGGCCACACTGTAGGCATCTGTATAGGAGTCCAGAGAAGGGCACCTAACTCGGCCTGGGGGTTGGGGGTATCCAGGAGTCTTCTTGGAGGAAAGGATTCTGAAACTGAAGATCAACAGCAATTAGCAAGGCCAATATGTGGAGGAAAGGCCCTCCAGATGGAGGAGCAGCATGGACGAAGAACTCAGTTGGAGCACTGCATGTTGTCCTCCTCAGGAGGGGGCATTAGAGCATAGGCAGGAGGTGCAGGCTGGGGTGCAGCAAGGGAGCCCCTTGGGGTAGAGGAGGCACTCTGTCAGGGTTAGGCAGAGTGAGTTCCCCTCATTTTTGCACCCAGGAGCCTCTCTTGGCTCACCCTAACCCTGGCTCTGGGACATAAGATCTGTAGATTGGGGTGACCAGAGGAGCAGGAAATGGGGAGTCCATTTAAATGCCTCCAAGGATCCTGGCTTGAGCAAGTTTAGTTGGGAACAGTTAGTTTCAGGTGAAAATGAAACATCCCTGTGGAAGTTTTCAGTGGGAAATTTGATGACAGATGTCAGAAGTTGCTAGATGGATTAGGATATCCAATATAGTAGCCACCAGCCACATGTGATTAAATTTAAATTAAATAAAATTTAAAATTCCACTTGCCACATTTCAGGTGTTCAATAGCCACATATGGCTAGTGTCTACCATAATGGACAGCGTAGATGCAGAACATTTCTTGCACTGCAGAAAGTCTTATTAGACAGTCCTATGTTAGTCCTCTTGATGTTTTTCAGTTTCACAGCCTCACAACAAATATCTTGACCATAGGCTTAAAACTGAACTTGAGAAACCGGCAGGAATCCGGCTGAGATAGAAGAACATGGAACATATTATCTGACTGATTACCCTCCCGACCCCTACCCCACACACTGCTTGACATTTAACATCATTATAAAAGTCTCCTACAAGCTAACACAAAAGCTGGTTTTATTTTATTTTGTTTTATTTTTCAGGGCAGCCCAGGTTCCAGAGGTCCCCCTGGGGAAGATGGAGCAAAGGGCTTCCCAGGGGATTCCGTAAGTTCCTAGAGTCCACTGGCTTCTGAATTGTTCACGTCCTCCACAGTCTCATCTCCTTTCCCTTCGTGTCTTCTGCTAACCTATAGGCAAATGCTTATCTTAGGAGCTGGGTGGTAGGTGTTGACTCAGGTTTCTCTGGGAAAAATTTGTCCTTGTCTGATCTGGCCTGATTATTTGAAAGGTTCAGAACTGGAAACTAAATTTTTATCTTAGGTATCCTTATGGTATGTCAAGACTTTCAATTTCCTTTGGAGAGAAGTTTCCATAGTTTTGTTTATTGGACTAATAATCTTGCAGACCTGTAGTCTCCCTATTTGTGGATTCAATTATAGGAGATCTTATTACGCTTTTGAGGGAATGGTCTAAGAATGGACCAGTGCATCAGTGAGGCTACCATTACAGGGAAGTCACGATATAGGAAGCACTCTTAGGATTCTTCATTTATCACTAAGTTTCCTTCAAATTGGGGAAATGTGGTTTACATACTTTCAAAAATCCTAAGTTTCAAATTGGAGAATTTTCTCACACTTATTCCTTCACCCAAATAAGCTTAGTAGTTGAACATCATACCTTTTGGGGTGGGTGGAGCTTATATTTTTGGATTCTACATTACTTTTAAAATCTTCTTCTAGGGTAATCCAGGACGAAATAGTAACATCAAAGGAAGAAAGGGCTCCAAAGGAGAACAAGGAGGACAAGTAACTGGATCTATTTTACATATATGAGTTGATTAATTCCATTACTGAGCTAAGTAAATTTAGTAAAATACCTAACCCTTCTATAATTGAACAAACCTATCTATGCTTAAAAGGGCCTTATTCTGTTAAAATAAGTCATGTTCATCGTAGGTTACATTTTTATGGGAATTATTAAGTTTCTGGCAAGTGATGTCATTTGGGGAAACTTGGAAGAGCAGGGCATGTCCCTGTACCTTTGTCTTCCTTAATGGATATCTAACCAGCAGCATTAATACACAGAATGATTCTAGCATGGTACTTTTATTTTGTTGTTTTAATAATATTTGATATTTGTTGTTGATGCCTTTAATTACTCAGTATCTTTTGCCTTATGGTCTTGGGGGAAAAGTTTGTCCTTTTCTGATCTGGCCTGATTATTTGATTGTGTTTTTAGGGTACAACTGGGGAGAAGGGGGCACAAGGCAGTCCTAGTTCCAGAGGAAGCAGGGTAAGTATCTGCAGACGTTTATTTCCTCTCCTTATCCCTTGGAGAGGACACAGAGGCATTCACATTATTCATTGCTACAGAGTCAGCTGATCCAGGGACCATACATTTACTGGGTTTCTAACTCTTGGCACTGTTGACACTTGGGGCCAGACAATGCTTTGTGGTGGCCCTGACATTGGAGGTGTTTTGCAGCATTCCTAATCTCTACCCGCTGCATGTCAGTAGTACCAAGCCAGACCCCTGCCTGTTTGTGACATCCAGAAATTTCTTCACCTATTATCAAATGTCTGTAGAGATTTCGTGGGGGTGGGAATGGGAGGCAAAAATCACCCCAGGTGAGAACCACTGTGGTGTAGTCTGCCTTTCCCCTTCTGCCCTTCCAGAGACTTTTGAATGTCTTTGAAGAAAGTGGATGACTTGAGTATAAATGCCCTCCCCTAGCTTCTGAGCATCTGTGCGCTGTGTTAGAATAGTGTGAACTTGGTAGCTTACACACATTCTCATTACATGTTGCTGATGGGAAAGAGGAGTCACAAATAAATTCTTATTGAATGGGCCAAAATGCTGGCAATTAGGGTCAACTCTGGGGCCACCTTGAGGTCCTAGGGTAATTTTATAGCATCCATGTGATATCAAGCCTATCATAGCAAAAACAGGGGCCTTAGATTTCCTCATATTTGAAAAGAACAACCAGGAAATCACCTTTCCCTTTGTGAACTACTGAAGTTGGAGACGGTATTTGACATGTTAGAAACTCCTGTATCTCGTGCTCAGCTTGGACATCATGAAAAGAGAATAATGTGCAAAGTCCTTGGTTTTGGCAGAGTTTTGTGCAAGAGGGAACTGAACACACTTGGCTTTCTTTTCTATTACAAATCTTTTCATCTTTTGAAGGCTGCCTGCCCTTCTCTCTGGGATACATTGTGGAGAGAGTTTTCTGATGCCTCTTGCCTTTGTTGATCTTGAATCACGTTGCTGAAGGGAAAGGATCTGCAATGCAATGACTGAGGCTTCCCAGTGCTTCTGGGGACATTCTTTGGGACTTTGCCCTCTTTTCCATTCATGGGAATTCAAATCTAATAAGAGGAAGCAGTAAAGCAGCAAGATGAGCTAAATGTTATAAATTTTAAAGACAAATATGTATTATTGACTTGAGAGAAAATACTTTCAGTTTGAAGGAGCTTTTCAACTGTCACATGAGTCAGGCACTTTCCAGTGCCAGGGTAGGGTAGGGGTAATCCTTGGATACACTAGTCAGTGACTTTTAAGTCCCTCTAAGGACTGAGGTTCTCAGCCCCCTTTTCTTCTTTTACCCACTTTCCTCTGATCTCCTCCTTTATACTTTCTCTTCTTCTGAATTAAACAAGGCAATGTTGATATAGAACTACAGGAAGCTTTTCTACCTGCTCCACCACCTTTCCAATGAAGGACAGATTTCTCCATGAGGGTCAGAGCCCCTTAAGTGATGTCAAATTCTGGACTACACAACCAGACCCCAGACATTGCCTCCCGCGTGATGGAATTTCAACTTGTATAAATGAAATGTAGCATCAGCTGTCATGAAAACTGTGGATCAGCACACTGGAAACCACACTTGAAAAAAAAAGAAGGAAGAAAATGCACTTGAATCAGTGTTCTAGTCCTGGTGCCTTTTGACTGCCACAATAAAGAATCCTTACAAATAATATTTATATTTCTACTGTATCTATTTTGTACCAGGTCTCAATTACATCACTTTCAAATATGCCTCATACCATATCTGTGAGGCAGATACTATTATTCTATCCATATTATAGATGAGAACATCAAGGAGCCTTAGGCAATTTGTCCAAGGTCACAACAGCTAATTAGTGGCAGAGCTGGAATTTGCACTCAGATATCTTACTTCAGAGACTGGCTCTCTGCCACCCTGGGTGAGGTTTATTGTGCACACAGGCTTAAAGAGCAGAGCTGAGCTCAAGACCGCCTAACACTTAGGGCTGTGTCTCTAACTCAGGATAGCAGCATGAGCACTGTCTGTTACAAGCAATCAACATTATTTTATTCTTGCTTTTTAATGGAGTCAGAATTGAGAAATCATAGAGTAGCCTCCATCTTTGCTTACTCTCTCTTTTCTATTTTCATGTCAAGAATGTAACCAGTCACATTCAGCTACCAACAGCTGATAAGTTACCGTGGGCAACTTCCCTAAAGTACATTTGCATTTTAAAAGGAGAGTACCTTGAATCAAAGGGCAGACCTTAATGAAAAAATTCTAACCATCTGTCAAGCTGGTGGAGCTGGTATTTGGTCAGGGTGTTTATTCTAAGGAACTTCAGGTAGTGGGCAGTTGAAAGAAAATGGCAATTTTGAAATAAAATTTCCATGCAGCAAATGAATTAATAGAGTTGTTTTGAGTATTTGTTTTGTACCTAAAGTAATCAAATGTTTGTTTATCTTAGCACAAAGTGAATTGGTGGTTGAGAAGGTTCCACAATTCTCTCAAAGGTGTGGGGATTGTGGTGGTGTGAGTGTGCAGATTTTCATTGTAGTTTAAGGGAAAAGAAGTAGGCTTTCGGGACCTGAATCATCTGGCTTGGTCGCCTCTGGGAAGGAGAGGGCAATGATGCCCCTAGGTGGCCACTTCTGCTTAGGAGCAGACAGGTAGGGCTTGAGGGATCAGCCTGGCTGTTCTCTGGTGAAGGTAACATCTGGACCATCACAGAGTGCAATGGATGCTGTCAGCCATTTTCTCCTTGTAGAATCCCATAGAGGCAAACTTCAGGGGCCCATAGGATACACTGTGTCCAGCAATTTCACTCTTTCCTGAGGTACACTCAGAAGCCCTTGGTAGAGAGATGGATGTGACACTGCTTGCTGAGGGGAGCTTGGTATAGAGTGCTTTGTGGGTTTGTTTGAGAGGGAATATTAGAAGACAGGTTCTTTGGGGGTGTCATGAAAACTGTGGATCAGCACACTATTCTGTTCCAGGGAATGGAAGGCCGAAGGGGGCCCCCAGGTGCTTTGGTAAGTTCCCTTTATTTCCTGTCTTCTATGGTAGAGGGAACCAAGAACATTTCTCTTGAGCAGATGGTTCTGGGATAAATGAGCTTTTGACAAGGATGCTGTGGAAATTGCCCAGCACTGAATGCGATCCTCACTGACAAGCAACCATCAATTCAACTTCCAGAAACAGGATAGGCCTGACCCAGGGCAAAGCCTCCTTCACAGATGCCTTGCAGAGAAGAACTCACACAATTCCAAGTGCTGTGCATTTGACTGCTTTGCATGTGCTTTGGGAATTAATGTGCAGGAGAGTGAAATTTTCTCTAAAAATAAGAAATCAGTTTGTGTTCATTCCTTAGGCAATCTGGAAGAGTAAAATCCTAGGTGAAGTAGGGAGTGAGCCACAAATCAAATAGTACCTATGTCCCACATACATATCATAAAGAAAAAAATCTATGTGGAAACTATGTGGAGGAAATCTTAATGCTGGAAACTCTCATTCATCAGGGGCAACCAGGAAATCCTGGACCTCAAGGTATACAGGGAGCTGAAGGATTACAAGGTTCACAGGTATGTTGGACTATTCCATTAATATTGGTAGATTATGTGGAGTTATTCTAATGGGAAGAAGTTAGGAATCTCTGTAAAAATAAGTAACTGAGAACCCACCATATTCTGCATTTCTCATCATGGGGGGTGATTTTGTGATACTGGATCATCAAACCTGCTCCAACATTTGCAGTTCACTCATAAGCTTTTTATAGATGAAAGGTGTGCTCACATGGTATTTTGTCAGGGTGTTTGTAATAATTAATATCCAATACCTTAATATTATATTGGCACTTAATATTGACATCAATCAATTGGTTTTCTGTAATTGAGGTGACTCCAGTGGACTCCAATATATAAAAGTTAGTTAGAAGTTGGAAATTATTATTCAGAGTACTTAAAGTTAAATACACAGGGAACATCACTTCTAGAATATGGCTGAACTTTATGTGAGCCATTTGCAATTTATCATGGTCTGATCATTAGTAATAAGGGTGTCAGAAGTTGGAGCGATGTTTTGCTCTCTTCCATGCCAGAAAGAAGCCGTGATCATCCCTAGAGTATGGCTTTGTAATGTATGGGTATTCAGTTATCTTATGGAGTCCAATCTGAAAAGGACCCACTTTAAGCCTGGACAGATCTGGGTAGATGTTCTTATTCTAAGGTCTTCCCAAGAACTCGTTTTCCTTCCAGAAAGTTCCAGATTGCTAGTACCAAACTGGAATTTGGTATTCTCTTGAGTGATTCTGGGGTCTCTGAAACAACCATGAGCCAGCAGGTTTTCTGGATTGAGTGACCATGGAATCAGCCTAGACCCATTCGCCGGCTTTAGGGTGCAGGAGTTGGGTGACAATTACCTGCAGCTCTGATCCTCACCCAGTGGCTTCTGGGCAGCCAGGGGCTGCTTCACAGCTGGTACTTTGATAATGAGGAACATTATTTCTGGTTTCTTTTACTATTTGAGAGAACTATATGAGAGCCATGCATTTGATGGCAAATAGGGCAGAAAAATATACCTCGATTCCTCTGACGGGCATTTGCTGCTAAAATGTCGTTTAGTGCTAACCTCAAACAACTTTGCTCTCTGTTTAACACATTGATAAGCACTTAGGCCCAGGGATCCATCAGAGGAGCCATTTGTTGTTCCTATCTTCCTTTTTATATGGGTTTTCTCTCTCCCCTTTGGTCTATTTTTGTTTCTCCCGACAGGAGAAGGATGAGGGTCTTATGCCCAGGGAGGGAATTCCAAAATAAGATCTGTACCTGGGCCTGTCCTCAGTTACTCTCCTAATACAGGCTTAATCTCATAGTTAGAAGCCTTCTTGGAGGGTTGGATCATTGCTATTCCTCTGTGGGGGTGTTTAAAAAGCACTAACCAAGAAAATGAGTTTTGGGGCTGGGGTTCTGGCTCAGTGGTAGAGCACTTGCCTAGCACATATGAGGCGCAGGGTTCGATCCTCAGCACCATGTAAGAATAAATAAGTAAAATAAAGGTATCATGCCATCTACAACTAAAAAAAATTTTTTAAGTGACTTTTATTGATATCATCATTGCCTTGTATTTCTTTTGTTACCACAAAAGGGGTCAAGTGGAAGTCCTGGCAGGAAAGGAGAAAAAGGAAGCCAGGGGCACAAAGGACCTCAGGTGAGTGACTGAGACATTACAGTCAATGGTTCCAACCTTTTCCTCTTACTGCAAAACATCTTCATGTATCGTTTATTTTTAAATTATCTACATAGGGATTATTTCACTTTTGCATTACTGTGGGTCAGATTTTTAGCACAGCTCAGATTACGTACACCTGAGTCAGGCACCCCTCTTTTTCCTTCATGGGGTTTAAACAGCACAGACCCACTTCATCAGCCGAAAGAAAGCATTTGGCAGAATACAAATCTGCTGAATCATGAACATTTCCTCCCAAACCTGATGCATTATTCTACTACATTATTTTACTTTTTCTAACTTTTAAAAAATCGTCTGTGCCACGTACATGTATCTCCTTTGAGAACAGATATTTATACTTGACTAGCAAGCGATCCCTTGCTGCTCCAATCTCTCTGATTCCTAAATCCAGCTCTTGAAGTTATGCACTGAATCTGCTTTGTTTCCTGAGTAACAAGTGTTTAGAGAGTGAAGAGTGCGTATGAAACGTTTTCTGAATCTATCCAGTTCTTAAGCTCAGACAGCAAGAGTTCAAAGGGCAAGGGCTGCCTGTATGTGCTCAGTCATCTTCCTGGAGGATGTGTGAAAGATGATTTTGCCCATTTTTAGATTGGAAAACTAAAGTATGCATAAAGGTGGCAGCAAAGTGCTCTGTTCTGACAAAATCAGTGCATTGCAGTGTCTCCCACATTGGAAATAATGTTTGTTGAGTCAGTGGTGACTTTTCCCTTTCTCTCTAAGACCTCATGTGGACTAGTGATGTCTCAGCAGATGCAGACCTGTGGTCCTCTAAGTAGGACTCCGCCCTGAGTCATCTGGTTTAGCCCAGACGCCTCCCTGCCCTGGGTGGCCGCATCTCTTGTTGAGGAGGCATTGAGGGGCTGTTGGGAAAGACTGAAGAAAAGAAACATTTCTAATGGGTTTTCTAAGAATGGCTGTGGTGTTAACTTTTGCATCTCTCCTTTTTTTCTTTTCAGGGTTCTTTTGGGTTAGTGGGACCTAAAGGGAACATGGGAAGACCTGGACTTACGGGGAGAAAGGTGAATGCTATTTCTTACGGGTTTCTAGTACTAAGAGCAAAAGTACCTGCATCCTTTCTCTGATTTTATGTTCATTCCCCACATGAGGAATCCAAGCACACTAGCACTCTGCTAATCTGTTCTCTTCTTTCTAACTGCTCACTTCTGCCTTTACTAGGAGAGACAGTCATCTCACCCATCTTGAAACAAGGCTGAGAACTCTTCTCATCTCCCTGATTTCCTGAAAGCATGCTGTGCTTGGTGGCTGAGTGGGTAGGGTAGGGGACTTCAGAATTCAAGTCTGTTACACGCTGTTTTCTAAACTCACACCAGCCCTGGTGACTGTGTTGGAGATTGTCAGAGAAAACTATTTACCTCATCAGAATCTCACTCCCCTACTTAAAACCATTCATCTGCTCCCTCCTTGGGTCACCTTCAGGGGCCTGGGTCTGTGCAGTTACACAGGGCCTCTCTGAGACAGCCCCTGCTTGATTTAAGGATGTGCTCAATGTTGGAAATGTTTAATTTCTGAACAAAGGGCCTGTTTTCCTTTTATACTGAGCCCAGCAAACTATGTGGTCAGGTTTCTGTTCCTCATGGCCCTTAGGAAAATCTTCAAACTTTAAGGTAGTAACAAGATAAGTGAGTTCCGGAGAGCCGACATAGAGCGTGGTGACTATAGTTCACGATACTGTATTGTATAATTGAAATTTTGCTAAGAGAGTAGATCTTAAATGTTCTCACCCTGAAAAAAGAAAGAGTGGTAATCCTACTGGAAGAGGGGAGCTCAACTCAGGACAAGTGGGATCCTTTACTACGAAGGAAAAGAATTTCAGCAGGTGTGGGCAGAGGCACAGTGATGTATTAAGTAAAGCAAGGCAGACACATTCAAGGGAGAATGCAGATCATCTTGAGGGTGAGGGATGTGCTTAGGGTTTTCTGGTACTTTTATTAAAGGACACTTGGTGAAGTGTGGGCGTGGGAAGGCGTGTGAGGATGACATTCTCAGGATCCTTAGGTTGACATGATCTCCATGATCCAATGGGTAGATAATACTATAAAGTCCCCTCAATTATTGGTTTCTTAAAATAGCCTCTCTCTTAACTTACTCTATTTATTGGTGGACTCATTAACGACAGGCAAAGCAAATATCACAGGTGAGTGAACCTAGAGTTTCAGATTTACAGATTTTCCCCATATTTGGGAGTAAAAAGCCTGGAAAAGTTTGTGGTACCTTAAATTAAAATTGTATTTCCTTGTTCTTCCTTTTTGTTTTTTTTTTTTTTTTTTCCACCTCATTTCTTTATCTCTGCTATCCTAGCTCAGTAATGAGGAGGCAGTAGATGTGCTAATTTGATTGTGGTAACCATTTCATAATATATGTGTGTATCATAGCATCATATTGTACACCTTAAACCCACAAAATTTTATTTGTCAATAACGCCTCAATAAAGCTGCAGGGGTGAGGAGCTTAGGAGGCCCTTTGCTGTTTAGCTGTTTAATTGAAGATTGCTTGGCACATCTTCCTCTGTGAGCTGGCCTTGGCCTGTCTTGCCCTCCCTTCACCTTCCCCCAGTTCACACAACGTACTTTGGCTCAGCTTCCTTGTTCTTGTCCTTAGGGAGCCTCCCCAGGTTCACAAATCTGGCTTGGACTTCCCTCTTTCTGCTTCCATAGCACCCCAAGTTAAGCTCTTAAAATTTTTTATTAGTGCATAATAATTATGCATAAAAGTGGAATTCATTATAACACATTCATACTTGCACATAATATCATTTGATTAATTTCCTTCCCCAGTCAGGACATCCCCTTGCCTGTTTCTCCTCCCTCTTCCAATCCCCTTTCTCTCCCTGTTGGTCTCCCTTCTATTTTTATGAGCTCCCTTTCTTCCTTTTTTCTCTCTAGGTTCTGTTTATGAGAGAAAACATTTGACCCTTAACTTTCTGAGTCTGGCTTATTTAGTTCCACATGATGTTCTCTGGTTCCATCCATTTTTCTGAAAATGACACAATTTCATTCTTTTTTGACTGAATGAAACTTCATTGTGTATACATACCACATTTTCTTTATCCATCTGTTGACAGACACCAAAACTGGTTTCATAACTTGGCTATTGTGAGTTATCTTGCTATAAACATTGGGTATGCATGTATCACTGTTTCTGAAAACTTGGTCCTTGTCCTCATGCCAATCCAATAATGAGGACATGGTCTTGAGAAAAAGGAAAAAGCAGGTTTATGGCTTTGCTAACAAAGGAGAAACACAGGGGACTCCCACAGGAAAGCGTGCAATTATGTACAACAGCAGGAACAGGGGACTTTTAAAGAGGTGACTCGAAGGCTATATTCCATGTGTTCCTTGTCTGGAATTGTACTGCACTGTTACTTTGGGAGACAGTCATTTCTGAGATCTTCTGGTACCATCCCCAAAGTCTGATTACTTCATTCCTATGGTGGGTGTGTACTCAGACACAGATAACTCTGCTTAGGCTAGGGGAGAAAGGTATTCCTGTTTCTCCTGAGATTAGGGAGCGGGAGAGATTAGGGAGGAGCAGGGAGAGAGGAAGAGAAGAAACATGTCCATTTAAAAAATAAGTTGCAATGGCAAGAGCAGCAGGGTTTGTATTCCAAGCATAAAGTGGAGCACTGTTACACTTTGTCTAGTTTAAATTTCCTATTTCTTTAATTTCAGCTCTGATCTTTATTATTTCTTTCCTTCTATTGCTTTTGGGATTTGTGTTTTCTTGTTTTTCTGAGTTGAGATACACCATTAGGTTATTTATTTGGAATTTCTCTGATTTTTTTTAACATATACACTCATAGTTATATAAACTTCCCACATAAAACCACCTTTGCTGTGTCCTAGAGATTCTGAAATGTTATGTTTCTATTCTAACTTGATTCTCAGAATTTTTAAATTTCTCACCTGTTTTCCTCAATGACCTATTCATCATCCAATTGCACCCCAAGTTTTATCAGACAATATTTTACTTGCCTAATTGTCTTTTCAACCAGACTGTGCTTGGTGAGGGCGGGACCATATCTATCATGTTTAATGGTTTATTTTCCAGGACATTAAGCAATTGTTGGATGAGCAAATGCCTCAGCAAACAAATCAACTTTCCCTGGAGTTAATTTCCTACTCTTTGCTTCTCCTTTCACAAACACTGGGAAAGCAGTAACTTGAGTCCAGCTCTGGTCTGTGCTTGATATTTTCTGCTTTCCTTTGTGAAGATCATTATTTGTGCCTTACACCCTGTCCCCCTCCTGAGCACTGAGCCCCTCACTGGGCACCTTGAGTCCCCACATCCTGGGATCCTGGGGAGAGAACATCCTGTGGTGGAAGCCAGGTTTGATTTTACTAATTCAGAGCTCTTCCTGTCTCGTTTACTAGGGAGAACCTGGAGTTCTTGGAGTTCCAGGGCCAGGGGGGGCAGCTGGACAGCGGGGAAAACAGGTATGAAGTTTGAAACCCTTCTCCTCCTACTTGGGGCGCTTGGTTCTGAGGGAAGGGGAAGGGAGCTGACCCTATTGGCACATGCTTCTGCCTCTGTAGTATGGAAGGTACTTCAGCATCCGGAGAGATATGGGGACATTTCTCCAATATCCTACAGCTCTCCCTCCCTCTGAGGCTGGTCTGTCAAAGTGAGGGAGAATAATAAGGTGGAGGCAGAGAGGATAATGAACCAGTTAAACAGTCAGTAAGGCCATGTAGATACATGTTGCTGAAAAACAAAACTGCCCATTTCTCTCCTTGCAAAGCTCCAGGGTGACCACAAGAGAGAGTGGAGTAGGGTCAAGGAATAGGGTAAAGTCTTTTCAGGCTTGCATTCTCTCCTAGTGGCTCTGGCCGTACCCAAATTTCAGCCCTCGGAACACCAAATATAGGGACGACTATTTCACTCCTTTTTAAAAAGAACATTTTTATTATTAACATTATATGTACGTATTATAGAAAATTTGCAAAGTGTAAGTATTAATGACAATAGCCGAGATTTAGAATCAACTTAAGTGTCCAAGTGAATGGATAAAGAAACATGTTATAAATATATCATGATATATCATGTCACTGGATTTTTCCCAAAGTGCATATATATATATATATATATATATATATATATATATATACACACACACACACACACACACACTGGAATATATATAGAGTAGTACAGAGTATACTATTCCACCTTAATAAAACAAGGACATCTGTCATTTGTGTATGAAAACATGGATGAACTTGGATGACGTTGTGAGAGGTGTAATAAGCCAGGCACAGAAAGGAAATGTACCCCATAATCTGACTTACATGTGAAATGTGAAAAAGTCAAACTCAGAAACGGTAAACTGACACTTTCAGAGGCAGAGGGGTGGGGGACTGAGGTGATGTTGGTCAAAGGAGACCACATTTCAGACAGGAGGAATGTGTTCAAGAGGTTTGTTGTACATCATGATGACTACAGCTAATCATAATGCATTGTGTTTTTGAAAATAGGAAGGAAGGAAAGGAGGAAGGGAGGGGGAGGATTTAACAAATAACTAAAGAGCCAGGAGCTCACGGAAAATGAATGTAAGGACCCAGCAGGTTCCTGACCTGCGGCCCTGCCCCACAGTCACAGCCTCCGCAAAGGTTTCCAATCTCCCTTCATGGCAGTTTTTATCCATAAAATTAAATCCAAATGCTTGTAGAAATGGTCCAGCTCCTTCACAGTCTTCAAAGTGCCTTTTTGTGATATAATCTGAAAACATTAATATTCAAAAAGAGAAAAAAAAGAGAAAAGAAAAAAAGAAGTTTACCAAGCTTAAAAATGGGCAAGGGATATGGAAAGAAAAACTATCAATCTCACCATTTTGAGATTTTTATTAATATCCTGGATATAGCAAAAAATAGAAAGAAAAAAGAAAAAAGAATCACTCTATTTTCCCTTCTTAACAACATTCTTATACCTAACGTTCTTATACCTGGACAAAAACAATATGTGAGGGCTGGGGATGTAGCTCAGTTGGTAGAGTGCTTGCCTTGCATGCACAGAGCCCTGGGTTCAAGTCCCAGCACCACAGAAAGCAAAACAACAACAACAACAAAAACTGTGTGTGTGTGTGTGTGTGTGTTGTGTGTTTTGCCTTTTGGCTGGGGATTGAACCCAGGGCCTAGTGCTTAGTAGGCCAGTGCTCTACCACTGAACTATATCCCTGCCCCATAACTAACTCCTGCGTAGAAGTTTCTGGAATTTGCATAGCTGGGTCAAAGAGTATGTACATGTTCAATTAAGTTTTGAATTCTACTTGGATATGCCATTAGGAAAATTCAAACAATATATAGATCCATATGCAGAAGAATGCTTAGTTTAGGCCCCCACACCAATGATGGATATTTAACTTTGTTTTCTTTACCATTGACACAAATGCTAGCTTTAACTGTTAAATTGCATTTCTTTGGTTACCAGTGAGGATAGACATGTTTCCCCTGTGTATCTCTTTGCCATTTAGCGTTATTCTTTGGGGAATTCCTCACCCGTATTCATTGGCCAACTCCTAAGTTTCCAGGCAAAGAACTGGTACTGACTGAGTCCTAGACAACCATCCTTCTGTTTCCTGCACTGGTTAGCATGGAGGTGGCCAAAGAAGTACCAGGGCCTGCATAAGGAAGTGAGGGAAACCCAGCCACACACGTTCCTGGGGTTCAGGGACACCAAGCAGGCCCCCTTCACCTGGAAGTCCACCCAGCTCCTCTCCTGGTATTGGGTATAGTTAGGTTTTTTTCACCTTTGAGAAACTGAAATGATTTGGTATGTTTATAGGGAGATTATGGCATCCCAGGCTATGGTCCTAAGGGACAAAAAGGAGTAAAGGTAAGGATGGAAAACAATTCTTTTTTAAAGTTGATATACCAGCAGAAATAACCATACTGTGTATTGATTTATTTATGTTTTCTGCTGAAAATTATAGGGCCCAAGAGGATTCCCCGGGGATATGGGGCCGAAGGTACTGTGCACACGAATTTCTTTTGTAGTTACCATGATCTTCACCTTCTCGAGAGCTGAGATAAGGCTGTGGTCTCAATGCAGTGGGAAGGGGGCTGGGTGGGAGCAGGCAGTTGTTCCCCCCGGAGCTTTATGACCCCGATGAAGCTCTGTATTGGAAGAGCATCCTGTCCCTCCTTGCCTGATGTCCCACACCTTGAAACCCCACCTCCAGGTATCCTCTGTGCTTTAGTTCTTTGTTTTCTTCTTGATTTCTCTGCCTTGGTAATCTTTTTCACCACCTTGGCTATTACTACTTGTCCTTTGTTATTGCAACCTTTGTTTTCTCTTACCTGAAAGATTACAAAAGCCTTCTCACTGATCTATTTCCATCTTCTCCCTGCTTCTGTTGGTCCCCAATACTGCCATCACTGGATTTTTCCCAAAGCATAGCCTCACTATGCTTCTTTTCTTTTCTTTTCTTTTCTTTTCTTTTCTTTTCTTTTCTTTTCTTTTCTTTTCTTTTCTTTTCTTTTCTCTTCCTTCCTTCTCTCTCTCCCTCTTCTTTCTTCCTTCTTTCCTTCCTTCCTTCCTTCTTTTCTTTTCTGTACCAGGGGTTGAACCCAGGGGCACTCAACTACTGAGCCACGGCCTCAGCCTTTTTATTTTTTTATTTTGAGACAGGGTCTCACTAAGTTACTTAGGGTCTTGCTAAGTTGCCGAGGCTGGCTTTGAACTTGTGATCCTCCTGCCTCAGCCTCCTGAGCTGCTGGAATTACAGGCATGTGCCACCGAACCTGGCTTATTATGTTACTTTCTTGATTCGACCTCTTCCAGATTCCTCCTTGCCTATTAGATTGAAATCCATTTCCATGCTGTAGAACCAGACAGTTCTATTTCAACGGGAGTCTCTCACATTATATCTATATACACAAGGATTCTGTATTAAGATTTTCTATTTCAAAAAAGTGTTCAGAACACTGTCTTCCACATATTTGATGCTCAAATCAAAATGCAAAAAATAGGTTAAAAATAGAATAATGTCTAATCAAATTCTCTATAGGAAAGAAGCCAGTTTTTGGATCCTCTTAAAAGTATTTTTAACTGGTGAATTACCAAAATATTCTTTCCTTAGGCAGAAAAGAATACAAGGGAGATGATTACAGAAAAGGAAGGGAATTGGATGAGACGGGATGGAGATGTTCAAAGTATGTTATGTGCATGTATGAATAAACCACAATTAAACCCATCATCTATTTAATTAAAATGCACTAGTAAATAAAAAGAGACAAATCCAAATTAAAAAGAAAAAAAAAAGGATACAAGAAGAGACTATATGAATAACTATTAGAACAAGAGTTCTCCTTGTAGAGGGTAATTTACTGATAATGGGAGAAAATTAGCATATTTTAATTTGCTGACAAACATGAAATAAGCGTATTGATAAATAACTGTTAAAATTAGTTTCCCACCAAAGTCTGAATTTTTTTTTAACCTTTAACCTTCAAAAATAATTCATGAATTTAGGAAGTAACTCATTATTTTGTATTTTATATAGTCAGTACTTCATATATTTTCCATGGTTTTCAAGCATTTTCTTTGGATAGTTTCAATAACTGGAAGTCATTGAGTTGGTATTTATATAAAATATTTTGCAATATTAGAATATTAAAAATAGTTTAGGGACTATCTAAGTGAACCTAATCACTTCGTTCTAAATGGCAGGAAGAGAAGACATTTAATGTTGTATTAGCTTTCATTAATATATAGTATAATTCTTATAATAGAAATTCAGTTTTGGTTTGGAGACAATTTTTTTTATTCTTTCATAGCAAATATATTAACATCTTGGTTTTTTTTTTCTCTCTGAATCTTCAGGGTAATGTTGGTGATCCTGGAATTCCTGGGGACCCTGGACCCAAAGGGTTTAGGGGACTATCAGTAAGTGCTCTGTGATTTCAGAAATAATGAATGTTTCTTTTGCAGATTCTGACTTTCGTGTTATAATATTAAATGTGGATTATAGTTCTATCCCAAGGGCATCTGAAATGCCACTTGCTAGCTATTTGACCTTCCACACACCTTTTCAGAGCCTCTATTTCTATAACCTAAGAACTGAACTATGTGACCTCTAAGGTCACTTTCAGCTCTAAATGTCTGTGGTTCCATAAATTTGGACCATTGTACAGATTTACAAATTGATGACTGGCTGTTGCAGAAATATCAGTGCCTTGCAGTCTTTTCTAAGGCACATGTATTCCCAGAATATTAACACTGTGAGTGGAAGTGAAACTGACATCTTCCCTCAGGATTCCTGAGGGTTTCCTGATGATTCTACTACCCATGAGAAGGTCATATAGGGTACTTGTTTGGGGTAAGAATATTGAGATCTCCTAATTAGCAAAATATAGCATAGATTATCGTGCTAATTTAAATACAAAATGCTGAGACAAGCACCCTTTTCATTTTAAGGTCTGAATGCAGTTATCAGTGGTCCCCCTCAGTATGAAAGAGATACAATTCAACAGAAACTTCTCATCTGGCTGGATACATTTCAGTAGTATTTATATTCATTACCTTGAGGTGTGGGAGTAATATGTCACTCATGTCCTGTTATCTGTATGGGGAATTGTTTTTCTTATTTTTTACAGATGAGAAGCTTTTTAAAAAACTACATCCCTGTGCACCCCAGTATATTTGTTTTTCCTATTAGTACCAGTTTATGACCAATTTAGATTTAAATGCACAGTTGGTGCCAGAGCGAAGTATATCATTAAATGCAGGGCTAAGAGGTAAATGGATGTTTACCAATGATTAAGAATGGATAGCTTATATTACAAGTAAGCAATTCACCTGACTTGTATTAGTAGCTACTTTCTATTAAAAACAATCTTAAAAGTTATAAACTTTGATTAAAACTAAAGTAACTCCCATGAATAGAAAATGTTGAATCTAATGTATGTTTCTGTCTGCAGCTCACTGTAGGCGAGAAAGGTGAAAGTGGACTTCCAGGATCCCCAGGCCTGCCAGGACGGAGAGTGAGTACATGCATGAGAACTAGGTAGTCGTGCTGGTTTCTAGTAGATTCTATAGAAAGGGCACAGAACTTAAAGTCAGAAGCCCCAGGTTCAAATCCAGATTCTTCTTCTTAGTAGCTATATGCCCTTGTGCTAGTCACTGGATCTCCCAGTTTATTTCTAAAATGGGGATGACATATCCTCTCTTGACCACCTCAAAAAGTAGATGTGAGGATCAGATAATCAAATGCAAATACTCTGAAAACTTTATATAGTGCAAATGTTAGGTGTTGCTGTGACTTATTACTGAAGGCTTTCAAAAAGGAATGGGATTTCATACAGTTCTCAAAGGTGTCCTGGCAAAAGTGTCCATCATGTGAGACAGTTGGTAGTTTGCCAAAACTATGACTTTTGCCTTTCTATCCTCAAAATTAAGACTTTAGAGAAAGCTGGAAATAGAATTGTGACTTCCCACTCTGCTTCTATTGCAAGAGAAATGTCACCTCTGGAAGCATTCCCAGGCAGTCAGGCACATCTCCCCCTACCAAATATCCATAATTTCTACTTTAGTTCCTCTCAGGTGGTTGTAGTGATTTAGTTACATCTCTCTCCCATCCCAGGCAGTCAGGTAAGAACTAAATATTGCCAGCACCTGTGGTGTGTGGAGGAGCCCCAGGCAGCCTTATGTAAGGAGTGATAAACCTCTTCTCTTGCTTTATGCATCAAGGGGTTCTTGAACTTTGGACTGTATAATGAAAAAGCATGCATGGTCTTATGATAAATTGAATCCATAGAACGAGAATCAAATAACCATAGAACAATACAATATTTTCTTCCTTTTGCATCAAGAAATGGGTGAATATTCTTAATCATTTGCGTGAGCATCAAATCCCTGCCAATCTGGTCTGCTCTGGATTGATCTCCTTTCCAGATTTTGGGGCTGTCTTTGCCTCCTCCCCCACCCTCACCCCCACCATCTTCCTGGTCTTGCACTTGGCCTGGCTGATCTGGATTGGAATGTGGCTTCTTCATTTCAGGCCTTTGATCCTCAGATTTGCTTCAGAACATTCTAAAAGTTATTATTAAGCTCACTTTTTCAGGACACACTCTCCATAGGTCTGATCCTCTGTAAGATATGGGCTGCTTACTCCACTTATTAGCCAGAAATGGTTGTTCTCTCTGCTTAAAGTGTCATGTATTCTTTTCCATTTTTTTGCGATAACTTGAAAAAGGGTGGTCAGAACTCTACCTTTTAGTGATTTAGATCAGACAGATAACATGCTCCTATGAGTAGAATCCCGGATGCCACACAGTTCTGGTCAATACCAGAGGCACACCACAGGCCACCCCAGACTTTGGCAAACATTTAACTGGTTATTGGATGCATAGATGGATGGATAGATGGACGGATGGATGGAGAGACGCAGTTGTCATCGAGAACACAGATTCTTGCACTCACATCCATGAATGAGTTTCTGGAAGGCAGGTGTCCATAAAATTGTACAAGTGTGATCATGTAATAGCATTTTTCTGAAGTGAACATACTAACATTGGTTAGTTGCCTAAAAAGATCTATACATGAAAATATATTAAGGACCACTACTAAAAAGAAATCTGATCTTGATAAAAAGGAAATAAGAAGAGGAAAAAAGTTCAAGAGGCTGAGAAGTTACGAGTAACCTCTTTCCAGAAACCTTCCTGGATTCATCTCATCCATGATCTCTTGGCCTTTAGAGCTTAGTGTGTGTGCCCTTCTTTTGTGTAATGTCCATTTGCTATGCAGTTGTCTTTGGTTCTTTCTCATATGTTGGGGTTGCATTTTAAAATCCCTGATTTGTAACATAACTATACCCCTTCTTAGCACCACCCTTTGTAAAGTTTGTTCTTTACAGTTTTGAGCATTCTTAGGAGAAATGCCTTAAGTGTTGCATCTTTCATACAAATATCTTTAAGAGATGCTTTTGTTTCTTCTTACCACCCTAGAAGATAATTCAGTTCATTTGGGGTAGACTTTAGATCACCTAATCCAATACTGAAATAAAAAATGTTTGCAGTCTTGTTGTGAATGAGGTAAGTGTTTGAAATTAGCCCACCGAAGGGAGTACTTCAACTGCTTTCTGTTAGTTGTGCTGTTGCAGAAAGAAGGGTTTTTGTTTCTCTTATTTTGTCACTAAAGACTCCAGTCCACAAACAAATAACTTGCTCTGTGTTTGTTTTCCTAGGGTCCTAAAGGCATGGCAGGACAGCCTGTATATTCTGTACGTATCTTAATCCTGAAAAAAAAAAAAAAAAAGGAAGAAAATTCTAATCAGTTCTCCAGGAAATAAACACAACCACTGGGCAATCAACTGTACTCATGCTTATTCTTTTCTCTTTTTCTCTTAATATTTACAGCAATGTGATCTGATCAAGTTCATGCGGGACCACAGTCGTGAGTATTTATGTCATGAACAAGTGTGTCAGTGGTTCTGGGCACTTGGGATTGAACCCCACTTAGTATAGGTCTGTGGAATCAGAAGGCTGAACTGATGGTGGAGAAGCCTGTGTAGCAGGATTTCCTCAAGTACCTACTGTGGGGACATCTCACATCAAAGGTGGGAAGAAAGGGGTATTAGTAAAATCATGTGAGCTCATGAGGGGCGATGTGTACTACTGGAAGAGAAGATATGCACGTGGGAGACAATTAGAGACCAACTCAAAAGGTGTGTGAACTTGCTCACATTAGTAATATTAAAATTATGTGCAAAAGGCCTGAGAGGGCATTGTATTAAGGGAATGAACATAGGGGTTTAGGGTTAGTTACTTAGTCAGACTTCATGTCACTCAATTTCTGGTGGTTCTTAAAACTGATAATGAAGTTCCCAAGTCTGTGAAACCAGGGAGTCAGAAACTCAAGAGATGAACCCAGAAAGATGTCTTGGCAAAAGAACAAGGGACAGAAAAGATGACTTTCCAGAGATGGGAAGGGCCTGCCAAATGGTGGCTTAAAAGAAGACAGGAGGAAGCCCATGGAGAAGATCCAAAGAGAGGGGACAGTGTGAAAGGCCTTGACTTGCGAGATAGCAGGGCTCTTTTGGCACAGGACAGGAGGTGAGAACTAGGGCCTGGGACCACTGGGAAGAAAGGGAAGAGCCGTTGTAGGGGGAAGGAGTGTGGTGATCAAGCTCCTTCCAGGCCTTGCCAGTCTTCTCAGTGAAATCAAATATCTTCCCAAGGGAGACCCAGGATAGGTGGAGAGTGCCAGGGAGGTGAAGACCAGTTGTTGGAGGCTTTGGGATTTGAAGGAGAAGTTTTCCAACACTGAATGAAAGAAGTCAGCCAGTAATTAGATGATTGAGGAAAAACAGTTTCTGTTTTATAGTCCTGTAACCACACTGGGTGCTGACAGGACTTGCCTGGGACTCCAGAATGCAAAATGGAGATAGTGACAGGCCTTGAGGGCTTTGTGAATGCATCGCCAAGGCAGACTGGACACCTGGTCCAATATCCTTTGATCTCCAGTCTTGTAGCAGCTCTTTGCCATCCAGGGATAAGGGCCAGATACTGATCTGATGGCTGGGACCCTCCCCTGAGAATAAAATAGATCCAAAAGTCTGGGGGCAACGGGGAGAGAAGGTGGTTGGTCAGCAATAAAACAGGAGGGCCCAAATGGTTTGTGCTTTGGAGGAAGACATGTAAGTAGAAGATGTTTTGATATCCAAATGGATAGATAGATAGATAGATAGATAGATAGATAGATAGAAGTCACACACTAAAAGAGGTAAAGTATTTCCCCCAGAGTCAACCAGGTTCGATAGACTCAATACTAGTAGGTGTGTCTAGATCCATTTGCCTATAACCTTGCTGCTGCGTTTGAAGTTAGCACATGGAAGTTCTCTGTCAGACAAAAGGGATCTGTTTTAGACTTTGCACTGTAGAGGAGGCTGTGGGTTATGCGTGCTGACTGATGACCATCAGCATCTCAGTGGCCTCAGGACTAAGACAAACACAATAGGGTTGAGGAAAGGGGAACCCTTGCTGGGACAGCAGGATAGATGACCGGCTTGCCACCCTTATTATAATATTAACTCTTTTTATTAAATTAGAGGAACGCGATTGCTTCCTAAGAATTGAATAAACTGAACATGGAAATATTCAGGACGGTGGTTTCTTAAAGATTTACCCTCATGTGGCTCAGATTTACAAAGTAAATCAGAGACACCAGATGCTGTTTTCTCAGAGAAACCCTTGGGTGTTTTTTTTTTTTTTTTTTTTTTTTTTTTTTTTCTCCTTTCTTCTTTCTGAATGTGGGTATCAAGCAAACAGAGGAGCTATATTTTTTACTCTGAGGCAAAGTTCATTTGAAAATCCCCTCATTGTTCCACAGGAAAATAGAGGTTCCCAAGGTGTTCATCAGGGTAGAAAACAAGACCCCATATTTCAGTCTTACATTGCCAGATGACTCTCTGAAGGCTGTAAGAAGAGAGACAAAACAAATTGAATTTCAGCTATCTTGTCATTTAATCTGAGCCTCATCTATTCTAAGACAAGTGATCAGTGTTTTTACTTCACCCAAAATTCTGCTCAGGTCAGCTGGCCCTGGCTCACAGAGGCAAAAGGTTAGGAAGTTTCATAAGTCAAGAAAATTCTGTGACATCTTCTTAATCCTTTAACCTTGGATTCCTATGATGTAGAAATTAGCCTCATTTTCAATTACAGTCAAAGAAAATCTTAAGACATTGTTGAAGCTTTGTTTTGGATTATTTTTGGTCTGTGTTCCCAAAATGTAACAGTCTATTTTTTTCTCTTTTTTATAGCTTGTTGGAAAGGTAAGTGTTCTTACCATACTATTTCTTGCTGAAATAATATTGCATCTGGATAAGACCAATTTGAGAGAAACCCTTACCTCCCTGGGAAAATGGACGTCTTCCTTCTATGCAGATACTTGTCTTGTTTTCTTATAACTGTCAATGTCATGTGTGACCCCATTGTAACCTGAAGTGCCCTGCCCCACCCCCTTCATACTATTGTCCTTTCTAGGTTCCATCATGGTTTTTAATTTGATCTCTTCACAGAGTAGTCCTGTGTTGCTGGGGGAGCCAGGGAACAGGGTTCTGACTGATGCATACTCCACTGCTCTGTCTGCTCCTGTCTTTGTTGAAATTGTCACCATCTTAGACATGCAATGTGACCTTTCCTCCCCCAACCCACCTTAGCACCTGTCACCTCACCAAGTGCCCACCACTTATAAACCCTGCCCTGCCTGTGGATGGTATGTCTAAGGCCTAGACTCCAGTTAGTGTTGCGTGACTCCTTAGATCCCTTGGATAACATGGCCACTGAAGCCAGCTAGGTCAACTTTGAGACCTCCTGGTCTTCAGGAAGCTTGCTAAAGTAGACCCTCAGGATCTTTGAGCTCATTCCAAAGGCTGGAACCTTTCACTTTAATTCTGTAAAAAATACCTTGCAAGTGATAAATGCTCAATCAGACTTCATGGATTTGGATAAAATGCATCAGGTACTGTACAGGGCACTGGGAGGAGGGAGAAAATACAAATAGAAATCAATTCCACCTTCTAGGAGATCCTGTGAATATGTGGGTTTTAAAAATGCTTTTCAACCACTTTGCCAATCATTTTTAGCACAGAGTTGAAAAATAAGGAATACCTCAATTTTCTTATTCTATTTTTAGTATCAGTTTTCATATTTAAAAAATTCTCTACAGTAAAGTTCCTTGATTCAAAACAAATATCTAAATCAATACTTTTCTATTATATTATCCAAGAATAGTGGTTGAGATGCAGAATCCTTTGAGTTTAATGTGCTTTGGGTATTAGCCAGATTGGGGAACAGCCTAAGTAAAGTTGATTTTTTTTTTGTTTTGTTTTGTTTTTGGTAATCTTTTTTCAGACTTTAACAAGAACATCTAAAAATTAGGTTCGATGCATAGGGAAGACTCTGTAGGAAATTCCTAAAGTTCAGTTATCCTAAATCTCTTAGTATTGAGTTGGGAATCACACGCCATACCATTTTAATAATAGCTCATTGCTAACCTTCTTTGGCCCAAGCTGTTCCCTCTGTCCTCCCATCCTGGCCTTCATTCAAAGGCCATCTTCCACAAAGCCCTTGATATAGCCCCTCTTGAGGAACAGCCTCTGTCCTCTGAGCTCTCACTGAGAATAGTCACTCTGTACTTTACAGTGTGAGGATGCATTCCAATCTACATTTCTTGAGGGCAGAGCTGTGTTTGACTCCTGTGTGTACACGTTTCAGAATTTGTTGCCTAAGTGGATGAATATCTGCCAAATGACTTCATCATTTATAAATCATTTTGAAGGTGTTTTATAGGAGAAGAGATTTTCAAAATCCCCCCAAAACCATAATTTCCTCTTACACATTTAAAAATTTTGTGTACAGTAACATTCAGTTTTTGGTGTGCATGCAGTTGTAATACCTGCATAGATTCATATAAACACTACTTCAATCAGAACACAGAAAGAACTCCCCCCCATCTCTTCATAAAGAGCAGACTAATAGTGGGTTATGAAGTCTGAACAATATATAGCAAAATATTAATGCTCTACACTTACATAACACCTTCAAGTTGACAAAGCAGGCTCCTTATTTTTTGGGCGGACACCCCCACACCTAGAGCTGAAATTCTTGCTTCTCCTGTGTGCACCAGCTGCCCTGGGGTAAAGAGCATGGGAAAGACTTTGATCAGTGAAATAACGAAACACTTGTGCTTCTCATTTTTGTAGAAAAGTGTCCAGCATATCCAACAGAGCTGGTGTTTGCCCTGGACCAGTCCTCTGATGTCACTGAACAAAGATTTAATGAAATAAAGGACATCGTCACTTCCATCGTCAATGATCTTCACATCAGAGAAAATAATTGTCCGGTGGGAGCAAGAGTTGTTGTGGTTTCCTACGACTCAGACACCAGCTATCTCATCCGTTCATCTGACTACCGCAGCAAGAAGCAGCTCCTCCAGCTTCTTTCCCAAGTAAAATACCAAGTCCCTACGGAGGCCCGGGACATTGGGAATGCAATGAGGTTTGTGGCCCGCAATGTTTTCAAGCGGACGTATGCAGGAGCCAATGTGGAGAGAGTTGCTGTGTTTTTTAGCAACGGTCAAGCCGTCAGTAGGTCATCCATCCTCGCAGCGACCATGGAGTTCAGTGCCCTGGATATCAGTCCTGCGGTCTTTGCCTTTAATGAAAGAGTTTTCCTTGATGAAGCTTTTGGGGTAAGACTTTCCCTTGGCTCCATCTTTATTTTTAAGGTAGGGGCATGTAACAGCAGCACGGAAGTGATGGGGAGCCAGGGGAGGCATATGCCTCTGGTCCCCTTTGCAGTTTTTGTGACTGTTTTGTTGTCGGTGTCCGTGAAATCCAAAACCTGACAATAACAACGGTCAAGAACAGTGCAGACACGTTTGCCCAGCTCCCGCGGCCTGCTTGGTCCTGGCATCGACAGTCATGCATTCTCACAGTGCTCTGAAGGGAATGTGGCTGTTGTCTCTGTGTTAAAAAGGAGAAAGCGCTTCTCTTATTACTAAAGATGGTGGACATTTTCTCATATGTTTGTTGATTGCTTAAAGATCGTCTTCTGTGAAGTGTCTGTTCATATCCTTAGCCCATTCGTTGATTGGGTTATTTGTATTCTTGGTGTAGAAATGCAAATCAAAACTATCCTAAGATTCCATCTCACCCCAATTAGAATGGCGATTATCAAGAATACAAGCAACAACAGGTGTTGGCGAGGATGTGGGGAGAAAGGTACACTCATACATTGCTGGTTGGGACTGCAAATTAGTGCAGCCACTCAGGAAAGCAGTGTGGAGATTCCTCAAAAAGCTTGGAATGGACCCACCATTTGACCCAGCTATCCCACTCCTTGGCCTATACCCAAAGGACTTAAAATCAGCATACTACAGAGATACAGCCACATCAATGTTCATAGCTGCTCAATTCACAGTAGCTAGATTGTGGAACCGACCTAGATGTCCTTCAATTGATGAATAGATAAAGAAACTGTGGTGTATATATATATATATATATATATATATACACACACACAATGGAATATTACTCAGCTATAAAGAATAATAAAATTATGGCATTTGCAGGCAAATGGATGAAATTGGAGAATATCATGTTAAGTGAGATAAGCCAATCTCAAAAATCCAAAAGAGGAATGATCTCACTGATAAGCGGATGATGACACTTAATGGGGGGTGGGAGGGGGGCAAGAATGGAGGAAGGAGGGACTGTATAGAGGGAAAAGAGAAGTGGGAGGGGTGGAGGGGACAAAAAAAAATAACAGAATGAATCAAAAACTATTACCCTAGGTAAATGTATGATTACACAAATGGTATGCCTCTACTTCATGTACAGAGAAACAAGATGTATCCCACTTGTTTACAATAAAAATGAATTAAAAAAAAAATGAGAAAGTGCAGGCCCAGAGTATTCTGGTGACTTATCCGCTTCTGTCCAGCTACTGAGAAGCTAAATCAAGAATCAAATTGAACTCTGTCTGAAATACAGGGCCACGATCATGTTCCTCTATGGCCATCTGCGGGCCAGTGTTTCTCAGCTTTGTCATCGGCTCACTGAATCTTATTAAGAAGTTGGTCTTAACCTGTGATAGATAAAGTTCAGGGGATCTCTGATCCCCTAAAATGGTTCAAAACATTTGATATGTGTGAACATAAGAATTTCTGTCACTTTCAGATCAACAGATTTTGGAGGATTAATGCTCCCCTCCACTTTCCCCTAAGAACCTCTCCATTTAAGGTCCAGTGGCATTTATAGGTATTCAGATGATCCACGGAGTACTTGTTTCTGGAGCTGGATGAAACCATCATGTTGTTAAATACACACACACACACACACACACACATATATATATACATATTTCTACAGTGAAAATACAGAAAAGCTCTCTATAATGTGGAGAGAATCAATCTGCTAACACGCCTAGGAATTTTCTGGAAGTAAGAGCCACAGAAAGAGTCCTAATAGATTCTGACAAAAAGGATTATTGAAGTCGAGGTCCTGTGGTTTTCAGTCTTCCTGCTGCCTGAATTTTTCTCTCTGGAGGAAATAAGTGACATTTCTGCTTTTAGAGCTGCATCACCTTCTAGAAAAAGAGAAATCTGAAGATGAACGTCAAATTCAGTCTTATCCTCTGACAGGACCAAGCCCAAACCCCATGGAATCCCCAGCAGAAAAAGGGCTCCAGCCTCTCTTGTTAGCAAGTCCCTCGTAATTCATAATTCACAGCATCTACAGAACTGACCCAGAAAGTTAGTATCACTCTGCTCTTACCAGATGATAACCTCACATGTGAATTCTGTGTCACGCCTGAGCAAGGCTCCATTTTGGCACGAACATCCCTGCCTCTTCACTCTTCTCCACTCGGAGTACTCCCTGACCCTCTGCCCTCACCCCTCCTTGACACACTGCCTCATTCTGAAGGCACTGCACTGTTACCCTTCTGTCTAAGGGTGTCTGTTCCTCCATATATCTAGCAACACTGAATTATATCTATCAGGTTTTAAAAATTATTGCCAATATGATAGGTTACAAAGAGTATCCCATTGTTGTTGCTTTGATCAATATCTTTGTGCAACATTGAACTTTTTTTGGTAAGTTTATTGACTATTTTCATTGTCCTGCAGAAATACCACCTCACATTTCTTGTATCGCTTATGTTTTATGGTATTTCTTTTGACGAGTCTACTCTAAAACACTTCGCCTCACCATTTTTATCTCTGTACTCTAAGTGGAATTTAGACTTGCAATGTCCCCCTGATGTTCTAGAAAATTCTTAAAGAAAATTACTAAAGTTGTGGTAGATGAAATCTTTATAAACCTTATTTTCTCTGTGGAATATGTATTTGTAGTCAGCCCATGAGTTTTCATCATATGAAGTTGGAAAAAATATGATCAGAGTTTTTAGGGACTCACATACCCCTAAAGTGTAAGAGTTTATTATTGCTGGAAGAGATTCACTGTCTAATAGACAACAAAATTTCCCTGTCATTCTAATCAGAAGGAAAAAAATTCAACTTTGTCAGCCCAACTTCTCACTTCAGCTACTACTCTATGTCCTGGCTTCCCATACAGCAATATCTTTAGGAAAAAACATTGTCTACATTTGCTGTCTGCAGTGCTTCTCCTTGCATTCTCTCTTGAACTAACCCTGGTCATGTTTTCTTACCTATTACTCTCCTAAAACTCCTCTTGTCAAAGTCAGCAATGATCTCCGTGTTCCTGCACCAGAGGCTGGTTCCAAGTCCACCGCTCATTTGACTTACTAGCAGTACATGACATCATCCTTCTTCCCACCTTCTCTTGGAAACATTTTCTCCCCACTGGCTTTTAGTATCCTTCATTTTTCTGGTTTTCCTCTGACCTCATTAGTTTCCCCTACTTGGTCTAGTTTTCTGATGCCTTTTCATTTTCCTAACTTTGAAACGTTGGAGTTCCCAACAGTCATACCTCAGCCCTCTTCCCTATCTGCTCTTGGTCTCTTGAAGTTTTCACCCGTACACATAGTTTTAAATATCCTCAATAGTAGAAATTTATATTTCCCATTGAAACCATGATCCTGAACTCTGGATCCACATGTACAGCAGCCAACTCAGCACTTCCACTTGCATGCCTAATGGATATTTCAAACGTACCAGGTACAATGTGAAACTCTGGCTTCCCCCCCCAATATTCAACATCTCAACTAATAAAAATTCCATCCTTCTACTTACAGTCATTCGTAACTCCTCATCTTTTCTTACATCTAACATCCTTAATTTTAGTATGTGTAAATATTAAAATTCTTAATTTTAGTGTATGTAAAAACACACACCCATATATGTGTGTGTGGGCGGCATGCTTAATTTTATATTATATATATATAAAATGTGTGTATATATTAAAGTGTATATAGGTACACACACTTGAGTATATTGGTATTCATAAATAAATACCTAGAATTTAATACTCATGTAAATACTAGTGTTAAATAATTGTATAAGTACTAGTATTGGTATTATTAGTAAAATTATAATTGAGAGTTGGGCCACTTCCTAGCATCTACCCCTTTGATATTGATGCAAACACCCATCACCTCTTGCCTGGACTTTGCAATCACTTTTTCATTAGTGTCTTCACACCTAGTCTTGCTCTGTTATAATCTGTCTCAATGCAAAAGCCAGAGTAATCCTGTTAAACACTAGGTTGTTCCTCTGTTCAGAATACCCCAGGGTCTCCTCAGTTCTGAGTTAAAGCTAAGACCTTTACAATGACCAGCACTGTAAACTCCAAGTGATCTGCCCCAGGCCCTCTTCTAATCTCTCTGATCTCACTTTCTTCTTTCCTTGCTCTCAATTTCTCCATCCCCTGTGACAGTCCTTGGCACTGACCCTCAAGTGAGCCAAGCACACTCCCTGCTTCCCAGGAGCCTTCCCATGACTGTTCTCTGTGTCCCAAATTCTCTTCTCCCAGATATGATTACTCCCCGTCTTTTGAATTTTTGCCTAGATGTTACTTTTCCAGTGAATTCTATTTAAATGTCACTTCAACAGCTCTCATCCCTCTTACTCTGCTTTTTTTCTATAAATATTATTATACCAAACATATGAGGCAATTTACTAATTTATCATGTATCTCATCCCAGTAGAATTTAGAGTGGAGATTTTATCTGGGATGTCTATATCCCCAGCCACAGAACTGTACGTAAAACATTGTAGGCGTTCAATAAGCATTTGGCTCACCCCTGTGAATAAATTTCCTTAGTTCATCAAGTCAGCATTTAGTCTTTGCATATGGGACTGACAGGGCCAAATACAAAGTAATACCCCAAAGATCGAGTTTCATAAAAGTAATTGTATAATGTAGAAATGTAGTAAATACTTTCTAGCCATAAGGCCAGAATACTTATTAAAATGTCGTAATGCTCAGAATTTTACAGAAAAGGAAGGTGTGACTTTTCTAACCCTTTAATTTTCTGAGGGAGAAAGAAAGCAAGAATGAATGTCTGTGTGGATTGAGAACTACCCTCATTACCACCTGGGAATGACTGATAGATTATGTCATTGTGATCAAAGTATTTGTCTTTCCTGGGGCCTCACACAAAGTAAATGTCCCCCAAACACATATTGGCTCACTGAATGAATGAATGCTGTATAGTGCCCATTTCAGTGAGCATTAAGACAAAAAATTAATCAAGAAACAAGTGAAATTAGTGTATGACCAAGAATTTTAAGTAAACTTAGTGTCTTCTGTCTACTGCCTTTTGAGATAGACTTCTAATTGGAATCTATGACTGAAAAGTTCCACTTAACATCTTCTAAATAGAGTGGAGCAGGAATAGTTGGTATCACTACTTAGAGAAGCTAAAGGAAACTTGTAAATGTAAGTTTTCTGGAGGGTCCAACTTCAGAAGCTAGAGTTTAATCAGAAGCATGTAAAAATTTGGTCCAGATTTGCAGGTACAAGAAGAAGAGATTTTGACTTGCCCTTGTGAGAACCTGAATCGAGTCAGGTTATCTTATAGAAGCTTTTTTTTTTTTTTTTTTTTTAATCATAAAATAGGGATGCCAATACTTGTTCTGGGCATGCTTTTGGAGGGATAATGCTTAGGATAAAAGGGAGAGAGAGTGTGCTTGCATGTTTGATGTGTGAAAATATACTAAATAAAGCAAGGGATGGTAATGCAAAGTGCTAGTGATTAATTGGGTGTTTTTCAAAAGTGATTCTTATAGTGAGTATATAATGTTTCCTTGTAATGACTTAAAAAATGGGCAAACAAGCATTTATTTCCTTTTCCATGCAGTTTGACAACACTGGAACATTTCAGGTGATTCCAGTTCCTCCAGATGGGGACTATGAACCACTGGAAAGGCTGCGTCGCTGCACACTTTGCTATGGTAAGACCAATGAAAGGAATTTACTGTGCTGAAAGCTTAAATGCCTCCTGGGTAAGTTACTGGATCTGATTTTGTCAGATTTCTATTTTTTGATTGTAGGGTCTATTTTCAATTTTTCCTGTTTTGGAAAACACCATATGTCAGGATTTCAATCCCTGTAGTGTTTGGAGTTTCCATAGAATGTAAAAATTGGTTTAGAAAATTATCCCAG
Source organism: Sciurus vulgaris (assembly GCF_902686455.1). Classification (NCBI taxonomy): domain Eukaryota; kingdom Metazoa; phylum Chordata; class Mammalia; order Rodentia; family Sciuridae; genus Sciurus; species Sciurus vulgaris. The sequence continues at coordinate 117,980,438 of NC_136470.1, forward strand.
CTGATGTAGCATGTCTGGAAGACAATTTGGTAGTTATTAATTCAAAACCTCTAAAAGATTGAAAATATATTCTGAACAAGTTTAGGCAGGACTGTGGACTTCAGGTATACTTGCTACCTAAATCTTTTTCAACACAGACCCCAAATTGTCTGCTAGTGGTCACAGAAATACTGGGATGTTGAAAACTCCTTATTAGTATGAATGATGTGAAATTTGAGATGCATTGATCAGATGATTAATTCTTGGTAATTAGTCACTGAATCCCTCGACAAAGATCTTAAGTGTTTAGTGCTAAAATCCAACTCATGATGCGTATTTCTGTGTATTTTCAGATAAATGCTTTCCAAATACTTGTGCTGAAGAGATTTTTTTACCTGAAGATTCCTACATGGATGTAGCCTTCCTCTTAGACAATTCTCAACAAGTAGCAAATGATGACTTTAAGGCCATGAAAACCTTGATGAGCTCAGCAATCGACAACTTTGACATTTCTTCAAACCCTTCTGTCTCAGACTCTGGGGATAGGATTGCCTTGCTGAGCTATTCTCCTTGGGATAGTTCCAGGAGAAAGAAGGGTACAGTAAAGGCAGAGTTTGACTTTACAACTTATGACAGCCAAGTCCTCATAAAGAGTCACATCCAGACTTCCCTCCAACAGCTAGATGGAGGAGCCACCCTTGGTCATGCCCTGCAATGGGCCATGGAAAACCTCTTCCCAGGAACACCCAACTTACGCAAACACAGGGTCATCTTTGTGATCTCAGCTGGAGAAAATCATGAGAGAAAGGAATATGTGAAGAAGATGGCTTTGAGAGCCAAGTGTCAAGGCTATGTCTTGTTTGTGATTTCTCTGGGCCCTACACATAAAGACAACATTGAAGAATTAGCCAGCTACCCACTTGATCACCATCTGATACAGCTTGGGAAAATGCATAAACCAGATGTGAATTATGTCATAAAGTTCTTAAAACCATTTGTATACTCGGTCAGACGTAAGTCATTATTTGGTGGTTTTCCTTTGTTTTAATAAGCTAGTATTTGCTCATAGTATTGATAACCTAATGTTATCCTTGTATCTACTGCTAATCCATATATATGAATCAGATGATGAGATGGGGGCAGGGGTGGGTCATATCCTGGTTATATCCTATTTATGACCCTGGTCACACAATGATGAGAACTTTTCCACAATAGAGTTTCTTTTAGCGAAAATCAGACCAGTAGAAAGCACGGAGTGACTAGAGGTTTCCTGAGTCACACTTGTTTGATTTGAAGGGGTTCCAGCAGTTCTGAGATGGTCTCCAGTATAGGCACTTAAATACAAGTTTTACCTGCTGTACCTGGTTTATTGACAACTTTGGCATACCCTGGAGTCCTGTGTGGGGAAGTAGAGATGGCACAGTCGTGTGCTCCTCTCAAAGTGTGAACATACAAATCACATAGAAATTCTGTTAAAAATGCAAGTTCTGATTCAGTATGTCTAGAAATTCAGGGTAAGCATCTATAAACTTTTAAAGCAATTTGACATTGATTGCTGTAGCATGCAAGTACATGGATCAGTGGACTGGTCTTATTGAAAAGGAATTAGAGAAAAAATATCAGTCTCCCAAGAATTAGAAATAAAAATACCTTGTCATCTACCACAAATGATTTGAGAGAAACCTTCTCTTAGAGAAACAGTTCTCAGAATGTGAGTTGGTTCTTTTGCCCCAGGCGACAACTAGAAATGTCTGGAAATATTTTTTAATTATTACAACTTGGGAATGCTACTACCTTCAAATTGATAGAGGTTAAGGATGCTGCTAAACCTCCTACAATTCATAGGGCAGATTCCCCCTGCACACACACATACCAATAAGAAACAACTCAACCCCAATTGTCAATAGCATTATGTGTGAGAACTCCTTCTATTATTTTGTTTTCCATTACTATAATGAAATATCTGAGGTGAATAACTTATAAAGAGCAAAATTTTTGGTTTATGATTCTGAAGTTTACAAATCCAAGGTCAAGAGGTCCCATCGCTTTGGGCCTCTAGCAAGGGTAGCACATCATGTGAAGTAGTTGGCGGAGCAAAGACACTTACAGCATGAGCCAGAAAGCAAGAGAGCCAGGAAGGGACCGAGTGCCACAAACACCTTCGAAGGCACACCCTCAGTGACCTAAGGACCTCTCACCAATCCCCGCCTTCTAAAGATGCACTGAACCTCCTTCCCCACTCTTGGGATCAAACTTTTAACTCATGTGCAAAAGACATGTTTGGGTAACCCTAAGATGGTGGCTGGCATTGAACCAAGAGGTGGTGCATAGTTAGTGTTAACACGGCATGATCTACTTTTGCCTGATTAGTTAATGTCTCCTTTGTGCTAGTGGTCAACAGATGTTCCTCATTCTTAATTAGTACTGTAGTGCCTGTTCAACCATGCTACTTAATCCTAAACTGATTGGCTGCCTTAGGTATATAAGACACACACCTATAGGAAGCACCATCGTATAAGCAGCACCTCTGATAGATGGCAGAAGGCAGATCACAGATCACAGATCACAGTACGCAGGATGCACCATAGACACGCCTTTAGCACGCACTTCTAGCATGCACCTTTAGGACACAGGATGCAGGATGCACCTTTAAGAAGAAGCAGCAGAACTTTAAAAAGAAGTAGCGTCTCTGAAAGTGTAACCTCTCTCTCTTAAGCAAAGTCTCTTTCTCTCTTATGCAAAGCCTTTCTCTCTCTCTCCTCTCAAAGCCTCTCTTCCTCTATAAGCTAGGGAATAAGTGAACAAGCAAGAAAGCAGCGCACTAAAGAGAAAGATAGAAGTAGTTTGTTTCCAGTCCACCTCCGATAAATACCCGCGCAATTGTTGCTGCAGGCGGTAACAATATCTGTGGGACTGTTGCCACGGGCGGTGACACTCATGAACCTCTAGGGGACATTTATCTAAACCATAGCACTGCCTTCTAGAAGATCCCACAATATGGGAGCTGAGCCTCTTCTTTCTAGGAACCCAACAGGTTTGGAGCTAGATTCTTCTGGAACCAATCCCAACCACTCCATAAGTTAAAGTGTCTCTTGGATTCAAGCAATGTCCCAGCACCACTGCAGTGAGAATGTCTTGCAAGGTCACTCCTGATTGCAGAGAAAGCTCCACTTTCTCCTGTGACTCATACTCAATCGGAGAATCCATTTTTGCCTTCTTGGGAAGCTACGTTATTTCCTGGAACCTTATATGTCCTCAATTGTATCATGTAAAGAAGAAGAAAAAACATGCTTCCAATTAAATTTTGGCACCAACTCTCCTTTAAAAAAATTTTATTTTATTTTAAAGTAATTGGAATTTCTTTTAGATGTGTACTACTATATATCGCTCCTATGCATGCATTAAAAGGAAATATGTGTGAAATAGACGGGTTATGGCATTCCTAAAACTTCTTCTCTTTCAGAATTTGACTCTTCTGAATGTCAAAAATTCAGCATTCAGAAGTTTTGTTGATACTGTCATTGATATCCAACTCTCCCCATGCAGTGTTGTTTTTTGTGCCATTAAGAAAGATGATAATGCAGCATTTTTTTAAAAGTTCATAAAATAACTCAAAGCAGTTGGTGCTGGGCTCTTGAGTGGCTTCGCAGTTATGCAGAGGTGACTTACTTTTGACTTCCACCGGTGCATTGTTACTAAATACATCTAATTCACTGCCTTCCCAGAAACACTGCTTTTGTAGCAGTTAAAAAACTGGTCTACCAACACTTCTGGGATTTTTTTCCAAAGTGCTGTCCTTGATTCTACAAGGTTTGGTGTTGACACATGTGCTGTTCCTACACTCACAGACAATGAAAACTCCATCATATTTCTTGCCTGACCACCAACAAGAGTCAGATGCAATCGACCAGAAGACATATTCTCATTTTAGACACATAGAAAAAAGAAAAAAAAATGTTCATCTTAGAATCAGAGAAATGTGACATTCTCTGAGATATTTTCATGGAGTCATGGATCAGTCAATGATCGAAAGCCTCCTTTAATTTATTACTTTCCTGAATGAGGAGAAAAATCATGAACTTCTCAATATTCTACAACCTGTAAAACAACATCAGGACAAGTATAAAGGAACATATAATTTTGGCCAGTAAGTGAAAATTTTTTCATAGGAAATTAGTGTTCATTGGTGCAGAAGCACAGAAATAGCATCATGTAATAAAACATGATCTTTCCTAGGTTTGATCCAGTAGCATAAGTCTGAGAGGAAAAGCTTTGCACAATCAGAATAGAATGTCTCTGAGATTTTGTTCACCTGGACTTGTGGGAAGCCTGTGTCTCTGCATGACAATTAACCCTCAGATAAACAACTTGAGATCTTTCTCCATGATCCTGTAATTCTTTAGCTGCTAAAACATTCTGAAATCAACTATTTCTAGTTGTTCCTATTTTCTGTTTTCACTGTAGCCAAATTCTGTTGTGACAGGTTATTTAACATTTATTGCTTCAAGGGGATTCCTTTTGATTCCTCTTTACCTAGCAAACCCAACTCCTAATTCAAAAATCTAACTATAACTTTGTTCTCTCAATAGGAGGATTCAATCAGTACCCACCACCAATGCTGGAGAATGCCTGCAGGCTCATCAGTTTCGGGGAGGATGGTCAGACCAGTGGTTTCCAGTGAGTTGGAAAGCTGTTATATTTACAAGTGGCTCATAATTGACTGATGGGTGTCTTGCTGGCTGCTGACAGGTTATTAGACTGAGAAAACCAGCAAGGTCTCTGAAGTAAAGGCTCATTGTATATTCCGTTGTCTATAGCAGAAGTTACATATTGAGCACACTTCCTGCTTTGATGTTTTTGTGAGCTTTATGACAATCTTGCCTTTAATAAATTCATGGCTTCCTCAGGAATTTCTGTACTGAAATTCACCCCAGAATAGAACCCATAATTTATCATGAACCTTGCTTAACCTCACTTCCCAGTTCTCCCCATCCTGAGGCTCTGGGTTCTTGCTGAATGGACCGTGTCTTTCTGGTATGAACTAAGCCCCACGGGTCTCTGTTCAACCACTTGGGACCCTGTTCCTTCCCATCTTTCATGGCTCAGAATGAAGCTGTCTCCTCTTTGAAACATCTTTACTCCCATTCAAAATCCATAGGCCTCTTTTTCGTACCTTTTTATACCTCTGCCAAGGTATTTATGATGTATCCCCAATGTATTATCTTGTTAAAACTTGGGGCTGCATATAATTTATTGTTTCATCCCAAAAAAATTGCATTAAAAATCTCACAACATAATTGCACATGCAGATAATTTTACCTAACATTATGTCCTAAATGAAAATATAAATAATTAATCTGGGTGCATCTTGACCCTCAGATTGGGTGAGAGTGACCCATCTTGATTGCTCTTTGCTTCTTAGGAACTTCCCCAAGTTTGGATCCTTGTGTGAAGCCTTGTGGAAATCCAGGTCTAGACCTATAATTGCCATCTCCTCAATTAAGCAAATGAGCTTCTCTGAAGAGAGAAGTCTTCTTAGATACATCCAGAAGCAAAATAGCAAGGGTCCCCCACAGTCTATGCAAGTTCACATTTCTCTAACAGCCAACTTCGTGTCCTTGGTAGTTCAATGGAGAAGTATCCAGCGGCCAGTACTTTCTGAAGGACAGTATGGCCCTAATGTCATGTAAAAGCAGTGTTTTCCAAACCTGAGTAAACTATAAATTTATTTAAAAGAAAGCAATCCTCACAGGACTGCAGACAAAATATTATGTTATTTAGACATGTACAAACATAAATCTAGCTGTAAATACTATATGCTTATAGTTTTTATGTAGCTATTAAACACAAAACAAGTTTAAACATCAAATTCAAACAAACTCAGTAAGACAAAACCCTAATTTTCAAGTCATGGGTGATTCTGCTTTACCAAAACTAATAGAAATTTTAAAATATGATATATTTTAGTAAATATGTAAAATATGGGACATGCTGCAGTGGTGTCTATGCTGGTCACCTTTACTAATGAATTAATTTCTTATCACTATGCTCACCTGCATGACAGCTAATTATCCACACAGTGTGTTACAATGTCATTTGATTTTTGCTTGGTGTAAATGTATTTTTCATGTATGTCTGACTATTTTTTTTCTTTCATCATTAATTCCCCACAGTTAAAGTAGAACTTCTGGGTGCCAAATACGGGTATCAAACATAAATGCAACATGAACATTGAAATTACATAAAATTACATGATCAAGAGCAAACTTATATAAAGTGTTTTATCATCTAAATAGAAACATTCTTAAATTATAACAGACAACTCTTAAACTGCCAAGAATTAAATGTCTTCACCATTTTAAGAGGCACTGATATCAACAGGATATCTTTATGTAGTCTCACTCTTCTTAGAGAAGTGCTTAGTAAATTAAATGACTATTTTCTGTGGTGATTGGTATTAATCTGAGACATAATAAGGTTATTCCAGATAACCTATGGTTGAATTTTTTGTCATTTATCTGTAATTCTATGCAAATCAGACTGGCTTAGTCTAAGAAATATTTCATAAGTTATAAGCATATATGGGAAAAAGAAGAATAAACAAAAATTTTATTAGTTTTTTTAAAAAAGTAATGTGCATAGCAAGTCTATTATTTGATTAAAAAGAACTTAGATTTTTAAAAGTTTTTACTGATACATTATAATTATACATAAAAGTGGGATTCATGTGACATATTTGCACATAATCTACTCAATTTCCTTCCCTGGTGCTTCCCCTTTCTCTTCCCTTCCCCCTCCCCAGAGTCCCTTCCTTTGCTCTACTATGAGCTTAGTTTTTTTTACCACCCAAATACTTTCCCTTTAAGAAATAATTAAAGAATTATATTAAATTGCTGGGATGTCTTATTTGAGTTCTTTAAAGTCATCTTGACTCACCTAAAACTTGCCTGTTTTCTTTTTTCTGTCTAGATTTACTGCTGAGCTACATGAGGTCTCTTTAGATAAGAACAGCCTCATTGGGCAGGAATTCAATGCTGGGAGAAACTCATCTTTTGTGCTGGAGGACAATGGAGGTGACCATTTAGTTTACATCCCAAGTAAAATAATAGAGCCACAAAAATTAGTGATTAACTATGAGAAAGACCAGGAAGCTGCAGAAACTACAAGTTTCACTTCTGGTAAGGAAATTTTAAAAGTTGGGAAATTTTAAATGGCCTGGATCCTCATGTTTTAATACTAGTAGAGAATCAAATTGATTAAGCAACTATTTCTTCAAATTCAAGATGGTGACGACTTCTGCTTTTATCCAAATTGAAGTAAATGGTGACAGGTACCACTAAGGAGATTGCTGATAAAAGTACTCAGTAATGTCCCTGATATTCTCAACAAAAGATATCTCTAGAATCCATAACTTAGAAGGAGCAGTGTAGAGGATATCAGAACAAAGGAGGTGTTAAAATGGCTTTTTAAAATTAACCTGCCAATGTCCCAGAATTTGTGATTACATGAGAAAGTACAAATTTAATTTTTGAGATACCCAAAATGATGGAGCAAAAAACTCCACCACTACTTACTCTCTACATTTTAAAGGCAAAGTAGTAACTATTGTCAGAATTTAATAGTTTCAAATAAAATTGATATATAAGGTTATGTCTCTATTTTCATTAAAAAGTGTGAAATTATAGACAATTCAGCCATTCAAGCTATGCATCTGGAATCTCCCAAAATGCTCATTTGACCAGAATGCCAGCATTTTAAGCATTGTATCAAAAATACCATGTGTAGTGAAAATATGCAAGCAGGAAAGAAAAAGCGGTCAATTTCTTACTATAATATTCATTCTTACAGTTTTTTGGATACATTTCATGTTTCCTGGATTCAACACATATGTCCCCATAACTATTTCTGAAATATAGTATTTGAATTTTGTCTTTAAAACAGTAAATCTTGCTTTTAGAAAAGCTACAATGAAGAATTAAAAAGTCAATAATCAACCTTTCTTTAAGAAATAAGGCATCTTAGCTTTAGAAAGAAGTGATACATTAAAATTAGATGTGTATAGTATAAGGCATTCAAGTGTATGTTTTCAAGTTAAAATGATTTTTATATATCATATAGATAGAGCCTAAACAAAAAGAATTCCATGTTTGTTCTTTTTTATGGATGTTATTAATCTTGGTTGTTCATTTTAATGATATGGAAATTATAATAGCCCTCCAGGCACAGGTATTTATGATGGTTTGTTTTATGAAGAAGAATGAAAAGTGTTCTGGCAATGTTAGAATAGGAAATTGTTATTTGCGATAGCTTTGTCAGAGGTAAGCATTTTAAAGTCTAGTCATTCGAGCACATGAATTATTTCAGGAAAGACAGATATGACCGGGTGGGGGGTTGATCACTCATCTCTGAAGCCATAATTAAATATCATTGTTCACTAGTAAATGAAAAACTTTTCAGTCCGTTTTCCAGATGTCTGAGAATCAAGATATTTAGAGCCAGTGTAAGGTTCAATTTGGGGGAAGAAATAATTGTGCATGACTCTAGCAAGGGGGAAAAATATAAATCCACCCTTCCCAACTTCTCCTGCAGTGGGCTTTAAAGTATTCTGGGAGTTCAATGGGGGCTTATGTCAGGTCGGGAGACCTGGAAACAGAGTGTCCCAGACCTAAGGGTAATGTGTTTATTTTTATCCTTCAAAATATTTCCTGAAACTCAAATCATGTTTTCTAGGGATTTTTTGCTTTCTTTTTCTTTCTCTTAAAATTGTCTTCAACCAGTTATCAAAAACTACTGAGAATTTTCTGTATAACATGTTATCCTTCTTGAGAGTAATTTGTTGTTCAGATACCCTTTTCAGTTACCAGGAGATGAGATTTGATAAGTTCTAGAAGTATTGCACAAATAAAAGGTTGATAACTTTCATAAGCACCTCCAATTGCTGTCTTCATTACTCATTTATAATATAATTCTTACAAGGTGATGGTTGAGCTTTCTACCCTTGAACTGAGAGAGTCTTGGGGAGAGTCAGTAATCCTAACCATTTAAGAAATTTAGAGTTCCCAGCATCCTGTGGGCTGGTGGTGAGCTGTATAGACCCTCTTTCACCAGAAACTCAATCACTGACTCCCTCCTCACCTCTACCTTTCCTATTTCTTCCCACCTGCTCTGATTTGCTTTGCTTTCATCTTCAATTCTATCACTTTCTCGTCCTCTCCATTCCTTAGAGCATCCCAAGGGCAACCTGAATCAGAATGATCTGGAAGTTCACCATAAACAGATTCCTAATCCCTCCTCAGAACTACTGCTTCATACTTAGGAGTGTGAACAGAGAAGAGAAAGCTACAAGTTCGATAGCCACCAGGGGTGATTTTTGTATGCCCTCAAGTTTGCCCTTAGCTATCTCTGTGGTTCTCAAAGTGTGGTCCCTACCCTGGCAGTTGCAAAATCACCTGGGAAACCACTGTAAAGGCACATTCTTAGCACTCATCTCAGATCTACTGCATCAGAAATTCTGGGTGTGGGGCTCAGCCATCTGTGGTTTAACAAGCATTGCAAGTGATTCTGATATAAGCTAAAGAACCACTGCATGTCCTACCACTTTGGTGTGCCAAATTTGGTGTGTGTTTTCAATGGAGTTGAAAGAAACTGGGTATCGAGGATCACAGGAAAGAAATTAGAATTCATACTTCCAAAGGATTCCTGTTAAACTAGGTTATAATTTTATTTTACTCATCCAAGAACATCTATCCATCTATCCATCCATCCAATATCTATCTAACAAAAACTTTCAAGATCCAGCTGCAGAGATGACCTTAGAGATTCTAGTAGGCATTTAGACCATGATATCTGCAATATAAAAATACTTTGCAAAATGTAGCCCCAACCAATTACTTAACCAATGGAATGTATTTTGTTCTTTGGAAATATGTAAGAAGAATGGATGGTTTAATTCTAAATAAATTGCAACTCAACCCAGTGATGAGCCTGGTGCTTTCATCAAAGATACTGCATTAGCCAATGTTTAAGTTATAGTTAGTCTACTTGCAAGATTAAAGAATAGAATAATATTTAATAAATGTTAAATGCCAACTCAAACTCAGCCTAAGTTTTTTTCCTGGCTTTCAACAATTCCAGACCTTAGGATAACTTCAGCTGATGCTGTTTTCAATAAATTCATTATAAAATGAAAAGCAACACTTCCCCCTTCAGACTAAGCTGCTGTTGTGCTCGAGAATTTGTGTGGGGACTCGGGATGGGGCTTAGTGATAAAGCACTTGCCTAGCATGCTCATGGCCCTAAGCATGATACCCAGTACCACAAACAAAAACCAAACCAAAAACAAACATTGAGGGAATTTGCATGGGTTTTGCTTTATTTATTTTTCTAACTTGAAGCTTATTCTGAACTATAGATCAACTTTTTTAAAAAGTCCAATACTTTTTTCTGATTTTGAATCAATCATTGGATAATAGAGCTGGAGGGATATTTAGTGATCTCCTGGTACAAACCCACCTGGGAGCAATTCTACTCTTCCTCACCCCAGGGGGCATATTGTAATATCTGGAGACTTTTAAATTGTCATAACTGGAGGGTGCAACTTGCATCTAGCAGTTGCACCATAGATGCTGCTAAACATCCTATCATGCACAGGATAGCCCCACAACAAATAATTATCAGGCCTTCAATAGTGGAAGCATCCTGCTTTAGGAGAAACCTCATGTCCCCAAGGTCATGGGACAGATGTACAACACCTCTCATCCTGTCCACTGTTCCTCTATTACACTTCCAAGATCTTGCCAATGCTTTTAAAAAAAATTATAAAGCACTATCATACCATATGAAATTTGAGTACAAAGTCTCAAACAATTTAGCATACTAAGCTATTTTTAGTGTAGAATATGTTCTTTGGTTTTTCCACAGGCTTTTTGTTTTTCGTAGTCTTATTCAATTGCATATCTTACTTTTCATATAATATGTCATAACATTTTCCATATTGCTGTAAACCTCATACTGATTTTTTCTGAATGTCCTCATGATGTTCTTTTCAATGAATGAATATATTTAACCATTTACTCTTTTGAATACATAGTTTGCTTCCAATTTTTGCTGTCATATATTAAACTTGAGTATATATCTTTACTCCATCTAAATTTAAATCTGTACTGGAATTAAACACTACAGAATTGTCTTTTGAGTCATTCATGAAATATTAACTGAAGCTCTACTTTCATATCAGTCTACTTTCTAAAGAAGAGATCAGTAGGAGAATTGTGGTCATGCTGGAATTTTAATGACATGTTTCATAAAATCCTTAGGAAATTTCAACCATCTTGGTGCTCTTTGGTAAATAAACTGAGTCTCCTCTTCATTTTAAATTGTACATCATAGCTGTTGCATTGACTTTTGCTTGGGAATTTATTGTAAATGTCATCACTATCATTTTAGTTGTCTTCTTTGAAGGTTTCACATATGGACAAGACTACTGTAAATGGAGAGTTCAGGGTATGTGAACTGTCTGAATTCAAATGTGTGCTGAGATTGCTTTTCTATAACTTGTGCAACCACTTGTTGCAACTAGTACAGCAATGTTCTATAGTATTGGTGGTATTTTTTTCATGAGGTCCCCTTTCTAATGGAATAATACTTGGATATTTGAAGTAGTAATTGGGTGATGGAGGTGGTGGCCATGTTGCTGGTGGTAATAAAACTGCTGGTGCAGGTCATGGTAGCAGTGAAGTCAATGGTGGTAAAGATGTTTGCTGTTGATGGTGAGTGGTGGTGATAATACTGTCGTTGGTGGAGCTGGCAGTAATGGAGGTAGAAGATGAGGGTTGGGTGGTGGTGGTGGTGGTTAGTTGGGTGGAGGCGAAGCCCTCAAAAAGGCTTACTCCAGAAAGAACTCTTTTAAGCATTTACATGAATTTTCCCATGATTATCCAGACATTTTTCATGTGACAAATGTGTATTTGACTCCTATTCTGAGTTAAGCCCTGAGCTAGACTTTTTTGAAGAGTTAGGGAGATTAAAAACAAAACAAAACAAAACAAAACAAAACAAAAGAAACAGAGACACAGGTCATGTCTTCAAGAAGCTTGTCGCCTGATAAGGCTATTCAGTGTGCAGGAAAAGTGCCTCATAGAAGTTGGAAAGAATTCAGTTCAACAAAAAATTCAAGTGGAATGATTCAGAGAACAATATTCCTTCCATTAAGAATAACTCTCAAAGCATTGCTTACACTGTCTGACTTGACTACTGAACAATGTGTGAGAAATAATAGTAACCACAGAAAGTGCTGCTTATTGAGTTCAATCATGAGCCAGACACCATGCAAACATCTTATATACATGATTTAATTTAATCATTAACACATTATTGTTATATTCCTTACTATTCCATTTTACAGATAAGGATACTCATGTGAGCACTATATGTATGCATTCATTTAATATGAATATATTTAATATGAATATATGTGTATTCATTTAATCTCTACAAAAATCTATTATTATATTATTCAGTTTTACAGTTGAGGACAAGATTCAAACCAATGACCATCTGCACATGAAAAAACTGGCTTAATTTTGCTTGCTTGTTACTTGGTGATGGCACTTTCTGCATTTAAAGATGAGGAAATGTATCCAACTTTGGAAATATGTTAAATTATGTGCTTACAGGGGAGAGTTATTTCAAAATAATTTTGATGGCACAATTTTAGTATTTAAAAATTTTAAATCACCTGTTTATAAACTGGAGAGACACGGAACACAGAATAGCTCCATTAAAATTAAAGTGCCAGGCCCAGGGGCCTTGGGGGCAGTGGTTCCCTAGGCATGCAGCACTTTTCCTCAGTATGCTGGTATCTTTCTGCAGCATACTTAGATGTTCTAAGAGTTTTCTATTGTTTCAGAGCATGGGATGGTCCACAAGACTTGTTCTTGTCATCTAAGAGCCACCTAGAAAAGTCCAGGCCCAAAAAAGACATTTATTCTGCCTTGGGGGAAAAGGATGAAATCTATTTTAAACACTTTGCTTGTTCAGGCAAAAAGGGGAAGAGGATTTCATAGGCAAAATAGGAAGATTTTAAATGTCTGTATTTCTCTTTGGCATAAAATCAATATACGCAGTCAGAATCACACACTTGTGCCTGCCTCCTTGCTGCCCCAGCCTGAGAACTTGACCAGTGACCTCACCAAAGAGAAGGGAGGATGGACCTTTGTTGGCAGTGTTAGGTGAAGGGGTATGTAAAGTACTGCCAGCTCCTCTGAAGATAAGCATGCATAAACACAACAGAATTATCCTCATTTCTAAGAGCATGTGTGTACTTTGTGTGTGTGTGTGTGTGTGTAAGTTATACCACTGACTTTGCATTTATTTCCTCATGGAAACTGCAGAATCTATTATTTTGGGAAGCATTTTTAAATGTCTAAGATTTTTTTCTCTTTGTTTTCTCTTAACAACTAAATTTGTGGAATATGTAGGTCAGGTTAGGCACTGTGAAAACTAATTTTCTCAAAAATCTTGTAAGTTGTAGTTTATTCTTAGGGTGTATTAGATAGTAAAACTTAGGCAGGGAGAAGACTTAGGTACATAGAGTTAATACTGAGCAGAGATGGGACTCAAACTCCAAAAGTTTTGTTCATAATTACTGCTCTACAATGCTTAGAGAAGAAGAGGATGCACATTTTATTTAAGTAAAATAATTCCTTACTTTTAGAAGAAAACAGTCTCTAGTGGCTTCAGTCAGAAGAAAATCGATTGACTGAAAATCACATTCTTCAAATCAGGGCTCTGGGTCCTTAGTGAGCTGGTTAACATGTGCTTCAGTGTTTCTGCTCCACCCTCATATGCAATATCTACTGAAAGACAGAGTTAGGTTCAAATCCCATCACTTAGAGGCTACCATTTCTTGGCCAACTCATTTACACTCTCCAAGCCTGAGTTTTCTCGTTTGTGAAATGGGACTGATGGTGATTCTACCCTCCTGGTGCCATAAGGAAGATTCGATGAAAGAATGCACGTATGGAATTGAGCACAAGACCTGAAGCAAACCCAATTTAGTACTCAGAAAGCAGAAGTGCAAAAAGAAAGCCTTGGCAACCACATGAGAAGTCATAATGTAAAATGTTAACTTGAAAAACATCAGCTATAGTTTATGTGGATGGAACCTTACACATTGAAGTAGCCTCAATGGCACATGTGGCTTGCCTCGGGAGGACACATGGCTAATTTGGCTCCTAGACAAATTCCAAGATGGACCACTGGGTAACTCATGCATGGGTTTAAGTCTCCCACAAATTCCATGAAGGGAGCATAGCTGCCTCACAGCACACTTAATCCCAATCCAAATGACTCAGGTCCTTTATAGATTGTCCCTCCCAGTTTAAATTTCCTTTCCATGCCCAATTCTCCCTAAAGTTAAAGTAGTGTATTTGGCATTGTCACTTAAATCCTTGGCCAATGTTAGGCTGATCTCTGGGGGTGCTTCCCTGAAAATCCATCCAGATTCTTCTTTCCATCCAAGTCTTGTCCACAATACAGTGAGCCAGCTCTTCTTCCCCTGCCATTCCAAGGAAATTCCTCCACAGAACCGAAGGCGGAAATTTGGCTCAGTTGACATTTCTAGGGGATACGAAGCATTGCTGTGAGCGCTGAGTATATTATACTCACACTTTTGCCAGGTTTTCTTGAAGGAAAACATTTTTGAAGTTACCATTCCTCTAAGTAAAATGAATTTAGATTCAAAATAGAATAATCACCCCTTAAGAAATCTCTGAGTTTTCAAGGCACAATCATCTACATTTAACTTCTTTGAGTCTCGTGCTGGTTTTATAAAGTAAGGAGGAAACCTATTTTTACAGATCTTTGTAGATCTTGAAAATTGTTTTGCTGGGCATTTTAGGAAAGAATTGAAATTTTGCTCATTTATAAAAAGAAAACTGAAAAAAATAGTCATTTTTTTCTGCTGTGGGCATGTATGAAAAAATATTTCACTGCCATAGTAAGTCAATACTTCTTATATCATAACATATATGAAATTCTTTCCCCTATGTTTTTACAAAGAAGCCGAAATACCATAGAAGGAAAACAGAGATCTTGGTGGCAAAGCCAGTAATGGTTATTCAAGTCCAGAATTGTAAACTCCAAAAGGCAGAAATGTTCATTTAATTGATCTGCATGATTCCTAACACACCATGAGAATTCTAGAGATGTTTTGGTGGTGATGTACATTATATAGTGTACGCAGCAAAGAAGAATGCAAGCCATGTACTGTTGTCTTTACTTTTTGTTTTGTACTTGGTCGTTTAAACAGGGGCCTAACATCTCCATCAGAAATTCTAGGAAGAGTTTGAAACTGGGTTTTGTGGAGAGGAATGGGAGGCTGATAAACTTAAAATGTGCTTGTGAAATGCAAAATGCTGCTTGGTGCTATAAATGCATTAATGAAGGAAGTATCTGGTGCAAAAAGACCATTTCTTAGTCCTCTGGGAGAAGAAGGAGAACATGGAGCATCTCAAACGAGATGGTTAATTTCCACGTACTAGAACTGCCCAAGATGGAATAAAAAAAACTGGATTTACCTCTCAATTGAAATAACCAACTGGGAAAAATATAGATGAAACAACAGTTTCTAAGACACTGGCAACTGGGAAATGAGAATCAGTGATTCTGAGAGATGGGAAACAAATGAGTGAATGCTACAACTGCTCCAGTTTATTGCCTTGAGAGAGTTTCCAAGCCATGGTGCAGGAAGGGGGAGTGCTGGTAGAGCCCATTAAACTCCCAGAGTTGAGGAGGCATAGCTGGGAGTCCAACGAGACAAAGGGGCTAAGTTGCACATGGAGTCTCCAGGAGATCTGCAGGTGGTCTCCTGGATGGTTCAGCAAAACTCTGATAGCATGAGCATGTGAGGAAATCACCCGAGCCTGGGGAAAGATCCATTTGCAAGGCATATAGTACCAATCACTCACACAGGGCCAGCAACAGTGCCTTTCCCACCTGCAAGGCTGGAATAGCCCATAATCCATAGATACTTAAAAGAAACCTCAGGAAGGCATTGGTTTATTTATGTCTTACCCTAAATTAAACACTGCTCCGAATTTGCCTAACAAATCACAACAGCAAAACCCAAAAGGATCACACTCGCTCCATGTAGTGTAACTTTCTCTGAACCAAGCACATGAATGTTTATGAGAATCCAAAGGTATCCCGCAACCTAACAAGGAACATTACAACCTAAGAATAAAAAAATACAAAAAGACACAGCCAGTAGCGCAGAATGGAATCCCTCAAAACCAAACCAGAAATGGCATAGATGTTAAAATTAGCAGGAAAAGATATTAAAACAGTTATTATAAGCATACTCCATGTTACAAAGTCAAGTAGAAACATGGGAGATGCAAAAAGAAAATTTATATAGAATTTGTAAATATGAAAACTGTAAAGTCTAGGATGAAAAGTACCCTGGGTGGAAGATTAATGACAGATTAGATTTGGCCAAAGAAAGAGTGAACTCAAAAATGTAGCAATAGAAATTATTAAAAATGAAACACAGGAAAAAAAGATAAAAAAATAGAATGAACATCTGTGAGTTTCAATATTTTTCCAATAATTGATAGAAAAGGTAGAGAAAAATTCAGCAGAATATAGATTTGAACAGCACCATCACCTAATTTGACCTAGTTCACATTATAGAACACTCCACCCCACAGCAGAATACACATTTTTTTCAAGAGCACATTAAACGTTTGTCAAAATAGGCCATGTTGTGGGCCATCAAACAAAGCTTAAGATTTTAAAAGATTCAAGTCATACCAAGTATATTCTCTGATCTAAACAGAACTAAATTAAAAATCAACAGTAGAAGAATCTTTGAAAAAAAAAAAAAAACACCTCCAAGTATTTGGAAACTAAAGTACTTTTAAACAATCCATGCTCAAACACAGGAAATCAAAAGGGAATTAGAACAAATTTTTAAGTGAATGAAAATCAAATCAATATACAGAATTTGTGAAATTCCACTAAAGCAGGACTTATAAGGAAGTTTACAACATTTATCCCTGCATTGATAAAGAAGAAAGATTTCAAATCAATGACCTCAATTTCCATTTTAAAAACCCAGAGAAGAAAAAGGAAGTTAATCCTAAGGTAAGCAGAAGAAAACAATAAAGTTTAAGTGGAACTCAATGAAATAGGAGAAAACCAACAGAGAAAAATCAATAAACCCAAAAGTTGTTTCTTTGAGAAGATCAATAAAATTAATAAACCTATAATCAAATTCACCAAGTGGAGGAAAAAGACACAAGTATCAGGAATGAGAGAGGAGGTATATTCAGATATTAAAAAGAGATTAAAATTATGAATAATTTTTGTATATAAATAGCTGATGTGAAATACCTCTCATGATGCAAAATGTACCAAATCTCACTCAAAAGAAATAAACCAAATAGCATAAACATATTACCATTACATATTACACGTGTTGAATGGTAATAGCTCTCTGTGCACTCTGTGAAGATGGATTTGGAGAATTCCTTTGGGGACAAGTACTGTGATCAATTAGTGATGTCTGTCATGGGTATGGAAATGAGACATGGTGATACCCGAGGCCATGTATTTTATATCCCTGGCTAGGAATTTCAAGCTTATCCTTCTACTGAGTGACTTAATTGTGTTGCAGGACTTGAAAATCATGGCAGAAAAGAAGAACCCGGTTTTACTTCTGAACCTGGAGATGCCTCTCTTCAAGAATATTACATGGATGTGGCTTTCCTCATTGATACTTCCCAAAGAGTAGGAAATGATGAATTTAAGGAAGTGAAAGGTTTTATAGCCTCAGTGCTTGATTACTTTCATATCACCCCAGATCCACTGACCTCCACCTTAGGAGACAGAGTGGCTGTCCTGAGCTACTCTCCCCCAGGCTATCTGCCCAACACTGAAGAATGCCCTGTCTACCTGGAATTTGATTTGGTAACTTACAACAGTATATACCAAATGAAACACCATCTCCAAGACTCTTTTCATCAGCTCAATGGAGATGTTTTTATTGGTCATGCCCTGCAGTGGACAATTGACAATGTCTTTGTAGGCATCCCCAATCTGAGGAAAAACAAAGTTATCTTCATAATATCTGCTGGTGAAACCAACCCTCTAGACAAGGAAGTCTTAAGGAATGTATCTCTGAGAGCCAAGTGTCAAGGCTTCTCTATATTTGTATTTTCTTTTGGTCCTGTACACAATGACAAAGAATTAGAAGAATTAGCCAGCCACCCCCTCGATCAACACCTGGTCCAGCTTGGCCGGATTCACAAGCCAGATTTGAACTATATCATCAAGTTTATCAAGCCCTTTGTCCACTTAATCAGACGTAAGTCATTCAAGATTTTTCTCTTGCATTGCTTTGCCCCTCCCATGTTTTTATTGGTGCATTATACTTGTACGTAATGGTGGGATTTGTTGTTACATATTCATTTTCTTCTATTCCTTTTACGATAGATTTTCCTCTTTGTGTACAATCCATCAGCAGATTTAGTCAAACAATCCTCACCTCAGTTTGGAGAGGAGGGATATAAGTGAATAAGGAGTAGTGAAAAATCTCAGAGAAAAATCCCAGGTCTTCATGACCTTGAACATAGTTGCTGCACTCTCAAAGTTTTTGCCAGGAAATCCTCACAAGGTGGAAAAATTTCCTTTAACCTTAATCTGTGAGTATTTACTACATGCCAGGCTCTTTGAATGGATTATGTCATTTAATCTTCATAATCCCTTTTGATGAGGAAAAATGTTGAGGTTCAGAGACATTAAATGCATTGCTTAAAAGTTTAGAATTAATAATTGGTAAATTCTAGACTTGCCTCCCCTATCCCTGACCCCTTTTGTTCGTCAAACTATACTTCAATTACTAAACTCTTAACAAGGTTTACTGCTATAATAAATAATATTCCACTGCTGCTATCCTCCACCTGATCCAAGGGCTCGTATTTTATTCTGTCATCATAAATGATTTTTGGCTCTGACTTGAATTCTTATGAGCCGTAGGCACAAATGTTTTCCGGAGCCTTGTCCCAGAAAACTAGCTCAGGAATAGTCACGCAAGGGTTTTTCATGGTGTCTTTACACGGTGGGGCTCTAAGAGTGTGTCCTGCCCCTGTCCTCATTTTTTAATTTTGGAGTAACACACTCGAGATCTTAATGTATTAAACAAGTGCTGGGAATCAGGGATGGGACAGAGGTCGCTACTGAAGAGTTGTCTGTAGCTGCTGGAAGTTTGCTAGGGTTTTGCAGGGAAGCGAGCTTTCTGGTATTCACAGAGTCCCAGGACTCACATAGTCCCCAGGAATTCTGGGATTAGGAGTTACGTTTAGTAGAAGGAAAAAAAAAAAAAAAAAAAAAAATTTAAAAAGTAGACAATTTCAATAGTAAACGAGTTTTCTAGAAAGATCCTCCATTTCCAGGAAGAAAAACAAATGTTAGGAGGAATTAAGAGATGTCCCTGAATTGTATCACAAGTTTGTGACATACACAGCATAGGAATTTTTTTTTAACCCATTTACTTCTGAATCTTGTGGACTTGGCCAACAATAAGGTATTTTAATGTCAGAGTGCACCTCGTTTGCCTAGTCCCTAATAAAGTTAACTTGTTCTTGAAAATACTGCCAGCTACAGGAAAAGATGAATTGACCTTGGGTGATAGTCATAATATGGAAAGGGAAAGTTTAACTAGCTTACTGTCTCTTTCCAGGTGCTATCAACAAATATCCCACCAAAGATCTGAGAGCTAAGTGTGTGAACATCACCTATCCCAGTCCGGAGGATGCTGGCATGGAAGATACTGTATTGTGAGTTGAGAAATCCCAAGTTTGGGAAATATTTAACTGGAAACAGTCCTTAAGAAATAATGTGAAGCAAATGCATTTTAGTTTTCAGGAAGCAAGTTTTGGGGTGTGTGAGTAGGTTAAGTGCTATGGATTGTGATAACAACACAGGTCTGCAGTTAGAAGCAGGTAGAAATGACCTGAAGTAGAACTATGTTTCCATTTTCCTTCCTTTTATCAAGAAACAAACAAACGAACCTCTTCTTTGGAACTTATTAGCAATTAAATAAAAAACTCGAATGTTGGGTAGTGCCAAAACAGAAAACTTAAGATATCAAAACTTGGAGCCGAAGAAAAACATGAAAAATAAAATAAAACAAAACATTGTCATTTAGAAAAGAAAACACATGTGAAGATTGACAGGAAGGATTCTTTCAAGTTTGACTTTGCAAAGTCCAACCCTAAGTACTCAATAAAAATTCAGTGATGAACACAGTGTTGTCTTGGAGTTCTGAGATGGTGAGACAAATAAATGCCTAATTTCCCTTCAGAATATTAGAAAATTGCCCCTGAATCAAATTCCTTCCACAAATTACATTGGACTATTCCAGTCACATACATAAAATGGATTCCTCTTATATTATCTGGATGTATTTACATTTAATCTTGCAAGAGACTTGACTAACCAATTTTTCATCTCTTTTTCTCTATCACTTCAGACTTATTCCTGAAGTCTATGAAATAGAGACAGAAAACAGTGAGCTGTTTGGTGAATTTGGTTCCCAGGAGCAGCATCTCTTAGTACTGGGGAATGATCATAGTAATGATTCTGGGACCACTGATGATCTGATCCAGAAGTTGTACTTGCTCTTTTCACCTAGAGAATCGATGGTAAATGACCAAGAAGAGGCACATTCAGAAGAAACTACAGCTACAGTCAATGACAGACAGCAAGGAGGAAAAGGTAATGTTGGGTACCATTGTTGAAGACCCTGATGTAGTTTGGTTATTTGGATTTTCCCCTGGTGGAAGATGAGCAGTGAGACTGTATTCAGGCAGGTGGAGATGATGGGACAAAAAAGGGGATCACCATCCAGGGCTCCAAGGGGGTCCCCCAAATAAGGAAGCAACACAACTCTGGAAAATCAAAAAGGGAGTCAGTTGTGTTCAAAGCAACCAGAACTGGAAGAGTGTAAAGACTTGGTTTAGAGTCAGGGACCCAAGAAATGAGAGAATACAAGAAAGGACGGCAGGTCCTGAATAAGAGGAACCCAGTCCCCTGGGGCAGAATGGGGTGAGGAGCCAACACTTGAGGTCTTCCTTCTCCCTGTTCAGCTAGGGCTGTCTTGGTTTGAGATGACGGTTCCTCGCTGAGCCCTGGTTTTGGTGGGGCTTTGAGAAGAGAAGGTGTCTGTGGTTCTGAGATCCATGTGGAGGCCAAGGACAGCTTCTTGGGCTGGATGGGGAAATGGTCATGTCCCTGCAGCTTAAGGAAAAACAGGGGATGGAGAATGGGGAGCCAGAATGGGCTCCAGGGAAGTCACCCACAAGTCCTTGCTGTGTACCAGCATCTTGTGGGAAATTATTTTAAAATAAACATTCCTGGGTCTGTACTAAAGGTGAAAATATGCATATCCAGTGACCCAGCAATTTTTCTCCATTGTGAAAACCCAACAGAAATAAATACATATAGCACCCAAAGTCACATACTATAATATATACAGAAGCACTATTTGTAGTGGCCCTTAGTGGTAACAAAAATATTCAACAGCATAGATTAAAAAAAAAAGTTGGTATATTTATGTCATTAAACACTATATAGTATGTATATATAATTCAGAAAAAGCTAAAGTTACAAAATAGTTATATTTAAAGACTACATACATACATAATTTTAGATATGGGCATAATTATAGATATATAGCAAGATGTGACAAAATTAACAAAATGATGAAAAAGGAAACAAAGATAGGAAAGTATGAAAATATAGATAGAAAAGGAGAAAGATGTAAGAAAATGATAATTAAATATGGTGTTAGTCAAATTTTTGTTACCGTGACTGAAATGCCTGACAAGAATAACTTGGAGGAGGAAAGAATTACTTTGGCTCATGGTTTCAGAGGCCTCAGCCCCTGGTCAGCTGGCTCCATTACTCTGGGTCTGAAGAGAGAAGGAGAGAAGGGTGTGGCTGAGGAACGCTGTCAGCTCACAGCAGCCAAGAGAGGAAGAGAGCAGGAAGGGGCGAGGCACAGGTAGAGTCCTCAAGGCCACAGCCCAGTGACCCACTTCCTCCAGCCATGCCCCACCTGCCTAAAGTCACCACCCAGCAGTTCACTCAGATTCCTAATTCATGAAATGGATTAATCCACTGATGAGGTTAGAACCCACATGATCTAATCTTTCAACATATGACTTTTTTGTGGGGGGAAGAGGAACTACCAGACCCAACCATAACAAATATAAATATGATGAAATATCTGGTTCTACCCCAAATGGAGTAAGTCTGTTTTAGCCTAAATGTGGAGTGAGACATAGTATCCATCCTTCCTACCAATGACAACTGAAAATTTTGGAAGAAATACAAAAAGCAACTACCTGAGGACTCTGAAAAATGAATACAAGCAGGTGTATTGTGAAGAGGCATTTTTTCTCATTTCCTTTTCTCTTTTGTGACTGCATGCTGAGGGCTGCCCCAAGTACCAGGACTCTGTGGTGACAGTGGGGCAGGTGGCTAAAACACAATAGAAACCCAGCTTCATGGCAAGAATACCTAGGAAAAGGAGCCCCTGTGTCAAAGACAGTAGAAGAAACCCTCATTTCCCCCTTTTTCTCTCATGGTTTTGCTCAGAAGGTAGGCAGGTGGGAGCTGAGTAGAAAGCTAGTCAACTAAGTTAAAGAAGAACCCTATCTTCCTGACCAGAGGAACTGGGACAAGAGACCTTGTGGCCAAGCTCATGTGGACAGGCCAGCTTTGGAATGGAAACTGGACCACTACCCACAGAAGGCAGCACAATACTGACATTCTGAATCCCTGTTGAGGTTGATTTCCTGCTAAACCCAGCAAACGGTACTAAATTTCCACAGAGACCATAATCAGGCTTGGAATTTATACAACATAATTTTCAAAATGTTCAAGATACAGTCCAAAGTTATGCAATTTACAGAGAACCAGGAGTGTGAATAATTCTTGAAGGAGAAGATCATCAACAGATGCCAACCTCAAGCTGACTCCGATGTTGAAATTATCAGATAAAGACATTAAAGCAGCTATTATAACCATACTCCATGAGGTAAAGAAAAACACTCGGAAATGAATAGAAATAGATATTTGAGCAGGGAAATTGAGATTGCACAAAACAACCTAAAGGAGATTGTAGAACTGTAAAACATGACAGGTGAAATTTAAAAAATTCTTTGGATGGACTCAGTAGCAGAGTGAAGATGATAGCGAAAAGAGTTAGTGAACTGGAAGAAAGGTTAATTATACACCCTGAAGAGAGGAAAGAGACTGAGGAAAATGAAGAGAACCGTGGAGACTTGAACAGTATCAGCATATCGAACTTTCACTTGACTGCAGTTCCAGGAGCATAGTAGAAAGAGATTTATGCAGGAAAAAAAAAAAAAAAAAAACTTGAAGAAATAATGACCCCAAATTTCCCAAATTGGTAAAAGCTATAAATTTACAGATTTTAAAAGCACAGTGAGAACCTGACTCAGGCACAACATAATCTGACTGAGACAAACAAAGTATGTAAAAAAAAACATCTGAAGCAGCTGGGAAAAAAACGACATGTTCCTAATTGTAATATGAGGGAACAACTATTCAAATAATCATAGATTTCTCACCAGAAACTGCCCAGGCCCTGGAACAACTTTTGTTTTCTTTGAAGTGCTGAAAGAGAAGAAGTATGAACACAGAATTCTGTAGCAGTGAAAATATTCCTCTGGAATGAGGGTGAGACAATGTTCACATTCTGAAATTAAAGACAGTCTCAGATGAAGAAAATACAGTATTTGCTGCCAGTACACCTGTTCTAAGAGAGAAATAGGGTGTGACATTCGGGAACTGGACTGATGCCAAACAGCTGAGTGGGTGGGCAGAGACGTGCTGGGCAGGCAAAGCACAAAAAGAGGCACAAAAGGAGAAGTTAAGGGAGTGTATTAGTCAGCTTCGTGTTGCTGTGACCAAAAGGCCTGACAAGAACAATTAGAGGAGGAAAAATTTATTTGACACATGGTTTCAGAAGTCTCAGTTCATAGATGGCTGACTTTATAGCTCTGGGCCCAAGGTGAGGCAGAACATCATGGTGGAAGGGTATGACACCAGGAAGCAGAGAGAGTTCCATCCACCAGGGACAAAAATATAAACTCCAAAGGTACACCCCTAGTGACCTACCTCCTCCAGCCACACCCTACCTGCTTATAGTTACCACCCAGTTAATCCATATGATTGGATTAATATACAGTGATTATGATATCTCTCGTAATCAAGTTGTTTCACCTCTGAACATTCCTGCGTTGTCTCACACATGAGCTTTTGGAGGCCACGGCACATCTAAACCATAACAGTATGTGACTGGAGGGGAAGCTGGCCGAGGCTGAGAAAGTTGTTTCAGGCACAGCTTACCCATGTAAAGGGCTCATAAAGATAATTTTGTACATCTGAGCTCACTGGATTCTCTCCAAAACCTGTACAGGAGGCGGGAATCAATATTCCTACTCTGCAGGTGGAGAAACAGAGGCTCAAAGAGGCTTAGTGCTTTGCTGGAGCATAACAGTGACTCCATCACTTCTGATTCAGTGCTTTCCCAATGTCTGCAGGAAGGAATTTTGGGTAGATCAGAGACAGAAGGAGTAGGCAAAAGAGGGGATGTCTTATTCTGCTAAGACAGCCATCACACATACCATATGCTAGGTGGCTTACACAAGACTAATCTATTTTCTCCCAGTTTGGGGGACTGGAAGTCCAAAATCAAGGTGCTAGCCTATATGGCTTATTTTTTATTTTTTGGTACCAGGGATTGAACCCAGGGGCACTTAAAACACTGAGCCACATCCCCAGCCCTTTTTATGTTTTATTTTGAGACAAGGTTTCACTAAGTTGCTTAGGGCCTTGCTAAGTTGCTGAGGCTGGCTTTGACCTTGTGATCCTCCTACCTCAGCCTCCCAAGCAGCTGGCATACAGGTGTGGCCCATTGCTTCCCAACTGCCTATATGGCTCTTGATGGGGGCTCTTTTTCTGGCTTACAAAAAGTCACCTCCTTACTGTCCTCACATAGTAAAGGAGAATCCTGGTGTCCCTTCCTTCTCTAATAAGGTCACCAGTACTATACCATCTGGGTTCCACTCTTCTGACCTCATTTGATTTTACTTACCTCCTTAAAGGCTCTATCTCCAGTGTTATCAAATGTCCTCTTAGGGCTTCAAAATATAAAATATTTTCAAAATATGAATGGGGTAGGGCACAATTCAGTCCATATCAGAGATATACTTAGCAATGTAATCACAGAAAAGAGCCCTGTAAATCCAGTGATTCTTAAACTTATTACTTTAGTACCACCTGGATATTTTTTGAAGTCTAAAGTCCAGGCCATGTCCTACATCAATTAAAGTATATGTTCTGGGGGAGAGATGTAGGCCTTAGCAATCTTTGGAAGCTCTCCAGGTGATTTCAATGTACAATCAAATTTGAAAAAACCTGCTATAAATTCTGATTAAATCAGTCCAACTGGATATATCAAGGGGGCTGTTGCTGAAGATGATAAGGTCGGTAAAATCAGAAGGATTATCATTAAGTGAGCATCACCAATGCCGTTCTTATTATCATACTTCATCATCTTTCCTCCAAAAGTCTTCTAGATTTTTCTATTGTAAATAGACTATACATCTAGGTATAGATGGTGTCTTTAATCCTTTCCTCAGAGCTCTCTGGCCAACAGCTTGGTTTGGTGACAGCTGGCTGGGCCTGCTCTGTGAAGCCAATGACTCTTCAAAACATATCAGTTTAGGGTTTTTTATTTTTCTTGGATTCATGGAAGCTTAGAATTTGAAAATCAGAGTGACTTTGGAAATCACTGACTTCTTACAGATAAGGAAATGGAAGCTACAGACATCTAAAGTGTCTCCCTTAAGAATATTCTGAAATGAAAAAGAACCAAAGTAACGCCATTTTGTTCTGACCTGACTCGATTGTATGCTTGCTTGTAAGGTTTTCCTTTCGGCTTCCTGAAGCCGTACCTATGCTGCCAGTACAGTAGGACCTTCCTGCTTCCCTGACTATGGCCCTGTTGTGTAACAAAAGATTCTGAAATTGTAATCAAAACAATTCTCTCATGTAATCAAAATATATGCCTCAACAGGGTCCTTCTGACCTACTTGTGCCTTAATTGTTCTTGTGTTTTTTGCCTTTATAAACTCTGTACTTCCAAAATTCAGGGGCTGGGGGTTCTTTGAGGCGTTAACCTGCTCCCAACCACCACTTTCCTGGCATGCCATTAAAGGACCTTTTTTTCTCTTTCAATTTGGTATGTATGGTGGTTTGTAATTCTTGCACACTCCGTAACAGTCCCTAGCACTCAATCAGTGGTGTTTGTCATAATGATTTGCACTCTTTAGTTATGCTTATATACACTCTATAGTTATGCTTATATAATAAATTTCACCTTAAAGTCAGGCCATGGCAAGGAAAGTATATCTCTCAGTTATGGAAAGTTGGAGATGATACATAGAAAACTCAAAGCACACAGTGCCCAGCACATATAATAATCTAGTATTATCCCTGTATGAGTTACTGAAGTCTGATAATATATTGACAACTGAAGAAAAAAAATTCCTTGTGCAAAATTATCAGGCTTTGTATTTGCTCATCTTTTGTTTTCCCAAAGAAGAGTTGTCTTTTCTTTTTACCTGCCCTTTTTGCTGACATTTTAATTTTATCTATCTACCTAATAGATTTTCTGTTTGCTCATTAACATGTACATTTGCAAGATTTTAGTGTATCTTGTTAAAGCATAACTGTGTCCCTTTTCCCCTTATGCCAATCCAGGACTTGTTTCTTAGTCTTTATTTCCCAATCATTAAATGCAGTGTTTCTCTAGTGTGATCATTAGACCAGCAACACAGCATCATCTTGGAACTCATTAGAAATGCAGATTTCTGGATTCCTCCTCCAGATCTACTGAATCAGAAACTCTGGAGATGGGTCCCTCCAGGTGACTCTGGTGCAGATTAGAGTCTGAGAACTCTGACTTTGTGCTATAGATATTGAGCTTGAATCAGCCTTTTTAAATTGGAGTCCTTTCACTAGATATTAATAGGTATTGGGGATGGGCATCCTGTCCTCTGGACATCACTGATAAGTATGTGTCCTCTTTGCAGGACTTTTCATTGTCTTTAAGGGGTTGATAGTTATTGTGACTCTGAGAGAACAGCTACAGTCAAAACAATTTGACTACAGAATCTTTATTAGGGAGCATAATATGGGGCTAGTGTTTATAGCAACCACTTTGGGAAAGAATTGAAAGAATGAATCCTGGGGCCAGACATGGATTTGCATCCTGTTTCCACAATTACTGATTATGGGATCTTGAGCCTGTCACTTTGAACCTCTGTTTCCTCATTCCTCATGAGGATAATAATAAACCTTATGCCATAGGCTAATGAGAGCGTAAGTGGGTGTAAAGTGTATCAAACAGTACTCAGCCCAGAGTAAAAGCTTCATAAATGTTATCTGTTATTTCAAATTATGATGATGATGATAGTAGTGATGATGACAAAAATGGCATTAGAGCTGATGGCCTTGGTGAAGAGAACACCAGACTGGGAGTGAGGCCACCAGGTGCTAGTTTGGGTCTATCATTTTCTAACTTTGTGGTCTCTAAGGGTCACCTGATTGATGTAGTTCTCAACTTTCTTACTGTATGTTGAGGAGTATGGGTGAGGCCAGTGTTTTTCATACCAGAGTACATATATCAGGGTGTGCAGGGGGACACACAAAGATTTTCCAGTGCATGGATTTCTGAAAGCAAGACTTAAAGGCACTCTACCTGAGAGTGTATTTGTGTCTGAGGAATCATGGAAGACCTTATTTCCTTTTCCAAATGCCTCCAACCTCACACACACAGAGTGGCACATCTCCTCAATCTGATTGTGGTGTTCTGGCCCAGATGTAATCCACCCCCCTCAGGGAGACATTGGAGACGGGGTGGGAGTTGTCACACCAGGAGTCAAAATAATAGTGAAGAACTATCCATCTAATTCATAAATGCATTTCCAATAAAAATGTTTACTTTCTGCTTTGGTTGAATTACCACAACTTAAATATTTGTGCTGTTGTAAATGATTCCAATGATAATCCAGCTAGATTAAATTTTAAAGCAGAAGCTTATAGGAAAAATTTAACACACACACACACATATACATGTTGCATATACATTTCCCCTTGCAGAGAATTATGACTAGGTAAACAGTAAAAGATTTTAAAGCATATACATATGCTACAGTTAGAATGAAATTCTATGGGAGGAGTTAAATGGAAATACAAGTTTAAGGAGAGAAATGAGCAGTATAAAATATCCGACTTTTAAACTGAACATGTTTACATACATGTTAATGGATAATGGTGATATCAAATCACTGTGAATTTAGATTTCATTGAATACGTTAAAAGAGAGATGTGAAAGTTTTATTTTTACATGTTTTTACAATATGTCACCAGATTACACATTTTCAGATGAGATCTGGTGCATTCAGAGTGGTATGGTTGTAGAGAGATTACACATTTTCAATCGTTTAAACTTATAATGAAAAATAATCAGCTGTTAACTTTAAAATGTGCAAGAAGTACATAATTGCTTTTCCTTTGGAGTGGCTATGTAAGCAAAAATGGCTAGAACCTCTCTAAGATTCTTAGGCCAGCTTCCCCTGAAGCCCACCCTGAGCTGAGAATCTATGTGCATGTGATCTGTTGAGGAGGTGATGGCAGGAAAGGCAGGAACCAATGCAGGAAGCAAGACAGGACAGGAGCCGAAGCCCAGCAAGGGTGTCATCTCAGCAAAGTCCCATAGAGGGCAGCTGAAGCCTGGTCCTTCCAGGGAACTCAGGTGTCTGCGGTAGGCTGCAGTGATGTCCTCAGGAGGCAAGGAAATTGGATTTCTTACTCCCTCCTAGATCAGTGATTGGTCAGAAGTGGCCATAGGGAGGGACACAAATTCCAGGAGGGTTGTAAGCCCCAGGCACTCAAGGGGCAGGTAGTCAGGTCAGCTCCAGGAGCCCAACAGCAGTCCTCTGAAGAAAGGCCGGTGCTGGTGCTGGAATTTAGTAGTGGTTGGGGGTCAGGGAAGAAGAAGGGGAGAAAAAGGGGAAAGTGGATCGGAAAGGGATGTTGTCTCATAATTAATGCAATGAAAAGGTCAAAGAGATTCTGAGCTGAGCCCTGACATTGCCTATACTGCACATTCTTCCAAAAACCTATCTAATGATGCCAGATACTAAATTTGCTGAGCAGAGACTTTCCAATCACTAAGAAGTGTACCTACAGTTCTATTTATATATTGCTCATTTATGTCTGTTAACACATCAGAATTTTATTTTAACTATTGAAAATGGCAAAACTACTTGTGTTTGTTTTGTATGTGGCTTATAAAGGAAGAGTTGGCTGTACAGGGAACATTTAAGTAAATATAGTAACATTAAGAGCAGTGTATATTTTTCTGTTTTGCAGATGGCGAGGACACAAAATGATTATAAGTAGAAAAGAAGACAGCTCCTTGGGCATGTGTAATCTCATGTGGTTCTAACCAAAAAGTATGAAAAATCTTTTAGAAGTGATGTTAAGAATTTTCCTCAAAACAACTGGATAAGTGTGCTAAATTTTGTTCTTGTTCTCAAATTTGAGAAAGACTTTTCTGAATAAAGACATCAATGACCAGACCTAAGAAATTAGGAATGATGTCATTTTTCCTGAGAACTGGGAAAACTGAATTTGGAAAGAGTTAACTGAACCTTTTCTTTGAGAGCTTTGTTCATTAGTTTTGATCCATTTGGATGATGTAGCTGTCTAAAGATGATATTTGCAATAATTTTAATCATACCTATATCTCAAATTGAACTCTGGAGTAAAAAGAATTTAGAATGTCCTAGGAACATCTTTTACCCATCTAAGAAGTGGGAGCACATGCCCGTGTCTTCAATTCCCATATGGCTCTAATTTTGCATCTAGCAAAAGCCTTCTTCAAACTGCTATGAGTATGGATGTCCTTCACTAGGACATTTAAAAAAAATGGAATTCATGAGAAATAAAAATTGAGAAGAAGGTAATCTCATGAGTTGCTATTTATGTTTTAGCATGCTTTGCTTTGTGTGTACTTAATTTTTGATGAAAAAAAAAACTTGGAAATGCATGAATACTAAATATGACCAGAGCTGTTCTTAAAAATTACAATGCAGCAGAAGACAATTTCTCAAATAAAACCAAGTCTGACAGAAACTTGTTCTGTTCATTTTATTTTATTTAACTATAGACCCATAGTTAGAATTAACTCAGACTCATCAGAATACAAATGAAGGAATAAACATCTTTGGAAAATACATGTAAAATATAAAATAAACCAGTAGTCTTAAAAATCATTACATTTGGTCAAGGCAACACATAATAACAAATCAGTGAGTATGTATTATATAAAAAATAAGATCTCTGTGTTTTTCACATAATTTTCCTAAATGTTGTTTACATAATTTAAAAATAACCTAATCAATTAATTCTAGATTAGATTGTCATATTTTTAAAGTATCATTTATTGCTGTATGGAAACATCTATAGTAAACTCTACTCATTTAATACTTTTATTTTTCCCCAAGCACCCTGATATGTGTGTGTAAATGGGTATCAATATATGCATAATGAATACATCAGATCCTAAAATCAGAAAGTGATATGGGTTGTCAATAATAGAAAACCACAGGACCTCCCACTGCTGAGAGGAACATAACTGTTACAACTTTGAACAGCATTTTAACAATACATAGTTAGATATCTCACAACCCAGCTGTCTTGCTCCTAGATCTATGCAGCCATGTGTGAGAAGCTCCTCACTCAGGAACACAAGCAACCAAACATGTTCATTGCAGTCTTGTGGGTTTTAGCAACGATTTGAAACCAACATAAATGTCCTAATGTAGCATTTTCATACAAGGGAATATGATACTGGTTAAATTGAGCTGCATCTGGAGCAGCAGCTGTAAACATGGACAGATCTCAAAGATGATGTCGAGGCAGGAAGAGTGGCAGAAGGATACGTTATGACATCATTAATACTACATTTTGAAACCTGGGAAACAATGCTACTTATTGTTTATGACTACTGACAACTCTAGTGAAAGCTAAGAGGCACACATGGAGATGACAGACGCCAAACTCCAGAGTGGCTATCTTTCAGCAGGGAAAGGTAAAGCAGGAGTCCAGTTGTCATTGTAATGCTTATTTCTTAACCTGGGGGGATGGAAAAATGCATATTTCTTACATTATTCTTTAGAGATTTTTGTATGCCTGATGTTTCATAAATTTGAAAGAAAATTAGACCTGAAAAAATAAATTCAAAATTCAAGTAAATCCTTATGCTATATCTAAGACCATGTCAGGAATTGGGAGGGATTTTTAAAAATAGATAATCTCTTTGCCCTGGAAGAGTGTGCTGTTAGCCAAGGTCGCCAGAGTTAGTAACATTCCAAAATAATGGTGAAAACTTGTCCTCTTCACAGACAGGCCACATAATTTTGATCGGTGTATAAAATTAGTTTATGTCACTCTGAGTATGCATTCACTTTTGATGTAAATTTTACATATAAATAGTTCGAAGGCATATAGGACATAGAAAAATTGGATGCATATAAGAAGGAAGAGAGATGATACTAAGTGATATTGTTTTACTGGAGGAGCAATTACATTGTAACTATAAGGAGCCTTTAAATAAGTGTAGTATGTACTTTAGCCATTCAAGTCAGAAATATAATACCTGTATGTGTACTGTGGGTCTAGAAAAATCAAGAACCAACAGCAGAGAATGATCGTAGGGTAAAATATTGCAGTGCACAAATTCTGAGTATGAGATCCAGTAATTGTTTGGAATTCAGAAAAGGAAAAAAATCACTTAGGGTTTAAATAATTGGAGAAGATTTAAGGAATAAATGAGATCATGCCAGTTTCCTGATGAAATGTGATAATAATAATGCTTTTCTTCAGACTCCTTTATGATAACAGTGTCCTAGAAGGAGTTTCTAAAGGTCCTTTACCTTTCTCACCAGCCTCATCTCTTCCCACTGCAAGGAACTTCTTCCCCTTCTCCTATTCATTCTTCTGGGCTGACTTTCACTGCACATCTTCCATAAGTAAAGCTGGGCAAATAACTCCACACTGCTGGCTATTCTCCTGGTACCTGGATCTCTCCCTTGGGGTCCTCACCAGGGTGGGTTATAATGGCCTATTCGCTTGTTGATGTCCCTACAAGGCACTTAAGTGAGCCTCTCTGTCTTGCTCACCACTGTGCACTTAAGACTTAGCACAGTGCCTGGCACTTGTAAGGAATCCAATAAAGATTTGATGAATGAAGGAACATTTGGTCAGGAAGGATAAATATAGTTTGATTCAGTACTGAGGAGAGGAATTAGCATGAGCAATAATAAGAAAACATGCCAGAAAGTCATAAGTCTGTACTTTGGTGAGTGGGGAAATGGGCAGTGAGTGAACAGGGTGTATGGTGGCCAGTGCGAACGCATTGGGAATCTGAGGCCATCGCAAATATGGCACTGAAAAACAAGTTTGTTGTCTTTGCTTTTAAAAAGAGTTGGCAAAAAAAAAAAAAAAAAAAAAAATCTCAAGTGGTTTCACAACATCCAACCTATTTGAATATGGGGTGATCCATGAGCCCAATTGCAGCCCTATAAAAGGACTAATGGTGCATGCATTGAGCACCCGTTTCCCCAGAGATTTTATGCAGAAATGACCCATAGCTGAGCCACTGCAACCTTATGTGACATGAGACAATGCGCTAGAACAGCTGGCCAGAATTACCGATGACTAAGAATCCTGTGAGATCTCTGGAAAACTTCATTTGACATTTTAAATATGATTCATAAATCTTTTATCTAAGTGCAGACAGTAGGGGTGAAAAGTTGAGTAGTCATGTTTAGAAGTTTATGCAGCCCTGTTGGTCTCCCTAAATTGAAACCTCTTTCCGTCTCTCTAGAGTGATCTACCTCCGCTTTCAGAGCACCTCTCCTACTCTGAGAGTATCAGAGATCTGGCCCCAGAAGTCTGACATTTTCTTTTGTCGAAATTTCTTCTCTCACGGTTCACTTTGGTAGGCCTAGCACCTTGTAGAACACTAGGAACTTAACAGGCTTAATAGCTATTTTTCTTCATGCCAGAAGGGATGAATGAATCAGCCCAATCTCACTGAGGCTGGATAATGTCCTGTTGGCCTCCTTCTCTTCTTCTCCCAGCTTCTACTTCCCAAAAGGGATTTGGATTCCATGTTGAAAAAAAGTCCTTTGGCAGGACTAGCAGTTATCCTTCACATGAAGGCTGCCAGTAAGACAATTCTTACTTTTGGATCTTGAATGTTTCCCAAGGCTGATGTATTTTTAAATTTTTAAAAAATTAGTGCATTATGATTATAAATAATTGTGGGGTTCACTGTGACATGTTCATGTATGCACCTAACATAATTTGCTCCAGTTCATTCCCCAGTGCTTCCCCTTTCCCTCTTCTCCTTCCTCCCCCTTGATCCCCTTCCTCTATTCTGCTGGTCTTCTTTCTATTTATTTGTTAGTTGGTGGATTATACTTACCCATAAAAAGTGAAATTTTTGTGAAACTGACTAAATTATGCTATATGCATGTAATAATATATCACAATGAATCTGAAGGCCCAGGTATTAAAGGCTTGGTTCCCAGTCCACGGCACTACAGGCAGATGGTAGAACCTTTAGGAGGTGGGGCCTAGTGGAAAAAAGTTAGGTCATTGAGAGTACACCCTTAAAGGGAATATTGGGATGATGTCTTTCTCTCCTTGTCTCCCAACTGCCATGATATGAACAGTTTCCACTGAGCAGTTCTATGTATTCCCACCATGATATACTGCCTCACCGCAGGCCCAAAAGTAATGAAGCTAACCAATAATGAACTGACACCTCCAAAATTGTGAGTCAAAATAAACCTTTCCTGTTTTTACATTGATTTTTCTCAGGTATTTGTAACAGTATCTGAAAGCTAACTAACACAAATGGGGACTACTGCTGTGCAGAACAGGCTCACAAGTACACTGTATTCTCTTTCAAACAAAAAAAAATGGGTAAGACTCAAAGATGATTAATATATTAGTAAATAGCACAAATCATCTTTTTCCTCTTAGTCACAAAACTTCTGCAAATCAAAAAAAAGTCTTTTCTTTTTTTTCTTTTGCGGTACTGGGGATCAAACTCAGAGCCTTGTGCTTGCGAGGCAAGCACTCTTCCAGCTGAGCTATCTCCCCAGCCCCCCAAAAAGTCTTTTCTTACATGATATAAAGTGCCCTGTGTTTCATGACTTTAGATGGTCACAATCCTAGCTTCCCAAAGTGTAGCTAAATTAACCAGCAGTATAGCATTACCAGGGAGCTTGTTAGAAATGCAGAATCTTTGGACTCCAAGTCTACTTCATCAGACTCTGCATTTTAACAAGATCTCCAAGTAATCATGTACATCTAAGTTTGAGAAGTGCTGGTCTAGAATTCATTTGTTTGAAGCTCTTTATAGATGCTTGTGGTAGCTGTTCAGTTCAGTGAGAAATGATATATTGAGCATCTACCATGCAACATTCATTGTGCCAGAGGCAGGGAACGTAAAGATCATTAAAAATGGCACATTCATTAAGCTCTTGGTTTAACTGGAAAGACTGACCCAAAAAGAGGTCAATTTAATGTAGTGGTGCTGAGGCAAAGGTAGCAGGGTGCACATAGGATTAAGGAAAAGGAGTCTTCAGCTCAGACAGAATACAAACAAGGTTTCCCCAAGGAGAGGTCCTTTGATCTAAAGAGTTAAATGAAAATGATTAGATTCAACTTGGCAAGACAGAAACTTAAAAAAATAAATAAATAAAAAAGAAAGAAACGAAAAGCCCCAAGTTGTTTGCCCCTAACTTTATGGTGAAAGTTATTTTTTTTCTCTCTCTCTGAACTTCTTCACTCTAAAAATGAAGACTGAGAAGCTACCACCTGTCTCAGGTGGGCTCTAAGAAAACAGGAGCTGTGACATGTTCTCTGGGTAGCTCAACCTACCTAAATCTAATGTATGAATCTCCTGGCTTTTGTTTATAAAAACTGTAACAGTTTCTATAGGACCAGAAGAGACAGATTAGCTGCTTCTCCCCAGTTTGGGCCAAACTGCATTCAATTCATTTTTCCTTTTTACATCATTTTCTTTGTTTTTTTTTAATATATGGGCAAGGTACCCAATCCAGCCAAGTGCTACCCAGGCAGGTTCCCTGGCTTGGCTGCTGGTGGCAAAAGGAAGAGTCTCTCCTGGCCCTTTGTTCTTGAAGTAAGTTTAGTTTAAATCATGAACCCCATTGCTTTCATGAGGAGGAGGGGGTGACTATGGATTCTGCATGTTAACTCTGCATCAAGGGGTGATGGGAAGAGGTAGAGGGGTAAGCACGGGTCAGTCAGAGATAGTCTTGTGTGCAGTGCTGAAGAATTTAGATTTTACTCTGGAGGCATTGGAGTCCCCAGGAAATGGACAGACATTTTTTTATGGTTTGCAGTGGCTGATAGAAGAGGAGGGAATTGTAGGGACAAAGAATTAATCACGGGGCAATCAGTCCGTTATCCAGGCAAGAATGTATAATGGTGCTCAGATGGAGATTTTTTTAAAAAGTTATCTATTTATTTATTTTTATTTTTTACAGGAGATTTAAGAGAAATATTCAGAAGGTAAAATTAGTAGGATGTGATTATCCATTGGTTTAAATAAAAGATAAGGGAGAGGAAGAGACAGAGCATGTTGACCTGTGATTCTCAAACTCGAGTTTGCATTAGAATCCCCTGGAAGTCTTATTAAACATAGATTGCTAGACCCAGAGAATCAGATTCAGTAGATCTGAGTGAGGCCTGAGAATTTTCATTTCTAACAAATTCACAGGGGATGCCGATGCTGTTGGTCCCTGGCCCACACATTGAGAACCATTTTTCTCACGTAATTCAACGGTCCTCTGTTTTGAATACTCCCTGGAATCACAAACTACTGATGCTTGAGCCTCACTTCCAGGTTTCCTGACTGAATTTGCATAGGTGCAGACTGGAAAGTGGGCATTTCTCAAAGTTTCACATGATTCTAAAGTGCAGCTAAATACCAGCTGGGTACCTTTTAATTATATTAGGAATATAGACAAAGGAGCCATTTTGTTGTTTCTTGAGTTTATTGAAATTATTTCTTCATATTCTTTTCTCCAAATACTTCATTACATGTGCAAATATGTAGTTGATGAATCTGGAAGACCAATATAAAAGGACAGATTCTAAGGAGATGAAACTAGACACTACTTCCATACTCCAGGCAAGAGGCAGAAGGAAAACAAACAGAACGCACATCGTCTGAGTTCTTTCTATGAATCAGATACTGCAATAAGTACTCTGTATACATTACTTCACGGAAGGTTGACAGCTAAGCTAAAGTAAGATGTCATCATCTCCAGGACCCAAAAAGTGGAGGTCACACAATCCAAAGTGAAGGGGGATTGAGATCTGGATTTGCCTGGTTCTCTACATATACTATCATGGGAAGAGAAATTGTCCATATACTATACAGAAAAGTAGCCAGAGTTAGGCATCAGGTGCCTAACTTATCTTCGCTCTATGCCTAACTAGTTGTGACACCTCAAGGAAACTATCATTTCCCTGGACCTGATTTTCTCCTGGGGGTAACAATGTGACATAGCTCCTTGCACTGAGTGAGATAATACCTAGCACAATGTCTAACACAAGGAAGAATCTCAAATAATGCTAGCTTTTATGATCTACTTCTTCATCATTATTATCAGTTAAACGAGGGTACCAGGATAATCTTCCCTAATATTCCTTCAGTTTATGAACACTGTGATTAAGAATTTGTTACTTTGACGTTCGCAACTACTTTCTGAAACTCTTCAACCATCGACTTTGTCTTCAGAATTGGTCTTTTCATATAATTAGTCATTCCCTTCCTATAACCGCCACACCACCCACCTGTAGGGTGTCTGACTGGTTGTGGTTGCTCCCTGGTCCTCCGTGGCTTGTGATATGTCTGTTTTGGTAATCTTGCAGGAGCTCTATTACACCTGTCCGGTGGTGTTGCTGTTTTCAGCAATGCCTGCAGTGCCTGCAGGAGAGTCCTTCTGCCAGATCAGCAGGATTGCTGTCCAGTGAACACATTTGCAGTGATAAATGGATCACACTTTGCAGCTTCTATGCTAATGGCCTTTTCCTGTAATAGGATGCCCCATAGGCTTAAAGATGTATGCAAGGTGCTTTTTGGAATCATGGAACAAGTAAGATTTGCTGGCCATCTGATGCTGAGCTTGTGGCCTAACTTATTGGAATCTCTGTTTTTCTCATCTGTGAAAGTGCTTTTGTGAGATTTGGCACACGTAAAGTGCTTTATACAGGCGTTGGCTCATGGCAGCTTCTCAACACAAGTTGGGAACCATCCCTAATGGCTCTGTTTGGGAAGCTGGTGATAGATAACCTTCATGGTAGGCCAAGGACCAGGGCTGTATAGAACTTTGGAGAACGCTAGCTGATCATGGCTTTTTAAAACCTTTTATAGTAGACTTGCTGTCACTGTGACATTTCTGACATTGTTTAAGCAGCAGATTTCAGTGACAGCTTTTACTTAAACACGTTCATCACAAACAGTTCTCGGATTCTCCTTTGCGCAGACTGGGATGTGACCTCAGAAACCTGCAGATTCACAAGACCCGTGACATTTCTTTTGCATGTGCTTTCTAGCAACCAGCAGGTAGATTCAGCCTTTCCCAAACACAGGAGGGATGCAACTGTCATCGCGGTTTCTGACAGTGGAGACAGACTGCCTGGGTAAAAGACACTTCCCAGGCACCTGAAGATATTTTTGGACATTGCCATGTGAGTCTCTTGGAGTTAAAATAATTCTGTTGTTTGATTTTGACATGTAATGCTTCACAGACGAAGTTAATAGAAAGCTGTACTGAATTAGGGTGGACCTTATATCCCATGACTGGTGTTCTTAAAAGAAAGCCATGCGGAGACACAGAAACCCAAAGGAAGGAAGGCCAGGTGGAGAAAGGAGCAGAGACTGGAGTGGATAAGCCTTGTACACCAAGGGCCGCAGACCACCACCAGAAGCCAGGGAGAAACACGGAACAGGTTCTCCCTCACAGTCTCTGAAAGGAATCAATCCTGCTGATACCTTTATTTTGACTTCTAGTTCTATAACTGTGACAGAATAAAGTTCTGTTGTTTTAAACTACCCAATTTGTAGTGCTCTGCTGTGCCAGCCCTAGAAATCTAATTCATAGTTTGTATGGGTATAAAACTCCATGTTGAGTGCCAGCTGCCTCCAAAATCATGGCAGTACTGCTTACAGCATTAGAGCTTCCAATGTGGGTTTGAGAAATCTAGCGCCACTTTAAATCCTATTCCATTGCATGTGAAGTATCTCCTAGCACAAAGATTTATTATTATTTCTTCATCTGCGGTATTCCAAAAGTCAATCACTAAATTGAGTTCATTTTGTGAACTAAAATTCACTCATAGCCTTCTTGGTGTGTTATCTTTTTTTTCTTTAATTGAGATGGACACATGGAGAACCTTTTCAATCTGGTAAGACAAGTACTGGGAAATGGGAAATAGTCTTTTGTTATTTCTTTGACAATTTCTTTTCCTCCATTGTTGAAAGTTGTATCTCCCAAATTGACCTCTCCGAATTTCTTATCCTTTTATTTCTTACACACACACACACACACACACACACACACACATTTTTTTGGTGATAAACAGAAATTAGTTAAGAATGATCTATGCTATCTCAGAAACATAGAGGGAAAGGGCAGAGTAATGCAGGGTAGAGGGAAGCATACTAGGAAAAATGGTCTCTGAAGTCTCTCCTGGTGAAGGTGGAGGGGCCTACTGATCTCTCTGCAGCTTCAGGTGCTGTGGTGAAGGGAATCCCTATGCAGAAGCCCATGTAGTTTGTACACCTCCCTGTTTGAGTTCATGCCTGGACCACCCTCATGCTATGGTCCACAGAGCTCAGGGTCTTCTGGCTGTCCATTGGTTTTGTGTGTCTCATCTGACCTCTTTCACTGAAGCCATTTTGTTTCTGAATACTTAGCCTGTCTTTCAGGCCAGTGTCCAGCAACATGTCATGCAGCAACATATTCGTAGAAACCAGGAGGCAGTCCTCCTAGACACCCCCTTCTAGCCCTTGCTGTTGTCATGGGAACAGGCAGTGGTCCCACATGGCGCTGGGTGGTGGAGAGGGAGTTTTTTCTCATCATGTACGTGGGAGGACTTGCTACTCTCCGCCTCCCACTGACCGCTGCTTGTCCAGAAGCTGGGGATGGTACAGGGACAGGCTGGGGGGCTATTCTGGGTGTGGGGGTCCTTGTATGCAGGTTGCATAGGGGAATGATAGGCAGACTGGCTCTTCGGCCACCTTTTTGCCCTGACTATAGATGCTCAAAGAGCAATTGGGGGAGGGTGCGAGGGGCAGGCCCACCGGCACTCTTGAAAGAGGGAAGGTGGAAGGACCTTCAGGGAGTGAGCCTGCCCCATGACTGTCAGGTGCTAGAGTACCTGATACATCGCCATTGCTGCATCTAATTTTCTGTTTACCAAAGATACCCAGGTACGGTAGGAGTTGTAATCCATGTCAAACATGATCATCATTATTGTGGGATCCAGGCGGCTGGGGAGTGGCTTGCTAGAATGAGTTGGAAATAGAAATATTCCTCACTCTGGCTCCACCACAAGTCCCCATGATTTGGTCTCCGGTGGGCCTCTGCCCGGGGTCCATGGTCTGTGAGTGTCTGACGGTTTTTTGTCTTTCCACCCACACATGAGAGGGTATGTTCTATCTTTCCTGCAGGTTCTGCACCTTCAACTGCAAAAAGGTGGCACCCTGTGATCCTGCAGTACAGAACAACACCCTGGCTCAGGATTCTTCCTGCCAGTAAAGCTCTAGGGCCCAGTACTGGAGAGTACTGCAGATCCTGTCCAGTTTCTGCTCCGCCATGAACCTGCCACCAGGACCTAGGAGTTTCATGTTTCCTCTGGAATCCACCAGGATGTTCTCTGGCTTTAGACCTGAGTGCAGGATGCTCTTCTCAGGCAGAGACATACCATCTGCCTGAGCACTCTGGTCCCCCGGAATGTGGTGCATGGCCGTCCCCCACTGGTGTGTGCCACATGAGGGGCGTGCTCTCCATGGGTTCAGTAACTTGGTCAAATGTGGGTGTTCTACGGTCTGTTAGATCCAGGTCAGATGTAATGACAGGAAAGTTCTGCTCTGCCTCTGTCCTGGCGAAGAGACGCGGGGCAGTTTCCCCTGGGCCAAGCTGCCCTTTCAGACATCCCTCAGGACCCTGGCATTGATTCACTCTTGCCCTGTCAGGTCCTCCCTACTCCCTCTACCCATTGTAAGTAGCAGCACCAACTAGTGATGCCAGCTAAGAAGAAGAGAGAAAAGGAAATAAAGACAAAGACACCCCTCAAACGGACAAACAACTCCCCCCCCAAAAAAATCCCACAAATCAGAAAACCAAACCAACAAATGAGCAAACTCTCTGTGAGTCGGAGGGGTCACCAACCAAGAATTCCCTATGCAATGGACAAAAACACAGCCGCACCTGGGGCCTCATATAGGTGGTGTTTGGAATTCCCGCGTGGCGGCTCCTTGTGAGGTTAGAGGAAGAAAGGGCCCCTTCAAGGCTGGGCATGACCCACGGTGGTGGTCTCACTTTTTGGCCTCTAGGACCTTTTCTATTTTAATAAGAATAAAGGATTCCAGATGTTTGTGTCAGTGGGTTATTTACTTATTTCTAGAAATTAAAACCATAGGTTGCTTCAGTGGCCTTTTGAATCTGAAACTCTGCAATTAACTTTTGACTTCTAAAGGCCTCATCGTATCTACACTCAAGATATTCAATTCCTTTTCCTTCAACTTGAAATGATTGGTGTCAAAAGGATGGTAGCACCTCACTTGTGTCATGATACTATAACACAATGGTCTGTTCCCTAAGACACACGGGGCGAGTCATCAACACCCGCATGGCTGAGAGGAAGGCAACTTTCATTATCATTTCTCCATCAGGTCCTCATCAGATTTCTCATCAGATGCCCCAGAACCCAGAAGACAGAGGCTTGATATGTTCAAAGTGATGGAGGACAAAACCTGTCAGTCAAGGATCTTGGTCGGAAAAGGTGTCCCTCCCATAAGAGGGAGAAATGGAGATGTTCCAGATGTCTCAGTCCCTTCATGCTGCTGTAACAAAATACCTTAGACTGAGTTATTTATTAACAACAGAAATCAACTTCTTGCAGCTCTGGGGGCTGATAAGAGATTCACTGTGTGGAGAGAGGCTGGTTGCTCGTTACTGTGTCCTCACACCGTGGAAGCAAAGGAAAGACTGTAACTCACCAAAATCACTCTCTCAAGTACCTCCCTCCCTCCCTCCTTCCCTCCCTCCCTTCCTTCCTTCCTTCCTTCCTTCCTCCCTCCCTCTTTCTTTGTCTCTCTCTTTCCTTCTCCTTCTCTCTCTCTCTTTCTCTTTCTTTCTTTCCCTCTCTCTCTCTTTCTTTCATTCTTTCTTTCTTTCTTTCTCTTTCTCTCTTTCTTTCTTTCTTTACTGGAAAATAAATCCAGGCCTTGTACATGCCAGGCAAGCCCTCTACCACAGAGCTATATACCCCATCTCCCTTTTATTTTTCATTTTATTTTTGATATTGGAGATTGAACCCAGGAGCACTCTACCACTGTGCTACACTCCAAGCCCTTTTTATTTTTTACTTTGATATAGGGTTTCACTAAGTTGTAGAGGCTGGCCTTGAACTTGCAATCCTCCTGCCTCAGCCTCCTGTAATTATATTGGTATTTGCCACTACGCCCAGCTCTTTTTATTTTATTTTGAGACAGGGTCTTGCTAAGTTGCTCTGACTGGCCTCAAACGTGATCTGCTTCCATGGTTGGAGTACCTGGGGTTACAGGCATCAGCCATTGCACCCAGCTTAATAAATGTGCTTTTATGTGTGCGCAGTTCTGGGGATGGAATCAGGACTTGTGCAGGCTAGACAAGGTCTCTTCTTTCTGAAGTACACCTCCTATCCCTGAGGTTGGAACCTCATGGTGCAACCACCTCCTAAAGACCCTGCCTCTCAACACTGTTGCCCTGGATTTGAAGTTTCCAATTCCAACAGGAATTTTTCAGGGACACACACATTCAAACCACAGCACCAGATAAACAAGAGCCAAGGGAGCTGGTTATCACCAGCCATGCCCTGCGTGAGCGGAGTCCTTCGCGTTGAACTGAAGCACATTAGAGGAGCTCAGAGCTGAAGCGCGGGGAGCTTTCTCCTTCCCACAGTCTCGGAGGCCTCAGTCCACGGCCGGCCGACTGCACTGGGCCTGAGTGAGGCAGAACATCGCCGCAGAAGGACGGCGGAGGAAGGCCGCTCCCCGCGCGGCAGCCAGGACGCAGGGCTCCACTCCTCTTTCCCTTCTGCTTTCTCAGAGATATCCTTGGCTCTTTTTACAGCCTCAGTCTTCTCCATCTTGCTTATTGTGTTGGCTTCTATCTTTCTCATCATGAAACTTTTGTTTGACCATCCAAGATGCTTCACTGCCTGTTTGAATTTAAGAATGTGGCAGCAAAGAGCTGCCTGTGTGAAGGAGCAGCTTGCCAACCAGTCCTGAGCCCGACAAGGAAACCGAAGGCCCCAGCGAGGTGGCGCGAAAGACGTCGATTCATCCGCCTGTGCTTGGGTTCACATCCCGCCCACATCCTTCAGCCTTAGGTGCTGAGATTTTCCAAAGTTCTGAAGAAAGAAGCATGTTTCTTTGAAGTACTGTGTTTCTGACCCTGTTTGTAACCTCCATTATGCTAGGAATTCACCACTTTCTTTAAGAGGCTCTCTCTGAAAAATTTGTGTTGATTCTCATTCTGTAATTTTTTATCATCTAAAAGGTTTTCAAGATTAGAAGAGATAGATGCATGTGATCTTCCACCCTGTGGAAACAGATGTTTCCTTCATTTTATAATGAATAATATGCAGTCAATATTTCTATTATGACATTTTATTTATTAAGACCCCTGTAGTTAAAAACAAGCACTGTAACTGGGATTTGGAATATGTGGCTAGACCCTAGTTTTGCCATCTACTATTCACCTAATATTTATGAAAAATCTTCTTTGTATTATTATTTTTTTAAGTAACAAAATTGTGTATATTTTTGGTATACAACATAATGTTTTTATATGTGTATACCTGGGAAAATGGTTAAATAAAACTCAATAACACAGTTACCTTATATTTGATCATTTCTATATCAAGAACACTTACAACTCAATAACTGTCAGCAATTTTCAAGTATTTAATATATTGTTATTAACTGTAGTCATCAAGTTGTACCATAGATCTCTTGAAGTAATTCTTCCTGTCTGGCTGAAATTTGCATCCTTTGACCAACATCTCCCAAATCCCTTCCACCTTCCCACCCTCTGGTAATCACCCTTTACTCTGTTTTGATAAGTTTTATGTTTTTGGATTCCACAGATAAGAGTGGGTATTTGTCTTCTGTGCTTGGCTTCTTTCACTTCATATAATATGTTCAAAGTTCATCCATGTTGTCATAAACCACGGGATTTCCTTATTTTTCAGGGTTGAATACTATTCCATTTGTGTGTGTGTGTAAATAAATAAAGGTATACACATATAGATTTCCTTTATTGATTCATCTGTTGATAAACACTTAGGTTGACTCCATATCTTGGCTGTTGTAAACAGTGATGCAGATATCTTCTCAATTTACTGATTTCCCACCCTTTTCCAGAAGTGGAATTGCTGGATTATATAGTATTTCTCTTTCTAGTTTTTTGAGGAATCCCCATACTGCTCTTCATAATGGCTACACTA
Organism: Sciurus vulgaris; assembly: GCF_902686455.1. NCBI lineage: Eukaryota > Metazoa > Chordata > Mammalia > Rodentia > Sciuridae > Sciurus > Sciurus vulgaris. The sequence goes on from NC_136470.1 coordinate 118,024,409, forward strand.
TTGTCCTAAAAAAGACATAAAAATGCCCACCTACGAGTAGTCATTGCTAGTGCACAGTGATTCATGTTTTCCACTTTGGAGATTACATGAGAGTTACCTGGATCATGGGTAGGAAGAAAATCACAAATAGCTTAGGTCTAATCCCTGAAAACCCTTGGCATTTTGCCCCATGGTGTGGAATATAAAATGGATACTGAATAGAGGTGATTATTTGATTAACTTGGTGGATTCATTCAGTTTCAGAAATTTTCTGATGGAGAATAACCCTCAAAGGTAACTCACAAACTGCTAAGGAAACTGCTTAGTAACTCACATTGCTAAGGAAAGAAAAGAATGTCAGTGGAAATTATAATCTCTCTTCCTTCAGGCAAAGTGACTTCTCCACCAGAATGCAGCTGATTGGAAATGAGGCTTTTACACAGTTTCCAAAGACAGTTTATCTTTTCAAAATCTAACTAGTAAATCTCCCAGGAATAAGAAAACATTAACTCAGAGCCAGAATTCAGGAAGAGAGTGACAAATTATTCATGGCTCAAGAAAAAGTTCTCATAAAATGTGTTGAATAATTGTATTTAAAACACTAACAAATGTTTTCAAATTTCCACATGTAGATCCAGGCTGACTTGTTTCTTCTTATATTAGGTACTGATGATAAATTACTATTTTCCCATAGTCTAGAGAATTATTCCTGAAAAGTAGAACATTTGAGAAAGACACAGAAGCGTATTCATTATTTCTTGCTGCTAAAGATGAACTTATGTTTTCTTTATGAAATAATGTTTTCCTTTATAAAAATAATGTGTGCCTAGTATAGAGAACTTCAAAAATGTAGTTCATACCAAATCTAGCATGTTTTCTCCAGTGATGACTTTTCTCAATTTGGGCACTCAATTTTCATAAAAAACTTTGAATCAATATTTAGATTTCATAATTTTAAAAGTAGATTGAAATACCCCAGTTGTTCTGAACACACTTAAAATTTTCAAATAACTGAATTGTATGAGTATTGTTTTTAAAAATCAAAACTTAAATTAACATTAAATGAAATTAAAAATTCAGTTCCTCATTTTTGATTAATCGCATTTCAAGTGCTCAGTGGCCATATGTGGTTAGGGGCTATTGTGTTGGACAGTACAGATGCAGATGGATAGTTATGTATGTAGAGATACAGAAATAAGGACATGGGTATGGATATGTCACTTGTAAGCACTCCTCCCTATCAGTAACTATGACCCTGGGAAAAGAAATATTATTCCAACACATGATTTTCAGTTATGGTAATTAAAGAATATGTATAGCATGATATACTTATTCATTCTCAAAGATTTTTAACATTAAGTTTTTTTACATTATTTTTTTTTCTATTTTTGTTATATAAATTGGCACTATATTTGTGATTATTTCCTTGGAATAGATTCTTACAAATGGATCTACTGCATTAAGGTAGGTATTATTAAATTATTAATCAGAATTCTCTAAGGAAACAAAATATACACTCATATGCACATGCATCAAGGGAAAGAGAATTCTTTAAATTCTTTAAACCCTCTCTCTCTATCTCTCTCTTTCTCTTTCTCTCCTGCCCTCTAAGGAAAATGGAAAAGAGTAGCTGTCACCGTCCAGCGGGACATAAAGACACGTACACCTCAGATTGTCATGAAGCAGCTTCTTCTTTATTTGGATCCCAACAACAACAACCCCCAAAAAGCAGTCTCACCCTCAATATATAAGCAGTTTCATGCATAAGCAATTTCGATCAGATATGTCCACCCAATCTTGTTAAAGGTCAAGCAATCACGAGCTCAAGCCTACGTGTAGCCAATTGTAACAGCTTCCTGTTTTTCTCCAGGCATACCAAGCACACTCTTTGGCTCCCTGCCAGCCCACATCTCCCCCTGTTTGTTTATAAAAAGACCTGCCTGTCTTAGGTTGTCCATGACAGAGCAACTTCCTTACCCGTCATGGAAAATGAAGCTTATATCTTCATTTCCTGTCTTAGGTTGGTATGAGCTCTTCACAAATCTTACCTGTCTCTGACTACCAGTCTAGCATAGCCAAACTTGCGGGGAGGTTCCCACTTAACCTGCTAAGTCATAGGAGCCATTTGGGAAGGGTGCTAAGTCAGGAGAAAAGGGTACAGTAGGTAACCCTAATGTGGAACTAGTGGTAAGAATAGGAGGATATAGATTGGAAGAGTTAGTAAGGGGCAAAGGGCAAGGCCACACCTTTACTCCCCAATAGGTCAGGCACGGCTCCTCCATTAACACAGTGAGGGATCATCAACAACAGCAGCTGGAGGAACTTCCACATCTTGTTGTTCTTGATTTTCTATTGAGGAAGCCTTGACCAATCTTTCAGGCACCCAAATTGGCGATTGTGCGTCCTGCGGGAAAACACAAACAGACCCTCGGGTCCAGATTAACACCGGATCCGGGCCTTTCCATTGTCCCGATAGAATGTCTTTCCAGAGCACTTGAGGCAGATGTTTTTTATTAGGCTCTGAATGACGGTCAGCAGCCGATCGGCCCTCAGAATCGAGATTTAAAAAATTTAAGATGAACAAGGCAACAGATAATTTGTCTTTGGGGGATCTGTATGATGCCCCTATTCCCACTTTTTGTTTATAAAGCATGTTTTTAAGTGTTAAATGGGCACGCTCAACAATGCTTTGTCCAGTAGGATTATAGGGAATTCCTGTGACGTGTTGAATACCACAGGTGGAACAAAATTGTTTAAAGGCCTGGGACATATATCCAGGACCATTATCTGTTTTAATTTGTTTGGGGACCCCTAGGATGGAGAAAGAATGTAAACAGTGTGTTATTACATCTTTGGTTTTTTCTCCAGCGTGAGCAGAGGCCATGATAAATCCTGAAAAGGTATCTATTGACACATGGATGAATTGTAGTTTTCCAAATTCTGAATAATGAGTTACATCCATTTGCCAAATATGATTGGGCTGAAGCCCTTTTGGATTTACTCCTAACAAGGGGTTAGGAATAAGTGTAGCACATTTAGCACAAGACTTAACTATGTCCCGAGCTGTTGCCTTAGTAATCTGATAGCATAAATGTGGAGTAGAAGCATTTACATGAAATTTGGAATGAAAATTTTTTGCATTTTCAAGTGCATTAAAGACATGTGGGTCTCTGGTGGCCGTGTCTGTTAAATCATTGTGTAAACTTAAGAGGACCTGGGAGGCCAGTATGAGCCCAAACATGCCCAATAAAAAAAGGGCTTTTTCTATTCCAAATAAGTTTTTGTAAAGATTGTAAATACTTAGTGATGGTGGAAGTGAGGGAGAACAGACCACTTAATTCTAAATTTTGAATAGCATTAACAACGTATTTGCTATCAGAGAATAGGTTAAAGGGCTCATGATGGGTTCTGAATACTTCTATAGCTACTAATAGTTCTGTTTGTTGTGCAGATAGAGTATTAAACAGCAATGTTTCTGTAACATTATTTACAGTAATAGCACCCGTACCATTTTTTGATCCATCAGTAAATATAAGGGTAGCTCCTATAATAGGTTCTTTTTGGGTGACTTTGGGGAAAATTATAGGATGTTGACTCCAAATTGGAGAAGAGGATCAGATGGCAAATGATTTTCAAACACAGCAGAAGTACTAGTAGAGACTATAGCCCATGAATTTGAATTATTAATAAGATATTGTATCTGATCAGTAGTATAAGGAGTAGTTATTGTCAAGGGATGTGACCCAAAGGTGGAAAGGGATACTTTTAACGCCTTAAGGATTAATTCTGCCACAGGATACTTTTAACGCCTTAAGGATTAATTCTGCCACAGGTTCAGTAAACAAGGATAAGACCTTGTTAGGGGCATAATTCATGTGAACCTATAGAATAGGACCCTTTTGCCAAAACACTCCTGTGGGTAACTTATTTGTGGCCAAGACAATGAATGATAGAGGCTTAGCTAGGTCAATACGATCAAGATGAACCCTTTCCATAGCTGTTTCAACAAGCTTGAGAGCTGTTCGAGCCTTAGGGCTAAGCACTCGCTTAGAAAGAGGGTCAGAATCACCTTTAAGAATATCAAATAGGGGGCCCAAACTTGAGGTGGGTAAGTGAAGGTAAGGTCTAATCCAGTTAATGTTACCTAATACTGCTCTGGCAGAGGCACAGATGTCCAATCCTGCGCTTCCTCTTGTTTGTCTAATTGTGGAGTCAAGGGGTAATGGGTCCGAGGTACGGACTGGATAGCCCCATATATTTGTGGGCCCCAAGGCCAGGGGCCCTGATTCCAGATTTTTGGAGGTAAAGGATTACCATCTTTGTCTCTAGTTGATTTACAGTCACTTGCCCAGTGTTTCCCTTTTTTACATGGGGACATAATTTTGGCACAGGACCCTGGGGGCAGTCCTTTTTTATGTGTCCATATTGTTTACACTGATAACACTGTTGGCCTGGGCGGGAGTTGGCATTGCCTCTAAGACCCTGTGCAAGTGCTGCAGCCATCACCTGATCTTGAATAAAAGCCTCATTAATATCCCTACAAGCCTTTAAATAGGCTCCAAGGTCTTTGTTTTTCCAAGGTCTTATCACTTCTTTACACCATTTATTTGTTTGCTCATATGCAAGCTGTTTGACTAAAGGCATAGCCTGGTCTACATCTCTAAATGTACGTCCTGCTGTTTGAATCAATCTGTCTACAAAATCCGCATAGGGTTCATTGTTGCCTTGAATAACCTTAGATAACTGTCCTTGAAGATCGCCAGCACCTGAAAGCATTTTCCAAGCTTTAGTGGCAGCAGCACTAATTTGTTGATATACACCGGGGTGGAAATTAATCTGATTACCTTGCTCTTCATATGGTCCTTGGCCTGTTAGCATGTCTAGATTCCATTGACGATTGCCTGCAACTGCATTAAGTTGGGCAGTATCAGAACATAACTCCTGGTTGGCCACCTTCCACATAAGATATTGTCCCCCAGATAAACATGCTTTTGCTAAATTACTCCAATCAGTTGGAGTAAGATTTTGACTTGCAACATTCTCTAATAAAGAAATGGTAAATGCAGCTTGTACTCCATAGGACATAACTGCCTCTTTTAACTGTTTCACTAATTTTATATCTAATATTTGATGATATCTCTGATTGTTTTGATCTTCAAATACCGGGAATATTGGGAACACTGATCAAGATTCTACATCAGCCCACTCTCTGGGGGCCGCCCCTGAGCAGCAAGTACATGCGCCCCTACAACTTGGAAAAGAGTGGTGACCTGGATTATACGCCGGAGGGCGCGGCATGGTAGGGGCTAAATGCCACTGAGAGAACTTCTTTTCTAGCTCTGTCTCAGATAGTTCCTGTTCTTCAGAGTCACATCCCTGTTCTGAGTCTGAACATCTACTTTCTCTTTCAGAAGCTCAACTTGATTGTTCTTCTTTTACAGTTTCTAATATCTCTTCCCCTCCTCTTAGCTGTTCTTGAAATTTTGGTTTTTTGAAAGTCAGACAGAAATGAACTAATGTCCATATAGGCAAAGTACCAAGAGGGAGAGGCGTTAAGAGAGCCTTCCATGTGAATCCGTGAAATTTAAACAGAAACCAAACAAGAAAAAGTAACAAAAATATTAACACACCTAACACCTTACACACATTCATTTACTACAGGATGTCCTTTGCTGTCTCTTGGGACAGCCTTCTGTTAAGTTCCCTCACTAGGGGAGCCTTCCGTTACCTTAAGGCCACTGTTTCCTTGAATAGAGAAACCTGCTAGTTGCCTGCTAGGTGACTGTGCTAATGAAAAATTTTCTCCTTTATTACTTTTTTTTTTTTTTTTTTATTGTAAACAAATGGGATACATGTTGTTTCTCTGTTTGTACATGGTGTAAAGGCATACCATTTGTGTAATCATAAATTTACATAGAGCAATGTTGTTTGATTCATTCTGTTATTTTTTCCCTTCCCCCCACCCCTCCCACCCCTCTTTACCCTCTATACAGTAGTTCCTTCCTCCATACTTGCCCCCCTCCCTAACCCTAACTCTAACCCTTCCCTCCCCCCCATTATGTGTCAACCTCCACTTATTAGCGATATCATCGTCCTTTGGCTTTTTGAGATTGGCTTATCTCACTTAGCATGATATTCTCCAATTTCATCCATTTGCCTGCAAATGTCATAATTTTATCATTCTTTATGGCTGAGTAATATTCCATAGTATATATATACCACAGTTTCTTTATCCACTCATCAATTGAAGGGCATCTAGGTTGGTTCCACAGTCTGGCTATTGTGAATTGAGCAGCTATGAACATTGATGTGGCTGTATTTCTGTAGTATGCAGATTTTAAGTCCTTTGGGTATAGGCCAAGGAGTGGGATAGCTGGGTCAAATGGTGGTTCCATTCCAAGTTTTCTAAGGAATCTCCACACTGCTTTCCATAGCGGCTGCACTAATTTGCAGCCCCACCAGCAGTGTATGAGTGTACCTTTCTCCCCACATCCTCGCCAACACCTGTTGTTGCTCGTATTCTTGATAATCGCCATTCTAATTGGGGTGAGATGGAACCTTAGGGTGGTTTTGATTTGCATTTCTCTTATTACTAGAGATGTTGAACATTTTTCCATATGTTTGTTGATTGCTTGTAGATCTTCTTCTGTGAAGTGTCTATTCATTTCCTTAGCCCATTTGTTGACTGGACTGTTTGAATTCTTGGAGTAGAGTTTTTTGAGTTCTTTATAGATTCTGGAGATTAGTGCTCTATCTGAAGTATGATTGGCAAAGATATTCTCCCACTCTGTAGGCTCTTTCTTCGCATTGCTGATAGTTTCCTTTGCTGAGAGAAAGCTTTTTAGTTTGAATCTATCCCAGTGGTTGATTCTAGCTTTTATTTCTTGTGCTATGGGAGTCCTGTTAAGGAAGTCTGGTCCTAGACCAACAAGATGAAGATTTGGACCTACTTTTTCTTCTATAATCTGCAGGGTCTCTGGTCTGATTCCGAGGTCCTTAATCCATTTTGAGTTTAGTTTCGTGCATGGTGAGAGATATGGGTTTAGTTTCATTCTGTTGCATATGGATTTCCAATTCTCCCAGCACCATTTGTTGAAGAGGCTATCTTTTCTCCATTGCATATTTTTGGCCCCTTTGTCTAGTATGAGAAAATTGTATTTATTTGGGTTTGTGTCCGTGTCCTCTATTCTGTACCATTGATCTACCTTTCTATTTTGGTACCAATACCATGCCGTTTTTGTTACTATTGCTTTCTAGTAGAGTTGAAGATCTGGTATTGCAATACCCCCTGTTTCACTCTTCCTGCTAAGGATTGCTTTAGCTATTCTGGGTTTCTTATTCTTCCAGATGAATTTCATAATTGCCTGCTCTATTTCTGTAAGGTACGTCATTGGGATTTTAATTGGAATTGCATTGAATTTGTATAGCACTTTAGGTAGTATGGCCATTTTGACAATATTAATTCTTCCTATCCAAGAACATGGAAGATCTTTCCATCTTCTAAGGTGTTCTTTAATTTCTTTCTTTAGTGTTGTATAGTTCTCATTGTAGAGGTCTTTCACCTCTTTTGTGAGATTGATTCCCAAGTATTTTATTTTTTTCGAGGCTATTGTGAATGGGGTAGTTTTCCTAATTTCTCTTTCTGAAGATTCATCACTTATGTATAAAAATGCGTTGGATTTATGTGCATTGATCTTGTAACCTGCTACTTTACTGAAATCACTTATGAGTTCTAAGAGTTTTCTGGTGGAATTTCCAGGTTCCTCTAAATATATAATCATGTCATCAGCGAACAGGGATAGTTTGAGTTCTTCTTTTCCAATTCGTATCCCTTTAATTTCTTTGGTTTGTCTAATTGCTCTGGCCAGAGTCTCAAGAACGATGTTGAATAGAAGTGGTGAAAGAGGGCATCCCTGCCTTGTTCCAGTTTTTAGGGGGAATGCTTTCAGTTTTTCACCATTTAGAATGATATTAGCCATGGGCTTAGCATAAATGGCCTTTACAATGTTAAGGAATGTTCCCACTATCCCTATTTTTTCTAGTGTTTTGAGCATGAAGGGGTGCTGTATTTTATCAAATGCTTTTTCTGCATCTATTGAAATAATCATGTGATTCTTGACTTTAAGTCTATTAATATGGTGAATTACGTTTATTGATTTCCTGATGTTGAACCAACCTTGCATCCCTGGGATGAAACCCACTTGATCATGGTGCACTATCTTTTTAATATGTTTTTGTATGCGATTTGCTAAAATTTTGTTGAGAATTTTTGCGTCGATGTTCATTAAGGATATTGGTCTGAAATTTTCTTTCCTTGATGAGTCTCTGTCTGGTTTAGGTATCAGTGTGATATTGGCTTCATAGAATGAGTTTGGGAGGGTTCCCTCCTCTTCTATTTTATGGAATACTTTGAGAAGTATTGGAATGAGCTCTTCCTTAAAGGTTTTGTAGAACTCGGCTGAGAACCCATCTGGTCCCGGACTTTTCTTTGTTGGTAGGCTTTTGATGACTTCTTCTATTTCAGTACTTGAAATTGGTCTATTTAAATTGTTTATGTCCTCCTCATTCAGTTTAGGCAATTCATATGTCTCTAGAAACCTGTTGATGTCTTCGAAATTTTCTATTTTGTTGGAGTATAGATTTTCAAAATAGCTTCTAATTATGTTTTGTATTTCCATCCTGTCTGTTGTGATATTTCCTTGTTCATTCCGAATTTTAGTGATTTGGGTTTTCTCTCGTCTTCTCTTTGTTAGTGTGGCTAAAGGTTTATCAATTTTGTTTATTTTTTCGAAGAACCAACTATTTATTTTGTCAATTTTTTGTATTGTTTCTTTTGTTTTAATTTCATTGATTTCAGCTCTGAGTTTAACAATTTCCTGTCTTCTACTACTTTTGGTGCTGTTCTGTTCTTCTTTTTCTAAGGCTTTGAGCTGTAGTGTTAGGTTGTTTATTTGTTGAGTTTTACTTCTTTTATTAAATGCGCTCCATGAAATAAATTTCCCTCTAAGTACTGCTTTCATAGTGTCCCAGAGATTTTGATATGATGTTTCTTTGTTCTCATTTACCTCTAAGAATTTTTTAATTTCCTTCCTAATATCTTCTGTTATCCATTCATCATATAATAGCATATTGTTTAATCTCCAGATGTTGGAATAGTTTCTGTGTTTTACTCTTTCATTTATTTCTAACTTCAATCCATTATGATCTGATAGAATACATGCTAGTGTCTCTATCTTCTTGTATTTGCTAACATTAGCTTTGTGGCATAATATATGGTCTATTTTAGAGAAGGATCCATGTGCTGCTGAGAAGAAAGTGTATTCACTCTTGGTTGGATGGAATATTCTATAAATGTCCGTTAAGTCTAAATTATTGATTGTGTTGTTGAGATCTATGGTTTCTTTGCTCAATTTTTGTCTGGAAGATCTGTCCAGTGGTGAGAGCGGCGTGTTAAAATCACCTAGTATTATTGTGTTGTGGTCTATTTGGTTTCTGAAATTGAGAAGGATTTGTTTGACATACATAGATGAGCCACTGTTTGGGGCATAGATGTTTATGATTGTTATATCTTGCTGATTTATGCTTCCCTTAAGCAGTATGAAATGACCTTCTTTATCCCTTCTGACTAACTTTGGCTTGAAGTCCACATTATCGGAAATGAGGATGGATACTCCAGCTTTTTTGCTGAGTCCATGTGCATGGTATGTTTTTCCCCATCCTTTCACCTTTAATCTATGGGTATCTTTTTCTATGAGATGAGTCTCTTGCAGGCAACATATTGTTGGATCTTTCTTTTTAATCCAGTCTGCCAGTCTATGTCTTTTGATTGATGAATTCAGGCCATTAACATTCAGGGTTATTATAGAGAAATGATTTGGTTTCCCGGTCATTTGGTTCATTTTTAAAATTTTGTTTATTTGTTTGACACAACTTGTTTCCTCCTTTATTTGACAATTCCTTTAGGATAATTCCTCCCTTTGCTGATTTGCTTCTTTGTTTTTCATCTCTTCCTCATGGAATATTTTGTTGAGAATGTTCTGTAATGCTGGCTTTCTTTTTGTAAATTCTTTTAGCTTTTGTTTATCATGGAAGGATTTTATTTCATCGTCAAATTTGAAGGTAAGTTTTGCTGGGTATAAGATTCTTGGTTGGCATCCATTTTCTTTCAGGGCTTGAAAAATGTTGTTCCAGGACCTTCTAGCTTTTAGGGTCTGGATTGAAAAATCTGCTGATATGCGTATTGGTTTCCCCCTGAATGTAATTTGGTTCTTTTCTCTCACAGCCTTTAAAATTCTGTCTTTATTTTGTATGTTAGGTATTTTCATTATAATGTGCCTTGGTGTGGGTCTGTTGTAATTTTGTGTATTTGGAGTCCTGTAAGCCTCTTGAACTTGATTTTCCATTTCATTCTTCAGATTTGGGAAATTTTCTGATATTATTTCATTGAATAGGTTGTTCATTCCTTTGGCTTGTTTCTCTAGGCCTTCCTCAATCCCAATAATTCTTAAATTTGGCCTTTTCATGATATCCCATAGTTCTTGTAGATTCTGTTCATGATTTCTTACCATCTTCTCTGTTTGTTCAGCTTTGTTTTCAAGGTTAAATATTTTGTCTTCAATGTCTGAGGTTCTGTCTTCCAGGTGTTCTATCCTATTGGATATGCTTTCTATGGAGTTCTTAATTTGGTTTATTGTTTCCTTCATGTCAAGGATTTCTGTTTGGTTTTTTTTCAATATCTCTAACTCTTTATTGAAATGATCTTTTGCTTCCTGTATTTGCTCTTTTAACTGTCGATTGGTGCGATCAATCAATGCTTGCATTTGCTCTTTCATCTCATCATTCAATGCTTGCATTTGCTCTTTCATCTCCTCGTTTGCTTCTCTGATCATTTTAATTATGTACATTCTGAACTCCTTTTCTGTCATTTCTTCTGCCATGCTGTCATTGGGTTTTATTGATGTAACATCTAGATTTGTTTGCAGCATTTTCTTTCCTTGTTTTCTCATGTTGTTCAGATATCAGTGGACCGCTGAGATATTGCAGATTTCCTCTGTTGATTTACAATGACCCTGAAGATTTCTATATATATCCCCTCTTAGCCTTCAGTAGGCTGAAGTCTTGGAGGAGGTTGATAATGCGGTGCTCCACAAGGAAGCTGCCTCTCTAGGAGTGGTGGCCTTCAGTGGGGTATATTCCCTGCTAGTGGGCAGAGGTGCCTCCACTTGTTGACCAATGGTCATCCAAAGGGGACCTAGGCTGTGGGCTGAGGCAAGGCCTGTTTGGGCCTGAGCCTCTGGTTTTACCGTCCTTGTGGGAAACCTCACCCAGCAGGGAAGACTCACCCGGTGGGGAGGTCTCGCTGGTCAGTTTCCTCCTAGAGGTTCCCCTCAATTTACAGCTACTGCCTGGGCTGGGCTGCCTTCCTCTGCAAAGTTTCCAGGGGCCCGGCCCTACCTCCTGGGCCTGGGAGCCTCACCCTTCGCAGATGAATCTCCTTAGGCTGCCCCTCCTCAGAGAATTTGCCCACAGGCCTGGAACCTTCGCTCCGCCCTAAGCCTGTCTCTGTGCGGCTCTTCCACCCAGAAGCCTCCTAGATCCTGGGACCCTGTTCTGCACCTAATCGCCTGGCTGCGTGGCCCCTCCTCTGAGCAGCCACCTGTGGCCCCGAACAATCGCTCTGAGTCCCAGAGACCCGCCACAGGCCTCTTCCTCCAGACAGCCGCCCAGTATGCCGGTGCGGTCACTAGGAGTCCAAGAAACTCACTTCGTGCCTCCTCCTCCCACCAACCACCCGTAGCCCGGGGCAATCAATCACTCCGAGTCAAAGTGACCCTGCCCGTTCCTCCTCCTTCTCCAGATAACCCCCCGGGTGTTCAGGAGCAGTCCCTCTGAGTGGCTCTGAATCCACGTGACCCGCTGCACGGGTCCTCTGGGCAACCGCCCGGAGCTCTGGTGTGGTCCCTCAAGACCAAGCGTCCCACCACGCTTCTCCTCCAGGCAGCCCCCCTGTGTTCAGGAGCTGTCACTTTAAGACCAAACAACTCACCACTCGCCTTCTCCTCTGAGCAGCCGCCTGGAGCGCTAATGCAGTCACTGCGAGTCCAAAGGACCCGCCGCGCTCCTTCTCCTCCTTCTCCTACTCCTCCGGGCAGGCCCCGGGGTTCAGAAGTGGTCAGGGTCCAAACAGCTCGCCACGCAGCCCCTTCTCTGGCAACCGCCTGTAGTTCCCGTATAGTCACCCGAATCCAAGCGGCTGCTCCTCTTCCTCCTCGTCCTCAGGGCAGGCCCCGGTGTTCAGAAGCGTCGTTCTGATTCCAAACAGCTCGCCGCGCGGCTTCTCCTCTGGCAACCGCCTGCAGCTCTGGCGCAGTCTCTCCGAATCCAAGTGGCCACGCTCCTCTCCTCCTCCTCAGGGCAGGCCCCGGTGTCCTGAGTCCACACAGTTCTCCCCGCCACTCCTCCCCCGGGCAGCCGCCGGAGCCCCAGTGGCTGCTCCGAGTCCCAGCGCTGTGCGGAGCGGCCTCCTCTATGGCGCTCCAGCGGGGGGAGGGGCGTCTCGCCGGCAGTTCTACTTCACAAAGTTTCCTGCGTTCCGGGACCCCCGTCCCATCCGGGATGCCCCCCCAGGGGGTGAGAGTCACCCGGCTACTTTGAGTTGGTCCCAAGCGTCTCAATATCTCCTCTCTTGAATCCTGAGTTCTGGAGCAACACGTAATGCAGCCACCCTCTAGGCCGCCATCTTGAAAACCCCTCTCTCCTTTATTACTTACCTGAGTGCTCACCATTCCTGGACGGGCCACCAAATGTCGCCGTCCAGTGGGACATAAAGACACGTACACCTCAGATTGTCATGAAGCAGCTTCTTCTTTATTTGGATCCCAACAACAACAACCCCCAAAAAGCAGTCTCACTCTCAATATATAAGCAGTCTCATGCATAAGCAATTTCGATCAGATATGTCCACCCAATCCTGTTAAAGGTCAAGCAATCACGAGCTCAAGCATACATGTAGCCAATTGTAACAGCTTCCTGTTTTTCTCCAGGCATACCAAGCATGCCCTTTGGCTCCCTGCCAGCCCACAAGTAGCAAATCCAAAATCTGTAAGTTAAGTCAGCAGTTTGGAAATTCCTGGAAGAGCCTATGCTTCAGTTCAAGTTCAGAGTCAGTCTGCTAGAGAAATTTCTCTTTCTCAGGGGAAGTCAATCCTTTTATTAGGGCCTCTTACATCATGAAGAATACTCTGCTTTACTCAGAGTCTATTGATTTCAATATTAATTGTATCAAAAAATACACAGAAAGTACCTCCAACACTTTCTTCATTCTATTTTCAAATAATATGATTATCTACCTAGAAAGGCCGAGAAAGATGTAATGAAATTAGAATTATAATTGGAAAGCATGCTCAGTAGAGTGGTTAGTTATACAGACAGAAAAATCCATACCCTTTTATATAGCAATAGTAGTATTTACATTAGCAACAATATAAAATACTTAGGCATAAGTATAACAAGAAATGGGAAGAAACTCTAGAATTCCTCTGAGAAATATGAACAAAAAGAAAAGTAGGTGGAGCTCATACTGTTCAAAGACAGAATAAAAAATCATTTCTCTTCAAAGTAGTATACAATTTAACATGTTGAGAAAGGTGGATGTAGAACTTGAGAAAATTATTATAAATTCATCTAGAAGAGCTAAAACCTAATATTAGGCAGTAGGCAATTTGCTTATCATGTAGCAAATTATACCTTGAAATCTTATTTTGTGTGTGCATGGTATTGAGGATCAAACCCAGGACCTTGTGCATTCTAAGCAGGTGCTCTGCCACTGAGCTACACCCCAGACCCATAATATGTTTTCAAATGGGTACAAAAAGACGTAGGCAAATCAATAAAAATATAAAAGTTTCAGTACAAACTCAAATTAATATAGATATGCATACATATTATACATGTATATTTTTAATATACATAATTATATTTTAGTAGTTTGAATTCTTTTGTTTCAATGTGTGGTAACATTATGGTCCTAATCCCTGGCACTGGTTATGTACAAGGTAACAATTATTATCCTGGTTTGCCTGAAACAGGGCTAAACAGATATAAACTTTTCATCTTGGCATAATTTTTAATAGTACCTCCTTTTGCTTTCAAAAATCTCCTTTTGCATGATGTATTATATGATCACCCAAATTATGTATGTTATTTCTAATTTTTCCCTATTATGAACAAAAAATTAATAAATATTCATGCAACTAAGTCTCTGCATGGAATTTTTATATGGCTTGATCAAAGTAGTTGTACATTTTAAGTTTTTGATATATATGGCTTTTTCTTCCAGAAGGATTATATAAATTTACACTACTACTAGCTATTGTAAGAAAAGTCATTTTTTCCAAAATCTTAACAAACTGGGTAGTACCTTTCATTTTTAAGAAGATTTGCTAATTCAATAAGTGAAATTGTTTCTGCTTTAAGTTGTATTTGTTTCATTAGTGTTGCAGGTGAGCATTTGTACAGATTAGTGTTCTTTCACTGGGGGTAATAAACAACTTTAGATGCTTTAAATCCAGGGGAATGCAGGAAAGGAAATTAGAGGCCCACATAATTAGTGGGAGGCTGGAAACCCAGGTATAGGAATGAGCAGGACATTGGCACCTCTGGATATGAGAAAGAAAACAGGTACTTCTGTGATTGACTTATATAGAAGAGCATCATTGAGTGGAGTCCATCACTGTTCATCTTTATTTTATTGACTTATACGAGATCTTCAAATATATCTTAAAGCTGGACTCAGGAGGGTTTTGCAGAACCTCCCTATCATTTCTTCCTCTTTTTTTTTTTTTTTTTGATTCACAAATTTAAATCTCAACTCCTTTGCAGGTTTTATTGTTGATAATAGTGGGTTGGCTGGTGACCTATAATTGAAATATGGCAAGACTGACATATTTTCTTCTCTCTCACTATAAGAATTGTAACTGTGATACCAGTTGCTATAACTTATAAATCTGAAAATCTTCATGGCTTCAGAGATGATTTTAAAACATGAACCCCTCCCCCCAAATCTTTAATATTCTTCCTTTGAAAAGTTAGATTCCTGTCTCATCACTTTGAATCTGGGCTCTATGATCTTCTTATCAATAAATTATGACAAAAATGAAATTATGTCTGTTTCTGGACCCAAACTTCAAAAATGTGTTGACTTTTTTCTGTGCCTCGGGACAGTTGCTCTTTGAATTCAACTCGTCTTGGGGAAGGCAAGCAGCCTGTGGTGAGTGCAGAATGGAGAGGAACTGGGGACAGGGTGGGGGCTGCTTTGGGCTCATCTGAGCTCCCAGCTGTCACCCAGCACTTACTTGCCAGCCATGTGCATGACCATCTGAAAGCAGGTCCTGCAGCCCCCAGTAGATCTGCCCCAGCTGATGCCATGAAGAGCAGAGGACAGCTGTCCCTGCAGAGCCCTGTCCAGATTTTTTATGACGTTTTATGAGATAAACAAATGATTGTTATTTTCAGCCTCTAATTTGGGGGATTGTTTTTGCATAGCAATAGATAACAGATACAGAGAAACATATTAGAAATTTATTTGTCATTTATAGTCCAGTACTGGTGCAGGGGTTAGCAAGAAGCTTCTCCATGGTAAGCAGAGGTTCTGAAGAAACGTGCTTCCTCCATTTCCTGATGCTACCCTTCCCTATGAATGCAGCCACTCTTTAGGGAGAGAGTAAGTGGAAGAGTAAGCGGGGAAGTAAAATTTGCTTCTTCAGCTCTTTGGTCTGGAAATAACTCACCACCGTCTCTTGTGTTTCTATTGGCCCAAACTCGGCACTCACAGATGGAAAGGAGTCTTGGATCTGTGGTTCCTAGCTTTCCAGCAAAATCTTCACACAGAGGAAGATGAAGCACAAATCTCTGATAGAGCAGTCAGCTGTCAGACACACTCACTTATCAAAGAAATTGACTCTTTTTCTTCCTTGCATAGCAAAGAAATAGAGAACCGATTGTTTCTGTTGAATCTCATTGTTTATGTGGTGTATCTGTCTCCTTCAATAGTTTATTTCTTGACAAAATGTATAAAAACAGAAGCCTAGTTGTGAATCTTTGATGTTTTGATAGATGGATACAAAGTTGAAATCAGGTTAAATTATCTCTTCAAACACCTATCATTTTTTCATAGTAAAAACGTTTAATATTCTTTTCTATCTTTTTGAGATACACAGTGGATAACTATTATCCATAGTTAGCCTAGCGTGCAAACCATACCAGAACTTCATATGTACAGTTTTTTTTATGAATCAGTTAAAAAATTAAACACAATAAAACATGTTATCAGATTTTTAAAATATAGTAAGAATATATGAATATAAGATTTCAGTTTATTTATATTATCTCTTGTTGAAATATATTTTGGATACATTGATTTAATTAAAATGTATTATCAAAACTTGAAAATACATCTCTATATTTCTGGGGTATCAATTTAATTATGGAAAATTAAGTAGTTTCAAAATAAATAATCAATCATAGGGAACTTACAGGGAGAATTTCCAGGAAAGAAAAATCAGAGTATCTCTCCTTTGTGCTTCTTACTTTATGACCTGTCACCATCTGGTGGGTGACCTTGCTTGCCTTCTCACACCTTCATTACTACAGGTAGAAATTGAAGGAGTTGAACTTAGATAATTTTTGAAGTGTTTTTTTTTTTTTTCTTTAAGTTTATCATCTGTGAGTCTGAGTACAAGTAAAGAAAAAGTTTCAGTCTTGGAAAAAATGGAAATGATGCCATATATATATCTGATTGCAAATTAATGTTCTCCCCTATGAAATAATCCTCTCTCCAGAGACTTTAGAGTGAGAACGTTGGACTTTGAAACCTTTGCACAGCGTTCCCTTAGCAACAGCAGCAACAGAATCTGCTCTGAACCTTAGTAATGTGAAATGAAGAGACATGTCTTAGAAGTCTTTCCTAGGAATAAGGCTTATTCCTAGATTATTATTATTATTATTAGCCCAGTTTAGGAAGCATGTGAGTCCGCAATTTCAGAAGGAAAAAATGAACCTGTATCATTACCTCCCCATTTCCCAAATTTAACTTGAGGCTCTGCTCAAACAGTGAGCAATGTGCAGGAGGGAAGTTAGACAAGCAAATTCTTCATATGTTCTCAAGACTGTAGCTGAGGCAGAGGGCTCTGAGGTTGTGCTATCAGCAAAGTGCTAACCAGTTAAACCCCGAGCTTAAATCACAGGAAATAAAACTTTACGTCTTGATGCATTTACTGAGTACTCCACTTTAGAAAAATTTGGATTTCATACATCGTCAGAACTTTTTTTTTTTCTCATCACTTCTGGGACAGGAGAATTGTTTTTACCCCCAAAAGATGCGGTCTCAGCAAACTGGAAGAATGCACATATCAATCTCTCCATGTACGTGCGTTTGTTTAATTCTCTGCCAAGGATCCCAGAGGGTGGGTGACTAATCACAATAAATATGAATGTCTTCAAAGCTTTTAGAGGAAAGGGGTGGGGGAAGAATTCTGTATCCAACACTTAATAACTGAAGTCCAACACAAGAGACTATGGAATAGAAATAACATACAAGATAGAATCAGTTTTATGAGACTTTTATTGCAGGGGTGCACATTATTTCTTAAAAGGGGATTTGCTGGAATATATTTTTAAAATGGAGATGTTTACACATATTTATTCAGTAGTCTTTCTCATGGAAAAGTGACCAGTTGGGAGTAATGTCAATCACTTTATTACATTTATGAATGCAATAAAGTTCATTGAAGTTTTCAATTTATTAATTGTCCTTGATTTTACTCCAGTCTATTATTAAATGTTTCTATGAATGTATATTAAATACTCCTATAAATGTGGAAATGCTGTATATACTTTACACCAAAGGACTCAGAACTTACACCGACAACTCTAATTAATTGTTCTAAAGAGGATGAATTACATTCTTCTGAAAACCCTGAAATTTCTTTTTTTAGAATACAATAGATATGTGCTGCTTCTCCAGAGGCCTAAAGTGGGTGTTAGTTCAGGCAGTTCAAATGTCACCATCTCTTGTAACTGAACAAAAGTTCAGGGTAAGACTTCTTTAGAACAGGGCTTCCACCCCTGATTCCATGAAAAACTCAAGATAAAATTTTTATAAAACTTATCTGGTCTCTTTTTACAATGTGCCTAATACAACAAGCTTTCTTCCAAATTCAATATTTCTCTTTTCATGCTTCTTAAAGAACTGCACAGTTAGCGTGAACAGAGAGTGGAGGTTATAACTTTCCAGTACAAGTGTTCACACTTCCTAAATCACAAGTTACGACCACTGTCCTGTCTCCTTGAATAAGGTTTTAAGGGCAGATGGCTTGCTTTCTGAGGAAGAGATTACACTTCCTTAGTTATTCTACATGTACGTTTAAATTCTGAAATGTCATTATTATTAACATGAAACTATAGTCTTGGCAAATGGAATATCTGTGCTTACTGTGTGGAAATACAATTGTCTGAGCGTAAGCCCATGAATAATTGGAAAGTGATAAGGAACTTCAACTATTGCCTCCAAGGAGTCTCGCATCTCTCGCACCAAGGCATTTCCTTGCAGACTCAAGAACCTCAGATGGTGTCATAAGAGCTAAATTCTTGGTGCACTGCATTGTGCTAAGTGAAGTAAGCCAGAGAAAGACAAATACTTTATGATATCATTTATTTGTGGAATCTTGGGGGGAAAACAACAAACTCATAAAAACAGAGGAGAATAATGATTGCCCAGGACTGAGGAAGGAGGGTGGAGTCAGGAGATGTTGGTCAAAGCAGACAAACTCATTTATGAGAAGAATGAGTTCTGAAGAGCCAATGTCTAGCCTGGGGACTATGATTAATAATACTGTATTTTATACTTGAGATTTGTTGAGTTGATGTCTTGAGTTTTCACACACACACACACACACACACACAGATAACTATGGGAGGTGATGGGCTAATTAGCCTGATGATATAATCATTTTACATGGTGTAGGTACACCAAATCATTATGTTGTGCACTTTAAATATATTTGGTTATATTTGTCAGTTATACTTCAATAAAGCTGAAAAATGTATTGAAAAGGAATTCAGAAGAGGTAATTAAGTTAAAATGGGGTCTTTAGGGTGAACACTGATCTAATACAACTGCTGTCCTTGTAGAAGAGGAAATTAAGACACAGCTACAGAGGGAAGACCATTCGAACACACAGGGAAGACAGCGACATCTGCAAGCTAAGAAGCCAGAACTCAGAAGAAACCAATCCCAGACACCCAGATACGGAACTGCCAGCCTCCTCAGCCATGTGAGTCAGCTCCTCAGAATGAAATTTTGCTGTTCGAGCTGCACATACCCCCCAAAAGAAAACTCTGGAACATGCACTGTAATAGCTCAATCTACCTCTTTATAGAAAGAAAACACATACTATGAAGGCACTTGGCTTTTGAACTTAAACCTTTCTCATAACTTTTATGTGATTTTCAATTTAGAGAGGTTTGGCCATCTGGATGAAGTACTCAGCTGACATACCGACTTATTTTAGATGTATCCAAGAAAAACAATTTTTATCAGGATAAGGAGAGTCCCTTTCTAAACCGATTTTCAACTCGTTGCTTTTTTCAGTAATTTTCAGTTAATCTCATTGTCAACCACAGTTAACAGCTCCCAAGGGGACACAACTTCTTTGAACAACACAGAGATACTTCTTTCACCCTGTTGCTCCTGAATAGAAGTGTAAAATGTTTCTAAGGGAACATCCTAGCAGGCAGATGGGGGTTGGCTCCCTCCACCATAAGCACCAGAGGACCAACAGGGGCAATAGGAACCAAGTGGGAGAACAATTTGGAGCAAGTCAAGCCTCAGAGAGGAGAGACGGGTCAATATAAGAGCTTGCCTGCCCTCAACGCAAGAGGACTTTATATTCTGTTTGACTTGGGTAATGTGAGTCTCAGCTGTGTCATAATTTTCTTTGCTGTTGCTACTCCACACTCCTGGGAGCTCACACACTAACCCAGGCATGCGGACTTGAGCAGTCCACCAGCAGCCTGGTCAGTGCCTCCCCCACCCGCCTCCCCACTGCATGCTGGATTCTATATGCTGCTCTGCCTACTTGCTCCTAGGGTAGCCAGAGTGCCAGAGAGTTTGTTCTTCTGCAGGCATCTCTCAGTCAATAGCAAACAGGGATTTGGTGTATTCTGCACTGTTGCCCAGCGTTTCCAAGTGGGACTGAGCTGCAGCTGTCCACGCTGGTAACTTGGTTGATAACACAGCTGCTTTTGGCTGCTTTCCCTTTTGAAACTCAACTCCCCACTCCTAAGATCTTCTAGGGTCACTTCCCACATAAACTATTTGCACATGAACCTTTGTATCTGGATATGCTTTGGGGTTGGAGTAGGGGCCAAACCAGGTGTCTTCATGCCTAGCACAGAGAAGACAGTAAAATGTTTAATTGAACCGCAGAAGGACAAAGATACAGGAGAGATTGCCGCAACACGACCTACCAGTACACCAGAGTACTTGGTTATTTATACGTCACCTCCATCCCCACTTCCTAGCTCATTTTCCATGTTCCAATCTTGCATCAGCAGTTAGTAGCTGTGCAACTAAGCTTGGGCAGTTTCCTTGATTTTTTTGGTGCCCATTTCTTTACCTGTAAAAGATATGAGTTGCCTGGGGTTTACTAATTATTTTTTTAAATTATTTGTTATTATTGTTGGGGTCTTAAGCCCCCTTGCTCTGCTCGACCAGCGGCAAGGGAAGGGGACACTCCTCAACAAGGTCAGACCGGGATAGGTAAGGCCAACTGACCGCCTGCTCCCAGCCCTCCAGGCGGAAGACAATCAGACGCGTCAGGGAGACCCGTCACAGCAGGAACTCGTTTATTGAGGAAATCACACAGCTTTTATGTAGGGTGGGGGCTAGGCGGGAACCAACCAGCTTAAAGGTCAGCAAGGCATGGGGTGTTCACGCAGGCAAAAGTCCCATAAGACTACATGGCAAGCACGAGCTGATCACGTTCACGGAACTATTGTTAACCAATCCCTGATGGTGGTCCAATTCATCGTCATTAACTATTGAAACCGCCTTTGAGGCCTTGATCTTGCTCACTCGCCAGGGAGTAAGGAGTCAGCCTGGGTTAGTTAACGTGTCATTAGTCCCAACATATCCCCCTTTTTTGCTTTATATTAAGGGTGTGTCTGTCTTAGGTTATCCCTGGAAGGGTACCCGTCATGGACCATCACCCTAGCAGTTTGGGGGTCCGCTTTACTCGAAGGTGTGCCTGTCTTAGGTTGTCCACGGCAGAGCAACATCCTTACCCGTCATTGGACAATGAGGCTCTAGCCCTCATTTCCTGTCTTAGATCAGTATGAGCTCCCCATGAATCTTACCCGTCATTGGCTACCACCTTAGCACTTCAGGTGGGACCCTCAGGAGGAGCAGGGCTTAAGGGACAGACACTTAGACCCCAGTGTCCTGATACGAGTGATCCATGATCCTATAGGGCTCGGGATCATCATTATGAAGGGCGGCATAAAGCTGTCGGACCACCATGAGCTGCACAGACTTAGCCTAGCTCTTCAGGAGATGGATAAGCTTATTGATTATGCAAGGCCCGAAGGTGAACACAAGGATAATGGTGATTAGCAGTCCCATAAGCGGGGGGAGGTAGGAGAGCCACCCATGTAACCCAGTCCAGAGGAAATTAGAGTGGAGCTCGTTCCTACGATGTTCCAGATCTTCTTGTAGGTTTTTGATTTTATCTTGTACAATGCCAGAGCGGTTGGCGTAGAAACAGCACTTCTCACCAAGGAACAGGCAAAACCTTCCTTCCTTCGCTGTTAGCAGATCCAAACCAGGACGATCTTGCAGGACAACAGCGGCCTAGGAATCAAGTTGAGCCTGTAGATCTAAGATGGTAGAGCTGCAAAGTGCAATGTTAGGAGCTCTGTGTAGCTCTCAAAGAAGTCCACTGTCCAAAATCATGAGGTCAGAGACCCCAATCTCAATCACTGCTGTCCCATTTTTGCTACTGCGTATTACACTCTTTCTTAAATGTCATTTTAAGCAGTTTACATATATTGAATCCTGAGTCTATATGAATATTAGTTAACACAATTTAACATTGTTTCTAAACATGAACTAAAGAAATGCTGAGAGAGCTTTTAACTTTCCTTTTGTGTAGCAAAGTGACAAAATGTTTTTATGTTTAACCTTTAAACAAATCAGGCTCTCAATAACCTTCAGAAATACATTTAACAAATTTTACATATACCCTATTGATGACAGGTCCTATAATAGAACATTAAATGATAGAAATAAATCCCCAATAAAATTTACTCTTTTTAAGTTTAAAATTACTATTACAGACAAGTTTAGTTTGGAGAATAGCAGCTTGATAAATTCCCTGCTTTAAAAACTTGTATACCTGGAAAATATGAACACATTTAATATATAAAGAGTGACCATTTCACAATTAGCTTGACATTTTTATCTTACCAAATTTAGTTTTTTAAAGAAAAATTTAGACTCTGTAACTGTTGAGAACAGGGTGATATCTGTGCAGCTAGCTGTCTTAATTACCAGGATGCAGGCAGTTGCGACTGCTCCCTCAAAAGCCAATACAGTGCAAACAGGACTGCTGGGCCCCCATGCTTATCGAGGTTGTTATGAAATATTTGCCTGAGAAATGTGCAGCTGCCTAGAAACCTTATCTATCAAGGACAGGGGGGCCTAACTGCAACTCATCTCCTGCACAGTTCACCCCTTCCCTCCTCCCTTCTTCCTCTAGGACCGGTCAGTTCTGGTGGGACCCAATGAGAATCAAATAGATTGGCAGGACCCAACCAGAGGAGGACTAATGTTTAGCTGTTCAAATGTTAACCAATTAAAAAGAACACTGTAAAACTGTTTGCCTTTCATTATAAAAGCCTGCTGAACAAAGGCTCAGGGCCTCTTAGCGTCACTGGTTACTGAGTGCGCGGAGGACCAGGCTCGAGCTTGCTAATAAATGACTCTTTGTTGCTTGCATTGATCGTGGTCTCTGGTGGTCTTTGTGGGGTCTCGAGCCGCTGGGCACAACATAACAGTACAATAGTCTTAACAGTTGCTTAACCATAATTGTATATCCCAATTTTTAAGACTAATTGTTCTAAAGAATAAAACTTAATAGACACAAAGTTAAGAGTAAATTAGTGTTTCTAAGAAATCCTTGTCATTTTACCATATAGATTAAACTTTGGTTTACATCAGAACATTAGTATTTCACCTTAGGAAAAAACCTTAAATAGCTTTAACTGTGTCATATACATACAACCAACTTAGTTACATGCAAACTTATTGAAACTTGCCCTTTACAGACTTTCTTAGCACTTATTTAGACCCTCATGTATTTTATCACATAAGCACTTTCTTACCCAGAAACAGTTCCTTTTTCCTTTTACTAAATATATTTCCATGCCTAGAACCTTTTATTTTCTCTTTCCTATTTGTTGACCCCTTTTTGTTCATATTCTGAAACAACTCTTATGAAATTTCTGAATTTAGATACATTACTCTATTTTAATAAGATTAAATATTTTGTTGTTATAGTACTCTAACTGAAACACAGTTGAAACTTTTGGGACCCTTTGTATATAGAATTGCACTTGTTAGGACATAACTCTTAGTAACCTTATTTTTAGTTTAGTGATGACAGAAAACAATTTTCTCTATAAACACATTTGAGTAATCCCATGCATGTCAACTCTAATTCACTTATTTTGTAAAAACCAAGATATCAGACAAGTGTCCTGAACAGTATTTGCCAGCTTTTTCTTGTTGGAGGAAAGTCCTAGAAAAATTGATGTTAGACATTTTATAAACATCAACATTTTATTAGTTCGACCACCTAGAGACTTATGAGTTAATTTTAAAGACATTTTACTTCTATTAGTTTACCCAATTTAAATTGAACCTTTTTAAATCACATGAATTAAAAGTATTTGGATCCATTTTTAAATTTTAATTTTAGGAGCGCTCAGTTTTGATACAGATAAAACATGACTCCAGACAGCATGACATACACATAACACAACATCAAAGGCCTTGTAACTTATAGGTGACTCTCCATTGCAATGTAACAGATGTTCAAAAACTCTAGTTGAATAAAAAAAAAGAACTGATCAAAAAGTCATGAGCTCAAAAAAAAATGTAGAATTCAAAAAAAAACAAGAGTCCTGGAAAAATGATACGGCCTTTAGTAAATCACCATAACATTTACTTTTGCTGGAGTTCAGGTAAGACTCTTTTTGCTCTTTTTTTTTTTTTTCCCCCTTTGGGTTTGAGACCGGTCTTCTACTGAGCCTTCAGGCTTTCTCTATTTACATTTCAATGTAAACCTTGACTGAGATTTGGATCTGAAAGGGGCTAAAATGCTCCAGCAGAAACTTGATGCCTAGGGCATTTTAACCCCTATTCCTGATTAATAATCAATTCAGGTTTGGACGCAGAAAAATTGTGAAACAATTATCTCCCAATACTTAAAGGCTGAGAAATTTTTGAGAAATTTAAAGTATTTAATGTAAGCATTGCTGTCCTTAATTGATCATGGGGGTTATTTTCCTCTTTTTGTTTTATTAGTTGATTTTTTAAAGTTTTATTATGTCTTTCAATTATGGCTTGTCCTTTTGGATTATATGGGGTTCCTGTAGTGTGTTTAATATGCCAATTGTTGAAAAATTCTTGTAATGATTTACTTGTAAAACAGGGTCCATTATCCGTTTTGATTTGTTGAGGCAAGCCTAAAATGGCAAAACATTGTAAGAAATGGCTTTCAGCGTGCTTGGCCTTTTCACCAGAGTGAGCAGTGGCCCAGCAGGCATGGGAGTAAGTATCAATAGACATGAATATATATTTTAATTTTCCAAATGGTACATAATGAGTTACATCAGTTTGCCAGATAATGTTAGGTTTTAGACCTCTGGGGTTTACCCCAGGGGATTGGAGAGGTGGAACCTGTAAGAAAGGTAGGCAAGATTTGCAGGTTCTTACAATCTTTTTTAAGTTATTTACAGGGACCAAGGGAAACTTATGATGTAACCCTCTCCAATTTAAATGGGTCAGGTCATGAAGGCCTTGGGCTAGTTGTAAGTCCTGTTGAGGTTGGGCCGTAGCTATTGAGGTCCCTGATGTGGCTAACTGGTCGGCCACAGCATTGCCTTGTGCAAGGGAGCCAGGTAGATTTTGATGTCCTCTTAGATGCTGTAAGAATATGGGTTCAGCACGCTCCTTTAACAAGGACCGCACCTGGATCATCAAGGGAGTAATAGGATTTTTATCTAACTTGATATATAAAGAGACCAATGTAGGTAGCAGGTTTACCACATATAGGCTATCTGAGAAAAGGTTCATGGGTTCTTGTACTTGAGTTAGGGCCATAGCAATTGCATATAACTCCTTAAATTGTGCTGACCCGATAACTGGTTCAAAATGGGTAATCACTTCCTGTTTCACTAATCTGGGAGGGGGGGTAAATTACTACAGCAGATCCCTTTTTTTCCTCCATCTGTGAATACATTTATAGCTTTAGGGAGGGGTTTAGTGGAAAAAGGTATAGGGGGTGCCCATTTTAGTTTTGAAAATGAGGACACCCATTTGGTAGACCCATAATGGCAATCAATATTCCCTAAGAAGCCCTCCAATGCATAGGATACTCTATTGTTATTCCTTTGAACCCATTCAAAATCCGACAGGCGATAGGGCACTGTCAAAACATTAGGCTCTTTTCCATAGTGCTAAGGGCAGTATCCCTGCCTTTAATTATAAGGTCAGCCAATTGGTAGACAAGCATAGACCTTACTGACCCCGGGGACAATGGGAACAGTCCAATGTGCCTTAAGGGGGCCATTGGGGGAGAAACCTCCTTTGTGTGACGGGGCTGGAGGGTGCCCCCTGATTAGTTTAAAGGTTTCCCATTAATGTCGAATTTAGATTTGCAATCCTTCTGCCAATGGAATCCCTTTCTGTATCTTGGGCAAGGTGTTTTGGGAGTGGCCAGCCTTTGAGCTGAACTGGCCAGACTTTGAGCTGAACCCCTAGAGCGTCCGGGCAGAGCCTCAGAATACACCCGACCAGTGGGGCAATCCCTCTTGAAGTGGCCTGGTTGCCCGCAGCCATAACATACTCCTTTGCCCTTAGCGACTGGTGACAAGGCTGCCGTGAGAGCCTCAGCAAGTGAGGCAGTTTGGGCCTGTAGGGCTGCAACCAAGGATTGAGACTGATGCGCTTGCGTGCCAATATCTTTGGTAGCCACTATCCACCTTCCCATGGAGCGATCTTTCATCCCTGCACAGGCCAATTTGTGATCGGTAGTCATTCCTTCCCAAACTAACATTTTAACAAACTGATCTCTTAGGGGCCCTGGAGGAAACTTTCTCTGAAGGCTTCTTTCTACACTTTCAATGAAGGTTGCTAGGTCCTCAGTTGCCTTCTGGGTAATTCTTGCGATGGGGGGTTCTGAGGGGCCCTCCTCTAGCTTTTTTCCATGCCGCCAACCCTAGGGCTCTTACTTGTTCTTGATATGGGGCTGGGATGGCAGCCTGTAAGAGGCCAGTAGAGAATTGGTCACTGGACCCCGAGAGCATCCCATAAGTAACCGGGACGGGAGGGTTATCGGCCTGCTTCCGTTCAGCCTGAGCATGACATTCTTCATTAAAAAAGGCACACCACTTTAGATATAAAGGACCAGGAAGGACAGCTTTAGTTAGGTTCTTCCAATCCTGAGTGGTGCACTGCTGGTGGGTGAGGCCCTGAAGGATGGTTTCAGCCCAAGGGGAATTGGGCCCATCCTCTGAAACAGCTTTCTTTAGTTCCTTTAAATCTTGTGCCTCCCATGGATATCATATAGCAGGCCGGTTACCCCCTGGATTAGCATTTACTGGGAAGGCCATACAGGGAGGGGGGAGGGTAGAGTCAGTGCGTTCTCCCCCAGTATCATAAAATGGCCACCGGGAAGATTTCCTGCCATCTGGAAGGAGGAGGGCGAGGGCTTTCATTGGAGTCTGATGTGGCCCCAGAATACAAGATGGCAGCAATGAGCCTCCCCGGGGAGGCAGTGGGCCCTCCCTATGCGTAGAGGCTGGCTGCCCTCGTGGTTCCTCAACCTTGGGAGGAGTGGATGGAGATGGATTGGGCTCCTCATTAAAGGTCTCCCAACGTTGTTTACTATGTGGCAAGTTCCTGGGAGGAGATGTAATGGGAGGAGCCGGCAGTTCTTTAGGTGGCGGCTCTTTGGGGAGAAACTTGGAGCCCCTTTGGGAGGTCCTGGAGAGAAGCAGGCCTTAAGGGTGGATAACGTAGGGCAGACTCCCAATGGGGGACCCTCCCCTAAATTGATTTCCCTCTTCTTAACAAGTCGTTTTACACGATCCCATGTGGACCAGTCAAAAAGATTAGCGGCAGGAAGCCAAGGGGCCACCCGAGTAAAGGTGTCCCAGGCTTTTTCCGCCTGTGTATCAGACCACTCAAGGCCCCTACTCTTCAGCATGAGTCTAAGAGCTGAGAGCACAGGGTCACCATGTGTGGTGTGTGTTTGCCCCATCTTTTCGGGGCTGCCTTACCTCGGAACTCGCTTGGCCCGACAGCTGGTACTTTCGGTTTCGAAACTGCCTCTTCGCTTTGGCTGCAGTTCAGCCTTGAGGGGCCCCACTTTGGGCGCCAGATGTTGGGGTCTTAAGCCCACTTGCTCTGCTTGACCAGCGGCAAGGGAAGGGGACACTCCTCAACAAGGTCAGACCGGGATAGGTAAGGCCAACTGACCGCCTGCTCCCAGCCCTCCAGGCGGAAGACAATCAGACGCGTCAGGGAGACCCGTCACAGCAGGAACTCGTTTATTGAGGAAATCACACAGCTTTTATGTAGGGTGGGGGCTAGGCGGGAACCAATCAGCTTAAAGGTCAGCAAGGCATGGGGTGTTCACGCAGGCAAAAGTCCCATAAGACTACATGGCAAGCACGAGCTGATCACGTTCACGGAACTATTGTTAACCAATCCCTGATGGTGGTCCAATTCATCGTCATTAACTATTGAAACCGCCTTTGAGGCCTTGATCTTGCTCACTCGCCAGGGAGTAAGGAGTCAGCCTGGGTTAGTTACCGTGTCATTAGTCCCAACGTATTATCCTAAGTCTTTAGACTGTTCCGCAGGGCTTTTTGGTACTTTCTTGGTTGTGATTCAGAATTTAGGGGAAAGCTTGTGAGCCCCCTCTTGGGCCAAACAGTCAAGGTGGGTACTTGGGAGTAATATCAGCATCTATGAGGGAAAGTTCCCATGAACAAAATAAACCTAGGGATCAGAGTCAGATTCACAAAGTCCAGGTGTCCCCTGCCCCCTCGCCAACCTTGGAGGATTATGTTTAGTTTGATTATGGGAACTAGTGGGCTGTCTTATGAAAGGCCAGAGAAATTTTACTCCATCATGGACTTCGTTTCTTCTCTATTTCTTTAAACAAATTTCAAGAAGAGCATTTAGAAAATTGCTGCTGAATCCTAATTATACCCTAATGGCCTGTAAGGGTGAATTAACCTCTCTTAAATTATACAAGTGGAATAAATCACACAGTGAGAGAATTTCATTCAATGCCTCTAGCTTCTCAGCATTTATATTTGACTGATTAGGGGGAAAGTTTTCCTGTACTATGACTTCACGGCTGCTTCAAAAACCTCAAGGTTTAAAAAAGGATCTCTCTCTTTGAATGACTCAACACATGTCCTAAGTAAGTAGTTGAACCAGTACACCTGACACCATATGGTAAGTGGAATCTGAAAATCAACTGCATGAAATTCAAGGCTGCATTTTTGCAAGTTCAATGAAAATCAATATTGTAAAAAAAAATTATATGGTCTTAGATGGCACAAAAGTAAAGGAAGAAACATTTATACTGTTCTCAACTAACTGACCAATTCTTCTGAATTACAGAAAGAGATGGCAACCCTGAAAAGTGCAGACTTAGAACTCCTGCGTTGTGAACATCTTCTTCATGTCCTCTTCCCATCTCTTGCCTATTTTATGAGTCTTAAGTCTTCTTGAATTTGTCTTGCACTTGAGAGAAAAGCTATGCTATCACCAATAAGATGAACATCCTTCAATGCCATGCCTCAGTAAACCTGCCACTCTAACTCTTTCTTCTTTCTTGGCCCTATTTTTTGAAAAAGTCCAGTTTCTTTATCTCCTTTCACCCAATGGCTCACTACACTCTGACTCCCAGCACCCACCCCCCACATTTCTCTAGCAGCAGTCACAGGGCCTGCTACATGGCCAAGTCCAAAAGATGCTTCCCAAACCTGTCCTGGATCCCTCTGTGGCCTTTGGCACCATCCATGAGTCTCTCTATAGTGCTTTGGCTTCTGAGACAGGTCTTTTCCCTGGTCTTCTCCTACCATGCTGGCCTTTCCCTCACAGTGAGTTACCACATGAAGGAGAGTCTTACAATCTTAAGGATCCTTAAGATCACCTGGGTCTGACTTTCATCAACCTTCCCACTACACTGAACTCCCTTATCTTTTGCTCATCCTGTAAACATTTCCCCGGACTCTGCTCTCAACTAAGTCCCACTACAGTCTATACAGAAGTCAGACATGTCACTCCTGCTCTAAACCCTCCATTTCTCCCCCTTCCTGCACCTTTCCCACTATCTCTCCTATTTTCTGTCCTCCCACTCCTCCCTTCGCCCACCTGCTTTAGCCGCATCAGCCTCTTCTTTTTGCACAACTCTGCTCCTGCCTCAGAGGCTTTGCACTGACTGTTTCCACAGCCTAGAACACTTTTTCTTCTGAGACTTCTCAGGACTCACTTCTCATGTCTGTTCAAGACTTTGCCCAAATCCACCTTCCCACTGCATTAAAATGGCATCCTCCCCTTGCATCCACTAAGGTGCTCTCAGCCCCTTCCCCAAACACCCCAGAGTGTGGTCTTATTTGCTTTGTTCCCTGATGGGTGTTGCCAGGGTCTGGAACAGTGTCTCCCGTATAGTAAGTGCTCAATTAATATTCTTTCAGTGAATGATGAATGAATGAACCCTCCCAGCACCACCTCGTACACTGCCGTAACTTCAACTACCCATTTTTGCAGTGAACCCAAATCCATGCCTTCAGTTCAGGACTCACACCCAAGCCTGAGACCTACATGTGTCCATCTGGCCACTGAACCTCATTATTTGGACAACTCCCAGGCATCTCAAAGTTAAAGTATCCACAATAGAATTACTTTCTTCCACCTTCCTCGCCAAACAACGTCTTCCTCCTCCTATGTTCACTATCTCAGTACATGGCACTGCTCCCACAAAGAGGTAGACCAGAAACCTTTGAGTTCTCCTAGACTCCTATCATGGCTCTCCACCTCCTTCTCCAGCTTCAGTCATACCAGGCTCCTTCATCACCCTGTACTCAGGCCGCCACTGGCTTCTGTGCTTCACATATGCTACTCGTTCTATCTTACTATCTGTCCCCTCTCTCAAACTTTCTCACCCAACTTCAGTTACATTGTTTATCCCAAGCATCATCTTCTTTCCAGGATTCCTTCCATAGCGTCCAATGGATACAGACCTTTGTCACATTACTAATTAGTTTACACATCCACCTCTTAACACTAGGTTCTGAGGTCCTCAGGACAGACTGGATGCATCCTGGTGTCTAATAAAGTATTTACCACATAGAAGGTGTTTAATCTATGTATGATAAACTAATGGAGCCTAAAAAAATATCTGGTTTAAGTATATTATTTAAATTTATTTAAAAATATATACAGATTACCACTATAAAATTTATTCTACTCTTTTCAGTGCCTGGTTTATAGTAAGTATTCAGTATACAGACATCCCCAACTTGCAAAAGTTGAATGTGTGATTTTTCTAACTTCATGATGGTGCAAAAGCTATACATATTTGATAGAAAATGTATTCCAAAATTTGATTTTTAGACTGGGCACTGTGGGGCATGCCTGTAATTCCAGCTACTTGGGAGGCTGAGGCAGGAGGATTGCAAGTTTGAGGCCAATCTGGGCAACTTAGCAAGACCCTGTCTCAAAATTTAAAAATGGGGGCGACTGGGGAAAAGCTCTGTGGTAGAGTGCCTCTGGGTTCAATTCTCATTCTGGGAGAGGATTGAATTCTGATCTTTCCTGAGTCTAGCAGGGTGTGCTGCAATGCTCTCTTGTCATGTTGGGCAGCGGCAGCAAGCCATAGTCCGTCAAGCCACACAATCAGAAGAGTTTGAACAACTGACACTCTACAGTGTGCTGTGTTGCTGGACTAGGAGGTTCAATTTGTTTAACTAAATGCATTTTCAACCAGTGATATTTTCAACTTTTAATGGGTTTATTGAGATATCACCTTGTCATAAGTGGAGGAGCATCTGTTAGTATTTTGATGATTAAATGAATAGATCAATGCAAAGCAAGCAGCCTTGACAATGGCAAAGAGATACTAATGCAGGATGAGATCAAGTAATGTGGGTCTCTGCTAGGGCACTGGAGCTCATGATTACAGTTGGCAATAGGGCAGGTGGCAGAAAATAACATAAGAAAGAAGATTAAGGAGCCTGGGTTTGGTCTCTGATCTCCAGGTAGTGGAGAATCCAATATAGCTTTAATCAGTGGGGTGATTAATCAGATTATGGCTTAGATTTTTCTGTAGGAATAACGAAGGATGAATTGGAAGGAGTTGGATAAACGAAGAAGATCAGCCTTCAGAAGACCAAATAGAAGGCAACCTCAGTATCTTGAAGGTCTAAAGTGTGAAGGTTTAGTTAGACTGAGTCCTGAAGACATTTCAGAAATCAACGTGGTCTCCCCAGGCTGATGATACTTGACTTTATCCCAAAGGCTTGAAATATAAATGGACAAAATTCCCAGAGCCCCACATTGTTAATGGTAGAACAGCAACTCTTCTGATGTAAATAGTGGCCAGTATGATAAGGTTGCCATGGTCTTTAAAAACGGATCCAAATACACATGACACCTATACTTCCCCACAAGTTACAGATGGTCTTGAAAAAGCTCCAAAAATGCAGAAAATGGTGTGGGCTGGGGGATAACCATCACTAGCCACTGCCCATCATTTCTCTGGTCTGGAAATCCAGGATTGCACAATGGGGAAAAGTGGGGTCACTTTAAGCAACCACCTGCATTTACAGAACCCAAGAACCCTTCTTCTTTCTGCAACATTTTGCTTTAGATTGAGTGAAAGTAAGTCTACTTCAGTCTAAGTTTAATCTAGTTGTGAAAACTGATTTTGACATTAGAAGGTCCAGGGCATCACATAGAATATTTTGAGATATCTGAAAACTCTATGTCCCAGGGATTCGGCTTGCAGAGTCACCAAGCCTTCCCCTTGGACTGACCTGATCCTTGGTCCTGGGTAGGACATGGGCTCACATGCTTACAACTTCCAGGAGCTCTTCCATCAGACTAGATTTCTTGTGTGCTATCATAAAATGGGGATTGCGTTTGCATGTGAAGTACATTTTTAAAAGTAGCTTTGCGTAAGCTGGTAATTGGCTAGAAATGCTGCAACCCAGGAAACACATCTGGCTTTTTCAATAAAGACCCTGGAATGAAGAAAGCATATTTGTGTTATGAAGTATCGTTTTTAGAATGATAATACTATAGAGAATATAAAAACTTGAAGGGGAGCTACTGGGATATTGACCAAATTATATTATGTGAATGTATTATTATGTTACAATGTAACCTACTCTTATGTCTTATTATAATGCACCAATTAAATATTAATTAAAAAGGAATATAAAAACTTGGAATACTTGATTTTAACCACTTTAGGCAAATGCAAGCATAATTTGAGATATTCTAATGCTTACTCTTTTTTTTTTCTTCTAATGTTCTCCCAGACTTTCTTGGGCCAAGCCAAGGGATCCATACAGGAATCCTCCTTTTGCTGCCACCTGTCCTGGTACTGCTCTGCCAACTGTGGGAACCAGAACATGAGGCCTTATGATCCAGGACACTCAACGAGGGTCACTGGAAAGACTATAGCATTCACTCCCCACTGAGAAAGAAAGTGAGGTGAAGGACATGGCCAAGTTGCGATTGTTGAAGGATCTACCTGAGACTTGAAGTTATGTCTTGGATTCCAGAGCAATTACTATTCCACATAAACAATCTCCATTTGAACGAAGTTAACTCAGTCAGCTTTGTGCCTTACACAGAACAGCAGGAAAGCACACGCCACCGCTTCCCACATTCCAGTCCCAGTTCTCCCACCTAGAAGTTTCTCTCTCTTTAGATTTTTCTTGACTTAGGAGAACAACGAATACCTAATAAAAACTTTGGCTCCCCTGAAAGAGGGACATCACTGCCTCTGTCCTCCCAATTGTGTTCCATTTGCGTGGGACCCTCTTTTCCTGGCTTTTCTGCCTAGCTTAATCTTCACATTTCGTTTTGGAGTTAAGCTTCTCTCGGCCTTTCAGGCTTATGGGAGGAGCCCTCCTACATTCTCCTGGCATCACTGACGTGCTCTAGCAATTTGCCTTTTTCGTTTCCACGCTTTTCTCCCCAACTAGACTGTGAGCTAAGATCTCAACTTAGTTGCTTTTGTATCCCAGGCACCTAACGGTGCATAGTAATTGTTCAAATATTTATCCAACAGATAACTGAATAGATGAATGAATGAATAAACAGAAAATGAGAGCAAAAAAAGGTCAATAGACAAAAGGGAAGAGGATATTCTTGACACTCGTGAATTTCTAGCAATGAGGCCCCCGGCAGGAGTCTGCAACCCCCCACTCCCGCGAATGGAGAGGAATTCCCATCAACCCAAAGACTCAGGCTACCTTGCTAGATCCTGCCCTGTCTCTGTAAGAAGACACCACAACACAGGCAAAGCCGCCAAATGACAGCAGTTGCCACAGTAGCAGAGCCGTCTGGATCCGCGCTCCCAGGCTGTCTGTGGGGCGCAGAGAAGGCGAGCACCATGTACTCCCCAAATTCCCGCCCTAGATTTCCTCCCAGAGCCAGCAGTGGGGAGAGGGAGTACCACTTCGGAGAGAAGCTGGCGGGGCACTTACAGCCCCCAGAATCGCCCCCACTCCAACTGTGTCACATCACTGAGGCTGCGCTCCTCTCTCGAGAGACGTCCGCTGGGCCCGGGGCCGCCGGGGCGGGGAAGGGTCGGACCTGGGGCGGGGAGACAAGTGTTTATATATCGAGCAGCAGGGGCGTAGGAGCTGCCACCCGCTGGTCCGCGGGACTCCAGGAGGCGAGAGGCCGCTGCGCCACGGCCAGTCCCTTCCAGGTCCCGGAGGTCTCCGCGGTGGTTCCTGGCTGGCGGATCTCAGAGCTGCGCTCTCAGCTGTGCGCTCTGCCCGAGAGGTGCGCGCTGAGGATACCGTCCAGGGACTGGGAAGGGCAGGGCTAGGGGCTGCGTAGAAGTTTCCCCGAGGTAAGTCCAGGAGCCAAAGTCCGCTGGGACCCTAAGAGCCAGAACTAGTGGAGAGTAGTTGGATGCAAAGGATCTGCCAGAATGGAGAGGGCTGCACGAGAAGGATGCGGTGCACTGAAAGGCGTTTCAGAAGCCCCAGATTGCCCTCTTTGGTTTTTCACCCCTTCCTTGCAGTTAACTGCCTTCACCTCGCCCTTCTTTAAAAATTTCTGCATACGTCTGTTGTATAGTTCTCTCCTTCGGGCTTATTGTCCGCACACCCGGCTGTCTCCAAGGGCGAGAGGTGCCTCACCCTACGCTGTGTCCCCACGCCCAGCACAGGGCCTGGCGCGTGGCAGACACGCAGAGCCACTCGGGGGACTAATGAATGAGATTAACCAGCGTCAGCCAGGAACAGTGGTTGCCAAGCCTGTACATACCCAGCCCGTGCGTTTGCTCCTTCACTCCACACAAACCTACAAAAGATAGAGTTTTTATTGTCTGAGGGGAGGGGGAAAGCAGGGGAAATGCACGTTTTATGAATTCCAGTTACATTTTGCTCTGAGTGGAGCCTCAGCTGCCTGGCTCAGTGTCAACCGTGGGAATAATTCCGATGAGGGATGAAAAAGGGAAAATCTTGGGACTAGGAAGTGATTTTCTTTTCTTCTGTGTCCTCTTGTGACAAATATTTCTCATTTCTCCTTTTAGAAGTCTATTGGGTGAAAATTTTAAAGAGGACTTTTGCCAGTGTGTGGGGAATTTGACAGAGGATTTAGGTAGTAATGTTGAGGAATATCCGAGATGGTTAAAATCATGAGAACTGAGATAGGAAGAATATTAGAAACTTTTTGTTTAGAATTTCTGTTGCTACAGAATACAGCAGTCATTGATTTTTTTAAAGTATATATTTGATGAGTATTCTTTTCAATATAAAGCTTCCAAGTAGGCCATCTGGAAGTTACAATGTTAAACTTATGCTTAGTGTCTTCACAGGTAGGGGAATATACATAAACATCCTGAAACTTCTAAATAAATGGTTTAAAATGCGTAGACTTAAAAGTTTTTATCCTTTTAAAAGATGATGTCAGTTCCTTCTCTCTCCTTTCATTCTAAAATATTAAAAACACAGAAGAGAACTTGGGAAAAAAAGGATTCCCTTCCACTCAAAAGTTTGGTATGTTTTAAATGCTGTAAATGTGAAATCAAATTTTATGGACATTCATAAGGTTTTATAATAAGTGCTCATTAGGAAGTGAACTTTTTTTTGTAGTAACAAAAATGCTGTATCTTCTTGTGAAGTAATTCTTCAAAATTACCTGTGTTTAAAAAATACTTTTGTTAAATATGAAACACAATTTAGTTTTCCTGTTCTCTTCAGATAGTCTGTTTCAGAAAAAATTAGTTATTTTGAATACTAAGGCAGAAAGTATTTATTATTTGCCTAGACAGTAGCAAGAGTAGCTAATGAAATCACCAAATACAGGTGAGGCTATAAAAATTATGAATAGAAGTTGGCACATTGTTTATTCATCTTTGTGTACAGTATACTATATAGTCCTATTAACATAATGGTGTTTAAAATGACCGAAAAGAACTCTTTTTGTAAATATCGCCTGCCCCTACAATTTCTCAAAAATGTAGGATTGCTAGTTATATTCCCCAAAAATAAATAAAAGTGGTCCCATCTAATGAGTAGGTGTTTGAAATCAAAGAACGCTCACTCCTACAGTCCCCCAAAATAAGTGAAGATTTTATTTTCTATGCTTCTATTTATAATTCTATGTGCGTTGTGAATATAAGACTTTTTCAGAGTGACTAAATGTTGGTCAAAATATTTTTCTCCCTTCCTGACCTGTTTGTGGTTACTGTTGTTATTTAAAGTAGGAAGTGGCATAGTTTTGCTCTCAGACAGGTCTGGGTTCAAGTTAGGGAAGAGCTTAGCAAGTTCTCTGAACCTCGCTGCTGAGTTTTACCTTTCTCACTTGTCACACGGAACAGAGATACCTACTTACCTCACAGGGATATGTGAGAAAAAACAGGATCCTTGTAAAATACCAAGCACAAGGGGATCATACATGAGGATGCTGGTGGTAGTGAGGTGAAAAAGTGTAAGGAGAATACAGAACAGCAAATAGAGCTGTGGAGCCCAATTTTATTCCACGTTCTGACGTCAGTTAAGTACCTCATTTCCATGGTGTACAACACGTGACTAACTGAAATGAATGACTTGCCAAACGTCATAATCTCCCCTCTTTTCTGCAAGTGTTCCAGTTTGTAAAGAGGGTTTAAGGAAAGACCTGTCACTCAGGTAAGCTGCCATTCTGGAAGAGATGGTTTAGGGATTGGGGGTGGTTATGCTGAGTTCATCACCTATTTCTCATACAGTCAGGGGAAAATTTTCCCAAGGAGGTCAAGTTGTTCCTATAGGAAGATGGCTTTAAAAAGTGCAGTCAGTGTTTTTGTTTCTATGAATAATGGTTATGTGATAATAAAAATATCCTTCTGCTTTCAGCAACAGCACATTATATTTAAATTTTCAGAATTTTAAAACACACTCTCCAAAAGCAACCCTAAGTTGTTCAAGGAATGGAGCTTTGAAAAGGCACAAAGAATCATTTACAAAACAGTGACTAATTAAAAGCCAAACTCTTAAAATGAAGAAATAATAGAGTCTTTGTCTCACTCCTTCTCCTTGTTTCTCACCCTCCTTCCAAAACTGTTCTATTCTTGGAGTGACCCCAAAACCCTGGAATGGGATTTGGAAGAGATTAACATGAATAAAAATGGAAACCATTTAGCTAACATAAATCATGTGCAGAAGAAAAGATATCTTGTATTTCTCATAGTACCTGGCACTTAGTAGGTACTCAATAAATATTCTATCAATCAGTGACTGTTAAAATTCTAAAATTCCAACTGAGGCATGCTTCTCATGTGCAGCTGGAGCAGTTGCACTTAGAAAACCCACTGCATGCAAAATCTCAGTCAGGACAAAGGAGGCAGCATCGTCTTTATCTGTGACCCTGCCTCTGAAGTTCAGCCTTGCTAAAGCAAGTACTATTATTACTGATTCTAAATCTTACCTTTATTAGTTACCTTGATTGACTGAGATAAATCTAAAAGTTAAATATTCTTTATGGTTCCAAATAACAGGTCTAAGAAAATTTACTGATTTAATTTTGGCATGATGAGAAAGTTTTTTCTCCAAATGCTCAAGTGGTAGAAGGAAGAGAAGAAAAATAGAAGATGAAAACTTAATTTTATGAATGTAAACCTCAACATTCATTTAAGTCACATATTTAAGACTTAAATATCCACATAACCATTTTTTAACCACTTGCAGTCAAGGATTTGGATGTTAATTTGACTCCAGGATGTTTTGTAACATCCCAAGTACTGTATCCTACACTTTAGAGGGGAAAGATTTTGCCAGAGTTAGTTGCCAAAGGCATTTGTGTTGGCTTGGAAAACCATAAGCTAATCACTTATTGAGTCCTTTAAAAACAACTTGATTAATGTTGGGCAAGAGATTGTGACTGAAAGTCTCCATTATATGAGTCCAAATACAGTTGAACTTTGAAGATCATAAGCAAGTCATAGTCATATTTGGCTATTATTGTTTGGTGGGGGAAAAAAATCTCACAGTGTGTCAAATGGCCCAAATACCATCTTTAGGCACCCCTATCTCACCCTAAGCTAGATGTAGAGTTGACTTTATCATCTCATTTACTTCTACGTTGTCTTTGGGATAGTTAGGATCTATACTACTAAAAAGCCTATCTGTATATAGACATTGACATGGCCTCAATGTCCAGGCCTTTCTCTGCTGGCTTTCAGATGATGTTGGAGCTCTGCCCACGTTCCCTCCTTCAATGCATGCTAGAGGCTGCATACTTCAAGCACTGTGGCTCTGCCTGAAGACTTTCTTTGGCTTTGGGCACATGCCTGGCCCATATGGGGTAGGACAGAGGCCTGAGTGTTAACACCCCTGGGAGCAATGCCTCACCCAGTAACAGGTGAAAGTAGGTGAGTAGATATTCCATTTGCTCACATCCTGTGGGAGGCAACTCCTAAGGTCTGATCTATACATTCTTCCAAGGTGCCCAATGGAATGACTTCCAGATGCCCACAGTGGTGAATTACCTGCTCCTTAACTCTGGCTTCCTTTCCTTCACCGTCTCACTTCTCCACCCCTCTACCAGTGCTTCCAGGAATCACCTCCCAAATAAAATGATTGCATGAATTCTTGTCCACGGTCTACTTTTGCCCTCACCTACCATCAGCTTATTAGCTATTTCAGTAAACCAAGAATAGCTTATGAACACCATCCTAGCCAAAAATTAAATTAAAAATCAAAAATGGAATTCTTGCTTTCCACACTGGAGAACAGAATTTTATCTAGCTAATGCCATTTTATTTGTGTCTGGGTCAGTTAGTTAGTTTGTAGGTCATGACCTGATTCTAAATCCCCATCAGCTCTTGGGAACTGTCCTGGGACATGGTGGAGATGTCAGTGAGAACTCAATGTGATCTGAGAACAGTGAAGGCTTACTGTTGCCCCATAGTTGGAGAATAATGTAAAGAACACATTCTGCTGGTCATGCAAAGTGGTTCACACATGCTCTGTGAAGGAAGAGCTGGTCCTTCAATATTCCTGTTAGTTGTTCCCATGTCCTGCACATTTTGGTCACCATTAATTCACCCATGAATAATAAGTCACCCATGACTTAATCCATACCGTTGGGCCAGATCTAGCATGAGAACTTCAGACCTACTTATCTAACTTGCAGCAGGCACTTGAATATTACATACCACAAAAACAAGAAGTCCCAAACAGTTCTCTTTATCTTCCCCACAGACCTTTCCCTCTTCCGGTGAGTGATGCAATCCAGTGGCCTCACCGGAAAGTCTTGAAGCAGCCTAGAAGCCCTGTCCTCCTGAGCCCTCATCCACAATCCCAAATCCTAACAGTTTAATTTCCTAATGATTTCTATAACTTCTCTCTGTCGTCATTGCTCCTAGCTCCCCAAATGCCATCATCTGTCACTCATACAACATCTGCTTCCTGGTCCACCTCCCCTCCTCCAGTCTTGTTTTTTTTTTTTTTTTTGTTTTTTTGTTTTTTTTTTTTGTTTTTTGCGGTACTGGGGATTGAACTCAGGGCCTTGTGCTTGCAAGGCAAGCACTCTACCAGCTGAGCTATCTCCCCAGCCCCCCCTCCTCCAGTCTTGATCCGTTTGTAGTGTTCTCCGTATTTCATTCTGAGTGAACATCCCAAAACCATCCGCTCATCTTTTCTCTGCTGAAATGCCTCAGTAGTTTTGGATAAAGTACAAAATCCTTATCCTGGTTGAAAATTCTCCCACCTTCAAACTTGTATCTCCTGCTCCTGAATCATGCCTTCCTATTTCTTTGCCACCTAAGAAGAACTTGCTCTTTCTCATGTCCTTCCATCTGCATCTGGCATTTCCCAGAATAATATTCTCTAGACCCCAAACTGGTTAACTACTTCTCTCCTTTTACACCTTAAATACTAAGCCCATTCTTTGGGGAAAGCATGACTAGTCCCTTTCTATTGGGAAAAGTTACCCTGAGTCCCCACAGTACCCTGGGGGCTACCTTAGTCATATTGCTCACCTGGTAAACTGTGACTTCCTGGTCTTTCACATTCACCAGGCCAATTCAATGAGAGTCACTTAGGAGATAGTCAGTGAAAATCTGTTGTAGGAATAAATGAGCTGAAATCAGGCTCTTTACTCACTGACAATCATGGACAAGTCACATAACCTCTCTGAACTTCCATTTTCTCACCCAACGTGAAAATAATACCCAAGTGCAGGGTGATTGAGAGCATTTGAAGGAAGGATGGCTTTTTGATTGCTAACACATACTACTCAATAAATATGAGTTTCTTTGGATTCAGCAAGATAGGATAATACTTTGTGTTGACTGTGTGATTTTTAGGACTGCACAGGTCA
Organism: Sciurus vulgaris; assembly: GCF_902686455.1. NCBI lineage: Eukaryota > Metazoa > Chordata > Mammalia > Rodentia > Sciuridae > Sciurus > Sciurus vulgaris. The sequence goes on from NC_136470.1 coordinate 118,064,799, forward strand.
CATTTTGGGAGGTATAAGTTAAAGGACACAGTGGCTTTGAGTGGAACCGAGAGGAAAAAAAGTGTCATTTAGCTAAAATGTCCCATTTTTCTGATGTCTTTTCAAATCTTGTATAGGGTGTGTTTTTGGAAATATAAAGGATATAAAAACATGTAATAGCATCTAATTCCCTTACACAGTTTCTTCCAAATGATCCTTCTTCTCGGGGCTTCAACATCTGCATTCTCTGGATTAATGCCATGAATCCAGCTTCTAAACTGAAGAGCTTTTCCCACAAGTTTTGCCTTAATAAATGCACTCCCCACTGTGATTCCTGCTTGGTTTTCCCCCTTCTCCATGATTACTATCATCATCCTGCAATGGCACCATTAAGCACCTAATTGTCGGGCCTCCAGGGAACTGTCATCGGAATGTTCATGAACCAAGTTGCATGATTATAGGTGATTTAACTGGGTGGAGGCGAGCTCTAAACAAATTCACAGGCTTGCATTGGTCAGTGATGAAGGAAAAAAAAAAAAAGCAACCAAAAACCTTCTTAGTAGTGGGCAGTGAGTGAAGTATATAATTGTGGTGAAAATTGGGGTAATAGTACTTTAGGGAACTGTCAGAACCCTTTAAAGGGTTTTTTGTTTGTGGTGCTGGGGATGGATCCCAGGGCCCCACGTATACTGGGCAAGTGCTTTACCATCGAACCAAATCCCCAACCCTAGGGATTATTTGGTGGGAAATTACTTCTTTAGCATGCTTACTTCATGTCTATAGCAAAGCAGTTTTCAGGCTCACTGGGTCAGAGGTGCCCCAATCAACGTTTGTAAATCCCATTTGTTTCTATGTATTGCAAAAGTTACGACACACAGTCACTTACAATGCAGTCACTACACCAAGAAAAATAGGCAAATTGATGGTTGATCGTATTGTCTGTATTGGAGCCCCACCTCATTTTCTCAGAGAGACTAGAATAGATGACTTGCCAAATATTTATTCCTAGGTGCAGAATGCTTTCAAATAGATGCCTCTTTACTCCCCAGAGCTTGGGGGGTTTCATTGATTTGCTTGTGCACTGTATTCACGGGCAACCCACCAGGTCTCTCCGTTTCTTCCTGAGAAAGTTGCCCTTAGGCACAGCTGTGCGCCTGTCGTCTCAGTCATCAGCCGCAAGTCATTGAGTCGGGTAGTGCACAGGACACTGAGAGACTGTGATTCTGTACCTTCTATGCCTTCTAAACTGCCCAGTGGGACAAGAGAGGGGTGGTGTGTATGCAGAGAGAAACCACTGCACGAGCTTCAGCCAGTAAGTGACAGGTGTCGGGACTGGGACTGCCCCAGATAGAAGCCCGTGGTTGACTCCAGGTCTTCACAAAGTACATTTTGAATACGCCAATCCTAAGAGTTTTCTATGTCAATTAACTCAGCCCTTATTAAGCACTTGATATACACTATTGTTATGGTTTACATATGAGCTGCCCCCGCACCCTGCCCCCAGAGCTCCTGTGCAGGAATGTTCAGAGGTGAAATGACTGGGAGCTGTAACCTCGTAGACCATCCTAGTTTGAATGGACTGACTGGCTGGGTGGGTGGTCACTATATACAGGTGGGGCGTGGCTGGAGGACGTGTGTCACTGGGGGCGTGCCCTGCAAGGGAGCTTCTTCCCTTCCTCTTTTTCTGTTGGCTTCCCAGCCGCTGTAAGCTGAGTAGCTTTCCTTTGTAGCACCCTTTCCGCCTCACCTCTGCCTCACCTCAGGCAGGAGTGATAGACCATGAACTGAACCTCTGAAACCATGAGCCCAAAATACACTTTTCCTCCTCTAAATTGATCTTGTGGGTATTTGAGTCGCATCCAGGAAAAGCTGGCTAACAATGATCACATTTAATCTTCGCAACAACTCAGAAAAGTACCAACATCATCCCCCTCCCCAGATGAGTGCCTGAGGTTTCATCAGTTGTTCTGATGACAGCTGGCCAGTGGCTGGGCAGGGTGGGGGTTGAATGCAGAATGTGGTAAAAACCAGACTTCAACACTGCTCCCTATTTTGCTGAGATTGTTGAAAATTTCCAAGAATCCATTCTAATTTTGCTGAAAGAATTTCAGAGCAGAAATGGATCTAACCGATCATGTCAAGTAGTTTTTGAAATTAAAAGTGATTGAGTCTTCTTCTTACCCACCCCTCTAGTTAAAATCCTTTAATGACTTCTCATTGATCTAGGGAAAAAATATAAACCATTATTGGGTCCTGCAAAGCTATGGATGGCTTGGTCTCATTTAGCACCTTGTTCCCCTTCACTCTGTGTTCTGCTCATACCAACTTCCTTTGATTCATTGGCCATACTACTCTTCTTCCTGCCACAGGACCTTTTCATAAGCCATCTCCCCCTCCTGGAACACCACACTCCTCTTGGCCTGGTAAACTCTCACCATTCCTTCATCATTAGCTCAGACTGCACTCCCTCAAGGGGAGGGATCTCTTTGAGTTAATTCTTATTATGTGGGGACTATGTCATCACAGCATATGTGATGTGGTTGGAAGTTGGTGAGACATGGTTAGGTTTGGAATATACTTCGAAAGTACTATTGACAAGAGTGGCTGATGGATTGGCTATGGGGTTTCCGTGAGATCTCTTCTAAAGAGTACCACTGTTGTAGCTTTACACTTTTGATGTCATTCTTTCTTAAATACCCCATACCCTCAATGGATAAGCACCATGAGGACAAAGCCTAAATGGGGTTCTATTTTTTATTGCATACCCTTTGCTTAACATGGTGCCTACTCTTTGGCAGATGCTCAAAGATATTACTTGAATGAAAAGAATGAATGGATAAATATGAAAACTAAAAACTATTTTACCAATGAGGAAAATGAGTCTCTGTTGGGGTCCCTTGAGCCTGTGACATTTTTCCTCTTCTTTAAACTTGTGTTCTTTTCCAGTTAATGATCATTGATCTTATCTTACTATTGATGTATGTCATGCCTAGGACCCAAAGAGGTCGGTCTAAGTCATCTGACTTATGTCCTGTTTTGAAAGACACTACAGATCTCCAGCCAAGAGCAGCTGGTGTGCTTAATCTCCACACGAGAAGTTAGCCATTCAAAAATGTTTACTCCCTCACAAGGGCATTTTGAACGAAATCAGTTGAGGCAAACTTTGATTAAGAGAGAAAGGAGAATAGAATGTAATCAAGAGTTTCCTCTGTTCTCTTGGAAGAGAACAGCTGCCTGAAATGCAACTTTCTCAGGCAAGATCATATCCTTGGCCCCCTGCCTTTCTAATTAAATTCCTGATATATATGGGTAGTTCATTTAATGAACAGATGGTAAAATTGGATCCTTGCTCTGCAGAGGTTTACCAAAGCACTTGGAAATTTCTGTCTGATTGAATACTAATATTTAACCCTAAAATACAAAAGGAGGAATGAAATCTAACCTAGCTGCTCATCACCCGGAACCTTCCAGGCTGCCTCTCTCTGGTCTGAATAGTAATTTGTTGTGAGGATTAAATATGATCATTGTTAGCCAGCTTTTCCTGGATGCGACTAAAATACCCATCATCAAGTGACTTCCAATGTCATGTTTCCTGTTTGTTGTCCCCCGCTTGGAAGTGACACCCAGTGTACTTTATGCTTTTCAGGGATATTTCTCATGCCCTGAGACCCAGTCTCTACCCTCAGGAGGATTCCAGTCTAGTGGGGGACAGACAGTAAAGAGATACACACTCAAAGGAGTGTTTAGTCACAGATTTGGGTAAGTTAGGATGCCTAAGCCTTGGCCAGGCCAAGGTGCCCAGTTCTTTGGGCAAACACCAGTCTAGAGGTGGCTGTGAAGGAAGTTTCTAAATGTAATTTATACTTAATCCAGAAGATTTTGAGTAAAGCATAATGTGGGTTGGCCTCATTCAATTAGTTGAAAGCCAGAGGTCCCCAGAAAAGAAAGGAGTTCTGACTACAGACAAGAATGCAACATCCACTTGTACTGGAACTGCCAGTGTGGGGCTTGCTGGTGCCCATAAGCGGGTGAACCAGTTCCTTAAAATCTCTCTTTTTTCCATCCCTGTCTCATGCACACATATACCCTGTTAGTTCTGTTTCCCTGGAGAACTATGACTAATACAATGTGCTAAATGTGTGTAGGTCAACGCTTCTCAACCTAAGTAGTTTCTCCACCACTGACATCTGAGCTGGTGTCAATAAGCTGATGCTAAGTTGTAGGGAACTGCCCTGCACATTGTAGGCTGTTTAGCTGTGTCCATGGCCTCTGCCCACTAGATGCCAGTAGCACCCCCAACCCCAGCAGTAAAGATCAAAAATTCCTCCAGACCTTGCCAAATGTGTCCTTGGGGTGGAAAATTGCCTCTGGATAAGAAACACTGGCACAGACAACTACAAAAAATGTGGGAAAAATTTCTCCCAAGTTCCTTCCCATCAAGCCAGGGTGACACAGCTGTCCCTGTAACCCACACACTCTTCCCTTGGCATTGTTTTTATCTCCAACACCTGGCATACAGCTGGAATTCAGTAAATCTTTGTGGCTTGCGTACATTTCGGCAGAGGGCAGCCCAGTGAGTTCCAGGGAAGATGGTCAAAGTGTGATTTTCAGACCTGCCACATTAGCATCACCTGGGACATGGTTAGACATGCAAATCCTGGAGCCCACCCGACCTACTGATTCAACAAGTTTACCATTGTCCACAAAGTGTGTGTGTGGGGGGCGCCGTTCTTAGGATGACATACGACCTTTGAAAAATACCAAATGGACAAATGACTGACCAAATTTGCATGCTGTAGTTTGCATTTTGTTTTAATTTATTTTCTCCTTATGATAGCTTTTGGCAGGGTCTTTTCTTTGTCCTTCTGAGATTAATATATAAATTACCTAATGGGGCAGTTGCCAAGGCAATGCAATCTTCCTCGTTATTGACTTCACGTTCCTGGAAATGAGGGACTTCGTAAACATTTCTCCCCACCCCCACTGTCTAGGTCTCTTTTCCCTCAGGGGGTACTTGTGCTTGACACTGAGTATTTTTCTTTCAGAATTTATCGAAGAAGCTACTTTGGGGAAATTTTATTTCTGAATGCCCATGAGCTCTTCCACCAAAGCACCGAGATGACTCCTGTCTAATTGTCTACATCCTTACCTGGGCACGCCCCAGGTCTGCCACCCCGGCCCATCAGACTGCAAGTTCACTAGGTCTCAGACTGTATTTGCTGGGTTTGCACTTCCAGGGGCTGGTGCAATGGCCAAAGCCAGTGACTGTACGTATGAGTATGACAATGACAATGATTTACTAAGGCTCCAATACCATGTGTCCATCTTTTGTCTGTGGTGCATGTCCACTTCATCATATGTGGACACCTCAAATTCAGCATTTCAAAAAAGTAAACCCAGCATTTCCCCTTTCTGCACCAGTTATTTAATCTTACAGAACAAACCATTTCAAAAAGTAGTGCCCTAAAAACAATTATCTTTCGTGTTCTGTGGGTTGACTGGGTTGCCGGGCAGGTCTTGCTTCCTGGGTCTCAGTCTATTGGTGGCTGAGCTGGAGTCATTGGAAGGCTTTTCCATCACTTGTCTAGCACCTGGGTTGGATGGCTGGATCACCTGGCAGGCCTCCCAGCTTCTCCAGAGCCTCCCCGTGGAGTTGTCTCCGGTTTTCCATAGCATGTTGGTCTCACAACAGTGGAGATCGGATTGAGTCTGGCTTCACCCAGAGGAAGCCATCCAGGACTTCTATCACTGAAGGGCTTATTCAGACTAGTGCTGATTCAAGGGAAGGAAATGAGACTTCCCCTCTCCATGGGAACAGTAGCAGAGAAAAGGCTGCCCTACTTGATCTATCATATTTTCTAACAAGTGAAGCTTGTTGTCTTTGGTAATAATTCTTTCACAACCCTACTTCCAGAATTTTTTTTTTTTTAAAGTAATGTACATTGAAGTGAGAATGGAAGCACAATTAGTATTTTTGGATGCTTTATTTTTTAAATCATCTTTTACTTTTCCATTCTGACGTCCAAATTTATACTTCCTTCATAAATTTTTCTTAACTATCTTTTGGAGTCACCCGCTTCTCTCCATTCATTTTCCGCCTCTGAAGTGTGAGACTTCATTGCTCCACCTAGTTTAATATTAATGGATTTCATCACTTCATCATCTGCTTCTCATTTACTCTACAATCCTCTATCAGATTGGTTTTCGTAAGACAAGAACACTTCTTTTTTTCAAGAATCTATGTTGGTTTCTTCTCACTTCATGTGTTATTACCATCTAGCATTTCTTTTTGATGATTTCCTTCAGAAATACAGAAAAGCAGATCAAATAATGTAATAAACCCGTTTTAAAATTGTTTAAGCTATTATTTTGTATTAATAATTTTAACCTTCTAAAGAAAATATTACAGATAGTGTTGAAGTCCCCTTGGTCCCCTTCCCTAATCCCATTTTTCCATTTCGCTTTCCCAGAGAGAGCCACTGTTCCAAAGCTGACTTGTTTTATTCCAAGTTTTGCTTTAATGTACATGTGCTTAAACAAATACATAGTACAGATGCACCTCAGCTTACAGTGGGGTTATGCCATAGGTTGAAAATACATTTACTACCTAACCTACAGAACACCAGAGCTTAGCAACATAGTGCACTATAGAGGATGGGCTGTCCTTGTGATCACGTGGCTGACTGAGAGTTGTGTCTCCTTGCCCCTGCCCAGCCCTGTGAGAGAGTTTGGCACCATGAACTGCTAGGTGGAGAAAAAGTCGAAAATCCAAAATTTGAAGTACAGTTTCTACTCAATGTGTATGTCTTTCACACTATGATAAAGTCAAAAAATTATAGGTTGAGCCATTGCAAGTCAGGGGCCATCTGTATCTTGCTGTGTTTTAATGATTTTACACGGATCATGGTATACTTATTCTGGAACTTCTCTGAGCTTCTCCTCCAGGAATGGGAGCCCTGTTGTGATAGTTTACATCAACCTAGAACTACCCTTCTTGCTATGATTTTGGAATTTACTCCCACTGATGCATGTAGATCTAAATTATTCATTTGATGCTTGACTAATAATCCCATGAAGGAGTATGAACCTGTTTCATTACTCATTTTACCTCTGTGTGCACATTTAGATTTTCTGCAGCCTTTACATACATATATGTCTCCTTGTGCACATACAACTGTTTCTCTAGGAAAACACCTTAAATGCAATCTTTGATTTTACTAGCTATTGCCAAATTGCTCTCCAAAGCATTAGTGTATCAAATGATATTCCCACGAGCCATGTCCACGAGTGCTAATTTCCCTACACCCTGTCAGCTCTTGGTATGGTCAAATGCCTTAACTTTCTCCAGGCTAATAGGCAGGAAGTGGTACCAATACTGGTAAGGTTAAGGAACTTTTCATGTATCTATGTACCATTCAGATTGACTCTGCTGTGAATTACATATTCAGATCCATTGTCCATTTTGTTTTAGGTTCAGTGGTTTCTACTGATTTATAGAAATGCTGCATATATTATGGATATTGATATTATTGATTAAATATTTTCCTGTAGCTGCTGGTTTATTTGTATTATCTTTTGACAATATTTGATGTTTGAATGTGCTTGCACTCACCACTTGTCTCTTTTACGGTCTGTACTTTACTATGTCATCCTCGAGAATTTTTCCAAAGTCTTTTTTGTTTTTTTGGTTTGTATTTCATCATTTTGTTTTGGAAGCATCTTTTGTGTGATTTGTCAGAGTTTAATCTTAATATACATCTGTGCTTTTCCTAAATAATATAAGGACCAAGAATACATTTTCCTTGATTATACCCCTTCCATCTTCCATGTTGTTATTGTTGAATATTTTAGTTATATTTTATTTTGAAACACCCCAAATTATTGTTTTCCATAGACAATATATTATTTCTCCATGGTTTCCTGCATTCCATTTTCTCTTGCTAAAACATATGTATGCATTATTGTTTGAGGACATCTTTTTTTTTTTTTTTTTTGTACTAGAGATTGAATCCAGCGGTGCTGAACCACTGAACCACATCCCCAGCCCTTTTTTATATTTTATTTTGAGACAGGATCTCACCGAGTTGCTAAAGGGCCATGCTAAATTGCTGAGGCTGGCTTTGAACTCACAATCCTCCCGCTTCAGCCTCTCAAACTCCTGGGATTGCAGGCGTGCACCACGATGCCCAGCTTAATTTTCTTCTTACTGAAATATATCTTTTAGTAGGGTGTTATATGAAAATCTAGAAGTAGTTTCTTTGTAAATGCTTTTATTCACATTCATTTTTAAATTACAAATTATCTGAGTACCATGTTTTTCTTGCTAAGAAAAGACATTATTCTCTGACATCTTTTTCTCCCCTTTTTACTGGTGCATCAGAATTATACATAACAGTGGACTTCTTGTTACATAATTGTACATGCACACAATATAACAGTGACTTCGGTCAGTTTCATTACCCAGTACCTCTCCTTCCCTCTTCTCTTCTCCTGGTCCACTTCCTCTACTCTACTGGTCTCTCTTCTATCATCGTGAGATCCTCCCTCATAATTCCCTTTTGCTCCCTAGTTTCCTCATATGAGAGGAACATCATATGAGTATGGCTTGTTTTGCTTAACATAATGTTTTCAAGTTCCATCTATTTTTCTGCAAATGACAAAAATTTGTTCTTTTTTTATAGTGGAATGAAATTCCATTATGCATATATACATTTTCTCTATCTGTTCATCTATCAATGGATAGCTAGGCTTGTTCCATAATTTGGCTATCATGAGTCAGGCTGCTATAAACATGGGTATGCATGTATCAGTATAACATACCAACATTAATTCTTTAGGATAAATACTGAGAAGTGGCATAGCTGGGTCATATGGGGTTCCATGCCTAGTCTTTTGCAGAATATCCATACTGATTTCCAAAGTGGTTGTACTAGTACTAATTTTAAACCCCACAGTGTAAAAATGTTCCTTTCCCCCACACCCTCTGCATTTACTGTTATTTGTATTTTGGGGGGGTGTCTGAATATTGAACCCAGGGGTGCTGTACCACTAAGCCCCTATTCCTAGTCCTTTATTATGGATCTCACTAAGTTGCTCATGCTGGCTTTGAACTTGTAATCCTCCTGCCTCATCCTCTTCATGGGTGGAACTGCAAGGGTGCACCACCATGTCCAGCTTGTTATTCCTGATGGCTGCCATCTCACTGGAGTGAGATGAAATCTCAGCATAGCTTTGATTTGCATTTTGCTAATTGCTAACGATGGAACTTTTTTTTCCATGTTTTTTGGTCATTCATAATTCTTTTTTTTTTTTTTTTTTTGAGAAGTGTCTCTTTAGTTCATTTGCCTGTTTATTGATTGGGTTATTTGGGGTTTTTTGGGCACTTTTTGAGTTATTTATATATTCTGGTTATTTATCCTCTATCACCTGAGTAGCTAGCAAAGACTTTCACCATTCTGTAGGTTGTCTCTTCATGCTCTTATTCCTTTGTTGTGTGGAAAGTTTTTAATTTTTTTTTTTAATTTTATTGTAAACAAATGGGATACATGTTGCCTCTCTGTTTGTACATGGCGCAAAGGCATACCATTTGTGTAATCATAAATCCACATACAGTAATGTTGTTTGATTCATTCTGTTATTAGTTTTTAATTTTTTAAAAAAAATTTTAGTTGTAGATGGATACAATACCTTTATTTTATGTGATACTGAGGCTCTAACCTATTTCCTCACATATGCTAGGCAAACACTCTATCTCCTACCTACAACCTCAGCCCCAGAAACTTTTCAATTTGATGCCGTCACATTTATTTATTCTTGGTATTATTTCCTGAGCTTTAGGAATCCTGCTGAGGAAGTCATTGCCTATGCCTCTATGTTGGAGTATTGGCCCTATGTTTTTTTTTTTTTTTTTTTTTTTTTTTTTTTTTTTTTTTTAGCAGTTGCAAAGTTTCTGGTATAATTCCTAGGTCTTTGATTCATTTTGAATTGAGCTGTATGCAGGGTAAGAGAGTGGAATCTAGTTTCATTTTTCTACATAATGGATATCAAGTTTTCCCTGCCCTTTGTGTTTAAAAGGCCATCTTTAATGTTTATGTTTTGGGTAACTTTATCAAAGGTCAGATGACTCTGTGGGTTTTCTACTCAGTTTTATAGCTCTGTATTGGAATTTGAAGTTGAGTATGCCTCTTGCATTGCCTTTTTCCCCCCATAGAATTTCTTTGACTATTCTGGGTTTTATATTTTTCTAAATGAATTTTAGGACTTTTCTAGTTCTGTGAGGAATGTCATTAGTATTTTGATGAGGACTGAATTAAATCTGTAGATTGCTTTTGGTAGTATGGCCATTTAACAGTATGAATTCTGCTTATTCATGAAGATGAGAGGTCTTTCCATCTTCTGATGTTTTCAGTTTCTTGAGTGTTCTATAATTTTCATTGTAGAGGTCTTTCACCTCCTTAGTTAAATTCATTCCCAAGTTAGGCAATTGTAAATGGAATTGTTTTCCTGATTTTCAACAAATTCATTATTGGTTTATAGGAAAACTAATGATTTTTATATGTTAATGTTGTATCCTGCAACTTTGTTGAATCTATTCATTCCAGAAGCATTCTGGTGGAACTTTTTGGATCTTCTAAATAAAGGATCACATCATCTGCAAACAGTGATCATTTGACTTCTTCTTTTCCTACTTTTATCTCTTTCATTTCATTCTCTTGCCTAATTGCTCTGGCTAGTGTTTTAACAACTATATTGAATAGAAGTGGTGAAGCTGGACATTCTTATCTTGTTCCTGATTTTAGAGGAAATGCTTTCAGTTTTTTCTCATTCACCATGATGTTGGCTTTGAGATTGTCATATGCTCTTTATGATATGGAGGTAAGTTCCTCCTGTCTCTCCTTTCTTCAGTATTTTTGTCATAAATGATGCTGTATTTTGTCAAAGACTTTTTCTGCCTCTATTGAGATGACCATGTGATTTTTTTCCTTAATAAGATGACTGCTCAGTAAATTTCATTCATTCATTGATTTATTCTACTTCCTCAAGTGAAGTTTTGTTGTTGTTGTTTTGTTTGTTTTCTTTTTTAACCCAAGTGTACTCATGTTTTCCTTTGATTCTGGAAAATTCCTGTTCATCACCTCTTCAAACATTGCCTCTCATTCTCTATTTTTCCCCTAGAATTTCTATTAGACCTATGCCAGTTTTACTTACTCCATTCTGCTAAATTCCTTATTGTTTTAAAATTTTAATTCTTTATTTCTCTTTGCTCTACCCTGGTACCTAACTCTTTTTATTTTTTTTTCCTGAATAAAACAATATTTTGATCCATTCTAGTTCCAGTTAATATATTTTCCATTGGTAGATATTTTGGTGGTTGTTTTTCAAATCCATTTTGCTTTATATTCTTTATGCTCCAGTAGTTTTATGCTCTTCTATTATCTCAGTGTGATAGCTATAGTTTCTATTATCTTTTTAACTACTTTCAACATATTTTACAATCTCTTTCAAATTATTTTATTGCCTCATGCTCATGGATGCCACATCTCCTATTTATGTAGCATTTGGCCTCCCTTTCAGAGTGGTTCATTCATTCTATAGTAATTCTTTGCTGTTGATTGCATCTTCAGAAATGTTATTTTTAAACTGTGTGAGACATTTCTATGTACTTAAAGTTGTGAAAATGTCACCAAAGAGTAGTTTTGCCTTCACTGCTACAGCAGCATCAGAGTTTCATGGTTGAAATCAATTATTCCATTACTTCCTCAGGTTGAGGTTGTACCATGTGTATATTTAAGCCCCACACCTACTTTTTGCCGGACTTGAATTTCTTTTCTCACCTATATTTCTTTTTAAATATAGGGCTCCAGTACAACACTGTGATCAAGACTTGGAACTCTAATTTGATGATATTTAAGTTTCATTGGTACTTCTTCCTTATTGTGGGACCTTGGACACATGATCCATCTTTTCTGAGCCTTAATTCCTCACCTGTAAAATGGGGAATTGCTAAGAACACTAACTGGTAGCAGGAATGTGGGAAGAGTTTGATGTCATTATAGCATTTCTCTAGGCCAAGAAGCCAAGTGTTTCTATTTTTTATTTTACAGAAGAAGATACTCTTTGGCAAACTCTAATATACAGAAAACCTCTCCAGTTCTGTCTGAAATGGTGATTTCTACTTATGAATTTTCACGAGACTTAAATTCTTCCCCCGTGCCTTCCTCTGCACGTAACCAAATTCTGTTCAGTCTTCAACGTCAGACTCAAGTCTCATCTTCTTCTGAGTCCTTCCGTTCCTGTACCATAGCCACCTCCTATCTCTTTTCATTCATCCGTCTGCCATCCGTCCATTCATTTACTTGTTTACTCAAAATCCCTTGAAATAGGACATAATATTTAATCAGACACCTCCAGAAATTGAGGAAGCAGAAAATGCGAAGGTTCTGAACTATTACAAGTTTGTCCTGTACAAGGGCAAGCAAGATCAGTGAAGGTGGGGTGGTATAGGGAGGAGGGTAGAATGAGATTGGAGGATTAGCAGGGCCCAGTCATGTAAGGCCTTGATGATGATGGTAAGGAATTTTGAGTAGGTGTGTGACAAAATCTTGTTTTTAGTTTAAAATAATCTGCTGTTGGACAAGAGTGAAAGCAAGGAGATCAAATAGGAGGTTTCTGCTAAAATCCAGGTGAGACAACAATGCATTAGAATAGGATGGAAGTAACAAAGATGTTCAAGTTGACTAGATCTGAGGTCTACTTTTTAAAAGTAAAACCAGAAGTATTTACTGGGACTTGTTAAGGAAAGAGAGGAATCAAAGATGACTTCTGTTTCTAGCCTGGGCACCTTGGTGAGTAGCAGTACCATTTACTGAGATGGCAGTTGTATTCAACTCTGCACTATGTAATGGTTAATTCTTTTGTAATTGTTTTGTATTTTTGGTACAGCACCATAATTTGATAGTAGGTCTCCTGTTGCCCTTTACACAGGCAGACAGCTGGTGCTATATTCACATTCAATTGATTAATCAATTCTACTTCTACCCATTGATAGCTGTATGACTTTTGACAAGTTACTTAACCCTCAATATTATCTGTAAAAGAGATCTAATAATTATGAATATTCATTCAATTGTTGAGAGAATTGTGCGACTTCTAGAGTAATGCCTGGCACATAGTGAGTGCTCAGTATTAGCTGTTCTTTTTATTCATTCCAGAAACGATAGCCAACCAAACCAGGAGTCTTATATATCACTCTCTACTTTCTTTGCTCAGTGCAAAATCAGAATATTTTTCAAAGGTACCTAATCCTTGAATGAACAGAGAAAATCTAAGCCAGATTCAGAATGATTCTCTATGTGTGAATCTCTTGCTTTTCCAAATGCAAACCTTAGGAGGACAACCATTAGCAGATAGTTATTGAATGTCTTCTTTAAGCTTGACCACTCGTATACTAAAAAGGAACAGTTAGACCTAGTTCCTACTTCCTACCATACTAAACCATGCATGCTTTTGATTTAGTTGCAATTAATGAATATTTTATCAGTGACTCAATGTATTTTATTACCTCTCTGGTCCTCCTGGGTATTGCTGGTCAGATTTCAGACTAGCTGATGTCATCATTGGCTTTTGTGAATTCTATTAGTATGGCTGCACTTTTGTATCTTTGGCTAAATACAGAAAACAGCAACATGGAGATATAGAACCTCTGGTCAGACTTAATGGGATCAGCTGTCAGCAGCAGAAATTCACAGCAGTTAGTATCCATTCATTGAGAAGAAAGACAAAGAAATAATTACCAGTAAAAATATAATTACCAGTAAAATTAATTACCAGTAAAAATATAATTACAAACATAGATTATCAGGTACATTCTAACACATTAGATAAAATTCTTTCATCTACAGAGAAAGGGATATCATGCAAAGCTTTGCCTCAAGGAAAACAAATGATATAGTGGGAAAGGCACTGGACTGGATTCATTTTGTAAAAACAGAATAATAATTCCTACTTGCTTCATACGGGATGCCTTAGGATTCAGCAAAATGGCTATAAAAGAACTTGAGAAAGTGCAAAATGTTATACCTATAAAGTCTGTATATGTATTAAGGTTTGGGAGACTACAGGAGACAGACTTTAGAATAGGGAGTAAAGTTCCTCTCCAGGGTATTCCTGAGTGCCTTTTCTAGATTACTCACAAGCTGTCCTATTATAAGGACAGCAATGACAAGACTAAAACTAATACTAATTTAATATCTACTGCAAAGTAGATGTTGTGCCAACTGTTTTTGCATAGACCAGTTCATTTAATCCCAGAACAATTTCTTGAAGTGGGTTTGGTTGCTAACACCATTTTATGGATGAAAGACAGGCTCAATATGATTAAATTACTTATTCACCATGCAATTGTGGGGCACAGAACCAGGATTTTAATCAGGCAATCTGATGCCAGAACCCATGACATTTAACTACCAGGCCACACTGCCTTACATCTGGATCTAGTGTAATGAAGGAGTGACCTCAGCACAAAGGGTTGCCAAGTCATTTTTAGTCACCCTCTTCCCATCTCCTGCCACTGTTGCCCAGGAATTTGCTCTACTCCTCCTATGTCCACAAGGCCTTAATGCTCGCAAATCCTTTCCTGTCACTACTAGTTCATGTTATCCTACCATCATGTGTTGGAAGTTGCACTGGCAAATAACCCCCACATGTATACTGGTTCACACACAATGATAAATTAAAATGTTACTCACTTAACAGAAGCAGGTGGACAAATGCATTTGGAAGACAGCTCCTCTCCATTTGAATCCCCACACTGAGAGCAGCCCTGCTCTTCAACTTTTGCTGCTTTAAGGTTGCATCCATCCTAACTACTTAGAAGACCAAAGGAGTTGGAGGGACATCCCGTGGGAGATTTCCTGCTAACCTTCCCCAGGGTAGATCCCCAGCACTGAACCTTCAGGAGGACTGGGAAACAGTCTCAGCTGACAGCTGTGGCTCAGGGGCAACTTCACAATACGGAAGGGGCAGCTCAGCTTACGTTTTTGGTGAACAGCCAGAAGTGTCTGCCACAGGAATTGTGATTACTAGTAGGTGGTATTTTTGATGTTGAAATTTTATTTCTTTGAGTTCCTTTAATTAGGTTCCTACTGGATGTCATGGGGAGTTATAGATGCAGGGAAGTTTTTTTTTTTTTTTTTTTTTTTTTTTTTTGTCAAAATAAGCTCCTTGCTTCCCCACTTGTTTCCTGCCCCACTTATAAAATTATCACACATGACAGCCTCAGGGAGACAAATTTCTCCCTGTAACTGTTCCACACCTACTCTCAACATTTCAATGGGCTTTTTCTTTCCACTAACTGTATTTAATTTTTAAATGTGGGCATTTTTATATATGTTAATTGGATCTCAGGGTCAGAGAATTGGATTGATTCTAACCCTCAGTTCATTACACATTCTCACCCATGGGTCATTGTAGAAAGTTCTTGTTTATTTGCTTATTATTATACATAAATTTTTTTGTACCAAGGATTGAACTCAGGGATACTCAACCACTGAGCCACCCCCCAGCCCTTTTTTGTATTTTATTTAGAGATAGGATCTCAACTGAGTTGCTTAGCACCTCACTAAGTTGCTGAGGCTGGCTTTGGACTTGCAATCCTCCCGCCTCAGCCTCCCGAGCTGCTGGGATTACAGGCAGGCACCACCGCACCTAGCTATTTGCTTATTTCTTAATAATGAAATAAAACATGAACTCCTACTCATGAAAACTGGAATATCAGCAGTAAGGTGTTTATGGTGAGTTTCCTCCCAATTCCATTCTGGACCTTATGTTTATTATCCATTTGCTTTTTAAAAAATTATGGGCTATATTTTAGAGCAGTTTTAGGATCACAGCAAAACTGAACTGAAAATGCAGAGTACACATAGCTCCCACACATACATCGCAGCCTCCCCTGTCATCAGCCTCCTCCATTGGAGGGGAACTTTTGTTACAAATGATAAATGGTACATCTTTATCACCCAAAGTTCACAGTTTATATTAGTGCTCACTCTTGATGGTGTTCTGTGGGTTTGGCAAAATTTAGAATGGCATGTGTCTACCATGATAGTATTTAAGTGGATTCACTACCTTGAAAATTCTGTATAGTCTGCCTATTTCTCTCTCCTACCCCCTAACCACTGGCAACCATGGATCTTTTTACTGTCTCCATAATTTTCCCTTTTCCAGAATGTTAAGTAGTTAGAGCCATGTAGTAAAAAACCTTTTAGATTGGCTTATTTTCCCACTTAGTAAAAAACATTTGTTTCCTCCATGACTTTTTATGGTTTGATCACTCTTTTCAGTGCTGAATGATGTTCCCTTGAAGGTACTAACATTCCTTTATCCACTCTCCTATTGAACATTTTGGTTGCTTCCAGATTTTTACAACTATGAATTAAAGATGTTATAAACATCCACATGCAGGGGTTTTATGTGGACATAAGTTTTCAACTCATTTGGAGAAATGCCAAAGAGCACAATTGCTGGATCATATGGTAGGAATACATTTAGTTTTGTAAGGAACCACCAACCTGTCTAGTAAAATGGTGGTGCTTATTTTGTGCTCTTTCAAGCCATGAACGAAAGTTCCTGCTGCTCCACATTCTTGTTAGCAGCATTTGATATTGTCAGTATTCTGAATTTTTGTCTGTAGATGTATAGGGGGATCTGCTTTTAATTTGTATTTCTCTAATGACCTATAATGTGGAATGTATTTTCATTTATCTTTTTTTTTTTTTTTTTTTGACATTTACATAGCTTCTTTAATGGGTTATCTGTTTTAGGTCTTTGACCCATTTTAAAATTGGGTTGTTTGTTTTCTTATTGTTGAGTTTTAAACTTTCTTTGCATGTTTTTCAGATATGCCTTTTGCAAATATTTTCTCCCAGTCTGTGACTTCTCTTCATATATGAATCTATATTTATTTTTTTGCACACAAATATTCCATTGTTCCAGAAGCATTTGTTGAACAGGCAATCTTTGCTCCATCATATTTCCTTTGCTTCTTTGTCAAAGATCAGTTGACTATACTCGTGTGTGTCTATTTCTGGGCTCTCTATTCTATTCCACTGATCTTGCACAGATACCATACTGTCTGGTTTACTGTAGCTTTATAAAAGTCTTAGAGTCAGATAGTGTCAGACCTTTGATCTTCAGTATTATGTTGGCTGTTCTGGGTGTTTTACCTCTCCATATAAACTTTAGAATCAGTTTGTCAGTGCCCACAAAATAACTTACTTGGATTTTAATTTGGATTGCATGAGTCTACAGGACAAGTTGAGAAGAACTGACATCTTGGCAATATTGAGTCTTCCTATCCATGAACATGGAATTTTTTTTTATTTGTTTAGCTCTTCTTTTATTTCCGTCAGAATTTTGTAGTTTTCCCCATACAAATCTTACATGTATTTTGTTCTACTTTTATGATTTCATTAATTCAAATACTGATGTTAAGAATTTCAAAATAGAACAATACTTTTAATTTTAGATTCCAATTGTCTGTTGTTGGTATATAGGAAAATGATTAGTTTTTGTATGTTAACTTTATATTCTGAAAACTTGCAATAATTGTTTAATAGGTATAGTTCTTCATATTGTTGTCATTTCTTTCAAATATAGACAAATATGTTACCTGTGAACAAAGACAATTATGTTTCTTCCTTTACAATCTGTACACTTTTTGCTTTCTTTTCTTGTCTTATTTCATTAGCTAGGTCTTCCATTATAATGTTTACAAGCAGTGGGGAAGGGGGAAATTCTTGCCTTGCTTCTGACCTTAATGAGAAATCTAGTTTCTCACAATTAAAGTATAATGTTAGTCTACTAGTTTACTAACAGTTTTAATAATGAATGCGTGCATGATTTTGTCAAATGCTTTTTATGTCTATTGACATTTTTCCTTAGCACGTTAAGGTTATGAATTACATTAGTTGATTTAAAAATGTTAAGCCAGCCTCACATATTTGTTATAAATTCCTCTTGGTTGTATATAATTCCTTTTAGGCAATGTTAGATTTGATTTGCTGATTTTGGGGGATTTGATTTGCTGATTTGGGGGGGATTTTTTTCATCCATATCCATGAGGTATTGGTCTGTAGTTTTTTAATAATATATTTGTTGGGTTTTGATGTTAGTGTAATGTTAGTCCCATAAATGAGGAAGGATGGTTTCTGTCTGTTTCTATTTTCCAAAAAAGATTGTAGAGAACTGGTATATTTTATTTGATTTATTTTATTTACTTTTTTATTTTTAAAGACGACTGCATTTTGATTCATTTATTTTTAAGTGCTTGGTAGAACTTACTGTGAACACATGTGGGTCTGATGTTTTCTCTTTTAGAGGAGAATTAGTTATTGGTTTAATTTATTTATTGGACATAGCCTATTCAAATATTCAATTTCTTCATGTGTGAGTTTTGGCAGATTATGTTTTTCAAGAAATAGACCGATTTCATCTGAGATGTCAGATTTGTGGCATAGAATTGTTCGTAATATTCCCTAACTTTGAAATGTCCATGGGCTCTATAGTGATGTATCTTATTTCATTTCTGACATTGATAATTTGTGTCCTTTTTCTTTCTTCTTAATCTGGATAGGGGTGTATCAATTTTATTGATCTTTTCAAAAAATCAGTTTGTGGTTTTGTTGACTTTTTATATTGATTTCTTGTTTTCAAAGTATTGATTTCTTCTAATATTATTTCATAAATTTTGATACGTTGTGGTTCTGTTTTCATTCAGTTGAAAATATTTTTTATTTTAATTTATTTTTATTGTAAACAAATGGGATACATGTTGTGAAAATATTTTTAAATTTTTCTTGAAATTGAACCTTGACCCATGTGTTATTTAGAAGTATATTGTATACTCTCCAGGTATTTGGGGATTTGTCCAACTATTTCTTGTTATTGAGTTCTACTTTATGTCCATTATCATCTGAGAGCAGATATTGTGTGTTTTCTTTTCCTTTACATTTTTAAAGTTGTGTTTTATAGCTAAGAATGTGGCCTATCTTGGTGAATGTTCCCTATGAGCTTAAGAAGAATGTGTATTCTGCCGTTGATGGATAAAGTAGTCTATATGTGTCCATTATATTCAGTTGATTGATGGTATTGAGTTCAACCATACCCTCATTGATTCTCTGCCTCTAGGTCTGTCCATTTCTAATAGAGGAGTATCAGAATCTCCAGTTATAACAGTGGATTTATCTATTTATCCTTGCAATTCTGCCCATTTTTGTCTCATGTATTTTGACACTGTTTTCAGCCACATACATATAAAGAATTGTTACATGTTCTTGGGAATTGACCTCTTACCCATTATGTAATTACCCTCTTCATACCTGATGATTTTCCTTGTTCTAAAGTTTGCTCTTTTTGAAATTAACATAGCTACTCCAGTTTTTTTTTTTTTTATTGGAGGGGTGGTTAGTGTTATCATGGTACATCTGTCTTCATCTATTTATTTTTAATCTAAATGTGTCTTCATATTTGAAGTTTTTTTTTTTATAGAGAACATTGGTTGGGGCTTGTTTTTTGTTCACTGTGACAGTTTCTGTCTTTTAATTGTACATTTAGACCATTGACATTCAAAGTGATTATTGATATACTCACATTAATGTCTACCATATTTGTTACTGGTTTCTAGTTGATGTCCTTATTCTTTGCTTCTATTTTTGTTTTCTACTCTCTCCACCCCCCATTTCTTGTTTTAATGGAGCATTTTATTATTGTATTTCACTCCTTTCCTAGCATGACAATTGGGTATTTTCTTTTATCATTTTTAGTGATTGCCTTAAAGTTCACAATATACATTTGCAACTAATCCAAATGCACTTTCAAATAATACTATCCTGCTTCATGAGCAATGAAGCACCTTATAATAACAAAATAATTCTAATTCCTTCCTATATCCATTGTAACTTTGCTGTTATTCATTTCATATATACATTAGTGTACATAAACCTAGATATAAGCATACATAATGAAATATATTATTGATTTTATTTTCAATACTGTTATCCATAAAATTTAAAAAAAGAAAGGTTTTATTTAACTTTTAGTTATTTTTTCTTCATTACTCTTTCTTTCTTTATGTAGATCTGATCAATATCATTTTCTGGCTCTCCAAAGAACTTCTTTTAATATTTCTTGCAAGGCAAATCTACTGTCAAAAAAAAAATCCCTCAATTTTTGTTTGTCTGAGAGTCTTTCTCTTTCCCTTTTTCCAGTGTGTGTGTGTGTGTGTGTGTATGGTGTACTACATAGTCATAGTGAAATGATTATGATAGTCAAGAAAATTAATATAACCATAATGTCACAAAGTTACCATTTTTTATGTCAAGAGCACCAAAAGTCTTGAATACAATATAATATTATCCACAATCCTCACACTGTACATTAGACCTCTAGACTTACTCATTCTACATATCTGTGCTTTTTTATCCTTTGACCTGCATCTTCCTGATTCTTCCCCACACCCCAGTACTCACTGTTCTATTCAACATTCTTTTTCAGATTCCACATGTAAATAAGACCACACTACTTTTTTTTCTGTCTAGCTTTTCTTAATTAGCATGATGTCCTCCAGTTTGAACCAAGTTGTAGCTAATGTTACGATCTTTTTTAAGGATAAATAATATTCCACTATATATGTATGAATAATGCATATTATGTATAATTACATATAAATATACATATCACGGTGTCATTACCCATTATCTGTTGATAGACACTTAGGTTTCTCTAGATCTTGGGCTATTGTGAATAGTGCTGCAATGAACTTCAGATGCAGGTATCTTTAAATACTGGTGACTTCATTTCCTTTGGGTGTGGACTCAGAGCAGGCACTGCTGGGTCATAGGCTAGTTCAATTTCTAATTTCTTTATTAACCTCCAGAGTATGAGTTCCTTCTGTCTTTACCCTCACCAACACTTGTTCTCTCTTATCATTTTAATAATAGTGATCCTATCAGATGTGAGTTGATATCTTATTGTGGGTTTTGATTTGCATTTTCCTGATGCAAAGTGATGTTGACTATCTTTTCACATACCCACTGACCATTTGATTTTTTGGAGAAATTTCTATTCAAAGTATTCAAGTTCTTTGCCCATTTTAAAATCAGGTTATCTGTTTTTTTGTTTTTATCTTATTTTTATATTTTGCTATTGTTAAAGTTCTTTATATTTTTAAAATATTGACCCCTGTTATGGTTCGGGTCTGAAGTGTTCTCCAAAGGCCATTTAATAAAGGCTTGTTGACAGTCTACGGCACTTTTGGTGGAAACTTCAGGAGGCGGGGTCTGGCTGGAGGAAGTAGGTCACGGAGAGCACGCCCTCGAAGGGGGTATTTTTTGCCTCAGGCTCTTTCTTCTCCTTCCCTCTTTCTTCCTCTCTCTTCCTGTTTCACAGCCACCGTGAGGTGACCAGCTCAGCTCCACCATGTGCTCCCGTCCATTATGTTCTGCCTTGCAAAGGCCCAAGGGAACAGAACCAAATGACCATGGACTGAAACCATGAGCCAGAATAAATCTTTCCTCCTTTAAGTTCTTTTTCTCAGGTATTTTGTCATATATCAGATATATAGTCTGGAAATATTTTCTGTCAATCCGTGAGCTGCCTTTATGTTTTTTGACTGTTTCCTTTGCTGTGCAGAAGCTTTTTAGTTTGATGTAGTGCCATTTATTTGCTTTTGCTTTTGAAGTCTTGAGTTTTTAATGTGATATTCAAAATAAGTGTCAAAGCCAATGTCAAGGAACTTTTCTCCTACGTTTTCTTCTAAGAGTTTTATGGTTTCTGGTCTTACATTTAGATCTTTGTTTTGATTCTTGTGTGTGCTGTGAGATAAAGGTCCAAATTTATTCTTTTGTAAGTGGATATCCCATTTCTCATCTCTGTTTACTGAAGAGACCACCCTTATCTCATTGTGTCTGCTCGCCTTGCCTTTACTTTTGCCGGATAATTTCACAGGATAAAGAATTCTCACAATACTTTAAATTTCACTCCACTCTTCTTTTGCTTTTATGGTTTCTAAGAAGTCAGCTGTAATTTTTACCTTTGCTCCTCTGTAAGGACTTTCAAGGATTTTTTTCCTTTATTTCTGAAGTTCAAAAAAAAAAAAAATAGGCTGAGGTGTAATGTTTTGGCATTTATTTTGCTTGATGTTCCCCAAGTTTCCTTTGTCTGTTATTTGGTGTCAGACATTAGTTGTGGGAAATTTTCAGTCATTAGTATTTCAAATGTTCCTTCTGTTCCTTTCTTTTTCTTCCTGGTATTCTTATTATATGTATGTTTTATCTTTCATGGTTGTCTTGAAGTTCTTGGATATTTTGTTCTGGTTAATTTTTTCAGTTTACTCTTTAGTTTTGGAGGTTTCTTTGTCTTTTTCTCGCTCTCTCTCTCTTTTTTTTTTTTTGTACTGAGGATTGAACTCAGGGGCACTCAACCACTGAGTCATATCCCCAGCCCTGTTTTGTATTTTATTTAGAGATAGGGTCTCACTGAGTTGCTTAGCACCTTGTAGTAGCTGAGGCTGGCTTTGAACTCATGATCCTCCCACCTCAGCCTCTCAAGCCACTGAGATTACAGACATGTGCCACCCCCACCGGCTAGTTTTGGAGGTTTCTATTGAAATATCCTCAGTCTCAGAAATTCTTCACTCAACCATGTCCGGTATGCCACTTGGGTCATCAAAGACATTTCTATTAGTGTTTACTTGTAACTTTTAATTTTGATTCATTATTACTATCTCTCTGCTTACACTGTCCACCTTTTCTTGCATGCTGCGTCTATTTCCTGCCACTCTGACACTTGACACCGTTCTGTTGATCGTCTTCCCTCTTGGGGGCCATAGGTGTGCTTTTCTCCATGTGTAGTTGCTTTTTAATATTAATAATCAATATATCATTAGAAACTTATTGGGAAAACATTGGGAAGGTATTACTGTATTGGGACACAAAATAGTACACAATAAAAATTTAGCAGTAATACGTAGATAATATATATGAAAATAAACAATTGTAGCTGTGCTCGAGTTAAAAGGAGCCTGTGATTACTTTAGTATAATAATAGGTGGATAAAGAGGCATTCCTCTGAGCTTGGATACAGTGTTTAGGCTTTATTGCTTTCCTAGTTTTAATAGTCGATTCTAGAGATGCTTTACGTAATAAAAATATTTATGTTAGTCATAAATATAATTTGTGTTTTTCCTATGTTTACTCTAATTCTTTGAGAATCAGAATAAGATTGTAGTCCACCATGATATGAAATAGATAGACTACATATTAACTATAAGTTGATTTCTTTGCCCTTTAATAATAGTAAAAACTTTTCACTGTTAAGCACTGGAGTTCATGGTGGGGGTGGTTTCTCAGAAAATCTAGTAATGTGTTTGTTCTGAAGGTTAAAGGCTGGCAGATCATGGTGCCCTCGGTTTAGCTGGGAGACAAGGTTGTTTTAATCTAGCTGGGAAATAAGGTTGTTTTGGTCTGGGCTCTCACACAGAGAGAATGTGTACTTTGAGAAGAAGCATAGGTTGTACTTTTGAAGGTTTTTCTTGTTTTAAACTAACCAAAAATGATATAGTCATTACTAAAGGAAAACACCTATTTAAAAAAGGCTAGCAGAAAAATAAAGATGGAGATTCAGCCTCAGAACACTTGGTGTCTCCATGTGCTGTTTCTCCACCGCACCAACGCCTCCCATCCACCTAGGACCCCCGACCCCTGCTAGGGCTGGACCCTGGCACTTGCATATTATCTATTTTATCTATTATGGCTCTTAGAATATTAATCATAGTTATTTTAAGTTCCTAGTCTGATAATCCCAACATTCCTGCCATAACTGAGTCTGATTCTAATGCATCTTGCCTCTTTTAAAATTATGTTTTTTTTTTTTATCTTTTAATTATGTTTTATACTATATCTGGTAAAAGGAGTGGCTATAACTAGGCCTTGAGTAATATGGTGGTAAGATACAGAGGAGAGGTGTACCATACTCCTGTGATTAGGTCTCAGTGGTCCAGGGAGCCTGTGTCTCTGGACTGTGGATTTCACGTATATTTCTCAGTTCCCCCCACCCTTTGGCAGGACTGGATACTAGAGTGGGCAGGAGTTGAGTATTTCTCTTCTCCCAGGTTGATTAGGCTCTGATGAAGCTCCAGCAGTGGGCTCTGGTTAAATCATTCCTCCTGAGAGTGAGTCTTGTTAAGAAGAGCAATATGCTTTTTTTACTGACCAGTCTACTCTGAGATTTCTCTTTTCAAAGCTTAATTTTCTTTATTTTTTCTTTACTTTTTCAGTTAGCTGATTTTTTAATCTTATTTTTAGCATTTTAGTATCTCTCTATTTCTTTTGGCATTTTTCTGTTTTCTAAGTTGGACAGTTAATTTCTAGTGGATTTTTGTTGAAGTCTCAGTCTCCCACACTCCAAAGGATCCCAGAAGAATTTCTGACCCAGAAAGGATCAGTGGCCGAGACCTCCTCCTACCTGGGCTGTTGATGGCCCCGGGACCTGCCGGTGCTCATCTGAGGGGCAGCTTCCTCCATGAGGCTGTTTCAAAACATATGCTCAGGGTTTCCATGTGCTCTTGGCTTAATTGCTTGTATTTTTTCTTTTCTTTTTTTGGTTAGAGTTGTTAGGTCAAGAATTTGTTCACATGTGGAGCTTCTTGGGCTGAGTGTGTAATTTCTTGTGCTTCAGGTTAGGAACTCAGGAGGTGAGGCCACGATGTCTAATGTCACATGATTGTTCAGGCGGGGAGTAGAACCCAGGTGGTGAGACTTCCAGAGCCCGTGTTGCTTCCACTGAGCCAACCACCGCAACGTGAAAAGTGTTCATCTTACCAAGTGGCAAGATCACTTGCATGACCTCATTCAAATAGGACCCAAGGATGAAGCTTCTCTCTGTGACTCCAGAAAATGCAACTAGAGGGAAGAGTGAAAGCTGTGTGACTTGATTGTTCCCAGAGTGCTGGTGTTTTGTTTCCCTGGTGCCATCCCTGTGTGCCCAGGACTTCTCTTGCAGCTCTGTAACGTGAGCTTAAAGCCTCACTCGGAATGCTTTTCTTTCTACCTTTTGACCTCTGTGGAGTAGACTGGCTGGAGGAAAGGAAGTAATGGAACATCCAGGGCTAAATAAGCCAACAACCAAGTATCTTTGACACTGTAGAAAAGAACTCAGTGTTGTCTCTTACCATGAAACAGCCAATAATATTCTGTTTTTAAAGAAAAAAAAAACCAGGTACTTAGAAATCATGTATCCTGTATGCCTCATTTTATAGAAAAGAAATGATATTTATCTTCACTTTTTGTTGAAGTCTCCTTTGTATCTCTTCTGGGCTCTTAAAATATTATTTTTGGAGACCTGACCTGGTTTATGAGTTGGCTTGTTTAGGGCAGAAGTCTCCCTGAAGCCCCCGCTTCTCAGTAGCCTCAAGAGAGGGGTTACACAAGTTCTGAACGTTCATGGTTTGAAGCCAAGACCTGGGTGGCTGTGTTGCCTTTGCAGCTGTAGTTTAAATTAGAAACATTCTACCTTCTCCACAGAAAGTTTACAGAGATCCAGATTTTTGAAAAGGATTTTATAACACATGCAAGACTTGCATTCACCTCAGCTTGCTTGATTTAGGATGGATAGAGTGCAACAAAACTCAGACTGAAGAGACCCTCTCCCTAGCGAGAGGCAATCAATCTCCTTGTTCTATTAGGATGAAGTGTATTATGAATTTACATTTTATGTTGATTGCTTTAAATAGCCCCTTCATACTCCCCTCATGTCTCCAAGGGATCAGATATATAAAAAATTCAAGTGTCCTACTACTACCAGAAAATCCCAGTCATTTCCAGCAGTAGAATAACACGTGGATCACAAGCACTTTATCCTTGTTTGGGTGGGCAAAACATTCTCCCTGCCTCTGAGCGTCCCCGGGAGGTGTAGTCCCACCACTTGTCTCTTTTAAAACTGTTTTTTTGTGTTTTTAGTTATGTCTTATACTATATCTGGATATGATGTACTAGGTAAAAGGAGTGGCTGTAACTAGGCCACCACTGTCCCTACTCACACAAAGTAGAGCACATAGTATGTCCACAGAACTTTCACTGGACTTCAACACTGTGTGTGGCTTACAGCACACCAAATCTGGGGTTCCATTTAAAGGCTGCAAGAAAATTGTTACAAAAGTTGTTACCCAGAGAACTTACCTTTTAATGGGCCAGTGGCACTGACCATCTGCGTGGAGCAACATGTAGATGCCATGTGCTGCTTTGGGACTCTCGTGGCCTCCCTTAATCCTTGCTTCTCTCTCCAGGTGCTTCACCTTTGCTCAGTACTGTTTCCTTCCATCTTGACTGCTGAAATCTTTGATCTTACGGATTCATCCCAGAGCACTTTCTCTTTTATCTTTCATAACTTGAAAGACTGCACTAATTTATAAAGCTCAGAATATAAACAGAAAAGAAGAAAATAGTGTGAAGCCTGGTTTTGAAAAGCAAAAATACAAAGGTATGTAAATAAGTACCAATCACTCTTATTCCTTAGAAAAAAGAAATAAAATGGAAAAAAAATGAGGAGGCACTTTGCCTTCATAACATTGGGTTTGGAATGCAGAGTAGCTGAATTTTAAATGACAGGTTCAGGAGTCACACAGATGTGAGTTCCAGTTTCAACTGTGGCGGCCCATTTACCCATGTGACTTTGCATCTATCATTTATTTCTCCTTTAGGAATTAGTTTCTTTATCTATACAATAAGAACAATAATTGTACCTGTCACTAGGGCTGCTGTCAATATCAAACCTAACAAATGTGAGGCTGTTAGCCAGACCATGGCACAGACCAAGATTTGATGACTGGTAAAATTTGTTATTTATTGTTCAACACGTTAATAGAAAAAATATACAGATTGTATGACTGGTTTGCACTTTAGGCAATCCACTTTGGGACACAGTTTCTCTAAAGTGAATGAGTTGAACTAAAAATAACCTCTTAAGAGCCCCCTCCACACCCCCACCTCACCCCGCCCAGCTCACAGACTTTAATAGAACTGATAGGTTTTCTTACAGCTTCGAAACTTCGTGTTGTCTAGATTTCTTGTGAAGGACTGGAACAAAAGTCCCAAAGTGCAGAATATCAGAGGGACAATGGAGTAGGCAAAGAAAAGGGAGGGCATTTCTTATGTCAAAGGTCCCTTTCCTGAAAAGGTAAAATATTATGCACTAGCACCCTGCCTGTCATGGCATTAGAAGCCCATATACAGTGTGGCAATACATCTGTAAGTAGCAAGTAAGCAGGACATAGACCTTGTTGTTAACACATCCCAAAATGGATCCATTCATTTTTTTGTTGTTGTTGTTCAAGGGGAAAATGATCAAATGAGCTCAATCTGTGTTTCATTATGCTATTTATTTTCAACATCTTTAACATCGTATTCATTCCATGAAAGGAACATTTCAAGATGGCCAAAAATGGTGGAGGAGTAGCTGGAATTGAAAAACCTTTGCTTTATGCTTTGCTGGGAAGTTGGATACAAATTGTGTCCCTCCTTCTAGGGAGAAAGACATTACATAAAATATGTCATGGCTTTGTTTTTGATTTTTGCTTGGTTTTTTGTTTTGGTGTGTATGTGTGTGTGTTCTCTCAAATTTAGGGATAAAGGGAGATAGCTACCTTTCTAATTAGAGAGGAAGAGGGGAAAAAGAGGGAATTTTGACCACATCTAAGAAATACGTATTATTCAAAGATGAAGCACACCTACATGTTCGTGATGGTGAGATTACATGGCAGGTTTTAGACTATGTCCCAACTGTGAATTCTGAATTGTCATGACACGGAGTGAACAGAGTGACACTAGGGTTCAGGGAAATGAGTGATAGGGACACATACTATTGTGGGAACTGGAATGCACTGTCTGCCTCCATTGACCGCCCAACATCCCATGTCTCTGCAGGGTCTGGGGTCCAGGACAAACTCTTACAAGTCTGTTCACGATGGTTCATTCTTCTCAAAGGCACTTCACAGGTTAGAAGGTCAGTGCACCTCCAACATTCCTGTCCCCCATCACACCCAGTTTATTGTATCATTCTGTGTGCTCTTGTGTATGTGACTCTGGACTCATAAATGATATCCATGACCATTTTAGATGTTCATATTTTTGCCTTTTCAGATTTCAAGTTGGAGATTTTTCAGGACATAATATGAAAATGTGGCTGATTTCATTCCTTATAATAACTTGTTTCCATGTTTCTGTGAACCAAGATTCTGGTAAGGAAAAAATATGGAAAGAATTCGTTTCCTTAATTTTCATCATAGTAAAAAGATAATACGTGAGTTTGACCTACTTAAAAGTTTTGCTTCATTTTGTTTTGATTTTGACAGTAGTGAGGGCGGGGGTGGTAGGTCAACTTTTTTTTTTTTTTTCAAGATTACCCTGTTCCTTTGAAAATTCTGGACCTTATTCTTTGTTAATGATAGAAAGATATGGAAACTGTCATTTTGTCCTCAGTTTCAACCCATTTTAGGTCTTCTGGGAGGTTACATGAAAATTCTGTGACTATTAGGTTCAGGCCTGGAAAATTTGGAATGTCTCTTTCTAATTCATTTGTGCCAAAAGGTTGTCTTGGTTAAGTGTCCAGAATTTGCTCCAATTTTAATTGTTAGTCTGTTTATCACAAAGAACATGCTTTTACCCTGGAGAGAAAGTTTCGTAGCCGCCTACCGTCTGTCAGCAATTTGTGTGCAGTGGAATTAAAGTCAAACACTGCCTTCTTCACCACCTCTACTACCTAATCAAATCACTGGTTCTTGTGCTGGTCAGTTCATGTCCAGGACCACCTACATAATGTTCATAGCTTCCTTGAGGACTCTGACCTCAGAAGCAAGCTTTGTAAAGAGAAAGTTGTCCTTGGATGTCTCACTGAGTCTTAAGCTTTTTAAGGAGAGGCAACTTTTCCTCCCCGTCATTTCGTGGTTCAGACATAACGAAGGACCTTTTCGGAAGCTGAATGGGCCTCGTGCCAATCACCTACATCTCTTTTCCCTGCACAACCTGTGGGGGTTTATTCTTGAACAGAAAGGTCCCTGGTGGTCCTGCGTGGAGCCACCTTGAGCAGGGCTCACCTGGCCAACCAGCCTGCGGTCTCATGTGCCCTCACTTATGTCCTCCCCAGCAATGTTGTATGATCATGACAGGAACCTCAGATGGATTGGAATCAGATTATTTAAAAGACAAGAAAGGATTATCTTATCTGCAATGCCTGGATCAGACCACTATAAGAAAATGAAATAACTCAAAGAACTAAAGGTGGTTGCCTAGCAATTGCAGAAAAGAAAATATTGAATTATTTTAATTTGATTAGAAGTTTTCTAGTAACCATTTCAGATGGTGAGAATCTCAGAGTGGGGAGGAACCTTAGGTGTTTTCTAGTTGAATCTATTTAAAGTAGAGGAAACTAAAGACCAGGCTTATCAGATGGTTTGACAGAGCTCGGAGAGTTAGCTGATGACAGTCAGGGTCTCATTACTTGTTGATACATGCTGTATTTCCTTAAATTTAAACCACACACATGTGCATGTATACACATGACACTTCCATCTCTTCCCTGGACAAGAAATGGATCTTATGCTAAGGCGGTGAGAATTCTTGATCTAAACCAGCCGACCACCAGTAAATGACATCAGTGTTTGAACCCTGTGATTCTCTATCTTGTAAATATACAATTCTAGATTCCTAACTTAAAATCGAGCATTAAATGAAATTTTAAAAGTTCAGCAAAACATTGTATTCCCATAGAAAATTTATTTATTTTTTAAATGAAAGTTAAGACTATAATCCCTTTTCTAACCTAAAATATATCAGTGCCATCATATTTTGCATATGCGACAATAAATTTATTCATTATGATGGTCAATCATATGAGTCTTCAAAAATATAATAACTTTAAAATAGATCAAGCCAATCCCACATTTTTATGATTTGTGTATTTGTAAACTTCATCAACTTGACACTTTAGAATACAAACTAATATGTTTATAAGTTTACCTTTGCATTGCAGAAATGAGAATCACAATGAAAGACTTTCAGATTTCAACACTCGAATAAATTAGGAGCTTGATTCTCTATTAAAATTTTTATCCTGTTGACATAAATTGAGATCAAATTCTGAAAACCAATATATATATATATGGTTTTCCATATATATATATGGGAAAATTATCTACTAACAGACTAAACACCCAGGATGTTTTACTTCTCTAATTTACCTATTCCTAATTTTTTGCAAAAGTCATGCTTAATTTTGCGATCCATTCAAATGAAAAGCTGTGTGAAAGAATCAGTCCAAGAAACTAATATTTCTTTTTCTCAAGAGAAAGTGAGTTTGGGGTTATTATTTACAGCTCATTGAGAAGGTTCTTAAAAAATAATGAAAGCAAAAAGTAAATTTTCCCCCATATGGCTGGCATTAAACAAGTTTTTTGCTTTGTTTATATGTTTGTTTGTGGTTTCGTAGGCCCTGAGTATGCAGATGTCGTGTTCCTGGTGGACAGCTCTGATCACCTGGGAGTTAAGTCCTTCCCGTTTGTGAAATATTTTATCAATAAAATGATCAACAGTCTCCCCATAGAGGCCAACAAGTACCGTGTGGCCCTGGCCCAGTACAGCGACACGCTCCACAATGAATTCCACCTGAGTGCCTTCAGGAGCAGGAACCCCATGCTGAACCACCTCAAGAAGAACTTCGGGTTCATTGGTGGGTCCCTGAGGATAGGAAACGCTCTTGGGGAGGCTCACAGGACCTACTTCTCTGCACCTACAGATGGAAGAGACAGGAAACTGTTTCCTCCTATTTTGGTGGTCCTGGCTTCAGCTGAATCGGAGGATGACGTGGAAGAGGCTTCAAAGGCCCTGCGGAAAGAGGGGGTGAGGATCATCTCCGTGGGGATGCAGAAGGCTTCCGAGGAAAACCTGAGGGCCATGGCCACGTCTCAGTTTCATTTCAACCTACGGACGGTCAGAGACCTCAGCATGTTCTCCTCAAACATGACGCAGATCATCAAGGATGCAACCAAGTACAGAGAAGGAGCAGTGAATGATATCCTCGTAGAAGGTAAAATTGGAATGCACGTGTAGGAATGATGATAAAATGCTTTTGAAAAATCAACAAAGGGATAGAATTGAAACTCTTTGAATATCCCTTTATCAAAATGGGCTTCATTTTCAGATGTTAAATATCCATGTGTTCAAGAGGATCTGATAATTGTGACCATTTTAAATCTAATGATGCTCACCGGTCCTGGTTTTCATGCTTTGATTATCCATGTTGCATGTCATTTGGAGTTCTTAAAACTCAGGGATAGCCTCTCCCTGCCACTCAGCTTACCTCTGAGCGATCTCCCTGGGCTCTAATTGTTACATAGTTTCATTACTGGCTCATTTGTTTGTAATGAAATCTATGACTGCTGAAGCCATATAATAGTGATCACAGAATGGTACAGCTAAAAACACCTTCTGGTTGTCCAAACTCCTTATTCTGCAAGAAAGAACCTGCAGGTGTCCTTACCAGTGATATGGCCTGACCCAGGGCCTGGCTGCAATTTGCAGTCAGAGCTAGGTCAGGTCTCCAGTTTCCCAGCCAGGTAGTCTGAACCTCCCTCTCTGCTGCTCTGTTCTGAATTAGTTTCTCTGTGTTCTTCACAGCCAGACTGCTGTCTGTTCTCTTGTCCTGCTCTATTAACGAGAAAGGACAAGAGTTACCAGCATCATGTAAATGAGGAAGAGGAAGAGCCAATAAAAAGTAATTTGCTCCAAGTATGCTTGTCCAAATAAGTACCATAGGAAACTCACATTGTCGTTGGATATATCAGTTTGGGATGACTTATATAATGACCTATTAATAGTAGAGAATGCTTTTCTTGTGATAATCTATGACAATATGAATCCTTATTAGCAGCACCTTTCCCAAATAAAACAATTGAAAGTGCAGTTGTATTCATTGCCATTCTTAGTAATATTTGGACTATAACTGCTAATTATAATGGCAATGATTTTAATATTTAATAGCTACTGTCTGTTGCTATTGTAAGAGACTTGTATGTATTGGTCCCATGCTATGCATATTATCTCATTTACTTCTCATAATATCTCTAAGAGATAAATATCACATCTCCGTTTGACAGTTAAGGAAATTGAACCTGGGAACTTAAGACCCAGCCTTTGAACCCAGGCCCTTTTGATCTCAGCTTTATGATCATTTCATACACCTAATCATTCTTTCTTTAAGCACATAACCAAGCTCTGGTGTATGTTCTCTCTGTCTTATGATGCTCAGCAGGGATGCCACACCTCCAGCTAATATTGTGCTTGTTCATTCCTTGCCCACACAGTCTGCCAAGGCCCTTCTGTGGCTGACGTTGTGTTCCTGTTGGATGTGTCCATCAATGGCAGCCAGGAGAACTTTGACTATCTTAAAGCATTCCTGGAAGAAAGTGTATCTGCCCTTGACATCAAGGAGAACTGCATGAGGGTTGGCCTTGTGGCCTACAGCAATGAGACCAAAGTGATCAGTTCTCTGAGCAAAGGCATCAATAAGTCAGAGGTTCTCCAGCGTATACAGAGCCTCTCCCCCCAGGCTGGGCAGGCCCACACGGGGGCCGCCATCAGGAAGATCAGGAAGGACGTCTTCAGTGCACAGAAAGGCAGTCGGAAGAATCAGGGTGTGCCCCAGATTGCAGTGCTGGTGACCCACAGAGCTTCGGAAGATAATGTGACCAAGGCAGCAGTTAACCTTCGGCGTGAGGGTGTGACTGTCTTCACCATAGGCATCGAAGGTGCCAGCAAAACCCAGCTGGAAAAGATAGCATCTCACCCCGCCGAGCAGTATGTCTCCATGCTGAGCAACTTTTCTGAACTGGCTGCCCACAACCAGACATTCCTGAAGAAGCTACGGAACCAGATAACACACACCGTCTCCGTCTTTTCAGAACGCACAGAAACCCTCAAGTCGGGTAAGGTCTTGCTGAGAGAAGGGCTGTTTAACACTTTTTTCTTGTCTTTCGAAAATTTACATATGCAAATGGGTGGGGATATGATTATGATGTGGGTGGGCAGAATGAGTTCCTGATTTTTATTTTAGCTTTATAATATGAAGTCCAGTTAGGGGAGAATAAAATCTATTGCAGTGCCAGCATAGGGAGAAGGGATTTCCCTTCTCATTTCCTCTAGTGTGGCTCCAACTCCATTGGTCTCCCCATACCACCCGGAATACCATCATTTGCTTTTTTTTAACTTTTCTTTTTTCTTTCCCTGCTCCCTGATTCCTCCTTACTAGAAACTGAACCCAGAGGCGCTCTACCACTGAGCTACATCCTCAGCCTTTTTTACACTTTTTTGTTTTGAGTCAGGGTCTTGCTGAGATGCCCAGGTTGGCCTAGAACTTGTGATCCTCTTGCCTCGGCATCCTGAATTTTGCCTTCTATTTCTTTCCTTTTTTTTTTTTTTTTTGTACTTTTTGCTTCCCCTCTCTTCTGCCCTCACCCCCAGATTGCAATTTCCAGAATAAACAGGAAGCTTCATTTGGATAGAAGACAAAGTAATTAATTTATCATGAAGTACCACTCTAGTGTCTGCAAGTTTAGGGAGAGAGAAAGGGCAGTGTATTTTATGTTTACTATATCATGTAAACCCATTGATGCTATGTAAATGTTTTCATGCATGTATATACACACCACATGTTTGTATACATTCTGTAACAATTATTTATATTCTTACTGTAAAAGTGTCGTTACCTTTTATACACAAGCTTTCTGACAATATTCCTACTCTAGTTAATTGACTAGGATTCCGTGAGGAGTAAATTATTTGTTCTAGATTCCAGGAAAGGGAGCTCATATATCTACAGTGCCCAGTTAAACACCTTCTTCATGTCACAACATACCACTCAACTTTTGGCTAAGCAGTTACTTACTAATGGAAGAAGTGACTTGTAAAGATCACCTTCAAGTTTTCTAATCTTTTACTACATTCAGATTTATCTTGATAGATGGCAGAGAATGAGGTAATCATCTGAAACTCTCAAAGCATTCATTTGGCCCACCTGATGCTAAGATCCTCCTTTTTAAACTAGGAAAGCAAACCTTTTAAGCCCAGACACTGTTTCCCATTTTTCAGCCTGTGGTGGTTTATACTTTGTCCTTCTTCCCTGCTGTGCCTGTTTCTCCTCCACGTTTGCCCCGAATGCACATTCAGCTTTTTGGTTCCATTGCAGCTTGTGTGGACACGGAGGAAGCAGACATCTATCTGCTCATCGATGGCTCCGGAAGCACTCAGGCCACAGACTTTCAAGAGATGAAGACATTCCTGTCAGAGGTGGTAGGGATGTTCAACATTGCTCCCCATAAGGTGCGCGTGGGGGCCGTCCAGTATGCTGACAGCTGGGACTTGGAATTTGAGATCAATAAGTACTCCAACAAGCACGATTTGGGAAAGGCCATCGAGAACATCAGGCAGATGGGTGGGAATACAAACACGGGCGCAGCCCTGAATTTCACACTGAGGCTGTTGCAAAAAGCGAAGAAGCAGCGAGGAAACAAGGTGCCATGCCACCTTGTCGTTTTGACCAATGGCATGTCCAAGGACAGCATTGTGGAGCCGGCAAACAGACTAAGAGAGGAGAACATCCGTGTTTATGCTATTGGGGTAAAGGAGGCCAACCAAACACAGCTGCGAGAAATCGCGGGAGTGGAGAAGAGGGTGTACTATGTGCATGACTTTGATGCCTTGAAAGACATAAGGAACCAAGTTGTCCAAGAAATCTGTGCTGAAGAAGGTAAAAGGAATGGTGGCCCTTGCCTTTTGGCTTCAATTTGCTTGTTACCTTTGTGGTGATGTTTGACGTTGCTGGTTAAGGGGAACGACATAATATTTCTAAGTTGAGACTTGTTGATCTGTGCAACTGTAACTGAGTCTCCAGGAAAAAAACCCACCAGCCCATTATGGTGTTGTTCTAATTGATATCTGAAAAGTAATAAAGATATTTGGAGAGATTCTCCCTAATAATTATTAAGTAGCTTTCTCCAACAAATCCCTACAGGCCAGATGTGTGATTAGATGTCATGCCTGTCATATGATCAAATGAGTTCAGATTTCAAGGAGTACGTCTGGTTCACTTAAGTTTCTGTTTTGTGGAACTTTTAAGAAATCTATTAGAGCTATAAGTCAGTGATTTTCAACCAGGTGTTTATTCCTCGCTGGTTGAATTTGTTAACTTCTAGATATATTTTTGGTGTCATAATTATGAAGCGCTGCTAGCATTCAATAGGAAGAGGTCAGGGATACTACTAAATGTCCTACAGTATCCTACAATGCAGACTGCTCATCATATAGAAAGGGATCTGGCCCAAGATGTCAATAATATCAAAGTTGAAAAACCCTGAGTTATACATTTAAACAAATTCTTAAATAACAGAGTAGTCTTCCCTTTATTGTCTCCAATGCTTCATTCACCTATTAATAAGCCATACTAACCCCATGTTTAACTTCAATACTAGATTATTTGTGATTTGGATTTTCCTGTTTGCTCAATTTTTTTTTTTTTAACATGGAGTCGACTTGAATAAACATCTTAATTTCTCTTATGCAGCTTGCAAAGACATGAAAGCTGACATTATGTTTCTGGTGGACAGCTCTGGCAGCATAGGACCTGAAAACTTCCAGAAAATGAAAATATTTATGAAAAACCTGGTGAGCAAATCTCAGATTGGGGCAGATCGAGTGCAAATCGGCGTAGTCCAGTTCAGTGACATCAATAAGGAGGAGTTTCAGCTTAACAGATTCACTACCCAAAGTGACATTTCGAATGCAATAGACCAAATGGCTCACATTGGAGAAACTACCTTGACGGGTGGTGCCCTGACCTTTGTGTCTCAGTACTTCAGTCCCGCCAAGGGGGCCCGGCCCAATGTCAGGAAGTTTCTCATCCTCATCACAGATGGCGAAGCTCAGGACATAGTAAAGGACCCAGCAGTTGCACTGCGGCAAGAAGGCATCATTATTTACTCTGTGGGAGTATTTGGCTCCAATGTCACCCAGCTCGAGGAGATCAGTGGGAGGCCAGAGATGGTTTTTTATGTTGAGAATTTTGACATTCTGCAGCACATTGAAGATGATCTTGTTTTTGGAATATGCAGTCCCCGTGAAGGTAGGCATGCCTGTGTTCATGAGCCGGAATATCCAAGTACCAGATGTGGATATGAGTCATTTTCTTCTCGAATTAGGTAGAGCTCTATTTGGACACTGTAATCTTTTCATTTAATTGAAATGTTTATGCTAGAATCTTTGTCCTGTTGAACTAAATAGACAGTGAGGAACAATCTGGGTTCATCTGGTCTCATTCCTGTTTTAGACAAAAAGACCTGGGGTGATGAATCCTTCATTTAAGAGAAGTGGTATTATACTAAGTCTTAGGTCAGGTTCCCGGGTAGCAGAAATTCTTATGGAAGTGATTTTTTTGAGGAGGTATTTTCAGAAGAGGAGGAAGGAAAGAAGGGCTAAGCAAGGAGTCCATCTTAGCTGAAGTCTAGGTGCAGCATGATTCCACGAGGAGCTTTACACCATGAATTCCACCACATAATTGGTCCTCTCTTCAGAATAGGGATCCAGCCTGCATACACTGTGCTACTAGATTTCATGTGGGTTTCTGAGGCAGTCAGTAGGGGGCATAACTTCTATACAAAGGGACTCCCTTTAAGCCTGGCATCCAGTCTCTACAGGTATTTTTTTTTTCTTTTTGTAATATCTAAAAACAACAGTTAATCAAATGAGGTATTTGTGAAAACACTTTGATATTTACTAAGTATTATAAAGAAGGACTGTGGTAAGTGGAACCTGAACAATGGATGCTTCGAAGGAAGTAAATAGCCCTGTCCCCACTCTTCCTGTGATACTGCAGCGTAATGGAAGTGATCAAGCAAATGCTCAGGGCTGGGGAGGTAGCTCAGCTGTACAGCCCTTACCTGTGATGTGAGTGAGGCTCTGAGTTCATGCTCCAGAATAAAAATAAATAAATAAATTTAAAAAAAAAACAGTTCAACGAATATAAGGGACTGATTTATCCTATGACCCCCCTAGGGCTTAACGGCAAGCATATTGAAAAGTCTGTGTAGGCAATGGAACTTAATGGAATTTTAGGGGAGGATAGGAACAGACAAATAAGGGTTCTGTTCAACTCCTACTACAAAGTTTGATGATTGTGGCCTGTGTTTTGTAGAAAGGGAAGTACACCTTGTTTTCAGTCCCTGTTAATTCCACCCAGAACAAATATGAACTCTGAAGGGTTCCAACCCCGTCCCCCTCCAGTCCCAAGTAATTCAAGTATGATTTGCAGCCAGCCTAAGGCCAGAGGACCTATTTCCTTCTTCAGTGGAGTCAGCCTTTCCTGGAATTTGGTTTATGACTGTACACAAGGCCTCCAATTAGCGGTTAGGTACATTGGTTCTTGGGTTTTTAAAAGTCCTGCATACGGCCAAGGGGCCAAGGACTGGTTCACAGAGGAGGAGATGCCGAAAGCCTCCCGAGGGGGAGGGGGAGGAGAGGGGAGTACTTACACACAGTCCCATTTCTCAAGAAGGAATGAGTTAACGTTTGGATCCTACCTTTCTAAGGCCTGCTGAGACAATGCACTACATAAGGACAAAAGAGCTGACCCTTTTATAAAATAAAATAAACTCTCACCAGAATGGATGAGTTGGCCTTTAGAACTCAGAACTGATTCGCTCCTTTAGGTGGAACATGCTTCTCATGAGTTATTAATTGGGGTCTTTCCTGCTCTACTTTTCCATGGCATTGACCTCAGGTTTAAGAAGTTCAGTGTCACGCTAGGACAATTAAACTGGGCCAAGTGAGAAATGAGCTTTTTTTTTAATATTGAAGCCTAATATGAAAATAGATAGTTCAAGAAGGTCAAAAGGGGAGAAAATGTAACCTTGAAAGTCAGTCATCATAACCATGAAAACAGTATAGAGTGTTGCCAAATTACTTTTTATTTGGTCATTTCCCTAAAGGTTTATCTTAGGAATAAAATCTCAAGATCCCTATGGCTTTAAAGAAAAAAGACAAACTTGTATAAATGAAAACACATGTGGAAAGAACCGTTTTTACAGGAAAATTTACATGGAACTTTGATATATTTTTTAGTCCAAAGTTTTTTGAAATTTTATTCCTGGAGATCCTGTATTTGTCTTTCCAACCCTCCCAAACCTTTGGCTGGTTTCACTTCATACCTGCCTTGTCCTAAAAGCTTACCTGATCATTACTCTGTATTGGCAGAGCAAAAGTATCTGTGTCTCTGTTATCCAGGGAATTGGGCTGGAGTTGCGGCTCAGTGGTACTGTCCTTGCCCAGCATGCACGAGGCCCTGGGTTCGATCTTCAGCACCAATAAATAAATAAATAAATAAATAAAATAAAGGTATACAAATGTTAACAAGGGAATTGACATTCCATGTATAGCATGGTCCATGGAGAGAAAACAGCAGCAATTAAAAACAATAGTTTGAGGGTTCCCCAGGGCTAACCCCACCTTGACATTTCTTTCCCTTCCTCTTCTAGAATGCAAGCGGATTGAAATTTTGGATGTTGTATTTGTGATCGATAGCTCTGGCAGCATTGATCAGGATGAATATAACATCATGAAGGACTTTATGATTGGCCTAGTGAAAAAAGCTGATGTTGGAAAGAATCAGGTCCGGTTTGGAGCTCTGAAGTACGCTGATGATCCAGAGGTGCTGTTTTATCTGGGTGATCTTAGCACAAAATTGGAGGTGATTTCAGTGCTCCAGAATGACCAGCCCCTGGGGGGCAACACTTACACAGCTGAGGCACTAGCTTTCTCAGACCACATGTTCACTGAAGCTAGGGGCAGCCGCCTGCACAAGGGGGTCCCCCAAGTCCTCATTGTGATCACCGATGGGGAATCTCACGACGCTGAAAAGCTCAATGCTACCGCGAAGGCTCTGCGGGACAAAGGCATTCTCGTCCTGGCTGTGGGGATTGCTGGCGCCAATCCTGTGGAGCTGTTAGCTATGGCAGGATCCAGAGATAAGTACTACTTTGTGGAGACTTTTGGAGGCCTGAAGGGGATCTTTTCAGATGTGTCAGCCAGTGTCTGTAACTCTTCAAAAGTAGGTAAGCCTTGTCAATCAAGTTTTTCCTTATTATGAGCATAGAGCCAAATAAGGGAGATGCCAAAGCGATAGTCCCTGAGGGAGAAGTTTTCCAAAGAAGAGAGAAGGAGTCAAAGTTGACTCCCCAGGTGTGAGATCCCAGAACGTGGGAAGGCCTCATCGTCCCTTCATTCAACCTCCTTTCTCAAAAGAAGTACCTTCTCCAACTTCCTAATCACTTTTCCTAAACTATTCTAATGATGGGAAATTTGCCAGTTTGGAACAAGCTTTATTTATTGAGCACAAATTTGCTTTACCCACTAGTTTTTCTCCCTGGTTTACATAAGAAATCAAATGCTGTCTCTAAGAATCAGCATGAAATCTTCTTTCCTCTGCATTTAGGAATCCCCATTTTATTCACTTATTTCTAATATGGCACAAGCTCATTTAAAATGTCATCTTACACTTTTTGGTTTAGAGGGAGATTATGTGTTACTAAAATGCTTCAGCATTTTTTCCAAGATGTATTTTACTAAAAAACACTCTTTTTATTAGATGGATTGCTGTTAATGCATAATTCCAACATTTTGGTGCAGTTCTTTTTCAAAATCATTTAACTTTTCTGGTTTTCATATGCCTTGCATCCATAGAATGCAGCTACCATCTTTTTCTTTGATGAAACTAACAGAATCTTTCTAGATCTTCTCTGGGATAAATCTCTTACAGAAAACAAGGACAAATCTCCTTGTGGCTAATGCCTAAAATTTGATTTGTCCTTCTCAAGTCCACGGTCAAAGTTGGCACACTGCATTTTTGTATGAAAAGTTTGACTTTGAGCAGAAAAACAGTATTTGCTTTCCTGTATTTGAATCTGAAACAAAGGAATTTAATGAGCTAGCCAATTCTTGAAGTCTCTACCATATTTGTTTTGATGTCTTCCTTATCTGAACTGCAGGAATCTCAAACACCTTTAATCTTCTCTGAGGTGACAACGAGGAGTAATTAAGCTGGGTCAGTGGTGGGATCACTGAGGAATTCTGGGAAATGATAATGCTTACCAGAAAGCCAAGGATCACACAGGAGTGTGTGCCAAGCATAACTCATTCATTGGCCTCTCTTATCTTTTTTGTTTTGTATTAATACCAGAGAAGTAGCTCTCACATATTAAATTGTTTGCTCAAAAGTATTTTTCCCCCACTCAGGTAGGTATTTTTGCCTACATACATCAGTAAGAGGTCTGAAAGAAGAAGAAAATCAACTAGATATACACCAGAAGGCATGCTTAAAGCCCTCCCACTGATTTGACTAATAAACCAGAAAAATATTTATTGGCTCATCTGGCCAGAGAGGCCAAGTCAATAACATAAACCATCTGTTTCTGTTTGAATTCCTCAATGGATATGTGTTATTTTGTTTTTTCTTGCTGTGCTACTACTGTCCCTGGGCTTTCTGGAAGGGTTAAGACTAGGTGGCACATGAGAAAAAGTTTTCTGTAGCATTGTTCCTAGTTCTCTGGTATCTCAGAAAAGAAAATGGCGTCAGACCAAATGGACAAGCCAAGAGAAATATCAAGAGATGTGTGAGTGGTTCATACCTCATGCTGCCTATATGAATTGATCATTTGTTTTTACTTCCCTCCAACCAATATGACCAGAGAGTAGCATTAAGATAAGAAACCACTTTCAGAAACATTGTCTCTATGTAGCTGCAAACATTTAATTTACTCTTGGTGGATTAAAGAAAGAATAATACTCTGGTTTTTGTCATTGCTGTTCCCTTTCCTCTCCTTTGTAGATTGCGAAATTGAAAAAGTAGATCTTGTTTTTCTCATGGATGGTTCAAACAGCATTCACCCAAGTGACTTCAAGAAGATGAAGGAATTTTTAGCATCTGTTGTTCAAGACTTTGATGTTAGCCTCAACAGAGTGCGCATAGGAGCAGCCCAGTTTAGCCATACCTACCAGCCAGAGTTTCCACTGGGAACATTCACGGGTGAAAAGGAGATATCCTTTCAGATTGAAAACATCCAGCAGATCTTTGGATACACGCACATTGGTGCTGCACTCAGGGAGGTAGGGCATTACTTCCGGCCAGACATGGGTAGCAGGATAAATGCAGGGACCCCGCAGGTGTTGCTGGTCCTCACAGATGGCCAGTCCCAAGATGAAGTGGCTCAGGCTGCTGAAGAGCTGAGACGCAAGGGTGTTGACATTTACTCGGTGGGCATTGGAGATGTGGATGATCAGCAGCTCATTCAGATCACAGGGACTGCAAAAAAAAAGTTGACAGTTCATAACTTCGACGAACTCAGAAAAGTCAAAAAAAGGATTGTTCGAAACATCTGCACCTCGGGGGGTGAAAGCAGTAAGTATTTAATAAGTTCTTCGTTTTCATTCCCTCCACTGCCTTACTGACGTTGTCCTCAGGCTGGATTTGTATCCCCTGGGGCTGCCGGGAGAATTTAGTTTTGTGCCTCTGGTTCTCACATTTATATTTTTTCACAGTCATCAAGTATTTTTTGTGACTCACGGACTGAGAAACAGCATATTTAGATTCTGTGTCTCTTTTTTCACCCTCCATCCTGGGAAAGCAGGCTCCCTCTGAGAAAGGAGGGCTTCAGCTTCAGAGTTTGTGAGGACAGGGTGGTTGTTTACCATCTGGCTGGTTTCAGAGGTTGAAGGACATGTTTCAAATGAATAAGAACTTGTGATGTTGGGTGTCTGGCAGTTGAGCAGACAGGGCCTCCAAGTGCCATGGGTACCAATATGGAAATTTATATTTTTATTATGAAATTATACCACAGAAACTAATAAATATCTTAACAAATTAGCATATTTTGACATTGTCCTAGTAAGAAGAAGTAAAGTGTCTTGAAGGAGAGTAATTTTTTTTATTAGTATAAAAGTATTCTCCAGGTTGGCTACCATTCTAAGTATCCATGGTAAACATTAACTCCAGATTTCCACCAAGGAAAGGAGAGCCACAGGTCATCAAGAGACCTCTGGAGACAGATAGCTGGAGTACAAGTCCCTGCTCTAGCCAATTTATCTTGGTCAGGTTGTTTAACTTCTCTAAGTTTAATTGTCTCATCCATGGAATGTGAATGATAGCAGCACCTGGTTTTAAAGATCATTGTGAGGATTAACTGAGAAATCGCATATTTAAACTTTACTTTGAATAAGTATGACACCTGGGATGTAATTATAAAGTCACTTCATTTTTGTCTACCACTGACCCATTAAATTTATTCATGGGGGCTAGCTCTTCCCTTGCCCCTAATCACTTCCAAGAAATAAATGAACCTCCTTTTGGTGATTAATATGTCTATCTCAGTGTAACTATTTAAACTTCATCCAAGGTTATTCCATTTTTCCAGGTTGCCATAGGCTGCTCACCTGCCATGAGAGAAGATGTCATACATGATTGACACTTTACTTAATGTTCCCCATCTTTTACTGCTGTCCTTTCTCCTAGACCCTGCCCCCATCTTGCTAAAACTGATTTCTAGCCTTTCCAGAATGGGGTGGGGAAGGGAGTGGAGGTAGATAGAAGTCTTTACTTGACAGTACTTGTCAGGAATTGGTTTTCTTTGATGATAACTGATCCAAAGCTGGGCCAATTTGTGAGTCCTTCAAAGATCCTCTATCCTGCTCCACCTCATCCCATCCCCCACCAAAATCCATTTCTTGGGGTATCTCTCCACTATATCTCCTTTGCGGAGGCCAAATATGTCTGAATTCTAGATGGTCCCTTATCCCTTCCTCAGTCTCTGGGTGATGATTCTGGCTTTATTCTGTTGAGGTCTCTCTTCCCCCCAGGTAGGCTTCTTGGATGGGAGATGACAGGAGCCTCAACACCTCTTTCTTATACTCAGCCATATCAGTTCCACCAGGGACAATAGCATATCATTTGCCCTAGTAAACACTGGAAATTACGATCCTGTGTCTCACTCCATAGAGATTCCAGGCTTAAGTTATCTCTGAAAGCTCCTTTCTCGACTTAGAGGAAATTCTCTCCCGTGTGTGTGTGTGTGTGTGTGTGTGTGTGTGTGTGTGTGTGTGTGTGTTGGGAGAGCTCACGGCATGTCAACAGTGCTTTCCATAAATACTCTTCTCAGCTCCAATCTCACATCTTTTATAAGACCCAACTTGGAGGTTTATGGTTTAGAGCCCTGACATTGATTAGGGACTGTCTTTGTACTTCCTGCTTTATTATCTACTCATACTTTGGAATGTATCTGATTCCCTCAGCCAAACCTTCTACATCAATTTCCTGTTTCACATGAAATACCCGTTTCTAGTTATTAGGCAGAAAATTATCTTAAAACAATCTAGTTTCTACTTGAGTGCATTAAAAAAAATGTGGAACATAAAATACAAAAATATAAACTCCAAGTAGTGAGTGAGTTATCTTTAAAGGAAATAGCCATGAGTGCAAAAAAAAAAATTATATTTTTTTAAATAAGGAAAGTACTCTAAATTAAGATGAACTTGAAGTCATTACTCCAGCAAGCAAGAATGTGAGGGATTTGTATCCAAGCTATGAGCTGAGGACTGATGTGGCTGGAATGAGCACTGATAAACCTTCAAAGGCCTGTGAGAATATATTAAGGGATGCCAATTCTTTAATACAATATAATAAA
This sequence comes from Sciurus vulgaris, assembly GCF_902686455.1. Lineage (NCBI taxonomy): Eukaryota > Metazoa > Chordata > Mammalia > Rodentia > Sciuridae > Sciurus > Sciurus vulgaris. The sequence goes on from NC_136470.1 coordinate 118,108,600, forward strand.
TCTAGGAAATCTAGGAAGTCAGACAGTAGCTTAGTGTGATTCAAACAAACTGAGTTTAGAGCCTGGACGGTCACTCTACTTCTTATTTCACTTGTCTTTTGGTGACGGAGATTGAACCCAGGGCTTCCACATGCTCAGCAAACACTCCACCTTGGAGCTACACTCCCGGTCCCGTTTGCTCTGCTTCTTAACAAAATATGCCTAATTTTGGAGAAGTCGCTTGCCTTTCTAAGTCTTTGTTTTTCTCATTTGTAAAGCTGACTCATCTCCAAGATTTTCTTTAATTGTAGACTATGATGGCAAAATGTGAAAGTAAAGTCAACTGCATTGGAAATATTCAGGAAGTTACTGAGAATCAGTACTTTTTTTTGAGCATCTCTGAAGGGTCAAGGCTGGAGCTCTAAGAACTTCAAATGTATTATCTCATTTACTCTCTTAACACCCTATATGAGATGGAAACTGGGACTGGGAATATAGCTCAGAGGTAGAGCACTTGCCTAGTATCCCTGAGGCCCTAGGTTCAATTCCAAGCACCACCAAAAATAAAAACAAAAGTAAATAAATAAATGTGGAAACTGAAAAAGAAATGTTGGTAGTCTGGTTCAGATCATATAAGAGTAATAGATAAAGCACACTTTGAAAACTAGGTTCGTCTGATCCCAACCCCCTCCACCCCGTTTTTTTTTTTTTTTTTCTCCTTTTGTTAAATTTATCTGTTTTCTTGACATAGTTGTTGTGTAGGCTATCTGAAGCTGACAGTATAAAGGACTAGTGTCAAAGTGTTGTGCTTCACCAATTTCATAGCTGGAGTTTATGAAGACATCATGGGTTGATATTGAAATTGTTCCTATGAGCTGCTGCTCCTGAAAGAAACCATTTTCTGTCACTTCCAGCAGCACAGTCTAGCAGCAGGACTAGAAACCTGCATGACCTGTCATCACTGGCCACCCAGGAAGTGATAAAATAGGGTGGCTCAGCATATGGATTCCCGAAAAGCCTGGATCTGAATCCCAAGCATGAGATCCAGTCATAACTGTGAGACCTTGGGCAAACCTAAGTCACAGCTTCTTCTTCTGTAAAATGAATATTATGAGAGATTTTACTTGTTCCCTGTTTTATAAGGATAAGCGAGACCAAAAACGGGAAGTGCTTGGTAAATGTTCAATAAGTGTAATAAGTGTTAGCCTCTGTCATAGCCTGTCGATCCTACAAAAGTAAAAACTGGAGTAATGGGGTTAGTTTGTAGGAGAACAATTTACCAAGGGTTCTTTAGCTTAGGAACTTAAATATTTTATTGTATTTTCTTAAGGCCCTCAATTTAGACAGTGTGAAGATGATTTTTATTTTTCTATTATTTTATTTATTATAATTTTTCTTTTGCATTATTGGGGATCAAACTTAGAGCCTTACACATGCTAGGCAAGGGCTCTACCCTGAGCTATAACCCCAGCCCAAAAATTACAATATTTTAAAATTTTAGAGCTATATTCAAATTTAATATGCCAAATTATCCTAAGTAGCTAAGCTCCAAAGTCTGACTTATAACTTCACTCAAGCTTACTCCCCTAATTTTTCTCTGAGGGGCTAATCTGTCCACCTAGAGGAAACTTGGGCAGTTTTCAGGATGGGAACGTCCAGTCTTTTTGGCCTGAAGCCATGAGTAGGTTGCAAAGGAGTTAGGAGTACTTCTCATCTTTTGCACCTGTAATCATGGATAGATGGATCAAAAAGGAGATTAAGCAAAAGGCCAGTTTAAATTGAATGAGGTAAGAAACAACTTGAGGATTTACTTGATTCAAGGAGCTTGAGAAATACAAGGGGAAAATAGAAAATTGTTTCCGATTTTTCTTGACAAGGAGCTCTTTATGTTTCTGCTTTGCTGGATGCTCTAGAAACAGAACTCAAAGCAAAGTTTATGTGCTAATACTTTATTGGACACACAATAAAGTAAAGCAAGACTGTCTAGCAGAGAAATGATGCAGGAAAGAAGGGAAAGTGAGTTCAAGGTGGTATGTTGCCAAGCTACCCAAGGCTTCTTAAGAAAGCACAACTGGCACGTTGGTCATGCAGAGCATGACCAGAGACCCTGCACAGACCAGACCAGCACGGGGAGTACAGGAGAAGACACATCTTTCCATTTACTTCTCTCATAGGTTAGCATTTACCCCATGGAGAGTTGGCCCTCCCACACCAGCAGGTTGTGTTATTCAGCTCCTTGGAGAAACTGCTGGGGAAACCAGTGCCAGGATCCATCATAAACATGTGGGAAAGGAGCCAGAGCCTCAGAGTTCACACGGGTTGCATGCACACGGGCACCAGAGCCAAAGCAGCTCTCTTGCAATGAACACAATGGAGACCCCCTCAAAACTTGCCCCTCATCCTGTGTCTTAGGAGACCAAAGGATGGTGGAAGTTGTGGTTCTTTGTGGGGGTCTTCTCTGCCATGTCCCACACAGATGAGAAAAGAGTTAACTGCTGGAGGAGGATGTTGGCTATGTATCACTCAATTACCCCAAAACTTATCAACTCAATAAACACACAAGAGCCAATACGCTTTTTAAATGAAAGAGGGCGTGAGGGGTCTGGCCATACCAGCTCTGGCCTCTTACAACATGGAGTCGCCCAACTGTCTTTTATTTATGATATACAGGTAAAGGGGGCCAGGACCAGGAGGAGCTTCTTTTGTGATGGACAGGATAGGGTGGAGTTAGGGGAGCCATTCTCTTAGGGGGGAAATTCCAGGAGGAGACAGGGAACCACTCCCACAGAGCGCCACATGCTTCCCAGCAGTTCCTAGAAGTCAGGCCTCTGCGTCCCAGGGCTCAACCTAGTCTGATTCTGCTAAAAAGGACGGCTTCCCACAGTTTTCCACTGGACAGAAGTCGTAGTTCTGTGCAGAAGGAGAAAGCAGATGTGGAGCTGCATAAACTGGGACTGTTATAGCACCTAACTGTATTTCCCTGATCATTCTTTCTCCTCTTTCTTCAAAGAAACACCTTATTTCAAAGACCCCTGAAAATCTCTCTTCTACCCAGCTGATCACTACCAAAAGGCCCATGTTCTGCACGAAATGTTCTCAAGATTCTGTCTTCAAATCTTCTGAATATACCATAGCTTCTGAACAGTGTTTCTTAAGACTAAGAATCTGCTGTCCTCAACTCTAACTAAGGACTTTTTTTTTTTTTAAAGAGTAGAATAAGTAGAATCAGCTTTGGGCCTGGCTGGAAAACATGAGAGTGTCTAGTCCAATCTACTCTTTTTTGTTCTTCTCTGTTTTTATTTCCAGATACATAATCCTTTTGTTTTTATATCAAGAAAAGTAATGCCTAGAGAGGACAAGAGATCTGCCCAAAGTCATTTAGCAGTAACAGAGTCTTGGCCAGCCCATGACTGAGATGAAGCCTCCTGTCTTCCCCAAGACCTGCCCCTGGGCTGCCACACTGGGGGACTAGGCAAAGGCTCAGAATGCACTTTTACTTCTATTTTTTTTTTAATTTTTCATCTTAATTTTCTTTTATTGCTCTTCTCTATTCCCATTTCTGTTTTCCTTATCAATCAATTTTAGCCCCCTCCCTAGCTCACATCCCAAACTATTCCTGCATCCAGTTCATTTGAATCACGGTTGCCAGATTCATTCCAAGGTACAGCTCTTCCATGGAGGACTCCAGTCCTCAAAACTTCCAAGGGCTCCTGACTTAGGGCAGTTCCCTCTTTAGCATTTCCAGGGCCATTGCCCTCAGTCAGCAAGGCCTCATCTCCAATTGTCCTTAGACACCTGGCTGCTCACACACGTTGTTTGCTAAATTCCATTCCTTTGCTCACTTTTCATGGGACCATTTATCTTACTGACTAGTTTTCTTTCCAGAGAATAAAACAATTCAGGAATAAAACTTTCAATCTCAAGATATGAGAAGATATAAATTTAAAAGGAATATTGGAAAGGATGTGCTCTGATATTTCCTCCTAACTGGTTTCTTTTTTTTTTTTTGTCTTGCTTTCTGAGTATACAAGACGAGAATTTTTAATAAAGTATAACACAGCAAAGTACTAAGGCCAGACTTCTAGACTTTTTGATAACATATTGACTTACCTTAAATCTCATGGTGAAAATTGATAATCAAATAGGGCTTTTATTTTCCCTCACCTAGCTCCTTGCTCATTAAAAAAAAAAAAAAAATGAATCAAGTTATGGCCCTTGTTTTAAGAACTGAAATTGACATTTTGGTTTCAAAGACTTGCCAATCACCAACTAGCCAGGATATCTGGGAAGAAATGCAGGCAGGCATATGTCCATACCAAAAATACCCAAAAAACTGCTGATCTAGGCAAAGCAAATAAAAAAATCACTCACTCCCCTTTATTGTTTCAAGCAAACTGTACATGTTGTTTGCTGAAAAAGGTTAGAATGTTTAGCCAACTTGAAACTCTTGAAGAAAAAGAGTATGTTGTATGAGTTTATCCTTTAATTACCTACCTTTAGGTAGCTCAGCTTAAAATGTCAGACCCATTCTGATTTCTCCAATGGTGTTAATAAGGATAAGAGCAAAGCTCTTTAAATGAAATACTTCTCTGAGTACCTCTAGACCCCAAAATGGAAGTACCCTTGTCTTCCTGAAGGGCTGAGCTATTGAAGCAGGGCCACCTTTGACATGGTCACATCTGGATGATTGGACTGCTGCTTTTTCCACTCTTAGGACTTAAACCAAGAAAAATCTCAAGGATTTTAAAATTTTTATTTATTCTTCTATGAGTGGATAGTAAAGGTCAAAAAGAGGAATTAGAGATCCTTTTTGGGAAAATAAATCATCAAAACCAATTCTTTGTGATTTATTTTGTTCTTAATTACTTTATTCAAAATGTTTTTACATTTACCTTATATTTATTAGAATTCAATATCTGTTAAAAGACCTCAATTGATAAGTAGCATGATATGAGTTTCTTACTATAGATCATTAACATTTCTGCAACATAGTTTAGAAATACTTAAGTGACTTTGCATATCTAAATGGGATTATTTCAATGACCACAATATAATCTTTCAGAAATTTGGTTGCTATAGAACCATCTAGATCGCATATCAGCTGAAAAATAATAATACATTTGTACTTTTACAGGTTGTAAAAGAATGATTCTGAGCCGCCTCCATTCCCCTTCCCCTTTTTTGTTTTCTAATTCTATAACTGGAATAGAAATAAAAATTCCAGGAGCCTAGAATCAGACATCACATCAAGTGAAGGTGTTTGCTGACTTAGTAAGACATGCTTTTCCCTTGAATCCTAGATTGTTTTGTGGATATTGTGGTTGGATTTGATATCTCAACTCAGCAGAAAGGGCAGACTTTGCTGGAAGGCCAGCCTTGGATGGAAACCTATCTTCAAGACCTCTTACGTGCCATCAGCTCGCTCAACGGGGTAAGCTGTGAGGTGGGCACAGAGACTCAGGTCAGTGTGGCTTTCCAAGTGACCAATGCCATGGAAAAATATTCTCCCAAGTTTGAGATCTACAGTGAAAACATCCTGAACAGCTTGAAGGGTGTGACAGTTAAAGGCCCTTCTCTTCTCAACGCAAACCTCTTGAGTTCCCTGTGGGACGCATTCCAGAATAAGTCAGCGACTCGAGGAAAGGTAATAATATGGCTTGATTTTATTTGTTGCTGTGTGATCCCAATGAACTTCTTTGACTCATCTTTCTTTTCTTTTGAACACATTCCAGGTGGCCCTTTTATTTTCAGATGGATTGGATGACGATATTGAAAAACTTGAACAAAAATCAGATGAACTTAGAAAAGAAGGTACTGGACATGGAGGAGGAGTGGGGAAAGTGGCACTTATTTACTTTACAATCTCAGAGCCCAACGCTTGCTCTTAAGTTTCCAGGCACTCGAGTAGCACTGAATTTGACGATCTTTCTATTTTGCACGCACGCAACAGAACACAGAGTCCTTTAGAACATTGTGACATCTGTTTTCCTCCCGCTCTGGGCGTCGGAAACAGCTCTGAATACCAAGTCCAGTTCCTTGTCTTGGATCACTGTGTTTGCTTTTTCCAACCTTTCCTGGAGAAGGTTCCTTTTCCCCTTTCCCTGCATTACCTAATATTTCTACATCTTTAGTGTCAATGGAAGCAAACAGGTTATTTCTCCTTGACCAAGGAATGTGAGAATTAGATCATTTTATTCTAGAAATTGCAAGCATTGCTGGACATGTTTACTCATGTTTTGGGGCTTTATAATCAGTTCCCTCCTTCAGACCACAGATGGCCCAACCATGGCGTTGATGAGGTTTTGAAGCTCTGACACCATGCTTTTTTGGATTTTAGACCCAATGGCCAGTCTTACTTATTGCTTTTTCTGATTACAATATGGATCAGTGGAGGCAAAAGGATCCAGGTGTTCTGGTTTGACTAAAAAATGGAAACACTCTAAAAGTTGGTGTTATTGCTGTCCCACCCTGGTCCCTTCCATTGGCAGGACCACCCATCTGCCAACTGCTGTTGAGTATTGGCTACTAAAAACTCACAGCTTACTCAGTCCCTGAAGAATTAGACTTGGACAGAGGGCACCATCTCACCTGGGAGGTTGCTCCTCACTCGATCCCTGGGCAGCAGATACAGTCAACGATTTGGACTTTTGCCTCCAAGTGACACCAGTGCTGTGTGCAAATTATGCTCCAGAGCTCCCTAGGATCAGACTCATCTTAGACTCAACCTGAAATACTATCTTGCTTACCTTCTTTCCCTCTCCCCTTTTCTTAGAGTTCTTCCTCAACAAATTGTATGCATTCAATCCTCACCTCAGGCTCTGCTTCCAGGGAAACTGACCCGAGATACCCGACCCCCAGGTTAGCTAGTGGAGGCTGACTGGACTTCATCTTTTCTCTTTGGTTCTCTCTCCTCAATCTTCAATAAATTGCAAAGTTCTCTGAACTTACAGAGAACTTTTATTTTATCCTTTATTTATTACAGCTGTACTCTGTTCTGTCTAGTCTGAGCCTTTGATCATGAGAAGTAATTGAGATTTTAATTAAGATTGAGAACGAGAGCACTTAGTTTGGGTGGGCAGTTTTGTAGATGCCATGATTCTTTTCCATCATTTCAGCTTTCCTTTTGTGGTGAAAAGATGTATCTCTTACAGACAGCATTGAAGTTTCTTCTAGGGGATGCTTTGGAAAATCTAGAATTCTAAGACCAATCCTTTCTTCCAACTCCCACTGAAAAAGTAGTAAATCAGTGTTAAATTCAGAAGTTAGATTTTTTTAAATAATATTCTCAGAAATTTAGCATCCTTGACAAAAAGATCAAGGAATGAAGGTCATAATGTCCCTAAAAGGTGTCAAATGGCTCTCAATATGGAAAAGAAGCACCCCTGCTCCCAGTTTCTAAACATACATGACTTTAGTTGATGGATCCTCTGATCTATTGATCTAGAAGAGTCACCTTAATATGAGGTCACATATATACACATGTAAACTGCACGATCACCATGTAACCAGAGGAGACAAGAAAAAAGGCTCCTCGATGGTGGATAGTTTCATAACTTATCTTTGTGGGCTGAAGTTTGAATCAGTTTGTTAATTGCTTTAAATTGAATACCCTAGAATCTACTCAGTGGTTCTTTATTCTCCAAATTTTTGAAATCTCTTCTTTCTTCATTCATTCTTAGGAATTGAAGAAAATGTACTTAAGATCCTGTGACTTGTTTATTGGATGAGTCTGAAGGGAGCAGGAAAAGCAGTTATAAATAATAATTATATGCATATTTCCTGCAAGTTAACAATTCCATGATTCTTGTAACTCTTAAATTTTTACCTTTCCTGGTACAAGAAATTCTGTATTTCTGATAAGCTCCTGGGTGATGCAAATATTATGGTTTCAGAATCCCCCTTTAGTGGCAAAAATGTGCAACTTTTACACTTTCCTCTGTACGTTAGCATGTCCTTTTTTTGTGTTTTGTTTTTTGGGTTTTTTTTTTGGGTACTGGGGATTGAACTAAGGGGCACTCAATCACTGAGCCACATCCCCAGCTCTATTTTGTATTTTATTTAGAGACAAGGTCTCACTGAACTGATAAGTGCCTTGCAGTTGCTGAGGCTGGCTTTAAATTCACGATCCTCATGTCTCAGCCTCCCAAGCTGCTGAGATTACAGGTGTGCACCCTGTGCCTAGAGAGCATGCTTTTATTTATTTATTTATTTATTTTTAACTCATTGTCTCACTTCAAATTATAAAGGTATTGAAAGTTCTATTATTATTTCCGTTTTCTCTGATTTAATTCGTTTATTGTGGTTGTGTTGCTTATTAGCTTTACATTATGTGGTTGGGGTACATGGACAATAAACGTGAGTGTTCTTTTTGCAACTGGTTATTGAGAATAGCAATTTAAATATGTGAAAAGATTAATCCATCTACCTCACATGGGAAATTGTCACCTGTGTTGAATAGGCCTGAATGCACTCATAACTGTGGCTCTGGATGGAGCTGCCTATTCCAGTGACCTGGCTGATCTCCTCTACATTGAATTTGGGAAAGGATTTGAGTACAGGACACAGTTCACTATTGGCATGAGGGATCTTGGGAGTCAACTGTCAAAGCAGCTGGTAAGTTATTCAGAAAAGACTTGAAAATTTTATATTTCAATTATCTTGTATCTAGGTTTAATATTCATGTGCATAAATTTGAACTAATTCTGATCATTTGGGGAGTAAAGAAAAGCTTTTCTGTATTAGTGAGCAGTCTATGTAAGGGGTGTTTGAAAGAAATATAGCTTAGTAGAGATAGGTCAAAGCATGTTTAAGTGATATGCTTGGGGGGAAAAAAGAAGAAAAAGAAAAAAAAAAAAAAAGAAGACAATGAATATTTAAATAGCACTGGCCATCCTGCCCATATTACAGTCCAGGAGCATGGGTGGCAAAGAGAATCTGAGATGCAAACATGATTCTGCTCTTCCCCCGTCACCTCTGCCAGTCAATTTCACATTCCTTGCAGATCTAAGCATCCAGCTCACCTTGCTGTGTCTGATTCTAATGTTTAAGATGTGTTTTTACCAGCAACATGGCCTGTAAGTGAGAGCAAATTCCATATGGAGCTCAACCAGAGAAAGCAATCTGCTCTAATGCTGGAGGAGAAACTAAAGACAATGAACCCCATATGATGTATTTTATGAGCAAGGGAAAGATTTTCACAGTTTGTCTTCAGCCTTCAAGTTCTCACTGAATGTTCTGTTTTTAGACTCTGACGCCTGTATATATGATGCATCTTAATGTCATTTCTTTCAGAAACAAAGTTTCAAATTTGAGTGGTAGAAAGTTACCAAGCTTTGTGACACTACTTTTTCTTTAATGTACAGCTAATAATTTGTTATTTGTTAATAATTTGTAAGGTCTTTAACACTTTCCCAAAGAAGTGGTAGTTCCTGCTTTTTTAACACCATTGAATTTACATACAAATAGATGTTTAAACACAGCTTTTTCAGTTTAGTAATTACATAAAAATAATTACTAAACAATTATGGAAGTTTCATTGGAATTCCAATCTTATATGTATTTTTTCTAGTACTCTTGGCGATCTGTATTGGTAATCCATAGAGGAAGTTATTCTTCAAAACAATCCTGTTAGATATCATATAAATGAGAGACTGTATAAGAAAAACAATTTCAGAAATAGATCAATTTTAGTCTTCATAGTACTATATTTGATAATGTGGTATGTGACTGACCACCCCCCAAAATTATTTCTAATATGAAACCATAGAATTTATTTTGTTGTCATTGTTTGGTGTTACATATTTCAAGTTTTATTGCTTTTTCTGAAATTTTCAAGGAAATTTTATAATGTCATAACAGGAATATTATATAATAGAAAGCAATCAAAAAGAAAAAAAATCCCTAAATGGTTATAACAAAAGATTTATGTTTTTCATTGACACTAGAAATTTAATGAGAAACTTTGCATTTCAAAGAGAATTTTACATTTCTAAAGTGAAGCACAACATTTGCTACAAACGGAATTTTCCTAAAAATAAATCTGGTGGGTTAATTGTAAAAATGCAGTACAATATGTTAGCTATTCAGGAAATGACCAAGCCCAGGATGAAATTCACTCACATTTTTAAATATATAATGTGATTTTTTTGGCCACTATGTAAAGAGGAGTATTCTCCTCATGCCCACACCCTCTACAGCAAGTGCTTCCAAAATTTTGGCATGTGTTTTTGAAATCCTATCAAAAGTGTTCTGGAAGCGTTTACATCAGACTCCCTGCCAAGCAGTGTTACAGCAGGTACTATCTAAAACTCCTCTGGCAGAGAGATTTCACGAAACGGAGAAAGGAGAAAATAGCACGTATCATTTTATTGCACAAAGCATTTGGGGCAGAATTTTATCGACAGCACAATGGTCAATTCTGTGGTATGGTGGGATGAGAACAGGCAACCACTCTAAAAAGTGAATACGCAGTGAGTTGACCATGGTTAGATTGCTACCATTTTCAAAAAAACAAAAATATTTTTTGCATGGATTTGGGATTTCTCAGATGGTGGAGAATGCAGATCACAACAGGAAAGATGGGGACAAAAGAATCCTGGGCATTCTTTCTAGAGCACAGTCACTTTAATGGTGACTAGGCTACCAAAACCATCGTCGGAATCTGGGTCATACTGTTGAGCATTAGTCAGTTCAATGTGTGTGTGTGTTTAATAACTTTATTTAAAAAATTTTTTTATTCTTTTTTTTTTAATGTAGTGCCTCACGTGTGCTAGGCAAGCACTCTACCACTGAACCACAACCCCAGGCCTTGTGTGTGTGTATGTGTGTGTGTGTGTGTGTGTGTGTGTGTGTGTGTGTGTGAGAGAGAGAGAGAGAGAGAGAGAGATTTAGAAAGCAATGCCACCAAGTGTAACATATTTCTCACGTGTCCCAAGGTCAATGTTGCTGAAAGGACCTGCTGCTGTTTGTTCTGCAAGTGCATTGGAGGGGATGGCACAATGGGAGATCCTGGTCCACCAGGGAAGAAGGTGATTTTACATCAGCATCATGCTCCCTGTACTTGAATTGTAGTATGTCTTGTGGACGTGGGTTTAGATGGCAGTGAGGGGTGACTTTAACTTCCAGTGAGAACCTCCGTGATAACCATTTATTACACTCCTCTTTTTATGGCCAAGATAGATAGTTGTCAATTTTCCTTGACATGCTAAATTAGGATCTTTGAAGTTCCTTATAGAAGTCTCAGGAGAGATGACTGTCAAGATCTTGCTTACCCAGTGTTCAAGCAGAGATGACAACGATGCAGACGCTGATCCCTCAATGTTTAATAATGAAAACTTCCTCAATATGAGTAGCTCAATTCAGCTTCCATTTTTAATGATGGCAGAGTCTTCAAATTTAGTAGATATTTTGTATTATCTGCTGCAAATCAAGCTAGATCAGGCCACTGTACCATAGCGGATATTAAGATGTTGATGTTTCACAGATACATACACAATACAGGTCAATTTTTTTAAGTAACCAACAACGTTAATTTACGTATTTCCTAGCCAAAAAAATGTTTATGTACCCTTATGTAAAAATATTATTTTGGACTTTAAGAAATGTTCAAATATGTAAAACACACACACTGTGGGATATATTTAATAATGATTTCAATACAGCTTGTTTACATATGTGTTTGATTTTTGAATAATTAATGGACAGCACTAGAAATCCTGACTCTACAGAGTTGCATCTATGAAGAAAGTTTTGGACTAATTATTTCCTGAATGCTTCAATTTCACATAAAAAGAATGGTAGAATTAAAAGACAAACAAAAAACAGGGCTCAGAAAGAATAGGAAAAAATGTGTGTGGTCTGTTTTTCTATGTGTAGCATAAATTCTTAAAAAGTTTTACTTTTTTTTTTAATGAAAAGAGGATATTTGTAGTCTGTCAAAGGCAAATAGAGTTGTGTGTATGAATGTCTGGAAGGAAACATCCGGCACTATATACAATCCTGGAGAGTTGCAGGCAATATCAAGATATGCACACATGCACAAACTCACACTTGAATACAGGATACTTGTCTTGGAATTCCATCTCTTTTTAAAATATTTTCTTTTTTCTTGTTTTTATTGGTTCTTTTTAGTTATGCATGACAGTAGACTTCATTTTGACATAATTATAGACGCATGGAATAGAACTTGTTCTAATTCAGTCCCCGGTACCTCTCCTTCCCCCCTCTCCCCACCCCTGCTCCCTTGCCTCTGCTCCACCATTTACCCACAGTTTTCTTTTTAGTTGATTCTTGTGGATGTACATGATGGTGCGAGTCACTGTGGTATATTCATTTATGTGCCTAGGAAAATTGGTCAGATTCATTCCACTGTCTTTTCCTGTCCCTCCCCTTTCCCTTCCCTTCGTTCCCCCTTTGTTTACTCCAATGAACATCTATCCCCACCCTGCTATTGTGAATTAGCTTCCATATACCAAAGAAAACATTTGACTTTTGGTTTTTTGGGGAGTGGCTTATTTCACTTAGCATGATAGTCTCTAGATCTATCCATTTACCAGCAAATGTCATAAAGTCATTCTTTATGGGTGGATAATACTCCACTGTGTATATGTACCACGTTTTCTTTATCCATTCATCTGTTGCACAGTTATATCTCTTTTTGTGTGTGGGAGCCTGGATTGGGGAGGGTGGATTTATTTTTACAAACTCTTACTACTCCACTTGAAGTAACAAACTCTTACTACTCCACTTGAAGTAAAACTGTAAAGTTAAAGAAGTTTGCTTGGTACCTCTGGATTTGGGTCTATGGAATGCTAACGTTCTTTCCCTTTTCTTATTTCCAGGGACCCTCGGGTATTAAAGGCAGTGAAGGCTACCTGGGGGAGGAGGGCATTGCTGTAAGTCAAGGCTTTTTTTCAGCTTCATTTATTCCTAAAAACATATCTACAATATGAAATTTCTTGTATCAGTTCATAGGGAAACAAGGAAGGTCAGGTTCTAAGGATTCATGTGCAAAATCAGGTCCTTCCTAATGTTCATTGTGCTTAGCTTCAAGAGGTTTGTTGACCTACTGCCTCCTGTTGGATTAATATTGCACAATGAACTCTATGCAAAAGTCATCTTCTTCACCAGGCAAATCAAATCAGTACTTCTTTTCCCCTTCTGGTTCATTTTGCCAAGGTAAACCAACCTACCACATTGTTAATCAAAGCCCTCACTTTTTCTTGCATCTATCCTCCTTCCTTCCTTTCTTCCTTCTATCCATTCATCCACACATCCATTCATTCAACAGTGTGTATTTAAGCATCTCACCATTCACTACATGGATGCTTATCAATGACTCACTCATTCATTCATTTTTTTTCATTTGATGTATGTTAAGTCTCTCATATGCCAGGCACAGTGCTGGGCCCTAGAAATAAGAAAATAAAAGGAAAAAAATATGGCTCCTACATTAGGGAACTTCCATACTCCTGGGAGGACAAATGAGACAATGGCTTCATTGTTGTACACTAGGACTCTCCTAGAGGTACCAAGAGGTACAAAGGAGGGTGGGAGAACAAGAACCCAATAGCCTCCAGCACAGCCTTGGTGGGAGTTGGAACTTGAGAGGAAAAGACTGCAAACAGGTGGTAAGACTTGGGCAGACGTTGGAAGGAGGAGTAGGAATTTCTCCAGGCAAAGTTTGTGGGGAAGAACATTCTACAGAGGGAACAATATGTTCAAGAGCATAAAAAATTGCAAGTTTGCAAAATGGCACATGGTCCACATGGCTGGAACCCAGGGCACTGCAGGAGGGGGTGAAGTTATTGGGAGTCTCAAATACCCTACACAAGTTTTGGATTGTGTCTCCAGTTGACAGTCATTGAGCAGAGTTAAGCACAGGAGCACATATGATAGGGCAAATATGATTTCAGAGAGCAGGCTCAGGCAACGTCACCCATGAAGATAAGGTAGGCGTCACAAGTGCAAGTCTCACAGTCGTGTGCGCAAAGCAAAGAGTTGATAATCTTAGCTTGGGACAGTGTGAGTAGATAGGTGAAGAAGACTGAAAAGACATGATTTGGTGACCAGCTGCAGAGTGAGAAGCCAAACGCAAGCAGCATGAAGGTGGAATCCAAAGAAAAGCGAAGGACTGTCATCAGAGTAACTGATTTACTTCCATCCTTTGTTTTTAATAAGCACGAATTCAGATTGTAAACCATGAACAGTCACAGGCATAATTTTGCAACAACAACAAAAAAATGTGTTCAGTGTCCAACAAAGAACCCAGATTCCAGTTGGAAAAGCTCATCTGGATACGCACTCTTTTTCAGGGAGAGAGAGGAGTCCCCGGAGCCGTGGGGGAGCAAGGTACTAAGGGATGCTACGGCGCCAAAGGTCCAAAGGTAGGAGTCGCATCAGGTGTCACGCTGTCTACTCAACGCTCGGTTCTCTTCTGCAAACTAACTTTTGCCAACCTTTCTATTTTCAGGGAAGCAGAGGACTAAATGGACAGGAGGTATGGCAGAGGTCCATTCATTTTTCTGTTATCTGGAAATATTTTTCTTTTTGAGACCATGGGTGACCAGTAGATCATACAACTGAAGTTTCTGTTGACCTTCCTTTTTTAGCGTCGACAATCTCGTTTGTTTATTTTACTATGCTATGGATATTATTTGTCGACAGTCTCTCTTAAAGGAATATTTTATATTCCTCAGGCACTATCTAACAAACAGGTTGTATGCAAAGTTCAAAGCTGGACTCTTTTTGTTTACTGACTTCTTTCCACACAGATGCGATGCACTGTGTTCTAATTACAGCTGTCTTTTCAGGGAGAAGACGGGGAAAACGGAATTGATGGGTTAAATGGAGAACAGGTAGAACCTTTTCCTTCCACCACCAGGACACTTCTGAGCTATTTCCCATTAAGAGAATGGGAACTTGAACTTTTCCTTCTCTGTTTTTTTAGGGTGACAGTGGTCTTCCTGGAAGAAAAGGAGAAAAGGGTGATGAGGGATCCCAGGTAGGGATTCGATAAGGGAAAACCAAAACTGTCCTTGAAGTTAAACGGAGTAAAACGGTGACTCCAGGCGTATCAGTCAGCTGCCGTCACAAATTGATTTGTGACCATCGCTCATGAGACCAGTCACGCGCAACATTAAACCTTATTTCTTCCGTGTCTAGGGGCTTCAGCTGAGCTAGGGTGGGTGAGGCTGACCTCGGCTCCTGGGACTGCAGGCTGTCCAGAGGCTTTGTTCCATGAGTTTCCCATGCTCTTGAACCAGGAGCTCACCAGCCATGTTGGCCATGAGTGTTTTATGTCCAGGGCAGAAGCAAACACCCCAGACCTCTCAGGGCCTCGCTTGGAACTTTCTCAGCAACCCTCCGGCCTCTTTCTGTTGGCCATCTCCACTCCTTCCGCCAAACATGGGGAGGGAATCCTGCCCACCACAGCTGGAATCATTTCAGAGCTGCGTGGGAAAAGACACAGAGCCAAGGAGGAGTGAAGTGTTAAGGCCACTGAGGCGGCCACCACATACAAGCAGAATGAGGGTGGTGGCAAGGGTCCTGGGCCAGGCAGCGCATGGGGCCTTGCCACTCATTCCCATCTAGAATATCAGCACCAACCATGCTTCCGTCATCTGCTTTGTCTTTGAGTGTGAACAGTTGAGTCAGAAATTCACTTTCTAGCTAATACAACCACCTCGGGCAAATAGCTTGACCTTTCTGAGTCTCAGTTGTTTTATTTTAAAAAAAAGATAATAAACTGGGTGTGATGGTGCATATCTTTAATCCCAGGGACTCAGGAGGCTGAGGCAGGGGGATCGCAAGTTCAAGGACAGTCTCTACAGCTTAGTGAGACCCTATTTTTTAAAATAAAAAAATAGAAAGGGCTAGGGATGGACTGTACCCATGGGTTAAATTCTCAGTCCAAACAGAGAGAGAGAGAGAGAGAGAGAGAGAGAGAGAGAGAGAGAGAGAGAGAGAATAATACTTAGCTCATAGAACATTAGAAACAACAAAAGTGTCTGGAACACAGAGCTCAGCACTGTGACGAATAATCAAGCTTACTACCAAGTTATTTATACAATGCCCCCAAACTATTTTTGGAGGTGATCTCTTTTTCAAATTTAGAAATAACCTCAGTAGAAAAATAATGAAATATTCAACTCAGGAAGAGTATAAGCTCTTTGTTTATATTCTTATTAATTTCATCAAAATTTCTCATCTTGTCCTTATTTGGATTTGCATTAACTTTAGGGAAACCCCGGAAAGAGAGGCACTTCTGGTGACCGTGGATCAAAGGGCCTGCGAGGAGATCCGGTAAGACCTGTGCTGTGTGGGCTGTGGACTGTTTTAGGACTGGTCCCATGGGCCCTTCTGGTAGGGAGAGATGTTTCCCTTTTATGGTGCAATCCTCAGTTTAACACATCACAATCATAATTGTTGTAGAATTTGAAAACCTGGTACCTGCGTTAGATCTTCTTCACATTCTTGTGCTGCAGAGAGAGGAAGAAATTCCAGTGAACTTCCTTTTGAATATCTGAAGAAGAAACAAACCTCTTTCTCTCTGTCTCTCTCTCCCCTGCCTCTCTTTCTATTCTCCAAGACTCTTTCTCAATTGAGAATATGAACCTCCATTTCTGTGAATCCAAGGCAAAATCTGGCAAAAGTTATGACACAAAGTTTCAAGATCTGCCAAGCCAGCTCAGCATGATTATTATAGAAGTTTTAACATCAAAAGGGTTATTGTGAGAAAGTTTCTTCAAAATAAGCAGAACCAAGGTCATAGGTATGAACAGCCCAATTATAATTATCAGCTTGTGCCCATAATGTTTGCCCCCTGGGGCAGCTGGTGTCTGAACTTCAAGGTCAAAAACTAATAGTCCTGTGGCTGATACAAAGCCTCCTTTTGAACAGGGAGTCACCATAGCAACTGGGCAGTCTCCATCGGCACCTTCGCACCGAGAGTTCCCAGAAGAGGCCAGGACAGCTCAAGGGCCTTAATTCAGTCACCACCTGACAACAAAGGTGCCTGCTATCACAGGGACACAATCTAGCAGAGGAAGCGTGACCTTCATACACCCAAGCAGACACACACCAATGCAGGGAATGGGCCAGGTCCAATGGAACATCAGTACTACAGAACTTTCATGCCCACTGGAGTACATCTCCAAAACCTGAATGGACTCGGACTTAAGTCTGTTTTTAAATATTTGCTGAACTTTTTGTTGAATTGTCACATACTTCAGAAAAAGGCACAACTCTAAATGCAGGGCTTGATGAACATAGAGATGCCTTACCTCCTAGGTAAGGAATGAAACTAGCCAGCATCCCAGAGACCCCCTCATGCCTGCTCAGTCACTGTTCACCCTCCCTAGGTCACCACCCTCCTAGCACCTAAATTAGCTTTACTTGTTCCGGAATTTTATAGAAACGGGATCATTTGTTGTATACTCCTGTTTCTGGCTTCTTTTGCTCTACTCTATGCTTGTGAGATTCCTTCATGTGGTGTCTAACTTTAGTTCATGTATTCTTTTTTGTATAGTGCTCCCTTGTGAGAATATGCCGTGATTTATTTATCCATTCTATCGTGGACAGATATTTGGGTTGTTTCCAGTTGTTGCTATTATAGAGTGTGTTTGCCATAGATGCTCTTATACAGGTTTTTTTTTGGTGCACTTTTGTACACCTTCCATTGAATATGTACTTGAGGAGCAGAATTTCTGGATCAATACATGGATGCCTATATTCAGCCTAAATCTTTACAACCAATTTTCTAAAATGTTTGCACTGATTCACACTTCTACAAGCAATGGATAAGAGGTGTACTACACACCCATGAAAATCACTACAATTTATAAAATTTATTTACAACTGCTGACAGAATGAAGGCAACTGGGAATCTTGAGACTTTCTTTTTTTAACATGTCCTCCTCAAATATATAGTGTGTTGATCACAGAAATAATTTGTCAATATATATTGACAATGTGAATGTTAGATATACTCTGAAGATGAATTTATTTATAAAGCAGAGGAATTTGACTTGAAGACAACATTGTTCACTTAATGACATCTCCTGATAGTGGTCTGGTGACCTAAGAGTTTTGCAGATACAACTGCAAAGTATATAATTTAGAACCAGGAAACTATATACAAATAAGAGTAATTAAGAAACAGTAGTTTGCTGGGGTTGTGGCTCAGTGGTAGAGTGCTTGCCTAGCATGTGTGAGGCACTGGGTTCGATCCTCCTCACTGCAGATAAATAAATAAAGATCCATCCACAACTAAAAATTTTTTTAAAAAAAGAAACAGTTTTAAGTGTACAGACAATTCAGTCATCTATATGTGATGATCAGAAATTCATTTGGGGTATTGATACACAATTTCCATAGACTTTGATCAGAATTTTCCCTTGTCTACTATTGACTTGGTAATGATATAACTTTTTAAAAAAGAAACTGAATAATGTAAAAGAATTTGTTTTATTTTATTTTTTTAAAGTTATCTAACTTGAAGATGACTGAAAACTCACCAGAGCTTCTGTGAGGTGCTGTTTGTCAACCACACTAACTTCAGATGGCTTTTCAATACAGAACAATTCTTCCCACCCACTTGGAATATGCATGTCAAATTTAAAACAATTCTCTGTGCTTTTGTGTGTGTGTGGTTTTAGTGGGTTGCTATTTCAGGAAAAATTCAGGAGAGCAAGAGCGAGATAGTATAAATAGAATACACATCTGATCAGATTATTCAAAGGAATGTGTGCAATGGCACACATTCCTGAGAACCTGAGCTTATGCAGATTGAATCAGACTGAATTTGTGATCAGATGAAAGCTCATTTGGCTGTTTGGCGTTTCCCATTTTGACAGGAAGATCTGTGCGTGTGTATGTTTATTTCAAGTAATGCGGGGGAAACACTGAGCTAAATCTTTTACCTGATCTACAGAGTCTAGTAAGGTTCATCATTTGATGACATTCTTAGAAGTCCATGTTTAATCATAAGTTTGTGTTAAATGGTAATTTTTTTGTTCACTTGCATAGATCATGGAAATACTAAATCTATCCAAAACTATCTAAATGCACTAGCCGAACTATCTATATGCAATTTAGGTTGTTCTGTTCTATTGAATATGCTGGTGTGTGATTCTTTTTTATTATCTCGTCAATCAAATCCTGTAGAATTAAACTACAATTAGGGGCTTGCATGTCCAGTGGAATAAAATTCTGTACTTTGCTTTCCTTTTTTCCACTCACTATATTCACCAAAATACAATATTTCAACTTTGTCATTTAAGTATGCTCTGCTCAGAGTCAAATACTTAAACCTAAGGGGAGAAATTAAAATGTAGAAAATACTCTTAGGTTTAGGTGGATAGAGGAAGGAAATACTTTCTCATGTATTTTTTAGTTATATCAGTTATATAAAATAAACTCCAGATGCATCATTTTCACCCTATTAGCCTGCAGGCTCTGTAAGTACAAAAACTGTTTACAAAGTATCTGGAACAATGATATGTCCCTGTTGGTGATGGCAAATTACTTATTGATTGATGAAGGTAATCTGGGAGGCTATCAGCTGAACATCCCAGCAGCTGGCACTCAGCAGGACTGGGTAATTGTTGTCTCCTCTCAATTTATGGGAGCATTGATGGAATTGATTGGCTCAATTGATCGTCTCAGCATCACAGAACTCTGTCGGTGGTCCCCTACCCAAGTTAGAAAGTCTTCAGTTTGCCTGCTAAGGCTAACATCCGGCAATGTGTGCCTATTTTCAACCTGTTCCTGCTTGAATGTTTGCATGAATATTGAGGAAAAAGTTAAGATTCCAGAATTTCCTGAAAAACCAGAAAAGTAGGAATGAGCTTACGGGGGTAGCATATCAGGGCAACCGAGCATCCAGGAAAAGAAAGGGGACGAGGGGCAGGTATAGACTTCAGCATTATGCAGTATGCTTATATTACTGTGGGGGACCCCATCATGAGCATTTACTTTCTCCCCAGGGGAGAGGAGAGCAAAACCTACCTATTCTCAAGGATAAATTTACACCATAAGAAAAAGGAAATGTGCAGAGAAGGGGTAGCAAGAAGGGAACCTCCAGACCCAGGATGAGTTGACATCCACAGGAGGCATGCCACCCTTCCTTGCCTGGACTGTGCCTTCTGTGATGAGCTCTTACTTTCCATCCACACACTCACCTTAGGTTTCCATTCTCTTTCTGCCAAGGCCAAACATGGGAGGAAAAGAAAACTCTTGGAAGCCATTTGTCTTTGCAACCTATTTCGGTTTTCAAATGGGTTAGACTTCTTGTGTCAACTTTTTGAGGGATGCTTAAATGTGTTGTATAGAATTACATTCTTTTTTTTTATAATGTATTTTTTTATTGTAAACAAATGGGATACATGTTGTTTCTCTGTACATGGCGTAAAGGTATACCATTTGTGTAATCATAAATTTACATAGAGTAATGTTGTCTGATTCATTCTGTTATTTTTTCCCTTCCCCCCACCCCTCCCACCCCTGTTTTCCCTCTATACAGTCCTTCCTTCCTCCATACTTGCCCCCCTCCCTAACCCTAACTCTAACCCTAACACTAACCCTTCCCTCCCCCAATTATGTGTCATCATCCACTTATTAGCGATATCATTCGTCCTTTGGCTTTTTGAGATTGGCTTATCTCACTTAACATGATATTCTCCAATTTCATCCATTTGCCTGCAAATGCCATAATTTTATCATTCTTTATGGCTGAGTAATATTCCATTGTATATATATACCACAGTTTTAGAATTACATTCTTAAGAAGAAATATTCAAAACCTATGACCTTTTCTTTTTCTGTTTTTTTTTTTTTGTTGTTTTTTTGTTTTTTAGGGAATTCCTGGATTTGACAATTACATCGAAGGACCCAAGGGCTTGAAAGGAGAACATGGAAGACAAGTAATTATGTGGACATATGAAAGGAAACTTATAAAATGATGATGTGACAACAGTGAGACTCAGGTTCAAGTAATAGAATGTGAAATGCCTGATAGAGAATTTGAAATCAGATTGAATATACTTGGTGCAGGAAAACCATTGTTAGGAGCAATAATATCTTTTACTCCTGCTTATCGTCTTCCCTGAGATTTGAAGAACATTCTCTTCTTCTAAAATATGATCTGACTGCTTCACCAAGCTGTACCCTTGAGATCTTTATTCATGAATACAAACATCTAACTGTAACTTAAAATGCAGGGCTAGCTGATTTAGAAAACAACAACAGCAATAAAACTGTGCTAGCAAAAGAGTTTGGGGCCTTCCCAGAATCCGAAGGACAATACTCTAAAATCATGATAAAAAGAACAAGATCTGGTAGATTTATATGGCCCATTCCCTCAAGGCAAATCTCTTGAGTTGGATCTCATGAAATCTCACTGGTTCATCTTAACCTGTTTTTCAAGATTTTCTTTTTTAAATCATTATCTAAAATATATGTCTGATCCCCTTTTTTTATGTTCTGGGATTGAAACTGGGGTACCCTGGGGCACTCTACCACTGAGCCATATCCCAGCCCCCAACCTATTTTGAGGCAGGGTCTTACTAAGTTGCTGAGGCTGGTTTCAACTTGCGATTCTCCTGCATTAGCCCCCGAAGTTGCTAGAATTACAGACATGCACCATTCCTCTCAATAAGAAAGTTCCCTTGATAACTGCAGCTGGGGAAGAAGTCTGATGGGGTGGGAAAAACTTTTTGCTTTGGAGACAACCTACTTTTTGGAAGCTCTATCCCTTACTAGCTTTGTGGCTTTGGATCATTTTCTGTAAATCTCAATTTTTTCATCTACAAAATAGGTTAAATAGTCTACTTTTGGATTTTCTAGACTTGTAAATTTTAATGTAGTTTTTCATCTTGGGAAGACTTGTATCATGAGATTTTATTCACCGTCAGGTGTTAAGCTACACAGGTGAGTCAAAGAAGAAATCCAAAGGTAGAAATCCAAACCAGTGGTGGACGTCCCTGATTTGAATACTCTACTATGTACCCAGATACAAGTTAGACAGTGGCAATGAAGAGGTAAAGTCTTGTCCTTAGTGTTCTGTCCTGCTGGTCCACATCACCCACATGGAGATGTGATGTATGACCACTGGAAGTTAATCCACATTCCAAAAGGAGGTAACTCTCTCACTGGTTCAAACCCATCTGTCCTCCCTGGGGTACAAGCTGATGTTTAGCAGGAACTGTGTCCGCACTGGGCGATTACCTTCACATGTTTATTTGTTCCTTTTACAGGGCAGAAGAGGCTGGCCAGGACCTCCTGGAACACCAGGCTCCAGAAGAAAGACAGTAAGTGTCCCAGACAAGGAGACCCCCCCAGCTCCAGAGTTACATTGTCATGACAATGGCTGATTGCGCGGGTGGGTGGAATGGCTCCACTGAGTCTCAGTATCTTGGGGGCACTGAATTAGGATGTTGCTCAGAATAAGGCTGGTGAAGGACTTGGGAAAGACTTTTAAACTGAAGACGAAAGTGTGGATGCAGGAGAAATCATCATCAGGAGAGACTGCCCCAAAGAGAGAGAGAGGGAAAAAAAGCCCACGAGGGGGAAAGTGGTCAATATTTGGCCTATTTCAAGGCTAACTATGGTTGCAAGTGATGCCTTTTTAAGTCCAAAGGCCATTCCTTTACCAGATTTTACAACTATATGGTGTCGGGGAGGGGGGGGGGGGAGTGCCTGTGGTGCTGTGGTGTTTGTATCTATCTGAGAGTTAAGTTACTTCTATGGAACCCTTTGTGGATATCTTTGGTTTGTTTGGTTTTTATTTCATTGTTTTATTTTGTTGTTTTTTTTAATGTATACTTTACAAATTTTTTTTTTCTGTGCTTGACTGCTTAGAAAAGCACAGAGATTGTAAAAGAAAATCTTTATCCAATAAGAGAAAACTTAAATGAAGTTCACTTGGACACCTGCATCGGTCTAAATTAAGCCTATTTTGTCTCGTTTTGCAACGTTTTTCTTTTCATTCTTTAGTTATCCAGCCTCTCCAAGTTCCCTCCCCTCCCCCTTCCCCAAAATATAAAATGTTTTACAATTGAGCACAAAGAAAAAGTAGTTGAGTGCATCGCCTTTATTGCACATTGAACTTTCTGAGCAGAAATGGTTCACAGAGCTAGCTATTAGACTCCATCAAGAAAATATCTTTGTATCTTGAAGCCTACCCATCTTCTTTGCAAGGAAAGGAAATGGAAGTAAGAACTGAGATTACATTTTAAATGTGCAGAATTTGATTGCTGGGCAGACGCTTTAGTAATGCTGTTTTAATGCGTATAAAGAACTGCATTTGCTATTCATTTCACTTTCTGAAAGGGTGTAGCTAACTTACATACCCCTGGAAAATATTTTCAATTTAAAGATTATCATCCAGGAAATCCTGGCGTGCGAGGATGAGCATTTACTGTTTTATAGCCTCTAGAGACTAATGCAGTATTTAAACCACAACTGCTGAGAAATATGGCCCCTCCCTGCGTTGTAGATTCAGCCAGGTTCACAGGAGTTAAAAGCAGGAATTCCAGTTCAAAATGGCAAAGTGAAGGTGTTTTTTACCCTATGGCCCTTCTGTGCAGCTCACACAAAAGAAATCCAAAATAGAGAAGCAAAGAGGGCCACAGCTTCAGACCACAAATGATGACAAATACTGACCAACTATTTTAAAATGAGGAACCTAATGAGGAAGGGATTGGAGGGCTAACACACACTGACTTACGTCTCGAGCTGAGATCAGCTTTCTCTAAGAGTAACTGTCACTGTCCAGAAAGCACTGGTGAACAAAATCCAGAGGCACCGTGGGTTTGAGAGGTACAGGGAACACACCCCTAGAAACAATTAGCAGAGGGAGAAGAGAAAGGATGAGAAAGTGAAAAACAGTCCATTGGTATTATCTACAAATACAGCCGGGGCCCACAGAGACTGTGAACAACGAGGACAGAGGAAACTGCCTATCACCCGGACTGTAGGGGCTTCGTGTAAGTTCCATGAATCTCTTAAACGCCAAAAGCTGGAGGAAGATGTAGCCCTGCGGTACAAGAAAGAATTCATGTGATGAGAAAGTGTTTGAAACAGCATTATCTGTCTCAAAGCTACCAGCTCAATCTCAGCTACGCCTCCCCGTAAATTCTGCAGTCCACAGGTGCTCCTATTCAAAGGTGTCTAACGATCAGAAATACTGCCAATCTCTTTTGTGAATTAATCAGGTGATTAATAATCAGCAGCTTCCTAGGAGAGAAGAAAAATCATTACCAACAGGTAAATAAACCCTCATTAGAAGAGGAATTATTCAAGGAAAATGTACAACTCCGGCAAATAGATCTTCAAAGTCTCAAAGAAATGAAAACAACATTATCACTCTAAAAAATATTCAGAGAAGTGACAAGACAATAGAAGGTGAAGGAAGAGAACTGGTAGTGCTTAGGGGGCAGTGGAAGGGAAAAATGGAGTAAAGTACAATACAGTGGAAATGTGACCACTCGATTTGTAATTCCTTCTATTTTTGTTTTTTGTTTTTTTTTTTTCTTCTAGTCAAGTAAAGTTAAATGTAATATTTTAATTTTAAAATGGTGGTGCACACCTCTAATCCCAGCGGCTCGGGAGGCTGAGGCAGAAGGATCAGGAATTCAAAGCCAGACTCAGCAAGAGTGAAGTGCTAAGTAACTCAGTGGGACCCCATCTCTAAATAAAATACAAAATAGGGCTGGGGATGTGGCTCAGTGGTCAAGTGCCCCTGAGTTCAGTCCCCAGTATCCCCCAAAATATAAAATAAAATAGCATGAATATATGATCCCTTTTTCACCCAAAGTACCATTATTTAGAATTTCTGTATGGAGAATTTGGGGTGACTTTAAAAGGTTTATTCTGTATACTTTCTCCATTCAAATATTTAAAATTCAGCATATATCATTTTTATAGTAGCAATAAAGTCATTATTATTTTACTTTTATTTTTTCATTAGGAGAACTTTTGTTAGATTCCATTTCTTTTTTTCTTTTTCACTTTCCTTCTTTTCTTTTTTTGTGGTTTTTGTTTGTTCTTTTGAGATATATATGACAGTAGAGTATTTTGATATTATATGTATGTGACATATAACTTATTCTAAAGGATCCCATTCTTGTGGTTGTACACAATGTGGTGTTTCATTGGTCGTGTGTTCATATATGAACATAGGAAAGTCACATCCGGTTCATTCCACTGTCTTTCCTAATCCTATTCCCTGCGTCCCTTCATTTCCCTTTGTCTAATCCACTGAACTTCTATTGCTTTAGATAGATATTTCTTCTAGGCACAGTGGTAGATGCCTGTAATCCAGCAACTCAGGAGGTTGAAGCAGGAGGATTGCAAGTTTAAAGCTAGTCTCAGCAATGTAGCAAGGCCCTAAACAACTTAGTGAAGAGCCTGTCTCAAAATTAAAAAATAAAAAACATAAAAGAGACTGGAGGTGTGGTTCTGTGGTAAAATTCCTCTGGGTTCAATACCCAGTATCTATCAATCAATCACCAAATATTTCCTTTTGGTCAAAATTATTGTCTTTTTATTTTTTCCATATTTTTATTGGTGCATCTTAAGTTGTTCGTAACGGAGGGATTTGTTGCTACATATTTGCACATGAATACAATATAACAACATAATTTGGCCAATATCATTCCCCAGTGTTTCTCCTTTCCCTCCCCTTAGTCCTTTCCTCTACTGTACTGATCTCCCTTTGATTTTTCATTATTATTTTAGGAAGAAGAAAAATCTATACCATTCACTGTAAAACAGTGAAATATAGGTAGATACTGGGCCAGGGTTATAGCTCAGTAATATAGTGCTTTCTGAGCACACACAAGGCCCTGAGTTCAATCCCCAGCACTGAAAACAAAATTATTTTAAATGTAAGTTGAGGGTAAGCACTGGGGACTTCTCAGCAGTAAGATTCTGCTGAACGAGTGAGTGAGTAGAAGATGGCTGGTGGCAGGATTGTGGCATGAAGGGTAGCGTTGAACTGACTTGACCTTTACTCACTCAACAAACATTTATCATTTATTGAACACCTACATGCACCAGCAACTCCACTAACTACTAGAGTTACAAACTCAAATAAGGTGTGTCCTTTGCTTTCAAGGAACTCAGAACCATGTTGAAGAGCCTGGTTTCTCAACCTCAATCCTGTTGGCCTTTGTTGAACCACTCTTTGTGTTGTGCTCTGTAGGAGGTTAATATCACCCTTGACCACTACTCACTACATGCCAGTATCACCCCTGACTTGGGACCACAAATAATCTCTCCTGACTTTGCAAAATCCACCCCCTACTTCAGTTGAGAACTATTGGTGCTGAGTGAGGCTAGTTAACTGTTGTCACTGCTGTACCAGGAGACTTGACTGAACTGGGCCATGAGGGGCAAGGAGGAAGGACCAGAGGCAGAGAGCAGCAGTGCTGGGGCGTAGTGGGGGAGAATGCAAGGCTGGCTCTTTCTGAACCACACTTTGCTAAGGATTAGAAAAGATTCTTGTGCCAGGGCTAATGAGAAGCAACTGTAACCTCAAACCAAAGCATGCCTTCATTCCTGTTCAGTCCAGAGGGCTGTTAGTTTTGCTTGGCCCTACAATATAGGCCTCCCTAGGCCCTCTGGTACCATTTAGCATCATTGTGAACGAGTACGCCATTAAGATTCAATATTGTGATGTTTTACCATTAGTAACATCTTGCTTTGTTCCTGGTGATTCTCTGTCCCAAATTAGTTCTCCCCTATCTAGGAAACTAGGTCCTGGAAAACACCCAGGAAGCCAGACTCTGAGGAATTCAGGGTCTCAGTACCCTGTACTGGCTCCTCTTGCTCTCAGGTTCTTTCCTTCTTGATGTGCCCACTCACATTGGCTTTAAAGATAGGTCAGTTTGTGTAGATGTTACCAGAACTCTACCCGCCCATGGGCAAACCATTGGGGCATATTGAGATTTCATCTTTCACTTATAAAACATTTGCAAAATCATGTCTTAACTTATTACATTGCTTGTTTGTTTCCCTGTCATATCTGCCAAAGTATCTCTCCCATGACTTTCCTATGGAGCTTAAATTCCAAGTATCCATTAACAAAAATTGAAGGCAATTACTTCTGGGTGTGTTTCCATTACTTGTGTGACTGGCGGATTCAAGTTTGTCTCCTTGGTTAGATTTAAAACTCCTGACTAGGGACAAGAATCAGATCTTGCTCACCGTGACCTAGAACCATCTGTGGCTTGGAAGGAGCAGGGACTCAATAAACATATGTTGCCATGATTCATTTCACTCAAGCCCTTTCAAAATCTAAGCCTAAAGACACAAGTGAACAAATGTTTATAGATGATGTTTCAAACATTGGGACCGTGAACCAGAGAAATACTTTTGAACATGGAGATCTGGTCTACATCCCTTAAGTTATAGCAGAAGCTCTTCCTTGTGCTGGGGTACAAGGTTCCTTTCAGTTCCTCCTGCTGCCAGCAGATGTATCCACCTGAAGCTGGTCTGATCATGTACACTTCCTGCTCCATGAACCCAGTGGCTCTTGGTGCACGTTGTACCAGCCTTTCATCCTAGTGTGCTCAGCCAAGCCATTCTGCTGCCTCCCTCTCTTCCCCCAAATGGCCTTACTGTCTCCACCAAATACTTCATCATCTAGGTCATACCCTGTGCTGCTGGAGAGACTGCTTACATCTTTAGGATATAAGACTTCTCCCCATCCTCTTGAACCCATATCAAAACCCTCTTCCTCTGGGAAAATTCTCCTGATTTGACAAATTGAATGCAATTATTTCTTTGAAACTCATATTTATGTCTCACCCATGTTTATGACATTTGCCATAATTAGCTCATAATACTTATCTACCTACCTGCAAAACCTCAACAATGAGAGTCTCTTGAGGTCAAAGATTGTACCTGTGTATACGATATTTATGCTCCAGTGGTACCCATCTAGTGTACTTTAAAGAATAGCAAATATTTTTCTGAATGAAAATATCTACTGGTAGATGTTTTCAGTACATAGTTTTTCTGAATGAAACTGAAGTGAATTGAATTGGAACAGACAAACCCTTGTGCTGAAGTAGTAGAAACAGCTTGTTGTCCTCCCTCTGACAGAATTTAAACTTTGTCTCAAGATGACTCACCAATGTTTGAAAGAAATGCAACTCTACTTACCCAAATGCACAGTCTTGTTTCTTAAAGAACAAAAGGTTTTAAAATACGATTCACATAATTTAAAGCCTACAACACTGGCCTCTCAGAGAACATTTCGAATTTCCATCAAGACAATGTCATCTGATGTTTACTGAATTTTATAAACCCTGAATGTGGGTTTTGCTAGGCCCTTATTGAGTTAAACAAAAACAACACTGTTATTGTCTCTTGACTTGCTGATCAATGAGAAACTGATATGGAAAATACCCATACTCCTAATTCCATACAGAGTAAAAAATTCACTTGATTATAAAGCACCATTATTTTGATTGGATATTTTATTAATATACTGAGTGAGTAACTGTTGAATGCTTGGGATATTACTTGGCTTTTAAAAAATAAAACTAGTTTGGCTTTCTTTAATTTCTGAACTTAATCTATTATAAGTCCCTGAAGCCAATTCTCCCAGTTTTCCTCTGGCTTCCTGCCTTTGACTAATCCACTCCTGATTTCTGGCTTACTTGGACAAGCTTGGGGGAAAACAAAAAGAAATAAAATTCAAATCAGTCAATTTTACAGCTGGCGAACAGCTCTAGTCAAAGTTTAGTGAAGGACAAACTATTGACCGCAGCTTATTCTCATAAGTATCTGTAGATAGATATCAATTGTCTATTATTTCAATTACCTAGTGCCCTAGGATAGAAATGCTTCCATGGTACAGTAAGTAATTGAATGTCTTAAGCACTGTGTAGGAACTATTATTTATGTCAGTGCCTCGAGGTTTCCATTAGTAATTTAAATCAAATATATATAGCATATTTACTAAATTAAGAATATCCATTTTTCCCTTTTTGTTTTAGGCAGCTCATGGCCGAAGAGGACATACAGGCCCACAGGTCAGTGATTATTTTTCTTAACTCCAAATTATTAGTATTTCATGTCCTATCAACCGGATAAAGGCTCTGTAAAGTATCTTTCCAGCCTAAATATCTTTTACTTTTTGATAACATTGATTATAGAATAAAATGTTGGAAAGTTTTAGGCTACAATTTCAAGAATTCAAATTTCAAAATAAAATGAAAAGTTGAGCACTTTAATTAAAAAAGGAAAACATTAATGACCAAAGACAGTATTTAGCCCAATTATTGATAAGTTGAACTTTGTTTGGATTTCAAATACAAACTTTAATAACTCAGTGAATAACCTTTCTTTTAGAATTTTTTTTTTTTTTCAATTAGCTCTCAAACCTTACTTACAATTTGTGGAAATCCCCATGTAAGTCAAGAAAATACAATGAAACTTTAATACCAAGTGCATATTCTGAATACTTTGTTAAAAAAAAATTAGATCAAAAATCATGTGATATCCCATTTGCACATATTGGTGATATATTATACATGCTTTATGAACCTACAATATTAAGGAAGAGCCACCATGACTTAAAAACATATCCTCAGATTAAAAATACGAATGATATGAATCTACATCATGCACAACCATAGAAACAAAAATTTGTACCCCATTTGTGTACAATGAATCAAAATGCAGTCTGTAAAAATAATAATAAAAAAGTACAATGAGGATAAATAATAAATCCACTCTTGATCACATCATGGTAAACTTCAGCATATTAAAGATAAAATCCTTAATCCTCATTAGAGAAAAAAGAGTTTTACTCATGAAGTGAATATATTAGATTGTAGCAGATTTTTATTCAGAGAACAGTAGTAGTATAGGTATACTTCAGGAATAGAGGAAAAATAACTGTTAACCTAGAATTTTATACCTAACTAAACTATGAGTGGATGTAAAATAGACACTTTCAATACACAAGAAGAGTTCACACACACACACACACACACACACACATACACACACACACACACACACACAGATTTGCTTTAGTCTGTTCCTGCAACTATAACAAAATGCCGAAAGATGGGTAATTTATAAACAACAGAATTTTAGGTTTTACAGTTCTAGGGGTTAGGAAGTTCAAGATCAAGGAACCAGCAGATTCAATGTCTGTTGAGGGGTTGACCTTTCCTCTGCTTTTTGCAATACCCTCACATGTTGGAAGGAGCTCACAACTTCCTTGAGCCTCTTTTATAAAGTCTTTAATTCCAATCATAAGGTTGGACCTCCTATGACATAATTACCTCCCAAAGGTCCTGCTTCTTAATATAATCAGTCCCATGGAGGATTGGGGGGAGGGGGTGGTTGATCACACATACATTCAGACCATAGCAAACTTCAAAGTTAGACTTCAACAGAAAGAAGAGCAAATCCAACAAAATGGCATGAAATAAATGAAATGAGAGAGAGAAAGTGTTAAGAAATCCTCCTTTCTGATTTCTAGGAAAAGGTATCAGTGATGGACATTTAATCACACCCAACTGTATAAGAACTGAGATATAAACCTAGGCTATCCTAATAGTTGCCTGAATCAAGCTTTCTATAATCCTTCCTTGCTTTTTTTGGAATTCTTCTCTGGGACAGAGTCTAAGAACAATGTGAAGAGAATGCTTAAGATTCTATCTCTAGATATTTTAATCTATTTGACTTTAAATATGATATTGTAAGATACCTGGAGATGTTTGAAGAAAACAAATTATTCGTTATTTTCAAGCCACATGCCCAAGAAAGATATAGCACAATACACATTTTATTAAAAAAGTAGAGGTGTGTGTGAATGTGTGCATACATTTAAGGACTAGAAGTAAATATACCATATTTCTACTTGATGAGTATTTGGATTTTTATTTTCTTCTTTGCATTTGTCTTTATTTTGTGCATTTTTGCAAAGATCTTCATTGCCATTGTAACCATAAGAATATTAACAGTCTTATACTTCAACAAGATTCTTAGGAAACAGCATTAATAGGTTAATTCTTTCTCACCACAGGGAAAAACAGGCATTCCAGGCCCAGATGGACTTGAAGGCTCATGGGGACTTAAGGGCCCTCAGGTATGTGTCAAGACCAATCAGTTGTGAGACCAAATTGCAAATTTGGGTGTGGACAAATTTGAAACCTTGATAGAAACCCTTAAACCACCCTGCAGAATTACAGGTGTTTAAAGTGTTTTCAGGGTAATAAAGTAAGGAAACAATATAGTTTTGATTTGTAAAGCACTTGATTCTTTTATCTAAGTTTTGTCCCAGTTAAGAGGTTGGTTTCTGGGTTGTAGGATAATCCAGGGAGACCTTGAGCCAAGGAAAATATTGAGCCTCAAATCTGGGAATTGTGGTCAATTTAGCACAGTAATAGCTCAGTGTTACATATCTGGATGTCCGTGATGTAGAAAAATTGGCTCTACTCTAGGAAAGAATTGCTCCAAATACAGCTGGAGTCTTCTGTGCGGTGATCTATAGTGTGGCACTCAGCCTGTCCTTTCCAGCTCACTTCTCTGGGGAGCTGCCTGGAGTGCTTTTTACTTTGCAAGGAATAAACCATTGTTGGCTCTTTACACCGATCACAGGAGAAGAGAGGAAGCTTGTGCCAGAGGGGGCAAAATGTAGCCTGCAACAAGGAGGAAGCAGAAGAGAGCAAATGCCAACATGAAAGAGAGAGGCCAGACCACAGAAAAAGAGAGGACTTTCTTTCCTTTTCAAACTTGGTTTTGAAAGGCTGAGAAATAACTGTATTGTTTGACACAGGCAGGACGATGTGGTTATGCTAGTTTTCAAAATTTTATGACACACAGTTAGAAAAATGAAAGCATTCTATATTGGCAGCTTGGTGTGTAGAAGTTCAGCAAAATATCCTTAAACATCAGAAGAGAAACTCACCAAGATTTCCAAGCAGTGAAGAGGCTTCCCTTTGGACCACTATTTCTTTACAGCTTGATTGCTTTTCTTTGTTGTTACTTGCCAGCTCAGGAAAGCTCGATTTTCGTACTTTTAAGTGAGAAATATTTGCCACTGGGAGTGTAGGGAAGCATTTCAATAGATTCACTGCCTTTATTTCATGTTAAACAAATAATACTATAGAATCCCTCCTTTGGTTTTATAGAACATGACCTCTTTCACAATGTAATTTAAACGGAGAAGCAAAAACCAAATACAGCATGAAGGTTTCTCTCTGCATAAGGAATCCACAGTTAATAGACAATATAATATTCCCAAAGTAGAAATATCTAAATTTCATCTTACCATTAGTTATATCTTCTTTATGACCAGTCTTTAGTGTGGTTATTGAATAGAAAACCTATTTAAATATTTTGATTCCAGATTTACATAATTAAGGATTTTTTTAACCTAAGAAATGTATGAGTTTATAGTACAAAGATTTTGAGGATAACTAGCCAGCCAAACTGAAAAGCTCAGCTATTCAATATTTCCTCCAAGACCCATTCCCTTTGTCTTCAGATGCCCAAGCACTCATCAGATTGGACGACAGTACCTCCACACAGATGAGGGGGAGCTTGAGAGATCCAGGTGGACCAATGGCATAACTGGAATTCTCTTTCCAATTTCTGTCTATGTTACTGACTCAGCATTTCCATTTTAAAAATTCAAGTTAATATTCAAGTATTCTCTTTTAGGCAGAAAATAATACTTGAATTCTATGTATTTAGGGCCCAAGAGGAGAGGCTGGTGCAAAAGGAGAAAAAGGAGGCCTGGGAATGAAAGGCCCTCAGGTATGTAATGAGAGAGAAAGTGACTGCATCTGGCTTTGGTCTTGGCTTTAATTTTGATTTTCTGTGGTTCTCTGCAACCCTGCAGGTGGAATTACTTACAGCCTGTGAACCAACGTCATGTCTTAGTTTGACTTCAGTGCTGGGTGTGGTGGCTACACACATTCTGGTCCCCATCTTGCCGAGGGGGCTGTCATTCTGTCATACACAAAGGTGGAAGATCATGTGTAGCTCTCTTCCTCCATTGCTCAGCTGAGGTTAAGAATTCTTCCTCTGTGTAAATCCCGTTACATCAGCCCCCTGATCTCAAGTCTCTTAGGACTTCCTATCACACTCAGAATACTGCTTATTATCATGATTCTCAACCTACCTGTGTAGGAGAAGCTCCTAGGGGGAACTATAAAACATACCACCACCTGGGGCCCTCCCCAGATCATGTAAATCAGAATCTCTGGAAATAAGGCAATGCTATCAAAGATTCTAAATACTCCCCAGGTGACTCTATCATATACGCAAGGCTGGGAATGACTGCCCAACATCAGCACTTCTCCAACTTCAAAGTGCATGAGAATCCTCTGGAGAACTTGTTAAAATACAGATTTCAGTCCAGGAGTTCTTGGGCAGGGCCTGGGATTCCGCACTTTCAAAGTGAGCTTCCAGGTGATGCTGCTGCTGCTGGTCTCTGGTCCACACTTTGAGTAGCAAGGCCCTACATGATCTGGCCCTTGCCTGCCTGCTATCATAGTATATGATTTGTTTAGCTGTCTATCTCCTTTTCTAAGATTTAAGCCTCCATGAGGTCTAGTGTTTTATTTACACTGTATCCCCAGAGCCTAGAACAGCAGTACCTGGCAACATAGAAGAGAACAACACATATTTGTATAATGAATCAAGCAGTAAATGAATGAATGAGATACATTTAGGAACTGCACTCTCCACTAACACTAGGATAAAGGGAATTCATTACTTCGCATCCCGTTAGTTAAATGGGGCAGTGGCACAACACTTAGGTGGTTGTGCTCATCATCAGAATATTTAAGAAGTTATTTGCATAAATGAATCACATGGCATGATGTTTTAAAGCATATTAGTAACTGCTCATGAAGGTATTTGTTCCGAATTTTGATGAAAGTGCTCCTTTCAAAAGCACGATAACTTTATAATTTTATAGTAGTACTAAATTGATAAAACACAACTATTTTGCATTCACATCCTTGAATTGTTAAAAGCTTGCCTGGTACTACAAATTGAAATTAAAAAAAAAAAAAAAACAGTAGCAATGTTAAGGAAAACATATACCAGGTGATTATCTCATTAGTTTGTGTAAAATATTGAGATGTAGGGGATCAAACTCCACAGGTCTTCCTATTTTTTTTTTTTTTTTGTTCTAGAATCCAATATGCTATTCCAGTGGCTGTTACTCTAGTAACTTTTCCATTTTCCCCATAGTGCACCTCTATGAGTGAGTGCCCTTTAATCTTTCTTTGGCAATATTGGTCCTAGTCATAAATCATTCAACTCCTTGGCATTTCCAGAATTAGTTAAGAGGTATCACTCTTCTTCACTTATCTGGCTGGAGAACATGATTTTCCTTCTCAGTTTATTTGCATGAAATAGCCTTGTCAACACAGTGAAAATGCTGTTTCAAAGATGTGTGGATTTTTTTTCTGTTCAGTACATGGTGAATGGGATACTCAAACTGTTTCCAAAGGAAAACCACAGAGACAAATGCAATGAGAGGTACAAGAGAGCATTCTTTATTGGCTCTGTAAACTCACTGCCACAGGTTTGTAGCATACAAGGACCAGCCACCCCAGTGGAATAATATAAGTGTTTTCTAACACAGTGGGCTTGAAGGATTTCATCAGGATACACATTTAGAAAAAGGGATGTTGGTGTTCTGAAGGCTCATTTACTTACACGGTATTAGGATGTTCTGCATAAATCCCAAAAGTGCCCATCCAGTCATTATGTGACTAGGATATAAAAGAAAGACACTTCACAATGAAAAGGAAGAAAGAGCTTTGGAAAGAATAGCTTATTGTTTTGTACCTTCCCTTGTTTCCTCTTTGTTTGATTTCCCTTAAAATCCTACCCTAATATACAACACCTCAGAAAAGAAGGAAAGACTAGATACAAAACACCAGTTTCAGTTGAAGCTGTAATTATTCTTTAAACATTTATGCTGTCTCAATTAAATAATCACTATCAAGAAAGGATGGAATTGTTCAATGCAAATGGGAGCACAGGTAGAATTTCTGTTGTTGTCTTTACAAAGCATAGCACAGTGGTCAAGAGCACAGAGTCTGGAGTCATTTCACTAATTTGACAAAATATTGTAATTACTTTCTTTTATCAGGTCCTATACTAGGATATGAGAATGAATCCAAAATAGACTCTAACTTCGAGTGCACCTGGTCTCATTTGTTCTAGATTTGTACCTTACTAGTTGTGTGATCTTGGGCAAATTTATTTAATATCTCAGTGTCTCACTGTTCTCTACTGTAAAATAAGAATAATAATAGTAGCTGCCTCATTAGATGTGAAAATTAAATGGTCTAATATATGTAGGTACTTAAAACATTACCTACAGTCACACTGTATAAGTGTTTGTTATTACTACTCCATTTTGTCAATATCACCTAATTTAACAGAGATATTTTATGCCAAAGAATGTGGGTTGCTGTTCTGAGGAAAACCAGAACAGTAACATAATAATATGTAACTCATATCACAACACTCGGTTTTCATCATTCTGCATAATCTAAGTTGGACAGTCCATCAACCAACTCCTTTCACTAATTTGACAAATTACTGTAAGTGCTTTCTATGTATCAGGCCTTATACTAGGATATGTGGATGAATCCAATATAGACTCTAGCTTCCAGTATACCTCGTCTCATAAAGGAGACTCATGCAAACAAATAACAGAGGTGTATTGTACTAAATGTTAAAATAGAGTTTTATCCAAGGAAGGGTGGTGGGAGAAAGGATGAACTTCAGTGAGGAGATAAGTGAATCCCATTTTTCAGAATGAGGAGTTATTTTTCAGCTAACCAAGGAAGAGGCAGGCACCCAGGGAACCAGGTTATATAAAGCAATCTATCGAGGTGAGTTTGGGGAACCATAAATGGCATAGTATTGTTGGAGCACTGGAACATCAGGTGCATGGAAAAGCATTTGAAGGTAAGAATAAGGACTGTCTCACAGACCAGCAGGGTCAAGACTGGCATCTTCTCAAATGTTTGGGGATTTATCCTTTCATTAGTCCATCACTTACTGGCCTCTCCATTTTTATTTTCTCAGACAAAGCTCATATTCTAACTTATAGAAACCTAGCCCCTTGTTTCTTCTCAGTTTGATATTTGTTGGTCATGAGGTTTTGCAAGATTTTATCCTCATGCAAACAAAAAGCGCAGTGATCAGTATTTCTTTTAAGCACGAGGAGAACTGTACCTCTTGCCCTGCCCTGCCATGATCCAGCCGAAGTGGAAGTATTCTTGGCGATGCTGCAACCATTGATCCCAAACTCCTAGTGCAATATGTTCTAATAAGATGCTAAGGATATATTTTTTTAAGCATTTGAATTCTAAACAGTTCCCTTCTATCCTCACTTAACACTAAAGCATTTATGGCTGCCAAGGGCTATGAAACAGACTCAAAACAAGCAAGATACCTCCAGCCCAAGTCCCCATGTTGGAGGTTTGATTTAACCTCAGCCTCCTGCATCAAGTTTGGAGATTCACATTTTTAGACCTCCAATCTAAGCTGGTGCATGGATGTAAGACTTTGGGAATTCTGTCTCAGACATGGACCTCAAAATAGCAGAGTGGCTGGTACTTCAGTCTTTAAAAGCAGATAGAATGAAGTTCACTTCCCACCTCATCCTCTTGTTAACTAAGTGATTTGTGGGTAAATGCCTCGAGAATCTGTTTTTGATTTTAATTTATCGCTACATTGTTGTGGAAATTAAAGATTTTATCTACCACTTATCACAGTGCCCTGCACAGAATAAAAAGCCCCATAAAAGGTAGCCATTTCAGCAAAGCCAACAAAGATTTGACCTCCAGCTAACACCCTGTCCCTTGAAATGCCCTTTATACTCCATGTCTGTTCTTGATGTTAAGTCAAGGGAACTCTTTGAGTCTGATATCCAGGGGTGCTAGGAAATTTTCTCCTTTCCTTTAGAAACTACCAACATGATCTTTTATCTAACCAGTAGTATTTGAGTAGATAATTTATCTGGATAACCATTTGTTGAATCGTGGGCCCTATTTGATCAGTCACAAATCTCCAGTTGTTACTTTGTAGGATCTGCACAGGAAACAGAATCAGGTGTTTTCTGGTTTGCTGATGACAAGGTCTTATATGTATTCATCCATCCATCCATCCATCCAAGACATCTTGTATTTTGGAGGTTCTTAAATCAGGATAACCTTCATTGTGCTAGCATGTGCTTCAGGTGACTGCACATGAAATAATCTCCCAGAAATCTCCTCTACCTCAGAGTTCTTTATGGAAAGAGAGCTTGTAGGCAAAACTTCCAACTGGTACCATGTTGCCAAGGATTAGAATCTCTATGCTTTTTCTCTCTGTATCACATGAATTTACATGGAAAACCAACCAATTAGCACATGATTTCATCCCTCCCGAGGATCATTCCTGGAGAGATAGCTGGATGGATGGATGAGTGGATGAATGGATGGATGGATGGATGGATGGATGGATGGATGGATGGATGGATTGGTGGGTCCTAGGTACTGTATGATGCTGCAGATAAATAAAGTCAATAGGATCCTATAGGAAGTGTATAGTGTAGTCTCTAGTAAAGAAGAAAGAGAAATAAATTAACAATTACATACAGAGTAGAGTAATCTGTGAGATGAGTGTGAGACCCAACCTGACAAGCCAGGAGGTTCAGCTGTTCTTCCTGAAACAATGATGCTAATAGTAAGATTTTTGGAAGACAGAGACTAAACCTCTCCCTGTTGTGTGACTTGTGGCTGAGTGGTTTGGAGAAGTGAGCTAGAGGGAGGGACTTAGGGTGATTTTCAAGTTTCTGGCTTGGGTTTCAGCAGGAGTAAAGAGTGTCAGCATGCCTTAATGAAAAGAATATGAGACTAGGGGCACAACTTAAGGTAAATATTATTATTTTCATAATGAATTCCTATGGAATATCTTATAGTCATTTAAATATGCAAGTCTGGTGTTCAGTTAAGTGGTTTGGACTAACTG
Organism: Sciurus vulgaris; assembly: GCF_902686455.1. Classification (NCBI taxonomy): domain Eukaryota; kingdom Metazoa; phylum Chordata; class Mammalia; order Rodentia; family Sciuridae; genus Sciurus; species Sciurus vulgaris. Next base: position 118,146,598 of record NC_136470.1, read on the forward strand.
TACATTATGTAGGGGTCACTATGTAGAAGTGGTATGTGAATTTTGGGGGGTGCTAGTCAGGAAAGAGGTTAAAATGAGGAAAATAAGGCAAGGGAGTGGAGAGTTAAGAGGCAAAGAAGGGGAGTTTTTGAAGGTTAGTGAGAGGACACTGGGGAGGGCCCAGGAAGCCTTGGTAACTTGATGCTACAGAAGTTAATGGAAGGTTCAAAGAACACATGATCAAACTAAAATTAAGGTAAGGACAGAAAAATGTCAATGTGTTGAACGTGGAGGTCAAGGGACAGCTCTGTGCAGTGGTGGAGGTGAAAGTTCAAAGGGAATGGATGGAAAGCTTTCTATAGAAGGTAAAGAAATTGAGACTTTCCTTTTAAGATAAAGGAGGAAAAGAGGGAATTATGGAAAAATATCTTGCTTACTAATCAATTAACTGTTCAACAATCCTTCTTAATTAGGAAAATGTTTTTATATCCCACTTACTACATTTTTAATTTTTAAAGAATGAAAAGGTTAATGTGACATATTTTTTGGTTCCAAACAAAATTAATTTAAGCATGGTGCTTATTACACAGAGATTGGCTTATTTGTTTTTAAATTATAGCAACCATGATCAAAAATATTGTGAGAATTTTTAATTCACAGATGTTGGGATTACTTAGAAGTACCTGTAAACAGTTTTGCAAAAAAATATTTCTCTTGACATATGTTTGGATATCCCAAAGGAAAAATCTGATCCCAAGGGCTAATAACAGAGGAAGGCAGTTGTGCTGTCTTTGAATTGGGATTTATAAATGTTCAGCCCTAAAGCTGTTCCAATAAAACATGCTTTCTAGAATGTTGGAAGAATTTACTTCTATTATGTTTAATAGATTTTCCATTTAGATGCATATTATGTCTATCCATCTGCTCAAGTTGTGTTATTATGTTTTCAAAAATTCTTAAAGCTTTTTTATATAGGCCTTGTATTATCCTTGTTAAATTTATCCTATGTACTTTATAACGTTTTTCCCTTTTGTAAATAGTAATTTATTAACACTTACTTTTCTATTTTCTAATAGTTTCTGAAACTATTTCAGACTATATCCTGTGCTACCTGAGCATATTTTGTTAAAATGCTAACTGATTTTTGGTGGATTTTTTTTTTTTTTTTGGTGGTTATTGTTTTTTTAGGGTTTGTTTTGTTTTGTATTTTGTTTGCAGTGCTGGGGATTGAACCCAGGGCTTTGTTCATGTTAGGCAAAGTGCTCCACCACTGGTTCCATGCTAATTGTGTTTAGTAAAATTGTTTTGAGCTTTCTAATGAACAAATCATATTATTTGGAAATATAGATAAGCTTACATTCAAAAAAGTAAAAAGACTGATCCTTTGCTTTGGTAGCATGTGTTTCTTTTAAGGCAAATATCACTTGGAATGCCTTCTTTAAATGTTAGACATTTTAGCAACATCTGCTCTGAGAGCAAAATAGTGAGAACCTGAAATCTCTTTGGAAGAGAAGACTCACGAGGAAGCATAATCATTCAGGCAACATCTGGCATGACTTACTTTATTAATTTTTTCTTATTTACTAGTCTTTATTTGACAGCTGTAGTACTTTTTTCCAAACCAAGAATCCTTACAACCATAACTCTTCTCCCATCTGTAGTTCATTTTCCTCTTAGAAGAGACACATAAGTTTTAAGGGGAAGTTCCTTTATGTTTTGCTATATTTGTAATCCTTGTTTTGTTTCAGGGGCCTGCAGGACCCGAAGGAGAGGCAGGGAACCAAGGTCGTTTGGGAAGCCAAGGAAATAAAGTAGGTCACCTTCTTTATACCCCCCAAAGTTGGGGGTTTTCTACCCAAGAGAACTGTGTCTGGTTGCACTTGCCAGAGCCCTTTCAACACAGAGGAAAACACATCTCATTGCCCCTAAACCCTGGCTTGATTCTTAGAGAGCCAGAGACCTCTAAGGACATGGGTGTGGACCAGGATGAAGTCAGGATTCCAGCTCAGCATAATCTCATGAGGGGTTACACCCAATGGGAGCTGAGGGATCTCGGGGAGGGGGGCTATTCTGGCCCCGTCTTCCTTTCTCTCTCCCACCCTCTCTGCATCCTTACCTCCCTCCCTCTGCTCCTCCCTCCCTTCCTCCCTTGCTTGCTTCCTTCCTTCCTTTCTTTCCTCCATTCATACATACCTCTGCTGAGCACCTTTTAAGACCAAGGCCCTGTACAGAGCCCTCCCTTTGGCTAAGCTGAAGAGTCAGCTACAGGAGATCAGGAATCTTCATCTTGTTCACTGATGCATCCTTGTTGCTTAGAACAGTACATGACACGTGATTAGTGCCTAGTGAATACTCGGTGAATGAATGAATGTCTACATGGTATGATAAGTGTGACGTGAAAGCAACAGAATTCAGAAAAATTTCAAGATAATAATCTAGGGCATAAAACAGAGGTGGGTAAGGGGCTGACATAGAGGTTTAAACAGTAGTGGTAGAAATATTTCTGGGTTGGAATATATTTAAGAAGATATAGGCTGTGAGTGGACTTAGAAGATAAGAGCTTTGGCAGAGAGGCAGGATGGGTGATTTTAACTAAAACAAAACAAAACAAAACAGCTTCAAGGAAGGCATGGGGTTGGAATATCCTGAAAGAAGGAATTTTTCGGAGATGGATTTGACGAAGGCAGCTCTCTGGCAGATACGTAAGGCACAAGGCAGTCTGTGTGATTGACTTTCTTCAGTAGCTAGTCCAGTGCTATCCACAGGTTGTGAATGGAGCGTCTGAACATGGCCACACTTGGGAGATGTTAAACAGGCAACCCAATGAAGGGTTCTGAAGGCTGGGAGCTTAGAAGCAAGGAGAGGGGTCGGTACGCTCTCGAAGCCTCCGGGCTGAGCGGAGAGTGGGCGATGTCACAGGATGAGGATTCATGAGTGACAACTCCATAGGACTCTTCCAACAGGGAACTGTGGCAGGAGAAGGGGCTAGATGACTTGGGGGCTTCCAGCATCCGTGGAGACACCATCATAGATGCAGAAAAGTCACAAGGAGCAGCAGGTTTCCAAAAGAAGAAAATCTTTTGCTGGGGGAGGTAGGTCTGGTTGGAGATGCAGAATCATTAAGGTTTAAAAAACACTCCTCTCAGTGATGCTTATTTGTAAGAAGTGGACAAGAAAGTAGAAGACAATGCTCTATTAGGAAAGAAGGAAAAGAAATAGAAAAGCTCACTGGATTCTGTGAAGAGTATATAAGGGGAAGTCACGAGTACCGACAGGTACAGAGAAGCCATCCCACCTGGTGGCTAAGGATGCCCCAAAGAAGAGTTCCAGAAGTGTAGCAATTGAGAGGGGAGAGAAAGGCACACAGAGTGCAAAAGACTGAACAACACGCTGGTGAGAGGGACATGGAGGCAAGAGTGGCAAGCCACTCGTTAAAGAAATTAGGCTTTCAGGAGAAGGAGGAGGAGGAGGAGGAGGACATTGCTATCCGTACAAGCAAGGTCTAGGAAAGGCTGGAGCAGCGGGCATGTGTTTTCAACAACAGGAGAGATGTACCATGTTTAGGATCAGAGAAGAGGAAGGAGGAGATGGAGGAAGAAAAAGCGCAGTAGCTGCTAGAGTACAGGAACTTCTTGACAGAGAGAATGAGACTGAAAAGGAAAGTGGGTAGGCTGTGTTGGCCAACTGCTGGCAAGATACGACGGAGGCCAGAAGTCGAGTGATGCAGGACCGTGGACCAGAGCTGGTAACACGATGCACGTATGACAAGGACAGTCAGCTTCACGACGAAGGGATTTCAGCAATAATGGTCAGGAAATGAGGGTTTGGAACTGAGGCAGTGCTGCCTTCTGTCCTGGAGTAGGCTGCTGGGGAAGTGCTGTCACTGTTGAGAAAAGTTCCCTGTGCAGCAAGGAAGGAACTGGGTGTGACGGATACCATGGCTGTGCACATGGATGTGTGTCTATCATGTGTGAAATGAAGCCACTCCATAGGGTGTGGTAGAAGGGGCCCAAAGAGGGCTAGAAATGGAGGGACCCCAGGGCTGGATAGAGGTGAGTGTGTGGAAGGAGACAGACACAGCAGGGCAGTTACACCTTTGAAGATCATTATTAATAAATAAGACTTTTAAGGAGGCATGCAAGAATTTGGGAGGTAAGGGCCCCACAGCAAACCCAAACCCTCTGGGCAGCCCCAGGATGGACTGAGCCCTCTAGACTCATTATTAATGAGATAAACCCCAAACACACATCCCAACCTTACTCCAGTAAGTTTACGTCCATGGGGAGGCAAGCAACCCAGCAATTAATCCTGGACTCAATGCCTGGCTCACCAGGAACCAAATGCCAGGCTCTGGATGAGCCAGATGACTTTCCCTGTTTCCTTACCTTGAAACTGTTCTCAAATTTCAATGTGCGTATGAATCGGCTGACAAGTTTACTTTAAAATACATATTGCTGGACAACACTAGTGAGACTAATCCAATGGGGTCCAGGAGTTTCCTTTTACCCTTGAACCCTGGATGGCCATGGGCCAGGTGGCCCAGAGCACACACTAAGAATCAGAAGATCTTCTGCTTCTCTTTCTATTCTGTTTTATCCCCCAGAGTTCGGTGTGGTGGATATTAATCCGTTTGCAGTTCTCACACTTAGTAAACTTCCTTTCTGTTCTTAAAAATGATTTAGTCACTCCAAAACACTTCAGGGTCAGTTGCACATACACTTTCTTCCAAAGAGTACAACACGGACAAGGGAGGAGGTGGGATAATAACCTGAGGATAAGGATGTTTGACCAACTCCACGTCAATCCAACAGTCAAGGTTAACATCCATAGTGACTTATAACCCCAGGCTCATCATGAGAAAAATATCAGATAAACCCCAACTAGGGGACATTCTGTAAGACACCTGATCAATACTCCTCAAAACTGTCAAGGTCATTAAAAACAAGAAAAGTCTGATAAACTGTCCCGTCTAGAGGAACCTAAAGAGACATGACACATGGGATCCTAGATATCCTTTGGTGTCCTAGCCAAAGCAGAAAAAGAATATCAGGTAAAGAGAACATTAGGTAAAAACTAAGGAAATCTGAATGAAATTCCTAACATTGACTCATTTCTTGTGACCAATGTGTCCTATGCAACCAATATAATGTTAACAAGAGGGGAAAGTGGATGCGGGAGATTTAGGAACTCTCGACGATCACAACATTTCTGCAAATCTAAAATTTGTCGCTGGCTCTTTGCAGTACCAAATCCGCGGATATTTCTCACCGCTTGCAGCAACAATTTGCACGGGTCTTATGGGTGGTGGACTGGAAACTGAGCCACTTCTATCTCTGGGCTGCTTCTTTGCTTGCTTGTTTATAGAGGATAGAGGAAATGAGGCTTACTTGCTTTGAGAGGAGAGAGAGAGAGAGAGAGAGACTTTGCTTATCAGAGAGAAAGAGAGACTTTGCTTAAGAGAGAGACTTTGAGAGAAGGACAGGCTTTACTTAGAGCTTAGAGGAAGAGAGACTTGCTATGCCTTACTTAAGGTCTACTGCTTCTTACTGGTGCGTCCTGCATCCTGTGAACTAAAGGTGCGTCTACCTAAGGTGCTTTAGTGATGCGTCTCAGTTCTCCGCTCTGCGATCTGCCTTCCACCGCTTTCTGCTAGCTGCTGCTCCACTGTCTTGTCTTTCTTCTTGCCGCTTCTTTCTGCTAGCTGCTGCTCCACTGTCTTGTCTTTCTTCTTGCCGCTTCTTTCTGCTAGCTGCTGCTCCACTGTCTTTTCTTTCTTCTTGCCGCTTCTTTCTGCTAGCTGCTGCTCCACTGTCTTTTCTTTCTTCTTGCCGCTTCTTTCTGCTAGCTGCTGCTCCACTGTCTTTTCTTTCTTCTTGCCGCTTCTTTCTACTAGCTGCTGCTCTTTTCCCTACTAGCTGCTGTGTTCCGCTGTCTCGCTCCGCCTACACTTATATCACCTCCAGGAGGCGGAGAGCAGGGCCACAACTCTTACGCAAAGATTAGCAAGACGCTAGATGTCCGAGCAGGCACAATTAGGAGTGTTTGAGAACACATGCGCATACATTGTGTGCGTGGGTGATAAATCACCTGAGTGTGCTTATGTCAATTAACCTCCTCACTGCCGAAGTGATCAGGCGCCGTTCTGGCGCCGTCAACATGGCACAGCCCCCAACAAAAACTATTCCAAACAATTTTTCATTTTCATTTTTATAAATGAGCTAAGCTTCCTTTTTTAAACCCATGTTAATTTTTCCATATAGCTGGACTTTCCTAAGATAATACTGAGGTCGACGTATAACCCACAGTAGGTGCTCTACTGGTCAGAGGTTAGAAACTATTGGCAGCGATGCTGTGCACCCTGGTTGTCTGATTCTCACATAGAAACCTTAAAACTAGTTCAGTAAATCTGCCATCTTTGCAGGAGCCAGATGATTTGCACGGATCCTCATGGAAAGCAATTCTGTTAACATTTTTCTGCACAGCACAGAGCTTCCTCCTTGGCTCGTGGTAAGACAGTTTCATGGCACTGAGCTGCGAAGAGGGCAACTTGCACTAAACAATAAATCAGACTTCTGAGAATTTGAATGTCAGTGGAGGAGGCCTCTCTGGCCAGCAGCAGTCATTCCAGTCATTCCTCTTTTGTCATTTGCACAACACGCAAACCCCAGGCACAAACCCCTTGTTGTGTGGGATACACATGGATGCAATTGAATATTGCCTTAGTGCCATCATTTCTGATTTCCATCAGCAAAACCACCTAATAAAGACATATTTCACTGTGCTCTTTAACAGGGAGAGCCTGGAGATCCAGGAGGAAAAGGAGCCATTGGCTTTCCTGGTCCTCGTGGCTTGCAGGTTGGTTTTGTAATTTATTAATTTTTATTTTTTATTTTTATTTTTATTTTTACAGACTGCATTTTGATTAATTATACACAAATGGGGTAATTTATCCGTACTTTCGATCTGGCCCTTGGAATCTTTTGGTTCAATAGGTATCTGAACACTCCCTCTGAAGAATCTATGAAGAGTTTTAGTGGTAGTATCTTAATCTAGCTTTAAAGTGTGCTAGAAATTCAGAGCGATATCATCCTCACCTTGGACTAGTTCCTTGGCCAGCTTTTCCAAGATGGCAAATTCCCAAATACCAAACATCATGGCCAGCATGCTCTTGAAGCCAAATGGTAAAATAGACAAAACTTGGTTTTAGCATCCTGTACCCTTCTTCCAATCTTTCCTCCCATCAGAATCTCTTTATCAGAAACCCAGTCCATCTGCCCCATTGCTCCTGGCTTCTACAAAAGTCAGACAGTAGCCAATACCCACACATTTTGGAGTTCTTGTTTTTTGCCTGGCAAAATGAAAATAAATTAGACCTGAGGTATTAAAACACAAATGCTACCTGGAAGAGGTCATACGGCTACCTCCTTTAACAGTGTGCCCGATGCTTTCTCTTTTCATCCCTATAACAACACCATGAGTGGGATTACTTTAGTGCCACCATCACAAAATATCAGTGTCCTGCCCAGCAGGAGGATCTTACTTCCTAGTGGCCCCTATCAAACCTCAAACCTGGTTGGCTTGTCCTCTTGTGAATAATCCTGCCTCTCTCTGGAGCCTGAGATGTTGGTAATTGATTGCATTTTTCCAGGGTGATGATGGCAGTCCAGGTTATGGTAGCATTGGACGTAAAGGAGCAAAGGTAAGCCACATCTACCAGAAGTTGGATGTTTTCCCTTGACTTTTTATTGCTTGTTTTGTTTATTTGTCATAACAAACATAAAAAATAAATAAAAAGAATCAGTGAATAAAGCAATCTTGTAGTTTGAAATGTATTTTCATAATGCATTTGCTATTTGCTGATATCCAGTGGGGACATGTACAAGAGAAAAGAATGAGAGAGTTTAAGATGCAGAAATTGAAACATGAAAATGAATTCTGTGTGTTTTGAAGAGGTGTGTGGTTAGGGCCTGACCAGGTCCAGCCTGACTGGGGCTGCTAGTGTTAGCAGCTCTGGGTTCAAGTTTGCTCAGGGAGGCAGTCCACACTTGACCTCCTGTTACTTGTTTGCTTTAGCCACTAGTGAGCGATTTTGCAGGATTTTTCTAAATGCATTGGGCCAAGTGGTAACTTAAAATCAGAATGATCATTTTTTTATTGTCACTGAATTAAGTGCCTGGAAATAAGGTAAGTTTACCAAAGCCAGTGATTTCTGTATACCAACAATGACCAGTAATAAAATAATAATGAAAAAGACTCAATCATAATTTCAAAATACTCAAAAACTTAATATGGTTTAGGATATCCTTTCTGAAAAAAAACTCAAGACCTAAGACAATGATCTGGGATACGAAGGAAAGCTCAGCAAGAGGAGAGGCAGCCCAGGTTCCTGTTGCAAAGTCTAAAGCATCATGAAGATCAGTGTTAGTCCAAGTGAATTCCCAATGGGAATCGTCCCAGAGGCTGTCTGGGAGTATAAAAAAACAAACAAATGAACAAAAAAAAGCTAAAAATTTTTGAGAAATAAAGCTAAGGAATGAGGAATTTCTAGCAAAATTTTTGTTAAAGAATAATTGAAAAAAAATTTAGTATCTCATGAAAGGATAAATATTAAATAGCCTGACATTGGATATTTGCCACTGTACAAAATGAAAGTATAATGTTTATAATTGTGCTTAAAATTTTTAGGTTCAAAACAAAATTAAAATTATATTTCCAATTTCAAGTAAAAATTTGGAATATACTTAGAAGAACTTTATCCCAATTTTGCTAACATGCATTTTGAGAAGTTCAAAACAAACAGGACAAAATATGTATTATGGTTCTGGGTAGTAAGATTTGGGTGATACTTCTTCTTTCATCCTTTCATATTTTATATGTGTTTGAGATTCGTTTTAATAATCAGAAAGTCAACTTAATTTTTTGTAGAATAGTGATTACTAGAGGTTGGGAAGGAGAAGGGGGATAAAGGGAGTCTGGATTTGATTGGCACAAACGGTTTCCATGTATTGATATATCACACTGACCCCAATAATAAGTACAATTGGCACATGTTAAAATAAAAATAAAACTTAAAAAATAAACCTTATTTTAAATATGTGTTTCCTTCATCAAATAGAATCATACCTCTTCAACTAGACTTTGCCAAAGTAAGGTTAAAAAATAAAAAGGAAGGCCCCTACAATGAATAATCAAGTTAGACTCTCTGGGCTTCCAAATTCTCCATGGAAATCCATTTTAAGAAGATTGTTCCAGAGACACAGGGCCAAATGACCATGTAGTCTGTTATATGCATGAAGAAGAGGCAATTTGTAATTCCTCAGATCACTTTAGCCTCAAGTTCCTTTTCACTTATCTTAGGTTGTCAAGTTTTGATGAAACCAGTAAGTAATTTAATTTAGAAATTGGAGTTAGTTTCTCAAACAGTGCTGTTTGGTTTCCAGTTTGCAAGTGTTTGTCCTTCCATTGGTTCAGAGGTATTAAACAAGGCAGCAGATAAATTAAAGTGAATAAAAAGTTGCTGGGCAATGTGTGCAATTAATCTTCTCTACTGTCAATTGTAGGGGCAAGAAGGATTCCCTGGAGAGAGTGGACCTAAGGTATTGTGTACTTCACTTTACTTAGAAATCTGTCAGAAATACTCCTGGGGTTAGGAAACATATCCTAGGCCAGCAGAAGGACTGTTCCTGCTAAATAAACGTTCTCTGTGGGGAAAACAGGGGAGAAACAAATGAGCCAAAATTTTAAAACAATACCTTTATTTAGAAGTATAAGACTTTTTTAAAAAACATTTCATACCTCGTTTTTTTTTTTAAATTCATAGGTAAAGGAAGAAAAATAATCCTTCTGAAATTTTTCTTCTGTAGGTTGCCCCTTCCCCTCTATCATATGTATTTTCTTCTTTGCTCAAAGGAAAGTAAAACGTAAAGAAAATCAAAACTATCCGATTTCACCTGACTCAATTTTCTCAGTATGCTTATAAATTGTCTTAAAGTATTTTCAATTTTAGGGCTTCCAGTTTTTCTAGAAACATTTACTAAACTCAATAGATGCCGGATCCTGTGATAGGGTCTAAGGACAAAACAACGTTCTCCCAGGGTCGGGGTTCTGTTTGGGAAGATGCACTGTGAACTCGGTGCCCAGTGTGCCAGCATCGTGGAGAGCTTTGCAGGGGAAAAGAAAACACTTCGGAGGAGACAAAAACACACGTGAAAACTGGCTTCCTGTTGGAACCAGGTTAAAAGCACAAGTGTATCTCTGTGATATAGATTTGATTTCAATAACCATTTCATTTTAATGCACTTATTTAGGGTGAGACTGGAGACCCTGGTGGTCCAGGAGAGACCGGACCCAAAGGATCCAGAGGCAAAACGGTAAGCTTCTCAGATTCCCATTGCTGACCACTTCAGCTACTTCGGGAACACCTTCTGCATGCATATAGAGTCATTTGAATTGTCACTTGTTCCCAAAGTCTTATAAAATGTGTGGATTTTGCTGGGTGTGGTGGCACACACCTGTACTCCCAGCAGCTCGGGAGACTGAGGCAGGAGGATCACGAAGTTCAAAACCAGCCTCAGCAACTTAGTGAGACACTAAGCAACTTGGCAAGAACCTGTCTCAAAATAAAAATTGAAAAGGGGCTTGGGATGTGGTTTAGTGGTTATACTACTCATCTCTCAATGCCAGCAAGAAGGTATCAATAGTTTTACTTCTCTACTTCTCCCTTTTAGTGAATAAATTCCCTGTTCTGGCTGTCAAGGTACCATTGTTATCATTGGAAATTAGGTTTTGTTTTGTTTTTAAAGGAATTCTTGTGGTCCAAAACAGGTTTTACACTGCCAAAATTTATCCTATCTCCCTGGAAGATTTAATGCAACTTAATAATGCTCACTGACATCTTGTCTTCCCAAATGAGGTATTGTTAAATTATTTTTAATAAGGTATATGCTAAAAGGTTCCTTTTTAATTTAGCTCAGGAAGGTATTTCTTGAGTTTTGTGAGAACATTTGTGTTTAGTATGTAACTGAATATGTCTTTATTATTTTATGGAGGGACTTAGCTATTGCCTGATACTTTGGGTCACTGAGAATAAAGATATTTTTCCAGTATATGTCATAAGCATCAATTCACTTAAGGCTGAGAAGTTAAGAATAGATTTCTTACATTTCATGACTCTATATATCTTGGACCATGTACAAATGAGATGCCTGTTTTTTTTAAAAAAGAAAAAAGATTATATTATGGCAATTGCATCTCAATAATGTCTTCACCTCTTTCTTCATAATAGCATTGGTCAAGAGAATTAGCAAGAATAAGATATCTGATAAAAATGTATCATGCTAAGTGAAATAAGCCAATCCCCAAAACCCAAAGGTCAAATGTTTTTGCTGATATGTGGAAGCTAACCCACAATAAAGGGGGCGGGATAGAAAAGAAGTTCAGTGTAGACAAAGGGGAATGAAAGGAAGGGAGGGGGGATAGGAATAGGAAAGACAGTGGAAAAAATAGGACATAACTTTCCTACGTACATGTCTGGAATCCCACCATCGTGTACATCCACAAGAATGGGGTCCTAATGAGAATAATCTATATTCCATGCCTGTGTAATGGATTCTACTATCATGTATAACTGAAAAGAACCAATAAAAATTTTTGAAAAAAAAATTATACTTGAGGTAGTTTTCCAGTTTTGTCTTCAAGGTTAATTTTACACTGATCTAGTACTTTTTTTTTTTTTTTCTGCAAACTAACCCAAGAACTTTATGTATAGAGAACATTTACGTAGATTTTAGGGGTACAAAATAAAGTTCTCTCTCCCTTCTTCCTTCTCCCAAGAGGACTGCTTCCCAGCTATAATTCCTTTCCTTGAACACTTTTTGGTGGCTATCCTTTATCATTATGCCTTCAAAAAATGACAAAGATTGATTTAATTAGAAAAATAATTGGAAAAGACTTTCAAATTAATCTAGATGTCATCTGCATTGAAATATCTCTGGATCATTTCCTTTGGCTTATTAACAGAACAGTTTAACCTTGAACATCAGAAGCATGCTAACAAGTTCAGCTCTTTGTTGGGTTTCTTCCCTGGGATGGCACATTAATCATTAAAAAAAAACAATGAACTAATAGGAAACATATCAACTTTGTCTCTTGGCCTTTGGAAATATTTGAATTTCTCTTTTGTGCTCCATGTTAGACTGTTTGTAACTTGATATTTTTCACTTATCCAGCTGCTTTTTCCACTGTTAAGTATTTTTGTATTTGAAGTTGAAGTTTTTTACACATTAAAAATTCTCAGGCTTTCCCCTACCAGAGCAGAAGTTCTATGGGAAGATTTTGGTAACACCTTGCCTTAAATTCTGAAAATGAAAATTCATGATGATGTTCACCTGTTTTATTTTGCATAGATGTGTGCTATTTGGATGTGTGCTTTCATAGAAACCGAGTCTACAGAGTTTGAAGCTGGGCTTTTCAACCTCAGCACTCTTGGCAACTCGGGCTAGTTTGTATGGGGAGCTGCCTAGGCATTGGTGGGTGTTTAGCAACATACCTGCCATCTCGCCGCTGGATTCTTCAACCACCCTTCCTGAGTACCTCCTCAGACTTTGCCATGTGTTGGGGCAGCGAGGGGTGGGTGGCAAAATTCTCCCCAGCTGAGAACTGCTGGTTTAAAGACTCAAATAACCACACAATGTTAATGTTCTTAATGGCATCTTATCTGTCAAATAAAAAGGAAAAAAATAAAGAAATCTAAAAAAGTAATCTCTCTGCCCCCTCAACTCCTTCCATTTCCTTCTCCTCAGAAACCACTTTCATTTCCTAACTTTTGGAATTGGCCACATGCTTCTAAATATCATGCTTGTGGACCAACCTTTCGGTTTTTTTAAGTTTTGGGCATTACTGCAAACCTTTCTGATTTACCTTTCGTCATTTGCCTTTGATCTAAATCCCTTCTGAAAACATTTGGGTGCAGTAGGTAACCTATAAATCCCCGCCCAGCACTTCCACCTGACCAGCTTGATCTTGTTTCCACTGTGCTTGTCACCAATTGCCTTTACCTTCACCTGTGGATTCCCTTCACCTTTCTTCTGGGTTGTCTCCCTGTTTCTCATTCCCTTTCCCAGACTCCTGGATTTCTCCCCTGCCTCATGGAAAACTCATCCAGTAGCCCACTCAGAGGGGATGAAAGAGATCTCGGTACATTTTTTGGATATAGCTAACATCCGAAAATGGCTTGATACTACTTTCAGATTGGGTGGATACTTTGGCTAGGACACAATTCTGATTGAAAAATAATTCCTTAGGATTTTGAAGGCAGTCATAGCTCCATTATTTCTAGTTTCTCTCATTACTTTGGAAAGTCCTAGGAAATTCAAATTCCTAACTTTTTTACCTGGCCAATGTTCTCTCTCTAGAACCATATTGGATCATCTCTTGGTTTCTAGTATTGATATTTCATGGCTTTAATGACCTTTGTATGGTCAATTTTTATCAGTTTTCAAGGACATTAGGTAGGCCCCGTGAGCCTGGAAATGTGTACTCTAAAAGTGTTATTAATTATTCCAATGATTTCCTTCCCCTCCACCTCCATCTATTGCTATTTTTAAATACTTATATTTTGTATGTCAATTTACTCCTTTACTTCTTCTCTCCTATTTCCTAATTGTCTTTTTGCTCTACTTTGTGTTCCTTGACCTTATCTTATAATGTTTCTCTCATACTTTAAGAACTTGTTTTTGTTTATTTCATGTTCCTTTTCTATCATATACTGTTCTTGTTTCATGGGGGAAACATTTTTTCTTAGCTCTCTGAGGATACAAATGAGTATTTTTAAGTCTTCTTTGCCCAATATACTATTTCTTGCATTTTTCTGTTTTGATCTGTATCTTTCATATGTCTCAACAATGAGTTTATTGCTTCATATTTAAAATGTGAGAAAAAGACAGATTGAAAGCCCTGAGAAAATGAATTTACCAACTACATATTTCACTGGAGGCTGATTTGGCTAAACTCATTTTTTGTTGTTGTTGTCATGCCGGTGGCTTTTTTTTTTTTTTTTTTAAATAAACTTCTGATATCAGTATTTTTAGGTCCTTCTTCTTTAGTCAGATTCCCCTTAAAACATTCTTTCCATTTCCTGCCTGAAGAGTAAAGGTCTGTATGCCAACTTTCTAGAAGCCATGTGGAAAAAGAGAGCTGGAGGATCTCACATCTATTGTGCATAGTTTCTCTGAGTCTACTGTTTCAGTATGGTACCATTGGTCCTCAACTCTACCTGAGTCCCAACTCAGTTTTTCTTCAGTTTATTTCATGGTGGAAAAAAGAGACATTCACCCAAGTGTGGAAAATGAAAGGAGATTTGGGGACCTCTAAAGTTATTTTCAATTGAGCCTTCTTGTTTGGTCTCTTCCCTTCACTTTCACTTATGGTGGTACCTGATACTGCCAAAGCCTGAGCCTTCTGGGTATGGGTGATATTGAACACGTTGGTCCTGGGCTTTCCCTGCTGCTGGCTTAGGACAGGTATTTCAGGTTTGCCAAGTATCCAACACTTACACATCTGCTTTCCAGCCTCCAAAATTGTGTGTCTATTGTTTTCTTACTCTTCCAAATCCTTATCTTTGTTGCTTTTGCCCTTTTAAAAAATCAATATATATTTGGAAGATATTAGAAAGGACAAAAGTAAATTCACTTACTCAATCTGTCATTTTTCCCTTGGAAAGGTTAACCTATGTCTTCTAAGTAAAATATGGTCAGTAAGTTTATTTTTTCATTTTCAAACCAGCACACTGTCAATATTGTCAGGTTACACAAAGGACATCAACGGTTATTTACTGCTCCATAGGCAATGCTTTTACAAATTAAGTTGATTATAGACAACTTCAGTTTTTATTCTTGTAATGACTTTTAAATAGGGAAATTTTTTTTTTTTTTTTTTTTTTTTTTTTGGTACCAGGGATTGAACCTGGGGTGCTTAACCTCTGAGCAACATCCTCCGACCTTTTTTCTTTATTTTTATTTTGAGACAGGGCCTTGCTAAGTTGCTTAGGGCCTTGCTGAGTTGTTGAGGCTGCCCTTGAACTGCCTGAGCTGCTGGGATTACTAGAGGCTTACACCACTGAGCCCAGCATATTATCCTATTTTTAAATAGTAAATCCCAGTTTTCTCAGTGATAAAGTATATTGCTGAATATATGGAAAAAATTCTGGCATGCAGACAGATAACAACTGTTGTTTTTATTATTGCTGTTATCCACTTTTCCTTCCAGTCAACTGCTAAATGTTTGTTTGTATTGTTGTTGTCATCTCAGGAGGTTTTACATTTTAATTTTGTTTTCTGGGATTTTTATTTATTTTTTCTTCACTTTTTAGTCACCTCCATTTCATTTCAATAAAATTTTCTTCTTTGCCCCAGAAATTCCAGTAGTAGCAGTCTTCCCTAACAATCAGATATGATTTGAAAGTAGTATTGATTACTACAACAATAAGCTTAAATGCCAACAATAAAGGATTGATTAAGTTATGGTACATCTATGTAATACAATACTATGCAGCCATGGAAAGTGATTTTACAAACAATGTTTAATAACATGAAAACATCCAGAGCTACATTCTTAGTTTAAAAGGCAATAGGAAAAAGTATGATCCAAATAAGTTTTAAAAAATTAAATATATATATATATCCAAAAGAATGAGAAAAGGCACCAAAATGTTAACAAGGATTCTGAGGAAGAAAGGATTGCCATGAATTGTTTTTCTTTATTATTATTTTTTTTCATTCTTTGTGTCTTTGGAAATCTCTCAATTTTCTATAGTGAAAGTGAAATTTTCACTTTTGAGTTGTCACCTTTGATATTTGAATTTAAAACAGATATGTGTGTGTGTGTAAATATGATTTTAAATAAATAAATTCTGCTTTGAGATATCTGCTGGACTTCCAGGAGAACCAGGATCCCCCGGGGAACCAGGACCCCCTGGACGCAAGGTAAGTAGGAAAGTTAAAACCATACTGGAACCTTTGGCACTTAAAAAGTTATTGCCTGGAAGCTTCATTGTCCAAATATGCACTACTCCTGTTCCTGCTCTTTGGCCCCTATTTTTGCTATTTCATGTGCTTTGCAAAAGGAGAAAAAAAATGCCAACAAAAAATTATCTCCGGGGAGGTGAGGAAAACTAGGGGAAGAAATAAAAAGCATAAGACTAAAATGAGACTGCTCAATTATCAGTAAATTTTATTTATCTATTCAGTATCTGCCCTCTTCCTACATTCAACACATGATCAGTGAATGAAGGGAAATTAATAAATAATGAATTTGATCAAAGTGGCATCATGTGGAACTTATTATTTGCTTCAGGAGTCCACTGCATTTTCCCCTGGGTGTCTCTTGAGAAGCCAGATTCTTCCCGTTCCAAAGATGGAATTGAACACCTAAAATTAACACCAATTCCATGTTATTTTTTTTCTATTCCCAACCTGATGAATATATCTATGCATGTGTATTTTACTTACATGTATGTATGCATCATATACGTGTGGGTATATGTACAGAAACATGTATGCATGTGTTCATTTTTGGAAGATGACTTAGGGCAACCTCTCCAGATGTCTGGTTTGAGTCTGACCCCTTTGTCATCCAACCAATGGTGGAAACAGTCGAAGGTTCCTCTTGGGCTGCTGCTCAGTGGCAGAGGCAAAGCCTGGGGTGAAGGGCTCCAACCTCATCCCCCGGAGGGACAGCCACCCACGAATGCTTCCATCCACTTAGTGCCGAGCTCTGCATGCCTGGGTGCAGCGGCCATCTCCATCCCTAGATTCTGCACAACCCTGTCCTTCAGAGAAGGAGCTGCAGGAGGGCAGCCTCGGAGGCTAGGGACTCCTCCCCGCTTCCCCTGCGCACACTGCTTCTAATTAGGTCCTGAGTCTCCGATGGTGCACCTTCTGGCTCCTGATGTGTCTCAAGCTATAAAACACTGATTGTTTGTTTGTTTCCCCAGGGTGTGAAAGGGGCCAAGGGATTGGCTTCATTTTCCGTATGTATCTCTTTCCGCTGTGAGTTCTGAGCGCTTCATTATGTTTATTTAGTTCTGCACTTCGTGATCTAGCAGTCTGTTGGTTAATTCTGGTTTTTCTTTGACCTGCAGACATGTGACCTCATTCAATATGTGCGGGACCACAGTCGTAAGTACCCTTGGTAAAACCATCACCCAGTGGTCAGCTTTCACAGGAAAGCAGGGAGTCCTGCACTCAGGACCGAGAGGATTTTCCTGCCAATTTCTTAAAATCAGACATGGCACTGCATGAATTTGAGTCAGCATGGACTGGTGGCTCTTAACTCCCCATCTCCTGCTGGCCTGTCTATTGGAACCAGTTCCAAGCCCTTACAAGCAGCAATATAGCTAGTGCCCTGGACCTGGGGAAAATTAGGATTTGAGGTCTCAGCTCTCCTAGTGGTGAAATCAATCAGTGGAGAGTCACACTGAAGTTCTTTTAAATGATTATTAACACCTGACAATAACTGACAGAAGTGAATTCACTGGTGTGAAAGAGCCAGGCTGGTAGGTGTCCTGGTGGGCGTGAGCCTTGCCCTCAGTGATTTATGGCTTATGACGCCTTTCCTGGAAGGATATGTTTGATTGCTTTTAGTTAGAATGATTGACTTGCTTGTAAAACTCAAAATAATGTGTGTTCTGCCAATACATTTTTATCTCTGCTTCGAAATTTTAAAAGCAAGATGGCATTTTGATTTGGCAAATGCTCTTTTGAGTTTAAGGCCCTAATAACAAATTCTGCTCTCAAACTATGTGTTGATACCATAAAAAATCCACGTACAAGATTAAGAGTTGACCTTTCCTCATGTGGAATGTCCATTTACACCTGCGTAGTACTTCCCAAATAATCACTATGATTGAAAGGAGTCACGAGTTTCCTTGAGGCCTTTGAGGAGGAGGCAGGGGGATGGACAAACAGAAGCCCATTTCTGTAGACAGCATTGTTCAGAAAGACACAGACTTTTCAAAGCTCTAAAAACAGTGTAGCTCAGAACTCTTTTGGTAGCAGAATTGAACCATGGTGGGGATCAAAACTGATACGCTGGGTCACAAGGACGGATCGTTCTGAAGCTGAATTAGCACGGTAGGTTTTCTGACACAGGGGCTATGTGAACTCTAACGAAGCAGGTGTGAGGGGACCTGATCTTTTAACATCTGAGGGGCTCAATACAAAATTGAAAATACAAAAGTAGGTACAAAGCTATTTCACAAGTTAATACTTAGAACAAGAAGGGAAATCGCAACCTCATATTTAACGAAATTGTGCAGTTGTGATTACATAGCTTACATAATTCCTGCATATTTTACAAAAGCATATGATCATGCGAACAACATGGCTAGGGCCTCTTCCAGGCAGGGTCTCTTCCAGGCAGAGCCTCTTCCAGGCAGAGCCTTACCATCTGCCTCTGTAAGTAAGAGGCCTAAAGCAGCTGTCCAATAGAATGTTCTGCAATGATGGAAGTGTCCACTGCACTGTCCAATAGAGTAGCCATCAGTCACATGTAGCTTTCAACACTTACCACGTAGAAAGTTTAACTGAGAGACTGAATTTTTAAATTTAATTTTAATTATTTCAAATTTAAATAATTACCAGTGACTCAGGGCTGCCATATTACACAGTGGAGGTCTAAAGCAAATGATTATTTACTTATAAGTAAATCCGTCTCTGATGTTTATATGATAATATAGAAATATGCACACATACAGGTTAAGCATTCCAAACCTAAAATCTACAATGCTCCAAAATCTGAAGTTGTTTGATTGCTCACATGATACCACGCATGGAAAACTTCACACCGAACCTCATGTGATGGGTCACAGTCAAACTACAGGCTCACTAAAAATATTGTACAAAATTATCTTCAGGCTGTGTAAGATATATGAAATGTGAATTTCATATTTAGACTTGGATCCCATCACCAAGCTAACTCATTATGCATATGAATGCAGAAGAAATCTGAAATCTGAAACATTTTATTCCTAAGCATTCAGACAAGGGATACTCAAACTGTATGTACACATGCTACACATATATACAAAACTGTGTGTGTGTGTGTGTGTGTGTGTGTGTGTAATCGATAGCTATAATATGTACATGGGAAATTTTTAGAGTAAGGAGATGTATGTGGGGAAAGTGTAGAGTTAGGACTTTTAACTTTCCAAATCCAGTGCAGTTCCTTACAACATTGTGACCCTTCCAGGCAGATTCTCTGCCTCTGACAGCTGGCAGCAGGCTGCTGATTTATGACTGTATACTTTCCACCACTTCTCCTACCCTCTTCCTTATAGAAGGAATAGTGCTTTACCAAGATTTTGGGCTCTGTCTACATCTTCTCCAAACCCTAACTATTGCCTTTATTTTTGAGTCATCTACAAAAAGCAGACAAGGCAGGATCTCCCTGCCATGATTTTCCTACACAGTAGAGAACTCTATGCTCCTACCAAATAATAACCCAGTCTCCTTTGTTCTTCTTCCCCAGCTGGCGGACATGGTGAGTAATCTTTATTTACAGCATGTTTTAATCAAGCTCCAAAATGTCATACATCTGGAAAGAAGAGTTAGAACAATGTATTGCCTGCCAGCTGATATAAATTTTATCAGGGCTTTCTTTGCTGCCTCATGCTGGTAGCAGAGACCTACCTCTAATAACTCAGTTTTAACTGAACTTCACAGCTATTTCTCAAGCAATGGGTAGGCTCTCGTAGTATTAAAATATTTTAAAGGCTAACATCATCAATTACCTTCCTGCTAGGCCTTTTTTGTAATAAAAATTTCCCTTCATTCTCTCTCTCTCCCTTTCTCTCTCTCTCTCTCATATTCTCTCTGTAGATCAGTGATTAAGGATTAAGACACAGAGAACAGAATAAAGTAGGTATGGTCAGATAGCAAATAAGTGGAATGTGCAGCTTGGGTAATGCAAAACTATGTAGCTCATGCTTAACGATAATTACCAACTTGGCCTTATAGCCTTCGGTGCTAGTTTTTCAAGAATTTTACAAATGCTTCTTACATGTTGTTTTTGTACAAACCGATAATCACCCTGATATGCATTTAAACCCTTTGAGTTTTTATATAAAACCACCAACCCTTGCCCTCTGATTGCTTGTTCATTCATTCAACAAGCATTTATTGAAGACCTACCATGTGCCAGTCTTTGTTTCAGGTGCTGGGGATCCCTAAAATAATAGACTAGGTTCCCACCCTTAGAAACTTCCATTCTCATGGATAAAGAACAACGGAAGGAATTCGGAATCCTATGGCTGCTGTGAATTCAGCAGAGGACGCTCTGGGGCAGGATAACGTGAGGAAGAGAAGAGATGCCCAGAGGACAGAGACTTCTCTGAGGCAGTGAACTTGAAGTCTGGCTGAAGGAGTCAGGCAGGCAGAGGAGCTTCAAACCCACAAGCCACGGAGCAGGAAAGACCTCTAGCTATTTTGTTGAAACTGACAGAGCCCCCAGGGCCGGTTGGCAAATGAAAAAATGGGGCCGTAGCAGAGACTGCATTGCGCTGGGCTTGGCATGCTATCATAGGGTGCTAGGAATCGTTCTTTTTTTTTTTTTTTTCTTGTATCTCTGCACTGCACCTGAAATTTGCTGTTGTTTTCGCAAATGAAAAACATCAAAAGCTAAGCAGAATCAATTTCATATTTGGTCATAATTCTAATCTTTTTTTAATTGCAAAATTAACATGGCCTCAATTTTAAAAAGTCTCCTCAGTCCACCAATTAGATTCAGAGGTTCATAAGTTATTTCCTGTCTCCATTGAGGTGACGTTTGATTTGGGTCAAATATTTATTCTCACTGGCCATGTGATAACTCCGTTCACCTGTGAAGGTCAGAGTCAAGGACCAGAAATATCTAATAACCTAGTGCCAGGATGGGCAGATCCAGTTGACTCATAGCAGGGAGACTTACTCTTAGGCCGGCTTGGGCAATCCCCAACAGGTGTGAGTTCCTGAGTTCCTCATGAAGGGCCTGTGGGCCTCAGGCTGTGTTCATTATCTCCAGTTCCCTTGCTGGCATGTGAAGGAAAGGAGACACTCCTCCAAAGGAAACTTATCCTTGGGGTTTCCTCTTACCACCCTTTTTCCCAAGGTAAGCCATCTCACAGTTACTGAAGTTTTATTCTTCTTCCTGTACCTGTTACAAAGAACTGTTTTGGGTTCGTTTTCATTCATTCAATATTTATTAGATGGCAGGGACAAATAACCTGGAAGATCAACAAAGGCATAGTCCCTATCACTATATGTCATAAGTTAACAGGAGAAACAATCAGATTATCAAATATAAATTGCCATCTGTGATCAGTGCAGGGTACTGGAATTAGAAGAATAAATCAGAACCAATGAAGAAAGATACATAACTCTGCAATTTAGACAGTAGAGATTAACAAGCATAATTCAGAGTTTCTTACCAATAAACAAAGCATTTTTAACTGTTAAATAAAAATTGAGGGCTGGGGATGTAGCTCAGTGGTAGAATGCTTTCTTAACATGCACAAGGCCAGTACCAAAAAATAAACTCCTGCTCCTTGGCAAAAAAAAAATAGTGATCAGTTAAAGCTCTCCAGGTTCTCCATTTAGTGACAGTTATTCTCTATCACAAATGGCAAAGTCTATAATGATAATGGCTAATATTTACTGAGCACCTACTATGTGCTAGGCACTGTAGTTCTAAGTGATTTATTTGTGCCGAGTCATTTAGTTCTCACCACAGGCCAGGGCAGTAGGTTTTGACTCAGATTTTGCAGAAAAGGAAACTGACAGAGAGGATAAGTAATTTGAAGAAGGTCATATGTTAGCATTTGGGTCAGGCTCTAAATAAAACCCTTTATTGCCTACTTTTTACATCTAATGCTCTGTTCTGTATCCCGCATGTCACTTGCAGTTTTTCTGAAATTATTGAAGGGGCTTTCACAGTCATTCCTTTCTAACACTTGTTACATTTCCTCATTAAGACAGAATTTATTTTAGTTTGCGTGAAGTTCCAGCAACAAAATACAATACCTTTAATCCAATCTCTGTAGGCTAACGGGCATGACCAGAAGCTCTCTACTTATTTTAGAAGGGATTTGCTAATTAACGGTACAAATTTCACAGGCAATCACATTGAAGTCTGGACTTTTTTCTTTTGTGCTTCATTCAAAAGAGCAAACATGGCTCGTTCAATTATTCAGGATTTAAATATTAGACATCTTGCATGTTTTGTTGTCACATTTAAAGTATTAATGATTTGACGTTTAAATATTAGAGTAGTTAACACTGAAAATCGCTCCACCTTCTTCCTGTTGTTTTAAGTAAGCGGGATCAGCGATATGTAAGGACACGGTCTTGTCTTTTAGGCAAACCTGAATGCCCGGTGCATCCAACCGAGTTGGTGTTTGCTTTGGACCAGTCCCGGGATGTCACGGAGGAGGAGTTCAGGCGGATGAAGGGGATGGTGGCCTCGCTGGTGACAGCCGTGCGGGTCCGGGAGAACAGCTGCCCGGTGGGAGCGCGCGTGGCCGTCCTGGCCTACAGCTCGCACGCCCGGCACCTGGTGCGCCTCTCCGACACCTTCCAGAAGGACCAGCTCCTCCGGGAGATCGAAGCCGTGCCTTTCGAGCGATCCTCAGATGGCAGGGAGATCGGCAAGGCCATGAGGTTCATCTCCAGGAACGTCTTCAAGCGGACGCTTCCAGGCGCTCACACGAGAAGAATTGCCACCTTCTTCAGCAGCGGCCCGTCCGCTGATGCCCAGGCCATCGCCACGGCCACCATGGAATTCAGCGCGCTGGACGTCATCCCCGTGGTGATCGCTTTCAGCAACGTGCCCTCCGTCAAGCGTGCCTTTGCGGTGAGAGGGTGAAGCTTTTCACCGTGTATTCATTTATTCCTCCTGTATTCAGAAGTCTCAAGAGAAAGTGTAGAACTACATTTCCTTGCCCTCAAAACCAAGGTCATCCTGGGTTAGCAAAATAGAAGGATTAGAAATATTTATTTTGCCAGGCACTGCTTGTAATCCCAGCTCCTGGGGATGACAAATTCCAGGCCAGCCTCAGCAATTGAGCAAGACCCTGTCTCAAAATAAAAATAAAATACAATAAAAAGATCTGGGGATGTAGCTTAGCTCAGTGGTAAAGCACCCCTGGGTTCAATCCCCAGTACCACAAAAGGGGGGAAAAAAGAGGGAAGGTAGGGGAGACTGATTTATTACTTATGTAGCAGGAACATATTAAACCCTTATATGCATTATACTGTTTAGTTTTCAAAAGTAGTATGTATGAAATGAGTAACAGTTGTTTTCACTTTATTTTTATTTTTTTATTTATTTATTTATTTATTTTTATTGTAAACAAATGGGATACATGTTGTTTCTCTGTTTGTACACGGCGTAAAGGCATACCATTTGTGTAATCATAAATTTACATAGAGCAATGTTGTTTGATTCATTCTGTTATTTTTTCCCTTCCCCCCACCCCTCCCACCCCTCTTTACCCTCTATACAGTAGTTCCTTCCTCCATACTTGCCCCCCTCCCTAACCCTAACTCTAACCCTTCCCTCCCCCCCATTACGTGTCAACCTCCACTTATTAGCGATATCATTCGTCCTTTGGCTTTTTGAGATTGGCTTATTTCACTTAGCATGATATTCTCCAATTTCATCCATTTGCCTGCAAATGTCATAATTTTATCATTCTTTATGGCTGAGTAATATTCCATAGTATATATATACCACAGTTTCTTTATCCACTCATCAATTGAAGGGCATCTAGGTTGGTTCCACAGTCTGGCTATTGTGAATTGAGCAGCTATGAACATTGATGTGGCTGTATTTCTGTAGTATGCAGATTTTAAGTCCTTTGGGTATAGGCCAAGGAGTGGGATAGCTGGGTCAGATGGTGGTTCCATTCCAAGTTTTCTAAGGAATCTCCACACTGCTTTCCATAGTGGCTGCACTAATTTGCAGCCCCACCAGCAGTGTATGAGTGTACCTTTCTCCCCACATCCTCGCCAACACCTGTTGTTGCTCGTATTCTTGATAATCGCCATTCTAATTGGGGTGAGATGGAATCTTAGGGTGGTTTTGATTTGCATTTCTCTTATTACTGGAGATGTTGAACATTTTTCCATATGTTTGTTGATTGCTTGTAGATCTTCTTCTGTGAAGTGTCTATTCATTTCCTTAGCCCATTTGTTGACTGGACTGTTTGAATTCTTGGAGTAGAGTTTTTTGAGTTCTTTATAGATTCTGGAGATTAGTGCTCTATCTGAAGTATGATTGGCAAAGATATTCTCCCACTCTGTAGGCTCTTTCTTCGCATTGCTGATAGTTTCCTTTGCTGAGAGAAAGCTTTTTAGTTTGAATCTATCCCAGTGGTTGATTCTAGCTTTTATTTCTTGTGCTATGGGAGTCCTGTTAAGGAAGTCTGGTCCTAGACCAACAAGGTGAAGATTTGGACCTACTTTTTCTTCTATAATCTGCAGGGTCTCTGGTCTGATTCCGAGGTCCTTAATCCATTTTGAGTTTAGTTTCGTGCATGGTGAGAGATATGGGTTTAGTTTCATTCTGTTGCATATGGATTTCCAATTCTCCCAGCACCATTTGTTGAAGAGGCTATCTTTTCTCCATTGCATATTTTTGGCCCCTTTGTCTAGTATGAGAAAATTGTATTTATTTGGGTTTGTGTCCGTGTCCTCTATTCTGTACCATTGATCTACCTTTCTATTTTGGTACCAATACCATGCCGTTTTTGTTACTATTGCTTTGTAGTAGAGTTGAAGATCTGGTATTGCAATACCCCCTATTTCACTCTTCCTGCTAAGGATTGCTTTAGCTATTCTGGGTTTCTTATTCTTCCAGATGAATTTCATAATTGCCTGCTCTATTTCTGTAAGGTACGTCATTGGGATTTTAATTGGAATTGCATTGAATTTGTATAGCACTTTAGGTAGTATGGCCATTTTGACAATATTAATTCTTCCTATCCAAGAACATGGAAGATCTTTCCATCTTCTAAGGTGTTCTTTAATTTCTTTCTTTAGTGTTGTATAGTTCTCATTGTAGAGGTCTTTCACCTCTTTTGTGAGATTGATTCCCAAGTATTTTATTTTTTTCGAGGCTATTGTGAATGGGGTAATTTTCCTAATTTCTCTTTCTGAAGATTCATCACTTATGTATAAAAATGCGTTGGATTTATGGGCATTGATCTTGTAACCTGCTACTTTACTGAAATCACTTATGAGTTCTAAGAGTTTTCTGGTGGAATTTCCAGGTTCCTCTAAATATATAATCATGTCATCAGCGAACAGGGATAGTTTGAGTTCTTCTTTTCCAATTCATATCCCTTTAATCTCTTTGGTTTGTCTAATTGCTCTGGCCAGAGTCTCAAGAACGATGTTGAATAGAAGTGGTGAAAGAGGGCATCTCTGCCTTGTTCCAGTTTTTAGGGGGAATGCTTTCAGTTTTTCACCATTTAGAATGATATTAGCCATGGGCTTAGCATAAATGGCCTTTACAATATTAAGGAATGTTCCCACTATCCCTATTTTTTCTAGTGTTTTGAGCATGAAGGGGTGCTGTATTTTATCAAATGCTTTTTCTGCATCTATTGAAATAATCATGTGATTCTTGACTTTAAGTCTATTAATATGGTGAATTATGTTTATTGATTTCCTGATGTTGAACCAACCTTGCATCCCTGGGATGAAACCCACTTGATCATGGTGCACTATCTTTTTAATATGTTTTTGTATGCGATTTGCTAAAATTTTGTTGAGAATTTTTGTGTCAATGTTCATTAAGGATATTGGTCTGAAATTTTCTTTCCTTGATGAGTCTCTGTCTGGTTTAGGTATCAGGGTGATATTGGCTTCATAGAATGAGTTTGGGAGGGTTCCCTCCTCTTCTATTTTATGGAATACTTTGAGAAGTATTGGAATGAGCTCTTCCTTAAAGGTTTTGTAGAACTCGGCTGAGAACCCATCTGGTCCCGGACTTTTCTTTGTTGGTAGGCTTTTGATGACTTCTTCTATTTCAGTACTTGAAATTGGTCTATTTAAATTGTTTATGTCCTCCTCATTCAGTTTAGGCAATTCATATGTCTCTAGAAACCTGTTGATGTCTTCGAAATTTTCTATTTTGTTGGAGTATAGATTTTCAAAATAGCTTCTAATTATGTTTTGTATTTCCATCCTGTCTGTTGTGATATTTCCTTGTTCATTCCGAATTTTAGTGATTTGGGTTTTCTCTCGTCTTCTCTTTGTTAGTGTGGCTAAAGGTTTATCAATTTTGTTTATTTTTTCGAAGAACCAACTATTTATTTTGTCAATTTTTTGTATTGTTTCTTTTGTTTCAATTTCATTGATTTCAGCTCTGAGTTTAACTATTTCCTGTCTTCTACTACTTTTGGTGCTGTTCTGTTCTTCTTTTTCTAAGGCTTTGAGCTGTAGTGTTAGGTTGTTTATTTGTTGAGTTTTACTTCTTTTATTAAATGCGCTCCATGAAATAAATTTCCCTCTAAGTACTGCTTTCATAGTGTCCCAGAGATTTTGATGTGATGTTTCTTTGTTCTCATTTACCTCTAAGAATTTTTTAATTTCCTTCCTAATATCTTCTGTTATCCATTCATCATATAATAGCATATTGTTTAATCTCCAGATGTTGGAATAGTTTCTGTGTTTTACTCTTTCATTTATTTCTAACTTCAATCCATTATGATCTGATAGAATACATGCTAGTGTCTCTATCTTCTTGTATTTGCTAACATTAGCTTTGTGGCATAATATATGGTCTATTTTAGAGAAGGATCCATGTGCTGCTGAGAAGAAAGTGTATTCACTCTTGGTTGGATGGAATATTCTATAAATGTCCGTTAAGTCTAAATTATTGATTGTGTTGTTGAGATCTATGGTTTCTTTGCTCAATTTTTGTCTGGAAGATCTGTCCAGTGGTGAGAGCGGCGTGTTAAAATCACCTAGTATTATTGTGTTGTGGTCTATTTGGTTTCTGAAATTGAGAAGGATTTGTTTGACATACATAGATGAGCCACTGTTTGGGGCATAGATGTTTATGATTGTTATATCTTGCTGATTTATGCTTCCCTTAAGCAGTATGAAATGACCTTCTTTATCCCTTCTGACTAACTTTGGCTTGAAGTCCACATTATCGGAAATGAGGATGGATACTCCAGCTTTTTTGCTGAGTCCATTTGCATGGTATGTTTTTCCCCATCCTTTCACCTTTAATCTATGGGTATCTTTTTCTATGAGGTGAGTCTCTTGCAGGCAACATATTGTTGGATCTTTCTTTTTAATCCAGTCTGCCAGTCTATGTCTTTTGATTGATGAATTCAGGCCATTAACGTTCAGGGTTATTATAGAGAAATGATTTGGTTTCCCGGTCATTTGGTTCATTTTTAAAATTTTGTTTATTTATTTGTTTGACACAACTTGTTTCCTCCTTTATTTGACAATTCCTTTAGGATAATTCCTCCCTTTGCTGATTTGCTTCTTTGTTTTTCATCTCTTCCTCATGGAATATTTTGTTGAGAATGTTCTGTAATGCTGGCTTTCTTTTTGTAAATTCTTTTAGCTTTTGTTTATCATGGAAGGATTTTATTTCATCGTCAAATTTGAAGGTAAGTTTTGCTGGGTATAAGATTCTTGGTTGGCATCCATTTTCTTTCAGGGCTTGAAAAATGTTGTTCCAGGACCTTCTAGCTTTTAGGGTCTGGATTGAAAAATCTGCTGATATGCGTATTGGTTTCCCCCTGAATGTAATTTGGTTCTTTTCTCTCACAGCCTTTAAAATTCTGTCTTTATTTTGTATGTTAGGTATTTTCATTATAATGTGCCTTGGTGTGGGTCTGTTGTAATTTTGTGTATTTGGAGTCCTGTAAGCCTCTTGAACTTGATTTTCCATTTCATTCTTCAGATTTGGGAAATTTTCTGATATTATTTCATTGAATAGGTTGTTCATTCCTTTGGCTTGTTTCTCTAGGCCTTCCTCAATCCCAATAATTCTTAAATTTGGCCTTTTCATGATATCCCATAGTTCTTGTAGATTCTGTTCATGATTTCTTACCATCTTCTCTGTTTGTTCAGCTTTGTTTTCAAGGTTAAATATTTTGTCTTCAATGTCTGAGGTTCTGTCTTCCAGGTGTTCTATCCTATTGGATATGCTTTCTATGGAGTTCTTAATTTGGTTTATTGTTTCCTTCATGTCAAGGATTTCTGTTTGGTTTTTTTTCAATATCTCTAACTCTTTATTGAAATGATCTTTTGCTTCCTGTATTTGCTCTTTTAACTGTCGATTGGTGCGATCAATCAATGCTTGCATTTGCTCTTTCATCTCATCATTCAATGCTTGCATTTGCTCTTTCATCTCCTCGTTTGCTTCTCTGATCATTTTAATTATGTACATTCTGAACTCCTTTTCTGTCATTTCTTCTGCCATGCTGTCATTGGGTTTTATTGATGTAACATCTAGATTTGTTTGCAGCATTTTCTTTCCTTGTTTTCTCATGTTGTTCAGATATCAGTGGACCGCTGAGATATTGCAGATTTCTTCTGTTGATTTACAATGACCCTGAAGATTTCTATATATAACCCCTCTTAGCCTTCAGTAGGCTGAAGTCTTGGAGGAGGTTGATAATGCGGTGCTCCACAAGGAAGCTGCCTCTCTAGGAGTGGTGGCCTTCCGGTGGGGTATATTCCCTGCTAGTGGGCAGAGGTGCCTCCACTTGTTGACCAATGGTCATCCAAAGGGGACCTAGGCTGTGGGCTGAGGCAAGGCCTGTTTGGGCCTTTGTCTCTGGTTTTACCGTCCTTGGGGGGAAACCTCACCAGGCAGGGAAGACTCACCCAGTGGGGAGGTCTCGCTGGTCAGTTTCCTCCTAGAGGTTCCCCTCAATTTACAGCTACTGCCTGGGCTGGGCTGCCTTCCTCTGCAAAGTTTCCAGGGGCCCGGCCCTACCTCCTGGGCCTGGGAGCCTCACCCTTCGCAGATGAATCTCCTTAGGCTGCCCCTCCTCAGAGAATTTGCCCATAGGCCTGGAACCTTCGCTCCGCCCTAAGCCTGTCTCTGTGCGGCTCTTCCACCCAGAAGCCTCCTAGATCCTGGGACCCTGTTCTGCACCTAATCGCCTGGCTGCGTGGCCCCTCCTCTGAGCAGCCACCTGTGGCCCCGAACAATCGCTCTGAGTCCCAGAGACCCGCCACAGGCCTCTTCCTCCAGACAGCCGCCCAGTATGCCGGTGCGGTCACTAGGAGTCCAAGAAACTCACTTTGTGCCTCCTCCTCCCACCAACCACCCGTAGCCCGGGGCAATCAATCACTCCGAGTCGAAGTGACCCTCCCCGTTCCTCCTCCTTCT
The DNA here is from genome assembly GCF_902686455.1 of Sciurus vulgaris. Classification (NCBI taxonomy): domain Eukaryota; kingdom Metazoa; phylum Chordata; class Mammalia; order Rodentia; family Sciuridae; genus Sciurus; species Sciurus vulgaris. Next base: position 118,175,977 of record NC_136470.1, read on the forward strand.
CCAGATAACCCCCCGGGTGTTCAGGAGCAGTCCCTCTGAGTGGCTCTGAATCCACGTGACCCGCTGCACGGGTCCTCTGGGCACCGCCCGGAGCTCTGGTGTGGCCCCTCAAGACCAAGCGTCCCACCACGCTTCTCCTCCAGGCAGCCCCCCTGTGTTCAGGAGCTGTCACTTTAAGACCAAACAACTCACCGCTCGCCTTCTCCTCTGAGCAGCCGCCTGGAGCGCTATTGCAGTCACTGCGAGTCCAAAGGTCCCGCCGCGCTCCTTCTCCTCCTTCTCCTACTCCTCCGGGCAGGCCCCGGGGTTCAGAAGTGGTCAGAGTCCAAACAGCTCGCCACGCAGCCCCTTCTCTGGCAACCGCCTGTAGTTCCCGTGTAGTCACCCGAATCCAAGCGGCCGCTCCTCTTCCTCCTCGTCCTCAGGGCAGGCCCCGGGGTTCAGAAGCGTCGTTCTGATTCCAAACAGCTCGCCGCGCGGCTTCTCCTCTGGCAACCGCCTGCAGCTCTGGCGCAGTCTCTCCGAATCCAAGTGGCCACGCTCCTCTCCTCCTCCTCAGGGCAGGCCCCGGTGTCCTGAGTCCACACAGTTCTCCCCGCCACTCCTCCCCCGGGCAGCCGCCGGAGTCCCAGTGGCTGCTCCGAGTCCCAGCGCTGTGCCGAGTGGCCTCCTCTATGGCGCTCCAGCGGGGGGAGGGGCGTCTCGCCGGCAGTTCTACTTCACAAAGTTTCCTGCGTTCCGGGACCCCCGTCCCATCCGGGATGCCCCCCCAGGGGGTGAGAGTCACCCGGCTACTTTGAGTTGGTCCCAAGCGTCTCAATATCTCCTCTCTTGAATCCTGAGTTCTGGAGCAACACGTAATGCAGCCACCCTCTAGGCCGCCATCTTGAAAAAACCTGTTTTCACTTTATGAATGAGAAAACTGAGCCTCTACTTCAAAGTTAAGCTACTTGTTCAGGTTCACACAGCTAAGCATAGGCAATGCCAGGTCTTGACTCCAGGTTTACTATTCTAGTGCTTCGGTGAGCTATACTGAGTTGCATCTGAAGATACTGAATCAGGAGACCACTAAACACACACAGATGCCACTTAGCCAGGGTATAGTCATTCCTGTACAGTGAAAACCAATTGGCTAAACTTCATCCATTATATAAAAATCCAGATTTTATAAAAGAAAAGACATTTCTAATTATAACCTCCTAAATTGAGGATGAAACTCTTAACATGTAGCATTCCTAAATAAGCCACCTGGGATTAAGACACCCTTGTATGAATTCATAATACCCTGTCAATAGTTGCTCCGTAGCAGGGTTCCATTACAAAGAACTGTCAGACCCAGCAAAGTATCCTTTCAGTCAGCTGTGTTGGTCCAACATGGTGTTTGCTTCTCCATTCATGTGGAGAGACTCTGAAGAGGGCCCCTAGGCAGCAGCAAGAGTTTTGAAAAATGAATGCTAAATAAAAAAGGTCAACCAATTGAAAGTTACTTCATTTAGATAACAGAAGATAAAAAGCAACTAAGTTATTGTCTTCAAGTAGGTGAAAAATTACTTCAGAAAATTAGCTGCAATTCAATTTTGCAAAACCTCATCAATTAGAGAAGTAAGGGTTTTTTTTTTTTTTTAGTACTGGGGGTTGAACTCGGGTGTTCAACCACTGAAAAGCAAGGTAATAGTATCAGGAAACTTAAGGTTAGGTTGAAGAAAGAACTTTCAGAAGGTAATTTTGATTTATTGTCGGTTGGATTAAATGGTGGTTAAGACAGTGCCTTTTTCTGAAGGCCTTGAATGGGGGTAATGACTCACCAGTTAGCGTAACTTCTGTCTTTCTAGAGACTGGGGCTAGGACTAAGTGGCTTTTTGGAAAGGCTTCCAGCTCTCTACTTTTCTATGAAAATGTTGAAATAAGCAGAACAAAGTTGAAATATATTTGTCATCTGAAAATATAGAGAGTACCTATTTTCTAGAATATTAGAAAATACTCTAGAAAAGTACTGGATGGTTTGAAGCCTCGCACGTAGTAAGCACTGAGAATGATAGCTTTTGCTTTAATGATTATTATCTCTTAATAGCTTGATACTATTAACCAAAATCTGTTTAAAAATCACGAAGTCTGGGAAGTATCAGAACTGAAAATGCTATTAGCATCATGGAAATAACTCTCAGAATGAGACGGTTATGCACATAAATTAGAAAAGATGGGGGCCAGGCTATGCAAATGAAGCTGGGAGAAGCAGCAGCTTAAAAATTCTGTAAGTGATGTTGATTATACACAGTCCTCATGATTCCCTCATCTGCTGGCTTTATTTAGCCACCAAACAAGAGACAACTTTACATCTTGTTGCAAACAATTGGTGGCACTTGTGATATAAACTTAGACAGAAGTCCATCCACTCACTCAAAGGTACGTGCACAGTATATTACTTGTAAGGAAGTATTTTATTGTTTTTTTAAGAATTTGAATGTTAGTCATTTCAGAGATTGGTAAATCTGGCTTCTCGATTCTACCCAAATAGCCTAGAGACTTTCTTAATGAAGGTTCAAATTTTTGAAAATAGAACTTCATAAAACTGAGCAACGCTGACCACCAAGCAGAAGCAGAAGAGTTACTGATGAAGTCAGAATTGGTCCCAAGGTCCTTTCATCTGACAAATGTTTAGTGATCACTGCCTGTATACCAGGTGCTGCTCTAGGCTCTGAGGATAAGAAAGCCAAATGGTTCCCCCTGACATGACGGGTCTTAAACAGCCCTGCCTGGAAAGGCTCAAAACTGAGGCAAATACCACCAGTTGGTTAGAGCACAATGTCTGGCATTACAGAAGAGAAATTGCAACTTGTGTTTGCTGCCTTTTTTTGTCTTCTATGCATTCTCTTCCGTTGTGTTTTTGTTTTGTTTTGTTTTGTTTATTTAGAACAGACCTCAGAAGTCTAATGACACAATGCATCTTTTTTATTTGGGGGCCATATTTTAAAACCCTAATTTGCTTTGTATTTACCAGGGCTTTTCTAAATCTCAATTCTCCTAGAGTTCAGTAGGTCAGGGTGAAATATGGTACCTGTGCAGACTTGCGTGGTGGGCCTCAAAAGCAGCTGTCCAAGAGCAAGGACCAATCTTCTTGTTTCTTTGCACACGGACTGTGATCACCATCCTGCAAGTACTTCACAATGGTATAAAGTGGAGTGTCAAGCTGGAACATGAAAGGCCATTTTTGACTGGAAAAACCTCAGTCTCCACTTTGTTTCATCACTCAAATTTTTCCTCTAAATTTGTTTGGCAGTTACCTCTTCTGATGAAATTCTGCTACATCCCCATTAAGACTTCCATTTAGGGTGGATCTCATGTATGCTAAGCAAGTATTTTACCACTGAGCTACATCCCTTTTTTATTTTGAGATAGGGTCTCACTAAGTTTGTCAGGCTGACCTTGAACTTGCCGTTCTCTTGCCTCAGCCTCCCTAGCAGCTGAGATTACAGGCAAGTACTATCACACCCAACTCCTTTTCTGATATTCTTATAATGTATGTGTCCTTTTTTTTAGCAAACCTAACTTTTTTTCTTTTATTCTTCTGTTTGGCATTTCAAGTGAGAGATATATTAAATGTAGCATTTGATATTATTATTATTATATATTATTATTATTATTATTATTCTAGTGATTGGAGACAGAGTTGAAATTGGAGGGACACCTTTTTAATTGGAAACTTTAGCATTTTGTGCACCCAGTCTTTTTATTTTGGAAAGGATTTTCTTTGTTAACATAAGCTTGTCTAAAGAAAGATTATCCATAATATTAATCAAAAATTTTTAAGGGTGCCAATCTAGGGGGCCCCGTGATATCTAGAGAGGAAACAACAGGGTATCATTCAGAGCCATGAGCTGAATGCCCCTACTGTCCATCTGTGGATGTTATAGCTGTGCTTTCATGTAAACTGGTACTTTTCATCCACAGGAAAAAGAGCAATAAGAAAAGCAAACAATAGGATGCTTTTATTTTAAATAAAAAGTCCACATTTTGTTTAAGGAATTTTTTCCATAATATGTTGTTATTGTTTCTTCAGTGATAAGTGATGGGATGAATGATCTCTAAAATCACATCTTTCAAATGTTGTTGATGAAGAGATCCCTTGAGGGTGGTATTGAAGGAGGATGCAGACCCCCTGTGGACTCTCCCTAGTAAAGCAACCCAGTAGAATCAACGAGAATCAATGATACTGCTTTTATGTTGATGCCAGTATGTTGATACATGAGCCTAAATTGCCAACTAGGGCCACAGCCAGAAATATGGAAGTTGTTATTGTTACAGTGTAGACATGTAGAACACAAGATTAGTTAGCAAATGGCAGCACTCCCTGGGCAACATCTTGAGAAACATTGCCCTAAATTAAGTTAGGACTCATTGATATAAAACTACAATCATAAAAGTAGCTTATGCAGAAAATGGAAGGTAGGTCTTGTTTGAGACGAGCAAAACTTAAACTGAAGTTTTCTACTTTCTATCCCTCTTCACTGGGACTCGCTTTTCCATAAAACAATGAGGTTGGATTACATGGTTTCTAAAATTTGTTCTAACTCCAACGGTCTGTGAAGTTCTTTCAACTGGATCCTGGTAGATGGTAATGAGAAGGTTGTTTGCCCTTTCTGGATGGTCTGTGTTCTCTGAACTGACACTGGTTCTGTTCCCCATCACTCATCACAGTTGGAGCAAGGGTTTGGTAGACTGACACTGTGCACAGAGACATCTCTTGAAATCATGAGCAATGCAGACTCTTTCTGCTAGTGCATAACTCGAGACACTTTGTTTACATATCACCAAAACCAGTTTAAGGTAGCTTAAGTACACACGTGCACATACCATAAGAAAAACACAGTGTAAGGACCTAAATAGGGCCCAAGGTATCCTCTGGTCCTGAGTCCAGGTAGGCTGCCTCTGTCCCACCTGAATGCACAATTCAGCATTTCTTCTAAGAGCAAATACATTCCACTATTGCCACCACTGCTCCCCCACCACTGCCCTAACCTCATGGGGTCTTTTTGCCCCTCTTTTCTTACATCACACAATGCTCATTTCCACTACTTTCTCTTTCTTCCTGTCTTTCCCTGGTGTTGTGAGTTCTTTTCTCTATGTATTTGTGTCTATAAATTTAGCCAAAATCTTCAGTTATCACATACTCCATTCAAGTCTTCACCTCCAACCCAGAAAGCATATGACAGCAAACCAGGGGTCTCTCAGAGAGGAATCTGATGAGCAGATATTTCTCTGTTGTACAAAGAATAAAAAATGACAGAAGCAGTGATGAGGCTCAGGAAAAGCCCCTTCTCTCAGGTGAGCCTGAATCACCCTTCTCTTGTTTCCGTTGCTCCTCAGTCCAAAGATACAATGTGGCCAGCCGACTGCCCTAGAAACTCTTCATTAAACATCAACCCTCAGCACCCCCAGACCTCAGGACCCCAGGTCCAAATGCCTGATAGAATGGACCTGGCTAACTCAGATGTCCTTTCCCAGTACTGGCTCTTCTTAGAGAAATGGTGTTGCCCCCATATAAACATGACACCAAGGTCCTACCTCTATGGATGAAGTGTAGGAAGGAGACTTCTTAGAGAAAGAGGGAAGCCATAAGCTTTAGACAGTAGTATACACAGAACTTAAAATGTCATCTGACCCGTACCTGAGACATTCGATAAGATCACACCTACAATTTTTCTTCAGTTATCTGTGAGTCGTTAATGGAAAGTTAATTATCCTTGGTTATTTGGAGCCTCCTCATCTTCTCCTTACTGTGTGCCCTCAAACTCTGTAAGTGGGTTGCTAACAAGGGAATGGAAGTGGAAAGGGTTGGGAGTTCCTGAAAGGAGAGCCGCCTAGACTTGGATTTGAGTCTGTGTTAAAGCCAGTTTCAATGCCTAGTGCACAGTGGAAGCCTAGACTTCACACGGGTCTCTGGTACTTGGACATGGGGATGGGGGTCTTTAATTTTCTTCTTTAAACTTTGTGAGTGTCTGGTGTCCTTTGATCAGCTGTTAACCTTTCTGTGCTTCACTTTCTAAAATGGGGATGTCGAACATAAGAACTAACCTACTGGGTTGTTGAGATAATGGATATGAGGTACGTTATGCTCCTTACTGACCCACATGACACCCACTCTGTACCAGTAAATGCTTCACAATGACAAGATGACAAGCCTATTTGATGCTTACATAGTGCCTTGTTAGTTAGTAATCATAACATTCCCATTTTATAGAAGAGGAAACAGAGGTAAATTAAAGCTAAAGGAAGGGCAGGGGTTTAAATCCAGCAGTGCTCTTGGTCACCTGCCGTGCTGTGCCTTGTCATGACCTTAGAAGGAGCAGACTGGCCCTCTCTGATCCCCGCTCTCTGAACAGTACTGGAAGATTCTCACACCCTTTCCTACTAAGCAGTTCTTTCTCTTTGGCCTCTTGCAGATCGATGACACGGGCACGTTCCAAGTCATCGTGATTCCCTCCAGGACTGAGGATATGCCAGCGTTAGAGAGACTCCAGCGGTGCACTTTCTGCCGTGGTAAGACCCACAGAGAGAATATGATCATGCCTGTTAAGTCCACTGAGTCACTGTTGGCAGCAGCAACTGGACCTTTGTGGCCAGAATGAGCCTGGTGTAGAGAGGACCTCCCTGGGCTCTGGCCCCACCTCATCATGCTGCATCTTAAACAGATGGAGCCTCTTAGTTAAGCCTGCAGGGTCTCCTCCTGTGTGTCCCAGAAGGAGGGTTACATTCCAGGCCTCTCTACTTCCTGCAGCTTCCAGGAAACAGTAATGATTTTTAGAAAAACTTAGCTTGTCTCATTGCCAGGTATTTCATGTTATAAAGTATTTTATGTGTATTTTCTAAATCTCAAATGTTCATGGTCCCAAAGAGATGCTTTAAATCAATTCAGCACCATCCTAGCTGCTTGGGGAATTTTTTTCCTCCAGTGCCAGGAATTGAATCCAGGGGCACCCTACCACTGAGCTACATCCCCATCCTTTTTAATTTTTAATTTCAGACAGGGTCTTGCCAAGTTGCCCAGGCTGTCCTGGAACTTGAAATCTCCCTGTCTCAGCCTCCTAAGTAGCTGGGAGTGCAGATATGGGTCACCATGCCTGGCAGATATTTTTTAGTATGGTATAAATAGAAACAGCAGAGAGTCATGAATCTCCATTGAAAAGAGCCCCCAAATGTTAACTATCAGAAAGATTTGCAGTATTGATTTGTTTGGAGTGTTCTATACACAAGTATTGCTCTAACTGGAAAACTCTTATCTTCCATTTGAGCATTCCAATGATTATGAAGACAGCGGAAACCACAGAGATTAGTGGTGGATGTGACAGCTGATGGTCACCAAGCACTTGCTTTAATCACTTTAACGTAATACTGATGATGAGTCAAGACTTAAGATACTGTGCTTATTATGTCCCAAGAGTTGCACTAATCACTTTTCATAAATTATGTAATTCTATCCTTATAATCACTCTAAAATGTCTGAGCTATTATTAGCTCCACTTTACAGATGAGGAAAATAAAGCTTAGAGAGATGTGATCATTTGCCCAGGACCATACAGCCAGATAGAACCCAAGGAGGTTGGCTCTAAACTGCTTGCAGGTTATGAGGAATGGAGGTCTCATTCTGCTCCTTGAAAGTGTCCATCTGGGCCTGAAGCAAATGCCTGATTGCTCTCCTTCTTCAAGGATATCCATGAGAGGCTATGGTTGATGTACAAATGACCTTATCGGGAGGTGGCAACTCTGGTCCAGAAGTAGAAGTCTCCTCATAGCCTCTGTGTTTTCTGTCTTTCCTCTGCTCCCCTCTAATCAATTTTTCTTTTCTATTGATTGCACAGAGTTAGTTTAGACGAAGGCAGTCTGACTTAAAGCAATTAAGTGCTAAGCATGCCATGGAGAGCTACACCCCACCCTATGTATTCTCAGTTGCACCTTCAAACATGTTGGTTACAACAGTTTCAACATGCTGCACTCTTGTGCTGGTATATTGCATGGTCAGAAACTGCGCATATGTGACTGGGGGTGGATTTTGGCTCCATTTCTTGGCTTAAGCCTTTGTTTTGTCTCTTAGGCACATGATGGAAGATATTTTGGCTGTCATTTCCTGCAATTAAAAAACCCACAAAACTGAGCAAATGGGCAGCCTGCTGTCCCTGATTTTAGAAACTGCCTTGTGCACAGGTGACTGTTCTGTCATCTGACCGTTACATGGGTCATAAAGTTTCCCTAAATTTCACTGGGGGAACTCTAACTTGTGCAGCATCATCTTTACTGTGTCTTTATTGAGTGAAGTGAGGAAGTTTGCTGCATCCCCTAGGATCTGCATTCTGGTCATTCATCTTTCATCTAATAGTTTTTATTTATGGTCCATCCTATATCTAAGTACCAGCTGTCTGCACGCATTATTCTTTTTTTTTTCCCTTTGATTCTTCAAGAGGGCATTCTCACCCTCAATCATCAATGTTATGAAAAACAAGGGAGAATGTCATCCCTGGCAAGGAATCTCTGGGTGAATCTGATCCTCGTTCGGTCCAACCACCTAATGTGCAGAGAAATGGCAGAATTGAGGCCCAGCAGGGGCCTGGCTGGACACACGCAGCATGTTTGTTCCTGCAACAAGACTGAGGCATCCTAGTCCTCAGGCCAAGGAGCCTCCTACTACTGTATCACATGGCCTCATCTCTAATAATAAAACATGACTACATACGTAGAAACTTCTGGTAATAGTGCTGTGTCCTTTGGTAAAAATGATTAACTCTTCTGCTCTCAATCTACTCTATAAAATTAGAATATCAATTGACCTCCAAGATCCTTCCATCACCAATTTACTTTATTCCTTGGAATAGTTATTTTGGTCAAATTCAATGAAATTGACTCTTCATTACCATGCATTCTTTTGTTAAATGAGATATGCATATTTAGAAAAATGACCTATTTTATGGGAGGCCATTAATAAGCAATATTTATACTCATTCATTTAACAAACATGCATTGTTCTTTTAACAAAAAAGCACTATGGAGACACAAAGATGAGCTGTAGCTTTGTGTTGCCGCCCGCAGCAACAATCCCGCAGGAAGGAATCGGAGGCGGACTGGGAATGATCTACTTCTATTATCTTTTTCTGGGCTGCTTTCTTGCTTGCTTGCTTGTTCACTAGTTTATAGAGGAAGAGAGGCTTGCTTGCTTGCTTTTAGAGGTACTAAGCTTTCAGAGAGGCTACGCTTTCAGAGGAGCTATTTCTTAGAGGTCTGCTTCTTCTTAGAGGTGCGTCGTTCATCCTGTGTGCTAGAGGTGCGTTCTAGAGGTATGTGCTAGAGGTGTGTCCTAGAGGTGCGTGCTAGAGGTGCGTGCTATCCGAAGTCCTTCTTAGTGGTGCGTTCCGGTGTAGGGGTCCTTCATTCTGCGATCTAGAGGTGTGTTCTTCTCCATGGTGAAGAGAATGTCTTATATACACTAAAGCAGCCAATCAGCTTAGGATTAAGTAGCACGATTGGAGCACGCACCACAGTACCAATCAAGGAAGAATGGGGAACATCTGTTGACCACTAGCACAGAAGAGACATCAACCAATCAGACAAAAGGTCATGAGAGATCACGCTACGTTAACACTAATTATGTGCCACATCTTGGCCCAATGCCAGCCGCCATCTTAGAGCTGCTTAAACATGTCTCCACAGCTTTGTCCTTAGGTACCCACAGATAGACATGAAGTGGTGAACTCTTATTTAAATGGCTTTTTTACTCTCACGTTTTAAGCAGATTAATTTTGCATATAGAACAATCATAGTGAGCATAGTGACAAGGACCACTAGTTTAGCCTGTTTATTTTCGACCAAGAGAAATCAAAATCTTTCGTATTATGCTGCTGAACCCTTGTAGATGCATGGGACAAAGTGTCCACTGTAAACTTTATAAACTTAGCATTGCCAAGATTCAATTTCTGTTGAAAGCAGCCTAATTCAAAAAAAGAAAAAAGATTGCATGAGCGAATGGAATCTAAGGCACAGGTGGGTATAAAATCTGTACCTTCTGAAGATAGATGGAAACTGTACTAGGAAATTCTACTGTTGTTGGTATTCGAGCCATTTCTTAACTATTTTAACATTAAAGACTATGCTGTTGCCAGATGTCAAGATAGTTGAGGTGTGATCTTTCTTTTTCTATTCACACGTACTTAGTAACCCTAAGTGATTTGGTTTTCAGATATCTGCAAGCCTGATGCTTCTTGTGACCAAGACAGACCACCCCCTGTGCAGTCTTACATAGATGCTGCTTTCCTTCTGGATGGCTCCCGGAATGTGGGACATGCTGAATTTGAAGACATAAGAAGCTTCCTGGGGACCCTGCTAGATCACTTTGAAATCACCTCAGAGCCAGAGACCTCCGTCACTGGAGACCGAGTGGCCCTATTGAGTCATGCTCCCCCTGACTTCCTACCCAACACTCAGAGGAGTCCTATTAGAACTGAGTTCAACCTTACCACCTATAGCAGTAAGCGCCTCATGAAGAGGCATGTGGAACAATCCGTTCAACAGCTAAACGGAGATGCTTTTATTGGTCATGCCTTACGGTGGACTCTGGACAATGTCTTTTTAACCACACCCAATCTGAGAAAAAACAAAGTCATATTTGTGATATCTGCTGGGGAAACCAGTTACTTGGATGGGGAAACCTTAAAGAAAGAGTCCTTGAGAGCCAAGTGTCAGGGGTATGCCCTATTTGTGCTTTCCCTTGGCCCCTCTTGGAATGACAAGGAACTGGAAGATCTAGCCAGTCACCCTTTGGACCATCACTTGATCCAGCTTGGCCGAATTCATAAACCTGAGCACAGATATGGTGTGAAGTTTGTGAAGTCCTTTATAAACTCAATCAGGCGTAAGTCATGGAAATTGTTCTTTCCTACATGTTATGAATATACTTGGAAAAAATATAAACTTGGTATTTTCCCCAAAAAGGGTGATGAGCTAACATGTATTATTGGAAACCTCTCTTGTCTATCTTCAAGGGCATTGCAAGGTCAGAAAGGAAAATATGTAATAATGGATAGTGGGAGGGAGGAAACCTCTGATTCCTAAGCATTTAATTTTCTGGCTCATCTTTTTTATGCCTCTGGTTCCTATGGCGAAGCAATCATAACAAGCAGCTGTTCACACATCTGTCTGTGTAGAGCAGTGCAGTCTGAGGGTGTGAAGTCACAGCCTGGACTCTAGCTACAAAGTGGAGCCTTTGCCATGTAACATTAGCATGCTGCCCTTTAATGGAAAGTTTCATCAGTTAACACACTGAAAGAGAAAGCCAAAGAAAAATTAAGCAATTCTTGGCTTTGCTTTTACAAGTTCTGAAGGCAAAGTCTGAAGTGTTAGGAGACACCATTTTACCTGTCAGAATGAAAGACACAGCCTTGCAAAACTTTCTTAGCCTTGTTAATGACTTTTTATGATGCCAGTAGTTAGTGTAACTGGTGCCCAGAAGAAATAAACATGGGTTGTATTTCTTGGAATGAGCTTGCCTTGAAAATACACAGTCCATTTTCAGTGCAATAGGATGGATTAAAGAAACAATGCCCTGATGTGACTCTGAAGGTGAAAAACACTCATGGTAAATGGTCCTGTGGATTCCAGATACAAAAAAGTGATCACACAGGCTCAAGAGCAGCCACTGCTAGTGCAGCTCAAGCAAGGTCCTAGTTGCGTCTGCAACAGCCTGGTTAAAACTGTCAAGACACTGACTGATCAGTGCAGGGAGAGGTCTGAGGAGGAGGAGCCTTGGAGAGTGTTGATGGGGCCCATGTTACATCCTCTGCTATTCAGAGTGTGAGTCTAGAACCAGCATTGGCAGCATCATCTGGGAGCTTGTTAGAAATGAAGATTTCGGGTCCTACCACAGACATTTGGAACAAGAATCCACATTTTATCAAAATCCCCAGGTTTTCATATGCACATTAAGGTTTGAGAAACACTGATATGGGGGCAAATTAGCTCCCAGAATGGAAGGTATGTTGATGTATTCTGGAAGAGGAACCTGAAAGAGAAGCTAGAAAGGAATATGGCAGGGATCCTTCTGAAGAGGTGCACAGTAAGGGTAGCATCACAGTCCTAGGCCACTTAGCCCAGAGCACACTGTCCTTCCTGCAGTAGCAGCTCTGGAGACAGTGAGGTATTGAAGCCCAGTGCAAACTTGCTACTCATGAAGATCCTGCATCACCAGGAAGAGATTTAACTATGTTTAACAAATGTATTCTATTTAATACTTTAAGGAAAAATACATTTTCAAGTTTCCTATAAAAATGGTTTTCAAGTTTTCAAACGATAGGCATGCTTTATCCTTTTGAAAAACTGATACACTTCCAACTGAAATGACTATGATATTATAAAATTGCATTGATGTTATTATTAGTAGTAGTGGCACAAAGACCATAAAGGGAATGTCCTTTTCCCTTTACATTTCAATATTCTGCAGAAACAAATAAGAAATAACTATTCTTATTAGTTCATATCAATTAAAGACCAGATCATTAGGAAGGGCTCATGATGTTTCAGATTCTCCTAGTTAACAACTTGAGCAGTCAAGGGCAACTTACTGAAAAGCTAGCTGAATGCACCATAAATTCAGAAGAGAGATATTTTCTAAATTCAGTTTCAGAAGTTCCTCTGAGAAATCTGCTTTCACTTCATATGATTGCCTTAGTTGGTATCTATCTTGGTGGTTACAGAAAACAGTGAAGTGCCACTGCGTACAGAACAGACTGCAGTAATGTTAATAGCCATGAAGAAGGGACTCATTATAGCCTTTTCTCTTCCTAGGGGCAATCAACAAATATCCACCAATAAACTTCAAAGCAAAGTGCAATAGACTCAGCTCTACAGACCCAAAGCAGCCTCTGTGGCAGTTTCGAAGGTACTGTCTGCTTGGTATGATTTATGAATCGACACTCACCCCTTTCTTGTCTTTTCCTGCTCCTTCTTTTCTTCCCCTCTTTCTCTACCTCCATCTTATTTGGATAAAAATCTATTACTATGATATTAAAATATAATTCAAAGGAACAAGAGAATTTTTTAAATGATCAAGTTAATCTGAAAAATAACCAAATAGAGATGTTTGGGTTTTTGTTGTTTGTTTTTTAATAGAACCCAGGGTTTCATAGTTTCTTAGAAATACCTAATTCTAGGCTGGAACAGGGAAGTTGCAATGGTAGCCTAGGGCAACTTATTGTGCTAGGAAGCAAGAAAATACAAAAAAATTAACAGTGTCATGTGAAAAGGACAAGTAAGTTGTTTTGGAAGGATTCCCACTGACCTAATCTTGGATAATTTGAACACCAGAAAAAATAATAATGGTAATAAACTAAAACACATTGAATTTTTAAAACCCAAGCAAGATTCCCAAAGGTGGGGTAGAAAGGGGAGGAAAAACTCTTCTTTAAGAATACTGACTAATAAACATGAAGGGAAAAATAGAACTAAAAAAATTACTAGTCGTAACTTAAAAATTAATTACAAATGTAAAACTGGTGGTTCAGGGACGTTAAAACCATATGACAGATTTGGGGGGGCAAGTATTTTAAAGGGCTCACAGAAGCACTCGCAGATGACTTATTAATTACAAGGAGGAATATGTGTCCTTGTACAGTGAGATCTTGCAGAACTCCTTAAAATCAGGATCTGATACTGTGTGCCTTTTGTGGGATGCAGTGAGGTACACACAATCAGCTATGTGAGGTTCCTGCTGGAAATGTCTGGAAATTCAAGCCTACTGAGGAGGTCACTGGACAATTGCAGAATGTGGAATGTTCTTAAGAATACCTCACCTATACTCTTCATAGGTTTCATGTCATTAGGAATAGAGGGATATGGATGGGGTACTGTTCTAGACTAAGAGAGAATAAAGAGACAGAATAGCCAAATGTAATTGTATGAACCTTAATTGAATCCTAGATTAAAAAAAAAGAACTGATATAAATAATATTTGACAGACCAAGAATATAGCTCAGTAGTAGAGCACTTGCCTAGCACGCATGAGACCCTGGGTTCAATCCCAGTACTGCAGGAAAAAAGATACGTAAATGACATTTGAGGAACAAGTGGGGAAATTTGAGTATGAAGAATATGTTGGGTGATGTTACTGAATTGTGTGGATTTCCTCTGACGTGATAATAGTATGATACTATTTGGATACTGCTTGTATAAGAGAATGTCTTTGTTCTTAAGACAGGTATGCTGAAGTATTTAATATGTTATTGTTATAGCCTACTTTTAGATGATTTTTCTAAAGGAGAGTAGGATGGTGTGTGGATACACATATTAACACAAACAGATATGGATGTGCACATGCTCATACATATCTAGGCAAAAGGCATGTAGCAATTTATAGTTCTGTTTGAATTTTTGGTGAACTTCACAATTTTCAAAATAAAAAATAACAAAACTCAATGGATGAATAGACAGAGTAATAGATACATCTAAAGAGAAACATAAACTAGGAAAAAGGCTGAAGAAATTACTCAGACTATAGAGATGATTACTCTAAGAGATTAAGAGATAGAACAGAATGGAAAGATCAAGCCTATATCTAATTGGAATTCTAGAAGGAGAAAATAAAAATCATACAGGAGAGACTATATTCAAGGACATAAAGGAATGGTCATTTTTCAGAACTCAAGACACAGGTACGCAGATAAAGAGAGACAAGCCATAACGGGTAGCATACATAAAAAGAAAACAACATTTAGATTTGGAATAGGGCAATGTCTTGGCAGAATGCCAAGAGGAAGAAAATTTAAAATCAGCCAAAAGAAAGACCAGATCTTCTGCAAAGATAATTGGACTGGCAGCTGAATTATTAACAACAGTAACAGTGGAATCCACATGACTACTGAGTATCTTTAAGGTAGAAGAAAAATTTGTCAATTTAGAAAAATTGCCTTTCAAAACATTTTAAAATAAAAAACAGGAAGAATAATTCATATTTTAAAAATAATTGTTTACCACAAAGATCTTTACTAAAGGAAACTCTAAAGCATGTACATAGAAGAAAAAAGGAAGGAAGGACCACAGAAGGAAGAAATGAGATGCAAGTAGTCACACTTACCTGGCATGTATGAGACACTAGGTTTGATTCTCAGCACATATAAATAAATGAATAAAATAAAGGTCCATCAACATCTAAAATATTATTTTAAAAAAGAAGTAATGGTAATAAAATTTGTCCATATTCAGGTAAATCTAGACAAATGTATTTTTATTTACTTATTTTGAGGTGCTGAGGATCTAACCTGGGGTCTCAAACATGCTAGGCAAATGCTCCACCATTAAGTTAAACCCCCAGCCCAACATATGTATTTTTAAATAACAGTAATGTCCAATTTGTGGAGTTACCAAAAAGCTGTACTTAACAAAGACATGAAAATAAAACATTTGTTACCTGGTGGTTTTAACAGACAAAACAGTGGTAACTAAGACTATGAGTATCTATTAAGTATTTTTATTTACTAATTAAATATGAAAAAGGACAACAAATAATAAAATGACATTTATTATTGAAAAATGAAGACTTTATCTTTAAGGAAAGGTACTAAAAAAGGGATAATAATTGCATAAGTCAAAAGGAGATAAATAGAGTCCAAAGGTTGTAGGTACTTATATTACTTGAACTGATAGTTATGTTGTAAAAACTTTAAGACTTTTTAAAAAATGCATTAAAAGTTTTGAGGGCACACATGGAAAAATTGAAAGTAGCTAACTACCAAAAATATAGCAAGGGAAAATGGGATAAAAACAAAAACCAATGTAAATATTTAAAAATAAAAAGCCAAGAAAGGGAAAAAACTAAAAGCAAGAAAGAACAAGTAGAAGGCACAAATGACCATTGGCATGACCAGTGACAGAACCAAGTCCATTTAAGTAATGTCAGTAATCACAATAAAAATACATACCCTAAACATGCCAGCTATGATCAGTGATTGATAGATTTGATTTAAAGAAAACAATATCTGGCTTTAACTGTTTTCTAGGAGACACATCTACAACACAGGGAAATGGAAAGGTTGAAAATAAAATGATGGAAAAATAATTCCAGGCAAATATTTATAAAAGCTGGAATAGCTATATTAATATCAGACAAAATATACTTCTAAACAAAACCGTTGTGCAGTGATAGAGTCTATATGTCAAGCAAAAGGAAATCTAGCAGAGTAGAGGAAAAAGAACAGGGAAGGGAAGGAATGACAGAAGGGAAAAGGGAGGGGAAAAGGAGGGATCGTGAACTAAACTCTAATTACATGTATGATTATGTTGGGATGAACCCACTACTATGTGTAACTAGAAAGCTCTCAATAATAAGTCTCTACATGATGACAAAGTGTCTGATTCACAAGGAAGATCCTAAATTTATGAGGGTCATAACCTTAAAATATACAAGGTAGAAACTGAAAAATTACAGGAAGAAACTGCCATTTAACTATCATCAAAACTGGAGATTTTAGTACACCCATTTGATATACATAAATTTATAAACAAAAGATTTAAACTTAGCAAACTTGATTTAATAAACACACATAGTACCTTCTACAAAAAAATTAAACACGTGGAACATTAGTAACTGTTGAATGGAGGTGGAGAGTTGATGGTGTTCATCCCACAGTTTTTAAGTTATAAAGCTAGTGTAAGCACATCTCTCAGACTTGATGTCACACAACCCACACTGATCACAGTGCAGTTAGCTTAGAAATTAGTAACTGTTTTAAAGTTGATGCCTTTATACTAAAATCCCACTTCTAAATAAATAACAGGACAAAAAATAATGAATATTTAAAAGTACTTAGAATTGTATAATAATCGAAATGCTGTGTCAAAATTTATGGGATACAGTCATGATTTAGGGACATTTTTAATTCCTGTGTTAGGGAAAATTTTAAAACCCTAAAAGCTAAGCTAAGCATTGGTCTTAAGATTTTATAGAAAAAACAAAATACCTAAACTCAAAGAAAGGAAAAGAATATTGTAGTAAATATATTATTGTATGTTATATATATATATATATATATATATATATATATAGTAGAGCCTAATTTTTTAAATTAAGATGTAAAAGAGACTATCAAAAAGAGTAAAAGTTCTATTAAAACTGAATAGTATAAATTAGAAATAAGTGAAGGAAGGTAGCTTTCAGTGTTCATTTTTGTGATGTCATGCTGTACTCTCACTCATATACATTTGCTGCCACAGACCACAACCAAGTGTGCAGCAGGACCTGATAGATACCTTAGACCATGTGCCTGCTTCGTGATGTAGTGTGCAGTGTGTGCACATCTGTGTGGTAATCAAGCCAGGCAGGCAATCCAGAAGCCCCAGCTCTGGCACCTCTGGGAGGCCTCTGCCTGCAACCTCTTGCTCACCTCCTGGGGAGAGCTGTCCAGGGGAACTGTCCAGCAGCAAATACTTCCTGAATTCCAGCCTAAAACAGGCCTGTTTGCCTCAGTCTAGGAGGAGCAGAGCTCCCCCTGCTGCAGGTGCCTGGCAGTTCAGAAAAGGGAAATGGAAGTGAGTGAGGCCACATCTTCACATGGAGGATGTCTTAAAAAGATGTATTAAAGTGGGACAGAGGCAGGTGTCGTAGAGCTACAAGCTGGGTAGTTTTTGGGCTGTGCACTTGTACCAGGCCTGGTGCTCAGCAGAGCCTGCATTTGGGGTTAGGGCTCTGCAATCACTGTTAATGTTATTTTGGAATTTGTGTTTTGTATTGAGATCTAATAATGCACATGGTGGCAGATGGGGGCTTAGAGCCTCATTTACTTGCCATTCTATTTTCTACTGCCTCCCTGGGACCTGTTCTTGTTCTTTCAGGTCAGAACCTCCTGGCTCCCTCGGCCTGCCCTACTTGATGGGGGACCTAGGCACAAACTCAGAAAGGCATGGGGTCAGGCATACTCAAGAGTGGGAAGAGGGAAGGCAGTGACCATCTGCTCCAAGCTAGTGATGCCACTGTACATTTGCCATTGTCCTCCTCCATATAAACATCCAGTACTTTCCAGGAAGGAGGAGGTGATATTCTTGGGGATCACCCCTCTGCCAAGGGTTAGGACAGCCAGCCGAGGGAAGGGGAGATGCCTAGTTCAATTTCCAGACAACTGTGTAGAGGCTGGTGGGAGGAGGAATCTGACAGTTGGCTTCACAGGCCAACTCATGGGAGAATCCCCATACCAGGGGAACTGGGCATTAAATGGTAAATAAAAAGTGTCCATGGCAGATGGAGAGACAAGAGACCACAGAAGAAGGAAAAGAGAGATTTTCTTGATATGTTTTAAACTAGCGGCTCAAATTTGCATTTTTCATTGAGCTCCAAGTATTATGCAGCCAGTCATAATGGCAAGGACAGAAGCCAGAGTCAACCCACACAATTAAAGGGCATTTCTGGAAACCACTCTCACCATACTCTCTGTTTGAAGAGCAATATGAGCAGGAAGAGAAGATGCATGGCAACTTTGGACAGGAAGTTTCTAACCCCTTCTCTACACTGCCTTAGATACACAGGAGGCTCAGCTTCTCCTGTGAATCTGAAATGATGAAATGGCTGGGGCATCAAGGAATAGAGAAGTAAAATCTCTACCATGTCTGTGAACTCCCCAATGGTGTAATAGACCAGGACTCCCCGGATCTTCTCTTAAATGACCAAAGATGCTAATAAAAGGTAATGAGTCACCCAGTTGCTTCTGAAACTTGCCACTTTGAGTCATTCAAGAGAAGTGAAGCAGAACTGAACACAGGATTGTGGGGGATGAGAATGCCTGCTAGGCAAGAGGTCTGGCCAAGTCCTCAGAATGACCTGCCTGGGAATGAGATGGTTCTGTTGTGAGATTCTGAGGAAAATGCATAAGAAGCTGGTTCTCATCAGATGGAAAAGAATTAACCACAAGCTACCAGGGAGCCAGATGGCCAGAGGGTAAGATTGCAGGGTGGCTCTTGTATAAGCACTTAGATCCAGCTCAGAGACAATAAAAGACAGAAAGCCACCTGCTTATTGCTTTATCCAGTCAGGGAAGCATTTGTGCCAGACTCTAAAGCAGTGACAGGCTACAGCCAGAGCAAGTGAATTATAAAAATGGACACAGTCACCAATGCCATATGAATAACACATCTGTTGCAATTCTGCTTTTCAAAGTATGTTTTCTGTGTATTAAGGTAAAAAATAATTCTGGAATTAGAAGCAATCTTGTCTATATTTTCTACTCCAATGCAGCAAGTCAGTTAGTAAATGCAGCATGGCTCACTTCTGATTATCTGCATAGATGGAGGAATTTGTGATCAGAGAACCGAAATCTATAATTAGTTCTATCCACCCCATTTATCTAGAATTTGCCACATCTTTCTTTCCACAGCCTTTAATAGAGCTGAGCACAAGATGCAAAATGAATTAACTATTTCATTCTCATTTCTTTGTCTTGACTACCTAATGATGGCATCACCAATCAGTAAAGAATCTTCTGAACATTATAGAGTAGGAGAAAGAGAAACAAAACTGGGTAATTAAATGGCATTTATCAAATGCTTATGAAATGCAAATGCCTATGCATAAGACAAAGTATGGAAATTCAAAGGCAGGGTGTTTTAATGTTTTATCCCTTTGAGAATAAAAATATTTGAGAGGGAAAAATTAGCAATGTCATGCTTAGAAGCAGTTGCCAATTTAACATTTTTTTCTTAACAAAGATAGAAGAAGATGACAAAGATAACTTGCCATAAAAGGAGGGGGGGAGGAAAGGTGGTGAGGGTGATGGTGGAAGAGAACAATATAAGTTAATCAAGCCATGAAAACGTGACTTCTGACAAAAGAATGCCCTCCCCATGATCGGTGGCACCATGCTCTGTGTATACAGACAATCAGGACTTTGGGAATTTGAATTCATAATATTCAGAGTCTGGAAACTAATTTAAAAAATGCAGTGAAGAACAAAAATGGGAAAATGTGGGAAGAAATTTTGTTTACACTGAAATTCAGCCATGGCTACTATTCTTGAGTCAGATCCTCTTAGTGTATCTCTGGTAGCACTGACAGAAGTGAACTGAAAGGCACTTGGTGAATTGAGTTTCAGAAGCCAGACATAGAGGATCTAGTGCACAGCAGTTTGGTGGGGGAGGGTCAGGTAACATGAATGGCATGGTTTAAGTTGGGACATAGCCCAGCTCCGCCACTGACCTTCACCTCTGTGCATCTTAGTTTCCAGATCTATAACCAACAGAGCATCATGGCAACTAGACTAGGGAACTTCAATTGTTGCTCACAAAAACATGGGTTGTTTCTCATTCCCATTTTACATCTGAAGAAATGAGGATCAGTCTCGGTAATGATTTGCCCAGAACTGCTCAGCTAGTAAGTGGAGGTGCTGGATTACATTTTTTGGACCCACAGCTCTTTCTACTACATCCCTGTAAATTAAAGTTGTCTGAAATGGCTCTATTCTTGCACTGCCCAATACAGTGACCACTAGTTATATGTGGCTATTTAGATCATTTAAGATTATATGAATTAGAAAATTCAGTTCCTCATTCACACTGTCTCAATATATGTGGCTAGTGGCTGCCATACTGGCCAGGGCAGATAAGACATTTCTATCAGTACAGAAAGTTGTATGGACAGGCTTGACTTTCTATCTACCACTTGGCCTCTACAATTCTCCAATTTCTTTACCTGGAATTGAAGGCATTCCAGTCTGAATCCAGTTCTCCTCTGTTGTTGGGTTATTCATGACTTCCAAATAAGTCATGTATCTACCAGACTGGGCTCTGAGTCCCCCCACTGTACCTAACAAAGGGCCTTACATAGAGGAGAGAATAAATATTTGGAAAGAGAGATGGATGGACAGGTGGAAGAAATGGGGGGAGAGAGGAAAGAAGTGTGTGGCATTCATTCATGTTTTCATCAGATGCTTTTTGAGAATTACTATGTGAACAGACAACGTCTCACAAAACTTTCTGTTTAGGTGGGTAAACAGATCACAAATAAGTTTCTAAGTAAATAAGAATTAAGATAGTGTTATGGGTGCACTCATACATTGCTGGTGGGAATGTAAATTGGTGCAACCATTATGGAAAGCAGTATGGAGATTCCTCAGAAAACTTGGAATGGAACCACCATTTGACCCAGCTGTCCCACTCCTTAGCTTATATCCAAAGGAATTAAAATCAGCACATTACAGTGACACAACCACATCAATGTTTATAGCAGCTCAATTCACAATAGCTAAACTATGTTATCAACCTAGATGCCCTTCAAAGATGAATGGATAAAGAAAATGTGGTATGTATAAATATACACACACAATGGAATACTAATCAGCTTTAAAGAATGAAATTCTGGCATTTGCTGGTAAATGCATGGAGTTAGAAAATATCATGCTGAGTGAAATAAGCCAAACCCAAAAAACTAAAGGTTGAATGTTTTCTCTGATATGTGGATGCTAATTCACAATAAGTGGGGGGATAGGGAAGACTGGAGTTACTTTATATTAGGTAGAGGGGAGCGAAGGGAGGGGAAGGGGCATGGGGGAAGGGATAATAGTAGAGTGACACCGACATTACTACCTCATGTACATGTATGACCACATGACCGATGTGATCTGCAGTATGTATAATCAGAAAAATGAGATTACACTCCATTTATGTATGATCACAATGTATAAATGCATTCTACTGTCATGTACAACTAATTAGAACAAATAAAATTTTAAAATTTAAAAAAAGAAAAATATGCTGTGTTGGGTGACTAAAGTGGGAGAGGAACTGGGAGAATGATAGAGGTGGTGGTTTCTCATGAGGTTCCATTTGAACCCACATATGAAGAATCAGACCCACCATATGGAGATCTGGGTGGAACATATTCCATGCAGAAGAAATGTTGCCACCAAAATTGTACTTCTGCATACTTTAAAGCAAGATTTCTCATTTTGTCAGCTTGTGATATATGGGCCAATGTAAATCCCGTTTAATAATCCTTTAAAAATTACCCTGGAGGAAGAATGCAATAAGGAAATGAGTACAACAATTAACTTAGGAAAAAAAGATTAATATGGAGTCTGTTAAAGTTGAAGTGGCATTTATCTTCTATGATGTTCTCTTCTTTGTTGTATAGCTTTGTTCCTGGACCACATAAAGCTGTCCTCAAAGAAGATGTATTAAAGCAGACAAAATTCTTCCAAGATAAGAAGTATCTTTCAAGAGTAGTGAGAGGTGGCAGAGATGATGCTATTCGGAATTTTCCCAGGAGCACATCCCATACTTCTAAAAATGGAAGGATGACAAAACCTACTCCCAAAAGACATGACATTCAAGGAAGTGCTCAAATAATTTAGCATGATAAGACTTTGGACTTAAATAATAACTAAATCTACTCCAGAACTCTGGGAACCTTTACTTGGATATGTGCCTGTATCTAGAGTTCCACTCTGGAGGGATGAACAAGCCACAGGGAACTTGACCCCCTGCACTCATTGGTATTAAGATATATCTTACCACTTATTTGACCACTCCTGACAATTCCAGCACTCTAAGACTGATATGTTTAAGAATTGTTACCATTAGAAAATGGAAGAATGAAAGTATTTTGGAAAGCGTAATGGAGATATTTGAAGGTAAATTTTACATAGTGTATGCATGTGTGTACATGGGCCAATGCTAAGTCTTTTGATTGCAGATCTCTATCAGTCCGTTTTCTGCAAACCAAGCCTTCTTTCTTAATTTAGCAGTTTAATGCTCACCTTCTTAACCAAAGGTATTTAATGTTTGGTCCAACTCTAACACTTACCTAGAAATTGATGGTGTTTTTATGTCATGTTTTTGGAAATTTGGCCTTTCATTATTATTCCATTTAAACACATCCTATTTCTGTGTGGAGTGATTACGCCTAGATTGGGTTTGTGCTAGAAGTTTGTCTTTCATCCTCTGCAGTTGTTTGCTTGGACTGGTGAGAAACGGGAATTTTCTAAAAGCTCTAAATCCTCCTAAACTCACTGAGGAACTCATTAATTTTCCCAGAACATAAATTATTGCTTTTGAGCTGGATGCTCTATCTTCATTATAAAACTTCCTGCTAAGCCATTTTGATGGATTTCCAGTCTTTCTTCCTTGTTATGGTCACTTATTAATTTTCATTAATCTATGTATGCTTTAGAGAAGAAGAGTAAAGACACAACTCGTGATGGGTAAGGCTCTGAGTTACTTCATGTAGCTATTCAGTCAATAATGAACAGCACCAAAACAGGATTGGCAAAGCTCTAAAAAGAGCCTTTTAAATGGACATTGAGTTTGAAAAAGGTAAGAAAATCTTTAAAGCTTTCATCTAAAAATTCATATGTATTGAAGAAATCCAAGTGATCAGAGTAAATCAGAGCAGGAAAACATCTTCAAAGTGCCTAGTCTCTAGTATCATTCTCTGATGAATTTGTTTCTTTATCCCCATTCAATTTCATCTCTTATGATGAAATTTTCAACAGCTAAACACCTGAGTAGCACTGTTTATTTAGACACAATATTCAGAGCTTACCTCAGTCTACAAGCTGGTTCTTCAGCTGGTAGCAATGACCCTGCTAGGCAGAATATCGCTGTCTTCGGTAAGGAAGGGAAACTGCACACATGCAGGAGATAAGTGAGACCAAAGACCAGGAGGGTCCATCTAGATTTTCTTTTCTATACCTCTTTTACAACGCCTGGAACAAAGAGCCATCTGCAATATGTTTTTAAAGCACTCTGCCATCCTCACTCAGGCAACTCCATGGAGATAGCTCCCACATCTTCAGCGGAGCAAGAAGTCCAAGGAGTTAAATGTCACGTTCATACTCAGGTAACAGAGAAGAATCAAAAACATCTTTCTTCATCCATACTAAATGGTGCTTCGGGGTTCAGGAAAAATTTGTTTCCAGTACAGGAAATTGATGAACAATATTTAAGAGGCATTTTAATAACAGGAACTTTTCTAATTAACTTTGGATTATGCACAAACACCTTTCTTCTGTTTATTGTTGGAAATACTCTGAAAATGTATTTGTTTTTTCTGTGTTCACAAGTAAAGTACACCAAACAAATACTATCTTGTGATTTGAGATTTTTTTTAGCATTTTGGGTCATATTTTTAATTGTTAATGGGCAAGGAATTTGAAGCATGCTACAAATAGAGGTTCCTTTTTAAAAATAACTCCTAAGCTTAACATATTCCATGATTTACCTTTCCCCCAAAGTGAAAAACAGCAAAAATTAAGTGAATGTAAATTTAATAAAGTGCTATTTAAACTAAGAATCACACAAAGAAACCATAATGCTTCTGGGCTTAGAAACGCAAATTGACTGTAATGGACCAGCCTCCCATTATCTCTGCACTGAGCTATGAGTCAAACTTGACTTAAAAAAAACAACAAAACAAAGGGAGATCAGTAGAGGAGAAACTTGGGGGGAGGGAGGGGAGAAACTATGTATTGTGTGCATGTATGAATATTTAACAACAAATCCCATCGGTCTGTATAACTGTAATGCACCAACAAAAAAATGTGGGGTAAAAAAAGTAGAGGCCAAAAGAGTGTGTCAAGGGAAGGCGGGGATGGGAATAGAAAGAGAGTAGAATGACTCAGATGTAACTTTCCTATGTTCATATATGAATACACCACAGTGCATCTCCACATCATGTTCAACTACAAAAATGGTCTAATTAGAATAAGTTGCACTCCATGTAAGATGTCAAAATATATTCTACTGCCATGTTTTTCTAAAAAGAATCTTAAAAAGAGATGTAATTGAACATGCATCATTATAATATTCAGTAATAATTCAACCAAATAATAACTTTTTTAAAAAAAGTATGATTATTTGGGGAATTGAGGAGAGAATGACAAGGGAGAAAAAGGGTCAGATCCCTGTCAGCCCATTCCATTGTTTCCTCAGCATTTCCCACATTTATTTGTCTAATGCCTTACCTAATAGCTTCAGGCCTGAAGCCTGTTCTCTGTGGGAAGTTTATGTATCAAAAAATTTTCCTCAACCTGTGAAGACTCTAAATCTGTCTTAATACCTAGAAACTCTGTAAATATGGTCTTAATGGACTTAAAGGGAAACTGAGGCAACACACACCATGCCAATGCCAATGCGAGGGATACAAACACTACTAATCCACTAAACTATGGGCCCAGCCAGAGTCTATTGCTCTTGACCTGTCTCAGTGACTGGCATTTCCCAACAATTCTATTGTTACCTGTTTAAAAACTAAGTTATTGAATTGAAGAGCTAGCTATATGCATTGTAAACTGTTACATACTACAGCTGAATTATATAATTAAAGAAATACAGCTGGGTGTGTAGCACATGCCTATAATTCCAGCTACTTGGGAGGCTAAGGCAGGAGAATCATACGTTTGAGGCCAGCCTGGGCAGCAGCAAAACCATGTCTCAAAATAACAATGATAATAATAATTATAGAAATATAAAAAATTATTTAGTGTATCTATTATGTAGTGTTTTGCACCAGATTCAGATTATCTACGGAATGTTTTTTATACTCATGTAACTAAAACTCAAATATTTTGAACACCATGAACCCTTCTATAAATGGATAAGAAAAAAATGTGGAGAATTAGGTTTGCATACAAACCATAACCTATTACCTTTAAGGGTTTTATCCTAGTGGGAAAGGCCAATTTTGCCCTTCTACAAATACAAATTTCTGGCATGTTTTTCACTTGATCCTTTTAATTTTTTTTTTCTTTTCAAAGCATATAATAAATAATCTACACTGGATAAATGCAAGCTGGTAGACCAATCTACAGAATTTATGGTACAGCTTATAAAAAATAATGATCATGGTCAAGAAGAGCCAATTTCTCTTGTGCTGATACATCAGAAATCAATTTTACAATGTTAAATAGCTAATAAGGCAGTCCGTAAAACACAGGAAGAAAGATGAGATAGCAGAGCAGAAAGAGTACAATTCTGAGCATCCAGAGATTCGGACCCAAGGCCTAGTTCTGTCACTGCTTCCTTGTTACACTCAGTTCATTTGTTTGGTTCAGAATAAGAGATTTCCCCTCCTTATGCTTATATTTACTATTTAAAACACTACCCAAAAACAAACAAAAGCTCTTGGGATGCTTGAGTATAGTTTAGTTTGAATAGCATTTTTAATAGCAAAATGTTTATAATAGCTTACAACCATCTTTTTCAATACAAAATAAACAGATCATATTCATCTTTGCATTTTACATTTCTCACCTCTAAGACATATACAATAAAAAGTCCAAGATACTGTTGTCTGGCTAACTCTTGAAGAAAGGTGCACAAGTAAACTAACCATGTCATCTTTGTTAACCATTCTGGGTGGCATTTATTTAGTTGTGAAACAGTAATATAGACATGATTTTTAAAATTAAGCAAATAAATTTGTTCTCACGTCTGTTTTCTAGAAATACATTTTCTCTTGAATAACTGTATATTTATAACTTTATTACAATTTACACAGGTCAGTAGACTTTTATTTCCACACCTTCACAATCCCATCTCGGGAGGCAGTCACAATGAAGCCCTGTGTGGTCTGGAAAGTGGCAACATCCGTGATAATGTCATGATGTCCCACAGGCAGAGATTCTGGGCCCCTTCGAGGGGTGTCATCACTTGGTCCTACCTTCTGCTTATTCTGAATTTCCTGTTTGATGGTTAGAAATCAAGGAGAAAGCCAAAGTTAATTCCATACCACATTCTGCCTCTTGTCAGTATTCTTGCTTCTAGGATAAGTTGTTGCTTCAGAGTTAACACCTCACGTAAAGTAGTCACACTTTCACACTGAGCAAAAAGCGCAAAAGGAGAGGGTCCAAAATGGCATTCGGAGTTTCCAGTCACTGGCGTGCATAAGTAGCCGCTTACAAATACGGAACACTTACAAATGGCCAATAGTCTGGTGTGTTGATTTTTATTAACATCAAATATAAAAAAGGGAACAGGTATAAATTGGGAGAAGTAAAAACGATCAAAATACAGAAGTAAATACATATCAGATGTTCTAGCATTTCTACAGCTCCTCAGTATCTGTTATGAAGGAAGTGCTTCTCTGGTTAAGGCACTTTTAGTAGATCACATCTGAAATTTCGAAGGCCAGGACACAAGCTTTAAGAGGCCTAACAGTAGATTTGAGTTTACTACCTGTATCTCAGAAAAATTTCTTAACTTTAAGGTCCCTAAATTTGTCTTTTGTAAAAGGAAAACAATAAAAGTGCTTGTTATATATTTCTCAGTCCTTAACTTTGTAAAGGTGAGCTGTATACTTATATGTGCTTTATGTTTATTATACCTTAATAAGAGTTAATTTGTAAATATATGAAAAAGCCAAGAGAAAATAAGCCACATTTCTTAAATTGAAAAAAATATTGCCAGTCTTGCCCAAACCCATTTTTGTGTCTACAAAAGAAAAATAAAAAGTAATGTACCTGAACAACTTCAGTGCCTTCTATTATTTTCCTGTAATAGGACACAGATGGGGAACTAGTACTTCCTGCCACAACATAGGACCTTTCTGGGTAAGCCAAGTCCCAAAACCTAGGGAAGAGGAAATAAATGAAGATAACCTTCACAAGATAATAGGAGGAACTAATACTCATTGGCTTACATTTACCAATGCATTGTTTATATTGTAATTAGAAAAAGATTTTTCTAGAACCAAGAGCACAACATTGATTATAATAAAGTATTAATAGTTGCCCTTGCAATGCACTGATGATTTAAAACATTAAACTGTCACTAGTACCTATAATAACACCTTTCATAAACCAAAGTATCCATCCATCTTTTAAGAGTTCTTTTGAGATACTATACCTTATTTTCATGTCTGAGCCAGCTGTTAGCAGGATAGGGTTTCCATCAGCAGGACTGCAGTAGATACCATGGACACTGTGAGGAGAAGGCTTAAAAGAAGCAAAGATGGCATCACGTAAACAATATCAATGCCTTCCACTAACAGAATACTATTTCTAGAGGTAAGTTAACTGCTGATAGTTCATTAGGCACCTGGTTACCAGAGGAAATGAGAGACCGGTTATATAAGTTATATCTACTTTTTTGGAACTTTGAACTGTACGTTGCTTTGTATTGTTCTGAACAGAGAGATGCAGCCTGTTCAGTTTTCTAAAATTTTCTCTTTAGGACCACCTTAAACAAGACCTCAATTAAAGAAAAAAAAAATATCTTTCCTACAGGGCTGGGAAGGGTTGAGGATGGAACTCAGTGGCAGAGCACCTGCCTAGCACATGGGAGGGTGTGGGTCTGATCCCCAGCACCACCAAAAAATAAAATAAAAATCTTTCCTACCTTTTGCCCCAATGAAGCACCCTGACAACATGACTGACTATTAAAAACAAAAGTATAGATGTTTCTTGATTCATATTAGGATTATGTCCCAATAAACTCATTGTAAGTTGAAAATACACTTAATACACCTATCCTAAAGTATCAGTTGTTTACTTTTGTGATCTGACCAGGAGCTGTGGCTCACTGCCCACAGGAGTGTACTAGACCACATACTGTTAGCCCAATAAAAGATCAAAATTCCAAGGATGGTTTCTAATGAATGTCTATCACTTTTATACTACCACCACAGAGTCAAAAAATCATTAGGTCCATCCATGGTTAAGTCAGGATTCTCTGTATATGCTAGATGGTCATATTGCATTTTTTAATAATCTAAACTTCAATCCAGGATTTGCTGTGGTTCTAAAGAGATACCACAAAGCTTAGGTAGTTAGCAACCAAAACAATCAATAAAGCAGACACTAACAAGATTAAGGAATTAGAAAATATGCATGCGGCAATGGTCACAAGATACTTGATGTTATTAAAAACCCAAATTCAATCATAATCCCCAAGCCCAAGAGATCCCATGTTGCTAAAATACCTGGAAGTGCTTAGGATGACAAACCTGTAACTCAGAGAGCGGTGGTACACTGCTCGCCCAGAGAGTAAATCTTCTGTCACCAGTCTCCATGTCCCACATGGACACTTCATTGTTGCCCTGAACAGCTAAGAGAAACAAAGGCCAGAGCTATTATTCAGACCAGGAGGATCTTACTCTCAAAACTTTCACATCTTCATAGGTAGAGCAATTCAGCCTATAGCTACATCCATTTTTTCCCAATATGCAAGAAAAACTAATACTTTCAAACAACAGCATGAACCTGTCACCATATTGGGTGTGTAGTTATAAAAAAAAAAAAAAAAAAAAAAGGGGGGGGGGTTTTAATAGTCTAACAAATATTTACTGGTCCCCAAACTGGTGAAGAGAATTATGGGGTGGAAAGACAAATCACATACAGATCCTGACCTCAATAAACCTATGTTTTTTGTTTGATTGTTTAATTTGTTGATTTCTCCAGAAGTAGAGAAAAAAAGATATATGTAAACAAGACAAGGACAAAGAAACAAGGGAGAAAGTGCAAGTTCCACCTGAACAGGGAATTTAGAAAATCACATTCAGTGGTAAGAATCCAGGTCATGTCATGGACAGAGTATTTTAGTATGAAATGAAAAGGCCAGTAGACCACTTTGGTCAGAAAGAACTAAGTGAGGAAAAAAAAATTAAAGCAAAAATCTATGGCTGTTTTGGAGAAAGATGAGTAAAGAGGAAAAGGAGTTTAACTGAAGCATATTTGTGACAGATCACAAAAACTGGAAACTCAGGGCCTGAGAGAGAAACTATCCCTTAAGACTGGAGTGAAGGGGGAATGACAGGCTTCATCTGCTTACTAATATTTACTGAGATAGTATTATTATGGGCTAGTCACCGTCCTAGGTGCTGCAGAAAAGATGGCAAACAAAGCAGAAAAATTCCCTGCTACATGGAACTTCCAATTCTAGTGAGAACAATAAACAAAAAGTTATAAAAAATCTGAAGCAGGAGTGTGCTTTTTTCAGTTCAAGGAACAAGTCAGTGTGGATGGAGCAGACTGAGGAAGGGAGATGAGCAGAAGGGCAGTAGTGCTTGTTACTCTCCACTCAATGCTCTAAGGCTGTCCTGTAACAATTATATCAACAAGCTCTTGTACCCTATGGCTTCTAAGTGGGCCCAGCCTGTGACAGCCTAAATAATGGGTCCTAAAGATATCTAGGTGCTCTTCCCTGGAGCCTGTAAATGTTACCTTAAATGACAGAGTAACGTTGAAGATATGATTTAAGCTAAGGACCTTAAAACAGAAGACCTGTTCTGAATTATTCAGGTGGGCCCTAGATGTAATCACAATCCTTGTAAGAGACAGGTGGATTTGACAGCAACAGCAGGCAACAGAGCAAAGACCCAAGATGCTGTTTCTGGCTCTGAAGATCAAAGAAGGGAACATGAACCAAAGGAGTACAGCAACAGTAGTGGAAGGGAAATGGCAAAGAAGCAGATTCTCACCTATAGCCTCCAGAGAGAATATGGTCCTGCTGCTACCCTGATATGGCCCACAAAACCTACTGCAGATTTCTGGCCTCCAGAATTGCTAGAAAATAAAATGTTATAAGCCATCAAGTTTGTGGTAACTTGTTATAGCAGTCATGGAAAACTAACATGCCCATAAGGAGCCCTGAGGAAAGAAAGATCAGTCAGCCCAAGCTGGTTGTTTCCTTCACCTCCAAATCACAGTTCCTCTCAAGGTGGTCTTCTCTATCCCATTTCTTTCCAAATTCCAGTAACCATACCTTCCATTCATGATTTCTACTGCCACTCTGCTATTATTAATCTTATATTCCTGCAAAATCTTTTTATATTCCTATATCCACACCTTTGTAACAGTTTCTTTGAAAATAAATCCTTAAATTATCCTTCTTTTGGTATGCTATCAGTTTCTCATTGGAACCCTGATTGAGAAAAAGGTCAGACAGTAGTTAAGAGGGCTGATCTCTCTTTATAGTCCATAGAGCCTTTTGGACCACATAGGCTATTACTTGCAATGAGAAGCCACTAGAAGGTATTGAGCAGAAAAAAAATAATAATGCTCTTAAGAAATATGGACAGAAGCAGGGAATTAAGAGGATACTGCATCAGAAAGGACAAGAGATTATGGTGATTTGGACTAGGGAGCCAGTAATGTAAGAATGGTCAAATTCTGGATATATTTTAAGACACTAGAGGTGGAAAGAGAAAAAGAAGAGTTAGCATGCATAATCCTAGCAACTCAGGAGGCTGAGGTATAGGAGATCACAAGCTTGAGGCCAGTCTCAGCAACTCAGTAAAAACCTATCTCAAATAAAATAAATAAATAAATAAAAAGAACTGGGTATATAGCTCAGTGGTAAAGTGCCCCTGGATTTGATTTCCAGTAACAAAAAAGAAAGAAGAAAAAAAAGTCAAGAATGACATTGGACTACTCTCTGAGCACCCAGCAGAGCTTCCATTTACTGATAGAACATCACAGGAAAAGCACGTCTGTCTCAAAGTAGGAGGCAGTGGTGGGGACACTTAGTAGAAAGAAAATCAAGTGTTCAGTTTGAACATGTCAAGTCTGCAATGGCTACTAGGCACTCTAGGGGAAATTTAAGTATATGGATATTAAAACCTGAATAAATTTGATATTCAAAACATGAGACTGAGATCATACACACAGCAAATACAGAAAAGAGAATAAGACTAAAAACCGAGCCCTGAAGCAGGTCACAATTTAAAGTCAGGAAGATACAAAGGAACCAGTAGATCAAGAAGTAGGAGAATCAAGAAAAATGTCCTTGGAACCAGCTAAGGAAAGTATTTCAAAAACATGAAAATGAAAAAATAAAAACGAAATAAACTGACCAAATGTTAAGTAAAATAAGAGGAGGACTCAGTAATGGTTATTGAACTCGGCAACATGATGACTTTGACGTCAGAAATACATGAGAAGAACTATGTATGAGAGGGGGCCACAAAAACCTAGAAGAGGTTCAATGAGGAAACATAGAAATACAAAGAGCTATTATTAAGTATCAAGTGGATGCCACCCCATGTGCTTTCTATATTTTATTTCAAATTTTCAAACTCTGTAAGGTATTTTTTATTTATTTATTTTTGGTATTGGTGATTGAAACCAGGGGTACTTTACTACTGAACTACATTCCAGTCCTTCTGATTCTTTCTTTATTTTGAGACATGACCCCTGGAGCATCCCTGGAGCATTTAACACTGAACCCCATCCCCAGCCCATTTAAAAATTTTTTTTTTAATTTTTTTTTAATTTTGAGACAGGGTCTTACTAAGTTACTTGGGACCTCACTAAATAGCTCAGGCTGGCTTTGAATTCATGATTCTCCTGCCTCAGCCTCCCAAGTCACTGGGTGACCTCAAACTTTTGATCTCCCAAATTACTGTGATTATAGGCATGTGCCACCATGCCTGACTATAAGGTAAGTATTTTCAACCATGTTTTACAGATGAGGAAAAATAAAGACTTATGCAAATGTCTTACCCAAAATCCACTGAAACAATGTGAGGGCCCAATGAAGGAAGGGAAGGGAAGTTTGCAGGAAACACAACAGAACACAAATCAACAACAAATGGCCACTGAAAAGGGTGAGTCGAGGTTTCTAAAACAGATTTCTAGGAAGCTGTTAGGCTGCTTTAACAAAAATAGGGAACGCAGAAGAAAATAAATAGAATGAGAGATGTTTGTAGAAACACAGGGTGGTGGTCATGATTGTCAAAGTCATGTTTGAACAGAATAAATACAAGATGACAGTCAGATGACAATGGTGGGAACTTCCATAATCTGAACAGAATCAAGCTTTGGTTCATATGTAAAGCAAAACCCTAAAAAACATATGTCTTAGCAACAGAATATAACACAATTTCTAAGAAAATCCCCCAAAATACAAAAACTGGCCCTCCATCTTACCTGCAATCACCCAAGACTGATACAAAGGGTGCATTGAAAGGCGCCTGATTCGAGCCCTGGAAGGATGACAGTGACTGGAAATAGGCAATTGGAACCTCATGTCCCAACAAGCCATGGTACCACTACTTGTACCTTAAAGAAAAAGAAGCATGAAAAGATTATCATATAATGATCAAAGCACGCTAGGGAGCATTTATGCAAAGTATTAGCTTTATGTGAATGTATTTTAAAATTGCCTTCATTCCTTAGAAATGTAGCTGTCTTCCCAGTTTCAAACAGCATTTACAGTTGTTAAATAACAGATATAAAGTGCTTATTATAATGTTGTACTGTCTAATAAATGTAAATTCAAAATGAGTAATTCATTAATTACCGATGATACTACTATTAATTACCAAAGGTACTCACAAAAGCAGAAGCTCTAGAGAAAATGTAAACTGAATTTTAAGTTGAAATGTTCAGAATACCTTAAATAATGGTGTAAAAGGGGATAGCAGATACTGTTTTATCCAATGATCACTGTGGAATCCAAAGAGGTAGCAGCTCTGCAGCTGTCATCAGATTTCAATCATTTTCATGTGCCCTTTTCTCCAAAACATTCTGGAGATAAGTATGGGTGTCCAATCACAGCAGAATTGGGGTAAAGTCTTTGCACCTACCCACAACGACTTAAACCCTACAATGGAAGAGAGTCCCTGCCCACCCTATAAAAATGCAACTGGTTATGAGAGCACAGGCTTAGATTGGTTTCCAATTCCAGTAGAGATACTGGTGGTAGGAACAGGATGGAAGGGGTGATAATTAAATAAAGATAGCTTGCATGTCACATTGACCCAATCCAAGACTCAAATCCAATGACTCAAATAGTACAGGGAGCAGAAGCTTCCCTTCTAAAAGCTGACCAGGGAGCCCAAAAGGCATCACTACCATTTGCTAATTTGTTAGGTATATAATACCTACTTTTCTAGACCTAATATTACATCTTCCTGTACCTGTACAGTTTATTGAGACAAAAGACAAAAAATAATGCATTCTATATAAACTACATAAAAAGTAATACAGAAAAGGGCAGATATATAATTGTTGCAAACATAAATTAGAGAATTAAGAAACCTAAATTCAGTCACAGAAGACTGTAACTCTTCTGAATGAGAAAGTGTAAGATGTGACAGTTTCCTAAGGGGCAGGTTCAATATGGGGAAAAGGAGAAGACACTTAAAATAGGGAAATGGAAGAAGATTTAGATATAAGAGGTACAAAGTTTCTCAGGCAGAACAAACTTTAGTGATCTATTGTGCAGACTGTTCATAACAATAGTGCATTGTGTGTTCAAAATTGCTAAAAAAAAAAAAAAAAAAGAAGTTTTAAATGTTTTCAACAACCAAAAAAGTATGTGAGGTGATGGATCTGTTAATTACCTGATTTAATCATTCCACAATATGAAGACACATTGAAACATACATTGTAATGCCCCGTAAATATGTATGATCATTATTTATTAATTAAAAATCAAAATTTTAGCAACAGCAATACCATTCTTTGTTATGTACTTATGATAAATGGACATCTATGTCCTTACCTATTTTTCAAAGTTTGCATCAGGTTTACTCAGAACAAAACAAAAGCCAGAAACAATTGAACAATCTATCAACTGGAGAATGTGATAGACACATAAATTATCAATAAAATGCAATGTCACTCAACAATAAATAAAAGACTCTTCATAGATGCAATCACAAGGAAAAGTCTCATAAAATTTATGCTTAGCAAAAAAAAGGCACATATTGTATGATTCTATTTTTATGACATTTTGGAAAAGGCAAAATTATGGAAACAAAAAAAATTATGGAGACAGAAATGAGATGAGTGGTTTTATTAGAAGCTGGAAGGAGGGCACTGAGTGCAAAGGAGTATGAGGAAAATTTTCAAAAAGTAACAGAAATGTCTGTATCCCGTTTGTGGTATATATATTTTTTGTATATTGTATATATTTATGCATTATATATATTTTTCAGAACTCATCAAATTAAACACTTTCAAAAACCAACAACAACAAAAACAGAAGAAAGATGCAAGCAAGATCACATGGTATATCTTCAACCTTTGGAGAAAAGAGGGCTGAAAGATAATAACATGAGAAATCATTGCTGGCTCTTCTTCCACACCAGGCACTGTGATAGAAGCTTTTAGCTCATTAAATCCTCAAAGCAGCCTTTGAAAGGATTAATCCCATTTAAAACTGAAGATGCTGAGACTTGAGTTGAATAGCCTGCCTGAGGTTACAGTTTTAACTGTGTCTGCAGGAACTCCAATGCTATTTTCTTTAAGTCAAGCCGCTGACTTCCTGGCAGAATAAGAGAATGCCAGCAAATTTGATCACTATAATGATTATAGACTGACTTAAGATGGAGAAGGAAATCGTTTTATACCTTGTGATACTGATTTACCCTTCTGAATTGCCTTTTAATGAAAAAATAAATAAATTGGAATAATTATAACAATTATGAAAAAGGAAAAGGAGATGGGAAGAAATTACCAATGAAGACAAATGAAAAACACAGCTTTCCAAGATAGCAACTGCAGGCAGTGGTGGTATGCAAAACCCAGCCAATGAATTGAAAGTTAGCTTACCAATGCAGAGCCAGCACTGGTGGATGTCCACAGCAAAGGAAGTGATAAGGCCTGACTTCAAATCATGCTTTAATGTCCATGCATTGGTTGAAGATCTGAGATCCCAGCCAACCAGAGAGCCATTCACAGTGGCATAGGCAAGAACAGACTGCGCCCCAGAGTTGAAGTGATGCATATCCACAACACAGCCATCCTGTTTTTGATCCAGAATTCTAGAGAAATACACAAAGCAAAATACAGACTTTTCCTCTCACCAAAAAATGTAGCACAAGTTTCCATTTAAGATGAATATATAACTCTATCCATGTTCAAGAGAAAAAATTATGTGATCCCATCAGGACAATTACAGCTAAAGTATTTTTTTAAAAGAATAATTTTAGACTTATAGAAGAACTGCAAAAATAGCACAAAGTTTCTGTATGCCTTTTACTCAGCTTCCCCTCATTAACATCTTAAAAAGCTATATAACATTCATCAAAACCAAGAAGTTAATCTTAGTACAATACAGTAATTATGTTACAGAATGTATTCTGATTTTATCCATTTTTCACTAATGTCCTTTTCTGTCCCAATATCCACTCCAGGATATCACAAGGCACTGAGCTGGTATGTCTCCTTAGTCTCCTCCAGTCTGTGACAGTTCCTCAGTCTCTCATGACCTTCTTATTTTTAAGACTACTGGTTATTTATGGCCTTCAATTTGGGGTTTGTCTGATGTTTTCGCATTATATTAAAGTTACACCTCATTGGGAAGGATACAACAGAAATGGCATATTATCTTAAGTGCAATACTTGGGGAAGTACTTTATATTCAGATGTATTACTGGTAATGTAAATCATAATCAAAAGTTCATACTGAAATCTTCACCTCCCATCACTACCAGTTCATTCTAGCCTTTACTCCTTTCCTTATTTGTAACTTCTTTCTCCATTAGTGAGAAAACTGGTTCTCATCATCTACAACATATTTATTTGTTCACCCCTAAAAAGCAGTTTCAGAACTGTTAAACCATATTCCTATGAAAACAACCAATTAGAATATGTTTGAGTTCAGTTCCTTTAGTCATTAACCTTGTAACATAAAATTAAAACATTGCTTTCCGAAGATATTTTAGTTGCTTTGTTCTCTGTGCCCTTCAATATGATTATATGATTCATTTGTAAAACAAATACATTTGTCACAGACTGCATTA
Organism: Sciurus vulgaris; assembly: GCF_902686455.1. NCBI lineage: Eukaryota > Metazoa > Chordata > Mammalia > Rodentia > Sciuridae > Sciurus > Sciurus vulgaris. The sequence continues at coordinate 118,212,674 of NC_136470.1, forward strand.
TATCTTTCCCACTATATACTAGTTGATTTTTTAAAATTTATATACTTCTTTGTGGAATACAGTATATGGGTTATGACAAATATACAGCCACATATCTTCTATTATGTAACAATGGAAAAATATTCTGTAACCCCCAAATTTTCTTGTGCAGCCCATTTGCAGTTAACCTCTAACTATCCCCTAAACTGGTGGCTACCACTGATTTGTTTTCTTCCCTATTATTTAATGTTTTCCAGAATGTCATATAATTGGAAACATATAACACTAAGCCTTTTGGATCTAACTTCTTTCATTAGCAAAATGTATTTAAGAGTCATCAGTGATGCATGAGCCTATAAATAATTTCCTTTATATTGTAGAGGACTATTCTATTATATGGATATTCCAGTTTTTTTCAAGTTGAGGCATTTTAATAATGAAAAGAACATCAGAGGGCTGGGGAACATAGCTCAGCAGTATAGTGCTTGCCTACATATATATGAACTGGGTTCAATCCCATATCATAAAGCATACTGGCCAGCCTCCATGACTGGTACATATGAGGCTTTCAGCACAGGCTGTTTTATTTATGTCTCTTAAATGTTTTACATTAAGAGTTAGGCATTAAATATTTTAGGCCTTCTGAGTTGCATACATCTCCTTTCCATATTTTTCTTTATTTTTTCAAACCCTTTAAAAATGCAAAAAACATTCCTATTTTATGGACCATGCTACAGGCTGTAGTTTGCAGATCCCTGTCTTACATAAATAATTATATTTACAAATATTCTACTTCTAACTGTATTTCCAGATACAGGGATGGTAGAAAATCAATGTCAAATAAAATGTGAAATGATTCTTCCCATAAATTTTAATTCTTAAGAGGCATGACAACAGGTGATAGGACTGAATGAAACAAGTGACTTACGCCAAGGTTGCTTTGGAGAATACCACAGCCATATGTGATAAAATATAAATTTCTGGCAAGCTCTCCAAATCTAGGCAATGGATAATTTGCTTAAGGTAAAGATATTAACTTTCACAGTAGAAAGTGTTGTCAGCTGGGAGAGAATCCTGCATGGAATTGCATATGTGATCTGAGTGTGTGACTTGAAGGCACAGACATCACATTGCAAAGTTTGTCAATAATTTAAATGAACCCAATAGGTACAATGGTATACAGTCATCCTCTGTTGAAACAAATTTTAAGGAAACTGGCGGGTATTTATTATTGAAGGTCATAAACAAAATGTCCTGGACAAAAGCTGCTTCAATCTGTTTAGTGAGTGTCCTAAAAATAACACATTTTCAAATGCAAAAGCAAAGCAAAACAACAAAAACAAAAAAATCCTAGGTGATCTCACAAATTTCCCTTTCTGCCTTAAGCTACACAATGACTACTGAAAGTCTCCTCATTGTTTTCTTTCTGTAGGGGTCCACCGTGTCAGCCTGGCAGGCCCCTTTCAACCACCCTGCTTCCAGGGCTCCCATCTACTCTCACTTGCCTTCTCTCTTTCAAATGGACTCCTGCTATCCATGTAACATGGCATATTACTGCACTCCACTAAAATCTATTTCTACCACTAGTCTACAGATTCTTAGAAAATGTGACATTTAGTCTTTGGAATCCTCAGTTCATACTGGTCACCCAAATAATTGCTGCTCTTTGTCTTTAAATGTCTTATTTTATGTGTTTTTAATCGGTAAGCAGCTACAATTTATAAAAAGTGAAGGAAATTCCTAAATAAAACCAGTCAGCATTCTGTTTTAAAATGGTGAGGAAATCATCTGCCTAAATTCTTTATATTCCCACCTACTTCAGAGATTTTAATGCCAAGCAAAAGTATGCTGACAGTTGTCTTCTTTAATCAAGAATATTCAAAATGGGTCAGACAGAATTGTATTTTTAGTAGTTATACAGAAGACATAACTGGTAATTACATTATTCAGACAGATTTCAGACTGGGATGAGCCACAAGTTCAAAGCTGCCCTTCTGACCTTTTGACTAACTGGCAAAAAGTAAGACATCTTCTTTAAAATTAACCACATGATAGTTTTGAATTGGAAGCACAGATTTATTTACTCCATGGGCTCAAAAAAGAAATACAATGTAAGAGGCCCTCAGTTGCTCCAACTACACTGTGGAGTATAAGGGAAAATTAAATTACTATAATGCACCAAATGCTACGTTCTAAAAAGACAAAAGATAGATACCTGCTTTGTAGAGGATGAATTTTAGGAGACTTGGGCAACTTAGAAGCCTCAATTCCAAGAAGCTGGACAGCACCATTATCAGATGCTATGGCTAAGTAGTGGGAACCTTGGCAGAACGTGAGTGTCTTGACTCTTCCTCCAATTCGGCTATATGTAAGAATAGATCTGAATGAAAGAAAAATAACATTTTATTTCTGAAGCAGCCACAAGCACATTACTGCTAATATTATATATCCACATGGCTATCAGCAAACAAAATTACTCTGCGAGGTCCATTTTGACTTTCTGATTTCATAACAAAAATAAGAATCTCCTCCCAAAAGCAGTGGTCCAAATTCAAGTTTCCTTCTGATTGTTTCAAATGGTCATCTTCACACACTTCCTTCCTATCAGAGAACAAGCGTCCTTCCTCTTCTTTAATAAGAACCCCAATACTTAATGGTCTGATCCTACTTATGGTACTGATTCTCCTTCAACTCTTACAATACTTTACATCTTCTCTTTGGCCCTTAAATTTTCCCACAATCTCTAACATACAGGCTGGCTCTACGAATCAGCCCTGAGTTTCATTACCAACTGCCTATATGATCTTTTTTTTATTATTATTTATTTTATTGTAAACAAATGGGGTACAACTTGTTTCTCTGATTGTACATGAAGTAGAGGCATACCATTTGTGTAATCATACATTTACATAGGGTAATGGTGTTTTGATTCATTCTGGGTTTTTTTTTTTTTTTCTTTTCCCTTCCCCCATCCCTCCCACCCCTCTTTTTCCTCTAAACAGTCACTCCTTCCTCCATTCTTGCCTCCCTCCCACCCCCCCCCATTATGTATCATCATAGATGCCCTTCAATTGATGAATGGATAAAGAAACTGTGGTGCATATATACAATGGAATATTACTCAGCCTATACAATCTTGGTTGTGCTACTTAACCTGTACTGTGCCTCAGATTTCTCACCCCCAAAACAAAGGGTGTCCTACTTATTTAACAGGATCATAGCCACTTATTTAACTGGATCACAGTGAAGATCAAAAAATATATAAGCCAATAAAATACTCACAAACGCATGGTTTTATTATAATATTCAGTCTCGCATACACAAAGCTGACTTCTCAAGCTCTGTATTATTTTCCTCCTTGACATTTTCTGTGTGATCTAAATAAAGTTCCTACCAGTATCATCAATTCCCTCCTTCATTACTCCTCCTCTAAGTTGTATCTTTACCCTTCTACAGGACATACCTCTAAAAGGTCACAGTATCTTAATCACCAGATTTATTCACATATTGTGTACATTTGATTTTATTATATAAGTTAATGCATATTAAATGTACAAAAATTATTAAAATACAAAAAATACATAAGTAGAAAATTTATAATAGCACCCAGAAAGAAACACTATTTAGCATTTTGTTATATATCCTTCCAAAAAGTTTTCTATACATAATACATCCATACTTGCTTTTAAATATGGAATTTCCTATTTTTATCAATCATTTTTCCCTACTTCACTTTTTCATAGTAACAGTTTTACTGAAAGTTTTCATACACCATACATTTTAAAGTATGCAATTCAGTGATTTTTATTATATAAACAGAATATTGCATAGATCACTACTATCTAAACTACTATCTAATTTTAGACCATTTTCATCATTCCTAAGAAACCCATAAATAAACTGTCCTCCCACCCATTAGCATTTACTTCATTTTTTCCTCACCCAAGCCCCTGGCAACATGTAATCTTCTTTAATTTTCTATCAATTTCCCTATTCCAGATATTTCATATAAATATGGTCAAATATATATATAGCTTTTTGTATATGGCTTCTTTCACATACCATGTTGTCCAAAGTTTATCCATGTTGTAGCAAACAGAACTTCACCCCTTTTTATGGTATTATAATTTTTTTTTGTATTTTGTTTACCCATTCATCAGTTGATGAACATTTGGATTGTTTCTTCTTTTTGACTATTATGAATGCTGCTGCTATAAATGTCTGTGTATGAATCTTTGTATGGACACATGTCTCAAATGACTACAGGGGCTCAGTCAGTATTGCAGACAAGTAAAGAAAGCTGGAGGCAAGGCAATGGTTGAGATGGGAAAAATCAGTATGCTCAGTCTCTCACATACACTGCTCTTCATCTCTCTCTTAATACTGAGATATAATTCACATACCTCAAAATTCACCCTTTATTTTAAGGGATTTATAACAAAATCTTCAAGTTTGGCAAACAACAACATTATCTGATTCCAGAGCATTTTTATCATGCCAAAAAGAAACCCTGTACTCATTAGCTGTCACCTCAAAATGCTCCTCACTCCTAGTCATGGGCAACTGAGACCAGCCCATCTACTTCTCTCTACAAATTTGCCTACTCTGGACAAGGTAAATGGAATCATACAAAATGCAGCATTTAGAACTGGCTTCTTTGACTTGGCATAACATTTCCATGTTGTAGAATAAATCAATATTTCATTTCATTTTATGACTAAATTATTTTCCATTGTATGAATATACCACACTTTGTTTTTCCATTCATCAGTTGATGGACATTATGTGTTCCATATTTAGGCTAATATGAATAATGTTGCTTAAGAACACTTGTGCATAGATTCTTCTGTGAACATGTTTTCTTTTGAGTTCGGTATATACCTAGGAGTGGAACAGTACGGTCATATGGTTAATTCCACATGCAGCATTTTGAGAGACTGCCAAACTGTTTTCTGAAGTTGCAGCGCAATTTTATATCCCATCAGCAATATATAAAGCATCCAAATCCTCCCCAACCCTTGTTATTGTCTGTATTTTTGCCCACAGTCATTATAGTGATGTGAAATTGTATCATACTGTGGTTTGGGTTTGCATTTCCTTCATAACGAATTATGCTAAGCATCTTTTCATGAGCTTATGGGTCCTATTTGGAGAAACATCTACTCAGATCTCCTGTCTGCTTTTTTAGTGGGTCATTTGTCTTTTTACTATTGTGTTGTAAAAGTTTTACATATATTCCAGGGAACAGATCCTTACCAGATATGTGACTCGCAAGTATTTCTCCCTTTCTATGGGTTATCTTTTCACTTTCTTGAGAGTGTCCTTTGAAACATGAAGGTTCATATTATTGATAAAGTTCCATTTGTACATTTTTTAAATCACTTGTGTGTTGATCTTACAGCTTAGAAATCCTTGTCTAATTTAAGGTCACAAGATTTACATGCCTAAGTTTACTTCTAAAAGTTTTACAGCTTTATTTCTTACTTTTAGGTTTATGATTAATTTTGAATGATTCTGTGGAAATTCATCCTTCTGCATGTAACTACCCTATAAACACAGCATCATTAAAAGGGCTAGTCTTCCCCACTGAAATATCCTGGCACCTTTGTCAAAAAATAATGACCATAAATGTGTTTCACATGTCAGATCTATTCCATTGAACTATATATCTATTCTAGGCCAATACCACCCCATCTTGATTACTATAGTTTTGTAGCAACTGTTAAATCTGGAAGTCCTCCAATTTGGTCCTCTTTCTCTTAAAATTGGTTTCGCTATTCTGTGTCCCTTAGGGTTCCTTATGAATTTTAGGACCCAACTCAATTTTTACCAAAAAGAAAAGAAAGAGAACAAAAACAAAGCTAGAATTTTCACATAAATGGCATTGAATCTATACAGTAACTTGCTGGTGGCAATAAACTACTTCAACAATGTTTATTCTATACTATGAAACGTGCAATTCTTTCCATTTATTTAGGTCTTCTTTGATTTTTTTCGATAATCTTTTGCATTTTCAGTGTACAAATATTGTACTTTTTGTGTTAATTTCTAAAAATTTTATTCTTTTTTATGTTATTATAATTGGAATTATTTTCTTAATTTCATATTTGGACTATTCATCCCTAATGCACAGAAATGCAATTCATTTTTGTGTCCTGATCTTGTATTCTGCCACTTAAACATTTTTAAAGAATTATTACTTAAGATTTTCTACACACCAGATCATGTTTGCTACTAATAGAAATGGTTTTACTTCTTCCTTTCCAATTTGTGTACTTTTAATTTCTTTTCCTTGCCTAAATGCCCTGGCTAGAACCTCCAGTACAATGCTCAATGAAATTGGCAAGAATGGATGTTCTTGTCTTGTGCCTCATATGGAGAGAGAAAGCATTCAGTCTTTCACCATTAACTACAATGTTAACTGTGGGGCTTTTGTAGATGGCCTTTGTCTTCTATGACTAGCCTGCAGAGTTGACTTTAATCATAAAAATATTTGGATTTTGTCAAATGCATCCTGAAAGTCTGTTGAGATGAACACATATTTTTCACCCTTTATTCTATTCATATGGTATGTTCACCAATTGATTTTCATATGTTGAACCAGCCTTGCCTTCCTAGGATAAACTGTACTTGGTTATGGCTTATAATCCTTTTTATATTTTGAATTCAGTTTACTAGTATTCTGATGAGGATTTTTACACCTATTCTAATTATGGTACAGATCTACAGTTTCTTGTGATATATTTGGTTGTGATATATCAGTGTAATATCTGCCTCACAGAATGAGTTAAAAAGTGTTCCCTCATATATTTTTTTAGAAGATGGACAACAATTTTTTAAGTGTCTGATATAATTCACCCTGAAGCCATCTCAGCCTGGGCTGTTCCTGGTGTGTGGGGGGGGGATTTTTGATTACTAACTTAATTTGTTGATTATTGAAGGTCTCTTCAGATTTTCTAATTCTGGAGTTATTTTCAAAAGCTTGTCTTTCTAGAAACTTTTCCGTTTCATTCAGTTTATCTAATTTCTTAGTATACAAGTGTTTATGGTATATCTTCACATTACATTTGTTTTTATTTCTGTCAAGTCAGTTGTAATGTAATATCTGTTTAATTCCTGATTTTAATAGAGTCCTTTCTCTTTCTGTAACTCATCACTATCATAAAGATTTGACAATTTTGTTGTTCTTTACAAAGAACCAGCTTCTTTTGTTTTTCTATTCTCTATTTCATTTATTTCTTAAGTATTTTTTATTTATTTCCTCTTTAGTCTTTTTCCTTCTTACCACTTACTTCAGGTTAAGTCTGCTCTTCTTTTGCTAGTTCTATAAACCATTTTGTTCCACTGTCTAGGTGTGGAACACCTATAACAATTTTAATATAGTATATAATATGCAATATAAATATATAGTACATAATATAATTATATAGTAATAATATTGACATTATATATATCTATATACATTCTAGATTATTATTTCCAACCTATTTTAATGCACCTGTGTCATATCGCTGAAATATTTGCAGAATTGAAAACTCAAAATTTAATGAGTAAGGTTAAGTTATTAATTTGAGATTTTTCATTTTTAATGTAGATGTTTATAGCTATAAATTTCTTTCTAAACACTCCTTTAGCTGCATTCCCTCAAGTTTGGTATGTTGTATTTTCATTTTCATTATCTCAAAGTATTTTCTAATTTCCCTTTGAACCACTTGCTATTCAGCTATATATTGTTTAATCTCCACATATTTATGAATTTCCCAATTTCCTTTCTATTAATGCTACCTAAGTCATTCCACTGTGGTTGCAGAACATACTTTGTATAACTTCAGTCCTTTTAAATTAATTGAGATATTTTTATGGATTAAATATATAATTTAATCTGGAAAATATTCCATGTACACCTCAGAAAAATTTAAATCTTGTTGTTATTAGGTGCAGCATTCCATTGATATGTTAAGTCCAATTACTTTGCAGTGATATTCAAGTATTCTTTTTCCTAGATGATCTTATACGTAGTTGTTTAATTCATATTGAAAGTGGGTCTTTCACTATTAACCAACTATGATTAAATTGTCTGCTTTTACTCAATTCTGTCCGTTTTTGCCTCATGTATTTTGGGGCTCTATTGTTGGATGCATATGTTTAACAATTATGTCTTCCTGAAGCACTGATGCTTTTATCATTATAAAATATCCTTATTTGTATGTAGGATCAATTTTTATCTTAAAGTGTACTTTTTAATCAGGTATTAGTACAGACACTTCACCTCTCTTTTAAGTGCTATTTGCATGGTGTATCTTTTTCAATCCTTACTTTTAACCTACTTATGCCTTCTGAATCTAAAATGTGTTTCTTATACACAGCATATAACTGAAGCAGGTTTTTTCATCATTTCTACCAACTCTTCCTTTGATTATATTTAGTGTGATCACACTTAAGGAATGATTTACATCCGAGAGTTTGCTATTATTTTCTTACCTAGTTTTGTTCTTCAATTTCTCCATTACTGCCTTCTTTTGCATTAAATAGGTATTTTCTAGCATACCATTTTAATTTGTTTTTATGTTTTTGAACTTTAAAAGTTTTCAAGTTATCTTAAACAATTGCCCTGAGAAATACAATGAACATTTTAAAACCAGATAAAAACCAATTTAATATTGATAATACAGAAAACATTTGCTGATATATCTGTTTACCTCTCTGTTCAAATATCATCATACAATATTGGGCCTATACAGATATATGATAAATCTAGTGACCTAGTCTTATAATTATCTCTTTATGAACCTGTCTTTTTAAAGCACATAGCAGGTAAAAAACAATTAGAAACAAAAACATGTAAGACACAGAAAACAAATAGCAAAATGTCAGATGTAAATCATACTTTATGTATGATTCATACTTCTTTTATATTTACTTATGTTTACCTTTACTGTTTCCCTTTATTTCTTCATAAAAATTCAAGTTACTATCTCAGGTCCTTTCATTTCAGTACCAAGGATTCCCTTTAGTATTTCTTGTAGGAAAAATATGCTGCAATAAATTCCTTCCTTTTATTTATCTTGGTGTCTTCATTTCTCCTTTGTTTCTGAAGAACATCTTTACTAGATATTTATTACTGGCTGACTGTCTTCCTTTTAATATACTAAATATGCCATCCACATTCACTGACTTCTGGTCCCTATCACTTCTGATGAAAAATCATTTGTTAATCATATTAAAAATCTTTTGGAGGCAATGAGTCATTTTTCTCTAACTACTTTCAGGATTCTTTGTCTTTCAATAGTTGCTTATGATGTGTCCAGATAAGGGAGAGCTCCTTTGATTTTATCTTACTTGGAGTTCACTGAATTATTAGATATACCCATTCATGTTTTCCATCAGATTTGGGGAGTTTTCAGCTAGTACTTCAAATACAGTCACTAAAACCAAACAATTCAACCATAACAGTGGGAGACTTTAATACCCAACTTTGGATAGAACAAGTAAGCATAAAATGAACAAGGAAATAGAAGACCTGAACAACACTACAAACCAATCTGATCTAACAGGTATCAACAGAATAGTCTGTATCCATGGGATACCTTCGTGGATCCAAACAATTGCAATAAAAATTATTCAGGAAAAAACCCTGTATCTATATTGAGCACATACATTTTTCTTGTCATTATTCTCTAAACAATATAGAACCTAGTTACATAGCATTTACAATATATTAGATATGATAAGTAATCTACAGATTATTTAAAGTATATAAGTGGACATGCACAGTTTATGCAAATCCTATGTCATTCTACATAAGTGACTTGAGCACCCGCAGTTTTTGGTATCCACAGAGTCCGGAAACCAATCCCCCACAGATATCAAGTGACAATTCTTAATTATGCACACAATGGAATGCTTGATGGTGCCTCTACAAGTTTCTAAGGCTCTGTTCATTTTTCCTTTTCTTTGTAACTCTGACTGGATAATGTCAATTGTCTTATCTTCAAATTCTCTGATTTTTTTTTTCTCCTGTTAGGTGAAATCTGTGGTAGAGTCTGTCCAATGAAATTTTCACTTCAGTTATTACAATTTTCAATTCCAGAATTTATACTTGGTTATTTATAATTTCTTTTTATTCATACTGTCTTTTGGTAAGACACTATTTTCATGCTTTCCTTTTTTCTTTTACAACTTTACTTCTTCAAATGCTGGGAATAAAACCCAGGGGCCAGTGCATGGTAAGCAAGTGCTCTACCATGTGCTACATTTCCAACCCCCCTGTAATTATTTAAACATAAATATGGTTTCTTTCAGTTCTTTGAATATATTTGTAATAGTTTATTTAAAGTATATGTCTAAGAAATCCAATGTCTGGGATTACTGAGATACAAGTTTGCACTGATTACCTTTTTTTCCTATATTTCATCCTGTCCTATTTCTTTACAGGGTTTTTATCTTTTTCTTCAAAACTGGACATTCAAAATTAACATAATGATTCTGGTCTTGTTGTTTGTTTAATGATGTTCCTTGGATTAATTCTGTAAAGACTGTAGTCTTCATCATGTGTGAATACTGAAGTCTCTGTTCAGTTAGCTTAATGGTTGTCTAATAACTGAATAGACATTGGGCCTTAAATGCCTTGAGCCTTTTCCTAAGAGAACTGTGTTTGAGCTCATCTTCTACAACCCTTTCAAATATTTTACAATTCTATCTTAGCGTTCATTTCCTGTTTCATTTCCTGAATTTCCAAGTCAGCTCAAGGAGAGAATTTGGTCTTTTTAATTATTTCCTAGGTATGTTTACAACCCTGCACATATATGTGGCCTTACAGATACCCAAGAATATTTCAAAACTTTTCAAAGGCCTCTAGGGACTTCTTATTCATTCCAAGAGGCTTTTTTATCAGCCTCTTATTATGTCCAGTGAGTAAGGCCACCTTAGGTCGCTGCCACTGCTGATTATTTTCTTTTTTATCTCTTTTTTGTCTCCCTTTTGGTACTGGGGCTTGAATCCAGGAGTGCTTTACCATGAGTGCTACATCCCCAGTCTTTTTATCTTTCATTTCAAGACAAGGTCTCACTAAATTGTTGAGGGTCTCAATAAGTTGCTAAGGCTGGCCTTGAACTTACAATTCTACTGTCTAAGCCTCCTGAGTCACTAGGATTATAGTAGTGTGCCACCATGCCAACAATGAAGATTATCTTCAACAAATGCCCCATGAAGATGTTTTTCTCAAATAACAGGTGTGAGGCAAGTCAAAAGGGGGCTTTTCACACAGCAGAGAGGCCAAATAGCAACAATTCTCTGGGGATGAGACTTTTGGAGAGTTCCAAAACCATTATGACCCCTCCAGTGGCTACTAAGGGGCTAGTTTCCACAGTTTGTGGGACTATTTGTTTTCAAGGTTACCACAAAGTTGGATAGAAGGGGGTGAAATTAAGTTAAATACCACACGGCTTGCTGTTCTTATTAAGAACATTTTTCCTGAAAAATACTCTTAGAATTGTGAAACTTCATTTCCAGAGTTCTAAGAAAATGGAAAATGTTGATTTTTTGCCAGTGTTCTTGCTGCTTTCATGGAGGAGCAGTTTTTGAAGATCCTTACTCTGCCATTCCAGAAACAGAAACTTTATATAGTCTTCTGAAACTCACTTTTTTACACAATATTTCAATATCTTTCATACTAAAAATTTTATTTCCACATCAGTTTTACAGATGCATCATCACTTATTTGCCCCATTTTATCCCTATTGCTGAACATTTAGTTTGTTTTCAGTTTTTTACTATTAAAAGTAAGGCAATAACAGCCTTAGAACTATCTGTGTTTATACTTAGTCATTTCCTTAGGATATGTACATCATAAAGAATTATCATGTATGTTGTCCAAAAGCCCTCCAAGGAAGATGTCATCAGTTGTGTTCCACCAGGGGCAACATATAAGAATACCCTGATAGTCTTACTAGAATTTTATGCCATTTGGCTTTTCTACTGCATTTGTGAGTGGCCTGGGAGTCCATTTCTTAAACTTTTTTCTTCTGCTGCAGTCCATGATATAACACAAATGGTCCCTTCTATTCCTAACTCCAAAATTGGATTTCTTAAGGTTCAAGCCTCAAGCCTTCACTGCTCTTTATATTCCTCCCTTCAGCATAGCCATAGCACTCAAAAACTTTGCCTTCTAACACTTTCAATGAATCCAACGTATGTAATCCTAACCCTAACACTAGTATCATCCTTGTACACACTTTATATTGTTCTAACTCTTTACACTGACAAAACTCCACTTAAATATTTTAGCATCACTTTAATTTCAACAAAGCACCAATCTCCCCTAAAACTGAGAAGCTAAATGAGTCAGAAATAAGATCACACAAGAAAAAGACATAGAAAATATAATTTAGAATGCTATAATGGAGTAAGTTGAAAATCTGTTCAAAAGTTTTAAAGAATAGCAATTTTTTCAAGAATTAGTCCCTAAGAGACAAACTGAAAGTTCAACTCAAGTTAAGAGCATAACCAAGATCCAAGTAGTATACATAAACAATATTCAATGAGAAAGTTAAGGCTGGGAATGAGGACTCAGCCAACATAATGCACTCCCCTCCACACTTGGAGGGGTGTCAGTAGTCAGAACATACTAGTAACATTTCCCAAGAAAACACACAGTTTCACTAGTCTTTTCCACCACCAGCTGTTCCGCACTTGGCTATAACAATAATGATTGCTTCCTCCTCCCCTAACAGATCCATGAAGGCATATGGTAAAAGCAATACATTCTGTTCCCTTGCCCTCTTCCCTACCCTGGGAACTTGGATGAAGCACCTCCAAAACAAGGCACTGTGCATTCCACAAACAAGACAGCAAATGTTACAGCTAAGTAAGAGAACAGCTGTTCCCACAAGAGATCAAATCTCCTGATCACAATACGAACTTCCCAAAGACTATAAAATAGGCTCAATTGCCAAAATTTTTGGGATACCACTGTCTGAAATGTTGACACTGTAATACTGCCGCCTACAGTATGACACTAGGATACAGAAGGCATGACTCTGATGAAAATCATTTGGGAATTAACAAAAAGTGTTTTTGCAACGTAAACACACAATTCCAAGTTCATATCTGAGAAATTTACTTATGTTAATTAAACTTATTCTCCTGATAAAAGGCACAATTAACACAACTGATGATAATAGCAAAGAACCATTTGGAAAACAATTATCAGAGTAAGTGTTTAAAATGCTAATCGAAACGCTAATAATGATTGGGGAAAAAAAGTAAAAGAACGGTTACGTGAAGGGATTTAATGGGAAAAGACATAAGGGAACATGCTGTTAAGATGGTTACATTCTGTATCTCAAGAGGGTGCAGTTGTATACATATATGTAGTTATGTGAATTCAAGAAATGATTCACTTAAAATCTGTGTACTTAATAGCATATAAATTTTATATCAGAAAAATACATGTAAATATTAAACTCTAGTTAATGATATTTCTACAAAGCTTTGAAATCATAAAAAATGAAAGTATAGTTCTGTGGTAAAGTGCATGCTTTGCATCCATTGAGGCCCTGGGTTCAATTCCCAGCACCAAAAAAAACAGGACTTACAAGAGGTAAAAAGACACAACAAATACAGTAAGATTATTAACTCTGGAATTTGAGTGGCAAGTACCATGAAACACTTCCAACTTTTCTTCTGAGTTTGAAATTTTCATAATAAAATGTTGACTAAAAATGCTAAATAGACTGAGAATTCTTTTATTGACTTTTCATTTATGTTTTGATCAAGAGATAATGGACATAAAAATAATAATTAAGTCATAGTGCAAAAACACAGTTATTTAAAAAAAAAAACCAAAAAAAAAAACCGCCCAATCAGTACAAAATCTCATCAGGCTGGTTAAGAAGCAAATTTTTAAAATTATTTTAATTATAAAAGATATTTTGTTGTTTGATGATTTTATGGTTAATTATGGTCAATGAACTGATTATGAAAAAGCACCAGAGATTCCCCACATCCTTTTAATGTAGTTGAGATTCAATTCTGATTTCTAGTAGCTTTCTTTTCAGAGCAAACTAGACAAAAACAAAGTAAGAATACGGTGGGACTGTAAGAGTTGGAGAAAGAGGGAGGAGGGGGTGGAGATAGACTGCAAATCAAGGAGATACATAACTATAAAGTCGTACAAATCTACAATATTTCCAAAAATCATATTTATCTAAATTACATTATACATATTTAGTCTTAGGAATTTCAAGTCATCAATTATCTCCTTGTCCACAGCAGTGGAACAATGGTACAATATTTGTTTTCCTGACTCAACTGGCCATTCCATCAGTTTTTTACTTTCCTCTGGCTCATACTCCATCTAATTTCTTCAGCAAATTGTGACAGCTCTACCATCAAAACATATTCAGAATCTGAACATTTCCCTGGCAGTCTACACGACTACCATCCTGGCCCATGCTACCTTCTCCTGCTTTGACTAATACACTACTCCTCACTGCTTTTACACTGCCCTTCTTCAATCTATTCTTTTAGTTCTTTTTATATAACAGGAGAGTATATTTTGAAATATTATACATAGATAGAATAAGTATAACTTGTTCCAATTAGCACCACATTATTGTGGTTGTACATGATGTGGAGGTACATGAGTCATGTATTTATATATGAGGGGAGGAAAGATGTGTCTGATTCATTCTACTCTCTTTCCCATTACCATCCCCTCTCCATTCCCTTTGTACCCCTTTGTTTAGTCCAATGAACTTCCAACCTTCCCTTCCCTTGTTGTGGGTTATTATCCACATATTAGAGAGAACATTCTGCCTTTGTTTTTTTGGGACTGGCTTATTTCACTTAGCATATTCTTCAGTTCATTTATTTAGTGGCAAATGCCATAATTTCATTCTTCTTTATGACTGAATTAATATTCCATTGTATATAAATACCAATTAGTAACACTACAGAGTAACTGTGCTGACACCTAACACAGATCATGTCTCTCCTCTGCTCACAACAGCCTACCAGACCCTATTTAATATGGCCTCACCTATCTCTTCCTCTTCCTTGCTCTATTCCAGCTACGCAGACCTTTCTGCTATCTCACACATACACCAAATGTTTCTTCCTCAGGGCCACAGAAATTACTGTTTCCTCTGCTTAGAACATTCTTCCAAAAGTCATCCACGTAGCTCTTTTCCTGACTTTTTTCAAGGCTTTCCCTCAAATGTCATTTTTTCTCTGAAAGGCATTCTCTGGCCAATTTATTTAAAATTTTACTCAATCCCACCCCTACCACATTCTGTTTTCCCCTTTCCTGCTATTTTCTCCAAAACATTTTTTTTAACCATCTAACACAAAGTTTTACTTATTTATATTTTTTACTGTCTCGTACTTTTCACTAGAAGGTAAACTCCACAGAAGGATGACTTTTGCCCATTTAGCAATGACAGAGCCCTGGGTCCTAAAACTGCTGATTACAGAGTAAATACTCAATAAGTATCTGCTGATTTGAATGAACACTGATCTTTTCCTGATCATATGGTTACCTAGTAGTGGTGGTCTTCCCCTCCATTTTTTGACTGTTCCAAATTTTCACTGTGCCATCATTTGAACATGTTGCAAAAAGTGAGTGTTCATCAGAGACTCTAATTCGATTCACGGCAGATTTGTGCTCATGAAGATGTGCAACTAGTAGCCCTTTAGGACGCCACCCTAAGAAAAAGCAAAGGAGTATAACTTAAATTGTAGTTTACAAGTACAATCTTCCTCTCACTCCCAGCTACAATGACCAAAAGCCAGCTTAAGAACAATTAAAGGGTACTGATAGCTAGCCAATACACAGAGGTCTACTGGACTATAATGACAGTCATTCTCCAGAATCTGAGAAGGCGCAGTAATCATTTGTTACTCCTAAAAAAGCTGACTACTGATCCAGTAGCACAGGGAAATGATGGACACAGGAGGAAGTGGCCTGAGCATCAAAGTCTCAAAACCTTGGCTCCACCATAACTTAACTGTGTGACCTTGGGATACTTAAAACTTACTGAGCTTTAATTTCCTCAAATGTAAAATGAGAGGTATATTACTTAACCCAAAGGGTAGAAATATGAATAAACAAAATATATTAAAGAGTCCAGCACTGGGGGGCTCAGTGGCAGAGCACTTGCCTAGCACATGTGAGGGACTGGGTTCAACCCTCAGCAGTACCACATAAAAATAAATAAATAAAATAAAAGTTTCTTTCCATCTATAACAAAAAAAATTTAAAAAAAAAAGAGTCCAACACTGTCCCTAGAGTACAGTAAATACCAATGCTGGCTGATTCGTTCTCTACCTGCAATCATGTATTCTATGACATATAAACATGTAAATATAAATAGTATTATAAGTTAGAGCCTCAAAATGTTTACGGACTTTTCAGTATTAATTTCATGACATCTATAACTTTCTACATTTTTTTATATATATTCTTTCATGTATGATTAATTTTTTCTAACAAACTATAAATTCCCTGAGGCCAGAAACTCCACATCTTACCCATTCTGATTCACTTGCACTACCTAGCATAGATCCCTGAATAACTGTCTTCAATGTTTGATCAATAAACATTTTTATATCAAGGTTAACATTCCATAATATTCAACATTTGATTTTAAAATAAAACAGAAAACTATGCTGAAGATCATACTGTATTAGGTTTCAGCAATGTACTTAAGTGACAAAAATGTTATTTTAGAAATCATTTCTTTTCACCAAGGAACAACAATGAAACCAAGACTACTGCCAAATCTGATGTAATCTATGATTAAAAACCAAAATGTTTACCCTTTGAACCTCTAGGTCACTTGTGTGGGAACTGCTGAAAGTGATTTTTAAGGAGAATATGCTAAATCTGGAAGTGACCAAAAAACACACGGTCATGAAGTCTAGATAACTTGCCAGGCTAGGCTGAACATTTCGCTCTAGAGAAAATCAATTTCACACAACCACTCAGGTATGGAAAGAAAAAACTATGAACCCAACACAACAGTCACTGTACATTTCTTCTTAAATCTCAAAATCTGACACGTTTTCTCTGGTTACTGAATAAAATGTACAACTTAACTCCATTTAAGTATAAAATCCACTTATAAAGACAGATTATATCATAAAAGTAGATAGCTTATGGTCTTTTTTTCCTGTTTTTTTGTTTTTAGCTGGGCTGGTAGATAATATTGACTTATATCACAGAAACAGCTTGAACATTCCAGGATATTTATTTTGATTAGAATATTTATGACTAGAGATGATGCTCACCATTTAAAAATATTTTCTACATCTTTAAATCACTAACTTCTAACCAGTATCTCCCCTGGCCCACATGAAAAGCTCATAAGAATTCATGATTTTTTAAAAGTCTATACATAAGCATACTATGCATTTCTTCTGAGTTTCCCAATTAAATTTTTATTAAAATGTAAATTCAGAAAATAATTTTTTAAATCTACAAATCAAATATTGAAGAGTAGCTCTGCCGCATTACATGGGGCATGACTGCTAACATGGCTGAGCCACATTTTCATCTTATTTCTAAATTTCTTTTAGATCTTCTCAGAATATAGGAAGATTTTCCCAATCTGAATGTTAATAATTGGTAAGTGGGGGCTTATAAGTTTTCTTTTTAAAACAATTTTCTAAAGGTTCTACCTTCTTAATATTCATAGATGAAATGTTCAACTCTCTAGAATTTAAAAGCAATTTACTCCAAAAAGCCTGACATTCAATAAGAAAATAGAGATTGAAACTAGGTAGGTTAAAACCTGCTACTATAAATGGGGAAAATGAAGCACAGATGGGCTAAATTACTGACTGGCTAAAATACAACACTGCAAGTTGTACTCAGAGCTAAAAAGATCCAAACCCCATAAATAATGACTTGAGATTTCTTACTTATTGATTTTTTTCTCTGGGTTTCCCAAGAGACAGCTCTGTCCTTACTCTTTGTCTAGTAAAGTACATGTTGTATGATAAAGTATATGTTGAATATCTTTTATCTGAAATGCTTGGGAGAAGTGTTTCAGATTTTGGAAGTTTACGTGAGCATCTCTAATGAAAAATTCATAATCAGAAACAATTCAAAATCCTAAACCTAAGTTTAAGATTTCACATTTTCAGATTAGGGACACTCAACCTGTATCAGCTTCCTTCATTACATTCCAAGATTAGGCAGCCAGGCTGGAACTCTTACCAGGTGGCGGTGGTTTACTCTCCCATTCGGCATTTTCCATCATCTGCTTAGCGATCCTCTCAGCATTGCACTGCTCCCGCTTTTGCTGTATGAGCTGCTGAAGTTCAGTCTTACAAGTTGTGATCCGAATCTGATAGGTCGAGGGTAAAACTGTACTACTTAAAACCTGTATGACTGGTTTTTTATTTTGAACAGTTGCTACTTCTGAAACCTGCAAAATAAATAGAATTATAAGTATTTATGTCTGAAGCCAAGTATATTTGATGATAAAATGGACCAATGTTCTATATATGCATTATACCAGCTTTTTTTTCTTTAATATACCAGTTTTAAAATCTGTTTTAATACAATTTTTTTAAATGAAAACCTAACATTAACCATGAATGCTACTTTCTTTTTGTTTTCAAATGCTACATTTCTAAACCTCTCCATTATAATAAAATTATGTTAGCACAAAAATAACATTAAACAAAAATTTTCGGTAATTTAAGTTAAAAGAAGATATGAAATTTCAATTTATCAGTCTGTTTCACTTAAAATATGATTGACTAGGGAATATTTACTTTAAATTACAAACTCATTAGACACATGTAAAAACCATCACAACATTTATCACATATAGAAAATTTAGAACTTCTCAGAAGTATTCTTACTACTATGTTTCACTAAAAAAATAAAAAAGACTTAAAAGGTTAACTGTAGCTTAATTATAATCATAGTTCATAATGTCTTCAACCTACAATTTCAAATCACTTTATTGGTCAACAATTGTTTTTTCAATGCTGGGGATTGAACCCAGGGCCTCATAGGCAAGCATTCTACCAAGAGCAACATTCCTAGCCCCTTTAGCAACAACTCTTAAATGAAACCCTTTTGATGCTTTCAATAACTAGATTGCTCCTTGGTTATAAAAATTGAAGTAAACTATCTTAGAAAGAAATAAGTCCTCCCTACAGGACTGATTACACAGTCTTTAAATATCCAAAGTAGCAAAACAGAATTCAAAAAAATAACCAAGACTTTTGCCTAGGTGACAGTTACCTGTGGAGAAGTTGACAAAGGAACACAAATGCCTGCAGAGGACTCAGAACGTGGAGGCTTCCCAGTCTGAATCACCTCCTGGTCACTTCCTTTAGGCAGCGTTTGTGGGATATTCGCTGGTTCCAGTGATCCAAACATGCTTTTCCATTCCTCATTTACATTTGAGTCTTGTTTTACATGTTTTCTAGCTATGAAAATATATTCAGAAGTTTGTCTGAAGATGGTCTTTAAAACCAAAATGGGCTTTTACTACACGTCCCCTCTTTTTATTTTGAAAGGGAGGCAAAAATGGACTTCATATCCTATTTGTTCTTTTGGATCTCCACTTTACTCAGATATGTTTCAACTCATTAAATCTCCCTTCATCTCTAGAACAGATGGGACAAATGAGCCTTCAAGATTGTGAATAATTAGTCCCTATTATTTCTAGTTTTCCAAAGCTAGTTAAATTTCAAAGTAACCACTTTATCTAAAGAAACAATAAAAACAACTTTCATGTCACTGACCATAATGCTATACACACCCTCTCTATTCCTAATATCAGTTACTTGGGAAACAAAAACAAACAAAAAAATAGAAGAAATTAAAAAATCAATTGCTATGTAGCTTTCTCCTGTCTACAAACAAATGAGAAACCCTTTATTTTTATCTTTATCCAATTACAAAAAATACATTAAGTAACACAAAGTTCTAGCATTACAAAAATATAATGTGAATTGTTCAAATTATTCCAACATCTTGATGTGTAGTGCTCCAACAGGACTGTCAATACTTTAGTTTAATGATATACTATCCATATTATTTTGTAAAACCAGAATACACACTGTTTGAAAATATGCCTTTTCCCCTTCTTAACTAAATACTTTGAACATTAACGTAACCATTTCCTCTATTAATATTTATATTACTTTCTTTTTTCTTTTTCCATGAACATCCTTACTTAAATGTTTCTTCACGTCTGTCAGTGTTTCTTAGGATAAATTTTCAGAACTGAAAACAATGAGTCAAATAGGAAAGATTTTAAATTACAGTAAACATCAAAATGCCTTCTATTAAGAGTATGCTCAATTGATAATCTCAACAACAGTGAATGAAAAATGCCTATTTCTCTATAACTTTGCTAACACCAGGTATCACTGGTCTATGCCAATTACATAGGAAGAAAAGGGCATCTCACTGTTTTAATCCACATGTACTTTATTATTTACCATTTCATATGTATGCATTTCAATTCTATCACTTGTCTGTTTAAATTCTGCACCCTTTTTGTTTTGGGGTGCTTGCTTTATTTCTTATTAATTTTTATGAGTTATTTATACATTATGGATGTAAATCATTAAGCTACAAATACTTCATCCTAAATTTGGCAATTAGAGGTTTATTTCAATATAATTCATTTGCTATCCTCAAAATCTGATACTGGAACAGAAGGAATTTTAAAGGCATGCACTTGGCAGTGAATATATATGCAGAAAGAATATGCACAAAATCTTAACTTCATATAATGTCATAGTCATCAAGAGCTGAAAGTTCCAAATTTCAAAACTTCAAATGACTAAGGATTTTCTGATATCTACTCTTCTGTATTTCATTGTTAATAACAAAACTGTCCTTTTAAATTATAACAAACTAGAAAACCTTGTTACATAAACTACTGGCCTTAAATTGGTGGTCAAAGGATTAAAAAAATAGAATTTATCTTCAATCACACAATTCCACAGAGACATTACTTTATAAAAGTAGAACTTTTGAAGAACTTTGGAACGCCCTACTGTGCTTTGGACAGGTCACTTAATCTTACATTGCCTCTGTCTCCTCTCCAGCATCTCCCTATTAAGTAATGGAGTCGCTGCATTTGAAAATTCTCTATCTGGATAATGGGGCTCTTGTTCTATTATTAATTGGCTAAAAACAACTTTTATAAAATAAATAATAGCAAGAGAAACCATGATAACAAGATAAACATAAACACAATGTACTAACCCCGTTTGTCATCTGGTTCTTGTTTGGTTTTAACAAGATCAACTTGTCTCCCAGTTATCCCTAAGGCTGCCAAGTCAATTACACCTTTCTGACTACTATCGTGAAGATGGCTCTGGTCTACTATATTTGCTTTTGCTCTATTAGATTTCATCATGAAGTCTTTCAGTGCCAGAAGTTTGTCTTCCTCTTCCTCTGTCATTCCCTAAACCAAATAAAACCATACATTTTAGGTTATTTTCTAAAGTAGTAACAGGACTCAGAATAATTAACAAATGCAACATCAACCACCCAATTTAATATCAAAAGAATGGGAATAATGAAATGATGTAAGAAAACAAAAGGGAAAAAGTATTAATATCGAACAATATGTCACTGCTGGGATCTCCCAGAATATTCTTTCAGGGCATTTTCTATTTGTATCACGATTTATATCTCAGGTTTTTTTTTTCCTAAATGGCAGCAAATATAATTCATCCTTCAGGGAACTGGAAACTACGTTAAGTAAATAAGCCAGTCCCCAAAAGTCAAAGGTCAAATGTTTTCTCTGATATGTGTAGCTAATCCAAAATAAAGGGCAGGAGAATTTAAAAAAAGGAAAGAAAGATCAGAGGAATAGACAAAGGGGAATGAAAGGAAGGTGGGAAGAATGAGATAGGGAAAGTCAGTGAAATGAATCTGACCTAACTTTCCTATGTACATACATGAATCTTACCACCTTGTACAGCCACAAGACACTCATTTAAAAAAAAAAAAAAAACTATAAGTAAATAGCAGAAAGATCAGTGAAGTAGAAAGAAGGGAGAAGAAGAAATACTGAACTGAATTAGAACAAACTATATTCCATGCTTTTATAAAAATATGTCATAGTATATTCTATTGTCATTTATAACAAGAATCAATAAAAAATAATTCATCCTTGATATTTTCAAAGAAATTCACACAATGTTTGATGTTCAGTATATCTTTAAAATTATAACTGTTGAATAAACATTTAGTTTCTAAACAAAAACTATGAACATAACATGAAGCAAAACAAAGTGTACCACTTCAACCTTGCTCCTGTTTGTGCTGAGAATATTAAATGGGACTGTAGATGAAAGCATTCTGATATCTAAAACATTTTACATCAGGAAGTGACAGAAATTCTGGCTAAACTACAAACATAAGCATCACACACAGGAGCATCCTACATAATGGCTATGGTCAGATTGCCTAGGTTCAAATTCTAGTTCCATTACTGTGTGACCTTTGGAAATTTTCCCTATTTCTCTGTACCTCTACTTATCTACAAAATGAAGGTAATTACTAACAACCATATTGTAAGGTTATCGTGAACTTTTAATGTATTAATCCACTAAAGACACTAAGACAGGGAAAGGCAGGAAACATTAATTAATCTAAATAGCCAATTCAATAGGCAAGTTAAATACTCAGGTAAATGTGGCCACTGTGCATTTTCTTCTTTCCAACCATTCACAGAATTCTATAAAATACCTTTATTATACAAATAAATAAAATACACTCGTGTTTCATATTTGAATGTCATTTCATATTTGAAATGTCCAAAATAATTAAATCCACAGAGACAGAAAGCAGATTAGTGGTTGTCAGGGGCAGGGAGAGAGGGGAGAATGGGGAATGAGGACTAATGGGTATAGGGTTTCTTTTGGGGATAATGAAAATGTTCTGGAATTTAACAGTGGTGATGGTTGCACAACTGTGTGAATATACTAAAAAATTGAGGAATTATATGCCACAAAAGCATAGTATATGAATTATGACTTAATAAAAAATGCTAGTAATGCACCATTGGGATGGAGGGAGCAGCAGACAAGAATATTCCAAGAAAGAGCCAGATGCAATGGCACAAATCTATAATCACAGCAACTCAGGATGCTGAGGGAGAATTTCAAGTTTAAGGTCAGTCTCTCAACTTAGCAAGAACCCATCTCAAATTAATAACTTGCGACTTGTGGGCTGAGGCAGGAGGATGGCAAGTTTGAGGTCAGCCTCAGCAACTCAGCAATACCCTATCTCAAAATTTTAAAGAAGGGTGAGGGTATAGCTCAGTAGAAGAGCACCCCAGGTTCAATCCCCAGTACCAAATAAATAAGCAAATAAACAAACATTTTAAAAATTAAATCCGATAGAAAAATTATCTCAAAAAATTAGCAGCAAACATCACATCAACTGATCTGATGTTGAGAGCTTTCCCTCTGAAATGAGAAACATGGATGTCTACTATCATCAATCCCATTTAATATTATTAAAGAGTTCCTCAGTTCCTTATTAATATTATTAAATAAGACAAACAAAAGTATTTAGACTGGAGAAAACGAATAAACACTCACATATGTGACTAAGAAGGTACAAACTCAAAAGAAATACACAAGCAAACTATTAGAACTAATCAGTTTTATGTATCTGCTCGACATAAGGTCTATATAAAAAATTTTCCATGCCAGCTGTAAGCAAAAAATAATGCCATTTTAAAAAGCAAACACCCAAAGTATTTATAATAAAAGATGTATAAAACTCTACAAAATAAAACATACATCATTACTGATATCAATTAAACAAGACCTAGTAGTACAAAAACATATACCAGGTTTAGGGACTGGAAAAATCAATACTACTAAGACTTTAATTCTTTCCTATAAATTTTATGAAATATCAATAAATATAAAAAGAGATTTTTTATAAAATGATGAGATGATATGAAATATCATATGGAAGACGTATATGAAAATGTAAAGGACCAAGGAGAGCTGAGACAATCTTGAAAAAGAAATAAAGGTAAGGAGAGTTTGTTCTACCTGAGATTAAGCCTTAAGTTATAGAGCAATAGGAATTCAAGCCCATAAACATCCTACAAACTTCTGCTTCTTGTCATGATGGAGGAACAGGGACGAGATTTACCTTCCCACTTTAAACAACTTTAAAACTGGACAAAAATATGAAACACTCAGGAAAATAGGGTAGCAATCTCCAAGATAAAGATGAGTCCTATTACTGTTCCAGAACACTGCCTGAAGCATTTTCAGGCCCTGGCCCTGGAGAAGAAACTAAGAGTACATAAGAGCTGAGCTCAAGAGACAGGTCGGACTTCAAGAAAGCCACAAAAGCTAAAATTTGTGGGAAGAGAAATGGAGAAGAGGGATCTGCACAGATCAAGAGCTTCAAAGACTACACATTCATGATGAAAATATCTGAAACAGGCAAAGAGAAACAGGAGAGCAGTAGGCCAAATGATTTCTACAACCAACCCAGGGCTAAGAATAATCTATCTTCCAAACAGAGGTGAAAGAACCCTTAATATACACAGAGCATCATGCCCATAGGATTCTCAGTAGCTGGGCTAAATTGGCCAACTAAAGCTTGCTCTAAACCTGGCCTAACAAAGCTTGAAAGTAAGATTTAAAAGGATGAAACTAATTTCCAGTGACTGTACAAGAGAACAAATTCAACACTATATAAAGGTATTCAGCACCCAACAATATGAAATTCACATCAACAAAGAAAGAAACTGGATAGCTGAGGGTCAGGAATGGAAGAAAACTTAAATTTTATTACATATCTTCTTACACTTTTTCAATTTACATCTATATTTATACTGCTCAAAAATTACTACAAACAAAAATCCATTAAAAAGTTTCCTTACCTAAGGAATGAAATCATTCTGAATTCTTTATTAGTACCTGATTGAATGGATACAAATAAAACAAGAAACTCCTGTAGATGAGCTCTAACTAAATCAGCCCTGCCATGTGTCATCTCCCGATGCTAAGTCTTACTGAAAATTTGGAGTCCAGACAGTCCAACTTCCATATGGGTGATGTTCCAGAAGTTTATTTTAAGTCTATTATCTGGAACTCTGAACATATATTCCTATAGGAATAATGCCAGGATAGAAAAGCCTATTTTACCATGATGAACCATAGAAGAACCACAGAGCTACAACCATAGAAGTGAAAAGCTGTACCCCATTTGTGTACAATGAATCAAAATGCAGTCTGTACAAATACAATTTTTAAAAAATTGAGAAAAAGACTGAAAAAAAAAGAACAGAGCTGTCCAAAATAATTGTTAAACCCCAAGATAAAACAAAACCCTATGAATGTTCAGAGACACTGACTGTAAAGGCTGAAAAAATTCTCTCTTCCCTGAGGAACAAGAACTCAATTCCTACCTCCAAGGCCTCCCCTGGCTCAAAGCCTCTGCTAGTAATCCTAAGAAATTCAGGTAATATAGGAGCCAAAAAGGATGAAGTCAGAAAAAAAGTCCTGCAAGGGGCTAGAGGACATGTTCTACACATGAACTTTTTCCTAAGTCTATACAAAACCCAAGCTTGCTTCTCAATCTTAGCTTTATGTCCTCTGTTTATTTTATGAGTGACAACATGGCATAGTGTAGGAGTATGTGCTTTGGAGTTTAGGTTCCAGTGCCAATTTTGAAACTTACTGTACCATGCAAACAGGCAAGTCAACTATTTTCTTTGTGTTTCAGTTTCCTCATCTATAACACAGGAATAATATCTGTTGCTCACGCTTGTTTTTAGGACAGTCACAAAATATGAAAAGCACCAACTACAGAAGGTCCTCCCAAAAATGGAAGCTACTATTGTTTCTTCTGAGGATCCTAGAGATTCTGGCCTACTTTCCTTTCTACTAGCAATGCCTGTCCCTTGAACAGAGTATAATCTTCTAATGTTTATTAATCTCCTAATGTTATTATCACCAGAAACAACATAAAACAGATTTATTTGTTCCTATTCTGTCCACTCTGACAAATGAGGGGATAAATGACAAATATGCCAAGCACTGACATTTCAGAGGAATGTAAGTCAGTAAATTGCTGTGCTTTGGTCATGGTACCCAGTAATACGACCTAGCACAAAGAGAACAACAGTAGTGGAAATACCTGGGAGAATAGCAGGAAGCAGAAAGAAGAAAGGCTATGAGACTTGCTCCTTCTTTCTTACTCCCCCTCCTCCCTCCCTCCCTCCCTCCCTCGTTGGCAATGGCAAAACCTACACATTTGCAAGGAGGGAGGTAGGGACAAGGGCCTAGGGTGCCTCCATGAAATAGCTAGTGATTTATAATAAAAAGAACATCTCAGAATATAGGGTTTTAATTTTAATATATGGGATTTAAGGGGAACAAAGAAATACGAAGAGTCACAATGTCCAAGTCTGAAGAAACATTAAAAAAGGGATCGTTTTTGTTCCTGCTGAAATGTTTTTGGTAAGAATTATTTAGGACAACAGAAAAATTTGATTCAGAATCAAATTTTCCATAAATTGCTTTTTAAGATATAAAATACATCTAATGTAGACTGGGGGTGGAGCTCAGTGGTAGAATGGTTGCCCAGCATGCATACGAAAAAAGCAAAACATAATAGATCTAATGTAGGAGGGGTTAAAAGAAAACTGAAAAAAAAAAAAACCTCTTCAGAATTTCAAGTCCTATCAAATTAACTCTTCAAGAATATAGGAAACAGAACCACTGTCTAAGAAGAGATATTCAGAGGCAGCCCCAGCCTGTAGGAAAATCTATATCTAAAAAAACCAAAATGGTTATTGTTCAGTCTCCTATGGGAGGCTATTTTAAGGTTCAATCACCCAAACCAATGTTTGGAGGGGTTGACGATGTAGTTCAATGGTAGAGGGCTTTTCCTGGCATGTGCAAGGCCTTGGGTTCAATCTCTAGCTCCCCACTTACCCGCCCCCGCCCCCAAAAAGGGCACTGGAGATTCAGCAATAAGTATAATACGTGAAAGGATTTGTATTGCAAAACAAATATAATTCTCTCTGAAACTGAGATGACTGACAAGTATTCATTCTAAAAACTTTCTGCAGAATTAAAGACAATCACTAACATAGTTCCTCAGTATTTGCCTTATTCCTAACCATTTTTATTCTTGTCTTGACTCTCTGGGTCCCGCATATCGCTCATAAAACAGGAGGCTAAATATAGACTTAATTTCTAAAGATTTGTTACCAAAGCCAAGTAAAGTAAGAAGATTACTTCCTAGGTCTAAGAAAGATTTGTTAATTGATCCAAATTCACAGGCTTGGATATAGCAATTTATTAATAGATGCACTATGAATTCAAGTTATTTCAGCTTGCTTTATACAGTAAGAACTTCACAAAAATTTGAACCGAAATGAAACAGAATTTTTCTATATTGTATGTATGTTTTTAAATGTTTCTTCTAGTTGGATTTCCCTATATTTTGGTGAAATACAGAACTGAACCAATAACATTATTTAAAACTACTCTCCCATTTACTTAGCCAAAAATCACAAAAGAAACATAATAGGTCTCCCATGACTCCTTATTTAGCTCAACGCAATGCCTTATCACCACCTGCTTAGGTACATTTGTTTTCATTTGTTATGATGTAACCTAATCAAAAACATTTTCAATATTTAAGTGAATGCTTCAAGATTTTTATTAAATTTGCATTTAATAAAAAAAGATTTCAGAAAGGTGATACAACCTGTGAGAGCAATTTCTTCAGAAGCTGTGCTATGGCAGGATCTTCAGGTGGAGGGCAGTCAGGCAAAGACCCATTTCGTTTCTTCTGACGCATGTGAAGATGTCTGAACAAGCTACTAATATCTTTAGATCTCAAAGCATAATCAAATATAGAACGACTTACTGGCTCTTTTAAAACACTGAGCAAGACAAGTTTTCTTTCAATCTGTATTAGAAAAATAGAAATAATCAGTAAAAAAATATAACATTTAGCATACTTATTTTCAAATTCAGTAAATACAACCATGTAAGCTAATGCAAGTATTTAATTTCTAAGAAATTAAAGATATCAACATGTGCAATATTTTCAGAAGAAAAAAATAACAGTGAGCTTTAAAGGAAAAGATGCTTCTTACTTTTCCTTATTACCACTGGAATACACTTCTGTCTATCATGGTGTAAGACTAAAAACAAAAGCCATGCTGGAAATTTCAAAAAGTCAAAAAGAACCTTTTCTAGATCCGAATATGACAGAATACTTCCTACATCTAAAAAACACCTGCGGGTCACAGGTCTAACACAATAGATGCTAAACCAGAGAAGACGATCTGTAACCACAGGTTTTCCCTTCAGTTTCCATATTTTCTCAATAGATTCAACCACTTAAAACATTACTATCTTGGGCTGGGGTTGTGGCTCAGTGGTAGAGCAGTTGCCAAGTGGGTGTGAGGCACTAGGTTCGATCCTCAGCACAGTGTATAAATAAATAAAAATAAAGGTCCATCAACAACTAAAAAAATATTTTTTAAAAAAGCATTATTATCCAGAGATGTCATAAAATTCTTACTTTTATTATCACTAAGAATACTTTCCTTGTCAATGCATATAATAATAAAAAGGATAAGCACTACTAACATTAAACAAAAAGGATCTTTTTTAGATTTATTCAACTATCTGGTAAGTTGGCCAGTGGAAAGTGGCATAAGAGAGTATCTTTTGTCTAATCCAAACTATAGAAAGATTTATATAGCAAATGGATAATCTTTCTCTCAATTCCTGATCCCTGCCTTCAAAATATAAAATAATAATAAAATAAATAGAATAACTAGTGAAAAGGCACCTCTATCTCTGATCTCCAAAAGAGCATAAATTTTCTGGTAGTGTTAACCACCTTCCAAATATATACAAATTGCTCTTGCATATACAAATTGTAAAAAACTTCAATAAGCTCTATGAAATAATGATGAGCCCCAGAAATGGATGAATCTGACGAAAGAAAACACTGAAGACACAGCACAGCCAAAGATTCCTATTTGACAGAGTATATCCAATGTCGCTTTCTTCAACAAAAGGAAAGACACACTGAGAGAAAAGCAGCAGACCAGAGAAGCATGTAAACTTCCAAATGGAAGATGGAGTTTTAGTAAAAATAGGATGCTGCAATATGCTTTAACAGCCAGACTCATTCTTCAGTATTCTATTCAAGTTAAATATCTATTTTTATTGTTGGCTATCCAACAAGATGAAAGACATCAGATACACTGATAAGCAAATAAATTTGCTTTGCACAAACCACAGATCCAAAGTTTATCAACAAATGCCATAAGACTGGAAGTGGAGGAAAGGAATCATTGGCTTTTTAAAAAAGAAATCAGAACTAGTTAGAGCTGGTTTAAAAACAAAAGAGAGAGCGAGACAACCCACATACTAATTTATTATAAATGATAACTTGACTGAAATTATACTTTTCACTTTAAGAACACATATTTTACAACATTATGTAAAGAAAATAAAGCATGAACTACTGCATACTATATTATATGTGACAACATTCTTTTCAACTTTTCTCAACTACAAAGGTTGCTTGGTCCATGAACATAAACTAACTTGAAGGAAATGTGAAGATGTTTATTCCAATTTAAATCTTTTTAGTTGTAGATGAACACAATAGCTTTATTTTATTTTATTTTTATGTAGTGCTGAGGATCAAACCCAATTCCTCACAAGTACAAGGCAAGCACTTTACCACTGAGCTACAACCCCAGTCCTCCAATTTAAATCTTTAAAAACTAAAAAAAAAGACTAATTTTGTAAAATGTTTTTAAGAGACACAGTTTGTAAGAAAGACTGACTCTCCAAGTTGGAACATGTATACCTGTATTATTGGTTGGGTAATATATGGATCAAGATAAGGCATCAGTTTACAGTAGACATCAGCTGTACTTATTTGATGGGCTACCACTGTGATAAATCCCACGGCACCATAGCGTATCCATAGATTGGGATGACACAGGAAAGGGGCTAAAGAGGAGGAAAAAAGTTTTGGATCAAAGCAGTTTCATGAATATTTTCAAATTATCAGGACAAATTCTTGCTTTATTAACAAATTTGACAGAGATTTCTACCCATACAACACAATGTTACTAATAAGATTTCTTCACATACTCAATTCATCTGTGGTATAAACTCAACCAACTGAATGCAGTTACTATTATAACATCCCTTTAACACAGAGATCAGCAATACCATAAAAGAATAAAAAGTTACATACTTTCTGAGAATTTTACATTTCCATTTTTTAGCCAGAGCTGAAGATGTGTGGTCACCTACTCACTTATAACACTGGATTAAAAACTACTGACCCCAGACATAAAAAGTCTTAAAAACATAAAGCAAACCATTAACTCTCCCACTTAAACTGCCATGGAAGATCAAGGACACAGTATCTATCATTTAAGCAGCAGAGAAACTGGGAAGCTGTTTCTTCTAAAAGCCATAGCCTTAAAATTAAGGGAACAACTTGATCTATCTGGAATTCTTTTTAAATGCAGGGGTTTGAATAAATCTAACACATAATTCATAATTTCATTCACAAAGTATTATGAATAGAAACTAAAAAGGTACAAAATATCATGCCTTTTATGTATTAAACATAAAATCCCTTTAATGTATCAAACCAAAGGAAAGACACACTGAGATAAAAAAAAAAAGCAGACCAGAGAAGCATGTAATTTCCCTTTTATGTATTAAACATAAAATCGACAATTTCAACTAATCAAAATTAGACTAACGTGATTTAGAATAAAATTCAAATTTCTAAATGCAAAAATTTTTCATTGGCTCTGACAGAGTATGCAAAGATATCAACATTTACAGACTATTTATTCCATAAGAAATTCTCATTAATAAAGAAGTAGCACTATATGCTACAAATACTTCAAATAAAAAGAGGTAGTAGATAAGTCATTTAATCTCTCTCTCTCTCCTTAGTTCTCACATTTCCATTTCTTCTAAATTCACAAAAAGTTTTTGATTATTTTATAAACCTACAATTTGTGATCCACTGAACCAAAGGAGGGCTGGTATTTTCCCTCTGACAAAGAGGGAAAATGAAAATTGAAAAAACACCACAAACCTTCAGAAAATAGCTAAAACCATAATGGCATGACAGGAATTGGGGCACTATGTTACTAAATTACTGATCTCAAGTCTTAACCACACATATGCAATGTGTATGCACTCAGGGTATGCAAATGTACCTCCTGGTCCCTTGCTCTTTCAGCTCTCACATCTTGCCTGCTTTGGCCAATGCATGCTACCAAATATGAACACAGAGGGAAACCTAAAATGTGCTGCTTACCTAGGATCCCTTCTCTTGCATCTGAAAATAATGAGAACATAACCTGGGTAGCCACAGTCACTGTAACCAGGGCCCCATAATGAGACAGAGAGATCACACTCACCTAAGACAATCTAGAGATGCATAGCCTGAAGCAGAACCACCCATACAACCCACAGATACATGATACATTTATTGAAGTATTTACTGAGATTTTTGTGGTTGACCCATATACAACATTATTACATCAGTAATTAGCTTACTCATAAATCATGTCAAACACTCAAAAAACAAAAAGACTCAATCAAAAGAATTTCTTACAAACCAAAATACCCAATTTTTTCTCTATCCAACACATTCTAATTTGCTGAAGACAAGTATGAGAGGAGAGTATTTATATCTAAGTGAGAATAATATAGCTTTTTAAACAAAGGAATCATGATAATCTCTATCAAAAACATCATTACCTTTCCCTTTAAAAATCACTACAACAGTGATGTCAGCAAAATGGTAGAATATGACAATTCAGCTTTCACCCTCTTGCAGAAAAATCTATTTTCACAACTATCCGCGTAGGAAATACCTTCACAAGATCTAAGGAATCTAGGTGAGAGATTACAGCACTTGAGTATAGCACAAAAATAAAAAAAGATGTACTTGAAGAGGGTAGGAAGGACTTTATCACATTACCCTATTCCAAGCCTGGGAAGCACAGCCTAGAGTGACACCTTCTAAGTGGGAGGAGAGTTAAGTGAGCATCCAACTTTGCTAGGGACCACAGCACCAGGCTTACCCCAGTGAGAGGCAGTGCTATGGTTCAAATGCCTCCACCAAAACTCATATTAAACTTTAATAATCACTGTCAAATATTAATGGGGTAGAAACAATCCAACTGTGGTATTTGGAGGTGGGGCCTCTGGGAGATAACAAAGGTTCAATGAGGTCATAAGGGTGTGACCCTAATCCAATGAGGCTGTGGATTTATAAAGAGGGAAGGCCTGAGTGAGGCTGCTCTGTCTCATCATGTGATGCCTTCTACCATGTCATGACCTAGCAGAAAGACCCTCCCCACCAGATGCCAAGCAGATACTGGCACCATGCTCTTAGATTTCCAGAACCACAAACTAAATAAGCCTCTTTTTAAAAAAATAAATAAATAAATTACTGTGCCTGTGGTATTCAATGACAGCAACAGAAAACAGACTAAGACAGGCTAGGAGGGTAATCTCAGTGACACGGCTCTTGCCTAACACACACAAGGCCAAGGGTTTGGTCCTTGGCAACACAAGAGAGGGAGAGAGAAAGGGAGTAGGGAGAGAAGATGGGATAGAAGGGAAAGAAAAAGAAAGGAAAATGGATTGAAACCCAGGTTCCAAGCATACCCCCGCAGTCTCAGCCTCCAAGTCAGTCCTTATAGACCCAGTCCATTTCCAAGGATTCAGACTCCATATCCACCCCAAAAAACCCAAAAGGCATTAGGCTACCCACTACAAAACTAGACACACAGGTTCAGGCATAGCCCAGAGCCAGGCCCAAATCCAACAACCCAGGACCTAGACATAACTCAGAGGCAAAGGACCAAAGAAGACATTTCTCAAAAAATACACACAAATGGTCAACAGAGATATGAAAAATATGTTCAATGTCTCTAATTAGGGAAATGCAAACCAAACCCACAATGAGGTATCACCTCACATGTCAGGATGGTTACTAGCAAAAACACAAAAGACAAGTGCTGGTCAAGATGTGGAGAAAAAGGATCACTTGTACACTGTTGCTGAGAATGTAAATGAGTATAGCCACTATGGAAAATAGTACAAGGGGTCCTCAAAAAACAAACTACCAATGACCTATCAGAACTACTTTTGGGTATAGTCCCAAAGGAAATGAGCTCAGCACCTTTGTAGATATATTTGCCCTCCAATATTCACTGCAGCCTTCTTACGATAGCAAAGAGAGGGAAATAGCCTGTATCCATTAAAGGCTTAGTGGATAAAGAAAATGTGGTGTACACAGATAAGGAAATACTACTCAGTCCTTAAAAAGAAAAGTTTGTCTTTTGCCAAGTCTGACTTTCCATCAATTTTCCCTGCCAAATCATTCTGCAGAAATTAAGTATCTTAAGTAAAAAGGTAATTTTCTAAGACTGTATGTCCTCTCAATACACAAAACCAACTGGCAATATTACACTGCTTTCTTTCTTAAAGTAATAATACCATTAAAAATTCAAGATATTCTTAATTTTAGCATTTGTCGTATTTGTTTGCTATTATTCTGCATTTTAAAAGTTTGAGAAAAAGAGATCCATGTACAAAGCTCAAGGATAAATTTCTTCTGTTGGTTCATAAAATCATTATGAATTTTATAATTCATAGTAATTTCGATACTATGAATTATTTACTAACAATGCAAGGACAGATGTCATAAACAATCCTTCACATCCAATGGTCAACTTGACTAATGGTCAAGTACCCCAAAACTAAGTTTTTTGGGGGGCTTTCTTTTGTTTTGGTTCTGGGGATTGAACCCAGGACCTCACAACTATTCAGCATGTGTGCTACCATTGAGCTACAACCCAAGGCCCAAAATATGCTTAATCTACAGAATAGTGAACACCTTATCCATATCATGTTAAAAAAACAACAACAACAACAACAACAAAAAAAAAACTGAGTTTTTTCTAATGGTCCCAAAGATTTAACAACTGATGAAAACAAGTTATACTTCCCATCCTGAGCTGAATAATCAAGTGAGTCCACCTGTCTCTCGCATACATGTATGCATAAATGTACACATACACCCACAATCAATACTTGGAATGCTGAAGTTGCAGTTTTTACTCTATATTACCTAGAAATTTTATGAAATTATTCCCATGCCCTTATTTTCCCATTCTAAGTTTCCAAAACAGAAACTCACCAATATCACTGGCAAATTCATAGACATGGGGTTTTTGTAGTAGCCCTAACTGGCACATACAGGTAAGGGCATTAAGAGCTTTCACAATAACAAATTCCTCAGCATCACTGAGACCTTGTTGCAGTAGGGGCTTGAGAATTGAGGAGCTTTGCCAGCCAACATAGGCAGCAACACCTGAAAATGAAGAACAAACATTACATATTATTCAATACCTGAAAGTATACATTATCACTAAAGAAAACATTAAAATTAATCAAAAGTCAAATATATTGATCAACAACCCAGGAAAAAACACTGCACTTCCTACCCAGCATAATAAATGAACAAGACCCATACCAAAGCAAATCATCAAGATATTCTGGGACACCAAGGAAAAGCAAAGATCCTAAGAACTTACAAAAAGGAAAATATAGGTCTCCTAAAAAGGAAGAAGAATCAGACTGCCATCAGATGATCTTCAGCATCAATGGAGGCTAGAAGACAATAGAGCAAGACCTTCAAAGTTATGAAAGAAATTCTATACCCAAACTGTCAATTAAATAAGAAAACAAAAATAAGTCCTTTCAAGACATGCAAGGACCGTAGAGGTTTATTTCCCATGCAACCCTTCCTAAAAAAAAGTTTGAGGATGAATTTCAGTGAAAGAAAGAAGATGGAAAATGTGATCAATGGTAGATATAGGCTAGGAATTCAAGGAAGAAAAAAAGATGACAGCTAACAAAAACCTAGAAATCAGTCATCCCAAATTATAAATAAAAGCCAATAAACTTCAAGAATGCCATGAAAAAGAAAAATGGGATAGATTACAAGCAACAAATAAAACTGGTAAGAATGAAGCTAAATATTACAAATATGAAGACAGTATATTATTTTTCTCTCAAAAAGGAAGAAAAAGGAATGTAAAACCCCTGGACAAATAAAAGAAACTAAACATTAAATAAACTAAATGTGCAATATAATCAAAGAAAGAGGGAAAAAAGTAGAATCTACTGACACTGCTACACACATGCTCAAGTTAGGGAAGGTACATGGAACTGGGACTGTGGTGAAACAAATGTACTATTTGGCTCTACATTCAAAAAACTTTACACATTCATTAGCATGTAAATTTTGTCTTCAATCTTTAGAATCAATCTACACAAAGCACAAAATACGTTGTTATAATTACAAAACACAAGGTTAATATTATCACCTATGACAATGAAATTGCTAATTGAGAAATTAACTAACTAAAAAAAAAAGGAGAGAAAGAAGGTGGAAGAAAGTGGCATTAATTCTCTTGTAGTACAAATCAAAAGTAGGACAATAAGAACTAATCTGAATTACTTATAACAACAATTTAAAAACTAAAACATTCTGGAAAATAATGATCAACTGACAATTCAAAAACTGACAAGGGAAGAGAAATCAAGGCATGGTTATGAGTCAGTTCAATCTTCATCTGGCATAGAAAAAAATTCAAGAGATAGTATTGAAAGTTAATAATACTGAAAATAGTATTTGAAAATATTTAGAAATATTGATGACAAATCACCTGAAGACCCTGGTCCCAAAACACAAGTAGTGCCTGAGTGGTGCTTCTGGAAATCACGACTACCGCTTTCCTTATATTACATTATATACTTTGAACAAACTCTAGATAACTTACAAAAGTATATTTCTCTTGTGACAGAAAGTAATTTCAGAACTGTTTCCTTTAATAAAAGAAAAAATACTACCTAAAATTCTAGCAGTGGGTTATTTAGGAACTTAACCACCTGAAATGTACAATGATTTTAAACATCTAAAAATATTGTGGAAATGAGGAAATATCTGGAAATTTACCCTACCAGATACTAAAGTTGATTATGTAATAATATAAATATAAAATAGGTATGAGTATAATATATGTACAAAAATAGATCAATGGAATAGAGTATACCCCCAGAAAAGTGACTATAACAGAGGAACAAAACAGATGATAAAGAAAATCACAAACCAAAACAAAATGTTTGATAAATACCATTGGGGAAACTGGCTTCGCTTATAAGAAAATAAAATTTAGATTGTGCCTTGCACCACGGGGGGGGGGGGGGGAGGGGAAGCAATTAAACCAGCAAATTTCCAAAATAAAGTATTAAAAAAAGAAGAAAAGCACACAACAGATTAATTCTGGAACGGGATAAAAGCACAAAAGTTAAAAAAAAAAAAAAAATCACAAAAGACCAAATATTGATTATATAAAAATTGTTTTAAGAAAATACATAAAAACAAATAAGTTAAACTGAGAAAACTGAGAAAAGTATGTCTTCAAAATGATAAAAAGTTAATGCTCATTATGTATATATAAAAGACAAAAAAATTAACACACATAAATACCTCCATGAGAAAAAAATGGGTCACATTAATGAATTAAAAAACATAAAATAAGAAAAAAATTTCTCATTTGATAGGTAAGCAGAGAAATATATATAAAACAAGTTATCATTTTATCCTTCCAGCAAGCACAGATTAATGAAAAGCCTGTTCCTTCCTGGAAGGATGTACATTTAATGCTGATGGGAATGGAAAGTGACATTATTTTTTTGAAAAATTTAAATTTAAAATGTGACAAGAGTCTTAAAAACATTAGTATTCTTTATCTCAGTAAATAAAGTATTTAATTTCTATCCTGAGAAAAATAATCAGAAATAAATACAATCATGTGCCAAAAATAATGTTTAATCAACAACTTATGCAACAGGATTATATCACCTTGTGACATTACAGACAGCCCTTAGCTTTTGTTAAGTACACCCATTTGAAAATGATGAGATCACCTAAGGATGCATTTCTGAGAATGTAACTCCATTAAGCAGCACATGACTCTACTTAAAAACCTAAGTATTTTAATTAAATATGTAAAAGACTATGCATAACGTGATTAAAAATAAAAATAATATAAATTTTCAGTAAGGGTTAAATGAATTGATAAAATTATACAATGGAATAATTTAGATCTACTAAATTATGGTTTCAGAGAATTCTAATGATATTTAGATATTGCTTAGAATGTTACTAGAAAAGTTCTTAAAATAATAAATTAAAATTAAGAAGTACTATTGTACATAGCACTTATAAATCAGGCACTCCTACATATGTGAATTTACTTTATCTTCACAACAACCAACGAAATGGATATATATCTCCATTTTACAGACAGGGAAACTAAGGCACAAAAAAGATTCAAATAGCTTTTCCAAGAACCACAAACTAATAAGAGACCAAGTTAGATCTTGAACCTCCAATCTGTTTCCACAGCCTGCTCTTGACCATTAGTATATACAGAATGGGACAGATGGGACAGAAAGAAAAAAGAAAGAACTGTAGGAAAAAACACCAAAACATTAACAAGGCTGTAAGTGGGCTGCAGGATTAGAAGTATTTGCTTCCTTTCTTGTTTTCTGTAGTCTCCAAACTTTCTATAGCATGTATGTATGGCTTTTATAAATAAATAAAAAATATCAATGAAAATTATTTTTAAATGAAAAAGAACTAATATATATTTCAAAACACATATGAATTGACCAATAGATGGGGGAAGTTCTGGGAACTGCCTTTTTTCCAAGAAAAGAAATAAGATTATCTGGAAGGAGGAAAAGAGAGCAAGAAAGACAAAAAGATGTGAGAAGCAAAGTATAATATATTCAGGAACTGAGTTGGATAGAGTCCTGGATGCAAATCTGACATGCATCAATAAACTAATCCTAAAATAAAAACACAGATGTCAGAAAAGAGAATTACAGTAATTTCCAGAAATAACAACACATGAAAAAGCAAGCATTTTAAACAGTTTTCAAACCAGAAAAGTATCCTTTTTTCTCTAAAACATTATATGATAGTATTTACAGAAATAACAATCTCATTGCCACATAGGTTTCTTTTTTATTTTTTTTTAATTTTGTTTATTTTTATGTTTTAGTACCAGAAATTGAACCTGGGGCTTTACCACTGAGCTACTTCCTTTTATTATTATTATTATTTAATATTAATAATATAATTTAATATTTTTTTATTTGTTCTGTTTAGTTACAAAGAATAGAATCTATTTTGATATATTTACACAAGCATGGACTATATCTTCGTCTAATTTTATAGCACTTACTTTCTTACATTACTAGAGGCCAAAACTTAAAAGCCTTAGCTTTTTCTACCTATTGAAAGAGTTTGGATAACCAGCCACAATTTCCAATGTGTAGAATCTTTAACCTTTTGGAAGTAACGGATAAGCTACTACAATCACATGGGAAATAACAATTGATATAGTAACATGGATTTAGCATATATCATAATCGACCCAACCTAAAATTGAAAAGATTAGAACACTTAAGAAGAAAGGGATTAGTTATTATTCAAAAAATATTAAATCCTATCTCAAGCATGATTTAACCCACTGAAAACAAAATCTACTTCATTATTTATAATTCTGAATCTAAATGTAATAGGAGTTATATGACTAAAATACAAGATGTCTGTCTGGTAAATTTGAAAATTGAGGTTGCAAAAATAAAAGAAAAGCTGCTGAATTTTTTAAAAAAATTTCAGTCTACACAAAGCCAAGCTTGTAAATTTTATTTTCTAATAGACTGATTTTCAATCATAATTATATCTTAACTATTTTCTGATTCTAAAAGTAATGCATATTCACTGTAGAAAATCTGACAAACGGGAAATATAGAGAATAATTACCTACTATCTCAGATTGAGAGCTATCACTCTTATTCTTCGGTGTAATTGTCTTTTTTACAAATGTAATCTGTTTTTGTTACATTTACACAACTGGAATCACATTTTAAGACTCACAACCTACTTCAAGAACTTTAACAAATATTTCATGGTATTTCCCAGGTGATTATTCTTTTAAAACACAGATTTTAATAACCACATGCTATTCCTTCACTTGGATGGATAGTTCAATTACCAGCCCTTTGATTAACTAAAATACAACATCCAAATGCAACATGAAAACAGACAGAAGTATTAAGAAGTCTCATTAATGAATTTTGTAATAGTATTACCTATCCTTCAGCTTGAATAAAAGTATGTGAAAAGATAATTTATTAATCTTAAATATGAATTTTATTTTACTTTTCATATTGGGGATTGAACCCAGAGGTGCTTAACCACTGAGTCATATCCCCAGCCCTTTCATTTTTTATTTTGAGACAGTGTCTTACTAAGTTGCTTAGAGCCTTGCTAACCTGGTGAGGCTGGTCCCAAGTCATGACAAAATGAATTTTTTTTAACTTTTTAGGAATAATCTTTTATCATTGTAGAGTTTTATCTAATTTTAAACACCAACATCTTTTCCTCAAAAGATTCCAAGTTGCAGAATTAGCACTTAATTTATATTAAACAAAAACAATTGTTTTAAAATTGAAACCTACATTGACTTAACAAAAACATACCCACTATACTATCAAAGAAAGCTCCACGCAGATGCCAATCATTCTTATCATTTAGGAAAGTGATCATATGGGACAACAAAACATCATTGGCTTTCTGACGTCCAAAGAATACACATAGCCGTGTTATTCCATTTTCCATTAAAGTTTGTTTCACAATATTTTCTGGGTCACTTAACAAAGTGACAACTTTCTGCTGGACCATTTCATGTAAGGCTTGGAGTTCTGCAAAAATAAGGAAAAAAAAAAAAAAAAGATCAAAAAATTTTCCCCTTAATATAGACTGAGGTTTCTTTTTTACTCCTTGGAGTAATAGGATGGTCACAGAAGCCACCATGGAAAGTCTAAAACCACTATGCTTTCCACTCTTCAATTCTGAAGGATAGGTAACGAAAATGGAAATTGAAGAATAGTCTAACAAGCAGATGCTATAAGCATATTACTATTTCACTAATTAAATATCTATGCTTATAAGCTTAAGGAGAAAATTAGAGGGAAGTACCAGAAAGGAGACATTACTCCCAAAGATAACTTAATCAAAAGCTGGAAAAGACCAGATGTCTCTGGATATAATTAATATGGTACTAAGCAATGTTTAGAAAGCATTTTCACAGGTTGATTTATTATTTTAGAATGCCAAAAAACATACTGCCGATTCTGTCAAGGCTTCATATCATTTGTTCAGCTGCCTTCCCTGACCTTATTTTCTACTCACCTACCCCTTTTCATTTATTCCTTTAGTCTCTCTTCCATTTACTAAAATGTAAGTTTGAGAGTACAGGTCATTCTTTTATTCACCATTACACCCCGAGTGCCTAGAGCAGATTCATAATCGCCAGATGCACAGCATAAGTTGAGCAAATATGTGTTGACTAAATGAAAGAAAGTGGAAGCTACTCCTGCTCCATCCAGCTACTACCAAGAGAAAAGGTAACCAGGTCATTATGCAAAGTTATATGCTCACAATAAGAAAAACTAGATTAACTCCTCAAAAGTTTCAATATCTAAATTCATTATCTAAAAAGGTTCATTTGCTAGCTCAGTTGTATATAGCATAAAAATTCATATACAAGACTTCTTTAGTTGTCCCCAACTAAAACCACCTTGGAGCAGATATGATTTTACTTCTAAATCTTCCACATGAACATTAGCTAAAAACCTGTCATAAGTTGTGTGGAAATCTAAGACAGAGACCAAGTATAGTGATACACACCTGTAATCCCAGCTATTTGAGAGGCTGAGGCAGGAAGATTAAAGTTCAAGGCCAGCCTCAGAAACTTAATGAGACCCTGTCTCAAAATAAAAAATAAAAAGGGGTGGAGATGTAACACAGTGGTAGAGGACCCCTGGGTTCAATCCTCCATAACCACTATGAAAAAACCACTAAGAAAAAAAGAAAAGAAAATCGAAGATAAAACAATAAGTTTATCATTACATCTGTTCTTTAAAATAAATGCAATGAGTTTTGATAAGTAAATCTCAGACATATCATATAAAAGCAGTCTGTGACTGAGGACACTCAAAATGTACTCATAAGAAAAGGTTTAGATTCTTTAGATATATAATGTTTACATTTTTTGAGAATTAAATATTTCAGCTACCTTAACTGTTCACATATATCAATTCAGCTGGAAAACAATTAAGTCTGGAATCTATGGTATTAAGCTGATCATTTTCCAACTAGATAATAATGTATGTAACAGAAAAAAACAGTCACCAGGGACCCTTCCTATCCACATATCTACAATTTCCTCATCTTTCATGAAAACTATAAATGACAGTTTTTACAAGTTAGCAACAGCAATTCATTCTAACAGGAATTCTAAGAGAAAAAAATTACACAACCTGTATCGTAATTTCCATTTGAATGTGTAACTTCATCTATTTCTTCACTATTAGGGTCATTTTCCATGTTGAGATTCTTTAACTGTACTAATTCCAGGAATCTCAGAGCTGTTTCTGCCAGTAGAGCTATGTTTTCTATAAGATAAAGAGGGAAAAAACTTATAATAATTTCAACCTTAAATTTTTGTGATACTTATAACTTTTCCTAAGTCTTTAAGATTATAAATAATAACCATGAAACTAAGGGGAAACCTAGGACTTTTCAATTTAACACCTAATCAAATTTTTAGTAACTAATTTCATAATCTACAACCATCTCCAAACTCCCAGTTTAGTAATGAAACATCAGCTTTATTTAAAAATACAAAAATAACCCAAAATATGGTACCCTAATATGAGGGAAAATTCTAAAAAAGCATCATCCTTCTACAAAGACCTATCCTTTAAAAATTATCTTGACAAGTTCAGAGATATTTATTAGACTAACATAGAAACATTCACATTAAATTAACATTAAGCTGGGCTTTGGAATCAGAAACACCTGGGCTCAAATCTGTACCCTGCCACTTACTAGCTTGCTGTTTAAACAATCTGAATCTTGGTTTCTTCACACATAAATGGGAGTCACAGCTACCTTAAAGAGCCACTGTCAAACTGAATCAATGACTGCTTTGCAAGTGATACTCTGAAGTTCTTAGTGGAACAAAGTAATTTCTGCTGTCACATTTGCTATGGATTATATCTGCTCTTCACTTGTATTTTCATTTTTATTTATTCCTGAGTATCCTCCCTTGCATTCTTGCTTCTGTGCTTAACATACGACAA
Organism: Sciurus vulgaris; assembly: GCF_902686455.1. Lineage (NCBI taxonomy): Eukaryota > Metazoa > Chordata > Mammalia > Rodentia > Sciuridae > Sciurus > Sciurus vulgaris. The sequence goes on from NC_136470.1 coordinate 118,255,007, forward strand.
CCAAAGACTATGTACTCCTTTACTTCTTAGCAATGAATAGAGCACTGAGCATAAATTTTAGCTACCTTAAACTTAAAACTGACTTCTTCCCTACTTTTTAAATCTATGAAATTAAAAATGCACCCTGTAACAGTTGAAATCTTTGTCTGAAACAGTGATTCTCTTCATCTTGGGCTCTCATTCTCCACCACTCCAGGTTCAACACTGCCCCGAACAGACCCAATATTTACCTTTAAGTATGCAAGATTTTAGTGCCCTATAATGCCTATTCACCTTATGACAGGGAATTTCTAGGCCATACACTTATAAGAAAGCAGAATTCTAGATAAATATCCCAACTTTAAGAAGATAGTTGTTCCTTGGTATCCACAGGGAAATGGTACTAGATCCCCTTTTGGAAACCCAAATCTATGGATGCTCAAGTCTCTTACATAAAGAAGCACAGTACCAATATAAATCTATGCACGTCCTCTCATGTACTTTAAGTCATCTCCAGACAACTCTAATGCCTATATAATGCTATGTAAATGCTATATAAATAGTTGTTACATTATATTGTTTAGGGAACACTGATTTTAAAGGCTGTACATGTTAAGCAATCAATAGTCAGCTGAATCCATGGAGGAGGAACCCATGGCTATAGATAACCAAATATATATCTTTATTAGGAAAAGTCTCTTACTTCCATGGGCACTTATAAAATCTGAGTAGATCTATGATTATTTCCCCATGCAGGTCCATAAAAACAATATACTTGAAAGTTCATTTTAAACGAGAGAAATCTATACAAGCATCTTTGAGATAAAAAAGAAAAACATCACAATGATTTTAAACTTCATAATGAATGTCATGCATGGTTTAATTATACTTAATCACACAAGTTCAAATAGACTACTGGCTCTGACTCTTCCTTTAAAAGGCTTCTTTATCAAGCCCTGGGCCGTGAAGGAACAATGCAAGGTGCTGACAATGACCCTAGGTTATCATGGACTGTCACCATTAAGATCAAGAAGAAGAGAAAAGCAGACTGCTTTGAAATCAGTATCTAGTCCAGCAGCTCTAACAACTGAGAATTAGACCACATAGAGTTGGATAATGTTATTTGGACTCTTCTAATCCCAATTTCCTAACCTTTAAAATGAAGACACTCAGTGGTTGAATGCCCCTGTGCTCAATACCCAGTTCTGGAGGTGGGATGTGAGTGGGGGCAGGGAGGGAACTTATTCTGTCCCATTATTCTTTACCTTTGCATCTTTGTTACTCCTAACACTTATGTTATCATTATACATTGATGGGTTTCTTTACTTGGGAATCATCTCTTCCACTAAAGTGTTGACTCCATGAAAAAAAAAAAAGAATACACTATAACATTTATTGCCTGAGGCTGCTTCAACTCACAACTAATCCTTGCAACAACCTTGAGCAGTAGGTTCCTTGACACCAAGGAGGTTCTGTAATAAATAGCAGCTATTCTGATATGGTTAACAGTAATTAGATATCAATATGTTAATATGGCACCTATACATCAAAACACATGGAATACACTAGGCCAAAAACAAGATCATAAAACTCTGGTAAGAAAGATATAGCTTATTTTTAAAAATTTAGAAACTTTTATCTTACTTGATTTTATCTGTTCCATTATTTATATTTGCCAAATAAATTATAAATATTCTTGTTATAAATAATAAGCTCTATTGTGTCTTAAAGAAATCCTGGATTTCTAGACCTAAAGTTTATACCTATATAATTATAGAAACCAGAAACCAGAAATAAATAGGGAGAGAAAAGTATAAATAACTAGATACGTATGGAAAAAGAAAAACACTCCAAAACTATCAAACCCTTTGTGGATGTGCCTAGAGATAAAACTAGCATCTAAAGACCATTTTTTTACATGTTCCATTAAATCCGTGGCAGGCAAATCATAAAATGAATAAACTAAGCAAGTTTCTTGCAAAAAAGTGAAAAAAATATGAGTCTATACAACCCATGTACTCTCTACAAAGACCTCAAAACAGAAGCTCTGATATCCAACAGAAAACAAAATATAGAATTATGTATATGTTTCAGGGACATTTTCCATGCTAAAATAAGCATTTAGAACTAACTTTGGGAGCTAAAAATATGAATCTCTATAATTGCACCTTTGAGTAAGAATTAGAAGTGAATCACTAAGTGTTTATAACATAACCATCTCATCACAGAAAAACTATACACCCTAAGTACTAGAGTAACTGGAAGAACGACCCTAAAATTCAGAAAGTATGCTGGTTTCTTTCAACACAAAAATACTCCAAAAAACTAACTTTTTCAACAGCAATAGATTGTTATAACCTAAAACTAAGAGCCACACAAGTAGATTTGTTCTAAGAAACATCGTAAAAGCCTAGACTCTAGATCAGAAGCACATAGTTGTAAACATTAGCCTTATTCCAAGTTAGATATAATACTACCAGTAAAATCACAAGACTTTGTAGTGTATACTTTTTCACTTGTTAACTGTAACCACTTCAAAAATGGAAGAACACACAAAAGTTGAATCCCAGGAATAAGACTAGCTATAAATATATTAAAATTTACACAGATAGTTCAAAGAGCCAAGCTCACACTTAGAATTTCCAAAGAAATCTGAAAAATCAGAGCTATTCTAGTCACTGACTTTAAAAATACCTGAGTAACTATAATCTGGACAATAAAATCTTACCAGCATAGGCTAGTCTAACTATAGTAGCATCATCTTGGGCTAAGTGGGCTATGCCTGGCAGAATGTATTCTGGATAGATATTGACATCATTGCGAGGAACCTCTTTGACAAGAGCAAGAACTTTGGTCAACGTCCTCAAGGCTTCAGCCCTCACTCTAGGAACAGAGTCATTGCTGAAATGCAAAAGATATGGAGTAATACGATCCAAAAGGATTTCTACACTTAATCTTGGGGCCAAATGGAGAATAAGTTCCAAAGCAGCAAGTTTGGAATCACAGTATTTAAGAGTCTGTAGGCAGGATGTTATAACAGACACCAAGATAACCAGCCCATTTTCCTTAGGCTCTCCTTCTGTTTTTTCTGGTAGATCATGTCCACAGAGATTGTGAATAATGTTGCCCAAATCCTTCCGTATAACCAGAATACGCTCATCTGCAGAGAGAAAAGTTTCCTTAGCAAACTGAGCCATGTAAGGCTGAAGGAAAGTATAAAATATTTCAGGGAAGGCATTGCCACGCTGCTGCTTTAAGTAATCTTCAGCCTCTAAACGTTTATCTGGCTCTCGATGAATCATCTGAGTTACCTATACCAAGGGGAGAAAGGGAATAAAAATAGATTTAAGAACAGGAAATTAAACCAGATGAAAGTTATAAGGGCAATTTACATGTGATTTAAAGGGGTTCTGAGGTAATTCTATCCTCAATCTTTACCTGACAAACTACTTTTAGAATGTAAATACTAAAAAATATGCAACTCTACTATCATCCTAGAAAGTAACAGGAAATTACATACTAATGTGTTACAGAGTCCTGACATATAAAGGGGAGGTTATACCATGTTCAACATTTCCCATATATTAAAGTAGGGTAATAATATATTGACACCTACAACTGAAAGATTCTTAAACTTTTCTGAGCAGATGATACCACTGAGGAACTAAGAAAAGTAATGGATCTTTTCCAGAGGAAAAAATATGCATGCAATTTTGGCAAATAAAAATTATTTACAATTCTGGAAGGAATCACAGAACCCCTGAAATCCACTTATATATGCCAGGTTCAGAGCACTAGTTTAAAACCTGTCACAAATCTAAAGAAAAAATACATAGTTTAAGTACATCTGTAGGATCTGGTCAAAAAGGGGAATACTTGGAGGGTTTCTGTTTTATTTACTCTGCAGTACTGGGAATTAAACCCAAGGCCTTGGGCAAGGCAGGCAAGTTCTTTACCACTGAGCTTACACATCCCAGTGGAATCAATGATTTAAATTTTTCAAATAATGTAAAAGATGGACTGGAGGTACAGTTCAGTTGTAGAGTGCTTACCTAGCACATGAAAGACCCTGGGTTCAATTACTTACACTCACAAAAAATAAAAATAAAAAATAATGTAAAAGACATGTGAATTTCTGTGAACACTAGAGATGATACATACTTAATCTGAATTTATCCTATGTTTTCTAGCACCATAAGGAAATAATTTTTTAATTTATGTTTTATTAGAGCATTGTAATTATACATAGTATTTGGGTTCACTCTGACAAAATCATACATGCAAAGAAATTGACTTCAATACCCATTCCGCCCTCAACTTTTCCTGCTCTAATCTACTAAACAGAAAAAAAATTTTTTTAAAAATAGCATATAAACTCTCCATTACTTAAAGATATAAATATCATAAAAATGTATCTGGTTATTTGAGCTTTCTGTTTATATTCTAAATAAAAACTCTGCACTGAACTTGGGGGGATCAAATGTACTAAATGGAAAATAACCTAAAACAATTACTTCTACATTTGGATTAAGTCTTAAAGATTAAATAAATTCACTCCTTTCACAGTTAAGAAAATGTAGGCTCAAAGACATGAAGTTACTTAACCAAATTAATAAGAAAAGTGTCACATCCAAAGACCAGAAGAGTTAGGAATGCCAACGTCTAACTGTACTATTCACTGCACATGAGCTAAATTGGCTTCCTCTGAAGCATCTTGTTTAATATTTGCCATGGTTAAGAGAAATGAAAATATATTCTATGTTTCCCTACTGTCTTAAAGAGTATTCTAAATTCACCATCATCCTTTCCATGACTCACAGTCATTATCACTAGCATTAGTTACTATATGACTAACTGAAAAAAGATGTCCTCAACTGGGCACAATGGTGCACACCTGTAATTCCAGTGGCTCAGGAGGCTGAGGCAGGAGGATTACAAATTTAAGGCCAGCCTCAGTAACTTAGCAAGGTCCTAAGCAACTGAGCGAGATCCTGTCTAAAAATAAAATATAAAAACAGCTGGGGACATGGCTCAGTGGTTAAGTGCCCGATTTCTGACACACACACCCCCCCCAAAAAAAAAAGTACTCAAACAGTAGTGCATATATATGTCTTGAGTGACCTCCCATAGAATTCCTTATGCCTGTTCTGCTACACCAATTTTTGATTCTATAACTCCTCTTCCAGGCTTGCCCTAATTCAATTCTATATGAAATGGTCCTTCGCTATTGTATTATATTCAAATTGATGTTCCCTATCTCTTCATTTCTTACTAGCAAGCTCTATGTATAATCTCTTCAAACTCCAGGCACCTACTTGCAAATTTATCTAAAACATAGCTAAAGATTATAAAAGAAGATAGATGGATAACAATTCCCTTTTCTTAAGTCAAATAATCTCTGCACATAAAAGGAAAAACAACATATTTCTCCCTAACAAAGTAACAATAGGCTTTAGTAGTCTATGTTTTACTGCTTTTTTCCAAATTTGTACATTCTGAGAGCAGACAAATGCAAAAGCAGGGACACAGTCCTATTAAAAAATCTATGGTAAATATCTGTAGCATAGTTACCAATTCTCTGATACTGCGATCTTCAATTTTATTTAGCACTTGTTCAGGAAAAAAATGTCCATTTCTATAAGCCAAAAGTTGAGAGAGATCAAACAATGGTACACCTTCTGTAAAAAGTTCAGCTATCACACAACCTGGAAAACAGTGATATGATTCCATTAGAAATGAGGAGCAAGAAATCATGCAATGTAGACCAGAATTCAGAAAATTCATAAAACTCAAAATACCAAGCCCAAAACAAAATGAATCAAAATTTTTAATAAAACATATAACTATAATCAAGTAGATATCTATTGCTTGATCATCAGTTTCTAAAATATAAAACAAAAAAGGGGCATTTTTCTCCCTTTAAATGTAAACTTGTGTAAATGTAACTTATGTAAAATTACTTCCCAGTTCTATAATTTAAAATTGTGACATCATATAATGTATTTTATGTAAATGCACATAACAAAATAAAGTCACCAGAAACTGTTTCTAAGTACAGATTTACAGACATTAAATGCATAAGGAACTGCTAAGAAGTTACATCTGATGATTCATTTATTCATCATTAAACAAGAAGTTATTAGGTGTCTACTACACTAGGCACCAGTAGTATATAAAATACCTGCCCTCATGAAGCCTTCATTCTAGGAAGGGAGAGAAAAAAATGAATCAATGAACAAATACAAATGTGAAGTGCTAATACGTGGTAGTAAAATCTGAGGTGAAAGAAGAAATAATTCAATTATTTTACACTAAGATAATCTTCAAACCAGAAAATTTAAAAAGCATCTACATTACCAAAAGGACAAAACAAATTCACTGAATCATTATATGACATGCATTTAAGTCTTAAAGAGACCCTTACATAGCCTAACCTCACAGTCTTCATACCTGTGGATGCCTCTGCATGAAATACTATTCTCCCAAGTATCTGGGTGGCTTAAACCTCCACCCCAGAACTTTACTCAAATATAATCTTAGCTGCCTTTCTTGATCACCTGTTTAAAACTGCAATATCCAACACCACACCTACCTCATTCTCCTTACCTGGCACATTCCTTTTTCCCTATAAACTACCATGTTACCCCACAACATCAATAGTTAGATTATATGGTGTTTCTTCATGGTCTATACACTCACTAGAAAGCAAACTCCATTAGGAAGAGATATTTATTTTGTTTACTGAAAAATAAGATAGTTTCTGACACATAAAATCCAATAAATTTGTTAAAATTAAGTGCCAAATTTTAGAGTAAAAAATTTCATTTTTAGAATAAAAAATTGCTATGCTATTTAAAACACCATAATTGACAAGGCAACAGAAGGCTCAATGCTATGCTTTGGATATTGGTTTAAGAGTCTCCCAAGCCTTCATGTGTTGAATATTAATCCACATTGTGAGGTATTAAGAGGATGAAAACTATCTGATTATTATGTTCAAAAGTGGAGCCTCTGGGAAGTAATCTGGATTCAAGTCATTAGGGTAGAGCCCTCATGATTAAATCCTGGTAGCTTCAGAAGCAAAGGGAGAGAAACAAGATACACAAAGACACAAGTACACACTCCCTGTCTCTGGCCATATGAAGCCCTGCACCACACCCCAGGACTCTGCCAGCACCTTGACCTTGTACCCCAAGAATCATGACCAAAAGTAAGCCTCTCCTTTTTTTTATAAAGTAGTCTGCCTCGTGTATTCTGTCAGAGTAGTGAAAAATGAACTAACACATTCAGTAAATTTAAAAGGAATGAAATCATACAATGCCCTTCAACCCACAATAAGAAATGTGTAACAAAAGAAAATTGTAAAATTCACAAATATATAGAAATTAACATATTCCTAAATGGATCAAAAGAAAATTATAAAATACTTTGAGATGAATGGATGAAAATGCAACATAAAAAACTTAAGGGATATAACTAAAGCAGTAGAATAAATGTAACAATAAAAGTACCAATATTAAAAAAGAAGAAAGAGCTCAAAACAATCTTAAGACACAAGCAAAAGAAAAACCAACATAAATACAAAACATTCCCAAAATATAAGCAAATCAGATCTAGGATTAAACACTATAATCAAGTAGAATTTATTCTAGGAATGCAAGCAAGTCCTATGGATGAAAGCAAAAAATGAATATATCACATTAATGTAATTAATAATAGGGAGACACAAAATCATCTCCATAGAGACAGAAAATACATTTGTAAAATCCAACACTTTCATGGTAAAAGTACTCAACAAAGAATACCTATAAAAATATCACAGCTAATAACACACTTAGTAGGGAAAAATTGACTGCTTTCTTCCTAAGATCAGGAACAAAACAAAGATGTCAGCTCTCATCACTTGTATTCCATACTTTAGGTTCTAGCCAATGAGAAAGTGAAAAAGATACAGAATGGGAGAAAATACTTGCAAATAATTTCTTTAATAAAAGACTCGTATCCAAAATACATAGACTCTCACAACTCCAAAATAAGACAAAATTTTTAAAAGGATGAAAGATTTAAACAGAGCTTTCCCCAAAGAAAATATATGAATTGTCAACAAGCATATGAAAAGATGTTGGGCTGGGACAATGGTAGAGCACTTGCCTAGCATGTACAAGGCACTGGGCTTGATTCCCAATTCCACAAAAACAAAACAAAATGAAAAAAGATGTTTATCACTAGTAATTAGGGAAATGCAAATCAAAACCATAATTAAGTACTATTTCACATCCACTATGATTGCTATTTAAAAAGATAAGTGTCAACAAGGATGGAGAGAAACTGGAGCCTCAGACATTACTGGTGGAAATATAAAATGGCACAACCACTTTGAAAAAGTCTGGTAATTTCTCAAAATGTGCATAAAATTATTATATGATCCTACAGTTCCCCTCCTAGGTAAGTTTCAAGATGTTGAAAACAAGTCCTCACCAACACCTATACATGAAAGTTTGTTCACAGAAGCATTATTCAAAAAAGTCCAAAAGTGGAAACCACAATGTCTATCAATTAAAGAATGGATAAACAAAATGTGGTGGACCCACACAAGGGAATATTATTATTCAGCCATAACATGTTACAACATGGATGAGCCTTGGAAACAGGCTGAGTAAAAAAGAAGCGCACAAAAGGTCACACATTGTATGACTACGTTTGTATGAAATGTCCACAACAGGCAAAACTGTAGAGAGATTTAATAGTTGCTAAAGGCCACAGAAAGGGAATGAGAAGTGAATACTAATGGTTTTTGTTCTGGAGTGATGAAAATGTTCTAGAATTAGTGATAATGGTTATACAACTCTATAAATATATTAAAAACCACTGAATTATACAATTTAAAAAGGTAAATTTTATAGTATATCTCAGTAAAGTTAGATTGTTTTAAAAGAGCATATGCTCTTTATGCTTCCTTTTATTCAAGGAAAATTGAAAAATATGTATGATGTGTATACATATATTTGTATATATGTGTGAATGCATATGTATATTTTCTCCTTACTTTTAAGAAACGAAACAGCAAAGACTAAAACAGAAAACAATGAAGTTGGTTACAGATACTGAGAGGGGAAAATGGGGTAGAAGGGATACTTCCCTTTTAGTGTGATTTTGACTTTGGAAAGCATACTGATGCTCCCATTCAAAAATTAAATTAGCTGGGTGCAGTAGCACACACTTGCAAATCCAACAGCTTGGGAGGCTGAGGCAGGAGGATCCAGAGTTCAAAGCGAACCTCAGCAAAAGTGAAGCACTAAGCAATGCAGTGAGATCTTGTCTCTAAGTAAAATACAAAACAGGGTTGGGGATGTGGCTCAGTGGTCAAATGCCCGAGTTCAATTCCCAATAACTTCTTCCCCGCAAAAAATTAAAGTAAATTACTAAGAATGGGAATGAAAATAAATTTAAAAACAGTAAATCTAAATGTATTTCAACAGGATACCAAACCACAATAAAAGAAGATCAAAATGGAGCTGGGCATAAAGAAATTCTGACCCATCCTTATCCAAGAGTAGGTCATAAGACCCTCCTCATTCCAAAGGGGTCCTGCCTCATAACCTTGAAGGAGGAATTCTACACAGAAGGGCCAAGAAGAATATCGAAGCAGTCAGTCCTTCCTGGGTATCCCCACACGTCTACTGGCATTAGATTATACTCTTTATCCAATCATATTTTGACACAGTTGTCCATGCTTCAATCTTGCCCATGCAATGAACTCAAAAAAAAAAAAAAAAAACCAAAAGGATAGGGTTCAGATAGCTTCCCAAACACATAAAAGGTTCCTGGAGGGTGGCATGCCCAGAGAGGGCATGGAAGCTTCCAAGCTTCTCCCCACACCTCTGTTTACTGTAAGACCCAAGAAGCAGGACACTCTAATAGCAATAAGCACTATATGGCAACTTTTAATATCATTCATTACACACTGAAAGAGCTAGTGTTCCTTGGAGAAATATCTGGTTCCAGTGCTGGGACAAGGTAGAGTCAATGTCATGGGCCACAAAGAAATGCTGAGAGAAAAAAAAAAAAAAATGATGAGTATGTCACAAGGACACAGGAGTCAGGTTCAAAGAGGATTCCACTGGCCAAATCTGAAACACCCAGCACACCAAAATAATTAAGCAAAATAAGAAATACGTTTGGCTAAAAAATTAGTAATTAATGAGCCCCTACCAATTATAAATAAATGGGAAGAGCAGATACTACAGTATAGTAAAATTTGAGGTCCTACTGGTAAGTGTAGAGGAAATGCTTGAGTTGGAAAATCATTCTTTTTGTACCATCATACTAAAGACTAGATCAGGCAAGAATCACTAGTGGATACCAAATGGATGTTAAGGTCCAAATTGTAATGATGGACAGGGCATTTCTGTGTTCTTAGATTTACTCCCATAGGTTGCTTATTAGTTGCAAAGGACTGAAAAACAAAAGGTAAGTACAGAGGGGGAGAAACTCAGAAAGACTTTGATCAAAATTATATCACCAGGAGACATCATTTACCTCCAGATGTGATACTAAAAAAACATCATCACCTATGCAGTATTCCTACTTAGAATAACCTGAATCTGGTCATTGGAAACATCAGATAAGACCTAAAGAAGGACTATTCAATTAAAAAACAGAAGGGGAGCCAAGAGGGAGCCAGGTGTCGTGGTGCATGCCTATAATCCCAGTAACTTGGGAGGCTGAAGCAGAAGAATTCCAAGTTCAAAGCCAGCTTCAGCAAGTTAGTAAGGCCCTAAGCAACTTAGCAAGACCCTGTCTCAAAATAAAAAATAAACAGGGCTGAGGATGTGACTCAGTGGTTAAGAAGCCATTGGGTTCAAAACCTAGCAGCAAAACAAACAAACAAAAAAGAACAATGGTAGAGTGAATGCTTAGTTAGCTGGAGTTCAAACCCCAGCACCAAAACTACACACATCAAAGAAAGAAAAAGGGATGCAGGTGAAGAATGGGGAACAGGGGGACACAGGGTACATATAAAATCTGGTGAAAACCAAATAATTTCAAGCAGGCCTCTACCCATGTATGTAACAAGAGTCAGAATATATACACTTCACTTCTCCCAAACCAGTAGCCAGGAGCCATGAATACACATCTTAACAGGTGTGGGGAGTAACATTCCGAACTCAAAGATTCAAAGTTTAAGAGTTATGGAGATAAGATAGAAGCCATCCATCTATTTCTCAAAGGAACAGAAAGGCCTACCTTCAGCCAAAATAATATAGGACTCTTTAGTTTGGAAAAACAAGTCCCAGGTAAGAATTTTGTTGAAGTGTACAAAACTATAAAGCACACAAAAAGGATCAACATAAACTAACCAGTCCTTGAAATTTTAAACCCTATAAATGATCCCCTAAAGCTAGAAATTAATATTCCTTCTTTAGGTGTGTTATCTGATGTTTCCAATGACCAGATTCAGGTTATTCTAAGTAGGAATACTGCATAGGTGATGTTGTTTTTCAGTATCACATCTGAAAATAAATGATGCCTCCTGGTAATATAATTTTGATCAAAGTCTTTCTAAGCTAGATACAAGTTAATATACAAGTCAATAATATACAAGTTAATAATATACTTGTATAATACACAAGTTAATAAGTTTAAAAAGTAAAAATTGCTCAAGAAAAATTAAAACAAATGTATTAGTACACAAAGTTGGAACTCTGAATTCGATAATAATTTTTTTTAAATGAAATGGAAATATGTTCCACATGGAATGGACTAGGTCCACTCCAGAGACAAGTGGTTCACCCAGAGTTTTCCGCATGGCAGGTTTTTTATTTGGTCTGGAAATCTCCCTCTTCAGGTTAAATTTTTAATCCTATTATACATGTTGAGTATCCCTATCCAAAATGCTTGGGACCAGAAATGTTCCAAATTAGGAGGGTTTTTTAGAGTTTGGGCTATTTGCATAGACTTTAGTACTTGAATATCTCTTATCCAAAAATCCAAAATTCACAATGCTGTGAAGATTTTGGGTTTTCAGATTAGGCAGAGTCAACCCATATTTACATCCTAGAGGCTGAATCTATCTGATCAAGAAGACTCCTCAGGGTTATACTGGGAGACAGGTTAATGAACTGAATGGACCAACATAGGTACAATTCTAAGTAACAATTATTACTCATTCTCCTAGATGAAACAGTCTTTTTCATTAATCATGTTACTTTTCCTAAATCATCTAAACTTTGGTTCAATTTATATTTTTCCTGTAGTAAACCTATGGGTAAAAATAAGGTTACATCAAACCATCAAAAGTTACCAGAAATTACACTGATGTTAGAGTACTATCTTCAACCCACTTCTGCTCTCTATCACAGAAGTTCCTATATAACCTGGAGCCCCTGGCCCAGATTCTTGTGGTCTGTGTATGTGTTTGTGTAGTGTGTGTGTGTGTATTAGACACACACATATATATATTTATGAATGCATGGTACATTTTTCCACAGACATAGTCCATTGATTTCACCAAAATTCTTTAGGAGATCCAAAAAGAGATCAAGAATCATTTCTCTACAAACTCTACTGGCTTATAAACTCATTCCTTTGGCTACAAATACCATTTCTTAATAATTCCCAAATATTCACCTCCACCTCCAATTTCTTCTATTCACCAAACTTTCACAGCCTATTGCATGCACGTCTCCCAACACCCCCAACTTAACATCATCTTCCTACCCTCACCTGTTCTTCTTCGTGTGTCTCCTATCACAGGACCAACAATGCCATCCACTCAGTTTCTCCAAGAGGAAAAGGAGTTGAATGTTCTTGACTTTGTCTTCCAATCACAAAATCCTAAGAATTCTACTTACTACCCCTTAAGCATTACCATTTCTGTCTATCCCCTCCAACTCCGCCATAAACTAAAGTCAGGCACAATCATGTCTTACCTGGATTGTGACAGTTTTCTCCTAAATTGTTTTCCTATCTCCAGTGTGGACCACCTGCAATCTACTCCCCATGCTTTATCAATGTTTTGTCTAAAACACATATCTAATCAGCTAGCATGGGCATGCCCTCTCTTACCTATATTCCTGATACACTAATCTACTTGAAGTGCCCTAACACATCAGTACATCATCCTTCGGTCATTAAGCCTTTGTACAAACAAGATTTTCTGCTTGAAACAAATTACCCTACCAAAACTAACCCCTAATCATCCGACAGGTCTCAATTTAAAGACCAGTCTTCTCATAGAGAACTTCCCTGATCTTGCCGCTCTACCCATCCAATCCCCATGTAAACTTAATTTAAGCACCTATGTGTTTCAATAATACCCTATGCTTATCACCACCATAGCAAACACCAAAGTGAAATGTCATCTTCAAAGAGGAACATATATTATCCATCTATGTCAAAAGCACTTAGAACACTATATGACACTACACTAGAATTACACAAATACTCTTAAACGTTTAAATGAATGAAATGTTCTTTGCATCTTCTGGGTATTTAAAATGGCCAATGAAGGAATGATGCATCTACCTAAAACAGAACATTAGACATATGAAGAAATTAATCTTTGAACATCTGGCAACTTAGGAATAAACTATATTTCTACAGCTTATTTTAACAGTTTAAAAAAGCTTAATGAGCTTTTAATTTGCAAATGAGGTAATTTGCAAATAAGCAAATGTGACTAACTCAAATACCTGCTGAAAAGATGTCCATTGCTCTCTTCAATTCTCCTCTTGTTCTCTGATTGCTATTTAAGTCTACAAGTGGAGTTGAAGGATCTCTCATATATTCTAATTCAGTAGCAAACATACCACCATCAACAAAACGTTCAGGAGCAATGTAGCAAGTCCTCCTCCGTGAAGTATCAAAGAAATAGTTGAAATCTGCTGGGTTGTCCTCTGGAAGATAAGTGGGTTTAAAACTGGCAAAATCAGTTAGAAGAACCCAATTCCAACTAGTAACCATCACATTCTCAGTCTTGATGTCCCCATGACGGACTCCAGATTTGTGTGCCTGGTCCACAGCTGTCAAGATCTGGAAAGCGATCCAACGTTTCTCTATGTTATTTAAGAATGGACGGGTACTGATGCGATCATAGAGGTTGTCTCGCACATACTGCCTAAACAGCATAGCTGCTTTCTCAGATGCTTTTTCTGCTGCTTTCTGGAAAGGCAGACAGTTCTGTGCAGAGTGAAGCCTGATTTTGAGTTCCTCCAGTTCTTGTTTATAGCTGGTTAATGGCAATGTGGGATCCTGAATTGCAAAGACCTTCACAACCACCAGGCCTTCTCTATGCTTTGCTCGAGCAACTTTAAAAAATCGAGTACTTCCCAGGCTCTTATCATATTCAAAGTCGTGGATGTCGGAGAAGTAACTCTCCACAGAAAGGATCTGGGAAGGAGCAATGCCAGCAAGTTGATTTCCCATGATGGCAAGTACTTCTGGGTCAGTAAGTTAGGACACAATTCCTATTTAAAAGAAAACAAGAGAGGGAGAAGAGAAGAAAGGAAGAAAAGGAAGAAAAGAAACAGTGAAACAACTTGGTCTCTTCCAGAAAGATAGATGTACAATATTTCTCTTCCACTGAGGGCATAATACCTAGCTTTCTGAGCAATCTCTAAATTTCAGACACAGGTATCCTTCTATTTTATCTAAAAAGATGGTGTTATTTCATGTTGTCCTTTCCAGGAGCTCAAATGTACTTAGATAGGTCCCTTCAACATTAAGCTGAAAATGTTAAAATGTGTATTTACTGGTATTTGGATTTGAAATATTCATGAGCTCTTACTGTCCTTGGGGCTCTGAGTGTCACAAAAGTAAAATATGACACAGCCCTTGCCAAGCATTTGTAATTTTCTTTGGGAGAAGAAATAGGCACATTAAAAACTCACAACTAAGAATCACCTACTGCAGGTGATTATCCTGAAAGGGTAAGGATAAGAGCCACAAAATCAGTATTTCCTGGGCTCTTCCAGTCTAATTCCAGTGTGTCCTCCCACCTATGTAAAACAGAGCGGGGTATAGTGGCACACGCCTGTAATCCCTGCGACTCCAGAAGCTGTAGCTGGAGGATCAAGTTCGGGCCAGCCTCAGCAACTTAGCAAGACCCTGTCAAAAAATATAAATAAGTAAAAAAGGTTGAGAATGTAGCTCAGTTGTAGAGCACCCCGGGTTCAATCCGCAGTACCAAGAGAAAAGAAAAATCAAATAAAGCTCCAATTCCTCTGGTTTGCAAAGGAAACCAAGAAACCCTGCCAGACACATTAAAAAAAAAAAAAAAAAAAAGTAAGCCGAAATACATATTTGCCCAGGGTTATCAGGTTTGCAGAAAATTAAAGTCCCCCACCCCCAGCTTTACGCACATATAAACATTTACCCTACGACTCTGAGAACTGTCAAAAATCGCTGGATAGCTCACAGTGGGGTCATGGCAGGACACCTGGGGGCCTGGGCGTGAAGGGCATCAGCCGCTGGGAAAGTTCTCTCTCTAAGGGATCTTCCTTCAAAGGCAGGACGTAAGAAGTTGGGGAAGGAATGCAGAAATGTCCCAAACTCCTCTCCGGCGGTCCCCAGAAGAAAGACGAAGGCACACTGAAAAGATTCCACAAGATACCCAAGTACTTGCCCCCGCCAACCCCCTCCTGCCCGCCCCGGGGGCCCCACGTCCCCAAGCCTCGCTTCCTCTCGCACCGGGGTCCAGACCCCTCCGAGCCCTCTTCCAAGGCCTCACCGCCCGGCGGGGAGGTGGAACCGGGGGTGGGAGCGGGGAGTTGCTGGAGACCGCCAGCCAGTTCCAGGAAAACACTACTTCACCTACTTCAGCTTGCAGCAAACGCCGAACTCCCGGGAAAACAGCCGGTCTGACCTCACTTCCTGTCGCAGAGCGGAAGTGACGCATGAGGCTTGAGGAAGAGCATACTAGGAAACTGGTTGCTAGGAAACGAGGGAGAGGATGGGCTCAGGGAGACAAAAAACGGGGATGCGCTGGCTGAGGAAGTTAGAGGAAGAAAATTAGATTCTTTCATTCCCAAATGCTGAGAGTTCAAACATACCCCAGAATCTGCTCGGACGCCTCTTTATTCCCAGCTCACTGGGACAGAGTTTTGTTTTTTTTTTTCCCCTACAATTTTTATTGGTGCATTATAGTTGTAATAATGATGGGATTTGTGTTACATATTCACACATGCACACAATAACAAAGTAATTTGGCCAATATCATTCCCCAACACGTCTGCCCTCCCTCTCGTCCTCCCACATCCTTGTCCCTTTTCTCTATTGATCTTCCTTTGATTTTCCTGAGGTCCCCCTCCACACACACACACACACACACACACACACACACACACACACACACACACACTTTTCCTTTTTCCTCGCTTGCTTCTGAGAGAAAACATCCATCCCTTGACCTTCTGAGTTGGACTTATTTTGCTTAGCATAACCATCCCTAATCCCATCCTTTTTCCTGCAAAATGACATAATTTCATTTTTCTTTATGGCTGAATAAACCTCCACTGTGTATATATACAACATTTTCTTTATTCGTTCCATAGTTTGGCTATTGTGAATTGGGCTGCTATAACCATGGATATGCATGCATCGCTGTAGTATGATGACTTTAATTCTGTAATGTAAATACCAAGGAGTGGTATAGCTGAATCATATGGTAGTTCTATGCCTAGTCTTTTGAGGAACCTCCATACTGATTTCCATAGAAGTTGTGCTAATTTATAGTCCCACCAACAGTATAAAAGTGGATAACAGAATTCTTTAAGAAAACTCACAAGCATGTTTAGAAAAGTTAATATATGCCAAAATGAATTTTTAAGAGCCTTATTGAGATAGGATTTACATACCATAAAACTCACCTGTTTAAAATATACTAATCAGTGGGTTTTATCTGGACATTTCATGTATGTAGCATACAACATATAGTCCTGGTGAATTTTTTTCCTTGTACTAGAGACTGAACCCAGAGGTACTCTATCACTGAGCTGCACTCCAAGACGTTTTTTATTTTTTATTTTGAGACAGGGTCTAGATTAATTGCAAGAGACTGGCTTCACACTTTGTGATCCTCCTGCCTCAGTCTCTCCCGAGTCACTGGAATTACATGCATAGGCCACCACGCCTGACTTGTGACTGACTTCATTCAATTTACCTCACATTTTTGAGGGTTTCTTTTTATTGCTGATATGCCATAGCATGTGTGAATTTAACATATTTTGTTTATTCACTTGTCAGTTGGACCTTTGGGTTGTTTCCACTTTGGAGCTATTATGAACAATGCTGCTAGGAACATTCATTTATGTCTTTGTGTGGTCATATGTTTTCATTACTTTAGGGAAAAACCAAGGAGTAAAATTGTGGGCTTTCATAGTAACCCTGTGTTTAACATTTTGAGAAACTGCCAAACTGTTTTCCAAAGTGCTTATACTGTTTCGTGTTCCTGCCAGCAATGTATGAGGGCTCCAACTTCTCTATGTCCTTGTTGACACTTGTTGTTATCTTTTTTATTATAGCTATCCTAGTGGGTGTGAAGTAGCATCTCATTGTGGTTTTGGTTTGCATTGTGCAAATGACTAATGATGCTGAACATCTTTTCATGTGTGTGTTGGCCATTTATATATCTTCTTTGGAGAAAAGTAATGCCTATTTAAATCCTTTTATTTATCTCTTAATTTTTGAGTTATAAGAATTATTTATATACTCAGGATACAAGTGTCTTATCAGAAATATAATTTGCAAATATTTTCTGGGTTGTCTTTTCACTTTCTTGATGTTTCACCAAATGTTTCAAACCAAAGCTATTTTTTTCAGTACTGGGGACCGAACCCAAGACCTCACACATGCTAGGAAAGTTTTCTATTACTAAGCTACATCCTCAGCCATTTTTAAAAATTTTATTTCTAGACAGGGTCTCACTAAATTGCCAAGACTGGCCCTGTACTTACGTTCCTCCTGCCTCAGCTTCCTGAGTAGCATGCATCACCATACCTGACCAAAGCTGAATTTTTTATCATCCCTGCAATATTCCCATCCATTATATTTCTAAAGTTATAAATTTAGAAATTAAGTCATCCTTGACATCTTTCTTCTCTCTCCCTCCTTAACCCTACCTTCCCTATTCCTTCCATTCAATGATCACCTGCTGCTGTCGAGTCCACCTTCAAAATTACCATGAATCCATTCACTGCCATCTTTCCAGGGCCTAGGTCAAACAACTATCATTGTCATTATTATGAGATACCTTCCAAGATCACATGTTGAAAGCATGGTCCCCTATATAGCAAGGTTCAGAGGTAGGTCTTTTAGGAAGTGATTGGATCAGGAGGTCTTTGACCTAATCAGTGGATTAATGAAGTGGATTAATTCATTGCTAGCTGAATGGATGACTGGGAAGTGGAACTTAGTTGAAGGAAGTAGGTCACTGGGGGTGTACCTGGAAGGACTTATCTTCTCCCAAGTCCCTTCCATGGATCCTGCCCTGCTTCCTGACTAGCCACACCCATCTGCCATGATGTTCTGCTACACCTCAGGCCCAGAGCAATGAAGCTGGCAAACGATAAACTGAATTCTCTGGAACCATAAGCAAAAATGAATTTTTCCTCCTCTAAGTTGTTCTTGTCAGGTATTTTGGTCACAAAAATCAAAAGCTGATGAACATAGTCATGATACGTAGATTTTGAAATCTCTGCAAAAAAGGCATTACTTGTCACAAAATTATTTTCCTATTTTTCCCATGCATTCTTTTATGTTTCATTTTGTCTTTTTGGATTTCTGAAGTGTTTATCCAACATTTGGTTTTTTCCTGGAGAGACAGTTGCCCAAAAACGTTAGCAAGTAATTGTTAACAAGTAATCCATTTCCCCCCACTTATTTGAAATGTCCTATTTACCAGGTACCAATTTCCTATAAATATTTTGGTTTTCTGGATTTTCTCTTCTATCCATTGAACTGCTATTTAATTCATCTTCCAGTCCAGTTGTAATAATTATATAACATTTGAATATCCAATGGGGCAAGTCTTAGAATGATCTTTATTTAGAATAAAATTATAATCATAAGATATGTATGCATATACCATTCTAGAAGCTAGTTCCCACTTTTAAACTGAAGTTTAAAATCCTTTGCTTAGCCCACAAACCCTGCATGATTTGATCCCTGCCTAACTCCCCACCGTAGCTGGTGCCACTCTTTGTCCCTCTCAATCCCCCATATTGGCCTTCCTTTTACTCCTAACTGTCAAACTTCTTCGAACTGCTAGCCCTTCACACTTACTCCTCCTTCTGCTTATAATGCCCTTTCCCCTTCTTTTTATCAAAAATCTGCTTATCTTCTAAGTCCCAGATTAAATGCCTGCTACACAGGAAGGTCTTTCCTGACTGCCCTCCATATTCATCATAGCACATATTATCCTTAAAATCATTTGATTTGGGGAAGGTAACTTTATGTCTCTTTCTCCTCCAGACCATAAACTCCATGAGGGTAGTGATTGTGTGAATCTTATTCACCAGGGTATACTCAGTACCTGAAGTATACCAAATGCAGGGTAGACATTCAACAGATAGTTAGCCTTGCCCCAAATGCATTCATCTGCCTGATCTCTAGTCATGCGCAGCCCTCCTGGGCTGCTTGTAATCCTGAGGTGTTCTCTTGAACTCTGTTCTCTTTGCATCCTAAGAAAAAGAAATAGAGGGAATCCCTGATGTAAACAACACCTTCCAGTTAAAAGTAAATATTTTCCCTTTTTCTAAAAGAATGCCAGCTGATACATTTAAAATGGTGCCATTTTGTTTCCTGCAGGGTAATAATTAGTAAAGATCCTCAGTAGATTCTAAACTCTTCTTTTGAAAGGTTGTAGGGCAACAAGGTACTCTCATGGTGCCCAAGGAATACCTAAAGATTACATTGTAAATTAAAATGGTGGGGTAGGAAATGAAACTTTTATACTGAAAAGCTACCAGTAACCCTTTTATCAGAAATCAAACTTAATGTCACTAATACTAATTCACAGATATTATGAGGTTCTTAATCTAACACAATGGGAAATACACATTACCCTTGACACTGTCTTGCCAAGAATGCTAGACCTGTTGCCTGTAATCCCAGCCACTCAGGTGGCTAAGGCAGGAGGATCCCAAAGTTCAAGGGCAGCCTAGGCATTTAAGCAAGACCTTATCTCAAACAAAAATGAAAAGTGTTAAGGATGAAGCTTAGTGGTAGAGGGTTTACCTGGAATATACAAGATTCTGGATTCAATCCCCAGAACACAAAAACAAAAAAGTTTAACCTGAATCTAAGTAAGACCCTAAAGTTCACTTTTCTGTATGCTGGCCACTAGCCATATTTGACTATTGAGTACTTAAAGTGTGCCTTCTCCAAATTTGTGCTTTAAGGGTGAAAAATACATTATTTTAAAAACTTTATACCATAAAAGCATCTCATATCTTTTTAATATTGTTTACGTGGGGCTGGGATTTTAGCTCAGTGGTAGAGTGCTTACCTAGTATGTGTGAGGCACTGGGTTCAATTCTCAGCACCACATATAAAAAAATAAATTAAATAAAAATCCATTGACCAATAAAAAAATTTTTTAAAATACTGTTCATATGTTGAAATCATATTTTATATATATTGAATTAAGTATATATCTCATTTAAATTAATCTATTGCTTTTAACTTTTTCAAAAATGTGGTTGCTAGATAATTTAAAATTACAAATGGGGTTTATGTTGCATATTCATTAGACAGCCCTACTCTAGACCTAATTTTCCAGCTTATAAAAAAATGAGAGGGATTAAAAATTAAATTAAGCAATACTACCAGGGCACAATCTGACAGATATAGAAAGTAGAACATTAGCCTAGATTCTTCAAAAAGTCAATACCACACAAAAAAGGAGGGCCTTTTCTACATTAAAAGACTCTAAGGAGACCTCAAATTCAAATTCGGTGGATGAGCTTCGGTTGGATCTAGGATTAGAAATGACTATAAAAGACATTTCATGCATAATCAGGGAAATTTGAATATGGACTGAATATTTCAAAGAGAAATAAAATGGTAAAAATATTTTTAAAAATAAGTGCTTATGTAATTCTATCACTTCTGCGGCTTGTACTTTAAAAATACCTAAGTTGCGTGACCTAAAGCTCTCTTCACTAGCATACATTGGAAAAACAAAGGGTAGGAAGAGCTAGATACCAATTATCTTTGCATAATTTTGGGTAAAACTCTGTTCTTGAAGTAAATAGAAATTCAAGGACTAAAGAAGGTTTTTAAAATAAGATGATTTGCGGTGCAATGGCGCATGCCTGTAATGCCAGCGACTGGAGAGACTGAGGCAGGAGAATGGCAAGTTCAAGGTCAGCCTTTGCAACTTAGTAAGACCCTGTCTTGAAATAATAAGGAAAAAAATAAAAAGGCTGGGGACATAGTTCAATGGTAAAGCACCCCTGACTTCAATCTCTAGTACCAAAAAATAACAAATAAGATGATTTTTCAAAAAATCAAATTATTTCAATGATAATAAATGCTATGGAGAAAAAGTACAGGATTCATGAGAATATATATTGGGGGGTAGTCAGGGAAGACCTTCCCTGGGTGTTGACATTGACTCTGGAACTTGTAAGCTGAGCAGGTTTTGGATAGGGACAGAGTATTATAAGCAGAGGGAAGAGTAAATATGGAAGCCCAGCAGTGGGAAAAAGTTTGACACGTTAGGAACAAAGAGAAGGCTAGTATGGGGGATTGAGAGGGGCAGTGAGTGTGATCTTCTGTCGGAGGGGAGGTATGCAGACATAATCTATATATCCAAGCCATTTAGTCACTCTTTTCACTATTTTTCCACCTGTATTCCTCCACTCATTCTCTTCTGCAAATTTGAAGAAATTTCATAAAATTAAATCAAATGACAAACATAGAAATTATTCATTAAGAAAGAACAAAGAAATCATAATTGGAATGTGTGACTGGAGCATCAGTTGAATTTTCAATTAACTTTGAAATTATGGCAGCTAATCCTGAAAGGTATAGTTGTAGCTTACCTAGTTCTCATTGTCCATTAAAGGGAAAGTAACTAGTTAACATGGAAAGAAAATTTTTTCCTGAAATCATTTCAAAGTGAGATTTTTTTCCCTTTAAATCATTGTAGAAAAGACATTGGTTAACATGTAAAACTTCATGAGCAAGGTTTTTTTGTACCAAAACAAACATTTTTTATAGCCATTTCTATTTGTTTTTGTACTGGGGATTCAACCCAGGGGCACTTTACCACTGAACTACATCCCCAACCCTTTTAATGTTTCATTTTGAGACGAGGTCTGGCTAGGTTACTGAGGCTGGCCTTAAACTTGTGAGTCTCCTGCTTTAACCTCTCAGGTTGCTGGAATAACAGTCATGCGTCACTATGCCCTGCACGAGCAAAGCTTTACAATGGAAATGTTGGCAATCATGGTGCCCACCACTTATGACCAACAGAATCTTCTTCTGTTTTTCTAGGTACTTGATGTTCATCTAAATTCCCTCCTTGGGTGACTTTTTCCAGTTTTGTAACTTTAAAAAATATCAGCATGCTGATCATACCAATGTTTTTCTATTCCCACTCAAAACCTTGGATGGACCCTGGGCTCATATATTCAATGTCTATTTGACCTTTATACTTAAATATGCAATACCAATTTTTAAATACCAACATCTGTATTGGGTTTAAAATGTGTTAAGCATTAATTCATTTAAACTACTCATCAATTTTACAGGTAGATATTTTACTACACCCATTTTCCAGATACTAAAATGAGGACGAAGAGATAAAACACTTACCTGAGACCACAAACCTAATAAGTCAAAAGTAGTCAGTGAAATAACACAAAATATTTATGCATTAGATAAGAATATGTACTAGTTTTAAGTAAAGAACAATGTTTGTCCGGTCACTAAGCTTATTGATGGTTTGTTCATTAGTGATTATTTTTATTTTATGACTGCTATTTCCATTTTCAACATTTCAATAATAACTGTTTGGAATATTAAGACATTTTTATAGTAACTATCACACAATTGTTTAGGTTAAATGAGATAATGCAAACCTTAGGCTTTTTATACATTAAATGTTCAAACGTGTGTGCATCTATTTGAAAGATTATTAATATGTTAGAGATTTTCTCTCATCAGTGTATATTTTTGGAATTATACCTTAAAATGTTAGTTCCATATATGTATTACTCTTTTTAATTATTCACACTTAATATGTTTTTATCATAGAAAAGACAGTGTAGAAAGGGCAAAGAAGCATAATTCTGTAAATATTTTAGTATGCAGTCAGTCTTCTATATCTGAGGGTTTCACATCCATGAATTTAACCAAATGCATATATATATATATATACATATATATATATATATTTTTTTTTTTTTTTTGCAGTGCTGGGGTTTGAACCAAGGCCTTGTGCATGCTTGCATGTGAGGCAAGCAAGCACTCCCATGTTGACCTAGACTGTCAAGCCCTGAAAATACCCATTTATTAATTGTATTTGTAGATAGCATGAAAAGACCTCTTTTCTTATCATTTCCTAAACAATTCAGTATAACAAGTATTTACATAGCATTTACCTTGTATTAGGCATTATAAGTAATCTAGAGATGAGTTAGAATGTACAGGAGGCTATGTGTAGGGTATATTCAAATACCATACCATTTTATATAAGTACTTGAGTGCCCACAGATTTTGGTATCTGAGAGAGGTTCTGAAATCAATCCTTTCACAGTTTCAATTTTCTATGTTTTTGTATTTATTTTTCAAAAATGGGATCATATTGTACATATTGAAAGCTCTCTGTGGTTTTTAGAAACTGGATGTGTATATCTATAGATAAAATCAGGATGATTTTAAGTGTACATAGAAGGCTATGTACCTGTGTAGTATACATCCTATTGATTAAGATTTTTATGAATATTTCACCAAGATCAATTTTTTTGTGTAATTTCAGATACTGCAGCCTCATCCACTACCCAATACCAACTTCTCCCTTGCCTGCCTCTGTGATAGAGAATGTGTAAGTAAATACTCCTTTTTCCAGTCTCGCTACAATGAAGAAAGGCCATGGCATACAGTTTTGCCCAATAAAATAGAAGGAGAAATCTGCTGGCGTAGCCCATTTTTCCCTTTGACCTTCTTCCAGCCTTGAATGCAGATGTACTATCCAGAGTGGCAGTAGCCATAATGTGGCCACAATTCAAAAGACATAAGGACAAGTTCAAGAGAGTAACAGTAATGCTAGCCCCGATAGTCAAACCTGTGAACCAATGTCCACAGTGCTGATCTCCAAATTTCCTATTGAATGAGAAAAAGAAACATTTATTTAAGCCATTGTTGGTTGGATTTTCTCTTATTTGTAACTGAAGATCTTCCTTAACTGATTCAGTGCTATAACAAGCTAACTAATTAATCTTGTTCTAGTACTTTAAAGTAACTTAATGCTAGGGGACATCATTGTGCAGGGTTTGTAATCATACTGGAGTTGGCTTTTATGTTATAGTCTGACCTTTATTGGTTTCTTGTTTGTGGCAGGTGGTTAAGCCCATGTGACTTGAAAAATAAAACTAAATCCATGGCCTTTAATTCATGTGTTTCTAGCAGCTGAAAATGGTTTGCTCGTAGGAATGAAAATGCTCCTGAAATGTTAATTGATTCAGTTTGACAGTGCTTGCCATATCATAAATCAATATGATTTTTTTGTGTGTGAACTAGTGATAAAGAAAGTGGTTATGGAGGAAGAAAATGGTAGTTAGGGAATGGGTATAGTAGATTTTGATCATTTGTTTTTAATGGAACTCAGGAAAGATTGTGGTCCTCCATTCTGTTGGAAATCTTGAACATTGGTGTAACATCAATATTATGGAGTAACCATAATTCTAATTAATTACTATTAGGCTCTATTTATTTAAAAATTATATAGGCAGATGATATTATTAGTAAGATTTAACTTACATGTTTTAATCATATATTGCTGTGGAAAAAATCACTCCAACATTTAGTGGTTTCAATTAATTTTTTAAATTTTTATTTCTTATGGTGTCCATGGATCTGATAGGGGCAGTTTGTCTCTGCTCCATGATGTCTGGATCCTTAGCTGAAGATTGGGACTTGAAATCACCTAATAAGATTTTTTATAGATCTGGAGGTTGTGCAGGATGTGGAAGAGGCCTAGTTGGAAGTGACAGCCACAATATCCACATATAACCTCTCCATGTTACCTGGGCTTCTATGCAGCATGGTAAATGGGTTCCAATGGTTTCTGCGCTCTCCAGAGAGAGTCAAATGGAAGCTGTTGCTTTTTATAGCCTAGCTTCAGTGACACAATATCACATCTACTGCCTTAATGTGGAGTGAGGCAGTTACAAATCCATACCAAAGTTCCAAGGACAGGGACATAGACCTTCTTTCCATAACACATCTTTTAATTGAGGCATGTCAAGGTCACATTACAAGAAGAGCAACTGGAGCCAGGTGTGGTGGGGCACACCTGTTAATCCCAGTGGCTCAGGAGGCTGAGGCAGGAGGATTGCAAGTTTAAAGCCAGTCTCAACAATTTAACTAAGTCCTGAGCAACTTAGTAAGACCCTGTCTCTTAATAAAATACAAAAATGACTGGAGATGTGGCTCAGTGGTTGAGCACCCCTGGGTTCAATCCCTGGTTCCCCCCTCCCAAAAAAAGAAGAGCAACTGGAATAAAATATATATATTGGGGCAGCCACCTTTGTAAAGTACAATCTGTCATATTTACCCCATCTTTTAAATGAACAGACGTGCCATATACAGAAGTACACAATTGTTTTGATTTTATTGGTAATGTCTAGATGTTTCTTCCCTGCAGTACTGGGATTGAATCCAGAGGTTCTTGACCACTAAGCTGAGGTGAGTTACACCCTCAGAGCTGCCTTTTTTGTTTGTTTGCTTTTGTTTTTGTTTTTGGAGGCAGATTGTTGCCAAATTGCTCAGGCTGGTCTCAAAATTGTGATGAGCCACTATACC
Source organism: Sciurus vulgaris (assembly GCF_902686455.1). NCBI lineage: Eukaryota > Metazoa > Chordata > Mammalia > Rodentia > Sciuridae > Sciurus > Sciurus vulgaris. The sequence continues at coordinate 118,281,017 of NC_136470.1, forward strand.
CAGTTTAGACACTTTTTGAAAATATTCTTCAGAGCTGAGGATCGAACTCAGGACCTTGCACATGCCAGGCAAGTACTGTCATTGAGCTAAATCCCCAACCCCTTAGAGATACATTTGATTGTAAAAAATCGGAGGGGAGATATTATTTGCTACTGGAGTCTAGTCCTTCATGGTTAGGGAGGCTGCTAAATGTTCTGCAATGCCCAGAACAGCGCCCCCACACACATACACACAGAATTATCCTCAATTTAAGTTGAGAAATTCTGCCTTAGAATATTCACACTATACAAGTATTTGGAAACAGCAGGGAGAGGGACCTATAGGAAACATTAAGATCCTGAATGTCTTCCAACTATTTGACATGTGGTATTTATGTACTATACAATCTACAAATAGCAAAGATCACTGTCAAGGCAAATTTTATTCCATATGTAATATGCTGAATCTCATTTCAACTCTGAGTGGACACGAAGAGCTTGTTAAATATGTGTTCCATGATTTACCCCCGTCTTACCTAGCTTACATTTTTACAGAGCACACTTTTGTCCTGGCACATTTTTTTACCCTTTGTATGATTAATTTATTCATGCACTACCTGAAAGAGTATTTGTCTTAAAAATTGCTTTTTTGTTACGTTTTGACCATCCTCTTCCTGGTCCTGAAATATAAGCTTAGAGGAAATCAACAGTTTTAATTCCAGGGCATGAAGAGATGTGATTTTCTTGGGAACACTTAGACAACACTGTCTTTTATTAGATAATATATATGCCATTAACACCTTGTCTTTGCTGCGGCTTAAAAAGGGATATTTAATTTTTAAGAACTAGCTCTATAATGAAGATGAAACTGGCAGGTTCCCCCCCTCCTCAGCATGCCCACTGACTGCACACAAAGCAATTATAACTCACCAGTCAGCCCTTTTCCATGTGATAGCATCAGCAATTTTGCCCAGGGCTGCCTTTTTTTTTTTTTATGAACAATAGCAGAAATAATGGCCTAATTCACTTAAAAAAGAATCTATCCCTGTTGCTGCAGTGCAATACAATATTAACCCAAGTCCTTCTTAATTAAACCCAGGCCATCCAATTACGCATTTTAATATTATGATGATTTTTAACAGTGCCAAAGTGAAAGAGATTCATTTGAAAAGTATTTAAAATTGAGGAATCAACGTAAGCTAAGAGGAAAACAAATTTTGATCTATTTGAATTTCCTGTGTTTTGAATATATCCCCAAGTTGTCTGTGGATCCCAAGAGAGACACTTTGTGTCTCAGTGCTGGTCCTAACATGATTTGACATATTCTCAATCTTTAAATGTAATTTGAGGGGAGAAGCTTGAACTATCCTATTAACTTCTGAGAAGACTGTAGCCATGTTGATTTCAACAAGCCATATACAATGAATCCTTATTTCTTAGAGGTTATTTTGAACTTTTCTTGGGTTTTTCTATGCTCTCTCCTCCCTAAGAAATAAATTTCTCTCTACATTAAAAAGGAGATAGGGGAAAAGACCTTTCTACATTTTACCATAGTTAATAAAATAGTAACAACAAATAGTTACACAAAACAAAACAAAACAACAACAACAAAATCACAACCATCTTTTCATCCTGGAGAATGGGGGAGAGGGTAAAAAGGTCTTTATGAGCAAAATTCCACTAGAGGGCAGGACATCCCAGCAGAGGTTCAGGACCATGTTCACAGAATGTCAGGTTGATTAAAATGATAAAGCAGCCAGGTGGTGCATCCCTGTAATCTCAGCGGTTTGGGAGGCTGAGGCAGGAGGATCACAAGTTCAAAACCAGCCTCAACAATTTAACGAGACCCTAAGAAACATAGCAAGACCTGTCTCAAAATAAAAGAAAAATTTCAAAAGCCCTGGGGATGTGGCTCAGTGGTTAAGCCCCCCTGGGTTCATATCTCTGGTACCAAAAGAATAAATAAATAAAAATGGTAGAGCAAACACAGAAAATATTTGCAGTATAATGTTAATGAAAAAAAATTATATACAATTTTTGTATGTTGCTGAGGGCAGTGGTACATGTTTGTAATCCCAGTGACTTGGGAGGCTGAGGCAGGAAGATGAAAGTTGGAAGCCAACATGGGCAACTTGGTGAGATCCTGTCTCAAAATAAAAAATAAAAACTGGGCATGGTGGTGCATGCCTGTAATTCCAGTCACTGGGGAGGCTGAGGCAGGAGGATCACAAATTCAAGGCCAGCCTCAGTAATTTAGGAGGAACCTCAAGCAATTTAGTGAGACTCTATCTCAAAATAAGAAGGACTGGGGATGTAGCTCAGTGGTAAAGCATCCCTGGCTTCAACTCCCAGTACCAAAAAAATTAAAAAATAAAAAAGGACTGGGTATGTACCTTGGTGGTAGAGTGCCCCTGAGTTCAATTCACAATACTAAGAACCAAAACAAAATGATAGGAAAAGAAAAGAGTTTAAGGTTGTAAACTGTTGTGTGTTTGTGAGCAAATAGTAGTTAAGAACTTATTCTTGTTCATGGTCATACCTGGGATTCATACCCGTCTCCATTGCTTAGTGGCTGTATGTCTTTGGATGAATTGTTTAAAATCTCCTAAGCATCAGTTTCTTTATCTGTAACACAGAGGCATAAGATGCCCCTTCCTGGCACAGTGGCACATGTCTGTAATTCCAGCAGCTGGGGAGGCTGAGACAGGATTGCAAGTCAGAGGCCAGCCTTAGCAACTTAGCAAGACCCTAAGCAACTTAGTGAAACTCTCAAAATAATAACTAAAAGGGCCTGGGGATGTGGCTCAATGATAAAGCACCCCTGGGTTAAACCTCCAGTATTAAAAAAAAAAATACTTTGGACTGTTGTAAGCATTGAAAAGGAGTGTATACGTATGTCCAGCGCAGAATCAAGCATCTAATATTGCTCAACAAAAAAAGAAAGCTTGAAAGCTTTTTTTTTTTTTTGTCGTCTTTGATGACGATGACAAAAAATACTAAAAAAGGAAACATAAAAGTTTTTATCGGACAGAGTTGTTTATAGGATTATTGCATCATCTTATCTTGTTAAATTTACATTGGAGTTCTTGTGATGGAATATCTATTTTTCATTGAATTTAAATTAAATTATTCTCTTCCAGAAGCCCTGGTTTTTATCTAACATCCTAACTTCAACACTTTAAACTCCAAAGAGAAAAAAAATTTCATGTTGTTACATAATGTTATTTTTGTCGTTTTAATGTCTAGAATACAATTATCACATTTTTGCTATTTATTTTCATTGCCTAACTGAAGGATCTGTCAACATCCTAAGGGGGAAAAAATGCAGGAGAGAAATCATTTGTCTTTTAGTGCTTTTAAAGAATACTCCTTATAAGCTCTGTAGTCTCATAGATGGCCTCATATATTTTTCTGAAAACTCTCAGTATAAGAAAATTTTATCTGATAAAACAGAAATATCTAATACACTTTCACATAGTACAACTCTTTACAAAATGATCACTTAAAATAAATTTTCATTCAGCAATCATTTACTTCTTTTACAAAATAACTATATTTTACAGAGGCAACAGGGCAGAAGCAACTTAAGGCTAAAATATTCCATCACTGACAATGAAAGGTCATTCAGAAATAAAGATTTAATGCCTCAGAAATTATAGTGTGAGTCAAAATTGAAATATTTAATTTATAACACTTGATTTATATACGTCCACTCTGTTCTTAGCCTTTTAAAAGTAGCTGGCTCACCCACCCATCATGTGAAAAGATCAATTAGAAGTCAGCTCCAGGCAACAGCTGCCATCTCAGGTATTTGCCTAGATTACAGCTACCATTCCTACATCATTGTCACCAAGATCACCATCATCACCAACATCTCCACTATCACCATCACTTCCCCTGCCCAAATGATCCAGATTAGCTCATTGTTCCCTTTTAAATTTTTATTTATTCTATTTATTTATTTGTAGTACTGGGGATTAAACTCAGGAGTGAGCTATATCCCCAGCCCTTTTTATTTTTTATTTTAACATAGGGTCTCACTAAATTCTGAGGCTGGCCTCAAACTTGCCTCCTCCTGCTTCAGCCTCCCAAGTCACTGGAATTACAGGCTTGTGCCACTTCACCTAGCCATTACTTCCTTAAACAAACAACAAACAAACAAACAAACAAAAAACTCCTTCCTATTGGGAGAGCATGATGCCATATGCCTGTAATCCCTGCAATTTGAGAGGTAAGGTAGAGGATCAAAGGTTTGAGCCCAGCCTGGGAAACTTAGTGAGATCCTATTTCAAAATATAAAATAAAAAGGGCTGAGGTGGTAGCTCCTTGGAAGTGTGTTCCTGGGGAAAATAAAGTAAAATAAAAATATCCATACTTATTTGATCCCACCTAGCCAATTAATAGAGAGAAAATTAGTTAGGGATTTCCTGTACCTGTTGAATTCTAACTTCAGACATAAATGACCAAGCATTTTTATGAACTAAGGATGGCAGGTGCCCGCCTCTGTAATTAACCTGTAATGGACTCTTGGAACATTAGGTTTACTGTGACTACTAGGAAATATATTTAGGAAGCCAAGAAGCTGTCCTCCCACATACCCACCTATCACAAATGTGCTCTGATGAACCCCAAGGCAAGTTCTAATCATGGGAGCATACTCCAGAAAATAAGGGCCTCAATATATAAGAACATTAAATAGTGCATATGAAATATGACATAGCTTCAAATTATCCTCTGATACCTGCTTTTCTGGTGGCCCTGACTGGCATGAAGCTGTGCCTCCAGGGTACCTTTGACCTTGCCCAGTTTAGCAAGGACAATAATTTACCAAATTATAGGATTCTATTCAACATCCTGAATCCAAAAGTTATTGAATATCAGTAGTTTCTAAATCTGATAATCTGAACTACCTGAGGAAAGGAAAAATTTTCCCTATAATCCAAGTTCTAGAGGATTTGAATTCTGCAATTCAGAAGGTTCCCCAGGTAACTCTGATGATTCTCCAGGTAATTCTGATGATTATGCTTGAGACCCATAGGACATAGATGGTCTCATCTTTTCACCAATCCCAGAATCACAAACTCCTTGATCTGAGCACTCTTTGATTGATAGAACCACAACTTAAATTCTCGAGAGTCTAAGGTGGAATCCCTGGGTCCTCTTGAATGTGCTCTGATCCTAACAAACAGAAAATTCAATCTAATATAGATGGCAACAGATGGCCCTAAGGCACTATTGACATAAGAACTCTTTGGTCATCCAGACCCAATTTCCACTGACCAAGATGGTTTAACAGCATCTGCTAGAGCTCCAGAGCTATGCAGAGGAGAACCAGGGGCTGAAGGCTGTAAAGGCCTCTAGGATGACTTGCTCTGTTTCACAGTCTTAAAGATTGTCATACAGGACTACCCTGAATGACTTCATTCAAAAACCTTAATATACTCATCAGCAACTTTGAGAGTCAAAATCGTCCAAGGAGTTATAAGAGTCTGATGTGTTCTTTCCCAACTCTAAATTATCACAATGGACTTCAGATCAGGCTGCCCGCTCCCCTGCACATACAAGGCAACTATCCTATATGTGAAAAATCCTTTAAAAAGTGGATAGGTCCCCTCTCCACTATTGTCCTCATTATATGTACCAGATACTGCCTTTTTAATCATTAAAGAAATCATGAGAGCCAAGCACACAAACTCTCATTTTAGTAGCTGATTGTCTTTTTACTTTATAGGGTGCTACTAAAGATTTCAAAAAATTTCATGTGCCTTTCCTCTTCCTGCCTTCTACAGACCATTTACCTGACAGCACAAGATCTTGGTTCAGGGTTCCACCATCTGCTGGGACAGTACTCCTAACGTCAAAAGCTGGTCTGGTTAGCGTGTCATTTTGGATATAATTCACAGCTGTCTTCCACTCAGAAAGTTATCTTTCACAGCACTTAGGAGACAGTCTATACCAAGATGAGGTACCTCCAGTTCAAGAAGATCAGCATGCCAAAGAATATTCCAACAGACATAGACAAGTTCAAAGTGGTAGCTTTCATCTAACTCCTCTCCCATTGTTGACATCCTCACCCACACTAACAACTAGAGGGCCTCTACTGGAACCCCTTCCAGATGACAGAAATAATCTTCCCCATCACCTGTACTTCAATACCGATCTTCAAATGCCTCTACCTCATTTTCTTTGCCTACTAAGATTCTATCCTCTGCCCCACACCTCAGTGCCAAGCCCTGGTCAACCAAGATTTTACAAGATATAGTGGGCTCCTAAGAATCAAAGTCACTTCAGTGCTTGGTTCACTGAGAAGGAAGCAGCTGGAACAACAGTCATGAAATTCTGCCTTATAATTAGGAACAGTATACCAGGAAATGTAAAACTGAATGAATAAAGGCAGATCCTTTAATGAATATGATTTATCTCGCCCCACGTATGTCAAAGAAAAGGAGGTTGCTGGCAACTGCAGAGCTCATGATTTGCACATAATCTAACATACCTGCATCTGACATTTACTTAGATGTTCCTCTACATGTTGGATTCTCATTCAACCACATTGAATACTACACATGCCCCTCTGTTGCCTCCTACCCACCCACCCGCTCACTGCTGGCCTTCATCTGCCAGGTCACAGGACTTATGCAGGTTGAGCTGGTCTCACTATTCTTTCCTAAGTTTCCACACTAAGGGGAGAAAATTGAGAACATATGGCTTTAAGAATGTCCTTCTGTGAACAAGTTTCTTCCTTCCTTGTTTAGTATCTTAGATTCAGGGTAGTTATGTATTATGCCTGACTCTGGATTCCAGGAAAGACCTAAACCACAAAGAAGCTAATTTCCTCATATCCAGGAAGGCAAAGCACGCTTATGGCAGCAATTAATATCCATCTGGGTTCTTTTATTAATGTGGATCCAGTGTGTAGGGGAGGACTTGGCAGGGTGACAGAGGACATCTTTGTCTAGGGGCAAAAGTAATTTATTAAGGGGATGTGAAGAGAGACAGACAGGTGTTCCTTGAATTAATGAAAACAGCACTCAAGAGGTTTTATTAGGACTATTGTTTTAAATGTGGCTGGTTTGGGTACTCTCTGACTTTTCAGAGGGTGACCTTTGAATTCAGCCTCAAATCCTGAAGCAGAAGGTAACCTTATGGGATGCTTTCAAAGACTTCTGAGCTCAGTTTCTGGGCTTAATTCTCTCTCCCCAGTTGTGAACTTTGGCAAAGTTACAGAAGTGGTACTGCCCTGCCAGAAAGCTGGTCACTCCTGTAGAGTCTGATAAATCATTCTTGATCTGGCCAGAATTCTCATCACGCTTTACAGTCATTGATCCATGGGAAGCAAATTAGTACCACAGGCAGGAAAGCAAGGCATGTGTTGTGGGTTATTTGCCAAGTGGGCCACTGCTCTGGCATGCGTTTGGTGATTAATGTCAGCACTGACATGGTTTCAGCATTCAAATCTGACCCATTAATCCAGCTGCTGGGACAGTGAGCAACTCTCTCTTTTGGGCCACCACCCTTGACATTGAATCATCAGTTTGGTCACTATTTCCAGAAATCCCTCATTAAACCCTTTAAACGCGATGATGTAATTTTATATCTATCTTAGTAAACACAATTTCCAAAGGACTTATTTCATAGGATACAGGTGAGTCATATTTGTACTGTTTGAATATGGCTCAATAGAAATGGGTCTCTTTGTAAGCAGAATTTTAAAATTTTAGGACATATATTAGCAAAAACTAAATATGAGAGTACCCAAATGGACTAGAATAAAGAGGAAATATGAGCCAGCAAATAGGCGGCATCTGTTCAACTTGGCAGAGTTCCCTGAAATAGCTTCACACTACCCCCCAAGGCTGAAGATCAGCATAGTCAAAGAGGCTCCTGGTTGGAGTGAATCTAAATCTCCAACCAGATCTGGACAATAAACTTCCTCTTATTTTTCTGGGCTGGAGGGCCAAATTTACTGTTTATTTTCTAGATGAGTCTTAACCCTGCCTTGAACTCTACCATACCTTCACATTCCTAGTTGTGACTTCGGTTCCTCCCAAGGTCTACCTTGCATCTGCTTCCTGTTGTTGATAGATCCAGAGACTACCTGGTTCAAGCACCCTCCCTGCCTGACCACGTCCCCAGGTCTGTTTTCTCCAACACTGGTAACCATGAAGCTTCCTCCTGGCTTGGTCTATTGACAAACACTAAGAAGTTCTCTATTTCGTGTTGCTAACTTCTCCGCAGAAGGTTTCCTAACATGTTCTCCTAGAATCGGCAGCTTCCTCCTTTGTGCTTCCGCTGTTTTAAATTTTTTTAAATTAATCAATTTAGTTATGTGGCTGTTTCTCTCCTCAATACCTTAAGAAGAGATATTAAGTGTCATTTAACTTTTTTATATTACCTTTGTCTTCTTCAAGGCATTAGTGACATGTGGCGGGTCTTCAATAAATGTTTTATGAATGAATGAATTTGGTAATATCAAAGTTGAAGACATGATACTCTGTGCCCTAGAAATTCTTCTTCTACCGTTTCCCCAGAGAAACTCTCTAACATACAATATTCAAAATGTTATTTGAAGCATTTTGTTATAATGGGAAAAACTAGAAACCTGAGTGTCCATTAATAAGGGAAAAAACAAATGTGTATTCAAATGATGGAATTCTGTGGAACATTAATAAACTTGGTGTATCAGCATAGATCCTCAAAATGGAATGTTCAGTGAGAAAAGCAAGTCAGTGGAGGAGATGCCATACAGGATGATAACACTTATATAAACTTTGAAAACACACAGTTCTAAATGCTTTTCATAAATATGTACATATGGGGAATAGGCATAGAGAATACATTTCAATATCAGAAGAGTGGTTGCTTCCATAATGAGGGAGGTAAATAGGACTGGCTCAGAGAATAAAGAAGACTATATGTTTTAATCTACCTTCCTTTCTCTCTCTCTCTCTCTCTCTCTCTCTCTCTCTCTCTCTCTCTCTCTCTCTCTCTCTCTCTCTTTCTTTCTTTCACTTTTGGTATTGGGAATTGAACCTAGGGGAGTTTACCACTGAGCAACATCCCCAGTCTTTTTTATTTTTTATTTTGAGATAGAGTCTCACTAAATTGCTGAGGGTCTCCCTATATTGCTGAGGCTGGCCTCAAACTTGAGATCCTCCTGCCTCAACCTCTGTAGTCACTGGGATTATAGGTGTGTGCCACCATGCCTAACTTAATATTTTCTTTCTTTTTAAAAATGGTCTAAGCCAGGCACAGTGGTGCATGCCTGTAATCTCAGCGACTTGGGAGGCTGAGGCAGGAGAATCAGGAGTTCAAAGTCAGCCTCAGCAGCAGTGACCCTGTTACTAAGTGACACCTGTCTCTAAATAAAATACAAAAAAGGGCTGGGGATGTGGCTCAGTGGTCAAGTGCCCCCTGAGCTCAATCCCTCGTACCCCAGCCCCCGCAAAATGCCTATTCATACTTTTCTTTCTTTCTTATTTTTTTTTTTGCACATGCTAGGCATGTGCTCTACCAATGTGTTATATCCCCAGCCGTAAAAATGATCTGAAGCAAATAATAAACTTGTGAATTCTATGTAGTCACTATATAGATGTTTGTAAAATTGTTCTTTTTGTTCATATTTTAAATGTCTCTGTGTGTGTGGTGGGCTTGAACCTAGGGCCTTGTATGCTTGAGGCAAGCACTGTACCACCTGAGCTATATCCCCAGCCCTTAAAATATCTTCATAAAAATCAACCAACAATTTTCCTATACTAAGTTGTTTCAAAGGAGTTCAATAGAGTAGCTACAATTAGGGACAAAGAGACTTTATAAGGAGGTAAATGGACCCAGATACTCCAGTGCTCCAGAGACTGTGGAATTACTATCAATCCCAGCGGTGCACCATCTAGAATGGAAGGTGGATCCTCTTCAAGGGTAGCCATAGTTATTGACCAGGAAGAGCAATAGTTTGGACCTGTCAGACAATCTTTCTTTCTTTTAAAGTCAGGTAGAGCCTCTGAGATTCACATTCTAATACTGTTTGTCTTTGGTAAATCCACTACCTATGTGGGTGTGAGACTGAAGACACTAAAGCACAATTCAATTTCTAGTAAAATAAGGTACCGACAGGCTACAGAACAAAATGCCTTGAGTTGATCCAGATCCTCTGGTCTTTTCTTACATCCATGTTCTTGTTAAAGACTTAAAATACATCTTTGGGGGTTGAAATTGTAGCTCACATGTAGCTCAGTGGCAAAGTGCTTGCCTGACATGTGCAAGGCCCTGAGTTTAATCTCCAAGACTGGGGGAAAAAAGTGTGTGTGTAGCGGTCGGGGGTGAGGGGGTACAAATGCCTTTTGAGGACTCGTGAGACAACTTGAACAGTTGTCCCAAAGATGGGATATTTTTAGCATGAGTGAGGGTAATGAGTGTGTTGTTCATTAGCAACACACACACACACAAAGCTGATTGGTCACCCTGGAGTTGCTAGCAAACCAATTATTTTAAGAAATAGTAAATAAAAAGAATTATCTTGCCTCTTCTGTGTGAATTATATCATTGTAAAAGCAAATAGTAGAAACATAAGTTTTCAACACAGAAATAAAGGAGGAATGTGAGAATTTCTCCTAAATAGTTGCTATTTTGCAATTCCTAAAGAATTAAATCATCTGGGTATTAAGTGACCATAGCTGCTCAGGGCTCAGAGAGAGACAATTGGACACTGTATGCCCCTGATAAATTGCACTCCACCACCTATAAAATAGCCTTGCTAGACCAATCTAAATAAGCTTCAAGATTCAAATACCTGGGTCTGGCTTGTAGCTCAGTGATAGAGTGCCTGCCTAGCAAGCCTGAGGCTGAGGGTTCAATCCTCAACAACACATAAAATAAAGGTATTGTGTCCACCTACAGCTAAAATATATATATATATATATCTTTTAAAAAGATTCAAATACCAATTAATGGAAATACAGAGGGCAGGAGGAACATGGTAAAGAGAAATATAATCAGCAAACCCAAGCTGTGGCAAACTATAGGTGAAATCATCATGTATCTACAACAAATAATTGCAAGGGAGGAAAACAGGAGATGAAAAGAAAAACTGTAAATTAAAAAACTAAAAAAGGCAAACAAAAAAAAAAAGGCAAGAAAAACTAAATTACAGAGTTTAGCAATAACATATTATATTATGAAATTGTACAGAAAAAGTAAGTAAGTAATTATAAAATCAAGATAGTGTTTACTTCAGTGGCAAGGGTGAGCTGAGATTGGGATGGGTCATGTGTAGGGTTTATCAAGTGTCTTCTGACATAAAGGATGGTCTCAAAGATGTTTGCTTTATAATAATTAGTTAAATGGACTCCTGATTAAAGATTAAAACGTCTATTGAACATAAGAATTGAAATTCTATGACTGGGTGCATTGGTGCCTGCCTGTGATCCCAGCAACTCAGGAGGTCAAGGCAGTAGGATCACAAGTTCCCAGGTCAACCTCAGCAACTCAGTCAGACCTTGTCTCAAATAAGAAATAAGCTGGGGATGTGGCTCAGTGTTAGGAAGGAAGGAAGGAAGGAAGGAAGGAAGGAAGGAAGGAAGGAAGGAAGGAAGGAAGGAAGGAAGGAAGGGAGGGAGGGAGGGAGGGAGGGAGGGAGGGAGGGAGGGAGGGAGGGAGGGAGGAAGGGAGGGAGAGAGGGAAGGAAGAAGTTAATTTAACAAAGTGATAAAAAGTAGAAGTGCTACTATTATTAATTTACACCAAGTGGAACTTCAACAGATCTCTAAATTGCATAACTCTTAATCTCCAAATTGCATAATTCTTATCAAAAGATTTGATAGTCCATGAAGTAATTACAAAAACAGTGTTAAAAAGAAGGAATAGATCCCAGTGCAGTGTTGCACACCTGTAATCCCAGAGGATTGGGAGAAGTGACAGAAGGGTCACAAGTTCAGGGCCAGCCTCAGTCACTTAGGGAGGCCGTAAGTAATTTAGTGATACCCTGTGTCAAAAATAAAAATAAAAATGGCTAGGGATGCAACTCAGTGGTTAAAATGCCCCTGGTTCAATCTCCACTATTAAAAAGAAATAAATAAAAGAGTGTCAATTATGTTCCATTTGGCTGTTAATTTTTTGGACATAAACACATATCTGCCATATGTCAATTACCAAGATAATTCTGAAACCATATTTTCTATCATGCATTAAGAAGCAAAACTTAAAAAGATAAACACAAACCTGTTGGTATCTTAGCATGAATTTCAAATATCAGGTTATGGAAATAATTTGAAATCTTTGGATGCCATACAACAAAATTAAATTTCACTCCCTTATTTTAGTATATTCTTTTTAAAATTTTTTTTGTTTTATTTGTTCTAATTAGTTGTACATGACAGTAGAATGTATTTATATATTTTGATTGATAATACATAAATAGAGTGTAATCTTTCATTGTTCTGGTTATACATATTGCAGGATCACATCAGTCATGCAGCCATACATGTACATGAGGTACTAATGTCTGTTTCTCTCTACTATCCTTCCTTCCCCCATACCCCTTCCCCTCCCTTCACTCCCCTCTACCTAATATAAAGTAACTATTTTTCCCTATCCCCCTCACACCTTATTGTGAATTAGCTTCCTCATATCAGAGAACACATTTGGCCTTTGGTTGTTTGGGTTTGGCTTATTTCACTTAGCACTATATTCTCTAACTCTTGGCCCCAAAGCCAGACACAGCTTACTATATCTTAATTTCTGTTTTTGTTTTGTTTTGGTACTGGGGATTTAACCTAGGGTCTCCCACATACCTGGTAAGCACTCTACCACTTATTTACACCTCCTTTTATTGTTTTTGGGTTTTGGTTTTGTTTTGGTTTTTGGTTTTTTGAGACAGGGTATCTTTAAGTTGCCCAGACTGGTCTAGAACTTTTGATCCTCCTGCCCTAGCTTCTTAAGTAGATGGGATGACGGGTATGCACCAAGACACCAGGTTCATATTTTAATTTATTAGCTGAAAATCACACTCGTTACACATGGGGGTTTTAGCCACTTCTATTGTGGATGAAGGAAGGGTTAACTGAGGATGGTGCTGACTATAAATCAATTGCAATAAACTTATCTAGTCAATAAACACAAAAGCCAATATTCTTTTCAAATAGGAGCGGTCCATACCAGATCTGGCCTCCAACAAAATGGAATAGCCCATCACTCCTTTATTTATAGTTGCATAGGTAAAGGGGACCAAGACCAGGAGTGGCTTCTTCTGTGAGGAACAGGATGGGGTAGAGTTAGGGAAGCTGTTTGCTTAGGGAACTAGCATATCCCCAGACTGTGAGCCACTCCCAAACAGGGCCACCGACTCCCCAGCAGTCTGGAACAGTCTCTCCTGACGGCTTGGGAGTCAGACCTCTGTATCCCATGGCTCAGCCAAGTCTGATTTTGCTAGACATGGATAACTCCCCACAGTTACAGAGGTTAATGTAAATTAAACAGCATGTATTCATTGTTAATTGGGGAATAGGTAAGTTTTCTCTTCATATATTACTGATATTAAAGAGTATATTTTAAATTAACTTCACAATACTTAATATTATTTTTCGCATCACTCAATTATCATACATATGAAAATGATAAAATGATAAAATAAATCCAAAAAGGGTTTTTAAAATTACATACTTCTGTAAAAGTGGTTCTAGCATTTTTTTTGAAGGCAGGTGGAGAAAAGGTTTGTCAAATGCTGCACTATTGGATATTAGCCTGCTAACTTAACTTATACATGTGATCCCTACAACCTGATCCCACATATCCTACTACATATAAGCATATGGAAACTTGCCCAAAATAACTAGTATTCAGGTAAATTCAAATTAAAATCAAACAATCAAAACCCTAATACACAGTCAGTGGGGATGTTAAATGATATAATCACTTTGAAAAACAGTTCAGTAATTTTCTGACAAAATTAAACATACATCTGTTAAGCAATCATATATCATGTATAAACATATATGTGTGCATGTGTGTGTGTGTGTGTGTGTGTGTGTATACAGTATGCATGGATGTATATGAGAAATGGAAGTATCTGTTCACATTATCTTTAAAAAAAATCTATCAAATAGTCTGATACAAGAAACTAGAGCCATGATTACCAGAGGGAGGGAAGAGGAGGAAATGCAAAGATATAGTCAAATGATACAAACTTTCAGTTATCTGAGAAGAATAAGTCAGAGATCTAATGTACAACATGAGGACTATAGCTAATAATATTGTACTATATGCTAAAAGAAGCAGAGTTTAGGTGTTCTTACCATACACACAAAAAAGATAACTATGAGAAGTGATAGGTTAATTTGCTTGATTATAATAATATGTCAAAATATGTTTACATCTTACTTATATACAATGAAATAATTTTTAAAAAGGAAATATGCCTATACAAAGACTATGTACAAATTGTTCATATGAGCTTTGTTTACAGGAGCAAAACACTGGAAATATCCAAAATCACCAACGGAATGTGAATGTATCCACTAATTGAGGTGTATTTGCACAATAGAATATAACTTGACAATTAAAGGAAATAATATCCTGATATACATAACAAATATCAAGAATGTTATAATGAGCTCATATGCTGGACACCAAAGAATTCCAACTGTGTGATTCCACAGATGGAACTCTAGAGCCTGCAAAACTGATCTGTAGTGGTTGAAAGCAGATCAGGAGTTGCCTGGGGTCAGAGGTGGTGGTTTGGTAGGGGAATCAATGGCAAAAGCTATAAGGGAAGCTTTTGCGGTGATGGCAGTATTCTGTTATCTTGATTGTGGAGGTGGTTACAGGAGTCTATACATTTGTCAGGACCCATCAAGCTTGCATTTACTATGAGTACATTTTATTTTATATGAATTATAGTTATTATATATAACATATATATGTACATATACATATATGTGTATATGTATATATATGTATATATACATGTATGTGTATATATACACATACATATATATAATATAATATAATATAATATAATATATATATATATTGGTGCTAGGGATTAAACCCAGGAGTCCTTTATCACTGAGCTACATCCCCAGTCCTTTTTATTTTTTATTTTGGAACAAGGTCTTGCTAAGTTACTTAGAGTCTCACTAAGTTGCTGAGGCTGGCCTAGAACTTGTAGCCCCAGAACTTGCCGTCCTCCTAAGTCCTCCTACCTCAATCTCCTGAGTCACTGGAATTACAGATGTGTGCCACTCAGTTAAAATTTATATTTTAAAAAAATTAGAAGAAACTATGCATTAAAAGTGCTGAAAGGATTCAGGATTCAGAATGGGGGAAAGATTTAGTATCCTGCAGTCTCCAGATATGACTTCCTAGAACAAGGATTTTCTCCTCCACTTCCTCCTCCTCCTTCTCCTCCTTCTATTTTCCATATTTTTATTGGTGCATTATAGTTGTATATACTGATGAAATTTTTGTTACATATTTGTACATGCACATAATATAACAATATAATTTGGTCAATACCACTCCCCAGTACTTCAGCCCTCCCTCCCTTCCCTGGTCCCTTTCCTCTTCTGATCTCCCTTTGGTTTTCATGATATTCCCCAATCCTTCTTTCATTTTTTCTCTCTAGTTTCCACACATGAGAGAAAACATACAATTCTTGACTTTCTGAGTTTGGCTTATTTCACTTAACATAATGGTCTCTCATTCCATCCATTTTCCTGCAAATGACATCCTTTCATTTTTCTTTATGGCTAAATAAAACTCCACTGTGTATATACACCACATTTTCTTTATCCATTCATCCATTGATGGATACCTTAGCTGGTTCCATATTTGGCTATTGTGAATTGTGCTGCTATAAACATGGGTATGCATGTATCATTGTAGTATGATGACTTTAATTTTTTAGGTTAAGTACCGAAGAGTGGTATAGCTGAATCATATGGTCATTCCATGTCTAGTCTTTTATTTTTATTTTTTTATTTGTTCTTTTTAGTCATGTATGACAGTAGAATGTATTTTGACATATTATACATACATGGAGTATAATTTCCCATTCTGTGGTTTACATGATATGGAGTTACACTGGTTGTGCGTTCAGCATGAACATAGGAAAGTTATGTCCTAGTCATTGAACTGTCCTATTCCTAACTCCTCTCCCTTCCCCTCACTTCCCTTTGTCTAATCCAATGAACTTCAGTTCTTCCCTCCCCGCCCTTGTTGTGTGTTAGCATCCACATATCAGAGAGAACATTCTGCCTTTGGTTTTGTGGGATTGCATGCCTAGTCTTTTGAGGAACCTTTATACTGATTTCCATAGTGATTCTACTAATTCACATTCTGACCAACAGCATGAAAGTGTTACTTTTTCTTCATATTTTCTCCAGCATTTATTATTGTCTGTATTTTTGATGACTGTCTTTTGGTGTGAGATGAAATCTCAGTGTAGTTTTGATTTACATTTCCCAAATTGCTAATGATATTGAACGTTTTCAAATATTTGTTGGTCATTTGTATGCCTTCTTTTGACAAGTGTCTTCAATTCATTTGCCCAATTATTAATTGGGTTATTTGATGTTTTGGGTGTTTTTTGGGTTCTTTATATATTCTAGATATTAATCTGTGGTCAGAAGAGTAGCTATCAGAGATCTCCTTCCATTCTGTAGGTTTTCTCTTCATATTCCTAATTGTTTCCTATGCTGTGCAGAAGCTTTTTCATTTGATGCCATCCCATTTATTAACTCTAGGCATTATTTCCTGAGCGTTAGAGGTCATGTTAAGAAAGATGTTGCCTGTGACTATATGCTGGAGTGTTGACTCTATGTTTTCTTCTAGGAGTTGCAATTTCTAGTTGAATTCCTAGGTCTTTAATCCATTTTGAGTGATTTTTGTGCAGGGGGAGAAATAAGGGTCAAGTTTCATTCTTCTATTTATGGATAGCCTGTTTATGGATAGCACCATTTGTTAGAGGCTATCTTTCCTTCAATGTATGTTTTTGGCACCTGTGTCAAGGGTCAGATGACTGTATCTGTGGGGGTTTGTCCCTGTGTCTTCTATCTGTATCCTTGGTCTATGTGTCTGTTTTTATGCCAGTACCATGCAGTGTTTGTTACTATAGCTCTGTAGTATAATTTAAGGTCAGGTATTGTAATGCCTCCAGCATCGCTTTTTTGGCTTAGAATTGTTTTGACTATTCTGGGTCTTTTTCCTTTCAAGTGAATTATAGGACTGTTTTTTTCTAGTTCTGTGAAGAATGTCATTTGTATTTTGATGGGGATTGCATTGAATCTGTATAATTCACTTGGTAGTTTGGCCATTTTGACAATAGTAATTCTGCCTATTCATGAACATGGGAGATCTTTCTATCTTCTGAGTTCTTCAATTTCTTTCTTCAGTGTTTTATAGTTTTCATTGTAGAGTTCCTTCACCTCCTTAGTTAGATTTATTCCTAGGTATTTTATTTTTCCTGAGGCAATTGTGCATGGAATTGCTTTTCTGATTTCTTTCTCAGCAGATGCATTGTTGGCACATAGGAAAACTATTGATTTTTGTATGTTGATTTTGTTATCTGCTCCTTTGCCAAATTTATTAGCCTTAGTAGTCTTGCGGTGGAGTTTTTATCCCTTTTATTTCCTTCTCTTGCCTAATTGCTCTGGTTAGAATTTCTAGCATTATGTTAAATAGGAGTAATGAGTCCGCATTCTTGTCTTTAAAACAAAGATTTTTAAAGAGACAAAAGGCCATCCAAGGAGAGGAGACATCAGGAACAAAGCACAAAAATGGGAATTCGCATTGTGAATTTTTAAAAAAAGGATTATTACTAGGTTTTGAAAGTTTCTGTTGTTGATTTTGTTTGTTTGTTTGTTTTTGACTAAGTACTGTTGCTGAGGATTGGGGCTTTTATTTTCCAGATGTTATTTAGCAGCAATGAAGCACTTTTAAAGAAGGCACTAATGATTAAATACTGCAGCTTTTAAATAATGTTCCTCAAGCTTTTGTCTAATGGATTTTCAGGAGGTTGAATGGTTGTGTCTAGTCCTTGACCTACACAGTTTAATTATCCTTATCGACTGACTCATGAAATTCTATCATGTGCAGTGGTATGCTATAAATGAAGCTTTGTTCCTTTCATGAAATTGAGAGTTCTCTGCCTTTCCTCCTGGCTCAGGATCAAGATCAGGACTGCATCTTCTCCCACTGCCTGAGACAGAAACTTAACAAGAAAAATGACCATGAAAAAGACATCTTGAAATTTTATCAGAAGTCACATGAACACCTCTCATATGAGATTCGTTTTAATTACACCATGAAATAACTTCAGAATCAGGGTCAGCCATACCAGCAGAAAAGAGGTGACTGAGATGGGGTAATTTTGGGAAATTTGGAAGACAAGGCTGTCTCTTAAAATGACTCTCCTGTACTGACCAGTGGCCAGGAATTCCCCCAAACAGAGTGCAATTCCTGTAGCCTGAGGCCTTTCTAAAATAGATGACCTTTGAGATTGCTTTGCAAACCAACATTTGAACATTCTAAAACAGTACTTGAAAATTTGAGATTCTTAAGCTAATAAAGACTTGCATACATATTTTACTCAAACTGTCTAGTATTAAATTTATGAGTATACCCAGAAAAAGTATTACTAGATTCTGAATGGTGGGGATTCTCTCTAATTTACCCAAGTAATCTCTCTTCCTGTCACTGTCTGAATTTTTTTTATAATTCTACAATGATTTGGAGAAAACTGATAATATGAGATTCTTGCATAGGTGGATAGATAGATTCATTTTTTAGATAAATCCATTTTGTATCTATTTGAAGATTCATTTTAGAGTTATTCATTCCTGACTCAGGAGTCTGAGGCAGGACAACTGCAAGTTTGAAGCCAGCCTGGGCAGCTTAGGGAGACCCTGTTTCAAATTTAAAAGAAGAACGCTGGGGACGTAACTCAGTGGTCAGTGGTACAGCACTTGCCTAGCAAGCACAAGGCCATCATCTCACACACACACACACACACACACACACACACACACAAAGCAATTCTTCTCCCATGTAAGTCTAGTCTCTGATCTTTGAAATATTTTTTGAATTTGTTATAACATCTGTTTCTCCTCATTAACAAATTAAAATATTTGACACATATACATTTTATATTTAATTTTACCCTATAAAATGTATCTTTTAATATGCATAATTTTTGATCCAAAGAAGAGAGACTTCAGTGAATCATTATACCATTGTAGTTCTTTTTGTTTGTGTGTTCTGTTCTGCTTTTGGTACCAGGGATTGAGCCCAGGGGAGCTTAATCACGGAGCCACATCTGCAGCCCTTTCTATTTTTTATTTTGAGACAGGATCTCACTGAGTTGCTTAGGGCCTTTGCTAAGTTGCTGAGGCTGGCCTTGAACTCATGATGCTCTTGCCTCAGCCTCCTGAGCTGCTGGGATCACAGGCGTGAGCCACCACCCCAGCCCACTGTAGATTCTGATGCTTTGTCACCTCGATTCTGGCAAGGCAAGGTCCCTTTCATATTTGTTTTCATGATTTCCTTTTATTCCCATACCGCAGTCTCGTTTTCTCCGGCCCCCACCGCAAACAACTCTTCGATGTGTATATCTATTTGAATGTGTTTTGTAGAACAGTTCTGTTTTTAACTGAGTGGTGCAGAATGTTGCGTGTTTTTAATTGAAATAAGCCACATATTAAAATGCATTTAACTATGCTAATTTTAGATATTGAGCTGAATGTTGCGTGGAGATTACCAATACACACACACACACACACACACACACACACACACACACACACACACACAATCACCACCTAGATGTAGAATATTTCCAACACTGTGCCCCTTCCCAAATACCACCATTACCAACTGCCCCACCCCCTTCAGAAATAATCACTATCTGGCTCCTGTCTCTATATCTCTATTTTGCCTGTTCTAGACCTTTATACAGGATCTTGAACATATCAAACAATTTGTTCTCTGTTGCATTTGACTTCTTTCACTCATCCCTATGCCTGTAAGATTCTTTCATGCTATTGTGTATAGGAATAGTTTGCTCATTTTTATTGCTGAGTGGTATTGGTTTTTAAAAATATACTAAAATTTGTCCTTTCTCTTTTTGAAAGTGAGAACTTAGACCATCTACATTCCTACAACTTACTGTGTTGAGATGACTTTACTATTCCACCAGCATTGTGAGTATAACTTTACTATTTTAAGAAACTCTTATCCAGGAAGACAAGTCACAAGCCATTTGATTATTCAGTCCTTGAACTTCTGAAAGAAACTCTTTAGTAGAAAGCATCAAATGATAATTTACAATCCTAGTCTCTTAAAACTTCCATCAATCCTAAACTACTACATCATATTTTTACCCAGTCCTAACCAAGACTCAGTCCCTTATCCTGAGACTAACCTTAAAGCCAACTTCAAAATTTCAGTAATCCTGACTTTGCCCTAACCATCCTGAGACACAATGAAGACTGTTCAAGGGTCTTTACTCAGGATTGTCTTATCAGCCAGTGAGTTTAGTGATAATTTCAGGAGCCAGCATTCAACAAGAGGCATTTGATCTGCTTCTAGTTTTTTTTGTTTCGGGTTTTTTTTTTTTTTTTTTTTTTTTTTGGCCTTTTATAAATAAGACTGCTTTGAATATTCTTTTACATTTTTAAAATGGACCTATCTACTTTACTTTCAGAGGAGGTTGTGTGCTTGTATTCTGGTTTACCTAAATGTTATCATGTTATGTATTTCATTACAAAATTTGGAGTATACAATTGAGCTGTCCAGATTTTCCTGAAAAATCAAAAGGTCTGCCAGACACAGTAGCACATGCCTGTGATTCTAGCAACTCGTGAGGCAAATACAGAAGGATCACAAATTCAAAGCCAGCCACAGCAGCTTAGCAAGGCCTTAAGCAACTTAGCAAGATCTTGTCCCAAAATCAGAACTAAAAAGGGCTGGGGCTGTAGTTTAGGGGTAAAGTGCCCCTGGGCTCAATCCCTAGTACAACCCTGCCCCCTAAAAACCCCAAAGGCCTGACATTGCTAGGCCAGCATTCCCTCATTGTCACAGTCAGAGCTGAGTCAGAGCTCTTTGCCACAGACAGCTCTGAGCTTTCCACTCTGCCTCATCCACACACTTACCTTGTTAAAGCTCATCTGTCTTTTCCAGTGGGAATTTTAGTTGGTAATCTCATTTTTAACCACAGCTTGAAAAGGGTAACTCCGAACGCTTACTGATTCCACTCTACTCCATCCAAGAGCAGATTTTACTGGAGAAGATTTGGACCAGCAGTTTCTGAGGAATTAGGATCCTCTGTCATTGATGGAGGGAGGCAGCAAACACAGAACAAAGGTGACTTAGGACACTTCTCATGATCTATTTAGAAATTCAATACAGAACCAATGCTCTTCAGAAAGAGTCTGGCAGCAGAAAAATTAGAGAAATGAATACCAAAGAAAGGCCAAAATCAGACAGATGTGGTGGCACACACCTGTGATCCCAACAGCTTGAGAGACTGAGGCAGGAGATTTGCAAGTTCAAGGACAGCCTCAGCAACTTAGTGAGACCCTATCTCAAAATAAAAAAAAATTTTTAAGAAGGGGGGCTTGGGAAGTAGCTCAGTGGTTAAGAACCCCAAGTTCAATTCCCAAAGTGCTAAAAAAAGAAAAGAAAAGAAAGGCCAAAATAAATCAATCTAACCCACTACCACCATAAGTAACATCTGTGGAACATATTTTGCAGTGAGGGTGCTTTCTCTGATCCCCTGAGATTCCTTCCCAGGTTCCCTCTGCTCCCTCTGCTGAAGATACAAAGAAGTTAAGCCGAGAGCCCATTATGCAATTCAAAGAATTTAATGTAATCTGGGGTTCTTTATGTCATTAAAAATAAATTAGTCATTAAAGGTCAATGCAGCTTTTTTATTATTTTGGGAGGCACAGGAACAGAGCAGAACAGAAATCAAATGCACTTCTACAAAATCAATAGGGACCCGTTGACTCCAAGTGCTCAGGGCAAGACTCTATGCTAATTCAAGAAATCTTTCCTTCCTTCCAAAGTTGGGGGGCAGGGTGGGCATTGTTTTGTTGTAGTCACTTGCTTGTTTGTTTGGTCCAGGTTGGAAAGAGTGTGTGTTTGGGAGGCATACATGTACTTGATATAAAAAGTCTATTAACAGAAGGAAGTGAGTTGTCTGTGCCTCATTTAGAGAACTGCATAATGGAAGTCAGTGCTTCCCACCACTAAAATTGTTTAACCCTTCCCCAAACAAAATTCACCTCTACCTGCTTGCTTCACATGATGGTCTTAGGGGAACTGAGTGGTCAGTGGGGCAGAAGAAGGGAGATTGAACCTCTCTGTTCTCATACTACCTCAACCCATCTTGTTATCAAACTTCAGCAGCACCAGTGGAAGGAGAGGGTAGCTAGTGGAGAGCTAGGAACAGAAAGAAAGATGCAGGACAGTGGGATCGCTTCCTGGAATTTTCTGTGTGTCTCTGTAGCTAAATAATACTGCCCTCCAAAGGGAAAGAGAGGGAGACCATATATCTGGGCTACATTTGTATTGTTTAAGAACCAAATAAATCATTCCTACCATCGTTTGTCAAAGAGTTTGATGTGAATTAATTGACTCCATCAGATGTCAGCCATGAAGATAGATGAAAGTGTTTTCCAGACCAAGCCAATTTTTAGCTGCCCAGAACCACCTTGGGTTTTGCAGGCAGCACTTGACCTTCCACACTTTCAGAATGTCTAATCCTCAATTATTCAGACCAGAGGCTGCTGTTTTTATCCCCCTCCACAGACCAGCACAGGTCTCATTCCACAAAAACACCTGGAACTGGGTGTTCACCTCTAATCTGTACTGTGGCTCTCTTTCTCTGATCCCCTGAGATTCCTTCCCAGGTTCCCTCTGCTCCCACCCCAGATCTAGCTTCAGCCCATCAGTTATCCTGAACCTTCACTTTTCAACCCACAGATTTGTCTTTCAATTCATCAATCAACTTTGTCCTCGGCTCAGGTTCTAATAATGCCCACTTGTCAGCCTGATCTCCCTGGATCTTTTCTGAAGAATTCTTTCAACAAGCTACCAGGTCAAATCTCTTGCTTCCCATGTAGATGTTGGAAAATATTAAAATGAAAAGCATCTCAAGATATTACTCCAGTCTAAATTAGAAGCCCTCAACCATTTATAAAATCGTTGTTGTTGTTTAAAAACTTTTGCTGGGTGTGGTGCTACACACCTGTAATCCCAGTGACTCAGGTGGATCAAAGTTAGAGGACAGCCTCAGTTACTTAGCAAAACCCTCAGCAACTTAGTGAGACCCTATCTCAAAATAAAAAATAAAAAGTGCTAGGGATTTGACTCAGTGGCAAGTGTCCTTCAGTTCAATCGCTGGTACCAAAACAAAAACCAAACAAACAAACAAGTTTAGCTGGGTGCGGGGTCACACATCTGTAATACCAGCAGCTCAGGAGGCTGAGACAGGAGGATGGAGAATTCAAAGTTAGCCTCAGCAATGGCGAGGTACTAAGCAACTCAGTGAGACCTGTCTCTAAATAAAATATGAAATAGGACTGGGGATGTGACTCAGTGGTCAAGTGCCCCTAGGTTCAATCCCCAGTACCAAAAAAAAAAAAAAAAAAAAAAAAACCCCACAAATTTATTGAAAGATTTATTTATACCAAGGACAGTACTAAATGTTAGTTTGGTTCTTGTCTCACTGAATTGTCATTTCCATGTGTTTAGGGATGTATCCTCAACAAACTGATGATTGATTGGGGTAGTTCAGAAGATTACACTTATGGAATGATTTACATTTTAAAACTGTGAGGTATAAGCCAATTCTCATAGCCACCTCAGTCATCGCTCCAGTGGACTAAGATTAAGCAAGGCCTTTCCTGATGAATTTGTGGAAAATGTTAAGGATATAAAACACATTTAGGAGACATTAGAAAGACATCATGGAGAGCATTAGGTTTAATGCCCTCCATTTTCTGTGTAATAACCTGTAGCTGCCATCCCTCAAAGGGCATAAGTTTCAGCAGGACAAGATATGTCTTGAGGTCGTAGCCACACTTAAACATTTACTTTGTGCTCTACAATCTCATAAGTTCGTCCAGCCAGCATTCTTTGGAATCACTGGTAGTAGCCCCAAGGTAGAAGCACGGCGGGGGTTGGACAGTGAGCCCTAAGCCAAGCAGCCCTGCGGGAGTCAGGAGCCATCAGCAGTACATTGTCTCTCCCATGATTAGCTCTGTGTCCTAATGAGAGTGACAGTTTCTTGGAGCCTCTTTTCATCACTGTGAAGTTAAGGAAGAGGTCCAGATGGTCTAAGTCTTTTCAGACAGTCCATCATCCCATTAATTTTCCATCACACAAATATATGTAGTTACCAAACTGAAATGCCTTCAGGGGTCAGTACAAATAAATGAAGTGAGTAAAATGTGGTGATGAAGATGAAGGGAGTCTTCGAAACAAGGACTTCCAAACAAACTCCCACCATCCTCTTTGCATGCTCAATTCTCAGGTGTGGACAATTGATGTTTTGTCATCTTGGATATAGTCCTACCTAAGTGAGCACAGACCAGAGATAGCGCCCTCTCTGGGCACAGTGCTGGGCCCAAGCACCTCCGCTGTAGCAACCCTTGAGCTGCAGCTGGCCTAGGCTGGTGGAGAGCATGCACCCCGTCGGTCATGGGCCTTGTTGGTACCCCATTTGGAATTCTCAGGTTACATTTGCCAGCTGTGTGCTCAACCCCCCAGTTCCTACATGCTTGGCTGATTTTTCACCCCTGTGATATTCAGAGGCCTGTTTGTGGGCACTGGGATTAATAAGTGGTGAGGGGAGGGGAAGGTGCCATCCCTTCTTGTGCCTGTGCGTAGTCAATGAGCAGAGGACATAAAACCCTCCTCCACTACCTTTAGGCAGGTTAGACTCCAGGGTATCTTTTATCTTTCAATTCTTCCAGTGGGATCAGGTTGGATCTGGGACTTGACCTGAAATCACACTCTTGCTGGACTTCTCCCTTTCTTACCCCTTTTGCTGAACTCCTTATCAATTTCTGTTGGGAGCATGTTCTTAATAAATCACTTGCACCTAAATCCTTGGCTCAGAGTCTGCTGACCTACAATACTGTCTAAATACATTCATATGCAACTTTTTAAAAAAGGTTACTTTCTTTTAAATGAAGTTTATCAGAGAGCCAAATTTAGCTAATAATCACCAGTTGCAATTTCTGCCTTAATCTAAGAAAAAATTTATTCCCAGTTCATTAAAGAAAGCAGGGAACTTGACAAGGGTGTGGAAGAATTTAACAAAGATGCTGAGAATCTCCAGAGATTTATGTATCTAGTACCTA
Organism: Sciurus vulgaris; assembly: GCF_902686455.1. Lineage (NCBI taxonomy): Eukaryota > Metazoa > Chordata > Mammalia > Rodentia > Sciuridae > Sciurus > Sciurus vulgaris. Next base: position 118,306,356 of record NC_136470.1, read on the forward strand.
TGGCTATTATAAGCTCTTAGGTGTCCTAATGCATTCAGTTCTTTTCACTCTATATGTCAACACGTGGGGCTGTAAAAATTGGGGAACAGGAAGAGTGAGGTAATTCCTGGACTGGTTTATGGTGCAGAGTAAAAATCACTTACTCCTTGTAGTGTTCTTTACACTAATAAGGCCTAACGTTTGTCCAGTGTAATATAGCTTTCAAAGTGCCATATTAGGGATTCTGTTCAATCCCTATGATGTCTCTGCGAGAGATATTATTATTTCTGTTTAACAGATGAAGAAATTAAGGTGCCAAAAGTTACAAATCAGATAAATGTGACTGTAAAGCATGAATGATTTTTTAGCATTCTGAGACTTAGGGAACAACCTATTACTTTAGAAAATTGGTAATTCCAAGCCAGATAGCGGTAGGAGAAGAACATGTAAGAATTGAGATAAACAAAGAAAATTTGAAGGGAATATGAAAAAGGTACATTAGGATGCTTGTAGGAGAAACCAAAGAATGTGACATCATGAAGAGTTGAAAAACTAAGCAAAATTGGAAAACACAGAAAATGATGTAGCTCATAAGAAAGGTGGAAGGGTAGAGAAAGGAATATCTGACAGAGGTGGATGAAGACCCCTTCCAGAAGAGAAATGGGAAACAGTAAAAAGGGGTCTGAAAGAGACTGGGTGACAAAAGTCATAAGCACACAGACTCAATAGGTAAGTAGGAATATGTCAAGATGGCGCTAATGCAGACTGGAAGTCCAGAGAGCTGTCCTGCTGGCCCTGAAAGATGTAGGTAGCTTAACAACTGGGCAAACACTGGGCCATGTCAGGCGTGGAGAGGTCCAGTGATAGGCAACAGGCAGAAGTGAGCAGCAGAGTCTGCAAGTTGGTGAGGACACAGTGTTTTGTAAGTTAGGAGCAGGTGTTTCCAACATCAGGTCCTAAGGATTATGTCCCAGACATATATACCAGAAGATTAACAATATCGGGCAGGGACCATGGCTGGGGAGAGCAGGAGGTGATATTAAAACACAGACCCAATTATAGGAACTGAGGTCCAAGGCAAAACAGAGTCTGAATTTCAGACTGGAAGATTGCTGATCTGGAGTTACAAATTCTCCTATTGATCCCAGAATCTGAGGTGAGTTGGAAAATGTGGAGCACAGTCATAAAAAGTATAAACTCCTAGAGATGGTTTGCCCAAGTTTAAATTCTGGTTCTTCTACTTGGTAGATGTAAGACCTCAGACATATTACTTAACTTTTCTATATGTGAATTTTCCCATCTGTAAAATGAAGATAAGAATAGCATCTTCTAGCTGGTCACAGTAGTATATGTCTGTAACCCTAGTGACTCAGGAGGCTGAGACAAGAGGATAGCAAGTTCGAGGCCAGTCTTGGCAACTTAGTGAGACCCTGTCTCAAAATAGAAAAAAAAAAAAGGGGGGGGTGGCTGGGGATGTAGCTCACAGGCAGAGTACCACCTGGTTAAATTCCTAGTACCACCGTCAAAAAAAAAAAAGTATCTTCTTCATAAGGTTGTGAGGAAGATTGAGTTGAAATATACAAGATAACTTATAAGAGTACTTAATATATAGTTTACATTAAAAATGTGTCCGGTGTTACTTGGGGTGGGGATTGCAATTGGTAGGGGGAAAAGAGAAGGACCTTTGTAGTCAGGAAACCAGACAAATCATTAAAATGAATGGGGAGCAAGGAGAGATGCTTAAAAAAATAATTAGTATAGCATCTTACCAAAGCTGCTGGATAGCTTTGGAAGACAATGTGATGAAAATCACTCTCAGAATTTGATGATTCATTTTTCTCTGTGGCCTTGAATCCTCACTATGTTGAGAACACATGCTCATCCTTGCAAGCTTTTGAAAGGTCATGAACTTGGCAATAAGTCTGCCCTTTAAAGAACTCCAATTCTATTAATGCCATGGATGCTACAAGCCAGGATATTTTCTGTAATGTGCCCTAAGTCCTACAACCTCCTACCTGGAAGAAGATGTGCCTCCCAATTGGGGAAGGGTTGGACTTGTGATCTTTTTTAAACAAGTGTGTCTTTTTTAGTGGGAATGATGGAGATGGCTTTTGTAATGCCAAAGGGATTCAGAAAGGTTGAGAGTAAGCTAAATTATTATCGCAGCACCTAAATTAATTACAAAAGCATTGGGTCATAAACCTTTACTTGCGCAAAGAAAAAGAAAGTCTATGGGTTTACCTTTGTTGGAAGACTGATTTGATGGGGATGCTCACATAACTGAAAATGGCAAAATGTTGAAGAACCACACACAGGATCAAGGTTTGATATCCATCCAGCACTAATTTTCGAAGCCCATGGTACATGATGAACAATACTAACCACATTTATACCACGTGTAATTTTACCCACCATAGTTGTGTTTCAAATGCTAACACCATGAGCAGTTTGAAGGAGAATTAGTTAATAGCTCAGTTTTTCTTTTATATGTAATAGAGCAATAGCAACCGGTGCATAAAGTTGAATTAAAATATTAATTTTCCAAGAGTTCTGGGAGTTACAAGTTTTATTTCTGTAGATATTTAGCACCTCCTAAAAATGAGCTATGACTGCTGTGATGGTTTTAGCCTAAAACCTTTTATTTCTTTTTCTTTTCCCCAGACAATCTGGGTTCTGGCTCATGCCGGAGTGGCAGAGAGCTAAATGAAAGGTAGCAAACTCATTTGCTGAAACCATTTTCTCGATCTGAAAGATAATGACAGTGATAGCCCAGCGTGAGAAAATGGTTTGAAGATAACCTAAAAACCAATCTGTGCACCTGCTGAGAATCATAGATGCAATATGATGAAGATGGATCCGCCAGGCATGATCCTCGGTAAACAAACGTTTCTGGAGGGTCTACTGCACAAAGGATAAGCTATTAGATGTGGTAGGAGATCCAAAATAAGCAGCATTCATAACTGCTACTCCCAAGAATGTCTCTAGTTCATTTGCTGGAGAAGAAACACAAACATAATTGCAAATGAGGCAACGCATCAGAATAGATGGTCTCTGCATGTCCAATAGGACTCTCCCTGTTGCAAAAAGAGAAAATTAATTTAAATAATTGTTTGGCTTGTGTGTGAGAAAAATTCAAAGATCAGGTGGAGTACAGTTGGTTCAACTGGTCACCAAAGTTCTAATGTTTTTCTGGATTCTCCACTCTTCCTCCCTTGGGCTGGCTTCCTTCAGAATCCTGAAATGGTTGCCATAGTTCCAGGCTTCACATCACACTGACAATTCTGAAGAAAAGAAATTTAAGTCAAATTCATAGAAGCAGAGAGTAGATTAGTGGTTGCTAGGGGATGGGGTTGGAGTGAAATGTAAAGATTTGGGGCAAAAAGTACAAACTTTCAATTATAAGATCTGAGACTCTTAGGGTACAGCATGGTGACTATAGTTAATAATACTGTATTGTACACTTAAAAATTGCTAAGAGAGTAGATCTTAAGTGTTCCCACCACACAAGTGCTCTCACACACACACACACACACACACACACACACACACATACACACACACTGTGAGGTAGTGAATGTGTTAACTCGACTGTGGTAATCATTCCACAATGGATGTATATATCAAATCATATACTGTGCACCTTAAATGTATGCAATTTTGTTTGACAATTATGCCTCAATAAAGCTTGAAGAAGAAAAAAAAAAAAAAAACCCTCTGGCTCCCACTCCCTTCCAGGTATTGCCCCCTTTTCTGCATCAGTTTATGATCAAACGCAATAAAAAAGTTAAGTACAAGTATATATATATATTTTTTTTTTTTCTTGCAATTCAAACAGGAACCTTAAAATCCACTCTGATTCTTAAATTCCACAACCACCTGGGTGATGGCCATGTTCATCAACATAAGGCAATTGGAAGTAAGAAAAAGGTGAACGTCCCTCTCCAAACTCTTAGGCTGCATGAAGGAGGGATAGATGAGCAAAGGAGAATCTACATGGATGCTGTAAAGAAGGGGAAAGAGGAAATGAACATTGTGTGTAACCATCCACATCTATTCAGGAAAGGACGAAAATCTCCTAGAATTGATTCTAGGGTTTTGCAGTTAAAATGTTCGCCATTTTATTGAGCCTAAATCGTCTATGGAAATTTAAGCTTATTTATTTTTCTTCTATCCTGAATGGAACTGGAAAGATCTGAATTCCTTTTGCCCTCATAACACCTGTTCACATATTTGAAGGTTATTAGGTAATGCCTTCAATTGTCATACATTTCCAATAATTGGAATTCCTTTTTCTCTTAAAATGTACTTGAGAATAACCTATTTTTCTACTGCAGGACTTTTCCTCTGACCCTTCTCTGTATGTTTTTCAGTGTCTCAGAATGTCTTGTTAAAGTAGAGTGAAATCTCAGTGGAGCCTAATGCTTATTATCTACCACTAAACAAGAACCTGTCATAGCAGAATCTATGTGGTTGATGAGTTCAACAAAGCAATGAGATTTTTAATAGTTTCCATATTTTATTTTATTTATTTGGCAGGAGGGTATCCTGGGGATTGAATCCAGGGGTGCTTAACACCCCAGTCCTTTTTATTTTTTATTTTAAAACAGAGTCTAAGTTGCTTAGGGCCTCAATAATTTGCTGAGGCTGGTCTTGAGCTTGTGATCTTCCTGCCCCAGCCTCTCTAGTTTCTGGGGAGGTTCCCACATTTTAGAGATGAACAAACTGAAGATAGTAGGAGTTAAGCAACTTGCCCAAAAGCATGATGGCAGAAAGTGGATTATGGGTTCTTTGATTCCAAGGTCTACTTCCTTCATATTAACCCAGACTGACTCTAAAACCCTAAAATTCCAGCCTGAGCAATGCTGAATATAATTGGTGAACAAAAATTATTCCTGCACATTATGTAAATATAAGGAAGGAATTAAGTATCAGCACCTGCCAGCTTGTCACTTAAAAATTATTCCAAGGTTAATATATTTAAACAAACTATCCATCTTCAGTATTCAAACTGTGTCCCCCAAATCACTTAATTCTCCTTCAGAGTCACATTTATGAAGTGGTATGGGTCGAATGCATTTTAATATAGAAATGATTAATGAGTTGCATATGCTAATAACAACTTTATAGCCCTGCTTCAAGTCTTGCTGATTAACTGGTTTTAGACAAGGTTACTTAGACTTCAAAAATATAAGAAAAGGAATACCTTTTGATTTCAAAGTCAGTAGAAATTCACTGACTAAAGCAGTTACTGGAAGGGTTAAAAAAGAAAAAAATGCAATTATGTAATGTTGAGTTTAAGTGATAGAGAAAGGGCCTCAATTAAAGCCAGGCCAAAAAAAGTAATTAGGCTGCACATCACTGTCAGAATGAACTGGAACAAGAAAAAGGAAAAATCTGGTGAGGAAAAGAGAGGAACATGTCATGTATAGTCACCTACATTAGCACAAAATTATCCTCCTGGTGACATCCCCTTTTTGGAAGGCTGCTCTTCACACATTTGCAGTTCTGACAGTCTTAAGTTGGTCTTCCGTCTAATAACCAAAGAATTGCATTCCAAATGCTTTTCAGGTCCATTTTCTTTCTCTAAAACCAAGTGTTGTCTTCAGGGTCACATCACCCAGACAAAATATGTAGTAAGTAGGAATGTGTCTGGGTGATGTGACCCTGAGAGAAACACTTGGCCTTGGAACATTTTCCAAAGGAAAAAGAAATTTCTGCCTTTGTTACAAAGAAAGACCCAGTTACTTCAGTCAAAATATTGTGATTTACTAGAAACATTTCCAATGACTAAGTTTTCAAATTTTTCTGCTCACCCTAACATAATTTTCTGATCTACTATATATTTATTATGCAAATGTTACAATAAATTTAAAAGATTATAATGTAAGAATTATGTTTATTATACAATAATTATACAGACAAGCTACTCTTTGATAAAGAAACATGCACACATTTCCACCAGACATAACAAATCAACTACTTTTCTTTCCTCATGTCCCTTTTTAGTTCATGTCTATATGTATATATAATTTAAAATTTATTCAAATTTTAATACAAATACAATTTTGTATTCTTCATTTATTTTTGGGTGATTTTCTATGTATTAATGTGTATCATAAATGCTTTTAATAATTCTATGATATTCAACTAACAACCATTTATCTATTATTGTATATGCAGACAATTTTCAGTTTTTCCTGTTTACAAATTAAGCCACCATGAGTTTCATCTTGCATAAAACTTTCTCTGTGTTTTGATGTTTCTTTGGGATCAATTTCCATATATTTCACTATATATTTTTTTAAATGTGCCTAAGTCCTTTTGGTCTGTAGTGTGACTCGACTCTGCTCTTTCTTTATTGACTTTTTGTCTAGATGGTCTATCTATATTGAAAGTGGAGAGTAGAACTTATGTACTGTTACTGCTTTGCTATCAATTTCTCCTTTCAGATCCATCAATATTTGCTTTATAAACTTAGGCACTCTGATGTAGAGTGCATGGGTATTTACAATTATGTCTTCCCGTTGAATTGACCCTTTTATCATTAGATAATGACTGTCTCTGGAGGCAGTTTTTGACCTAAAATCTACTTCAGCTGATATGTCGCCACTCCTGCTTGCTTGCTTTTCTTTTTTCTTTTCTTCTGTGTGTATGTGGCGGGGTGGGGCGGGGCACTGGGGATTGAGTATGTGAGTGTGTGTGGGTGATACTGAGCTCCTTCCCAGTTCTTTTTATTTTTTATTTTCAAGACAGGATCTTACTGAGTTGCCCAGACTAGCCTCGGACTTGAACTTGCAAGCCTCCTGCTTCAGCTTCCTGAGGAGCTGCTTTTCCAGGTGTGCGCCACCATACCTGGCATGCTGCTTTCTTTTGTTTACCATTTGCACAGCATATTTTTCAGCCTATGTATGTTCTTGAATCTAAAAGAGAGTCTTTTGCAAGTAGCATGTAGTTGGATCTTGTTTTTTAAACCAGTCAGCCACTCTACTATGTTATGGGAAACTTAGTCCATTTACATCTAAAGTAATTTTCGATAAGGAAGGATTTACCATTGGCATATTGTTGACTGCTTTCTGTGTGTCTTGTGGTTCTATTGCCCTTTTTCTCTCTTGCTGTGTTTTGTGTTTCATAGTTGTTTTTCATTGCTAGTTGTTCATTTCTCTTTTTCTTTTGTGCAACTTCTTAGTGTATTTTCTTTGTGGTTACCATGGGGCTCACACACAAAATGTTTTATAGTTAAAAACAGGCTACTTTATGCTGATAGCAACTTAACTTGCCCTGCATGAAAGACTGCTATGCTTTTATCCACACACACACATTATATGGTGTTGATGTCACAATTGATAATGATTTGTATTATGTATTTATTAACATAATTTATAGTTGTTTTGGTATTTGTCTTTTAACTTATATAGTAGTATTATAATAGATTTACTCACTATTATAGTAATATTCTTTTTTCTTTATATTTACCTTTTCCAATAAGTTTCATGTTTTTAAGCTGTCTTCTTGTTATTTAGCATTCTCTAGATTCATTATGAAGAACTCTCTTTAGCATTTCTTATAAGAACCATCTAGCAGTGAAAAATTCCCTCACTTTTGTTTTTCTGAGAATGTCTATAATCCCTCTTGCTGGTTTTTTGTTTTTTGTTTCTTTTTGGTACTGAAGATTGAACCCAGGGGTACTTCACCACTGAGCTACACCCCCCAGACCTTTTAATATATATTTTTTTAAATTTTGAAACAGTGTCTTGCTAAATTTCTGAGGCTCAAACTTGAGGTCCTCCTGCCTCAGCCTCTCAATTGTTGGGATTGCAGGTGTGCCCCACTGTGCCTGGCGATCCCTTCAGTTTTGAAGGACACATTTGTGGGTATAAAGTGGGGCACATTTGGGGTTGGCACTTTTTATTTTCAGCACATAAAATATACCACTGCATTGCCTTTTGACCTGCAAAACCACAACAAAATATCATCTCACACCTGTTAGGATAGCTGTTATCTACTAAATAAGAGGTAAGTATTGAAAAGATATAGAGAATAGAGAACCCTTGAACACTGAGCATGGGAATATAAATTGGTGCCACCACTGGGGAAAAGTAGTATGTAAATTATTCCAAAAGTTAAAAACAGGCTGTAGGCAGTAGCACATGCCTGTAATCCTGGCTGCCCTGGATCTAGTGAGACCCTCTTTCAAAATACAAGATAAAAAGGCCTGGGGCTATAACTCAGTAGTAGAATTCCCCTGTGTTCAATCCCCAGTACCCCCACCACACACAAAAAAACTAAAAACAGAATTGTCTTATGACCTAGTAATCCCTTTACTGGACATTAACCTAAAGAAATGAGATCAGAACCTTGCGGATACATCTGCATTTCCTTGTTAATGAACACACACATTATTCACAATAAGTAAGATATGAAATCAATGGAAGTGTCCATCACCAGGTGAATGAACACAGAAATCATGGTATATATACACAGTGTGGAATATCATTCAGCCTTTAAGAAGAAGGTAGTGCTTCTGTGACGACATGAATGAACCTGGAGAACATTATACTAAGCAAAATAAATCAGCCACAGAAAGATTAAAGCTATTTCCTCTCATTTTTAGGTAGAATATTCAAAAATCAAACACATAGAAACAGTTGAATGATAGTTATCAGAGATATGAAGGAAGAAAATGGGAAGATGTAGGTCAAAGCATATAATCTTGCAGTTATCACAGGTTGAAAAACTTAAAGATCTGAGGTAGAGAATGAGAACTATAATTTGTCACATTATACTGTATACCAAAAATTTACTAACAGAGTAGATTTTGTGCTCTTACCACAGATAAAAGGTACTCCATTTTATCCCAGTCAGAGTGTCTATTACCAAGAAAACAAAAAAAATGCAGCTGGGTGCAGTGACACGTGTCTGAAATCCCAGTAGCTTGGAAGTCTAAGGCAGGAGGGTCATGAGTTCCAGGTCAACCTTGGCAACCCAGCAAGACCCTGTCTCAAAATAAAAATTAAAAGGGCCAAGGATGTAGCTCAGTGTAGAACTCCTGCTTAACATGCATGAGGTCCTGGGTTGGATCTCCAGCACTGCAAAAAGGAAAAAAATAAATAAATAAAGGACAAATGCTGGTAATGATGTGGGGAAAAATGGATCCTAGGCACTATTGGTGGGAATGTGAATTAATATAGCCACTGTGGAAAACAGTATGGTGGTTTCTCAAAAAAAAAAAAAAAAACAGAAATAGAACTATCATATGATCCAGTCCAGCTATTCCACTCCTTACTATGTATTAGAAGAAATCAAAATTTGCATTCTAAAGAGATACCTGCATACTCATGATTATTGTGCGTAATAGCCAAGTTGCAGCATCAACTTAGATGACCATTTGTAGATAAAGAAAATATGATACACGCACACACACACACACACACACACACGCACACAGTTCTAAAGATAAAAATTATGTTATTTGCAGGAAAATGGATGGAACTGGAAATTATCGTGTCAAGGGAAATAAACTATACTCAGACAAGTATTGCATGTTTTTTCTCGTACATGGAATCTAGAAAAAAAAAACAAAAAACAAAAAGGAGGATAGGAAAGTAGAAGGGAGATTATTTGGGATGGGAAAGGGGACCAGGGTAAGGGGGTGGGAGGAAAAAAGAGGCAAAGAGGGAAATAGGGAGGGTGGATAAGATTGAAGTGTTAAATACATGCATCAAATTATCACAATGAAATTCATTATTAATGCATTTACTATGTACTGAAAATAATTATTTGGGGAGGGTACTAGGGATCGAACCCAGAAGGGCTTTACCACTGAGCTACATCCCCAGCCCTTTTTAATTTTTATTCTGAGATAGGGTCTCACTAAGTTGCTGAGGTTCTCCCTAAAAGGCTGAGACTGGCCTCGACCTTGTTAACCTCATGTCTCACCTAGGATTGCTAAGATAACAGGTGTGTACCACATCTGGCAATACTTACAATTTTTAAAAAGGTGACTGTGCTGTGTAGGTTAATTTGCTTTGCTATAGTCATTTCGCTATGTATGTATCAAAACATCATGATGTATGCCTTAAAAATACACAATTTTGAATAAATAAATATCTGTAAAGAAAAAAAAAAAGAAAGAGAAAGGAGATTCATGTGCCCAAGTTGTTCGAAACTTAGCTGTGGAATTAAATTGACCAAATTATACTATGTACATATATAAATATATCACAGAGAATTCCACCTTTATGTATATCTATAAAGCACTAATTAAAAGAAACAAGAAATAAATAGAAGGAAGACCAGTAGAGTAGAGGAAAAGGAACAGGGGGATGGAGTAAGGGAGAGAAAGAGGAAGTACTAGGAACTGAAATGGAGCAAATTATATTTCATGTGTGTATGATTATGTCAAAATGAACCTCACGATTATTTATAACTATAATGCAATAATAAAAATATTTTCAAAGTTTTCCAACTCAATTGAGTATCCATTTCTAAGTTAATAAAAATTAAATAAAATTTAAAATTCAGCCCCTCAGTTTCACTGCCATATTTAAGTACTTGATCGTTATATGAGACAGCATGAATGTGAATCAAAGTCTTATAACCATGATTTTTTTTCTGAGTTACATCTCTATTCACTGAATCATTAATTACCTAAGCATTTATTTCCTTTTGTGGGAACAAAAGAGACTATATGCACTTTCTTTATTGTTTTTTTCTTGTCATGCTGGGAATCAGACTCAAGACCTAATATGCTAGGCAAGCAAGCACCCTACCACTGAGCTACACTCCCAGCCCTGTATTCACTCTCTTGAAAGTTTTTCACCTTCCTCCCAATAAGAAAAATCGTTCAATAGTCATTTGCATTCATTCCAGTCAAAATGGCACATGGTAATCCAGCAGAGAGTACTGAACTCTTCTTAAAGTCTTGAATAGATGGATGCTGAAATGAGATTTTTTGCGAATAAAATATTTCCATACAAAAAGAGAATGAGCTCTTTTAGAAGCTTTATTTCTGAGGGAGGTGGAAAAATCCAATTAACTGTTTTCATAGTGCCAGCTGGTTCCTTGGAGCCAAAAGAAATAACACCTCCCAGGAGGAACCATTTATTTCACTTCCAGTTAGAAAAGCAGTCACCTGCTTCCCTAAGAGATCTGGCTACCTGTTCAACAATATTGATGATAATTAGGATGACAAATAACAACAAGGAATAAGGCCATGAATTCTCACCCCCATGGCTCTTCTCTAATCTTTATTTAATTTGTCTTTGTGGTTTTGGTACTAATGAGATTTTAAAATCTATTTAAGTTCAGACTCACCGCCCTGTCTTATAAGAGTGTGGTGCTTCGTGATAGTTCCATGATGCTAAAAATAATGATAGCTTTTATTTTTGCTTGAGAATTTTCATTTTTAAGCGGGTAGTATATACCAGGCTCTATTATATGCATGTCATAATGTATTAAAGTATTTAATACTTAGAATCACTGGAAGAAGGAAAGGTTAAGTGACTTGCTCAAATGACCTTGCAGCTATGCTCTTCATAGATGTCATTCTTTGCGGAAAATGTGCTACAGAATACCATTATTTCTCCCTAAGTAACTTCTTTCCAAGCATACCATACTCTCCCCCTCTCTTCCTTCTTTCCCTTCTTCTGCCCTCCTCCATTCTCCCCTCCCTCATCTGTACCTTCACTTTCCACATTTACTATTCACTCTATCAAAATCTGGCCTGTTACCTAAAACTGCTCATGTTGAGTTGACTAGTGACCTCCTGATGATAATCCCAATGGACCAGTTCTCAATTCTCTTGAACAATAATTGATTTCTTAATCATTCTCCTCTCTGGATTTCTAGGAAACTCCCTCACCTGGTTTCCCCCTCCCCCTTTTCTTCACACACCTGTTCAAACCCTTTAGGTGTGACTCCTTGTAGGGTGTGCCAGGCTAGCTCAGGCGCAGGTAAGAGCTGACGGAGTCATAAACCAGACCCTGGGAGTTGGGAAAAGCAGGCTTGTGGCGAGCAACCTGCAAACTCATTTATTTCAGGAAAAACCATACATTCTATGACTTTTAAGCCAATCACAATATGCCACAGGGGATCAGACCACCAGGCCCCTATACAAGTTCCCTTGGTAACACTAGGTAAATTTGGGGGCAGTTGTTTACATTTCTAGGTGGTCAGAGTGGAATGCTCTTCTCTGCAAGTTTACACACTTGAGACATTAACTGCTGCGAGCCAAGAACTAGGATATCTCCCAACAACTCTTCTATTTCATATCCCCCCAATATTTTTTAATAGGTAGCCTGATCTCTTAGGGAAGCAAAGTGATTTTAAGGTAGGGTCTCACAGAATTTCCTTTATTCACATATATATTTATTAATATATTCACATATATGTACCACTTACCAGACCAGTTCTAAGACATCTTCCTTTCGCTACCAATTCTCATTTCCATTGTGTGTGTGTGTGTGTGTGTGTGTGTGTGTGTGTGTGTGTTTCTGGAGATTGAACTCAGGGCTTCACACATGCCAGGCAAGCATTCTACTGCAAAGCTACATCCCCAGCCACCAACACTCATTTTCTAAGTGAGCTCAAACAATCTCATGCCTTTAAATAACATGTATGCACGGCTAACTCACTCTCCAATTTAAAATGAAGTTAAAACTCATATACTCACTCAACTGACGTCTTGGTATTTCTATCAGGGATGTCTACTGGGGATCCCCAACCCACTTTGTCTAAACCTAATGCCCAACAGCTCTTCCACCACTAGCACACACATAAAATCAAATCTGCCTCGCCATTCCCACATCTAAGTTACCAAATTGGATTCACTTTATCCCATGAAGTTCCATGAATTTGTTCCCTACATCCACCATCACCGTCCTAGTCCAAGTTATTGCGACAACCTCTTACCTTGGCCCTGTCTCCAGTCATGGTACCTTCTTTATCCAGTTCCATTATAACTCTCCAGCTTCATCTATGATCTTTTTTCCATTCGCACTCTAGGCTTCTATTCTACTATTTTTTCTTGACATTTAAAATATTCCAAGACTGCTCTTGCATCTGAACCTTCAAATATACCATTTCATTTACTTGTAAGGCTCTCTACTCCCTATTCCTCTTTACCTGGGCACAGGAATTGTACCTTCACATAAAGGCTTTTGGACAGTGCCTGGTACATAAAAAGTGCTATGTATGGTTATGAGCTTTTACCATGATTATTGTTTTCAGATATCTTTTCATTTTATTCTATAATTATTTTCACAGGTTGCACAGTTTACCTAACCAGTCCACTACTAGCTTTTATGTTATTTTTAATCTTTGCTATTATAAACTATTTTTTGTGCATGTGCCAGCGCGAATGTGTGTTGGATTTGTTTCCTGGAATAGTCTGAGATGGAGACTTGTGTGCAAAAGATTTATTGGGGGTGTTCTTAAAATACATGGTTAAGGGAGTAAGAAAGGTAGAATTGAAAAGAGGGAGAAAAGCTGGCCCACAATGTGGTCACAATATCAAGAGCTCTGAAAACCCAGCATGATGGCATGCTCCTATAATCTCAGCTACTAAGGAGACTGAGTGCAAAGCGAGCTCAAAATGGCTGTAGTTAGGCTCCTTCATCAAGGTTTCGAGTGGTCTATGTTTTTAGTATATAGCCAAGGTCATAAATACTCTGATTGAGTGTATGTACTCAAGGTCATAAACATTTGCTCATATCCATGTACCCACTAACATAACCTGTTGGCAATGTGCCTTCTTTGTCTGGCCTATGGAAATGGCTCAGGGGGCTAAATGGAACTGACTAGGGCTAAATTGGACTGGCTAGGTGCTATTGCCACCTCTGAATAAAGAATGTCTGCTATCCCATCATGCCTTGCATCTTCTTTCAATTGCTGGAGCCCTGAACCTTGCTTCCCAGGGCCTGAGCCATGGCAGTGGCAGAATACTGAGGCAAGAAAATTGCAAGTTTAAGGTTTGCCTCAGCAAATTAGTGAGACCTTGTCTCAAAATAAAAAATAGAATGGGCTTGGGACATAGCTCAGTGGTAAAGTACCTCTGGTTCAATCCCCATGCCACAAAATACATAAATATTTTTTTTTAATTTCCAGGAAGGGCTGGGGATGTAACTCAGGGTCAGAGCACTTTCCTAGCATGTACAAGGCCCTGGGTTCAATCCCCAGTATGCAAACAAAACAAAACAAAAAAACCTGTGATGGGTCACCGTTGTATATGCAATTATCAAAAGAGCCATGATCTTGGGAAACTTTATCTTTCACAAATCACAGACATATGAAAAGGACATTTCTTTGTTTATTGGGGAAGTTTGAGTGCTTTCAAATACACAATGCTTACACACAAAGCTGCGATGATATACTTTCATGGAGTCCATATGCCCAAAATGCACAAAATTAAATTTATACCTCTAGTACATTGGTTTTCAAGATTTTCACATTTGACATTATGGCATTCAGGATTGTGTCTTTAGGGATATGATCAGCATCACACATTAGATCACCCAGCCTTAGTCAAGCCACCTGATGAGTCAAGCCACCAGTTGCATGCATGACCCCAGATGAAACCAACAGAAGAATCATGCAGCTGAGACCAGACCAACCTGTGATCCTAAAAACCAGTGTGAGCAAAAAAATTGTTTTAAGCCAGTAAATGTTAGGTTAGTTAGTTAAGTAGCAATATAGGGGGCAATACTTCAGGAGATGGAAGACTAACAGGATGGAAGGCACATGATACCTGGAACAGCTCATGGAAAAAAGTGGCCTGATTGTGCTAGACTATTAACCCATTAAGTCCAAAGTTTTCAATCCTGTGTCTATTTCAGTGAAATTGACCCAGGAGCAGTGAATAGGTTGGAAATCATAACTATATTATTCTATTAATTGTTATCATATAATAACCACATTATTGTGTAATAATATTATTGCTTCATATAATTATATTTTATATACTATATTTAAGTTTTTAGAGGTGTTTCATATCTGGGACAATGGGACAAAATGGGTTACAGAGAGAGATACTCTTCTATCTAGTTTGCATTATTCATTTCACTTTCAAGCCATCTAATGAAGTAAAAAGAGAGGTATTTTTATTTGTTTGTTTTATAAATAATAAAGCTCCTAGTGGTATAAAAAAAACACTCAGAAAGTTTAGGACCATATTTGGTAAGAATCTAAGGATCTGTATGATAGGATGATTTTAGCACTATATTTGAATTGCTTTCTCCAAGCAGGAAAAAAATAACAGCAACTTAGCAGTTACTATTTGAAAAACACTGTTTTAAGCACTTTGCATTACTACATTCATTCAACAAATATTTCTTGAATTCCAGCTACATGGTAGATACTTGGGATATATCAGTTTTTCAGTTTTTTTTTAAATGCCTGGGCTTATGGAGCCTATATTTTAGCCAAGGACACAGTCAAAATAAATAATAATAATAAAAATAAGTTGATTATAGCTTATGATGAGAAAACATAGAATTGGGTAAAGGGTATGGGTGAGTGAAAGCTGGTTACATATTGAATATCGTGGTCAAAGTGACCACTGAAATATTCACTGAGGTATTTCAGCTAAGACAAGAAGAGGATAAGGTAACAATCATTTTGATAAAATTGTCAAATGGCTAGGAATAGAAAAAAACTTCTTCAACTGATAAGGTCTCCAACTAAAAACCTACAACTATCATCATATTTGATGATAAAAGAATAAATGTATTCCTCTTTAAATCACGAATAAAACAAAGATGCCAGGCTTCATTACTTCCATTCAACACCCTACTAGAGGTTCAAGCCAGGGAAATTAATCAAGAAAAAGAAATAAAAGGCATCAGTATTAGAAGAGAAGAAGAAAACATTATTTGTAGGTGGTATAACCTTTTATATAGAAAATTCTAAGAAATACATTATAACTAATAAATGAGTTCAGCAAGGTTTCAGGACAGATTAATATACAAAAATTGATTACATTTCTACATGGTAGCAATTAACAGTTCAAAGATGAAATTAAGAAATCAATTTCACTGACAATAGCATAAAAATTAAATTAAATTAAGTTGGGTATGGTGACACATGCCTGTAATCCCAGTTACTCAGAAGTCTGAGGCAATAGGACCACAAGTTCCAGTTCAATCTGGCCAACTTAAATTAAAAAATAAAAAAATAAAAGTGCTAGGGATGTTGCTCAGGGGTAGAGCGCCCTTGGGTGTTCTTAATTCCAAGTACAAATAATAATAATAATGTTAATAAGTTTTACTTAAAATCAGCATATGATGCAGTCACATCAATGTTTTTAGCAGCTCAATTCACAATAGCTAAACTATGGAACTAACCTAGGTGCCCTTTGACAGATGAATAGATAAAGAAACTGTGGTATATATACTCAATGGAATATTACTCAGCCTTAAAGATACACAAAATTGTGACATTTGCAGGTAAATGAATGGAACTAGAGAATATTATGCAAAGTGAAACAAGCCAGTCCCAAAGAACAAAAAGCTGAATATTTTCTCTGATATGTGGATGCTAATTCACAGGGTGGGGTATATGGAGGTACTTTGGATTAGACAGAGGGGAGTGAAGGAAGGGGAGGGGGCATGGGGTGGGAAAGATAATAGAATGAATTGGACATTATTATCCCATGTGCATATATGATTACACAACATGTGTAACTCTACATCATGTACAAGCAGAAGAATGAGAAGTTTTACTCCCTTTACATATGATGTGTCAAAATGCATTCTATTGTCATGCATACCTATTTAGAACAAATCAAAAAAAATTTTTTTTAAAAAAGAACAAGTTTAGCTTTTTCTGTTTTCTGGTGATCATGTCCTAAACCACTTTCCTCTACCACACTCTTCTGCCATGATGTCCTTCCTTACCTTCGGCCTTGAGGAATGCAGTCAGCCATTGCACCATCTATGGACTGAGACCTCTGAAACCCTGAGGGCCAAATATGCTGGTTTTCCTCTAAAATTGTTCTTGTTTAGGTTTTTCAGTCATAGCAGTAAAAAAGCTGACCAAAACAGAAAATGTACCAAGAAGTGGGTAAAAGCTCCTGTCCTTTAAAGGCTCAGACCCAGGGAAAGAGAATCGGGATCCCAGCAAGTGAAAGAAGATTCAGGACACAGACGGAACAGTAGACATGCTTTATTCAGAGGTGGCAGCAGCCTCCTGCCTCCTGCTCCAGCCCATTCAGCCCAAGCTCCAGCTCCAGCCCATTGAGCCCAAGCTCCAGCTCCAGCCCCATTCAGCCCAAGCTCCAGCTCCAGCCCCATTCAGCCCCCTAGCCATTCAGACAAAGAAGGAACACTGCCGAAAGGTAACAGAAGTGAGTGCATGCTCACAAACATTATTGAGTACGTACACTGAATCAGGGTGTTCATGACCTTGGCTACATATTGAAACAGCCCACCAGAAGCCTCAGCAAGGGGCCTAACTATAGCCATCTTGGGTCTGCCCAAGAATCCACCCCTTTAGAATTCCTCACCATCCAGTCCATGTGCCTGAAGTCTTCCACAATGATCCCTTAGTGAGGACGGCAGAGTCCTGTATCCTCAGGTCACAACAACAATACAAGCTGCAACAACATAAACATACAACCAAATGATAAGCCCCATCACCTAGGATTATCAAAAACCATTGCCAGTTTCATCCCATATTGAGGTGACAATAAAAGTCTTTCCCAGTCACATCCAATAGTCTGGATTCACCAGGGTAGCCCAATGGCAGAACTCACAGGCACTTTGGTGCATGCCCAGCAGGCAAAGGTGTTTGCTACACCGGCATAGGTATGTGCCAGGGTCCTGATGGTGTTAGTGAGGACACACCTACTGACAAAAGGTCAAAGCAGTCCAGGCACCAGTACAGGTAAATCACATCTATCTGGGAGAACACATGCCAGTTTTGAGTCCTGAGAAAGCAAGGTGGCTGCCTGTGGTGTCTTTCCTGAGTAGTGATACCACACTTATACAGCTTGATTCTGTACTTCAACAGGCTCTGTGTGTACCAGCACCGGGGAACACATAATTGGCCAAAAGGAAAATAACATGTGTGCCCTTAAAAATCTGTGTCTCATCTGCAGGACCTGGCCAAGTCACATGTACAAGGAGGACATTCACTAGTCATCCATAGTGTCACAAGGAGATCACACTTTAGCAGGGCTACACAATGAAGATGGGGTATTGTCCAGGGTGATGTCCAGTTTGCCCCCAATTCAATCCAGTGGGAACCAGTAAAAGAACATTCCCTTACTGCCCAAACCCAGGCTTATGTACATCATTTATTGTCACCTGGACCTGTCTGCTCTGCATTAAGGCAAATTCTCCACAGGATCTGGTCCCCCTTATCAGGGACACTCATTCAGAGTTTGCATAACTGCCCACAAATGCTGTGCCTTCCCCTTCATAGAAGGTGGGTTGACTTCAGTTTTGAGTCCTTGCTTAAGTTGGCCATTATATCTTTCCATCATGCCTGCAGCCTGTGGGTGTTATGAGACATGCAGCTTCCAGTGAATCTGTTCCCCATCATACACATCCTGACCTGTGCCTTGCTCACTCTCTATTGTGATGGGCTAATTAATTATACACGGCCACCAACAGTGTCGGGGTGTGAATCATAGTATGCTGATTCACTTGGTCACTAGGCCAGGCAAACAACAAACCTGTGGTTGTATTAACTGCAGTTAGAGTAAATGTGGCCTCATCCAACTTCAGTAAAGGGCTGATGTAGTCAACCCACCATCATGTTAAGGAGATACGTCCACATGTTTTCTGGTAATCTGTGGCTCCAAGGTGTTGAGGATATGGAATGATCCTGAGCACAAACCACACATACCTGGCAGGCATCAACCAGGACACTCCACCTTAAAGGCAGACCCCAATGTTTGACTACATTCACATCATTTTCACATCTGCATGTTGCAGACAGTGATGTAACCGAGCTGGCAGGTGTATAGAAGGCTCCCACTCTATCCGCTACACCCTAGCCATAGCATCTGCTTCATCATTCCCTGGGCCAGTCAGTGGGGCCTGGCCAGTAACATGCCCTATAGTTACTTGTTATTGATGGCCTAGTTCCCAGAACACTTGCCAGAGAAATTGTCCCTGATTCATGGCAAAACTATTACTACATATCACTATGAGGATGCTTCATTCGCTACCTTGATCCAGTGTGTAGCTCACTCAGCTCATTGGCTATTTTGTCTTATGCCAATATCAAATAATACAGTGTCTATTTCCAACTGCACAGCCACCACAATCCACAGAAGCAGTTGTCTGGAGCCATTAGGGCACCAAGCTCTGGACAGTATAGGTTCCTTACTTCCAAGGTATGGACATGTTTGCAGTTCACCTATGTAAGTATTATTGTTCCTAGTACCTCCTGAAATTAAGTCTGCAGTGCTTGTTGACAATGTGCTCTGTTGTTGCAAATATACTTATTCTGAGCTATGTCCTGGGGTGACTGCCCATTTCTGTTTCCATCCTGCCACTGGGTATGTGGAACACTCCAAGGCCACCAGAGTCTTCAAAAGCTGCAAGCTGTTTATCAGGGAATAGCCAGCTTCTGCACTCTTCCACAGTTGGGACCAAAATCCAATAGGCTGTCTTGGCCTTTTAGATTTCTGCCATAGTCCCCATCTAAACCCTTCTTGGGTTACACGCACATCTAAGTCACAAGGTTGTGCAGGACCAATAACATGTAGTACATGAGGTCTCTCGCCCCTGTTGTCTGCTTGCTCCCTTGGGGTCTCTCTTGGCTCCTTCCATCTTCTAACATGTTTGGCCCTTCACTCCCTACAGGTTCCTAATACACCTGGACGACTTGTGGTCCCTGCTGGCTTCTAACACATTTGGGCTCTTCTGGCCTTTCTAAATGCCTCCATGGCATTGACTATTTTACAACCTCTGCTGTAAGGAGAAGTGTTAATCTTTCCATTTTTAGGGCACTACACATAATACCATTCATCCCTAAATCTCATAGGCAAAACAACAGAATTGCCAGCGTGCTCTCCTGGTTTCTGACTAAATTATTCCCCCACGTCCACCAACTCTCCTTGACAGGCAGAGCATGGAGAACTTGGTTACTTGCCCCCCAGAGCCCTCAACAATCAGCTGCTGCTATTTCACTTTCTGCATTACCACTGGTCAGGCTTGCAGTTGTTAATTTTCTTCCTCCTCCTCTTCTCATTCCATCAACACTGTAAGAGAAGCCAAGGGGTATTTTCAAGTACAGAGATCCTCCTCCTCCTGTGACTATATTCTGGCTCTCAAGGCCTCTTCTTTATCTTGCAAATCCCTCATCTTGGAAGTCTCTCATGAAGCTGTATTAGATTCTGCTTTCAGTGCTGTAAGGAATAGTCATCCCTCAGCCCCAGTGGCCATGTGCATGGCTCCTCAGACCACCTCTCAATCCCATCTACATTGCTGCTACCACCTTTCTCCTAGGCCACAGGGTGGAGTCTGGGCTCTGCTGCTCTGTTCACAGTCCACCCCAACAGGTCCATATATGTCCACAGGAAAGTCAGAAAAATGTAGCCTACTTGCTTTCCTAGTGGTACTATCTCAAAGGTGGGAGTTAACTACTTGTAAATCCTTCTCTGTGCTCATTGGGAACCCATCTACTATATCCCAACTATCCATAGGAGTCCATGCTATTAGAACCTTGGAACTGAGTGCTACATATTGCTTCGTGGCCACAGATAACACCTGTCTTCCAAGGTTGAAGCACCACTCACTTGCATAAAATTCTGCCAACCATGCCTGTTATCCAGGTGAGGCTCAGGCCCTGGGAAACACATTTGAGATCCCAAAAAATAAAGGAATATGTGAGATGAAGTTGGGATAGTAAACATGCTTTGTTCAGAGGTGTCAGTAGCCTCTGGATGTCAGCCCCCAGATCCAGCTTCAGACCCATTTAGCCCCCTGAATTCTTCCATAAGCCTTTATTTTTTTTTAATATGCAGGACAAAGAAGGCATATTGCCAACAGTTTACATAAGTGGGCACATATTCAGAAGCAAATATTTATGATTTTGACTACATACACTGAATCAGCATGATCATGACCTTGACTAGATACTAAAAAGATAACACACCAGAAGACTTGGTGAGGGACCCAACGAAGTAACCATCTTGGGCCTGCCCTCCATGGCTTATGTGTGACTAACTTGACCATGTGGTTCTGGAACTTTTGGAGTTTTTTGGAATTTGTTGGAGGAATTTTGAAAAATGTAGAGATGTAAACTGGGAAAGTTTTAGAGTGTTATAAGCAGAGCTTAATGAGTGATTCTGGTGAAAGCTCAGAAGACCAGCATGCTGATAGGACTGTGGACAGTAAAGACTGGGCTCATGAGGTTTCAGAGGAGAAGGAGGACCTTTTGGAAATTGAACTAACAGCCACTTATGTTATATTCTGACCAATAAGTTGCCTGAATTTCCCCCATGTCCTGAGACTTTCTGTGAGGCTAAATGTAATCTTGCATAAGAAATTTGTAAATAGCATAGTATTCAGATAGTAGCATGGGTATTGCTGGTGGTTTTTAGTCAAATTTATTGTTATAATTAGGAGTAGAAAGTCAAATTTATTGTTATAATTAGGAGGTGAAAGCAAAACAGAAATATTTGAAGAACTGGCAGTTTTGATAGAAAATTGTGAGTAAATCTGGGGTTGAGGAAGGTGTGGTTGTTAAAGACATTACAGCTACTAAAGAGACACTACTAACTACTTTACCCAGCAAAAATAATAAAGATGGTTTGTGGGTGGCCTAAGAATTGGCAAGATAACACCCATCCCAGGATCAAGGGTGCAAAAGTAAAAATTCCTTTAAAAGAGACCAGTAGGGCACCCTACTTGTACAAGGGACCCAAAGAAATTGTTTCACTATGCTCAGATGTCCAGGCATTCAGAGGTTACTGCTCAAGAGATTGGCAGACCTTGATGGCAGCCATGTGGTGCTGGTTCTGCAGAAATGTAAGATGCTGGAGTTAGGGGAATTTTCTTCCTGGTAACAAGTAATATTCCTGGGGTTCAGTCTAACAACTTCCTACTCATATTGAAACAATTTGTTTCCCTGAGAAGGGAGCCAGCATTGATGCTGAGCTAGACAGAACAAAGTTGAGACCTAAAATGAGAACAAAACACATGAGGCTGGAAAGTATGGCATTGCTTTAACAGAGAGGACAAAAATAAATGTCATGAGGAGAAACACTCTGACAAGCATCACAGAGGGGAATTATCTGGTGAGTCTTTGTGAATTGAAATTTTGGGTTCTACTAAAAGCCTATATAATGAGAGTAGAATCCTTTTTACTTTTAAAGTGTTTGAATTGAGCCATTGTGTAGCTTTTAGTCATTGCTCTGATGACAGCTTTAATGGAAATCCTGCCAGCTTATTCTGGCCCCAGGTTGGCTCACATCCAAGTTTTCTATACATCCAAATTTTCGAATTGGAAGGAAATTGCATGTGATTGGTTTTTCTTTGCTTTCTCAAAATAATGACTTCTATCAAGGGTAGATCAGAGCATTTTGCCAGAATTTATGTGTTTCCCCCATTCTCTTCTCCCCTCCCCAATTCAATTTAAAGCCCACCTGTACTCCCTTTATTTTTTAAAGGATATTCCTTTTCCAATTCCACTCCTCATGATTTTCAGCTCCTCATGATTCTATGAAATTCATCCTTTTCACTGCCTCTGTGCATCCCTTTCCCTCCCACCTCCATCCTAAACCAGGGAGGATATGATGCTTGGAACAGTTCCTGCCATCTTGCAGTTAAAGAGGAGTGTCAAGAGAATTTCAGAGTGCCAGCTCATGTGGAGATGCTGAACGATTCCTGGGATCTCCTATCTTCAGACTTCTTATTACCTGAGATGTTTAAATGATGGTATTGCTTCAGTTTCATTTTCTGTTATATCAGAAGACATCCTAAGGGATCAAGTAATTACCAACCACATATTTTTTACATTTTTTCCTCCATAACTCTTCCCCAACATTGGAGTTGCCCAGTCATATTGGGTCTAAATTTATTCACATCTGCATCTTACTTCCCTCCCTCTCACTTCTCTCCTCCTCTAGTCCTCAATCCCCCTAATCAATCCCTGTCTGGACTCAGAATACAAAGGCCTCTGTAGGAATCAAGAACATTCTTCCAAAATGACAACTTCATCTTCCCACTGTGAGTTTGTGTCATAGGGAGATGACAAAAGGTCAGTGTGGCAGCAGACTCCTACCAACTAGCCTCTAATCATCCTTCTTTTGTAGAATTTAATCCAATTTCCAGTTTTGAACACTATTTTGGCATTTCTTACCTTGGTTTAACCTACTTAAACATTTTCCATAATGCAAAAGCAATTCAAAAAGAAAGATGCTTTTGTAAAGTGTAGGTATTTTTTAAAGTTTGGATGGCAAAAAGTAAATGCCTTGTCTTCTCTTATCTGCATGATGGTGTTTTAGAGACCTGAGCTTTGCGTGCTACTGGTATCTATCTGCTTTAACAGTACTTTAATAAATTCAGTTCAGCTAAATTCCCTGCTTTCCCCCGTGCCCTTTCTTTACTGTGACATTATTCTGCTATGATTGATGGCAGTATTGTACAGTGTGCTGGCATATTAAAAAATTGTATTTGTGCTGCCTAACTTGTGACAAAAACTTTAGTATAACTACTAAAGCAATCTCAATTTTCTATCAAGACTAGCTTGGGTTGCTATTGCCGTTTTCAGCTTTTCTCTCTTATTTTTTATGTGTTTGAATGAACTTAGAATCAATTTCAGACTCAGGAGTAGAACATACTTTATGTTTCTGCAGAGATGTTTTTCATCACAAACTAATAAACAGTAGACAAAGCTCTCTGTGGAGTCTGTTCACCAAATCAGATCCCTGCTGTATCACTATTTGGAAAATTAAAACAAGAGAAGGGCTGGGCATGGTGGGGCACGCCTGTAATCCCAGCAGCTTGGGAGGCCGAGGCAGGAGGATCACGAGTTCTAAGCCAGTTTTAGCAACTTAGTGAGGTGCTTAGCAAATCAGCGAGACCCTGCCTCCAAGTAAAATATATATTTTTTAAAAGGCTGGGGAGGTGGTTAAGTGGTTAAGCACCCCTGGGTTTAATTCTCAGTACCAAAAATAAAAACAAAAACAAGAGAAGGGTCAAGAAATCAGGCACATCCACAGACATGTGGCAAACTCTACAATAAGGTTGTTGTGAGGGACTGGTACCAGGGTGTCTCCCCAGAGGTAAAGAGATGATGTGCCACTGTGACAGAAGGTGTCTAATGAATTGGCAATTTTCTTCATGGAGGATACGACTAACTTCTATCCAGACATGAATATCTCTAAATGGATTTAAGTTGGAAAATAGCATTTAGTCATGTTCTTTTTGGATATTTGTTAAATTTTTGTTTGCACATATATAGAAGTTGGTCTCAGGAGAAATAGAATTCAGTCCCCATAACATAGTATTGAGTTTATACAGCATACCCACCCAAATTTGTGCCAAGAACTCTGCTGGGTGTTTTACAAGCAGAGACCACCTAAAATTGACTAGGAACAGTGGATTTGGGGTAAATTACATTCCAAGACAAGGAGGCCTATTTTAAATCCTCTTCAAACAATTTTTTTTTTTTTTAAGTTGGGGATTGAGCTCAGTGGTGCTACATCCACTGAGCTATATCCCCAGTCCTTTTAATTTTTTTTTTTTTTTTTTTTGAAACAGGGTCTCAGTAAGTTGCCTGACTGGCCTGCAACTTGTGATCCTCTTGCCTCAGCCTCTTGAGTAGCTGGGATTACAGGTGTGTGCCATAGCGCCCAGTCTCTTCAAGTGATGTTATATTGAAAAACTGACAGGACTTGATCACAAGGAACTGTGAGCATGACCTTGAGGGTAGAGTGACCATCCTTACGACTTGATGCTCATGAGATGGGACAGTTCCATGAGCCAACAGGGGAAGATGGGGAAAGGAAGGAACCTGGAGTTTCCTCTGACCCCTGACCTGACACTTAGCCCCTGTGTTACTATAGTGGGAACACCCTGAGATGTCCTTCTGTCACTTTTACCCTTGAATGCAAGTAGAGCCTGTGACTTGCTTCTAACCAATACAATATGGTAAATGTGATATGATGTCGCTCCAAAGATAGTCTTACTATGTTCAATAGACTAGGGTGGATATGGCCTTGGAAGGGGACCACATCACAGGGAACTTTGGGCCACCTCAGGAACCTGAGGGCTGCCTCTTACTGAAAGCCAATAAGAAACTGGGGCTCTCAGTCACTCAGCTGCAAGGAAATGAATTTTTTTTCAACCTGGAATGATTTTGAAACTGAATTCTTCCCCACTCAGTTGTCCAGGTAAGGGTACAATCCATTGTAACACCTCCATTACAGCCTCATGAGATCCTGAATAGAAGAACCAGACCAGCTGTGCCCAGACTCTTCCCTTGGGAACTTTGAGGTAGCAAATACATACTGTTTTTTAAGCTACTAAGATTGTGGTATTTTGTTATGGAACGATAGAAAGGTAATACAGGAATTAAGAACAAATTCTTTTTCTTTCTGAGTCTCATTTTCCTCATCTTCAAAATGGGTGTAATAACTCCTGCCATAGATTGGATCAGGTATGTCCCCAAAGGCCCGTGTGTTAAAAGCTTGATCCTCAGCTTGGCACTATTGGAAGGTGGTGGAAACCTTTACAAGGTGGGGCCTAGTGAAAGGTCATAGGTCACTGGGGTCTTGCCTTCAAAAGGCATGTGAGATGGCAGTCTCTTCCTTCCTCTCATTCATTCCAGCCATGAGGTGAATGGACTTCTAGCACATATTACTGCCATGATATTCTTCCTTATAATAGGCCCAAAAGAACAGGTCCAATCAGCCATGAACTGAAAACTCCAGAACTGTATGCCAGAATAAACCTTTCTTATTTTAAGTTGGTTATCTCAGGTTCTTGTTATAGTCAGGGAAAGCTGACTAATGTACCTAATGATAGGAGGTTAATCACAAATAAAATAATTGTTCTTACTAAAAAGGCAACTCTTTTATTGTATTATCAAAGTATAAGAGATCCAGAACACCAGGCTGGTTCTCAAGAGCTGAAGTCCAATCCTGGATCCTATCCCACAGGAGTCTAGGGAACACTATGCAGAAGTAAAGGAGAAAGAAAGATAATTGCCTTTCTGATTCAGATCCCTCTGAGGCCAACATAGGAGTCTACTAAATCTTTTTCCAGTCACCCTCTACACAGCAGTTTATGCCAAGCACTGATAATACCCAGAGGAAAAGGAAGTTCTCCTTGACCTTGACAGTGCCCACTGTCAGACTCTAAAACCAACTTTGGAATTCTGTGCTCAGAACTGGGATTCCCATATCTGAAAATGACCAATTTCGAGCTCCACATATTTAGGCTGCAGTGAGGGACTCTGAGGCTGCTTACCTCCTTGGTTGTCTTACACCTGAGTTGAGCAAGGTTAAGCTTTTCAGTGGGGCATGAGTAATCTACCTATGGGAAATAGGTGAGAACCAAGGTCAAGGACAAGGTAGGACCTTAGCACCAATGTCATAAACCACCTGGAATCTCCTCACAAGGTAGGACACTGTGTTAATGACATTTCAAGAAAGGCAACCCCATTTTTAACCCTCTGAAAGAGGACTCACCATGCACCCTTTTACTTTGCTAAAGTGGAAAGACCATGAATACTCTCCATCTTACCATTGAAGTTGTAAAGTTTTGGAAGCTGGGCCATTCAAAATATTCACAAGCTCTTTTTGAAATATTTTTAGTTGTTTAGATCTTTCATTTAATTAATTAATTTATATGGAGCACCAAGGATCAAACCCAGGGTCCCACACATGCCAGGCAAGTGCTATAGCACTGAACCACAACTCCAGCCCCTCAGAAGCTCTTGAAAATCAAATGCTAATGAGTATGGGATTGCAAATTTGGCTTTCTGTGTTTTCTTCGTTAAGTATCTACAGCAATGCTACATTGAATGATTTGTCAGCCTCAGCAAATTACATCCGTCATTATAATAGAATCTTGACAATAGATAAGTGGAAGAGCCCATCGCAACCACATTTTCCTACTCTGAGTAATCTGATATCCATTGTCTCGTTAGCACCAATTTCATTCCTGATTATCTGCCTGCCTCCAGATAGCCTTAGAAAACTAGTATTTTTCCTGGTTTTTGCTCTTTGCAATGGAAGTGAAGAACAAGTAAAGCATGGTGGTTAAGTGCCCAGCCTCTGGAGACAGACAGATGAAAAATAAATCCAGCTTGGCCATTTATCAGTTCTTTATTCCTGTACAATTTTACTTGACCTTTCTGAATTTGAAATTATACTAGTAAAAGTATGCTAGTAAAGCATCATCACAAAACCTGAACTTAGGAAGTTCTCATTAATTATAGTGTTAATATCATCATCATTATTATTAATACATTATTAATTGCTCTTGTGACTTTGGCTTTGTAGTATATTTAGGTTTGTTATATAATCACTAATGTCTCTAGGATAGTATGGGTCAAATGACACCAGGTAGATTATCAAGAGTCTAATTCAGTTTAAAACAATGCTCTATTCTAATAGTTGGAAAATTCTCTCTGAAAAGGGTCAGCTAGAACATATCTGAGGTTTTCAGGCCATATGATCTGTGTTGCAACAACTTAACTCTGCTGTGGTAGTTTGAAAGCAGCCATAGACAATCTGTAAGTGAATGGATGTGCCTGAGTTTCAATTAAATGCTATTTACAAAAAAATTGGTGCTGGGCTTACATCTATAATTGGTCCATGACCCATACCTGTAATCCTAGCTAGCTTGGAGGTGAAGCAAGATGATAGTAAGTTTAAGGTCAATTTGGGCAAATTAGCAAGACCCTGCTCAAATTTTTTTAAATAATAAAAAGAGCTAGGCATATAGATTGGTGGTAGAGTATCCCTAGATTTAATTCCTAGTACCACCAAGAAAAAACAAAAAGGCTGGATCTGGCCCATGGGGTGTGCCAGCCCCTGCTCTATCCCTGTTCCCGTGTCCAGCAAGGTACTCCTAAACAGAACTCTCATGGGAAGAGCACATGGCATAGTGGAGACAATGGCATTTGAGCCTCAACTTTGTCATATAATGACTCTAGCATTCTGGGAAACTTACTTTGCAGCATTCTCAGAATATTACTTAATTCTTCCATGCACAGATTCTTCCTTTGTAAAACTTGGGCAATAGTACTTTCTGTTAAGGGTTACTGAGGATAAATGATCCCAAATATATAAAAGATATATAAAAGAAATAATATGCAAACAGGATGATGTGTGTATATTTCAGATTTTTTTGGTCGGAATGCACTTCTTATTTGTCCAACTAGATTGTGAATGTGTTCGATACTACACAGCTGTCACCTATTGTTTTTTTATCTGTCTCAGCCTCCTCTCTGGATCTTAGAAAAGTCATCTGCACAGAGCAGGATGTTGCCAGCATCCTAAATTTTGTCTTTTGCAAAGAACCAATGGTGCTTAGCTGAGAATTAACAAAACCAGCACTTGCCATATTAAACAGAAGATTAATTTGTTGGAAGAACATGTAAAAATAGGTATAAACCAGGGAGCCAGAGCACACTTGCACCACTGACTCCTCTGCTCCTGGACTTCCAACAGCACCTTCAGGAACAATTCCCCTCAATTCCTGATCTATGCCTTGCTCCCTGAAGATCAGAAGTCTCAGGCAGGAGTCACTGAATGGCTAAGATCACCTGCCTATACCCTGACCACAAAGAGGCAAGGAAAGGAAAGTTTATCCTGACCTTTTGGCCTCTGGAATGAGAGTATTTTACCAAGCCACTTAATGATGTAAGCCTCCCTCCCTCCCCAACAGGAAAGGTTTTGGGGTTGGGTAACTAGAAGAATGACATATGTCTGCCACACTAATTGTCAGGCTGAGTCTCAGACTCTAGGAAACAGATTCAGGATCCCAGCAGAAGAAAAATGTGAGCTGCAGTTGGGATAGTAGACATACTTTATTCAGGGGTGGTGGCAGTCCCCACCCCTAGCTTTCAACCCCCCTGGGTCCTTCCATAGCCCTTTTTATATGCAGGCCAGACAAAGAAGGCACATTGCCAACAGGCTACATAAGTGTGCGTGTGCTCACACACAAGCAAAGGTCTATGAACTTGAGCACACACCCTGGATCAGGGTGTTCATGACCCTGACTACATACTAAAAACATAGCCCACTAAAAGCCTTGATGAGAGAGCCCAACTATAGCCAACTTGGGCCTGCCCAACACTGATCATCTGCTCACCTGGGCCTTTTGTTTATAAAAAAATATTTGGATTACAACATAGTCTACCGCCGCTATGACTTTCATATTGATTGCTTGTCAATCATCAATCAGCTTTCTTCATTGATCCCCTCCAGCAGATATATCAGTGTTCTTACCATATATCTTCACTCTGCACATGTCAAACTGCCTTCAAGCAGGTAGCATACATAACTTTATAGGGTTGCTGTTGCTTATTTTGCCTCCATGAAAGGCAGGCACAGAGAGCCTGGGTAATATATAACCACCAGGAGCATCTCATAATCAAAACTTGTAAGTACACCAGCTCCCTTGCACCTTAACTGGGATCATAATAAAATATGTAATTTACACTGTTTAAAAAAAAACTTCTCCACAGGATTAAACTTCAGTTGAACAACATGGAGTCTGCCTTGATAGTGTTCCCCCTCCTCTTTCTTGTATTACACACATACACACTTTCACTCATGCTCTTTCTCTCCTCCACCGTCTTCTGCCCATATCTCTCAACATCCCAAATAAATTCTGTATACTCAATTTTTGTCTCAGATCTGCTTCTTGAAGGAGCCCTATTAACATATCTCTCTATATCTGAATGCTAGCATACTGTTTTTCAGACTTATCAGGAATATTGAGACAATTGTCACCACAAAGCTCTGCAGTTCACAAGAACAACTGCAGATGCTGAAGCAGGCAAACACAAGACAAGACTATATTTTCTCTCTCTATTAAAGAACCATTTTTAAAATTACTGTACTCCATTCTTATATGAAATCTGCCCCTGTAATGAAAACATTTATGCTAGAGAGACAGAGAGGGAGGAGAGGAGGGGGAACTGAAGAAAATAGGGAGAGAGGCAGGGAAAAGAAGAAAGAAAAAGAAAACAGACTCATTATTTAGGAGAATCAGAAGTACATAAAAGAGATGGGCCTTGAACTTCAGGGAGATAAGCAAAATTGCTTTGAGGCAACAGGGTGAGAGGAGAGCTCCCTACACTCTGGAAAAAGGAGATATGAGAAGCAAATGAGAAGGACTGTAAATCACTGGGTAATCAAAGCAAACGTTATTCTGCAGGGCTCTGCAGAAAGCTATCAGAAGAAGAAAAGTCAGGTCAACCCTCCGTGACTGAAAAAGCTCAGAGCTGTCACGTCTTGAAACTGAAGGGCCTCATCTTGATATTTCCAAGGGCATTCAGTAGCTGGAGTGGCTGCTGTTCCGAGTGGGAAGGAGGGGCTTTGGTTGGATATTCTTGTACAAAGAGGGAGATAACTTGAACATATTTTTTCTTTACCCTACAACCTGAAAAATTGAATTGTGATGATAAAGATCAGGCAATTGTGCTGAAGCACTGAACTCTTCATGAAATAAGAGCCCAAGTGCTAAACTCTAATCTTGTTTCTCTTTGTTGGAAAAAGGGAAAGAACTGCTACTTATGCTATCACTTCATTATTCAGAGGCAGGAAGATGGATTATTAGTCACTATATGCCCTGTGACCAAAATTCTGTCTGATGAAGACAGTCATATAGGCAACCATTCTAAAATAAAGGAGGAAAGGTGTCCATTTGTAGCCAGAGGATAGGAAATCCTAGCTAGGTGTGATGGCACATGTCTGCAATTTCTGTAATCCCAGCTACTTAGAAGGTTGAGGTGGGAGGATCACAAGTTTGAGGTCAGTCTCAGCAATTTAGCAAGACCCCAGTCTTAAAATAAAAAGGGATGGGGATATAACTCAGTGGTAGAGTGTTTGCCTGGTATGCACAAGGCCCGGGGTTCAAAGAAAATCCTTGATGATGAAGAAGGGTAGAGAAGACGTTATGAAAGTGTAAGGAAGTGACTAGTTGTGGAAACAAAATGTAACAAAATAATAGATGAACTCCAGTGATCAACCAAAAAAATATTTAGGAAAAAAATACCTGGAATCAAGTGCAGATGAATAACATTAAAAGCTATTGCTATCTCATTATCCTGCAGAAAGTCAAGTGTGTGAATTCAAACAATAGTGGATAATTCGGTTAATGTAGAAAATTTAGGCCAAAACATATTTATCTGTGGACTTAGAGCCCAATTTTTTTTTTTTTCAGTGCTGGGGATTGAACCCAGGGCCTTGTGTTTAAGAGGCAAGCACTCTATCAATTGAGCTATATCCCTGGCCCCTTAGAGCCCAAAACTTTCATTGTCACCAACCGCAAAAAATCCTAAACTAGATGCCAGGGCTATAGGGGGTTCCCATTGTGGTTCCAAAACTTAACATATGCTGGGCTGATTATAAGTCAGCTCCCTCTCATGATACCACCGTTTCCTTTCCTGAATGTCATAGCTGAGGTCTTACTAGCCTCTACTTGTTATATAGCAGAGAACTGGTAGCCCATCTTGAGTCTTGGAAATGCCAAAAGATTTCTGTGATCAGGGGTGTGGTTCAGGCAGCCCAAATCATTCAGTTCATCTATGGTGGCCAGCAGTGAATGTTTTTTTAAAGGACTCTTTTAGCAGCTGTGGGGAGCTGTTCTTATTTAGCAGAATCAGACTAGGTTGAGCCATGTGAACCAACAGAGGCCTGACTTCTAGGAACTGCCGGGAGGCCTGTGGTGTTGCATGGGAGTAGTTCCCTGTCTCCTTCTGGAATTTTCCCTTAAGAGGATGCCTCCCCTAACTCCACCCTATCCTGTCCATCAGAGAAGAAGCTCCTCCCAGTCCTTGCCCCCTTTATCTGTATGTTATAAATAAAGGAGAGTTGGGCAATTCCATGTCTGGCCAGAGGTGGTATGGCCAGACCCGTCACGCTCCCTCTCATAAAAAAAGTGTATTGACTCTTGTGTGTTCATTGAGTAGATTAGTTTTTTGGGTAATAGATAGAAAAACCGCCAACATCCTCCACCAACAGTTAACCCTTTCATCCTCCACGTGGGATGTGGCAGAGAGGACCCTCACAAGCAGCAACATTTCAAGTGTGGTTAATTCCCTCCATCGACTGTCATGTCTCCATCTGAGATGCTAAGGCATGGTTTTTCCCTAGAGTTAGCTGGAAGTGGTTCCACATAATGATTGTGACCAATATATGCACAGGCATGCAAATGCAATGAAAACCACACTGTATCATTAATAACTGTAGACATTGCCTAGTGGCAGATGTGAAATGAATGAGTTCTGAGCATTTCTTTGCTTAATCTTTGAAAACTGAATTTTGAACTTTTATGAATAATATTAAAGTAGAATGTGAATCCCATTTTAAACAATGCAGCATTTCACATAATGTTATACCAATTTGAATGTGCAAAGAATTGTATCTATTTGTATAAGTTTGAAGAATTTTTTTACTTAATCAAAGATTTTAAGATTTAAAGAGAAGTCAAAATGCTCAAAATGTCAAATTTCAATGACAAAACTCTAATGAAACCTTAGAGATTGAATAGAGCACAGACCAAAAAAAAAAAAAAAAAAAAAAAAAAAATCAGTGACAAGGAAGAGAGAGATGACTGTAAGAGAGATGAAGAGTGAAGCTGAAATCCCTCTGGGAATTTCTAGATTAACCAGATTATCTTTGCTGCCCAAATTCATGCACTTTTTGCAGAATGATGGGACATTAACAGCTTTCAATGTTACTCACCTAAACTTGATTCTAGGTCCATTTTCCTTTATTACTCCCTTTGGATGAGAGCTAGAGCTTATCTATGGATAAATAAGTAGAAATTGTGAATTTGAAAAATTAGCAAGCATTAACATAGGTGCACTTAATGTTAGGAAATGGCCTACATTAGGAAGATGTCAACATTCTCCTTTAATTCAATTTGTGTGTGTGTGCATGCGTGTGTGTGTCTGTGTGTGTGTGTGTTACTGGGGATAGAACCCAGGGCCTCCTGCATGCTAGGCAAGCACTCTACCACTGAGCTATACCCCCAGCCCTTCTTTAATTCAATTTGATATAAATACCCATTTCATATTCAGAATAGGACAATATTCCACTACTTTAGCCTTTTCATGACCATTAACGAAAATAGTGGGGGTAAATCCCACTTTTTATATAGTGTATTTAAAAAATATTTTTTCTGTGTATTATGATGTTGTGACAGATTAAAAAGCCTTTCTAGCTGGGAAGAGACTGCCCCTCCCAGAGCAGGCCAATTCTTAGAGATAGCAAAGAACTCAGCCAGGAGCATGCCTCTGATATGCCAACTAAACCAATCCAGAGCCACACCTCCTCTATCTGGCCCCTCCACCGTAGGAGACAGTGTTCCTCAACTATAATCATCCAGGGCCAGGTACCATGCAAATAAGAGCACCCCTTTAGTTTAGAGCCTGTTCAAATTATTCAACCCTAAACTGTTGACCCAGCTCTGCCTTTGCCTTTTCTGAGGAACCCTTCAAAGTTCTGGGTTAGTGCTTTCCCCTGGCTCCTATATTCTGCCTCCTCCCCATCCTGTGTTTCCCACATGGCCCTGCATGGAGTTCCATGCCTTCTGTACTTAACCACCTGTGTGTGTGATGACCTTTGTTTTCCTGAGTCTGTTCTGTGTTTCCTCTTTTGGGCATGCATGCCTGATCGTCATAAAAAAATGACACACCTTTGTTTTTCAGCACTTGAGATTGAATCCAGGGATGTTTTAACATAGAAATATACCCCCAGTCTCTTTTTTTTAATTTTGAGACAGGGTCTTGCATAATTGCTCAGACTGGCCTAGAACTTGCAATCTTCCTGCCTTACCCTCCTGAATCACTGGAATTATAGGCATGCCCCATTGTGCTGGGCTACAAAATACTTTTAATAACATCTGTTAACAGATTCTGAGAATCTATGGTGTTCACTCAAAGCAGTCAATCACTGATCTCATTAAGTATTGTTATCAAAGAATAGGACCATTTATTAAATTTACAACTATACTTATGAACCAGTAGATGAAATATGTGTGTTATTTTTCTTTTACTGCCTAACAAATTACCACAAACTTAGTATCCTAAAACAACACATATTTATTATCTCTCAGTTTCTATTGGTCAAGAGTTCAGGTATGGCTTAGGTAGGCCCTCTGTTCAGGATCAAACAAGGCTGCAATCAAGGTATTACCTGAGCTGTGTTTCTGTCTGGAGGCTCCACTGGGGAAGAATTCATTTGAATCAGATATTGGCAGAATTCCTTTACCTATAGTCATAAGACTGAGGGCCTTGGCTTTTTGATGGCAATTAACTAGAGAACACCTTTAACTCCTAGACACAGCCTGCAGTTCCTTGTCTGTGTTATTCAGTTTTCTGTTGCTGTGACAAAACACCTGAGAAAATAAACTTAGAGGAGGAAAGATTTATGGTTCATGGTTTCAGAGATTTCATTCCATGATCATCACTTTGCTCCACTGTTTCTGGGTTTGTGGTGAGGTCAAATATCATGGCTAGAAAAAAGTGTGTTCTGGAGCAAAGCTGCTCACCTCATGGCAGTTGGAAAACAAAGAGAAAAAGAAAGAGTGAGAGAGAGGGAGAGAGAGAGAGAGAGAGAGAGAGTGAGAGAGAGAGAGAGAGAGAGAGAGAGAGAAAGTGTCCAGGGACAAAATATGTTCTTTGAAGGCATGTTGCCAGTGACCCACTCTTCTAAATATCCCCACCTCCTGAAGTTTCCACCACCTCCCCATGGTGCCACTAGCTGGGATCTAGTCTTCAACATCCAAACCATACCACGTAGGCTTTCCCACAGGGCCATTTACTTCACCATGCTGATTGGAAAAGTCCCTAAAGCAAATCTAGCATGACAGAGTACTTCTTATGTAATATAATATGATGAGAGTAATATCCCATTACCGTTATCATATTCCATGGTTTGTCAGAAGCAAAACATAGGTCTCATTTTCACTCAAAGAAAGAGGTTTACACAAAGGTGTGAACACCAGGAGGCAGAAATGATGGAGGATTACCACAGAATCCGTTCTCCACAGTTAGTATTCAATTATCAAGTGAAGATCTGAGGAGAAAAATGTATATTCCTCTCAGGTGTCTCCTCTCAGGGAAACGCCAAGCACCTGATGGCCATGGCCCTAAGCAGCAATGTCAGTTCTCCCATGCTCCCTTAGGGCTTTGTGGTCTGTATCTTCACAGTTGTACTTGGAAAGATATCCCACTTCTGAGGCATCAGTGTCTGCAAATGCCGTAGCAACAGCAACGGTATCTCTGGAGGGGATCTCAGCAGACACCAGGTCATCTCAGAGAAGACCAAAGAGGCCTCCTCCTCTCTGCCTTTGAAAAGTGCATATGTAGGACATTCCTTTCCATAAAAGCTAACCTTTGTCTTTTTGGTGTATTTTTAGAGATGAGGTCTCTCTGCATTGCCCAGGCTGGCCTCAAACTCCTGAGCCAAAGCAATCCTCCTGCCTCAACTCTCAGAGAGCAGCTGGGACTACACACATGTGCCAGTGCAACTGGGCAACCAGCTCAAACTCTGTTTTTGTCTGAGCAGGAAGCAAAACAATCAAACAGCTAAGCAGAATTAACTCATCCATTAGCTTGTGATTCAGAGACATACGGCATCAGCTTGACTTTATTTATACCTTATTTTTCTCCCAAATTTGTTTCTGATCTTTTTGTGCAGTTTTCCATAGCACTTCATGGCTGGCTTTCCATGGATCAGGTTTCAGGCTTGTTTTATCCTTGAAAACATCCTTAAGTACTAAGTAAACCGGCAATCTCATCAAGTGGGAGAACTAGCCCCAACGATGCTGAGCTGCTGATGTAAAAGACCTGACTGGCTGAAACTGCCTGAGATTTCTCACATAATGTCTTCATTATGTGGTTGTGCTTCAGTGCTCTGAAATAATAGCATTTTAATCTTAGGTTCACCCATCACCATCTGAAGAGAGGAGAAAACACCAAGGATATAAAATACTGAGGAAAGGTGAGAGTACCGCCTCATTATCCATAAAATACATTTCATTTCAGCACTACAATATACCTCTTCTCCTTACAGTTCTAGGAGTTATTCGGTCTTATGCATTCAAACTTTAACTTCATGGCTTACCATGAGAAAAGTCTCATGTTGCTTTAACATTCTAGTTTTTGTGAAGCTGTTTTCTCTGTAAATAATGAATTTCCTTATGTTTTCTGAAATGCACTTATCATCTGTCCTGGTGTTCTACAAAGGAAATGCACAAGAGCAGCAGCATTTAGCCTAGGATATATTAGTTAAATTCTGAATAGGAAACATCCTGGGCGATGTAATGGATCAGAAATGTAATAATTAGACATGATTACAAATAAACTTCTCTCTTTTATTCTGGAGAAATTACAAATAAAGTTCTCTCTTTTTTCTGAAGCCCAGTAAGTCCTTAGCCTTTCCTATCACACTAAATGAGTCCTTCCCCTACCCCCTACATTTAAAGCTATCTCTAATCCTCTGAATTTCTTCAGTGGCATCTATCATATTTACCAGCATTTAAATCCCCACTCTGCCGCATACAAACTATACAAACAAACCCATACATATGCTTAACCTCAGTGAGTCTCAGTTACCCCATCTATCAAATGGGGCTATAATAGCATCCACTGTATTGTGTTGTGATGATTACATTGACACCACAAGCCAAGTACAGGGCTACCCAGTGCCCAGCCTATGACAGGCTCTTGTCTTCCCTTCTTTATACCTGTTATCACCTTTAGATTCTTCATCTCCCACCCCACAGCTTTAGCAATCATTGCATCTGGATGATGCCCATATTAAAATATGCAACCTTGGCATCTCACCTGGTCTCCACTCTTGCATCTTTAACTCCATGATGAACTTTTCTCTTTGACAATTCAGCTTCCCCTCAACATCAGTCTATGTGAAATCAATCTTCTTTTTTTTAATATTTTGTTTTAGTTGTAGGTGGACACAATATTTTATTTTTATGTGGTTTTAAGGATGGACCCCAGGGCCTCACACGTGCTAGGCGAGCACTCTACCACTGAGCCATGACCCCAACCCAATCTTATTGGGGGGGAAAAAAAAGTCCCCAAAAGCAGTTCATAGTTCAGAAAAGTTAATTCTGGAGTTGCCATTTGACCCAGCAATTCCAACTGCAGGTATATACCCAAGAGTGATGAAAACATATGCCTACACAAAAACTTGTACATGAATATTTGTAGTAGCATTATTCATAAGAGACAAAAATAGAAACAACCCAAGGGCCCATCAACTGATGAACAGATAAATAAAATGTGGTGTAGCCATAAAATAGAATAATATGCAGTCACATAAAGGAATATAATACTTATTTAATGGTTGTGTTATTTAAAAAATATCTTTGGTACATATGGAATTTATCATTGGTATATGAGGTAAGGCAGGGATATTACTTATTCCTATAACATTTATTGACTACTTCTTTTTCCCAGTGATTTGAGATGATGTCATCTTTATGTATTCGATTTCTGTATGTATCTGAGTGTACTCACTTCTGGGCATTCTGTTTTGCTAATAGACCAGTATGCTATTCTTAAGTTATTTAGGCTTTTAAAAATGCCTTAATGTGTTTCAGTGCTGGTCCCACTTCCATGGGTTTTTTTCACTAAATTTAGCATCAGGTGATCTAGCTTAAAACTGTTAAGTTTTCATTGAGATTTTGTTAAATTTACAAATTAATTTACACAGTAATATGGTCCTTCTATTTGTAGAAAGGTTATTTTTTTGCCTTCAGTGGTATTTTAATTTTTGCTTTTTTTGCACATTTTTATTGACAAACATATTAATATATTTTTTGTTACTGTTATATATGAAATATTTTCTTCCATGAAATCTTCCAAAAGATTGTTTGAATATATGTAAACAACTGATTTTTATATGTTGAGTTTGTACTTGGTAATCTAGTTGAGCTATCTGACTGTTTGTAGTAGCTGTTAATAAAATATCTTGAATCTTCAAAACAAAAAAAAAGTTACTCTGAGCTGGTGTTGGGTTGACCCAGTAAATGAACAGGTTGGGTCTTTTGATTTGTGTTGTCTGTGCAAAAAGAAGTTACTTCCTGGAATTTTCCTATTTCTTGTGCACTGCGTCATAAATCACACAAACAAAAACTTTTCCTTTCAAAGTCCTGTGGCATGGCCAGATTCTAATAAAACTCTGTTCTTCAAGCTAAAAACAAACAAACAAACAAGAAAAAGGAACATAATACTGATACAGGCTACCACACGGATACCTCATCTTCATCTTGGAAACATGCTAAATGAACAAGTCAGAGACAAGTCCAGGTATTATATGGTGCAGTTTACATGAAATATCCAGAATAAGCAGCTCCACAGAGATAGAAGTGTTTGCCAGGAGAAGAAGAATGGAGGAATCAGAAGATGACAGCTAATGAATAGAGGGCTTCTTTTTGAATAATGGGAATGTTCTAGAATTAGATAATGCTGATAGTTGTACAATACTATGAATACACTAGAAGTCACTAAGATTTATACTTACAAAGGCCAAAATGAGAATCTATGTCATGTGGATTTATCTCAATTTTAAAACAAGAAAAAAAAAAAAAAAAAAAAAAGGAACCTCATAAATGGGAGTGCTACTATCCAGTGGAAGGAAGGGGAAATGATCCAGAGAAGCGGAAGGGGATTGTTGATCTCCAGCAAACCAAAACACTCAGGGCCACTAGATGAAGATCCTGAGAAGGTATCACTAAATTCACTTCCAAGAAGTATTCAAAATCTGACTTCTAAGACTCAACCTAATGGATCATTATGCAGTTTTGCTG
Organism: Sciurus vulgaris; assembly: GCF_902686455.1. Taxonomy (NCBI): domain Eukaryota; kingdom Metazoa; phylum Chordata; class Mammalia; order Rodentia; family Sciuridae; genus Sciurus; species Sciurus vulgaris. The sequence continues at coordinate 118,345,307 of NC_136470.1, forward strand.
GAATATTTTCAAATGCAGACCAAAAGACCAAGAAAGGAGGTGGAGATTGGAAGGTGGAAATAGCTAAAGGAAGAAATTGAAGTGGAAAAGAAATTTTTTAGGGAATACATTTATTATATTCTTGATTGTCAGGTAGAAATGAAAGGGTAATAAATCATTTCCTCCAAATGCATTTAATAATTCCAATTTATTTTCTTTTTATGTCATTCTCTTTCTCCTTCTTTCATCAAAAGTTTGATGTAAATAAAAAAAAAAGTTTGAGGTAAATAAGAGTTCTGGGATTTTACAACATCTAAAAAATAAAGCAACATTGAGTCCCAAGAGGACTCAGCCTGAAGTCAGTTTCTTTGGAGATGGCCTGTCAGATGACCTGATTCAAGATGATAAGAATATATTAGGGAGTTTTCAAGACATGCTGTACTTGCTCCATCAAAATTTTATTAGTTTTCTGATTTTTGGGAAAAGTTTTCATAGAAAAATCCTGGGAGGAAAACATTCCCAAATCAACCCCTCAGACTGTGAAATAGAGCTTAATAGCTACTAATTGAAGGAGTCCATGTGTTCCCACAGATGGCTGTTCCAAAGTGAATCATGCTTATCAATTTGAGAAAACAGAAAGAAAAGAACAAGGAGTATAGAACTTTATGATTTAGCCATGCCTTATTCAGGGTCTCATGAATGACCAAAGTCAAATAATCTGGAGTTAGTCAGTCCTTCCCAAGTTCTTTACTTCCCAACCTCAATTTGTGTAACAAAATGTTTCCAAAAGGACAGAGACTGGCTTCTGGTCCTCTGTGGTACCTAATACCATCTGAAAATGATTGAGAATATCATACGTCCTCTACCTGGTGTCTTAATTTACTAAGGCTGCTATAACAAAGTACGATAAACTGTGAGGCTTAAACAACAGAAAATCATTGCCTCTAAAAAAAGGAAGAAGGGTTGAAGAAGGAAGGACCCTGAGGGAAGGGAAAAGAGATGAAAGTATAGAGGAGGAGGAGGAGAAGGAGGAAGAGGAGGAGGAGGAGAAGGAGGAAGGAAGGAAGGAAGGAAGGAAGGAAGGAAGGAAGGAAGGAAGGAAGGAAGGAAGGAAGGAAGGAAGGAAGGAAGGAAGGAAGGAAATTAAAATAATTATCTCACCATTTTGGAGGATGAAAGTCTGAAATCAAGCTGTCAGCAGGACTGGTTCCTTCTAAGGGACTCTCCTTGTCCTAAAGATGGTCATTTTGTCCCCAGGTCTCATCACATTATTTCTCCTTTATTTGTCTTGGTCTAAATTTCCTCCCAAACTTATTTTAATATGATTATCTTTATAAAGACCCTATCCACATTTAAGGTCACTTGCTAAGGTACTGAATGTCAGGACTCCAACATACCTTTATTGGGAGACATAATTTAACCTGTAACACTGTTCTGTACCACTTATGGAAGAGCTGAACAAGTTGCCTTTTAACATCCAGGAAACTCTGTCAGGGCTGAACCTAGAGAGGTTTGGTTCTGTGTTGACCAGGAGGGACTGGGACCAGGGGTCACAGAGTGGTTCAGGAATAAATATGCACCCAGACTTAGAAATAAAAAAAATATGTGGAATCGCCAGGAGTCCTGAGGACAAAGCAGCAATCAGATGACCTAGAATCTGGTACGGTTGACATTCACAGGCAAAAATCAGAGTCTTTGTGCCTTGAAAACATCATAGGTACTCAGCAGGAATCTGTTGAAGTAAAAAGAAACACAGAGAGAGGACCAAGTTGGGCACAAATGCAAGACAAAGGCAAAACAGGATTATATCATCTAGGAAGTCTCAGTTGTAACCAACAGAAACTGATCCTGGCTCATTTTAACAGAAAATGGATTCATTAAGAGGATATTAGGAATACAAGGAAACATCTGGAAGTGAATGATACATTCATTATCTTATGGTGGCAGTAGTTTTACAGGTGAATACATATGCAAAAATTATCAAATTGTATACTTTAATATGCAATTTATTGTATGTCAGTTATGCCTTAATAAAATTGTTTTCTAAAAAAGACATCAGAAATTCAAGTCACACTGATACTGAAAGCATAATTTAGTACAATTTGGAAAGTTCTGTGAGTATACATGAAAGTTGAACAAATACTTATTCATAAACTTACATTTCCACTTCTTAGTAACTACTCAATAGAAATGCACACAAGTCCTCACCAAAAACATGTACAGCTATGTTCATTGCAGTGCTATTCATATTAATCAAAACTAAAACTTCCTAAATATCATCTACAACATATGGTATACAAAAAGGGTAACCTCTACAGGCCTGGGTTACTCAAAGCCTGTCCATTCCCAAGGTCTTCAGCAATGGCCCTCAGTCCGGTTCCTGACTGAAAAGAGTATCTTTCTGTCCCTAAAGCCTGGAGTATGGCAGCTAGTTTACACTAGCAATACAATTTATGGCAACTGCATTTTTGTATGCCTGAGACTTTGGGACACACTGCATTGGTTTGACCTATGAGGGTCTAGATATTGAGTGGGTAAGGTCATCATATGGGCACTGTACGTCTACGTGGCTGGCTTGCAATACACATCCTGGGCACCAGAGCTCAGATGGTCTTCCTTGGTGAGCAACACATTGAATGTGTTGTCACATATCATTGCTGTGAATTAAGTAGTCTTGTGACTCTACTGGGAGAAGACAACTAGAAGTTTGTGCCTCATTTCCCTTATTCACCTCAGCCCTATTCCCTTTTCTGATTTTAATTTGCATCCTTTCACTGAACTAAACCATAACCATGAATGTAACAGTTTTTCTGAGTTCTCAGACTTTCCAGTAAATCTTTGAATCAGAGGGTGATCTTGAGGAATCCTAACACAAATGATAAATATTCCAGAGAAAACTTTGGAGGGTCTTCTCATAGTAGCAGGGAATAATTGGCTGTAGTTGAACACAGCTATGTGCCTACTTAATAAATCATAAAAGCAAGACCCCAAAAGATCAAATTATACCTAAATATAGATACATCAAACTATATTTAAGAATAAAACTTGGGGCTGGGATTACGGCTCAATGGTAGAGTGCTTACCTAGCTAGTGTGAGGCACTGGGTTAGAGCTTCAGCACATAAATAAATAAAGGCATGTGTTCATCTACAGCTAAAGTATTTTTTAAAAAAAGAATAGAACTTAAGAGTGTTTATAGGAAGAGCTAGGACTATAACTCAGTGGTGGAGAAACTGGTTTCCATACCCAGCACCAAAAAAAAAAAAAAAAAGAAGAACGAAAGAAAGAAAAAAATATTTCTAGAAATACAAAAATATCAAGGTGAAATATGAAAACATGACCCATAATGAGAATAATTATTCTATCGAAACTAACCCAAAATTAACATAGATGTTAGAATTAAAAAATAACATTGAAACAGCTATTTCAAAATATTAAGTAGAGACATGAGAAGTATAATAAAATAAATACAAGTAGAACTTCTAAAGATAAAAGTAAAAATGACGAATATAAAAGGTACACAGGATGGGGTTAACGGCAAATTAGACAAGGCAAAGGATTAGAGCATTGAAAATGTAAAAACAGTATCCAAAATCAAACCCAGGGGGGAAAAAAATACAAAAATCAGTGAGCTGTGGGACTATTCAAGTGGCATGATACACAGTTACCCAAACTCCAAAAGAGGAGGGCAAAGGAGATGTTTGAATAAATATTGGCCCCAAATTTCCATACTTGATGAAAACTAAAGCCCAGAGATCTGAGCTCAATTAATAACAATCATGAGAAGCATAAAATAAGATACCAAGATGCTTGATAATAATGATCAAAACCAATGATGAAGAGAAAAATCCTAAATGATTTCATGTGGTGGGACAGTGTTTCAGAGTCACCGGAACAATCTGGGACTGTGCCCAGGAAATAAGGTTTTATGGTATTATCTTTTTAGGTTTTTTAAGAGCCATATGCCATCTAGAAAGATTAGATTAGAAGAGAAATAATTGGGAAGAAAGAGACAAATTAGGAGGATTTTAACTGGTAATCCAGTGAATCTGGCAGATCTAAACTAAGGTTGTGAAGTAGCGAAGGAAAGTAGTAGAAATTTAAGAATTAAAATCGACAGCACTTGGAGAGTCTCTTAAAGGCAAAAAACAGAACTTACTGGGTACTGGTAGATAGTGTCAAAATCAGGGGGAAGATCATGATTTAATTTGTACATGCTAAATCCAGGGTACATATAGTTTTTCCATTTAAACTTGGGAAGGATATCTGGCTAACAGATATAGGTTTGGGAGTCACTAACACATAAATTGAATGTCTGCATGCTGCAGCCTTCTTACAACATCATCACCTTTAATATACCCAAATAAAATCACCTGAAATTCAATTTCATGCATGTAAGTGCAAGAAATCTGGGCCCACACAATATTCCAAGTACAAAGTGAGGAGGGAGGCTAGGATCCAGACCTCTGAGGAGGGGAGCACTGGCCAGCTGCTACCCTTGTTAGGTAATAGTGAAATGTGAACAAATAACATAGCGAGGTCACGGTGTTTCTTTGAATTGCCTTCAGAGAATAACTGAGTAACTTATAGAACAACAACAGGTGTACTAACCCTGAGAATAAACAAATGGAAACAAAGGAAACCAATTAAGAAATAGGTCAAGGAAAAAAAAAAAAATCAGTGGACCAATTCCTGACAGTGTCTACTGAGGTCATTGTAAAATTGGGATTTATGGTCACAGGTTTCTCAATGTATTTCACAAGAAGTACTACATTCATAGCACAGACTAACAGTGAAACACTAAGCTAAGTTTACTGGGTCATTAACCCCAGCACCCACATTAACATAGGATTGACTTGTAGATGAAGCCCCCCTGAGTGGCATGGTTGCCATAACAATTCCACAAAGGACCAACTAGGACCAAAAACTTCCCTGTCCAACAGGGAAAGAGGAGTTAAACATCTGATCAGCAAGCACTGCAAAAGGTAGAACCCAGTTCTCCCGGTAAATTTCAAATAGTAATAAATCTGAACGCAGCATTGTTTCCTCTGCCATTCTCTGCTGGGAGATGACCCACTCTCTCTCTCTTTTGAGGGTGTTCTTTGAGTCTTACTCCACTTACAACTCTTGCTTGACTTTTTGTGTCTGACTTTAAATTTTCTTTGGTTGACACAAGAAACAAGGTTTGGAGTTTTCGCTCCCCACTCTCATGTGACACCCTTATCTCTGGACTCAGAAAAGGGCCATGGGTGTTTGAACCTAGACTTCTGAGGAGAAGCCATGTTAGTACCCCTGAGAGGTAGCAATAATGCTGATTTGGGTAGCAGTGAAATACTACAAATTGGATTCAACCTCTACTACAGAAGTAAACTACTGCTGCTGCAGTACAGGCGCTGGGGTGCAGAAGTGTTGCAGGAGCGAATCTGAGAACAGGAGGCAACCTGAAACAAAGGGGAGCAGATTCCTTCTTATTCCTTCATGAATGCCATTGCTTTCCCCTGGCAAAGCTTAATGGGAAGCAGCAGGCAAAGCAGAAAAGCAGTTTATAGAATCCCAGCATCACTCAGTACAGAATGATGAGTTTGGAGACAATAACGGATGTACCTCATTTGGGAAGGCAGGTGGCCAGCTACCTTATTTTCTTTCTTATTGTTCTCATCAGGAAATGTGGTTCCAAGAAATGGTTGTCTTTTTCCCTCACATTTTTTAATTGGTGCATTATAGTTGTACATGATGGGATTTGTTCCTTCATATTCATACATGCACACGATATGACAATATATGTTGTTGGCCAATATGGCTCCCCAGCACTCCCTCCCTCACTTCCCACCTCCCATCCCCTGGTCCTGTTCCTCTACTGATATCCCTTTGATGTTCATAAGATTTCCCCCCACCTTTCTTTTCCTTTTTCCTCTCAAGCTTCTGCACATGAGAGAAAACATATGTCCCTTGACCTTCCAAGTTTGACTTATTTCTCTTAACATAAGGATCTCTAGTTCCACCCATTTTTCTGCAAATGGCAATTTTATTTTTCCTTATGGCTGAATAAAACTCCACTGTGTATATATTCACTACATTTTCTTTATCCATTCATTCATCGATGAACACCTAGGCTGGTTCCATAGTTTCTCTATTGTGAATTGTGCAACTATAAACATGGGAATGCATGTATCACTGTAGTATGATGACTTCAGATCTTCAGGATAAATACTGAGGAGTGGTATGGCTAGGTCATATGGTGGTTCCATGCCTAGTCTTTGGAGGAACCTCCATATTGATTTCTAATTGTACTCATTTAAATTGTCACCAACAGTGTAGAAGTGTTCCTGTTTCTCCACATCCTCTCCAGCATTCATTATTATTTGTATTCTTGATGCCTGTCATTCTGGCTGCTGTGGGAACTCAGTATAGATTTGCATTTCCCTAATTGCTAATGATGTTGAAATTTTTTTCATATAAGGAATGGTTGTCTTAAGTCTTGCTTGGTGGTCACATGGAGCTGATTGTACTTCCCAAAGGGAAGGTAAAGCATGATTTCTGTTATAGGTGATCCCTCTTCTAGGGACAAGGTAAACTCTGTTCATTTGAGGGGAGAGAGCAGGAGAGATGACCCAAGCTAGGACAAAAATGAAGTTAGTTATAAATTTTTTTAAATATTTTTTTCAGTTGTTGATGGATCTTTATTATTATTTTTGTTTATATGCGGTTCTGAGACTCGAACCCAGGGGCCTCACACATGCTACGCAAGTGCTCTACCACTGAGCCATGACCCCTGCCAAAACTCTTTAAAAATGTTCCCATGGTTTGAACACGTTTCTCTGAAACCCGTGCTGAAATTTGATTGCCATTATGGCAGTGCTGAGAGGTGAATAAGTCACTTAGACACATTTAGTCGTGTGTCTTTCTCCCATGAGGATTGTCACTCTGAGGACTGGAGTGGTTACTAGGAGAGCAGGTTGTTATAAAGCAAGTCCACCCCATTTGCCTCTTTCCACATGTGCTTGCTTGCCCTTCCACTTTCCCCCATGAGATGAAGCACCACAAGGCTCTCACCAGAGGCCATGCAGAAGCTTGTGTGATTTATTTGGATTTCCCAGCCTCCAGAACTCTGAGCCAAAATAAACTTCCTTCTGTTATAAATTACCCAGTCTCAGGTACTATTATTGCAACAGAAAACAGACTAAGACAAATGTGTCCTTTAGTTCTTACATGTTTAAAATTAGTAAAATGAAATTCTTCATTCTTTAGATGTTCTAGCCAATATTAAACTTCAAATGCTAGTTTCTGCCTGACAACTGCCTCCATCAATAGCAAGAAACCCAACCACAGAAGGGAGGAAACTGGCTATGCTAGATGCCAAGTAAAGGCACCTGTTACAAGGCTGCCTCTTGGCAAAACAAAAGAAGCAAGCTTCTCATAAGGACAGAGGTGTGAGAAACAATGCAGATGGACCACCGAAATTTAGGCACCTGCTGTTAAGGAGTGTGTGGGGGCCGGGTGGCAAAACAGTTCTACATAAGCTGTCTGGTAGAAAGTCATAAAAACACTAAGGGAAAACCCTTAGGAAGGAGAAAACCTTGACATGCTCTTGAAAAGCAGACTTGTATATGAATTCACAGCTAAACAAATGAAAGGAACTCAACCCATGCTGTCATTTTGAGCTACTTTTCCAATTCTGGAGGACGGTGGTGATAATAGCACTTTTGTTGCTCTACCCCTCTTCAACCTTATATTCTTCTTGAGCTTGACAAGCCTAGAGTTTAAAACATTGCTTTCATTGGGAAGCATCTCAGAATCACAGGCTGTCAGATCTAGGCAGGACCTTGGAGCAAGAGAAATCATAAAGAGCTAAAAGGAATTCTGTAGCAATAAAAATTTTATAACTATAAACAAAGACCTCTGGGGAGATAGAGTTATATGTGAGTGTCTGAAAACTAATATTAAAGAAGGAAAGATATTGTTTGGAATAGTTCAAGGAAATAACTCAGGAAATTTTTAAAACAATGCAACTGTGGCTTAGAGTGAGAATTGCATTGTAATACTGAAGATAGAAAGTAATGGCTACTTTTTTCATTTTGATGAAATGTGTCATACAATTAAATAATACAGGGACCTTTCATTCAGGAAACTTAAGCATATCATAAATATATTCTGACTAGATAATATTATTATTGTTCAAATTTTTATAAAGATGTAGGTTCCTCACATATAGGAGAGTTGGAGGAATTTGGGTATAAACAGGTATTATCCCAGTCATACTTACAGAGCCCAGCAATGAGCGATCATCACCATCAAGAGGAGCCTGCCCTCATCCCAGCAACTGGGGAAGCTGAGGCAGGAGGATTGCAAGTTTGAAGTCAACCTGGGTAACTTAGAGAGACCCTCTGTTAAAAAATAAAAATAAAATTAAAAGGGTTGGGGATGTAATTCAGTGGTAGGGCACCCCTGGGTTCAATCCCCAGTACCAAACAAAACAAAACAACAACAAAAAACAGACAGCTTCCCCTCTGTTTCCATCCTAATTCAGCTTGATCCACCAAATCATATCTACTGTTATACAGTATACTATCCATAAGTAAAGCACCACATAAATTCATTAGTAATCACGAAGAATTAGTGTTTGTTGACTGCCTATGTGCTAGTTATTCTCTTTCACAAAGTTATTCTATTTCTTTAAATTAAAACCTTTTGTGGTCATGATTTGGCACACTGAGAAATGATAGCATCAAGTAAACAGCAATAATGTAGCTTGGTTGAGGTCATAAGACCAGAAATGCACAGGAAGTAAAAAGTGATTGTCATTGTTTGGAAGTGCAGGCTCTTTGTGTCATGGGGATAAGGAAGAACCTTGATCCTACAGCTGTTACTCCAGCCACAGAAATATAGACCTAAAATAGTTCACTAGTGACAAGGACTTTTAAATAGAAAGAATGACATCCCCCAAATTGGTTGCTATGCTTTTCAGCTTAGTTCATTTATTAGTGTGTGTGTGTGTGTGTGTGTGTGTGTGTGTGTACACAACACACATATAAAGTACCTACTGTGCACCAGGTCATTCTGCTTAGAAATAGAAATGGATACAAAACAGCTATTGTGGCAGTTTTTGTAATGCTTAAACATTCGAGATTCGGGTCAAATAGGACTAAGTTGGAAACCTAAATGTGTCAATTACTAACGCTGTGCTGTCAGGCAAATGACTTGACTTCTCTGAGTCTTATTCCTATGTTACAGGACAGTTGTGAGTTGGTTCAAGCTAAGCTCACAATAGAATGTTTAACACCTAGTAAGTCATTGACAAATGACTGTTAGTAGTATCAGATTTCAATATTTAATAATAATTTAAGTAATTATTTGAACCCTGGGAGTTTACAATCTTGTTTGAGGAAGTTGACATACCTCTTTATAAAGTGAACAGTGTTGTTATAGAGGCTCAGATAAAACTCATTAGGAGGTATTTGTTTCTAGCAGAAGAGAGAAGCAATTGGGAAAGGTTTTACAAAGGATATAACACCTGAACCATTAAGAAGAGTAAATTTCTCTCTTTCTTTTTTTTTTAAGAGTAAATTTCTAAATAGTAGATTGTCATCTAAGTACTCTCTAAGTCTGTACCTGTGATGATAACACAAGAGTGGACAGAGCAACTGAAAACAGATTCGAGTTGTTATGGGTTGAACTGTGTCCAAATTCATATGTTGAAGGCATAGCCTATATTCCAGTGGAGACAAAACAAAAAACAACAACAAAACAGACTAAGAAAAAACATAGAGAAATAGCAAACTGTGATTCATGTTCTTGGGGAAACTCTTATAACAGGACGTAAAAATTGAAGTTTTAACTGAGGCTGTGAGGTGTTATTGATTTTATATTCAAAAAGAGATACCTGGGCTCTTGCTAATCAAAATGGAGTACCCTGAACATCAACATCACAATGGAACTTTTTAGAAACGAAGAATCTCAGACTATACCCCAGACCTATCAAGTGAAAGATTGAGAAGAATTACACTTCTTATTAGAACCATCTGACATTTCCAAGGTGTAACCAAAATTGTATTTTACAACTCAAATCTCTTATCCCATTGTGTTAGTCAGCTTTTCCTCACTGCTGAAATATCTACAAAAATCAACTTAAAGAAAGAAAGATTTACTTTGGCTCACATCTTCAGACATTTCAGTCTATGGTCGGCTGTTTCCATGTTTATGGGTCTGCAGTAAGGCAGTGCATCGTGGTGCAAGGGTGTGACAGAACAAAGCTACTCACCTCATGGCAGCCAGGAAGGAGAGAGAGAGGAAGAGTCTAGGGAGAGAGAGGGAGGAAGGGGTCCAGGACAAGTCCTAACAGGCACACCCAAGGACCTGCTCCCTCTTCCCACTTCCTACAGTTTTCACCACCTCCCAGTGGTCCATTCAGCTGGGAACCTCAATGGATTAACTGATGAGATCAGAGCTCTCATGATTCAATCACTTTCTAAAAGTGCACCTCTGAACAGTGCTACACTGAAGACTCTCCTTTTGGTGGCAGGTCAAACATATTTACTTCTAGGCCTGAGGTATGGAGCCTGGGGTAGAAATATTGTCCTGGGGTCATTGTAAAAGGATTCCTGCCCAAAAGGACAGTCTGCCAGGTGAGGAACTCACTGTGAAGGCAGTGAGTTGTGAGAAGTGTAGGATTGAAAGAGGATCCTGAGTCAGCTGAAGAGCCTCCTAAGAATGTATGAATAGGTGTATCCCTGGGAGGACAGTTCATGACTGCAATATGGAGGGCCAGAAAGCATTAAGTTACATGGTGTCATGCAGGGGCTCTGACCCAGGAAACAGATCTGTGGTTCAGCAGGTGGAAGAAGATGCAAGACACAATTGGGAGAGCAGACATTCTTTATTCAGTTGTAGCCACAGCCTCTGTCTCCAGTTTCAACTTTAGCCCCCAGCCAGTTACATTTTAGCCCTCATTTTGCTCATTTCACCCTGAGGATTTTCCACAGAACTTTTTAATATGCAGATCAAACAAGTTAAGTAAGGGGGCACATACTCACAAGTTAATGTTTATGACCTTGAGTTTATATGCTGAATCAGTGTTTCTAGCCTTGACTAACCATAACATAGTCGGTTCCTAGCCCTGGCTACACATGAAAAACATAACATAGCCTGGGTGAGGAGACCTAACTATAACCCTTTGGGGGGCCTGCCCCAACAAATGGTATGATCCTGGAAGATGCTTTGGAACTCAAGAATCGTTGGGCCTCACTTTAAGAAAGATAACTGTAATACAAAGCTGCTCCCCCGCCCTTTGCATCACAACCTAGCTTGTCAGTCTGAAAGCTGCTCTCCCTGCCATTTTTGCTGCAGCCATTTTCCCCACCTCCCCATACTTGTCAGTCTGTGAACATCCTAGCTAGCTATTGGTTCATCAGTCAGCTTGCAAGTATCCTTCTCCGTTATTGGTCCCCTGTTAGCCTGGCGGAATTCAACTGCTTAAGGATAGCTACCCCGCAATCTTTTCTCATGCTTTCTCTCCCCCTGACTCTCTCCTCCTCACTTTCCACTCTCTCTAGCACGTGCCCTTTCTCTTTTCCTCTCATTTTCTTTCTTACCCTGCAGGGAGACACACTGTTTGCTTATTAAACTCCCTTATGTGATTTCCCATGTCCAGCATGGCTTTTGTGGGTTTTCTTACAATAACCACACTAGAGGACAATAGCAGTGACAGACAGGTTTGGGACACTAAAGTAGGAATAGGAAAAGGGCTTAGTGATACTATCTAGCAACTGGACAGCCCAGAATTGCTTGCAACTATGTAAGAGACACATCCTAAAGCTCCCAGAAATATCTGGATGGCAGTTTGCTGCAGAAGGAGTTTGTGCATAGACAGATGAAGACATGAATCAGTAAAATTTGGGTTAATAAAACCAGTCTGGATTCACAGACCAATGAAGACCTCATGATACTTAAGATAGTGGACCTCAAATTCTCACATGCATGTGATAAGAAACATTGAAGATCTTGTTAAAATGCAGATTCTGATTCAGTAGATCTGGGGTGAGGCCTGAGATCCTGCATTTCTAACAAGCTCCCAGGACCAGGGGATATTGATGTTCCTGATCACAGGAATATCAGCATGGTTTCTGGGAACACCTGATCAGTCTTCTGGGGGAGTTAACACTCTTCCTTCTAGGCATAAATAAATAAATAAATAGATAAATAATCTCATATACTCCTAATTTTGGTATTCAAGATTTAGTAGTAAAGACAAATTTATATTCTGGTAATTATTACCCATATTATTATACCTATGTACAGTCTGGGTTGCTCCTTGGTAATCCAGCTGAAGGAGGATAAATATCATTTGCACGTGTAGAGTAATTGCCTTTCATATTTAAAAAATTTCATGGATAATATTTTAGAGGAATATGACTTTATAAGCTTTGCTGTAACAAGCAATTTCTCTATCCTGACTTGAAATGCACATTATCTTTCTTTTAGATATAATTATCTGCCACCTCCTTCACATTCCCTCACCCTCACTTATGGTTCTTGCAGGAGGTGGGAATGAGAATTAGGTGAGGTATACAGGTGAGCTCTGCAGGCCTGGGCCTTTCCACTGGAAACCAAGACAAGCATTTGAAGTTTATTTTAGGTACCCCAGTATCTGGTCACTTACCCAGGCAGATGAAGTCAAAGAAATGGGGAAGAAGGGTGGGATTTACTTCTCCCATCCCAAGGATCCTCACCTGCCAAGATAGCCTAGCCCAATCACACTTCTGCTTTTAGCTATATCCTTAGTTTGGAAACTACCAGGCAGTAGACAGGAATACACCACCTGCTCCACCTACCCCCTCACTCCATCCTCCTGGATAGGCAAAGCAATTTTACTAAGGACAAATGTATTTTTCTTACTTTGAGAACCATATCATTTGTTTTCATACAGAATTATAGGTAGGACGCCCAACAATTTGAAAAATTACCCAGGGGGTTGAGTCATTTTCCTTAAAAGGAAAGGCCTCTCTTCCCTTCTTGGGGGTTGGTCTAGACAGCTCAGAAAGACAAAGCATGACTCCTGATAAGGTGCTCAGAAGAAGGCAAGATCGCTCTAAGACCTGCCCCAAACCATCAGAAACAGTAAGCATGCAGGGGGCTTTTGATTTCTCTACTAAAAGTATAGTTCGCAATTAAATGAATTTCTGAAGGTTGGATAAATAGAAATGGAGGTACTACACAATTAATCAAAAACCAGTCATATTGAAGACAGATTGGGACAGTCAGCACACCCGCCTCCAGGGCAAATGCACCCCAGGGATCTTAATTCATGGTTTGTTAGCTATCAAGAGTGCATTAGGACTGTTATAGTACCTACAGGTTTGATTACACGTGGCTGCCACCATTTTGAGACAACAGCCAGGCCCCGTAGGACCCATGGCCCGACTGACTGAGCCCCATCTCCAGGATCCCTCAGCCCAACCGATCACTCCCTGCCTCTGGGGCCCTCAATTGACTGACTGCTCCCTGCCACCAGAACCCCCAAACCAACCAACTGCACCCTATCACTGGGACCCCAAATGACTGATTGCACCCGGACTCCAGGATCCCGCAACTACACCAAACACACCCGACCTCCAGGACCCCTGCCTGACCAACCGCATCCCGTCTCCAGGACCTCCTGCTGACCACATCCACACCCTGAGCTGCAGCTCCCCATTTGCCAACACATTTTGAAGCCAGAGCAGCTATCTTGGAAAATCCTGGAAGCCATAGCTCCGATCTTTAGGTGGGGCAAATCCCATCCTGAGATACCTGCTGGAGGCTTGAAGCTCATTGTCAGGTACCTCTCATGCATGAGGCTACTGAACACTGGGAGGTTTCACTACTATATGACTGTTATACTGTAGATTTTCTTTTTTCTCCTTATTGAAAAATTTAAGTTTCTATTTCTTTACTTTTCTTGCTCTCTTTTCCTTTTGTTTACCTGTTCCCTCAGAGTCTCTTTCTCCCTTTTTTGCATGCTAACATCCAATTTCTTTTGATTACACTCTCACCCTTTCTATTATCTAGAATGTCTGTATATTCTTTTCTTATCCCATTAACAGCTACATTCTATATCCTTCTGCATCCTCTTTGTCCTCCATTAGAAACTGCAGACCTTATTGCAAATCTGTTTGTTTTACTGAAGATAATATTTGAACTCATTCTGTTTATTATGACAATTTTGTTATTGTCCTCATAAGGGATATTTAGTCTAGGATTGCATAGTGTCTGAATCGGGCACTGCTAATATTGATCTCTCCTTAAAGAAAGGGTTTTGGAAACCTATAGGACCACTATAAGCCTATAGGGGGAAATCTGCAATACCCCAGATCTGCACTGCTAGAGGGGAAGATACATGAACAACATGAAAAAACAAGGGAAGAAAATGATCCAAACAAATCTAGATTCTATATTAATAGAATCCAATGTCAGTATGTTAGAAGAAATGTCAGAAAAGGATTTCAGATTATACATGATTAGAATGATTCACAAAGCAAAGGATGAGATAAGAGAGCAAATGCAGGCAATGAATGATAACACCAATAAGCTGAAAGAGCAACTGCAGGAAGCAAAAGATCATTTCAACAAAGAGATAGAGATTCTCAAAAAAAAAAAACCCAAATGGAAATCCTTGAAATGAAGGAAACAATAAACCAAATAAAAAACTCAATGGAAAGCATCACCAAAAGACTAGACCACTTGGAAGACAGAACCTCAGACAATGAAGACAAAATATTGAATCTTGAAAATAAAGTTGCCCAAACAGAGAAGATGGTAAGAAATCATGAACAGAATCTCCAAGAACTATGGGATATCATGAAAAGACCAAATTTAAGAATTATTGGGATTGAGGAAGGCACAGAGATACAAACCAAAGGAATGAACAACCTATTCAATGAAATAACATCAGAAAATTTCCCAAACCTGAAGAAGGAAATGGAAAATCAAATACAAGAGGCTTACAGAACACCAAATGCACAAAATCACAACAGATCCACACTAAGGCACATTATAATGAAAATGCCTAACATTCAAAATAAAGATAGGATTTTGAAGGCCGTGAGAGAAAAGCATCAGATTACAAATTGGGGGAAACCAATATGGATAGCAGCAGACTTCTCAACCCAGACTCTAAAAACTAGAAGGGCCTGGAACAACATATTTCAAGCTCAGAAAGAACATGGTTGCCAACCAAGAATCCTATACCCAGCAAAACTAACCTTCAGATTTGAAGATGAAATAAAATCCTTCCATGATAAACAAAAGTTACAAGAATTTACAAATAGAAAGCCTGCACTACAGAATGTTCTCAACAAAATATTCCATGAGGAGGAAATGAAAAACCAATGTAGGTCAGCAAAGGGAGGAACTACCTTAGAGAAAAAGCACTCAAAGGAGAAACCAAGCCAACTTAAAAACCAAAAATAAGCCCAAATGACGGGGAATACAAATCATATCTCAATAATAACACTAACGTTAATGGCCTAAACTCATCAATCAAAAGACATAGACTGGCAGAATGGATTAAAAAGAAAGACCCAACAATATGCTGCCTGTAAGAGACTCATCTCATAGAAAAAGACATCCACAGACTAAAGGCAAAAGGATGGGAAAAAAACCTACCACACACATGGACTCAGTAAAAAAGCAGGGGTTTCCATCCTTATATCAGATAAAGGGGACTTCAAGCCAAAGTTAGTCAGAAGGGATAAAGAAGGACATTTCATACTGCTTAAGGGAACCATAAATCAGGAAGACATAACGATAGTAAATATTTATGCCCCAAACAATGGTGCATCCCTGTACATCAAACAAATCTTTCTCAATTTCAGGAATCACATAGACCACAACACAATAATTCTGGGCGACTTTAATGCACCGCTGTCACCATGAGATAGATCTTCCAAACAAAAACCAACCAAAGAAACCATAGAACTCAATAACACAATCAATAACCTAGACTTAATAGACATATATAGAATATTCCATCCATCAACGAGCAGATTCACTTTCTTCTCAGCAGCACATGGAATGTTCTCAAAAATAGACCATATGTATTGCCACAAAGCAGTCCACAGGAAATGCGAAAAAAAGAGATATTGCCTTGTGTTCTATCAGATCATAATGGACTGAGAGTAGAAATCAATGACAAACTAAAAAACAGAAATTACTCCAACACCTGGAGACTAAATAATATGCTATTGAATGAAACATGCATAACAGAAAACATCGGGGAGGAGATTAAAAAATTCTTAGAGGTCAATGAGAATGATGATATAACATATCAAAATCTCTGAGAAACTATGAAAGCAGTACTAAGAGGAAAATTCATTGCATGGAGCGCATTCCAGAAAAGAATGAAAAGTCAACAACTAAATGACCTAACATTACAGCTCAAAGCCCTAGAAAAAGAAGAACAGAATAACAGCAAAAGTAGTAGAAGACAGGAAATAATTAAAATCAGAGCTGAAATCAATGAAATTGAAACAAAAGAAACAATTGAAAAAATTGACAAAACAAGAAGTTGGTTCTTTGAGAAAGTAAACAAAATAGACAAACCCTTAGCCACACTAACAAAGAGAAGGAGAGAGAAAACTCAAATTACTAAAATTCGTGATGAAAAAGGAAATATCACGACAGACACCACTGAGACACAGAACATAATGAGAAGCTACTTTGAAAATCTGTATTCTGGACTGGGGAGATGGCTCAGCTGGTAGAGTGCTTGTCTTGCAAGCACAAGGCCCTGAGTTTGATCCCCGGTACTGCACAAAAAAAAAAAAAGAAAGAAAAGAAAAGAAAATCTGTATTCCAACAAAATAGGAACTACCGAAGACATTGACAAATTTCTAGAGATATATGCTTCTCCCAAACTGAACCAGGAGGACATACACAATTTCAAGAGATCAATATCAAGCAATGAAATAGAAGAAGCCATTAAAAACCTACCATCCAAAGGACGAAAGATCTCGTTGATAAGTGGATGATGACACATAATGGGGGGTGGGAGGGGTTAGTGTTAGGGTTAGAGTTAGGGTTAGGGAGGGGGGCAAGAATGGAGGAAGGAAGGACTGTATAGAGGGAAAAGAGGGGAGGGAGGGGTGGAGGGAAGGGAAAAAATTACAGAATGAATCAAACAACATTACCCTATGTAAATTTATGATTACACAAATGGTATGCCTTTACTCCATGTACACACAGATAAACAACATGTATCCCATTTGTTTACAATTTAAAAAACAAAACAAAACAAAACAAAAACCTGCCATCCAAGAAAAGCCCAGGAGCAGACGAATTCTCAGCCGAGTTCTACAAGACCTTCAAAGAAGAACTCATTCCAATACTTCTCAAAGTATTCCAGGAAATAGAAAAGGAGGATACCCTACCAAACTCATTCTATGAAGCTAATATCACCCTCATATCCAAACCAGGAAAAGACAAATCAAGGAAAGAAAATTTTAGACCAATATCCTTGATGAATATAGATGCAAAGATCCTTAACAAAATATTGGCAAACCATATCCAAAAACACATTAAGAAAATTGTGCACCACGATCAAGTGGGTTTCATCCTGGAATTCAAGGATGGTTTAACATCCGTAATTCAATAAACGTAATCCATCATGTCAATAGACTTAAGGATAAGAATCATATGGTTATTTCAATTGATGCAGAAAAAGCGTTTGACAAAACACAACACCCCTTCATGCTCAAAACACTAGAAAAAATAGGGATAGTAGGAACATACCTGAACATTGTAAAGGCTATTTATGCTAAGCGCATGGCCAACATCATTCTTAATGGAGAAAAACTGAAAGCATTCCCTTTAAATACAGGAACAAGACAGGGATGTCCTCTTTCACCACTTCTATGCAACATTGTCCTCAAAACTCTAGCCAGAGCAATTAGGCAGACTAAAGAAATTAAAGGGATACGAATAGGAAAAGAGGAACTTAAGCTGTTGCTATTTGCTGATGACATGATTCTATATTTAGAGGATCCAAAAAACTCCTCCAGAAAACTTCTAGACTTCATCAATGAATTCAGCAAAATAGCAGGCTATAAAATCAATACACATAAATCTAAAGCATTTTTATACACAAGTGATGGAACAGCTAAAAGGGAAATGAGGAAAACAACTTCATTTGCAATAGCCTCAAAAAAAAAAAAAATAGCTCTGGGAGCAGGGCAGGGCAGCCAAAGACTTCTCCAGGTGGCCCTGCTCCCTCTGGCTGCAGGCTCTTTCCACGGGGCAATCCAAGATGGCGGACTAGAGGGTGACTGCATCTCCTGTCGCTCTAGAACTCAGGATTCAAGAAGGGGAGGCATTGAGAGACTCGGACTGAAATAGAGCCACGGGGTAAGTCTCCCCCACCAGGTGAAGCTCAGCCCGGGCGGCAGGCCCCGATCGAGGCGGCTTCTCAGAGCAGGGCAGGGCAGCTAGAGTCTTCCCCAGGTAGCCCTGCTCCCCCTGATGGTGGGCTCCTCCCACACGGCCAGCTTTTCAAGCAGGCCCCCCAGTGAGACCTTTCTGCACAGAACCAGCTCCAAGTCCTGGAGCCAGCAGCGAGCTCCGGCCCACAGGCAGTTTCAGGGACCAGGACAGGGCAGCCAGGGACTTCCCCAAGCAGCCCTGCTCCCTCCGGTGGCAGGCGCCTTTCACAGCCGGCTTCTCCCAGTTGACCGTCCAGTGAGAGCCTTTCCGCACAGAGCCAGCTCCAAGCTCTGGAACTAGTAGCGGGCTAGGGGCAGCTTTCTTCGGAAGCACTGCATTATCAAGTTACTCCAAGACTTCAGGCTACTAAAGCCTGGGAGGTGATATACTGGAAATCTACAGGGACACTATAAGCCAATAGAGGAAATCTGCAATATCTCAGAGTCCCACTGACATCTGACCAATATGAGAAAACAAGGGAAGAAAATGTCCCAAACAAACCTAGATATTATATCAATAAAACCCAATGACAGCACAGCAGAAGAAATGTCAGAAAGGGAGTTCAGAGTATACATAATTAAAACAATCAGGGAAGCAAACGAGGAGCAAATGCAGGCATTGAAGGAGGAGATGAAAGAGCAAATGCAGGCATTAAATGATCGCACCAATCAACAATTAAAAGAGCCAATATGGGAAGCAAGAGATCATTTCAATGAAAAGTTAGAGATACTGAAAAAAAAAAAAAACAAACAGAAATCCTTGAAATGAAGGAAACAATAAACCAAGTTAAAAACTCCACAGAAAGCATAACCAATAGGATAGAATACTTGGAAGACAGAACCTCAGACATTGAAGAAAAAATATTTAATCTTGAAAACAAAGTTGACCAAACAGAAAAGATGGTAAGAAATCATGAACAGAATCTACAAGAATTATGGGATATCATGAAAAGGCCAAATTTAAGAATTATTGGGATTGAGGAAGGCTTAGAGAAACAAACCAAAGAAATGAACAATCTATTCAATGAAATAATATCAGAAAATTTCCCAAATCCGAAGAGTGAAATGGAAAACCAAGTACAAGAGGCTTACAGGACTCCAAATATATGAAATTACAACAGACCCACACCAAGGCACATTATTATGAAAACACCTAACATACAAAATAAAGACAGAATTTTAAAGGCCATGAGAGAAAAGAATCAAATTACATTCAGGGGGAAACCAATAAGAATATCAGCAGATTTTTTAATCCAGACCCTAAAAGCTAGAAGGGCCTGGAACAACATTTTTCAAGCCCTGAAAGAAAATGGATGCCAACCAAGAATCTTATACCCAGCAAAACTTACTTTCAGATTTGACGATGAAATAAGATCCTTCCATGATAAACAAAAGCTAAATGAATTTACAAAAAGAAAGCCGGCATTACAGAACATTCTCAGCAAAATATTCCAATGCAAATCAGCAACGGGAGGAACTAGCCTAATGGAATAGCCAAATAAAGGAGAAACCAAATCATGTCGAAAAACAAAAATGAGTCAAATGACTGGGAATACAATCATATCACAATAATAACCCTGAATGTTAATGGCCTGAACTCATCAATCAAAAGACATAGACTGGCAGATTGGATTAAAAAGAAAAATCCAACTATGCTGCCTGTAAGAGACTCATCTCACAGAAAGAGATACACAAAGACTAAAGGTGAAAGGATGGGAAAAAACATACCATGCACATGGACACAACAAAAAAGCTGGAGTATCCATCCTCATTTCAGATAATGTGGACTTCAAGACAAAACTAGTCAGAAGGGATAAAGAAGGACATTACATACTGCTTAAGGGAAGCATAAATCAGCAAGACATCACAATCATAAATATCTATGCCCAGAACATTGGCTCATCCATGTACGTCAAACAAATCCTTCTCAATTCCAGAAATCAAATAGACCACAACACAATAATACTAGGCGATTTTAACACACCTCTCTCACCACTGGATAGATCCTCCAAACCAAAACTGAATAAAGAAACCATAGATCTCAATAACACAATCAACAATTTAGACTTAACTGACTTATATAGAATATACCATCCAAGAATGCATACACTTTCTTCTCAGCAGCACATGGATCCTTCTCTAAAATAGACAATATTTTATGCCACAAAGCTACTGTTAGCAAATACAAGAAGACAGAGATACTACCTTGTATTTTATCAGATCATAATGGATTGAAATTACAAATAAATGACAGAATAAAAACCAGAAACTTCTCCAATACCTGGAGATTAAATAATACGTTATTATATGATGAATGGATAACAGAAGACATCAGGAGGGAAATAAAAAAATTCTTAGAAGTAAACGAGAACAAAGACATGTCATATCAAAATCTCTGGGTCACTATGAGAGCAGTACTTAGAGGAAGATTTATTTCATGGGGCACATTCAACAAAAGAAGTAGAAATCAACAAATAAACGACTTAACACTATAGCTCAAAGCCCTAGAAAAAGAAGAACAGACCAACACCAAAAGTAGTAGAAGACAGGAAATAGTTAAAATCAGAGCCAAAATCAACGAAACTGAAACAAAAGAAACAATTGGAAAATTTAACAAAATAAATAGTTGGTTCTTTGAAAAAATAAACAAAATTGATAAACCCTTAGCCACACTAACAAAGAGAAAGAGGGAGAAAACTCAAATTACTAAAATTCGGAATGAACAAGGAAATATCACAACAGACATGAGTGAAATACAAAACATAATTAGAAGCTATTTTGAAAATCTATAGTCCAACAAAATAGAAAACCTCGAAGACATCAACAAGTTTCTAGAGACATATGAATTACCTAAACTGAATGAGGAGGACATACACAACTTAAATAAGTCAATTTCAAGCAATGAAATAGAAGAGGTCATCAAAAGCCTACCAACAAAGAAAAGTCCAGGACCAGATGGGTTCTCAGCCGAGTTCTACAAAATCTTTAAAGAAGAGCTCATTCCAATACTCCTCAAAGTATTCCATCAAATAGAAGAGGAGGGAACCCTCCCAAACTCATTCAATGAAGCCAATCACCCTGATACCTAAACCAGACAGAGACACATCGAGGAAAGAAAATTTCAGACCAATATCCTTAATGAACATCGACGCAAAAATTCTCAACAATATTTTAGCAAATCGCATACAAAAACATATTAAAAAGATAGTGCACCACGATCAAGTGGGTTTTATCCCAGGGATGTAAGGTTGGTTCAACATCCGGAAATCAATAAATGTCATTCACCATATCAACAGACTTAAAGTTAAGAATCACATGATTATTTCAATAGATGCAGAAAAAGCATTCGATAAAATACAGCATCCCTTCATGCTCAAAACACTAGAAAAAATTGGGGTAGTGGGAACATTCCTTAACATTGTAAAGGCCATCTACGCTAAGGCCATGGCCAATATCATTCTAAATGGTGAAAAACTGAAAGCATTCCCCCTAAAAACTGGAACAAGGCAGGGATGCCCTCTTTTACCACTTCTATTCAATACCGTTCTTGAGACTCTAGCCAGAGCAATTAGATAAACCAAAGAAATTAAAGGGATACAAATGGGAAAGGAAGAACTCAAACTATCCCTGTTCGCTGATGTCATGATTATATATTTAGAGGAACCTGGAAATTCCACCAGAAAACTCTTAGAACTCATAAATGAATTCAGTAAAGTAGCAGGTTACAAGATCAATGCTCATAAATCCAATGCATTTTTATACATAAGTGATAAATCTTCAGAAAGAGAAATTAGGAAAACTACCCCATTCACAATAGCCTTGAAAAAAATAAAATACTTGGGAATCAATCTCACAAAAGAGGTGAAAGACCTCTACAATGAGAACTACAGAACACTAAAGAAAGAAATTAAAGAAAACCTTAGAAGATGGAAAGATCTCCCATGTTCATGCAAAGGCAGAATTAATATTGTCAAAATGGCCATTCTACCAAAAGTGCTATACAGATTCAATGCAATTCCAATTAAAATCCCAATGGTGTATCTTACAGAAAAAGAGCAAACAATTATGAAATTCATCTGGAAAAATAAAAAAACCCAGAATAGCTAAAGCGATCCTCAGTAGAAAGAGCGAAGCAGGGGGTATCGCAATACCAGATCTTCAACTCTATTACAAAGCAATAGCAACAAAAATGGCATGGGTATTGGTACCAAAATAGACAGGTAGATCATTGGTACATTATAGAGGATACGGACACAAATCCAAATAAATACAATTTTCTCATACTACACAAAGGGGCCAAAAATATGCAATGGAGAAAGGATAGCCTCTTCAACAAATGGTGCTGGGAAACTGGAAAACCATATGCAACAGAATGAAATAAAAGCCTTATCTCTCACCCTGCACAAAACTCAACTCAAAATGGATCAAGGACCTCAGAATTAGACCAGAGACCCTGCATCTTATAGAAGAAAAAGTAGGTCCAAATCTTCAACTTGTTGGCTTAGGATCAGACTTCCTTAACAGGACTCCCATAGCACAAGAAATAAAAGCAAGAATCAACCACTGGGATAGATTCAAACTAAAAAGCTTTCTCTCAGCAAAGGAAACTATCAGTAATGTGTAGAGAGAGCCTACAGAGTGGGAGAATATCTTCGCCACTCATACTTCAGATAGAGCGCTAATTTCCAGAATCTATAAAGAACTCAAAAAACTCTACACCAAGAATAGAAATAACCCAATCAACAAATGGGCTAAGGCAATGAACAGACACTTCACAGAAGAAGATGTACAAGCAATCAACAGATATATGAAAAAATGTTCAACATCTCTAGTAATAAGAGAAATACAAATCAAAACTACCCTAAGATTCCATCTCACCCCAATTAGAATGGTGATTATCAAGAACAGAAGCAACAATAGGTGTTGGCGAGGATGTGGGGAAAAAGGTACACTCATACATTGCTGGTGGGACTGCAAATTAGTGCAGCCACTCTGGAAAGCAGTGTGGAGATTCCTTAGAAAACTTGGAATGGAACCATCATTTGACCCAGCTATCCCACTCCTTGGCCTATACCCAAAGGACTTAAAATCAGCATACTACAGTGATGCAGCCACATCAGTGTTCATTGCTGCTCATTTTGCCATAGCCAGATTGTGGAACCAACCTAGATGTCCTTCAATTTATGAATGGATAAAGAAACTGTGGTATATATATATACTATGGAATATTACTCTGCCATAAAAAGTGATAAAATTATGGCATTTGCAGGCAAATGGATGAAATTGGAGAATATCATGGTAAGTGAGATAAGCCAATCTCAAAAAACTAAAGGACGAATGATCTCGCTGATAAGTGGATGAGGACATATAATGGGGGGTGGGAGGGGTTAGCGTTAGGGTTAGAGTTAGGGTTAGGGAGGGCGGCAAGAATGAAGGAAGGAAGGACTGTATAGAGGGAAAAGAGGGGTGGGAGGGGTGGGGGGAAGGGGAAAAAAACCAGAATGAATCAAACAACACTACCCTATGTAAATGTATGATTACACAAATGGTATGCCTTTACGGAAACAACATGTATCCCATTTGTTTACAATAAAAATAAATAAATAAATAAAATAAATTAAAAGAAAAAAATTAAACACAAATAACTGGATAATACATTAATTTTCTAGATAATATACAAACCAATTCTAAATTCTGTAACCTAGAAAAAGTAAAATACTTGTTAATTTGGATCCAGGGACCAAATCTATCAAACCATGTGTTTTGTTAAAAACAAATGAATTAAATAAAAAAAAAAAAAAAAAAAAAAAGAGTGCATTCGGTGCCTCCCTGTAGCTTCTCACTCACTCTCAAACCCGTATTAGCCCCATAAAACAAGTGGCATCATTAACGCCAGGATCCCCTCAGTGGAAATCTCCAAGGACAAACGACATAAAGGATAAGGCTGTTAAGAAGTCACCAAAAGGGTGAATTCCCAACCCCCTTAACTTGTTACATGACTGGCATTTTCTTCCACCCCACTCACCTGTGTTTTCTTAAGGCTGTGGCAACTTACCCTTACTACAAGGAAAAGATGATTCCACAGGGAGAGATGTGACATTTGGCTCCAGACTTAACTCCCAGTACTCAAGGCTGAAGTACTTGCACATGACCTGCCAAGAAAACACTTTAGAAAATGTGCCCCAAGTCAATTAAAATTGCTAGACTCTAGCCCACCCCTGCAACCCTTCTTGGGTTGCACAGACATAAAAGCTAGCTCCTTTCTTTGTTCTTGGAGCCAGCTTGACAAGGTCTCCATGAATGATTGTCTCCCTTCTGCTTGAGCAAGAAGTCCCAGTAGTCTTGTTCCTATTACATTTGTGCCTTTAACTGATTCTTCTGATGGAAAGAACGAGAACCCATGGAGCCAGGAACAAGATGAGCAGATTAACCTTGGGGATGTGATTTTGAGGATTTTTGATACTGAGGAAGCTCCCTGTTTCAGGTTTGGAATCCTTTTGCAAGCAAAAATAAACAACATGATTTTGGCACCATAATGAAAATACAAATAACCAGGGCAGAAGCAGACCTCAAAGGAATCAGCGAGCTCTCCTTTATTTTGCAACTGAGTCACTCAATCAGGCAAGGAAGGGCTCATTTTCTGGGGACAGACATGGCCTGTGGATTACAGAAGGAGTCTGTGTTTTATAGGTTACAATGAGGGTGAATTCATTATTGGAGACTGAGGCAGGATGTGTTGGTTTGGGCAGTCAGAAAAAAGTTTGTAAAAAGTCTGAAATTCATAGTCACGGGGAAAAGCTCAGTTCACTGCTTATCTTCCTTCCTCTGGGACCTATTGTTACCTAGAGCTTCACTATTTGTTTTTCTCCTTCCTGGACTCATTGGCAATAGGAAAAGGGAAAAGTTCAGGGCCCAGTGTTTCAGTATCCACCTCCTCCCTTCAGGGCCCATTGTGGTTAGGAAGGAGTGAATATTTACTTTTGGTGGAGATCCTGGGATGAACCCAGGAAGGGATGAAAGTTTGCTTTTTCCCTTGGGGGCCCATTGTTATTGGGAAAGGATTTAGTGGGAGAGGTTTAAGGTTTGGCTAATTTCCCTCCCTTCTCCTGAGTCACACTGTCTTTCTGTTTCTCCCAGGGATTGTCTTATAGGAATATTATTTTCTATAACCCTTTAGCTTCTTTCCCTAACTTGAAAGGGACATGGAGCTAGTGGCAGAGCAGGGAGAGAAAAGGTGTTGAGTAGAACTGGCTGTGGTTTCTGACCCTGTGCTTAAAGCTTGATCTAAAGGTGTTTAAGCTGATAGTGTCACTGCAACTTGATAAGATGAACTGAGTTAGAGTTTGAGAGCAATCAATCAAGATATCATGGAGAAAACTGAACTTGGTGGGAGGTACATGTGAATCTCTCTAAGTGCAGGAGACTCTCTTATGGAAATGTGACTGCAAGAAAAGAGATGGGCTTTTATCACTGGTTCTTTGCAGTACAAAATCCATGGATATTTGTCACCGCTTGCAGCAACAACTTGCACGGGTCTTATGGGTGGTGGAGTCGAAACTGAGGCACTTCTTTCTCTTTAGTGCACTGCTTTCTTGCTTGTTTGTTTATAGAGGATAGAGGAAATGAGGTTTACTTGCTTTGAGAGGAGAGAGAGAGAGACTTTGCTTAAGAAAGACTTTGAGAGAAGGACAGGCTTTGCTTAGAGCTTAGAGGAAGAGAGACTTGCTACGCCTCACTTAAGGTCTGCTGCTTCCCACTGGTGCGTCCTGCATCCTGTGAACTAAGGGTACGTCTACCTAAGGTGGTTTAGTGATGCGTCTCAGTTCTCCGTTCTGCGATCTGCCTTCTGCCGCTGCCCCTACTCGCTGCTTCTATCGGCTAGCCACTTCTTCTTCCTAGCTGCCGTTCTGCTGTCTTTTCTTTCTGCTTGCCACTGCTTGTTCCGCTGTCTTTTCTTTCTGCTTGCCACTTCTACTAGCTGCTGTGTTTGCTAGCTGCTGCCACTGTCTTCTTCTCTCTGGCTGCTGCCGCGCGTGTGTCAAGCGTCTCGCTCTGCCTACACTTATATCACCTCCAGAAGGCGGAGCGCAGGGCCACGCCTCTTACGCAAAGATTAGGCCAGAGGCTAGATGTCTGAGCAGGCACAATTAGGAGTGCTTGAGAACACATGCGCATACACTGTGTGCGTGGAAGACAAATCACCTGAGTGTGCTTATGTCAATCAACCTCCTCGCTGCCTGCCGACGTGATCAGGCCCCGCCCTGGCGCGGTCAACATGGCACAGCCCCCAACAGGCTTTGGCCTAGGGGAACCACCACCACTGGAAAAGTGCATTTTAAAAGGGGTATCTGGCCAGGCATGGTGGTGCATGCCTATCATCCCAGTGATAGGTGGGAGGATTCCAAGTTGGAGGTCAGCCTCTGCAATTTAAATGAGACCCTTTCTCAAAATTAAAAAAACAAAAACAAAAGTAAAAAGGGCTGGGGATGTAGCTCAGTGGTAGAGCACTCCTGGGTTCAATCCCCAGTACAAACAAATAAATATAAGCAAGCATCTGATGGAAGTTCTCAAATTACCCCGGCAAACAGGGCATCTATTCTTCAAACTACACCTGGGAATTCCCTTTACAACCCCTCTGCTACCTGACAGCTCTCAAACTAGTAGTTCTTAAAGTGGCGATCCAGACCAATAGGATCAGCACACCAGGAGGAGCTGTTACAAATGCAAAATCTTGCTCCTTACCCCAGAGTACCGAACTGGAAACTCTGAGAGTAGAGTCCAACAAACTGTGCTTTAACAAGACATCTAGGTGATTCCAACACATGTTCACATTTGACCTAACCTACACAGAAAATGTCTTTTTGCCTTAAGTGGAGGACGAGTGTCTCATGCATAGTTATTAAATTTGAAAAATTAACACTTGAAACTAGAAAGCAAAAGATATATAGTACTGTATAGCTTAGAGAAAAAAATAGAACCTTCAATGTTGCTGGATTGTGGTTGAAATGGGAACACATGGGGATTTGGAATGTGGATTTGGGGAAAGTTTACAGAAATAGGATAATTACTCCCTATGAGGTAGGGGCCCCAACAAAAAGTCCTGTGATGTAGCAGAAATGCTTTCATCATGCAATAAGATGGAATCTGGTGCTGCATAAACTTGTCCTGAAGAGCACAGTTGAATGCCTCCCATTCTTCTCTTTCCTGATTTCACTTAACACTGTCCTTGGGAGAAGAGACTAGGCCAATAACTGCAGATCTGGTGGAACGAGAGAAATTTCTCAGTGGAATTTATAATAAAAAAAAAATGGTTTCTGTTTTCTGGGCTAGCAGCTTCTGCATCATTCTGTCTGCCTGCTTGCCCTTCACTCTATATCTGGACTGAATTTATTCCCAGAGAATGGAGTTGTTTTATTGATAGAAATTTTCAGCACCAATCAGAACTACATTTAGTGGGGTTTTACTTTTTGTCTTGTTGCAATTTGGAGGTATCAAAATTTGGAGATATTTCAAAGGTTTCCTGGAGATACATTTTCTGATTTCCTTTTCTATTTCTCAACCTCAATTTGACACTTAGATCCCATTTTTTTTTTCTTTGTCTTTCTACTTTAATAAATACATACTGGTATGTATAAATGAAGCACCTACTGTGTGCAGGACACAGTGCTAGATGGTTTCACAAAGTCCCAATTTCATTCCAGCTTCAGCAACACTGGAAAGGAAAAAAAAAAAAAAAGTAAAACAACTCTCTACTCAACCCCTTGCCACTATTTTTCCTAGAACTGGCTTTACCTCCTTAAGCTGCTTTTCAAGGGAAGACATCAAGGATTCTCCATATTCTAAGCCATTTATATAAGAACAGTAATTCTTAGAAACTAGAGAGAGCATGTGACTCTCCTTTCCTAGTGGGATTGCAGCCTTCATCTGTAACTCTCCTAGATTTATGGCTTCTGTTGGTTACTTTTCTGTAGACCAGAGCTCAAGGGATGAGAGTGAACTGTGCACAATAACAGGTAATTGCTTCTGGTCTTTATTGTGCTACATGTGTAGGAGGCAGAGTATCCCTCTTATCGCCTGAGGCCCATACATTGGCCCCTTCTGGTCCTTGTAGATGTACCATGTAGTCTTAAGGATTCTGGTCAGCTGCTGCTCACTCAGGCAACCGAGTCACAGTGGCAATCAAAACTGGCCCTCCTCCAGGTCTCAAGGGAGGAGAGGTCCTACTGTGCACGTGAGCAGATTATGACTCTCACCTAAGAGACAGGGTGTGTAAAATCCAACCTTCATATTTGTATTAAAAATGGAGGGGACCGGGCATGGGAGGCTGAGGTGGGAAGATTGTGAGTTCAAAGCCAGCCTCGGCAACTCAGCAAGGCCCTAAGCAACTCAGCGAGACCCTGTCTCTAAATAAAATATTAAAAAGGGCTGGGGTTGTGGCTCCATGGTTAAGTGCCCATTACCAAAATATAAAAAAGAGAGAAATGGAGTTTATAGTTTAATCTATATTAAACAGAAACTGAAACTGCTGTGGCTTTCAAATTCTGAAAAGCAGAAAACCTATATTTACAAATATAACTTCTTTTTAACATCACCAAAATCACTGCATAAAAGAAACTTCAAGAGCCAGGTAATGAGCATTAACTTTATTTTTAGAGAACTCAGAATAGGAAGTTGGATGATTTTTTTCATGAAAATGTGCCTGGTCTCTCTAGTCTAATCATCTTAGTCTGTAAATTCCTAGCAGTCTGAATTTGTATTTCTCTTTAAGGAGGCAACCCCCTGTGCTTCCTCCTTCAGGTTAATAAGTAGAGCATCGGTTCTCAGGAATTCACTTTTGGGTGTGAGTTAGGAGACTGTGAAGTGTATCAGTTGGGAATGGAATCAGGGCTACTTGGTTAGAAATCTTTCTTTGCATTTGTAGCTGTGTGACCTTAGCAAATTGTTTACCTTCTCTGAGCCTTGGTTTCCCCAAAGGATGCTATAAGATTATATAAGACAATGTAAAGGATTTAGCACAGTAGCCTGGCTAAAAGGCCCAATAAATATTAGATATAGTTCATATTTGTTATCAATTGATAGTACCACAATAATATCAATTGGCTCCCCCCTGCCCCAATCCTCATCTCTTTTCATCACTGGCCTCAGCTCAGGAAAAGGTGATCATGAAACAACCTTCTAAAATGAAGTTTGCTTTTTGCTCCTTGTTGGGAAAAGAATTTGATCACCAGCCATGCAATCAGAGTTTGACGGGCTTCCGCCTGCTGTCCATAATAAAGAGGGCATATTCTAGAAAGAGAAGTGAAAGGGCAGCTCGTGGATCTGGAGGGTAATTAGGAAGGGCACTTTCGCCGACCCCCGCTATCCCTGGGGCCACCTCTCTTTCCAGGGTGGCCCCAGGTGTTTGGGTCTCTTAGTTTCATATTTTTCTGGAATGTGAACTGGCAGGGAGTGGACCAGCAGCATTCAGATGCTTCGCCGTTGCACGACTGTCTGCCTGTCATCTCTAGAGTCGAGGAGGACACAGACAGCCTCCATAAGCATGGGGCAGTGAACCTAGAGAGGTGATGGGAGGGCAGGGCCTCCTCCTAGGAGCCAGCCTCAGCAGCAACACGTAAATGCCTTCTTGGAATTGCCAAGCTGGCCCTGGGTGAGTCTGGAAGATCACCTTGCCAGTGGGCCCGAGGCCAGCCTGACAGATGGCCTGGGCTGCTTGTGGCACAGCCCACTTTAGGCCATCAGGTGTGTTCCCTGAAGAAAGTGGCCCATCCAGCCCATCCTGGGGGACAGCTCGAGGTACATCATGGGTTTCCCAGCTCTGCCTGCCCTCTCCTGCCCCCCAATAACTGCTCTCTCTGAAAGGGGAAAGACCAGTTTTCTCTTTTCATCCCCAAAGCAAATCTCTAGATTGCATGATTTGGGGTCAATGTCCAGCCCTTCTCAGAAGTGGCCAAATGTGACCATCAAATGAACCAGCTATTGCAAAGTTTAAAAGGATGATAAGAGTAAAGTCTATTTGAGGACGTAGCTTAGAAACCCTGTGACCTCAGTAGAGTAAGAAGAAAATGAACTTTCAAATTTCATGTCCCCTAAGACCACAGACCTCTTGTCATGTTCTTTCTCTTTCTTTCTTCCTCTTTAAAGCGTGGATCCTCTTTGCGATCTAAGAAAGAAAATGCATAACGTCTTCTCTACCTCACATGCAGAATAAAGTCTGAGGAAAGTTAACGTTTTTGAATTCAGCCTGTGGATTTGCGATAAGGATTCAAGGAGAGAAGCCTTTTAACTCAGAACAAAATCTGTTTGCAGCTATTCAATTAATGTGAAGTATCTGGTTACTAGGTATGTTGCATAAAGCACCACAGTGCAAACCAAACATTCTCAGTACAGCTGCTGCCTGCCTTGCTAACCATAAAGAGTGAACTAATTTGTTCATTTTGTTGTTGTTGTTGTTTAGAAGTCTCTGAATACAAAGGCTGAATGAATCAACACTTTAGAGTTGAGATACAGCTGAGGGTTTTCAGTGTGTGTCCATGATGATAAGAAATCTAGAAGGAAACTGGAAAAACCACATGTCCTGCCCTCTTAAAAAAAAAAAAAAAACTAGAAAGACTGTCAGAAGAATTACAATTAAACCTCATGAGAGTCCTTGGGCATGGAAAGTCACCAGCTAGCTAATATTAACATAGCTTGCAACAGAACACTGTTGCTAGAAATAGGACAGTCATATCACCACTGCCAGGCAATTTGCATTCTGTGGACCAGCCTCTAAATTCCTCCTGGCTCCTATTGCCCTTGGGCATCTTATTTCTGGACTCTTCTATATGGTGTTCATGCTAAGCTGTCTAGATTCTCCAGGAACTCTACCCAAAAGAGAAAGAAACAAGAACATCTGCTTTGTTTGCAGGGAAGTGGCTGAACTACGAACAAATCTTCAGGCATCTGAGGAACTGTAAAGTTTCTAGATTTCATATGGTTGCTGACAGGGAGAGGCTGACAAGGACCCTCGGGCTTTTCTTACCATGGATAATCTGTTACCTCCATCTAGATTCTCCTATTTCAAAAAATACCCTCTCCACGCAATTAGGAAATACTTATCGATGCTGAGGAGCCAGAGAGCTGAAGATCAGGTATCATTTTGTTTCTATTCACTTTAAAATGAACGGCTGCTTATTTCTGGGTGTGGTTTTTACATAGCTTAGTGATCAAGTTTATCCTCTTTGTAGGTTTGTAGACACAGGTCAGATCCTGTCTATGGCTGTTCAGACTTGGCAATCAGAAGAGCAGGCAGGCTTGTGAGGATTTATTTGAACTCGGAACATTTGGATCCCAAGATTAAGCTGAAATTCTGTAATGAAACCATATGCTTTGCTTCTTCCTGCATACCTAGACTAAACTACTGTATCAGAGTTAAAATTTTGATTCCTTGATCATTTTCCAGTGCCTCAAGTGTAAATTCTTAAACTATTAATATCTCAGCAAAGTCATTAACAGGCCCTAGAAGTACACTTGTCTTCTTGTGTGTATTTGTGCTTAACATATGTGTTTGTGCCAATCAAAAACTACAATTTCTAATATGTGGGTACATAAGCACTTAAAAATTGTTTAAAATGTCTGATCACTTCTTGTTTAGAATCATGCATTTATTATGCTGCCTGAAATTTATGTCATTCCATCCCTTACAATTTAAGATAAGGGTATTTCTAAAAAACTGTTTTTATACTTGTACAGAATTGTTAGAAGAAATAACCATCGCTGACCCATTTAAATCTGGTGGTTCACTTAGGAAGACGTGTGTCGGGGGGATACAAATGTACAGGACAAATTATCACCATACTGAAGACAGAGAGTCATAAACTGCCTGCCCATTGTGCTTATAACTGGAACTGCAGAACTGTGCAAGAGATATTACCAGTGGCCTGTATTTGTCCTCCTTTGTGATATGAGATGACCCACTTAATAAAACACTTCCAGGAAATGAAAGCAAAGGCAGCAGGCAGAAAATCCTTTAATGACAGGTTTCCCAAAATGTCAAATGCCTAATTTGGAAAATGAAAATCATTACTATTGTTTGAGAGGGAACTGCTTTTATGCCCCTACTTTAATGATTTTGCAAGGGCTGAAAAGTCAGACTCCTTTTGTTAAGGGAGCGAGGCTGGACCACTTCACCTCTTGGTCTTTCTTACACTGAGTGAGAAAATCTTTAGATTCCCAAGTCTCAGCTGGCACTCGTTTTTTGTTTGTTTGTTTGTTTTTTGGGTGGAGGTGGATCCTGGGGGACTGAACTCAGGGGTGCTCAACCACTGAACCACATCCCCAGCCATATTTTGTATTTTCTTTAGAGACAGGGTCTCACTGA
Source organism: Sciurus vulgaris (assembly GCF_902686455.1). Lineage (NCBI taxonomy): Eukaryota > Metazoa > Chordata > Mammalia > Rodentia > Sciuridae > Sciurus > Sciurus vulgaris. The sequence goes on from NC_136470.1 coordinate 118,378,090, forward strand.
GTTGTTTAGTGCTTTTGCTGAAGCTGGCTTTGAACTCATGATCCTCTTTCCTCAGCCTCCCGAGTTGCTGGGATTATAGGCATGCACCACTGCACTTGGCATGCACTTGGTTTTGAGGTAAAAAAGTCAGAGAACTATGTGGTGGTGCCCTGAGTTTTTGTTTGCCAAACCAGCAGTGTATAAAGACTTCTTCAAGAAGGAGGAAAGGTATCTAAAAGGATGGGACTGAAGCTGTGGAGTGTGGATTAAGTGATTTACCCCTGTTCTCAGTATTATGTATTTTTAGAGAGAGATGTGTCTATATTGTTTATAGAGTTCTGTGGTTTTTTTTTTTAAAGTTTATTTTAAAAGATGGTGGAAGGAGACAAGCATCATTACCCTATGTACATGTGTGATTACACAAATGGTGTGACTCTACATGATGTACAACCAGAGAAATGAAAAGTTGTACCCCATTTGTGTACAGTGAATAAAAAAAAAATTCTACAAAATGTACTCAGAAGAACATTAGGACTTAGCATGGGAGTCTGCTATTTGGGCTGGATATGTGGTCCTCTCCCTATTTTACAACCATTTAGAATGACCTGGGAACAAGTAGGAGTGAGTATCAGGCTGTTTTTTTTTTTCTTTTTTTAATTTGTTTTGTTTTTCTATATTTTTAAATTGGTGCTTTATAGTTGTACATAATGGTGGGATTTGTTATATATTCATGCACATACACAAAGAAAATTATTTGATCAATATCAGGCTGAGTTCTTAACTTCCTCTATAAGTTAATGGAGAAATAAAGAAAAAATAACATGTTTGATTCCTTTCTAAAGACAATTTTAGCTCTGCAAATCTAATATCTTGCAGAATTAAGAGAAATTAGGTCAGAGTCAATTGGGGCTAAACTTGGAAAGCTTGTTGGAAAGTTATAAAGGTTAATAATGTCTTCAATTTTATGACCTGCATATTCATTGCCTTTGATCCTTACATTCCTATAAAACAGTTCCTTGTTATAAAGGTAAGGGAATAGAGACTTGAAGGCCTTAAGCATCTTGCCCAAGGTCACCCAGTGACAAGTATCAAAGATAGGAGATTTTACCTGTAATTTTCAATTTTATTTTACCATGCTTAATCCCTCAACAATCTAATGATATTAACATATTAAATCACTGAACTTTCTCCTAGAAAGTTATTCCCAAAACTTTAGATATTCCACTGTCATAATTCTGACCATGTTCACTATCTATATGATTAACTCCTTAGTATTCTATATTTTTACTTAAATCACTCATAATCAAACCTATGTATACAGAAAGAAAACTTCGTATCATTAAGTGTAATGTCATTTGTCATAAATATAAGAATAAATATAATAAAAGCAAAATAATATTAAATTCTAGCAAGATACTATTACCTGTAAAATCTCTGAGCCTATAATCTGATCATTTGTAAAAAAAGGAAGATTAGATTTTAAGAATGGTATGTAGGGCCGGTGGTATGTGGCTCAGTTCTAGTGCTATATTAGGCCCTGTGTTTGGTCCCCAGCACCCTGAGAAAGAAGTGTTTAGAGCTTTCTTGGTAGCCAACTCAGAAACTCTCCCAAGTGAGGATAGAAGGAAATTAAAAGGCAGACAATTTTCAAAACCCCAGTGAGTCCTTGTTACTGACTGTAGGTGTCTGCATGCCACCTAAAATCTTCTCCTACATCCTACTTAGCACCATTAGGTACCAAAAGTGCTGTGTTCCACATACTTAGAGAATATTATTCTGGACACATCATCTGCTTCTTCACCTCTGTGCATTCAAATTCACTCTTCCCCCTAGTCTAGAATTCCCTTCTCTATGACTTACCTACCTGGAGATGTCCTCTATATCCTTCAAGATACAGGTTACATGGGTTTAATGAAAAAGCTTTCTCTGGTTCTGCTGGGAAGAGTGAAGTACAGCCCTTCCTTTTTCAAATAATTTTATTTGCTTTAAATAAGCGCCCTTACTACAATCTAGTATATCATTTGGTTACATGTGAACATACATGTGTCCAGGTATGCATGGATGACACTGACTGGTATCTTGTCCTTTATTCCCTCAGTGTCACCTAGGAGCCTGGCAAAGGCTGGTGAAGAGGGTGTATATTGGATTGCCTGTGGCACGCCTTTCTTGCCTTTACCCATCTCTTGACTAGGCCGGAAGAGTCCACAAGTCATAGTTCAAGTCATGGTCACTGTATACTCACCTGCTCCCCATCCCCAAACCTTCTCCTCCTTAAGTTTCTCTATCAATCAACACAAAATCTTAAACCAGAAACCTGGGAGTTAACCTTGGTACTTCCCTTTCTCTTTCTCTCCTCTCCACTCCCAATACTTTCATAATATTTGTCAATTCTACTTGTGAAATAATTATTGACTTCTCCATCTTCACCTTACCAACCCTTCTACATCATCCTCTCTTGCTTGGGTTACAATAGCAATCCAATTCATGTACCTCATTCACTATTGTTACCCTTCAATTCATGTTCCTTGCAGCAGTCAGAATTTTCTTAAATAAAAATCTTATGTCACTCCAATGCAAAGAACATGATTCTTTTCATTTGATATTTTAGCCCACATCCCAAGCATAAATCTGGCACGTGGGAGATACATTTACATAATTGAATGAATGAAGAGGACTTCATATTATTAGAGAAGGTGTGGGGTCAGGGTTTTCAGGGAGCTAAGATTTCTCTTGGGCAGAGTAGGTTGTTAAACTTAGTAAGCAGAAGTTGGTGAGATCTAGAGAAATTTTAAAATTAATTAATTTATATTGTGGATTGAACTCAGGGGTGCTCTATTACTGAGCTACATCCTCAGTTCTTATTATTTTGAGATTCGGTCTCACTAAGTTGCTGAGGGTCTTGCTAACTTGCTGAGGTTGGCCTAGAACTTGGGATCCCCCTACCCTACCTTAGTCTCCCAAGTCACTGGGATTCCAGGCGAACACCACCATGCCTAACTGGAGAAATTTATTTTAGAGATACGGAACTTGGTTCAGAGACTAAGAGACGTGCTCAAAATCACGTAGCTCATTTGTGTCAACCCTGGGATTAGAATTTGCCTCCCTTGACTCCTAGGTTCAGTGCTCCTCCTAGTATATATTGGAGTTCCTGAGCAGAGATATAGAAAAGGGCCACATGCTAGCAAGTAAAGAGAAAAGAACTCTACTGGCTGAGTCCAGAGAGTAGGTGATGCTTGATGTCAGCTTGTCAACACAATTAAGCTCCTCTGATGAAAGGCTGAGACACTGAAGAACCTGCTTTTGAGCCCTGTACTTCAGCTTGTACTGTACTTCAGCAGCCTCACCAATCCGAATCTCTCCCTCTACATGTCCCTGCAAGAGGAAAGCAGAGGAGGGATCGGAAACATAGGCCACCTAATTTAACAGATAAGAATTTAAGATGATCTGTAGTAATAGTGCCTTGTTCTCTTAAATAAAGACTTCTTTCTGAATAAGAATGCTATCTAAGGGTTGACCTAATGAGTCTTGCCTACTTAACAGTGAATCTGCTTAAAATGAGGAGAGTGAGCTCCTCATTTTAAGGTGACATGCATTATAACTACATTTTAATTATGGATTAGAATCAAATTTTGTTTTGAAGATTGTTTTGAAGTTTCTTTTCAATAAAACTTGGGAAAATGTTTCTAATTCAAACTGGATCATTGAATTTTTATTTTCTACTTTGTTTCTTAGAGAATACTAACTTCAAAGTTGGAATGTTAAATAAATATTTGAATTTCATTTGAACTTTAGAAACTTAATTCTTCATTCTTGCTCTTATTCCTGATCTGAATAACGCTATGAAACCAAGGACATTATAAACGCCCCGCTTTGCTCAAAAAACCTATGCTGAGACTTGGAATGCTGTAAAAGGGTTAGATTTGCTGATACAGGCTCTACCTGACTAGGTAAAAATGATATACATTCCACTATAACTTGGTTTAAGAAATATTAAGAATTTTAAGCTTCTTAAGTGAGTTGGTTATAGCTTGAGAGTATATTGAAGTTATCTATTTTTAAATCTTTTTTTTTTTTTTTTTTAAGTCAAGAGATCTGGGGATCTAGCTCAGTGGTAGAGTCTTCACCTAGCATACATGAGGCCCTGGGTTATGTACCCAGGGCTGTAAAAAATAATAATAATAAATATCATGATTGGTCAGTTCAAATGACATCTGAGGGGAAACCGAAAGTGTTTTCCCTGTGTCCTTGTGCCTGTAGAGAAAAGCTTTAATTCTTTGGGAGTGGGAGTAAAAGATTATCTTTGCAGAATTAAAGACAGAGAGTAGAGATTTTACACCACCCTTGTAGAGGAATTTTTGTAATTATATATAGGTAACATTGACAGTTAAATTGCTGTGATAATATGAAGCTGAACCTTAATATTTCTGACTATTAAATATGACATTAAAAGTTGAACGATTTTATCCTGGTAATTATAAGACTCCTCTACCTGAAAGGGGAGGGCTACATATTTACTAAAAAAAAGCTACCATTGGTTTCCCTCATAACCTAGAAGATGCCTAAGAGTTTAATTGAAAACTTGCATGAAGATTAATGGATTTTTAGTCACCATCACTCGGCCTCATGATCTTCCCCACTTACAAACCTATTCTTTCTAAGAAAATGGCAACCACCACTATCTGTTCTGTTATTCAGGCAGCAAATTCTCCTTTGTTGTATTTATCCTGACAGCAATTCTGCATCCATTTGTGGGGCTATTTGATTCCCGATAGGTTCCAGATGATTAGCAAAGTGTCTGTCAGAGAGAAGGCACTGAATACAGGTTTGTAGAATGAGTGAATGGGGGAAGGTGGGATGCAGTGAATTCTCTGCTGAGATAGAAGTGTTTGAAAGACTCCTGGATGTTAAGATCTATGAGGAAGAGACTCAAGATGTGATTACTTTTGTGTATGTGTTTGTGTGTTTTTTCTTCTTTCTTTCTTTTTTTGTGGCACTGGGGATTAAACACAGGGCTGCTTCTGAATTGCTTCCCCAACACTTTTTATTTAGGTCCAGGGTTTTGCTAAATTGCCAAGGTTGGACTTAAACTTGCAATCCTCCTAACTCAGCCTGTGTGTATGTTTCGTAAGAATCATAGGGCTAACTTGTGAAGAAAGATAGGATACATTTGGGAGGTTCCAGAGGAGATAATCATGACTGATGGAGAGAATTTCATGGTGGGATGGTGATGTAATAATGAAAATGGATTTTCTATATGTGAGAGGTAAAGAAAGGGATGATCTTTTGCAGAGTATGAGGGTATGTGACCCCTCCTTGGAGGATGTTGTTCCAATAGTTTCAAACAGAAGATTGAATACTTATTAGACTCCTTCTAACCCAAAGATTCTAATCCAGTAGGCAGATGCACAGTTCAGATATCTGTGGAAAAAAGAGGGGGATACTGATGGATCAGTTAGAATTTGTCCATTTTATTTGATTAGTGGTAAATATTCCACAGTATGAGCATGTTGCTCTGGAGTCTAATATCAAAGAAGACAAAGAATCAAATGTCTTAGGAGATTCGGGTTGCATGTAATTCTCCAGCAAGGAAAGGAAACATAGCTACATCAAGCAAAGACCTCAGATGAAAAACTCATGTACCAGTGACTAGATTTTCTGAACCTAATTGACCATTGAACTACTTCTATCCATAACTTTATAGGTTTTATAGCCCTCTCTGGCATAAGGATAAATAACTAAGCATACTTACACAGTCACTAGTGGATAGGACACTGGAAAATTATACCATTTTTGTTTGTGCCATTTTAACCACTGTGGGTTTTTTCCTTACTATAATGCCTCTTATACCTTCAAATCTTTTCTGCCTGCAGTCATGCTGCCAATTTGCTGTTTATTATGGAGACTTCTGATGGTGCTCTATCCTTCTTGTCCATACATCACTGCTGTGGTACATGCCTGAGAGACATCTGGACCTTTTGTTGACTTCTGAGCTATTTCTAATCCTGTCATCTGTTTTTACATTTTCCTAATCTACTGTGCTCAGATAGCTTTGAAGCATAGGAGTCAGTAAATGGATGAGCACCAGAACAGTTATTCTGCCTTGGAAACAGCACATAAACTCAAGTACAACCCCCTGTTTTTTTGTGTGTGAACAGCATGTAGCTTTTTATGAAAATCCCTAGACTTGTGTTAGTCAACTTTGCATTATGGGGACAAAATACCTGAGATAAACAATTTAAAAAGAGGAAAAGTTTGTTTGGCTCACAGTTTTGGAGGTTTCAGTCCATAGTTGGTTGACCCATTGGCTTTGGGCCTATGGCAAGGCAGTACAGAATGGCAGGGGAAGAAGGCAGAGGAAGCTGCTCACCTCATGGCAGCTGGGAAGCAAATAGGAAGAGGAGGGGCTGGGTCCCAATGTCTCCTTCAAGGTTACACCCCAATGACCTAACTTCCTTCTGCTAGGACCCACCTTCCAAAGGTTTCAACCTTCTCAGATAACGTCAGGGGACGGGGACCAAGCCTTGAACAGATCAGCCTTTGGGGGACATTCAGGATCCAAAGTATATCAATTTTATTATCCTGTTCCACTTCTTAGACAATTTGTCTACATCACTTTGTTAATTTTTTCAGAATGAAAGATGACATATTTTCACACCTTGTACAGACAGTTCCATGTCTTGACAGAAAAAGAAATGAACTTCCTACATATGTTGTACTGTATAAAATTTTCTGTGAAAAGAGTAGGGAAAACGTTGGAATTAATTTTTTTTTCCTGTTTTTTTTCCCAAAGGCAGCATATTAGAAGGCTATTTCAGGAAATAGAACTGGAAATAGAACATGCATTCTAGAATGAGGAATTTTAAATTTTTATTAAAATGCCTTATATGTGCCAGGTATTTGACGAGGTACTTTAGATATATTGTCATTTAGTTCTCATGATAACACAGCAAAGTGGGTAGTATTATCCTCATTTTATGGATTAGAGAACTGAAGTTTGTGTGCAAGAACTGATTCAAATGACCTAATCACATCCCAGATCACCCTCACAGACACATCCAGAAATAATGATTTATTTGGCCCAGTGAAATTGGCACATATTAAACACCAAAATATTATAAATATTAAACTCATAACAAATATTTATTTAGAATAGAATAAGAAGTCACAAAAATTACAAATTTGAATGAAAAATACCACAACCTTACAAAATTTAGAAAATAAAAGGATTTTTCAATTAACTGATGTAAAATGTTTTGCTCCTACATTTTTGGCTTATAGGGTTTTTAATCACCTCCTCAGATGAAAAATGATTTTCCAGTCTTCTCCAAAGAGATTACGGAAATGCATACAATCCTCTAACATATTTCATGTATATCTGTTTTTTATTAGACTCTAGAAAAGACCATAGACAAGCTTCTGGTTCTGTTTCTCCTTTACTACCTACCTTTTTCAGGTGCTGGGCAACATGGGACACATTTATAGCAAGATTTCAGGCCCAGTGATTTAGTATACATATTAGGTTTATTCCTGGGTGTTATTGTTTCATCACGGCAGTTAGCAATAGCTTAACCACACACACAGACACTACTGAAAGGCACAATTATATACTCCCCTAAATCCAGAGGAAATCTAAAAGCATCCTCATCTCAAGTTCCTTTGAGCCACATCCAGAATATATTCTCATGGTGGCTTCTGTACTACCTGAGAGGAGAATTGTGATTGAGGGAAAATCAGCAAAAAGAGTACTTTAAAATCAATTGCAGTTGAGATGTCTTCTGCAAGTTTTACCAAAACATAAGACTATCTCTCAGGGTCTTATAAATACTGCCAACATGAAGAAATCTAGAAAGTGTTTTTATCAGTTACCTGATGCACTCTAAAATGTTCCATTCCTATATTTTAGAAAAGAGTATAGACTAGGGACCTCCTTTGTTGGCTTCTAAGAAAACTTAGCTCTAGAGGAAGTGTATAACAGAAAAATAGCGTCACACCACAATTCACAAGAGTCCATGCCATAAGGCGCTTTAAGAAGATGATGCACGAGATCCTGTTTTGAGCAGCTTCAGCCCTCAGCCTAACTGAATGAAGCAGAGGATGTTCTTTCAGTGTGTTTTGTAAACAAAATGATGGAGATAGAGACGTTTTGGTATCTGTAAACCTCAAGAGACCCTGATTCCTCTGCCCGCATTTATCTTTGAACAAGAATTAATGTTTGCAACAGGATTATTTGCAAACACAAATAGACCTCAATTCTCCTATATTACTCTAATTAATATTAAACACATTACTTACTATCCTTCCAAGCAGGTCAGTAATACAGAGAAAGAGAGTGTTATTGCTGTTAAAAACCACACAGTAGAAAAATTATAACAGCACTAAGAAAGTATTTAAAAATTCATTAAGATGTAATTGAGCTTTTGCGAACACATCTGTTATTTGTAATTATAACATAGTCACTCTAACTTGTTTGATACTCTGGAAAAAGTCACCTTTGTATTTGCTTTTCTTGCTGAGTTTTGCTCTTTGGTAGTGTATTCAAATGCCCAGTTGTTTCACATATCCTCCTCTTAGCAAAAACTCTTGAATCCACCTTTTTCAATTTATCCATGAATAAGCATCTTCAAATGTAAGCAGTGTTTACACCTGTGGACTTTACTACAATATTGAAACCACTGAACTAGGCCATAGCTTATAAATACATCTCTGAATAAAGCAAATTATATAAATGTTTCAGTCTTACATAATGAATACATAAGTTTACAAATCATTTATGATTGAAAAGTATGAATAATATAAAGACCTTTCACTTGTGTCAAAAACTTCTCTTTTGGGCTGGGATCGTGGCTCAGTGGTAGAGCACTTGCCTCATATGTGTGAGGCACTGGGTTTGGTCCTTAGCATCACATAAAATGAATAAATAAAATAAAGGTATTGTATCCATCTACAACTAAAAAAAAAAAAACAAAAAAAAAACAAAAAAAAAAAACTTTTTACCCTGTCCCCAACATAACATGTATAATGTGCTTTAAAAAAATGTTTATAGTCTCCAAAATGCAATAAACTTTTTAAATGCTTTGAAAAGTTTTCTTTTTTAAACTGAAACTATTTCTCTGAAGAAGACCTTGTTTCAAGAGAATGACATTTTCTATTTACTTTGTAAGGCTTTCTCCCTTCCCCTTTCCTCTTTCATCCAACTGGCAGTTGCTAAAGTCCGATAACCCTGGTCAAAGAAGCATTGTTTCAAAAGTCCTGACCTGGAATAAGAAAACAAAGACTGACTTCATAGCTGGGTTTACAACCATAGCACTCTTACCACTAAATTACTGTCTAACTTTTGTCTGTAGTCCCAAACCATGCTAATGTGATACTCAGAGTCACCTAAGAGGGGAGACATGTGATCTTACTATGATTTTCATACTCTTTACCCTCACATTTAAAATAATTTCTTTTAGCCCAATATGTGTCTACTCAAAGAAGTTCAAAGCCCTATCTGGTTTAAGAATGCCAGAGGATGTTTAAAATACTGATTATACACTCTCTGTTCTTTAAAATTAAAGGCTATCGGCACCATCTCTACTTATCTAGATATGCACATACATAGATGTACACATGTCTAGATAGATATTGGTGTGGGGGAGTGAACCCAGGGGTGTTTAACCACTAAATCACATCCCCAACTCTTTTTTACTTTTTGAGACAGGGGTCTCACTTAAGTTGCTGAGGGCCTGCTGAGGACAGTCTCGAACTTGTGATCTTCCTGCCTCAGCCTCCCTTCCGAGTCACTGGGATTACAAGTGTGCACCACCACACCAAGTTCAAAATATTTTTTTCTTTTCTCAAAATATTTCTTGATGAAATTTTTATGCTTTTTGTAAATCAGTGCTCAAGCTTGAGCATGCACTGGAATCACCTGAGGGACTAGTTAAAACATGAACTACTGGATCCCAACTCCAGAGTTGCTAATTTAGTAGGGTTAGGGTGGGATCCAATAATTTGCAGTTCTAAAAGTTCCCAGGTGGCAAGGACCAGAATTTGAGAACTACCGATGCTGATTGTTTGATGATACATATTTTCAAGATCAAAGTTGATAGGAGTTGCCATACCTTCTCAGGAATAGCATGTATGCCCTTTAGAAGATCGAAAATCATTAAGCCATAGGAATAGTAATGGCTTACATATTCACAGGTTCTTAATGACTATTTTCAATCACAGTGGTCCCATGCCTAGTGTTAAATGATGCTTACTAATGCAAGAAATGATCAAGCGATGTCTTTGCTGTAAGAATATAACCTAAAATATATTATCTATTTACTTCCTTCTTTTACAGCTGTTTACTGATTAAACTGATGCAGCAGCTGAGAATTTTAGTTGTTGGTTTCAATTATGGAACATAAAGAAGACATAATAGTTGTTATGTCCTCTATATGATCTGAAGTCATTATGAGGTCTTAATATTTTTAAAAAAAGCCCCTTGTCTTCACTCTGGTTAACATGCAAATTTATTAAGACTCACAACAACAACAGTTTAACTGGAAAGATGAAATCAGTATTCCTAGTGCTGCTTGGTGGTTTTTAGATCTAGGACATATGTTTAAAATGTATTCTGTTGATTTTTAGTGCATGTTAATGAACACGTCTCAATTACCTACTGAATAATCTTTCCTAAAGTGCTTGTCTGTGATTATTTATTCATAAGATTGCACTCCCATTTTAGCAGCACTTTTAGACTTTAAGAAGATAAACCCAAGGGATTCCTGAATAGCTTCTGCTTGAAGCATGAATACCCCAGTAATGGTGTTTAAAGGTTAAATAAGAGCATTTGAATAGATGTAGGCAATGACCAAGAATGACTTTATTAATATGGTCTTGTGTGTCATCAAATGAACTATGAGGCAAATATCCTAGACTCAGGAATTGGTCTCTATTAAGGTTGTATGGTGCCACATTGAATTGAAAAAGGTAAGAAATTAACAAAACAATATGATGAACTACAAAAAGGTTAATTGAATGAACAGGGCAGCCTCTTATGTTCTGTAATGGGCATGGTGGAAGCATGAAGGCAAATGAAGTAAAGACAGATATTTCATTCTTGACTTTGATACTGAATAGTGAGAAATTCTTGTGCAGCGAACTCAGGCTGCATGAGTCTTAGTTTTTCAGCTATACAAAGCAATTAATGAGACCTAGCCTGTTAACCTAACAGTGTTGTGAAGATTAAATATAATTACATCAAGGAAGTGCCTTGTCAATGGAAAGCTCTAAACAAATGTGTCATTTTTGTGGTTTTTCAGTGAAATTTGATTCTCATTTCCCTAAAAGTAAATTAAAGGTTTTAGTCAAATATGTAACATTGGAATCTTTACATTTTCAAGCACCTTTTCACTTTTCCAGGGTTAAAGTGAGTAATTTTGGTGGTACAGCACGGTGGTTGACTTTGTAAAACTTGGTATGCACAAGGCCCTAAGAGAAAATTATAAAATAGGGAAGAATACATGTAGGTTTCTCCTCCTCCTCCTCTTCCTCTGTCTTCCTCTTCCCCTTCCCCTTCACCTTCTCCTTGTCTTCACTACTAGGGATTCAACCTTGGCTCTCATGCATGCTATGCAAGAACTCAAGCAATGGACCTACATCCACAACCCTGTTATAGCTTTTTAATTGCTCTAAATCAGATAATACAAACAAATGTGCAAAATTTCAGATATTAAATATCTTTGTCAAGTTTTTTGGGAAAAAAAGATTATGCAATGCTTTAGGAAGGGATGAGCTTAATTTCATTTTGCAATTCCATAGTAGAATCTTTCACTAAATAATCATTAGTTGGAGAATTAGAAGGGAAAAAGAAATAACTGGGGGTGTAGCTCAGTGGTAAAGGACTTACCTAGAGTGAGAGAATCCCTGGATTCAATCATGAGCACCACGAAAAAAGAGAGGAAAAAAAAAAAAAAAAAAAAAAAAAGGTTGGTGCTAGGGCATACAACTACCTAAGAAAATAAAATTTCTAAAATTGGACTAATTTTCAGGAATGAAGTAGTTACATAATTTTAAAATATCCTAGCTAGAAAAAAAGAAACACCAGGCATGGTGGTGCATGCCTATAATCTCAGCCACTCAGGAGGCTGAGGCAGAAGGATTGCAAGTTTGAGGACAACATGGGCAACTTAATGAGATCCTGTCTTAATAAAAGGGGTGGTGGTGGTGATAGGAAATGTGGTGGTAGGTAATGTACCAGTGGGGCAGGTGGGGGGGGGAAGATAAAAAGAAACACAACTTCTAAAGTCAATAAATGATGTTTTACTTCATTTGCTAATGTGGTACTTACACACACACAACACATACAAAAACTCACACATTCCCTTGTTCGGTCTTTTTGACTTATACTCTGTAACTTTCCATTGATTAACACGGCCTTTAGAATTTCAAATAATATAAATTTCATCATTTTACTGTTATATTAAATTAAACCCTTTTATAGCAACTCAGCCAAAGCATCAACCAATTCAATTTAACCTATTTTTCTAAGCTAGTTTTCTCATTTAATCTATCAATATGAATGTTTCTAGTTGCAAACAACAGAAAACGAATTTTTTTTCTTCCACATTAATGGAAGTGTAGTGGTATGGTAGGGTCCAGAGTTGGTTGATGTGTTAATTTAATTATTTATTAAGGGAATTGGTTCCCTATGTTTACTGCTTTGTCGTTGTTAGCAGTTCCCTGGGGAAAGGGGGAAGAAGGGGTCATAAGGTGGTTGTAGCACTTCCCAGGACTCAGGGTCATTGTGAACTCCTGTTAAATCACAGATTGCAGACTCCTAACCCCCAAATATCTGATTCTGTAGGTTTTGGTAGGGTCTGAGAATTTGTATTTCTGCTATGTTCCTAGGTGCTGGTGCTGCTGGTGCAGCTTGGTAGGGTCACACTTTGAAAAATACTGAAACTAATGATCTGGAATGGAATAAATATTTGAAGATCACTCATAATGTTCATTACAAAATGTACTTTATCATTCAGAGTATAACACAGAGATCCCTGTACTCTCCACAAAGGACCTGATGCCATTTCTCATTTGTAAACTTCCTGTTAAATATTCTAGACAGGGGTACTGTTCATTTAGAATACCAATACTCCGAGTAGTACACGTAGCAGTTTCTTTCAAAAGTTTTGCATTCACTTGCTTGAATTGGGGACTGACTGGGCCAGATCAAGCCCCCAGTATGCACCTCAGCTTATTTGTCCCTAAGCCTGTAGTAAGGTCTCCCCAACCCAGCCACCTTCATTTTCCCAATTCACCCTAATAAAGGACGATTAGCAATGTTAAATAATTTAAACATCTTCTGATATAAGCTACACAAGCATTACCTTTTATAACCAGAAAACAAAAATAAAGTTATCTGAAGGCGTACTGTAAATACTTCTAGTTTCCCACCTGATCTTTATTTGTAGTGAAGAATTTCCTAAAGGTCTAACAATTTTGAGTTGCAAAAACTCTTTTCGGTCAATTTTTAACTTCCCTTCTTTATCTCCCAAACTATATTGCCAAATTCTAACTCCCCCTTCTAAGTCAAGTATATTGTAAACTATCTCTTTGATATTGGGTTCCATATTTTGTATAGTATGCTCAATGGGAATGATGGTCTGCATGACTAGTCAGGGCTAAACTTCAGGATCCTTGTAAAGCCTCAGGATATTTCTGTGTTGTTACCTCCTTAATTTATTATCATAATGGCATTTTTATGCCTTTTTTCTCATTTATTTTCACAATAGGAAACACAGTGGAGAGAGATGGTTTCTGCAGGGGGCATGAAAAGACATGGGACATGTTCAAGCAAAATGCAAGCTTTGCAAAGAATATTTGACTTCTAGTTGGGGTACTAAGTGCAAAATGTGCCATTTTAAAGGTATGAGGAAATGAAACCTTACCCAAAGCTCTCTCAGATCCCAGTGTGCAGTAGGATAAAGAAAGATTGAAATGTTTCTGATATGCAATTGAGAAAGCATTTAAATGGAAGATGAGTAATAAATGTGAACACAGCTGGGGACCTACAAATATGGTATGGAGTCTGTTCCACAGATTGAATGATTTACGACAAATCATCAGCTTTCCAAGTGACAGAATATACTGGTCAGTGTCAATGTAGCTTATATGGCTATTCTAAGACCTGTTATTTATGAACATCCTCCTAGTTGTCTAAGCAGTGAGTAAATTCCTTGATCTCTAAAGAAATGACGGAAGAGTGTTTTGGAAATTATAGTACTTAACGGTTTTGTCAAGCCTTGATAGGCATGGCATCAAAATCCAAGGCACAGGCTCAGCTGAAATTTCCTACATGCATGGAAACAAGCACCTCAGCATTGTTCTCTTAGTTTCAAATGGTCACCTGGGCTCAAAATCTGGGCATGCAAGTTTATGTGCTCTTGGGAGTGCTCAATACTGATTAGGACTTAATTCTTGTTCAGATCAAGTTGTCCTTGTTAACTTCTTTGTTGTTTTGGAGATGTATGTTTCCTCTTATAGTTTTCAAAATCCCTTAACTCCCCTTTATTTTACAGGAAGGTAGAAACTTGTGTTTTAGTTTGATTATAGGAAGCAAGTAGCTGAAATTATATTTATGTATTAAACAATAGAGCTTTAGGATGACCACTTTCCAGATTACCCATTTATTCAATAGATCATCATTACATATTTACTCCAGTTAAATATTTTGAGGACAGAAATGAATTATGCAAGTTTGGAAACCAGACAGGATTTTTTTTTCTGTGTATGCTAGGGATTGTACTCAAGGTCTCATGAATGCTAGATGTTCTGCCTCTGAGCAACACCCCCAGTCCTCAGAGTGGTATCATTTTTTTTCCTTAGGTACTGAGGATTGAACTCAGGGGTGCTTTACCACTGGTTAAAATTTTCACACAATTTTTTTTTTTTTTTTTTTTTTTTTTTTTTTGGCGACTGGCCTTAAATTTGTAATCCTTTAGCCTCAGACTCCTGAGTTGCTAGGATTACTGGTATGTGCCACCACGCCTGGCTCAGAATGGGGACATTTATACTTCAAAACAACTCTTAGGATTTATGTAACTTGGAATATTGGATGTCTGTTTCCCGAAGAAATAATGAAGTTGACTCTTGGACTTGAACTCACACCTTGTTCTTTCTCTTTTCCTTTCTTTCCCTCAACTGCACTCCTATTCTCACCTCCAACTCACAAGACAAGTATGAACTTAACAACCCAATTAATGGTACAGACCTCAGAACTGTTGGATGGGGAAACTAAGTCATGCTCAATATAATCTTCTTTGAAAATAAAAATTCAGAGTATACTTCCAATTCTCTAATTTCTTCTCATTTTCATCAAACATTTTGTTTAGAATGCTAGTAGGTATATAAGAGGCTATGGAATTTTGTGGGTGATAAAATATTTGCAGAGTACTTGTGGATCTATCTGGTATTAAAAACAACCAAGTTGAGCCATGTTGTTACACACCTGTAATCCCTGCACCTCCAGAGGCTGAGGCAGGAGCACTGCAAATTTGAGGACAGTTGGGGGAGTGGCTCAGTTGTAGAGGGTCTCTGTGTTCAATCCCCAGTACCACAAACACCAAAACAACACAACCAAACACACCTAGCTCGTATTTGAGCCCTTCAACTTCTTATTTTTTGTTTTCAATTTTTACTCCAACACTGCTAAAACATGGAACCAAGCAGATTTATAGCAATTCTGATAGGTAGTTGTTAGACACTGATTTCATGTGACAATTTTTGCAATAAGACTATATTTCCCCAAACTTGACACTTAGCACATTCTTCATTCTGTAAGAAGAAAAATGATTCTGCTTGTTCTCTTGGGTTAGGTTAGTTTATGAAAGTAGTGTTGTAGGTTAGAGTGTGTAGCTCAGTGGTAAAGTGTTGCCTAGCATGTGCAAGGGCCTGGGTTTGATCCCTGGCACTGCAAAAAAAAGAAAAAGAAAAAAAAATGTTGTGTCCTTTATAAAATGTTCAATTAAAAAAAAAATGACAACTTTTGGGGCTGAGGGTTATATAGCACATGCTTAGCCCTGGTTTCAATTTCCAGCACCAAAAACCCAAAATGAAACAAAAAACACCAAAACGAGGCAAATCTCTTTTCGAGCAGCTAGGTGAAATTCCTTAACTATTAATCTCTGGTACTTTGGACAATATAAATTTTTTTTTAAAGGCATTAATTGAGGAAAGATTTTAAAATAAACTTTTCCAAGTTTTAGTTTTTAAATCCTAAAGCACATATTCCTTTATCATCCAGGTTTATAAAAATGTCAGCTATCAAATTCGATATTAAAAACAAGATGCCTCACCTTCTTTGTGGCATTAGTCATACTATAAATAAAATTAGAACATCATGACCATGCTTCCTCAATCTTTTCCATTTGTAAATATTTCCTCCAGAGAAGACAAAATTTTCTCTTATTGCTTGAGTACTCCCCCTGCTTTTTTTTTCCATAGTGGTGATTGAACTCAGGGCCTGCATCAGATGCATTTAATATTGCGGGTCAAATATCCAGAACAAAATGAGTAAAACCAATATTTTAGAGCATTGGTGTCTAAGGAATAAATAACAGAAAATTTGGATAAAATACATTTCATTGCCATCAATCTCAAGTTAAGCTAGTTAATATTCCAGTTTTTGCTAGTTTTTATAATAATCTTATACTTTGATAGTGCTTATAACTTATAATTTACATCTTCACTTTTTCAAATCTTATAACAATCTTATAAAGAAGGGTAGTATGTATGTATGTATGTATGTATATAAAATTTACATTTGAAGTGCACACATATTTTATTCCCACAAAATGAGGAGGTGGAGATGGCTATCCAATGATCGCATGTCAGTTTACTTTGGTCTCCTCTGCTGGGAGAAGGAAGCATTCCCCACTGCTCTGCCTTGAACACTGTTAATTAATGCTCTTTTCTATACAAAACATATCCACATTCATAAAAAATGCTATCTTTCATATACTCAGGAAGTCGAAGTTAGTGCTACTGATACTGGTTAGCTTGGTGGGAGAGATGTTTTGGTTCAGAATAGAGAATCATTCTGTAGAGATATGTTGATGAGGTTAAAGGATCAAGTGAATGGTTGAACCACCTATCATTTCAGGCTCTTAGCTTGTTTCCACATCTAGGAATTTGTGAGATGACTGGCAGTGGATAAAAAATTGAGTATGTAACAATTCTTTTGGGTAAAGTTGGTCTTATTCAGTTTCTTTTGTGTCTTTCAGAATTTAGGCAAACAAAAAGTGTAAGTGCTATAAGTATTTGGGGTAGTTATTTATGGATTCAGTGTTACTACTGGAGTATTACAGGGTATAAAAGAAAATTCAGAGAGGTTGCTTACATGAAACGCTCCTGAGTTGGGGGTGTAGCTTAATGTTAGAGCACTTGCCTAGCATAGTTGAGGCCCTGGGTTCAATCCCCAGCACCTTGTACATTAAGACAACTGTCTACTTTGTAAGTCCTTATACTAACATCAACTAGTTTAGATGGAGCAATTGCCTACCTTACTTTTCAGCAAGTACAGTAAAAATTGTAATAAAATGTTACAAAATGAGAGCAAAAGAGCACATTTAGTGTACAAGTCAGTCAATGCCACTATGCAAAAATCATTAAGCATTTAAGTCAAAATGGATCATAGATAGTAACTCAGATTAGAAATCCACTTGACAGTGCAGCTTTGAAAATGACATCAGTGAATAAAAGCTCAATATTTCTTTGAAAGGGTTAACTTAGTTGTCCAGAATTTTTGATACTAGACTAGCTCAACTTACTGTGGACCAAACATGAAAACAGGCAACTTGCTCCATTTGTTACTAGACATGTGCTTAGCATATTGAGATACGTTACAGGACCTGAGTTAAGCGGCAAATCTGCAATGGACTGATGGAGAAAAACACCTCTAGCATATAGGGGAGGGGTTTTCTTGAGTGGCCTAGGGTTCTTTGGAGGATGCGCAGGAACTCACCAGGTGTAGTTCTGCCCTCTAGTGGATGTGCATGGAGAAGTATTCGTTCAATGGCTACAGTGGCTGGCTCACCAAAGCTTATTAAAACCAAACGTCCATCAAGAAGTATTATTAGGGGTCTGTGTGAGGTGCTGAGCATGCGAACGGTTCACGTGGCAAGAGACATAGCTAGTTGTCAACGGTAAGGCCAGTGCCTCAGCTTCCATCGCTTGAGTACTGTATTGTAGTTGCTCTTTCAACCTCTCTGGTTCCATACGCTCGAAAGAAAAAGGTGAGGAGTCTTTCCTCGAGTTGAGTCAGAAGCTTGTCCTTTTATTACACTCGGGAACTGAAGCACGCCCCTCACCCGGTCAGAATTTTGGGCAGTAGCCCAGCGATGACCTGCTCTCACAAGAGTGAAGGAGCCGGAGCAGGTGTTTGCAAGAGAGGGTGCGAAGCGCGGGAGGCCGTTCGCGGTACTGCGGTCGATGGCAGGAACACCCGCCGCCTCTCCGCGCTCGCCCCATCCCCGGGAGGCCCTCCGCGTCGCCTGCCGAGATTGTGACGGCCGCCAGACGGGAGGGGCTTTCCCTGTCGAATTTGCTGAGAGCGTTCAAACGCCTCTGGGGCAGCGGCCATGATTGTGCCTGTCCGTCTGGCTCGACCCCACGGCCGCCTCCTGGGAATGCGTGGCCGGCGCGGGGGGCAGGCGGGCCTCCGACCCTCGCGCCCAGTGGGTGTGTAGCACGGGCAGGCACCGTTCTGGGGGTCAGCGAGGAGCCGCCGCGACACGGCAGGCAGGGACGAGTCGGGCCGCCAGCCCCGGGCACCTCCCTACCAGACTACGCGGGCCCCAGACAGCGCCCATTCGCGGCAGCCGACTGGCCTTCACTTCACTTCCGCCTTGCTACCCGTGAGTGGGAATGCGCCTGCGCGCGCGCTTCTCGCAGCGGAAGTAGTAGCTACAAAGCTTGGTCCGCGGCGGGCCCGGGAGTGCGGGGTGCGCCGGGGCGGCCAGCGGCGGGGAGGGGCGGAGCGCAGGAGGCGGAGGCGGGAGCAGACCAGCGCGGTGGCGCGGAGCCGGCGGGGCAGACCGTGACCGGTCCCCTCACCTCCTCTCCTTCCCCCTCCCCGCCCGCCCGTCCTCCCTAACGACACGAGCAGGCTCTGGTCCGGCGCCGCCGCGCTGCGAGCAGCTCTTCTTCGCCCGAGGCGTGCGGGGCGCCCCCGCGAGCCCCGCGAGTGAGTCCTCGCTGCCCGGCGGAGGGGGTTCTGGGCTTTGGGTGGGCACCGGGATCATCTCCTGCCCCC
This sequence comes from Sciurus vulgaris, assembly GCF_902686455.1. Taxonomy (NCBI): domain Eukaryota; kingdom Metazoa; phylum Chordata; class Mammalia; order Rodentia; family Sciuridae; genus Sciurus; species Sciurus vulgaris. The sequence goes on from NC_136470.1 coordinate 118,397,348, forward strand.
GTTTCCAGAAACTTCCAGGTCCCGAGGGAAGGGGGCGTCCGGGGATGCCCGGGCTGAAGAGCGTCTCTAGGGCGCCGCCCCGCCGGTGTGAGCTGGGGCGTTGCGGGAGGGAGAGGGGGCGGGCGAGGGCTCTGGGGCTCCGGAGGTGGCGGCTGGGCGGGGGTCGCCCTCCTCAGCCTCTCTCGTCAGCTCCGCTTCTCCTGATTTCTCTTGCAGATGCTGCTGCTAGGGGTGGTGGGAGCAGCCGTGGGACGCGTGGCCGGGAGCGGGGGTGACAGCCTGGGATTCCGGGGGCTTCTCTTCCTTGTCCTCCTCTCCTCTCTATTCCCAGTGTGGCCGTGGCTGACACTAAAGACTTTGTAGCCATCAACTCGAGTGCAGTTTCGATGGAAAATGAAGGTAAAGGGCCCCGGTAGATGGGTTGCAACGCAGTTGAGGGTGTGGTGGTTTGCCTTTAAGTTGTCTTTTTCCACCTTTTTGTTTTCGTGATTTTCATTTTTTTTTTTTCTTTGCTTTTGAAGTGTCCGAGGATTTGCTTTCTCAGGGTACCTAGCTTTTATGTAGGTAACATGGGCATTTCGGGGATTAAGGTTCTGTGGGTGACAGCATGATTTTCCTTTCCTGGGAAATTCCAGTTTTCTTTAGCGTAGGAAATGGAGAGGAAGTTTTCATTTTAGATAGCATCGTGCATGTTTAAATAGCCATTTGAAAGGAATCACCGGAGGAGAAGTGGAAACGGGAAGGAAAGGGAATGGATTGTGTCTGTATATTTGCATATCAAGCCTTGATAATGTTGTATGACTAGATTCATTTATAAGAAAGAAAACGATTTCTTAATCTCTAGCTTTGGGAAAAAACTCAGTTTTTTTCGGCTCACCCACACACACACACACACAAACTCTTGTGTTTAATGCAATCTTGAGAGGTGATTTCCCTTTTTAAAGTTCCGCCCTATTTCAAAACATCCTTTAGGAGGTTGACAGTGGAACCTGTTTGTCCGTGGTATACTTTGAACGCATTAGATTACCATTCATGTTACTTGCTTCCTTTAGCCTTTTAAAAAAATTAAAGATTTTCATATACAGCACTGGTATTTTTTTGTTGAAGAATTCTGAATAAATATTTTCATCCCTCTCCTGAACAACATCATTTATTTTTTGGACTGATTTCTGGCTTGTGTGTAATCATCCTCCCTTCTCCTCCAAATCCCCTCCATGCTATAAAAGATACTTAAATTACAGTTTTCTCTCCTGTGTCTTTTGTTTTTAAAAATCTGTATCTGGTACAAAGGAGCTGCGTTTGAACTGCTGGCTGCTTCTAATTTGTTTTTCCATTGTTGAGAGTGTAAGCTTGATTGTCTAAGTAGGACTAGTAATTTTAAAGTAGATGTTTCTTATGGATGGCAGTAATCTGTTAGGCTGAAGCCTCTGGGATAAGTAGGAAGTGTGATGACAGGCAAGATTATATTGCCCATTTTTACTCTGGGTGGATAATTGGTGGAAGACATTTTCTGAAATGCCAAAGTGTATAAGTGTAGAGTTATACTATCTAATTGAGTCTTGAGAAACAGCTTTTGAAAGCAGTAATGTTTTTGCCTGGTGATATGGAAAAATCACTTCTCGGAGTCTTTTCCCTCTTTGTTTTCAGTTTTAGACTTAAAGGAATATCTTTTTTTTCAAAAGACTACTAAATACATTAATATACATGTTTCTTAGTAGAAATACCTTAATATATAAAACAATGTATGTTCATGAGCTTTCATTTTCTGAATATTACCAAATTTAAGAAAGTAGCCTAAGTAGGTGGATTCTTAGCTCTTGGCTTTCTTAATGTTTTAGGAAGAAAAGCATGAGTAATAAAGCTGACTGTCATTATCTGCTGAGGTCGGAGGGGGTGGTTGTGAGACAGGAGCGTGGTATATGCTTGTGTCTGTATTTTATGGTCAAATATGAATGATGTGGCTTTGTATTAAAAAACTTTTGAGTCTTAAAAACTTGTGCCCCATTATTTTTGACCATCAGGAGACTATTTTTGTCAATTGTCACTACTTTTTTTTTCTTTTTCATATTTAAACGTTTTTAGAATTTGTGTTTAGAATTTTTTCTAAAGTTATTGATCATCTTAAAATACATACATTAATATTTCTTGCCTTTTTAGTTTAGACCCAGTGTAGTATTGATTGCTTGGAAGCATGAAACAAAAATGCATTCAAATGTTGCCTAAACTACTGAAATCCTTAATTACTTTAGGCAGATTACTTCATGTTTTTGAGCTCCCATTATCCTTGTTTTATTTGGAACTGATCATGTTTATCAGGATTAAATGAGAAATAGTGTGTGAATTATCTTTGGTGGGGGGGGTGTTTTAAGAGCACGGATTGTGGAAGTAGGCAACCTTGTTTACCGAATCTCTGTTTGACATTATTTGGCCTTGTACAAATTATTAAAGCTTTCTGTGCTTCAATTTCTTCATCCGTAAAAATAAGGATAATGATAGAACCTACCTTATGAGGTGGTGGTAAGCATTTAGGACGTTGTCTAGCATACAGTGTTCAGTGTATGTTAATTGTAAATAGTCTGTTTGATATATACTAATGTGTCACCTGACAAAAACATTGTTAGGACAGTTGAATGTTGGAAGTAGGAACAGTGGTGGCCAAAATGCTCAAGATGAAGATGTCATTATTAAGTGACAGGTGGAGTTAAGTAAGGAATTTTCTGTAATTTTAGTGCTTTAAGCCTACAGAAAAAATAAGGTTCTACCAAGAAAACAGAAACCAGTGTAGAGAAAGGTTTTTTTTTTTCCCTTCTAAAATTCTGTTTTCTCAACTTCTAAGTTTAATCATCTGTGAATGGGATAATTCCTTCTTGGAGGGTTGGTGTAATAAAGGAAGCCTGGTATGCAATGGCCAGAATAGTGGTGTTGGCACACAGCTTTCATGAGTGATTAAGTGATGCTCTTGTTCTCCAGAAAGAGTCCTTCAAGACATGCACAGATAAGTTATATCTGTAGGTGAGAATGGCATAGTAGCTCCATAGAACTTCACTATGGAGGTTCTTAAGTAGTGTGTCACATCTATAGCAGTCACTTTTTAGAAGGAAATGGCTTCATCCATGTGCCTTCCCTTTAACAATGGTGATATTTTCTTTGGTACTTAAGTTTTGATTCTTCTGGACCTTTCTCCCACTTAAACTTTGTCATCAATGCTTGATGGATTTTTAGGCAAAGACTCCAGGATGTTTCATGAATACCTAGTGCCAACCACTAGGAACATTCGAAGTGCTAATTTCCTGGAATTTCAGGGACTGGTCCTAGACATCCATTTGTGAGGAAGGATTTTATCCGTGACCTTTAGAACTCCTTACATGTTTGTCACAAGTTTAAATAGTAATCTGAGATACACAGGTAAATAACTTTTTTTTCTTATTTTTAAAAATTGTTGGCACGTTTAAAGGGATGACTTATTAGAAAGTAATTTCTAGCTGTAGAATTAGTTAATAGTTAATTTAAAATTGTAGGCAGGGCTGTGAGGTCTAGAAAATTATCTCTTTTGGTGACATTTGAAAGTGATGGTGTTTACTTTTTAAAATTCTTAGTTCAAATTCTTAATCACTAGGAATGTCTCAAAAAAAGACTGTTAGGATAATTGGCAGAACTATAAAGAAAGAAAAAAAGACCACCTTCATTACATTCCCTTTACTGGAAATTGGAAACCAGGTTATAAAGATATTTTATATGTTTAAGTCTGAAAAATGTAGTCTGTTTTATTTGCAACTTTTTCAGTAAAGTGATATGTGTGTGTGTGTGTGTGTATGTGCGCGTGTGTGTTTTATTTTGAGACAGAGTCTCAGGCTGGCCTTGAACTTGTGATTCTCCTTCTTCAACCTCCTGAGTGTCTGAGATTACAGGTGTGTGCAGTCATGTCTGGCTAATGAAAGATATTCTTAATCAGTACTCTGGAAAAGACTTGAAATTAAAAAAAAAAAAAGGATACTGTGTATTTGACAGAATTTTATAAATATAGTAATTTAAGCCAGAGAAAGAATTTTGAAGAGATTATTATTTGTAAGCAGTAGCCTTCTGACAATTGAATCCTAAGTACTTGATTTGTCTTAATATTTTTATCATTCATTTACCATCAGCAGAATTCATCTCTCTGAACTGAATCATTATGAAACAAATAGTTTCCTAGGGAACACACCCCTGGGGCCCAAGAGTGATTTTCTTTTGAGATCTGAGTTTACTGTGATCTGCTTTATAAGGTTAATTTTTGTTTTTAAGGTGGAATGAACATCATGGCTTGATAAAATTATCTGGAGTGAATTTTAAATTGCATTGTTAATACATATAATATCGTAAAGGTATCTTTAAGATCAGAGGTCTTCATATATTTGTTTTGTTAAAAGAGATTCTTTTTATAATTGTTTCAGGAATCAGTTATGACAGTGTTATCTTTATGCTTTTCATATGGACAGGTGTTGGTAGAAGACAGTAAAGTTAAAAACTGGTTGAATAAACGTCAGTTTAATGCCATGATTCACATAGGAAAGGATTTCTCAAAGAAATTTAGTACATATTTCCTCTTGAATTTTTATGGCCAGTGTTTATATATAGTTGTTAATATATCTTCTGTCTTCAGACTTCATGTTGTTCTTGACAACTTAAAATTAGAATCACAAGTAAATTACTCCAGTTGTGTTAAATGAGGTTAGTTTAGGCAAAACTTGTGATACATTTAGAAAAAGTTTGAATGAAGTACTGAAGGCTGCCATAGGTTATTGTCAGTAGAACAGTAGTAGTAGGGGTCAGGAACATTATCTTAGGATGCTTGTAACTGGCTTCTAGTTTAATTTTGCTCTCTACCTTCCCCCCCCCCCCCCCCCCATGATGGGCGTTAGAGAATGTGTGAATTAAAATTAGAATATTTAATTCGCCTGTTAATTGTACTTATTTGTGTAAGTAAAGCCTTTTGGTTTGAGATTTGGTCATTTAATAAATATCCTGACTTAAACTAGTGGCCCTGACCCCCCAGGAGAAAATGTAGCAATTTAGCATGATATTCTTAGAAGGCTGTGAGATATATACTTACAGAAATTATCTTTATTTATTTACTTAAAACAATCTGATAAAGTTAGCATAGCAGCAGGACCTTAAATACTGAATGTATTCTCTACTCTGTACTTTGGTTTAATGTTCAACTTTTTATAGGAAAACTCAGAAGAACTGAAGTGGAAATATTTAGGATGTGTTACCTGTTATACTTTCTTTGAACTTTTTTTTTTTAAACGTGAAATGTAAGTTAAAAGTTTTGAATAGTCTATGCATTTCAGATTGGATTTATTGTAGTATCTTTATCTTTTAGACCTTGAAGTTAAAAAGGATCAGACATTTCCTAAGGAACATTGGGACAGTAAAATTCTATTCTCTGCCTGAGGGCTAAATTAACTGTTTTAACAGGTTCTGGATTTCCTCTCATCTTAAATTAGCCTTTCAATTTCAGTAAAGTAAATTAGCCTTTTGATGCTGTGATATTATCTATACATGTTATATAAGATATATCAATCTCCTTGTGTGCAGTTTTTCTACTAGATTTTGTTTGGTTGTCTATTTTAGTGTTCTCCTAGCAGAGTGCTTTACCTGCCTTCATCTGGGTTTCTACATTGGCAGGGGCAGAAATACTGTTTGGTTCAAACTTTCTTGGGAGTTGTACCTTACTTGTTCTGTTGAATGTCATTTTTACATTTCCTCGGAGCAGGCAAAAGCTGTTCATGGCAGGAGCACCAGAAATAGCATACAAGCCACTTTGCAGTGGCATGCAAACTAATCTCTGCTATGTCCTTTTCTTAATACTTGTGAGGGCTGCTATTTACTAAGAATTAACATCTGGCTTTGAAGTTAGTATCTATGAGCCAGTGAGATGGGAAATTCCAGTTTCCTTCCTACCCCAGAAAAAGATGTGGTCTTTGCTGTCTACCCTACCCTAGAAAGTTTATAGTTCAGTTATGATGTCTTGATATATATCCTTAATTCACATGAGAGACTGAGAGATTAGTTCTTTCTGATTTCTTCTGTCAGGAGAAAGATAAGAGAGAAGGGTTTGTATCTATTAGTGACGGGAATGGAGAGTAGGGATGACTGAGAAAGACATTTTACTCTTAGGAAAACCCAGCACAACTTGGGTAGTGACCAGATAACTGGGGAATGAATGGAAAGATTGAGTCAGAAGTGACAAGGTGTCAAGCCAGCATAAGTGGGTTGAATAGAGGTGCCACTGATGATAGTTGGAGCAGTGAGCTAATTTAGGAGCTGTGGGGGTGGAGCACATGTAGAGGGTCAGACAGTTCATGGTGTGAGCCTTTAGAGGGCTGTGTGTGGAGGGAGGTTTGAAATAGCTCCAGTTGAGTTGGAAGACTAGGATTCAAAGTGAACTCTTCAGGGCAGAGACCTTCAAGTTATCTCTTATTCTGAATAGTCTGATACATACCTGTCCTTGAGTGAATGATAATGTTCTCTTCCATTTGAACTAAGTAGTTCTCATCTGGGGTGATTTTGCCCCCAAGGGACATTTGCCAATGCCTGGAGACACTTTTGGTTGTGACAACTGCGGGAATCCCACCAGGGATGCTGTTAAACATACCCAAGTCAGCACCTCTCTCAAAGAATTATCTAGTCCAAAATGTCAGGGATGCCAAGATTGAGAAACACTTTTCCAACCAAAGGCAAGGAATTTAATTCTTCATAACTTTCATTTTTTCACTTGTGCAAAGATGGTGATGACTCTTCTAAGGTTTATTAGGATTAAATAGGGCAGAATGTACAAGTGCCTGGCATGAAAGAGTTGCTAAGTCAGGGCTGATTTCCTTTACCTTAGTCAATGAATGTATTTAGGGAAATTACTTCTGGGCACTGATCTTTTAACCTCTATTCAAGGTTTTACATATTTTTCTGAGAAATGAGATGCCCAGGAAACATAGTAGCTTTTATAATCTTCATGCTTTTTTCATGGCTTTATCAAATTGATTTTGATTCTACTTTGGTTTAGAATTTTAGTATTTCATGATTTACTAGTGTTTATTTACTAGTAATAAAATTTCTATTTACTAGTGTCTGTTTACTAGTAAATAAAAATTTGAAAACTAGATTAAAAATTGTTGCTACTGGTCAATGAAATTCAACTCAATTTGAACTTGTAACCTGTAAGTACATTTTTTTTTTTTTTTTAATGGATACCTGGGATTGAACTTGAGTACCCACCCACTGAGCCACATCCCCAGCCCTGTTTTGTATTTTTATTTAGAGACTGGGTCTCACTGAATTGCTTAGTGCCTCACCCTTGCTGAGGCTGGCTTTGAACTCGAGATCCTTCTGCTGCAGCCTCCCAACCACTGGGATTACAGGTGTGCTGCGCTGCGTCCGGTGTAGACAGTAAGTACATTTCAGTGTGTTATTTTGCTCTTGAAAGTGTTATTTGAATGCAGTTTTACCATTCTTTGAAATCAAGACTGAAGTGTCCTGAATTATTTCTTTTGGAATGTTCCAGGCTTCCTGAGTCTGTGATGTCTTTTCCCTTTTTATCCACTTACAAAATTCCAAGTAGAAATTCCTGAAATTTGAACTGTTCCTCAAATTTACTTATTAGAATCTTCACTAGATGGCTTTCTTTTGCTTGTTAAGTACCTGTTTACTCTGTTGGAAGGTGTGGTGTTACTCTCAGTTCTTTCAGTCTTTTTAGGGTCAGGACCACCTATATTTTCATTTCTAATACCATTCCCTTAGCAATTCATTCCAGTCATAGGCTCAATGTTTAATGTCTGCTTACATACATATGTATATATTTTTTTTTTCTTTTTTTTTCCCCCTCATTTTTAGGGAGTCACTGGAAATTCTTTGTTGCTGTCTTTTTCCTTTCCTTTAGGGAAAAATACTAGTTCACTCATCCTATACTTTATAGCTTGGGATTGCTATAGGTAAAGGTGTTTGAGTTTGGTAAACTGTTTATTAGATCCTTATTAATGAGTCTTTTGTTGTAGGTGGAATTTAGAAGTAAATTTTTTCCTTTTTTTCATATTTAACTAAGATTATTAAACATTCCGTTTGGGAAACCACTTAAAATGGAAAATAATGTACGAGTAATAGGGTATATTTTGTGGCAGCAAAGAAATTCTCATTTAGCTTCAAGCTGTAGGATTCAGAGTTATATTTTTTGGTGCGATTCAGTTGTATCTGACTGTAAACTTGTAAGGGGGTTGTATAACTCCCATTTTACACGTAACCATGTATGTCAGTAAGCATTACCTTGTGAAGGATGCCTTAGAAATGTCTGCCAGGTTTCTCCATTGTAAGTAAATGTTTTTCCCTTTGTAACTAATAACATGTTAACTTTACCTTTGTGGTGTAAAAATGATTAGTAAGTTTTTCAATTAATACCATCCTCTAGTGGGGAGGTATTTTGAATCTGCAGAATATCCTATGTATCGTCATCAGACTAATTTTTGCATCTATCATTTCTTCCTGTAGGCAACAGTTACCCGTGTTGTGTTTGTTTAATGATGATTTTCTTTTTCCCTCATTCCTACTATATTCATTAATTGGAATTCTGATAAGGTAGTACTGTACCTTTTCCTCCATTTATTTGTTTTGCTTTTTTAAATGGGTTTAAATCAATGTTTTGTTGCTCATATCATTCTGACTTTTGTTATTCAAGTTTGCACCTGTGTCTTTTCTGCAGCGTGCTCACATTTTGTGAGTACTGCTTTACCTTCTGGTACCACAGGATGGAATTAACCACTTTCAAAGGAGCTGGTTTGATTTTATAGAGAAAGGAATCTAGAAACCAAGATCTGGGTGCTATGTGTGCTCAGGGCTACTGTGGTATCATTGCTTCTAGGTCCTCTCATTAAGTAGCGAAATAACATTCATACACATAATGTTTTTGTTTCTTTATCTCTCCACCTGTGCGTGTCTTACTGGGAGTGCTTACGGATGCTGCCAGTTCCTGTCTCCTACCACAGGGTTCATTCTAGTCTTTTCCCTACTTACGCTTTTTCTCTTTCTTCTTTCCTTCTTCAAAGGTGAAAAATCTGGTTTTCATTCACCAATATTGACTTACTTTGTTCAATCCTAGTACATGCCCATAAAAGTAGTTTCAGAATTGCTAACCCATTCCCCCGTGAGAAACATGTTTTTAGAGTAGAGTATAATATTTGTTTTTAGTTTTATAGCACACGGATTAATACTATTTTCCACAGTAACTTGTATTAGTTCTTTCCTTGTCTACTTCCTTATGGTTGTGTTATTAATTTGTAATAAACATTAAGTTCATTTGTTGCTGTTTTTGTTCTGTTTTAGATTCTTCCTAAATCCTGTTTGATTTTAATTATTTCTTAAAATTTTTTGAAGTAAATGAGACCATATTCCTCCTTTGTTTATTTGTAGTAAAGAGCTGTTCTTAAAAAAACAAAAAACAAAACTGGATTTCCTTAAAGTTAGGTAGAACTGTAATTGCAGTGCCTAATAGCAGTTAAATTGAAAGGAACTGTGCCTTGGCAATTATTCTCTTGGACTTGCTTGTTTAGTTTCTTAGTTACAGCTTTTGATTCAACATCTTCTACGCCTAGGAATTTATATCAGCTGTTGTCCCATAATTGTCAGTGTTGAAGTCAGTCACCCAACAAATCTTCATTCTGAGTGCCTTGTTTTAGACCCAGAGTCCTGTAGACTGAATGCTTATTCTCTTGTTGCTATAGTAAATCACGGTTTATTTTGCAGACTTTGTTCTTTCCTTCCTTTGTTTTTGTCTTTTCTTGAGATAATAATTCACATATCATAAAATTCACTTTTTTTTTTTTTTGAGTGTACAATTTAGTGATGTTTGGTATATTTACGAAATTGTATATTGATCTAATTCCAGAGCATTTTATTAACCCAAAAAGAAATCTTTTACCTATTAGTATTCACTTCCCATTTTTCCCTCTCCCCAGCCCCTAGCAACACTAATCCACTTTCTGTCTCTGGATTTTCCTATTCTGGGTATTTCATGTAAATAGAATTATGCAATATGTGACCTTTTATTTCTGGCTTCTTTCACTTTGTGTAATGTTTTCAAGGGTTATCCATGTTATAGCATGTTTTATTGTACTTTATTCTTAATTTGTAAATAATAGTTATATTGATATATCATGTTTTGTTTATCCATTAATCAGTTGATGAACATTAGTTTTTTTCCTACTTTTGGGCAATTTTAAATAATACTGTGTGAAATTAATGTACAGGTTTCTGGGAATGTATTTTTCAGTTATTTTGGGTGTGTACTTAGAGGAGTGGAAGGTGCTGAGTCATGGTAATACTGTCTTTTATATTGAGAAACTACTATAAGTAATTGCACCATTTTTCATTGTCACTGATAGTGTAGATGTTAAATTAATTTGTCCATAATCTCTCAACCCTTTTTTTTTAAATTGCTGTCATGGAGGTATGAGGTGGTTGTACATTCTAGTTTTGATGACTAATGATGTCAAGCATCTTCACATATGCTTTTGGATACCTGTGTATCTTTGGAGAACTGTGTTCAGTTCTTTAGCTATTTTGTAATTTGGTTATTTGCCTTTTTATTTTTGAGGTAAAAAAGTTCTTTGTGTGTGTTATATTCTGGATACCAGATACATGTATTTATACCATCATAAAAAGAAATTTGTATTATTATACCAATATTTGTAAGATCCTTATCAGAGATCTGATTTGAAATATTTCCCCTGTTCAATGGATCGTCTTTTCATTTTTCTTGATGTTATGTTTTGCATAGCAAAATTTAAAATTGTGATAAAGTTCAATTTGTGTTTTGCTTTTTTTTTTGCTTTGGATGTTATATATGAAAAACTTGCTTATTGAAGGTGATGAAGATTTATGTTTTATTCTAAGAATTTTGTAGTTTAGCTCTCACTTGATCCATTCTGAGTTAGTTAGAATTGTCTTGGCACCCTTGCATTTATGATTTTATTTCTGGATTTTCAATTCTATTTCATTGGCATGCATGTCTGCTGATTCTGGTACTACAGTGTTTTGATTACTGCATCTTTTGTAGTGAATTTTGAAACTGGGAAGTATGAGACCTCCAACATAGTTTGTTTTTTTTCCCCAAGATTATTTTGTCTATTTTAGATCTCTTGCATTTCTGTGTGAATTTTAGAATCATCTTATCCATTTCTGTGTAAGAGGTAGTTGGAATTTTCATTAGGCATTGCATTGGATTGTCTTCTTCCTTGAGAATACAGTATTCTTCCCTAGGTACAAACATAAGGACTTTTTGAGTATTTGAGTATTGCTTTATTTAAGGTAACTATATAAAGTGGCTGTTAAAGTTTAATAGTATTATTTATTATTTCTTTCTTCACCCCCCCAGAAAGAATAACTTGGAAGGAGAAAAGATGGATTATTCAAGAAATGATATAAGGACAGTTGGTTTACCTTTAGGGGAAGAATGTCAGGTTAGAATGGTAAAACTGAAAAATCAAGCATGAGATGAAATAGTGGTAAAGATTGGCAGGGGGAATCAATAGTAAACTGCAAACCAATTATAAAAATACCTGAAACAAATGACAAAGGGGTGTTTCCTACAGAACAGTTTAAAAGAACAAATAGTCAATAGCTTGTAGGGAAAAAGGATTAAGGATATGAAGAAGCATTTCTCAGGAAAAATAGCAGATGACCAAAAGGTATATGAAAAGGTGTTCAACTTCAGTGGGGAAGAAATTCAAATTAAAACAAATTAACAGTTTTCTATTCATTGGATTGGCGAAGATTAGAAAGTGTGGTAATGCCTAGCTTTGACTAGATTGCAGGGAAAATAGAAGCTCCTGGCTGTTGTTGGAAGTTGACACAGTCCCTTTGGGAATCAATTTAGCAATAGCTATTGGAATAAAAAATAGATGTCAACAGTTTCACTTCAGGACTATAATGTGTACTTGCACAAATGTAGAAAAAGGTTTATTATATGGGTGTTCATTGCAGCAATATTTGTAATAGTAAAAGGTGGGAACTTCATTAGTCAACTTTGTGTCACGGTGACAAAACACCTGAGATAAACAGCATAAAAGGATAAACAACTTAAAAGGAAAGATTTATTTGGCTCTCAGTTTCAAGAGTTTCTGTTCTATGGTCAGCTCACTCCCTTGCTTTGGGGCTGAGGTGAGGCAGAACTCCATGGTGGGGAATTTGTTGTGGAGCAAAGCTACTCATTCCTCTCATGGCAGTTGAGAAGCCGAGAGAGAGAGAGAAGGGGTCCTAGTATCCTCTTCAAGGGCATACCCCCCGTGATGTCACTTTTTTCCTCTTAATCTCACCTCCCAGAGGTTGTACTGCTTCTAGTAGTGCTACCGTCTGGGGACCAAGCCTTCAGCACATGGCCTTTGGGGTGCATTCAGATCTAAACTATAAAAGGAACCAACGTAAGTGTTTTGTCTTTGAGAGAGCTAGTTAAAATTGAGGTGCTACATCTAAAGAATGAAATGCTCTGTGAGGCAGATTATTCTTTGGTGACATAGAAATAGTTCAGGATTTATTGAATGAAGAATGTTGTATTTGTTGTATATTCTATTTGTAATTAAAAAAAAAAGAGGAGTGAGAAAAAGAAGCAGCCTCCAAATACTTACATGCTTTCCTGAATACAAAATGACTGGCAGTATATAAAAACAGTTAACAGTTTACCTCTGGGCAGTAGAACTGAAGATCTCATTAAAGTTTTTTTTTTTAATATTTTTTTTTAGTTGGCAATGGAACTTTATTTTATTTTACTTATTTATTTATATGTGGTGCTGAGAATTGAACCCAGTGCCTTTGCACATGCTAGGCAAGCGCCCTGTCACTGAGCCCCAGCCCCAGCCCTAAAGTTTTTTCTTTTTTTTATTGTAAACAAATGCGATACATGTTGTTTCTCTGTTTGTACGTGGCGTAAAGGCATACCATTTGTGTAATCATAAATTTACATAGGGTAATGTTGTTTGATTCATTCTGTTATTTTTTCCCTTCCCCCCACCCCTCCCACCCCTCCCACCCCTCTTTTCCCTCTATACAGTCCTTCCTTCCTCCATTCTTGCCCCCCTCCCTAACCCTAACTCTAACCCTAACACTAATCCCTCCCTCCCCCCATTATGTGTCCTCATCCACTTATTAGCGATATCATTCGACCTTTGGTTTTTTGAGATTGGCTTATCTCACTTAGCATGATATTCTCTAATTTCATCCATTTGCCTGCAAATGCCATAATTTTATCATTCTTTATGGCTGAGTAATATTCCATTGTATATATATATATACCACAGTTTCTTTATCCATTCATCAATTGAAGGACATCTAGGTTGGTTCCACAATCTGGCTATTGTGAATTGAGCAGCTATGAACATTGATGTGGCTGTATCTCTGTAGTATGCTGATTTTAAGTCCTTTGGGTATAGGCCAAGGAGTGGGATAGCTGGGTCAAATGGTGTTTCCATTCCAAGTTTTCTAAGGAATTTCCATACTGCTTTCCAGAGTGGCTGCACTAATTTGCAGCCCCACCAGCAATGTATGAGTGTACCTTTCTCCCCACATCCTTGCCAACACCTGTTGTTGTTTGTATTCTTGATAATCGCCATTCTAATTGGGGTGAGATGGAATCTTAGGGTGGTTTTGATTTGCATTTCTCTTATTACTAGAGATGGTGAACATTTTTTCATATATCTGTTGATTGCTTGTACATCTTCTTCTGTGAAGTGTCTGTTCATTTCCTTAGCCCATTTGTCGACTGGATTATTTGCCTTCTTGGTGTAGAGTTTTTTGAGTTCTTTATAGATTCTGGAGATTAGTGCTCTATCTGAAGTATGATTGGCAAAGATTTTCTCCCACTCTGTAGGCTCTTTCTTCGCATTGCTGATAGTTTCCTTTGCTGAGAGAAAGCTTTTTAGTTTGAATCTATCCCAGTTATTGATTCTTGCTTTTATTTCTTGTGCTATGGGAGTCCTGTTAAGGAAGTCTGGTCCTAAGCCGACATGTTGAAGATCTGGACCTACTTTTTCTTCTATAATTTGCAGGGTCTCTGGTCTGATTCCAAGGCCCTTAATCCATTTTGAGTTTAGTTTTGTGCATGGTGAAAGATATGGGTTTAGTTTCATTCTGTTGCATATGGATTTCCAATTCTCCCAGCACCATTTGTTGAAGAGAAGTTTTTTTTTATATCACTTTTTTTTTTTAACATTGAACAGTTTTTTATTTTTTAAAAAAATCATTAAAAGTGACAGTATAATTAAAATTATACTACTCTTTAGGAATAAGAGATTTGTTTTTTCTATCAATTTGATTTTCTTGGTGTGTAATACCTATTGTTCTCTAGAAGTAAACACACTTTTTGTGCGTGTAATTTTTCTTGCTCAACTGGCATTAGGAGATCAGTGTTTTGACTACAAGTGCTTAATAACATTTAGAACTTTGTTTCATTTCTGAGCATTATAAACATGGGAGAAAAATATGTTTATCTGTTAGCAGTTGTGATTTGGTATGTATGTGTGTGTGTGTGGTGTTGGGAATCCAACCCAGGACCTTGTGTAAACCAGGCAAACTCTACCACGGAGCTAGGCACCTAGACCTGATTGTGCTAGTTTTTAATTCATCAAATTAAGGAGTATTTACATATTGTCCTTATGTGACCCTGATTTTGTTACTGTTCTTTGGGTCTGTGATCTGAGATGTAAGGTTTAATGTAGAAGGTAACCATTTTACAGTATCTCCCTTAACAGAAGTTACAAGTTCATTGCCAGAAATTTTCCTACCATAGGCAAAGGGAGGCACGGAGAAACCCCTGTACTGTTCTAGACCATTCCTAGAATCTTTTTAGTGTTAGAAGGGATCAATTTCCCAGTTCATGTAAAAATGATTCCACTGTTCTCTCTAGAAAGTTTTTGGTGATTGGAAACTTACTTGTTGATGCTGGTTTTGTCCTTAATCTAGGCAGAATGTCATGTTCTGTATAACATTTCTTAAAATTTTTGAAGATGGCTGCTTTATTTAGAAACCTTTACTGAAATTCATTTAGTGGTTGGGCACTGTCTTCATAATTCTCTTCTCTAGGCCAAATATTCCTAACTCCTTCCATTGGTCTTTTTAAAGCCCAATTTCCAGAAATGCATACTATAGTATGCCATGCTTTGGAGCAGGCTCTAATATACCTTAAAGTGAACATAGACTCATTAAGGTGTGCTTGGATTATTATGAAGTATTCAAGGGTTCATCATTCCTTTGGTCCAAAAGCTTTTCACCTACAGTTTAGGATGGTGTTTGCCTTTTTAGCAATAAAGTTACACTGAGGATATTTTGTTAGCTCTTTAAAGGTGGATGAAGTCAGCTTACCCTGCTATTTACCTGAATTACTAGTTTGGGACTATAGCATCTGGTAGTTTAGTAGTTGGTTTTTGAGTAGTAGGTTTTTACATTTACCTGTGATAATTATATATATGCTTTTGTAAATATGGAGGTGGAGGTATTTTGCTTCTATTTATTCATTTGGCTCGATCAGCTCGTTTTAATTTTGTTTTCATTATGAGGCAAGGTAAGTATCCCTCTCTAGCTTTGTGTTGATGTCATCTTGAATAAATATGCTATTCGGTTATTTATTTAAGTTGTTGATAAAATATTAAACAGAATACAGTTTGGTGGCACACCCAGTGTTAGTTATTAATGCCATTGACTTACCTAGTTAGAAATTACCCAGTTTAGCTATGTGTTTTCATTGTGGGCTTGTGACAGAATTTACAAAATGTCTTGTTTGCATCTTATATTAAGACTGCAACCTCAATATTCTTAGACACTTGTTAGTTTTAAATGGTCCTTATTTTCTTATTTTCACAAATTTCAAAAACTATGTATGCAAGATACTTTATTGTGTGTTTTGGGAGCTGGGAGGGTGAGAAGCCTCTTTCCACCATATTTGCTTTTAGAAATTTTGTTCTTAGATTCTAAATCTAGTCTCATGCTAATAAAATTAGTCCTGAACTTTATTTACTTTGAAGTGTTTGAATTACCTGATTAATTTGAATATAGTATAATAGTTAAGAAAGTTGTCTCTAAGAGTTAGACATTTAGTTCACTTACTGGCTAAGCTACTTATTAGTTTCTTTTTATCTTGGAAAAATTACTACTTTGATTTTCAATTTCTTAGTCTGTGAAATAGAAAAAGGAATAGTGTCCCCCCTTCAAAGGATTTTCTGAGCATTACATGAAATAATACAAGTAAAGCACTCTGGCATCAACCCAGCAATTGAAAAGTGTAAAACCTGTTCTCTCCATTCTCTTCCTCTTTTCGTTTTAATTATAATTATTAATCTGTAGTAATTGTGCAAATTGTTGCGTTAGATGGTGTTTCATACATGCATATATGGTGTTTTGGTTGTGTCTAACCCCTTCCCCAATCTCCTTCCCCCTCAACTATTTCCAGGTCATCTTTTTTTCTTTAGATTCTACAAATAAAAGAAGACACACAATACTTACCTTTCTGTGTTTGGTGTATTTCTCTTAACATGATGTCCTACAGTTCATTCATATTTCTGCAAATGACATGATTTTCTTCTTCTTTATGACTGAATAAATATTGTTTATGTATACCATTTTTCTTTATTCATTCACTTGAGGTTAGGCACCTAGACTGAGTCCATATCTTGTCTGTTGTGACTAGTGCTGTAAAAATTGTTATGCAGGTATCTGTTTTTATATGTTGACTTCATTTCTTTTGGGTTTACCAGGAGTGGTATAGTGGGATCATATGGTAGTTCTATTTTTATTTTTATTTTTTTGTGGAACCTCCATACTGTTTTCCATAGTACCTGTACTAATTTACATCTCTACCAATAGTGTATAAGAGTCCCTTTTTCTCCAGATTTCACCAGAATTTATTTTTTTTTTTTTTGTTTTTGATAATAGTCATTGTGACTGATTGAGGTGAAATCTTGTAGTTTCGATTTGTATGTCCCTAATGATTAAAAATATTGAACGTATTTTCCACATATTTGTTGGCCATTTGTACTTCTTTTGAGAAGGGTCTCTTCAGATCATTTGCTCATTTTTGATTGGACTGCTTGTTCTTTTGTTACCAAGTGTTTTGTGTTCTTTATATATTGTGGATATTAGTCCCTTGTTGGATGGATAGTTGACAAAAAATTTCTTACTTTCTCTAGGTTGTCTCTTTGCTCTATTGATTGATTGTTTTATTGTGCAGAAGCTTTTTAATTTGATGTAATCCCCATTTCTCAATTTTTGCTTTTGTTTCATGAGTCATGGGAGTCCTGTTCAGGAAATTGTTTCCTATGCTGGTATCTTGAAGTGTTTTCCTTTTTAGTCCTTTCAGAGGTTCAGGTCTTACATTGAGATCTTTGATCCATTTTGAGTTTATTTTTGTATAGAGTGAGAGCGAGGGGTCTGTTTTTAATCTTTGGCATGTGGATATCCAGTTTTCCCATCACTTCTTCCTCCTTTTACTACTGTGCTGTTCTTTCCTATTACATTTCATCTAGCTGCTATTGTGTAACATTTTAAACCAAATTGGTAGTTTTAGACTTTATTTTAATTTTTGCAGTGACGGGGATCAAACCTAGGACCTTGCACGTGCTAGGCAACTTCTGCCATTGAGATACATCCCAACCCTAGTCTTTTTTTTTTTTTTTTAATAAAAGAACTGAAATTTGAAAATCAAGGCACATTTCTTGTAGTTCTATTAAGGATAGTTTATCCTTTGTATATGAAAGTGCCCTATGAAAATTTCATAGCTAGACATTTTGTTCTTTAGAGTTTAATGGTAAAACTACAGTTTTACAACTAAAAATTCCTTCAAGTTACTGATTTATTCTGATTGCTTGTATTCAATAGTATCATTTTGAGGTACATAATGTATCTTAGTAAAAAAATTGGAGGTTGAAACAAGGAATTAAGTATGTAGGTATAAATTATTGGTGAAGTGATTTAAACTATGTGCTATGCAAGTAGTGGTCTAGGAATGAGTAACTTACTTGGTTAAGATTTTGATTGCCCTTCTCTTGCCTTCTACGTTCCTTCCCCAAGACATACTTTGAACATAGGACTGTGGATTTCAACAGAAAGAAGTCCAATTTTTCACAAAGAAATAGGAGAACCATACAAATATTCTGCAGCTGTTATATTGCAGAGCAAACAGAGCATTAGTACTTACATGTACTTGGATGGCTACTTCAAACAGTCTCATCAGTTAGATTGGATGACAGGACTCTCCCAACTACCATCTGCTGCCCCCAGTATAGATCGGGAAAGACAAGTTTTGAGTATGAATTTACTGGGGATTAAGTCATTCTTAATTATAGGAAAATATAGTTTTTGTTTAGGGACAATAGTGTTAATTGAAAGAGTTAAGGAAAAGTCTGAATGGTTAGCTTGATTTTCATTTATTCTTTTGTTTAACAGTTACAGTACACCACGCATGTGCCAGGCATGGGCACTGCTGATTTGTGTGACCTGCATTTCTTGTAATCATTGAATTTACAGTGTAGTGGAGGGAAAAAAAATGTTTTTAGGAGCTATAATAGGTAGGTGGGGCACTAGAAAGTGAGTAGTTGGTTCAGGGTTGCAGAGAGTTATCACAAAAAAACTTATAGAAGGAATGAGGGCTGAAAGCTTAGTAGGTACAGGGTTTGCAGGCAGCACTCATTTCTGCAGGCAAGAACTAGCATTTCAGGCAGAACTAGGTGGTAGATCTCCTCCAGGTAGGCTGCTTATAGTAATGTGGTTTTATATTTTGTATTTAGCCATCCATTTATCTAAGGCATTCTGAGTCAGTCAAAATCCAGTTGTCATGAAATTTTTTCTTTTTAGCTTTTATGGACTGCATTTTGATTCATTGTACACAAATGGGTTACAACTTTTCATTTCTATGGTTGTATAGGAGTCATGAAATATTTGACTTATGTATCTTTTCGATAATGAAGGATTAGCCCTCTGCTCATGTGAAGGGTAACATTATTGGGACATATAAAGCAAACTTTTGTGACAAATAATATATAAGTATAGCTAATAAAATTCTTTTTAGTGATACTCAAGGAGTCTGAGTGTTTAAAGTGAGGTGGGAGCAATGACTTACTTGGTAGGTGAGCTTAGAATGTCCTGTTTATAGTAGTTAAATTGGAGCTCAAATTTGTATTTTTATTCTTTTTTTTCCTTTTTAAAATCATTGTGTGACAGAAGCCCAGTACCAGTTTCTTTTGCCTTGGGAGGGAAACAGCTGGTATCAGTGCAGACTGAATTCAAGTTGCCTGTAATGAAGCAGAGAACTGTCTGAATCTCTGATTTTTCAGCTTTTTGTGTAACTTGACTTCTCAGTTCTCTTTATCTTTTTATTGCCCATAAAAAGCACAAAAAATGGTGTTTTCTTGTATGCTTTTTTTTTTTTAAATTCATGTTGCGGTTTGGCTTTTCTACACCTGACTTTTATTAGTCAGGAATTTATTTCCCTGATTGTGTCCTTGAAGCAACTAGTCTTTGGTTAGAAGAAACAAAGATTGAGTTGTAGAGTCTACAAAGAATAAATTTAAAGGGCATTTTTTTCCTTCAAATAACAGATTAATAATGTGAGCTGCTTTGAATTGATTTGCTCATTTATGTTAGGGAGAATTTAGTTTTAGTTGGATTACAGATGATTTACAATTGTATTCAACAGACAACAGTTGGGAATAAATGTTAGTATGTTCTGAATCTTGCTTAAAGGATACTGTCTGATGGAAATTGTTTTATTTCTACACTTAAAAATAACAGCTAAGCTTGGGATCAGATGAAGTGGCTTTTTTGTGCAAATTTTTTATTGTGATAAGAAAACAATGAGACCTGCCTTGTTAACAAATCATTAATAGAATTTTTTTTATTGATTGTAGGTGCAATATTGTATGGCAGATCCCAAGGGTTTATTCATCTGACTGGCGCTATGTTATACCCTTTGATTACTAACTCTCCATTGTCCCGTTCCCCCTGCCCCTGGTAACCACCATTATACTGTGATTCTTAGAAGTTTTACTATTTTTGATGCTTTGTGTAAGTGGACTCCTGTAGCATCTGTTTTTATGTGACTGGCTTACAGTGTCTTTTGGGTTTATTATGTTGCAACATTTGGCAGAATTTTCTTTTTGAAGGCCAAATAATATTCTGTCCTGTGTATATACCATGTTTCCTTTATTTATTAATCTGTTGATGGACATTTCGGTTGTTTCCACACTATTATTTTCACATTGTGATTGGTGCTGCAGTGAACATCAGACTACCTCTTTGAGCTCTTCAGTATTTCTCTTGGATAAATACTCAATAGTAGACTGCTGGAATATTTGATAACTATGTTTTTGTAAAAAAATATTTTTAGTTGTAGATAGACACAGTACCTTCATTTTATTTATTTTTATGTGGTGCTGAGGAGCAGGGTTTGGTTTTAGTATTTATTTTGTGTATGTGTGTTACTGGAGATTGAACTCAGGACATTGCACATTGCTAGGTAAGCACTCGACTACTGAGCAACATACCTTGCTCTGTGTTTTAAATTTTTTGAGGAACCTCTGTAGTGACGACACCATTTTGCATTCCTATCAACAGTATGCAAGGGTTCTAATTTTTCCACTTGCTTACCAGCAGTTGCGTGTGTATATTTGTGTTTTTAAGCAGTAGCCATCCTTGCAGGTGTGAGATACCTCATTTTGATTTGTATTTTCCTGATGATGTTGAGCATCTTTATAATGCTTACTGACCATTTGTCTGTCTTTGGAGAAGTATCTGTTCCTGTCCTTGGCTTATTTTCTATATGAGTTATATTAGGAGAGTTCCTTATACATTTTACAGCTTTAACTTCTTGTCATATATATGACTTACAAATATCTTCTCTCATTCCATAGGTTGCCTTTTTACTCTGTTCGCTTTCCTTTGTTGTGCAAAAGCTTTTTAGTTTTGTGTAATCCCACTTACTTATTTTTGTTTTTGTTACCTATGCTTTTGATGCTACATCCATGAGGGTAACGGCCAAGACCTGTGACGTGATGCTTTTCCCTTATGTTTTCTTTTAGGAGTTTTATACTTCCAGGCCTTATGTTTAAGTAGAGTTTTGTGTATGGTAGATTAGGGATGGGTTTATTCTTTTGCGTGTACATAGGCAGTGTTTTAGCACCCTTCCTTCTTTGTGTGTTCTTGGCATCCTTGCTACAGTTGACAGTATATGCATAGGCCTATTTTGGGGCTGTTTCATTGGTCTGTATATCTGTAAAGCCAGTATCATACTGTTTATATTACTACAGCTTTTTGTATATTTTGAAATCAGGAAGTGTGATACCTTCAGATTTGTTTTACAAGATAAGTTTGTGTGTGTGTGTGTGTGTGTGTGTGTGTGTTTGTATTTCCATATAATTTTACAATCATTTTCCCCATTTCTGTAAAAAAGAAAAATATATAGATATAAATAATGCCATTGGGATCTTTGATAGGAATTGCATTGAGTCTGTAGATAACTTTTGGTAATATGGGCATTTTTAACAATATTGTCTTCCAGTTCACAAACACAGGTTATTTTTCTATTTGTTTGTTCTCAATTTCTTAAGCCAGTGTTTTGTAATTTTTAGTAATCATGTTCTTCACCTCTTTAGTTTATTTCTGGGTAGGTTGTTCTTTTTGACGCTATTATAGATGAATTGTTCTTCTAATTTCCTATTCAGGTAGTTTATTAATGTAGAAACTTCACTGATTTTTGTATGTTGATTGTACATCTTGTTACTTTACTGAACTCATTTATTGGTCCTAACAGTTCTTATATTAGGGAGGCCTTTAAGGTTGTTCTTTATATAAAGTGTAGTCTGAAAATGGACAGTTTTACTTATTCCTTTGTGATTTGAATGCCTTTTATTTCATTTTCTTGTTCCATTGCTGCTGTTGACTAGTACTTCCGGTACTATGCTATTTCCTCCTAACTTTGGGGTTAAATTGTTTTTCTTTTCCTAGTTTCTTGAGGTATACATTTACATTAATTCTCATATATTCTCATTCATTTTCTCTCTCTTGCTCCCTCCCCTCCTCTCCCCTTCCCCCCCCCCCCCCCCTCGGTACTGGGGATTGAATCCAAGGATGTTTTACCTCTGAACTACATCCTCAGTCCTTTTTATTATTTGAAACAGGGTCTTGCTGTGTTGCTGAGGTACTCACTAAGTCACTGAGTCTGGCTTTGAGAACTTCCTGCCTGAGTTGCTGGGATTTTAGGCATGTTCCACCATGCTGGGCGAGATTTTTTTTTTTTTTTTTAAACATAGGCATTTAGTATTATATAGTATTTAGTATTTAGTATTGTTTTTGCTACATCCTATACATTTTAGTATCAGAATTTGATAGGAGAATGTGTTTAATTGGTTTCTTATTGCATTGTTGAAGAAAAAGATACAAACACCTTATAAAGCACTCTAGGAAGGACTATTTTTTTATTTTATAGAAGTATATAAATAAAAATTTTTGTTCAATTTGGACGTAATGCAGTAAATGTAACTATACTTTGTAAGGGTCAGTGATCCTATTCTTTGTCTGTTGTGTGTCATAATGGAATAAGAAGTAACAGTATTTGTCAAAGAAAGTGAAGAACCAAGGAAAATTCTGTCTATTGGGGTAGAGAAATTTTTGGGAAGGTGGCAGAGGGCTGCTAGTAACAATCCCAGAATCAAATATGGACTAAATGATTCAGAAAAAAAGATTAGTTGCTGCCATGTAAAACATTATTGAATTTATAATGAACTAGATACGTAGAAAGGAAGGTTGGTGGGATTGTAGCTGTCATATTCTTTACTATTTTTACCTCTTTTATTTTAAGAAAGTATTAAGTATGAGTTAGATAAGCATGGGGAATGAAAAAGGGTACTTGGGGGGAAGAAGAAAAAGTTGTAATTTGTGGAGAAAAAGAGTTGGGGATGGATTTAAAGTATTTAATTGGAGAATTAGGGCTAGGGCAGGAAATACCCGATCTTTGAAACCACTATTTTAGATTAAACTTTTATTTTGGAGACCAACCTGTACCATTGCATGTCTGCTCACATCTAGGGATGCATCACGAAAAACCATAACCCTTAGACTTTTAGATATTCAGGATGTCATAGTAACCATGACCAGTGAATTCTACAACCAAGTTTCATCTGTAGGGAATGAATCAGACCTCTAAATTCATTGAATGCATACTGGTTATGCTGATTTTAAAATATTTGTAATGTGTGCTACAGTAATAAAGTAGATTCATTTGGGTAACTAGTATAGGTCACATCCCAGTTGTTTAGATAGGAAAGGGCAGTGACATCACTGAATTTTATTTTTTGTAAAACATTTTCATTGTAAGAGAGATATAATATTAAATATCCCATTTTAGTTATTAGGTGTATAACTCAGTGATGTTAATTAAATTCACAGTTCTTTGCAACTCTCACCATTTATTCTAAAATTTTGTTACCCCCCAAACTGAGATTCTATACTCATTTAGCATTAACTCCTGATGTCCCCTCATTTCTAGCCACTGGTTACCACCGGTCTGCTTTCTGTCTGAATTTGACTGCTTTAAGTATTTTATAACCTATAGTATTTTATATTATTCCTACAGTATTTTATATTATTCAGTATCTGTCCTTTTGTGTCTGACTTATTTCTGAAGGCATAAAGTTTTTAAGGTGCATTCATATTGTAGCATGTGTCAAACTTCATTTTTTTATGGTTAGAATAGTCTATTTTGTGTATATACCACATTGTGTTTATACACGGGTGTGGGTGAACACTGGGTTTCTTTTCACTTGGTTATTATAAAAAATGGTGCAGTGAATGTGAGAGTACAAGTATTTGAGCTCCTGTCCCTAATTATATTGCTAGGTCATGCAGTTATTCTACAATTTTTATCCACCACAGCTAACTTCTGGTTAGCTTTGTGAAGAACCATCAACCTGTTTCACATTGACTGCACCATTTACATTCTCACTAGCTGTGTGCAAGGGTACAGTTTCTCCCTGTCCTCACCAATGGTTATATTTTGCTTATTTTATAACAGCCATGTTCTTAACTGGTATGCGGTGATAGCTCATTGTCATTTTGGTTTGTGTTGAACATCTTTTTATGTGCTTAATAGCCATTTTGTTTAGTCTTCTCGGAATAACGTCTATTAAGTCCTTCATCCATTTTAAATTGGGTTTTTTCCTTTTTCTTTTGGTGGTGCTGGGGTCAAACCTGGAGCCTTGTGCTTGCTGAGTACATATTGTCACTGAGCTGCACACCTACTTCGTTATTTTGAATTTTGGGAGTTCTTTGTTATGTTCTGATTATTAACCCCTTATTGGATACAATATTTGCAAATAATTTCTTCTGTAGTTTTTTTTCCACTTTTTTGATAATATCAATGCTCAATTCTTAGAACGTTCAGAAGTTTCAAATTGAAATGAAGTCCAGTTTATCTACTTTTTTGTTGCTCCTTTTATTATTATGTCTAAGTATCTATTCCTAAGATCAAGGCATGGAAATTTACCATGTTTTCTTTTAAGGATCTGGGGATGGTGGTGGAGCTCAGCGCAGTGGAAGAGCATGTGCTTAGTTTGCACAAAGCTCTGGGTTCAATGCTCAGCACTACAAAACTGCTCACAGAAACCACAAAACAAAAAAAGCCTGCAGAGTTTTATGATTTTATTTCTTATATTTAGGCTATTGATCCATTTGGAGTTAATATTTGCATATGATGTGACGAAGGCATGCTTCACTGATTCTCTTTTTTAATTACAACTAACATATACTGTTTACTTTTTCTTAAAGATTCTATATTAAGTTTGAAGGTTATGAAGTTACCTAATGTTTTATTTTGTCATTATGTACTTACTTAGTACCAGATGGTTAATGGAACTGGGCATTACAGTTCTTTCTTAAAATATGTTCTTTATTCTAACAGTGACTTCAAATGTAGAGGCAGTATGAAAAAGGATTATAAATTTTGTTACATAAGAATGAAAATTATGCATAGCAAAAGCATAAAGTCAATATAACACACTAGAAGAAAATATCTGCAACATATCACAGATAAAGGGCTATGATCCTTAATATATAAGAAATTCTTAAAAATCGATAGAATAAAACAACAGTAACCTGATAGAAAAATGCTCAAAATATGTTAACACATAATAACTTCTATAAAAGCATAAAAGTCACTCCTAAACCTAAGAGAATATGTCAGATTCCCTCATAGAGAAATGCAAATTAAAATACACTGAGAAACCATTTTGTAGCTATCACATTGTCAAAAATCAGAGTCTTAACACCTTATCCTGTGAGCAAGTGTATAGGAAAACAGACACTATTGACGTGAAGGTAAACTGGTGCACCTTTTTTGTGGAGAATTTGGTAATGTACAACAAAATATTATAGATCATTTGCCTTTTGTCCTTTCAGTTTCCGTTCTGGAGATTTTACCTGAAGGCATACCTCCAGCAGTGTTAAAATACTTGTACATGATTCATGGATCATTGTTTACAGTCATCGTACAGGCACATATTGGTCTTTTGTGCACCATATAGTAAGAATGAGGAAGATCTCTGAACAACTGAGTGATCTCCACAATATATTGAGTATAAAAGAAAGCATCTTGGATTATGTTACTCTAAGTCAAAGAGGAGGAAGTAAATCACACTCATCTGCTCATTTGTGCAAGAGGAAACAGGCAGTATATATTTGAAACTCAGGTTGGTTTCATAGAGGGTAGTTACACAGGGAGATTGAAAGAATGGAGGAGAGGGATGTGACACATGATTTATAAGAACTAAGTTAGGTATTTTTCTTATTCTTTCTCTCCCTCTCCTGTTCTCCCAGTACTGGGAATTATATCTAGGGGTGCTTTGCCACTGAGCTACATTCCTAACCCTTTTCATTTTGGATTTTGAGACCAAGTCTAAGTTGCCTAGGTTGGCCTTGACCTTGTGATCTTCTGTCTCAGCCTCATGTTCCAGCTGCAGTTGTAGGTGTCCCATGCCTGGCTCTATGTTTTGGATACTTAAAGAGGTTAGGAGAGAGAGGAGGGGTAAGTGGAATAATAACCTTTTAACTTAAACAAACCTAATACTAATGATAAACATAGCTACACAAATATTTTGCTTGAGCAAGTAGATTTTTAAACAATGGTATGGTTAGCATTCCAAAACTATTTTATATATTTTAAATGAAGCAAGTAAAAGCATTATGGTGATAATGCAAATCAGGTTTGTTGTTCTTTGAGAGAGAATTTATAGGTACGGAAAGGGGAAAAATTGGCATGAACCTCTGGGAAGTTAGATAGGAATTGGCACGTTTTTTTAACGTTTACAGGTAGGTATAAAAAATAGATATGTAGTCTTTAACTCTCTGTTCAGAAGCTATAACACTTCTGAACACAATCAATAAAAGAAACCAAGGCTCTCTGGAGAAGTGGTTAATTCTAGTGCTAGAGCTTGGAAAATACAAAGATAGGCTTGGAACATCTTGTGCCACAGTAAGAAAGTGCTCAAAAATTAATGAGCACTTGTCAAAAGGATTTTTAGGACCCAGCCCATTCAAGTCTCCCTGTGGGCTACATATGGGACAGTTTGAGCAACTGAATGTTAGTCATGCATTATAGTTCATGGAATAAAATAGATCCATGATGTGAAAAGTGATTATGTGTGTATATAGGTGTGTGTGTGTGTGTGTGTGTGCACACTTGCATGCATGCATGTGCACATGCGCACACACACACACACACACACACACACACACACACACGAATAAATAGAGAAGAAAGGCAAGTTCTTGCTTTCAGTAGGATTCCAGTTAATAAATACAGACAGAATGATGAGGTCATAAAACCTTCATCTGGTAACCATCATGGTAATGATTGTTCTAGGCAAGAGTTACATAGTGAGCAAAGGTATGATAAGGTCCAGAATATTTTACATGGTCTCAAAATATCTCCTTTCAATAGATTTATTACTTACAAAGTTCAAAACAGTAACTTGATAGTGGAAGGATCTCACAGATACATTTTAGCCAAATGATCAAAACCAACACCACTGTAAATGCGACAAACAATATTGTGTTAGTGTGCTTGGGCTACTGTGACAATACTTACAGACCAGGTGGCTTAAACTTACATTTGAGTCTATAGCATTGGAATCCTTAACCTCAGCAAAATCAAAGTGCTGGTATTGGCTTCTGGTGAAGCCTCTCTGTCAGACAACCTCTTTCTTGCTGTCTTCACATGATATGTCTTCTGTGTACTTGTAATTCTGCCTCTTCTTGTAGGGATATTGATCCTATTGGATTAGAGACCCACCAGTATGACCTTATTTAACCTTAGTTACTTTCTTAAAGCCCTATTTTTGAAATACAGTCACATTGGAGGTTACAGCTGCAGTATAATTTGGAGGGGAAGGGGACACAGTTTACTCCATAACAGACATATGCTTTTTGATATGATGCATTGAGAAGGATACAACATTTCTTTTGTGGTATACCCCTCCCTTCAACATTCATCACTGAAATCTATTAAGAAAAATAAGAAAAACCTAAATTGTAATTTTGTTAAATGGGGATATTCTACTTAATGGTCTGATAGTCCTCTTTAAAACTATGAAGATCATGAAGGACAAAAAGAATTAGGAATTGTTTCAGACTTTAAGAGGCAAGGGACAAAATAATTACATGCAGTCTGTGATATTGGTTTAATTTTAAAAAAGTTTATTTAAATTAGGAGCCAAATAAGAACTGCACACAGTAATTGTTGACATATCTCTTAAATAATGTTCAGAACTGTCTGTCCTTGAGATCCACTCATCTGGAGACCCACCATCCCTGTGGACCTTCATCTCACTGGTCTGGATTTCTGATCATAGGAATTTAAAAACTCTTCCCATATGATTTTTAAACTCCTCCCGTATGATTCTTAATGTGCAGCCAAGAGTTGAAAACCATTGCTCTATATCTAGTTACTGCAAGTCTGGAGGCTTGATCTGATTCATCTTTTTATTTTTTTTGGAAATAATACCTCATAGCTCCTGTATTCTTAATAAGCTCCCCACTCCCAGCTGATTCTGAAATCCACCAAAATTCGAGAATTGCCACATTCCATCTTGCTCTTTAGGTGATAAAACTGAATTTTTTCTTGTTGACTTTGGCAGATGAAGTTGAAAGGGAATCTTATCAACTTGCATTGTAAAGGAGACATTTTGTGAATGTGTTTGAATATCTTGTTGGTCCTAGACTTTTTGCACCCTTGTATTTAAAGTGGAGGTAAACTTTCCTGGGTAACGAGGTTTTTTCATAAGATCATGTTTACAGTGCCTTTACCTCCACATGCCTCACATTGGTGAGGATGAACAGCGATCCTAATCTAATGAGACTTGCCCACTCTGAGATACTTGCTGACTTGTGTTCTGTCCCTTGCCAGCAGCTGTCTGATCCTTGAAGAGCTTCATCAGAAACAGATTGACTTTCCTGCTTGTATGGCTGCTACATTTGCCAATAAAATACAGTGTTTGGTGATTAGAATCCTTAACCTCAACAACGGTGAAAGGTGAAAATGTGGACTCACTTGGTCCTTGTAGAACATGTACACAGATGATGAAATAAATTATTTTTGTGATTGGTTCTGCCATCTTTTTGTTTTTTGAATGATCATTTAAAAGGCCACAGCTATTCTTTTTGCTACATAATTGTCCATTAAGACAGGATGACCTAATAGTATTTTCCCCCAATAATAGTTTTGAAGCTTTCTGTTATTAAGAATTTTTCAGAGAATACCAAGATGACAAAAAACCAGGTCAGATCCTTCTAAAGATCTAGTGTGGGGATGAGACAGATGAGTACATGTTATATCATTAGTGTTACTTTAGAGCAAGGGAACTAGAATTTGAGTACCTGTTATACTCTAGACACTGTGATACATACTTTTATAAATTGTATTTCTTTTAGTTCTTGTTAAAATCAAAATAGGTATTATCCTAGTTTTCTGCTGAGGAAAAAGACTCAGAGAAGATAAGCAATTTGTTCTGGGTAACACAGCTGGCAGAACAGATTTGGGATTATGAATTGGGATTAAGTCTGACCTTGCCTAGTTTGCCTTGCAGGAATAGAGCGTATTGGTGGGTTGCCCTGAGTGGGCAGGGAGGGGATGGTGAGGCCAGTGGGGAATGATGCCTGACGCTGACTTCTGTGCTTTGCCCTAATTGCAAGCAGAAGAGCATGCAGTCCAGTCTGGCCTTATTTAGGTTCTTGTGGGATCGCCAGATGCTAGAAGTGCATAGAGAACTGTAGGAGAGCTAACTTAGAAGATAAAACGTGTAATTTAAATAAGCAGTGTTGATTGTGTGCCAGACACTATGAGACCTCTGTGATCCCTAGAACTACATATTTTACAGAGGCATCAGAAAATTAAAGAATGTTTGGATTATTTTATTTCTTGAAATTAATTGAAGCAGATACTTGTGAAGCCTTTGAGAGAGTCCTTATAGGACATATCTTCAAGATAATGCAATGTCAACAATATTTGATCTTACTAGTCATTTGGTCAATTCATGTAGTAGATACAGGATGCAGAAGAACTGAGTGAAGGTGAAATCAGGATGAAACAAAAAGACTGATGAAACTTCTGAAGGAGCAAACACAAAGAAACAAGCAATAGCAATCCTTAGAACCCCAGTATAAGAAAAGGAGGTGATGAGCAGGATGAAGTTATTTTACCTTTAACCCTGGGAGAGAAGGAAAACAAAAAATACTTAGAAGTCTTTTTGATTCTCACTGGAAAACAAAACATGCTCTGAGTGAGCATGAGGCTGATGAAATCCCAGAAGTTCTCTTTACTCTTGATAACTTTTAAGCACTGCTGGAGAAAGGAATTCATCTTATAAAAAGTTACAGTGAAGCCCACCAATGAGTTTTGACTAGTACAAGTTGTGTGTTAAAAATCTGTAATGGATAGTTAAGAGAATAACCAGAGAAATTTGTGAGCTTATGAAACTTTTCGTCTTTATCCAGTGAACATAAAAGAACAAGTTATAGGAGGTTTAAATAAAAAGCCTGCCTTTGTTTTTCCACATGTGGTTGATGTTTGTTACATTCTTTTGTTGAGCCTTCTTCTTAA
Organism: Sciurus vulgaris; assembly: GCF_902686455.1. Taxonomy (NCBI): domain Eukaryota; kingdom Metazoa; phylum Chordata; class Mammalia; order Rodentia; family Sciuridae; genus Sciurus; species Sciurus vulgaris. The sequence goes on from NC_136470.1 coordinate 118,427,496, forward strand.
TGCTTTATGGCAGGTATATGTTGAACACTTCACTTTGTGGTCAGGGCAGATTCAGACCATGGGTACTGGCAACTGACTTACGAGTGTTGTTCTGTCATTTTCCATGACCGTATTTACTGCTTCTTTAAGATCTATAAGCAAAATCTGGAAAACCCACAGAATAAATGTGTTCTCTATCTAGAAATAATACAGAAAATATTGTTGTTATAAATAAATAAATGAATAAATAAATTTGGTAAAGTTTATTTCAACCTAAATAAAATGTGAATTTTATTTAAAAAAATGTCTGATCTTAACTGTGGAACTGGTTTCGGTTTTCCTGGTTTTAAAGCTATAAACCCTTTGTTTAAACACTAGCCTTTTTATGAAGCCTAAACGTGTAGTACATAAGAGTAGAACTGTTGTATTTGAAGTTGGGAGCGAATGCTAGGACCTTGTCCTATTTTCCCAGCTCAGAAGGAGATGTTTGGTTTGATACATGCTGCATCATGTTATTAGTCTACTCAGTTGAGTGTGATATATTGTGGATGGAAGTGGACTTTTTAAGTGGACTTTTGTAGTGTTACAGAAAAATACTGGCTGCCTTAATTCTCAACCAGAAGATCGATTACAGAAATTTGGAGTTGGATATTTTGTAACCAAAATTCACTCCTCCTAATGGTAGCATCATGGGCCTTTCTACAAATAAGGCTTGCAGATAGGTGCTAGAAGTGCTGATTCTATCTGGACTGGGTTTTATGCATAAGGTGAATGACATTAATACTCACTTTTGGTTGTGACCAACAAGCACTTCTAAAATTGTGTAGGTCTATTTGATTTTTGTGAGTTGCTGTGAGCGTGTAGTTTTTGGTTTGGAACTGTTGTGTTACTTTTTTTTTTTTTTTTTTTTTTTTCTGTCCATAGTATGCCTTCTTCACATTTATAAAATGCAGTTGTGTGGTTTGCTCTCTAGGGTTCTCAGGATGACCCTGCCTTCCTATGCTGAAATGGTCTGGAAAGGTGCCTAGTTTTTCCAAGTTAAATACTAGCACATAGAACTTGGCCAAGATGAATATTTTTTTTTGAAAGATTTTTTTTTCCCTATGCTTTGACTTTTGTTGGGTAATTTGAGCTTCTTTTGCTGATTTGTTTTTAAAAATCAGATTTCTTGTCTGTGTGCTGCTCTGAATGAGGTATAGAATTAATTTTTTTTTAGCAAAAACTGTATTTTCCCTAGTAGTATATAAACTGATGTTGGTAACACCTTTTAGGAGGTATTAACCTTTTACAAGTGAATTATTCATATTTTTGAGTTTAATTCGACCATGATTTTTAACCCCATTTAGGCCAGTAATTATCATATAGTCAGTGCAGCTTGGGGAGCTTTTAAAAATAAGTATGTTTTGGCTCCACTTCAGGCCAAAACATGGAATGGAACCTGGGCACTTGGATTTAAAAAAAGAGAAGACCCCCATATTAGTCTACTTGTGTTGCTCAATAGAATACTGTAGACAGGAGGCTTAAACAATAGACATTCATATTTCAAAGTTTTTGAGGCTAAGGAATCTAAGATCAAGGTACTGCCAGTTGGTTTCCTCCCAGTTATGTCTTTCCATGGGGTGGGGGTGAGGAGTGGAAGCAAACTCTCTGGTGTCTCATTTTATTAGAACATTAATCCCATCATGAAGGCACCACCCTAATAACCATATTATCCCCTGAAGACTCCATCTCCAGATACCATCACAGCAGGGATTAGGACTTGAGCATGAATTTTAGAGGGGCATGGTCCCATCTGTAGCAACTCTTCTGAAATTCTGATCTGTGTCTAAATTGGAAACTGATGGAAAGCATTGTTTACACTCAAATATGAATGAATCATCTGGGGATCTTGGTAAAATACAAAATTGGGTTTAGTTGATCTCTGATGGGGTCTGATGAATATAGGACCCATATCTAAGTGTAATGGAGTTTAATGTGTATTTGTATGTATATATGAGTTTTGGTATGACCTGGCTCTCCAGTTGAATTACTCACTTCTGTAGGGTGTAACTTATGGACTGTGTGGTTGTGTGTGCAGTTTGTGGTCTAGTAAATGTTTGTTGTTTGCATGAGTTAAGTAGTAAAAAGTGTAGATTCTAATAAATGTAAAGCAGCTGTGAGGAGATAAGATAAACTTAAACTCAAGATTGTCTTTTCTTGTGCTGGAACTTGAACTCAGGTTAGGCAAGCCCTCCATTGATGAGCTACATCCCTGGCTCTCAGCATATTTTTGAGGCTAGGTATAAGATAAGCATGTTTAAAAGCTGGGACCATAGATAGTGAACTTCTTTAACAACATGTGAAAGACATGCCATCTCTTTAAGATGACTTACTTTGAACTGAACTTGACATTTCTTTTTATTTTATAATTCTCAGAATCAAAGCATAACTAAATTGTCCAAAGAATGTTAAGATGAGACAGTTCTTCATTTAAGAGATTAAATGTTTGTTTAATAACATAAGAATAATATGTAATAGCTATCAAACTGTTCTGTATAGTAGCTGCATTGTTTAACAATCCTTCCTAGTGTGTGCAGATTCTCATTTCACCACATTTTTCTCCAGCACTAGTTTTTAGTTTTTTTTTTTTTTTTTTTTTTTTTTTTACTTTAGTCATTGTAGTGGGTTTGAGAGTGGTATCTCCTTGTAGTTTTTATTTGCATTGTCCTATCTCTCATCTATATTATTAGTTTTTTTTTTTTCTGTTAGATCATTCTAGTAAACATATACACTTGCTGTTATTCCATCTTAACACCAAAACTCTTCTAAAAAACAATTGTTGTGTTTGGAAAAAGTGATTCTTACAAAAAGGGAGCTGCAAATTAGAGACCTTTGCAACAATTACTTGTTTTTTCTTTAAGGTAAAGAATGGATGGGATCCAGGGAATTACAGCAGTAGATGGACACATCAGGAGCATGTGAAAGTTGTCTTCAGGAAACAGATTAACAATATATTTGCACAATTTTCTTAATATGTTTTTGGATACGGTTTGCCAATATTTTGTTAATAATCTTTGCATCTATATTCATCAAGGATATTGGTCTAAAATTTTCTTTCCTTGATGTGTCTTTTCCTGGTTTGGGTATGAGGGTGATGTTAGCTTCATAGAATGAGTTTGGTAGGGTACCCTCCTTTTCTATTTCCTGTAATACTTTGAGAAGTATTGGAATGAGTTCTTCTTTGAAGGTCTTGTAGAACTCGGCTGAGAATCCGTCTGGTCCTGGGCTTTTCTTGGATGGTAGATTTTTAATGGCTTCTTCTATTTCATTGCTTCATATTGATCTGTTTAAATCGTGTATGTCCTCCTGGTTCAGTTTGGGCGGAGCATATGTCTCTATAGAAATTTGTCAGTGTCTTCGGTACTTTATATTTTGTTGGAATACAGATTTTCAAAGTAGCTTCTCATTATGTTCTGTATCTCAGTGGTGTCTGTCGTGATATTTCCTTTTGCATCATGTATTTTAGTAATTTGAGTCTTCTCTCTCTCCTTCTCTTTATTAGTGTGGCTAAGGGTTTATCTATTTTGTTTACTTTCTCAAAGAACCAACTTTTTGTTATGTCAATTTTTTGAATAGTTTCTTTTGTTTCAATTTCATTGATTTCAGTTCTGATTTTAATTATTTCCTGTCTTCTACTACTTTTGCTGTTATTCTGTTCTTCTTTTTCTAGGGCTTTGAGCTGTAATGTTAGGTCATTTAATTGTTGACTCTTGATTCTTTTCTGGAATGCGCTCCATGCAATGAATTTTCCTCTTAGTACCGCTTTCATAGTGTCGCAGAGATTTTGATATGTTATATCATCATTCTCATTGACCTCTAAGAATTTTTTAATCTCCTCCCTGATGTTTTTTTGTTATCCATGTTTCATTCAATAGCATATTATTTAGTCTCCAGGTGTTGGTTTAATTTCTGTTTTTTAGTTTATCATTGATTTCTACTCTCAGTCCATTATGATCTGATAGAACACAAGGCAGTATCTCTATTTTTTTGCATTTCCTGAGGACTGCTTTGTGGCAATACATATGGTCTATTTTTGAGAAGTTTCCATGTGCTGCTGAGAAGAAAGTGAATCTGCTCGTTGATGGATGGAATATTCTATATATGTCTATTAATTCTAGGTTATTGATTGTGTTATTGAGTTCTATGGTTCCTTTGGTTGGTTTTTGTTTGGAAGATCTATCTCATGGTGACAGCGGTGCGTTAAAGTCGCCCAGAATTATTGTGTTGTGGTCTATGTGATTCCTGAAATTGAGAAGGATTTGTTTGATGTACAGGGATGCACCATTGTTTGGGGCATAAATATTTACTATCATTATGTCTTCCTGATTTATGATTCCCTTAAGCAGTATGAAATGTCCTTCTTTATCCCTTCTGACTAACTTTGGCTTGAAGTCCACTTTATGTGATACAAGGATGGAAACCGCCACTTTTTTACTGAGTCCATGTGCATGGTAGATTTTTTCCCATCCTTTCACCTTTAGTCTGTGGATGTCTTTTTCTATGAGATGAGTCTCTTGCAGGCAGCATATTGTTGGGTCTTTCTTTTTAATCCATTCTGCCAGTCTGTCTTTTGATTGATGAGTTTAGGCCATTAACTTTCAGGGTTATTATTGAGAAATGATTTGTATTCCCAGTCATTTGGCTTATTTTTGGTTTTTAAGTTGGCTTGGTTTCTCCTTTGAGTGGTTTTTCTCTAAGGTAGTTCCTCCCTTTGCTGACCTACATTGTTTTTCATTTCCTCCTCATGGAATATTTTGTTGAGAACATTCTGTAGTGCAGGCTTTCTATTTGTAAATTCTTTTAACTTTTGTTTATCATGGAAGGATTTTATTTCTTCTTCAAATCTGAAGGTTAGTTTTGCTGGGTATAGGATTCTTGGTTGGCAACCATGTTCTTTCAGAGCTTATTGTGCACCACGATCAAGTGGGGTTCATTCCTGGAATGCAAGGATGGTTCAACATTCATAAATCAATAAACGTAATCCATCATGTCAATAGACTTAAGGATAAGAATCATATGGTTATTTTAATTGACACAGAAAAAGGATTTGACAAAATACAACACCCCTTCATGCTCAAAACACTAGAAAAAATAGGGATAGTAGGAACATACCTGAACATTGTAAAGGCTATTTATGCTAAGCCCGTGGCCAACATCATTCTTAATGGAGAAAAACTGAAACCATTCCCTTTAAATAAAACGAGAACAAGAAAGGGATGTCCTCTTTCACTACTTCTATTCAACATTGTCCTCGAAACTCTAGCCAGAGCAATTAGGCAGACTAAAGAAATTAAAAGGATACGAATAGGGAAAGAGGAACTTAAGCTGTCACTATTTGTGGATGACATGATTCTATATTTAGAGGATCCAAAAACCTCCTCCAGAAAATTTCTAGACCTCATCAATGAATTCAGCAAAATAGCAGGCTATAAAATCAACGCACATAAATCTACAGCATTTTTATACGCAAGCGACGAAACAGCTGAAAGGGAAATGAGGAAAACAACTCTATTTGCAATAGCCTCAAAAAAAATAAAATACTTGGGCATCAATCTAACCAAAGAGGTGAAAGATCTCTACAATGAAAACTACAAAACACTGAAGAAAGAAATTAAGGAAGACCTAAGAAGATGGAAAGATCTCCCATATTCTTGGATAGGCAGAATTAATATTGTCAAAATGGCCATACTACCAAAAGTGCTGTACAGATTCAATGCAATTCCAATTAAAATCCCAATGACGTACCTCACAGAAATAGAGCAAACAACCATGAAATTCATCTGGAAGAATAAGAAACCCAGAATAGCTAAAGCAATCCTTAGCAGGAAGAATGAAACAGGGGTATCGCAATACCAGAACTTCAACTATACTACAAAGCAATAGTAACAAAAACGGTATGGTATTGGCACCAAAATAGACAGGTAGATCAATGGTACAGAATAGAGGACACGGACACAAACCCAAATAAATACAATTTTCTAATACTAGACAAAGGTGCCAAAAATATGCAATGGAGAAAAGATAGCCTCTTCAACAAATGGTGCTGGGAAAACTGGAAATCCATATGCAACAGAATGAAACTAAACCCCTATCTCTAACCCTGCACAAAACTCAACTCACAATGGATCAAGGACCTTGAAATCAGAACAGAGACTCTGCATCATATAGAAGAAAAAGTAGGTCCACATCTTCACTTTGTTGGCTTAGGATCAGACTTCCTTAACAGGACTCCCATAGCACAAGAAATAAAAGCAAGAATCATCAGCTGGGATAGAGTCAAACTAAATAGCTTTCTTTCTCTCAGCAAAGGAAACTATCAGCAATGTGAAGAGAGAGCCTACAGAGTGGGAGAATATCTTTGCCACTCATACTTCAGATAGAGCACTAATTTCCAGAATATATAAAGAACTCAAAAAACTCTACACCAAGAATAGAAATAACCCAATCAACAAATGGGCTAAGGAAATGAACAGACACTTCACAGAAGAAGATGTACAAGCAATCAACAGATACATGAAAAAATGTTCAACATCTTTAGTAATAAGAGAATGCAAATCAAAACTACACTAAGATTCCATCTCACCCCAATTAGAATGGCGATTATCAAGAATACAAGCAACAATAGGTGTTGGAGAGGATGTGGGGAAAAAGGTACACTCATACATTGCTGGTGGGACTGCAAATTAGTGCAGCCACTCTGGAAAACAGTGTGGAGATTCCTTAGAAAACTTGGAATGGACCTACCATTTGACCCAGATATCCCACTCCTTGGCCTATACCCAAAGGACTTAAAATCAGCATACTACAGAGATACAGCCGCATTAATGTTCATAGCGGCTCAATTCACAATAGCCAGACTATGGAACCAACCTAGATGCCCTTCAATTGATGAATGGATAAAGAAACTGTGGTATATATATATATATATACACAATTGAATATTACTCAGCTATAAAGAATAATAAAATTATGGCATTTGCAGGCAAATGGATGAAATTGGAGAATATCATGTTAAGTGAGATAAGCCAATCTCAAAATTCCAAAAGAGGAATGATCTCACTGATAAGCGGATGATGACACTTAATGGGGGTGGGAGTGGGACAAGAATGGACGAAGGAGGGACTGTATAGAGGGAAAAGAGAGGTGGGAGGGGTGGGGGGAAGGAAAAAAACAACGAAATGAATCAAACATCATTACTCTATGTAAATATATGAATATGCAAATGGTATGCTGTTACTCCATGTACAAACTGAAACAACATGTATCCCATTTGTTTACAATAAAAATAAAAAATTAAAAAAAAAAACCAATATATTTGCGAAATTCTGACAAAATGATTCTAACAAGTTAAGGATCATTGCCCTCTCTTCTTTTTAAAAATTTGTTCTTTTTTATATATGGCAGTAGAATGTATTTTGACATATACATACATGGGGTATAACTTCCCTTTCTTCTGGCTGTACGTGATGTGGCGTTCTCTTGGTTATGTATTCATACATAAACATAGGAAAATTGTGTTCGATTCATTCTATTGTCTTCCTTTCCCATCCTGCCCTTCCCCCCTACCCAACCCTCCCCCTCTTCCCCCCTGTTCAATCCAGTGAACCTCCATACTCCCCACTACTCCCCACCCCCATTGTGAGTCAGCATCCACATATCAGAGAGACCATTTGTCATTTTGTTTTCTGGGATTGGCTCATTTAACTTAGCCTGATCGTCTCTAGTTACATCCATTTACCAGCAAAGGCCATAATTTCATTCTTCATTAAGGCTGAGTAATATTCCATTGTGTGTATGTACCAACATTTTCTTTATCCATTCTTCTGTTGCTTGTTGCTTTAGTGGAAGAGCATGACCTTTTGTTCAAATCATTTACTACACTACGATAAACACCTTCAACTTTTGGATGTGTGTCTACCTACAAAATTCAGGGGTAGAGTAATGCCCACAAGAAAAAGACAAAACCTGGCAACAAAATCCCTCATGAGAACAAAGGTTTTTCAAGAAGTGCTTGGGTTGAAAAGTCTAGGAGATTGTAAAACATTAAATACAACGCTACATCAAAAACTCAGTTTGTATTAATATATGTAATAGCAGGATTTAACATGTATGGCTTACCCCCATTTCTTTATTATAAAGACAAAGTTAGCATTGCTGTGTATTAACAACTACCAGTACACTGCTTTGTCCTTGAAGATCTGTCTTACTAGTCTGAAATGACCAAACCAAGTTTTTCCAACAAAGCTGAGAATACTGCTTCTGTTCAGGGATAAGATGCTTCACACACACACACACCCCAAGTCTGTCAGCCCTTTGGAGTTATCTTCCAACTCTTTATTTTATGCTTCTATATTTTCTATATATGTTGTTCCACAATTTTGCTACCATACAAAACAGTAAAATCTCAACATATGTGTCCCTGTTCTTCGTTACCCAGTAGTATTGCTTGGGTGCAGTAAGACAGGGGACTGAACGAGTGTACACGTTGGGGATTACAAAGTAGAAAACATAAAAACAGATGTTGCCAGGAGGCAGTGGCACATGTTTGTAATCCTAGCAACTCAGGAGACGACGGCAGGAGGATCGCAAGTTTGAGGCCAGTCTCAGCAATTTAGACCCTGTCTCAAAAAATAAAAAGGACTGGGGGCCTAAGTAGTAAAGCACCCTTGGGTTCAGTTCCTGGTACTCAAAGGCAAACAACCCCCAAACAAAACAAAAACTAAAAACCAAAACCCAAACTAACATAAAGGTGGGGCTTTCACCAGAAAACTCAAGGATTCACTTTGTAAATCTATAGTGTAGTGGAGAGCTACTTGGCAGATCCACTCTGTTCAAGGTGTTATTCTCTGTTTAGGGTTATTCTTGAACCCTAAAGCAGGTCCAATGTTTTGTTTGTTTATTTTTTATTTTTTTCTTTTTTGTGGTACTGGGGCTTGAAACCAGGAACACTTTGCCATTGAGTTGCGTTTCCCCAGCCCTCTGGCTGCACCTGGAATTGGTAGGCTTTCTTAGGAGAGAAATGGCCACTGCCACCCCACCAGAGGACAGCTACTATCTTGAGGCTCAGCACACCAACTGACAAGCTGTGCAAAGTATCTATAGATACTTTGCCTTCCAGTTCATCATGAAACAAGTCCCATTCTTCAGAGATTCATAGGTCATTACCTGCACACAGTATAAAAAATGGTTGCAACTCAAAAATGACTTTTTTTTTTTTTTTTTTAAATTGTCAAAGGGTCTGCTGTTCTCTTTCCTCAGTGAGCTCCCAGAAATGGTTGCTTTGGGCCAGTATCTGCTTGATGTTCCTACTTTGTGTGTCTGTCTCCTCTTGGGTAAGCAGGCTTATAAAAGCAATTCCATCCATCCATGTGGGCAGCTTTTGTGTCCATCATCCCCTACATATCTTGTTGCTCATTGCCTCCTTGTATTCATGGATAAATTTCTGCCGTTTTCTTCACTTTATTCACTTGGAATGACAAAGTTAGATGTGATCTGGCATTCTGGGCAGGACTTTATGATTTTGCTTTTCAGTTGCTTAGTACTCTTCCACTTATAAACACTCTTGCGGCGATAGGTGGGGTTATAGTTAGAGAGCATCTCAAAACAGCCCTTTGCATATTTAGAGAGTTAACATTGTGTTCCCTTGGTGTCTTACACTTCATTACATGAAATAATCTTATTTCCTTCTTGAAAATTTTCAGCAGTTTTGGGTCCATGAAATACCTCTGAAGAATTTTATATAAAATATCAAATGTAGACCCTACCTATGTTCCAGCTATCAAAAGAGTACTTGAAAATTTTATGAATAAGGCTCTTATATTGCATGGTTACCAGAGTTCGCAGTTTCTCACCGTCTTATTTTCCCTCCCCCTCTCTCCTTTTGTGTGTGTGTGTATGAGTTAGAGACCTAACTGAGGGCCTTGCACATATTAGGCATACCCTCTTCCACTGAGCTATTCATCCAGTCAATATCTGAATGATAGAAAATATATTTTAATAGAAAAATTATTATAAATCTGACTCACCTTGATTAGTGATTTAGTTCTGTGATGCTATTTATGTTATCAGGTATATACTAAAACTATTAAATAGTTCTTAGGAGAAAAATAGCTATCAGATGAGCAGTTATTACTTGTGGGTCAAATGCTGTATTAGTGGACCTAATCTCCAGTAAGTTCCGTTTAGGCATTATTACCCTCATTTTACATGTGAATAAACTGATGTTCAGAAATCTTAGAGTACAAGATCTTTATTAATCTCATTGTCACTGCAGGCAGTATAAACATTTGATCATTTTATTTGCTTTACAATCTTACAAGATGAAATGTGGTTTAATTCTCATTGTCATTACATTTTCCTGAGTATTTAACATAGAAATAGTTCAGTGAATTCTGCTGACTTAGCTTGTTTCATAGATTTGAAATAGGGCATTTCAGTGCCTCCTAAACGTGTACAACTTTTATAAAATTCCCAGTTTTTCTCTTGTCTTTCAATTTCTTAATTATGTAAAAATATTTTGCAACAACATAGTTTTAAGACCTTTCATTGAAAGAAAGGTAATCTTTAATTCCCTCAGTATTTTTAGTCATTAATATCTCCTTACTAAAAGTAGAAAAAAACTTGCTCTTTGTTTCAAGGTATTTAAAACATTCCACTTCGCTTTTTTTAAATAAATGAGATTAGGAAACTTCTTTTTGGCTCCAGAAATTTGATCACCCTGAGGAAATACTCCCCCCCCACCCAGCTGCTTACTGCTTTTGCATTAAATTGAAAGATTCTTTTTGCATATAGGCATCTGTGCTGATACTCTAATAGAATGTTAAATTATTATTATTTGATATCATTTGTTGTCTTAAAGAAGTGTTGCTTAAACATTTTTCGGAAGTACTTTATCCTAAAGATGTTGATTATCTCAGTTTGAAAACATTTCATCTGTAAGTGTAAAATATGGATCTGGATAGTAGGATGAGCACTTTAGTTTCAGCATTCTTTTAATCAAGTGGATGTGTGGGAACTGAGGTGTTTTTTCCTGTAAAGTTTCAGTAGTGGAGAGCTTTTTCCCTTTCTCCAACTTACTGAAAACTTTTCATCTGTAAGAAGTCTCAGTTTAGGACCAAAGACAAATCTGAATTGGGCATTTGTTTCTAGAATTCTGTTAAACACTATTGTATAGATATTTGCTAAGAAACTTGGTTGAATAGGTAACCGGTTACTACTGTTTCTTGTGACTTACTCTGCTCATTACCTCTTCACTAACCTGTGCATCCTCTCCTTGTCTGGTCTCTCTTCTCATTTTTCTCCTAGTTTGGTAATAGCTCTTTAAGTCTGACTTGCTGTCATGGTGCTTTGAAGGAGTAGCTGGGTGTCCTTCCTGGGTGAAAAAGGGAAGAGCTGATAGAGGGGAGTAATTAAAATGGAGAAAGCTTAGCTGGTTCTTGTGCCTTGTGTTAAATGTAATGAGTTTAAAGGATTATGATTATGTGTAATCATCAGGATCTGAAGGATGGGACACCTGTTTTATTCTTTTATCTTGGTGGAGAAATAGCATCTTTTTAATGTGAAGATTTTGTTTTCTAGCTGGCACTGGTAGTTTAATTTTTGAAATATACTTTCAAGAAAAGTAGGCTATGGTTAATATGAAGGTGTCTCTTAGGACTCTGCTCATTAGGCTGAGAATATTTTTCCAACTGTGGAAAATGAGTTATTTTGGATTTTCGTTTATTATCCTGGATTGCATTACACTTGTTTAGTATATTCAAATATTTTTCCTTTGGTTTTATTTCCTAGGTTGCACGTTTTCAAAAAATACCTAATGGTGAAAATGAGACAATGATTCCTGTATTGACATCAAAAAAAGCAAGTGAATTACCAGTCAGTGAAGTTGCAGGCATTCTTCAAGTAAGTGGTTGGTGGGAGAAAGGGAATAGGTAGTGTGAAATCAGTCTTTTAGGCTTTATAAATCAGTGCTGTTTAATAGAATATAGTTTTTCAATGATAGAAATAACTGTTTTGTGCTGACAACATAGTAGATACAAGTTAAACATGACTATTGAGCTTGAAATGTGGTTGAACTTGACTGAATTAACCATGACTATATGACTTGAAATTTGACTCGTGATGGAGAAACTGAATTTAATTCTTTTTTTAATATATATATATTTTTAGTTATAGATAGACACAATACCTTTATTTATTTTTTTTTAATGTCCCTCATGCATGCTAGGTGAGTACTCTACCATTGAGCCACGATCCTAACCTGAATTTAATTTTTATGTATAGCTGTACCATGGCTAGTGGCTACCTGATTGGGCAGTGCAGTTCTAAATCACTCGCATTGCCAGAAACTACTACTGCTGTGTAAGCATTAGTTGGATTAGGAAAATAATCAATTTAATTAGTAACATAAGTAGTGTTAAGAGTTCATCTTTTTTTACAAGGGTTTTCTAAGGTGAAGTAAAAGCTAAATGCAAGTACAGAGTTGCAAATAAAATTTATTTGCTTATATAATTTTTTTGTTTTGTAGTTTTAAAAAGCACATCTGTTGATATATGAGAAAAGAATGTTTTTAACTTTTCCTTCTCAACATTCACATTATTTTAAATGTGGCATTAAAAACATTGCTCTTCCCCGCCCCCCCCAATAGTAGGGATTTAACTCAGGGCCTTTGTACTCGCTAGGCAAGCATTGTGCACTGAGTTATAACCAGTCCTGCTATCCATTTTTTTAGATTTAGTTTGTTTATTTATATACTTTATTTTAAAACTACTTATTTTAAATATGTTTAAGTTTTGAAAGTCTCAATTATTGATCTCTATTATAAAGCTTCCTGACAGGGCAACTAGTTATTTTTGGGGGGCAGGTAATTTTCATTTTTTAATAATAGCTACCATAGAAAACATGACATAGTAACTGAAGGTTTTAGGTGGTGTTAGCATAGTTGGTATTTTATTTATTTTATTTTTTTCATTTCAATTTTTTTATTAAAAATCATAAATTCATAGTTGGTATTTTAATGTCCCACAAATAAGTTCATCTTAATTACCTAGAATTATTTAAGAAAGCAGCCTAAAATAATTATATAATCCAAGAACAAAAAGAAATACTAACCTCAGGGTTTTGATAGGATTGGAGAATGAGGCAGGCATTTACAATCTACTGAATATTCTTTTGGAAAAAGTAATTTTTAGAAAACTAACATTTAAAAAAAAAAGCTGGCTAGAATGTGGTAGTATTTTGTATTCTCTTAAGTATTGCGGTTGGTTCGTGTTATCTCTTTTTCCCATAGAAAACCATGAGTTTGTTAAACTTCTGTCTTGTTGCTTACATTTTTAAAAATACAGTGCTTGATTTTATTGTTTAAAATTTTTTTTAGTTGTCAATGGATCTTTTATTTTATTTATTTATATGTGGTGCTGAGTATCAAACCCAGGGCCTCACACATGCCAGGCAAGCACTTCATCGCTGATCCACATCTCCAGCCCCAGTGGTTTTAAATGTATAGTTTGCCTTTTGACAAACGTGACTAACGCCACAATTAAACAGAACATTTTATCACTCCAAAAGACTCCCACATGTCCCTTTGGAGTTAATCCTTATCCGTGTATCACTGCTGGTCCCAGGTAACCACTGAGAAGCTTTCTGAAACCATACATTAGATTTCACAGTTGTAAACTTTCTGTAGATGTGTTCAAACACTGTGTAGTTTTTGTGTTTTTCTTCTTTTGTTCTGTGCTAACATTTTTAATAACTTTTATAAATAAAATTAAATAGGCTGATCTTCAGAATGGTCTAAACAAATGTGAAGTTAGTCATAGACGAGCCTTCCATGGCTGGAATGAGTTTGATATCAGTGAAGATGAACCACTATGGAAGAAGTATATTTCTCAGGTAACATACTTTAATTTCCTTCTGTGCTGTGTAATTTATGTGGACTTTTTTTTTAATGTAGCTGTTTACTTTTGTGAAGTTATTTATGGAGAAAGAAAATAAAGTTTTAAGAACATTTTTTTTCCCTAAAAATTTCCATGTTAGGGTTTACTGTTAGGTTGGAATTTCTGTAATTTTTAGTTGATAACTTTTAAAGGGCAACATTTTCTACACTATTAGATCACACAAAGATGATACTGTTGGCAGTAATTTCCTTTGTAGATGTTGAACATATACTTTTAAATTATAGGAATGCTAATATTTTTTAAAGCAATCATGGCCAGCTTAGAGAATTATTTAAGTTCAATAATTTAAACTCCTAACTCCCTGGGTATAACTTTACATCTTAATTTCTTACCAACTGTATGATCTTCTTTAACCTCTCTTTATTATTAAAATAGCAATAACCTAAGGAGATAGTAAGATTTTTTTTTCTTGGTAACGATTATGTTAGTGTAAAAACTTCAACTAGTAGGATTGGTTTGCTAAACAAATAAGTTCTTTTTAGTGAAGAAAATTTTGATTCCTTCTAACCAACAGATTCTCCCCCCACCCTCCCAGAAGGTTCTTTTTAAAAAAGATTTATGTTTAACTTTTCTAAAGGATTTTGCTTAATAAAAAGCACAAATTTACCAATCTTAACTTTGTGAGTGAATTTGTCTAAAGTAGCAAAATTGATATTTTAGGGATTGAAAGATCTTTGTGTATGTGTCTTATTTAATGGAATGTTTTTTACTATATATCATTGTATAGTCACATTTACCATATTTCCATCTTATGTTAAACTTTAGAAAGTATTAACATAATTTACTGTGGAATACTTTGACTTATCAGTAGGCAATTTGATTGAATGGTTTTTATTTTTTCTTGATCCCGTTACCAAAGTTAAAATGCCTGTCTCTTGGGATTTCTGTGAAAATTAAACAGTGCCTACATTGTAGTTAAGCATAAATGACAATTATTAGAAAATATCAGTTGTTAATCACAAAGTACTACGTGACTCTTAACCCCTTTCAGAGAACACTGAATTTGTGATTCTGTTAACACCTGTCTGATGTCTGCAGCCTATCAAGTGGTGTGCTATGGCACAGCTTTTTTAGGGGGAAGAAAAGATCATGGACTTTGCTCTTAAAATGTGATGGTTAACAGCTAATATTTTGAATAGGGTTTTAGGGTTTACACAGTACCTTAATATACATTCTTAGTTAATCCTTATCACAAACTCCTGGATATAAGGTTCCATTTCACTAGGCGATGAATCTGGGTGATGATTAAGTTGCCACACAGATGACAGGAATTGCACTGGGTTGTGGTTTGTCAGACCTTAACTATATTGAAGTTGTAGTTTTATTTTGCTAGAGAAGTGATACTCACCCCCCACCCCCTTACTCTCTGGATTCAATTAGGGATTGTTTCAAAAAATGCTGATGCCTGGATCCAGTGCCCAGAGATTCTAATTTAATTGGTCTGGTGAACCTGGGCCTTACTGGCATTTGTTACAAGTTCCTCTTGTGATTCTCAAGTGAAATAGGATTGAAACAATAGCAATGGAGCTGTGGCTTCTGTGCTCAAAACTGTGACATCTAGGGCCTGGGACTTTTGCTGGGCAAGATTCTTTGTATCCCTTTTATTTTGTAACTTTAACAGTGATGTTTTACTTTAGCATAGGAAGAACTTTAAGGAGTGAAGTCTAACTGGAAGAATTTGGGGTGACTCTGTGAGTTGGCCATTTTAATTCTGCCTGATTGGGCTGACCATGGTGTATGGTCTTGTTTCTGTCAGATAAATACAAGAAAACCAGCTTTGAGGAAAGTCCTCATTTTCTTTTGTGGAGTGGATCTTAGTGTCTTTTCCTGGCCATCTCCGGGTTATTTCTGTGGCATGTAGGTCAACCACAGCATTGTAATCTACACTAATTTACCTATTTGAGAATGTTTGAACCACATAATTAAGTGTTCTAATTTATATTTTTCCTAAATCTTCAGCTTAAAAAAATCATATTCAGCCTTTTCTAGTTGCAGTAGAAATTCAGAACAGCTCTATTTATTCAATTAATATAGTACTAAAATACATGTATGCTATCAGAAATTGGGACATTCTTTGTTTTAAATATTGATATTTTCTCTTACTGAAAAGGAGCCACTATGAAGCTTTTATATATAGTTAAATACAGCTTCCTTCCTTTTATGGTTAATTGTAAAGATATATAAAATAAACCAAATGTCTACTCTCATAATTTTCAAATCATGTCCTTATGATTTCTCTTTGCTGAGATAGAAAAGAATTATCATTTGTGTAAAAACTGTTGAATTGCTATTTGTTTTTACTTCCAGTTTAAAAATCCCCTTATTATGCTGCTTCTGGCTTCTGCAGTCATCAGTATTTTAATGCATCAATTTGATGATGCCGTCAGTATCACTGTGGTAAGAAAAAACACACTTTAATCTGTTGTATAAGGTTTTTTTTTCCTTGAAAATGAATTAAGCAATGTGTTCAGGTATTTTAGTCAATATCCAAATCTACTTTTAGTTTTAGTAATCATTTTTGTTTATTTTTGAGATGGGCTCTGTGTTGTCCACGTTGTCCTTGAACTTGTGGGCTCAAGTGATCCTCCCATCTCAGCTTCCTGAGTTGGGATTACAGGCATGTGCCACTGTGCCTGGCAGTTGTAGTAATCTTGAGTATTATTCAAAGGTCTGTGACTGGCACTCCTGAAAATTATTTAACAATCTGATGGTATATATGAAATAGCTCATAATAATTTTCCAGTTAAATTCCTTTTACTTTCCAATTGAAAGTGTTTTGACCAATTGTGAACTAAATCCTGACCTTTGTAATTAAAAACATTCTTTAACATTGCACGCTATTTATTATGTACAATTTTATTATTTGCAGCTGGGTTATTCTAGCTTTGATTAATTTTTTTCTTGCATCACATTTCATTGCAGTATAAAAACTTAGTAAGTTCAAACATTCTTTAAAGCAAAATATGTTATGCTTAAGAATGTGGTAGATATTAATACAGAATTGTATTTCTTAAATTATTGCTTTTGGATACTCAGGAGTCCCTGAGTCTTGTTCCAGGGTTATGTGAGGTTGAAACTATTTTAATAACACTAAAGCATTATTTTTTTTTTTTCCTGTAGACTTTTGCACAAATCAATGTAAGGCTTCCAAATGGTGTTGGTAGTGATTGTTTCCTTCCATTGTGTCTCTTAAGAATGTTCTTGATAGAGCAGTAAAAATTAATTGTATTAAATCTTGACCCTTGACTATATATGTTTTTTAAAATGTGTGTAATGAAGTGGGAAGTGTATATGAAACACTTCCGTGTATTGGATTATGATGGTCAAAGGAGTCGACAATGTGAGGTAAACTAGTTTTTTTACTTGAAGGGATAATATTGCTAATGATAATATTCAGGCTTTTGAGCAATAATTAAGAGTTCTGATAAACTTTATGCACTACTTTGAGGTCTCAATAGCTTTCTAAGATATTAGACTAATATGATCAGTGATTTCAACAAATGTGTTTTTTTAAAAACTATTATGAAAAGAGTCAACATTTAAAATATTTGAATGGTAAAAGTTTGATTGAAGTTGGGTGTGTAGGTACATGCTTATAATCCTGGTGACTTGGAAGACTAAGGCAGGAGGATTGGAAGTTTGAGGCCAGCCTGGGCAACTTAGTGAGGCCCTGTCTCAAAACTAAGAAAGGTTAGTAATGGAACAGTATTAACAAGCGGTAGAGCTCTCCTGGGTTCAATCCTTAGGACTGCCTCCCACCCCCCCCCAAAAAAAAAAAAAAAAGAAAATTAAAAATGCAAAATTGATCAATGAATTTTAATATATTAGATTAAGAAAAGTTTCTTGATATGGTTCTAAATTCTACATTGCACATTACCTTTAAGTGGTACCGATCAAGTTTTAGGGTAGTAGCTAAGAAGACTAGTCATCTGGAAGAGCTGTTAAAGTACTCCTCTTTTCCAACTGTTTTCTGAGACTTGATTTTTTTTTTCATATTTCATTTAAAAAATTCTCTCATTATGCTGCTTCTGCCTGAACAGTATATTGCAACAGATTGAATAATAGTTATCTATTAAGTCAAATATTAAATATAGAAAAATTTGGCCTGGGGTATAGTGGGTCAAGCATTTGCCTAGGATGTGCAGAGTCTATCACCACTGAATGAGTGAATAAATCTGCCACTTCTCTATCAACTTTACATTTTTCAGAAAAAAGTTGTGTTAACATGATAAAATGAGATTTTTATTTTTAAAACAAATTAATAAGTAGACAGTAATACTGAGTAATTGTAAAAGTCTTTAAAATAGGAAATAGACCCCACATAAACAAAAGCAGGTCCTCAATTTATGAGAGCCTGAAGGGATTCTAAGATCAAAAAGTTTGAGAAGCTTTCTTGGGGAATGGCAAGGCACTGTCTGATTGTTCCCCTTCAGTCTTCAAGGCAAAATTGTGATTTCTTTTCCATCTGACTTCAGTGTTTATAATCTCTTATCTTGGGACTGCACATAGTCCATACTGATGTCTGATTTAAAAGGCTGTTTCTTTGTTTTTTTTTTTTAGGCAATACTTATTGTTGTTACAGTTGCCTTTGTTCAGGTAAGTGAATAATCTATCTTCCCACCATAAAAATGATGTTAATTACTTAAAAAATTAAAGTGGTGTATGATAATATCTGTAGTTGTTGATGATGAAGATTCCTGTCCAATAGTTTATTTTTTGTATTTGAATAATTCACATGTAGAGAACTCTTCAAGGAAGTTCATGAGACTAAGGCATTGCTTTGGTATAGGTAGTGAGATGAAGAAAATCTGCTTTTCAGTTTATTAAGAATAATTGAAGCATATGGGAACAAAAAAGCACAGTAATAGAAATATAATCCAGCAATAATTTAAAAAATTTTCTAATTAAAAAATTGGCCATGGTTTATGGTTTTATAATATTCTTATGTTTTAGTACCTAATAGAGCAAAGTCTAGATGAAACAAAGAGTATAAATATCATCTGAAGAAAATCCTATGGATTTCTGTGATTGATTCCTTGAGCAGAATGGTATACTTACTAATGAATTTATTTCCTAACCTTATTTTATTTGAGGCTTTTTTGGTAGTTAAACTGCTTCTAATACTGTTGGCAGCAGTCCCCCTTTTAATATTCCATTCTTCAAGGGATGTTCTGATTTGTATCAAACTTCTTACTCAGCATAGCTCTTGAAACATTAAAAGAAACACAATAAGGAACTCTTTTTAAAAACTATTATGAATAATGTAGAGATGATATCAGGATTTTTATTAAAAAGTGTAGGCATAAACAAATAGTCTTGTTTTTATGTTTGTTTAAATATCTGCAACTTTTGTAGATTTTAGAATAACATTTCAGACTCTTGGTAGTTCTCATATTTTTAGCTAAAATAGGGTTAATAAGAGTAGAACAATTATGAAGAAATGTAATGCTATTGTATCATAGTGAATGCTGTTTTGATTCCTAATGCTGTATTTTGAGTGATTGTGATTATCCTCACATCTACAGTTTATTCCCTGGGTGTTTCATGTTACTGTCCTACTCTCTTAAGATAATCTCTAATATAGTAAGTTATTTGTTTTATAATATCTTAGCATAGAGAGGTAGTTGGAATCAGATTATTTGCAAGTTTGTGAATTCCATTAAGCCATTCATTTGGGGAGAATCTTCTTGCTTAGAATAAATGTGTGTTGCACTGGGACGGGTGGAGCTGATTAGTCTAGCATAGGTCATTCCAGTCTAGGCATCTTTTAGGCAGGTATTCATTTGGCCAAGTGAGTGGTATGACCCATTGTTTCAGTAACTGGAACCCCCTTGCATCTTTAATAATGTGTTGGATGTATGAAATGCCCTTCTTCAGAAGAATTCCTACAGATATTATCACTGTGTATAGAAGACCTCCTCCTATACTCTTTGGCAAATAAAAAGCCCCTACCCTCAAAATACCCCACAAAATTGCAGTTAAACATAAGTTACACAGAGATAGTATGTTTTATACTTTAAATGCAGTGGTTAAAACTGACTGCTAAATATTTTATGATGTGTTCACTTGATAGAAATTTCAAAAAAAGGCCAAAGCATTACAAAAAACACAGTTTCTAATTGTTCTATTTGTTACACATTTGTAACTCCTTTCCCCCAAATACCTTTGAACCCAACAAAAAATTCAATATACAGAAATTAAAAGTACTTTCTCACAAGATTCTATTTACATTCATTCAAACCTACCATAATGCTTTGACAGAAAACTCCTTTTCAAAAATATATAACAAAACTTAATGTTTTATCATTGTAGTATTTTTACCTGTGCTTAGGAAAAGAGTGCCTTTTACATTCTTTTTATATCTATGCCTGCCCTTCCATCTCTTTCTGATCCCAACTCCCACACTGTTTTATTCCTTCTTGGCCATACAAATGACTTGTTTTGTATAGTAATATAATTATACTGTCTTACAATAACTTTGAAAAAAATAAAGATTGGTAGCTTCTGTGTGTTTTATTACTGGGATCTAAGATTGGTGTTTTCTGGCCTTTTATGGAAATTTTGGTTAAAACTTCCAAATTTTTGTTTTTTTTTTTTTTTTTTTTTTTTTTTTGTATCTGGGATTGAACTCAGGGGCACTCCACCACTGAGCCACATCCCCAGCCCTATTTTGTATTTTATTTTGAGTCAGGGTCTTACTGAATTGCTTAGCACCTCGCTTTTTCTGAGACTAGTTTTGAACTTGAGATCCTCCCATCTCAGCCTCCATAGCCTCTGGAA
Organism: Sciurus vulgaris; assembly: GCF_902686455.1. Taxonomy (NCBI): domain Eukaryota; kingdom Metazoa; phylum Chordata; class Mammalia; order Rodentia; family Sciuridae; genus Sciurus; species Sciurus vulgaris. The sequence goes on from NC_136470.1 coordinate 118,448,246, forward strand.
TTACAGGCATGTGCCACTGTGTCCAGCAAAGGTTCCAAATTCTTTACCATCCTTGGTGTATGGAGGTGGGACTTGTCATTTTCAAAGAGCTTTGCATTTTTATTTTAAGTAGTTTGTGATGAGTGTTAAATTATGGCTAGTACCAGCACTGAAGCCACTTTAAAATGTTCCTCACCTTTTGTTCCTGCTATTATCCCTCTCCCCTTAAACATTGGGTCAAAAGATTGGTGTGCTTAGCGCTTACAAAAAGCCAAAAGTGTTTCTTGAAGGAAGAGTGCTAATGGAAACATGGGCTAAATAATAGTAACAGGAAGGCTGCCTCTGACCCTCAGCTATTGGTTATGTGGCTGGAAAAAGTCGAAACATTACAGGGTTAGGGCTCCTGAGAATTTTCCCTTTCATACGATTCATGGAGTTGGGAAGAGAGTGTCATTGTTAGGTTAGTCACATCTCTCTCCTTGTTTATCCTCTGTTCTTTCTAAACAAACTTTTTCTTTAAACCAGTGCAGTTAGCATGTGCATATGTTAATGTTACGTGTAGATGTTGTGACTTCTTCGGTTGTATACCAAGTGTAAAATTATTTTAATTGTAAGACTCATTGATCTTAATTTTTGATGATTCTTTGGACACACAAATCAGTTTTCAATTTCTTCTAAATAACCTTAGTCTTACCCCCAGAATATTAAAATGTAAAATTGGCAGTATTTAGTTATCAGAATTGTTTGATTGGTATAATTTAACCTTTTAAAATATGGGACATTTTAAAGGAATATAAGCATAAGTCAAGTAAAAGATAAGAATTGGGGAAAAATTTTAAAGTCAACTATTGAGATATTTAAGTCTAAATGGAATTATATATATAGATACATACATATTTGCATTAACTGTTTTATTACTATTAAGTCCTCTTTTTTGTTTTTTTAAATAGGAATATCGGTCAGAAAAATCTCTTGAAGAATTGAGTAAACTGATGCCACCAGAATGCCATTGGTATGATCCTTTTTTCTGAAAGGGTGTGAAATGAGTGTGACTAGTACAATATCCATTGCAGCCCCTGCTTTGTCTGAACATAAGGGAGAAACGATTAAATGATGTGAAAAATTCTTGCTTTGATCAGTGTAGCAAAATTGAACTGTTTAAAGTTCTAATTTTGATATTCTTGAGACATGGCTGAATTCGGCAGATTTTGTGTGTGTATGGGTAATTCGGCAGATTCTGTGTGTATGTGCCAAGCACTGTTCTGAGCATTTTTCACATTTCACCTTTGAATAACTAGTCAGTTTTCCCAATGGTTTTTCTATTGTCTGAGCATTTTTATTAATAAGAGCACAAAAACATAAGTGGCTTGACTTTTTTTTTCCTAAAATTCATGGTTGTTTCTGTTTCATGTTACAGTGTGCGTGAAGGAAAATTAGAGCATACACTTGCCCGTGACTTGGTTCCAGGTGATACGGTTTGCCTTTCTGTTGGGGACAGAGTTCCTGCTGATTTACGCTTGTTTGAGGTAAGTTTGAGGATGTATTTGTGAGGAGTGAAAATAGTGGGTATCAAAGGATAAAAATTAGCATTTTTAAGGATTAACACATTATTGTTTTCAAAAAATTGGTATTCTAGTTTAAATAGTGACAAGACAGAAGTAAACATTTTTTTCCCTTAAAATATATCTGTCCTACACTTTCTTTTGAGGTATGTATGCATTTAGCAAATAAGTATATATTTGTGAAAACCTGTATTTTAAGCATTGTGGGAGACAAAGAGATATGATAGGACTCTTGTGATTAGGGAGCTTACTGTATGTGTATGCAAATTACTTATAAAATAAGATAAAACTTAGTTAATTAACAAAAGTTCGAAAAATAGTGTCTGGAAATTTAGGGAAAGGAGAGGTATTTTTCTCTTTTGGTTGTAAAGAATGCCTTAGACAACATGGCTTTGGCAGTGACAAAGAGTAGAACTGAACAGAGAGAGGAGAGTGGAGCAGCTGTATTCAGAGCTCTGTGAGCATTTCAGTGCAGATGCTCTGACCATTTCATTGGAAGTGCTCTTTGATTACGGCGGGGTTATATCTTGACTAACCCTTCTTAAGTTAGTAACATTGTTGGTTACAAATGCATCTAACACAGTCGACCTACCGTCATAGCCTATGCAACACGTACACTGGTTGTTTATCTTGGTGATTGCATGGCTGTTTGGGAGCTGTCACTTGCTGCTGCATAGCATTGCAAGAGAGGGTTTTTTTTTTTTTTTTTTCCAGGTGGGAAATTGAACCCAGGGTTACTTAAACACTGAACCACATCCCCATCCCTTTTTTATATTTTATTTAGAGACAGGGTCTCACTGAGTTGCTTAGTACCTTGATAAGTTGCCAAGGCTGATTTTGAACTCAAGGATCCTCTTCCCAAGCTGCTGGAATTACAGGCATGCACCACCAACCCGGCTGCAAGAGAGTTTCTTATTGCATGTTGCTAACATAGGCAAAGGTCAAAATTCAGAAGATGAAGCATGGTTTCTACTGAATATGCCTTGTTTTGCTTTCTCATTTTAACAGAGTTGCACTAGGGCATTGCCTTTCAGCTCTCAATGTGCATAGGAATCCACTGGGTTCTACTATGGCAGATCTGGGAGGGGGTCTGAGAATCTGCATACATACCTAACATTCCCAAAGTGCTGGTCCAGTTACCTATTAAAACAAACAAACAAACAAAAACCTCAGCATTATAGAGATAAAATTCTAACATACAATTTACACATTTGAAGTGTACCATTTGATAGTTTTTAGTATATTCCGAGATGTTTATCCTTTATCTCAATGTAATTGTAAAGCATTTTATTACTCCCTAAAGAAGATCCTTACCTTTTAGCATTCAGTCTGTGTTTTCCCCACCCCTGGTAGCCACCAATATTTTTGCCATTAAAATACATTTGCCCTATTCTGGAAATTTCACATAGTCATACAACAAGTAGTCTTTGATGTCTGACTTTTTTCACTTAACAAAAAGTTTTCAGGTACTTAATTCAGGTACTTAATTGCTTTTTTTTTAATCTATCTATTTGTCTGTTATATGGATATACACATAGTTGGTGGGTTTATTTCATTTGTATTTGCAAAAAAGATGAAATACAGTGGTAACTTGCAGGGATGGGGAGGGAGTTCTGTTCTTCTGTTGTTTTCTGTTTGTGATAGTCTCTTACCCTTGGATGATAAATTCCAAGACTCCCAGTGTATGCCTGAAATTGTAGATAGTACTGAACCCTATACCATGTTTTTTCCTGGCAAATTTAATGCCCTTTTCTTTCTTTTTTTTTTTTTTGAAATTTAAATAAAAAATTTATTGAAGATTTGAAAAACAATTCCTAAAAGATTGACTTTTCCAGAAAACTGTAGCTACACAATGCATTGCGTCTATCATGTTAAAATGTGCATAAGACACAAATAACAAAACCATGAAACAAGCCACCATTCTTCAACAATTTGAGCAAAGATATAATGCCTAAGGAACAACATGGATGACTGCGAAGGATGGGCTCTTTATTAATGGGCTCTTTATTAATGGTCCATTGCGAAGGATGGGCACCATTAAAAAAAAAAAAAAAAAAAGGAGCAAAAAATGGATGAGTATGTTCAGTTATATACACTGAATTGAACCTTTGGCACTAGGAATCAGAGCATTTTGTCATATAGCATTAACACATACTATAAAAGTATGTAGTGTCAAAGGAATAGAATCACCAGCATTCAAGAGCAGCTTTGTCAACTAGGCAAACACTCTACAGCATGTCTCTCTGTTGTCCATCATTGAATACACTGGTAGCAACTTTGAAATGAAATTTAAAAAAAAAGGAAAGGAAAAGGGAGCAGTGACCCCTTTTATTTTCTGTTTAAATTCAAACAGAAAACAAACATCAATTCTGTTATACACTAACATCTTCAAAGTAAATCATTTGTATAAGAGAAGGACTAAGAACAAAAATGTGTTTAAGAGATGCAAACACAAGTGAACGAACAGCGCCTCCTCACACTGCTTTCCGATGGTATTCAGGAGGGGCCACTTCATAATCGCTGGCACTAAACAAAGTTGCAGAGTTCTTTACCAGGTATTTGAGGAAATCGTGAAGATAATTCAGTAATAAAGCAAGGCTCTTAATGAATCAAACAACATTGCTCTATGTAAATTTATGATTACACAAATGGTATGCCTTTACGCCATGTACAAACAGAGAAACAACATGTATCCCATTTGTTTACAATAAAAAAAAAAAAGGAAAAAAAAGAACCACTTGAGAACCTAAAAAAAAAAAAAAAAAAAGCAAGGCTCTTCTCATTCAGAGGAGTATAGGCCAACATTGCTCCAATTCGCACAAATAATCTCAGTAGATGTGGTGCTCCATACACCTGGGACATGGGTGCATCAGGATGATCTGCAAGGATTTCAGCATACTGTAGTCTCTCAAATTTGTAGAGCAGTCGAGTGCCCAACATTACATTGAAGTACTCTTTTATTCCTGCCACAACTTCATTAACGGCATATTCCTTATTATCTGTGTTCCTTGAGATTTCTTGAAATTTGCATAATCCTCTAGAATAGAATCCACATTCTTCTTGGCAGGAAGATAAAACAGCTGTTTTTGTCTGGTAATTAAGTCCCAGTCGTCAACAAGCCATGGTTTTAGTTCTTCAGGAATCTTAACCTCAACTCTGTTCATAAATGTTTGTTCATTTTCAACAGTAGGATCTACCCGGGCCCTGTTCTTCCGGGGAGGCTGAGGTGTGTCTCACTGGTACTGCCACCATCTCCATTTCCAGGTGTTTTCTGTTTGTTCTTTATTTCACTTCAACATTTTTCTGTTGCAGACCAGATGTCTTCTTTCTGGAGCAGCCCCTCTCATCTTCCCCTCTGCATACTGCTCCCGATTGGCTTTTTGGAGTTCTCACTGTTTCTGCAGATTGGTGTCCACGTACTTGAGTACTGTGCTCTCTGGAACCCATTCATCCCAATTTTTATCCCAACCACTGTAATGTATAAAGTATTTCGCTTGTTTGTCCTTTATGGCAACTTTAACACACTTTGCTTCATAAAGGAGAGGCCCATGAAAGCACAGTTCTTGCTCACCCTCCTGGAATTTTGCTTAATGCCCTTTTCATATTATCTATGCTCCTGTCAAGTATTGCGGTTATAACTTGCAGTTTGAGGTGTAACAGCAAAATTATCATGAATTTTTTTCTCCCTTAATTTCACAGATAGAAAATTAGTTCTTATCATAGGTCTTAGCAACCTTACCATAGTACTATTAAGTTGAGACTTCCATCTTTTTCCTTAAAGGAAACACTCTTTGACTTTGGCATGTCCGAATTCCTCTTTTTGTACTTTGGGGTCCTTAATGGGTGGTTAGCATATAGAGTGTGACTAGATTAGACAAAGGATGATTCTCATCCTGGGCGAGAACAAGATTCCCTCACACTATTATGAATGCTGTATAATTTAAAATTTACCTATTGTTTATTTCTGAACCTCTCTATTTAATATTTTTGGATTTTTGTTGACCATGGGTAACTGAAACTTTGGGAAGCAAAACTGTAGATAAGCAGGAGCTACTAGTTCCTCAGCTCCTCCAGTCTGTCCCCCCTTTTTGTGTTTGATTGATTTCCTTTTTAAATGTACATTTTCATTCCATCCTCAGTTCCTTTTCCATGACATTTTTTACTTATTTTCTTAGTGATTACCTTGAGGATTACAATTAACATCCTAAAATTGTAAGTCTAGTTTGAATTGATACCAGATTTAATTACATACCTAAACTTTGTTCCTCTATAGCTATCCTCCTCTACCTTTACATTAGTGTTGTAAATTACATATTTCCACATTGTGTCCGTTAACATAGATTTATAAGTATTGTATGTGTTTTACTTCTTCTTCATAGAGGAAGCAAACGAGGAACCATACACTCAAAATATAGAAATCCTAATTTCATAGGATGTGTTCACCTACATAATTACTTTTACTGGAAATCTCATTAATTTGGGTTTCAATTATTTTCTTTTCAGTCCAAAGGACTCTCTTTAAGCTTTTCTTATGAGCTGGGCCTTCCTATCGATGAATTTTCTTAGCTTCTGTTTTTCTTCATTTCTCCTTCATTTTTTGAAGACCAGTGTTGCCAGATACAAAATTTTCTTTGGGCATTTTTTTTTTTTTTTCTGTGCACTTTTTAATAGTTCACTCTATTGCTTCTGTTTTCCATGGTTTTTGATAAGAAGCAAGCTGTTAATCTTATTGAGAGTCCCTTATATATGAAAACAGTTGCTTCCTTTGCTGTTTTCAAGATTGTTTCTCAGCAGTTTGATTTTGGCTCTCAGCTTAGAATCCTTGAGTTTATCCATTCGGAGTTTATCACCCTACTTGGTTGTACAGATTGATGTCTTTCATCACATTTAGATAATTTTTAACCCTTAAATCTTCAGTTATTCTTTCCACCCTTTCTCTTGTTTCCTTCTGGTACTCCCATAATGTATGTTGTTAAATGTTTGATAGTGTCCCACAGGTCCCTAAGGATCTGCTTTTTTTTTTTTAAACTTTCCTTTTCATTCTGCCTTTTAGACTGGTGAATTTCAATTGTCGTGTCTTCTAGCTTGCTGATTTTTTTCTATTGAATCCCTCTAGTGAATGGTTCATTTTCATTATACTTTTCAGCTCCAGGATTTCTAATTGTTTCCTTTTCATAATTACTCTATATCAATGTTCTCTATTTCATGAATTGGTTTCCTGGTTTTTCCTTTAGCTCTTTGAGCATATTTAAGACAGTTGACTTTTCTAGAAGTTGAAATGTCTGGCCTTCCTGAGAAATGCTTTCTCTCAGTTTATTTTTTCTTCTGAATGAGGCTTCTTTCCTAATTCCTTGTGTTTTTGTTGAAAACCAGGTGTTTTGATTATTACAGCGTTAGAACTCTGAACATCAGATTTTCCTTCTTCCCTCCAATTTTCCTTGTTAAATAAATACTGGCCTTTAAATTTTTGACATCTTGGTAAAGTTGAATTTGTGTGCTTCATTCAGAAAGTTAGCAATTTATGCATTTACCATGTAATGAAATAGATTTCATGTATTTTCAATAATTTATAACACTTGATTGGTTGGACTTTCTTTGACTTTACTAAGCACTCATGAAGGATTTTTAATTGCGTTTTTCCTTCATCTGAATAATCCTAAGAGGAACCTTAATTTTTAAGAGCAGAGTAAGAAATTATATCAAATTTGTAGGCAGCTATAGATGAATATTTTAGAAGATTCTTTTCTAGGGAAAAAATCGATTTCTAATTTTCTTTTTTTTTTTTTTTTGTTCTATTGTGGTGCTGGGATTGGACCCTAGGGTGTTGAACCCAGGGCATGATGCATGTTAAGCACTGCTGCGGTACTGAGCTACATTCCCAACTCTCTAGTTTGCTTTTGAATGGTTTGTCTCTAATTCTAGGCCAGAGAGGTGATTGCATTAGCAGTGTACTGTATTATTGTTATTTAGCTTAAGAATTTATTTGTGACTGTCAGTTGCTCCATATTAACCTTAAATTATTTTCAACAGTCACTTTCTGTCTTTTCAGGAAACCTTTATGACTGGCATTTACTTTCTTTCTCCCTGATGTTGTTTGGGAATGATAATCTTGTGAATTTTTTTAGTCATTTTTATTGGGTAGGTGTTCAGTATTCAGGTTGTAGATTATATATGCACCTTGATTCTTATTTATATTCTGATTTTTGACTCTTCAATACTTAGTTCACACCTCTGCCAGAATGCTTGAGGAATAATGAAAGTTCAAATCAGTTTTTCTCTTCAAAACAGCTCTTCTGAAGGTTTAATGTTTAAACTTTTGGCTAGGAGAGTAGGGCCGGTTAGGTCTTTGATTTCATTTTAGCCTACCTTTCCTTTTACATGCATGCAATGGATAAATAATTCTAATATCTTTCTTCTTAGACGAATTAAATTGTGATTTTGTTAAACTTAATAGACTTACCTACTTTACCTTCTTCCCATTTTTCCTAGAACTGCTCCCCGTAAAAACTTTTATAATCACTGTTAAGAGAGAATAACTTAGAAAATGTTCTCGTTCAACGGGCAATTGAAATCTTTGCAGTTTGGGACACTGTATGATTTAGAAAAATTTCATTATTTATGTTTTTGATAATTTGAGTTTATTTATTTATAATTAGATAGGAAAACAATAAGGCTCTGAAGCCCCCTTTTCTGTCATTTCTGTTTTATCTAGATAAGACTGATTGCTCTTGTGCTACAAAGACCTGTTTTCTTTTCTGTAGAAAAGTCTGATTTAACTGAAAATGTTTACTGTTATATGGCTGTTGTTCTGCTAAGGCTGAAGCTAAAGAGCTAGGTCATTAATAGGGCCAATAAAGCCAAGCTATTCCCTCTCTTTTTATAAAAGTGAAGTTATGTTTATATTCTTTCTTTCTGTAGGCAGTTACTTTATATAAATGTTTATCCATACTTAAGATTTGCAGTATTTAAAATAAAATGTCTTCAAAGGGAAAAATGAATTTACCTTTCTAAAGAAAGATTCCTTAGATATATACATTTGTTTGCTTTTAAATATTAGCCAGTCTCTAATTAAGGTCTCAGAAAATTACATGCAATTCTTACTTTTGTAACAAACATTAAAGAGTTTACTAAAGTGAACCCTGCTGACTTCTCTTTTTTTTATTTTTTTTATTTTTACAGACTGCATTTTGATTCATTGTACACAAATGGGGTACAAGTTTTCCTTTCTATGGTTGTACATGATGTAGATTCACACCATTCGTGTAATCATACATAGGGTAATGATGTCTATCTCATTCCATCATCTTTCATAACCACCCATCCCCCCTCTTATTTCCTCTACATAATCCAAAATTCCTCCATTCTTCTCTTACTCCCCACCTCCATTATGTATCATCATGCACTTATCAGAGAAAACATTTGGCCTTGGTTTTCTGGGAGTGGCTTATTTCACTTAGTATAATGTTCTCCAATTCCATCCATTTACCTGCAAATGCTATAGTTTTACTCTGCTTTATGGCTGAATAATATTCCATTGTGTATATATACTACAGTTTCTTTATCCATTCATCTACTGAAGGGCATCTACGTTGGTTCCACAATCTAGCTATTGTGAATTGAGCTGCTATAAATATTGATGTGACTGTGTTACTGTAGTATGCTGATTTTAAGTCTTTTTTGGGTACAAACCGAGGAGTGGGATAACTAGGTCAAAAGGTGGGTCCATTCCAAGTTTTCTGAGGAATCTCCATACTGCTTCCTAGTTGACTTTCTAATCAGAAAAATATACCAGTTTTACATATCTTTTCTTAATGTATTCTATTTGTCTTCTGTAAGTAGTTATAAAACTGGGGAAGAGAAATAACTTGCATATTGATTCTCTGGATAATTAAGAGGAATTTGGAGATAGGATTTGTCAACACTGGAATTTTATCTTCATAGTATCATAGTTGGGTGAATTAATCTTTTGGAGTGTTTGTTTCTGAAATATGATAATTTAGCACAGGTACGTAGCAGAGTACATGGCAGATTGTAAGCAATAAAATATCAGCTGATTGCTTTTAGTATTTGCATCATCTTTGACCTGTCTTATGAGGGCTATTTGTGTTTGTGTATGTGCGTGCGTGTGTGTAGATGTACCTAGGTCATAAATATGTGGGTAGGAAATGTTACTAAGTTCTAAAGTTAATTTGAAAAGCCAAATAAAATTAAAAAATCCCATTGTCTGTAAGCATGGCCAGTGGCTGCCTCCCTTCTGCTCTATGTGCCTTTTTCTCCCACCACCCCCCACCAAAAAAAAAAAAAAAAAAAAAAAAAAAAAAAGGAAAATTTTGAGTAGTAAGATGCCTGGATGAGAATATGAGCTTAGCTTTAAATAACAGTGAGAATGCCCAGAGAATGCCCAGTAATTCAGCTGCTTGAGGTTCATTTCTTTAGTTTCCTTTCCAGGATTTACCCCAGTGTCTAGCACATAGATACTGTAGTAAATATTTGTTGGGTAAGTGAATTAGCCTGAAGAATTATTAAAATCATGAACTAGCTCTTAGTTTCCCAAAAAGTGTCCTTTAGACCCTTGAATAAGAGCTTCTGGAATAAAGTTGCATCTCAAAATTGCAGATGCATTAGAATGGCGGGTTTGTAATAGCCTGTTAAATTTACTTTCCCCACCCTTGGTTTGAAGTAAGATTGCATTAGTAAGCTCTCAGGTGGTGGAAGTGATACTGGTTCTACTGCTTTTGCTTGCAATCCCTACTGTATTCCTTGTGAGGTGCATCTTTCTACTTTATTGAGGGTTTTGGGAAATTCTGCATTAGGGGAAGCTGTTTAACTATTTGCAAAACTTACTTGCCCTCAGTACCCTCCCTTATACATATATATATATATATATATATATATATATATATGCATCTGTCTGTATACTACATGACACATAGTGCCTATTATAACCATGCTTGGGAAATATTCTGTGGGCCATACTTTCAGAAATATAGCTAGGCCACATCTGCAGCATTTTCCACACATAAGATGATGGTTTATTCACATCTGCAGCATTTTCCACACATAAGATGATGGTTTATTTGTGTGCTTGGGTAGGTAAATATTTTATCAAGAGTGAAACCCAAAGAATTGAAACATGTTGCAAAGTGGGAAGATAAACTCTGATATTCATGATCTTCATGGAGGCATTTATGTATAGTTTTGATTTTTGCATACTTTAATTTGGAATAAATATAGGAAAGTATAGCAAGAAGAATTTTACAAAAATTGAGCACCAAATTATGAAATCATTGTCTTATCTCAGTGCCTTTTTTTAACCTTTTATTCATATACCTCTTTTTGTCATAATTGGTTTTAATCTGATAAACAAGTTGCCAGAACTTTAGGGCACAATGCAACTAGGAAATGATGTTTTGTCATGAAAGTTTAGTTTTTTCTCTAGCTAGAATCTCAGCTAAAGTCTCCAATTCTCTAGTGGTATTTTATAAGTTTAGGCTAACCTATCTTATGGTAGAGCATTCTACTTTGCATGTCTCAGGTTTTGTTGACCTCACTTTAAAAATATGATTGTACTGATTTTGGTCTTTTGTTGTAGAGTAATAGTTAATGAAGCTAATCCATTGAACTGGGATATTTAAGGAAGAAGTAATGGTTATGAACTCTTAAGACGTTAAATGAGAACAAACTTGAATTTATGGAATGCTTTGTTTCCTAAGGCCGTGGATCTTTCCATTGATGAATCTAGCTTGACAGGAGAGACAACACCTTGTTCTAAGGTGACAGCTCCTCAGCCAGCTGCAACTAATGGAGATCTTGCATCAAGAAGTAACATTGCCTTCATGGGAACGCTGGTCAGATGTGGCAAAGCAAAGGTAGTTTTCTGTTTTTTTTTTAAGCATTCCTTTGATTTAAACCATTTTCTTAATTCTTTTCTACTGATTTTGTATTTGTTTTTCAAAACACAAAACAAAGAGAAGACAGTATTGAATCTAACTCTTGTCAGCTATTTGTGGGATTGAAGAGAGGCTATGTCACTGAAGTACAAATACATGAAATATATCCATAGTTCTGCCCTTTGCTGGATAATAGTCCTTATCTGTTCCTTTTTTTTCTGTTGTTTCTTTGGTACTGCAAATTGAACTCCATAGGCTGTATAGGCCCTTTTTAGTTATTTTGAGACAAGAGTCTCACTTAGTTGCCCAAGCTGGCTTCAAACTTGTAATTCTCCTGCCTTAGCCTCCCAAATCACTGGGATTACAGGCGTATACCCCAATCATGACATATCTGTTCCTTTTAAAGATAAATCGTGGTTCATGGTCATGTTCATTACTAGTTAATTTTTTTAACTTAGTTTACATGGCTATAATGTTCCAACTACCTATATAGTGTTCATCTACTGATCAATTTCAACTATTTTGTTTTCTGGAGTCTAGTTGCACCAATGTAGAAGACACCATTCAGTAGCAAGAGGGGAAACAAACTACCATAAAATGTCTCTTGAATATAAGACAAATTTGAATTTTATAAATGTTAATATAGATTAAAAAGGGTGTCAGAATTATGTCAGTAATAAGTTTAATAAACTGTTTTCAAGGTTTGTGTTATAAGGAGTAAATACTAATGATGATGACATAAAAAATTTGCTAAGAGAGCCATTGGATGTGTTTGTCAGGTCTATAGATAGACTTTGAAGAAAGGGACTAGCAGGTGTTTTGTTGTTGTTGTTCGTTTGTGTTTGCTTTGGATGAGAGAAGTGATTATATCTGAATATAAGTGAATTTTCCTGTTTTTCCTGTTAGGGTATTGTTATTGGAACAGGAGAAAATTCTGAATTTGGAGAAGTTTTTAAAATGATGCAAGCCGAAGAAGTGAGTACTTAATATGTTGATGATGTATTTGTTTCAACTCTGAGATACTCCATCATAAGTAGAGGAAATGAAAATGTTAGTGGATTCTTGTGTATACTATTGAAAGTAATATTTTATTCAGAATATCACTAAGTTGTCTCTGTTTAGAAAAGTAACTGGAAAACTTATTATAGATAGTACCAAAATTTACATTTGTCAGTATTCTAAAAGATTTGATCTTTATTCATTGTTTATGGTAGTATAATGAGGTTTATAATCATATTTTTTAATAGGTCATGCTCTTTGTAGAAATTGGCTTTACTGTATCAATTTTTAAAGACTACTTTTTCTTGTTTTTTGGTGCTGGGGATTAAACCCAGGGCAGCGTATGTGCTAAGCATGTACTGCTGTACCTTGGACTTACTAATTAATGTTTTAGCGTGTACCTCAGAACATGTCTTCTACCAGAATTTCTGCAATCCCACAGTGCTGGGGACTTGAACCCGGGCCTCGAGCATGCGAGGCAGGAACTCTACGAGATGGGCTATATGGCCTGCTTCTACCAGAATTTCTAACTACATAATTTCAGGTTTAGGGTAGTAGGGGAATTGCCAAATAAAGTAGTGAAGAAGATATTTCTCATGAAGAGTATTAAAGATGGTATTTTTCTCTTTTAAAGTACTTTTTTATACATAAAAATGTTCTATAAATGTTTTAAAAAGTATTAAAGAATGTTCTATAAATGTCATATTCTTCCAAAATCTGGATTTCTCAAGTAACTTGCCAAGACTCGAATTTGTGATACATTGTGAAAATCCATTCCAAGAAAGTTAGTGATCGGGGAGCTCATAGGATAAATAATTTGGGCTCTTAGCACTTTTGTGAATATAGGAAGGAGAAAAATTGAAAGTGTAAGGAAGCTAACTGATGGTGATGAAGTGAAATGGAGAAACTGATAGGAGAGGTTTTTTTCTTAGTGGGAAGGAAAGGAGAATGGATCTTTTCAAATAAACAGTTTTAATAATTGGGAGTTTTTGCATTTCTTACTCTGTGACCTTCGGTATCATTTAAAATCTAAGCTTCAGTTTCCTCAGTTAAGGTGGTACTATTTATCTTATGGGGAATTGTGTGGTTAACTTTTGGGAGTGGGTATATCAATTTCTTAGCAGAGTTCCTAGCATCTGGTAAAGTATATTAAATTTAGCTAATTGTAGTGACACTCTCTAATTTGTCAAGGCACCAAAAACCCCTCTGCAGAAGAGCATGGACCTCTTAGGAAAACAACTTTCCTTTTACTCCTTTGGTATAATAGGTAAGAGAAGAGTGAGTATGTATATATTATATTTTTACTTGGTTTTCTTTTCTGAGTGTGAACCATAGATGTTATAGTTATATTTATTTGCTTTTCTTTAATACTTTTTAAAAAAAATTATAAAACCAACCCTGAACCATTGCCTTTTTTCTATAGAAAACAAATAGGGGGGAAAATGAACTCTGTAATTCCTGTAATCAGCATTTCTGTAAATATTTTAGTATTTGTTCTTCTAGTCTTAATGAAAATGTAGTAGCATTTTTTTATGTACTGAGATTCTTCATTTAACATACTCTATCATAACATTTTGTCATCAAACAGATGGTTTGCCTAAAACAAATTAAGGTTGCATGATATTTGATTCTGTCAATCTATCAGACATCTTTTATACATTTCTTTTGGTTTTTAATTTTTTTATCACACACCAATAAATCTTAAGTGCAGCTACTTCATTGTAAACAACTCATTTCTTTTTTTAAAATATTTTTTAGTTTTCAATGGATTTTTAAATTTTATTTATTTATGTATGGTGCTAAGGATCCAACCCAGCGTTTCACACATGCCAGGCAAGTGCTCTACCACTGAGCCACAACTCAGCCCAACTCTGTTTCTTTAGGATAATTTTTTAGAGGTAAAGTTATTGATTCAAGGGTATCCATGTAATTTTTAAGTTTTTGGTCAACTTTGACTTTTGTCATCAAGTTCACAGGTGAAAAAAGAATTTATTTTGCAATTCATTATTAAAGAAACCATATAATTTGTCCTGTGTTTGTTGAGCCCTTTCATTTCAGCTTTGACTTGCTAGCCATTTCTTGTGTGCTGTCTTCTCTTATGGCTAGGTTGGTAGCCGCTTTTTATATAAATAGAATATCAATTATTTTGTTGCTTAACTTTCAGTATTTTTTTCCCTAATTTTAAAATTACCTTGGAGTGATTAATGGTCTGTTTGGTAGAAGGGAGATATAATTGAAACATTCTCTTCCTGAGGCTTTTAGCAACCTTTCATTGATAATTTCTGCAATTATGGTTTCTGCCATTGTTCTATTCATAAGGACTTTTTGCCAATTCCATGTTTATAAGAACATTTATTTATTTAAACAGTGTTTTATTATAGTTCTTCTCTTATTTGTTTATTTAAGGTTTAAATCCAGGGCCTTGCACATGCTAGGAAAATTCTCTACCATTGAGCTACTCCTGTATCCTCTTAATAGTTTTAATTTTTGAAACTTAGTTTACTGTTTTATTTAAAATTCATTTTAAAATTATACAGCTGAAGGTAGAGTTATAAATTTTTTACTCAAGTTAATTATTAAATACTCATTAAATACCTGCATTAATTTTAGAGACATCTTTTTTTTCTTGTTAGGAATTCTATCATTTTAATTATTATAGCTATCGTACTGTTTTTAGAGTCAACAGTGCAATATTTATGTTGTGTAATTTCAGTTACATAATTCTTTATTAGTGCTCTTTTTTTTGTCTTTATATCCATACACATTTATGATAATCTGCTGTAATTTTAAACATAAGATAGAAGATAGGAAGATAGTTGCTTTTGCTTTCAGCTCTTTGCACTCATAGTTACTTTCATTTGATGATTGTAGATATTTCATTGTAGATATTTATTAAGTTGAAAGATATTCTACCCAATTAAATCTTTTCAGTTTATATTAACACTGTCATAAAACCATTTCAAATTTAGTGATGAAATATGCTTCAACCTTTAAGATTATCTTGTTTTATATGAGGAAAAAACATTCGGCCTAATTTTTCTTGTCAGGGTAATCTTTGGAATAGGATGAAGGTCAAGACATAGATTGGGGTCAAGGCGTAGATTGTAAAAGGACTAGATGGTAAATATTTTAGGCTTTTGGTCCATACGACTCTGTCAGATATAGTTAACTTTGCCACCAGCATGAAAATAACCAGAGACAGTAGGAAACAAAGGGGCATGACTGTGTTCCAGTAAACTATTTGCAAAAACAGGTAGGCCCACAGATTATAGCTTTCTGATTCCTAGTATAATTCGTTGAATATAATTTATTTATGAGGATAGTGTTTGGGTTGGATTTTAGAGGGCCGTTTTCTGGATTATTATAGTTATAAAAAGATGGGAAAAACTCATCTTAAATTTCAGTATTGATCTAGAAATATAATCTTGAGGTAGTTATTTTTATCAATTGTGACTTTTCCTAAAAAAACCTGGTGGTGTACCTTTTGCCCTATTCTTTTTTTAAAGATAAAAAGTGAAAGCAGAAAGTATGGTTTATGTTAATTATCTTAGGCATTTTAAAAATACTTTGGAAGTAGTAATTTTTAAATGTTAAAATGTGTTGTGTCCTAAGTGAGCCAGGTCCTAAGTCTTCTTTCATATGTAGTACAAATTTTAATGTTTGTACCAACTTCAATGTGTGATATCTGGATACTGAGTTCTGAAAAGAAAAGTAAAATTACAACATTTATTTTTGCAAAGTTGATAGAAAATAGAAGACCTATGTATTTTATAGGTCTGTCTTGTCCTTTTTTCCTGTGGTATAAAATTTCTGGTAATGTTTTGTTAACCATCAATCATTGCTCGAGGGATGGGTGGAGAACAGTGGCAACCAGAGGTAAAACATGCGCAGTATTAGCTTTAAGCAATGTTAACTTTAAATTCCGCTGATTAATGGATTTTGTAAAACCTTTGTAATTGTGATTTTGCTTTACTTTCCATTTCACATGAAGGAAGCTTTTAGATGTCCTCATCTTGTTATTCTATCCCTTCTAGGTGATTCTATAGAAAAGGGAAAAATAGCTATCTAATTTTGTTCCAGGTATCATCATGTTGGTTGGCTGGTTACTAGGGAAAGATATCCTGGAAATGTTTACTATTAGTGTAAGGTAAGTTCTGATACTTTGTTTATAAGCAAAGCTTCTTTTTGCCTAACTTCTCTGGTAGAGATAGCTTACATTTCATTGTGGAGGTCACTACTGTCTGGATCCCAGAGAGTATGATATTTCTTTTTAAATAGTTTAAAAGCCATATTGAAATGATATCTAGGAAAGTAAAAAACTACATATATGACACTGGAGATGTCTGGAATTATTAACCAACTATTGCATTTTCATATATAAATAGACAAGGATTGCCAGATAGAAAACTAGCAGCATGAAAGTTAAAGAACACAGTGTGGAAATTGAATAATCAGTC
This sequence comes from Sciurus vulgaris, assembly GCF_902686455.1. Lineage (NCBI taxonomy): Eukaryota > Metazoa > Chordata > Mammalia > Rodentia > Sciuridae > Sciurus > Sciurus vulgaris. The sequence goes on from NC_136470.1 coordinate 118,465,133, forward strand.
TCTGAGGAAAAAGAATTCAAGGAATAGAAGACAATTTAAAAATAAAATATCTATTTTCAGAAGTTTCTTGCATTCATAATAGAGCAACAGAGTATTGTAGAGAAGAATCAGAGAAAAAAAATTTCTAGAAATTAAGATTGATGGCCAAAATTAAAAATTCTATTGTAATACTGTAGTATAAAGTTGAAGAAGTTTCTCAAAAAACAGAATAAAAGGTCTAAAAGTGACAAGAATAATTTTGGGAAATACTACTTCAATAGGAGTTTCAAAAAGGTAAGGGAAAATTATATAAGAAGGAATACAAGGTACTGGGGTTGTAGCTCAGTGGAAGAGCGCTTGCTTGGCATGTATGAGGCACTGCATTCAATTCTCAGCACTGCATATAAGTAAATAAAATAAAGGTCCATGACAACTAAAAAAAACTTTAAAAAAGAAGAAATGCACGAGTATTTTCTCAAGCTAAAGTAAAAAGTAGTCTTTGTACATAGTAAAGAATTTGCCAAGCACAATGGAAAAAATTCTACATACGTCATTGTGAAACTAAGGAAAACAAGTCAGGTCATCTGCAAAGAAAGTATAATTAGGCTGTTGTTAGACTTCTTTTTAGCAATTGAAATTCCCATGACAGGGCCTTTCTAGGTTCTACTTAAACATTTTGACTCACAGCACTTTCATAGACCACATCTGGTACCTGTGCCCTGAACACAGCAGATTTAAGTTCAGCCACCCCTCTTCTGAGAGTTCTTACAGTAGTACATGCCAGCAGTTCACTCAAGCACACAGGAATGAGTCACCCTTATGAGTTCAGGAGCCACCTGGGCTAAAATGAGCCTCTTGTCCCACAGGAGCCAACATTTGTTGAAACAAACTTTCCAGGGTTCCTGCACATATGTGGTTACAAGAGTCACTTGTTCTCAGTAAATGAAGAGCTAGAGCTTCCTGTAATATAGTTTTGATTTTCCTAGTCCAGGGACAGTATATTAGTCAGAGGATCTCTATCATAAGTGGTGTTGCCTAACAATGTACTTGACATACTACCTTATCAGGTCACTAGGGGAACAGAATTAGAGAGTTAACTAAATGAAGAAAGGAAAAAGTATTTTATTAACTCTTCCATCTATAGAAACATCGGATTGCCTTAGACAATAACAAAGCAGTGGTATAAAGGTTTAGGGGGAAATGATTATAAATCTGTAGATTATGTCTAGTCAAAGAGATAATTCAGTTAATACAAATAAGGAAGCAACTACTTAGAATATTTGTTTCTAACCTATACTTGTGTGAATTCCAGCAAAATTAGGGTTGAAAGAAAAGATGATGTGTAGATATAAAAGAGGATAGAACTCAACTCACCTGGACATCTTAAGGAGAAGGAAAACAAATCCTGGATGGTGTGTCTGTAGTGGGCCTAGGAAGTAAAAATTCATATATTAGAACAAAATCAATGTATTTCAAGAGGAAAAATTGAATACCTTACAAGGACTGGCTAGGATGAATAAGAAATGAAAAGATATTTGTGATACAGTGAAAACTTTTTTTTTCCTCTAAAGAACCAAAATGCAGGGGCTGGGGTTGTGGCTCAGTGATAGAACCCTTGCCTAGTATGTGTGAGGCACTGGGCTCCATCCTCAGCACCACATAAAAATAAATAAAGTTACTGTGTCCCACCTACAACTTAAAAACAAAACAAAACAACAAACAAACAAAAAAACGCAGTGCAAAACTCTCAGAGTCTGTATAAAAAAGTCATGAGATAAAGATGAAATAAATTAAAAATGTGGCATGAATTTGAGATATTCACCCTTGGCATGTGATTGGACCCAATTTTAATTTTTGAGGATTTTCTGAGAGTTCTGTTTGTAAAGATGGACATATTGTGACTTCTATCTTTTATTTTTTCAATATCTTCCAAAGTACAGACAATTTTAACACTTTTTTAATAGAATAAAATTCATTCTATTTTGCAATTACCACTTTGGGTCCATTGGACTTATATAAATTTAAGATACTTATGATATCTTTAGTGATCTAATTTTTCCTATTTCTTGAAACATTTTGGTATTTCATCATCTGAAGAATTATATTAGTTATTTCCAAATGTGTTAAAAATGACTAAAAGAATAAGAAAGCAGATGATGGAATCGCCTAGATGATTGATGTAATTAAAAAAGGTAAATTATCACTATCGTATTAGCCTTTCTCTTTATTGTGTTGCTCAGAATATCATTTAAATAGGTATAAAAGAAGTCTGGAGACAATCTTTGTAGTTTTTTTCTTGTAGCAGTCAGTGAGTAAGCAAAGCTGAGAATTCAGTTTTTCACTTTCTCCCATAATGATGATCAACAGAGAAGACTACACAGTTATTAGACAAATCTGAAGATGAATGCAGAGAGTTCGGTAAAGACCTCTGAAAGTTATAATGATATGGGTAAAATTAATCAATTAATTGAAATCTCAAGAGTATGACTTATTAGATGATGATACTCTCTTAAGTTTTCTCAGACTTGTGGATTGATGCATAAACAGTGTATTTCTAAGGACAAAAAGAAACATTCTCTTTTAGTCATTCTACAGAAAGGACATTCTCATGCAGTGTTTTCCTTGGAGAATCTGGATCATCCTTCTTTGCTAAAAAATATATGATGGTATTCTTTCATCTTCATGATGCTTATTTACCAACAATTATGTCATACTTTTTACATATAAGTGAAGAAGTGCTGATGACTGTGAATATAAAGGTGATAAAAGGAAACGTGCAGAAATGGAAAAATTCATTTAGGTGCTCATAGATCTAAAATTGGAAATATTTTGTATTTATGAAGCAAGGTGACTGTCCTCTTTTCTGCAAAGTTAGAGCCGTCAGCATTTTCAGAAGTGTTCCTTTGTGACAGGACAACTGCAAAAAGAAGAAACAGGATTGATAAGCTAGAACCTGTTAGAAATATTTTTTTGAAATCAGAAATCAGTATTACAAGATCTGTGTGTTCCAGGTTTGTGAATGATAGTTAGTTGATGAATCCAAAGGATGTTGCCCATTTCATTCATACACACACACACACACGCATATCCAAATCCAGGATATATTTTTAAATTTTTATTATTTACCTTTTAATTTTTACATACTGCATTTTGATTCATTTTACACAAATGGGGTACATCATTTCATTTGTACGGTTGTACACAATGTAGATTCATACCATTCGTGTAATCATACATATACATAGGGTAATGATGTCTGTCTCATTCCACCATTTTTCATACCCCTCTCCCTCTCATTTCCTTCTACATAATCTAAAGTTCCCCCTTTGTTCTCTCACTCCCCACCCCCCACCCCCATTATATATTATTCTCCACTTATCAGGGAAAACATTTGGCCTTTGGTTTTTTGGGATTGGCTTATTTCACTTAGCATGATATTCTCCAATTCTATCCATTTATTTGCAAATGCCATTTTTTTATGGCTGAATAATATTCCATTGTGTATATATACCACAGTTTCTCTATCCATTCATCTGTTGAAGGGCATCTAAGTTGATTCCACAATCTAGCTGTTGTGAACCGAGCTGCTATAAACATTGATGTGGTTGTGTTACTATAGTATGCTGATTTCAAGTTTTTTGTGTATAAACTGAAGAGTGGGATGACTGGGTCAAAAGGTGGGTCCATTCCAAGTTCTCTGATGATTCTCCACACTACTTTCCAGAGTGGCTGCACCAATTTGCAACTCCACCAGCAATGTAAAAGTGTGCCTTTTCCCCCACATACACGCCAACACTTATTATTGTTTGTATTCTCCTTAATAGCCATTCTAATTGGAGTAAGATGAAATCTTAGAGTTGTTTTAATTTGCATTTAACTACTAGAGATATTGAACACTTTTTCATATATTTATTAATTGCCTGTATGTCTTCTTCTGTAAAGTGTCTGTCCAGTTTCTTGGCCCATTTATTGATTGGGTTCTTTGTATTTTTGTGTAAAGTTTTGTAAGTTCTTTATAAATTTTGAAGATAAGTGCTCTATCTGAAGTGCATGTGGAAAAGATTTTCTCCCACTCTCTAGGCTCTCTCTTCACATTCTTGATTGTATCCTTTGCTGAGAAAAGGCTTTTTAGTTTGAGTCCATCCAGTTTATTGATTCTTGCTTTGATTTCTTGTGCTTTGGGAGTCTTGTGGAGGAAGTCTGATCCTAAGCCAACATGATAAAGATTTGGGCCTACTTTGACTTCTACTAGGTGCAGGGTCTCTGGTCTAATTCCTATGTTCTTGATCCATTTTGAGTTGTGTTTTGTTCAAGGTGAGAGATAGAGGTTTAATTTCATTTTACTGCATATGGATCTCCAGTTTTCCCAGCACCATTTGTTGAACAGGCTATCTTTTCTCCATTGTATGTTTTTGGCTCCTTTGTCTAGTATGAGGTGACTGTATTTATGTGTTTTTTTTTCTGTCTTCTATTCTGTATCATTTGTCTTCGTGTCATATTTGGTGCCAATACCATGCTGTTTTTGTTATTATTGCTTTGTAGGATAGTTTAAGATCTGGGATTGTGATACCTCCTGTTTCACTTTTTCTACTCAGGATTGTTTTGGCAGTTTGAGGTCTCTTGTTCTTCCAGATGAAGTTCATGATTGCTTTCTCTATTTCTATGAGGCATATCATTGGGATTTTAATTGGAATTACATTGAGTCTGTATAACGCCTTTGGTAGAATGACCATTTGGACAGTGTTAATTCTGCCTATCCAAGAACATGGGACATGGTCTTTCCATCTTTGAAGGTTTTCTTCAATTTCTTTCTTTAATGTTCTGTAGTTTTCATTGTGGAATTCTTTCACCTCTTTTGTTAGATTAATTCCCAAGTTTTTTTTTTTTTTTTTTGAGGCTATAGTGAATGGAGTGGTTTTCCTAATTTCTCTATCAGAGGATTCATCACTTATGAATAGAATACATTAGATTTACACATATTGATTTTATAGCCTGCTACTTTGCTGAATTCATTTATTAGTTCTAGAAGTTTCCTAGTGGAGTTTTTTGGATCTTCTAAATATAGGATCATGTCATTAGAAAATAGTGACAGCTTTAGTTCTTCTTTTTCTATTTGTATCCCTTTAATTTCTTTGGTCTGTCTAATTGCTCTGGCAATTATTTCAAGGCTGATGTTGAATATAAGTGGTGAAAGAGGGCATCCCTGTCTTGTTCCAGTTTTTAGAGGGAATGCTTCCAGTTTTCTCCATTAAGAATGATGTTGGCTGTGGGCTTAGCATAGGTAGTTCTTTACAATGTTTGAGGTATGTTCCTACTATTCCAATTTTTAGAAAATTGGAATATTTTCCAATAGCACGAAGGGGTGCTATATTTTATCAAATGCTTTCTCAGCATGTATTGAAATAATCATGTGATTCTTAACTTTAATTCTATTGATGTGGTGAATTACATTTATTGATTTCTGGATGTTGAACCAACCTTGCATCCCTGGGATAAAACCCACTTGATCATGGTTCACTATCTTTTTAATATATTTTTGTATGTGATTTGCCAGTATTGTTTTAAGGATTTTTGCATCTATGTTCATCAGGGATATTGTTCTAACGCTTTCTTTCCTTGATGTTTCTTTATCTGGTTTTGGTATCAGAGTGATACTAGCCTCATAAAATGAATTTGGAAGGGTTCCTTCCTTTTCTATTTCCTGGAATACTTTGAGGAGTATTGGTATTAGTTCTTCTTTAAAGGTCTTGTAGAATTCAGCTGAGAATCCACGATAGTTTTTGGTTAAAATGAAATTGAAAATTTTAATGAGATTTTTATAATAGATTTATTTCTCTATAAATTATTTATAAAATGACAAGTATAAAGGGTTCATTGAATGTAGATTGTAAATCATGATGTCAACTTCTGACTTAATGAAGATAGGTGAAAATATTAAGAGAAATGAATTCCATTTGAACTAGAAAATTCTTAAGAGTAGTCCAAAGGAGAGAAGAAAGTGTTAATGATAGCACATGTTGTAACTTTGCAGTGTATACTGTTAGGTAATAACTGTGTAAACCTTCTGGGTTACTTTCAAATTGTAGAATCAATCTGTAAACAAAACATAAAAAGGTTTATTATGTCTATAGAACAGGTTGTTAATAACATTAAGTTAAATCATAACTGAAAAAAAGTAGGTATTAGAAATCAAGAAGTAGAAACACCAGAGGAAATAGAGATAAAATGAAGGATAGGAGTACTTTTATACTTGGAATGGTACAGTGAAACATGGAACTTGTTTTGTTAAGTAACGGAAGGAAATAGTGAATTAAAAATAATTGTGATAAAGTATATATGCCATCAATCATTTTAAAGTGTACAGTTCATCGAAGTATATTTACAGTGTTTTACAATCACCACTACTAGTTTCATAATTTTTCCAGCACCCTAGAAGAAAACCCTGTGCACATTAAGCTATCACTCCTGTTCTCTCCAGCCTCCGGTCCCTAAAAAACTACTAGTCTGCTTTCTTTCTCTAGGGATTTTTTTATTCTAAATATTTCATATGAATGGAATTACATAATATGTGACCTTTGTGTCTTACTTTCTTTATTTAACGTGTTTTCAAGGATTACCCTTGTTGTAGAATGTATTAGTATTTTATTCCTTTATATGGCTGTATGATACATTCAGCATTTGATGGACACTTGGCCCTTTTCCATCTTTTGACCATTGTGAATAATGCTGTAAACATTCATGATTTTTTTTTTTTAAGTGCTGAAGGTTGAATCCAGAAATTAAGCATATGCTAGGCAAGCATTTTACCTCTGAACTACATCCCTAGCCCCGCGAGTTGTTGTTTTTAACATCTGTTTTTATTCATATTTTATAGATGAGGAAACTAAGTTACATAGGTGGATTAATAAGTAGCCAGTAGTCCAAGGTCTCACAAGTAAAAACAGTGAATCCAGGGATGCCAAACAAGGCAATTTCATGCCAGAAGCTATATTTTTTTAACCATTGTACTTAACCTAGCAGCTAAAGGGTTTCCAATAAATTGACTTTCCTTTCCTTTTTGAGAAGTCTGTTTTAGGGAGTTGGCAGAATTAATTTTGGGAGTCTATTTTAAGTAATTTTTAAATTCAAATTTTTGTTATACTTACTATCAACGTGCATTTTAATACTATGTATACATTGATTATAGTTTGGCTGTAGCAGCAATTCCTGAAGGTCTTCCCATTGTGGTCACAGTGACATTAGCCCTTGGTGTTATGAGAATGGTGAAAAAACGGGCCATTGTGAAAAAGCTGCCTATTGTTGAAACTCTGGGTAAGTCTGTTGTTAAAAGCATTCTTACGTAATGATGTGTTTGTTCACGTCATCAGTGAATTATGTTTGGGTTTTACAGTTTTTGTCTTAGAGGCTTGCACAATGATGTTTGACTTACAGTAGTGTTGGGTATGGTTTTAAAAATCTTTTTTGCATTGTAGAATGTTCTAATGCTTAAATCATGTTAAAAAATCAACAGCAAATTAAATCTTAGAGTAAGAGGAATAGAATTTTTTCTTTTAACATCTTGAGGAAAATAATTGGTAATTACAGATCTCAAAGTGTCATACGTGAATTGAATTTGCTTATAAGAACAGTAAGTACATAGTAGTTATATGTTGCTGTAACACAGCTTTATTCATGATATGCTGTGAAATTTAAAAAAATTCTTAGGTTCAAAATTATATTACATTTAATTTCTAGTTTGCATTTTAATGTAGAGAAAGTGAAATACTTTGAAACATTTCTACTGAAAAAATTATGTGAATATATATTTAGGAACCCTCCAGTCCTTCTAGAAAGTATATTATACACAATCATAGCATAAAATTAATATGAAGTAGCTTTCTAGAAACTAAGAAAAGGTGAACATCTAATTATTTTTAATTTCAAAAAATTTACTTTATAGTAAAATAAGCATCATGTGAGAAATTAATTTAAAATTATCCATGAATTAATTTATATAAAATTCAGAGACTCAGGCAGGGTTCCAGAGTCTGATTTATTTTATAATTCAACCTGGATTTTTCCCTGAATCTCTTGGTAACACAGTGATTTGTTCTCTAGGCTGCTGTAATGTGATTTGTTCAGATAAAACTGGAACACTGACGAAGAATGAAATGACTGTCACTCACATATTTACTTCAGAGGGTCTGCATGCTGAGGTATTCTGTAGTATTTTTTTAACACTACCATACCTTTGTAAAGAAACTTGATATTTAACATCCCTGACAATTCCAATGTTTTAGCATCAGAAGGTCTATTAATTAGTAGCAGAGTTATTTCCTTCTCATATGACTACTAGGTCTTTGTCTCACTTCACTTGGATGCTCGTTCAGTTCAGAAACTTTAATTCCTCCTTGATACCCCTCTTTCAATCACTGTCTATCACCTAATCCTGCCAATTTTCATCTCAATAACTTTCCTAGCCATTTTATTTTGTAGTCAACTTCCCTAGTATATCATGTTTCAGATGGCCTTCTAATAAAGCCTCTCAGCTAATCTTTCTGTATCCATTCTTGATAAACTCAACTCTGTGCAGTTCAAGGGTTGTTCTAGAGCTGAATTTTGAACATGTCATTCCCTAAGTGAAAGATGCTTCACTAGTTTTTCCTTGTGGTCAAGATCCTGATATCAAGACCCTACGTGGTTTTTTTTTTTTTTTTTCCTTCAGCCATATATGCTGTCCCCTTTGGTTACTGTACACCAAATATATGACTTCACAGTTCTTTCAGTGTGACAAAATTCCTCCTAGGACCTTAGCTGCTGCCCTTACTGCTTCAGATAGTCTTCTGTCTGTTCATCCTTTGCACTTAAATTCTAGCCTCACTTGTTCAGAAGAGCTTTGTGGACCATCAACAACTGGCCCTACATTATGTGTTTACTTAGCATTCCATATTTCTTGGTCTTTATCCTAGGTGAAACTTACTCTCTCTTTTCCTGTTATTGTATGGGTTAGAACAGGAACTATGTTGACTAGCATAGGACCTGTATCATAGTAATAAATACTTGAACGAGTGAATGAATGAGTAAATGACATTTTAAAAAATCATATATTGATAATTTCAGTGCAATTCTCTTTGTGGTGGTTTTTGCTGACTTTGGTTAAAGACAAGTTCCTTTTGCTCTCAGTCTTGGCAAGATTTTCAACTGGAATGTTCTTAACACTACTCAATATGGGTACAGTATTTTAAAATGTTTTTACAGCTAATTTACTGAGGAAATTAAGAATTAGACAGTTTGACAGTTGGATTTATTTAGGTCCATTTTACATAAAATGAGACTGGTGTTGTTTTGTGTGTGAGATTTGGTCAAGGACACCCAAAGCTGTGCTGGTGAATGTTCCTTCTTTCAGAAGAGTTCTTGGGGTTATATGTGCTTATATGGTCCAAGTTATGAAAGGTAGGTATTAGTTTCTTTTTTAACATTATGATTTTATATTTCAAGCATTAACCACTGGGTATTTATTGTCTTGCTAAACTATTATTTTTATTGTAAAGTTTACTTTTGTTTGGCTTGATCGATTCCAGCCATATAGAATTAAATATCTGACTTGTTTTGTCTATGTTTTTAAAATTGGCATGTCATATACTATGTTAAAGTAGTTTATAAGTACTGAGGTAAATTTCTTAAAGCCTCTGAGCCTAATGTTTCTGAAAATAATTCACTTTTTATTTTGGTCATAGGTTTGTGTCAGATGTTAGAATGTGGTAATGGATTTGAGTCCTTTGCATTTTGAACTATGCTACATAAGTGTAGTATTACATAAATTTAAGCTCACTTATCCATAGAGATTTTTATGGTTTATACATACTTTTTATACGTAGAAGACAGTACCTTAGGTTGATCATTGTGAAAATTAGAATCTATTTAACTATTACATGTTCTTTAAAAGACAGATTTTTATTGCTTTTCTAGGTGTATACTTTAACAACATTGTGAACACAGCTCAGGATAGTTTTTGGTTCTCATAAGTGTTGTCTCTACTGTATGTATTATTGATTCCACTTTATGTTCCTTAGGTTACTGGAGTTGGCTATAATCAGTTTGGGGAAGTGATTGTTGATGGTGATGTTGTTCATGGATTCTATAATCCAGCTGTTAGCAGAATTGTTGAGGTAAATAGTTTGTACTCCAAGAAGGTATCTTTCTTCATAATAACTTAAGACACAATGATGGATTCATAGTTTGTATGTATTTCTCTTAGGCGGGCTGTGTGTGCAATGATGCTGTAATTAGGAACAACACTCTAATGGGGAAACCAACAGAAGGAGCCTTAATTGCTCTTGCAATGAAGGTATGTATCTGATTTCTTTGATACATGAGGCATTACCCTCACAACAAAAAGTGAGGCCATTGGTGTTTAGATAGTGAGTGAAGATGACTGACAGTATTCCATTGTTTTTGCTGCCTTTCGGAACCAATTTTATTCATAGAAATGTAACTCATAGAACTATTTCAGTATAGCCTTATTCTTTTTTCTTTCTTAGAATTTGTTCTTTTTAGATATACATGACAGTAGAGTGTATTTTGACATATTATGCGTACATGGAGTATAACTTCCCATTCTTATGGTTGTACATTGGTCATGTGTTCATATATGAACGTAGGAAAGTAATGTCTGATTCACACTACTGTCTTTCCTATTCTCATTCTCCTCCCTTCCTTCATTCCTCTTTGTCTAATCCAATGAACTTCTATTCTTCCCCTCTCCCCTTATTGAGCATTAGCATCTGAATATCAGAACATTTGGCCTTTGATTTTTGGGGATTTAGCCTAATTCCTTATATGCAAGGTGAAAACTATGACCAATGATGCATTTTTTTTTAAATGAAAATTGTTCATGTCTTCCATACTACTTAGATCTGTGTTTGAAGCGCTTTATAAATAATTCTAATTGCTGATCAGTATTAACTTTTGCTTGAGTAAAAGGTGATATTCTGTAGCATTTCCGTGTAAAGATGTTTTGTAGTTATGAGAATCATCTTTTCTTTTCCCAGTATTCCCTTTTCTTCCTATATCAGTTTCTTTCTTTTTTTTCTTTTTTCCCAGTGCTGGGGATTGAATCCAGGGCCTTGTGCAACTGAGCTATATCCCCAGCCCTCTATATCAATTTCTTAAAATGAGTGTCACCTTCAGATTTGTGTTGTGGAGAGGAATGATGTTCTCAGTGACCTTTCCATCTGTCTCAATCGATTTTATATCCTAAGTCTTATATTTGTTTCAGTAAGAAACCTAAAATTCCATTTTGCTATTTTCATAAAAATCACTGCTTCTATTTGTAAGGGTAGTTTGTGAAAACTTTGAAAGTTATGTGAAGTAGGACACTTCCAAACGAGGTTACTGGAAATGGGAGCCTATAGAGAATTGTGGGTTATTTTAACATTTGATTGATAAGTTGATAATTGTAGAATATATGTGTTTTCCCTATAGAAAACTATATTTCTTGGTTATTTGGTCTCCTTGTAATTAAAAAGCTTAAATAGCTTTTTAAAAGATATCAAAAAAGTAATATGTATTATAACATTTACAAGATATTAACTTCTTGGAGAGAGAAAAAGTAAAACCACTTTCTTATGGGCAAAGACCTCACATTTTAGGTAGGGAGTCAAACTGACATTCTTGAAAAAAAGGCAGATAAGAAAATTAAATCCAAAACATTGTGCCACATGTAAGAATATTGCCAATTCAGACCTGAGAGCTGAGCTTTAAAGGATAGGAAGGGATTGGATGAAGTAGCTAGGGAAAGAGCTAGAACAAAAGCATAGAGGAATAAACAGGCCCAGAATGGGTTGTGGCTAATCAGTTGGCTAAAGGTGTTTGAGTAACCAGGGAGATTGTTAAATAGGCTACGTATGATTGGTTTCCAGGAGACCTTCAAATGCCAAGAAGATTCTAAACATATTTCAGTAGAAAACAAAAATCAATAAATGAGATTTTTAAGTAGTTTAAAAATATTTTTGGATATTTGGAAGAACATGCAAAGGATACTGGGAGGGAGAACAGTTATGTGACATTCGTATAGTCAGGATATGAAGTAATGGTATTAAGGACTAGGATGGTAGCAACAGGCAAGACAAATTTGAGTCCCTAAGAAGTGTGGGATTGATCCAAAACTTCAATCACTTATGAAATTCTTGGTCAGTATTGGTTGTGTATCTTTGCATTTGTATCCTGCTTCCTTCCAGAACTTGAACTGGTAGGTTAATGTATTAGTCAGACTGTAAGAACTTTAGCTGGTAGATCAATATTACCTGGTGTATATACAGTCCAGGTAACATGCCTTAGACTTTATCTACATACCCAGTCTTCATGTTGAAAATGTATGCTGTTGTTCAGGGAAATAAAGTAGATGTAAATGGAATACAACTAGTCTTTCACCATTATGTGAAAAATAATCCAATTATCTCTAACTGATCAAACTAGCCTAAGTCATGAAATTTTTTGTTAAAGGAAGAATAATTACATGATTACATGATGGTTAGAATTTCCTTTTTTTTTTTTTTTGCCTTATGTAGATGGGTCTTGATGGACTTCAACAAGACTATATCAGAAAAGCTGAATATCCTTTTAGCTCTGAGCAAAAGTGGATGGCTGTTAAGTGTGTACACCGAACACAGCAGGTATCCCTCTTTTTAAAGAATAATTACATTCTGTTGAGCTTAGTTGACTATTTTTATTGTACTCTGTGCCTTGAGATTTAAACAATGTGTGTACATTAAATAAAGACTTGTTGCTTTAAAGTATGCATAATTACTAGTGCACTCATCCTTTCTTATTTTCTTGTTCCCTTTGATCTCTTTTCTCCTATAGAATCTGAGCATAGACATTAGTTATGCTGGGTACACAAAAAAATGAGTTGTAGCCTGGTCTCTTAGAGCCTGTGACATCAAGTTCTCTCAGCATGTTTTTTGTTCTTGTTGACAGTTCATTACGGGTCTCTTCCGACTATGTGTTGTCAATACATATTATTTTATTGAAGGAGTGTCTTTAGAACAAACAAAACCTATACTATATTGTGAAAAGGTGGTTTCTAAATGTATGTAGTTCATGTTGGTTGACCCATTTTACAAACTGATAAAATGGCATGCACTGGTATTTCAAGCTCCTATCTTGTTCCTGGGTATTTTAGAAATTTTTGCATAATAATGAGTTGTGAATTATCTACAGTGTATAATCATGTCATTTATAGTTACTACTACCAGTTTGATGCTTAAATTTACTTGTCCTTAAAAATGTTTGTTATTTTTTCATTTAATATGAATGAATAATTGCTTATGTGTTTTCATCTCTGAAACAACTATAGTACATCTCTGTAGACCCATAATAAGTAGGAAACACTGCTTTTAAAAGAAAGGCCAACTCTGCCAATATTGAACTTGTTAGTAGCAAGCACTCTACCAGGAACTCTGCTCATGTTCTGTCCAAGGGAACTTTTAGGAGTCCCTGGGAAGGACACAGTTGGAAACAAAACTATAAAAACAAAAAAATACCTTTATCTTGTAACATGAAGTTTTCAGAAACTGTTGTAACATAAAGTTTTCAGAAACTGTTCTAGACTTGGATAGTCTTCAGTTGATATCCCTTGACCATATAGTTGTATGACAAGAGTATGTAGATCTGGGCATAGTGGCTTGTGTTTGCAGTCCCAGTAACTTGGAAGGATAAGGCAGGAGGATTGTCCAGTTTGAGACCAGCCTCAGCAACTTAGTGAGACCCTGTCTCAAAACAAAAGCTTTAAAAAAAAAAAAAAAGGCTAATGGTGTAGCTCAGTGATAGTGTGCCCCTGGGTTCAGTCCCCAGTATTGCCCCCACCAACCAAAATGTATATGGGAAAGACCTATTTTACTCCTTATAAATGTTCACTTAGCACCACAAGATAATGTGACTCATGTAATGTCTAATGATTTGACTTTTTAGCAGTCTTGAATTTTAGTTTTATGGAAGTTATATTTGGGAAGATTGAATATTCTTAGTTGCAGGAGTTGTAAACAGGAAGTGGCAGGATATAAGTTTGGAAATATTTGTGTGTTTCCTCTTCCCATTTTTTCGAGCCAAAGAGTTCTTTTTACTAAATAAAACCCAACAGTGAAGCAAACAGATATAACCCATATCCAAATCCACAGAATAAGGAAGAAGTCAAACTGACACAAGTAAGGGAAATTTGCCAATTTGATTACTCCAGTGACTTACATAGTTTGTTTTTAAGAGGTCTTTTGTTTGAATTTGATGAGATACATTTACCTCTTCTTTCTCCCTAGAACAAATAAATGACATAAACTCATAAGTACCTTTGAAGGCAGAGGATAAGACATAAGGCTAAAGACAAGAAAGTCATAATTCTGAAAGAGGAACCAATAGAACTGTTCCAGAACCTTTTCTATTTTCTTTAGACCAGGCCATTGGTACTCCATTATGCCTGTGTAATATTGGAAATCTGCTCTTGGGGACAGGAGTGGAGGGCAGGAATCAGGCTTAAGGTTGAAAGCACAGTGATTGAGTCCTTTTCATTTTCCTGAAGAATAAGCCCCTAGCTTTTAATTTGTCTCTTAGAATGTTTGTAGGTGAGCATCTCCCTAGCCTCATTCCCAAAGTTAGAATATTGACGAATCTTAGAAAAGGTGACTAGTCCCAGGAAGATTTCAACACTGAAGGACACTTCTAACCAAGATCTATGTTTTTTGGAAGAGTTTACCCATTCCTGGGCTTCATCTCATCACCCAGAGTCAAGGTCTACCAGTTGATGAACTCTGTCAGTACCCATGGAACTTTTAGTCCTTCTGCTTCATCCTGAATGTAAATAGACTGGCATAGATTGCTAGATACTTGGGGAAAGTCATTAGTGTAAAAGGCACAGACCAAACCAACAGAAATAGAGGTCTCAGAGAAATAAAAGGAATGCCAGATGTTAAAGAAAATTTTCAAAGACCATAAAATTTCCAAAGTACTTTGAAAACAAAATACTTTCAATAGGATATTTATCAAATAAGGAATCTATCAGAAAGCAGAACAAAAAATTAGAGTGAGTAGTCTAAGAGAGAAGTTGAGAAAATTAAAATTAAAAAATACTAAAGATTCAATATCTGCCTAACAGTGGTAATAGGAGGAGAGCAGAAAATGGGAAGATTTTTGTCAAATAATGCCAAAAAGTTTTCCAGAATATAAAGATTTTAAGTTCTAGAATAAAATAGCCTCTGATTGCTCGGCACAATGAGTATGTTAAAGGGGGCAGGGTGCAGTTATGGGACAGACCCAAGGCCTGTAATCAAGAAATTGGAGGACACTTGGAGAAGGAGAATTGGAAAAACTTCCAGAGATTTTTGATATAGGAGGAGAGGTCATATTAAATGGTATAGGTGAAGGGAAGATGTATAAAAAGGTTTAGGAATTAAAGTTCCTTTTTTATATTTTTCTGTGTCAACATCAGATACTGGGCGATAATACAGCAAAGCCTTTAGAATGAAAGGAAGTTTATTTTCAGCTAAACTTAAAAATGTGAGGATAAAATAAAAACATATCTCACATCACATACCCTCTGTAGAAAGATAATGGTTGATAATAAGCCAAGGAAAAGGAAGAGTTAGAATCTGGTGAAGATGGCGGTGATAGGAAGTTTCTGATACTTGGGTGTGGCAGGCCTGGAAATGAGCCAACTCATATTAAAAGAGGGAAAGAGAACAAGACTGAAGGAGGTCTCCAGTAAAAATACAGAAATGATGGCTTACCTGTTCATTTGATCATGTGAAAATTATCAAATGGGAAGGGTTTTATATCACATTGAAGAGTTTGAGAAGGCTTGAGTGGTTTAAATAAAACTAAACAAGTAAGACAGCTATTAACTTTAGGAGACAAAATAAAAGGAAAAGAAGTATTTATGTGCATTATCAGTGAGAATTGATTGTGGAAACATCATGTTCTCCTGCTGCTCCCTAAACCCCCAAACAATTGCTCACTGTAGTTACTTGGGAACTCTTGCAGATGGAAACTTCATTATCTCTGCACATACACAGTCATGGCAAGGATAGAGGAGCAGCTAATGGTGCACTGGCCTCTAAATTTCCATTTGGAAGTGACAAAAGTACTTTTCATATTTTTTGGCAAAATAAGTCACACAATGAGAACTACAGAACACTAAAGAAAGAAATTAAAGAAAACCTTAGAAGATGGAGAGATCTCCCATGTTCTTGGATAGGCAGAATTAATATTGTCAAAATGGCCATACTACCTAAAGTGCTATACAGATTCATTGCAATTCCAATTAAAATCCCAATGATGTACCTTACAGAAATAGAGCAAGCAATTACAAAATTCATCTGGAAGAATAAAAAACCCAGAATAGCTAAAGCAATCCTCAGTAGAAAGAGCGAAGCAGGGGGTATCGCAATACCAGATCTTCAACTCTATTACAAAGCAATAGTAACAAAAACGGCATGGTATTGGTACCAAAATAGACAGGTAGATCAATGGTACAGAATAGAGGACATGGACACAAACCCAAATAAATACAATTTTCTAATACTAGACAAAGGTGCCAAAAATATGCAATGGAGAAAAGATAGCCTCTTCAACAAATGGTGCTAGGAAAACTGAAAAACCATATGCAACAGAATGAAATTAAACCCCTATCTCTAACCCTGCACAAAACTCAACTCTCAATGGATCAAGGACCTTGGAATCAGACCAGAGACCCTGCATCTTATAGAAGAAAAAGTAGGTCCAAATCTTCAACTTGTTGGCTTAGGATCAGACTTCCTTAACAGGACTCCCATAGCACAAGAAATAAAAGCATGAATCAACAACTGGGATAGATTCAAACTAAAAAGCTTTCTCTCAGCAAAGGAAACTATCAGTAATGTGAAGAGAGAGCCTACAGAGTGGGAGAATATCTTTGCCACTCATACTTCAGATAGAGCGCTAATTTCCAGAATCTATAAAGAACTCAAAAAACTCTACACCAAGAATAGAAATAACCCAATCAACAAATGGGCTAAGGAAATGAACAGACACTTCACAGAAGAAGATGTACAAGCAATCAACAGATATATGAAAAAATGTTCACCATCTCTAGTAATAAGAGAAATGCAAATCAAAACTACCCTAAGATTTCATCTCACCCCAATTAGAATGGCGATTATCAAGAACAGAAGCAACAATAGGTGTTGGCGAGGATGTGGGGAAAAAGGTACACTCATACATTGCTGGTGGGGTTGCAAATTAGTGCAGCCACTCTGGAAAACAGTGTGGAGATTCCTCAGAAAGCTTGGAATGGAACCACATTTGACCCAGCTATCCCACTCCTTGGCATATACCCAAAGGACTTAAAATCAGCATACTACAGAGATACAGCCACATCAATGTTCATAGCTGCTCAATTCACCATAGCCAGATTGTAGAACCAACCTAGATGCCCTTCAGTTGATGAATGGATAAAGAAACTGTGGCATATATATACAATGGAATATTACTCCACCATGAAGAATGATAAAATTATGGCATTTGCAGGCAAATGGATGAAATTGGAGAATATCATGCTAAGTGAGATAAGCCAATCTCAAAAAACTAAAGGACGAATGATCTCGCTGATAAGTGGATGAGGACATATAATGGGGGTAGGAGGGGTTAGCGTTATGGTTAGGGTTAGGTTTAGGGTTAGGGATAAGGAGGGTGGTAAGAATGGAGGAAGGAAGGACTGTATAGAGGAAAGAGAGGTGTGGGAGGGGTGGGGGGAAGGGAATGAATCAAACAATATTGCCCTATGTAAATTTATGATTACACTAATGGTATGCTTTGACTCCATGTACAAATAGAGAAACAACATGTATCCCATTTGTTTAAAAAAAAAAAAAAAACAAGTCACATCTCACTTTTGGATTAAAGGGGTGCAGCAGGGAAATCATTCCTACCTGCAAGGAGAACTGACATGTTTGTGAACCACTGTGGTCATTACCATTCTTGACTTAACAGTGAGGAATCTTAAACAGAATACTGATACTTTTTGCTTTAACTGTATCAGAAAGATTAGGATAGGGGGAATAGGTAGGGGTAGCGAAATTCACAGTTGTCACAAAAGATACTATTTAAAATTGATAATTGAAGGGAGCAGTAATATAAATGTGTTAAAAACACAATGATAAATACAGAAGATAGAAACTAAAAGAGTTAAAATTGACTTGCCTCTTTGAAGTAGGACTCAGGATGAGATCTATTGGGCAGGGACTGATTTTTTGAGACTCTGGCCAGAGCAATTAGACAAACCAAAGAAATTAAAGGGATACGAATTGGAAAAGAAGAACTCAAACTATCCCTGTTCGCTGATGACATGATTATATATTTAGAGGAACCTGGAAATTCCACCAGAAAACTCTTAGAACTCATAAGTGAATTCAGTAAAGTAGCAGGTTACAAGATCAATGCCCATAAATCCAACGCATTTTTATACATAAGTGATGAATCTTCAGAAAGAGAAATTAGGAAAACTACCCCATTCACAATAGCCTCGAAAAAAATAAAATACTTGGGAATCAATCTCACAAAAGAGGTGAAAGACCTCTACAATGAGAACTATACAACACTAAAGAAAGAAATTAAAGAACACCTTAGAAGATGGAAAGATCTTCCATGTTCTTGGATAGGAAGAATTAATATTGTCAAAATGGCTATACTACCTAAAGTGCTATACAAATTCAATGCAATTCCAATTAAAATCCCAATGACGTACCTTGCAGAAATAGAGCAAGCAATTATGAAATTCATCTGGAAGAATAAGAAACCCAGAATAGCTAAAGCAATCCTTAGCAGGAAGAGTGAAACAGGGGGTATTGCAATACCAGATCTTCATTATAAACTTTTAAATATTACCTTTTGTTTTTATTTGTGTGGTGCTAAGGATTGAACCCAGGGCCTTGGGCATGGTAGGCCAAATATTTCTTTTATTATGATAAATAAAAGAAGTCTAATAATACCCCCAATTTCAAGGTGGTTGTTAGAATTAAATAGGATCACAGGTAGAAAGGTAGATATAAATATATAGATAGTAGCTAATAGAAAGCCTGAACTGTTGTTTGGGGGTTGGTGTTAGATCTTTTTATCCTTTTTGGATTATGATTAGCTTCTTCCCTGATCTCAGTGAGCCTGATGGAGCTTAGTATAGTATTCCCTCAGTGTGTGAGATGGTAGGGTAATGTTGTTTTCTATAGAAGGTACAGAAACCTCCCACATGTGAAGGGTTTTTGTTTGGTGGTATTGACAATTGAACCCAAGGGTACTCTACTACTAAGCTATAACCCTGCCCATTTTATTTTGTTTTTAGACAGGGTCTCACTAAGTTGTTGAGGCCTCAAGCTTACCATGGTCCTTCCTCAGCCTCCTGAGGAGCTGGGATTAAAGGCATGCATCTCTACTGCTGGCCCACATAAGAGTGTGTGTGTGTGTTTTTTTTTTTAAATACCAGGAATTGAACCCAGGGCTACTTAACCACTGAGCCACATCCCTAGCACCCTCCCCATCTCCACCGTTTTTTCTTTTAATTTTTAAGGCAGGATCTTGCTAATTTGCTTAGGGCCTTGTTAAATTGCTGTGACTGTCCTTGAACTTGGGATTCTTCTTCCTCAGCCTCCTGAGTCACTAGGATTACAAGTGTGTGCCACCATACCTGGCCACATATGAGTTTTTGATCTTCAGAGTTCAGGTACCATTCAGAGGTTTGAGTAACCTGGGGATTATGAGAAACACATGTCATTTGCTTTTGGATTCCAATAGTAGATATATGCAAGTTGAAATGAAACTTATTTTTCTTCTTAGGACAGACCAGAGATTTGTTTTATGAAGGGTGCTTATGAACAGGTGATTAAATATTGTACTACATACCACAGCAAAGGGCAGACCTTGACACTTACCCAGCAGCAGAGAGATATGTACCAACAAGAGAAGGCACGGATGGGTTCAGCTGGACTCAGAGGTGAGGCCATTTTGACTTAGTCCCTAGAGTGGAAAGCTATGCCTTCTTTTAATTGCATTTGAATTCATCCTTCACATCTGAGCAGTTCAGTTCTATTCCAGGCTTTGTCCAGCTTGATTCCTTGCCATTTCTGAAGTGCTTTAGTTCAGTTGTTTAACTGGCCCCCAAAGATGGAAGGTCAGGAATGCAGCAAAATATGAAATTTCTGGTTCTTATAGATCTGTAGTGGTATTTGAGTGGGTGATAGAAATTTTATTTTAAAAAAAGTTACCCTTTTCTTATTTTGTCACTTGTCTTTATCATTAGTAGAATTAAAATACTTTCCTAAAAATGGAAGTCTTGGGCCTCTAATTTATCTTTTAAACTAAGGTGATGCTAACTTAATCCTCATCTGCTGTCTTCGTTCTTTTGCTGCTCACCAGGGAGATGAAGTAGTGCCCAGATTCTGCATATCTGTCTGTCTGTCTGTCTGTCTACCTGTCTCCTAAATGTGGGGTTCTGCTGTGTACCATATATTAGGCCACTTCTCCTAGGGACACAGTATAGGATTGAGTGGAGAGGGGCATGTACCTGTTTCTTACCTTTCAAATAGTTATCTGACTTATGCAGAATATATGTATTTATGTATTCTCCCAAAGAAATTGGAAGAGTTGACTTGTACAATTTTAATGAAATGTAAGTCAAATACTATAGTTGCTCAGAGAAAGGAAAACAAGTTATGTGAAAAATGTTCTTATTGGTGGTTCACTTAAGTGAGGGCATTCTTTGGCTTTCATACATTTGGAGAGATTAATAAGACTTTGGGTTTTATGATAAGCTAGGTTTGAAAGGTATTCTGGGGATCAGAGCATGTTCCTGTAGCCTGTTACCACGCTTTGTTCCCTGGCCTCTGCATCACTCCCCAGGCTGCTGAGGCAGAGTCACGCCTTCTGTCCTCCTTATCACTTGTTGCATCCTACCTGGGTTATGGACTGTATAGTGATCATTTCAGAACCTCACAGTCTGTCTCCAAGGAAAGAGAATGTTAGAGCTTCCTGGCTGAAAAATTTTCGTGTAGATGGATCTCTTTTTATATTAGAAAAATGTTTTTAAAGAAAATTACTTTCTTCTCCTTTCCTCCTCCATAATACCAGAGGCTTTGATAGAAGATTTTAGAGTTTCAAGTGATTTTTTTTTTTTTTTCCTACAGACTTGAGTCATAAACATGCCAACACCTCAACTCTCAAGCCTTTAGAATCCCTGTGGCCACAGCAGATTTTTCTCCCAGAATCAGTTTTGGGGCAGGAGGAACCTCTTCTCTGGTTGAACTAGGACAGGCTTAAGAGTAGTGAAATGATACCCAAGAATTTTTTAAAAAATTAATTTATCAAGCCAATGTGCAGTGCTATTGGATATTCTCGGGAAGTGGGCACAGGAGTGTTCCACATGAACTGAATGTGAACAGACCAAAACTGTTTAGTGACCCTAGCCACAGGAAACTCAAGAGTGTCTGACTTAGGGTGATATTTCTTTGCCTTCCTTGTGCCTATTTCAAGGCACAGGACTATTCCCACCAAAAGCTAGTCTGAGAGAATGGAACTGGTAGGGTTTGGCCAGAATTATAATTGTTAAAGTAAGGGCTAGCTTAGGTGACTTGAGGGTCACTGCAGGGAAGCTTACGTAGCCAGGAACAGTCTTTGTTGCTAAACCTTGTGTATCAAGTGGCAACAGCACCATCCCTGAGGGGTTCCTGAGAAGATGCATGCAAGGGTGGGAGGGAGTGTTGCTCCCTGGGTTACCTCTTTCCCTTATGGGGCTTTGACTCTTCTTTTTATCCACTTTTGCTTAGATGCACTTAATTTTTAAAGTGTGAGGGACACAAAATGCAAATCTGTTTTTCTTACCTCTTGATCTGTTGTGGTGTCTTCACCTTCAGTTTGTTGGATTTATTTCCAACCCTTAATAAAACATTGAAACTGTTAAAACAAGGAGGTGTTAGAGTTTTGTTATTCTTAGTACCTTACAGAAAGAAAGTTTCAGGGTTGGTGTGAATTTAGAGAACTCAAAGTTATCTGAAAGTTATGATGCCTGCTTCTGTTTTTCTTAATTTTTGGAACAAAAGTTTTCACGTTTTTTTGTTTTAACTAACTTTGATCTGAAGGATTGTGAAGTTTTATGTATATATAGTATTGTGTTAAAACATTGTGAAGAAGACTAGAGTTGTTAGGGGGGAAAATTTTTGTTTCATAGGGTTTGGGAAATTCTATTCTTCATCTTCATCTCTTTGTGCTCTCCTTTCCTTCAATCCCTGAGCTTGCCATAATGGAAGAAAAGAAAACATTTTAAATTTCAACTGATATGTACTTATGTTGCATCTTATAAAACTTATTTCTTGTGGTCTTAAATTTTGAAATTAGACTGTGTGTTGGAGGCATTCCACATGAAAAATGTTCAGCTACCCTTGACTTAAGGGTATCATTAGATCTTCATTTGTGCTAAAGATGTGAAAAAGTAAATACAGGGTACTAGCCTTTCCACCAGTTTCACCCCTCCACTGGGAGTACTCCAAGCTTATCTCCCTTCCCTGGAATTGCAGATGTACAAATTGCTATTCACTGTCACCTTCTTTTACCATCTGCCTCTATCCTAGCACCAGGTGTTGAGTGTACAGCAGCTCATTCTTTTCAGAGTGAAAGCCTTTAGGGCCCACATCTGTATAAAGTTAGGTGTATCTCTCTTACATTGGAAAAATAAAAGTTACTTGCCTTTGAGCTCTGTTTTCTAGTTCTCCATTCCTTCTGCTTGAATAAGAATAGATACTTTTCATCTCTGTGGGACTTTTCTAATAATATCCCAGATGCAGGCATGTCCCTCTGGTGCATAAGGATAGTTAGCAGAGGTTCCAGAATTCTGAGAGTGAGCTAAATGAATAGTACTCTATGCTCTATTTTCAGTGCTCAGAGATGACAGGAAACTTAAAGTAATGGTACAGTGGTATTATATACTGTTAGAGAACCACAGTTAGAAATAAGAAAGACTTACTGCTGTTCTGCAAAGAGTGAAAAAAACCTAAACTTTGTTATTACTGGTCTTATGATAACTTTATAGATTAACTTTACCTTTCAGGGTTTGTTATACATGCAGTTGTAACGGGTTGTGTCTGATTAATACAGACGTCTTTTCTGACTTGAATTTTTCTGGAGGTCTGTGAGATGGGAAGATAAAGATACATTAGTAGCCATCATCAAAAGTGTCTGTTTAAAATTGACTTTAAAGGTTGACAAACCCATATATTCTCTGAAAAATGAATTGTTTTTTCTAAAGAGGCAGTAGTTTCTGTGGAAAGTAGTTGCATGTTGTTGATCTGCAAAAACATTCTTCATTCTCCTTCAGTTGCCTTCTCTGCTTAACAGTTCTGTAGTTTTATGTATTTTAATTTTTAATAGCTTTTTAAAAGAACCATTACACTATAATGTCTTGGTGTGTAAAATTTTTGGATTTTAAAAATGATATGACATCTACAGATAACACAATTTTAAGTGAATTATTGTCAACTAAATTCTAATGTTTGTGTAACTTATATTTTCTTCTTTGGGTTTTATTATTATTTCCTAAGTTCTTGCTTTGGCCTCTGGTCCTGAACTTGGACAGCTGACCTTTCTTGGCTTGGTGGGAATCATTGATCCTCCTAGAACTGGTGTGAAAGAAGCCGTTACAACACTCATTGCCTCAGGAGTATCGATAAAAATGATTACTGGAGATTCACAGGAGACTGCAGTTGCAATTGGTATAACTAGACTGTTTCATTTCATTTTTTAAAGTTTTTCTTAAAATTCTGCAGTATATTGTTCTGTGTTTACATCATATTGAAATTTTACATTTAAAGCTTTTTTGTTCTGACTCTATATGAAATTATAGGCAAAAATTGATTATAGCTTAAAAAGTGATATGTTATTAAACACATATAACTGAGCCCAGTGTGGTGGCAAACACCTGTAATCCCAGGTTCTTGGGAGACTGAGGCAGGAAGATCGAAATTTGGGGCAAGTCTGAGCAACTTGGCAAGACCCTTTCTCAATGTAAAGTTTTTAAAAAGGGCTGGGAGTGTAGCTTAGTGATGAGTGCTTGCCTAACATGCTTGAAGTCCTGGGTTCAATCTCCAATGTTTTCCCCTGCCTTAAAAAAAATAAATAAAAATATGTATATATATGCACACACACATACATATATACATACATATATATACACACACGTATACAAACACATAAATGAAACTAAATTTATTATGAAATCAGGTATTTTATTCACATACAGATAATTGATTATTTTTAACTTTATAATCCAGTATACTGATAGATAAAAGTACTACCTCATGCATGTGAAAGGAAATATGAAATTTAGTTTTTCTTTTCAACCTAAGTGTGATTTTTCAAAGCAGACTTATACATAAATAGGAAGAAACTGATTTGTTTTCATTGTTTATACATATACATGTATAAAAATATATAAAATTTGAATGTTACTTAAGATTTCCTTAAGAAATGTAAGGAAAAAAAAGTATGAAAACTTACTTCCCAGAGCTCCTAAATTATAATTCATACTGATCAATTTAAGAGTTTGCTAATCTCCATTAGTTCTGATTTTTATTAATATTCTGGGGTATGGGTTCCAAACTATATTATCTAAAGCCATTAGAAACAATATTATTGGAAGAAAACTTTTCAACAGTTATTTTCATTTACATATGATTACATGGTTACCACAAATCCACCACTATCGTGCCTGGCTTCAGATACTCTACTTAAAGAGCGTTCTGATCTTGGTTAGAATTCAGCTGCTGAGCAGAACCTGATTGTCCTAGTTGTGGTTCCTAGGGTTTGCTGGCTTTAACAGTGAACACTTTTCATTCTTATTTGTAAGTAAATACAAAACAGATCGATAAAATGTCAGACTTACTATATATTCAGATAGGCGTTTCTTACTAGTAGTTTGTCTTGTTATTCCTTGATATAAAGACATTTTATACTTAAAAAAGAAAGTGTGAAAAATCATATTGAGTATGGTGTTGACTAACTGGTCAAATTGAAACAATTTGGTTCATTATATTTTTCTCTTATCACTTCAGCTAGTCGTCTGGGATTGTATTCTAAAACTTCCCAGTCAGTCTCAGGAGAAGAAATAGATGCCATGGATGTCCAGCAGCTTTCACAAATTGTACCAAAGGTAGGCCTGCCCTAAAGCCTTTTAGACTGAGAGGCCTTATTCTGACTGTTGACCATTACTATTATCTTAATGAAACTTTACTTGTGAACAAGTGATACATGATGTGGTCTTTATGGATATTTTTGAAAAATTGTTAACTTGAGCAAGAACTGCATTCCTTCTGAGGAAATACTATGGATTTTAATAGTGCTTGTGTTTATAAATTAGAGAATGAATAAAGATCATTACTTTGTATTTCTTAACCTTTTGTTTTTATTTTTATATGAGAGTATATTATTTTAAAAACAAAATCAGGGCATTTTTTACATACAGTAAAATTTGCCTTTTTAAAAAATATATAGATCTGAGCTTTGAGAAATGCATACAGTCTTGTAACCATAACCACAGTCAGGCTGTGTAACAGTTTGATCAACCTGCCAATTCTCTTATGTCTTTCTGTAGTCAAGTGCTTTCCCTACTTGCAGCAATTGGCAATTACTGATTTCTTTCTTTTCCAGAATGCTCTAAAAATTGAATCATATGGTATGAGGCTTTGGAATCTGCTTAGCATAACACATTTGAGATTTAGCTATGTTTGGAAATTATTTAAAAATAATAATTTATTATTATTCACTATAATAAAGTGTTTTTTTTTTTTTTATTAACAGGACTCTTCCCACCCTACTTTATCTTTTTCCCCATTTCATCTTGCATTCATGTAACTCTTAGAACCAACATGTCCTTTAATTTCTGCTTTTGCAGAAAGCTGAGGAGCTTTTCTTTTATTAGTGTTACAAATAAAACAACTTTTGTTCTAAATCATCAGTTTGCTGAAAATTTCCCACATCCTAAAATCATCTTAGTTCCTCATTCAGATATTTTTCATTTTTCCCTTTTCATGATTCTGTGGAACATTTTTTAAACCTTTCAACATTTTGACCTAGAACCAATTAAAAATGAGTGTGCAGTTTTGCTTACTTATATATTAAATATATCTGGAGCTCTCACTGTTTTCCATTTGTGATTTCTTTGAGTATGTGCTACATTTTCCAGTGATAAAAGTTGTCATTCTCTGTTTTCAGATTTTGACATTGGTATTTGTTTATATTTCCACTGAACTATTAACCAAGTCTCCATAGTATAATCCAAATTTGTATAGTGTAGTCACTGTTACTCCCTTTTGCTAGACTGAGAAACAGACATAAAATTTAAAAGAATGTAAAGAAAGGAAAATTCATGTTTCCAAGTTTAACCTAAGCTCTGAGTTAGTGATTTCTATTCAATTTCTAGTAATTTCTATTTCAATTTCTAGTAATTTCTCTTGTGTGTGTGTTTTGGATCTAAATTTTTTTAGGCTTTCTTTTTTCTTTTTTTTTTTTTTTTTTTTTTTTTTTTTTGGTGTTTGTGTGTGTCCGTTAAATTTCAGTAGTTTTAATCAACAAGATTGACTTACTCTTTCTGGGACTAAAAGAACAAATGTTTTTCTGGGTGGTGTTATGGCCATATGTAAAAAATCAGGTTATATTTCCACTTTACATTGAGATCTTCTTTGTCTTCTAGTGGCTACTCTTATTTTTGAGATTCCATTAAAAGCTTTGAAATGTTGAAATCTTATAATCAGCTGATAGGTGTACTGGATGCATGCCAAATAAATTTGCTATTACATAAAAAAAAAAATATGGCTTGAGTCCAGCAGTTGGTGGCTTGTCATTTCTTGGTAACCCACAGTAGCTATAAAGGAGTGATTTACAAGTTTCAAAAATTATGTGGGGGCTGGGGCTGTGACTCAGTGACAGAGCACTTGTCTATCATGTGAGGTACTGGATTCGATCCTTAGCACTGCATAAAAATAAACATTTAAAACAAAGGCATGCTGTTCATCTACAACTACAAAAATTAAAAAAAAAAATAACTATGTGGAACAAAGGCTAAATTTTGCTCTGTACAACCAGAGTATTTAAAGTAAACATTTTATATTAATGTTCTGTTCAGTCTGCAGCTTTTGTTAAAAACTTTTGTTATATTTTAGTGCTGTGTGCTACACAATTTCTGCAGTAATTAGAACTTCCACTTAAAAATTACCAGTATACTTAGAGTATATACGTAGCTTAGTCTTTTTTGAAGATATACTAAGGAGTTTCTGTATAGATTTTTGAACCTTAATTTTATTTATTTACTTATTTTTGTGGTACTGGAGATTGAACCCAGGGACCAGGATGTACTAAGCAAACTGTCTACCACTGAGCTACCTTCCTGGCTCTTACTATATATTTTTTTATTTTGAGACAGGATCTTATTAAGTTGCCCAGGCTGGCCTTGAATTTGTGATCCTCCTGCCTTAGCCTCCTGAGTGGCTGGGATTACAGACATGTGCCAGTATGCCCAAATGAACTTTATTTTAAAAGGAAAAGTATTCTCCAAATATGAGTTATTTGATTAATGGGACCTAGAGAACCTACAGCAGTGTGATGTTATAATTCAATGAATCTTTTTTATTTTTTAGAAAATCTTTTGATTTTCGACATATTACCAAAGTGAAACTGTGAAGTCTTGATGATACTAAGATTTATTCTGTTGATAATTCATTTAACACATATTTTTAGAACACATAATCTGTGCTACCTTGGAGCTTAAATTCTAACATTTATGAAATTTTGTACATATATGGGGGTAGTGCTAAAGAGCACCATTGTAAGCAGGCAGGAGAGGTATAGAGGTAGGAGACAGATCAAAATTTTAGGAGCATGACTGGGAAGTTCTCACTGAGAAGGTACTGTGTAATGAAAGGGCAGGCCATGTAAGGTCTGAGGAAAGAACACTGCAGAGAAGGAACAGGGCAAAGGTCTTGAAGTGAGTGTGCTTGGTATGTGGGAGAAACAGTTCAGGCCAGCAAAGATTAGTGATGAAAGAGGAATGAGTGAGGTGTGTACTTCATGCAGGACTTGGCAGATAAGAAAAGACTGGCATTTGTATAGAGCAAAGTGAGAAATCATTGGATGGAGCAAAGGAGATAGTGATCTGACTTGTGTTTTAACACTTTTACGGTAGCCATTCTGTTAAGAACAAATACCAGGAGGCAAGGGCAGAAATAAGAAAAATCAGATGAGAAGTATTGGCCCGGGGAAGTTGGCAGTGGATTTGGAGTAAGGTGGTTGAATTCTGGATTCATTTGAGAGTGGAGTCAATAGGATTTGCTGTCATACTGCTTGAGGCATGTGAGAAAAAGGGAAGAATTAAGGATGCCTTCCCAAATTCAGAGCCTTAACAGTTACAACAATATAATTGCCATTAACAGAAGATAGGAAGGAATAAGATTCGGAGGAAATAACAGTTGTTTAATTTTGGATATGTTTGAGATGAGACATCCAAGAGGAAATGTAGAGTAAGTAGGTGGATTGATTTCATCAGTCTGGATTTCGGAAGCAGTAAGACTGGAT
Source organism: Sciurus vulgaris (assembly GCF_902686455.1). NCBI lineage: Eukaryota > Metazoa > Chordata > Mammalia > Rodentia > Sciuridae > Sciurus > Sciurus vulgaris. Next base: position 118,493,717 of record NC_136470.1, read on the forward strand.
GGGCTTCCCTAATGAATAGGGGTTTCTTAGACCGCATCTAAAGGAAAGTCTATAAAACAAGGCCTTATGTATTCCAACATTTAGACCAGGGAAGTCAGGAGAGTCTGCATCAGAGGAACAGCCAGAAAAGCAAGAGGAAGACCAAGTGTTTTGGGAGCGGGGGAGTGATCAGCATTGTCAGGATGCTGCTAAGAGGTTGTTAGGAGAGACATGACCATTCTTATTAGCAGTGTGATATGGGTGAGTGGTCCTTGGATGATGGTTTTAGTGCAGTGGTAGTGTAACAACCTGACTGAGATGGATTCAGGAGATAGGTAACGTCCTACAGAGGTTTGCTCCAGAAATTCTCCCCTCAGTTTTTTCCTTTATTGCTGCATCTTCACCATCACTGCCTAAGCATGTTGTTATTCCTTTCATTTAAAAAAAAGAAAAAAAAAGAGCGAGAAAGAAAGAAAAAGGAAACAGGGGCAGCAAGAGTAATGGGAAGGGACAGGATGTGGGTCCCCCCCCTTTTTTTTTAATAATGGAAGGATTAATAACATGCTTGATGAGAAAGATTCAGCAGTGAGGGGGAAAAATTGATGCATCATGGAGAAAAATTTCTTGAGTAATGGTCTTAAATTGGTAGGAGAAGGAAATATTTGATTGGTACTAGAGATATATTCAGTTCATCTTTCATAAAACAAGAGAAGGATAGTGCCTGGACAGACACTGAGTGGTGGGAATTATGGAAATTTTCTTCTGATTCTGTTTTCTCTGAAGTAGGAAATAAGGTTGTCAGTTGAGAACAAGCCTGGCAAGGGGTAGATTGGAGAAAGGAGAAGAGAGAACTAATAGGAACCTAGTCTTCTAAGAGCTTATGGTGCATTTTATGGGTATTGGAATTACCATAACTTGTGAATATTGAAGAGAGAGACAGTGAGGCTGAAGTTAAGATCTTTGTGAACTGAGAGGTACAGGAACAGTGAATGCCTGCAGTTAGTGGCAAGTATAAACTTCTGGGACATTACAACTGAGGTGTTTGTGAAGGGAGAATGGAGGACATGCACCCCCTCTGAGCTGCCCTGGTATGGTACCGCAGGCTACAGGGATGTACAGTGTTGTGAAAAACCTAGGTTAAAGCAACATGGCAGAGTTGAGATACAGCACTTGTTGGTTGACTGACTTTGGGGCACAGTGAAAAGGTTTCAGGAAACTGGAAAAGGGATAAGAAAAGAAGGGTTTAAATGTATAGTTTGGAGAGAGGAAATCATAAAGCAGTTGCAGATGTCCATTGGAAGAAGGCTAATGATTATCCTAAATATAAAAAAGTGAGCAGTGAAGACAGCAAAGGGAAGGATCGTTTTAATTGTACACCAGTGTCATGAGCAACAGATGGAGGAGAATGTTTTCTTTTCCATGTCTGTAGCACTCCCGAGAATAAGGCTATTTTCATTATTAGACCTTGTCATATAAATTGGAAGGCTTGTTTTGATTGTTTATTTCCCATGGTACTTTTGGTAAAGGTTGAAATGACCATCAAATGTCTTGACAAACATATGGCATATTAAGTTTGATCTGTGTGGCAAATTAAATACAGCTTGAATTTATTAAAAAGTCATCATTATTATAAATGCATGTGTTATTCTGATATCTCCTAAAAGTGAAAAATTTTAATGCATCCTATGTTTTAACAGGTTGCAGTATTTTACAGAGCTAGTCCAAGACACAAGATGAAAATTATCAAGGTAGGTGTCTAAAAATCAGATTGCTTTATTTCTCTGTACAAAATACTGCCACTTTGTATTACAAGGAGTATTGATAGAGCACCAAAGTCAGAAGTATTGTGAAGCAAAACTGGCATAGTTTTTTAAGAGCTTGATGTGGAAACACTAATAGAGAATTTAATTAGGAAGATGTGGAAGAAAACTTTATGAATATTTGCAAATACAACCTTCTTTAAACAGTTTAAATAGTGTAGCAGTATGTTCTGACAGGGTCCATGGCCACATCATCCCCATGGGAATAGTGATGAGTTAAAAAATGAATATATACAAGAAAAAAAGCTTTTTAAGAGTGTGAATAGTGTTTAAAAGACTGTGGTTACTTAGATTTATTAACCAAATGTACCCATGCATAGCTTAACATCAGGGATATGTTCTAGAAATGTATCACTAAGGTGATTTTTTTTTCACTATTCGAATATCTTGAGTATACTAAACTTAGATGGTGTAGGTCAGTCACTCAGCATCACTTTTTTGGGGGGTGTGGTGTACCAGGAATTGAACCCAGGTTCACTTAACCACTGAGCCACATCCCCAGCCCTTTTTTGTATTTTATTTAGAGACAGAGTCTTGTTGAGTTGTTTAGGGTCTTGCTAAGTTTTTGAGGCTGGCTTTGAACTCACAATCATCCTGTCTCAGCCTCCCAAGCCTCTGGGATTTTAGGGTTTGTGCCTCCATCCTGGCTCATCATGGCCTATTGATGTAATCAAGAGATGTGGTAAACACAAGGGTGTGACACAGTACACTTTTCTCTCTCTTTATTTTAACTAAATAGTATACTCTAAAATAATGGTAAAAAGTATAGTAAATACATAATTATTATCAGGTATATTGTAATTTATGTGCTATATTTTTTATACAACTATTAGCACAGGTTTACATTAACTTTACCACAAACATGAATAATGTGTTGTGCAGTAATGTGAGGACTTGGATTTTAATAGGCATTATAAGTTTTTCAGCTCCATCCACTGTGGTATATGTGGTCCATTATTGACTGAAATGTTATGTAGCACATGACTGTACATAAAAGTAACTGTCATAGTATTCAGTGAGTTTAATTTATTAATGACAATAGCCAGCTATTGTATATAGTTCAGAATTTTTCAGTTTGGCATTTTTGACATTTTGAACTAGATAGTCGTTTGTTGTGAGGGGCTGTCTTGTGTATTGTAGGTTCACAACATCCTTAGCCCCTACTGGCTAGATACTTTGGCATCCCCCAAGCCAAGACAATCAAAAATGTCTTCAAATATTGTTAGATATTGTTAGAGACAAAATTGTCCCTCTCTGAGAATCATTGAGTAGTTGATATACTCATAGTTCTCACAAATGAAAATATTAATAACAACTTTTCCTAAACTTTATTCTATTAAAAACTCCACATGTTTAAGTTTTTTGAAAAAATGGGTTGTTTGTGTTATTGTGAAAAAAATAGTTGAGCATGTTTGTTTAGCCCATATCTGTACGGAAACAACTTTATCATCAGATTCCTCACTCCAGTGTGTTCTCTGCCCTCTTTAGTCTCTACAGAAAAATGGGTCAGTTGTAGCCATGACAGGAGATGGAGTAAATGATGCAGTTGCTCTGAAGGCTGCAGACATTGGAGTCGCAATGGGTCAGACTGGCACAGATGTTTGCAAAGAGGCAGCAGACATGATCCTGGTGGATGATGATTTCCAAACCATAATGTAAGCTTTGTTTCAGTGAATGCATATAAGAGAATCTTCTGTCCTTTTCCCCAGATGGTTCCCCATCTCATCCCCAGATGATTCAACTGGAAAAGAACTAACAATATTTAAAATTGAGCAAATTTATTAATTAATTGTTTCTAGATTAATCATGTTTTCTGGCCTAGTGTGTAGTTGTAGAGAAAATGATTTGTATGGATTGAATAGACATAATAAATGGTAAGGCTGATCTTTTAAGAAATACTGAATGCCAGCTAGGTATCATGTTGTTCTGGGCACTAAAACTGGTACAACAGTGGACCTTCATTAGGAGCCTTTTAGTTAAATTCAGGTTCTTAGGAATGTGCATGTGTATGACCTTACAGTAAGTATTAAAAATTATGAAGTTCACATCCATTCTTATTTCCTTGTATCAGTAGTAGATTCATATTGCTCTCATTCATGATATAATTTATTAAATTTGAATAGCATTGTTTCATCCAGTTTCCAATTGATTTAGGACTCCAGTTTAATACCCACTGGTGTCAGTTTCACAATGTTTAGATGGATGTCATTGTAATCTCAACCTGTCAGGTGGCCTGAACTTTACTCATTTCAGTGCTAAATTATAATTTCGTGTCCCAGGATACTTTGTTACCTAATAGTGTCTTAAAGAAATGTACTTGGGAGTTCAGAACTCAGAGCATTGCCAAACTCTTATAAAGATGTTTGTTTTTTCCTCTCCCTGCTTAAAGTTGTATAAAAATCTGGGAAGAAAGAAGTTGTTTTAAAAAATACGTATTTTCCTAGATTGAGCCAAATGAAAGAGAATTTATGACTTTTTGTAAATTAATGTCCTTTAATTTCTCTCTAGTAGTATATAGTATATATACTTGTATGTAGGAACAATAGCTCATTGCCATTTAGTTCCTGACATATATTAATTTAACTCTTAAGAAAAATGAGCTTAAAGAGGTAAAGATGATTATCATTTTAGTACTTTAAGCATATAGCATTGTGTGGAGAGGCAGTTTATTATTTTAATATTCAAATATCTTTTTAAGAATTAAAAAATAAAGTGAAGTTACTTTAGATAGGTGTCAGTATGTTTGATTTTAGTTCATTGCTGAAATAAATGTTTTCATATTCTAGTCTTAATTATGTGAAGAAAATAATAGACTTTTTTGTCTTTAATTTAAAAAAATTTTTTTTTGGCACTGGGGATTGAACCCAGGGATACTTTACCACTGAGTTACACAAAAAGTTTTTTTAATTTTGAGACAGGGTCTTGCTAAATTGCTTAGGGCCTCACTAAGTTGCTGAAGCTGGTCTGGAACTTGGGATCCTCCTGACTCAGCCTCTGAAGTTGTTGGGATTATAGTTGTGTGCCACCATGCCTGGCTAATAATTTATTTTCTTAATTGATACATATACTAGTTGGAAATTTATTGTCAAAATAGCTTCACAATCTTTTATCACAGGTATATCTTTATTTTTATATGGAATTTTCTTTATTTTTATGTGAAATTTTCTGACTTCATCTTTACTTTTAAAATTTCAGGTCCGCAATTGAAGAGGGTAAAGGAATTTATAATAACATAAAAAATTTTGTTAGATTTCAACTGAGCACGTAAGTTTGCAATAAATTTGTCAGCTTGGTTCTTTTAGATAAATTATAGGAAAGTAGAACTTACCTAGAAACTTCTGTGTATTACTGAGGGTTGTTTATAAGTAAGTTTTCTAAAGAGAGAGAGAATTACTATACAGAAATGGCATGATAAGTGGATTCTCAATAAGATAATTAGATGTCTGTATCATCATCAAAGTATTTGGTCAGTCCTTTGCAGTTTCCACATTTGTGGATTCAAGTATGGATTGAAAATATTTGGAAAAAAAAATTGTATGTGTTCTGAACATCTATAGACTTTCCTCGTTTTTATACCTGAAACAATAGAGTATAACCACAATTTACGTAGCATTACATTGTATTAGGTACTGTAAATAATCTAGAGATGACCTAAAGTATTCAAGGGAATATGTAAAGGTATATGCAAATACTGTGCCACTTTATATAAGGGACTGGGAATTTGGTATTTCAGGGATTTCTAGAACCAATCCTGCAAGGGATACTGAGGGACAACTGTATAAAACTTCAGGATTTATTTAGTAGCTTCTGAAATTGAAGGAGTGGAATAGGTCATATCTCAGTGTTTCTTCTTAGTGTTCTGTTTTTTTCCCCCCAAAATAGAAGGACTTTCTGTAGCCAAACAATCAAACAAAACTGTTGAATATTGTTGAAACTGTTATGTAGATTTAAAAAATTTCTTCCCTTTGCTGTTGAAAATATTTTGCTAAATAATGTTAGGTTTTAAATGTTCACATGAATGAAGCATAGGTTATTTGAGTTCTGGGCTTCTTTTAAAAGCACAGTAGTAATGTGAGATTTTTAAATGCTAGAAAAATATCACCACAAAATCAATAGAAAATTTACTATGCTGACAGATTAAATGACTCTCTTTTTCAACAGGAGTATAGCAGCATTAACTTTAATCTCATTGGCTACATTAATGAACTTTCCTAATCCTCTCAATGCAATGCAGATTTTATGGATCAATATTATTATGGATGGACCCCCAGCTCAGAGGTTAGTTTTTCATGTTTGAACTAGATAGATAAGGAAATTGTGATGCCCTAATTATTGTTTTAAAATTTTATTATGGATAATGTCAGAAATTGGCAGTAGCATATTTGTTATAAATTGTGTGATATGTGCATATCATTTATTCTCTTGAATGTTTGTTCATGTAACATGGATCTGAGCCTTTATGTTATGTCACTCACCTACCCTTTGGTTGAGAATATATCAGAGAATAGGTAAGTCCCCCCTATCCTGCAATAAGCCTTTTATTGCTAAGAATGTAATGCAGTGGAGGAATGTCTGAGTACAGTGTCATTACCTAGGTTCTGTGTTAATACTAGAGACTTGGAAAGTATTGAAGAATTTGAGTGTCTGTTTTATTTTACAACAATGAGGTAGTTGAGTGATACATATCATTGGCCATTGCAACAGATCATCCTAGTCAAAACGCCTTGTAGGAAAGACATTTCAAAGCCCTCTTGGTAGGTCATGCATTTGAAATAAATAATTTTACATGTAAATGAAATTGTCTAGTGTTTTGAAGGCAGATTATTAGTTGTCTATCAAATTGTGCTAAATAAGTGTGAAAGAGGAAAGAGACAGTGATAAAATCAGTCGTTGGGCTGGTTTTGTTTTCATTTTGAGAGGGGGTTGTTATGTTGATCATGGTATCCTGAAACTCATGGGCACAAGAAATCCTCATGTCAGGCCTCACTTACCTGGTACTATAGGCATATGCTGGTAGAACTAGCAGTGGTTATTTTTGACTAGTCATAAATAAGTTTTTCTTAAGATTCAACATTTTGTTTTCATAAGAAAGTATTTAGATTCCTGGATAACTGAATTTAGTTAGTTTTAAAAGTAACAGATCCAAGCCTTAACACTTAAAGTAATTCCTTTTTCTGTTTGCTTTTAAGTCTTGGAGTAGAACCGGTGGATAAAGATGTCATTCGTAAACCTCCTCGCAATTGGAAGGACAGCATTTTGACTAAGAATTTGATACTTAAAATACTTGTTTCATCAATAATTATTGTTTGTGGGACTTTATTTGTCTTCTGGCGTGAGGTATATTCACTGGATAAGTAGCTATATTATGCATTTTGTATGATAGGATTCTTAGTTATTTTGGTGTGTTACACAGAAAACTGAAAAGACTTCTTTGAGTAAAAAATATGATAGAAACATTTTAAGCTTCTATTTTGTTCTCTGGGTTAATAGAATTGTTGGCTTAGGACTTGAAATCATTTAAATTTGCAGAGACATATGACAATAAAATTAATACATGAAATTTTGGGTAGAAAAACTGAGCCTTGAAGAACAACTTTATTGTAATTAAATAATAAATGTATTTAAAACTATATAGTTCATGAAAAGATTTTTTTACTTTTAACTATGTACAACTACAATTGTTCACTGGCTATAGGAAATTTAAGGAACTTACATGTTTTGTATCTTAGACTAAAGCTATTTATCATAATAGAAGGAAAATAATAACATTTCAAAAGTATGCAATATGTGATCGTTTGATTCAGCCATTGAAAAGTTATTTTGTTTTTTTTTTTTTCTGTCCACAGCTGCGAGACAATGTTATAACACCTCGAGACACAACAATGACATTCACATGCTTCGTGTTTTTTGACATGTTCAATGCGCTAAGTTCCAGATCTCAGGCATGTGTCATAAGTCTTAGCTAATTGGCCCAACTGAATAGAGCTTCTTTTCCTAGTGAGGAGGCCAGGAAGTGGGAGTTTTTAGTTTTACTTGGTTTTGCAGCCACAGATTACAGTGCCAGGCACAGCCTTCTTACTAACTTGTGCCATTGGTGAACAATAAGGTTGAAGCACTTGGGGAGCTAAACCCTACCTTTAACTGAAAGATCAAAGAAAATCACAGATATCTTTCTTTCTTCCTTTACCTTATAAGTTATAGCTATAGGAAATATTCAGGTTAACATTATCTCAACATAGGACAAACCTCAGATGCTCTGCTAAAATGGTATGTCTCATTTTAGGAGAGTGTTGGAATAAGGACCAGAACAAATTGCTTGCCATCAATCTCTGTCAGTGTGTAAAAGTTTAGGACACTTAATTTTACTTTTCTTCACAAGTCTTAACAATAGGTGTGATTGCTTCTTCTTGGTCGTAAAGTGTTTTAATAGAATATAATGGATTAGTACCTTGAGGGTGCTTTTTCAGAGCATGTTGTTCTTGAAAACTAATTCTATCTGAGGCAGTAACTATTTGTTTAAATTTTAAAGCACTCTGAATCTTTAACTGTATCTGTCACCATTTGTCATACTAGAATTTTGTAAGAAGGCTGGATTATCTCTAATTTTGAGACTGTTTTGAAGAAGATGTAGTATTCGTGTTTTTGTTTTATAAAAGATAGTTTTACTTTTTCTGTAGACACATTACTAGATCCATTCTTTAAGATTTTAGATTATCTACCACAATGAATGAATAGGAAAGACTTCGCAAAATACAAAGTTTCTTAGTGCTTTATGCTGAAGTGAGCTTTTTTTCTTTTTGTGGTCTCATACAGTCTCACTTTAAGAAAGCCCTTTATTGATAAATAAAAGTTACTGTAAAATGTACCTTTTTTCTACCTGAATGATTTCAAAATAATAGTTAGAATTAAGAGATTTCATGGTATTGATAATCAAAGCTACCCAGTGATACTAATTATTAAAAATTGAAAATAAGTATAATAATACAGAAGTTATTTGTATGACCAAGGAGTAATAATTGAACTTTCTGCTTTGCCAACAGACCAAGTCTGTGTTTGAGATTGGACTCTGCAGTAATAAAATGTTTTGCTATGCGGTTCTTGGATCCATTATGGGACAATTACTAGTTATTTACTTCCCTCCACTTCAGAAGGTTTTTCAAACGGAGAGCCTAAGTATACTGGGTAAAAAATGTTGTCTTTATATATTTTAGGTGAATTGTATTTTACAATGTTTGTTCTATTAATTCTTTCAAGATAGTGAAATGCGAAAGGTAACTGACATGACCTGGAAAAGAGGATTCCTTTTTTCATTTGGGAAGTTCAGGGAGTCATTCTCTTTACTCTAGGGGTAAATTGTTTTTTTCCTTTTCCTTCGCGGTACTGTGGATTGAACCCAGAGCTTCGAACATGCTAGGCAAGAACTCTACCATTGAGCTACATGCCTACCCCTTCTTATTTTACTTTGAGAATAGGACCTTGCTTAGTTGCCCAGGCTGGTCTTGAACTTGTGATCTTCTTGTCTTATACCCCTGAGTCACTGGGATTACAAGTGTGCACCACTGTGCCTGGCCTGTTTTTTTTTTCTTTTTATAGGTTATCAATTGTTATAAAATTATATTTGGTGTTTCTGAAATACAGCAAACCAAAACCTATTATAAAGTGATTATAGTTTAGCCAGGTACCATGGTGTATTCCTGTAATCCCAGCAGCTCTGGAGGCTGAGGCAGGAGGATCACAAGTTCAAAGCCAGCCTCAACAATTTAGTGAAGGCCCTAAGCAATTTAGTGAGATCCTGTCTCAAAAAAAAAGCGAGGGGCTGGGGATGTGTCACGGTAGATCAGCAAGTCTCCTGTACCAAAAAAAGGTAATTGTAGTTTATAACTTTTCCCATGTTGTAAGAAGAAAGAACTAGATTTAAGATCAGTGAAAACAAATATTGCTCTTGAATAAAACTGAAATTTTAAAAAACTGATCTTGTTAGTTTGCACATTCTCATTTTATGAAATGTCATTCTGACCCTGAAAGCATAGTTTTATAATTCTGTGAATTACACTTATTTTTTCATATACCATGCATTAAATGTATGCATCAGTCATTTAAGAATTCATTTTCTTGGGCTGGAGTTGTGGCTTAGTGGTAGAGTGCTTGCCTAGCTTATGTGAGGCACTGGGTTCAATCCTCAGCACCACATAAAAGTAAATAAAATAAAGGTATTGTGTCCATCTACAACTTAAAAAAAAAGAAAAGAAAATATTTAAAAAATTCATTTTCCTCTGTGTGAGGAACAGAATATTTGATGGGAATGCTGTCTTTAATTCTTGAGTTTTTAAAGTTAATTTGAAAAGTAGTTACAATATTTCACTTTATTTTTTGGTGTAAGTTAAAGTTCACTTTAAAATTCAACTATTTTAATTTTAATATTTTAATTCCATATTTAAATTGTTTCCTTTAAAAACAGTTTTAAGCATTTTTTAAAGCAATAAATAAGAATTGAGATAGTGTGGATACTATTGGAAATATAGTCTTCTAGACTTTGAAATAGAATATGTTGCTGCAAAATATTTAATCTTCAGATAGGCATTTTCAGTCACATTGGTTACAACTCCTTGAGCAGTAATTTCTAAAAGGGTGGTGAGGGTAATAATATTTACTTCATGAAGTAATTGAGAAAAAAATATTTTTAAAACTGTGGTAAAAATGCTAGCAGAATGTAAGCTGCTAACTTTGTGACTAGTAAGTGTCAAAGAATGGTAAAACCCACCTTATTTTCTCTTGCAGATCTGTTGTTTCTTTTGGGTCTCACTTCGTCAGTGTGCATAGTGGCAGAAATTATAAAGAAGGTTGAAAGGAGCAGGGAAAAGATCCAGAAGCATGTTAGTTCGACATCGTCGTCTTTTCTTGAAGTATGATGCATATTGCATTCTTTTATTTGCAAACTAGGAATTGCAGTCTGAGGATCATTTAGAAGGGCAAGTTCAAGAGGATAATGAAGATTTGAGAACTTTTAAACTTTTCATTGACTAAAATGAACATTAATGTTAAAGACTTGATTTGAAACTTTATCCTGCTGGCAGTCCCAAATGAAATTATGCAACTTTGATAACATATTCCTTGATTTAAATTGGCTTTTGCGATTGAGTGAGACTTTATAAAGCATATGGGCAGTAATTTAATTAAAAAAAGAGGCAAAACATAAATCACCTTCTGCACTTAAGTCTAACGTACAAATACACTATCTTAAGATAGATATAATTATTTTTTATTTTTAAATATTGTACTATTTATGGTGGTGGGGCTTTCTTACTAATACACAAATAAATTTAATCATTTCAAAGGCATTCTATTTGATTTAGAAGTTGATTCCCAGGAGTGCCATATTTCAGCTACTGTATTTTCTTTTTCCTGCAATGTAAGCAGCTCAGATACCTTGTGCTACCATTTTTATATTTCAGGTTTTTGCACAGGATGTGACCACTGTCAGATCACTGTTCTTTTCTTTCTTTTTGTGATTGAAAAGCATATACTGCAATTTGAAGTAAATGTTTGCCTTTCTTAGTAAGTGTAAATGGTTGCTTTTTTTTTTTTTTTTTTTTTTTTTTTTAAATTAAGATGTGAGTCTTTGGTTTAGCAGAATTAGTGCAGGGCTATCAAGCGGCATTCTAGTTACAGTAACAGTGTCTGTAGTTGAAACAGTCATAGGTTCAAAAACATTTGAGACTGGAATGAAATTTATAATGAATTATATTAACATGTCATGTCTTCTTTTTGAGTTAAATATAAATATATAATTTGTTGAATATCATCTTGTCATCCTCTAAATATAAATCCAATTCAACTGAATTAACTGAATTTTATTATTTTTACTATTTTGTATGTGTATTTTTAAGTATATTTCTTAGGAAGTGTAGTTTACTATACTTAAATAATAAAAAAGTTCCAAACCTTTAGAGGGTTTATGAATGAGGGCTTGCAGGAAAGATCCTGTGCTGGCTGCTCTTCATACATCTTCCAGGCAGCTTCTTTCACATCAGGTACTGCACAGCCCTGAGTCTGTCCCTTCTACTTCCACCATCTGTTCTCTTATCTTCTTTTTGTTTCACTGGGCTTGCTAGAGAAACAGATATATCTGCTTTGTGTAATGCCATCAGTTTTTTAAAAAGTTTGTTAGATGTAACCAATTTGTTTTGAATGTATAGCAAGTTTGGGCCAGAAATTCAAAAACATCCGTTCTCCTGTTGAATATTTCTCTGTACAAAGAGAAATAGTCTCAGATTCTTATAGCTTTAATTCTTCTTGAAATTAGTGAATTCTGTATTTTATAAACTGTCAGAATAAACTATTCTCAAGCTTTTATCCAATATTAAATTGCAAGCGTTAGCTTTGAAAAACTGTCATTGACAGGGAAAATATCCATTATTTGAGCCCTTATTATTGAAATGTAAGTGCAAGGAGATGAATTGTCTGCACTTTCTTTTTCTTTATTCTTTCAGGCTGAATATTCAAATGTACATTATCCTCTCTCATTAGCTGGAACATGGAAGCCATTGTTTAGTCAACTGTCTTTAGTGATTTGATACCTGATACCTAAATTTTGTAATGATTTTTATTCTGTGTTACAAAGATGTGAAGTACATAGTAAGTGCACATCAGTCTTTTGTTTTGCATTTTAGGTTTGGAATATGACTTGTATCAAATTAATGTACCAGTCTTTTCATTTGATTTTTGATCTATAAAAATAAAAGGTTTTTTTTCATAAGTTAATCACCTCCTAATTAGTGCTGTTAGCATTAAAATAATCTGTATGGATGCTAAAGATGTGGAAATTCTTTGATTTCAAAAGAAGTAAAATATATAGTACTGATCCAAATTTCAATTTTTTGTAATATATCAATCCAGACTAGCATGCATGAGTTAAATGTGCTAATATTGAAATTTTAAATTTTTGCCCCATTTTCTAGCCCTAGGACTCTTGGTCTCTAATGATAAAATTTGATTGTTCTTCCCTGTTGATTACTTTATGTCATTTTTGACCCTGTAGTGAGTAACACCAGAGAAGAAAAGAAATAGTAATAATGTACTATTTAGATACATAATTCTCAAATGATAAAAACTGGCCACATAAAAACAAGACTGAGCACATCTGTGCTGGGCATTGCATAACACAGAGATGAAACAGAATCAAAACCATCCAACTCAAAGAACCTCCCTTCTCCAGTTCAGCCCTTATTTAATAGCATTAAACAACCTGTAGAAGGATGACATGTTTTTAACCTTTCATCCCACACATGGTGTCTCTGTTCAAATTATAATCTTTCTGAAATCACATTGTTTTAATCTCTTACACATAGTGTATAAGTGAGCATTGGCCATGTGTAAAATAGAAGAACCTTAATTAGGTTTACCCTTCTTTCTGCCTTTGTTAACTGGCAATTGATGTGCAGTTTACTTCCACATATGACTCACCCAAGAAGTTAGGTGGATGAATTGATTATCTTTTCATGAAACATTTTTTTAGCACCTGACTATAACCAGGAGTAGAGAAATAATGGCATCCTTGCTCTTCAGAAGCTCATGGACAGAGATAGTAGGTAGTAAAACCGATAAACTATTTTTAGAAAGTTAATAGTGATCTCTGCACATTTAACAAATACACATACATTAAAATGAATACAGCACAATTGCACTAGAAATTTTCTTTGATATTGGCTTTTGAAAATCTTTGAAGTGGTTTTCAAAGCTCCTAAAATCCAAACAGTAGTTGATTTGCCTGCTAAAATATGGTGTGAATAAATATTAATATTAACCGGTATGTGACAGATTATCCTGATTGTTAAGCTTCCTTGAGCTCAGCAATTTGGTATGGTTGTTGACTGGTCAGTGGAATTAGTCTGTTTGGGTTAATAATTTGAATAGATTGCTGTGTGGTAAATGTAGGCAGGTGAGGTGTAGCTGGAAGAAGTAGGTCACTGGGGCGTGACTCGGGGAGTACTTATTTTGTCCCGGGCTCCACCCACCTCTCTGCTTCCTGGCTGCAATGAGTGGAGATGCCCTTTCACCATGATTTTCTGCTTCATATTAGACCCAGGGCAGTGGAGTCAGCTGAATATGGATTAAACCTCTGAAACTGTGAGCCCAGATAAACATTTCCTCCTCTGAGTTGTTTTGAATAATACAAGTGGGACACAGGCCCATTTGAAATGTGAGGTTCATAGTAGCCTTGAGATTTCCCACTGGACATGTAGATGAGGTTTCTAAAGCAGATAATCAAAGCCAGGGCTAATTCTAAGCTAGTAGAAAAACAATTTCCCTTTAAAAGCTTCCCCCCACTCCATTTTTGATTTTTGCTAAAATTAAAGCACTAAGTGGGAGTATACTTAGCTTTGGCAGAGTAAGATTTTTTTTAAAGTTCCTTTAACATAGTGATTACTTAATCAGTAAACAGTTTTCTAAATTCACAATGTAAGGACCACAGAAAACATTGAAGTCTCTTTTGTTATAGAGCTTCCAAATGAGTGTGGTTTTAGGTTACCAATTGGAAAACAGTGTTGTGAATAATTGGTAGCACATCTTCTTGGTATTTGCATAAAACATTGCAGATTGTATGTATGTTGAATAACTACACAACTTAGAATGGAATTTACTGTGCAGTGAGTGAAGAGCATTAACATTGGAAAATAGCTACTTGTTCCAAACAAGTAATTGTGGAAGAAGAGTAGAAAACAGTATCTTTTGGTTCCTCTTCCATCTTGCTCATATTTGTTTGGACCTTTCTAGCCTCATATCCCATTGAGTGTGCCAACACACTCTACTTCCAGGTCAAAAGGGGCAGTATTCCTTAAGCTTTTTGTTGATAAAGCTAGACAGAAATTTGACATAATTATCTCTTTTTATTAAAGATAAAGTTAAGAGTTGAAGTTGGGACAGAAAAGTGGAAGCAAGTATTTGAGCCATTTTCATTCTTGGAAATTATTTCTTAAGTCCATCAGTGTTCCTGTATATGCCTGAGTGTATGATGTGTTAGTAAAGGCCTTTATTTGTTCAACTACTCCAGGTAGTGACTTTTTTATTTTTAAACCATTTTGGTCAATTCTAGCCAAATTGATAAATACCTTGTCTGTGGTTCCTTGGTTGTTAGGTCTGGCAGAATTCCCATTCATATCTAACCAAAAGTTGCCCCATCGCCAGTTTTGGTTAAGCAGTAATGGCATTGTTTTATTTTGTAACCTTTTGCATAGAAACCACATTTCACAGTAACGTGAACACTTAATGCTGGAAATTGGGCAACAGTTTTGCATGTGTACCAGAAGTCCATTTTGGGGCTCAGTATTTCTAGCTTTTGAATTCACGATGTGCTAACACATTTTTTTTTCAAGATACAAATCTATTCAACCATGTTAAAGATGATTATCTATTTAAGTCTTCTGTGATAAGTACACCAAAGTGTACTTTAGTTGAGAAGTGGCAATTTGGTGCCATCTTATGGTCATTAAAACAATACTATGTCTTGACTACTCTTTTTCATCAGTCTGCATCTTACAGGCATAATATGAAACACTTGGTGTACAAGTCTTACAAAACTATCCTTGGAGCAGCAGACAGCAAGCTTTAAATAAATAGGTGATTATGTAGAAAATGTATGCCTGATAGGAAGAACATGACAGATTTTACATTTAAGTACTATTAGATCAGTTTTAGAAAGTTATAAATTGTGTTTTCATTCATGTTGTTTTCTAAGAAGGCTGCGTAATAGGATGGCATTAGATTGTGTAAGTGTCTTTCTACATGGGGCTGGTCTGTATGGCCCATTAATTAACTAGAGGTGTTACAGGTTAGGGAAACAGTTTATTGTAATCCTCCTTAATTTATCTACATGGAGCTGTTGGTTTTGGTGTCGACAAATGATGCCATGCAGGACAAGTCTGCATGCTGCCCATTTTTGTAAATAAAGTTTTCTTGGAACACAGCTACACACATTCATTTACATATTGGTTGTTGCTACTTTCATGCCACAATGGTAAAAGTGAGTAGGGGTAGGGACCATATGGCTCCACAAAACCTCAAATATTTAACTATTTGACCCTTTGTAGAAAAAGCTCACCTACTCATATAGATACTCAAGAGGAAGAAAATAGACTTGTACATTACATTCACTGGACTGGAGAAACATTTTCTCTACTCTCCAGTCTCCCAACAGGATGTTCTCCCTGGGACAGATGCATTTGGTAGCAGATTTGATGTCAGTCTGAGTCACCTATGGGTCTCCCATGTGAAGAATGTCTCAGACTGTTTCCAAAACGTCATCAACAGGGAGGACATGCTGGCTATTAGTAGTCCCAACAATTACCAGGACTAGGCTCGTTCCTAACACTGGGTGAAGTGTTCTGATAATGCTAAACTCCTTCCCTCCATCTCTTCTTTCCTCCTCTTCCTCCTCTCTCTGATCCTGTGTGACTGTCAGTTCTCTCCTACCTTCTTGGATACAAAAGAGAAGTAGATGCTTCCAGAGAAAAAGGTTTAATTTAAATAAGCTAAAGTATATTTTATCTTAGAGAAGAAAATATTTAGTACTAACTTATTTTAAGAGAACATTCTAAGTTAAAATGTATTTACATAGTATTTATCATTTCTAAGGTAAAATGATGACAATATTTCTCAGCAGATTCTTCTCACAGTCCACTCCTGACTTACTGCTTTATAAAATAGACAGTGGTTTATAATAGGGTTAGTTAGTTCGGTTTGTCTTTAAGACACGTTTTCATAAGTCTGGGTACTAGATGGCCTATAGTATCAGTACTGTGTGATTGAAAACCTGGGTTTGTGGATATCACCATTCCCAGATTTCACCCCAGAGGCTACCCTGCCCCTTGATTTTTGTTTATGATGGTGGTGGTGGTGGTGAGGTTTCAAGCAATAGTCAGAAAGCCTGCTAGACAAGTTCTAAAAGAGCTGCAACACTTCTCTCCCCTTGATTTTTTTTTTTTCTTGAGGCCATCAAAGCAATGTTGAAAACATCTTTCCATGTCATCCTTCCTCGATGGTACACCTATTAACTTAGGTTTCTCAGATGAAAAAAGTACAACACAGGCATTGGATACATTTGTAAATAGAGGATTAGAAGAGAAAATCTAGCATCCAAAGATCCAGACTTTCCCTGTACTCCAGACATATATCCAACTGCCTGACAGATATCTCCAGTTAAGTGCCTAAAAAGTATATTTAACTTAACATATCCACAGACAAATCCCTAATTCTTCTACTTCCCACCCTACACAAATGACAATGGAATAAGAAATTTAAAAATAGAAGTTAGCTGAATTTAAAAATAGAAGTTTTAATGAGGACATAAAAATTCTGTTATTTCACATTTGACAGTACTTAGTAGTATCTCTTATTGATACTCTTACCCCCCCACACCCTTTTTGAGTACTGTTAATATGTATTAATTTTAAAAAATATTTCCACATTTTTCAGGGCAAATTCCTCTGCTCACATGTAGATTATATTACCCCTTCTCCATCATTACATATTGTTATTCTGTATCCATGATAGCAAACATTACATGTCTGAGACATTACAAAGTAGATTTCCTGTTTTTAGTATCAACATTCTTTGATTTAGTCCCTGTAATATATAACACAGATGAGCCAGACAGGAAATTCAGGGGATGTGGGGAGAGGAGTGCCTACTTAGAAACACTGTTGTTTTTCCAGATTCAAGTACTAATCCCTTCGTTAATGATCCAAAAATTCCTAATGTACAAACCATCTACAACATTTTCCTAATCTTGTGTGGTAACTCACATGATGGCATAACTTTTAAAAAGTTACAAATTGTCAGAAATCCAATATTGGTACATTCTAATCTTTTGAAATGAAAAATCTATTAAGTGTGTATAAGTTAAAACCAGATGACTCTCCCACCCAAAGAAAAAAATGCCTAGGTATTCTTCAATCCTGCTGACAGTAGGTAATTCTGCACAAAAAATTTGTGTGTCTCAAAAGTGGGAATAGGAAAATTGTTTCTTAAACTGTGTATATGTGTATATATAGTTTCTTAAACTATTTTAACCAAATACATAAATTGTTGCCAGGATCAGTAAGAATAGAGATGTATATATACAGTGCTGTGCATTCATTTGAAATTTGATTTTTCTCCCTAAAAATAAAGTTCAGTGAAACTAGCTGGAAACACTTTTCAAACTATAATTCATCTGTTTTCTCATTTTAACACACTGGTATGTGGCTTGATACAGTCATGTCTTTGAATTTAAAAAATTTCCTTCCTCAACATGAGGTTCTTATAACTTTATAGCTGGATGGACTTGAATTTTAGCATCATTGAGACATCTGGACAGAAATAAAAAAAGTAACTTTTCCGGTATGTTTCAGAATGCTGTTGCTGAAAGTGAGAAGGTTTGTTTATAATACTTTAACCCTAGAGAAATAGTAATTTCAAAAGCAAAATGACTTAGTTGTCATGACTGAAATACATCATCTAAAGACATTATGAGATGAATACCAAGTATTCCACTCAAATCTATCCCATCATAAATACAAGGTTGCCACATTGGAGTCTGGTACTGGTAAGTGTTCTTTTATGGAAGTGAAATCGTCTTACCTGGTCTTTGGTGACTGCCTTCCAGGTGCTGCTCTAGGTTCATGGTGTGCTAGTTAGCCAAATAGCATGTAGTAGGGGGAACCTCCAGTGATACCTGGCAACCTTACTAGGGGAAAGCTGGGTTTGGCCTTCTTAAGGCTGTGGAGTAGGGCCAGGGTATTAGCCTGGCAGTTGCAGGAAGATTCCTAAGTAGTACGACTTTTAATTATTTTCCCTCTATCTTTAAACATACCCAGGTTCTTTCAAACTGAGATTTGAAAACTACAGAAAATTCCTTGATAACAGGAAAAAGAGCTGGAGGGACTACATATTCAATATGGGGATAATTCTTTCTGGTCTTCATTATTTTCTGATTTTTGAGCTTATCTGCCCATTCATTCTCTTGGTGGTTCTCCGTTCTTTCCAGTGTGGCCTCAGTGTCACCTCTTGCCCTTTATATTCTTGTCCTTCTTTTTGTAGCCATATTCTTGATCTCTCTTGCCTTTGCAACGTTCTACTCTTAGCTTTGACAACCCTGGTTTCATGGCATCTTGCTCTTTGTGCTGCTCAACACTCACTTCTTCCCAGATCTCTGGCTTTTGGTTTTCATGTGTGGACATAACAATGGCTATTGTTTATCAGCTATTTTATTACCACCCATTGTTAAGTACACAGGCACTTAAAAATGTTACTTTATCTTTAGATAATTTGCTCTATGATTTTCATTTTACCCGGAAGGGCAACTGAGACATTTTCTAATTAATTTGTTTTTATGCATGAAGGAAGAAAAATTCTAAGGCCTTTCTGGTAATAAAGGTCTTTATCTTCTAAAATTATAATTAATTTGAATTAGAAATTCAAATTGAAATACTAAAGTTAACTTGAATTCTTTTTCCATGATGATCAGTTCGCATAAAAGAACTATAAAGATGATATTTACAGATGAATAAATTTTCAGGGTCCAGGTATGAACTTGTACAAAATAGACTTCAGATATCATTTTATAACCACTAAATACAGTGTGATTACATTATACAAAGTAAATGGTTTTCTCTCTGATATTACCCCTAAAATTTATTCATCTTAGCTGTCCAGAGTTCATTTTGATATTTGAAGGACTAATCGAAGACTACATACATTTCCAAAGCCTCAGGTGAGATTTCATTTGTTAGAACTGAATTAGAAAGAGTAGGACTGATTGCTGGGTACAATGGCACATACTTGGAATCCCAAGGACTCTGGAGGCTGAGGCAAGAGGATCATAAGTTCAAAGCCAGCCTTGGCAACTTAGTGAGACCCTATCTCAAAATAAAAAAAGGCTGGGAATATATGTATATAGCTCAATAGTAGAGTGCACCTGGAATCAATCCCCAGCACCACAAACAAAAAAAAAAAAGTATGTTGTTGATAAGCCAAGAAATAGGACATTATAATTTCTAGATTGGTCCCAAACTCTAGGAAAAGGGAGAGACAATTTTGGTATAACATGCTTATTGTCCCCCTTAGATCCACTATGGTTAAGACATACTTCTTAAAAACAGATGTACTTGACATCTCCTTCTTTGATCCTTGTAAGAATAAAACATCTCTTTGGAGATATAAAAACCTCACTAAGGAGCCCTCTGCATTCTTC
This sequence comes from Sciurus vulgaris, assembly GCF_902686455.1. Taxonomy (NCBI): domain Eukaryota; kingdom Metazoa; phylum Chordata; class Mammalia; order Rodentia; family Sciuridae; genus Sciurus; species Sciurus vulgaris. The sequence continues at coordinate 118,513,745 of NC_136470.1, forward strand.
CTAAAATGTCCGTATTTCAAAAACACTTACTTGAAATGGAAGCATTTTTTAGGGCTGAGCACTTCAGGTGCAGATGACATTGTTTTTAACCCTTCATAAATGGCTAAAACCAGTTAACGCTTGCAAGGTGTGTATGACATTGGTTGGTGCTGGGTTTATTCTTAAGTGGTGTTTGGAGGAAAGTGTAGAATTGTTTACTGGGTATCAGGAAGAAGACATGGGCTTGTTCAAGATGGCAGTTTAAAGCCATCTTTAGCTTACTGATGGGGAATATACCATGGAAGAAGAAAGGAAGAACACAGTTGTGTAAATAAATGAAAGTTGGAATAGTTTTAGTTCTTGCTTAAATGTATTCATTCCACTTGCTTATTTTTACTTTCATGTTCTTTATTTGGAACTGGCCAGCACTTCTATATCTGTTGGTATTTGTAATGTTAGCAGCCTCTAGTATTTTCTAGAATGGTGCCTTTCAAACTTTGATTATAGTAAAAAATAATTTTTCACAACCACCTAATATATGTATCTGATATTTTCCAGTCTAATTTTTTTCATTTAAAAAATGCTGGTTAGGGGTTGGGGATGTTGTAGAGCGCATGCCTAGTGAGTGTGTGGCCCTTGGTTGGACACTCAGGATGAAATAAAAATTAAAAAAAAACCTAATAACACCTGGTTATGACTCATTAACTATTTTTCAAAAAAAAAGATCTAAAGTCCGGTTTTGCTGCATATATGTCATATTTTCATTCTCATTATTTCTTCCTCCTCTGTATCTAGTAGCTCAGAATGGTACTTCTGTAGCTTAGAGCCATTTGTTTCAACCAGTGCTCTAAAAATCTGGAGTTGTAAACCTTGCATGGTCTCATCTACTAAGTTTTTACTTCTCTGGCATTCTAACTCCTGTCTTTCACAGTGCAGACTTTTCATACTAAAAAGACAAAATAGAAACTTAAAACAATTTTCTAAAAATGATTACCAGCTACTGTTTTTCGGAAATAACTGAAGTAGGACTTCTACTTTCTGAAAACATAGCTATGTTGTTGCAATTTAAAATTTATAACTTACTAAAATGGAACATGAGAAGTACAAACATGCTTTTTCACAAGTGTGTTTAAGAAATATCAGAAGTTTCTTAAATCAGGTTGTCTTTATTAAAAATACAATACAAAATACTTTGGAATTCAAGGATTATGTGTTATTGTGTTTATCCCCTAATGGTTAGTTCTAATGAAAAAGGTTAATTATTTCAGGGTAGGTAAGAGCAGAATTTTAAGTTAGAATTATACATGTAGTTTGATGCAGAATAAGTTTATTCAAAATTGGTGGCTTCAATATGTTCCTCCAAGTTTTCAACCATTAAGAGCCCAAACCGATTGCTTCCCTCACACAAGCACCTGGGATCTGAGGCATTTCCCACTCTGTTCTTGGACCAGTTGGTACCCTTTTTCTTTTGCTTTTTTTTTTTTGAATTTGATTTACCCTTTGGTAAGAAAAGTTCAGCGGGGGCATATGACTTTGTGGCATTGAACAGGAGTTCATAAAGTTGCTTAGCCTCAGGACACATGCTCAGGAGACTTTCTACAGAGGTTGATGCCAACAGTTGTTGGCACAGTCCATGTACCAGGCTTCCACTGTACAGTCTGTTGAGGAGGAGAAAAAAGTATGGCTTTAAAGCATCAGTTTAGTGTAGTTGGTCAAGTATGACTAACATGGCTTCAACAAATTTATCTAAACACTGAGAGCTCTTATTGTTTTTTTAAATTATTAAATAATTTCAGAATTATGAGTGATTATATAGTGACTGGTGATATATAAAAACTTTTTATTAACAAATTATGATGCTTACTGGTTTTGCAGTTAACCCCAGGTAGGCCTCTTTAACACTTCAAAGAAAAAATTTAAAATGATCTTGATAATCCAAAAAGGCAGTTTGTTAAGATACCAGAAAATTGTAATGGCATAATTTGCAAGGTCATTCATTCACTTGGACTGAAAACCTACTTCACAAATAGAAGATGGGATTAACTGGAATTCTCAAATTGAATATATGTGACTTATAGATACAGCTGATCAATTGGCACCTTATCAGCCAATGTAAACACATTTAATCAGTCAAATCGTTTAAAATAAAGTGTTGGTTAATCTGGGGTGCAGGAACAATCCTCCTGCTGAAATCATTATTAAGAGAACTGTTTGGTCTTGTTTTTACTGTTTTGTAGGCATGTGTGGTAGCTAGAGAGGATTCAGTAAAGAAATGACCTAAATTATTAAAGGAAAGGAGTAAGAATCCAGGTTCAAAAACCAATTAATTTTACTTAGCATAGGGTTTTGGGGTTAGTCAGATGAGGCCCAGAGATTTTAATAACACTACTTATTGCTAGGAAGCTTTTTATCTTGAAACATCTTCAGAGTTACACCCTCATACTTTGAATACCTCCTAAATTATCACTCAAAAGTGTGCAGGGTACTAGGGCTACAGTCATAAATTAAATAGTCAAGTCCCTGCCCTCACAGACCTTACATTTGAATGGAGAGAAACAACATATATATTAAATTTCAAATACTCTCATTTTCTAACCATCATCTTTTCCTCTTTCTGTCTTCCTTTAATATCTCCCCAGAAAGGTAATTACAAATATATCCAATCCATTAATTACAGCTTTTTCATTGGCCTAAATCCCACTGCTATCATTTCTTTCTATTTTACCCAGCTTAAACTCAAGAGTCAAACATAATACTACTCCCAGGCACATAGGCTTAATTCCCTTACAACCTTTCCTTTCTTTATAATTTTTTGGCAAGAGAAAAACCCTAAATGAAATCTAATAATCATCTCGCTAGAATAAAAGTACCACGAGAACAGAGATTTTGTTGTTTTTGAAACCCTAACACAGAGTAGGGCATTAATAAATATTGGAATGAATGAGTAAAGACTATGACAGGTGGTAAGAGACGCAATTTAAAAAGAATCATAAAGTAACAGACAAGTGTGACTGGGGATAGAGTACTATTTCAGTAGTGTCATCAGAAGAAGCTTCTATAAAATGATAAACACCTAAAAGAAATGAGTTCTGTTCTACCAACAACTGCCTCTCTTTCCCCACTGATTTTTAAAAATTGGATCTAATTATGGAAACATTTCTTGGGAATATGAAAATAATATTTTTCCTATTTCTAGCTCTTCAGTAATAACAGTGATCCAAGAACAGTTCCACTAAGATTAATTTTTTAAAGTAACTTCTTTATTTTAGATATAAATAAGAATATTCATTTTGTGTGTATCCATCTGAACTAAAGTTTCCCGTGATGCTTACCGAGTTAGGTCTGGCTCTGGGAGAGGAGTGGACAGCAGCTGGTTGAGATACATCCCCATCTGGAGACAGGACTGCCACTGACAGAAGATGTGAGCTGTGTCTAAATCCAGTCTCCGGCCCGGCCACGTCAGCTCCTTCACCCTTTGGAACTCTTCATACAACATCTTAGCACCACCTTCCTGCAGCTCTTCCTTACCTAGACAAAGAAAGAATCCAAGGCAGTATTTCCAAAAACAGTGCATCAGCCTGTATTCACATATAAAACTTCAGATTCCACAAAGAAGAAAATTAATTTAAAAACCTAATTGTTTTTCTCTTTTGGCTTCATAAATGCCTTGCTGTATAAATTGAAACATTTATACTGAAGTACCTTTTTAATGATACCCTAGCTTTATTCAACCCTAAATTATCTTTTCCTCGAAATAAGATCTCTTCTGTTGATCTGTTACCTGACTTTAAACATGTCTGCATGTGAACTCTCCAAAATCTGTCTGAAAAATACAAGTGACTATTAAACAACATTCTCTTTACTTTTCTCTTTCACTAACCTTCCTTTCACAGAAACCTCATGCTATAGTGCACTTGTTTTAAAGAAACAGCTGTGTGTCCAAAATCTGTTTTATGGAACAAAAACTATAAAAAGTATGACTCAGACTTTGACAAATAGCTTCTTTACATAGTACATGTTATGGGGCAAGAATGCTGCATGTGTTTACCTCAGTGTGTGTGTATTAGATTTGAGGTGCACAAAATAACAATTGGACCAACTTTAAAATAATAAAAAGGAGGCCCACCTTTTACCAATTAGCGAGCAGCAAAGCACTGAACCTGCCAGGTGCAGGGTCCACATTTCCTAAAAGAAAAGAAACAGACCCTTGACATGTCCCTTCTGTAGGACTTAGGTAAAAATGTAATAGCTTGTGCTCTGAGAATTTCCTGTACTCTATTAGAGGAACATCCCTCAACTTGTGTTCTTAAAGCAGTTTGTTAAGTTGGTTATTAAAACCCACAGTCCCTCTGATGGCTACTGTCACACTTGAGCCTCTTAATATTTGGGGTGTTTTTGAAGTTCATATTGTCTTACTTTTTTCATTTAACTTACTCTTTTAAAAAAGTAAACTATAGAGTAGTGGTAACCACTATGAAGTGTTGTAAATGAGTGCTAACATGATATCTTGTATTTACATGTAGTTATTAAGCACTTCAAATGTGGCTAATGTGATTGAGAAGTTGGATTTTTAACTTTAGGTGGCTGGTAGCTATTGTATTAGTACTGTTCTTAAGTATGACTTCATACTTGTTTAGATAACATTACAGCACTCAATAATATTTTAAAGGGAATGGCTGCATTAACATACTGTGGTGTTCCAATGCTTGAACATTTATTTTTACCAGATAAATGCAGATGAAATTGCCTCAGTGCATTTCTATAGTAGAAATAGAAGTTTTTTCCTATCTTTACATGTTAATTAAAACTCACAGTAGAGGGAAAAAGATTAGTATTAAAAAAAGAATCACAATCATGAATGTTTATTGCGGTTGCAGGTACTCAGAAGTTTGACTTTCGGTAATTTTAAATAAGCTTCCTGTGACGGTGTTGCTGTTTAATGATGGGGTGGGAAGCATGGAATCAAAATGAAACTGGCAAAACACAGTCACACTACCCAAGTTAAAGCATCAGGGATTGCCACAGAACAGACAGGATCAGGCAGTGTCAACACGTATATAACTGTATACTTGGGAATCAAGCCCCTGGCACTTGAGCCCAGGACATGGAAGTGTTCAGAAATATGAATGTGTTCATTCAAAATGAATGAATGACATTTTGGTGCCTCTCAGTTCTGATGTAATTTATAAGGGTAAATTGAATTTATGTGAATTCTTGAGTGTACACAGTTGGTAAGCAACATGCAAAAACATATTCCTGGAATTTCCAGGTACCTACCAGGGCTATTGATTATGGCATGCAAGGGCCCCATCAGCATCCCCAGCAGAAGAGCTTGTAGATGATGTAGCCTTGCCTTGGCCTCTGTGTGCTGCAACCAGTAGCAACTGACAGCAATAGGCAACTTCAGAGAAGTAGGGATTGGCTCCAGGATGGTCTGTTTCACCTTTAGGGTTTCTAATAGAAGCAACTGCCGCCTAACCAAGGAGACCTGAAAATACACACCAAACATTCTACAAATTACTTTAGGGAATGTCTTTTTTCTTCTTTTTAATAGCATGAAGAGATTTAATGTCAGCTGTGAAGCTTATTTCTGAGGGGAAAAGTCATCCACACCCAAAGCATTGAAAACACTGACGAGGTGGATGAATGGGTGTCTGGTCTCTCCCCCTAAAAAGCCTGTTGCTATTTGCATCTCTCTGGAGGCTGCTAAGCACATTCAGTGTGACATCACTTGGGAAGGTTGCTAGACATTCAGTCCTCAGACCTTGTCCCCTAATTTTGATTCAGTAATTCAGTGAACCCAGGAATTTGCACTTTAGCAGTCCTGGTACTCTGCTTTGAGAAACAGATTTATATTCAACTCTGCCCTTACTTGCTGGTGAGTATTTAGGTACCACTTTATGGTGCCATTCCTGATCACCTCTAGAAGACAAATGTTATATGTACTTACACAGCCTTCTATTTGTCTGGGTCCTGTCTCCTGTCCCTTGCCTGCTGAATGTTTTACTCTCTTTGCATTCTCCCATACTGCGATTGTCCAATGGTGGCCAAGGGAGACAGGAATATTTTAAGGACTGCCTGCACTCTCCTTAAAATAATACAACACACTCACTCTTTTTACAGTGTACTTCAAATAAAAGGTCAGAAGTTAACAGCCCTGACGACTTTGAGTCCTTGTAGAAATAATTTTACTTTGATCTCAAGTCTTCAAGAATCATAAAGGACCTTAGAAGGCACTCTCTTACAGTAGACATTAAGACTATTAAAAAGGTAACTTTCAGGGGAACCTTATAATCAAACTCTAATAATTGTATTCCTAGTGCCTGCATGCAGCCAGGAAAAAAATTTTTTCTTCTTTGTGGAAGGACAAGACAGTCTTGTACATTTCTCAGTACCTAACACTTTGTCAGTATTAAGTGTGGTTGACAGCTGAGAATGAAGTTGTTAACCTGAAATAAAATATAGCTGACAAAATGGCTTCATCTTCAATGCATGGGGCTTTTGAATGGTATGATGATTCTAAACACTGGTTTCAATAATGCGTTGTAAGAATTTTTAAATTAGAAGTATGTGAAGTGCTTTCAGTATAACAATGCCTACTGGAAGTAGCATTAAATAAAATAAAAATCCATCTCCTAAACTTTAAAAAAAAAGCAGCACATGAAACTACATTAATTCCGTCATATAATGCTTAAATTACTGAATTCTCAAGCCAAGTTACAACTTTTATGAACAAAGCAAAGAATGGGCTTTGACTTCAGAGGTGTTCTGCACTCCTCAACTTGGCTTTGGGCAAGTTCTGTTCTTTTCTGCAATCTGTGTGATCATATGTAAAATGGGCATTATAACAATATTATTATGGAACTCAACAGTCCTTGGTGCCTTCCAAAAGGCAGACTACTCTGCTCACAGCCCTTTAAAGCGCCTTAGATTTTATTGCCTGTAACAATTCCTTTCCCTTTCCCTTGGGGAGTGAAAGCACAGGCCTAGAAAAGCTGCCGCCACAGAAAGGCAGAAGTATCCAGAAAGAAGCTGATTTTGGTGCCACCTCAGACACCAAGAATGATCCACTTCCATGTCTCCTTATGGTTTACACCCTCCCGTTGGTTAACTTGAGAGGTGTTCTGTCCATGGTGAACAACTAAAATCGTAACCCATGTGGTTTCTGTGGGAATTAAATGAAACATTGTGTAGTTTCTATCACAAAAACTGGAGCAAAGCAGATGAAGTATTTTTACCATAGCATGTTACAAACAGTAATCATACTTGTACCTGTGTTTGTGTTTGGAATTACATTTGCACCTGGTACCATTTGGAATTATAGGCCAATCGGAGCCAAAGGCATCAAGGTAAATACAAAATTAATTTATGCTACAGGAAAGCCAGATGACACCAGAGCAGAGAATGAATTAAAATTTCACCCTTCTGTGAGTACAGGTAAGTGATGAGAACACTTGTCAAGGAATATCCATGCTCCACTGCATTGATTGAGTTGGCTTTCCATGTGGGTGTCCTGATGTGTTTCACACCACACGCACAACACAAGAAGTTCTGCAGAGATTATAGATCTAAATGTGAAAGGCAAAAAACATTTTCATGACCTTGGAGTAGGCAATAATTTCTCAAATAGCTCATAAATAATAAAAAATTTAAATGACTACACTAAAGCCTATTCATTAACACAAAGAGTGAAAAGAGAGAACAGGTGAGGCTATTCACAAATAGCCCTATCTGACAAAGGACTGGCATGTGAAACCACAGCAAAACAGGCAAAGTGTTTCAACAAAAACTTCATACAACAGAATATTCAGATGGGTAATGAACCCATGAAAAGGTAGTGAAGTAAGTCATCAGAAATACAAGTGACCCTCCTAAATGGCTAAAATGATAATACTATACAACCACCAGAATAGCTAAATAAAATGTGAAAGCCAAGAAAACACATTGGCAAGGGTATAAAGAAGAGGTACTCTCATGATGCTGGTGGGAATATTAGTTGGTACAACCTTTTGGAGTGGCATGTAGTAATACTTCTTAGACGCTGAACTTAACATGTATGGGGGTATGACCCAGAAGGTTCACTAGTAGTTATATATGCAACAGAAATATGTTCATATGCTCATTAAATGATGTGTACTGGAATGTTCATGGCACTATTTGAAACAGCCCAAACTGGAAACTGCCTCAATGCCCATCACCTTTAAAGCAGAAAAGTCAATTGTGGTATGTTCCTACAATGCAATGTTTACAGCAATGAGAAATGAATGACCTATAGCTTTTCACAGAGATATGAATCTCACAAATATGTTAAGTAAAGGATCAAACAATGCCTCTATATAAAGTTATACAAGTACAACTGCATTGTTTAAAGGTCAGAAGAATGAGTACAGAGGGTGGGAGACGGGGGTGAGTGGAACCAGACACCATGGAAAGTTTCTGGGGTGGTGATAGTCATTATTCATCTGGTTTTCTTTTGCATGGATGTATCAAATTTGTGATAATACAGCCGTACAATTATCTGCACTTTGCTATACACATATACCTAGGGAAGGAATAATTACAAAGGGGCAAGAGAAACTTAGAGCTAAGTCATGGGGACATAAATTAATTGTAGGATGGTTTCACATATATGAGCATGTCAAGCCTCATCTAAGTGTACACTTTAAATACGCGCACTTCATGGTATGTCTATTTTTCAGTAAAGTCATAAAGGTTAAAAAATACAAAACTTCAATGGTATTTTATTTGAGTAGAAATAGAAATGGAATATCATTCTTTAGAATACTTTTGTGTTAGCTTTATGATGCTGTGACCAAAATACCCAATGAGAGCAATTTAAAGGAAGAAAAGTTTATTTTGGTGCTCATGGTTCGAGATATATAGTCCATGGTCAGCCAAGTCCATTGCTGAGTCCAAGGCGAGACAGAACATCATGGCAGGAGGGTGTGGCAGAGGAGCACTGCTCCATTCAAGGTGGCCAGGAAGCAAAGAGAAGAGGGGGCCAGAAGGAAGTGGAACCCTTCCAGGACATGACCCCAGTAACCCCTCTCCTTCAGCCATGCTCCCTGGGCCCACAGTTACCACCCAGCATAGTAGTCCATTCAAAGTAGGATGTACCGACTAGGGTACAGTAGCTCTCAGTCTAGTCATGTTCACTCTCAAACATTCCTGTATCAACACAGGAGCTTTTGAGGGTCACCTCATATCCAAACCATAACAATTGCTAATTTGAATTTTATTGATATGGGTAGAGTTTTAATTCTTTGTTTGAGAATCTGACTTATGCTCAGTTTTCTAGTTCTGTAACAACAGAAATGTTACAGATTGTCAACTTTATTACTAAGCATGATAAAAATGACTTAAAAAACTGCATCCAGCTCTGAACCATGAATGAACTATATACACCTAATGTGGACACCATATCTTGGGGCTTCTCTGAGTATAGTAATTTATAATTAGCAAGGCTCTTGCAGGGGCTCAGAAGCTTTGCCTACGGAATTATCATGAGAAAGATTAGGTCCTGTGGAGAAGGTGGCTTTTGAGCCAGCAACTCTCTTTCTTTAAGACATAATTCACAAGTCATAAAATTTACCCTTTAAAAGTGTTCAATTTAGCAGTTTTAGTATATTTACAAGGATCTACAACCATTGCCAATTCCAGATGATTTTCACCACTCCCAAAAGAAACCCTGTTCCTATTAGCAGTCCCTAGTGTTAAGGAGGCCCTTACACCCATTTAATGTGAATCCTTTTTCCTCATTCTGAAGATGTCACCACTGGGAGGCTAAAGAGACTAGTTTCTAACCAGTGGTATAGGCCAGGAACTGGGTCAATGGATATGTACTATGGGAGGCTTATCTGCATTTAATTTGTAAGTTTAATTGCAAACATAAGCATTTCATTTTATAATTTTTAGTATATTTACATAATTATTGTAAATTCATAATATAAAAATTCATAAGAACATTTCACCCTTGAAATGGATTGGTTTGAGTGTTACCTAGGTTAAGCAATGCCAAGTGAGGCTGAGAATCATGAGCATCAAATCAAACCAAAGCAAGTCACCATGATGCTATAAACCTGAAGCCAAAAAAAAAAAAAAAAAAAAAAAAGGTCCTCATCAATAAAAACTTTAGACCTAACCACCAGTACTAATCGAAATCTGATGTAGTCTGAGATATATCAATCTCAAGTGCCTATATGCACAGATTTTTTTGTTATTTTTTTAAAGCCATATAACCCCATTCTGTTGATAGCTGCACAGTGGAAATGATAGATTTAGAGTTAAAAGTGTTAGCTTAGAGTCTTAGCACTGACCCACTGGCTAAGATATTACCTAATTCACTGGAGTTCTACTTATCTATGAAATGAAGGCAAGACAGCAACTAACCTCAGTTTATCATGTTAAGAGAAATAATATATATGAAAGCACCTTATAATCTGTAAAGTGATTAATTAAAATTTCATTAATATTATAAATATTTACCTTGGTCAATTTGCTCAAATCAGAATATTTGGGCAGTTCTACTGCATCAACAGTTGATGTTTTGATATTTTTATTAATCCTTTCCACTTCACTGAAAGCTAGAGGCTGAGGAGGCAAGGCATTCCAGGACATGTTTTCTGTATGTGAGAAAGAATTCAAAAGAAGCCCATAGATAACTTGCCGGATGGGCTGAGATATTCTGTGAGCATTTGGTCGCTGCATGTTTTCTACTTGTGTTTGAAGAATGGTCCGTCTTAGCACCAGAGCATCGCTGACAAAAGGAGATAGCTGGCCTCTGGCTAAAGCCACTAGTACCCATTCTGGTAAACCCAGATTCAAGGCATCGGGACAAACATAAGTACCATTTTGAAAGAAGTCCTGCAGCTTCACCTGGGACTGCTGGTATTCCTCCATGGAACAGCAGAGAAGTTCCTTAACATTTTCTCCATCCTTTTTTGGAAGGTATTTCAGAACATTATCTAGTGCCTCAGTAGGGTCAGCAAAATGAGACAACCAGTTCAGAAGTCCCAGAACTCGGTGGTGTCTCCTTCCCTTAGAACTAGTAGCTCTAAGAGGAAGGCGTACTTTACTTAAGAATGTCTCTATGATGGGCAGATTAATATGGTCATTCCCACACAGCACTGCGAAGAGAGGTAGTAGAGCTTTGTTCATATTGCTGAAGTGATGGCAGAGTGCATCAAGGGAAAAGCATTTGGCAGGAATATAGTAGTCCTGTGTGCCTTTAATAGTGTTCATATTTCTCCACTGGAAGCTATTCAGTGGACAAAATCCTGTCTTCAGGTCAAAAATGCAAAAGTCACTATCTGATGATAACACAGGGCAATTCCAATGATTGGCAAGTGTCATAATGTCCCGATCTGCTTCCGAAAAGCACTGGACAAAATGTACCTGCAGCTTGATCAAAACCTGTAGGAACACTTCACGGATGAGTAAGGGACATACACACCCACCCCCACCAATAGATAGGGAATGGGCCACCTGGATCTTCTCTCTAGCTCGATCCTTTAAAGTTGTAAGCTTTTTATCTGAAATGTCACATCCTCCATCTAATACAACATATGGACATATATTACAAGCAAACAGTGATTCAAAGAAGTTTTGTACAACATCTGCAAAAGAATCATAGTCCCCTCCATACCGAAGCTCCAAATTGGAATTGAAGCAAAGTCGGTGGAAAAGAGCATAGCCATCAATGATAATCTTTGTGTCCCGCAACTTCAAATCAGTAAAGAACTCATTACTGTGATCTTCCACGAAACTCATCAGTCCTCGGATCCCCATGATGACAGTCTGAAGAACTGCCTGTTTAAAACAATGGAACACATTTTCAATTGATGCTGGTTATGGGGCACCAAGTCATGGCTCCCAGGACCATTAAATCAATAAATAGCAAATGTTATAAAGTATTCTTAGATAGGACATGTTGGTTGTCACCACCTCTGAGTTCTTACCTAGTTTCTCAGGCAATATTAGCTCAATACTTTTTTTTATTCTCTTTTGCTTTTCCTGTGTGATATAAGGCACAAACTCAAAGGTTTTATGGGTTTTGATTTTTGGATACAGAGGCTGCTGATGATTCTAAAGGAAAATCAGCTAAAATCTGTTATGGACACATCAGAATATAAGTTCTGTGGACTTTTGACACTGTGGTAACAGTTATCATTTTACCTTTGTGAGGCAAAGTAAAAAGTGCTAAGCTACAAAAATGATATCCTTTTCAATTTCATAAAAATAGAAAGCACTAGGTTTCAGTAAACTGAAGTGTGCAGAACCCATGATAGGCATCGAGTTTTTCCTTTTTATTGATAATCAATGTCTCAGAATGTCTTTCAGGTCTTGGGCTTGTGGGCCCTTCTTAATTGGTAAGGAAACTACTGCTTCCTGTCTCTAGGAATCCATCTACCAGTTCATTCCAAACAGGAATTCTTTTCATCTTATCTTGCATATGTATGAAGCAATTTCTCTTCCCACTTGGGTAACAACGCATAGGATTAGTATTACTGGTTGTTTTCCCTTGGCTTCAGGGTTCAATATAGCTTAACGTGGTATTATTACCAATCCTGCCTTTATTTAAAACCCTGACATTTTGCCCACAATGCATTTTGTTTTTAAGAGACACTGCATTAAAGTTTATCACCTTGATGACTAAATTCTTTGGCATCCACTTATAATTCGCTTGACTCAATTCAGCCTAGTTCCAGCCTTGTTCATTTCCCAGCACCTCGTCCTATATGGTACTAATTTCTTTACAAGTCGGTCGTGTAAAGCATCTGCGAATACAGATCGTGTTGACTCGCTCGAAGCCCATTAGAGGGCCTTGCACCGAGGAGTTGTTCAACAAATGCGAACTGAGTAGCGAAAGGGGCGCAAAAGGTCTAATTCCTCAAATACAGGCCTTGCTACGACGCGCCACCCCGACCCTCACAACCCGCCACGACCAGCAGCGGCGCCCACCTGCTCAGTCCTCGCAGAGGACTAGCTCCTCCATCAGAAGCCCGCAGGAGCCCAGGGCGCTGGGAGACCCTGCACGTGAGAGTTTAACCCCGGAAGTTGCCGGTATAGCGTCACTGGGAGGTCGAGTTCGGTGAAGGCCAGGGGGAGAGACTGTAAGGTTCGGGAGGCGGAGGTGCCTCTCAGACCCAGAGACCCGCAATCGTTAAAGAAGGTTCGGACGTACGTTCCGAAATGGCTGCTGTCCAGCTGGGAAGCTTGGCCCGCGGGTCCTCGTTTTTCCCTCGACCTATTTGGGTCCGCGGACACTTCCGCTTGGGTGAACGCCTCGCCCCGACTTCCCAGCATGCCCCGCGCCATCTCCCTGGCGACAGCACCAAACAAGTGTGGCCGCGGTAGTCTGGAGCGCGGCGGATGACTCGGTCCCTAAATTGATCCTCGCTGAGTTACAGGGGGGACTTGGGCATGCCACGGGTGCCGCCGTTCCCCCGCCCGCGCCGGCAAAGGTAATGCGAACGGCGCTCCTCGCGGCGTGCCCTGTTCCCCGTCTCGGGGAAGGTCTGGTTTCGAGCTGCCCGGGCAGGGTTCCCTTCTCTAGGCCTCCCTCCTGGCGCCTTCTTATTCCCCCGACTCGTCACCGCCCGGATCGCTTCTAGTCTGGGGAAAATTAGGAGTGTCTGATGCCCCTCCACATACCTGAACCCACTTTGCGAAAATGTACATTTCTTTTTTTAAGTTGAAGACGCAAGGAAATGTTTGGTTTACCTTAAAGTTGAAGTTTACCTCTAAGGGCAGTTAGACCTCTACTTTAGCAGAACCTGGTGCCAAATCAGCTTCCTCGTCGTATTACCACGACACAAGTTTATTCCTTTGTTTCAGCAAGTGGTAAACACTCACCTTTCCTTTGTTCTTGCTCCAGGGAGGTTCGTTTCACTTCCCATGGATAACTTGCATAAGATGATAATCCGCCCCCTTTCTGTAGGTTCTTATTCATCCCTCTTTTTTCCCCTTGGCTGCGGTTGGTCTGTTGGACACGATTTTGCCCTCATAACGTTTTCCGCACATCTAGTGTATGTCAGGTGTTGAGCCAGGTCCTAGGGATACAAAGGGGGTTTGTTTCTTGCGCTCAAGTGTATCCAGGGGTTAGGGGTGTTGATGAGAGAACAGGTAGATGAAGTGAACAGGAGAATCTAGACGCTGGCACACCCTTGGGCAGACTTATGGTTACATACAGAGGAGACCAGTGGAAGGGATGGCCTACAGGTGGGCTGGGATGACCCCGGGTGGCAGGGCTGAGTGTGAGGTTGGGATGCTGGGACCCTAAACCCGGCCCGCACCCCCAGCATTCTGCAGCCGGAGTCACATTGCCTTGTCTTGGAGTTTGCAGCTTCTGCCTTTTTTCTTTCCTCTGAAGTCATTAAAGCTAACCAATATGGAATCATTCAGTAGGTCAATCAAGGTGTAGATATCACTGTTTAAATTCTTCTTTATAAATAGGAGCTCAGGAACTGAACTTCCCGTAACTATTTTGTCCTTTGCTAAATGGGGACCCTAATCTCTCTAAAATAAAAATTACTGAGGGATCTAAAGGCCTATTTTCAGTCAAAAAGGCTGTGAGTCCATACGTTATCCTGAACAACTCAATTTGTCCCAGAAAGCGCTTTTATGCCAGTGAAGAAAACAAAAGGTACAGTTAGACATTTGGAGGCCTGTTCCTAGTTTTCTCAGCAGTAAATTTCGCTAATATTTCTTTGATGGGGGGAGCATTTTATTAATCTCACTGTCATGGGTTGAAACAATTGATTAGTACATTTTTAAAATAAATAAAATGTATTAAATGGGCATTTTACTTGTTTATTTTCCCCCTTAAGAATATATGTAATCATTTTGTGGTTGATTGTTTTTGAGGTTAACTGACACTACTACCACATAAAGACAACAGGTCTTCATTATAAACAATAATTTTTTGACTTACTACTTTGGAATTATGGAATGTGAAAATCTAAGCCCAAGGCATAGTCTTCAATTTAATATCATTTTCATATTGATTTAAAACAAAAACATACTTTTTGTAATTACTAGCAAAGCGGTTAACATTTTGATGAAGTAAAAATGATTTTACTATGTACCTACTCATGAAATAGTCTTATTTCTCATAACTCTGCCATACATTCCATAGCTCCTTGAGGAATTACAGGCTTATCTATAGCACATTTACATTCAGCTAATGTTAAAATACGATTTAGTTTTGAAATGCCTTTGTATTACTTCTAATCCAGAGAGATTACTCTCTACCCTGTGGGTATAATAGAAACAGGATCGGAATTTGCTTAGCATGGGAAGAAATTCATTCTGAATCCTTATCCTTCCTCTAATTTATTATAATAAATGGAGACTGTGATTTAAAATTAATAGGAAAAAATCTAAAGGAAACCAGTATTATGCTATCTGGTTTAATCCTAACTCACTCTCTGTAAACAATAATAGACATAAAGTACAAAGAGAACATTGCAAAATGTTGATATAAGTGTGGACACTTAAGGAAATGACAACTGTGTATGTGTTCTTTGCATTTTGTTTTTTGGGTATTTTTGGTGGTGCCAGAGATCTGACCCAGGGATACTCTATTACTGAGTTGGATCTCCAGCCTTATTATTTATTTATTGGTGAGATTTGAACCCAAAGGCACTTTACCACTAAGCCACATCCCCAGATCCCTTTATTTTTTAATTTGAGGTAGGGTCTCACTAAGGCTGGCATCAAATCTGCAATCCTTCTGCCTCAGCCTCTGGGGTCACTGGGATCACAGATGTATGGGTGGTTCCCAGGCCCTTTTTCATGGTTTTCTTTTTTTTTTTTTTTTCTCTCCCCTGCTTTTGAGGATTGAGTGAGTTACTACACTGAGCTACAACCCCAGCACCTTTTGTTTTTATTATTTTTTAAAAATTTTTATATGACTGCTTCACAAATTTGTGTGTCATCCTTGCTCAGGGGCCATGCTAATCTTCTCTGTATCGTTCCAGTTTTTGTATATGTACTGCTACTGAAGTGAGCATCCTTTTAATTTTTTTATTTTATTACGGGTCATGCTAAGTTGCATAGGGTCTTTCCAAATTGCCTGGACTGGCCTTTAACTTGAAGTCCTGCCTCAGTCTTCTGAGTAGCTGGGATTACAGGTATAGGCCATCAGACCAGCTGGATGGTCTTTTTGTTTCTTTTTAGTTTTGACAAATTTGTATGTGCAAAGACAGACTCTCTGGCTGTAAAGATTGCCTTGTCTTGAAGTTTGCAGCTTCTGCCTTTTTTCTTTCCTCTGAAGTCATTAAAGCTAACCAATATAGAATCATTCACTCTGTCAATCAAGGTGTAGGTATCACTGTTTTAAAACTTTGTTAGGAGTTTTTTAGCATCTTTTAGACCTGATCTGTGGATTTTTTTTTCACATTTCAGGCATTGATCAACATTTCCTGGATGAATTGGACCATCTATTAGGAGACTTGATTGTTAAGTTATTATAAATGAATGGGTCAGTACTATCTTGTTTGGAGTGATGTTGAAATTCCAAGAGGTGGCTAAGCGTGTGAGTGCAGCAACAGCTGTTTCCACTTATCCAGAGACCTTGATTGCAAGAAGATATGTGCTTCAGCAGAAACTTGGCAGTGGAAGTTTTGGAACTGTCTATCTGGTTTCAGATAGGAAAGCCAAACGAGGAGAGGAATTGTAAGTAAAAATACTTCAAACTGATCTTGAGTTGGCTGCCCTGTATGTGCAGCTCCTAGCTGTTTAAGAATATGGGATAACTGTCAGCCTCTTCTTTGATTTAAAGCAAGAAGCTGGAAAAGATATTCCTTCATTTATCTCTACAGATAATATTTTGTTTTTCTACTTTTGTGGTCTTGGGGATTGAACCCAGGACCTCATGCATGCCAGGCAAATGCTCTACCAGTCAGTTATACCCCAACCTCAGATAAGGTTCTTAAAGGCATTTCAGTTGTGAATAAAGTATCCAAATGACCTAAAGAAGGGAAATGAAGTAGCTTATATGATAATTTTTTTAGTATACCACAGTCTCAATGGCAGTATTGCTTCCACTTAACTTGATTGGAACTTCTTCAATAAGAAAAGAAGTATTGTTTATGACTGTACTTTTAGAAGTGTTATGAAATATAAATAAATGGTAATTCACATTCGAAGTGAATAGGATGTACTGAAGGAAACATACTAATTTTTTTTATGAAAGAAATTTTCAAAATCTGTACTCAGAAAGCCCTCAAACTAAATATTTAAACCAAATGGAGACTTCTATTTAAAATTAGCTTATGTAGATGACTCCCTTGTAAACTGCGTTTCTTCGATTTTGATTGAGCCCCATAAACTCTCAGAGAAAAAATGTAATAACGTTTTTTGGATAGAACATTTCTTATGGATAAGGGTACACGTTAAATTTTAGCTTAAAGTTTTTAAAAAAATTTGGCAGTGAAAGTTAGTTGGAACTGAAGTTAGGGTAAGAAACTTGTACATCAGAAACATAGGCAGAGAAAGCAGAAGGAGGAAAGATCCCAGAATCAGCCCTTAGCCCTAGACAACCAGATTTCCATCCCATAGTCTGATCTTTTATTCAGAAAGTTTTAGCTACTCTGGGTTATAACAGCTTTGTCTCACTGGATATTTAAGTGCAGATTTAAAGTTAGTGTGATAAATACTTTTCTACTTCTTCATGTGTCATAGAAGTTACAAAAATGTTGCTGATACTACTACTTTATTTTAAAGATCAACCTTTAAAGTAGTCTGTGTAGAATCTTTAAAAGTTGTTATTTTCAGTAGTTTTCAATAAATTTCTATATGAATAATGGTGAAAGAGCCAGCATTTTACTGGTATTTTTAGAACAAATGCATTATGACTCCTGTCTGAAAGGATTTGTTCCTCTTCAATCCTAGAGGTGCTCTTTTAGCTGCACAGAGTAGGATGATAAATTTTTGGCAGTTATTAGGGAGGCTTCAGCATTGAATGCAAGACAATTTTGACCCAGGATTTGTAAAAACCATTTTGGACCATGTCCGATTTGAGTTCTTTCAACTAATGAGGGAATATAAGCAATTCGAAGAGAATTCACCGGAGGGCTAAAACGTTGATTAAAAGGAGCTAAAATAAAATGTATGAAAACCAAACTTGAAAGCTCCAGACTTGAGATGGTTGACTGTAGAGTGTGTGGGTGGATGTGGGTTTGTAGGGGCAAAGAAAGCAAGCAAAGGTGGGGGGTTCTGGGGCTGGTTGACTGGTAATGATTTGTAAGTGACCTTTCTTGTACCGGAAATAATTTTAAAACATGACTTGAGCTGAAGATGGCAGACAAATCCCAGTGTTGTGAAACGAATCCAATGGTGATAATAATGGTCAAATAATTGGCACTAGAAGATCTAGTCTAGAATAGTTGGAAAAGGAATCATTTATAATCAGAATCTCTAAAACAAATTACATACTGGTCACATTCAGCCTTCAGGTGTGTTTTGTTTGACCTGCATGATTTCTTTTCAATCCTAAATTAGTTGCTAGTATTTTCAAATGAGCAGCTCTCAAAAAATGGAGCATTTCCTCTCTTCCAGAAACAACAACAACAACAACAACAAAAACCCACAAAGATTTGGTAACATTTGCTAAAATTTGTGACTATGTAGCCACAGTGGACTGGACCTGGGTAGCCATTACTCCTTTTAGACAAATTCTTTGTTCTCCAATAAGCCACATTCCTGTTCCTCTTCATGTCCCTTAGGCCCACCTGCATCTTAGCTTTCCACTGTCTGCTGACCTTTATAGACATTTGCTTTTGGAAATTTGCTAAAATTGGGAAGAGAATGGGTATGACTGCTCATGGATTCCGAGAATGCTAAAAGAGAGCACTACAGTGTCGTCATTAAGACCATGGCTCAGGGCCTGGGGTTGTGGCTCAGTGTCGGAGGGCTTGCTTGGCATGTGTGAGGCATGGGTTCCATTCTCAGCACCACATATAAATAAGTGAATAAAAAAATAAATAAATGAATCTAAAAAATTTTTTAAAAAAAAGACCATAACTCAGAAGATAAACAAGCCAAGGAGTAAAGCAGGCCTGTTCTTAACTGTGAGGTTAATATTATGCTGTTTCCTAATCTGAACTTTGTTCTTTTCATCTGTAACATGTAACATGTAAGATCTCATAAAATTACATTAAAGATCAAATAAAATATCTACCTACTTATTATGTAAGATGGAGATATCACATGACCTTACAGAAAATTATCACTCAATAACAGCTGAGATTCACCTTAATTATAAATAATCCAAGTCAATGAAATAATTAAAGAAATTCTAATAAAACTTTATCTAATCACTAACCAGTGACTGCATTTACTACTAAATGGAAGTTTTTCTTTTGTCTTCTGTTTTGAGAAAAAAATCTCCTGAAGTAATTTGATATTAGTCATGTGATTTTAAAAACTTCTTCAAGGATTTTTCTTGACATTTTAATAATTATGTTGTCATCTACTGTTTTACATTTCCATAACTGACAAAAGAAATTTGTATTCAGAATGTTAATTTTTTTTAAACTGAGGATTGAACCCAGGGGTGTTTAGTATAGAACCCGGAAACTAAACTCCAAATACTTTTTTTTTTTAATCTTTTTTTTAATTTTATTGTAAACAAATGGGATACATGTTGTTTCTCTGTTTGTACATGGCGTAAAGGCATACCCTTTGTGTAATCATAAATCTACATAGAGTAATGTTGTTTGATTCATTCTGTTATTTTTTCCCTTTCCCCCACCCCTCCCACCCTCCAAATACTTTTTATTGATGACAATTGTACCTTCATTTTATGAGCAAAGCACATTATTAGCACCATTCATTGTCCAAGTGATTTGGTTAGGAGGAGTTTTAAATTTTGCTTTACATACTAGACCACAAACAGAGTAAGTCAATGTTAGAGGTGGGAAAAAGATGAATGCTTGCTAAAAAGACTTCTATGGTGTTATGAATGCTTTTTTCTTAATAGAGCAGAGTAAATCTGACTTCCTTCCGTGGAGACATGCTCCTAAACTTTTGAGCTGATAAGGAAGGTGTAACATTCCTTTTCATGTAATATTATCAATTGGTATCAAAGTTAAAGGAGTGACTTGAGTAGACCGTGGTCTGAGTTTGGGTGTAGGACACTTGTATGTAGATCCTATGAAATGTATGTTCACATAATACAAACTTCTAGATTTAATCAAAGACTTTAACACAGTGGAGTAGTTGTATGTATGTGCATGGTGCTTTTTCCATCAGAGTATTGCAGTTTCTCATTATGCCACTTGGGGGCACCACTCTATCATTGATATTTTGTGTATAGTGTGATCTTTAATTACATTCCTATAAATTTTTATTGACTTCCAGATTAGCTATGGGATAAAAGTAAAAGCTACAGGCATTACACTTGATTAGTGCATGTTTGGAGAGAGATTTCTTTTGGCATAAATATCTGACTTCCTTTTTTCTCTCAGTAGAATAAACTGTTAAATTGAGTAGTGAATGAAATAGAGGTTTTTCCTTTATTGTATTATACATTTTGAAACTTAAAAAACAGCTTTTGGGATTTTTAAATATACATATAGCTACTCTAGTCTAATTAATGTAATTATATTGTATTCCTAAAAAGATTTTTCTAGTTCTAGTTCACAATTTCATCTTACATTTTTGTTGAGATGTCAAAGTATTTTTTTAGCAAACCCATAAGATTCTGTTAAATTGACATGCGAATATTGTATATATTTATTCAATACTATGTGCTGTTTCTGTTTATGTATATGTGTGTGTGTGTGTGTGTGTGTGTGTGTGTGTATACACACAAGCATATCACATGTAGATATAATGTAATGTTCAAATCAGGATAAATATATCTCTTTCCTCAAACATGATCATTTCTTTGTGATGAAACCATTGTCTCATAGCTTATTATTTTTTTTTTTTTGGTACTAGAGATTGAACCCAGTGGCACTTAAACACTGAGCTACATCTCCAGCCCTTTTTATATTTCAGTTTGAGGCAGGGTCTCACTAAGTTGCTTAGAGCCTTGCTAAGTTGCTAAGGCTGACTTTGCACTTGAGATCCTCTTGAGTTTCTGGGATTATAGGCATGCACTGCCCTGTCTTGTAGCTTTTTAAAAACATACAGTACATTATCTGTAGTCATCCTACTGTGAAATAGAACATTAGAACTTATTTTTCATATTTAATTATAACTTAGTATTTACTAACCAACCTTTTTCCATACATTCTACAGCCTGTGGTAACCAGTATTCTTTATTCTGCTTCTATGAGATGAATTTCTTTAGGCATAAGAGTGATGTTATGAGATATTTGTCTTTGTCTGACTTTTTTCACTAAAGATAGTGTTTTCCAGCTGATCCATGTTATTATAAATGACTGAATTTCAATCTTTTTATATATAATATATAAACTTTTATATATTATATATGTATACATAGTATATATACATATATATTATATAAATGTATTCCATTGTGTATATGTACCAAACTTTATCCATTCATCAGTTGATGGGATACTCAGTTTGATTACATTTCTTGACTGTTGTGAATAGTGCTTTAATAAACAAAGATGTCTAGTTGACATACTGATTTCATTTACATTGACTATATATGCTCAGTAGTACGATTGCTGGATTGTATGGTAGTTCTATTTTTAATTTTCAGAGGAACCACCCTGTTTTCCATAATTTCTGTACTAATTTACATTCCCATAAATGGTGGTGTGCAAAGGTTCTCTTTTTTCCACATCCTTGCCAATACTTGTTGGTGAGATAATAGCCATTCTAACTGGAATGGGGCGATATCTCACTGTGATTTTGATTTGCATTTCCTTGATGATTAATGATGTTGCATATTTTTCATCTATCTGTTGGCTGAATTCTTTTGAGAAATGTCTTTATTGCCCGTTTTTAAATCAGATTATGTGTTTTACTTTTTTTTATTAAGTTAAGTTTCTTATATATTCTAGACTTTAACCTTTTATGAGATGTATAGGCAAACCCCAAAGATTTTTATGAGTTATCAGGTTGCTTGGGCTCATAACACAATGCATGTATTTTATTAGAAAAGAGATGCTAAGGAGGCAGACTAAATCTAAAATACATGATTAAACTTATAACTAATTATTTCCACTACTGCAGTGAATTTCAGCATTCATCTTATCAGCATTGGATGATCTTTCATAGTTTCTGATTTTTTAAAAAATTTCATCACAATTAAGATAGTGATTCTACTATGTGGACTTGATTTTCTTCTATTGTCTGTTTTATCAACTATTAAGAATTTAACACAATTTAAATATTGAACCTTTGCTCTGAACTGAGCAAGGGAGGAAGCTGAAGCAGAAGATAAGACACTTCCAAACTGAAAGAAACAGAATTAACTGACATAAAACAACTAGGATATGAGCCAGGACAAAGCTTAAATATCTGTGTGATATTTGCTATTAAAGATGTTGCAGTGGCCACTGTCTGGCTCACTTTCTGGCTAAATATGGTCCTTATCTTACTAGTTTCAGTGAACTAAGAACTTTACTGTTGTCCCTCTTGGTCTTGTCCATGTAAATATCCAAACATTTCCACACTTAACCGTGGCCCCTACACCTTGTCCTTTGCCTAAATCATATGGTCAACATGATAAACACAGATATGCTTTATCTCTCAAGAGGGCATTTCTTCCTACTTCCTGGGTCTACAACATGAGATGAGGATCCGAAGTTTAATTGGAAGTCTTTGAAAGAAATATCCTCAAACCTATGCCTAGAACCCCAGGCCTTTGCTTCCTTGGAGAATTCTTGGGTCTGTATTTGTGTGGATTTTTAAGTCTTAACAAACTGATTTCCCCACTCATTCATTGAAACAAAGTGGAGGAGAGGGGGCCAGGAGTTGTTGCTAGAATTAGCTCCACTTGGAACACAGAGGAGTGATCTTAGACCTAAGAGTAAAGGAGATGGAAAGTCATAAAAAAGCAATTAAATATCGTGTGTCAATATGAATATTTAACAACAAATTTCATTATTATGTATAATTTTAATGCACCAATAAATTTTTTAAAGGCAATTTAAAAAACCGAAGTTTTAGGATCAGAGTCTATTACTGTGAAGTTAGTTTTCCAAACCCTAGTCTCTCCTGAGGGCGTTTCAGACTTAACAGCCCAGATCCAAAGTGTTGTACTGAGATAGAACCACCAGCTGGCATGGAGTTGAAGAGGGACAGTGTCTTTGAAAGACTGAATCATGTTTGAGTCACCACACTGGGAACCAGGCCTCAGCTTTTCATCTTAAAATACCCAAAGACAGGCAGCCTTGGTGAAAAGCTTATGCTAAGTCTAGACAAGATAGATCTTTAAACCATTATGCTAATTCTTAATTCAAGGCCTAGAATAAAAAGTATCTCATTTCTTGATTTTCTTACGGAAATTCTGGAGAGACTGACTATCTAATCAGAGGTGAAAATATTTCCCAGACAACAGTGGAATAATTGGACCATTGTTCCCCTATGCCAGGTAAAAGGGTCTCATCCTTATAACACAGAACGCATTCCATTTTTCTGGGAATCCTCAGACTGTCTATCGAATAGTTCTGGATGCAGACACATAGAGTTATACTTAGGGTGCCTCCTTCCCCAATATTGAAAGTAACACATGTACATTTTACCAAAAAAAAAAAAAAAAAAAAAAATGCAGGTTTGTATAAAGAAGCCAGAAAATAATCTAATATCCTGCCATCCAATTTTTGGTCTTTTCTGCATGCACTGACAAAAATTTATTCAGTCTTTAAAGGAAACATGGCATTGGTCCCAGTGGTTGCCCCAGTGATGGGGGTTAGGGAGAAAAGGAGACTTCCTTTTGACTGAATCGTTTTTGTGCATTTGGTGTTTTGTACCATGTTCAAGATTCAAAACAAAACAGAAAACCTGCAAAATAAAAAATGCAAAAAACAAAACAAACAAACAAAACCCCCTACTTATTCAACAAATATTGGTCACCATTTACTGGTCACCTGCTCCTCAAGGAACTTGAACTGGTGTAGTGGTTCTTAACCATGGCTGAACAGTAAGCTCACAATATTTTAAAAATACAGATGCCCAAGTCACAGGCCAATAGATTCTATTTAGCCTGGAGTGTGGCCTGGCTATCAGGGTTTTTTGAGATCTTCTAGGTGATTTGAAGTGCAAGTAGGCTTGAGAGTGTCTGGTCTGGTGGGAGATAAAAACACTGATTTTATAATCATAAAAAGAAGTAATTATAGATTGCAGTACCTACTACTATGAAAGAAAAGTATTGGTTGCTGCCTAGCACATGCAAGGTCCTGGGTTCAATTCCCAGCAGCACAAAAATAAATAAATAAATATATTAATTAATTAATTTAAAAAGTAAATTAAATCTTGGTTGCTGTAATGTACAATGGACCTAAGCTGGCAGCATGAGGTTGGGCAAGGCAAGGCTTCCTGGGAAGCACTCTTTCAACTGAGTGACTAAGAAGTAGCTAGCAGTTTTCACCCTTTATTGGGTATCAGAATTGTCTGGAGGGCTTGTTAAAATACAAGTTGCTGGGCTCCCCCCACCTGCAAAGTTGTTGATTCAGCTAGTCTGGTGGGAGGAGCTCAAGCATTTGCATGTCTAACTGCTCTGGGTTGCTAGAGGACTACACTTGGAGGATCTTTGAATTAGGCTAAAATGTGGGGAACAGTTCCATTCAGTGTAAAAGGCCCTAAAATGGTGTAGGGGTCTAAAAGCGCCATTCTGAATACCTGCATCATAGTCCGCTGTGTGGCTTTAATATCTCTTGGCCCCCTCTTAATGGATATCTAGGTTCTGGCATCCTTTTAGACTATTACTTGCGCCTTTCCAGGTCCTTAGAGACTTGATACAATGATCAGTTTGGCATATCCTGTCAACAACATGACTCTGGAAAACTAATGAACTGTGCTTCAGTCGCTGAAGTCACAGGCATTCTGTCATTCAATTGAAGGATTTTGGGGTCTGTTTTAAATTATGGCCACATTTGCTGAGAGGCTTAGTTGTAATTAGAAAAAAAGCACTTCATCCATTTTCAAGTTTATTTCTGACACTTTGAGAAGTCAGTTTTCATACTGTAAGGACTAAACTAAAAAAATTAATAAATAAAACCTCCCTTTCTATATATAAGTTTTCACTGTTCATAAGAAAGGACATTATTTCTTCTTAAGATTAATAAATTGATCATAGCAGCTGGATAATGTAAAAAATAATTAAAATGAGTAATAGTTCTTACTATAAATGCATGGATTTTATAATATCTGAAGTAAATTTTCAGTAACTCAATTGTGACAGTAATTTCTGCCATTTAATAACTGATAGCATATGATATTAAACCATAGACTATTTCATAATAGCCCAAGCTAGTATTTATGTTTTGCACCTACTGATACCTATTTATGAATTTTTCTGTCTGATTTATTTAATCATTTTAGCATATCATTACCAGTTTTGAGTCAGTCTAAACAATCAGTAGATTTAATGAATCCAACTTTGAGCTCGCTCAGTGTGCTCTTATTAAAGCAATTATTTCTATATTATGGCCATGATTTCTCTCCAGTGGGTATCTGTGAAAGAAGACTAGGGTTATTGAGTGGGCTGAGTTAACTTAATAGGATTCAGTGGTTTATGTAGTGGAGAGTTATGAAAGCAATTTGGAGGAAACTAACGATTTTTTTCCATTTTGCCTTCCTAATTTCAAAACAATTTTCTTCAATTTTTACATTATAGAGATCAGTTTAAATTTTTTTCAATCTTATATTTTAAATTATATTATGAAAGCATATTAAAATATCTCTTAAAATAGTTCAGGTTCTAAGGGATCCTGTGCTTGGGTCCCCATAGGTAAATCTGGAAAGGGCAAATTTGAACTTGGACTTCATATTGAGCTTTGCCAGTTCTCTGCCTGAGATAAGGTCAAATTCGTTGCTTTGGCTATCTTCAACATCTAACATTTGGAAGATAGGAAAGAAAAAGAGAAAATGCAAAAGCCCATCATTACTCTGATTTATTTCAGTAATGTTAATAAAGTCAATATTCTAAAGTAAGTGATTTTCCTGAGGCTACTTTGCTGCATGTGTTAGCATTAAAGAAACCATGTACTTCTCCCACCCCCCTCCCCAGTTTTTAATATTTACACATGAGATGTGACTAATAAATAAAATATTTTAGCATGATTGGGATGCAGGGAAACCCTCAATTTCTCTTTTGGCTTGGGCAGAGAGCCAAAAAATCCTGCTTTGATGACTTAGTAACTATGAAGCTTTTAGGAATAAGACAACACTCAAAAATTCTTTTTTGAAAACAGTACATTTCTCCTGCATAATTGTAATGCATCAATAAAAAGATGGAAGAAATAAAATTTTTAAAAAATCACAAAACAGAAAAAAGTTTTCTCACTATGAGAGAAAACAAAAGTGATTTGTTTTGAATATTCACACATATTAATGTTGACAGTTAAAGTATATTCAGATTACTATAGTATATTTGTTTAGATTTTCAGATTGACTAATTCCTTATTTATGCCATTCCATTTTTCTATTGTGGTGTTTTGTGGACTTGTGAATAGAGAAGCTGATAGTCTTGCCAACACTGAATAATGCCCTCAAAATTAGGAATATAATTCTTCATTTAAATGTGTGAGATGGGGGGATATCTAAGCTATTTTAGTAAATGATAATAAAAATATTCTTAGATGTGCCTAGTCCATGTTATTGTTAGCTACCCCAAATTTTCAAAGTACAAGACTCATATGTAAAGCCTATTATTTAAAATGTTATTTTATCTCACTTATTCAATAAATAAAATATTTAGAATGAATGCAGAATATGCAAGAGCAAAACTTTGTGGGTGTAGTCTAGTCAAGTTTTTTTTCCCCCTTACTGAAAAAGGACCTCTTCTGAACAAATGTATGATAGTATAGACTAAGATTATTTTTAATAAGGTCCAGGAGAACTTCATTAGCCAAAATTCAGGGTTTTTAATGGTTGATGATATCAGAATATTCAGAGAATATTAATTAACTTTAATTTTCCATCTCCAAAGAAAGTACAATATCCTCAAGTATAATCTGTAGCTAACTGTTCTGATCATTGATTCTATTTGAGTGGCCTTCTTGGGGGAATTTTTCCTCCTCCTACTTTTGTTGTATCTGGCATAGTCTCCCTTTACCATCTTTACTCCTAAAGAATCAGCTGAGGGAGGCATCTTCTTAACTTAGTCCTTTTCCTAACTGATCTGGTTAGCATGGATCTGGAGTGTAGGTATGAGCAGTTTTGGCTAGTGCCCAGATTATGACTATTTTAAACTGAGATTTTAGTTGTTATATCATTTACCTTTTTTTTTTTATTGTAAACAAATGGGATACATGTTGTTTCTCTATTTGTACACGGAGTCAAGGCAAACCATTTGTGTAATCATAAATTTACATATGGTAATGATGTTTGATTCATTCTGTTATTTTTTTCCCTTCCCCGCCACCCCTCCCACACCTCTTTTCCCTCTGTATGGTCCTTCCTTCCTCCATTCTTCCCACCCTCCTTAACCCTAACCCTAAACCTAACCCTAACCCTAATGCTAACCCCTCCCACCCCCCAATATATGTCCTCATCCGCTTATCAGCGAGATCATTCGTCCTTTAGTTTTTTGAGATTGGCTTATCTCAGTTAGCATGATATTCTCCAATTTCATCCATTTGCCTGCAAATGCCATAATTTTATCATTCTTCATGGCGGAGTAATATTCCATTGTATATATATGCCACAGTTTCTTTATCCATTCATCAACTGAAGGACATCTAGGTTGGTTCCACAATCTGGCTATTGTGAATTGAGCAGCTATGAACATTGATGTGGCTGTATCTCTGTAGTATGCTGATTTTAAGTCCTTTGGGTATAGGCCAAGGAGTGCCTGGATCAAATGGTGGTTCCATTCCAAGCTTTCTGAGGATTCTCCATACTGCTTTCCAGAGTGGCTGCACTAATTTGCAGTCCCACCAGCAATGTATGAGTGTACCTTTTTCCCCACGTCCTCGCCAACACCTGTTTTTTGCTTGTATTCTTGATAATCGCCATTCTAATTGGGGTGAGATGAAATCTTAGGGTAGTTTTGATTTGCATTTCTCTTATTACTAAAGATGTTGAACATTTTTTCATATATCTGTTGATTGCTTGTACATCTTCTTCTGTGAAGTGTCTGTTCATTTCCTTAGCCCATTTGTTGATTGGGTTATTTGTATTCTTGGTGTAGAGTTTTTTGAGTTCTTTATAGATTCTGGAAATTAGCACTCTATCTGAAGTATGAGTGGCAAAGATATTCTCCCACTCTGTAGGCTCTCTCTTCACATTACTGATAGTTTCCTTTGCTGAGAGAAAGCTTTTTAGTTTGAATCTATCCCAGTTATTGATTCTTCCTTTTATTTCTTGGGCTATGGAAGTCCTGTTAAGGAAGTCTGATCCTAAGCCAACAAGTTGAAGATTTGGACCTACTTTTTCTTCTATAAGATGCACGGTCTCTGGTCTGATTCCAAGGTCCTTGATCCATTTTGAGTTGAGTTTTGTGCAGGGTGAGAAATAGGGGTTTAATTTCATTCTGTTGCATATGGTTTTCCAATTTTCCCAGCACCATTTGTTGAAGAGGCTATCTTTTCTCCATTGCATATGTTTGGACCCTTTGTCTAGTATGAGAAAATCGTATTTATTTGGGTTTGTGTCCGTGTCCTCTATTCTGTACCATTGATCTACCTGTCTATTTTGGTACCAATACCATGCCGTTTTTGTTACTATTGCTTTGTAATAGAGTTGAAGATCTGGTATTGTGATACCCCCTGCTTCGCTCTTTCTACTGAGAATTGCTTTAGCTATTCTGGATTTCTTATTCTTCCAGATGAATTTCATGATTGCTTGCTCTATTTCTGTATGGTACATCATTGGGATTTTAATTGGAATTGCATTGAATCTGTATAGCACTTTAGGTAGTATGGCCATTTTGACAATATTAATTCTGCCTATCCAAGAACATGGGAGATCTCTCCATCTTCTAAGGTTTTCTTTAATTTCTTTCTTTAGTGTTCTGTAGTTGTAGAGGTCTTTCACCTCTTTTGTGAGATTGATTCCCAAGTATTTTATTTTTTTTTGAGGCTATTGCAAATGAAGTTGTTTTCCTCATTTCCCTTTCAGCTGTTCCATCGCTTGCATATAAAAATGCTTTAGATTTATGTGTGTTGATTTTATAGCCTGCTATTTTGGTGAATTCATTGATGAGGTCTAGAACTTTTCTGGAGGAGTTTTTTGGATCCTCTAAATATAGAATCATGTCATCAGTGAACAGGGATAGTTTGAGTTCTTCTTTTCCAATTCATTTCCCTTTAATTTCTTTGGTTTGTCTAATTGTTCTGGCTAGAGTTTCAAGGACGATGTTGAATAGAAGTGGTGAAAGAGGGTATCCCTGCCTTGTTCCAGTTTTTAGGGGGAATGCTTTCAGTTTTTCACCATTTAGAACGATATTGACCATGGGCTTAGCATAGATGGCCTTTACAATGTTAAGGAATGTTTCCACTACCCCAATTTTTTCTAGTGTTTTGAGCATGAAGGGATGCTGTATTTTATCGAATGCTTTTTCTGCATCTATTGAAATAATCATGTGATTCTTAACTTTTAGTCTGTTGATATGGTGAATGACATTTATTGATTTCCGGATGTTGAACCAACCTTGCATCCCTGGGATAAAACCCACTTGATCGTGGTGCACTATCTTTTTAATATATTTTTGTATGCGATTTGCTAAAATTTTGTTGAGCATTTTTGTGTCGATGTTCATTAAGGATATTGGTCTGAAATTTTCTTTCCTCGATGTGTCTCTGTCTGGTTTAGGTATCAGGGTGATATTGGCTTCATAGAATGAATTTGGGAGGGTTCCCTCCTTTTCTATTTCATGGATTTCTTTGAGGAGTATTGAAATGAGCTCTTCTTTAAAGATTTTGTAGAACTCGGCTGAGAACCCATCTGGTCCCGGACTTTTCTTTGTTGATAGGCTTTTGATGACCTCTTCTATTTCATTGCTTGAAATTGATTTATTTAAGTTGTGTATGTCCTCCTCGTTCAGTTTAGGTAATTCATATGTCTCTAGAAACTTGTTGATGTCTTCAAGGTTTTCTGTTTTGTTGGAGTATAGGTTTTCAAACTAGTTTCTAATTATGTTTTGTATTTCACTCATGTCTGTTGTGATATTTCCTTGTTCATTCTGAATTTTAGTAATTTGAGTTTTCTCTCTCTCTTTGTTAGTGTGGCTAAGGGTTTATCAATTTTGTTTATTTTTTCAAAGAACCAATTATTTTGTTAATTTTTCCGATTGTTTCTTCTTTTTCTAGGGCTTTGAGCTGTAGTGTTAAGTCGTTTATTTGTTGATTTCTACTTCTTTCATTGAATGCGCCCCATGAAATAAATCTTCCTCTAAGTACTGCTTTCATAGTGTCCCAGAGGTTTTGATATGATGTGTCTTTGTTCTCGTTTACTTCTAAGAATTTTTTTATTTCCCTCCTGATGTCTTCTGTTATCCATTCATCATATAATAGTGTATTATTTAATCTCCAGGTATTGGAGAAGTTTCTGTTTTTTATTCTGTCATTTATTTCTAATTTCAATCCATTATGATCTGATAAAGTACAGGTAGTATCTCTATCTTCTTGTATTTGCTAACAGTAGCTTTGTGGCATAAAATGTGGTCTATTTTAGAGAAGGATCCATGTGCTGCTGAGAAGAAGGTGTATTCATTCTTTGTTGGATGGTATATTCTATATATGTCTGTTAAGTCTAGATTGTTGATTGTGTTATTGAGATCTATGGTTTCTTTATTCAATTTTTGTTCAGAAGATCTATCCAGCGATGAGAGAGGTGTGTTAAAATCGCCTAGTATTATTGTGTTGTGTTCTATTTGATTTTTGGAATTGAGAAGGATTTGTTTGACGTACCTGGATGAGTCAATGTTCGGGGCATAGATATTTATGATTGTTATGTCTTGCTGATTTATGCTTCCCTTCAGCAGTGTGTAATGTCCTTCTTTATCCCTTCTGACTAGTTTTGGCTGGAAGTCCACATTATCTGAGATGAGGATGGATACTCCGGCCTTTTTGCTGTGTCCATGTGCATGGTATGTTTTTTCCCATCCTTTCACCTTTGTTCTATGGGTATCTCTTTCTATGAGATGAGTCTCTTGCAGGCAGCAAATTGTTGGAGTTTTCTTTTTAATCCAATCTGCCAGTCTATGTATTTTGATTGATGAGTTCAGGCCATTAACATTCAGGGTTATTATTGTGATATGATTTGTATTCCCAGTCATTTGACTCATTTTTGTTTTTTGACATGATTTGGTTTCTCCTTTATTTGGCTATTCCTTTAGGCTAGTTCCTCCCGTTGCTGATTTGCATCATTGTTTTTCATCTCTTCTTCATGGAATATATTGCTGAGAATGTTCTGCAATGCCGGCTTTCTTTTTGTAAATTCCTTTAGTTTTTGTTTATCATGGAAGGATCTTATTTCATCGTCAAATCTGAAAGTAAGTTTTGCTGGGTATAAGATTCTTGGTTGGCATCCATTTTGTTTCAGGGCTTGATAAATGTTGTTCCAGGCCCTTCTAGCTTTTAGGGTCTGGATTGAAAAATCTGCTGATATTCTTATTGGTTTCCCCCTGAGTGTAATTTGATTCTTTTCTCTCGCGGCCTTTAAAATTCTGCCTTTATTGTGTATGTTAGGTATTTTCATAATAATGTGCCTTGGTGTGGGTCTGTTGTAATTTTGTATATTTGGAGTCCTATAAGCCTCTTGTACTTAGTTTTCCATTTCATTCTTCAGATTTGGGAAATTTTCTGATATTATTTCATTGAATAGATTGTTCATTTCTTTATTTTGTTTCTCTATGCCTTCCACAATCCCAATAGTTCTTAATTTTGGCCTTTTCATGATATCCCATAATTCTTGTAGATTCTGTTCATGATTTCTTACCATCTTTTCTGTTTGGTCAACTTTGTTTTCAAGATTAAATATTTTGTCTTCAGTGTCTGAGGTTCTGTCTTCCAGGTGTTCTATCCTATTGGTTATGCTTTCTATGGAGTTTTTAACTTGGTTTATTGTTTCCTTCATTTCAAGGATTTCTGTTTGTTTGTTTTTTCAATATCTCTAACTCTTTCTTGAAATGATCTCTTGCTTCCCATATTTGCTCTTTTAACTGTTGATTGGTGCGATCATTTAATGCCTGCGTTTGCTCTTTCATCTCCTCCTTCAGTGCTTGCATTTGCTCTTTCATCTCCTCGTTTGCTTCCCTGATTGTTTTAATTATGTACATTCTGAACTCCTTTTCTGACATTTCTTCTGCTGTGCTGTCATTGGGTTTTATTGATATAGTATCTAGGTTTGTTTGGGACATTTTCTTCCCTTGTTTTCTCATATTGGTCAGACGTCAGTGAGACTCTGAGATATTGCAGATTTCCTCTATTGGCTTATAGTGTCCCTGTAGATTTGTAGTGTATCACCTCCCAACCTTCAGTAGCCTGAAGTCTTGGAGGAACTTGATAATGCAGTGCTTCTGAAGAAAGCTGCCCCTAGCCCGCTACTGGTTCCAGGGCTTGGAGCTGGTTCTGTGCAGAAAGACTCTCACTGGGCAGTCTGCTCCGAGAAGCTGGCGGTGAAAGGAGCCTGCCGCTGGAGGGAATAGGGCTGCTTGGGGAAGTCCCTGGCTGCCCTGTCCTGGTCCCTGAAGCTGCCTGTGGGCTGGAGTTCGCCACTGGCTCCGGGACTTGGACCTGATTCTGTGCAGAAAGGCTCTCACTGGGGGGCCTGCTCTGAGAAGCTGGCCATATGGAAGTAGCCCACCACCAGAGGGAGCAGGGCTACCTGGGGAAGACTGTAGCTGCCCTGCCCTGCTCTGATAAGCTGCCCCTATCTGGGCCTGCTGACCAGGCCCAGCTTCACCCGGTGGGGGAGACTCACCCCGAGGCTCTATTTTAGTCCGAGTCTCTCAATGCCTCCCCATTCTTAAATCCTGAGTTCTGGCGTGACAGGAGATGCAGTCACCCTCTAGTCCACCATCTTGGATCGCCCCATGGAAAGAGCCTGCGGCCGGAGGGGGCAGGGTTGCCAGAAGAAGTCTCTGGCTGCCCTGCCCTGGTCCCAGAGGCTGCCTGCAGGTTCGAGCTCTCCGCTGGCTCCGGGATTTGTGGCTGGCTCTGTGTAGAAAGGCTTTCACTGGGCGGTCTGCTCTGAGAAGCTAGCCTCGAAAGGCGCCTCCCACCAGAGGGAGCAGGGCTGCTTGGGGAAGTCCCTGGCTGCCCTGTCCTGGTCCCTGAAGCTGCCTGCAGGCCGGAGCTCACTGCTGGTTCCGAGACTTGGAGCTGGTTCTGTGCAGAAAGGCCTATCATTTACATTTAAAAAACTTAAAATGATACACATGTATGACTTAAACTTAAAAGGAATGAAAAGGGGTAAATTCTTCATTTAAAATTATATTTATGACTCAGTTTAATACTCTTGAACTGTTTTTTCTAGAGGAAAAACTTTAGTTGCCTCGACATCCAGGTCTAAGTAGTGAACTTGGAGTGATGTACATAATTTAAAAGTCAATGAGGGATTAAAAACAACAACTCTCACATTATTAATAGCTTCTTTGCTCAGTTATTTCTAAGCTTAATTTTTGGAAAGAAGTGTATATTTATGTGGGAAACAAACATTTTTGACATCAGGGAGTTCTAAAAGTGGTTGGTATACTTCAGTAATTATTCATTGCATAAATAATTTCATGTATAGTAAAAATAAGCAGTATGTGACCTTCATTAAAATACTGTGAAATTGAATTCCTGTTCATAGTTTAACAAGAACACAATTATGTATTGGAGTACTTTTCATCTGCTGAAGCATCACAGGTCTTATTACCTAATATAAGTATAGATAATTATGAACACTTGATATGCTATATACTTATTAGTACAGCAGTGCTTTGCTTGAGTAGTTATGTGAAAAACCCAACCTAAATTTTAGTTATTAAAAAAAGCAAGCTCTGGACATGAAGAAACATTTGGGGGTATGCTCATTATTATGATTATGGAAGTGGTGCAATGGGTATACACATAGGTCAAATTTTATAAAATTACACACTTAAAATGTGTGCAGTGTATTGTATGTCAGTCATATCTTAACAATTGAATTTAGAAAATGCAAACCCTGGACCATGATACATGAAAACCTTTAAGAATATTGAACTGGTTGAATTTGCAGTTGTTAGTGGTGATTAATATGAAATTTGATAGTTTAAGCTGAGTTTCTTTTTAATCTTTCATACTAATTAAAAACCTTATTGTTTTTAGTTCAGAGAAAAATTATAGGCTTTGTTTTTTGTGACATTTATTGGGCAAGTGGAAAAGGAAGGTCAAAATGTCATCGATATTCTTGTCATGTGCTAGGTTTCCAAATATCTTTCTTTCTTTCTTTTTTTTTTTTTGGTACGGCAATTGAACCCAGGGGTGCTTAACCACTTGGCAACATCTCCAACCCTTTTTAATATTTTATTTAGAGACAGGGTCTCACTGAGTTGCTTAGGGTCTTCCCAAGTTGCTGAGGCTGACCTTGAACTCAAGATTCTCCTGCCTCAGCCTCCCAAGATGCTGGGATTACAGGTGTGTGCCACAGTGCCTGGCTCCAAATTTCTAAGAGTGGAAAATTTGGAATATTAAGTCTCTAATTAGAATGTGTTTGGGTGTCAGTTTTCTCAGTCTCTTCCACTTGCAGTAGTCACTGAGCATTTTAGCATTTTAATTTAATTTGGTCGATGTTCCCATTTTCCCATTAGTTTGAATTTGGAGCAACCCTTTTAAACCTGAACACTTAAGCCATATTCACCTCACCAGATTTGTGCCCCGATTGTTCTTTATTCCCTCTCTTACCTCTATGTCTTTCATTTCATGAACCTTATTCAAACATGTGTACTTGTGGGTTTCAGGACAAGATCAGCCAATTCACTTTTTTATAATATTGGATTTGCTTTTCAGTGATTCATGGCTTTTAACTCATGTTGCCATTTCAAAGATATTTCAGTGCAGTGATTATCAAGCTCTAGTATGTAGTTTCTAATATTTTCAGAATTACTTTAGAAATGGAAATTCTAAGATGGATCAATGACAGCTGTGATTTGCAAGACAATGACAGCTCTGATTTGCAAGACAAAGTGAAGCATTTGGATGTTCAATATGGATTGGACTTGACATATCTGAGATTGAATTTTAAGTAGGCCTTACTATATTTAAAGGACTTGAGTTTTGAGTTTATTGTAAGGGGTAAGTACATACTGAAAAGGTTTTGAAAACAGAACAGTAGATAATTTTCCCCCAGGTAAAGCTTATTTTGGCATTATTTGGGTAACCTCACATAATCATAAAAACTTGTATGTATACACACACACATGCTTTTATGTGAGTGTGTATATGCATTCTTGATTTCTTAGTTTTTCATTTTAACACTAGTTTCAGCAGCAAAAGTTATGCTTAGCTGATAACAGATATCCCGGTCTGATGGATAAAGAGGTCAGGGCTCAATATTTTAATAGCAATACAGATACCCAGTTGGAAACGGCTACTTTATAAAAATTCAAAAGGCATTAATATGGCCCCTCCTTGAAAATCCCACACTGAGAGGCACTAACTACCCCTGCCTCTGCAGTGTGGGTTATTTTGTGGGATGTCCCTTCACAGCTGTCTTTGGCTTCTATTATGCCATTAACCAGACTCGCTCCAGGATTCTTTGGAAACTGTGTGCCTACCTGAATAATTTATTACCTAGTGATCAATTATTCATAACTCATTATTACAACTGAAATAAAATCTAAAGGTGGAATCATTCTGCCACTTATGAATATCCAAGAGATCCTCAGGAGATTGCAGTGGAGTTTTAAGTCTTTGCCGTCCCACTGCCTGTTGTTCCAAAGAGTACAGCCTTCTGAGATGGAATCAGAATCGATGAACGCAGTAACAAATGCCTCCCTGCTGTCCTTGCTGCGTTGGTTCATCTATTCATGCTGTTTGTCTTTTTAATTCTGGCCTCATTTACACCTAGAAATGAAATTTCAGTTTGAGAGAATGTAGGCGACGTTTATGGCACGGCGGGTTTGTTAAGCCGTTTTTAGGAGGTCCACAAGGGTATAAGACTCTTAGAATGTATTTTCTGAGATAAGATGCAGGTATCTTTAGAACATTTATTGACACCAATCGTTGCGTTTTCTTGTTCCATCAGAGTTATATCTGAGTTGTATCTTATCTATTTATTGAACCCTACCTTTCGTATAAAGAAATGCCATATGTTTTTCATATATATTACACAGAAAGCATCTTAGTAACAGTGACATGAAAGTATAATCAAAAGAAACTTTATGAATTCAGGAAACATAGTAGAAAATAGTTTGGCTTAATACAAACTGATTAATTTTGTAATAATCAACAAGCCTTTGAAGATGTGTAGAAAATAGTTGGAGAGTTTCAAATTCCAGTTCTGTTAGGACAGAAAGTTTGCCTTTAGGGTTTCTTGCCTTCTAAGCAGTTGACTTTCCACTAGGCAGTGT
Source organism: Sciurus vulgaris (assembly GCF_902686455.1). Classification (NCBI taxonomy): domain Eukaryota; kingdom Metazoa; phylum Chordata; class Mammalia; order Rodentia; family Sciuridae; genus Sciurus; species Sciurus vulgaris. The sequence continues at coordinate 118,550,352 of NC_136470.1, forward strand.
TGGCACTGTTGGCACTGAGGGGTGGCTATGACTATAACATTTCGTATTTTTGTGTTTTCTCTGGTTATTCTCAAAAGTAACTTAAGTTCTGATTTCAAGCATGAGTCCTGAGACGCTGAGATTAACACTGCTTTGTTTTAAAAATCCCAGTTTGTAGGTAAAATTCCAAACTGTTGAACAAGTATTTTTAGTAGCAATTCCAGATTTTGTTGGTGTTGATGTTGGTTTTCCAAATGGAATGGAGGCTTAATGTTTAAATAGATTTTAACTGACCTAAACCCATACTTTTCACACTGGACCATATGTAATGCCCCAGATAACCTTCCACTCATGAGTTTAAATCTACTTTAATTTTACTGTTATGAATATATATGGAAAATTTTTAGACAAATGTAAATATGTCATGGATTAGAGTAAAAACTTGCATGATTTTAAAATTTTATAATTTTTAATAGGTTACACATTCTTGTAGCTCAAAACCTATAAAAAGGTACACCATTAAAAGTCTCCTCTCATTCTTTTCTTCCCTTTTACAAGTTCTCATCCTCTTCCCCAAAGGTACCACTGTTAAGAGTTTCCTGTGAATCTTTCCAGAGTTACTTTATGTATATATAAACAACTTAGAGTATAGATTCTTATTTTTCTTCCTTCTGATAAAAACTAGCATATTATGCATTTCTGTTTCTTTTTTCATGCAAAAATATCTTGGAAATATTTTCATATTAGTATATATACAGAATATTTGTACATATACAATGTGTGATAATAAAATCAGGGTAATAAGTATTTCCATCTCTTTAAACATTAATCAATTAAACATTTTTATCTGTTGGGCATTTCATACTCTTATAGTCATTTTGAAATATATCATAGATTGTTTTAACCAATAGTTACTCTACTGTGCTAAAGAAGAACCCCAAATAATCCTTTGGCTCTGTTTTGGTGCCTCTTATTGAGCTTCTTTCCACCTTCTTCCCCTTACCACCATCCTCTTGGAGGCGGGTACTGGAGATTGAATCTAGGGACCACAATGCTATCTAGGCAAGTGCTCTACCACTAAGCTACGTCCCCAGCCCTTTTTAATTTTGAGACAAAGACCTTCTAAGTTGCTCAGATTGACCTCAAACTTGTGATCCTCCTATCTCAGCCTCCCGAGTAACTGGGATTACAAGTGTGAGTTACCATGTCAAACTTCCCCCATTTAAAAAAAATTTTTTTTTTTAGTTGTAGAGGGACACAATACCTTTATTTTATTTATTTATGTGGTGCTGAGGATCAAAACCAGTGCCTCATGCATGCCAGGCAAGTGCTATAACACTGAGCCACAACCCCAACCCCCTGCCAGTCTTTTTTATAAATAGCTCCACAGTGTGTTCCATGGTGTGGCTCTAATACAATTTATTAACTCTTGTTCCCATTGATGTGCATTTGGATTGCTTTACATCTTTTATCATTAAAAACACTGTTGGAGTGGATAACCCTGAATATTTTTCATTTCAGAAATATGTCACTATTTTGTGCTTGATTTTTTTTTTTTTCCTCCTCATCTGAGGAGCCGGAGGATTTGAACCGTGGCCCTTGCGCATGCTAGGCGAGCACTCTCCCAAACGAGCTATTTCTTCAGCTCCTGCATGAATTTTTAAGATAACACATGAGATTTTAGAGACGTGTCTTGCTTTTCATAGTCCTTGCTAGGTCTGAGTTTATCCTTCGTTGCTGTTAGGAATGTTTGCTGGAGAAGTTTGAGAAGTGCTGCTGGAAAAAAAAATTTGAGGCCTACTGGTGGGATGATTTTTCACTTTATAAAATAACTTTGTTGTGAAGCAATAGTGACAATAGTTACTTTGCCATACTGTGTTTTCCTGGAGGTGATATAAGAACATGTGCAAATCTGGAGGCAAATAATTTATAAGCAGAAATCATACTATAAACTCTTCTAGTTTTCTTGAAGGTGTTTGACACAATGAAACATTTAGAGCTTTAAGATTTCAGAATAGGCTCAGGGTTCTGTGACCTTAAACCCTAGAGCACCAAACTGTGACATCTTGAAAATAATTAGTAGATGTTCTACATTAAAAGGATTCCATGATTTAAAAAGTTGAGAAAATGCTGGGTTCCACAAAGTTAAAGCAGATTCTTTACTGAGGGACTCTTTAGATCCTTAAATTTGCTAGGACAAATTGTGACTCTAATAGCTGGATGTAGCCTGCAGCATTTCCTAAATTTTGTTTGACTGATCCCTTATCCCAGGCCATTCTTATTAACACTAGTATAGGTAGTGAGGAGCCCAAACCCATGTTGGACACCATGGACACCGTGTTGAAATTAGCGGTCACAAGCATATGTGGTGTTTGAATTTACAAAAGATTCAGTAAGGGAAATAAGAATGAAGTCATTGTTTTAAAATTGGCCATCATGAACAGCAGATGGTGGTAATGTAACATGCAGACCGACTGTTAAGACATGGCAGTATTTCTAATAACAGCATTAATTCAAGGTCCAAAATGTCTTCATTTAATTATCATCCACCAATACTTTAATTTCACTGGCTAAATGAGTAAAAGTCTAAATATAGATCATTACCATACTTTTAATCTCTTTCTAGGAAAAGCACAATTCAACTGAGAAGTAAATTTAGAGAAATCTTTTTATCTTCACAGACCATTTTAACTAGTATAGGATAGGTTTGTTCTCTCTTGCCATCTATGTATTAGATGGAAGTTCTTAGTTTATATGTACACAAAGATGTATAAGCTCTCTGTCTCTTAAAAGAAACAAAAAGCCTAAATTTTACCCAGTTTAACTCTCTATTGTTTATGAGAATAACAATGAATAGTTCAACAAACATCTAGTTGGTGCTGCCAAATAGACCTTGGGACCTTAGAGATGAAGCAGTCACATCCATTGACCTTCATGAACTGATGTTTAGGCTGAAAATAGGAAGTGAATACCAGTAGATATTAGAAGGGCCAAGGGAGTGAGAGAGATTAGAGTCTCTTTGAAGCTGAGAGAGATCTGTCTTCCATTTTTTTGAGGATTGTCAAACTTTGTAAGATTATATAACCTAGGACAATAAAAAATGGAATATTTTAAACATTTACATTCAACACAAAAAATAACACATTAAAAATATAGTACAATGTGATTATATGACTCACAAGATAACTGTAGGATCCTTGTAAATTTTATTCTAAGTGTATTATAGTTGGGCTGGCCCATAAATGCGGCACGTTTAAACTTGTACGGTGAACATCTTTTCCAGCTGTGGGTGAGTCTCTGTCAGAAGGTGTATGGTGAGTTGGAGCTCTTGTTGAGAGTCAACATTTAAAACCCTTCATAAACCTGCAGCCCTGAGCTCAAGATGCTTGGCTATTCTGTGGTAATTCCTGATACAGATGATAAACCTGGAGGAACTGCAGGAAGTGCAGTTCCTCTGGTGAGAGATATTTAGACCCCTGAGGGATGTAAACTTGCTAGAGGTGGGGTTTATTTATTTTTATTTTCCACATTTTTTATTGCTACAGTACAGTCGTACATATTGGGGGGATTTGTTGTTACATGCATACAGTATGACATCATAATTTGGCCAACATTACTTCCTAGCACTTCCCCCTCCCTCCCTCCCTCCAGGAAGGGGTTTTATAACTTTAATGATGGGTGTCCCTTAATACTTGAAACCACAGTTTGAAACTGCCCTTCGAAAGTACAGTCGGGCAGCTTTTCCACCCTGCCCTCTTCCTCCTTGGTCCAAGGCTGAGCTTGTTTCATCTTCTTTCCACAGGCAGCAGAGGAGTAGCCTTAGGCAGGGTTGATGTTTTAAGCTGGCCATGAAAGAATGGACATTTTTTTAAGCTGTCTGTTTTATCTCAACTCCCTAAGGTTTCCCTCCCAGTAATGGGAACAAAGCCCTTAAAGCTGTTCCAGGAAACAGCCCCAAACAGAGAGTAAAAGAGTAAATTGAGCCTGATAGCCAGATAGTGCTCAAACAGTAGGATTACCAGAAACTATTGACCAGAATCTACAGCCTGTTGTAAAACATTGTGAAACATGTTGTCAGCAAACCCAGACCCCCTTTGAAATTTCCCGGCAGCTTTGTTCCCCCTTTTCCCCCTTTCATGTGTGACCCCTCCCGATGTGTGGTTTCTGCCTTTATAAACCTACAAGATTTTCTGCTAGGGACTCGACTCCTCGAGTTGGGTCCCAGCGCGCTGGAATAAACACCTCTTGCGGTTTGCATCAAGTGACGCCTCCTGCGGCTGATTGGGGTTGCCGTCCATCCATGGGACAGAGTTGGGGTTTCCTTTTTGGGGGGCCTTACAGCCAGACTATGTCACCCTCTGAGGGCAGGGGTGCCTTGATGTCTTGCTTGTTCCCCAGGTGAGAAGGAGATCACCTTTAGGACCTGAAAAAAATCAAGTGCTGCGACTTACTTTATTACACGCTGCAAACATGCTCGCTGCCTCAGGGGGTCTCTCTCGTTCCTTGCCTTGCTCCTGCTTTTCCTCTGTGAGTCTCTTTTGCTCCCAGTGATGTTTCAGAACTAGAGTTTTTTCCTTGGTTTCTTTCTTTGTCCTTTTTCATGTTTCTCATTTACTGGATCTTTCCTGGTCAAGAAACTCATGTCTTGCCCTAGAATTGGGGCTGCCTCCCCTTCTGTCTCAATTTCTTTCTGAAGATGGAACACCTAGCTCTTGTTTTTCCATGTCTCTGTACTTGTTATTATTTCTGTATCTTTCTCACTTTTATGTGTTCTTTCTTTGTTTTGCTTTTCTTTTTCTTCTTTCCTCCTTTCTCAGTGTACCAGTCATGGTCATTTCATTGTTTATCTCTTCTTGTTTTATAAAGAAATATTTCTCCATCTTTCTCCTTTTTCCATTCTCTGTCATTTCTTTCTCCCTGATGCCCTCCCCCCATTTGTCTTCTTTTCCCTGCCTCGTCCAGTGGGAATCTGTATGACTGCCTCTCTATGTCAGAGAGAATTCATTTCTGTTCTGTGGTCGCAGACAGTGTAGTAATTCTCCTGGTCTCCAGATTGCCTCTCATGGTGTCGCTCTTCCCTCTTTTCATATCCTTTTGACTTGGAACTTTTGGTAGTATTTGGCACCGTGTCCTCTTTGCTAGATGACTGTCAGTGGGTTTGATTCCTGTGATGCTTGAGGTAATTCTTGGAGGTCTCTGTGACCTTTTCTCTTTCGCAGTTCTTTTTATCATCTCGCAGTTCATCATCCTTGTTGCTTTTGGCCTCAGAGTCACTGTCTGCATCTGTATTTTCCGTCTTCGTGCCAGTTTGCTAATGCATTGCTCCTGTGGTACTGGATTTACTTCACTGGCATAACCTCTTGATTTCTCTTCTCTTTCCCTAGACCTGGCTTCATGAAAGCTGCATTTAGGCATTTCCTCTTCTTCTGCTGCTTGATTTAATAGGTGCCTATAAAAATTCCTCCACTGAGGACTTTCTCAAAATTCTAGTGCAGCAGCCCTCTCTCTTTCTTCCTCTTCAGCTCTCTCTTGTAGTATTTTCTTATAAGCAGATGTCACAAATGCCTCTTTATCATTAAATTCTCCATTTTCCATTTTTTATTTTCTCTGTATTTTCTTTTCTCTTTTTTTCCTAATCTCAACTGCTTTTAATAAGTTGTAAATATACTTGGGCTTCTGATCTTTTCTTGAAAACAACTTGGGATTACTTTATTCCTCCCCACCATGGCATTCCATCATAAATACTGTCATATTCATACTTAGTAGAACCTTCTACAAGGGTCTACTGAATTTTTAGTTTTATCTGGATCGTGGCCTGCTTCTCAGCAGCTTCTCTCTGAAGTCTCTCACTTACTTGATTTTGCTTCTCTAGAGTCACCATCTTGCTCCTGTCTGCTAAATGTGACCAACACTGATGTGACATTCTCATGATTTTTCAAATATTATTTTATAATGTCGGTCTCTTGGCAAAGATCTTATATCTCTTGAATCCTCCTGTCAGACCAAACTTATTAGGCCTCACTTTCAGGACATTCTTTCAGCTGTGCTCTATCTGGACTGTATTAATCATGTTTCCCACCCTGATCCACCTCTCTTGTAGTTTTTCTTGTTTGTGTTCCCCATGCTATCCCTTTCTTCTCTGTTGTACTCTGAGAAAAGGATCTGATGGTTTGTTGCCCATGCTGTCTTTGTATTTGAGACCTGAATTTAGGTCATGGAGAAGGTGGTACCAGAAAGAACACTGACCCTGTTGAAGTATCTTAACCATAGAACAAGGGTCTGGAGTTGTGTGATATACAAGTTCCATTCATTTCTAAGATTCACCGACTTTCTTGGGAGATTATCTTCATTGATTGGGTTCACCCTGTCCCCATAATTCCTTTACATCCATTTTTCTTGGTAATTGTTTACAGGGAATGCCTGAGTTTCCTTATCAGAGCATGACTGTCAGTGGGTTGGGCTTGGCCCTGGGAAGAATGGAGGAGAAAATGTGGTGATTCCTCTCCCTCCTTGACAGCCAGAGCTGTGTAGAATTATATCTCTACTGTCACCCTGACTTATTTAATCAGACCTTGGTGCTAAATCTCTAAGATGCTGTGCTGAGTGACAGAGTCTAGATGCACAACAATACACACCATGGTTCTATTTATTTGAAATTCTAGAAAAGATATACCAATGGTAACAGAAGCATGTTAGTAGTTGCTTGGGTTGAGGGATGGGAGGATCTAAAGGAACAGGAGGGAACTTTTGAGGGGTACAGAAATGCTCTATATTTTATTTGTGGCAGTAGTTACTAAAATGTGTAAATTTGCCAAAACCATTAAAACTATACACTTAAACTGGTTTTGTTGTATATAAAATATGCCTCAGGAAAATTGATTTGAAAGTCAGGCCATGGTGATGAGAATGGAGCAGAGAATGGATACAAAGGAATTTTGTTCCAAAGAACAAAGGTTCTCTGGTCCGGATTACAAGACTGGAAAATACCTGTTTTGATGACCAGAAACCCAGGGCTGATGGAAGCTACCAAGTATATATATCTCTTAGTTTTATGGTAATATGCACATTAACATAGTACATGCCACAACATAGCAGTTACATTGCTACACCCTTGTTCTCGTGCCCTACTCTGTACTCCTTAGTTATGGGAAACCTTGTAATTGTTGCCTAAAGATTTTTGTATGTGCCAGAGTTTTATCTAAAATCTAAGCTCCTAGAAGCCATCAATTAGGACTTTGGGTTTTGTTGTTGTTGTTGTTGTTGTTTAAAATAGCTCTAAGGTGCTCAGTGCCGTTGAGTTTGTTCATTATTAGTTCAATTATATGTCAATAGATCATCATGCACTCTACAGTCTGGTATCTTACACTTGAAATTAGGTACTGATGACATCAAGACTCAGAAGCCTCAGAAAGGCTACTCTAGTGGTGCTTGTGCAGCAAGATGGAGTTCCTGAGCAGCAGTGCCATAGGACCCGGCACCAGTGATGGTGGAAGCTAGCTCTGGTTTGGCCCAGAAAACTCTTAGTGAATCAATGACCCACTGACTAACCTATAATAAGTTATTTTGGGATTTCAGTGAGCTGAGACTTATTTTGTGGTATGAAACCAAGTAAGCTAATAGATCCCAGAAAGGCGTGTATACATGTCTTGGTATTCTTTAAAGTAGGATAGTTTGTGTAGAGTCAGTAAATTTTTGGTTTTCCCCTTTTCAGAGAAGAGGAAGAAGTAGGGGAAAGCAAACAGACATAGGAAAACCATATACATTGTCTTTGACTAAAGACTCATTCTATTTTAGATATAGTCAATACCAAGATATTTTATTGGCTCATAATACAGAGTTAAATTAGATGAAGTCTTCCAGATACTCATAATGCAGAGTTAAAATTAGGTAGATGAATCTACCAGATACTAAAATAGTATACCTTCCCCAAAGGACAACATCCTGCCCTACATTCCACCCTATGTGGGACCCCTTCTGTGACTCTCATGGTAGTTGGGGCCAGCAAACTCAATACCATGTAGTGAACAAACTCCTGTTTGTTGCTTCAACAAACTCCTTGTGATTCTTGTTTACAAGTCCCCTTCTGTGGTCTAGAACATCATAGATCAAGTTTACCTCTGAATATGTCATGGCTCTTCAGATGTTCTTTAGTTCCACATTAAGAGACTGCTTCTCAAACCTCAGTGTGAGACAGAAACCCTTCGTAACCTTGTTTAAATGTAGATTCCTGAGTGTGGAAAGTTTGATTCAGTAGGTCTCGGTTGGGATCTAGGAGTTCTGGGTGGTTCTGCTACAAGTGGTTTATGACTCCAATTTTTTGTCTGCTGTATGCCCTCTGATGGATTGGGGGCTAGGGATAAGAAAACAAACAGTAACAGACATTTCTCAAAAATATACACATAGCTAAGAAAAACATGGAAAAACATTTAACATCTTTAGCGGTCATGGAAATGTGCATCAAAATTCCAATGGTCACTTCATACCCACTAAGATGGCTAGAATAAAAAACATAAAAAGTATCAGGGCTGGGGTTGCAGTTCAGTGGTAGAGCAATTGCCTAGCACATGGGAGGCACTGGGTTTGATTCTTGGTACCACATAAAAATTAATAAGTAAAGTAAAGGTGTTATGTCAATCTACAACTAAAAAATATTAAAAAAATAAGTATCAGATGTGGAGAAATTGGAACCTTTATATGCTCCTGACAGGAATGTAAAATGATGTGACCACTTTGCAAAACAATCTGGCTGTTCCTCAAAACATTAAATATAGGATTATCGTATGACTCAGCAGTTACTTTGGGGTATATGCCTAGAAGATAAAAACTTATGCCCGCACAAAAACTTGTGTACAGATGTTTATTGCAGCATTAGTTATAATAATGAAAGGTGGAAACTGTTCACATGGCCATTAGCTGACCAAGTTATGGAACCAACCTAACTGTCTGTCAACAGGTCAATGGATAGAAAAAATGGCATATATATACAATGGAGTGTTCCTGAGCACAAAAATGAACAAAATGATATCATTTGCAATAAAATGGATGGAACTTCAGAGTGTTATGAAATGTATCAGATTTGGAAAGTCAAGGGTCCTGTTTTGTTTATTTTTCATATGTGGGTGCCAGAGAGATAAAAGGAAAAAGAGGGTCTCTCATGAAATTAAAAGGACCAATAGAATAGAGGAAAGGGGCCATGGGGAAGGAGGAGGGGACAGAAAGGAGAAGTACTGGGGAATGAAATTGACCAAATTATGTTATATGCATATATGAATATGTCATAATGAATCCCACTATTACATAAATTATAGTATACCAATAAAAATTAAAAATATTATTGTAAGTGAAAGAAACCAATCACAAAAGACCTATTCCATTTATATGAAATATACAGAATAGGTAAATCATAGAGGCAGAAAATGGGTTAGTGGTTGCCAGGGAAGGTGGGAAGGGGGATGGGAGTGACTGCTCATGATTATGGGGTTTCTTTAGGGATTGTATTAGTTTTCTAGGACTGACTTAAGAAAATAGCACTCCTGGGTGGTTTGAACAACAGAGATTTATTTTCTCTGAGTTCTAGAGCCTGGAAGTCCATGATGGAAGTGCTGACAGGTTGGTCTCTGCTGAGGTGACTTTCCTTGGCTTGTAGTTGGCCCCCTTTTGGCTCTGTCTTCACGTGGTCTTTCCTGTGTGTGCAAGAGTTCCCCTGGTGTCTCTGTTTCTCTCTTCTTTTAAGGACACCACTCACTGATTAGGCTTACTCTAATGACTTCATTCTAATTAAATCACCTGAATACATGTAACTTCCAAATAACTGTCATATTCTAATATATTGTGAGTTAGGACATAAGCATAAATTTTGGGAGAACACAAGTCTGTAACAGGGATGATGAAAATGTTCTAAAATTAAATATTTGTAATGTTGCAAAATCCTGGGGATATGCTAAAAACCACTAACTTATATGCTTTAAAAAGGTGAATTTAATGGTATGTGAATTATAAATAAAACTGTTATAAACCATATGATTACATGATCAATGTAACACTACATCAGGTACTACCAGAAGAATGAGAAGTTATACTCCATATATGTATAATATATCAAAATACATTTTACCATCATATATAACAATTAAAATCTATTATACAATAAAAACTATTATAAACAAAAAGAAAATTAGAACATGAATCTTGCCTTCAAATAACTTACAGTCCAGTCAGGCAAACAAAGATGTAAATAGGCACTTGCAGTCACTTAGAGGGCATGCTAGGTGGAGGTGCACTTACTCCATTTTTAAAGATTGAAGACCTCTAGAGGAGAAAACAGGAGTCAGATTTATAGGATGAATATGAATCAGACTGAGAAAGGGTAAAGAGAGGATGTCCCCCATGGAAACTGGCATATGCAAGGAGCTATATAATGTGGGTCTCCTGCCACTTATTATTAGCCTAATCTTTTTTCAATTAAAATCAAAATTTAAACTGTTGGTTAAAGATTGTCTGCTGCATTTATATTCCAATCTCTCCACCAACTTTGGACAATTACCTGAGCAATCAGTCTTGGTTTTCTTGTCTGAAAAATGGGAAAAATAATAAGTATATGGAATATAAGTTTCAATAAATGTAATGGTCTCAAATGAAAAGCTTCTGGATGGCACAGGAAACAGGAGCATGGAAAGGTAGCCTACAGAATGGGAGAAAATCTTTTCCAGTCACTCTTCTGACAGGGGATTAATATTCAGAATATATAACAAACTCAAAAAACTTAACACCAAGAAAACAACCTAATCAATAAATGGGCAGATACTCTAAACAGACATTTCTCAAAAGAAGAAATACAAATGGCCAAAAAATGTTCAACATCCTTATTAATTAGGGAAATGCAAACCAAAAAAATGAAAAAAATGTTCAACATCCTTATTAATTAGGGAAATGCAAACCAGAACTACACTGAGATTTCGTCTCGCTTTAGTTAGAATGGAAACAAATAATAAGCCAGGTGCTCGCACATAATCCTGTAATCCCAGTGGTTTGGGAGGCTGAGGCAGGAGGATCCCAAAAGCCAGGCACTAAGCAACTCAGTAAGACCCTGTCTCCAAATAAAAAAATACAAAATAGGGCTAGGGGTGCGACTCATTGGTCCCTGGGTTTAATCCCTGGTACCACCCCCCAAGAAAAAGAATATAAATAATAGTAATTGCTGGCAAAGATGTGGGGAAAAGGCACACTTTACTTTGGTGGGACAGCAAATTAGTATAACCACTTTGGAAAGCAGTATGAAGATTCCTCAAAAGACTAGGAATGGAACCACCATTTGACTCCATTATCCCACTCCTTGGTACTTAGTCAAAAGAACCAAAATCAGCGTACTATAGTGATACATGCATATTAATATTTATATCAATGCAGTTCATAGTGGTCAAGTTATAGAACTAACCCAAGTGCCAGTCAACAACTGAGTAGATAAAGAAAATGTGGTGTATGTACATACAGCGAAGTTTTATTCAGCCATAAAGGATGAAGTCAAGACGTGCTGATAAAAGCATTGAACTTGAGGACATTATGCTGAGTGAAATAAGCCAGACTCAGAAAGTCAAGGATTGAATGTTTTTCTCATGAAAATTGGTGGTGGTGAGGGAAGTAGTGGACTAGAGGAAGAGGGAGGGAAGAGGAATGAGAAAGGGGAGGAACTGTGGAATGAAATTGACCAAACTAGGCTATAAGCATGTATGAATGTATCACAACAAATTTCACTTCTATGTGTAACTATAATCCACCAATTGAAAAATAATAAATAAATAGAGTAGAGTAAAGGAAAGGGGCTGGGGGAGGAAGGGAAAGGGGAAGTATGAGGGATTGAAATGGAGCATATTATATGCATATATGAATGCATAATATAATGAACTACACTATTATGTATAACTTTAATGTACTAATAAAAACATTTAAAAACCAAAGCTGTAAGGAAATATAAAAATAAAAATAACTATGGTTCTAAGTCTTAAAGGAAGGACACAGAAAACATTCTTAGCACGATTTTGCTAGTTACTGCTAAAAATGTTAGCTCTCTCTCCTTTTTCTTCTATTCCTTGGATCATCTGATTTTAAGACCCCTTACCATCTTAGTCATCATTGCATGAGCTAACCTGGGTAAAAATATTCCCTTTGACATGAGATTCCCAGGTCTGAGCACAAGAGACCTGTTGGAGGCAAGTCTATTGATAATAAAGCCTCTTATATGTTTCCAAGTCAGCTTAGAATCTCAGGAGCAATTTTAGTAGTCATGCCACATGGTTGTCACATACTGAATTTATGGGGGGCACAATTCTGCTTTCCATAACTCTCCTCAGAGTTTTTAGAGACAAGTCTTTCTGCTCTTAAGCCAGGTGTCACAAGTCTTAGATTTGAGAATTTTCCTGATTCTTAAATGTAGAACTTCATGTTTGTTCTTGTAAAATGCATTCTTACTCATCTTCAGCGCATATTCCAGCTTCTTCAATCATTTTGAAAAATTGATTCTGCCCATGTCTACTGATTACGGCTGCCTGGCTTTGTGTCATCTATAAACTTGGTAAATATGTCTTTTTTTAAATTTATTTTTATTGTAAACAAATGGGATACATCTTGTTTCTCTGTTTGTACATGGAGTAGAGTCTTTTTAAGTCTTCGTTCAAGTCATAAATCAAATGTTGGTAAAGGTATCCTTAGGGATAGATTCCACTAGCATTACAAGAGGTACCACCTGAAAAATGGCCTTTAATACAAGACTTTAGTACATTTGTTCTGCTTCTTCAACCATCCGTGAATGAATCCACATGAAGATTTCATCTCTCCCATATTTAAAATGATATCAGAAGATTTTATTCTTTGACATCTGTTAACATGGTGACAGTAAGTGGGCTGAAATCATGATATAGCACTACTAATTGCTTCTCTCTGATCTACCAATCAAGTAACCCTCTCATAAAAAAGAAATTAGGTTAATTTGGCTTATTCTCCATAAACCCATGTGAGTCCCTGCTGGCTGCTGTTTCATGTTTTAAATGCTTACAAGCCATCTGTTTAATCATCAGTTCTTCAAATTTGCCAGAGATTTATGTCAGGATTATTGCTGTACAATTTTTGAAAGATAATTTGTATGAAAATTGGAACATGTGCGTGGAGAGAAAGTACTTCACCCTTCTTTCCTGATTTTTCAGATTATCAATCATGTGCAGAGAATGTATTTTGGAGCTGAGTTCTCAATGTGTAGCTTATTGGGCTCTGATTTTATAACCTCAGAGGGCAGCATACTGTACTGATAAAGTATCCAGGATTCAGAAGTAGGGTTCCAGTGGTCTGCAGAATGGGACAAAATCTTTGCCAATGACTCTTCTGACAGTGAATAAATGTCCAGAATATATAAAGACCTTAAAAAACAACATCAAGAAAAAACAAATTTACCCAATCGAATAAATGTGTAAATGAACTAAACACATCACTCAAAAGAAAAATACAAATGATCAACAAACATAAAAAATGTTCAACAGCCTTAACAATCAGGGAATTACAAATCAAAACTCTTCTGAGATTTTTATCTCCAGATAGAATGGAAATCATCAAAAATATAAAAATAAATGCTGGTGAGGATGTGGGGCTAAATACACTTGTGTATTGTTATTGTGTATTGAACTGCAAATAAGCACAATCACTCTCAAAAGAATTCTATCAGTGATGTTACTATCAATAGCAACCACAGTGTTAATAAAAAGACTAGTCCTAATGATGATGATGCTGCATTTTATGAAGTTTGGAATTAACTTTGAAGCTCAACAAGAGCTACAACTTTTGAAAGCATATTTATGTTCTTTTCCCTCTTTCCTTTTTCCACCTATTCTTGCTGGTCTTAATTTTTTGCTTTATTATATAAGTTATGTGAAATCATCTGTGCAATAGGGCTGAGTGTAAATACATTAAAGTAATAAATTCTGTAATGAGAAATGTTTGAAGGATGAGTGGGTAGCTGTAATTTATCACTGCTGGGAACAAAACAAGAAGAAAACACTGAAAACTGCAGTTTAAAGAATAAGAGCCAAACATGAGTAAGATTTTCCTAATGGTGTTTTTTTTTTGTTTTTTTTTTTTTTTTTTTTTAGCTTTTAAGTTTTTACAGACTGCATTTTGATTCATTGTACACAAATGGGGTACATAATTTCCTTTCTGTGGTTGGACACAATGTAGATTCATACCATTCGTGTAATCACACATGTACTGCAGGCTCTCTGAGTTCCAGTGTCCTGATCTGTATGATGAGCAGGCCCCCAATCAGTCATAGTCCCCAATCCTCGGTTGTCACATGAGATCTCATGGGTTGTAAGGGTAGGAAGAGACGCATGCCACTCACTCAGCTGCTCCTCTTATCGGCCCTCTCCCCCAAGCCTGTGAAGAGCTCTGGGACAGTCTTCTGGACTTCTGTGTGCTTGAAACTTGCTGGTCCTTACCCCTGGATAAGCAGCCTCAGCTATCACCTGGGACCTTGTTAGAAATGTTGACTTCTCAGGCTATACCTTAGAACTGCTGATTTGGAAATTTAAATTTTTATTATTCTTAAATGACACATCATACTGTACATATTTATGGGGTACAGTATATTATCATTCAATACATGTATAATACATTATGTGATCAGAATAATTGGCATATTTATCATTTTAGTACAATTTTAGTCATTTATCATTCTTTGTTGAAAAATTCAAAATCCTTTATACTAGCTATTTTGAAATATACAATTAATAGTTTTCAGTTATTCTTGCTATAGAACATTAGAAGTCATTTCTGTATTCAGCTGCATCTCTATACCCTATCCTCTGTTCATCACCCTCTTCCCCAACCCTTCCAAGTCTCTGATGTCCACTATTCTACTCTGGAAGCAGCATTTAACAGATCCTATGGTGATTAGGACACAGTAAAATTTGAGAAGCACTCTTCTAATACCCTGTGGCCCTTCTTTGAGGCTTATTCAAATATCATACCTTATTCTAACGTTTTTATTCAGTCTGTATATGAAAACACTTTGATTTATCCTCAAGTAAATTTCAGAAGTTCTAGTAACAAACTAAAAGAAAACCATACCCAAGGCCCACCCCCTTTTTTTTAATGTCCTTTGTTCGGTGTTGTGACCTAAGGAGATAGCCTTTTTTGCCAAGTTCCTTTGGATTACTTTGGCATGCAGGACAAACTGCACAGCTCTCTGTGAGCTATATTAAATGCACAGTGTCCAAAGCATTCTTCCTTAGCCAGGCTCTCCTCACCTTTCTGTCTCTGAAAAATGAAGGTTTGTGTAATCAGAGACAGGTTAGCCACATCTCTGTCTCCTCCTCTTACACAGTCTACAGTGACTTTTTCATGTGTTACAAATCAATGACTAAATCCATAGCCTGTCATTCAGGGAAACCGTATCTGTCTTGATAGATAGTAGATTCTAATTGGCACTCTATTGTTAGGTGAGGCCCCAGCTTTTTAGATGCACAAAAACAGACTTTTATTTCCAGATAAGTACTACTCGGCAAAAATATAAGACCTAGTATCAGTTGTTTAAACCCTCTAATGGGAATATGCTAATGCAGTTTCATTTTCCTCTCCTACCATCTCAAAATAAGTGCAGTAACAGCTTGCTTTATGCTACAGTTAAAGAAAATGTTTAAGCTCAAGCCCATATATTTACCATGCTGTTGACGTAGAGACTGAAATTTAGAATTACAAACATGTTGCTACTTTGTCATTTGCTACAGATAAAATTATGAGAGTTTATTTCATCGAAACCCTAGATTATTTTTTATTTTATTTTTTGAGCACCAGACTTCTTGCCTGGATCATCATTTAATTTTACTTTAAACAGTGTTTATCTTTTGATGGTTTTACCTAGTCAAGGAAATGGAGCTTATCACTTTTTGTTGCCTCTTAAAACTCAATTTGTCACTGTGTCTTGATTTCATGGTAGGTTTTTGCATCACATCTACTTATCTCATGAAATCCACAATTCCAGTATTTTTTCATAATATTCAAAATAAAGGGCTGGGGTTGTGGCTCAGTAGTAGAGCACTTGCTTAATGTATGAGGCACTGGGTTTAATCCTTAGCACTGAATACAAACAAATAAATAAAATAAAGGTCCATCCATAACTAAAAAAAATTAATAAAATGCAACAACAAAAAATCCCCACAAAATAAAAATCTAACATGAATCATTTATTAGAATATTGCATTTTGAATATCAAGTTAACATTAATGGCAAGTGTGGGGCATGTAGCAATCATAACAAAAGCTGACCCAATTATCTATGGCAAATTATTTTTTTATATCCTTACTGACATTGTCATGATCCTTAATTTCCTTGATGACATAAACAGAATCTATGTTCAAAACTCAGTACTTTTGAAAGTGTGACAAATTAGTGGTTTGTTGCCTGGAGTATTAATGTTATCATGGCTATTTTTATTTTTAAAGCTTATTGCTACTTCTCCATTGCTCAATTTTTAAAAAATGAGTTTTGTGCAGTTGAACTTTTAAAAAACTGGCCCTCAAACATACAAAATTACAAGGGCTTTTGGTACCCAGGGTTATGGTATTCAGGACAACCTCAACAATGTAGATTTCACCACCTTTCTAGTAAAGTTCTGAGAAACATTTCTCCCTCTTCTCTGTAGTGTGTCTTCCAAAACCTCAAATTTGGGTCTTCATAATTGGCAATAGTTGACTACTGGTAAGATTTTTCTGTAACTCTCCAGCGATAATTAATGAAGAACAGATGTAGCTTCATTAGTGCCTCATCAAAAGCAAGACCAGGACAAGGTTTTAGTTTTTGTTTTCTTTTTCTCTCCAAGGCTAAGTAGGGGAAAAGAGTAGTTGGCAGGAGTTTTTGGTCTTTGAAAAATGATTTGAAAAATGAAAAATTTTATATTATTTTCATTATTACATGGTAAAATTTTCTATCTTGAAACAGGAAAGAAGGAAACTTAAATTTGGAGACAAAAGTTTGTTCTTCAGAGTTGCTCCTTCACCGGTACATAACAACTTTGCTGTAACTCAGTTACTTCTGAGGGCTTCATTATCTGCCCTCTGAGAGTTACATCAAGCTTCAAAATTATACAAACACATAAATTGTCTCAAAATTGGGAAAAAATTGAGAGACAGATTGGGTAGCTTTGTGCTTCTCTAAAGGTGGTTATAGCAGGTGTTATCATTTCTCTGAGATTTTGTGAAACAACTGAGGTAACAATTTATCAGGTTGCAATAACTGCCATTTTTCTTTGTGCTGATGTTCTTGTCAGCTCCCATGAGTAAATTAGATTCCAGACAAGAGCTATTCCATCATGTATGGTAGAAAGCAAATTTTTATAAAATTTCATCTTCTGATTGATGCTCAGCTGATAATGTGTTTAAAAGGGGAAAATATCATGCACAGAAGTTTGGCCTCCTACTACCTTTGCCTGCAGCATTTGGGGTGGACTTCATTTTGATCTTGATCATCACCAAAACTTTTCTGGAGCATCTAGATGTGCCAAAAATTGTGTGAGACCCTGAAATGAACAAAATTTAATTATTATCAGTCAAAGGAAAGACAAATAAATGAATATAATAATGCACAGTGTTTGAATTGCTGTGGTGGACCAAGGCAAATTTTGAAGGGTCAGGAATATGCAAGCTTGATTCCATTCAAACACATCAGATACTACCAGGAGCTAGGAATTCCACTTGAATAAAGTATGATTCTGGCCTTTAAATCCAGTAAAGGAAATCATTGTATTAGCCAAAAATGTAAATAGTTGTCACAGGATGCAGAGGGAGAGGCCTCGGACCTGGAGGGATCAAAAGGTTTTGAGATGAAAGCTTTCTACAGTGCTTCAGCATGAATAAATGTGAACTATGTTTCTTGGAACTCGTTTTACCTCTTCCAAAAATTGTGAGCAACTTTGAGCTTCTAGCACCTAATGACTTCATTCTTAGTTTATTAAATTTGAGGCTTCAGACTATGTAAAACAAAGTTATCTTTATAACTCCTGCCTATCACCAGACAATTATAGTAAAAGGAATATTTATTAAAACTTTCAGGAGGCCTCTTCATTTCCCACACGTCACAATTATATCACATGCATAAACCAGTCACTGGCAAGAATAGGATTATATGATTAGCTTAGATCAATTAGGATTCACTCAAGGGTCAAGGAAGAGGGCCCTTCCTTCCAGAGCATATGATATGGAGTGATGTGAGGTGATGACTGTGTGGAGATCACCATGAATGTTTCTTAAAATAATGAAGCCATACTATTCAATGGTGTTGCCTATCTGTGTAAATAAGAAAATGAAAATTTCCTCATCATTTTGTCTCAAAGTGGGGGAGAAAGAGTGGAGAGAGGAAGAGCCATGACAGGTTTTGAAGGGGAAATTATAATTGACCCTGCATGCATTCCTAGTTTTAAAGAAAACTTCTATTTTTAAAAAAATTGTATGCTTTTATTAGTGCATTATGGTTATACAAAGATTTTTGTTCATTCTGACATAATTATATATGAATGGGATTTAATGTTCTCCATTTCAGTCCCTAGTGCTCTCCCTTTTCTCTTCCCTCCCCCTATTTTTCTTCCTCTACTCTATTGGTCTTTATTTATTTGTTTATTTATATTAATTAGTATTTTATAGATATACATAAAGATGGAACTCACTGTGGTGTATTTATCCATGCACATAGTGTAATTTTGTCAAATTCTTTATGCATTTCCTCTCCTTTCTCATCCCTATATCCTTCCCTTTGATCTCCTTCTATGCCACTAATCTTCCCTTTATCTTTTTGATATCTGGCCCCCACCTAATTTTTTTTTTACTTTTCTCTAGCTTATGCATATGAGAGAAAACATTTGACCCTTGATTTTCTGAGTCTGGCTTATTTCACTTAGTATGATGTCCTCCAGTTCCATCCGTTTACCAGCAAATGTCATAATTTAATTTTTATTTATGGCTTAGTAAAACACCAGTGTTTTACCACATTTATTAATACTCATCTATTTACAGACACCTGGATTGGTTCCATAACTTCACTATTGTGAGTTGCATTGGTACAAACATTACTGTGTACCATTATGGCATGCTTGTTTTAGTTCTTTTGAATAAATACTGAGGAATGGGATCACTGGGTCATATAGTGTGACCATAGTCACTTCCAGTCCTAGTCTTTTGAGAAATCTCCATATTGCTTTTGAGAGTGATTGTGCTAATATGCAATTCTACCAACAATGTATGAGTTTACTTTTCCTGCCAAATCCTCACCAGCATTTACTATTATTTGTATTCTTGATGATTGCCAGTCTGAATGGTATGAGATGAAAGCTTTGTGGTTTTGGTTTTCATTTATTGTTAAGGATGTTGAACATTTTTTTTCATATATTTGGTGGGCATTTGTATTTCTTCTATTGAGAAATGTCTACTTAGTTCTTTTGCTGTTTATTGATTGGGGCCTTTATAGATGTTAAGCTCTTTAAGTTCTTCATACTTTCTGGATATTAATCCTGAATCAGAGGAGTAACTGGTCCTCATTATTTCTTTTTTTTAATTTATTTTAATTAAAAATCATAAATTTACATACAGCAATGTTATTCGATTCATTCTGTTATTTTTTCCCCTTCCCCCCTACCCCTCCCACCCCTCTTTTCCCTCTATACAGTCCTTCCTTCCTCCATTCTTACCACCCTCCTTATCCCTAACCCTAACCCTAACACTAACCCCTCCTACACCCCCTTATATGTCCTCATCCGCTTATCAGCGAGATCATTTGTCCTTTAGTTTTTTGAGATTGGCTTATCTCACTTAGCATGATATCCTCCAATTTCATCCATTTGCCTGCCAATGCCATAATTTTATCATTCTTCATGGCGGAGTAATATTCCATTGTATATATAAATATATATACCACAGTTTCTTTATCCATTCATCAACTGAAGGGCATCTAGGTTGGTTCCACACTCTGGCTATAGTGAATTGAGCAGCTATGAACACTGATGTGACTGTATCTCTGTAGTATGCTGATTTTAAGTCCTTTGGGTATAGGCCAAGGAATGGGATAGCTGAGTCAAATGGTGGTTCCATTCCAAGCTTTCTGAGGATTCTCCATACTGCTTTCCAGAGTGGCTGAACTAATTTGCAACCCCACCAGCAATGTATGAGTGTACCTTTTTCCCCACATCCTCGCCAACACCTATTGTTGCTTGTGTTCTTGATAATCACCATTCTAATTGGGGTGAGATGAAATCTTAGGGTAGTTTTGATTTGTATTTCTCTTATTACTAGAGATGGTGAACATTTTTTCATATATCTGTTGATTGCTTGTATATCTTCTTCTGTGAAGTGTCTGTTCATTTCCTTAGCCCATTTGTTGATTGGATTATTTGTATTCTTGGTGTAGAGTTTTTTGAGTTCTTTATAGATTCTGGAAATTAGCGCTCTATCTGAAGTATGAGTGGCAAAGATATTCTCCCACTCTGTAGGCTCTCTCTTCACATTACTGATAGTTTCCTTTGCTGAGAGAAAGCTTTTTAGTTTGAATCTATCCCAGTTGTTGATTCATGCTTTTATTTCTTGTGCTATGGGAGTCCTGTTAAGGAAGTCTGCTCCTAAGCCAACAAGTTGAAGGTTTGGACCTACTTTTTCTTCTATAAGATGCAGGGTCTCTGGTCTGATTCCGAGGTCCTTGATCCATTGTGAGTTGAGTTTTGTGCAGGGTGAGAGATAGGGATTTAGTTTCATTCTGTTGCATATGGATTTCCAGTTTTCCCAGCACCATTTGTTGAAGAGGCTATCTTTTCTCCATTGCATATTTTTGGCACCTTTGTCTAGTATGAGAAAATCGTATTTATTTGGGTTTGTGTCCATGTCCTCTATTCTGTACCATTGATCTACCTTTCTATTTTGGTACCAATACCATGCTGTTTTTGTTACTATTGCTTTGTAATAGCGTTGAAGATCTGGTATTGCGATACCCCCTGCTTCGCTCTTTCTACTGAAGATTGCTTTAGCTATTCTGGGTTTCTTATTCTTCCAGATGAATTTCATAATTGCTTGCTCTATTTCTGTAAGGTACACCATTGGGATTTTAATTGGAATTGCATTGAATCTGTATAGCACTTTTGGTAGAATGGCCATTTTGGCAATATTAATTCTGCCTATCCAAGAACATGGGAGATCTTTCCATCTTCTAAGGTTTTCTTTAATTTCTTTCTTTAGTGTTCTGTAGTTCTCATTGTAGAGGTCTTTCACCTCTTTTGTGAGATTGATTCCCAAGTATTTTTTTTTTCAATGCTATTGTGAATGGGGTAGTTTTCCTAATTTCTCTTTCTGAAGATTCATCACTTATGTATAAAAATGCATTGGATTTATGAGCATTGATCTTGTAACTTGCTACTTTACTGAATTCACTTATGAGTTCTAAGAGTGTTCTGGTGGAATTTCCAGGTTCCTCTAAATATAGAATCATGTCATCAGTGAACAGGGATAGTTTGAGTTCTTCTTTTCCAATTCGTTTCCCTTTAATTTCTTTGGTTTGTCTAATTGTTCTGGCTAGAGTTTCAAGGACGATGTTGAATAGAAGTGGTGAAAGAGGGTATCCCTGCCTTGTTCCAGTTTTTAGGGGGAATGCTTTCAGTTTTTCACCATTTAGAATGATATTAGCCATGGGCTTAGTGTAGATGGCCTTTACAATGTTAAGGAATGTTTCCACTACCCCAATTTTTTCTAGTGTTTTGAGCATGAAGGGATGCTGTATTTTATCGAGTGCTTTTTCTGCATCTATTGAAATAATCATGTGATTCTTAACTTTTAGTCTGTTGATATGGTGAATGACATTTATTGATTTCCGGATGTTGAACCAACCTTGCATCCCTGGGATAAAACCCACTTGATCGTGGTGCACTATCTTTTTAATATATTTTTGTATGCGATTTGCTAAAATTTTGTTGAGCATTTTTGTGTCGATGTTCATTAAGGATATTGGTCTGAAATTTTCTTTCCTTGATGTGTCTCTGTCTGGTTTAGGTATCAGGGTGATATTGGCTTCATAGAATGAGTTTGGGAGGGTTCCCTCCTTTTCTATTTCATGGATTACTTTGAGGAGTATTGGAATGAGCTCTTCTTTAAAGGTTTTGTAGAACTCGGCTGAGAACCCATCTGGTCCCGGACTTTTCTTTGTTGATAGGCTTTTGATGACCTCTTCTATTTCATTGCTTGAAATTGATTTATTTAAGTTGTGTATGTCCTCCTCGTTCAGTTTAGGTAATTCATATGTCTCTAGAAACTTGTTGATATCTTCGAGGTTTTCTATTTTGTTGGAGTATAGATTTTCAAACTAGTTTCTAATTATGTTTTGTAGTTCACTCGTGTGTGTTGTGATATTTCCTTGTTAATTCCAAATTTTGGTAATTTGAGTTTTCTCTCTTCTTCTCTTTGTTAGTGTGGCTAAGGGTTTATCAATTTTGTTTATTTTTTCAAAGAACCAACTATTTATTTTGTTAATTTTTCTGATTGTTTCTTTTGTTTCAATTTCATTGATTTTGGCTCTGATTTTAACTATTTCCTGTCTTCTACTACTTTTGGTGTTGGTCTGCTCTTCCTTTCCTGGGGCTTTGAGCTGTAGTGTTAAGTCGTTTATTTGTTGATTTCTACTTCTTTCGTTGAATGCACCCCATGAAATAAATCTTCCTCTAAGTACTGCTTTCATAGTGTCCCAGAGATTTTGATATGACGTGTCTTTGTTCTCGTTTACTTCTAAGAATTTTTTTATTTCCCTCCTGATGTCTTCTGTTATCCATTCATCATATAATAGTGTATTATTTAATCTTCAGGTATTGGAGAAGTTTCTGTTTTTTATTCTGTCATTTATTTCTAATTTCAATCCATTATGATCTGATAGAGTACAAGGTAGTGTCTCTATCTTCTTGTATTTGCTAACAGTAGCTTTGTGGCATAAGACATGGTCTATTTTAGAGAAGGATCCATGTGCTGCTGAGAAGAAGGTGTATTCGTTCTTTGTTGGATGGTATATTCTATATAAGTCGGTTAAGTCTAAATTGTTGATTGTGTTATTGAGATCTATGGTTTCTTTATTCAATTTTTGTTTGGAAGATCTATCCAGTGGTGAGAGAGGTGTGTGTTAAAATCGCCTAGTATTATTGTGTTGTGTTCTATTTGATTTCTGGAATTGAGAAGGATTTGTTTGACTTACCTGGATGAGTCAATGTTTGGGGCATAGATGTTTATGATTGTTATATCTTGCTGATTTATGCTTCCCTTCAGCAGTATGTAATGTCCTTCTTTATCCCTTCTGACTAGTTTTCGCTTGAAGTCCACATTATCTGAGATGAGGATGGATACTCCGGCTTTTTTGCTGTGTCCGTGTGCATGGTATGTTTTTTCCCATCCTTTCACCTTTAGTCTATGGGTATCTCTTTCTATGAGATGAGTCTCTTGCAGGCAGTATATTGTTGGAGTTTTCTTTTTAATCCAAATGCCCGTCTATGTATTTTGATTGATGAGTTCAGGCCATTAACATTCAGGGTTATTATTGGGATATGATTTGTATTCCCAGTCATTTGACTCATTTTTGTTTTTTGACATGATTTGGTTTCTCCTTTATTTGGCTATTCCTTTAGGCTAGTTCCTCCCGTTGCTGATTTGCATCGTTGTTTTTCATTTCTTCCTCATGGAATATTTTGCTGAGAATGTTCTGTAATGCCGGCATTCTTTTTGTAAATTCCTTTAGCTTTTGTTTATCATGGAAGGATCTTATTTCATCGTCAAATCTGAAAGTAAGTTTTGCTGGGTATAAGATTCTTGGTTGGCATCCATTTTGTTTCAGGGCTTGGTAAATGTTGTTCCAGGTCCTTCTAGCTTTATTAGGGTCTGGATTGAAAAATCTGCTGATATTCTTATTGGTTTCCCCCTGAATGTAATTTGATTCTTTTGTCTCGCAGCCTTTAAAATTCTGTCTTTATTTTGTATGTTAGATATTTTCATAATAATGTGCTTTGGTGTGGCACATTAAATATTTTGTCTTCAATATCTGAGGTTCTGTCTTCCAGGTGTTCTATCCTATTGGTTATGCTTTCTATGGAGTTTTTAACTTGGTTTATTGTTTCCTTCATTTCAAGGATTTCTGTTTGGTTTTTTTTCAATATCTCTAACTCTTTATTGAAATGATCTCTTGCTTCCTGTATTTGCTCCTTTAACTGTTGATTGGTGCGATCATTTAATGCTTGCATTTGCTCTTTCATCTCCTCGTTTGCTTCCCTGATTGTTTTAATTATGTACATTCTGAACTCCCTTTCTGACATTGCTTCTGCTGTGCTGTCATTGGGTTTTATTGATATAGTATCTAGGTTTGTTTGGGACATTTTCTTTCCTTGTTTTCTCATATTGGTCAGATATCAGTGGGACTCTGAGATATTGCAGAATTCTTCTATTGGATTATGTTGTCCCTGTAGATTTCCAGTGTATCACCTTCCTGCCTTCAGTAGCCTGAAATCTTGGAGTAACTTGATAATGCAGTGCCTCCAAGGAAAGCTGCCCCTAGTCCTCTACTGGTTCTAGGACTTGGAGCTGGCTCTGTGTGGAAAGGCTCTCACTGGGGGGTCTGCTCCGAGAAGCTAGCCTGGAACGACACTTCCCGCCGGAGGCGGCCGGGCTGTGGGCTGCTTGGGGAAGTCCCTAGCTGCCCTGTCCTGGTCCCTGAAGCAACCTGCAGGCAGGAACTCGCCGCCCTTGTTCAGGGAACTGAATCGTGGTTCTGTGCAGAAAGGCTCTCACTGGGGGGCCTGCTCCGAGATGCTGGAGAATTTGGCCCTGTGAGAGGAGTCCACCGCTGGAGTGCGCAGGGCCGCCTGGGGAGGACTCTAGCTGCTCTGCCTTACTCTAATAAGCCACCTGAATCCGGGCCTGCTGCCCAGGCAGTGCTTCACCGCTTCACCGGGTTGGGGAGACTCTCCCCGAGGCTCTATTTTAGTCCAAGTCTCTGAATGCCTCCCCTTCTTGAATCCTGGGTTCTGGAGCAACTGGAGATGCAGTCACCCTCTAGTCTGCCATCTTTGATTGCCCCCCTGATTATTTCTTGAGCTTTAGACATTTGGTTGAGGAAGTTGGTGCCTGTACCAATATGTTGAAGTGTTGATCCTGTGCTTTCTTCCAGCAGTTGCAAAATTTCTAGGCTAATTCTTAAGTCTTTGATCCACTTTGATTTGAGTTTTCTACAGGGTGACAGGTAGGATTCTAGTTTTATTTTTCTACATATGGATATATAGTTTACCCAGCACCATTTGTTAAAAAGGTGTTTTAGTCATCTTTTTTGCTGCTGTGACTAAAGGACCAAACCAGAACAATTGTAGGGGAGGAAAAGTTTATTTGGGGGCTCACGGTTTCAGAGGTCTCAGTTCATAGGCGGATTCCATTCCTTGGGGCTCAAGGTGAGGCAAAACATTATGGTAGAAAAGTATGGGAGAGAGAAACAGCTCACATATTGATCAGGAAGCAGAGAGACTCTACTCAACAGATGCAGATATACCCCAAATCTATATCCCAATTCCCACCTCTTCCAGCCATACCCTACCACTTCAGTTACCACTCAGTTAATCTCTATTAGGGGATTAATTTACTGGTTGGGTTAATACTCTTATTACCCAACCATTTCTCCTCTGAACCTTTTTGCATTGTCTCACATGTGAGCTTTTGGGGACACCTCACATCCAAACCATAACAAAAGGCTCTCTTTTTTCCAACATTTATTTTAGGCACCTTTTTCTAGTATCAGATAACTATAAGTATGTGGCTTTGTCTCTGCATCTTCTTTTCTGTTGTTCTTCATATCTATTTTGATGCTAATACCATGTTGCCTTTGTTACTATAGCTCTTTAGTGTAATTTGAGATCAGGTATTGAGATGACTCCAGCATCACTCATTTTGCTCAAGATTTTCTTTCAAACGAGCTTTAGGACTGTTTTTGTCTAGTTTTGTGAAGAACGTCATTGGCATTTTGATGGGTTTTTCATTGAATATGTATAACACTTTTGGAAATACAGCCATCTTGACAATATTAATTCTGCCTATTCAAGACCATGGGAGGTCTTTCCATCTTCACTTTCTTTCTTCAGTGTTCTGTAATTTTTTTTGTAGAGGTCTTTCACCTCCTTGGTTAGATTAATTCCAAAGTGTGTGTGTGTGTGTGTGTTTGAGGTTATTGTGAATGGAATACTTTTCCTGATTTCTTTCTTAGGAAATCATTTTTAGAAAGTGTTAAAGAAGAATAATATTATGGCATTTGCAGATAAATGGATGGAATTGGAAAATAGCATGCTAAATGAAATAAGCCAATCCCAAAAAACCAAAGGTGAAATGTTTATCCTGATAAGTGGATGATGACATATAATGGGGGTGGGGGTGAGAGAAGAATGGAGGAACTTTAGATTACATAGAGGGAAATGAGAGGTAGTGGCCATGAAAGATGGTGGAATGTGACAGACATCATTACCCTATGTACATGTATGATTACAGGAATGGTATGAATCTACATTGTGTACAACCATAGAAATGAAATGATGTACCCCATTTGTGTACAATGAATCAAAATACAGTCTGTAAAAAATTAAAAGATAAATTTAAAAAAAAAGAAATATCTGTGGGGATATCTCTTATTTCATCTCTAATTTTGGTTAGTTTGGCTAGGGGTTTATCAGTGTTGTTTGTCTTTTCCAAAAACCACCTCTTCTGTCCAATATGTGGAAGCTAACACAAAATGAGGGGGCAGGAGGGAAGAATAGAAGTTCGTTGGATTAGGCAAAGAGAGATGAAGGGAAGAGAGGGGGAATGGGAATAGGAAAGACAGTAGAATGATCAACATAGCTTTCCTATGTTCATATATGAACACACGACCAGTGTAACCCCACATCATATACAACAACAACATGGGAAGTTATACTTCATATATGTCTACTATGTCCAAATACATTCTACTGTCATGTATAATTAAAAAGAACAAATAAAAATTAAAAAGAACCAATTCTTTGTTTTATTGATCCTTTGTATGTTTTCCTCGATTTCATTAATTTTGGGTCTGCTCTTAATTATTTTCTGTATTCTACTTTAGAAATAGTTTGTTCTTCCTTTTCAAAAGCCTTGGAGTGTAGCATTAGATGATTTATTTGGGTTATTTCTAAGTTTTTAAGTGTGAGCACTCAATGTTATAAACTTTTTGGAAGAGGTCCTAGGAGCCACTGAGAAGAAAATGAATTCAGCAGTTTTTGAATGACACAGTCTTTAGATGTCTATTAGTTTCATTTGATTTATAGAATTATTAGGTCAGAAATATCATTATTGATTTTATGTTTTGGTGACATATTGGAGATGGGGTGTATTGAAATTACACAATTTGATTGTATTAGAATCTATGTGGGATATTATGTCAAGAAGTATTTTTTAAATGTAAATAGGTGCCCTGAATTTTGGGGCATAAATATTTACAATTGTTATATGTCCTTTTTGGATTGTTCTCTTTACCAGTATGTAGTGGCCTTGTCTCTTCTGGTTATTTTTTGCTTGAAATCTGCTTTATTAGATATGAGAATAGTTACTTCAGCTTGTTTTGGACTTCATTTGCATGGAATATTTTTTCTATCCTTTTACTTCCAACCTATGGGAGTCTTTTAGACAAGTCTCTGGCAAACAACATATAGTTGAATTTTTTACTCCATTCTGTCTTTTTTTTTTTTTTTTTTTTTTTTTTTTGGTACCAGGGATTGAACTCAAGGCACTTGAGCAACATCCCCAGTCCTATTTTGTTTCTTATTTAGAGACAGGGTCTTACTGAGTTGCTTAGTATCTTGCTTTTGCTGAGGCTGGCTTTGAACTCCCAATCCTCCTGCTTTAGCCTCCCAAACCACTGGGATTACAGGCATGTGCCACCATGCCCAGCTTAATCTGTGTCTGTTAGTTGGGGAGACTGCTTACATTCAGTGCTGCCATGTGTAGATGTTTGTTATTTCCTATGATTTTGTTTGCTATATTTAACTTGGTCTTGATTTTCATTTAGTTAGTTGCTCTTCTGGTGAGCTTCATCTATGTGGGAATATTGGAGTTTGTGTTTGAGTTCTTCTGTATGCAGTATATTTTTAAGAAGTCAGAAGTGAGCTTTATTGTTTTGCCTCTAAATGTGACCTGATGTTTTTCTCTTGTTTTTCTTTGTTTTCTGTGTTAGGCATTTTGATTACAATACATCTTAGAGTTCTTTGATGATCTTGACTATTTAGTGTTTTATATGCTCCTGTATGTGGTGTATATCTCATTTCTAAGGTTGGGAAAATTTTCTGTTATTTCACTGAAGAGCTTTTTAAAGCCATTACTTAATATCTTCATGTTCTCTTCTGTCCCAACAACTCTCAGATTGGTCTCCTGAGGTTTTCCCAGAGTTCTTGTTATGGTGTTTTTTTCCCCTTTATTTCCTATTCAAAGTTCAAAGTTCATATACCCTGTTCATTAAAGTTTTGTGTTTGAGGGCTGAAGTTCTATTATTTTCCTTTTTTAAAATTTTATGTTTTCATTTACTTTGATCTTTCTTTTATTTATCTTTTAATTTTTTACAGACTGCATTTTGATTCATTGTACACAAATGGGGTACATCATTTCATTTCTGTGGTTGTGCATGATGTAGATTCATACCATTCGTGTAATCATACATGTACATAGGGTAATGATGTCTGTCTCATTCCATCATTTTCATACCCCCTCACTCTCATTTCCTTCTACATAATCTAAAGCTCCCCCATTCTTCTCTCACTCTGCACCCCCCACCCCCATTATATATCATTCTCCACTTATCAGGGAAAATATTCAGTCTTTGGTTTTTTGGGAGTGACTTATTTCATTTAGCATGATGTTCTCCAATTCCATCCGTTTATGTGTAAATGCTATAATATTATTCCTCTTTATGGCTGAATAGTATTCCATTGTGTATATATACCACAGTTTCTTTATCCATTTATCTATTGAAGGGCATCTAGGTTGGTTCCACAATCTAGGTATTGTGAATTGAACTGCTATAAACGTTGATGTGGCTGTGTTACTATAGTATGCTGATTTTAAGTACTTTGGGTATAAACCGAGGAGTGGGATAGCTAGGTCAAATGGTGCGTCTATTCCAAGTTTTCTGAGGAATCTCCACACTGCTTTCCAGAGTGGTTGCACCAATTTGCAACTCCACCAGCAATGTAAAACTGTGCCTTCCCCCACATCCACACCAACATGTTACTTTTTGTGTTCTTGATAGTAGCCATTCTAATTGGTCTTCCTGTCTGTTTTGGTGCCAATACCATGCTGTTTTAATTACTATTTAATGTCTGATTTTGTGATACCTCCTGTTTCACTTTTTATACTCAGGATTGTTTTGGCTATTCAAGGTCTCTTGTTCTTCCAGATGAAGTTCATGATTGCTTTTTGTATTTCTATGAGGAATGTCATTGGGATTTTAATTGGAATTGCATTGAATCTGTATAGTGCCTTTGGTAGAGTGGTCATTTTAACAATGTTAATTCTGCCTATTTTAGAACATGGGAGATCTTTCTATCTTATAAAGTTTTCTTTAATTTCTTTCTTTAGTGTTCTGTAATTCTCATTGTAGAGGTCTTTCACCTCTTTTGTTAGATTGATTCCCAAGTATTTTATTTTTTTGAGGCTTTTATGAATGGAGTGGTTTTCCTAATTTCTTTTTCAGAGGATTCATCACTTATGAATAGAAATGCATTAGATTTACATGAATTGATTTTATTCCTGCTACTTTGCTGAATTCACTTAATAGTTCTAGAAGTTTTCTAGTGGAGTTTTTTGGATCTTCTAAATATAGGATCATGTCATCAGCAAATGGTGACAGCTTTAGTTCTTCTTTTCCTATTTGATTCCCTTTAATTTCTTTGGTCTATCTAATTGCTCTGGCAAGTGTTTCTAGGACTATGTTGAATATAAGTGGTGAAAGAGGGCATCCCTGTCTTGTTCCAGTTTTTTAGAAGAAATGCTTTCAGTTTTTCTCCATTAAGAAATAATCCAATCGACAAATGGGCTAAGGAAATGAACAGACACTTCACAGAAGAAGATGTACAAGCAATCAATAAACATGAAAAAATGTTCAACATCTCTAGTAATAAGAGAAATGCAAATCAAAACCACCCTAAGATTCCATCTCACCCCAATTAGAATGGCGATTATCAAAAATACAAGCAACAGGTATTGGCGAGGATGTGGGGAGAAAGGTACACTCATACATTGCTGGTGGGGCTGCAAATTAGTGCAGCCACTCTGGAAAGCAGTGTGGAGATTCCTTAGAAAACTTGGAATGGACCCTCCATTTGACCCAGCTATCCCACTCCTTGGCCTATACCCAAAGGATCTAAAATCAGCATACTACAGAGATACAGCCACATCAATGTTCATAGCTGCTCAATTCACAATAGCCAGACTATGGAACCAACCTAGATGCCCTTCAATTGACGAGTGGATAAAGAAACTGTGGTATATATACACAATGGAATATTACTCAGCCATAAAGAATGACAAAATTATGGCATTTGCAGGCAAATGGATGAAATTGGAGAATATCATGCTAAGTGAGATAAGCCAATCTCAAAAAGACAAGGGACGAATGATATCGCTGATAAGTGGAGGATGACACATAATGGGGGGGAGGGAAGGGTTAGTGTTAGGGTTAGAGTTAGGGTTAGGGAGGGGGGCAAGTATGGAGGAAGGAACTACTGTATAGAGGGTAAAGAGGGGTGGGAGGGGTGGGGGGAAGGGGAAAAAATAACAGAATGAATCAAACAACATTACTGTATGTGGATTTATGATTACACAAATGGTATGCCTTTGCGCCATGTACAAACAGAGAGGCAACATGTATCCCATTTGTTTACAATAAAAAAAAAAAAAAAAAAAAGAATGATGTTGGTCGTGGGCTTGGCATAGATAGCCTTTACAATGTTGAGGTATGTTCCTACTATTCCAATTTTTTTCTAGTGTTTTAAGCATGAAGGGGTGCTGTAGGTTATCAAACGCTTTCTCAGCATGTATTGAAATAATCATGCGATTCTTAGCTTTAATTCTATTGATGTGATGAATTACATTTTTTGATTTCTGAATGTTGAACGAACCTTGCATCCCTGGGATAAACCCCACTTGATCATGGTGCACTATCTTTTTAAATATATTTTTGTATGCAATTTACCAGTATTTTGTTAAGGATTTTTGCATCTATGTTCATCAGGGATATTGGTCTGAAGTTTTCTTTCCTTGATGTGTCTTTGTCTGGTTTTGGTATGAGGGTAACATTAGCTTCATGGAATGAGTTTTGAAGGGTTCCTTCCTTTTCTATTTCCTGGAATACTTTGAGGATTATTGGTATTAGTTCTTCTTTAAAGCTCTCCTAGAATTCGGCTGAGAATCCATGTGGTCCTGGGCTTTTCTTGGTTGGTAGGCTTTGATGGCTTCTTTTATTTCGATGCTTGAAATTGATCTCTTTAGATTGTGTACGTCTTCCTGATTCAGTTTGGGAGGATCATATGTCTCTTAAAATTTGTCAGTGTCTTTGATATTTTCTATTTTGTTGGAGTATAGATTTTCAAAGTAGCTTCTAATTATGTTATGTATTTCAATGGTGTCTTTCATGATCTTTCCTTTTTCATCACAAATTCTAGTAATTTGAGTTTTCTCTCTCCTCTTCATTTGTGTGGCTAGGGGTTTATCAATTTTGTTTACTTTTTCTAAGAACCAACTTTTTGTTTTGTAAATTTTTTGAATTGTTTCTCTTGTTTTAATTTCATTGATTTCAGCTCTGATTTTAATTATTTCCTGTCTTCTACTATTTTTGGTGTTGATCTGTTCTTCTTTTTCTAGGGTTTTGAGATGTAATGTTAGGTCATTTAGTTGTTGACTTTTTATTTTTTTTTAATGTATAAGCTCAATGCAATGAACTTTCCTCCTTGTACTGCTTTCAGAGTGTTCCAGAGATTTTGATATGTTGTTTCGTTGTTCTCATTTACCTCCAAGAATTTTTTTATTTCTTACCTGATGTCTTCTGTTATCATTACATCATTCAATAGCATATTATTTAGTCTCCTGGTATTGGAGTAGTTTTTGTTTGTTATTTTATCACTGATTTCTAATTGCATTCCATTATGGTCTGATAGGATACAAGGTAGTATCTCTATTTGTTTTGTATTTACTAATGGCTTCTTTGTGGCATACCATATGGTCTGTTTTGGGGAAGGATCCATGAGCTGTAGAGAAGAAAGTATATTCACTTAATGATGGATGAAATACTCTGTAAATGTCCATTAAGTCTACATCACCAATTGTATTATTTAGTTCAATAGTTTCTTTGTTCAGTTTTTGTTTGGAGGATCTATCCAGTGGTGAGAGTGGTGTGTTAAAGTCCCCCACTATTATTGTGTTTTGATCTGTTTGATTCTTAAAATTGAGAAGGGTTTGTTTGATGTACATAGATGCTCCATTGTTTGTGCATAAATATTTACAATCACTATGTCTTGCTGATTTATGCTTCCCTTAAGCAGTAAGAAATGTCCTTCCTTATCCCTTCTAACTTAGGTTTCAAGTCCACTTTATCTGATATGAGGATTGAGACCCCTGCTTTTTTACTGAGTCCATGTGCATGGTATGTTTTTCCCCATCCTTTCACCTTTAGTCTGTGGATGTCTTTTTCAATGACATGAGTCTCTTGAAGGCAGCATATTGTTGGGTCTTTCTTTTTAATCCAATCTGCCAGTCTTTGTCTTTTGATTATTGAATTAGGCCTTAACATTCAGGGTTATTATTGTGATATGATTTGTATTCCTGGTCATTTAGGCTTATTTTTGGTTTTTAACTTGACTTGGTTTCTCTTTTCTTTGGCTTTTCCTTTAGGGTAGTTCCTCCCTTTGCTGACTTGTATTGTTGCTTTTCACTTCCTCCTCACAAAACATTTTGCTGAGAATGTTCTTTCAAGAGCAGGCTTTCTATTTGTAAATTCTTTTAACTTTTGTTTATTGTGGAAATATTTTATTTCATCGTCAAATATGAAGGTTAGTTTTGCTGGGTATAGGATTCTTTGTTGGCATTCGTGTTCTTTCAGAGCTTGAAATATATTGTTCCAGGCCCTTCTTGCTTTTAGAGTCTGGGCCGAAATATCTGCTGATATCTATATTGGTTTCCCCTTATATGTAATCTGATGCTTTTCTCTTGTAGCCTTTAAAATCCTATCTTTATTTTGTATGTGAGGTATTTTCATTATAATGTGCCTTCGTGTGGATCTGTTGTAATTTTGTGCACCTGCTGTTCTGTAAGCCTTTTGTATTTGATTTTGCATTTACTTTTTCAGGTTTAGGAAATTTTCTGATATTATTTCATTGAACAGGTTTTTCATGCCTTTGGTTTGCATCTCTCTGCATTCCTGAATCCGAATAATTTTTAAATTCAGTCTTTTCATGATATCCCATAATTCTTGAAGTTTCCATTCATGACTTCTTAACATCTTCTCAGTTTGTTCAGCTTTATTTTCAAGATTAAATATTTTGTCTTCATTGTCTGAGATTCTGTCTTCCACAAGATCTATTCTGTTGGTGATGCTTTCTATTGAATTTTTAATTTGTTTATCATTTTTTTCATTTCAAGTATTTCTATTTGGCTTTTTTTCACAATATCTCTTTATTTATTTATTTATTTATTTTTTGTTTTCAGGAAAATATGTGGTCATATTACCTTTTATTTCTCAGATCAGTGAAATAGCAGTTGATTTCTTTTTATTTATTTATTTATTTTTAATTTATTTTTATTGTAAACAAATGGGATACATGTTGTTTTTGATTGTACATGGAGTAACAGCATACCATTTACATAATCATACATTTACATAAGGTAATGATGTTTGATTCATTCTATTATTTTTTCCTTCCCCCTCACCCCTCCCACCCCTCTTTTGCCTCTTTACAGTCCCTCCTTCCTCCATTCTTGCCCCCCTCCCACCCCCCATTATGTGTCATCATCCACTTATCAGTGAGATCATTTGCCTTTTGGATTTTTGATATTGGCTTAACTCACTTAGCATGATATTCTCCAATTTAATCCATTTGCCTGCAAATGCCATAATTTTATTATTCTTTATAGCTGAGTAATATTCCATTGTGTGTGTATGTGTGTGTGTGTGTGTGTGTGTGTGTGTATATATATATATCACAGTTTCTTTATCCATTCACCAACTGAAGGGCATCTAGGTTGGTTCCACAATCTGGCTATTGTGAATTGAGCAGCTATGAACATTGATGTATCTGTATCTCTGTAGTATGCTGATTTTAAGTCCTTTGGCTATAGGCTGAGGAGTGGCATAGCTGGGTCAAATGGTGGGTCCATTGCAATTTTTCTAAGGAATCTCCACACTGCTTTCCTGAGTGGCTGCACTAATTTGCATCCCCACCAGCAATGTATGAGTGTACCTTTTTCCCCACATCCTCTCCAACACCTATTGTTGCTTGTATTCTTGATAATCGCCATTCTGATTGGAGTGAGATGGAATCTTAGTGTAGTTTTGATTTGCATTTCACTTATTACTAAAGATGGTGAACTTTTTTCATATGTTTGTTGATTGCTTGTAGATCTTCTGTGAAGCGTCTGTTCATGGCCTTAGCCCATTTGTTGATTGGGTTATTTGTATTCTTGGTGTAGAGTTTTTTGAGTTCTTTATAGATTCTGGAAATTCGTGCTCTATCTGAAGTATGAGTGGCAAAGATTTTCTCCCACTCTGTAGGCTCTCTCTTCACATTACTGATAGTTTCCTTTGCTGAGAGAAAGCTTTTTAGTTTGAATCTATCCCAGTTGTTGATTCATGCTTTTATTTTTTGTGCTATGGGAGTCCTGTTAAGGAAGTCTGATCCTAAGCCAACAAGTTGAAGATTTGGACCTACTTTTTCTTCTATAAGATGCAAGGTCTCTGGTCTGATTCCGAGGTCCTTGATCCATTGTGAGTTGAGTTTTGTGCAGGGTGAGAGATAAGGGTTTAGTTTCATTCTGTTGCATATGGATTTCCAGTTTTCCCAGCACCATTTGTTGAAGAGGCTATCTTTTCTCCATTGCATATTTTTGGCACCTTTGTCTAGTATTAGAAAATTGTATTTATTTGGGTTTGTGTCTGTGTCCTCTATTCTGTACCATTGACCTACCCGTCTATTATGGTGCCAATGCCATGCCGTTTTTGTTACTATTGCTTTGTAGTATAGTTGAAGTTCTGATATTGAGATACCCCCTGCTTCATTCTTCCTACTAAGGATTGCTTTAGCTATTCTGGATTTCTTATTCTTCCAGATGAATTTCATGATTGCTTGCTCTATTTCTGTAAGGTACATCATTGGGATTTTAATTGAAATTGCATCGAATCTGTATAGCACTTTTGGTAGAATGGCCATTTTGACAATATTAATTCTGCCTATCCAATAACATGGGAGATCTTTCCATCTTCTAAGGTCTTCCTCGATTTCTTTCTTCAATGTTTTGTAGTTTTCATTGTAGAGATCTTTTACCTCTTTGGTTAGATTGATGCCCAAGTATTTTATTTTTGGGGGGGTATTGCAAATGGAGTTGTCTTCCTCATTTTCCTTCTAACTGTTTTGTTGCTTGTGTATAAAAATGCTTTAGATTTATGCGTGTTGATTTTATAGCCTGCTATTTTGCTGAAGAATATCTCTTTATTGAAGTGTTGTTTTGCTTTTGCATTTGCTCTTTTAACTGTTGAATGGAATGGTCATGCATTGCCTGCATTTGTTCTCTTATTTCATCTTTTGCTTTACGGATCATCTTAATCATGCAGATTCTGAACTCTTTTTCTGTTATTTCTACTGCCATGGTGTCATTGGAGTCTATCACAATAGCATCTTGGTTTATTAGGAACACTTTCTTCCCCTGTTTTTTCATATTGTTTCTATATATTCCTCTCTAGCAGTGAAGATCAGAGATACTGAAGTTCCCCCACTGCAGGCTTGTTATGATCCTACAGTTTTCCACTATCTCTCATTTGAAGGGGAGATCAATACCAATAGCACCCAAAACAGAGAAAATGCGGCCCTGAAGCAGATAGACCTTATAAAGACTTTAGCATTATTGTAATGAACAGGATGAGTTTGATTACTATTTACAGTATTTCTAGTTGTGAACAAGAGGATGGTGAAGGGTGTAGGATGTAAGTGAGTAAATAGAGGTACCTGTCAAAGGGCCTCCAGTCTCCTGTAGGTGTCTCAGGAAGGGAGCTGCCCTTTCAATGATGATGGCCACGCCCTCAGGATTAATTCAAAATGCCTTCACCAGCCTCCAAAGAAGCTGGACAGCCCCAGCGAAGGTGTGCAGAGTCAGCACAGAGGCAGGCACAGTGTCCCTCAGCAGTAGCGGGGGAGGTGGCAGGCTCAGCTACCGGGCTCCATCCTCCATGGGGGGTGGGCGACTGTCTGGTGGGCTCTTCGCTGGGTCTGTCCTCGGTTTTTTTACTTTGATCTTTTAAAATTCCAATTCTCATTGGAATTTTGGAAGAGTTCCATCCTATTCTATTTTGTTGAATTAGCACCCAGAAATCAATTTCATAGAATAATTTGAAGAGGATTGGTATTAGTTTTTCTTTACAGGTCTGGTAGAACTCTGTTGAAAATCCATCCCATCCTAGGCTTTTCTTTATTGGTAGGCTTTTGATGACTGCTTCAATTTTCTTTCTTGAAATGGTCTGGTTAAATTGTCTATATCATCCTGGTTCAGTTTATGTAGGTTGTTTATCTCTAGGAATTTGTCAATGTCTTCAAGGTGTTTTAGCTTATTGGAGTATAAATTTTCAAAATAATTTCTAATTATCCTATTTCAGTCATGTATGTGGTGATATTTCCTTTTTCATCATGGATTTTAGCAATTTGAGTTTGTCCTGTATTTCTTTTGGTTAGCTTGGCTAAGGGTTTATCAATTTTGTTAATTATTTCAAAGAACCAGTGTTTTGTTTCATTGATTTTTAAAATTACTTTATCTTAATTTTATTGATTTTTGGCTCTGATTTTAATATTTCCTTTCTTCTATTGATTTTGATGTTGATTTGTTATTTTTTCTAGGGCCTTGAGATGTAATGTTAGATTATTTATTTGGTGTCTTTCTATACTTTTACTCTATGAGCTCAATGCTATGATCTTTCCTCTTAGAACTGCCTTCATGTTGTCCCAGAGAATTTGATGTTGTATCTCTAGTCTCATTTGCTTCTAAGTATTTTTAAATTTCACCCTTTATATCTTCTGCTATTCATTCATCATTCAATAGTAAGTGATTTAGTCTCCATGTGCTAGTTTCTATTTTTTATCTTATAGATCTCTAATTTCATCCCATTATGATCTGATAGAATGCAAGGTATTATCTCTTTTTTTTATTTGCTAAGAGGTGTTTTGTGACTTAAGATGTGATATATTTTAGAAAATGTTCCATGTGCTACTGAGAAGAAAGTGTATTCAATTACCAATAGATGAAATATTCTATACATCTAAATTATTAATTGTATTTTTTAGTTCTGTAGCTTCTTTTATTAAAAATTTTTATTGATCCATCATACACAAATGGGGTACAACTTTCATTTCTCTGGTTGTACACGAAGTATAGTCACACCATTTGTATAATCACGTATGTACGTAGGGTAATGATGTTTATCTCATTCTAATATCTTTCCTACTCCCCACCCCTCATTTTCCTCTATATAATCCATCCTTCCTCCATTCTTGCCTCCACCCCCTGTTATGTATCATCATCCACTTATCAGAGAAATCATTCAGCCTTTGTTTTTTTGGGGATTGGTTTATTTCACATAGTATGATGTTCTCCACCTCCATCCATTTACCTGCAAATGCCATAATTTTTTTATTCTTTATGGCTGAATAATATTCCATTGTATATATATATATATATATATATACCACAGTTTCTTTATCCATTCATCTGTTGAAGGGCATCTAGGTTGGTTGGTTCCACAATCTAGCTATCATGAATTGCGCTGCTATAAACACTGTTGTGGCTGTGTCACTGTAATATGCTAATTTAAGTCCTTGGCTATAAACCGAGGAGTGGGATAACTGGGTCAAAAGGTAGATCCATTCCAAGTTTTCTGAGGAATCTCCACACTTGCTGGGGTCCAGCCCCAGCAGGAGTCCATGAGTTCCACACCGGTAATGGGGTGAGGGGAGACAGCGTCGACGATGGATGGAGAATGAAAGACACAGACTCTAGTTCTGGTGCAATCAATACCACTTTATTCTGGAGAAGTTTAAGGCTGGGTTTATAAACATTTTTCTTCAGGCTTTGATGACAGGCTTGTGACTAATAAAATCAACGAAGTTTCCAAAGCATAGGCAGAAATTGTTTTTACCGAAAGATTATGAGAAAACAGTAACCTTACAGATTATCCTTACTCAATCACCAGGGCTTGCCATTGATAAAATAAGCTTGTCCATATCTAGTAGCTACTGTGGGAGGTGCTTTGTGCTTAGAACTTGGGGAAACATTGTTATCTATAAGTTTCTGTGCCCCAACAGGTTCTGGCTGTGCCAGCAAATGCAGTATTTGGTTTTTAACATAATAAAAACATTCTGCTGTTGTGAGGTTAATCATCACAGGATTTTAACATGTGTTTTGTCTTCATGATGTTTTTCTGGAAATTTGTAGAATTATTCCCATCACCTCTAGCAAGATCCCCACACTGAAGTGAGTAATATATTATTAGGAAAACTCCACAGAATAACAGCCAAGCTAGGGAGGCATACATCTGGCATGCAATCCTTTTAGGATGAGTCTTTGCAATCATCCTTCAGTGGAACTCTGTCAAGCACTGTAAGGAGAGCCACGTGCCCCTGCACACACTGCTTTCCAGAGTGGCTGTACCAATAGGCAACCCCACCAGCAAAGTATGAGTGTACGTTTTTCCCCACATCCTTGCCAACATCTAATGTTGCTTGTATTTTTTATAATAACCATTGTAATTGGAATGAGATGAAATCTTAGGTTAGTTTGAATTTGCATTTCTCTAATTACTAGAGGTATTGAACATTTTTTCATATACCTGTTGATTGCTTGTAGATCTTCTGTGAAGTGTCTATTCATTTCCTTAGCACATTTATTAAATGGGCTATTTGTATTTTTGGTATAAAGTTTTTTGAGTTCTTTATAAACTCTGGAGTTTATAAACTCTATCTGAAGTGCATGTGGCAAAGATTTTCTCCCACTCTGTAGGCACTCTCTTCACATTGTTCATAGTTTCCTTTGCTGAGAAAAAGCTTTTTAGTTTGAATCTATTTCATTTATTGGTTTCCACTTTTATTTCTTGTGTTTTGGGAGTCACATTAAGGAAGTCTGGTCCTAATATGACATGATGAAGATTTGAACTTACTTTTTCTTGTATTAGATGCAGTGTCTCTGGACTATTTCCTAGGTCCTTGATCCATTTTGAGTTGAGTTTCGTGCAGGGTGAGAGATAGGGATTTAGTTTCATTTTGCTGCATATAAATTTCCAGTTTTCCCAGCACCATTTATTAAAGAGGCTATCTTTTCTCCATTGTATGTTTTTGTCTCCTTTGTTTAGTATGAGATAATTGTATTTGTGTGGGTTTGTCTCTGTGTCCTCTGTTCTGTACTATTGGCCTACCTGTCTATTTTTGTGCCAATACCATGCTGCATTTGTTACTATTGCTCCGTAGTATAGTTTAAGGTCTGGTATTGTGATACCTCCCGCTTCACTCTTCTTGCTAAGAATTGCTTTAACTATTCTGGGTCTCTTATTCTTCCACGTCAATTTCATGATTGCTTTCTCTATTTCTATGAGGAATGTCATTGGGATTTTAGTTGGAATTGCATTGAATTTGTATAGCAGTTTTGATAGTATGGCCATTTTGACAATATTAATTCTGCCTCTCCAAGAACATGGGAGATCTTTCCATCGTCTATGATTTTAATTTCTTTCTTTAGTGTTCTGTAGTTTTCATTGTAGAGGTCTTTCACTTCTTTTGTTAAATTGATTCCCAAATATTTTATTTTATTTTATTTTTTTGAGGCTATTGTGAATGGGGTAGTTTTCCTTATTTCTCTTTCAGAGGATTCATCACTTATGAATAGAAGTGCATTAGATATATGAGTGTTGATTTTTTATCCTGCTACTTTGCTGTATTCTTTTATTAGGTTTAGAAGTTTTCTGGTGGAATTTTTTGGCTCCTCTAAATATGGAATCATGTCATCAGCAAACAGTGATAGTTTGAGTTCTTCTTTTCCTATTTGTATCCCTTTAATTTCTTTGGTCAGTCTAATTGGTCTGGATAGAATTTCCAGGACAGTGTTGAATAGAAGTGGTGAAAGAGGGCATCCCTGTCTTGTTCCAGTTTCTAGAGGGAACTATTCAGTTTTTGTTTAGACCATCTATTTAATGTTGAGAAAGGCATGTTAAAGTCACCCAGTATTATCATGTTGTGGTCTATTTGATTCTTGATATTATGAAGGTTTTTTTGATGTATGTAGTTGTTCCACTATTTGGGGAATAAATATTTACAGTTATAATAATAATTGTTGTTTTATGATTCTCTTAAGCAGTATGAAGTGACCTTCTTTGTCTTTTCTGATTTAGTTTTGCTTGAAGTCAAATTTATCTGATATAAGAATAGAAACCTGTGCTTTTTTACGAGATCCATGTGAATATGTTTTCCCCTCATCCTTTCACCTTTAATCTGGGGATGTCTTTGCCTATAAAATAAGTCTCTTGGAGACAGCATAATTGTTGGATCTTGTTTTTTAAATCCAATCTACCAGCCTATGTCTTTTGATTGATGTTTTGTACACTTACATCATTATTATTGAAAGATGATTTTTATTTTCTATCATTTTGATTTCTTTCTAGTTTTGAAGTTAAATTAAATTTTCCTTTGCTTAACTGTTCTTCTTGTATAGTTTCTCCCTCTGCTGGTATTCATTTTTATTCTCCATTTCTTCTTCATGAAATATTTTATTGAATATTTTTTGCAGTATAGGCTTTCTAGTTCTGAATGAAAGTATTTACTTCATCTTCAAATCTGAAGCTTAATTTTTATTTTTGGTTGGCATTCATTTTCTTTCAGTTTGTTATATATTATATTTATTATTGGAAATTTTGTTTAGCATCAGATAAGTGTATTTTGTCACTGTGTCTCTTTTTTATTAGTCTTCACACCTGTTTTGGTGCCAGTAACATGCTGTTTTTGTTACTATAGCTCTGTAGTATAATTTGAGGTCTTGTACTGTGATGCCTCCTGTTTTACTTTTTTATCCAAGGATTGCTTTGGCTATTCTAGGTCTCTTATTTTTCCAAGTGAATTTTATAAGTGTTCTAGTTCTATGAAGAACATCATTGGAATTTTTTATGGGAATTGCATTGAATCTATATAGCATTTTTGGTAGTATGGCCATTTTGACAATATTAATTCTGTCTGTCCAGGAATATGGGAGGTCTTCCCTCTTCTAAGGTCTTTAATTTCCTTCTGTAATGTTCTATAGTGTTCATCGTGGAGGAACTTCACATCTTTGTTAGATTGATTTCCAAGTATTTTATATTTTTTGAGGCTAATATGAATGCAGTGGTTTTCCTAATTCCTTTTTCAGCAGATTCATAATTGGAGTATTAGAACACAATTGATTTATGAGTTTTGATCTAGTATCCTGATATTTTGCTGAATTCATTGTTGAGCTATAGAAGTCTTCTGGTGAAGTTCTTTGGGTCTTCTATACATAGGGTCATGTTGTTAGCAAACAAATAATTTGACCCTTTAATTTTTTTCTCTTGTCTGATTGCTCTGTCTAGAGCTTCAAGGACCATGAAATGGTGAAAATGGGCATCTTTGTTGTGTTTATTTCCAGGAGTTCTGATTAGTTTCTTTACAATATTGCTATCTCTTTATTAAAATGATCTTTTACCTGTATTTATTCTCTTAATTTGTTCCTTAGATCTTCTTTTAGATCAATGAAGATTCTAATAGTTTTTAATAGTCTTTCTTTGGAATTTCATCTACTTCCACGTCTGTGGAGTCCTTTGTTGGGTGATTGTGAATTTTGGGGGAGATTTGCTTACCT
Organism: Sciurus vulgaris; assembly: GCF_902686455.1. Classification (NCBI taxonomy): domain Eukaryota; kingdom Metazoa; phylum Chordata; class Mammalia; order Rodentia; family Sciuridae; genus Sciurus; species Sciurus vulgaris. The sequence goes on from NC_136470.1 coordinate 118,592,510, forward strand.
GTTTCATGTTTTCAGAGATCTTAGACTTGTGCATCAGTTGATGCAGATTCCTCTTTTATTTCATATGTGTGTCCTTTGGTGTGTGGTTATCTTTTTTGTTCTAGGAACTTCTCTCTGTTTTTGTGGTATATAGGTGACCAGGTGTGATCTAAGGGTCTTCCTGTAGTTGTTCCCACTTGGGGCATGGTCAAGTGCTTGGGCTTTTAGTCTTCTCTATTCTATGTGTTGAAATATTATTGGGGCTCCAGTGGGATTAGTTTGTGTGAGGAGTGAGGTTTAAAGTGTAATAAGAGGAGCCCAAACCAAGAGACAAATAAAGAAACATAAGATCAAAACAACTCAAACACATGTAAAATTTTATTCCATCAGACTCAAACTAAGTCTTAAAAATAAATGGGTTAAGAAAGCAATTAAAATTTAAGAAAAAAAAATCAGAATATATGTGTTTATTTGTATTTTTCAAACTTTTCCATACAGTGAGAACACAAATATCCCTGTACCCACACACACATGCAGAATGGAAAAAAGTAAAAAATTAAAATAAAATAAAATTAGAAAAAGAGGAAAAAGTGAGGGATAGAAAAAGAATTCATAATGAGAAATAAAGATCTTTTTTCTGCAAAGGTGGTCAAAACTATTGGCAAAGATGAATTTTTATTGCTTATGCTGTTATGCCATTCTCTATGTATTTTTAGGTTCTATAAATTTTGGGTCAAGGGCTGGGTGTCATTAAGTCCCACATCTTTGATCTTTGCATTTCTTGCCAACCTGCCAGCTGTTGACTTGGAGCCAAAACTGGTTGTAGTAGCTCTCCTGTTTCCCTGTATAAGATGGGATATCCTGGGGAGTGCTGGCAAATGATGTACTACCATAGCAAGGCTCATGCAGAGTTCTAAATTGGAGGTTCCAGCCAATTGGGATTTAGTCTTGGCTGACCTTTGGAACTCTTTCAGTGGGTATGTGAGATTTAATCCTCACCCCTGTTCCTTTCACTCCCAGCTCCATTATGGCATTTATCATGAAGTTGTTCAAGTATTTTAATACTAGTTTACTTCCCACATGAGACCAGGCTCTTTTAGAAGGACATAATTTTATCTTTTCAGTCAAACACATAGCATGGTGTTTCACACACCAGAGGCAGTCAATAGATGATAAAGTAACCGAGGTTTGTAATTTCCTACCCTAAGGTCCTTGGTAGTGGCTGCCTGGAGCCTTGTATAGAGTCTGAAGTTTGGTGTCAGTAGAGGTTGCTCCTCAATTGCTGATGTCTGCCACAAGTACCTGTAATTAAAGTCCCTACTGCGTCCAGAGACTGCTACATGGTTGTATCAGGGCTGTAGAGGAATAGACAAGATGAATTGGAGAGTTCTTGTCCCCAAATAAGTTTGGATCATGTATTTAATTGTTAGAAAATAAAAAGTAGCTCATATTAATGTCATACAGTGATAACCCATTAAATAATTTTGTCTTTTTCTCTGGTCATAGACATTAAATAAATAAATCTTTATAAATAAATATTTATGGCTTTCCCTCACTACTCCCAGCTACTCCTTTAGGTATCTTTACTTCCTGATTTTTTTTCATTTTTTTCTTTTATCAGTGTACCACTTTAAAAAAGTAAATATCACTTTCTGTCATTATGTTTTTGATGTCCCTTTACTTTTTAAAGTTATACATCATATTAAAGGAAAGTAAATAAATAAAACAGGATGTTTTCCATTGTCATGATATTTATACCCACCAATGGGGAATTGGTAAAGTAATACTGTGGCCTTAAATCCTTTAGAAGAATCCAATTTCAAGGGAAAAATATTAAATGAGTCAAACCTCTGGTGGTTTAGTTTTTGTTGTCCTAAAGTGTTTGCAGTGATTTGTGCTCATCCCTGCAAGTGCTTATTTGATAAATAATTATATTGGTCAGGGCTCACAGGTGTTAATCAGAATAGTCCAGAGGGTTTAAACAAAGGAATGTGTTCTGGAGCATGGATATCTCGGAGCAATGCTGGGAGCATGGGGAGGAGCCTGGAGGCCAGAATGACACCACTAAAGTGGCCTGTGGCCACTGATCCCAGGGCTGTGCTATTCCTGATGTCACCTATATCAGTCAAAGGAAAACCTTGTGCCACTCTGATTCTTCATATAGTTCACGTCCATGTCAAAAATCTCGGGTGAATGTAAATGATTAGTAGAACCTAGATCACATGTCAGCACCTAACTCAAGGAAAATTGGGAGATGTAGGTTGGCTTATGTTTTATTAACATCTGGGGAAGGAAAGAGTCATAGTCCCAGAACCTCTGGGATGCTATTTAGGCAGTTCTAAGAAGAAAGTTTATAGCTAGGAGGGCCTACATAAGAAAATCAGAAAGATCCCAAATAAAAACCTAATGATGCATCCTACAGTCCTTGAAAAAGAAGAACAAACCAATTCTGAAACAAGTGGAATGAAAGAAGTAATGAATATTAGAGCCAAAAACAATGAAATTGAGAATTAAAAAAAAACAATAAAAATGATTGATGAAACAAAGTTGGTTCTTTGAAAAAATAAACAAAATTGATATGCCCTTAGCCAAACTAACCAAAAGAAAATGAGAGAAAACCCAAATTAATAAAATTAGAGATGAAAAAGGAGAAATAACCACAAATATCACAAAAATCCAGCAGATCATTAGGATCTATTTTGAAAATTTATACTCCAATAAATTGTGGAAAAACTAAAAATATGAATACATTTCTAGACAAATATGATCTGCCAAAATTGAGTCAAGAGGACATAGAAAACCTGAACAGAAAAATAACTTGTAATGAGATAGAAGCAGTAATAAAGGCTTCCAACAAAGAAAAGCCCGGGACCAGATGGATTTTCAGCTGAATGCTAGCAAATCTTTAAAGAAAAACTAATGCCAATACTCCTCAAATTATTCCTTGAAATAGAAGGGGACAGAATGCTTCCAAATTCATTCTACAAAGCCAGAATCACTCTCATCCCAAAACAAAATAAGGACACATCAAGGAAAGTAAACTATAGACTAATATTCCTGATGAAATTAGATGCAAAAATACTTAATAAAACATTAGGAAATCATGTTCAACAATGTATTAAGGAGTTTCTACACCAAGACCAAGTTGGTTTTAGAGATGCAAGGATGATTTAATATGTGGAAATCGTTAAATGTAATTTATCAAGGACAAAAATCATTTGTTAATATCAATAGATGCAGAGAGGGCCTTCAACAAAATTCAGTCAATACCCATTTATGATAAAAACACTGAAGAAACTAAAGATATTATAAAGACTGTATATGAAAAACCCAAAGCCAACCTTGTAGTAAATGGAGAAAAACTGAAAGCATTGTATTTAAAATCTGGGACAAGAAAAGGACATCCTTTCTTACCACTCCTATTTACTATACTGCTAGAAAATCTTATTTTTTGTTTGTTTGTTCTATTTAGTTATACTTGACAACAATATGCATTTTGATTCATTATCCACAAATGGAGTACAACTTTTCATTTCTCTGGTTGTACACAATATAGAGTCACACCATTTGTGTAACCATATATGTACATAGGGTAATGATGTTTATCTCATTCCACCATTTTTCCTTCCCCCTGCCCCCTCCTCTCTCCTCATTTCCCTCTACACAATACAGTTTTTCTCCATTTTTCCCTTACCTTCCTGCCCCCGTTATGTATCATCATCCACTTTTCAGAGAAAACATTCGGCCTTTGGTTTTTTGGGATTTGCTTATTTCACTTAGCATGATGTTCTCCAACTCCATCCATTTACCTGCAAATGCCATAATTTTATTCTTCTTTATGACTGAATAATGTTCCATTATGTGTATATACCACAGTTTCTTTATCCATTCATCTCTTGAAGGGCATCTAGATTGGTTCCACAATTTAGGTATAATTGAGCTGCTGTAAACATTGATGTGGCTGTGTCACTACAGTATGCTGATTTTAAGCCCTTTGTGTATAAACTGAGGAGTGAGATAGCTGGGTCAAATGGTGGCTCCATTCCAAGTTTTCTAAGGAATCTCCATACTGCTTTCTAGAATGAGTGCATCAATTTGCAATCCTATCAGCAGTGTGAATGTACCTGAAACCACATCCTTGCCAACACCTATTGTTGCCTATATTCTTGATAATTCTAATTACAGTGAGATGAAATCTTAGGGTAGTTTTGATTTACATTTCTCTAATTACTAGAGATGTTGAACATTTTTTCATGTATTTGTTGATCGATTGTATATCATATTCTGTGAAGTGTCCGCTCATTTCCTTAGCCAATTTATTGACTGGGTTATTTGTATTTTTGATGTTAAACTTTTTGAGTTCTTTACAAATTCTGGAGATTAGTGCTCTATCTGAAGTGTGGGTGGTAAAGATTTTCTCCCACTTGGTAGGCTCTCTCTTCACATTGTTGATAGTTTCCTTTGTTGAGAAAAAGCTTTTTAGTTTGAATTCATTCCATTTATTGATGCTTGCTTTGATTTCTTGTGGTTTGGGAGCCTTGTTAAGGAGGTCTGGTCCTAAGTTGACATGATGAAGATTTGGAACTACTTTTTCTTCTATTAGGTGCAGGGTCTCTGGTCTAATTCCTAGGTCCTTGATCAATTTTGAGTTGAGTTTTGTGCAGATAGGGATTCAGTTTCATTTTGTTGCATATGAATTTTCAGTTTTCCCAGCACCATTTGTTGAACAGGCTATCTTTTCTCCATTGTATGTTTTTGGCTCCTTTGTCTAGTATGAGGTAACTATTTTTGTGGGTTTGTCTCTGTGTCTTATTTTCTGTACCATTGGTCTACCTGCCTATTTAGATGCCTGTCGTGCTTTTTTTGTTACTATTGCTTTGTAGTATAGTTTAAGTTCTGGTATTGTGATACCTCCTGCTTCACTCTTCCCGCTAAGGATTGCTTTAGCTATTCTGGGTCTCTTATTCTTCCAGATGAATTTCATGATTGCTTTCTCTATTTCTATGAGGAATGTCATTGGGATTTTAGTTGGAATTGCATTGACTCTGTATAGCACTTTTGGTAGTATGGCCATTTTGACAATATTAATTTTGCCTCTCCAAGAACATGAGAGATCTTTCCATCGTCTATGATTTTCTTTAATTTCTTTCTTTAGTGTTCTGTAGTTTTCATTGTAGAGGTCTTTCATGTTTCCTGTTAGACTGATTCCCAAGTATTTTATTTTATTTTTTTTTGAGGCTATTGTGAATGGGGTAGTTTTCCTAATTTCTCTTACAGTAGATTCATCACTTACAGAAATGCATTAGATTTATGAGTGTTGATTTTATATCCTCCTACTTTGCTGAATTCATTTATTAGTTCTAGAATCTTTCTGGTGGAAATTTTTTGGCTCCTCTAAATATAGAATCATGTCATTGGCAAATATAGTGGTAGTTTGAGTTCTTCTTTTCCTATTCGTATCCCTTTAATTTCTTTGGTCTGTCTAATTGCTCTGGCTAGAGTTTCCAGGACAATGTTGAATAGAAGTGGTGAAAGAGGGCATCCGTGTCTTGTTCCATTTTTTTAGAGGGAATGCTTTCAGTTTATCTCCATTTAGAATGATTTTGGTCTTAGGCTTAGCATAGATGGCCTTTACAATGTTGAGATATGTTCCTCCTATCCCTACTTTTTCAAGTGTTTTGAGAATGAAGGGGTGTTGTATTTTATCAAATACTTTTTCTGCATCTATTGAAAGAACATATGATTCTTAACTTTAAGTCTTTTGATGTGATGAATTACATTTATTGATTTCTGGATGTTGAACCAACCACACATCCCCAGGATGAACTGTACTTGATTGTGGTGCACGATCATATGGTTTTGTGTGCAATTTGCCAGAATTTTACTAAGAATTTTTGCATCTGTGTTCATCAGGGATATTGGTCTGAAGGTTTCTTTCCTTGATGTGGCTTTTTCTAGTTTTGATTTCAGGGTGATACTATCTGCATAGAATGAGTTTGGAAGGATTCCCTCCTTCTTGATTTCACAGAATACTTTGAAGAATATGGGTATTTAACTCTTATTTGAAGATCTTGTAGAACTTGGTTGAGAATAGGTTTGGGCCCAGGCTTTCCTTGGTTGATAGGCTTTTGATTGCTTCTATTTAATTGCTTGAGATTGATCGGATTAAATTGTATATATCTTCCTGATTCAGTTTGGGTGGATCATATGTCTCTAGAAATTGGTTGATGTCTTCAAGATTTTCTGTTTTCTTGGAATATAGATTTTCAAAATAGCTTCTAGTTTTTTATTTCAGTAGTGTCTGTCATGATATTTCCTTTTTCATCACAAATTTTAGTAATTTGAGTTTTCTCTCTCCTCTTCATTAGTGTGGGTGTGCGTTTATCAATTTTGTTTACTTTTCAAAGAACCAACTTTATGTTTGGTCAATTTTTTGAATTGTTTCTTTTTTTCAATTTCATTGATTTCAGCTCTGATTTTAATTATTTCCTGTCTTCTATGACTTTTGGTGTTGATCTGTTCTTCTTTTTCTAGGACCTTGAGATGTAATGTTAGGTCATTTAGTTGTTAACTTTTTATTCTTTTATTCAATGAGCTCACTGCAATGAATTTTCTTCTTTCATAGTTTCCCAGATATTTTGATATGTTGTATCAGTGTTCTCTTTTAACTCTAAGAATTTTTTTGTCTCCTCCCTGATGTCTTCTGCTATCCATGCATTATTCAGTAGCGTATTATTTTGTCTCCGGGTATTGGAGTAGTTTCTATTTCTTATTTTGTCATTGATTTCAAATTTCATTCCATTATGATCTGATAGAATGCAAGGTAGTATCTGTATTTTTTTGTATGAGTTAAGAGTTGCTTTGTGCATAACATATGGTCTGTTTTAGAGAATGATCCATGTGCAACTGAGAAAAAAAAGTGTTCACTAATTGATGGATGGAATATTCTATGTATGTCTGTTATGTCTAACTTATTAAATTCTATGATTTCTTTGTTCAGTTTCTGTTTGGAAGATCTATCTAGTGGTGAGAGAGATGTGTTAAAGTCACCAAGTGTTATTGTGTTGTGGTCTATTTGATTCCTAAAATTGAGAAGGGTTTGTTTGACATACATAGACGCTCCATTGTTTGGGGCATAAATATTTATGATTGTTATTTCTTTTTGATTTATGGTTCCCTTAAGCAGTATGAAATGTCCTTCCTTATCCTTTCTGACTAACTTTGGCTTAAAACATACTTTATCTGATATGAGGATGGAAACCCCTGCTTTTTTACTGAGTCTGAGTGAGTGATATGTTTTTTTCTCATCCTTTCACCTTCAGTCTGTGGATGACTTCCTATGAGATGAGTCTCTTGAAGGCAGAATATTGTTCGATCTTTTTTTTTTAAATCCAATCTGATAGTCTATGTCTTTTGATTAATAAGTTTAGGTCATTAACATTCAAGATTGCTGTTGAGATATTATTTGTATTCCCAGTCATTTTGGCTTATTTTTGGATTTTAATTTGACTTGGTTTCTCCTTTGATAGGCTTTTCCTTTAGTGTAGTTCCTCCCTTTGCTGATTTGTTGTTTTTCATTTCCTCCTCATGGAATATTTTGCTAAGAATGTTCCATAGTGCAGGCTTGTATTTGTAAATTCTTTTAACTTTTTATCGTGGAAGATTTTTATTTCATCATCATATCTGAAGGTTAGTTTTGCTGGATATAAGATTTTTTGTTGTTATTCTTTTCCTATTTGTATCCCTTTAATTTCTTTGGTCTGTCTAATTGTTCTGGCTAGAGTTTCAAGGACAATGTTGAACAGAAGTGGTCAAAGAGGGCATCCTTGCCTTGTTGCAGTTTTTAGGGGGAGTGCTTTCAGCTTTTCACCATTTAGAATGATAATAGCCATGGGCTTAGCATAGATAGCTTTTACAATGTTAAGGAATGTTCCCACTATCCCTATTTTTCCTAGTGTTTTGAGCATGAAGGGGTGCTGTATTTTATCAAATGCTTTTTCTGCATCTATCGAAATAATCATGTGATTCTTGACTTTAAGTCTGTTGATATGGTGAATTACATTTATTGACTTTTGGATGTTGAACCAACCTTGCATCCCTGGGATAAAACCCCCTTGATTGTGGTGCACTATCTTTTTAATATACTTTTGTATGCTATTTGCTAAAATTTTGTTAAGAATTTTTGTGTTGATGCTCATTAAGGATATTGTTCTGAAATTTTCTTTCTTCGATGTGTCTCTGTCTGGTTTAGGTATCAGTGTGATATTGACTACATAGAATGAGTTTGGGAGGGTTCCCTCCTTTTCTATTTCATGGAATATTTTGAGGAGTATTGGAATGAGCTCTTCTTTAAAGGTTTTATAGAACTCAGCTGAGAACCCATCTGGTCCCAGACTTTTCTTTGTTGGTAGGCTTTTAATGTCTTCTTCTATTTCATTATTTGAAATTGATCTATTTAAATTATGTATGTCCTCCTGGTTCAATTTAGGTAATTCATATGAATAGGAAAAGAAGAACTCAAACTATCCCTGTTTGCTGATGACATGATTATATATTTAGAGGAACTGGGAAATTCTGCCAGAAAACTTTTAGAACTCATAAGTGAATTCAGTAAAGTAGCAGGATATAAGATCGATGCTCATAAATCTAACACATTTTTATGCATAAGTGATGAATCTTCAGAAAGAGAAGTTAGGAAAACTACCCCATTCACAATAGTCTCAAAAAAAAAATACTTGGGAATCAATCTAACAAAAGAGGTGAAAGACCTCTATAATGAGAACTACAGAACACTAAAGAAAGAAATCAAAGAAAACCTTAGAAGATGAAAGATCGCCCATGTTCTTCAAGAGGCAGAATTAATATTGTCAAAATGGCCATACTACCAAAAGTGCTATACAGAGTCAATGCAATTCCAATTAAAATCCCAATGATGTATGTCATAGAAATAGAGCAAGCAATCATGAAATTCATCTGGAAGAATAAGAAATCCAGAATAGCTAAAGCAATCCTTAGCAAGAAGAATGAAGCAGGGGGTATCACAATACCAGAACTTCAACTATACTACAAAGCAATAGTAACAAAAACGGCATGGTATTGGCACCAAAATAGACAGGTAGATCAATGGTACATAATAGAGGACACGGACACAAACCCAAATAGATACAATTTTCTAATACTAGACAAAGGTGCCAAAAATATGCAATGGAGAAAAGATAGCTTCTTCAACAAATGGTGCTGGGAAAACTGGAAATCCATATGTAACCGAATGAAACTAAACCCTTTTCTCTCACCCTGCACAAAAATCAACTCACAATGGATCAAGGACCTCGAAATCAGACCAGAGACCTTGCGTCTTATAGAAGAAAAAGTAGGTCCAAATCTTCAACTTGTTGGCTTGGGATCAGACTTCCTTAACAGGACTCCCATAGCACAAGAAATAAAAGCAAGAATCAACAACTGGGATAGATTCAAACTAAATAGCTTTCTCTCAGCAAAGGAAACTAACAGCAATGCAAAGAGAGAGCCTACAGAGTGGGAGAAAATTTTTGCCACTCATACTTCAGATAGAGCACGAATTTCAAGAATATATAAAGAACTCAAAAAAGTTTACACCATGAATACAAATAACCCAATCAACAAATGGGCTAAGGAAATGAACAGACACTTCACAGAAGACGATCTACAAGCAATCAACAGATACATGAAAAAATGTTCACCATCTCTAGTAATAAGAGAAATGCAAATCAAACCTACCCTAAGATTCCAGCTCACCCCAATTTGAACGGCGATTATCAAGAATACAAGCAAAAATAGGTGTTGGCGAGGATGTGGGGAAAAAGGTACACTCATACATTGCTGGTGGGACTGCAAATTAGTGCAGCCACTCTGGAAAGCAGTATGGAGATTCCTTAGAAAACCATTTGACCCAGCTATCCCACTCCTTGGCCTATACCCAAAGGATTTAAAATCAGCATACTATAGAGATACAGCCACATCAATGTTCATAGCTGCTCAATTCACAATAGCCAGACTGTGGAACCAACCTAGATGTCCTTCAATTGATGAATGGATAAAGAAACTGTGGTATATATATACAATGGAATATTACTCAGCCATAAAGAATGATAAAAGTATGGCATTTGCAGGCAAATGGGTGAAATTGGAGAATATCATGCTAAGTGAGATAAACCAATCTCAAAAAACCAAAGGACTAATGATCTCGCTGATAAGTGGATGATGATACATAATGGGAGGTTGTAGGGAGGCAAGAATGGAGGAAGGAGGGACTGTGTAGAAGGAAAGGAGGGGTGGGAGGGGTGGGTGGGGAAGGAAAAAAATAACAGAATGAATCCGACACCATTACCCTATATAAACATATGATTACACAAATGGTATACCTCTATTTCATATACAAACAGAGAAACAAGATGTACCCCATTTGTTTATAATTAAAAAAAAAGATTCTTGTTGGCATCCATGTTCTTTCATAGCTTCAATACCAGGCCCTCCTAGCTTTTAGGGTCTGGGCTGAGAAATCTGCTGATATCTGTATTTGTTTCCCCCTATATTTAATCTAATACTTTTCTTTCACTGCCTTTAAAATTCTATCTTTATTTTATATGTTGGGCATTTTCATTATATTGTGTCTTGGTGTGGTTCTGTTGTAATTTTGTACATTTGGTGTCCTGTAAACCTCATGTATTTGATTTTCCATTTCATTCTTCAGGTTTGGGAAATTTTCTGTTATTATTTCATTGAATAGATTGTTCATTCCTTTGATTTGTATCTCTGTGCCTTCCTCAATCCCAATAATTCTTAAATTTGGTCTTTTCATGTTATCCATAATTCTTGGAGATTCCGTTCATGATTTCTTACCATCTTCTCTGTTTAATCAACTCCCTTTTCAAGATTAAATATCTTGTCTTCATTGTCTGAGGTTCTGTCTTCCAAGTGATCTCTTCTGTTGGTGATACTTTCTATTGAGTTTTAATTATCTACCTTTCAAGGATTTCTGTTTTTTTTTTTTTTTTTTCAGAATCTCTGTCTCTTTATTGAAATAATCTTTTGCTTCCTGCAGTTGGTCTTTTAACTGTTTATTGAAGTGAACTTTTGTTGCCTGCGTTTGCTCTCTTATATCAACCTTTACTTCATGGATCATTTTAATTATGTGCATTCTGAACTCCTTTTCTGACATTTCTTCTACCATGCTGTCAGTGGATTCTATTGATATAGCGTCCTGGCTTGTTTGGGGTACTTTCTTCCCTTGTTTTTTCATGTTGTTTGTGTATCTTCCCTTGTAGTAGCGTGGATGTGAGGTATTAGTTTCCCCCCTATAAGTTTATAGTGTCCCTGTAGGTTTCCAATACCTTACCTTTAAGGGGAGATGAATATTAACAGTACCCAATGCAAATAATATGCAACCTTAATCCAAATAGCCCCTATTAGGATGTTAACAGTATTGTTGTCATAAACAGAGATGATGTGTTTGATTATCATCTATAGCATAAACAATAGGTTTGCAATGAGGTCTAGAATTTCTAATGGTGGACAAAGAGGATGGAGTAGGGGTGTGGAATATAATCTCAGTGAGATAATTAGTGAGAATATAGAGGTACTAGATCATAGGAAGAGAGAAAGTGGAATCAAAAGAAGTCGGTTTTTAGCACAAGAAAATGGAGAAAGAGACTCCAAAGAAACAGATAAATAAGAGAAAAATAGAGTGAGAAAAATAAAAAATAAAGATAAAACATAAAATATTTAAAAATCTACAACAAAACTGTAATATACTAATCAAACCTCCCAGTTTTAAGTAGCCTGATGTATGAAAGATACTTGATTTCAAAGATGATGGGAATGTGAGAGCAGGAAACAAAAACAGAGAAAAGAAAATAAATGGAGAAAATAAAAAGAAAGAAAGAATAGAGACTTGAAGGAAAATTGAACGGTTTTTTCTGTCGTTGTTCAGTGTCTTCTCTGCCTCCCTTCTCTTCTGGTAGGCGGAGTTGTTTGGAGTTTGCTGGTAACTCCACCCCAGGATGATGACACTTAGTAAGGTGGGAGGATTAGACTGGAGGCAGGACTCCTGGAGGCAGCGTATAGTAATTGCCAGTCATCTGGACAACTGCACCCCAGGACTCTCCTTTAGGGTCCACTGGTATGACACAGGGGCCTGGTCTTAGTCCCTTCCTTCACTTGTAGACCCCACAATTCCTGGTCTATAATTTAGTCTCTAAGCTGTATCTCTCCTGCACCTGCCCTTTTGATTTTCCAAGCAGAACCTCTCTCCTCAGTGGTCCTTAGGGCTGAGCACCAGGACCTCTGCCCTTGTCTTGGAAAACTGTTCTGTATTGGGCAAATCAGGACCAGGCATTGAAAGCTATGGGTCAACCACGTAGATGCAGGCACTGGGCTGCTTGGTGGCTAGGGGATTGTTAGGAGACTGGGGATTGAGGAGCCAGAGGACCCTATTGGTTGCCATACCAGTGGGACCAGGTGCTTGATGGAGTTGTGCATCAGGTTGATGTTGGTTCCCAACAAGTGCTCCCAAGTTGTCTCTGGGATCCCCGGTGAGTTCTGGGCTGGTTGGTTGGATGAGCTGGGATCAAGATGCCCTCACATCTTTTTCCCATCTACTGACCTCTTGCAAGGGTTCTCTCCTGTCTCTATAGCAAGATGGTGGCTGTTAGCACACCTAGCAGGGATATCTCAGATACAACCAAGCCTGCAGGACCCTTGGTAATGATCTTTCATGTCCTGGCTGTTATCTCTGTGTGTAAGAAGCTATGTCCCAGTTGGTGATAGTAGCAGTGGTTAACCTGTAGGTACCTTGATAATGAGCTTCTAGTCTCAGGCAGGTGTCCCCAGATGGAAGCTGCCTCCACTAAAGATGGCAGCAGTGGTGGGGTGGGGGGGGATAATCCAAGATGGCAACAGAGGTGTCCCAAGGTGTTGCTAGATGGGGAGCTGCAGCAAGGCACATCATCCATGCAGAGGTGTGGGGTGGGGCCCACACTGGTGGCCAGCACTGGAGATTGGCACAGGGCTGGCCCTCACTCAGTGCTAGAAATTCTAACTAGAGCAATTTTACAAGAGAAGGAAATGAAAGGGATAAAAATAGGAAAGGAAGAAGTCACATTATCATGGTTTGCAGCTGATATGATCCTATACCTAGAAGATCTAAAGAACTCCACAAATAGACTGCTAAGGCTAATAACAAATTTTGTGAAGTAGTAGGTTACGAAATCAACATAAAAAACAATAACTTTCCTATATTTCAAAAGTGAATCTATTGAAAAAGAAATCAGGAGAACAATTCCATTTATAATAGTCTAGAAACAAAACATATACACCACCACCACCTACAACAACAACACCTAGGAATAAATCTAACTAAAGAGGTGAAAGATCTCTACAATGAAAACTATCAAACATTGAAAAAAGAAATTGAAGAAAACCTCAGTAGATGGAAAGCCATTCCATGTTCATGAATAGGTAGAATTAATATTGTTAAAATGGTCATATTATCAAAAGCAATCTACAGATTCAGTGCAATCCCTATCAGAATGCCAATGACATTCTTTACAGAAATAGACAAAACAATCCTAAAATTCATTTGGAAGAATAAAAAAGACCCAAATAGCCAAAGAAATTCTAAATCAAAAGAGCAATGTTGGAGGCATCACAGTACCTGACTTCCAATTATACTACTATATACAGAAACGATACTACTGTATACAAAAACTGCATGGTACTGGCATAAACAGACACATAGACCAAAGCTACAGAATAGATGACACAGAGACAAATCCACATATCTGCAGTCATCTGATCCTTGATAGAGGTGCCCAAAACATGCATTGGAAAAATGACAGCCTTTTTAACAAATGGTGCTGGGACAACTGTTATCCATATGTAAACCCTTATCTTTTACCCTGCATAAAAATCAACTCTAAATGGGTAAAGACCTTGGAAATAGTACAGGAACTATGCAACTCCTAGAAGAAAACAGGGTCAACACTCCAGCATGTAGGCACAGGTAATGATTTTCTTAGTAGGACCCCTAGCACTCAGGAAATAATGTCAGGAGTCAATAAATGGGATTACATCAAATTCAAAAGCTTCTGCACAACAAAGAAAACAATTAGGAATGTGAAGAGAGAACCTACAGAATGGGAGAAAATCTTTGCTAGCTACTCTTCTAACAGAGGATTAATATTTGTATATATAAAGAACTGAAAAAAAAAAAAAATCAAATACCCCAGTTAATAAATGGGCAAATGAATTAGACACTTTTCAAAAGAAGAAATACAAATGGCCAACAAATACATGAAAAAAAATTTTCAACATCATTAGCAATTAGGGATTAGGGAAATGTAAATCAGAACTATACTGAGATTTATTTCATATCATACCAGTCAGAGTGAAAGTCATCAAGAATACAAATAATAATAAATACTGGAGAGGATGTTGAGAAAATGAAACACTCTTACACTGTTGGTGGGACTATAAATTAGTACAACCACTACAGAAGTCAGTATGGAGGTTCCTCAAAAGACTGTGTGTGGAACTACCATATGACCCAGCTACACCACCCCTTGGTATTTACCCTGAAGAATTAAGTACTACAGTGATACATGCATACTCATATTTATTGCAGCATACTTCACAATAGCCCAACTATGGAACCAAACTAGGTATCCATCAACAGATGAATGTATGAAGAAAATGTGCTGTATATATATATATACAATGGAGTTTTATTCAGCCAAAAAGAAGAATGAAATTATGTCATTTGCAGGAAAATGGGTAGAACTAGAGACCATTTTGTTAAGTGAAATAAGTCAAACTCTGAAAGGAGCATGTTTTTTCTCATATGTAGAAGCTATAGAGGAAAAAAGGAAAAGAAAGGTGGGGGCAGGTGTCATGAAAATCAAAGGGAGATTAGGAAAGGAAAGGACCACTAGGTGGGAGGTGGGGAGTGAGGGGGGAAGTGCTGGAGAATGATAATGGCCAAATTATATTGTTGCATTGTATACATGTATAGCTATGTAACAACAAATCCCATCATTATGTACAACTGTAATGTGTCAATTAAAAAAATAGAAAAAACCCTATTTCTTTGTCTTAAAAATGGGCACAGTAGCTGCTGATCACATTGTATTATAGTTCTGAAATCAGACAACCCTTTTTTACCTTAACGTCATATTGCTCATTTCCATTTGAGTTTTTCAATGTAGACATACATATTTGTGTTTCTGTGTACAATTTATCTGTTTGTTTAATAATCTGTCTGCCCAAGAACACACAGAGGTAGGGACCATGAATGCCTGGTGCCCACTACACTGTAGACACACTGTTGGTGTTTCCTGGAGTATATATGCAATGAACAAATGCTGATGGTTAAGTCACAAGGGAAGGGACCATGGGTAGTTGTCTCCTACCAACTGACCCTCACTGAAATGACCCTGGCTGCTAGGATGTAATTCCCATCTCTAGTATCCCAGTGAGGCTTATGAGGAGTTGTTAGATATTTTCAAGTCCTCTTTGACCCGTCTTCTTACATGCCCCTGGACCTTTCTGCAGCTCCTATCCCTTGCTAGACACAAGAAATTGTGGGGATTCTGTGCTTTTCTCTGTTCTATTTGGAAAGAGAACACAGGTCTTCTGCTCTGAGATCCTCCAACCTTGGAGTTCTCCTGCTAGCTCCCCTCTCAACCTGGCCTATAAAACATCAACTACTTTCAAGGGCTAATTTTCAATATTGAGGTTAGAATCAGTCTAGGTGTCTGTCAGCAGATGACTAGAGAAAGAAAACGTAGTATATATACACAATGTAATTTTATTCAGTCCAAAGAAGAACGAAATTTTGGGACTTGTAGGAAAATGGATGGATCTGAGAGTATCATGTTAAGCAAAATAAACCAGATTTAGAAAAGTGAGTGTGTGTTTTGTTTCATATTTGGGAAGCTAGAGGGGAAAAAAGGTGTGGGGAAAGGGAAGATGAATGAAAGTAGAAAGGACACCATTGAGGTAGAGGAAGGGGATGAATGGGAGAGAAGAAGGAATAAACAAGGGAGGTACTGGGGATTGAAACCAACCAAATTATGTCATATGCATGTACGAATATGCCACAAAAAACTCACTACTTTGTACAATTAATATGTACCACCACCACCAACAACAACAAAAATCTAGTTTTCTTATCTACTTTCTGACCCTCTTGCTTTCCCCTGATCTGGAGACTTCATTTTTTACCTGTGGGTAGGAAGGATTCTCATCTATTGGTTAACTGTTCCTCCAGGTTTTTTTTCTTTTAATACATTACATGGACTTTCCTTGGGATATTCAAAAGCTACAGATTTGATTTACATTTTCTATAGTGATTACCTCTTCCTCTGAGGCAGCAGTGTCTACTGCTGGTTGAACAGGGAAAATATGAATGAATACACTGGAATTTGGGAGAAAATAACCCATAGTTAATCTTTCAAAAGTATCAACTGGGCTAATTTTAAAGGAATAGAATTATCCCTGGTTATCCCAAATTTCCAAGTCAGTTTACTGCTGGTTCTAGAAAGAAAATGCATGCCACTTGAGAAAGAGAACAAGAGGCTTGCAAAATGAGTGAGTCTTTGAAGGTGCCTGTTTTTGCTGCTGTCATGAAGTTTCTCCTGAATAGTTGAGACTGACAAAAAAAAATGTCTGTCATGTTATTTAGGAGGGGTGACAGGCTGAGAATCACTGAACAAGTGACAAGTTGTCCTTGAATTGGTAAGCTTCCATGCTGTCTTTGGCTGATATGGATCTTGTATTGAGTGCTAATGCAGAGAGAGTTTCTTCTCTCAGTCTAGTGACACAATTTTAGGCAAGGAAGGTATGTTTCTGTGTCAGCTAGAGATGATTATAATAGATATCACCTGCCTTAATAACCCTAAGTACATCTGCGAAGTTGTGTGTAAATGAAATTTTATGCTTTATCATCAGGCTTCCAAACAGGGCTCAGCTAACTGCATGTAAAATCTCATGCTCCAGTGCACAATAGTTGGTGTTTGTAAGGAAAAATAAGTATCTTAAAGTTTTTTTATAGCATTTGTTCCTTCACAGCAAAAAAATATTGCAAGTTTGTGAAAGGATTTATATTATCATGCTTAACCACTGTGACTTTTACAACTGCATGCTACCTGGGGCACAGTAAATTACTGAAAAACCACTATGAAGCTTTGCCTGCTGTTTTGAAATCTTCAGAAATTATAGAAAAACATAGCTTCATATGTCATTTCAAGTCCTTTTGGGCTATCAACAGCCTGAGATGCCCTTCCTAATAACAGGTCATTGTTACCAAATTCTTTTTTTTTTAATTTTTTTAAATTGTAGATGGACAGAATGCCTTTATTTTGTTTATTTTTATATGGTGCTAAGGATTGAATCCAGTTCCTCACATGTGGTAGGCAAGCGCTCTGCCACTGAGCTACAGCCCCAACCCACCAAATTCTTGATAGAACAGTTTTTCTACAGAATATGTTACCAATCATGTATTTCTCTAGAATCTACTTCATTGTCAAGTAGAGACCTAATATAGTATTCAGTACCTAACAAAAAGGGGAACCAAATGTTACAACTTTCTAAATTGCAGTCATAAAGACACCAGTAAATGGCCAAGTGGACCTGAAGCTGATGAGTAGCCTAGTGCAGAACTACCTTTTCTGTTGCAATTGTACTTGCTCTTTGTGGAAGCAGCTAGTGCCTGTTGTTGGTTGTCTTTTAGGGATGGGATGAATTTGGAATGGAAAGACTAGGGAAAACATTTATAATGAGTAAGATGTTAGAGGACTCACATTTTAGAAACCTTTACTTAGCAATAGTCATTTTCCAGTAGAAGGGGAGAACAGAAATATAATAGCTTTCATTGGTGGGGGAATGGTTGTATGCTACTCACCCAACACTAAAGTAGCATAAGGGTACTTTTAAAGTTTTCCTGCTTATGCTCTCATTTTCTAGGACAGATTTCCTAACTTACAATTTTATGAAATTTTGTTGTTGTTTTTGGTCATAGGTTCTCACTGAGAAATGGGATGGGGGAAAGCTACAAAATAGTGTGCTGAGTGCAGTATCAAAGCTTCTAGGCCCTGAATCTGACAAGTAGCCAATTTTACCTAGGCTGTTACTTGAGGAAATTACTGTTCTTCCATGGTAAAACACGTTCCACAGTAAAACAAAAAAGGCTTGTTTGAATTAATGCAAATTGTATAGTGTAATCATATATTTAAGAATGGTAAGAGCCTACTTATGTGATTGGAACTGATATTTGGTTGAATAATCGATTTTAAAATGACATGATCAATTAAGATATCAATTTAAATCATAAGGTACATTTTATTTAATTTTTTAATGTACAGACAACATCTAATGTCCTCTGATTAGAGCTCCCTTCAACTTTTGGCATAAACCCTATCCATAATATATTAATTAAGTTTTCTACATTGATTTTCTATAATGTGAAATGAGAATTTAGCAATCTGTACTCAGAATACTAGATTTTTACATGTCTAACCAACTTTTTAGAACTGTTTTGTTGATTGACAGCAACTTTTTTCAACTTGTCAGTTAAGTTTTTTAGTAAGCATTTGATTCAGTTTTCCTATCAAAGTAAACCAATACTTCATTAATTTATATAAGTCATAAATTTATAATAGTAAGCACAGCTGGCATAATCAGACTTAGGTATAAACACAATGATTTGGGTAAGCACAGATCTCAACTGGAAGGGCAGATGTGCATAGGTGTGCCAGAGAGCCAACTAGCCATGGGCACTCCCTATGGCAAGGACAGGGGTGAGCACCCTTTATACATGCCTGGAGACTACTGGCTAATCTCTTAAGTTGGTTAAAGGGCCTTTAATTAAGAGGGTTTCTATTGTAAATACATTTACATTAATATGCATAGATAGTAGTTCTTTAAGAACATTTTTTCAAAATATTCTCTAATACAGGTCCTACAGAATTTATCATAATGAACAGCCAAAGCTCACTTATAATCAGCAGAATCTGTCTGCATACATAATTGGTGTTCCAAAGTGCTTTCCCCAGCAATCTAGTTTACACTCTGGTACTATAATTGATTTGTTCATCAGAATTTTTTTTCTTAGATGGGAATAGATAATGTTTTGGTCCACTTCTCATTGAATTTTTAAATTAATGATTTGGAGCTTTAATGAGCTATTCTTCTTTTTATACATGCTAGAGATCCTAAATACTCCTATCAGTATTTTCAGTTAAAATTTCTTTCTCCTAAATATGGGTAATAATAATAAAGCCTGATGTATAAAGAATAGTTTTAAATAGAACGTAAGTAGATATTGTTTTCTACTGATAGGTGTGTGTGTGTGTGTGTGTGTGTGTTTATACATATAGTCAGGAGACACAGAAAGATGCAGAGTGACACAGAAATGACAGGCAAAGAAAAAAGTCATACAGAGAGATAGTATTATATACATATATATATTTCTACTGTATAAATTCATATTTATATATATAAAATCTGATATATAATCAAATCTTATTATATTATTATATAAAATTATGTTTTATATATAGTATATATATTTATATATAATTATGCATAAATAATACATATATATGAATATAAGAGATAGTGGCAGAGACAGAGATAGAGAGAGAGAAAGAAATAGAAAAGCAGAGTAAAAGAGATGAGGACAGAAGTAAAACATAAAACAGAGAAACAGAGACCATGAGAGAGACCAAGTGAAACCAAACCATCTAGTGAGACAGAAGAAGGGCTACCCCAGCAATGTTGCTTAAGAGTAGCTCCATATCTGCCCTCTACAAAGCTGTATGTGTGCAGGTTAGAGACCATGAGGAGGCCAAGTCACTGTCCAGGACAGGGAAGCAGGCCTAGGGCCCACAGGAGACACAGAGTCATAATAGGCAACACTAGACCTATGAGTAGAACACAACTTGGGCATTAATTAGGTCACTTTGCACCACTTGCTCATATGTGTTAAATGTGTTTTCCAACTCTGAATGTATTTAAAATGTTTTGGCTGCAGAAAGGTACTAAAAGAAATCTCTGTTGGAGAGCTAAATCCAAATGAGACTGTGCAGGCCAATTTGGAAGCCCAGCTCCTTTCCAAGCTGGACCATCCAGCCATTGTCAAGTTCCATGCAAGTTTTGTGGAGCAAGATAATTTCTGCATTATCACGGAGTACTGTGAGGTGAGACTCTTCTTCTCTCTTGGAAATTTTGATAAAAATCTGTTGCATAGTCACAAACCTTATGTAAAGAAATATCTCAATGTCAGTTATCAAACTATAAGTTAAACTGCAAAGACTTGGAATCTCATATCTTACAACTAAGAATAATCATCTCAAAGTAACAGACAAAATTCATTTCTAATGAGTGTTTTTTCACCTTTTGGTAAACTCAGTCAGAATGAATATAATTTAAGGAGAAATACATGCAGAAGAATGCTTCAATATTTTTGGCCGGGGTCGGGTGGGGCAACAAACCTCCTTAGATGAACATTTAAATACCCTTACAGAGACCTGGACAGAGCAGAGATATATCTCCTGAAGTTTTGACTTCTAGTCTATGGCTTATTTTACCTAGTAGAAATTTGAAAATGCAAATAATCACCCCCATACTGCTGATATCCTTCATATATGTTGATTTGCAATTTATGGCTTCAGGTATTGGCAGTTTTCCCTGCCACTTTCTGTTCTTTCCAAGTAAAGGCTTTGCATTTTACTTAGCCCTGAGAAGGGGAAATTGTGTAGCTGTAGTGCAGATCCATTACTCCTGAGGGGTTAGGTCTGGGAGAGGTGACAAGGTTGGGTTAGGCAATAGAATATCTGAAGATGACTTACTCAAAAAGTATCTCCCAGCGCATTCTGGGAGCTAGGGTTAGCCAAATGCTTCTCGGGAAAATTTGGAACTATTTAGAATCAACTTAGCTCATCACTTGGGTGTTTCTGGGACCCCATAGAAATAATGTTGGGAAGAAAGAAGTACTTTAAAGAAGTCACGCTTGTTTGGGTCATAAAGTTTGGAAAACCACATACAATCTGAAAGTGCCAGGTATTTCAGAGGCAGGGGAAGGAAAAGAAGCTCAGAAGTAGAAATGGCAATGAAAACCAACCTTGCCAGCTTTACACATTAGCTGGTGTATCACCCAATATGAAACCAATAGCAAAATTTATCTGAATGAGTTTGAAACATTCCAAATCTTGACCATTTTCCCAGATCAGCCTTCCTGCGTGTTTACCCACTTAGATCTAGCCCCTCTTCTATATGGAGGAAAGTAGGGAAAATGAAGAAAACTAGGATCTTTAGATGTCATCTTCTCCTTTATCTAATGGACCCTTAAGAAAATCAATAGATGATGAAGTGTATTAGAGTGATGGTAGTATTGAACAGCTTCTCTGGCAATTATGGTACTAATCCATTCAAAACTACAGATATTTGCCTATGTACTGTACTATGATTCACTGGCTATAATTTAAGCATTTTCTTCTTTAGCCCCTTTAGTTATTAAAGTTCTTGCTTCAGCATCATGCTGCTCATGATGATTACTTCTACCTCCACTACTACTTTAGGCTCAGTTAGTCTTTCAAAGACTCTTTCCTGCCTGATCTTAAAATATTTTAAACTGTACTCAGCACTGTTCAGTGGAACTTACTGTGATGCTGAAAATGGTTTGTGTTTGTATTGTCTAACACTAGTCACTAGTCATACATGGCTTTTTAGGTCTTGAAGTTTGGTTAGTGCAATTGAGGTGTTGGATGGTAAATTTTATTCAATTTTAAATCATTTAAATTTAAATTACCCTGTGTAGCTAGTGGCTGACATATTGTACAGGTCTAGATAATATGTTATAATGTTCCCTGATTTTTTTCTATTTTAATGTAATTTTGAACTGCCAGACAAGTTATGAGGATAACATAATATACTCTTCTTCCAGATTCCCCAGTCATTATCATTTTTCCACATTTGCTTTATCATTCTATTTATTTATCTATATGCTCCATTTATCTACTTTTTCCTGAACCATTTGAGAATAAGTTTGTTATAGTTTGACTCTAGAATGCCCCCTGAAACCCCACGTATAAAAGCCTGTGTTACTATTAGGAGGTGGTAGAACCTTAGGAGGTGGGGGGTCTAGTAGAAATAAATTAGGTTATTTGGGGATTTTGGGATGCTGGTCTCCCTCCTCCTTTCTTTTCTTCCTGGCTGCCATGAGGAACAGCTTTGCTCCAAAAATGTTTCTCCCCACCATGATGCTCCATCTCACCACAGGCTCAAAAGCAATGAAGGCAGCTAACCATGGACTGAAATCTCTGAAACTGTGAGCAAAAATAAACCTTTCCTCCTTTAAGTTGATTTTCTTAAGTCTTTTGTCATAGTAATGGAAACCTGAGAAATACAAAGTTGCAGACATGAAGCCCCTGTGCCCCAAATAGTACTGTATCTTTTAAGGCTAGGGACCTTTTCTTCTATAACCACAGTATATAAGACATATATTAAAAACATGAGAAATTAACACAGAAACAATGTGAGTATGTAATTTGGTGGTTCTGAAAGTGGGATTCCAGAGTAGAAGCATCAACATAACCTGGGAACTTGTTAGAAATGCAAATTCTTGACTCTCCAGTCTTACTGAATCAGAAATTCTGAGGGTGAGGCTTGTCCGTCTGTGTTTTGACAAGTTCACCAGGTGAGTTTGAAATAAGCTGAAGTTTGAGAATCACCCATCTTATTCATAATCCCTATTCAGATTCAGCCCATTTGTTCCAATTATGTCCTTAGAAAGGACGTTTCTATAAAAATGGATTTTGTTGCCCAGGATCCAATCTGGAATCATCTGCTTTAATTTTAAAATGATGGTGGTTTCTATGGATTGAGCTGCTTTCCCAGTGGGGATGTTGCCATGGTGATGGCTGCAGGCTGCACTAGAAAACAGCTGTGGGGCTTTCAGGGCTCTCTGTGTCCCTGAGCTGTCAGTCTGCCACTTCCCAGGCTTCTAAGCAATGATGTGTGCAGATTGCTCCACTCTCTTTAACAGAGATATTTCTCAATTTCAGACACAAATTTACTCTTAACTTACACAGTCCTGGCATTATCTTCTTTTTTTTATTAAGGTAAAATAATACTACAGGAAATTGTAGGTGGCCAAACTTGCACCTTATAAAATATTGTTATCCACCAGTGAAATGGATATTTTTATCTCCAAGTTCCCTTATGTAAAATTTAATTTTGGACCTTTAAAGACTGAAACATGTTAATGCATTCATGAGACCTCTACATCTACTACCCTCCTTTGGAGACATCACCTCGTATTATGTGTGTAAAAAAGGAAATGACCAAACTCTCACAATTCGTCAAGATTAACCACATCTTTGGTGGGATATAGTTCCTAAACTACCAAAGTGGCAAAATATTTCAGATATCATTATTTTCTGTTTTCCTCCACATAGGGAGGAATCGTAATTACTTTTTGTCCCCTGACCTTCCTCCATGGCTTCATACCTCTTCATCTCTGCTTAGGCCATTTCCTATCCCAGTGTCCTTCCTTCTAGCCCTACATCTTCAAGTTCTACCCAGCATCCCAGGCCCAGTGTAAATTCCAATTCCTCCTCTCCTGTAACCAAAGGTTCCCATAAGCAAAGTTCTTCTCCCACAAACAAAAGTTCCCATAATCTTCTGACTGGAAATCATTCTCCATCACCATGTCCCCAACTCTCAGCATTTTTATCTTGTATGCTTAATACAACATGCATCATATAAACCATTTCAGACTCTCAACATGTGAGATTGACCTTTTCCTGATTGATTTTTCTATCACATCATGGTCCTACATAGTGAACCACAAAGAAGTTAGAACTCAAGACCTTTCCCTCTTTTTTAAAAATTAATTCTCCACCATTTTGCTTCTAGATGCCTCCTACCTCATTTCTGTAAAACACTGGTGAAAAAAAGATATAATATTGGATGTTTCAGTCTGTCATACATATCAAAACTAGTTTGTCCTACTTATTTGGCTGGTACACCCAACAATATACCAAACTAGAGATCTGTCAAATATAGTTTGAAGGTCTTTCATTTGGGTAAGGATAAGGCATCCCCAGAATCCTGGGCATTATATTAGTAGACACAACAGAGATTAGGAGATACCACATATATTCAGAAGAGAAGGGCGTGGTGGTGGGAAGAACATATGGTATTGGGGCAAAAAGCAGTAAAGTTTGGACTTTTCTGTTGCCTGTCTGGTGATATTAACATTGCTAAACAAAGTTATATCAATGCACTAGTAGTTAGGAACATTGTCTATACATAAGAATCGCCTGGAGAACTTTGAAAAATCCTTAAGTCCAAGACACACCTCCAGAAAATCTGATTTAATTACTGTGGTGCATGGCTCAGCCAACAGGAGTGTTGAAATCTCTCCAGATGATTCTGATTTGCAACCAGGGTTGAGAACTGCAAAAAAGAGAAAATGGGTATTGTGGAAACAGAGTCACAAAAGAAAACTGTGTCAATGTTTAAGGACCACTGAGCAAAGATGACACCCAGATCTGAGTCTAGGCAATTCTGCCTCTGGTTCTGGGTGCAGTTTCATCATTAAGTCATCTAACTTGTTGCTGTTGTTCATAAAAATTATCCAAGTCATTCTCCTTGCACCCTGAGCAACCGTCTAGTTCCAATTTGACCTCTGATACATGCCTTTTCTAGCAGAAGGATATACTTCCTAAACTGACATGAGTTCCTTGTTGCCTTGGCAATTCTAGTTCTCATTGTAAATTAGTTTTCTGGATTATTTTTTGGTTCCTTCTGAATTTGAAGTTCACAGGGGCAGTAGTAATCAAGAGTCCTTCCAAAAGCCATTACTAAGCCCCAATTCTGTGTCAGATATAATTCCTACACATAGTGTGGGGTGACAGACATAATACAGTAACATTTCTTTAATGAACTTTTCTGGTAGGCTAAATGAGTCATTTATATCAGTGGTTAAAATATAAGGGGGAATTTGGTATCATGGAAAGGGTGTGATTGAAGCACTGTTGGAGTTAATAGAGAAAGAAATGACTTCTGATTGCAGGGGCTAGCATATTATATTTGAATTTGAAGTATGAGAAGATTTAGTCAACTGGTATGGGGCAAGGACTTGCAATTAAGGGGAACCATGTGATAAAAGTGTCAGAGGTAGAAAAGCATGGGATGTGATTTGGGAACCTAATATGTCACCTTTTTAAAAAGCATTTTATTGATGTGTTCTCATTATACATAACAGTGAGATTAATTGTGATATATATTTATATATGCACATCTTCTTTCCCTCTGCTTCTTCCTCCCCTGATTCCTTTCTCTACTACTGGTTTCTCTTCTATTTTCATTAGATCACTTTTATTTCCATTTCGTTTTCTTTTCAACCTCTGCATATGAGAGAAAACATATGACCCTTGAATTTCTGAGTCTGGCATATCTAATTTAGCATGATGTTCTCAAGTTCCATCCATTTTCCTGTAAATGACATCATTTTATTCTTCATGACCAAGTAAAACTCCATTGTGTATATATGCCACATTTACTTTATCTATTCATCTGTTGATAGATTCCTAGAATGGTCCCATAACTTGGCTATTGTGAATTGCACTGCTAAACACATGAATATGCATGTATTGCTCTAGGATGCTGACTTTATTCTTTTGGGATAAATACTAAGGAGTGGTATAGTTGGACCATATGATGATTCCATTTCTAATCTTTTTAGGAATGCCATACTGATCTCCATAGTGGTTTTACTGATTTATAATCCTACAAAAGTATATGTGTTTCTTCCCTACCCTCCACATTTTTGTGAGCACTTATTATTTCTCACATTCTTAATGATTGCCATTTTAACTGGAGTGAGATGAAATCTTAATATAGTTTTGATTTGCATTTCCCTGATGACTAAGGATATTGAACATTTTTTCATGTATTTCTTGGCCATTTGTACTTATTCTTTTGATAAATGTCTGCTTAGATCATTTGCCCATTTATTGACTGGGTTATTTGTTGGTGTTAAGTTTTTTGAGTTCTTTATGTATTCTGGATATTAATCCCCCATCAGAATAGCTAGTAAATATTTTCTCCCATTCTGTAGGTTCCCTGTTTCCTTTGCTATACACAAGCTTTTACATTTGCTGCCATCTCATTTATTCATTTATGGTTTTATTTTCTGAACTTCAGGAATCCTATTAAGGAAGTTGTTTCCTGCACCTATATGTCAGAATGTTGACCTCATGTTTTCTGCTAGCAGTTGCAGTGATATGGGCCTAATTCTCAGGTCATTAATCCACTTTGAGTTTAATTCTTCTACATGGGGGCTACACAGTTCTTCTAGCACCATTTGCTTAAAAGACTATCTTTTCTTCAACAAATGTTTTTGGTACCTTTGTCAAGGATCAGATAACTGTATCTGAAATGGAATAGATGACACATTCTTTTGGTCTGTTTTTATGCTACTAGCATGCAGTTTTTGTTACTACAGCTTTGAAGTATAATTTGAAGTCTGGAGTTACGATGCCTCCAGCATTGCTCTTATTGCTCAGAATTGCTTTGGTTGTTCTGGGTCTTTTATTCTTTTATATGATTTTAGGACTGTTTAGTTCTGTGAAGAATGTCATTAGTATTTTGATGAGGATTACATTGAATGTGTATATTGCTTTTGGTGTATGGCCATTTTAACAATATTAATTATGCCTCCCCAAGAACTTGGGAGGTCTTTCCATCTTCTAGTGTCTTCTTTGTTTTCTTTCATCAGTGTTCTATAATTTTCATTGTAGAGGTCTTTTATCTCTTTGGTTAAATTTATTCCTAAGTATTTTTTGAGGCTATTGTAAATGGATTTGTTTTCCTGGTTTGTTTTTCAGCAGATTCATTATTGATGTAAAGAAAAGCTAATGACATATATATGTTGATTTTTTTTGGGTAAATTTTTAAAATTGTATTGGAAAACAAATTTACAACTTGGAATGGATTTGAGGCAAATCGTGCCATAAGTGGATTTTCTTTAAGTGGTTAAACAAAGTTTAAAAGGCAAGTAACAATAAAAGAAAATGTTTCTGGTATAAGACCAGCAGTACAAAAAAATAGTGTACGAGTACCTGGATAATATACCCGTTTTGCAATAGTGCAACTTTTAATTATATATTGTTGACTGTCCATAGTCCACACAGAGTTACAACTCCACACTTCAACAACAACATGCTAACAATTCCTAAAGGAAACTACTTTTTAAAAAAGGCATAATCCAGATGTTCCCTCATTTGACCAACTCCATCTAAAGTTTGGATGTGCTGAAGGGCTTAGATATATCCAGAGTAAGCCACATGCAACATGTTACTCGATCAATTTTCTAAAATAAGGACAATGACAGGAAGATAAGGGAAGAAAACATGGAGGAATGAAGTCCTAATAATATTATACATGCATATTTTTTGACTGTAGGGGGAAACATTTTACAGATAAGTTTCAAACAAAGAAAAGGCAAATAAACAATTTTGTACAAGAAATTTAACACATTCTGTACAATGTCTTCACTTTGCTGTCATCATTTGTACAAACTCTTCATAGTTTACTTGACCATCACCATCAATATCTGCTTCCCTGATCACTCATCAACCTCTTAATCTGTTAACTTCTCTCCAAGGTTTGTCATCACATGGTGAAGCTCTGTTGTACTAATATAGCCATTGCCATCCTTATCAAGCACACAGAATGCTTCTCTGATTTCTTCTTCACTGTCTGTGTCTTTCATTTTTCTTGCCATTATTGTCAGAAATTCAGGGCAGTCAATTGTGCCGTTACCATCAGATCTACTTCATTAATCATGTCCTGTAACACTGCTTCTGTGGGATTCTGCCTAAGAGACCTCATTACAGTTCCCAATTCCTTTGTTGTTATAGTTCCATCACCATCCTTGTCAAATAGTGAAAAAGCTTCTTTGAATTTTGCAATCTGCTCTTCAGTCAGTTGGTCAGCCATGCTGCTAGTGCTACTGGTTTCCAAGATGCGACCGCACAACCACTCAGCTCACTTGCTCCACTTGGACTGTTGATTTTTTTTTTTTTATCCTGCTACTTTTCTGAATTTATCAGCTCTAGAAATCATCTGGTGGAGTTTTTTGAATACTCCAAGTATAAGATCATATTTTCTGTGAACAGCAATAATTTGCTTCCTTCCTTTTCCATATGTGTCTCTTTTAGTTCTTGCCTAATTGCTCTTGCTAGAATTTCAAGTACTATATTAAAAATGAGTGGTAAGAGCAGATATGCTTGTTCTGTTCCTTATTTCAGAGGAAATGTTTTCAGTTTTTCCCTGTTCAGTACAATGTTGGCTTTGGATTTATCATGTATAATCTTTTATGGCTTTTAAGTAAGCTTTTTCTATCCCTAATTTCTTCAATGTTTTTAACATGAATGGATGCGAGCTATTCTTAAAACTTTTTCTGTATCTTTTGAGATGATCATATGATTTTTGTCCTTAAT
Organism: Sciurus vulgaris; assembly: GCF_902686455.1. Taxonomy (NCBI): domain Eukaryota; kingdom Metazoa; phylum Chordata; class Mammalia; order Rodentia; family Sciuridae; genus Sciurus; species Sciurus vulgaris. Next base: position 118,621,033 of record NC_136470.1, read on the forward strand.
TCCATTTATGTGATGGATCAACATTTATTGATTTGAACCAATCTTGGTACTAACAACTTGATCATGATGTACAACCTTCTTAATATATTTTTGAATATGAATTGCTAATAGTTTGTTAAGAATTTCTGCATCTGTGTTCATCAGAGCTGTTAACTTGTAATTTTCTTTCCACAATGTTTCCTTATTTGGTTTTGGTATCGGGGTGATACTGGGTTTGTAGAATGAATTTGGGAGTGTTCCCTTTTCATATTTTATGGAACATTTTGAGAATTGATTCTTCTTTAAAGAATAATTTGAGTATTAGTTCTTTTTTAAAGGTCTGGTAGAATTCAGCTGGAAATCCATTTGGTCCTAGATTTTTCTTTGTTGGAAAACTTTTTATTGTTGCTTTAGTCTCATTGATTATTATTGGGTCTGATTAAGGTTTCTGTATTCCTTTGGTTCCATTTTTGTAGGTCGTATGTGTCTAGAAATTTGTCCATTTCTTCTGGATTTTCTAAATTATTGGCTTGCAGGTTTTCAAAATAGACCCTGATGATCCTCTGGATTTCAAAAATATCTGTGATAACATCTCCTTTTTCATTTCTAAATTTGTTGATCTGTGTCTTCTCTGGCTTGTCAATCTTGTATATTTCATTGATCCTTTTTATTATTTTTATTCTCTATTTCATTATTTTTGGCTCTTAATTATTTTCTTCCTTCTACTGATCTTGAAATTGTTTTCTCCCCCCCTAGGACCTTGAGATATATTATTAGAGTGTTTATTTGGTATCTTACTTTTTATGTAGGCACTCATTGCTGTAAACTTCCCTCTTTTAGAACTACTTTCATACCATGACTGATGTGTTGTTTTTCTTTTCTCATTTGATTCTAGGATATTTAAAAATGTCTCCCCTTACTTTATCTATGATTAATTCATCATTCAAAAGTATATTGTTCAATTTCCAAATGTTTATGTAATTTCTATGATTTTTCTTGCCATTTATTTCAAATTTCATTCCATTATGATTTGCTAAGATCCAAAGGAATACTTCACCTTTAATTGTAATGTGTTTGTAGTTAAACACATTCCCTAAAGCTATGGCTTACATAACCATAGTACAGTTATCCAAACCAGGAAATTAACATTTTGCCAGGCCTACCCCCGTTGTCTTTTCTTTATTTCAGGATCTAATTCAGTATTCTTAATTTCATTAGTTATTCTTCCTTAATCTCTTCCAATCTGTGAGTTACTCTATCTCTCTGTCTTGCCTTATTTTTATATGACCTTAACACTTTTTATGCATAGTAGCAAGTTATTTTGTAAAATGTCTGTCATTTTGGGTTTGTGTAATGTTTTCTCATGATTAGATTGAGATTCTATATTCAGTGCATGACTACCATAGAAATAGTGATATCCTTCTCACTGAGTCAGGTCAGGAGTTCAAGATGTTAGTATATTTTATTACTGATGGTATTAACTTCAGTTACTTCATTAAGGTTCTGTGTTCTGGGTCTCTCCCCTGTGAAATTACTATTTTTCATTTGTAATTGATAAATACCTTGGGGAAGATATTTTGATATTAGGGCAATATTCTGTTCAAACCTGATTGTGATTTTAGTATCTTTTAATAGAAGTTGCCTTTAGTGATTTTTACTATTGTGATTTTTTTTTGCCTGATTGTGATTGTTTCCCTTCTTCTTCTTACACCTACTAATTGAGATTCTCCTGTATAGATAGCTCTTTCTTTTCCATTTGTGTATTTTATTATATTTTATTTTACAAGTTATGACCCAATACTTTCATCATTTATTCTGTTGCTCATATTGTTCTAACTTTAGCTATTGGGACTTCTTTAGGTTGGCTTCTGTGTCTTCTTGTTGAGAAGTAAATTCATATTTATTAATTCTATTTTACATTTGAAGAAACAGGATCTCAGAAACATGGAGTTATTTTCTGATGATCACATGAGTCAGGTCCAGGATGAGTCAGGTCCAGGACTAAAACTGGGAAAGCTGCTCCTTTTCTTGGCTTTTTGTCACTTATGTTCTGTATCTTTACATATCTCTGTTTCTACATTACATATATATCAAGACACATGTATATCATTTTGTACAGATATGTATTTTAATGTAATGATGACATTAGTAATTTATAGCCACTCAATAGAAAAGTAGATATGATTTGAAATAGTGAAAAATGTGTGAACTGTGACATTGATCTTTGTTCATTTCCTTAATACAAATTATTTTTTCCACTTTTTTCCCTGTCATGAGATAGGATGGCAACACCTTATTTGGTTATGTTTTTATTTTTTAAATTTGTTCTAATTAGTTATACAAGACAGTATAATGCATTTATGCATTTTGATAAATCATACATAAATGAAGTATAATTTCTCATTTTTCTGATTGTACATGTTGTAGGTTCACATTGGTCATGCAGTCATACATCTAACATGAGGTAATAATGTCTGTTTCACTCTACTATCCTTCCTACCCCCATACCCCTTCCTCTCCCTTCACTCTCCTCTACCTAATCTAAAATAGCTCTATTCTTCCCTAGCGCCTCCCAGTGTTGAAAAAGTGACTGTCAAAGTTTTGCTTCTAGTAGACTTCAATGATAGAGGTTATCATTATAATAGTCATTATTTCATTGCTATTCTTCCCCAACCCCTTAAGCCATTTTCTAGAGGGCATGCTAATTTTTATCTCTTTGAGTTTTTGTCTTGTAACCCTTATTATGAGAATTCATGCCAAAAGTAATAAATATGCAAATTCTTAAACACTAATGGATCTGATAGCAGAACTTGAGGCAAGTACTTTCCAAGGATCTGTTTATAGTGTAAAAAGAAAATTTGAGGGGCTGGGATTGTGGCTCAGTGGTAGAGCACTTGCCTAGCATGTGTGAGGTACTGGGTTCAATTCTCAGCACCACATACAAGTAAATAAATAAAGGCTCATTAACAACTAATAAAAATATAGTAAAAACATTTAAAAAAAATGAAAATTTGAAAATTTTCTCTAATGTTTCTTGTTTATGCAGAAGTGTTTAAATAAACTAAGTGGGTTGAGTTTTATAATCTTGAAACTAGTGGGTGTCTGTAGATACTGTAGGTGAATTTGGTAATAACATGGAGCCACTAGGCTTACTAGCTCTCAGAAGATCCTTGAAGAACTTCATACCTGGTGCATCAGTTCTGCTTTTCTATCCTTCAGAGCCACTATTCCTAGTCCCAAAGCTCTTTGGGGAGCCACTACCACCCAGAATCGGTTGTTTATGGATAAGGGATACTCTTGAGGTGTTGACCATTTTAACATTGTTTAATGACCATCCTGGTGTGGGCCCACATATGGGCTGTCCACACGTTAGCACTGCTTCTTAGTGGCCTACCTTGCTAGAATTGAGGCACTTATCTTCAGAGAGCAGGATCACATCAGGACTTTCTGATTTTCTTGAGCATATCCATTCAGAGGCCTTCTAAAATTTGCTCTGTGCTGATTCTATAGGTCTAGACTTACTGTGTTTGGGAAGACTATAATTAATGTGAGTTTCTTGTGTTTTTATACACCTAAACTGATCCATTCATAATTTTTACTAATGCATAAATATAATCTTTAAGCCCAGTAAAATGTATGACTTTTGAGGCATAGCCTTAGTTTTTGGCATATAAATTTATATATGTACATGTTAAAAAATAGAACCAGAATAATTTCAACTAGTTTTCAAAGTAGTTTATTATAAAAAATAACTCCATGCTTTATCCTGTCACTCCTTAAGATAAAAATAAGTTCTGACACCTTATTTGTGTATGTTTATTTCAATAAGAAGAATATGAACTCTAAAAGAATCTGGAAAAGAATTAGCAACTAAACCCAAGGATGCTTATTTATATTATTAGACATACACATTGTGATACTGCATGACATTCTTCAATACCTTTAAAAATTGGATATTCTTATTTTGTTTTAAAGAGTATAATGTAGCTTGACATTTCCTAATGTTTTATGTAATTCACTATAGCCAACTTTCGAATTTCTAGGGAAATATTTCAAGTTCTACAATATAATTACAAATGACCTCTCCTGTCCCATCCTCCATTTATTGCTGTTCTCCTCGAAATATAAAGCATTTAAAAATATGACATGGTAATAAATTGATTTTTATTTAATCATGTCTTTCCCAAGTACATCTTTTGCCTTTGGAATTGTTCAAACTATTGGACAAATGTTGCTATCGATGGGCTAAATAGTAAGTATATGGTCCATTCGTGTTATTGTTTAAAATTGTTTCTCAAAATGTGATCATTTGTGATCTAAGTACCTCCAGAGTTACTTAGAATGCTTGTTAATAATATATATTCCATGGCTTTATCCCAATTTACTGAATTAGCATCTCTATTGATTTGGTTTGGGAGTATGCAAAATGCTTTGTAGAGGAGGAGGGCAACTTTAATATTGGTTCAAATTAATACTCTTTTCATTAAAGTTGTTTTATCAAGGTATCACCATTAAATATTTCTCAAAGGTGAACTTTAGAAACCAAAATGAACTTACAAATACTGTACTAAGAACGTCTTAAACTGAGATGTGCCATTTCATCAAAAACATTTGGTTTTTTCTTGGAAGATAAGAGAAACAAAGTAGTAAATACTTTTTATGCTGCTGAGTTAAAATAAACCAGCATCTTTGGTGATTCTGATACACACTAAAATTTGAGATCCATTGGAAGGATGGAGATATAGTAGGGCATGAGGGAACTGCATTCTGAGATATCAACTCACTGGATTAATAAGGGCAACTTTTTAATTTTAAAATGAAGAAATAGGGCAGAGCGATTTTTCAAACTCCTTTGAGCCTTAAAATAGAGATGATTTTGTCCTTTATATGTAGTCTGTTAGAACTTCAGCTTTGTTGCATTCAGGCTTCTTCTGAGGATGCTCTACTTTGGTCTTTTAAACTGCTTATAAGTCCTTCTATTGACAACTTTAAAAATGGATTAATTTTAAAAAATCAAATCATTTTATGACTTTTTCATGGCAATCCAAGTGAGGTTTAGAACACTGGTTGAGTCATTTGTTTCTTCAAGGTCTTGATACTTCAAAGTCCATTTGATGTCAGCTAACTAGGGATGGGGAAGCAAGGAGATACCATTAATCTACCAAATGGCAGCTTAGGCTACAGATTTTTTGAAACCTTAGAAGGTAACATCAAAGCTTTTGTGCTAACTTTTGAGGGGTGATATTAGTGAAGGAAAGCATTTTCTGTCAGCAATATAGAGTAAGGGCAATGTTAACATTGGTTCAAGTTCAAGTCAATAATCTTCATTAAAGTTGTTTTAGTAAAAAAAGTCACCATTAAATATTTCTCAGAGACAAAGTTAAGAAACCAAAATGAATGTACAGATACTGTAGTAAGAACTTCTTAAACTGAAATATGCCATTTCATTAAAAACATTTGGTTGTTATTTGTAAGACAGGTTAAGAGAAACAAACTAATAAAATCTTTTCATATTGCTGATTTAAAATCACACTGCTTCACAAAATATTTCTTTGTTTTAGGGAAGCTTTATTTGTTGTATCTTAATCTGTGAATGATTTATCTGTCTTATTTAAATCCTCAAAAAATAATCCAGTGTGTTTATTACAAACATGATAAATGCAAAACAAATAGGTTTTCTTGGAGATAAATATATAAAATGAAAATTGTAGAAAGAGTAACTTGAGGTGTACAAGACCCAGCTCTCAGATTAATTTAGCCTTTGGTTTTTCATCTTCCTGTTGACTGAACAGTCTTCTACTTTGTACTAAAACTGATACATTTTCATATGGTTTTACACTTTGGGACTTATTATTAAAGTTTCGGGTTTTTCCCCTCAGTAGTCTATACATGTATTTGTGTAAGTTACAGGATATTGTGCATTTAATATCAGTGTAAAAAACAGGCACATACCTTCTACTTACTACCTAAGAAGAAAGTGTGAAGAGGTGATTGGCAGAGCAACAATTAATGTCACCCAGAGGGTATGATATCATTATGGCAAGACTACCCAGAGGAAGCAATTCTATGCACTCGAAAAGAAGACAACATGGAAGCTGATACAAAAAAAGTGTAAAAGTTCATATAATACAGTTTTAAAATGACAATAGAAAATGGAAAGTAGTATTGCAATTTGGGGATAAATTTCTAAAAGTAATGTTATTTTAATGCACAAATTTCTAAAAATTTCAATATTATTACACTTGGGGCAGATTATTATATATGTGAAGGACATATTTATAGAGATAACTGTGCTTGTGCATAGCCTTCCTAAAGTGAAAAACGTCAGATTGATACAAGAAGCAGTCTGTCAACATCATTGATACTGCTTTTTTTTTTTTTTTTTTTGTATTGGGGATTGAACCCAGAGGCACTTCACCACATCCCCAGCCCTTTTTTAAATTTTTAAATTTTGAGACAGGGTCTCACTGAGCTGCTGAGGGTCTTGATAAATTGCTGAGGCTGACCTTGAACTTGTGATCTTCCTGCTTCAGCCTCCAAAGTTGCTGGGATTACAGGTGTGCACCAGCATGCCTGGCTCATTGGTATTTTTTAAGGCCAGTTTTTCTTTTTCTCTCTCTTCCTTCCTTCCTTTTCCTTCTGTCCTTCCTTTTTTGATTTCCTTCCTTGCTTCCTGTTCCCATCTCTCTCCCTCTTTTCCTCCCTTCCCACTCCTCTGAGGCTATTCAGGAAGGAGATGAGGACATGTTGATACCTTGATTATTATCTTTCTGCCACTGGAGAATTTTTACCACAGTCAGAAAAATTTACAAGATATTGAAAGAAGAGCTTGTTTTTGTGTTTTAAAAACTTTTTTTTTTTATATGAGGGAAAGATTTGATAAAGTCCTCTTGGATAGAAAGCAGAATGGGACTAGAAATACACACACACACACACACACACACACACACACACTTTTTATTTAAAGGACTTCCATGTCTACCTTATAGGACATTATAATGATCTATTGTAAAAAATGTTTGCACAACATATAGAAACATGACAGTACAGTTTATAGGATCCAATAGAATCTTGGTAAACTCTAGGATTTTAAGAGAGGAGAATTAAAAGCAGATATGGGGAATGAGAAGGAATTGTTGGTCTTTTTGCTGAGGAGTCAAATATTGAATTCATTGTACTTTTGTTTACGACAAACTTTGATCTTCTTGGCCCAGAAAATCCAGCAGGAAACTGCCTGAGCTAGGCTGCAAGCAAATGTTTGATATACTTTTGACTTGTTATGGCTCCATGTGAAAAGAGAGAAAATACTGAGCATATATTAGCACAGTGCCCTGAAAGGAAATAAAAAAATGCATTATAAGTGAATTAGTCTATTGACCTCATATTGTTTTATTACAAGTAATTTTACTTGGATTGTCTCATTGCCTATAAATTCTTTTCCTTTGATTCTAATAAGGACTTTGCCGTAAATAGTTTGTGAGTGGCTTCATGTTTCCTTTCATGATCCCAGTGGACGTGGAGAGTCCTCCTCTCCCTCTCCATGGGGCCCGTGTTTTACATCCTGCAGAGACCAGACACAATTGCATTTAACCCATCCTTTCCTTCAGAACACACTTTCGTGATAACTTTTGAGGGTGTTATTAGTGAAGGAAAGCATTTTCTGTCAGCAATATAGAGTGAGGGCAAATTGTCTCTAATTTCTCAAATTGCCTCTGATTTCTCAGAGTTATAAAATAAAAGGAACCCAGTATAAAGGTTCTTTAGGAGAAGTTAACCTTTAATGTTTTCATTTCTATGGCAATTAAAATGCATAAATATAATTAGAAAGAATCTCATATCAGACACTGCCAGGCGATTTTGAAGGTTTGTTGTTTGGATCGTGGTGAGTTTTTGGCTGTAATAGTAAGTATCATTACTTTACCTATCACCAGTAAATGATAGGACAGAGACTGACTAAATGCTTAAATGTTGTATTTGGGACACCACATAGTTCCAACAGTTGCTGTGTTCCTGAAAGTTTTGCTGTAAATAGAAAAAGGAAAATTCAGTTTTCCCACACGTTAGTCTGCATATGTCACACTCAAAAGAATCTGTATGATAGCAATCAGTGTTGAGTGCAGTGTGGAGGCACCAATTTAGTTTCAAAACATCATCACTTTACATTAAATTAATGTCACCGATTTGAATTTTATTGACTTACATTTTTAACTTGTATACATGTTAGGATCCTATTTAGGGCTCATATTTGGGTAACATAATAAAAATAATTTTGGTTGGAGGTATGTGTGTTAACTTTCTCCTTTATAAAGGTTTTACCCTTGAGTGATGTCAGAGACAAACACAGCCAGACGTTTAGTTAAAGCAGTGAAAATAGGTTGTATTCAGTAACTGTTGTCAGTGGGGTAAATGCTGAGCTCCATTCCAGTTTCTGCAGAGGTGAGTGGGTATTTTTGGTGAGAATGAAGGGGAAGAGAGGGAGAACTACAGGGTCCTGAACAGACTTAGAGAAGTGACAAATTAACAAAATAGGAAGATGGAGGTTGGTCCGTGTGAAACCCATTGGGTTTGCTAACTGGTGATTATTAAAATTAGACTTATACACTTCCATGGCTTCAGGAAGACAAGTGCCCTATCGTTAGGTATTTCCTGGAACAAACAGTAAATTCTTTTGCTCTGAGTTTTCTCAGGCAAGCACTCTAAGGGGGTGGTTCCTGTCATCCTAGGGATGGGGCCTTGAGTTGCTAGAAATATTAGTGTTTCTTCAAGTCTTTAGTGGTCAAGGTTGAGGCTTAATTGAGAAGAGTGAGAAGAGGGCTTTTAGGACCCTGGCTAGAGTTTGGTCAAGGAGATAGTGTCACTTAATGATAGTGACATAATGGTAGTAAGGCTCACTTTCTTATGATAAACAATTATTGCTATTTATTAACCATTATTAAGAAAGCTTGATTTAAGAATCTCAAGTCTTAAATGAATGTGAAAGATGATTTTTTTGTTTGTTTGTTTCAGGGTGGAGATCTGGACTATAAAATTCAGGAATATAAAGAATCTGGGAAGATCTTTTCAGAAAATCAAATAATAGAATGGTTTATCCAGCTGTTGCTAGGAGTTGACTACATGCACGAGAGGTATGTTCATTTGCTACTGGGGACAGAATATATTTTAATAGTCATATCTGGATTTGGGTGAAAGTGATTTTTTAAGTCAATTTGAAAGCAAACAAGTCTGAAAGGTAAATTGCTATAGTTAGCTTTCTTTTTAAACCTCTTTATGCTTTTTCTTGATGAAAGTGTTGAATGATTATATCCAGAGGTTTTACTTTCATAACTTTCGTTGTTCTGGAAATCACATTGGCTCTGAATACAAGACAGAAACTTGTATTGAATACATTTCCTTGTACATGAACATCTGTGAATGCACTGTACCTTAGCAGGCTATGAATGCATTGTATATTATAACATGATTAGGTTTTAAATACCTTGGTGTGGCACGATGAATTGTGTGGTCACCTTGGAATGTATTAGTGTACTTTTAGGTGGGTCCATGTCCCAAGATGAGCTGAGTAACTGATATGGAAGATATTCTTTGGCCTCACAGAGATAAATATTGAGACAAAAAGTCAATTTTGATGTGAAATATCTGATAAAGAAAGTCAAAGTATGTTTTATGAGTTTCAGTTGTCTAGAACTTTTATCATTTCTTCCTCACATGATATATTTTAAAACTTTTATGATTATTCTTTAGGTTAAGTGTAAAAAATAAACAAAATAAAAAAGGAGATCAGAAAAAAACTATTCTATTAATAAAGATTATAACTTTTATATTAAAAAATAAGATACATTAGATTTTAAATGTTTTCTAGACCCATAAACTCATATGGATGCACTTGAAAAGATGAACATACACAGATAAAGTGGATACTCTGAGGTGCCTATGGTAACTCTTATCTTGGGAGTGATATTATGTGTGATAACATTTTCCTTGACCAGAGTGGTAATTGTAGGCTACACCAAGGTCTGGCTATTTATGGATATCAGATTGCTTAAACATGTTATCTGTTTTTCTCCTAATAGCATAAAAAGTAATCAGATTATCCTGTAAATTTCCAAGTGTCTTCTGAAACACATGCTTGATGATGCAGACCGAGACTGATTCATTGACAACTCATAGCAATCTTTGGGATAATGTCAATTATGAATAAATATAAAAATTACTTTTTAATAAACTACCCAAAGCTGCTGACTATAAGACTTCCATGCACAAATAGTCATATTGATGTTTCTTTCTGTTTTAAACTACTTTCAGGCATGATGTTAACTTATCACATAAGGAAAACAACACACACACTCTCACACACACACACACACACACACGAAGACTGGTTTTCATATGCAAAATATAAAACTGAAATCTGGTTGATTTTAAATATTAGATGCACTTGAGTCTGCTTAGTAATTATATAATAATTAAATAAATGAAATGATAAATGAATAATTAAAATAAATGAACTTAAAATAAGCCTTAAAAAGGGAAGATTCTATTTTTTTTTTTAGTCCTTCAGTATTCAAAGAAAATCATTAAATGAGGCTAAACATTTGGATATTTGTGGATCTGAAATACCATCCATTGTGATTTAGATAACTAATGATGGTGTCTCTTATTTATTCCTATTACAATCAATTATTGTAAAGGTTTTATGTATAGGTAGAGAAATGTCAATTTTAAATTCAGGTTCATTCATTCACTCCATAGTTGTAAATAAACAATAAATTCTAATGTTTTTTTCCTTTTGCATACTTTGTTTTTTAAAATCTATTTTTTTTTAAATTTTACAGACTCCATTTGATTCACTGTACACAAATGGGGTACAACTTTTTGTTTCTATGGTTGGGCACGATGTAGATTCATACCATTTGTGTAATCATATATGTACATTGGGTATCTGTCTCATTCCACCATCTTTTATACCCCTGCCCCCTCCTCCCTCTCATTTCCCACTACGTTATCTAAAGTTCCTCCATTCTTCTCTTACCCCCACACCCCACCCCCATTGTACAGTAACATGGCCCCATCAATGTTTATAGCAGTTTAATTCACAATAGCTAGATTTGTGGAACCAACCTAGATGCCCTTCAACAGATGAATGGATAAAGAAACTGTGGTGTATATATACAATGGAATATTATTCAGCCATAAAGAAGAATAATATTATGGCATTTGCAGATAAATGGATGGAGTTGGAGAATATGCTAAGTGAAACAAGACAATCCCAAAAAACCAAAGGGTGAAGGTTTTCCCTGATAAATTCTAATCTTAAAGAACTGTTAGTAAAGTAGCAGAGATAAAACTCATATTCACATAGCTATAAGCCTGCACAAGATTCACTTTCTCCACTACATAATAGGTTCATGACCTTGGGTAAGTTTCACAAGCTTCCCAAGACTTTGTTGCCTCATCTATGAAATAGGGATAATATTGGAACTCTCCCTGCTAACTTTGTAAGGCTACAGATGATACATATTGAGATATTATACATTTAAAAAGCTTACAAAACGTTAAGCTCTATGTAACTTCTTGAAAGAAGTGGCATCAGACATAATGTAGGTTTGGACTGTGGTGAAAGATGAGCCAAGCTTTCTGGGTTTAGGGAACAGAGTGAGCAAAGACACAAAGGTGGGAAACTGTGACACTTTTAGAGTGAGTGGTAGTGGTTCAGCTGGAGAGGCTCTTGGGGTGCATGAATGAATGAAGTTATGGAAAAAGGTAGGTTGAGATCAAGAGGGCTTTATTTTGCAGCATAGACATTGCATGCCACAGGAGACTTTTGAGTGGAACTATATGACCAGCACTTGCTTCAGGAAGATTACATGATAAATTATAGAGAGGAGAGAGGGAACTTTGGTTGTTAACCAGGAACCTCTTATAATACCCATGCATGAGTTTATGAGACCTGAACCAAGGTGGCAGCAGTGTGCAGGATTGGGAAGGATTAGAATTCACTTAATGAATTATAATGACTGGACTTTAAATTTAAATACTTGTTTGAGATGCATTAGAAGAAAGCCAAAGATGAATCTGAGATTTTCTGCCTTGGTGAGTGAGAAGTAGGTTTGAAACAATGGTGTTGAGTTTGAAGGGAAGAACATAGAGAATGAGGGAGAAGAGGAGAGAACAAGAAAGGGGGGTGATAGAAGAAAGGGAGGGTTAGAAGTGAGGTCTAGATCTTGAGGAAATATCGAGTCCTGTCTTTGTTTGGGTTCCTCTAATATCAGAGTCCTGAAGCAAAGTCTGGTATACAAGTAGTTTATTTAGGAGATGATCTTACGAAGCAGAAGCCAGCGTGTGGGAAGAGTGAGACAAAGAAGTGGGAAAAGCTCTACGGGTGTTTTATCGCACTGTGGCTGCTGTGGGTGGAGGGATGCAGAGGCAGGATTCCTCTGTGTGTATTTTGGGCTTTGGATTCCTCGTTTTGCATTCTTTCAGGGATTTTTAAAAAATTCTTGACCATATGTAACCATTGTTTTCTAGCACCAGTATGAGTTACCTCTTGTATAATTTTTTATATTTTGGGGCATTTTGAATGGGATAGGGAAAGCAAGGGTCTCCATCTTGATCCAACCTCTAGAATAATATTTTTTTAATATAGACATGGAAGAAAGAATCACTTTTTTTTTTTTTTTTGCTTTTTTTATTGTAAACAAATGGGATACATTTTGTTTCTCTATTTGTACATGGAGTCAAGGCATACCATTTGTGTAATCATAAATTTACATAGGGTAATGTTGTTTGATTCATTCTGTTATTTTTTTTCCCTTCCCCCTCACCTCTCCTACCCCTCTTTTCCCTCTATACAGTCCTTCCTTCCTCCATTCTTACTAGAATAATTTTTGATTGGAGCAATGCTGTATATTTTTCCTAGTCATAAATATGTAAACTACTTTTACTTCTGTTAGTTTTTCAATATTTAATTCAGTATGTAAGACATACTTCCTTCAGAAAATAAGCATACCTAATTACCCATTTTAAAACCATTTAAATCCAAAAGAATGATGCATTTTTTTTTAGCATGTGGCATAAACACCTATAAATAATGATATTAGAATCCAGGAAAAGTCACAGTCCACTAAAAATTACCTTGAGACTATAGCAGCAAAACTCGTTCCTAAGAGAGGGAGTCATGCTGTGTTAGTTCAGTGCCTCTTCTTGCTCATGTTGCGATTGGTAGCCGTGGGTCATCTACAAGTCTGCTCTACATGTCTTCTTATTCCAGTGCCCAAACTGAAGGACCAGCTCCTAATTGGGACTTGCTTTTCTCATGGCAGAGAGAAAAACAAGAGAGGGCAACATTCAATGGCTCCTAGAGCTTCTCAGATATGACAATAGTCCTGTTTGCTCATATGCCATTGCCCAGAGAAAGCCATGACCAAGCGCAATTGCAGAGGGGCGGGGATACTTTTCCCTCCCAAAGGGAGCATTCACTGCAAAGTATAAGAGGTGTGAATATCTGAGAACAAGAATGTAACTTACTATAATGTTTCACTCAGCTTTTCAGGCTATAACCAATAAAAATAGGTCTGTCTATTAAGCACTATTCTAGCTTTGTTCTTATACAGTTCGTAGTATACATTAAAGTGTATTTTCAAAATTGCATCGATTGCTTACTTAAGAGTTAAGGAGAAGATTACTTCAGAAACAGTACTTACATGGGAAGAAGTTAGGTTCACCACCTCTTGCTAATACATTGCAAAATATTTTAGTGCATGTTATGGTTAATTTTAGGTCAACTTGAATGGGCAAAACAGGGTGCTCAGGTTAAAACCTGCTTCTGGACAAATCTGTGAAAGTCTTCAGGGTAAGATTAGTGTTATAGATTGGATAAAAGATGAACCTCCTGCCCACCACCAGTTCCTGTGTTAATGCAGGAATGTTTGGAGGTGAAATGATTGGATAGTAAGAGTCGTAACCTACTCACTTTGAATCAGTGGGTGGTAACTGTGGCCAGGTAGGGCTGTGGCTGGAGGAGGCAGGTCATTGGGAATATGTCCTAGAATGGCACCTATTCCTTGGGGCCCCCTTTCCCTTCCCTCTTTGCTTCCCGGCTGCCATGAATGGAGCAGCACTCTTCCACCATGCCCTTCCACCATGGTGTTCTGCCTTGCCTTGGGCCCAGAGCAATGGACTCTGCAGACCAAGGACTAAACCTCCTCAGTTATGAGCCAAAATAAACCTTACCTCCTCCAGTTGTTCTTTTCACCTCTTTTGGTCACAGCCAAGCAAAGTTGACTAACATAATTAGCATTTGAATCAGTGGACTCAATAAGGTAGATCTTCCTCACCAGTGTGGGTGGGAATCATCCAGTCCACGAAGGGCCTGAATAGGACAAAACGTAGAGGAAGAAGGAACTTACTCCTTCTCACTTGTCTTGCTGTTTGAGCTGGATGTCTCCTCTCATTGACTGAACTTGGACAGGAATTTACACTTTAGGCCCCTGGTTCTCAAACCTTCAGACTCAGAACAAATTGCATCGTTTGCTTTCCTGGCCCTCCAGCTTGCAGATGCCAAATTGTGGGGCTTCTCATGTCCTGTACTTGCAGGCACCAATTCTTAGTAATAAATAATATATTGGATTTGTTTCTCTGGAGGATCCTGGCTAATACAGTATAGAAGCAGAGGAGATAAAGACAACCCAGAAAAAACTAAGAGGAATGAGGTAACAGAAGAAATGAAGATTTTGTTCACAACTTTGGAGCTCTTCTGCACTTATTTTAATTTGGTTTATTTATATATTTGGAATATTCAAAATCTGTAGCATATGGCATAAACACATAAATAATGCTATTAAAACCTGAGAATAATCACAGTTCAATAAAAGCTATTTGGGAATGTTGCACAAAAACTAATTATTGTTGAAGAAGTGTGGAGTTCATTAGCCTCAATATCTGAAGTTAAAAGACAGAGCAGCCTCTCTGTAGTGAGTTTATTTCCTAGTGGTCCTGAAGCCTTGTTGACTTTGGTACTTCCACCAGGGGAGACAGCAGGTTGGGTACTTTCCTTAAGGTGACTTCCTCATCTCTCCCAGCCCCCCATGTTTCCCAACCACTTTGGTGAGGTATTGAGCTAGAGTGGCTAAAATAATCCCTTGGGGAGGTGGCATAAAGATCTCTCTCTATTTCTCTCTCTCTCAACACAGGGTCTCACTGTGTTTCCCAGGCTGGGCTCAAACTTGTGACCCTTCTCCCTCAGCCTCTCAAGTAGCTGGGATTACAGGTGTGCATCACCATGTGTGGCAAAGAACTTGTCTTTAATGTAGTGAGTTCCTAGGGAAGGGACCTACTTGGGAATCCATGTCAGTAAATATGCCTGGGGAAGGAGGAGTCCTGTCCCAGGTTTGGATATGGAAAAGCAGAGAGAAATCCTAACGTGGGCTGGCACTAAACCTCCAGAGACTATTCTTCACTCTAGCAAATGCCTTGCTGGCTGAGGGAGAATGGTCTGATGAAAGATGTGGAAACAGGGGCTCTGGCAAAAACTATTGTCAAATCTTAAGCAGGTCACTTAAATGTCATGAAATAAAGAAATGAGAGGAATTCTCCACTTGTGTAGATATGGTATAGGACACATGAAATAACAGATGGAGAAGTACTTTGAACTTCAAAGAAGAAAGATTTTATATAAGCCACCTATGTTGCTTGATACCATATTATTTCTTGGCTTTGATATTTTTGTACTTTAAAGGAATGGATATTAACCAAGTATATGCTAACATTTTTTTTTTTTTTTTTTTTTGCTGGAGCCATTTTTGCTTACTAGAAGTACAAAGTAAATAAACTAATCTTTTATTTGTTCTTTTTAGATAAACATGACAGCAGAATATATTCTGACATATTATACATACATAGAATATAACTTATTCTAATTGGTGTCCCATTCTTGTGGTTGTCCATGATGTGGAGTTGCACTGTCTTTTTTATCCCATCCCTCCTCCCTTCCCTTCATTCCCCTTTATCTAATCCAAAGAACTTCTGTTCTTCCGTCCGCACCCCCTTATTGTGTGTTAGCATTCACATATCAGAGGGAACATTCATCCTTTGATTTTGGTGGACTAGCTTAATATGATAGTCTCCAGTTCCATCCACTTACTAGCAAAGAATTTCATTCTTTTTGTGGCCAAGTAATATTCCATTGTGTTTATATACCACATTTTCTTTATCTATTTATCTGTTATCAGGTACCTAGGTTGGTTCCATAGCTTAGCTATTGTGAATTGAATTGCCATAAACATTGATGTGACTGCCTCACTGTAGTAGGCTGATTTTAAGTTCTTTGGGTAAATACTGAGGAGCAGAATAACTGGGTCAAATAGTGTTTTCATTCCAAGTCTTCTGAGGAATCTCTATACTGCTTTGTAGAGTAGCTGCACCAATTCGTAGTCCCACCAGCAATGTATGAGTGAATCTTTCTCCCTACATGTTTGCCAACATCTATCATTATATGTATTCTTGATAATTGCCATTCTGACTGGAGTGAGATGGAATCTCAGAGTAGTTTTAATTTGCATTTATCTGATTGCTAGAGATGTTGAACATTTTTTCATATATTTGTTGACCTTATTTCTTCTTCTGTGCAGTACATGTTTACTTTCTTTTCCCATTTGTTGATTGGGTTGTTTGTATTTGTGTTGTTTTTTGAGTTCTTTATATATCCTGGAGATTAATGTTCTATCTGAGGTGCAAGTGGCAAAGATTTTCTCCCATTCTGTAGGCTCTCTCTTCATGTTATTGATTTTTTCCTTTGCTGAGAAGAAGCTTTTTACTTTGAATTGATCCCATTTATCAATTCTTGATTTTACATCTTGTGCTTTAGGAGTCTTTTTGAGGAAGTCAGTTCCTAAACTGACATGATGAAGATTAGGGCAACTTTTTCTTCTTGTAAGCCCAGGGACTCAAGTAATGCCTAGGTCCTTGATCCATTTCAAATTGAGTTTTGTACAGGGGTTAGATTTCATTCTACCATGGATGGATTTCCAATTTTCCCAGCACCTTTTGATGAAGAGGCTATTTTCCCTCCAATGTATGCTTTTGGTGCCTTTGTCTAGTATAAGATAACCATATTTATGTGGGTTTGTCTCTGTATCTTTTAGTATTCCATTGGTCTTCATGTCTGTTTTTGTGCCAATACCCTGCTGTTTTTCTATTACTATACCTCTGTAGTACAATTTTAAGTCTGGTATTGTGATGCCTCCTGCTTCACTTTTCTCAATAAGGATTGCTTTGCCTATCCTGTGTCTCTTATTTTTCCAAATGAATTTCACAATTGTTTTTTCTAGTTCTATGAAGAATATCATTGGGACTTTAATAAGAATGTCATTGAATCTGTATAACACTTCTGGTAGTGTAGCCATTTTGATAATATTAATTCTGCCTATCCAAGAGCATAGGAGATCTTTCCATCTTCTAAGGTCTTCAATTTCTTTAGTGTTCTGCAGTTTTCATTGTAGAAGTTTTTCACTTCTTTTGTTAGTTTGATTCCCAAGTCTTTTTTTTTTTTTTGGGGGGGGGGTGCTGGGGATCAAACCCAGGGCCTTGTTCTTACAAGGCAAGCACTCTACCGACTGAGCTATCTCCCCAGCCCCCATATTTTCTTTTTTTGAGGTTATTAAGAATGGGGTAGTTTTCCTAATTTCTCCTGCAGTGGATTCATTGCTTAGGTATAGAAATGCATTTGATTTATGGGTATTGTTTTTATATCCTGCTACTTTGCTGGATTCATTTATGAGTCCTAAAAGTGTTTTGGTGGAATTTTTTTGGATCTTCTAAATATAGAATCATGTCATCAGCAAATAGTGATAGTTTGAGTTCTTCTTTTCCCATTTTATCCCTTTAATTTCTTTCATCTGTCTGATTGCTCTGGCTAGAGTTTCAAGGATTATGTTGAACAGAAGTGGTAAAAGAAGGCACCCCTGTCTTGTTCCAGTTTTTAGGGGGAATACTTTCAAATTTTCTCCATTTAGACTGATGTTGGCCTTGGGCTTAGCATAGATAGCTTTCACAATGTTGAGGTATGTTCGTACTATCCCTAGTTTTTCTAGTGTTTTGAACATGAAGAGGTGCTGTATTTTGTCAAATGCTTTTTCTGTATCTATTGAGATGATCATATGATTCTTGTCTCTAAGTCTATTGATGTGATGCTTATGTTTGCTGATTTCAATATGTTGTACGAACCCTGCATCCTTGGGATGAACCCCACATGATCATGGTGCAGTATCTTTTTAATATATTTTTGTATGCAATTTGCCAGAATTTTATTGAGAATTTTGTGTCTATTTTCATCAGGAATATTGGTCCGAAGTTTTCTTTCCTTGATGTGTCTTTGGTTTTGGTATTAGGGTGATAGTAGCCTCACAGAATGAGTTTTCTATTTCATGGAATAATTTAAGGAGTATTGATATTAGTTCTTCTTTGAAGGTTTTGTAGAACTTGCTGAGAATCCATCTGATCCTGTGCTTTTCTTTGTTGGCAGGCCTTTGATGGCATCTTTAATTTCATTGCTGGAAATTTATCTATGTCCTCCTGATTCAATTTGGGTAGGTCATATGTTTCTAGAAATTTGTTGATGTCTTAATGAGTTTCTGTTTTATTGGAGTATAGATTTTCAATATAGTTTCTGATTATCATTTGTATTTCAGTAGTATCCATCATGATATTTCCTTTATCATCATGAATTTTAGTAGTTTGAGTTTTCTCTCTCTTTGTTAGCTTGGCTAAGGATTTATCAATTTTATTTATCTTTTTAAAGAACTAACTTTTGTTTCATTGATTTTTTGAGGGTTTTTTTTTTGTTTTAATTTTTTGGGCTCTGATTTTAATATTTCCTGTGTTGTACTGCTTTTAGTGTTGATTTTTTCTTTTTATAGGGCTTTGAGATATAATGTTAGGTTATTTATTTGGTGAATTTCTGGTCTCTGAGTTGAATGAGCTCAGTGCAATGAACTTTCCTCTTAGAATTGCCTTCATAGTGTCCCAGAGTTTTTGA
Organism: Sciurus vulgaris; assembly: GCF_902686455.1. Taxonomy (NCBI): domain Eukaryota; kingdom Metazoa; phylum Chordata; class Mammalia; order Rodentia; family Sciuridae; genus Sciurus; species Sciurus vulgaris. Next base: position 118,640,042 of record NC_136470.1, read on the forward strand.
TATGTTGTGTCATTATTCTCATTTATCTTGAAATATTTTTTAAAATTTCATCCTTGATTTCTTCTGCTATACATTTGTCATTTAATAGTGTATTATTTAGCCTCTAGATGTTAGAGTAGCTTCTATTTTTTATTTTATTTTTAATTTCTAATTTCATTCCATTGTGATCTGATAGAATGCGAGGTATTATCTCTGTTTTTGGGGGTTTACTAAGAGTTTCTTCGTGACCTAATATATGCTCTGTTTTAGAGAAGGATCAGTGTGCTGCTGAGGAGAAGGTGTTTTTAGTCATTGATGGACAAAATGTTCTATATATGTCTGTTACATTTAAATTATTAATTGTATTTTTTAGCTCTGTAGCTTCGTTATTTAGTTTTTGTTTGGATGATCTATCTAGTGGTGAGAGAGGCATATTAAAGTTACCCAGTGTTATTGTCGTGTGGTCTATTTGATTCTTAAAATTGTGAAGGGTTTGTTTGATTTATGTAGATATCCATTATTTGGGGCATAAATATTTACAATTGTTATGTCTTGTTGATGTATAATTTTATTAAGCAGTGTAAAATGTTCTTCTTCTCCCTTTTGATTAACTTTGGCCTGAAGTCCACTTTATCTGATATGAGGATAGAACCCCCTGCTTGTTTACAAGTTCCATGTGAATGGTATCTTTTTTTTCCTATCCTTTCACCTTCAGTCTGTGGATGTCTTGGCCTATGAGGTGAGTTTCTTGGAGACAGCAAGTTGTTGGGTCTTGTTTTTTGATCCAATCTACCAGTCATGTCTTTCGATTGATGAATTTAGTCCATGTACATGCAGTGTTATTATTGTGATATGATTTTTATTCATTTTCATTTTGATTTATTTTTGGTTTTTAATTTGAATTTAGTTTCTCCTTTGATTTATCATTCTTCTAATGGTAGTTCCTTCCTTTGCTGATCTTCTCTTCTATTATTTTTTATTTCTTCATCATGAAATCTCTTATTGAGTGTTTTGTAGTACAGGATACTTTTGTTTACCATGGAAGGTTTTTATTTCATGGTCAGTTCTGAAGCTTAATTTTCTTGGTTGACATTCATTTTCTTTCAGAGCTTGGTATATATTATTACAAGACATTTTAGCTTTGAGTGTCTGAGTTGTGAAATCTGATTTGGTTTCCCTCCAAATGTGACCTGTTGTTTTTCTTTAGCAGTCTTTAAAATTCTATCCTTATTCTGTTTGTTAGTCATTTTCATAATTATGTGCCTTGGTGTGGGTCTATGTAATTTTGTGAGGCTTGTACACCTCCTGTATTTGATTTTCCATTTCATTCTTAAGCTTTGGGAAATTTTCAGATATTATCTCATTGAAAGGTTTGTGCATTCCTTTGGTTTCTATCTTTGAGCTTTCATCTATACTGATAAATCTTAAGTTTGTTCTTTTCATGTTATTCCATATTTCTTGGAAATTCTGTTCATGGTCTCAACATATTTTCTCCATGCTCAACTTTATTTTCCAGATCATGTATTTGTCTTTATTGCCTGAAACTTTGTCTCACAAGTGATCTAGTCTGCTGGTGATACTTTCCAATGAATTTTTAATTTGGATTATTGATTCCTTCATTTCAAGGATTTCCAACTGATTCTTTTTCAGAATCTCTATCTCCTTATTCAAGTCATCTCTCACCTCTTGTATTTTCTCTCTGATTTCATTTCTTATATCATCTGTTATCTCATAGATCAGTTTAGCCAGGAACTTTCTGAATTCCACCCCTTACTTTTCCTCTTCTGTGGTGTCAGTGAAGTCTATTGTTGAGGTATTCTATGTTGTTTGGGACAGTTTGTTTCCTTGCTTTTTCATATTGTTTGTATGTCTACCCATCTATCTGGATGGGTCTGAAGCTATAGAGTTTCTACCTTCTGAGTTTATAGTGTCCCTCTATGTTACTAATACCTCACAGGTTGGGGTAGGGGGCAATGATAGCAACAATATATGTAAACAATATATAGCAATAGACTAGGTACTTAGTTCCTATTTAGATATCCACAGTGTTAATTGGTACAATATGCAGAAATATTAGGATCAGCAATTTCTATCAGGTCTTATATCTAGCTTAAAATTAAACAGTAGGTGTTATCTATGACTTCCACCATATTAATTATTGCTGTGACATTGGTGGTAGGGACAGATATTATGTATATCAATTACTATTAAGAGGTGTTAAGGATAGAGATGAGTATGAGTAACAAAGAAGAGATAGGAGGGTAGAAAAGTATTTGCAATTTCAAAGGGTGATTAGGGCAGATGCAGTGGTTACTTAGAATATGTTGTCAAAGATGAAAGGGAAGAAAGAAATAGAAGTAAGAATATAAAGGAGGAGAGAAAGAATGGAATTTGGCTGTCAGCAATAGAAAAAAGAGAGAGGGAAACAAGGGAGATAGAATAGTGACTGGAGCCATTTTTGCTACTATAAGCCCAATGTAAATAAATTACAATTTTAAAAAGTATTTACCAAGTTCTTTGATAGATTTGGTTTGTAGCATAAAATTTATTGTTTTGTTACCACACTGTCAGCCAATGACTTCTTATAACTGCCAACATATTCTATGAAGCCACTATAACCCTGATACCAAAATCAGACAAAGACTCATTAAGGAAAGAAAACTACAGACCAATATCCCTGATAAACATAGATGCAAAAACCCTTAATAAAATATTAGCAAAACACATTGAAAAACACATCAAAAAGATAATACAACAGGATCAAGTGGGTTTCATTCCAGGGATGCAGTGTTGTTTCAGCATAAGCAAATCAATAAATGTGATTTACCACTTGAAAAGAATTAAGGATAAAAGTCACAGGATCATCTCAATAGATGCAAAAACAGACTTTTGATAAAATCCAACACCCATTCATGTTGAAAGTGCTAGAGACAAACTAAGGGTGAAAGTAACTTACCTCAATGTCACAAAGGCCATATGTGACAAACCCAAAGCCAACATCATCCTTAATGGAGAAAAACTAAAAGCATTTCCTCTAAAATCCGAAACAAAATAAGGCTGTTCAACTCTCACCAATCCTATTCAATATCGTCCTCAAAACATTAGCTGGAGTGACCAGACAAGAGAATGAAATCAAAGGGATACAGATAGGAAAAGAGAAGACCAAAAAAGCTCCACCAGAAGATTTCTAGAGCTTATAAATGAGTTTGGCAAAGTGGCAGAATGCAAGATCAACACCTGTAAATCAATTGCTTTCCTATACTCCAACAGTGATTCAACCAAGGAGGAAATCAGGAAAATCATACCATTCACAATAACCTCAAAGAAAAAAGAAAGAAAGAAAGAGCAAAAGAAAAAACAAACACTTTGGAATTAATCTAATCAAGGAGGTAGAAGAGTTTACAATGAAAATTATAGAACCTGAATAAAGAAATTGAAAAACTTAGAAGATGGAAAGATCACCCATGTTCTTGGATAGGCAGTATTTATATTGTCAAAATGGCCATACTACCAAAAGCAGGGTACACATGCAATGCAATTCCCATCAAAATACCAATGACATTCTTTACAGTTAGATAAAAAAATTCTTAAATTAATTTGGAAGGAAAAGAGACCCAGAAAAGCCAAGTTATCATGAGCAAGAAAAATAAAACAGGAAGCATCACAATATCTGATCTCAAATTGTACTATAGAGCTACCGTAACAAAAGCAGCATTATACTGGCATCAAAATAGACATGAAGACCAATGGAACAGAATAGAAGACATAGACAAATCCACATTGCTGCAGTCATCTGATATTCGACACAGGTGCCAAAAATACATTTTGGTGAAAATATAGCCTTTTTTTTCTTTCTTTCTCTTTCTTTTAATTCATTGTACACAAATAGGGTATAACTGTTTTTTCTCTGGTTGTACATGAAATAGAGTCACACCATTTGTGTAATCATACATGTACATAGGGTAATGATGTTTATCTCATTCTGTTATCTTTCATTCCCCCCACCTCCTCCCACCCCTCTATTTCTTCTATACAATCCATCCTTCTCCATTCTTGCCTTCCTCCCAACCCCCATTTTGTATCGTCATCCACTTATCAGAGAAATCATTCGGCCTTTGGTATTTTAGGATTGACTTATCTCACTTAGCATGATATTCTCCAACTGCATCCATTTGCCTGCAAATGCCATAATTTTATTCTTTTTTATGGCTGAGTAATATTTCATTGTGTATCTATACCACAGTTTCTTTATCCATTCATCAATTGAAGGGCATCTACGTTGGTTCCACAATCTAGCTATTGTGAATTGAGCTGCTATGAACATTGATGTGGCTGCATCACTGTAGTATGCTAATTTTAAATCCTTTGGCTATAGGCCAAGGAGTGGGATGGCAGGGTCAAATGGTTGTTCCATTCCAAGTTTTCTAAGGAATCTCCACACTGTTTTCCAGAGTGGCTGCACTAATTTGCAGCCCCACCAGCAATGTATGAGCGTACCTTTTTCCCCACATCCTCTCCAACACCTGTTATTGCTTGTATTCTTGATAATGGACATTCTAATTGGTGTGAGATGGAATCTTAGGATAGTTTTGAGTTGCATTTCTCTTATTACGAGAGATGTTGAACATTTTTTAATTGCTTGTAGATCTTCTGTGAAGTGTCTGCTCATTTCCTTAGACCATTTATTGACTGGGTTATTTGTATTCTTAGTGTAGAGTTTTTTGAGTTCTTTACAGATTTTGGAGATTAGTGCTCTATCTGAAATATGTGTGTCAAAGATTTTCTCCCACTCTGTAGGCTCTCTCTTCACATTGTTGATAGTTTCCTTTGCTGAGAAAAAGCTTTTTAGTTTGAATCTATCCCAATTATTGATTCCTGCTTTTATTTCTTGTGCTTTGGGAGTCATATCCCTTTTTGCTGATGACATGAATCTATATTTAGAGGAGCCAAAAAATTCCATCAGAAAACTTCTAGAACTCATAAATGAATTCAGTAAAGTAGCAGGATATAACACCAATGCTCATAAATCTAATGCATTTTTATTCATAAGTAATGAATCCTCTGAAAGAGACTTTAGGAAAACTACCTCATTCATAATAGCCTTAAAAAAAAAATAAAATACTTGGGAATCAATCTAACAAAAGAGGTGAAAGACCTCTACAATGAGAACTACAGAACACTAAATAAATTAAAGAAAACCTTAGAAGATGGAAAGATCTCCCATGCTCTTGGATAGGCAGAATTAATATTGTCAAAATGGCCATACTACCAAAAGCACTACACAAATTCAATGCAATGCCAACTAAAATCCCAATGAGGTACCTCATAGAAATAGAGAAAGCAATCATGAAATTTATTTGGAAGAATAAGAGACCCAGAATAGCTAAAGCAATCCTTAGCAGGAAGAGGGAAGCAGGGGGTATTGCAATACCAGAACTTCAACTATTCTGCAAAGCAACAGTAACAAAAACAGCATGGTATTGGCACCAAAATAGAAAGGCAGAGCAATGGTACAGAATAGAAGACACAGTGATGAACCCACATAAATACAGTCACCTCATACTAGACGAAGGATCCAAAAACATACAATGGAGAAAAGATAGTCTGTTCAACAAATAATGCTGGGAAAACTGGAAATCCATATTCAGCAGAATGAAATTAAACCCTGCATAATGTATCAAGGACCCTGGAATCAGACTAGAGACCCTGCACCTTATAGAAGAAAAAGTAGGTTCAAATCTTCAACATGTTGGCTTAGGATCAGACTTCCTTAACAGGACTTCCAAAGCACAAGAAATAAAAGCAAGAATCAATAATTGGGATAGATTCAAACTAAAAAGCTTTTTCTCAGCAAAGGAAACTATCAACAATGTGAAGAGAGAGCCTACAGAGTGGGAGAAAATCTTTGACACACATACTTCAGATAGAGCACTAATCTCCAAAATCTGTAAAGAATTCAAAAAACTACACCAAGAATACAAATAACCCAGTCAATAAATGGTCTAAGGAAATGAGCAGACACTTCACAGAAGATCTACAAGCAATTAAAAAATGTTCAACATCTCTCGTAGTAAGAGAAATGCAACTCAAAACTATCCTAAGATTCCATCTCACACCAATTAGAATGTCCATTATCAAGAATACAAGCAATAACAGGTGTTGGAGAGGATGTGGGGAAAAAGGTACGCTCATACATTGCTGGTGGGGCTGCAAATTAGTGCAGCCACTCTGGAAAACAGTGTGGAGATTCCTTAGAAAACTTGGAATGGAACAACCATTTGACCCTGCCATCCCACTCCTTGGCCTATAGCCAAAGGATTTAAAATTAGCATACTACAGTGATGCAGCCACATCAATGTTCATAGCAGCTCAATTCACAATAGCTAGATTGTGGAACCAACGTAGATGCCCTTCAATTGATGAATGGATAAAGAAACTGTGGTATAGATACACAATGAAATATTACTCAGCCATAAAAAAGAATAAAATTATGGCATTTGCAGGCAAATGGATGCAGTTGGAGAATATCATGCTAAGTGAGATAAGTCAATCCTAAAATACCAAAGGCCGAATGATTTCTCTGATAAGTGGATGACGATACAAAATAGGGGTTGGGAGGAAGGCAAGAATGGAGAAGGATGGATTGTATAGAAGAAATAGAGGGGTGGGAGGAGGTGGGGGGAATGAAAGATAACAGAATGAGATAAACATCATTACCCTATGTACATGTATGATTACACAAATGGTGTGACTCTATTTCATGTACAGAGAAACAAGTTGTACTCCATTTGTTTACAATGAATCAAAATAAATAATTTATTTTAAAAACATTGTAAACTTTTCTATTGTTGGGGCTATTTTATAACTGTAGAGGAAAAGATAAAGTTGAATATTTTTGTTCATTAGAGATGCAAATAACTTCTGTCCAGTAGAAGAGGTAATCCTAGTGTTTATGTTTTATGGCTTTTTTGGTCATTAACCAGTTTTGTAGTGTGGTCAGCATTCATATCCTCCTATTAATAATACTGTAGCTTCTCAACAATTCCATCTCAGTTTTCTACCTTAACTGGTTTTTTCCTTAATTAACAAGTTAAATAAAATCTTTGGCATATGTTCACTTAATATTTTCATTATATTTATTATTTCACCTTTTTGAAAAGTATCTATCACATTGTCAAGAATTTTGTCATATCACTGTCCCCCAAGGGAAAAGGAATTACCACATTGTGCTCCTTCACTCTGGAATACATACACCCCACTTCCCCTGACACACACACACACACACACACACTGCCCTACCAGGGCTGAGGACGATTGAGCCTTCTTAGTGACTCAGCAGATATGGTGGCAAGGGAGAGGAAGAGAATAGTCATTGGGTAGGTGTCCAATAGAATAGGCCAAGTTTTATTTAACTCTCTTTTAATATGTATAATTTTTCTGGTTTTAAATCATTAAAAAATTAATGACATACTCATATGTAACCCAGGTCTAGGTACTGTGGGAATATACAAAGACAGGAGAGAATAGTGATTAAATGTAGTTTCTATAGTTGAATAGTCCTAGGTGGAAATTGGGTTTGTGGAATTGGACAGACCTAATTTTGTACTCACGGGCTATATAACCTTCAGCAAATTATACGTAATTCTGATTCCTTAGGCTCTGTTGATTGTGTGCCCATTTTGTCTTCTATGAAGTGAACTATTTAAGCTTAGCCTTTCTTTGGATCTGTTCCTTAGTCTGAATTTCAACTTTGTTCTGGCTGGTTGAAGTTTAATTACTATACAAAGGTATTAATACATTTGCAATATCATTAATTGTAAGGATGAAACAATTTGTTTTTATAACCAGTATTTCTGGTTTCAACTAATAATAGTTTATTAATTTTGTGGGCATGTACTTTAATCATTTGTTGGGAAAGAGGTTTCCTTATACTAGGTGAATGTCTGTATTAGTAACCATAATTTTTAATCAAGGGACAATGACTAGGTTCCGCTTTTTCCAGCTCTTACAGTCATTTATGTGCCTTTAAAATTATCTCCAACATGATTGTAAACATTAAGGGATACATAGTCCTGCCTTGTGAATCTTTATAAATCGTGCTACAGAAACATAATATGATTTGCCCTATTGAAATTGTAATTTCCCAACTACATGTTTTCCTCTAAAACCTTCATTTAAAAAAGCGTACTTCTCAAGGAAACTAGAAAATGTTTATGATTTTGCAGCTTTAAAAAATTTAAAGATACATATTCAAAGCCAGCCTCCGCACCTTAGTGAGGCCCTAAGCAACTTAGCAATGTCCATCTCAAAATGTAAAAAATAAAAATAAAAAAATAAAAAAGGGGCTGGATGGATGTGGCTCAGTTGATAAGCACCCCAGGGTTAAATGTCCACTACCCATCCCCCCCCAAATTAAAGAGATATCAGTGGAGTATATATTTACTTGTGAATCATTTCACATATAACCATATATAATATTTAAATTTAAATTTGTATTTTAAAATTTTACATTTTACGTGGTCACATATCCTTATTTTACCTTTTATAGGAGGATACTGCATCGGGATTTGAAATCAAAGAATATATTTTTGAAAAATAATCTACTTAAAATTGGTGAGTTTTAAAAATGAGTTCCAAAAACATGGAACGGTTTATTCTAAGGTGTTATTTTAGCAAATTGAAGTATGGTACATGGAACTATTAGCGTTATTGATTTCTTTAAACGTCTCAAATTTTTGTTTACTCAAATGGGTCCAGCTAAACCCAATTATTTTTGTTTTGATTATCTAATATAAAAAATTGAGATATAGGACATTTACTATGTGCTGAGTTGATTTGAAAAATACACTTTTTGGTCCTGCTTAAATATACTTAGAGTTCACTTTCTTGGTAGGTAGTTAGATTTGTTTTACTGATTTGATTAATTACTATAGGTTTCCCACTGACTTTATCGTAAGCAGTAAGCAGTTATCATTGATAATTAAAATGTTGTCATAGTGGCTATATAATGTTTATTTCATCAGAACTGTACCTTTACTCATAGTTACTAGATTGTCTAATCATTGTGTGAGATGTTCTTAGGGAGTGAAGGAATAAAGGCATTCATCTAAGTAGGCAAAAATAGAAAAACCAGTTTATTGGAATTTTTATAGTTATGCTCATGAATAGTTCCAAGTCTTTTACATTTTCCCTCATTGTAAATTAAGAACACACCATCCCCTTCCTCAGATAAAATTGCCCGACATCATATTCAGCTCTTCCAGAATCACTTCAGACTAGAAGTAGCATTTTATATCAAGTTGTCTAATTGTTTATCATTCCAGAAATAAGAATTTTAGGTTATATAATTCATTGTCCTGGCTCAGTCTTCTTTTTCCTATAAAACTTGTTTTTTAAAAACTATTTACCAGCTTTGTGTAGTTTAAAGTGTAACTTTCTTTCCCTTTAAAATAGTAAGAAGCATTGCATAATAAAATGATCAAATTAGACACACATTCACTGTTTAGTTTCCAGTGCTGATTTTTGTTGGTTTAAAGTATTCATAAAGATTAATTATTATTTCTAGGGGATTTTGGAGTTTCTCGACTCTTAATGGGATCCTGTGACCTGGCCACAACTTTAACTGGAACTCCCCATTACATGAGTCCTGAGGCTTTGCAACACCAAGGCTACGATACGAAGTCGGACATCTGGTGAGTGGGCAGTGGGCTGTCCAGATTGTTTCTTCATCTGTTGTCTAGAGAGAACGATCCATTTTGTTTTTAAGTTCATTTACTTACTATATCCACTCACTTTATCCCTTTGACATTTGAGTTATTCTGTGGCCAGAGTAAAAGAAAGTCTTTTGGATTTGGAACTTGCTATTTTCCATTAAATTGATTTCAAAAATTCTCTTTATTCATAGATTAATTGGTTGGTTTAGATTTTTAGTTCCCGAACCACAGGGGAAAGTACTTAATGTACCAGGAGCATTAAATTTTGATATGTTCTGCTAAGTTATTAAATAAAGCATTTGTAACCCTAAATACTGTTTTTTAAGCTTAACTTGAAACTCTGTGGGGAACACATTGCTTTTCTGCATTTTTTTCTTGTTCTTTTAAGAATTTTACTAAAGATATTGACTTTATGGATAACCTGAATTTCAAAATTCATGGGTTTTCAGAGATAGATACATCTGAGATTTCTTTTTCTGAGCTCTTCTATTAAAGACATTTCTCCCTCTTTGTCATAGAACCAGTTTAAATCTCACACCAAAAGCCATGTAGAAAATTGTGTTCAGTAAGTCCTATTATAAGCAATAGATCCTATTTAAGGATGTCTTTCCTTTGAAGAGGAATTTTATATAATTTTCAACTTGTTAAGGGTTGAAGGGACAAGGGACAATCAAGCTGAGAGCTTGTTAATTAAGTAAATAATTATTGTATGCAAATTAATGTAAGAAGTTCTAAGGTTTCAAAGATGAGCAATGTGCCCACTTCATTTTTCTAAAGAAGATAAAATACAAAATTATCTTTTCTCTGGTTATGGAAAAGTGAACACAACAGGGAATATGACTTGGAATTTTCATAAGGGTCATTACTTCTGTTCTTTTGGTGCTCCCTAGTGGTAGAGAACACTGTCAAGCTTAGGTCTGGCTGTGGAAATTCCCCATAAATCTTGTCTCTTTGTTTCGTTCTTGTGATTATTTGTTTCTAGTTTCTTCACTGGAGTTTTGTCCTTGTTAGCTTGCTTCTGCCCTACAGGTATTTTTCAATTTACCTATCAGTTCCCCTTATCCTTCCCCCAACCACTGTCTCCCACCCTGTCCCCATGGAAAGTGAAAAAGAAAACCAAAAGCAAAGAAAAACAAGAAGCTAAAAGCAATGTTCAGAGGAATGAATTTCTTTACATTTTGCTTTATTCAGCATCTACTGTTTGTCCAAAACAGCACAATAACCCTTAGAGTATAAAAGCAAAACCAGTGGGATTCCTGCGCCTCCTGAGAACTCTTGTTCAGTTTGGTGTTACTTTCTCCAGTTGGAGGACGTCAGTGTTGGGCTTCAGATTGAATTTCAGTTACTTACCTATATCTCTCTTCACGATTTTAACAATTATTATGGATGTTTAGAATAGATTCAAATATATAATGTCCTCATGATTTAAGGTTGTTATCTGAAGATGTTACATCATGTCATTTGATTAAGAGTAAATTAATTCAGGAGACCCATCATTTAAGTTTTGGGAATCAATATAAGTCAACCTGGTTCCTTTTGAGGAGGAGTCTGCATCTGCTTGCCAAGTCCTGTGGAGTCTCCTAGGGAACTGTGCAGCGGGCCCAGGGGCAGGAATGAAGCGCAGTCTGTCGCAGTCGCATCAGTGCTACTTCTTTTTCACAAATTGCTCTTACTGGTGTTTGAAGAATTATAGGAATATTAAATAGTATTGCTTTATGTTTTATGGTCACAAAAATATCTGACTCAGGCAAATCTTAAAACAGCCCAAACCTCCCAAATACAAAATTGCTGGGAGATTTTAATTTATCTGTCCGAGCACTAGGTCAGCTCTCCTAGCAGTGATAATTAACTCTTCATCAAGTGTAAACTGAGGATTCATCATCATCCTGACCCCCCCAAACCACCTTATTATGAATTTAATAACCTTTGTTATATCTAAATTAAAGTGGGCTTATCTGATAATGAAATTTCTACTGTCAAGCCTAAGTGAAAAAAATAACAGAGAAGTGTTTTTTAATTGTAGTGGTAGATACATAAATTTGATGAGTAATCTTGGGGAGACACTCTTAGAAAAATTAGGTTGATGATGAGAACCTGTCTCTGTATTTTAGCATGTAGCATCTGTTTATTGTAAAATGATTTCTTAGGATTGAAAACTCATAAATAATTAACAGGTGTTTTGCTTTAGCAACTAATAGCTGTATTATTATGTTTATAATGCTTAAAGAAGAAATGGTTCTTACTAATTATATTTTCATTTGTTAATGCTTGCCCATATGTAACTTTATCTTCCTTTTGCACTCTGTTAAACCTTTCTGGATTTAATTATTTATAGTATTCAAGTACATTAAGTCATTCTCTTAAAAGTGGGCTAGTTACAAAAGTTAATAGACAGTTATTTAGAAAGAGAATAATAGGTTCACTGAGGACAATGCTTTGAATAAGCTGATTTGTATAAGCAATTGCTGAATATTTTTTTTCTCAACAAGAGAAATACAAACATGAATGTATCTGTTCGTAGGCCAGGTCTTCAAATTGATCTAAACTATGAATAATTGGAATGTGTCATTTTTGTAGGAGAAACAAAAGCCAATGATATTGGAATAAGGCAATAGAATACTTCACTGTTTGTCATATTTATCATGTTATGAGAAGTTAATCAAGTGGCTCTTTGATCTGTGACCCTATAATTCTTGGAGTGATTTAAGAGGAAGAAATGATGTTGGAAATCTTAGTGACATTAGAGTGTACTGTGAGGCTTTTGGGTTTTGTTGAGGCTCAGGTTTTTGCTCAGAGATCCAGCATGGAGCTCCTACCCAGCTTGGAGTTCAGCTGGGTAGGGAACAGTGGAGGGGTCTAGTTCATTCCCAGTGGAGTCAGGCTTTGTACAGAAGTATCAGACAAGATTTAGTTATAGGTGAAAGAAAACAGAAAAGAACCAAGAAAGTGTCCTCATTGGGGCACATTTCCAGGGTGGACAGGAGAAAGGGTTAGGGAGGGCAACAGCCTATTTTCTGGTGAAGGATATAGGAGGAGAAGAAGTACAGGCCAAGTTGGTAACAACTCCTATAACCTAAATCAGGCCTGCTGGTATCTGATATTCAACAGCCTCTTCGGCAGTCTCTTGGAAAACTCTACAAGAGAGGCCATTTCTCTTACCTGTCCATGACCTGAGCAGTTCTCCTGTGAGTTCATAAACAAGCTGTTGGATGCGGAATACCTTACTAGGGAATAAACACTGGCATAATTATTTTCACCCAACAGAAGCCAATAATTCTTGGAAAACATTATGGTCATGTACAGTAGATTTGAGCAATTACATGTTTTTGCAATGACCAGCATGATATGATTGATATGAATTCTGCAAATAATACAAATTTGGCCTGATTTTAACTTTAAGAGTTCATAACATAATAAATTCTTGTTAAATTGATATCCATGGTGATGAAAATAAACACAATAGCAATAAAATCAGGAAGAGTTACCCTTTATGGACTGCATACTCTATATTAACAGTTACTCTGCTAATTGTTCTATATACCTATTTGTTTTTACAACAAACTACTATATACAATTTTATAACCTGCTTTTTTTTCATTTAGCAGTGAGAATGAATTGATGTTCTGTATCAATAAATATACATCTACATACCATTTAAATGTTTGCATAGTTTTCTGTACTAGGTTACAATTTACTCAACTAAGGTCTTACTGAGTTCTTTGAAATAGTTCACATTTTTATTGTTAGGTATTTGAAACTGAATTTTTAATCATAGTACTTGAAATTAGTTAAACTTCTGGTATGTGTCAATGAATGTATTTATTCAAATGCAAGGAGATTGCAGTCATTATTGCTTTGAGTATTTTTTTCTTCCTTTCTTTTTCCTCTCCTTCTGGTGCTTTATTATATGTAAACTCACGTGCTTGATAGTGTCTCACATTTCTCTTTATTTATTTTTCTTTTTGTACTTCAGAGTGCATAATCTCTATGTGTCTGTCTTCCAGTTCATGGATTCTTTATTCTCTCCTCAAATCTACTGTTGATCTCCTCTAGTGAATTTCTAATTTTCATGATTGTGCTCTTCGTCTCCAAAATTTCTGTTTGGTAGTTTTTAATGTAATTTCTCTCTTTATTGATATTCTCTATTTCTGTGACATTTTCATCATATTTTACTTCTTTGCACGTTTTTTCTCTAGTTATTTGAACATATTTATAATGGCTGCTTTAAAATCTTTGTCTGTTAAATGTGATATCTGGACCCTCTCAGGTAATGTCTGTTGTCTTCTTTCCTGTTTATTTTACATTTTACAATTATTGAAAACTGGACATTTTAGATAATATATTGTACAATTCTGGACACTCATTCCCTCCTTACCTTTCATACATATCCCTTCTCTGAGACTTGTTTGTTTACTTATTCATTTAGTGACATTCTGGGATATTTTAGTAAAATCTATTTTCCCCCTAGTATTAAACCTCTGATGTTGCTCCTTAGAGAGTACAGCCCTGGATATACACACAGTTTTCTTTGGATGACAGACTTTCCTTGTCTCTTTCCCTGTTCTCTCTATTGAGCTGCCTGACTTTGTTGAAATCCACCCACCTTATTACTACACTTCATTGTAAGTAGCTTTTTATTAAGTCCTAGAACCCCTAGTTGAGACCAGTCAGTCCCCAGAAAGTCAGATTTGGATGGAGTCTTCCCAATATTATGCACTCTGTACAAGGAGAATCTCAGATAAGGAGAATGTGGCTATTGGAGCCTGGACAGGGAGGGCCTGTGTTCCTGGGTACAGGGTCTTCTTTGGAAGGGAGAAACTGGTCATTCTTAAGCTATCACTTTTCACATGCTTTGTTTACAATATGATGTGGATAGTACTCTTATTGAAAGGCAAGATGTGTGTCTTCACCCTTAATTTGAGTATGCCTTTAATTAAGGCAAAATTAATGTAAGACTTAAATCTAGATCATCAAAGGTGATGCACACTTTGCTTGGTTTTCCTGAGATTCTTGCTTTTGGAACCCAGCTACCATATTGTCAAGGAAGCTCGAGTAGCATATTGAGAGGCCAATATGGAGAGGTACACATTGAAAGGAACCAAGGCCTTTGGTCTTCAGCCTAGCTGAGCCTCCAGCTAAGACCCAACACCAGTTGTTAATGAGCCATCTTGGAAATAGATCTTCTACCCAAGAGGTGCTATGAAGAATGGATTCAAGGTTTTCCTGTCAATTTCTGATCAAATTGATTCATAATCAAAATTACTGGTCATTGTTTTGAGGCACTAAGTTTTAGGGTGGTTTCTTATGTATCAGTGGTGACTTTAACAGGGCTTTTTCAGGTCATCAGTCAGGAATTGAGAAGCAGCCTCAAGTTTGGGGCTCTATTGTGGCAAAGTCCAATTTATTTCAAAAGGTCCAATAAATGACTTAGAGAAGCAGTTTGTGCCAGGAAAGCAGTCTGACACTCCACTTGTTGGTTCATATGGATAAGACCAGAGAACATGGACCTCAACTGAGGACCTCTGGATCAGAAACTTTTCCATGTATCTCAAAATTCTCCCTCCACTTTCTGCCCACTCTCAAATTCAGCCCCAGCCCTGGACCATCAGCTTCCTCCAATATCATCTCTCCATTACTCACACTCTCCACTGATATGCTGGAGCCAGCACATACCAGCTCACAAGACCCAGTTATCCACATTTATTTTCAAATCAGTGTTCAGGGACATCTGTTGTCATTGGTATTTATATCATGGAAATCAATAAATGCTGCAAATTAGTGTTTCCCCTTCAATCACAGAAAGCTGGTATCCTAGGATATCTAATACCTTTAGCTTTACTCCTTCTTGCCCCTGGGGTGGTATAGAAAGAAAGACATCAAGACATATATAATCTCATGTCTATCCTCAAAGGATAGGCAGGCATATAAAAATTCTATATGCTGTTACAGTACAATACAATGCTCTGAAGTATAAAGGAGAGAGTGATTGACTGCTGGAGTGGGGGGTGCAGAGTATCAACTACATTCTTAGACTAGGTAATGCCTGCTCACAATGATGAAGGATGGAGAAGAGTTTGACAAAATGCATTTTAGGTAGAGGGGAAAGTATCAATGACCAAAAGTGGAGGGTGTCTACTGGGAGAAGATGGAGGGGACTGTGTAGGGAAAGAAAGTGATTGGCTAGAGGATCATTTGAATTGGGCCTTATCATTCACAAAGGGTCTCATATGTATGTGTTTGAAGTTGTTTCCAAATGAGGAGTTATATGTTAAAGACATTAATTTGTTTAAATTGAAAATTTCAAATGTACATTTTGAAACTCTTATTTTGGTATTTATTCATTTAAAAATAAACCAGGAATTTAAAAATAATTGCAAATGGCCTGTGTCTTCTATGATTCCTGAAGGCTATGGGGACACTGTATTTAAGGACATGGAAGCATTGTCTTCTCATTGTAAAGCTCATTGTCTTCTCATGAACTTGAGGATAAAATGCCTATATGTGTCGTGGAGGGGAGTGGTGATAGAACTGACTGAAGAGGAATGTGGTGGTCAAATGGTGAAGAACACATGTAAGCCATGCTAAGAAGCCAGGTTTTATATTCTGAGAGATGCTGAACTGCTGAAATCCGTTAAGCAAAGGGATGTTGTATTAGTCAGCTTTGCTGAAATAACAACTCCAGAAAAATCTTAGACTCTTAAAACATGTATTTCTTCTCCACATTACATGAGGACTGTAGGTTAAATAAATCTCTGCTCTAAGCTGCTGTCCTACTCTGCTCCAGTGTTTTCTTAATTCCAGGACACAGGCTTTACCATGAGCATAAAGGGAGGGGCCCACCTCGTGCTAGAGCGAGTGAGCAAGGGCTCAGCTAAACTGTTGACCTGAGTTTAAAGCTTCCACTCAGTTGTGGCGTTCTTCATATCTGCCCATATTATATTGACTGAAGCAAGTCATGTCAATTATAGTATCGACACTTCCATGGGGGAAGGGATAAGCAATTAGTGCAAGAGTTATCAGTCTTCCAGGGGAGTCAGTCTTATCATGACACCAGACTAGACTGTAGGAAACAGACTGGAGGGGATGGTTGGAATAGACTTAAGAAGGGAGATAGGCTGACCTTCTTAACCTGCCACATTTGACTACTTCTGACGTTCATCTTAAAATGCCTGTGAAGTCTGTATAAAATCAAAGCAGTTGGAGCATAACCACTTACTCAAAGTGTGAAGCAGTTTATGCCACATGAGGAGTGGAAGCTGGTTCCACATCCAGCTTTAGTGGAGTGTCTGAGTGAGTAACAGCTGGGAATGGAAGTGTGCCTCAGTGATCATTTCTGTTACCAATCATCTGTGCACCCTGACTGAGCACTGTCCATGGTCCTTTCCCAAACTGTGTGGCTTGTATAAAATTCTTGACTATGACTTCAAGAATAGCTAAAGATGCAAAAAAAAAAAAAAAAATCCCTTTTAGCCAGTTTCCCCCCCACCTTTGGCACCCTGTTTCTGTGCCCTTGTTTCTCTCTAGGAATTGGTATCTTCCATTGGCTAATTTCTTATGGTACAGAGGACATGGAACTACCACTAGGGGTAGGAATGAGATAATCAAAAACTTGTAAAGCTCAATTGTGGAATTAATTAGAAAGAGCTAATATGAGCAGGATAAAATTCACCCAAGCCATGTTTTTTTCTCTAATTTTGTGGATCTTCTCTAAAACTTGATGATGTGTTGGTATGATAATGGTAGGAGGAATGAATTCACTTTTCCTTTTAAATATTCCTTTTAAAATTCAGTTCATTAGTCACACTAGCCATATTTCAAGTGCTCATTATCTCCATGTGGCTAGTGGTACTGTTTGCAGAAGTAAAGAAAATTTTTATGAGTGTAGAAAATTATACTGAAAATCCCTGAGCTGCTCCAGCTCCTTTTGGCCTTATCCTCATTCTTAATATTTACCCTGATTTGGGGTTGGGGAGCATCCCTACTGGTTTAGCTGCTGTTCTTAAATTGGCCCCCTGTGCTTTTGTTCAAGTGAATGCCTATTGGCTATTTTGAGGTTTTCCTGTTCTTAGCCCCTTCAGTCTTGTTGTTGCTTCCCTCCCCTTTTCACACAGGTATTGATACTGTGCAAGTCATGTAGCTATGCAGTTTGTCTTAACTCACTTCTACTTGGAGCTTCAAGGGGACACCTTATCACTTAACTTTGTGTGAAAATACTGGCTATGAGTTTTTGCTTTTGAGATATAACTTCTCTATGATAGGATTCAGTGAAGATCCAAAAAACTGTATTTCCATTGTAGCTGACATTCCAAACGTTCAGAATCAGCATTTTAACAAGATCACTAGGTGATTTGTATATACATTAAAGGGAAATGATACAAGTCAGGGAAATGGCAGCCCTTAATAAACACTTTCTATATAATATTGTTTCTTGATTATTAGCTCAAGCGACCAGTGTGTATTTTTTAAAATTTTTAATATTTAGAGTTTGTTAATATTCAATTCTAAGTAGACTTTTGTTTAGGATAATGGACACTAAAGCAAAACTCTCTACTCACTAAATTTATATTACTATATTCAACTGCTTAATCTATGTGTGTTCTTTTTTATTGTGTTTTATCAAAGTGCTTCTCAAATACAGCTAATAAAACTATTATCAAGAATACCACTAAAACTTTCCAAGAAAACAGAGTCATTCAATGCTGCGGGCAAGGTGCAAGGCTGTTTGCAGGGTCTGGGAAGATTTCAAAGAGCAAATTTAGGTACACTGAGACAAGACAAAGTCTGAGTTGCATTTGCAATTCATTATCAGTCTCTACTTCAGCCAACCTCCCTGTAGTTCCGGTTGACTTGGACTGATGGCAAGTTTATGGAGTTCAGGTGTAATTTGCCTCACATGCACCTGATCCCAACTTTTCCTTTTATCGCTTATTCCCTTATTCTCTCAGGGACTTATTTACTTCCCTCCTCAAAGTCAGCTGTATTTTGGTAAGAGAAAGGAATTCAAATCACAGACTTCTAAGTAAAATGCACTTCTCACTGTGTTTTTCAGCTCTCCTTACCCCACCCTGCCCCCAATACTTTCATATTGTCAAAGTTAAGAACCGAGAGTCAAATAAGAGAAAATTCTTCAAAGGATGGAATTTGAGATGATGTAATAATTCCATATGTAAATGCCCAGTTGGAAATATGTGAAAGTAAAAGTATAGAGACATATAAGTATATTTACCAGAATTAAAAATTACATATAACAGATCTTTAAATGTGTAAGTGGATAATAAAAACTCCTTTCACCCCAAGTGTCAAGGGGATTTCTATACCCCTTGTCTCATATTTCATTCCCATTCCAGGCTGGTGCACTGGGACCATAGCAGGTCTTTTTTGCAGATTACTGGCTGATGAACAAAGACTTCTCCATGTGCTCAAGCATAAGCAAATACCATAGAACAAACTGAAACAGAAAATGAAAATCAGCATGATGCAGTGTAGCAGAGAGAATTTCCAAAAAGACAGTAGTCATATCAAAGTTATTTGGTTACTGAATCAGCCTCTGGGTCTAACGGTTCTGTAGTCTGTTTAGCCATGTCATGTCACATCTTTTTATAATCTTAATAAATTTATCAAGTGGGCTCAGGTATAGTTATATCCCTATAAACCCAGGATTTGACCTCATGATCAATTCACTGTTAAGAGACCTCTAATTTCCTTTTCCTACCAAGCCGTGGAGAAACAATAGGCAAACTTGTCTGCCTTTCTTTCCTTTTCCCACAGAGGGTCTCTGTGTGTGCCCTGTGTTTGCCATGCTGACTGATGCCTTGCACTAACTGTTGAAGGACCTTGTGATCATTAAAGGTGAATTTTGGTTCCGTACAGGACATGAAATAAATTTGGAAAGTCAGCCCCTGCTTAGGAAGGCTCTGTCAGGGCTAGTCTATGATTTCCAACTCAAAAGCCCTTAATGATCAGAAATGCTCTGATTGGAGCAGCCTTGAGAGACAAGATGACATACTGTGTATGTTGCTACCGCCGTGTAGCCTGGGCTGCAATCCTGGCCTCCACCTGGCTCCACCACTTACTCAATATGCAACCCTCAATTTGCCCAATTTTCTGATTTTCTCATCTGAAAAATGAGTTCCTACCTCATTAGGATTGTTGTGAGGATCATTCAGTGAGTTAAAATATGTAAGGGATGTAGAACAGAACAGAACTCACAATAAACACTTAAAATTTTAGTTATCATTTTTCTACTTCTTATTGTTGCCATTTATATTATTGATGGTGACAATCTTAACAGTTTTTTTTTTTTTTTTTCAAGGAGAGGTTGAAAGGCTTTGGCTTTGTTCTGCTTCTAATCCAAGTCCTGAAGGAGACTCTGAGCCTGTGGGGACTGAGCATAAATCCTCGATAAAATGAGAGTTTGGAATTAGCAAATCTTTATACTCCCTTAGCTATACTATTCTGAGTAGGAGAAGTTCTTGAGGTTTGAATTATAGACGTTTTTGAGAATTACTAAGTATACTGGTGTAGTTCAAACATAAATATTTTATACCGTCTGAACACAAATAGAAATATTTGGTTCAGTCTGGTTATTATCATTTACTAGTAATACATAGTCTCTTTTCTACAAGAAAACTTTTATCATAGTTAACAAATGTTAACTTGATATTGTCCAACTCTCTTTTAGCCATTCTGAGGGGTATCTGTAATTACTACACTATGGTTTTTATTTTGTATTTGTCTGATGACTAATCATGTTGAGCATTTTCTCATGATTTTTGACAACTTAGTACCTGTTCAAGTCCTTTGCCCATTTTAGTATTGGATTCTTTTGTTTTCCCATTGATTTGTAGTTTAAATTAATTAGTTAATTTTTTTGCATATAGTAGTTACCAGTCTTTGATGGATATTTGAATCACAATTATCTCCTCCCTATCTTCCCTTTTATTCTCCTAATGGTATCTTTTCATGAATAAAGTTCATAATCTTATGGAGTTCATTTTATAAGTCCATAACTATTGTTAATTTGTCTCAGAAAATAGAAAGATATTCTCCTTTCTTCATTTAAAAGTTTATGATTTTATCTTTCCCATTTAAACTATAGTGGATTTTTTTTTAGGAAAAAGGAAAAGAAGTTTTATTGCTTTACTAGCAAAGGAGAAACACAGAGGACTTCTATCCTAGAATCGGTGATTCTCCCCACCAGAGGAAACAGGGAATTTTTAAAGAGGAGATTCAAAGGGTACATTTCAGATTATAATTGTGTGTGTGTGTGTGTGCGTGTGCATGTGAGAGAGAGAGAGAGAGAGAGAGAGAGAGAGAGAAAGAGAAATCCAAATACATTATTTTCTATACTGATATTCAATTGACCTAGCATAATTTTCTTAGAAGACCATGCTTATATAAGCAACTACATTTCATCTTTGCCTTAATCAAGTGTTTGAATTTGTATAGTTCTGTCTTTGAGAATGGTTCTACTCTGTTCCATTGGTCTGTTGGTTTTTTTTTTTTTTCTTTGCCAGTACCACACTGTCATTAGTATTATACCTTTATAATAAAAATTGATATTTGATGGCAGTCCATATAAATTAGAATCAACTTATAAATTTCTTCAAAAAAATCCATTAGGATTTTTTACTGTTATTGTATTAGGTCTATTAATCATTTTGGGAAAAATCAGTGTATTCAAAATATTGAGTCTTCCAATTTGTGAACATAGGCCTAGTGTCCATGAAAATCTGGGTGGACTGTCTATCCAAGGGAAGGGCAGGAAGGCAGAGGCAGATTACCAGGCAAGAAAGACAATGGAGCACCTGTCTCATGCAGGTGTTTCCTTCCTTCCATTGTCTTAGATCTCTCCCTCTCTTTCTTTTTAATCTTCATTGGCACTGCATTGTGGTTTACATTGTGGAATCTGACACTTCTTTTGCTAAAGTTATTCCTAGTATTTGACATTTTGTGATGTTAATGTAAATGACATTTTAAAAATGTGTGTCTGGCTTATAGAAAAGAAATGCCTTTGTATCTTGCTAAATTCTCTTGTTAATTCTAGCAGTTTGTCAAACTTTTTATGTATACAATCATGTTGATACAATCCGTGACAATTTAATGTCTTTTCTAATCTTCATGGTTATTTTTAAATTTTTGGGACTGATTGTACTGTGTAGCACCTTTACTATCTGTTGAATAGATGTGGTATAGGCATTCTTGTCTTGATTCCTATCTCAGAAAAAAGTAATAAATTTTCATGTTTCATCAATAAGCTTAACATTACTACATATTTAGCTTCAAAAATCAGATTTAGGAAGTTATCTCCCATATCCAGTGTGCTGACTTTGCTTCTTTATAAAAATACAAATGAATTTTAATATTATGAAATGCATTTTTCCACATCTATCAAGATGATGTTATGATATTTCTCTTTTATCCTGTAGTGAGGTGTATTTCATTAATTGATTTTCTAATTTACATCAACCCTATATTTCTGAAATAAAATTGACTTTATCATGATATAGTATTGTTTTAATATACTCATCATGTTCTGTTTCTAATATGTATGTGCATATATGCATTTGGAGATTTTATATTTACATTCATGAAAAAAATTCACCTATAGCTTTCTTTTTTTAATTTTTTTATTGTAAACAAATGGGATACATGTTGTTTCTCTGTTTGTACATGGCACAAAGGCATACCATTTGTGTAATCATAAATTTACATAGAGTAATGTTGTTTGATTCATTCTGTTATTTTTTCCCTTCCCCCCACCCCTCCCACCCCTCTTTACCCTCTATACAGTCCTTCCTTCCTCCATACTTGCCCCCCTCCCTAACCCTAACTCTAACCCTAACACTAACCCTTCCCTCCCCCCCATTATGTGTCATCCTCCACTTATTAGCGATATCATTCGTCCTTTGGCTTTTTGAGATTGGCTTATCTCACTTAGCATGATATTCTCCAATTTCATCCATTTGCCTGCAAATGCCATAATTTTATCATTCTTTATGGCTGAGTAATATTCCATTGTGTATATATACCACAGTTTCTTTATCCACTCATCAATTGAAGGGCATCTAGGTTGGTTCCACAGTCTGGCTATTGTGAATTGAGCAGCTATGAACATTGATGTGGCTGTGTCTCTGTAGTATGCTGATTTTAAGTCCTTTGGGTATAGGCCAAGGAGTGGGATAGCTGGGTCAAATGGAGGGTCCATTCCGAGTTTTCTAAGGAATCTCCACACTGCTTTCCAGAGTGGCTGCACTAATTTGCAGCCCCACCAGCAATGTATGAGTGTACCTTTCTCCCCACATCCTCGCCAACACCTGTTGTTGCTCGTATTCTTGATAATCGCCATTCTAATTGGGGTGAGATGGAATCTTAGGGTAGTTTTGATTTGCATTTCTCTTATTACTAGAGATGTTGAACATTTTTCCATATGTTTCTTGATTGCCTGTAGATCTTCTTCTGTGAAGTGTCTATTCATTTCCTTAGCCCATTTGTTGATTGGGTTATTTGTATTCTTCGTGTAGAGTTTTTTGAGTTCTTTATAGATTCTGGAGATTAGTGCTCTATCTGAAGTATGATTGGCAAAGATATTCTCCCACTCTGTAGGCTCTTTCTTCGCATTGCTGATAGTTTCCCTTGCTGAGAGAAAGCTTTTTAGTTTGAATCTATCCCAGTGGTTGATTCTAGCTTTTATTTCTTGTGCTATGGGAGTCCTGTTAAGGAAGTCTGGTCCTAGACCAACAAGGTGAAGATTTGGACCTACTTTTTCTTCTATAATCTGCAGGGTCTCTGGTCTGATTCCGAGGTCCTTAATCCATTTTGAGTTTAGTTTCGTGCATGGTGAGAGATATGGGTTTAGTTTCATTCTGTTGCATATGGATTTCCAATTCTCCCAGCACCATTTGTTGAAGAGGCTATCTTTTCTCCATTGCATATTTTTGGCCCCTTTGTCTAGTATGAGAAAATTGTATTTATTTGGGTTTGTGTCCGTGTCCTCTATTCTGTACCATTGATCTACCTTTCTATTTTGGTACCAATACCATGCCGTTTTTGTTACTATTGCTTTGTAGTAGAGTTGAAGATCTGGTATTGCAATACCCCCTGTTTCACTCTTCCTGCTAAGGATTGCTTTAGCTATTCTGGGTTTCTTATTCTTCCAGATGAATTTCATAATTGCTTGCTCTATTTCTGTAAGGTACGTCATTGGGATTTTAATTGGAATTGCATTGAATTTGTATAGCACTTTAGGTAGTATGGCCATTTTGACAATATTAATTCTTCCTATCCAAGAACATGGAAGATCTTTCCATCTTCTAAGGTGTTCTTTAATTTCTTTCTTTAGTGTTGTATAGTTCTCATTGTAGAGGTCTTTCACCTCTTTTGTGAGATTGATTCCCAAGTATTTTATTTTTTTCGAGGCTATAGTGAATGGGGTAGTTTTCCTAATTTCTCTTTCCGAAGATTCATCACTTATGTATAAAAATGCGTTGGATTTATGGGCATTGATCTTGTAACCTGCTACTTTACTGAATTCACTTATGAGTTCTAAGAGTTTTCTGGTGGAATTTCCAGGTTCCTCTAAATATATAATCATGTCATCAGCGAACAGGGATAGTTTGAGTTCTTCTTTTCCAATTTGTATCCCTTTAATTTCTTTGGTTTGTCTAATTGCTCTGGCCAGAGTCTCAAGAACGATGTTGAATAGAAGTGGTGAAAGAGGGCATCCCTGCCTTGTTCCAGTTTTTAAGGGGAATGCTTTCAGTTTTTCACCATTTAGAATGATATTAGCCATGGGCTTAGCATAAATGGCCTTTATAATGTTAAGGAATGTTCCCACTATCCCTATTTTTTCTAGTGTTTTGAGCATGAAGGGGTGCTGTATTTTATCAAATGCTTTTTCTGCATTTATTGAAATAATCATGTGATTCTTGACTTTAAGTCTATTAATATGGTGAATTACGTTTATTGATTTCCTGATGTTGAACCAACCTTGCATACCTGGGATGAAGCCCACTTGATCATGGTGCACTATCTTTTTAATATGTTTTTGTATGCGATTTGCTAAAATTTTGTTGAGAATTTTTGCGTCGATGTTCATTAAGGATATTGGTCTGAAATTTTCTTTCCTTGATGAGTCTCTGTCTGGTTTAGGTATCAGTGTGATATTGGCTTCATAGAATGAGTTTGGAAGGGTTCCCTCCTCTTCTATTTTATGGAATACTTTGAGAAGTATTGGAATGAGCTCTTCTTTAAAGGTTTTGTAGAACTCAGCTGAGAACCCATCTGGTCCCGGACTTTTCTTTGTTGGAAGGCTTTTGATGACTTCTTCTATTTCAGTACTTTAAATTGGTCTATTTAAATTGTTTATGTCCTCCTCGTTCAGTTTAGGCAATTCATATGTCTCTAGAAACCTGTTGATGTCTTCGAAATTTTCTATTTTGTTGGAGTATAGATTTTCAAAATAGCTTGTAATTATGTTTTGTATTTCAATCCTGTCTGTTGTGATATTTCCTTGTTCATTCCGAATTTTAGTGATTTGGGTTTTCTCTCGTCTTCTCTTTGTTAGTGTGGCTAAAGGTTTATCAATTTTGTTTATATTTTCGAAGAACCAACTATTTATTTTGTCAATCTTTTGTATTGTTTCTTTTGTTTCAATTTCATTGATTTCAGCTCTGAGTTTAACTATTTCCTGTCTTCTACTACTTTTGGTGCTGTTCTGTTCTTCTTTTTCTAGGGCTTTGAGCTGTAGTGTTAGGTCGTTTATTTGTTGAGTTGTACTTCTTTTATTAAATGCGCTCCATGAAATAAATTTCCCTCTAAGTACTGCTTTCATAGTGTCCCAGAGATTTTGATATGATGTTTCTTTGTTCTCATTTACCTCTAAGAATTTTTTAATTTCCTTCCTAATATCTTCTGTTATCCATTCATCATATAATAGCATATTGTTTAATCTCCAGATGTTGGAATAGTTTCTGTGTTTTACTCTTTCATTTATTTCTAACTTCAATCCATTATGATCTGATAGAATACATGCTAGTGTCTCTATCTTCTTGTATTTGCTAACATTAGCTTTGTGGCATAATATATGGTCTATTTTAGAGAAGGATCCATGTGCTGCTGAGAAGAAAGTGTATTCGCTCTTGGTTGGATGGTATATTCTATAAATGTCCGTTAAGTCTAAATTATTGATTGTGTTATTGAGGTCTATGGTTTCTTTGTTCAATTTTTGTCTGGAAGATCTGTCCAGTGGTGAGAGAGGCGTGTTAAAATCACCTAGTATTATTGTGTTATGGTCTATAACATAATAGTCTATATATGGTCTATAACCATAATGGTTTCTGAAATTGAGAAGGATTTGTTTGACATACATGGATGAGCCACTGTTTGGGGCATAGATGTTTATGATTGTTATATCTTGCTGATTCATGCTTCCCTTAAGCAGTATGAAATGACCTTCTTTATCCCTTCTGACTAACTTTGGCTTGAAGTCCACACTATCTGAAATGAGGATGGATACTCCAGCTTTTTTGCTGAGTCCATGCGCATGGTATGTTTTTCCCCATCCTTTCACCTTTAGTCTATGGGTATCTTTTTCTATGAGGTGAGTCTCTTGCAGGCAACATATTGTTGGATCTTTCTTTTAAATCCAATCTGCCAGTCTATGTCTTTTGATTGATGAATTCAGGCCATTAACATTCAGGGTTATTATAGAGATATGATTTGGTTTCCCGGTCATTTGGTTCATTTTTTAAATTTTGTTTATTTATTTGTTTGACACAACTTGTTTCCTCCTTTATTTGACAATTCCTTTAGGATAATTCCTCCCTTTGCTGATTTGCTGCTTTGTTTTTCATCTCTTCCTCATGGAATATTTTGTTGAGAATGTTTTGTAATGCTGGCTTTCTTTTTGTAAATTCTTTTAGCTTTTGTTTATCATGGAAGGATTTTATTTCATCGTCAAATTTGAAGGTAAGTTTTGCTGGGTATAAGATTCTTGGTTGGCATCCATTTTCTTTCAGGGCTTGAAAAATGTTGTTCCAGGCCCTTCTAGCTTTTAGGGTCTGGATTGAAAAGTCTGCTGATATCCGTATTGGTTTCCCCCTGAATGTTATTTGGTTCTTTTCTCTCACAGCCTTTAAAATTCTGTCTTTATTTTGTATGTTAGGTATTTTCATTATAATGTGCCTTGGTGTGGGTCTGTTGTAATTTTGTGTATTTGGAGTCCTATAAGCCTCTTGAACTTGATTTTCCATTTCATTCTTCAGATTTGGGAAATTTTCTGATATTATTTCATTGAATAAATTGTTCATTCCTTTGGCTTGTTTCTCTAGGCCTTCCTCAATCCCAATAATTCTTAAATTTGGCCTTTTCATGAACAGATTGTAGATTCTGTTCATGATTTCTTACCATCTTCTCTGTTTGTTCAACTTTGTTTTCAAGGTTAAATATTTTGTCTTCAATGTCTGAGGTTCTGTCTTCCAGGTGTTCTATCCTATTGGATATGCTTTCTATGGAGTTCTTAATTTGGTTTATTGTTTCTTTCATGTCAAGGATTTCTGTTTGGTTTTTTTTCAATATCTCTAACTCTTTATTGAAATGATCTTTTGCTTCCTGTATTTGCTCTTTTAACTTTCGATTGGTGCGATCATTCAATGTTTGCATTTGCTCTTTCATCTCCTCGTTTGCTTCTCTGATCATTTTAATTATGTACATTCTGAACTCCTTTTCTGTCATTTCTTCTGCCATGCTGTCATTGGGTTTTATTGATGTAACATCTAGATTTGTTTGCAGCATTTTCTTTCCTTGTTTTCTCATATTGTTCAGGTATCAGTGGACCGCTGAGATATTGCAGATTTCCTCTATTGACTTACAATGTCCCTGAAGATTTCTATGTATATCCCCTCTTAGCCTTCAGTAGGCTGAAGTCTTGGAGGAAGTTGATAATGCGGTGCTCCACAAGGAAGCTGCCTCTCTAGGAGTGGTGGCCTTCAGGTGGGGTATAATCCCTGCTAGTGGGCAGAGGTGCCTCCACTTGTTGACCAATGGTCATCAAAAGGGGACCTAGGCTGCGGGCTGAGGCAAGGCCTGTTTGGGCCTGTGTCTCTAGTTTTACCGTCCTTGTGGGGAAACCTCACCCGGCAAGGAAGACTCACCCGGTGGGGAGGTCTCGCTGGTCAGTACCCTCCTAGAGATTCCCCTCAATTACAGCTACCGCCTGGGCTGGGCTGCCTTCCTCTGCAAAGTTCTCAGGGGCCCGGCCCTATCTCCTGGGCCTGGGAGCCTCACCCTTCGCAGATGAATCTCCTTAGGCTGCCCCTCCTCAGAGAATCTGCCCGCAGGCCTGGAACCTTCGCTCCGCCCTAAGCCTGTCTCTGTGCGGCTCCTCCACCCAGAAGCCTCCTAGATCCTGGGACCCTACTCTGCCCCCAATCGCCTGGCTATGCGTCCCCTCCTCTGAGCAGCCACCTGGGGCCCCATACAATCTCTCTGAGTCCCAGAGACCTGCCACACGCCTCTTCCTCCAGACAGCCGCCCAGTATTCCGGTGCGGTCACTAGGAGTCCAAGAAACTCACTGCGTGCCTCCACCTCCCACCAACCACCCGTAGCCCTGGGCAATCAATCACTCCGAGTCGAAGTGACCCTCCCCGTTCCTCCTCCTCCAGATAACCCCCCGAGTGTTCAGGAGTGGTCGCTCTGAGTGGCTCCGAATCCACGTGACCCGCTGCACGGGTCCTATGGGCAACCGCCCAGAGCTCTGGTGCGGCCACTCAAGACCAAGCGACCCACCACGCTTCCCCTCCAGGCAGCCCCCCTGTGTTCAGGCACTGTCACTTTAAGTCCAAACAACTCACCACTCGCCTTCTCCTCTGAGCAGCCGCCTGGAGCGCTAATGCAGTCACTGCGAGTCCAAACGACCCGCCGCGCTCCTCCTCCTCCTACTACTCCTCCGGGCAGGCCCCGGGGTTCAGAAGTGGTCTGAGTCCAAACAGCTCACCACGCAGCCCCTCCTCTGGCAACCGCCTGAAGCTCTGGTGTAGTCACCCCGAATCTAAGCGGCCGCGTTCCTCTTCCTCCTCCTCGTCCTCAGGGCAGGCCCCGGGGTTCAGAAGCGTTGTTCTAAGTCCAAACAGCTCGCCACGGAGCTTCTCCTCTGGCAACCGCCTGTAGCTCTGGTGCAGTCACTCCGAATCCAAGCGGCCACGTTCCTCCTCCTCCTCCTCAGGGCAGGCCCCGGTGTCCTGAGTCCACACAGCTCTCCTCGCCACTCCTCCCCTGGGCAGCCGCCGGAGCCCCAGTGGTTGCTCTGAGTCCCAGTGCTGTGCCAAGCGGCCTCTCACCTATAGCTTTCTTTCCAGTAAAATATTTATTATATTTTACTATCATGTTTTGCTGGCTTTATAAAATGAAGAGGTTGAATAAGGCTGGTGTGATTTATTAACTAAATATTTGGAAGAATTTTCTAGGAAAGTCATCTGCTCCTACAGTTTTCCTTGTGGAAACTTTTTAATTTTTAAATTATAATGATTAATGCACATTCATTGTATAATTGGTGGATTTCACTGTGCCATTTTTATGCATGCACATACATATTGTGTGGTCATCATGTCCACCCTCCATTATACCTGCTTTCTTCTCCCCTTTCTGTCTCCTCTTCCCTTTCCTCTTCCTTGTTCTTCCTCTTCCTCTTCTCTGATAGTCCCTCTTCTACTTCCAGGTCACTTTTTAAAATTTTTTTAAGTTTTCACATATGAGAAAAAAACATTCAATACTTGTCTTTCTGTGTCTGATTTATCGTGATGTCCTCCAGTTCCATTCATTTTCCTTTGAGTGACATAATTTTGTTCTTCTTTATGGCTGAAAAATATTTTCTTTAACCATTCATTTGTTTGGATAAATACCTAGGAGTAGTATGGTTAGATCATATAGTAGTTCTAAGTTTAGTGTTTTGAGGAACATTTATACCATTTTCCCTGGTGGCTATACTAATTTACATTCTCACCAACAGTGTATAAGGGTTCCTTTTTTTCCACATCCTTGGTAGAATTTGTTATTATTTTTTATAATAACCTTTCTGACAGGGGTGAGATGGATGGCTAAAGATCTTGAGCATTTTTTTTATATATTTAGTGACTATTTTTACTTCTTCAAGAAGTGTTTGTTCAGATCATTTGCCTGCTTTTTGATTGAGTTAATTGTTCTTTTGCTGTTAAGTTTTTTGAGTTCTTTGTATATTCTGGATATTAAGCCTCTGTTAAATGAATAGCTGGCATTCTCCCATTCTGTAGATTGTCTCTTCACCCCATTGTTTATTTCATTTGTTGTGAACATTTTTTTTTTAGTTTGATATAATCCTATTTGTCAATCCCTGCCTTTGCTTCCTGAGGTTTTGGAGTTCCATTTGGGAAATTGTTGTCTGGGCCAATGTCTTTAAGTGTTTCCCCTGTTTTCTTCTAGTAGTTTCAAAGTCTTAGGTCTTCGATCCATTTTGAGTTAATTTTTATACAGGTTGAGAGATAGTCTCAATCTTCTACATGTGTTATCTACTTTTCCAAGCATCATTTGTTAAAGAGGCTTTTTCTCCAGTGTGTGTTTATATGCATTAACAGAATGGACTTTTTTTATTATGGCAAGGAACAAGGCTTAACTTTAAGAAGTACTAGTGAGATTTGCCTACTGAAACATAGAGTAATATGTTCAGATACAGTTCAACCTGGAAGTCTGCTGTGTACACAAAGGTATTCTAGTGATTTTTTGACACTTATGGAAATTGGGCAAGTGTAGCTTCTCCCTGGTTGTATCCAGTGTGTATTTTCCATGATAACCAATTAGCTGTAGCTGTGTGGGTTTATTTCTTGGTTCTCTAGTCTATCCCATTGGTTTGTTACATCTATTTTATGCCAAATCTGTGTTGTTTTGTTAGTATGGCTCTGTATCATATTTTGAAATCAGGCATTGTGATGCCTATTTTCTTTCTCAGGATTGCTGTGGGGTCTTTGTGCTTCCATATGAATTTTAAGATATTTTAATGGCATTGGCATTTTGATGGTGATTGCATTGAATATGTAGATCACTCTCAGTAGTATAGCCTTTTTAATAATATTAACTATGAACATAGGAGGTTTTGCCATCTTTTAGTATCTTCATCATTTTATTTCCTCAGTGTTTTGGAATTTTCATTGTAGAGGTCTTTCACTTCCCTTCTTCAGTTTATTCTTATGGTTTCTTTATTTTTGTTTTTGTTTGAGACTGTTGTGATTAGGATTGGTTTCCTGATACTTTTCTTAATGACTTCACTATTAGTCTATAGAAAAGTGATTCATTTTGGTATGTTGATTTTGTATCCTTCTGCTTTGCTGAATTTGTGAGTTCTGAGTCTTTGCGCTTTTCTAAGTGAAGAGGAATTCCTACAAATACGAATAATTTGACTTTTTCATTTCCTACTTATGTTCATTTTTTTTATTCCTCTTGCCTAATTACTCTGGTTAAAATTTCAAGTGTTTTACTGAATAAGAGTGGTGAGTAGACACCCTTGTCTTGTTCTTGATCTTAGAGGAAATGCTTTCAGTTTTTCCCCAGTATGATGTTGGCTATAGATTTGTCTTCTATAGCCTTTATGTTGAGACACAAGCCACCTATATCTGATTTATTCAGGAATCTTATTTTGAAGTGATGATGAATGTTTTTCAAAGTTTTTTTGCATCTATTGAGATGATCATGTGATTTTTTGTTGCTCTCATTTCTGTGTTTTATTATGCTTACTGATTTGCATATATTGAACTGTCCTTGCATTCCTGAAATGATTCCAAGTTGATCATGATGTATGATTTTTTAAAAAACTGTACTGTTGAATTTCATTTGCAAATATTTTATTGAGGATTTTTTGCATCTATTTTGGTCAAGAATATTGGTCTATAGATTTTTATTTTGTTGTGTTCTTATCTGGTTTTTGTTTCAGGGTAATATTGGTTTTGTAGAATGAATTTGGAAATATTCCTTCCCTTTCTATTTTATAGAAGAGTATGAGGAACATTGGCATTTAGTCTTCTGGTTTAGAATTCAGCTGTGAATCTGTCTGTACTTTCCTTGGTTGGAATTTTTTAAATTACTGCTTCAATCTTCTTGCTTGTTATTGATCTATTAAAGTTTTTATATCCTTGGTTAAGTTTTGGTCAGTCATTTGTGTTTAAAACTATATCCATTTCATCTTTATTTTCCAATTTATTGTCATGTAATTTTTCAAAATATTCACCAATAATCCTAAGAATTTCAGTGGTATCTATTATAATATACCCTCCTTTTTTGCCTCTGATTTTATCTATTTGGTCTTTCTCTTTTGCATAGTTTGGTTAAAGGTTCGTCAAAATCATCAATACCCCAAAAAAGAAAAAAAAGTTTGTTAGTTCTGTTTATCTTTTCAAAGAACCAATTCTTTGCTTCATTGATCCTTTATATTGTTCTTTTAGTCTCTATTTCATTAATTTCTGATCTAATCTTTATTATTTCTTTCTCTCTATTGGTCTGGCTTTGGATATTCCTATTTTTTGTAGTCCTTTAATGCATTATTAGTTATTTGAAATCTCCCTGCTTTTTTTTTTTTTTTTTTAATGTAGGCACTCATAGCCAAAAACTTATCTCTGAATACTGCTTTCACTACAGTTTCTGCTATTTTCTGTTTCCATTTTCAGCTTTTTTGGTGGGGCAGGAGGGGTTGCTGGGGATTGAACCCAGGGCCTCACACATTGCTAGGCAAGTGCTCTACCACTGAGCTACATTCTCAGCCCTGTCTTGCCATTTTTCTTTGATTGTAGAGTGTTTTGCTCAACACCCACCTCCCTGATTTTTTTCAATGACTGATTGTTCAAAAGTGTATTGTTTAGGCTGAGTGTATAGCTCAGTGGTAGAGTACTTAGCTAGCATGCCTGAAGTCCTAAGTTCAATCTCCAATGTCAGAAAAAAGGTATATTTTTCAATTTCAATGTGTTTGTATAATTTTTAAATATCTCATGCTGTTGATTTCTAGTTTCATTCCATTATGATCTGATAAGATACAAAATATCATTTCAGTGTTTTAAAAATTTGTTAAGACTTGTCTTATGGCCTAATGATATATTTTGGAAAAGTTCCATGTGTTGATGAAATAATGTGTATTCTGTAGCTGTTGGATGGAATACTTTGTAGATGTTTGTAAATCCATTTGATCTATAGTGTAATTTAACTGATACTTCTTTGTTGATTTTTATGTGAATGATCTATCTGTTGGTGAGAATGGAATATTGAAGTCCCCACCCATTATTTTATTATAATCTGCCTCTTCCTTTATGTCCATTAGTGTTTGTTTTATAAAAGTGGATATGCTGACGTTTGGTACATAGGTATTGGTAAATGTTATGTCTTCTTGAGGAATTGCTCCCTTTATGAATGTATAGTAACCTTCTTTATCTCTTCTTAATTTTGCTTACAGTCTGTTTTGTCAGTTATGAGTATATTACTCCTGCTTGCTTTTTTAAAAAATATTTTTTTAGTTGTCAATGGATCTTTATTTATTTTTTAATTTATTTATATGAAGTGCTAAGAATCAAATCCAATGCCTCATACATGCTAGTCAAGTTCTACCACTGAGCCACAACCCCAGCCCCTCCTGCTTGCTTTTAATTCTATTTGCTTAGAATATAGTTTTCCATCCTTTCACTTTTGATCCGTGTATGTCTTTGCCAATGAGGTGAGTTTCTTGCAAGTGGCCTATTGTCAGGTTTTGTTTTTAATCCAGTCAGCCTTTATTTGGAAACCTTTTATTTGGAAAATCAAGACTACTTACACTTAGGGTTATTATTGAAAGGTATGTACTTGTTCCTGTCATTTTGTTGTTTTTCTTCTGGTTGTTTTGAATAATTTGTGTTTGGTATTTTTTCCCCTTATTCATCTAAGAAACTTGATGGGTTACTAAATTAATCAAACTAATCCTTTTTTTGTTTTTTGGATGGAATATTTTTATTTTTCTTATTGAAGAAAATTTAGAATGAAGAATTATCTGTTTTCTGCAAGTAATTCATTTACTTGAAAAATAATTTTGATAACCTGCTATTTCATTGATATTGCAAAAATAACAGATGAAGAAGGTTGATATTTGTTTTCTATTCTCAAGGAAATCCTGAGGGAGGATGACTTATAATTTATGTAACTGTCCACTATATTTTGCAATTGTCCATTATAAATTATAGAGATAGAAATACATATTAAGCTGAGATAGCAACAGTGAATAGACATTATCTCTATGTAAGAAAAATGGAATGATAAAGTATCCTTCAGGTTTTATTTATTTATTTATTTATTTTTATTTTTACAGACTGCATTTTGATTCATTGTACACAAATGGAGTACATCATTTCGCTTCTCTGGTTGTGTACAATGTAGATTCATACCATTCATGTAATCATACATGTATAATATTATGGCATTTGCCGATAAATGGATGGAACTGGAGAATATCATGCTAAGTGAAATAAGCCAGTTCCAAAAAACCAAAGGCCGAATGTTTTCCCTGATAAGTGGATAATGATATATAATGGGGATGGGGGGGTGAGGGGGTGAGAAAAGAATAGAGGAACTTTAGATTACATAGAGGGAAATGAGAGGGACGTGGTATGAAAAATGGTGGAATGAGACAGACATCGAGTTAATCCTTAATTCTCATTTGCTTTCCTACTCATAGTGAGACCTATCTTTGCCTGTGCTCTGAGATTGTATCTTGCTTCCTCTTCTGGGTATAGAATTCCTTTACATATCTTCTGTAATGCTGATTTAGTGATCATGAATTTCTTTTATTTGCACTGATCGTATAGGATTTTTATTTCTTCTTTGATTCTGAAGGATATAATTCTGCTGGATATAGTAGTTTTGGTTGGCAGTTATTTTCTTTAAGGATTTGAAATATATTATTCCATGTTCTCCTGGTCTTCAGAGCTTCTGCTGAGAAAGCTGTTATTCTGATGGGTTTACCTTTATAATTGGGCACTTCTCTCTTGTAAAGTATACTTTCTTTGATTTGTATTTTTGGTAGTTTAACTATAATACATTGTATTGAGGTTCTTTTCTGGTCCTTTTGGGATTCCAAATGGATGTCTTGGTCTTTCCCAAAATTTGGAGAGGTTTCTGTTATTGTACTGAAAAGGTTTTCATGACATTAGCTTATAGGTATTCTTCCTCATCTGTTCCAGTTATGCATATGTTTAGTTTTAAAATGGTATCCAAGAGAATGTGTATGTTCTCTCCATTCTTTCTTATTTTTTCTTTATTACTTTCTGAATGTGATAATTCTTTAATCTTGTCTTCAAGCCCTGATATTCTTTCTTTCACTTGATCTAGATTGTTTATGAGGCCTTCAACTGAGTTTAATCTGACTTATTGAGCTTTTCTTTCCAAGATTTTTGTTTGGTTCTTTTTCAGAGATTCTCTTTATTGAATTGCTCTTTCATTTCCTGACTTGTCTTCTTTAATTGCTTCTGCTGTTTATTGATCTCCTCTTAGAATTAATTGAACTTTTTTATAATCATTTTTTAAATTGTTTGCCTAGCATTTCATCCACTTTTCTGTCTTTGGAATTAGTTTATAGGGAATTATAAACACTAGGGGCTGTTGTGTTGACTTGTATTTTCATATTTCTTGTATTCCTTTGT
Organism: Sciurus vulgaris; assembly: GCF_902686455.1. Lineage (NCBI taxonomy): Eukaryota > Metazoa > Chordata > Mammalia > Rodentia > Sciuridae > Sciurus > Sciurus vulgaris. Next base: position 118,675,408 of record NC_136470.1, read on the forward strand.
TGAGATTTTAATTTTTTAAATTTGTTCTAATTGGTTATACATGACAGTAGAATGCATTTTGACACATTGTACACAAATGGAGCATAAATGCTCATTCCTCTGGTTGTACATGGTGCTAAGTCATTCCAGTAGTGTAGTCATACATTTATATAGGGTAATAATGTATGTCTCATTCCATCACCCTTTCCATCCCACTGCCACACTCCTCCCCTCACTCCCCTCTGCACAATCCAAAGTTCCTTCATTCTTCCCTACAACCCCCCCCACCCCGCATAGATCAGCATCTGCTAATCAGAGAAAACATTCCACCTTTGGTTTTGGGGGATTGGTTTATTTCAGTTAGCATGATATTCTCTAGTTCCATCCATTTACCTACAAATGTCATAATTTCATTCTTCTTTAAGGCTGAGTAATATTCCATTGTGTATATGTACTACATATTCTTTATCCGTTTATCTGTTGAAGGGCATCTAGGTTGGTTCCATACTTAAGCTATTGTGAATTGAGCTGCTATAAATGTTGATGTGGTTGCATCAGTGTAGTATGATGATTTTAAGTCCTTTGGGTATAAACCAAGGAGTGGAATAGCTGGGTCAAATGGTAATTCCATCCCAGGTTTTCTGAGGAATCTCCATACTGCTTTCCATAGTGGTTGTACCAATCTGTAGTCCCACCAGCAGTGTATGAGTGTACCTTTTCCCCCACATCCTCACCAACACCTATTATTGTTTGTATTCTTGAATTCTTGATAATTGCCATTCTGACTGGAGTGGGATGAAATCTTAGTTTTGATTTACATTTATCTAATTGCTAGAGATGATGAACATTTTTTCATATGTTTGTTGATTGATTGTATGTCTTCTGTGAAGTGTCTGTTCAGTTCCTTAGTCCATTTATTGATAGGGTTATTTGTTTTTTTGATGTTAAGTTTTTTGAGTTCTTTATAAATTCTGGAGATTAATGCTCAATCTGAGGTACATGTGGTAAAGATTTTCTCTCATTCTATAGGCTCTCTATTCACATTATTGATTGTTTCCTTTGGTGAGAAGAAACTTTTTAGTTTGTATCCGTTCCATTTATTAATTCTTAATTTTACTTTTTGTGCTTTAGGAGTCTTGTTAGGGAAGTCAGGTCCTAAGCTGACATGAAGATTTGGGCCAACTTTTTCTTCTATCAGGCGCAGGGTTTCTATTCTAGTGCCTAAATCTTATCTCCACTCTGAGTTGATTTTTGTGCAGGATGAGAGATAGAGGTTTAATTTCATTTTGTCACATATGAATTTCTAGTTTTCTAAGCACCGTTTCTTGAAGAGACTGTTTTTTCTCCATTGTACGTTTTTGGTGCCTTTGTCTACTATGAGATAACCATATTTATGTGGGGTTGTCTCTGTGTCTTTTATTTTGTACCATTGGTCTACATGTCTATTTTGGTACCAGTATCATACTATTTTTGTTACTATGGCTCTGTATTATACTTTAAGGTCTGATATTGTGATGCCTCCTGCTTCACTTTTCTCAATAAGGATTGAATTGGCTATTCTGGGTCTTTTATTTTTCCAAATGAATTTCATAATTGCTCTTTCTTGTTCTATGAAAAATGTCATTGGAATTTTAATAAGAATGTCATTGAATCTGTATCACACTTCTAGTAGTATAGCTATTTTGACAATATTAATTCTGCCTATCCAAAAGATGGGAGATCTTTCCATCGTCTAAGGTCTTCAATTTCTTTCTTTAGGGTTCTGCAGTTTTCATTGTAGAGGTCTTTCTCTTCTTTTGTTAGTTTGATTCCCAAGTATTTTCTTTTTTTGAGGCTATTAAGAATGGGGTAGCGGTTTTCAAGATGGCGGCCTAGAGGGTGGCTGCATTACGTGTTGCTCCAGAACTCAGGATTCAAGAGAGGAGATATTGAGACGCTTGGGACCAACTCAAAGTAGCCGGGTGACTCTCACCCCCTGGGGGGGCATCCCGGATGGGACGGGGGTCCCGGAACGCAGGAAACTTTGTGAAGTAGAACTGCCGGCGAGACGCCCCTCCCCCCGCTGGAGCGCCATAGAGGAGGCCGCTGGGCACAGCGCTGGGACTCGGAGCAGCCACTGGGGCTCCGGCGGCTGCCCGGGGGAGGAGTGGCGGGGAGAACTGTGTGGACTCAGGACACCGGGGCCTGCCCTGAGGAGGAGGAGAGGAGCGTGGCCACTTGGATTCGGAGAGACTGCGCCAGAGCTGCAGGCGGTTGCCAGAGGAGAAGCCGCGCGGCGAGCTGTTTGGAATCAGAACGACGCTTCTGAACCCCGGGGCCTGCCCTGAGGACAAGGAGGAAGAGGAGCAGCCGCTTGGATTCGGGTGACTATACGGGAACTACAGGCGGTTGCCAGAGAAGGGGCTGCGTGGCGAGCTGTTTGGACCCTGACCACTTCTGAACCCCGGGGCCTGCCCGGAGGAGTAGGAGAAGGAGGAGAAGGAGCGCGGCGGGTCCTTTGGACTCGCAGTGACTGCATTAGCGCTCCAGGCGGCTGCTCAGAGGAGAAGGCGAGTGGTGAGTTGTTTGGTCTTAAAGTGACAGCTCCTGAACACAGGGGGGCTGCCTGGAGGAGAAGCGTGGTGGGACGCTTGGTCTTGAGGGACCACACCAGAGCTCCGGGCGGTTGCCCAGAGGACCCGTGCAGCGGGTCACGTGGATTCAGAGCCACTCAGAGGGACTGCTCCTGAACACCCGGGGGGTTATCTGGAGAAGGAGGAGGAACGGGCAGGGTCACTTCGACTCGGAGTGATTGATTGCCCCGGGCTACGGGTGGTTGGTGGGAGGAGGAGGCACGAAGTGAGTTTCTTGGACTCCTAGTGACCGCACCGGCATACTGGGCGGCTGTCTGGAGGAAGAGACCTGTGGCGGGTCTCTGGGACTCAGAGCGATTGTTCGGGGCCACAGGTGGCTGCTCAGAGGAGGGGCCACGCAGCCAGGCGATTAGGTGCAGAACAGGGTCCCAGGATCTAGGAGGCTTCTGGGTGGAAGAGCCGCACAGAGACAGGCTTAGGGCGGAGCGAAGGTTCCAGGCCTATGGGCAAATTCTCTGAGGAGGGGCAGCCTAAGGAGATTCATCTGCGAAGGGTGAGGCTCCCAGGCCCAGGAGGTAGGGCCGGGCCCCTGGAAACTTTGCAGAGGAAGGCAGCCCAGCCCAGGCAGTAGCTGTAAATTGAGGGGAACCTCTAGGAGGAAACTGACCAGCGAGACCTCCCCACCGGGCGAGTCTTCCCTGCTGGGTGAGGTTTCCCACAAGGACGGTAAAATCAGAGGCTCGGGCCCAAACAGGCCTTGCCTCAGCCCACAGCCTAGGTCCCCTTTGGATGACCCATAGGTCAACAAGTGGAGGCACCTCTGCCCACTAGCAGAGAATATACCCCACCTGAAGGCCACCACTCCTAGAGAGGCAGCTTCCTTGTGGAACACCGCATTATCAACCTCCTCCAAGACTTCAGCCTACTGAAGGCTAAGAGGGGATATATATAGAAATCTTCAGGGTCATTGTAAATCAACAGAGGAAATCTGCAATATCTCAGCGGTCCACTGATATCTGAACAACATGAGAAAACAAGGAAAGAAAATGCTGCAAACAAATCTAGATGTTACATCAATAAAACCCAATGACAGCATGGCAGAAGAAATGACAGAAAAGGAGTTCAGAATGTACATAATTAAAATGATCAGAGAAGCAAACGAGGAGATGAAAGAGCAAATGCAAGCATTGAATGATGAGATGAAAGAGCAAATGCAAGCATTGATTGATCGCACCAATCGACAGTTAAAAGAGCAAATACAGGAAGCAAAAGATCATTTCAATAAAGAGTTAGAGATATTGAAAAAAAACCAAACAGAAATCCTTGACATGAAGGAAACAATAAACCAAATTAAGAACTCCATAGAAAGCATATCCAATAGGATAGAACACCTGGAAGACAGAACCTCAGACATTGAAGACAAAATATTTAACCTTGAAAACAAAGCTGAACAAACAGAGAAGATGGTAAGAAATCATGAACAGAATCTACAAGAACTATGGGATATCATGAAAAGGCCAAATTTAAGAATTATTGGGATTGAGGAAGGCCTAGAGAAACAAGCCAAAGGAATGAACAACCTATTCAATGAAATAATATCAGAAAATTTCCCAAATCTGAAGAATGAAATGGAAAATCAAGTTCAAGAGGCTTACAGGACTCCAAATACACAAAATTACAACAGACCCACACCAAGGGACATTATAATGAAAATACCTAACATACAAAATAAAGACAGAATTTTAAAGGCTGTGAGAGAAAAGAACCAAATTACATTCAGGGGGAAACCAATACGCATATCAGCAGATTTTTCAATCCAGACCCTAAAAGCTAGAAGGGCCTGGAACAACATTTTTCAAGCCCTGAAAGAAAATGGATGCCAACCAAGAATCTTATACCCAGCAAAACTTACCTTCAAATTTGACGATGAAATAAAATCCTTCCATGATAAACAAAAGCTAAAAGAATTTACAAAAAGAAAGCCAGCATTACAGAACATTCTCAACAAAATATTCCATGAGGAAGAGATGAAAAACAAAGAAGCAAATCAGCAAAGAGAGGAACTATCCTAAAGGAATTGTCAAATAAAGGAGGAAACAAGTTGTGTCAAACAAATAAATAAACAAAATTTTAAAAATGAACCAAATGACCGGGAAACCAAATCATTTCTCTATAATAATCCTGAACGTTAATGGCCTGAATTCATCAATCAAAAGACATAGACTGGCAGACTGGATTAAAAAGAAAGATCCAACAATATGTTGCCTGCAAGAGACTCACCTCATAGAAAAAGATACCCATAGATTAAAGGTGAAAGGATGGGGAAAAACATACCATGCACATGGACTCAGCAAAAAAGCTGGAGTATCCATCCTCATTTCCGATAATGTGGACTTCAAGCCAAAGTTAGTCAGAAGGGATAAAGAAGGTCATTTCATACTGCTTAAGGGAAGCATAAATCAGCAAGATATAACAATCATAAACATCTATGCCCCAAACAGTGGCTCATCTATGTATGTCAAACAAATCCTTCTCAATTTCAGAAACCAAATAGACCACAACACAATAATACTAGGTGATTTTAACACGCCGCTCTCACCACTGGACAGATCTTCCAGACAAAAATTGAGCAAAGAAACCATAGATCTCAACAACACAATCAATAATTTAGACTTAACGGACATTTATAGAATATTCCATCCAACCAAGAGTGAATACACTTTCTTCTCAGTAGCACATGGATCCTTCTCTAAAATAGACCATATATTATGCCACAAAGCTAATGTTAGCAAATACAAGAAGATAGAGACACTAGCATGTATTCTATCAGATCATAATGGATTGAAGTTAGAAATAAATGAAAGAGTAAAACACAGAAACTATTCCAACATCTGGAGATTAAACAATATGCTATTATATGATGAATGGATAACAGAAGATATTAGGAAGGAAATTAAAAAATTCTTAGAGGTAAATGAGAACAAAGAAACATCATATCAAAACCTCTGGGACACTATGAAAGCAGTACTTAGAGGGAAATTTATTTCATGGAGCGCATTTAATAAAAGAAGTAAAACTCAACAAATAAACAACCTAACACTACAGCTCAAAGCCTTAGAAAAAGAAGAACAGAACAGCACCAAAAGTAGTAGAAGACAGGAAATTGTTAAACTCAGAGCTGAAATCAATGAAATTGAAACAAAAGAAACAATACAAAAAATTGACAAAATAAATAGTTGGTTCTTCGAAAAAATAAACAAAATTGATAAACCTTTAGCCACACTAACAAAGAGAAGACAAGAGAAAACCCAAATCAATAAAATTCGGAATGAACAAGGAAATATCACTACAGACAGGATGGAAATACAAAACATAATTAGAAGCTATTTTGAAAATCTATACTCCAACAAAATAGAAAATTTCGAAGACATCAACAGGTTTCTAGAGACATATGAATTGCCTAAACTGAATGAGGAGGACATAAACAATTTAAATAGACCAATTTCAAGTACTGAAATAGAAGAAGTCATCAAAAGCCTACCAACAAAGAAAAGTCCGGGACCAGATGGGTTCTCAGCCGAGTTCTACAAAACCTTTAAGGAAGAGCTCATTCCAATACTTCTCAAAGTATTCCATAAAATAGAAGAGGAGGGAACCCTCCCAAACTCATTCTATGAAGCCAATATCACACTGATACCTAAACCAGACAGAGACTCATCAAGGAAAGAAAATTTCAGACCAATATCCTTAATGAACATCGACGCAAAAATTCTCAACAAAATTTTAGCAAATCGCATACAAAAACATATTAAAAAGATAGTGCACCATGATCAAGTGGGTTTCATCCCAGGGATGCAAGGTTGGTTCAACATCAGGAAATCAATAAACGTAATTCACCATATTAATAGACTTAAAGTCAAGAATCACATGATTATTTCAATAAATGCAGAAAAAGCATTTGATAAAATACAGCACCCCTTCATGCTCAAAACACTAGAAAAAATAGGGATAGTGGGAACATTCCTTAATATTGTAAAGGCCATTTATGCTAAGCCCATGGCTAATATCATTCTAAATGGTGAAAAACTGAAAGCATTCCCCCTAAAAACTGGAACAAGGCAGGGATGCCCTCTTTCACCACTTCTATTCAACATCGTTCTTGAGACTCTGGCCAGAGCAATTAGACAAACCAAAGAAATTAAAGGGATACGAATTGGAAAAGAAGAACTCAAACTATCCCTGTTCGCTGATGACATGATTATATATTTAGAGGAACCTGGAAATTCCACCAGAAAACTCTTAGAACTCATAAGTGATTTCAGTAAAGTAGCAGGTTACAAGATCAATGCCCATAAATCCAACGCATTTTTATACATAAGTGATGAATCTTCAGAAAGAGAAATTAGGAAAACTACCCCATTCACAATAGCCTCGAAAAAAATAAAATACTTGGGAATCAATCTCACAAAAGAGGTGAAAGACCTCTACAATGAGAACTATACAACACTAAAGAAAGAAATTAAAGAACACCTTAGAAGATGGAAAGATCTTCCATGTTCTTGGATAGGAAGAATTAATATTGTCAAAATGGCCATACTACCTAAAGTGCTATACAAATTCAATGCAATTCCAATTAAAATCCCAATGACGTACCTTACAGAAATAGAGCAGGCAATTATGAAATTCATCTGGAAGAATAAGAAACCCAGAATAGCTAAAGCAATCCTTAGCAGGAAGAGTGAAACAGGGGGTATTGCAATACCAGATCTTCAACTCTACTAGAAAGCAATAGTAACAAAAACGGCATGGTATTGGTACCAAAATAGAAAGGTAGATCAATGGTACAGAATAGAGGACACGGACACAAACCCAAATAAATACAATTTTCTCATACTAGACAAAGGGGCCAAAAATATGCAATGGAGAAAAGATAGCCTCTTCAACAAATGGTGCTGGGAGAATTGGAAATCCATATGCAACAGAATGAAACTAAACCCATATCTCTCACCATGCACGAAACTAAACTCAAAATGGATTAAGGACCTCGGAATCAGACCAGAGACCCTGCAGATTATAGAAGAAAAAGTAGGTCGAAATCTTCATCTTGTTGGTCTAGGACCAGACTTCCTTAACAGGACTCCCATAGCACAAGAAATAAAAGCTAGAATCAACCACTGGGATAGATTCAAACTAAAAAGCTTTCTCTCAGCAAAGGAAACTATCAGCAACGCGAAGAAAGAGCCTACAGAGTGGGAGAATATCTTTGCCAATCATACTTCAGATAGAGCACTAATCTCCAGAATCTATAAAGAACTCAAAAAACTCTACTCCAAGAATTCAAACAGTCCAGTCAACAAATGGGCTAAGGAAATGAATAGACACTTCACAGAAGAAGAACTACAAGCAATCAACAAACATATGGAAAAATGTTCAACATCTCTAGTAATAAGAGAAATGCAAATCAAAACCACCCTAAGGTTCCATCTCACCCCAATTAGAATGGCGATTATCAAGAATACGAGCAACAACAGGTGTTGGCGAGGATGTGGGGAGAAAGGTACAATCATACACTGCTGGTGGGGCTGCAAATTAGTGCAGCCGCTATGGAAAGCAGTGTGGAGATTCCTTAGAAAACTTGGAATGGAACCACCATCTGACCCAGCTATCCCACTCCTTGGCCTATACCCAAAGGACTTAAAATCTGCATACTACAGAAATACAGCCACATCAATGTTCATAGCTGCTCAATTCACAATAGCCAGACTGTGGAACCAACCTAGATGCCCTTCAATTGATGAGTGGATAAAGAAACTGTGGTATATATATACTATGGAATATTACTCAGCCATAAAGAATGATAAAATTATGACATTTGCAGGCAAATGGATGAAATTGGAGAATATCATGCTAAGTGAGATAAGCCAATCTCAAAAAGCCAAAGGACGAATGATATCGCTAATAAGTGGAGGTTGACACACAATGGGGGGGAGGGAAGGGTTAGAGTTAGGGTTAGGGAGGGGGGCAAGTATGGAGGAAGAAAGTACTGTATAGAGGGTAAAGAGGGGTGGGAGGGGTGGGGGGAAGGGAAAAAAATAACAGAATGAATCAAACAACATTGCTCTATGTAAATTTATGATTTCACAAATGGTATGCCTTTACGCCATGTACAAACAGAGAAACAACATGTATCCCATTTGTTTACAATAAAAAAAAAAAAAAAAAAAGAATGGGGTAGTTTTCCTAATTTCTCCTGCAGTGGATTCATTGCTTAGGTATAGAAATGCATTTGATTTATGGGTATTGTTTTTATATCCTGCTACTTTGCTGGATTCATTTATGAGTCCTAAAAGTGTTTTAGTGGAATTTTTTGGATCTTCTACATACAGAATCATGTCATCAGCAAATAGTGATAGTTTGAGTTCTTTTCCCATTTGTATCCCTTTAATTTCTTTCATCTGTCTGATTGCTCTGGCTAGAGTTTCAAGGATTATGTTGAACAGAAGTGGTAAAAGAAGGCACCCCTGTCTTGTTCCAGTTTTTAGGGGGAATACTTTCAATTTTTTTCCCTTTAGACTGATGTTGGCCTTGGGCTTAGCATAGATAGCTTTCACAATGTTGAGGTATGTTCGTACTATCCCTAGTTTTTCTAGTGTTTTGAACATGAAGAGGTGCAGTATTTTGTCAAATGCTTTTTCTGTATCTATTGAGATGATCATATGATTCTTGTCTCTAAGTCTATTGATGTGATGTCTTATGTTTGCTGATTTCAATATGTTGTATGAACCCTGCATCCTTGGGATGAACCCCACATGATCATGGTGCAGTATCTTTTTAATATATTTTTGTATGCAATTTGCCAGAATTTTATTGAGAATTTTGTGTCTATTTTCATCAGGAATATTGGTCCGAAGTTTTCTTTCCTTGATGTGTCTTTGGTTTTGGTATTAGGGTGATAGTAGCCTCACAAAATGAGTTTGGAAGGGTTCTCTCCTTTTCTGTTTCATGGAATAAGTTGAGGAGTATTGGTGTTAGTTTTTCTTTGAAGGTTTTGTAGAACTTGCTGAGAATCCATCTGATCATGTGCTTTTCTTTGTTGGTAGGCTTTTGATGGCATCTTCAGTTTTATTGCAGGAAATTTATCTGTGTCCTCCTGATTCACACTGCCTTCATAGTGTCCTAGATATTTGCATATGTTGTATCGGTGTTCTCATTTACCTCTAAGTATTTTTTTTTTATTTCCTCCCTGATTTCTTTGGCTATTCACTTGTCATTCAGTAGCATGCTATTTAGTCTCCACGTGTTGGAGTAGCTTCTATTTTTTATTTTATCATTTATTTCTATTTTCATTCCAGTATGATCTGATGGAATGCAGGGTAGTATTTCTACTTTTTTGTATTTGCTGACAGTTGTTTTGTGGCATAGCATATAGTCTATTTTAGAGAAGGATCCACTTGCTCCTGAGAAGAAAGTATATTCACTCAATAATGGATGAAATACTCTATGTCTATTAAGTCTAAATCATTGATTGTATTATTTAATTCTATAGTTTCTTTGTTTACTTTTTGTTTGTAGGATCTGTCCAGTGGTGAGAGAGATGTGTTAAAGTCACCCAGTGTTATTGTGTTGTGGCCTATTTGATTCTTGAAATTGAGAAGGGTTTGTTGTACATAGATGTACTTAAATGCTCCATTGTTTGGGGCATATATATTTATGATTGTTATGTCTTGTTGATGTATGATTCCCTTAAGCAGTATGAAATGTCCTTCTTCATCTCTTTTGACTTACACTGGCTTGAAGTCCACTTTATCTGGTATGAGATTGGAAACCCCCACTTGTTTCCACACTCCATGTGAGTGATATGTTTTTTTCCCAACCTTTCACCTTCAGTCTGTGGATATCTTTTCCTGAGTCTAGCCTCTTGAAGATAGCATATTGTTGGTCTTTTGTAAATCTAATCTGCTAGTCTATGTCTTTTGATTGATGAGTTTAGGCCATTAACATTCAAGGTTATTATTGAGATATGATTTGTATTCCCAGCCATTTTGGTTTACTTTTGGCTTTTAACTTGACTTAGTTTCTCCTTTTAGTTACTTTTCCTTTAGCATAGTTCTTCCAGTTGCTGGTTTTCTTTTTTTTTTTTTTTTTTTTTTTTTTTTCATTTATTCCTCATGGAATATTTTTCTGAGAATGTTCTGTAGTACAGACTTTCTAGTTGTGAATTCTTTTAACTTTTGTTTGTCATAGAGGTTTTCATTTCATCTTCAAATCTGAAGCTTAATTTTGCTGGATATAAAATTCTTTCTTGGTGTCCATTTTCTTTCACAGCTTGATATATGTTATTCTAGGACTTCTTCATGTTGAGGGTGTGGGTTGAGAAATCAGCTGAGATCTGAATCAGTTTCCCCCAGATGTAATTTGATTTTTTTTCTCTCACAGTCTTTAAAATTTTATACTTATTCTGTATGTTAGTCATTCTCATTATAATGTGTATTGGTGTGGGTCTGCTGTAATTTTGTACATTTGGAGTCCTGTAAGCCTCTTGTCTTGTAGTTGATTCTCCATTTCATTCTTTAGATTTGGGAAATTTTCTGATATTATGTCATTGAAAAGATTGTACATTCCTTTGGTTTGTATCTCCATACCTTCGTCTATTCCAATAAATCTTAAATTTGGTCTTTTCATTGTATCCCATATTTCTTGGAAGTTCTGTTCATGGTTTCTTACCATCTTCTCTGTGCAGTTGACTTTATTGTCAAGGGTGTATATGTTGTCTTCATTGCCTGAGTCTCTGTCTTCCAGGTGGTCTGATTTGTTGGTGATACTTTCCATTGAATTTTTAATTTGGTGTATTGTTTCCTTCATTTTGAGGATTTCTGCCTGATTTCTTTTTACAATCCCTGCCGCTTTATTGAAGTGATCATTCACTTCCTGTATTTTCTCTCTGATACCATCGTTAAGTTCAAAGATCAGTCTAACTATGTATTTTTGAAACTCCTTCTCTGACATTTCTTCTACTGTGTTGTCTGTGGATTCTATTTTTAGAATAGGTTGGTTTGTTTGAGGTGCTTTGTTCCCTTGGGTTTTTTTTTTTTTTTTTTATGTTTTTTGTGTGTCTTCCTATCTAGTTGGGTGGATCTGAGGCAGTATAGTTTCTATCCTGTGTTATTATAGTGTCCCTGAAGGCTTTCAGTACCTCACCTTTAGAGGGGAGACCAATACTAGCAGTATTTAATGCAAACAGTGTGCAACCTTAAACCAAATAGCTTATACTAAGGCATCTACAGTTTTGTTGTAGTAAGCAGAAATGATGTATTCAATTATTGTCTACAATATATATAGTAAGTTTGCTAAAGGGTTTACCATTTCAAATGATGGACAAAGAAGGAACAGATGTACGATGTGATGTTTATGAGGGAGAGGAAGATAGAGGTAAAATTTATAATAAGAGCAAAGTGGGAATTAAAAGAGGTTTGCTGTTCACATTAGAGGAGTGAGAAAGAGAAAACAGGGACAGATAAGTGAGAGAAAAAATATATACAGATTTTTTTTAAAAAGTAAAAATATAAGAATACACAACAAAACTGTAATATACTATTCAGACATCCCATTCCTCAATAAGTTGATGCATGAAAAATATTTGGGTTCAGGAAGGTAGAGATGTGAGCAGAGGAGGTAAGTCTTAAAAATTGACTGATGGCTTCTGTTGGCTTTCAACTATTTTCTCAGCTTCCTTTCTCCACTGATAGGTGGGGTTGTCTTGAGTTTAATGGTAGCTCCAGTCAGGTGGCTGCTGGACTGGGTGGCTGGGCAAGCTGATAGCAAGATGCCCTCACACCCTCTTTCAGTCTTCCCACTCATTGTAGCTCGCCCGTTAAGTCCCCATGCACCTCAGGACTCACTGAGCTAGAGAGAGCTGGATTTTTCTCCAATCTGACAGACCTGGGCTTTAGATTCCCCAAGCTCTGCCTTGCTGCAGTCCCAAGTTCTCAATGCCATTCCAACTTGCAGAGAGACCACCAGGGATGCACTCACACAAAGGAGTGCCCCTGCAAAGAGGCAGCCAGATGGTGGCCCCTGGCACATCCAGCAGGAAGACTTCAGGTGCAGCCAGACCTGTAGTTTCCCAGCAATATATCTCCAGGCCCTGGTCTGTGACCCCAGACTGAGGCAGCCCCACCCTGAGATGGCAGCGGTGGCGACAAACCTGTAGGCCCCTTCGCCCTGGACACCCAAGTCCTGGCTGGTGTCCCAAGATAGTGATAGCCACATGTAACCAAACCTGCAGGTACCCTGACTTGCAGGCAACAATGGGCAGTGGGCACTCTGTGAGCAGTCTGTGAGTGGTCTGCAGGCAAACGGCAGGTGCTCAGTGGTCGGTGGCTGTCAGAGCAGGGCATTGGTGGGCAGTGAGGGCTGTCTTGCAGAGAATGAGTATTTCCTTTACTTGAACCCTGAATCACAGTGACAAGGAATGCAGCCTCCTTCTAGTTCGCCATCTTGGATCCCCTCCTGTCCCACTTCTTTTTGTGTTCATTTTTCTCTCCTTTTCTCCTTTCTTTTGGCTTCAATTTTTATAATTTGATTTTTTATCTAGTAACTTGTAATTATCTGTTCTATATACATATATATATAAAACAAACTATATATATATATTATATTCTTTTGATGATAACCCTAAAAAATATTACATGCATCCTTGATTTATTCTGTCCAGTAAAAAAAATTACTTTGACCATTTTCCTAGTAATTCAAGGATCTTAAAATACTTTGACTTTCCTGTTTACTCTCTTGTCCTTTGCATTATTTTTGTCACAAACTTTTATTCTGTAAAATTTTTAAACCCCACAAGCTATAGTTAATATCATTTGTAGATTTAATATTTATGCATATTCACAAAATTAGTCTTTTGGGTGTTCTTTATTTCTTCTTGCATTCCTTGTGTCTGTCTGGGATCATTTTTCTTTAACATAAGAACTCCCTCTCAGGACTTTTTAATGCTTTCCTGCTGGCAGTAAACTGTCTATTTTCACTTGTCAAAAAATGTCATTATTTTATCTTTATTTGAAGGAAAATTTTTTCTGGGTATAAAAAATTTAAATGTATGCTAGTATGTCACATACATTTAATGAGTCTTACAGATGACTGCAACATTTATTGAGCTTCAGATAATTTTCGTCAATGTTTTGTATTTCTCCTAACATTCCCCTTCTTTCTAACTAAAATAATATAGAATTTGGGAAGAAAAATGCCTTATTTCAAGAGTCGATTGTATCATTTACTACCTGTATGACCTTGGCGATGTCATTTAACTTCTCTGAGGCAATTTCCTTCTCTATAAAAAATAGGATATTTATTCTATTTCACTGGGAAGTTTTGAATTTCTGTTCAGATATATATGAAAGTGCTTTGTGAAATGTACCAATTAGTTGAAAAAGTTTAGTGCTATTATTACTATTTACTGAAACAAAACCATTATCAATGTGTGAATCCTGAATTTTCATAAACTTGTACATTTTTATGAGCAACCACAAAATAAATTTTTGTTGTCATGTATGTATTTATTTATATCTTATATTGAGTACATTTAAAATTGCATAAAATGTAACTTTATACAAGGTTAATCATATATTTATTTCTAATATTTCAAGAAAATAACATAAAAAGGGAAACCCAGCCAGTTATATAATACCTAATGCCCTAAGATAAAAATAACCCATTATTTATGAGAAATACAGTATTTCCTTTCTTTTCTTTTCATATCAGAGATTGAGCCCAGGGGCACTTAACCAGTGGGTCACATCCCCAGCCTTTTTTATGTTTCATTTAGAGACAAGATCTTACTGAGTTGCTTAGGGCCTTGCTAAATTGCTGGGGCCGACTTTAAACTCACAATGCTCCTACCTTAGCTTCCTGAGCTACTTAGATTACAGGCAGGTGCTACTGTGCCTGGCTCAGTTATTTCTTAAAACTAAATTCAGGGATAAATTTACCCCTTAGTTTTCTTTATGATGTAGAGCTATTGAAAAGATTTTTCTGCTGGTTTAGAGGATGCTGATTTGCATGGCTAATCCAAATCAGTGTTGGATTGATCTAGAATTTTAATATTGTTTCATACTCCCTAAGGGAGAATTATACATTTTAATGTGAGCTGCAAGTAACTACTCTGCCACTGTACTTGCAAATGGATTATATTCAGAAAACTAATAAGGAATGCTAGTTTCCTTATCAAAATGCATGGATACGCAGTAAAGGGAAGGTTAGGCTGATAAATTAAAATTTTATTTTGCATACATAGTATTAACAAAACTGCCTTAGGAAGATAATATTTAGCTTTATTTTATTTTTCCTGCACAGAGTCTAATTCAAAAATTTCTTAGTACATTGACCAAATATGTGCAGGCACTTTCTGTCAGTTTGTTTATTCTCCTTTGGAAAAAGCACTCATTCAGACTTAGTTGTCCTTTATTTTTGTACTTTTAAAAAATTTCTTTTTCTTTCTTTCTTCTCCTAATTTTTTTTGAGGGGGAAACATTGTTTAGATAGGAGAATAACACTTTGAAACTGCAGTTTTAAAACAAACAACTGAAATGTTTGTTAGTGTTTCACAGTCAGTACCCCAGTACCTCTGAGGTTTCATGATGATGAGCACATTTAAAATAGGGCATATTTAAATACTTAAATTCTTTGATTTTTTTTTTCTTCAGGTCAGTGGCATGTATTTTATATGAGATGTGTTGTATGGATCATGCATTCACTGGCTCCAATTTCTTGGCCATTGTTTTAAAAATTGTTGAGGGCAACACACCTTCCCTCCCTGAGAGATATCCAAGAGAACTAAACACCATCATGGAAAGGTATGGAAAGAAATCTATTGTCAAAAAAAATCAAATTATTATTTTGTTTAAATGAACTTATGCTTTAGTTCACTTGAAAAATAATATTCTTTTTGAACATTACAGCATGTTGAACAAGAGTCCTTCATTGAGACCATCTGCTATAGAAATTTTAAAAAACCCTTACATTGCTGAACAGCTACAGGTATTTAAAATGAAAGGGATACTGGGAAACAGGCATTAGCATTTACATACACATTCTATGACTTAAGAATATGCCATGGAAATAAGATGCATTAAGAAACAGAAAGGAGGAACAGATTAAAAAGAAGATGATTGAAAAGAAGGTACTCAAGACAGTCTGTTTGCAGTTGTACATCAACTTCAGTTCCCAGATGTTCCTGGAAATGGGATGTTGGAGCTTTCATTTTGTGCCTGATCTCAGCATCTACCATATGGCTCTTTTTTTTTTAATTAAAAATCATAAATTTACATAGGGCAATGTTGTTTGATTCATTGTTATTTTTTTCCCTTCCCCCCCACCCCTCTCACCCCTCTTTACCCTCTGTACAGTCCTTCCTTCCTCCATTCTTACCACCCTCCTTATCCCTAACCCTAAACCTAACCCTAACCCTAACGCCAACCCCTTCTACCCCCCATTATATGTCCTCATCTGCTTATCAGCGAGATCAATTGTCCCTTAGTTTTTTGAGATTGGCTTATCTCACTTAGCATGATATCCTCTAATTTCATCCATTTGCCTGCAAATGCCATAATTTTATCATATGGCTCTTAAATTGACAGATGTTACCTCAACACATTGGAATTTTATCCCTACTAGGACAAGAATGTACCAATAAGGATGCTTAAGTTTGGGATTTCCTTTGAGTATTTATTATTCCACTCTGTATTACATGTAACTCAGTAGTATTTTTTTATTTATTTATAAGTGAGTTCATTTTGTTTTCCTGTGGGTTAGAAAATTTGATGTAGAAGATCTACCTCTGGTGGTGAGAAAGAAGCAAATAGTTCCCTTCCTGAGGGCACTTTTCTTTTCTTTTAGCTTCTCAGGCCTTTTTAATACTAACTCCCTCAGGCAGGTTTCTTCTGATTTCATGAAAAGCTTTAGTAAGAACCACAAAACAGTTGTCCACCTTCCAAAATGTGCATATCCACCTTCCAAAATGTGCATATCTTCTCATCAGTGGACCAAGTTCTAAATCCAGAGGAAACAAAGGTGGTGATGATGTGTACTCACTCATGAGTGCCAGGCACTGTGCTGACTTTGGGGAGACTAAATGAAAGGGATGGGTATGGTTCCTGTTCTTTTGAAGCTTGACTGCTAGTGAGAGAACCCAGTGGCCAAGGAAAAGCAGGCAAATAAATGATCACAAGCACTAGGAAGAAAGTCAACAGGATGCTATAAAAAGTAAGATATGGGGAGGGGCTTTGGTAGTCAAAGAAGGAGTAGGTACCATTTCAACACCTGTGAGCACGGGAGAAGCAGCCAGAACAACGTAAAGAACAGTTTGAATCATAGGGAACAGCTGGTGCAAAAGCCCTAAATTAGATTGTGCTCCTGGAAGGTGGACATAGAAGGAAAGGTTCTTATGCATACACATGCCTCCAGGGGAAGCTAAGGAAAACATGGAGAGGAAGGTTTAAGTCCCTGGGCACTTCCAGTTCTCCCTATGTGCAGTCATAGCAGGCTGCCGGTTGTCCTCTGTCAAAGGGACTTCAGTGCTAGCTAAGGGGGCCATGAGATCCCAGGGGATCTGCCAAGACTAGAGTGAGGCAAGTGAGGTAGCTACCCTGGAGCAAAACTTAAGAGGACACAAAAAACTCAATCAAGATAAATCATATGTTATTGCAATAATCTAAAATCCAAATTAATACTAATAATTCCTGGTAACAGAATATTTAAACAACAGATCAACAGAACCAGGATTAGGGCAAAGCAAGGAAGTGGAATTGGGCAAGTTCAGTATTGGATCATGTCTTTATTTAAACACTTGATATTGTATTCTTCACAGCTTTTTAACTTTAATTTTGATTTTTAAAATAATATTGTATTAAAGTGTTATTTCTGTGGTCAGAGTGTTTTTTGGTGCCCACTTAGATTTTGTGCTTAAAGTGAGTGCCTCATTTGCCTAACCCTAGTTCTGGCCTGAGAAGTATAGATATTGTTCATTCCAGGCTGGGAGACTGAAAAAGTGTGAGTATTCTTGGAGCTGAGAGAAGGCCTGCGGTGGAGGTGAGGAGGAGTAAGAGAGCAAACCATGCAAAGTGAGGCTGGAGAGGTAGGCAGGAGCCTGACCCTGTAGGATCTGCTCACATGAGCTACCATGTAATTTTATATAACCCTTTTTAGAGGGAAAAATAGTTACCATAGCCTTTTTCAAGCTCCCTGCCAGAGTCAATAATACCCCAAATCAGAAAAAGTAGTTTTATGCCCTTTCATTCCTTTCATTACTGAAGAAGAATCTTTAGGTTTGCCAGGGTTGTTCTTTTTTTCAGCACCTGATGTGTTCTGAAATAACTCTGGAAGACAAGGATTTGGATTGTCAGAAGGAGGCTGCCCATATAATTAATGCCATGTAAGTAATTGCTTTGTTTTTCAAAAGCCCAGTCAGCATAAACGTTAAATGCATTTGTCTTTAAAAATCTATTAGTACTAAACTGACTGCATGGAGCATCCTAGAATTCACTTAAGTCTTGCCAGGGAATTAAGGAACTTCAGTAATGTAGCATTCCAAAGCCATTTGCCCCAGGTGGTAGCAATTGAAATCATAAAAGTTTAAACCACTACACAACTTACAGATCTGCAGGGTAGCTCTACAGTTGCCTTGTAAGTGTACAGAGATATTAATATTGCAAACATTTAGTAATATTTATGCTAATGAGCCTTCCATCATAAGTAAAAGTGGCTTTCACACCTTGTTTAACGTGAACTGGCAGAAGAAGTATATATCCTCTTATATAAGAACTAGAAAAGCATGTCTTCCAAAGAATCTTAATTATTTCCTGGCCTAACTTCTCTTTATCCTCATTCAAAATTTTTGTGCTATCACTTGCAAAAACCTTGAATAGTAAGTTACTTCAGAATAACCATGTGTGACTGTGCGTGCAGTGCACTGCACAACGGGGACCACTGCTTTTAAAGACTAAATCTATAATTTTGCCAAAAGAGCTTTATTTAATATTATAAAGACCCACAGAGCAGAACAGTCACTCCCTGGCCGTATACAAGGCAGCAGGGGGAGACCAGGGGCCCTAAATAGTTTGATCTTCAAGACCAGATAGCCAGGTATATTTCTCAAACACCTAACCCTGTGGTTTCTTAACTACACCATGTTTGCTTTCCCTCCCGCATTCAAGCTAAGGAAATTATCCACCAAAGGTATCCAGTCTTTGTGTCTTGCATGATCTCCAGAGGAAGTACACTGTGCCTCAGGGGGCAAGTTTTTAAGCATGCTCCTAATAACCTTGTTTTGTTGAACTACTAGCGGTTCTTTCAAGAAAGGTTGGAATTTCATATTTTACCTTATTAACTGGAAATGTGAGAGTACTAGATATCTTGTTTTTAAAATACAGAACTAATTTTAGTTATCATTTTGCACTGCAGTTATAAAACTCTTTGTCTGACCCTAGTTACAATTAACAGTGTGCTAGACTTCAATTATTTAGAGGATATTTCACATTGTGAAATATTGATTTCAGTCACTCGTATTTTCTAGATCTATGGCTTGACAGATCTTTTAAGGAGATGTTTGGTTTTAGAAAATTGGTTATGTATATTCCTGAAGAATTGAACTTCCCTTGGTGACTCTGTCTGGATGATAATACAGAGGGATGACAATGCCTACAAAAATCATTACAATTTTCTCTTAGTGGTACTTAAGGAAAGAGAAGTGCAAAAGGTGTTCTATGATATTGGTCCCTAACCAAGTCAGGACCAGAAGCAGATAACATTGAGAATGTGCTTGCAGACCTTTTAATACTTGATTAATGTGAACACATTCCTTTAATTGAAAAAAAAGATTCTTAAGTAATATTACTATCTAACATTTTGGTGGCTAATAACCATATACTCAGCTCTGGTGTCTGGTAGACTCCCTTTACATGAACTGATTCATTTAAATGCAGGAAAACCCTATGAAGCAGGTAGTATTTTTTTTTTTTTTTTGTAGTCACAGGTTAAGTAACTTGCCCAAGAGCACATAAAATGTAAATCCGGAGGTATGATGAATCACAAGTTATTAACTTGTGTGATTAAGCACTAGTATAAGTCATACTCAGGAAAATACACCTATTATGATACCACCATTTTGGAATACTTTTTAGGTACCAATATTGTGCATACATAATCTCATGATACCATTCTTTACAGCTGAGAAAACTGAGATTCCGTTTCTCATTCCAGGCTACAGAGCTAATGAGTCGTGGAAGTGGGATTCAAACCATGCTTAACTCCAAAGATTGTATACCTATCCACATGGTTGAGTTACTCTGACAGTCTTTTTGCTCCCTAATGACCACAATCCTAATTTGTCTTACATTGTGAAATCCAGTCATAGGCAATGAAATGAGCAGAATTTCCTTTTATACAAAAATCTAATTGAAAAATATTGCCAATTAACTATAGTCCTTGTTGGCTCGTTACCTATTCAGAGTTTGTTTTCACCTGACCTGTCTTGAGATGCTTTTGCTCTCTCAGTAGTGTAATGATACTTCTATAAAATATTTGTTTAATTTTTCTGAGTGCGTCAGCATGTGGGGAATCTTTATGACTTATAGGCAAAAAAAGATCCACCTGCAGACTCTGCGGGCACTGTCTGAAGTGCAGAAAATGACACCAAGAGAAAGGATGCGACTGAGGAAGCTCCAGGCAGCTGATGAGAAAGCCAGAAAGCTGAAGTAAGCCGCCTTTCCTCTGGTACCCTATGCCTCCAGTGCTACCTCGAGGGCTATGAAGGAATTCACAGAAGAGGAGAAAAAAAAAAATCAAGAAACCAGAATGCATATGATTACACATGTATTTGTTTATTCATTTACTCATTCAGTCAAGAGATGATTGAATCTTAAATTGATGGCAGGTGCAATATATATCAGGCTTTCAGTCTTGAGTATAGAGAAAGATTGAAAATAAGGGAATTTGTTAGTGATGAAAATAGGGTCAGTCTCTTAAGTGAAACCTCATTGGTGCTTATACCTTCTACACAGACTCATGCAACAGACCAAAAAGAAGCCTTTGCTCTTTTAATCTCATCCCCTAGGTGCTTGCTATGTTTCTTCTATCAGGAGACCTAGCTGATCTACAGGGAGAAGAGGTTTTGCTGGCAGAAAAGTGTTAGCTTTCAGAAGGCAGTAAAATGCAATCAGCTCTGGTCTGTCAAACGAAGACTTTAGGAAAGTCTGTGTTCAGAACAGTGCTGCTGGTAATTAGAGTATTTATATGAAAAAGTACAATTTCAAGTATTGGCTGGGGTGTGGAGAAAAGGGAACCCTTGTACTCTTTTTGTAGAAATGTAAACTTGTAAAGTTATTATGGAAAGCAGTATGGAGTTTCCCTAAAAATTTGAAAATAGAACTTCCACATGATCTCACAAATGTACTTCTGAGTTTATATTCAAAGGAAATGAAATCAAATATTGAACATATCCACATCCCCATGTTCACTGCAGCATTATTCACAGTAGCCCAAATTTGGAATCAAAGAAAAATGTGGTATGTTCATACAACAGAATTCTCTTTAGAGAGTAAACTAAACAAAAGAAGGAAATCCCATCAATTGTACCAACCTGGATAAATCTGGAGGATATTAGGCTAAGTGAAGTAAGCTAGCCATAGAAAGACAAATACTTCATGATCTTACTTATATATGAAATCTAAAAATATGGAACTTGTGAAGGTAGAAAATGTAGTTACCAGGGGCAAGGGGCATGGATGAGATTTAAGCAAAAGGTACAAAGTTACATTTACCTAGGAAGAATGATTTCTAGAGATCTAATAATAAGTGACTATTAATAAGATATTATAGATTTGAAAATTGCCCAGTGATGGATCTTAAATGTTTCCACCATAAAAAGTATGTGAAGTGATGAATATGTTAATTAACTTGTTCTAATCATTTTAACAATATATATGTATATCAAAACATCATGATGTATACTATAAATATAAACTATTTTATCTGTCAATTAAACCTTATTAAAACTGAAAAAAGATATATGTCTAAAGAGTAGAATATCAAAGAGCCCTGGGCTCTCTATTTCTCAAAGACTTCAGTAGGTAGGTTATCCAATTTTCTAATTTTTCTTCTGTCTTCCTTTGCCTACTCTTTGGTAACTTAGAAATCCCAATCAAGAACCAGAGGATAGAAAAATTCCAAATAGCAGATCTGCTTACTCTGTGCCCATGTTTACACACTTGGAACATGATTTAGAGATATCGTTGTACTTAGAAAGAATATCGTGATGAACCAAATAAGAATCTATGAGACTATTTTCCCTTAACACATGCTTACTTTAATATATGTGGAGAAAGATTTGCATCAAAGCACAATGATATGCTGGTAAACATTTAACAACCAGCTCTAGGTTTAGAGTTAGCTGACTTGCTTGTTTATTCCTGTGTTGTAAATATTTCTACCATGGCCAATTTCAGCTACCTTTTACTGAATGTTCAGTTGGGAAGATATATGTACATAGGAGCCAATACTAGTTTGTTTCTGTAAACTGCTATAGCACCGAGCATGGGTTTTACTTGGAAAATATATTCACACAAATTTCTTGAGCCATTATATCAACTCATAGTCCCAAATTTGTTTCTAATACTTAAGAAATGTTAGTATCTTCACAGTACCATGATTCATGTCAATGGTTGAGGATATCTCTGATAGGGATGGATTAAAAAGGCAGACTTTATAATTTACATGCATATTACAAATTATTCAGATTAAAACAATTTTATAGACAAACAAAAGTCATAAATCTTCCAATTGATGCACTAATATTTTCACATTTAAAAGTGATAGTGTTTATATAAGATTTGGTTTTTTATTTTATGAATGAATTGTATTGGAATTTTTATCTTTATTTCTAGGATAAAAGAAGGAACGTGTTTTTAGCAAGAAAATGACTGATGTCAGAAGGGTTGTAATGTATCTATTTTATAGACATGAGAATTTGGTAGGATGTTTAGTGACTTGTCAAAAATATCTAAGTATAAATTAGCATACAACTAATCATAAGAACTTAAATCTTTGTTCTAGTAGCAGATCTATTAAAATCAACTCACCCAGTTGGAAACAAAAAAAAAATAAAACAAAGTAAGGAAACAAAATTTGTCTGTAGAAGAAAGTTTTCTTCCACAGTGATGCCTATTTATTTTTTCATAAATTCTTCGATATGTAGCTCTTTTTCCTGTGTGTTGGTTCACCCTGAAAGCATTTTTTGTGTTGTTAGTATGTGTCTGGCACCGAGGATACCCCCATCATCATATTCAGGATGCACGGGGTGAATTGTCTTCTCCTTCTGCTGCATTTGAGAATTTCTAAGAATGAATAAGGAGCCAGAGTATCCCGTGTGGTATGCTGCACAGCATACCACTTTCCCAGTGAAAGATCTGATGACCTGGCTTCCTAACAGCCTAGTCTGCCCATAATCCCTAATCAGGGATTACTTGTCTGTAGATAAGATACAGTTTTGGCAATTTGAGTTACTTTTGTATGCTCACTTTAAATTTGCAGAAAGATCGTGGAAGACAAGTACGAAGAGAATAACAAACGAATGCAAGAATTGAGATCTCGGAACTTTCAGCAGCTGAGTATCAATGTGCTTCATGTAAGTACCTCTTATTTTAAATTTTATGTAAAACTCTTTCTTGCTTCAGATTCTACAGATTCCTGCAGGTAGTTGCATAGGAAATGGACAGGGTAGAAAACAAAAGCACCCAAGACCAACTTTGCCCAATTCCAGGGAGGACTCTAGAATGTAGGCCATCAAATGGTGAGAACACTAACTCAAAGCAGCTGCATTTAGAGGTGGATCAGGTGATGCATCCATCCGTATTGAGTGCCTACTGTGTATTATATAAAGGATTAGCACTGAATACACAGTTGATGGGCTAAATAACTAAATAGTAGAACATGTGTATATTTAATTTTTAATTCCACCCACGTTGATGTTTTACCTCTTTAGTCCATTGATCTTTTATTCTTTTTATTATCTCTCTCCCACTTATATCATATACATTGTGTTAATAACTTCATTCAAACTCTGAAGAACTACTGTTAATAAACAAGTTTGCAGGTTTACATGAGATGGATCTCAAATTCATATCCTCTGTCTTCCAAATCTTTGAATAGCAAATACCATTTTCACTAATGGTGGAAAATATCTCCATAGGCTTTGGGGTAGCTCTGATACTCAAGGTAGTCTTTATGGGGCTGTATTCGGTTAATCAACATCAACACCCACCTCATAGCTCTTCTGGTAAAAGCAATTTGGGGTAGAGATGTTTCTCGTTCTTCATTCAGTGGAGATCCCTTGACTTGTGTGTCAAAGTGAGTCTTACCTGTCACAGGAAGAACCAACCTCCCTCAGAGGCTGTAGGACAAGCCTTTGAACCCTAAGGATGCTAATTCTGCTGTAGTGCATTATGAGAGGGCCCCAAACCCTGGGACCTTCAAGAGCCCTTAGCTAAGCTCACTCTCAGCTAGTCAGGCCTAGGAACACTTATTTTCTGCCCTTCTGAGGAGGAGAACTGCCAGTGAACTACCTTTCTCAAATATTTAGGGGTTCTAGAGGCTTTAGAGTTCTGAAAATTCAATATTGGACCAAATAGAGAGCCTCCTCTGAGCTCACAGTCTCCTTCTGTTTAGCAGATAATGTGGAAATGCCGGTAATACATGCTCAGTCCCACTCTGCTTCTCCACTTATCTGGTACCTCCGTTAAGTGAATCCAGCTGTGGAATCTGTTGCAGGTCCCAGAGAGTTGGGAGATGAGGTTATAGACCCTAGTTAGTGGAGAAATTGTTGGCTGAAAGGACCAGAGACCAGCAGCAGAGTTAGATCCCTACTTGATGCCACCATGTTGGGAGGAGTCAAGCCCTCTGAAAACCTGGAACCTTCCTTCAGCTCCTCTTACTCTGTGGGCCCTGCAAGGAGAACCTGTGGAGGTGGCTCTTTGTCCCTTATTCTGAGACTGAGAACTGCACATTCCCATAGATCCAAACAAGGAGGCTGGCAGGATTATAAGGACTCTGTGTTTGTTAATGCGCATGAACTACTTGTTCTGGACAGAAACTGGGTTGCTTTTTTTCTGGAATGCTCAGGGACCCCTGATGCTGAGAGACTTTCCCACTAAGATTGGAAATTGAGAACTGTATACTTAGTTATATTTTGTTTTATGAACTAAATGACTTTATTTCTGAAGTTACTGTATCGCACATAAAGTGTGTTTTCAAGTATGATCTTAAATGTTATTGTCTGATAAGTTACTTTTTGCTTTTCTTCTTTGACTCTTCAAGATTATAATTTTGTGTTCTTTTTTCTCTGATATAATTATTATCAGTATTATAAATATGTTATATGGTTTCATGTCCTCCCTTCCCCCTATAAATCAGGGTCCTCTGGGTGTCCTGAAGACTAAAGATAACTCTGAGACCATATGGCAGGAAGAATCTCAGGAGATTTTGTTATCCATATGTTATCCCACAGAACATGAGAGCTAGACAAAACATCCAGATATTGGCACAAATGAGACAAAGAGAAGATTTTACAAAAATCACAATTTCCTCATGAATTCCCAATTCCATGCTCTTTCTATCAGCAATAAGCAAAGGGAGAAGGTAGGGAAGTACCCAGTGTTGCTCTGGCCAGAGATTTTAGTTCATTCTTTGATTTTCTAAGGTTTAATGTTACCAACATCTCTGGGCCTGAGCTTTCCAGAGGCATGCGTCCTAGTTTATGTATTGATGTTATGTATTGATGGCAGCAGAAAATGCTCCTGGCAGATGTGAGAATCTTACATCTATTTTCCTTGCAGATTATGTCCTCTTCCAAGCTGGCTCAGCCCTGCATGGATGCTCAGTACATCTAGGCTCCCTGCACACACACACTTCCCCCGCCCCCCCGCCTCTCTCTCTCTCTCTCTCTCTCTCTCTCTCTCTCTCTCTCTCTCTCTCTCTCTCTCTCTCTCTCTCTCTCTCTCTCTCTCTCTCTCTCCCCCTCCCTCTCCCTCTCTCTCCCGCCCCCAGTCTTTTTTATTTGTTCTAATTGGTTATACATGACAGTAAAATGCATTTTGACACATTGTACACAAATGGCCCTGCTCTCTTTTGTGCTATTGCATCAGCCATTTTCCTCTGGCCTATTGTTAGCATCGCACCTTCTCTCTTCCAAATGTCCACCTCCTCTTCAGGAAAACCTTCTGACCTTTGATCTCCACAATCAACTGGCTCTTGCCCAAATTCCTATGGCTTATAGCAACACTTCTCAAAATTTAAAATGTACCTGAGAGCCCTATGGATCTTGTTAAAATACAGATTCTGATTCATTTGGTCTGGGGTTGCAGGGTGACTGGAATGTTGCATTTCTAACAAGCACCCTGCCGGTTCCAAGGTTGCTGGCCCAAGACCATACTCTGATTAATTATGGACAGAAAATAGGGCCCCTGAAAGTAATTGTTTACCTCCAGAGGAAGGAAGACCTGGAAAGGCCTCCAATGAACAGATCTTATACTCTCTTTAGGAAAAAAAACCTTTAATGGGAACAGAAGAAAAGGAGGAGCAACTTGAGAGAAGACTTTCTTGTTCACCCCAGGAGAAGGATGGAGAGAGACAGCCAGGCAGGGGAGAGGCAAGTTTAATCACATTCACAGACGTAAGAATGACATAACAAAGGAGGAAGAAAACCAAAGTCAAACACTTTGCAGAGGGGCCTGAAGGGTTTTAAACATTGTAATTGTTGAACTGAAAAAGATGAAATAAAGTATTAGAAAGAAAATGGATTAATCAGATGTGAGAGGCTAAAGAAAAATGTGAAGAGGAAAATGCTCCTATCTTTGAGTACTTTTCTTCCCCTTGCCTCTACACATATTTACAATTTAATTTCTTCCTAATCTCATTGGGGACTGCCTTCTCAATTCTTTCTTCCTTCTCTCTTGACTGGCTAAAGGAGGCCCCTTTTTTATTTTAGAAGCAGTTGTAGGAAAGAATCAGAGTTATGAGAGTGAATGGACTCACTATGTCATATATTATAAAAATTCTTTGAAGCATTTGAGAGAGTGACTTGCTTTGTTTTTCAGACCCTAACTGACAACATTTTTTTTACTTTGGCAGGTAATTTCTGAATTTGGTCTTTGAAATCTTGAAGCACAGTTGAATGTAGAATATATTAGGCACCATTTCTTTAAAGGATGGTAGCTTAAAAACAACTATATACCATAATATACAAGACAAGCACCATTTGTCTCTTATCCTGTGGTACATATAGCTGTGCTGGTGCCGAGGCTGGGTTTCTGTGAAAAGTACATGGCAGACCAGATCTCCATCATGCATGGAGTGGTAATGGGGATCAAAGATCAGATCAAGTCCTTCTTTATTGAAAGAAGCAATTTTAACAATTCTATCTGTTCTCTACAAAGAGAACCTTAGCAAATCTAAGTCACTTGTGAGTCCAAGTACTTATTTTCAAATAACTACTGAAGCACATGTAAAATCACATTTTGTGCAAATCTCTACTCTTTGTTCTTGAAGACCTCTGCGTACCATCAGTGATCCTTTGAATTTGGAATCAATTGTCCTTCCTGAAATAATTAGTCTATAGTACAGAAAATGGACTTTTAAATAACATTTTTATGACCATATTCTCACAAGTGCTACACCACAGTGTGGCATATCTTCATTTTTTACTTACTTATTTAAGATTATTTTAGGACTGGTTATGTGGCTCAGTGGTAGAGTGCTTGCCTGGCATACAGAAGACCCTGGGCTCATTTCCTAGCACAACAAAACAAACAAACAAAAAAACATAAAAATTAGGTTTTCCTTTTAATTTCCTTCTTAATAAAAAGATACTCTTAGAATAGTTCCACATCCATTTACCATCGATTCTAGATTGTAAACACACATACTCAAAACTGACGGACAGAAGACACAGTGATTTGTTGAAATACCTGTTTGTGAAGTTTGCCCTTTTTTTTTTTTAAGTAGGAATTGTAGGTGGTCTCTTAGATCTTTTCTTTTAGAAAATTATAATTCGTAGAATCGTGGAGTTTTTAAAGCTAGACAAGAACTTGAAAGTCATTGAAGCCAATGCTTTTTAATTTGGGGATGTAAAAACTGAGCAGGGCAGGGATGACAAAGGTGGGGTACCCTGGGTGCAAAATAGAAGAAAGCATTGCTCCCAAGGGAGCCTGCCCTGCCTGAACCTGAATGTTAGTGCCTTTGATTTTTTTACACTGGGCATCCCATTGGACCCACCTAGCCATGGCCCTCAAACAGGTCCATGAAGGTTAAATGTTCTGCCCAAGGCCACCTGTCTCATTGATTCAGGACTGTTTTCTCTTAATCCAAGTTAATATCTTAAAGTTTGAAAATTTTCTTACATTTAAGGGAGAGGATTGGTAGGTGTTTTGTTTCCAAATAGCTTTCTAAACAAGAATATGACTTCGTTTGTGGTAGTGCTTTTTCTGTCAACTTCTCATGAATTATCAATTTCCTCCCACAAGGAATTAGATGAACCAACTTCAGACAACCTGCCTGAGTCTGAGCCTATTCCTTCCCTGGACCTTGACTCAAATATTGAAGATGCCATAGCCAACCTTGAACATCATGGTATGTGTTTGCATCAGCTGTCGTCAGGGTGCTTGGCTGCCTGCAATGGGCCTTGCCAACCTCTGAGAGAAGCTTTGGATATTTGTGACCTCTTGCCATCAGCTTGCCAGCAATGGGCCATGACCAGGATGAAAAACAGACTAACCAGGCATTTTTCTGTCCTTTCTATCTTCTTTGCAGTAGTGAAGATGAGTTGGAAAGCTGGTGGGGGACCTCTTCTGAATGGGTTATACTCTATCATCATTGACCTGAGTTTGAAACAGTGTAGGTCTGACTGTGACTGCTGACTCTGAAGGGTTTTTTCCCTCTCCTGTAGATTATTCCCCTGGCCCTTATAAATATAAATTGAAGAAATGAAACCATACATGGAAATCAACTATTCAGATGGACAATCATTGCTAGAAAATAAAAGTACTTAGAGCTGTAACCCAACTGGATGATATACATTGTTACCTTTTAGCATAGATTTTGGAGTAAAAAAGCTAGCCTTATCAGGGAGGCCCCTGGAGACCTATTCTTCCAGGTCTTAGTTTCTTTATCCATGAAACGAGAATAATAACATCTCCTTTCAGAGTTATTGTAAAGAACAAATGAGATGAGGCATAAAAATACTCAGCATACATGAGGAGCTGAAGAAAGAAAAGCAGTTATGACACTTTGTAGGGAGTTTATAAATGTGTGGGTCTTCTCAGTCTTGCTCACCACTTTTCCTGTAGCCTAGAATAAAGTGCCAGAAACATAGGCATTCAATTTCTTGAGTGAACAACCAATAAATGAATGAATAATATTTTAGTCTAGACCTCTGGGAGGCAGATACCAAGATAGGACTAAAATGCATGGTTATTTTTAGGGAAAATACCTGCATGAAAGGTAATAGGAAAGCATCTAAGAGAGGCTGGGAGAACTGTCAGACACCGTCAGGCTATGATTAAAGTCTTATTCCAACTAAACAGAGAAGGCTTGGTGGAAGTGTACTCTCTGCTATGAGCCAGAGGTCACAAGGCATTACAAAATCCTCAAGCAAAGCCATCCATTGGAGTCTAGCTGTCCTCTTTGGGGAGGAATGGTAGTTTCTGAGAGAATGTGGAGGATTTCAGAGCACAGTAGGGGGTTCTGGGCCAGTTGCACTCCCTGTAGTTGGAGTTCTGCCAAGTGCACCCACATGATTGCATAGTGATACAACAACTCTCTTGGGCAGTAGGTTATTTTTCTTCTCAAATTGAGAATAAGGATAGTGAAGCTTGGATTGTTTGGTCATTCCAGCCCAAATTTGCACTTGAGATTCTCCTGATAGAGCTCTTAGAGCTTGTGCTACCTCCTTCAGCTGCGTGGAGACTCGCACCTAAATACAGACTAACAAAGCTTTTAAGGTCAGTTTTTAACAGTGGTGCTGCAGCAGCATTTTGAAACAGATATCATTGACAAATAAATATGTACATGAGATGGACTTGGGTTAAGCTTTTCTTAAGTATTTCTTTAATATATTGTTTGTTAGTTCCCAAAAGTGAAATTTGGAAATATAGGAATATTCCATGGACCCTTCTTTCTAATAATAGAAAACTGAGAAAGTTAGGCCATTTTGTTTAGCATCTGATATGGGTGACTTGTGCTGTGCTGTAGGGAAATGCCATTGTCCCAGGACAGTATATTGAATGAGTAGTGTAGGATCAAAAATGTGGGCTTATCCTCCTGAATTCAAATGGGAAAAAGTACCTATTAATGCATTTCAGAGATGAGAAGTCTAAGACAGTTTTCACAAGGACCATAGAGCTCCTGTTTTTTATTGCACCCACCCCTTCCATTTCCCTCAAAGTGATGGGTGGGAGCAATAGACTTATGAGAAACAGTCAAGCATGTTAAGTGAATTGGACTTTCAAAAGGTAGAAAGTCTTTGTTGTATGGCTCTATGCTAATTTTTGTGAAGTGTAGTGGATAAATTACTCCTAAGCTACCTCTGACCACAGGCTCCATTGCTACAGGGAGACCTGAACGGATGTCCTCCTTACTTCTCATTTTGTCTTTTATCATCAGGTTTCATTATGGTAGACAACACGTTGATTTACCAGCCAAACTGGAAATGATCACATCTATTTCCTTGGCTACCTTATTTATGCTACAAGGAAACACTACTTAGATCACTGTAATAAGCTATAAGATAAATAAAATTCCAAACATAAAACAAAAAAGTAGTTG
Source organism: Sciurus vulgaris (assembly GCF_902686455.1). Classification (NCBI taxonomy): domain Eukaryota; kingdom Metazoa; phylum Chordata; class Mammalia; order Rodentia; family Sciuridae; genus Sciurus; species Sciurus vulgaris. The sequence goes on from NC_136470.1 coordinate 118,705,827, forward strand.
GTCAGATGCCTTGTAAAATACTTTAAGAATTTTCCCTATTTTTTCTTCTCTGTAAACTCACATTTTCTAAATGCAATTTTTTCTTAAACATTAAGTTGAAAGGGAGACTTAGATCTGTGAAAATGCAGCCTTTGGGTTTGATAGTTCATTTGAATGGTGAGCAACTGTCAGATAATTGTCAATCACATAGCTGCATCATGAACTTTTGAAACATTAGATTGATTAAGTGGTTAATTATTTTTCCAAGTCTCTTTGCTTTTTAGACGATTTGGCACCAACTTTCAGCACCCAGAGGAAGTTTTGGTTTATTTTTTTAATCTAGCATGTATATACAAAGTAAAATTAAGTAAAATTACTCAACCCTTTTTTAAAACTCCTTTACCAAATATTTAATCATTTTTAGATGTTGAGCTGGAAATGTCCCCTTGGAATGCATGAAGTTAAAATCCTTGCAGAAAAAGAAGGCAAGTTAAGCCTTTATTTACACTTGATGTGCATTTAGTTGGCTATAGCTGATTTCATCTAGCCAAAGTTATGGTTACCAAAGTTATTATACTCAAATGAATAAGTACATCTAGAGTGTTAAAGAAATTATTTTTATATAATTACTTATGTTTAATACTGATAATTTCTTGCACATAATTTTTTTAAAAGTCTTTCCTTGCACTCTGGTCTTATTTTCAGCAGTTCTGACTTGCAAGTGTTTTTTGCAAAGTTGAAATAGCCTGAGACTCATGAGTTTGGACCTTCGCAGGACATAATCCCTTTGCCCAACCTATTCCTTAGTCCCAAAACCCACAACTGAAAGGCATGAAGGCTGCAGGGGAGTAGGCCTTACATGCCTACCTACATCCTGACCTGCGACCACCTCTTAATTTCCCTTTCATCTGTTCCTGGAGCAAGTCCTGAGCCTCCCTTTAGTACTTGGAGAAAACTCCGACCTCAGGAGGATTATACTTTGCTTGTGTGTGGGAAATCCACATGCCCTTTTCAGTTGTGGGTGTAGGGAAGAGAGAAATCCCCTCTTCTGTCCCTTAGTTCTTCTGTGGGATCTTTGGTTGAATCAAGGAACATAATTAATGTAAAAACTGATTAATAAGATTAAAGCATGAAGTTTTATTATTTTTCATGTACACAGAGATCTTCACAAGAGGGTGAAGTCCAAATAAATGACAAGACATGGTGCTTTTATACTTTTGGACAAAGAGCAATAAATTTGTGAAGGAATGACAGGACATGTGGATGTCTGAACTTGAGTAGGAAATTCTAAGGATGTTACTGTGATATATATGGGAGTGATATAAAAGCTAGTGGAAGATAAGGATTACTTCAAACAGTTATTTCCTCAGGTTTGTTGCAGCCCCAATTATCAGTCTCTAATGATCAAGGCTATTTTCCAGCCTTGGCATGTGAAGCATATTCCTCCCAAAAGAATCTTTATGGCTTCCTGCATGTAGGGAAAGACAGCTCAAATGGCCTTACTTGCAGTTTCACTTCCTCAAGTGATTTCAGCTTGCTGTTACCAATACACCAATCTGGCATTATTTCAAGATGGCATTTCTTTAACTCCTTCATGGACTGTCCTGTGACTCACAACATTATTTCTTCCTTTTAAACTTCCAAGTGGAAATAAGGTGATTTGAACTCAAACCTGGTATTTTTTTTATTGTTTTATTTTTAAAAAAGAAAACCTCTGCTGACTGACTCAAGTAACAACATTTCTCTCAAGTAACTACAGGCAATTCCACTTGTAGTTACTTGAAAGAAATGAAAACGTGTACAAGGAAATCTCTACACAAATATTCTTAGCTGTTTTATTCATAAGTATTAAAAATGCAAAACAAGCCCACAAAAGCTAAAGGTCCAATGTTTTCTCTGATATGTGGAAGGTAACCCGCAATAGTGGGGGAGGGGAGAGAATACAAATTTAGTCAATTAGACAATGGAGAATGGAGGGAAGAGAGGGGTTGGGAAAAGGAAAGACAGCAGAACAAATCACATAATTTTTCTATGTGTGTGTATTATATATAATATATATATATATATATTATATATATAAAGCATCACAGTGAATCCCACTATCATGTATGTCCACAAGAAAAACACAAGAAAAGGGTCCTTGCCAGGTGCGGTGGCACACACTTGTAATCCCAGCAGCTCAGGAGGCTGCAGCAGGAGAATCATGAGTTTAAAGCCAGCAGCAATTTAGCAAGGCCCTAAACAACTTAACAAGACTCTGTCTCTAAATAAAATACACAAAAGGGATGGGGATGTGACTCAGAGGTTAAGCATGCCTGGGTTCAATCCCCAATACCAAAAATAAAAGAATGGGGTCCTAACTAGAATAAGGTATCTTCCACGCTTGAATAATTATATCAAAATTGATTATACTGTCATGTATAACTAAAAAGAACTGATCAAAAATAATAATAATAAAGGACCTAAGCAGCCTGAGCATAACAGAACAAAAAATGCTAGCCCAGGCCCTAAACCCAGCCCCTAACAAGCTGGTGGAACTGCCGGCTTTTTAGCCCTCAGGAAACAGGACCAAATGCCAGGGTCTTCCCATATTCCTAGATATTCCATGGTCTCCAGAGATTTTGATGTCTTCAAGATTGGATTTATAAACACAAATCAATGGTGGTTTTTTTTCATATTTGTCACACATTAAGCTGAATTATATTTGTGTTACGAAATAGTGTTTCCACCTGACTCTGATATTGATACCCAGAAATAAAGGCTGCTGAAGTCTCACAGTTCTAGAGGATAATTAAAATAAATCTAATATTGAATTAAGATGTACTGATTCTCTACTCTGAGGCATATTTAATAATTTAGAATGTTCCTTCTGCATGACAGTTGTATAACTGAAATTTAAAAGATTACATCCAATTTGAAAAATTAAAGTGGATGCAGACTAACACCTGCCGAACCAGCCACTTCACAGCGGTCTCCTAAACCACAAAATGGAATAGAAATCATAGGAGAGTCAATCCCCAGAATACGAGGTATTCACAGAGAGAATCAGTATCTATGGACCTCTCAAAGTAAATTTCTCACCTGGGAAGGCTGTATGTGATTCTGTGGACCATACACCTTAGCTAGATAAAATTATACTTAGTTGTTAAACTAAGGGCCATACTATCAGTATTCAGCAGAGGGTATTCTTATTTATTTTTATGTGGTACTGAGGATCGAACCCAGTGCCTTACACATGCTAGGCAAGCGCTCTACTGCTGAGCCACAACCCCAGCCCCTGGAGGGCATTCTTAAGAGGCTTTGCTTGGCCTATGATGGTTCACGTTTGGAATGAATCAAACAAAGAAGCATCAATCGTGGCTTTAAGGCGAGATTAAACACATCTATAATAAAGTAAAATTTTGCATAATGTGTGTTTCAGACAGTATTTTGGACATACCATGATATGGGTTTCCTTCAGTTGATTATTTCCCATGTGTGCAAGTTTCACAGTTGTGCTCTGAGTCACACATTTAATACCTGGAGAGTGTCATTATGATGCCTGAAGGTAGCTAAGCGAATTATTCTCAGAGATGAGAATAATTTAGGTCTGTATTTGAATCTTGATTTTCCTATATGCTAGCACTGTGACTTTGAGCAAGACCTTAATTTCTCTGATTGTAGTTTTAAAACTTATGTATTTTAATCAAGAAAATGGAGTTAGTACTGTCAATCTCAGAATTTTAGTGTGAGATTTAAGTGAGGTAACATGTACCAGATGACTGTTACTCTACCAGGCTAATCGATAATAGGATCTATTATTACCAAGCCAGACATACTGCTTATTACCTCTTATCCACTTGTTGGATATAGCTCACTTTTTTTAATTTTTAATTTTTTTATTTGTTGTAATTAATTATACATGACAGTAGAATGCATTTTAGCACATTATATACAAATGGAGTGTAACTTCTCATTCCTCTGGCTGTACATGGTTCAGAGTCACACAGGTCATATAATCATATATGCACATAGGGTAATAATGTTCGATTCATTCTACCATCATTCCTACTTGCATATCCGCTTCCCTCCCTTTACTCCCCTCTGTCTAATCCAAAGAACCTCTATTCTTCCCTAGCCCCAGAGAAAACATTCAGCCTTTGGTTCTTTGGGATCATTTATTTTGCTTATAGCATGATGGTCTCCAGTTCCATCCATTTACCAGCAAATGCCATAATTTCATTCTTCTTTAAGGCTGAGTAATATTCCATTGTCTATATACACTACAATATCTTTATCCATTCATCTGTTGAAGGGCACCTAGGTTGGTTCTATACTTTAGCTATTGTGAATTGAGCTGCTATAAACACTAATGTAGCTGCATCATTGTAGTATGCTGATTTTAAGTCCTTTGGGTATAGGCCAAGGAGTGGGATAGCTGGGTCAAAAGGTGAATCCATTCCAAGTTTTCTGAGAAATCTCCATACTGCTTTCCAGAGTGATTGCACCAATTTGCATTCCCACTAGCAATGTATGAGTGTACATTTTTCTCCATATTCTCACCAACATTTATTGTTGCTTGTATTCTTGATAATTGTCATTCTGACTGGAGTGAAAAGAGAGCCTACAGAATGAGAGAAAATCTTTATTACATGCACCTCAGATAAAGCATTAATCTCTAGGATATATAAATAACTCAAAAAACTTAACACCAAAAAAACCCCACATAACCCAATCAATAAATGGGCTAAAGAACTGAACAGACACTTCACAGAAGAAGAAATACAGTCGATCAACAAATATATGAAAAAAATGTTCAACATCTTTAGCAATTAAAGAAATGCAAATCAAACTGAGATTCCATCTCACTCCAGCTCATTTTTTAAGACCTGACTCAAAGGCTTCCTGCTAGAGCTCCTTGACTATAGTAATTGTTTTTCTCCTTTCTTATAATCTACCTCATGCTGCCTTAGAGTACCATGATTGTGCACCTGACTCATGCTCTAACCTGGGTTGTAAAACTGGAATGTCTTTGTTAACAAGCTGTTTGCAAAGTACTTTTAAAACCAAGATAGTAAATGGTTAGTTATAGAGATTATAGAAACAGAATAAACAACAACATTAAAAAAAAAAAAAAACCTATCCAAACTTCACTCAAATAGTACCTGTACTTTAAGATTGATATGCTCTGAATGCGTTCCCTCTTAAGATTCAGGTGTTGTCATTGTGACAATATTAAGAGGTAGGACCACTACAGAGTGGTTAGAATTATTAGGGCTCCTTCCTCATGAATGGGAGTTGGTGTCCTTATAAAAGGCTGGATGGAGGTAGTTTGTTCTTCTGGCTCTTATGCCTTCTGCCATGGGAGGATTGTTCCTCCCCCCACCAGAGGATGCAACAGGAAGGAGCCATCTTGGAAGCACAGATAAGCCCTTACCAGATAAACAACCCTGCCAAGGCCTTCACATTGGGCTTGCCAGCCTCTGAAACTGTAAGAAACAAAGTTCTGTCCTTTATAAGCTACCTAGTCTGTAGTATCTGGTTATAATAGCACCAAAGGACTAAGAAACAAAAAATAAAATTTGTAATAACAGTTTTTTACACAGGCTTAAGGACAGCTATATATCCACTGTCTCATCTAGAAGTGCTCCGAAAAATTGGGTTGCACAACTCAAAGTAGCCAGAAGTGACAAGGACACTTGTGTCTGCGAGTATGTGAGGAGTTTAGACAGTGGTGTCCATGAAATTTCAGAGTGATAAAAGCAGTATCTCTAAATATATTAGTTTTATATGAGAACATTAATTTATATTTGTTACTAAACACAGTAAATATTGCACATTTATAATTTAATTTGTACACCTAATAATTTGGCATTTTATTTGCGTTTGACATTTTTATTAGAAAATGGAGCAAGGTTTTAGATTTTTTTTTTTACAATTAGACATGTAGTATATTTCATCCAGCCTAAATTATACATTTTTATTCACTTGAACATTTGTGACATTGAGATGTTTCTCAAAATAGATGGCATTCCAAATTTTATGGAAAGTGTTTTTCTCAGTGATACATAATGTAATTGTGCATCTTAAAAATTGATAGTGTCTTTGATTCAATAAAATACAATATGGTATTCCTCAATTATATTGGTCAGGCCAGGCTAGACTTACTTTTATGACAAATAAACCTATTGAATTAGATAATGGGACCTGTGTGGATAAGAAATCTCTCCAGGGCAACTTTTCCCAATGCAGTGATTAAGGACCCAGGTTTCTCCTTTCTTTGACTACCACCACCTCAAGGTGTAGCTTTCAGTGTCCCCACAGCAGCAGAAGGAATAGGCTGGAGGTAGAACCCTCACACACAAATTCCTTAGCTTGGAAATCACTTCTTCTCAATTTCATTGCCTAAAACTAGTCATGTGGTTCGGTCACCCAGCAAGGGCATGGAAAGTACTGTCCTCCCTGTGCCTAAGAAGGATAGAATCAGAAAGAGGTGAGTACGGTGATGGCTAGCACAGCAGGCTGGCTCTCTCAGTTACCTGACTCTGAGGTTAGGGTAATTAACAAAGCCCAAAGGTGTACTTGAATGGTGTGTGGCCTGTGTTTCAGTTAGATAGACTAACCCCTGTATTGTTTTTCCACACAATACATTATCTTGAACCAAATAGGAACTAAAATAAATTCATTTCTTCATAAAGATTTTACAAAACTGATTAACAATGTATTTTTCAATCTTTAAATTTTATGATTTATCCTAAAAAGCAAAACTTTCAAGATATGTGGAGTATTTGAGTAGGTTCTTAAACCTCTTTATTCAGTCTTGTACATGTAAAATTCTATTTTGAGCTCTTTTGAAGCCTTGCCAAGGTTATAACCTTGAGCAGGGTTATATTTGTAAGGGCAATATTTGTAATCTACCTTAACTCCTCATTTCTACCAGCTAAAAAGAGCTATGATAGTAGGCATAAGAGTGGTCTCCAAAGATGCCCACATCCTAATCCTTGGAGCCTGTGATTATGTTAGGCTATCTGGCAAAGGGGAATGAACTAAGGTTGCAGATGGAACTAGGGTTTCAAATCAGTTGCCCTTAAGATAGGAAGATTATCCTGATACTTTGAACAGGCTCAGTGTAATCACAGTTGTCCTTAAGAGGGAAAAGGAAGTCAGTAGAGGAAAAATAAAAAATAAAAATTAAAAAGTAGAGAGGTGGCAAGTGAAAGGACTTGGCTGAATATCAGTTGCTGACTTCAAAGATGCAGGAAAAGGCCATGAACCAGAGAAAGCAGATAGCATCTAGAAGCTGGAAAAGACAAGGAAACGAACTCTCCCTGGAGGTTCCAGAAAGGAAGGTACCCATGAACAACAGGGTCTTAGCTCAGAGATCGGCATCAGACTTCTGATCTACAGAACTATGATAATTTTGAGTTGTTCTAAGTCACTACATTTGTGACAATTTGTCGCAGTAGCTATAGAAAGCTAATACAGCTATACTGGATTGTATCTGTATAATCTCCCTATAGATTTGCAGGTTGTTGGTAGGTGAGTGACATTTTTCTTAGTATTTAGGTCAGACTTTAGGTGGTTTAGATGGTCATTTAAATTTTTCTCCTTTAGTCTCTGTAATGATTTTCTTTGTCTCATTTTGTGACAGTGAGGGCCACATCAGTACTAGACACTAATTGTTGTAGGTGGGAAAGTATCCTAGAATTATTTGTCAAACTCTTATTTTTTGAAGTGAAATAACACACTTCCAGAAAAATGAACCAATGAACAAATTTTCTGGCAAGGAACCATGGCAGCAGTATCTAATGCTTTTTGTCACTCCTGACTAACAGCATTTCCCACTGACTTCTCTTTTTCTCTTGCTTCTAAAATCACCCTCAGAAGAGAAAAATTGGATCCTAGAAAAAGATCCAAAATGATTGTCATGTTTCATTGTAGTGTGTCTATGCATGAATAGTATAATAAATTTGATTTATTATAAAAGCAGTTATTTTCACATCTGACTGCAGGAAAGTATGTTTGTGAAGTGACCAACATTTACAGCTCACCATGTGGACTTGTCTCTGAGCTGGCAGGATGGATTCTTCATAAATCTATCTTATTGTTTTGTGCATTGGTGTCCACATGTGGGAATATATGTGTAGTGTAAATATATAGACCCAGCCTCAGAGCTAGTCTTCATCCCCCTTTTCTGCCAACACGTTGACCCATCCAGATTACTTTTCCTGGCCGTGGCTCCTTTAAATTATTAACGGAAATTCTTACTATTAAACGTGAACTGGCAAAGCAAATATTTGTAGATGAGTTTCGGATTCTTATAATCTTTCCTTGCATTTTGCACCTGGGCATTTTGGGTTGTAGGGATCAAAGAGACTTCTCCTTTGAGTCTAGGAAAAATGAACCCTCAACCTCCTCCCAGTTTAATTCCATATGACCTGTTTTCCTGGCTTCCAATAGCATGGAATTAAATTAACCTGGTGCTTCTCTCCACCTCCCCACAACTCCATTTTCAGATATAATAATTTGGCAGTTGGCATAAGCAGTTGCTTATGAACATATGGTCTCTAGCCATATATTTAGCCTCCTTTTATTTGTGAGATTGCACATTCGAAATAAGACCAAGTTTTCATAACACCTTGAATGAGAAATTTTAGTAGTAGACTTGAGAGGGCTGAAAGGTGATTACTGATTAAGACAGATCTTAAAACATTTCTAAAAAGTATTTCCTGTTGCTGTTAGTTCTGTGTCATTGGTGAGGAGACTGGGCAAGTGCCTGCCTGTGTTCTCAAGTTCCCAGGTCACATTCTTACCTGTCCCTGGGAACTCCATCATCCTCTGGAGCCATCTTGATGTCATCCCTTGCCTTGCTTCTTACTTTGTGCTCTCAGTAGATCATACTCTACAATCATTGCTCTCTCAGTGCAAAACTCCATCCAGGAGGCCTCCTAGGAAACGTATGTATTCCCCATTGTTTTGGCAATATTCACTCACTCAAATTCTTAGGGGTGGTATTTCTGAGGAGTGCTTACCATATGGAAGTATGTTAGAGCGCAGCATCGGAGAGCAGTCTCTGTTACTCAAAGCATGGGATGTGGATCCACATCACTAACATTCTGAGGGCTTATTAGAAATGCAGAATCTTGGCACCTATGCTAGACTTACAGGATCAGGAGATGTCTTTTTAACAAAATTCCAGTGGTTTTATATAAATTGAGGTTTGAAAAGCAAATCTAGATTCTAAGTACTAAGACCATGTATGTCTTGTTCATCATTTTATCTCTACCTATTTACAGTGACAAACTTGGAGTTCATGCTTGGTAAATGTTGTATCAAAGACCAAATCTAGGAGGGAAATGCTATGAAGAATACTAATAAATAGCATACATGTTTTGCAGAGATTAATTCAGTTGGGTAAAAGTAAAATAACAAGTTTCCAGGAAAGGCCAATTTGTGTGCATCAGTGTTCCCCTAAAATATTTCTCTTTCTTCTTAAGGGAGATTGTAATTTTATTTCACCAGATGGATAACAGAAAGATGAAAAGTTAAATAAGTTTCTGAGACATGGAAATATAATCATCCAATCATCCACACATATTTTTTGAGTCCCCTAGCTATTCTTTCTTTTTTTATAGATACCCCACACTTAATCTTTTATGTAAACCTCCAATGGTGCAAAAATGTAATTTTATTTTTTATAACAACCATAAAATAGTATATAATAGAAGAGGCACACCACCACAAAGTAATCCTTAAAGACTTCTTAATGTATTTGTTGCCCATGAATTCATATGAATAATAGGATTGTATGAAGTACGGTTTGTATTCCAGGTGAACATTTGTCTTGATTTCCCTGAGGAGTTCATGATAGCACACATCATTTGACAGAGCATGAGCAAACATTGATTGGTGCATCACTGTTTTTAACTAGCAGACCCAACAGACCTATTTCACTATGTGAAAATACCCTTTAGTGGTTGTGTCAGCATTCACCAAGACAGAAGTACAATAGATGTATTGAGAGTAATGTCACTTGAGAGAAAAATAGCAGCAGGATTGGGATCAGGCAGAGAGCCTTCAGCTGTGAAGCAAGTCTGACACCTGTGAAAGGTGAGCAGAAAGGAAGGAGGACTGGGTAGGAGGAGTTTCAGGCTGCATTGGAATTCAGGGTGAGCCTCCGTTGGCGCATAGAGCAGCTCTGGTTCAAAGATTTCCCATCAAGGAGTGTCACATTGGGCAGAAATGCTGTGACATGCCCTTTATTTCAAATGCTCACGGATCCCCAGTATGCTGCTTATGGAGGCTGTTGGATCACTGCAGCTAATCAGCAAATTCTTGAAAGGAAATCTGAGAGGCACCACCACAGATGCTAGAGTGGTCCTTTTGAATCATTCCATATGCTTGAGATGAGTATTTGGATAAATAGTATATTTCTCTAAATTGAGATAAACTTACCTCTGATACTTTCAAAATGAGAATGACTGAAATAGCCGGAATATCTGTAGGCAATTCACAAAAATCCACTAATACCCTGATTTGGAGCCAGATTATGTCGTTTTCTCATTTTTGCTATTTACCGGTTGTGTGGATCGGTGCAAAAAAGTAATATTTTCAAGCCTAAATTTCTCATCTGTATAATGGGAACAATAATGTCCAATTAGTAGGGATTTAGAGACAATAAATGGTACACAGAAACTTAGCATAGTACATGAGACATAGAAAATGCACAATAATCTTTTACCAAAAAAGTGAAATTAGTATCAAAGCAAGTTGTAATAGTTTCTTCAGTTCCACATAAAACCTTTGAAGTGGTGATGAATAATATTTCAGTTTTTCACCACTCAGTAAAACTCCTGATTTTAGCTCATCAGCATCTTCACTACGTTAATTAGATTGTAATTTGGAATACCTGGGAACAAAGTTCTTTCTTTAAAAGATGCTACTTTGCCAGCCATCAGAGTCCATACACTGGCAGCTGAGATTTCCAGCTATTTTCTCTAAATACATTATAAATGTAAATATATTTTGTGCTAAGGAGCATAATAAGGGTGAGAATATAAATTAGTTTTTCCACAGCAGTCTCATTTGGAATCTAGGCCAAACTCAATAGATTAAAATACAGAATTTAGTAGGCATGACTAGGACTTTTGCAATGGAAATATTCAGATAATGCATATAGTTATTTTAATTGTACTCTCTGCTCTGGGTTTATAATGAAATCAGGTGATTTGCCTGTTACATCAGGATTTGTTCTCCCCTCTACCTCAGAGACTCATGTGTAAGTGACCTCCTGGCTTTAGACAAGTTGCTCTGAATTGCTTTTATTATTTTCTCCTTTTGTTAGGATATAAAGAAATTGAAGCAGGCTGCTTTCCCACAGCATGGATTTCTAAGATAGGGGAAACTCTGTGCTCAATTCAAATGAGCCTATGATTTTGCCTCCCTTAGGGATGTACCTGGCATTGGAATATTTCAGATATGATTTAGTGTGCATAGTTTTATCATTTCATTCTTCATCACAAGTCTTTTGAGATAGGGAAGGTCAAATTTATATTAAAGAAGCACATGCCCTAGAAGTGATACATAGGGGCATTTTCAAGATAATATTTTTAAAAAAACTTTTGTAAACAGTTATAAAACTTTTGTAAACAGTTATCTTCAGAAATTGTCCAGTTTGCAAGACATTTTCTTAGAGCAAAAATTAATTGCAGCAGACCCTAAATTATCCTAATTATAATCCTCACTGCTTTTCTTAAGTGGGTAGAGGAAAAAGTAGAGTTGTAACTAGAAAACTGATATTGCCTATATCTTGACTGTGCCCCTTGAGTGGGTTATGCCTATGATGTCATTCACCTTTTCAAGATGGTAGATAGTGGAAATGGCTACTCTAAGGGAAGAAAGGCTAGATGTGGCCCTCCACTTTGAGAGGCTAAGTCTTGTCCATGCTCAGGACTGAGACTAATAGTCTGAGTCTGGCTCCCCGAGGTGACTTGGCTTGTGTGTGTTGAGTTCAGGATTTCTAATGGGGCTGCTTATCAAAATCCCTTGTGGAGATTTTTAAAATGCAAACAGAATGACCTCTGTTGTCTTTGATTTGGAAGATGTGGAATAATTGTTGTCAAACTATATTGTGCATAAGAGTCAACTAAAAGGCTCAGTGGCAAGTGGAAGCTGGCTCCCACTGCCTCTTAGGGTCCTTTATGTACATCTTTCCAGTCTCATGTTCAGTGCAATCACATAAGTAGCTTGAAATCAGGCTGTAGTGAAAGTATTTACACCAGGGGCATTGGCAAATGTTACTAATCAGAGGTTTCCTCTCCCCAAGTACCAGTTTTTGTCTGCCAGCACACTGCTAGCAGAGCCCAACCTAGAGCCACTGATTCAGTAACTCTGGTGTAGAACCCAAGAATTGCCTTTCTAACAAGTTCCCAGGTGATGCTGATGCTGCTGATTTGAAGAGCACACGTTGAAAGCAATTTGTCTAGAACTGTGCTGAGTCAATAGTCACTAACCACATGTGGTTTTAAATTTTAATTAACATCAAATAAAAATCTTAAAATCCATTCCCCAGTCATATTAGCCACATTTCAAGTGCTTATTAGTCACATGTGGTTAGTGGCTACTATTTTAGATAACACACTTTTAGAACATTTCATCATTGAAGAAAGTTCTATGGACCTATATTTTTTTTAAAGTTCTATTGGAGATTCTGGTGGGAATCATGTTTCACTAATCACCACAATTATTAAATTTTGATCTTATGTTTCAATTGAAAATCAAACCCACAAAAAATTCTACTTCTCTCATTTTCTAGTTTTTAGTTGGGAATTTTGCCTTAGTCGATTCAGTCTCCTATAGTAGTTTGCTGAAATTCTCAAACACTGATGAATGTTTTTAATAACTCTTTTCCTATTTTCTCAATGAGGACAGTGAGATGCTGAGAGGTAAAAGACAAAATGTATCCATGAACCAGAAACCTGCACTAGATTTATAACTTCTTCAGTCTAGAGATCTCTCCTCTATGCTGTGATAGCTTTCCACCAAACTGAAGAAATGAGGACCAGTGCTTGGTCAAAGTTCCACCACTGGCTCATTATGAGGGCCCAATTCTGTAATGCCATTACACTACCTCACACCAAACATGTGGAATGTAAAAACCCTAAATGTCACACAGATTGAAAATGAAGCCTTTCAGATTTTATCTAGTGACAGTCCCCTTCTAATCAGTGAAGGACAAGGCTTATATTTATTGAAAACCAGTCAATCATGTTGATGAATCAGAAGTTTTCAAACCAGAAGATTTTGAAAGACTAAAGAAGGAATGCAGTATTTTTTATAGATAAAGGGTGAGGTGAAGTAGCTAACAGTCATTAGAGACATCTGAACAAGTGACTGAAAGCTGAGTTAATGAGAGGTCACAGGCCAGGAGAGCTTGATAGGTGGAACAGGACCAGAGCCAGCCTGGAGTGCCAGATTGTATGGTTGTGTCTCATGTGTACTTGGGTGATGGAGGGTCTGTTTATTATACCACCTAACTTATAGCAGTGTGCTCTCTGAATTCCCATCTCCAGGATGCTCATATGGCCTAAACTGTCCACTTTTAGGGGAATCCTGCATGGCTAAAATTTTATGTTCTTCACAGTGATCGGAAATTAGCCAGTGGTGTTTCTCTTTCCTCTGATAACTTACTATAATCAACTTTTATTTTCCCCCTCAAGTGGCAGTTTTCCTCTTTGACTTTCAAAAACTGTTGCCTTGTATGGTTCTATAGAAATCTCAGAACTACTTTCTTTTTACATCTTCATGTGCTTCCTTTAAGGATTTCTAGAATTCTTTCTTTTAGGAATTTCACATTGCCACTGTCCTTGTACTTTTGTATTCCGTTTGATCTTCCTGGCCCTGCAATTGCCTTACATATCCTTTGGCAAAGCATTTTCCTGAGCATCACTTTCAACATTCCTCCTTCAACCGAAGGGAATACAGTAGTGAACAAGACAAACTTTTTTCTACCTTTGTGGTGCCTATAGGGAAGTTTTCCCTCTAGTCACAAACTTTTCGTTCCCATATCAGGTTGAAGTGAGAGCCCAGAAGATAGGCATCTGGAATCTCAGAATGTGATGTGTTATTTGGATTAAAGATATTTGCAGATATAATTAAAGTAAGAATTTTCAGATGAGATCACCCTGGATTACAGCGGGTCCTGAATCCTATGATCAGACCTTATAAGAGAAAACAAACACAGAGAAGATGATGTGAAGAGATCATCTACTACCAAGGAACATGATGGACTGTTGATGACCACCCCAGAAACTAGGGAGGCATGGAAGAGATTCTCTTCAGAGCCTCCAGAAGGAATCCACCCTGCTGATGCCTTGATTTTGGACTTCTGACCTCCAGAATTATAAGAGAATAAGTTTCTGTTGTTTTAAGCCACCAAATTTGTGGTGCTTTCTTACAGCAGACATGGGAACTTAATATAAATACTGTCTTAGTTCATTCAGGCTGCTGTAACAAACTACTATAGGCTGAGAGGCTTATAAACAATAGAGGTTTACTTATTACAGTTCTGCAGTCTGGAAAGTTCAACATAAGGTATTGGCAGATTAGGTGTCCGATGACAGCCAGTTTCCTGGTTCACAGGTGATACCTTCTTGCTGTGTCCTCATATAGTGAAAGGGATGTGGCATCTCTCTGGACTCTTTTTTAAGGATCCTAATCCCATTTACGAGAGCTCTGCCCTCATGCTCTTCTCTGCTTTATACGATTTTAGATATATACTGTATCAGACAGTAAACCCAGGAATTTTTAAAGCAGTCATTTAAAAGTAACGGTAATAAACCTATCACATGTTAACAGAAATGGCATACTTATTATAAAAATCACCTACATTTTCCAAAATTAAAAAATGTATTGAGTAGAGTGGCATTATTTTACATTTTTATGATGTTTGTACTGACAAGCCTAGTAGAATACTCTTGTGATACTGTATGCCATATTATTTCTGGAAGGTTCTACTGTGTACCAGTGAGAGGATAAAGGAAAAAGGGCAAATAACATCTTAATGATGTTATGAAATAGTGACTTTGGACCCTGAAGGCACCTCAGTGACCTGCAGGTATCTCCAGACCACTCTTTGAGGGCTACTGTTTTCGGCATGAAGTGAGAAACTGAAAGAGTAAACACTAACTATCCTAGGACGTCATGAATAATTTCTCCATTTGTACTGCCCTGATAAAAATTTTGTAATACACTGGAAAAGGGATAATGATATGCTGGAGTCCATTTCACAAATAGGGTGCTGTAAGGTAAAGCCCTATTCTCAAATTTCATGAGAGGGAAATCATTAATAAACAGAATTAATGTTGCCAGTGTTATTATAATGGGCATAAAAACCTGCAGACTTACTGAGATGGAATACTTTTATGCTTTAACCCCATCATTTTGCGTGCTAAGTAGATAGTTGCAATTGTTTGAGGGGGCCTCCTATGGGGATAATTATGTGGTAAAATACATCCACTTATTTATTTCTCCCAAAGAGTTTAAGAGTTTCTCAATCAATCACCCAAATACCTGGCTCTAGCATTTGCTGGGTACAGCAGTTTATTCATCATCAAGGAATCCCAAATAAGATGCAAATTATCTGATAAATTATTTTGTGCTCTCTTTAAATGCTCAGAAAAATAGTCCCTGGAGAGCTGTAACATCAGCAAATGCAATCAACACATTATAGCAGGTTTATTTTCAGCTTTTATCATCATGGAAATTAAGCCCTCATACACTGAAAGGTATGGTGACAGTGAAATGTGTTCTGTCCCTGGTGGCCTCAGATTTCAGAGAACATCTTTAGATGGATTGTACTATGTCAGCATTGATAAATTACACATGTATCTATCTTCTATTTCAGTTTCTCCAGTTATATTCTTAAATGAGTACATTCTTATTTTGTTTAATTTTCTCTTATGGAAGACATAAAATTATTTTCTGGATGGCTGAATGGCTTATGAAAATTAGGTGCATTTGACAAAGGCACTTAATGTATTGATGGAATAAACACACTTCTAGTTGAGGGCACAGCAAAAGCACCACTGGGATAAAATTTGTATTTCTTGATGTGCATTTCTTCCATTGGCTAGGCTTGTTATGTCCTGCAGAGTGTTCTAGGACTTTGTCAACAGAAGTCTGTTCATTCAGATCCGAGGGTTAGAAATGTATCACATTTTCCTACTCTAATATTGATAATATTTCTCCTTCCCATTCATAATAATCATTTTCATTTTATTGAGTGAAGCAAGACAATACTCATGCCATTTGCATTGTTTTCATAAATATATCTTTTCTAGGTAAATATTTAATAGTAATTACCCCACCATTTTAACTGTGAATTATGTTTGTATTCTAAATTATTTTACAATTGATTAAATAGAAGAAAGCACAGCATCTATAAAATGTAAAACATATCTTCCCCTTTTATTTCTCTAAGAAACTCATCCCACCTGTCATGCAATTGGACACATTGGTCCAGTGGGTGTTTGTTTGTTTGTTTTGTTTATAAGAAATCAAGGACATAAAATGAGAAGGTCTGAGGTTGAGTCCAGCCACCCCACGTTGCCCCCGTGACATCAGTTGAGTTCCCTAACTCTTCCAAGTCTCCACATTGTCAGCTATAAAATGGATTCTGGGCTCTGTCATCAGGATGCTTGAGTGTGGGTTGTTCTTGCCTCCAGCTAGTCTCCAATCTCCAACTGGTTTATTCTCCACGTGCCTACCAACGTGATTTAAAACTGTGAATCAGAGTTTGCCAGTGCTTGTTTAAAACTTTCTGATTGCTTTCTGTTGTGCATAGGGTCAAAAATAGAAACTTTCCCACAGCCTCCAAGGCCCCTGCTTGCTCACTCCCCTCACACCGCCACCTCAACCCCTGCTGTGCTCCATCTCAATCCTGGTAGGGTGCCCAGGCAACCCAGTTTGCCTGGGACTTTCTTGGCTTTAGCATTGAAAACCAGAGTGTTCAGCACCTCTACTCCCAGCGATCCAACCACACAGACTTTCTTGTCCTCGGGTGTGCCCACATCTTTCCTACCATGCGAAAAGCTTTTCTCCTGGACGTTACACCATGTTATCTCACCATGTGCCTAGCTCATTCCTACTATTCTTTGGGCCTCAGTTTAAATGTCAGAGAAGCCTTCCCAAAGCCACAGGTAGAAATTAGATCCCATGTGTTACTCTTGCTGTATTATCACTCCCAAGTCCACTGCACACAGTTGTAACTGCTATGTATTGCACAATCCCAGTGACTCACATAGATGATATAAAGGCTGTTGTGTGGTGCAGTGAGTTGATTCTGGAAACCTGTTATTTTCCTCTATAGTACCCAACATTTGCATATATACATGTAATACCTACATATATATATAATTAATATATGTATACCATATGTATATTTGAGAATATGGATACATTTAAGACATTTTTAACCTTGCCTTTGCTCTGCATACTTTGTGAAAGTAAGAGTTCTGTCAATTTTAATCATTTTTATGCCTACTAACCAGCATAGTTAGTGATTTGCATAATGTGTGTAGTAATTATTTGCTTAATGCATGAGTAAGAACACATGTTTCATGTGGATTTGATGACTATTATGTGTGGTAATGTACTGAAAGCTTTTGAAGTTGAAGTAATTATGATAATTATTTTTTATGATAAATAGTGAATAGAATATGGAAAATGGTAATTAGTAAAATATCTAGGTTTTACTGTGATATAAAATTCTTAAGTGTTTTTCAAGTACCCTATCAGCAATCTTTAAGACTTTCCACAGAGATTCAATGATAAACAGGCCAATAGAGTAAAATAAAGAATCTAAAACTTTGCCTAAATATATATGCAAATTTAACATATGAAAATATTTAGTGAGGAAAGAAGATGTATTTAAATAAGTGCTCTTGGGAAAATTCTTGTTTGAAAAAATAGATTCCTGCTGTATACTGCACAAGTGAAGTCAAATCAATTGAAAAATTAATGTATAAAACATTAAATGATAAAAGTCAAAGAATAATTTAAAAATCTTAGAGTAAAAAATTTCTTTAGAATTATAAATAAACCCAGAAAGCACAAAAGATTTATAGAATTGTCTATATAAAATGCAAAACCTCTATATAGCAAAAGATATAATAAAAGACAAGTGAGAATTAACAAAGAAAATATTTGCAATTCTTATAATGTATACATTTTGTAATATATAAAGGATACATGATTATCTACCTATTTCATAGGATCAGTATGAAAATATAACTGAAGAATGAACAAAGAAAATTACTTTTCATGAAGAACTACCATAAATGGCTAATAGTGATTCAACCTTATTAATAAATCAATCAGTAAAAATCTAAAACTGTAAGATGTCACATTTTTGTAAAACAGGCAAGTACTTAAAAGACAGAGAATATACAATGTTATCAGATATGTGGAGAAAACAGGATTGTTTATACATTGTTGGTCAAATGACATAATAGTTTTGAGGAAATATTTTATACTATTTTTAAAATTTTTTTGACTATAATTCAGGGAATTGAACCTATGGCCTCACATATACTATGTAAGCATTCTACTACCAAGCTATACACCTTTTTCACTCAACAGTTTTTATAAGATAATATGTAAAGTGCTATTCTGGTTGTTGAAAGATGCAGTGGTTAAAAAAAAAAATAGCGTTCTTGCTGGGAGTGGCGTGGGAGGCATTCCTTAAACCCAGTGACTTGGGAGGCTAAGGCAGGAAAATTGCAAGTTCAAGGGCAACCTGGGTGGCTTAGTAAGATCCTTTCTCAAACTAAAACCTGGGGATGTAGTTCAGTGTTAAAGTACTCCTAGGTTCAATCCTAAGTACCAAAAAAGAAAGAACAAAAAGAAACGTTCCTAATCTCATGGAATGTAGCATTCTGGAGAAGTTAGAAAATGAATAAGGAAAAACACGAATAGAAATAAGATATGGTATCTTACATATAAAACACAGTGAAGTTCTACCTCTGATAATATAGACTGAGTAATTTCAACAAGTTTTCACTAAACTAGATTTTTATTAGATTGGGGCCCAAAGACTTGAGATACTAGGATTATCTGACATAGGCTATAAAATAATAATGTTCCCTATGTTTAAATAAATAAATAAAAACTTAAACATATTTGCAAGAATTAAGAAACTATAAAAAAGCCTATACCCTATTAGAAAAAGAAAAAAAAAAGTATGGAAGTGAAAAATACAGTAGATTGAAATTAACTCAGTGAGTTTAATAGCAGATTAGATATAGCTGAAGCAGAAAGTAATGAACTGGAATGAAAGTCGGAAGGCATTATAGTATAGCATGGAGAGACAAAACATGGGAATTACCAAAGAAGGGCAAAAGAAATGAAGGGTCCAGTGAAATCTAAAATCATCTTATTGGAAACCTAAAATCATCCCAGAAAGAATTGTCAATGGTATTTCAAGAAATAGTAGGTGGGAAAATTCCAGAATTGATGATATATATCATTCAATAAATTCAAGAGATCCACAAATGTCATGTAACAAAATAAAATCTACAGCTCTATACATCATATTAAAACTCCAGGCAACCAAAGATGTAGCATTCTTAAAAGAATGTAGATCCAGGTGTGGTGGAACACCTGTAATCCCAGTGACTTGGGAGGCTGAGGCAGGAGGATCAAGAGTTCAAAGCCAGCCTTAGCAACAGTGAGGTGGTAAGCAATTCAGTGGGACCCTGTCTCTAATAAAATACAAATTAGGGCTGGGAATGTGGCTCAGTGGTTGAGTGTCCCTGAGTTCAATCCCCAGTACCAAAAAAAAAAAAAAAAAAAAAAAATCCAGAGAGGGGAGAGGGGTTGGGGATGTAGTTCAGTGGATAAGTGCTTGTCCAGCATGCTAAAAACCCCAGGTTCAATCCCCAGTACCACAAAAATATTAATGGTAATAAATAAATAAAAATAAAAAGAACTACAGCTTCTGGATTCAATTACTACTACCAAAAAAAAAATTAAATGAAATCTAGAGAAAATTGAGTAAATTGCTCTCAATGACAGTTAAATTAATTGCTGACATAATAGCATAGAAATAATGGAGGTCTTAGTCATTGACATCTTTAGTGTGCTGATGGAAACTTCCAATCTATAATTAATGTAAGATAAATCAAGAAAAGGAAAATTAAAATCCACACTGAGATATTAGTACGTATTACTCAAAAAAGGACAATAACTTTAACATTTGAGAATACCAAGTATTGTCAGGTATGAGGAACTACAAAGACAAATTACATGTCCATTACTGGTAGGAATATAAATTGGTACATCTTCCTTAGAAAATAGACTTGGCATCATATAATGAAGATTCACATCCTGTGGCTCAACAATTCAACTCCTGGGTGTATTCTTTGGAAACATATATGCATATGTACACCAGGAGATACACACAAGAATGCTGTAATAACCCCAAACTAGAAACAATGCAAATGTTTATTTTGTAAACATTATAGTATAGTCATATATTGTGATGCTATACAACAGTGAAAATAAGTAACTTCAACTATTTGTAACAACATAGATAAATCATGTAAACATAACTAAAAGAAGACCCAAAAGACTCCCTTTGATTCCTTTTACATAACCATCAAAACCATATCAGATTATATCAAATTATAACTAGTTTAGAATATATACATATTTTGGTATACTTACAAATTATACATAGTTTGGAACCTATAAGGAAAAGCAAAAAAGTAATTACCATAAAACTTTAAATATTGACTACTTCTAGGGTAAGAAGCAAGGTTACAACCAAGTAGGGATATGAAATCTGGGGATGGTATTGCTGGGGCATTGATTAATTCTGAATTTCTTGATCTAGATATAATTTTATAAGTATTCACTATTTCTTCATTATATTGCACATATATGGTTTTGCATAGGGAGTAGCATTTTAATAGAGACTTAAATTAAAGAGCAAACTATGCACTTAACTGGGAGAAGGGTTCTCTCTGAAGACCCTTCAACCCAGCATTTCCAGAAATACCATCTTGTGCCACATAATGGCAATTTTGTCAACTGTGTGGACCATATATAATGCTGGTCCCATAAGATTTTATTGCCCCAGGACATTGTAACCATCTTAGTTTGTATAAGTACATTCATTTATATTCATGCACAATGAAATCACCTTGTGAAACTTTTCTCAGAATATATCCTCCTTAAGAAACATATTCCTGTACCTTTGCAAACCTTGTAAACTTATATGTTCATTGCAACATTGTTTGGAGCATGTAAGTTATTTTGCATTGAGAGCTTATCATTAGGGGAGATTTTTCTCTGAGCAAATGCTAAATGGCAGGTTGTAGAAATATCCCTCCAGAGTCTTGTCTGGTAGAAATTTAGATTTTTAAACACAGTCTACATTTGGGGTTTTGATTTTTCATAAGTCTTTTTTTGTTTTCCTATCCAAAGCCCAAAGTGGAAACAAAGTTTTCTTGAATCTCCCTAGTTAATTGGTAGAGATCGTTTATTTACCTGATCACAGAAATTATAGCCTTTAGAAGGTCACAGCCTTGCACAGAATTTTGTCCCTGTCCTGAATGACTTCCAGGGAAGGGTTCATCAATGGGGATTATTGTTTGAGTAAGATTTAACTTCCTGAGCTGAAAGCAGATACTAAAAGTAATTTTCTCACTCCTTGGATTATTTCTTTGAATCCAGAACAGGCTCAAACAAGAGTTCTCTCAGGTGCTTCACAATGGGGATTCTGGGCTTCACTGATCATAAAGTGTAACAATTTCCAAGTTTACTTATGGTTGGATGCTTTGGAATTAGGAATTTGAACAAAAAGTCTACTCCTAGCTTCATGATTTATGTACAATATTTATTCAGAGTTAGCAGCTGCTACTTATTGTCAATATTAGGCATTGATGAACTGTCTTAAATAGTCAATAGAAAATATGTTAAGCTTTGTGACATACCACCTTTGTGACATACCACCTTTAATACAACTACCCAACTCTGCTGTTGAACTTTGGCAATATAGAGACAAAACAGCCATAGACAATATGGGGTGTGGCTGTGTTCCATCCAAACATATTTACAAAAGCAGGCAGCTCATATTTGACGTGCAGGCTATAATTTGCTGACCCTTAGCCTAGGTCATCTTCTACTATTGCCTTGTATTCTGAATGAACCGGTAGATAAACTAGCAACACTGGAAAATGTCAATTTGAAAAGAAATTTGCTTGTTATACATTCTCCTTCCATTCTTGAAACTTGGCTTAGGCTTCACTCAAACAAAAACTTTTAATACTATTACCATGCAAATGTACAACATATCTATTTCTCCCTAGTTATTAAATAGGGCAAAATTAATTTTCTAGTGCAGTGACTTAGCCCTGCTGTTTGTGAAAGAATTTGATGTGAATCATTCGGAAAGCCCTGGGCTTTCTCATGGTTTGCAGCACGAGGTGAGTGGCAATGCACAGACACATGCTCCGAGGGATCGAGAGTGGAATATTAACAGAGAGAGGGCGCTGAACCTTGTGACTTCAAGATTTTATCCATTGTGGGTGCCAATTTCTTAGGAAAGTTATCAGCTAAATGTCAATTAAAGTTTAGTAAATACCATGGCTGAGCAAATCGGGGTACTGCAAAGGGACTGGGTTCAAGTGAGGAGGCCAGGTGAATCAGAGGGAAGGATGGGGCAGATGGGCTGTCCTTGAGGAATTAACCAGGATGGGTGGGCCTGACTTGAGGAGACCTAAATATTCATTTGCCTTTGGAATTTGGGTTGGGTAAAGGCAAAGTCACAACTGGGTGGAATTAGATCAAGCTGAAATGTGAATGATAAGCAAGTAAAAGAGTTGGTCCAAGAGCTGAGAGCCAAGAGGTGTTTGGAGATGCGGGTCAGGTTAAGCAGTTCATGCACAAAAGGATATGATCTGTTCTTAATGACGGTGTGTGGCTGTGGCAGCGGGTGTCTGATTAGAGGAATTGCCAAAAGAAAGAGCTGGGAAAAGCTGAATGGAGTCAGGAGTCGGGAGGAAATGTTGCCCCCACTGTTGTGCCTTCCGTCAGAGCTCTGTCCACACCCCAGTGATCTCTGTGCCATTTTCTTAATGTTCAGTCTCCTACACGTGTCTCTCTAGTTTGTGGGTAGGTGCCAGAGCCCACTTTGCCTGTACTTAAAGACGGCCAGAACTGCCTGGGAAGACACCGTCACTCCCAAGCCCTCAGCTCCCCAGGGGCAGTCTTTGTAAACACTCCCAGTTCATTGTCCCTAAAGCTCCATGAGATTAAGCCAAAGTTATGCCTTGTGGAACTCTGCTTCGTACTGCCTTTCTAAGAAATAACTTTCACCACAATCTTCATCTCAGAAGCACCTAGCTTTTCAAAAAGTTGGAAGTACTTTCTGGGTATTACAAGAGATATGGTTGGGTTTTTCTTACTAGTTTTCCCTTAATTAGGCTTTTAATAAAAAAAAAAATGGTGATTATTATTGGTGTGCTGTGTAACAAGATAACCATTTGGATCACCATGTCAGTAGTCAGTAAGGAAAACGTTATGATGTATAACACAAAGCACCTCATCTGCCAAAAGGAAGTTTTGTTCAGGCACCATTCTATAAAGTGGCCTGTTTGCCTGACTCTGTCCATGGTGGGCAAAGCTATCTGGTGTATCTGACTAGTGGGTCAAGATACACCAGATAGCTTTGAAAACTCCAAAAAGAAGATGACAGCCAGGCATGGTGGCGCATGCCTGTAATCCTAGCAGCTCAGGAGGCTGAGGCAGGAGGATTGCAAGCTCAAAGCCAGCCTCAGCAACTTAGCAAGACACAGAGCAACTCAGTAAGACCCTGTCTCTAAATAAAGTACAAAAAAGGGCTGGGGATATGGCTCAGTGGTTAAGTATTAAGTGTCCCTGAGTTAAATCCCTGGTACAAGAAAAAAAAGAGAGAGAGAAGATAACAAGAATTTTCTGAGAATGACAGCAAAAAGAAACTTTCCAGAGCATCATTCAGTTTCCTCAGAATATTTGAAGACAAAGAGCTTTGCAAGAAGGTTACAGATTCTGATAGTAGTTTGTTAAGAAATTGGTGATCACCCTTGCCTAAAAGTCAGCGTTTAAGTGTCAGGATTTCCTCAGTACTAGACAAGGCTTGAGATTCTACTGTTAGATTTTTGCAGCCTCAGCAGGAGATCTGAATTCTTTGACAACTTCATCTCATATGTCAGAATCCCAGTTAGAAAAGAGTGCTCTGGTTCATTTTATATGTTAACTGGGCTAGGCTACAGTACCCAGAAGTTCCTCAAACACCAGTAGATGCTATTGTGAAGGTGATTTTTAGGCGTGGTTAACATTTAAATCACTAGATTTTTGAGTAAAGCAGATTATCCTCCATAATGTCAATGGACCTCATCCAATCAATTGAGAAAAAGCGACTAACTTTCCCCAAAGAAGAGGGAATTCTGCCCCAGAGTTGCTTTCCACTTAAGATTGTCATGCTAATTCTTCTCTGAGTCTCCACTGGCTGTCTTGCCCTGGCAGCCTACCATGCTGATATTGGACTTACCAACTCCCATAATTGTTCAAATGTGAACCATTTCCTTAAAATCAATCTTTTTCTCTCCATATATGTGTATATATAACACATTCTATATCTGTCTACATATGTATACACATATACATACATGTATATATGTGTATGTATTTGTTTATATAAAACTTTCTTTTTCTAATTTGGAAGCATATAAATGGAAGCTTTTTCAGAGCTTATAGCTATGAAAGAGTTCCTTTTAAAATTAAGCTTACCTTGATCTCTGACCAGATCAACATTTCAATGGGAAGTAGCCAGCTCAAAAAAGTACAGGTTACCGAGGAAAAAAGTAGACTTGCCATAGTAACAATTCCTAAGTGCAATCAGAAAAATTTGCCTCAACCGATATGCAAGATGTGCACTTCCTTTATGTAAATTTTATATGAACACCATGCCCATGATATCTATGCACCAGGTTTCCCTTGTGTTTTCCTTTGTGATCATTGGCCTGCCTTGTTGTATAAAGTTTCCTCTTCATATTGGTGAACTAAGACTGTCTTATGCCAGCAAGTATCTTCTGGCAGTTTCCTGACTGCCTCCAGCTAGCTAGTTAACAGAGAGGGTCTGCCAATGAGAGACAAATGTTTTCTAGGAGACTGGAGGTGGAAAAGAGAAATTATGACTCTAGGAAATCCTATTTGACTTACAAGATGTTCTCTCTACAACAAATAAATTGCCAAATGTACTCTGATGTACATAAAAGAAAGGAAATACAGTGAGTAAAGTAAGTGAGGAAAAACAGAGGCCTAATTTTGTTGTCAATTTAAATTATTTAACTTCATGAAAATCTTAGTTATAATCCCACATCTTGACAAATACTTGGTGGCCAGGTGCAGAAAGCAGTGGTCTATTCTTTTGCTACTTAAAGTGCAGTTCATGGACCATCACCTTCACCCCAGCAAGCATCTCCATTACCCCTAAGCATGTCAGAAATTCAGGAGTCTGAATTTCTGGTTGTAATGAACTGCATGTGTACCCATCAACTGCCCCAGTTCATATATTGAAACCCTAATCCCCATTGGGGTGGCATTTGGAGATGGGGGCCTTCAGGAGGAGCTTGGATCATGAGGGTGGAGCCCTCATGAGGGATTAGTGCCCATGTGAAGCAGCTTACTTTCCATCTCTCTTTGCCATCTGAGGATACAAGAAGAGGATGGATGTCTGCAAACCAGAAGTGCCCTCACCAGAAGCTGGATCTTTCAGTACCTTTTTCTTGGACTTCTTTAGGCTACCAAGTTTATGATATCCTGTTATAGCAGCCTGAAACACTGGTAACAATTTCTTTACTCCAGGTCATAAATTTGTAAGCCTAAGAGCATAAAAATAATCTGAAATCATCTAGTTCAGGCTCTTGATTTTTAGGCTGCTGAGTATTACTCTCCGTGTTTTACAGAGGAGATGTCTAAGGCTCAGGGAACTTAAACCAATTGCCTAAAGTCGTTGAACAAGGTGTCTTCTGCTAATGAAGACAGCATCCTGCTGTTGCACCACTCTTTCAGGATCTCTGTGCTGTCTTCCTGTATTTCCCCTTCTTCAGAGAGTGGGTTCATTTCTCTGAATCTGGTGGAGAAAGACAAATTTTACCCATTTTGGCTGTTGCTCTCCAAAGCAGAAAAAAGAAAAAAAAAAAAAGTTTAGAGAAATGTTACAGTTTTGCCTGGAGGAAAATCCTCTTGACACATAGGATAAAATCACAGACTCCAGTGCTCAGGGGAGACTTACTTCCAAAAAGATCATGGAGCTTATTTCTGTCATGTGTGTGTGTGTGTTGTGTGAAGGGGGAACAGAGAGCCTTTTGTGCCCTTAATCAAATATAGAGATGTCACTGTGAAAAACAGAAACTGCTGTCCTATATATAAAAAAGGTACTGTACTGTACTTAATTTAGCTCTTCATACAGAAAGGGTCATGAATATGCATTTTGACTAAGAAAATTATTTCTTTTCATAGCCTCATGTGTGATGCTGTAGGCTAAACTAATCAACATAATTAATTTTAGCCCTCGTTTTGAAGGTTTATTTTAGAGAAGGTCAAGGCACTAACCTATGGCTTGTTTGCCAGAGAAGAAGCCTTGAAGAGATGTAAAACAAAGCAACTGCAGTGTACCTTCCCCTAAGACTGTAAGTATAATGTGTGTATTTAGGTTTGTTCTACTTGTAGTTAGTGATATTATTGACAAGGTGTATTTGATCCTTGCCATGAAAGATGTTGTCTACTGTGGGACCCGGGAGATCCAAGAACTGCCTTTCTCTGAGGCCAAGGGTAGCATTGGGCATCTGATAAAGCTTGATACGTAGATATTGTGTAAAAGGAGGTAGAGGAAGGCATCTCAGAGATTAGGTTTGATGTGCTAAGTCCTTTGATGTGGCTCTGGCCTTGGACTGGTGGGTGATGGATCCACTGCCTTTTTCCTGCTAAACCCAGAAGTGTGAGAGCTAGAGTTTCTACAGTGTACAAAGCTCCATCTTCTCCTTGCAGGCATAATAAGGTTTGCTGATGGGTGGATGGTGTACTGGCTGGTGAAGAAAGTGAGGGATCAGAGACATGAAGTGGCCTGCATCCCAGGACTTCAAAGAAATCTAGCCCAATTGAAATAGGGCTGTGGATGAGCAGGGATAAACACTTTATTTTTTTTTTTTTAAAGACAGCACTTTAGAATAACACTATCTGATAGGATTTCGTACAATGTTGGGAATACTCTCTGATCTTGTCACAGGTGGCTTGAAGTGTTGCCATTGTGCCTGAATTTGTAATTTTACTAATTTTAATTTAAATAAGAGTATTGTGTAGTGGCCACCATTCTAGACAGGGCGTTCTAGAAGGAGCAGCACTTTAAATGAATGAAACTAGAAAGCTAGAGCAAGTTCAAAGAAAAATGTAGTGTTCAGGTTACAAAAGCCAAGATTGATTCTGACCCACAGGTACATATGAGAATTCTCTTGAAAACTTTAGAAAAATAAAGGTGTCTGGACCCAACCCAGGGGTACCTATCAGAGTTCCTTTTTGGTAGATCCTTTGAGATGAGAGCTTCCAGATTCACTGGTAGGGGGAGGCAGGTTTGGGACAGTGGGGTTGCAACCAGATGATAGAAAACCTTGCATGCCAAGCTGAAATTGTGGTACTGAGTTTTATTTGTAGTGCGGGAGTCATTGAAAGGGGAGAATGACGTAGTTAGTGCTTTAGGCAAGATTTGCAGTAGCCTGTGTAAGAAGGTGGAGGAGGGAGATTTGAGGTGATTGCGGAGTTGGGTGTTAAAAGATATCTGGAATGTTCATTTCTCCCTCAGAGTATGAATGTGTTCATTTCACTGGGGGCTGTCCATATTCTCGCCTGGACTGAATATTGGTTCAAAATGTTCCTTAGCAAATGTAGCTGCAAGCCTCCAGCCCCACTAAATGTTATGGTGATTGAAAATTACAGTTGCTTCCCCAGAAGGGGGCTCTTTGTAATGAAATAGAGATGCAGCAGGCATTTGGAATGTGGAGTAACAGCTTCTCTGGGACCTCCACAGGAGCCCATGGTATCCATAAAAGGGGATGACTCACCAAGGAAAGGACTGATTGCTGGTCCTAGACTGTATCCTTCAATCTCTATGATTTCTGAGCTCCAACAAGCAATCTTAATGTCCGCCACTGGAAACTAGGCCACCATAAGAAGAGAGTTTTAGGCCCAGCCAATGACTCACTGAATAACCTTGATCAACCTGTTGGTGGTTTACAGTCGGAGAAAGATGGCTCTCAAACGTCGAAGAGGAAAAATCCAATGTATGTTTGAATCGACATTTAGAAATTGACCAAATACTTTTCCAGATCAGTGAAGTGCCAAAGAGTTAGTCCTTTTCTTCAAATAATGCAGGGAAGGTATATCACGAGGACTCAGTGCCCTCATTGGCTATGGGGCGTGTGGGAGGCCAAGGTTTTAGGTACGTTTTTTATCCAGTAGGTGGAGCTCAGCTGTGGCCCTGAATGACAGGCTACTTCTTCCTCAGGAGTGTTTTTCTCCAGCAGCTCTACTATTGACTTTTTGTATACAAATCCTCCCTTTGCATACCAATAATGATGTGATCTGGGTGGACCTCTCCATCCCTGGGATGCTTGGCTCAAATAGCAGCTGGTCTAGAGCTGGCTTCATAATTGGTGAAGACTGGCTGCAGCAGGCCTTTCTCACCTCTGCCTCTGTTCTCAGGCCAAAGACTCCAACTGGCTCTTATCTCTTCAGACATCAAATATGACATATTTTTTAAACTTATACCAAGTGTTTGGTGAGTTTGGCATCTCACAGAGAGCACAGCATTCCACATCTCCTTGGCTCTGACCTCTCCCCCTCACTTGTCTCTAGCAGAAGGTGTTAGAGACAAGGGCTGAGACTAGAGCTCAGTGGTAGAGCATTTCCTAGAATGTGCACAGTCATGGATTTGGTCCCCTGAACTGCAAAAACAAAAACAAAATGTCAAAAGTAATTATAATTTTCTTTCCTTGTATTTATGTCAGGTATTTTTTCTAAATAGTTTTTCTTAAGAAGAAGTCTCATTCCTATTAAGAAAACTGATACTTTCTACCTGCTATAGTAATGATAACTGCCATTTATTGAGCATTCTATGTTCTGGACATTGTGATAGATGGATCATTTTAAGAAGACTTTGAACAGAACCAGTGGACTAGCTTTCAAGAAAGAAAATTTAGGTGGCTGATAAATGACTCTCTATAGCAGTGTCCCTAGGTGTGGGCTCTGTTGCTTCCTAGGAGTTCTGAAGATTAGAGTTGTAATATAAAAGAATGTGACTTTGCCAGCAATGGTGTTTTCCCTTTAAGAGATGTTTATTTTACTATATAGCATCACTTATTTTTTATAATATTTTATGTTGTAGCTATGAGTTAAGATATTATATAATACCCATGTCTTTGGTTGAATTCCTTAGAAACAGTACCTGAGATGGATATTCTGGTGCCAGTGTTTTATTACTGGAGAGCTCTCAGGTTTGGGGGACTAGAATGGGGCTAGGAGCTATGTTTGGACAGGGCAGGGGACATTGCTGACCAAGGATGTAGGGATCTGGAGCAGGAGTAACATCACAGAGATGGTTTTACCTCAAGTCAGCCACTGGCCAAGACTGGCCCTGGGGCATAGGGGAGGCATCCTCCATTGATAAGAAGGCTTCCCGGATGCGATATTCTCTGCAAAGAATTCTCTGCAAAGGGAGGAATCTGTGTGCTATTAGCAGCTGCTGTGGATTGAATTGTGTCCTCCTAGAATTTATATATTGAAGTCCAAACCCAGTACTTCAGAATGTGACTCTATTTGGAGTTCAGGCCTTTACAGAAGTAACTAAGCTAAATTGAGGCTGTTAGGCTAGCCCTAATCCAATTTCACTGGTGTCCTCATAAGAAGAGGAGATTAGGACACACAGAGAGTCACCAGGGCTGGTGTGAAGAGGCAACAAGAAGGCAGCCAAGGACCTCAGAGGGGCCTCAGAGGACTCCAACCCTGTACTGTGATGATGGACTGGACTTTCCAGCCTCCAGAACTGTGAGAAATAAATTTCTATTGTTTAAACCACCCAATCTGTGATATCTTGTTATGGAAACCCCAGCTGACTAATTAGAAGCTAGCACAGCAGCCAGAGGATGTATGCAACAATGCTGTTTTAGAATGTGTTTGGTGTGGCAATTTGGCAGGGCATCAATAGTATCCACTGTATTCACTTACAAATGAGAAAACTGTGACCCAGGGGAGAGAAGGAGTCTGCCCAAGGTCATACAGCCAATAAGGATCAGAGGCAGGATGCGAACCTCTATCACCCTATGGCCTGTTCTCATCACTACTTCATGTCATCTCTGCTAACAGGACGTAGTCTTTGTCAGAAGCAGCGGATACTGTCAATTAACTTGGGCTTCAGTTTTTTTTTTGTGTCCACCTTGCACAATGTGGGGCTTCTGGGGGAACTTGAGGCAGCTCAGTCAAAAAATATCGATGTCTACATCCCTTCACAAGATATTGCCTTTTACACTATTGTTTTGAGAAGGTTGTAACATATTAATGATAGGTTTCTCTACCATATGAGAAAATGACATTTTTATTTAAAACACTTTTTATTAAAAAATGAATTTGGGCAATCTTTTCTACATCCACAAATGTCAATTTTAGGAGAATGGGAAATTCTTTCAGACCTGCTTGTCAGTGTAAAAGTAACTATTGTTCTGAGGACTGTCACTCCCAATTTGTAATGACAGTACATGGTCTTTGGAGAAGCCACATTGACATATAACAATAAATTGGTTTGTTCTTATTACAGTTGTATAATAGCTTTTGTTCAATATTTTCTGGTTTGCTATAATATTGCTATTATCCTTTTTTGAGAAAACTAGGAAAGAAAGGAAAAATAAAGGACATCTTCGGGCAGCTGGCTGCTGCTGATGACCTTCGCCCAGACTGCCCACCAAAGCTAAAATAAATAGCATCCTCTCTATATAAAGAAATTCTTTCCCCCATAGTTTGGATATAGTAAGAACCATTTGAAAAAAATATCTTTGGGTATTGTTTTACTTTATGGGAGGGTGCAAGTGAGTCTGTTGGATTTCTCAAATCATAAGTCATTTGTTCACTCTTCCCAGCAAACATTAATTCTGACACTATTATTATATATGCAAACAGAGGCAGTGTAATCCTGTGGCTGGAGTAAAGTCCAGGGCACCTGGAGAAATCCACAGTGCATGCCATCGCATTCTGGGTTATCCTGACTGAGTCCTCCAACTTTGTAGGCCTGTTGGAGGTTGCTGGATATTTTAGTATGAAAAAGTGCTAGTCAGCTTTATATTACTATAACAAATACCTGAGATAATCAACTTATAAAGAGAAACATATTTATTTTAGCTCATAATTTTGGAGGGTTTAGCCCAAGGGTAGTTGTCCCCATTGCTTTTGGGTCTGGGATGAGGCTGCACAGAAAGGTGGAGAGCACGTGATGAAGAAAAGCCATTTACTTCAAGGCCAGGGAGTAAAAGAGAAAAAATAAACCTGGGGTCTTACTATCTCCTTTCAGAGGATGGCCCTAGTGACCTAAGACCTCTCGTTAGGCCCCACCTCTTGAAGGTTCCACCACCTCCCAAGAGCATCATGAGATGGGGACCAAGCCTAAACCATAGCAGAGAATGTTTTTCTGTTCAAAGGTTTGAATACATCTGAGATAATAAGTTCAAAGTATGTGAGAGAGTGGAAAGGAAGCAGAGCTCTTAGGGAAAATAATGTCTCCTTTCTCTCCTCCTACTCTCTTCAACATCCCCCCTCTAAAAAGATTAGGAATTTTTTTTGCATATGATACTATGTAACAGTTTAAAAGGCTTTATTTTTAGATATTATACATTCATTTATTCAACAATAAGTTTGTAGTGTCT
The DNA here is from genome assembly GCF_902686455.1 of Sciurus vulgaris. Classification (NCBI taxonomy): domain Eukaryota; kingdom Metazoa; phylum Chordata; class Mammalia; order Rodentia; family Sciuridae; genus Sciurus; species Sciurus vulgaris. Next base: position 118,737,791 of record NC_136470.1, read on the forward strand.
ACTTTGAACCCTGAACTGGGCACACCCTGGTGAACAGGGCAGGCATGGTTTCTGCCCTCCTCGAGTTTGCTGTCTACCTGGATATTAGTAGAAATTATTTTTTATTTGAGCAACAATGAAGTGCCTATCCTTGTGCTAAGTTAGTGGTTCTCAAATTTAAGTGTGCGTCATGATCACCAGGAGGGCTTGTTAAAATGCACATGGTTGGACCCCTACTCTAGTTTCTGATTCAGTGGATCAGAGATGGGGAGGGGCTGAGAATGTGTATTTCTATTAAGATTCCAGGTGCTGCTGCTGCTGCTACTCTTGGGCCTACCCTTTGAGAACCATTCTGCCAAGCCTGTCACATGCATTTGCTCAAGGTTTATCAATGCTTAGAATCATTTGGGATGGTGGCAAGTGCACAGGCTAAGATCTTCTTCCCAAGTAACTAAGTTTTTTTGGTTGTTTGCTGTTAGAGAAAATTTTATTTTACCTTTGGGTGAAGTTCCTGTTTTATGAAAATCAACTCTTTAAGAAAAATTATTTAATGTATATCTGATCATTTGAGAAGATTAAATAGCTGGTACCATGATAGCTGAAGGAACAGGGAAATTTTTATTTAATAATTGCACCTGTTTGTCATTTTCTCTTTGAAAGTCCTTATGAGACAGAGCAGTAGTTCTCAAAGTGTGTTACCAGACCAGCAACATCATTAGAAATGCGGGACCTCAGGCCCTATCCCAGACCTGCTGACTCAAAAGTGCCAAGTATGGGAACCAGGAATCTGTTTGAACGAGCCTCCTAGGCAATTCTGATGCACACTTAAATTAGAGCATATCTGAGATAGAGGGGAGTGAGAATTGGGCTGAGTGAGTGAGGGCCCCTGGTGTTCAATATCCTAAGCTCCCTTAAGGCAATTTGCCAGGATGACTAGGCTGCAGTTTTTTTATTTTATTTTTTTTCTATTTCATAAGTCAAAACTCTATCCCTTGTTGTCCAATATCTTTTAGAATTACTGGGAAGGCAGTCACAACTTTAATCTGAAAGTTTCACTAGCAAAGATGAAAATTCCTAGTTAATCATAATATAGCACTAATTCAGTGGCAGAAAGAAAGAATTCAGGTGATTTGCATTCTAATCTCATGTCCACCATGCATGCAGCTATGGTTGGTTATTAGCCTCACTTTTCCTATATGAAAAAGTCAGAAAAATGTCATTGGTCTAACTTGAGGAGTCATTGCAAAGATAAAATGGAATAATGGCTATGAATGTGCTTATGAAAATGTGCAGTGCTATGCAAACACAAAAACTGTAACTTTGGGCCGCTCACCCTGAGCTCCGGTGCTTCCCTATTAATAAAATGGGATTAGTCACATTACTTACAACTCCATGGAGATTGTGATTCAGACAACTAATACCACAATTTGAGCTCTTTTAAAATAAAGTTTATTATGTCATTCATGTTGTCTTTAACAAACGAAGGTTGGAAGATGTGAAAATAGTATAGAATCTTATGTATTTTATTATAGTGTTTCTATATAATATATGATAGCACTTTTCTTTGAAATGGTCATGTTCTACAGCAGTGGTTCTCAGAATGTGGTCCCTGGACCAGCATCATCAGTATCACCTGAGAACTTGTTAGATACGGAAATTCTCAGTTACCACCCCAGACCTACCAAATCAACTGTTTTGGGGTGGGGCCCAGCACTATGTGCACTGTTTTAACAGGCCCTGCATGTGATGCTGATGCTCAGTCTACTCTTAGAGGAAGCGATCTATGTGTGTCTTAATTGAAGGATTTGCAGAGGCCACCCTTTTCTCCAGCTTGGATTTGCAACATTATTGTCCAAACTCAGACAGCCACTATTGGATTCCTTCATACCCGCACTCTGTCACTGCCCATCCAGCACAGGCGATCTGGAATGTCACTGCGGTGCATCTGTTATGAGGCTGACTTCAGGGCGTGAGGAAATGAAAGTTATTTATCACAGCCCATTTTCTCCGCTGTGACAGTGGAAATGAGGCTTAGCCTAACACGGCTTCAAATTGGGCTTATGTACAAATAACATGCAGCTGGACAAACACAGTTTAAGCAAGCTTACATTTCTTTTGACTTCTCCCACTGAAACTGAGCCCTTTTTAAGCAGCACATAGGTTAAGTTGAGTTTTCTTAAAAAGTGCTGGAGATGGATTCATCCCAGTCTGATCTTGTTTTGAATAACTTATTTACACTTGTTATGTATTTGTGTTTGTGTAATTTCATATTTCTTCCTGGTATGGGTATTAGTAACTAACATTTATTGGGTACATACCATAACATGGTGAAGAGTACACAATTCTGTGAGATGAATATTTTCATCTCTATTTTATAAATGAGGAATCTGAACTGCTGAAAGTTTAATTAATGCCCAATGTTATGGAGCCATTGTTAAGTCTTGATTCAGATGCAGGTCTTTTTGATGCCCAAGCCAGCATTCTAAAACAAATTGTAGATGGAGGAGTTACTTTAGGGAGTTACAACTAGCATTTTTAAAGACCTGAATAGAATGGAGAACACTAGAGTGTGGCACATGTAATTTGGGTAGTAAGCCTTGATGCATGAAACTTTTGTTTTTATTCTAAAGATACGCATGTATATATACAAATATAAGTACATTGCTGTATACTGGGAACAACATAGAATATGTTTCTTACTGCATCGTACTCTCATTTGAAAGCAAAGTTGGGGTTGGGAGGAACAAAGAGAAAGAGAAAAAGGGAATGCAGGAGGGGAAAGGTATGAAAAACTAAATGAATGACTGACTATAAAGAGACCCAAGACTGAGGGAGAAACAGTAGAAGCAAACAAGGAGAGGGAAAGGATGGGCATCTGTGAAAGAGACATTGAGACTCAAGTAGAGTCCAGGGAGGAGGAGGTCATATGGAAGTCACAGGACTCTGTCCACCATTCCATTCAGCATGTGCCCCTACTTGGTGGCAAAACTGGAGCTCTCTCATTGGATTTTAGCTTTCATATATTTCTCATGCTGTGTTGTTATTATCATTCTGAATGCAAGTTAAATATTTTTATAAAGCATGGCTCCTGCTTCCAAATCATCTATCTCATTTGGCACTCAACTGAAAATCAGTGATCTGAGGGGAAAACAGGCTGTGTTGAAATTAATGAATGTGTAAGATCCCCAATATGCCCCTTGCTAAGAGCTGGCAAAGGCAGTTTTGAGTATATATAATTTTTGTCTTTTGAACAGACTAATTTTGATTCCACTGCATAACCTTTTAAATTTTGGTGAAAAACACAGATAACAAACAGATTTTAAAGTCTTTCCTTGCCAGGAAATTCTACAGCCATTTAGTATTTTACTTTCAAAGGATTCTGGAGTTGATTAATGAAAAACCCATTTTCACACTTGTGGAAATAGAGTGAGTATTTGCATGAAGCTTCCATATGTACAGATACTTTCAAAAGCATCTTACTATTGGATCTTCCTAACTACTTGGATAGGTTGCCCTTATGTAAATTTTACTGGAGAAACTGGAGCTCAATAAGTTTAAGTATCTTACCCAGATTTTTTTCTATTCAAGAAGCTAGAGATAGATTCAAACCTTAATTCTTAGACCCTGAATTCCATGTTTTTCCCACTAGACAAAAAAATATCAAAAATGAATTGAAAAACAGTGTTTTATGTCACAATTTAGAAGAATAATTTTGTTTATAAGAGTGTGGTGCAAAGTCCAAAATGCCCACTGTTTTGCTCTGGTAACATATCATTATATAATTTCTTCCGCTCCCAGCCCAAAGATATTTCTCTATTTCTAGGCCCCCATTAGCAAATTAGAGTTGATATTGCTATACTTTCTTGTGATCTATCCTTGGCCTTTCTTTGTTGAAGATTACTGTAAATACCAATTTTCTTTCATTTACTAACAATGTTGTGTCTAGTAACTGGTTATTGGCATACTGAAGTGGGTATCCTTTCCTTTTTATTTTTCCTTTTTTAAAAATAGATGTTATTGTCAGTGTAAATAGGACCCATCAGAATGAACTCCATTTCATAACCTGTTAGAAAAGAATTGTGATATTTTCCCCAGCTTGCCAAAATACCATTGCTATATATCCTATCCATCTTGTTTGGTCCCACTACTAATATTTTATTTAAGAAAGAAATTTCCAGAAGAATGCTAACATAGTTTCATTCCAACTGTCTCTGCTAAAAACTTGGGTGTTTTGTAATAAGGCCTTTCTACCAGTGTGTTTTGCCCTTATTTTTCTCCTAAATCTCCTTATTTGTAATAAGGATTCATGTTTCCAATTATGAAGAGTTAAAATAGGACCATTTCTTCTTGTTTCATGGGTTTTATCTCCTACCTTCAAAAAGTAGCTGTAAATGAAAGTGTCTTTCCTTTCCTCCACTAGTTTCATTTTGTTGAGTGTTTATTGTTTATTCAATCAGATATTTTCAAGAACCTAAGATTCATCCCTACACTCCATGGAAGCCTTGTCAGTGCAAACAAAACATACATCTCTGGGACAACCTGGGGAATCCTAGCCTCATTATAATTTTAATGACTGTGATTTCTTATTTATTTATTTCAGAAATCCCTGAAGACCCACTTGTGGCTGAAGAGTATTATACTGATGTGTTTGATTCCTGCTCTGAAGGTAGTGAGGAGCAGGAAGAAGAAATAGTATTGTCAGGACTGGAGGGAGAGTTCCAGGATGAGGGACCCCAGCCAGCTTGCAGAACAAACCAACAGGTACCTAACACTCCGATCAGAAGTAGCGGAATTGTCTGAGGCACTGACTAAATCTCAGAAGGACTGAAGGAAGTCTTAAAACCTGAAGTGGAGGATAGGAGCAGTAGGATTTTTATGATGGCTCCATGTATAAATCTTCCAAGGGGTAGAGGCAGGTAGGATTCTAAGAATCTGCTCTGGGCCTTGTTGACAAGGGAAGGACCGACATACATAGCACTTATTGGAGGAGCAAGGGGATGATACTCAGTACCTTGTTTGCTTACTGAGAAGTGCCTCATATGTTGAATACAAAATGCAAATATCTGTTTAGAAGGGACAATGCGATTTTTAATATGTTTTTCTGCCTGGTAATCAGTTTTGGAGTCTTTCTTTTACAAATGTCGTACAAATACAAATTGGCAAAGACTGACTTTCGTTCTGGACATAAAGGATGATCTTTCTAGCTACTTTGAGCTTCTGAGGGCCCATCCTTACATACACTGCTGAGCCTTTCTAAGTGTATGTCCTTATAATAGATCTTTTTAATTGTGGCATGGCTAAGCCCAATGTGAGTGATAGGCCAAGAAATAGCACTGACATATGTTTTCTCTGTTGGGTGTCTGCAGGAGAGTTAAGCAAGAGGTCTGAGAGGAGAAAACAGATGTCTATGGGAAACTTATGAACATATACATCATTTTCCTCTTAAACCATAAGCCTGGCTATCCTTCCTATACTACCATGAGGTATAGAAGCTTTATTATTAACTGGAAACTATTCAGCTACTAAAATAAAAGTCAATCGGGAGTACCTGAGTCAATGGAAACAATTTGGGGAGATGATTTTTGATATGCAGAGAAGGTTGTATATATAATCTGCTCAGCCATTTTTAATGAAAACTGAGCAATCAATCATAACGTGCAATAGAACCAACAAGTGATGTTTCTCAAGGTCTATTTAAGAGAAGGAGAGAATGGAAGGGAGAGGGAAACTGTAGTGCATAGGTGTAAGGCTAAGCAGAGAAAGAGATGAGAAAAAGAGAAAGGATGAAAGAATTTAAGAGACAAATACATGAGAATATAAACAAATTATTAACAAAAACATGGAAAGAAAGTAGGGTAAGATTCAGAATGCCAAAATGCAAACTTTCCTTATAGCATTTTTCTGTCTTTTCCAATTTATCGTGGAAAAAAAACAGTACCTACTATTATAAATTGAAAATAAAATTTCCATTTGCTCCTAAGCCATTGGTATAAGCAACTGAAACAAATGTTATTACAATATTATAGAAACTTTATTCTGAGCCTGTGGTTGCAAAATACATCATATGCAATTCATATGTAATTTTTGTTCTCAGAGCATCAATTTATTTATTCATTTTTATTTTTAATTTGTTCTGATTAGTTATACATGACAGTAGAATGCATTTTGACACATTAAACACAAATGGAGCCCAACTTCTCCTTCCTCTGGCTGTACCCGATGCAGAGTCACATTGGTAGTGTAGTCATACATGTATACAGGGTAATACTGTCTGTCTCATTCTACCATCCTTCCCACTCCCACTGTCCCACTCCTCCCCAAACAATCCAAAGTTCCTTTATTCTTTCCTACCCACCCCCCACCCCCCACCACTTGGGTGGCATATTTCACTTAGCATGATCGTCTCTAGTTCCATGATTTTCCTGCAAATGCCATAATTTCATTCTTCTTTAAGACTGAGTAATATTCCATTGTGTGTATGTACCACATTTTCTATATCCACTCATCTGTTAAAAGGCAACAAGTTTGGTTCCATAGTCTAGCTATTGGGAATTGAAGATGTTATAAACATTGATGTGGCTGCATCACTGTAGTGTGCTGATTTTAAGACTTTTGGGTATAAACAAAGGAGTGGGCTAGCTGGGTCAAATGGTAGTTCCATTCCAAGTTTTCTGAGGAATCTCCATACTGCTTTCCATGATGGTTGCACCAATCAGCAGTCCACCAGCAATGTATGAGTGTACCTTTTTTTTTCACATCCTCGCCAACAATTATTGTCGCTTGTATTCTTGATAATTGACATTCTGACTTGGGTGAGATAAAATCTTAGAGCAGTTTTGATTTGTATTTCTCTAATTGCTAGAGATGATGAACATTTTTTCATATATTTGTTGATCATTTGTATATCTTCTTCTGTGAAGTGTCTGTTCAGTTCCTTAACCCATTTATTGATTGGGTTATTTTTTCCTTTTTTTTTTGATGTTAAGTTTTTATATATCCTGGAAATTAGTGCAGAGCTTCAATTTTCTTAATAAAATAAAATCAACTCAGAAAACCACATGAAAAAAGTATACTGCAAACACCACCAAAGTCAAGAAATAGAACTTTATCAACTCTGGGGGATGCTCCATCTTTCCCATAGTTTTCAGAACCTAGGGTTGGAAATCAGATTGCTTATGTCTGAGTCTAGCCTTTGTCACTTGTGGGTCACATGCAAGTTACTAAACTTTACTGTGCCTCTGGTTTCTAATCTGTAAAATGGGAACATAATGGCTCCTACCTCATAGAGTGATTTTAAGATTAAATGAAATAATTGGTATACTTATAATAGACTCCAGAACATAATTACATACTTAATAAATACGTAATAACTTAGCTATTATTGTGAGGTTACCCAGCCATCTTGTGACCTTTTTATGATGCTGATAAAACTCTTTAAGGCAAGATTTTACAATTGTAGTATTTTTAAAAATCCCTTCTTCTGTGTCTTAAGGCAGATGATAAGTATGAAGGCAGGAATTTTGCTCTCTGGGCTGTGTATCTGTCACATGTTACTTGACAGTTTGCGTTGACTTAAAGTAATCAGCTGGGGCAAGGTGCTAAGGCTTCTCACATACATGGTGATGTTTTGTCTCACAACATTCTGTTGGAGAGTTGTTCTTATTCCTGTTTCCAGATGAGGGAAGTGTGTTTCTGAGAGAGGAATAACTTGCCAGCAGTCCAGCTGGGTAAGGGTTAGAACCATGCTTCCTGCCCGGGGCAGTCATATTCCCAAGCCAGTGTTTTTCCTACTACAGAAGGCATTTCAATTTAGCATGGACTTGGCATAAACAGGAGTGAAATCACAATAAAGTAATTTGTAAAAGAGATAGGTGATCACAACCCTGTTTTTGTTGGCAGTGGTCATTGTCTTTTTTTTTTTTTTTTTTTTTTTTGGTACTGGGGAGTTAACCCAGAGGCACTTAATCACTGATCTACATCCTCAGCCCTTTTTATTTTGAGACAGGATCTTGCCAAGTTGCTTAGGGCCTCCATAAATTGCTGAGGCTGATCTTGAACTTGTAATCTTCCTGCTTCAGCTCGAGCCCAGCTCCGTTGTTTTTGTTGTTATTGTTTTGTGTGTGTGTGTGCGTGTGTGTGTGCGTGTGTGTGTGTGTGTGTGTGTGTGTTTTAAGAACTGTTTTAAGAACTGTGTAGTTTCTCCATTCCCAAAGGTGGTGGTGAGAGGTTATTGTGGATGTTAGTTCTTCCATTTGGGGTTTAGCAACACATTAATTATACTCCAGAACTTGGTGCAGAGACCCAATCACTTCACTTTTTGAATTGTGTGAAACCTACAGCCTTCTCTGAGATTGACCTCTTTTCCCCTTCTCTCCAGTCTTACCCTTGAACCCTAAGCATGCTAGGGTCTGTTTTGCTGTCATCATACCCATGTGGATTTTTGTGAATAATCAGAGCAAAATTAATTCCATTTTCTTCAGATGGGAATCATATTTTGAGGGGGAAGTGTATTCAGAAATATAAACAGCCACAGGCTTCTCTGTGATTGATTCCTGAGTCTTTGTGCCAGTCATGACAATCTTTGCAGCATTAACATCTCCAAAGCAGTTTTGTTAAGCACCTAATTGCTATTGGTTGCCAGTTGTTCCTCTGCTGTGATAAGCAAACATCAATAACACCTTTATCATAAGCTGTTATCATATTGTTGAAGGCTAGTCTGTGAAGTCAGTGGTCACCAGACTGAACCAGCCTCTTAGATCTCAGGAGAATGGAGTTTACAGCTGCCATCACAACGGGGTTCTCCACAGAATTTGTAGGACCTGTCACTGAAAGTGTTTCATGTGCTCTGATGGACATGTCTTAGGGCTTCAGGCTGTTGAGTGTTTGCATTCATTCTTCTGTCTTTCCTTTACTGCCTTGCCATTGTTTCTCTCTCTAAGACTAATAAATGGCTCAGATGCACCAGTAATACACATACGAGATGGTCAATAATGACTTGACCCAGAACTCCCTCAGGAAAAGCTGTGTTTAATGCATGCCACTTTCAGTGGGGCTTGTTTTTAAAAGGCTTTTCGGGATCACAGTGTTTGTTCGTACTAAGATGGACTGCAGAGGCCCATCTTTTTTCCAGCTAATTCAGAAGTTTTCAAATCTTTCAGTGGTCTGAAATTCTCTCTGAACACCAAAGCATTAGGAAAAACAGAAGTGCTCCTCTGCTTGAAATGTGGCCACGGAGAGAAAACTGTATATGGGGTAGGTAAGGCCTAAGGTTCCCCTGGGGAACCCTTGGATCAGACCATAGTGAAGGTAGATGCTTTAAGAGTTCCTGCTATTAGTGAAGCATTAGTTTAATCAGATTTTAATTACTGTGACAGTAGCAGCTAACTTTCCCAGAACTTTCCTTTTATTCTCAGTACTTTACATTCTGAGTCATCTTAGGTCCTCTGGGAGGTGGATGACAAGACAGAACTAAAAGTGAAAGAAAAAGCCATGAGGTAGATAGGGAGAGCATCGAACTCTGCTAAGGGAGGGAGGGATGGAAGGATGGGTAGAGTGAGGGTGGGAGGGAGGGAGGGAGGGAGGGAGGAAGGAAGGATGGACTGGATGGACTGGATAAGGGAAGGAAAGGAGGGACAAAAGAAGGCAGGATTAACTGGATGAGAACTTTAGATTGAAGTGCAGCCCTGAAGAAGGCTTGGCCAAGCCGATACAGGTACCCCTACAGCAAAGACTTCTTCTTGCAGGAGTCCTGCGCTGGGGAGCAATGGCCTGGCTCTAGCATCCCCTCTGAGCTCATACTGGCAGGGAACCATCCAGGAGAGCACAAGCTCCCATGATCCTGAAGGCACACAGCTGGGCCTTGTCAGATCCCTGGGCTCATGGTTGCAGGCTGTCCTCCAAGGAAGATGTGACTCGCCTCGTGGCTGCCGCAGATGAGTCATTTAATTCTTGTAATGGACCTTTTGATGCATGCATTCTAGGTGAACTGTATCAAACCAGAATCTAACTAACTGAATTCTAATAAGGGAGAGGATGAGGGTAAGAAAGAAAGTGAGGGTGGGAGAAAGAAAGGGGCCAAGTTAGGGATTTTAGGCAATTCTGCCTGACACCTCAATCAAACATGACTATCCCAGAGTGAGATGAGCTGTGAGCTGTAAATCTGGAGTTCCCCTGCTGCAGTTCAGTTCCTGTGGACCTCTCATAATGTGACTCTCTTGTTGCTTGAATTGTTGCACTGCATTTATAGTCTAGTGCAATTTAAAGGTGCATATTTTTTAAAATAGCTCCTCAGTGCAAGTCAACTATCTCATTTGGTGCTCCATAAAACAGAAGCAGTGACAGATATTTCGTGTTTAATTGATTTTGCATCAAGTGCCAACTATAAAACTCAGGTTCCATGAAAGATGAGACTGCTATGACATCCCAACCTCGCATAAGAGGAAACTGAGGATTAGGGAGGTGACTTGTCCAGGGTCACATAGCTATTAAGTACCAGACCTCAACTCTCTGTTTAGCCCCTCTTTTATATAGTCTTTACAAAACAATGATAATCCCTCCTTTGCCACTGGGATAGAGGAAACACAGGAAATAGTTGAGGCCCATTGCATTATCTGGTGCTGTGGCAAGACCTGTTTTACAAAGCAAAATTACTAAGCTATGTACAAGGCAAAACTTATACCAGTTCTAGGAACAATGCTGAATTATGAAAATTAAATTAAAAAAGAAACTACCTCTCTCCTCTGTTATGGGATAAAGATTTATCTTCTTCTAATGTGTATGCGTATATTTTTTTTAATAGAAATTGCTAGAACTGGTTAGTCCCAATAAGGACTGTTTTACATGATCTGACCTAACTCATTTAATTGCATACATGGAAGAAAACACTTTTTTGTCTTGAATTAACCTTATAGGTCATTAGTTCAAAGAGCAGCCTGCCAGCGATTGCATGCTTTTGAGTCATTTCTCCATCAGTGTTCCCTTGGGCTATGTCCCAGGCTCTAAAGCAGCCAGCCTTGCTGAAGTGTTAATGGATACTACCAATTTTCTGTGCCCTTCCTCCAGGTGACTAGCCTTCTGTAGGCTTAACGTGTGTTACTCAAAGAAGTGGCTTCACTCTGCCTGTTTCTACTAATGCCCCCATCCCAGCCCTTGTGGTTATCATGGTCCTTCCCCAGGATAAATCAGTTTGTTGCTCACTCTGTTTCTGCAGGGCATAGCACAGTCCCTACATTTTTTTTTTAAATAGATTCACTATTTTGTTTTAGGACAAATTTCCTCATTTCTTGCTCAAATACCAAAACATGGAAAAGAGAGAGACATTAGAGTAGATAAAGACAAAGCCACACTGAACAGGAATTCAAGTTTCTGCATTTGTTTCAGTGTGAGTGAAGTTACAGGGTCACCACCCAATAACCTCCTGTTGATGGATGAGCAGAGGTTCACCAACTGTTGGGAGAGCAAAGGGACAGTGACCTACAGTGTGAGATTCTCTGTGCTCTGCTGTGCTGCTTCTGGAGCTACAGGGAGAGTGGTAGAGAATTTTACAGAACTGGTAAGACCAACTGCAGTAGTACCTTTAGAACTTTCTTTCCAACAACCTTATCCCCGTCTCCTACCCTAGACTAATTCTTATTTCCCTAGCATCCCACTATTTTGTTTTAAATTCCACAAAGATTTGACTTTCTGAATATTTTATTCACCAGGAAAGGAGAGAAAATACCATTTCATGGTATCTAGTCCAGAAGGAAAGGAGTGTGACACATCTGTGACATTGTTGGAGGTTCCATCTTTCCTGTATAACCTCTAATCTAGAGATACATGGGGCCACATCATACTTGAGAAACCAGTAGTCACAGTTAATCAAACAAAACTATGCTGCAGCATGCCAGATGCTGTGCTAAGCTCTCTGCCTGCCTTATCCTGTCTTGTACTCACCAGCGCTCTATGGGGTTAATATTTTCCATCCCATTTTAAAAATTAAGAAACTGTAAATAAGAGAGGATAATTAATTTAACCTAGCTCACTTAATCCAATGACAAAATGGGATTCAAACCAGCAAATGTGGTAACCCCTAATCATTTGGGGCAAGTATAGAACTCAGTGTAGAAGTACGTAAATGAGAAGAAAAGGAGATGCTTAAGACCTAAAGGAAAGTTCTAAAATGTGGACATGGACCATGATCTGACTTTGTATAAATAACAGGACCTGACTTTCTGCTTATTCTGTAGGATCAAAATGAGAAGAAAATTTAGAACTGGAGTTGAAAATAGTAATCTGCAATAAATAAGTGTGTGTCATCAGGGCTTCCTTTTGGAATTTGAAAATTATTTCTCTCTTTGCCCCAATAAACCTCCTTTAAATTGTAGAATTTTCTTTCCTAGACTGCTAGACAGATGGTATGTGAAGATATTAAGAAATCCAGAGCAAGCAGAGGGGATCGACTGAGGTGGCTCACCCTCCACACTGCTGGAACTTGGAGTGGGGTGTAGGAGAGTACCGAGTTCACCAGCTCCCGGAGCATCCATTGCCCATGTTCTTGGGCAGGTGTCATGTCACCACTTCATCTTCTAACTTTCCTTTTTCTTCACTTTGTCTTTTACGTTTCAAAGCTATAATCCAAAATGTCTTAGGAGTTCTGTCATCAAATACTTACGAATGTCTTTGACACCCTAAAGCAACCCCACAGGCCCTTACTTCTTGGGACCCTGGGCATTATTGAGACAGCTACAATTAGAAGATTTTAATAATGTAAACAGAGAAATGGAGACGCATTGACAGTCAAGTTTCAGTCACTGTGAATTTAGCAGTAGAGGCACTTAGAGTTATGGAAGTCAGGGAGGCTTGTTTGTGTTCCAGTTTTGCAGATATAGTGCTGTGTTGCCATCACACAGAAGGCAACCAACAGCATTGAGAGATGAATTAAGACCTCATCTTCCTGAATCCAGGGCAACCCCCACAAAGGTGCCATCAGCACTGTCCTCTGACTTTGCATTAAACAACATCCTCTGCCTTCCCATGAATTATGAATGCGTGTAAGCCACGGCTTGACTTTTAATGAGATCAAACTGAGATGTGAAAGGTACATTGAGTGTGCAGAAAATGGATAAGGTCACCTTGGTGTTTTGGTTTCTGTAACTTAGTGACATTTGGGGATGTTGTTGTAGATACAATTTGAAGGAGAGGAAATAATTACTTAGTAATGCAACTGTCAGAAAAGAAAGTAGCTGAGTTGTTCTTGGACCATTCATTTATACATTACATATTCAAGTGTTCTAGGCAACTGGATTTGTCATAGTGATCAAATAGACACAGCCCCACCTTCGTGGACACCTCAGTCTCGTGTGCATGTGCTGATGACAGCTCCTCGACATGTCTTCCATTCACCGTTTGTTCCCCAGGAATCTAGACTCATATACCTAGTGTGCTAGGGAGCAGTGAGAAGTCTTGTAGACCTCTGATAACACGCCAAGCATGTTCCTGCCTTTGCAATCTGGAGTGCTCTCTCCACCAGATGCACAAGTAGTTTTTTCCCTCTCTGTCTATAAGTCTTTACTTATATGTCCCCTTATTGGGGATAATTCCACTACCTTAAATAAAATAGCATTCTCCGACCTGACCATTTTTCTGCCTTTCCTCTTTATTTTCTGCTGTAGTCTTTCTCACCATCTGAGTTAACACTATGTACTTGCTTGTTCATTTATGATCTATCTCTCCATATTAGAATGAAAGACAGCAGGACAGAGATGCTATGTTTTTTTCTATTGCTGAGTTCCCTGAACCTTCAATAATGTTTGGCACAGAGCAAATAGTCAGTAGATACTGTAGAGTACATGAATAAATGAATGATTGTAGTGTATAATCTAGTGGGGCAGGTGATCAGTAAGCCAATACACAAATAATAAGAGCAACCATGAAATGGAGGAGCTGAAGTGGTAGAGCATTTAGGGGGTATGGAGAGACTTACAAAGAAGAGTCAGGGAGAACCTTTAGGAGATGACTTTTCAGCTGTAACCTGAAGGATAGAAAGGGGCCAGATGCTATGAGATAAGGAAAAGGAGTTGGTGAGAAGTGTTTCAGGGAGAGGGAACAGTATGTGGAAAGGCCCCTGATGGTGAAAGGGCTGGACAAGTTCTAGAAGCTGTCAGGGTATCCTTGCAGTTTCAAGGAGGTCCTGAGTACAACCAGATGAGGTCTCTCAGGAGGAAAAGGTGGGTTCCGAATGATCATGGATGAGTAGGAAAGAGGGTTCTGCATGGTTTGGTTTTACCTTGAGGGATGACTCTAAGAAGAGAGGTAACCTGACCGAGAGGTTAAATATATCAGTCCACTCACACCTATACACTCACTGATACAGGGGACCAGTGAGTGTGAACATGTGCCTGGGGTCTCAGTAGGATGAAGCCCAGCTTCTCTGTGGTTGGAGCCGGAAGGTTGTGTCTGCTTCGTGCACATATTTATAGATCTGTGCCTGCTCTGGGTTGTTCAGCAGATGGAGAAACTGGTGTCAGGTCTGGCAGCATACCACGAAGGCATCCATGCATTCCTGCCCACTCACTTTGAGCAGCTTTCAGACACTGGAAACCTCTGACACTTCTCTAACTGTGAAACTCTTTGGTGTCTTCCAAACCTCCGAATATGCCTCTGAGAGTCAGCATAGCCCCCCAGCCAGGAGAGCATGGAGGATGCTAGACGTAAACAGTGGTTGAGTTTGCACTACCTAAGGTGAGGGACCAGGGAGCAGAATAATCCTCTGGGAGGCTCTTGAGAATGTCTGAAATAGATACACAATCTCAAAGTGACTATTTGTTGTGCCCAGACTGAGCCCTCATTCTAAACCATGTTGTTATGAAAGCAAGGTACTTTTCATTTACTCACTCATGTGGTTGCACAGCAAGGCCATCCACAGAGCTGAAGTGACTGTGGAGGTCCGTGGTCATTGATTCTGTATGATCACACCAGAAGGATTTCAGACAAGTCACTCCCGAGTACCAGGAATGAGTTTATTAAAGGAGCCAGGGAAAAGAGAAAGGGAATACTCTCAGAAAAAGGGAGAGCAGGTCCTCGTGGAGAAGGACAGCACATCCCCCCTGCCCTCTGGTTTTATGGGGTGGGGGTTCCAGGAGAGTTTCTTGACTTTTGACTGACAGCAGGATTACATCAGACTTTCAAGTCCCCACTCTGCGTGGTATTCCTCCATGGAGGGGAGATTTTACTGTTATGATGACATGCTAAAGATCCAAGGCAACTCTGGGTTACCTTGGCCTGCATTGACCACTTCTAATTAGACTTGTTCTTACAGATTTTATGGTTGGGGTCTTTGCTTCTCAATTTCCTGTCTCTGAGTTCTGGAATCTGGGGTGTGTAAAGATCACAGAAGTCCCCCGCTTCAGAAGAACTTATGTTCTTCTTATCAGTAGGGAAGAGCCTTCGGGTCTGCATTTCTCCTGCAGATAGCAGGTTGTTTGCTGAGGAATATAGCATATCCTATCTACTTAAGCCAGGCAGGGCCAGAGCAGCCTCAGGCAAATCACCCTTCAAAATAAAGCATGCAGGGGTCAGCACAATCTGTAGAATTATCCCTTGAACCTCCTGATTTCACTGCTCTTGTCTGTTACCTATCAGTATCACACATTTGTCACCAAACACAATATTTTGTGCAGCTGTCATTTTACAAATATCATTACTAGATCTTTCCCATTATTTATCCCTATACTCAGCTTTAATGAGTACTGTAGAAATTGTTCTCATTTACTGACTTTTAAACCAAAACCCCTTCCACTGGTTTATTATCTCCAACATTTTTCTTAACCAAAGGCTTTTTTATTTTTCTTTGCCAACCTATAATTATTTTTCCTTTTAACTCATTTAGAAAGAGAAAGGAATTCACTGGGGAAAGTGGAGGAGGGAGAGATGCATCATCTTGACCTATGTGCCTGTCTTCCTTTGACTCCTCCTCTGCATCTTCATCCACATAATAGCTTAAGTGGCCTTCGACTGGGACAGCAAACCTTTTTGAACTAGACTTCCCTCATGAGTGTCTTCTTATTGATTTGTTCCCTAATAGACTGGAAGAACCTCTTTTCCTTCCTCATTTCCCTTTCTCACTGAGTTCAATGGCTGTTTGAATGGTACACCATAACTGGAATCTCTTGAATGAGTGATTATTGGCAACCATTTGAGAAACAAACTTTCTCAGAAAGAGATTTCTTCAACTGCCCTTCCATTCCAACAATTTGAGAAGCAAGTTAAACAGGGTTTACTTTAGGATGCTGGGGGACTATGCCAATTCCCAAAGACATAGTCAGAGAAGGCATGGTAGATACCAGTACACACATGGGATGCTATTTTTGAGCACTTTGTTTAACAAAGGCTTACAGTTAATATATGCAGGTATGGGTATGTGTGCTTTATGAATGCTAGCACATTTGATTCTACTAGCAACCCATTTTATAAATGTGGAAATAGATGCATGAATAGATTAAGTAATATCTCAAAACACATGCAAATGGCAGGACTGGATTTAAATTCAAGCAGGAGGACTTTGAAAGTCTATGTTCTTACTAAGCTGCACCCCACATTTTGTCAGAACCTCAGCTTTGTGCCAGTGGTCATCCTCCCCTTATGATTTAGATAAACACTTATTCATTCCAGCCAGCCTGGCCATCATATCCTCTTTTCAGGGATTGGTTCAAAATGAACATCCGTCAATCATGGCCCAAAAGTGTAAGGATATTTTTAATTTGCTTTTGTTTTTTGTTTTTTGGAAAGAGGGTTAGTTCTGGGAATGCTTGAAAAATAACATGGTATAATTTTTATTTAAGTCGTTTTATGTACATTGTCAGTTACTTGTAGCTGAAACTGACCTAAGTACTATAGATTCCATAAGATTATTTTTTTCTAGAAGTAATATCTATGTAGCAATATGATTGTATACTGTTGGATTATATTTTCAAAACAACATCTTGCTAAGTTTCACATCAGAGTTTCAGTTTTCAAAGACCAAAACAATCCTTCCAGTATGGACAAATGACAGTATTTGAGGTTTGCCTCTAAGAACAAAAAATAAAATGTAAAATGTTGTACAGCTCTACTGGTATAAAGTTTGATTTGATGAATACATTTTTACCAACAGATTCTTCACTGAGCATTCAAACATGAGTATTTTTGAGAATTTGGTTCATATGTCTATCAGAGGGTTAGATTAAAATAAAATAATGATTGTAGAAAATCTTTCTTGGTTAGAAAATTGCTTTTTATACCACTAAAGTCTTCATGGTTGGGAGATTGTTATGTTTTCTGGGATTCTGAATTATTTAATTATATCAAAAATAAGTTAACCAAAAAAAAAAAAAAAATAGAAATGCTTGACAAGCACAGATTATTTTTTAATTCCTCAAATGTTTCAGAACATTAAAAAAGTGTTCTTGCAAAATTAGCACTTGAATTGAACTTTTGATTTCCAGTGTACACAGGATTCACAATGTTAAAGTGACTGACCCAAAAGACTTCAATGGAAACATGACTCTTTTGATTGAATTCTGTTGCTTTTTTAATCCATCACTAATATATCTAACACCATACTTTACACACCCAAGTTCCTCAAATATTTCTTCAATGAAAACAGGAGTAAGGGGGAGATTTTGTTATCATTTTAAATATATATTCTATATAATGTACATAATATATTAATATCCAGGGATTCAATGTGAATTGTATGGTTGTAAAGTCCCACACACATATATATACGGACACATACATCTACTATTTTAAGTGTAAAGTTCAGCAAAGAAAGAGCATCATGTTCTTAGAGCCTGTAGGATAGGTAAAACTACCTGAGTTTTGATACTTATACACCCCTTCTTAGGAATCATTTATTTTTTTAATGAATATGATTTAGAATTATAGAAATATACTTACAGTATAGTCAGTTAAGAAAAAGAGTAAGAACCATTCAATGATTAATTTTATGTGTCAACTTGACTGAGCCACAGGGTGCCTGATGTTTGGGCAAATATTATTCTAGGTGTTTCCATAGGGGAGTTTTGGATAAGATTAATATTTAATTGAGTAAACTGAGTAAATCAGATTTTCCACCATAATGTGTGTAGGCATATAATCAGTTCAAAGCCTGAAGAGAACAAAAAGGTTGACCCACCCTTCCTAAGAGATCATCGTTTCTGCCCAGCTGCATTAAGATTGGGATATTGGGGAATTTTCTGCTTTGGGCTCAAACTAAACCATTTGTTATCCTGGATCTCGAGTTTATGGACTCACCTCGCAGATCTTGGGACTTGCCAGCCTTCATAATTAGGCCATCTTTTATATTTTCTCTCCCTCTCCTGTCCTTTCCTCTCCTTTCCTTTCTTCTTTTTCTCTCTTCTCCTCTCCTCTCCTTTCCTTTCCTCTTCTGTTTCCTTGGGGAATCCTGAATAATGCAGACTAGAAGCTTACAGAAATCTCAGGACAAATAAATTCAATAAAGAATGAACCAGGAAAACTAGAAAGTATGAACTAAAAGCAGGAAGCTTTATTAATTTATTTGTCCAATGAGGAGTTCCCCAAGAATATTACTGGGACTTCCATGGCCAATTAGGTTTGGGAAACCATGAAAGTTGTAGATCTTTCTTTTCTAGAAAGATTCTTAGAACTTTCAATATATCCATGAGTATTATGTATCTCCAAGAAAGAATATGCAGCATTTCCAAGGCATTTTCATATATTCCTTAAGGAAAGTTCTTTGGACATATTTCTTTCACATACACTTAGGTAATGCCAGTCCATGTTGCTGAGTAACAAGTAGTACTAGGAAAGGTCTCATAGGTTGAGTTGACGAAGAATAGTTTTGATCTAAGGCCAAGGCAGATAAACCTATGACCTACACAAAAATCAGCATACTACTGTGATGCAGCCACATCAATGTTTATAGCAGCTCAATTTGCAATAGCTGGATTGTGGAACCAACTGAGATGCCCTTCAATTGATGAATGGATAAAGAAACTGTGGTATATATACACAATGGAATATTACTCAGTCATAAAGGAGAATAAAATTATGGCATTTGCAGGTAAATGGATGGAGTTGGAGAATATCATGCTGAGTGAAATAAGCCAAGCCCAAAAAACCAGAAGACAAATGATTTTTATCTGATAAGTGGATGATGATACATAACAGGGGGGTAGGGAATGTAAGAATGGAGAAAGGGGGGAGATTCAAGATGGCGGACTAGAGGGTGGCTGCGTTTCGTGTTGCTCCAGGACTCAGGACTCAAGAAGAGGAGATATAGAGAGCCTTGGGACCAACTCAAACCAGCCAGGTGAGAATCTCCCACTGGGCAGACGTCCCGGACGGGGCAGGAGCCCTGGACGGGGCAGTAGCCCCAAAAGCAGGGATCTTTGCAAAGTAGAACGGCCGCGAGGCGCCCCTCCCCCTGCCGGAGCAGTGATCACAGACAGCTGGGAGCATTGAAGAGGGGGCTGCCCAGAGGAGAAGGAGAAATACGGGCTCGGCACGTCGCTTGGAATTGGATCAGCTGCGCCAGGGCTCCGGGCGGCTATCCGGAGGAGCAGCGTGGGTTCAGGACTCAAGAAAAGGAGATACTGAGAGACTTGGGACCAACTCAAAGAAGCTGGGTGAGTGTTTCCCACTGGGCAGGCGGATGGGGCGGTAGCCCCCGGACAGGGCGGTAACCCCGAAAGCAGGGATCATTGCAAAGTAGAACTGCCGGCGAGGCGCCCCTCCCCCCGCCGGAGCATGACCGCAGACAGCTGGGAGCATTGAAGAGGTGGCTGTTCACCACAGCGCTTAGACTCGGCGCAACCCACCCGCGCTCTGGGAGGCTGCCCAAAGGAGAAGGTGCTTGGTGAGCTGTTTGGACTGAATGTGACCACCCCTGAACACAGGGGGCTGCCCAGAGGAGAAGGAGAAATACGGGCTCGGCACGTCGCTTGGAATTGGAACAGCTGCGCCAGGGCTCTGGGCGGCTATCCGGTGGAACAGCGTGGTGAGTGGTTTGGCCCCAGAGCATCCGCTCCTGAACATAGGGGGTTGTCTGGAGAAGGAGGAGGAGCGCGGCGGGGTGCTTGGGCTCGAAGTGACTGCACCAGGGCTACGGGAGGCAGTCGGGACAAGAAGGTGCACAGTGAGTTCTTGGGACTCGTGACGCACCAGATCTCTGGGTGACTGCCTGGTGGAGAAAGTGGTGCGTGGTGGGTCACTTGGTCTTAGAGCGACGGCACGGAACAACAGGTGGCTGCCGGAGGAAAAGGCAGGCGTGTGGCGGGTCACTGGGACTCGGAGCGATTGTAAGGGGCTCCAGGTGGCTGCTCAGAGGAGGGGCCGCATAGCCAGGTGAAAAGTGCAGAGCAGGGTCCTAGACGGCTTCTTGGTGGAAGGGCCCCACAGACAAACTGAGGGGCGGAGCGAAGGCTCCAGGACTGCAGGCAGCTTCTCTGAGGAGAGGCAGCCGAAGGAGGTTCGTTTGTGAAGGGTGAGGCTTCCAGGCCCAGGAGGTAGGTCCGGGTCCCTGGGATCATTGCAGAAGAAGGCTGCCCAGCCCAGGCGGTAGTTGTGAATTGAACGGAACCTCTGGGAGGAAAACCGACCAGCGAGACCTCCCCACCAGGTGACTCCTCCCTGTTGGGTGAGGTTCTCCCAAAAGGACCGTAAAATCAGAGACACAGGCCCAAACTGGTCTTGCATCAGCCCACAACCTACTTCCCTTCTGGATGACCATTCATCAGCAAGTGAAGGTACCTCTGCCCACTAGCAGGGAATATACCCCACCAGAAGGCCACCACCCCTAGGGAGTCAGCTCCCTTGTGGAGCACTGCATTATCAACTTCCTCCAAGATTTCAGGCTACTGAAGACTAAGAGGGGATATAATAGAAATCTTCAGGGATATTATAAGACAATAGAGGAAATCTGCAATATCACAGCGGTCAACTGATACCTGAACAATATGAGAAAACAAGGAAAGAAAATGCTGCAAACAAATCTAGATGTTACATCAATGAAACCCAATGACAGCATGGCAGAAGAAATGACAGAAAGGGAGTTCAGAATGTACATAATTAAAATGCTCAGGGAAGCAAATGACGAGATGCAAGAGCAAATGCAGGCACTGAATGATCGCACCAATCGACAGTTAAAAGAGCAAATACAGGAAGCAAAAGATCATTTCAATAAAGAGTTAGAGATATTGAAAAAAAACCAAACAGAAATCCTTGACATGAAGGAAACAATAAACCAAATTAAGAACTCCATAGAAAGCATAACCAATAGAATAGAACACCTGGAAGACAGAACATCAGACATTGAAGATAAAATATTTAACCTTGAAAACAAAGTTGAACAAACAGAGAAGATGGTAAGAAATCATGAACAGAATCTCCAAGAACTATGGGATATCATGAAGAGACCAAATTTGAGAATTATTGGAATTGAGGAAGGCTTAGAGAAACAGACCAAAGGAATGAACAATCTATTCAATGAAATACTATCAGAAAATTTCCCAAATCTGAAGAATGAAATGGAAGATCAAGTACAAGAGGCTTATAGGACTCCAAATATACAAAATTACAACAGACCCACACCAAGGCACATTATAATGAAAATGCCCAACATACAAAATAAAGACAGAATTTTAAAGGCCGCAAGAGAGAGGAATCAAATTACATTCAGGGGGAAACCAATACGGATATCAGCAGATTTTTCAATCCAGACCCTAAAAGCTAGAAGGGCCTGGAACAACATTTTTCAAGCCCTGAAAGAAAATGGATGCCAACCAAGAATCTTATACCCAGCAAAACTTACCTTCAAATTTGATGATGAAATAAAATCCTTCCATGATAAACAAAAGCTAAAAGAATTTACAAAAAGAAAGCCAGCATTACAGAACATTCTCAGCAAAATATTCCATGAGGAAGAGATGAAAAACAAAGAAACAAATCAGCAATGGGAGGAACCATCCTAAAGGAATTGTCAAATAAAGGAAGAACCAAGTCGTCTCAAAATAAATAAATAAATAAATAAATAAATAAATAAATAAATAAATAAATAAATAAAATGAACCAAATGACCGGGAATACTAATCATATCTCAATAATAACCCTGAATATTAATGGCCTGAACTCATCAATCAAAAGACATAGACTGGCAGATTGGATCAAAAAGAAAGATCCAACAATATGTTGCCTGCAAGAGACTCACCTCGTAGAAAGAGATACACATAGACTAAAGGTGAAAGGATGGGGGAAAACATATCATGCACATGGACTCAGCAAAAAAGCTGGGGTATCCATCCTCATTACAGATAAGGTGGACTTCAAGTCAAAACTAGTCAAAAGGGATAAAGAAGGACATTACATACTGCTTAAGGGAACCATAAATCAGCAAGACATAACAATCATAAACATCTATGCCCCAAACAGTGGCTCATCCATGTATGTCAAACAAATCCTTCTCAATTCCAGAAACCAAATAGACCACAACACAATAATACTAGGTGATTTTAACACGCCTCTCTCACCACTGGACAGATCTTCCAAACAAAAATTGAACAAAGAAACCATAGATCTCAATAACACAATCAATAATTTAGACTTAACGGACATTTATAGAATATACCATCCAACCAAGAGCGAATACACTTTCTTCTCAGCAGCACATGGATCCTTCTCTAAAATAGACCATATATTATGCCACAAAGCTAATGTAAGCAAATACAAGAAGATAGAGACACTACCTTGTATTCTATCAGATCATAATGGTTTGAAGTTAGAAATAAATGAAAGAGTAAAAAACAGAAGCTACTCCAACACCTGGAGATTAAACAATATGCTATTACATGATGAATGGATAACAGAAGATATTAGGAAGGAAATTAAAAAATTCCTAGAGGTAAATGAGAACAAAGAAACATCATATCAAAATCTTTGGGACACTATGAAAGCAGTACTTAGAGGAAAATTTATTTCATGGAGCGCATTCAATAAAAGAAGTAAAAATCAACAAATAAACAACCTAACACTTCAGCTCAAAGCCCTAGAAAAAGAAGAACAGACCAACACCAAAAGTAGTAGAAGACAGGAAATAGTTAAACTCAGAGCTGAAATCAATGAAATTGAAACAAAAGAAACTATACAAAAAATTGACAAAATAAATAGTTGGTTCTTTGAAAAAATAAACAAAATTGATAAACCCTTAGCCACTCTAACAAAGAGAAGACGAGAGAAAACCCAAATCACCAAAATTCGGAATGAACAAGGAAATATCACAACAGACACGATTGAAATACAAAACATAATTAGAAGCTATTTTGAAAATCTATATTCTAACCAAATAGAAAATTTCGAAGACATCAACAGGTTTCTAGAGACATATGAATTGCCTAAATTGAGCGAGGAGGACATACAAAATTTAAATAGATCAATTTCAAGTAATGAAGTAGAAGAGGTCATCAAAAGCCTACCAACAAAGAAAAGTCCAGGACCAGACGGGTTCTCAGCTGAGTTCTACAAAATCTTTAAAGAAGAGCTCATTCCAATACTTCTCAAAGTATTCCATGAAATAGAAGAGGAGGGTACCCTCCCAAACTCATTCTATGAAACCAATATTACCTTGATACCCAAGCCAGACAGAGATAAATCGAGGAAAGAAAATTTCAGACCAATATCATTAATGAACATTGACGCAAAAATTCTCAATAAAATTTTAGCAAATCACATACAAAAATATATTAAAAAGATAGTGCACCACGATCAAGTGGGTTTTATCCCAGGGATGCAAGGTTGGTCCAACATCCGGAAATCAATAAATGTAATTCACCATATCAATAGACTTAAAGTCAAGAACCACATGATTATTTCAATAGATGCAGAAAAAGCATTTGATAAAATACAACACCCCTTCATGCTCAAAACACTAGAAAAAATAGGGATAGTGGGAACATTCCTTAACATTGTAAAGGCCATCTATGCTAAGCCCATGGCTAATATCATTCTAAACGGTGAAAAACTGAAAGCATTCCCCCTAAAAACTGGAACAAGACAGGGATGCCCTCTTTCACCACTCCTATTCAATATCGTTCTTGAGACTCTAGCCAGAGCAATTAGACAGACCAAGGAAATTAAAGGAATACGAATAGGAAAAGAAGAACTCAAACTATCCCTATTTGCGGATGATATGATTATATACTTAGAGGAACCAGGAAATTCCACCAGAAAACTGTTAGAACTCATAAGTGAATTCAGTAAAGTGGCAGGTTACAAGATCAATGCTCATAAATCCAATGCATTTTTATACATAAGTGAGGAATCCTCAGAAAGAGAAATTATGAAAACCACCCCATTCACCATAGCATCGAAAAAAATAAAATACTTGGGAATCAATCTCACAAAAGAAGTAAAAGACCTCTACAATGAGAACTACAGAACACTGAAGAAAGAAATCGAAGAAAACCTTAGAAGATGGAAAGATCTCCCATGTTCTTGGATAGGCCGAATTAATATTGTCAAAATGGCCATACTTCCAAAAGTGCTATACAGATTCAATGCAATCCCAATTAAAATTCCAATGACGTACCTTACAGAAATAGAGCAAGCAATCATGAAATTCATCTGGAAGAATAAGAAACCCAGAATAGCTAAAGCAATCCTTCGCAGGAAAAATGAAGCAGGGGGTATCGCAATACCCGAACTTCAACTTTATTACAAAGCAATAGTAACAAAGACGGCATGGTACTGGTACCAAAATAGACAGGTAGATCAATGGTACAGAATAGAGGACACGGACACAAACCCAAATAAATACAACTTTCTAATACTAGACAAAGGTGCCAAAAATATGCAATGGAGAAAAGATAGCCTCTTCAACAAATGGTGCTGGGAGAATTGGAAATCCATATGCAACAGAATGAAACTAAACCCATATCTCTCACCCTGCACAAAACTCAACTCAAAATGGATTAAGGACCTTGGAATCAGACCAGAGACTCTGCAGATTATAGAAGAAAAAGTAGGTCCCGATCTTCAACATGTCGGGCTAGGACCAGACTTCCTCAACAGGACTCCCATAGCACAAGAAATAAAAGCAAGAATCAATAACTGGGATAGATTCAAACTAAAAAGCTTTCTCTCAGCAAAGGAAACTATCAGTAATGTGAAGAAAGAGCCTACAGAGTGGGAGAATATCTTTGCCAATCATACTTCAGATAGAGCACTAATCTCCAGAATCTATAAAGAACTCAAAAAACTCTACATCAAGAATACAAATAATCCAATCGACAAATGGGCTAAGGAAATGAACAGACACTTCACAGAAGAAGATGTACAAGCAATCAATAAACATATGAAAAAATGTTCAACATCTCTAGTAATAAGAGAAATGCAAATCAAAATCACCCTAAGATTCCATCTCACCCCAATTAGAATGGCGATTATCAAAAATACAAGCAACAGGTGTTGGCGAGGATGTGGGGAGAAAGGTACACTCATACATTGCTGGTGGGGCTGCAAATTAGTGCAGCCACTCTGGAAAGCAGTGTGGAGATTCCTTAGAAAACTTGGAATGGACCCTCCATTTGACCCAGCTATCCCACTCCTTGGCCTATACCCAAAGGATCTAAAATCAGCATACTACAGAGATACAGCCACATCAATGTTCATAGCTGCTCAATTCACAATAGCCAGACTATGGAACCAACCTAGATGCCCTTCAATTGACGAGTGGATAAAGAAACTGTGGTATATATACACAATGGAATATTACTCAGCCATAAAGAATGACAAAATTATGGCATTTGCAGGCAAATGGATGAAATTGGAGAATATCATGCTAAGTGAGATAAGCCAATCTCAAAAAGACAAGGGACGAATGATATCGCTAATAAGTGGAGGATGACACATAATGGGGGGGAGGGAAGGGTTAGTGTTAGGGTTAGAGTTAGGGTTAGGGAGGGGGGCAAGTATGGAGGAAGAAAGTACTGTATAGAGGGTAAAGAGGGATGGGAGGGGTGGGGGGAAGGGGAAAAAATAACAGAATGAATCAAACAACATTATTGTATGTGGATTTATGATTACACAAATGGTATGCCTTTGCGCCATGTACAAAGAGAGAGACAACATGTATCCCATTTGTTTACAATAAAATAAAAAAAAAAAAAAAAAAAAAAAAAAAAAGAATGGAGAAAGGATGGATTGTGTAGAGGAAAATGAGGAGTGGGGAGGGAGCAGGGGGAAGGGAAGATAATATTATGAGAAAAACATCATTACCCTATGTACATGTATGATTACACAAGTGGTATGATTCTACTTGTGTACAACCAGAGAAATGAAATTTGTACCCCATTTGTGTACAATGAATAAAAAAAAAAAGGCCAGTTTCTCAAGGGTTATAGGATCTGTGATAAAAATAACTTTGGGGCTACCAGAATATGAAATTGAGAACAGTGAGCCATCCCCAGAAAGTACCTACCACAAAGCAAGGAGAGCCCAAGAGACACTAATAGGCATAAAACTGCATTTGGGATGAGAAACTAAGCCTGCCACTCACATTCTCCTTGAGAGGCTTGGCCCCCAACAGTTGTATACCCCACAGTTGCAGGTTGACTTTTATGACCATCACATTGGTCACAGAGAGGAGAGCTGTAGCCTAGGCTTCAACCCAGAGCAGAGTGATCTTGTGAAGGAGTTTCTCCGGAGGCAGCAACAGTAAGTTTCCTTGAAAGTTCGTGACAGAGATTTCATCAAAGGAAGTTCCCTCTTGGGGCAGGCATGTTGTCATACACGTTCTAGGGGTGCCTTCCAAAGCAGTCGGAAAATAGCCTTGTGATAGAATATTTGTGAGCTAAGAAAGAGAACCAAGGAGAAAAAGTAGAGAAGCAGAGGTTGCCCAGTCAGCCGGCTTAAAAAGGAACCATCCCAATAAAACCTTCTGAAAGAATTCATTGGCAGACAATGTTCAGAGTTTTCATGGTGTTAAGAAGTTCCCTATTTGAAAAGAAGAAATAGGTATTTTGTTGTGATATGTGTTTTCCTTCCATTATTCAAAAAAGATATTGTGAGGGAAATGCATTAAAGTGAGGCAGGAATGAAAACAAGAGGAAGTAAGGAGACTTGCTGGGTTCAGGCAGGAGATGAGGGCCACTTGAACAGGGGCAGCTGTTGGAGCTCTATTTTGGCTTTGAATATATGGTTCTTTTTCTTTTCATAAAGAGAAAAAGACCTTTTGCATTGGTTTCTCAACTTGACTTCTGTAATATTACCAGCCACCTAGTGGTGGAGAAATTGATGGGGGTGGGGAGCGGGGTTCTTGCTGCACAAGCAGAGAATCCCGAAGAGCACCAACTGGGATTCCCTAGAGAAACATATTATCCTTCCTAGGCTCTCCTTCCCATGTATAAAAAATGATCATCTTTCCCAAAGTTGTTGGCTTAAGCTACGTCCATCTTCCACATTTTTATACACATTTGGTACATAATCAGTGTTTTATTTTTATTTTTACAGAGTGCATTTTGATTAATTGTACACAAATGGAGTACAACTTTTCATTTCTGTGGTTGAACTCAATGTAGATTCACACCATTTATGTAATCATGCATATACATAGGGTAATACTGTCTCAGTCTACTATCTTCCCTTCCCCACCCCGCTCCCTCCCGTTCCATTTTCCTCTACACCATCCAGAGTTCCTCCATTCTTCTCTTACCCCACCACCCCTTCGTTATATATTATCATCCACTTATCAGAGAAAACATTCAACCTTTGGTTTTTTGGGCTTGGCTTATTTCACTCAGCATGATATTCTCCAATTCTATCCATTTACCTCAAAATGCCATAATTTTATTCTCCTTTATGACTGAGTAATATTCCATAGTGTATATATACTACAGTTTCTTTATCCATTCATCAATTGAAGGGCATCTCAGTTGGTTCCACAATCTAGCTATTGTGAATTGAGCTGCTATGAACATTGATGTGACTCCATCACTGTAGTACGCTGATTTTAAGTCCTTTGGGTATAGGCCGAGGAGTGGGATAGCTGGGTCAAAAGGTGGGTTCATTCCAAGTTTTCTGAGGAATCTCCATACTGCTTTCCAGAGTGACTGCACCAATTTGCAACTCCACTAGCCATATGTGAGTGTACCTTTTCCCCACATCCACACCAACACTTCACTTATTATTCCTTGTGTTCTTGATAATAGTCATTCTAATTAGAGTTAGATGAAATCTTAGGGTGGTTTTAATTTGCATTTCTCTGAGTACTAGAGACGATGAGCACTTTTTCACATATTTGTTGATCACCTATTTATCTTCTGTGAAGTGTCTGCCCAGTTCCTTAGCCCATTTATAATCAATGTTTTTTGAATGTAATAAAGCTGAATAGTAATGTGACACATTTTTTCTTGTGAATTAAATCTTCTACCACAACTCTCTCTAAAATGAGGAAATAATCTAGATTATTTAACAAAACAAAATTGCCTGATAACCAAATGAAGATTCATGCAATGGGATTTTTATTTTTTCATTGCTGCTGGGGATTGAACCCAGGACCCCACACAAGCTGGGCATACTCTTGCTCAACTACTGAACTACATTCCAATTGCCAGGCTGGTCTTGAGCTTTGTGATCACGTTGGCAGCCTCCTGAATAGCTGGGATTATAGGTGTATGCCACCACACCCCACTGCAGCACAGGGTTACAATCCTATGAATTCCCCATGTAACTTCCTCCTTTGATATGCCTGTTTCCTGTTGTCTAAGCTCTTGCTATTAGAAATTATTTCCCCTAACATGAGGTTATATCCCTTATGAAATCTAAGTGCCCTGAGGTAAATAATGCACCTTATCATTCATTTTAGCTTTAATGGATCCACCATACCTTTTCTTGAAAGAAAGCAGATTTTAGGAGAGAAGAAGATGAAAAAAAAGTATGAAGACATTTTAGCTGTTTGTGGAGGAAATATACTACTTGGGAGTGTGTGGGAAGTAAATATTTGTAAAGATAGTCATTATAATATTATATATAATATAATAAAATAGAGGCAACTTACAGGTCCAATGAAAGGGCTATAGATAAATACATATAATATAGCTTTAGAATACAATATTATTCAGTTATAAAAATTATGTTTCTGAAGAATATTTGATAGCATAGGATAAAAGTCCAAACAAAATATGCATAGTATGTTTTATGGATATACATATGTAACATAAATATATAGTATATCTCAAAATTCTAAAAGACACACGTACCATATATAATATATATGTAATAAAACTTAAAATGTATATACATATATATGTGTATATATATGGGAAAGATGTTTTATTTATATATAAATATATATTCATATATATATGAAAATTATGAGTGTTAATATTAATAGTGAGATGGGGTGATATTTATTTTCTTCAATAATTTTTTATTATTTCCAGTTTAAAAAATAAATGAATTACTAGAAGAAATATTATTTTAAATCTGTATAAATATTGTTTAAATGGGGAGATTGCTGTAGATAGCTGCTAAGCAAGCATTGATAGTTATCATGTACATTATGGGTCTGACTGGTCCTGTGGAAAACAGCTCCCCTTTCCTCCTTAGAAGCAATTTCTAATTCATTAGCCAGTTGTCCACGTCTGTTCTGGAAAAAATATGGGCATTTGACTGAACTTAAAGCTGTGCGACAGGTTTTCAGAATTAAATATTGCAAGGTGTTCTTCATGCCTCTAAAGCACTTTTCTTTTATGAAGGGGTCGATGGTTGTTTTAGTTAGCTGTTTCCCTGCGGTGACTATAAGATCTGACCAGAAGAACTATAGTGGAGGAAGAGTTTATTTGAGGGTTCACGGCTTCAGAGGTCTTAGTCCACAGAAGGCTGACTCCATTCCTCAAGGCCCAAGGTGAGGCTGAACATCATGGCAGGAGCATGTGGCAGAGGGAAGCAGCTCACAACACGATGATCAGGAAGCACAGAGAGAATCTCCACTTTCCAGATCCTTTGTATACCCCAAAGCCATGCCCAATTCCCACCTCCTCCAGCCACGTCCTACCACTTCAGTTACCACCTAGTTAATCCCTGTCAGGGGATTAAATCACTAATTGGGTTAAGACTCTTACAACACAAATCATTTCTCCTCTGAACCTTCTTGCATTGTCTCACATGTGAGTTTTTGGGGGACACCTCACATCCAAACCATAACAATGGTTGTAGGAGAAAGAGACTTGAAGAACATCTTAATTCACTAGCATTTTGTTATTTTCAGAGCACTTGGCTGAGGTGACTGAGATTGGTGGCACTAACTTTTGATATCTATTGAGTCATAGTTGTTCTCTTGGGCTGCTTAGCTCCTGCTAAGTTCAATTTAAATTGTGAAACAAACAAACAAAAAAATGCAAAAGTTTCTGTCAATAGTATAATTCCCAAAATACATCAGCCATAATACACTCATGATAATGTTTTCTATGGCCAGATCTCTGCTAAAATGCACACACAGGGCAAAATATCAGGAACTATCCTTGGAAAGGTGTGACTTTCACTTCCATTTTTTCCCCTTTCTGTTGGGTTCATTTGTGTTTAAATAAATGATAATTTCTGGAACACTAGGCATGAGTTGGTTTGTTTAATATAAAATATGTCTTGATCTTTATTATGAATTGTCTCTTTTTCAAAATAAAGTTTCATTTAAACATTAAAAGGTACAGTTGCCTTGTTATTATACAGCTTATAATCCATTTATCACTTACATTGATCCTCAAATTGTTCCAGATTTGACCAATTGGAAAAAATGATGTGTGTCAATATATAGAGATAGATCAATCAGTAGGTCTCAACCAGAGACTTTGCCCTGCCCCAACTGGAGGTTTGTCAGGGTGTCCTGATATTTTTGGTTTTCCCACTAAGGGGTAGGGATGGTGTGATGGGAATGTCTTAGTGTGTAGTGGTTTGAAACCACAGTTGATGCTAAACATCCTGCAGTGTATTAGACAAAATTATCTGGTCCCAAATGTCAATAGTGCTGAGGTTGGGAAATCCTGTTGTGTATAGATAGATGGGAGAAGTAAATATTATAAAATATTTACATCAGGATTAAAGGTATACAGGAATTTTTGTACTGTCTTTGAAACTTTTCTGTAAGTCTGACAGTGTTTAAAATTTCAAAAAGATTTAAATAGGTACACTTGGCAGTTTCGGTCTCTATACCCCTATTTATAGCTATGAGATAGAAAATGACTTGTCCCTTGTTGGGAATATAAGTTTAGCTCAGTCACTGTCCATGACCTTTGGATCCATAGTCTACAGGGGCTGGAAGGGAAGTTAGCAGAGGTCCCAATGCCCGCCAGCCCATGACTGTGCATGTCCTCCTGTCAAATCCATGTTTGGCCAAAGAACTTCTTAAACCACTCTTCAGAACCTGGGGTCTGAAGCACCCGATGAAGAACCCACCCCTCTACACCCAACCCCTCCTTACCTGTATCTTGTCCCCAGGCTGCATTATATCTCGTATATATCTCACCAAGTACTCTTAGGTCTTCTTTATGAGTTTATACTCTGGTTCCTCAACAGTATTGTGAGCCCCTCTGAGTTAAGAACACTGCTCTTATGGCTGGGGTGTAGCTCAGTTGGTAGAGTTCCTGCCTTGCCTGCATAAGGCCCTAGGTTCAATCCCCAGCTCCACCAAAAAAACAACACCAAAGAAAATATGCTGCTCTTACTAAATTTATGTGTAATGTTTTGGCTAAGAAGAGTTCAGGCTCTGGAGACAAATAGCCTGTTTCACATCTTACCAGTTGGGCAATCTTCATCATTTTATGAAACCTGTTCATGGTTTTTATTCTTGGTGATATTGGGATCAAACCCAGAGCCTTAGGTATGCTAGGCAAGAGCTTTACCACTGAGACACAGAGCTCCAACCTCATGTTTTAATTTCTTTTCTCTTTCTTTCTTTTCTTTCTTTTTTTTTTTTTTTTTTTGGTACCAGGGATTGAACCCAGGGGTGCTTAACCACTGAGCCATATCCCCAGCTCTCAATTAATTAACTAATTAATCTATTTATTTATTTTGAGACAGAGTGTCACTAAGTTGCTTAGAGCCTTACTAAGTTGCTGAGGCTGGTTTAGAACTGTGATCCTCCTGCCTCAGTCTCCTAAGCCGCTGGGATAATAGTGTGTGCTTTCACACCCGGCTCCCATATTCCAATTTTCTCAACTGTTAAATGAGGAAAATAATAGCACAACTGTGTAGAGTTTAAGTGAGTTAATAAATATAAATTGGTACAAGAGTGACACATATTGAGCCCTTAATAAACTTGAGTATTCACTGATTTATTCAACTAATGATTTATGATTACTGGAATTATTGTGATGAATCTTCAGAAAGAAAAATTAAGAAAACTACCCCATTCACAATAGCATCAAAAAATAAAATAAAATACTTGGGAATCAATCTCACAAAAGGGGTAAAAGACCTCTACAATGAGAACTACAGAACACTAAAGAAAGAAATTAAAGAAAACCTTAGAAGATGGAAAGATCTCCCATGTTCTTGGATAGGAAGAATTAATATTGTCAAAATGGCCATACTACCTAAAGTGCTATACAGATTCAATGCAATTCCAATTAAAATCCCAATGATGTACCTTACAGAAATAGAGCAAGCAATTATGAAATTCATCTGGAAGAATAAAAAACCCAGAGTAGCTAAAGCAATCCTCAGTAGAAAGAGCAAAATGGGGTATTGCAATACCAGATCTTCAACTCTACTACAAAGCAATAGTAACAAAAACAGCATGGTATTGGTACCAAAATAGACAGGTAGATCAGTGGTATAGAATAGAGGACACGGACACAAACCCAAATAAATACAATTTTCTCATACTGGACAAAGGTGCCAAAAATATGCAATGGAGAAAAGATAGCCTCTTCAACAAATGGTGCTGGGAAAACTGGAAAACCATATGCAACAGAATGAAACTAAACCCATATCTCTCACCCTGCACAAAACTCAACTCAAAATGGATCAAGGACCTTGGAATCAGACCAGAGACCCTGCATCTCATAGAAGGAAAAGTAGGTCCAAACCTTCAAATTGTTGGCTTAGGATCAGACTTCCTTAACAAGACTCCCATAGCACAAGAAATAAAAGCAAGAATCAACAACTGGGATAGATTCAAACTAAAAAGCTTTCTCTCAGCAAAGGAAACTATCAGTAATGTGAAGAGAGAGCCTACAGAGTGGGAGAATATCTTTGCCACTCATACTTCAGATAGAGTGCTAATTTCCAGAATCTATAAAGAACTCAAAAAACTCTACACCAAGAATACAAATAACCCAATCAACAAATGGGCTAAGGAAATGAACAGACACTTCACAGAAGTATTGGTATTCTTCACAGAAGAAGATGTACAAGCAATCAACAAATATATGAAAAAATGTTCAACATAGAGAAATGCAAATCAAAACTACCCTAAGATTTCATCTCACCCCAATTAGAATGCGATTATCAAGAACAGAAGCAACAATAGGTGTTGGCGAGGATGTGGGGAAAAAGGTACACTCATACATTGCTGGTGGGGTTGCAAATTAGTGCAGCCATTCTGGAAAGCAGTATGGAGATTCCTCAGAAAGCTTGGAATGGAACCACCATTTGACCCAGCTATCCCACTCCTTGACCTATACCCAAAGGACTTAAAATCAGCATACTACAGAGATACAGCCACATCAATGTTCATAGCTGCTCAATGCACCATAGCCAGATTGTGGAACCAACCTAGATGCCCTTCAGTTGATGAATGGATAAAGAAACTGTGATATATATATATATATATCACATATGTGTGTATATATCATATATGTGTGTGTGTGTGTATACACACACACACACACACACACACACACACACAATGGAATATTACTCTGCCATAAAGAATGATAAAATTATGGCGTTTGCAGGCAAATGGATGAAATTGGAGAATATCATGCTAAGTGAGATAAGCCAATCTCAAAAAACTAAAGGACGAATGATCTCGCTGATAAGCGGATGAGGACATATAAGGGGGAGGGTGGGGGGACTTAGTGTTAGGGTTAGGGTTAGGTTTAGGGTTAGGGTTAAGGAGGGTGGTAAGAATGGAGGAAGGAAATACTGTACAGAGGGAAAAGAGGGGTGGGGGGGTGGGGGGAAGGGAAAATAACAATGAATCAAACAACATTACCCTATGTAAATTTATGATTACACAAATTGTATGCCTTGACTCCATGTACAGAGAAACAACATGTATCCCATTTGTTTACAATAAAAAATAAATAAATAAAAATAAAATTGTTCATAAATGTTATAAAATTTAATTTAGTGATAAAATTAAAGATTATTATGAACAAGTTGGGTTTATTCTAAGAATACAAAGGTACTATGATATTAAAATGTAACTAATATATTAAAGTATTTATAGATCTAGTTTTAAGATTACTTTGTTTTCCTGTGATATATTTAACATTTCTCCAAAATATTTTAATAAAAGGTTATTGAATATTGCATTCATTATAATAATAAAACATTTTTGGGGGGTGTTGGGGATTGAACTCAGGGGCGCTTAGCAGCTGAGCCACATTCCCAGTCCTTTGTATGTTTTATTTTGAAATGGGGTCTTGCTGAGTTGCTGAGGCTGGATTTGAACTCCTGATTATTCTCCCTCAGCGTGCTGAGCCTCTGGAATTATAGGGGTGTGTCACTGCACAGAGTTATAAAAAACTTTTAGTAAATAAAAATCAATTTGTTACTTATCAATTAATTAAAGTGACAAAAATCGATGAAAAAGAAATGTGAAAAGAGGAAAAAAAAGAAAAATACTAGGATAAGCTAATGGATTGATTAGAATTAAGATTAAAATTCTATGCCTATTTAAAATTATTAAAAAACTTTTTAGTGAACCAGTAATAGAATATTTCCTTGCTGTGAGTAATAGTATATAAAATAATATCTTACATCAAACATTATATTTAATGATGACATTGAAAATTTTCCTCTGGAGATTGTTAGGAAAACAAAAATATCTGCTGCCATTGCTTACATTCAGTGCTTATATTTGACGTATTGGAGATCCTAACCAGTGAAATAAAGTAAAAATATAAATAAGGTAAAAGTGTTGGAAGTGAAAAATAAGGACATTATTTCATATTTATTGATCTCTTTTCCATTGCTATAACAAAATACTTGAGGCTAGGTGTTTCACAAAGAAAATATTTTTATTTAGATCACTGTTTTGGTAGGTAACTTCATCTGTTTAGCATCTGGTGAGATGCCTCTTAACTTTATCATAGCATAATGGATGGAATCAAGTTGAGACTGCATGTGAGAGGGAAGCATCATAAAACAAGACAGGAAGCAACATAAATTCAGGACCAAATTTCCTTTTTCAATGGCAACTCATTCTCTCAGAAACTAGTGTTCTGTGAGAACTACATTGAACCCTATCAAGAATATGTCACCCATGACCTATTTATCTGTACTAGGCCCCACCTCTTAAAGGTTCTGCTAGTCTTATGAGCACACAATGGAGACAAAGTCTCGAGACAAACCTTTGTGGGACAAACCATATGCAAATAACAGCAGCCTATGGAACTATGTATAGAGAAAATCCAAAAACATTACATATGAGAAATAATAAGTGTATTTAGTATGTTTGCTAGATACAAATTTAATATACAAAAATCAATCAATATTAGAATTTGATAAAAGAATACCTTTTATATTATTAGCATGAAATACTTAAAAATAACAAATGAATTGTAAGAGCCCTATACAGAAAGCTATATAACATTACTGAGGAAAAAAATCTGATATAACTGGAGGGATATGCCATATTCATGAATTAAAATACTCAATGTTGTAAAGGTTTCAATTAGTTACAAATTATCATATTCCGACCCCTGTGAAAATCTCAGCGGGTTTTGTGTAGAGACTGATAAGTTGGTTCTAAAAATTATAATGGAAATTCAAAAGCTCAAATATAGCCAAAGAAATGTCAGGGATGAATAAAAAAAAAAATAGTGAACCTTTTCCTGTTCTTTCCTAGTAACATTGTGCTCTGAGTGGGGAAGTACACAACTGCCCAAGGAGTCGATGCTGCTCTTCTGATTCACTTCCTTGCAAAACACAGAAACCAGAAGAAATGTGACAGCTATGCATTTGGAATTTTTCATCTATCAGGGGTTGTACTAGGTTCCAAGGACATAAAAATAGAAAACTCCTGGTCAATAACTTCCATTTGTTTAGTGTCTATCATTTTCTGTACATGAAAGCACCCCCAAACTTAGTAGATTAAAATAATTATTTATTGTTTCTCATGATTCCGTGGGTTGCCTGAACTCACTAGACTGTTCGGATATTGCCTGAAATCAATCATGTAGATTTTTTCAGTTGGGAGCTTGGCTTGGGGGTCTAAGATGGCTTCACTTACACACATTGCAGTTGGCACCAACTGTTGGCAGAGGTCCTCTGTTTCCCTCGCAAGAATTATATTCCAGAGCCTCTCACCATGTGTTCACTCCAGTAGCATGGTCTGGTCTTCTTTACGTGGTCATTGGCTTCCAAGGGACTGAAAATGGAAGTGACCTGGCTTCTCAAGGCCTTGTTAGAGAAGTCACCCAGCATTTCTTCTGCCATATTCTGTGAGTCAATGTCTCGTCCAGTGAGTACAATGAAGACTCGGCTCTCAAATGAAGTTTTAAGGTCTTCTTTTTTATGGGAGAGCTTCTGAGCCGAGTGCCTGGTTCTTCCTCCTCCTCCACCGCCGCCGTCTTCTTCTTCTTCTTCTCTTGTCGCGCAGCTCTCTCTCTCCTTCTCTTGTCGCGCAGCTCTCTCTCTCCTTCTCTTGTCGCGCAGCTCTCTCTCTCCTTCTCTTGTCACGCAGCTCTCTCTCTCCTTCTCTTGTCGCGCAGCTCTCTCTCTCCTTCTCTTGTCGCGCAGCTCTCTCTCTCCTTCTCTTGTCGCGCAGCTCTCTCTCTCCTTCTCTTGTCGCGCAGCTCTCTCTCTCCTTCTCTTGTCGCGCAGCTCTCTCTCTCCTTCTCTTGTCGCGCAGCTCTCTCTCTCCTTCTCTTGTCGCGCAGCTCTCTCTCTCCTTCTCTTGTCGCGCAGCTCTCTCTCTCCTTCTCTTGTCGCGCAGCTCTCTCTCTCCTTCTCTTGTCGCGCAGCTCTCTCTCTCCTTCTCTTGTCGCGCAGCTCTCTCTCTCCTTCTTTTCTCTCGTGCAGCTGCCGCTTCTCTCTTCTTCCTCTCTCGACGCGCTGCGGCCGCCGCCTCTCCTCTTCTCTCGACCCGCAGCTGCTGCCTGCCCTCCT
The DNA here is from genome assembly GCF_902686455.1 of Sciurus vulgaris. NCBI lineage: Eukaryota > Metazoa > Chordata > Mammalia > Rodentia > Sciuridae > Sciurus > Sciurus vulgaris. Next base: position 118,775,096 of record NC_136470.1, read on the forward strand.
TGCCTTGCTCTTGCTCTTTTCCGCCGCGCAAAGTACGCAGCTTTATGGGATATAACAGCCAATCACCTTAATGGATCAGGCGTTTGTCTCGTGGAGACTTAATGGTGGTAATGAAGACGTGTACTGATCACGAGCTAAGCACGGCCGCAGAGGAGATCAGTCAGCCAATAGAAAGCACTTCCTTAAAGTTGTTTTTCTTTGCAGTTGGGCTTCTCGGCGCCATCTTAGGGCAAGGCCAGCTACCACTGTGGGCCCTACAGGGCAGTGGCCCCCAACAAGTCAAAGCAAGTTATAGATTCAGGAGGCAAAGAAAAGGACTCTCTCACTTGATGTGAGGAATGGCATAGGAACACAAGGGTGGGAGGGGTTGTTGTAGCCATTTTTTGAAAACAATTTGTTACCCTCACAGTCCATGTATCTCTGTAGCCAGAGAACAGGGTTTTAGAGCTGGAAGGCTCCTTAACTGCCAGAGGACTCAACCCCATCATGCTCTGCACATTTACATCCCCCTCACATTCATATATTGACAAGTAATCACCAATAGGAGGCAGAGCCTTTAGAGAAGTGCTTGGTTCATGAGGGCTCTGACCTCTTCAGTGGATTTTTGCCTTTACAAAATAGGCCCAAGTGAAAGACCCTTCCATCAGGTGAGCATAAAAGAAGGTGTCATCTATGAACCAGGAAATGAATGGGCCCTCACCAGCAACTAAATCTTCTGGCACCTTGATCTTGAACTTCCAGTCTCCAGAAGTATGAGAAATGAATCCCTGTTGTTTATAAGCTACCAAGTCTGATATTTTGTTATAGTAGCCCAGATGGAATAAGACAACCCCTAGTTCGATAGATGCAAAAAACTAAGACCTGGGAAGTTGAGCTACAGGCCTAGGCCACCTCACAGTGGAGAAGCCAGGCTTAGAATCCGGACTCCTTGGTTGGTGTCATCACCTGCATGTGCAGCCATCTGCTTCCTCTAGCATACCTTTCTACTATGTTCCTCTCTGACTATCCCTCTAAGTTTGGAGAACACAGGCTATGGAAGAAGGAAAGGATCTGTTTTTCCTCTATTTCTATTCCTGGCACCTGTCTTCCTGTTCCTGTCCTAGGCACCAAAGGTCTTTATGGAGTGGTTCGGTCTCATTGACCAGCACTACCCAGGCCTGCCTTCCTTGTCATTGTGTTTTCTATATATTCTGAGCATAAAAGGATGCTGGGTTTTACCACATGCATAGAAAGTAGCTACCCAACCCCTGACAGATGTTATAAAGTGAAATCTAGCACACTTATATAACATTTTAGAACAGTCCATTACACTGCTGTACATGTTTCTAAAATCCACAGATACTGCTGCAGTATGAATCATGTTTCTTGATTCAAAATGGAGCAGGTGATCCATAAGTGATCATTTTCCTCAGTATAACCACAAACCTGAAAATAATGAAGAGGTCACATTTTCTCAAATCATTAGGATGTTATTTTGGATTATTTCCAACCTGCTGGGTGGAGGATAGATATTTATTTTGCCTTGAAGACAATATTCATTATCAAATACAGCCCTCATGGATATGTCTGGCTCTTATGAAGGTTATAATTTCTTAGATTTACAGCTTCCTGAAGGCCATAAAATTCCTAAGAAATGGTATCTCCAGAAAAAAAAGATCTTCATTCCTGCTATCCTGAATAAATTATTGATTGAATAAAACTTTTTATAATTCTAATAATATTTATCATTTTTACGGGTTAAAAATAATATTTGTTTATTATAGAAAATTTGGAAAACTATAGTTTTAGTGTATGTCCTGGACTCTCATCAGAGAGAGCATTAGTTCTAGAGATTAATATGGAAAGAGATGTGTGTGTGTATATATATATATATATATATACATATATATATATATGAATGATCCTAGCACCATACACACACAGATAAAGATTATCTTGTGGACTAATTTTGCAACCAGTTTTTGCATGTGTGTGTTTTGTTAATTTTCCTAAATATACCAAGAACATATCTCTATGTCACTAAATATTCTTCTACCTTACAAAGTGAATCTTTCTCTCATTTTGACAGGACAGTGATATTGAAGCATTAGCCAGGTGTTTGGAAAATGTCCTGGGTTGCACCTCTCTAGGTAAGTTTCTTCAGATTTCAAATGATAGTGTTACTTATTGATTCTATTCTAATATCCAAGAAGTTAGAAAGCTTAGAAAGAATCTTGTATTTTGCCTAATCTCCTCATTTTACAGATGAGGAGACTGAGGCCAATAGGGACTGTCTGGCTAAAGAGTCAGGAAACTCAAGGAAGAATTGCTTATTATTATTATAAATGACCTTCAGTCTCCAAGGAAGAAATAATTGAAAGTCAGTAGTTCCTTGTGATCAAATGGTGGCCCGATAGTACATAATAACTAGCTTACAATCCCTGGAAGAGGAATCTTCTTACCTAACTTGTCTTGTAGAAACAGATTGCATTCAGTCAAGCTGAAAGGACCATCACTCTGAAGGTCAGTCAGTTATTGGAAGAGATTTGGTCTGAAAAACAAAGCTGAAATTTCTTTAGCATTGTCAGTCTCGATAAATGGAATGGCTGTGCTTCAAGGATAAAACCCTATTTCGTAGTGTGTTCTTTTTTTTTTTTTAATCCAAAAAGCACAGCTGTGATAACTTTTTGCTCTAGACAGTATATTTTCAGACAGAGTATTCTTAAAGGTCCTAGATGAAAGGAGTATAATTTTTTCTTTTAAATTTGATTGTGAGTTTTTATTTTAGGAATTTTAATTGTGTAACCAGAAGCATTCCCTTCAAAGGAAATGGTGGGATTAAAGATGAACAATGAAGCTTTCAAGTGAGCAAGCATTCGCCACTATTTATTAGGGGCTTTATGTACAATTTATAGTCTCTTTCTAACTCATGCCACATCTGCATGTGGATACTTACAGTCCCAACACAGATCTTTGATCTTTCTCTCCTGACCATCACCCTGTGATCTGTTTAATTGCATATTAGTGACACTTATTAAGTAAATTTAACTCCTAAGGATGGTCTAGAAGGCTCAGAAGAATTTCCTTTGACCAAGTCACCTTCCCTCTCTACATCTCAGATTAGATCAGTAATTTTCAAAGCAGCCAGCTCCTTGGAACCTCTAGGACTGGGCAACAGGAAGTGTACTGAGCAGCATGAGGACAGAAGCTATATGTCTTTACTGCTTGTCTTTTGGTTTTCCAGACTCTAACATTGTGTCTGATGTATAAAAGTCCCTTCAAAAGTATTTTTAAATGTTTTTGGAAGCAATTAGATATAAACTATCTTTCTTTATCAGCTGCAACCAAGATAGTTTCACTCTTATCTGTTTTATAAATTGAATTTCTACATAAAATTATGTTTTGAAAAAGATAGATTCCACTACAAAAAATGGCAAATAACACAGGATTGGGTAGGTGATATCTAAATTCCCTTTCAGGATGTATGATTTTTTTAGAAATGAGCATTAGACACAAAATGTACATTTATCTCTGCCTGGAGTCCCACTAAAGTGACAGTAAAGAAATAAAGCTGAGATAAATCTACAGGAAAAAAAGGAATAGGAGGAGGCTGTTGGTGAATTTGAGAAGAGAGAAAACAGATGGGTGTGAGTGTAACTGATTTAGAAAACAAGTCTGAAAGCCAAGTGCCTACGATGTATATGGGAAGGAAGAGAGGACAAGAGAAGGACTAGGAGAAGCAAGCCAGTGGAACCCAGGATCTTGGAAAGGCTCAGAATTTGGAAGTCCCTGTTTCCTCTGAAGGCACCATGTGGATGAAGATGAAAATAGGAGGATCGATGACAGTGTGCATAGAGATCAAAGGATCCCAGTCCCCTTCCCTCCACTGGCATTCCCAGGGACTTCCTCTCCGCAGTCAAGGCAGAGACACTAGATTTGATTTTGGGGGATTAAATGAGGGCGGTGCCAGACATAGGGACACCAGGGACATGAAAGGGCAGGGTGACATGTTGTGATGAAAACCGGATGAAGTGGAAGTCTGCATGTTGGATGATGAAATCCCCAGGCACTGCCCCTGCTTGGCTCTGAAATACTGCAGAACAGCACGGACCCCCGCAGAAGGTATTTCTCTGAGAGTGCCCGTCTGGGAATCCTACAGGCAATGACATTCTCCCAACAAAATGGCAGGAGCAAACCCTTCCAGGTGATGATCACTGGATCCAGAGAAAGAGCTTAAATTGTTTTTTTATGTTTCATACTTAGATATAAACATATAGCTAAATGGCAGCTGATGGGGGGAAATCTAACAAAAAAGAGGGAAGTCAAAACAAAAATCTACAAAATACACAGGAAATAAACAATGTAGGGGAAATCTTTCAAAAAATTAATTTTTTAAAAAACTCTAAGATATTATCTCTAAGAAACAAGCAAACAAAAAGGAATATACAGAAAATAAGAAAGAACTCTTGAAATTATAATTTTCATAGTAAATTTTTTTAAAATTCAGTATAAAGTTTGGGAGATAAAGTTGAAAATTTCCAGGAATAAGTAAGTAAGTAAGTAAGTAAGTAAATAAATAAATAAATAAATAAATAAATAAATAAAATTAAAAAATGATCGGTCTAGGTGGTTCAGCATCTAATTAATAGATATTCCTGGAAATAAAAAAAATCAAAGAAATAAGAAAAATGTAGAGATAACAAAACAGATCATTTATAAGGTATCAGGAAAAAGAATGGGGTCTTATTTTTCAACAGTAGTAAAAGCTTTGTTGTCTAAGTTTTAACCTAGATTTTTTTTTTTTTTTTTTTTTTTTTTTTTACATATCCAAACCACCAATCAGGTGTGAGAGAGGAATTAAGACATTTTCAGACATGCAGTCTCAACAAATGAGGTCTCAGATATTTACTTTCCATGACTTTTCCTGGATGTTTCTAGAGGTTATGCTCCATCAAAAAATAGGAGTAAATCAAGAAAGAGTTAGACATGAACTTTAAATGATGGGGGATCCAACATAGGAGAGAGGTTAACAGGATTCCTAGAATGGCAGTAAAGGAAGGTTCCCCAGGTGACAGCTGGACAACAGGCTTGTAGAAAAATCCATTCTGATTGAAATTGGTCAGAAGGCTCCACATATAACGCCCTGGGTTTGACTATAATGAGAGTCATTTTCAGTTTCTTTGGCGAGTTAAGGATGAATTAGGAAGAAGTAATCAGAAAACTAAGTAATGTAAAAAACTTCAAGGCAATTATTAATTGAAAATTGGGAAAAACAGAAAAAAATTTAATCTGCATACACTTAAGGGTTCGTGTATAATGTTTACAGTCATAGTAATTCAAATATTGAATTATTTTAAAACTTTTATGACTATATTGAAAAAATGGATGTAGGAAAGATTTGAGAGTGGGAGAGAGAGAGAACCTGATCACAGAGATGGGGAAAAACAACAAAATTCAAATTCCCATTAGATATGGTGGCACAGGCTGTAATCTGAGATACTCAGGAGGCTGAGGGTCCCAATTTTGAGGTCAGCCTGGGTGACTTAGTGAGTCCCTGTTTCACAATAAAATTAAAAGGGTTGGAGATATAGCTCTGTGGTAAAGCATTTGGCTAGCATGCTTGAGGCCCTGGGTTCAATCCCAGTACCACTTACATAGACACACACACACACACACATGCACACAAAATTCAAATTCTTCATACAGCATAGTAGGATGTTCATACATTGTACAAAATATAAAATACACAATAGTTGTATAAATGTGATATTGAAAAACAAAAGTAAATATAAAAATAGTTAAAGAGCTGAATATGGTTGACTTTGGAGAATGGAACTTAGAAGTGAAGCAGGGAGCTGCTTTTTTTTTTTTTTTTTTTTTTTTAATCAAATTGTTAACTTTGGCTTTAAAAAGTGCCATGCTCTCGAAAAAAATAAAATACTTGGGAATCAATCTCACAAAAGAGGTGAAAGACCTCTACAATGAGAACTACAGAACACTAAAGAAAGAAATTAAAGAAAACTTTAGAAGATGGAAAGATCTCCCATGTTCATGGATAGGAAGAATTAATATTGTCAAAATGGCCATACTACCAAAAGTCCTATACAGATTCAATGCAATTCCAATTAAAATCCCAATGACGTACCTTACAGAAATAGAGCAGGCAATTATGAAATTCATCTGGAAGAATAAGAAACCCAGAATAGCTAAAGCAATCCTTAGCAGGAAGAGTGAATCAGGGGGTATCGCAATACCAGATCTTCAACTATACTACAAAGCAATAGTAACAAAAACGGCATGGTATTGGTACCAAAATAGAAAGGTAGATCAATGGTACAGAATAGAGGACATGGACACAAACCCAAATAAATACAATTTTCTCATACTAGACAAAGGTGCCAAAAATATGCAATGGAGAAAAGATAGCCTCTTCAACAAATGGTGCTGGGAAAACTGGAAAACCATGTGCAACAGAATGAAATTAAACCTGTATCTCTCACCCTGCACAAAAATCAACTCAAAATGGATCAAGGACCTTGGAATCAGACCAGAGACCCTGCATCTTATAGAAGAAAAAGTAGGTCCAAACCTTCAAATTGTTGGCTTAGGATCAGACTTCCTTAATAGGACTCCCATAGCACAAGAAATAAAAGCAAGAATCAACAACTGGGATAGATTCAAACTAAAAAGCTTTCTCTCAGCAAAGGAAACTATCAGTAATGTGAAGAGAGCGCCTACAGAGTGGGAGAATATCTTTGCCACTCATACTTCAGATAGAGTGCTAATTTCCAGAATCTATAAAGAACTCAAAAAACTCTACACCAAGAATACAAATAACCCAATCAACAAATGGGCTAAGGAAATGAACAGACACTTCACAGAAGATGTACAAGCAATCAACAGATACATAAAAAATGTTCAACATCTCTAGTAATAAGAGAAATACAAATCAAAAGTACCCTAAGATTTCATCTCACCCCAATTAGACTGGCGATTATCAAGAACATATGCAACAATAGGTGTTGGCGAGGATGTGAGGAAAAAGGTACACTCATACATTGCTGGTGGGGTTGCAAATTAGTGCAGCCACTCTGGAAAGCAGTATGAAGATTCCTCAGAAAGCTTGGAATGGAACCACCATTTGACCCAGCTATCCCACTCCTTGGCCTATACCCAAAGGACTTAAAATCAGCATACTACAGAGATACAGCTACATCAATGTTCATAGCTGCTCAATGCACCATAGCCAGAGTGTGGAACCAACCTTGATGCCCTTCAGTTGATGAATGGATAAAGCAACTGTGGCATATATATACAATGGAATATTACTCTGCCATGAAGAATGATAAAACTATGGCATTTGCAGGCAAATGGATGAAATCAGAGTATATCAAGCTAAGTGAGATAAGCCAATCTCAAAAAACTAAAGGACGAATGATCTGGCTGATAAGCGGATGAGGACATATAAGGGGGGGTAGAAGGGGTTAGTGTTAGGGTTAGTGTTAGGTTTAGGGTTAGGGATAAGGAGGGTGGTAAGAATGGAGGAAGGAAGGACTGTATAGAGGGAAAAGAGGGGTGGGAGGGGTGGGGGCAAGGGGAAAAAATAACAGAATGAATCAAAGAACATTGCCCTATGTAAATTTATGATTTTTAATTAAAAAAAAGAATAACAACAACAACAAAAAAAAGTGCCATGCTCTCTCATGCTAGGCAAGTGCTCTACCACTAAACTACATCCCATGCCTTTTTATTTTATTTTGAGATAGAGACTCGCTCAATTGCCTAGGCCTTGAGCTTGAAATCCTAAGTAGCTGGGATTACAGGTGTGTGCTTCTCTGCCCAGTTTAGGTATCTGTTTGATATGCTGATTTCATTTCCTTTGGATATACACCCAGAAGCTGGATCATATGATAGATTTATTTAGTTTTTAAGAAACCTCCATACTATTCTGCATAATATCTATACTAACTTATATTGCCACCATAAATTGCACAATTAAAATCATCATCATCATCATCATCATCATCATCATCATCATCATCATCATCAAAGAGCATTAGAAAGCAAAGAGCCCAATTCTGTTTTTCCATTACTTCATTGATATTCTTATCAGGGGTAGATTAGGAGTTTTGGATACCTTGATTAATAAAACTTAAATTGTAAAACAAAAAAATTACATGTACCTTGAAGTTAAAATAACTTCTTCCCAGATTGTCCCATTGCAAAATTCTGGAAAAAAATCACTGAAGCTGAATGTTTTAATTTGGAGTGCCCTTTTCTTGTGTCCTAGCATCTATTGGCACAATTTATAGGACATTTTAGTATTGACTTTGTGTAAACTGCTTAAGTGCTTGTTTTCTAAAACTGACCAAGCCAGGGAGCCCCTTAACCCTTCCACTGCTTCTTATGGCTGTGATGACCTCTTATGGTGACATTTGTGCTCTAGGGCAGTGGAGTCTAACTAATGCTGCTGCTCAGATTAAGGGGGTGCTTTTATTGTGACTGGTGGCATTGAAATGATGAGAGCACAGGCTTTTGAAATACCTTTCTAGGGAGGGAACTCACAGAATAATCCTTATTACTGAGGAGAAATTTGCTGCTCTCAGAGTGCCAAGCACTTTCCTGTCAGAAAAGACAATCTCTTGTGGTCGTACAGGAGATGATTGTTTAGGATTGCTCAGGTAGTTATATCTGCTTTGCTCTAACTACAGTTTTAGGAGACTCACAAGTTGTAATAATAGAGTTTATTAATCATTGTGGTCATTAATATATGTAAGAATGTTAACAAAATCCAAGGGATAATTCCCACTTAAATATGTCAGAGTTTAAGGCTTATCAGTTTGAAGTGAAACGTCTGTGAAATGAGATGACTTACTCATACTTCACTCATGTTCAGCATCAGATTATACATTTCCGAAATATCCAGTTGGAATACACACAGTGAAGCTCACCATCATATACATCCACAAGACTGGGATCCTAATTAGAATAAGATATATTCCATGCTTGTATAAATATATCAAAATAGATTCTACTTTCGTGTATAACTAAAAAGAATCCCAGCAGCTCGGGAGGCTGAGGCAGAAGAATCTTGAGTTCAAAGCCAGACTCAGCAAAAGTGTGGTGCTAAGCAACTCAGTGAGACCCTATCTCTAAATAAAATACAAAAAATAGGGCTAGGGATGTGGCTCAGTGGTTAAGTGCCCCTGAGTTCAATCCCCAGCACCCACCCCTACCCTACCCCGCAAAAAAGAAAGAAATGTGCAGTTGCCCATTGAGCATATTAAGATGTTAAGTATCTTCCACAAACTTCTGCAAGAGCTTCTCCAAACCCTCAACAAAAAAGAATAATAGAGATATCCTTTCTTGTGATTTGTAATGAGCAAAAGTGTTTTAACCTTGCAGCCCTGAAAATGTTGAATGCAGTGGTTTGACCCCATTCCAGATTTAGTTTTATTTTTACTTCAAACAGGAACAGTATATTTTTCCTTTCTTTATCACAAGTGAGTGACCTATGCATTAGAAAGTGTCCATTTGCATTCCAAGTTCAATGTATTTGTCTCCTCTATAATATCAAGTTCAGATTACATCAGTGATTCCCACAACTTGAGCACGTATCAGAATTATCTAGAAGCTTAAAACACAGGTCTGGTGTATCACCAAGAATTTGTATTTCTGACAATTTCTCATGTGATGTTAATGTTCCAGGTCCAGACACCACTTCAAAATTTCTCAGGGGAGTAAGGCTAGCTAGTCATAAACCAGACATTGAGTGATTCTAGGCAAACTCAGGAGAGAGAAGGAGGAGAGCATTTAAAAGGGAACTGGATAGACCAGAAACTAGGACCTGGATGGATAGCTAAGAATTAGACAGAGGCCATTTTACTGAGGGTAAATACTCTTAAACAATTTTTTCATAGCTAAGATGTGTAAGCTATATTTCCTTTTCCCTCCTTATCCTATAAATATTTACAAAGCTTATTTTTATGATAAGCCAGATGTCACAGAGTGATGAAGGAAACAAGGTCCCTGTCTTAATGAGTTCCCAGCCAGGAAGGCAGATAATCCTAGGGCACTGTAACTAGCACAGCCCACACAGCTAGCAAGGGAGATGGGGCGTGTCAGCGGAGGCGGGGCACTTCCACGTGAGGCAAGGCCCAGGAAGGCTGCAGAGAGGAGGAAGGTTTGTAATTCCTGCATCTGGGAAGACAGGGCAAGGTCAAATTCATTATAGTGTTCCCAGAGTCTAGCACATAGCATGACACAGAGTATTTTCAGTAATCATTTAAGAAGTTAATGGAAAGATAGGTGTGGAGTTGCCACGTGGGCAGGAAGGATTTGTGTTCTCTAGAAAGGATCAAGCAGGGCGAAACAACTGGATGTATTCATGGAACTTCTTATTGAGGAAGAGATTGGCGAACCCGGGTATACAATGCCAAGACCACAGAGAACCTCATGTGCCGGGTTAGGAGTCTGAACCTTATCCTGAGGGTTAGGATACCACTGGCTTTTCAGCAAAATCAGAAAAGTTCACCTTTAATAAACAATAAGGACAGTGCTTTAAAAGGAGTGATGTGAGATGGAGAACTAAAGGACTAAAATTACACAGCAGATCAAATATCACTATAGTAACTGTTCAGACCATCACCATTTAGTAGGAAAGACGGGTGACATCTGCCTTCATTTTCATTGAACTTTGTAGAAAGGAAAATTCTGTCTTCATATTTCCTAGTAACCACATTGTGAACCAAGGCAATATGTGAAGTTTAACATTCTTACGTGTTTGGGAAATTGGTTGTAGGTCTAAAAAGAGTAGTCAACAGCAGAATGATAAATGACCTTGGTAAACTGTATTTATAAAAGGCTTTGTACATTCAAACTGGATATTGGACAGAAGTAATTAGAATTTCACAGATGCTCCAAACCTCTCTGTTCATTAAGATTCCTTTAGTGTGTCGATATATCTGATCAATTTGGGTTTTTGGAAACTTTTGCCCTGAATTTCTTCCATTAACATTGGTATAATTAATGTCTACTAAATGATATGACTGATACAGACTAGAGAAGGCATCAGGGCTTCTGACTCCCTTAGAAACTTCCTTCGCTTAAGCCCATCAAACTTTAAGCTATTAAGTAGGATGACTGACAACCACTTAACCTTGTGCTGTTGTGTTTTTCATCTTGACAGAAAATAATTTCTCATAATAATTGAAGCAATTTCAACACAGTGTCTTATCTGTGGCTACTCACACATTTAAACCCTAGGAAAGGAGGGATACTTTGGATCATAAGCCACTTGGATCATTTTGATGTGGAGACACAATGTGATGGTCATTATCCCTTTTGTCTATGTCTTATAGAAATTTAAACCTCTCCAACTTCTTTAAAACTTGAAAGAATGAACAGATATAGAATTACTGGCAATTTACGGAGAACCTGCTGCATGTCTTCCACGTTGTCAGACACCTTCATTTGATAGATGTGTGGAGATGGAGTGGGGGCAGGGAAAGACCTCATAATATAAATAAGTCCCTACAACCACAGTATTAATCATCCTTATTACTACACTCTTAGTGAAGAATGTTCTGGGTATTCCTATTATCTAAGGGAAAAACTACCAGCAATAAAGTTTATATCTAAAAGAGAAACTGAGCAATCATTAATCCTACATTTCTTCGTTACTTCTACTTTATGGTTTCATTGAAGCTGATACATTTTGTACAGGGAGTGCTGCACATTGTACTGGGGTTACACAGATAACAGACTTGGGTCCTGTCCTTGAGGACTTTTGATTTCATAGTGGAACTTAAACAAGGGCCTAAATAACTATGAATAGACAAGAGTGTTCAGAAAACGGGAAGATAGCTTTAATGCGAGGGATAGAAGTCATGAAGGAAACTCTAAGAATCAGATAGCATCTGAGATAATTTCTGACACTGGATTTGATCATGAGGGGATAAGAATAGAGTCCATACAGTAGAAGAAGTTGGCAGCTTTTGCCTGGGAATGATAAGTGCTTCTATTTGGTGTTATTTGCTGAATCATCCCACTGGTGAATATGCCATGAATATCTAGTTAATTTTGACTTTTTTTTCAAATAAATAAGACGTTTTCCTAAGCCATAGGGAAGAAGTGAGGCTAAAAATAATGAATAAGGATTATTGTGAGGATAGATCTTAAAAATAATTGGAAAAGGTAGAAATGGTCCTTGCAGTGTCTTACGGAAGCATCTCTTGACTTTCACAGAAGCTAAGGAGTAGATGATGCAAGATAATTCTTTTTAAAATTTGTCTTCTGTGCTGCTGACTGTAGAGGGAGCATGTGCTTCATGTAGCAATTGTTACGATTGACACTGGTGAACCGTGAGACCCTGTTGGATGTTCTCACCTGGAGAGAGGCCACTTCAGTGGCAGCTGGTGGTGGACTGTGTGGAATGCCTGCTTGCAGAACCAAAAATCTTGGCCCTGGATCTGCCTCGCTAAATGCTCAGCGAGACTGGAGCTCCACGTGAGCTTAGGAGAAGTGGTGGGAATGCAGATCCCCTGTCATCCACTCATCCCCAGAAGCAGTGCAGTCATGCTTCTGAGGGTATGTGATTGCATGCAGCATGGGAAGCATCATCTCGCCTGCCTGGGCGTGAAGGTTGCTAGTGAGCCGTACTAAGTGAGCAAATTAACCTGAACATTGGAACTTTAGAGACTGCCTGTTGTGCAGGGAGAATATCAAGCTGTTTCTTTCTGGCACTAATTAGACACCAAACCAATTGCTTCTTGAGGCCACTCTGGTTAGATCAGTAAAGGAATTTTTGTCCAGTTACTTTAAAGTACTATTAAGTTATTTATGTGAAAAGTTAGAAGTGCACAGAAGGCTACATTTGCCTGCAGAAACTTAATTATGAAGTATATATCAGGCACAGAAACATTGCAGGGTACACAAAGGAACATCAGATGTAGTTTCTGTTTTCAAGGAATTTGCAGATTAATAGGAGTGTTACTCTCGATCAAATGATTAGAACTCCAGATAGCTCACAGTGAATTCCCAGATGAATGAGGCAGATGGAATGGGATAGACCAGTGGTTCTCAAACTCTAGCAGGCACTATGCCCAGAGGTTCTGATTCACTAGCTTTGGGGTGGAGCCCAGGAGTCTGCATTTTAACTCGTCCTGGTGCTATTGGTGCTGCTGGTCCAGAAACCACCTATGAGAACCATCATGATAGAACAACAGGAACGGAAGTGCTCTGCTCTCACCACCAGCTAAGGCTTTAAAGGGTGCTTGCTCATTTGTGATACATTTTAATAAATTGAACCAAGTTTTCAATAAAAGTGCCTCACATTCAATTTTTAATATTTATGACACCCTTGGAGAGATTGTTATTTACAACCTAGGAAAAGCTTTTCTTTCAATATTTAGGTTATTATTAACTGGAAAGAATAAAGAGTGCTTTGACCCAACAAATCTACATCACGAATCCTAAAGAAACAATAAAATTTGTTTATTTCCGCTCTACCTAAGAAAGAAAGAAACAATCAGAGTTGTGTGTAAAGATAAACCTACAGGGCTACTGATGGCAGTGTTGTTTATAATAGTGAAAAATTGGGATCACAATAAATGCTTAGTAATGGGGGCTTGTACAGCTTCTAAAATAAAAAAACATTATACAGTTTATTTTTTTAAATGATAGTGTAGAGGCTGGGATTGTGGCTCAGTGGTACAGCACTTGCCTAGTAGGCATGAGGCTCTAGGTTCAAGTCCCAGCACCATAAAAATAAATAAAATGATGGTGTAACTACATATTCATTGGCATAAGTGTTGTTATAAACTAACGAAGTATGCAAAACTGCAGTTGATTCATACTTTCACACACACACGCACACAAAAAAAAAAAAAAAAAAAAAACAAACACATATGCACACACAATTTGGAAATTCCAAAGCATTGATAGTGATTTTTCTCTGTATGGGTTTCTTTTTCTGTGTTTTCTAATTTGTCTGCCATGAACATGGACAACTTATGTGATTATTTTCAACTAAAGAGAAGAAAGTACTGATATTCTTAAGTATTTCAGTCAGTCTGGATTCCAGCCCAACTTACTGCTACAGAAAAGCAGGTTTTGTTTATAAAGCTAAGATTTTCCATGTTGGAAGCCTAGAATAATTAAATTCCCAAGACACAGGCTACTGTCTCTATAGGGAAGGAAAAAGGAAAAATTATAGGATCTGGCTTCCACGAATCTCTTCTTCACTTGCATCCACATTTAATTGCTGCATGTCAGTGCCAAACCAGACACTTCCTTTTTTCTTTTTATTTGATAGGTGCTATTCTTAGAGAAGCATCTTCTGGCTTATTCAAAAGGAATCAAAAAGTTTTCAGATCCCTGAACTGTTGTTGTTTTTAATCGTCTATAAAATTCAGCTGAATATTTGTAGTGGGAAATAACCATTTAGTAAAAACAGACAGTTTGTAAAATTCCCATCTTTTAGTATTCATTGTCTCCCCTATGAGATGACAGGGGAGTTTACCCTTCCAAGCTGACCCACTTTCTTCCAACTATTTAACGTTGGCATAGATGGTGGGTGCTGTTTATTCATTACGAAGATCCCTATGCAAAGCACTGTGATGGGGGTGCTCCAGGGAAGAGGGAGGCAGTGTAAATTCACTGTGGGCCTTTGCTAACAATAATGTATCTCTATATATGTGATTGCATTTAATTTTTACTAGAGCCCTAGAAAGTAGGGGTTGTTTTTCCTCATAATGAGGAAACTGAGTTATAGTTTCATTACTTATTGAACAAAAATCTGAGTCAGAACTCAAATCCAGGTCTTCTAAGCCAGCTCACATATTCATGCTAATATGCCCCAGCTCCCTTCCTAGTGGAAAGCCCCTGAGGTTGTTCCCTCCTAGACCATATTCTTCCACCTCCTGTTGGCTCTTTCTTCTCTAGACTCCTGATGTCACTTGGCTTTGATACAGCTGCTGCTGCTACAGGGTTGATGACAACTTCCTTATGTGGTGGCATCTGCCCTGTGACAATAAAAACAATTCTCTGAAAAATATGGGGATGGACATGGAGTGCTAGGAATGGTCACATCATCATGTCTGTTATTGCTCTTGTCTAATCCTCAACTCATCAGAGGAACCAAGACAATCATCTTCACAACTCCCCTCAACCCCAGGAGCATGTTTCTGGGGCCTGGGTTCTTCAGAAAGGAGTCTTTAACACAAAATTGAGTGGGCAGGAGTGCCCTTGGGATAGACCACTGGTGATAAAACGTGAACGATGCGGATGGAGCAGAGAGAGAAACGAGCAGTGATACAGGCCTGGCAAACCTTAGCCAATCCCATGGGGAATTCTGGACCCATCAGAGTTGTCTGAATAGACAAAAATGGTCAGACTTTCTACCTCTACCATGATCAGTCATAAGTGGAGGCCACCTGGAAGGTCATGGCTTTGGGTGAGAAAGCTTTCTACAACTGAGGCAATTCCTGAAGAGGCCACAGCCACAGGCTTACTTGTTTACATCACTCTTAACGGCTGGGGTAGCAAGCCCTTCCTTGAAGGGGCCGGGGAACAGTGCCTCGCCATCCCTGGGGCATTGAGGTAACATGATGAAAATAGCAATCAGCTTTTCTTTGTCTTTTTACATAATTTTATTGCCATCTTAATGTTCACTCTCATCACAGAAAGGCTGAAGAAAAAATCTCCACAAAGGTTGAGTCAGCCATTCCTCTCATCAGAGTAGAACAGTTTTCACAACACCCTGCGAATTCATGACCCTATCCATGATAAGCTGTAGGGCTGTCATCTGGAGGGGTGGAGAAATAGGATGGCAGATGTAATGATATCCCCAAATTTCAACCTTTCTGAGGGAGGGATTTGTCTGATGATCTGATTTTGCAAAATCAACACATAAAAATGCTTATTTTATTGTGGGGCATTCAAAAGAGCATTCCTTTGGGATTCAGTAGACCATAGCTGTAGTCCTAGCTCTGCCACCTTGGGTGAGACAGATAGCGTCTCTTGGTCTCCCCATCTGTAAAGCTGAAGGAATTTGACTTGAAAAGTTCTTTGGTTGTCCCCAGCTCAGTATCATATTGCTTTCCCCTCACTGGGGCCAGGGATCAGCCAACTATAGCCAAATAGCTCATTGCCTGTTTTTGTAAATAATGTTTTACTGTAACATAGCCATGCTCATTTCTTTATTTATTTCTTATGATTGTTTTCATGCTCTCACAGTGGAGTGGAGTCATTGCAACTGGTCTGAAGTCTGAAATATTCACTACCTGTCCCTTTATAGAAAAGTTTGTTGACCCCTGGTCTAGGTGAATCTTCTATCAGGTTCCATTCCAAGAAGTTGGAGGAGAAATGTGGAGCATGAGACCATGCCTTTGCTATCATTTGGACAGAGTGGTGTCTATCAAGCAACTACTATTTCTTGAATGTGCCTGAGGAAATTGAGAGAAAGAGAGAGTTAAAGGAGATTAGAGGGGAAGCATTTAGTGCACCAAAGGCAGTGTCTGTAAGGAATCCTGAGTAAGCAACGTCCCAGGTGCTTAAGTGAGATCTTGTTTGCCAAAATATCCACCCCTGCAGTCCCTAGATCAGCTTTTTATTACCCACATGCAGGTTTGGCAAGGAGGTCAAACACAGGTTTTGTTTTATGATCAAGGTTATTTGTCCAGCAACTAAAATGAGTAAAGAGCAATTTCAGAAGGAAATTTTGAAAGAAATGAAAGAAGAGTCTCTCTCTGCTGGCAAAATGTCAAACCATCAAGTTGTCACTTCTATGAGGAAAATAGCTCTGCTGGTAAGAGATGATAGAAGTAGGAGGATTCCTGACAATATTATTATTATGAGTTGTGCTTTGCATTGTTAAAAAACACAGCTTCTGGATGCTTAATGCCTCTTCATATCATTTTATTTTCATCTCATTGTCAAAACATCTCCATGGGGTAGAGTCAAGTGTTATAATCCTTGTCATTCTATATTTTACAGGCGAAAAAAGAGACTTGAGGGTGATTTTTCCTGATGTTTCAGGCATTTGTTGTTGACATTTATTTTTGGTCCCAGCCATTTGCATTTTAGTATTTGGTCCCTTTGATTGCTCTTTATCTTTGTTTGTTTAGATATTATCTCCCCTTTTTTTTTTTAAATTGACCTAGTTCAAATATTTATTTTTATAATTTTTCTTTCTTTTTTTTATTGTAAACAAATGGGATACATGTTGTTTGTCTGTTTGTACATGGGTTAAAGACATACCATTTGTATAATCATAAATTTACATATGGTAATGTTGTTTGATTCATTCTATTATTTTTTCCCTTCCCCCCCACCCCTCCCACCCTTCTTTTCCCTCTAAACAGTCCTTTCTTTCTCCATTCTTGTCCCCCTCCCTAACTCTAACCCTACCCCTAACCCTAACCCTAACACTAAGTCCCCCCACCCTCCCCCTTATATGTCATCATCCACTTATCAGCGAGATCATTCATCCTTTAGTTTTTTGAGATCGGCTTATCTCACTTAGCATGATGGTCTCCAATTTCATCCATTTGCCTGCAAATGCCATAATTTTATCGTTCTTTATGGCTGAGTAATATTCCACTGTATATATATACCACAGTTTCTTTATCCACTCATCAATTGAAGGACATCTAGGTTGGTTCCACAATCTGGCTATTGTGAATTGAGCAGCTATGAACATTGATGTGGCTGTGTCTCTGTAGTATGCTGATTTTAAGTCCTTTGGGTATAGGCCAAGGAGTGGGATAGCTGGGTCAAATGGTGGGTCCATTCCAAGTTTTCTAAGGAATCTCCACACTGCTTTCCAGAGTGGCTGCACTAATTTGCAGCCCCACCAGCAATGTATGAGTGTACCTTTCTCCCCACATCCTCGCCAACACCTGTTGCTTGTATTTTTGATAATCGCCATTCTAATTGGGGTGAGATGGAATCTTAGGGTAGTTTTGATTTGCATTTCTCTTATTACTAGAGATGTTGAACATTTTTTTCATATGTTTGTTGATTGCTTGTACATCTTCTTCTGTGAAGTGTCTGTTCATTTCCTTAGCCCATTTGTCGATTGGATTATTTGTATTCTTGGTGTAGAGTTTTTTGAGTTCTTTATAGATTCTGGAGATTAGTGCTCTATCTGAAGTATGATTGGCAAAGATATTCTCCCACTCTGTAGGCTCTTTCTTCGCATTGCTGATAGTTTCCGTTGCTGAGAGAAAGCTTTTTAGTTTGAATATATCCCAGTGGTTGATTCTAGCTTTTATTTCTTGTGCTATGGGAGTCCTGTTAAGGAAGTCTGGTCCTAGACCAACAAGGTGAAGATTTGGACCTACTTTTTCTTCTATAATCTGCAGGGTCTCTGGTCTGATTCCGAGGTCCTTAATCCATTTTGAGTTTAGTTTCGTGCATGGTGAGAGATATGGGTTTAGTTTCATTCTGTTGCATATGGATTTCCAATTCTCCCAGCACCATTTGTTGAAGAGGCTATCTTTTCTCCATTGCATATTTTTGGCACCTTTGTCTAGTATTAGAAAATTGTATTTATTTGGGTTTGTGTCTGTGTCCTCTATTCTGTACCATTGATCTACCTGTCTATTTTGGTGCCAATACCATGCCGTTTTTGTTACTATTGCTTTGTAATAAAGTTGAAGTTCGGGTATTGAGATTCCCCCTGCTTCATTTTTCCTGCGAAGGATTGATATCTCCCCTAGTACACTCTATGCCTGTTCATAGAAGGTTAGAATTGAGGGAAGTTTAATGAAGTCACTTAAATACAAAACGAGGAAACTGAGGCCAGGGAAGTGGTCTGAAGGCCACAGAGCTATTGAGAGTAGATCCAGAATAGTAACTGTGGCCCCCTAAAGGCTAGTGCTTTTTCCATAGACCCTTACTATACTTCTTGTATTCCCTGTGCCTTGCCTAGTATTTGGCTTTTATGGGTTAGGATCCTAGCTACTATTTACATTGCCTTTGATTTTAACTCTCACCCATTAAGCATAATAAACTAAAAAAAGTGAGCAAATTAAGCAGAAGGGAGAAAATAATAAAAATAGAATGAAATAAATGAAAAAATTATAGAAAATAATAGACATGAATGAAGCAAAAGTTGATTATAAAAATAATCAACAGAATTAACAGATTTTACTGATACTGATGAAGAAAGTAAGAGAGAAAACTCACATTAGTAAATCAGTAATGAAAAATGAAATGTTAGTACCAACTTAAAAAAAAAGAATTATAAAGTATCCTATGGACAGTATACCAACAGATCAGACAACTTAGATGAAATGGGCATATTTGTAGAGAGATACAAATTACTGAAAGTGATTAAAGAAGAAATAGAAAATTGGAATAGGCCTATCATGGGTAGTAGTAATCAAAATAGTAATTTAAAAACTTCTGACAAAGGAAATCCCAGGCTCAGATGGCCTCACTGGTGAATTCTACCAAACATTCAAAGAAGAATTAATATCATCCATTCTGAAATTCTTCTGAAAAAAAAATGAGGAAACACTTCTCGACTCATTCTGTGAAAGCAGTATTATTGCCCTAATGTCAACACAAGGCAAAGACATAACAAGAAAAAACAAAGCTACTTACCAATATTCATTATAAATATGTATATGAAAACTACCAACAAAATACAAGCAAGGCAAACCCAGAAACATAACAAGAGTTATACTGACCAGGTGACACTTTTTTCAGGAATACAAGGGTGACTTAATATCAGAAAATAAATTAATGTCGTACACCATGTTAACAGAATAAAAGGAGAACGTTATATGGTCATTGCAATAGATGAAGAAAAGGCATTTGGAAAAAATTTTACACATTTTCTCATTAAAAACACTCAACAAGCTAGGAACAGAAGAGAACCTCTAAAACCTGATAAAGGGTATCTATGGGGGGAAAAGCCTTTAACAAATTCTTAATAGGGAATGTTTTTCCCCTTCAATAAGGAATGAGATAAGAATTTTTTCTTTTACCACTTTTTACCACTTTTATTTAACATTGTACTAGATATTCTAGGTGAAGAAAAGAAATAAGAGAAATCCAGATTATAAAGTAAGAACTAAATTATCTCTTTGCAGATACCATGATCTTATATATAAAATATCCCTATAAAACCATCAAAAAACTATTAAAACTAATAAATAAATTCAAAAGGCTATAGGGTACAAAATAAATATGCAAAAATCAATTGTATTTCTATATGTTATGGGGAAACATGTTTAAAAATGGAACCTTGCTGCATGTTTGTAGTCCTGATTTTTAGGAGGCTGAGGTGGGAGGGAAACTGAGCCCAGGAGTTCAAGAGAAGCCTGGCCAACATAGTGAGAGACCCCATCTCAAAATACAGGCAGAGAAGGAGGAGAGGAGGAGGAGGAGAGAAAATGATTAAGAAAATAATTCCACTTAAAGAATAAAATTTATGCAATATATGCTCTGTGCTGAACCAAACTTTGGAAATACAAAGATGAACATGGGCAAAAATATTTGTGGATTTTATCTCTGTTTAATCTCAGATTATTAAAAAAAACCTACAATTCAACAAGAAAAAGATCACTAGCTCAATTTAAAAATAGGTTGAAGAGTTGAATAGAATTTCTCCAAAGAAGATCTACAGATGGCCAGTCACTACATGAAAATATGCTAAACATTAAGCAGTTATCAGGGAAATGAAAATCAAATTCACAATGAGTTACCACTTTGTGCCCATTAGGATAGCTATTAAAAACAAACAAAAAGGGAAAATAGCAGTGCTGGCATGTTGTAGAGAATCCTTGTACATGGATGGTGGAAATATAAACTGCTGAAATCTCTGTGCAGGTATAAAACAATTTGGTGGCTCCTCATTAAGATAAACAGAATTACCATGTAACTCAGAAATTCTACTCCTAGGTATGTACCATGAAAGTAAAAATCAGAAACTCAAAGAGATATTTGAAAGCCAATGATCTTTATTCATAATAACCAAAACATGGAAACAGTCCAGTTGATCATCAGCAGATGAATGAATAAACAAAATGTATTATATACGTACAATGGAATACTATTCACCCATAAAAAGGAAGTTCTGATACATGATACAACATGGAATTGAGATAAACCAGATACAAACAGTCACATATTGTCTGTTTCTTCTCTTATAAGGTATTTTGAACAGTCAAATATATAGAGACAGAAAGTAGCTTAGAGACCACCAGCGACAGGAAGGTGAAGAAAATGAGGTGTTATTGTTTAATAGTCAAAGAGTTTCTGTTTGAGATGATGAAACATTTTTAGAAATAGTGGTGATGGTTGTACAGTATCAATGTAATTAACACTTTTGGATTATAAACATAAAAGGAAATTTAAATGTTTTAAAAAAGATGAACAGGACATGATTTCTGAGCTCAAAGAGCTTATTAACTAGTTGGAAAGGGTAAGGGAGAGATTGACATTGATAGCTAAGAGTATTAAAATGCAAAATGTGGCAAGTAGCCACTCAACTAGCACCCAGTTCAGGGGTCACAAAGAGTGGTTATTCACCGAGTGATGTTAACTAGGCAGCGTAGAGCAGGTGGCCAACATCCAGGACTATGAAATAGAGCAAGGCTTGGTTTCAAGTTCCAGCCATGGAATGTACCCATTGCATAACATTGCTCAAGTTATTTAATGTCTTAATACCTCACCTTCCTCACTGAAAAATGTATCTATTTCCTAGGAACCTTACCTAGATGATACAGGTGAAATGTTTAGCCCAGGATCTGGTTTAGCCATTATTATTATTGATTTAGTGGTGGTTTGCTTTTTCCTTGTTAATGATGAATCAGAATGAATCTGGATAGAAATCAAGTCTGCAAAAGCAATAAACAGATTCAAAGCCTGAAATAAAACTTACACTTCTGAATCTGGAAGACAAAGGGACATAAGATGGAAAGGTGGGGTGAAGAATTGAAGGATAAAACCAAGGAAAGGGAAGAACAGTGGAGAGCAGACCAGAGAGCCCGGGAGGAGAATTTGAGGAAGTCTGAATGACTAGGGGGAGGAGTGGACCTGGCTGACAGGAAACTCAGTGGAACTAGTGGTTTTGACATCTCTCTGTAGCTCTGTTTTCATAAAAGTTCCCACTTGTTCTGGAAAAGGGAGTAATGGGGATGAGGAAAAGGAAGCAAATGCTCAAATTGTCCATGTGACCTTTCTCCCACCATTTTCTTTCTAGAATTCTGAATCCTAAGTTTTTTTTTTTTTTTTTTTTCTTTTTAATGTCAATCAATGGTCTGAGATCTGAGCACAGCGACACTCTCCTCTGCTCAGACAGCGTGGCAATGGACATTCTCCCTGTGTATTATTGGGGTTGTCTCCCCTCCTAGGGAGCAGCCAGCCTGAGCAGTGAGTGAGTAGAAGAAAGTTACAAGTGGCAGAGCAGAGTGGTCAGTTTTACACGTACCACTTTTTTTAACTGGTGATTGAATCCAGGGGCATCTCCAGCATCCCCCTACTCCCTCTTTGGAGTCAGGGTTCCACCAGCCTGGACTGTAACTTGGGATCATCCTGTCTCAACCTCTTAAGTCACTGAGATTACAGGCATGCATCACTATACACAGCTACACATACCACTTTTAAAAAATCATCATTGTCATTGGTAAGAGCTGTGTCTGGTGGTTAGTCAGTGGATATTCTTTAGTTTTAGAAACTGACAGAAGAAAAATACTGCTTAAGGAATACTTCTTACCAGGATTCACTGTTCTTTAGAAAAAGATGGAGATGAAGCAAAAACAAAGGCCATCAAAAGTAGATAGATGGTGGCTAGATCTTTGGTGGGAGAGGGTGTGTGAAGTTATTGTAGGAAATGGTTGAACTCACAAGCGCACCTAAAATAGTATCTGTCTCACACATAGATACTATTTTTCAAATGTATGACAATTCTCTTATTAGTAAAGAGAAAATTAATTTAAAAAATCAACTTGGGAATTAAGGATTCACCTATATTTAAGCAAAATCTTTAAGAAAGCCAAGCTCTGGAATGAGGCCTTCATGGGTATGTGAGGAGTTCAATTACATAGGACCCTGGGTTCAGGAGGGACCCCACCCTTGGAGCTTAATGAAACTTTATCTTTGAATTTGTGCTTTGTGAGTGATGCTCACAATGGTCCAATGGAATATATGCCAGGATTTTAAAGCCTTGTTGATGTGCTGTCTCACTTCTAGATCCCTTTCGGGGAAGTGTCCTCCATCAGCCTCTCCCTAAACCTAGCCTGGTGACCACTGCCATCTCCATCTTCAGAGGGGTGTTGGGCACAAGTAGGGAAGAGTCAGGGTCATTCACAGGCTATGTCTGCATTCCCTTTGAGAATATCTCTAGCTCACGTCCTGCGTGGGCAAGGGAAAGGGTTCCTGTCAGAGGGATGGACTGGCTGTGATATAAAAACTGTGAAATTTATATATCAGAAATATAAGACAGACGGCAAGAATATTTTAAGAGCAGGGCTGTGACCAGTTGGGCTGTCCAGAAGGGTCTGGCTCTAACAAAGGAAGAAACCCCCGCTTACTTTATTTATATTGGTACAGATCAAAAGCAACTGGTAGAAGCTTCTTTGAGAAAAACAAGATAGGGGTTGGGGTAAGCAGGCCATTTGGTTCTGGTGGGTCACTCCCATCTCCACTGAGCAGTGAGCTAACACAGGATACCACATGACTCAGGTGTTCTCAAACAGTGGATATCTGACTGTGAGTTCCTAAGGCCAGGCATTCCTGGTTAATGGCTCAAACTTCGCCTGGTTCTCATACCAGTCATGGATGGCTTCCTGCAAGTATTCTGGTTCTGAGGGAGAGGAACATTAAATACTCAGGAGAAAAAGAAAAAAAAAAAAAAAACACACCATGACAGGTGCAGAAACAGATGTAGAAGAAAGAAAACAGCTTTCTCTTGCTCTCTGAACAAGAAGCCCTATATGGCCACTTAGCACTGGATGCCATAAGTTTTGTAGCTGGCCTAAGAGCTTTGTTACTCAGTGTGGTCCCAGGACCAGTAGCACTGGTATTACTTGTAGGTTTATTAGAAATAGAGAATCCCCAGCTCTGTTCAGACCTAAATCAGAATTTGCTTTTTTAACAGTATCTCTGGGTGATTCACATCACATTAAAGTTTGAGAAGCAAATCACACTCTGGGATTTAATAACCGATTAGATGATGTCTTCAGTTCTAGCCCCAGTTGTTTTATCTTTGTTAAATGTGTTGTCCTTTCCTCTGACATAAAGCAATCACTGTTCATATTAGAAGGTGAGATAAAGAGGTCAGAAAACTGGCCAGTATGGAACACTGAGCCCCAAGCATTGCCCACTCTGTTGCTTGGAATTATATTTCCCCTGTTCTATACCCTTGGGTTCAAGGCTTAGTATCTTTCCTAGCAATGCTGAGAGCCTTCTGATGGGAACAGCGGCCAGCTTAAAATAACCTGCAGCTCTCCTAGAAATTGGTTTGACCTTTATTTGCATAAGCCTTCAGACTGTGCCAGCATTCTCTGGGAGACTGGAAAGCAGCGCTTACCTTTCCTTCTTGTCAGGGCTGGTTTTTGAGCTCACATGAGGGTTACTTGACATGGTGTGGTTTAGTAACTTTTCAGGTCCTAGGCAAAATGTTTGTAGAAAGCAGCCCACATGAATATGGAGTGGACCTCTAAGCCTTCCTCCCCACCCCGCAGGTCTTCCCTGGGAATAAGTAGCTGTTCTGGCCAGAGCTGGTGGGAAGGTGAGAGCTGAGATGATGCTTCTGTTCAATGACAGTGAGTGCTGAGGCAGGTTTCCCTCCCAGGAATGGAGAAAGGGGAGCAGTCTCTTTGGACTTGTGTCTTTGACATGGTCATGTACTAAGAAGAATGGGTTGTTTAGGGAACTAATGGTAGTGTGCCCTGTTCAAAGTCATACCTGTTGATCTAGCCTGGGGATCTAGCCTGAGGAGAGCTCAGGATTTTTACAAAATTAAGCAGCAAAATAGTCATCTCAATGGTATCAAAGTGGAAGGCATGCCTTCAGGGAATGTGCAAAAGGAGGATGTATTAGAAATTAGCATTAGATTTTTCACATTTAAAAATGTGAAAGAATAAAATCCTTCACTAATATGTAAAATGGAGACTGGTCCCAGCTTCCTTGGTTGGTCCTTAAATCAGACAGTATTATATGAGATCCCCTGAAAAAAGAGCAGGAATTTCACAATATGGGTCTCTTCTCTGACATAGCAACTGCATGGATATAACTTATAAATTTATATAATTAGAGCGAAAGAGAAAGAAAGAAACTGAAACTGGTTTGTAAGTGAGAGCTCTGTGCTCCTAGATTTTTACCGATGAGGTATAAGGCCCCCAGCTCAAGGAGCACAGGGACTGAATTTTAGACCAAGCTCTCTGAATTACCCTGAGCCCTCATAAGCCAGGTTTAGTTTCTTCCCTTCCCTCCTTCATTCCCTCCTTTCCCCCCCCCCTCCCTCCCCCCCTCTCTCTCTCTCTCTCTCTCTCTCTCTCTCTCTCTTTCTCTCTCTCTCTCTCTCTCTCATCTCTTTCTCTTTCCTCCCTTTCTTCCTTTTCAGTACTGAAGACAATCCAAAGCCTCTACCACTGAGCCACACCCCCAGCCTTTTGTAAGATTTATTTTGAGACAGGGTCTCACTAGTGCCCAAGGCTGACCTTCAACTTGCAATGCTTCTGCCTCAGCCTCCTGAGTAGCTGGGACTCCAGTCAGGTTTCATTTCTTAATGGAAAGTAGTGCTGCTTCAGTTAGTGGTCTGTTTCTTTTCCTGGAATCCCAACATGTTTTCTGAGGGTTTTCCTAACATCTCAGCTTTCATTAACAACTCCTTACCTTCCCAACCTAACTTTGGACTTCTACTCCATTCTGCTAGAGTTCAAGGCTGCAGATGACCTGCTAGTCAGCTTTCTGCTTTCTGTTGCAAAAAAGCTGATGGTCAAGTGTAAGATTATCATAAAGGAAAGCTAAGTGTATTAGAAAAGTTCCTAGTTATTTAAATGAATATCTATACCTGCTAAATGACAATGACTGAAGGCTCCCCAGGAATGTTTGCTTATCTGTAAAGACATTTCCCTCTGAGGTTTCTAGTATAAAAAATTCATCTCTTAAATAAGGATATTCTATTTAATTTTAGTAATCCTTTTTGAGAGAGGCTTGGTCCTATAATTCCTTGTACATATTGAAACTGTAAATAATCTTATCATTTGAAATAAATCTCCTTAATGTGCATGTTATAATTGAATTCATCTCTAATTAATGTATTATTACCTGTGACAAAGGTACATTAGCTTCTGTTCTGATTGCCCTTGAACATCACCTTGAGGTTGGAGGAGTGCTGATGAAATCAGTAAGGACTGTGAATTGATTTTCAGACACAAGGACCATTACCAGCCTGGCTGCGGACATGTCTCCAGGACCAGCTATTTTCAACAGCACAATGGCCACGACCAAGATGCAACACATGAGGGAGTGAGTAGCATGTTGCCTGACCCCTACCAGAGTGCAGTATTAGAACGTACTGACCAAGTGTGTGATTGAGTCAAGCAGTGCTGTCTTAGTCCCTTTCAGCTGTTAGGACAAATTGCTTGATACTGGATAATTTATAAAAAGCATAAATTTACTTCTCACAGTTCTGGAGGCAGGGAAGTTCAAGAGCAGGGTGCCAGTGGTTTTCAGGTCTGGTGATGACTGGCTCTCTCTGCTTCCATGATGGTGCCTTGTTGCTGCTCCTTACATAGTGGAGGGTAGAAGGGCAAAAGAGAACTGTGTCCAGACGCACAGAGCAGAAACTTGAGGCAGTGCTGAGCAACAAGACCCATGATCCCTCCATGGACACCATTCTACCTTGAAGGCCTGGCATTCTGGGCCTGTGTTGGGGCAGCAACCTTGGGATCACCCTTCCATTGTCTTGATGAATAGCACCTGGCTTCCTTCTCCCCGCGTAGATCTCCTTGGTATTCTCTCCCAAACACACTCTTTTATTCTTTACATGGTCAGACTGAGAATTTTCCAAATCTTTAAGTTCTCCTTCCGTTTTGATTAAAATTCCATCTTTAATTCATTCCTCTCATCTCACAATTTATTGTTAGCAGTCTAAAGAAATCATGCAACACTTTCAACACTTTGCTTAGAGATATCTTCTGGTAAATACCCTACTTCATCACTGGCAAGTTTTGCCTTCCAAAATGCTGTAGGACATGGACACAGTTCAGCCAGATTCTTTGCTACTTTATAACAGGGAGAGCCTTTTCTTCAATTTCCCATAACAACATCCTCATTTACCCCCTAGACTGTATCAAAATAGTCTCTACTGTCCATAGTTTCTACCCAGTGTTCTGTTCACAATTAGATCATCTCTAAGAAGACTGAGCTCTTTCCATAACTTTCCTCTTCCTCCAAGCCCTTGCTAGAATGATACTTCATAGTTTAGCCTCTACCTACCACCCAGTTTCAAAGCTGCATTCATATTTTCAGGTATTTGTTATAGTAACACACCACTGCTTTGTACCAAATTCTCTGTCCTCTTTTGCTGCTATAACAAAATACCTGAGACTGGGTAATTTGCAAACAGTGTAAATTTGTTGTTCACTGGTATGGAGGTTTGGAAGTCCAAGGTCAAGGCATGAGCAGGTTTGCTATCTGGTGAGGGGGTCAGCTTTTGCTTCCAAGATGATACCTTGGAGAAAAGGGCAAAGGGTTCCCCCTAGACCTTTTGTAAAGTCTCTAAACCCATTCTTGTAAGATGGAACCCCCATGGCCTAATACACTCCTGAAAGGCTCCACCTCTTAATACTCTTGCATTGGGGATTAAGTTTCAACATGAATTTTGGAAGGAACACAAACAATTTAAACCATTACAGATAGTATTCCATTTGGTCTCCTCAAAAATACAGTTGAACTCCCTACATGCAACAGTGGATGGAAGAAGCAAAAGATCTCGGGAAAAGCGCAAGTTCCCAAGGAAGAGATACTTGTCCTCCTAGTCCAACATCTCACATACAACCCATGTCTCTAGATCAGAGGTTGGCAAACTTTCCCTGTAAAGGAATAAACTGTAAATATTTAAGGATCTGCAGGCCTATGATTTGTCACAATTACTCAACTCTGCTATTGTAACACAAAAGCAGCCGTGGGCAATATGTAAATAAATGTACATGATTATGCTTCAGAAAAATGTTATTTTGAGGCTGATATGTGAATTTCATATAATTTTCAGCTATCACGAAATATTCCTATTTAATTTTTTTGTGTGGTACTGGTAATTGAACCCAGAGCCTTGTGTGTAGTTGTCAAGAGTTCTGCCACTGATTTACACCCCCAGCCTCACCCCTTTTTTTCAACCATTTGAAAATGTAAAAATAATTCTTAGCTCGTAGGAGGTACAAAAACAGATGGTGGGCCATATTTGGCCTGGAGGCTGTATACTTTGCCAGCCCCTACTATACATGTTCCAACTCAGGAATTTCTCTCTAAAATCTACTACCTATATTGATTCTGATTGAATAATTAGGAAAGTTTGGCAATTATTTTGGTTGATTTGCGTTTGCATTGACCTTGCAATATAACATATTGTCATTCAGGCTATTGTTTGAAAGCAAAGGAGAAAAAAATAATGCTGAAAATTATTTCCAAACCTAAAACTTTTAATAGGTTTAGACACTTATTGTTTTCAAGCCCTGCCTATATCACAGTGGTCTCAGTAACATGGTTACCATGGCAACAAGTGATTCCCAGAAATTGGAAGTGAGGGATTTTGGAATAATCTTTCCTATCTCTACTTACCTCCACTGCTTCTTGATAGGACAAGATAATGCAGAAGAACTTACTAATCTCCCAGTTGATAATCTTTAAAGAGAACAAAAGCAGCTCACTTATTTCATCCTTAGAAAGTTAATAATATGGTGTCATATTTTTGATCTAAGATTTCATTACTTTTGCAAAATACACAATGTCCCATTTGCTAGCATTTTATAAAATGTTCTAAGTAATTAAAATGAAAGTAGTTTTGTCAAAATAAATGACCAAGATGCATTCTAGTTATTTTATTCCTGGTATATTTTTTTTCCTTATTGCTTGACTGAATCTGACCAAGTATTTTCTGGCTCATTTTTTAATGTGGACCAATATAGTCTGGGCTTCTTTCATGTCAATGGGCTTACTCCTTTAGAAGAATAACCCGCTGTCCCCTTATGATCCCATATCATGAAGCTCTATGACATTCCAGAAAAGACAAAAAGGAAATTGAGGCTGCAGAGCTGTGTATCTTTTGTGCATGTTGTATCTCCTTAGTGCCCAAGATTTAGAACACAGCCAGAGAAAGAAGACCTTGCTGTTCTTTCACTGCGGTGATACACTGCATGCTCAGTGTGTTAGTTAGCTTTCAATCATTGTGACAAAGTATCCGAGAAGATCAACTTTAGGAAAGAAAAATTCATCCTTGGCTCAGTTACAGAGGTTTTGTTCATGGTTGACTGACTCCATTGCTCTTAAACTTGTGGTGATGCAGAACATCAGGTAGGGAGCACATGTTGGAATGAAGCTACTCAGCTCATCGTGGCTAGGAGAGAGAGAGAGTGAGGGGGCTAGGGGGAGAGATTGGGACAGGATACACACAAGGACACACCCTCAATGATCTACTTCCTTCAAGTTGACCTTACCTCGGGCTTCCACCACCTCCCAATAGTGCCACCAACTGAAAACCAAGTCTTCAATTCATAAGCTGTTGGAGGAATTCCAGATCTAAACTATAACATTCACACTGTGGACAGCAAATGCAGGGATGCAAAGAAGACCAATGACTGACATTTGTCCCAAAAGAGATCACAATGTTAAGAAAGTACAATACTTTAAGTGTAAAAGGTTAAATGACAATCAGTGGTTATGTAATATGAAATGATGGTTAACAGAAGTTCCCATGTGGGACGATGATCATGTACCAAACAGAACAAACAGATGGTGAGAGCGCAAAGGTTAGAAAGGGAAGTCAGGAGCCTTCTGGGAGTAGTGGAAACTTGACATTGACCTTCATAGAGGAATAGGATTTGGAAAGGTAGAGAATGGAGGAGAAGCAGAGGTCAGCAGATTTGTAATCAATGACTTGGCTTCACTAATAAATGACTTTCTGACCTTTGGCGAGTTATTTTTCCAAGATTCAGTTTCCTCCTCTGCAAAATAGTAATATTATTGCCACAGCAGAATCCTTGGGAAGCAGATGCAGAGATGAAGGTTAATATGGGAGGAGGGTTTTTGAGAGAGTACTCATGTAGCTGATACCTGTAAAAGGAGGGGGAAGGAAGCAGACTGGCCGCGGGGTATCAAGCTGTGATACGGCTTCAGTGGGAGTCTCTAATGGCCCCATAGGGAGCTCTGAAGCTGGGTGGCCCTACAGAACTGTCCTGAGTTGGGGCGAGAGGGTGAAAACCTAAGTCACTCAGACATTGGTGTAGGCCACTTCAGGAAAGGGGCTGTGACTGTGCAAGACTTTCTCTTCAGCCATAGCTGAAATACAATCTCCAATGGTAGGCCTGGCATCTGGGGACTAGCTGCAAGGTCTTCTTGTGATGAGTAAGTGATGAACACGTGTAAGCGATGCATACAGGTGGCAATTTAAATGAATCAAATAGACTTGGCACATTGCTAAGGAGTTAAGATAGCTTTTTCCCACTAAAGGGAAGAGAAGGTAAGGAATGTATATAGGGGATAATGATTATATCAGGTTAATTGTGTTAATTTTAAAAATATTAAAAATGTCAAGCTTATAGAAAAGTTAAAGAAGAACATGATGAACACTTTCACCTAGCTTTACCAATTGATAACATTTTGCCACATTCATGTAATCTCTCTTCATATCTGTGTATATAATATATACTTATAAATTATTATTATTATTATTACTGAGTCATTTGAGAACAAACTTTGTGCAACATGTTTTTCATCCTAAATATTTAAATGTGTGATTCTTAAGAGCAAAGTCTTCTCTTATACAACCATAGTACCATGATTAAATTTGGTGAATTTAATAGGTACATACTGATGTTAAATGCACCAATCCATATTCAATTTTTTTCTTTTATTGTCCCCACAGCATCCATAATGGCAGTTGTTTTCATGATCTGGGATACAAACCAGGATCATATGTGGCATATGTGCCTTTATTGTCATTTATTCAGGAACAGTTCTTCAGTCATTCTTTGTCTTTCATGACATTGACATTTTGAAGAGTATAGGCAGTTGTTTCTTTGTGTTTCCTTATCATAGATCCAGATAGCACTTTTGTTATGGTGTTATGTACCAGCAATGTTGTATGACCTTCTGAAATTTAAAAATTTAATTCTGGAAGGGTTCAGATATATACAAAAGTACTAATTAAGTATAATTAACCACCATGGACTCATCAACCCAATTAGCTCAACACTTGTCAACCCATGGCCAGTCCAGTTTTTCTATACTTCACCTGTTCTCCCATATTACTTTAAAGAAAGTTGTTTATCATATCTTTTATTCATTATTATTCAGTAAATATGCAAGTATGTTCTTTGACATTTTCCCCTGATGTCCATTAAACATCTCAAATTCCAGATGTACAAAACTGAACTGAATTTCTATGTCACACCTCTCCACTACACAGACTTCTCCCATCTTTATATAAGTAAAGGCAAGATCAAGGTAAGAACACATGTTGCAGCTTAGCAATCAGTGCCTGTCAAGGCTTATAGTGTTGGTGGTTTACAGGCATAGTCATTTCCTATTGTGAGAGAGCAAAGCTCTGTGAGGAAGCTGGGGAACAACACATCTGGGGATCATACTTCCATCCTTCATCAAGTTCTTTCAGCTGGGGTACTCTGGGGCTTAGCAAGTATTTGTAGATGCAGTTAGCCATGGACTAGAATTGAGCACAGTGGTCATGAGGGAAGGTGCAGCAGACTGACTGCTGGATTTTATATACTATTTACTGCTGACTAGCATGTGTCCTTGTAAGAGTTAATCAACCTCTTTGTGCCCAGATTTCTCATCTATAAAGTGGGGCTAATAATGGTTCCTACCTCACAGAGTTGTTTTTAGGGTGAGTTGAGAAAATGTGTGAAATGCACTAAGCAGGGTTTATATCACATAGTAAATACTTAATAAGTATCAACAATTTATAATAAATGTTTAGTGTCTGCAGCTGCTTCCTTTCAAAAAGCCCCAAGCCAAACATCTGAAGGTGTTGCTGTGCATTAGAAGCTAAGAGATGTTTTATACCTGAGGGTATCTGTGGGTGAAGAAGCTGTTTGTGAAGACACTTATTCAGTAATTTTTAGCACCAAAAAAAGGAGAACCAATGCCAGTTCTGGGAAAATATCAGAAAGTTGTTGAATATAAAAGCCAACCATTTACCATCCTCCAATGCTTGGCTTCCTGCCATGGCCACTTCTTACTCCTGTGGGCAGACCACTCCACAAATGAATGTCCCTGCTGGGGCACAGGAGGCTCTTAGCTCACAGTTGTTAAGTGGTATCAGTGAAAGTCATTGAAATGTAGACAGAATGACAAGAAATCAGTATTGACTTCCTTTCCAACTGAGTAGTTCCCATGTACACTGAAGGAGAGGTTGCTGCTTAAAGATGGGTGGATGGATAGATAGATGGTTGGATGGATGGATAGATGGACAGATGGATGGGTCTTTGTGGTTTAATGGGCCTCTTGAAATCTCTACTCTCAGTACTTGGTTTCTGATTTTCTGTGGAAGTATTTTGTTTTTTTGTTTTGTTTTGTATTTTTTTTTTTTTTTTAACCACCACAAGTTTGGATTCAAGTTCAGGCCTGAATCCAGGTCCCCACTGAGGCTAAGAAGGAAGTCCTGTGGAATGACAGCGGGGTAGCTCTCAGCTCTGAGGAGAGTAAGTGGCACTCTGTCACCCAGAGACTGATTTCTTAACTCACATGCCAAGACAATGTATTATGCCATGAAGGGCTTGTTAAATCCGAATGAAAAGTTCCCTCAGCCACAGCTTTACCTGTCTCGTGCTTTTATTAGTTAATGTCTCAGGCCTGACTTCTTAAAGTGTGCTCCATCACCAGCAGTACTGACATCACCTGGGAATTTGTGAGACATGCAGATTCTTAGCCTCCTGACTCAGAATCTGCATTTTAATAAACTCTGGAGATTTATATACACATTAAAGTTGGAGAAGCATTGACCAATAGGGCTTTCCCCCTGGGGAGACATATTTTGCCAAAGCGTGAACTGAAATCAGTCTTAATAAAATTCAGTACTACATAGAATAGATTTATATATTTGTGTTGTAAAGGCTCCAAAGACTCAAGTTTTTAAGCTTTGAAAAACTCACTTGCTTTCCATTTAAATAAGGAAGGTACTATTTATATACAGTAAAACTTGCCTTTTTATTATTTAGTTCTATGAATATTGGCAAAGCATCACTTTTATTTATATAAAATATAAAATTCTAATAAAACTCACCTTTTAGTACATAATTTCATCAGTTTGACAAGTGCAAATAGTTATATAACCACAGCACAACCAAGATTATAGATTTTCTTCCCTCAAAATCACTCGTGTTACCCCTTATAGTCAGTTTCTCTATTATGCACTGCCCCTGGCATCTTTGATCTGTTTTCTGTCCCTTTAGTTTTTCCTTTTCCAGAATGTCATATAAGTGGAACTATCATAGCATGACAGACGCCAATAGTAATTGGATAGCCATTGTGGATAGGGATCTAGATCTATGGATGGTCGTGTATTGAATCCTTGTTGTAACAAGGTAAATCGGGTTTTGAGTTGAAGACCCAGGTACTTCACTGGCAGCTATCCTTAAAGTTCCTGGCTCCACTAAGTCTGATGTTAAAAGAACTTGCTATCTAGGGAAGTTTAAGGCTAAACTGTTGGTCTCACTGTCAAGGACTTGTCAGGATTTTGCAGTGGCTGAGAGGTGTTGGTGCCTGGGAACAACGGGGGTGCTGTGGCCTTCACTGTCATGCTCAGTTGAGATTATTAGGAACTGAATCCACCACACCAAGACTCAGCCTGGGAATGGGAAGCCATGGAGAAGGCCTGAGGGTCTGGGAAGCTTCTGAGCCCACTTTTTGAGTTTGAAGTTGATGGTAGGAAAAGCATTTGGTTCCTGAGAAATTTTCTAATTATAGTAATACAACTTTAAATCACCTTCATATTGCCATTTCATGTAGAGAGCACAGGAAGACCAAAATACTTGTCTGCAGGAATGTATGTCTTTGCCTTTACAATTATACATATGTTAGGCCGCTTAAAAGTGTCCTTAAAAAACTCTAGTCTTTGTTCTTGTTGTTTTAAATATTTTTCCCTTCTATTTTGTTTTGGATAGTTTCTATTGCTATGTCTTCAAATTTACTATTTTTTAATTCCACTGTTAATCTTATTTAATATTATTAAGTTTACTAATATTAATATTTATTAATTATTAATATTACTTAAAATTAATATTATTTAATATGTGTGTGTGCATGCACATGCATTTATTTATTTTTAAATAGGCTATTTTCAGAGCAGTGTTAGGTTCATAGCAAAATTGAGTGGAACAATCATTGTATTTTTCATCTTGGACATTTTAATTTTCATCTCTAGACATTTGACTTGAGAGAGAGAGAGAGAGAGAGAGAGAGTGTGTGTGTGTGTGTGTGTGTGTGTGTGTGTACTTCCTGCCTCTCCTTAACATGTTTAATTTTTTTTAGCTATTTCAACAAGTAGAATACAGTTATACTAATTATTTTAGTTTCCTTAACTTTATGAATTTTACCTTGTTTGGGTGCAGGATATTTTTGTGTTCCAATAAGTAGTCTGGATCTTGATTTTAGGATAGAGTTACTTGGAAATAGTTTGTTACTTTGAGGGTCTTACTTTTGAGCTTCATTATATGAAACTAGGGCAAAATTTAGGCTAAAGATGATTGTTTCTCACTACTAAGGCAAGACCCTTCAGTGTACACTATCCAGAGGCCAGTGAATTATCAGTTTTACCAGATTGGCAGGAGTGAAGGTGTCAAGAGGCACCATTCTTGGCCCTGTGAGCTCTGAGTGCTATTCTCTAACCTTTTCAGGTCTCCTTCCCTCACCTGATTACTGTGAGTAATTCCCTCACAGGCACGTGCTGGTCTCTGCTTGGCTGAATCCCTACTCTCCATTACCTATACACAAGTTTATTGGTTTCTTTTTTTTTTTTTTTTTCTTTTTTTCAAAATATTTTGAACTGGCTTTTGTTTTTATTACTTTTATCTACTAATTCTGCAACATATTTTCATGGGTTCAAAGTCAAATGTACAAGAAAAGCATACATAAAGAGACTAACTTCTATCCTTGATCCCTCACCCTCTTCCCTTCCTTTCATCTTTACAGCTGAGTGGGCATGGCAGAGCAAAGCTGCTCACCTTATGATGACTGGGAAGCTGAGAGAGGAAGCAGCAAGGGGATGGGGGCACAGAGACAACATATAGTCCCCCCAAGGACCCACTTCCAAGGACCCCCTCCCTTCACCTGGGTCCTACCCTCCTGTAGTTTCCACCACCTTGCAATAGTTCATTCAAATGATGAGTGCATCAATAACTAATCCACTGATGAGGTCAGGGCCCTCATGATCTAGTCATTTCCTAAAAGCCCCACCTCTGAACATTGCTACATCAAGGACCAAGTGTTGGACACATGAGCTCCTGGGGACATTTCAGATCCGAACCATAACAATTCCCACATGGCATTGCTTCTGCTGTAACAGGCATTTCATATATGATCTCTCTTGAGGACGATGAGGAACTAAGGGAGACCATGAGTAAGCAGAGCAGAGGAGGGGGATCAGAAGGAGGAAGCGGGAGAGAAAGGGGAGGCTCTGGGGAGTGAAATTGACCAAATTATGTTATGTATATGTACAAATGTATCACAGTGAATCCCACTACTATGTAGAATCATGATGCACCAATGGATTTTCTTTTTAAAAGATGAGAAGCTGTCTAGCTCCCTAGTATGTTTAACAGGCTACACTCATCAACTTGACTGTGTCAATATGGTTGGTAAGTGCTTGCCCTGTAGGATGCTTGAAACTGGTTTCTGTGTTTTGTGTGTGTGTGTCATAGCCAGATGGCACTCAATAATTGTGTCTGCAGAGCCTTCCTTGTTGTGACTGCAGAGCTTTGCTGAGTGCTGAGAGGCTGGGATGAGTTCCTGGCAATCTCATTGTTGAACTTCCATGTCAGCTGTCCGAGAGGTCTTAACAAGGTCAGAAAACAGCCCTGGCAGAGTGCTGAGATAAGGGCTGAGGCAAACTATTTAAAGGCTGCAGAAGGTACAAGGAGGTTTGACTTCAGTGTTACTGAGGTCACTTGGTTCAGTCTTGGGTAGCTGACTTACAAGTTCTTGAGATTTTTTCTTTCACTTTTAATCACAAAAAGACCTTGCCCAAGGGAGGTTAAATTGAAGTTGAGAAGTCCATGACCTTTATTGTCCTTCTCATTAACTTGATACAGTTCAAGCTGCCCTAGCAATCACTTGTAAAAATGATAGTGGAGCATTACATTTGCTAGAAAGTTAAACATGAAAGTGTCCCAAGGTTTGATAGTATCAACTCAGATTCTTAACCAAACCAAAGTCACTGCAATTTTTATGTGGATGGAAGATTGCTTTCAGTACTTTTGTCCTCTGTGCAGGGAATGTGCTAAGCCAGACACCTTCTGTTCCATGTGGTTCTCACCTTATACTTGTGAAATGGGCAGGTTCCCCATTTTGCATGTAAAGATGTTGTGTTTCAGTAGACTACAAAAGCTTCCCTCTGTCAGCAATTTGTAAGTAGCAAGTCTACATTTCCAAATAGAAGTCTGGATAATTCTGATTAAAAACCAGTGCGATAAGCTTTGCCAGGGTGAAATGGGGACAGTGAGAGCTGATTGACCCAAAAGCCTGGGACCCATAAGAATTCTGAAGGAGCCTCTAACTACTGCAAGCTGTTTATGTACCTAACATCTTGCTCTGGAACCTACTTGGTCCCATTTGGTAGTATTAAGTATATGCCAAACCCACTTTAGAAATGAAGAATCTGTGATATAGAAGAGGTTAAGGGGAAACACCCAGGTCCCAAGTTAGCTCTGAGATTAGTCTGTCTGCTCTCAAATTTTATGCCCTTTCACATACTTTTCTGTGTTGGTAGATATTTGACATCTGTATTTTGACAGCATCTCATTCATTCAGTCCAGGCGTCTCCCTTGTTGAACTAAGAACTTGCTTTTTCCAAATTTCCAATATCCATCGCCTTATGAATAAAGTTCATTCTCACTGATTGAAATAACTCTTCAGTGGAGAAACAGATGACATAATGGTTCTTTCCTTGTCCTCTTTCCAAAAATCACTGAAGAGGTGTTAGTTATACCTCTAACATTCTCTTTCTTTAATATGAAGTCAGTATCAGGGAACTTTTCAGAAGGAACAGCAGATTGAAACCAGCACATGGTTGTTGTTTCAAAACAACAAAAGCTTATACATAGGAAGACTTGATAACTAACAAATAACAGTGGTCTTAAATTTACATAGATGATTTAAGAGGTCCTTTAAAGAACAAATTGAAACTCTTGATCAGCTGTCTCAAGGTCTACAATCAATTAATTGTACTTTTCCTGAGTCTGTTATATATGAGGCATTGTACTATGAGGCACACAACAAAGAAGCCCCTTATAATCTAACTGGGGAGAATGGACAACTGAACATGTGATTCACAAGATTGGAAGTGCCACCTTAGTGGAGCCAGCACCTGAAATTCAGAGGATCCCGTCTTTTCCAAAGGGATGGATATAGCCATGCACTTCTCAGTTGACCGCTTCTCCCTGGAGAGGACCTTTTGTGTCTGTTTCCCTGCCCTATGAGTGACTTAACCCCTTTCTGTGAAGAAAAATTTAGCCACATAACCCATTTGTCAGCCAGTTTGTCCCTGCACCCACAGGTCTAGGCAACTTTGGCTCAAACCTCATATATGCCCCCACAGTAGTTCAAAACTCTTCTTGAGAATTTTGCAAATTCCTGGGTTTTGTGATGATCTCTGTGGCCTTCTATCTCTATTGTCCCTATTTTGTACCATATTGAGTCTGAGTGAAAATCTAGCCTCTTTATTCATTTTCCCTAATACACTGATTCAGCCAAATCTTCTTGACTTTTCTAAAGATTTGGAAGCTGATGACAAAGGCATCATGTCATAAGAACATAAGCAATTTCAAATTAATCATTAAGCATCCCTGCTCTTTAAAAAATTGCTCTTCAGCTATCCATTGCAGGAAGAGTCATTGGAATGCAGGCTCCAAGATGATTTTCATGTGAAAACTTCCTAGGCAGGACTGACTCTCTGGATTCATCTATGTAGGGACAGAAAGCAGGACTGGGTAGAGAGAGGAGCAGGCTGTGTATGATCTCAGCAAGGGCTGATCACCAGGTTAAAATGCACTGAAGCCGGGACAGCCTACAGGTAGTTGTGCCAGTTGGCTCGAGGAGGCCGAGCTTGAGTATCCTGGGTACAGTACGGGATGTGAGCTCTGGCAAGGCAACTCTTGAATGGAACTGAGGAGACTTTCTAAGAGTCCTGATGGCCAAGACTGTCTCCCAGTGTCCCTCCAAGTAGTCAAAGAATGAGATCTCTCAGTCTGAAGAATGGTGTTTGTCCCCAGCTTCATTCCAGTTTTCTGACATCTGCTTTCCCCTCGTTCTCACATAGACACCTCAGCATTCCCTGTAAGAGATCTTTTACTTCCTAAGTTAAATTTATTCCTTGGAATTCTTAAAAACTATTGTAAATGGAATTGTTTTCCTTCTTTCTTTCTCAGAGGATCAATCATTGATGTAGAGAAAAGCTACTGATTATTGATTTTTCTATGATGGTTTTATGTCCTGCTCTTTCACTGATTTGCTTATCAGCTCTAGAAGTCTTCCGGTGAAACCTTTAGGATCTTCTAAGTATAGGATCACATAATCTGCAAATAGGGATTTCTTTCTCTTACCAAATTGCTCCACTAAAATTTCAAATACTATAATGCATAGGAGTGCTGAAAGTGGACATCCTTCTTGTTCCTGATTTAAGAGTAAATGCTTTCTGGTTTTTAGTATGATGTTGACTTTGGATTGGTCATATATAACCTTTATTATGTTGAGATAAGTTTCTTCTGTCCCTAGCTTCTTCAGGGTTTTTAATCTGAAAGTGATGTTTAATTTTGTCAAAGGCCTTTTCTGCATCTATTGAGATGATCATATAATTTTTATAGTTTTATTTATGTGTATTATCTTATGGATTTGCATATATTGAACCATCCTTGTATCCCTGGAATGAAACCAACTTGACAATGTTGTCTGATCTTTTTCATGTATTGTTGAATTAGGTTTCCAAGTATTTCATTAATGGTTTTGCAGTATATTAATATAACTATTCAAATATTATTTGGAGTATCTATAACTTGTCTGATGCTGAAAACCCTAACATCTCCAGGTATCCCAGGTTAAGCAGGAAGTCTCATGTTTATTGCTCTACTTATTATCTTGACTAATAGTGTTCAGTTTGCCAAATTGGAAAGAGAAAGCATGCAACACAAGCTTCTTATTTCCTAGGCATGAAATAAACTGTCATATCTGGGATCCCAATTCATGGGATCTTGGAAAAGAGGCAGCTTCCTCTGACAGTAAAGAATGAAGATGCTGACAAGGAAATAATAAACAAATATTATTTTGGACTTTTGATAAGGTGGGGTGGAGTCAGAGCTGTCCTTTGTTAAGCCCCTCTGGGTATAAAGGTCCACGTAGGCAAGTAATTCTTGTGCAACCTGAGTGTGTAAATGGAACAGCCTGAGGCACTCTCAGTAAGCACAGAATAATGAGCAAAACCTTAGAAAAAAGTGGAAGAATAATGAACCATGGTATTTTCAAGTCCTTCTGAAAGAGCAGGTGTTTCTGTCTTCCTGTGCCCATAGAAGCCTGGCTGGATAGAAGATTCACCTTATAGGAGCAGGCATGTGCTTTGGTGTGACTAAGGAGTGTTCAACAGGTACAGAGGTCCCTGCCAAAAAGGATGAAAGGGTCAAGATTATGTTGTAGAAATTGGACCAAATTTGGCCATTCGATCTGCATCATAGCTGGCTCAGAGATCCTTGTATTGAGCTCAGCTCCATATGAGATTTCTTAAGGACTACATTGTTATTCCTTGACTAAAATGCCAACTAATATCTGAGTCATAAAAGTATCTCAAAAATGCTATCCCTTTCTGTAGGCTCTCTTCTTCACATTATTGTTTTCATTGCTGAAAAGAAGCTTTATAGTTTGAATCCATTCCATTTATTGATTCTTTATTTTACTTCTTGTGCTTTAGGAATCTTGTTAAGGAAGTCAGATCCTGAGCCAACATTGTGAAGATCTGGGCCTACTTTTTCATCTGTTAGTTCTCTGTTCTAGTACCTGTCTTTCAGCTGAGTTTTGTGCATGCACCTCCGATAGAGCATTAATCTCCAGAGTTTATAAAGAAAGAACCCAGAAAACTTAACACCAAAAAAACGAATATCCCAATCAATAAATTCACTAAGGAACTGAACAGATACTTCACAGAAGAAGAAATACAATTGATCAACACATATGAAAAAAATGTTCAACATCTTTAGCAATTAGAGAAATGCAAATCAAAACTACCGTAAGATTTCATCTCACCCCAGTCAGAATGGCAATTGTCAAGAATACAAACAACAATAAATGTTTGTGAGGATGTGGGGTACACTTATACATTGCTGGTGGGAATGCAAATTGGTGCAACCATTATGAAACCAGTGTGGAGATTCCTCAGAAAACTTGGAATGGAACCAGCATTTGACCTAGCTATCCCACTCCTCGGTTTATACCCAAATGACTTAAAATCAGTGTATTACAGTGATGTAGCCACATCAATGTTTATAGCAGCTCAACTCATAATAGCTAAACTATGGAACCAACCTAGGTGCCCTTCAACAGATGAATGGATAAAGAAAATATGGTATATATACACAATAGAGTATTACTCAGCCATAAAGAAGAATGAAATTCTGGCATTGGCAGGTAAATGGATGGAGCTGAAGGATATCATGCTAAGCGAACTAAGCCAATCCCAAAGCCAAATGTTTTCTCTGATACTTGGATGCTAGTTCACAATAAGAGGGGGAGAGCTAGGAAAGAGTTACTTTAGGTAGAGGGGAGTTGAAGGGAGGGAAGGTGTATGGGGGTAGAAAGGAGAATAGAATGAATAAGACATTATTACCCTATGTACATATATAACTATACTACCAGTGGGTTTCTACATCATGTACAACCAGAAGAATGAGAAATTGTACTCCATATATATATATGATGTATCAAAGTGCATTCTACCCTCATGTATAACTAATTAGAACAAATATAAAAAATGCTAGCCCTTTCCTTATCCCAGGGAGATGCTTCCTTCTGGAAATTATGCATTCCAGAATTTCTAAGTTCCTGCCATAGAAACCATCATGAACTCTTTTTCTTTCCAACATTCATCAAAAACCTGCTGGTAAGATACCATATTAATAGAGGTTTGCTGCAAAAAGACAGACACCACCCATTTCTCCTCATCTTCTAAATCTCCCAGCTGAATCCACCCATTCCATGACCGTGATTATGTTTGAGGACAGAGGTCACCTCTACCCTCTGGTTTTCACCTCTAGCTTTTGTCCTGAATGTGCTTACAGCTCATGCTGTTGACTTGCCTTAAGGATGTGGCCAGAGACAGCCACTGTCAGTTCCTCGTCAGGTTCTGTACTGTGCAGTGTTGTCGGGGCCTCCTCCTCCACTCCACAGTATTCTTTCTCTCTAGGTTTAGCATCTGGGAAGCAGATGGATTGAGTGACTGGAGGGCTTAGCTAGGTGGGCATTCTGACTATATTTTGTTCTGTGCTTTGGCCACCAGAAATCATACAATCAAATTTTCCTCTCCCCTCTAAGATTATATTGTAGAATTTCTCTATATTAATATTACTCTTAGATTATTGCTTTGTTGACTTTCTTTTCACACTGGTTTCAATTAATTATTTTAATATTTTATACACTATTTTTTTAGAATTCCTCAAATGCTTTGTGAAATGAAAGAGTATAAATAAACAAGGTAGCAAATAAGTAAATAGAAGAATTATAACATGGAGATTGAAATGTTCACTGCTCAGAACTCATCAAAAAATCAAATGTATGAGTCTGTTTGGGCTGCCACAACAAAATACTATAGATACCATGGCTTAAGCAAAAGAAATTTACTTTCTCACAGTTTGGGAAGTTCAAAGTCCAAGATCAGGTACTGGAGGCTGGGTTTCTCCTGAAGGGTCTCTTCTCAACTCACAGTGAGGGCTACTTGCTGACTGTGTCTTCACAGTGAGAAAAATGTCTTTCCCTATACACATGTGCATCATGGGTGTCTCTTTGTGTGTCCAACTACTTCTCATAAGGACACCAGTCGGTTTGGGTTAAGTCTCACCCTGCAACCTTGTTTTAACTTAATCACCTCTTTCAAGTCCCAGTTTTCAAATATGGTCAGATTCTGAGGTTCTCAGGGTCAGGTCTTCAACACTGGGGTGTTTTGTTTTTGTTTTTGTTTTGTGTGTGGCGGGGAGGATACAATTTAACCCATAATACGAGAGTTTTTTTTAACTTATGGTATAAGAATTTCCTTATGGGACTTTTTCTCTCCAATCCAGAGGGGTAGGCATGAGTCTCTAGAAACCACTTATACTTATTATAGTGGTACCATCAAATGCCTCCCAAAGGGCCTGTATCTATGGAACAGAAATGACTGGCAGTGCTTGGTTTGTAGTCTTTTTCGTCACTTGTGACAGATAGAGACAAGCCTGATGCACTCCTACTGGGAATGTTTGTCCACCCCTGTGCCCAGATCCTGGGTTCTGGATGGTGCAGTTTCTGACTTGCCAGCTGCTCTGCAACCTGAGTCTTGACCACTGCTGGTCCAAGACACTCAGTGAGGTCCATACAGATCTCTCTTAGCATGGTTTTGTTATTGCCCAGAGTCTCTTGATAAGGCACCCCCATGCTGATGACCCCACTGTCATGGTGCTGCACAGCGTGGAGAGAGAGGAGGGCAATAGCTCGCCTTAATTTGTTCTACCTGTCATCCAAATACAGAGTGAGAACTCAGGTTTCTAAACAGTGCCTCTGCAAGTAAAATTGTCCAAATTCTTGAGTCCAGCAGTTAAAGAGCAGATCCTTTGATTGGAAGCAGACAACTGAGTGAACTCTCCAGGGAGGCCAGAAGAGATCCAACCCCTTATCTAGGTCTCTCAGTATACAAATAACATTAGACATGGAATGTATTTTCCCAAGCAAGCCAAAGATGGCCCGACCTGTTTGCACTGTTGATTATGCTGTGTGATGAAGCCTGCTCTAGTACTTGGTCACAGACCTGACTTGGTGCCAGGAAGCTGAGCTCACGTGTATCATGTATCACATTATAATGTGTGACCTCACCAACATCAGACCAGAAATGAGATGGGCACAAGAAGTTTCAGATAAGACGGGTGCTTCTGCTTTTGCATGGTCTCACAAGAAGAAAGAAGAAAGGGTTGTTTTTTACAGTATTTTGTCAGCAGAAGTGCTCTGGTCCCAAGAAATTATGATATTTCTCATAACAAAAATCCGATAAGTGGCTGACTGAGTTTTGAGAGAAGCAGGGCAGGTGAAAGGATGTAGCTCATAATGCCCCGGCCAAGGGTTTTATTTCCTTTATCTCTTGTTCCAGTTACTATTTCCTGGACAATTCTCTCTTAGCATTCTGGAGGGTTCAGGGTGTCTCCTGCTACTACAAAACTGCCATGCTTTCTGTGACCCCACCTGGCACTTGATTTCTATAAATCTGTCAAACTCTCCAAGATCAGATAACCGCTGACTAGGGAAATCAAGATTTCCACTGCTACCACCACCACCACCACCATCATATCCTCCTCCTCCTCTCTTTATTTTATATAGCTGTTATAGGTTCATAGCCTACTGAGAAGAAAGTACAGAGATTTCTCACAGACCCCCTACCTCCACGCATGTGCAGCCTGCTTCATTATCTGCATCTCCCACCAAAGTGATACATTTGCTACAATTGATGAACCTGCACTTGATAAATCATAATCACCCAAAGCACATAGTTTACTATGGGGCCTATCTTTGGTATACATTCTGTGGGTTTGGACAAACATAAAGATATGTATTATCACAGTATCATATAGATTAGTTTCACTCCCCTAAAAATACTCTGTGCTCTGCCTGTTCATCCCTTTCTTATCTCTTACCCTGGTAAACATG
The DNA here is from genome assembly GCF_902686455.1 of Sciurus vulgaris. NCBI lineage: Eukaryota > Metazoa > Chordata > Mammalia > Rodentia > Sciuridae > Sciurus > Sciurus vulgaris. The sequence goes on from NC_136470.1 coordinate 118,819,409, forward strand.
GGTCTTTTGACTGTTTCATTGTTCTGCCTCTTCCAGAATGTTATATAGTTACAATGGTACAATATGTAGCTTTTCCAGATTGGCTTCTTTCACTTGGTAGTATGCACTTAAGGTACCTCCTTGTCTTTTTACGGCTTGATTACTAATTTCTTTTTTTTTTTTTTTTTGATTTTTTTTTTTTTTTTTTATTGTAAACAAATGGGATACATGTTGTTTCTCTGTTTGTACATGGCGTAAAGGCATACCATTTGTGTAATCATAAATTTACATAGAGCAATGTTGTTTGATTCATTCTGTTATTTTTTTCCCTTCCCCCCACCCCTCCCACCCCTCTTTACCCTCTATACAGTAGTTCCTTCCTCCATACTTGCCCCCCTCCCTAACCCTAACTCTAACCCTTCCCTCCCCCCCATTATGTGTCAACCTCCACTTATTAGCGATATCATTCGTCCTTTGGCTTTTTGAGATTGGCTTATCTCACTTAGCATGATATTCTCCAATTTCATCCATTTGCCTGCAAATGTCATAATTTTATCATTCTTTATGGCTGAGTAATATTCCATAGTATATATATACCACAGTTTCTTTATCCACTCATCAATTGAAGGGCATCTAGGTTGGTTCCACAGTCTGGCTATTGTGAATTGAGCAGCTATGAACATTGATGTGGCTGTATTTCTGTAGTATGCAGCTTTTAAGTCCTTTGGGTATAGGCCAAGGAGTGGGATAGCTGGGTCAAATGGTGGTTCCATTCCAAGTTTTCTAAGGAATCTCCACACTGCTTTCCATAGTGGCTGCACTAATTTGCAGCCCCACCAGCAGTGTATGAGTGTACCTTTCTCTCCACATCCTCGCCAACACCTGTTGTTGCTCGTATTCTTGATAATCGCCATTTTAATTGGGGTGAGATGGAACCTTAGGGTGGTTTTGATTTGCATTTCTCTTATTACTAGAGATGTTGAACATTTTTCCATATGTTTGTTGATTGCTTGTAGATCTTCTTCTGTGAAGTGTCTATTCATTTCCTTAGCCCATTTGTTGACTGGACTGTTTGAATTCTTGGAGTAGAGTTTTTTGAGTTCTTTATAGATTCTGGAGATTAGTGCTCTATCTGAGGTATGATTGGCAAAGATATTCTCCCACTCTGTAGGCTCTTTCTTCGCATTGCTGATAGTTTCCTTTGCTGAGAGAAAGCTTTTTAGTTTGAATCTATCCCAGTGGTTGATTCTAGCTTTTATTTCTTGTGCTATGGGAGTCCTGTTAAGGAAGTCTGGTCCTAGACCAACAAGATGAAGATTTGGACCTACTTTTTCTTCTATAATCTGCAGGGTCTCTGGTCTGATTCCGAGGTCCTTAATCCATTTTGAGTTTAGTTTCGTGCATGGTGAGAGATATGGGTTTAGTTTCATTCTGTTGCATATGGATTTCCAATTCTCCCAGCACCATTTGTTGAAGAGGCTATCTTTTCTCCATTGCATATTTTTGGCCCCTTTGTCTAGTATGAGAAAATTGTATTTATTTGGGTTTGTGTCCGTGTCCTCTATTCTGTACCATTGATCTACCTTTCTATTTTGGTACCAATACCATGCCGTTTTTGTTACTATTGCTTTGTAGTAGAGTTGAAGATCTGGTATTGCAATACCCCCTGATTCACTCTTCCTGCTAAGGATTGCTTTAGCTATTCTGGGTTTCTTATTCTTCCAGATGAATTTCATAATTGCCTGCTCTATTTCTGTAAGGTACGTCATTGGGATTTTAATTGGAATTGCATTGAATTTGTATAGCACTTTAGGTAGTATGGCCATTTTGACAATATTAATTCTTCCTATCCAAGAACATGGAAGATCTTTCCATCTTCTAAGGTGTTCTTTAATTTCTTTCTTTATTGTTGTATAGTTCTCATTGTAGAGGTCTTTCACCTCTTTTGTGAGATTGATTCCCAAGTATTTTATTTTTTTCGAGGCTATTGTGAATGGGGTAGTTTTCCTAATTTCTCTTTCTGAAGATTCATCACTTATGTATAAAAATGCATTGGATTTATGGGCATTGATCTTGTAACCTGCTACTTTACTGAAATCACTTATGAGTTCTAAGAGTTTTCTGGTGGAATTTCCAGGTTCCTCTAAATATATAATCATGTCATCAGCGAACAGGGATAGTTTGAGTTCTTCTTTTCCAATTCGTATCCCTTTAATTTCTTTGGTTTGTCTAATTGCTCTGGCCAGAGTCTCAAGAACGATGTTGAATAGAAGTGGTGAAAGAGGGCATCCCTGCCTTGTTCCAGTTTTTAGGGGGAATGCTTTCAGTTTTTCACCATTTAGAATGATATTAGCCATGGGCTTAGCATAAATGGCCTTTACAATATTAAGGAATGTTCCCACTATCCCTATTTTTTCTAGTGTTTTGAGCATGAAGGGGTGCTGTATTTTATCAAATGCTTTTTCTGCATCTATTGAAATAATCATGTGATTCTTGACTTTAAGTCTATTAATATGGTGAATTACGTTTATTGATTTCCTGATGTTGAACCAACCTTGCATCCCTGGGATGAAACCCACTTGATCATGGTGCACTATCTTTTTAATATGTTTTTGTATGCGATTTGCTTTTAAAATTTTGTTGAGAATTTTTGCGTCGATGTTCATTAAGGATATTGGTCTGAAATTTTCTTTCCTTGATGAGTCTCTGTCTGGTTTAGGTATCAGTGTGATATTGGCTTCATAGAATGAGTTTGGGAGGGTTCCCTCCTCTTCTATTTTATGGAATACTTTGAGAAGTATTGGAATGAGCTCTTCCTTAAAGGTTTTGTAGAACTCGGCTGAGAACCCATCTGGTCCCGGACTTTTCTTTGTTGGTAGGCTTTTGATGACTTCTTCTATTTCAGTACTTGAAATTGGTCTATTTAAATTGTTTATGTCCTCCTCATTCAGTTTAGGCAATTCATATGTCTCTAGAAACCTGTTGATGTCTTCGAAATTTTCTATTTTGTTGGAGTATAGATTTTCAAAATAGCTTCTAATTATGTTTTGTATTTCCATCCTGTCTGTAGTGATATTTCCTTGTTCATTCCGAATTTTAGTGATTTGGGTTTTCTCTCGTCTTCTCTTTGTTAGTGTGGCTAAAGGTTTATCAATTTTGTTTATTTTTTCGAAGAACCAACTATTTATTTTGTCAATTTTTTGTATTGTTTCTTTTGTTTCAATTTCATTGATTTCAGCTCTGAGTTTTAACAATTTCCTGTCTTCTACTACTTTTGGTGCTGTTCTGTTCTTCTTTTTCTAAGGCTTTGAGCTGTAGTGTTAGGTTGTTTATTTGTTGAGTTGTACTTCTTTTATTAAATGCGCTCCATGAAATAAATTTCCCTCTAAGTACTGCTTTCATAGTGTCCCAGAGGTTTTGATATGATGTTTCTTTGTTCTCATTTACCTCTAAGAATTTTTTAATTTCCTTCCTAATATCTTCTGTTATCCATTCATCATATAATAGCATATTGTTTAATCTCCAGATGTTGGAATAGTTTCTGTGTTTTACTCTTTCATTTATTTCTAACTTCAATCCATTATGATGTGATAGAATACATGGTAGTGTCTCTATCTTCTTGTATTTGCTAACATTAGCTTTGTGGCATAATATATGGTCTATTTTAGAGAAGGATCCATGTGCTGCTGAGAAGAAAGTGTATTCACTCTTGGTTGGATGGAATATTCTATAAATGTCCGTTAAGTCTAAATTATTGATTGTGTTGTTGAGATCTATGGTTTCTTTGCTCAATTTTTGTCTGGAAGATCTGTCCAGTGGTGAGAGCGGCGTGTTAAAATCACCTAGTATTATTGTGTTGTGGTCTATTTGGTTTCTGAAATTGAGAAGGATTTGTTTGACATACATAGATGAGCCACTGTTTGGGGCATAGATGTTTATGATTGTTATATCTTGCTGATTTATGCTTCCCTTAAGCAGTATGAAATGACCTTCTTTATCCCTTCTGACTAACTTTGGCTTGAAGTCCACATTATCGGAAATGAGGATGGATACTCCAGCTTTTTTGCTGAGTCCATGTGCATGGTATGTTTTTCCCCATCCTTTCACCTTTAGTCTATGGGTATCTTTTTCTATGAGGTGAGTCTCTTGCAGGCAACATATTGTTGGATCTTTCTTTTTAATCCAGTCTGCCAGTCTATGTCTTTTGATTGATGAATTCAGGCCATTAACATTCAGGGTTATTATAGAGAAATGATTTGGTTTCCCGGTCATTTGGTTCATTTTTAAAATTTTGTTTATTTATTTGTTTGACACAACTTGTTTCCTCCTTTATTTGACAATTCCTTTAGGATAATTCCTCCCTTTGCTGATTTGCTTCTTTGTTTTTCATCTCTTCCTCATGGAATATTTTGTTGAGAATGTTCTGTAATGCTGGCTTTCTTTTTGTAAATTCTTTTAGCTTTTGTTTATCATGGAAGGATTTTATTTCATCATCAAATTTGAAGGTAAGTTTTGCTGGGTATAAGATTCTTGGTTGGCATCCATTTTCTTTCAGGGCTTGAAAAATGTTGTTCCAGGACCTTCTAGCTTTTAGGGTCTGGATTGAAAAATCTGCTGATATGCGTATTGGTTTCCCCCTGAATGTAATTTGGTTCTTTTCTCTCACAGCCTTTAAAATTCTGTCTTTATTTTGTATGTTAGGTATTTTCATTATAATGTGCCTTGGTGTGGGTCTGTTGTAATTTTGTGTATTTGGAGTCCTGTAAGCCTCTTGAACTTGATTTTCCATTTCATTCTTCAGATTTGGGAAATTTTCTGATATTATTTCATTGAATAGGTTGTTCATTCCTTTGGCTTGTTTCTCTAGGCCTTCCTCAATCCCAATAATTCTTAAATTTGGCCTTTTCATGATATCCCATAGTTCTTGTAGATTCTGTTCATGATTTCTTACCATCTTCTCTGTTTGTTCAGCTTTGTTTTCAAGGTTAAATATTTTGTCTTCAATGTCTGAGGTTCTGTCTTCCAGGTGTTCTATCCTATTGGATATGCTTTCTATGGAGTTCTTAATTTGGTTTATTGTTTCCTTCATGTCAAGGATTTCTGTTTGGTTTTTTTTCAATATCTCTAACTCTTTATTGAAATGCTCTTTTGCTTCCTGTATTTGCTCTTTTAACTGTCGATTGGTGCGATCAATCAATGCTTGCATTTGCTCTTTCATCTCATCATTCAATGCTTGCATTTGCTCTTTCATCTCCTCGTTTGCTTCTCTGATCATTTTAATTATGTACATTCTGAACTCCTTTTCTGTCATTTCTTCTGCCATGCTGTCATTGGGTTTTATTGATGTAACATCTAGATTTGTTTGCAGCATTTTCTTTCCTTGTTTTCTCATGTTGTTCAGATATCAGTGGACCGCTGAGATATTGCAGATTTCCTCTGTTGATTTACAATGACCCTGAAGATTTCTATATATATCCCCTCTTAGCCTTCAGTAGGCTGAAGTCTTGGAGGAGGTTGATAATGCGGTGCTCCACAAGGAAGCTGCCTCTCTAGGAGTGGTGGCCTTCAGGTGGGGTATATTCCCTGTTAGTGGGCAGAGGTGCCTCCACTTGTTGACCAATGGTCATCCAAAGGGGACCTAGGCTGTGGGCTGAAGCAAGGCCTGTTTGGGCCTGAGTCTCTGGTTTTACCGTCCTTGTGGGAAACCTCACCCAGCAGGGAAGACTCACCCGGTGGGGAGGTCTTGCTGGTCAGTTTCCTCCTAGAGGTTCCCCTCAATTTACAGCTACTGCCTGGGCTGGGCTGCCTTCCTCTGCAAAGTTTCCAGGGGCCCGGCCCTACCTCCTGGGCCTGGGAGCCTCACCCTTCGCAGATGAATCTCCTTAGGCTGCCCCTCCTCAGAGAATTTGCCCATAGGCCTGGAACCTTCGCTCCGCCCTAAGCCTGTCTCTGTGCGGCTCTTCCACCCAGAAGCCTCCTAGATCCTGGGACCCTGTTTTGCACCTAATCGCCTGGCTGCGTGGCCCCTCCTCTGAGCAGCCACCTGTGGCCCCGAACAATCGCTCTGAGTCCCAGAGACCCGCCACAGGCCTCTTCCTCCAGACAGCCGCCCAGTATGCCGGTGCGGACACTAGGAGTCCAAGAAACTCACTTCGTGCCTCCTCCTCCCACCAACCACCCGTAGCCCGGGGCAATCAATCACTCCGAGTCGAAGTGACCCTGCCCGTTCCTCCTCCTTCTCCAGATAACCCCCCGGGTGTTCAGGAGCAGTCCCTCTGAGTGGCTCTGAATCCACGTGACCCGCTGCACGGGTCCTCTGGGCAACTGCCCGGAGCTCTGGTGTGGTCCCTCAAGACCAAGCGTCCCACCACGCTTCTCCTCCAGGCAGCCCCCCTGTGTTCAGGAGCTGTCACTTTAAGACCAAACAACTCACCACTCGTCTTCTCCTCTGAGCAGCCGCCTGGAGCGCTAATGCAGTCACTGCGAGTCCAAAGGACCCGCCGCGCTCCTCCTTTTCCTCCTTCTCCTACTCCTCCGGGCAGGCCCCGGGGTTCAGAAGTGGTCAGGGTCCAAACAGCTCGCCACGCAGCCCCTTCTCTGGCAACCGCCTGTAGTTCCCGTATAGTCACCCGAATCCAAGCGGCCGCTCCTCTTCCTCCTTGTCCTCAGGGCAGGCCCCGGGGTTCAGAAGCGTCGTTGTGATTCCAAACAGGTCGCCGCCCGGCTTCTCCTCTGGCAACCGCCTGCAGCTCTGGCGCAGTCTCTCCGAATCCAAGTGGCCACGCTCCTCTCCTCCTCCTCAGGGCAGGCCCCGGTGTCCTGAGTCCACACAGTTCTCCCCGCCACTCCTCCCCCGGGCAGCCGCCGGAGCCCCAGTGGCTGCTCCGAGTCCCAGCGCTGTGCCAAGCGGCCTCCTCTATGGCGCTCCAGCGGGGGGAGGGGCGTCTCGCCGGCAGTTCTACTTCACAAAGTTTCCTGCGTTCCGGGACCCCCGTCCCATCCGGGATGCCCCCCCAGGGGGTGAGAGTCACCCGGCTACTTTGAGTTGGTCCCAAGCGTCTCAATATCTCCTCTCTTGAATCCTGAGTTCTGGAGCAACTCGTAATGCAGCCACCCTCTAGGCCGCCATCTTCGGAGTCCCCACTAATTTCTTTTTAACACTGAATAGTTTCCCATTTTTGGATGTGTCACAATCAGTTCATCCATTCACCTACTAAGGGACATGGGTTGCTTCCAAGTTTTGGTGACTGTGTGTAAATCTGCTATGAACATCCATGTTCCGTTTTCTTGTGTGGACATGTTTTCAACTCCTTTAGGTAAATGCCAAGAGCATGCCTGCTGGATCATATGATAAAAATAAGTTTAGTTACAAATTGTCTTCCAAAGTGACTAAACCATTTTACATTCTCACCAGCAGTGAATTAGTATCCCCTTCACTCTACATCCTTACCAGCACATGGTGTTGTCAGTGCTCTAGATTTTGACCATTCTAATAGGTGTGGCATTGTTTTAATTTGCATGTTCCTCATTATATATGACACAGAGTATCTTTTAATATGCTTATTCCCCACCTCTGTATCTACTTTGGAGAGGCCTTGGTTTAAAGTCTTTGACCCATTTTCTAATCAGGTTGTTTGTTTTCTCACTGTTTAGTTTTATGAGTTCTTCGTATATTTTGTGTGATAATCCTTCATTAGATCTGTCTTTTGCAAATATTTTTAAATTTCTCCTTTGACTTATTTCATCAAAGTTTTCTAGTTTCTCATATAGATTTTGATCACATTTTATTAGATTTATGCCTATGTATTTAAGTTAGGATGAATATTAAATAAATGGTATTATGGTTTTAATTTCAAATTCTACTTGTTTATTGTTGATATATAGGAAAGTGATTGATTAACTTTTATTCATTAACCTTGTATTTTCTGCAACCTAATCATAATTGCTTATTAGTTCCATGAGTCTTTTTTTTTTTTTTTTTTTTTTTTGTATCAGGATTTGAACCCAGAGGCACTTATAATTTTTATTTTATTTTTTATTTATTTATTTATTTTGTGGTGCTGGGAATTGAACCCAGGGCTTTGGGCTTGCAGAGCAAGCACTCTACCAACTGAGCTATATCCCCAGCCTGGCACTTACAATTTTTAAAAGTTTTTTATATATGTACTTAATGATTCTTAAGATTCAAATTAAGGGGCTGAGGTTGTACAGCTCGGTGATAGAACACTTGCCTCGAATGTATGAGGCACTGGGTTGCATCCTCAGCACCACATAAATAAATAAAATAAAAGTCCATCTACAACTATAAACAAAAATTTTTTTAAAAAGAGATTCAAATTCAGTGTGATTACTATTTACAATTGAGTTTCCTGTTTTTTTGTTTTTTTGTGTTTTTGTTTTTTGGTACCAAGGATTGAACCCAGGGGCACTTGATCACTGAGCCACATCCCCAGCCCTTTTTTATTTTTTTTAATTTAGAGACAAAATTGCTTAGTGCTTCACTAAGCTGCTGGGACTGGCTTTGAACTCATGATCCTCCTGCCTCAGCCTCCTGAGCTGGTGGGTTTTCAGGCATGTGCCACTATACCTGGCCTGCAATCAGTTTTTGTGTGATTAGTTTAAGTGACATTGGATTTTGTAACTCATGCACCCTTTAGTGCACTCTGTAAAATGCTAGGTACTCCTTAGTTCCCCCCAGAATGCTTTCTGCTCTTTCCTAGATCTGTGGCTTTCTCTAATGTTGGGACTCTTGTTCCCTGTGTGAGTATTCTTTATACCATAGTCCTGAGAAAGACACTTTGAAATTTCAATTTGGAAAGAAAGAGAAAGGGAGAGAATGAAGCAAAGCAACGTAAGTTGAGCTCTCAAATTATTATTTGGATTGTTAGAAACTATTGGCATAAAATACCATTTCCTAGTTCTGGGCTGATACGGATCTTCCACTCTCATAGGCATGGACACCATAAGACTTCCTTTTTCCCTTCCTGCAGTAACTCTGGAAGGTGTTGTTAGTAAACACAATGAGGTTTCATTACCCCTCAAAATTATACCAAGATTCTTTATAGACTAGGACATGTAAGTACAAAACAAAAGATTTCTAATATTGTTTTCCTCTACGATATTGTCTGCCTAAATGGAAGAATGACTGATGAGCAAATTAAGTTAGGAAGCAAGTTATTTTGTCAGATAGCCTGAAGAATGTTGTAGAGAAAACTCCCCTTTCACTCAAGAATGTAAGCAGAAAAAAATTGTTTTCAAAATCAGATAAGCTTACCTGATTTCCTTGCTGCCTATTGTCCACAGAGGAAAATACTAAAATGGTTTAAACAGGTTTCTTTGGTTCTTTACTGATTTTCAGCACGAAGATTAGACACTCAATTAATAGCTGATGGATGAGTGAATTGATGAATGAATGAAATATGAGGTCATATAAAAATAGGTTTTCTCCTTTATTGGACCCCTGAGTCTCCAAAAAGTTGCTCATGAATCTGTGACAATTCATCAGGCCCTTGTTTCTCCTAGATGGATTATTAATAGGCTTAAGGAAAATGGACTCTAGGGGAATTTTTTAGACACCTGTAAATTTGTTTTCCTTGGACAAATGGATGGTTGTTGTGAGGAACTGGTTTTTCATGTGAGTTGGGATATTTTTATGAGAGACCCCTCATAGGTCTTAAAGACTTGTTCTTTAAGATAGGGAGAGATTTTGTAAGACAGTCTCCCTGATAAGCAGCATAGCTATTATCTTCTCAGGAGTTTATTTTAAAAAATCTCTTATATATCTATTTTTCTTTCTTGTTTGCTTTTTACTTTTACTTTGTACATGACCCATATATTTTGAAACTTAAAAGTGAAATCAATGTCAGAGGGGCTGGTATTCACACCTTTCCATTATCAACTGCAGTGGATGTGTTTGTCAGCTGCTTCTGAACATCTGTAAGAAAAAGCACAGTGTGTATCTGTACCAAAGAATGAAAAATATAAGGAAAGACAGGAGTTATTTAACAACATGATATGGCATCCAAAGCAGTTTGCACCATCTGAAATGCTGTTAAATGAAGATGTTTCATTTTTTAAAGCAGATATTGTCAATACCCTTGACAGAAGATCTATAAATAGGCAGTCTAGTTATTCACTTCTAGCCCCAGTCTGAGCATCACAAACCTTGTTCCTATGCCAAAATTAGGGGAAAAGAAAATATCCATTGCCCTGTTAGCTCTTTTTCTCCTTATGTAAATTTCACTCTGGATCAGTGGGGTTCCTAGAATCTCTCATCCCTTGTTTGTGTCCAGATCTGTATCAACCCTGGGAGATTTGAAAACCCAGAATGTTTAAATAACCTTTATGGCTTACTAGATCTGTATCTTTGGACAAATTATTTGAGCTTTCTGAATGTCCCTTTCCTGATCCATAACATGGGAAAGAAAATGTTAGATACTTCCATTTGTTTAATATGAATGTTGAATTAAATACAATAAAGCAAACAGAGACACATTGTTTTATTCCATGTTGCTGACTGAGTATTGCTAAATGAGTAGCATTAGGGATTTGGGTACATACGGAAAAACAGAAGTATAACAGAACATACCAAGGAAGGTGATATTTGCCACTTGAAAGTGAGGCTATAGAATGACACTGGCAAAGTTATCTTTGAAGAGTATAGTTCTTGCAAATATTTGGTGTATGCAAATAAGTAAAGTCTAGTGATGAACATCCTAGATAATATGAAGATTTAGCAAAAGTTTTAAGACACTGGCTCCTGTTTTAGAGAGCTGCTGCTGTATAATTTAATAGAAACTCACAAAAGCTGGAGATCCTGAACTTATTTTTTTCTGGTGGTACTGGGTATTGAACTGAGGGCCTAGTGCATACTAGGCACATAGTCTGCTACTGAGCTATACCCCCAGCCCCTACACTTTCTTTTTTTTTTTTTTTTAGGAACTGGTTTTTTTTTTTTTTTTTTTTTTTTTTAAGGAACTGGTTAGTTTTATATCTGAGGAAAATATTAGAAACTTATAGTTACCAGATAGGTAGAGGAAATCTTAGAAGATGATTAGGATTTATAGTCACTGAAGATATAATAGATTTGCCCATAAAATTTAATCTTTAATTTTTTTTATTTTTAGTGCATTGGAGTTTTATATAATAGTGGGGTTCATTTTGACATATTCATAAAGACATAAAACAAGTTTTCTCCATTTCAATCACCAATATTACCCTTTCTTTCTCCCTCCCCCAATCTCTTTCCTTTAAACTATTGATCTTCCTTCTGTTTATTTATTATTTATTATTTGGTGTCCTATAGTTCTATATAAAATTGGAATGATTGTGATATATTCATATAAGCACATAGCATAATTTGGTCACCTTTATTCCCCATTTATTCCCCTTTGCCTCCCCCACGTCTTTGGTCCCCAACTTCTACTCTTCTGCTCTCCCTCTTATTTTCTCAAGATTCCCTTCTTATATTCCTTATGTTTCTCTTGCTTCCATATAGGGAAAACATTCAATCCTTGACTTTGTGAGTCTGACTTATGTCATATAGCGTGATAGTCTCCAGTTCCATCCATTCACCAGCAAATGACATAATTTCATTCTTATTTATGACTCAGTAGAACTCCATGATAGATAGATAGACAGACACATACATACATACATACATACATACATATCACATTTTCTTTATCCATTTGTCTATTGATGGTACTGAGGCTAGTTCCATAACTTGACTATTGTGGATTGTGCAGCTAAAAACATGGGTGTGTATGTATTGCTCTAATATGCTGACTTCAGTTCTTTGGGGTAAATACCAAGAAGTGTGATATATGGGTCATGTGGTGGTTCCATTCCTGGTCTTTTGAAGAATCTCCATACTGCTTTCCAAAATGGTTGTACTAATTTGAATTTTACCAAACAGGTATAAGTGTACCTTTTCCCCCAAATCTTCATCAGCAATTATTGTTATTTGTATTCTTGATGATTACCATTCTGACTGGAGTGAGATGAAATCTCAGGATGGTTTCAATATTCCTTTTCCTTGATTGCTAGGGATGTTGAACAATTATTCATACATTTGTATTTCTTCTTTTGAAAAATATCTCTTTAGATATTTTACTCATTTGTTGAATGGGTTATTAGTTTTTTAGTGTTAAGTTTTTTAATTTCTTCATATATTCTGATAGTCCCCTACTGGAAGAGTAAATGGCATTCTGGAGGCTTTCTGTTCATTTTCTTGGTTTCTTTGCAGTGAAGAAGTTTTTTTTTAAATTTAATGCTAGCCCACTTACTGAGTGTTGGTTTTATTTCTTGAGTTGTAAGAGTCTCATTAAGAAAGTCAGTACCAACGACAAGAATGGGATCCTAATTAGAATAAATTATACTCTGTGTATGGATAATATGTCAAAATATACTCTACTGTCATGTATATCTAAAAAGAACAAATGACAAATAAAAATAAAAAAGAAAGTCAGTGCCCACACCAGTGTGTTGGGATGTTGCCTGTATATTTTCTTCTAGCAGTTTCTTATTTCTGGTTTAATTCCTAGGTATTTGATCCATTTTGGATTGACTTTTGTGCAGGATGAAAGGTAGGATCTAGTTTCATTCTTCTATATATGGATATCCAGTTTTCCTAGCACCATTTGTGTAAGAGATTATCTTTTCTCCAACTTATGCTTTTGGTGCCTGGCCAAGGATCAGATGGCTGTATTTATGTGGATTTGTCTCTGTCTTCTAGTTTATTCCATTGGTGTTCTTATCTGTTTTTATGCCAAAACCATGCTGTTTTTGTGACTATAACTCTGCAGTATAATTTGAAACCAGGTATTGTGATGCCTCCAGCCTCACTCTTATTGCTCCAGATTGCTTTGGCTATTCTGGGTCTCTTAATCTTCCATATAAATTTTAGGACTATTTTTTCTAGTTCTGAGAATATCATTGATATTTTCTTGGGGATTGCACTGATTCTGTAGATTGCTCTTGGAAATAGAGTCATTTTATTCTTTTTAAAATTTTTTTATTTGTTCTAATTAGTTGTACATGACAGTAGAATGCATTTATACATTTTGATAAATCATACATAAAAGAGTGTAATTTCTTATTTTTCTGATTGCATATATTGTAGGATCACATCAGTCATGTAGTCATATATGTACATGAGGTAATCATGTCTGTTTCACTGTACTATCCTTCCTACCTCCATATCCCTTCCCCTCCCTCCACTCCCTTCTACCTAATATAAAATAACTCTATTCTTCCCTAGCACTACCCTCCTTATTGTAATTAGCATCCACGTGTCAGAGAAAACATTCGGCCTTTGGTTTTTGGGGTTCGGCTTATTTCACTTAGCATGATATTCTCCAACTTCATCCATTTACTAGCAAATGCCATAATTTCATTTTTCTTTAAAGCTGAGTAATATTCCATCATATATATATATATTCCATATATATATATTCCATATATATATATGATGCATCTTAAGCATCTAGAAATTTGTGGTGTATATATATATATATATACACACACATACATATCTGCATTTTCTTTATTCATTCATCTGTTGAAGGACGCCTCAGTTGGTTCCATTTTGATGATATTAATTCTACCTAGGTTTTCCCATCTTCTAAGGTTTTCTTCAGTTTCTTTCTTCAGTATTCTATAATTTTCATTGTAGAAGTGTTTTACTTCCTTAGTTAGATTTGTTCCCAAGAATTTTTTGAGGCTACTGTAAGAGTTTTCTTTATTTCTTTCTCAGCAGATTCATTATTGGAGTATAGGAGAGTTAATGAATTTTGTGTGTTGTTCTTGTGTCCTACAATGTCACTGAATTTGTTTGTCAGCTCTAGCAGTCTTCTGGAGGAGGTTTTTGGGATCTGCTAAGTACAGGAACATGTCAACATCCCAGATAGTTTGACTTCTTCTCTTCCTAATTGTGACCTTTTAATTTCCTTATCCTGCCTGATTGTTCTGGATAAAGTTTCAAGAATATTGAATAGGAATGGTGAAAATGGACATCATTATCTTGTTCTAGATTTCAGAGGAAATTCAGTTTTTCTCTGTTCAGTATGATGTTGGCATGGGTTTATCTGTTTGATATTCAAGTTCATTCCTTCTATGCCTAGTTTCTTCAGTGTTTTTAGCATTAATGAGTGTTGGATTTTCTCAAAGGCTTTTTTTTGCATCTATTGAGACGATCAGGGATTTTTGTCCTTGTTTCTATTTTTGCAGTGAAATATGTTTTTTGAATATATATATTGAGCCAACCTTGTATCCCTAGGGTGAAATCCACTTGATCATAGTAGTAGAAGTAGTTTGCTAATATTTTATTTAGGATTTTTGCATCTATATTCATCAGGCATATTGGTCTGTATGTTTTTTCAATGTCTTTACTTGGTTTTGGTATCAGGATGATACTGGCTTCATAGAGTGAGTTTGCAAAATGTTTCTCCCTTTCTATTTCGTGGAATATTATGAGGAGGGTTGGTGTTATATCTTCTTCAAAGGTCTGGCAGAACTCAGCTGAGAATCCATCTGGACCTGGGCTTTTCTTGTTGTTGGAAGACTTTTTACTAGTACTTCAAACTTGTTGCTTGACATTGGTCTGTTTAGACTTTCTATATCCTCTTGGTTCAATTTGAGAAGCTCTTAAGCATCTAGAAATTTGTTCATATCATTTAGATTTTCCAGTTTATTAGAATATATATTTTCAAAATAGTCCCTTATAATCTTGATTTCAACATTGTCTATGGCGATATCTCTTTTTTCATCTCTAATTTTGTTGATTTGGAGTCGTCTCTCTGTTTTTGTTAGTTTGACTAAGAGTTTACAAATATTGTTGCATTGATCCTTTGTATTGTTTTTTAATTCTCAATTTCATTAATTTCTACTCTAAGTGTATTACCTGTCCTCTTCTGGTTTTTGGAATTAGTTTGTTCTTGCTTTTCTGGGGTCTTGAGATATAGTATCAGATTGTTTATTTGGGAAAGTTCTTTTTTAAAAAATATAGTCATTTAACACTATAAACTTCCCTCTTAATACTGCCTTCATAGTGTCCCAGATATTTTCATATATTGTACCACTATTCTATTTTGGTTTTAGGAAATTTTAAAACATTTTTTAATCATTTCTTCTATGATTAATTCCTCATTTAAAATAGTTTTCTTCAATCTCTATGTGTTTATGTGGTTTCTATAATTTTTCTTGATTTTGATTTCTAATTTTATTCCATTATGATCTGATAAAATGCACAGAATTATATCAATTTATTTTGTATGTGCTAAGACTTACATTGTGACCTAGAATGTGGTCTGTTTTGGAAAAGGTTCCATGGAGCTGCTGAGAAAAAAATAAATTCAACTGTTTTTAAATGAAATATTCTATAGATGTTGATTAGTCCATTTGGGTCAGAAGTATCATTATTGATTTTATGTATGGATGACCTGTCTATGAGTGAGAGGGGTGTGTTGAAATCACCCAGAACTATTGTATTGGGGTCTATCTGGGATTAATGTCAAGAAGTGTTTGTTTTATGTAATTTGGTACACTGACATTTTAGGCATAAAATATTTACTATTAGTGTATCTTCTTATTGTATTATTTCCTTTACCTTCTTTGTCTCTTCCAATTAACTTTTGATTGAAATCTGCTTTGTCAGATACGAGAATAGTTATTCCTGCTTATTTTCAGACTCCATTTGCACTGAATATCTTTTTCCGTCCTTTTACTTTCAGACCATGGATGTCTTTGCCTATGAGATGAGTCTCTTGCAAATAGCATATAGTTGGATCTTATTTTGTAATCCATCTGTCCATTTATGTTTATAAACATAAATTGGAGAGTTGAGACCATTTATATTCCATGTTATTATGGATAGGTGTTCATTATTTCCTGCCATTCTGATTTGTTTTCTATGAATTTGGTCTTGATTTTCATTTAGTTGTTGTTCTAGGGAACTTCATCCATATTGAAGCTCTGTGGTTTGTTTTCGAGTTCTTCTGTGTATGGTATATCGTTAAGTATTTTTTGTAGTGCTGGCTTGGTGGTTATTAATTCTTTTAGTTTATCCTTATTGTGGGTAATTTTTTTTCTTTTTCCATTCTTTAAGATAACTTTGCTGAACATAGCAATCCTGGCTAGCAGTTGATTTCTTTCAGAGCTTGAAATATCTCATTCCAAGCCTTCCTTGATATTAGAGTCTGAGGTGAGAAGTCAGAAGTGAATCTTATTGGTCTACCTCTAAGTGCAACCTGAAATTTTTCTCTTGCAGCTTTTAATATTTTTTTCCTTACTCTCTTGATTATGGTCTGTCTTATAGAGGTTCCTTTTTGATCTTACCTATTTGGGATTCTATATGCCTCCTGTATGTGGATGTTTATCTCATTTCTAAATTTTGTAAAATTTTCTGCTATTTTTTCACTTCTCCTGTTCCAAACAATGAACAGAGTCTCTGACCTATAAGTGATTTAATATCAAATCATAAAACACATTTACTTTTTAAAATCTTCTATGCTTTAAGAAAGATATATCTTGGAAAGGAATCCTACCCAGCCTTCCTGGCCCATGTATCAATCTGGGTCCTGTTACAAGAAACTACATGGATTAATGTTATTGAGAGAATTTGATATAGCAGGGAACTAAAAAGACCAAAAGGGAACACTGAGTGCTATAGCTTGAATGTATATGTGCCCCCAAAATTCATATGTTTGAACTTAATTACTGATGTGGTGGGGTCTTTGGGGAAGTGATTAAGTCTTGAAGGCTCTCATTAATGTGATTAGTCCCCTTATAGGGCTGGAGGGAAGTAGCCAGGCCCTTTGCCTTTCTACCCTTCTGCCATGTAAAAACACATAGATGGCACTGTTAATAAGGAACAGGTCCTTACTAGGCACTGAATCTGCTGGCTCCTTGATCTTGGTCCTTCCCACCTTCAGAACTGTAAGCTATAAATGTCTGTTCTTTATAAATTATCCTGTCTCAGTGAACTAAAACACTGGAGTATTATGGAATAGTAATTGCAGGACCAGCAGTAGGCTGGGAGACTAAAAGGAAGGGTTGGAAGTATTAACACTTAGAGGCTTGGGGGTTCCCTGTGGAGCAAGGACTCAGATCTTTAAGGTGGAGGTGTGGTTTAGCTCCTGCTGATATCTCTGAATCTGGAGGAGGGACCCAGTGCAGTGTTACCCATATTGTGGAGGAGTGGGTGCCAGCCAGCTTGCGCTATGCCTTTGAGAGGAAACTGTGAGACTGGGTCTCCAAGCATTGGAAAAACTGAAAACTGGATACCATTGCTGTTACAGAAAAAACATTGCCACTGTAGGGTAACTCCTGATTTTTCTCTTCTCCATCTTTCCAGTCTCTCATTAGCACCTCCTGTTGGCAAAGCCTAGTATAGAGACTGGAAAGCTAAATTTAGTTCATCAGAGCCTTGGGCTCATCACCTCAAAGCAGAGTACAGAAGAATAGGTTTGGAGTGGAGACAGTAGCTTAAAAACTGGCACAGCTTGCCTGCCCACTCCACACTAAAGGCGTTCTTGGAGCAGATTATGCTAGTGTGCTTCTTGTTTTACTGGGAAACTTGAGCAATTCCTTTAGTATTAGTGGAAAAGAATCTTGATATTCTATTGTTGTGGGACAAGCCTTTGTAAGTGCACTTATATGTTTTCTTACAATTATTTTATTACTTTATATTCTCATTATTCAGGATCAAGTACAACAGCCAAACAATTTTCAAGTTAAACATAAAAAACCAACAAACCAGTAACTTATAGTTCTCTTAAGGGATTAAAAAAAAAAAAGCTGAGGAGCTTTTTACATTTTACTTTTCATTTAACTTCTTTTTAAAATTGCATGTATTTAATGTGTACAACATGTTTTGATATACTTATAATCAAGCAAATTAAAATACATATTGTCTCATAAAGTTACTTTTCTCTTTATGTGTGTAGTAAAAGTACCTAAAATCTGCTTTTTTTTTTTTTTTTTTTTTTTTGGAGGGGGGGGAATACCAGCATAGAATACAATATTATCAGCTCTAGTCTTTATGTTGTACATTAGATCTTGAGAATTGCCAAGCACAGTGGTGAACGCCTATTATCCCAGAGGCTCAGGAGACGGAGGCAGGAGGATCACAAGTTCAAAGCCAACCTCAGCAACTTAGCAAGGCCCTAAGCTACTGAGTGAGACCCTGTCTCTAAATAAAATTCTAAAAAGGGCTGGGGATTTGGCTCAGTGGTTAAGTACCCCTGGGGTCAATCCTGGTATTAAAAAAAAAATCTTTAGAATTATTCACCTTATATAACTATAACTTTGTCCCCTTTAGTTTGCATCTTTCCATTTCCTCCACTGCAACTACCACAATTCTACTCTCTAATTCTGTGTATTCAGTTGTTTTTTTTTTTAAAGTATTTCACAAATAAATGACATCATACAGAAATTTTCTTTGTATGTCTAGCTTATTTCACTTAGCACAATTCCTCTAGGTTTATCCGTTATTACAGATGGTAGGATCTCCTCTTTTAAGGCTAAATAATATCCCAAATATATACGCCATAATTTCTTTATCCATTTATCTGTTTATCAACACTTAGATTGTTTCCATAACTTTCCATGTTCGTAGTTTTTTAGTCAGTCTTCAACACAAAGGCATAACGATTTTTATGACTTTCTACATGTATACATATATGCAAAGACAGTTCTCAAAAGTCTGTTTGTTTTCTTCCATATACCAGGTAGACAGTCATTCTGTAGTTATTATAAACTTTTGATTCAAACAGCCTAATTTCCTATAAAAGGAAAGAAACATTATGCCTCTATGATTTTCTACTCAAATAGAATTTTTAATGCAAATGAAAGCATGAATCAAGCCTAAAAACAACCTAATTGCTAATCACCATATTTTTAAATGTCCCTAATTACAGCAAAATTTAAAGTGAAAACAAGAATATTAGATTCTTAAATGTATCTGTAATTGGTATCTCACTCATAAAGCTAATCTTACATGTCCTCCCTTTTAGAGAAACACTGTTTTACTCACATTGATTCTGTTATTAGGAATGAACATAGAAGGTAAACTTAATAGCCTTTCTAAGTGACAGAGTTCTTAAGATACACTGTTCCAAGTCTTCTCCTTTTGCCTATATTTTTGAAAAGCAGAACATGCATTAACTAATTTTCTTTAGGCTCCCACCCTGGGTTCCTGCCTTTATTTTGATTGTGTGTGGCATGTGGTTGTTGTTTTTAAACAGTGTCTTCATGTCTCTCTATCCTTAGGCAGCAACTGAGAGGGAAAGCCTGTGTATGACAGCATCAGACATGTCTGGTTTGAATCAGAGAGGTGAAAAATGTTCCTCTAAACTTCAGTTTGTGAATTTTTGAAGTTAGCATTTGCATTTCCCTTAATTTGCAAGAACTGATGGCAAAGGAACCGTCACACAGGAAGAATTAAATACAAAACTGCTGGTTTAAACACGTGAGCAATTTCATCTTTGCTGGAATTAACACTTCAGAGAACATCATAGTAGTACATGGGGAGGTTAGAGAGGAGCTTTAAAATGGTTTAATTCCAAAAGGAATTTGAGGTCCTCAAACTACTCAAACTGCTGGGCCTTCTATTCTTCTCATCCTACATGGAAATAATGGGATGAGACTTCAGTCCCACAAGCTGCAGTTTGTGGACTGAAGCTGAGGCAAATAATGAATTACCACTCAGACCTAGGTCATTGTCAGCAGCACCAGGTAGTATGTGATCAAGGAAATTTCAAGGGATTCTGTGACAAAATCATGAAATTTTGGAGAAGAAAACAAATACCATCTGTTTCCTTGCAAGAGTGAAAAAACTAAGCACTGTTTTAAATGGAGTGGTGATTTTGTTCCTGGTGCTGATGCTGAGGTAGAAGTGATAGGCTGCACCAGCTCAGTACCTTTGTCACCTCATAACATTTGCAGGAGGCATCCTTGGGTCTCAGAAGCAATGCTCACAGCCCTCAACACTGAGTGGTAATGATTGGGAGCTCACACCTATTTCCCCTGTCTTCTGATCCTCTAAGTGCCAGGTAAACTGTTCAGTGGCCCCCACTCTTAATTCTCCCTCAATCTCTAATCCCATTAGATAAAATAATACAGTAGAATGGAAGACAGGAAAGAAAGGAAGGGAAGGAGGGAGAAAAGAAGAATGTGTGAGAAGGGAAATTGGAAGGAGGGTGACCTCATTTACAATTGTGTCATCTTTTGGAGTTCTTGACTTCTGTTTCACATCCACACAAATATGCAAATGCAATTATATCCCACTCACTATCTCCATATTAAAATGGAGCAGTTACCTTCATACAGTGTTAGAGAGTGTTGATTGGTACATTTGATGATGCTTAGAGACATTTTGGGTTGTCATAGCTGGTGTGGGTTGGGAAGATATCACTGGCATATAATGGGAACAGACTAGAGATACTAGTAAACATTCCAGAGAGCACAGGCCATTCCCTACCCCCAAGGAATTATGTGGCTCAAAATGTCAATAATGGCGAGGTTGGGAAAGTGTTTATTGTGGATCAAATGGTGGTTTTCAAAGGATATGTCTACATGGAGCCAGTGGATATGACCACATTTAGTAAGAGGTCTCTGCAGAAGTAAAAAAAGACACAGAGAAGGCCATGTGAAGACAAGGCAGGTTTGGAGTAATGCTTACACAGGCCAAGGAATGTCAAGAGTCAAAAGCTGGAGGAGTTAAGAAATAGACTCTGCCCCAAAGTCACTGAAGTCAACACCTTGATTTCTGGTTTCTGCCCTCCAGAATTGAAAGAGAAAAAAAAAAAAAACTGTTATTTTAAGTCACTAGTTTGTGGAAATTTGTTATAGTAGCCCTAGGAAACTAATGTACTGCCTTCTACAGTTTGGATCTTAAGTGTCCCCAGTGGTCCATGTGCTAAAGTGGTCCCCAGGGTGGCACTACTGGAGTGCGGTAGAACCTTTGGGAGGTAGGTCCTGCCAGGAGGTCCTTTGGTCACTGAGGCATGCTCTCAAAGGGGATTGTGGGGCTTGAGTCTCTTCCCCTTCCTTCTTTGCTCCCTGGCTTGTGGTCCGGTTCTGTTCTGGCATGCATTCCCACTGTGATGCACTGCCTCATTAGTGCCTCAAAGCAATGCCTCCATCTTGGACTGGAACCTCTAAAATAAACCTTTTCTCCTTACCAAAGACAAAAAAGGTGTTTATTAATGCAATAATGCAGAGTAGTTTGGCAATGCTTGTTCAAAATTTTTAAGTGAAAATATTTAATCTAGCAATTCCAGAGTTTGTGCTATAGCAATACTTGTATAAATGCACAATGTATCTATCAAAGGTTTTTTTGTTTGTTTGTTTTTGGTTTTGTTTTGAGGCAGTATCTCATAATATTGCCCAGCTGCTCTTGCATTCCTGGGCTCAAGTGATCCTCCTGCCTCAGCCTCCCAAGTTGCTGGGACTATAAGTATGAACCACTGCACCAAGTTAATAGGATTGTTTTAATTTAAAAAAAGTTATAAATAGACTAATGGTATCAGTAAGAACTAGTTTAAAAAATTAGCATATGTCTCTGTAAAGGAATACTGTCCTGGCATTAAAAAGAAGGGAGGAAGATCTGTATGTACTTACGTGGTAAGCTCTCTAAATTATACTGTTAACTGAGAAAAGCAAGATACAGAACCATAAGCATGGTGTCATTCCCATCCACATGTTATTTTTTAGCATGTGCACTTATACATGTGTGTATTTATAAAGCATAGTTAATATACTATATTTATATCCAACAGAATATTCTATAGCCATTACAAACAGTATTTTGGCAAAACTTTGAATAACTTGGGACATCCTTGTGATGTAATGCTAGCAACAACAACTAAAAAGGACCTTAGCATCATGGTTTTTGTCCACTTTCTTGAGCGTTTTCCAATGTAATTAAATAGTCCCCCCAAAGTCATTATTTTATCTATAATATAATATCCCTCTGGATTGTTTTCAGTTTCTCCAACTCATTTATAATGTTAACAAACATTTTTAACCTAATGTTATTTTAAAATTTTAGGTTCTTTCCTAAGATAAATGTCGTATAATTACTGGGTCATAGAATGTGACCTTTTATTATAATTACTGATTCATAGGATGTGACCCTTGATATTGCCATATTGGTTTCCATAATCCACAAAGATTTATAGTGTAGTACTTCAATTTTTGCTAATGTGATTGGTTATAATGAGTAATCGTTTATTTGACAGACTTTTAAATTTTAAGCAATATAGTTATTAATGCCCACTCTTATTAATGTCTACCTACCTCACAGGCACTGGGCTCACCATTACAGATAAGACCTGATTCTGCCTCACTACTCAAAGTATGATCTTGGACTGGCATGGAGGAAATAGACACTTGAATGTACAATTACACTATCGTGTGATTTGGGCCATTATAGACTCATGCCCAGCCCAATGGCAACTCAGCATACTTAGTATAATTGTAATCATTAACCAAAACGGAGCTAGATTACTATTCTTTTGTTTTAATCTTCCTTTCCCACCTCCAACTAGAGCATAGTATTAACTTGGCGGTGGGTCTGTTATGAGAAACATCTTTCTTTATTCCTGTCATAGTTCAGTTATGAACTGCACCTGCCTGTGAAAAGGAAAGGAAGTAGAAAAGAAAGTTAACTCTAATTGTAGTGTCAAGGTTTGGCACCATTTATGTATTTCTTTTACAGATTCAAAAATAAGCCTCCTTCAAGGATATGTGAATGCATTCATCTTGAATCTGTAGCCAAACCTGACTTTCTAATACCCCATTTTCCCCTGGTTGCTCAGAATAGAAAGATGGTTGTCTAGACTCTAAAATCATTTCCACCAACTTCCAAAAATATCTTCAAAGAAAAGAGAAAACTCACTGGGCATGGTGGCATACGCTTGTAATCCCAGCAGCTCAAAAGGCTGAGGCAGGCGGATCACAAGTTCGAAACCAGTCTCAGCAAATTAGTGAGGCCCTGAACAACTAAGTGAGAGATTCTGTCTCTAAATAAAATGTTTTTCTCTTTTTAAAATTCTTATTTGTTCTAATTAGTTATACTTGACAGTAGAATGCATTCATGCATTTTGATAAGTCATAAATAAATGAAATATAATTTCTCATTTTCCTGATTGTACATATTATAGGATCACACTGGTCATGCAGTCATATTTTGAAAGGGTTAGGGATGTGGCTCATGAGTTCAACCCCTGGTAAACCATACCCGCCCCCCACCAAAAAAAAAAAAAGAAAGAAAAGGAGAAAACCCAGCTACCTGGCTCCACAAATAGCACTGTCTACTCTCAATGTTTCTTAGGTCAAGAAATTCTAAAATGAATATTTTAATTTGGTTGAATTTGAAATTGCCAATATTTGACTTTTTAACCTATAAAAGTGACAATTCCATGTGGCTCAACATGAAACCTTTGATTTAATTCTTATTTCCTCCTAACTGCCCATACATTAAACCTAATCAGAACTTTGATTTATACAAAATGACTTCTGAAATACCTGCCCCAGTAAAAAGAAAAGAAGAAAAAAGTTATTAACACAGCCTTATGCCTATTTGACACTTCCTAGCCAGATCTTCAGTAAAACAAAATTGGAATACAGTATTTCCCAAATTGAAGGGGGAAAGGTTTCCTGCTCGTTTAAGCAAAAAGATTTCTAGTCAAAGCAGAGTTAAGATTCAGGAGCAAACCTAGGCAGGCAGGCCCAGGGAACTACCAAACAAGCTTTGATGTATACTCTCCGCCCCACGCAGGGGGTCCTCTTAAGACACAGAACTGTAGTTTGATTAATACTGACAGTGTATTATAAATCAAGAATTAGTTATCATTTGTTTTATGTTTTTTAATTTTAATTAACAAATAGTAATTGTATTTGGGTACATGTATATAATGTGTAATGATCAGATAAGAGTAATTAGCATATCTGTCACCTCAAACATTTATCATTTATCAAAGCCGACTATTAAAGCAAGTCTATTCACCAGAGATGGAGAAGAGGGGAGGAGAGAGGGAGAGAAGAAAAATCTTCAGCCTGAATCTGATAGTTGTCCCTTTTCTATTAATTTTAGATAAGCTCATACTGTGAAAAGGTTAACTTAGTACTTTAGCAGAAGGTTCTGGTATGGGAAACGGTGCCTCTGAATTTAGGAAGCTGGCCTGATCCTAGGGGAGAATCAAAATTTTGTCAAATCTTCTTTGTAGCTTGAACTGCTTTCTAGAGTCTTGCTACTCAAACTGGAATCATGGCACAAGCCAGTGTTTCTCAAACTCCAATATGCATATGAATCGCCTAAGGTCTAGTTTAAATGCAGGTTCTGATTTAGTAGGTCTAGTGGGATCCAAAATTGTGCATTTCTAACCAGCTCACATGTGATGCAATACTGCCTAGATTATATATGTTTTTTTTCTAATTTTTATTTTTACAGACTGTATTTTGATTCATTGTACATAAATGGGGTACAACTTTTCATTTCTATGGTTGTTTACACAATGTAGATTCACACCATTCATGTAATCATACATATACATAGGGTAATACTGTCTGTCTCAGTCTACTAACTTTTCTTCCCCCCAACCTCTCCCACCCCATTTTCCTCTACACCATCCAAAGTTCCTCCATTCTTCTCTTGCCACCCTCCCCCCATTACGTATCATCATTGACTTATCATAGAAAACATGTAGTCTTTGGTTTTTTGAGATTGGCTAATTTCACTTAGCATGATATTCTCCAACTCCATCCATTTACCAGCAAATGCCATAATTTAATTATTCTTTATGGCTGAGTAACATTCCATTGTGTATGTATACCACAGTTTCTTTATTTCTTTATAAATTGAAGGACATTTAGGTTGGTTCCACAAGCTAGCTATTGTGAATTGAGCAGCTATGAACATTGATGTGGCTGCATCACTGTAGTATGCTGATTTTAAGTCCTTTACACCAAAAATACAAAGAACCCAACCAATAAATGGGCTAAGGAACTGGGCAGAGACTTCACAGAAGAAGATATACAGATGATCAATAAATATATGAATAAGCGTCCATCATCTGTAGTAATTAGAGAAATGCAAATTAAAACCACCCTAAGATTTTATCTAACTCCAATTAGAATGGCGACTATCAAGAATACAAGCAACAATAGGTGTTGGAGAGGATGTGGGGAAAAGGCACACTCATGCATTGCTGGTGGGACTGCAAATTAGTGCAGCCACTCTGGAAAGCAGTGTGGCGACTCCTCAGAAAGCTTGGAATGGACCCACCATGAGACCCAGCTATCCCACTCCTCAGTTTATACCCAGCATGCTAGATTATATGTTGAATGGTGAGGCTTTTGAGTAAAGTACCCTAATGATGGTCTTGGTTCATCTTTTCTAGATCACTGGTCCAACCCTGAAAATAAGAGGGTCTCACTCCCTGTTAGTGACCTTGATCTCACCTCTTTGGACTCCACCTGTAAAATGGAGTTGTAGAGCCCACTGAAGGACAGAATCTTAGACTTTCCCCTTATAGGTGCTTTGGAGATTATCCGATCCAACCTCTTCCCTATATTCCCCATCTTATCTGTGCCTGAAAGCTCATTCCTGAGATTTTAACCACTGAGTCTGCAGTTGTTATTCTGGTCATATCCCAGGTGTCTTGGTAAAGTTCTGCTGTATAAGAGCCTCTTGCGGGTATTTTCAAATAAGTGGAAGTAACAAATAATAATAATAATAATAATAATAATATTGCTCAAAACTACTCAGCAAAATGCACTCTAATGAAGGATGAAATCCTTTGGTTTCAGAAGGCAATGAAAAACCAGCATTTGTAGGTGAGAGGATTTCGCAGTTTCCCTCCTGCCCTTCCCCCTTACAGCAGCAGGTGCTAAATAAAGCACAGCTCAGTCTTGATTCATCCCCTTCTGTCAAGAGCAGGTGTCAGCTTCAATTATTGTTTTGCAAATTCATTTCAGTCCTTCAATGCAATTCATAGGAGAATGAGGTATTGATTCTCCAATCTCAACCACTTTTCCTAAGGCCTCTACCACACATTGTCCTTCCTGGTCTTTCTCTCTCCCTCCTTCCCTCCCCACCACCACTGTAATGCAGGTCACATTCCTGGCAAGTGTTCAGAAATAAACATAAATAAATAATCTATAATCATCAAAGGAGAGGTGTAATAAAGCATTTGGATGTGTTTGAGAAAGAAACTGGTGGAAATCATTTTTTACTTACAGTGAAACATAATGAATCTGCTCCTTTTTTCTTTGTAATATTGCTGTAGCACTGTTTTTAAAGTTCAACAGGCCCTCTTCTTAATGAAAGTCTCTAATCAGTAGAGTTCACAACATATGAGGGTGAGCATAATTTACTGTGTAAACCAAGATGCTTTTGAGAGTGGAAGGGCAGCCGCTGGTGCTCCCACATTAGGCATGCCAGGGACTGTCTCAAGTTGACTGAGACACATGGCCATTCTAATTACAGGCAGTTTGTGATGTGGGACTGACTCAGTGACAGTTTGGCACTGACAGTGAATCTGTCAAAGGAAAAATGCACCAAACCAGATTAAATAGGCAAGGAGATTAAATTGCAATAGGAGAGAGATTAAACTCAATTTCTGAATGCAGCAGGGACAGCTGGGGATTTATAGCCAAAGAGCAGGGTGAGAGGGTCTGTGGATGAGAAAGCGAAATTTAGTTAGGTGTCAAAGGTGGGAAATTTGTTGCCTAGACTCACCAGGATGAGGCCTTTCCAGAAAAGGGCTTAGAAAGGAGGAACCTGATTAAAGTGTTGTGGAGGAGGAAGTCCTTGTCAAATATCAACACAACAAAGCAGCTGTTTCAATTGACTGTACAGGAAGGAAACCCTGTTCTAGTCATAAGAACTCATCCTTGCTCTGAGAAATTCTTCCAGACTTATTTGTTCTAATTTGTTTTCCTTTGTGATTTCATTTTCCTTTGCAATTTTAATTATTTTTGTTGTATTTGATTAGGAAACCTATTTTATCTTCTGATCTTTGCTTCTACTTCAGTAAAGCTGGGCTGAAATTAACTTGAAAGAATTTTTTTAAATGTAGTTTGACTTGATTGTGGGAAGACATTTATAATTCAGCCAGGAAGGCCTGCATGGAATGACCCTCATTTCACAGTGCATTGTTGAGTGGGGCTTAGGGAACAGAAGGAAAAGCAAGAGGGGTTTTCTTGTAGTCCCTAGTGGAGGCTCCATGAGGGATCTGCTGCCCTCTGTAGCCCAGTGCTCACCACTGGCCCGCCCCTTCCCCACTCTTGAACATTGTCTTTCTTGTCTATGAAATGAAGGTATTCCATTAAAATATTTTAAGACATCCTATGATAAAGTTATGAAAAGTCATTGTGCACCTTTGTAGATTAGAAATAGAGGCTCAGTGAGTCACCACGAATCTGCAGCAGCAAAGGCTAATGTGGATTTAGAATCTTGCTACCAGCCCCATGATTACAACATACCAAATAACAAAACAAGCAAAAAACTTTCAGTATATATGTTACTAAAAGAACTACTGGTCAGGTATCAGTTTGTTGTGTTTGTATAACTGCTATTATTAATTACTTATAATTTATACTATTTGGAGAAAGATTTATGGAAACATCTGGGTAGTTGGATATAAAATGGAGATTGGGTGCCAGATTGATAAATGAGCAGTTTACTCTGCAAATAAGCACAAACTCAACTCTGAGCTTTCAGGTGGTCTAAACAAGAGGAGAAACCCCGAGGGTAATAGAAATCAGTTCAGTGGGAGAGTTGGGATTCTCTTGGCTCTAAAATTGGAGGAAGAACTAATCACAAGGATCTGTATGTGAAGGGCACTATGGCATTTCGGGTGGTGCTTCTGTAGATTTCCTCCGGTGGTGGTTCTTTGTTATTCATCCACTTTGCACAACACAGAGTTATCGTGTTATAACAAAACCCATCATGTCAGCCCTCCAAAGGCTTCACATTGCACCCAGGGTAAAGGCAAGACCCCTACCTAGGCCTCCAGGTCCCTGCCCCTGCTGACCATCTCACCTTATCTCTTACCATTCTTCTTTTAGTTGGGCTCTAACCACCAAGTCATCTTCTCTTCCATTCAGGGCCATAGGATCTGGGCTTTCTTCTCCCCAAAACTGGGAATGCTCATCTCACAGATTCTAACAGAAATGACTCATCTTCATTTTTATGCCAGTCCCATCCCAACCTGGAAGGAGCTTTTCTTAATCAGGAACAGAAAGCCTCCCCTCCTCAAATACCTAATACTACCCCTGGGTCCCAGGCAAGAGGTTGCTCAGGGCCCTGTGGCATCCTCCAAACACCTCCCTCCTTGTTTTAGTTAGCATTTTTTTTTTTTTTTTGCCACTATGACCAATAAATCTTATAAGAACAATTTTAGAAGAGGAACAGTTTATTTGGGGTTCATACTTTCAGAGGTCTCAGTCCATATATGGCCGACTCCATTGTTCTGTGCCCAAGGTGGGGCAGAAAAAGGCAGAAGGACATGACAGAGGAAAGCAGTTCAGGACATGACCATCAGGAAGCAGAGAGCATTTAAACTCACCAAGGTCAAAATATATGTACCCCAAAGACGTTCTCCCAGGGATTCACCTCCTCCAGCACACCCAACCTATCTTCTTAGCATTATTGCTCTCTTTCTTTCCCTTGATTTATATTCTTTGTAGTATTGAAAAAATCTGAAATTATCTTATTTGTTTACTTGTTTAACATGAGCTCTCTGAGGTCAGAGGCAGGAGTTTGTATTCCCAGTACTTGACACATAATGAATGCTCATTGAAATTTTGCTGACTGAATGATTTGGTGCTGTTTTGTGCCAGGACTGTGCATGGTACAAAGATGACCTAGAAACATGCTAACTGTCCAAGGAGCTTCTAGTGTGGAGACGTCCTGAAAAAAATTTGCTTTTGCTTTTAGTTTTACATCCCTTAAGTCATTAATTAATCAGCAATATCATTGGTGGAATTCTAGGCAAAGAACAAGTGTGCTAGTTAAACAAGCTTCAGGTAAAAGGAATGAAACTCCTGTCATTTTTTCTGAAAGGATAGGGATGAGGGAACTTTGAAATTTATGGCCCAGAACTGATGGAAACTGTCCCTTCCCTCTTCCTGAAGAGAATTGTTTATTGTTTTTCTAGGAGGGGGGATATGTTAAGCATTTTCTGCTGTTAAACTAAAATACTGTTTAGAACAGAGGGTACAGTATCTTCTGCCACTACTCTTGGCCTTGTTTAATGCATGGCAGACTGTCAACATGGCCCCCTTCATGAAGTGAGGGCCTTTGGAGTTGCCCTTCTTGGTGGCCTCACTTAGGTGGCAGGGCAGCTAGGGGCCCCCAAAGCTTTGGGCAGATTTCAGTTCCTCCTCAGATGGCCTGGGTGTACAAAGTGTGAAGGAAGACAGGCAAAAACATAGTCCCTTCCACGTAGAATTTTTTTAAAAATAAGAAATGTTTCTTCCTATTCAGAGAAATAATCAGAGGCAATTTTTATCCAAAGATGATTATGTGGTCCCCATAGAGCCAATCTACTTGAAGTAGGGATGAAAATATCATAAGAAATATTGAAAACTAGTCTTTGGGGAGAGTTTATTTTTAAAAACAACAACTAAAAACCATAAAATTGAGCTGATGTTTACAAATTAGGTTATAATTTCACTATTCACTAATTCATACAATAAATACTAGGGGCATGTATATTTTTAAATAAAATTTTATGACATTACCATATGCTGTTCCTATTTGACTTTCAAGACAGTTATTCATTCATTTATTATTAACTATGTGCCAGGTACTTTACTAGGCAATAAACAAAAAAAATGAAAATATCCCTTGCCTTCATGGACTATGGATTATCATAGAATATGGTCAGATCATAAAGTATTATGGAAAAGATGACCATGCTAGAAAGTAAGAAGTATGAAAAAGAAAATGCTAAAGCCGAGAAGGTAGATAAGTTGTACAAAATGGAGGTAAGAGCTACAGTTTTAAAGAGAATGGTCAGAGTATATCTCTGTGAAGATCTGAAAGATCTGAATGAGATGAAGGAGAGACACTGTGGATACCTGAAGAAAGAGCAGTCTTAAGTCAGAAGGAACCACAAGTACAAGGGCTTTGGGGTAGAATGTGCCTAGTGTATTAAAGGAAAAGCAAGGAGCCTGTGTAGCTGGGGTGGAGTGAATGGAGAGAGATAGGTTTGGAGATATATGATTAAAGATTGTTCAGGATATTGTAGACCACCAGAAGGACTTTGATTTTACTTTGAGTGAGATGGAGCCCAATAATTTTGTTCAAAGTAGTGAAGGAATCTCGTTCACTCTGGCTGTGGAGTTGAAGATAGACTAGAAGCAGGAGACAACTGAGAGGCTACTAGCAGTCAAATGGGAGATCATGGTAGTTGAGACCACAGTTGAAGTAGAAATGGTGACAAGTGTTGAGATCCTGGAAAGGAGCTGATATATAAGAGTAACAGTATGAGAGAAAGACAGCAATCAAGATGCCCCAAAGGTTTTGTCCTGAGCAACTGGAAGGCAGGAGATGACAAACAGAAGTGGGGAAGGCTGAAACTTTAGGATATTTTGGAGGAAAGATCAGAAATTCAATTGGAAGTACATGCTTGAGAATCATTGGCTTATAGGAGGCTTGTAAAGTCTTCAGACTAGATGAACCACCTTGGGAGTAAATGTGGATACAGGACAGAAGAGATCCTGTAGTTGAGCTCTGGACACTCCAACACGGAGAGATCAGGAAGGTGTGGAGGAATCAGCGTAGTAAAATCATAAAATCACCTTTGGAAAATTGTTTAAGGGCCTTGTTGAGGTATCTGTTGTCATTGTTGGTGATCTTTCTGTTCTTTAATAGTTAGTTACTACTATTAAGTGCTTAGAAACTTGCTTATCAATGACAGACAAGATTCCAACATGATTCATCACTGTGAAATCTTGCATCTTTTTCAATTTCGTGCTACCATTTTATTGAAGTCAGTTTACATTGCATTTACTCTTTGTGTTCACCTGGTCATGGAGCCCACGAGAAACAGCTCTTTTAGAGTGATCGAGAGAAATAGAAGCTAGTGTTGAGTGGAAAGTCATCTTTCGTGGTGTAATAATTTTATACACATCCATTTTATTAGTAAATCTTTTCATATTCTGATGCCCTAGAAAAACCTTATAAATTTGGGGACTTGGTTAATGAATTTTAGGTGATAAAAATCAACTATTTATGCATTAAAATATTAGCAATATCTCCAAATTATGAAGGATTCATAGATATTATAGATGAACTTGGAGTTCATTCCAGAAATTAATGGCTTCATTTTATG
Source organism: Sciurus vulgaris (assembly GCF_902686455.1). Lineage (NCBI taxonomy): Eukaryota > Metazoa > Chordata > Mammalia > Rodentia > Sciuridae > Sciurus > Sciurus vulgaris. Next base: position 118,850,734 of record NC_136470.1, read on the forward strand.
AAGGAAGACAGTGACTAGCCTAGAGAGGTGAGAGATCAGACCACACAGGCAGCTTGGAGCAAAGCTTGAACAAGAACCATCTAGTGCCATTTATATTGTTACTTAATAACTATGCCTCAGTTTCCTCAACTGTAAAATAGGGGTTCTATTGCATACTCATGATTCTACAAATAATAAATTAAAAGGAAGATATAAAGTACATAGCATAAAAGTTTTTTTTTAAAAAATACCAAATTCTTGCAAGGATATGAAGGAACTGGAACTCATACACTGCTGGTTGCAATACAAAATGGAACAGTCTCTTTGAAAGACAGCTGGGTGATTTTTTATAAAGTTAAATGTACAATTGCCATACAACCCAGCAATTGTACTCCTAGGTATTTATCCAAGTGAAATTAAATAAATGTACATTTAAGGCTTATATATGAATATATATGGCAACTTTATTCATAATCTTCCAGAACTGGAAACAACCCAAATGTTGTCTGTGAATGAATAAATGAGTTGTGGTACAACTATCCATAAATGCTACATAGCAATAAAAAGGAATGAACTGTGATAAACACAACAGCTTAGATAAATCTCAGAAAAATTATGCCAAGTGAAAAAAAGCCAGTTCTCAAAAAAGTCCTATAGTTTGGTTGAGTGTCCATCAAAGGACCATATGTAAAGGCTTGGTCCCCAGAAAGATGGTATGGGAGGTGTTATGGACCTTTGGGAGTGTGGGCCTTATGGGAGCTTATGGGAAGTCCTTAGTTTTTTGGGGTTATGCCTCTCTCTCTCTCTCTCTCTCTCTCTCTCTCTCTCTCTCTCTCTCTCTCTCTCTCTCTCTCCCCCCTTCCTTCCCTCCCCCCTTCCCTCCCTCTCTCCCTTCTTCTCTCCCTCTCTACTTCTCTCCCTCTTCCTCTTCCTCTCCCTCCCCCTCCCACCTCACTTGCTCCAATACTCCCTGGCCCCATAATATGCTGTCCTCCCTAGAGGTCAATGGGACTACCTGTTCTTGAACTTGAATCTTTATAACTGTGAGCCAAAAATAAACCTGTCTTTACTTTATAAGTCAGGTATTTCATTACAGTTATGGAAAGTTGACTTATACAGACATTCTAAATTATTCCAGTCATATGGTATTTTGGAAAATTAAAAAAATAAAGGAATGGAAGAGAGATCACTGTCATCAAGGGGAAAGGAAATGAATCAACTTCTAAAGGGTTCAAGGTAATTTAGTGGGATGGGTAGAGAATAGAACTATTCTCTATCTCATAATGGAACATTCAAAAGGAGAAATTTTATATGTAACTTTATCTCAAATTTAAATACACACACATGTATGTATGTATGTATGTATCTATCTATCTATCTATCTATCTATCTATCTATCTATCTATCTATCTGGGTTTTTTTTCCCACAAAGACAAAAAGTTTGTGGTACTTTAAAATACTTAAAAACAACAGGTATCCTTCCCTTTCACCCTTCTTTCCCAGAGTAATATTTGTTCATCTGATCACAAGTTCTTAAGACTTTCCTTCTTCTGATAGTTTAAGAAAGTGTAAAATTCTTGGCTTACAGTGCCTAGTTTGAGGCCTTTGAAGAATTTATTTTCTTATTTTTTAACAAATATTTATGGGTCACCTCTAGACAGAGAATTTCTTCCCAAGCTCTCACCCATAAAAGAGTCTGAGCATTTGGAGCTGGAGGAAGTCTCAGAGTCTTCTACTCTAAGTTGCCAATGAAGTAACTGAGGCTCTGAAAATGCCACATGCAGGAAGGTGGTGGCAGAATCCCAGCCAGCGTGTGGTATCCTGATCGGGCTTCAGTTCCCTCCCATCGTGTTCAGCTCTGTAACCCCTGAAACTTGTTCTAAGAAGCAAATAGGTGCTTTGAGAAGCAATCCCTTTTGCTCTATGAGTGTGCCTGCAGTGTGAACTCATGCAACGTGACAGGGGGTGCTGGGAAACATTTGGATCAGGGCATTCTTTCTTGAACTGGACTCTTACTTTCCAAACAGCTTCCTTTCTGTAAGAGAAGTCCTATTCCTTATAGTATAACAGGTATAGAGCTGTATGGAAGAATCACTAGTCAAGTGCTTTGATGCAACAAGATCCTTCTCTGAACACTACCAGGGCTTTTTATTTATTTATTTTTGGACCCAATACAAGGGAGAACCTTGAACTAGTGTACATGGAGTGCTCTAATAATACCCCAAGATGAGGGGAGGCTCAATCCTAAAATCACCTATTAGGCTAATATCTAAATAGAGACAAATGGTAGATAGATGATAGATAGATAGATAGATAGATAGATAGATAGATAGATAGATAGATAGATAGATAGATAGATAAAAAAGGGGATAAAGGGGATGCCTAAGGGTAAGAGTTGGTAAATCCTGTGTGCATATGCAACACAAATGGAGGGACATTTCTATTAAACAGCTGGCTTCTAACCTTCAAGGGTCAAGATCTTTAAAGGAGACTGAAGAGACATGACAAGTAAATGTGACTCATGATTATTCTGGAGCCTTTTGCTAAAATGCAGTGTTATAGGATAATTGGGGAAAGTGAATGTTTTTACATGCAGGATAAGAGTATTAGAGGACAATAACTTATCAATGTCAGTTTCTGGTTTTTTTTTTCTTTTTTTATTGTAAACAAATGGGATACATGTTGTTTCTCTGTTTATACATGGAGTAAAGGCATACCATTTATGTAATCATAAATTTACATAGGGTAATGTTCTTTGATTCATTCTGTTATTTTTTTTCCTTCTCCCCCACCCCTCCGGCCCCTCTTTTCCCTCTACACAGTCCTTCCTTCCTCCATTCTTGCCCCCCTCCCACCCCCCATTATGTGTCATCATCCACTTATCAGTGAGATCATTCATCCTTTGGTTTTTTGAGATTGCTTATCTCACTTAGCATGATATTCTCCAATTTATCCATTTGCCTGCAAATGCCATAATTTTATCATTCTTCATGGCGGAGTAATATTCCATTGTATATATAAATATATATACCACAGTTTCTTTATCCATTCATTAATTGAAGGGCATCTAGGTTAGTTCCACAATCTGGCTATTGTGAATTGAGCAGCTGTGAACATTGATGAGACTGTATCTCTGTAGTATGCTGATTTTAAGTCCTTTGGGTATAGGCCAAGGAGTGGGATAGCTGAGTCAAATGGTGGTTCCATTCCAAGCTTTCTGAGGAATCTCCATACTGCTTTCCAGAGTGGCTGCACTAATTTGCAACCCCACCAGCAATGTATGAGTGTACCTTTTTCCCCACATCCTCGCCAACAAATATTGTTGCTTGTGTTCTTGATAATCGCCATTCTAATTGGGGTGAGATGGAATTTTAGGGTAGTTTTGATTTGCATTTCTCTTATTACTAGAGATGTTGAACATTTTTTCATATATCTGTTGATTGCGTGTAGATCTTCCTCTGTAAAGTGTCTGTTCATATCCTTAGCCCATTTGTTGATTGGATTATTTGTATTCTTGGTGTAGTGTTTTTTGAGTTCTTTGTATATTCTGGAAATTAGTGCTCTATCTGAAGTATGAGTGGGAAAGATTTCTCTCCCACTCTGTAGGCTCTCTCTTCACATTGCTGGTAGTTTCCTTTGCTGAGAGAAAGCTTTTTAGTTTGAATCTATCCCAGTTGTTGATTCTTGCTTTTATTTCTTGTGCTATGGGAGTCCTGTTAAGGAAGTCTGATCCTAAGCCAACAAGTTGAAGGTTTGGACCTACTTTTTCTTCTATAAGATGCAGGGTCTCTGGTCTGATTCCAAGGTCCTTGATCCACATTGAGTTGAGTTTTGTGCAGAGTGAGAGATAGGGGTTTAATTTCATCCTGTTGCATATGGTTTTCCAGTTTTCCCAGACCATTTGTTGAAGAGGCTATGTTTTCTCCATTGCATATTTTTGGCCCCTTTGTCTAGTATGAGAAAATTGTATTTATTTGGGTTTGTGTCCATATCCTCTATTCTGTACCATTGATCTACCGGTCTATCTTGGTTCCAATACCATGCCATTTTTGTTACTACTGCTTTGTAGTATATTTGAAGATCTGGTATTGTGATACCCCCTGTTTCACTCTTCCTGCTAAGGATTGCTTTAGCTATTCTGGGTTTCTTATTCTTCCAGATGAATTTCATAATTGCTTGCTTTATTTCTGTAAGGTGCGTCATTGGGATTTTAATTGGAATTGCATTGAATCTGTATAACACTTTTGGTAGTATAGCCATTTTGACAATATTAATTCTTTCTATCCAAGAACATGGGAGATCTTTCCATCTTCTAAGGTTTTCTTTAATTTCTTTAGTGTTCTGTAGTTCTCATTGTAGAGGTCTTTCACCTCTTTTGTGAGATTGATTCCCAAGTATTTTATTTTTTTCGAGGCTACTGTGAATGGGGTAGTTTTCCTAATTTCTCTTTCTGAAGATTCATCACTTATGTATAAAAATGCATTGGATTTATGAGCATTGATCTTGTAACCTGCTACTTTACTGAATTCACTTATGAGTTCTAAAAGTTTTCTGGTGGAATTTCCAGGTTCCTCTAAATATATAATCATGTCATCAGTGAACAGGGATAGTTTGAGTTCTTCCTTTCCTATTCATATCCCTTTAATTTCTTTGGTTTTTCTAATTGCTCTGGCTAGAGTTTCAAGGACGATGTTGAATAGAAGTGGAGAAAGAGGGCATCCCTACCTTGTTCCAGTTTTTAGGGGGAATGCTTTCAGTTTTTCACTGTTTAGAATGATATTGGCCATGGGCTTAGTGTAAATGGCCTTTACAATGTTAAGGAATGTTCCCACTATCCCTATTTTTTCTAGTGTTTTGAACATGAAGGGGTGCTGTATTTTATCAAATGCTTTTTCTGCATCTATTGAAATAATCATGTGATTCTTTAAGTCTATTGATATGGTGAATGACATTTATTGATTTCCAGATGTTGAACCAACCTTACATCCCTGGGATAAAACCACTTGACTGTTGTGCACTATCTTTTTAATATATTTGTGTATGCAGTTTGCTAAAATTTTGTTGAGAATTTTTGCGTCAATGTTCATTAAGGATATTGGTCTGACATTTTCTTTCCTCGATGTCTCTGTCTGGTTTAGGTATCAGGGTGATATTAGCTTCATAGAATGAGTTTGGAAGGGTTCCCTCCTCTTGTATTTCATGGAATACTTTGAGGAGTATTGGAATGAGCTCTTCTTTAAAGGTTTTGAGACTCACCCCGCGGCTCTATGTTTGTCCGAGTCTCCCCTTCTTGAATCCTGAGTTCTGGAGTGATGGGAGATGCAGTCACCCTCTAGTCCGCCATCTTGGATCCTATTTTTCCAGTTTCTGGTTTTAATGAGTTTGTTCTTAGTTATGTAGTAAGTTTCTTTGCATATACAAAAAGCAGAGTATTGGTAGGAAGGCATCAGGTTACCAAGTCATTCTCAAAAGACTCAAGAACAAAAATACCTTTTTGTAATTTTTCTATAATTTTTCTGTAAGTGTAAGATTGTTTCAAAATTAAAATAAATTTAAAATGTGAGGATATTTTTATGTGATGTGGAATTCATTGAGCACATATGGCCTTTCTCTTTAGAGCCCCTGAGATATAGATAAGTAATGAAAGGGCACACAGAGTAGTCAATAATTAATTGATGAGGCAAATACATAGATGTGATATAATGTTTACAAATGAAAAGCAGGCACAGGAAGAGGTAAGTAAAGGGATTTCGAAACAAAACATTGCACTCAGAGGACGGGCAATGGAGAGAGGAAATGCTTGCTTGGATTCGAATAGAGCTTTCCAGCTTGGGAACCAGCCATACACATAGTCAGGATTTGCCCCAAGCTGTGCAAGCTCTGAAATCTTAGGAAACTTACCTTCAGGTTTCCTGTATTCAGGTACATTATGCAGCCCAAAGATTCCTGGCCTGCTTCTAGAACCCAGGATCTAGTCCCCTGTTTGTTTTTAACTGCTTCTTGGGCAAAGTACTTAATCTATAAATGAATCCTTTAGACTAAAATTATGTATAGATACACACACACATTTTTTTAAATTATTTTTTTTTTTGTACCAGAAATTTGAACTCAGGGTCACTTAACTATGGAGCCACATCCCCAGCCCTTTTTAATATTTTATTTAGAAACAGGGGTCTTGCTGAGTTGCTAAGTAGCTTGCTCAGTTGCTAAGTTGCTGAGGCTGACTTTGAACTTGAAATCCTCCTGCCTCAGCCTCCTCAGCCTCCCAAGCCACTGGGATTAATGCATGCATCACTGCACAAGCCTAAAATGATATTTAATAGTTCCTAAAAAAAAAACTTAAAAAGATTTTTATTCTTGAACAAGATGAAAAAATTAAAAGAGGAAATAAAACACAGAAAGAAATAGATGGAGAAAAAATGAAAAAGTTCTTTTTCATTAACTAAAGGGATCATTCCCTGCCCCCATCCCCAACCCCACTTCTCTCCTGAAGAAACTTTGAATTCCTCTAATTTGAACTGCACAGAGAGCCCTGCCCTCCCTTCTCAAATCATAACCAGCAGCAAGAGTCCCCTTAAATAGAATCTTCTGTATCATGAATCCCAAATATTCAGATGTCTCACTGCAGAATATCACATGTGTTTTCCAAGTGTAAGAATGGGTTCACACACCATGGCATTTCAGTGCGGGAGTGCCTCTCACTTCCCTGTTGGCCTAAAATGAGTTTGTTTATGACCAATTTCTTCTTTGACCCTTAATTTATTTTTAAAAACTTTAAAATTTGTTCACATGTGGAAATGTGCAGTATATATTTTTATTACATATTTCTAAAAATTTTATTTCATGTATTGAGACTTGGATTGTCTAGTGCATGGTCAGTTTGCAAAAGTCACATAAGAGACAGAGGAGAATGTGTGTTCCTAGTTGTTGATGAGGGATGGGTCCTGTGTATATTAAGCCCAGCTTATTAAGTATGTGGCCCAGATGGTCTATAACTACTAATATGTTGAATGCTTCACCTATCAATAACTGAGCAAGGCATATTAAAATTCTATATTATAAAGATATACGTGATAGTTTCTCTATGTGATGCTTTATATATTCTGATTCTACATTATTTGATGTATACTAGTTTAGTGGGGCACAATGGTGCATGCCTACAATTCCAGCAGCTGGGAAGGCTGACAGGAGAATTGCGAGATCAAAGCCAGCCTCAGCAACTGGGAGGTACAAAGCAACTCAGTGACACCCTGACTCTAAATAAAATACAAAATAGGGCTGAGGATATGGCTCAGTGATTGAGTGCTCCAGAATTCAATCCCAGATAACGCCCCCCCAAAAAAGATGTATACTAGTTCAGAATTTTTATTTCTTCCTTTTAAATTGAACTATTGCATAAATAACTCTATCCCTAATAATGTTTTCTTACATTTAAAATCTATTTGCCTCATATTAGTACGGCTCCCCCATGTTTCTTTTGGTTATTATTTACCTGATGTCTTTTTTTTTTAACTTTCAATCTTTTCAAGACCTTATATTTTAGTTATGTCTCATATAAACAGCACCTAGTTGGATTTTGTTTTTTAGTGAGTCTAATCCATCTTCATTTACTGTGATTATGTAATAGAGGGAATTTAGTTAACAAATAAAAGAATCCTTTTATTTAGGATTAACTTTAACAGGATACCAAACCAACAGTTGAACTCAAGATTCTGCCCGAGGTGGATAGAGCAGAAGGGATGCACCATTGACAGAAAGGTTCCTTAAAGTCCCATCTGGGCATGAGGCATGCTGCTAAAGCATCTACTAGCAGAGTTGCCTGCCTCTGTGGAGAGAGCCGTTCTGTCTTCACCCTGCTGGTTCGTACACAGCCATTTAAAACACTAGAGGAGGAGAGGAAAGGTATAGAGTCATCCTTAAGGGAGATCCCTGATGCTTCGTAGTCCCCCAGATGGCTGTTGACGTGGCAATGTCAAAGGGGCAATATGTTGCACCAGTACTATTCCTTCAGTGACTCATACGTATTTGATGTGCAAGATTTCATACAGTACTTAAAATAATTGTCAGGGTTTTCTTAAATTATGTGTGAAGAACAATTCATGTGTTTTCTTTATGCTTTCTGCTAAACTTTTCATGATTATTTCTATTTAATTACATGCTTTTACTATTACTACTGTGAAACTTGCCTCTTTATGTTTTCTATGCTTTCTAAGTTCATCTAGAGAAAATAAAAAATATTTTAATCAGTTCCTTAACCAAGGATGAAGCTATAAAATTGTTTGAGGCTTCCCGTTAAACGTAAATAATATTGCTGTGCCACTCATTATTGGGAATGCAACAGTAATATTCATAATAGTAAAGCAATAGCTATTGGATGTCTGGTGGCAAGTTCTCTGCTGTATGTGTGTGTGTGTGTATGCGTATGTGTGTAAAATCCCCTTAAAAATGAAAAAAGTCAGGTTTAGGTTAATTATGTTAGTCCATTCCTGTTTATAACCAAGTACCTGACACTAGGAAATTTATAAACAACAAAAATTCATTGTTCACAGTTCTGGAGGCTAGAAGTCCAAGATGAAGTCACCAGCAGATTCATTGTCTGTGAGGAAATTTTCCTCATAGATGTTGCCTTCTGTGTCCTGTCTGATAGAAGGGCCAGACACGCCCTTCAGTTTATTTTATAGAACAAGTAAGCCCATTCATTGCAGATGATCTAATGATTTCTTCAAAAGCCTTACATCTTAAGACTATCACAATGGGAATTTAGTTTTAACAAATGAATTTGGGCCCCACCTCAGACTGACCTGGAGCCTCCCCCCCCCCCCCCGCCTTGCCCCAGCACTGATTTCGTGCACCCTCGCTGGGGCTCCCCAGCTTCTTTGGAGACTAGTGTAGGAATTTTGAATTATTCCTGAGGGCATGGCCACCATCATTGGAGGGGCAGCTCCCTTCCTGAGACACCCATAGGAGACTGGGGGCCCTTTGACAGGTACCTCTATTTACTCACTTACTACCTACACCGTTCCACATCCTCTTCGTTCACCACTAGAAATACTATAAATAGTAATAAAAATCATCCTGTTTATTACAATAATGTTAAAGTCTTTATAGGGGCTATCTGGTTCAGGGCTGCATTTTCTCTGTATTGGGTGCTACTGATATTGATCTCCCCTTCAAAGGAGAGGTACTGGAAAACTGCAGGGTCACAATAAGCCTGCAGTGGGTAAACTTCAGTACCTCAGATCTTCACTGCTAGAGGGGAATACACAGAAACAATATTTAAAAATGGGAAGAAACTGTCCCTAACAAACCAAGATACTATTTTGATAGAATCCAATGACAGCATGGTAGTAGAAATGACAGAAAAAGAGTTTAGAATCTGCATAATTAAAATGATCCATGAAGCAAAAGACATGCAATAAGAGAGCAAATGCAGGCAATGCATGATCATTCCAATAACAGTTAAAAGAGCAAATGCAGAAAGCAAAAAAACACATCAATAAAGAGATAGAGGTTCTGAAAAAAAAAAAAACAAATACTTGAAATGAAAGAAACAATAAACCAAATTAAAAACTCAATAGAAAGCATCACCAACAGAATAGATCTTGTGGAAGACAGAATCTCAGACAATGAAGAAAAATAATTAATCATGAAAATAAAGTTGAATAAACTGAAAAGATGGTACGAAAATATGAACAGAACCTCCAAGAATTATGGGATATCATGAAAAGACCAAATTTAAGACTTCTTGGGATTGAGGAAGGCACCGAGATACAAACCAAAGGAATGAACAACCTGTTCAACAAAATAATATCAGAAAATGTCCCAAACCTGAAAAATGAAATGGAAAATCAAATACAAGAGGCTAACAGAACACCAGGTGCACAAAATTACAGCAGTTCCACACCAAGGCACATTATAATGAAAATGTCACATATAAGATAAAGATAGAATTTTAAAGACTTCAAGAGAAAAGCATCAGATTACTTGTAAGGGGAAACCAATACGGATATTAGCAGATTTCTCAGCCCAGACTCTAAAAGCAAGAAGGGCCTAGAACAATATATTTCAAGCTCTGAAAGAACATGGATGCCAACCAAGAATTTTATATGCAGCAAAACTAACCTTCAGATTTGATAATGAAATAAAATCTTTCCACAATAAAAAAAGTTAAAAGAATTTACAAATATAAAGCCTACACTACAGAACATTCTCAGCAAAATGTTTTGTGAGGAGGAAGTGAAAAGCAACAATACAAGTCAGCAGAGGAAGGAACTACCCTAAAGGAAAAACCAATGAAAGGAGAAACCAAGTCAAGCTAAAAACCAAAAATAAGTCAAAATATCCAGAAATACAAATCATATCACAATAATAACCCTGAATGTTAAGGCCTAAACTCAATAATCAAAAGACAAAGCCTGGCAGATCAGATTAAAAAGAAAGACCCAACAATATGCTACCTTCGAGAGACACATGTCACAGAAAAAGACATCTACAGACTAAAGGCGAAAGGATGGGGAAAAACATAGCATGCACATGGACTCAGCAAAAAAGCAGGGGGCTCCATCCTCACATCAGATAAATTGGACTTGAAATCTAAGTTAGTCAGAAGGGATAAAGAAGGACATTTCATACTGCTTAAGGGAAGCATAAATCAGCAAGAAATAATGATTTTAAATATTTATGCCCAAACAATGGAGCATCTGTGTACATCAAACAAACCCTTCTCAATTTTAAGAATCAAATAGACCCCAACGCAATAATACTGGGTGACTTTAACACACTGCTCTCACTACTGGATAGATCCTCCAAACAAAAACTGAACAAAGAAACTATTGAACTAAATTATACAATCAATGATGTAGACTTAGTGGACATTTACAGAGTATTTCATCCATCATTGAGCAAGTATGCTTTCTTCTCTGCAGCTCATGGATCCTTCTCCAAAATAGAACATATGCTATGCCACAAAGAAGCCATTAGTAAATACAAAAAAATAGAGATACTACCTTGTATCCTATCAGACCATAATGGAATACAATTAGAAATCAGCGATAAAATAACAAACGAAAACTACTCATACACCTGGAGACTAAATAATATGCTATTGAATGATGTAATGATAACAGAAAACATCAGAGAAGAAATAAAAAAAATTCTTAGAGGTAAATGAGAACAACAAAACAACATATCAAAATCTCTGGGACACTCTGAAAGCAGTACTAAGAGGAAAGTTCATTGCACTGAGCTCATACATTAAAAAAATAAAAAGTCAACAACTAAATGACCTAACATTATATCTCAAAGTCCTAGGAAAAGGACAGATCAACACCAAAAATAGTAGAATACAGGAAATAATTAAAATCAGATCTGAAATCAATGAAATTAAAACAAGAGAAACAATTCAAAAAATTGACAAAACAAAAGGTTGGTTCTTTGAAAAAGTAAACAAAATTGATAAATCCTTAGCCACACTAACAAAGAGAAGGAGAGAGAAAACTCAAATTACTAGAATTTGTGATTAAAAAGGAAAGATCATGACTGACACAACTGAAAAATTGCTAGAGACATAGGATCCTCCCAAACTGAATCAGGAAGACATATACAATTTAAACAGATCAATTTCAAGTACCGAAATAGAAGAAACTATCAAAAGCCTACCAACAAAGAAAAGCCCAGGACCAGATCGATTCTCAGCCAAATTCTACAAACCTTTAAAGAAGAACTAATACCAATACTCCTCAAAGTATTCCAGGAAATAGAAAAGGAGGGAATCCTTCCAAACTCATTCTATGAGGCTAGTATCACTCTGATACCAAAACCAGACAAAGATTCGTCAAGGAAAGAATACTTTAGACCAATATCCCTGATGAACATAGATGCAATAATCCTTAGCAAAATACTCACAAACTGCATACAAAAAATATATTAAAAAGATAGCACGCCACGATCAACTGAGGTTTATCCCAGGGATGCAAGGTGCTTCAACATCTGAAAATCAATAAATGTAATTCATCACATCAGTAGACTTAAAGTTAAGAATCATACGATTATTTCAATAGATCCAGAGAAAGCGTTTGATAAAATACAGCACCCCTTCATGCTTAAAACACTAGAAAAAATAGGAATAGTAGGAACATGCCTCAACATTGCAAAGGCTATCTATGCTAAGCCCATGGCCAACATCATTCTAAATGGAGAAAAACTGAAAGCTTTCCTCTAAAAATTGGATCAAGACAGGGATGCCCTCTTTCACCACTTCTTTTCAACATCATCCTTGAAACACTAGCCAGAGCAATTAGACAGACCAAAGAAATTAAAGGAATACAAATAGGAAAAGAAGGACTCAAGCTGTCACTATTTGCCGATGACATGATTCTATATTTGGAGGATCCAAAAATCTCCACTAGAAAACTTCTAGAACTAATAAATGAATTCAACAAAGTAGCAGGTATAAAATCAATAAGTGTAAATCTAATGCATTTCTATTCATAAGTGATGAATCCTCTGAAAGAGAAATTAGGAAAACCACTCCATTCACAATAGCCTCAAAAAAAAATACAAAAATAAAATAACAAAAGAGGTGAAAGACCTCTACAATGAAAACTACAGAACACTAAAGAAAGAAATTGAAGAAAACCTTAGAAAATGGAATAATCTCCCATGTTCTTGGATAGGCAGAATTAATATTGCAAAATTGCCATACTACCAAAAGTGCTATACAGATTCAATGCAATTCCAATTAAAATCCCAATGACATTCCTTCTAGAAATAGAGAAAGCAATCATGAAATTCATCTGGAAGACTAAGAGACCTCGAATAGCCAAAACGATCCTGAGCAGAAAAAGTGAAGCCGGAGGTATCACAATACCAGACCTTAAACTATACTACAGAGCAATAGTAACAAAAATGGCATGGTATTGGCACCAAGATAGACAGGCAGACCAATGGTACACAATAGAAGACAAAGAGACAAATCCACAAAAATACAGTTACCTCATACTAGACAAATGAGCCTAAAATGTACAACGGAGAAAAGATAGCCTGTTAAACAAATGGTGCTGGGAAAACTGGAAATCCTTATGCAGTAAAATGAAATTAAACCTCTATCTCTCACGCTGCACAAAACCCAACTCAAAATAGATCAAGGACTTAGGAATTAGACCAGAAACTGCACCAAATAGAAGACAAAGTAGGCCTAAATCTTCATCTTGTTGCTTAGGATCAGACTTCCTTAACAAGACTCCCAAAGCACAAGAAATCAAACCAAGACTCAATAGATGGAATGAACTCAAACTAAAAAGCTTTTTCTCAGCAAAGGATAAAAATCAATAATGTGAAAAGAGAGCCTACAGAGTGGGAGAAAATCTTTTCCACATGCACTTGAGATAGAGCACTTATCTCCAAAATTTATAAAGAACTTACAAAAGTTTACACCAAAAATACAAAGAACCCAATCAATAAATGGGCCAAGGAACTGGACACTTTATAGAAGAAGACTTATAGGCAATTAATAAATATATGAAAAAGTGTTCAACATGTCTAGTAATTAGAGAAATGCAAATTAAAACAACTTAAGATTTCATCTTATTCCAGTTAGAAAGGCTATTATCAAGAACACAAACAATAATAGATGTTGGCATGGATGTGGGGAAAAAGGCACACTTTTACATTGGTGGTGGAGTTTCAAATTGATTTAGCCACTCTGGAAAGCAGTGTGGAGAATCCTCAGGAAACTTGGAATGGACCCACCTTTTGACCCAGTTATCCCACTCCTTGGTTTATAGCCAAAGGACTTAAAATTAGCATACTACAGTAATGCAGCCATATCAATGTTTAAAGCAGCTCAATTCACAATAGCTGGATTGTGGAACCAACCTTGATGCCCTTCAACAGATGAATGGATAAAGAAACTGGTATATATATACACAATGGAATATTATTCAGCCATAAAGAAGAATAAAATTATGGCATTTGCAAATAAATGGATAGAATTGGAGAATATCATGCTAAGTGAAATAAACCAATCCCCAAAAACCAAAGGCCAAATGTTTTTTTCTAATAAGTGGATGATGATATATAATGGGAGTGGGGGGGTGAGGAGTGGGAGAAGAATGGAGGAACTTTAGATTATGTAGAATGAAATGAGAGGGAGGGGGTATGAAAAATCGTGCAATAAAGCAGACATCGTTACCCTATGTATACGTATAATTACAGGAATGGTATGGATCTACTTCGTGTACAACCATAAAAAAAAAAATGATGTACCCCATTTGTGTACAATGAATCAAAATGCAGTCTTTAAAATTTTTTTTAAAATTTTAAAAAATGAATTTGGGGAAGATATCAACGTTTAGATTATAACATTAGATAAATGGCCAAATCACATAGCCAGTGAAGGGCCAAGCTAAGATTCAACCTACGTCTTAATCCAAACTCCATATTAGGCTGATGAAAAGAAAAAGCCCTGGAGTGAAACTACTGAGATGCAAGTTCTCATTCAACCACTTAAAAACTGTGGCAGAGGAAAATTTATTTACCCTCTTTGCATCTCAATTTTCTCATTCAAAACAGAATACCAATAATATCTATTCAAAGCGTTATGCAGATTTAAGTGATGATATGGGGGTGGTTAGTATAAGCCCTGGCAATTTGAGAAAGCTCAAAAAACTGTTAGTTGTTATAGTTGCAAAGAGCACCTTCTTAGACTCCCTTATCATCAATAGGTGACATGAACACAGATGGTCCTTGACCTATGATGAGTTATGTCCTGATAGGCCCATACTAAGTTAAAAACATCTCAAGTCAAAATGTGTTTAGCCAGGCATGGTGGTGCACACCTGTAATCCCAGCAGCTCAGAAGACTGAGGCAGCAGGATCTGAAGTTCACAGCCAGCCTCAGCAAAAGTGAGGTTCTAAGCAACTCATTGAGACCTTGTCTCTAAATAAAATACAAAATATGGCTAGAGATGTGGTTTAGTGGTCAAGAACTCCTGAGTTCAATCCTCCATACCCCCCCCCAAAATATATATGTTTAATATACTAACATGCTGAATGTCCTAACTTAGCCTAAGCCTACTTTAAATGCTCAGAATACTTTTATTAGCCTACATTTATGCAAAATCATCTAACACAAAACTTACTATCTTGTGTAATTTATTGAATACCCATATCCAAAAACCACTGGCAATGCAGCATGCAATAGAATATAAATTGATTACTCTCATGAGCATGTAACTAACTGGGAGATGCAGCTCACTGCTGCTGCCCAGCATCACAAGAGAAAGCATATCATTAGGAGATCAAAATTCAAAATTTGAAATACAGTTTCAACTGTATACATATTATTTTGTACCATCATAAAGTGAAAAAAGAAAAGATCATGAATCAAACCATGCTAAGTCAGCCAACACCTGTGGTCAAATTCTAGGGTTGATTTTTAAACATTATGTCCATGTGTTTCTCACCTTCCTACAGGTGTGTCCTACTTAGCTGCCAAATTGACTCACAGATTTTCTAGTGCTTCCACTGTTGGTTCCCTAGCTTCCTCCAGCTGTTATGGCCCAAGTTAAATGGTGTCTCCTTCTTCCTCATAGATTATTCCCTGACTTCCCCAACTATAAACTTTCATAGCACTTTATATTTCTCTCATGATCCTTCCTGGCTTTATGGGTCATTCCTTCTTGCTGTAAATGTTTTCTGAACACACCTACTGCATATGTGGCCCTATTCTAGGTACTGGGTTCTGTTCTCATGGAACTTAAATGCTAATTAAGGAGATGAGGAGAGACCAACAACACACAGAACCATAACAGAAAAATATCAG
The DNA here is from genome assembly GCF_902686455.1 of Sciurus vulgaris. Classification (NCBI taxonomy): domain Eukaryota; kingdom Metazoa; phylum Chordata; class Mammalia; order Rodentia; family Sciuridae; genus Sciurus; species Sciurus vulgaris. The sequence goes on from NC_136470.1 coordinate 118,866,536, forward strand.
AGTTCTATGCATAGTTTTTGTTTTTGTTTTTAAGAGGAGTAAAAATTTATTTGGGACTCATGGTTTCAGAGGTCTTGGTCCATAGATGGTCAACTTCATTGCTCTTGGCCTGAAATGAGGCAGAACATCATGGTGGAACAGCATGGAGAAGGAAAGCTGCTCAGGACAAGGCCATCAGAAAACAGAGAAGGCAGTGAAACCCAGTGTTCTACCTCTCCCCACCACATCCTACCTGCCTGCGGTTACCACCCAGTTAATCCATATCAGTAGATTAATGTACTGATTAGGTGAAGGCTCTCATAACACAATCATTCACCTCTAAATCTTCTTGTATTGTCTCACATGTGAGCTTTTGGAGGACACCTCAGATCTAAACCATAACATTCCATCCCTGGCCCCTCAAAGCTCATGTATATCTCACAATGAAAAGTACATTTAGTACATTTTCAAGACTCTTAACAGTTATAGCATTACCCAAAAGTCCAAGTACAAGGTCTCCCCTAAGACTCAAAGCAAACTCTTAGAAGTTTTCCCCTATAAAGTTACATATGTTCAATATGTAATGCCACAGAGTTAAACATTTCCATCCCATAAGGGAGAAATCAGGCCATAGAGAGAAGGAATGGGACCAATACAAGATTGGGCAAACAAATTCTGTGGGCTCCATGTCCAACATCACAGGGCATTGTGATGTTCTCTCCAAAGATCTGCACCATCTCTATGGTCTTGTTGGTTGCAGCCCCTACAGCTTCTCTCTTGGTTCGTTTCTGCTCAATTCCTGCATTTTCCTTGGCAGATTCCCCCATATTACTGGCATCTCTTAATCCAGGGATACTTCACTGCAACTTTGGCTTCATTCTCACTTCTTCATGCCTCACACGGTCAGAGGCAACTGACAAGGACTCTGACCTTGCTACACTTTACCTGGCTGCCATGCCTACCTTTGAAATCTCAGTGGGGGCTTCCATGACCCTTTAACTTCAGCATACTGCATTCCTGAAGAAGCAGTGCCACATAGTTGCTACCAAGGTCTGCTGCCCTCTCAAGCAGTAGACAAGGTTTCTAGCACCTAGGATGCTGCAGCATATCTGAGTGGCTGAGTATGCTGTCATCACTTCCTAGTAAGCAGCTTTTCCCCATGGTTTCTTCTCAAAGAAAGTTTTACTTTTATATCCTTGAGCCTGAGATAGATTTAGTCGTGCCAATTCCTAAGATTCCCTTAAGCCATCTTTGCTATTGTTCCTGGGTAAAGTACTTAGCAGCATCTCTTTAGTGCCTGCAATCTCTTTAACAACCACACCTTCCTTAGCCCCAGTTTTACTCACATTTTTCTGGCCAAACTGCAAGTTTCTTCAAATATTGCTCTTCTGCTTTCTGCTGCTCATTATTATAGTAAACTTGACTAAAAGTCACCAGCAATATCAATGCCACCCCTGGCATGATGTGCTGCTTTAAAAACTCCTCCACCAGATTAATTAGCCCACCATCTTTAAATTCATCCTCATAGAAAGTCTCAGGACATGGGCAAAACATTGTCTACTTAGCCAGAACATAACATGAACGACTTCTAGTCCAAATTCCAATAGAGTCCTCCTCCTCTGAAACTTCGTGATCCCTGTCTTCACCATCCACAGTCCTGTCCACATTCTGGTCTTTTGATCCCCTAAGAATTGCCCATTAATCTCCACTTACAACATTCTAAAACTTTTCCAGCTTACATCTCCAACCTTTTTTTTTTAATTATTTTTTTACTTTTACAGACTGCATTTTGAGTCATTCTACACAAATGGGGTACATCTTTTCATTTCTATGGTTGTGCACAATGTAGATTCATACCATTTCGTGTAATCATACATGTACATAAGGTAATGATGTCTGTCTCATTCCACCATTTTTCATACCCCGCTCACATTTCACTCTATGTAATCCAAAGTTCTTCCATTCTTCTCTCACCCCCCTTACCCCCATTATATATCATCATCCACTTATCAGAGAAAACATTTGGCCTTTGGTTTTTTGGATTGGCTTATTTCACTTAGCATGATATCCTCCAATTCCATCCATTTATCTGCAAATGCCATAATATAAAAGTTCCTCCCCTGGCAAACCACTCCAAAGTCTGAACCACCTGGTCAGGTTAGTCACAGCACAACCCTACTTCTCAGTACCAATTTCTGTTTCAGTCAGGTTTTTTGTCACTGTAACCAAAAGGCCTGATGAGAACAATTTTAGAGGAGTAAAAAGCTATTTGGTACTCACAGTTTTATAGGTCTCAGTCCATAGATGGCCAGCTCCATTGCTCTGGGTCCTGGTTGAGGCAGAACATCATGGCAGAAGAGTATGGAGAAGGAAGGCAGCTCAGGACATAGCAATCAAGAAGCAGCCCACGGCTGGGGATATAGCTCAGTTGGTAAAGTGTTTTTGTTCAATCCCTAGTACCAAAAAAAAAAAAAAAAAAAAAAAGAAGCAGAGCCCATGCATAGTTAAGGTGATGTGATCCTATGGAATAATTGGACAGCTACTTTAGACTGGGTAGTAAGAGATGTTTCTTTGAGAAGGCAATATTTAAGCCAAGATCTGAATGGTAATAAGGAGTCAGTGATAGAAAGATCAATGGGAAAAGCACTCTGGGAAAGAGGCCACAGTCAGTGCAAAGGCCTGGAGGTGAAAATAAGCCTGTGCTATATTTAAGGAACAGAAGTGAGGTGGGTGTGTTTGGTACATAGTTGCTAAGAGAGAGTTTGGACAAGACAGAGAGGCTGATAGAGGAAGGCAGAGACATTTTAAACATGGCCTGAAAAAGAAGGAGTGACTGGGGTTTACTAAAGTGTTTTAGGCAGGAAAATGATAGACTTTGATTTGCATTTTTAAAAGCACATACTAGTCACAGCATTGTTGGAATGGATTATTGGATAGTAAATGGAGCTATTGCCAAAGTTCAGAGGAAAGATGACAGAAGGTTGAACTGTGATGCTAGTAATAAAGATAGAGCAAATGGATTTAGGGTTTTGTTTGGAAATAAGATAAACAACATGCTTCTCAAAGTGTAGTCTGAGCAGCAGTGTTGGTACACTTATAACCTCTTGTTCCCAGTCCAGCTGATATAGGACCGTAGTTGAAAGTAGATTACAGAAAGTGTTGTAATAGACTAACATTGCCACAATATCCAAATATGATAAGTGGATGTGTCCAGTTGAGTAGGTTATAAACTACTGTGAATGTTGTCAAATTTCCTTGGGCAGGAAAGTCCATTTGAGGCACAGACTACCTATTATTTATGGACAATAGATCCATGTATCAGTCCATGATGAATTAAAAATCAAAAAAGAAAAACTGTTTCTTCAGCATAGTTTGTAGAGCACAAGAAGTCTGGCTGCTGATGCCTATGAGATTAATGTGAGAAATAAAGGTATAGCAAGTTAAGTGTATCAAGATATCATGGGGCCTGAAGATGTAGCTTAGTGGTAGAACACTTGCCTAGTATGTGCAAGGTCCTGAGTTCCATCCCCAGAACTGTAGGAAAAAAATCATCATGATGTACATCTTAAATATGTACAATATGTACAATCTTTAAAAAGAAAGATGGGTTTTGGATATAATTCAGTGGTAGAATGCCTGCCTACCATTCATGAGACCCTGGGTTTGGCCCCCAGGCTCATAAAAAAAAATAATAATAAAGATGACCTAAATAAGTAGAAAGATATATAATTAAAAAAAAAAAAAACATAATAACTGGCCCAGCTACACCACTCCTTGGTATTTATTAAACAATTAACGTCAGCATTCCATAGCAATACGTACATACCCATGTTTGCAGCAACACAATTCATATGGAACTAGCCTAAGGGTCCATCAATGGATGAATGAATAAAGAAAATGTCATGTGTGTATGTGCACATACACACACACACACACACACAGCTTTATTTAGCCAAGAAGAGTGAAATTATGGGTGGGGGTGTGGCTCAGTGGTAGATCACTTGCCCAGCACGTGTGAGGCACTGGGTTTGATTCTCAGCTCCACATATAAACAACAACAACAAAAAAATTAAAGGTCCATCAACAACTAAAAAATAATTTTTAAAAAATTTAAAAAAAGAAGAGTGAAATTATGCCATTTGTAGGAAAATGGATGAAACTTTAGAACATTATGTAAACTGAAATAAACCAAATTCAGAAAGTCCAGGTTCATGTGTTTTATCTGATATGTTGAAGCTAGAAAAGAAAAAGGAAAAGAAAGGAGAGAAGAAAATCTTCTGAAAATTGAAAGAAGATCAGTAAAGTAGAAAGAAACAGACCAGGGAGAGAAAAGAGGGGAGGAAAGGGAAAATATTGGGGAATATTAGCCAAATTATATTGTTTATACTGTATGCATGTACAAATATGTAACAATGAATCCCACCATTATGCAATTATAATGCACCAATGAAAATGTGGAAAAAAGAATAACTTGGCTTGCAAAATTAGATAGCTACTTGTGTCATTTAAGATAGAAAATATCATAAAAACAGCATTCATTTTAGAGGAAGGGAGGGAGGAGGTAATTAAGAGTCTTTTTTTAGCCATACTGAAGTCATCTGTTAGACTACCAATTGGAGACATAAAGTGGGCAGTGAGTTCACAAGCCTGGAGTTCTGACTGAAAGGCGGGGTGGAGACCCAGGAAATCCTCAGCATATGAACAACGTTAAAGATCTGGGACTATGTGGGAGTGACTTTTCATTTAGGCAGTGTGAAAATAGAGAAAAAAAAGGGGGGGGGAGGGAATCTGGGGCTAAGCCTAAAGGTACTACTAAATGTACAGACCCAGGATAGGCAGAAGAAGAGTCAGCAGAGGAGGTTATGAGGCAGCACCCAGGGTGACAAGAGAATCCAGGAGAAGGTGGTATCACCAGAGGAAACAAAAGAAGTGTGTTAAGGAAGGAGTTTATTGCTCCTGAGATGTCATGTAAAATATGTTCCTCCACAGGTGAGTAGATAAACAAATTGTGGTAGGCCATACAACATAGTATTCTTCAGCCATAAAAATGAAGTATTAGTAAATGCTGAAATGCAGATGAACTTTGAAAACATTGTGACAAGTGGAAGAACTGTGATAAGTGAAATAGCCTTAACCTAATCAGTGCATCAATCCACTGATTAGGTTAAGGCTCTCATAACACAGTCATTTCACCTCTAAATTTTCTTGTATTGTCTCACATGTGAGCTTTCAGAGGACATCTCATATCTAAACCATAATATTCTGTCCCTGGCCCCCCCGTAGCTCATGCCTATCTCACAATGAAAATTACATTTGATTCATTTTCAAGAGTCCCCAGAGTCTTAAGAGGTATAGCATTACCCAAAAGTCCAAGTACAAAGTCTCCCCTGAGACTCAAAGCAAACTCTTAGATGTTTTCCCCTATAAGTTACATATGCTGAACATACAATGGCACAGAGTAAACATTTCCATTCCACAAGGGAGAATCAGGCCATAGAGAGAAGGAATGGGACCAATGCAAGACTGGGCAAACTGGTCTGTGACTGTAGGCAGGTAGGATGTGGCTGGAGGGAGTAGGTCACTGGGGTCATGTCTTTGGGTTCATATTTTGTTCCTGAATGGAGTGCTGTCTCTCCCTCCAGGTTGCCATGTTCTGAACTGCACTCCTCCACCATGCTCTTCCACCATGATGTTCTACCTCACTCTGGGTCCAGAGCAATGAAGTTGGCCACCCATGTAATAAACCTCTGAAGCCCTGAGCCAAAATAAACTTTTCTTCCCCTAAGTTGTTCTCGTCAGGTCTTTTGGTCACAGCAACAAAAAGCTGAATAAACTAACATTTTTCTGTTGGGGTGATGCTGATGTTGGAACTAGATCCAGGTGATGTTTATACAATATTGCGAATGCACTAATGACAGGTTATTAGCACCATTACACTAATACAGAGGTTATTAGCACCATTACACTAATACAGAGGTTATTAGCACCATTACACTAATACAGAGGTTATTAGCACCATTACAAGAGTCATTTGGGGGAAGTATGGAGGACCAAGTCTTCAGAGGGGTGGATTGAGAACGAATGTGGAGAGAAAAATAGAAACAGAACTTTACAGAAGTCTTTCAGAAAGTTTTAATGGGAATAGAGATCTAAGAGATTGGTCGAGAAGGCAGGGAACTGAGAGGGATGTGAAAGTTAAGGGAGGTTGTTTCTGAGATCTGCACTTGTGTTTAAACTCTACCACCCAAACAGTAAAAACTTATAAAATAAATGAAAAATCTCTAATGCCTTCAATGTTATTGTCAACATTTTCATCATTACTAGTTAGCATTAATGCTAATTAATCAGGCATTCTTTGTTGAATAGTTTTGAATGTTTAGGTGAGACACTGTATCTCACTTTTCTTCTTTCTAAATCCCAGGATGACAATGTTATTTGTACAATCAATGATTTTAAAACCATATTTTCTTGCAGGCCATCTCCAGGTCTAACTCTTCATAATCTTTTCTAACTTTTTTGGTAGATCAGCCATGCAGAAGCTGGGAGCACAAGTATTTGAGGAGGTCTACGATTACCTCAAGAGAGCAAGGCATCAGAATGCCAGTGAAACAGAGATCCGGGAGTGTCTCGAAAAAGTGGTCCCTCGGGCCAGCGACTGCTTTGAAGTTGACCAGCTCCTCTACTTTGAGGAACAGTTACTGATCACTATGGGGAAAGAGCCCACTCTCCAGGACCCTCACCAAGGAACTGTGAAAAACAAGCAGAAGATCAAATAGATGAATTTCTGTGAAAATCCATGAACTATATAAGCTGGACTTTATTATGGGAAATGGGCACATAACTGGACTACCATCTTTAACTTCCACTCTTGAATGCCTCCTTTAGAGAGTAGTAAGCATGGCTGCCTATTCTTGGAGTCATGAGTCTTGTGTGTTGCTTGATCTCTGTCCTGAGATAAGCTTATGTATCAAGCTTGGCATCCTGAAAAGGATTTCCCTCAGGTGTGCCTCAGGGCTTCCGACAGGGTTGGACCATGCTGATGATACCTGGGCAGAAGCCAGCAGCTCTTCACTATTTCTAGTTGGAGGACAGAGCTTAGGCCTGGCTGCCTTTAGTTTCAGTGCACTGTGACCAGCTTGCTTGGAAGGGCTGCGGGACACTGGCCTCTGACAAGCTGAGCTGCCCAGGAGTCAACCATGTCTGTCTCACTCTCCCCCTCCCCCCCCCATTATTATTTTTTACTATTAACTGTTACTTGATTTTATATCTCACCCTCCTTTTCACCTGCTTTCTCCTCACACTGGCCATACTAGGCTTCTGGCTGTTTCTCCAACACATTTTAGCTTTGGGACCCAAATTCTCTTACCCCTTTTTTCACGAGGGTCTCTGCCCAGATGACAGCTCCTCACAAGGGTTCCCTGCTCTCCCACCCTGCTGCTGCTTCTTTTTGCTGAGCACCTGTTTTTGTCCATGTTTCCTTTACATGACTAGCAAGCAAGAGGTACATGCCTACAAAGACCTGGATTAAAAATCCAAGAAGTTCCCTTCTGCGATTTATTCCCTGGACTTATCCATGGAGAATTGAAGACTTTTATTTGTAATAAATATATATTCCATTGTTACAAAATCACCTATTTTTATCTTTTCCTTATGTGTAAGTATCTTGTTAAAAGTAATGCAACCATCAAATAATAATTATTACTGAGAGGAGAGGAGAGGAGAAAGCACAGGTTAACAGGGAGGAGACCTCACCCAAGGAAGAGCCCCCTGCAGCCCCCATGGCCTTCGATGACCAAATGGATTGCAGATAGGTCTGGAAGAAGGGGGAATTTAAGTGAATTTAAGTTAATGAAAAGTTTCTAAATCCTTCTGCTGATGGTTTTCACAACATTAGAGCAGGAGAAGGCTCGTGCCAATTGCTGGGTCTGACAAGGAAATTGCCAAATTCTGTCTCTACCACCTTTCACAAACAGATTAACATGCCTGGGGAATCATGCCCTGCACTTTAGAACCTGTTTCTAAGGAGATAAGTACAAACTTAAAATATCTTACCCTCCAGGGATTTGTGTTGTATATACCACTTCAGGCTTATAAGAAAAGAGAGCTGGGGAAACATTCTGGATCATCATTCCGTGCCTCTTAAGGGAAGCTCATTCAGGTTTATCTTTCCTTTGATTTACTGGGGTAGGAGTTGGGAGAATAATCTAACAAGACTTGAAGAAAAATATTTCTTTATCATTACCACTGGGAAAATTCTTTCTCCTTTAGCTATACCCAGTCTTAATTTGGAGCCATTTCAGTGTGGGAATTAATAACTAATCAAAGAACTAGGAAGTTGCTGGTATGAAATAGTTACAGGTATCAGGGAATAAGGCAACTTGCTGCCTTACTGCTTTATAAAAAAATACGCACACACACATTTCACAAACGCCTTGACCTTTCTGCTTTCTATTTATGCAGAGGAAATGCCACCAGCTATTTTGGGTGATGCCGAGATAAAGGAGAGTGATAGAAGTTAATTATTTAATGTCTTCGGGGCTGAGGCTGGAGCAGAAGCTCTAGGTCTTTTATGAAGGAGTTCAGCCATCACAGTGGGCTCAGGATAAAGGAAGCGGACAAATTAGGCAGTAGCTCAAGGGGGAGGATGGCAGGGGACACACCACAGTCTTTTAAGGTGATAGGATGACTAGTGGGTCAGAAGGGATGGGACCAGACTACAAAGATGATAAAGGAGCAGTGGGGAGACAATGGAAGGAGCAGAGTTGTGTGGTGTGTGTGTGTGTGTGTGTGTGTGTGTGTGTGTGTGTGTGCGCGCGTGTGTGAGAGAGAGAGAGAGAAGAAGAGAATGGGGAAGAGGAGGACTGGGGTGGACAGAGTAATAATGTCTTCAGATAATTCTGCCACAACCTGTATGATGGGGAAAAAAAATTGAATTTGATGCCAGAAGACTTGGATTCTAGACCTATTCTTGCCATTTACTGTGTGATCTAGAGCAAGTCATTTCCTCTCAGCCTGTTTCCTGCCTATGTCCAACCATTGCTGGAGAGAATATAAATAATTTAATGGGTTAAATCAAATGAAATTGTCGTTGTGGTTCAGCCTATTACGTAGAAGTGCTTTAAATGCTGTAAAAAGCTCTCAGCGTTGGAGGAGAAATCATTCACTTTTTTTTGCAGGCTGCTCTGTCTTCCATCATGAGTACTTTACCCCTGAATGCTTCCTTAGGCTTCTGAAATCCTGCTATTTCTATACAAATGCGCCCCTGAAATCACTTTCAGACATTTTCAGCTAGCACTTGACTAGCTGGGAACTAGCAAACAAGTGAGAAAACCATGCAGCGAGCAGCTCAGAAAAGGCAAGTGAGTGGGCTCCTGGGACCAGCTTTGCCTTTTACAATCTCAACCGGTTTTACATCTCACCACCCTGCCCATGTGATGTCAAAGTAATCATCACCAGAACCTAGGATTCCCAGCTCTTCCCTAATTTTATAAGGAAGTTTATAAATTTGGTCCAAAAAACATACATTATAAAATAATATATTCACAAATATTCACTAAAAGTACCATAGTCAAGGTCTGAATGTTCCTACCCAGACTCAGGTTGAAATTTAATCCCCATTGTGAGGTAGTAAGAGGTGGCACTAGGTGTGACCTTTAAGAAGTGATGAAACCAGGAGGTCTCTGCCCTCACAGCTGGTCCATTAATGGAGTGATGGACTAATGGGCTAATGGTATTTCTCCTGAGTGGGTGTGTTATAAAATCCAGTTTTGCTTTATCTCTTTTAAGTAGCCTTCTCACTGTGTGATGCCCTGTGCCACCTCAGGACTCTGCAGAGTACCTCACCAGGTGTGGCTTCTTGATCTTGGACCTCCCAGCCTCTAGAACCATGATCTAAATAGATCTTTTTTCTTTATAAAATTACCCAGTCTGTGGTGTTCAATTACAGCAACAGAAAACAGACTGAGACATCCAGAATTGAAAACCTGACTCTGACAGGAATATTTTCAAAGTAAATTTGTGGGTGTATTTTGGGAGGCAGTCTTCCTATAGCTAGAGAAAGTTTTGTCTTTCCAAAATACTGTGACATTTTCTTGCCTCAATGGCTTGAATTTTCCAGCTGGATTCTTCCCTCCCCATACCCCAGACTGTTGCCTTGTCACTTTTGTAGTTCTTGATATTTTCCCAATCCCTTCCCTCGGAGTTTGGCCATGGAATTTGTCTTGGCTGAGTGGTGTACACAGGGGTTGGAAATGTGTTGGTGCAGATGACTGTGTTCACTTGCACATCTGTCATCGCCAGCTAGCCCACGTATTAGGGGAGGATGATAAGAGAACTGGAGCAGAATGCTCTGGAGGTAACCCATAGAATGATGCGATGTCACCCCAGCCACTATGGAATAAAGCAAATGTCACTTCAGTCTGCTAACTTCTGAGCAAGAAACCACTGTTTGTTATCATATGCTGTTCAGGTTTTGTGACTTTGTTATGCAGATTATTATGGCAACAAGCTAACCAATACCTTCCCTCTCCTGACATCAGTTCTTCTAACACTTAACCATACAAATCTTTTGGTGCTGGTGGCATATGAAGTGTGATTACGTAAGATTTAGAGAGGAAGATGTGATCACCAGCTTCCAAGATGGCCTCTGGTAATCCTCACTTCTGATATCCATGCCTGGTATAGATCCCTATCACACTGCATCAGGTAACCTGTGTGACCAAGAGAATACAGTACAAATGATGGTGTATGACCTCTGAGACTACATCATAAAAGACAGATTCCATCTTGTTTCCTCTTGGATCACCCACTGTAGAGGAAGCCAGCCACCATGTTGGCAAGACATTCAAGCAACCTTATGGAGAGATCCATGTGGTGTGAAACTGAGGTCTTTTGCCAATATCAGGCACCATCTTGCCAGCTACATCAATGAGCTATGGGAATCAAATCTCTAGCCCTAGTCAAGATTTTATTTGGCTGCAGCTCTGACTGACATCTGGACTAAAACCTTATGAGAAACCCTGAGCCAGAACCATTCAGATAAACCATTCCTTAATTCCTACCTCCAGACTCTGAAATAATGCTTCTGTCATCACTACAATGTTTTAGCAATAGATCACTTTAACAGAAGGCAAAGCTCTAATGTGAGCTCTTGAGTCTGCTCTGCTGTGCCCTGTAGTCAGGAACAGACATGAAGTATTGATGTATGTGACTTTTGGATGAATCATGGCACCCTGTGAGGATGTGTTTGAGGAAGGTAGGAATGGAGTTGGTAAGAGGTATAGTACAAGTGAGTAAAGATGAAGACCTGACTTGCATCTGATGAAGTCCAGGTACTCTGAGATGAGAGGGAAAAGAGACAACCTAGGACTAACTAGATAGGGAGAGGAGGTGAAGATGTCCTGAAGGATTCTAGGTTCTAGCAAGGAGGCTGGGTGGGGGATTCAGAACTGGGGATACAGAGAGAAGCTGACTAGAAGATGGAAGAAATGCTGATTTCATTCCTGGGTATTTCGGATTAGAGGTGCTTCTCGGGTATTTCATTGAAAAGATCCAGGCCTGACACTGGAAGTGTCTTAGAAAGTTAGCCCTTATGGTGAAATGAATCTACTTAATGACACCAGGTATGTTTGAGGCTGTACACACCAACGTTCAAAACCAGAGTTGGCTCCTTGAATGCCATTGCCTTTGAGGCTGCTGCATGTGACTTCAGGTAAGTGAATACCTGAAAAAAATAATGATATCACCCAACCTTTTCAGGAAATCTATTAGATAAACTCCAAATGGCTCTTGCTGGTGGCACCTCTTCCTCCCTACCCCATCATATAATTTTCTAAATCAGTGGTTCAACCTTGGCTCTACATTTGAAGCACATGGAAACTCTTACAAGGATTGAATGGAACAGGTTAAAATTACCTGGCAGGAGTTGGGGAGATAGCTCAGCTGGTAGAGTGCTTGCCTCGCAAACACAAGGCCCTGAGTTCAATCCCCAGTACCAAAAAAATAAAAAAATAAAAATACCTGGCAGATGGTAGGTGTTTTTCATTTGTTGCTAACCACCACTTTTTTATTAGAATTAACACATTTAGAAATATTTACAAATCAATGGGGTTCATTGTGACATTTTTATACGTGCATATATGGTAGATTGATCATGTTTAATCACCCTTCTTCTAACTCCAGTCCCTGTAGTCTTATTGCCTAAAAAGTGAGACTAGTGAGCCTACCTCTCTTTCCCTCTCCTAAACCAAAAGGGATTCTGTCAGTGAAAAGGTTGTGTGAAATGCAAAGCTTTGTTCAAATGTAAATTGTAACCTTTACCTTTAACTTCAGGAGAAGCCAAATGTCTTTTTAACTTTTTACTATGGTAAACATTCAACTTTATAAAAAGAATAACACAATAAGCTGTTAATAAATCCAACATCTAGTTTCAAAAATTATGAATTCATGGCCACTATTATTTTTATACCCACAGCATCTAACCCCTCATTGGATTGCTTTTATCCCATTACTCATTTATATTTCAGTATACAGCTTTAAAAGATAAAGAGCCATTAAAAGCATAGCCATAATATTGGTATAATACCCCAAATAATTAACAATAATTCCTTATACCATATATCCAATTAGTATTCCCATGTCCCCCACTGTATGACCTTTTCTAAATTTATTTGTTCAAATTAAAATTCAAATATGATGTTGTTTTCTGAATTTCTTTTAATGTATGGATTCTGCCTCCATGTCTCCTTTTCACTGGTAATTCATTTATTGAAGAAACCAGGTCATTATCCTATAAACTTTCCTTAGTCTAGTTTTATTGACTGCATCGTCCTGATTTTTTTAAATACATTATTTTTTAGAAGTTTTATACTTACAAAAATATTGTGAGGATAGTACAGTGAGTTCCCAGATACTACGGTCAAGTTTCACTATTGGCATCTTACGTTAGTAAGGTGCCTTTCTTATAATAATGAACCAATAATGAGTACATTACATACATTATTATTAATCAAAGTTCATGCTTTATTCAGATTTCCTTGTTATTTAATGTCCCTTTTTGTTGCAAGATAATAGACTGTTTTATTATACCAGTTTCTCAGTCATTTCTGACGACTATAGATTGAATATTTGTGTCCCTCACCCCCAAATACATATGTTGAAATGCTGACCCCCACTGTGTTGGTAAGAGGAAGTGGGGCCTTTTGGGGGTGAGTAGGTCAGGAGAGTGGAGCCTTCATGCATAGGGCTAGTACTCTTAAAAAAGAGACCCGAGGGAGCTCCCTTGACCCCTTCAACCTGTGAGGCTTCAGCAACAAGTCTGTCCTCTGGAAAGCAAGAACAGGCCCTCCCCAGACACTAAATCTGCCAGGCCTTTGATCTTGGACTTCCCAGTCTCCAGAACTGTGGAAAATAAATTTCAGTTGTTTGTAAGCATCCAGTCCATGGTGTTTTTTATTCCACAGCCCTAACAGTCCAAGATGATGATCTTGGCCGTTTTGAGGCTTACTGGTCAAGTATTTCGTAGTGTCCCTCTCCTGAGACTTGTTTGGTGCTTTTGTCATGATTAGATCAGGGTTATCTTTTGGGGAGAAGGATCACAGCCCAAAGGACCATTTTCACCACAGTATACCAAAGGTGTAGTCTCTCAACATGACTTGACAGTGTTGGTGTTGGCCTTGAACACCTGGGTAAGGTAGTGGCTGTCAAATTTCTCCACAAAGTTAGGAATACCCAACTCCCGATTCCATCCTGTGTCTCTGGAAGGAGTCACTATTCGCAGCGCACACTGGAGGGTGCACACTGGAACTGATGCTGGGCCACCCTGACAGCAGAGTGTCTGACACAAAGTGTCTCCAATACTTCTGCATGGAAGATTTTTCTTTTATCCCATAGTTATTTGCATATCCATTATTGATTCATGTCAGCATGAAATGGTAGATATGTGGCACTTTGGGTTATAATCCAGTACTACTTTATTTTGCTACTTAAGTCGTACCAGCTCTAGCCATTGGGGCCTCCTTTTAGGTTCCTGTGCCCCTCTCACTTGGACATTCCACATGTTTCCATCTACATGCTCCCCCTCTTCCCGTCCCCCTCCCCATACTTCTGGCATAACCAGGTGCTCCAAGCTCATCATCTCTTCCTCATTATTTCCTGTCCAAGCACTAGAATCAGCTATTTCTCTAAGGAACCTTGTATTTTTTTTTAATTAGAAAATAGTGTTAGAAACCAAGATCAGGGCAAAAAGTGAGCTTCTTGTTACTATACTTTTTTTTTGCTTCTAGACCCTCAACTGACAGAGCACAGAATTATAAGTTTGTACACTAGGCCCTGTACAAATTCAGACCTGTAAATAATTCTACATGTAGACATCTATATCTAAACATTAGTTCTCATTAATGTCTCCAATTCTAATCCACTATGGCATGGATCATGCTAGTTTCTTCCTGATATTTTATAATAATAATGTTCCTTTGTATTTCTTATAAATTAGATTGAGATTCAACCTCAACTTTTTGGCAAGAATAGTTCATAGGAGGTGGTGTGTTCTTCCATCAAGAGGTAAATAATAAACTATGATGTTTGTAACCATTGCTGATAATTAGGATACATTCATTTTTAAGTTTAATATTTTGATTAGCTTGCTCCTTATTTGATTAGCTGAAATGCTTTTATAAAAGAAAATTTTCCCTCTTTGACTATTGACTAGCCCTGAGGTAAAACCCATATTTTTTAAAAAGGAAGAAAAATGCTTAATTCTTTTTCTTAATATTTTTAAAATAATGAATTGACTGTGTATAATCCTCCAAGGATGACCATGGAGTTCTTTTTGTCTTTCTGGACTATTATAATCTTGGAACAGCGCTTTAGCTCAGCCTTTAGCTCCAACCCTGACTACAGGGCCATCTGCCTGAGCATGGCAGAATAGGGGTTAGGGATAGGGACAAGATTGGCATAAGCAGAGAACAATTTGAAAGCATGACAAGGTTGGGGGGGTGGATCTTGAGTGCCTCCAAATTATATTCATCCTGAAAAAACTCTGGTCTCCAAAGTCATTAATTTCTATATATCTTGTCCCTTGGTTTTCTAGTTACTCATGTTGCCTTAGAAATACACGAATCCATCTTTAAAAGCCTCAAGCAACCAGGAAAGAAAAATGAAAGAGTCTATGATTTGGAAAGGGCAGGTCTGGCCTTATATTCTATAAAAAAGTTATCTAGGAAAGAAACCAAGCAACCTTGGAGTGATAAGTGGCAGGGAGACAGCAGTGGTTCTCAGTCCTGGGTTTTCACTTGAAACAAATCTGAAAAAATTACCCATGTCCCTGAGACAACCCCATAGATTCTGGTAGGACCCTGGAAGTTCTTAGAACCTTTTTTTACAAGGTCACCCTATGTTTAACCAGGGGCATTTCCCAGCCCCCTAGAACTCTTAGTGGGATGATGACGATTGCACCACACCTAGGGCCCCATCTTCTCCATCCAGTTGCCTGATGTTAGATGTTGCCCTGCTACTCCGAAGAGCAAGCTAAGAAAGATGATGCCAGGAAGAGCTCATTCCTTAGCAGAGCCGAGGGCTCAGGTGTCGAGCTAAGTTCCAAACCTGGTGGTCAGCCTAAGACAGCACCGTGCCCCCACCCAGTTCCAAGAAGGGCTACGTTCACTTTGTGCCTGGCACTGTGCACAGTGCTCTACACCTCTCAGCATCCTAACAGGTCGGTATCATCTCCAAGGAACAGATGCAGCCATGGGCCTGAGAGGTTAAGTGACTTCTAGTCACAAGCCTGTGTCTGGGCCAGCTCTGGGCTCCTCATGGGCTGTCACTTCCTGTCTGTGACTTTATGCCCAGGTCCCTCTCGAGGAGCTGTCTCTTCCTTTCCTTTGTGTAATACATATAGACTTTTGGCACAGGGACAACCTCAGCTGGGGTGCCAGATCCTGAATCCTTAGTCCTCAGCATCATGCCTGGAGAAGTCCCTGCCCTGTGGTAGGGTGAGCCACCTGTCTCCCACCCTCCCTCACTGCTCAAAGGTCTGGGGGTGTTTATGGGTAAAATCCAGAAAGCCTTCGGGGCTTCTTGTACCTCAGACCACTCCACCTCTCTTTCCTGGCCACGGAGCTCACCACAGCACCTTCTTTCCCCTCCTTTCCCCAGAAAAATCTCTCCTACCATCCCATCCCATCTCGGAAAATGCCAGCCCTACTCAGCCGGGCCATACACCACAGCCTAAAGTTAGCCCAACTCTCCCCCAATTTTCATTCACACGTCACCATTCAAGGTAGTTCTTACACCCATCTCTCCTCTCCATTCCCGTCGCCGTAGGATGAAGCCAGCCTAGCTTCATTTCTTTCATAAACCAAATCCAACCCTCCTGCTTCGGTGTTCCGTCCAGATCAAACCGGAGGTAGTTCTCTCAACATCCTAGTTCCTTCAGCTCTCAGGACTCCTTAGTAATTACATCCTGCTCACTCTACAACACCTGTGCCCCGCAGCTCTCCAGACCTCCCTGGGACCTCCTGCTGGTACCAGACTGTGACTTAAGCATTTACCTGCTGAGCTCTAGTCAGAGCACCAGCCACACCTTTAGCCCCGCCCTGCCTAAGGCCCCAACCCCAAGAAAGCTTTGAATTTTCCAAGGATCCCTTGACCTTCGTAATCCGCCTGGCCTGAGAACCCCGTCCTGATTGGCTGCGGACCCAGGAACTGCGCCCCGCCCCAAGGCGCCACGGTCCAGCCCCTGCACCCCGCAGAGATCAGCCCTAGCAGCCCTGCCCAGACCCGAGTCCTAGGCGAGGCTTGCCAGCCTAAACACCTGGGCCAATAGCACAACCGAAGGAATTCTAGGGTCATGGCCCGGTCCCACAAGGTGGAACTGGCCGAGGCCCTGGAGATGGGTCCCAACTGGAGACACCTCTGTTATGTACTACTCTACGCGCCCAACCCAGGGATGATCTTCGGCCGCATCCCGCTGCGGTACACCGTGCTGGTGAGGAGGGGAAGCGCCTGGCCACTCCCCTCTCCAGCCCTGCACCATTCCTGGGGCGCGTCCTTTGGGCACCCCAGCCAATCCCACTTCCCCTCCCTCAGATGCAGATGCGCTTCGATGGACGCCTGGGTTTCCCAGGTGGCTTTGTGGAAACGCAGGACAGGAACCTGGAGGACGGGCTGAACCGAGAGTTGCGGGAGAAATTGGGAGAGGCGGTGTCTGCCTTCCGCGTGGAGCGCACAGATTACCGGAGCTCACGCGCTGGGACAAAAACACACGTAGTGGCCCACTTCTACGCCAAGCGTCTAACCCTAGAGCAGCTGGAGGCTGTGGAAGCTAGCGCACCGCGAGCGAAAGACCATGGGCTGGAGGTGGGGCCAGCCAAGGTCCCGCCCCACACCCAATCTTCCTCCCTCTCTTTCCCCATGGGTTCCCAGCCAAAGGAAAACCCCCATCCAAACCATGCACTCTCCCCCAGTTTCCAGGAGTAGTTGGCTCTTGGTCATCTCTAATCTGGATAGTACTGAGTACTGCCAACCTGGTCTCCCTAAGGAGGTCGCTCCTCTTCCCCACCTACTGGCCTCTGCCGTCCAAGTTTCTCTGCTGCTCCTTATTGATAATGTGATAATGGTCAGTTGAGATACTCTAAACATTCATCTTCGGGACCCTGTTTTTCATAGGTAGAAAATAGGCTAGGAGAGTAAGGAGATAAATTGTATATGGAGGTAGTTTCTCAAATTGTGGCACAGATCAGAATCAAGGGGAGGAAAACTTATTTAAAAAGTTATTACTGTGCTGACTTTGGCAGTACATATATTAAAACAGCATACGTATCCACAATTGCTGGTGAGAGGTGGGGCTGGAGGAAGTTTTTGCATTTTTCACTAGGTCCCAAGTGATGCTGATACAACTGCTGTAGGTTCCGCGTTCGAGAACCTTTGGTATAGAGCCATGCTTGAATCCTAGAGGCAGGAATCACTAAAAGTTTCGGGGAGAGAGATAAGAAAGATTAGCATTTATGGAGCTGGAGAGCATGTCTTGGGTCAGTTGCATGCTCAGGATTGAGCCCAGTCTGCTTCACTGAGGTATGAGCCTTGGGGCTGATTCTGCCTGGTTGTGAAGGGAGGTAAGACCTCTGCTCCAGAGAGATCTGTTGCAGAGAGGATTGAGGTAACATGACGAGCTCTGCGGGGTCCAAATGTCTCCTGTCTCCTTGTTTTCACAGGTGCTGGGCCTTGTGCGGGTGCCTTTGTATACCCTACGGGATGGTGTGGGAGGCCTGTCTGCCTTCCTGGAGAATTGTTTTATTGGCAATGCCCGGGAGGAGCTACTAGGAGCCCTCCGTGACTTAGAAATTCTGGAACCTGGCTCTTTCTCAGGACTTAAAACTCCAGCTCTTCACTAAACACAACCTTCCAAGGACCCATGGAACCTGAGACTTGGACCTTGGTACTAGGGATGGAGAGAGGGAGGGATGGAGGGATGGAGGGAAAGGGGAATGTTTTCTCTTCTGGGCCTAAGAGATGATACCAGATTAAAAGGAGATGTGTGTGCAATATGTTTTGAGCAGATGGCTTTCCCAACTCTTTGCATCAGGAGCAGAAATCCGTAGCTCATCCCAGTGGTCCTGGCAGATTCTCAGGATCTGCTTCCTCTTTGTGCACGTGCACACACAGCTTGGAAACCCCAGGCTTGCCCATGTACAGCCTGTGACCACACACAGCCTGACCCTCTGTCCCATGATGTCCAGGTTAACCAGGAAGTGGCATGTGTGCAGCCAGCCTTGTCACCCTCCCTGCCCCTTCCTGAGGAGGGGCTTCCCCCTCTCCTGCATGGTTGTTCTCTGGGGTCTAGCCAGCCCATGTTCACTGGGGAGGGCAGAGGCAGAGGACCTTCTGCTCCCTGAGATGCCCCCACCCTTACCTGAGGGGTGACCATAGCCATGGGCTCCTGAAAGTGGCAGAGTTCCTAATGGATACCTCACCCTTTCTTCCCTTGAAGATGAGCATAAGTGGTCACAGAGTCTCAAGGTCTTCTTGAACTGATCATGGAGCTATCACTCAGTCCTGGTGTCTGGCTTCCAGAGCTTTTATCTATTAGCTGCCTTAGTCTCTGAGGAAGGGAACTGTCTGGGTCCCTGATTAGCCCTTCCCTGACAAAAGCCTTCCCAGAACTGATAGCTGGGCCTTGAGACCTGTTGTTTCAACAGTACGTAACTACTAAATGCCAACTATGGCAAAAGGTAGAGAAAGCCATCTCTCCAGCTCTTCAAGACTCCAGAACAGGGTCAAATTTTTTTTCTTTTCTTTTTTTTTTCAGGGACAGGGGCAGGGGGTGGGTACTGGGGATTGATCTCAGGGGCACTCAACCACTGAGCCACATCCCTAGCCCTATTTTGTATTTTATTTAGAAACAGGGCCTCACTGAGTTGCTTAGCACCTCACTTTTGCTGAGGCTGACTTTGAACTCGAGATCCTCCTGTCTCAGCCTCCTGAGCCACTGCGATTATAGGTGTGCATCCCCCTGCCTGGCCAAAATCTTTTTCGTTTAAAGTCCCCCACAAATAAATAGTTTAAGCTTTGCGAGTCTCATTTTTAATATTTATATTTTAATTCACAAAATTTGTACATATTTATCACATGCAACAAGTCTTTAAAGTATGTATACATTGTGGAATAGCTAAAGTGAGCTAATGAACGTATATATTACCTCATATACTAATCATTTCTTTTTGTGGTAAGAATTCATAAAATTTACTCAACAATTTTGAAGAACACACTGCATTGTTTATTAACTATGGTCAGGATGTTGTGGATCTAGCCCTTGAAGTTATTACTCCTAAATGAAATTTTGTATCCTTTGATGAAGATCTCTCCAATCTACCCCAGTCCCTGGCAACCAACATTCTGTTCTCTGAGTCTATGAGTTTAATTTTTTAGATCCCACATATGAGTGAGAACATGCAGTACTTTCCACATCTTGCCTATTGTGAACAATGCTGCAATGAACGAGGGGAAGGCAAAAATCTCTTCAACATTCTGATTTTTTTTCCTTTGGATATATACCCAACAGTGGGACTGTTGGATATCATGGTAGGTTTGTTTTTAATGATTTTAGGAATTTCCATACTGTTTTCAATAATGACTATTACTAATTTACATTCCCACCAACAGAGTTCAAGGGTTCCCTCTTCTGCACAACTTTGCTAACTCTTTCCTTTTAACTTTTCCATAATAACCATTCTAACAGGTGTGAGGTGATGGCTCATTATGATTTTGATTTGCATTTCCCTGATAATTTGGGATGTTGAGTATATTTTCATATTCCTGTTGGCCTTTTGTATGTCTTCTCCTGAGAAATGTGTATGTAGGCCTTTTGCCCAATTTTGATCAGGCTGTTATCTTGCTACTGAGTTAGGTTCTTTATGTATTTTGGATATTAAATCCTTATCAGATGTTTGGTTTACAAATATTTTCTACCATTCTGTAGATTGCCTATTCACTGTTTATTGTATACTGTACAGAAGCTTTTTCATTTGATACAATTCCATTTTTCTACTTTTGCCTTTGATGCCTGTATTGTTTAAGCCATAGGGGGAAAAATGGAACTTTCTCCTTTATTTTCTTCCAGTAGTTTTACAGTTTCATGTTCTACAATTACATCTATAATCCATTTTAATTTTTTTTTTCATTTGGTGTGAGATAAAGGTATAATTTCATTCTTTTTTGAGGGGGTGGGTACCAGAGATTGAGCTCAGGGGCAATCGACCACTGAGCCACATCCCCAGACCTGTTTTGTATTTTTATTTAGAGAGACAGGGTCTCGGTGAGCTGCTTGGTGCCTTGCCTTTGCTGAGGCTGACTTTGAACTCACAATCCTCCTGCCTCAGCCTCCTGAGCCACTGGGATTATAGGCATATTTGCATGCGGATACAGGGTTGTCCCAACATTGTTTATTGGAGAGTCTCCTTTCCCTATTTTGCACCTTGTTGAAAATCATTTGACTATAAATGCATGGATTTGCTTCTGGGCTTTCCATTGTGTTCCGTTGGTCCATGTGTGTGTGTTCGTGCTAGATCCACGTTGCTTTGATTATTGTAGCTTTGTGATATATTTTTAAGTCAAAGGGTGTGTTGCCTCCTGCTTTGTTTGTTTGCTCAAGACTGCTTTGGCTATTCAGGATCTTTTGTGCATTTACATATGCATTTTAGGATTGTTTTATTTCTGTGAAATGTCATTGGAATTTTGATAGGGATTACATTGAATCTGTAGATCATTTCCAACATACGCACATTTAATGATGTTGATTCCTCCAATCTGTGATCCTGGGATCTCTTTCCATTTATTTGTGTCAGCTTCAATGACATTCATCAATTTTATAGTTTTGATGTACACATCCTTCACCTCCTTGGTTAAATTTATACCTAAATATTTTCATTTTGTAGTTACTATAAATAGGATTGTTCTCTTTATTTCTTTTTCAGATAGTTTGTCATCAATGCACAGAAATTCTGCCTATTTTTGTTTGTTTGGCATCATATCTGCAAATTTACTGAATTTTTAAATTAGTAATAATAGCTTTTTGGTGGAGTCTGTAGGGACTTCTATGTATATGATAAAGTGACCTGCAAACAAGGACAATTTAATTTCTTCCTGTCCAATTCGAGTGCCTTTTATTTCTTTTTCTTGCCTGTTTGCTCTGGGTAGGGCTTCCAGTGTTATGTTGAATGGGCATTCTTGTTTTGTTCCAGATCTTAGAAGGAAAGTTTTCAATTTTCACTGTTGACTACGATGTTAGCTGTCTATTGGTCATATATAGCCTTTACTGTGTTGAGGTACAGCTTTTCTATTTACCTAATTTATTGAAAGTTTCTATCATGAAAGAATGTCAAACTTTGTCAATATTTTTCTGCAACTATCACAATAATTTTCCCCTTTATTCTGTTAACATGGTATATCATGTTTATTGATTTGTATATTTTGAACCATCAATACATCCTAGGGATAAATCTTGCTTGATCATGGTGAATGAATCTTTTAACATGCTGTTAAATTCAATTTGCTATTATCTTATTGAGGATTTTTGCATCTGTGTTCATCAGTGATATTGATCTACAGTTTTCTTATACTGACCTTGTCTGACTTTGGTATCAGGGTCATGCTATCCTTATAAAATTAATCTGAAAGTATTTACTCTTCAATTTTTTTTGGAAGAGTTTGGAAAGAATTTATATTAGTTCTTCTTTAAATGTCTGGTGGAATTAGTAGTGAAGCCTGAGCTTTTCTTTGATGAGAAAAACTTTATTACTAATTCAGTCTTACTTATTAATGGTCTGTCAGATTTAGTTTTTCTTCATGATTCAGTTTTGGTAAGCTGTATGTGTCCAGGATTTTATCCATTTCTATTCAATTTGTTGGCAAAAAATTATTCAGTATTGCCTGTTGGGATGTTTTATATTCCTATAATATCAGTTCTAATATCTCCTCTTTCATGTTGATTTTATTAACAAGTTAATTTCTCTTAATCTAGCTAAAGCTTTGTCAATTTATCATTTGAAAAACTGACTTGGGGTGCCATTAATCCTTTTTCTAGCTTAATTTCACTTATTTCTTCTCTGCTTTCTTATTTATTTCCTTTTACTAACTTTGAGCTTAATTTATTCTTTTTCTAGTTCCTGGAGGTGCAGCATTAGGTTGTTATTGGAGATATTTCTCATTTTTTGATGTAAGTATTTATTCCTATTAACTTACTGTCTAAGACTGCTTTTGTTGCATCTTATAAATTTTGGTACGGTGTGTGTTCATTTTCACTTGCTTCAAGATATTTTTAAATTTCTCTTTTAATTATTTTTTGACCCATTGGTTGCACAGAAACAGGTTTAATCCCTATGGATCTGTGATTTCTGAATCTCGTCCTCTTATCAATTTCTAGCTTCATGCCATTGTGGTTGAAAGAAAAACCTTGATATGATTTCATTTTTCTTAAATTTGTTGACTTTTTTGTGGTCTATCATAAGATCTGTCCTGAAGAATGTTTGTGTATTCTCGAGAATGATGTGTCTGAAGCTGCTACTGAATGGGATGTTCTGTGTATGTCTATTATGTCCATTTGGTCTAACGTAGTATAAGCCCAATGTTTCCTTATTGATTTACTGTCCATATGATTTGTCTATTGGTGAAAGTGGGGTATTCAAGTCCCTTATTTTTGTTTTAGTGTCAACTTCTCCCTTAAGATCTCTTAGTATATGCTTTATGTATTTAGATGCTCTGATGTTGAATACATATGTATTTATAATTACTATATCCTCTTGATGAATTGACCAATTTCTTATTATAAGACTTTGTCTCTTTCATAGTTTTTAATTTCACTTTACTTTTATTTAATTAATTAATTGTACTAAGGATCAAACCCAGGGCTTTGCAACTGCTAAACATATGTTCTATCACTGAGTTGCACTCCTAGTCAGTTTTTTTTATTTTAAATAAGTATATTATCTGATATATGTATACCTATTCCTGCTTTCTTTTGGCTTCCATTTGCGTGGAATATCTTTTCTCATCCCTTCACTTACCATGTATCTGTATCCTTAAGAGCAAAGTGAGTCTCTTGTAGGTAGTATATAGTTGGGTCTTGTTTTCTAAATCCATTCAACCACTCTGTCTTTTGATTGGTGAATTTAATTCATTTGCATTCAAGGTAATTATGATAGGTAAGAACGATTGCCAGTTTGTTCATTGTCTTCTTGTTATTTTGTAGCTCTTTTGTTCCTTTCACTCATACTGTCTTCCTTTGTGATTAGGTGATTTTCTTTAATGGCAGGCTTTGATTTCTTGTTATCATTTATGTATCTACTATAGTTTTGCTTTGTGATTACCATGAGGCATATATAAAATATCTCATAACCATAATAGGCCACTTTAAGCTGATGACAGCCTTACTTTAATCAGATACAAAAATTCTACATTTTTAATCCATCCTTCTTTTATGTTTTTAATGTCACAGTTTACCTCTTTTTATATTGTATATTCTTTAATAAATTATAGGTATTATTACTTTTAATAATTTTGTCTTTCTAACTTTAATCAAGATATAAGTGATTTACACATAATATTAAATATTTACACACAATATTAAAATATTCTGTACTTGACTATGTGTCAAATGAGTTTTACGCTTTCATATATTTTTGTGTTACTAATAATCATCCTTTACTTTTGGCTTGAACTGAAGATATTTCTTATAAAACAGGTCTGGTAGTAATGAACTTCCTCACTTCTACTTATGTAAGAAAGTCTTTATCTTTCCTTCATTTCTGAGGGACAGTTTTCCTGGATATTGCTGGAAGTTTATTTCTCTCTCTCTCTCTCTCTTTTTTTTTTCAGTTCTGGGGACTGAACACAGGGCCTTGTGCTTGCGAGACAAGCACTCTACCAACTGAGCTATATCCCCAGCCCTTAGAAGTTTATTTCTTTCAGTCCTCAGAATATATCATTCCATTCTCTCCTGACCTATAAATTTCTGCTGAAAAATCTTCTGCCAGTGTTGTTGGAGTTCCCTTATATGTTATATTTTGCTGCTTTCAGGATGCTCTCTTTCTATTTGACATTTGAAAGTTTGATTTTAATATGTCTTGGTATATTCTTGTTTGTATTGAATCCAATTGTAGATTTTTTCTTTTGCTTTTTTATTTGTTCTTATTAGTTATACAGGAAAGTAGAATGTACCCTGACATATTATACATATATGGAGTATAACTTCTCATTCTTCTGGTTGTACCTGATGTAGACATACACGTAATCATACATGAATGTAGGAAAGTTATGTCCAATTCATTCTACTATCTTTCCCATTCCCATTTCCCCTTCCTTCCCTTCATTCCCTTTTGTCTAATCCAAAGTACTTCTATTCTTCTCTACCCCTACCTGCTCATGTGAGTCAGCATCTGCAGAGCAGAGAGAACATTTGACCTTTGGTTTTTGGGAGATTGGCTTATTTCACTTAGCATGATAGTCTCCAGTTCCATCCATTTATAAGCAAATGCCATAATTAAATTTCTCTTTATGGCTGAGTAGTATTCCCTGATTGAAGATCATTGACTTTCCTTTATGTAGCTATTTATAGGTTTCCCTAGATTGGATAATTTTCTGTTTTCACTAAGTAAACTTTCTACCCCTTTATTTTCCCCCCTTCCTCTTGACTGTTGTAACTCAAGTATTTGTCCTTTTGATGCTGTCCTATAAATCTTGTAAGGTGTCTTCATTTCTTTTTACTCATTCTTTTTTCTTCTGTGCTTTCCAATAACCTGTCTGAATTCAGAGACAAACTTTCTTCTGTTTGATCACTTCTTCTGTCAGCATTTGCTATGGTTTCAAATAAGGTTTGTTCCCTTTAAAAGTCACATTGAAATTTAATTCCCAATGTAATGGTATTGAGAAGAGATGGGAACTTTAAGAGATAATTTTGTCATTAAGGGAGATCAAGGCAGTTCTAATGGGACTGGAATCGTCACAAGAGTGGGTCACTATAAAGTAAGCCACTCCCCATGTTTTGCCTCTCTCATGGATGCACTTGTTTTTCCTGCTTTCCACGTGATGATGCAGCATGAGTCCCTCATCTGGAGTTGACCAGATGCCAGTGCCATGCTCTGCTTTGCAGTCTCCAGAATCATGAGCCAAAATAAACTTATTTTTATAAATTATCCAGTCTCAAGTACAATATTATAACAGAAAATTAACTGAAAATAGCACTCCATTTCATTTATCACTTCATTCACTGTCTTTCATTGCATGTGTGTGTCTTCATAATTTCAACATCTCTCATATTTCTATTTTGGATCATTGTTTTCCTGATTTTCAAGAATCGTACATCTGTATTTTCTTGATATTTGATGAGCTTTCTTGAAGCAATTATTTTGAGTTCTTTGTTAGGCAGTGTAGTTTGCTAACCCTCAGCACAGAGGGAAGGTAAGATCAATAATGTTAACCATGATGCCTATTTACTTGTTAAGTGTTCACAAGGGAATAAGTAAGAAATTGATGCAGTCCCATTCTGATGTTTTTAATGTTAGTTGAGCCAGTCTAGAAGGGCACTCACTGGAGAACATATAAGCTGAAGGAAAAGAAGAAAGTAGTTAAGCAGGAATATGGGAAGTATTTTCCAGACAGAAGCATGTGTCAAGGCTTTGAGGGGGGAAGAGTCTTGGCACACCATCCCAAAACTTAATATTTTAAGCAATAACCATTTCATTAGATTTCATGATTCTGTGGATCAGAAATGTTTAAGGGGCCCTGCTGGTAACTGCTCCACATGACTCGGTTGCAGATCCTTTGAACAGGCCTGATGGTTTTGGGCTGGCAGATAAGGTGTCTGCAGTGTCCTAGACCTTCCGTCATGGGTCTAGCACCATGGCAGGGACGAAGGGAAGACTGGGCAGAGTGGGACCAACATTCCTGTGTGTGGCCTCAGCAACATGGTCTAGGTAGGTGGAATCTCTCATGATGACTCATGACTCCCAGAGAGGTATCCTGGGGGCCAGGATGGAAACCCAAAGCCTGATGTGGCCATGGAACCTGCATAGTGTCACTTTTGTCACACTGTTGGTCAAGCAAGTCATTTAAGGTCAGCTAACATTCAAAGGTATGGGGATTAAGCTCTATTTCTTGATGGGAGGTGAGGGATCAGATAGAGAAATAGCAAAGAATTTATATAAAACTTGGACTGACTAAGATGGTCTAGGAAGAAAAGTGTCTTTAGGCAAAGGTAAGCAGAGGGCTAAAGCAGCAGAACTAGGTTGGAGCCAGGTGGCACAGGGTCTTCAAGCCATAGTGAGGAGTCTGGTGTTTGTTCCAACTACTGCCGTTTGGAATATGGACCAGGAGGGGACAGAAGAGGAAGGAGGAGACAGAGTGGGATCCAGGGTAGAAGGTGGTGACCTGCACCAGGGTGTGGATATGGATGGAAGTGGAGGTACTGGAGAGTGGTCAAGGTGGGGTCATTGGCAGGGCCTGCTGATGGACTGGTTGCTGGAGGAGGACGGTGAGGGAAGAGGAGTGCTCGAGAATGACTATTAGGTGTGTGTCTTGAGGCATGCAAGTTGTGAAAGACTGCTGGGTAGATAGCATAGTACATTTTCATGGCTCTAATTGAGTATCAGAGCCTAGCTGATTGTGTTTTTTTCAACATGGGTGAGGATAATCTTAGAGGGCATGAAGTCCTCCTTCCTTATCAGAAGCAAGCTGGTTAAGCACAGCAGAATGGCAGGGCAAGGTGGAGCTGCAAGGTGGTCTGCTAGAGTGGGAAGCTAGGCCCTGGGCTGGGTGCATGCATGGCCCTGGGACTGAGCACACACCTGCTTCCCTCTCACCAGTGTGCGGAGGCTGCTGAGCTGGGGTTTTGCAGGGGACTCAAAGACAGGGAGAGAGGTGAGGCAGTCAAGATGACAGGCAGATGAGAAATAATGATGGGATGTGGGGCCAAGGTTTAATCTGGATAAAAGGAGACATGAACAGTGCCGTGGACTAGGAAATGAGAAGTCTGGCTGAGGCAGGAGCTCCAGCAAGGTGAGGGGGAGGGGAAGGTGTATTTGAGCCAGAGATGAGTATTTTGGACATTGAGAGGTGGGGCAATCTTAGGTAAAGTCAAGGTCCAGGTCAGGACAGGGGATGGTTGGCCAGAGCTAGTGAGGTCAGAGGGTGGAATAAGCATCTAAATGGGTGAGGAGGCCAGACACAGAGATGTTGGAGAGGATGGTGTGAATCAAGAGCCAGCATCCTCAGTGACCGAGACAAGTGACCACTAGACCAGTGACTGCTGCCAAGACGTGAAAGTGGGCATGTCAGGACCCAGCCTCCCAGGAAAGAGGCAGTTGAAATTGGGGATGGGCGTGGTCTGGAAGTGCAATGGAGAGCCACATGGGCCCCAGGGGCAGCTCCTGGCCTTTGAAGTTTGGGGAGCATTATGGGGAGCAGTGGTAAAGATCCAGTAGATTCTGAAGGGGTTAATTACTCTGTCGTCTTCTCTACACCTGTCCCTTTTGTCCCCTGCTATCTAAACTCTGAGGGTGGAAACCAGAGACAAGGGACCAATGAGAGTCACCAGGGTCCCAGGATGGACCAGCTTCATCTGTCTTGACACCTCTGGGCCTCATCATCTCTGTGAAGGACGTGAGGACCCTGAATCTGAGAGACCAGAGAAAGTCACCTGTGGTCCCTCCTCTAACAGGCCCCTCAGCTCAGGACTGGGCCCCATGTGATGGCACCCAGAACTCATCCTCAGATTCAATCTGGTCTGATGTTGTTCACCAGTTTTTAGGTCCTTACAGACTTCTATCTCCATTAAACTTCCTTTGGTCCCTGGAGATGGTGAGGGGAGGTGTCCATAAGTGTGTGAATTCTCCAGCAAATGTACCCACCAGGCAGTAGGTGACTTCTCCACCAGCCATCATAAAAGTGGTTGATTGGTGCTTTGAGTTAATGTCACCGGCTTGTTCCCAGCAGTGTGCAGATGGACCAGAGGAGGAGAGGCTAGCTCAGACTCTGCATTTCTCCTCTTCCCACCTCCTCCCATCCTGCTGAGGGCTGAATAAGCCAGGGTTGGCTGCCACTCAGATGCTCCCTGGCCCTGTGCAGTCCAGCCCTGTGGGGTGGAAAGAAGATGGAGGCTCCATGCCACACCCCACTGCCCCCCGCTGCAGCCTCTGCTAACTGCTGTGAGGACTGTGAGCTCAACTCTCGACCTCCTTTCCTTATCTGAAGGGTTGGGCTGTGGATCCTGGGGTGAGGGTTAATGGAGGTGGCACTGGGCATGAGCTTTGGAGAGATGCACAGAACTGGATCAGCACAGGACCCCAGTTCCCTCCTGCTCCTTAGTGGATGTGCTTCTGAGAAGAGGAGAGGCCCAGGCCACCTCCCTGCCTGTCAGCATAATCAGCCAGGCGTTTTCCACGTGTCAATCCTGCCTTTTCCCTGCAGCATGCTGGCTGCTGGGGCAGAGAAGACACTTAGGGCTGCCTCTCATCCTGAGCCAAAGTGCATCTGCTACTTCTGGGCTGAAACATTTGGGAAAAGAGTGACTGTACCCTACAAGGCCAGTGAATGAGGGGAAAGCAGGATTTCCATGAGTTTATTGCATGGAAAACATTTAAACCCTGTACCCCACACAGACCAGAGAAGAGGGTGACAGGTTGGCAAATAATGGGGGTAATGCATTCCACCTGTGAATGAATTCACAGTTGGCAAACTGAAGCATGCGGAACTGTATTCCCCTCAGAAGGACAGAAGAGCAGTAGGTGGGGTGCTCTATTTAAAACACAGTACTGGGGCAGGCAGGTGTGGGCATTTTGCAGAAACAAGAGACTGTCCCCTTGGACTTCTGGCCACTGGATCCCCTACTGCAATCAAAGAGAAACCACTTGGCCTTTTCCTGGGTCCACCTCTCCATCTGATCTCCAGGAATGTGGCAGTTCCTGCTCCCTCAGTGGTGGACAGTCTGGCAGAGACCACGTGGGCAGAGACAGGCACACCCACAGCCCCACTCACACTTGCTCCCACACCCGTGAAGAGCAGAAGTAGTGAACGGCCCAAGAAGGAGTGAGACACACAGGAAGCTCCTCACCCGTCAGCTCCAGGGCCCCATGGCCTCTGTGTGCCTAGGTTTTCCCCATAGTGCCCGCTCCCCTGATGGCTGTGGCAAGCCCCAGCCCACCCAGGGCCCAGCACAGGCTGTCCTCCTCTGTCCTGCAATGGTCAAGGACGCTGTGCTGCCACTGAGCCCGGCAAGCACTTCCTGGGGTTTCCACAATTATCAAGAGCCCCCAGCAGGACTCCTGTTCCCCACATGCCCAGGCCCCACCCTAGGCTTCTGGAAGGACAGACCAGGCAGATGTACAACATCTGGTATCTAGTCCTGATTCCGGGGTGTGTGCTGGCAAAGGCCTGTTGAACAGGGAGGAGAGAAAGAGTGAATGACCTGTGTTGGAGACAAAATAGTGGAAAAATTGCTTCCAATCCATGTCAGTAAACAGGAAATAATATGACCAGAAGACATGGCAGAAACAGAGATCAGTAAGATGTGGACATGATGGTGCCTGCCTCTAACTTCAGCTACTTAGGAGTATCTCAGTTTGCAATTCAGCCTCAGCTACTAGGGTGTGTGGGGCTGGGGATGTAGCTCAGTGGTTGAGCACCCCTGGGTTCAATCTCAAGTTAAAAAAAAAATTCAGATAGTGGAAAGTCAACAGGCTGTTGATTGATAGAATGGAAATATTAACACGTGTCCACGTGTAGGAGACCTAAAACTTCAGCATAACCAAGTGGAATACTTCCCTAGACTGAAGGAGCCCGTACCTGTAGGCTACAGTATTCACTGTTGAGGGGAATAAAGATGACACTTGTGTTAGTCACCTTTACTTTGCTGTGACAGAATACCTGATAAAAATAAAAGGAGGAAGGATTTATTTTGGCGAATTTTTTTCAGAGGTTTCAGCATATGGCAAATTGGCCTCATGACTTTGTGCCTCTGGCAACATGGAACATCATGTTGTGGGGACATGGGGAGCATGTACTACAGCAAAGCTACTCAGGAGATGGCAGCCGGGAAGCCGAGGGACAACAGAGAGCGCAGAAGGGGAGGAAGGGCCAGGGCCCAGGGTACCCCTGTGTGCACACCCCCCAAAGATCTGGTTCTTCCAGTCAGGCCCACCTCCTCAAGTGGACCACTATCAGGGGTTAGACTTTTAACACATGAGCTTTTAGGGGACATTTAAGATCCAAACAAGTCAAATTTATCATTCTAAGGACATTTAAAAGGTAGGGCAATTAGATACAAACTTCACATCTTTCTAAACTGACTTCACCTGCAAAAGCATGGACATTTCCCATGTACTCTCCTGGAAAATAATGCAGTTGTGTCTTAGCAATGTACAAGTTGAATTGCAGTAAAGAACTGATCAACGGGGAAAATGTGTGAGCGCTCTGTGGGCTTGTCGTGAGAAGCCCCCCGTTATTGACCCAATGTGTGGCTGTAAAACAATATAAACAGAACCAATAGAAAGCAAATGTGCGTAAGGTAAAAATAAAATAATGAATAATTTGATTAATGTGCTAGTCTCAATATCCTAGTTGGTTCCCCTAATAGATAGTAGGGAAGTATGAGAAGAAATATAAGTATGTGCCAAGTTTTCTGGGGAAATTAGTGGGTTTATTTGGTTTTTGAAGTTAAGATGCTTGGTTATCAGATTAGTCATATTGGGCCTTATAAAACCACAGTAAATCCTCTTTGATCTTTCAAGGAGTAAAACCTGAAACTTATTAGTATTTCCAGGGACACGCCAGAGCAATATGATTCTGGTTGTGTATGAAAATGTGGGCAAAGAATACCAGGTAATTACAGTCAAAAAGCAAAGAATCACCATCATACTAATATCAAAATTCAATGTTCAAAAGCACTGGCATTTTTAAATTAAGCTAGCAGTCCCCAATAAT
Organism: Sciurus vulgaris; assembly: GCF_902686455.1. Taxonomy (NCBI): domain Eukaryota; kingdom Metazoa; phylum Chordata; class Mammalia; order Rodentia; family Sciuridae; genus Sciurus; species Sciurus vulgaris. The sequence goes on from NC_136470.1 coordinate 118,897,979, forward strand.
CAGAATTATTGTGAATTTCAGATTATATTCAGCAAAATCTACAGGAAATTCCAGAATAAATTGACAGACTAACATTGGGGGGCGGTTAACATTTCTTTCATGTCTTCACAGATGATTGTCAAGGTGTCAGCATGGATGTCTAGGATATAAAAATAATGAAACCAATGATGATGAAGACAGCAACCAACATTTTGGGGGTGCTCACTGTGTGCAAGGACTATTCTAAGCTCTTCATATGTATTGACATATTTAGTCCTAAAACAATACTCCTTCTGAGATAGGAATATTGTATATCCATAATGCATATTTTAAAAAGAACCCAAGCCAGCAATCATGGCAAATGCCTGTAATCCCAGCAACTCAGATGGCTGAAGTGGGAGGATCATAAGTTAGGGCCAGCCTGAGCAATGTAGCAAGACCCTGTCTCAAAATAAGAGATAAGTTGAAAAGAAGATCTGGGAATGTAGCTCAGTGGTAGGACACTCCTGAGCACCTGAGTTCAATCCCCAGTTCTTTTTTTTTTTTTAATCCCCAGTTCTGAAAGAGAGAGAGAGATGGGGAGAGAGAGAGAGAGAGAGAGAGAGAGAGAGAGAGAGAGAGAGAGAGAGAGAGAGAGAGAGGGGACACATCCATGGCCAACAATATAATTAATATATTTTGCTTAAAAGATAAATATTGATAATATTGATGTCTATAACCTCAAGGAGAGAATTACCTTTAAGGACCCAGGATATCAGGAATACAAGCAACAATAGGTGTTGGCAAGGATGTAGGGAAAAAGGTACTCTCATACATTGCTGGTGGGGTTGTAAATTGGTGCAGCCACTCTGGAAAGCAGTGTGGAGATTCCTTAGAAAACTTGGAATGGAACCACCTTTTGACCCAGCTATCCCACTCCTTGTCCTATAGCCAAAGGACTTAAAATCAGCATACTACAGCAACACAGCCACATTAATGTTTTCAGCAGCTCAATTCACAATAGCTGGATTGTGGAACCACCCTAGATACCCTTCAATTGATGAATGGATAAAGAAACTGTGATATATATATATATATATATATATATATATATATATATATAATATATATATAATATATTCCATTGTATATATTATATATATAATATATATATAATATATTCCATTGTGTATATATATATATATATATATATATATATATATATATACAATGGAATATTACTTAGCCACAAAGAAGAATAAAATTATGGCATTTGCAGGTAAATGGATGGAGTTGGAGAATATCATGCTAAGTGAGATAAGCCAATCCCCCAAAAAACAAAGACCAAATGTTTTCTCTGATAAACGGATGATGATACATAATGGGGTGGGGGTAGGTGGTAAGGGAAGAATGGAGGAATGATGGATTGTGTAGAGGGAAATGAGGGGTGAGGAGGGGACCTGGGAGGAAAGATAATGGAATGAGACAAACATCCTTACCTTATGTACATGTATGATTACACAAATGGGGTGACTCTACTTCGTATACAACCAGAGAAATGAAAAGTTGTACCCCATTTGTGTACAATGAATCAAAAAAAAATTTAAAAAGTTAAAAAGGACCCAGGAAACATTTTTCAAATGTGTCATTTTGGGCCTTATTAAAACTCAGTAAATCCTCTTCAGTCTTTTATTACCTTCTTGAAATTACAGAGTACCTGCCATGTTCTGTGACCACCAAATAATAGAAGTAGAAATAAATTTCAGGAATAGCACTGTAAATTTTTTTTTAACATTTCCTAAATCTTTTACACTACATTAGTATTCCATGGTGATAAAATGACCAGCTAAGAAAGAGTAAGAAGGAAACTTAGTTTTTTTTTTTTCTCCTGTAAGTTTATAAAAAACCAGCGCAAATAAATCTAAGGAATTAAAAAAAAAAAAAAAAAAAAAAAAAAAGAATTCAGAGGTGGATATAGGTCCCATCCAGGAAGAATACTGGGGCAATTTGTGGAGTTCAGGCAAAATCTTTTGTTTGTCCAGAAATGGAGAAGTCCATGAAAAGCCTGACTGAGTGAGTCTGGGGCCCTCCCTGTGGTCACTGGATCCTGCAGTCTGACTGGCCAGGCTGGGTCCTTGACCTTCACAGTGGCCTGCTGGGTGGAGAGCTGTGAATAGCAGCCTGGAAGATCAAGTTCTGGGGAAGGAGCAGAGTCTGCAAGGGTGGAGGCAGTGTGGCTATGGGGCACAGACACCTGGGGTCCTCCGCACAGGGGAGGAAAGGCCAGCACCCCAACCTTCCCTTCGTTCCCGTAGGGACCTCAGTTGTGCGATCCCATACTTCTGAAACTGCCCGTCTCTAGTTTTCAAGTGTACGCCTTGCTCCATGTTGCCACGTGGTCTCCACAAGGATCCCGGGGTTCCCGGGGGCTTTCCTCCTGCACTGTGCTGCACTGTCTCACGTCCTCTATAGCTGCTTACCATCCAGCTCGTCACAGGCTAAGAAAGCCATTCCGGTGGCAGGCTTCCTGGCAAAGCAGCTGCCACTCCCCTGCCCCTCCAGCCCCCTTTCCCCCTCCCCACGTTTTCCTCACCAACTGTCTTTTCTGTTTCCAAGTCCCTGAGGAAAGAAAGCATTCCCCGCCCCCGCCCCTTCAGAAAGCCTTCACCCCTGCCTCTTCACACCACTTAGCACAGTTTTCAATCATGCATTTTCATCTGTCGTTTAGTATTTGTTGTCCTCCATGTTCTTAGCTGTGAATGCAGAAATGGATCCTGGGATATTCATGCAGAACTTTAGTTCTTTGGAAAGGTACTGGATGCTCACTGTTTTAAAGGAAGATGGGCAACAGGACTGGGCAGGTCTCAGACTGAAGGCTTGGAATGTTGCCTCCCGAGCTTTCACCACTCAGCACTCTCGCTATCGCTCGCGGGCACCATCCATTGCATGCTCGCTACTGTGGGATTGGACCATTACTTCGGATCATGTACTTTGTGTTGCTTCCTCCAAACCAATGCCCTAGGTGGGGACACCTGATTCGCTATGCTTTCATCTTGAGCCTGCATTCTGGCACCAAGGACCAGAGAGAAGTATTTGCCTGCCCTTAGCTTTCATAGTAGAGGCAGGGGCTTTGCTTACTTGTATTCTTTGTAATAGCTCCAAACTGGAAGCAATCAAAATGACCCTTGCAAGGTGGATAGCCCTTACAGGAAGTCCCATGGGATTAACCCCAACTGGCTCTAGCTGGTAGCTCTTTCCTGGGGGAACCTCCTTTCCTCACTCCCCCAAGTGGTTCTCAAATTTGGCCCTGCATTTGAAGCACCTGGAAAAATTTATGAGTATTAAAATGGAATGGGGTAAAATTACCTGGCAGACTAAGTTTTGCAGAAGGACCTCAATTTCAAGGCCAGCCTGAGCAACTTGGTGAGGCCCTGTCTCAAAATATTTAAAAATAAATAAATAAAAAGGACTGGGGATGTAGCTCAGTGGTAAGCACCCTGGGTTCAACCCACAATACCAAGAACAAAACCAAAACAACAACAACGGAAAAAAGAGATTATAGGTGTTGGTTGTCTTTTTCATGCCTAAAAAGTGAATCTAGACCCTTACCTCTCTTTCAGTCTCCTAGACCAAAACCGATCCTGTGAAGGGGTTTTGTGAATGCAAAGTATTATTCAAATGTAAATTGTAACCTTTACCTTTACCTTCTTGAGAAGTCAAAGATCTTTCTATTTTTAACTTTTTTTTTTTTTTTTTTTACCATGGAAAGCATCGAACTGTATAAAAGAATAACATAATAATCCCTTAATGGATTCATAACCCAGCTTTAAAAAATTTATTTATTCCCTGAACCCCTATCAGTTTCCTGGATTATTTTTACCACATTAATCATAAATATTTTAGTAGGTATCTTTAAAAGGTAAAGAACCCTTAAAAAATGTAACCACAGTACTATTATTACAACTCAAATAATAATTACTGTATATGAATATTCAATCAGTATCCACATATCCCCCACTGTGTGTTTTTCTTTGTTTAAATTAGAATTCAAATAAGGCTCAATTCTTTTGTTAAACAAAAACACTTGAGATTGGGGGACTCTCTGAAATAAAAGAGCTTATTGAGCCATCACAGATTCTGGGCAGAAAAAAGAGGACCAGGTCCTGGGACAGGTTCCTGCTAACTAGCAGCTGGAAAATGTCCCCTGGACCAACAGTTAAGAGTATTTTTTATAAATGTCAAGGAAGGAAAGCACTCTTTTCATTGACCCAGCACTGGCTGTACCTAAGAGAGGTGGAATCACAAGAAGCCCAGAAAACTTTGGGATAGGAGAACCTCCATGAGAAGTACTTGCTGCTCCTTGATTGAGTGAGTCCTAAGTCCTGATGGTCATGCTCCCGGGGTTGGAGTCAAGGGTAACTCAAGTTTAGGAATGTGAAGCAGATTTTTTTGTTTGGCCCTGAGAAAGGAACTTGGGGATACAGAAAAAGAAGGATATACTGAGCCTCAAGGTGCCCAAGAACTGTTGGAATGGTTGAAATGCCCTTGAACCTTTGAATGCAAAACAAGCACTCCAGGAAGCAACCCAGCCCAGGTCCTTAACCCACATCTCTGGCCCATCCTTGCCTGCAGAAAGCAAGATCCGGCAACACACAAATGCAAGGAAAAGTGGCACAAAATTGTGTAATTCCTCTCTGACTCCCTCTTTAGTCCAGCCCCTTAGCTACTCTGCCTCTATAAATATTAACACCCCAGTCTAAGGTGTTGGGGACTGTCCCCCTGGAGATGGACACATTCTCCCTTGAGTATATATCTGCTTTCCTAAATAAAGCTCTGCCTGTGCCTTTGACTGGCAGGTGCTGAAATTCTCTTCTGTCATGTATACCAAGGACCCCACTTGTCCTGAATCAAGGTGCCCTCTGCAAGATCTCCCCCAGTGGCAGCGCATGCTGTTAGCTGGGTAGCTTCTCTTGTCTTTCCTTTAGGACATCTCAGCATTTTTCTCTTACCAGCATCAGCTGATGTCTCCTGACTCTCTTTTACTGTAAGATGCTGCCTCCATTGTCATTTTTCTCACTGTGATTCATTTACTGAAGAAACCAGGTCATTTGTTCTGAAACTACCCTTCATCTCATTTTTACTGACTGCACCTTCCTGATAATTTTTTATTTTAATTTTTTCTCCTGATATTTTAAAAGTAAGCTTAGTTTTCAGCAGCTTACACTTAACATAAAAAAAAAAATGGTAAGAGTACAAAGAAATCTCATATACTCTATCCAGTTTCTTCTATTAGAATCTTACATTATTAATATGGTGTATTTCTTACAACACTGAGTCAATTTGGATATATGATTATTAACCAAAGTTCATACTTTATTCACATTTCCTTAGTTTTTATCTAACGTCCCTTTTCTGCTCCAGGATACCACACTTCATTTAGTTGTCTCTTGTTTCCTTAGGCTCTTCTTTTATTAATGTGTCAGTTTCTCAGATTTTCATTGTATTTCATGATGGAAGATTGTAACAGTCTCCCAGCATGACGTAGCAGTGTTGGTGTTGACCTTGAACGTCTTGGTGAGGTAATACCTGTCAAATTTCTCTACAAAATTAGGAATACCCAACCCTCCTGATTCCATACTGTACTCTTTGGAAGTCACTATTCAAACACAAGCATAGGGAGCAGGTAGGTAATGCTACATAAATTATTCAAGGACAGAATAGCTGCATAAATTATTTCCGATTCTTCTACATGGGAGATTACCCCATATATTTACTAATTCCTTATTCTTTTGCACTGTACAGCAGTATGGTTGTGTAGGTATTTACTTTCTACTTTGAATTACAATCCAGTACTCTTAATTTATTTCTCAAATTATTTCAACTCTGGCCACTCTTTCAGTAGGCTCCTGTGTCCTTGTCCCTTTGCGGTACTCCTACCAATGTGATTTCTCCTTCTCTTTGATGGGGGGCAGTGTGAACGTCCTTATTTTCAGACATCACAAGATGCTCCAAGCTCTTCATATCCTCATCATGAATATTCCTGCCCAACTCTGCTGGATCAGGCCTTTCTTCATGGAGCCTTGGTTCCTTTCGTTGGAAAATCGTGATATAAACCAAGATCTGGGCACTGGGTATGCTTTTTCTTACTGAAGGTCTCCTTGTTGCTTCTCAACTGATGGAGCAAGGAATTTAAGTGTGCATGCTAACCCTTGTGTGTGTTTGTATACATGTAGTCATCTATCTGTGTAAGCCTGGCATGAATTCTTACATTGTATCAAACTCTAATCTGTTACTTTTTGGATCATTCTACTCTCTTGATAAAGAGATTTTTGTGTTTCTTATAAATTGGCATTAAGATTGAAATTTAAATTCAATTTGGGAGCAAGAAGAATTAATACTAATAGCAATCCTGATCATAATCCTGAAGGATACCATCATGAACACCATAATCCCAAATGTTGAAATCCTGAAAACCGCTATCCCACCCTGGGGTGGGGGGTGGGGCAGGGAGAGTATATAAGAGCAATACAAAGTCAAATTCTGGGGAAGGTAACTGTACATTTTCAGTGGTACAGAGGATAATTGCCAAATTATTCAGTGGTGTGCCCCTTCACACATAGCACCATGCTTGCTTTAAAAAAAAAAAAAAAAAAAAAAAGCACCTTGACAGAGAATAAAAATTCAACAAGTTCAGTAAACCTCTACAAGACACTTGCTCATATAGAGATTGCTCCAGTGCTACAAAATGTGTTAAATGATGAACTATTTTTGCTGGGCTTGGGAGCCAGTGGCTGGGGATGTGACTTAGTGGTAAAACATCCCTGGGTTCAACCCCCAGTACCAAATATATATACATATACATATATATATATATATATACGCACACACACATAAATATTTTTATATATGAATAAAATATTTATATATAAATAAATATAAATAATTTTTTTAATTACCGAACTCCTTTTGGTTAGAGATTTGACTTTTGAGGAAAACAGGCTTCTTACATTTAACACTAAATCTAACATAGAAAAATAAGCACATGATTTACTTTGGGTAATGGATGGCACTTTTGAAACTCCCCTGTTTTAATCAGATATATACAATTTACCCTCCTGTTGGATGTAAAATTTCTAGAGTTTATCCGTTTATCTATGTGCTAATGCTTAGAAAAAGTGAAGCACTTTATAAGTGCTTTTTTGAAGATTTGGTGGATTTTGAAGAAGAATGTGAATTGTAAATTTTCAAACCATAATGACAGATTTGGAATTAGGTGTAATCAAGGCTTCTAAAAGTCAATTTCTAAGGTGTTACCAGTCAAGATTGTTTTTTCCATTTAGATCAGTACGTTTGGCAGAAAAATCAGATGAATGGATTGACCATAAAATATAGCAACAACGAAAGCTTCCTTTTAAACATTCCTTCATTCGCACTAGCATTCTCTAGCTAACGAAATTCCAGGTACTGTGTGTGTGTGTGTGTGTGTGTGTGTGTGTGTGTGTGCACACTCGCACTGGGGATTGAACCCAGGGCCTTATGCATGCTAGTAAAGTTTTGCACTGAGCTACATCCCCAGCCTCCAGGAATTTTAAATGAATTAAAGCGGCATTTGCCTGAAAAAGTCAGTGAAGCTACTGTTATGAAATCGTGTGCACTGTGGGATAAGAAGACCTGAAATAATGCTGCTGTTCGATCACCAGGCTAAGTTCCACCAAATCTGGGATCTGTACACAAGTATGTGCAGAACACATTCCCCAAACACCACAGACGCATAGTGTGGAAGATGGGAAACTTAATAGGGAATGATCATGTCAGTGGATATCAAATCATAAAAGAATTTCAAAAAGAAAAGCACCACATGGAAAATGAATGTCTATATGTTCGCTAAGGAGAGCCAAAACTTAAAAGAAAGAGAGCAGATATTTATCATGATTCAAGACTTCAAAATATAATGATCCTGAAGGTCGGCCAGTTCTGATGGACTTCCTCTGTGCGACTGCCTATAATTTATCTCTGTACTATGTCTTTGTCATGTGTCGAAGTTTTTTTGAGGTTTTTTCTCATCATTTAAAATTGCCAGCATTCTCTGTACACTTGGCTATGAAATCATTTTATCTTTGTGTCATTTCCAATAAGGAAGCTATAAATTGTGTAAAGACTTTGGGTGTTCTAACTCATTTTATGCAAATTTGATTCCAAGAAAGTACATTATCATAATGTTGACTCCTCAATGAACAAAGAGATGTCCTGTGTGTACATCTTCGTTTAATGAAACAAATTTTTGAGATCTCAGCTCTGGGCAACTACACATGCTGGGTAAAGTGTAGTGGTGACTCACTGCAGTTTTTTTAAACTTCATCAAGACTCACAATGTTCCAGATGATTAGTTGTAAATCTAGGTGCACACAATTACTAACCAGTGATATGTGTTTATACAGTTAACTTTCTTGACCCATTTCTTAGTGAATATGGCTCATAAATGTTATACCCATACAACTATTGTTAATATAGTAGAGTACATTCGCATATATGAATATGCTTGTAAAAATATTATTATCTATTCTATTGTACAAAGTGGCCTAGGAAATGTTCTCTTGTATTCTTATGTTTTTCCAATAAAACACCTTTTAGAAATGTAAATGAATGTCTCTTAAAGAATATTTTAATTCCTTTTTCCAGAGTTATGGTTTGTGGATTTTGACATTTCAAGATTGGGGAGTTTATGAATTTTTATCTTTCATAATGTCAACATTGGGGGTTATGGCATTTAGGATTCTGTCTTTTAGGAATATGACCCAAGCCTATTTGTACCATAGGGTGTTTTCATCCATCATGATATATATAATAGCTGGCTGATTTTTTGTGAGGTTAGCAACCATTGGTGAATATTGCCTAGGATCCATTAACTATTTAAAATTTAAAAATGGCAAATTCTTGATTAGTTCCTGCTTTCATTAGCCAAAACACTTTCATAATAGAAATTTCTCCTGTTCAACTATGTGATAACCTTAAGGAGGAGTCCATATTTTTAAAACTAACAGAGATGATTTTTTTTAATTTTTAATTTTTTAAAAATTTTTTTATAATGTATTTTTTTTAATTGTAAACAAATGGGATACATGTTGTTCCTCTGTTTGTACATGGCATACAGGCATACCATTTGTGTAATCATAAATTTACATAGAGTAATGTTTGATTCAATCTGTTATTTTTTCCCTTCCCCCCACCCCTCCCACCCCTCTTTTCCCTCTATACAGTCCTTCCTTCCTCCATACTTGCCCCCCTCCCTAACCCTAACTCTAACCCTAACACTAACCCTTCCCTCCCCCCATTATGTGTCATCATCCACTGATTAGCGATATCATTCGTCCTTTGGCTTTTTGAGATTGGCTTATCTCACTTAGCATGATATTCTCCAATTTCATCCATTTGCCTGCAAATGCCATAATTTTATCATTCTTTATGGTTGAGTAATATTCCATTGTGTATATATATATATATATATACACACCACAGTTTCTTTATCCATTCATCAGTTGAAGGACATCTAGGTTGGTTCCACAGTCTGGCTATTGTGAATTGAGCAGCTATGAACATTGATGTGGCTGTATCTCTGTAGTATGCTGATTTTAAATCCTTTGGGTATAGGCCAAGGAGTGGGATAGCTGGGTCAATTGGTGGGTCCATTCCAAGTTTTCTAAGGAATCTCCACACTGCTTTCCAGAGTGGCTGCACTAATTTGCAGCCCCACCAGCAATGTATGAGTGTTCCTTTCTCCCCACATCCTCACCAACACCTGTTGTTGCTTGTATTCTTGATAATTGCCATTCTATTTGGGGTGAGATGGAATCTTAGGGTGGTTTTGATTTGCATTTCTCTTATTACTAGAGATGTTGAACATTTTTCCATATGTTTGTTGATTGCTTGTAGATCTTCTTCTGTGAAGTGTCTATTCATTTCCTTAGCCCATTTGTCGACTGGATTATTTGTATTCTTGGAGTAGAGTTTTTTGAGTTCTTTATAGATTCTGGAGATTAGTGCTCTATCTGAAGTATGATTGGCAAAGATATTCTCCCACTCTGTAGGCTCTTTCTTCGCATTGCTGATAGTTTCCTTTGCTGAGAGAAAGCTTTTTAGTTTGAATCTATCCCAGTTATTGATTCTTGCTTTTATTTCTTGCGCTATGGGAGTCCTGTTAAGGAAGTCTGGTCCTAAGCCGACATGTTGAAGATCTGGACCTACTTTTTCTTCTATAAGATGCAGGGTCTCTGGTCTGATTCCGAGGTCCTTAATCCATTTTGAGTTTAGTTTCATGCATGGTGAGAGATATGGGTTTAGTTTCATTCTGTTGCATATGGATTTCCAATTCTCCCAGCACCATTTATTGAAGAGGCTATCTTTTCTCCATTGCATATTTTTGGCACCTTTGTCTAGTATGAGAAAACTGCACTTATTTGTGTTTGTGTCTGTGTCCTCTATTCTGTACCATTGATCTACTTTTCTATTTTGGTACCAATACCATGCCGTTTTTGTTACTATTGCTTTGTAGTAGAGTTGAAGATCTGGTATTGCAATACCCCCTGTTTCACTCTTCCTGCTAAGGATTGCTTTAGCTATTCTTGGTTTCTTATTCTTCCAGATGAATTTCATAATTGCTTGCTCTATTTCTGTAAGGTACGTCATTGGGATTTTAATTGGAATTGCATTGAATTTGTAAAGCACTTTAGGTAGTATGGCCATTTTGACAATATTAATTCTTCCTATCCAAGAACATGGAAGATCTTTCCATCTTCTAAGGTGTTCTTTAATTTCTTTCTTTAGTGTTGTATAGTTCTCACTGTAGAGGTCTTTCACCTCTTTTGTGAGATTAATTCCCAAGTATTTTATTTTTTTCGAGGCTATTGTGAATGGGGTAGTTTTCCTAATTTCTCTTTCTGAAGATTCATCACTTATGTATAAAAATGCGTTGGATTTATGGGCATTGATCTTGTAACCTGCTACTTTACTGAATTCACTTATGAGTTCTAAGAGTTTTCTGGTGGAATTTCCAGGTTCCTCTAAATATATAATCATGTCATCAGTGAACAGGGATAGTTTGAGTTCTTCTTTTCCAATTCGTATCCCTTTAATTTCTTTGGTTTGTCTAATTGCTCTGGCTAGAGTCTCAAGAATGATGCTGAATAGAAGTGGTGAAAGAGGGCATCCCTGCCTTGTTCCAGTTTTTAGGGGGAATGCTTTCAGTTTTTCACCATTTAGAATGATATTAGCCATGGGCTTAGCATAAATGGCCTTTACAATGTTAAGGAATGTTCCCACTATCCCTATTTTTTCTAGTGTTTTGAGCATGAAGAGGTGCTGTATTTTATCAAATGCTTTTTCTGCATTGATTGAAATAATCATGTGATTCTTGACTTTAAGTCTATTGATATGGTGAATTACATTTATTGATTTCCTGATGTTGAACCAACCTTGCATCCCTGGGATGAAACCCACTTGATCATGGTGCACTATCTTTTTAATATGTTTTTGTATGCGATTTGCTAAAATTTTGTTGAGAATTTTTGCGTCGATGTTCATTAAGGATATTGGTCTGAAATTTTCTTTCCTTGATGTGTCTCTGTCTGGTTTAGGTATCAGTGTGATATTGGCTTCATAGAATGAGTTTGGAAGGGTTCCCTCCTCTTCTATTTTATGGAATACTTTGAGAAGTATTGGAATGAGCTCTTCTTTAAAGGTTTTGTAGAACTCGGCTGAGAACCCATCTGGTCCCGGACTTTTCTTTGTTGGTAGGCTTTTGATGACTTCTTCTATTTCAGTACTTAAAATTGGTCTATTTAAATTGTGTATGTCCTCCTCGTTCAGTTTAGGCAATTCATATGTCTCTAGAAACCTGTTGATGTCTTCGAAATTTTCTATTTTGTTGGAGTATAGATTTTCAAAATAGCTTCTAATTATGTTTTGTATTTCAATCCTGTCTGTTGTGATATTTCCTTGTTCATTCTGAATTTTAGTGATTTGGGTTTTCTCTCGTCTTCTCTTTGTTAGTGTGGCTAAAGGTTTATCAATTTTGTTTATTTTTTCGAAGAACCAACTATTTATTTTGTCAATTTTTTGTATTGTTTCTTTTGTTTCAATTTCATTGATTTCAGCTCTGAGTTTAACTATTTCGTGTCTTCTATTACTTTTGGTGCTGTTCTGTTCTTCTTTTTCTAGGGCTTTGAGCTGTAGTGTTAGGTCGTTTATTTGTTGAGTTTTACTTCTTTTATTAAATGCTCTCCATGAAATAAATTTCCCTCTAAGTACTGCTTTCATAGTGTCCCAGAGATTTTATATGATGTTTCTTTGTTCTCATTTACCTCTAAGAATTTTTTAATTTCCTTCCTAATATCTTCTGTTATCCATTCATCATATAATAGCATATTGTTTAATCTCCAGATGTTGGAGTAGTTTCTGTGTTTTACTCTTTCATTTATTTCTAACTTCAATCCATTATGATCTGATAAAATACAAGGTAGTGTCTCTATCTTCTTGTATTTGCTAACATTAGTTGTGGCATAGTATATGGTCTATTTTAGAGAAGGATCCATGTGCTGCTGAGAAGAAAGTGTATTCGCTCTTGGTTGGATGGTATATTCTGTAAATGTCTGTTAAGTCTAAATTATTGATTGTGTTATTGAGATCCATGGTTTCTTTGTTCAATTTTCTTCTGGAAGATCTGTCCAGTGGTGAGAGAGGCATGTTAAAATCACCTAGTATTATTGTGTTATGGTCTATTTGGTTTCTGAAATTGAGAAGGATTTGTTTGACATACATGGATGAGCCACTGTTTGGGGCATAGATGTTTATGATTGTTATATCTTGCTGATTTATGCTTCCCTTAAGCAGTATGAAATGACCTTCTTTATCCCTTCTGACTAACTTTGGCTTGAAGTCCACATTATTTGAAATGAGGATGGATACTCCAGCTTTTTTGCTGAGTCCATGTGCATGATATGTTTTTCCCCATCCTTTCACCTTTAGTCTATGGGTATCTTTTTCTATGAGGTGAGTCTCTTGTAGGCAACATATTGTTCGATCCTTCTTTTTAATCCAATCTGCCAGTCTATGTCTTTTGATTGATGAATTCAGGCCATTAACATTCAGGGTTATTATAGAGATATGATTTGGTTTCCCAGTCATATGGTTCATTTTTTAAATTTTATTTATTTATTTGTTTGACACAACTTGTTTCCTCCTTTATTTGACAATTCCTTTAGGATAATTCCTCCCTTTGCTGATTTGCTTCTTTGTTTTTCATCTCCTCCTCATGAAATATTTTGCTGAGAATGTTCTGTAATGCTGGCTTTCTTTTTGTAAATTCTTTTAGCTTTTGTTTATCATGGAAGGATTTTATTTCATCGTCAAATCTGAAGATAAGTTTTGCTGGGTATAAGATTCTTGGTTGGCATCCATTTTCTTTCAGGGCTTGAAAAATGTTGTTCCAGGCCCTTCTAGCTTTTAGCGTCTGGATTGAAAAATCTGCTCATATTCGTATTGGTTTCCCCCTGAATGTAATTTGGTTCTTTTCTCTCACAGCCTTTAAAATTCTGTCTTTATTTTGTATGTTAGGTATTTTCATTATAATGTGCCTTGGTGTGGGTCTGTTGTAATTTTGTGTATTTGGAGTCCTATAAGCCTCTTGAACTTGATTTTCCATTTCATTCTTCAGATTTGGGAAATTTTCTGATATTATTTCATTGAATAGATTGTTCATTCCTTTGGTTTGTTTCTCTAAGCCTTCCTCAATCCCAATAATTCTTAAATTTGGCCTTTTCATGATATCCCATAGTTCTTGTAGATTCTGTTCATGATTTCTTACCATCTTCTCTGTTTGTTCAACTTTGTTTTCAAGGTTAAATATTTTGTCTTCAATGTCTGAGGTTCTGTCTTCCTGGTGTTCTATTCTACTGGATATGCTTTGTCTGAGGTTCTGTCTTCCTGGTGTTCTATTCTACTGGATATGCTTTCTATGGAGTTCTTAATTTGGTTTATTGTTTCCTTCATTTCAAGGATTTCTGTCTGTTTGTTTTTTTTTTCAATATCTCTAACTCTTTTTGAAATGATCTTTTGCTTCCTGTTTGCTCTTTAAACTGTCGATTGGTGCGATCATTCAATGCCTGCATTTGCTCTTTCATCTTATCATTCAGTGGCTGCATTTGCTCTTTCATCTCATCGTTTGCTTCTCTGATCATTTTAATTATGTACATTCTGAACTCCTTTTCTGTCATTTCTTCTGCCATGCTGATTTGTTTCCGGCATTTTCTTTCCTTGTTTTCTCATATTGTTCAGGTATCAGTGGACCGCTGAGATGTTGCAGATTTCCTCTATTGACTTACAATGTCCTTGAAGATTTCTATATATATCCCCTCTTAGCCTTCAGTAGACTGAAGTCTTGGAGGAAGTTGATAATGCGGTGCTCCACAAGGAAGCTGCCTCTCTAGGAGTGGTGGCCTCCAGGTGGGGTATATTCCCTGCTAGTGGGCAGAGGTGCCTCCACTTGTTGACCAATGGTCATCCAAAGAGGAACTAGGCTGTGGGCTGAGGCAAGGCCTGTTTGGGCCTGTGTCTCTGGTTTTACCGTCCTTTTGGGGAAACCTCATCCGGCAGGGAAGACTCATGCGGTGGGGAGGTCTCGCTGGTCAGTTCCCCTCCTAGAAGTTACCCTCAATTTACAGCTACTGCCTGGGCTGGGCTGCCTTCCTCTGCAAAGTTCCCAGGGGCCCGGCCCTACCTCCTGGGCCTGGGAGCCTCACCCTTCGCAGATGAATCTCCTTAGGCTGCCCCTCCTCAGAGAATCTGCCCGCAGTCCTGGAACCTTCACTCTGCCCCTAAGTGTGTCTCTGTGCGGCTCTTCCATCAAGAAGCCTCCTAGATCCTGGGACCCTGCTCTACACCTAATCGCCTGGCTATGTGGCCCCTCCTCTGAGCAGCCATCTGGAGCCCTTACAATCGCTCTGAGTCCCAGAATCCCACCGCACGCCTCTTCCTCCAGACAGCCTCCCCGTATTCCGGTGTGGTTACTAGGAGTCCAAGCAACTCACTGCGAGCCTCCTCCTCCCACCAACCGCTTGTAGCCCTGGGCAATCACTCCGAGTCGAAGTGACCCGCCCCGTTCCTCCTCCTTCTCCAGGTAACCCCCCGGGTGTTCAGGCGCGGTCGTTCTGAGTGGCTCTGAATCCACGTGACCCGCTGCACGCCTCCTCTGGGCAGCCGCCCTGGTGTGGCCACTCGAGACCAAGCGACCCACCTCGCTCCTCCTCCAGGCAGCCTCCCTGTGTTCAGGAGTGGTCGCTTAATCCAAACAACTCACCACTCGCCTTCTCCTCTGAGCAGCCACCTGGAGCTCTAATGCAGTCACTGCGAGTCCAAACGACCCGCCGCGCTCCTCCTCCTCCTCCTACTCCTCCGGGCAGGACCCGGTGTTCAGAAGTGGTCTGAGTCCAAACAGCTTGCCGCGCCGCTCCTCCTCTGGCAACCTCCTGTAGCTCTGGTATAGCCACTTCAAATCCAAGCGGCCGCGCTCCTCCTCCTCCTCCTCCTCAGGGTAGGCCCCGGTGTTCTGAGTCCACACAGCTCTCCTTGCCGCTCCTCCTCTGGGCAACCACCCGGAGCCCCAGTGGTTGCTCCGAGTCCCAGCGCTGTGCTGAGCGGCCCCCTCTCCGATGCTCCCAGTTGTCCGAGTTCACTGCTCAGGCGGGGGGAGGGGCGTCTCGCCGGCAGCTCTACTTCACAAAGTTCCCTGCATTCCAGGACTACCGTCCCATCCGGGATGCCTCCCCAACGGGAGAGACTCACCCGGCTGCTTTGAGTTGGTCCCAAGTCTCTCAATATCTCCTCTTTTGAATCCTGAGTCCTGGAGCAACATGAAATGCAGCCACCCTCTAGTCCGCCATCTTGAAACACCAACAGAGATGATTAATTCTTCTTTATTATTAAAATAATGAGCTGGGCTCAGTGGTGCACGCCTGTAATCCCAGCAGCTTGGGAGGCTGAGGCAGGAGGATCACGAGTTCAAAGCCAGCCTCAGCAACAGTGAGGCACTAAGCAACTCAGTGAGACCCTATCTCTAAATAAAATACAAGAAGGAGCTGGGGATATAGCTCAGTGGTTGAGGGCCCCTGAATTCAATCCCAGGTAACCACCCCCCTAAAAATTAAAAAAAAAAAAAAAAAAAAGAAAAGATGAATTAGTTCACCAGCATCTTTCAAGGATAACCACTAAGCAATTATTCTTTTTGAGTGCCATTATGAAGTTGGGGCAGCTCTTTAGGCTTTGCCCTCTATTTCCAACCTTGACTACAAGGAAATCTACCTGAGCACGGTGGAACAGGGGTTGGGAAGCGGGAGCTGGGTCATAGGCAGACAGCAATTTGAAAGACTTGGCAAGGTTGGGAGATCTTAAGTGCTTCTAAATTAATTCATCCTGGAAAAGCTCTGGTCTACAAAGTCATTAATTCCTATATATCTGGTTCCCTGGTTTTAGTTACTTATGTTGCCTTAGAAATACTTAAATTTATCTTTATAAATCTCCAGCAATGAGGAAAGAAAAACAGAAGAGCTAATGCTTTGGAAAGGGCATGTTTGACCCTATATACTTAAAGGAGCCCATCCAGGAGAAAGACTAAATCACCCAGGAATGCTAGTGGGAGGAGAAGAAGGAGGTGATGGTTGTTTGTCAACTGAAACATGTTTTTTTTTTTTTTTTTTTTTTTTGCTTTGTCCTTTTTATTTCTTTGCGGGGTGGGAAGGAGGTTAAAAATAGTTTGTTACTTGCTTCAAAGAGCATTCCCAAAGGAGGGGGGGATTCATTTTCAATATACATCAACATGGATGAACACTGTTCTCATAGCTTTCATGACAATTTGAATTCAAGACAATCAATATCTGTAATATGTTTTTCTGAAATCCAGTGAATTCATTTGGACACATGTACTCCTTGTATTCTTATTCACATATGAAAGGAACTGAAAATCACGAATCCAACTTGTTTTGATTTGGGTCTAGACTAATTACTAAGGAACCTTTCAGCAATAATGGCCTCAAACATTTAAATATCCTCTGAAACTGCAATTCATTAAGGGACTGCTGACTCCAAGAACTATGCCACCAGTAAGGGAATGAGGTAAGAATTCTCAATCTGGATGCCAAGTTCAAAGCAAAATATCAATAATCTCCTCACTTTTGCGATATCTATAAATAAAAGTAGATGGAGAGGATAAGCAAAATAATGTTAAGTAAAAAGTGCATACAGAACTCAGAAATATTTTTTCATAAATTTGCTGCTTTAGTTAAAAAAATGCTTATAAGAAAAATAACCACTTAAAGCAAATACTAGTTACATTGTTGCATTGAGAACTTGTTGAGAGAAGAATGAGTACTGATCAACTTTCCTCACTAAAACTTAATCCTTTGTTCTGAAATTGGTTATTTTTAAGTTGAACATCTATGTTAAGCCTTGAAAATTCAAAGCAGAAAGGAAAATCACAGAAAGCCAGTAACTTCATCAATATATCTACACAGATGTTTGCTTGTAGTCTTTGGTATCCAAAACCTTTTTTCCACACATTGCACAGATGCCCTTTTTGTAGGCACAGCCCTGGCAGTAATGAGAACCTGGTTGGTGCACAGAACTTTTACAAATTCTGCAAGTGGAGAACTTATTCTTTCCATATGGATCAAATCTTGCTCTTTTTGAAGTCAAAGCTTTATTTTCATTCAGCTTTCTTCCACCACTTTCTGTGGTATTCCTTGCACCATCTTTCCATGTATCTGGAGTGATAACAATACCAAGTTTCTTTTCACATGTTTCACATACCATCCTTCCGTCTACAGTTCGCTCAAACGCTGAAGCAGTAGCAACCCAAAAACAACACTACTCTGAAACATGTTTTTAAAACCACCCATCCCCTTGCAACACCGCCATGGACTTTGATTTAATTGGTTTGGTTAAGACCCAGGAATTGTTAAGTTCTTACAAGCTTTTATAATCTCTTTGCAAGGTCACCCTATGTTTAACCAGGGGCATTTCCCAGCCCCCTAGAACTCTTAGTGGGATGATGACGATTGCACCACACCTAGGGCCCCATCTTCTCCATCCAGTTGCCTGATGTTAGATGTTGCCCTGCTACTCCGAAGAGCAAGCTAGGAAAGATGATGCCAGGAAGAGCTCATTCCTTAGCAGAGCCGAGGGCTCAGGAGTCGAGCTAAGTTCCAAACCTGGTGTTCAGCCTAAGACAGCACCGTGCCCCCACCCAGTTCCAAGAAGGGCTACGTTCACTTTGTGCCTGGCACTGTGCACAGTGCTGTACACCTCTCAGCATCCTAACAGGTCGGTATCATCTCCACGGAACAGATGCAGCCAGGGGCTTGAGAGGTTAAGTGACTTCTAAGTCACAAACCTGTGTCTGGGCCAGCTCTGGGTCTGTGACTTTATGCCCAGGTCCCTCTCAAGGAGCTGTCTCTTCCTTTCCTTTGTGTAATACATATAGACTTTTGGCACAGGGACAACTTCAGCTGATCCTGAATCCTTAGTCCTCAGCACCATGCCTGGAGAAGTCCCTGCCCTGTGGTAGGGTGAGCCACCTGTCTCCCACCCTCCCTCACTACTCAAAGGTCTTAGGGTGTTTGTGGGTAAAATCCAGAAAGCCTTCGGGGCTTCTTGTACCTCAGACCACTCCGCCTCTCTTCCCTGGCCACGGAGCTCACCCACAGCACCTTCTTTTCCTTCCTTTCCCCAGAAAAATCTCACCAGATCCTGTGACTTTCCCATGCACCACTTACTGTGCACTAGAGCCCTACTGTGCACTAGAGCCCTCCAGTCCCCTATCTACCCAGTACCTACTGCTATTCCTTCCTTGAACCACAGGTATTGGCCACCAGAGGTACCACTCTCATCTCAAAACAAAACAAAACAAAAAGAAAAGAAAACACGCGACATTACTATTACTATCACCCAGGCCACAATCCCTAACCTACCGCTGAACCCGATCCCCGCATGAGTTATCTCAGTTCCACCATTCACAATACTTCTCATACACCTCTCCACTCCTGCCCCACAGCCCTAGGATAAGCACAGGCACTGAAGCCAGAATGGCCTATGTCCCTCCTTCCCTCAACCCCAGGCCCCTTGCACTGTGTGTAGTCAGAGTAAACCGTGCTATACTGTTCCTCCTAGTACCAGGACTCCGGGGCAATGAAATCCTGCTTAGGGCACAAAGGAGCATTTCCTAGCTCTACAGACTTGCCCGGAAATGCCTGGGATTCCGGCTGTGACGTAAGCATCTATTTACTGGCCTGGCCAGTTTCAGGGCTCCAGATTCACCTTCAGGCCCGCCTCGGTCTAATGCCCAACCCAGAGAGAGCTTTCAGTTTCCCCGCAGCTATTGTCGAGGGACGCTGCCTGAAAGCCCCGCCTTGATTGGCTGCTGCGGTCGTACAGCCTTTTTTTTTCGGTCCCGCCCATACACCAAGCAGGGATTGGCCCTGGCAGCCCCGCCCAGAACCCTATAGGTGAGAGATGAGACGCCCCGCCCCCGGCAAAACCACGTGGTCCACCCAGACCAGGAAGAGAGATCCTCCAGCCATGGCCGGGGGTCGCAAGGTGGAGCTGGCGGAGGCTCTGGCCTTGGGGTCTGGCTGGAGGCATGCGTGCCACGCACTGCTTTACGCGCCCGACCCGGGGATGCTCTTCGGCCGCATCCCGCTGCGGTACGCCGTGCTGGTGAGGAGGGGAAGCTCCTGGCCTCTTCCCGCCCCAGCCCTGCACCATCCCTGGGGAGCGCCTTTTGAGCACCCCAGCCAACCCCACTTCCCCTTCCTCAGATGCAGATGCGCTTTGACGGACGCCTGGGCTTCCCAGGCGGCTTTGTGGACGCTCAGGACAGCAGCCTGGAGGACGGGCTGAACAGAGAATTGCGCGAGGAGCTCGGCGAAGCCGTGTCTGCCTTCCGTGTGGAGCGCACTGATTACCGGAGCTCACACGCCGGGGCCAGACCGCGGGTGGTGGCCCACTTCTATGCCAAGCGTCTGACCCTAGAGCAGCTGGAGGCTGTGGAAGCTGGCGCACCACAAGCCAAGGACCATGGGCTGGAGGTGGGGCCATCCCGGGTCCCTCCCTGCACCCAATTGGCCTCTCTTTCCTCAAGGGTACCCAGCCCAAGGAAAACACCCCTGGAAGGAGGTTATAACCCCTCAGACCTTGGGGTCTTCCCCAGTTTCTAGGAGTAGTTGGGATTTTGGTCATCTCTAATCAGAATAGTGCTGTCAAACCAGTCTCCCTGTGGAGGTCTGCCCTCTTCCCCCAGGATACCAGCTTCTACTGAGATCTTTCTAGAGCACATCCATCCAAATTTCTCTGCTGTTCCTTATTGATAATATGATAATGGTCAGTCGAGACACCCTAAGCACTTAACTTTGGGTCTTTGTTTTTTTAGGTAGAAAATATGGCTCATACTAAAGGCTAGGAGAGACAGATTGCATATAGAGGTATTTTCTTAAATTCTGGCACATATCAGAATCACAGGGAGGAGAAGCTATGAAAACAATGAGTACTGTGCTCACTTTGGCAACATATACTCAGTGATTCCTGAACCCCATTCTTCCAATTGCTGGTGAGAGGTGGGGCTGGAGGAAGTACTAGGTCCCAAGTGAATGTGTAGGTTCCACATTCAAGAATCTGTGCTATAGAGCCATGCCTGCATCCTAGAGGCAGGTGTCACTAAAGGTTTCAGGTAGAGAGGTAGGAGGATTAGCATTTATGGAGCTGGAGAGCATGTCTTGGGTCATTTGCATGCTCAGGATTGAGCCCAGTCTGCTTCACTGAGGTATGAGCCTTGGGGCTGGTTCTGCCTGGTTGTTAAGGGAGGTAAGACCTCTGCTCCAGAGAGATCTGTTGCAGAGGGGATTGAGGTAACGTGACAAGCTCTGTGGGGTCCAAATGTCTCCTGTCTCCTTGCTTTCACAGGTGCTGGGCCTTGTGCGGGTGCCTCTCTATACCTTGCGAGATGGTGTGGGAGGCTTGCCTGCCTTCCTGGAGAATTCATTTATTGGTGCTGCCCGGGAACAGCTACTGGAAGCCCTCCAAGACTTGGGGCTCCTAGAATCTAGCTCATTCTCAGGCCTTAAGACCCCAGCTCATCACTGAATGCAACCCTCTATGGACCCATGGAACCTGATGGGGACCTTGGTACTAGGGAGGGAAAGGGGAATGTTTTCTCTTCTGGGCCTGAGAGATGATACCAGATTAAAAGGAGATATGTGTGCAATATGTTTTGAGCAAATGGCTTTCCCAACTCATTGCATCAGGGGTAAAAATCCATAGCTCATCCCAGGGGGCCTGGCAGATTCTCAGGGTCTGCTTCCTCTTTGTGCACATGCACACACAGCTTGGAAACCCCAGGCTTGCCCATGTACAGCCTGTGACCACACACAGCCTGACCCTCTGTCCCATGATGTCCAGGTTAACCAGGAAGTGGCATGTGTGCAGCCGGCCTTGTCACCCTTCCTGCCCCTTCCTGAGAATGAGCTTCCCCCTCTCCTGCATGGCTGCTCTCTGGGGTCTAGCCCAGCCCATGTTCACTGGGGAGGGCAGAGGCAGAGGACCCTCTGCTCCCTGAGATGCCCCCACCCTTACCTGAGGGGTGACCGTGGGCTCTTGAACGTGGCAGAGTTCCTAATGGATACCTCACCCTTTCTTCCCTTGAAGATGAGCATAAGTGGTCACACAGTCTCAGGGTCTTCTTGAACTGATCATGGAGCTATCACTCAGTCCTGGTGTCTGACCTCCAGGGCTTTTGTTTTTGTATTGCCTTAGTCTCTAAGGAACTCAGCAGGGAACTGACCCAGCCCCTGAGCAGCCCTGCCACACTACAAAGAGCCTCTCAGTAAGGAAGAACTATAGCTGGGCAACTGAAGTTTTCAATTCTTTCAGCAGACACTAATTGTGTACCTAAAACTGCCAGGTACCATAAAGTGTAAGTATTCATATCTCTTGCTCTTCAAGATTCCAGAGCAAGGGTTGAGCAGACAGTAAAGTGCCAGAGAGTAAATATTTTAGGCTTTGTTGTCACAGGGTTTCAGCGGCAACTTCTTTACTCTGCCATGTCAAAATTACCTGTAAAAATCAAATCTTATGGCATTTGTCCATAAACCCAGCTAATGAGTAGACTGAGGCAGGAGGATCATAAGTCCAAGGGCAGCCTTGGCAAGTTAGCAAAATCCTGTCTCAAAAAAGTAGTAATTAAAAAAATATTGGGGTTCTAGCTCAGTGGTAGAGCACCCCTGGGCTTAATCCTCAGAAAACAAACAACAAAAATACTAATGCATAAATCTATTTGTGTTACTGTAGCCCAATAAGAAACTAATGAAAGAGCAGTTGCCTAGCCTCTGATCTATAGATTACTAAATGTCTGCTCTGGGAAGGAAGTAAGGTTAATAATTTATTTGTGCCTGTTTACTTGTTAAGTTCACAAGCAAATAAATAAGCTATGATATAGTCCCATTTTGGTACTTTTAAATTAGTTGGGCTGGTTTGCAAGGGTCCTATTTGGTGAACATTGCAGATAAGAGAAGGAAGTGATCACATAGGCAGGAAGTGATTTTGACACAGTGAGAAGCATGTGTCAAGGCTTTGAGGGGGGAAGAGTCTTGGCACACCATCCCAAAACTTAATATTTTAAGCAATAACCATTTCATTAGATTTCATGATTCTGTGGATCAGAAATGTTTAAGGGGCCCTGCGGTAACTGCTCCACATGACTCGGTTGCAGATCCTTTGAACAGGCCTGATGGTTTTGGGCTGGCAGATAGGTGTCTGCAGTGTCCTCACCTTCCGTCACGGGTCTAGCACCATGGCAGGGACGAAGGGAAGACTGGGCAGAGTGGGACCAGCATTCCTGTGTGTGGCCTCAGCAACATGGTCTAGGTAGGTGGAATCCCTCATGATAACTCATGACTCCCAGAGAGGTATCCTGGGGACCGAGATAGAAACCCAAAGCCTGATGTGGCCATGGAACCTGCATAGTGTCACTTTTGTCACACTGTTGGTCAAGCAAGTCATTTAAGGTCAGCTAACATTCAAGTGGGGATTAGGCTCTATTTTTTGATGGGAGGTGAGGGATCAGGTAGAGAAATAGCAAAGAATTTGTATAAAACTTGGACCGAGTAAGATGGTCTAGGAAGAAAAGTGTCTTTAGGCAAAGGTAAGCAGAGGGCTAAAGCAGCAGAACTAGGTTGGAGCCAGGTGGCACAGGGTCTTCAAGCCATAGTGAGGAGTCTGGTGTTTGTTCCAACTACTGCCGTTTGGAATATGGACCAGGAGGGGACAGAAGAGGAAGGAGGAGACAGAGTGGGGTCCAGGGTAGAAGGTGGTGACCTGCACCAGGGTGTGGATATGGATGGAAGTGGAGGTACTGGAGAGTGGTCAAGGTGGGGTCATTGGCAGGGCCTGCTGATGGACTGGTTGCTGGAGGAGGACGGTGAGGGAAGAGGAGTGCTCGAGAATGACTATTAGGTGTGTGTCTTGAGGCATGCAAGTTGTGAAAGACTGCTGGGTAGATAGCATAGTACATTTTCATGGCTCTAATTGAGTATCAGAGCCTAGCTGATTGTGTTTTTTTCAACATGGGTGAGGATAATCTTAGAGGGCATGAAGTCCTCCTTCCTTATCAGAAGCAAGCTGGTTAAGCACAGCAGAATGGCAGGGCAAGGTGGAGCTGCAAGGTGGTCTGCTAGAGTGGGAAGCTAGGCCCTGGGCTGGGTGCATGCATGGCCCTGGGACTGAGCACACACCTGCTTCCCCCTCACCAGTGTGCAGAGGCTGCTGAGCTGGGGTTTTGCAGGGGACTCAAAGACAAGGAGAGAGATGAAGCGGTCGGGATGACAGGCAGATGAGAAATAATGATGGGATGTGGGGCCAAGGTTTAATCTGGATAAAAGGAGACATGAACAGTGCCGTGGACTAGGAAATGAGAAGTCTGGCTGAGGCAGGAGCTCCAGCAAGGTGAGGGGGAGGGGAAGGTGTATTTGAGCCAGAGATGAGTATTTTGGACATAGAGAGGTGGGGCGATCTTAGGTAAAGTCAAGGTCCAGGTCAGGACAGGGGATGGTTGGCCAGAGCTAGTGAGGTCAGAGGGTGGAATAAGCATCTAAATGGGTGAGGAGTCCAGACTCAGAGATGTTGGAGAGGATGGTGTGAATCAAGAGCCAGCATCCTCAGTGACCGAGACAAGTGACCACTAGACCAGTGACTGCTGCCAAGACGTGAAAGTGGGCATGTCAGGACCCAGCCTCCCAGGAAAGAGGCAGTTGAAGTTGGGGATGGGCGTGGTCTGGAAGTGCAATGGAGAGCCACATGGGCCCCAGGGGCAGCTCCTGGCCTTTGAAGTTTGGGGAGCATTATGGGGAGCAGTGGTAAAGATCCAGTAGATTCTGAAGGGGTTAGTTACTCTGTCGTCTTCTCTACACCTGTCCCTTTTGTCCCCTGCTATCTAAACTCTGAGGGTGGAAACCAGAGACAAGGGACCAATGAGTGTCACCAGGATGGACCAGCTTCATCTGTCTTGACACCTCTGGGCCTCATCATCTCTGTGAAGGTCGGAAGGACCCTGTAACTGAGAGACCAGAGAAAGTCACCTGTGGTCCCTCCTCTAACAGGCCCCTCAGCTCAGGACTGGGCCCCATGTGATGGCACCCAGAACTCATCCTCAGATTCAATCTGGTCTGATGTTGTTCACCAGTTTTTAGGTCCTTACAGACTTCTATCTCCATTAAACTTCCTTTGGTCCCTGGAGATGGTGAGGGGAGGTGTCCATAAGTGTGTGAATTCTCCAGCAAATGTACCCACCAGGCAGTAGGTGACTTCTCCACCAGCCATCATAAAAGTGGTTGATTGGTGCTTTGAGTTAATGTCACCGGCTTGTTCCCAGCAGTGTGCAGATGGACCAGAGGAGGAGAGGCTAGCTCAGACTCTGCATTTCTCCTCTTCCCACCTCCTCCCATCCTGCTGAGGGCTGAATAAGCCAGGGTTGGCTGCCACTCAGATGCTCCCTGGCCCTGTGCAGTCCAGCCCTGTGGGGTGGAAAGAAGATGGAGGCTCCATGCCACACCCCACTGCCCCCCGCTGCAGCCTCTGCTAACTGCTGTGAGGACTGTGAGCTCAACTCTCGACCTCCTTTCCTTATCTGAAGGGTTGGGCTGTGGATCCTGGGGTGAGGGTTAATGGAGGTGGCACTGGGCATGAGCTTTGGAGAGATGCACAGAACTGGATCAGCACAGGACCCCAGTTCCCTCTTGCTCCTTAGTGGATGTGCTTCTGAGAAGGGGAGAGGCCCAGGCCACCTCCCTGCCTGTCAGCATAATCAGCCAGGCGTTTTCCACGTGTCAACCCTGCCTTTTCCCTGCAGCATGCTGGCTGCTGGGGCAGAGAAGACACTTTAGGGCTGCCTCTCATCCTGAGCCAAAGTGCATCTGCTACTTCTGGGCTGAAACATTTGGGAAAAGAGTGACTGTGCCCTACAAGGCCAGTGAATGAGGGGAAAGCAGGATTTCCATGAGTTTATTGCACGGAAAACATTTAAACCCTGTACCCCACACAGACCAGAGAAGAGGGTGACAGGTTGGCAAATAATGGGGGTAATGCATTCCACCTGTGATTGAATTCACAGTTGGCATCAATTTGAGCCAAATTAAATGATTCTGGGTCATGTTCCTTTACATAGGGACGGAAGTCAGGATGTTGGGCTTGTATTTAAAACACTGTCACTGTGGTGGGTTGACAGATCTGGTTCCATGAGAATGTTATAGGTCAGATAGACTCCATTTTGCTCTGAGACTCCATGTTATGTAGGAAATAAGCATCTCCCATGGGAACACCCCGCCTCTGTGCCTATCATCAGTTACTTAGCATGACATGTTTAGCAATATAAAATGACAATTCTTATGAGAAGAAAAATTGTTTTCTCTTGATTCCTATTGCTCCTAAACAATGTACCATGTGAACAGTGATTGTGTGGATGTTAGTAACCATTCTTTAGTTTGTACCTAGGTAAGGGTCATTTTGACCCACTTCCCCCTCTGTTGATGATCTCATGATGTTAGTTTGTAATTTCAAGTCATAGCAACAGACACTTATGATTGATGTGATTTTTGGTATGAGAACCCCTACAACCCTATGTTTGGGGTTGTTCTTCCAATAGCCATGTTTTGGGGGCATTGTGTGAGACAATCAGCCGGCCGGCTTAATAAAGACTCTCAAATTTGGACTTTGATTGGTCTGTTCTTAAATTGCTCCCCATAACATCACTATTGAGGCAAGAATGAATGGATAAGGAAAAGGAGGAAGACTGTCCTCCATGGATTTCTAACCACAGGACCCCTTCCCTTTCACCTTACTTACTCCAAAAAGAAACCACTTGGCCTTCTCCTGGGTGCCCCTCTCCCTCTGACCTGCAGGAATGTGGCAGTTCCTGCTCCCTCAGTGGTGGACAGTCTGGCAGAGACCACGTGGGCAGAGACAAGCACACCCACAGCCCCACTCACACTTGCTCCCACACCCGTGAAGAGCAGAAGTAGTGAACGGCCCAGGAAGGAGTGAGACACACAGGAAGCTCCTCACCCGTCAGCTCCAGGGCCCCATGGCCTCTGTGTGCCTAGGTTTTCCCCATAGTGCCCGCTCCCCTGATGGCTGTGGCAAGCCCCAGCCCACCCAGGGCCCAGCACAGGCTCTCCTCTGCCCTGCAATGGTCAAGGATGCTGTGCTGCCACTGAGCCCGGCAAGCACTTCCTGGGGTTTCCACAATTATCAAGAGCCCCCAGCAGGACTCCTGTTCCCCACATGCCCAGGCCCCACCCTAGGCTTCTGGAAGGACAGACCAGGCAGATGTACAACATCCTAGTATCTAGTCCTGATTCCGGGGTGAGTGCTGGCAAAGGCCTGTTGAACAGGGAGGAGAGAAAGAGTGAATGACTTGTGTTGGAGACAAAAGAGTGGAAAAATTGCCTCCAATCCATGTCAGTAAACAGGAAATAACATTGGGTCTATTCCCACATGCTACAAAATTGGAAGGGAAGTGAACTCTGAATGTCCATGATAAAGATAATGAAAAGCTTGCTCTGGAAAATATACTCCTGGGCACAGAAACAGTAGCTGATTTTTTTTTTTTTTTTTTTTTTTTTTTTTTTTTGGTACCAGTGATTGAATCCAGGGGTGCCACATTCCTGGCCTTTTTATTTTTTATTTTTTTTTAATTTTGAGACAGGGTCTTTTTAAGCTGCCTAGAGCCTCACTAAGTTGCTGAGGCTGGCTTTGAACTTGTGATTTTCCTGCCTCAGCTGCTGGGATGGCAGTATGTGCCACCACACCTGGCTGCTCAGGGAATTTAAGGAAGACTGAAATGAGATGCAAGAGGAGATAAGGCTTGTAGACAATTGGCAGCACCAAGGGAGGGAGCTGAGGAGATGAACCTGTCAGAAAACAACACACCAATAAGAAGTACCTCTAATGCAGAAAGCAGACTTACTAAAATGCCCTAATACCGTAAGAAAAAGTACAAAGCAAGGAAAGTTGCCAGAGGTCGTGATAGAAATAGAGATCAAACGGTGGAAATTCAGCATACTGTTATTTGATAAAATGGAAACAGGAACTGGCAGGATACACCATAAAAGGACAAGATATTAGGATGAGCAAGAAGAAATCTTCCCTAAAATGTAAGAACCTCCAAATGTAGGTTGGCAGAACTCACCATTCAGTGGAATAAAGATGGCGGTAGAAAATAATCTCAGAGTGTTTTTCATTTCCAGGACATTTGTGAGGTAGGAAAATGAGATCACTTAGTGTAGAACTAAGTTCATATCTGCTGTGGTGGTGTAGATCTGAGGTGTCCCTGCAAAGCTCATGTGTGAGGCAATGCAAGAATTTTCGGAGGTGAAATGATTAGATTATCGGAGAGTTAGCCTGATCAGTGGGTTAAGCCACTGACGAATTAACTGGGTGGTAACTTTAGACAGGCAAGGCGTGGCTAGAGGACGCAGGTCGCTGGGGGCATGCCATTGAGGTTTATATTTTGTCCCTAGTGAGAGGAGCCTGGTTACCATGTCCTGAGCTGCTTTCCTCTGCCACACCCCTCTGCCAGGAAGTTCCCGCTCCTCTCAGGCCCAGAGCTTTGGAGTCAGCTGACCATGGACTGAACCTCTGAAACTGTGAGCCAAAACAAACTTTCTTCCTCTAAGTTGTTCTTGTCAGATCTTTGGTCACAGTGGCAAAACAACTGACTAACATCTGTCTACAATGACCTCACTGGCAAACCCATGGGTATTACCCTTGTACTCAATCTGAAAACAAGGCAGGTGTTTCTTAGCAATGTATAAGGTGAGTCCCAGTAAAGAGTGGACCGTGGCAATTGAGTGAGCTGTCAGTGAGTTGGTCATGAGTAGTACCTCCTGTTACATACTATCTAGTGCTAAGTAATTAGGTTAACGATGGCTGTCAAACAACGTAAACGGCACAAATTGAAAGAGAATATGCATAATGTAAAAGTAAAAAAATAATTTGATTAATATGCTAACCTCAAAATCTTAGATTACTCCCCTCAAAGACAGTAAAGAAGAGAGGAGAATAATAATAAAAAGGTATTTATTTCACTGGGAAAGGAGTGGGTACTAATTGCCTTCTTAAGTTACAAAACGCTAAGTCTAGGGGAAAACCTGAAATTTTACTAGTTGTAGGGACATGCTAGCAGCATGATTCTGGTTGAACATCAAAGCGTGGGCAAAGAATGTCAGATTATGATGGCCATAAAGCAAGAAATCATCATCATTTAATAATGAAATTTGATTTGTTAAAACTATAAAAATTTTTAATTGATCCAGAGGGCCATAATAATCAGAGAATTATCATGAATTTCAGATTATATATCGCAAAATCTATTGGAAATGCAGGAATGAGGTAACAGAATAATATTAGAAGAGTTTAAACATACTTCTAATGTCTTGATGATAAATAAATGCCAGTAAGGGTATCTAGGATCCAAAAATAATAAAACCAATGATGATGATAACCACCAACATTTTGGGGGTACTCTCTGTGTGCAGGGACTATTCTGAGGTCTTTTCATGTATTAACATATTTAGTCCTTAAAACCACTTTATGGGGTAGAGATACTGTTATCTCTATAGTACAAATAAAAACGCACAGTCAACAATATAATTAATATACTTTGCCAACAAATAAATATCAATCTCTGTAACTTTAAGGATAAAATAGACCATTAAGGACTCTGGAATCATTTAGCAAGTTAGTCATATTGGGCCTTATAAAATCTCAGTAAATCCTCTTTATTCTTTTATTGAATTCTGGAAATTATAGAGTACATGCTGTGTTCTTTGACCACTATGTAGTAAAACAAATAAATCACATGGATAGACACACTGCATTTGTATTATTTTTTCAATATTAGATTTTTCTTTTTCATATTTTCAAAATCTTTTACAATACTTTTGTATTCTATGCTTATAAAATGACTAGTTAAAAAATAAAAAGAAAAATATTTCTCTTAATGAGTTTGTAAAAACCAGCCAACAAAATCTAAAGAACCAAGAACAGGATTCAGAGCTGGATGTGGGACCCATCCTAGGAAGAACATGGCAGGTAATTTGTGTAGTTAAGGGAAGATCTGTTGTCCAGCCCCAAATGAATCACTTTCTTAATGAAGATTAAATAATAGCGCACGGTGCAATGAATAAGTCATGTTGCACATTGCCTTGGAGTGGGCGAAATGCGAGAGGAAATTAAGCCTGTTTCTCATCTCAGAGGCAGCTGAGTTGCAAGTAACTTCTAAGACACAGTCGGTGGTCTCAGTGATGCCTGAGAGACAAGGAGACAGAGGTGCCATGAGGAGGCTGCTGAGCTCTTCCCCCTCCCTGGGGCATCAGGGCAGAGTCCAGGACCTGGCAATGCTCAGCGTGGAAACTAAGGGGTCCGGGTCATGACAAAACAATGTTGTGCTTAAAGCAGCACTGGGTCAGGCCTCTTCAGCACGGAATGGGAAGGTGGTTAGAAAAAAAGGCGCAGGGTTTGGGATTGTGAGCGCCTTCTGCTCGTTCATGCCCTGGATGACCTGATCAGTTAGAAGTATCCTATGGAAGGGACTGTCGGTCCCAGCCAAGCGTGGGAGGAAGGTTACAGATGAAGAGGACCTGTCTCAAAAGACAGTGGACTAGTGGGTTAGGAAGGGTTGACTTGGTGAGGCAGGCACAGGCAGAATCGAAACCTTTTTAGATCTGTTGCTTATAGGAATGAATATGGCATTTGGTTTTGCATTTAGGTCAAATGCTTTGTTCAGAATAAATTAGCCACCTAAACCGCTTGTAGAGACTCCAGCACCTTGTATGTTAAGATCTGTTCAAATGTTGGCTTCATTTCCTCATTTCCTAGAGTATGATCTGTCATTTGTCGAGATGCTTCCAACTGTTGAGGACAAAGGAGGTGAATGTTTAAAACTGAATGCATGCTTTCCATAGGTATCAGGAACCTTGTTCCCAGGCACCACTGAGAAAACGTCAATCCTCTTTTTAGGCCTATCAATTACAACTGCAGTTCACATGCTGTCCATTCCTGAAATGTCCCACTGGTCCCCAGCCCCTCCAATGCCCACTGGTCCTTCAAAACTCATCATCCCTTAAGACAGCTTTTGCCCCCCTTCTTTGGGCTGCCAAGGCAACCCGAGCATGCCTCTTCAATGCTACATATTGCACTGCCCAGCAATTACTCTTTAAATTGCTTCTGGCCCTACTAAAACACCACTTTATGTCCCCAGCATCTGTTATGTTGTTTATAAAGTAGATTCAATAAGCACTCAGTAAAAAGCTTATCGAATGCATGTTTCTTGGAAGTCCTTACTTTTAAAGAGAGTAAACAAGCCTCAATATAGAAGTTCATTTTGACTATTAATTCATAAGAATTCTTTTCCAAAGAATCTTTTCACGTTGTAGCAAATACCACTGAACTAGAATTCAAGTCTGTGGACATGTGACCTTGGACTACTCTCTAATTTTGCTGGGTCTTGGTCCCCACATTGTAAACATCTCAAGTTACTGAGCATAGAGCCTGGAACATAGTATGTGCTCAATAAATATTTATTTGAAAAAAGTAATCTGCAAAACAAATGAACAGATAGGATTAATTGTCTCAAAAGTCCTTTTTTGGCTTTCTAATCATTCAAAGAAACACTTTCCTTTACCTCATCTAATCAAACTGCTTATGCATTTTAAATTCATAGGCTACAAGTTAATTCATAAGAATGCCTGAAGGTATCCTAGCAACTGTTATCCTTCCTATCATTTAATGATGGGTGCAGTACCCATGAGCTCACCTAAGGTGCATGTTGAGGTTCAGAACTCAGCTTCTTGACATAATGTAATAATGTCCTAATGGTATGCAGAGATGCTGTTTATATTCCCTTCTACTTGTTGGCAAATGCTGTTATTTGCCTTGTGAAGGCCTGTATGTCCTTTAACAAAAATAGAACTTCCGTGATTATTTTCAATAATGCCCAACGTCAGAATAAATATCTTTATGTATTGACTACTTGGAATTTTTAAAGATAACATTGGTGAGTTGAGAGCGTCATGTTGCTTCAATTTCATGACATTATTTGAAGGGAATTAAATTAGTAAGTCCTTGCATCGGATCTGCTAGCCTGACATCTGGTGGCTGTCAGACACTAGTTGTGGTGGGAGGGTTAGGCCTGCAGTTCCTATATTGTAGCTAATTATATGACAAAAGTCTATGCTAAAAATCTCAGGCAGGTCACATTTCCCTTGGACATGTATTGGATATTTAAATTTAGATTTAGATTATTAAGATAGTATCACTCATTTATATCAGTGCATGAAGAAAGATCTGGAAGCGCACCCCTTCCTTTTGGAACTAGAAATGGACCCCAGGGGCACTTTATCACTGAGCCACATCCACAACAATTTTTTATTTTATTTTGAGACAGAGTTTTGCTAAGTTGCTGAGGCTGGCTTTGAACTTGTGATCCTCTTGCTTGCCTGCCTCCTCCCCAGTGCTAGGATTATAGGCATGCACAACTGTGTCGGGCTTGGAAGTGTTCTCTTTAAATGGGGGAGAAAACACGTTTCAAAGATAAAAATTGAAGAGAAAGAGAGAGGAGAGGGAGAGAGGTATTGCCAAAATGGCTGGGGGTAGGAGGACATATTCAGAAGGCCAGGGGCATCTGGATTCCATTAAATAGTAATTAATTGAACAACACTCCATTGAGTAATAATTATCACAATAATGCTACCTAACAGTCATCCGATCTGAACTGTGCAACATAAGCATTTATTTGGCTCATTTGTCTGGAGCCCTGCAGCCAGCCTGGAGTCAGCTGTTCTGGGCTGAGCTGGCTGGAACTAACTTGGCTCCATGTGTGTCTCATCCTCCTGGGAGTAGCCGACTAGAGCAAAGTGTTCTCTTGGTCACGTCACATTTGAGGAGCAAAGAGTAACTACAGAAAACTTTTCCAGACTTTGATCACACCTGCTAACATTCCATTGGCTAAAGCAAGTCACATGGCAGGACCAAAGTCAAGGAGTGGAAAAATGTACCTTGCCTTTTGCTAAGAGGAACTGCAAAGTCACATGATAACGAGTGTGAATGGAAAGATCATAGGAGTGAAGAATGAAGACATTAATACATGCTGGGTGTATGTCTGTGATCCCAGTGACTCTGGGGACTGAGGCCCTCAGCAACTCAGCAAGATTCTGTTTCTAAATAAAATATAAAAAAGGGATTGGAGATGAGACTCAGTGGTTAAGTGCCCTTGGGTTCAATCCCCCATACCAAAACAAAACAAAAAAAAGAAAGACATTTATACAATTCACCCAATATCTTTTTCAAAGATTCCTGTCATAGCAGGTATCATTTCCTTTCAACTTAAGTGGTAAACCAAGTCTATTAGAAGAATGGTGGATTTTTCAGGTATCATGTAAGATGACTGTTGCCTGCAATGTTATCTTTCCAGCTAGAACATTCAGGGCTTTCAAAGAACAGAACATTAAAATACAAACAAACAAACAAACAAACAAAAAACACAAGCTACTAGACTTATCCAATTATTATCCAATTGCTCTTGCCTTCATATTTATTATTAATTGAGCTTTGGGTATCTGGGTGGTTCTGATTGAATCTCTGACCAGGAAGGGAAACCTACTCCAGAACTTCATTTCAGTGACATTTGTTAGTAAATGTTGCTCTCTCATTCTGTATGGACAACAAGATGCACAAGTAGGAAAGAGCAGGTAACTCCGTGATAAGCTTCATCCCAAACTCTTCAAACAAAACCCATCTTCTCTTTCTTGATGATAAGCAAGAAAGAGAGGTTGTCCTCTTGAGTTGAGCCCTGTAGAGGCGGTTGGCACTCCCCTTGATTTCTACTGACCCATTCATTGCCAATAGGTGGTAAGGTGTTTTGACTGACTGGTTGCCTAATTCACATTGGACCAATCAGGCAGGTGCCAGACTCAATTCTGCATTACTTTCTGGGGTTTTACTCTCCAATCAGCCTTCATGGAGGTGGCCAAAATGATGGGAATTCCATAGCTTAAATGCAAAATTCATGCACAAAGTTGCAAACTCAAGACCTGACTTCCACTTTGAATGTGATTTTTGCTTAAGCAAGACCATCTACCTTTATTATACATACCACTTCAGGGAATTGTGGGCTAAGCCTCCTGTCATGACATGTAGGAAATCAAATACAATTTTGGAAATGCAAATATTTTTCCATTTGTTGATCATATTATTTAAGAACTTTGAGGTTGTTAGTAACAGAAGATCCAATTTAAACCTTTTAGCTCATATACCTGGAAAACTCAGAGATATGTGGGTTTCAGGATCATTTAATACAGGACCTCAATGACTCGATTTTTTTTCCTCTTGAGTCTAATATGTGTAGTGAGAACTCCATCTCAAGGTTGGTTCCCCTTATCTGTATCCAAGGGAGAATCCTTGGCCACCCCTGAACCAATCGCTGTGGTCAGAGGAAGGCTACACGCTGATTGACTTTAATGACCTAAATTGGTCACTGTGTCGAGAGGAATAAGATTAAGTGGGGGTTCGATTCTCTTCACATTTCATGGCTGCTCTTCAATGAGGAGGGGAAGAAAGCTATAGTGTCTGAATAATGGCACCATGTAAAGCAAAAACATTGTCTCTGAATTAAGTACATGATTTTTTTTTTTTTGACAAAGTATGAAAGGGACAAGACAAAACTTGTATTGTTCTGCCTGATTTTAAACAATTCCCTGGAATCAAAAGATTTATGTGAAACCATTGATTCTCTTTCAGTCTCCCCACTTCCACCCGTATTTTATAAGACACTGAAGTCAGAAAGGGACTTTGTAATTATATGCCACGTTTGCTAGATAAGATAGTTAATCTCCTGTCCCTAGTTTTGTTGTTTGGAATACTTGGGCAGAAATAAAAGAGTCAAAGGGCCTCTCTGTCAGTCATCACTGTTCTACTTTAAGTCGAAAATGAATATTGCAACCCCAGCAGCAATATCTCAAACTGTCAATTAAAAATAAAATCACAAGGGCTGGGGAGATAGCTCAGCTGGTAGACTGCTTGCCTCACAAGCACATGGCCCTCGGTTCGATCCCCAGTACCGCAGAGAAGAAAAAAAAATCATAAAATCAGCCATAAAGAGTGTTTTGAAGCATTTATTTGCTTAAGTGACTATAAAATTAGTCATTTGGTTAGGCTTCAAATTGATGGCAGCCTTGTGGATTTATTTCAGGGGCTGTACTTGGCCAGAACACTTCGACATCAGTTTGTCATCCTTAAACCAAAACCTTATCAGGTCTTTAACAACTGACCAGGCCCACACCTCTTCCTCTTGGAGATCTGAGGCACCTTATGCAGGGCAACACTTTAGGACCCCCTGAGACTGTGTTGGGCACACATGAGCCACCTGTGCTCCCTCCGAATCCTCCGCTGTCCTCAGGGTAGTTGACCTAAATGATTTTACTTTGTATTTTCCTCCAGTTACCCTATATTTTCTTCTTGTTTCTCTCTCTTGTTTGCTTCCTTGTTCATCACTGAATAGATCAATATTCTACGGGTTTAAATTTAATTTTTATAGTTGTTACTCTTAAGGTCATATTGATATTCATATACCCCTATGGGAATGAATACAATATATATCTAATGGAAATATGTCTATTATATAATGTAACTATACATAACTATGTTATACAACTATAGGGAAGCCCTGTCTCAAAACAAAGTTAAAAATGTCAATTAGAAGGTTAAAATTGAGAAGTCTGATTTAATTTCTGTTTGGGTGGCAAATCTTCTGAGCCCCCATATGGCTTAGAATATTTTATCACACTCTCACATTTACAAAGACAGTTTAGTCTGGCACAAAAATCTACATTCAAAGTTCTTTTCTCTAATAATTAAAACTCTTCTTCTCCTCTTATGACCTGGCTCTGCTAAGCCTGCATGTACCAGACCCTTGTGGTACCAGCAGTCATTTTACCAAAATGAGCCACAAAAATGAGCCACATCAGGTGTCTGACTGATTGACACCGCTGGTGAATAAAGAACTTGCTAATCGAAGGTCTACAAAACACAAACAAGAAAAAACAAAAAAACCCCAAACCTCTTCTGAAGCCAGTGGGGCTCAAACTTGTGACCTTGCTGCCTCAGCCTCCTGAGTTGCTGGGATTATAGCCACTGTGCCTGGCTGGGTTTCCTTTTAAATGCCTGAATGCTTTTAGACTTTCTCCTGTACTGGGAGATTATTAAATTTTCTCATAATGTATATAGGTGTGGATTTTTCCTGATCTTTGCTGTTTGGGACTATATAAGACCTTCCAATTTGATGCCTTATACCTTTTATTAACTTTAAGAATTTTTTTTCATTATTTCCTCAAATGTATTCTCCTCTCAGTGTTAGTGCCTCCATTTCTATTCTCTACACCCATGCCTTCACTTTTCCTTTGTATTTTCTATCTTTACTCTTTCCTTCCTGTTACCATCTAGGAAAATTTCTCAACTGATCTTTCTAATTCATAAGTTCACTTATCAATTAAATCCATCCTGTTTTTTAAATCATCTTCTTTTTATAATTATTACATTTTAAATCCTTAATATTCTCATTCATTTCTTTTGTGCTTTCTCTCTCCTGTCTCATAATGCTTATTTCTTATCTCTTTCAGTTATTATGTTTGCTTTAAGCTCTTACTCCTTAAGTTCCAATTAATATTCATTGTGCTCAATTTCTTG
The DNA here is from genome assembly GCF_902686455.1 of Sciurus vulgaris. Lineage (NCBI taxonomy): Eukaryota > Metazoa > Chordata > Mammalia > Rodentia > Sciuridae > Sciurus > Sciurus vulgaris. The sequence continues at coordinate 118,934,264 of NC_136470.1, forward strand.
CTTGTAGTGGATCGTTATTTTGCCTGGAAAATTTTTTTTTAATATGATTTATGAACACAGACTTATTTCAGGTACACTATCAGGTACACTTTTATATATATATCATCTATCTAGCTATCTATATTTCATCTATCTATATGATTCTAATTAGTTGTACATGATAGTAGAATGCATTTTGACACATCATACATAAATGGAGTACAACTTTTCATTTGTCTGGTTGTACATGATGTAGATTTTACACAGGTCATGTAATCATATATGCACATAGAGTAATAATGTCCAATTCATTCTACTATCATTCCTATCCCATGCCCCCTCCCCTTCCTTCACTACTCTCTGTCTAGTCCAAAATACCTTTATTGAATACCTCTATGTAAATTACCTTCTGCATATCAGGGAAAACATTCAGCCTTTGGTTCTTTGGGGCTGGCTTATTTTACTTAGCATAATATTCTCCAATTCCATCCATTTACTGGCAAATGCCATAGTTCATTCTTTTTTAAGGCTGAGTAATATTACACTATGTTTATATACCACAGTTTCTTTATCCATTCATCTGTTGAAGGGCACCGAGTTTGGTTCCATAGTTTAGTTATTGTGAATTGAGCTGCTATAAACATTGATGTGGTTGCATCATTGTAATATGCTGATTTTAAGTCCTTTGGGTATAAACCTAGGAATGGTATGACTGGGTCAAATGGTGATTCCATTCCAAGTTTTCTGAGGAATCTCCAAACTGCTTTCCAGAGTGGTTGGATCAATCTGCAATCCCACCAGCGATGTATGAGTGTTGTATTTCTTCTGTGAAGTGTCTGTTCAGTTCCTTTGCCCATTTATTGATTGGGTTATTTTTTTGTTGTTATTTTTGAGTTCTTCATATATCCTAGAAATTACTACTATATCTAAGATGTGTGTGGAAAAGATTTTTTTGCCTGGGAAATCTTGGTCCCTATCTGCCAATGTGTTTTGCAGAAGAGTTGAATCTTTTCAGGAGGATTTAGTGGAGAGAGGAAGGGATAAGCCCCATACTCGATGCTCCAGACACTGCGTAATTTAACAGATGATTATTTTTGGTGTCACACTAGAGGCAACTTCTACAGACAATAATCTCCTAGATTAAAATCTACCATCTCTGGAATTGGGAAGAGGGGAATGAATGGATGCTAAAAACCAGTTGGTTGGTTCTGTTTTCACCAACCCTCAGCCCAGCAGGGATTTTGAAGTACTTTCAGACCTGACAACCCTGGAAGGCTGTGCCTTCTGTCTTAGTCAGCTTTTTCACTACTGTGACTAAATGATCTGACCAGCACAATTATAGAGGAGGAAAGGTTTATTGAGGACTCACAGTTTCACAGGTCTTAGTCCACAGAAGGCCAGCTCCATTCCTCAGGGCTCGAGGTGAGGCTGAACATCATGGTGGAAGAGCGTGGCGGAGGGAAGCAGCTGGCATTATCAGGAAGGGGAGAGAGAGAGAGAGTCCACTTGCCAGATACAAATATATACCCATAGCCATGACCCAATTCCCACCTCCTCCAGCCACGCCCCACCACTTCGATTAATCCCATCAGGAATGAATTCACTGATTAGGTTAATACTTTCAAAACCCAGTCATTTCTCTTCTGAACCTTCTCACATTGTCTCACACGTGAGCTTTTGGGGGACACCTCACATCCAAACCAAAACATCTACGCTGCCCGTTCCAATGATCCTTTCAAAGCCAGGCTGTGGAGAGGTAAGAGCAGAATTTAGAGACCTTCCCTAACCGTTCTGTCTATCTATTGCTGTACCCACAAAGCTGCTCTAGACAGTCTTCTCTCTTCCCCGGGGTTTTTCATGGTTTGGGGTGTGACTGATAATTTTCTTAGATCCATGTTTGCATCTGCCTCTGTGGTTGTTCTAAAGTAGGTCTTGGGGAGAGAGACCGCAGCCCCTTGATTTAGGAAGAGCCTAAACACATTCTTTGCAGACATATTTCTCATTTGTAGAAGACCAGTGTACCTCGGCATCTTCTCTCTTCAGAGAAGTGGTAGGGCGTGCGACATAAGGAGACATGGTGCAGGACCAGTACTTTTTAGAGGAGAAGAAAAAAAAATATTAAATGTTAGCTCTTACTTTCTCCTCAAATTAAGCCTAAGCTAAATCTTCTTATAGGTAATGACTCAGAAACCCTGGAAAGGACTGAAAAGGATTTAATAAATAGTTCTTGATGATTCATAGGAATATTTTACTCTGAAGTTACTTGTCTTTGAGGAATGTTGGTGTGAGGCGTTGGCTCCCAGAAAGTATGGGTGAAGGTCTGAGCACTTACTGCTTTCTCAAGTGGTTATGATAATAGTAATTAATAACTGTATTTCCCTATGCTCTGCCAAAGCAGTTGGGTATTGTAAAATACTTTAGAATAAAGCAATAAATAGATGAGTAGCTAAAGACCTTAATTAAGCTGCTTAAAATAAGGTATTTCATTCTTTTTTTAACCCAGTGTCTATAAACTTTAAAAAATAGTGTTTGAACTAATTGCTTGGGTAGATCTCAAGGATTATAATTTGCAGGAATATATTATTATACATAAATAAAAGTCCATGATTTTAAAACACATTTTATATCCATGCACCTGTTTGAGACCAAAATGTCTCCTAAATAATAGAGGAATAATAGAATTCAACTTGGCTGCCTGGTCATGGCTTGCCCTCAGCTGGCTGAGTAACCTAAGGTAAATTCCTTAATCTCTCTTTCTCTGTTTCCTGTTCTATTCAATGGATAAACTGAAATGATCTCCTAGGCCTTCTACCAGTCTAGAATTCTCTAGCATCTATAAATACACAAGAACTTTCCTACCCTGAAGAGAATAAAAAAATGCTTTGAGTTTCCCACATTATTATCGTTTTACTGATATTTTATCTAATATTGCATTATATTTTTAAACAAAGAATTGAAACAATTATATAATGAATATTCATAGACCTACCTCCTAGATGCTACTGCTAACTTATTTCACTTGCTGTACGGCATTTCTATCTGTCTCTCCATTCCCTTATCCATTCATCACTCCATCTTTCCACCATTTTCCCCCCCAGCACTGGGGATTGAGTCCTGAATCCAGGGGCAGTCTATCACTAAGCTATGTCCCCAGCCCTTTCTTATTTTGAATCAGTCTTACTAAATTGCTCGGGTTGGTCTCAAACTTGCAATCTTCCTACCTCAGCCTCCAGAATAACTGGGATTCCGGGCATGTACCACCATGCCCAACTCTATCAAATGTTTTTTGATGCATTTCAAAGTAAGTTACAGACACCAATATATTTCACTCTTAAAAATTTCAGCATGCGTATCATTAACTAGAGTTTGAACAATTATTTATTGTGTTTTTGTTTGCTTTTAAGATAAAGTTTACGTACCTTGAAATGCACTAATCTTACGTGACAAATGCATACACTTGTGTAACCCAAACCTTATCAAGATAAAGAGGGGCTGGGGAGATAGCTCAGTCAGTAGAGTGCTTGCCTTGCATGCACAAGGCCCTGGGTTTGATCCCCAGCCCCGCCAAAAAAAAAAAAAAAAGATAAAGAGTGCTGCAGCACCCCAGAAACTTCCTCCATGCTTCTCCCCAGTCAACCCCCACTTTCACCACCCCACTTCACTGTCAAAGATTAGTTTCAGATGTTCTAAAATTTAACATAAATGGAAAAATAGAGTTTGTTGTCTTGTGAGACACTCTCTTAGTGTTGACATTCACCTGTGTGCCTGCATGGAATCAGTACTTCTTGCCTTTTTATTGACAAGATAATTCCATTGTGAGAATATACAAGTTTCTTTAACTGCTCTCCTGTTGATGGGTGCTGGGCTATTCCACCCGTCTCTTCACTTTCATGAAACTTACCCTTTCTGATCCATTGCATGCTGCAGCAGATCCTTCCTGGAAAATCTTATGTACAGAGTGCTTTGCAACATTAACCTAATTTTCTCATTGGCTCAGGCCTCAGCTTTCCAAGGAGCCCTTCACACACTGGTGAACCCTGAAAGAGATACTGATGGTGGCAGTGTTGGTGCACTCCATTCTCAGGGTGGTTGGCCTAGGACTGGGGTGGTCAAAGGTTGGAGTCCTTCAACCTCCTCCTGATCTAAACTGCTAAGGCTGTTCTTGAACTTGAAATCCTCCTGCCTTGACCTTTGGAGTAGCTGGGCTTCCAAGTCCAATATATAACTCTTAAGTACAGGCTGGGAACCTGCACTTTTTAAGTTTTTCCTTTTTCTGGCAAAGCTCCATTGCATGTTGAGGATGAACACTGCCCCTAAGCCTGCCAGAAGAACTGGATTTACAAATCGAAGCTGCAACATATTTGTTCCTCGGCTTGTATTCTCCTCCTATAAAATTATGTTCTATTTTGGGTTTGGCCAAACTATGAATAAATTCATTTCTTTTTGTTTTACCACTTCCCTCTTTTGTTAACTAGACTCCTGATGCAACCTAATGACCAAATCTAGTCCATTGGGACCTCAGAGTCAAGCCTCTGGCAGTGGGTGGGCCCAGTAAAACAGTTATCTTTTAAATGGTATTCAATGATCCCAGAATCCAGGCTTACTTAACAACTTTACATTAGTTTCTCTTTCTCCACAGCCTTTCTCTGGCTTGAAAAGAATTTATAGTGTGTGTGTCCTTTTACATGTAATGTATAATACATATTATCATTTGTGCGAAGCTCCTAACATATGGCCATCTTCCCAGAAGAAGCTGAAGTGCTGTGTAGAGTTTGCCTTTCTAGACTCCCTTGCAGCTGGTGCAGATATAGTCTAGTTTCTGCCAAACTGATACATGCAGGCAGGCAGGACTTTTACCTCGGAACAGAAGGGAGGTGATGGCTTCCACACAACATATATTGCATCCAGTGACTTTCTCACCAGAACCAGTCAGTAAGGCATCACTGGGGGCCTGCTCTCTAGGTCTTGATTCCGATCCTCCAAATGGATCAACATTTTTGTGAGCTCGCCAGTATCTGTTTAGTAAATTCCTTAGCCAGAGTCTTCCATTACTTGAAACTCAGACCTTGACATGTACAACTGATATATTTCTGTTTGCTAATCTTATCAAACACTTGCATGCATTAGAAATTGTTCAAAGTACATATATAAGCTTATTTAATCACAAAAAGCTCCATGAGATAGGGATTATAATTGTGCCCATTTTACAGGTCAGGAAACTTGAAACACAGTGAGGAAACTAATATGAGTTTAAGTAATTTGCTCAAAATTATAAGCAAGGACACGATTTGAGCCAGGCTGTCTGAATGCAAATCTGAACCTTTAATCAGTACAAACACTGCTTCTCCCTGATTTTTGACCTGGTTGACTAATTAATAACTATAGAAATGTCCGAACATTACAAAAGGTAGAAGAAACAAATACAAACAAACTGTGAGTCTTTTTAAATTTCTTTTGTGATCATTACTATCATTAGTTTTCCTTTCATGTTTATTATTGAAAATCCTTTTTTGTAAAGAACAGGGCAGGGTACTATAAAATGATTAAAAAGACACAAAAAGTTTTCAAACCCTGGGAACTGGCTTTGAATAACATCCTCTGAAGCACATAGCTTTACACTGTTCCTTTAAGTTTGGTGCATAGAAATCGTGCTGCTGCTGGGCACATGTGGGCATGCATTGGCTCTGGAATCGCCACAGTTACGCAAGTAAGAGAGACGTGAGCAACCAAAGGAACCGTGACTGATTTCATGAGCCATTTACAGATCTACTGCCCCCACAGTGCGTACTTAGACATGCATGGCTTCATCTCTAAGTCAAGTTCATTTCTTTCTCTGGCATTCCTCCCACTACAGAGAAGCCCAGAATCTGCCTGTTTATTGGACATCTGACTACCTTCTGTCATTTGCTCATTCCTCAGCTGGTGATGCTCACCTGTTTGGGTCAGTGATCTCTTTGAAAATATGATGAAGCTTATCAATCTTTTTCTAAGAAAAATGTGCAAATTTCCATTTGTATAGACCTATGCATCCAACTTCATGGATGTCAGAAACCATGATGTCCTCATTTTACAGGCATAGAAATTCAGGGCCACCATCCCAGATGAATACAGAGCATGTACCAGGCTCTCTGAGCTTCTGGTTTCTCATCAGCATAATAGATACATCATACTTAACCTCATGGGATTAATGGAAAGATTAAAATGAGTTACAGATGAAAGATACTAGAGTAGAAATTCCAAAAGTACTGCAAAGTTTGGCCTATGAATCCTATTTTTCTTTTATTTTTTTTCCACCTCTGAGAATATTTTTTTAAAGTTTGGATTGATTTCCACTATTTAATAACTGTTTTGCAATCTAGGCAAATGACTCATGGTGGAATTGCAGCTGCTTTACCTCCAAATTTTTTCGCAAATTTATCAATTTTTCTCCATCTTTACCATCACAACTTCAGTTCAAGCTATTGCCACCTGCCCTGATTCTCAGAAGAATAACAAAAGGCCTTAAAGTATCTTTTTGTCTGTATATTCTTTATATCATGTTTTTAATACACCTTCAAATATGAGAGGTAATGAATTCACAGTTGCTGATTATTTTGTTAGCTATTTTTTAGTTCCAGAATTCAAGGAGCATATCCTTGAAGGCATATCCTTGTGTGTTAGATGGGGAGGGAAGTTAGGCTGAGCTAGTGGTAGTTACCAACAAATTAGCAGATGAAGCAAATATGGCGGCCATTGGCTTCTCAGAGAAGAGATTGTACCAGCGTTAGGAGAGTTGGGAGAGGATCATGGATGAGCTGATGCTCAATGTTTGGAGCTGATGCTTTCACACAAGTCTTGATTTCTGCTAGATAATCAGGCTGAGGAGGGAATCATGAATTTGCAGTTTGAAAATCACCTTCTAGAAAATCAATTCTGGATTTAACAACCATGAACAGGAAAGAAGCTCAAATCAGGAGCACAGACCTGATTAACTGGTTGACAGTCCCCTGTCTTTGTCCCTGCAAGGTAGCTCTCCTTGCATTTTAACCAGGCACCATCTGGCCTTGATAAAACCCCATCGTGTCCCTTTCCAAGGCAAATTTCTGCAATGCCCAAGTCTTGTTTAGTGTTACTGGATGTTTAACGCTTTGCAGTATAGGAGAGTTCCAGTCTTTCAAGCAGGTGCTCTCAACCTAAATAACAAATGGAGAGAGATTCTTTAAAGATTAAAAAGTTTATTTGGAATTCCAAAGCATTGCAATCCACATAACTTAGTAAATTAATAGGAGTGCATTCAAAGAGGTTTAAGCAAGGGGACATTTTTAAAAGCCAAAATAAGGACAATTACATAAGTTGCTTTGAACTGAACATTCTTGGATAAAAAGATCAATAGCAAGGTTTGGATCAGTCCTATGCTGGATGACATCCTCATCAAAGTATTTTCTGTGTAAGGTTGTCATGGCTTTCGTGCAACATTGTGGATGTGGCAGTCTTGTTATCAGGCATAGGTGTGTGAAACCCTTCCTGACCTCCTGGTTTTATATAGATATTTATTGTTGGGGTTTGACAAAAGTGACTCCATTTTTACTCTCAAAATGTTCACAGGGTTGAAGAATTTGCTGCAGGTGACAGCATACCCTAGGGTGCTTGCTGAAAATGCAGGCAATCTAGGACTCAGCCAGGCTCCAGAATCTCTAGGATGGCTTCTGGAAACCTGTATTCCAAACCAATCTGATACTGTAAATTCCACACTTAAAATCCTCCAATGACTTCCTATTGCTTTTAGGAAAAACAAAAACACAAACAAAAAATCTGTGTATGTTTCCCTGGCCTAATGGTTTGACCCTTGACTACCTTTCTTTATGAGACTACCCTACCCCTCCACCTCTCAGCTCAGAGGCAAAATTGGCTCTTTCTGTCCCTTGTGGCAATCTCCTTCCTTCCACAGAAACTTTGCACATGCTCTTTCTCCTCCCTGGAATGAGTCCGTCTTCCCACCTTGGGTTTTAGAAATCAGTGAAGACCATTCTAATGAAAATAAACAGAAGTTATTTATTCAGAGTTTGCTGTAGCTCCCACCCTGGTGTACCTGCAATGAAGCTCTCACCAGACTCAAGCTAAAGCCACCATGCTCTTGGACCTGCAATAATGTAAATTAAATAATCCTCTACTTTTAAAATTATCCAGCCTCAAGTACTTTGTTATAGCAATGGAAAATGTACTAATACACTTAACAATGACTTCTAGAGAACAGAACATGGCAAAAGTGATGCTATATGACTTTCAAGAGTGGGTAAAAAAGCGATAGAGTTCCCTTTCTTTAGGATGTGCATCTTTGGTGCCCTGAGCTACCATGGAAGAAGTAGGGGTATTCTGAAGTTGTGTAGTGGAGAGAGCATGTGTAGAATCCACAGAGAGACTGAGAGAAATGTCTAAGCAACCCTAGCTGGGCTAGCTCTCATCAGTTTGAACCTTCCCAGTTCAGACATATGGATGAAGAGGCCTTTGAGATGACCCCATGATGACCAACAGCTGATCATAAATGCATTAGAGACCCTGAGAAAGAACCACCTATCTTCCTAGTCAACCTCCAGACCTGTGAAAGATGACGAAAATAAATGACAATTTTGGTTTATGCCACACATTTGAGCTAGTTTGTTACCCAGTGATGGATTAACTGCTACAGAATCCTTGACCACTGCTGAGAAGAAGAAGCAGCAGGCTAGACTAGCTGTGGAGATTGGATGCCACCTATGTGGGACCTCGCTGCCAGACACATCTGCAGCCTCGCTGGGTGGCATGTCATTCCACTGCCTCTGGCCTTGGAAGATCAGCCTGAAATTCTTCAAATGTAAATGTCTTCAAAATACTAAACCCCAAGCCGGGTGCAGTAGTGCATGCCTGTAACCCCAGTGGCTCAGGAGGCTGAGGCAGGAGGATTGTGAGTTCAAAGCCAGACTCAGCAACTTAGCAAGGCCCTAAGCAACTGAGACCCTGTCTTAAATAAAATACAAAAAAAAAAAAAAAAAAAAAAAAGGCTGGGGATGTGGTTCAGTGGTTGAATGCCTCTGAGTTCAGCCCCAGTACCAAAAAAAAAGTAAACCCCAATAATTAACACACAGACCTTGCTAAGCGCCTATTCCAGGGAGGGAAAAATTTCAATGATGTTTGATTACATGTGGTTAAAATTCTAATTCAGTCAAAAAGGATAGGTCTAGATACAAGTGTTTCCCCCTATAGATATTATCTCATCTTTCTCTCCCATGAGATTACTAGATCCCTTTTGGAATCTTCAGTAGTTGAAAAAATTAGCCTTGGTAAATTAAGGAAACTTAAAGGTTACTTGGTTCAATTCCCATGTTTACTGACAAGGAAACTGAGTCTCAGAAAGGAGAGGGAATGCCCCTGAGTTAATGGATGGTGGAGCAGGGGTTAGAGGCTAGAATGTTAGACTCCCGGGACAGTGTGCTCTCTAAGGTGCCAGAGTTTGCTCAGTTTGTTACAACCCTTATAAAACACTTCCAGGGCAACACTAAGCTGCACAAATATTAACATATTTAGTTCTCATGCTGATCCTAGGAGATAAGTGCTATTTTAACCCTCACTTTATAGTGAAAGAGAAAACAAGTGCAGACAGTTTAAATAATTGGCCAAGGTCAGTACCTTTTTCAGACTGTGGACCTTGGGCTTTGGAGGGCCCCACTCTGGCCTCCTCTGGCCTCTTCCCTGCAGGATGAAGGCTCAGTGGGGCCAAATTGTTGGTCTAACTGAAGGCCCTGTCCTCCGGCAGTCTACCTTTTAAACTGGAGCCAGATCCTCAGGACCCATTTTATGAGGACTAGGCAGACCTCTTGGGGTTCTGCAGATCCAATTTCAGGGCCCTCCTCTTTCTACAGCGGTAGTTTCCAAAGTGTGATCTCTGGATCAACAGTATCAGCCTCATCTAGAAACAGGTTAGAGATGTAAATTCATCCCAGACCCCCTGAATTGGAAATTCTGGAGTAGAGCCCAGTCATCTGTGTTTAACAAGACTTCCAGGAGATTCTCATGTGGCTAAAGTTTGGGAAACATTGTTCTTGAGTACAACTGCGAATCTGAATGTTCTCTAAGAACGCTGCAACCCTGGGGAGATCAGCATGCTGGAAACAGAAAGGAGAGACAATGGGAAATGGTAGTGTCCTGGCAGCTCAGGGGTTACAGCATTTCCCCAAGAGTCAGCCTTACTTTACCTGTATTGAAGCCCATTGGTGGTTATGTTTTGTCACCAGCTGGAATTCTTTATGATCCTTTGGATTCCCAAGGCTGTGTTCCATTTTGGTCTCTATTTCAGCACCTCTTGTAAAGGAACATGAGCCTCTTTCCTCTCCTTCCTCATTTGCAATGGAGAATATCTTTTAAGGAGGATGAATCAGATTTCCAGCATTTGGCCTTTCTTCCCCCCTCTGCTTTCCAGCATAGTAATCTGCATGCTAAATAGAGCCCAGAGGGAGCAAATTAAATGCATGGAGAAGTAATGCCATTAAGGCAAACAGGAGTCCCAACCAACCTCATATGCTTATAATTGAGATGTTATGCAATCTTAGCAAAAAATTGCAGACATCTAGTTTCCTTCATGGCCAAGCATGAACTCCTAAGACCCTTTAACATTTTCCAAAACCATAATGCTAAATCTAGGACTGTAATGGAACCCTGTGCTGTTAGAATATGAGCACACGCCCCAAGTTAAAGTGGTGGGAAGAGAAAGGTTTTCCTCCAAAGGCTTGCCCAAGAGAGCCACTCCTCCCAGCTGTCCCTCACTCCTCCAGGCTGTCTGCTCACTGCTCAGGACCCCTTGGAAACTCAGGGTGGCTGAAGGGCCCATCCCTGGCTCAGGACTCTCAGGACCCTGTGGAGCTGCTATAGAAAGGACAAAGGAGGACTGAACTCTCTGCACCATACAGTCAAACAACGGAGCAAGCATCAGTCCCCAAGTCCCTCTGGGGAAGGCACCCCTGCTACCTGGACTGCCATCGTGGTCTGTGACATGGGGCCTCCCTGTGCTATTCTGGGTGTCTCCGCAGGATGAACTCCTGCTGAGGGCTCTCCTGTCAATGGTTCCCTTCTGAAAATGGCCATCGGGCACCATTGGTGTCAGGTCACACACAAGGTCCGCCTTTCTGCCCCTGGAGCAGTTCAGTCTTGTCCCGTTGGAACACTTTGAGTCACGCGTTGCCATTGGGAGACCTCCGCAGGGCTCTGCAGTCACACATTCCGGCTAAGATGTTACTACCCGCTCTTCCTACGCTGCCAGGAGGAGGCCAAGGAATGAATATCCCATCATGGATGGGGCACCACATTTATGAGATTTGTGAGAAACGGAAACGGAAACGGATTGAGAATGCACTGGGAAGCATCTTTACCCCAGAAACACGGGAGAAAGAGCAGAGTCGTATGTAACTAATTAAAACAAATTTTTAAAAAGTGAAAAAAAAAAGAGCAGGGCAGGGCCAGGTGTCCTGCGTCTGTTCCGGGTGGGGCGGAGGGCCCATGGTTTCCAGATGGCTTCGGGTGTCCTTCCTGGAACCAGTGAGGCCGCGGCCACGGCAGGTCGCACCTCTCCCTGCAGCAGCTGGTCCTCCCAAGTGAGACCCGGTTGTCATCTGTCTATCCATGCGGATCAGGGAAGGGGCCAGAGTGAACCACCCCGTGGTGCCCAGGTGGACCTAACCACACCCAGCAAGTGTGGAAGGTGCCGATTTGTCCTTTGGAAATGACATGAATCAAGGCAAACGTGAACTCAAAGGCAGCACCGCCCCACCTACTTGGCTCTGCAGGCATCAGCTATGTGCTGGCCAGGAAGCCACCCTGGTCCTGAAGGTTCTTCTGTGGGCCTGCCCACCATTGGGTGAAGTCACTGGGTGAGGGGTGTGTCAATGTGGCTGGTGGTGTGTGACATCCTGGCCAGAAGCCACTCTGTTTTGGCGTCTGGGGCCGGTCCTGGGGGCCTGTATGCAGCAGCACAGCCCACCCAGACAGGTGGCCATTCTCGCCTCCAGCTCCTGGCAGTGTCACCGTTGGGCCAGGGGTCCCGGTGCCTGCGGGGTGTTGCTCGGTGGAGTGGGAGCTTGGTTCCAAGGCCAGGGTCTTGGGGGACTCGCTCTGTGCCTCCGGCCCACTGCTTCTAGACCAGCAGCTGGGCAGAGGAGCCACAGGGCTGGGAGCAGGGGTGCTGGCCGGCATGCCGCATGTGGGAACAGCAGGTATACTGGCTCTTCTGCTGTTCCTCTGCCCTGAGGGCTTGTACTCCTCAGGTGGCTGTTGCTCACGAGTCTAGAGGGGCCAAGAGCTAAAGGCAGGCCCACTGGGCCCAGAGTCAAGCTGGAAGGGACAGAGGAGGATGGGCAAGGCTCTGCCTGCAGCCGCCTAGGCTTGGCTTCACCTTGCAGCCGGCCCCCTGGGTTGTCTGGTGGTGTAGCAGAAGGTAGGTCACCATGGCCTTGGTCAAATTGGCCCGTGGACACTGACACCCAGGTTTCCTGCAGCCTGTAACCCAGGTCCAACATGGCCAGCAAGATGGAGGTGTCCGGGTGCTTGGGGGGTAGCTCAGCGGGAGGACTTGGCAAGCATTTCTCACCCTGGCTCAGACACTGGTGCTCCAGGATCTGCTCAAGCGTGGGCCTGGGCACCAGCTCCACCATCAGCATCCCAGAGATGAGGCTTCGTGCTTCAGCTAACAGGTGGGAGGGGAGGTCCTACCTGGCCTGCAGCACCTGCTTCTTGGCCTGTGCAAAGGTGGTCCCAGTAAACGGGGAGCATGAGGAACAGGAGGACACCCAGGCTCCAGACGTCCACCGCAGGGCCTTCTGTACTCCTCACACTGTTACAGCTTCAGGGCTCAGTAGGGCCAATGCCACAGAGCACGTCCAGCTTCTGTTCTGCTGTGAACCTGCAGAGCAGACCATAGCAGTAGCCCAGGATGCTGGCCACCTGCCTGAACCTGCAGGCCATGGCCTCCAGGATGTGTGCAGAGGCTGACCCCCCCAGTCACAAGCTCCATCACATAGGAAGTGAAAGCGGTGTCATGATTTCCAGCAACCACACCACGTGCGGGTGCTCCACACCCTTCATGATGTGCAGCTATAGGTATCAGTCTGCCTCAAATAAGGTTTTTCAGTAATGATCTGACTTTTGAATAACTCCCTGGATTATTGTACAATCGTGCAGTTGGAGTGGTCTGTCAAAGGTAAAGTAAGTGGAAAAAATTTGTATGTGCAGGTTTGTCTGTTTTAAAGGTTCCTGTCAGTCCTGGTTTTGTGATCCTTTCTCGTCTGTGTCTTTTGTATCTGTTACTGTATCATGTTATCTAAGACATGGGCCACACGGCATTGATCTTACAGGTCGTCTCTTGAGTGGAGAATTCTTGGCTGCATGGGCCACCTATAGGGACAGGCCTATCTAAGAGAAAGAGGGCTTACTGTAACACAGTCTGGCCTTTGAATGGTTTTTCTGGATTATTATACAATTCTGAAGTTGGAGTTAGTCCATCAGGGGTAAAGTATATGAGTGTGTGTACAGGCATTTGTGCAGTTGCATGATAAGGGACCTGAATCGTCAGGAACTAAGTTGAAGGTGCCAAAAGGCACTGACTCTGGTATGCAAGGACAGAAGGATATCAGAAGAAAGGGTTAAAAAAGGTTTAAGGGCTGGGGATATAGCTCAGTTGGTGGAGTGCTTGTCTCACATGGGTTCAATCCCCAGCACAAAAAAAAAAAAAAAAAAAAGCCCAGGAAAACTGCCTGGGTTGTAGAATGACCGAAGAGAACATGGCCTCTGCATGGTCTTCCTGCCCCTTTTGCTCCTGGGGGTGGATAGAGGCTGTGGCCTCAAAGGGTGTGGCAGTAGGTTTCAGCACTGTTAGTTATGACCTGGAGACCAGAATAGTCTCACCTGTTAAGAACTGACATAACACCCCATTTAGCTAGGGGATATTCACTGGGGCAAAGCAATTCATGCTGTAATAGTATGCCATCGAACTGAAGGCCTGGGGAGGCTGGCAGAATAAACAGCTGCACCCAGAAAAGAAAAAGACAGAAACTAAGGCCCACCCTTGTTTTGTAGGCAGCCTCTGCAAAGGGATCTTGAAGGAAGCCCAAAGGAAAGTATAGAAAGGGCCTCCTCCACTGCATATCAATATGCCTAGTATAAGAAAAAGGAGCCTCTGGGTACAATTGACAGCGGGGAACTAACTTAAAGTTGATGGCATCATGATAACGATAAGGCAGACAGGCCAGGCTCAAGCATGTCCTGTGCTATAACCCTGGAAGGGCCACGTGGGAGGGAGAAGATTAAGACACAGTTTTGTATATGCCAGATTGTCTGATCCCTGTCCTGGGATGAAATTTGTTGTGTAAATTAAATGCACTGATAACATTCATAAGGTCTGTTTCAAAATATAAATTTAAGAAAGGGTCCCAAACAAGAAAAGATAAAAGAAAGTTATTGGTATAGAAATATATTTTTGTATGGAAAATTAGAAGGTAAAAGAAATGTTTCTAGATGAGAAAGTATTTTGTCTGGTAAAGTAATATTCTTGGGAGAAAGTCCAAGATGAAAGAGGACAAAACTAAGGATGTAAAGTTGTGAATGTCTAAGTCGCAAAAGGTTTTCAGAAGTTAAAGCTCAAAAAGTTTGTGTTTGTGATTAAATTGACTATAATTATTACAGTCAAAATTATTTTAACTTTAATGTATTTATATGAAGCAAAGTCTAAAACAGTAATCTGCTCTTTCCTATCAAGATAATTTTCTTGTATTTGCTAGGTTTTATTATTTGGGGAAACTAAGTCTTAAAGCATTAGGGTTTGTACCTTTTTTAAAGTCTTAAATGATTACTTTGAAACTGGTTAAACAACTGTTACTTAGGCTATTGCACTATAGTTGACATCCTAAATATATGCAGCTAGGTATATGTATGCATCTGAGAACTATATCTGTCTAAGCCTTGTCTCAGTGTTATGTAAAAGTTTATACTATGAACGTTTATGTAATAAAAACAGCATGATATTTGGCACCAAAACGGACACATAGACCAATGGTACAGATAAAAGACATGGAGACAAACCCACATAAATACAGTTATCTCACACTACACAAAGGCACCAAAAACAATTACTGGAGAAAAGATAGCCTATTCAACAAATGGTGCTGGGAAAAATGGAAAGCCACATGTAACAAAGTGAAATTAAACCTTTATCTCTTACCCTGCATGAAACTCAACTCAAAGTGGATCAAAGACTTAGGTACTAGAACAGAAACCCTGTGACTACAAGAAGAAAAAGTAGGCCCAAATCTTCACCATGTCAGCCTAGGATCTGACTTCCTTAACAAGACCCCTAAAACACAAGAAGTTAAATCAAGAACTGTAAGGGATCCCACAGAAACCACACCAGATACAGGAAATCACATAAGGGAGTTTATTAAGCGAACAAAGTGTCTCCCTGCAGGGTAAGAAAGAAAATGAGAGGAAAAGAAAGGGAATGAGAAAGGGCACATGCTAGAGAGAGTGGAAAGCGAGGAGAATAGAGAAAGTGAGTAGGAGAGAGAGAAGCGTGAGAAAAGATGGCGGGGTAGCTACAGTAAAGCAGTTGAATTCTGCCAGGCTAACAGGGGACCAATATCGGAGAAGGACACTTGCAAGCTGACTGATGAACCAATAGTTAGCTAGGATGTTCACAGACAGTAGTTGGGAGGCAGGGAAATGGCTGCAACAGAAAGGGCGGGGGAGCAGCTTTGTACATTACATTCCCCCGTTTCTGTTTTTATAAGAAAATCTTTTGTTCTCTAGTTCTTTCCAAAGCCTTCTCTCTCCTTCCTGCCTAAGTGACTGGGGCTGGTTTTGCAGGTGAGATGTAAAAAGTCCGTTCTCCTTCCAGACTTCCAAAGGCAGATGGTTTTCATGAACTTCATTTCCTCGATTTGACTCATCCACTATTTCTACACTAACTGCCTGTCCCCAATTCTGACTTCATTCACCCCTCTAATTTTAGGAACTCCACTGCTGTAGGGAAAGGGGGTGATGACCGGTCTGGCTTCCTCAAGCTGGAAGGGGGCAGCGTGGGGCAAGCAGTTTGGAGTTCCCTTTTTAGAAATCTGGTCAATTGAGGGGTCCATGGTAGAAGTCTGGTTGGGAAGAGCAGGTTGTAAAGGCATCTGGGGATGGGTGCTTCTATGAGAGAAGAACAAAAGACATGAGTTCAGAAATGAGATACAATATAAATGTTGCAGAATCTGGAACATGCCAATGAATATCATAAAGATGACAGAGGTCAATAATTTCTCACCAAGGGGTGGAAGAACTGAGAAGTTGTTCCCATAACAAGGCCTAGCAAAGGCTGGAGAGGATAAGGCCTTTATTTGGGAACTTTAACATTGTCCAGGTTATCGGGAATGTAAACACAACATTTAGTAGAGATCTCTATACTTCTGTTACTAGCAAACATAGATTAAGCCTACCTGTGTCTGTAGGCCTTAAACTGACTAAAACTTCTGACTCTGGCAATTTCTCTTGATAGTTATTAGGCACATTTGCCTAAGAATCTCTCTTTTGTAGCTTTTAGTCTTTATTCTAGTGGGCTAACACAAGTGTACATCTTAAGTTACATTTAAGTATTATTTCTTTTAAATGAAATGATTTAATTTTAAATGAAATTATTAATTTTAAATGAAATGAATGATTACTTCCTCCACACCAGGGTATGCAGGACCTTGTGGCAGGGGGACTAGGCTGGGCCAGGGAATGGAAGCAGAAACAGCTGAGTTGAAGTTGGAGGAGGAGGAGGTATTAAGAGGGGGAGAAGAAGGACGTATTTGCAGGAAGAGCATAGAAGTGCAAGAAAGAAGAGACTGAAGATAAGGAATTCCTTTCCATCTGCCCACTTGCTCACAGAAGCTGTGTGCCACTACACAAACAAATTTTGGTGGCTTTAAGTTGAGGGTCGGGCAAAGGGTTCCCAGGGTTGAATCTGTCGGATTGGAGGACCCAGATTCCATGGTGGGGACTGATACAGCCGAGTCTGTGCCCCGGCATCCCAAGGCCACAAAGTAGTCGACTGGAGACGAGAAGGTGGCACATAGATGGTGTCGTCACACAAACATCCATGTGGGGCCAGGCAAAAGCCGAGAAGAGTTGAGGACCTGATATCAGGGTTTTCGATTGTGAATGCGAGTATGAGATGATCCTCAACTCTGAGAGAGAATCTCCACCATAAAATCAGGAATCCACCCAGCATATAAGACCAACTAAGGGGCCAGCTGTGGCTGGGGGTGAATCGGCCTACGGGACTCCGCCTGGGGGACTCACCAATCTGAAGTCTGGTGATGGATGCAGAGCAGAGCGTCCAGGCAGGATGGAAGGTGAGTCTGTGTCTGGGGGGCACTGGGGCTCAGATGGGGTTCCACTTGCTTAAGAGACAGTGGAAGAACCCATCCGAGTCATGGCACCAATGTAAGGGATCCCACGGAAACCACGCCGGATACAGGAAATCACATAAGGGAGTTTATTAAGCAAACAGAGTGTCTCCCTGCAGGGTAAGAGAGAAAATGAGAGGAAAAGAAAGGGAATGAGAAAGGGCATGCGCTAGAGGGAGTGTGAAAGCGAGGAGAATAGAGAAAGTGAGTAGGAGAGAGAGAAGCGTGAGAAAAGATGGCGGGGTAGCTACAGTAAAGCAGTTGAATTCTGCCAGGCTAACAGGGGACCAATATCGGAGAAGGACACTTGCAAGCTGACTGATGAACCAATAGCTAGCTAGGATGTTCACAGACTGACAAGTGGTTGGGAGGCGGGAAAATTGCTGCAACAGAAAGGGTGGGGGAGCAGTTTTGTACATTACAAGAACCAATAAATGGGATGGATTCAAATGAAAAATCTTCTCAGCAAAAGAATCAATAATGTGAAGAGAGAGCCTATAGAATGGGAGAAAATTTTTACCACATACACCTCAGATAAAGCATTAATCTCCACAATATATTAAGAAATAAAAAAAAAAACTTAATACACACACACACACACACACACACACACACACAAATAACCCAATCAATAAATGGGCTAAGGAACTGAACAGACACTTCACAGAAGATACACAATTGATCAACAAATAAGTGAAAAAATGTTCAACGTCTCTAGAAATTAGAGAAATGCAAATCAAAACTACTCTAAGATTTCTTCTCACTCTAGCCAGAATGGCAATTATCAAGAATACAAGCAACAATAAATGTTGGTGAAGATGTGGGAAAAGGTACACTCGTACATTGCTGGTGGGACTGCAGATTGCTGTGACCATTATGGAAAGCTGTATGGAAATTCCTCGGTAAACTTGGATTAGAACCACCCTTTGACCCAGCTATCCCACTCCTCCATTTATACCCAAAGGACTTAAAATCAGCATACTACAGTGACACAGCCACTTCAATGTTTATAGCAGCTCAACTGATAATAGCTAAACTATGAAACCAAACTAAACGCCATTCAACAGATGAATGGATAAAGAAACTGTGGTATATACATATATATATAAAATATATATGTATATATATAATATACATTTATGTACATATGTTTGTGTGTGTGTATATACATATATATATATGATGGAATATTACTCCACCTTAAAGAAGAATGAAACTATGACATTTGCTAGTACATGGATGAAGTTGGAGAATATCATGCTAAGTGAAATAAGCCAAACCCCAAAAGCCAGACTGAATGGTTTCTCTGATACAATAAGGCGAGGGAGGGCAAGGGAAAGGGAGAAATAAAGGTACTTGGGATTAGACAGAGGGTAGTGAAGGGAGGGGAAAGGGTATGTGAATAGGAAGGAGAGTAGAGTGAAACAGACATTATTACCTCATGTACATACATGATGGCATGATTCAACAGTATGTACAATCAGAAAAATGAGAAACTATACTCCACTTATGTATGATTTATCAAAAGGCATAAATGCATTCTACTGTCATGTATAACTAATTAGAACAAATAAAAAAGAGTGATCAAAAAAAGAAAGTTTATATAATTTTATGGGCAAGATAACCAATAAGTGCTCTCCTTTATACATTGTGTCTGACATAAAAGGGTCACACGGTCATTTGAAGATCTGTTTGCTTTGACAAAGTCAATTTCTGTTCATTAACACAGTTTCCTAAATGTATAAGAGTCAAGGCTGTCCTTCAATTTTTGCTAACTCATGCAGGCCTGTGATTATTGTTACCATACACTCTGGATTCTAAATTGTACTTTAAAAGTTAAACTTAGCTGAATGTAAAGCTTAGGAGAGCACTTTGCCACAGTTGGTGTTTTCCAAACTAACATTATCTGTAGCAAAAATCTTGGATTTGTATAGAAGTAACAAATTTGGTGGGTATTTATTCATGTCATTTGATGTTTTATAGTTGGATAAAGTAACCTTGTCAATAAGTCATATACACAATTTTGTGTTACTCTTCACACTGGCCTTGAAATTTAAATGTATTTTTGGAATACAATAAACAGAACCTGATCTGTTGAAAGGTAACATTGTAAAAAAAATGTAAGCTTTCTGCCACTTTTTCTACAAAAAGAAAGTTAACAGCTCTCTGAGCCTTTCTTTGATTCATGTTCAGACTTATGTTGTCTTGTGTTATTTGTGAAGAGCCCCACCTTACCTGAGATAAGGCTCTGCCTCCCACCTTCCTTCATCTTAAATGGCTACAAAATAGGCTAGACTTCAGCTCATTTAAAGTTATGTTCAAAAGATTGATTCTTGTTGTAAAGATTACTATGATCTCAAACAGGGGATATAATGTATACCTAAGTAAAGGTTCAAGATTATAAAAGTCATTTTTCTTGGTTCATAGCCATTACACAAACTGAATATGTTTTTGCTTTGTTAATTTCATTTTGTATTTTCCTTGTAAACTTTATAACTATTGCCTGTTAGCATTTTGCAGGGGTACTGCTTCTTAAAAAAAGGGGGGGGGGGCAAGGAAAAAGCAACCAACATTTTGGCCCTTGTCCTCTAAGGTCATCCAGGCCCCAGAGAACAACAGGACTACCCTCTGGGCCCTGCAACTCTGATGAGTCACCCAATCAGCTGATAAGTGAGATTGAGAGGACCCTAGAGAACAGGAAACCAACCAGTGCACATTCTGCAAAGAGGAAGGTCATTGGAGATGGAAGTATCCCTGATGCTTCCAAGAGAAGCCACATATGGTCAGCAGGACTCTGACCCATCCTGGCAGATGGCACCACTGGTAGAAAAAAGATAAAGGAGCCAAGAGGCTTTGCACATGTTCTCAAGAGTGATCTCTGAGGAATCTCAGTTGACTCTTAAAAAAAGATAGGAACAAGGTCAGTTTTGACCCACTTGGTCTTAAACACCTGGAAGAAGAATATAGCCTACATGTACATTTAAAGGGAAAAACAATGCTTTTTAAAATGTAACTTAAGATGTATGCTTGTGTCAGCCTTACCAAAGGTAAGTAAAGCTGGAGAATATAAAGGAAGGGCTCTTGTGTGAGAGTGCCTAATAATAATGATCACAGAGGACTCTAGAGTCACAAATTTTGATTCTGATCTCATAGACCTACAAATCTTCCTAACTCCTACATTGATAAACTAGATCTGTTTTTCACTGATAAGATTGTGAGTTACTGTCCTCATGGTTTTCAGAGACTGGCTGAAATACTAATTGCTTTTGTGCTGATTGTTTACACAAAAGTAATGCTTTGCTGTCTTATTATTGTCTTAGCATGATCCCTGTCCTATATATGCCTTGTCCAGTCACCTGCCATCTGCCACTGTGGACCTCTGAACTGCTCTGATGCTGAATACCCTGTTCATGTTCCACCTGATAGAGAACAAGGACTTTGGGTTACGTACCCCAATTTTGCCCCCTTTCAGCAGGAATAGGTTTGAAGATGTCATCACCCATTTTTCCATAGAAATGGAACGTAGACATTGACAGTGGGGAAATGTAATGGTGGTCCACTTTATGCTTTGAATATAGCCCTTGCTGCTCTGCCACTACAACTTATTTTTTAAATGGACATGTTTCTTTCTCTTCCTTTCTCCCTGCTCCTCCCTAATCTCTCCCCCTCCCTAATCTCATGTGAAGCAGGATTACCTTTTTTCCCCATCCTAGGCAAAGTTGTCTGTCCCTGAGTGCACATCCACCATAGGAATAAAGTAATCCAGACTTTGGGGATGGTACCAGAAGATCTCAGAAATGACTGTCTCCCAAAGTAACAGTGCTTTACAATTCCAGACAGGGAACACATGGAATATAGCCTTCGAGTCACCTCTTTAAAACTTCCTGTTCCTGCTGATGAGGAGAATCACAGCCTCTGGGACAGGAGTCCCCTGTGTTTCTCCTTTGCTTGCAAAGCAATAAGCCTTCTTTTTCCTTTTTCTCATTGCCAATCCAATGTGTCCACATTTTTGGATTGGAACTGGGGACAAGAAATGATGTTTTGGCAATAATACCACTCTATGCAGAGGAAATAATAAAAGTAATCACGAAGAGGTATGAGAGTGAAATGTGTCTGGGAAAGGGAAGAATTCTGTCTGCCTCCAGCCAAGGATAAATAAAGAGAGGCTGGGTATGATGCTAAGAGGTTTTGGATACAAATGTAATATTTAAGCCTTCTTATATTGAAAGGAGGGAGATCTTGAAGAGTTTTGAGCTGGAAAGTAATATAGTCAGAGCAGGAAACTGGGAGGTTTAATCTGTCTGAATACTGAGACCTGAAGGTAAGACTGTGCTAAGGAAGAACACTGCAAAACAGCTGGAATATTTTTAGTCAGGTGTTAAAGAATACTCTTCAAAAGGTTACATACATGACCTTCGTATAAAAATCAAATAATCATATCAAAGATTTTTTTTTTGCTCTCCTTAGGGAACTAGTAACATGATAAACCTAATTCAAATGATGATTTGAAGAACAGACTTACATAGACAAAAAATGCTGAAATGAATTTATTAATAAATGTGAAATTGGTTAATATCCCTCAGATGATAAGCTATAAATTTGTGTGTTATCTTTCCTCCAAATGGAAATCAGTTGCCTCAAAAACAGTCAAATTTTGCATTTCTCAAGCATCATTTGCATCGCTTCCAGATAAAAATCATTTGCATTGCTATAAATTTTCTACAAGTGAACCAGTAACAAGTAAAATGGCCTGATCAATAGAAAATCAATCAAAGGTTCTACTCTGAATATTGCACCAAGAAAACACTCAATAATCTCTTCTTCCTTTTTTCAAGTTTAGGATGCTTTTTCTTTGTGATTATAAATTATCTGCAAAGATACTTCATCATCCCAGAAAAGACTGTTCTCAAAAGATTTGGCCTGATTATTTAATAGATGCAGAGAGAGTATCGAATAATTGCATGAACTTCCATGAATTTGCTTGCAAATCTACAGCCATGTACTACTGATCAACTATATGATGCAGGAATCTCAAGTTGAACTTGGAAATTTCATGGTATTTTCTCTTCTGCCCTAAAGTATGGAAATGAAGAATCAAGCTTCTCTGCCAGGGAAGGCCCCAAGGCCCCAAGTTTGATCCACAGCACTGAAAAAAAAACAAAAATGAAAATAGGAACAGACAAACAAAAAAGCCCAACCAACCAACCAACCAAACAAACAAACAACATTAAAAAAAAAAAACAAAAAAAAAAAAAAAACAAAAAAACAAGCGAGAGAAGAGAGTGTCTCTACACATCCAGGTCTCCAAGGGCACCCCTTCCAAGGGTGTGGGTCCCTGGCTCCCAGATCGCTCATGCTCTTCCCTGGCTCAGGGGAAGTTTCTCCTCTTGCTACTTTTCTAGGGACTCTGTCCTCTGCCTCTCTCAGACTGGGCTCTTCGTTGAGTTCAAGAATTTCAAACAATCAAGAAGGGCTTTCCACTTCAAGCATATTTTTTTTCTCCCCCTAAAGCACTAAGACAAGAAATATTAACCACCTGGATACCAGGTTAGAACTGGAGGACAGTGGATTTAGGAAGCCCACATATTGATATCTCAATAAATAATCCTGCGCATGGGCTACCCGGGTCAGTACAATTGTGTTAATAGTCCCATCACATCCGTTTTTGACTGTAAAAAGAAGGCATTTACATAAAGACTAAATAATAATTAAATTGCGTCTTGAGTCCAGGGGAAACAATGTCCTCTTAGAGATCCCAAAGCAGCCCCTTTGGGACAGTCTATGGAAGCACCCAGAGCCCCAGTGAGTTCGCTCCTAAGACGATGCCATATGCCTCCAGACAGGGAGCATGAATAAGCAACGGCAAGGGGGTACTGAAAAGAGACCTGGGACCTGGCCGTGTGAAGTGTCGGTAAAGGTCTTGTAGCCATCTAATAATTTCACAACGACTGCTGACGCCAGCACAGCGTTTGCCACTGGGCCTGTGCTTGAAAAAGGGAAAATCTATGTGCATCAAAGGAAGTGTGGTTTGAGCTCTCTCTGAAGCTACACTGATGTCTCTTTTATTCCAGCTCCATCTGTACCCACCTTGCTGTGAAACAGCGTAATTACCCGTGGGTTTCAGAGAGCGGTGATAATTTCCCGCTTTTTCTCAACTCATTTCAGTCAAAATTTTAGCTTGAAATGTTTTCCTTCTCCCTTTGGCAGTAGCTCTCGGGAGTGAATTTTGCTGGAAGCCTTCTATTTTCATCACTCTGATTGCTTTATTTATGTTGCAAATCACTGATTTGATGTTTGGGAAATTGCCATGTTTGGGGCAGCAAAGCTTTTAGTTAATGGATTGATGATTTTTAAACTTGTTTGTAAAATAAATTAAAAAAAATCCTTAAAATTCCAATTCATCATTCCTTATGTTCAGGAGAGCAATAAACAGTAACCCCCCCCCCTTTTTTTTAAATTATTTACTTCAATGCTTGGCATTTAATCAATACTGAAGACCCTATTTATCTAATCTTTATTTAAGAACATCTTGGCACTTGCCTTAATAACCAGGTTTTGTTGTGGGAGAAGAGATGTCTCCAGAGAAGGGTTCAAGGAGTTCCTACAGAAGAGAAGGAATTCAGCTCAGGACCAGCAGGGCTCTTGGCGAGGTGTGGAAAAGACAAAGGCATAGAGGTTTATTTAGGAAGATAGATACACATTCAAGGAGAATGCAGCTATCGGCTATTGGTTATCGGCTGTCGCTAGAGTGAGAAGCAGCCCTGGCTTGGGCTGGGGGTCCTGTATTTATAGAAGGGCTATATCAGGGGCCAGATGGAGGTGCATCCAGGGTGGAGCTGCACAATTTCATGTCAGTTTTCCCTGCACTTGCATATTTCCCTCATTTTATAAGGGCATGTTGCTCAAGATTTACAACTGTGATTTCTGCATCTCAGTGGCTTGTGGGTGTTTCCTTTAAGATTCAGCATCTCTCTCTCTCTCTCTCTCTCTTTCTCTCTCTCTCTCTCTCTCTCTCTGTCCTAAATTCCTATCTCCGTTGTATAAAGCTTCTTCTCTCCAAACTTTTAGCATCTGCTTCCTGAATATCTGATCTTGTCGAATGGAATCCTCTCTTTGGCACTTCCTGTCTGGAAGATGACCAGGGCTACCTCCTCTGAATTGTTGGCAGTGGACAGCATAGAGCATTGTATCATAAAGCCATGTATTCTGGAATGAAATAGAAATCAACCTGCCTGCTGGTCTTGTCTTGACTCTGCCCTGTCTTGTTAAAGTCAACTTGTCTTGGCTTTTCTTGGAATCCATTTGTCTATCAATGAATTAGGGAAGTTGGTTTAAATTATTATAAACTATTTTGTTTGTTGTATTTAAAGTAACAGAGTTCTTCAAATAAAATTTTATTTGACATTCTGAAATATCTTGGTTTTCTATTGCTGTCTAACAGATCATCCCAAAACTTAATGGCTTAAAGCAAAAATAGTAATTTTTTATCTTCCAAAGTTTCCATGAATTGGGAATTTGGGGGTGATCTGGGTAGGTGAGGGGCAAGAATATGCTGCCCAACCACCAGGCATTTTGGCATAAAGATGATTTTAAGTAGAAGGTGATTGAAAAGAAGCAGGTACAAGAGACGCTCTCTGCCCTCTCCGGTTTGCCTAGAAGCGACACATAAATTTACAAAGGTGTTCCCCTCCCCTCTTTACCGGGAAGAACAAAGGCTGATCATTGGAAGTGGGTTTAGACCCTTATCACTCTGGAGAAGGCATCAGAGAAATCTATATAACAAATTTTCAAAGATGCATTTATCTACCATTAATTTTCCATAAATTTGTCTTCCCACAATTTGCACCCCAAAAACTTGAGGTCTTATTCCCTTGTCTTCTCTTCTCTAAACTGTAGCATTCTTTGATGAAGATGATATAAGCTGGAGTCCTAAGTCAGCTCTTTGGGAATTACTGCCCCTTGGGTATCTTCCATGTAAATATGAAGTATAGATGTTAGCACATTCCCATTTGTTCTTCTCTTGTTAATCTCTCTTTTGTTATAGGGGTCTTAGCTAAGAACTCAGAATGGAACAGGGGAAGTTATTTTTTCCTCCCCTATAAAGTGGAAGTCAGATGTCAGCATCTTATAGGGTGAAAGAGACCTGCCCGCAGAGCCAAGTTGGCCATGGGGAATCTGCAACCACTGGTTCTTTGTGATCCAGCAGAAAGCATTTTAATCAAGTCACCCTAGTAGCAAGCAGCAGTTTATTAGAAGGGAAAGGAAAAGGGAAAAAAAGAGACACCCTTAAGAGAGAAAAGGAGAGAGAGAGAGTGAGTCCTCTCAGAGAGCAAAGGGACAATGCAAATGCACCTCTTGCATCCTCTGTTTTTACTGGGGATCCCAGGAAAGTTTCCAGAGAATTTCACCAGGTTCATTTCTTGACTCTGACTGACAGCAGAATTGCATCAGACCTCCAGGTCCCCACAGGCACTCGAGTGAAATACACCATGGGGGAATTTTACTATTATGAAGACAGGTTAAGGATCCAAGGCAGCTCTGTGTCACTTGGCCTGTGCACTGTTTTTATATTTTTTATGGTTGGTGGACTTTGTTTCTTCATGAGTCCTGGTCTGTACTTTGGTCTGTACAAAGGTCAAAAGGCCCCCTGTACTCCTCTTATCAGCAGGGAAGAGTTCTGAGACCTGCATTTTTCCTCTCACAGAAATTGGATTGTTTACTGTGGAATCTGTTAGGTCGGAATTTGGGCGACTATATGAGGGAGAGCAGAGCAACTAAGGCAGAGGACAGTGTGCCACATGGCAACCAATCAAATGGGCAGGATAACTCCACTGACCCCTACCTCCACCTATCACTCAGCAGGACCCGCCCCCAACCCCTTGCCCATTCTGGCCTATAAAAACCCTGGGCAGCCAGGGCCACATTTGATTTTCTCAGGCTCTCTACCCTGACTTGTACCCTGGGGGGTTGGGAATTTCGCCCGAGAGCCAAATTCCAATAAAGCTTGCTTGGGCTGCTTTCTGTCCGATATTATTTGACCACTAGCCATGATCCCGAGCTTACAAAATGTAATACATCCTATTGACTTAAGTCAGGGCAGGACCAGGGTGGCCTTTGGTAAATTGCTTTTTAAAATAAAGTGTGTTGGGGTTCAGCAGAGTAAGCCCAGTTTATAGAGTTATCCCCCAGACTCATGTTCCTGCTGCTCATGTTGGTTTGCTACCTATCAAGCTGGGGTTATTGTCAACTGAGGGCTTGACAGGGCCAGAAAGACAGGAGGACTCCACTTACCCAGCTGGCAAGATGATGCTGAGCACATCTCCCCTTTCCCTAAGCCCACGTGGAGGGGTAGAGATTTTCTTCTAATCATCCCCTGATGCAACTGATCTTTGTCAGTGCCTTGGAGGCATCTGTGTCCCCCCCCCAGCAGTATAAGACTTTCGCTTTCTAGGAGAGAATGGTGCAAGGAGAACAGCTCTATTCTAGACAGTGAAACCAGCTCAGAGAGGTGTGCCGCCATGTTTCTGCTGACTTTGCAACCAGGCTCATGAGACTGGACTTCATTCTCATATCCATACATTACAACGATGGTTGATTCTAGGGGTCAGCGTCGTCGAACTAAGGAATACACAGAGAGCTGGAAAGTATTCCTGGGAATGTCTGTGAAGAGTTGTGGAAAATAATACTCCTAAAAGACAGCTCCCCAAGAAAAACAGAGGGACAGCGTGGCTCAGGAGGAGGAGGGGAAGTTGGTCAAACCTTAAACCTCTCCTAGTGCACCTTTCCCAATAAATTGTCTAATAAACTTAGATCTTTCCCCATCACAAATCAGCCCTAAATGAAGGCACAGCAAATAATGAAACTCTGGGAAACAATGGATCCCAGAATAAGAACAATGAGTTTCAATCTTTTCAACCACTCTTCTAAGTTAAAGTTTTAACCTGTGCAACTAGCTCCTGATGGTCAAAACCGCATGTACACAGCTTCCAATGATTACATCCCTCCATAACTTATGGCCAC
This sequence comes from Sciurus vulgaris, assembly GCF_902686455.1. Classification (NCBI taxonomy): domain Eukaryota; kingdom Metazoa; phylum Chordata; class Mammalia; order Rodentia; family Sciuridae; genus Sciurus; species Sciurus vulgaris. The sequence goes on from NC_136470.1 coordinate 118,961,686, forward strand.
TTTCCCCATTCAGAAAATGGGCCCCAACAGTATCCGAGTCTGCACAGGAATAAAGGCTTCTCTGAATACGTCAAGGTCTGCCTCCCATCGCCTCCCATCCTTTTGAGCTTACAGTCTGTGAGGGTGTTTAAAGGAGAGACTGGCATTTGAATCAGTGTATTAATTAGGAAGGATCTGCCTTTATCCAGGGGCTGGGACAGAATCAATGGACAGAGGAAAGGTGAATTCACTTCCTCTCCTGGAACTGAGATGCCCATTTCTCCTGTCCTGGGTGTCAGAATGCCAGGTTCTTGGGCCTTTCAGACTCTAGGACTTGACACCAGTGCTCCCCAGTTCTCAGGCCTTGGGTCTTGGGCTGAGACTTACAGACACTACCAGTTTCCCTGATTTTCAGATTTTGAACTTGAGCTGAACTACATCATCAGCTTGCAGATAGAATATCGCTGGACTTCTTCAGCTTCTGGGATCACAAGAGCCAATTCCCCAAATAAATCCTCTCTTCTATATCTGTCTATCACTTACCTATGAATCATCCACCTACTATTGAGGGAGATGTAGAAGGGCCTTGGCAGCCAGGCCAAGATGGTGAGTGAGGAGGTCAGGGACAGGGTCAGAACAAAGGAGCATGGAGAGGATCTTTTACTGAGTTCAACTTCCTGCTTGGTGAAAGTGTTTGTAGACACAAGCAGGGGACCCAACCAGATAGACATGTCCACACTCACACTCCTAAGCAGGGGATCCAGTAGATAAACTAAAATACATGTGTGGACACAAGAGGCACCAATCAATAAAAATGAGAAGAGCGTAGACCAAGAGTGTAATGTACAAAGCTGTTCCCCTGCCCTTTCTGTTGCAGCCATTGCCCCGCCTCCCAACTACTGTCAGTCTGTGAACATCCTAGCTAGCTATTGGTTCAATAGTCAGCTTGCAAATATCCTTCTCCGATATTGGTACCCTGTTAGCCTGGCGGAATTCAACTGCTTCACAGTAGCTACCCCGCCATCTTTTCTCTTGCTTTTTCTCTCCTACTCACTTGCTTTCTCTCTCCTCCTCGCTTTTCCACTCTCTCTAGTGCGTGCCCTTTCTCTTCCTCTCATTTTCTCTCTTACCCTGCAGGGAGACACTTTGTTTGCTTAATAAACTCCCTTATGTGATTTCCTGTGCCCGGTGTGGTTTTCATGGGATTTCTTACAAAAAGGAAATAAGGGAAGGAGGAAATTCCAGACACCATAAGAAGAACAGGCCAAAACTCCACCACCAGACTCCTGGCCAGGGCCCCTTCTCTTTGGAGAAGTCTGTTACTGTCATTTTTACAATGAACCTGCTGCTTGCTGCTACTCTGTATCCTGTTCTTCAATTCTTTGCTGAGAGAAGACAATGAACCCAGCACCCCCAGATGGTAACACTATCGTCTATCTCCTATGAGTTCTCTGGACCTCCCTGATGTATATATACATCACTGGGTAAATTTGGGGCATTTTCTGCCCTGAAACTCTGAGAAAATTGGGATCTACATGATGGGCAGAGGAGGCAATTCTTTGTTTAGATATCCCATTAGTTTGCTGTTTTGTTTTAGAAAAGTCCTTATCTGATTCATGGGGCTTGCAAATATTTATCTTCCTGCACATCTCACTATGAGCCTCTGGTATCCCTTTTCTAGTTGACTTAGGGAAAGAGAAAATTGTGAAGGATTTCGAATTCTTGAAGAGGAAATGTAATCTACTGTAAGGCCCCCCAAAAAGGAAACCCCAACTCTGTCCCATGGATGGACGGCAACCCCAATCAACCGCAGGAGGCGTCACTTGATGCAAACCGCAAGAGGTGTTTATTCCAGCGCGCTGGGACCCAACTCGAGGAGTCGAGTCCCTAGCAGAAAATCTTGTAGGTTTATAAAGGCAGAAACCACACATCGGGAGGGGTCGCACATGAAAGGGAAAAGGGGGACAAAGCTGCCGGGAAATTTCAAAGGGGGGTCTGGGTTTGCTGATAACATACAACATGTTTCACAGTGTTTTACAACAGGGCGTAGATTCTGGTCAATAGTTTCTGGTAATCATTCTGTTTGATCACTGTCTGGCTATCTGGCTCAATTTACCCTTTTATTCTCTGTTTGGGGCTATTTCTTGGAACAGCTTTAAGGAATTTGTTCCCATTCCTGGGAGGGTGACCTTAGGGAGTTGAGATGACTGGGAAGGTGACCTCAGACAGCTTAAAAAAAATGTCCATTCTTTCACTACCATCTGCTAGGCACCTTCTCTGTTCCATTTATGATGGTTTTTCTGTTGCCAAAATCTCAGTCCTCATTCCTGATGTCAATCCAATAATGAGGATGCGATTTTGAGAAAAAGGAAAAAGAAGGTTTATTGCTTTGCTAGCAAAGGAGAAACACAGGGGGACTCCTTCACCAAAGGCTGTGATTCTCCCCATCAGCAGGAACAGGGGGCTACATTCTGCTGAAGTTGTAATTCACTTGTTAATTCGAGAGATAGTCATTTCTGAGATCTTCTGGTACCATCCCCAAAGTCTGGGTTACTTTGTTCCTATGGTGGCTGTGCACTCAGGGAGAGATAGCTCTGCCTAGGATGGGGGAGAAAGGTACTCCTGCTTTCCCTGAGATTAGGGAGGGGCAGAGATTAGGGAGGAGCAGGGAGAGAGGAAGAGAAAGAAACATGTCCATTTAAAAAATAAGTTGTAGTGGTAGAGCAGCAAGGGCTATATTCAAAGCATAAAGTGGACCACTGTTACATTTCCTCTTTAGAACTCTCTTGTGAGTTCAGGATAGGAAGGAGACAGGCATCAAGAAGTGGCTCACCTGATGGATGCTGGGGGTAGGCTTTGGACCCAAGTTTGTCTTGCCTTTCCATTATGGACTGCTGCTCCCTATACCTTGGGAAATTAAATTAAAAGGTGGATTAGGCTAGTGTTTACTGTGAGCAGTGGGGTGTAAAAGAACCCAGGGGCCCATCACAGCTGCTTCTCCTCTCCCAGGCCTCTGTCACTGCAGAGACTGGCAACCAGGGGAGAGGTTCTGCTTTGAGGGGGGGGGGGGGGTGACCCAAGAAGGTCAAGCCCTTTCCCCACGCCCCTGCCCCCAGCAGCACAGAATCACTGAGCAAGTTCACTTCTAGGCAGGGTTGGGAGGGCCTCCTTGTCTGGCTTGGAAGGCCTTTTGGGGGATGTGGTCTCACTGGTGGACAGTTAATAACTTCCCCTAGCTTTCCTCCCTCCAGGTGGCTCCTCTACAGAGGTTTTCATTAGCATGCAGAGCTTAATCTCATTAAGTATTGATGTCAGCAGCATTTATTTTTACTGCAGTTGGAGAAGGGAAAAGGTTAGGTTCTTGTGGAGCCCATTCATATGCATGACTCCCTCCAGCCCCAGCAGCTCTTTCTTAGGCTCCCCCTCTCTTCTCAAAAGCACTGGGAAACCTTGAAGGCTGCAGCCTAAGAAAAGGGGGAGGAGGCACCAGCCCTGGGCCTAGAGGATCCTCCTCCCTTCCTCCTACTCTTTGCACACACACTCACATGTCCCAGGGTGGGTCAGCTCCTCTCCTTTTAGTAGGTTAAGAGATTCGTTGGGAGGAAGTCCTGGCTCTGCAGGTCTTGGATCCTTGCTCTGCTAGTGCAGAGACGGTAGCGTAGACATGAGCAGAGGCCGCACAGCTTTGTCTCCAATCAATCTGACCCAACACCACCAGGATGTCTCATGTTCTCCAATACCCTGGCCTCCCCTTATCTGGGGGTGTTGAAGCCAGAATTGGGGACAGGCAGTTAGTGTAGAAATAGGGGATGGGGCAAATTGAGGAATTGGAGGCCTCTGGAAGTTGGAGTCTGCCCCTGGGAGAAAGGAATGTCAAGGATCTCCAGAGCCCATTGATTACCAAATTTACCTGCCCTTATCAAGGACGGAAGGGAAGGAGCTGCTAATTAAGGCCCTCTGGGCCTTTACCTGGCTGAATCACTTTGGCCCTCCTCCTGCCCCACCGCTTCTCACTTTATGCATCTCACCTGCAAAACCAGGCCTAGTCACAGGCAGGAAGGAGAGATAAGCGGGGAGAGAACTGGAGAACAAGAGACCTTAACCTATAAGAGATGTAGGGTGCGCTCACTTCTTGGGACTTCAGAACATCAGCCATGGCCCCCTTCTCTCCCTTTGGAGAAGTCTGTACTATTACTACTTTTAAATAAAACCTGCTCGATATGCTTGCCTTGGAGAGCTTCTCTAGTGTTCAAACTTCAACAATAGAGGGAGCAGAACTCGTCACCGGTAAACGATGGTATCAGTGTCACACAAGAAATCCCCGCCCCCCCCCCCCAAAGGGTCCAGAGGAGTACCTACCTGAACAGAAGGGGGAGGTTGACTCAGGACTACTGGGTTTTTGGCATAAATGACAGAAAAGAATTTCAGTATGCCCCAGTTAGAGGCACAGGCAGAGGTTTATTTAGGAAAGCAGAGGCAAGTTCAAGGGAGAATGTGGGCTAGCTTGAGAGTGAGTAGTGGCATCTCATCGGTGTGCGGTGTTGATGTTCACGGAGGGATGGTTGCTGGAGGCTGGACTAGGGGTGGAGTTGGGGCAAAGGAAAGCAACTGCGCCAGTTTCCCTTTTTGTGGACGTGGGCATGGTCAAGGGTGCTGGCCAAGAGCACAGAGCTAGGTTGCTCAGGAGTTGCAACTGCTGGTGGTGTCCTCTATTTCAGTGAGTATGTAACTCTTATGTATGAAGCGGATTAGACCACGACACTTTGTTGCCAAGGGAATAGATATAATATTATTAATAATAATTACCATTATATATGCCAGACACTTCACCTGCATTAACTAATTTTAGTTCACACAATTACTCTCTAAAGGAGAGATTTTTATCTGCTTTTCAAAGATGTAAAGATTCAGTCCTTTACTTGAGGTCACCAACTGGAAAGCAAAGGATTCCTACGAGGTTTGCCCTCTGTACTGTGTGTCTTCCTGTCTGTCCACACGAGACCAGGAAAGAGATGAGAGAGGTGGATTTTCCTGCAGCAGATGCTGAGCTGGACTTTGGAGCACAGCATGCTTATTAAAGATGAATACCTCTAGAAGACAGGGGCAGAAAGAGGGATGGGACAGAGGAAGGTGAACAGAGATGCAGATTGACGAGGCTTTGGAAAGCCCTATGGGGCACTGTGGACCATCTGTGACATCAAAATTGGGTGTAGGCAATAAAGAAACAGTTTTTGGTATGGTAAAACTGAACCTATGTTATCATGGGATAAAGATTCAGGGATGTAGTCTCAGGAACTATATTTGGCTCAGTATCAGAAACCATTCTTTTTCCCAAATCACTTTGGGATTGGATTTTGCTCTCCCACAAACAAACTGACCCTGGAGGTCATGAGTATGAGATTTCTGCACATGAGTCTGTGATATCACAAGAGCTCTTTCCTCTTCTTTAGTGTAACAACTCCCTCTTTGACCAAATCCTCGTCAGGCTTCTTTAAGCCCTTTTTGACTGGGCTTCGATTTGGGTCCCCATCCTATCTTTGATGTGCCCAGTTCAGTCTGTAATGTATAAAGCTGCTCCCCTGCCCATTAGGTGCAGCCATTTCCCCACCTCCCAACCACTTGTCAGTCTGTGAACATCCTAGCTAGCTATTGGTTCATCAGTCAGCTTGCAAGTGTCCTTCTCTGATATTGGTCCCGTTAGCCCGGCGGAATTCAACTGTTTTACTGTAGCTTCCCCGCCCTCTTTTTCCATTCTTCTGTCTGTCCTACTCACTTTTCTCTATCCTCCTGGCTTTCCACTCTCTCTAGCTCACGCCCTTTCTTTTCTTTTCTATTTTCCTCTCATTTTCTCTCTTACCCTGCAGGGAGACACTCTGATTGCTTAATAAATTTCCTTATGTGATTTCCTGTGTCCGGCGTGCTTTTCGTGGGATTTCTTACATCTGGTGCCATGACTTGGGATGGGTCCTTCCACTGTCATGAGTGGAACCTCATCCAAGCCCCAGTGCCCCCCGGACATGGCTCCACCTTCCATTCTGCCTGGTAGCTCTGCTCTGCATTTATCACCGGACTTCAGGTTGGTAAGTATGCTGGTTTATCTGCTGGGTTGATTCCTGATTTTATGGTGGAGATCTCTCTCAGGGTTGAGGCTCATCTCGTTCACACTCGAAAACCCTGATATCAGGTCCTCAACTCTTCTCGGCTTTTGCCTGGCCCTGCATGCTTGTGTGACGACACAATCAATGTGCTGCCCCTCATCTCCAGCCCAGTACTCTGGCCTCGGGACGCCCTGGCCACAGACTTGGCTGCATCAGTCCCACCATGGAATCTGGGTCCTCCAATGTGGCAGGTTCCACCCTGGGAACCCCTGGTACTTAAAGCCATCAAAATCCGTTTGTGTAGTGGCACACAGCTTCTGTGAGCGAGCGGGCAGATGGAAAGGGATTCCTTATTTTCAAGTCTTTTCTTTCTCACTTCTTGGCTCTTCCTGCAGGCTCAAGCGCCTCCAAACCTAAATTAAGAGGAACATTTTAGCCTCTTTCAGATTCAGATCTCAGTCAAGGCTTACATTGAAATGTAAATGGAAAAGGCGCTGTGGGAAACCAGTCTGAAGCCCAAGGAAAAAAAGTGTCCGTTTTAAATTTCTCCTGGGCTACAACTCAGAATTCTTTTCTCCCTTTCACCTTTACTTTCCTTCTCATTTTCTCATGCTTTAATTAATGACCATTATCATTTTTCTTCTAGGACTTTTGTTTTTCTTAAATGCTATATTTTTGAGCTCAAAATTTTGATCCTACATACCTAGGTTAATGATTTTTGATCAGTTTTTTTTATCCAACTCTAGAGTTATTTTTGAACATCCGTTAGATTGCAATGGAGATAAATATTACAAGGCCTTTGCTTTTGTGTTAAATATAAGCGCACATAAAAATTAAAATTTAAAAAATGGATCAAATATTTTTAATTCACGTGATTTAAAAAGGTTCAATTTAAATTGGGTAAACTAATAGAAGTAAAATGTCCTTAAAATTAACTCACAAGTCTCTAGGTGGTCAAACTAATAAAATGTTAATGTTTATAAAATGTCTAACATCAATTTTTCTAGGACTTTTCTTCAACAGGAAAGAGACGGCAAATACTGTTGGTACACTTGTCTGATATCTTGGTTTTTCTACAATAAGATGAGTGAATTAGAGTCGACATGTATGGGATTACTCGAATGTGTTTGTTAGAGACATCTGATTAATTTATAAAGTTATTCCATGGAGTAACATACTTAAAAACATTATTCTTTGTATATTAAATGTGTTCATAGTTTCCAGGTATACAAGCCTTTAGAGCAGAAAATTTATCAAGCTGCTGCTCTCCAAATTAAACTTGTCTGTAATGGTAAACCTAACATTTAATGTTCTATTATAGGACCTGTCATCAATAGGGTAAAATGACATTTAAGAAAGAGTGTAATGCGCAGTAGCAAAAATGGGACAACAGTGACTGAGATTGGGGTCTCTGATGACCTCATGGCTGTGGCATGCCTGGTGCCTGGGAGTGCTCCTGTGCAGGGGCACAGGATGCCTAACTGCTGTGGCAGTGCATTGATCTCAGGCACACAGCTCCTGGGCAGGAAGGAATTCTTTTGCTAGGTAACCAGTGTTTCATCAGCTCCCTTCTCTGGTTCCTGCCCACCTACAGTAACTTTGGAACCTAACATTGCACATATATAAAGATTGCTGACATAACTCTTTAGATCTGCATTTCCATCAGAGAACAGAGCTCCATCTGATCTCAGCTTAATCTTCAAAATCTGTGTTTATAACCCTTTATTTTCTAATACTCCTTTGCCCCTCACTGAAAAGCCCCACGTTACCTGAGATAAGGCTCTGCCTCACAACCCTGCTACACATTACAATGGCTCCAAAGTAAGCCTGACTTTAACTCATTTAAAGTTGTGTTCAAAAGTTTGATGTTTGTTGTAAAGATTACTGTGATCTCAAACAGGAACTCAGCCAAAATTCAAGATAGCTATTGCACAAACTGAATGTTTTACTGTTGGTGATTCCATTTTGTATTTTCCTTGTAAACTCTAATTGTTGCCTGATCAATATTTTGCAGAAGTATTGCTTCAAGAGCGAACATCATAAATTAACTTGGAATAGTAAACCATAACCTATAGGACAAATAATGTAAACCCCAATTAGATAAAAGGGGGTAAATAACTATAAAGTTATAGACATTGAAGCTAAAGCCCAGTACTCTTACTTTATGACTGGTGAGATTGGCTTGCTTGATGGTTAAGATCAAACTTAGAGATTGAGATTAAACACAGAGGTCAAGAAAAGTCCATATTTGGGTCTTGCCCTCAAAGTCAGCCTGAACCCAGGGAACAAGAGGACTTCTCCAAGGAGCTTTGCAACTCTGGGTCACACAACCTCCTGACCAAGGAGATTGATGAGACCACTAGAGAATGAAAAAATCACTCAGTGCATCTGCTGCAGAGGAGGGTCATGGAAAAAGGGAGACATCCCTGGTGCTTTCAAGGAAAGCCACCTCATGGAGGAGACCCTGCCTAACCAATGGCACTAATGGAGCTAAGACGCTGCTCTTAAGTTCTCTATGAGTGAACCCTGTGGGAACTCAGCTGACTCTTTAACAGACAGGAACAGGTCACTTTGACCAGCTTGATCTTAAACACCTAGCAAAACAGTTAAAACCAAATATAGCCATTCTTGGGCATTTCAAAGATATAATACTTAAATGTAACTTAAGATGTACACTTGTGTTAGCCCACTAGAATAAAGACTAAAAGCTACAAAAGAGAGATTCTTAGGCAAATGTGCCTAATAACTATCAAGAGAAACTGACAGAGTCAGAAGTTTTTAGTCAGTTTAAGGCCTACAGACACAGGTAGGCTTAATCTATGTTTGCTAGTATCTCTACTAAATGTTGTGTTTACATTCCTGATAACCTGGACAATGTTAAAGTTCCCAAATAAAGGCCTTGTCCTCTCCAGCCTTTGCTAGGCCTTTTCAGTTCTTCCACCCCCTGGTGAGGGATTATTGACTTCTGTCACTTTCATGATAGTCATTGGCATGTTCCAGATTCTGCAACATTTATATTTTATCAATCTCATTTCAGTGCTCATGTCTTTTGTTCTTCTCTCATAGAAGCACCCATCCCCAGATGCCTTTACAACCTGCTCTTCCCAACCGGCCTTCTACCATGAACCCCTCAATTGACCTGATTTCTAAAAAGGGAACTCCAAACTGCTTGCCCCACGCTGCCCCCTTCCAGCTCGAAGAAGCCAGATCGGTCATCACTTCTTTTCCCTACAGCAGTGAAGGAGTTCTTAGTGTTAGAGGGTGAATGAAGTCAGAATTGGGGACAGGCAGTTAGTGTAGAAATAGTGGATGAGTCAAATCGAGGAAATGAAGTCCATGAAAACCATCTGCCTTTGGAAGTCTGGAAGGAGAATGGACTTTTTACATCTCACTTGCAAAACCAACCCCAGTAACTTAGGCAGGAAGGAGAGAGAAGGCTTCAAAAAGAACTGGAGAGCAAACGATTTTCTTATAAAAAAAGAAATGGGGGAATGTAATATATAAAGCTGCTCCCCCACCCTTTCTGTTGCAGCCATTTTCCCCGCCTCCCAACCACTTGTCAATCTGTGAACATCCTGGCTAGCTATTGGTTCACCAGTCAGCTTGCAAGTATCCTTCTCTGATATTGGTCCCCTGTTAGCCCTGAGGAATTCAACTGTTTTACTGTAGCTTCCCCGCCATCTTTTTCCATTCTACTGTCTGTCCTACTCACTTTTCTCTATCCTCCTGGCTTTCCACTCTCTCTAGTGTGCGCCCTTTCTTTTCCTTTCTATTTTCCTCTCATTTTCTCTCTTACCCTGCAGGGAGACACTCTGATTGCTTAATAAATTTCCTTATGTGATTTCCTGTGTCCGGCATGGTTTTCATGGGATTCCTTACACAGTCCTTAGCAAGAATCTTGCTAGTCAGTTTGGAGAGAATCCCTTGATATCTGATCAAGTTCTCACCCCACCTTCAATGCCTCAGTCTTAGGCCCATTTAACAAGAATCCTCCTACCTTGCTGCTTTTGGTTAGTGAGTTTCTACCCATGGATCCTTCCTCCTGCTCCTTGGCTGGAATTCCCATGTGCCCTGCTGTATTTGGAGTTACGTCAGTTCTCTCTCCACTACTGCAATAGTTTTGAATAAAGTTTTTCTTATTGTTTTAATAAGCGTTAAAATATTTTTTTTTTCCTTGAACAGCTCCTAGTCTCTGTTGTCAAAGTCCCCTTGATTTCTGCTGAAGCTCCATCTATTACATTCATATTTCAGGAAGGATGTAGAAGCAAAGGAGAAGGGTTAAGAAACTGTGTGCTCCACTGAACCAGGCTCCTTGAAGAACACAACCAAACACACCTGCCGATATTTTATAGTCACTGCCAATTGCAAAGGAGGCAGGGAAATCCAATATTTTTTAGTTGTGTGATTTTTACCTCTAAATTGGTGTGCTGTTAGTGACAAAGAAGAGAGCTGATGTTGGGGAGGCTGCCAGTGGTCCCTGACACAGACCTGGACCCAGATATACCCATGTACTTGGTCTATTTACAGTTTACACATGTTGAAATCTTCTAAATTTATACTTTTAGAGGGAAAAATCCTTCTAACTCATGAAATATCTTCCCCCCCCCCCCAATGTTTTCAAAGCAATTAAAAAAAAATTTCAGTACTGGGGATTGAACCCAGGGATGCATTACTACTGAGTTACATCCTCAGCCCTTTTTAATTTTTATTTTGAAACAGAGTCTCACTAAGTTTCTGAGGATGGCCACTAATTTGTGTTCCTCTTTCTTCAGCCTTCTGGGTCCCTGGGATTACAGGCATGCACCACCGCACCTGGCTTCAATTCAGTTTTAAATAATGGTTTGTACAGAGGGATCTTGCTACTCCTCATTTTGAAGTGATGTGTGCACTGTTAAAGTGTGGTCTCAAGACAGCTCTTCCAGGTCACTAAGTGGTTTGTCTCATCTTTTGCTTGTCTAATATTTTAGAAGAGGGTACAGTTCTGACTTTAAAGAGTGTGGGTTCTGGAGTCTGCTTGAGTTTCAATCCAACTGTGTCACCAATAACTTTGTAAATTGGGGTAAATTACTTAAGCTTCAGGCCCCTCATTTACGCAGTGGGGAAATATAAGACCTTCATTGTGCAATCATCGAGATGAAATGAGGTGACTCATATTGACATGCTCTCCATATGAGGAATGTCACAGAGGGAAACTGGTTAGGGAAAGTGTGTTTGTGTTCCATTTTCTTTCTAAAGCAGCCAGGATCTAGTGTTCAGACATTTGCGCCTTCTCTTTTCAACAGCATTTTAACAGCATTTTCAATAGTATTTGCAAGTTATACATGGATGTTTGTTGTGATACAAACCAAATAGCCTTTCCTTTGCCTTTGATTCTGCTCTTGTTGCAAATAGCACTGTTTGAAACAGAATGATATCGTATGATTTAGGACAGCATCTACTTTTGTATTTGGAAATTGTAAACAAAGAACAAAGGACAATGTTATTACTTATTCTGCATTTGTAGCATGTCCATTGCTGGTGGCTATGCAGATTTAGGGCATGCAGTCTCTATGTAAAAACTTCTACATTCTCAACTGTGAACTCTATAATTGCCTGAACTATAAATAATTCCTTCTGTGAAAGGAGTGATACAAAAATGTGTTTTGCAGTTTATCAAGTAATAATTTTATAATTAAAATTTTGTTTAGCAAATTATTTAATAATTCTTTAGTAATCATTCTTGTAGCTACTTCATGGTAATCTTAAAAGCTCAATATGGTGACATTTAATTTTATAAAATAGAGAAAAACCGGTACTCTACATAAATGATCTTCCTTAACTCTTTTGTTTGGGGGAGATACCAGGGATTGAACTCAGGGGCACTCAACCAATGAGCCACATTCCCAGCCCTATTTTGTATTTTATTTCAAGACAGGGTCTCACTGAGTTGCTTAGCACCTTGCTTTTGGTGAGGCTGGCTTTGAACTCTAGATCCTCCTGCCTCAGCCTCCTGAGTCACTGGGATTACAGGAATGTGCCACCACAACTGGCCTTCTTTAACTTTTACCACAAGTGAAGGGAGAAGATATCAGTCTTCCCAGCCTCTGGGATCATCATGACACAGAGGCACAGAGAGGTGAAGTTACTTGCCCAAGGTCTCACAGAATTGTGATTTGAAAACAGATTAATCTGAGGATACAACCCAGTTCTGTGTACAGCAGCATACCACTTCTGATTTCACCGGGGCCTGTCTCAGCTTCCTCCCTCTTAATCCACTTTTGCCCTGGGGCTTCTCCAACCCCCTTGACGTGCTTTTTTATCATATTTTTAACGTGTGGGTAAATGTAAAGGGTGATTTCTAAGAAGAAAGCAGGACTCTCTCTCCCTCTTGTGTTTTCACTCTCTCCACCCACCTCTTACACACACTGATGATTGTTATGGGTGAGTTTTTCTTTTTGCATGCTGATAAAATTATGTAAAAGAACAGAGAAAATTTTTTTTTAAAGAAGTACAGTCAATTCTTGTTATTTGTCGCGTTCATGGTCCACAAAACCGTCGATCCTCCTACTTCAGCCTCCCGAGATGGGATTAGAGGCGAGAGCCACCAAGCCCAGCCATGTATTTCTGTTTAAAGAAAAGTTGGTTCATTAATGTTGAACTCACAGTCAATGGCACTATAACTCATGCCTGTATTAAACTAACATACGTATTTCTTTCTCTGAGGCACATCAGCAGCTATCTTAGACCGAGGACCACTGGAGAGCATTTAAGCACACTGCTTGGGGCCAATTTCTACAGCAGCATCACGGAGAAAAGCACATACACGTGGAAATGTCCTAAATCGAATGGAAACAGCCTTGTTCCCAGAATGAGGGCGGAATGAGGCGGCAGAGCACCCCCTAGCTCGACCTCAGGGTTTTGCGCTGGGAATGTGCGCACCTGGTGAGGCAAGGCTTTTGCTTTGCTGCTGGGGAGGCACGCTTCAGCAGTGACCTTGAAAGCCTGTGACTATCGGCCTTGAGGTTGCCTTGACATTTGGTGCACATGCAACGACAAGTAACAGAATCTTTGGATAGTGAGAATCAACCGTCAGGTCCGAGTTTTCACATTAGCCACTTTGCATCAAGAGTTGGCATCTTTTATCCAAATTTTATTTCTACCATCTGTGACATTGTTCGGTCCCTTCTTCCTGGATTCCCCCCTATCATGACCTTACCTAGACTGCAGGTCAGGAAGGAACTGGGATGAGCAGACCAGGAGCAAAGCCAGAGTGGAGGATGCTGGGCAATCAGGCTTTTGCTTTTGTTTTTCAGAAGAAACTACATATTAATCATATTTTCTGCAGGCTAACAACTAAAGAGGCATAAGACAAATATTCGAGATACAGCATTAATAGAAAAGGGAACATAATGAATGTATCCTTCCCCAGGCTTGTGTGGACGGAAAAGAAAAATGAAAAGCTCCCAGAGTGTGAAGCCATGCGGTGCCCCAGGGGAGTCTCAGATCTTAGAGCCAACAATTCTTCATCTGTTTTTTAAAGAAGTCTATATTATTTGCCAGATTTGGTGGTGCTGGCCTATAATCCCAGCAACTCGGTGCCTCAATTAAGTCACTCTGCAGATATTTATGGGTGGTGCCGGGCATCTAGGGCAGGGCACAAGACAAAGTCCCTGGAGGAGCCCTCGATGTACAAGGAAGCAACAATGTCACCCAAGAAGGGCATGATGAAAATAAAAACTGGTTAAGTGCTGGAGAGCCAGGAAGCCGGAGCCCCGTCCAATGGTGTGTCAGGCACCAGCTCTCTGCAGAGGCGATGGTGGGGAACTGTAGACCTCTCTGACTAGTTTTCTAATAAGGAAACTGGTGCAAAAGAAAGACAGACACATTAACCATTGGTGGAGGCAAACAAACAAACAAAGAAACAACAACAACAACAAAAAAAAACCCAAAAAAAAGTGGGCATATCATTTTTTTTCCTTTCTATTCTCCATTTTACAAATTTTCTATAATTTAATTTACAAATAATAACTTTTATTGGCATCAGATCTGCTATTTTGCCGCCGCCATTATTCTGCCTCCCCCACATCACTTTTAAACACAGATTGTTAGCCCGCGAACCTCCTAGTCAGTCATTTATCTGTTGCTATTAGCCAGCAAAATTCCACTACTTAAGAATAGCTCCCCCGCCATTTTCTCTCTCTCTCCTCCTGTCTTTCACTCTCTCTCCTCCTCACTCTTGCTCCCTCTCTTGTGCGTGCTCTCTCTCTTTCTCTCTCTTACCCTGGGTCCAGACACTCTGCCTGTCCACTTAATAGAATCTCTTGCGTGAGTTCCGGCGTCCAGAGTGGTTTCTGGGTGCTTTCAACTTTAATATTGAGACAGGATTTGGCTTACGTTGCTGAGCTGGCCTTGCACTTGTAAGCCTCCTGCCTAGGCATCCTGCATGGATGGGATTACAGGTGAGCACCACAGAACCCAGCAATCATGACTTAAAGAAAAAGAGAGAGAATTGTTTGTTGAAAGACCTAACCCACCTCTTAGGCATAGCATGGCTGCCACACTCTGGAAGATTTTTGTTTTCCTTTCTTTTCCATCCACACTAGTCTGGGGATGGAGTAGGTCTCAGACAAGAAACATTTTTATTTGGTTGAAAACTTTGATCCTGGGGCACCTGTCGGACAACACTGGAGTGGGGTGAACTCAGTGATCATCTCAGAAAAGAAAAGGGCTTTCTGGGAAAGGTTTCAGCCCCTGCTGCTTCCGGGGCCTTCTCAACAGTCCTCTGGCAGTGTGAACTCACCTGGCCTTCCCCTCCCTCCAGCCCGGGCTTTATGTCTGTTGGAGTGAATGCCGGAAGTTGGCACAGGCCCTGACATTTCAGGAAAGGTCTCCTATCCCCGAAGGCATTCCCTGAAAACTTTGCCTACTCCCCAAGTGCCCCCAATCCAAAGAAATGCTAGTTTGTAGGTGAGGGCATTGGAGTTCATTTGAAGCCTTGCAGCTTCTGCCTTTTCTTGGGTGGAGACGCCCTGTCACCGGGGACAGGGCCGGAGTGGAGAGGCAGGAAGCCTGGCAGAGCTGGCTGGAATGGCCTCCTCGCCACTGCATGCGGATTCACCTTTCTGTGTCCAGCCTTTACTCGTGAGCTCCAGGGCAGGTTGCTCACCAGCATCCTCTACTTTTGACCCCCCTGGGCAGGATGCTTCTGGATTGTTCCTGCTGCAACTTGTGGAAGCCAGAGCCAGGAGAAAGGGAGTGCCTCCCTGGGTTGGTTTTCTAGGGTTGCTCCAACAAATTATCACACACAATCCTAGGGCACAAAAGTCTGAATCAAGGTATTGGCAGAGCTGGGCTTCCTCTGGAAACTCTGGGTGATGTGTTCCTTGCCTCTTCTGGCTTCTGGCAGCTGCCCACATTCCTTGGCTTGTGGCTGCATTGTTCCAATCTTGCCTTTGAGGTCATTTGCCTTCTCCTCTACAGTCTGTGAGCTCTCTGCCTTCTTAGCAAAATACACATGATTACATTTCAGACCTTCCTGGATAATCCTCAAATTCCTTCATTCAATCACATCTGCAGAAGTCTTTTTGCCATGAGAGGTAGTGTTCACGGTCCCAGGGTTTAAGGCATGCACATCTTTTCTGGGCCGTTATTCTGCCTACCACCCTCCCTGTTGTGGTGTGGAGAAGAGGGCTCTCCCCAAAGCACCTGTGTTAATTTGGGAATATTCCGAGGTAAAATGATTAGAATATGTAATCAGTCCATTCTAGCTTGAATGGACTGGCAGGGTAGCAACCGTAGGCAGGTGGGTGGTGGCTGGAGGAGGTGGTTGTGCCCTGGAGGATTCACCTTCACTGAAGTCCTTCTGCTTTCTCTCTCTGCCTCTCAGCTGGCAAGAGCTCAGCAGCGCTCCTCCACCAAGCCCTTCTGCCACCACGTTCTACCTCATCTTGGGCCCAGAGCGACAGGGTCAGCTGACCACAGACTGAACCTCTGAAACCATGGGTCAAAACAAACCTTTTCTCCTCTAAGTCGTTCCTGGCAGGTATTTTGGTCACAGCAATGCAAGGCGGACTAGCATACTCCATGAGAAAGAAGGCTTCCCACGGCTTCCCAGGGGCTCCTACTCGTGCTCTGAGACTTGCACTTCAGACAGCTGCTTCCCTGCTGCCTCTGCAGTCCCCGAGGGACTGGGGAGCTGGAAGGAAAGTGTCTTGGGAAAGACTCCACCATGGCCTCAAATAGGAGAAGCAGAGATATTTTAAGTCATGGAAGAGACGGGATGAAGGATGAGGCAGAGGACAGTGGGTCAGGAGAGGAAAGAGTCCATGCCCGCATAGTTGTCTGGAGTGATAATTCTGGAGGAATAGCCAGATTCGATCACTATGGGATTCTCCTCCCCTGCACGCAAAACTCGCTGGTATTGCTTTTATCTTAAATAAACCCCATTTAAAAAATATTGTAGAAGGACTTAGAAATGCAGCAACTCGGATGTGGATCATGCCCCAACAAGGGATTTGTGCCTATTTCTACCAGAGGCATTTAAATGGCAGTGTCTTCCCCCGGAAGTTAATTCTTCCTCGGCTGATGTTCCCCACTCCTGCCTCCTCTTTGCTTTGTTTTTTCCCCTCACATTCCTCAGTTCCATCTCAAATTCTTCTCCCCAGCCCTAGATTTTGACACTGCTCAGTCTCACCACCAGGAAAATATCCTGCCCTATGTGTCCCATGAGTCTCCCAGGTAGGTTCGTGGACTTACACGGAGTGATTTTCTCCAGGGATGCTCGGTGGCTGAGGGCAGGCCGTGGGAGATGAGGAGCCTGGCTTTCCTTTCAGTAAGATCAAGGCACGCCAGGTGAGAAGGATGGGAGGGGGTGCACAGAGAAGTGTGCAGGGCAGGAATCTGGAGGTCTGTTCAGCAATTGTGTCTTGAGTGGCCACTACGCGTGCCAGGAGGATCCCAGGACTGAGCTGGCTCAGAAGGGGGGAATAGGCCAGGCCACGGTTGGAAGGGACGAGGCAGCAGCATTGCTCACTGAGCCTGGGGTAGGGATGTTTGTCCTTCCATGCTCATGTTTTATCTGTGTTCCAATGTGATTATAGAGTAGTTTTGTTCTGGTCTTGACCCTTCCAGGTCACGGGCTAACCTTCACTGACATTGCTGCTCTGGGAAAGTGTTGTCCTTGATGGGAGAACAACAAGGCCAGGTGACAGCGCTGGGCCAGCTTCCCAGTGAAGGGAACAGTTTTTCTCTCTCTCACCCCAGACAGTTGACCAAACATTAAGCAAAAGAAAATTCCAGCTTTAAGTAAACTGGCCGTGCATGTCTGACATTCAGGAGAAACACAAAGAGTCAGGGTTAACAAATTCCCTAGGCTCCCAACAGCGGACATACAATGCCTTTTGAAGAGTAATTAAAATTTCATGTTAAAGCCATTTGAATGCAAGAGCAATGAAAGCATTCAAATTTCTCTTACTATAGGTACAGTCCAAAGACACATGGTCCCTGAATCTGACCTACTTTAGAACTGTGATAATCTTTGGGGGGCGGTTATCTGGAGGATGCTAAATAATTTACTTTTAAATTCCATTACAGTGTTTTGTTTTGTTTTCTTTTTAATAACAACCTACTTTCTATTTTCATGACCTTGAATGTATTGGTTTTCTTCTTCACCCACATGACTCTATTTTAGCAAATAAATACTTCTGGAAAAAACACGATTCTCATATCATGCTATTTAGGAGACAATTAAATAATGAAAAGATGATGCTGAAAGGAAGAAATGGAGGTCCCAGCATCATCTGCATCGTGAAGTGAGAGGGAGCAAGGCCTCTGATCGTCAGTTCCTAGACTTCCTGCTTGGATTGGACAGCCGATGCCTCCTCTCGGTCCCCAGAGAGTAAGCTCTGTGTTACAGAGACATTTTCTGCCTGTGTCATTGCTGGGTCCGTAGCAACTAGTAGAGTGTTCAGTGAACTATAGGGACTTAATAAATGAATAAATAAATTACTTTTTTTGGTAAATAGAGAAACTAAGCACTTTTCTAGAAAGGCAGTGTTTTGGAGCTGCGAATTTTAGAATTTTAGACCCTGTTGTTCAAAATGCTGTCTGTGGACTAACAGCGTCAGCATCACCTGGGAGCTTGTTGGAAAAGCAGAATCTCAAGATCCACACAGAATTACTGAGTCAGAATATGCGTTTTAACAAGATTCCCAAGTGATCCATGGGGATGTTGAAATTGGATAAGTGCTGCTGTAGACATCAGCTGTTTCTCAATCTTGGCTGCCTAACCATGGGAAGATTTAAAAACTCATGAAGACTTAAGCCCCATCTCCAGGGAGTCTGATGGGCAGTGAGGACTGAGGACCATTGACAGTAGGCGCGTGTGATCTTGAGTGAGTTGTTTAACCCCTCCCTGTTTGTTTTCTTTTCTGTTAAATGGGGTATGTCGATACCCCTCAGTCCAAGACCATCGGCAATACACGGTCACTAAACAAAATTCTTTTGGTGGCTTGCGACACAGCACATCCCAAGGGGTCAGGGGCATCTCAGAAACAGCGATTTAGGAGGGGGTTATAGGATTTGAACTTGTGTTAGGGAACTTGGGAAATAATTAAAAAAAGTGTGGTTTTGCCCTGGATTGGGTGCAGTCTGCAAGTGAACAATTTTATTATACCTCAATAATTTGTATGTAGGAGGTGAGAGGAATAAAGCAGGGTAAAAGCTATAATTTATGAAGAAGTAGTCCCCGTATGAACTAGGAGAGGGAGACGCTTGGTCATTTTTATGGTTTGAGTTGTGTTCTCATTTGGTCTGTGTTTGGACACAGCTTCAAGTGGTCTCGTTTTGTGTTGCTCCATCACGATCATAGAGTAGCTCTGTCTACTGCCGAGTGCAAGAAATGATGTCCAGTATAGAATGATCAATGGATAGTTAACTTTTTTTGCACTAAGTTTTAGAACTCCAGTGTACATTTTATGCCGACCTCACGTCCCAATTCAGACCAACCGTGTGTCAGGTGTTCAGGAGTCACACATGGCTGGTAGCTACCATAAAGCACAACCACGGAAAATTGGCTGAAGATTAAATTTGGAAGCAAAGTAATTATCCTTTGGCCTGAATCCATAGATGTGAGCTACTGTCATTGTCACTGATGCAATAAATGATAGGAATCTCATCTAGGGCAGTGCTGGAATCTCACCTGCAGCAGGGAGGCAACTACCAGAGCATTCCTAAAAGAGTCCAGAGGAAGTTTTGTGCTGTTAGGAAGTAGTAGTTCCATAAATATTCATTAAACATGTTAGCTGTGTTAATTCTTCTATATCCTTATTGAGTTTGGTCTGTCTTCCATCAATTTATTTTAACATACCTGATACAAAAATGTTAAAAGGTCCTACTTATGGAAATTTTACTTATGGACCGATGATTTTTCTTTGTAATTCCATGTGTACTCTTTACATATTTTGAAGTTAAATTTTTAGATGCTGTCGGGGGCCGCTGCCCTGTAGGGCCCACAGTGGTGGCTGGCCTCACCCTATGGTGCCGAGAAGCCCAGCTGCAAGTGCTTTCTATTGGCTGACTGATCTCCTCCGCGTCCGTGCTTAGCTCGTGATCAGTACAGGTCCTCATTACCCACCATTAAGTCTCCACGAGCCAAATGCCTGACCCGTTAAGGTGATTGGCTGTTATATTCCATAAAGCTGCGTATTTTGCACAGCGGAAAAGAGCAAGAGCAAGGCAAGGAGGGCAGGCAGCAGCTGCGGGACGAGAAAAGAGGAGAGGCGGCCTCGGCGCGACGAGAGAGGAAGAAGAGAGAAGTGACAGCTGCACGAGAGAAAAGAAGGAGAGAGAAAACTGCACAACAAGAGAAGAAGGAGAGAGAGAGCTGCACGACAAGAGAAGAAGAAGAAGACGGCGGCGGTGGAGGAGGAGGAAGAACCAGGCACTCGGCTCAGAAGCTCTCCCATAAAAATAAAGACCTTAAAACTTCATTTAGAGCCGAGTCTTCATTGTACTCGCTGGACGAGACAGATGCATACCATTTCATAATATTTATATTTTCTTTGTAGTTTTTTCTTTTTTACCATTAGTGTCCCTCTCTATTCCTATTAATGGTCTTTGCCTTGTGGTGTTGGTAGTGTTACACTAGATTTGTTTTTGTTAATGCTTTCTTGGTATACATATTGTTTCTTTCAAAAAAATTTAAACCTTCTTTGTTTCATCTCATAATCTCTATATTTTAGAGACAAACTTAATCCTCTGGCATTTATTGTAGTTTACATAATTTTCTCAATAGTATCTTCTGCTTTATTAATTTTCCTTTTAATCATCTAATGCTTATAGCAAGTATTAAAATTTTCATTTCTAGTAGTTTAAATGAATTCTTCTTCATAATAATTCATTCTTGTTTCCTTTCTACGTAGCTCTATTTTGTAATATCTTGCCACATTGAATGGACTTTATAGTTCTAGTCACCTCTTTCGGAATATGTTCTAGTTTGTTCCTATTGCTATAGAAAAATACCTAAGATTGAGTAATTTATAAAAAACAAATTTATTTTCTCACAGTTCTGGAAGTGGGAAAACCCAGATCAAGGTGTCAGTAGATTTGGTGCCTGGTGAAGGGGCGGGGCTCTCTTCTTCCAAAATGGTGCTTCCTGTTGGGTTGTCAAATAGGGGGAGGGGGAATACTCTGTTGCCTCCCTTTTATAAGGGTGCTGATCTCATATAAGGATTCTGCCTTCATAACTTAATCTCCTCTTGCGTTAGGTAGCTTTATATCGCTGTGACCAAAATATCTGACAATAACAACTTAAAGGAGGAAAATCACATTTGAGCTCATGGTTTAAGAGCTTCCAGTCCATAGTCAGCTGACTCCATTGCCTGGGGCCTGAGGTGAGGCAGAACATTATGGAGGAAGGGCCTGGCAGAGGAAGGCTTCTCAGGTCATGGCAGCCAGGAAGGAGAAAGAGAAAGGAAGGGGCAGGCAAGATATAGTCTCCAAGGGCATGACCCCTGTTACCTAAATCCTCCAAACATACTCTGTGTACCTATAGTTTCCACCACCTCCCAGTAGTCCATTCAGTTATCCATAGATTAATCCACTGATGAGGTCAGAGCCCTGACGATCCAATATTTCCCAAGAGTCCCACCTCTGATATTCCTTCACTGGAGACCAAACCTTCAACACAGGAGTCTTTGGGAACATTTCATATCCAACCCATAACACCTCCTAAAGATTCACTTCTCAATATGATCACATTGGCAATTAAGTTGTAACATATGAATTTGGGGGGAGCAGGTTGAGATCATAGCAATACCCTAAACTCATTTATTTTAAGATCTTTGTATATTTTAATTTTATTTTGGAGGTATTTGTTCTGATTATTGATTGTATTGGCTCTTAACATTTCTTATTCTGTTTTGGAATTTTAATTTCAAATAGAAAATTGTTCTCATAAATCTAAAGCATTTTTATTCATAAGGGATGAATCCTCTGAAAGAGAAATTA
Organism: Sciurus vulgaris; assembly: GCF_902686455.1. Classification (NCBI taxonomy): domain Eukaryota; kingdom Metazoa; phylum Chordata; class Mammalia; order Rodentia; family Sciuridae; genus Sciurus; species Sciurus vulgaris. The sequence goes on from NC_136470.1 coordinate 118,983,249, forward strand.
GGAATACTACCCCTTTCAGAATAACCTAAAAAAAAAAAAAAAAAAAAAAAAAAAAAAAACTTGGGAATCAATCTAACAAAAGAGGTGAAAGACCAAAGATCTCCCATGTTCTTGGAGAGGCAAAATTAATATTGTCAAAATGGCCATAGTACCAAAAGCACTATACAAATTTAATGCAGTTCCTTAAAATCCCAATGGTGTTCCTCATAGAAATAGAGAAAGCAATCATGAAATTCATTTGGAAGAATAAGAGACCCAGAATAGCTAAAGCAATCTTTAACATGAACAGGGCAGCAGGTGGTATCACAATACAAGAAATTCAACTATACTACAGAACAATAGTAACAAAAATGGCATGGAATTGGCACCAAAATAGAGAAGTAGACCAATGGTACAGAATAGAGGACACAGAAACAAATCCACATGAGTACAGTTATCTCATACTAGACAAAAGTGCCAAAAACATACAATGGAGAAAAGATAGCCTGTTCAATAAATGTTGCTGGGAAAACTGGAAATCCATATGAAGCAAAATGGAATTAAACCCCTATCTCTCACTCTGCACAAAACTCAAAATGGATCAAGGACCTTGGAATTGGACCAGAGATCCTGCATCTAATAGAAGAAAAATTAGGTCCAAATCTTCATCATGTTGGCTTAGGAAGAGACTTCCTTAACATGATTCCTAAAGCATAAGAAATAAAAGCAGAATCAGTAATTGGGATAGATTCAAACTAAAACCTTTTTCTCAGCAAAGGAAACAATCAACAATGTGAAGAGAGAGCCTACAGAAGGGGAGAAAATCTTTGCCACACACACCTCAGATAGAGCACACCAGAATCTATAAAGAACTCAAAAAACTTTACACCAAGAATACAAATAACCAATAAATAAATGGGCTAAGGAAATGAGCAGACACTTCACAGAAGAATTTCTATAATCAATAGATATATTGAAAAAATATTCAACATCTTTAGTAATAAGAGAAATGCAAATCAAAACTATCCTAAGAATTCATCTCACCCCAATTAGAATGACTATTATCAAGAATACAAGCAACAATAGGTGTTGGTGTGGATGTGGGGGAAAAGGTACACTCATACATTGCTGGTGCAGTTGCAAGTTGGTGCAGTCACTCTGGAAAGCAGTATGGAGATTCCTCAGAAAACTTGGAATGGACCCACCATTTGACCCAGCTATCCCACTCCTTGGCCTATACCCAAAGGACTTAAAATCAGCATACTACAGTGATGCAGCCACATCAATGTTTATAGCTGCTCAATTCACAATAGCTAGATTGTGGAACCAAACTAGATGCCCTTCAATAAATGAATGATAAAGAAACTGTGGTATATACACAATCGAATATTATTCAGCCACAAAGAAGAATAAAATTATGGTATTTGCAGGTAAATGGATGGAGTTGGAGAATATCACGCTAAGTGAGATAAGCCAATCCCAAGAAACCAAAGGCCAAATGTTTTCTCTTATAAGTGGATGGTGATACATAACAGGGGGTGGGAGGGAGGCAAGAATGGAGGAAGGATGGATTGAACAGAGGAAAATGAGGAGTGGGGAGGGACCAGGGGAAGGAAAGATAATAGAATAAGACAAACATTATTACCCTGTGTACATGTATGATTACAGAAACTGTGTGACTCTACTTTGTGTACAACCAGAGAAATGAAAGTTGTACCCCATTTGCGTACAATGAAGCAAAAGGAAAAAGAAAAAAAAGAAAAGGGAATGATGTTCCATGTATAATACTGAATGTAAAAAATACATGAAATTGTATCTATCAGATAACCCTCAAAACATGAAATAAATGAAAGGAAATGAAGATATATATATATATATATATATATACATATATATGTAATATATATAAAAAGTACAAATATATATAGTTTTAATATTTTATACTTATGTATACATATAGACAGACACACATATATATTATTGGAAAGTATTTAATTGAGAGCAGTAATTAGTTCATGATAATTACAGGTGGTTTTTATTTCCTTTTGTGCTACAATCCTGTTTTCCAACTTTGCTAATCTTGCATGTACATTTACCTCTCTCATTTGAAATAAAGTTAATTTCATTTTAGAAAAAATCTATTTTGTTTATTTACTCCTAAAAACATATTTCCTCTTTTTTTTTTAACATCAGTGCTTATCCGTCCTCATGTGATGATTCTGTAGTTATTTCTACTTGACTCCTGGGCCTTCAGCAGAATGGTCTTAGATCCTTGACCTTTGATGATGATGCAGACTTTGCAAATGCAGTTACTGAGCCCGTAGTAAGTTGGTTTATCTTTTGGTTGCGACTTTTAGATTCTGATATCTTACATCCGCAGGCCAGCAAAGGCCCGCACAGCAGCACAGTAGTTCATTCTCGTCTGTATTTGATACAGATATTGAAATGTGATAGTCTCCTGAACTTCTGGATTCATGTGACTAGTTGCCTTTGGCTTCCCTCTTGTTGGAAGCATGTTCATCCCTTCGAACCCACCGCTTCCATTTTCTTTCTTAACCATGTCATACGAATCTTGGGCTTCAGTTTGTTCTCTGATTCATGGTTTTGTCTTCCTCTTCTATTTCATCTTGAGAAACATAGCTATGTCTATTTATGTTTTTTTTTTGTGTATCATTATTATGATTTAGACAGAGGAGGTATAAAGAAGAATGATCTTATTGACTTTGTTGGCCCCAAATCCCAACTTGCCATTTTTAGAATTGCTTTCTGCTGTGTAACCCTATGGACACGAGCTCTTGGAGGGCAAGGGCTGTGAGTAACATGTCTTGGTCTCCCCAGAGTTAGCACAGAATCCAGGACATGGCTGAGGCTTCTCCACATATGCTGGTTTAACTGAATGTGTTGAACTCAGCGCCAGCCTTCTGTATTTTGGTAGTAGGGATTGAACCCAGGGGTGCTTAACCACCTATGTGGAGTCACATCCTCAGCCCTTTTTTGTATTTTATTTAGAGACAGCACCTCACTGAGTTGCTGAGGCTGGCTGTGAACTTGCAATCCTCCTGTCTCAGCCTCCTGAGCTGCTGGGATTACAGGCGTACACCACTGCACCAGGCACCAGCCTTCTCTTGAAGACTCATGTTTTGAGAATCTGTCACCAAAGTCCTTTTCAAAAGCCTCTCTTCAGAGAGATAATATGTTCTTATTTATTTCTTCATCCCATAGATAGGACTCTTTTCAGTTCTATATTTGTGCATTAAAAACAGGACCAAATTGGTCTCAAATGAAATCTCACAGACCCCAGACTTTACATAAAGGATCACAGAAGAGGCATCAGGTGGAACTATGCTATGCACTTATTTTCCTCCCCAACACCTACATTTCCTTGCACGCTCCGGCTCCAGGCTCCTGGGGCTCTCTCCTGACCAACACCTCTGCCAGTCCTTCTCTGACTTGGAATTTGATGAGCTCGGAAGATAAAGCTGTGCCATTCTACCATTCAAGGAACTTTAGATTAGCTATTACATCTGCGAAATTTCTGAGATAAACTTTGAGGAACAGTTTTCTTTGCCACCATTCCATTATCCTCTCTGACCTGCCTGTGAGCCCCTGGGTCGTCCACCACTTCCCATTTCCATTCTTCCATACAAAAGTCTTGATCTCAACACCATCAATAAAAGAAAGCTTAAAGTCTACCACTTAGTTGAGGTCTAACACACATAAGTGCACGAATTTCAAGTGAAGCGCTTCGTACACTTTTCACATAAATGTACACACTCACAGGCGTCGCGCCCCCATCAGGAGCGCAGCATTCTCCTGATCACCTCCGGTTGCGTGGGGTCCTTCCCAGGCCACATCCTCTCCTTCCACCGTGGAGGTAAACTGCCAGCCTCGATTTTGATATCTAGCTCTCTATATTAGTTTTGCTTACTCTTGAGTTTCATAGAAATGGAAACATGACTATGTATCCCTAAAAAATTGCCTGGAAATAATTTCAAACTCACAGATAAGTTGCAGTTGTGGTACAAAGAACATCCAAAGCCTTTTACCCATATTTATCTACCAGTGAAATTTTGTCCCCATTCGCTTTACCAGCTGTCTATCATCTGTCTACGAATCTATCATCTATAAGATTTTCTTTTCTGTAACTACAGCAGGTTATTACAATTTAAGCCAACTTAACATTTTATCTGAAGTTCATATTCAACTGGCCCACTACAGGATCTAGTCCACCTTCAGGTGTATATTTAGTTGTATGGCTCTTTAATATCTTTCATTTTGGTATATATGTCTTTCATAAAAGTTGTTTTTTTAAAAATTTTTATAGACTGAATTTTGATTCATTGTACACAAATTGGATAAAACTTTTTGTTTCTATGGTTGTGCACGATGTAGATTCATATCATTCATGTAGTCATACATGTACATAGGGTCATGATGTCTGTCTCACTCCACCATCTTTCATACCCCTGCCCCCTCCTCCCTCTCATTTCCCTCCACCTAATCTAAAGTTCCCCCATTTTTCTCTCACCCCCATCCCCACCCCCATTATGTATTATCATCGACTTATCAGGGAAAACATTCGACCTTTGGTTTTGGGGGATTGGCTTATTTCACTTAGCATGATATTCTCCAACTCCATCCATCTATCTGCAAATGACACAATATTACTCTTCTTTGTGACTGAATAATATGCCATTGTGTATGTATACACCACAGTTTCTTTATCCATTCATCTTTTGAAGGGCAACTAGGTTGGTTCCACAATCTAGCTATTGTGAATTGAGCTGCTATAAACATTGATGTGCCTGTGTTACTGTAGTATGCTAAGTTTAAGCCCTTTGGGTATAGACCGAGGAGTGGGATAACTAGGTTAAAAGATGGGTCCATTCCAAGTTTTCTGAGGAATTTTCATACTGCTTTCCAGAGTGACTGCACCAATTTGCAACTCCACCAGCAATGTATGAGTGTGCCTTTTCCCCCACATCCTCATCAACACCTATTGTTGCTTGTGTTCTTGATAATAGCCATTCTAATTGAAGTAAGATGAAATCTTAGAGTTGTTTTAATTTGCATTTCTCTTATGACTAGAGATGGTGAACACTTTTTTTTAATTACCTGTATATCTTCTTCTGTAAAGTGTTCAGTTCCTTGGCCCATTTATTGATTGGGTTCTTTGTATTTTTGGTGTAAAGTTTTGAAAGTTCTTTATAATTTTGGAGATTAGTGCTCTATCTGAAGGGTGTATGGAAAATATTTTCTCCCACTCTGTAGGCTCTCTTTTCACATTATTGATGTATCCTTTGCTGAGAAGAAGCTTTTTAGTTTGAATCCATCCCATTTATTGATTCTTGCTTTGTTTGCTTATACTTTGGGAGTCTTGTTAAGGAAGTCTGGTCCTAAGTCTACGTGATGAAGATTCAGGCCTACTTTGTCTTCTATTTGGTGCAGGGTCTCTGGTCTAATTTTTAAGAACTTAATTCATTTTGAGTTGAGTTTTGTGCAGGGTGAGAGATAGGGGTTTAATTTCATTTTACTGCATATGGATTTCCAGTTTTCCCAGCACCATTTGTTGAACAGGCTATCTTTTCTCCATTGTACGTTTTAGGCTCATTTGTCTAGTATGAGGTAACTGTATTTTGTGGGTTTGTCTCTTTGTCTTCTATTCTGTCTGCTTGTCTATTTTGGTGCCATTACCATGCTATTTTTGTTACTATTGCTCTGTAGTATAGTTTAAGTTCTGGTATTATGATACCTCCTGCTTCACTCTTTCTGCTCAGGATTGCTTTGGCTATTCAAGGTCTCTTACTCTTCCAGGCATTGGGATTTTAATTGGAATTGCATTGAATCTGTATAGCACTTTTGGTAGTATGACCATTTGACAATATTAATTCTGCCTATCCAAGCACATGGGAGATCTTTCCATCTTCTAAAGTTTTCATTAATTTCTTTCTTTAGTGTTCTGTAGTTCTCATTGTAGAGGTCTTTCACCTCTTTGTTAGATTGATTACCAAGTATTTTTATGTTTTTGAGGCTATTGTGAATGGAGTGATTTTCCTAATTTCTCTTTCAGAGGATTTCATCACTTATGAATAGAAATGAATTAGATTTATGCATATTGATTTTATATCCTGCTACTTTGCTGAATTCATTTCTTAGTTCTAGAAGTTTTCTGGTGGAGTGTTTTGGATCCTCTAAAAATAGAATCATGTCATTGGCAAATAATGATAGCATGAGTTCTTCTTTTCCTAGTCTTATCTCTTTGATTTCTTTGGTCTGTCTAATTGCTCTGGCTAGTGTTTCAAAGATAATGTTGAATAGAAGTGGTGAAAGAGGGCATCCCTGCCTTGTTCTAATTTTTAGAGGGAATTCTTTCAGTGTTTCTCCATTTAGAATGATGTTGGCTGTGGGCTTAGCATAGATAGCCTTTACAAGGTTGAGGTATGTTTCTACTATCCCTATTTTTTCTAGTGTTTTGAGCATGGGGTGTTGGATTTTGTCAAACATTTTCTCTGTGTCTATGGAAATAATCATATAATTCTTAACTTTATTGATGTGATGAATTACATTTATTAATTTCTGAATGTTGAACCAACCTTGCATCCCTGGGATTAACCCCACTTGATCATGGTGTACTATCTTTTTAATGTTTTTATATGTGATTTGCCAGAATTTTGTTAAGGATTTTTGCATCTATGTTCATCACGGATATGGGTCTAAAATTTTCCTTGATGCCTCTTTGTCTGGTTTTGGTATCAGAGTGATTCAAGCCTCATAGAATGAGTTTGGAAGGGTTCCCTCCTTTTCTATTTTCATGGAATACTTTGAGGAGTATTGATACTAGTTCTTCTTTAAAGGTCTTGTAGAATTCGATTGAGAATTCACCTGGTCCTGGGCTTTTCTTGGTTGGTAGACTTTTGATGATTTCTTCTAATTTGGTGCTAGAAATTGATCTGCTTAAATTGTGTATGTCTTCCTGATTTAGTTGAGAAGGATCATTTGTCTCTAGAAATTTGTTAATGTCTTTGATATTTTCTATATTGCTGGAGTATAGATTTTCAAAGTAGCTTCTAATTATGTATTTCAATTGTGCCTGCCATGATCTTTCCTTTTTCATCACAAATTCTAGTAATTCGAGTTTTCTCTCTCTTCTTTGTTAGTGTGACTAAGGGCTTATCAATTTTGTTTACTTTTTCAAAGAACCAACTTTTTGTTTTGTCAATTTTTAAAATTTATTTTTATTGTAAACAAATGGGATACATCTTGTTTGTCTGTTTGCACATGAAGTAGAGGAATACCATTTGTGTAATCATACATTTACATAGGGTAATGGTTTGATTCATTCTGTTATTTTTTCCTCCCCCCACCCCCCACATATCTTTTCCCTCTATACAGTCCCTCCTTGTTTTGTCAATTTTTTGAATTGTTTCTCTTGTTTCAATTTCATTGATTTCAGCTCTGATTTTAATTATTTCCTGTCTTCCACTACTTTTGGTGTTGTTCTTTTCTTCTTTTTCTAGGGCTGTGAGATGTAATGTTAGGTCATTTAGTTTTTGACTTTTTATTCTTTTAATGTATGAGCTCACTGCAATGAACTTAGTACTGTTTTCAAAGTGTCCCAGAGATTTTGATATGTTGTGTCATTGTTTTTGTTTATCTCTATGAATTTTTTTATTTCTTTCCTGATGTCTTCTGTTATCATTGCATCATTCAAAGCATATTATTTAGTCTCCAGGTGTTGGAGTAGTTTTTGTTTATTTTATTATTGATTTCTAATTGTATTTCATTATGGTCTGATAGAATACAGGTAGTAGCTCTATTTTTTTGTATTTACTAATGACTTCTTTGTGGCATAGCTTATGGTCTATTTTGGAGAAGGATCCATGAGCTGCTGAGAAGAAAGTGTATTCGCTTGATGATGGATAAAATACTCTATACATGTCCATTGTCTATATCATTGATTATATTAATTCTATAGTTTCTTTGTTCAGTTTTTGTTTGGAGGATCTATCCAGTGGTGAGAGCAGTGTGTTAAAGTCCCCCAGTATTAATGTGTTTTGGTCTATTTGATTCTTGAAATTGAGAAGGGTTTGTTTGATGTACATAGATGCTCCATTGTTTGGGGCATAAATATTTAAAATCATTATGTCTTGCTGGCTTATGGTTCCCTGAAGCAGTATGAAATGTTTTTCTTTATCCCTTCTGATTAGCTTAGGTTTGAAGTCCACTTTATCTGATATGAGGATGGAGATCCCTGCTTTTTTACTAAGTTCATGTGCATGGTATGTTTTCCCCATCCTTTCACCTTTAGTTTGTGGATGTCTTTTTCTATGACATGAGTCTCTTGAAGGCAGCATATTATTGGGTCTTTCTTTTTAATCCAATTTGCCAGTCTATGTCTTTTGCTTAATGAGTTTAGGCCATTAACATTCAGGGTTGTTGTTGTGATATGATTTGTATTCCTGGTCATTTCGGTTTATTTTTGGTTTTTAACTTGACTTGGTTTCTCCTTTTATTGTTTTTTTCTTTAGGGTAGTTTCTCCCTTTGCTGACTTGTATTGTTGTTTTTCACTTCCTTCTCATGAAATATTTTTCTGAGAATTTTCTGTAGTGCAGGCTTTCTAAGTTCTTTTAACTTTTGTTTATTGTGGAAAGATTTTATTTCATCATCAAATCTTAAGGTTAGTTTTGCTGGGTATAGAATTCTTGGTTGGCATTCGTGTTCTTTCAGAGCTTGAAATATATTGTTCTAGGCCCTTCTAGCTTTTAGGGTCTGGGCTGAGAAATATATCTGTACTGGTTTCCCCTTATACGTAATCTGATACTTTTCTCTCACAGCCTTTCAAATCCTATATTTATTTTTTATGTGAAGTATTTTCATTATAATGTGCCTTGGTGTGGACACATTGTAATTTTTTGCATTTGGTGTTCTGTAAACCTCTTGCATTTAATTTTCCATTTCATTCTTCAGGTTTGGGAAATTTTCTGATATTATTTCGTTAAACAGGTTGTTCATTCCTTTGGTTTGTATCTCTGTGCCTCCCTCAACCCCAAGAATTCTTAAATTTGTTCTTTTCATGATAATTCTCAGAGGTTCCATTCATGATTTCTTACCTTCTTCTCAGTTTGGTCAACTTTATTTTCAAGATTCAATATTTTGTCTTCATTATTCCAACTTCCACGAGATCTATTCTGTTGGTGATGCTTTCTTTTGGGTTTTTTATTTGGTTTATTGTTTCTTTCAAGTATTTCTGTTTGGAGTTTTTTCAGAATCTCTATCTCTTTATTGAAGTGCTCTTTTGTTTCCTGCATTTGCTCTTTTAAATGTTTATTGGAGTGATTATGCATTGCCTGCATTTGCTCTCTTATCTCATCTTTTGTTTCACAGATCATTTTAATTATGCAAATTCTAAACTCTTTTTCTGTCATTCCTACCACCATGGTGTCATTAGATTCTATCAAAATAGCATCTTGGTTTGTTAGGGACACTTTCTTCCTGTTTCTTCATATTGTTTCTGTATATTCCCCTCTAGCAGTGAAGATCTGAGGTATTGCAGCTTCCCCGCTCTAGGTTTGTTGTAACCTGTACATTTCCATTACCTTTCCTTTGAGGGGGAGATCAATATTAGCAGTATCCAATACAAACAATAGGCAGTCCTAAACCAGATAGCCCCTATGAAGACATTAATAGTATTGTAAAAAAACATATAGGATGAGTTCAGTTATTATCTAACAGTATAGCCAATAGGCTTGCAATGAGTTCTACAACTTCTAATGGTGGATGAAGTGCATGGGGAAGGGCATAGGATGTAACTGTTAATGGGATAAGAAGTGAGTATACAGAGGTCCCAGATCAAGGGAAGAGTGAGAGCAGGATCAAAAGAAGTTGGTCTTTAGTATGAAAAATGGGAGAAAGAGACTCTGAGGAAATAGGTAAATACAAGGAAAGTAGAATAAGAAAAAAAAAAAAGAAAAAAAATGTCTATGGTTCATAGTCATCCACCACTCAAATCACCCAGTCCTCAATATCTGGATGCGAATGTGGTACCTGTCAGTCTCCTGCAGGTGTCTCAGGAAGGGAGTTGTCACATCCAAAGATGGTGGCCATGCCCTCAGGGATAATTCAAAATGTCTACACCAGGCTCCAAACTTGTTGGGGCATCCATGACTCAGGCGGGTGCTGAGGCAGGGATTCAGAAATGGTGGCGGGTGGGTGGTTGCGGTCTGGGGTCTGGAAGCAGAAAGCTGATGTTTTTGAAGAGTACATTCTCTTTCTGGTGGGATCTACCAATGTTTCTAATGGTAGATTTAGGTGATGCATTCCCAAGTGGGATATTACATAAGTGAGTTATCTCTTCGGTGGATCATATTTGGTGACATATGGCAGTTGTCCGTTCCTCACAGGTCATGCTAATTTTGACCACCTGGTAGTCACACTATGGTTAGTACTTCTCCCTTTTAATAATAAGCAATTTGTGGGGAGACATGTTAAGACCTTACAAATAGATGTGCTGCTTCCCAATAAAACTCACCTGTCCTTTCCGCTCAATTTAGTATCCATTGATGTTTCTTGTCTGAACCAATGTTTACCATGATGGTTGAAAAATGACACAAAGTTATTAATAACTCTGAATTTTCCAACTCTAGTGCTCCTTTGATATATATCCAACTACTGTAGCCAGCGGCCCTCCTTCTCCCTCATTGAGTTGTTACTATAGGTATAGGCCCATGGATTTCCATTTTCTGTTAAAATTAGTAAGCTGACTTTTAAAAGTATGTTTCCGGATTTGTTCGAATTTAAAAATCTACTTATTATTGCCTGTACCACATGAGATTTGTTCATTCTTACAGCGGTGTCTGGTTTACAGTCTAGAAAGATGAGTCTTCCTCCTATGGCTTTATTACTCTGGATGAATTTTACATTTCACCATTTTAATAAAATCATACTCCCACGCTTTTCATTCTCACTACTTCCCTCAATGCTGGTGGGATTAGATTACAATGGATCTGCAGTGAATCTACAAACTTACAATGGGCCATTTTTATAACATGTAGTCTTTTCACCAGCAGCAAGTTTGCTTTCCATTTATTCAAGTTTCAAGCTGACCAATAACATTTCTAATGGGCATAGATTCTGTAAAAAGCAGAGTATACAGATGTGCTATTTCTCTGTGGGATTCTAGAATGACTAAACCTTCACAAGGACATCACTGTGGTTCTGCCATCAACCAAGAGCAAAGCAAGTGAAATAATCAAGGAAATGGAAAAAGAAAACTAAAAGGTTTTTTAATATGTTCGTTTTATTCACCAAATAGACCTTCTGGAGTTCCTACATATCACCTGCCAGGCACTGTGGTAGACAAAGGGACATGAGTGGAAAACCAGATCAGAGAAAAGCAAACAAGATAATCAGACAGACAGAAGAATAGAAATAGGAAGCCACACCAGGGCTGAAGTGCTGACTGGAAAATGAGTCTGATGATGTGATTTGATAAAATGAAATACTGTTAATTCATGATGTGTTAATGTACAGGCTGGGGAGATTTGTTTTTATTTATGCTAGATAGGAGCACATAAAGCAGAAAAAAGGTATGTCTGACTTTTTACCTCATCACGAGTGCTTCCCTCTTTAAATCCAGCCCCACTGAACAGAACTGCCTGCAAAGGGCAGAGTCGTCCAGTGGTACCATTGGAGGGTGTGCAGACCTTTGCTTTCTGCGCTCTGCAGTGAACAATTAAGATCACCAGATAACACTGGCTGCACAAGGAATGGGTCTCAGGTGCGCTCAGCTCCTTTCTTAGCCTTTATCAGCTTTTCAGCACCTTTGGGAATCTGTCAAGTCTGTTTAGAGACTTCAGTTTGTGTTACTGTAAATGCTGGCAGAATCGGGGGCCCTGGGATGTGGTCGGGATCACTCGCATGTCAGATAGGCTGCAGCCTTCAGGTGCAAGCCTCGTGCGTCTGGGAGGGAGAGGTGGCCTGTGTAACAGCTCTGCAGTGCCAGTTCTGGGCTTCCTCCCTTCACCCTCCCTTCATCCTAACTCTACCTCCTGTGCTCTCCCAACTTCTCCATTTGTCATCAGTGAACAGTAATATAATGAACATTTATTATGTCCACATCGTTCTGGATAAATGGAAGGGAAATAAAGGAAATCTAAGTGGAACCTAGGACTCAGTTCCAGTTTCAAATTAGTCACTCACAAAAGCCTCCATCCCTGCCTTCCTCCCCAGTCTTTCCTTTCTTTTGAAAGATAGCATGACCTACCATAAAAGCCACATACGTGGCAAGACTGTATATACCTGAAAATATACACAACTAATTATTTTATTGCTGTGCAATAAAGATAGGAAAGATGGAGTAGGGAGAGATCCTGAGTCCACAAACCAGGCTAGAAATAGTTTACAGTTTTGGGGAGTAAGGAAGACATATAAAGGGTTCAGTGTCACTTGATTTGAGCAAGCATGTTCTGACAGGAGGGACAAGGATCTTCCAACTCTTCTCCCTGGTGGGACTGTCATGCAGCCCCCTGGGTACTGAATGTCCTCTGCAGCAGGGCCGTGACAACCCCTGCCCTCTCTTGACTTCACACAGATACACACAGTTGTGGTTGTCGAGTGTTGGTGCTGCTGCAGAACTGCCCCACGAAACACCCATCGACAGCAGGCGAATCCTCAACCTTCTTCCTCTTTGAGGATGGTGAAGAGTACTGACAGACATAGATTTCACCCAACTATAAACAGGAATGTCGTGAACCAGTTCCACATTCCAGTGGTCAATTGCCCCACATTCAAGTCCGTTCTTCCTCACATTCTCTTGGGAGTCTAGGTCCATCCCAGCCCTTCAAGATTCTGGAAATAATGGTCTGGGGTCTTAGAAATTGTGGCGTTGTGGCATGCAGCCAGAGTGGACAACTTTGCTAGGTGAATGTTAAGACTTGCCTTTGTGAACCTGTGTGTCCCATGTGCTCCCTTCCTTTGTCCTCTTGTTTGGGTGGGTCTAGCTCTGAAGAGGGTCAGCTCTGGTAAACCAATCTTGCAGCTCCCTTTCCACTGTAGGTGATGGGAAGGAGGTGGGAAGTGGAGAATGTAACTTTCATGATTCTTTCAGATGCATGAAGAACTCCAGGAAAATGTGCCTAAGCCATGTCTACTGGTGTAGCCCTGGGGCAGGAGACTCCTATCTCCCCACAGCTGAAGAAAGGGCTTTTCTCAGTGGTTGTTCACCAGAATGAGTAGAAAATCTGTGCAAATGGAAGCTGGGGCTCTGCCCTGAATGGGTGACTTGGAATGCAAAGGTGACCTTCAGTTCTTTTTCTAGATTAGCCACTTGCTGTATATTTGGAAAAATCACATAATCTCTAAGTCTCAATGTGCTCATCTATAAAAGAGATAACAACTACGGAGCAGGGTAGCTGGGGATTACATGAGCAACTACATACAAAACATTCGATACAGTGAGTACACCATAAATGCCAAGTGGGTTAACTCCTACCTTCAGGTCATAAGGGAGGGCCCGACTGAGGCCTGGGAGGGAGGATTCAATGCTTGAGTCAACTCTGAGGATCTGCTGGTGTAACTTCACACCAGCTTTTCTTAAGATGTCTAAAGCATGTTGGCTACAAAAAGAAAACAGTAGTCTTGATCTAGCCTAATTAATAGAAAAAGGAGTCAAGTTACAGAGATTATTTTTCAATTTTTCCTAAACTTTTGACACTTGCTGCAAGTGCAGGACAAGAAAAATAAATAAGAGTAAATAAAAGATAATGCTAACTTTGAAACTTCAGGCAAGTTAAGATTGCTTGTTTCATTGGTGATTTTATCATTGATTCAAGATATTGAAGTATAGATTAACACATTTCTAAAGCAACCAAAACCAATACAACACATATTTAGGTATGAGATTAAATAACACTTCAAAATAAAAAGGTTTTATCAGCCACTAACAAAACCTTAAAAAAAAAAAAAACAAAAACTAGCCTAGTCCCTTTCCTCTGCTTGTTTTGTTCTAACACACTTGGTGATACCTAACACTGGTTTAGTTTTATAGGATGTTGAGCATTTTCCCAAGAGAATATTCTCACACAAATATAAAAACACCTTAAATGCAAAGTACAATATACCTAAAAAATGTTACTCATTACATTTTTATAAAAATTTCTCCAGTTTGAGTTGCTTTAGGGAGATTCCCAATGAACTGGCCTGGGTTCCACAAATGACTTGTCTATCTGTACAGCATGTTGATTTAGGTGGGTGGTCTGTACATTGGTATTACCTGAGGAGGTTTAAAAACCAGAATCTGGATCCCTCCCCAAGATTCTGGAAATACTGGCCTGCAGTTTCAAAAGCCTGTGAGGTCTTAATTTGCAACCAGTGAACTGTGCCAGGTGAAGGTACCACTGTGGAGATTACCTGTGCCTGGTGTGTTCCCTTTGTCTTCTCTTGACCTCATCATAAATGTGTATCTTAATGGCTCCTGGTCAACAGAAACTTGGTCCTCTCTTTGTGGTATGTGGTGTCTAAAAGAGGGTTTTAGATCAAGTCAATCTCATAGCAGAGCCTTCCTCACTGCTTACTGGCCAGGGAAAGAGAAAGGAGCCAGGTGAGGAGATGCTGACTGTTTGGTATGCAGGAAACTTAAGTTTTTATACAACAGATCTTTTCCCTTCAGTGCTGGGACTAAACTCTGGATCTTGCACACACTAGGCCAATGCTCTACCAACTAAGCTGCCCCACCAGCCATCTTACTTGCTCACTCTTGCTGATATATATATATAAATATAAATATATATATATATATATTTTTGGTCTATTCCCTCAGCTTTGATTCATGTTTTCCTAAATATTGATTCCCTCTGTGGATATTGTCACCTGTTCTTTCATTGTTGGTGATATTTTAGCAGCAGGCTGGCTGTTATTAGCAACCTGTTAAACTGGGGGAGGGGAAGATCCACAGAGCAGTGAGGTATCAGACAGTTAGCAGAATAAAATGGACAGTCAGCCAATGGCTTTGATGCCATCTTTGCTTCATCATTTTAACACCACTGCTTTAGATGCTCACAGAATCCATTTATTATTGTTCCCTTCTGACACAGTCCCATTAATATAGTCATCCATGTTTCTTTGTCAGGAGTTTTGTGATAGAGTGTTTAGTTAGTTCCTTCCCAAATAAAGCAAATTCAGTGCAATGTCAGAACTTGATGGATGCCTTATCTTTTCTTTTTCTTCTTCAAAACAACAAACAAACTTTCTAAATGCCCTAAAATATACTTGGTGCTTAGTCTGCTTCTGGAGAATCACGATCACAACCATCACTTCCTCATGCACCTCCTATGCCAAGATTCTTTTGCCAGTTAAAAATCAGATTTGCTTTTTTGATGATACGAACTGCATTCATTAAGATTAATTTGGCCCATCTAACTTGAGCAGACCACCTCATTAATCTAAAAAGAATAAAAAACAACGCGTGACACAGACTGCTGTAAGTTCTTTGCAAATATCACCTAAAAGTAGAAAAGCAAATGAAATTGAGGCTGGCAACCCTGCGTACTCACATCTCCAGCTTTCTGGGGGACAAGGACACTATGAATACTCTCATTTCAGGGAATCCTAGGAAATTGCTGGAGGCAGAAACCGAATGGCAGTCATGGTCTGTCTGGTAAGGCATGCCTTCAGAGACTGTCATATACAACAATAAAACTGGAATGGTTTGTTGTGACCCCCTGGACAGTGTCTGTTCTGTTGTGAAGATCTTCCTATACAGAAAACAGGTAGCCATGAAATGGCACATATCTGCCCAAGGCAGCCTTGGAGCCTGGCAACCTACTTCTGCCTGCCCATCTTCAAATGTTTCTTGGTTCAGCAGTTTAGCAAAACAGGTATCAGCAACATGTCCTACCTCATCACTAAACTGCTCCACTCTAAATCTATTTATAAAAACATGGTAAGTAGCACAAGTCCACTGTCGCAGCTACAGTTCTACAAAAGTGGGGAGAACTTCCAAAGAGGAATTCAGGCAAAACAGGTAGCAGTGGACATTTTTGGAGTAATGTACAGTCTACCAAGTAAATCAGCTATGGAGAAGCAAACAAGGTAGATGGTGGGAGGACATCACACTGTAGAGTAGGAGGCAATTTTCCAAGACTGGATGTCATAAGAAGCTGAGGTTGTATTTCTACTTTGAGTAATACAAACATTTAAAGGTACTCACAGTATTTGTCCCCGGTCCCAACAATAGATGCAGGTCAGTAATCTGAATGGGGCTCTTTCCTCCCACACTGGGTTTTCACTGCAACACAGTGATTTAGGATGAAGGTCCAGCTTTGCTGGAAACAGGAAGGGCTCTCATTTTGACACATCTGTTTTCAAAGACTGGTTCTTTCAACTACTGAAACAATCAAAACAAAATAAGCTGCTGAATGTGAATACTCCTGCAGACTGGTGGAATTTACTTTGCATATCAGGAACCCTTAATTGCTTGTGTGTGATTGTGTTCTAACACTCTTTACACTAAAAAAACAAAAACAGGCCACAGTTCAGGTTTCATTTAAATTTACTTCTGGGAACAAGCCTTGGAAGTCATCCTTAGATTCTAGTCCTTGTTTGCACTTTAGTATTCAAGTTTTCAAAAAGCACCCCTATTGACTTTGAAATGCTTCTTAGAATGTAAATATACCCTTACATTTGTCATGTGTAAGAAATGCTTTCACTGAGAGTTTAGTGTGACAACTGACATTATCAGATTCACCACTGCCCGTGCCCTTGTGGAGAAAGGACAAATCAATATTAGCATTTAGGTTTCTGCTACCCCAGCAGGTAGTGGAGGCAGGAAGTTCCTGGAAAGGAAGGATTATGAATACTTAGTTTAACTTTAAAGCAGGCGTCTGATCTCTTGGTTTGCCCGAAGCCTACGAAATTATATAAGGTTCAGCATTTTCCCTATTTTATTATTTGCAGTTAACACTAAGTATGTTGGAACAAATGTCTAATTGAATGAAGTTCAGTTACAAAAAGGTTCCCCACTTCAAGACAAAATCTGAGGTCATAAATTAGGTTCAAGTGCAAATCAGAACTTGACCTGAGAGGGCTCTACCACTGAGAAATGAATTGTCTCTACATTCCAAATTGCTCAAGAGAAGGTATCCAGCATTGCCCGTGCTCAAAAGAGGTAAGCAGGCCAGTGCTGGTACTATGTATTCCCTATCCATAGTCGTGATTTATAACAGAATTGTTTCTTTAATGTAAATAAAAATCTCATTTTCTCCCTTTAAGGCTCTAAAATGTATAAGAAAAACAAAAATGAGTTTTAGGAAAAAAATTTTTTTTAATCCAAATAGGTCACACCATAGTCCCCATATGTTTTTCTGTTTCATAATCATCCCTTCACAAACAATGACAAACCTTTAATGAAAGTTAAATTTATAAACACCTTAAGACAGCTCAGGAAATATGTAAAAAAAAAGGAAGTCCGCAAATTAAAAATATTTTGCTAATATACAAACTGTCAATTTGGCAAATGCAAGCTACTTAACTGGTTTATTTAATGTGCGGGAATTTTTCTAACAAAACTCAGTTGGGGTAGGTGATACAAGTATGCCCTTTGACAGGTACAGTATTGTTGAGACTATGAAAGAAATATATAACATTATTGTTCTGGCTCATTAAGGTTCACAGACTATGAAAGGTTCTGCCAAGTCCAATGGGTTAGGAAAACGTAATAGAAGGTGCACTGGGCTGACACACATCTTCATCATACAAATCTTCTGGTAGTTCTTCTTCATCTCCATCAGGAAAATACGTAGGGAATGGTAGATTTTTACTGAAATCCTTATAGGCAGGCAGATGAGAATCTCTGACCTGGGGGAGAAGGCAAAAATCTTAGTAAGTGCTACCAATTAAGCTACTTAAAGGTAGTCTAATGGGGATGTAGCTCAGGGGTAGAGTGTTGCCTAGCATCAGCAAAGACCTGCCTTTGGTCCTCAGTACTATGGGGAGGTGAGAGGAAGTAGCCTATTTTATCTATTATTTATAACCAAAGATTATTGGTTCCTACATTTTTTCTATCAAATGACAAGTATTACATATGCAGAGTAAAAAGAACTCAGTTAATGCATTCTTTTTAATTCCAATAAATTTGGTTAGTTCAGTGACTTTAGAAAACAATCTCACTCCAGTTAATCAGCTACCTCATCAGAATAAAATCACCTATTATCAATTTTTATTTTATCATAACATAAATTAACTGTCCAACTGTCAAATCATATTTTAAAATTACTACTCAAATACAAATTAAATCCAGGTTCACTTTTCAAATATAAAGAGATGATACAAACTATAAACATGGTACCTAACAATTATCCATTTTAGTATTTTCTTATCTATTTTTCTAACTTTATTTTCTACATTTTATAAATTTTTTGAGCTGAGATTTAAAAACAAATTTTACTAGCATTTATGTTAATCTTAACTCTAAGAACAATTAAAAACATTACCTTCTATTTAGGAAATTAGCTTACATTTAGTAAACAGCATTCTTATTGAGAAGTTAAAGAGAATAATATTTAGTAAAAACAATAATAAACCAATAAGTCTTTATAATAGCTGTTAACTCTGTATGTTCTTAAAAAATCCTAATTATGTTTGTGATTTCATAGCCCAGGGAATTTAGCATTGATATTGATATGATCTCAAATGTTTGGTTTTATTTTTAGAAAAATTATTGGGTTCTTCAAAGCTTCTGACTCATTCCATAGCCTTTACTGAGAAAGAAATTTTTAAAAAATGTAATTATATACACAAAATAAAATAAAGCACATTCATTTTGGCAATAAGAAATGAATAATTTAGTTGAAGTAACTACACAACTGCTCAGAACAACGAAGTATAGAAAAATTGGTGTATTTTAATCTCTTACTAAAATTTTTCCAAGAAATGATCAGTAAAGTTGCCCAGAAGAAAATAAACTTGTTTATTATTTTCCAATTCACTAATTTTGGGTTGGGCCTTAAGTAGGAAAAAAATCCAGTGATACTTAAACTTTCTGTGCTTATTTGATACATAAAAATTATCATAAATGATCCAAACAGTTAATTTTCTATCGTAACCGGGGAATATTTGGGACAACAAAAGCACTGATAATATATTTTAAGTGTAAACGCTATAGTACTATCACTCATTGATCTGAAACATAATGTCTCATCTACATATTTTTGTCTTGGTGATTCTAAAGTTAAAAGCCAAGTCTGCAGTCAATCTTTAACAAGTGTGTAAGACTGTATGGTATGTGTTTTTCTATAATTTTACCTTGGCTTTATTATCTCCCTGCCTTCACCAAGAGTCCTTCAACTATCTACCCCATTCATTTTATATTTCTGTCTTCTGGCAACCTAGTTCACATCCTTTAAAACCATGCGTATATGAAAATAAACCCAAATTCTGTATTAGGACATAAGATCAAACATAAATAAGTAGTATTTAATAACATATACCACATTATGCTGTAAACAATACTTCTTTAGGTTCTCTTAATACATTTAGTGAATCCAAACAGCAAATAGAAAGCACTCATGCTAATTAAATAGGGTGGTCATTCCTAAGACTATCTTTATTAACTTTAGGTTCTCAATGTGTCTGCCTCCAGCCAATGGCTCAATCCCCATTTGCAAGGGAGGCTCATTCACCTGCTCTCACTGGAAGAATGGAAACAATGGAGTGAAAAGATTCACGAAGCAGTTGATATTTAAAAAGCAAACCCACCAGACACTCCCCTAAACCCACATCTTAAACTTTGGGACAGACATTTGTTTAAGGTTACAAAAGACAGTTATTTAGGCACCATATATTCAAAGTTTATTTTTCTTATTTTTTATTTTGTTTAATTGAAAGAGGGTTGTTGGTAATATACTCAATAGTGTGTTACTATAGACTAGACATTTCTCTGATGTTCTAATTTCTCAAAATACATTTAGACTCTTCTTTCTAGTCTTCAGTGTGCCTACTGAATATCTTCCATAAGAACAAACCATCATCGGTTAATAGAGAGGATAGAGTTCTTTGAAGCAATCATTTATTAACATGGATAGTAAGTATGAATAATAAGTATTGCTGGTTATAAACCATTTATAACAACCAGATCACAATAGCATTGTATACTCTACACTTTTTCAAGAAAATTGACTTATTCTTTCTGCTGGTGCCAAAGGGGTTATGCAGCCTAAGAAGTCCCAGCAGGGCTAAGGGTCAGCTAGAAAACCAGTGGAGAACCTGGTGTGTAGTCAATGGGCAAAAAAGGAAGCTCTGACAACATTTAAAGATTAATCTGCTATTCAGTATGATTCTATTGTGGAAAGAAATCTTTTTTTTTCCTCCTGTATTAAATAAGCTGTGGTATTCATATCCAGTAACGAATCTGGAATGTGGTGTAGAGAGTGGTGACAGAATGGGAGAGCAGTGACTGAGACTGGGGGTCTCTGATGACCTCATGGCTGTGGTATGCGTGGTATGCCTGGTACCTGGGAACGTTTCTATGCAAAGACATAGGATGCCTAGCTGTTTTGTTAATACTCTGCATGAGGAGGCTCTATGCAAGAATCCTATCAGCTTTGACCTTGATTTCAGGCACAGAGCTCCTGGGAACAGAGGAATTCTCATACTAGACAACCACAATGTTTCACCAGCTCTGCTACTCTTAAGCCTACCCACTTAAGTAACTTTAAATAATGGACCTTCTTGATAAATGTTTTTAAGTTTCTGTAACTTTCTGAGTACAAAGAATAATGCATGCATAGTCTTTAACCTGATAAGGAGACAAATATAAATAAAGATTGCTGGCCTACCTCTTTAGATCTGCTTCTCTCTTTAAAGAGCAGCACACTACCTGATCCCAGCTTTAATCTTCAAAATTTGAGTGTGTGAGTCTTTGTTTTCTAACTCTTCATCGCTCCTCGCCAGAACCACAAGTTTGGCTGCATAGGACGTGGCAATGTGAGCTAGGGATACACTGAATTTATGAAGTCTAGAATGTTATGTATGACTGGATTGCTAGGGCCTGGAAGCTTACTGCGAAATATGAAAACTTAGGCGGGAAAAAAAACTTGTAGAAATTCATCAAATACATTTCTTTCTTTAAAATAAATGAGAATAATCCAAGTAAGAAGAGAAGTATTTCAGAAAAGGAGTTTTAAAAGGCAAAACTTTTTAATTATTGTAAGACTTAAAAATATATATTTTATGCTATTAATGGAACCTACTTTAGTAATGACAGAATACATAATGAAACGCCCAATTTATGAAAACTGAGGTTTATCTGGGCACTGTGGCACATGCCTATAATTCCAGATACTAGGTTGACAGAAGTAAGAGCATTCCAAGTTTGAATCCAGCCTGGACAACTTAGTGAGACCCTGTCTCAAAATTAAAGAAAAAAAAAAAAATAAATAAATAAATAAAATAAAAAGGACTGGTCATATAGATGTTCAATCACCAGTATCACCAAAAAAAAAAAAAAAAAAAAAAAAAAAACAACAACAACAACAAAAAACCTCAACAAATTAACCCTGAGGTTTCATTTTTCTTTTTGTGGCTACTGTTAGAAAATCAATGAAGAATTGTACTTCTGGGATTAGCTGACATCACTTCTACTACAAATATATTTTCAGACCGGAAGACTCAAAACTCAGAAGTGATAGAATTTGTATTACATTGGCCTAAATCCCAGATGGAATAATTATTTTGCATTTTATTTGATGGGAATAAGTCCCTGAGAGTTTAAGAATTTTTTCCTTCAAATCCATCTGCACAACATGTTTGTTTTCTTTCTTTCCTTTTTGAATTTTTCTAAAATAAAAATACTAAAATATTTTAGGAAAACACTTAATGGTGTAATCAGCAGTGCTAGCACTAACAATAAAATGTCATTTTTGAAAATGTTCACTTGAGCCACCTTTCTGAATGGACTCTGAAATTCTCACCTCACACATTTCCAGTTTTTCTGTCAAAGTAAAAAAAAACAACAATAACAACAACAAAAACCAAACCAAACCAAACCCTTTTTTTTTGGGGGGGTGAGGTGGGGGAAAAGTCAGAAATACATTGCTATTTTGGCAACTGTTTAATCCCAATATCTTCTTTATAGTTCAAAAGATCCTTCTGTCTACTGGCTCTACCTCCTTCACAGTTCTTGTTTTTACAGGCACAGGACTTAAGATTACTTTGTAGTACATTTTTTTCCCTCCCTCTCCTCGGGTACTATTAAGAAGCAGAGGAAATTTGGAAAACAAAACAAAACAAACAAACAAACAAAAAAACACCCCTCTACTTGGGCCAAAGGAGAATTTATGGCATATCTATGAACAAGAAAAAATACATATAGTTATACATACCTTTACTAAACAATTTGTATGTCCAGGTACAGAGCCATTTACATAGATTATATTATGTTTTGTGTTTATTCTCCACACCTAAAATATAAAATGAAATCAACCTTTAAGAGTTAAAAATTTAACCAGGCTGCCTTGCCAGGGACAAGAGAGAGACATTTTGACCATTTCTGCATTTGAACTCTCCAGGCACACAATAAGATGAAGGCTCAAGGAAGGCACAGGTGGCTCACCCTAAATAAGCACACTTCTTGCAAGACATTTGTGAGGTCATATACTGGGTTCCCTCCAACCTCACCTCTGTGGTTCAAGCGGGGAGAGACGTGCTTGCTACTAGCATTTTTTAGCTGATAGACTTTCTAGGTTACAAGGTATTGGGTGGTTTGGTTTAGAGAAGGCCCCTTGATATTTGGAGGAGCCTTCAGGCCATTTCCTGGAAGAATCTGGAGGACCTTTTGCCAAGTTTCTAGTAATCTGTCCCAGAAGCTAAGGATCAGAATTTCCTGACTGTAGTAAAGGCAAGGATCCCTAAGGAGTTACACCTTCAGTGTGAGCCTCACAGACTGAAGAAAGCAGCAGTGGGTTCCTGAACAGAGAAGACGGGTTTTTTTGTTTGTTTGTTTGTATTTTTCATGAGGGGTTGGGGGCTATCTATTGAGTTGTTCTAAGGAGGGACAGATTGCCAGATGCTATTTTTATGGACTGGAACTCCTTGGATTTTTTTTTTTTTCTTGCATCACTGGAGAATTTCATATTTTTGTAAGATATGCAGATACTTTTTTTTTTTTTTTTGCGATGCTGGGGATTGAACCCAGGGCCTTGTGCTTGCGAGGCAGGCACTCTACCAACTGAGCTATAGCCCCAGCCCAGATACATATTTTTTTAAAGGACAATCTATAGGTCTGGATTTCCATGGAGATTTGGTTTTTGCTGTTAGCTGGGTTAAAGAGTTAACCCTGCATAAGTGTGGTAATAAAATATCATTCAAGTTTTGAAAAAAAAAAAAGTTAAAAATTTGAGAATATGCTTATATTAAAATAAGCATTATGTTATAAAAGCTGAGAAAGTAGCCTATGAAAGTGTAATAATATTAGCACATCAAATGTTGAGTAAGAACTGAAAAACTTCAAATGCTATCTGATGATTTATAATATAAGATCATAACAGATATGTCTTATAGAAGAAATAGAAAACTCTCATTTAAAATAGAAATTTGGTCAGATGTAGTGGTGCACACCTGTAATCCCAGCCATTCACAAGGATGAAGCAGGAGGCTCACAAGTTCAAAGCCAGTCTCAGCGACTTACTGAGATCTTAAGGAACTTAATAAAACCCTGTCTCAAAATAAAAAAAAACAAAAAGGGCTGGGGATGTAGTGCAGTGGTAATGAGTCCCTGGGTTAAATCTTGAGTACCAAAAAACAAAACAAAACAAAGCAAAACAACAACAAAAAAAGACATTTGACTGAATGATCAAGACTACTTGAATATCTCAATGCACTCTGTTGGAACCATTAAGAACAGCAAAGTGAAAATTCAATTTTGTTTTTAGTTAATACTAGCCTGCTGCAACCAGAAACTAGGAGTTCACAACTCACTAGATCTAATTTCTAAAATAAGTGGGATGAGCAACAGCCTTTAAAAAGATCTTCACAATGACTTTATGGCATTTGTGGGTACATGGATGGATTTGGAGACTCGTAGCAAGTGAAATAAGCCAGTCCCCAAAAGTCAAAAATTGAAGGTTTTCTTCAATATTTAAAAGCTAATCCAAAATAAGAGGGAGAGATTAAAAAAAATAGAAAATCAGCAGAGTAGATGAAGGGGAATGAGTGAAAGGGAGAAGGGATGGGATTGGGAAAGAGTGGAATTAATCTGACCTAACTTTGCTGTGGACATAAATGAATATACCCCAGTGAATCTCACCATCATGTACATCCACATACACTCATTAAAAGAAAAAAAAAAAAAAAACTATAATTAAATAGCAGAGAGACCTTGGAGGGAAGGGAACAGGGGGTGAGAGGAAGAAGGGAAAGAGGAAATATTGGGGACTGAATCAGAACGATGCTTTTATAATTAAGTCATAGTACATTGTTTTGTCCTGTATAACTAAAAAAACCCAATAAACAAAAGATCTTCAGGTGGAGAAAAAAATTACATGAATAGAAAAGAATGACTGATCAAGAAATGATACTGAGAGGAAATCAAATTTTACCCACACCTGATACATAACAATGGCTCAGTGTTAAATACTATAGAAACTAAAATCACTCACACACACGTGCATACACAGTGACAAACCGATGGGCTTTGGTAAGTATAAAAGTAAAAGAAGAGAATAAACGTCTTAGATTTATCTGATGGTTAATTTTAGGTGTCAATGTGGAGTACTAAGAGAACTGGTAAACCATTACTTTTGGGTTTATTTGTGAAGATGTTTCCAAAGATTTGTGTGTAAGTGGGTGGACCAAGTATGGAAGATCCTCCTGCCCAACATAGGTGAGCACCATCCAAATGGCTGCATACCCACCCCATCCCTCTCCAGACCAAAAAAAGGCAGAGAAAAATATTTCCTCTCTCCTACAGCTGGGACACTGCCTGTACGTCAGAACCCAGAGCTTGTATCAGCACCACTGCCACTCCTTCACGTCTCCCTGCCTAATTCTCAGGCTTTCTGTCTCAGATTGAGGTTCCACCACTGGGTTCCCTGGTTCTGAGGCTTTGCCTGGTTCTGAACTAAGCCAGGCTACAGGATCCCAACAGCTCGACCTTGCAGCTGGCCTGTTGTAGGACTTTTCAGACTCAATAATCATGAGAGTCAATTCCCCTCGAATATCCTTTTATGAATGTATCCCATCACTTATCTATCAGTCTATCTAACCATTCATCCATCCATCTCTCTCAGGAGAACCCTATACAGTTTAGTTATATAAAATTTGAGAACAAATTCATACATAAGAAGTATGTAGAACAGAGACTGGAAGAACGTGTACTGGTTAGTGATTACCTTTGGGTGTTGTTTCTGTGGGTGCTTATTTTCTTTGTACTTTCCATGTTTTGAAATATATGTGCATACATATATAAACAGTAATTGTTTGTTTTAATAAAAATTAAACTATATAGCACCCACTATAGTACAACTCATAATCATTTAGATATTACATACACTTATCAAGTTCGCAGAGAACATAACTTCCCCTCTTTAAAATACACAAAGACACATACACACATATAAATGTATTTCTTCGCAATCCTTTTTCGGTACTATTTTTTCCCCTCTATTTTGATTGTCTCCTTACTCAAAACCATCCATCTACCCACACTTCTGACATATAATCTGAGACAACCTGGTATATAACCTCACCCTTTTTGGTGATTATATAATAATAACATAGCAAAATGTTAATAATAACATAAATAATAACATAGCAAAGTGTAGGAAGTTTTTGCTCATTTCTTTATAAAAAGAGAGTATTAAACCTAATTTTCTGATTCTTACTCTTTTTTCATGCAATATCTTATGGAAATCTTCCAGGTCAAATAGCAGGTCATTGATTTTTTTCTGTTTAATGACTGTATAGTCTATGGCTTGGATGTTAAATGAATAAATACTACCAGTAGTACTACCATGACAACCCACGCCCACACAACTCAATCATACATCCTCCACCTCTTAATAAAACCTACTGTAGTATGCAGTATGCAAATACACATTAAATACGTACTCTGATGCCTCTGCGTTTACTTAATCTGTTCTTAAAGGGAGTCATTTTACAAACTTACTTTCAGTCCATATGATGTCCTATCTACGTTTCCCATTTGTCCAGGCATTTTAGTTCCAGGCCAGACTCTGGCAATATCCTAAATGAGAGAAACAAAGTTTTTGATTTCAAACAGTATTGATCAAATCATAATGTAAACAAAGACCAGGAATTATTACATTTTATTTTTTCTCCTATTCTGATAGGCCTAGTAAGGAACTGATAGAGACTGAAATGTACTTACTATTAGAGGATTTCCATTCCAAATTTGATTATACTGACAAGTATGTACTAAGGAACAGAATTAGGAGATGAATTCAATCATTAGAATAGTAACCTAATACTGATTAAGTAGAGATAAATAAATAAATAAATGATGAAAAAAAAAAAATAAAGGACATAAACACACATCAAATCACTACTCAAAGAAAAAGAAAAAGTCTGCCTGTCCTTTTTCAGGTAATCTTCTGTGACTGACTTAATGGATTTCATCCGCACCACTGCTGCTGGAACGGTCCTACCCCTCCTTGCTTTTGATGTCGCTTTCCTTACCAAAATGCTTCAAGGACAGAATTAGTTACTGGAATAGCTTGTCTTGGTTGTCTCTGATTCATATAAATCAAACAACTTCACACAGACTCTGATAATGGATAATAATTATACATCTAAGGAAACAAATTTGAATTACAGCTAAAATGGAAAGCTTCTCATGACATGAATTCTTAGACTATAAATATACTTCCATCAGCTACTCTCACAGGAACAGGTAAAACTCCCAATGGAAGTGACTCATCATAGTATTAGAGTTGGTTACTATGTAACCAACATAGCTCAAAAGACAATTCTGAGTATAACAGACCAAATATTACTTGTTTATTCTACATATATATGCTTTGATGAGCACTGTACTTAACGTTACTAAAAAAGGACTAATTCAGCCTCCCTAGTAAAATTTATACTCTCACTGAAAGTATAACCTCATTCTTAGGATTATAAAGTCATTTATTGGCTAATCCTTAAGAAAAAGTACATAAATAGTACAGTATTCCTGATAAATAACTCACTTTAGTCATAAGAGTAGGTTCCTCTATATGCCTAATTTTTTAAAGAGCTTTATTGAGGTATAATTCACATACTGCACATTTCACCCTTTAAAACTGTACAATTTGATGTTTTTAGCATATTCAGAGTTGTATATTACTCCAATCAATTTTAGAACATTTTCATTAACCCAAAACAAAAATTTCATACCTATTAGTGGCCACAGCCTTGTGCAATCACTGACCTAATTTTGTCTTCATAGATTTGCTAAGGTTGGATAGTTTATATAAGTGGAATCATAAAATAATGCAGTCTGACTTCTTCAACTTGGCATGTTTTCAAGGTTCATTCATGATACAGTATGCATCAATGCTTCATTCCATTCCATTGCTAAATAATATTCTATTGTATAGATAAACCAATTTAAATTATACATTCATCAAGTGATGAATATTTGGACTGTTTCTACTTTTGGAGAATTATGAATACTGATACTATGAATATTCACATATAAATTCAGTGTGTATGTTTTCATTTCTCTTGATATAAACTTTAGGAGTAAAAGTGCTAGGTCATCATGAAGCCAGCACTCCAATGAATGTTCAAAGATATGCTACACACAGAGGAACCCAAAAATGAAGCCCAAAGTTCCCAAAGAGATGAAGATCACTAGAAGAGCAACCATCAAAATGAAATCAAAACAGAATTAAGTACAGCAAACAAACCAAAATGGCAAGAAACAATAAACGTGTATCCGTAACACTGAATGTAAATGTCTCAATTCCCCCATTAAAAGACATAGATTAGCAGAATGGATTAAAAAGCAAGATCTAATTATATGCTCTTTGCAAGAGACTCAAATTATAGGCAAAGAAGCCCACAGGCTAAAAGTAAAAGGATGCCAAAAAAAAAAAAAAAAAAAAAAAAAAATCCATGCAGTGGAGTATGAAAACAAGCAGGGATAACTATTCTTATATTGGACAAATTACAATAAAAAAATCAGAAATGCTGATTATGTCTATAATCCCAGTGACTCGGAAGGCTAAGGCAGGAGGATCTTAAGTTTGAGGTAGCCTCAGCAACTTAGCAAGGCCCTAAACAACTTAGCAAGATCCTGTTTCAAAAAATAAAAAGGATTAGGGATGTGGCTTAGTGGTTAAATGTCCCTGGGTTTAATCCTCAGTATCACCCCCCAAAAAAATTAATCAGAAGAGACAAAGAGGAAAGTTACATATAGGTAAAAGGAACAATCCAACAAGAAGATATAATGATAGCAAATATATATGCCCAAAATATCAGTGTACCTAATTATATATATATAAAATGTACTTCTTGACATTAAATTCTAGATAGATCCCGATACAATAATATAGGGTGATTTCAGCACATCCTTATCATCAATGGAGAGGTCATCCAAACAAAATCAATAAAGATATTTCCAAACTAAACAACACTATAAATCAAATGGAACTAACAGACATCTACAGAACATTTCACCGTAAAACAAAGAAAGAATTTACTTTCTTCTCAGTAGCTCATGGAATTTTTCCAAAACAGACCATATTTTAAGACACAGTGAAAGTCTTAGAAGATACAAAAAAAAAAAAAAAAAAAAAATCAATATAATTGCATGCACTCTGTCAGTTAATAAATGGAATGAAACTAGAAATTGACAGCAAGAAAAGTACAAGAAACCACATAAAAATAGAGATTGAACAATACTCTTTTAAATGAAGAATGGATCTTTGAAGAAATGAAAGAAGAAATCAAGAATTCCTTGAAACAAGGAGAATAGAGATATAACATATCAAAATCTCTGGGACAGTGTGAAAGCAGTTCTAAGAGGAAAATTTATAGCACTATGTGCCTACATTGGGTAAGAAAAAAACAAACAAACAAACAAAAAAAGCGGATCCCAAATAAATAAGCTTATATTTCACCTCAAGGCCTTAGAAAAGGAACAAACTAATTTTTAAACTAGTAGAAGATGGAAAATAATAAATATCAGAGCCAAAATTAATGAAATTGAGAATAAAAAATATAGAGGACCAGTGCATCAGAGTTGGTTCTCTGAAAAGATAAAATTGATAAATCCTTAACCAAGAGCAAAGATCCAAATAAACAAAATTAGAAGTAAAAAAGGAGGTATCATCACAGATACTTCTGAAATAGAGGATCATTAGAAATTATTTAGAAAATTTATACTCCAATAAACTGAAAAGTCTAGTAGACAACTGACAAATTTCTAGACACATATGATTTGTTCAAATTGAACCTGGAAGATACAGAAAACCTAAAGAGACAAATACCAAGTAATGAAATTGAAGCAGCAATTAAAAGCCTTCTGAAAATGAAAAGCTCAGGATCAGCTAGATTCTCAGATGAGTTCTACCACAGCTTTAAAGAAGAACTAGCATAACTTTTTCTCAAATTATTTATGAAATTGAAAGAGAAGGAACACTCCCAAATACATTTACTAAGCCAGTATAACCCTGATACCAAAAACAGACAAAGGCAATTCAAGGAAAGAAAACTACAGACCAATATTCCTGATGCACACACATGTAAAAAAGCCTTAATAAAATAGTGGCAAACCACATTCAAAAACATTGATTAGATAATATACCATGATCTAGTGGGTTTCATCCCAGGGATGCAAGGTTGTTTCAATATACGCGAATTAAAAAAATAGAATTCTCTACATAAAGAAATTAAGGACACGAATCATATGATCATTTCCATAGATGATAAAATTCAGCACTTATTTATGTTAAAACCATGAAGACCAAGGACAGAAGGAACTAACTCCAACATTATAAAGGCATCATATGACAAACTCAAAGCCAATATAACAGTGAATGGAGAAAAACTGAAAGTGTTTCCTCTAAAATCAGGAACAAGACAAGGATTTTCACTCACTACTCTTGTTTCATATAGTTCTTGATACTCTAGACAGAGCAATCAGGCAAGAAAATAAAATGGATACAAATAGGAAGAGAAGAAGTCAAACTATCTCTGCTGATGACATGATCCTATATCTAATGACTCAGAAAAACTACCGAAAGACTTCTAGAGATGAGAAATGAATTAAGCAAAGTAGAAGGATCAACATTCATAAATCAATAGTTTTCCTATTCTCTAACAATGATTCTGCTGAGAAAGAAATCAGGAAAACTATTCCATTTACAATATTCTAAAAGAAGAAGAAGAAGAAGAAAGTTTCAGAATTAATCTAACCATGGAGGTGAAAGATTTCTACAATGAAAATTACAGAACAGTGAAGAAGATCTCAAAAGATGGAAAGACCTCCACCTTCTTACATGGGCAGAATTATTGTCAAAATGACCATACTACCAATAGCAACTTACAGATTCAAGGGGATCCCCATCAAAATACCAATGACATTCTTCACAGAACTAGAAAACAAAAACAAACAAAAAAGCAAACAAAAAACCCCAAATGGTCCTAAAATTCATTTGGAAAAATGAGAAACTCAAAATGGCCAAAGCAATCCAGACCAAGAAGAGCAATGCAGGAGGCATCACAACGCCTGATCTTAAATTATACTAAAGAGCTATAATAACAAAAGCAGCATGGTATTGGTACCAAAACTCACATGAAGATCAATGCAACACAATAGAAGACACAGAGACAAACCCACATACTTATAGTCATCTGATACTTGACAAAGGTTCCAAAAATATATGTTGGAGAAAAGGCAACCATTTTAACAAATGGTGCTGGGAAAACTGAATATTCATACGTAGAAGAATGAAATAAGATCCCTAAAAAAAAAAAAAAAAAAAAAAAAATCCCTATATGTAATCCTGTACAAAAGTGAAATCAAAGTGGATCACAGACTTAGCCATTAGACCAGAAACTTGGCAACTGCTGTAAGAAAACACAGGATCAACAATCAGATAGGTACTGACTTCCTTAAAACTCCTAAAGCTCAAGAATAAAACCAAGAATAAATAAGTATAATGCCGTCGAATTAAAAAAAGCCTCTGTACGGCAAAAACAAAACAAAACAAAACAACAAAAAAACCAAGAGCATGAAGAGTGTTCACAGAATGGGAGAAAATCTTGGCCAACTACTTCTCTGACAGGGGATTAACATTTGGAACATATAAAGAACTCAAAACACCTAACACCAAAAAACCAAATAACCCAATCAATATAAGGGCAAAACCCCCAAACAAACAAAAAACAAAACAAAAAGCCCCACAAAAAAACCCTAAACAGACATTTCTTTAAAAAAGAAACACAAATGGCCAAACACGTACAAAAAAATGTTTGACATCTCTAGCAATCAAATAAATGCAAATCAACACTACTTTAAGATTTCATCTCACTCTAGTCAGAATGGAATACAAATAATAATAAATGCTGGTGAGAATGTGGGGGAAAGGTAGACTTATATATTGCTGGTGGGACTGCAAATTAGTACAACTACTCTGAAAAACAATATAGAGATTTCTCAAAAAACAAGGAATGGATTCAGCTATCCCACTCCTTGGTATTAATTGAAAAGAACTAAAATCAGAATACAGTAAGATATAGCTATTTCAATGTTCAATGTTTATAGCAGCACAATTCACAATAGCCAAATTGTGGAATCAGCCCAGATGCCCATCAATAGGTGAATGGATTAAGAAAATGTGGTATATATACATAATGGAGTTTTACTCAGCCATAGAGAAGAACAATATTGTGGCTTGCCATGGATGGAATAAGAACATCATGCTAAGTAAAATAGGCCAGACTCAGAAAATCAAGGCTCAAACGTTTTCTCTTTTAACTGGAAGCTAGAGTAAAATATGGGAAAAAAAGGAGAGGGGAGTGGATATCATAAAGGAATTTTCAGTGGAGTAGAAGGAGACTGAGAGGGAGGGAGGAGGGATGGGAAAGGGGAGGAAATGGGGAATGAATTTAACAAAATTACGTTATGTGCGTAAATAAATATAACGCAATGAATTCCGTCTTTATATATAGAAAGGATCAATCGAAAATAAATAAATGAGTTGGGCATGGTGGTGCACTCCTTATAGACCGATGACTCGGGAGGCTGAAGCAGGACTGCAAGTTCAAGGCCAGCCTCAGCAACTCAGCGGTGCCCTAAGCAATTTAGTGAGATTCTGTCTCAAAATAAAAAATAAAAAGGACAGGGGATGTGGATCAGTGATTAAATATACCCCTGAATTCAACTGCCGGAATCAACAAACAAGCAAGCAAATGAGTTAAAGGAAGATTAGTAGAGGAAGGAGACCAGGGGGAGGAAGGAGGGTGGGAAAAGAGGTGGGGAATCAGGAGTAAAATGGAGTAAATCGGATTCCATGTAAGTATGATTTTGTCAAAATGAACCCAACTACTATGTATAACTGTAAGGCTCTTAAAAAAATGCTAGGTCATATAATAACTCTATATTTAACCTTCCTAACAAGTGGTAATTTATTTTCTTACATTCCTGTGCATTCCTGAATTCAATGTATGAGGGTTGCAATTTCTCTACATCCTTGTGCTAACATTTGTTATTATAGGTCTTTTAAATTATAGCTATCCCGGGATATAAAGTTGTAATCTCACTGTAGTTTTGATTTCATTTTCCTATTGTTTAAAGATGTTGAACATATTTTCACATCTTATTGGCCAATTATGTATCTTCTGTGACGAAATGTCTATTCAAGTCCTTTGCCCATCTTTTAATTGGGTTACCTCTGGACTATTGGTTATAAGAGTTCCTTATATATTTGGATACAAGTATTATCAGATACATGATGTACACAACTCTTTTATTCCATTCTGTGAGCTGCCTTTTCATTTTCTTGATGGTATGATTTGCAGCACATTTTAATTTTGGTGATGAAATCTAATATATTTTCCTTCATTTGCTTGTACTTATGGTCTTGTATCTAAGGTTTTGCCTATTTCAGGGTCATGAATATTTACCTGTCTTTTCAAAACTGTTTTATGGTTTTAGCTCTTAAATTTATGTCTTTGAGCTACCTAATTTTTACATGTATAATTTTATGATTTCAATTTACAGAGTGGCAACATGAAAAGAATTCTCATACTTTTTAACCCTAATTTACCATTTGTTTATACTGTCCTATTTTGCTTTACTATCTACTCTCTCTGTATATATTTCCCTGTCATTTGAAATTAGGTGACAAACACCAAGCTCATTTATTTGTATTTCCTAAGAACAAAGACATTCTTTTTTTTTTTTTTTTGGCGGTACTGGAGATCAAACTCAGGGCCTTGTGCCTGCAAGACAAGCACTCTACCAGCTGAGCTATCTCCCCAGCCCCAAAGACATTCTTTTATGTAACCATAGTGCAATTATAAAACTCAGAAAAGTAAACACTATGGTCATGTCTATTCTAATTTTGCTATCTGTTCCAATAATGTTCTTCATCTCACTATGTTGCCTATGTTTGGTTTTGAACTCATAAACCTCTTACCTCAGCCTCCTGAGAGGCTGGGATTATAGGCATGTCCCACTGGGCCTGGCTCAATAATGTTTATAAGCTATTGTTTTCCAGTTAAAGATTCACTTTGGAATTACAAATTGCACTTAGTTGTCCTGTCTCTTGCCTCTTCAAATCTGGAACAGCTCCTCAGCCTTTCCTTGTCTTTCATGACCTTGAACATTATTAAAGGCCATAAGCCAATTATATTTTGTAGAATATTGCTCACTTTGGGTTTGTCTGATGTTTTCTGACAATCAGATTCGGGTGGACGCATTTTGGTGGGAATCAACAAAGACATGATGGTGTGTTCATTTCTAGGAAACTTATCAGGAGTTATGGTTTGTCCAACTATGGTGATGTATAACTAATTACCTAGTTAAGAATGTTAGGTAGGTTAATCCTTTCCAAGGTTATTAGTTTTGAGACTATGTAAATACCTAGTCCCATTAAGCTTTCACCATTTGTTTTAGCATCTACATATATCTGGCTGAATCAATTATTTCTATAATGACTGGCAAAAATTGATACTCTAACCATATTATTATTCCTACTATGTTAGCTGGCATGACACTGTAAGAAAGAGCATTCCTCATTTATCCTATTATTTATTTACCTATTCATTCATTTGGTTACTATCAGTGTGGACTCATGAACTCATAAACTCTAATTTTATTTGATGGATTCTTTTACTATATTTCTTTTAGTTTTAAGCCCAAACAGTTCCAGTTTGCCAAATAGTAGCCTGTTTAGGCTGGCTTCTATGTCCTTTCTGTGTGTCTATCATTGTTAAGCACTTTTTTTTTTGGACAAGATGTTTTGGGTTTGTCTTGTGTTCTTCCAGTCCCAGGCATTATTAAATAAGTCAGTTATTCAAGGACAGTGGGGAAAAGTGTTTAGAAATCAAGATTTGAGCCCTAGGTATACTCATTGCAATGGAATACCTTTGCTTTTAGATCATTCTAGCAGAAAGAGCTAAGATATAAATAACAGAATCACATCTATTTCTTTTTCTTTACATACACAGAGAGTAAATAAATATATAATGATACCTATAATCTAAAATTGAATTTGAAATTCAACACTATAGGGTTCACTCTAATTACCCCCTTTTCATGCCTTAAATGACCACCTTTAATATACTGAAAGAAACCTGGTTCCTATATCAATATATTTACTTAACTGCTCAATCATTCAATTCACAGAAAATTGCTTCAGAATTGCTAATTGATACCACAGCAAAAAACAAACCTAATCAGAATTTAATATTTTACAGAGTACATTTTAAAATTTAGACTAAAGGTATATACCAAACTACTATGCTCAAAAGTAATTGAGTTAATAGGATTTTTTTCCTCCTCCCTCTTCAGTGTAGTTGTTATTCATTTGAAACACTTAAGTCCATCTTCTGGTTATGTTTCCTCTTCTATTTCCCCTCTTAAGGTCTACCCAGGGAAGTGTCATTCCTGCCACTCCTAGGCCCTTCCATACTACTTCTATCCATCCCTGTAGCTTCCAATTTATCTTTAGTTCCTAGTTTATCTTCCTGGCCCTTCTTTTTGCAAAAATAGAAATTCCTAGTAAGTAGGATTGATTTGACAAGTATAAATGCATGTGTGGTTTTATTAAATACTGTCACATTTTCCTTCTTAAAGGCTGCATTGTTTTGTAGTCCCATCAGGGATGTATGACAGTATCTGTTTTCTTACATTCTTGTTAACGTATTTTAACATGTTTCATTAGACAATATGACAAAAATTAAGCAGCTTGATAATACAATCTGCTATGTGAGAACACAGTATCTCAGGGTAGCTTTAAAAGAAACAGAATATATCACCAACATTTAGAGGCTGACCTTGAATGACTCTGGGGCTCCAAAGAAGAACAAAATCCCCTTAGGTACTTTATGCTATACCTCTCAGAGAACGAGACTGAATTAGCAATATAAAGAGTATTTTCCCAGTTTCTTCTCTCTTATTACTTATTTCTCCATGTATTCTTTATGGCTTTTCTCCTCACCATGGTACTGTCCTTGACAATCTTTCCCAACTGTTTTCTTTAAGGTGAAAACAATTGTGTGGAGGAAGCAGTGACACCAGTTAGGAAGGCATCCTTATTTCTGCAGCTGGCTTCAACATCTCATACAGAACACATGGAAGGGAATGGGAAAGTAGAGAGGAAGGTATTGATAGTACTGGTCATAAGTATGGGGAACAAAATGAAATAATTCAAGTTTGTCTCTGGAAAATAAGTGAGGCCAGGATCCATAAAAGGGTGACCCACAAAAAGGTAACTCCACCTGGAGTCAGATTAAAATTATGTGACTTGATCTAAAGCAAAGACTGAGCACCATATGTACATTAAATAACATTAATAAGAGCAGTTACATTAAAAAGGACACCACTCGTTATACTCACACCAGTTGAAATAGCTCCAGGTCTCCTATGGGTTTTCGTTTGACCATGAGTGGCAGGCTGGCCTTTAAATCCCCATCTTTTCATGACACCTTGAAAACCTTTACCAATACTGAACAAAACAAACATTAGAATTTACATAAGAACAGAGTGTAAAACATTCCCAATTGTACACTTTCTTGATAGAACCTTAGAGTTTGAACAAAGCTTCTTATCTAAATAACTAGAAAAGGCTACTCTACAAGCAAAACTGCAAATGAACATTCTTTATCACTGACATAGTTTGTACCCTCTCCTGCAGTCTAATTCTATATAAAATGATTAATTTAAGATTATGAGACAACAGCAAGCTAAGCACAGCAAGTTTTATCTGAACAATGAATTTTACCATCATAATCCTGTGAAGATGATAAAGTAAAAGCGATGAAGTTCTAGAAGTTTCAATGTCTATTATACACACGGCAAGCAGCCATTAAGATGAACCCCATGAGTACCTCCTGGTACTCATGCCGTCACTTAATTCTCTTCCCCCTGAATCTGGGTAGATCTAGCGACTCATTTCTAATGAATAAAATATGGCTAAAGTGATGAGATGTCATTTCTGAGATTTGTTTACAAAGAGACTGCAGCTTCCATCTTGGTAGCTCTTGCTTGTTAAGTTGTGAAGGAAGCTAACTGCCATCACCTAAGAGAGATGTGGGACAAGTATGGTTTCAGCCAACAACTGAGGACCCCAAGGCCTGCCAACTACCATGTTAGTAAGCTTGGAAGCAGATTCTCCCTGAGTCGAACCCTGAGATGATAGCAGCCCTGGCTAACTCCTTGATTGTACCCTTGTGAGAGACAATAACAGAGACACCAAGGTAAGCTGTACTAGGATTTCTGACCACAGAAACTATGAGGTAATATTTATTATTTTAAGCTATTAGGTTTTATGGTTATATATTAGATAGCAATAGATAACTAATATAATAAAGCACTAAATAAAAAAATGAAAATGCTCTAAATGTTAAGGCTGTTGGTCTTAGGGTTAAACAGGAAACCAATGGAGAGACTCAGAGAACAAAATTTCTTATTAAAAACTCATTTTTAAATGTAATTATTTTATTTCCAAATTCTGTTAGCTAGAGAAACATTATGAGATGCAGGTAGAGAGTAAACAATACTTAAGTTCAAGAATTATTAAAGTGTATCTCTCAATGTCAAATGCGTCAATACAAATGATACAATGCCAGAGCTAGAAGGAACCACAGACTGTACCAGAAATGTTTTTATATACTCTGAAGATGAAGATTTTTTTTTTCACCTTTCATTATATATGTCAACATATTTTTAATGCAGTGCTCTTCAATCTCACCAAAGTTAGCTATGATTAAAGGCCTATTACAAAAAGGACCAAAAGAAAAAGATAATGAAAACCATGCTATGCTATGCATTTGTTAACAGACTTATCAGAGGATGGACTGAAGAAAGCCCACATGGATAAAACGGTCTGCTTTACATAAGCCAAGAATTCAACATGAAACAATTACAAACTATGTGTAGAACCCAATAGGTACACATTATCAAATAACACATCAAAAGTTGTTTGTTTATAAATGTAGCTTACACCACTTTCTTTGTCAGTCAACTAAACACACTCTGAAACTATGCATATTTTTTTAAACTAAAAAAATTCAAAATAATGCTTATTTCTGATTAAAGACCGAAAGTAGAAATGTAACAGATATTCAACAAAAAACAATATAATTTTATAAAGAGATTAACATGTAAGAAGAGAACCCAGAGAACCCATGGTAATTAAACAATTTACTGAAATTATGCTTCAGAAATTTAACAAATATTTCTAACAATGAATTCTGAGAGCACACCTGGAAAGTAAAAAGCTTGGTAACTAAAAAAACAAACCAAAAAACTAAAGAGTCATTGGACCTATGCTATCATTTGGCAAATAACACTTAAAAAAAAAGAAAAAGTAGAGAGCAATACCATTCTAAAATGAACATTTAAAAAAAAAAAAAAGCCACATTTGAATACTGGTCACTCTTGCTAGAAAGTTTGCTAGTTTCTCTGAGTTCTCAAACTGGTTATTTCTTACTTGGAAAGATAGCATGAATGCAATAAAATGCATGCCGGGTAAATTACAGAAGAAACAGCTCATTTTAAGAGTAAATGATAATAAGATGAAAGTGGCATCCTAAAAAAGTACTAATTATCTGTCGGCTAATTACAGATTGTTTTTCAATCTAGTTCTAGGATACATCATGTAGTTATAATGTGTACAATGGGAACCTCTTCAGTAGATAACCTTTAACCAAAGGGCAAAACACAAATGACATGACAAATTACTGGTTTAATTCAGTGTAGGGAGAACAGAGTGCACCTGTTGATCCATGGGTGGTACAGGTATCTATACTATTATTTCTCTCAATTGCCACCCAACTTAAGAACAAAAATAAAACAGAAATAAGAAATGAATTAAGCTATATTTAGCATTCCCAGGCACAATACAAGTATAACATTTTCAAATGTCATTTAGAATAAACTCTTCATTTTACTGAAAATTACATACAACACATACTATCTTCCTCTTTACCAACTGCAGTTTTTAATTAATGGCTGCAGAAATAAATCAAATGAATGAAAATTTAGATTTAAAAGAACACAATGTTAGAAATCTCAACTTTGGTGAGATTTATCTGAAGAGGAGGAAAACATTTAAAATGTATTTTTGAGCAACTATACTTGTTAAACCAAAAATTAATAAAAAAAGAATCAGAAGAAGCATTTAATTTAGAAAAATTTATTGCCCTTGCTTCTCAGCCCATTTCTCCTTAGTATACTTTAAATCCAAGTATCGGGCATTATTTATTTCCATTTCTAGCCTAGAAAAGTTAGCATAAAATCTGTCACAGGGAAGATTAGTTCCCTTTCTTTTGTCCTATAGTCTCCAAATGTTGTAAAGGGGTATGCCTTTTGGTTTAAAAACATGGCATGAAGTAAAGGGGAGGAGTGCCTTAAATGTATGACCATAAGAATCTTCCAGAAGGGAATGCATAATTTAATGTTTCCCAATGCAGACTATAAATCTCTAGAAATTACTACTAAGGAAATTTCATTCCTTAGTCATATTGTGACAAATACCCACACATCAACAGCAAACACATACGTTTTGATACAAATCCAACGTGTTCTTTACTTTGTGGGACAATACCTTTCATTGCATGATTCTGGATATACTTGTGTACAGGAACAAAATAAGATGTCCATGAGGTGAGCAGTGAGCATACACATGCTCCAACACACATCCAAGTCCTCGGAGAAGGCACTCAGAAACTCCCATCTGGGAGTCTCCTCCTCACCACCGGCTTCTCCTATCTCCCTTCTCCTCGTATCCCTCTCCCTCTTTCGGAAGAAACTGCTTCTCCTCCATCTACTACCTGCCCTCTGAGTATGTCTGCCTCTCCAATTACTGTTTGGAAATCACTGAGATTAATTCCCTAATCCAAAATGCAAACCTTCTATTAAAATAATTTATATCATGAAACTTTTAAGACATATTAAGGAGCAGAGAGTAGTACAATGAACTCCTACACATTCATTATCCACTGTCAATTACTGCCTCAAGGCCTATCATATTTCATCTATTCTTCTCCTGCAACTCCAATTTTGAAGCAAATTTCAGATAATCTATCATTTCATTCACGAATATTTCACTATGGAGCTCTAAAAGATAACGATTCATTTAAAGAACAAAACCACAATGCCATTATCACCTTAAAAATTAGTAATTGTATTTAATATGAAGCCAGTGTCACTTTCGTGGCCTCTTTTAAAATAGAATCTTTCCACAGGGTTGTCCTCTACCTCTCCTCTTCTGATCCCCAGCCCCACGGTCACCATTTGCTCTCTATTTTTCTGCTTCCTTATGCTCTTTGAAAAGTCACTTTCCCCTTATTGCTACTTGAAAAGATGATCTCAGAATCCTGCCTCTGATACTCTTTTCACTGTGGGTCAAACCAAGGGTTGTCAGACTGACTGCCCTGGCTATCTGTTTCACTGGAACACAGAAATGCACATTCACTGACACAATGTCTAGATGTGCTTTAGAACTCTAACGGCAAAATTGGTAGTTAGAACATAAATTACAATGTCTGTAAACCTGAATATTAATCTGGCTTTTAAGTTTGTTGACCCCTGAAGCTATTACTAACAAGGTGGAGTTCCACCAATCTATCCCTCTGACAAGAATTCTGCTACCATTCCATTCCACACATGTACCAAGTATATCTAATCAGAAGTGCCTCAGTCATTCAATTTCTGTGTTTCAGAAACAACCCAAACATCTCCCCTTCTCATGCTATCCTTCTTCACAACCACTGGAATGAATTTCCCGAGATGATTATCTTATCACATAGGTCTGTCCTCTGTTTTGTAAACTGAAACAGTACCAGGTTGGTGGTGGACACTATAATCCCAGGTACTCTGGAGGCTGAGGAGGAGGAGGATGGCAAATTTGAGGCCAGTGTGCGTAATTTAGTGAAACCCTGACTCAAAAATTAAAAAGAGCTGGGAGTTTTGTTCAGTGGTAGAGCATGACCACCCTGTCTGGCAGCATTTTATCTCTGTCAGTAACTTCTCATTTAACAATACACTCATGTTATCTACTTAATTTCATCTCCATGTATTTCAAAGATATATAGTGTCTCTACCTAAAATTCCTGTAAAGTCCGAGTCTTACTTCTACCCAATTCAGTGTTGCTGTGTAAACTTATTTGATCAGCGATGAACAGCTCTTGAATCCACAAGTGAGTCATGGCGAAATTTTCCAGTTGCTTTGTGTTCCAGTCACATTTAGTTAGAAGCTGGCATGGAATATTTCTGTGGCTTAACTTTCTAGGAAAGTTTGTGACAGAATGACCTGAAATGCAAGTATTTGGATTCTGTCCCCAAACTGTAAAACTCCCATCAATACTGGGGAACACTTTTATCAATCAGAGTCTGCTTCAAGTACATTGCCTATAGGTTTTCTGATGTTATAACTGCTCATCTGAAAGTACAAAGGGCCAAATGTGCAGTGGTTCCTTTGATTTCCTGGCTGTCCTAAATAAACTCAGAACATAATATGTGCTACTCTGAGTGCAGTCTGCTTTTCATTGAATAACCAATTCCTTAATATCATGAAAGGACAAAAATTTTCTGAAGAAATTCAGCCACAGAGCACAGAAAATGACATTGCCCCATGCTATGAAACTGTTACATTATTTCTTCATTAATAATTGATAATTGATAAGGATGACGTATGTGACTTGGAAAACTAAGGGATTTTTTTTATTTTTTGGAAACAGATTTTTAGAATTGAAAGAAACCTTAGAAACTATTTAACACTCTCCCTAAGGTCAAAGACAATGAATTTAAATCCGGACAAGTTAAACCACTTGCCCAAGATCAAATCCCTGGCAATGAGAACATCTGGTCATACTTTGAACCCAGGTCATAATGTCCCTTGAGAAACAGATTAGAACACAAATATAAAAATATCCCAGCAACATGAAGCTATTTCAAGGGTATCCTCATTAGTCTAAAAATTCTAGATGTAATAGATGGTGTGTGATTTTTAAAATCACCTCGTGTTTTATAAAGTTACTACATTGCTATATACAGTCTGATGTGAGAAGGTAATACGTGATGTATGAGAAAACACCAGAATTTAATTCCTAATGCCTTCATGTTTTCTGTTAATTAAAAAAGTATTTCCTATTGAGAACACATAAAACTTTCCTTATAAAATTTAAGCAAATTAAAAACAAGTGATAGTGGCCAATAATCCTGAGCATTTATTATCTGCCAAGCCTTGAACCAAGAACTTACCATGCATGATCTCAATCAGATATTAAAAGATTGTGAAATAGGTGCTATCATTATTCTTATGTTAAAGATGAAGTAATAAAGAAGTGAAGAAAGCTGGCTAGGTCACAGAGTTACTTAAAGGTTAATTCTTTTAGCTACTACAATAGATTGCCTCCTACTTATTAGGTCTTTAATTTGTTGACCTTGAGGGGGAAAAAACTGTTGCTCTGTAGAGTTAAGCAGGAAAGAAATTAAAGATACTTACTCTAAAAAATATTTAAGTGACAATACAACAAAATGTCACTCTAAAACATTACTCTCCAAACTCTAGCTTTTATCTCAAAACAGACATTTACTTTCACTGATTGAAGAGGGAATATATTTCAAAGAGATTATCTCTCTAAAAATCTAATCACTTATTTTGAAAATTGTTTCACTCATATTTTTATAGACTTACTACTCTGAATGGCTAGTAAACATTTACTAAAATTAAAATAAAACTAAAAATGTACAGTACCAGTCAGTAATTACATATTGAAGGCAGCACATACCTTGTTTCATTCAGAGTTCACAGCAAATATCTACAGGCAGAAGAACAAGCCAGTTGGGAGGGTTTCTGATGGTTTGTAGGCAGACTTCCTGAATGATACACACAAAACCCAGGGAGTTCTTGCCTTAAAAAGTCCCCTGACTTTTTAACCACCTTTATGGCTTTGATGGGTAACAAGACTTCTTTATCCATTTTGATATTTTAATGAAAAAGTCCAAACTAAATGAATCTCAATAAATGTGCAAAGGTCCCGTGGTATCAGTTAATCTCACCTACCCCATCTCCCTTAATTTTTACTACACAGGAGAACACTATCAAGATGAATAGCTATTTTTCTATTTTGATATCAAAGGGCAATGAGAATTTAAAGGGCACCAATCCCTTTAAAATAGTAAGATTACACTGGGTGCAGTGGCACATGCCTGTAATCCCAGGGACTTTCAAGTTCAAAGTCAGCCTCAGCAACTTAGTGAGGCCCTAAGTAACTCAGCGAGATCCTATCTCTAAATAAAATATAAAAAGGGCTGGGGATGTAGCTCAGTGGTTAAGCAGTTCTGGGTTTAATCCCAGTACCCCACCCCCCCCCCCAAAAAAAAAAAAAAAAACAGATTATATCTGAAAATACATGGATTGTTCCAATCAGCCCGGGCTTGTAGACAAGATCTTTACTTTATCCTTCTTCCACAAAGAAAAACAGCCATTTAAGTAATGGAATAAGCTACTTCTGATTTCAATATTTAAATAATAAATAAAAGAATTCCAGACAACCAGGAAAAATTTACTTCAGGCATGGCACTGTCATGAATTCAAAGTTTAGTAAGACGCCAGCTGGGAAAGTGCCCCGTACTGTGTCCACTGTTAGGGATGCATCACCAGCATTTCTGTCCTTCAAGTCCTTTGAGACAAAGACATAACATTTTCCCCCCAAAAAAGCAGAATGCGTTTTTAGTTTTATCTGTTCTTTACTTCATTCTTTTCTCATTTCTTCTTTTTTTGAAACTACAAATTATAATAAGCACTGCTAGAACACAATAGGAAAAAATGGGCTAAATGTCCTATGCTGGGAATAGAATCAACAGCCATACCTCATCTCAACCACTATTTATATTTGTTTACTACCTATAGCTATTGCCGCCTCAAAACTGAGATTAAAAAGGGGGATATTAAGACTCCAAACTATCTTCTAATTCAGAAAGTACCATGAAATATATTATTACTTCTATTAGAAGATACAATGAAATATATTATTACTATTACAGAAAAAGAAAATAAACTTTAAAAGTATACTGAGGTGGGGGATGGAGGATATGTACATGTGAGATTAAAAATTTTACTAAGTATGAATTACGTACAACAGTCACAGTTCAAAGACTGGGCATTATTATCTATTAACAGTATGATAAAAATATATAAAACTATTCTGCTAGATGGTTTTACATATTAGATGTAAAAATTT
Source organism: Sciurus vulgaris (assembly GCF_902686455.1). Classification (NCBI taxonomy): domain Eukaryota; kingdom Metazoa; phylum Chordata; class Mammalia; order Rodentia; family Sciuridae; genus Sciurus; species Sciurus vulgaris. The sequence goes on from NC_136470.1 coordinate 119,027,143, forward strand.
TTTCCCATACGATCAAAATTCAACCTGTATTCTCTGACCCTTTATAGGTATAAAAGCTTTTCTGGTATTAAAGCCAAAATTAAAATGAATTCTAGTAAATACATATACACCTCACATCCCAAAATGATACTGATAAATGTACCTATTTATACAGAGAACTATAACTGAATTGAGTAAATTATCTTCAAGAAAAAGCTGCTACTGTTGGCCATTGATCCTGTTTAAAAAAAAAAATGCAGAAAATTTCTTTCCTGAGGTAAACAGATTCTATACTAATATACTAACACTAATTTTTTTTGGAAGCAGAGTATTTTCTCCTTTCAACATTTTAAAACTGAGGATAATAGCTTAAAAAAAAAGCTGAAAGTCAAAATATAAGTAGAGATTAATAATTAAAAATTTTTCTAATGAAAAGGAGATAATGAAGCCTATAAGCAAATAATTTTCAATTTTATGCTAAACTGTAAGAAGTATACAGGCAATGTTATTTGAAATTGGATAAATTTAACTTGTGTGTTTTAAACACATTTGAATGTTACAACTTGACCAGAGTTAAGGAAAGAAAGGCATTTTGAATTCTGTGCTGGGTAAAGAAGTGAGGAAGAAAAGCTGTTTAACTGATGAGCTCAACAATTTTCTAGGCCAGTGGTTCTCAAAGTGTGCTCCTGGATTAGCAGCATCTGCATCACCTGGGAACTTGTAAGAACTGTCAGAAGTTCTGTGGAGAGGCCCATCAGTCTCCTTAACAAGCCCTTCAAGAGATTCTAAAGCCCACTCGAGTGAGAAAACCACTGCTTCAGCCTGTAAGTTCACGTCCCCTCATCACCCCTCCCCAACCACGACACTGTACAAATTTTTCCTCTAGTGTATTTGCACTTGTAACAAGATTAATAATCAAGAGGATGAAGCTTAGGTGTCTCAAAATTTTAAAGCCAAGGAAGATGAGGTAGAAAACCTCTGGCCCTAAATGAGTCACAGTGGTGAAGAACTGAGAAGACACAGAGCCTATAGAAGAAAAGCGAACAAATGCATATAAAAGGACGTTGGCATGGGGGCACATGCTACAATCCAGGAAAGTGGGTGGCAAGGAGGCAACAGTAAGTAACTAGGACTGTGTGCAGCTCAGGAGCCAATGCCACAGAGGAATTCAAATCAAGCTCCACATGAGAACAAGGTATCCTCTACGTTTACAAGCACTTGAAAGCATCTTAAATGTAACAACATACCAGCTATAAGAGCTGTAGTCACTGGAAACATTTAGCAAAAAATCCAATTCAATCTGACCCCAGTAAATGCAACATGAAGGTATGTACACTAGAATACAATGTACTTCTATGTGGGGTAACTCTCCCAACACACTGTTAAAGTTAAACAAAATACTGTACTGAAGCCAAAGCAATAGTGAGGATCTTCTCATATGTGTGTAGAGGGTCCTCCCTTCTCCAGAGTTGATTATTACTATTTAAATCCCTGGGCTATTCTTTCAGCTCTTAGCAGCTCTTTAGTCTGGCGACTGGGACACAACTTTATACACTTTTATTTTCCAGGAATACAAAAGAACTTTCCCTTTCACTCTGTACTCACAATAGGGCTAAAGTTTTGAAAATAACTTTTAAAATAAAAGAAACCAAGGAAACTCAATAGCAACATATGAGATGAAATATTTTCCTGAACATAGGCATTTGTCAAGGTAGGCTCTAATTCAAGCTGCCCACAAATCCAGCCATGAGACATCTGCTAACAAAAGCTCCTAACTTTGCATGGCTTCTCAGAAGATCCCATATACCCTGTAAAACATATAATGAAATTCACACAACACGAACTATGTGTAAACTAACAGAATTATTGTGATGTACTTTATACACTAATTCAGAATTTAAAAAGTAAAATAATCTGTGCCAGGCATGGTAGCCCACACCTGTAATCCCAGCAATTTGGGAGACAAAGGAAGGAGGATTGCAAGTTCAAAGCTAGCCTTAGCAATTTAGCAAAACTCTCAAAACAGAAGGGGCTGGAGCATGGCTTAGTGGATTAATGCCCCTGGGTTCAATCCCCAATACCCCCCCCCCCCCCCCCCCCCCCAAAAAAAAAGTAAACTAATCTAACCAGGTGTGGTGGCACATGCCTATAATCTAAGTGACTCAAGGAGGTAGTAGGATCACTTGGAGGTCAGTTTCCTTGGCAACTTATGGCGACCCTGTCTCAAAACAATAAGGGTTGGAGATGGTAGAGCACCACTAGGTTCAATCCTAGTTCCGTAAAATATAAATAAATTAAGAAATCTAATAAAAATCATCTGATTTACAACAGACACCTCAACTAGCCAAATCAAAGCTCTAGAGCATCAATATTTCAAGTTCTTGAAAAGGAAAGCAGAACAAAGTTACCAAGAAACATGTGATTTCTTGGGACAAGACCATGACAATTAGGAAGGGAAAAAAAAAAAAAAAAAAAAAAAGGAACAGGTTCATATATCTCTCTAAAAAGATAACTCACCCTTCCAATCTATCCTGCTTCATTTCTAAATAGCTGAACTGAGGTAAAGTAAAGGTATTAGCAGCTCTGGTAATGGCCCATATTGAAAATAGATGATGATGGTGTGGAAATGAAGAATATATCTGATCCTTGGAGAAAAGCTTTCTGTTGGGACTCCAATACCACAAAAAAAAAACCAAGAATACCCAAAGCAAAACATAACAACAAAAATCTGTTCAACCACTGTGATCGCAAGACAACTCCTGATCACCTGTTTTTTTCAAAGGGTTTCTAAGTCAGAATATCCTTACGGATGTCATTCGACAATGAGGCACAGAAGGGACATGATGACCTATGTGAGGGAAGAGAGGAATAGACAACAGCTAATGCCTGGAGTTTTATTTACTCTAGGTCATTTGAATTCCAGCAACTTATACAGAATAATTTCTATAGAAACATATATAAGAGCTTGGTTGTTTCCTCCCATAGTGAAGTAACATTAACTAATTTTTGAAAAGTTCTAAAATTTGTGAAAAGATCTAGGTGTTTCTTGGAGCTCTTCTAGTCAGTACTAAGCCATCTGGTAGGAATGTTAAGATATGAAAAAGCTACAGTACCAAAGATACCACTGTCCAGTCTAAATATGACTCAAAGTCAACATTTGTTAGTGACAACTAAATGTTATGTCTACCAAATTAGACTCTTGTTAACATATTTAAAAAGTTTTGTTTTCAAAGAAATATCACTTTTATATCACTGAGGAACAAAATGCTGCTGAGAAGATTAAGATGTGATGTTACTTCTTCTAGTTTCTGATAAGCTTTAAACACAGTTACAAAGTATTTTTTAGTTATTCTGGGAGACACTTAAATGCAACAACCACTTTTTGCAAACAGTATAAAATGTCACTCAGTTAATTATTTCCTATAATTGGTAACAATAATCTCAAAAGAATTCAATCAGCATTGCTCAGGTGTATTTCACCATCAAACTGTACATTGTCTTTGGTTTTCAAGATAGAAGTGGGCTCAACTCACAAACAATCTAAGCAATGTGACTGTCCTCTTAGCTTTATTTCAAGAAGAATACATCTCATCTAAAAGCTGGGCTCTGATGTGAACTCTTCACATACAATTAATTCAGTGCAATTTCAAAACCTGTACAGTGATATTGAAGACTGAAATTATGAGGATTTAGCCTTTATTCACTGACTTGGAAGACTGTACCTTCACTCCCCCTATTCGTTTTTAATATAGGAAGAAAAAGAAGTAAAAGAGACTGCTATGAGGACCTACGTTTTGGCTGTGACATCCACATACTGTCCTGGACGAAAGTGAGCAGCATAAAGAGGAGTGCCTTTGTGAAAAGAAAATGAAAAATCAACATGAAATGTGTTAGTTTGGAAACTTTTAAAACAAAGTACAGCCAGGAAGCCTCCTAGCTATTAGATTTCAAAAAAAGAGGAAAGTCTCTTCTACAATTATAAATGTTAAAAATATCCAAACAATGAAACTATTCAACAAACATATCTTTTAGTTGGCTAAGTGCAGGCTTAAGAACATGGTGGCCCAGCAAGAGGGACATGGTGCTGGAGTCACAGTCACAGGCCAAAGTGGAAGTGGTCAAAATGAGAATTTCCATGACTGCTGGTGAACACACGAGTTTGAAAATTCTTGGTTGTTTTGGTAAATAAGTATAAGGAACTAGGATATATTATCTATTTCACAGAAAGAAAATAAGAAAAGAACTAAAAACATATTGGGGCTTGATCAAGTCTTTAATCACCCATTGGATAAAAATAAAAACTTTACCTGAACCCAGGACCCTTATGCTAGGTAATGATTATGTATGTATGTATGTATAATATCCATAAAAAGCCCATACGTATCAGACTTTTGGTGTACTGATTATTGTTTCAATAAAATACAGTTCTCCCAGCATGTGCCCCAATATCTGGAATAGCAAAAAATTTGTCACTATAGGTATTCCTAACTCTATATAGAAACATTTACAAAATGTCTATACACATTTAGTTATATGTAAATAATATACATTTAGTTATATGTAAATAAAATCTTACTTTAAATATACTTGGGAAATAAGTTACTAAGTAAATTAAAATTCTGTGATAAAAGCTTCCACAATATTTTATTTATATAAATCAAACATTAACATTTATGAAAACTATTTAATTTGGTAATTATTAAAAATACTTATAGGGCATTTACAAACATATACAACTAGAAATGCAAAAGTATTAAAGATGGCCCCTAACCTTAAGAAATTTATCATCTTGCTAAAGAATCAACAAGATGCCATCAAAAAAAGAAATAAAAACAAACAAAAAACCCAGGAACCAATGTAGTAGACAATGTAACTGAAAGCTAATTTCAGTTAAGTTTGTTTAATAGTAGTAAAGTACAATGGAATTTCAGAGGGTAGTTTTCTTTAAGGTAGGACATAACCTGGATTTATATGGGAAAAGAAAGACTTTGAATTGAGAAAAAATAGGAGTTTAATCAATCCACATTGCTTACATATATTAAAACATCACAATGTACCCCACTAAGATATGGTTAATCATCTGTCAATCAAAAATAATATTAGTTTAAAAAAAGGAAAATTGGGGCCATTCCAAGAATATTACATAAAGTACATTTCCATGAAGCTGAACAACTTGAACCGCTATTTGATCATTTTTGACCCACAAAAACAATAATTTCATAAGGTTAGAGCAACAGCAAAAGTTGGTGTGGACTCAATTTTTATCTCTACCTTAAATGTACACAAAGGATTTAAGAAAATTAGATGTGTTAATGCCAAAGAGAATTATTTAAAACCATTTCAGAACAAATTGTCTATACATTATTTTAGAACTATCCTTTTATTTTTTAAGTGGAAAATGCTCATTTTTATACTATTCTATTCTACCCTATTTTTATACTCATTAGTTTAATTCCATTTACTTTTTGCCTTCAAGTTATAAAACTTAAAAATGTCTACAATCTTGTTAGAACTCACATTCAAAAAATCAGGGAACTTTTCTGAAGTTCAGAAGTTGTATTTTGTTAACTATGGTGACCAATAAGATCATATGTCAATTTCTAATTTTTGACACTCCATGGATCAGGAACTTTGGAAACTTTAAATAAGAATCTTAATGTCAAAGGTCACTCTCCTGTTTCAGGCTACATTTTCTCACTAAAGGAGAGCCTAGTTATTCTTCACCTAACAGAATGCCAGCTTGCAATGAACCTTGAATTTTAAAACTTAGTGTATTTATTTGAAAGTGGCTTTTTCAAATAAGAAACTCTACACTAAAAACAAAAGAGCTCCTCCCTCTCTCAGAAAACAAAGGGTCCCCCACAGTTTTCTCCACTTAGACAAGGATCTGTTTGTTCCTAGTGATTAAATCAGATACCATTTAAAGTGTTTGGGACTTTGTATTTTAGATTCAGCTTTATTGAAATAACTGACATTAAACAAGTCATATAATTGGGTATTTTTACCTCCCTCCTCTCCCCGACCTCAGATTACCTGGTTTAATTACAGCATTATCTGTTACATGAAAGATTTTAGTTTTCTGTTTTGGTGGCAATCCAAGTTCTCGGTAAAATTCCAATACAGATGTAGGTTTCTAGAGGAAAAGCAGTGCATATTAGTAACATATTAAATATGAAAAGTGGAGATGAATGCATAGAGATCCAAGTCAAGTTACTAACATGTCAAGAAAAAAAAAATGAAAGCACACAATTTCCCTATTGAACAAAGAACACCCACTTCCCTTCATTCTAAGGGAGGTGAGATTTAGGTCTATGATCCATTATAACTCTAGAAACAAATAATCCAACTGCTTAGGATCCAACCATCTGTACGTTTCAAAACTAGTATGCTGTAAAGATCTTTGTTCTGTAGGAAAAGAAAGAGAGTTGTGCCCTGCTCATATTCGATTTTTTAAAGACAAGATCTCCCTAAATTGCTCTGGCTGGCCTTGAACTTGTGATCCTCCAGCCTCAGCCTCTTGAGTAACAGAGAATACACATGTGTATCACCACAACTAGTTCTGCTCATATTTGAATTTCTGACTAGAGACTGTATCAAGGACCCCAACCCCAGGAAATCAGCTATTTGTCTACTCTGCACCTGTTCTAAAACAACTGGAAGAAAACACAATAAGTCACATTTAAATGTAAAATTAAATTTGGGACAACTTCAAAGTAAGTCCCAAATGTGGTCTGACCAAACACATTTCCCTGGCTAAATCTTTCTTGCACACTCCAAGGCAATTAAGTCTGTTATGGTTTAGGTATGTGGTGTCCCCCAAAAGTTTATATGTGAGACATGCAAGAAAGTTTACAGATGAAATGACTGGGTTATAAGAGGCTTAATTAATATGATCAGTGAATTAATCACCTGATAGGGATTAACTGAGTAGAGGAGGGGTCACTGGGGGCATGCCTTTGGAGTTTATATTTTGTCATGGTGAGGAGAGTTCTCTTTCTGCTTCCTGGTGCCATGCTCCCAACTGTTTTGTGCCACCACACTCTTCCACCATGATGTTCTGCCATACTTTGAGCCCAGAGCAATGGAGTCAGCCATCTATGGACTGAGACCTCTGAAACTGTAATCTCCTCTAATTGTTCTTGTAGGTCTTTTGGTTGCGCAGCAAAAAAGGTGACTAAAAACAATGACACATCCTCTTTGAAAATCTCCAGCACTGTTCCTTAATTCTCTTCCCTCTGAGCTGTTCCATAAGAAGAATCAAGAGAACTTCTTCAAATAAGTCAAACTCCCTGCCCCAGAATTACTGTACTGCTATCCTCCTACCCCACTCCTTGTTGCACATGAAATGCATTTGGGTGAGCTTTTAGAAAATGTCACAGTCCTCTGCTTGGAGACTAACTTCACTGCTCTACAGTGGAACGTAGGCACCAGTAATTTTTTATAGTACCTCATATAAGCTATAACAACCCAAGGTTGATAATCATATTGAAAAATGGACAAATTGTCTATGCTCTTATTAAAAGCATGGGTTCCCATCTCCTCACTCATTCTGTATTTCCTCCTGAAATGGTCTCACTCTTTTCTAAATCAACTTCTCCCTTTCTACTGGAACGTTCCTATTAATGTATGAACATGTCACAATAACCCAAATATTAGAAAAAAAAAAAAACCTTTTCCTTGACCATATATTCTTCAGGTAATTTTTCTGTTCCTGCTTACAGCAAAGATCCTCAAACAACTTGCTGAATCTACTTTCTCTCTATCTATCCTCTGACCCCACTTTAATTAGGTGCTCTCAGCCTCTAACATTCAATAGAAAGAAGCTTGCAAGGTAATCAATGATCTCCACACGGTCAAATACACTGGTCAATATTCAAATTCAATGGCCAATACTGATCAGGGATAGTCAGTAACAGGTGACTACTCCCTCCATGAAAGACTTTCACCTGGCTTATAGTCATTACGCTTCTAGTTCTCATACATGTAAATGTCTTCACATTTCTAACTTAATTTCAAATTCTGTTCTGAACTATTAATTCACATGTCCAATTGCATTATCGCTACTTCAACATCAAACAGCAATTCAAAGTTAACAACTAAAATTGACTCAACTTCCTCCCAAGATTGCTCTCCCTTAGTCTTCCAAATCTCAGTAAATGCCAACATCTGTTGTTTGGGTCAAATTTTGTGGTTACCCTTGGCTCTTTTTCACATGACATGTCCTATCTATTAGCAATCCCTATAGGTTCTATTTAAAAATACAGCCCACACCAATGACTTCCTACCTCCCCTCCCCTTCATACCACAATCTTTTGCTGGTCCATGTTTCCATACTCCTGATTCCCTGGTCCATTCTCAATTCACAGGGTGCCATGATCATTTTAAAACTTAAGCTGAATCATGTCTGTATTGTGCCTTCCACCTCAATGCAGAATCAAGTCCTAAGACCCTGGTTTATAAGGTTCTACACAATGACCTCATCTTCTACTCTCCTCTTGGCTCACCCTGCTTCAGAAGAAATGAACTCCCTTACTGATCTGAAAGCATCCAACACTGACCCCCAGGTCCTTTATGTACATGATTTTCCCTGCCTGCCTGAGCTTTACTACCAGAATTTTAGGTGACTTGCTCCATACTTGTCTTCCTCTAAATATCAATTTGCCTTTCCTGAATTACACTATCTAAAATGGCACCATTTTTGTCACTTGCCACCCACTCAGTTGATTTTATTAACCTTCAAAGATTTTAAATAAAGATTTTATTTAATCTTCAAAATGACACACTTTTAAAAATTGTTTTATCCTCTATAGAACAGCTTCCCAATCCCACCAATATGTAAGCTTCCTGAAGGCAGAGACTTGTTTTAGTTGTTGCTATATCACCAGCTTCTGGTAGATCTTATTGTCTGCTCCTCTCAACCCTAACTTTCCCCCTGCTACTGGGAATATAACTAAAATCAATAACCCAGAAAATAAAACTTAATGGACATCTCATTTACTTATAATAATGTTCCAGTTTTCCAACCTTCCCTTAATTAATTTGAAACTCTTGATATAGACTGCTATGGTTTGCCTAAAAACGTCATACCATTTTATGTTTTCTGACATAACGAGTGCCTCCTTCATCAGAATATAACCACCACGGGTATATCTATCTCCCTGCTGTTTCCTCTTCCTCAACTTTCCCTCTAATTATAAAAGGACCTGCAGGCTCCACTATGGACTATGGTATGCTATGTATCCATACCTGTGTCTGTCTCTGCCACTCTTGACTTGTAATATCCTTCCCACCCTGCACCTCCAAACGAAGCTCATTAAAACTATGTTAACTGTTTCTCATCCCAGCTCCAGTTAAAGTTCCTGTCTAAATCCTTCTCTGAACAGCCTTGCTAGAATGTATTGCTCCCTGTCCATACCAACCTAGAACCTGCATATATTATTTTTCGAATCACTATCACTTATCTACTTATATGTCTGTTTGCCTGTCTGCTGGCCTGTGAGTACCTAGATGATTTTATTATCTGCATCTCTAACTTTAGATCCAAGCACGCACCGACAGGTTAGACAACAAAGTATACCAAAAAGTTTGTGAGAAAAATTATTTCCTTGACTTAAGAACTAAGGTAACATCTACTTATTATGATTTTTCAATTTTAACAAAATTAAATAGTTTAATTTTTTTGTTAAAATCTTAATATTACAAAACTAATTAGGTCTCAGTCATGAGAAAAATGCTCAAGTTAAGTTGAAACCAGAAACATTTCTTTTTTCTTTCCTCTTTTTAAAGTTTCCAAATAAGTGATTTCAAAAGGCAATTTAAAAGACTGGCAGCATCGTCACACTTGAATAATCCCCATTGATGAGATCACATGTCCCCCCCCTTCAACGTTCTCTGTAATTATCCTTCCCACAATGAAAATGCTTCTCTGCTCTTAAGATGAACTGATTAGATCAACGTGTGAAACCACTTAACTTCCTTATTCAAAAACAGTATCTACCATATTAGTTTTTATTTATAAGATACAAAAATAGCAAAAGCAAAGTAGTCTACTTCCTTAAAGGCACAATTCCTAAAACAGTTCTAGCTCTATTATAAATGAAACTGATGTGTTAAACTTGTTTTTGAGTGCTTAACTATTTGATATTTTATATTCATAGACCTTGCTTTATAATCTATTGATTATAGAGGTATAATCAATCTATTTGCACCTTTATTTTACTTTATAGAATCTATTTGCATAAAATATGTAAAAGAATGGTTATATACTTTAAAAATCTCTTGTTTTCAAATAAAATTATTTTATTTATAAAGAATTCTGAAACTTTATATTCACATCCCATCCTAAAGAAAGGTCACTTATAGAAAAGCTTTTTCTTAATATTGTAATAAATGTCCTCTGGATCTATAAAAACTATATATTGAAGAAATCACATAAGGTCCTTTGTGGTGCTTCCTATACTGAAGAAGTGAACAGTTTTGAAAGTTCATGTAAGGAGAGGGGCAAAATATACAACACAAGAATACCAACATCCCAGTCACCATGCTGTGAAGAAGATAAAGCTATAAGAACCATGAGAAAATATATGGGGACCAAGCCTTGAGTATGAAACTACAGTATCATTTCTGTAGTATTTTAATTACTAATACATTATCTATACCAATACTACTAATATTATTTCATAAAATCTTATCTATAACACGTCTTCAAAACTAAGTAAGATAGAATAAATTAAACTGAGCTCCCAATCATATTTACTTTGGAACTTTTTTTTTTCCCCTGAGAACTAAAATTCAAAGAACCAATGTGAGACTTCCACAATTAGAAGAGGATTTAGAGATCAAGTCCTATTTCTTGCTTTATTGGAAAGAAAAGGGATGTTCAAAAGATGAGTGAAGTGAGCTAATGACAGAATGCAGGACTGGAACTCAAGTTTACATCCACTGGTTTTCCCACTATCTCCTACTTTGAAGGAAGCAATGGTCACAAATCTGTTGAAGCAGAATAAATGATCCCAACCCAGTGTTTGACTTCTAGAGTGAGGCCATAAAGTTATGAATTTACAAAATTGATAATGAAAAAAATTATACTAATTAGTATAATTTTTGTAATAACTACTACAAGACAAAAACAAAGTAAAATCAATTAGAAAGCAGTAGTATTATGTCAAACCAAAGAATTATTCACATGATGCCTGATATACATTTATACAACTAAAAAATCCGAACACTTGATATTTTTAAAGCTTCCGCAAATATCTCATTGCGCTACTAATTGAAACCTAAGTTTAATATAATTAACAGTCAAGAATTAGTAGCAGAATAGATATTACCACAAAACTCAAATTTTAAAAAATGGACTATGCTACCATAATACGCAAAAACACCTAACTTCTCTAACACGCAACAGGCCAGTTTAATAAGACTCAACTGCTACCTAAGTATTTTTCATGTGCACCCACTCCTTTTTCTTTTTTTTTTTTTTTTAAGAGTACCAGAGATTGCACTCAGGGGCACTCAACCACCGAGCCACATTCCCAGCCCTATTTTGTATTTTATTTACAGATAGGGTCTCACTGAGTTGCTTAGCACCTCGCTTTTGCTGAGGCTGGCTTTGAAAGTGAGATCCTCCTGCCTCAGCCTCCTGAGCTGCTGGGATTACAACCGTGTGCCACCACGTCCAGTTTACCCGGTCCTTTTGAACCAAGGCATTTTCACTGAAAGGAACACATTCTAAAGGACTGGGTGAGTCAAACTGTCCTAGTTTCTTAAAACAACTTCCTAAAAGTACTCCCTAAAACTAGACTCTTCTAATTGTAGTTAACCAAGATAACAAAATTTGATCACATTACTTTCTTGGTTAAAAAATTCAGCAAGTTCCTTGAAGTCTAAACTCCTTCACACTCATCTTGACAGCTACCTTGCCACTCTTGTTCACTGGCCCACGCCTGTATCTGCACCCACACACTAAGATGCACTCATATCATGCTTCTCTTCCTAAGTACACATGACCCACTTGTCTCTGGAGAAACCACTCCCACTAGCATGCCTTCAGCATTATTTTCCTTTCTGGTTTTCTCCATGTGAAACCACTTGAGATTTTCCCTAATAGCTATCTCCAGTTCTGTGCTCCTTGAGTTTATAATATTGTACTGAACTGGCTAATTTATTTTTTCATCTCTCTTACCAAGAAATAGTTAAATACATAGAATTCTGGAATCTGTCACTATTCCTCTTATTAATGGGTTGCCCTCAGTGGTTTATTTAACTGCTTTAGCCTAAGAGGCTGAAAAGGTTACTTAAGATAATGAATGTAAAAAACTTAATGCTTATGTAACTAGCACATAATAAATGCTCAATAAAAGTTAACTACGACAAGGAAATAGTGGGCAAACAAACATTTGCTAGTACCCTGTTCGTCCACCTTCATTTCATAAACAAGTTATAATGAAAAAGTGTTTGCTTAGAGATAAGCAGTATGTTCCAGTAAATCTAAAGATGTTCTGTTAGTGAAAACCATCACTATCTAGAAAGGTCACACAACAGAGATTACTAACTGGGCAGGTTTTTTTTCTAATTTAAACTATAGCCAACATTCTATTAGTTTTCTACTTAGAAAAAAATGTTTTATTAAAAAAAATCTGATGAGGGTCCCTATACAGCTTTCTCCCAAGAACTGAAAGTTCCTTCTAAAAGACAAAAAAGGAAGTCTCACATGCTGTTGGTGTCAAATGCTGTCAATTTTCAAGTGTATAGCAGAATAAAACAACAAAATAACCTAATGTATTGAGTGCCTGTTATATTTCACACAAATTTGAAAAACCTCATTTAATCCTTGTGACAAACATTATCAGTTAGGCAGTTTTTTATCTCCATTTTACAGATGTACAAATACTAAGCTTGGAGAGGTAAATCACTTGTTCCAGATGAAGGGGGAGGGACCATTAACTAATTCAAATTCCCTCAGACTTCTGAGCAAAATGGACCCGTTAAACTGCTTCCCCCCAAACACACAATTTTCCTCATAGAAAATGCAAATTTGTGGCTATAGAGTGATCTCAAAACATGAAAGCATTTAGATCCAAAATTAATGAAATGTACTAGTCTAGGAAGGAAAATATATCCTTACATGGAAGCGTGATACAGTTTTTCCTCCTACAGTTAGGGCTGCGGTTTTTCCATTATGGTTTTCTTTTGAAGTATATTTTAGAACATGGCAATCTTGTACCTTAAAAAAAAAAAAAAAAAAAAAAGTGTCAAAATACATTTTAACATAACACACCAGCCACATTGAGGATCTAGGATAATTATGAATTCCCCAAAGTTATTTAATTCATCATCCCTCTAATGCCAAACACAATTTTAAAAAATATACAACTAAACTTTTAAAAAACTGCCAAATACAACAAACAGAAAAGCACATAAAATATAAATACATAATGAAATGAATCCTTATAAAGATAATATAGAACCAGTACTGAGGTCAAGAAGTAGGATCCCTAAAGCTTCTGTGTCTCTCCCAATCATCTCCCTCCCTTTTCACTCTACAGCAGGGGTTCCCAAGGTGTAGTCCCCAGACAACTCACAACAATTAGGAACCTGCTAAAAGTGCAGACTCTCCAACTCCAATTCAGACCCATTGCTGTATAAGACCTCCAGATGAATCTGAGGCTCGCTACAATTTCAGAAGCAGTGCTCTAGAAATAACTATTTTTTTTTTTTTTTTTGGTGGTGCTGGAGATCGAACCCAGGGCCTTAGTGCTTGCAAGGCAAGCACTCTATCAACTGAGCTATCTCCCCAGACCTAGAAATAACTCTTGACATTTATGAATCACTTTGGTCTATAATTACTATCTCTGGGAGCACTGCCTAATAATAAATCTAGTGTTGTCTGTTTCAGACTGTATACACTCTCATGTCTTCTGTCACTCAAAATCATTTTGTAAGGCTCATCTGTGTTGTGTGCAACTCTATGATATTCATTTGCATTGCTGTATAGCATTTTTATTTTGTGACTATGCAATGATTAACTTACCCATTCTACTGCTAATGGACATTTGGGATACTTCCAATAATGAATTAAACTGGTAGGTCTGTGAGAAGCTAGGTTTGCACTTTATCTCCAGTGAACAGCTCCAGTTATCCCAATATCAGTATCCAGTCACTGCTCAGGCAAGACTCAAAAATTCCTTAAACCATCATAAATAAAGTTCTTTAATATTATCAATGTTTGACATTATTCTTTTCTTTACCACACAGTTACATATTTCAGAATACAAAAAATGCCCATGAAAGTTTGAACAAAGACATCTTGACATACTAAAATCACTTATAAGCTGTTTCTTTCTTACCTGAAGTAATGTGACTGCATGTTTCTGACCATCCTTAGTCCACAGAGGCATCATACCCAGTTTCACAGCAATAAGGCCAACTCTAGAAGAACCTAGAAATTAAAACGAAAATTTTCAACATTTGTCAATATGGTCTAATAGTCTTTCCAAAAATCTGGTTTTGATATAAGGAGCAGGCATATAAAAAATATGCTAGCATATTCATGAGGTAAAACAAGATTGACCCTTACAGATGCAATAGATGCCAGACTTTTAACTATGCCTGGTATAATATATTGGTATTCAATAAATATTTGTAAAATGAACAAATGTAAGAAAATTGTACTAAATGAAAAAAATATGTAGGCTGGAACATTCCAGTTTTTAAACAATTGCATATACATAGGGCACATAAATCCATCATTATGCTTATGTAGTATCAAGTCATGATCAACTTTATTAACTAAAAAACATCTACCACTTAAATTCTAAGAAGTTATGTTACAACTAGTCATATTACTAAAATATGTTAACTTCCATCTCAACGCTTACATTTGTTGCATAAATTGGCAAGTTGCTCCTCTAAGAACTTCTGGCTACTATACAATTCAACTGTCACAATGTACTCAAGCAGAGACCACCCACTCAATGGGAAAGGCCTTACTCTTCTTGGTCCGGCTACACACGGGCTTAATATCCCACCAGATACAAAGAGCTAGAGCTAATTTTGGGGTCATTTTTGGCAAACCCAGAGTGTCAGAACATTCCAACTGAAAACATCTTTGTGACACATTTCAATTTTTACATCATTTTCTTCCACCCTTTCTTTACTGGTTCATTTTATATTCTTTTTATCTGAAGAAAATGAGAATGTACGCACAATGAGTCTCCTTTCACCTCAAAACAGTTTCTCAAGGAGGTGTTTCACTAACAGATTAGGAAGCTAGAAATAAAGTTGCAAAACAAATCACAATGAAACACACAAACTAAAGATGTGAAAATTAATTCAAGACATGAAAAATTTATCCAGTGGTCCCTATAATTTTAAAGATATCTAGCCACTCAGAAATTAGAACTCATCAAATAAAAAAGAATCACCTGGTTCCCAAGGATGTATAGGCCATGGTTCATCTTTCAGAGGACTCAGTTTACTTGCTAATTGGGCTTTATTTTCTTCAGAGACCAACTGCTTAACAAATGAGGCATTTTCTTCAGAAAGATGCTCATACCACCAAGTACTACTCTTGCCATGGAGACTTCTAACAAAAAGCCAGATGTTTGTTCTGTAAAAATGAAAAATAATCTAAATCACGGTTTCCCCCATTTAAGGTAAGGGAGGCCACATGCTAGAAAATGTAGTCACAGCCTGAGGAAAGGGTTTGAATTGTGTATCCCCCCTCCCCATAATCTTTATGATCAAAATGGAGCTCACATCTTACCATAAATGGTTTCCCTGGAGGAAAATTTCTTAATCTCCTCTGGGATAAACCAATTCCTAACAAAGTAGTTCTACCTAGACACGTGAAGTCACTAATCCATTTGATGTGTATTTTAATAGTTTTTATATCCAGTAGAGGTGGCAAGATGCAGCAATGGCATGGCCCAGACTCACAGACATGGAGAAACTGGGCGTCACAAAGTTAAAAGACCCCAAAAGACAAAGCCTCTGAACAGGTGAACATATCATGAAAGGCCTTAGTGGGTGAAGGTCTGGAAGGAGGTGTGTTATTCTTACATGGAGGCAGGCCAGAATAGAAGTAAAGCTTTTGGCAATCTATTACCTTTTGTAGTCAAGTAGAGCCAAGCTAGAGTCGCGATTTTCCACTATATGTTGAATGACTCTGGGCAAGTTGCTTTCCCTTTCTAAGTTTCAGTTTTATCCGTAAGCCGTGGGATAGTTTGCTGCTCACATAAGGCTACATGGTACACTACAATGAACACAGCGACTGGCACACATTACATGCTCATTTGTTAGAAGATATTATTGCCACCAATAATATTCGCCGCTAGTAGCCGGTTCATAAGCACAGGGAAAAAAATCACACCTCCAATCCCCTAGGAGATGCTAAGTTAACGCTCTTTATTATTCTGTGCCTCACGTCTGGACTGAGCGCGTTGCTCCTCTAGCCAGGGCAGGCCCCTCCGCGCCAGGCCATGACACTGCTCAAGGACGCTGTTGTGCAGCTGCACCACCCCCACACCCCTTCCCTTGCTGGTACCTACCTATACCCCAAGCTCAGGTTAGCACCCAGGCCGCCGCCGCCGCCGCTGGCGCAGTCCAGCACCTGGGCGCCGGCCTGAGCCAGCAGCCTCCAACCTGGCATGAAGCGGCCGAAGAGCACTCGTTTCCCGACACCTCCGAGCGCCCCGCCACTGTATTTTAAAAGCGTCCACACTCAAGCACCATGCGTTCGTAGCTGCCCTGGGGTTGGAGGAGCCGTCACAGCTACTGTCCGCTAATGTCCTAGGTGACGAAAAGAGAACCACGGAGCCACTTCCGGTCGGGAGGCACTTCCGGTCCGTTTCTCAATGAGTTCCGGGCACTCGGGTCAACCCCCAGAACTAGGGTTCCTCTTCGACAATAGTTCTGAACTATTGGGTCTGAATAGAGTGCGGTGCAGAAGGAATAGACTCACGTATCCGGGGCGGGGGAGAGGAAGTATGTTTAGAATTTAACTTTTAGAGGAATGAGAAGAACAAAGGACAGACTTTCCGAGGAACTAAAGAACGAGAAATCACTTCTAATAGTGCTCGCTGTGGGACAACACATTGTGCTAAGCAGTGCTTTGATAATCTTGTATTGGTTAATCCTCAAAACACTTCTAAAAGGAAGTTGTTATTTTTATATTATAGATGAAGGGACACAAATTTAAAATTTAGGTGCGGGTCCAGAACAACACATCTGGCAGATGGGCAGAGTTGACACTAAACCAGGGCTGGCATATGTTAACAATAGAATATGACCAAAGTGAAGTTGTGCGACTTCAGGGCTGGGTCATAAAACCTATTGCTACTTTTTTCTTAGTCTTTTGGACTACTCCCCTGGGGAAAATCAGTGTTCATGTTCTACAGACACTCAGACAGCTCTGTAGAGAGGCCTGTATGGAAGGGAACCCCCTTGTGAACCATGTGTGAGCCATGTAGGAAGTGGATCCACCAGCCCCAGGCAACCTTTCAGATGACTGCACCTCATGAAAGCCCTTCAGCCTGAACCATCAGCCAAGAAGTTCATGAATTCCCAACCAGGCACAATTGCTTGAGAAAATTAATGCTTAATACTGTTGTCACTAAATTTTAGGGTGATTAAAGAGGGATTAGGGTGATTAAGAGGGAGCTAATGTAACTTCTGCACAAACCAATCTCTGGGTTCAGGATCTAGCCTAGTCAGTATGGATATACATTGGATATTCATTCTATTATACTGTAGTCAGGTTCCTTATTTGTCAGATGAGTGTAGAAATTAAGAAATACCTTAAAAGTTTAGCTTTTTCAGTCTCCTCTTTTTTTTTTTTTTTTTAAATTAGAGATCTGGACAGTCTGTCTTGCAAGGTTCAGGCAAGGATTAGTTTGTAGCTACTACTTGAACTTCAGTAAGTCTCAAAATCTTTGCCTTTCCATTCCATCCTTTGCTGTTGCAGTTACCTTGGAAATTTATCAATGACACTTTAGACCATGGAGAAAGTGTATGTCTCTTCACCCTACTCATTCTGTCTTCACAGTTACTTAAGAAAGGACCTTCATTCAATAAACATGTATTGAAATGTGTTACATTCAATAAGTTGAGAATGAAAAGACTTCCCTACTACTGACAATAGCTAGCATTTCTTGTGCAGACAATGTGTTGTAACATGTGCTCAGTGTTATGGTAGCCCATCATTCAGATACCACTGGGAGAATACATGAAATCATACAAAGTTAAGATTAACAGTATGTTATAGTAAGAAGGAGCATGCACCTAGGGATGTCGCTATGTGAGTGAGTTGGGAGGGGCTTTTATAAGATTTGGACATATGCTGGGTGATGATCATGGTACCAACAGGGAAAGAGAAACTTGTTTTGAAATGGATGCTATCAAGAAACAGTGGTAAGTTCAGCAATTAAGCATCTCAATCTTTGTTCTGGAGACAAGAAAACCAGAATGGAATTGAATAGATAAAGAATGTGCAATTACTCAGAAGAAAGAATTGGTAATCATTTTGTAGCAGTAGTGTGGTATAGTATGTTAGAAATATTATGTTGATATTCTATTATAAACACTACATTATTGTTGCTAACAGGATTCATTTTCACTCTCTTGGTATATTTTCTCAATCTTCATAATAACCCCATGTGATAATACTATAAGTATGTCAACTTTACTATTGAGAAAATAGGCAGGAATAGATTACCTAACTTAGATAAGGTCATCCAGATAGTGTTAGAGCAAAGATTTAAATCTGGGCAATGTGATAATAGAACTTGTGCTCTAGAAATTTTGTTTCTCTATAACTAATATGTTGCCATCCTTGCCTTGAAACTTCTAAGAATAAAGAGGAAAACTGGTAAGTTAATATATCAAACATAATGGCCATAAAGATTGATGAGGCAGCCATTCCATATAACATTTGCCTCTATTACCAAATCTCTCCTGGTCCAGAATGGTGACCTTGAAGAAATGAAACTCACTGTTGAACTGAATCAAAGCAAACCTTGATTTGTCTGCTGTCATGAAGTACATGTCTCCTGATTGCCACGTGGGGCTGTGAGGTGTCATCATATTTTATTTAGTCCCTGTAGTATGCTTCTAACTGATGAGTACTAGTCTTAGTTGCTGAAGAACACAGCCTAAGCTTCCCTAGTATACATAGTGCCTGATCTGGAGCTTCCCATCATTTCTAGAAATTGCCTTAGACTCTGGGACCACTTTGCCTCTCTAGGACTTCAATTGTTCATCGGAACTGTGTTAGATTTCTGTTGCTGTGGCTCACATATCTGATAATGACAATTTAGAGGAGAACATTTTATTTTTGGCTCACAGTTTCAGAAGTTCAGGTCATGGTTGGCTGACTCCACACCTCTGGGTGAGGTGAGGTGGAGCATTTTAGCAAAAGGGCATGGCAGAGGAAAGCTGCTCAGCTTATGGCAGCCAGGAAGCAGAGAGAGCATGCAAGTCATCAGGGACAAAATATAAAACCCATGGGACTGCCCCTGTGACCT
The DNA here is from genome assembly GCF_902686455.1 of Sciurus vulgaris. Taxonomy (NCBI): domain Eukaryota; kingdom Metazoa; phylum Chordata; class Mammalia; order Rodentia; family Sciuridae; genus Sciurus; species Sciurus vulgaris. The sequence continues at coordinate 119,046,645 of NC_136470.1, forward strand.
CCTTCCTCCAGCCACACCCTACTTACCAATGGTTGCCACCCAGTAATCCATCAAATTACTAATCCATCAAATGGGTTAATACACTGATTAAGTTATAGACGTGTGGGACAATAGAAAGGCCCAGGGATGTAGTGGCTTCTAGACAGATTTTCCCCTAGGCCTTCCAGAATGGAATGTGACCCTGCTGACATCTTCACAGTAGCCCAGTAAAACCCATGTCAGAATTTTTACCTCTAGAATTGGAAGATAATGTTTATATTGTTTAAGTCACTTAGTTTTGGGTCATTTGTTATAGCAGCAAGATAAAACTAATATCGACCATTAAACCCAAAGTTCAAAATGTAACAGCCTTGATTTTGAGATGTGACATCAAGATCAAAACTTAACTCTTCTATATTCGAGTTTCCTTTTCAAGTTCTGAGAAGAATAGTTCTTAGTAACGAGGCTCATATCCATTAATAATCCAAATTCATTGCTGTTTGCATGATTTAAAAATATATTTAAAATATTTATTGAACATCAATATGAAATATATAGTTCTCAATAGTAGGTGCTTAACAAAATATTGGTTGAATAATCAAATGAATTTGAATCACACTGTACTAAATGTGGGAAATGTTAAAATAATCATGATAACACCAGTTATTTATTGGGCACTTTATATGTCAGGCACTTGGCTCAGAATAGACACAAAGTTTCTCCTGATGATGATGGATATGTTCACCATTTTACATATGTGATTACCCATAACTCATAGAGTAAGTCACTTTCCTACTCAGTTAATAAACTAGCCCAGCTGGAATTGAAAAATAATTATGTGTGACTCTAAAATCCCCAATTATTCTGTGATTTTGCTTCTACTCAAAAACATCAAGACAAAAACCCTCAGTGCTCAAGGAACTCACAGGGTAGCAGGGAAGACAGAGGAGGTAAACAGAGAAAATGGCAAAGGCAGAACAAAGCACCTGGACTTGATACTTATAGATGAGGTAGCATAATTATTCTTTGAGGGAAGGGGATGATTGCCTAGGCATAGAGTGGAAAAAGAGCATTGTAAGTAAAAGGAACACATTCGCAGCAAATATTGCAAAGGAATAAAGCACTCCAAACTTTTGGGCATGGGACAATCACCATTTTATTTTCTGTGTGGATTCTCTTTGCCAGGAATTCAGAAAGGACACAGTGTTTCTGCTTGGTGATGCCTGGTGCCTTACCTGAAATGACTTAAAGATGGGGATGGTATCAGCTGGAGGCCAAAATCATCTGTAGGCTTATTGACTCTGTGTCTGGTGATAGATGCTGGCTTTCAACTGATACTGGCAACCGCATGTGGTCTCTGCACGTAGATGCTGGCTGCTTGAGCTCCCTCACAACGTGGCTTCCAAGAGCAAGCATCCCAAGAGAATGTGTGTGGACTGTGTTACCTTTTATGACCAAGCCCTGGAAGTCACATATCACTTCATAACAATCACAAACAGGCCCAGTTTTGAGGTGAAGGGACACAGACTCAACTGACTGTGAAGGTGGCAAAGACACATTGTAAGAAGAGCATGTGGGATGGAAGATGTTGTTGCCCTATTTAGAACCACTAATATCATGTGTATGTCCATGTGAAGGAAGGGAGTTGCACTTAGGTAGCAGGATTGTACTACCAGCAGAGTTATCCCATGAAATAGCTTCCGATTATGCCTGGCTGGCTCAAAGGAGAGAAAATAAGATTTTTTTTTCTATGTTTTCTTTTGTTCCTAAGTGCAGTTTCTGGACAAATATCTAGTATCTCCTCCATTCAGAGAGGCAAAGTTCAGACCTGAAGAATTTCATGTATCTGAAGACTTGTACATGCCCAGAGGACATGAGGACTTGACTATGACCCAACATGCACAACCCAGTCTGGGACAAAAGGAGACAGTCACCATCAAACAGGATGAACTGCTGACCTTAAGCTCACTTCCAACTGTGCCTGTGCACCCCAGAGGCAAGGACTGGGCAGATAAGGTGGGTCTAGGAGAAAAAATGGGCAAACTGTAAAGGGCAGGGAGGGCACTGCCAGGCTGCTCAGGGGTCATGCAGTGACAATGGTTCCTCCATCTGTGGTATTTAGACTCCAAACAGGCCTAGCAGGATCGTCATGGCAACTTGCCCATCTGCACTGCTGAGCTGAGACAGGATTCCCTTAGTAACTGAGGAGCCAGGGAGACGATGCTTAAAATAATCTTTTATGCCCAGGCAAAAATGGCTTTGCTGTTTTATTAACCATGAAGCATCATGGGGCACGGCTTTCACTCTCACTTTATTTCAAAATGGGACAAAATGGCTTTTTAAAGCAGAAATTTCCAACCAGGGGCTAAACGCTGTCTTCACTCCACAAAGCATACATCCCACAGAAGCCAATAAGCATTACACCTGAGTTTCTGAGAGTTGCTGCTGGTCACTATTATATAAATTACTTTCAAATAGAACAGGCGATCTCTGGCTGAAATCACTGGGCTTCATCTAATCTCTTTTCTATTTCCTATTGAAGTCCCAGCAGTCTCTCAGTAGGGAAAATAGTTATGCTTGACAAGAGTTTAACACTTGGGTCATTTGGCCTGACAGTTCCTTGCATCTGATGGTCCTCCCTGCTCATACATTCTCTCCGATTTTCCCTCATCTGCAAGGCCTACCTCCTGCATGAGGACTGCCTCGTAATACATAACCCTGGCTCCCAATTCCTCTCCTCTCTTACCTCTTATTGTATGTGTATACATATTCTTACATGGCATCATTGTCTTTTATCATAGGTAGAGCAAAGACTTGAGTTTATAAACTATGTCTTCTCAATAAGAATTTAAATTCTTTATAGGCAGAGTCATATATTTCCTAAGCTCTCCCAGAAACCATACATTTATAACAGCTCCAGAAATACTTGGAAATCTTAATTGTGATGGTTGCACAACTTTGTGAATACCCTAAAAACTGCATGTTGAAAGGATGACTTTTAAAAAATTTTAAGAATTTGTTCTTTTTAGTTATACATGACAGTAGAATGTATTTTGACACAATACCTGAAATATAATGTCCCCAAAGGATGACTTTTATGATATGCAAATTATATATCCACAAAAACATCAGAAATATCTAGAAATTGTGAAATATTGAGAAAGTCATCAGAATTACCATACCTTATCTTCACTTTTGCTGACTTTTTCGTATTAGAAATGCAACATATGCATATGTAAATGGAACATATGCAAAATAAATGTTTTCATTGTTTAAAAATAGTCTTATAAGCATCAACATTAACACCACCACCAAGGAGGCAGGGTTATTTTTCTAGATCAGGTGCAGTATGCTAAGCACACTTCCCTTGCTTCCTTCAGTCTCTTTCTTGCTCCTTGGAATTCACAATTTCCAGTCTAGGATCATTGCAGAGAATGATAGGTATGAATGCAGACTTTGCCTTAAAAGGAAACAGGTCTTTTGAGTGAGCCCATCTTGATGGGAATAATAATTTGTTTGAGAGAATATGTACTCACTGGCAAAGAAATTGATTATACTTCAACAGTAGTAATAATAGTAATAGAACTACTCGTACAATTTTTGAGTCTTTTATATAGTGTCTACTCTTATATTAAGTGCATTGCAAATATTATTTAATTTAATTCTCACAACCATCTATGAGGGAACTACTGAGGCTAGAGATGCTAGGTAAATTGTCCAAGGCCACAGATCTAGTAAATGTTCTTAAGAAAGCTAAATATGCAATATGTCCTAATTTAGAATCCAGGTCCCCTAGTTCCTTATCACACTTTTTCCTACTTTGCATGATGCTCAGCCTTTGATTTTTCTATTTCAGACAACTGAAAGCAGCAGTTATTTATAAAATAGCTCTTTGCTTAAGTTATAGCCAGCAGAAAAGGGGAAAAATGATTTTAAAAATGAAATATCAACTAGATTGGAAATATCTGAATGCAAAATGCCATTATGAATCAGTAAGTCCTTCTGTAAAAGGAAGTTTGGGACCTGATTATATGAGAAACTAAAATGTATCAGACATTGATTCTTAGAGAAATAGACTTGGTCACCTCAACTGGACTTTCTCCTTTGATCTCAGGGGACAGTCCCATCACTGGGCACTTGGGAGGTCTCAAAAAGTAGAAAAGTGCTGATTATAATGGATATTCCATAGATTCTAAAACAGAGTAGCTTTTCCTAAGGAGGAAAAAGAAGCCAGTTTGTGGGACAAGAAGATGTTTTCCATTAAACTTTCCTTAGGTCTATCCCTCAGATTTGCAACAAATTCAGAAAAAAACTTAATCACTATGTCCTTCCTGCTTCTGAGAATATGAGAGTTCTGTTTTGAATGTCTCCATTGTTTCATGCATATGTGTGAATTATCTCATTTCAGAACCTGAAATTTAATAAAATGTAACATGCCATCACATAATGGACACCAAGGGACAATAGCAAGGAGTGGTCAGTGGAGAATATTGGGGAGGAACACTGGGCTCCCAAATGTGGAAGAGAGAAGGACACTAAACTGACCTGTCCTTTTGACATCTCCCTGAAGTAGCAACATGAATAATTGCTTCCAGGTTAGAAGGAATGGTCTGTATCTCCTCTACTTCATTTCCAGCTCATATGAGAAAATGAAATAGATGTTGGTTAATGGGCTGTATACTTGTTTCATATACCCACGAACACATTCTGTGCTCCAAATCTTATGTTCTCTCTGCCGTCTATGTGTTATCTGATATCTATGTGCTAAACCCTATGGGGAACTAACTCAAAGATGAGCCTGTTCTCTACGGTCCTGAGCAGAACACTTATAATAAAATATTAATAGATAACTAGTATCATTATATTAATTTAGGGACTTCTCATCCAACAAAGGTTCAGGGGGCAGGAATGAATGCAAGGGAATGGGAATTCTATGTGGCTGATGAAGCTGGAAGAGGAATGGCTATAAGGAGGGGGAATGGACATTTCTCCAGAGGAGGTGAGCAGAAATGGTACCCCTCCTCTACCCCAGTCCTCGATATTTCCTCTCTGCCCAGGGCCAAGCTGTATCAGTCAGAAATCTTTGGTTATAAGTCACAAAAGTCCAACTTAAATTGGATTAAGCAAAAAGAAACTGTATAGGCCTATGTAGCTGAAATTTTTTGTAGGTAAGACTGGATCCAGAGCTGATGGAGACTACCGGGATGTTATTTTACTCTCTTTTTTCTTCTTTCTTCTCTAGTTCTGTTTTCTTCTATTTCAGGCTCAGACCTATGAGGCAGCGGGATGGCACTTTGCACCTGCAGATTTATGTCCTCACAGTGTAGGAATTATCTTCTGAGATAATTCCTTCTGAGATAACTGAAGAAGTTATCTTCTGAGAACCCCAGCAAAAGTCCTGGGTTTGGATTATCTGACCAGTCTCAGGTCTCAGCCCTACCTCTGAACCAGTCACTGTGCTGAGGGTCATTAAATAATATAGGATTTTTGCATTTCTCTCAATCCTATGCATTTTTTTTGACCAAGCTTTTGTCTCCTAAGCCATCTCACTTGCCCATTTATGCTTTAAATAACAACTTATAGATCCCTTACGATTTGCCACTCCTTGATCTAAATGCATTAAAGCTGTTATCTCAAGTTCTCACAAGAATTCTAAGAGGTAGGTAGTATTGTCTCCATTTTACAGATGAAAAGTTTGAGGGTCAAAGAAGCTAAGTCAACTTACATTTTCTGGGAAACATGTTTCAACCGGACACAAAAACTCTTGCTCATAACCATAATTCTGCCTTCTTATGGGAGTTAGGGCAACTTTTTGTTCATTCATGTTAGAATGAATAAATGCACTTCCTAGAATGGTCTGCAATCTGCAGAATGACAGCTCAGCTGAGCTCATTTTGAACCAAAGGTTTTAAACAAAGAGGCAGAACGTAATGGTAATTTCTGGACTGTGGCTGAATTTAATGTTATTTCTAGCCACTTTCAATTCATTTGCTTCATATTAAATTCTAAATGAATTAGTTTAGATTATAAAATTATTTTCTCAGCCTAATTCAGTTCCTGTGGGTATACATATTTTTAATATTCCTCACTCCAGTCCACCTGGGTTTGACATTTAGTGCTCTGATTGTTTTCCACGATGTGAGGATTACAATCCCAGTGGATCCTACTGTTGCCATGGATTTACCTTTGTGTTGTTAATGAATGCAGGAAGTCCGTTTTAGCATTTTTATGTTACTTGGAAAAAATCGTTCATTTTGCAAGAGGAAAGAAAAAAACTTCCTTTTGAAATGTACCAAACTTTTAAATCACCAGCAAAACAAATGGTTTCTTAGAAATCTTACTTCAAGATCAGAATGGGAGCAATAATGGAGAAAATGGTGTCTACTCATCTTTTAGTGAGCCACAAATTCAGTTTTGCTGTTAATTTAAAAAAAGCAAAAACCAATGACTATATGTGCATAGATGCATAAGAGGACACTGTATCCTCAAGGAAACCAACGTAGTTTTGAATCTCTTTTCTTCATAAATTCCTGGGTGAGACTAGAGAAATTATTCCAGAGATGGAAGCTGCATTTACTTTTCTGGTGAAGAGCATCTTTGTTCCATGAACCAGGCTACAGTTTTAGGAGCCTGCTGTGTTCTCAGAAGTGAACCTGATAAGAATCAAATGGCGGCTTGATGTGTCTCTATGAATTCACACTGGGCTTTTAAAATTAAAAACCTGTGTAAGTTTAATCCAAAAGAATATGCTTATAAAACATCAGTGTTCTTGAGTGAGTTTCAGAATTATATTATCCCTTTTAAAGATGCAGAAAGATAAGGGTCTCATGAAATTACAAATCCCATATATATATATATATATATATGTATATGTATATATATGTACATGTGTATATATATATGTATATATTTGGTGATGATCTGTATAACTGCAAATGGCAGAAGAACTTTTAAACTAAATAGTATGAGGAAAGCATGGGTGTATTTTGATACTGAAGAATGAATTTGGGATAAATGTGTTTTTGGCAAATATGAAAATTTTTAAAATTTTTTAATGAAACATTTTATAACTTATGATTTAAAGCAAATACAGTGTCCAGTTTGAAGTCTATCTCTTTTGTATCATAGTTTGCTTGGTTCACTACCAAGGTTTCAGGAAAAACTTTTTTAAACACTACTGTCTGATCTTGGCACTATTTGGGGGAATTAAGCAAGAATACTGTCTATGGTGGGGACAGGTGTAGTGGATAGTAAATTGTAGTTCAAAAGAAAAGTGGAGACTCCTGGCAATCTGTTAATGAGATACAAGGGCAGGAGGTGATTAGCAGAAGAACCTGGAGCCACATAAAAAACAAAAGCTGAGAGTGGATTTGCAAAGGGAACTAGATGAGTGACTGGTTTGTCTGCTAATTTAATGAACTGGGGTCTGAGAACATTTTATTGTGTGTGTTTTTTAATTGAGATGATAGTCACATAACATATACAACAAAATTACCCACTTAAAAGTAGAAATTCAGTGGCATTTAATGCATTCACCGTAAGAACCCAGAAACCACTCCGGACACGCGCATTCACATAAGACCGTTTAATAAGCAAACAGGCAGAGTGTCTCCCTGCAGGGTAAGAGAGAAAATGAGAGGAAAAGAGAGAGAGAGTGTGTGCCCAAGTCAGAGAGTAAAAGCCAGGAGGAGAGAGCATGAAAGCGAGGAAGAGAGAGAGAGAGAAAATGGCGGGGGAGTCATTCTTAAGCAGTGGAATTCCGCGGGATAACAGGGGACCAATAACGGAGAAGGATACTTGTAAGCTGACTGATGAACCAATAGCTAGCTAGGATGTTCACAGACTGACAAGCTAGGTTGTAAGTTGGGAGGCGGGGAAATGACTGCACCGTAAAGGGCGGGGGAGCAGCTTTATATTCATAATGTTGTAAACCACCTCCTCCATCTGGTTCCAAAATCATTTTCATTACCCTGTGGGGTCTTCGATGGAGGGCTATAGAAATTTCAGGGATGAATTGTGTGATTACATCACGTAAACCTTGGAAACTGGTGACATTCTCTTAAATTATGTTTGTTGTACTTAAAAGTGTTTGCCCAGAAATCTTTGTGCTAAACAGAATTTTGATGTAAGACAAGTTAGTGCACCAGATTTTGGTTAGCAGCTTAATTTCTTAGAAGACTGCAGTGAGGTTTTATGTTACAACTGGCTTTCTTCTCATAGCTTCTCTTACTGATCTTTCCTTCATGCTCTAATCACGTATAAAGGACCAATGTAGAAAGATAAAACAAGGCTCTGCTCTTTGGAGGAATATAATGTTCTAGCTGGGGAGAGGTTTCGACAGAGGTATACACGGGTGAAAGAGGAACCCATGGGAGGAATACTTGGCCAAGTCTGGGACAGAGGAGGTTCAGGAGGGCTTCTGAGATGAGTTGACACCTGAGCTGAGACTTCAAAGCTAAGTAGTCGTTAACTGGGTGAAGCGGTGGTGTTTTAGTCAGCTTTTTGTCACTGACTGAAATGCCTGACAAGAACAACACAGAGGAGGAAAAGTTTATTTTGGCTCATGGTTTTAGGGGTTCAGTCCATAGTCAGCTGACTCCATAGCTCTGAGCCTGAGATGAAGCAGAACATCATGGCAGAAAGGTGTGGAGGATGAAAGCAGCTCAGGACATGGCAACCAGGAAAGAGAGAGAGAGAGGGGGGGGGGGGGAGAGGAGAGACATTATCCACCCCAAGGGCACATCCCTAGTGACCTACTGCCTCCAGGCATACCCTATCTGTGCACAGGTACTACTTAGTTAATCCATTAGTGGATTAACCCACTAATCAGTCCACACCTCTCATAATCCTATCATTTTACCTCTGAAAATCCCTGCATTGTCTTACACATGGGATTTTAGGGGACACCTCATATCTAAACCATAATGAAGCCTTGTTCAGCAAATGTCATGCTAAGAGGCTGGCGCATAGCAGTGTTGGGTAGAGTAGTTAGAGGTAGGCAGAAAAAGTGGGCAAAGATCAGATGATGAAAATCACATGCATGTTTGGTTGAAGGTCAAGAGTTGGGACTTCATTCTGAAGTTGGTGGGGAGCCACTGAAGGAGAGAGGCTCCGATTTGTTTCTAGGCAGGGAGAAACAGAGATGCTCAGATTTTTTTCACCCATGGTAGCAGAAAGGAGAGCAGATTGGGTAAAAGCAACATAGATTAGGCAGCAGTAAGACAAAAGGTGATAAGGGTTAAACTAAGTTGGGGCAGTGTCTAAAAAGAGAAGTATAAAAAATGATGACCATAATAATCGTAAATTTCTCAATGTATGGAATACTCGCCATATGCTGGTGTCCTGTGTCAGCACAAAGTGACGGAGACAAGTGCATACCTCACAAACTCAGCAGAGCCTTTATTCAGCGGTGGAATCAGGCCCTGGGGGCTCACTTCTAGGTAGAAAATGGCCTTGGTTACAGGGCAGGTATGGGCTTATATCGACTACACACTGGGAGATGACTTGACCATGGAGACTTTATCAGAACATATCAGTCTGGGTACTCAGGAAATAGTTTGTGAGAATTTGAAAAATTTGTTTTTACTGGGCCAGGATGGAGGGTCTGGAGTTCGGCATTCAGCGCTTATGTCTTTTCCTCCAGGGTCTATAGTACTGTCACTGGGAAAGGATTTATTTGGGGAAGGATCAATGTTTTGGATTCTTCCTGACACTGCCATTTTAGGGTTGATGGATAGCTCCTTCCCGGGGATTGTCTTGTCCTTGGGTGATGTTCGTTTCCTTCCCAGGGATCCACCTGTCATGGGGAAAGGATGCTTTGGGGAAGGATCAGTGTTATCACTGGTTCTCCTTCTTCCTCCCTCCCTCTTCCCAGGCCACTGTATTAGGGGGTGTCATTTCCATATCCTCCATCATGGATGTTGAACTGTGTAACCAGATTCTCTTCAGGTGTGAAGAATTGATTCCTCCAGGTACTGAGACATAGAATGAGCTCTTTTGAAGTTTCCTCAGTTCAAGAGAGATGCCTTACCCTAAACAAACCTTGAGACATCTGCTGGCTGGTCTGTGAGGGGCATTTAGGCTTGGTCCCTTTTCCCCAACTAGGGGTGACATTGAAGGGCCACCCTGCTTCAAAGCTCCTTGTGGTCTCTTTCCCTTCTATTTCCTTGATAATCTGCCTGCACCCTGATCTTGGTCTTAGAGTTTGCTTTTCAGGGAACCCATTGTGCTAGATGCTCGCACACATTATTTCAATCCCTCAGAGCAATAGAAAAAAAATGTTTTTTTCTTCATTCAACAGATGAATAAATTGAGGCTCATAGGTATCATCCCACTCTTAAGTAGCAGGCATTGGATTTGCCTCCAATTTGCTCTTTCTTGGCATTTCTGCAGTACCATTCTTAGCAAGAGCTGAGTAGGATGGAAAATGGAAGTATTCAAACCAATTTGGGATAAGCTTTCCTGGGCAGAGCTTTGAAATCAGCAGGTACTTTTTAATACCACTCCTTGACCTCAGCTATATTCTTCTTCTATTTTCAGTGGAAACCCATTCACAGTTCTTCAACACCGCATGTTTGCTTTGAGAATCATCCAGCAATTTCTTCCATCTCTTCCGGAGTGGGAAGAATGGCACCACAAATCCATCTAAGCCCAATGCCTGGAACCCAGTTCTGTCCCACCACGCAAGGGACTTTGTAGATGTAGTTATGGTTACAGATCTCAGGATAGTGAATCTTGGTTTATCAGAGTGTCCAATCTAATCAGAAGAACCTTTGAAAGCATAGGACTTTCTTGGACTGGAAACAGAAAGATGCAGTGGCAGAAGTCAGAGAGATCCAATGTTTGAGAAGGACTTGACTGCAGAAGACATGTTTGGGTAACCCTAAGATGGCGGCTGGCGTTGAGCCAACAGGTGGCGCATAACTACTGTTAACACGGCGTGATCTACTTTTACCTGATTAGTTAATGTCTCCTCTGCGCTAGTGGTCAACAGATATTTCTCATTCTTTCTTGATTGGTACCGTGGGGCGTGCTTCAATTGTGCTAATCCTAAGCTGATTGGCTGCCTTAGGTATATAAGACACACACCTATAGGAAGCACAGCAGATAAGCAGCACCTCAGGTTGTAGATCGCAGAACTAAGCCACACCTCTAGATCCCTGGGTGGAAGATAAGCAGCACCTCAGATCACAGATCGCAGATCGCAGTATGCGAGCTGCACCGTAGACACACCTTTAGTACGTACTTCTAGCACATACCTTTAGGACACAGGATGTAGGATGCACCTTTAAGAAGAAGCAGCAGAACTTTAAGAAGAAGTAGCATCTCTGAAAGTGTAGCCTCTCCGATAAGCAAAGACTCTCCTTTAAGCAAAGCCTTTTCTTCCTCTCTCTCTTCTTCCAAAACTTCCTCTAAAACCAAGTAAGCCTCTCTCTATATATAAACTAACGAACAAGCAAGAAAGCAGCGCACTAAAGAGAAAGATAATAGAAGTAGCTCAGTTTCCAGTCCACCTCCAATAAATGCCCGTGCAATTGTTGCTGCAGGTGGTAACAATATCAGCGCGATTGTTGCCGTGGGCGGCGACACTTGACCCACCAACGCTGGAGGGCGCCAGGTTAACCACCTGTGAAGGAATATGGGAAGCTTCTCAAGAACACGATATTGCCCTCAGCTGACAGCCAGCAAGGACGCGAGACCTCAGTTCCACGGCCACAACTGAGGGCCTGAAGAGGCTTGGAAGCAGATCTTTTTAGGGCATGGAGAGAGAAGTGCAACCCTACTGACATGCTGATTTCAGCCTATGAGACCTTCCCTAGAGGACTCAACTGAGTATTTTGGATTTTTGACCCACAGAATCTGTGAGATAATAAACAAGTGTTGCTTTAAGCCACTAAGTTTGTGGTAATGTGCTATGCAGAAATAACACACGCTTCATCAAGTAGTCTACAGCAAGTGGTTCTCAAAGTGTGTTCCCTCGAGGTTCCTGACACCCTTTCAGGAAATCTGTGAGCTGAACCTATTTTTGTAATAACACTGAAATGTTTTTTGCCTTTTCCAGTATACTGACGTTTGCACTATAGTGCAGAAGTAATGGTAGGTAAAACTTCTGGAATCTTAGCTCACACCAGAAAGTGGGCATCACACTATGCTAGGGACCATCATATTTTTCATAGTAACTCATGCAGTTTCACTTGATGGAGCAGAAAAATTCTTAATTTCATTAAATCTTGACCTGTGAGTCAGCATGCTTTTTATATGCTGGGTGACAGGTTGCAAAAACACCAGTAAAGTGCTTTTGCTGCATTTCAATCTAAAATTGTTATTCCAAGGAACAGCACGTGTGTCATTGTGTTTTGAGATGAACTAACTGCTTTCCCCCCCACAGAACATCATTACACCTGTCCTACAAAAACAAACGAGCAAACAAACAAAAAACAGCAACTAAAAACTGACAGAGCAGAGACACTCAGGCCTGAGTATTTGGGAGATATTTTCTTGAAAATGAGTGAAGTGAGCCTGTCACTTCAAGAAAAACATCTGGCAGTATTTGTTGCTGCCAAAGATAACATCTGAACTTTCTAGAAAAGATTAGAATTTTGGAAAACCAAATCTGCCTCCAAAATTTAGCAGATTCTCAATACTTAAAAGACTAGTTGATTTTAAATGGCAATAAAGCATGATTTTTTTTTTGATGTTGTAGACAGTATAAGTATTTGGAGTATCTAATACATCTGAGTGGTTCAATATTTTCCAAATGACTGTGACACAATGTTAAACAAAATCCTACATGGGTTAATGAAGAGTTGAAAATGCCAGAGAAGTTTTATTGATGATTTCATAATCCACATTCAAAAAATAACTGCTTGTTAAATTTGGAGGCAGTAAAAAAAATAAGTACAATTATCTGAAGATGCTAAAAACAACCTTTTCTTTTCCAGCTATGTAACCATGTGAGATCGGATTTTCAACACTGCATTTCAACCAAAACTTCTTGCACCTGTTGACCAACCCCTCCCCAGTCCCACCCCTTCCCAGCCTCTGGGCACCACTTTTCTACTCTCTACTTCTATGAGATCAACTCTTTTAGATTCCATATAGAAGTGAGATCATGCAGTAGTTGTCTTTCTGTGCCTAGCTTATTTCACTTAACATAATGTTCTCTGTGCTCATCCAGGTTGTCTCAAATGACTTTCATTTTTTGTGGCTATATAGTATTCCATTATAGAAATGATAGATGTTGAAAGTGATAGGTATGTGAATTACCCTCATTTGATCATTACACGTTATATACATGTATGGAAACATCACTCTGCACCCCATTAACATGTATAATTATTGTGTGTCAATTGAAAATAAAACTTAAAAAACAATCTCACAACAGGTTGAGCATGGAGAAGATTTGAGAATTCAGCTGTCTTGTATGATTCAAGACCCTGAAGATTTGTAAAATTATAAGACAATGCTGTTCTCACTATTCTTTTGAAAATAGTTTTTCTATTAAAATATTTTATTTTTCTCTTGAAAAGATATTTTTATTAAGATATCTTTTTTGTGTTAACATTTTCAGTTTCAATTTCTAATACATCAAATATCAATAGATACAAACCACAGAAAATAAAATCTTCTTAGAGTCCTCAAGAATTCTAAAGAGTGCATGGTATCCATTGAGAACTGATGGAGAGTGGGCCACATGTGGACATAACTCAGAGTTTCCAAATTTGCACCCCTTAAGTCCAGAGCTATTTCACACGACTCATACTTTGGCCCTTGCAGGAATTTAAAAAAATTTGAACTTGATTGTATTTTTGTATTTGCAAATTAACAAGTTTTATGTGAAATAACAGATTCTTCATTTATTTTGAAACATTAGATGGACTAACCGTGTGAGGTCCACACCCTCGTATGGCCCTTGGGACTGTGTAGCAGCTGCCCTCCTCTGGACAAAGGCTTTCCAGCCCCTCCATCCCTCCCACTCGTCTCATCAGTTCCTGTGTCATCACATGGCTTGCTCAGCTCCTGGAAGCCTCTGTATTTGTAGTGTCTGATTTATACAGTATTGTCAGAGGCAAGAAAGGTGGGAAGAGCTGTACTGTGAGAATCTCCTACTGCTCCCAGGGGGATATTGTACATTACAAGATGCCAAGGACCCACAACAGAAAGCTGAGATCATCAGATGAGGCCAATATTTCTGAATTTGGGGCAGGAACCAAAAGACTGACACCTTGATCCTAGAGTACCCTGACTCCCAAACTGTGAGAAAAAAATTTCTGCTCTTTAACCCATCCAGTTTGTGATATTTTATTATAGCAATCTGAGCTAAGACACCCTTCAATAATTATTAGATATTATATTTATGATTCCTTTGAGCCAAACTTCGAGTCTGGCTTTGAAAAAGGTAGTAAACTGCCTTAAGGATTTGCCAAGCAAACTGGAGTCAGTCTTTACCATCTCATCTCACAGATCCTGAGTATTCTGACATAAACGTGGAGATCTCAAGAGATGTTTGAGAATGACATGGTGTTTGTGGAAAGTCACAGACACTAAACCTGTTAAGTCTATAATGGATTAGAGATTGATCATAGGGTACATTAACATCATCCCTGCATTCGTTAAACATCTGTTGAGTGCTTATAATGCAGCAGGTACATAAACATGGAAGTTCATGCTCTGGTTTGGTGTTAGAAATGACCATCAGATATGTCTGTATTAAAACCTGAATATTTTAATTCCTGTTATCAGCAATGATCCACATGTTTCCATGGGACTGTGAAAGAGCTATTCCTAATCTAAGGCAGCCTCACCTACATGAAACAAATTATTGTTAGGAAATTGCCTTGAGAAACAAGACCACAACTCTTAGAAAATTTTCTGTAAGTACCCAATTTATTCATAAAACAATACAGTTTAAATATTTATGATTTTCTTCAGTCATACACTTTTTTCCATCATTCCCAAAATGTTGTGCATTTGGTCGACATGTATTTGCAAGATTAGGATCTATAATTAGAACTCTGGAAATCATACAAGACTTATTATCTTCTTATTCATCTTGCTCTCCCTCAAACACACAACAAACGCATTTATTTTATCTTGTGATGTACTTCATCTCTCTGATGAAAAAAATTCCTCTTTGTGCCTTTTATGCTTTCTGAGGGAAGATTAGACAAGTGAAACATTCATTGTTTTGTTTCAAGACGAACCAACATACTCAAACAGAACACTTCCATCCTACACAACAATTCCAGGCATTTCTGTGTGTAGAGATTGCTCCCAGGAGTGATAAAAAGAGGCAAAAAAGAAGCCCCACATTAAGCTCAAAGACCAATTTCTGGGGATATTAAGTATTGCATGTCCACTTGCTATGGACAAGATTCCATCCTTGTGGCTGCAATGAAGACTCTGAGGTTGCTCATTCCCAGGGACAGACATAAAAATGGAACCATTCATGCAGTGGAAAGTGTTGCCTCTTTGAAGAGAGCAGGAACAAGCCAGGGGGAGCATTCCCTAGTCTTGTTTAAGGAAGAGGTATGACTACAAAGCAGTGAGACTGATTTGAGATGTGCAGCTTCTGGAATCAGTCTCGTTACTTTCTACTCTCACCTCCCAGACAGGTGGGACTCTGTGCTATTGGCAGAGAAGGGGTGCCATTCTCGAGCAGACTGGTGAGAGCTGCCCTATTTGGGATGGTCTCTATTAGGACACCCTACAGTCTAGAACCTCACTCGCCTTAGGCATTGGCATTACTTGGGACCTTGCGGAATCTTGGGCTCCACACAGACTTACTTCATTAAAATCTGAATTTTAATAAGACTCTCTGGAGATTTGTGTGCATGGTGAAATGTGAGAGGTGCCAGGCTGCATGCCCAGACCCAGTTTAAAAAGACTATCTCTAGGTGGGTAAACTTCATTAGTTAGAGAGACCATTCTCAGCAGGGAGAAATTATAGATAACAACTGCAAAAACAGTGTGAGGGTTTTTTATTATTATTATGATTATTTTAAACATGCAAAATACAGTCCATGCATCTGCCATTTTGAAAAGTCTCTCATCTTGTGACAGATAAAACCAAAATTTGTTTTGGCTATCGACGTTCAATAAATGTTTCAAAATGCTTTACAGTGTAAAGATAATAAGAAATTTAGCAAAATTTGAACAAACCTGTATAAAAAACGGATACATATACCATTTTATTTCAAGGCGACATGCTGTAAAGAGTAAGTTATTATTATCTGTATTTCTTTGTAAAAAGTCTTTAACAATACAAGGGCTTAACAGATCCAGGCCGTGGGGCTACACATGCAAAAAAAAATTGTCAGTTAGTTGAAAATCACCAAAACGTGCTATTTTAAAATGTGTATTATTTTTTTTTAATACAGGTGGAGTAGAAGTATTAAATATTAGCAGGAGTAATATTTCAGAACTCTGTAAAAGTGTGTGGAGTTCATGGTGCTAGTGTCCTGGAAGACTCATATACTTCTGATGAACATTTTGGTTTAATTCCTTTGCCATTGTAATAGTCCACAACTTGGTTTGGGACTTCAGCCAACACACTCTTTGCAAGGGCAGCTGGAGATGCCTGCAGAGAAGAAGAAATTACCATGACTTTGGTTCTTGGTCACTCAGACCTAGTCTCAAAGTGTTGAGTCCTTCCCTGAGCAGCTAGTCCCTCCCTCCATCCATCCATCCATCCATCCATTCATCCATATCTGTTGGGAGTCTACTCCAAGCAAGAGTTGTCAGATTATTGGCAAATAGATCTTTAATTTCATCTTTCTATTTTTTACACTCATCTCTCAAAATATAAAACTCTTCACATTTGATGACAGGGGAAATTTGGCAGAATGAATTGTTCTGCCGTTTTGATTCTGATTTGCATTCAATTCTAGACACTTATTTATGTTCTGTGCACTGTGCTAGGGTTTATGGATCTATGATTCTTGCATTCAGGAAAGCTGTAATTGTGTGAGGGGAGCGTCACATCATAAAAATTAACCCTGCTGGGAGGTAGAATGGGACACAGGACACAGACCAGTAGCATCACATTACATGGGAGCTGATCAGCAATGTAGACTCTCAGACCCAACCCAGAGCTCCTGAGTCATAATCTGCATTTTAATATGATGCTCTGGTGGTTCTCATGTATATTAAAATTTGAGAAGTGCTGCTATAGGAAGTCATATACTGTGAACAGAGTACAGGGAACAAAGAGACTAAGTTATCTTGGAGGAAATAACAGCAGGCTTCCAAAAGGAGGTGGTATTTAAGTTAGATATGTTTTTAAAATGTAAAGAAAGGGTTAAGGGAATAGCATTTAATCATCCTAGGGACAATGACTCATCTGATGGGGAAGAAGAGTCTGTGTGTGTGTGTGTGTGAGTGTGTTTGTGTGTGTGTGTGTGTGTGTGTGTGTGTGAGCTGGGGATTCAGGATTAGTGGGCCTTGAGTTAAAAAATGAGCTTGGAGTCAGGATCTTGAATACCACTCTAATTTATGGTAATTCTATTGGCGTTATGGATCTGCTGTAGGATTTGGAGGCTGGGGCGCAGGACAATGTGATCTACAGTGATGACTCTACAGCATAAAAGTACTGAGATAAATAGCAGGCAAGGACCCTGGAGTCGAGTAGGACTGGATTCTATTCCTGGTGCTGGCGTTTTGTGCCATCTTCGCAAATCCTGGGCAAGAAACTTTAATTGCCTCCTATTAGTGAAGAGGTTGAAAGTTTGGGCAGAGTGACTAGTCAACAAGTGTTCAGAATTCCCAAGTAAAGAGGACTGGCCTAAGTCCCCAGGTGACTACATTGCTATTTCTTGTTTCTTTCCTGTATAGTTTGCCACTTAGTCATTCATCTTGCTAAACTCCAGTGCTCTCTGAGGTAAAAAAGGAAGGAAAGAGAATTCATTTTATCAAAGAGAGTCTCAAAAGAAGACGCAACTGTTTGGGAAAAATCTAAAAACACCAAGGAGTTTTTTCTAAAGCTACCTGTTGCATTTTGAAGATGTTCACGGCGTGTGGAAAATTTGACCTCCCCAGACTCTTTAACTTCACAAACAACTGCTCAGGATTATGTGTTAGATCATGGTCCACGTGTACACTAGGGTGGATACAGAAGTCATTACTGACCTCTCCTTGACCATCTCTCACGTAAAGTTTAGTAAGCCAAATACATGATCTCACAGCCTGTTCTGTGTTTGGGGATGGTTATGTGACCCAATTTCACCATTCGAGAGATGAATGGAAATTTCCTAGAGCATGTTTCTTGGAACTCTTTTCTTCTTGGTTAAAGGGGACAGACATGGTTGTCTCAAGTTCTCATTCCCATTCCTTTCTCTCTTGAATTAGATTGTGTTTATCATTGAGGGATCATGAAAGGAAATCATGAAGTGCTGACCCTCATACTACTGAGTCACTGAAAAAAAAATTGCCCACAGCTACCAGCCCTAACTTCTAGTTATACAAGAAAAAATATGTTTGCTCCATCTTGACACTGTTGGCACTTTGGACTGGATAAGTCTTTGTGAGGGACTGTCCTATATATTGCAGGATATTTACCAGCATCCTTAGCTTCTATCTACTAGGTGCAGATGGCACTTCACATTGGTCACTGTTGAAAATGTCTCCTGATACTGGGCGAAATGTCTCCTGGGTTGTTTTGTCACCTCTGGCTAAAACCCACTCATTGATTCCACTATAAGATGGATTCACTATTTCTTGCAGCCAAAATATTCCTAAAAGGGGCTGTCAAATGGAACCTTCTGTGATGATGGAAATATTCTATCTGTGCTGTCCAGTATGGGAGTCACTAGACACAGGCGACTACTGAGCCTTTGAAATGTGGCTCATGTGACTGAAGAACTGAGTTTTTAAAGTTTTATTTAATTTTAATAAATTTAAATTTAAATAGCTACATGTGGCCAGTGGCTACTCTATTGGAAAGCATAGTTCTTAAGTGATCGTTTTTGCATATCTGTGCTAGTGACAAGCACAGAAGGCTGTGGGGACATTAGCTGGATAGGGTAAGGGCAAACAGGTGAAATCAGCTGGTAATAACAGTAATAAAAAATGTGTACACTAACCCCCTCCAGGCACTGTGCTAAGCTCTGTATAGACTCCTACCTTTAGTCTTCCAATGTGTGCCACATTTGCCTCATTTTACAGATGAAAGTTTGTGGCACAGAGAGTTTCAATAACTTTCCTAGAACCACAAAGCTTGGAAACCATGTCTTCTATCCTTTACAGTTCTGACTTTTCAGGCGAAGCAGAAAAAGAGAGGCAACTCAAGAGTTACTGGCTTATATGAAATGACATCAGCTCCTCACCTTCCCATTTATTGAACTCTGAGCAGATTAGTTTGTATAATGAAATGATTTTCAAAATCTAATTCGAAATCCATGAAGATAAGGCAGGTGAATATGCTCCTGGTCCTCCCCTTAGTCACCCCAGAGCCACGGGGGATACTACGCAGCACCCCTCTTCCTTGCCATGCTTAGGACACTTCCTGTTGACAGAGCATCTCCAACTCCTGGCTCACCAAGGCTCTGCCCTTCCCCAGATAGCAGCTTGAGCTCTCAGGCTTTCCTCATGGTACCGTCTCTCTGCTCAGAGGTCCCACAGAAACATTTTTAGCACTTCTCAACCACCCATAGGTCGCTTCATGTGTTGTCATCTTTGTTTCCATCATATAACTTTCCAGAAAATTCCTTGAGACCAGGATCCATGGTTTTATCATCTCACTGTGATCTCAGTGTCTAGTGTGTGCTATGCACAGTTGTCCCTCCATGAGCATTGCTTGGGGAAGAGGATGGAGGCTTGGGGTAGGGTAGCTCTTTTGAAGGCTCCATGGCATTGTTCTTGCACATATGTGTGTTTGCACACATGTGCACATGTGGTGGGAAAGGGTGGTTTGGGAAAGTTCAGGAGCCTCCTAGGGTGTGAGATTTCTGATCTCTCTTTACTCAGGCAAAGTTATGAATGTTAGGTCACTCCTTGCTGTCCACATGCAGACAACGTGAGTGCGTGGAGAGCCGTTTTCATTTAGTGAATGAATTTATTTGTAAATCTCCTCCTTGGGAAAGAGGAAGATGGCATATGGTGGCACTATTAACATGTCTGTTGCCCCAGGAATTTGTGGGGGAGATGAACTGCAACTGCTGTTACTTAAAAACTCTCTCTGCACTCCAGTCTGCAGCCAGGGATTGATCTGCTCCTTTAATGAAGCCTCCTTAAAAGGAGACTGGTAATTGTGTGCCAGTACGGTCATGAAGAATCTCATCATTCAAGGTGCCCTCGAGGGTGCGGTGACTTCCCTGTGAGGTCCTGACAGGTCATGAAATCTAGGGTTCAGGTCAGGCCGTGGGGCTGGAAATTTATCTGAATACTCACTGTAAAGCCCAACCCAAGGAGACGGCAGAACGAGCAGCCATTTCTGAAGAGCACATGCACCCAGGATCAGTATAGCTGGGGTCCCAAGTGTGAACCCAAATTGAAACTATGCCTGAAAATGAGTTTTTGACCCAAGGAAAGGGCTCTTCCAAATAGGCATCAGGAGGGAAAGATTGGAGGAGATGCCAAGGTACATGTGTTTCCTCACCCCTACCTAAATAGCTGACAAGACTCAGTCCTGTGAAGGCAGGGGCTACAGCAGAAGCTAACAAAGATGCCCCTTGCAGGGACTCTTGAGATATGGGAACACAGACTTCCCTGAATTAATGGTCCAGGTGACAGAGAACACACTGCATGTTGGTAAAGGAGGGGATATTTTTTTTCTTGCTCAAGAAGACTAGGAAGCACTTCAGGACACCAGGAATTTGGTGATTCCCTCCTGCTGGGGCAGCTCAGGTGTGGTGGCTGATATGGCTGGCAACACCAGCAGGGCAGAAGGCAAGGTTGTTGTGGGCAGCCAGAGCCACAGGTATGCTCTGCTCTTGGGTCACTTCACAGAAGGATTGTCTGTGACCACCCACCCCTATGGACTCTCAGACACAGTTGGAGAAGGCTTGAGAGGAACTTCCCATAAATTAGAGAAGGGACCCCTCTGGGTGATCCTAGCTCTATAGGTGTAGGGGTTTGTGGCAATTTTGAATGCATTCCTTTCTTCCAGGACTTAATAATTATCCAAAATTCAGAAATGCAGGATTGTTACTGTGTAATAGGCCAGGTTCAGGGATGTTGGGGGATGTGATACTGCTTTACTACTTATTATTGATAAAGATCCAAGACTATAAAGTTAGATATTAATTTGTAGAAAACTAAAAGGATGCAATTTCTATCAATTAGAGAAGGTCATTCAAAGATTATGGTTTGTTTCTTCCTTTCTCCTTCCTTCCTTTTTCTTTTCTTTTTTAGCTCTGTTGATCATTAACAAGTCTACTTGAGCAAATTTATTCTATCACTTCCCCCTCACTGATCATACTCAACTGCTTTATACATTTCTTTGAGCTAACTTTGTCATCTTGTGCATGAACATGTTAAATAAATCATTGATACTGCTTATTATATATTTACAGTGGATTTAGGTTTCTATCAAAACATACTTGAGCAAAGCAAAACAGACTTGTGCTAGGGCATGTGGCTTGACAAGCAAGACCCAGGCTGATTTTCAGCTTATCCTTGCTACTTAGTTGGCCACCCTTGAGCAGCTGCCCAACTGTGCCTGGCAGCAACGGGTGCAGCAGGTGCTAGAGACCCTAAATTGTATGAATGCGGGCAAGCATCAGTAACATTTTGGCTACCATAGTTAGCACGACTTCTTGTCTATGAATCAATTTACACTTCTTACTCCAAAGTCATGCTCTACGTATCCTTGCTGTGGGAGATGGCCTGGCCCAGGCGGGGATAGCTGGCGTTTGCTTCAAGAATGGCAGACCACGACAAACACTGGTGAACACATGTGGGAGGTAAGCACGCTTTGGTTCTCTACTCCCACAGGAAGTGCCCCCATGACATATATGCGTACGTGTTTGAAGTTCCTGAAGGGCACAAACTGGACGATGTCTCGAAGGACAGGCTCTCCCTTGGGCGACCTCAGAATGCCATCGTCACCATCCAGCATCTGCATGTCACTGAAGTCAGCATTCCCCACTCCGACGATGATGACCGACATGGGGAGGTGGGAGGCGTGGACAATGGCCTCCCTGGTGTCAGCCATGTCTGTGATGACACCGTCCGTCAGGATCAGCAGGATGAAGTATTGCTGCAGTCAGATACCAGGTGATGGGGGTGGGAGGGAGGGGGAGACAAGGACAGTACAATACCAGTTAGGCACTGGGGTGCTTCATTGCTCAGTGACCACAGCAGCAGTGATGACGGCTATTTTTTGAGTGCCTCTTTGGGGCAGCCCTGAAGTCTTAAGGTTATGGTGCATGGAGCTTACAAATGGTTATAGTAATTATACCTTAATTATAATAACCACCTTCCTGGCAGGTACCAAGCACAGTGTAGTACAAAGGGCGGGAGACAGAAATTCAGGAGAGTGTCTTCAAAGCCTCATTCTTCTAGACCCCAGGAAAATTCCTTATTGCCTCTAGGTTCCAGCATCTTCATTTCACAAAGAAGGAATGGGATGAGATCATGTATGTAGTCCTCTTCAGTTGGAAAATTTTTAAGAATCTAAAGCCATGCTGTCTAATACAATAGACACTAGCTCCATGAGACTACTGAGCCCTGGGAATGTGGGTAGGGCAATGGAAGTCCTGAATTTTAAAATTTTAATGAATTTAAATTTCAGGTTGAAAATTGATATCCAATTCAGTTATTGGCCACTTTTTAAGTGTGTTTGGGATAACTCAGGTACATGAATCTATATTTTCAGCTATCAACTTAATAATATCTAAATGAAGATCAAATATTTGTGATAACTCAGCACCCAAACTGAGATGCCATCGTATAAAATATGCACAGACTTTTTAAAAGTTAAGTACAAAAAAAGGAACAAAATATTTAATTCATAATTTTTATATGGAATAGATGCTTAAGATGACAATATGTTGGCTCTTTTGGATTCTAAATAGAGCATATTATTAAAATGTATTTCTCTATTTTTTTCTTTCAATTTTTAATGTGGCTACTGGAGAAATTTAAATTGTATCTATGATTTGCAATGTATTTCTATTGGAGGCACTGGTCTAATGCCCACCAGGAGGGGTCAGGGTCATGAGCCTGAAGGTCATGAGCCAAGGACACGGCCTTTCTCTAGGCACTCATGCAGAAGGTTGCTGTGTTCCTTTGGCTTCCTGCTCTAGGTCCTGCTTTAAGACCTGGCTGCTGGCCTGCAGCCTCCCTGACCCTTTTTATCTGGAGAAGCTCAGCTGAGAAGGATATTGGAGGAAAGGTTCTGCACCCATCAGCACAGAGAGAGCTTGGGAAGTGTGTTAGTCTGGAGAAAAAAAGATTCATTGGAGGTAAGAGGCCCCTTGCTGACCTTTACTGATGGGAGAGGTTAGGGAAGAAGATCAGTGAGATGTGGCTCCTGCCACACTCAAGAGAACTTCCAATATAATGCCTGCAATATGCTCAGCATTTTCAGGGAATAAAGGTAAAAAGAGCAAAACATTCTGGGCTGGGGGCATGGCATAGTGGTAGAGCACTTGCCTAGTGTGCATGAGGTCCCGAGTTTGACTCCCAACATTGAAAGAAAAACTAAATTGTCACATTTCAAAGGAGAAAGTCTGGATACAGAAGACATTTTGAAAACATCTCATTTGGAGACTCACACACTCCAAAGGTTGCAAATAGGTTGGCATAGTTAAAGAGTTTCCTCTTTTCTCTTTTTCTGTATACCTGAAAATGTTTTCTTAAACACAAAAATATGAACTAGAGATAAATGAAATTCATACTCTGATGAAGACAGCCACATGCCCTGAATACTTTCTGTATAATTTGAAGCCAAGACCAATTTTGTTCCATGTCTACTCACTAACCACCCACCCCTAGTCCTAGCCTAGTCCCCAATTTACAAATTCATTTGAGTTATACATTTTCACCCATATCTATGCTCTTCTAATATGCTCACAAGGAAGCTGGCCTGGGAGTTTAGAGGAGGGTTTTTGTAGGATGATGGGATGGAGGAGCTAGGGAGGTGCAGAAAGGGGACAGAGGCAATTTGGGCAGTTTGGGGATGAGGAAGGTGTATGCAACACACCAGAATGATGTCAGCCTTGCCCGGTGCATCTTGGCAGGCGAAGGCAGATGGCACACGTGAAAAGAGGCTGCTTCTGACTCATAAGCAGGGGCCCTTGAGTGAATCTCCTGTGTCTTCTCCATTCTCTGCCCTCCCCTGACACCTGTCTTATCTGAGCTTCGCTAGTTAAGGAGATGGATCTCCCCTCCCTGGTTCATGCCTCAAGGAAAAATAACAACAATCCCTGACGACACACACCACAGCGAGGAGCTTCAGAGCTGTAATGGTCCAGAGCAGGGGTTGGGAAAACTGTTTTCTGTAAAAGGATATTAAACATTTCAGGCTTTGCAGCCATTATGGTTTCTACTGCAACTAGCTGATGTTGCCGCTGTAGTGTAAAGATGGCCACAGACAGAATCTAGAACAAATAGTGGCTGCATACCAACAAAGTTTTAAAATAAAGCTTTATTTATTTATGGACACTGAAATTCAAATGTCATTATTTTCATATGTCACCAAATATTTTCTCATGCTTTCATTCAACCATTAAAAAAATATAAAAATCATTCTTAGCTGGCAAGCCATTGAAAAACAGGCTTTGGGGTATTTCTTTTGACCCTTGATACAGAGCAGTGTTTCTTAGTCTGGTTCTATGGACTCCTGAAAGACTTTAAGCAGTTTTTGAACTTCAGGTAAATTATATTTTGATTTTTTACTAATCTTTAACTGAAATTTATCATTTTTTCAGTTATAAATGGAATCAGCAAATCAGATTAATATCAGTTGGACTTCTGACTTAGTCACCAATGAAAATCACAGATGTTTTCTTATTACATTACAGATATAATATAGATATTTCATTGTATCAATTATATCCATTACTACTCAGAAATTATGGAATTATTAGACTAGCTACTGGTTCTCATAATTTAACATGTAAATAAAAGTCTGTTTATCACTATATTTACAATGCTTCCATGTTACATTTAAAAACAAGTTTTCTAACTGCATTTCAATATAGTTCTTTATAATTTATTTTGTGTACTTACAACACTTTTGAGAAAGGGGTCTATTGGCTTTGAAGCAAAAAAGTTTGAGAACCCCTGGTCTCAAGAGATTGCCAGGATTCTAGAATCTGACCATTCTAAAGATAATAATCTACAGACTGCTGCATTAAAACCCTGATGGAAATTTCCACTAAAGCTAGCAGTAAGAGTTTCTTCCAAAGTCAAGTTGGGAAAATGCTCATGGATGAAGTATTAGAGCCTTTGAATATACCTGAGATCATATTTAGATAAAGTGGGGATTTTTATTTTCTAGAAGAGTTTCACAAAAATCAGGCAGAAAATCCTTTAACAATTGCCTCCCTGGAACAGTTTGCCTGAGAGATTCTGCTCATGACCCTAAGAAATCTTTGATAACAAGGGACTCCGGACCACAGACTGTTCAAAGAACAGCAGAAACCTCTAGAAAGAAGCACCTGTTCCTGGCCTGGAGGGGTAATTTATCTGGTGAAATGTGGATTGGACACTTCTTGCATATGGTCCCATCTCTTGACCTGTCCTTTCCGAGCAGACCCACCACCCCTGAAGAAATGAGTGATGACCAAAAACCCATGTGGTTTATTCCAGCTCCAAGTCCAGGCCTCGGTCAGTGCTGTTCTTTTTTACTCTTGCGTGTCCTGGTGTACCAGAGGAGAGGGTATCATGCAGGTTTTAAACTGAGCTCCAGGGAGCTCTAGGGATGTTTTAGATACTACTTTGAATAAAGGGGATCAAAGAGACAGACAAATTTTCACCTTACCCCTTAACCAGATTTGGCAAGAATAGTATTTGTTTTTTTTTTTTTTTTTTTTTTAAATCTGTTTTATGTGTTGGTTTTCCAAGCAAGGTATCATTTGAAGAATGGGTTTTGGTGCTAATAGTAAAAAATAAAATGAAAAACTGATTCTGTCCAACACTTATCCCTAAGTCTTGCATCTATGAAGATTACATTTGCACCAAGGCCTCTGTGATTGAGGGAGAGGGGAGGGCTTGCAGGGTCCGTGTATTAGTGGAGATGTCGCTATGCAATGTTAAGAAGCATCAGTGGTTTCTCAGGAGAAGTGGAAACATGAGCAGGGAGGAGGCATGGTTTTCTGAGCTTTCACATTCAGAAGAAACCTGACCTGCATCAAGCCTTACGCATCTCTGTTAGTTGAGATCCCTGCTTACAGAGGGGCTCTGCCCATGTTAAAGGCCAGCATGTCTCTGGTCACTTACCATTTTGAACACATTATCCAAGGAAACACAAGCTCTGCCTCACAGGGGTCAGAAATAAACTGTGTAGGGTCTCCAGGCCCCTGAGTGGTAAGACAATTGATTAGTGATTTCAAAAAAATGGTATAATGATCATGGTAGGTGAGAGGAGATTCACACAGATCAGCCCCTTTGTTTCTTATGGACAACTCTGCTCACGTCATGGATGTTGGGTAGGGCACTAAAACTGGGGTCAACTATATGAATAAAAGGGTATTTTAAAAACTTACTAGTCTAAAAGTAAAACTTTTACATATAGTAATTGCTGTGTGTCACTACGTGACTCATGACTGCAAGAGCTGAAGATGCTACTGAGATGATGGGAAGAGACAGTGGACTGAACCAAAGGCACGCAGTGACTATCATTCCTCCAAAGGAAATGATATGAAGTATAGATATATGATATGAAATACAGAAGGTACGAACAAATTTTACTAAAGAAAATTTAAAGCACTTTTATCATATACTTCAGAAAAGTAATTTTACATTGGTTTCATATTCATCCTTTATTAACCATGTGCTACGTGTAGGCATTATTTAGTGGACTGGGGAACTATAAGTGGACAAGGTCTTCTCATTTCAGAGCCTCTGTACAAGAATAGAAGAGCTGTAAAATACTCAAGTAAACAGACATACCTAAAGTATTCCAGATAAGAGATAGTGCTACAAACAAAAGCAAAGCTGGGACATGATAGGGATGGGTGAATTGGCTATGGGAGGGACTTTCAGAAGAGTTGATAGAGGAGCAGAGACCTAATGAAGGCAGAGAATGGCTCATGTGGAGGTTGAGGGTAAGAGAAACTTCAGCAGGGAAAAGCAAGAGAAAAGGCCTGGAGCTGGGAATGTGTTTGGTGTGTTTAAAGAGCAGCAAGAAGGCCGGTGTGACCAGAATTGGGGGCAAAAGAGAGTGTGAGGAGAGTTAAGATCAAGAGGTAGGCAGGCAGTAGGTCACACAAAGCCTTCCAGCTCGTATTAGGGGATTTAAATGTTATTCTAAGCATGATAAGAAGACATTGGAGAATTTAAAGCAAAGCAGTAACATGACACTAATTATGTTTTAAAAAGCTGGGTCTAGTTTGTGTGTGAAGCATAGATTGCAATGGGAGAAAGATGAAGAAGGGAGACCAATCAGGAGATTTTTGCCTCTTTTCAGGTAGAGAAAGTTGGTGACCAAGAGTAGCTATGAAGGTAATGAGAAGTGGCAGCATTTGGGATATATTTTGAAAATAGAGTGTTATAATTAGATGATAGATTGGATAGTGGGTGTGTGGCAGCCAGGCTTCAAGATGGCACCCAACAATTCTCAATTCCTGGTTAATGTCTTTATATAGTTTTTCTGACACTGAATTGGAAAGCCCCAGGTAACCAATAGGGAATTATGGAAATGAAGGAATGCTACATCTTAGGCTAAATCATAAGATACAGTGTGACTTTTGCTTTACTCCTTCTTGGGTCACTAGCAGCCCTTGCAGTGAAGCCCTGAAGCCTCTGGCCAAGGATGAACAGCAACACGACAGTCAGGTGAGTGAACCACCTGGGTAGCAGAACTTTCATTCCCAGGTCAGCCTTCAAATGACTCCATCCCTGGCCAACTACAACCTCAATCAGGTCGATTGTGCCTGAATCTCTGACCCACAGAAAATGCATGAGATAATAAATGCTTTTTTGCTGTCTTAAACTGACAAGTGTTGAGACAAATACTCATGCAGCAAAAAAGTAACTAAGACCGGATATGAGGGAAAGAAAAAATGAAAAACTACTTCAAGATTTTGACTTAGTGAATGATGGAATTATAGAGACTGGGAAGTCAGAGTTGGTATGAGGGAGATGGTCAAAAATTCTGATTTGGATATGCTACATGTGTGCTATTGATATCCAGATAGAGATGTTAATAAACAGTTGAATGTATGAATTCAAAGTTCAGAGACAGGCGGGGTTGTAGATACACAATTGGGAAACAGCATATATATGGTAAATAAGGCCATGACAAGGAACAGATCACCACAGACTAACCGAAGAGGTTCAAAGCCTGAATTCTGGAGGTCTAACATGTGGAAGTCAAGAGAAGGAGATAGGGGCAGGAAGAGATACTAACAAAGAGTGGTCAGTGAGATAAGAGGAAGACCAGTGGAACATGGTATTCTGAAAGCCAAGGTATTTCAAGGGGAATGTGATCACTTGGATCCAAAACCACTGATAGTTCAAGATGAAGACAGATTTGGCCAATGTGTTTGGTAAGACAGAGGTGCTTTTCACTTTGACAAGTTTTACTGGAATACTGGAGAAGGAAGTGACTGGTACGGATGGAGGGACTAATGAAAAAAGAGATGGCAGCGGTGAGTATTGTCAACTTCTTCAGTGAATTTTGCTCTGAGAGGCATAAAGGTAGGGACAGTTGCTGAAGGATGAAGTGGGGTCATAGGAAAGATAATTAATAAACAGGAGGCACTATGGAATGCTTACTTGCTAATGGGAATGAGTCCACAGTAGAAAGGAAAAAGTAAATGACAATCAGAAAGAGTGGGAATTTATTGAGTCAATGTCCTTGGATAATTGAGAGGGTATGTGCCCAAGTACACAAAAGCAAAGGTTGGCATTTGGTAGGAGTGTGGTCTTCAACCCATCTGAACACGAGGGAAGGCTTGGAACATGGGAACAGTGCAAGTGGGTTCCATAAGTTAATGTAAGAAGATGAGGGAGTACAATCTCATTTTCTTTATGCAAATGTAGCATCCTGGAACCCAGGATGGAATTACACCGAGAATTTCAGACATCAGTATTATTCTACTAAATCTGAAGAAAAGTCATAAAGCTGAAGTCAAATATGTTAATATCATTTAAAATAATAAATGCAAAAGTTATTACGGTAATATGTTTACTTCTAGGATATTAGGGAAAAGGCTCAAATTCCTTTTGGCCCTGTAGTCTTAGTTCGCATTTTTCTTAAGGCAAAAAAAAAAAAAAAAGAGAGAATCTGAAACAAATCTTCATTGCACTTTGCCACTAAGAGGTAGAATCACCTACTGTTTTAATTTCTTAGAATGAGTTCATTGGACAGCAAGCTTATTTTGGAATCCCCCCCTCCCCACCCCCAGGACAGGAGGTGGGTATGACATCTTGCAGTGAGTACAGTAGCTTCCATTGTTGAGAGTCTCCTGTGTTCAGGCAATACACATTTGATATGTGCCATCTCTAAGCAGAGATGGGTTTGATCATCCCCATCTTTTAGATGAGGAGATTGAAAATAGGGAAGGTTAAGTCACTTGTCCAAATTCACACAGGTAGAAAATCTGGGATTTATTGTCAAACTGGGCGGGGTTGAGGATCCACATGAGGAAGGGTAAACTCCTGGGAGCAGGTGGACTGCCCCTCTCCTTACCGAAGCCTCCTTGGTGTTGGTCTCTTCCGAAGCCGACTTGGCGACCTTCTGAATGATGGGGGCGATGTTGGTGGGACCATAGAGCTGGAGCTTAGGAAGGCAGCTCTGATAGGCTTCCACAACTCCTTGGATTCCTAAGGTGGAATAAATTGGCAAAGATCAACAGTTTCATAAAAATATGGAACTGTTCCATATTTTTCATCATATTTACACACACACACAAACACACACACACAGCATTAAATTCCTCCAAATAGTTCTTGTCAACACCACATTTATGTTCTTAAGGTAAAAAGGAATACTGGTCACTGTTGTTGCTGTCTCTTCTCATACTGAAATCATTTTCTTCTTTGAAGGGTAAAGGTCAAAAGTTACTTTATGGTATGTACCAACGGGGCCACCTAAAGGAGTATGTGTACATATGACCAGCTCTCCAGACATAATTCCTTATGGGCAAGAATGGTGACTTACTCATTTTCATATTCCCACAAGGAGCTCGAGGCAGGGTGCATGTGGTGAGTGCTCACCAAGTGTGTGATAAATGAGCAACATGGTTGTTATATTCATGTCCTGGTGATTGTAGCTCAGATGAATGTTGTTCATCATTATGGTCAACCTCTCATTGAAAGGGGTGCTTTCACCCTGAGACCATGTGAGCCCAGGAAATAGTAAAGGATGGGATTCTGTTGGGAGAGGCAACCCTGCCTGTGCAGCTTCTCCAGCATGGGATGAGTCTCATCACATTTCTTGTTGCAATCCTGATTCTATGGTAAGAGTACGATCACGAATAACTTGTATTCACATAGATCTCCTTGGTGTCTGTGCCTGTGTTCCTTCTTGTTCTCCTTTGTTCCAGCTCATCCTCCTGTCCCTTTCTACCCTGAAACAGCACACTGCTCCTGATTTTGGCCAGAGGGATTCACATAAGTTCTCCTCAGATTGTTCTTCATAGCCACCAAGCACTGTGCATCAGCTTTTGCCTATTTTTGGATGAAAGTTCTGTTCTGTTCCATCTTATACTCATGCTTTCAATCTTATTTAAAAAAACTCTTGCACCTGTTTTCCCTGCCCCAGATACAGACTTCTGTTATTTCAACGACAGAGACCAAATTATTATGCAGCTTGGTTATGAAGTTAAGTGATACTGAATGGAAGTTCCTTATGTTTTTTGGTTCTCAAGCCTTTGCCTTGGGCTAGGGATATAGCTCAGTGGTAAAATACTTGCCTAGCATCTGCCAAGGCCCTGGGTTCAATCCCCAGGACTGCAAAACAATCATGTTTTTGCTCAAGATAAGAAAGTTTGATTTTTCTTTAAGCAATAACAGGCAGATAGATTCTAAAAGTATGACACAAGTAAACAGTAGGATATGTGTTTCATTCTGCCTTGGTGGAAAACCCCTCTTACAGTTAAAGAATGGGAATGACTGGTGAAGAGGGACCTAAATCATAACAAATGGCAGCAGGTGAGGAATCCCTGGAGGGAATAGCAGAGTGAAGATCAGATCTCAGAGGTTACTATGATACTGATATTATATTTTTGGGCAGTGAGTGTGAAGTGTGTGAAAGAAGCTTCTGGATGCTCTTCACACTCCACTGGATCTGAATTAACCCTGGTGCAGCCCCTTTCCTCCTTCACAAGGAGAAGGAAAGAAATATGGACATTTCTACTCTAAGAATGTCTTAAGATCGTCATAGCAATGCTTATACTGGGTTCTGTTTGTTATTCAGAAAACAGGAAGAACAATGCTAGAATGAGATTTATGATCATAATAATCATTATAGTTTCAACCTCATTATTTTGTGGAATCTTGTTGAGGAACTTCTGGATGGGGATAATGAAATATGGACCAGACAGAGCCCTTGAGAAACTTTTTGACTCAAAACCATGAAATTACTCGTTCAGAATCACTGAGGCCTTGCCCCTTGCCAACATGTCCACAGGGTCAAGTGATGTCCATCACCCCCTCCTTATAACATAGAGAAGAAGTTGTGAAAAGCAAACACTTGAAAATGTGCAAAGCAGAAACAGGGATATCTCGTCACTGCCCACCAGGTGAAATCCTCCCCCCTTTTTTTGTTTTTAGCCAGAGGAATCCAGGATTGAGATCGATATTCTTGCTACAAACTCAAGGTCTCTCATGCATTCTGTTGTGTCCAGTTCTTATTTCTTTCTGCTCTATTATTGTTGTTTTCTGCTGCTTTTAGAGAAGCATGGTATATTTGGATCCAGAAAGCTCACTTTTCTGCTGCAGACCGTCATAACTGATGTGCTACCACAGTGGAGAAAAAGTAAAATGGGAAAGGTGTAAAGGGAAAGCAAAAAGACTCTGGCTTCTTTTACGCTGGGATTTACCTGCACATTCTGGGTTATCTTCATTAAAGTTGATTGCAAAGTCATGAGAGACCTAGACACCAATTAACATTTAAAAAAAAAAAAAAAAAAAAAAGGAAGAAAGAGAATTACAACTTTAATCCAGTAAGGAGGCACTGGGGTTTAGAGTTTGCAAACAAATGCCCTTACATTCATTATGTGTTAAGCAGCAGGAACCATTTTAAGCCTTTACACAATCAATCTGAGACGGAGGGTGAATTCTAAGCTCCCTGTGGAGTTGAGGTGACAGGAAGATTTTCCAGAATCAGATAAATGCTGGCTTGAGGGGGAAATAAGGCACATAAAAAAATCCGAGAAAAGATTTCAGAAAAATGTAACTCCAACTAGTTTTTAGTTAGAACCGGCCAGAGACTGGAGGCTTAAATCTTGGTAAGTTCTATTTGAACCTAGTGATATTAAAAAAAAAAAAAAAAAAAGACAACTCCATTTGCCCAAGCTGTCTGCTCAACAGGGTGATACTTACAAAGACCCAGTTAAGCTGTGACATTTAAGAATCATTCTAACGTAATATGCAGAAATATAGGGCAGGAGGATTTTTCATAAACATACAGGTAAAATATACTATGTTCTAGTCTTGAAAAATGAAAAAAGGAATATACCTTGTAATCTTCCAACACAAATCCCTCTACCTGGCAGGACCTATGCATAAGGTCAAATAGTATATAGTTTACATAAATCTGATTAAAGAAATGGGATGTTTTGGCATCTGGACATTTTTTATTGAATCACTTGAAATTTCTCTGATAATTCCATTTCTTTTCTTTTCCTTTCCTCCCCCCCGCCCCCATCTCTCTTCTTTGTCAGAGAATTCCATTTCAAAGGCTATTTCTAAGCACTGGCTCACTTGGGTGTCTTAAAAGACACCTTCTAAGGCACGTCCTGTCATAGGTGATGGCATTGGTGCCTAGCTCACAGTCCCTTGTCCTTAGTTTTTCCAAGCAAGTTAGCTGACTTCCAATCATTACCTGCTTTATTTACTTTAGGTTTTTCTCTAGCCTCCAGAGCCTGCTTTGCCTGCCCAAGTGACCGACTAAAAGTGTTGAGGAAAATGTCCCTTAGGAGCAGCACTTTCAGTGATTGGCATAAGATGATATATAAACACGAGCTCCTCTATCTCTTGTGGGCTGTGTGTGCTCCACATTGTCTCCCAGGGTATGCCAGCAGGATGAAACTCCAGTTGTCCTCAGTGGTAACTGGCTTGACCATATGCCCTATATTGATTTCCTCGTTTCCTCACTCTGTTGAGGTTTCTTCCACCTCTCAAATAAACTACTTGCATCCAAATCCATGTCTCCAGTTCTGTTCCTGGGGGAGTACAAATGAAGACAGAGGTGCTTGTGTCTCAGTTTCAATGCACATTCTGAGTTTTTCCTAAGGAAGACAGAATGGCCTCGTAAAACTCTCTGGGGGGCACATTGGTTGCTCAGGTCTTTAGTATCTATCTGGACCAGAAGGGAAATGAGGAATGGAAAGAGGGTATTTGCATGGCTTTCTGGGACTAGAAGTGGGGAAACATGAGAGATGCCTTTTGGGACAGCATGATGAGCAAGGTACCTGGGAGGAGGGATGAAGCCAAGAGATCAAGTACATGTGAGGAATTCAGAAAATAGCAAGAAGGGTAAGTTAATCCAGGAAGAAAACCAGGAAGAGGTCATGGAAGACACAAGGAAGGTCTGGAACAAGCTGCGCTGTATGGCTGTCAGTCCTGCTGGCCAAGTCACTGGATGACTACCTGGTATGGGTGGGGTGGAGGAGGCTAATGCACCTCTCATCATTGGGCTGGTGGTTCTTGGTGTGCATTACAATTTTGAGGACTAGCATCTCCGTGAAATAGGTAGGTGCCCAACTGCCCATGTTCTGGAACTGACACCCCATCTGAAGGGGTTGTGTCTGCTCAGATCCGGGTTATTCTCACATAGATCATCTGATAAATTTAATCATTCTCAGACTTTTCAGTTTTTCAAAGATCTACTCTTTTATATAAAATTACTTAATTCTTTAATAAACAAGCATGTTAGAAATACTTTTTGGCTTAAGTGATGTCCTTCCTACAGGTCACCCAGTCAATAACTTCTATATTATTCTTTCCCATGTGCTCTAATTTCTAACAAATCCTTCTTGAATTTTGTAGCTATGCCTAGCAGGGAGCCCAGTGTGGAATACAAAGCAAATAAGAAGGGGGACAGGAGACCTGCCACTCCACTCACCGCTTACCCTAGCAGTCACAGGGAGATTGGCTCTTTCAAAAAAGGACACAGAAAGGAAAAACTTTTCACCTGACAGTTCTGCAGAAGGAGCAAGCATTGGCATAAACCTCCTGACCTGCGGCTCTGATGGCGCTGATGACTGGGAAGTGTTGCTTGCACTTAGCTTGGACTTGAGAGGAATTGGTGAGGTGGATGCTGGGGCAAGGATACGCTGCCTCCTGGGCCTTTCCTGCACAGGAGGGATGATTTCTCTGTGGACAGTGTCCCACAGGAGCATCTGGTAGACCACAGTAAGTGCCTTAACTCCCTTGTAGCAGACACCTTTCTACACATCATCTTTACCTCCTTTGTGTCTTTGAGCAATAAGTATCAAAACCAAATAGAAATCCAATGTCCTCATAAGAACTTTCCAGTTTTGTAACTGTTCACACCACAATGCTCCTCTCTTCAGCACCTCTTTGTATCTCACATATAAGACTGGTACTCAGAGACGTGGAATGAAGAAGTGGGTAGACTTCATTTCTATAGAATTTCACAGGTGGCATTGTCAATAGATTTTTTTTTTTTCCCTGAGAGATCTGGATAGGCTTTGAGCCCTTGGAGCTGACAAAGAAGAGAGATTGTTTTCTCAATATATACAGAAAGTTAAACAGGAAAACCCTTTGCCTGGACCATTAGAAGACGTACCCAGAATACATGGGATTCCATCAAAGACAGGTCCTAAGAGCTAATTTCACTGATTATGAAGACCGTTTCCAACTCTTTGGGCCCTACTAACGTAGTTGTGTCAACAGCTCAAAGAGTGGGACTACTGTAAAGAAAATCCAAATCACCTGTGACTAGAGCAAAGTCATTTTAACTCACTCACCGTATACTCTGGTGGTATCCGGGCGCCAAACCCAAAGGCTGGAAACATTTTGTCACTGAAATTAAAATTAAAAAAAAAGAAAAGAAAAAAAATTGCTTCATTTGTTCATCTAATGAGGAAGAGAAACATGAACCTGCATATAACCTCATTAGGATGTGTTCTATGCCAAGTGCTGACTCATGCTTCTGAATTTTGTGGGACTGGGAGATAGCAATACAGGGATAATTAACATCAAGCAATAATCCTCTAAATTCATTTCAATCCTTAGTCTATAATTTCTTTCTTTCACTTTTTGCTAGATTTGATATTGAAAACTAAAGTAATCCCAAAATTTATACGCATCTCTATCCCTGTCCTTTCTGTTTCCTTTGAAAAGTGATCATGGATTAGGTAACTTCCACAGTTGACTATATTAGGAATATATATATATATATATATATATATATATATTCTCTTAAAAAATTCATATATAGGAATATATATAAATGTACATTTTATATATATATATATATATACATATATATATACTTTTAAAAATGTTAACTGTGGGGTTATTACTTTCATTTTGCACATGGAAAAACACCATGAAAGGTAATGTGACTTGCCCAAGATCGTATGCTAATTAGAGTCAGTGTTCAAATACAGAGGGGCATGAATCCAAGGGGATATTAAAAAGCAGTGGGAAGCTGGTCAATCTTGCTACTTGAGGGATTCACTTACCCCCTTATCACATTCAAGCAGTAATACATCATTTACATATCTTTTCTTATTTCCTAAACTCAAAGGACCTTACCTTTTGTATTAGTGTCTTTATATCTCCACTGCCCTCTGTCCCTAACTGTCCTCTGCCCTGCCTTTATCATTCTGCCTGCCATAGAAGTGCTCAATGACTAGATAATCCATTAATTTAAATCATTAAGATGTGGCTACATACCTCAATACTGTAAAGGCTATCTATGCTGAGTCCAAGGCCAACATCATTATAAATGGAGAAAAATTGAAAGTATTCCCTCTGAAAACTGGAACAAGACAGGGATGCCCTCTTTCACCACTTCTATTCGACATAGTTCTTAAAACTCTAGCCAGAGCAATGAGATGAAAGAAATTAAAAAGATACCACAAGGAAAAGAAGAACTCAAACTATCACTATTTGTTGATGACATGATTCTACATTTAGAGGATCCAAAATATTCCACCAGAAAACTTATAGAACTAATAAATGAATTCAGCAAAGTAGCAGGATATAAAATCAACACTCATAAAGCTAATGCATTTGTATTCATAAGTGATGAATCCTCTGAGAGAGAAATTAGGAAAACTACTCCATTCACAACAGCCTAAAAAAATACTTGGGAATCAACCTAATAAAAGAGGTAAAAGACCTCTACAATGAAAACTACAGAACACTAAAGAAAGAAATTAAAGACAACCTTAGATGATGGAAAGACCTATCATGTTCTTGGATATGCAGAATTAATATTGTCAAAATGGCCATACTACCTAAAGTGCTATACAGATTCAATGAAACTCTAATGAAAATCCCAATGACATACCTCATAAAAATAGAGAAAGCAATCATGAAATTCATTTGGAAAAATAAGAGACCCAGAATAGCTAAAGCAATCCTTAGCAGGGAGTGTTGAGAACAGGGTGACATCTGTGCAGCCATCTTGTATAAACAAGCCATTTCGTGAACTGGCCTGTAAAACCTCCCCCAGGAAAGGGCGTGCAAACACTAAGGAATGAGGAATCACCAGGATGCGGGCAGCTACGACAGCACCCTCAAGAGCCAATACAGGACAAACAGGACATGCTGGGCCCCCGGGGTTATCAAGGCTGTTAAGAGATACCTGTCTGAGGAATGTGCAGCTGCCGGGGAACCTTATCTATCAAGGACAGTGGGGACTAGCCCCGACTCATCTCCTGCATAGTTCACCCCTTCCCTCCTCCCTTCTTCCTCCAGGACCTTTCAGTTTTGGCGGGACCCAATGAGATTCAGATAAAGTGGTGGGACCCAACCAAAGAGGACAGATGTTTAGCTCTTCAAATGTTAACCAATAATATACAGGTCCTTGTGTGTGAATGCTTGAAAATCTCTTAAATAGAGTGCTTTCTCACCCCTCGGGGCCGCTCCCCACTCAGGCATTGTAGTGGTCTGAGAGGCTGGTCACGGTCCTGGCTCGAGCTTGCTTTAAATAAAACCTTGTTGTGTGATTTGCATTACCGTGTGTGCGCTTTGACTCTCTGGGGATCGGTCGATGTTGGACCCCAACAGAAGAGTGAAGCAGGAGGTACCACAATATCAGAACTTAAACTATACTACAGGGCAATAGTAACAAAAACAACTAGTACTGGTTCCAAAATAGGCAGGTAGATCAATGGTACAGGATAGAGGACACAGAGACAAACCCACATAAGTACAGTTATCTCATACTAGACAAAGGAGCCAAAAACATACAGTGGAGAAAGATAGCCTCTATAACAAATGGTGGTGGGAAAACTGGAAATCCATATGTAGTAAAGTGAAATTAAAACCCTATCTCTCACCCTGCACAAAACTCAACTCAAAATGAATCAAGGACCTAGGAATTAGACCAGAGACCCTGTGCCAAATAGAAGAAAAAGTAGGCCCAAATCTTCTTCATGTCAGCTTAGGACCAGACTTCCTTAACAAGATTCCCAAAGCACAAGAAATGAAATCAAGAATCAATAAATGGGATGAATTCAAACTAAAAAGCTTTTTCTCAGCAAAGGAAACAATAATGGGAAGAGAGAGCCTATAGAATGGGAGAAAATCTTTTCCACATGCACTTCAGATAGAGCACTAATTTCCAGAATTTATAAAGAACTCAAAAAACTTAACACCAAAAATAAAAATAACCCAATCAATAAATGGGCTATGGTACAGAACAGACACTTCACAGAAGATCTACAATCAATCAACAAATAAATAAAAAAAGTTCAACATCTCTAGTTATTAGAGAAATACAAATCAAAACTACCCTAAGATTCCATCTCACCCCAATTAGAATGCCGATTATCAAGAATACAAGCCACAATAGGTGTTGGAGAGGATGTGGGGAAAAAGGTACACTCATACATTGCTGGTGGAGCTGCAAATTAGTGCAGCCACTCTGGAAAGCAGTATGGAGATTCCTTAGAAAACTTGGAATGGACCCACCATTTGAACCAGTTATCCCACTTCTTGGCCTATATAACCAAAGGACTTAAAATCAGCATACTAAAGTGACACAGTCACATCAATGTTTATAGCAACTCAATTCACAATAGCTAATTTGTGGAACCAATCTAGATGCCCTTCAATAGAGAAATGGATAAAGAAACTGTGGTATATACATACAAGGGAATATTACTAAACCATAAAGAAGAATAAAATTACAACATTTACAGGTAAATGGATGGAGTTGGAGAATATCATGCTAAGCGAGATAAGCCAATCCCATAAAACCAAAGGTCAAGTGTTTTCTCTTATAAGTGGTTGCTGATACATAATATGGGGACAGCGGGTTAAGGAAAGAATGGAGGAATTTTAGACTGTGCAGAGGGTAATGAGGGGAGGGGAGGGGGCAGGCAGTGGGAAAGATGGTGGAATGAGTCTGACATCATTACACTATGTACACGTATGATTCATGAATGGTGTGACTCTACATCATGCACAACCAGAGAAATGGAGAGTTGTACTCCATTTGTGGACAATGAATCAAAATGCATTCTGCTATCATATATAACTATTAGAACAAGCAATAATTTTTTTTAAATGTATGGGAGAAAACAAAACAAAAACAAAAACAAAAAGATGTGGCTATCTAAAGAAGGGAGAATTCTTGTGAAAATTCATGAGTCACATATGTGACCTGGGTTTGGTTTCTTTTAAGCACACTGGAATTTCTCTCCCAATTATTCATTCATGTATATTGTTTCTTAACTCTGACTTTCACTGTAGTATATGTAAGAGAATGGTGAAGAGAAGATTTAACGTTAATTGACACACACGTATCTGCATGATATTAGGATATCTGCATGCTTATTTAATTCTCACACAACCTTGGAAGTTCCACCTAATTATTATTCCCATTTTACAGATGATTAAATGGATCGACAGGAAAGCTAAATGGCCCACAGGGATTACCAGGGAGTACTGTGTGATTCCAAGGTTCCTGCCTTTTCTGTTATACCATTGTAATTTAGTGGTTATATATAGTATTAAACAGGATTTCCTCTGGAATTTCAGTAACTGGGTCCCTTACTAGTCAGTGTGCTCTCAGGCAGGTATTGCAATGGGGCTCTGGAATGTTGCTCCTGACAGAAGGCAAGTCCTGCTTATGCCTTTACCTTCGATGTCCTCTCCCATTAAAAACATGTCAGAGGTTTGTTCTAAAAGCAATTCCTACACCTAAGCTCTTGGTAGAATTAGTCAAGGAGAAAAAGAAATTCATAATAGGGCTCACTTCTGAATAACTTCTGTAAGTAAAAGGGGACATCATCCTTTCCCCCCAGCCTGGGTGACTTGGACAAAGTCAGAGTAGCAAAGTTGAATTCTCACCCATTACTGCCTGATTTGGAAGTCTTTAGTAATCAATGATGGCTTTGACAGAATGTTGCCAAACACCTCCAACTTGACAAATTTTGGGTTAGAGATACAAGGAAGCCAGAATTCTTTGAAATCAGTCTAACTTCTGGAGGGATCCACCAGCTGCCCCTTTTTCTCATTGCCGTATCAATTCAGACTGTGCAGTGCATTGTATCTAGCATGAATTAGAGAAAGCATTAACACTGATAAACAGAGATTTCCAACAGCTTATGAGAAGGATTATCCACAGCTCTGAGAAAATATTCTTCTGGTCCTTGAAAATAATGAAATGCTTTGCCTTAGTAATTCCTCAACCAAAACAAGAGCCATGAGAGCCAGGAAAAACTTTTCAGTTACATTTGAAAGAAGACTTTCCTGGGTGGAGGATGAGTTCTTCCAATTCAGAGATGGCTCAGAATCAAAACCCAGAAACCTGGGAGGC
Source organism: Sciurus vulgaris (assembly GCF_902686455.1). NCBI lineage: Eukaryota > Metazoa > Chordata > Mammalia > Rodentia > Sciuridae > Sciurus > Sciurus vulgaris. Next base: position 119,086,921 of record NC_136470.1, read on the forward strand.
TGTGCAGCCTTTATTTTCTTCTTTGATGAGTTTAGGAGGGGTGAGATCTAATATTCTGTCCATTTCTAAATCACTGACCCAGTGTCCCAGCCTTGATGATGTTCCTTTCATACCTTCTAAGCTACCCCTGGGGACTTGCAGTTTGCTGAGTGTGATGCACTGTTATGTAATTGAGTTTCAAGAGTAGGAAGGCAGAGAAAAAACCTCACCTACAAGGGGAATAATTAATGAGTCAGGAGGGATAAATCCTCTGAAGTTAGTCACCACAAGACCTCTAACTAATAAACATACTAAAGAAAAAAATTCAAGCTTAAGCACAATAGATTCCCATTCTCCCTGTTTAAAAATAAAACCAGGCAGAAAGGAGACTTATGCAAGAAGGAAACACACAAAGGAAAGCATCAGCATGCCCACACTTCAAAGAGCTCAGGATGAGATCTATTCTGCATTAAGCATAAGGGTCATTTAATAACAATTAGGAAAATGTCCACCAAAGCCTGCCAGTCTGGAAAGTCAGGAGCCTACTGCCACATTGGTAAAGGCAGTGCTTCTTATTGTCAGAGTAAAAGAATATAAAGTATGATCAAAGAGCCCAGGTTCTTCCATGATGAGCTGTCCTGAACCTACCATGGAGCGACCATGGTCAAATAACCTCCAGATTCATTTGTAACCACCATTTTTACTCTCACTCTGAAGGAAAGCATCGAAATAAACAAGAGGTTAATCGATGTAAAGACAGATTACTTGATCTACAAAGAAAAGGAGACTAACTCAAAGCACTGTGCATCTCAGTGAACCTCCACATTTAGTAAAGACTATTCTCTCAAAACGAAGGTGCATGGAAATGCAAAGTCCTTCTGAGGATATGAGAAATAGCTTTTTTTTTTTTTTAAAGGGAAATTGGTATTCTGTTCTTCTACTTCCATGCATATTCTCTGCTGAAATTGATCTTCTGTGATGGAGAGACCTGTTTTCCATTCACACCTTTCCTTTCACAATCACCCTTTCTCTTTACCTATTCTGAATCTTAACCACCATGGTGCATAGCTTCAGATACACACTCTGCAGCATCAAATAAGGGAACAGTTCTAAACATGAATAATTCTCTAGGAAACAGTCTTTTTGCAAATCAGGTGATTGCCAATTTTTGCTTTAAAAATTTTTAGGAAGTGCTGTGTCAGCTGATAGATCGTAAAAAATATATTTTAATGATGGATCATTACATGATTTGAGGGTTATATAATTTAGAATTGAAAGAATTGAGTAAGACTGCTGATCAAACTTTCTCTATTTCCATATATTGTTTATAAGAACAAATTTTCTCAGTATTCATGTTAACAAATACAAAAAAATGGATTAAATTGACACTAGTTTCTCCTATCTAGTAATAAATAACTCTTATCCAAAGATATGTAAGCTAATTGAACCCCGCCCCCCACTGTCTCTTCTATTCAGAGTCAATTTACAATAAGTTTTTACTTCTTGTAAGTATTCTAATTAAATACTGAAATTCTTGTAAATATTCTAATTAAATACTGAAATTCCCAATAGATGTATGTTATTTTGATCAATTATTCACTAATGATAAATTGTAGTAAAAATTCAATCTAGAAGATATTTTTAAATACTCTGAATATTTTCATCATAGAAAAATCGAAATTAGGGGCTGGGGCTGTAGCTCAGTGGCAGGGCGCTTGCCTAGCATGTGTGAGGCATTGGGTTTGATTTTCAGCACCACATAAAAATAAACAAATAAAATAAAGACATGCTGTCTATCTTCAACTACAAAAAAAGTTTTTTAAAAAGAAAAATTGAAATTAAAAATGAAATCTATACAACTTTCATATTTTTATTACAGAAATATATGATACAGTGATCAATAAAAGGATTTCAAACCAAATTTATTAAGATACACTAGGATAAAATTATGTGGGAGAAGAGAATGGAAAATAAATCAATAAAAAAAAACAATTAAAATTCTCAAGTGAAACTGAAGAGCTCATTCAGTATATATTAAAGAGATAATGGTGGATATCAAAGAGCTATGACAGCTGGATTCTACTGGATAGTCACAAGAGCTACATAGGAGTTTACTTTTTATCATGTATAATTAACAAGAACAAATAAAAATATATAATACAAAAGTTTACTTTTAAATATCTATATTTACAATACGATAAAATTTTCATGCTTCATCAGTATGTAAACTCATGATGAAAAATGTTACATTTCAATAAAAATGCTTGAGGATTATGCATTTTTATAAAATTCTTTTCAGTGGCAAATGAGTAAAAAGAAATAAACATCATTGGTTCACGATGAATTTAGAACTGACACTACCATCCTTTCTCCTTTTGTGTTCAGGGCATTTTTTAAAAAATAAATTTAGGGAGTTAAAGATAATGCTTTCCACAGGCAGAACCTGTGCTGGCTAGCCACCGCATAGTGGATCTTTATAACTGCTCTGCAAAGGAAGTTAGATACACCTTCAATTTGCAATCAAAGAGACCAAGGCCCAAAGAGGTAGCAGAGTGAGGATTTGAATCCAGTTCTGCCTGTCACCAGTACCCCGTGATCTTTCTATCACTTCTGTTGACTGTCCTCTGTAGGAGGCTGATCTGATCTAATGATTCAGAATATTACGTTCATCTATCTTCTGATAACACAAAGGGGCGAAAGTGACAGAATTGTGATCAGCTAAGGACCACCATCTTTAGGAGTCACACCTTGGCCCTGCTTCTTCCTGCAATGATAGAGCTAAGCCTTTCCTCCTTCTGCCTTTCCCAACCTTTCATAGGGCAAGGTTGCCTTGGCCACGTTGGGCTGTGACGTATTTACATGACTTTCTCTCCCATGAGACTATAAGCTACCCGTGGGGACAGGAGGTGGTGGGGGGATCATGCTTTATTAAGTTTCTATCTTTATAGCACCATCTGAGGTGCCTGGCACTTAGTAGATGCTGTAAAGGAAGGTCCTCAACCATTTCACCTGACATATCAGTTATTTTGAGGCTTTCCAATTGGTTTCAATGTGCTGCCAAAGCCGAGAACCTCTGACAGAGTGGAAAAGGTACAGCGGTGATATGAACTCACCTTCTGATCACTAACCCAACACTCTACACTTGAAAATCCCTGTTAGATTGGGTTTCAGTTTTAACCTTGTCTCTACACAGTACCCTGGATGCTGTGGAGGAAAACTCTTGCTCAGTTTTTGATATCCCCTTCCCATTCTGAGAACATTTATAAGTGTTCTTTATAATGTTCTTTAAAATGGCAATCTGTACTTCCAATAAATGTATTCAAATACCAGATTTCCATACTCTTTTCATGGCAGATAGGCCAGTCTTTTAATGAGAGGACATTTCAGGTTGTTAGATACTCACATTCTTGCTGGTCCCTAGGAGTGGATGTCACCTTGGTCTTGAACAGTGCAGAGACAAGGATTCTTATAGGAGCTGGGAAAGTGCCCCACCAGCAGGGAGTGCATGAACTTGTGTGGGCCTGTGAGTGTGTGTGTGCATGCACGTGTGTGCTTGTGCGTGCGCACATGCACAAGTGTCTGTACGTGGGGAGGCAAGACAGAGGCAGGGACAACAGATCAAACAGGCAGGCAGGATTGTCTTTTGGACTTGAAGACAGCTATTTGTGTGGAGGCTCCCTTTAACGCCACCCTGAGAAGAGCTTTATGCATCTTTCAAGCTGTTCTACTTCATGGATCACCTCATAATGACCTGGTAGCAATGACTGTACAAGGCAGAAAGAAAACCCATAGCTGTCAGAGGCGGGGAGGAATTTCTAAGGCTCATGGGGATTAAAAACCTCTGTGTTGTTTCAGGAGGGGGAACGATGCCTTCTGTCAGTTTTTATTCAAGTGTTTCTTTATGGGCACCAACCTCACTGACTTTGATGAGAGAATAAATTAATTCCGGGGCCCTGACTTGAAATTTCCTGACTCTGCCTGTCTATTGTCTATCCACCCACACAAAGAAGAAGCTGCGGAACCTTGTCAGTTTTCAAGAGAGCGGTTTGCATTACACATTTTTCCAGGGAGTCTTTTATGAGAGCGTTGAGGTTTTTCAATCTTATTTTTTTTTTCCCTCAGCATTTGCCCATTTTAATGTTAAGCCACCTTATTTATATCTTTATACAAAAAAGAAAGAAAGAAACAAAGAAAAAGAAAAGACTCCACTGAGCTGCACAGAGTTGATTTTCTGGGCTAGTTGGAGTAGGGACTTATCCTATTAAAATTTTTAAAGAAATTATTTATGGCGAATTTTCATGTAACTCCTAAGATATCTTATTTTTATACTGAATCTGCATTTTTGAAGTGATACAAAACACTCCCCAGACTTTGTCTAGCTCATGTTCTAAAGGGATAAAAGTTTTAAAAGATGCACATGTCGCTATCTGTATTTTGCATGTGAGATAACCAGGAAAAGGAGGCGCTCAGCAAGGAGCTTCCAATAAATGCTCCTAATAATAGATGAACATCTGCATTATCCAATAAATCTGCTGCAGAACCACCATGAGAGTGCTGAGCGTTGGCATCTTAAATTCTGGACGACTTATGAGTCTTCTCTTTGGAATTCATTCTTGGACTGCCTTCTCTGCAGATTCAGTCTTCTCTTTTTTTCTATTAAGCATTTACTGTATGATACATATGTTGAAAGATTTTTACCTATTTTATCTTGTAACCTTTTTCAAAGTGGCATTTCACTCTGTTGCCCAGACTGGTCTTAAATTCCTGAGCTCAAGTGGTCTTCCTGCCTCAGCCTTCTGAGTAGCTGGGACTACAGATGTGCACCACAGAGCCCGGAAAAAATTGCCTTTTTTATGTGCATTTCAAGATTTAAAACTTAGGAATCTTGAAAACAATTCCTCCTTCCTGTCTTCCCTTTTAACATGGACACACATTTTTACACCACATTATTATTATTATTGCACACCATTATTACACCAGATTATCGGTGTGTCTGTGTGTGGGAGCGGAAGAATGGAGGCAGTGACTGTTTTTGTATCTTGGGGAAGTCTGAAGAAGTTTCTGATATAGTGGATATTAATATCATTCTTTCCTCTCCCTGGTAGAAACCTCCATCTGATACAAACCTCTCTAGGAATCTTATGTGTTTGGAGCCTGAAGATGAGAGCTGAAACTCAAGTTATCTTCACAGTCAATACCTCAAGGTTAAGTATAAGAAGTGGCACTTCAACAAGGTAATTTAAAATGACTATTGCCTTCTGCCCTAGATCTAAAGGAGGGGAAATGTCAGCGAGGGCCCGGATGTTTAAAGCTCTTTGATTTTACAGGGTCTGTGTATTCATTCCCCAACTGCTTTCCTGCCCCGTTTGAGTTTAGGCTGATGATCAAGCAGAATCCAGACACAATAGCAGTCAGGAGACTGATGGGTCAATTTCCAGAACCCGTCCTGTTTCTTTTCCTGTGCATTCTGGTCACTGGGATGTGTGTACAGCAGGTTTTTAAAATATGGTTATCACGAATTACAAAACTTGAAAGAACACAAATTATGCCCTCCTGTATGATTTCTCTGAAACCTGAAGGATAGAGTTGCTTCCTTTATTTTCCATACTTTTAAAGGTCAATTAGTCACTGCTCATTACTAACTAGATTTGTTTTATAATCACACCAGGGAATAGACTGAGATTTATACATATTTATATTTACATTGGTTCTCCCTCCAACAGCCTTCTTAAACAAACAGCTGAGCTCCTTCACCTCTGTCTGGAAACACTGAAACAGCAGAATAAATCCAGTTTCATGTAATTTATGTAAATCACTTCTTACAGGGAATCCTCTTGGTGGAAAAGGTCAATATTTACCATCAAGGAGAAAGAAATAATGCTGATCCAATCACAAACCTTGTTTTCCATCTGTATGTGCAAACACACGCACACTTGCACAGTCGCACATGTGCGCCCAGGCAGACTCACGCCCCTGCTAAGTTACTGGTTGCTTTTGAAGTCAGTGAAACATAGTGATGATGAACTTAGACATGGGTTGAGTTAGGTCTGGTTTGCATCCTGCCTCTGGCCATGAGATGGTGTACAAATTACTTAATCTCCTTGTGTAGTTTTCTAACTTTTAAAAATGACTAAAGGGTTCAAGCAAGGATTAGATATAACAACATCTTAGTAAAATCATGTGTTGAAACTCCAAAGTACGCACAAATCATACAGGAATTTTGTTAAGATGCAAATTCTATTTTGGTAGTTCAGGAATGATTCTGGTTCATGAAAAAACTTTATGAGTAGTAAACTACATACTAAGACATCATAAAATGCAGACTCAAATCGCTATCTGGTGATCTTGCAAGGCAATGAAGAGAAGAAAGCTGAGAAAAGATTTTGTTTGGTGACAAAAATCAGCATGGCACTAACTCAGTTCCTCTAGATGTAGAAAGGATGAAGTATTTGGGATGAGATTTTATTCCGTTCTTTCATGAGGCTCTGTATGAAGAATTACTAGACTTAATTTCCATTCTTTTGCTAAGGCCCATCAAGGGTCATCTGAACCCACTCGAGATATGAAGTCTCTTACCTGTCATAGTCTTGGCAAATCTCCCCAACAGCCACCAAGGCCTTCAGGTATTCGTTGGGTTGGTAAGGGTGGATATAGTGCAAAGAGCAGCTGTTCCTGGGGTCCCCATTTGAGGCAGTGAAATCTATAGCTACCTGGAAAAGAAACATAGAAAAATAAGTGGAGTTCCAATGAATGCATCTCCCAGGAATTGTGATTAGTCATGAGAGGCATATGGAAAAAAAAAAGTAGCACATTATATACCATGCCAATAAGAAAAGTATGAAAAGGAATTAATTAGCATCTTGAAAAACCACTAATTTGGTGGAGGTCATTTCTGCAGTTTTTAATACTCCAATACTTTCTCTTCTTCCTGTCCAAAATGGAACCTGAGATTAACATATAGGTGAGAAAGCCTAGACACTCTTGATTCATGTCACCAGGCAGCAAATATAAGGGTAGGATGTCTGTCTTCCAATTTCACAATTCACTAAGAAAAGACTTCTATGCTTCTTGGGCTGAACAATTCTATCTCGAGGAATAGGTAAGATTCCTTAAAGCCAAATTCTGTGTTGGAAGTACAGCTTTCCATAACAAAGCCGTCGTATTTTAGTGAGTGGCCAGTTTCAGATATGCATTGAAGTGGATATAACAATTTTTCTGCAAGAAGCAACCCTATATAAGGCACTCAAGTTTTTGATTCCCATTTATGCAAGAACTTCTACCTGTAACAGAAGGCACCTGAATATTTGGTATTGGTGAGTGGGAAGAAGAGAATGTAAACTTTGTCTTGTTACCAAGTAGTCCCTATACTTCAGCTTCTTAAACTTTTCTGATTCCCGACTCATAATCATCCAAATAAAAGTTACTCACCAAACACTTCTGAACAACAATAAATGCTTAAGTTGGAAGGTGTTAAAACCAGAAGGAACATTTCCTCTGATTTCTAACAGTACCACCATCTAAATAAATATCAACCCAGCCCCTCCCCTCCAAAATGCTCAAACCTGCATAAACGTGGGGAGTGGGGGTTAAAAAGAGGAGTCTTAGGGAAGGAAGTAAATGTTCATTGTTGCAGCTTTTCTTTCCTTCCAAGCACAGTAGAATATACCCTCTGTCTTATGACAAGAAGGCTTGAATTTCTTATATGATCTCCAGGAACAAAAGATGGGAAATGTTATTTGAATTATATTTGGTTAATTTCATTATAACAAGTAAGTGAAATGTCCCATTGGATTTTTAAAAATGGGATATTACTTCTGGAAGGATGAAGAAAAGACAACATGTGCTTTCTCTTTGCTTCTTAAAGAATAAATTTGATGGGAAAAAATATTGCCCATGTTGGATATTGTGATGCTGCATTCAGATCAAAATGACTAGAAAAGAAAAGCAATCTGCTAATAGTAACTCACTCACAACCTCTTTTTCTTTCTTTCGTGAAGTTGTTTTTTCACCACTAATTTGTTTTTCCTTGTCTTCCTCACCCTTCTATCGGGCTATTTTGAAAATTAATTTGGTACGATTCCAACTCTGCTTTCAGAATAGCCAGGTATTTTCAACAAAGGATGCCTACTGACCAAATGCGAGTACTAACTGTGTGAAAAGTCATGCGAAAGAAAACCGCAGTTCCACTCAAGATGGCTTACAGAGGGAAGAAGACAGGAATAACTTCTGTTAAAACCCTTCTCGGTGCCAGGCACTGTGCTTTACAAGCATTATGTTATTTCATTTTCATAGAAACCCTGTGAGGTAGAGATTGCTATTCCTTTTTATGGATGACACTGTTGCTCAAAAGTGAAGTTCGCACACTTAATAGGGGGTGAGTTGAGTTTAAACCCAAACCTTTATGGCTCCAAAATCTATTCTTTACTATTATAGCATCATACACCCCAAAGAACATGTAAATCTGAGACTGACCACAGCAGGAAGAGACCAATGAAAAATGGAGGTGTTTGGGCTGGAGGTAGGGAGACCAGCTCGGAGGCTGATCTAAGGAATGACTTCGACAGAACAGTTGCAAAAGGTAGAGAAAAGATGATCAATATGTGAGAGCATGACTGCGGGTGACCCAGAGGGCCAATAAAATGCCCTGTCTTCTGAGATGGCTTTCATACTCAGGGTAAGAGCCGATCTACTGGAAAAAAAATAAAGGGAGACTAGAGGTGAAGACCCCTTGAATCGAGGACTGTGATGAAAAGCTAACAATGGAGAGGAAACTAGTTGTATTCTGTGCATAAGAAGGAGGTATAAATCACCCGAGGATCCACCCCGAGGCCGACCAGACAGAGGTCAAGATTCAAGCAGATGATTCCAGGAGAAGGTCTCTAAGAGGAACAATTGAGAAACGCTTGAGAGACAGCGTCTGACGCAGTCACGCTCTGGGGCGCCCAGAGCACTGAGTTCAACAGGCACTGTTTTCACACATTTACTTTTGAGGAGACACGTGTAGGAGTGCACCTTGCACACATGTGTATAGTGTTTAAAAGGTAAAAGTACGCACCTACAGAAAAGGGGAGGGAAACCAGCAGAGCAGTGGAAGGGGATCCAGGTGGAGGGAGGAGGGGAGGGAAAGGGGAGCTTCTGGGGATGAAATTAACCAAATTATACTTTGTGCACGTGCAAATATACCAGAGCAAACCCAGTTTTGTGTTTAATTATAATGCACTAATTAAAAAAAAAAATAGAAGTGAGACCAGTAGAGTAGAGGCAGAGGATCAGGGAGAGGGAGGACTGGTGGTAGGGGAGGGAGGTACTGAAGAATGAAACGGGTCAAATTATGTTATGTGCTCATGAGGATATGGCACAGGGAATCCCACTGTTGCATATAATTATAATGCACCCATAAAAAAGATAAAAGCATGATATTCTCCAATTCCATCCGTTTATTTGCAAATGCCATAATATTATTATTCTTTATGGCTGAATAGTATTCCATTGTGTATATATACCAGAGTTTCTTTATCCATTCATCTGTTGAAGGGCATCTAGGTGAACATAGCCAAGCCCAAAAAACCGAAGGCCGAATGTTTTCCCTGGTAAGTGTAGATGATATATAATGGGGGTAGGGGTGGGGAATGAGAGAATAATTGGGGAACTTTAGAATATGTAGAAGAAAATGAGAGGGAGGGGGTATGAAAAATGGTGGAATGTGACAGACATCATTGTCCTGTGTATATGTATGATCACACGAATGGTATGAATCTGCATTGTGCACAACCATAGCAATGAAATGATGTACCCCATTTGTGTACAATGAATCAAAATGCAGTCTGTAAAAAATTAAAAGCCAAATAAAAATAATAAAAAAAAGAAAAAAAAAAAGGTACAAGCAGTTGAGAAGGCCAGGAGTAAAGCTACTCCTTTCTCTCCTACTAAGGAAAGGAAAGCATTTTAAGCTCTGAGAAATTCTAGAAAATATGGAGATGTTGTGGGGATACTATCTTGATGCTACTCTGATTTATCTGAAAAAGCAAACCACTGGCAAATGTTGACGTTTTATTACTACGTTTATTCTTTATGGTGCTGGGGATGGAACCTAGGGCCTCACACGTGCTAGGCAAGCGCTGTACCTTGAGCCACACCCCAGCCCTGAGACTTTACATTTAATAACGAGGGTCTTGTGGCTCACCTTGCTCCTGACGCCCTCAATCATGGGTCACCACATCCTCATCTCTGAAGACATCCTACCTGTGTTTCTTCATTTTTTTTTAAATCAATTAGCCCTAGAATATATTTTGACATTATGCATACATGGAGTATAACTTCTATAACTTCCCATTCTTGTGGTTGTACATGATGTGGAGTTACACTGGTCGTGTATTCATATAGGCACATAGGAGAGTTATGTCTGATTCATTCTACTGTCTTTCCTATTCCCATCCCCCCTCCCTTCCCTTCATTCCCCTTTGTCTAATTCAGTGGATTTCTATTCTTCCTTCCTCACTCCCTTATTGTGTTAGCATCCGCATATCAGAAAGAACATTCAGCCTTTGGTTCTTTGGGATTGGCTTATTTCACTTGGCATGATAATCTCCAGTTTCATCCATTTACCAGCAAATGCCATAATTTCATTCTTCTTTATGACTAATATTCCATTGTGTATATGTACCGCATCATTTGTTGAAGGGCACCTAGGTTGGTTCCATAGTTTAGCTGTTGTGAATTGAGCTGCTATAAACATGGATGTGAACACTTCACTACAGTATGCTGATTTTAAGTCCTTTCTACCTGTGTTTCTTGATATCAAAACTGACAATGGGCTCCATGTATTGATGACCTGCCTGAGACTCCTGAAGGGTCAAGGATATTACATGATGACAGATGGGCTGGTGTCTTCGTAGAGAATCAGAGAATGAAACCAGGTATTATAGACCAGGGGGGAAAATCCATATGGAAAAGTGGCAACTAAAGAAGCACAGTTGCTCCTTATTCTCCCTAGGCATGGGCAAGATCTTCCAAGCATGCAGCCACCTGGGGCCAGCCAGCTGAGCCTAGGTGTATCAGTTGGTTGAGGATGTTAAGATATCCGGAGGTCTGGATAAGCATGCATATGTTTTTCAAGAATATATTTAAAAATAATTTTTAACAACATATCTTAGAACTGGGACTAGGTAAATCGAAAGAGGTGGCTAGGATGTAAAACCCAAGGAGACACTCATTGTCAGCTGACCAGGCCATCCAGAGACTGAATGCCTCTTTGAATTTTGTAGCCCTCTCTTGCCTCCTGCTCCCGCTCCTGGCTATGGAATGTCATTTCATTTCTATCAAATCTTCATCCTCAGACTTGGAATAAGCTCTTAATTTTTAACTAGGGTGGGACAGAGATGATGTTGAGATGGAGGAATGTAATTGAAGGCATTAAGGGTAGAAGTGAGAAGGATCTGGTGATATATTTAATGTGACGTTGGATGACATTTAGGGAAAAGGGGCAGATTTTGGAAGGCATAGAGGATGACGATACCACTTGAGGATCATGGAAGAAGTGAAGCCAGATTTAGAAGATCAGTATCGGTGGCCTGTTCTTGGCGGTGCTGTGTAGACTTACAAGTGTGGCTGCTGGAAGCTTCCCTTTCTCCCTGCAGGAGGCCTCGAGGTTTCCAGTGTCCCCATGGGAATGGACCCTGTGTCTACAGCACTTGGAGAGGCTGTTCCAGCTCAGGAGATTCTGAAATAGGTCTGGGGGAGGTATCAACTTTAAAAATTAACTGACGAAAAAGCAAATAAAACACTGATCTTTACCTCTTAGTCCTTTCTGTAATTTCCCATGGCTCATTAAAAAATATTTTCTCATGTGACTCAATTAAAAAAGAACAGTTTTAAGTTCAGGGCAGCTAAAAGATTTTTCTTTTTCCGGCAAGTGATAGTTTCTAAAATCTCTTTCATGAAGCCGGAGGTAAAATATCTATCTTCAGGAGGCAGCCTTCTCCCAGGAATTCTCTGTGCTCTTTAAAGTTAGCATTCGTGGAAAGAGAACGGAGTGAAAGGTTAGATTTATTTTAGAAAGCAACAGGGAGGCAGTGAACGATGGGATTAAGTTGAGAATAAAAGCAAGAAAATGACTGAAAAATGCCAGTTTTGTGGAGGTGGCTACTGACGCTCAGACTTGAGAGCTGGAGAGGCTGCAGAATCACCACATTTTCATTTTGTGATATGAAGCATTTATGAAAACCTGTGGTTCTCGTATGTGCTCCAATCTTCTCAGCGGGCAGCCCAGGAACAGGAGCTCATTGCTTTTTCCTTCTGCTCAGGAGGCCACTCTCATTATTAAGGAAAGCTGTGGAGCAGTTTTGCCAAACCTTGTAAAGAAAGTAAAATGCTCCCTTCATGCCACCAAGTCCTCGGTGCATGGAGCCGTTCCTGGGAAAAGGCTGTAAGGAATGACGAGCGTCTTTCAAAACCCTGCTCCTCAGATCCTTTGCCTTCATGTGACTAATGGGTCATTTGGGAGCCTGTTAATGTTTTTTAGGGCAGACACTGTGAAGCAACCTCTATTAGTTGCTAAATCTCTTATAACGTGCAGTCAACCTTTAAGACATCATATTCTGGGGTATCTTTTTAAAAATAAGTTTGTACACAATTTGGACTCACACAAAGAGCCTTGCAGGTGGAGATATTATTTACTTTGAGCCATGTGTTAGCTTTTTATCGCTGTGGCCAAAATACCCAAGACCAATCTAGAGAAGAAAATGTTTATTTTGGGCTCATGGTTTCAGAGGTTCAGTCTCTGGTCAGCTGGTTCCATTGCTGCGGGCTGAATATGGGGCAGAACACCATGGCAGAAGGGCATGGTGGAGGAAAGCTGCTCATCTCATAGTGAGCAGGAAGCAGAGAGAGGAAAGGAGAGGAGCCAAAGGGAAGATGAATCATTCCAGTGAACTTCCCCAGTGACTCACCTCCTCCAGTCACGCCCCACCTGACTATAATTACTACCCAGTCAGTCCATTCAAACTAAGATGGACTGACCAGATCATACTTCTCATAATCAAATCATTTAACCATTGAATTTACCACTGAACATCTCATATTCTAACCACAATAGGCCGTTTTTTAAATGATAGGCTAAATTCTTATTTTAATAAGAATTTATTTCCACAAGAATTTCCACAAGAATTTATAAGGAGGCTAGAAAATAGGAAAATAGAGACCTCTGAGTTCATCTGGTTCATTTCCTGCCTCTTCAGCCCATTGTGTCCTGGCTTCACCTACAGGCTCAGGAGGGCAGGACTCTCCTGTACTTCTGAGAGTCCATCAGTGGTTAATCTGGGATATAAAAGAAAGATTTGAAAACTTATACTGGGACATGGTGTGGACATGAGATGCCCTTAATGTGTTAGGGTTAAAAAAGATTTCCCAAAAGAGCCTTTAATATGTAATCTGAATTTTAGGCCTGAAGGTCAGATGGGAGAAGCCACATTTAGCTTGTTCTATTACATCACATTATATTATTAAATGAAGACAGAGATCATGGAAATAGTATCATTTTTGAATTTTTAGAAATTGTAAATGGGACAAATGTCACCCATAAGTAAGAAAAAAAATTACCATTCAGGATTCTACTAACAGGGTAAGTTTTCTTTCTTTTCCTTTTCTTTTCTAGCTATTTCACACATATTGTCTTCATTGATTTTGTGCTGCTGTAAACAGAATAACATAGACTGGGTAATTTGCAATTAACAGATTTATTTGGCTCATGGATCTAGAAGTTGGAAAGTCTAAGAGCACAGTAGTGAAGCCGTTGTGCTGCACCATGCCTGGACAAAAAGCAGAAGAGCAAGGGAATGTGAAAGCCAGCAGAGACCGATCTCTCAGACTCAGGCCCTTTTACAATCAATATTCAAGACAGTGGAGCTGGCATGACCAGAACACCTTCCATTCAACCCCACCACCCAACACTGTTGCTTTGGGAATTAAGTTTCTAACACATGCTATTTTGGAGACATACTCAAATTTTAGTTTGTGTACTATAGTGTGTACAATATTACATAGCAGTCATCACAGAACAGCTCTTCTTTATATTTTTTTCACTTAACACTATATCATAACCATTTCCTCATGTTATTACCTAATCCTTGTAATTATAATTAAAATGACTTTATCATAGTCCATTTAAAGAAAGCACAATAGTACTATAATTCACAGTCATTATCTTTTTTAAAAAAAATTTTTAGTTGTCAATGGGCCTTTATTTTATTTATTTATATGCAGTGCTGAGAATCAAACCCAGTGCCTCATACACACTAGGTAAGTGCTCTGCCACTGAGCCATGCCTACAGCCCGCCATTATCTTATTGTTGGACATTTAAGTTGCTCACAGCTTGTCTCTGTGAAAAACATCTGTTACAATGAAGATTTTTGTGCATCTGAAAAAGCAATATCTTTCAAAGGAAACCTTTAATTCTTCTACCATTTTTTTCCCCCAAATACCTTATGGCGTCTGTCTCTTCTGTGCGGTCTATAATTTTGTACCTTGTGTGTGAAATTCTAGTATCTGATTTTATTTTTAGCTGTGGTGCCATGTGCCGAACCCAATCTCCTTCCCTGTAGTCTCCATTTCACCTGACTCACTCTCCCAAGTTGGAGATTTGACATTGCTCTAGAGTTCTTATGACCCAAGGATTCACATGACGTAGGAAAGTTGTCCTCAGGGGTGCCCTTGATGTCCCAAAATTGCATGCAAAATTGGGTGTGTGCATTTTCTAGCAAGAGGATGCAGGTGGGGTATCAGATTCTCAAGCGTCTAGGTGGCCAAAAATAATGAGAATCATTGTCCAGGACTCTTTAGCATCTTTTCTCTTTTCCTTCACTGTGCACTCTCCTTGTTGAGGTCAGATTCGTGCCTGAAACCTTCTCCTTTTGAATCCTCAAACTGCCATCCTGCTTCTCCCTCTTGCCTTCCCTTTGCCTTCGCCTTTCTTGAACTAGCAGTGAGACCTGCTGTATTCACGTCCTTGCCTTCTGTTTACACCCTAACTCCAGGGTCTCAGCTATCTCATTCTGCTGAAATTGTTCTCCTGTTCTTTAGATGCCGTGTGTCATCTCATCGTATAACCCAGTCATGGCTTGCTATTCTTTAGCACATTGGGATTATTGCCCTTGATTTTTCTTATAACTTTTTCCTCCTGGGCATCTGAGTTACTGGTTCCTCCTAGACCTTCTGCTCCACTGGCATCTCTTCTCTTTCTGCTTTCCCCCGACCCCCGCCATCAGACGGAGGTCCTTTACAATTTCCTGTTATTAAGTCCCTTGTCTTCTGCATTCTTCTTCTGGCCATTTCATCCAGACTCATGTATGTACAGTTCCACCTCCTTCCTGAAACCTAGGTCCATATTTGTAAGTACCATCTGCACTGGGATACCCGAAAGTACCTCTAACGTGTTCAAAACCAAATTCATCTTCTAGCTCCTCTGACTTGTATGTGTACATGAATAAGACTGCCATGTTCTGTCACTAAGGCAAAAAAAAATCTGTGCTCCATCCTGGACTCGTCACGCTCCTTGGCTTTCAGTCTCCTCATTGTATGATAGATCCGGGGCTTACCGTCTCCCTTTCCATGATACCTCTTCCTTTGGTGCCATACTGCTTTAGCCTTTCCCCCCTAACCAACACCAGGCCTGTTGTGGTGGGCTTGAATCTCTTCTTGCTTCATCTCTCATGCTCCCTTGACCATCACCAACACTTTTTATCAAACACTCCTAGATTTACTTCTCTAAAACATTTGCCAGTTGCTTCAATACTGTGTTCACCATCCTTCTGAACATTCCATTAGCTACCAAATGACCTCAAAATTCAAATCCCCTCAAGTTCTGAGCCCAAGATGCTTCCCAACATTCCCCTAAATATATCCTGCTTGTTCATATTAACCCAAGTAAGGTTTTGGTATTTGTCTTGGAATATATAAGTGCATAAATGCTTAAGTTCATGAAGATGCTTTTAAAAAAAGCCTGGTATCATGTTTACCTATCCAATTTGTTTCTTTCCCTACAATTTACCTTCCCTTGAAGGTTTAGGGTTTGATTGGTTACAATTCAACAGAAGTATTCTGAACAGCCTTGCATCTAAAGACAAGGATGTCTCATCCTTAAATAGTCATAAGTTGAACTAGAAGCACCAATATCTACGGGAGAGGCAAGGGCTTTCTTTTAACCCCTGCATGTCCTATGTGCTGGTCAGAGTCTCTACAGGAAACAAACCACCCACTCAAAATAGATGATTGAGGACAATTAAGGTGAAACCAACCAGAAAGGTTAGGAAGGAGCAATGATGAAAACTCAGCAATTATTAGAACTATCTGCAGGACAGGGAAACTGATGGGAACTGTTATCTTCTTCAGGGGAAAAAGGCTACTTCCAAACCACAGCTTGGCAGGCAGAAAGCTGGGGGAAGGACTATTCCCAGTTGTCTCTCCTATTTGATCTCCGATTGGTTGCCTCTTGCTTGTCAAACCTGACCAAAGGCTAAGAGCAGGAGAGACTGGGAATTATATCCAGAGTTCAGCCTCCTGGGGCAGAGACAGAAGAGGTGGAGGAGGAGCAAACATCCAGAACGACATGTTACCTCTAACCCCTGAAGGTCTTCCTCCAGGAAGACAGAAAGTTTGTCGTGGCTAAAGCTACTGCGTTTGCTCAGGAGCCGTGAATTGTATCATGTGCCAATGGGAATTTTTGGCTCAAGAAGAATCAGAGGACCCAGAGTGTTGGCACATGCCTACAATCCCAGCAACCTGGGAGGCTGAGGTAGGAGGATTGCAAGTTCCAGGCTAGCCTCAGCAACTTGGTGAGACCCTGTCTCAAAACAAAAATAAATAAATAAACAAACAAATAAATAAATAAATAAGGATGTAGCTCAGTGGTAAAGCGCCACTCTGGGTTCAATTCCCAGTAGAAAATAACAACGACAACCTAGAGGTATAATCACAGCACAGCAATCCTCTCTCTCTCTCTCTCTCTCTCTCTCTCTCTCTCTCTCTCTCTCTCTCTCTCTCTCTCTCCTCTGCCCATTTCCATGCTAGGAAGCCCTCTTCTCCTCACTTCTCCTTTCTGCCATTTCCTTTCATGTTGCCAGATGGCTTCAGTAGAATTACAGGGAAGAAAACAAACACTCTAGACCAAATTAAATATGTTGATTTCTACTGTTTGCATTATAATTTATGTTAGATTGTACTGCTTGAGCAATAAGATTTATTATGAGAAAGCAGACTTTATTTTGGAGGAAAATGACATTGAGGTGGGTAGTATGTTTCCTTTCATAGGACACTCAACATAGAATACCTAGCAATCCTCTTTTGAGTCTCCAGCCTGGATGAAAAGTTTTATGGGAGGAACTATTGATGACTTGTCTCCTTTTTCTCAAAATTTATCTGCACATTCTTCTCCTCTTTTCATTCCTTGCTCCAGACTGCTCTCTCCACTCAACTGCCCCTCGGGTCCCTCAGTTGGCACTTGAAGAGATGAGAATCCAGGACTGGGCGTACTGTTGGGGGCAAACACTGAGGTGGTACCTTCTCATTTGGGGACAGTCAGCAAAGTGAGAAAGGAGAGAACAAAGGAGGAAGGGCAATATACTACATAAGGCAGGTCACAGGTATATCCAAGACTCAGGGTATGGAGCTGGGAACTCTTTGGGATTAAACTTCAGGGGTTTTGGGGGGTGCTGATTCCTTGCAGCACAATTCCAAGGGCAAAACATGTCCTTGAAGGTTGAATAAAGAGTTCTTCAAGAGCACAGGAGCTATAGAACCTAAAACAAACTGAAATCAATAGAGCTTTCCCCGAAAACCTATAAATAGTTTTCTGAAATCATTCCTTTGCCTAATATCTTGGGAAACTATTTCCTGGAGTTGTCCTTCATGACCTTGCTTCCTTCCCTACTTCCATTTGTATAGACCTGGAACTGCAGTGAACCTACAGAAAAGATGGGTGTGTGTATGTGTGCCCACAGGGAACATGTTCACTACCTTCCATATGTGCCTGTGTGCATGTAGGAGGGATGGGCTGCTGGATCTTAGATAAGGACCAAATAATTAGCTCCTTTAAAGTATTCAAGAGTAAGTGAGGGCTGGAGTTGTAGCTCAGTGGTAGAGCGCTTGCCTAGCCCATGTGAGGCATGGGTTTGATCCTCAGCACCACATATGAATAAATGAATAAATAAAATAAAGGTATTGTGTCCATCTACAACTTAAAACATTAAAAAAAAAAAAAAAAAAAGAGTAAGTGAGCAGTGCCCTGAGTTTAGTCAGGTCATAGGTAGATTTTTCTAAGCAGAACAGATAAGCATCTAGCTAGGAAGAAGCTGGTCTATCAAATGACCATGTGTCCCATCCTATGTGATTTCCTCTTTTAGTCCTTTGAACACCACTATCTTTGATCTCAGGAATGTATTGGTTTCCTTGACTCTCTTGGGCCCAAAACTGTACAAAAAATTTAAACCCATTTTCCACACCTTCCTCACATGTCTGAGGCAGTCTAGGGAACTAAATGCGAGTGCTTCTGTAAGTTGAGAAACGAACACTGTACAAATCGCATCTTATTTATATTCAGGTTGCTTTCCCATGGGTTTTAGCTCATCTATATTTTGCCATCTGGTTCCAGAGATTTTTCTTTCTGGAGGTTACATCTGCCCCAGCCTAGGAATATTTTAAATATGAAGTTAATGAAAGCAAGTTGTTCCTGGGCAGATGGTCTTACAACCTTGACCTCGAACTACCTTTAAAAAGACCCAGCCCACTATCCATACACATCAGAAGTATGTGAACCCCATGAACTCACAGGTTACAATTAGAAGATCATCAATTCACCTGTTGAGACTAGATGCTCATCCTATTTCTCAGGCTGATTTCAACCGAGTTCCCCAATCTTTGGAATTCACCTTTCCATTGACTGATGAGCCTTTTGTGCGAATCCTCAGGTATGACACTGGTGCTTGAGTTCTGGTCACTTGACACAACTTAGGCATCTGCCTTAGTTCAGTGAAACTTACTAGCGTGACTCACTTCCTACCCATCCTTCTCCCCAAGTGTCAAAATCTGGCAACCTACATACCACTTTATTCCTCATACGGTTACTGTGGGAAGGAAAAGCATTAGAAAGGTTCCTCAAATCACCTGAGGTTGCATGGCAAGAATCGTCCTAGGATGCCAAGAACCATATGCCCTGGAGAAAACAGGAGCATGAACTCGTTTGTAAAACATGATTCCACACCCTCCATCAGCAAGGAGACTTGAACAAAGTTGACCCTGGGTTTTAATAGACTTTTGTATCTTAATAGCCCTAAACCAGTACCAATTCCCTTTCTTTACCCCAAAGAAGAATGAATAAGCAATCAACTTACTGTAAACTGGATTTGACAGCCACCCATGATGTAGTCCAAGAAGGAGTGCATCTTGTGGATCTGCATAGAAGGAGGGGAAACCAGCTTAAAAACAGCACCATCTTTTTCCTTGCAGTTTGAAGGCCTAAACTTTAGGGATAGGCTGCTAAACCAGAAGAAAGAGCAAAAAGAAATCTGTGGGAAGCAAATGGGTCAGTTGATACTGTTCCATTCGAAGGGAGAAAGAAAGCAAGGTCATACTCATGAGCCTATGAGGGCTGCAAACCTCCATCCCCTATTCTTTTCTTTTGGTTTGTGTATGATTTTAATCAACTTCTGCCTCTGGGGTGAAACCAAAACTATATTTTTTAAAGGTTACTACTGTTTTGGAATCAATAATGTCTCATACTTGGTTTCAGTTTTTCTTCCCTGTGCCTAAGTCCCAGTCCTGATAACATTCTTAATGTTCAGGTAATCGAGATTGGTGGCTTGACAAGATTCAATTAACTGAGAAGGCTTTTATTAACAATTTCCTGTTAATTAAACCCCTTTCCTGCCATAAACAACGACAACAATGACTATCATTTATTGAGTACTTAGTGTGTACTAGGCACTCAACATCTTTTATTTCCTTTCATTCTTAGTATAGTCCTATGGAGATTATACTATTATTATTATTTTTTTATTATTAGACCCATTTTATAGATGAGGAAACTTAAGGCTAAGACCATATAGCTAGTAGGTGGTGGGCTTGGGATTCACCTTATGCAAGTCTGGACTGCATCATTCATCCTTTTGACTCCTGTGCTAGAACTCAGCAGGACTGTTGCTTCTGGCCAGCTACCATCATTTGTGTTCTCATGGGCTTTATTGACTTCTGGTCTTAAAGTTTGCTCCTTTAAGATTCTACTGCCTTACTCTTGGTAAGTACCCACTAGGCTCTAGGTGTTAGGGACATGGTGATGGTTGGTAGCTGCAGTCAGGGACCTTATAGAATGGATCCTTTTACCCAGACAGCCAATAACTGATTTTCTTCCTTTACTTCTCAGATTCCATTTGATGCTGAGGGAAGTTTCTCAGAGACTAACAAAATCCTGTGTAGGTCTCTGTAGATCCCACCTCTAGGTGGCACACACCTATCTATGGGCAGACTTTTCCCAGGGTTGATGTTCACTGAGTCCTCTGTAGAGTGCCTGCTCTGGGCTTTCTTATGGCTATGCTTTGTCTGACAAAGAATCAAGGAAGTAAGAACCTGGGCATGACTGAATATGGTGGCATCTGAGTGCTGTAGTGTCAGATCAACTTGTGGAAGATCAGAACAGATAATATACAGTCACCTTAAGGAGAGTGATAACCACTGAATTGGTTCATCTGTATTTTTCTCCTGCTTCTCTGTGCACAGGCATTGTCACTTGGCTGCTTTGAGTGTACCCAGGATTTGATTTGTATAGGTATGATTTCATGAATGACATAGAGACTTTGTAAGAGTTTGTCACTCACAGTTCCCCAAAGGGTAGAAGGTATGTTGTACCACAAAGGAGGGCCACGTGGGCAACACCAGGGTCAGTCAGGGAGCAGAAAGAGTGAGATGAAAGATTGGATAAAAGACTTCATTGTGGGGCTGGGGCTATAGCTCAGTTGGTAGAGTGCTTGCTTTGCTAGAACAAGGCACTGGGTTCTAATCCCCAGCACCGCAAAAAAAAAAAAAAAAAAAAAAAAAGGAGAGAGAGATTCATTCTTCATTGTGATTTTTCACTGGATGAGGCAGAGTTGCATAGTTTGAATCTTTCCAGGAGACTTTGAACTACAGGTTGTCTCTAGTTATCCGGCACCTGTCCCTGTGGTGATATAATGCACGGGGGTAAGCATGACATGTAAGAGTTCGCTAAGGAGGGTGGTTGAGAGTATGGACCCCAGACTGGTTAGTTTGCATGTCAAAGGCATGTTAGGCAGCAGGCGGTGTGCTGTGTCTAGGAATTAGCTAAACCTGAGAGAAGCAGTTCCTCCTTGGATCCATCCACAAGGCCCCAAGATGCCAAAGCAAAAAAAAATAAATAAATAAAAAATAAAATAAAAAAACACCAGTAAAACAATGACTCCAGGTGTCATTAGTTCCAGTGATAGGGGTGGCATGTGACCTCAACCAGACCAATCAACCTTTTCCTTTACTATCTTGTTATATAAGGATGTGGTCCTGCAGCATTTGGCTGCCAGGAAAAGACCATTTCAGGAGAAGCAACCTGATATACACACAATCTCTCATTTGTAAGGATTCATCTTGTTATGTTTCTTACTCCATGAGGTTCTGAAAGTGATATGCATTCAGTGGAAATCATACTTTGAGTTTTGACATTTTCTGGGCTTAGGGATATGCAGTATGATGTTCTCTCAGTGCTGGGTAGCAGCAGAGAGCCACAGCAGTTGGCCACAGGACCATGAGGGTAAACAACCAATATTCTACAGTGTACTATGTTATTAAGCTATATTTGATAGTTTATGTGTATTAAGTATTAAATGCATTTTTGACTTCTGTTATTTTCAACTTACTATGAGTTTTTTGGGGACATAACCCCATTATAAATTGAGGAGCATCTGTGTGTGAGTGTGTGTGTGTGTTCATGTGCATATAGTAGAGTCAGGCAGACATGGGTTAACATCTCCATTCCTAAATTTACCACTTGCGTGACTCTGGGCTACTCGTATTACTTCAGTTGAAAGGCTTGTGATGAAAGTTAAACAGGCTTTATTGAAGTTACTCTCACATATTAAGTACCAAACTAGCAGCAGAATCATTCTTGGATGTAACTTAAGAGATTTAGTTATTAGCATCTGGAATTTTCTGCAGAGTTGAGCCTCTTTAGGAGGAATTTCTTTAATCATCTTCCATTGTCCTTTTTACATGGTCTCTTTAAGCATGAATGAGGTAGCACATATAAAGCACTGAACACTGTGACGGAACATAGTAAGTGCCCTATGGATACTGGCTGTCTATTTGAGTAACTTTCTGAACAGAGAGGAGCCTGACCAGTGACCAGGGTTCTCTTGGCTTTGGGGGCAGGACTGTCCTTGGGGGTGGGAATAGTGACATTGGCACCTATGATTTTTTCCAAGGTACCTACGATTACATTTCTTTTTGTATATCCATTAAGATTGACTTTCTGATTTTTGTCTTTTTTTCATATTTTTATTGGTGCATTACAGTTGTGCATAAAGGTGGGATTTTTTTACATATTTGTACATACACAACATATAACAAAATAACGCAGTCACTATCATTCCTCAGAATTTCCCCTTTCCTTCTCCTTGTCTTAAAAAAGATCCCTTCATTGTGACACACTCTCCCTCTGACCACACAGCCTGTACTCTTCCTTCCAGACCACCCTAACTTCACACTCCTGGAAGAGGGCTGCATACGTACCTTGCACTGATTCAGAATCACAATGCCTGAGTTCTTGTAATTCTTCTTCTTGGCTTTGTACTTGGGATTGATGCATTCCCACTGCACCTGCAACGAGAAGGCCACAGCCTGAGAGGCTGCTCAGGAGGAAGTCAAGTCATTTAATGAGGCTGAGATGTTGGGTGCTTCTGTGGACACACAGGTGGAGGACTGATAAGTGGTCTCTAGGAGGTAACACTTGCATTGAAGGGAGCAGTAAAGGGGAGTGACAGAGTGAGACTCCAGTATTACTGCCTGGTTCAAATTCCAGCTCCTTCATTTCCCAGCTGTGTGACCTTTAGCAAATCACTTGATTCCTCTATGCCAACATCTCCTCTGTAAAATGGAGCTTATAATGATATCTATCTCATTGGATTATTGTGATCTTTGCCTGATTAATCTATGTAATAATTATAGACCAGTGCCTGGCACACATAAATGCTTAGTATTCATAGGGTTAAATTAAGCAGCAGAGAAAATAAGAGATCTGCAGACACACAGTTGAGTGATGCTCAAGAGCTAAATCTGGGAATTGGCTTAAAAAATAGGAAAAGTGAGGGGCATGGAATGTGGGCCACAGATGTTAGAGAGAACACAGATGAGTTTAAACAAGACTTCACTGAAGACAGAAATAGTGGAATCATGTATGTTACAATAGTGGCATAAGTGATCTCCAGAAGGACTCCTCCAAGGGATAAGATTGGCTGGTACCTGAGAAGTTAGCTGGGAATTAAGGGGAAATCTAGAAGAATAGTTCTCAACCTTTCCAGCCTACAGATTTCATGGAACAAAAATCAACCATGAGACACACATTCGAGAATTATTAAATGGTCCAGCCCACCATCCTATGGGAGGTGGATCCTGAGATTTCCACCAAGGAGACAAAATTCCACTCCTTGACAATCAGAAGTGTCTGAGAATGAAGTAGTTTATGAGGCAGATGTGAGAGGTACAGACTGACACTGTAGTGTCCCCCAGTGATCCACTCTTCTTGGTGTCTGTGCATTCCTATAATTCCCTCCCAGAATGAGGCTGACCTTAGTCATGTGACTTATTTTGATCAGTGGGACATTAGTAAATGTGATATAAGCAGAGGGCCAAAAAGCATCTGTGTCTTGCTTCTGGGAAGTTTTTCCACTGTGTAGAAGAGCTTATGCTGGTCTCCTGGAGGATGATAGAATGCACAGAGGTTCCAGCCATCTCAGCGACTGAGGCGCAAATGCCAGTCCCATGTGGAGCAGAGAGGAAGTGCCTCAGGTAAACTCGACCAAAATTGCCAGCCCAGAAAAGGGTGAGGAAATAATGATTGTTCTTTTCATCCAGGAAGTTTTGAGGTCATTTGTTATCCAGTTACAGAGAATGAGGTGGTTTCTCAACACTGGGGAAGTTCTGGCAGGGACTGTAAACATATAACAGTTTGGAAGATAGGAATCCTGAACTGGCTAAGTGTCTCTATGACTCCTTTCAAATCTGGGATTTGTCAACGGAAGAAAGAAAAGAGTCAGAATGGAATCTGAGATCAGAAGATATCCAGCACTGTGTTTTGCTAACGCCCACGGCTCTCCACCATCATCAGGGGTCTCTTTTTTTCCCCTTGTTATAGGTTTTCTTTTCATTCACTGGGCGTCACTTGAGAAGCGAGGCTACTAGCCCACTTCAAAGTATATTTGGTATTTACAGACAAAGCCTCACAAGTCCCTCCCAAATTCATCAAAAATGAAATTGCTTTTTTCTTTCAAAGCTTCCTCTGATATTACAGTATGAACAACTGGCTTAGGGATTTAATCACCAATTGGAAAGAAAAGATCCTAAAATTAGCTATGCGGATTCTTTTGTCATTTTCAATAATAGCTATTAACCTCAATTTCTTCCATCAAGTAGGACATAGCAAATGGAAATGTGAATGAGCTAATCATTCTGAGTTCTATATTTTTTTAAAATTAGAGAATTATAATTATACATGGTGTTTGGGTTCATTTTGACAAAATCATACATGCAAGGAATTTGATTTCAATCCCCATTCTCCCCTCTACTTCCTCTCCTCCCTCCTTCTATTCTTCCTCTACTCAACTGATCTTCCTTTCACTCCTTTATTTATTTATTTATTTACTTATTTTGGTGTTTTATACATATGCATACAGGTGCAATTCCCTTTGGTACATTTATATAACAGGATTTTGCTAAATTCATTCTGTATTTGGGGCCTGCCCTTTTCCTTCCTTCCTACCTCTCTGTCATTCTCCTTCTACTCCATTGATCTTTCCTTTATCTTAAGGATATTG
Organism: Sciurus vulgaris; assembly: GCF_902686455.1. Lineage (NCBI taxonomy): Eukaryota > Metazoa > Chordata > Mammalia > Rodentia > Sciuridae > Sciurus > Sciurus vulgaris. The sequence goes on from NC_136470.1 coordinate 119,111,977, forward strand.
GATCCCCTCCCCACTGCCTTCTTTCCCTTAATTTGCTCTTGTTTCCACATATGAAAGAAAACATTTGAACCTTGATTTTCTGGGTCTGCCTTATTTCACTAAGCACAATTTTCTCCATTTCCATCCATTTACCAGCAAATCCTGTTACTTCATTCTTCATGGCTGAGTAAAATTCCATTGTGTATATATACCACATTTTCTTGCCATTCTTCGACTGACAGGCATCTTGGTTGATTCTATAATCTGGGTGTTGTGAATTGTGAATTGAAGTGGTGGAATCACTATAATATGCTGATTTTAGTTCTTCTGGATGAATACCAAGGAGTGGGATAGCTGGGTCATGTGGTGGTTCATTTCTAGTTTTTTAAGAATTCTCCACATTGCTTTCCATAGTGGTTGTAGTAATTTGCAGTACCACCAACAATGTATGAGCATACCTTTTCCTCCACAACCTCATCAGCATTTATTGTTAATTGTGTTCTTGATAATTGCCATTCTTACTAGAGTGAGATGAAATCTTAGATTCTGCATTCTATTAAGAATTATAATGCTCATCCATGAAAAGTGCACTCATTTTTATCTTAGGCCAAGATAAGCTGGTAGTGTAGGACGGGTTAGCTGAGCCAGACAGGGGCTTCCAAGGAAGCAGAATCAAAACCTGCAGGTACCTGGGACCTTTGTACCTGTTGGGGGGTAGGGGAGTCTACTGCATTGTCTGGGGATGAAACTGTCGTGTAACTATGGGTTTTCCACTTTACTTCTACAATCCCATTTAATTCTTCTCGCAACCACTTTTATGAGCCCAACACGAGGCTCACAGAAGAGAAGCAACTTGCCTGGGTCATGCAGGTGGTGACTGCTGGCTCTGGGATTCACATCCACATCCATGTCACTCCAAATCCTGGCCTCCTGACCCCAATGTCTCCTCTAGGAGGGTCTCATGGGGCCTCCCCCATTTGGGCTTGAAAAATTTCCCCTGGGCTACTTCAACCTAAGGGTGCTTATGAAGGGTACTCAAGGATTAATCAAGATCAATCAAGAAAAAGTCACCCCGTACCACCAGAGCCGTGGCCCACACAGGAAGCTCGAGTGAATGATGCTGCCTTCTTTTTCTCCCTGATGCTGCTCGCTCAGGTTCCTCAGGGCTTGAGCCTCCTCTGTCCTCTCTTCTTTCTTCTCTCCTGGTTATTCATCCCTTCTGTCAACTTTAAATAGCCCTCCTTTGTCGGCAGCTCCTAAAATTCACTTACAGGCCAGTTTCTCCCTTGAGTCCCAGCTTTTCCAGAACCTAATTCTCTAATTTTCTTCACAAACTGGACATCCCTGCCACACATCTTCCTAATTTCAGGATCATGCATCTTTACATTATCCTTTTTCTCCTTCCCTTTCTCCCCTGGTATCCCATTCCTCAACAAATTTTATGGTTCCCATCTCCAAAATGTGTCTTAAATCTCTCTACTTTTCTCTATCTCCATTACCATTTATTCAGCCCTGACAGCCTCCTAACAGATCTCCCTGCCTCGCTTCTGTGCCACTCTTTAATTGATTATCTACACAGTAGACGGAACAATCTTTCAAAAAATTAAAACCAGTCATGCCACCTCTAACTTAAAATCCTTTGAAGTGCTATCCACTAGAACTGTCTGTAATGATGGGACTATTTTGCATTTGCACATCCAAGATTGTAGCTGCCAGTCACATGAGGCTTTTGAACACTTGAAATGTGGCTACTATGACTGATGAATTGAAATTTTAATTAATCGAAATTTAAATAACCACATGTGTTAGAGAGCATAACGTCAGTGTGCCCTCACAGCAATCAGAAGAATCTACCAGAACTTGGTTTTCCTGGCCTCTGCCCTGATTTGACCACAGCTCACGCATGGCTCCCTCACTCTCTCTACTCCAGATACACAGGATTCTTTCCATGTGCTCGACCACACCAAGATCTTTCCTGCCTCCACATTTCACAGTGCTCTGCCCTCTGCCTGCACTGCCTTTTTCTCACTTGATACATGGCTTGCTTCTCTTCATACTTAAAGGACCTCAATTTCAATGTCGCCTTTTCAGATTGTATTACACACTTTTGTATCTAAACTGGTTTTTTAAATAAATTTGCCACAAATTTTAATTGCATCTTATTTATTTTTTTGTGGATGTGATTTGCATGTGTTTATGTTCCACTCCGACTCCCACTAGTCTGTAAGCTTCAGAGACAATGTCAAGGTGGTCAGTCAGGGGATAACTAGAGCCTACCACAGTTACTGGAGTTTAGGTATTTCCCAGTAAGTATTGTAAAATCAATAAAGAATAGTTCCCACTCTGCAAATGTGTCAAAACATGGGGTGGGTGGCTGAACTACAATTTTCTGGTATCTCAGTGATATATTGAAGTGTAGTAGCATCGGGTCCATTTCTTCAGTGGGACTTAAAGATTTACTTCTGTTTGAAAGCATAGGCTTTAGTGGTTTTTAAACATGATATATTGTTATAATCCTACTTTTAAAACCCTTTTAGGAGCCCAAAGATGAAATGTTTCCCATATTTATTGATTTGACTATTTCTATTTATAGAGGCAAACGAGGCAGAACTTTATAAAACCCCTTAGAACTCTAGCAGGTGGTATTGATAAACTGTCATTGGTTTATTAGCTCAGCAGGGCCTGGTACAGCCATACATTAATTGGAGTAACAATTTCTCTGGTAATGTTCCTTATTATCCTGAGAGTGACTTATAACGTAGTGTTGATTGTAATTGTGGCCCTGAAACTCTGCAAGCCTACTTGTGGGAGGTCTCTGCATGTTTGACAAGTTTCTTGCAATGTATGGGACGCAAGAACATACATGGGAGCCATTGCAGGAGCTCAGTGGAAAGCTGCCCTTGAGTTTCCAGAGCCAAGGTATGCATTCGAGAAGTGGGCTCATTCAGGTTCAACTTCTAATTCCAAAGGACATCAGTCAATTTTCATCAAATCTGATTTTATCCTGGCCTTACATCTGAAAAAGGGGACTCAAAAAATTAACTGGGGTAGAGTGCTTGCCTAGTATGTGTGAGACTGTGGGTTCAATTCCAAGCATTGCCTCCCAACCCACCCACCCCCCTCTCCCCAAAAAGGAAGAACAATGAGTTGGGGAATCATCTCTAATCAGGACTTCTGACCTGTCAGTCATGTGGTCTTAACTCTAAGGAAGAGCCCTTTCTCACAGTCACTGAGCTCTGTGCTCTGATGCTACTCCTTTCTGCTCTGTTAGGTCAGTAGACTTAGTGTAAGAATGGCAGGTGTCTTGGGTTGAGTTCCCCCAGCAGTAAACTCTTAGGCAATGATGTAAGTGAAAACAGGTCATCTGGCAGGTAATACCAGGACACACCTACACAGAGGGGAATTAGAGGAGGTAGCCATGGACAGGTATACCATCAAGTCAGTTACACTGTGGGCACCTAGGGTGTTTCCTGCTGAGGAACTCTGGAAAACCACATAGAGCGCATGCCTCCGAGTTTTGCTCCCTGAAGGGCAAGAGAGTTGGGATATTTACACCCCAGTTCCCATTAGCTGTTTGTGGAGGGCTTCCAGAAGGTGTTAGATCTCCCGCCATACTTTCTGCCTGCTTCGGGCCTGGGCAAAGCAGGTTACAGCAGTCAGAGAAAGCCCTCCGGCAAAGAGATTCAGGTACTATAGCTGGAATATGGGAGACACACACTGGATAGTTACGAGAAGTTGCATGGTTAGGGCCCAAGCCACACTAATTAATTGATGTTTAAGATGCGTGTGTCTGAGAGAAATAAAGAGGGATTTATCTTTCTATGTGGTGCAATGTGTCTCTGTGTTGTGTGGCAGTGTTTGGGTGCATGTCTTGATATCAAGTGTGTAATAATGAAATTAAGGAAACTGGGCCTGGTACTGAAAATTTGGAGGATTTAAATAATTTCTTCAAAGCATTGAATGTGTTATCAGTACCACCAAATCATGGATATGTAGAAAAGGAAAGAATAATGTTATTAGTAGGTATTTTGGAAGTGTGGGCTATGGGATAGGTGCTCTGCTAATGTATGACATGGATTGTCATCTTTAATTTTCACAAAATTCTACAAGAGAGGTACAATTATCACCCTCATTTTTTTTCCATGTGAGAAGAAAGAGGCACAGAGAGATTAAGTCACTTTTCCAAGATTACCCAGCTAAAGGAAGTGAGAAATTCTGTCATTTAACCTGTTCATGGAGAAAATGTACCCTTTAGGGGCAGTGTCTTGACCAAGGTCACACAATGCTTTAGGTTGGGTTAGTTATAGACTCAAATTCTATCACATTCCCTTTTCATCAGACTTAATCATACTTGGATGCCTTGTCTCTGGCATGTTCATTTGTAGTGGAGTGCCAAGGAAACATCACAGACGGTGTCTGGGGCCACACCCCAGGTGGTTTGCCACGTACCTGTTTCCCTTCCATCGCGCCTCTCATCTCCTTGAATGTCGAGGTGAATTCTCCAATGAAGTCATGCTTGCCGTTGGAGTCCCAGTCCCAGACTATGCACTGCAAGAGACAGAAGAGTTATTCTTCTTATTATTTTTAAATTAAGAATGTTTCCACAACAACAGAAGGAAGGGTGAACTTTATGAGGAAGAGTAGATGAAAGACATTTGTTCTCGAACCAAAGCTCAGCAGCAGGGAGCATGTGGGGTATCATATCTCATTGGATTCCACAGCCTTTTACTTGTTTTTATCCTAACCTCTCCATACAGCTCTATGATGCAGCAACATCTGCAATAATTTGTCCCCTCTTTCAGATCAGTCAGGAAGATACAAAGAGGTAAGTGACTTGCTAAAGGAATCATCTAGTGAAATGAAAACTCAGGACTTGAAGACAGGTCCTGCCTCTAACCCTGATGCTCTTTTCCCTATCATAGACAGCCCCTGGGTTACAGCTGGGCCGGGATGCCCGAGTGCTTCCACAGTGGGAGCTTCTGCTAGTAATATGAATGGGCCCATGCTAATCACATTTTTCTCTTTCCGTATAATTTTTTTTTTGTCTGATGGCAAAAGAGAATTGCCAACAAAAATGAGTAAGATGGAAAAACAGTGAAGCCTATATAACTGCACCCACAAGAAGAATGGATGAAAGATGGGGACCCATAAGCTATATTGGTAAATATGCATCCATCACACACAAGAGGCAATTGTTCACTTCTAACGAGAGGGCTCCTTCTAACTCTGTTAAGGCTAAATCCTGGGAGTCCAAGCAACACTTTGTAGAGTGACTAGATCAAATCAGCAGAGATTCCTTGCTTGGTCTACATGAAGACAAAGGTCCCTACGTTTTTCAAGAGTGGTGGCTGGACTAAAGTCTCAAGCGCTTAGATATCACTTCTACATTTTAAGACAATGATGTGCAGCAAAGAAGTCTCAGACTTCAAATGGGATAAAGGCAGCAAGGGGGAACTTTTACATACAGTCTTCCCCACAATATCAGGGTTCAAAGAGGCAATTTTGTCTTTTTCTCAAGGATGCACATCCTATTGTCCAGTCCTGCCTGAAAGACCTAATTATAAATCTGTTCCCAGATCATGTGGGATGCCCCACAGACCTACAATAAAGTCTGTTCAAAATGAAACAGAAAAATTTCCCCTAAAGCTATTTCCACTCATTTATTTTCTGCCACAGTGAATTGTACCAACACTCATCTCATGGCTACCAACAGAAAACTGGCATCGTTCCCAATAATCCTCTTTCCCCTCACTCTCACACATTGGGTCCTCTCCATTCTGTCTCCTAAATATGGCTTGACTGCATCCTTCTCTTCGTTCCTACTGTTCCTTTTTAATCTGTGTTACAACAAACTCCTGGTTGGTCTCTTCGCCTCTCTTGGACATTCTCTGCCTACAATCCACTGATTATGTTAGTTACCTGCCTCAAATAAAAATGAAGATAAGCTAATAGGTCTTCAAAGACATATCATAGTCTGACTTCCTCAACAGTCCCAAATTGACTCTTTATAAACCATGCTTACAATATTTTAAAGCATTTTTTAAAAATATGAGGTTAGTAGGAATAAAAAGCTGGGACTTTTCTTTTTCTTAAAGAGAAATGCATTTCTTGACTGTTTCTCTCTTTAAATGTAGAGAATTTGTTAGACAATTATTTCTTAGAAAACATTAATAAACCCTTTGGTGAGGAAAGAATGCACTAGAATAAGTCAGAATGGAAGAGATTAAGATGAGCGGAGTTAAACGGCTTTGCTAAAAATCAGTAATGGCTAAGTTGAGTATTTTCTCTGATAACTTTGAGACCCAGGGGTGGGGGTTAAGATGAAATCAGTCTGGATCTTGAATGTGCCCCAAGGGTCATGTGTTGGAGGCCTGGTCCCCAGCCTGTGGTGCTGTTGGGGTGGTGGAACCTTTAGAAGTAGGGCCCAGAAGAAGAAAGTTAGGTCAGTGGGGGCATGCCTTTGAAGGGAATATTGGGACTCTAGCCTCTCCTCTTCTGTTCTCTTTGCTTCTGGGTTGCCATGAGTTCAACAGGCCTTCCCTACCATGTGCTCCTGCCATGGTATGCTGCCTTGACATAAGCCCAAAACTCATGGGCTAACTGACTGTGACTGAAAGCTTCAAAACTGTGAGCCAGAATAAACCTTTCCTCTTACAAAGTTGATTATTTCAGGTATTTTGTCACAGTAATAGATAGTTGACTAATACATGGATTCAGCATCAGAATGGAAGGAGGTGAGAGATAGGTAAGAAACTTTAAAACTGTGATGTCTAATTTTCTTCTCTATCCCCACCACTTACTTCCCCCCTCCTATTAACCCTGAGATACCAGTAAGAGTGCAGTACAAAAGAATATTATGCTGATTGTGACTTGGAGAATAAATGGGAGGACCATGTTCATATTTTGGGGACAAGCAGTTCAGAGGACTGTGCGAGATGACCCACAGCAAGACAGAATTGAGTGAGGCTGAGGACTGCGGCGGAGCAAGAGCTCAACAGCTGATTCCTAGGAGTGGAACACCACAGAATGGCTGTGGAGGGCTGTCAGCTTCTGTTGTAACACTGAATTAAAATTCAAGTTCTTTCATTAAGAATTTAAGAAAAGTTTGACAGTAGAAAATCGCATAATTACAATTAACATTCAGTTACAATCATTACTCAATTTAAACTAATTTTTTGGTCATTATATGTTTATTCAATTGGCAGATGCTAAAAGCAAATTATTGCCATGTGAAGTTCTCAAAATTCTTTTGGTTAAAAAATTACTCTTGAGCTTATAAAATTTGCTAATAGTGCTGTGACTAAATATATCTGGTTTTCTTTCCAATTGCATAATAGGATTGCATTTCTTTGTCTCCTCAGATTTTGAGGTAGCCCATATAACTTGTATGGGCTGGTGAAATATAAGGAAAAGCTATTTGAACACTTTCAGAAGGAGGTTTTGAGAGCTGGAGCATGATTTACAAGTTTTATCTTTCCCTGTGCCTTGGTGATCAACAACATAGCAGCCTTTCTGTCAACCCTATGAGAGGGTAACATTCAGCAGAGCTCTCAGATGACCCATGATGGACATATGCATATTTAAGAAACAAATATCTGTACTACAACATAACCTACTCTAAGAATCATTTAAATATTTAAAGCATTGTCATATGAAAAGATATTACAATTTACTTTGTCTGACTCCACAACCGGGAAAAACAGAATTTTGAGAGGAGGTTACAAAACAATAGCAAAGAAACATTTACTATAATTAAATCTGTTAAAAAACAAAATAATATAAAAGAGTATGTTTTATTGCTGAAACTGTTCAAGTGTAAGCTGCAGGACCACAAGCATAATGAAGAAAGTCAAGTGCAGAAAATCTAAAGGACTTTATGGAACATTGATGTATTTGAATTTCCTTCTAAGTTGGAAGTGCTGAGATTAGTTCCAGTTGCACAGGGTTCAAAATAAAGTCAATGAAAGGATTAGTTCAATTTGGTTGAAAGGCAAAGCAATGCAATGTGGCTTTGGTAGGAATTGTGAGACCCTCTTTTTAATTCAAGGTAGAATGAAGTTCCACCTTTCTTTCCAATGGACAGTGGAACAAATCGATGATTTGGTCATTTGGATATGCCTCACAAGCATATCCTCCTTACTGATCTTGCTACTCACATTATGTAGAACAAGAAACAGAAGAGAGCTTGCTGGGCCTGGACATAGAAAGAAGGGCGGTTTCTAAGATCTTTCCCTTAAGGCTCGAAATTTTGCTCATAATAAATCCAGCCCACAGAATGCTTCAGTCTGACACTCAGAGACTTTCTCTTCTACAAATAAAAAGGCAAAGTAGGCAGATGCAAATAAGAGCAAGGAAGTGGAAGCAGCCTTAAAAAACATTCCCCTGCATTGAAAGAGCAGTAGTCCTCTTCTTTAGGGGAAGGGGCATAAACCACATGGAAGTCCTTCTTTGCCTTAGATTCTCCACTGTGCTTAGATTAGTTACCCTCCCTTCTTCACCTGTCGGGATGTTTGTAATGTGCTCTTTAGGTGGGAAGAAAGGAAGGGACCACTGAACCTCCCTGAGCTGAAAGATGAGTTGTGCTTGACACATCTCACATCAGGTCTTTCCAGCCAGGCACCACAGCTTACGCGGGCCCTGCTTCTTCAATCAGCTGGCATTTCTCATTATGGCAGTTGCAGAATTTCATTTTGACCTTTCTCAGTAGGGATCCCAAAGGGAAGAAGGCATGGTGAAGCAGACAAATAAAAACACCGTCTTCCCTTTCTCCCTGCCACGAGGCTGGATTATGAGCCCTGATGAGGCTGACAGAACGTATCTTGGCAAAAAGAAAACAGATCAACCACTCTGTAGAAAAACTGAGACAGAGAGAGAGTTCCTGGTGTGAATCCACAAGGAGGCCTTGACATATCTGTGAGAGCTCAGCATCTCCAAGCTTCCTACACACCAGAAAGCCTTCTCAAGTTCTTACATCTCACAAAGGAGTTTATGCACAGAATTTTAAAATGTCTAAGCTTGACAGATGGTCTGGTCAACTGCCTCAAAGGAAACCCATGGCAGAGACATGACTTCTGCAAGTTCATCCAGTACAGTGGGGACCAAAACCCAGGTCTCCTGCCTCCCTGACTTCACCAGTACCACACAAAGGTGTAACAAAAATCCAAGAATTCTTACCACGTGTCAGATACTGTTCTTATCCTTTCAGATATATCAAAGCTGGATATCTGCATGTAGGAAAATGAAATGGAATATTTATCTCATCTTATAACAGAAACCAGCTCATCATGGATCAAAGACTTACTCCTAAGACCTGTAGCTACAGAACTCCAAGAAGAAAACACAGGGGAGTGCCTTCTTGCCATTGGTCTTGGCAATAATTTCACGGATATGACAGTAAAAGCACACAGGTAACAAAAGGAAAAGTAGGCAAGGAGAACTACATCAAACTAAAAATCTTCTGCACAGGAAAGGAAATAACCAACAGAATGCAAAGGTAACCTATGGAATAGGAGGAAATATTTGCAAACCATAGATCTCCTAAATGGTTCATTTCTTAAGTAAAAAACTCCTACAACTTAATAGCAAAGCAAGGAAACACTCAATAATTTGATTTTTAAATGGGCAAAGGATTTGGATATATATAGGTACATAAAAGATTTTCAGATCATTAATTATCAAAGAAATGTGAATTAAATTATAATAAGATATCACCTCATACTTGTTAGGATGGTTATTATAAACACACACACATAAAAATAGGTACTGATGGGGATTCAAAGAAATTGGAACCTTGTTGGTGGGAGCGTAAAATGATGCACCAGTTATGAAAAACAATTGAAGGATTCTTCGAAATTTAAAAATTGAAACCCAATATTATCCAGCAATACTACTTCTGAGTTTTTATCAAAAAGATCTGAAATCAGGTTCTTGAGGGGATAACTAATAGCCAAGATATGGAAATAATCTTAATGTCCACTGATGAATGAATGAATAAATGAAGAAAACATGGCATATGCATAAAAAGGAATGTTATTCAGCCTTAAAAAGATGGGAAGACTGTCATTTTTGACAGAAAGGATAAAACTGGAGGACATTATATTAAGTGAAATAAGCCAGTCATGGGACAAATAATAAGTGATTCCACTCACATGCACAATAGACAAACTCTTATAAGCAGAGAATACAGTAGTGGTTTCCAGGAGCTGGAGATGGGGAATTGGTGAGTTATTGTTCAATGGGTATAAAGTTCTGTTACACTAGATGAATAAATTCCAGAGAACTAATGTACAATATAGTGCCTATACTTCACAATACAGTATTGTAGATGTGAGATCATTAAGTGGGTAGATCTCATGCTGTTTTTACTACACACACAAAACAACAATAACCCCCTCCCCTCTCCCCCCCCCCCCCCCCCCGCAGAATTAAAAGGACACAAGAAAACTTTGGAAAAATCTGTGGCCCTGACTGTGGTGCTGGTATCATGATTGTTTACGTGTGTCCACACTCACCGAATTGTGCACACTAAATACATGCAGTTCTTTATAAAACAACTCTACCTCAATAGAGATGTGAAAAAATATATTCTCCTCAATAGTTTAGGTGGACTGGATACAATCCATTGTAAAGAAAGCCTTAAGAGGAGATGTGAGGCTTCCCTAAATAAAATAAAATTTTGCTTGTGAACTGAAATATCTGCTTCTACCCTAAACTTTCTAGCTTGTTCCCACAATCACATTAGCCGATTCCTTGAACCAAATCTCTTTCTCTCTCTCTCTCTATATATATATTTATGTGTGTGTGTGTGTGTGTGTGTGTGTGTGTGTGTGTGTGTATCTCCATCCTCCTGGTTGTGGTTCCTGGGTGGAGAACTGACTGATAAAATGAAAGAAGGTCCAGAGGACAAATGATGGGGTTGTTAGTGTCTTAACCCAATGGGTGAATTAATCCCCTGATAGGGATTAACTGAGTGGTAACAAAGTGGTGGGATGTGGCTGGAGGAGGTGGAAATTAGGTTGTGGCTTTGGGGTATGTATTTGTGTCTGGCCAGTGGAGTCTTTTCTGCTTCCTGATCATCATGTGAGCTGGTTCCCTATGCTATACTCTTCTGCCGTGATATCCTGCCTCACTTTGAGCCCCAAGGAATGGAGCCTACAGTCTATGGATTTAGGCCCCTGAAACTGTGAGCCCCCAAATAAACTTTTCCTCCCCTAAAATTGTTCTGGGTCAGATCTTTTAGTCACAGCAGCTAAAAAGCTGACTAAAACATCTTCACAATACCTGTACCACTCAGGAACTATAGTTATCACCTTCCCTTAACAGATGAGGATATGGAGAGACAGGGAGGTTAATTAACTGCTGCTGTCATAGAATATTCAGCGTGTTTAAACTGCAACAGATTTTGACTTCAGGGTTCCCAGGGTCTGAGTCTGGTCCAGTTTGTGTGGGGAAGATATGAGCTGTCCAACCCATGGCCATAAAACAACCTAACTGCCTCCATTGCAGCACAATCCTCATAAAGGATATTTATTTTTCTTACTGGGTTTAAAACCATTTTTTAAAAACATTGCAGCTTGTCATCGGTCCAGGTAAAGCAAGAATCAGTCAAATGTCTCCAGGTTCCCTAGTCATGCCATCCCCTAAGCTCCCTCTGCAGTCTCTTTATATTGACTTTATCTTCAACTTTGACAATTGGCCTACAATTAGATATCTACAACTTAAAAGAAATTTATGAGAACTGAGAATTTTTTTTTAAAATCAGGATTTAACATAGTTTTTGGGTGCAAGAAAGAACTCAGTTACAGGTTTAATGGGTGAATTTTGGAAAAGGCCTTTCTTCATTTAATTGAGGAGTATTTGGCTCTGCAAAGATGCCTTGAGAAGGGAAGGTATTGTAATAATCTGGTTAATTATTATTAAAGGAAGCAAACAGTTGTAGACATGGTCACAGGTCCAGGATTGCAGAAATGGAAGTCTTGACACAGTTTTAGTGATTATAGACACAGGCTGCTTGGACCTGGGAAGCAGGAGACCTGAGCTCTAGTCTCAGATCTTGGAGACCTTGGTGAATTTCTAAACCTCTTTGTGCCTCAGTTTCCTCCTCTATAAAATGGATGTCTTGGAGTAAAAATTGGAATGTGTGCTTTCTAAGATCTTTTCCAAATCCCAAACTCCTCAGTACATGGCATTGTATTATTGCATTATTATCCCCTTTTAAATCTTCAGTTCCAAAGTCTGAGATTATCAAATTAAATCAATAAAATTGTTAACTGTCATGTTCTGAATATGAGGTGTTCCCCCCCACATTCCTGTGTTAATGCAGAATTGTTCCGAGGTCCAATGATTGGATTGCAAGAGCTGTAATTAAATCATTCCCATCCTAGTTTGAATGGACTAGCTGGGTAGTAACTGCAGGTAGGAGTTGGGTCACTGGGGCCTGTCTTGGAAGGGCTCATTTTTCCCGGGGTTCCTTGCCTCTCTCTTTATGCTTCCTTGCTGACATGAGTGAAGCAGTTCTCTGTCTCATCCTTCTGCCTTGATGTTCTGCCTCATCTCAGGCCCAGAGCAATGGAGTTGACCAATATGGACTGAACCTTTGAAAATGTGAGCCAGAATAAACTTTTCTTCCTCTAAGTTGTTCTTGTCAAATATTTTGGTCACAGAGACAAAAAACTTGACTAACACATTCATTATCAATACCCAATCAACACGGCACTACTCCCTTTGTTTTCTTTTATTACGTATCTTTATAGCCCTTGAACAACTAGAAAGAGACTTGTTTATTGTTCCGTGGTGAGCCTCACAAGAACTCCATGAGATGGGAAGGTCCAGTTTTATAGGTCATGATTCTTAAACATAGTGAAGCCACTGGAGGTCACTTATCCCAAAACACAGAGCCAGCAAAAGTTGAATCGGATTGTGCACCTGGCTTTATTTCTTTACATCTGAGGACCTTTCCATTCTCAGCTTATTTTTGCTGGGTACCTTTCTAGTGGTGGGTCTTTTCCTTTTTCCTTTTTCCTTTTTGTAAATTCATTCAAGGATATCTGACCTCTCTCAGGGTATGAATATGGAATTTTACGTTTTAAAATTTCTCTGTGATAAGATGCACTCTAAAATTTTCCAGAGTGATTAATTTAGAAAGAGCCTTACTAACTCATTTAAAGGAGGAATTGCAAATCCAGAGTATCAACATTAAAATGTGAACAGGGTCAGTAATGTGAGAACCAAAACATGTCCCCATATTGCTCAGTGTAGATCATCCTTCTAATTGCAGTTTTGGGGAAATTAAGAAATATCCTATCAATTTTATGGAGTTTTTAGGACAAAACATAAATCTTATTTCTGCCTATTATTAGGGATTTATGAGAATTGCATCCATAATTTAGTATTTAGGATGACTTCTTTTTTGCAAAAATTCAAAGATAAACTTTGACACAAAATATAGTGGTTTACATATGGCCAAAAATATCTATGAAAAGAATATCAAATACTTGTATCATGGTAGAGGGCAGACTCTGGGAAATTCTGTAGAAATTTATGTAGGAAATTATTTGGGACCCAAAAGAATGGGAGAGTTTCTCAAACTAAGATTGTATAGATACAGCAGCAGAAATGGCAGGCAGGCTGGGGTCTCAGTCATGTCTGTCTCAGGGATTTGCCTTCATTGGAGTGGTGGACAGGACTTCTAGAAACCTCTCTATGTAAGAGCCCCAGGTCTTCTGCAGGACTCATCCCAATATGAGGTGAGAGCAGGCTGAGGAGATGGGACCCTGAATGAAGAATTGGATGCTGGCAGGGAGAGAATCTGATGACAATTATTTGGGTTGGTACCCAGGCTCTGCCCCATGGGCTTATGTCTCAGTTATAGGGGGCTACAAATAAAAAGGCAGCTAAAAAGATCTTTTTCCACAAAATATCAGGTTTCACATGGGTAAGAAAATAGAAGGGGAGTCTTTGATGCACCTAGAGCCCAGGATGCAAGTTTGAGCATCTAAAGGGCTGAGGTGCATCTCCATGCAGTGGGGGTGTTGCTTAGAGGCAGAAGATGCAGAGGAGGCGGGGGCAGTAGTACCAGGGACGTCTGGAAGTCACACGGGGCATGCAAATTCATACACTTAGGTATCCATGCAGCAAGGCAGCAGCAACAGAGTAAATGATGCTGAAATCATTGGAATGCAGGTAATATGATTCCTCCAGGTTTGCGGGTTAATGCTTCAGGTGAGTTTCTGATACAAATAAAGTGGGGAAGAACCCTCAGCTGGCTTCAATTGTAGTAGAAGTAGGAGACAAGCCCAAGGTGAGGGGCATGGCCCATGAAACAGAGTAGGTGAAGTGATTTGTGGATGATATGGGCAAAAAATATGTTTGACATTTGCAAAGAAACAATGGAAAGCTTGACTTTAAAGAGGGGTTGGAAGTCCTGCTTCAGTAGATGGGGCAAGACCAAGTGGAATGTGGGTTCTACCACTAACCTTTGTTTTAAGGTTTATTCTAAATATTATACTTGTTCCTATGTTTTAATTCCAGGCAGACACTGCAAGGGAGTTTGTGTACAGTCATCCACCAGCAATTTTCCCTTCCTGGCCTGCTCTCACTGGCTGATCCCTGCCTCAAGAGGAAGCATGGAGCATCTAGGGCATGAGATTTCAAAACTGTTGGGGAGAGCTCTGTGCTCTTGTGGGGTTAAACCACCTTCCTTACTAGCAACATGCATCCAGACCCATGAAGCTTCTTCCAATCCTGAAACTCAGCTCATGTCTGCAGTGGGAGGGGCTACGTATTGAAGGATAAGCTCCCTTCACAAACTAGAGGCAGCACCATTTATCTTATAGCTTGCTCTGTCCATAAATTCTGGAATCTCTGGCTGTGGAATTTGCTACTTAAAAAAAAATTCTGCTCCCAATTTATACTTTGCATTTATCTTACGAGGTTTTCATTAACGGGACAAAACTTCCTTTTCCAAATTTAGAGAATTGGTGAAAGATGTCAGCCCCTCCAGGAGAGGGAATATTTTTTATGGTGAGAGGGAACTCAGAAGTGGTCTGGTATGGTGGAAATAGCAGCACTTTGAGTCATTCAGAATTCCACACCTCCTCCTCCTTTTCACCAGATAACTGTGTAATCATCTCCAACTCGCTTTGCCTCTGTCTACCCTGTTTCTTTGTCTCTGGGGTGGGGAAGACAGTCCTTTCTACTAACAAGGATTTGTTACACACACACACACACACACACACACACACAGAGTTTATCAGTTGCAATGGATTAGGAATTGTGCTAGCAATGGGGGTCTTCCCTTAAGATGCTGATGATAGAGTGCAGGAACTAGATATGTAAATAAATAAGAATGATGCAGAGTGGAAATAGTAAAAATGGAAGGTTGCACCAAAGGTGATCTGGGAATATTCACCACAGATAGTCAGGGAAGGCTTCTGAGAGCAAATAAGAAAATAGCACCCGGTAAATGGCATATGCAAATAAAACATTTCTCCTCTTATTTACACAGAAGAACAAATGACTAATATCAGACCTTCTCCTGAGCATAAGGTAAGGACAAATAGAGCAGAAGGACATGCTGGGTACCTGAGGGGCAATTGGATTATGCAGAGATACTTTCTCTTCTCTTCAGTTTACATATGAGCCTCCACAGAACTGGAAGGTAATTTTCCCAGGTGACTCTCTCCTCTCCCCTCTGATTATGTGCCCCAGAGATGGTGCCAGCATCTTAAAGCACTTCTCTATAGGATCTCGTGCTGTGCCATGATAAATGCCCCAGCAGATGAGGATAAGAACATTATGGAGAGCTGGGCATGGTGGCCCATGCCTGTAATCCCAGTGGCTTGGGAGCCTGAGGCAGGAGGATCACAAGTTCAAAGTCAGCCTCAGCAATTTAGCAAGGCCCTAAGCAACTTAGCAGGAAAAGTCTGACTTGGTCTCCTCTACCTTGCTTATAGTGAAGTTAATTAATAAACCTTTCTCATTCCTAGTGAGTTCAAAGAGGAGAAATAGTCATAATATAGACGTAGTGAGAGGAAGCTAATACAAAAAGCATAAATGGCTTGCTTTAAGGGCAAGTGGCTCAATTAATACCAGGCAAAAGCTGGGAATAGTGGCCAAAGGAAACAATAATGAATGGGAAAGGCTTAAAAAGAGATAACCAGAGATTGCTCACTGTCAGGCGTCTATCATCCGCCATTTGCCTGCCTCTCCTATCCATCACCCAACGCTCGAGGTTCACTTCCCGATCGTCGGACAACAGTCAGCAAACTGATCACCAATTGCCAGTGGAGCACCAGCTGCCTGCTGCTGCCTGGAAGGTCACTGTTACAGTACCTGAGGTTTGATTACACGTGGCTGTCGCCATTTTGAGACAATAGCCAGGCCCCGTAGGACCCCTGGCCGGACTGACTGAGTCCTGTCTCCAGGATCCCTCAGCCCAACCAATCACTCCCTGCCTCTGGGCCCCTCACATCGACTGACTGCTCCCTGCTGCCAGGACCCCCAGACCAACTGACTGTGCCCTATCACTGGGACTCCAGACGGACTGATTGCGCCCAGCCTCCTGGATCCCACAACCACACCAAACACACGGGACCTCCAGGACCCCTGCCGGACCAACTGCATCCCATCTCCAGGACCTCCAGCTGACCACGTCCACCCCTGAGCTGCAGCTCCCCATTTGCCAACACATTTCGAAGCCAGAGTGGCCATCTTGAATAATCCTGGAAGCCTTAGCTCTGATCTTTGGATGGGGCAAATCCCATCCTGAGACGCCTGCTGGAGGCTTGAAGCTCATTGTCAGGTACCTCTCCTGCATCAGGCTACTGAACACTGGGAGGTTTCATTAGTATATGACTGTTATACAGTAGATTTTCTTTTTTCTCCTTTTTAAAAAATTTAAGTTTTTATTTCTTTACTTTTCTTGCTTTCTTTTCCTTTTGTTTACCTGTTCCCTCAGAGTCTCTTTCTCCCTTTTTTGCATGCTAACATCCGATTTCTTTTGATTACACTCTCACCCTTTCTATTTTCTAGAACTTCTGATATTCTTTTCTTATCCCATTAACAGCCACATTCTACATCCCTCTGCATCCTCTTTGTCCTCCATTAGAAACTGCAGACCTTATTGTAAACCTGTTTGTTTTACTGAAGATAATATTTGAACTCACTTTGTTTATTATGACAATTTTGTTATTATCCCCATAGGGGCTATTTGGTCTAGGATTGCATAGTGTCTGATTTGGGCACTGCTAATATTGATCTCCCCTTAAAGAAAAGGTTTTGGAAACCTATAGGATCACTATAAGCCTATAGGGGGAAATCTGCAATACCCCAGATCTGCAGTGCTAGAGGGGAAGATACATGAACAACATGAAAAAACAGGGGAAGAAAATGATCCAAACAAATCTAGATTCTATAGTAATAGAATCCAATGACAGTATGGTAGACGAAATGTCAGAAAAGGACTTCAGATTATACATGACTAAGATGATTCGCGAAGCAAAGGATGAGATAAGAGAGCAAATGCAGGCAATGAATGAAGAGATAACCATATCAGACAAAGAGGAACCTAGAGATCCTACATACTGGCTGTCCTCACAAAGGACAGCACAACTGGACTGAGTACGAAGGTGCTGCAACCTGCTTTAACTCTGAATCTGAAAATAAAGTTCCTATAACTGTTGGGTCTCACAAAAGCCCAGAACAACAATCTAAATGAGAAAGTGCAGAAACCTCACAAGTCAACCTTCCCAGCCCATATGTAGCCCAGTGACAAGTGTTTATACAATATGATTGATTACCCTGCAATTTGCTTTGTCAATCAGTCACAGAGTTAATTACACGTTATTCTTGGGCACTGTTATACATGATGGTATGGCAAACAGTGCTAAATTTAATGGTCCTTAGCATTCAGTTCTTAAATTGATGACACAGCCACATTGGTATTGATGAACATGGACCTTCTCCATCAAGGATAATTTATGTCACTCAGTGTAATGGGCTATCCCATTCCCCTTTTTGCCAAGCCATTATTCACATTGATAGAGGCAATGAATCTGTCAATAAAGGAGGAATAAATATACTTTGTTTTGTACTTTAAACAATTCCTCTGTAAATGCTGATCATGAGGAAATAATGGGTTTTATATCACTGACATAGAGCTTAAAGGAAATATGAGGATCAGTATAGAATATACCAAAATGGAAGAAGATGAATTTAGGAGGCAACCTGCACCACTGTGGCCTCTCCAGGAGATTGGATTGTGCTGTCTGCCTTTCTAGAACACTCTCGATTTCCTCCACTCTATCTATCTGAAGGGCTCTACTCACATGTCAGACATTGTTTTAGGTGGCATCTCTTCTAAGAAGCCTTTCCTGACTTTCTGGACTGGGTATGATGGCTATCTTAGTTTGTGCCCTCCAGAAGCCAACCTGAGATGAGGTCTCCTGTGAGAGCGTTCCCAGGAATACCTGATAGGGCAGGGCAGAATTGGGACCAGAGAAGGGAAGAGGGAAAAGGTAGGATAGCAATTAAAAAGTCACTAGAATTTTGCCAGAGATATCTGAAAACCATGTAATCACATATCAAAATTGGAAAGAGTTAGACTTCAGTGTGTGCCAGTCACAGATTAAGAGCTGCCCCAAGCACTTTAAGACATGCAGTGAAAACAATCTGACCAGCCTCGAGACAGTCCTCCAACAGAGACCGGGGAGCTGGGTGTTGACAGAGAAAAGAAATCAGGAGGTGGTGTACCCCCAACTTGTTAAAAAATACAATATGATGTGGGTGGGACAGATTGGTATTTTCTGCTACACTGGCCCTGAAAACCATTCTCCTACATGCTCTAAGAGAGCATTCACCATGCTGTATTGTAATTGCTTTGTCCATTGTCTCTCCAGTGATTTGCAGGCTTAATGATGGCAGAAGCTGTGATTTGTTTACTGTTTTATTGCTGGTGAGGAACAATTTGGCCCCTTAGTATTCAAAAATTTTTTTTGTGAAAGGAGGGGGAAAAGTAAGGAAGAAAGGAAAGAAGGAAGTTTAAAGGAAGGATTACACGCGTATAATGCCCTGCACACAAAAAGGAAAGCAAGTCTCTTTGAAGTACTATTTCTAAAGGAATTATGCAGACATCGCTGCACTCATTCTGAGCATGGGAACCTTGGCTCGAAAAGTTGGACGATGTCCATCCTGCCCAGGAGTTCATTTTTAATCATCCATTAGAGGCTCTTAAATCAACTGGATGAGAGGAAAATAGTCAAACTCATGGTTTGGAGTTAAAGCTGGAGTCATTTTACTATACGGTTAACCTGAAGGAAACACACACACACACACACACACACACACACACACACACACACACACACTATGGCATCAAAGTTTCTATTAATTCTCACCTCCTTTTATTAAGATTTATAAATCCTTAGCTATCTTGGCTAGATAACCAACTTTCAACTTTGTCCCAATCAGATACAGATAGTGGGTTTGTTTGTTTGTTTGTTTTAATTTTTATTTGTTCTTTTTAGTTATACATGACAGTAGTGTATTTTGACATATTATATATAAATGTAGTATAACTTCCCATTCTTGTGGTTGTACATGAAGTGGAGTTACACTGGTCGTGTATTCATATATGAACATAGAAAGTCATGTCCAATTCATCCTACTGTCTTCCCTGTTCCCAACCCCTCTCCACCCCTTCATTCCCCTTTGTCAAATCCAAACTATTTCTATTCTTCCCTCCCTGTCCTTATTGTCTGTTAGCATCTGCATATCAGAGAGAATGTTTAGCTTTTGATTTTTGGGGGCATTGCTTATGTCATTTAGCATGATACACTTCAGTTCCATCCATTTACCAGCAAATACCATAATTTCTGTCTTCTTTATGGCTAAGTAATATTCATTGTGCATATATACCACATTTTTTTATCCATTCATCTTTGAAGGGCACCTAGCTAGCTGTTGTGAATTGAGCTATTATAAACATTGATGTGGTCGCATCACTATAGTATGCTGATTTTAAGTCCTCGGATATATACCAAGGAGTGGGACAACTGGTCAAATGATGGTTCCATTCCAAGTTTTCTGAGGAATCTTCATACTGCTTTCCTGAGTGTTTGCACCAATTTGCAGTCCCACCAGCAATGTATGAGTGTGCCTTTTCCACCATATCCCTGCCAACACTTATTGTTGCTTGTATTCTTGATAATTGCCACTCTGACTGGAGTGAGATAGAATCTCAGGTTAGTTTTGATTTGCATTTCTCTAATTGCTAGAGATGTTGAACATCTTTTCTGTATTTGTTGACCTTCTTCTGTGAAGTTTCTGTTCAGTTCAGATTGTTTTAATCTTCATTCATTCCTTTACATGCATTATTTATATATTTTAAAAACTGAATTCTCAGTGGCTTAGTTAAATGTAGATCTATTTCCCAGTCAAGGAAAATCAAATTAATTGGACAGCCTTCATACTATGATTTGAAGATCCAGTCTTCCAACACCCTCTAGCTTCCTCATTCCATCATCTTGATGGATAGGAAAAGATAATGAAGAAAGCATACCTCATTTTCAACTAGTTCAGTCCAGAGGTGAAGCACATCACACTCCTTGGTGGTAACTAGTCACATGGCTAGTCCATTCAACAGTGACCCTACCTTACACAAATCTAGTAGATAGCTAATCAACTCTGCCAGTCATCCAACAAGTATTTTTACTAAGCACCTAGAATTCACAAAGGTCCATGGTAGCTGTTGGTAATAAAATAAAAAGTGAAGTAGAAGTGGTGATACCCCATAGACTAACTCACGGTTTTTAGAGGAGATAGAAATTAATCAAATAATCATGAAAACATAATCCCAAATGTGTATTGAAGGAAAAATACAGGGAGACAAGTGTATAACAAGCTAGATCTAGCTTGAGTACCCAAGGAAGCGGCATTTGAACAGATATCTAAAATTTGAGGAAAGATACACTGGAAAAGTTGAAAAGAAAAAAACATTCCAGGCCGAAGGAACAGCAGGTGTCACAGCCTTGGAACTAGAGGGAATAGGAAAGACTGACTCTGTGGTTGAGCCCTGGCAGTGAGAGGGGAAGGGAGGAAATGAGGCTAGAGAAGTAAGCAGAGGCTTTCAGAGACCCGTGAGCATGGTGAGGACTTGAATCTTCTTCCTAGTTCTGTGGGTTTCTGACTGTGTGAGTTCTGCAACGTTCTGGTTGCACACCAATCTATGGAGGGTGTTTACATACACGTATTTATACAATCTTTTCAATACATGCCCTCAATTCTCCACTATTATGAACCTCCTTGACACACTTTCTTTAAGGATAGTTGACTTCAATGGATGTTTTCTCTCCTACCCACCCCCACCTCCACCTCCATCTCAACAGGCATGACCAGGCAGGTCCCCAGACAAGCTCTGGGTTCTCCTACCACAGTACACACAGCATACATTTGCCATTCCTTGTACCTCGAAGATTTATCACCCTCTCACACCTCAGGATCAATTGCAATCATCTTCCAAAACTAAGCTTCCCCATTCAGCTCCACTACACATCTTTAATTGAATTTTCCCAAACTCCCCACCAAACCAGGTGCCATCTATTCTAATCCCACAGTACTCCATGTTAATGCAACCTTGCGTGTGGCACTGACTTAAATTGTACGGCTGGTTTATTAGGGCTGATTTTTTCCTACTGTATTTTAACATTTGAAAGAAAGGGACAGCTTTCACTTTCATATCCTCTGTGCTTTGCCATTATACAGCACATGGTAGACACTCAGTAATATTATGTAAATAAGTGAAAAAATAAATTTATTTCTCAAACTTTGTTTTGCAAGATACTAACTCATAAAATGTTTATCTAAATGCAAACACACATGAGTGTGCACACACATGTACACACACACACACACACACACACACACACGAACACACACAAAGTTAAGTTCCTTGGTCAAAAAAGTAAGAAAATATTGTATATTATGCCCTAATCTTGAAAAAAAAAAATACTCGCAATGCATATTAACAGAACCTGACAGCCACATCAATGTTCATAGCTGCTCAATTCACAATAGCCAGATTGTGGAACAACCTAGATGCCCTTCAATTGATGAATGGATAAAGAAACTGTGGTATATATATACAATGGAATATTACTCAGGCATAAAGAATGATAAAATTATGGCATTTGCAGGCAAATGGATGAAATTGGAGAATATCATGCTAAGTGAGATAAGTCAATCTCAAAAAACCAAAGGACGAATGATATCACTAATAAGTGGATGATGACACATATGGGGGGAGGGAGGGGTTAGAGTTACAGTTAGGGAGGGGGGCAAGAATGGAGGAAGGAAGGACTGTATAGAGGGAAAAGAGGGGTGGGAGGGGTGGGGGGAAGGGAAAAAATAACAGAATGAATCAAACAACATTATCTTATGTAAATTTATGATTACACAAATGGTATGCCTTTATGCCATGTACAAACAGAGAAACAACATGTATCCCATTGTTTACAATAAAATTTTATAAAAACAAAAACAAAAACAACAACGACAACAAAAAACAGAACCTGGGCCAAAATAAAGCAGAGGCAAATAAGGTGAAAAATTTGTGGAAAGTCCCTTTTGGCTTCCTGCACTTGCAGGACTCTCAGAATGAACACCTCCTTAAACCCTGTTTTCCTGGTAGATAGTTTATTTCACCCTCATAATGTGCCCTGCACATGAGCATTTCGGAATCTTTCATGAGAATTTCCTGCAATTAGAGAAAATGACTTAGCTTCTGTTATCCCAGGGTAACCCAAGCTTATTTGAGGATCCACTTCTATTTTTTTTCATTAAGACCTACTAACCTCCCATAGAACTGGTGTTCTATAAAATAGACCATAGACCTAATGCTCTGGGAAGTGAATTTTTAAAATGCTTTGCTACTACTATACATATGGATTAACAAATTTTGATTTTTTGATGTTGCAAATGATAACCTCGATGTGGAGAATGGAATTTAGATGGAACCTTGGGTTCATTTATCAAAACCCACTTTTGAAAACACGCTGAATGTTATGACTGCCAGAATAAATGTCTAATTAGATTCCAGTACTTTTGCTGGCCTCCCAAAGTAGTTATTGATGAGGCTGTTATAAGGAGGGCCATTCCCATCAGTGAGTGGATGGGTTTACACTTCCAGGTAAAAAAGATCTCTTTCATCTCCCCAAAGACAATAAAGCTATTGGTCTGTCCAGTCATGGAAACTGAATGAGAAGGAAAGTCCAATTACTTGGGTAATAAGCCTGATAAGATAGGTCAGTGACCCTGCTTAACACTGTCAAAATCGGAGCTCTGTGCTTGTCCATCTTGTGAATGTGTGTCTGACTCTATCTGGATGGAGAGAAGGGGATGTCTTCCTGACTGATTCATAGAATCGAGTTCTTCTATCTCTCAGGAAAGTGTTCAGCCCCAAAGTCTCTCCATAGTAATTATTGTTTAGAAGTGGAGAATTGCTTCTTTTTTAAAAAATAAATAAATAAAGTGTCACTGGTAGCGATTTTTGGCAAACAACTTTGGGTAATTTTTTGTTTTACTCATTTCATCCAGGAGCTTCCAAGCTGTTTTTGTCATCTTAGATAAATAAGCATCATAACTCAGTGAGATTGGTGCTGAATGGCTGAATCTAAGCAGAAAGGCTAAGTGATATATATAAAAAAAAAAAAAAAAAAAAAAAGAAGCAGAGCTTCTAGTAACACAGAGGCACCCCCCCCAAAAAAAAAAAAAACTAAATAAAACATTTTTAAATAGAAATATTGGATTATCCTAGACGTGGCTTCTAGTTATTTAGAAAATGGTTAGAATAAATCTACGTAAGACTCCAGTCAGCTTTAAGTGAGGAGCCAGGATCCAGACTTGGATCAGATGTAATTTAAAAATAAAAAAAAGCTGTAAGTGATAGAATCCCAAGGTTAGGAAAGTCCTGAACTTCAAAGGTCAGATGCTAATATGCTCAAGGATAAGTTAAATATACAGCAAAGCAAGCCAAAGAAACAGACTCTAGAACAGAGCAGGAACCAAAATCAATAGTAGTGATAAAACAGGGGTCTTGAGCAATTTTTGTTGATCTGACTGAAATGCCTAAGTTTCTTTTTTTTTTTTTTATTTATTTATTTATTTATTTTTTTATTGTAAACAAATGGGATACATGTTGTTTCTCTGTACATGGCGTAAAGGCATACCATTTGTGTGATCATAAATTTACATAGAGCAATGTTGTTTGATTCATTCTGTTATTTTTTTCCCTTCCCCCCACCCCTCCCACCCCTCTTTACCCTCTATACAGTAGTTCCTTCCTCTATACTTGCCCCCCTCCCTAACCCTAACTCTAACCCTTCCCTCCCCCCCATTATGTGTCAACCTCCACTTATTAGCGATATCATTCGTCCTTTGGCTTTTTGAGATTGGCTTATCTCACTTAGCATGATATTCTCCAATTTCATCCATTTGCCTGCAAATGTCATAATTTTATCATTCTTTATGGCTGAGTAATATTCCATAGTATATATATACCACAGTTTCTTTATCCACTCATCAATTGAAGGGCATCTAGGTTGGTTCCACAGTCTGGCTATTGTGAATTGAGCAGCTATGAACATTGATGTGGCTGTATTTCTGTAGTATGCAGATTTTAAGTCCTTTGGGTATAGGCCAAGGAGTGGGATAGCTGGGTCAAATGGTGGTTCCATTCCAAGTTTTCTAAGGAATCTCCACACTGCTTTCCATAGCGGCTGCACTAATTTGCAGCCCCACCAGCAGTGTATGAGTGTACCTTTCTCCCCACATCCTCGCCAACACCTGTTGTTGCTCGTATTCTTGATAATCGCCATTCTAATTGGGGTGAGATGGAACCTTAGGGTGGTTTTGATTTGCATTTCTCTTATTACTAGAGATGTTGAACATTTTTCCATATGTTTGTTGATTGCTTGTAGATCTTCTTCTGTGAAGTGTCTATTCATTTCCTTAGCCCATTTGTTGACTGGACTGTTTGAATTCTTGGAGTAGAGTTTTTTGAGTTCTTTATAGATTCTGGAGATTAGTGCTCTATCTGAAGTATGATTGGCAAAGATATTCTCCCACTCTGTAGGCTCTTTCTTCGCATTGCTGATAGTTTCCTTTGCTGAGAGAAAGCTTTTTAGTTTGAATCTATCCCAGTGGTTGATTCTAGCTTTTATTTCTTGTGCTATGGGAGTCCTGTTAAGGAAGTCTGGTCCTAGACCAACAAGATGAAGATTTGGACCTACTTTTTCTTCTATAATCTGCAGGGTCTCTGGTCTGATTCCGAGGTCCTTAATCCATTTTGAGTTTAGTTTCGTGCATGGTGAGAGATATGGGTTTAGTTTCATTCTGTTGCATATGGATTTCCAATTCTCCCAGCACCATTTGTTGAAGAGGCTATCTTTTCTCCATTGCATATTTTTGGCCCCTTTGTCTAGTATGAGAAAATTGTATTTATTTGGGTTTGTGTCCGTGTCCTCTATTCTGTACCATTGATCTACCTTTCTATTTTGGTACCAATACCATGCCGTTTTTGTTACTATTGCTTTGTAGTAGAGTTGAAGATCTGGTATTGCAATACCCCCTGTTTCACTCTTCCTGCTAAGGATTGCTTTAGCTATTCTGGGTTTCTTATTCTTCCAGATGAATTTCATAATTGCCTGCTCTATTTCTGTAAGGTACGTCATTGGGATTTTAATTGGAATTGCATTGAATTTGTATAGCACTTTAGGTAGTATGGCCATTTTGACAATATTAATTCTTCCTATCCAAGAACATGGAAGATCTTTCCATCTTCTAAGGTGTTCTTTAATTTCTTTCTTTAGTGTTGTATAGTTCTCATTGTAGAGGTCTTTCACCTCTTTTGTGAGATTGATTCCCAAGTATTTTATTTTTTTCGAGGCTATTGTGAATGGGGTAGTTTTCCTAATTTCTCTTTCTGAAGATTCATCACTTATGTATAAAAATGCGTTGGATTTATGGGCATTGATCTTGTAACCTGCTACTTTACTGAAATCACTTATGAGTTCTAAGAGTTTTCTGGTGGAATTTCCAGGTTCCTCTAAATATATAATCATGTCATCAGCGAACAGGGATAGTTTGAGTTCTTCTTTCCCAATTCGTATCCCTTTAATTTCTTTGGTTTGTCTAATTGCTCTGGCCAGAGTCTCAAGAACGATGTTGAATAGAAGTGGTGAAAGAGGGCATCCCTGCCTTGTTCCAGTTTTTAGGGGGAATGCTTTCAGCTTTTCACCATTTAGAATGATATTAGCCATGGGCTTAGCATAAATGGCCTTTACAATATTAAGGAATGTTCCCACTATCCCTATTTTTTCTAGTGTTTTGAGCATGAAGGGGTGCTGTATTTTATCAAATGCTTTTTCTGCGTCTATTGAAATAATCATGTGATTCTTGACTTTAAGTCTATTAATATGGTGAATTACGTTTATTGATTTCCTGATGTTGAACCAACCTTGCATCCCTGGGATGAAACCCACTTGATCATGGTGCACTATCTTTTTAATATGTTTTTGTATGCGATTTGCTAAAATTTTGTTGAGAATTTTTGCGTCGATGTTCATTAAGGATATTGGTCTGAAATTTTCTTTCCTTGATGAGTCTCTGTCTGGTTTAGGTATCAGTGTGATATTGGCTTCATAGAATGAGTTTGGGAGGGTTCCCTCCTCTTCTATTTTATGGAATACTTTGAGAAGTATTGGAATGAGCTCTTCCTTAAAGGTTTTGTAGAACTCGGCTGAGAACCCATCTGGTCCCGGACTTTTCTTTGTTGGTAGGCTTTTGATGACTTCTTCTATTTCAGTACTTGAAATTGGTCTATTTAAATTGTTTATGTCCTCCTCATTCAGTTTAGGCAATTCATATGTCTCTAGAAACCTGTTGATGTCTTCGAAATTTTCTATTTTGTTGGAGTATAGATTTTCAAAATAGCTTCTAATTATGTTTTGTATTTCCATCCTGTCTGTAGTGATATTTCCTTGTTCATTCCGAATTTTAGTGATTTGGGTTTTCTCTCGTCTTCTCTTTGTTAGTGTGGCTAAAGGTTTATCAATTTTGTTTATTTTTTCGAAGAACCAACTATTTATTTTGTCAATTTTTTGTATTGTTTCTTTTGTTTCAATTTCATTGATTTCAGCTCTGAGTTTAACAATTTCCTGTCTTCTACTACTTTTGGTGCTGTTCTGTTCTTCTTTTTCTAAGGCTTTGAGCTGTAGTGTTAGGTTGTTTATTTGTTGAGTTTTACTTCTTTTATTAAATGCGCTCCATGAAATAAATTTCCCTCTAAGTACTGCTTTCATAGTGTCCCAGAGGTTTTGATATGATGTTTCTTTGTTCTCATTTACCTCTAAGAATTTTTTAATTTCCTTCCTAATATCTTCTGTTATCCATTCATCATATAATAGCATATTGTTTAATCTCCAGATGTTGGAATAGTTTCTGTGTTTTACTCTTTCATTTATTTCTAACTTCAATCCATTATGATGTGATAGAATACATGGTAGTGTCTCTATCTTCTTGTATTTGCTAACATTAGCTTTGTGGCATAATATATGGTCTATTTTAGAGAAGGATCCATGTGCTGCTGAGAAGAAAGTGTATTCACTCTTGGTTGGATGGAATATTCTATAAATGTCCGTTAAGTCTAAATTATTGATTGTGTTGTTGAGATCTATGGTTTCTTTGCTCAATTTTTGTCTGGAAGATCTGTCCAGTGGTGAGAGCGGCGTGTTAAAATCACCTAGTATTATTGTGTTGTGGTCTATTTGGTTTCTGAAATTGAGAAGGATTTGTTTGACATACATAGATGAGCCACTGTTTGGGGCATAGATGTTTATGATTGTTATATCTTGCTGATTTATGCTTCCCTTAAGCAGTATGAAATGACCTTCTTTATCCCTTCTGACTAACTTTGGCTTGAAGTCCACATTATCGGAAATGAGGATGGATACTCCAGCTTTTTTGCTGAGTCCATGTGCATGGTATGTTTTTCCCCATCCTTTCACCTTTAATCTATGGGTATCTTTTTCTATGAGGTGAGTCTCTTGCAGGCAACATATTGTTGGATCTTTCTTTTTAATCCAGTCTGCCAGTCTATGTCTTTTGATTGATGAATTCAGGCCATTAACGTTCAGGGTTATTATAGAGAAATGATTTGGTTTCCCGGTCATTTGGTTCATTTTTAAAATTTTGTTTATTTATTTGTTTGACACAACTTGTTTCCTCCTTTATTTGACAATTCCTTTAGGATAATTCCTCCCTTTGCTGATTTGCTTCTTTGTTTTTCATCTCTTCCTCATGGAATATTTTGTTGAGAATGTTCTGTAATGCTGGCTTTCTTTTTGTAAATTCTTTTAGCTTTTGTTTATCATGGAAGGATTTTATTTCATCGTCAAATTTGAAGGTAAGTTTTGCTGGGTATAAGATTCTTGGTTGGCATCCATTTTCTTTCAGGGCTTGAAAAATGTTGTTCCAGGCCCTTCTAGCTTTTAGGGTCTGGATTGAAAAATCTGCTGATATGCGTATTGGTTTCCCCCTGAATGTAATTTGGTTCTTTTCTCTCACAGCCTTTAAAATTCTGTCTTTATTTTGTATGTTAGGTATTTTCATTATAATGTGCCTTGGTGTGGGTCTGTTGTAATTTTGTGTATTTGGAGTCCTGTAAGCCTCTTGAACTTGATTTTCCATTTCATTCTTCAGATTTGGGAAATTTTCTGATATTATTTCATTGAATAGGTTGTTCATTCCTTTGGCTTGTTTCTCTAGGCCTTCCTCAATCCCAATAATTCTTAAATTTGGCCTTTTCATGATATCCCATAGTTCTTGTAGATTCTGTTCATGATTTCTTACCATCTTCTCTGTTTGTTCAGCTTTGTTTTCAAGGTTAAATATTTTGTCTTCAATGTCTGAGGTTCTGTCTTCCAGGTGTTCTATCCTATTGGATATGCTTTCTATGGAGTTCTTAATTTGGTTTATTGTTTCCTTCATGTCAAGGATTTCTGTTTGGTTTTTTTTCAATATCTCTAACTCTTTATTGAAATGATCTTTTGCTTCCTGTATTTGCTCTTTTAACTGTCGATTGGTGCGATCAATCAATGCTTGCATTTGCTCTTTCATCTCATCATTCAATGCTTGCATTTGCTCTTTCATCTCCTCGTTTGCTTCTCTGATCATTTTAATTATGTACATTCTGAACTCCTTTTCTGTCATTTCTTCTGCCATGCTGTCATTGGGTTTTATTGATGTAACATCTAGATTTGTTTGCAGCATTTTCTTTCCTTGTTTTCTCATGTTGTTCAGATATCAGTGGACCGCTGAGATATTGCAGATTTCCTCTGTTGATTTACAATGACCCTGAAGATTTCTATATATATCCCCTCTTAGCCTTCAGTAGGCTGAAGTCTTGGAGGAGGTTGATAATGCGGTGCTCCACAAGGAAGCTGCCTCTCTAGGAGTGGTGGCCTTCAGGTGGGGTATATTCCCTGCTAGTGGGCAGAGGTGCCTCCACTTGTTGACCAATGGTCATCCAAAGGGGACCTAGGCTGTGGGCTGAGGCAAGGCCTGTTTGGGCCTGAGCCTCTGGTTTTACCGTCCTTGTGGGAAACCTCACCCAGCAGGGAAGACTCACCCGGTGGGGAGGTCTCGCTGGTCAGTTTCCTCCTAGAGGTTCCCCTCAATTTACATCTACTGCCTGGGCTGGGCTGCCTTCCTCTGCAAAGTTTCCAGGGGCCCGGCCCTACCTCCTGGGCCTGGGAGCCTCACCCTTCGCAGATGAATCTCCTTAGGCTGCCCCTCCTCAGAGAATTTGCCCATAGGCCTGGAACCTTCGCTCCGCCCTAAGCCTGTCTCTGTGCGGCTCTTCCACCCAGAAGCCTCCTAGATCCTGGGACCCTGTTCTGCACCTAATCGCCTGGCTGCGTGGCCCCTCCTCTGAGCAGCCACCTGTGGCCCCGAACAATCGCTCTGAGTCCCAGAGACCCGCCACAGGCCTCTTCCTCCAGACAGCCGCCCAGTATGCCGGTGCGGTCACTAGGAGTCCAAGAAACTCACTTCGTGCCTCCTCCTCCCACCAACCACCCGTAGCCCGGGGCAATCAATCACTCCGAGTCGAAGTGACCCTGCCCGTTCCTCCTCCTTCTCCAGATAACCCCCCGGGTGTTCAGGAGCAGTCCCTCTGAGTGGCTCTGAATCCACGTGACCCGCTGCACGGGTCCTCTGGGCACCACCCGGAGCTCTGGTGTGGTCCCTCAAGACCAAGCGTCCCACCACGCTTCTCCTCCAGGCAGCCCCCCTGTGTTCAGGAGCTGTCACTTTAAGACCAAACAACTCACCACTCGCCTTCTCCTCTGAGCAGCCGCCTGGAGCGCTAATGCAGTCACTGCGAGTCCAAAGGACCCGCCGCGCTCCTTCTCCTCCTTCTCCTACTCCTCCGGGCAGGCCCCGGGGTTCAGAAGTGGTCAGGGTCCAAACAGCTCGCCACGCAGCCCCTTCTCTGGCAACCGCCTGTAGTTCCCGTATAGTCACCCGAATCCAAGCGGCCGCTCCTCTTCCTCCTCGTCCTCAGGGCAGGCCCCGGGGTTCAGAAGCGTCGTTCTGATTCCAAACAGCTCGCCGCGCGGCTTCTCCTCTGGCAACCGCCTGCAGCTCTGGCGCAGTCTCTCCGAATCCAAGTGGCCACGCTCCTCTTCTCCTCCTCAGGGCAGGCCCCGGTGTCCTGAGTCCACACAGTTCTCCTCGCCACTCCTCCCCCGGGCAGCCGCCGGAGCCCCAGTGGCTGCTCCGAGTCCCAGCGCTGTGCCAAGCGGCCTCCTCTATGGCGCTCCAGCGGGGGGAGGGGCGTCTCGCCGGCAGTTCTACTTCACAAAGTTTCCTGCGTTCCGGGACCCCCGTCCCATCCGGGATGCCCCCCCAGGGGGTGAGAGTCACCCGGCTACTTTGAGTTGGTCCCAAGCGTCTCAATATCTCCTCTCTTGAATCCTGAGTTCTGGAGCAACACGTAATGCCCTAAGTTTCTTTGATATTGTCAGATGGATGGATGGATGGATGGATGGATGGATGGATGGATGGATGAATGGATGGATGGTTGGTCTGATTTGATCATTCACTATTGGCTTGGACATGGCAATAGTGTTTTAGTGTGTGTGTAGTAGGCGTTACTGGGGATCAAACCCAAGGGTGCTTTACCACTGAGTTACATCCCCAGCTCTTTTTCTTTTAAATTATGAGACAGGGTCTCCCTGAGTTGCTGAGGCTGGCCTTTATCTTGCCATCCTTTTGTCTCAGCCTCCTGAGTCTCTGGAATTGCAGGTGTACACCACCACACTGAGGCAAACTTTTATGTGGTTTGTATGATTGGTTAGGAGTGACTAATTTCCCCCATGCTTCTAGGTTCTGATTTGCTCCCCCCTTTTTTTTAAACCTCTAAATCCTGAATACCTATAATGGTGGCATCAGGCAATAACTAAACAAGAGAAGCAAATAGATGAGCTTATGTTAGAAGCACACAGTAATCAAGTTGCCTGGCTGTGCCAAAATTTCCTCCTGGCTGCAAATTAATCCAACATTGCAGTTTGTGGTTTCCAGACTGATTAAGCCATACAAATGGAATCATCTGTTCTTTTCCAGTCTTCAAACTTATTCCTTCACAAGGACCCAAAGGGAGGTTGTCCCCAGACGTCAAATTACAGCAATCAATACACCAGGAGCAGTGTGGCTCATCAGAAACGGAGGCACAGGCATTTTGCTAAAAGAAACAATGATCGAACAATGGTTAACTATTATGGGTTCAGAGAATCCAGGTGTTTATTAGAGGTCAAGAAAGTGGAACTCTTCACAGCCAAGTTCTAAACTATCTCTTGGCCCTCAAATCCACTCTTTCCTGTGATTCCCATCTAGGTGAATGGTTTCCCAAGCCAGAATTTTGAGGGTAATACTCAGTGTCTTCTTCCCTTTCTTCTCTGTCAGCCCCAACATTAACTTGGTGATTGAGACCTATAATTTCAACTTTCTTAATACTTCGATAATCTTTCCAGTGTCACAGATTTACCTAAAGACCCCATTGGACTTCAACTCCCCTTGTCCCCTTATTTGTTCTCTACTTAACAACTAGAATGACCTTTCTTAAATTGCTGTCTGATTATGCCTGTCCTCTGCTTAAAATATTTTGCATCTCTGAATTGTCTGTAGACAACTAATCCAACAAAGGAATTTTGTACAGTGCTCCGGGGCTTGGTAAATATTGAAGTGGATTGACTTCACAAAAACATGGTGCAATAGTGGTCTGTCTCAACTGACATGTAATCAATTTCCAGAAAGTTGTACAAAGTATAGAAGATACTCAATATAAGTTATTCAGTGGTGAATAAATAGACAATGTGGAGCACAGACAAGCACAGAATCTTCCAAGAGATCAAAGTTTAAATCTCAACTTTACCACTTTCTTACAACCTCAGGAAAGTTACTTAACATCCTTGGACTTCAATTTCCTTTGAAATGTGGTTACCAAATCCGACCTTAAGGGTTTGACATGAGGATTAAAAGAGACACTTAGAGGACTTAGCTGATGACTTCCTGGCACAGAAATGATTCAAACACTGACTATATTAGCAACGGAGAAATTGAGGGGCCAAATGGAACTTACCTATTAACCATCGCCTATACAGGGTAACTTACAAGGCAATTAGGGAGTCGTGACCTCTAACCTCTAAGACTGGAAGCCTTCATTAAACACTTCATCCCCATTCAGTCAGTCAAAGGGCATTTGCTGAGTGCTCATCATTTAATGGTAGTTCACCTTTTTTCAACAGGGTTAGGAAATCTTTCTCTCATATCAAAACAGATTTTACAATTTTAAAAGTTTAATTTACCAGGAATGGTGGTGCACGCCTGTCATCCCACCAGCTTGGGAGGCTGAGACACGAGGATCACAAGTTCAAAGTCAGCCTCAGCAATGGCCAGGCACTAAGCAACTCAGTGAGAGCCTGTCTCTAAATAAAATGCAAAAAAGGGCTGGGGATGTGGCTCAGTGGTTGAGTGCTTCTGAGTTCAATCCCTGGTACCAATGACAACAAAAAAAAAAGTTAATTTGATGTTTCCAGAGGAGAGATCAACACCAGTTGAAGTTAGCTCTACTTTAAGTAGAAATGAAATAAGGTAATTCTAGAAATTGCTGCCTAGTAGAATTTACCTTGTTGCGTCTCACCACCCAGAAAGGAAGCAATGACGGGAGAGTAGGGGTTTAGGGGCACGTGGTTCTATTAATAAGAAGTGTGGTGCAGTGGTCATACCCAGTTGATTGTGATCCTGCTGCCAGGTGGGAATGACACTCCTTAAGGAAAGGGAAGTCACGATTTTTTTCAATTATTTTAAGAATAGGACAAGAACTTGAAAGCTATTGGATCTATCCTTTCTATCTCTGGATGAGATAATCTTGAGCCCCTGGAAAGTGAAAAATTCTCCCCACACAAGGTAGTGGTCATTCTGAAATCAACACCACCCCCTTCTGAGGATTACACAGAACAACTGTTCATGCAACTCAGAATACTGAGATGGTTTTCTCCAAAATGCCATCTTCCCTGCATCTTTCCAATATGAGATGTGGATAGACTTCCGTTTCATTTCATAGCACACATTGTGGACACTGTGTCCCAGATTCTTGAGCTCAAGAAGTCTTATAACTCTGAGGTTATGAGGCCATAACCTAAACTAGATTCTAAATGAAATGGGGATTTCTATATCAGATCCTACTGAGACTCCAAAATATTTGGAGAGATTTATTACTTAGCATTTGGGAAAAGCACTCCAAGACCCTTGCACAAAAATGCCTTTACACTTTGGTTTTATTCACTCATTCATTTATCAAAACAATGCTTATTGGGTTCCTATTACGTACCCACTTTAGTTTCACATTTTTTCTTATGTGATTAATGTCTGATTTCCCCACTGGACTGTAAGATTTTACAAGGAAAGATCGATCCACCTATCTTTCTTGTCTTTTTCTTTATTGCTCTGAGTGCTATACTTATGTATCTTTGTTCCTCTAGGTCACGTAGCTCATTTCCTGATGCAGTGGAGGGGTTCAATAAAGGTTTAATAACAAATGAAAAGTATAAAGTGTGGGGGAGGAGATTCACAATAATTTTTCTGCTTTCTGCTATAGATTAAATTGATCCAAGTAAGTCAAAGAAATACACTGAGAGGTGGAGACATAGATAGAGACAGAGAGATGGAGAAGAGGAAGGAGAAAGTTAAGGATGAAGGAAAAAAACCTCCTCATAGCTGTGCTTCCTCGGATGTTCAAAGCAGCATGCATCATATCCCAACAGCCGACTAGACTGACTCATATTATTGATTATCTATGAAATAACTAGTGATCGTATTCACATTTGCAATTCATATCAGGATGTTTTCTTGGTCCATCCATCTGCCAGTCCCCAGATCAAATATCAGGTTCTCAGATAGGTCTCACACCTGCAAATTTAGTAGAAAAGCACAGGACTAGGTGAGCCAGTGCAGAGTGACTCGGACCATGAAGCTAGAGATTTCTCTGAAAGCTTGAGGCAGATGTCACTGTCAATGCCCACCTCCTCACTCGGCCCACAAAACCACAGGAGTCTCAATCTTCCTAAAGAGTAGCAGGTGTGAAGTTAAAAAGGTTTGGACAAGCATCTGGGAGGCTTTGAAGCTGATCTGAACTAACCGAGTCTTCCAAGGCCATAAATCTCCAACGAAAGCTT
This sequence comes from Sciurus vulgaris, assembly GCF_902686455.1. Lineage (NCBI taxonomy): Eukaryota > Metazoa > Chordata > Mammalia > Rodentia > Sciuridae > Sciurus > Sciurus vulgaris. The sequence continues at coordinate 119,146,743 of NC_136470.1, forward strand.
CCAAGAGTGACGCACTTCATTGTGGAGTATCTCTGAGCTTGGCTGCACGAGCCAAGAAAAGCACCAAAGTGTGAACTATCAAAATAATCCTTCCCTCCTGGGCACCTGTCAGTCTAGATATCGTGAGTGTAACATGTCAGGATTCTGGGTGCCTATTTACAACCATTGTACATGAAATGATCATTAAGTAGCCAGGATGGCGCCTTGAATGTGGTTTCTGTCTGATTTTTATTGAGTTGAGGAAGACCTTGTGAGCCAGGATATAATTGTAATTACTAACATCATAGTCACAGACCATGGGACTCCTGGATTTTCTATCCAGTGTTTCTCAGTGTCTAGAGACCACATGCATCTGAACTAGCAAATTTCTTACTTCAAAGGCAAATTCTTAGAAATAAATAAAATAAGTTTTTAATTTGTTGTTTTTAGATATACATGACAGTAGGGTGTATTTTGACATATTATGCATACATCAGGTGATATGTGAATGCTAACCCATAATGAGGAAGGATAGGGAGGGGAAGAGTAGAAGTTCATTCGTTCGATTAGACAAAGGGGAATGAAGGGAAGCGGGGTGGGGGATGGGAATAGGAAAGACCATAGACTGACTCAAACACAACTTTCCTATGCTCATGTATGAGTACACAACCTGTATTACTTCATATCATGTTCAACCTCAAGAATAGGATAAAGTAAAATTTTTTAAATGTAAATTCTTGCGACCCATCTGAGACAATTGAATCAGAATATCTGAATTCGGGCCTGGGAAGCTAAAATTTTGCAAGCTCTTCTTAGGCATACTACATTTCTAAGCCTCAAAATTTTGATTACTATTTCTCCAATGCAAGATAGTCATTTTCAGATGAGGGCTGAAGCCCAGAGAGGTGAGATAACCTGCCCAGGTTATTAACATCAAAGGTCACACGGGGACTTAAGCTTGGGCCTTCCCAGGTCTGTATTTCCTCTCCATAACTTTTTTTTTTTTTTTTGGTTCTGGGGATTGAACCCAGGGGTCCTCAACCACGGAGCCACATCTCTAGCCTCCAGCCCCTTTTATTTTGAGACAGGGTCAAAAGGACTGGGGATGGAGCTCAGTTGGTAGAGTGCTTGCCTCACATGTGCACAAGGCCCTGGGTTCAATCTCCAGCAACAAATATTAAAAAAAAAAAAAAAAACAACAAAAAAAGGACTAGGAATGTGGCTCAGTGGAAAAAGCACCCTGGGTTCAATTCCTGGTACGAAGTGGATTGTTTATGAAGTCGATGGTGGCCTAGAAGGGTCATATGCTCTGCTTGTGATAGCTACCCATACCTTCTCCAAGTTCTGTGTGGCCAGAACAACTACTGGAATCATTTTGGAGGGGAACATGGAAAGTCTGACTTATTAATGTGAGTTTCTTCTGTGTGAACACTGAGACTGCCATGTGATACTCTAACATGGTTGCCTATAGAAATTGGGGCCCTGTGATTAGGTGAGGGGTCTTCTTTGAAGTGTGAGGAACATTATTTCAAGTATCCCTCATGGAATAGAAATCACGTCCTTAGAGTTGTGAAAGAGAGGATTCTGTACCTCTGTATGGACGTCTCTCTGTGAGGCTTAGACTAGGATGGCAAAGGCATCATCGTTCACCCCCCACACACTAACTCTTGCCCGTCTTGTTATCTTTGTCCATGGCAGACATCATCAATCAAGCACAGTCGTTCCTCACTGATAAAACCTTAGCCTCTTCATTCCAGCATTCCAATCACTGTCTATTGATCAGAGCTGGAATAAAAATTAATACTGATTTCATGCTGTTGTTCTCAATTCTGATGCGTCAGGATGCATGCATGTTTGTGAAGGACAGTGACCGCGGTATGGGTGCGGGGTGGGGTGGGGGGGCGCCGCCATCATCTCATGCACTGGGTCAGAGCTGCAAGTGTGGAGAGTGAGCCTTATCTCTCAAATCAGATCATCTTAGCTCCCTACGACCTTTGGGTTTATTTTCTTTGTTCTCCCTAGTCTTCTAGTGATATTTGGTTTGAATGGTCTGGTCTTGTCACAGCTGGGCCACCGAGTACCTAGAAGAGTCTATGGTTGGGTCAGAGTTAACTGAGAAACTGGGTTACCTTGAAAACAAAGTACAGTGACTGCTAATTAGGAAGTCTAGGTCCTATGGTTCAGCAGCTCTCTCTTGCTGCAAAATTCTTCCTCCTACTGATGATGTTAGTGATCTTGAGTGCTATTTTATTAAAGAAGGCAGCTTTCCTTTTTGCCACTTTGCTACTACTATTAAGAACTCATAATGAGACAGCCGGAAACTACTTCATTCACAGAAATTTCCATCCTGGCTTTCTCTCACCTCCCTTTTTTTTAAAACAAAGCCATACATTTTCCATGGCAGGTCCTTTAAGTTTTATATGTTGCTAAAGTCACATGATCAGGAAGCAATTGCCAAAGTCACCTGATGATGACTCAAGGCCCCCATATCCCATGAACAAAATGCTGATGATTTCCTCAGCCCAAGTTTCTAAGACAGCCACAGGAATCTTGTCTTCTTTTCCTTCTGTCTTTACCTAGAAGCGTAGCTTTTAAGAGGCTCTATGCTGCTTTGATCTATGAAGTGCAGCAAATTGGCAATCATGGGCTTTGAGAAATGTTGTTCATATTTGCGAACAGTCACCTTGGCAGGCAGGTATGTGCTTTGTAAACTAAGTGTTCCTTTGACGTGTGACTCGAAAAGGAATCTGTAAGCAACCTTAGGCAGGTGCTCTTGGAAAGTTATAGTTTGGCATGTAATGTAGTTCAGATGAAAGATTTGAATACATAGTCATGGCTAAACAGACCATCGCTGTCCTCTTGTCTCTCTGGTCGTGTGCAAATCAATTGCTTGGCAGTTTCTTTGTTATCCCACTAATTGAGGGCATCCGATTGGTTCTTTTGGCCCTGAGTCAGATTCTTCTTTTTTTAAAATTTTTATTTATTTTTTAATTATTTTTTTATTTTGACAGACTGCATTTTGATTCATTGTACACAGATGGGGTACATCTTTTCATTTCTATGGTTGTGCACAATGTAGATTCATACCATTCATATAATCATACATGTACATTGGGTAATGATGTCTGTCTCATTCCATGATCTTTCATACCCCCGCCCCCTCCTCCCTCTCATTTTCTTCTACGTAATCTAAAGTTCCTCCATTCTTCTCTCACCCCAGACCCCCTCACTCCCATGATATATCATCATCCACTTATGAGGCAAAACATTCGGCTTTTGGTGTTTTGGGGATTGACTTATTTCACTTAGCATGATATTCTCCAATTCCATCCATTAATCTGCAAATGCCATAATATTCTTCTTCTTTATGACTGAATAATATTCCATTGTGTATACATACCACAGTTTCTTATCCATTCTTCTGTTGAAGGGCATACAGACTGCATTTTGATTCATTGTACACAAATGGGGTACAACTTTTCATTTCTATGGTTATACACGATGTAGATTCACACCAGTTGTGTAATCATACATGTACATAGGGTAATGATGTCTCTCATTCCATGATCTTTCATACCCCCGCCCCCCCCCCATTTCCCTCTACGTAATCTAAAGTTCCTCCATTCTTCTCTCACCCCACACTCCCACCCCCATTATGTATCATCATCAACTTATTAGGGAAAACATTCGGCCTTTAGGTTTTTGGGATTGGCTTACTTCACTTAGCATGATATTCTCCAATTCCATCCATTTACCTGCAAATGCCATAATTTTATTCTTCTTTTTGGCTGAATAATATTCCATTGTGTATATATACCACGGTTTCTTTATCCATTCATCTGTTGAAGGGCAACTAGGTTGGTTCCACAATCTAGCTATTGTGAATTGAGCTGCTATAAACATTGATGTGACTGCATCACTGTAGTATGCTGATTTTAAGTCCTTTGGGTATAAAGTGAGGAGTAGAATAACTGGGTCAAAAGATGGGTCCATTCCAAATTTAAGACAGGATTCTTAAAATTTTTTTCTTCAAAACCCAAGCATCATCCCAAACAAAAGCAAGGAGGGAATAAAGGCATACTGTTTAAAATTTATTTTTAACAGAAATATAACTATCAGTAAGCATTACTGGGTATATAGTCAAAGGAATTAAACTCAGTATGTTTAAGAGATATCTTCAGTCTTTTTTCTTTTTGATACTGGAGATTTAACTCTAAGCACTCAACCACTGAACCACATCCCCAGCCATTTCATATTTTTTATTTTTATTTTGAGACAGGGTCCACTAAGTTGCTTAGGGTCTTGCTAAGTTGCCGAGGCTGGCCTTGAATTTGAGATCCTCCTGCCTCCACCTCCTGAACCTCTGGGATTACAGGTGTGCACCACTGCGTCTGGCACATCTGTAGTCTTATGTTTATCGCAGCACTATTCACAATTGCCAAGACATAAAATCAACCAAGGTATCCATCAATGAATGATGGATAAAGAGAATATAAGATGTATATTGTGTCTACTAAAAATAAAAATACCATATAGAATACCAAATAGCAGGATAGAAGATACAGAGATAAACCCACATAAATACAGTTATCTCATACTAGACAAAGGAGCCAAAAAAATACAGTGGAGAAAAGATAGCCTTCTTAACAGGTGGGGCTGGGAAAACTGGAAATCCATGTGCAGTAAAATGAAATTAAACCCCTATCTCTCACCCTTCACAAAACTCAACTCAAAATGGATCGAGGACTTAGGAATTAGACCAGAGACCCTGCACCAAACAGAAGACAATGTAGGCCTGAATCTTCATCATGTTGGCTTAGGATCTGACTTCCTTAACAAGTCTCCCAAAGCACAAGAAATGAAATCAAGAATCAATAAATGGGATGGATTCAAACTAAAAAGTTTTTCTTAGCAAAGGATACAATCAATAATGTGAAAAGAGAGCCTACAGAGTGGGAGAAAATCTTTTTCACCCACACTTCAGATAGAACACTTATCTCCAAAATTTATAAAGAACTTAAAAAACTTTACACCAAAAATATAAAGAACCCAATCAATAAATGGGCCAAGGAAATGGGCAGGCACTTCACAGAAGAAGATATACAGGTGATCAACAAATATGTGAAAAAGTGTTCAACATCTCTAGTAATTAGAGAAATGCAAATTAAAACAACTCTTAAGACTTCATTTTACTCCAATTAGAATGGCTATTATCAAGTACACAATAATAGATGTTGGTGCGAAGGTGGAGGAAAAGGCACACTCATACGTTGCTGGTGGAGTTGCAAATTAGTGCAACAACTCTGGAAAGCAGTATGAAGATTCCTCAGAAAACTTGGAATGGACCCACCTTTTGACCCAGTTATTCCACTCCTTGGCTTATAACCAAAGGACTTAAAATCAGCATACTACAGTAATGCAGTCACATCAATGTTTATAGCAGCTCAATTCACAATAGCTAGATTGTGGAACCAACCTAGTTGCCCTTCAACAGATGAATGGATAAAGAAACTGTGGTATATATACACAATGGAATATCATTCAGTCATAAAGAAGAATAATATTATGGCATTTGCAGATAAATGGATGGAATTGGAGAATATCATGCTAAGTGAAATAAGCCAATCCCAAAAAACCAAAGGATGAATGTTTTCCCTGATAAGTGAATGATGATATATCATGGGGATGGGGAGAAGAGGGCTGAGAGAAGAATGGAGGAACTTTAGATTACGTAGAGGGAAATGAGAGGGGGGAGGCAGAGGGGGTAAAATAGATGGTGGAATGAGACAGACATCATTACCCTATGTACATGTATAATTACATGAATGGTATGAATCTACATTGTGCACAACCATAGAAATGAAAAGTTGTACCCCATTTGTGTACAATGAATCAAAATGCAGTCTGTAAAAATAAATAAAAAATGCATTTTCAATTGCATAACAACTGTTCTATCTGAATAACCTACTTGTACCTTGAAATCAGCATGAGCAAACCCAAATTTATTACTTTGGCTCCAAAATCAGCAATCCTGTTGATTTGCATATTTTAATTAATGGCACTTGTAGTATTTGACTTTTCTGGAATTAAATCTCTGATATATCTTTGAAAAAAATCAAAAATATATTTAAAAAGAAAATTTAAAATGTATTTAAAATGAAAAAATATTTTTAAAAAGAAACATGTAATTCATTTTCCAAAATTTTTTTTTGGTTTTGAACTTAAGGGTTTGGTGAATTGGCATTGGACTGGCTGACCTGGTGCTTTTTTGATTCCTCCCTATCCCAGCCTGGAGAAACATGGATTCACTTTTGTTCAAAAGGGTAGTCTTTGGGATTTTATTGTTTTCATTCCAGGGAAGTTGGCATAAGGTGGATCAAAGGGGAAAAGAATAAAAGAGAACCTTCCTATGAAGGTGTAGAATCTATTTGATCCATGTCTGTACATAATTGCTACCATTTTCTATTCTTTCAGCCTAACATTTGTTCTTGGCATGTGCAAGGCAGGCTGAGAGGAACCGTGCTATCTATGAGAGAGTTTATATACATAGTCACCCCCCTCAAGAAGCTACCATCTAGTAGAGAAGACAAACATATACTTAGTCCTAAAATGGAGGTGGAGTTGTGTGAGAACTCCTTAGGAATTGCAGAGAAAAGTTTGAGTGAAATTAAAGGAGAGGGGTATGTCCTCATTAGACACAAGCACAGGAAGTATTTTTTATTTGTCCCTAACTTTTGCTGGGAAGAAAGCATTTGTTTAACTAATATTTGATGAATGCAATTGAGAGGGAATATAGGTGGCTTCCTGGAGGAAGTCATTTTTGGAAGGGGATGTGAAAGGAAGTGTGGAGTAAACTCCACACTTGATAGAGAGGAAGCAGGAGAAAGTTCTGTGTAGGAAACTGAAGGAACTTGGGAGGAACTTAGGGGGTGGTGGTGGTGGGGTAGCCTGTCAGAGGACAAGGGAAGGACAAAGAAGAGGGAAAAAGAATCAATGTACATTGACGGCATTCATCTGGGCTTCTTCCTAGATTTGACTCCCAGTCAGATAACTAGAAATATAATTCTATTCCCATCCTGAAGTAACCAGAGGTAGGATACAGCCTCTTGTTCCCAAGTTATGGGGATACTGCATTGTTCTCATGTGTAATGGAGACTCCCTGAGCTTCTAAAGCTCACTCATCTTAGGTCAGTGTCTCAGTATTAGCATGCACACAAATCACCCAGAGTGTTTCTCAAAACACAGATTTCTGGGTTCCCCCCACAAAGCCTTTGATACAGCAAGTTTGGGGTAAGGTCTGAGCATCTACATTTCTAACAAGTTCTAAAGTGATAATGAAGCTTTAGTCCTGAGAGCATAGTTTGAGAATGTTTTCACTATTTCCCAAGACATGGAGAAATCAAATGTCATAAGTTGGTAGTGATGAGCAGAGCTTTTAAAAATGTTTATTGAAGGCAGCTGTTTCAAAGATACTGGTGTTAAGTGATATAAGACCCCTGGAATAAAATGTCATTAATTTTCCAATATATAAGTGATTATGTTCTTCATGTCCCATTTGTTAATCAGGTGTTTGGGACTCAGAATATTATTTTCCTGAGAGCAACAATGTGTAAATAGAATTTAGGCCTCCAGTCCACCACAAAAGCCCAGGTCATCTTGAATATATTCAAAGCTCAGTTCTGCAATAGATAGTCACAGAAAACAACACCACGGCAGTACCACTAGTTAAATCAAATATAGTCTTGAAAGTGAGTACTTCACTCTGTTCAACAGACGATCCTTAGAACTTATATGACTACTAAATTTTTTATCAATTTAATTGAATTTTAACACATTAGGAATCCATTAACTAAATGACCCTTAATCAAAGAGTGTAGAATAGCATAGAATGAATTATATAATAATGAAATGGTACATCAATGAGTTCTTAAAACATTCATGTTTATGAAAATGCAAGGACAAAGATGTTCACATCAGTATTATTTGTAATATACCCAAATTAGATACATCAAAATTTTCAATAGCAACATGAATAATATGATTTATTTGGACAATGAAATGAATTGCTGTTGCTCAGTAATGAAAATGAATGGCACATAGCAACATGAGTAATAAACATGATATCACAAAAAGCTCTATGTATTTTTAAGTAAGAATTTGTTTTATAGATCACGTTTGCTATATTTCACAGGAAATTTGGGTCACATAGGCATCTCAGGCTCTGTTGTGGCACTGACATTGAGCCCTTTTCTGGACAAGAGGCTTCAGAGTGTGTTTCCCCCACCATCCCCTTCTGAGCGGTTGTCTCCACCTACGTCACCATATGGTGCATCACACCCATACTCCCTGGACTGCAGATGAAGACAAGTAGTGGGCGGCTTGTCTAAGGACAACCAAACTGAAGGATGGATGGAGTCTATGAGGTGACTCCATGTCATGGACAATGGAGATCAAATGGGCAAACGTGAGACAAAGAAAAAGAATAAAATAGTTGGTTGCAGACATAGGAGCTTGAAGGGCACAGGGAGAACAGCTGAGTTGTCATCATGGTGAAGCATGAGAAAAAAGCAGAAATGCCTGCTGTTTAGGAGGTTGACCAGATGGCCCAGTTGCCAGGGTAGCCCTGATTTGTGAATGTTTCTTAGGGTCTTGGACTGCTTAGCAAGTTCTGTGAAGACCTGGCTGTTTAGCTGTTCCTGGAATCTTGGCAGTGTGGCAAAATTCCCATTTTCGCCTTTTTCAGGTGAATTTTTACATAACATTCCCAAACTCGAAGTAACCCAAATTTCTTTTAATAGAAATAGCTTGACCAACACAAATTCCCATGTAAAGTCCCCTGTGGCAGATTTGACACACAGTTGATGCTGCTGAGTGTCTTTATTTGCCAGTCTTCATTTCAGGTCTCTGTATACTCAGGGTCATTGTTCAGAATTGCAGAATTGGGATAGTACTTCTCTCCTTCCCCTTCTGATCCCTCTCAACAGATGGATCAGTCAGGTAAAAGCTGCACAACTTTGAATTTGTCAGAACTGAAGGCGCATAAAAATGCAAGGAATTAAGGAACAGACAGAACATAAAAGAGAAAGAAAGAGTGAGAGAGTCAGGGAGATCAGCTCTCACCACAAAGAAAAGTGTGAAACCTTTGATGAGCTACATCTATAAATAATTAGTTTTGCCAACTTCAGTAAGGCTTTGGACAAATTGTCCAGGTCCATCAGGAATATTGAGGGCTAGGGATGTGCTGCCAACAAGCTCAGCTGTAACATAAGCTAGAGGTCAGTGAGTTTCAGATAGCCTGTGCTTCTGTGTTGTAGATTTATGGAGTCTGAACACTATTTGAATGAATGCCCCAAGGAGGCTGGTATTCTTAGATTCATTAAATGGGAATTTATCATGCTTTGTCTCAAGTTGATTATAGAAATCTTATATCTTATGCTCAATGGCAATTTTTAGATAGCTCCACCCTGGATCTCCTTAAAGATAAGAAAACTAGGGTTATAGAGGGAGAAATCATTTAACAAACACCACAAAACTTATTTGATTTTAAAAACTTGCTCTCTCTGCTTGTAGCTCAGAGTCAGCAAAAACTTCATCTTACTGACCTATTTAATCATGTATTTGTGGTGTCATTTATAATAGCTTCTGTGCTGACACATATCTCACTTGATCCTTTCAGTAACCTCTTCCTTTCAATAACCTCTTCTCAACAATCCAGGCAGATGGGCAGAAGTAGTTCCATTTTACCAAAAAAAAAAAAAAAGGCTAAAGCTCAGAAGGATGATACCACTATATTTGGAAAACTGGATACTCTGACTTCTAATTCATATGCCTTTCCAATGGATAATATATTTGTAAACAATTTGTAGACTAAAAATTGTAATAGATATGCTTGTATTTATCATAAACCACACCACATCCCCTGGAGTCTAGCAAAGTTCCACGTACTTTCAGTTCTGTGCACAGCACTTTATAACTACAGATATTCTCAGATTAAGTCAGAATTTCCAGTGGGTTATAAATAAGTTTCTTTTGAATGGTAGTAACTTTCTTTGGTTTCCTGTAAACCATTTTCTTCATGGAATCAAAGGTTTTCGTTCTGATTTTTTGCTTGATCATTGTGACCACTTTCTTTAAAGGCCTCTGCCTGACACCATCATTAACCCACCACTGTTCAAGCTGTTCATTCATTCATCTATTCAACATGTACATACACAACTTTCTGTGTAATCATTATGCACCAGATAACTGTGTTAAATACTCATGGTACACAGACAGTAAGGCATTGTACCTATTTTCCAGGAGCTTAAAATTTCATGTGTGCGGGGAAAGTGAGGTTGGGGTATGGGAGATATCACTCTGAAATTGGGTATCAGTTAAATCCTGGAATCTGGACTGTCAAGCTAAGTGAAATAAGCCAATCCCCCCAAAACCAAAGGTAGAATAACCTATGATATGTGGATGGTAACCCACAATAAGGGAGGGGGAGGAGAGGAATAAGAATTCAGTGAATTACACAAAGGGAAATGAAGGGAAGGGCAGGGATCGGAATAGGAAAGACAGCGGAATAAATCGGACAAACTTTCCTATATACACATATGAATATATATGTATATTCACAACAGTGAAACTCCACATTATATAAATCCACAAGACTGGGATCCCAAATAGAATAAGATATATTCCATGTTTGTATATAAATATACTAAAATAGATTCTACTGTCATGTATAACTCAAAAGAACAGATAAAAAATTAAAAAAGAGATAAATATTGGAGATGAAAAGGATTTCTCAATGGGGTGCACAAGAGGAGATATTGGATAACCAGGGTATGGGAGGGTGAGTGTCATTGTGGTTTGGGAGACACAGGCAGCACTAACAGCATGGAAAGGGACGATTCTGAAGATACATTTAACTCACTTTTAGAACTGATTTTTTAATTGACAAATAATAATTGGGTATTTTTATGGAGGTATAATGTGATATTTTGATCTATGCATAAATTGTAGAAAAATTCAATCAAGCTAATTAACTTATTCATCCCCTATGGTTTTTCTGTGGAAGAATGTTAAAAATCTATTCTTTTAGCAATTTGAAATGTATTATTATTAACAGTGGTCACCACGTACACAACACTTATTTCTTTGCTTACTATCCTATGTGCTTGAGAGAACTATATTAGTCCCTTAGTTTTCCACCTGCATGTTCTACAGTAACTGGGGCTTTTTACAGCACTTCTAAGATATTCTTGGAAAGAGAATGCAGTCATGGTAGAATATATTTTCTCTGCATCTGCTCCAGACTTCCAGGAACATGTTTTATTTCCACCAGAGATTAGGTGTTCAAGTCTGAGACATTTCTTAAAGACTTTTCCAGTGCATAAAATACACATCAAACCCATATATGTTCAGGAGGGTTCACCGTCGGGGTGGCAGGAAGCAGGAGCCCCTGTCCCTAAGGAAGAAAACACCATTGGCCTACAACCCCTGGCTGGTTGAACAATAGAGTGCTTATGTAACCCAGGGTTTAAGGACCATCTGCACTCAGAGCGATGTTAGTGTGGGGACAATGGAAATGTCTCATGGGAAGCATTATGATGTGAGCTTTGAGAAACAAACAGTGTGACCTAAACGAGAAGAAAATGTCGTGGATGAGGTTGTGAGGCGGTTGCCCATGGAAAGGGAGAAAAATGATCTAATGGAACAGGGAGTATGATTGCGAGAGACTAATGTTGGGGAAAGGGGTGTAATTGTAAGTACAATGGGGAGAGGAATTAAAGAGACCAGGGTAGAAGATCTTTGGAATGAACATTCCAAAATGTTTGGGAAAATCCTCTAGTCCCCACAATAGTGCACAAAGCCCTGCACTAGGTAGCCCACCATCCGCGCCTGACAGTGTCACTTACTGCCTGGTTACTCACTCTGTTCCTTACTCTTCCTTGTTTGGAATGTGTCTACCTTAGGGACTTTGTACTTGGGTTTGCTCTGCTTAAAACACCTTTCTCACAGATTTTGGCACGGCTGTTCCCTTCTCTCCTGATGTGTGCTAATATGACACTTTCTTAGGAGAACTTTTCCTGTCCACCCTATGGATAATCATTTTCTTATCTGCTCTCTTCATTTCTCTTGCCTGTTTATTTTTTTTTCATGAGAATTATCACCATCTTATACGCCAAAGAGTCTGCTTAATTATTTGGTTTTTGTAGGTTTCCCTTATCAGAATTAAAAAAAAAAAAAAATGAAGGGAGGATTTTTTTGTTATTGTTAACTGCTACATCCTCAGTGTTTAAAAATGTCTGAACTTAATAAATATGTTCAACAGAATTTTGTTGATGAAAGGAAGTAAGTGGGAAGGAAAGAAAGAAAGGAAAGAGAGGAAGAAAGGCTGTGAGTATTTTCACTTGGTAAGAAAGCTTGACAAGGGAAATGCATGGAACATTTTTGGAGCTGCTGATTTCTGCCTTCCTTCTTCCTAAGACCCCCCACTAAGGAGGAGCTTAATCTGTGGTTAATTTGCTCCTCTCCTCATTTCCCATTTGTGGGAGAGGTTGATAGGTTGTTGACTGGCAAAATGTCTACAAAGATGAAGGGAAGAAGGAATGAAGAGAAGGGGGACAAAGGGAAAGAAAGTGGGTGTTATAGGAAGAGTATTGCATATAATGTCTGCTTTTAAGACGCAGCTCTGCCACTCACTAGCAGTGTGACTTTAGCAAAGTCATTTCCTTTCTCTAGGTCTCAATCTCTTCAATTGTAAAAAGAGACCACGGATAGCCAATGTCAGGGAAGACTGTTATTGGGCACATAGGCTACTCCTATCCCTTTGCAGACTCAGCAGCACACATCAGTACTTCACAGGGCTCTTCCTCATTGAACTTGGACATGACCTCAGCACACTGCTCAACACGGCGGCCAGTGTAGTCCACTATACTGACTTGGAACTCTCACAGTGGAGTTGACATCACTGGATCCTTGGGTAGAGCATCTCAGCTCTCTTCCCATTTATTGAGCTTATTACATGTCAAAATATGGGGAGAAGGTATGAAGAATGAGACAGTACCTCAATGTTCATGGGAGTGGGGAGAAGAAAATCAGAGGAAAAACAGAATCAAAATCAGGTGAACTGGATGTGGGAAAAACACCCAAGCATTCTACAGACAGGTCAGCAAGATTCTCAGTACTAAAGCTTGCATGTGTTGTGAGGTTACTTCAAGGAGACAGCTGATAGGAGAGGACTGTAGTACAATGCATCTCAAACACAGTGCATCTGAATCAGCTAAGGCTTTTTAAAAATGGAGATTTCCGGGCCTCATTCCAAGAATTTCTGATTCAGTATATCTGGGATCGTGGCTTGAGAGTCTACATTTCTTACAGGTGCCAGGTGCTGCTGGTGATGACATGTTGGCACTTTGTCAGTGTCAGGAGTGGGAAGGGATAGAGAGAAAAGCATCACGGTGGTTTGGGCAAGAACTGTCTCCAGTAACCCCGAGTGGAGATCCTGATCATCACTCTGAATCTGCTACTACCACATTAAGAAGGAAAGGTGGGTTGGGACAGGGGTAAAGGAAGAGGAGAGGAAAACAGCATAAGATCAGCACTATCCCCAGAGTCTTTGGAACCTCTTAGAATCACTTTCCAATTCATGTGGAGTCTAAAATTACCAAAAAGGAAATGTACGTGGTCTTTAAAATCTAGCAATTCCCCCAGCAAATGTTAAATGTATGCATCACAATCACATACAGCACGTGGCTTGTGGCATGCAGTATGTATTCATGTGACGACCCTGCCGCAGGGAGACACACCTTGAAAGTGGTAACGGGAACTCTGGCCAGCGGGGGTCCCTGCCCAGGATCCACTTCTAAGATCACATGCTGGGTAGTACAATTGTCATGCTTCATCCCCCCCCCCCCCCAATGAGTCACTTCCTGAAATCACTTCCTAGAGCCATGGTTGACAGAGCTGTGGGAGAAGATGAGCTTTCTTTGTGTGGCCAGGTGCTCTGAGAAAGGGAAACCTCTGTGGACAGTTCCTTGGGAATGAGAAGGGGCTCCGCAGCAGGGAGGGCTCTGAAAGCCTGTGTGACTACAGGATGAAGCTGACCACTGTGGACAGGGAAGCTCCTGGCAGAGGGACTGACCAAGTGGTGTGGGTGGTCTTGCTATGATGTTTGCAGTCAGCCAACATCCCTCAGCCATGAGAACCACAACATGGCAGGTACTGTTGAAGAGACGTGAAGGGCAGAGAGCCAGAAGATGATTGACAATGATGGAACTCTAGTCTCTGTGCCTGCGGTGAAATGCACACAGAAGCCTATTCAATTCTCCAGTCTATGAACTCTTCATCTTACAGGTTCAGAGTAGCTAAGAAACTCGTTCAGATTCACTAGCCTGAAATACGTTCAAAGTGTGTTTAATTTCAAAGCTAATTTCTATTTTATCATGCCAGTCTTTCTCAACCTTGCCTGATAATAAGAATCTCTTGAGGTCGTTTGATTATTCATGTAGTTTACCAAGGCTCCTGCTGAGAGTTAGAAAATCAGAATTTCTAAATGAGGAGCCCAGGAATCTGCATGTTGAATAGACACAGTCTAGGTAGTTCTTACAATCGAATCGTTTAGGGAAACCCTGCAATCTATCTTATTGTCTTGACAAGTGGCAGGAGGTTGGAGAGGGAGGTGGGAGGGATGGAGAGACCAAGGGTAGGCTTGACTGTGATTGCAGGAGGAGTAACATCTTCAATCTTTGATCAGCATTTATGTCCAGAGTCCATAGTTGTAGAGTTCTGCCTCACCATAAAATTTTCCTCTTGGACAAAAGCAGTGAATGGCCATTCTGCCATGTTCCCTGGGGTGTGAGCAGCTCAGGAGAGTTTCAGCCAGGACCCGGATGCATGTGGTTATACTGCTCTGATTACATAATGTGTTGGAGATGATTTTCATAATACTCATAGGTGAAAAGAATTGCAAAAGAATTTCTGGGACAGCAGCCAACTATCATGTCCCTGTTTTCAGAACACAAACATTACTGTAATTGTTTGGCTGATTAAAAACATAATGATGATGATGTATTACGAGAAAGTGATTTAAAGAGATTTCTTGGAATAAGAAATTGTGTTAAAGGTTTTAAAGGTTTTAAATTGGCAAAATTGTGTGAGGGTAAATCCTGTTTCTTTCTGCACATTGGACCACTTTTCCTGAGCTCTTTGGGTCCTAGGTTACCTGCCCCTTCCAGATCAGATATACGCTCATGTTTTGGCCTTCAGTGAGGATAACATCTATGGTAGGCAGAATAATTACTTTTCAAGTACATCCCATTTCTTAAAATCCCTGGAACCTGTGAATATGTTACCTTACATGGCAAAATGGACTTTGCAGATGTGATTAAGTATCTTGAGATAGGAATATTATCCTGGATTATCCAAATGGCCCAGTATAAGCATAAGAGACCTTATAAGAGGGAGGTGGTAGGGTAGAGTCAGAGAAGTTGTCATGATAGGAGCCGAAGTCGGAATGACAGCTTGGGGGTTGGGGGGTGGTCAGAAGCTAAGGGCTTGGAAAACCTCCTAGATATGGAAGAGGAAAATAAATTTGATTTCTCCCTAGAGCCTCCAGAAGGAATGCAGCTCTGTTAATACTTACTTTAGCCTACAGAAGCTCACTTTGGATTCTGACCTCCAGAACTATAAGATAAATAAACACATACTATTTCAACCCACCAACTTTGTGATAATTTGTTACAGCAGCAATAGGCAACGCAAACATCATTACCAAGTGGCTTTGTTATTACCACTTTGTGGCCAAGTGGGATCTTTAGGAAGATCCAGTACGGGGTCTCATTAAGACTCAAAGTCAATGGTGTTGACCCTGAGTTAAAACTAGCACTGGGCAGATAAGCCCTAATTTATTCCCTTCCCTTCTTAATTTAAGGGCAAGGAGTTTCCGTTCCTTACAATTGCCAGTGAGAGTGTGTCATCTCTATGCCTTTCCTGTGGTTGCTTTCTCTCACCTCTCTTTAATCTGCCACTTCAGGTGTCTTCTAGGCCACTGTCCCTAAGAAATTGCCACTTTCATGGCTAGCTTCAGAGATCTTCCTGTTGACACTTCTAGTCTGTAAATCTTATTCTGAGGAAATGAGCATAAATATTTCATAGAAATTCTGTCCTTAAATGACACACGCCTTGGTGTCACATTCCAATATCTCCTTCCCTAACAGTAGTCACCAGACTTCTGCTGAGGCCTATGTCTCGTGATTCCATGTCCCAGAGAATGTTTTTTATTTGTAGCATTGGCCTGGCTGTGTTTTGGTTTCTGGCTTCACACTCTCAGGAAGCTCCTCTAACCTCACTTCTTTACTCTCCATTTTTGTTTGAGAGAGTACAGTCACGCCCTACAGAGAAGGTGATTTCACTTGCTCTACACACTTGGAAGAGTGGCAGCTTGAGTTTGCTCAGCTTGTGAATAAATTAGAACATCCATCGCCCATGCAGGACCTTAAGATTGTTATGCTATGAAACATATATCATGGATCTTGTCCTAAAGCGTGCCTCATTTGGAGGTCTTGACATACAGACATAAGCAGTTGTCAGCTGATCCATCGTAGCTGAGAGAGACTTAACAAATGGGGGCAGGTGACCAGTGTGGAACAGTTTAGGAACTCTCCATTTTGGATAAATCATTTGACATATGGAACTTGAATTCTTGGAATATATATGGTAATACCCATGGAAAGGGAGATGTTGGTTTGTATATGCAAGCAGATCAGCCGATTCTATAACATAAGGAGGCATAATTATGGGAAGGGGGACACTTTACAAGGCAGGTGAGAAGTGATTGTCTTCTGCACAGTGACAAGGGGGAGATGGTCTGCAATCCTCCAGGGGGTTTGCTTCTTTCCACAATGCTGAAGGTTCTCAGTCCCAGAACACAGATTCTCATTGTGGCTCAAGTTGGGTTGTGATTTGCTTACCACACTGACAGATGTCCGGAATAGACAGGAGGGTGCTACAAATCTTCCATAAACCCAGACCACGTGCTACACTTCATAGAGGACAATAGTTACAAGGATAGAGGAGAGACAGGTATTTAATGAAGACTCCAAAGAGTTAATGCAGTAATTCTCGGTCTGCAAAGTCTATAGAGTTCCTATTTCTACACTCTTGCCACATAATCATCTCTATTTTTATATCAGCTTTTTATGTCACTAAACTCTACTGTGAGGATATATTTAAACTTAAAAAATAAACCTGAACTTTTATTTTTATGCAGCAAGACAGATGGAGTGTGCTGCAATGAAACCTATCATAGGATGATGATTTTTGTTTAGGTTATAAAAAGTTGTGATGGCTACTGTGAATAAACAACTTTACAACTTCTCCCCACCCCACCCACCCCTCGAAAAAATCTCATGTGCAATTCTGGGCCATCAAGAGCTCCTCTTGCTGGGCTTGGGGCTATTAGCATTCACAGAGAATTTCTCAAAGCACTCCTCTAAAGGACAGTCATACTGCCCCTAACTTCAGCCCCTTCCTCCTCTAGCCTTCCCTCTTGAAATTGATTATGCCTTAAAAATGTATATACTCTGCTGAGTCAAGGCCCAAGTTATCCAAATTGTGCTACGGATGGGTGTGATCTGTGAGTGGACAGCACTGTAGTTATGGGTGTTTTAGAAAGGCCGTCTCTGTCCTCATTCCAGATCTACTGAACCAAAGCATTCCTTTGAAGACGATCCCCAGGTAATACGTCCATGCCCACTAAAGTTTCAGAGTCAGTGGTCTGGGATATCAGTTGGTTGAATTAGAAAGGCCTGTCTCCAATATTGAAATCTATTTGCTGAGCCTACTCATTCATATAACAGGTGATGACCATAAACTCTACATTCAGCACTGACCTCGGACCCCTGGATAAAAGGTAAAGAGGGTATAGCTATTTTTCTTTCCAGTTGCCCTGGCATTTGTTCAATCCTTTCCTCACTACCCTCCTTAATTTGGGGCACCTGGCTTTGTTTTACTCTGCTACAAAAGTCCTGCTGGGTTCGGCTGGTCAGTTTGGATTGCTGTTCCCTTTGTTCTGCTGTGAGTCCATCTGGATTTTCTAATTCTCATTGGAGACATCTTTCTGGCCTCTGCTACTTGTCTCGTATATCAAGTGTGTTGAGGCTGCTCCAACACCGGCTTTCTTCCCTGTGGCCATGTCCCATGGATACATCTGCCTTTGGAACAGAGTTTGTTTGCTCATGTCATGCACATTACCCTAGTTGCTTTTAAGATCTGTGTCCAGGTTTCTAGGAATTGTGGCTGCCCCTGGAGACTTCCAGAGTCATAACTTGGGGAGAAGTGACTTGTCCTTCATAGAGGAAAACAAAAGGCTTATTTCCTCACCACAAAAATATCCCCTTCCCCCAGAGCCTTCTTTTGTCCCTTCTTAATGGTCTCTTTTTAACAGCAGGTCAATGAGCCACACGTAGAATAACAAACAGCTGTGTTTCCTAGAAAGGTTGTTAACTTTCCATATTTTTCCCATTCTCTTTCATCAGTGATAGGACCTAGATACACATAATTCAACCCCAACACTAAATAGATTTAATTAAGTTGAGAAAATTAGAATTGAACCTGCAGATCTTCATGTGGAACTTTTTTTTTTTTAAAGAAAACAAACATCATTTGTGCTTTCTTAAATGAAGTAACATTTTCCCTTAGACTGAATTCATTTAAAACACACTCTTCCTCCCTACTTTACCTTATAGCACTCTATCATCTTATCTGATGCTGCAACAACTCTGAGGTTCATAGGGTGTGCCATTGTTACTTGGACTTCAGAGACACATTGCTTGTGCACAGAAGCTCATAAGAACATTCTTAAAACAGTGTCTTTGGCTTCTGGTCCTTACCCTCTACCTGCAGGAGTGGTCTAGTTAAAGATGATGTCCCATTCAATATGGTTTGCCATTTCTTTTCTGACAGGATTCTGACTGAAAAACTAATTATTAAGCCTCTCTCTGTCTCTTCACCTTGTGGGGATCTCATGTCTACTTGCTCTCAAATCTCCCCTTTCCTCCAACCACACAAAAAAGTGCATTGAACCCCCTCAAATCATTTAGGGGACCATGGAACCATAATTTTAAGAAACATTCAAATTCTATGGAATAAGAACATTCTATTCTTTATTTCCTTGTATCTCTTTCAATAAATGTTTATTAAGCCCTACGATGCATCAGAAATTATATTACCATATTGCATTGGCTCTATTAGTACTGATTGAAGGAAGCACCATTATTTCAGCTCTCCCAATGAAATTAAGAACATGCAAGATAGGGAGTTGTAACAAGAGTCTTCTGTGTTAGCCTCGGATTCCATGGAGTTACCCTCTGAGGGTATGAGTAAATGAGAAAAAGGCCTGCCATGCAGAGAGGAAGAGCAGGAAAAGGTACATAGCTCAATTCTGGCATTGATTGGAGGGAAAAAAAGAAAAATCTCTTATGAGAACTTGAGCTAAATCTGATATTCAGGGGTCCAGCCTGGATTCACAATAATAGGCACTCACAAAGCCTCAAGCTGAGAATTTAATTTTAAGGAGTCTCAGACTAGTCATTCCTTAGGTGAGTGGAAGAAACAAATGTAAATCCTTGGAAGAGTTTGATATGTTCCTCTGTTGACCAATATGGTAGGCCTTAGACACGTGGCTATTTACATTTAAAACAATGAAAATTAAATGCAATTTAAAATTCAAACATTTGGTTGCAACAGCCACATTTCCAGTGCTCAGGAGCCATCTATGGCTGGTGACGACCACGTTGGACAGAACAGACATAGATGTCCACTATTAGAAAGTGTCCTTCTGAATGACACCAACACAATAGTAACTGACTGATGACTGATTTCCAAGACATAAAAATGTGAACTAAATATGTGTTAGGGCCAATAAAATAAAGTAACACAAAGGTTGGGAGACAAAAGTTTCCCTTGAGGTCTTGGCAGATGTGAGAATCAGGCTGCCTGAGGGTCACCTGGGACTGAGTCAAGGCCTCCAGAAGTTCTCGAGTCATGTATTACTCTTCAGCTTTCTGAGCTGCTCCAGCTCTCAGGAGCCACTTGGGCTGAGAACTTTCTGTGTGTGACTAACTGGGGAATTAGCACAAAATCTCATTACTTGCATGACCTTCCAGGCCCCTTGTTCTGTGGAAATTAGAACTGAATGCAGAATGACACATTTTTCTGATATCTTTTTTCCACAACATGGCTACCTTTAACCTTTTGAAATTAAATTCATTTTTTATAATGTTACTGTGTAATCATTAGAGTAATATAATAATTTTCTGAGTCCCAACAGAAGATAGAACCAGTGGGAGATCCCCAAGTAAAAGCTTTTAAAGAGTGATTTTCCACGTCTCTAGCTTTCCCTCAGCCTCCATCCTTTGACATATCTCTGATGAGTTTTGGTTTTGATTAAGAGTTTGGTATATAATAGTTTTATGTGGGGAAATGTGTGGAGTTACAGTATGTCTAGAAGATTTAGCTCCTGTTTTGAGTTTGCAGGTTCAAAACTACAGAAAGACTTAACACAGAATTAAATTCAATGGTGGGATGTTTTACTTCAAGAGAAATTGCTTTGTGACTCTGTATAATTTTAACTGCTACTTGTTTCTCTCCTAGTCCAATGTATTGCCCTTCACAGAAAAACTAAAATTATTAACACTATTCTTTTTCTTCAGTTCATAATAAGGGATAATTGAAGAATGATCTCCATCATAAGTGTGTTTTAATGAAAGAATTGTCCCCATAATACTTACTAGTCCCTCGAATGTGATAAAGTATTGAAGCAGTAATATTTTGTATGTGAAAGAGGTGGGAGGGGTATTCGTGAGGCAAGAGGTTGTAAATGAATGGAAGAGTAATGGAAGGAGATCTTAGATTTATTGAGTGCTTACTAAGGGCAAGTTTGGTGGTATATGCTTTATATACAATTTTCACATTTTCTCATACGACTCTATGAGTGAGGAAATAAAAACTCAGAGAGGCTAACTACCTTGCCCACAGTCACTTAGTAACAGAGTCAGAATTTTGCCAACATTACTCTGCTAAAATTACTCTTGTCAAAGACCCCACAATGATAAATTCAATGGACAGTTGGCAGTCCTTATCTTGATGGGCCAAGCAGCAACATTTGATGTGTTTGATCATGCCCTCCTCCTTAATAGATGATCTATACACTTCTAGGGCATCAACACCATCTTGAACTTCTTCCAGTTTTACTAGACACATATGTTTCTATGATTGTTCCAACCATATCTCCTTGAACCCATAGTAAGGATGCTCTAGGTCTTAGTCTTTGAATACCTTTTCTTCTCCTGTGAAGCTCAGGTTTTCTCAATCTCAACATCACTGACATTTTGGCTCAGATAATTTTAGGTTGTGTGGGGTTATCCTCTGCATCCTAAGTATCTGGCAGCATCCTTAACATCTACCCACTTGATACAAAGTAGCACCCACCTCGGTTACCCCAGTTCAGAACCATAGTCTGTGGTGGTCTCATATAGCCAAGATTTCCCCAGATTCTGTCTTCAGTCCAGACCTGTCTCTTGAACTCTGGTTACTGTGGGTATTTGGGTCTCCTTTCAAGTCTTCTCTCCCAATCTTGCTTCACTGCAGTCTTCCCTATCTTAGTTCATGGCATCCTCACATTTCAGTTGTTCAGGCTAAAAATTCTCTTTCCCAAACTCCACATCCAATCCTTAAAATATGGCCACAACTCCATCCAATTCAATTCCAACTCAACATCATTATTTCTTAGTCTATTCCATCATCATTTCTTTCTTAAATTATTGCCACAGTCTCTTGTCTGGTTGGTCTCTTTGATTCGACCTTGGCCCCTGTATAACTTCATTCACCTTCCTACCTCACCCATTGTATATTTTCTTTAATAGTTGCTCAAATGGTGTGTGTAGGGGGAGGGGACAAGGTGACAATGATCATTAGAGCAAACTATTCCACCATCTTGATTTACCCCTTCTCCCTTGATGTCTAGCTACCCATTCTTCTCAAATATATAGGTAATCATTAAGAAAATTCACCTGTGATTAGGGCTAGGTTATAGAGCAAATCTCCAAAAAACCAAAGAATTAGTATAATGCAGACCACGTCCTATGGCCTACACTATTAAGCTCAAAATTAAAAAAAAAAAATCAACAAGATCTCCGAATACTCAACTTAATTTTTTTAAAAACAGGACAGAGCAAACCCAAAGGAAGTAGAAAGAAGGAAAAAATTGTCAGATGCTTTTAGTTCACTTCCTCTTTTGTAACACTATTTTTTTCAGAGACACAGATTTATTTAGGAAAGCAGATACACATCAAGGAAGAACGAGGGCCATCTCCATAGGGAGAGATAGCCTATAACATTATTTTTAATGTTAATGCACTCAATGTTTAACTCTATTATTGTAGTTATTATTCACTTATGATGATCATTCACTTATAAATATGAAAACACATAATTATTTCCACAGAAAAAAATTAAAAATAGAATTGTGAGGCTAAAAAATTTTGCTCATGCTTAAGGGCTTTGATATATTTGGGGATTAGGATGGTTAGTCATACTGACTTCAATTTGTGTTGAGATTATTCCCCAAGCCTAGGTAAATTTAAGAAGGATTTACTCCTATCCTTGGTCTCCCTCTTCTTGTGGTGTAACAATGCATCCTCAGTATCAAGATGCAAATTTATGCCTTGGATACTGGAAACATTTAGTATCTCATGAACTCCGTATACACTGAGCACTCCTTAACTGACTTACTGCTGTCAGAATATAGAAATGCCAAGATTGGCAAACAGTTGGCCAAAACTTTATCAATAGAAAATCTAGATGAGAAAGAGTTCTTTACTTTGAAACATTTCCCCAGATATAGCTGTCAGAATCAATGAAGAAAGTAAGTAATCATATTCACTTATTATCGCAAACCAATTTTGTAGCACTTCAGTCAGCAAAACAATTCTCAGGACAATTAAACCTGAGTCTGCAGTGATGGGGTCAGTAATATTTGCTAATTTCACAGTCAGTTCTTATTTGCTTACCTCCATTCTTGAGGTGAATATTTTAGATGGGGTAAATATTATTACCTCTGTGTTAAGCCTACTCAGACCTTTAATACTGCTTTTCTTGAGCCCAGTAATACTTTTTTCTGGAAGTGAGAATAGGAAAGAGAAGGTAAAGGTGAAACAATGTGCTTTCTGAATTTCATGACTCTATGAGAAACTGAGAACCCTAGCTCAGTTTTAAAAGAGACTATTTTTGAGTTTTGTGTCATGGCTTTGTAAACTGAAATCATCCAAAGTGAAGAGTAAGGGGAGTTGGCATCCTTTCTCTTGGTCTAGAAAATTCCTGGACACTTAGAAATATCTGGAAAAATCAACTGACAACAATCAAATGATACTCAGATTTGGTTACATATAAGCTTTTAAGATTCAAATTATTTTATTGGTAGGTTATTTTTTGAAAAACTTGATAATGAGAACTCTTCAAAAAGTGACTTATTGTTTAGTCATAAAAAGAAAAAAAAGAATTTCTGTTTTTGGAATACTCTTGTATGATTTCTCTTGAAGAACTGTTATCTGTATATTCCATGATTTCTCTCACATTAGGATCCAGTAACCTTTTCTTCCCATTTAAAGTGGATTATTGAAGAACCGAAGTTGTCAAATGTCTAAGAAAGCCTGCTGGTCTTAGAATGACCTGCAACCTTCATGAACAGAGGTCTCCTCCTAACTTTGTTAAACTATCCTCATAATTGATTCAGACACAATTACTTTTGGACTAGCTCCCAAAGTACCCCAATCAATTTTAGAAAACCTGTTCTAGACCACCATCTTTTAACTTCTCTAAATATTCTTCTAAAGTGTACAAACACCTTTTCACTGAATGAATTGTTGTGTAAGATATTAGATCAATATATTTAGACCTGTGTTATCTAGTGGTAGCCACTAGCCACATGTAAGTTTAAATGCTATTTAAATGTGAACTCATTAAAATTAAATACAATTTAAAACTCTGTTCCTGATGGTAGAGTGAAACAGACATCATTACCTCATGTACTTATCTGACCGCATGACCAATGTGATCCTACAATATGTATAATCATTGCATTCTACTGTCATGTACAACAAATTAGAACAAATAAAAAATATTTTAAAAACCCTATTTCTGTCTTATCACTAGCCAACAAGTACTCAGTCCCAACACCTGTCTAGTGGCTACCCTACTGGACAGAACCAATACTGAACATTCTGTAGAATGCACAAAAGGACATTACAGATAGTTCTACTGGGAAGTGTTTCCCATCAATCTGATATCATGCAAAAAGAGTAAATCGTATCACAAACCCTATGATATTTGAGGGTATTATGTATTTATAACCCTAGGATAGTCAAAATCTTATTTGAATTTGGGTAGAAAACACAAATATCTTGGAAGACCAGAAAGGTAGTATGCATACGCAAAGCATCCCATTGTAAGATTATAAAGAAACTTTATGCCCCCTTTGCATTGGAGTATATAATAAATATGTAACATCCAGAGAAATACCTGCCTGCATCTGGCAGTATCTCTCCTGGATCCTGCATTTTTAAGTCAGGCCTGTGACAACATTCGGCTTTACTTAAATAAAACCTTGGACCTTGAAAAGTGTTAGTTTTCCTTGTCTTCCTGGTAAAACAAAAGACTTGAAATTCAAACCTACTTGTGAAATCCCCAAAAACAATTTCATGCATTAGTGGCCATTTAATGGCTGCATGAAATCAAGGTATACAACTGTGGCATTGTCTGTCCAATTGATTCTCAAACATTAGCACACATAAAATTATGGGGAGGCCTGAATTCCTGCTTTTAGGTGTGGGATAGAGCATGAAATGTTATATTTCTACCAAGTTCCTAGGTGATGCTGATACTGCTAGTTAGAGGACTGAGAAATACTAGTGTATGTAATTGCTATTAGTTCTTTTCAATGTAGGCCATTTTCTGTGCCTGGTTTTTAGATGTGAATCTTATTTATGCTCTTGGGAGAACAAGCCATCCTGGCAAGCAGTAAAAGATCCCAAAGTCAGTTTCATCCTCTGGGTCTTAGGAGAATAGAAGAGGCCTTAAGGATACTATGGAGTCTGGACAAAATTATCAGGAGTCAGCAGAGTATAATCACGGAAGGTAAAGGAAAGCTGGGCACAATCTAAAGGCTTGATGGCTTTCCAATAACGAGCAGGAGTAAAGAAACAGCAAGTCATTTTTCTAGCTTTCGATAACTCAATTGCAATCAACAAAAGACAGTTTTCAGGTAAGGAAGAAGAGACCCAGAACAACATTAACAGGAAAACCTCTGATGAATTGAGATTGGGATTGATTGCCACGAGAGATGGTGGAGGTGCCAAATAATGTCTGCTTAGAGGAGAAAATGGGAAAGCTGGAAGACTGAAATCATTCTGGGGAGAAGTTCTCCAGGCTGACAGGACAAAACATGTAGTAAATTATATTTCTGTTATTGCCTCTATCCATCTGTGTTGTCTAGATGAATATTGAACCTACCCTGAAATGGCACTAGGCCTTCAGAACTAAGAGCTGGAGTTATCTCTTCAGGAGTCCTCTTGGTTACGATTACAATTAACACCTCCTCATCTTTGAGATTGAGCCATTTATTCTTGGAAACCCTGAGACTCATTTTAGGAGTGGCAGGTGCTTCAGAGAACACACTTGTATTTCACTTCATTGGTGTCTGGCCCACAAAGCATCTTAATGAATGATCTATCATTTGGTCTATTCCAAGGAACTTAGCTCCAGCTTCTTTATTATTTACTACATGCTGAATATGTAGCCTGCCTTTCCCCTTTAATCCTTAACATTCTAGGATGTGGGAACTCTTTATATCCATTTTATTAATGATGGTGATCCAGAGAAGTATCTTCCCTAGAGTCACATGAGTTTTAAAAGATTCAGTTTCAAGTATTCAGTCTTTAAAGTATACAATAAATTCAGTTTTCATTCTTTGAAGTCTCAATTTTGTGGCACATGTCTGCCTACCTAACTCTGGGACCTTGACTCTAAAGAAAGCACTTTTGAGACCACAGATTCATAACAGAAATCCAAAATGATTTTTAGACTTTCTTACTGACTTTAAAAAAAAAAATGTCATTGAGAGGTGGGAGGGGGCGGGCATTGCCATTGTAAATTGTAGGTTGTACAATTTAAGCACAGAAAAGATTTTTTTTTTTTTTTTTTTCAGAATCGTGAGAGGAACTCACATCTTGACCTTGGAGAGGGACTCAGGTAACTCAAGGATCTGCCCCAAAAGGACTTTCTTTCCAACAGTTGCAGGGGATCCAATTTCTGATGCAAGGGTTACTTTGCACAGAAAGTGGTTAGAATCTCACTATATGTGACTCATTCTGGACACAAACTCTAAGAAAAGGTGACAAACTATAAACAAATAGGAGAAAACTAATAGGGAATTTGTCATTGCATATCAGTCTAGGGTACTGAAGGGTTCGGTTATATTTCTCAAAACATACAATACTCCAAAAGGAAATGCTCTACAAGGCATTTTTTCCCCTTTTCATATCAACATATTTCTTACTGTAAAGTGAATCAAAAGGAAAATAAATTTTTTTTGATAACTTTCACACTGCAACCACCTATTTCATTAAACAAAGAAAATTCTTTCCTTTACATATTACCATAGCAGAAAACCTCACAGGGTCAAATTCTGTCCTAGGAAACCTCCTCTGAAAACCTCTTCCACATCTCCCAGGTCCAACAGAGGTCACAGGGCTAAATTTAGAGATTCCTCCTGAAGGTAGTCATAGTGGATACACTAGGAACCCATCTCAACCCTGGGACATTACTAATCTTTGAAATTTTCATTGGCAATTTGGAGCCAAAGTTAATGGATGGATTGAACAAAAAGACACACATGAGTACGTCAGGATGGAGAAAGTGATGGGCAGCCACCTGAGTACCATCTCTGGGCTCCATTGCTGCTTAGCAATATCTTTGTTACCTTGGAAATCATCGTTGAAGATGCAGAGCTTTGGTACACAGATGGCAGGTGCCTAAAAGATACTCAGTTAGTTGCTTAAACATTTAAAATGGAGATGGTTGTCAAATTCTGGTTTTGATCCCCGATTACAATTTCTTCATGTAGATGACTGAGGCTGTTTTAGATGTGTTAGATGAATGAGAGAACGAATGGATGAATGAGAGAATGAATAAATGAATGAAACAACCCTGTGAAATACAGGCTTATTTTTATTATTTCCACTTGCTTAATGAACAAAGCAAAGCTCCAAAAGGGTGATACTAAACTGACCCAGTCGTCTGTAAGTAGGTGGTAGAACCAGGCAGGTCTGCCTGCCTGCTATTCTAGTTTGGAAAGAAAACCTTAGTAGAGTAAAACAGCAGGTAGTTTGGCAAGAATGGAAGCTAAGCATTTTCTTCCTTCACTCTGTGTTCCTGGATTTGGGTTGGTGATGGGTTTTCAAATCCTGGAACCGGGAAACATATGGACAACAGCTGCTAGGATGGCTGTGCCCAAGCGAAAAATTGATAAAGCAGCAGCTTTGGCACGCAGTTCCACGGCAGAATGAAAGAAGGTCATATTGAATGGCTTCTCTAAACTCCAAGCTCCATTAATATCGAACCATTCAACTGTCTGCAGTCTGCAGTCCGGTGTCTTCACAGCTCCGACAGATGGTTCCCACACAGCCTCCTTCTCCCGCGTAACAGCTACGCACAGAACCTACTGTCACCACCGAAAAGATGCAGGCCCCACAATGCATCAGGTCTGAATTCAGAAGCCACTCACGAATAGCATGAGTGAAAACCCAGCACTGGCAGGAGAGGGAAGTGCCCTAGAATTAGTTTTGTGTTGTGGTACACTCTATGGCCAGTTGGTTGCAACAAAGACAAAGCTAGAACTTTCTTTATTCTCAGGTCCAGGCTGGGCTTTCAATTTCCTCGCCTTTCAGTGTTAATGATGGGATGCAGGGAAAGTTGCTTAATCCTACTGAATCTCAATTCCTCATTCTCAAAATGGGTACAAATATATCAATTCCTCCAAGGTTTGGGGGAAGATGAAATGTGAGATATTTTTGTATGTAACATGCTGAGAGAGTGCCTAGCTCCTGGTAGGTGTTCAAATTCTTTCATTAGAAACAAAGGTGAGGGTGGATCTCCTAAAAATCAAAGGGAGATCAGTAGAGGAAAAGGACTTGGGGGGTGGGGGAGGAAGGGGGGGGGGAGCTGGGGAGTGATTTTGGCCGAATTCTATTGTTACATTATGTGCATGTATGAATATGTAACAACAAATTCCATCAATATGTACAAGTACAATGCACCAATTAAAAAATGAGGAAAGAAAAACATCTTTTCTAATACAGTTCTTTTATTAGAAAATAAAGTGCGTAAAACCAAGTGGGCACAAGAGATCATCCACTGTGTATTAGGGTCATTGCTAGGTGACAATTTACCACCGAAGAATACCCATCTGTTATCTCACAATTTCTGTGGGTCAGGAGTCCGACATACCTTACCCAGATTCTCTGTTCAGGGTCTCACAAGGCTGAAATCTAGTTGTTGGCTCCCAGATTACCATCTGCATGCTTGACCGGGAAAGGATCTACTTTCAAACTCCCTCAGGTTTTTGGCCATAGTATTCACTGCAGCTTGCTTCTTAAAAGCCAGCAGCAGAGAGACAGAGTCTGCTGGTTGGAATCTCTAACTTTAGGGAAGACTCAGGCTGTCTTTTAATGGTCTTACATGATTAGGTCAGGCCACCAATACAGTTTCTCTTGGATTAAGTCAAAGTCGATTGATTAGAGATCTTAACTACATCTTCACCTTCACTGTCTAAGGTAACATAAACACAAGAATGATATCCCATCTCCTCTGTCAAATCTACTGGCTAGAAGGTCAGAGGTCCTGCTGATAGTCAAAGGGAGGGAATTACACAAAGATACGGAGACTACAAGGTAGGAATCATGAGGGTACTAGGGTGTATGCACCACAATTGTGAGGAAGGAAGGAATTATCAGCACGTTCATTTATATTCATTGTTGCTACATCCTTTAAAAATTCTATTACTGTATCAAATTTAAAATATACAAGCAATATAGGAATATATAATAAAATACTGTAATCCATTCTAAGCAATGGCTTTCTTTCCTACTTTCTCTTTTTTTAGATTTATTTTTAATTTTTATTGGTGTATTATACCTATATATAACACTGAGATTTATTATGCCATACTCATACATGGACATAAGCACAATTCAATCACATTCGCCAGCGTCTTTCTTTCCAAACTTCTCTTCCCAATTCTGCAAGTTATTTATGAAATCCCATGCAGATTGCTTAATCTGTATCTTCCTTCCTTCATCCGTAAAATGGGAATAACCATTCCTGCCCTGACTACCTCCTGGGCGAGGCTCTGAAGAGGAAATGTTGAGAAGTGCTAGGAAATGGTAGAATACATACAACGTAGATAGAAAAGAAAAAAAAAATATTTTCGATCATTTTTAAAAGAAAGAAAAAAACTCTCTAAGGTACCTTCTCCTTTCTTCCCTTACATAATTTCTCCCACATAGATGCAGTGTCCTCCTGAGGTATTAAAAACACTTTACGTCTCCTGGGCTTTTGTAACAAGCTTAGAACAACTCTTGAGGTTCTGTTTCCTGGCTGCTCAAAGCTGAGGGCACTTCACCTGAAACACGATAGGTGCTATTAAGCCACTGAAGGTTGTTGGCACTTCTCTTCTTCTGTCCTTCATTCACTGAGGATGGTTGATTCAAAGAATCTGCCAGTTGGTTTTTCTCTTGCCTTGGGACATGGATAGCACCTCCTCCTCCACTGAGCCCTGGCATCAAAATGGTAGCTCTAAGGAGGCAAAGTGCCCTGATGGAAGGGCCCAGGGGTTTTAGGAAGCTTTTAGGAGGCACCCTATGGACTTTAGAATCAACCAGATTTTGGCTTCAGGTTTTATCCCCAAGAGGTTTGTGAATTCTCAGGAGCTTACTCTACTCACTCAGCTTTGGCTTCATTGTTAATTTTGTTGCATGGATTTGAGGGGTTACTAGAACATCCCTGTGCATGGTACGACATTTAGTGAACTTCTACCTACTTGTTGAGAGTAGCCTCTCCCAGTTGTTACAACCAAAAATGTCTCCATACACTGCCAAAGGTCCCCAAGTAAGGAAGTGCCTGACATCGTTTCTGGTATACATCGGGGGTAGGATAATGACTTCATGGTTTTTGTTTTTTCTGTAAATCCATATTCAAGTCTTGTTCTGACTTCTAATCAGCCTTGTGGTCCAGGGAAAGTCATTTCTCTTTTCTGATTCTCTGGTTTTCCCCGACACCCCGACTCAGGGAAGATTAAGTGGTTGGAATCCCTGAAGGACTCTATCATGTGGTTCTGAGGAATCCCAGGCTTCACATCCCTGCACCACTGTGCACAGTTTCACAGCATCTGGGAGAACTCTTGCAGGTTTTCCATGTAGTCTGACTGGCTTTGGAGTGAGCACTTGCATCATCATTCCTAGCTCACTCGTTTTTAAGAGTAGTCGATGAATCGTTGGCCATGGGCTTTGCAAAGTTAGATGCTATAGCTACAGTCCCAAATATATACTTAAAAACTGTGGTATAGGTTGTCTTTGTCTTTTTTCTTTTTCTTTTTTTGTGGTGCTGGGGATTGAACCCACGGTCTTGTGCATGCAAGGCAAGCACTCTACCAACTGAGCTACATCTCCCGACCTAGGTTGTCTTTCTGAAAAGAACAACCCAGGAATGTGGTATATGACAAACTCATTTTCGGAAAATAATGGAAATTGAAAGGGATGGCAGCCTTTCTGTTTGTTTGAGTTCATATCACCAAGTAGTCACTCTATTGCCAGGTTGCTTTAAGCCTACATAGACACTGGAATTTAAGAGATGATAAGCCAGATTGATCCATAGTCTATTCCTAACTTTTTATAATGTCACCATACAAAAATAGAATATGCTTGCCCATCACCAGCAAAACCCGCTGGGACTTTAAAAATAGTTGTTTCAATTCTGAATGTTTAAGTAAGAACCAAAAAGGTCTAAGCAAATATAACAAATTGGCACACATATTAAAAATGTGTGTGAATTTCAAACCAGCGTTTTCATTTTTCCTTATTGCAAATGTAGCACATCAGTAAGGTAGAAAGATTTTTAAAACAATCCTAAAAAACAAGTAGCTTTATGATTTAACCACCAAGAAATGTATACTGTTTCCTGTGTGTTTGCATTATACACATGAGCACTTAGATGTATGTCTGCACACATGCTTTCCATCTATTGATTCTTACATTTATTACGCAGCTCAGCTCTCTCCTCTGAGAGTCAAATTCATGTAGCCAACTGCCATGTTGTCTAGCTGCACTGGTTGGCCCAGGACTGAGTGGTGTCCTGAGACATGGGACTTCCTGTGCTGAATGTGAGATAATCCTGGGTCAATGTGCCCACTGAATAGTCCATAAGCGCCTTAAATTCAGTAAGGACAAAACTGAGCTCATCTTTCCCATCCCAAACCTCCTGCTATTTCAGTGGCCTCATCTTAAGGTATGATACCATCTTCCATCCATGTGACCAAGCCAAGAATCAAGGACTAAGTTTTGAGTCTTCCCTCTTTCTCTCTCCATATGCAGCAGGAATCTGGCACCAAGTTCTGGTCATCCCACCTGGCTTATTGCTATGACTTCTAACCAGATCTCCTACTTCATTCAGTCTTATTCTCATTCAACACAAGTTCCATGAAACATGCACAGCATCGTTCCCAAGGATTCAAACATTGTCACATCACTCTCCTGCATAGAACCCATCATTGCAGCCTGTTGCTCTTGAGATAAAAATATGAGCTCCTTAGCATGACCCACAAGGCTCCTTAGCAAGACCCACAGTCTTGGTCATCTCTTATCCTTCCCTGAGGCCTCTTTCTCAACACATTAAAATGCCACATCATTGAGCCTATTAATCACAAACTTCTAGGGCTCTGCAGATACTTTCCAGAACCTAGTTCAGATACTACATTCTCCTAGGAAGCCTACTTTGAAGCCAACATACGTTATGCTCTTTCTAAGAAGTTTATGTGACTTATACATCAGAAGAATTTTGAGGACTAGTTGGCTGAAAAAAGTCTTAGGAAACTTACTGGAAACTCTTATTTCAGTCTGGCTGGTTGTTTTCTTAATACTCTTAAGAAAAATATCCCAACAAGGAGGCCAACTGTGGTGATACACACCTGTAATCCCAGCTACTTGGGAGGCTGAGGAAGGAGGTTCTCCAATGTGAGGCTAGCCTGGACAACATAGCAAGACCCTGTCTCTTATAAGAAAAATAATGGGGCTAGTGCTGTAGCTCAGTAGTAGAGCACATACCCAAGGACCTCAGTTCAATCTCAGCATCTCCCTGTCTCCCCAGACCCCAAGGGATTGTTTTTTCTCAGTCTATTAAATTAAGCAGTGGTCCTTCATTTCAACTAACATTAGAATCACCTTGGAAGCTTTTAAAAATTTCTGATACTTTGACCCTTTACCCAGAAATTATGTTTGTTTGAGGTGGGGTCTAGTAATGAATACTTTTAAGGCTCCCCAGGTGATTTTAATATGTATCCTAGGATGAGAACCACAACATTAGCTATGTCACTGCAGTCCTGCCTGGTATGTATACAGATCTTTTCTTCCCAGCCTAATATTGCCTATGGGCTTCCTCACTTATTGTTAATGACACACCAACCTGAAAGTCCCCCCCCACCCCCAGGGAGAAACTTTCCTACCTGTGCATTGGGGGCCAGCTTTAGTCACAATAAAATGATACTTTGATAGCCATGTTTCTGAATTGTGTCCCTATTTCCCTATCAGTCCAAATTCAGGAAGGGACACAATGCATTTTAACCCTTCAGTCACAACAAAGAGGAAGAGACTAAAGATGCAATTGACTAAAGTAGTGGTTCTTATCTAGGGACAATTCTACCCCACTGGGGACCTTTGGCAGTGTATGGAGAAATTTTTGGTTGTAACAACTGGGAGATGCTACTCTCAACAAGTAGGCAGAAGTTCACTAAATGTCCTACCATGCACAGGGATGTTATAGACTGTCCTAGGATGCACAGGTCCATCCCCACCCCATGCCTCCGGCTGCTGCAAAGAATTATCCAGCTGAAAATGTCAGTAGTGTTGAAGTTGAGAAGCCCTGATTGAGACGTGACTCCAAAGCTTCCTTCTAGCTTTAAAATGCATTTGTCAATGACTAGCTAGGAAAGAGTCCTTGAACGATATGAGAGACTGGTGTGAAGTAGGCAGATGAATGTTGGTTTGGGAAAGAAAGAAAGAGTGGTTGCAGACATAAAGCAATTTTCAGGTGGAGGTGGGTGAGCTGAGGGAAACATGCTGTGGAGGTTGTCTCTTAATTAGTTCTACAGTATTTATTCTCTTACATGAACTCTGGACCAGCAGCATCAGAAGCATCCAAGAACCTGTTAGAAATGCAAATCCTCAGGCCTCACCCTCCATCTACTGCATCATGAACTCTGGGGATGGGACCCAGCAATCTGTTTACACAAGCCCTCCAGGAGATTCTGATGTGGCTGACATTGATGAGACTGTACTAGATCACATGCGGACCTTGTCCTGATGTCTGTTGTGGTTTGCCACATTGCATGCCCTCAGGAGTCACTTTCATTATTGGGAGTATCAGGGTTGAGGGAACTGTAAGAGAGTTTATGAAGAGAGCCAGCTGGTCTGCAGGGGAGATGAGCTGGAGGTAATGCTTCCCGACAAGTCCATTTAGTGATTTTATTCTTTCATGGGATAGCTGTCATAAAGTGTTTTAAATGCCAGTGCAATCAGGCATGGGTGGTCAACAATGGTAATGTCGGGCAGAGATTTTATTGCCAAGGGAAAGGCAAGGGGGAGGGGATGTAAGTCAATTGCTGGAAAAGTTCGGAGGATCAGAATTTAGAGGATGGCCCTTTCTTTTCTTACACACTTGGAGACTTAATTGAATCCTGTTTGTCTCCCTCACCCCTACCTCCCTCTTGTGATTTATTCCTTTGAAAATCTCATGGCTTAAAGGTAAGCCAGGATTTATCATTCTTAGCTCTGGACTTGGTCCTTGCTATTTCAGAGACTGTTCAAAGGAAGTCAAGTACTAACCCACGAAGTTATGCCAGTGAAATGAAAGGGACTTGACATTTGGAAAATCCACACAGCTGCTTTCTTTCCTTTTTCTTTTCTAAGAAAAATTTAGTCCCCTTTGTCCTCTGAAATCTCTGCTGTGAAAGCCAGCTATGACCAAGATTCTGTTTCTTCTTTTTGTGACTTTCCTTCTGGCCCCTCATTCCCAAAGGGATGTTTTTCTTGTTGGCTTCTTCCGCATCAAGACTCTTCCCTTCTGTCCTTTATTTCTTGTAACCTGGGGTTGGTGGAGGGAAATAAATTTTGACCTAAGGGGAAAAACTGTAAGGGGGATATGCTGATAAAGAGGCTCAATGGGGGTGTTCTCAAAGAGAAACAAAGAGGGGAAAAAGTTTCCATGATGAATCTAGACCCTGCCTTCAATGAAAGGAGGTGTCCCGACCAGTAATGATGTGATGGAAATATTAAACTGATGAGTAGATCATTATATGCAAGGGTAAGGATAAGTAGAAGACAGGGGTATTTTTCCAGGGGTCTAAATAGCAAAACCTGGCAGGGATGTCTTCATAAGATCTGGCTGATGTAACTGTGAGCTTGTGCACATAACCATCCATCCATCCATCCTCTAAGCAGATATTTATTAAGAGCTATTACATACATGCCAAGCACTGTTTTAGAGCTGAAGATGTACAGGTGAATTAGATAGTCCAGTTCCTTTCCCTTAGGCCTTGGAACTTACATTTCAGTAGAGGAGACAAACCATAAACATGTAAACAAATAAACAAGATGATTACAGATGATGGTAAGGGCTGTGAGGGAGATGAATAGGGTGGTAAATTAGAGAGTAACTGGAGAAACACAAGTATGAACGATCTCTGGGAAGACACCTCTGAGTGACTGAGTTTTGAGCTGACAATCTGAAGGTTAGAAATGTGCCAACTATACAGGGATGGGGAGAAGGTGTAAGGGACAGACAGGAACTTCAAGCTTACAGTGGGATCTAGAAATGTGAGCTGAGTGGGCTATTTCAGCCTGCCAGGAGAATTATCTACAATTCGGAATTCAGTCCAAGAGTAAAACTGCAGGTCCTTTCAATGCCACACTGAAACTGTTTCACAGGCCCTTTCAAGGATGACGTATTTTCCTGCCAGAATGTACCATTGCTTTGTTCTGCTTTTTACCATTTGTTAATCAGACTCTGTAAAATTATGCATGTTAAACTATATGTTCATATATATATATATATATGTATATAATATGGTTATATAACGTAATGATTTTTGTCTGAAAGCAAAGATAACCCTGAAGTTTATGGTGTGTTACCCTGAAGGACAGGAACCAGTTTTGTATCTAGAAATCTTAGTCCTATTTAAAAGAGAAAACGACTATATAGACTGAATGCCTCAAAAACTCTCTGAGAACAGTTTTATCATCTCATTGGTTTTCTAATTAATTAATGAGTTGAATAAAATTTTTGACACATGTTCATTTGGTAGCCCAGTGAGAGTCATGCTTTTTAACTTTTTTGAAAATTATACTTTGACAAGACTAACTATGGCACAACTCAGGAGTCTACAGCCCACAATTAGCTTTAATGAATCCATGAAGGCCTAGAATTTTCTGCATTTTAAGAATACATATCTTATGAATCTAATCTGATTCTCCAGATTCTTGAGATTCTGAGTCAAAACTGCTGACCAGAGTGGAATCTCTCAAGGCTCCTTATAGGCCTTTGCCCTGAAATGTCCATGCTCACCCAGGTAGTATTTTGGTTGCTAATTCTGCTTCATAAGTGTCAAGATACAGGAAAATGTTCATGGTATGAAGCATGGGGATTATAGTTTTTGTAAATCCATGTGAAGTGTATTGGCTTCCTGGCTGGGGCACCTGCCTCTTGCATGAGTTGATTCTTTCCAGTCTCATCAAATCTGAGTGATGGACAGAGCTGAGTTCCTGTATTAGTAAAGAAGTTGGAGACCAGGTCAAGTGAAAGGGGAAACATCTAGCACAAGCATGAGCAGCTTCTGCAGGCAACTGGAGATGGCATTTCTCCATCTCTTGCTTTCCATCCTTCAAATAGTGTGGGGTAGAGGTGGGAGTGGTCATTACACTAATTTTCTTCTCTTTACTGAGATTGTCCAAAAATCATTTGTGCTCTTTTGCAGCAAGTTCAAGGTTACATATAAGAAGGTAATTCACATGCTCTCTAAAAGAAAATAATTTCCTAAGAAGCAACTTGCTCTTCCTTGACATTTGTTTCATGTACTCCACACAAACAAAACCCTGTCCTTCTGCAGCCCCTTTCTGGAAGCCCAAGCATTTTTCAGACAGATGGGGTCTCCTGAGGAAATGCTGATACCTCCTCCTGATCCTCAGGAAGGTCTCTAGGTTTTTCTCCCAGTCTCCCAAGAAAGGGTTATTTCTCTTGGCTTCAAGGACTTTCTGTTTTTTAAAGCTGAACTTCTCATGTTCAGCTCTGAGGAGCTGAGAAAACTCTCTTCATGTTTTTTTTGATGATTTTATTGAAAATAAATACTTTGCAGAAAGAAATGCCCAAAATAGATGGATTGGGATATTTTTTTCAAGTACCCTGTGTAATGTTTAAAATGTGGGAGAGAAGCTGCATGCTCTGCAGATGCTGAATCAATGCAAAGGCCTCTTGGGAAGTCAACCCAGTTTGTGAAGATCCTCCTATTGATAAGGCTACATTAAAAACAACTTTTCCAAATGTGCAGAGATAAAAATCAAGATCTCGAAGCAATGTTTTCAGTTTCAGTGTTAAAAAAGTGGCACAATAAATAATGAAATAGCTCACATAAACACAAGTAAGTAAAAAAGAAAAAAAAAGGTCAATAAATAAATGCAAATAAGAGCAATCAGCATAGCCAGTGTCAAATAGTATGGGGCACTATTTGAACAAAACTATGAGTCCCACCAGTTTGAGTTATTCTACAAAACTGTATTAGGGAATTCTCAAAATTTCCACTCAGAATATTCCTCCCATTCATCATTAATCTTCATCCAACTCCCCATTTTTTCTTAAGCATCTTCCCAAGAACTGGTTACTTACCAATTTTCAGTGCAGAACTGGACCATAAGTATGGTTAAATAATGTGAGGAAACTGCTTCCAATCACAGGGATGGAGATTTGTTCAGATGCATGTTCTCTCTACTGGGGAGATGTTCATCTAAATGACAAGAGGACTCCCACCCTACTTTCATCTAGAGAGCTCCTCAGGGGACTGACTAATGTTCATTTGGTGCTCCTAATTCAGAATTGAAAGTTGTTTTCCAAAGGTGATTTCTTAAAAAAACGATTTTGAACCAAAGACTGACAGGCAGACTCTCTGTCTTGACAGCTAAATACACAGCATGACCATGGACAAATTTCACAATAAAATTGTCCAGATTGTGCCACCTCTTCTGTGTTCTTTTTTCATAATGCTTGGGCAAGGAAGGACCTCCCCCGCCACCCACAAAGATCTCTGAAACTGAGGAACTGAGAATCAGAAGGAATCTCTCAGGAGTTGTCATACCCCTATGCTAGGTTACTGAGAGAACAGGAGCCATCAGAGGTACAGCCACCAGATTGAGACAGAAGTCACACATTCCTTCGTACAGGGTCAGGTAGCCTCACAAGGGGCAAGTTTCAAGTCATATTAACAGGAAATATTTTTATTTATTTACTTTTTATGGTGGTAAAAGGTACATAACAAAAAATTTACCATTTTAACCATTCTTAAGTATACTCTGTGGCACTCAATGTATTCACAATGCGTGGAAACATTACCATGCCTATTACCAGAACTTTCCATTTTCCTCACTGAAATTCTATATCCATTAATGCATTAAAAACTCCCAAGATTCTTTTCAATCTAAGACCAGCTTGTTTGGTTTCCTGGAAAAAAAAGCAAAACAACAGTACTTGCTTTGGCAAAGTATGCTCTCTTTTTAGATGTTGAGGAAATCAGACCTGATTCTCACAGTCTGACCCCATTTGTAGAAGACTATTTTGTCCCCTTTGGAGTCACTGAGGACTGGAAGAAGAAGGTCCTCGCTAGTAGCAGCGTCTTGGCACACGAAGGGGTGGGATTTTCCTTGATAAGTGAAAAGGATGGTGTTTTTGGAGAAAAGGGATGGGAAGCTGAAAATAAGAAGGAGGCTTGAAGAGAAAGGGGAGAGATAGGGAGAGAAGTGACCGGGCTATATGTGGGTGGGGTCACTCTTCAGAACAGTTCAAAGAGAGAATATTTCTATCATCACAGAAAGACTTATTGGACAGTGCTAGTGTGGAGTTTAGGTTCTAAAGTCAGACAGACTTGACTATGCTCATGCCACTTATAAACTCTGTGAATTCAGTTATTTCACCTGAGTCTCAGTTTTGTCATCTGCAAAATGGGATCATAAAAGTCTCTCTCTGTGGAAGAGGCAGCTAGCTGATCGCACACACATACACAATCTGTTTTTTTTTTTTTTTGGGGGGGGTGGTTGTTTGTTTTTGTTTTTCCTTTGTGGGCATCCACATAGACCAAATTTCGCAGTTCCACTTGCAGCTATGTGGCTATGTGACTGATTTCTGGTCACTGGAAATATAGGCAGCGATGCCAATACTGTTTTCAGCACTAAAACTCCTAGAGAGGCCCTCCTCCACATTTTTCCCTTCTGCCTGTTGGATGCAAACAAAACCGAGGCCCTAAGGTATGGACGAGACACAAGACAAAAGAAAGCTGGGTTTTTGAACCACTCATAAAGGAGAGGCAGACATTGATTTGGAAATTTTACCTTGGATTGTTATGTAAGCAATGAACAAACTTCTATTATGGGGGCTCTTTTTTTTTAATGGCAGAATTGTTTAATTTACAATAATTAGACAGTTCAATGAGGAAATTGAAGCATAGTGCCTAACCCAGTTCCTGATACCTGATAAAAAGCTCAGTAGAATTCAGAGCAGAGACCATGCAGCATGAGAGTCCTGAGTTTAAACTCTGACTGTGCTAACTTGGCTGTGTAATCCTAAGCAACTTTCCAAAATACAGAATCTTGAATTCCTGTAAAATAAGGGGATAATATTAATGAAAAGAATTATTAAAATGAAGAGAATATGTAGTTTTCCTCTCAGTTCAGAAACCTCCTTGGTTCCTGCATGATTTAACATTCTTTAAGTCAGTCTGCTCTTCCAAGCAGCAATATTGATCATAAGATCTCAGGAGAGGTGGCCTGATGGCCTCAGGGGTGCCATTTACTTAAGTGGAGTCAAGAATTCCTGTGCCATAGTTGATCCAATATAGAGACACTTTGATGAGTCTGCAATCCTCTTGTGAATTCCTGGACGTTTAAGCAGAGTGAACTATGGACAGGCATAAAACCAGCAGCCCCCGATTCCAGAAGATTGAAAAGAAAGCACTTGGATTTCAATAGATCTCAAGAAAACTTAAGAAGACCATAAACCATCCAATTTTCCCCCTTCACAATTATAAGGTAGTAGAGAGGGAAATAAAATTGCTTTCAATTGTCTGAGAATCAGGTTCTCTATTACAGGTGTTTCCAACAATCCTGGAAATAGTTGCTAATGGACTCCTCAATTCCAACTGCCTGTGTTTTGCACCAAGAATCAGCAATTGTTGAAATAACCCATGGGTTATCTAATGATTGAAGCCCCTTCTATGAATTTGGGGGATGATAGGACTGAGCCACTGTCAGGGATTGAGATCTGGGCGTAGGAACTGGGATGGGTTTCTTCCTTTCTAAACAGTAAGAACCAGAAGATTTGTTAGAGAAAATAAGCATGAAAGAGGAAGGAAACAAACATAGCAACTAAATCTAAATGATCAGAGAAGAATGAAGGAACTTTGGATGGTGTAGAGGAAAATGGGGTGGGAGGGGTGGGGGATGGAAAGAGTAGAATGAAACAGACGGTATTACCCTCTGTATATGTACAATTATGTGAATGGTGTGAATCTACATGTGTACAACCATAGAAACGAAAAGTTGTACCCCATTTGTGTACAATGAATCAAAATGCAGTCTGTAGAAGTAAAAAAAATTTTAAAAAAATCTAAATGATCAGAGACAAAATTATAGGCACATAGGGATCCAGAAGTTAAGAATGTATAGGGCTGGGAGCAAAGAGGGCAAGATTCAAGGCAAAGAACACACTCGAGGAGTCAAATCCACTTGGTGGTTGTGCATCAGTCTGGTTCAGAGT
Source organism: Sciurus vulgaris (assembly GCF_902686455.1). Taxonomy (NCBI): domain Eukaryota; kingdom Metazoa; phylum Chordata; class Mammalia; order Rodentia; family Sciuridae; genus Sciurus; species Sciurus vulgaris. The sequence goes on from NC_136470.1 coordinate 119,187,102, forward strand.
GTCCAAACCAAAAACCATGCATTTGTGGAGAAAATGTGATTTTAATTCAAGAGGGCCTGGTCACACATGGGAAAGGAAAACCATGGAGAACTGGATGTAATTAAAGGAGAAAGGCTAAGGATTTTGTATTAGGGCAAGAACAGAGTACACATATGCAAATACTTAAGATGGTAAGATGAGAAAAAAAGATGCTGAACTACCTAAGGGAGGTACCTGCAGTAAGTTGGTTAGGCCTGCAGAATCAGTAAGAGGACAACATTGCTCAACGCATGCAAACACCTTGCACCAGCTTCTTTGATGAGAGTTGTTCAAAAGAGGATGCCAGGGTCACTGGTCTGGGATTTTGATTCAATTGGGCACTTTTCTGATTGACCAGGGGTCCAATTTGGGAATGACAGAAAGCAACTCATGCATGTGGCTGTTTTAAGTCAGTCAGGCATGGCAGCTCAAGAGGAAAGGCAGAAAGACAAGCAAGATAAATTGTGAGTGAAAATGTCATTTGTTGATTGCTAACCTGTATTGGTCTTTATGGGTTCCTGGGTTTTACTTGCTTCTACTTTGGTTTTAGGGAGCTGCTTCTCTTTCCCTTCTGCTACTTCCTTCTGCCTGGTTGTGTCTTATTTGTCCCACTCCACCGTAATCTCACTTAATAACCCTGACCTCTTCCCTGCGTGAGGCACAGGGGCCAGGGGACACAGAAGCAACTGTTCCCTGCCAACTTAGTTCCCTCTTCAAGACATCCAGCTTCAATCAACCTTATTCAGAGAATGCCAGATAGACTCTGTATAGGGGAGTCGCCAAATTACCTGTGTGGTTCGCATGTTAGAGGAGGAGATGGAAAATGGCCCTGTGATATATATATGATGAAATGGTCTCAGGGTGCTTGCATGGTGTTCTGACAGGAATATTCCCCCAGTACTGGGCACAATTAGGGTGCTAATCAATGCTTACTAATGGTGCCCTCTCACCTTCTTCAAGACCCCGGCACGCCATCTGGAAGAATCTATTTTAAACACCAGCATTGAATCCTAAAAATATGTACTGGTTGTTAACAATGTGTTGATTAAATCAAAGGGAACAATTAAGACTGTATTTCATTCAGTCTCAGAGGTACATGCTTTCTTAAGAATCACACATTCATAAGAAAGCATTATGTTAGTTTTATTGACACCACTTCTTTCCTTTATGTTTCATCAAATAATTAATAGTGTCTCAGACTTTCTGTAGTATGTTACATACAGACAATTTTCTCTGTTAAATGTTAGGATGACAGTAAATAAAACATTTTGGTCGAAAGAGTCATGGGATATACTTATCAGGATGATTTATTTTCTAGAAAGTGAAATACAACAAAATTGAGGTGCCACAACCTGATAAAAAGAGCATTAAATCTGGAGTTTGACAACGCGGGTTTTTAAGCCTCAGTTTCCAAATCTATAATATGAAGATAATGGAAATTACATCACAGTGTGGTTGGAAGTAAATGAAATCATGATTTTGATAAAGGCTTTATTAACTCTGATATTTATTGACTCTGATATATAATGTCATTAAATTGTTAACATTAAATGTAACCCTAAATCTATATATGAAGTTGTGTCATGTCTTTTACGTAGTTTAGAAGACATTTTGCAAGGTGTGATTTCTTTACAGGGTTGCCATAACAAATAAGAATCCTCTCTGAATGTTGAAGGTATTTAAGTGTGTCTATATAAAATCACAGGAATTTCAGGCTCAGTAGACATGGCTGAGAAAACACGAAACCCTGACACCTTCAGAATCACTTAAAAAAACTATTCTCTGTCATTGTAGGACTTTTGATGAATAAGACAAGGAAGCCCTCTCTCTCCACTACTCCTTAACACTCTAGTGGGTGTACTTGCCCACGCAATTAGAGAAAAGAAATAACTAGAGCCATTAGAGGTAAGTAAGTAGGGAAAAAAATCTTGGAAAGACCCCCAAATTAATAGAAAAATTATGATAAACACTAAGAGAACTTAATGAAATAGCTGTTTAAGAAAACAAAATTTGGTGACCTCTATGTATGCAAACGATAGAGGGTCTAATGGAAGACTCCACTTATAATAGCAGAATAAATAAATAAACAAACAAATAAGTAAAATAACTGGTCAGAAGCTTAAAACTTAATGTTCTAAACCTGTAAGAGAGAAACATCAAGTACTTTTGCAACACACAAAGACATGCTTGGACAAATGGAAAGACATGCTATTTTTGGGGTAGAAAGACAGTATTAAAAATAGGAAATTCTGTCTAATTTAAAAATTTATTTTTTTTTTTGAGATTTTGGACATCTTATCCACCAACATTTATTTATTTTTTTTTATATTTTATTGTAAACAAATGGGATACATGTTGTTTCTCTGTATGTACATGGCGTAAAGGCATACCATTTGTGTAATCAGAAATGTATATAGGGTAATGTTGTTTGATTCATTGTTATTTTTTCCCTTCCCCCCACCCCTCCCACCCCTCTTTTCCCTCTATACAGTGCTTCCTTCCTCCATACTTGCCCCCTCCCTAACCCTAACTCTAACCCTAACACTAACCCTTCCCTCCCCCCCATTATGTGTCATCATCCACTTATTAGCGATATCATTCGTCCTTTGGCTTTTGAGATTGGGCTTATCTCACTTAGCATGATATTCTCCAGTTTAATGCAATCTCAATGAAAATACCATCAGGACTTTTTTTTTTCTCCTAGATAAGGTATTTATAAAGCAAAAGAGATATAAGACACAGGTCACATGTCCAGGAAAATGCTTAAAAGACAGGGAACACAGAAGTGGAAGGGATTAGTTTTCCAAGGTATTAAAATACACTATAAGATGATTACCAACAAGAAAAGGAATAAAAGGTGGAAGGAACAGGAACAGAAGCTACCTTTCCTAAATATACTTTGGTAGTTTTGTCGTTGGAACCATGTTACCAGTTTTTTAATTATGAAAAAAATTAAATTAGAATAAAAATTGCCCCCAGATGAAAACAAAATGAAAGAAATGAATCTGACAGTTCTGTGAACTAGAATATTAAATGGGAAGGAATTAAAACATGAGTCAATATCTGTGGAAAGATATATACTATGGATAAAATTGCAAAATTTCATAATTCATGAATTTCAAAAATGCCTTCCATAAAGCAAGGAAACTATTAAGCACTTATACCAGATTTATGTCAAGAGAACTCAAGGGTCAACGTAAAGGGGTTTTCATTGGTCAAATAAGGAACAATTCAATATTTCGTAGAAATAATAATAACTGAAGTAGATTGAAACACTCATAAAAAAAAACATGAATTCAGTCGACAAATGGGCTAAGGAAATGAATAGACACTTCACAGAAGAAGATCTACAAGCAATCAACAAACATATGGAAAAATGTTCAACATCTCTAGTAATAAGAGAAATGCAAATCAAAATCACCCAAAGATTCCATCTCACCCCAATTAGAATGGCGATTATCAAGAATACGAGCAACAACAGGTGTTGGTGAGGATGTGGGGAGAAAGGTACACTCATACATTGCTGGTGGAGCTGCAAATTAGTGCAGCCACTCTGGAAAGCAGTGTGGAGATTCCTTAGAAAACTTGGAATGGACCCTCCATTTGACCCAGCTATCCCACTCCTTGGCCTATACCCAAAGGACTTAAAATCAGCATACTACAGAGATACAGCCACATCAATGTTCATAGCTGCTCAATTCACAATAGCCAGACTGTGGAACCAACCTAGATGTCCTTCAATTGATGAGTGGATAAAGAAACTGTGGTATATATATACAATGGAATATTACTCAGCCATAAAGAATGATAAAATTATGGCATTTGCAGGCAAATGGATGAAATTGGAGAATATCATGCTAAGTGAGATAAGCCAATCTCAAAAAGCCAAAGGACGAATGATATCGCTAATAAGTGGAGGATGACACATAATGGGGGGGAGGGAAGGGTTAGTATTAGGGTTAGAGTTAGGGTTAGGGAGGGGGGCGAGTATGGAGGAAGGAACTACTGTATAGAGGGTAAAGAGGGGTGGGAGGGGTGGGGGAAGGGAAAAAATAACAATGAATCAAACAACATTACTATGTAAATTTATGATTACACAAATGGTATGCCTCTACGCCATGTACAAACAGAGAAACAATATGTATCCCATTTGTTTACAAAAAAAAAAAAAAGAAATAAAAAAAGAAAAAAAAACAAAAACAAAAACATGAATTCTTAATAATACTAGGGCACTGTTGCCAGAAGACAGACCCTGAATCTGATCAAGTCTCAACTGCCATTTTTTGGGAAACAGAGACTGTGAGAAATTTACAAGACAAACCAACCTGGTTTCTTCATTAAGGAAACTGCAAAAGAAGAAAGTTAAAAGAGGGACAGACAACTAACCAATAAAAAAATACTTCTGAGACATATTCGAATTCAGTACCAGGACCTTGTTTAAATCCTAACTTAAAAACAAACAGACAAAACCAATTAAAAAATGAGAGAATCAGGTAAATCTAAATAGTGGCAGAATTTAAGGACATTTATTTAATATTTTCAGGTATGATAATGGTTTTGAGTCTATGTCTATAGAGATTCTTTATCCTTTTAGCAATACATACTGAAGCATTTTTTATTGAGATTTGTTTCAAAATGATCCAGTAGTGGGGAGAGAGATGGGAATTGACTGCTCGGGGAGTAGGTGACATAAATGTCAATAATGCAGCAGTTGAGAAACTCCGACCCATCCTTTATTCCTTCCCTCTTCCTTCTCTCCCTCTCTTTTGTCTCCTTCCATTATTCTCTCTCTGTCTTCCTCTCTCACTCTTTATTTTCTGCCTTTCTACTCTGTCTCTGTTTATCGGTCTGTTCATCAGCCTACTCACCCACCCATGTCCTTTATTGCCCCTTGTTCTTATAGAGACATTAGGACATCCAAAAGGCTGCAAACTGCTCTTTTTTATGCATTTTTATTTATTCAGTTACAGAAAACCTTTTAGCCACTTAATAACTCCCCATGACAAAACTGATCCATGGCTAAAGGAGGTATTCTTTTACTTCTGACCAAAAGCGGGCATTTATCTCCCTGGGAACAGGATAGTGCTGCTCAGAGTACAGGTGAAAATTTCCATGCCATGCCTAAAGCTGTAGCTCTTGGCCATCTTGCATAGGATCATCCACCTGAAACTCAAATGGCCAGGAGTTTCAATTTTGGCATAAAACAGTTTCCAGCAGGAGTCAAGTCTCGAGCTACCTTGGCTTTTACAGGTGATATCAGATGGAATTGACTTGCTTCTCAGGAATATGGAAGTAAATGTGTCCATTGAGAGTTCAATCCAGGGATTCACACACAATGGGTTCAAGCAAAGACACATAAAGTCATCTTAAAGAGACTAGGAATAACCAACCAGATGAGATTCTAACCTGGTTGAAACATGGACAAATCAAAAGAACTTTATCCATTGGAACAAGGACTGTGGGGTGAAAGGAGTGAGGAGAATGTAAAGTTACAAAGGCAAACGTCTCACACTTTCTGGGGAACAGGTGCCCTTAAAGGTCAATGTGAGTGTTTACTCTGCCTGATGGACCATTATTCCCATAGTGGAGGTAGATGCCCTGGCTTTCCAAATCTGAAGTCATGGACAGTCTCAATTATCTAACATCCCTGGGTGCATATTCAGGCTCTAAGAGTCACCTTCTGACAATTGTCTTCCGTATGATTTTCCCACAACAAAATGCCAGGTGGAGCTGATTGATTACCGAGTCTGCTTGATAGTCATGTTTGTCAATGAACATTAATCAACTGTTTTTTCTGGCTTATAGTCTCCAGTGAGTTACTTAATTATCATGAACTGATAGTATCAACTCTGGCATTAGCAGCCTGGAGGTTCTGGACTTCCAAGGTAACTGGATCATGAACCTTAATGGGGAATATCTCCTGGAGTCTGCTGCTGGTGTAGCCCTTCGTCTTTCTTTGGTAATTACCGACCTTCCCAATGCATCTTTTCTTCCAACTTCTGCGTTCTCATAGTGCTCAAAAAAATGTTTTTTGGTACTTTGAAAAAATACCCACAGTCCTATCAAAAAGAGGGGTCTATCTCCTCATCCTTGAATCTGGAATAACCACATGACTTGCTTTGGTTTATGGACTATGGAGAAAGTGACCCGTATAAGTTCTGAGCCTAAACTTCCAACAGGTCTTGCAGCTTCTGTTTTGTCTTCTTGGAACCCAAAGGTCACTGCATGAATAAGTCCAAGCTAGCCTGTAGGATGATCTACCAGTCATTTCAGATGTCAGCCAGCCAACCCCTAGAAGCACAGCCAACCTGCTCATGGGCAGTGATTGCAAATGCCTGAGAGTCCAAGCAAGAACACCTGAGAACCACTTAGATGGGTTCAGTCTAGTTTGCTGAAGCACAGAATCATAAGCTAAACAAATGACTATTATTTTAAACTACTAAATTGTGGGCTAGCATGCTACATGACAATAGACAATTGATACGGAAATATTTTTTTAAAAATAACTCCTAAGTATAATCAGAAGTTATTGTCACAGTTTTGTTTCTGAGAAGCCATAGGTTTTATCTTTTGATATACCACAATTAGGATTTACTTTATTAGATCATTGTATAAGCTTCAATGGTTTTAACAGAAAAATAACCTCTCTTTCCTCCATTAAGATACTAAAAGGTGGAAGCATGGGTGAATGAAGCAGAAAATTTGGGGTGTGCCAACATTTATATGAGGAGAAAAAGGAAGGTTATTATTTTAAAATTGAGTTAGGTTTCTGACCTTGAGCCGGCGGTCTGGATCTCCACTGCATAGAGAATTTACTGATACTTTGAATGATTTCCAGGCTGGGCTTAAGTTATTCATCACAACCTGGGAAAAGAAAGAGAGGCCTGGTGAGGAGGGGAGCGCATGAGGGACATTTTTACATTTCAGCATGTAAACTGCTGGAGAAACCATTGTGATGCTTATGAAAAGGACAGTTGTCTGGAACAGGTCGGTGCCTGAAGGAAATTTGGAGTAACAGATCTTTAAGGGTGCCCGCTAAGCAGGTCATTTATGGGCAGAACTCCTCTGGTCACTGGCCTGGCTGTTTCATGAATAATGACAATAATGTCATCCAGCGTTTGGATACTAAGGTTGATCCCTGCCATATCAAAAGGACTAGGATTAAGGAGGTGAGGCTGCTTCTGACCATTGGTGAAGGACCCCCAGTTCTGTAAGACTGCCAGGCCTGTGGCATACATTTCTTTCTCTTGGTATAGGCAGAGGTAAAGATTTGGTAAAAGTGAAGGTTATGCAGGACAATTCTGCTTCTAAAGAATTGGATGATGTTTGAGTCATGTCAGATTGTAAGAGAAGTTTCTAGAAGAAAAATCCTAGGAACATTCTGACATAGCTCATCACCATCTCAACTAGAATATACCAAAAAGGCACAACCAGGTGGTTCTTCAGATTATAAAATCTACAACATGGTAACAAGCATTTCAAAGCAGCTAATAATCATGAACTTAGCTAAACCCCACCCAAAAGCTCATAAAAACAAAGTCAAATCCTGCCATCATGATGGTACAAAAACATTCCGTTTGGTTCAGCATGCAAAAGGGGCTGCTCCATATCTACTTTAGGGTGGGGTTCCCAGACCAGGTGCTATATCCCCTGGGGACTGAAAATGGAAAAGCCTCTGCTCCACCCAGTCCCACTTGTACTCTGCTGGGCAGGTCTCTTAGGTGATTCCGATGCATAAAGTTTGAGAACCACTGTTCTAGGGGATGTACACATAAAGTTAAATGAAGCTGTCATACTGATTTTTCTTCCTATGAAGTTTATAGTTAGTGGAAGTCTTAGGGTTTAAAAAAAATTCTCTATCCAAATAACATATTTTGTAAATGGTTCCTTCTTTCTTCTACTGGATTCCTTAATATAATATGAATTATTGATTAGCTCCTGGGCTCATTATTAAATTTATTTTAATGCATTAGAGAAATCATGTTCCTGTGTGACTTTGTCTTGTCTCCTGATACCCTGAGGATGATCAAAGTGATAGTGAGAAGGAAAATTAGATAAAATTGTTTGGGTTCATTTCAGTTTCTCACCTTTTTAATAAAAATGCAGAAGTGAGCATGTCTCATGGCAGCAGTTTTGAAAAAAGTCATTAGTAGATCGGAATTTCAGCTAGAAAGTTCATCTCAAATTTAAAATCTGTGTATGTGCTTATGTACATGTGTGCCTGTCTGCACATAATGTGTGCCTTCCCTAAGAGAATAGTAATCCCGGGAATTTATTTTCTATCTACTGAGTAAGCAAGAGGAAAGATCAATGTTATGTTACTTGGCCTATTGAAAGTTCTATAATCAAAATATCTCATGAGACTCCATGAATCCTTCAGTTTTAAGGTAAGGGGGTAGTTCTAGAGATTCTTGGGAAAAGGAGAATTTACCAATATCAATCATGCTATCAGGAGAAGGAGGATCTTGTGAGAGAAGAAATTTAATAATATGGTAGACATGTACTTTCTCCCTGGTTGAAGCCCCTATTCATGATTAAATCAAAAGCATGAATGAATAAATACCACTACTGACTCCATCCAAAGTTTACTTCTCCCCAAAGTTCATGTCCCCAAAGAAATCTTTGTGTATGAAAGGGGCTCTGATAGGTGGTGGTGGTGAAGGATCACTTTTGGCAACTGTGTGAGCCGTACTTTAGTCCCTTCTCCAGGGGTTAAGTTCCACAGAATCTCATTGTTCTACAACACGGAGCAGACATATTATTTTTATCCAACTCTGCTCATTTTTTTACTTTTATTAAATATATTTTACTAGATGCTAATGATATAATAGATGATATCCATAGCCATCCAAGATTATTTAATTCTTGTCCCCTAAGAACAACAGGAAAATCCCCCTAATAAGACCTGCAACTCTGTTACTTCAGGAAAACAGAGTTGGATTTACAGTTTGGGGGTGGTGAGACTGGTACTCGCACCATATCCCATGAAGATCATGGGTTTCTTCTTTGTTTACCCTGCCACTGGTATACACACACAAGAAGATCTTCTCTGAGTTCCAAGTTGTTCACCACAATTGTTCCATTTCCTTCTTAGTGAGGCACTATAGAATCCCTTCTGGACTGGCTTGTAAGTCAAAAACAACAAATGGAGAATGGGATTGGTTACTACCTGTGCATATGAGATGGTGTAGTAGGGATTAGGCTCACGAGGGATGAGCTTTAGGGTTGTTTGCACAAAGAAGAGGGAAGGTGGGTAAGAAGTAATATAGCTTGACCAAGTGGTCCTTGGGATAGGGCTGCTATTCACATGGCAGGTCTGACATCAGTCCAGGGGAGGTACTTTCCCTGGTGAAGTAGATTGACTTCCAAAACTTCAGTGCAGCTCAGAGCTGAACAACCTCAGTGAAAACTTTATCTCTGCCCCTTGCTAACTGTAAGACCTGGAAAAATGATAAAACCTCCCCCAAGTTTGGTTTGTTCACCTATAAAGTAGGAGTAATAATAATAATTCTATCAAGGGATTATTGTGAGAAGTAAGTAAAATAATGCATGTAAATCACTTAATACAATGCTTGGTACCTAGCCATCCTCATTAAATGTTAACTAGTTTTCATATTTTGCTAATAAGTTGCTGGCTATCTCTGTTGAAGATCAATAATGGAAAATCGGGGCTATAGGGGCTCTTCTCACTGAACACAAAAATTGAGAATAAAGAAACCAAACTAAAAAGGCAGAGACATCTTGGGGGCATTGCAGTCTCCAGGTCTCAGTGCATATTTACAGAGAGTAAGACATAGAAGGTGCTTCTCAAAACAGTCAATTTATCGTCTTAGGATGAAACAGCATAGCTGGAGATGACTCTTCTTACCTCAGTTCGGTGCACAAGCTGCTGGGTTGCATCGTCATTCATACGAAAAATTTCCAGAAATGGGTCAGATTTACTGAAGAAATCCTAAAATAGATCAATAGCAACGAAAATTTTTTTTTTTTTGCTCTTCATTTATTCTATCTCTGAACAGTTAGAGAGATTAGCCACCTGAACTCCTCCCTGATATTCTACTGTCCACATGTGGAATGGGGGCCAGCTCCTCATCTCTTCCCGAATCCTGCTCCTGTCCCACCCACGCTCTCCTCTCCTTGCCCTGTGACAGTGCACAATGCCTTCTCTTGCTTTGTTCTTTATCCTTGTGATCCGCTCCTGGCTAGAATAAGCTGCATCTGAACTCCAAGTCCTTTGTGAAATAAGTTCTTGGTTGAAATCCAAAGTAATCTTCAAAGATCAATGCACACCCCAGTTCCTTGAGAAGCAACGTATTTGTTGTTTTAAACACATTCATCATCGTTCTCATAAAGTCTACGTCTGATGACTACAATATCTGCATCACCTGTGGGTCTGTTTCTATTATCCGCTTTTGTGGTATGCTTCATTTTTGATTAAATGCACACTGTGTGAGAAAGGTTATAAAGATTTTAGATGAGTCTTTAGTTTCTAGGAAGCTATTGGAATGTGGGGGAGTCCCTTGAATCCAATCAGGATTAAACTATTCAGAGGTTGGATTTCTTCAGAAGTCCTTAATAAAAGGCCCAATCTATTTCTGATTCCTTTTCTCCTTAGGTGTGGTCTTAGAGTGTGCTAAATGAGTACCTGAATGTTTGTGAGAGCTGTTCCACCTTGGTAAGTCCTTAGTGCTGGCTTTGGCTGTGAACCTCTCCAGGTCTCTCTTATCCCCATTTGCCTCCTGGTTCTAGATTTTGGTTCAGTTTCTCTCTATGCTGCTATTTACTAATTAGTGAATGTCTTAGGAGGATAATCCACTCAGATGATTGAGCTACAGCCTCTCTGAAGCGTCTCTTAATTGCCCTAAACTTCAGTTATTCTTTCCCAGTCCCAGTTTCTCTGTTTCTTAGTAGGTATTTTCTGGTAGACTTCCCAAACTCTAAATCCACAGTGCTTTAGGAATCAGACGTGGATGGAAAGTCTGCACAGAATGTCTGAATCCCTTTGATGACTTTCTCCAGAATCTTGGCCCCTCAAATCTGTACTATCTCACGACCCTCAAACAGATGTCTCTTGTGTCTTTTCTAATGCATAAAGTTGTTTTCAGTGGGAGAATGATGTAAAGCAAACAAATAACCCCATCAATAAATGGGCTAAGGAAATGAGCAGACACTTCACAGAAGAAGATCCACAAGCAATCAACAGATATGTGAAAAATGTTCAACATCTCTAGTAATAAGAAAGATACAAATCAAAACTACTCTAAGATTTCATCTCACCCCAATTAGAATGTCTATTATCAAGAATACAGGCAATGATAGGTATTGGCAAGGATGTGGGGAAAAAGGTTCACTAATACATTGCTTGTAGGATTGCAAATTGGTGCAGCCACTCTGGAAAGCAGTGTGGAGATTCCTTAGAAAACTTGGAATGGAGTCTCTACCTGACCCAGCTGTCCCACTCCATGGCCTATACCCAAAGGACTTAAAATCAGCATACTACAGTGACACAGCTACATCAATGTTTATAGCAGCTCAATTCACAATAGCTAGATTGTGGAACCAACCTAGATGCCCTTCAATAGATGAATGAATAAAGAAACTGTGGTATATATACACAATGGAATATTATTCATTCATAAAGAAGAATAAAATTACGGCATTTGCAGGTAAACGGATGGAGTTGGAGAGTATTATACTAAATGAAGTAAGCCAATCCTAAAAAACCAAAGTCCAAATGATTTCTCTGATAAGTGGATGATGATACATAATGAGGGGTGGGAAGGAGGCAAGAATGGAGGGAGGATGGATTGTGTAGAGGAAAATGAGAGGTGGGGAGGGGGTGAGGAAGGAAAAATAGTAGAGTGAGACAGACATCATTACCCTGTGTACATGTATGATTACACAAATGGTGTGACTCTGCTTCATGTACAACCAGAGAAAATATGGTTGTGTCCCATTTATGTACAATGAATCAAAATAAAAAAAGTTAAAAAAAAAAAAAAAACCAGGTGTGCTGGCAAACGCCTGTAATCCCAGGGGCTCAGAAGACTGAGCAGGAGGATTGTGAGTTCAAAGCCAGCCTCAGCAACAGCAAGGAGCTAAGCAACTCAGTGAGACCCTGACTCTAAATAAATACAAAAATAGGGCTGGGGATGTGACTCAGTAATTTGGTGCCTCTGATTACAATCCCCAGTACCAAAAAAAAAAACAAAAAAAACAGTGCTTCTTAATTGCAGGCAGAACCTATCTACATCCTTTCCTCCTTGTAACTTTATTTTTTACTCAATGGGTTATAAATTTTGAGAGAGGAGGAATGAGGTTTTACTTTGCTTCATATTTCTGTTACTTCCTCAGCATCTTCCAGAACATTTGGATTTTAGCACTTCATGGTATGTATTGGCTGAATGAATGAATACATAAACGAATGGATGAAGGACACAAATATGTGGTGTAGGATAGCAAGCTATTTGTGCAATTGCCTTATTTATCAGACTCTTATTACATATTTCACCGGGTGTTGTTTTAGAAATCTAAACTGGAACAAAACAGAATTAAGTCTATATTTGCCTTAACAGTTATCTTTTATCCCTAAAAGTTAATAAGCTAGAGTCAAATTCATAATTTCCTTTGGTGCAATTTTTTGGCTTCTACTTCTAAGTATTTCCTCACAATCCATGTCTTTGCCAGCCATCCTAGTCTTGAGATCAGCAAAATATCTGCAGGTTGTATTGTAAAACTTTCATGCTTAATTTAAGATATAAGGAGAGCTAGACCCTTCTCTCAGTCCTGCAAATACCATCCAGTTTGGTGGTAAGACAGGTATTCAAACCAACATAACCCAGGGCTAATAATGAATAAATCAATGAACAAGGAATCTTTATGGAAGAGAAGAGAGCTAATGAATTTTGGCTGGAGAAGATGGTTGTAAGGAAGATACATTAGAGAGAGAACAGCCTGAGTGAAAGTGTGAGAGTGTAAACAGTGAGAGTGATACATCAAGTCCCTTAACTTGACTGCAGCCCAAGAACACGGTGGGGAGGAGCTGGGGGCAACGTTGGCCTATCGAGGAAGCAGGCAGCCCTCTAAGGAGTCTAAGCAGGAACACAATATGATTGGCTCTGTAGGGGAGAATATCAGCCCAGGATATTCCAGAAAGAGAAGAGGTGGAAGGTGGGGGTTACTATCTTCTCTTTTGCTTTCCTCTTTACCCAAGAGGAACTGAACACCAGGCTGCACAATACCTAGTTGTATCCTTCTGTTCTGCTTCTGAAAGTACCAGAAGATCACAGCCTTTCTCTTGTCAAGAACACACAATGTCTGTGTCCATCATAAGCCTGCTCTGTAAACCTAGTGTCCTCCCTGAAATGCTCCATTTCTTTCCCAGACATTCTTCCAGCTGCTTTCTTTGCTATGAATTTGTTGAGACATTTGCCTATTTGTTTCAACACTCATCTTAAAAAATTGGAACTCCCCCTTCTCTCCCCTCCCTAGTGGCTGTGGGCCACCCTTGCTTGTTCCTGTGTGCCCCTAGGCTCCCTCTCCAGCAGTTTTGTATCCATGAATAATGTTGGATCCTCTGGGGATGTGTTTATTAATTATACTTAAAAACTGCTGACCCCAATGGAAGAACTCTATCCATTATTTTACTTTTTCCTTGTTATAGAGAATTTAAACTTTTGCTACCATTTTTATTTAAAATTGTAGCATACAGAAAAATAGAAAGAGGACAAAAATGGAAAGAAGGAAAAAAAAATGACCCATAACCCCACTTGTAATTCCATAAACATCAACAGGTATTTTTGTAAATCTTTTTCTAGAATCTAGACATTATTTTCTCGCTTCCTTTTAAAATATACACATATATCTGTAGTCATACTCTATAATTCAATATCCCGTTTCTTCCACTTGTTAGTATTTTGAAATGCTCTGATTTATTTCACATTCTTTTAAAATTACTATTTAGGGTTAGCATACAGTCTATCTTCAAATAACTGAAAATCCAATATGCAGTCATTGGCTTTAACAATGCTTTAAAATACCAACTCCCTTCCAAGTTTTCTAAGGAATCTCCATACCTCTTTTCACAGCCACTTAGATTTTCAGTTAGTTGAAGACTGAGACTATATCTGATCTTTATTTTTTTTGTCTTATAGTACGCTCTCCTGACAACTCCATGCTAACCTAAATAGTAATTTTAAAAGAATGTGAAATAAAATAGAGCATTTCAATATACCAGCTATCCCACTCCTTAGCCTATACCCAAAGGACTTAAAATCAGCACACTACAGTGATGCAGCCACAGCAATGTTCATAGCTGCTCAATTCACAATAGCTAGATTATGGAACCAACCTAGATGTCCTTCAACTGATGAATGAATAAAGAAACTGTGGTATATATACACAATGGAATATTACTCAGCCATAAAGAAGAATAAAATTATGACATTTGCAGGTAAATGGATGCAGTTGGAGAATATCATGCTAAGTGAGATAAGGCTTTCCCAGAAAAACAAAAGATGGAATGATCTCTCTGATAAGCGGATGATGATACAATAATGTGGGGTGGGAGGGAGGCAAGAATGGAGGAAGGATGGATTATATAGTGGAAAAAGAGGGGTGAGGAGGGGATGGGGGAAAGGAAAAATAACAGAATGAGAGAAACATCATTACCCTATGTACATGTATGATTACACAAATGGTGCTACTCTACTTTGTGTACACCCAGAGAAACAACAGTTGTACCCAATTTGTGTACAATGAATCAAAATAAAAAAAATTAATAATTAAAAATAAAATTCCAACACTCCACATATAATCTGGCTGTCCTTAGGCAAGATATTAACTTCTCCAAATCTCAGTTTCCCATCCATTAGTGGAAAGAGTATCACCCTTTGCCTTGGCAGGGTGAGAGAAGAGAAAAGATGGTACTTGTGAGTCCAGTGCATGGCCCGTGCTAAGTAAGCACTTGAAAATGTTGGCTGCTATGATTATTATCAACAGAAGATTGAGTGCATGAAGATCCTTTTTAAAGAACTATATAAATACCAGGATGATCACTATTAAGGAGGCATCTGATTCCTGGAAAACCACTCAAAAATATCTGCTCAAAAATATCAAGTGTACGTTCCAGATATTTGTAGCTTTTAAATAACAATTCTAGGTCTAATCGTATGGTCACTTTAATCTGGAATTCTCAGCTTTCTTTGCTTGATCATCAGCCATAAGATGGTCCTTGGACCATCTTAAGTCAAATACAATGGTCTGTGTAATGAACATGAATGAATTAGGCTTTTTACTGCAGTTTTTGCTATGGGGATATTCTTCAATATTCTGAAGGCCATATTACTCTGCCCTATAGTCCAATGTGGAAGAAATTTAGTTAAAGTGAAAGGGTTTAACAGTGATCACCTGGAAATAGGAAGGGACTGGGGCACAGAAAAGGTTAGATAATAGGTTCCAAAATACAGATAGGTGGAGGCACTAATTCTGGTGTTCTACAGCTGAGTAGGGTAACTGTGCACTTAATTATATATTCAAAATAACTAGAAGTGCCCAAAAGTTCCTAACACAGAGAAATGAAAAATGTTTGAGGAGATGAAAAATCTGGGCTGGGTTTATGACTCATTTGTAACCAACAAATAGTATAAACCAGTTGTTAATGTAAGTTACTGGGCTCGCGGTGGTTTTCTATGTGTCCTTGGGTGATCATCAGACCTAACTGAGCCTTTGCTTCCTGCAGAGGTTGTGTGAGGTCATCTTTATGGCCTCCTCTTGATCCTCCATTCTTTGCCCTCTTTCCACCTGAGTCTGTTCACGTTTCAATCCAAACTGGAGCAAAGTACCTCTACTTTGTTCTCTGGATTCCTAAGGAATCTGCATAAGACACAGTCACATTTCAAAGGAACTGGGATCTGCAGTACTGGGTCATTGAGGCTCCGCAGTGACCCAGGACCCTGGACAATCAGTGCTGTTAATGGTGGGAATGGTCATTTAGGACCACATTAAGTGCTATGGAGGCTCATTCAGCTCTGTGAGCAAGTGTTCATTTGACTAAAGGGAAACTGTTCAAACACAATGGGTCCCTTCCAAACTCTCAAGTCCCCTTGCACTGTAATGTAAGTCAGTTAGAGGACAAATAGAGGTACTTAAGAGACTACATAAATGGACAGAAACCATTAAAAGCCATTAAGTGAGTAGCTTAAAATTGTTACCTACTGACCCAATGGCTCATAATGGCACCCAGGGTAGACATGGCAGATCAGTTCTGTGAACTCTTCTGAAATGTAGGTAGATGATACAGGAGAAGGAATACAATAGTGGAAAGGGAGTGAGGGTTTAAAAGCTCGCTGCCAGCTGACCATGCAACCTACAGACCTCAGCAACTATCTCGTGCAAATGCCAAAAGATAGCAGTTTCTAAAGATTTCACACAGTCTGCTCAGGACATTAAAATATCAAAATGTGTTAAGTTTATAAGGGTAAAGTATTTCTGATGTTCCCAGGCAGAATCAATTACTTTTGCCTGGACACTCCTTTTATACATTGATGATCATATTCTAACGTGGCAGTAACATTTTTGTTTTTTAATTTATGTTTTACATAGATGATGAATTCCAGGTGGTGGTGGGAGAATGGCGTTTCTTTTTGAGTATGCATTTTCCCCAGGACTTCGTGCATAATAAACTCCTAACACAGTTTGGCAAATGAATGATGAATGAGTGAATAAATCAGCAAATAAGAGAGTGAACCAGTGAATGCATAATGGGCTGAGTACCTTTTCTAGGTGGAAAGTGAACGAAATAGGCCAAGATACAAGCTGCTGCTTAAGACGTTAAACAGTTCTTGGAGAGATTACTTTACTGCTTCAGGTCTAAAGCCATAAATCAGTCTTTCAAGAAAGTGCTATGGCATCCCTAAATCCCCAATTGTTTAGTCATACTCTAGGAAAATGGCGATCTATGAGAATATATTTATTGATGTGATGTGATTTTTCTCTTAAGGACATATATTTGGTGGGAAATCATAGATATCACGTGGTAAGGTTGGGGAGGACCCCTCCACCTCTGTTTATGGTGTGGATGGCTGCAATTTAAGGTGTGTGTGTGTGTGCACGTGTGTGGTGTAAGCATGTGACTGACATGGCCTGTGATTGGGTGGAAGTTGCATTAGAAAGAGTGCAGTCGGAAATTAAACTGACATGGGATTGAATCTTCAGTTTTACCACTTACTAGCAAGATCATGAAAATGTGCCTTGCAGACCTCCAACTGTAGGGAAAATACCTGTAGGGAAAATAATTCCAGGCCATTGATCTCTGATATCCATCCCTGCATTTGCACTGTGAACAAGCTTCCTAAGGCAGCTCCTGGCCAGTAACCAAGGGCACAGGGATGCTAACTAAGGCAGGTCCCTTTCTGGAAGTAGCTGACTGTGGCCCTAGGACTTCCTGACTGCCTTGCTGAAACTTCCTGTCTGCCTGGTGTTCCCGACTTCCACCTGCATTTTCCTTCCTCTTTCCTCCATTCAGCATCAGACTTTCATCGTGGCCTATTGGTTTTCCCTACCTGTCTCTGTATGTTCCCCACACAGGCATTTCTACCATTAAAACCCTTGCCTATTTAATCCTGTGTTGGTGTCTGCTACTCAGAAGATCTGGAATAACATACAGCCTGACCTTAGGCAAGTTATTTTATCTTTGAAAATCTTCCCTCTCCTGAAAAAGTGTTAATAATATTTGTTACATGGAAGTTATGCAAATGACTAAATAAGACAATGTATGTAAAGCTCTTAACCCTGTATCTGGCAAACACAGGTACTTAATAAATGTCACTTTTCTTCCCTCTCTTAGAATATTCCTGACAATGGGGTTAAATCATATTTTCCTGTGCACATCTGACCTGTGGCATCTGGAAATAAATGAAGTCTTTGTGTAATGAGATTATCCTGTTTTAATTACAGTTCCATCCCCTTCTCATTAACTGCTTCTCAATTTGGGGAGAGAGACTTACTTTGAAGACCTCGCTGAAATCTTTGATCTGTTTAATAATGTGGGTTGAAAGGGAAAAATAGCTTCGGGGAGAAATCTGATTAAACTGTGTGTGCTAGCTTTATTAGTTCCCTCAATAAGGTTAATGCCAAACACTTTACCTTGTCATCCAGTTTTCGTGCATTGAATGCCAGTTCCACATAGTCATCATTGCCAGATAATTCTTCAGCGATCACCTAGAGGAAAAAGCACACATCAGCTGCAGTGGAGGATCCACCTGTTAGCCCAGGAACCCACGGGCAAATTTAACTCATGCTTGGTCTGAAAATCAACAAGAACAGACGTTGGGCAAGGAGTTTTTCTATAACTCTGGTAAAGGTGGTTTTCCCTTCGACACCTAGAAATGGTGTTGAAGGGAAATTCCTGGAAAAGACAGCAGTAGACAACTAGATTACATTTATGCTGAGTCTGAGACCCATACTGGAGGAAGAAATATCAGGGATAGCAATTTGGAAGAGCTTCTTTCTTTAAAGGCTTCTTCCTAGATTTGACTCCCAGTCAGATAACTAGAAATATAATTCTATTCCCATCCTGAAGTAACCAGAGGTAGGATACAGCCTCTTGTTCCCAAGTTATGGGGATACTGCATTGTTCTCATGTGTAATGGAGACTCCCTGAGCTTCTAAAGCTCACTCATCTTAGGTCAGTGTCTCAGTATTAGCATGCACACAAATCACCCAGAGTGTTTCTCAAAACACAGATTTCTGGGTTCCCCCCACAAAGCCTTTGATACAGCAAGTTTGGGGTAAGGTCTGAGCATCTACATTTCTAACAAGTTCTAAAGTGATAATGAAGCTTTAGTCCTGAGAGCATAGTTTGAGAACGTTTTCACTATTTCCCAAGACATGGAGAAATCAAATGTCATAAGTTGGTTGTGATGAGCAGAGCTTTTAAAAATGTTTATTGAAGGCAGCTGTTTCAAAGATACTGGTGTTAAGTGATATAAGACCCCTGGAATAAAATGTCATTAATTTTCCAATATATAAGTGATTATGTTCTTCATGTCCCATTTGTTAATCAGGTGTTTGGGACTCAGAATATTATTTTCCTGAGAGCAACAATGTGTAAATAGAATTTAGGCCTCCAGTCCACCACAAAAGCCCAGGTCATCTTGATATATTCAAAGCTCAGTTCTGCAATAGATAGTCACAGAAAACAACACCACGGCAGTACCACTAGTTAAATCAAATATAGTCTTGAAAGTGAGTACTTCACTCTGTTCAACAGACGATCCTTAGAACTTATATGACTACTAAATTTTTTATCAATTTAATTGAATTTTAACACATTAGGAATCCATTAACTAAATGACCCTTAATCAAAGAGTGTAGAATAGCATAGAATGAATTATATAATAATGAAATGGTACATCAATGAGTTCTTAAAACATTCATGTTTATGAAAATGCAAGGACAAAGATGTTCACATCAGTATTATTTGTAATATACCCAAATTAGATACATCAAAATTTTCAATAGCAACATGAATAATATGATTTATTTGGACAATGAAATGAATTGCTGTTGCTCAGTAATGAAAATGAATGGCACATAGCAACATGAGTAATAAACATGATATCACAAAAAGCTCTATGTTTTTAAGTAAGAATTTGTTTTATAGATCACGTTTGCTATATTTCACAGGAAATTTGGGTCACATAGGCATCTCAGGCTCTGTTGTGGCACTGACATTGAGCCCTTTTCTGGACAAGAGGCTTCAGAGTGTGTTTCCCCCACCATCCCCTTCTGAGCGGTTGTCTCCACCTACGTCACCATATGGTGCATCACACCCATACCCTGGACTGCAGATGAAGACAAGTAGTGGGCGGCTTGTCTAAGGACAACCAAACTGAAGGATGGATGGAGTCTATGAGGTGACTCCATGTCATGGACAATGGAGATCAAATGGGCAAACGTGAGACAAAGAAAAAGAATAAAATAGTTGGTTGCAGACATAGGAGCTTGAAGGGCACAGGGAGAACAGCTGAGTTGTCATCATGGTGAAGCATGAGAAAAAAGCAGAAATGCCTGCTGTTTAGGAGGTTGACCAGATGGCCCAGTTGCCAGGGTAGCCCTGATTTGTGAATGTTTCTTAGGGTCTTGGACTGCTTAGCAAGTTCTGTGAAGACCTGACTGTTTAGCTGTTCCTGGAATCTTGGCAGTGCGGCAAAATTCCCATTTTTGCCTTTTTCAGGTGAATTTTTACATAACATTCCCAAAGTCGAAGTAACCCAAATTTCTTTTAATAGAAATAGCTTGACCAACACAAATTCCCATGGAAAGTCCCCTGTGGCAGATTTGACACACAGTTGATGCTGCTGAGTGTCTTTATTTGCCAGTCTTCATTTCAGGACTCTGTATACTCAGGGTCATTGTTCAGAATTGCAGAATTGGGATAGTACTTCTCTCCTTTCCCTTCTGATCCCTCTCAACAGATGGATCAGTCAGGTAAAAGCTGCACAACTTTGAATTTGTCAGAACTGAAGGCGCATAAAAATGCAAGGAATTAAGGAACAGACAGAACATAAAAGAGAAAGAAAGAGTGAGAGAGTCAGGGAGATCAGCTCTCACCACAAAGAAAAGTGTGAAACCTTTGATGAGCTACATCTATAAATAATTAGTTTTGCCAACTTCAATAAGGCTTTGGCCAAATTGTCCAGGTCCATCAGGAATATTGAGGGCTAGGGACGTGCTGCCAACAAGCTCAGCTGTAACATAAGCTAGAGGTCAGTGAGTTTCAGATAACCTGTGCTTGTGTGATGTAGATTTATGGAGTCTGAACACTATTTGAATGAATGCCCCAAGGAGGCTGGTATTCTTTGATTCATTAAATGGGAATTTATCATGCTTTGTCTCAAGTTGATTATAGAAATCTTATATCTTATGCTCAATGGCAATTTTTAGATAGCTCCACCCTGGATCTCCTTAAAGATAAGAAAACTAGGGTTATAGAGGGAGAAATCATTTAACAAACACCACAAAACTTATTTGTGATAGCATTGGTTTTAAAAACTTGCTCTCTCTGCTTGTAGCTCAGAGTCAGTAAAAACTTCATCTTACTGACCTATTTAATCATGTATTTGTGGTGTCATTTATAATAGCTTCTGTGCTGACACATATCTCACTTGATCCTTTCAGTAACCTCTTCCTTTCAATAACCTCTTCTCAACAATCCAGGCAGATGGGCAGAAGTAGTTCCATTTTACCAAAAATAAAAAAGGCCAAAGCTCAGAAGGATGATACCACTATATTTGGAAAACTGAATACTCTGACTTCTAATTCATATGCCTTTCCAATGGATAATATTTTTGTAAACAATTTGTAGACTAAAAATTGCAATAGATATGCTTGTATTTATCATAAACCACACCACATCCCCTGGAGTCTAGCAAAGGTCCACGTACTTTCAGTTCTGTGCACAGCACTTTATAACTACAGATATTCTCAGATTAAGTCAGAATTTCTAGTGGGTTATAAATAAGTTTCTTTTGAAAGGTAGTAACTTTCTTTGGTTTCCTGTAAACCATTTTCTTCATGGAATCAAAGGTTTTCATTCTGATTTTTTGCTTGATCATTGTGACCACTTTCTTTAAAGGCCTCTGCCTGACACCACCATTAACCTACCACTGTTCAAGCTGTTCATTCATTCATCTATTCAACATGTACATACACAACTTTCTGTGTAATCATTATGCACCAGATAATTGTGTTAAATACTCATGGTACACAGGCAGTAAGGCATTGTACCTATTTTCCAGGAGCTTAAAATTTCATGTGTGCGGGGGAAGTGAGGTTGGGGTATGGGAGATATCACTCTGAAATTGGGTATCAGTTAAATCCTGGAATCTGGACTGCCAAGCTAAATGAAATAAGCCAATCCCCCCAAAACCAAAGGTAGAATAACCTATGATATGTGGATGGTAACCCACAATAAGGGAGGGGGAGGAGAGGAATAAGAATTCAGTGAATTACACAAAGGGAAATGAAGGGAAGGGCAGGAATCGGAATAGGAAAGACAGCGGAATAAATCGGACAAACTTTCCTATATACACATATGAATATATATGTATATTCACAACAGTGAAACTCCACATTATATAAATCCACAAGACTGGGATCCCAAATAGAATAAGATATACTCCATGTTTGTATATAAATATACTAAAATAGATTCTACTGTCATGTATAACTCAAAAGAACAGATAAAAAATTAAAAAAGAGATAAATATTGGAGATGAAAGGGATTTCTCAATGGGGTGCACAAGAGGAGAGATATTGGATAACCAGGGTATGGGAGGGTGAGTGTCATTGTGGTTTGGGAGACACAGGCAGCACTAACAGCATGGAAAGGGACGATTCTGAAGATACATTTAACTCACTTTTAGAACTGATTTTTTAATTGACAAATAATAATTGGGTATTTTTATGGAGGTATACTGTGATATTTTGATCTATGCATAAATTGTAGAAAAATTCAATCAAGCTAATTAACTTATTCATCCCCTATGGTTTTTCTGTGGAAGAATGTTAAAAATCTATTCCTTTAGCAATTTGAAATGTATTATTATTAACAGTGGTCACCACGTACACAATACTTATTTCTTTGCTTACTATCCTATGTGCTTGAGAGAACTATATTAGTCCCTTAGTTTTCCACCTGCATGTTCTACAGTAACTGGGGCTTTTTACAGCACTTCTAAGATATTCTTGGAAAGAGAATGCAGTCATGGTAGAATATATTTTCTCTGCATCTGCTCCAGGCTTCCAGGAACATGTTTTATTTCCACCAGAGATTAGGTGTTCAAGTCTGAGACATTTCTTAAAGACTTTCCCAGTGCATAAAATACACATCAAACCCATATATGTTCAGGAAGGTTCACCGTCGGGGTGGCAGGAAGCAGGAGCCCCTGTCCCTAAGGAAGAAAACACTATTGGCCTACAACCCCTGGCTGGTTGAACAATAGAGTGCTTATGTAACCCAGGGTTTAAGGACCATCTGCACTCAGAGCGATGTTAGTGTGGGGACAATGGAAATGTCTCATGGGAAGCATTATGATGTGAGCTTTGAGAAACAAACAGTGTGACCTAAACGAGAAGAAAATGTTGTGGATGAGGTTGTGAGGTGGTTGCCCATGGAAAGGGAGAAAAATGATCTAATGGAACAGGGAGTATGATTGCGAGAGACTAATGTTGGGGAAAGGGGTGTAATTGTAAGTACAATGGGGAGAGGAATTAAAGAGACCAGGGTAGAAGATCTTTGGAATGAACATTCCAAAATGTTTGGGAAAATCCTCGAGTCCCCACAATAGTGCACAAAGCCCTGCACTAGGTAGCCCACCATCCGCGCCTGACAGTGTCACTTACTGCCTGGTTACTCATTCTGTTCTCAACATGGCAGCCTCCTTACTCTTCCTTGTTTGGAATGTGTCTACCTTAGGGACTTTGTACTTGGGTTTGCTCTGCTTAGAACACCTTTCTCACAGATTTTGGCACGGCTGTTCCCTTCTCTCCTGATGTGTGCTAATATGACACTTTCTTAGGAGAACTTTTCCTGTCCACCCTATGGATAATTATTTTCTTATCTGCTCTCTTCATTTCTCTTGCCTGCTTATTTTTTTTTCATGAGAATTATCACCATCTTATACGCCAAAGAGTCTGCTTAATTATTTGGTTTTTGTAGGTTTCCCTTATCAGAATTAAAAAAAAAAAAAATGAAGGGAGGATTTTTTTGTTATTGTTAACTGCTACATCCTCAGTGTTTAAAAATGTCTGAACTTAACAAATATGTTCAACAGAATTTTGTTGATGAAAGGAAGTAAGCGGGAAGGAAAGAAAGAAAGGAAAGAGAGGAAGAAAGGCTGTGAGTATTTTCACTTGGTAAGAAAGCTTGACAAGGGAAATGCATGGAACATTTTTGGAGCTGCTGATTTCTGCCTTCCTTCTTCCTAAGACCCCCCACTAAGGAGGAGCTTAATCTGTGGTTAATTTGCTCCTCTCCTCATTTCCCATTTGTGGGAGAGGTTGATAGGTTGTTGACTGGCAAAATGTCTACAAAGATGAAGGGAAGAAGGAATGAAGAGAAGGGGGACAAAGGGAAAGAAAGTGGGTGTTATAGGAAGAGTATTGCATATAATGTCTGCTTTTAAGACGCAGCTCTGCCACTCACTAGCAGTGTGACTTTAGCAAAGTCATTTCCTTTCTCTAGGTCTCAATCTCTTCAATTGTAAAAAGAGACCACGGATAGCCAATGTCAGGGAAGACTGTTATTGGGCACATAGGCTACTCCTATCCCTTTGCAGACTCAGCAGCACACATCAGTACTTCACAGGGCTCTTCCTCATTGAACTTGGACATGACCTCAGCACACTGCTCAACACGGCGGCCAGTGGAGTCCACTATACTGACTTGGAACTCTCACAGTGGAGTTGACATCACTGGATCCTTGGGTAGAGCATCTCAGCTCTCTTCCCATTTATTGAGCTTATTACATGTCAAAATATGGGGAGAAGGTATGAAGAATGAGACAGTACCTCAATGTTCATGGGAGTGGGGAGAAGAAAATCAGAGGAAAAACAGAATCAAAATCAGGTGAACTGGATGTGGGAAAAACACCCAAGCATTCTACAGACAGGTCAGCAAGATTCTCAGTACTAAAGCTTGATGTGTTGTGAGGTTACTTTAAGGAGACAGCTGATAGGAGAGGACTGTAGTACAATGCATCTCAAACACAGTGCATCTGAATCAGCTAAGGCTTTTTAAAAATGGAGATTTCTGGGCCTCATTCCAAGAATTTCTGATTCAGTATATCTGGGATCGTGGCTTGAGAGTCTACATTTCTTACAGGTGCCAGGTGCTGCTGGTGATGACATGTTGGCACTTTGTCAGTGTCAGGAGTGGGAAGGCATAGAGAAAAAAGCATCACGGTGGTTTGGGCAAGAACTGTCTCCAGTAACCCCGAGTGGAGATCCTGATCATCACTCTGAATCTGCTACTACCACATTAAGAAGGAAAGGTGGGTTGGGACAGGGGTAAAGGAAGAGGAGAGGAAAACAGCATAAGATCAGCACTATCCCCAGAGTCTTTGGAGCCTCTTAGAATCACTTTCCAATTCATGTCGAGTCTAAAATTACCAAAAAGGAAATGTACGTGGTCTTTAAAATCTAGCAATTCCCCCAGCAAATGTTAAATGTATGCATCACAATCATATACAGCACGTGGCTTGTGGCATGCAGCATGTATTCATGTGACGACCCTGCCACAGGGAGACACACCTTGAAAGTGGGGGTCCCTGCCCAGGATCCACTTCTAAGCTCACATGCTGGGTAGTACAATTGTCATGCTTCATCCCCCCCCCCCCCAATGAGTCACTTCCTGGAATCACTTCCTAGAGCCATGGTTGACAGAGCTGTGGGAGAAGATGAGCTTTCTTTGTGTGGCCAGGTGCTCTGAGAAAGGGAAACCTCTGTGGACAGTTCCTTGGGAATGAGAAGGGGCTCCGCAGCAGGGAGGGCTCTGAAAGCCTGTGTGACTACAGGATGAAGCTGACCACTGTGGACAGGGAAGCTCCTGGCAGAGGGACTGACCAAGTGGTGTGGGTGGTCTTGCTATGATGTTTGCAGTCAGCCAACATCCCTCAGCCATGAGAACCACAACATGGCAGGTACTGTTGAAGAGACGTGAAGGGCAGAGAGCCAGAAGATGATTGACAATGATGGAACTCTAGTCTCTGTGCCTGCGGTGAAATGCACACAGAAGCCTATTCAATTCTCCAGTCTATGAACTCTTCATCTTACAGGTTCAGAGTAGCTAAGAAACTCGTTCAGATTCACTAGCCTGAAATACGTTCAAAGTGTGCTTAATTTCAAAGCTAATTTCTATTTTATCATGCCAGTCTTTCTCAACCTTGCCTGATAATAAGAATCTCTTGAGGTCGTTTGATTATTCATGTAGTTTACCAAGGCTCCTGCTGAGAGTTAGAAAATCAGAATTTCTAAATGAGGAGCCCAGGAATCTGCATGTTGAATAGATACAGCCTAGGTAGTTCTTACAATCGAATCGTTTAGGGAAACCCTGCAATCTATCTTATTGTCTTGACAAGTGGCAGGAGGTTGGAGAGGGAGGTGGGAGGGATGGAGAGACCAAGGGTAGGCTTGACTGTGATTGCAGGAGGAGTAACATCTTCAATCTTTGATCAGCATTTATGTCCAGAGTCCATAGTTGTAGAGTTCTGCCTCACCATAAAATTTTCCTCTTGGACAAAAGCAGTGAATGGCCATTCTGCCATGTTCCCTGGGGTGTGAGCAGCTCAGGAGAGTTTCAGCCAGGACCCGGATGCATGTGGTTATACTGCTCTGATTACATAATGTGTTGGAGATGATTTTCATAATACTCATAGGTGAAAAGAATTGCAAAAGAATTTCTGGGACAGCAGCCAACTATCATGTCCCTGTTTTGAGAACACAAACATTACTGTAATTGTTTGGCTGATTAAAAACATAATGATGATGATGTATTACGAGAAAGTGATTTAAAGAGATTTCTTGGAATAAGAAATTGTGTTAAAGGTTTTAAAGGTTTTAAATTGGCAAAATTGTGTGAGGGTAAATCCTGTTTCTTTCTGCACATTGGACCACTTTTCCTGAGCTCTTTGGGTCCTAGGTTACCTGCCCCTTCCAGATCAGATATACGCTCATGTTTTGGCCTTCAGTGAGGATAACATCTATGGTAGGCAGAATAATTACTTTTCAAGTACATCCCATTTCTTAAAATCCCTGGAACCTGTGAATATGTTACCTTACATGGCAAAATGGACTTTGCAGATGTGATTAAGTATCTTGAGATAGGAATATTATCCTGGATTATCCAAATGGCCCAGTATAAGCATAAGAGCTTATAAGAGGGAGGTGGTAGGGAAGAGTCAGAGAAGTTGTCATGATAGGAGCCGAAGTCGGAATGACAGCTTGGGGGTTGGGGGGTGGTCAGAAGCTAAGGGCTTGGAAAACCTCCTAGATATGGAAGAGGAAAATAAATTTGATTTCTCCCTAGAGCCTCCAGAAGGAATGCAGCTCTGTTAATACTTACTTTAGCCTACAGAAGCTCACTTTGGATTCTGACCTCCAGAACTATAAGATAAATAAACACATACTATTTCAACCCACCAACTTTGTGATAATTTGTTACAGCAGCAATAGGCAACGCAAACATCATTACCAAGTGGCTTTGTTATTACCACTTTGTGGCCAAGTGGGATCTTTAGGAAGATCCAGTACGGGGTCTCATTAAGACTCAAAGTCAATGGTGTTGACCCTGAGTTAAAACTAGCACTGGGCAGATAAGCCCTAATTTATTCCCTTCCCTTCTTAATTTAAGGGCAAGGAGTTTCCGTTCCTTACAATTGCCAGTGAGAGTGTGTCATCTCTATGTCTTTCCTGTGGTTGCTTTCTCTCACCTCTCTTTATCTGCCACTTCAGGTGTCTTCTAGGCCACTGTCCCTAAGAAATTGCCACTTTCATGGCTAGCTTCAGAGATCTTCCCTGTTGACACTTCTAGTCTGTAAATCTTATTCTGAGGAAATGAGCATAAATATTTCATAGAAATTCTGTCCTTAAATGACACACGCCTTGGTGTCACATTCCAATATCTCCTTCCCTAACAGTAGTCACCAGACTTCTGCTGAGGCCTATGTCTCGTGATTCCACGTCCCAGAGAATGTTTTTTATTTGTAGCATTGGCCTGGCTGTGTTTTGGTTTCTGGCTTCACACTCTCAGGAAGCTCCTCTAACCTCACTTCTTTACTCTCCATTTTTGTTTGAGAGAGTACAGTCACGCCCTACAGAGAAGGTGATTTCACTTGCTCTACACATTTGGAAGAGTGGCAGCTTGAGTTTGCTCAGCTTGTGAATAAATTAGAACATCCATCGCCCATGCAGGACCTTAAGATTGTTATGCTATGAAACATATATCATGGATCTTGTCCTAAAGCGTGCCTCATTTGGAGGTCTTGACATACAGACATAAGCATTGTCAGCTGATCCATCGTAGCTGAGAGAGACTTAACAAATGGGGGCAGGTGACCAGTGTGGAACAGTTTAGGAACTCTCCATTTTGGATAAATCATTTGACATATGGAACTTGAATTCTTGGAATATATATGGTAATACCCATGGAAAGGGAGATGTTGGTTTGTATATGCAAGCAGATCAGCCGATTCTATAACATAAGGAGGCATAATTATGGGAAGGGGGACACTTTACAAGGCAGGTGAGAAGTGATTGTCTTCTGCACAGTGACAAGGGGGAGATGGTCTGCAATCCTCCAGGGGGTTTGCTTCTTTCCACAATGCTGAAGGTTCTCAGTCCCAGAACACAGATTCTCATTGTGGCTCAAGTTGGGTTGTGATTTGCTTACCACACTGACAGATGTCCGGAATAGACAGGAGGGTGCTACAAATCTTCCATAAACCCAGACCACGTGCTACACTTCATAGAGGACAATAGTTACAAGGATAGAGGAGAGACAGGTATTTAATGAAGACTCCAAAGAGTTAATGCAGTAATTCTCGGTCTGCAAAGTCTATAGAGTTCCTATTTCTACACTCTTGCCACATAATCATCTCTATTTTTATATCAGCTTTTTATGTCACTAAACTCTACTGTGAGGATATATTTAAACTTAAAAATAAACCTGAACTTTTATTTTTATGCAGCAAGACAGATGGAGTGTGCTGCAATGAAACCTATCATAGGATGATGATTTTTGTTTAGGTTATAAAAAGTTGTGATGGCTACTGTGAATAAACAATTTTACAACTTCTCCCCACCCCACCCACCCCTCGAAAAAATCTCATGTGCAATTCTGGGCCATCAAGAGCTCCTCTTGCTGGGCTTGGGGCTATTAGCATTCACAGAGAATTTCTCAAAGCACTCCTCTAAAGGACAGTCATACTGCCCCTAACTTCAGCCCCTTCCTCCTCTAGCCTTCCCTCTTGAAATTGATTATGCCTTAAAAATGTATATACTCTGCTGAGTCAAGGCCCAAGTTATCCAAATTGTGCTACGGATGGGTGTGATCTGTGAGTGGACAGCACTGTAGTTATGGGTGTTTTAGAAAGGCCGTCTCTGTCCTCATTCCAGATCTACTGAACCAAAGCATTCCTTTGAAGACGATCCCCAGGTAATACGTCCATGCCCACTAAAGTTTCAGAGCAGTGGTCTGGGATATCAGTTGGTTGAATTAGAAAGGCCTGTCTCCAATATTGAAATCTATTTGCTGAGCCTACTCATTCATATAACAGGTGATGACCATAAACTCTACATTCAGCACTGACCTCGGACCCCTGGATAAAAGGTAAAGAGGGTATAGCTATTTTTCTTTCCAGTTGCCCTGGCATTTGTTCAATCCTTTCCTCACTACCCTCCTTAATTTGGGGCACCTGGCTTTGTTTTACTCTGCTACAAAAGTCCTGCTGGGTTCGGCTGGTCAGTTTGGATTGCTGTTCCCTTTGTTCTGCTGTGAGTCCATCTGGATTTTCTAATTCTCATTGGAGACATCTTTCTGGCCTCTGCTACTTGTCTCGTATATCAAGTGTGTTGAGGCTGCTCCAACACCGGTTTTCTTCCCTGTGGCCATGTCCCATGGATACATCTGCCTTTGGAACAGAGTTTGTTTGCTCATGTCATGCACATTACCCTAGTTGCTTTTAAGATCTGTGTCCAGGTTTCTAGGTATTGTGGCTGCCCCTGGAGATTTCCAGAGTCATAACTTGGGGAGAAGTGACTTGTCCTTCATAGAGGAAAACAAAAGGCCTTATTTCCTCACCACAAAAATATCCCCCTCCCCCAGAGCCTTCTTTTGTCCCTTCTTAATGGTCTCTTTTTAACAGCAGGTCAATGAGCCACACGTAGAATAACAAACAGCTGTGTTTCCTAGAAAGGTTGTTAACTTTCCATATTTTTCCCATTCTCTTTCATCAGTGATAGGACCTAGATACACATAATTCAACCCCAACACTAAATAGATTTAATTAAGTTGAGAAAATTAGAATTGAACCTGCAGATCTTCATGTGGAACTTTTTTTTAAAAAGAAAACAAACATCATTTGTGCTTTCTAAATTGAAGTAACATTTTCCCTTAGACTGAATTCATTTAAAACACACTCTTCCTCCCTACTTTACCTTATAGCACTCTATCATCTTATCTGATGCTGCAACAACTCTGAGGTTCATAGGATGTGCCATTGTTACTTGGACTTCAGAGACACATTGCTTGTGCACAGAAGCTCATAAGAACATTCTTAAAACAGTGTCTTTAGCTTCTGGTCCTTACCCTCTACCTGCAGGAGTGGTCTAGTTAAAGATGATGTCCCATTCAATATGGTTTGCCATTTCTTTTCTGACAGGATTCTGACTGAAAAACTAATTATTAAGCCTCTCTCTATCTCTTCACCTTGTGGGGATCTCATGTCTACTTGCTCTCAAATCTCCCCTTTCCTCCAACCACACAAAAAAGTGCATTGAACCCCCTCAAATCATTTAGGGGACCATGGAACCATAATTTTAAGAAACATTCAAATTCTATGGAATAAGAACATTCTGTTCTTTATTTCCTTGTATCTCTTTCAATAAATGTTTATTAAGCCCTACGATGCATCAGAAATTATATTACCATATTGCATTGGCTCTATTAGTACTGATTGAAGGAAGCACCATTATTTCAGCTCTCCCAATGAAATTAAGAACATGCAAGATAGGGAGTTGTAATAAGAGTCTTCTGTGTTAGCCTGGGATTCCATGGAGTTACCCTCTGAGGGTATGAGTAAATGAGAAAAAGGCCTGCCATGCAGAGAGGAAGAGCAGGAAAAGGTACATAGCTCAATTCTGGCATTGATTGGAGGGAAAAAAAGAAAAATCTCTTATGAGAACTTGAGCTAAATCTGATACTCAGGGGTCCAGCCTGGATTCACAATAATAGGCACTCACAAAGCCTCAAGCTGAGAATTTAATTTTAAGGAGTCTCAGACTAGTCATTCCTTAGGTGAGTGGAAGAAACAAATGTAAATCCTTGGAAGAGTTTGATATGTTCCTCTGTTGACCAATATGGTAGGCCTTAGACACGTGGCTATTTACATTTAAAACAATGAAAATTAAATGCAATTTAAAATTCAAACATTTGGTTGCAACAGCCACATTTCCAGTGCTCAGGAGCCATCTATGGCTGGTGATGACCACGTTGGACAGAACAGACATAGATGTCCACTATTAGAAAGTGTCCTTCTGAATGACACCAACACAATAGTAACTGACTGATGACTGATTTCCAAGACATAAAAATGTGAACTAAATATGTGTTAGGGCCAATAAAATAAAGTAACACAAAGGTTGAGAGACAAAAGTTTCCCTTGAGGTCTTGGCAGATGTGAGAATCAGGCTGCCTGAGGGTCACCTGGGACTGAGTCAAGGCCTCCAGAAGTTCTCGAGTCATGTGTTACTCTTCAGCCTTCTGAGCTGCTCCAGCTCTCAGGAGCCACTTGGGCTGAGAGCTTTCTGTGTGTGACTAACTGGGGAATTAGCACAAAATCTCATTACTTGCATGACCTTCCAGGCCCCTTGTTCTGTGGAAATTAGAACTGAATGCAGAATGACACATTTTTCTGATATCTTTTTTCCACAACATGGCTACCTTTAACCTTTTGAAATTAAATTCATTTTTTATAATGTTACTGTGTAATCATTAGAGTAATATAATAATTTTCTGAGTCCCAACAGAAGATAGAACCAGTGGGAGATCCCCAAGTAAAAGCTTTTAAAGAGTGATTTTCCACGTCTCTAGCTTTCCCTCAGCTCCATCCTTTGACATATCTCTGATGAGTTTTGGTTTTGATTAAGAGTTTGGTATATAATAGTTTTATGTGGGGAAATGTGTGGAGTTACAGTATGTCTAGAAGATTTAGCTCCTGTTTTGAGTTTGCAGGTTCAAAACTACAGAAAGACTTAACACAGAATTAAATTCAATGGTGGGATGTTTTACTTCAAGAGAAATTGCTTTGTGACTCTGTATAATTTTAACTGCTACTTGTTTCTCTCCTAGTCCAATGTATTGCCCTTCACAGAAAAACTAAAATTATTAACACTATTCTTTTTCTTCAGTTCATAATAAGGGATAATTGAAGAATGATCTCCATCATAAGTGTGTTTTAATGAAAGAATTGTCCCCATAATACTTACTAGTCCCTCGAATGTGATAAAGTATTGAAGCAGTAATATTTTGTATGTGAAAGAGGTGGGAGGGGTATTCGTGAGGCAAGAGGTTGTAAATGAATGGAAGAGTAATGGAAGGAGATCTTAGATTTATTGAGTGCTTACTAAGGGCAAGTTTGGTGGTATATGCTTTATATACAGTTTTCACATTTTCTCATACGACTCTATGAGTGAGGAGATAAAAACTCAGAGAGGCTAACTACCTTGCCCACAGTCACTTAGTAACAGAGTCAGAATTTTGCCAACATTACTCTGCTAAAATTACTCTTGTCAAAGACCCCACAATGATAAATTCAATGGACAGTTGGCAGTCCTTATCTTGATGGGCCAAGCAGCAATATTTGATGTGTTTGATCATGCCCTCCTCCTTAATAGATGATCTATACACTTCTAGGGCATTAACACCATCTTGAACTTCTTCCAGTTTTACTAGACACATATGTTTCTATGATTGTTCCAACCATATCTCCTTGAACCCATAGTAAGGATGCTCTAGGTCTTAGTCTTTGAATACCTTTTCTTCTCCTGTGAAGCTCAGGTTTTCTCAATCTCAATATCACTGACATTTTGGCTCAGATAATTTTAGGTTGTGTGGGGTTATCCTCTGCATCCTAAGTATCTGGCAGCATCCTTAACATCTACCCACTTGATACAAAGTAGCACCCACCTCGGTTACCCCAGTTCAGAACCATAGTCTGTGGTGGTCTCATATAGCCAAGATTTCCCCAGATTCTGTCTTCAGTCCAGACCTGTCTCTTGAACTCTGGTTACTGTGGGTATTTGGGTCTCCTTTCAAGTCTTCTCTCCCAATCTTGCTTCACTGCAGTCTTCCCTATCTTAGTTCATGGCATCCTCACATTTCAGTTGTTCAGGCTAAAATTCTCTTTCCCAAACTCCACATCCAATCCTTAAAATATGGCCACAACTCCATCCAATTCAATTCCAACTCAACATCATTATTTCTTAGTCTATTCCATCATCATTTCTTTCTTAAATTATTGCCATAGTCTCTTGTCTGGTTGGTCTCTTTGATTCGACCTTGGCCCCTGTATAACTTCATTCACCTTCCTACCTCACCCATTGTATATTTTCTTTAATAGTTGCTCAAATGGTGTGTGTAGGGGGAGGGGACAAGGTGACAATGATCATTAGAGCAAACTATTCCACCATCTTGATTTACCCCTTCTCCCTTGATGTCTAGCTACCCATTCTTCTCAAATATATAGGTAATCATTAAGAAAATTCACCTGTGATTAGGGCTAGGTTATAGAGCAAATCTCCAAAAAGCCAAAGAATTAGTATAATGCAGACCATGTCCTATGGCTACACTATTAAGCTCAAAATTAAAAAAAAAAAAAATCAACAAGATCTCCGAATACTCAACTTAATTTTTTTAAAAACAGGACAGAGCAAACCCAAAGGAAGTAGAAAGAAGGAAAAAATTGTCAGATGCTTTTAGTTCACTTCCTCTTTTGTAACACTATTTTTTTCAGAGACACAGATTTATTTAGGAAAGCAGATACACATCAAGGAAGAACGAGGGCCATCTCCATAGGGAGAGATAGCCTATAACATTATTTTAATGTTAATGCACTCAATGTTTAACTCTATTATTGTAGTTATTATTCACTTATGATGATCATTCACTTATAAATATGAAAACACATAATTATTTCCACAGAAAAAAATTAAAAATAGAATTGTGAGGCTAAAAATTTTGCTCATGCTTAAGGGCTTTGATATATTTGGGGATTAGGATGGTTAGTCATACTGACTTCAATTTGTGTTGAGATTATTCCCCAAGCCTAGGTAAATTTAAGAAGGATTTACTCCTATCCTTGGTCTCCCTCTTCTTGTGGTGTAACAATGCATCCTCAGTATCAAGATGCAAATTTATGCCTTGGATACTGGAGACATTTAGTATCTCATGAACTCCGTATACACTGAGCACTCCTTAACTGACTTACTGCTGTGAGAATATAGAAATGCCAAGATTGGCAAACAGTTGGCCAAAACTTTATCAATAGAAAATCTAGATGAGAAAGAGTTCTTTACTTTGAAACATTTCCCCAGATATAGCTGTCAGAATCAATGAAGAAAGTAAGTAATCATATTCACTTATTATCGCAAACCAATTTTGTAGCACTTCAGTCAGCAAAACAATTCTCAGGATAATTAAACCTGAGTCTGCAGTGATGGGGTCAGTAATATTTGCTAATTTCACAGTCAGTTCTTATTTGCTTACCTCCATTCTTGAGGTGAATATTTTAGATGGGGTAAATATTATTACCTCTGTGTTAAGCCTACTCAGACCTTTAATACTGCTTTTCTTGAGCCCAGTAATACTTTTTTCTGGAAGTGAGAATAGGAAAGAGAAGGTAAAGGTGAAACAATGTGCTTTCTGAATTCCATGACTCTATGGGAAACTGAGAACCCTAGCTCAGTTTTAAAAGAGACTAGTTTTGAGTTTTGTGTCATGGCTTTGTAAACTGAAATCATCCAAAGTGAAGAGTAAGGGGAGTTGGCATCCTTTCTCTTGGTCTAGAAAATTCCTGGACACTTAGAAATATCTGGAAAAATCAACTGACAACAATCAAATGATACTCAGATTTGGTTACATATAAGCTTTTAAGATTCAAATTATTTTATTGGTAGGTTATTTTTTGAAAAACTTGATAATGAGAACTCTTCAAAAAGTGACTTATTGTTTAGTCATAAAAGAAAAAAAAGAATTTCTGTTTTTGGAATACTCTTGTATGATTTCTCTTGAAGAACTGTTATCTGTATATTCCATGATTTCTCTCACATTAGGATCCAGTAACCTTTTCTTCCCATTTAAAGTGGATTATTGAAGAACCGAAGTTGTCAAATGTCTAAGAAAGCCTGCTGGTCTTAGAATGACCTGCAACCTTCATGAACAGAGGTCTCCTCCTAACTTTGTTAAACTATCCTCATAATTGATTCAGACACAGTTACTTTTGGACTAGCTCCCAAAGTACCCCAATCAATTTTAGAAAACCTGTTCTAGACCACCATCTTTTAACTTCTCTAAATATTCTTCTAAAGTGTACAAACACCTTTTCACTGAATGAATTGTTGTGTAAGATATTAGATCAATATATTTAGACCTGTGTTATCTAGTGGTAGCCACTAGCCACATGTAAGTTTAAATGCTATTTAAATGTGAACTCATTAAAATTAAATACAATTTAAAACTCTGTTCCTGATGGTAGAGTGAAACAGACATCATTACCTCATGTACTTATCTGACCGCATGACCAATGTGATCCTACAATATGTATAATCATTGCATTCTACTGTCATGTACAACAAATTAGAACAAATAAAAAATATTTAAAAAACCCTATTTCTGTCTTATCACTAGCCAACAAGTACTCAGTCCCAATACCTGTCTAGTGGCTACCCTACTGGACAGAACCAATACTGAACATTCTGTAGAATGCACAAAAGGACATTACAGATAGTTCTACTGGGAAGTGTTTCCCATCAATCTGATATCATGCAAAAAGAGTAAATCATATCACAAACCCTATGATATTTGAGGGTATTATGTATTTATAACCCTAGGATAGTCAAAATCTTATTTGAATTTGGGTAGAAAACACAAATATCTTGGAAGACCAGAAAGGTAGTATGCATACGCAAAGCATC
This sequence comes from Sciurus vulgaris, assembly GCF_902686455.1. Lineage (NCBI taxonomy): Eukaryota > Metazoa > Chordata > Mammalia > Rodentia > Sciuridae > Sciurus > Sciurus vulgaris. Next base: position 119,223,089 of record NC_136470.1, read on the forward strand.
CCATTGTAAGATTATAGAGAAACTTTATGCCCCCTTTGCATTGGAGTATATAATAAATATGCAACATCCAGAGAAATACCTGCCTGCATCTGGCAGTATCTCTTCTGGATCCTGCATTTTTAAGTCAGGCCTGTGACAACATTTGGCTTTACTTAAATAAAACCTTGGACCTTGAAAAGTGTTAGTTTTCCTTGTCTTCCTGGTAAAACAAAAGACTTGAAATTCAAACCTACTTGTGAAATCCCCAAAAACAATTTCATGCATTAGTGGCCATTTAAAGGCTGCATGAAATCAAGGTATACAACTGTGGCATTGTCTGTCCAATTGATTCTCAAACATTAGCACACATAAAATTATGGGGAGGCCTGAATTCCTGCTTTTAGGTGTGGGATAGAGCATGAAATGTTATATTTCTACCAAGTTCCTAGGTGATGCTGATACTGCTAGTTAGAGGACTGAGAAATACTAGTGTATGTAATTGCTATTAGTTCTTTTCAATGTAGGCCATTTTCTGTGCCTGGTTTTTAGATGTGAATCTTATTTATGCTCTTGGGAGAACAAGCCATCCCGGCAAGCAGTAAAAGATCCCAAAGTCAGTTTCATCCTCTGGGTCTTAGGAGAATAGAAGAGGCCTTAAGGATACTATGGAGTCTGGACAAAATTATCAGGAGTCAGCAGAGTATAATCACGGAAGGTAAAGGAAAGCTGGGCACAATCTAAAGCCTTGATGGCTTTCCAATAACGAGCAGGAGTAAAGAAACAGCAAGTCATTTTTCTAGCTTTCGATAACTCAATTGCAATCAACAAAAGACAGTTTTCAGGTAAGGAAGAAGAGACCCAGAACAACATTAACAGGAAAACCTCTGATGAATTGAGATTGGGATTGATTGCCATGAGAGATGGTGGAGGTGCCAAATAATGTCTGCTTAGAGGAGAAAATGGGAAAGCTGGAAGACTGAAATCATTCTGGAGAGAAGTTCTCCAGGCTGACAGGACAAAACATGTAGTAAATTATATTTCTGTTATTGCCTCTATCCATCTGTGTTGTCCAGATGAATATTGAACCTACCCTGAAATGGCACTGGGCCTTCAGAACTAAGAGCTGGAGTTATCTCTTCAGGAGTCCTCTTGGTTACGATTACAATTAACACCTCCTCATCTTTGAGATTGAGCCATTTATTCTTGGAAACCCTGAGACTCATTTTAGGAGTGGCAGGTGCTTCAGAGAACACACTTGTATTTCACTTCATTGGTGTCTGGCCCACAAAGCATCTTAATGAATGATCTATCATTTGGTCTATTCCAAGGAACTTAGCTCCAGCTTCTTTATTATTTACTACATGCTGAATATGTAGCCTGCCTTTCCCCTTTAATCCTTAAAATTCTAGGATGTGGGAACTCTTTATATCCATTTTATTAATGATGGTGATCCAGAGAAGTATCTTCCCTAGAGTCACATGAGTTTTAAAAGATTCAGTTTCAAGTATTCAGTCTTTAAAGTATACAATAAATTCAGTTTTCATTCTTTGAAGTCTCAATTTTGTGGCACATGTCTGCCTACCTAACTCTGGAACCTTGACTCTAAAGAAAGCACTTTTGAGACCACAGATTCATAACAGAAATCCAAAATGATTTTTAGACTTTCTTACTGACTTTAAAAAAAAATGTCATTGAGAGGTGGGAGGGGGCGGGCATTGCCATTGTAAATTATAGGTTGTACAATTTAAGCACAGAAAAGATTTTTTTTTTTTTTTTTTCCAGAATCGTGAGAGGAACTCACATCTTGACCTTAGAGAGGGACTCAGGTAACTCAAGGATCTGCCCCAAAAGGACTTTCTTTCCAACAGTTGCAGGGGATCCAATTTCTGATGCAAGGGTTACTTTGCACAGAAAGTGGTTAGAATCTCACTATATGTGACTCATTCTGGACACAAACTCTAAGAAAAGGTGACAAACTATAAACAAATAGGAGAAAACTAATAGGGAATTTGTCATTGCATATCAGTCTAGGGTACTGAAGGGTTCGGTTATATTTCTCAAAACATACAATACTCCAAAAGGAAATGCTCTACAAGGCATTTTTTCCCCTTTTCATATCAACATATTTCTTACTGTAAAGTGAATCAAAAGGAAAATAAATTTTTTTTGATAACTTTCACACTGCAACCACCTATTTCATTAAACAAAGAAAATTCTTTCCTTTACATATTACCATAGCAGAAAACCTCACAGGGTCAAATTCTGTCCTAGGAAACCTCCTTTGAAAACCTCTTCCACATCTCCCAGGTCCAACAGAGGTCACAGGGCTAAATTTAGAGATTCCTCCTGAAGGTAGTCATAGTGGATACAACACTAGGAACCCATCTCAACCCTGGGACATTACTAATCTTTGAAATTTTCATTGGCAATTTGGAGCCAAAGTTAATGGATGGATTGAACAAAAAGACACACATGAGTACGTCAGGATGGAGAAAGTGATGGGCAGCCACCTGAGTACCATCTCTGGGCTCCATTGCTGCTTAGCAATATCTTTGTTACCTTGGAAATCATCGTTGAAGATGCAGAGCTTTGGTACACAGATGGCAGGTGCCTAAAAGATACTCAGTTAGCTGCTTAAACATTTAAAATGGAGATGGTTGTCAAATTCTGGTTTTGATCCCCGATTACAATTTCTTCATGTAGATGACTGAGGCTGTTTTAGATGTGTTAGATGAATGAGAGAACGAATGGATGAATGAGAGAATGAATAAATGAATGAAACAACCCTGTGAAATACAGGCTTATTATTATTATTTCCACTTGCTTAATGAACAAAGCAAAGCTCCAAAAGGGTGATACTAAACTGACCCAGTCGTCTGTAAGTAGGTGGTAGAACCAGGCAGGTCTGCCTGCCTGCTATTCTAGTTTGGAAAGAAAACCTTAGTAGAGTAAAACAGCAGGTAGTTTGGCAAGAATGGAAGCTAAGCATTTTCCTCCTTCACTCTGTGTTCCTGGATTTGGGTTGGTGATGGGTTTTCAAATCCTGGAACCGGGAAACATATGGACAACAGCTGCTAGGATGGCTGTGCCCAAGCGAAAAATTGATAAAGCAGCAGCTTTGGCACGCAGTTCCACGGCAGAATGAAAGAAGGTCATATTGAATGGCTTCTCTAAACTCCAAGCTCCATTAATATCGAACCATTCAACTATCTGCAGTCTGCAGTCCGGTGTCTTCACAGCCCCGACAGATGGTTCCCACACAGCCTCCTTCTCCCGCGTAACAGCTACGCACAGAACCTACTGTCACCACCGAAAAGATGCAGGCCCCACAATGCATCAGGTCTGAATTCAGAAGCCACTCACGAATAGCATGAGTGAAAACCCAGCACTGGCAGGAGAGGGAAGTGCCCTAGAATTAGTTTTGTGTTGTGGTACACTCTATGGCCAGTTGGTTGCAACAAAGACAAAGCTAGAACTTTCTTTTCTCAGGTCCAGGCTGGGCTTTCAATTTCCTCGCCTTTCAGTGTTAATGATGGGATGCAGGGAAAAGTTGCTTAATCCTACTGAATCTCAATTCCTCATTCTCAAAATGGGTACAAATATATCAATTCCTCCAAAGGTTTGGGGGAAGATGAAATGTGAGATATTTTGTATGTAACATGCTGAGAGAGTGCCTAGCTCCTGGTAGGTGTTCAAATTCTTTCATTAGAAACAAAGGTGAGGGTGGATCTCCTAAAAATCAAAGGGAGATCAGTATAGGAAAGGACTTGGGGGGTGGGGGAGGAAGGGGGGGGGGAAGCTTGGGGAGTGATTTTGGGCCGAATTCTATTGTTACATTATGTGCATGTATGAATATGTAACAACAAATTCCATCAATATGTACAAGTACAATGCAACCAATTAAAAAATGAGGAAAGAAAAACATCTTTCTAATACAGTTCTTTTATTAGAAAATAAAGTGCGTAAAACCAAGTGGGCACAAGAGATCATCCACTGTGTATTAGGGTCATTGCTAGGTGACAATTTACCACCGAAGAATACCCATCTGTTTATCTCACAATTCTGTGGGTCAGGAGTCCGACATACCTTACCCAGATTCTCTGTTCAGGGTCTCACCACAGGCTGAAATCTAGTTGTTGGCTCCCAGATTACCATCTGCATGCTTGGACCGGGGAAAGGATCTACTTTCAACTCCCTCAGGTTTTTGGCCATAGTATTCACTGCAGCTTGCTTCTTAAAAGCCAGCAGCAGAGAGACAGAGTCTGCTGGTTGGAATCTCTAACTTTAGGAAGACTCAGGCTGTCTTTAATGGTCTTACATGATTAGGTCAGGCCACCAATACAGTTTCTCTTGGATTAAGTCAAAGTCGATTGATTAGAGATCTTAACTACATCTTCACCTTCACGGTCTAAGGTAACATAAACACAAGAATGATATCCCATCTCCTCTGTCAAATCTACTGGCTAGAAGGTCAGAGTCCTGCTGATAGTCAAAGGGAGGGAATTACACAAAGATACGGAGACTACAAGGTAGGAATCATGAGGGTACTAGGGTGTATGCACCACAATTGTGAGGAAGGAAGGAATTATCAGCACGTTCATTTATATTCATTGTTGCTACATCCTTTAAAAATTCTATTACTGTATCAAATTTAAAATATACAAGCAATATAGGGAATATATAATAAAATACTGTAATCCATTCTAAGCAATGGCTTTCTTTCCTACTTTCTCTTTTTTTAGATTTATTTTTAATTTTATTGGTGTATTATACCTATATATAACACTGAGATTTATTATGCCATACTCATACATGGACATAAGCACAATTCAATCACATTCGCCAGCGTCTTTCTTTCCAAACTTCTCTTCCCAATTCTGCAAGTTATTTATGAAATCCCATGCAGATTGCTTAATCTGTATCTTCCTTCCTTCATCCGTAAAATGGGAATAACCATTCCTGCCCTGACTACCTCCTGGGCGAGGCTCTGAAGAGGAAATGTTGAGAAGTGCTAGGAAATGGTAGAATACATACACGTAGATAGAAAAGAAAAAAAAAAATATTTTCGATCATTTTTAAAAGAAAGAAAAAAACTCTCTAAGGTACCTTCTCCTTTCTTCCCTTACATAATTTCTCCCACATAGATGCAGTTCCTCCTGATGTATTAAAAACACTTTACGTCTCCTGGGCTTTTGTAACAAGCTTAGAACAACTCTTGAGGTTCTGTTCCTGGCTGCTCAAAGCTGAGGGCACTTCACCTGAAACACGATAGGTGCTATTAAGCCACTGAAGGTTGTTGGCACTTCTCTTCTTCTGTCCTTCATTCCTGAGGATGGTTGATTCAAAGAATCTGCCAGTTGGTTTTTCTCTTGCCTTGGGACATGGATAGCACCTCCTCCTCCACTGAGCCCTGGCATCAAAATGGTAGCTCTAAGGAGGCAAAGTGCCCTGATGGAAGGGCCCAGGGGTTTTAGGAAGCTTTAGGAGGCACCCTATGGACTTTAGAATCAACCAGATTTTGGCTTCAGGTTTTATCCCCAAGAGGTTTGTGAATTCTTAGGAGCTTACTCTACTCACTCAGCTTTGGCTTCATTGTTAATTTTGTTGCATGGATTTGAGGGGTTACTAGAACATCCCTGTGCATGGTACGACATTTAGTGACTTCTACCTACTGTTGAGAGTAGCCTCTCCCAGTTGTTACAACCAAAAATGCCATCATCATAAAAATTGTCTCCATACACTGCCAAAGGTCCCAAGTAGGAAGTGCCTGACATCGTTTCTGTATACATCGGGGGTAGGATAATGACTTCATGGTTTTGTGTTTTTCTGTAAATCCATATTCAAGGTCTTGTTCTGACTTCTAATCAGCCTTGTGGTCCAGGGAGGAAAGTCATTTTCTCTTTTCTGATTCTCTGGTTTTCCCCGACACCCCGACTCAGGGAGATTAAGTGGTTGGAATCCCTGAAGGACTCTCATCATGTGGTTCTGAGGATCCCAGGCTTCACATCCCTGCACCACTGTGCACAGTTTCACAGCATCTGGGAGAACTCTTGCAGGTTTTCCATGTAGTCTGACTGCTTTGGAGTGAGCACTTGCATCATCATTCCTAGCTCACTCGTTTTTAAGAGTAGTCGATGAATCGTTGGCCATGGCTTTGCAAGTTAGATGCTATAGCTACAGTCCAATATATACTTAAAACTGTGGTATAGGTTGTCTTTGTCTTTTTTCTTTTTCTTTTTTTGTGGTGCTGGGGATTGAACCCACGGTCTTGTGCATGCAAGGCAAGCACTCTACCAACTGAGCTACATCTCCCGACCTAGTTGTCTTTCTGAAAAGAACAACCCAGGATGTGGTATATGACAAACTCATTTTCGGAAAATAATGGAAATTGAAAGGGATGGCAGCCTTTCTGTTTGTTTGAGTTCATATCACCAAGTAGTCACTCTATTGCCAGGTTGCTTTAAGCCTACATAGACACTGGAATTTAAGAGATGATAAGCCAGATTGATCCATAGTCTATTCCTACTTTTTATAATGTCCCATACAAAAATAGAATTGCTTGCACCATCACCAGCAAAACCCGCTGGGACTTTAAAAATAGTTGTTTCAATTCTGAATGTTTAAGTAAGACCAAAAAGGTCTAAGCAAATATAACAAATTGGCACACATATTAAAAATGGTGTGTGAATTTCAACCAGCGTTTTCATTTTCCTTATTGCAAATGTAGCACATCAGTAAGGTAGAAAGATTTTTAAAACAATCCTAAAAAACAAGTGCTTTATGATTTAACCACCAGAAATGTCTACTGTTTCCCTGTGTGTTTGCATTATACACATGAGCACTTAGATGTATGTCTGCACACATGCTTCCATCTATTGATCTTACATTTATTACGCAGCTCAGCTCTCTCCTCTGAGAGTCAAATTCATGTAGCCAACTGCCATGTTGTCTAGCTGCACTGGTTGGCCCAGGACTGAGTGGTGTCCTGAGACATGGGCTTCCTGTGCTGAATGTGAGATAATCCTGGTCAATGTGCCCACTGAATAGTCCATAAGCGCCTTAAATTCAGTAAGGACAAAACTGAGCTCATCTTTTCCATCCCAAACCTCCTGCTATTTCAGTGGCCTCATCTTAGGTATGATACCATCTTCCATCCATGTGACCAAGCCAAGAATCAAGGACTAAGTTTTGAGTCTTCCCTCTTTCTCTCTCCATATGCAGCAGGAATCTGGCACCAAGTTCTGGTCATCCCACCTGGCTTATTGCTATGACTTCTAACCAGATCTCCTACTTCATTCAGTCTTATTCTCATTCAACACAAGTTCCATGAAACATGCACAGCATCGTTCCCAAGGATTCAAACATTAGTCACATCACTCTCCTGCATAGAACCCATCATTGCAGCCTGTTGCTCTTGAGATAAAAATATGAGCTCCTTAGCATGACCCACAAGGCTCCTTAGCAAGACCCACAGTCTTGGTCATCTCTATCCTTCCCTGAGGCCTCTTTCTCAACACATTAAAATGCCACATCATTGAGCTATTAATCACAAACTTCTAGGGCTCTGCAGATACTTTCCAGAACCTAGTTCAGATACTACATTCTCCTAGGAAGCCTACTTTGAAGCCAACATACGTTATGCTCTTTCTAAGAAGTTTATGTGACTTATACATCAGAAGAATTTTGAGGACTAGTTGGCTGAAAAAAGTCTTAGGAAACTTACTGGAAACTCTTATTTCAGTCTGGCTGGTTGTTTTCTTAATACTCTTAAGAAAAATATCCCAACAAGGAGGCCAACTGTGGTGATACACACCTGTAATCCCAGCTACTTGGGAGGCTGAGGAAGGAGGTTCTCCAATGTGAGGCTAGCCTGGACACATAGCAAGACCCTGTCTCTTATAAGAAAAATAATGGGGGCTAGTGCTGTAGCTCAGTAGTAGAGCACATACCCAAGGACCTCAGTTCAATCTCAGCATCTCCCTGTCTCCCCAGACCCCAAGGGATTGTTTTTTCTCAGTCTATTAAATTAAGCAGTGGTCCTTCATTTCAACTAACATTAGAATCACCTTGGAAGCTTTTAAAAATTTCTGATACTTTGACCCTTTACCCAGAAATTATGTTTGTTTGAGGTGGGGTCTAGTAATGAATATTTTTAAGGCTCCCCAGGTGATTTTAATATGTCTCTAGGATGAGAAACCACAACATTAGCTATGTCACTGCAGTCCTGCCTGGTATGTATACAGATCTTTTCTTCCCAGCCTAATATTGCCTATGGGCTTCCTCACTTATTGTTAATGACACACCAACCTGAAAGTCCCCCCCCACCCCCAGGGAGAAACTTTCCTACCTGTGCATTGGGGGGCCAGCTTTAGTCACAATAAAATGATACTTTGATAGCCATGTTTCTGAATTGTGTCCTATTTCCCTATCAGGTCCAAATTCAGGAAGGGACACAATGCATTTTAACCCTTCAGTCACAACAAAGAGGAAGAGACTAAAGATGCAATTGACTAAAGTAGTGGTTCTTATCTAGGGACAATTCTACCCCACTGGGGACCTTTGGCAGTGTATGGAGAAATTTTGGTTGTAACAACTGGGAGATGCTACTCTCACAAGTAGGTAGAAGTTCACTAAATGTCCTACCATGCACAGGGATGTTATAGACTGTCCTAGGATGCACAGGTCCATCCCCACCCCATGCCTCCGGCTGCTGCAAAGAATTATCCAGCTGAAAATGTCAGTAGTGTTGAAGTTGAGAAGCCCTGATTGAGACGTGACTCCAAAGCTTCCTTCTAGCTTTAAAATGCATTTGTCAATGACTAGCTAGGAAAGAGTCCTTGAACGATATGAGAGACTGGTGTGAAGTAGGCAGATGAATGTTGGTTTGGGAAAGAAAGAAAGAGTGTTGCAGACATAAAGCAATTTTCAGGTGGAGGTGGGTGAGCTGAGGGAAACATGCTGTGGAGGTTGTCTCTTAATTAGTTCTACAGTATTTATTCTCTTACATGAACTCTGGACCAGCAGCATCAGAAGCATCCAAGAACCTGTTAGAAATGCAAATCCTCAGGCCTCACCCTCCATCTACTGCATCATGAACTCTGGGGATGGGACCCAGCAATCGTTTACACAAGCCCTCCAGGAGATTCTGATGTGGCTGACATTGATGAGACTGTACTAGATCACATGCGGACCTTGTCCTGATGTCTGTTGTGGTTTGCCACATTGCATGCCCTCAGGAGTCACTTTCATTATTGGGAGTATCAGGGTTGAGGGAACTGTAGAGAGTTTATGAAGAGAGCCAGCTGGTCTGCAGGGGAGATGAGCTGGAGGTAATGCTTCCCGACAAGTCCATTTAGTGATTTTATTCTTTCATGGGATAGCTGTCATAAAGTGTTTTAAATGCCAGTGCAATCAGGCATGGGTGGTCAACAATGGTAATGTCGGGCAGAGATTTTATTGCCAAGGGAAAGGCAAGGGGGAGGGGATGTAAGTCAATTGCTGGAAAAGTTCGGAGGATCAGAATTAGAGGATGGCCCTTCTTTTCTTACACACTTGGAGACTTAATTGAATCCTGTTTGTCTCCCTCACCCTACCTCCCTCTTGTGATTTATTCCTTTGAAACTTCATGGCTTAAAGGTAAGCCAGGATTTATCATTCTTAGCTCTGGACTTGGTCCTTGCTATTTCAGAGACTGTTCAAAGGAAGTCAAGTACTAACCCCACGAAGTTATGCCAGTGAAATGAAAGGGACTTGACATTTGGAAAATCCACACAGCTGCTTTCTTTCCTGTTTCTTTCTAAGAAAAATTTAGTCCCCTTTGTCCTCTGAAATCTCTGCTGTGCAAGCCAGCTATGAACCAAGATTCTGTTTCTTCCTTCTTTTGTGACTTTCCTTCTGGCCCCTCATTCCCAAAGGGATGTTTTTCTTGTTGGCTTCTTCCGCATCAAGACTCTTCCCTTCTGTCCTTTATTTCTTGTAACCTGGGGTTGGTGGAGGGAAAATAAATTTTGACCTAAGGGGAAAAACTGTAAGGGGGATATGCTGATAAAGAGGCTCAATGGGGGTGTTCTCAAGAGAAACAAAGAGGGGAAAAAGTTTCCATGATGAATCTAGACCCTGCCTTCAATGAAAGGAGGTGTCCCGACCAGTAATGATTGATGGAAATATTAAACTGATGAGTAGATCATTATATGCAAGGGTAAGGATAAGTAGAAGACAGGGGTATTTTTCCAGGGGTCTAAATAGCAAAACCTGGCAGGGATGTCTTCATAAGATCTGGCTGATGTAACTGTGAGCTTGTGCACATAACCATCCATCCATCCATCCTCTAAGCAGATATTTATTAAGAGCTATTACATACATGCCAAGCACTGTTTTAGAGCTGAAGATGTACAGGTGAATTAGATAGTCCAGTTCCTTTCCCTTAGGCCTTGGAACTTACATTTCAGTAGAGGAGACAACCATAACATGTAAACAAATAAACAAGATGATTACAGATGATGGTAAGGGCTGTGAGGGAGATGAATAGGGGTGGTAAATTAGAGAGTAACTGGAGAAACGCAAGTATGAACGATCTCTGGGAAGACACCTCTGAGTGACTGAGTTTTGAGCTGACAATCTGAAGGTTAGAAATGTGCCAACTATACAGGGATGGGGGAGAAGGTGTAAGGGACAGACAGGACCTTCAAGCTTACAGTGGGGATCTAGAAATGTGAGCTTGAGTGGGCTATTTCAGCCTGCCAGGAGAATTATCTACAATCCGGAATTCAGTCCAAGAGTAAAACTGCAGGTCCTTTCAATGCCACACTGAAACTGTTTCACAGGCCCTTTCAAGGATGACGTATTTTCCTGCCAGAATGTACCATTGCTTTGTTCTGCTTTTACCATTTGTTAATCAGACTCTGTAAAATTATGCATGTTAAACTATATGTTCATATATATATATATATATGTATATAATATGGTTATATACGTAATGATTTTTGTCTGAAAGCAAAGATAACCCTGAAGTTTATGGTGTGTTACCCTGAAGGACAGGAACCAGTTTTGTATCTAGAAATCTTAGTCCTATTTAAAAGAGAAAACGACTATATAGACTGAATGCCTCAAAAACTCTCTGAGAACAGTTTTATCATCTCATTGGTTTTCTAATTAATTAATGAGTTGAATAAAATTTTGACACATGTTCATTTGGTAGCCCAGTGAGAGTCATGCTTTTTAACTTTTTTGAAAATTATACTTTGACAAGACTAACTATGGCACAACTCAGGAGTCTACAGCCCACAATTAGCTTTAATGAATCCATGAAGGCCTAGAATTTTCTGCATTTTAAGAATACATATCTTATGAATCTAATCTGATTCTCCAGATTCTTGAGATTCTGAGTCAAAACTGCTGACCAGAGTGGAATCTCTCAAGGCTCCTTATAGGCCTTTGCCCTGAAATGTCCATGCTCACCCAGGTAGTATTTTGGTTGCTAATTCTGCTTCATAAGTGTCAAGATACAGGAAAATGTTCATGGTATGAAGCATGGGGATTATAGTTTTTGTAAATCCATGTGAAGTGTATTGGCTTCCTGGCTGGGGCAACCTGCCTCTTGCATGAGTTGATTCTTTCCAGTCTCATCAAATCTGAGTGATGGACAGAGCTGAGTTCCTGTATTAGTAAAGAAGTTGGAGACCAGGTCAAGTGAAAGGGGGAAACATCTAGCACAAGCATGAGCAGCTTCTGCAGGCAACTGGAGATGGCATTTCTCCATCTCTTGCTTTCCATCCTTCAAATAGTGTGGGGTAGAGGTGGGAGTGGTCATTACACTAACTTTCTTCTCTTTACTGAGATTGTCCAAAAATCATTTGTGCTCTTTTGCAGCAAGTTCAAGGTTACATATAAGAAGGTAATTCACATGCTCTCTAAAAGAAAATAATTTCCTAAGAAGCAACTTGCTCTTCCTTGACATTTGTTTCATGTACTCCACACAAACAAAACCCTGTCCTTCTGCAACCCCTTTCTGGAAGCCCAAGCATTTTTCAGACAGATGGGGTCTCCTGAGGAAATGCTGATACCTCCTCCTGATCCTCAGGAAGGTCTCTAGGTTTTTCTCCCAGTCTCCCAAGAAAGGGTTATTTCTCTTGGCTTCAAGGACTTTCTGTTTTTTAAAGCTGAACTTCTCATGTTCAGCTCTGAGGAGCTGAGAAAAACTCTCTTCATGTTTTTTTTGATGATTTTATTGAAAATAAATACTTTGCAGAAAGAAATGCCCAAAATAGATGGATTGGGATATTTTTTTCAAGTACCCTGTGTAATGTTTAAAAATGTGGGAGAGAAGCTGCATGCTCTGCAGATGCTGAATCAATGCAAAGGCCTCTTGGGAAGTCAACCCAGTTTGTGAAGATCCTCCTATTGATAAGGCTACATTAAAAACAACTTTTCCAAATGTGCAGAGATAAAAATCAAGATCTCGAAGCAATGTTTTCAGTTTCAGTGTTAAAAAAGTGGCACAATAAATAATGAAATAGCTCACATAAACACAAGTAAGTAAAAAAGAAAAAAAAAAGGTCAATAAATAAATGCAAATAAGAGCACATCAGCATAGCCAGTGTCAAATAGTATGGGGCACTATTTGACAAAACTATGAGTCCCACCAGTTTGAGTTATTCTACAAAACTGTATAGGGAATTCTCAAAATTTCCACTCAGAATATTCCTCCCATTCATCATTAATCTTCATCCAACTCCCCATTTTTTCTTAAGCATCTTCCCAAGAACTGGTTACTTACCAATTTTCAGTGCAGAACTGGACCATAAGTATGGTTAAATAATGTGAGGAAACTGCTTCCAATCACAGGGATGGAGATTTGTTCAGATGCATGTTCTCTCTACTGGGGAGATGTTCATCTAAATGACAAGAGGACTCCCACCCTACTTTCATCTAGAGAGCTCCTCAGGGGACTGACTAATGTTCATTTGGTGCTCCTAATTCAGAATTGAAAGTTGTTTTCCAAAGGTGATTTCTTAAAAAAACGATTTTGAACCAAAGACTGACAGGCAGACTCTCTGTCTTGACAGCTAAATACACAGCATGACCATGGACAAATTTCACAATAAATTGTCCAGATTGTGCCACCTCTTCTGTGTTCTTTTTCATAATGCTTGGCAAGGAAGGACCCTCCCCCGCCACCCACAAAGATCTCTGAACTGAGGAACTGAGAATCAGAAGGAATCTCTCAGGAGTTGTCATACCCCTATGCTAGGTTACTGAGAGAACAGGAGCCATCAGAGGTACAGCCACCAGATTGAGACAGAAGTCACACATTCCTTCGTACAGGGTCAGGTAGCCTCACAAGGGGCAAGTTTCAAGTCATATTAACAGGAAATATTTTATTTATTTACTTTTTATGGTGGTAAAAGGTACATAACAAAAAATTTAACCATTTTAACCATTCTTAAGTATACTCTGTGGCACTCATGTATTCACAATGCGTGGAAACATTACCATGCCTATTACCAGAACTTTCCATTTTCCTCACTGAAATTCTATATCCATTAATGCATTAAAACTCCCAAGATTCTTTTCAATCTAAGACCAGCTTGTTTGGTTTCCTGGAAAAAAAAAGCAAAACAACAGTACTTGCTTTGGCAAAGTATGCTCTCTTTTTAGATGTTGAGGAAATCAGACCTGATTCTCACAGTCTGACCCCCATTTGTAGAAGACTATTTTTGTCCCCTTTGGAGTCACTGAGGACTGGAAGAAGAAGGTCCTCGCTAGTAGCAGCGTCTTGGCACACGAAGGGGTGGGATTTTCCTTGATAAGTGAAAAGGATGGTGTTTTTGGAGAAAAGGGATGGGAAGCTGAAAATAAGAAGGAGGCTTGAAGAGAAAGGGGAGAGATAGGGAGAGAAGTGACCGTGGCTATATGTGGGTGGGGTCACTCTTCAGAACAGTTCAAAGAGAGAATATTTCTATCATCACAGAAAGACTTATTGGACAGTGCTAGTGTGGAGTTTAGGTTCTAAAGTCAGACAGACTTGACTATGCTCATGCCACTTATAAACTCTGTGAATTCAGTTATTTCACCTGAGTCTCAGTTTTGTCATCTGCAAAATGGGATCATAAAAGTCTCTCTCTGTGGAAGAGGCAGCTAGCTGATCGCACACACATACACAATCTGTTTTTTTTTTTTTTTTTGGGGGGGGGTGGTTGTTTGTTTTTGTTTTTCCTTTGTGGGCATCCACATAGACCAAATTTCGCAGTTCCACTTGCAGCTATGTGGCTATGTGACTGATTTCTGGTCACTGGAAATATAGGCAGCGATGCCAATACTGTTTTCAGCACTAAAACTCCTAGAGAGGCCCTCCTCCACATTTTTCCCTTCTGCCTGTTGGATGCAAACAAAACCGAGGCCCTAAGGTATGGACGAGACACAAGACAAAAGAAAGCTGGGTTTTTGAACCACTCATAAAGGAGAGGCAGACACTGATTTGGAAATTTTACCTTGGATTGTTATGTAAGCAATGAACAAACTTCTATTATGGGGGCTCTTTTTTTTTTAATGGCAGAATTGTTTAATTTACAATAATTAGACAGTTCAATGAGGAAATTGAAGCATAGTGCCTAACCCAGTTCCTGATACCTGATAAAAAGCTCAGTAGAATTCAGAGCAGAGACCATGCAGCATGAGAGTCCTGGGTTTAAACTCTGACTGTGCTAACTTGGCTGTGTAATCCTAAGCAACTTTCCAAAATACAGAATCTTGAATTCCTGTAAAATAAGGGGATAATATTAATGAAAAGAATTATTAAAATGAAGAGAATATGTAGTTTTCCTCTCAGGTTCAGAAACCTCCTTGGTTCCTGCATGATTAACATTCTTTAAGTCAGTCTGCTCTTCCAAGCAGCAATATTGATCATAAGATCTCAGGAGAGGTGGCCTGATGGCCTCAGGGGTGCCATTTACTTAAGTGGAGTCAAGAATTCCTGTGCCATAGTTGATCCAATATAGAGACACTTTGATGAGTCTGCAATCCTCTTGTGAATTCCTGGACGTTTAAGCAGAGTGAACTATGGACAGGCATAAAACCAGCAGCCCCCGATTCCAGAAGATTGAAAAGAAAGCACTTGGATTTCAATAGATCTCAAGAAAACTTAAGAAGACCATAAACCATCCAATTTTCCCCCTTCACAATTATAAGGTAGTAGAGAGGGAAATAAAATTGCTTTCAATTGTCTGAGAATCAGGTTCTCTATTACAGGTGTTTCCAACAATCCTGGAAATAGTTGCTAATGGTCTCCTCAATTCCAACTGCCTGTGTTTTGCACCAAGAATCAGCAATTGTTGAAATAACCCATGGGTTATCTAATGATTGAAGCCCCTTCTATGGATTTGGGGGATGATAGGACTGAGCCACTGTCAGGGATTGAGATCTGGGCGTAGGAACTGGGATGGGTTTCTTCCTTTCTAAACAGTAAGAACCAGAAGATTTGTTAGAGAAAATAAGCATGAAAGAGGAAGGAAACAAACATAGCAACTAAATCTAAATGATCAGAGAAGAATGAAGGAACTTTGGATGGTGTAGAGGAAAATGGGGTGGGAGGGGTGGGGGATGGAAGGAGTAGAATGAAACAGACGGTATTACCCTCTGTATATGTACAATTATGTGAATGGTGTGAATCTACATGTGTACAACCATAGAAACGAAAAGTTGTACCCCATTTGTGTACAATGAATCAAAATGCAGTCTGTAGAAGTAAAAAAAAATTTTAAAAAATCTAAATGATCAGAGACAAAATTATAGGCACATAGGGATCCAGAAGTTAAGAATGTATAGGTCTGGGAGCAAAGAGGGCAAGATTCAAGGCAAAGAACACACTCGAGGAGTCAAATCCACTTGGTGGTTGTGCATCAGTCTGGTTCAGAGTGTCCAAACCAAAAACCATGCATTTGTGGAGAAAATGTGATTTTAATTCAAGAGGGCCTGGTCACACATGGGAAAGGAAAACCATGGAGAACTGGATGTAATTAAAGGAGAAAAGCTAAGGATTTTGTATTAGGGCAAGAACAGAGTACACATATGCAAATACCTAAGATGGTAAGATGAGAAAAAAAGATGCTGAACTACCTAAGGGAGGTACCTGCAGTAAGTTGGTTAGGCCTGCAGAATCAGTAAGAGGACAACATTGCTCAACGCATGCAAACACCTTGCACCAGCTTCATTGATGAGAGTTGTTCAAAAGAGGATGCCAGGGTCACTGGTCTGGGATTTTGATTCAATAGGGCACTTTTCTGATTGACCAGGGGTCCAATTTGGGAATGACAGAAAGCAACTCATGCATGTGGCTGTTTTAAGTCAGTCAGGCATGGCAGCTCAAGAGGAAAGGCAGAAAGACAAGCAAGATAAATTGTGAGTGAAAATGTCATTTGTTGATTGCTAACCTGTATTGGTCTTTATGGGTTCCTGGGTTTTACTTGCTTCTACTTTGGTTTTAGGGAGCTGCTTCTCTTTCCCTTCTGCTACTTCCTTCTGCCTGGTTGTGTCTTATTTGTCCCACTCCACCATGATCTCACTTAATAACCCTGACCTCTTCCCCGCGTGAGGCACAGGGGCCAGGGGACACAGAAGCAACTGTTCCCTGCCAACTTAGTTCCCTCTTCAAGACATCCAGCTTCAATCAACCTTATTCAGAGAATGCCAGATAGACTCTGTATAGGGGAGTCGCCAAATTACCTGTGTGGTTCGCATGTTAGAGGAGGAGATGGAAAATGGCCCTGTGATATATATATGATGAAATGGTCTCAGGGTGCTTGCATGGTGTTCTGACAGGAATATTCCCCCAGTACTGGGCACAATTAGGGTGCTAATCAATGCTTACTAATGGTGCCCTCTCACCTTCTTCAAGACCCCGGCACGCCATCTGGAAGAATCTATTTTAAACACCAGCATTGAATCCTAAAAATATGTACTGGTTGTTAACAATGTGTTTGATTAAATCAAAGGGAACAATTAAGACTGTATTTCATTCAGTCTCAGAGGTACATGCTTTCTTAAGAATCACACATTCATAAGAAAGCATTATGTTAGTTTTATTGACACCACTTCTTTCCTTTATGTTCATCAAATAATTAATAGTGTCCTCAGACTTTCTGTAGTATGTTACATACAGACAATTTTCTCTGTTAAATGTTAGGATGACAGTAAATAAAACATTTTGGTCGAAAGAGTCATGGGATATACTTATCAGGATGATTTATTTTCTAGAAAGTGAAATACAACAAAATTGAGGTGCCACAACCTGATAAAAAGAGCATTAAATCTGGAGTTTGACAACGCGGGTTTTTAAGCCTCAGTTTCCAAATCTATAATATGAAGATAATGGAAATTACATCACAGTGTGGTTGGAAGTAAATGAAATCATGATTTTGATAAAGGCTTTATTAACTCTGGTATTTATTGACTCTGATATATAATGTCATTAAATTGTTAACATTAAATGTAACCCTAAATCTATATATGAAGTTGTGTCATGTCTTTTACGTAGTTTAGAAGACATTTTGCAAGGTGTGATTTCTTTACAGGGTTGCCATAACAAATAAGAATCCTCTCTGAATGTTGAAGGTATTTAAGTGTGTCTATATAAAATCACAGGAATTTCAGGCTCAGTAGACATGGCTGAGAAAACACGAAACCCTGACACCTTCAGAATCACTTAAAAAAACTATTCTCTGTCATTGTAGGACTTTTGATGAATAAGACAAGGAAGCCCTCTCTCTCCACTACTCCTTAACACTCTAGTGGGTGTACTTGCCCACGCAATTAGAGAAAAGAAATAACTAGAGCCATTAGAGGTAAGTAAGTAGGGAAAAAAATCTTGGAAAGACCCCCAAATTAATAGAAAAATTATGATAAACACTAGAGAACTTAATGAAATAGCTGTTTAAGAAAACAAAATTTGGTGACCTCTATGTATGCAAACGATAGAGGGTCTAATGGAAGACTCCACTTATAATAGCAGAATAAATAAATAAACAAACAAATAAGTAAATAACTGGTCAGAAGCTTAAAACTTAATGTTCTAAACCTGTAAGAGAGAAACATCAAGTACTTTTGCAACACACAAAGACATGCTTGGACAAATGGAAAGACATGCTATTTTTGGGGTAGAAAGACAGTATTAAAAATAGGAAATTCTGTCTAATTTAAAAATTTATTTTTTTTTTTGAGATTTTGGACATCTTATCCACCAACATTTATTTATTTTTTTTTATATTTTATTGTAAACAAATGGGATACATGTTGTTTCTCTGTATGTACATGGCGTAAAGGCATACCATTTGTGTAATCAGAAATGTATAAGGGTAATGTTGTTTGATTCATTGTTATTTTTCCCTTCCCCCCACCCCTCCCACCCCTCTTTTCCCTCTATACAGTGCTTCCTTCCTCCATACTTGCCCCCTCCCTAACCCTAACTCTAACCCTAACACTAACCCTTCCCTCCCCCCCATTATGTGTCATCATCCACTTATTAGCGATATCATTCGTCCTTTGGCTTTTTGAGATTGGCTTATCTCACTTAGCATGATATTCTCCAGTTTAATGCAATCTCAATGAAAATACCATCAGGACTTTTTTTTTTCTCCTAGATAAGGTATTTATAAAGCAAAAGAGATATAAGACACAGGTCACATGTCCAGGAAAATGCTTAAAAGACAGGGAACACAGAAGTGGAAGGGATTAGTTTTCCAAGGTATTAAAATACACTATAAGATGATTACCAACAAGAAAAGGAATAAAAGGTGGAAGGAACAGGAACAGAAGCTACCTTTCCTAATATACTTTGGTAGTTTTGTCGTTGGAACCATGTTACCAGTTTTTTAATTATGAAAAAAAATTAAATAGAATAAAAATTGCCCCCAGATGAAAACAAAATGAAAGAAATGAATCTGACAGTTCTGTGAACTAGAATATTAATGGGAAGGAATTAAAACATGAGTCAATATCTGTGGAAAGATATATACTATGGATAAAATTGCAAAAATTTCATAATTCATGAATTTCAAAAATGCCTTCCATAAAGCAAGGAAACTATTAAGCACTTATACCAGATTTATGTCAAGAGAACTCAAGGGTCAACGTAAAGGGGTTTTCATTGGTCAAATAAGGAACAATTCAATATTTCGTAGAAATAATAATAACTGAGTAGATTGAAACACTCATAAAAAAAAAACATGAATTCAGTCGACAAATGGGCTAAGGAAATGAATAGACACTTCACAGAAGAAGATCTACAAGCAATCAACAAACATATGGAAAAATGTTCAACATCTCTAGTAATAAGAGAAATGCAAATCAAAATCACCCAAAGATTCCATCTCACCCCAATTAGAATGGCGATTATCAAGAATACGAGCAACAACAGGTGTTGGTGAGGATGTGGGGAGAAAGGTACACTCATACATTGCTGGTGGAGCTGCAAATTAGTGCAGCCACTCTGGAAAGCAGTGTGGAGATTCCTTAGAAAACTTGGAATGGACCCTCCATTTGACCCAGCTATCCCAACTCCTTGGCCTATACCCAAAGGACTTAAAATCAGCATACTACAGAGATACAGCCACATCAATGTTCATAGCTGCTCAATTCACAATAGCCAGACTGTGGAACCAACCTAGATGTCCTTCAATTGATGAGTGGATAAAGAAACTGTGGTATATATATATACAATGGAATATTACTCAGCCATAAAGAATGATAAAATTATGGCATTTGCAGGCAAATGGATGAAATTGGAGAATATCATGCTAAGTGAGATAAGCCAATCTCAAAAAGCCAAAGGACGAATGATATCGCTAATAAGTGGAGGATGACACATAAGGGGGGGGAGGGAAGGGTTAGTGTTAGGGTTAGAGTTAGGGTTAGGGAGGGGGCAAGTATGGAGGAAGGAACTACTGTATAGAGGGTAAAGAGGGGTGGGAGGGGTGGGGGAAGGGAAAAAATAACAGAATGAATCAAACAACATTACTATGTAAATTTATGATTACACAAATGGTATGCCTCTACGCCATGTACAAACAGAGAAACAACATGTATCCCATTTGTTTACAATAAAAAAAAAAGAAATAAAAAAAGAAAAAAAAACAAAAACAAAAACATGAATTCTTAATAATACTAGGGCACTGTTGCCAGAAGACAGACCCTGAATCTGATCAAGTCTCAACTGCCATTTTTTGGGAAACAGAGATTGTGAGAAATTTACAAGACAAACCAACCTGGTTTCTTCATTAAGGAAACTGCAAAAGAAGAAAGTTAAAAGAGGGACAGACAACTAACCAATAAAAAAATACTTCTGAGACATATTCGAATTCAGTACCAGGACCTTGTTTAAATCCTAACTTAAAAACAAACAGACAAAACCAATTAAAAAATGAGAGAATCAGGTAAATCTAAATAGTGGCAGAATTTAAGGACATTTATTTAATATTTTCAGGTATGATAATGGTTTTGAGTCTATGTCTATAGAGATTCTTTATCCTTTTAGCAATACATACTGAAGCATTTTTTATTGAGATTTGTTTCAAAATGATCCAGTAGTGGGGAGAGAGATGGGAATTGACTGCTCGGGGAGTAGGTGACATAAATGGTCAATAATGCAGCAGTTGAGAAACTCCGACCCATCCTTTATTTCCTTCCCTCTTCCTTCTCTCCCTCTCTTTTGTCTCCTTCCATTATTCCTCTCTCTGTCTTCCTCTCTCACTCTTTATTTTCTGCCTTTCTACTCTGTCTCTGTTTATCGGTCTGTTCATCAGCCTACTCACCCACCCATGTCCTTTATTGCCCCTTGTTCTTATAGAGACATTAGGACATCCAAAAGGCTGCAAACTGCTCTTTTTATGCATTTTTATTTATTCAGTTACAGAAAACCTTTTAGCCACTTAATAACTCCCCATGACAAAACTGATCCATGGCTAAAGGAGGTATTCTTTTACTTCTGACCAAAAGCGGGCATTATCTCCCTGGGAACAGGATAGTGCTGCTCAGAGTACAGGTGAAAATTTCCATGCCATGCCTAAAGCTGTAGCTCTTGGCCATCTTGCATAGGATCATCCACCTGAAACTCAAATGGCCAGGAGTTTCAATTTTGGCATAAAACAGTTTCCAGCAGGAGTCAAGTCTCGAGCTACCTTGGCTTTTACAGGTGATATCAGATGGAATTGACTTGCTTCTCAGGAATATGAAGTAAATGGTCCATTGAGAGTTCAATCCAGGGATTCACACACAATGGGTTCAAGCAAAGACACATAAAGTCATCTTAAAGAGACTAGGAATAACCAACCAGATTGAGATTCTAACCTGGTTGAAACATGGACAAATCAAAAGAACTTTATCCATTGGAACAAGGACTGTGGGGTGAAAGGAGTGAGGAGAATGTAAAGTTACAAAGGCAAACGTCTCACACTTTCTGGGGAACAGGTGCCCTTAAAGGTCAATGTGAGTGTTTACTCTGCCTGATGGACCATTATTCCCATAGTGGAGGTAGATGCCCTGGCTTTCCAAATCTGAAGTCATGGACAGTCTCAATTATCTAACATCCCTGGGTGCATATTCAGGCTCTAAGAGTCACCTTCTGACAATTGTCTTCCGTATGATTTTCCCACAACAAAATGCCAGGTGGAGCTGATTGATTACCGAGTCTGCTTGATAGTCATGTTTGTCAATGAACATTAATCAACTGTTTTTTCTGGCTTATAGTCTCCAGTGAGTTACTTAATTATCATGAACTGATAGTATCAACTCTGGCATTAGCAGCCTGGAGGTTCTGGACTTCCAAGGTAACTGGATCATGAACCTTAATGGGGAATATCTCCTGGAGTCTGCTGCTGGTGTAGCCCTTCGTCTTTCTTTGGTAATTACCGACCTTCCAATGCATCTTTTCTTCCAACTTCTGCGTTCTCATAGTGCTCAAAAAATGTTTTTGGTACTTTGAAAAAATACCCACAGTCCTATCAAAAAGAGGGGTCTATCTCCTCATCCTTGAATCTGGAATAACCACATTGACTTGCTTGGTTTATGGACTATGGAGAAAGTGACCCGTATAAGTTCTGAGCCTAAACTTCCAACAGGTCTTGCAGCTTCTGTTTTGTCTTCTTGGAACCCAAAGGTCACTGCATGAATAAGTCCAGCTAGCCTGTAGGATGATCTACCAGTCATTTCAGATGTCAGCCAGCCAACCCCTAGAAGCACAGCCAACCTGCTCATGGGCAGTGATTGCAAATGCCTGAGAGTCCAAGCAAGAACACCTGAGAACCACTTAGATGGGTTCAGTCTAGTTTGCTTGAAGCACAGAATCATAAGCTAAACAAATGACTATTATTTTAAACTACTAAATTGTGGGCTAGCATGCTACATGACAATAGACAATTGATCGGAAATATTTTTTTAAAAATAACTCCTAAGTATAATCAGAAGTTATTGTCACAGTTTTGTTTCTGAGAAGCCATAGGTTTTATCTTTTGATATACCACAATTAGGATTTACTTTATTAGATCATTGTATAAGCTTCAATGGGTTTTAACAGAAAAATAACCTCTCTTTCCTCCATTAAGATACTAAAAGGTGGAAGCATGGGTGAATGAAGCAGAAAATTTGGGGTGTGCCAACATTTATATGAGGAGAAAAAGGAAGGTTATTATTTTAAAATTGAGTTAGGTTTCTGACCTTGAGCCGGCGGTCTGGATCTCCACTGCATAGAGAATTTACTGATACTTTGAATGATTTCCAGGCTGGGCTTAAGTTATTCATCACAACCTGGGAAAAGAAAGAGAGGCCTGGTGAGGAGGGGAGCGCATGAGGGACATTTTTACATTTCAGCATGTAAACTGCTGGAGAAACCATTGTGATGCTTATGAAAAGGACAGTTGTCTGGAACAGGTCGGTGCCTGAAGGAAAATTTGGAGTAACAGATCTTTTAAGGGTGCCCGCTAAGCAGGTCATTATGGGCAGAACTCCTCTGGTCACTGGCCTGGCTGTTTCATGAATAATGACAATAATGTCATCCAGCGTTTGGATACTAAGGTTGATCCCTGCCATATCAAAAGGACTAGGATTAAGGAGGTGAGGCTGCTTCTGACCATTGGTGAAGGACCCCCAGTTCTGTAAGACTGCCAGGCCTGTGGCATACATTTCTTTCTCTTGGTATAGGCAGAGGTAAAGATTTGGTAAAAGTGAAGGTTATGCAGGACAATTCTGCTTCTAAAGAATTGGATGATGTTTTGAGTCATGTCAGATTGTAAGAGAAGTTTCTAGAAGAAAAATCCTAGGAACATTCTGACATAGCTCATCACCATCTCAACTAGAATATACCAAAAAGGCACAACCAGGTGGTTCTTCAGATTATAAAATCTACAACATGGTAAAAGCATTTTCAAAGCAGCTAATAATCATGAACTTAGCTAAACCCCACCCAAAAGCTCATAAAAACAAAGTCAAATCCTGCCATCATGATGGTACAAAAACATTCCGTTTGGTTCAGCATGCAAAAGGGGCTGCTCCATATCTACTTTAGGGTGGGGTTTCCCAGACCAGGTGCTATATCCCCTGGGGACTGAAAATGGAAAAGCCTCTGCTCCACCCAGTCCCCACTTGTACTCTGCTGGCAGGTCTCTTAGGTGATTCCGATGCATAAAGTTTGAGAACCACTGTTCTAGGGGATGTACACATAAGTTAAATGAAGCTGTCATACTGATTTTTCTTCCTATGAAGTTTATAGTTAGTGGAAGTCTTAGGGTTTAAAAAAAATTCTCTATCCAAATAACATATTTTGTAAATGGTTCCTTCTTTCTTCTACTGGATTCCTTTAATATAATATGAATTATTGATTAGCTCCTGGGCTCATTATTAAATTTATTTAATGCATTAGAGAAATCATGTTCCTGTGTGACTTTGTCTTGTCTCCTGATACCCTGAGGATGATCAAAGTGATAGTGAGAAGGAAAATTAGATAAAATTGTTTGGGTTCATTTCAGTTTTCTCACCTTTTAATAAAAAATGCAGAAGTGAGCATGTCTCATGGCAGCAGTTTTGAAAAAAGTCATTAGTAGATCGGAATTTCAGCTAGAAAGTTCATCTCAAATTTAAAAATCTGTGTATGTGCTTATGTACATGTGTGCCTGTCTGCACATAATGTGTGCCTTCCCTAAGAGAATAGTAATCCCGGGAATTTATTTTCTATCTACTGAGTAAGCAAGAGGAAAGATCATGTTATGTTACTTGGCCTATTGAAAGTTCTATAATCAAAATATCTCATGAGACTCCATGAATCCTTCAGTTTTAAGGTAAGGGGGGTAGTTCTAGAGATTCTTGGGAAAAGGAGAATTTACCAATACAATCATGCTATCAGGAGAAGGAGGATCTTGTGAGAGAAGAAATTTAATAATATGGTAGACATGTACTTTCTCCCTGGTTGAAGCCCCTATTCATGATTAAATCAAAAGCATGAATGAATAAATACCACTACTGACTCCATCCAAAGTTTACTTCTCCCCAAAGTTCATGTCCCCAAAGAAATCTTTGTGGTATGAAAGGGGCTCTGATAGGTGGTGGTGTGAAGGATCACTTTTGGCAACTGTGTGAGCCGTACTTTAGTCCCTTCTCCAGGGGTTAAGTTCCACAGAATCTCATTGTTCTACAACACGGAGCAGACATATTATTTTTATCCAACTCTGCTCATTTTTTTACTTTTATTAAATATATTTTACTAGATGCTAATGATATAATAGATGATATCCATAGCCATCCAAGATTATTTAATTCTTGTCCCCTAAGAACAACAGGAAAATCCCCCTAATAAGACCTGCAACTCTGTTACTTCAGGAAAACAGAGTTGGATTTACAGTTTGGGGGTGGTGAGACTGGTACTCGCACCATATCCCATGAAGATCATGGGTTTCTTCTTTGTTTACCCTGCCACTGGTATACACACACAAGAAGATCTTCTCTGAGTTCCAAGTTGTTCACCACAATTGTTCCATTTCCTTCTTAGTGAGGCACTATAGAATCCCTTCTGACTGGCTTGTAAGTCAAAAAACAACAAATGGAGAATGGGATTGGTTACTACCTGTGCATATGAGATGGTGTAGTAGGGATTAGGCTCACGAGGGATGAGCTTTAGGGTTGTTTGCACAAAGAAGAGGGAAGGTGGGTAAGAAGTAATATAGCTTGACCAAGTGGTCCTTGGATAGGGCTGCTATTCACATGGCAGGTCTGACATCAGTCCAGGGGAGGTACTTTCCCTGGTGAAGTAGATTGACTTCCAAAACTTCAGTGCAGCTCAGAGCTGAACAACCTCAGTGAAAACTTTATCTCTGCCCCTTGCTAACTGTAAGACCTGGAAAAATGATAAAACCTCCCCCAAGTTTGGTTTGTTCACCTATAAAGTAGGAGTAATAATAATAATTCTATCAAGGGATTATTGTGAGAAGTAAGTAAAATAATGCATGTAAATCACTTAATACAATGCTTGGTACCTAGCCATCCTCATTAAATGTTAACTAGTTTTCATATTTTGCTAATAAGTTGCTGGCTATCTCTGTTGAAGATCAATAATGGAAAATCGGGGCTATAGGGGCTCTTCTCACTGAACACAAAAATTGAGAATAAAGAAACCAAACTAAAAAGGCAGAGACATCTTGGGGGCATTGCAGTCTCCAGGTCTCAGTGCATATTTACAGAGAGTAAGACATAGAAGGTGCTTCTCAAAACAGTCAATTTATCGTCTTAGGATGAAACAGCATAGCTGGAGATGACTCTTCTTACCTCAGTTCGGTGCACAAGCTGCTGGGTTGCATCGTCATTCATACGAAAAATTTCCAGAAATGGGTCAGATTTACTGAAGAAATCCTAAAATAGATCAATAGCAACGAAAATTTTTTTTTTTTGCTCTTCATTTATTCTATCTCTGAACAGTTAGAGAGATTAGCCACCTGAACTCCTCCCTGATATTCTACTGTCCACATGTGGAATGGGGGCCAGCTCCTCATCTCTTCCCGAATCCTGCTCCTGTCCCACCCACGCTCTCCTCTCCTTGCCCTGTGACAGTGCACAATGCCTTCTCTTGCTTTGTTCTTTATCCTTGTGATCCGCTCCTGGCTAGAATAAGCTGCATCTGAACTCCAAGTCCTTTGTGAAATAAGTTCTTGGTTGAAATCCAAAGTAATCTTCAAAGATCAATGCACACCCCAGTTCCTTGAGAAGCAACGTATTTGTTGTTTTAAAACACATTCATCATCGTTCTCATAAAGTCTACGTCTGATGACTACAATATCTGCATCACCTGTGGGTCCTGTTTCTATTATCCGCTTTTGTGGTATGCTTCATTTTTGATTAAATGCACACTGTGTGAGAAAGGTTATAAAGATTTTAGATGAGTCTTTAGTTTCTAGGAAGCTATTGGAATGTGGGGGAGTCCCTTGAATCCAATCAGGATTAAACTATTCAGAGGTTGGATTTCTTCAGAAGTCCTTAATAAAAGGCCCAATCTATTTCTGATTCCTTTTCTCCTTAGGTGTGGTCTTAGAGTGTGCTAAATGAGTACCTGAATGTTTGTGAGAGCTGTTCCACCTTGGTAAGTCCTTAGTGCTGGCTTTGGCTGTGAACCTCTCCAGGTCTCTCTTATCCCCATTTGCCTCCTGGTTCTAGATTTGGTTCAGTTTCTCTCTATGCTGCTATTTACTAATTAGTGAATGTCTTAGGAGGATAATCCACTCAGATGATTGAGCTACAGCCTCTCTGAAGCGTCTCTTAATTGCCCTAAACTTCAGTTATTCTTTCCCAGTCCCAGTTTCTCTGTTTCTTAGTAGGTATTTTCTGGTAGACTTCCCAAACTCTAAATCCACAGTGCTTTAGGAATCAGACGTGGATGGAAAGTCTGCACAGAATGTCTGAATCCCTTTGATGACTTTCTCCAGAATCTTGGCCCCTCAAATCTGTACTATCTCACGACCCTCAAACAGATGTCTCTTGTGTCTTTTCTAATGCATAAAGTTGTTTTCAGTGGGAGAATGATGTAAAGCAAACAAATAACCCCATCAATAAATGGGCTAAGGAAATGAGCAGACACTTCACAGAAGAAGATCCACAAGCAATCAACAGATATGTGAAAAAATGTTCAACATCTCTAGTAATAAGAAAGATACAAATCAAAACTACTCTAAGATTTCATCTCACCCCAATTAGAATGTCTATTATCAAGAATACAGGCAATGATAGGTATTGGCAAGGATGTGGGGAAAAAGGTTCACTAATACATTGCTTGTAGGATTGCAAATTGGTGCAGCCACTCTGGAAAGCAGTGTGGAGATTCCTTAGAAAACTTGGAATGGAGTCTCTACCTGACCCAGCTGTCCCACTCCATGGCCTATACCCAAAGGACTTAAAATCAGCATACTACAGTGACACAGCTACATCAATGTTTATAGCAGCTCAATTCACAATAGCTAGATTGTGGAACCAACCTAGATGCCCTTCAATAGATGAATGAATAAAGAAACTGTGGTATATACACAATGGAATATTATTCATTCATAAAGAAGAATAAAATTACGGCATTTGCAGGTAAACGGATGGAGTTGGAGAGTATTATACTAAATGAAGTAAGCCAATCCTAAAAAACCAAAGTCCAAATGATTTCTCTGATAAGTGGATGATGATACATAATGAGGGGTGGGAAGGAGGCAAGAATGGAGGGAGGATGGATGTGTAGAGGAAAATGAGAGGTGGGGAGGGGGTGAGGAAGGAAAAATAGTAGAGTGAGACAGACATCATTACCCTGTGTACATGTATGATTACACAAATGGTGTGACTCTGCTTCATGTACAACCAGAGAAAATATGGTTGTGTCCCATTTATGTACAATGAATCAAAATAAAAAAAGTTAAAAAAAAAAAAAAACCAGGTGTGCTGGCAAACGCCTGTAATCCCAGGGGCTCAGAAGACTGAGCAGGAGGATTGTGAGTTCAAAGCCAGCCTCAGCAACAGCAAGGAGCTAAGCAACTCAGTGAGACCCTGACTCTAAATAAATACAAAAATAGGGCTGGGGATGTGACTCAGTAATTTGGTGCCTCTGATTACAATCCCCAGTACCAAAAAAAAAAAACAAAAAAAACAGTGCTTCTTAATTGCAGGCAGAACCTATCTACATCCTTTCCTCCTTGTAACTTTATTTTTTACTCAATGGGTTATAAATTTTGAGAGAGGAGGAATGAGGTTTTACTTTGCTTCATATTTCTGTTACTTCCTCAGCATCTTCCAGAACATTTGGATTTTAGCACTTCATGGTATGTATTGGCTGAATGAATGAATACATAAACGAATGGATGAAGGACACAAATATGTGGTGTAGGATAGCAAGCTATTTGTGCAATTGCCTTATTTATCAGACTCTTATTACATATTTCACCGGGTGTTGTTTTAGAAATCTAAACTGGAACAAAACAGAATTAAGTCTATATTTGCCTTAACAGTTATCTTTTATCCCTAAAAGTTAATAAGCTAGAGTCAAATTCATAATTTCCTTTGGTGCAATTTTTTGGCTTCTACTTCTAAGTATTTCCTCACAATCCATGTCTTTGCCAGCCATCCTAGTCTTGAGATCAGCAAAATATCTGCAGGTTGTATTGTAAAACTTTCATGCTTAATTTAAGATATAAGGAGAGCTAGACCCTTCTCTCAGTCCTGCAAATACCATCCAGTTTGGTGGTAAGACAGGTATTCAAACCAACATAACCCAGGGCTAATAATGAATAAATCAATGAACAAGGAATCTTTATGGAAGAGAAGAGAGCTAATGAATTTTGGCTGGAGAAGATGGTTGTAAGGAAGATACATTAGAGAGAGAACAGCCTGAGTGAAAGTGTGAGAGTGTAAACAGTGAGAGTGATACATCAAGTCCCTTAACTTGACTGCAGCCCAAGAACACGGTGGGGAGGAGCTGGGGGCAACGTTGGCCTATCGAGGAAGCAGGCAGCCCTCTAAGGAGTCTAAGCAGGAACACAATATGATTGGCTCTGTAGGGGAGAATATCAGCCCAGGATATTCCAGAAAGAGAAGAGGTGGAAGGTGGGGGTTACTATCTTCTCTTTGCTTTCCTCTTTACCCAAG
This sequence comes from Sciurus vulgaris, assembly GCF_902686455.1. NCBI lineage: Eukaryota > Metazoa > Chordata > Mammalia > Rodentia > Sciuridae > Sciurus > Sciurus vulgaris. The sequence continues at coordinate 119,252,207 of NC_136470.1, forward strand.
AGGAACTGAACACCAGGCTGCACAATACCTAGTTGTATCCTTCTGTTCTGCTTCTGAAAGTACCAGAAGATCACAGCCTTTCTCTTGTCAAGAACACACAATGTCTGTGTCCATCATAAGCCTGCTCTGTAAACCTAGTGTCCTCCCTGAAATGCTCCATTTCTTTCCCAGACATTCTTCCAGCTGCTTTCTTTGCTATGAATTTGTTGAGACATTTGCCTATTTGTTTCAACACTCATCTTAAAAAATTGGAACTCCCCCTTCTCTCCCCTCCCTAGTGGCTGTGGGCCACCCTTGCTTGTTCCTGTGTGCCCCTAGGCTCCCTCTCCAGCAGTTTTGTATCCATGAATAATGTTGGATCCTCTGGGGATGTGTTTATTAATTATACTTAAAAACTGCTGACCCCAATGGAAGAACTCTATCCATTATTTTACTTTTTCCTTGTTATAGAGAATTTAAACTTTTGCTACCATTTTTATTTAAAATTGTAGCATACAGAAAAATAGAAAGAGGACAAAAATGGAAAGAAGGAAAAAAAAATGACCCATAACCCCACTTGTAATTCCATAAACATCAACAGGTATTTTTGTAAATCTTTTTCTAGAATCTAGACATTATTTTCTCGCTTCCTTTTAAAATATACACATATATCTGTAGTCATACTCTATAATTCAATATCCCGTTTCTTCCACTTGTTAGTATTTTGAAATGCTCTGATTTATTTCACATTCTTTTAAAATTACTATTTAGGGTTAGCATACAGTCTATCTTCAAATAACTGAAAATCCAATATGCAGTCATTGGCTTTAACAATGCTTTAAAATACCAACTCCCTTCCAAGTTTTCTAAGGAATCTCCATACCTCTTTTCACAGCCACTTAGATTTTCAGTTAGTTGAAGACTGAGACTATATCTGATCTTTATTTTTTTGTCTTATAGTACGCTCTCCTGACAACTCCATGCTAACCTAAATAGTAATTTTAAAAGAATGTGAAATAAAATAGAGCATTTCAATATACCAGCTATCCCACTCCTTAGCCTATACCCAAAGGACTTAAAATCAGCACACTACAGTGATGCAGCCACAGCAATGTTCATAGCTGCTCAATTCACAATAGCTAGATTATGGAACCAACCTAGATGTCCTTCAACTGATGAATGAATAAAGAAACTGTGGTATATATACACAATGGAATATTACTCAGCCATAAAGAAGAATAAAATTATGACATTTGCAGGTAAATGGATGCAGTTGGAGAATATCATGCTAAGTGAGATAAGGCTTTCCCAGAAAACAAAAGATGGAATGATCTCTCTGATAAGCGGATGATGATACAATAATGTGGGGTGGGAGGGAGGCAAGAATGGAGGAAGGATGGATTATATAGTGGAAAAAGAGGGGTGAGGAGGGGATGGGGGAAAGGAAAAATAACAGAATGAGAGAAACATCATTACCCTATGTACATGTATGATTACACAAATGGTGCTACTCTACTTTGTGTACACCCAGAGAAACAACAGTTGTACCCAATTTGTGTACAATGAATCAAAATAAAAAAAATTAATAATTAAAAATAAAATTCCAACACTCCACATATAATCTGGCTGTCCTTAGGCAAGATATTTAACTTCTCCAAATCTCAGTTTCCCATCCATTAGTGGAAAGAGTATCACCCTTTGCCTTGGCAGGGTGAGAGAAGAAAAGATGGTACTTGTGAGTCCAGTGCATGGCCCGTGCTAAGTAAGCACTTGAAAATGTTGGCTGCTATGATTATTATCAACAGAAGATTGAGTGCATGAAGATCCTTTTTAAAGAACTATATAAATACCAGGATGATCACTATTAAGGAGGCATCTGATTCCTGGAAAACCACTCAAAAATATCTGCTCAAAAATATCAAGTGTACGTTCCAGATATTTGTAGCTTTTAAATAACAATTCTAGGTCTAATCGTATGGTCACTTTAATCTGGAATTCTCAGCTTTCTTTGCTTGATCATCAGCCATAAGATGGTCCTTGGACCATCTTAAGTCAAATACAATGGTCTGTGTAATGAACATGAATGAATTAGGCTTTTTACTGCAGTTTTGCTATGGGGATATTCTTCAATATTCTGAAGGCCATATTACTCTGCCCTATAGTCCAATGTGGAAGAAATTTAGTTAAAGTGAAAGGGTTTAACAGTGATCACCTGGAAATAGGAAGGGACTGGGGCACAGAAAAGGTTAGATAATAGGTTCCAAAATACAGATAGGTGGAGGCACTAATTCTGGTGTTCTACAGCTGAGTAGGGTAACTGTGCACTTAATTATATATTCAAAATAACTAGAAGTGCCCAAAAGTTCCTAACACAGAGAAATGAAAAATGTTTGAGGAGATGAAAAATCTGGGCTGGGTTTATGACTCATTTGTAACCAACAAATAGTATAAACCAGTTGTTAATGTAAGTTACTGGGCTCGCGGTGGTTTTCTATGTGTCCTTGGGTGATCATCAGACCTAACTGAGCCTTTGCTTCCTGCAGAGGTTGTGTGAGGTCATCTTTATGGCCTCCTCTTGATCCTCCATTCTTTGCCCTCTTTCCACCTGAGTCTGTTCACGTTTCAATCCAAACTGGAGCAAAGTACCTCTACTTTGTTCTCTGGATTCCTAAGGAATCTGCATAAGACACAGTCACATTTCAAAGGAACTGGGATCTGCAGTACTGGGTCATTGAGGCTCCGCAGTGACCCAGGACCCTGGACAATCAGTGCTGTTAATGGTGGGAATGGTCATTTAGGACCACATTAAGTGCTATGGAGGGCTCATTCAGCTCTGTGAGCAAGTGTTCATTTGACTAAAGGGAAACTGTTCAAACACAATGGGTCCCTTCCAAACTCTCAAGTCCCCTTGCACTGTAATGTAAGTCAGTTAGAGGACAAATTAGAGGTACTTAAGAGACTACTAAATGGACAGAAACCATTAAAAGCCATTAAGTGAGTAGCTTAAAATTGTTACCTACTGACCCAATGGCTCATAATGGCACCAGGGTAGACATGGCAGATCAGTTCTGTGAACTCTTCTGAAATGTAGGTAGATGATACAGGAGAAGGAATACAATAGTGGAAAGGGAGTGAGGGTTAAAAGCTCGCTGCCAGCTGACCATGCAACCTACAGACCTCAGCACCTATCTCGTGCAAATGCCAAAAGATAGCAGTTTCTAAAGATTTCACACAGTCTGCTCAGGACATTAAAAATATCAAAATGTGTTAAGTTTATAAGGGTAAAGTATTTTCTGATGTTCCCAGGCAGAATCAATTACTTTTGCCTGGACACTCCTTTTATACATTGATGATCATATTCTAACGTGGCAGTAACATTTTTGTTTTTTAAATTTATGTTTTACATAGATGATGAATTCCAGGTGGTGGTGGGAGAATGGCGTTTCTTTTTGAGTATGCATTTTCCCCAGGACTTCGTGCATAATAAACTCCTAACACAGTTTGGCAAATGAATGATGAATGAGTGAATAAATCAGCAAATAAGAGAGTGAACCAGTGAATGCATAAATGGGCTGAGTACCTTTTCTAGGTGGAAAGTGAACGAAATAGGCCAAGATACAAGCTGCTGCTTAAGACGTTAAACAGTTCTTGGAGAGATTACTTTACTGCTTTCAGTCTAAAGCCATAAATCAGTCTTCAAGAAAGTGCTATGGCATCCCTAAATCCCCAATTGTTTAGTCATACTCTAGGAAAATGGAGATCTATGAGAATATATTTATTGATGTGATGTGATTTTTCTCTTAAGGACATATATTTGGTGGGAAATCATAGATATCACGTGGTAAGGTTGGGGAGGACACCTCCACCTCTGTTTATGGTGTGGAGGCTGCAATTTAAGGTGTGTGTGTGTGTGCACGTGTGTGTGTGTAAGCATGTGACTGACATGGCCTGTGATTGGGTGGAAGTTGCATTAGAAAGAGTGCAGTCGGAAATTAAACTGACATGGGATTGAATCTTCAGTTTTACCACTTACTAGCAAGATCATGAAAATGTGCCTTGCAGACCTCCAACTGTAGGGAAAATACCTGTAGGGAAAATAATTCCAGGCCATTGATCTCTGATATCCATCCCTGCATTTGCACTGTGAACAAGCTTCCTAAGGCAGCTCCTGGCCAGTAACCAAGGGCACAGGGATGCTAACTAAGGCAGGTCCCTTTCTGGAAGTAGCTGACTGTGGCCCTAGGACTTCCTGACTGCCTTGCTGAAACTTCCTGTCTGCCTGGTGTTCCCGACTTCCACCTGCATTTTCCTTCCTCTTTCCTCCATTCAGCATCAGACTTTCATCGTGGCCTATTGGTTTTCCCTACCTGTCTCTGTATGTTCCCCACACAGGCATTTCTACCATTAAAACCCTTGCCTATTTAATCCTGTGTTGGTGTCTGCTACTCAGAAGATCTGGAATAACATACAGCCTGACCTTAGGCAAGTTATTTTATCTTTGAAAATCTTCCCTCTCCTGAAAAAGTGTTAATAATATTTGTTACATGGAAGTTATGCAAATGACTAAATAAGACAATGTATGTAAAGCTCTTAACCCTGTATCTGGCAAACACAGGTACTTAATAAATGTCACTTTTCTTCCCTCTCTTAGAATATTCCTGACAATGGGGTTAAATCATATTTTCCTGTGCACATCTGACCTGTGGCATCTGGAAATAAATGAAGTCTTTGTGTAATGAGATTATCCTGTTTTAATTACAGTTCCATCCCCTTCTCATTAACTGCTTCTCAATTTGGGGAGAGAGACTTACTTTGAAGACCTCGCTGAAATCTTTGATCTGTTTAATAATGTGGGTTGAAAGGGAAAAATAGCTTCGGGGAGAAATCTGATTAAACTGTGTGTGCTAGCTTTATTAGTTCCCTCAATAAGGTTAATGCCAAACACTTTACCTTGTCATCCAGTTTTCGTGCATTGAATGCCAGTTCCACATAGTCATCATTGCCAGATAATTCTTCAGCGATCACCTAGAGGAAAAAGCACACATCAGCTGCAGTGGAGGATCCACCTGTTAGCCCAGGAACCCACGGGCAAATTTAACTCATGCTTGGTCTGAAAATCAACAAGAACAGACGTTGGGCAAGGAGTTTTTCTATAACTCTGGTAAAGGTGGTTTTCCCTTCGACACCTAGAAATGGTGTCGAAGGGAAATTCCTGGAAAAGACAGCAGTAGACAACTAGATTACATTTATGCTGAGTCTGAGACCCATACTGGAGGAAGAAATATCAGGGATAGCAATTTGGAAGAGCTTCTTTCTTTAAAGGTCATTTGGCATTGTATGGTACCTCCATATATAGTGATATGTATATTTTTCTCTTTGGGGAGTTATGAAGAAGGAAGGGCAATCATATTTCTCTACTATTCGGAGTCAGATCAACAAGGGAGGAAGGGATAAATTTGTCTTTGTGTCCGTTGCAGACCCTGATCGTCAAAGACATGTTCTAATTCCTATTTTTCACGAGATTGTCCCTGGGCTTTCTGAAATGAAAAGAAAAAGAAAAAGAAAGAAAAAATGAAAGAAAGAAAGAAAGAAAGAAAGAAAGAAAGAAAGAAAGAAAGAAAGAAAGAAAGGAAGGAAGGAAGGAAGGAAGGAAGGAAGGAAGGAGGGGAGGAGGGAAGGAGGGAAGGAGGGAAGGAAGGAAGGAGGGAAGGAAGGAAGGAGGGAAGGAGGGAAGGAAGGAAGGAGGGAAGGAGGGAGAGATGGGAAGGAAAGGAAGGGAGAGACGGGAAGGAAGAAAGAGGAAGGGGAAGGGAAGAGGAAGCAGAAGGGGAGGGAAGAGGAAGGGGAAGGGGAGGGGAAGGAAGAGGAAGGAAAATAAAGAGAAAGAAACAACTACACTTTGACAAAGATTTGCAAAAATGAGAATATACTCCTGTCCAATCGGCTCTTTCATAATGTCACTTTCCAATACCTACTAGCCCGTGACTCTCAAAATCTTAGAGCAGAAGTTGGCGAAAAAAGTCAAGAGAAAAGCAGTAACAAAAAAGGCAACAAAAATCTGGGGGCCAGGCTGGTTGCATATGACATTTATATGCTAGGATTCCACATGTACTCAGGAGCCACAGCACAAAATCATCCTTATCAAATTGGTTATTTTGAGACACTGAGATTTAATTCGATTTTAACTCCATTTTATCTGAGCTCAACTTTTCCATTAGGACTTGCTCTGAATACTGACTGGGAGCCTCTGGAAAACGTGAAGTTATTCACATCTAAAATTAAGGCTAAAAATGTTGTTGAGAGTAAAAGGAATGGACCCCAAAAAGTGTGAGCAACTAAAAGTTGGAAACACAAGTTTATGGGTATACAAGAAAAACTCAGGTATATGGGGAAAGTCTCAAGTCATACAGGAAAAACTCCAGAACTGCTTGGTAAGTTGGGAATCATATCTATATTTTTATTTGGTTCACTTTTGTCCCTTACCACCCTTTACCTTTTGCACTCTATCTGAGTGGTGTTCCTTACCTATTTTGTGGTCACAGATACTTTTGGGAAGCCGATCAAGGTTCTGATCTTTTCTATCTGCAGAGACCTCAAAAATTTCACACATTTTTTAGGTGTTTTCCAGGAGCTACTAAAGCCAATGTTTTAGGCTTAAAAAAGATTCCAAGATTAAAGGAACTATTTAAATGTTTAAAATTAAGAAAACGATTAAGTTTTTCTGGGATTTATGGAGGAAGAACATCTTCAAGACATCTTAGAGAATAGGTGGGAAGATGAGGTTTATTCTTCAGGGAAAGAACCACAGCAAATTTTATACCTGGGTTCACTGGGTTTGCAGCCTTTGGGAGTGAACCCTTGGCTTTTTAGAGCATTACTGAGCTCTTCAAAGACCATTTGATTCATTATCCATTATAGCAGAAAGAAGCTTTGACTCGACAGTGTCATTTAAAATATTCAAGTCACAGGGGTTGGGGGTGTAGTTTGGAGGTACAGTGTGTGTTTAGCATGTATGAAACTTGGGTTCAACCTGCAGTACCAAAAATAAATTAATTAAATATTCAAGCAACAAACTCAGTTAAAAGTTCTTAACATAATAACCACAATTCATAAAGGGACCCTTTTGAATTTTTCCCTTTTAAAAAACTGCTTTCTTCTTTCAGAAAATGAGCAAGTCACTCTCAAGTTAAAAAGCAGTAATCGAAATAAGTCAGGAGCTTTGCCTCCTTGCAATTTGCCTTCCTGGCAATTTAGATTTTCTTAGTACTTTTTTTGACCTTTCTCTTTCTTTTTATCCACACAGTTAAATGGTTAGACAACTTTCTCTACTTTTCTCAAAGACTCAAATATAAGATGTCAAAGTTTCAAATTTCAGGAGTGCTATATGAAAATTCCCACTACTATTTAGAAATACTTTCAGCATTTTACAAAAGAACATTCTGCATTGATAAAAATATCCTATAATTTGCACTATCCAATAAAGTAGCTGCCAATCAAATGTAACTATTGAGCATTGATATATGGCTAGTGTGACTAAGGAACTGAAATAGTAGCATTTATTTAATTTTAAATAATTTGTTTGTTTAAATGATCACTTCTAGCAGCTACAGAATCAGATTGGACAAATTAGCTCTAAACTATAATATCAAAGAGGGTGTTAAATGCTGGGCTATCTGCTTCTCAGGCAACAAATCCAATCTTGGACTAAATGCTACGAAACACAAAGCACAAATTTTAATTCTAAATCGAGGGCAGGGGTGGGTAGCTTTGATGATTTGAAAACCCAAGACAATTCCATATTATTACTGTGTTCAGCAGTATCAACTTTCTCCTCTACTAAAACCTGTATGGCAATTGCAGAAGTGCTTAGGAGAAGTGAGTAACCTCATTTTCAAATCCTTTTTCTTCCCCATTTCCCCTAAGGGTAGAAGGATCAAAACTGCACTGTCAGGAAGGAGAAAGAAGAAAAAAAGAAAAAGGTAACTTAGATAGCTCAGCAGTTGTAGCCTCAAATGCCCAGTAGGCAGAGGGTCTATTTCCCAAGTGTTCGGTTTGCTTGGGCAAACCTGGGCCTGGGGCTGCCCAGGGAGCTCTCACCGTGATGGAAGACTTCCCTGCTGTGTTCCCGTGCTTCAGCAAGGATTTGGACAGCTTTCTCTGGGAAACAATCTGCACAAAAGGAAACAAAATGAGAGATGCTAGTCATGGAACTGCAGGTCTATTTAAAAATTTTTTCCCTTACAAAATTCTGCATTCACAGCTCTACTTGAAATTATGCTATTGATGTCCATTTATATTCCAAGGTTCTTCCATGAGTTTCTTTTAATACAGGTTACTCCTTTCTTTTTTTCTTTCTTTTTTTCACCCATTGTGGTAGGTAGGCATCTTCTATTTAAGATGGTCCCCAAAGATCCTAGCTTCCTGGTATTTATGTTATTGTGTAATCCCCTTCCCTTGAATGTGGGATGGATCCACTGACTTGCCTCTAATGAACAAAATGTCACCAAAATAATGCTATACCACTTCTGAGATTGGGTTATACGATGCCCATGACTTCCATCTTTCTCATTCCATTCTCTCTCTCTCTCTCTCTCTCTCATCTCTCTGAGACTTTGTTCTAGGGGAAGCATGCTGGAAGTAAGTTAGTCCTATAGAGAGACTTGTGTGGAAAGGAAACGATGTCCCCAACCAACAGCCTGTGAGAACTTGAGGCTGCCAACAGCTATATGCACAAACTAGGATGGAGATCTACCCCTAAATTGAGCCTAGAGATAACTAACTGCACATTATTTGCAGATCTAGAGGCCCAGGAAAACTGTATCCTGATTTTTTTATTTGTTCTAACTAGTTATAAGTGATAGCAGAATGCATTTTGACACATCATATGTAAATGGAGTATAATTTCTCCTTCTTCTGGTTGTATGTGATGTGGAATTATGCCGGTCGTGCTTGATGCACAGAAATTGTGAGATAGTAAATGCTTATTTTTTTAAGCTATGAAGTTTTGGTGTATTTTTTTCAGTAATAGAAAATAATACATAGTCACAGGAAAATTGGAGAGAAAATCATCATGCCAGGCAGGGAAACACACCCATTCAATATTTTCATACTACACATTTTTGTCTCCGTGTTAGAGCAGCGAAAACATCAAGAGCATTTAAGTGCCAATTGCAGAAAGCCCAGAAAACCTGCCTAGGTCAAGCTGACTTAAGGATCTGAAGAAGAAGAAATTTTTGTATAAAAAGTCACCTGGTGATGATATGATGATGATGATGATGAAGACGATGATGAAGATAATGACAACCTCCATGGTAACAATGACGACCTCTATTTAAGGAGTACATATGGCAGATGTTTTATTCAACTCCACAAATATTTGCGCAGTCTCTCCGGTGTGCTAGACTTGATGCAAGACACTTAGTGTGGAAGCAAACTCAGATGCACCATCTGGCCTCATGGAGCTAATAGTTTCTCTCTATGGGTCTTTCATTAAGTGGATTGGGAAGACACATGAATAAATGACAAAGTAAGGTTCACCTGGAAGCAGGAGCCAGGCCAACGTCTGAATAAAATGAGGCAACATATCCCATTTCCAAAGTAGAATAGAAATATTTCTTTCTATTGTCTTGGTGTTTCATTGCTTACCTACCCATGACTTCACTGATGCCAACAACCATCTCTGTACTGTCATATCCCATTCATGAGCTTGCCAGGTTTGGGTCGACTATTTTATAAGCCATCTTACAAGATCCACATTATCATTCCTCAAGGAAGGACTTAGCCTGAGAACCTGGATGGCATAGTTCACTCTCCTCTTATCTAGAAACACCAACTTTTCCGTTTACAGGGTGGGAAGAGAATGCTACCATGACCAGCTCCTGCCATTTGCAAGTGCTAGGAAGATAAGCAAGTTACCCAGGACATATTCCTTCTTTGGAAATGGCTATACAAGTGGCTAAACAAACTTGCTTTGTAGTCTCCAAGCCTCCATCTCAACTCTAAAGAATGAGTAAATAATGAGGGTTTCAAACCTTTCATTGCAATAATGATGGACAAGCACAGGGCTGCCATTGGTGTTGCCAAAATAGCAGAGATGCCCAGCTGGAGCCGTGATCTATGGAGAAAAGCCTCTTTGTTGCAAATCTCGCTTATCATGTATGCTTTGTTGCTTCTGAGCTGCACCAGCCTGAAAAAGACCTTAGGTCTTGTGAGAGAATGAGGAGAGTGACAAGGACTCACCCTGACCTCAGCTGACATAAGAGGCCAACAAATAGTAAGGTCTGCCTGGCATCAAGGTTAAAGGGGATGCATTTGTCAGAAATCTTCTAATTTGATTCTTTTCATGCTGTACTAGGGTCGCAGCTGCAAACCTCAGCATTCAGCAAGAGGGCAAAGTGTAGAGGGAGCAAATAGAAGTTGAAGCATTCTTTTTAGCAAGGTTGGACCAGAGGGACATTAGGACCTGGAGGTCCCTGATCTATATCCCACATAGACTTGGGGATGGAGGCAGGTCTTCTCCCATGGACAACAGCTTCTGATAGCATAGATCCTCTTTTTTTCTTTTTTTCAGAAAAGCTCAGAGTTTCACTTAAAAGATGTAATGAAAGCCAGTATTTAAAAAAAAAAAAAAAAAAAAAAAAAACACTTTTTTTAAAGTCAATATTTTAACAAGTATATATTCAACTGTTTTTTTCCCCCAAAGTCTTCAAAATAATTAGATTAGAAAATGATTTTTCATGAGGCTATTGTTAATAAAAATATCTTCAGAATGCTTTTTGTGGAATTGCTTTACAACTGTTGCAATAACATATTTATTGAACACCTTCTATGTGCCAGGGACAGGGTGACAGAAACTGATTGAAAACCTCTTTACAAACTTCACAGTCACATCTCTATTAGCTTGAACTGGTATTTCCCAACTGTATTATAGAAACATTCACTTTTTTAAAAAGGTGAGTACTTATTAAATGAATAGTCTTTGTGTAAATAAAATTGGAGCACATAGAATTAAAACAAGCTTAACATCTCAACGGCAGGATCTTGCAGAGCTTTGGTTGTAAATCCCCCCTGGGGACATGTATGTATGTACATTCCGTACGAGCATTTGACCTCAGGAACTTTCTGTCAAGGAGCATCTCCTGTATTCTGTGAACTAGAATTACACTTACTATGACCACCATCACAGAGAACAACTAAGAGGTCCTGGTAGCTCATTGTGGCAGACAGGAAACCCGCCCAGAACCTCTCAGGCCTTCCTCTTACAGAGCTGGTCTGGTTTCCAACAGTTTTCTCTGGTATCCATGCTTCTTGTTACAGGCAGAGCAAACTGGAAGTGAGGTTTTGGGGGAGATTAACATCCCTTGGGAACAGACTTCGACCAATGATTGATGGGTTCTGGAGAATAGATACCCCAGTACCTATGTTCTAAGACTTGAAGTGTTTGTTCTCTGCAGATGCCCAGATTTTTGCTCACAGGGGTGATTCGTTAAGTAACGTACCTCTTATTTTATTGACTACTTTCTCTTTTTCCATCTCATTTCTCTGCTTTTCTCCTGCCATTTCCTTCACCTTTCCAGTGATCTACCTACCCTCCAAGGCTTGTCTGTTTCTGGGGAACACAACCAAGACCCTTGCTCTCTGTGTCAGAGAATACATGGGACATTCCTCATGTGACAACATTTCTTGTCATTTCATGAACAAACTCTCTTCTTCCCAAGCAACTGGGATGAAGGAAGCGAGGCTTAGAGAAGTTTAGGAGTTTGTTTCAGGGACTACAGTGTCATGCACTGAATCGTGTCCCTCCCCAAATTCATACATTGGAGCCCTAACCTTCAAAGTGACTATTTGGAGATGGTGCCTTTAAGGAGATGATTAATGTTAAACAAGATCATAAGGGCAGGGTTCTAACCTGATAGAATTAGTGGCCTTATAGGAAGAGGAAGATGCATGACACACGAATGAGCTCTCTTTTCTTCCCCTCCTCACCACCTTCCTTCTCCCTCCCCCGCTTTCTACTTCCTCCCTCCTCTCCCCTCCACCCCCGCCCTTCTTCCTTCATTCTCTGTCCCCCTCTCCCTCCCTCTTTCTTCCGCTCCCTCCCCCTCTCAGGGTGCACTAAGCTAGGAAAAGAAACCTCAAAAGATGCCACCAGGGGTGGCACAGACCTGTAACCCCAGCTAATCAAGGCTGAGGCATGAGGGTCACAAGTTCAAGGCCAGCCTGGGCAAAATTAAAAAAAGAAACAAATAAAAACAAATATTTAAAGGGTTGGAAATGTAGATTCCCCCCTGGATTCAATCCCCTCACCGCTCCGAAGAAGGAGGAGGAGGAGGAGGAGGAGGAGGAGGAGGAGGAGGAGGAGGAGGAGGAGGAAAGACAATTCTGATAGCACTTGATCTGGGACTTCAAGCCTCCAAGGCCGTGAGAATATAGATTTCTGCTGTTTGGTCACCCAATCTTGGGTATTTTGTGGCAGCAGCCTGAGTTGACTCACACGCCCAGCCTGCAGGAGCTGAAGCCAAGATCCACTCCCTCATTTTTACTGAACACCTATTATGTGCTGGGTGTTGAGATTGAAGTGATGACACAGAGCAGTCAGGGACATTGCCTCCCAGAGATAGGTCAGGTTCCAACTTGGAAAGGAGAAGCAAGGTGGTGCCCTGGCCTAACCCACCCAGAAGATCAGGGAAGGCATTTCTACCGGAACTGCCTGAGTCCTGAAGTCTCATGGAAGAGCACTGAATAGTCAAAGAAGGATAGGAGGAGGCTCTGCTTACAAGAGCTGCAGGCACAGAGGGAAACAGGAGCACGAGGAGCAGGGAGCACATGAGGGACAGAGAGGAGACCCTTGATTTATTCTGAGACCAGCCTCTCCACTCTGTCGAACTCTGCAATGTGGTTCTGATGAGCTAAAGCTGACAAAACTCACATCTTCCCTGGGATATCAAAGCTTTAATCCCTGAAACCGGCGTATAAAACCTATGTGGCAAAACAGAAAAGGTCTTTGCAGCTGTGATGAGGTTAAGGATCCTGAGACAGGAAACTGTGCTGCTCCCAGTGTCCTAAGTGCCCTTATAAGAGGGACCCGGGGAGGTAATGTAAAGCTGCTCCCCTGCCCATCAGGTACAACTATTTTCCCTGCCTCCCAACCACTTGTCAATCTGTGAACATCCTGGCTAGCTATTGGTTCATCAGTCAGTTTGCAAGTATCCTTCTCTGATATTGGTCCCGTTAGCCCTGAGGTGGGTGATCTGGCATGATATCATAGGTAGTGATATCCACGGTAATCTATTGGCTTGGTCTTCCTGTCTTCAGCTTTCTATTAAGCAGGGTTCTAATTACTTCAAGTAATTAAAGGCCTTTACCCTTTCTCTGACTTCATTCGCAAGAGATGGAGTGAAGAGAGAGCTTCCGAGGGGGAGGGAGGGATTTAAGGATGGCGCGTGCAGTAATTATCCACCGTGGCCTCAGCTCTAGGGTTAAGCCTCACCACCACTGCAAATGATCCGGCTCTGTGATTAGTCAAGAGGCCACCTGCCCCCTCACTCCAGCCACCCTCTGTCTGCTCCCCGAGTCAAGCCAGGAAAAAGAGGAAAGGACGCTTCTCTAAGGTGCCCAGTGTCCACCCAGAGCGTTTTGTCAGGTGAGGGGCACATGGCAGTTTTTGACGACGACCTTTGGTGGCTTGTGCCTTGTCTACAGGGAGGCTGGTAACCAAATATCAGCAGTCCACAGAGCAGAGGGGCAGTGAGGGGATTCGCTGACCATTTTTAAATGGAAAGAGCTAACTCTGACTTTGAGGAAGACCAAGTATTTTCATTATTACCAGTTAAAGATCTGGCAGCTGTTGGAGAGTCATCATCAATACTGCTTTGGGAGCGCTTGTTATGTAGTAGCTACGGCTCTCAAGTGCTTTACCTGCATGGATTCATTCAACCCTCATGGCAGGATCATCATACGGCCATGTGCAGATGAGAGATGAGAGGTGCAGAGAATGTATTCGTTCGCTAAGTCTGCCAATAACAGACTACCACAAACTGGGCAGTTAAGGACAACAGAAATGTACTCTCGGGATTCTGGAGACCAAATGCCTGAAATCAAGGCATTAGCAGGGCAAACTCTCTCCAGAGGAGATTCCAAATCTTGTCTCTTCCAGATTCTGGAAGCTGCCCTCTCTGTTTTGCTTGCGACGGTCTCATTCTACCTCTATCTTCCCGTGGCCATTCATCCTCTGTCTGTGTCTCTCCTCCATGCGTCTCTTATTATAAGGACACTTGTTGCTGGATTTGGGTCCCACCTGGTTAATCTACGATGATCTCCTCATCTTGAGATCTCTCTTTTCAATGGGTAAAGACTTTCTCCAAATAAGGTCACAGTCACAGGTTCTGGTTCTCAGGCATGGACACACCTTTTTGGAGGCCAGCACTTAGTCCATGACAGAAAGTCTAGGTGACATGCTCAAGTTTTACACCAGCAAGCAGCAGAGCTGGGGTTTGAATCCAGATGGTCTAGCTCCAGACTGCCAAACTCTCCTGCCTCCCATAAATGACAGAAGTGGGACTTGACCCAGGCCCTGGACTAAATCCTACCAGGTGTGCAAAGTGATCCAAACTTATACTTGGCCTCAAGAAGGGGGAGAATTTCATTTCATGTAGGCTGCTGCCATGTTCACCCAGCTGGACCCCTATCTTCCCTCATGCTACATAACCTAGATTAAGAATCACATGCAAGGTTGGCCCTGGAGTGGGCCTTGGACAGCTAAATCTCTGGGCACTTCGGTTTCCTCACCTGTGAAATGGTGATAATATCATCTTCCACTTGTGTTTACCATGCACAGTATGAGTATTAAAATGGCAGCATTAGGCATACACGGGTACTTAGGAAATGCTACTTTCTTCCTCTTTTCTCTCCCGTGGAATCAGTCCCCACTTGGAGATAGTTACAGGGATCTATTGACTTGGATTGGGATATTGGCAATGAAGGGGTTAAGATACTGGAGATATTTAAGACGCTGAATTGATGGGACTTCATGATTGACTGATGGGCAGGGGTGGAGAGTGGGATGAATGCCGGAAGTTTCCCAGGTCCCAGAGCTCTGGCATCTGGCAGGATGGAGGCACCGTTCTCTGAGTGGGGCACACTGGAGGAGAGGCCAATGGAAGGGCTGTGGGAAAAGCAAGAGGAAATGGCGTGCTTGGGTCGAAGCGCTGGATTGGAGATTTGGTTTGGATCTGTGAGTTATCCAAGTGGAGCTAAGATCCAGTTACTGCTGTATCCATGAGTTTCGGGTTCAGAAGAGAGTCCTGACTTGGGGTTCTCTAAAGCATGGATGATTAGTGGAAGGGCAGGGGTGGTAGGGAGTCTATGAGGGAAAAAATAGAAGCAGGTCTGAGAGTGAGGCCGACTTCCAGGCCGAGGCCCACTTTAGTGTCTCGGTGCCTGACTGTCACCTCAGCCCCGGAACAAGCCCTCTGGGTGTGGGGGGCCCTACTTCCAGGGCCATGAGGCGACTGAGCATGAGGGGGGATTCAGTCCTCCGTGTCCTTCCTGTTCATCTGGGGCTAGAGCAGGCTCTGTGGGGGGACATCCAATTCGGGACCAGGGCTGTCTTCCTGTCTGTGTGGCGACTGAAGCTTTGACCAAATTATGCTACGTACTCATATGAACATACCACAGTGAATTCCACCTTTATCTACATCCATTTAATAAAGCAATGAATAAATGGATAGAAGAGAGACCAGTGGAACAGAGGAAGGGGAAAGGAGAGGAAAGAGGGGAAGGAAAAAGGGAAGTACTAGGGACAAAAATGAAGCAAATTATGTTCTATGTATGTCAAATAGAAAAAAAAAAGACACACAATGCAAAGTTGGAGGTGTTACTGAGGATACAGCTAATACCTCTGCACTGTGCACCATACTAGGCTGGGTTAAGTTGCTAGAGTGTTTCTATACAAATATATGAATATTTAGCAATTTGTATAAAAGACCTTAAAAGGCTTACATGGACTTCAGTTAATAATAATGTATTGATGTCAGTTTATTAATTTAAATAATTTGGAATGCCAGATGCTAATAATAGGGAAAACTGCATATGGAGGGGGCATACATTAAACTTTCCATACTATATGTTCAATTTTCCTGCAAATGTGAAACTTTTCTTTAAAAAATAGAATAAAATCCTTTTTTTAGCATTGGAAAAAAAAGGTGTACCCAAATATTCCACTGTTAACTTATTCTAAAAAATAATAATATTCCACGTCAGTGGGGCAGAAGGTGTATTCAATAGGCTCATCAAAAAGTTTATAATTCTTGAAAACTGGAAATGTTCACAGTAGGAGACATATTACATGAATTTTGCTATTATGGAATACCATGTAGCCCTTAAAACAAATAATGCAGAAGAAGTATATGCATGAACATTGAAAGTTGCTTACTATATATTTTTGTTTAAAAAGCAAACAATAAAAGCATGAATAAATAAGTGACCATATGTTTATTTTAAAAAGAAGTATATGTAAAAATAAAGTGAAAAAAAGGAGTATATGTATCTGTATCATAAGAAAAAAATCTGTAGGATTATGCACCAGAGTGTTTAGTAGTCATCTCTCAATGGTGGGATTAGGGGTGATTTTATTTTTTCTTTATATTTCTAAATAGTTTTTGCAACAATCCCATATTGCCTGCACATACAGAAAACCAACAAAGCCATTTCCTGAAAGACATGCAATGGAGGGATGGAAAGTCTGGCTTGGCTCAAACTCATGTCATATGGAGGAAACCCTGGAGTGTGAGGAAGAGGAGCCAGACCTGTGGCCCCTGAAGCTCCACAGAATGAAGGGAGGGTCTTGGGAGCAAGAGATTGCAGCAGCTGTCACAGTCCAATGTCTTTTGAGCTTGGGGACCTGAAGACATAAGACCCCACCCTGTGGACCCTGACGATGCAGGCTTGACAGATGTGCTTCCCAGTGACCAGCCATTCTTTGTATCTTGTGTTAAAAGTGCTGGTAAAAATGTTGTTGCAAACTGGCCAAGGCACAGGATTGCTTAAAAGTCAGAAAGTCTGGATTTAACTTGGGGTTTCCCCACTTGAAAATGATGTGCGCCTCATATACCAAAGGACTTAAAGTCAGCATAATACAGTGATGCAGTCACATCAATGTTCACATCAGCTGAATTTACAATAGTTAAACTATGGAATCAACCTAGGTGACTTTCAACAGATAACTGGATAAAGAAAATGTGGTATATACACAATGGAATATTATTCAGCCATAAAGAAGAATGAAATTATAGCATTTGCTGGTGAATAGATAAAACTGGAGACTATTATGCTAAGTGAAATAAGACAATCCCCCCAAAAATCAAAGGTCAAATGTTCTTTCTGATATGCAGATGCTAACACACAATAAGGGAGTGGGGAGGGAGGAATAGACGTTCACTGGATCAGACAAAGGAGAATGAAAGGAAGGGAGAGGTGATGGGAATAGGAGACAATAGAATGAATCAGACATGACTTTCCTATGTTCTTATATGAATACATGACCAGTGTAACTCCACATCATCTACAACCACAAGAATGGGAAGTTATACTTCATGTATGTATAATATGTCAAAATGAATTCTATGGTCATGTGTAACTAAAAAGAGCAAATGAAAAATTTTTAAAAAGAAAATGGTGTCTACCTAAGTAACTGGAAGTAAATTATCTCAAGATTTAGGTGACTAGCAGAAAAATGAGAAAATAATGGCACTTACCCCTTGGGGGTTTTGTGAGAATTAATTCAGATAATTGGCTCAAAGCTTTCAGCAGAGGGTCTGGCAGTAGTATTCCATTATTATTATTATTATTATTATTATTATTAATATTAGAGTCATCATCATGATGCAATAAGTGCATTATTCATGAATTAGATGAATGAAAGAATACATATCACAGACATATTATTGTTGTCCTCAATGGCTAATGAGCAAAATAGATTCATGTGAAGAGAAGAACAAGACCTAACTGCTATGAGTTGCTTAGATTATTTGCTCCAGAAGTATTTCGGATAAACATTCATAAATGGATGGCCACTTGCAAATGGGTGTCACAGATCCTTCTGAGCTGAGAGAAAGACTTTCCAGATCGAGGCATCGATTTAACACCTTGTGGGGAAGGATGCTTCATGCTGGACCTCTTGAAAGCAGTTATTTAATGATGGCATTTAGGAGGAATCACTACTCTGCTTTTCAGATCTACAAAGGGTTGTGAGAATGCACTTTGACAAGCAATGTGGTGTAATGGGAAGGCAGGTGTTCAGATCAGATTAATTTGAATTGCAGGTCTGCAACTTGCAGTCAGTGTGATCTAGGGGGAATCCATTGCGTTCTCGGACTTTATCTCCTAATCAAGTGGAGTTGCCTCATTTAACAAGTATCTGGAATGCAACAAGGTCCCTGAAAATCAGTCTCCTCTGTTCAAATGACCACTGATGAGGAAGTCGGTTGGAAGAGAAGACTTGGGGGTTCTGAAAGGGCATCTTCTCATTGAGCATATGAAACAGAGGCCCAGAGGCAGTGCAGCTCAGGAAGAGCCGCTGAGTGCTCTGTGAAGCCAAAGGCCTGGTGTTGAACTTCTGCTGTGCCACTGGCTTGTCATCTTAGCTTATTGAGGATGGTGTTGGTATGGTTGATAGCACCAAGCTCACAATACCTGACCTGTGAGCAACTCTTAGTGGAGCCGCCCTAGGTGACCCTTCTAGAAGGGGCGACACTCCTGTGCTCAGACAGAGGTGTTTAAGCAGGAGCCAGGAGTGCCAGAGAGCAGTACAGGGACTCCTGCACTGGTTGGGTAAAGTCAGCACTACTTTGTCTTCTTCCTCATTTCAAGCTTTCCTGAATCCACTGGGGCCCTGTCAGCACATTAACACCAGCTCTCCTGGTTTGAATCTCAGTGGGGAGAGAGAGGTTTGGAGGATTTCTGCTCCTTTGTTTCTGATGACTGGCGAGGGGGGGTGCCTGACTTGAGTCTCCTCTGGACACCTGCACCAGGAAGAGGGACTGAGGCACAGGGATCAGCTCCCTTGGGCCCCCCTCAGGGCTGGGCTCAGGAGTAGGTACCTTTGCTGATCTGCGTTGGTGTACGGAGGAGTCTCAGGCTCCTGTTCCATCTAAAACAAAGTTAATTAATTCAAACCTGGCCTCATTTTGTCCTTGGATCTGAAACCAAGACTCTTGGGAATGATTTTGTAAACTAAGCAGTTATTGTTTTTCTCCATCTAAACTTCATTAAGATAATTCAAGACACAAATAATCTCTTTCTGAATTTAGGCTTAAGCTGGTCCTAGGCTTTGGGGGGATCGCGGAACCTCTTTGCAGATTCAGTGGTTCTCCCCTAACTTCTCTGTTATTAGTGCTCCATGCCCTCCGAGGTCTCTTCTGTCATCAAAAATAATATTACAGAAAATGAGAATCAGATTAGCCACGCCGACTCTCCTCCCCGTGGGCAAGGAGTGAACACTGAGGCTTTATCCGAAGTATCTGCAAAATGGCTTTTCGAAAACCTCAGCAAATCCCTCACCCAAAAGGATTCCTCACAAATTTCCCAGATTGAAATGCCTTGCAGGTTTTCAAAGTTCTAAAGTTGAAGAATTTATACAATGCATGTATGCCTTACTCCTTCATTTGAGGGTGAGTGTTTTGAAGTCAGTCACACGGGCCTTATTATGATGTTTTTACTACAATTTTTTTTCTGAGCTTAGATGTGATAAAATGTCCTATGGAGAAACACAGATGTGACCCTACAAATCACCCATAAACCTACAACTTAGATGTCATCACTATGAACATAAAAACAGCCTTCTAGGCCTTTGACCTTTGAAGAAGTAAGTATTTTAATAGTTGGTACCATGTGTTTCTGCCCTTTTAGAAGACTATTTTATATTCACAAAAGTTTATGGTTATTACTCACTAAATTTCATATACAGCCTAAACAAACAAAAGTAATTCAGAAATCTTCACAATGTAGTAAACATTATAAGTAGTTGAACAATCTTATTTTCAGTAAATAGAAAGATTGGGTAGAGAATTGGTTTGGGATCAAATTCATTATTTGATGACTAGGCTTTTTGGTTAATGAACTTCTGCAAATATGGCACATTGATATAGTTCCTTCATGGTACTGTAGGGTCTCTGCCCTAGGGCTGGGACAAGGACAGGATATTTTTATCTAAGACAGGTGGGATACTGGTCGTTGAGTAGGTGCAGCCAGACTGCATTTGTAGAGAGAGGTGAGACAAGGCTGCTCGGTGGGAAGGGTGTGAGCCAACACTGTGGAGACAGGGATCCAGGTTGGATTTACATCCAGGAGTTCTGAGCTGGGTGGAAGTGAGATTGGAATGAAAGTTGGTTGGAAACAAGATAAGTGGGAGCTATGATGGGAGTCTCAGGCAGCTGCCTTTAATCCCAGGTGGCTTGTGTGGGGTAGGCTGGGGACCAAGTATCCTGCACCAGCCTGGCTTAGAAGGTTAAGAACAAGGCAAATACTGAGAGCTGCATTTTAGCATTGACATAGTAGGTCCTTCAGTGCCAGCTCTCTTGCCCTCCTCCCCTGCACCAATATGAGGCTAAGAGAGAGATTGTATAACTGCCCAAGCATGTGAAATAGGGCCTAAAAACAGGGCCCATTTAAATTGCTACTGAATGTATCTTTTCACAACTCTCTTTGAAATCAAATAGGGGCAAGGATTGCTTTCCCTAGGGGGAGTGCTGAGGTAGGAGGATACCATCTGTGATTGGATGACATCTGTTTTTTAGCCTGAGGGAAATGCTAAGTATCCTCATGTTAAATCATAGATGAGAAGGGATGGAGGGGTGGGGAGCATCCTGAAAAGGAATGGGAATATAGGAAAAGATGCTTTATTTTAGAAAGGTAAAAGGTAAGAGATGGATGAGAAGCACTAATTATTAGATCTGAAAGGAATTCAGAGATGAACTCATCTACGGGTAAGGCGACCATATCACAAAGAGGTTAAGTAAATTGTCCAAAGCCACATAGGGAGTTGGTGGTAGATCCAAGATGTAGGACTCAGGACTCCAGTTCAGAGAGTCTAAAGGAAATTTAAAGGTATAAAAGGAGAACTTCAGGGAAAGCAGAGAGAGTTTCCTGGGATCTGATCATAAGAGGATTCTTTGCCTGCCAAAGGTAGCAAAGCCAAAGGTAAGAATATTCTTCTTGGAGAACTGGGGAACTGGTCACCTTCAACTACTCTATACCACCTGTCCATGAGCAGGAGAGTAGAAAGTAGCACTTCTTCCTGGGATCCCCGGGCTTAGCCATAGGAGTGGAGATGATGTGGTTTACTTATGATATCATTCATCACACATGTGACTGTTGCTTGCAGTGATTCTGCAAAGTCAGGGAAAGCTTTACATATGAGAAGCTGGAAGGAAATGAGTTGCCTGCTATGATGTGTAAATTTGACTTCCCTGGACCATCAATTTCAAGCCATGAGGGTATTAGATATCATACAACAAAATGCTAACCTTGGAATCTTGCTGTGGGCATTACATCGAATTTAGATAGTACTCTTGGCATCATTATACCCCCAGTGCCCACCAATTGGGGTCATATTGACCCTAAACCAAAGTCCCATTGATCATGACAGCATGCAATCTGCTAGTCCTTTTAATGGCCCCTGGGTTGACATAATCCTAACATTCATCTGCGTCAGGAAAGAAACCAATGGTCTGGATAATAGGTGCATCCAGCTACATTTAATGGAATGGGAAAACAAACCTGGGCAATCAAGATTTCCCTCAAGAACATACGCTTCAAGCCCTTGCAGGACTGTAAACTTTATGAAGCATTTTTCCCCTGCCTTTAGAAGTTTTCTTAGTCCTCCTTAATTGCTCCAGAAAATTTCCTAAATCATTAGTTCTTTTCAAATGAAAACAAGATACTGAGTCCACCGTTCATTAGTAGGCCCAGGGGTTTCCAAAATATGGTCTCTGGTCCAGCAGAATCAGCATCACCTGGGAATTCAGAAATACAAAGATGGAGTCCTTCAGCAGATCTTCTGAATCAGAAACTCTGGGGGCAGACCCAGCACTCTGTAGTACAATGTTTCCACGTGATCCTGAGGCGTGCTAGAGTTTAAGAACCACTGCCTGGAGGGAAGATGGTATGTGAACCCTCCTTCATGAATAAGGGTCAGAGTTGCTCCAGACCGCCTGATTCCTCCAAGGGTTGCAGATTTCTCTGCTCCACTTAACATGACAGAAAGCAGGAAGATCTTGGTTTTAACAGGTGTCCTCAGAACTTTGTAGAAAATACACTAAGGAACAGCCCCAGGGCAAAGAAGAAAAGGTTTATATAGTTGTAACTATCCCTTGAACTTTGGAGAAGAGAAAGTACCTCCAAGAAAAGCAGTGTTGAAGCTCTGGGGCTACTACTGGTCTTAGATAATGGGTTCATTTGACACGGTTGAGGTTGAAAGGAAGGTCAGGAGGGGACACTTCCTAGACACTGAGTTCGAAAGGTCCTGGTTTGGGGAGGTTGACAGTTACACTGATACTTTTTAAGAAGCCACATCATATTTTTAAAGCAAATTCAGAATACAAACCCTGAGGGAAGATAACCAAGGCTATTTCTCGGCAAGAAGATGTTAGGTTGCCTCTATTATTTCTGTATAAAACAAAACCAAAAAAGAAAAATCAAGGGAACAAAATCAATAAAACATGAGCAAGGTCAACGCCAATTCAGCTTTGCATTAAAAATGCTACTTTGTAATTTACACTGGTTAGTGATAAACTATGGGAATAAATGAAAAAGCTCATGGGGGGCTTTGGAGCTGGGCAGATCTACATTGGCGTTCCAGTTCTGCTGCTTTCTAGCTAGTGATGTTGGATAGCTTATCTAAGTAGCCATGGAAAGTCATTATTTTTATTATTTATGACTCAACCTCCACTGGTTTTGGTGGATAACGGAGTGTGACATCTTGGGAATGTACAGAGGAGTTAATGAAAGAGAGGCTGAAGGCGGCATCTTAAAGTTTGGCGCCCGTTCTGGAGAGCCAGCAGTCTCCTCTCTCCTTGGCATGCCCACTGTGGGGTGTGGCGCAAGAGGGGCTTACCAGCTGCCTCCTTTTGGGCAACAGAAATCCAAGGAGGGCCTCTGCGCTCACTCAGAAGGAGGACACAGCTTTCTGAGCACCCTGTGTCCCCAGCGTCACCCCCCTCATCCATCTGCTGAGAATGTGGAGTTCTGCCTCCAGTCTTCTCGAGGACACCGACCTGCGTTTGCTTCATTTGGCATTTTCCGCTCAGTGCGGAGTGGCTTGCTGTGCTCGTACCCAGCGTCACGGCCAACTCCAGTTTCTAGCACGCCTAGGGCTGCTCTTTTCCTTTCCTAAGCCAAGAGCCCTGCTGTTCCACAGGGCAGAGGGAGGCTGGGACAAACAGATGAACAGAGCCAGCACCTTAGACACCGGAGGCAGGCGGGCTCTGCACGTGCGACTTCCTGCCTGGTTGGGCGGATTCACCAATTCACCTTCGCTCACCTTTGGGGCCTTTTTTTAACGGCAAGATAAAGATTGGAATAGCTGCCCAAATTATTTCAGAGACCTGATTTACGAACACTGTTACATCAAAATCATCTCAGAAGAGCAACTATTGGGACAGACACCTGCAGGAGCGCACGCTTACACTTTGAATCGCTTGGACTAAATAAAACACTCCACAAATTCGAGGCAAAATTCCAAGTTGTGTTTTACTGATTGCCCCGGAGGTGGGTGCTCCTTCCTGATCTTTTCACCTTTTTTCTGTCCACCTTGGCTCTGAAGATAATGCTGACTCTTCTTACAATTTCCTGGATTCTCACCACCTTGACAAGAACTTCCACAAGGGCCTCAGGTAACACGGAGTGCTCCCTCATGTCAAGGACCCTGCCAAGCACTTTCTATGCACTATTCCACTGCATATCCCTGAGGTCATTGCTATTATGATCCCCGTTTTGCAAATGAAGAAACCAAGGCTTCAGGAGAGGCAGGAATTTGCCTCTGGACCAACAACTTGAGAGAACTGAGCAGGGATGTGACCTCAGATCATCAGGCTCCGTAGTGTTTTCCCTTGCGTGTTATGGAACAGCCTCAGACCCTGACCCTGCCCGTCCCAGGCCACACCCTGCCTACCTGCACACAGGAGAAGGAATCTTCCCTCACCACTACGGTTAGGAGGAAGGGAAATGTTGACGGTTTTTCATCTGCTTGACCATACTACAGAGAACAGCAATTTAGAGAAAGAAGAAAAATTCCTACTTATGCTCAAGTGTTACAGCCTGTGAAACCCTGAAGGGTACAGGAGTCTGCACGCTCACTAAGCTTCCAGGACAAGTGCATTTGCCTGGTGTGTTTTTCACCCTCTTACCTGAAACTGAAGAGAGATGGCCTCACCTACTCAATGATTTTTAAAGACCCACTGTTTTTCCACATATGTTATGTTCAATAGGTTTCCTTCCAAAAATAAAAATAAAAGGACCACATTTGTGTGCATCTGTGGGGTGTCAGATCCTAAATCAATATGATCTACTTCAGATCCATGTGGTCAGCTGCCAACTGGAAACCTCCTCTGATTTCTAGGCAAACATCCTGAGCGTAACAGGTAGGTATCACCTGCTGTTTCTCACCCCCACTCCCATACGATTTCCCTGAGGGACCACCCAAGGGTTCCTCCAGGTACCTAAGCCAGACCCCTGCAAACACCTCCTCCCCCACCTGGTCTTCCAGGTTTGTTGATTCTGCTCTTGAACAGAACAGACTCTCCTCTGGAACTTCCCTGCCTCCACACCTGCCCTCACCCGTCGGCCCTTCATGGGAACGCCAAAGTGCTCTTTGCACCTGTAAAACACACATCCCATTTTGTCCTGGCCCCAGTGACCAGGGCCTCAGTGTATCAGTCCCAAGCTCTGCAAATGTGAATGCCTCATGGTCTGGCTCCTCCTTTCCAATCTGGCGTCCTCTATCCTCTTCCCGCACTCCCTGGACCACCCATCCATGCTGTCAAAGAGTGCTCTGCCGTTGCCTTCATGCCCCTGTGTCTTGTGTCTTTGCATTTTGTTTTGCATGCCAGTCATTCTCCCCCAGAGTCCTGTTTCTTTTCTCTGCTGGTGAATTCCTATTCATTCTTCAGGATCCAAGTCCAGAGTCCTCTTTAGTTGTGAGACCTTGCTGGGTCCCTCTAGGCAGAAGTAGGTCTCCCCCCCGCCCCCCACAGCTCCTAGAATGCATTTCAATTGTAGTGCTAAGTAATATGCCCTTTGATTATTTATTTACAGTTCTGTGTCTCCCAACTAATTATAAGCTCCTCGGGGGCAGGACCTCTGTCTTTCATCTTTTTGTCTCTAGCACCTAACACAGTACTTGGCATATCCAGGGCACTTGGTGAATGCTTGTTGAAAGGATGAATAAATAAAACTTAATCATGGTTAAAAAAAAAAAAAAAAAAAGTTACATGATCTTCCTTGAACCAGTCATGACAGTCATAAAGATGGAATATTCTCATTGAATTAAATTAGTTCCCAACCTTGAAGTGTGGGAAAGGCAATTCCACCAATCAGTTGGTCAACGAAATGAAAACATTGTTGCCAATCAATATGCACAATATCCAGAGAGGCCGGCATATAACTTGGAGGTAGAGTGGTGTGACTTTGTAAAAATGGCTCCGGCTACACCAGAGTCTAACATAGGGCTCATTTGCTTCGTCTAAGCTACAACCTTAAGACTTCTCAGACCAAGTAGCCTCTTCACATTTCCTTCTCTAGGTCATGTCAGAAGACAGTTCTGAATTAAGAATCAAAAGTTCCTACACGTGTGGCTCAGTGGAAGCACGCTCGCCTAGCACAGGTGAAGCCCTGGGTTCCATCGTTAGCAACACATAAAAATAAATAAAGATCTTGTGCCTACCTACAACTAAATATATATATATATATATATTTTTTTTTTTTAAAGTTCCTACATGCCATAAACATACATTGGAGAAAAGATAGCCTCTTCAACAAATGGTGCTGGGAAAACTGGAAACCCATATATAGCAGAACGAAATTTAACCCCTATCTCTCACCCTGTGCAAAACTCAACTCACAGTGGAGCAAGGACCCAGGCATTAGACCAGAGACCCTGCACCTACTAGAAGAAAAAGTAGGCCTAACTCTCCATCATGTCAACTTAGGAACTGAATTCCTCAACAAGACTCCTAAAGCAAAGGAGTGAAATCAAAATTCAATAAATGGGATGGTATCAAACTAAAAATCTTCACAGCAAAGGAAACATCAGGAATGTGAAGAGAGAGCCTACAGAATGGGAGAAAATCTTTTTCACCTGCATCTCAGATACAGCATTAATCTTCAGGATATATAAAGAACTCAAAAAACTTAACACCAAAACAAACAAACAAACAAACAAAAAATCCAACCCAGTCAATAAATGGGTAAAGGAACTGGACAGGGACTTCACAGAAGAGGAAATATGAATGGTCAACAAATATTTGAAAAAATGTTCACTATCTCTAGCAATTAGAGAATTGCAAATTAAAACTACACTGAGATTTCATCTCACTCCAGCGAGAATGGCAATTATCAAGGATACCAGCACCAATAAATGTTGGTGAGGATGTGGGGAAAAGGTACACTCGTACATTGCTGATGGAACTGGAAATTGGTACAACCACTCTGGAAAGCAGTATGGAGATTCCTCAGGAAACTGGGAACAGAATCACCATTTGATTCAGTTATTCCACTCCTTGGTTTATACCCAAAGGACTTAAAATCAGCAATACTACAGTGATGCAGCCACAACAATGTTTATAGCAGCTCAATTGACAATAGCTAAGCTATGGAACCAACTTAGGTGCTCTTCAACAGATGAGTGGATAAAGAAAATGTGATATATATATATATATATATATATATATATATATATATATATATATACAATGGAATATTACTCAGCCATAAAGAAGAATGATATTATGGTATTTGCTGGTAAATGGATGGAACTATAGATTATCATGCTAGGTGAGATAAGCCAATCCCCCCAAACCAAAGGCCAACTGTACTCTCTGATATGTGGATGCTAAAACACAATAGGGTGGGTGGAAGCATAGAAGTTCATTGAATTAGACAAAAGGGAATGAAGGGAAGGGAGGGGGTATAGGAATAGGAAAGACCATAGAATGAATGTCACATGACTTTCCTATGTTCATATATGAATACACAACCAATGAAACTCCACATTATGTACAACCACAGAATGGAATTGGATGTTATATTTAATGTATGTATAAAATGTCAAAATATACTCTACTGTCATATATATCTAAAAAGCAAATAATTTTAAAAAGAAAGAAAAGCAGCAGTGGAAAAACATCACTACCCTCTTCCTGGTATTAGCAGGAAAGCTTTAAATTTCTTAGCACTAAGTATGGTTTTGACTGTAGGTTGTGTAGATGTTCTTCATCACATTGAAGAAATCAGTTTCTATGATTATCTGGCTGAGATGTTCTGTTATGAACGGGTGTTGAATTTTACCAAATGCTGTCCTGCATATATTGATAGGATCCTGTGGTTTTTCTTCTTTTGCTTGATAATGTGATGGATTATATTCATTGATTTTCAAATGTTGAACAGGACTTGCATTCTTGGAATAAATCCCACTTGATCATGGTACATAATTATTGTTATTAAAAAGAAAAGAATCAAAATTCCTGACTACTAGTCTTGGCTCTGTCAAGACACTGAATCTTTCTGATCCTCGGTTTTCTTAACTATAAACTGTAACAATGACACTTGCCCTCTCAACACTGTCAAGAAGGTCAAATAAGAGTCTCAGCATGGAAACTCTTTCCAAAGTCTCAAAACATATTTAGAAGGACTGTTTGCAATTTCCTGCTCAGTGCTCACTTTTACATGATCTTGATAGATTAAGAAAATTAACTGGTTTTTCTCATCTGTAGAAGCTAGACCAAAATAAGGGGGGAAAAAAGGAAGAAAATTGTGTATGTGTGTGTGTGGGAGGGAATTCCATGAAAATAGTAGAGGAAGGGGAGCGAGGGGAAGGGAGGAGGGAATGGAAAGGTAGGAGCAGTAGAAAGGAA
Organism: Sciurus vulgaris; assembly: GCF_902686455.1. NCBI lineage: Eukaryota > Metazoa > Chordata > Mammalia > Rodentia > Sciuridae > Sciurus > Sciurus vulgaris. Next base: position 119,280,310 of record NC_136470.1, read on the forward strand.
CTCTCCTATGTACTTGTATGCATAGACTACAGTGAGTTTCATCTTTATGCATATTCATAATGTACTAATTTAAATAAGAGAATCTCCATACTGCTTTCCACAGTGGCTGCACCAATTTGCAACCCCACCATCAATATATGAGTGTATATTTTCTCACTCTGGAAAGCAGTACGGAGGTTCCTTAGAAAACTTGGAATGGAATCACAGTTTTGACTCAGCTATCCCACTCCTTGGCCTATATGCAAAGGACTTAAAATCAGCAATATTAGAGTGACGCAGCTACATCAATGTTTATAGCAGCTCAATTCACAATAGCTAGATTGTGGAACCAACCTAGATGCCCTTCGACAGATGAATGGATACAGAAACTGTGGTATATATACACAATGGAATATTATTCAGCCATAAAGAAGTATAAAATTATGGCATTTTCAGGTAAATGGATGGATTTGGAGAATATCATCCTAAGTGAAATAAACCAATTCCAAAAAACCAAAGGCCAAATGATTTCTCTGATAAGTGGATGCTGATATATAAGGGGTGGTGGGGGAGGTAAGAATGGAGGAAGGATGGATTGCATAGAGGAAAATGAGGGGGAGAAAGGGGGTGGGGGAAAGAAAAGATAATAGAATGAGACAAACATCATTACCTTGTTTACATGTATGATCACACAAACTGTGTGACTCTACTTTGTGTACAAACAGAGAAATGAAAGTTGTACCCCATTTCTGTACAATGAATCAAAATTTTAAAAATAAATAAATAGGAGAAAAATCAAGAGAGTAGATGAAAGGGAACAGGAGGAGAGAGCAGGGAGAGAAAAGGGAAGTAATGGAAAGTGAATTGGAGCAAATTATATTCCATGCTTGTATGATTATGAACCTAATATTATGTATAACTATAATGAGCTAATAAAAAAAATTGACAAAAAAAAAAAAAAAAAAGAACATTAACTGGAAAACCCAGTGTCCCTCTGTTTGCCCCACGCCAGCCAGCCTGGTCTTGTTTCGGTTTCTCATATCAATCATGATGCTTTCAGCTGAAGGAATGGAATGTCACAGCCAGATGGCTTCAACAGCAGAACAGTTCACTCTCCCAGAACAAGGAGCCCGTGGTTGGAAGGGCTCCGGGTGCCGCAGGTCAGGCCTGGGCTTCCAGATCCCTCCCTGGGCTCTGATCCTGCTCAGGGAGGATCCCATCCTCCGCCTCACTGCGAGATGGCTGCTGTGGTTCCTGCAGCAGAGCCATTTCTTCATGGGTCTCTAACCTACGGACTTTTCAAGGAAAACCCTCAAGTTTTATTGATTAGAACTCACCATAAGTGCACCCATTAGCCAATCTCTGGCAAGGAAGGATGGAATCTGTGATTGACTGAGTTATGCAGGACTTGTTTACATTTTTTTATTCTTACAGACTGCATTTTGATTCTTGTAGACAAACGGGGCACATCATTTTGTTTCTATGGTTGTACACGATGTAGAGTCATATCATTTGTGTAATCATACATGTACATGGGGTAATGGTATCTGTCTCGTTCCATGATTTTTCATACCCTCCTCCCTCTCATTTCCCTCTATGTAATCTAAAGTCTTGAGCCAGAGATGGGGCAATTTTCTACAAGACTATGTGGTAGAAAATGATCTCAAAATGATCAGGAGCTGACTGCTAAGAGAACAGTTTCCTGGGTATGATACAGGCAAAATACAGGTGCTATTGGCTCTGCTCATGTCACCAGGCCCAATGAATCTGGGTGCACATGACTGCCCACATAGTCAGCCAGGACTGTTCCTACCCTGGGAATCCTCCGTCAAGGACAGATGACAGCATGCATAGCCCCAAGGTTACACATGCCCTGATTTCCTCATCCTAGGACGAGATAATTCCCTGGGGTTTGCTCTGCCCTGGCTCCTGGAATCTCCTCAGCAGAATTCAGCTCCAGTTGGCCATCATAGCATCTGGCTTGACCATACACCCGGACTGGCTGCCTTTCTTTCCCTGTCTCGCTTTTCTAGACATTTAGGGTGTTTCTTTCCCCTCTTTTGACTTCCAATCTCAGAGCTGGCTTCTTGGGAAAATCAAACAAAGATGCTCTGCACCATATGTCAGACTCCTTCCTGAATCCTGAGGCTTTGTGTATAATGTTCCCATCTGCTCAGAATGCGTTTCCTCTTTCTTCTCACCTGCCGTTCTCTCACGCTCCCTTCACGTTTCAGTGTAAATGTCACTTTCGTTGGGAGGCCTTCTTTGACCTCCTTTCAGCTGGGGCCAGTCTCCCAAGGATCACTCTCCTGTCCTGCACTTGACCATGCTACGAGAGCTGCAGTTTAGTCGTCTGCATTATGAGTTGCTTTCCATCTTGAATCCAGCTTGGCTGTGAGCTGTTTGAGGATGTGGACAATGTTTTTTGGCTCACCAACATATTGCTGGCATTTAGCACAATGTCTGGTACAAAAGAGCGAGCCAAAGACTTGTTGGCTTTTGGAAAGATGATCCTTTTCAAAGAGAGACTAAAGATGTAAGTTTGGGGGTCAATCATATATTAAAATCACCTATTAAAATTATTAAAGTTTTGGATGGAAAATATTAAAGCTATGACTTCTACATAGATCTACATTTAGTTCTTGTGACAAAATATAACGTTTCTCTAGGAGGGATGCCTACTGTCTGAGGGAGAATTTTGGTGTGGCTCATTTATATCTAAAGAAGATATTAGCCAGGTGCAGTGGTGCGTGCCTGTAATCCTACCAGCTTGGGAGGCTGAAGCAGGAGAATTGCAAATTCAAAGCCAATTTCATCAACTTAGTGAGGCACTAAGCAACTCAGTGAGACCCTATCTCTAAATAAAATACAAAAAAAGACTAGGTTTATACCCAAAGGACTTAAAAATCAGCATACTACAGGGATGCAGCCACATAGCAGCTCAGTTCACAATAGCTAGATTGTGGAACCAACCTAGATGCCCTTCAAAAGATGAATGATAAAGAAACTGTGGTGTATATGCACAATGGAATATTATTCAGCCATAGAGAAGAATAATAGTATGGCATTTACAGATAAATGGATGGAATTGGAGAATATCATGCTAAGTGAAATAAACCAATCCCAAAAAACCAAAGGCAGAATGTTTTCCCTGATAAGTAGATGATGATATATAATGAGGGTGGCAGGGGGTGAGGGTGAGAGAAGAATGAAGAAACTTTAGATTATGTAGATGGAAATGAGAGGGGGGTATCAAAAATGGTGGAATGAAACAAACATGTATTATTACACAAATGTTATGAATCTACATTGTGCACAACCGTAGAAACGAAAAGATGTACCCCATTTGTGTACAATGAATCAAAATGTAGTCTGTAAAAATTAAAAAATAATTTTAAAAAAAGGGCTGGGGATGTGGTTCAGTGGTGGAGAGTCCCTGAGTTCAATCCCTGGTACCCTCCTCTAATTATATTTATAGAAGATATCATTTTAATCACATTTTAGCTTTTTAAAATAGGAGCAGGATTCCACCCTAAATCCATACATACACTGTATGTACCTGGCAAATAGAACTATTTGCCACCAACTCTTCTCAATATTCATTAGGGAGAGTATATTAATGGAGAATATGCTAGGTTCTCTGTTTCTCTCTCTGTACCCCCCCAGCTATATTTCTATATTGGGATTTTGGCTTTCATTAAAGAAACAAGGAACAATCCTATTGAATCAATCTCTGTATTCACTGGAAAAGAGCAACCGAGGACACTGTCCATTTTGTCACTCAGTACTCACATGGGAGAAACTTAGTGGTAAGTGGCCTGAGTACAAACTAGCACATCAACTCCTATCCTTGCCATATCTTTACCAGGTGGGTTCTATCTTACAAATCCCTAAGCTAGACTCTTCCTTCAGTGGGGCGGGGGAGTGAATCTAGATTTTGTGGGGTTTCAGCCTTATACAATTCCAAATCCCTCCGTGAGAAAAAATAATGACAAAACTACCAACAAAAATGAAACGCAGAGCCTTGGAAGGTGCCCATGTGACTGAGGGGCACTGATTTCACTGGACCTTGATTCAGTGAAACTGGTCTCTTCCTGCTGCCTGCCCTGGATATGCCTGTCCTGATCCCTAGGATTTGTTCACGTGCTTTATTACTCGGAAAGCCTCCCTCCTCCTTCTTCTTCAATCTGGGGCCATATTGTTTCAAAGTTGGCTTCCACAGTGCCTTCTTTGACTCTTGCCAGCTGAGAAGATCTCTCTTCCTAAAGGCCCTCGACCCCAGGCATGGAGCCCAGGATATTTTGTCATGAATTGCTCCATTTGAAGCACACATATCATGCCTTCTCCAACTAATTTGTCCACTTTCTGGGAATGTTGACTGCTTCTTTTTGTTTTTCTGTTTTTCCATTTAGATCCCACGTCAACACTTACCACAGTTCTGGGTTTAGCAGGAAGGGAAGGGAAAAAAGGGAAAGAAAATGAAATGAAATGGTTTGGAGTCAAGCAGGAGCGTGGGGCCCTGGCTCTGCTATTTATGAGTGCAGGGTCTTCAGCAAGTCTCTTAACCTCTCTGAGTCTGATTTCTCATTGATTAAATGGACATAATAATATTTATTTCACATTAGTGTTAGGATTAAATTAAAGCATCTATTCATTTGCCAAGTATTCATTTAGCCCCTACTTTGGCACCAGAGACTTGGAAAAAACATGAATGAGAAACACTTCCTGTGAGAGCGTTTTCACAGTTGAGTTGGGAGGTGGAAATTGGTAAGAGGACAGAGTAAGGCTGTGACAGACACATGAACAGAGCATGGAGCCGCACATATAGTAAGTAGCTAAATGAATTTGAATAAAGGACCGAAATAATGAGGGCATTCAGTGGAAAAAGTTTTTAATTTTGCAAAATAGGTTTGTAGGATCATCCCTACATAGATGGATATGAAGACAATACCCGGGATGTCGTGAGATGCTAAATGTTAAAAAAAAAAAAGTAAAAAGAAAGCCAAGATTAGACAAGGGCGGGGGGGAGGAACAAAGTCCAAAGGAGCCAAGGAGGAAGCAGCGATCTCCGTGGCCTCACCTGGCCCAGCGTGCACTCCATGCCTCCTAGGAAGTCAGCCTCCTTCAGCCCATTATGGTTGCTGCTGATGTCATGGACTTCAAACCGCAGGCGCTGAACCTCTTCAAAGTAAAAGTCCACAGTAAACAGTTTTGAGTACACTGGGTTTATGCAGGTACGGATCACCTCTGTCCTGTCAACCTGCAAGGAGAAAGAAAGAAAAACTCTATCAGGGATTAGGGCTTTTTTCTTTTTATCCTTCAAACAAATTAACCTTGTAGTGCGTCCTCTTCTTTCAAACCATCAATTATGGTCACAAAGTCACCAGAGTTGGCATTTTGAAAGTTCACATTTTGGCTACCTGCTGAAAATGAGCCAAGGTTCAAGGTAGAAAATCTTATTAGACATAATAAAGAATCTGAAGTTTGTATTTGCAGATTTAGTACATATTATATTATCAGGTTACAGGGCAAGATGGATCAATCATTGGCTACCTGGACCATTTATGCAGAAGAGTTCGAGGGCACATCTGAGCTCAGGGAGGAAAGAAATCTGTGATCTGTTAGTGATGTCTGATGGGCACAATAAAGGAAAAATGGCAGGGTAGGTGTCTCATTGTAGGCGACTCTAGTAGGAATGTCCTAACTAATGAAGTAGAAAGGCCGTGAGGGGAGTGTGAAGATAACACTGCCTCTGGTTTCAAGTATGCCCTTACTTGGGTACATAATGTCTACTCATTTCAAATTCCTTAGACATCAGTTTCTTCATAAGCAAAATAAAAATTAGAAGATTAGAGGATGAAAAGTCACTTCCTGCTCTAACATTTCATGAGCTGTGACTCCTTCATCTTCTGTGATAACTTCTGTGATAACTCGTGTTCTCTTCTTCCAGATCCACATCTGCCACCTTGATCCTACTCTGAGACCCAGGAGGCTGACCTCTATGGGCTGAATTTCCTGGGCTCTCTTGTCCTCTGGGTTCTGGTTGGAGACAGCAGAAGATGAGAGACTGGGAGGACAGGGAGGAGCAGGCACCCCTCCACACATGGACACTGCTAGCAGACTGCCTTCCACCAAGGGAGCATTTGCTGGACTTGGTTGCACAGTCCTCCCCCCCTCTCTCCACCCTTCAGATTGAGGGGTGGCCATGACTTTCTGTTGTTGCTATCCCTGAGGTTTCCAATGCCTCACTTGTCTTCGTTGGCTCCCTGCCCCTGTCCCCATGAAGAATTCCTCCGTAGGGAGTTTAACCTAAAGGGTTAAGCCATCTGTTTTCTGCTGGGATCCTTACCACTAAGGTTCTTTTCCTCTGTATGTTACACATAAAAATACACAAAACCATTTATATTCTAAGAGACCTTTAAGGACCAAGTGATAGAAAATCCAAGATCCTATTGCGTCATTCAACTGGAGACACCCATCCTGTATAGTTTACCAATCAGCTGGAACGTGTATATTCTATTGGCTTTCAAAAGGAAATGGAGTTTCTTGGATACTTCCCAAGTGCCATTTGTTAGCATACCTATGAAGTCATTTCTCTTACTTTCAAATGAGTAAAGGGAAACAGTCTCCCAATAAAATAAATAGAAGGCAGTCCTTGACCAATCATACATTCCCATGTTGCCCAGTGAAGAAAATCAGAGCCTCCAGCCTCCCCCAACACTCTGAAGCACAATGTTTTCATTCTGACTCTGGCCATTCTCATTGGTATGTAGAGCTCTGTGAGAAGGAACTGTCCTTTAAAGAAACACCTGGGGGGCAGGTGGGAAGAGACAACCCAGGTTCTAAGGAGAAGAACATAGTTCCTATTATGTCCCTATCCAAACCAGGCAGACAGAAAACCACCTCCAGTCTGAAATCCATTCTCCAGCCTACTGTTGATTAGGATTTTGAGTTACTGTTCATAGCAATAGTTATTAACTATCCTGGCTTCCCATGAAGACCCAGGCTCTCTCTTTTAGCTAATTTTTATATTCATATATAAAATTATGTATAAATATATAATATTAATTTGGTGGGGGCGGGGCTAGTCCCAATTATGCTTCTGGCTGTGTGAGTACCAGGATTTACTGCATTAACATAAGTATTTTTTTCAGTTGTTTGGAGAAGGCAGTTTTAAATAATGGTATACATCAGAGGTCACAAACTCATAGTCCACAAGTATAAGTCGACTTAGAAGTATCTCATTTACCTTAAATAGTTTTTTCTTAATTTGCCAACACATAAAGGGGTGTTTCAATAGCCCTACCTTTGGAAATAAAGAAGAATATCTGGCAACTTGGGCTACAATCCTACAGGGCGACAATTGGTGACCACCCCACTCAGATAGAACAGCCACTCTGTAGTTTCCTAGTTCCTTCCAGACCCTTCTCTCTCATTGAACTCCCCCACATTCCCCCGAGGCATTTTTGCACAGCTGGTCCAAATGAATGGAATAATGAGTCAAATAAGAGATTTAATTATATTCATGTGGTGCCTTTTGATAGAGGATTTCAAAATAACCCCCAAGAAATAAGTTATAAGTGGATTTGACATCCTCAGGACACAGAAAATATATCTTCTCTCCTTGTGACTGACAGAAGAGAGTCCTGGGAAGTTTCAAATGATAAGAGGTAGGAGATAGAAACTACAGTCTTTGTTACTCTGCTGTAACTACCCCCAAATGGCACAAATACATGATGTGCACCAATTCTGCTGCTATCCTTGATTTTCAAAAGGCATTCCCACATAAATATAAAGTTCAGGTTGTCATCAAGCCTCATGCTATCCAAGGTGAGTTGCCGGCATGTAGGTTTTTTGTTGTTGTTGTTGTTTTTGCTTTTATTATTATTATTATTATTATTATTATTATTATTTAGGAAATGAGAAGATGGAAAGAAATTAAGCAATACACATTTGTATTACCAAGACAGACAATATCCAAGGATAATCTCTGGCCAGTAAGAACCCTAAGAGCGTAAGTGCTCAGGAAAAGAACAAGTGCCAAGGAAAGGAGAAGGAAGGGACTTGGGATACCATGAGCATATTAAGATGTTTCAAAGTGTTCCACATTCCTGTCATTAGGGGAGATGCCCTGTCTTTCACTGCAGGCTGAAGCCAGGTTTTGTTGAATGACAGACGAGGACGGCTCATATTTCTCATTGAGAGGTCTCAAGGTCAAGACAGTTCCTTTCAAAAGATCTTCCACTTAACTGGTGCTACCAGCTGCAGCAGAATCAACCGGAGGAGCTTTCTTTCTTTCTGGTCTTTTTTTATTGGTGCATTATAATTATATAAAATAGTGGAATTCATTATTACCGCTTCAGACATGCACACAATATAACAATAGAATTTCGTTAATTTCATTCCCCAGTACCTCAACTTTTCCTTTCCTCCTCTCTTGGGGGAATTTTCTTTAAAAATCAATTCCTGCTGGGGGTGGGCATGATGGCACATGCCTGTAATTTCAGTGGCTTGGGAGGCTGAGGCAGGAGGATCATGAGTTCAAAGCCAGCCTCAGTGACTTAGCAAGGCCCTAAGTAACTTAGTGAGACTCTGTCTCTAAATAAAATATAAAAAGGACTGGGGATGTGGCTCAGTGGTTAAGTGCCCTGGGTTCAATCCCTGGTATCAACAAATAAAAATGAAAATCGATTCCTGTTTTCACCCCCAGATGATTCTATTCAGTGAGTGTTTTAGTTGGCTAGGCATCGCTGTGACCAGGATCTTACAAGAAAAACTCAGAGGAGGAAAAGTTTATTTTGGCTCATAGTTTCAGACATTCCCTCTGCCACTGGGCCAGAGGGGGCGCAGAACATGATGGAGGAAGGCTGTGGCAGAGGAAAGCATCTCAAGGCAGGACAACAGGAAGCCGAGAGAGCGCTACCCACCAGGACAAAATACAAACCCTAAAAGCACATGCCCAGTGACCTACTTCCTCCAGCCACATCCCACCTACCTACTATTATTACCCAGTTAATCCATATCAGTGGGTTAATCCACCGATTAGGTTCCGACTCTCATATTCTACTCATTTCACCTCCGAACCTCCTTGTATTGACTCACACATGAGCTTTTGGGGTATAGCTCATATCTAAACCACAACAGTGAGTGAGTATAGGGTAGGGATATCAGTCTAGGAAAAATAAGAAACTGTGGGGTCTACCCCTTGCTCCTGTGTGAGGTGAGGGTTTTTTGGTTTTTGTTTTTTGGTCAAAGTTTATTTTAATCTTGCTGGCCCTCTGTTACCCAGTCTGCAAAAACCATGAAGCATATCTCTTCTCTTTCTTAGTCATAATGAATGAGATGTTCACTTTGCTTTATAGTTTGCAGAACATGCTTGTATCCATTTAAAAAGTTTAATTCTTAGAACATTCATGTGGTGTACCTTTATATTATTTTACATATAAAAATTCAAGGTCAGCACAAGGCACTGGATGTCAGAGTGTGCCCTTGAACTCAGGCTTCTGACCTTGAAGCCTGGCTGTTCCCCTTAATTCCTATTTATTCATAAACATCCTTAGAAAGAGAGGGGGCTGAAGTAGCAGTGTTATGGTGGGATGGTGATAGAAGCTATCATTGAATATTGCTTTGGGTGAGATGCTGTTTTACAAAATTTATTTAAAATATTTTTGGTACAGTGAGAACATTTATGATAACTAATACTTTCAGAAGACACTCACTGAAAAAATACGATAGTATTGAAGTATAACTGACATAACCTACACTTTTAAAAATTCAATATATTTTGATATGTGTGCATGAAACCATCACCACAATCAAGACAGTGAACATATCCAACCCCCTCTCCCAAGTTTCTTTGCTCTTGTTTATAACCCCTTGCTCTGGCCCAACTCCCCCATTCGCAAGAAACTATTGATTTGCTTTCCGCCACTATAGATTATTGTTGATATTCTCTGTATCATTGTATCAATGGTACCTCGTGTATAGTCCTGTTTTGCTTTCACTCAATGTAATTATTTTGAGATTTATCCATTGTAGTATATCTACAGTTCATCACTTTTATTGCTGAGTAGTATTTCACTGATGGACATTTGGGTTGCTTCCAGATTTTGCCTATTACATGTAAAGTTACTGTGTATATTCACCTATAAGCCTTTGCATAGACATATATTTCCTCTTCTCTTGGGTAAATTCCTAGGAGTGACCTAAGTGTGTTTAACTTTTTAGGTTCTGATAGGGATGAGATGGTATCATGGTGGTTTTAATTTGTATTTTCCTAAAACCAATAATGTTAAGAATCTTTTCATATGCCTATTTGCCATCTGTATATCTTAATGATGAACTGGCTATTCAAATCTTTTGACAGGCACTTAATTTTCATCCTTATGGTGACACTACCAAGTAGGTACTTGTTTATCTCCTCCTACTGGGAGATAAAAATACTCCATAACTTTTCCAATTTGAAAGTAGCTGAGGTGGATTTGAACCAAGCAGTTTCACTCCACAGCCTACTTGATTAATCCCCAGGTTATATCATCATGCAAATTTGAAGCTTTTCCTCGTAAACCCTGATGTTCAAAGTAACACATAAGAGAGCAAACAAAATGTGGAGCTGTAGGGGAAAGTCAATGAGCAAGACTGCAGTTGTGTCTCTGGAGATCTGGCTTGTCCACTGGACACGTTGGAAATAGTGAGGCCCTGAACGCTGCCCACAGAAATTAGGTGGTGTGTTGGACAAGGTCCCTGGGCCACCAATGACCAGTTCAAGACCAGGCACACAATGGGCACTACCCTCTAGGACTCTCAAGGGCTGGCTCTGCCACAGGTGAAGTGGTAAGAGAAATGAGGGCTAAATAATGCAATGCTATTAATGGGGAGGCACTGGAGGGAGGAGCCAGAAATTGGTGCCAGTCACTGGACACTCTGAGATTTCCTGGAGAAGTACAGACCCTCATCCCAAGGGTCCCAGGGTCCTGGTGAAGAATGCTATCACAGGCCAGAGAAATATGCCCAGGCCCTCCAGGCAGGATCATAATTAGATATTCCTTCAAACTGATATTCTTCAAGCATTTCTTCAATATATATTTAGTAAGGGTGGAAAACTAATTTTCCCTGAATAAAGAACAGATAACTTTATGTTAAAAAATAAAGGATTTATTACAGGCAATTTTTCAAATCATATAACTTCCAAGAAGACCTATGAAACCATATAAAGCTTAGATAATAAATCACTGAGCCAGCAGAAAAAAAATTACTCAATTTCTGGATTTCATCTGTGTGTGGCACTATGTGACACACAGAGTTCAGACGTTTAGCCTCCACAAGAGTGAGAGAATAATTTTTTATTGTTTAAGCCACCCGGTTTGTGGTACTTAGTTATAGCAGCTCTAGCAAACTCATGTACCTCCTGCCTCTCATGAAACATCCAGCCAGGAACCTCTCAGGGACCTATCTCCAAAAAGGCATTCTTGGCCCACCATGGAGTAAACCCCTCAAGCACTCTAGATGAGACTAAACCCAATTCAATTCATTGAGCCCTCTCTTGATCCTGCAGTGTACTTAACCTGGTTCTCCATAACAGGGCTGCTGGTGCCAGTGGGGTTCCCTATTTTGGAGCCCTAGGATCAGCCCACTGGAGGACCTGGAGCTCATCATTCCTTTCACCCCTAGACAGAGTCTGGGGCTTGTGTGGTCCAAAGCAAGCAGCAGAAATGCACCACCCTGCCTGAGCATGTTGTTCAGAAGTTAATGAAATGAACACCGCCCTGTTGGTGCCTTTAGAGAGTTCTCCAGAGCCAGCCATGCGTTCTAAGTCTTCTACTTCCTTCAATGACTTTCCTAATCCCTCTAGGCTGCTGTCTCCATCCACGCAGAGGCTGAGCCAATCCTGACTGGACTGGCAGATAGGCATGGGTCTCAAATATGTCTTCCAGTGCTGGATGCATCATGTCCTCTGCAGGGGTTCCTTCCCCCCGGTGTGAGCATTCAGCTTGTAAGACTGAGGTTCCTGATTTCTGCTCCATTTTTCTACCTTAAGCCCAAGACATTTAGTTTTGGGTTCCTACCACAGACCCAGTGCTGTATGCTAGGACTTTCCAAAATGTTTTGCATGATCTAGATGGTAGCCACCAGTCACTTGTGGCTATTTAGCACTTGAAATGTGGCTAGTTGGACTGAGGAACTGAATTTTAAATTTTAATTTCAATAGCCACACATGGACAGCACTGTTTTAGCCTTTGTCCACTCTATGTCCCTGCAATGAAATCTTGTATGGTATGCACATGATTATTTAAATAGTCTGGAGATTCCTAGCTGATTTTAATATGTACCAGTACTTCTCAAACTTTGATGCATATTGAAACCACCTGGGAATCTCCAGACCCCAAAAGAATTAGAATCTCTGTGGGTGGAACATAGGCATTGGCATCTTAAAAATCTACCCAGATGGGCTGGGGAGATAGCTCAGCTGGTAGAGTGCTTGCCTCGCAAGCACAAGGCCCTGAGTTGGATCCCTGGTACTGAAAAAAAAAAATCTACCCAGATGATTCCAGGGCATAGTTAAGTTTAGAACTGGTGACATTATTATTACTAACTGTTATGACTCAGCTCCAAGTAGATGGCGGCCAGGAACCTGAGCCGTACCCCAATCTCTGAACCACATTGTGTCCTGCATCTTTGGAAGTTGTCATTTTGCTGCTCACCTCAACACTGGACATGATGACTGAATGACATGACCACATAATGGAAAAGGTTGGTTTGTTTGGATGTTTTATCTAACTAAGGACTTCATTAGCTGGCCCACACCCTTCTTGAGAATTAGTAACTGTGGTGCATCTCCTTTGCATCTCCAGATATTTCTACTCCGCTGTGTCCCAGATGACTGGCCTGCAGGGATTGTTTTATTCAGGTTTCATTGCCAGTTCTCCCTCCTTCAGTCAATGGGGAGGCACAGGAGATCAGAGGTGCGGAAAGAGAGACGCTGGTGTAATTTTCTCTCTCTCTCCCTGCCCCATGTTATAATTTCGGCAGTGACTATGTCCCTCCACTTACAGACCTTCCTAGCTGCCTTTTCTGCAAAGTTCCAGCTCTTGCTAAGTTCCAGGATATCACCTCTGCCTGCCCACCAGACCCCACTAAGAGCAGAATCCCACTGTTGCTAGTCCCGGGGCATCTTAGCATCCCCCAATGATCCCTTCGATCTTGCCCATGTATCTATATGGGGGCACTTCACCAACATCTTTTTTCCTGATAGAACCTTGACTGTTTCTGTGATGTTCTTTAAAATACTCTCAGATATTAAAAAAAAAAAAAAAAAAAAGACAAACTAGAAAAGTCTTCTATATCCCAAGGCAGATGAAATTGTGTCTAGTGTGGTCACCTGTGATTAATGAATTATATATAGGCTTTTAAGATTTTGAAATCTGGCAAATCATATGTGATTCCTGTGGCAAATTCCCCTTTGCAAGAGCACCCTATTCCTCAGCCATGTTAATGACTCATAAGGCACACCTACTGAGTACCAGACACTTCCAAACACTTCACTTGACATCCCAACAGCCGTAAATTACCACTATTCCTATTTTACACATGAGGAAACTTAGGCTCATGTGCCTCTTCCCCAAAGTCAGTCAGCTATAAAGTGATGGAAACAATCAGGATTTCCCATAAAGCTCTTTCCTGGGACATGGCACCTCTCCTGAAGAGGACAAGCCTACTCAGCTAACATCTCACCAGAATGATTTCAGGCAAGGCCACTCTGAACACGCAGCACTCTTAAAGCTTTTTGAGAGAACACCAATCTGTAACACCCTCAGCTGCACAATAGAACCTGAAAAGTCTTTTCAGTGTGACTATTGAATATCCAACAAAGCCTTTCCCAGTCTCCAAACTTTCTCTTCTTCCTCCTGTTATGTTTTGTTCCTCAAGTTCTTTCTGCTGAGCTAGAGTCCGTTTAGAAGGGCTCAGAAGAAATCTTGAGGTTCAGTCCTAAATCAAATGCCTTATAAGCCAAGCAGAGCTCACCAGGATTAGGAGCGGGAAGGTGTTGGATTGCAGCCACTCTAAGTTGTAGTCAGATCCTAAGCATACAGGAGCTTGGAGGCCAATATCACATGAATATAAAGCAGTTTGCACTTCACCCAGATGTTGGTTATTGATAGGATGTTCCTACCATCTCTCCTCCCTGTCACAGCTGCAGAGTTCTCCAGAGAGGTCGTCCAAGGATGGAGAGCCTTGGTTTTCTTAATAATTTATGTTTGAAAATAGTGCCGAGAAACTCATCTGCAGGATGCTGCATGTGCGTCCCAAGTCTGCCATCTCCCCAGCCAGCAGGCTGTGCAGGTGAGCTGCCTGAGGCCTCTCAGTCCTCCTCACCATAGGTGTCCCCATGCAGGGACAAAGTGATGGGAGTTATCACATGGCTTGGGATCAGCTTCCCTAGGTTCCAACTTGCCCTCTCTTGATTCCTTCAGAATATTCAGTGGCCATTCTGCATATGAGTCAATCCCCAATTGTCCAAAGGATCCAAGTGGACCTTCTCAAAGGCCATAGGGAAGGGAGGGAGGAGCACATCGGCCTTACGCCCACTGCTTTCCCCCCCAGCACTCTGTCGTTCATGAGGGAGTGCTCACCTCTCCCTGACACTTTTCTTCTATCAGGAAAAAAAAGGTAGATCTAACTGCATGTGCTGACAGCAATCATCTTAGGTTTTACCTTCTCAGAGTTTATCAAGCCTGGGAATGGCAGCAGGTTCGTCCTGCCTTTCGGTTCTGAGTGACAGAAGGTTCTCTTGGCTGCCTCTAACCTTGTGGGAAGAATGCTCACCTTAGCAAGGCCTGCCCTGCAGGCAGGAGGGGGATGAGTGGCTCTTTCATCACATATCTGTCATTCCTCATCTCCTCCTGTATTTTGAGGGAAACCGAGGTCCACGGGTGTTAAAATGATGTTCTCAAATTTCTGTGGATACACACTAGCAGTTGATTGCTGGATCTAGCTTGGTCCCGATTCCTGGTGCAGTTCTTCATGCCACCACCCAAAGTCCAGGACATCCTACGTGTGTGCCTACAAGATTCAGGGCTCATACATACATATATCGATATTCAGCCTTTATGTGTGTATACGTGGTTGTGTCAGTGAAGCCTAATCCCTTCCAACACTGGAAGCAAATTCTAAAAACCAAAACAAAACGAGCACGAACAAACACAAGAGAATAACAAAATTCCATTCAGGAGGCAATCCCATGCAAAGATGCCATGATGGAAACTGGGATCTCAGGGACAGGACTGGCCCAGCTCCTTACTACTTAGGCATCAGTGAAGAGGACCTGAGGCTCAGCCAGCCTGGCACGGCCAGCTAACAGCAGCCCATCGCACATCACTGCCCGTCCTCTGTGTGGGATGATTCATACTCTGAGATAGCATTTCTTTTCAGTTCATGAAAATTGGCTCTACAAGTAGCTCCTGGAAGTATCTTCCCACTGAATCCTTTTCTTAGAAAGTTATAATGCAGAGTACATATTAAAGACTCTAAAGAAGTCACACAGCCAATAAATGTGTTAGCTCCTCTAATATTTTCCAAACTTTCTACGTTTTCCTTTTCTATCTCATGAAGTATGCATACATGAGTATGTGCCAAATATATTATAAAGTATTAAAAAATTAGACCTCTCCATTAAATGTCTTAAAGACACTTTCTTTGAGAACAAGAAATGTCCAAATACACATGGGGAAAGTTGATTTACATGCAACATACTTTATGCAAAGTAACATAAATATGTACATACTGTGTGTTTGGTATTTGTATATCAAATTAGTAAAGGAATTTTTAACTCATGAATGTGTTTGATATTTTGTACAATTTCCATAGGCCCTGCCTCTATTCTTTCTTGATGTCTCTCTCGACCACTTCTCTCCCCTAACATCTTACTAAAATGTTAAGCTTTATCTGAAGCCAGACCCATGTGACCACAAATTCTTATTATCATGAAACCCTAGCTCAGGGGCTAGAAGACAGAATGGCAGAGATGCCTAGGTTTCTTTCAGACTGGGGTGGATTCCAATATGTGGCACAGGTCTCCTGCCTTCTCTCCGTGTCAAGTGAGGCCACACGGCTTTGTTAGGCCTTGCCCAGACACAGATCTAGGGTGTCACCTCTGTGATAGTCACAAACTACATAACACACCTGGACTTTCTTCCCACAGGTGGCTCAGAACCCAATACTTACTCCTTTTGCTCCAATTTCCAGACATTTTGTTCAATCATTTTCCAAGTTCCTGAAAGAGTTCCTTTGGAAATGAAAGAATTTATAATACTTTACAACAGTTGCTAATTTAAAAGTTGAAACTGACTACATAAGGGTAGGGGTAGATACCCAGAATTAGGAGTCGCACTTTCTTTCTTGAATCCTGATTGTGGGAACCTTGTGTCTACCCTGCAGTAGGCTGAGTGATAGAAGGTTCTATTCCACATACCACAAAGCTTTCCAAATATAGACTCCCCCCCCCCCTCCTATTTTTGCTTCTTCCTATGTAAACATCAGAGAGAGTTCCTGACAAATGAAAAGCATTGGCAAACAGGATATTAATCTGAATGGATTTTCAATTTGTGGATGACCACTTGGGTAGAAGGAATCATTGTGGCAATTACCCTAAGATTGTTGTTTCTAGATAACGTCTTTATTATAAGATGTGAACACCCTTTCAAGTGTTTTTCTCCTTCCCATTCTTAATTCTACTTCCTCTGTCTTTAATACATGCATACATGTGGCAATAGACCTCTTTTATGAAGGAACAAGACTTAGAGGCATCTCCCACCGCCACTAATTCTGTAGTACACTGAGGAGCTCATGCTACCAGGTCCTTCTTAAGGTACAACCACCACCAGTGGGTTATGGCCAAATCTCTAAGAGGCAAAATTTCCCCTCATCAACAGCACCATTACAATAATCATCAAGCAATCAATATTTATTACACACACACATTTCACAAGCACTGGGGCTCTGCAAACTCATGATTACAAAGCAGCAGCAAATCAATACTAGCTAGAGAGTTTTGAGAGCTTCTGCTAAATCCTCAAGGTTCATTGTCATTTTGAAGCTATAAAACAGGTCTTCTATGTTGACCCCTTGCTCAAGAGATTAAAGAGTTCAGGAAATATCATCTAAAATATATTGCTTCCTTGTTACAACATCAGTGATCTCAGTCCCTTAACTTGGCCTTCCAGAAGATTCTTTTCTTTGAAGAGCAACCAAAACTTTATTTTCTTATTTTTTAATCCAGCTAATGTAAACATTTGCAAAATGTTTCTGATCAGCAGTCTGTACTAATTTCCATGTCGTCACTTATTCACCGAAGGAAGATTTAAGCGAGTGCCCGTGATTTTCCCAGCACTGACTAAGCCCCAGGAGTTCAGCATTAAACTTGATACATTGCCATGCATCCCAAATCATGGAGTCCAATGTGTGACGTCCTACTCAAGGTTCCTATTTATTCTGCTGAAAACCTCGGATGCACCTGAAAGACAGTCTTGCGTGGCGGTGGCTGTTGGGCACATGGGTGCCTTGCTCAGAGAGAGACAGAGACACATTCTCATCCGCCCCAGCTCAGAGAGAGACAGAGACACATTCTCATCTTCAGATGTACAATGTGTGTGACAAATACAAGTGGCTCTTCACTGTGGCCATAAATAGCAGTTCTGCAAGCCCATCATATACAATTTACCTCATTCTGGCTGCTGTTCTGGGAGTTGGGCGGGCTGTGTTTTGTACTTGTACAATAAGACATCAGGTTCTTTAGGCATTAACAGGCAGAGACCAAAAGCAAGCAGATGCTGACCCCATAAAGAGAAGAAAAAAGAAAGAAAGAAGACACAGGCAGGAAGAAGAGATTCAAGCAACAGGTTAGGGAAGGTGAAGGGAGCAAGACTGTAGACATTTTTCCCCCTCATTCTGCCCCCGCCTCATACACCGTTTTACAGTCTAGATTGTTAACTTCCTCATCAGTCATTGGTTGGATTGGCCTGTGAACTTCCACTACTTAGGAATAGTTCCACTTATCAGGGAAAACATTTGGCTTTGGTTTTTTTGGGATTGGCTTATTTCACTCAGCATGATATTCTTCAATTCCATCCATTTATCTGCAAATGCCATAATATCAAATGTTTTCCCTGATAAGTGGATGATGATATTTAATGGGGGCGGGGGGTGGGTGGTGAGAGAAGAATGGAGGAACTTTAGATTACGTAGAGGGAAATGAGAGAGGGGGGGTATGAAAGATGGTGGAATGCGACAGACATCATTCCCCTATGTACATGTATGATCACACGAATGGTATGAATCCACATCGTGCACAACCATAGAAACAAAATGATGTACCCCCGTTTGTGTACAATGAATCAAAAAGAAGTCTGTAAAAAATAATTAATATATCAAAGAAAAATATTTCCCCTGCCATTTGCTTGCTCTTGTCTCACTCTCTCTCTTTTGCCCTTTAGGGCAGACGCTCTGTCTGTCTGCTATTAAAATCTCTTGTTCCCACATCTAGAGTGGTTTTCTGGGTGCTTTCAGAAGGAACGAGGAACGAACTAAAATTCTTAGGGTTCCTTCCAAACTTGGAATTTTAACTGTATAACTGAATCCAAAGATGATTTCTTAAAACATACTGGCTCTGGGAGCTAGAGAGTGGATCGTTTTTAATTACCCACTGGATATGTCTAGGGGTTATGGATTGTCTATGGCTCATTTTCAGTTCCTGATTTTGCTTGGTCCCATGTGAACCATCTTTCTTGGTCCAATGCACATGTGCAAACTCACAGACAAAATAAAATATGTGCATTAGTCCAACTTTTTATTTGCTCTGTTTTTTCATATTTTGGCTTCCGAGGGCCTTGCTGTTCCTGGAGAATTTGCCCCGTCAGGGCCAGCCAATGCTAGTGATATAATTATCTTTGTGTGTGACTTTCATATGCAAACCAATGACGTAGAGCCCATACCCAAACCACCTTCTTTATCCAGCTTTTACCCTCAGGCCCACTGTTCTCCTGCCCCAGTTACCCCAAGGCCAGGGAAGGAAAAACAGTCCTTTGGCCCTAGAGCCCTCTGAAATTACTCAAACGAATCCTACACCTCCCTACTCTGCCTCACCTATTCCTTCCCACAAAAAATGACAATAAAACTCTTGCTCCTGTCTCCCCTTCTCCCTCTGCCTCCTGACTGACCCTGGTGGATCTGCATGGTGTGCCCTGCTTCCTGTTTCTAGGGAACTGAGAATAAAAATAAATTTCTTCTTTCATAACAGTTTCCATGTCTGCATGTTTTACCATACCTGATTAAAAAAAAAAAATTCTGGGTAGCCTTAAAAGAATCTGACTACAGGAAGGTAGATAGTTTGATAGAGAAGGAACAACTACAATAGGAATTCCTTGGTGGACTCAGATTTTGTTTCCCTGCCCCCTGTGGTTACTAAAGAAAGAAGCTTATGTTTATTGAGCATCTACTACATGCTACCTTAATTACCTTATGCCACTTACGTTTTAGAACTCAACACCATTGCCAAGGTAGATACAAT
Organism: Sciurus vulgaris; assembly: GCF_902686455.1. Taxonomy (NCBI): domain Eukaryota; kingdom Metazoa; phylum Chordata; class Mammalia; order Rodentia; family Sciuridae; genus Sciurus; species Sciurus vulgaris. Next base: position 119,299,850 of record NC_136470.1, read on the forward strand.
CAATGACTTCATTTTAAAAGCAAAGAAAATGATACTTGAGGAAGTTAAGAGACCTGCCCAGGTTACACATTCAGCTCCTTGCACTGCTGAACCTGGAGTCGGGTTTTCTGCTCCAGCCTTTATTTGCTTTATCCGTCATACCCCAGTACCTCTCTCCACATCAACCATGAATGTCAAAGTTGCCTGCCCTGATTCTGCTTCAAGATAGCAAGCACAGTCAGGATAGGAAGGGATTCTTCTTATCTCCCACCCACGGAGCCAAAGGAATTCTTGAGAGGAAGCATATTTACACCTGATGAATGGAAGAAGCACATTTATATCCAAGTCATAGGAGGATAAGTCTCCAAGGTAGTGAGGCTCAAACTGTCCCTGTACGTCAGATGGAGCTGGCCTGTGGCTGATGGGAGCCGTGTTCCTGCTCTGGTCTCAGGAGAGGAGAGCTAAATGCCTTAGCTCAGCTCTGCATGTTGGCCTCATCCGAGGCTTCTTCTTGGATTGCTTTGTTTTCTCTGTGTAGGGCAGTTCACTCAATCTCATGGTTGTAAATAAATGCACAAACTGATGACTTCCAGACTGGTCTCTCAGGCCCGGATGTCTTCCCTAGCAGCTACCTATCTCTTAACAGAGCTGTCTCTACCCTGTACACAGGTTCTGCCCAACGAGAGAAACGAGCTGAGGAGGAAAACCCTGCCTGGGAGGAATGGTTTTTACTTGAAATAAACTTGGAGACGTTCTTATCTAGATGCCTTGTCACAGCCAGGGAGGTTTTGTTGAAGAGCAATGAAGAGAGGGCTGGCAGTCCCCACGTCACTCAGCAACAAGCCACCTGGTAGAGCAGCCAGATGTTCTAACAGAGAGGACCAGGAGGAGGAAGGGCCAAGAAGACCCCTCCAGGATGCTCATCCCCAGGGACCAGGAAGGCTACAACCTGCATGCCCCACTCAGGAACAATCAGAGCAGGACAGGGGCAGCCCCAAAAGCACCCCCAAGGCACTCAACACAGACACCAGCAAAACAGGGAGGCCTTGCTAGCTTCCCTACCTCAGGGGGAAAAGTAAGACTTCATACCAAACACTGGCTAAAATATAAGCTCTGGTGGCCTGGGCTTGCCTCCCAGGAAGTCAGGGCCTTACAAAAAAACAAGTCACGTCCGACGGTAGGCACCCTCTTCTGACTGGGCTGGAAAGAGAATCTGAGAGCCACTGTCCTGTTGCTGAACACTTGTCACAGGATGGTGTGAGAATGAGCCCGGAAAGGGAGCTTGAAGCATGCACCAGACTGTCCACCGTCCCTCTGACATTTTGTGGGCACCAAAACCTTACATGTCAAGACAGCTCCTGGGAAGCCCTCTGTCCTAAGCTCCCACGGCTGCCCCATCCCAGCCAATGCCCACACCATTCCAGCTGCTAAAGAAAAACCTGGGGGCTGGATGGGAGACCTTCTCTCCTCACATGCCAAATCCAACATGTGGACACATCCTGTCTTCTCTTCAAAGTAGACACTGAATCTGGTCACTTCTCACCTTCCTCACTGCTGCCACTCCCCCCCACCCCTCAGATTATTAGGATACCCACTTAACCATCATTTTCCTTTACCTCCCCGTCCCTCATAATCTAGTCTCATCACAGTGATCCTGTTACAACTCAAGTCAGATGATAATTCTTCTCTTTAAAATCTTCCAACAGTTTCTCGTGTTACTCAGAATTTCCAGTGTGGTCCTTCAAGTCTGACCCTCGTGCCCACCAGACCCACCTTGCCATCCTGACATACTGGAACGTAATCCGACCCTTGCCCCCATTCGCTCTGCCCTCCTTGCTCTTCCTCTGAAAGCCCAAAGTGCACTCTGACCTCAGGGCCTTTGCCTTTGTTATTGCCTCTGCCAGGAATGCTCTTGCTCCAGATATTCACATAACACCTGCTTTGGCTTAAATAATGTCCCCCAAAGTTCATGTTTTGGAAACTTCATTCCCACCACAACACTATTGGGAGATAGGGCTTAATAAGAGAAGTTTGGGTCATGGGGGCTGTGCACGGATTCATGTTGTTTCAATGGCGGTGGTTAGTTGTCATGAAAGTGGGCTTATTATTAAAGCGAATTTGGTTGGGTGTAGTGGTACATGCCGGTAATTCCAGCGGCTCAGGAGGCTGAGGCAGGAGGATCGAAAATTCAAAGCCAGCCTCAGTAACTGAGAGGACCAAAGCAACTTAGTGAAGATCCTGTCTCAAAAAAAAAAAAAAAAAAAAAAGGAAAAAAAAAAGACTGGGGATGGGGATGTGGCTCAATGCCCCAGTACTGAAAAAAATAAAGGGGGATGTAACTCAGTGGCAAAGCACCCCTGGATTTAATCCTGGTACCTCCACCCCCCCAAAAAAAGTGAGTATGACCTACTCTTGTTCTCTTGCTCTCACTCTTTCTTGCCCTTCTCCCTTCCACCGGGGATGATTTGGCTCAAAGGCCCTCACCAGATGCCAGTACCGTGCCCTTGCACTTCCCACCCTCCAGAACTGTGGACAGAGTAAACTTCCACTCTTTTGAAACTATTCAGTCTCAGGTTGTGTTAGTCAGTTTTCCAGCCGTGGCTTACCTGCCCTCAGTTACCACCCAGTTAGTCCATTCAAACTAGGAGGCAGGATTAAGTTGTAGCTCTCATAATCTGATCATTCCACTTCTGAGTATCAGTACATAACACAGGAGCTTTGCAGGGTGCGGGGGGCAGCTCATTTCCACACTGTAACACAGGACTTGTTATAGCAAAAGGAAACAGACCAAGACAGGACCTGCTCTCACTTCTGTCACATCTGTACCCTGACTCTTCTCATGGAAGCTCTGTGATGCTCATTCTTCTAATAGTTCTCATTTCCAGTTGTTGCTTCAATTTTTCTCCTTAGCACTTATCACTATCTAATATATTATAAATTCTACTAATTTTCTTGGTTTATTGTTTGTATATCCCAGTGGGATATAAAAAGTACATGAAGACAGTATTTAAAACAGTTAACATAACCTAGATGCCCTTCAACAGATGACTGGATAAAGAAAATGTATGTGGTGTGTGTGTGTATGAATATTACTCAGCTTTAAAGAAGAATGAAATTATGGCATTTGCTGGTAAATGGATGGAATTAGAGAATATCATGCTAAGTGAAATAGGCCAAAAATCACAATGGGGGTGGAGAGGGAAGAACAGAGTTACTTTATATTAGGTAGAGGGGAGTGAAGGGCAGGAAGGGGTATGGAGGTAGGAAGGAGAGTAGACTGAAACAGACATTACTAGCTCATGTACATGTACGACTGCATGACTGATGTGATCCTGCAATACGTACAAATCAGAAAAATGAGATTATACTCCATTTATGTATGATCTATCAAAATGTATAAGTGCATTCTACTGTTATGTATAACTAATTAGAACAAATAAAATAAAATAATTTAAAAAATAAAAAATAAAAGACTTAGCAAGTGAGTCAGTGAAGGCATCACCCAATCAAAGCGAATGCTGGCCCAGTCAGAATGGATAGTTGCCTTAAGCAACCAAGATGAGTAAACTGGGGTGAACTGACTGAATATCAGATCCACGTTTATATCCAAAAATCTTACAGTTGGAATGAGGTAGGGTGAGAGCAGAGGATTCCAAAGTTCTCATGTGAGGAGGAAGGAAAAAAATCAGGGAAGTTTTCTGAAAATCTTTTTTTTTTTTTTTTAAATTGGAGTAGGGGTGGAAGCAGGGACAAAAAGCATACTGGGCATGGGCAGAGGCAGAGAGTAGGAAGGCAAGCAGGAGTCTTGGCAGACACTCCTGGTTGTGTACCCAATAACCATTCCTCATTCTTCTTACTGCTGATCCGGTCTCCCCTAGGGAGACTCACTATCCCAGCTTCTCTCAAAGCCAGGGCCTGTTCATACAACCCTGTCCTGGCCAGTGGAATTGGAGAAGATAGCTACTGGAAGCTTCTGGAAATAAACATTTCCTTCCTTCATAAGGAAAGGGTACAAGGGTACACGTTTTTGCCCTCCCTTCCTTAGGACTTTGTCGTGTGAGGATGTGATGTTTGAAGGTGAACCTTCACCTTGAGGGGTGTAATGTTTAATTCTGTGTTTATTTGCCTGGGCCACAGGGTGCCCAGATTTATGATTAAGCATTTTTTTCTGGAGTGTCCATGAGGTTACTGGATGAAATGAATATTGGAAACGGTAGAATAAGTAAAGCCAATCACCTTCTCCAGTGTCGCAGGCTTCATCCAATTCCTTGATGGCTCAAGGGAACACACAGCCTGAGTAAGACAGAATTCAATCTTGGTGTGTCTTCAGCTGAGACATTGTTCTTCCGGCGTGAACTCAGGCTTGGACTAAAACTTGCATCCCAGGATCTCTGGGTTCTTGGGTCTTTGGGCTCTGACTGCGACTAACACGGTCGAGTCCTACTTGCCAGGTCTTTAATGTGGACTGGAAGGACCCCATCATCTGTCCTGGGTCTCCAATTGCCAACTGAAGATCTTGGGACTTCTTGGTCACCATGATTTCATGAATCGATTCCTTATAAAAATCTCAGTGTATGTGTGTACTTACATAATACGTGTGTGTGCGCGCACACACACACACACACACATGTATAGATATATATAATATATACACACAAAGATAAAAGAAGTATATGTAAAAATAAAGTGAAAAAAAGGAGTATATGTATCTGTATCATAAGAAAAAAATCTGTAGGATTATGCACCAGAGTGTTTAGTAGTCATCTCTCAATGGTGGGATTAGGGTGATTTTATTTTTTCTTTATATTTCTAAATAGTTTTTGCAAATCCCATATTGCCTGCACATACAGAAAACCAACAAAGCCATTTCCTGAAAGACATGCAATGGAGGGATGGAAAGTCTGGCTTGGCTCAAACTCATGTCATATGGAGGAAACCCTGAGTGTGAGGAAGAGGAGCCAGACCTGTGGCCCCTGAAGCTCCACAGAATGAAGGGAGGGTCTTGGGAGCAAGAGATTGCAGCAGCCACAGTCCAATGTCTTTTGAGCTTGGGGACCTGAAGACATAAGACCCCACCCTGTGGACCCTGACGATGCAGGCTTGACAGAGTGCTTCCCAGTGACCAGCCATTCTTGTATCTTGTGTTAAAAGTGCTGGTAAAAATGTTGTTGCAAACTGGCCAAGGCACAGGATTGCTTAAAAGTCAGAAAGTCTGGATTTAACTTGGGTTTCCCCACTTGAAAATGATGTGCGCCTCATATACCAAAGGACTTAAAGTCAGCATAATACAGTGATGCAGTCACATCAATGTTCACATCAGCTGAATTTACAATAGTTAAACTATGGAATCAACCTAGGTGACTTTCAACAGATAACTGGATAAAGAAAATGTGGTATATACACAATGGAATATTATTCAGCCATAAAGAAGAATGAAATTATAGCATTTGCTGGTGAATAGATAAAACTGGAGACTATTATGCTAAGTGAAATAAGACAATCCCCCCAAAAATCAAAGGTCAAATGTTCTTTCTGATATGCAGATGCTAACACACAATAAGGGAGTGGGGAGGGAGGAATAGAAGTTCACTGGATCAGACAAAGGAGAATGAAAGGAAGGGAGAGGTGATGGGAATAGGAGACAATAGAATGAATCAGACATGACTTTCCTATGTTCTTATATGAATACATGACCAGTGTAACTCCACATCATCTACAACCACAAGAATGGGAAGTTATACTTCATGTATGTATAATATGTCAAAATGAATTCTATGGTCATGTGTAACTAAAAAGAGCAAATGAAAAATTTTTAAAAAGAAAATGGTGTCTACCTAAGTAACTGGAAGTAAATTATCTCAAGATTTAGGTGACTAGCAGAAAAATGAGAAAATAATGGCACTTACCCTTGGGGGTTTTGTGAGAATTAATTCAGATAATTGGCTCAAAGCTTTCAGCAGAGGGTCTGGCAGTAGTATTCCATTATTATTATTATTATTATTAATTATTAGAGTCATCATCATGATGCAATAAGTGCATTATTCATGAATTAGATGAATGAAAGAATACATATCACAGACATATTATTGTTGTCCTCAATGGCTAATGAGCAAAATAGATTCATGTGAAGAGAAGAACAGACCTAACTGCTATGAGTTGCTTAGATATTTGCTCCAGAAGTATTTCGGATAAACATTCATAATGGATGGCCACTTGCAAATGGGTGTCACAGATCCTTCTGAGCTGAGAGAAAGACTTTCCAGATCGAGGCATCGATTTAACACCTGTGGGGAAGGATGCTTCATGCTGGACCTCTTGAAAGCAGTTATTTAATGATGGCATTTAGGAGGAATCACTACTCTGCTTTTCAGATCTACAAAGGGTTGTGAGAATGCACTTTGACAAGCAATGTGGTGTAATGGGAAGGCAGGTGTTCAGATCAGATTAATTTGAATTGCAGGTCTGCAACTTGCAGTCAGTGTGATCTAGGGGGAATCCATTGCGTTCTCGGACTTTATCTCCTAATCAAGTGGAGTTGCCTCATTTAACAAGTATCTGGAATGCAACAAGGTCCCTGAAAATCAGTCTCCTCTGTTCAAATGACCACTGATGAGGAAGTCGGTTGGAAGAGAAGACTTGGGGGTTCTGAAAGGGCATCTTCTCATTGAGCATATGAAACAGAGGCCCAGAGGCAGTGCAGCTCAGGAAGAGCCGCTGAGTGCTCTGTGAAGCCAAAGGCCTGGTGTTGAACTTCTGCTGTGCCACTGGCTTGTCATCTTAGCTTATTGAGGATGGTGTTGGTATGGTTGATAGCACCAAGCTCACAATACCTGACCTGTGAGCAACTCTTAGTGGAGCCGCCCTAGGTGACCCTTCTAGAAGGGGCGACACTCCTGTGCTCAGACAGAGGTGTTTAAGCAGGAGCCAGGAGTGCCAGAGAGCAGTACAGGGACTCCTGATGGTGTGGGTAAAGTCAGCACTACTTTGTCTTCTTCCTCATTTCAAGCTTTCCTGAATCCACTGGGGCCCTGTCAGCACATTAACACCAGCTCTCCTGGTTTGAATCTCAGTGGGGAGAGAGAGTTTGGAGGATTTCTGCTCCTTTGTTTCTGATGACTGGCGAGGGGGGGTGCCTGACTTGAGTCTCCTCTGGACACCTGCACCAGGAAGAGGGACTGAGGCACAGGGATCAGCTCCCTTGGGCCCCCCTCAGGGCTGGGCTCAGGAGTAGGTACCTTTGCTGATCTGCGTTGGTGTACGGAGGAGTCTCAGGCTCCTGTTCCATCTAAAACAAAGTTAATTAATTCAAACCTGGCCTCATTTTGTCCTTGGATCTGAAACCAAGACTCTTGGGAATGATTTTGTAAACTAAGCAGTTATTGTTTTTCTCCATCTAAACTTCATTAAGATAATTCAAGACACAAATAATCTCTGAATTTAGGCTTAAGCTGGTCCTAGGCTTTGGGGGGATCGCGGAACCTCTTTGCAGATTCAGTGGTTCTCCCCTAACTTCTCTGTTATTAGTGCTCCATGCCCTCCGAGGTCTCTTCTGTCATCAAAAATAATATTAAGAAAATGAGAATCAGATTAGCCACGCCGACTCTCCTCCCCGTGGGCAAGGAGTGAACACTGAGGCTTTATCCGAAGTATCTGCAAAATGGCTTTTCGAAAACCTCAGCAAATCCCTCACCCAAAAGGATTCCTCACAAATTTCCCAGATTGAAATGCCTTGCAGGTTTTCAAAGTTCTAAAGTTGAAGAATTTATACAATGCATGTATGCCTTACTCCTTCATTTGAGGGTGAGTGTTTTGAAGTCAGTCACACGGGCCTTATTATGATGTTTTTACTACAATTTTTTTCTGAGCTTAGATGTGATAAAATGTCCTATGGAGAAACACAGATGTGACCCTACAAATCACCCATAAACCTACAACTTAGATGTCATCACTATGAACATAAAAACAGCCTTCTAGGCCTTTGACCTTTGAAGAAGTAAGTATTTTAATAGTTGGTACCATGTGTTTCTGCCCTTTTAGAAGACTTTTATATTCACAAAAGTTTATGGTTATTACTCACTAAATTTCATATACAGCCTAAACAAACAAAAGTAATTCAGAAATCTTCACAATGTAGTAAACATTATAAGTAGTTGAACAATCTTATTTCAGTAAATAGAAAGATTGGGTAGAGAATTGGTTTGGGATCAAATTCATTATTTGATGACTAGGCTTTTTGGTTAATGAACTTCTGCAAATATGGCACATTGATATAGTTCCTTCATGGTACTGTAGGGTCTCTGCCTAGGGCTGGGACAAGGACAGGATATTTTTATCTAAGACAGGTGGGATACTGGTCGTTGAGTAGGTGCAGCCAGACTGCATTTGTAGAGAGAGGTGAGACAAGGCTGCTCGGTGGGAAGGGTGTGAGCCAACACTGTGGAGACAGGGATCCAGGTTGGATTTACATCCAGGAGTTCTGAGCTGGGTGGAAGTGAGATTGGAATGAAAGTTGGTTGGAAACAAGATAAGTGGGAGCTATGATGGGAGTCTCAGGCAGCTGCCTTTAATCCCAGGTGGCTTGTGTGGGGTAGGCTGGGGACCAAGTATCCTGCACCAGCCTGGCTTAGAAGGTTAAGAACAAGGCAAATACTGAGAGCTGCATTTTAGCATTGACATAGTAGGTCCTTCAGTGCCAGCTCTCTTGCCCTCCTCCCCTGCACCAATATGAGGCTAAGAGAGAGATTGTATAACTGCCCAAGCATGTGAAATAGGGCCTAAAAACAGGGCCCATTTAAATTGCTACTGAATGTATCTTTTCACAACTCTCTTTGAAATCAAATAGGGGCAAGGATTGCTTTCCCTAGGGGGAGTGCTGAGGTAGGAGGATACCATCTGTGATTGGATGACATCTGTTTTTTAGCCTGAGGGAAATGCTAAGTATCCTCATGTTAAATCATAGATGAGAAGGGATGGAGGGGTGGGGAGCATCCTGAAAAGGAATGGGAATATAGGAAAAGATGCTTTATTTTAGAAAGGTAAAAGGTAAGAGATGGATGAGAAGCACTAATTATTAGATCTGAAAGGAATTCAGAGATGAACTCATCTACGGGTAAGGGACCATATCACAAAGAGGTTAAGTAAATTGTCCAAAGCCACATAGGGAGTTGGTGGTAGATCCAAGATGTAGGACTCAGGACTCCAGTTCAGAGAGTCTAAAGGAAATTTAAAGGTATAAAAGGAGAACTTCAGGGAAAGCAGAGAGAGTTTCCTGGGATCTGATCATAAGAGGATTCTTTGCCTGCCAAAGGTAGCAAAGCCAAAGGTAAGAATATTCTTCTTGGAGAACTGGGGAACTGGTCACCTTCAACTACTCTATACCACCTGTCCATGAGCAGGAGAGTAGAAAGTAGCACTTCTTCCTGGGATCCCCGGGCTTAGCCATAGGAGTGGAGATGATGTGGTTTACTTATGATATCATTCATCACACATGTGACTGTTGCTTGCAGTGATTCTGCAAAGTCAGGGAAAGCTTTACATATGAGAAGCTGGAAGGAAATGAGTTGCCTGCTATGATGTGTAAATTTGACTTCCCTGGACCATCAATTTCAAGCCATGAGGGTATTAGATATCATACAACAAAATGCTAACCTTGGAATCTTGCTGTGGGCATTACATCGAATTTAGATAGTACTCTTGGCATCATTATACCCCCAGTGCCCACCAATTGGGGTCATATTGACCCTAAACCAAAGTCCCATTGATCATGACAGCATGCAATCTGCTAGTCCTTTTAATGGCCCCTGGGTTGACATAATCCTAACATTCATCTGCGTCAGGAAAGAAACCAATGGTCTGGATAATAGGTGCATCCAGCTACATTTAATGGGGGAAAACAAACCTGGGCAATCAAGATTTCCCTCAAGAACATAAGCTTCAAGCCCTTGCAGGACTGTAAACTTTATGAAGCATTTTTCCCCTGCCTTTAGAAGTTTTCTTAGTCCTCCTTAATTGCTCCAGAAAATTTCCTAAATCATTAGTTCTTTTCAAATGAAAACAAGATACTGAGTCCACCGTTCATTAGTAGGCCCAGGGGTTTCCAAAATATGGTCTCTGGTCCAGCAGAATCAGCATCACCTGGGAATTCAGAAATACAAAGATGGAGTCCTTCAGCAGATCTTCTGAATCAGAAACTCTGGGGGCAGACCCAGCACTCTGTAGTACAATGTTTCCACGTGATCCTGAGGCGTGCTAGAGTTTAAGAACCACTGCCTGGAGGGAAGATGGTATGTGAACCCTCCTTCATGAATAAGGGTCAGAGTTGCTCCAGACCGCCTGATTCCTCCAAGGGTTGCAGATTTCTCTGCTCCACTTAACATGACAGAAAGCAGGAAGATCTTGGTTTTAACAGGTGTCCTCAGAACTTTGTAGAAAATACACTAAGGAACAGCCCCAGGGCAAAGAAGAAAAGGTTTATATAGTTGTAACTATCCCTTGAACTTGGAGAAGAGAAAGTACCTCCAAGAAAAGCAGTGTTGAAGCTCTGGGGCTACTACTGGTCTTAGATAATGGGTTCATTTGACACGGTTGAGGTTGAAAGGAAGGTCAGGAGGGGACACTTCCTAGACACTGAGTTCGAAAGGTCCTGGTTTGGGGAGGTTGACAGTTACACTGATACTTTTTAAGAAGCCACATCATATTTTTAAAGCAAATTCAGAATACAAACCCTGAGGGAAGATAACCAAGGCTATTTCTCGGCAAGAAGATGTTAGGTTGCCTCTATTATTTCTGTATAAAACAAAACCAAAAAAGAAAAATCAAGGGAACAAAATCAATAAAACATGAGCAAGGTCAACGCCAATTCAGCTTTGCATTAAAAATGCTACTTTGTAATTTACACTGGTTAGTGATAAACTATGGGAATAAATGAAAAAGCTCATGGGGGCTTTGGAGCTGGGCAGATCTACATTGGCGTTCCAGTTCTGCTGCTTTCTAGCTAGTGATGTTGGATAGCTTATCTAAGTAGCCATGGAAAGTCATTATTTTTATTATTTATGACTCAACCTCCACTGGTTGGTGGATAACGGAGTGTGACATCTTGGGAATGTACAGAGGAGTTAATGAAAGAGAGGCTGAAGGCGGCGTCTTAAAGTTTGGCGCCCGTTCTGGAGAGCCAGCAGTCTCCTCTCTCCTTGGCATGCCCACTGTGGGGTGTGGCGCAAGAGGGGCTTACCAGCTGCCTCCTTTGGGCAACAGAAATCCAAGGAGGGCCTCTGCGCTCACTCAGAAGGAGGACACAGCTTTCTGAGCACCCTGTGTCCCCAGCGTCACCCCCCTCATCCATCTGCTGAGAATGTGGAGTTCTGCCTCCAGTCTTCGAGGACACCGACCTGCGTTTGCTTCATTTGGCATTTTCCGCTCAGTGCGGAGTGGCTTGCTGTGCTCGTACCCAGCGTCACGGCCAACTCCAGTTTCTAGCACGCCTAGGGCTGCTCTTTTCCTTTCCTAAGCCAAGAGCCCTGCTGTTCCACAGGGCAGAGGGAGGCTGGGACAAACAGATGAACAGAGCCAGCACCTTAGACACCGGAGGCAGGCGGGCTCTGCACGTGCGACTTCCTGCCTGGTTGGGCGGATTCACCAATTCACCTTCGCTCACCTTTGGGGCCTTTTTTAACGGCAAGATAAAGATTGGAATAGCTGCCCAAATTATTTCAGAGACCTGATTTACGAACACTGTTACATCAAAATCATCTCAGAAGAGCAACTATTGGGACAGACACCTGCAGGAGCGCACGCTTACACTTTGAATCGCTTGGACTAAATAAAACACTCCACAAATTCGAGGCAAAATTCCAAGTTGTGTTTTACTGATTGCCCCGGAGGTGGGTGCTCCTTCCTGATCTTTTCACCTTTTTTCTGTCCACCTTGGCTCTGAAGATAATGCTGACTCTTCTTACAATTTCCTGGATTCTCACCACCTTGACAAGACTTCCACAAGGGCCTCAGGTAACACGGAGTGCTCCCTCATGTCAAGGACCCTGCCAAGCACTTTCTATGCACTATTCCACTGCATATCCCTGAGGTCATTGCTATTATGATCCCCGTTTTGCAAATGAAGAAACCAAGGCTTCAGGAGAGGCAGGAATTTGCCTCTGGACCAACAACTTGAGAGAACTGAGCAGGGATGTGACCTCAGATCATCAGGCTCCGTAGTGTTTTCCCTTGCGTGTTATGGAACAGCCTCAGACCCTGACCCTGCCCGTCCCAGGCCACACCCTGCCTACCTGCACACAGGAGAAGGAATCTTCCCTCACCACTACGGTTAGGAGGAAGGGAAATGTTGACGGTTTTTCATCTGCTTGACCATACTACAGAGAACAGCAATTTAGAGAAAGAAGAAAAATTCCTACTTATGCTCAAGTGTTACAGCCTGTGAAACCCTGAAGGGTACAGGAGTCTGCACGCTCACTAAGCTTCCAGGACAAGTGCATTTGCCTGGTGTGTTTTTCACCCTCTTACCTGAAACTGAAGAGAGATGGCCTCACCTACTCAATGATTTTTAAAGACCCACTGTTTTTCCACATATGTTATGTTCAATAGGTTTCCTTCCAAAAATAAAAATAAAAGGACCACATTTGTGTGCATCTGTGGGGTGTCAGATCCTAAATCAATATGATCTACTTCAGATCCATGTGGTCAGCTGCCAACTGGAAACCTCCTCTGATTTCTAGGCAAACATCCTGAGCGTAACAGGTAGGTATCACCTGCTGTTTCTCACCCCCACTCCCATACGATTTCCCTGAGGGACCACCCAAGGGTTCCTCCAGGTACCTAAGCCAGACCCCTGCAAACACCTCCTCCCCCACCTGGTCTTCCAGGTTTGTTGATTCTGTTCTTGAACAGAACAGACTCTCCTCTGGAACTTCCCTGCCTCCACACCTGCCCTCACCCGTCGGCCCTTCATGGGAACGCCAAAGTGCTCTTTGCACCTGTAAAACACACATCCCATTTTGTCCTGGCCCCAGTGACCAGGGCCTCAGTGTATCAGTCCCAAGCTCTGCAAATGTGAATGCCTCATGGTCTGGCTCCTCCTTTCCAATCTGGCGTCCTCTATCCTCTTCCCGCACTCCCTGGACCACCCATCCATGCTGTCAAAGAGTGCTCTGCCGTTGCCTTCATGCCCCTGTGTCTTGTGTCTTTGCATTTTGTTTTGCATGCCAGTCATTCTCCCCCAGAGTCCTGTTTCTTTTCTCTGCTGGTGAATTCCTATTCATTCTTCAGGATCCAAGTCCAGAGTCCTCTTTAGTTGTGAGACCTTGCTGGGTCCCTCTAGGCAGAAGTAGGTCTCCCCCCCGCCCCCCACAGCTCCTAGAATGCATTTCAATTGTAGTGCTAAGTAATATGCCCTTTGATTATTTATTTACAGTTCTGTGTCTCCCAACTAATTATAAGCTCCTCGGGGGCAGGACCTCTGTCTTTCATCTTTTTGTCTCTAGCACCTAACACAGTACTTGGCATATCCAGGGCACTTGGTGAATGCTTGTTGAAAGGATGAATAAATAAAACTTAATCATGGTTAAAAAAAAAAAAAAAAAGTTACATGATCTTCCTTGAACCAGTCATGACAGTCATAAAGATGGAATATTCTCATTGAATTAAATTAGTTCCCAACCTTGAAGTGTGGGAAAGGCAATTCCACCAATCAGTTGGTCAACGAAATGAAAACATTGTTGCCAATCAATATGCACAATATCCAGAGAGGCCGGCATATAACTTGGAGGTAGAGTGGTGTGACTTTGTAAAAATGGCTCCGGCTACACCAGAGTCTAACATAGGGCTCATTTGCTTCGTCTAAGCTACAACCTTAAGACTTCTCAGACCAAGTAGCCTCTTCACATTTCCTTCTCTAGGTCATGTCAGAAGACAGTTCTGAATTAAGAATCAAAAGTTCCTACACGTGTGGCTCAGTGGAAGCACGCTCGCCTAGCACAGGTGAAGCCCTGGGTTCCATCGTTAGCAACACATAAAAATAAATAAAGATCTTGTGCCTACCTACAACTAAATATATATATATATATATTTTTTTTTTTAAAGTTCCTACATGCCATAAACATACATTGGAGAAAAGATAGCCTCTTCAACAAATGGTGCTGGGAAAACTGGAAACCCATATATAGCAGAACGAAATTTAACCCCTATCTCACCCTGTGCAAAACTCAACTCACAGTGGAGCAAGGACCCAGGCATTAGACCAGAGACCCTGCACCTACTAGAGAAAAAGTAGGCCTAACTCTCCATCATGTCAACTTAGGAACTGAATTCCTCAACAAGACTCCTAAAGCAAAGGAGTGAAATCAAAATTCAATAAATGGGATGGTATCAAACTAAAAATCTTCACAGCAAAGGAAACATCAGGAATGTGAAGAGAGAGCCTACAGAATGGGAGAAAATCTTTTTCACCTGCATCTCAGATACAGCATTAATCTTCAGGATATATAAAGAACTCAAAAAACTTAACACCAAAACAAACAAACAAAAAAAAAAATCCAACCCAGTCAATAAATGGGTAAAGGAACTGGACAGGGACTTCACAGAAGAGGAAATATGAATGGTCAACAAATATTTGAAAAAATGTTCACTATCTCTAGCAATTAGAGAATTGCAAATTAAAACTACACTGAGATTTCATCTCACTCCAGCGAGAATGGCAATTATCAAGGATACCAGCACCAATAAATGTTGGTGAGGATGTGGGGAAAAGGTACACTCGTACATTGCTGATGGAACTGGAAATTGGTACAACCACTCTGGAAAGCAGTATGGAGATTCCTCAGGAAACTGGGAACAGAATCACCATTTGATTCAGTTATTCCACTCCTTGGTTTATACCCAAAGGACTTAAAATCAGCAATACTACAGTGATGCAGCCACAACAATGTTTATAGCAGCTCAATTGACAATAGCTAAGCTATGGAACCAACTTAGGTGCTCTTCAACAGATGAGTGGATAAAGAAAATGTGATATATATATATCTATTATAATATATATATATATATATATACAATGGAATATTACTCAGCCATAAAGAAGAATGATATTATGGTATTGCTGGTAAATGGATGGAACTATAGATTATCATGCTAGGTGAGATAAGCCAATCCCCCCAAACCAAAGGCCAAACTGTATCTCTGATATGTGGATGCTAAAACACAATAGGGTGGGTGGAAGCATAGAAGTTCATTGAATTAGACAAAAGGGAATGAAGGGAAGGGAGGGGGTATAGGAATAGGAAAGACCATAGAATGAATGTCACATGACTTTCCTATGTTCATATATGAATACACAACCAATGAAACTCCACATTATGTACAACCACAGAATGGAATTGGATGTTATATTTAATGTATGTATAAAATGTCAAAATATACTCTACTGTCATATATCTAAAAAGCAAATAATTTTAAAAAGAAAGAAAAGCAGCAGTGGAAAAACATCACTACCCTCTTCCTGGTATTAGCAGGAAAGCTTTAAATTTCTTAGACTAAGTATGGTTTTGACTGTAGGTTGTGTAGATGTTCTTCATCACATTGAAGAAATCAGTTTCTATGATTATCTGGCTGAGATGTTCTGTTATGAACGGGTGTTGAATTTTACCAAATGCTGTCCTGCATATATTGATAGGATCCTGTGGTTTTTCTTTTTGCTTGATAATGTGATGGATTATATTCATTGATTTTCAAATGTTGAACAGGACTTGCATTCTTGGAATAAATCCCACTTGATCATGGTACATAATTATTGTTATTAAAAAGAAAAGAATCAAAATTCCTGACTACAGTCTTGGCTCTGTCAAGACACTGAATCTTTCTGATCCTCGGTTTTCTTAACTATAAACTGTAACAATGACACTTGCCCTCTCAACACTGTCAAGAAGGTCAAATAAGAGTCTCAGCATGGAAACTCTTTCCAAAGTCTCAAAACATATTTAGAAGGACTGTTTGCAATTTCCTGCTCAGTGCTCACTTTTACATGATCTTGATAGATTAAGAAAATTAACTGGTTTTTCTCATCTGTAGAAGCTAGACCAAAATAAGGGGGGAAAAAAGGAAGAAAATTGTGTATGTGTGTGTGTGGGAGGGAATTCCATGAAAATAGTAGAGGAAGGGGAGCGAGGGGAAGGGAGGAGGGAATGGAAAGGTAGGAGCAGTAGAAAGGAACTCTCCTATGTACTTGTATGCATAGACTACAGTGAGTTTCATCTTTATGCATATTCATAATGTACTAATTTAAATAAGAGAATCTCCATACTGCTTTCCACAGTGGCTGCACCAATTTGCAACCCCACCATCAATATATGAGTGTATATTTTCTCACTCTGGAAAGCAGTACGGAGGTTCCTTAGAAAACTTGGAATGGAATCACAGTTTTGACTCAGCTATCCCACTCCTTGGCCTATATGCAAAGGACTTAAAATCAGCAATATTAGAGTGATGCAGCTACATCAATGTTTATAGCAGCTCAATTCACAATAGCTAGATTGTGGAACCAACCTAGATGCCCTTCGACAGATGAATGGATACAGAAACTGTGGTATATATACACAATGGAATATTATTCAGCCATAAAGAAGAATAAAATTATGGCATTTTCAGGTAAATGGATGGATTTGGAGAATATCATCCTAAGTGAAATAAACCAATTCCAAAAAACCAAAGGCCAAATGATTTCTCTGATAAGTGGATGCTGATATATAAGGGGTGGTGGGGGAGGTAAGAATGGAGGAAGGATGGATTGCATAGAGGAAAATGAGGGGGAGAAAGGGGGTGGGGGAAAGAAAAGATAATAGAATGAGACAAACATCATTACCTTGTTTACATGTATGATCACACAAACTGTGTGACTCTACTTTGTGTACAAACAGAGAAATGAAAGTTGTACCCCATTTCTGTACAATGAATCAAAATTTTAAAAATAAATAAATAGGAGAAAAATCAAGAGAGTAGATGAAAGGGAACAGGAGGAGAGAGCAGGGAGAGAAAAGGGAAGTAATGGAAAGTGAATTGGAGCAAATTATATTCCATGCTTGTATGATTATGAACCTAATATTATGTATAACTATAATGAGCTAATAAAAAATTGACAAAAAAAAAAAAAAAAAAAGAACATTAACTGGAAAACCCAGTGTCCCTCTGTTTGCCCCACCAGCCAGCCTGGTCTTGTTTCGGTTTCCATATCAATCATGATGCTTTCAGCTGAAGGAATGGAATGTCACAGCCAGATGGCTTCAACAGCAGAACAGTTCACTCTCCCAGAACAAGGAGCCCGTGGTTGGAAGGGCTCCGGGTGCGCAGGTCAGGCCTGGGCTTCCAGATCCTCCCTGGGCTCTGATCCTGCTCAGGGAGGATCCCATCCTCCGCCTCACTGCGAGATGGCTGCTGTGGTTCCTGCAGCAGAGCCATTTCTTCAGGGTCTCTAACCTAGGGACTTTTCAAGGAAAACCCTCAAGTTTTATTGATTAGAACTCACCAAGTGCACCCATTAGCCAATCTGGCAAGGAGGATGGAATCTGTGATTGACTGAGTTATGCAGGACTTGTTTACATTTTTTTATTCTTACAGACTGCATTTTGATTCTTGTAGACAAACGGGGCACATCATTTTGTTTCTATGGTTGTACACGATGTAGAGTCATATCATTTGTGTAATCATACATGTACATGGGGTAATGGTATCTGTCTCGTTCCATGATTTTTCATACCCTCCTCCTCTCATTTCCCTCTATGTAATCTAAAGTCTTGAGCCAGAGATGGGGCAATTTTCTACAAGACTATGTGGTAGAAAATGATCTCAAAATGATCAGGAGCTGACTGCTAAGAGAACAGTTTCCTGGGTATGATACAGGCAAAATACAGGTGCTATTGGCTCTGCTCATGTCACCAGGCCAATGAATCTGGGTGCACATGACTGCCCACATAGTCAGCCAGGACTGTTCCTACCCTGGGAATCCTCGTCAAGGACAGATGACAGCATGCATAGCCCAAGGTTACACATGCCCTGATTTCCTCATCCTAGGACGAGATAATTCCCTGGGGTTTGCTCTGCCCTGGCTCCTGGAATCTCCTCAGCAGAATTCAGCTCCAGTTGGCCATCATAGCATCTGGCTTGACCATACACCCGGACTGGCTGCCTTTCTTTCCCTGTCTCGCTTTTCTAGACATTTAGGGTGTTTCTTTCCCCTCTTTTGACTTCCAATCTCAGAGCTGGCTTCTTGGGAAAATCAAACAAAGATGCTCTGCACCATATGTCAGACTCCTTCCTGAATCCTGAGGCTTTGTGTATAATGTTCCCATCTGCTCAGAATGCGTTTCCTCTTTCTTCTCACCTGCCGTTCTCTCACGCTCCCTTCACGTTTCAGTGTAAATGTCACTTTCCGTTGGGAGGCCTTCTTTGACTCCTTTCAGCTGGGGCCAGTCTCCCAAGGATCACTCTCCTGTCCTGCACTTGACCATGCTACGAGAGCTGCAGTTTAGTCGTGCATTATGAGTTGCTTTCCATCTTGAATCCAGCTTGGCTGTGAGCTGTTTGAGGATGTGGACAATGTTTTTTGGCTCACCAACATATTGCTGGCATTTAGCACAATGTCTGGTACAAAAGAGCGAGCCAAAGACTTGTTGGCTTTTGGAAAGATGATCCTTTTCAAAGAGAGACTAAAGATGTAAGTTTGGGGGTCAATCATATATTAAAATCACCTATTAAAATTATTAAAGTTTTGGATGGAAAATATTAAAGCTATGACTTCTACATAGATCTACATTTAGTTCTTGTGACAAAATATAACGTTTCTCTAGGAGGGATGCCTACTGTCTGAGGGAGAATTTGGTGTGGCTCATTATATCTAAAGAAGATATTAGCAGGTGCAGTGGTGCGTGCCTGTAATCCTACCAGCTTGGGAGGCTGAAGCAGGAGAATTGCAAATTCAAAGCCAATTTCATCAACTTAGTGAGGCACTAAGCAACTCAGTGAGACCCTATCTCTAAATAAAATACAAAAAAAGACTAGGTTTATACCCAAAGGACTTAAAATCAGCATACTACAGGGATGCAGCCATCATAGCAGCTCAGTCACATAGCTAGATTGTGGAACAACCTAGATGCCCTTCAAAAGATGAATGATAAAGAAACTGTGGTGTATATGCACAATGGAATATTATTCAGCCATAGAGAAGAATAATAGTATGGCATTTACAGATAAATGGATGGAATTGGAGAATATCATGCTAAGTGAAAAAACCAATCCCAAAAAACCAAAGGCAGAATTTTTCCCTGATAAGTAGATGATGATATATAATGAGGGTGGCAGGGGGTGAGGGTGAGAGAAGAATGAAGAAACTTTAGATTATGTAGATGGAAATGAGAGGGGGGTATCAAAAATGGTGGAATGAAACAAACATGTATTATTACACAAATGTTATGAATCTACATTGTGCACAACCGTAGAAACGAAAAGATGTACCCCATTTGTGTACAATGAATCAAATGTAGTCTGTAAAAATTAAAATAATTTTAAAAAAGGGCTGGGGATGTGGTTCGGTGGAGAGTCCCTGAGTTCAATCCCTGGTACCCTCCTCTAATTATATTTATAGAAGATATCATTTAATCACATTTTAGCTTTTTAAAATAGGAGCAGGATTCCACCCTAAATCCATACATACACTGTATGTACCTGGCAAATAGAACTATTTGCCACCAACTCTTCTCAATATTCATTAGGGAGAGTATATTAATGGAGAATATGCTAGGTTTCTCTGTTTCTCTCTCTACCCCCCCAGCTATTTCTATTGGGATTTTGGCTTTCATTAAAGAACAAGGAACAATCCTATTGAATCAATCTCTGTATTCACTGGAAAAGAGCAACCGAGGACACTGTCCATTTTGTCACTCAGTACTCACATGGGAGAAACTTAGTGGTAAGTGGCCTGAGTACAAACTAGCACATCAACTCCTATCCTTGCCATATCTTTACCAGGTGGGTTCTATCTTACAAATCCCTAAGCTAGACTCTTCCTTCAGTGGGGCGGGGGAGTGAATCTAGATTTTGTGGGGTTTCAGCCTTATACAATTCCAAATCCCTCCGTGAGAAAAAATAATGACAAAACTACCAACAAAAATGAAACGCAGAGCCTTGGAAGGTGCCCATGTGACTGAGGGGCACTGATTTCACTGGACCTTGATTCAGTGAAACTGGTCTCTTCCTGCTGCCTGCCCTGGATATGCCTGTCCTGATCCCTAGGATTTGTTCACGTGCTTTATTACTCGGAAAGCCTCCCTCCTCCTTCTTCTTCAATCTGGGGCCATATTGTTTCAAAGTTGGCTTCCACAGTGCCTTCTTTGACTCTTGCCAGCTGAGAAGATCTCTCTTCCTAAAGGCCCTCGACCCCAGGCATGGAGCCCAGGATATTTTGTCATGAATTGCTCCATTTGAAGCACACATATCATGCCTTCTCCAACTAATTTGTCCACTTTCTGGGAATGTTGACTGCTTCTTTTTGTTTTTCTGTTTTTCCATTTAGATCCCACGTCAACACTTACCACAGTTCTGGGTTTAGCAGGAAGGGAAGGGAAAAAGGGAAAGAAAATGAAATGAAATGGTTTGGAGTCAAGCAGGAGCGTGGGGCCCTGGCTCTGCTATTTATGAGTGCAGGGTCTTCAGCAAGTCTCTTAACCTCTCTGAGTCTGATTTCTCATTGATTAAATGGACATAATAATATTTATTTCACATTAGTTTAGGATTAAATTAAAGCATCTATTCATTTGCCAAGTATTCATTTAGCCCCTACTTTGGCACCAGAGACTTGGAAAAAACATGAATGAGAAACACTTCCTGTGAGAGCGTTTTCACAGTTGAGTTGGGAGGTGGAAATTGGTAAGAGGACAGAGTAAGGCTGTGACAGACATGAACAGAGCATGGAGCCGCACATATAGTAAGTAGCTAAATGAATTTGAATAAAGGACCGAAATAATGAGGGCATTCAGTGGAAAAAGTTTTTAATTTTGCAAAATAGGTTTGTAGGATCATCCCTACATAGATGGATATGAAGACAATACCCGGGATGTCGTGAGATGCTAAATGTTAAAAAAAAAAAGTAAAAGAAAGCCAAGATTAGACAAGGGCGGGGGGAGGAACAAAGTCCAAAGGAGCCAAGGAGGAAGCAGCGATCTCCGTGGCCTCACCTGGCCCAGCGTGCACTCCATGCCTCCTAGGAAGTCAGCCTCCTTCAGCCCATTATGGTTGCTGCTGATGTCATGGACTTCAAACCGCAGGCGCTGAACCTCTTCAAAGTAAAAGTCCACAGTAAACAGTTTTGAGTACACTGGGTTTATGCAGGTACGGATCACCTCTGTCCTGTCAACCTGCAAGGAGAAAGAAAGAAAAACTCTATCAGGGATTAGGGCTTTTTTCTTTTTATCCTTCAAACAAATTAACCTTGTAGTGCGTCCTCTTCTTTCAAACCATCAATTATGGTCACAAAGTCACCAGAGTTGGCATTTTGAAAGTTCACATTTTGGCTACCTGCTGAAAATGAGCCAAGGTTCAAGGTAGAAAATCTTATTAGACATAATAGAATCTGAAGTTTGTATTTGCAGATTTAGTACATATTATATTATCAGGTTACAGGGCAAGATGGATCAATCATTGGCTACCTGGACCATTTATGCAGAAGAGTTCGAGGGCACATCTGAGCTCAGGGAGGAAAGAAATCTGTGATCTGTTAGTGATGTCTGATGGGCACAATAAAGGAAAAATGGCAGGGTAGGTGTCTCATTGTAGGCGACTCTAGTAGGAATGTCCTAACTAATGAAGTAGAAAGGCCGTGAGGGGAGTGTGAAGATAACACTGCCTCTGGTTTCAAGTATGCCCTTACTTGGGTACATAATGTCTACTCATTTCAATTCCTTAGACATCTTCATAAGCAAAATAAAAATTAGAAGATTAGAGGATGAAAAGTCACTTCCTGCTCTAACATTTCATGAGCTGTGACTCCTTCATCTTCTGTGATAACTTCTGTGATAACTCGTGTTCTCTTCTTCCAGATCCACATCTGCCACCTTGATCCTACTCTGAGACCCAGGAGGCTGACCTCTATGGGCTGAATTTCCTGGGCTCTCTTGTCCTCTGGGTTCTGGTTGGAGACAGCAGAAGATGAGAGACTGGGAGGACAGGGAGGAGCAGGCACCCCTCCACACATGGACACTGCTAGCAGACTGCCTTCCACCAAGGGAGCATTGCTGGACTTGGTTGCACAGTCCTCCCCCCCTCTCTCCACCCTTCAGATTGAGGGGTGGCCATGACTTTCTGTTGTTGCTATCCCTGAGGTTTCCAATGCCTCACTTGTCTTCGTTGGCTCCCTGCCCCTGTCCCCATGAAGAATTCCTCCGTAGGGAGTTTAACCTAAAGGGTTAAGCCATCTGTTTTCTGCTGGGATCCTTACCACTAAGGTTCTTTTCCTCTGTATGTACACATAAAAATACACAAAACCATTTATATTCTAAGAGACCTTAAGGACCAAGTGATAGAAAATCCAAGATCCTATTGCGTCATTCAACTGGAGACACCCATCCTGTATAGTTTACCAATCAGCTGGAACGTGTATATTCTATTGGCTTTCAAAAGGAAATGGAGTTTCTTGGATACTTCCCAAGTGCCATTTGTTAGCATACCTATGAAGTCATTTCTCTTACTTTCAAATGAGTAAAGGGAAACAGTCTCCCAATAAAATAAATAGAAGGCAGTCCTTGACCAATCATACATTCCCATGTTGCCCAGTGAAGAAAATCAGAGCCTCCAGCCTCCCCCAACACTCTGAAGCACAATGTTTTCATTCTGACTCTGGCCATTCTCATTGGTATGTAGAGCTCTGTGAGAAGGAACTGTCCTTTAAAGAAACACCTGGGGGGCAGGTGGGAAGAGACAACCCAGGTTCTAAGGAGAAGAACATAGTTCCTATTATGTCCCTATCCAAACCAGGCAGACAGAAAACCACCTCCAGTCTGAAATCCATTCTCCAGCCTACTGTTGATTAGGATTTTGAGTTACTGTTCATAGCAATAGTTATTAACTATCCTGGCTTCCCATGAAGACCCAGGCTCTCTCTTTTAGCTAATTTTTATATTCATATATAAAATTATGTATAAATAATATTTTAATTTGGTGGGGGCGGGGCTAGTCCCAATTATGCTTCTGGCTGTGTGAGTACCAGGATTTACTGCATTAACATAAGTATTTTTTTCAGTTGTTTGGAGAAGGCAGTTTTAAATAATGGTATACATCAGAGGTCACAAACTCATAGTCCACAAGTAAGTCGACTTAGAAGTATCTCATTTACCTTAAATAGTTTTTTCTTAATTTCCAACACATAAAGGGGTGTTTCAATAGCCCTACCTTTGGAAATAAGAAATATCTGGACTTGGGCTACAATCCTACAGGGCGACAATTGGTGACCACCCCACTCAGATAGAACAGCCACTCTGTAGTTTCCTAGTTCCTTCCAGACCCTTCTCTCTCATTGAACTCCCCCACATTCCCCGAGGCATTTTTGCACAGCTGGTCCAAATGAATGGAATAATGAGTCAAATAAGAGATTTAATTATATTCATGTGGTGCCTTTTGATAGAGGATTTCAAAATAACCCCCAAGAAATAAGTTATAAGTGGATTTGACATCCTCAGGACACAGAAAATATATCTTCTCTCCTTGTGACTGACAGAAGAGAGTCCTGGGAAGTTTCAAATGATAAGAGGTAGGAGATAGAAACTACAGTCTTTGTTACTCTGCTGTAACTACCCCCAAATGGCACAAATACATGATGTGCACCAATTCTGCTGCTATCCTTGATTTTCAAAAGGCATTCCCACATAAATATAAAGTTCAGGTTGTCATCAAGCCTCATGCTATCCAAGGTGAGTTGCCGGCATGTAGGTTTTTTGTTGTTGTTGTGTTTTTGCTATTTTATTATTAATTATTATTATTATTTAGGAAATGAGAAGATGGAAAGAAATTAAGCAATACACATTTGTATTACCAAGACAGACAATATCCAAGGATAATCTCTGGCCAGTAAGAACCCTAAGAGCGTAAGTGCTCAGGAAAAGAACAAGTGCCAAGGAAAGGAGAAGGAAGGGACTTGGGATACCATGAGCATATTAAGATGTTTCAAAGTGTTCCACATTCCTGTCATTAGGGGAGATGCCCTGTCTTTCACTGCAGGCTGAAGCCAGGTTTTGTTGAATGACAGACGAGGACGGCTCATATTCTCATTGAGAGGTCTCAAGGTCAAGACAGTTCCTTTCAAAGATCTTCCACTTAACTGGTGCTACCAGCTGCAGCAGAATCAACCGGAGGAGCTTTCTTTCTTTCTGGTCTTTTTTTTATTGGTGCATTATAATTATATAAAATTGAATTCATTATTACCGCTTCAGACAGCACACAATATACAATAGAATTTCGTTAATTTCATTCCCCAGTACCTCAACTTTTCCTTTCCTCCTCTCTTGGGGGAATTTTCTTTAAAAATCATTCCTGCTGGGGGCATGATGGCACATGCCTGTAATTTCAGTGGCTGGGAGCTGAGCAGGAGGATCATGAGTTCAAAGCCAGCCTCAGTGACTTAGCAAGGCCCTAAGTAACTTAGTGAGACTCTGTCTCTAAATAAATATAAAAGGACTGGGGATGTGGCTCAGTGGTTAAGTGCCCTGGGTTCAATCCCTGGTATCAACAAATAAAAATGAAATCGATTCCTGTTTTCACCCCCCGATGATTCTATCAGTGAGTGTTTTAGTTGGCTAGGCATCGCTGTGACCAGGATCTTACAAGAAAACTCAGAGGAGGAAAAGTTTATTTTGGCTCATAGTTTCAGACATTCCCCTGCCACTGGGCCAGAGGGGGCGCAGAACATGATGGAGGGGCTGTGGCAGAGGAAAGCATCTCAAGGCAGGACAACAGGAAGCCGAGAGCGCTACCCACCAGGACAAAATACAAACCCTAAAAGCACATGCCCAGTGACCTACTTCCTCCAGCCACATCCCACCTACCTACTATTATTACCCAGTTAATCCATATCAGTGGGTTAATCCACCGATTAGGTTCCGACTCTCATATTCTACTCATTTCACCTCCGAACCTCCTTGTATTGACTCCACATGAGCTTTGGGGTATAGCTCATATCTAAACCACAACAGTGAGTGAGTATAGGGTAGGGATATCAGTCTAGGAAAAATAAGAAACTGTGGGGTCTACCCCTTGCTCCTGTGTGAGGTGAGGGTTTTTTGGTTTTTGTTTTTTGGTCAAAGTTTATTTTAATCTTGCTGGCCCTCTGTTACCCAGTCTGCAAAAACCATGAAGCATATCTCTTCTCTTTCTTAGTCATAATGAATGAGATGTTCACTTTGCTTTATAGTTTGCAGAACATGCTTGTATCCATTTAAAAAGTTTAATTCTTAGAACATTCATGTGGTGTACCTTATATTATTTTACATATAAAAATTCAAGGTCAGCACAAGGCACTGGATGTCAGAGTGTGCCCTTGAACTCAGGCTTCTGACCTTGAAGCCTGGCTGTTCCCCTTAATTCCTATTTATTCATAAACATCCTTAGAAAGAGAGGGGCTGAAGTAGCAGTGTTATGGTGGGATGGTGATGATAGCTATCATTGAATATTGCTTTGGGTGAGATGCTGTTTTACAAAATTATTTAAAATATTTTTGGTACAGTGAGAACATTTATGATAACTAATACTTTCAGAAGACACTCACTGAAAAAATACGATAGTATTGAGTATAACTGACATAACCTACACTTTTAAAAATTCAATATATTTTGATATGTGTGCATGAAACCATCACCACAATCAAGACAGTGAACATATCCAACCCCCTCCCCAAGTTTCTTTGCTCTTGTTTATAACCCCTTGCTCTGGCCCAACTCCCCCATTCGCAAGAAACTATTGATTTGCTTTCCGCCACTATAGATTATTGTTGATATTCTCTGTATCATTGTATCAATGGTACCTCGTGATAGTCCTGTTTTGCTTTCACTCAATGTAATTATTTTGAGATTTATCCATTGTAGTATATCTACAGTTCATCACTTTTATTGCTGAGTAGTATTTCACTGATGGACATTTGGGTTGCTTTCCAGATTTTGCCTATTACATGTAAAGTTACTGTGTATATTCACCTATAAGCCTTTGCATAGACATATTTCCTCTTCTCTTGGGTAAATTCCTAGGAGTGACCTAAGTGTGTTTAACTTTTTAGGTTCTGATAGGGATGAGATGGTATCATGGTGGTTTTAATTTGTATTCCTAAAACCAATAATGTTAAGAATCTTTTCATATGCTATTTGCCATCTGTATATCTTAATGATGAACTGGCTATTCAAATCTTTTGACAGGCACTTAATTTTCATCCTTATGGTGACACTACCAAGTAGGTACTTGTTTATCTCCTCTACTGGGAGATAAAAATACTCCATAACTTTTCCAATTTGAAAGTAGCTGAGGTGGATTTGAACCAAGCAGTTTCACTCCACAGCCTACTTGATAATCCCCAGGTTATATCATCATGCAAATTTGAAGCTTTTCCTCGTAAACCCTGATGTTCAAAGTAACACATAAGAGAGCAACAAAATGTGGAGCTGTAGGGGAAAGTCAATGAGCAAGACTGCAGTTGTGTCTCTGGAGATCTGGCTTGTCCACTGGACCACGTTGGAAATAGTGAGGCCCTGAACGCTGGCCCACAGAAATTAGGTGGTGTGTTGGACAAGGTCCCTGGGCCACCAATGACCAGTTCAAGACCAGGCACACAATGGCACTACCCTCTAGGACTCTCAAGGGATGGCTCTGCACAGGTGAAGTGGTAAGAGAATGAGGGCTAAATAATGCAATGCTATTAATGGGGAGGCACTGGAGGGAGGAGCCAGAAATTGGTGCCAGTCACTGGACACTCTGAGATTTCCTGGAGAAGTACAGACCCTCATCCCAAGGGTCCCAGGGTCCTGGTGAAGAATGCTATCACAGGCCAGAGAATATGCCCAGGCCCTCCAGGCAGGATCATAATTAGATATTCCTTCAAACTGATATTCTTCAAGCATTTCTTCAATATATATTTAGTAAGGGTGGAAAACTATTTCCTGAATAAAGAACAGATAACTTTATGTTAAAAATAAAGGATTTATTACAGGCAATTTTTCAAATCATATCACTTCCAAGAAGACCTATGAAACCATATAAAGCTTAGATAATAAATCACTGAGCCAGCAGAAAAAAATTACTCAATTTCTGGATTCATCTGTGTGTGGCACTATGTGACACACAGAGTTCAGACGTTTAGCCTCCACAAGAGTGAGAGAATAATTTTTTATTGTTTAAGCCACCCGGTTTGTGGTACTTAGTTATAGCAGCTCTAGCAAACTCATGTACCTCCTGCCTCTCATGAAACATCCAGCCAGGAACCTCTCAGGGACCTATCTCCAAAAAGGCATTCTTGGCCACCATGGAGTAAACCCCTCAAGCACTTAGATGAGACTAAACCCAATTCAATTCATTGAGCCCTCTCTTGACCTGCAGTGTACTTAACCTGGTTCTCCATAACAGGGCTGCTGGTGCCAGTGGGGTTCCCTATTTTGGAGCCCTAGGATCAGCCCACTGGAGGACCTGGAGCTCATCATTCCTTTCACCCCTAGACAGAGTCTGGGGCTTGTGTGGTCCAAAGCAAGCAGCAGAAATGCACCACCCTGCCTGAGCATGTTGTTCAGAAGTTAATGAAATGAACACCGCCCTGTTGGTGCCTTTTAGAGAGTTCTCCAGAGCCAGCCATGCGTTCTAGTCTTCTACTTCCTTCAATGACTTTCCTAATCCCTCTAGGCTGCTGTCTCCATCCACGCAGAGGCTGAGCCAATCCTGACTGGACTGGCAGATAGGCATGGGGTCTCAATATGTCTTCCAGTGCTGGATGCATCAGTCCTCTGCAGGGGTTCCTTCCCCCCGGTGTGAGCATTCAGCTTGTAAGACTGAGGTTCCTGATTTCGGCTCCATTTTTCTACCTTAAGCCCAAGACATTTAGTTTTGGGTTCCTACCACAGACCCAGTGCTGTATGCTAGGACTTTCCAAAATGTTTTGCATGATCTAGATGGTAGCCACCAGTCACTTGTGGCTATTTAGCACTTGAAATGTGGCTAGTTGGACTGAGGAACTGAATTTTAAATTTTAATTTCAATAGCCACACATGGACAGCACTGTTTTAGCCTTTGTCCACTCTATGTCCCTGCAATGAAATCTTGTATTGGTATGCACATGATTATTTAAATAGTCTGGAGATTCCTAGCTGATTTTAATATGTACCAGTACTTCTCAAACTTTGATGCATATTGAAACCACCTGGGAATCTCCAGACCCCAAAAGAATTAGAATCTCTGTGGGTGGAACATAGGCATTGGCATCTTAAAAATCTACCCAGATGGGCTGGGGAGATAGCTCAGCTTGGTAGAGTGCTTGCCTCGCAAGCACAAGGCCCTGAGTGGATCCCTGGTACTGAAAAAAAAAAATCTACCCAGATGATTCCAGGGCATAGTTAAGTTTAGAACTGGTGACATTATTATTACTAAACTGTTATGACTCAGCTCCAAGTAGATGGCGGCCAGGAACCTGAGCCGTACCCCAATCTCTGAACCACATTGTGTCCTGCATCTTTGGAAGTTGTCATTTTGCTGCTCACCTCAACACTGGACATGATGACTGAATGACATGACCACATAATGGAAAAGGTTGGTTTGGTTTGGATGTTTTATCTAACTAAGGACTTCATTAGCTGGCCCACACCCTTCTTGAGAATTAGTAACTGTGGTGCATCTCCTTTGCATCTCCAGATATTTCTACTCCGCTGTGTCCCAGATGACTGGCCTGCAGGGATTGTTTTATTCAGGTTTCATTGCCAGTTCTCCCTCCTTCAGTCAATGGGGAGGCACAGGAGATCAGAGGTGCGGAAAGAGAGACGCTGGTGTAATTTTCTCTCTCTCTCCCTGCCCCATGTTATAATTTCGGCAGTGACTATGTCCCTTCCACTTACAGACCTTCCTAGCTGCCTTTTCTGCAAAGTTCCAGCTCTTGCTAAGTTCCAGGATATCACCTCTGCCTGCCCACCAGACCCCACTAAGAGCAGAATCCCACTGTTGCTAGTCCCGGGGCATCTTAGCATCCCCCAATGATCCCTTCGATCTTGCCCATGTATCTATATGGGGGCACTTCACCAACATCTTTTTTCCTGATAGAACCTTGACTGTTTCTGTGATGTTCTTTAAAATACTCTCAGATATTAAAAAAAAAAAAAAAAAAAAGACAAACTAGAAAGTCTTCTATATCCCAAGGCAGATGAAATTGTGTCTAGTGTGGTCACCTGTGATTAATGAATTATATATAGGCTTTTAAGATTTTGAAATCTGGCAAATCATATGTGATTCCTGTGGCAAATTCCCCTTTGCAAGAGCACCCTATTCCTCAGCCATGTTAATGACTCATAAGGCACACCTACTGAGTACCAGACACTTCCAAACACTTCACTTGACATCCCAACAGCCGTAAATTACCACTATTCCTATTTTACACATGAGGAAACTTAGGCTCATGTGCCTCTTCCCCAAAGTCAGTCAGCTATAAAGTGATGGAAACATCAGGATTCCCATAAAGCTCTTTCCTGGGACATGGCACCTCTCCTGAAGAGGACAAGCCTACTCAGCTAACATCTCACCAGAATGATTTCAGGCAAGGCCACTCTGAACACGCAGCACTCTTAAAGCTTTTTGAGAGAACACCAATCTGTAACACCCTCAGCTGCACAATAGAACCTGAAAAGTCTTTTCAGTGTGACTATTGAATATCCAACAAAGCCTTTCCCAGTTCTCCAAACTTTCTCTTCTTCCTCCTGTTATGTTTTGTTCCTCAAGTTCTTTCTGCTGAGCTAGAGTCCGTTTAGAAGGCTCAGAAGAAATCTTGAGGTTCAGTCCTAAATCAAATGCCTTATAAGCCAAGCAGAGCTCACCAGGATTAGGAGCGGGAAGGTGTTGGATTGCAGCCACTCTAAGTTGTAGTCAGATCCTAAGCATACAGGAGCTTGGAGGCCAATATCACATGAATATAAAGCAGTTTGCACTTCACCCAGATGTTGGTTATTGATAGGATGTTCCTACCATCTCTCCTCCCTGTCAACAGCTGCAGAGTTCTCCAGAGAGGTCGTCCAAGGATGGAGAGCCTTGGTTTTCTTAATAATTTATGTTTGAAAATAGTGCCGAGAAACTCATCTGCAGGATGCTGCATGTGCGTCCCAAGTCTGCCATCTCCCCAGCCAGCAGGCTGTGCAGGTGAGCTGCCTGAGGCCTCTCAGTCCTCCTCACCATAGGTGTCCCCATGCAGGGACAAAGTGATGGGAGTTATCACATGGCTTGGGATCAGCTTCCCTAGGTTCCAACTTGCCCTCTCTTGATTCCTTCAGAATATTCAGTGGCCATTCTGCATATGAGTCAATCCCCAATTGTCCAAAGGATCCAAGTGGACCTTCTCAAAGGCCATAGGGAAGGGAGGGAGGAGCACATCGGCCTTACGCCCACTGCTTTCCCCCCCCAGCACTCTGTCGTTCATGAGGGAGTGCTCACCTCTCCCTGACACTTTTCTTCTATCAGGAAAAAAAAGGTAGATCTAACTGCATGTGCTGACAGCAATCATCTTAGGTTTTACCTTCTCAGAGTTTATCAAGCCTGGGAATGGCAGCAGGTTCGTCCTGCCTTTCGGTTCTGAGTGACAGAAGGTTCTCTTGGCTGCCTCTAAACCTTGTGGGAAGAATGCTCACCTTAGCAAGGCCTGCCCTGCAGGCAGGAGGGGGATGAGTGGCTCTTTCATCACATATCTGTCATTCCTCATCTCCTCCTGTATTTTGAGGAAACCGAGGTCCACGGGTGTTAAAATGATGTTCTCAAATTTCTGTGGATACACACTAGCAGTTGATTGCTGGATCTAGCTTGGTCCCGATTCCTGGTGCAGTTCTTCATGCCACCACCCAAAGTCCAGGACATCCTACGTGTGTGCCTACAAGATTCAGGGCTCATACATACATATATCGATATTCAGCCTTTATGTGTGTATACGTGGTTGTGTCAGTGAAGCCTAATCCCTTCCAACACTGGAAGCAAATTCTAAAAACCAAAAACAAAACGAGCACGAACAAACACAAGAGAATAACAAAATTCCATTCAGGAGGCAATCCCATGCAAAGATGCCATGATGGAAACTGGGATCTCAGGGACAGGACTGGCCCAGCTCCTTACTACTTAGGCATCAGTGAAGAGGACCTGAGGCTCAGCCAGCCTGGCACGGCCAGCTAACAGCAGCCCATCGCACATCACTGCCCGTCCTCTGTGTGGGATGATTCATACTCTGAGATAGCATTTCTTTTCAGTTCATGAAAATTGGCTCTACAAGTAGCTCCTGGAAGTATCTTCCCACTGAATCCTTTTCTTAGAAAGTTATAATGCAGAGTACATATTAAAGACTCTAAAGAAGTCACACAGCCAATAAATGTGTTAGCTCCTCTAATATTTTCCAAACTTTCTACGTTTTCCTTTTCTATCTCATGAAGTATGCATACATGAGTATGTGCCAATATATTATAAAGTATTAAAAATTAGACCTCTCCATTAAATGTCTTAAAGACACTTTCTTTGAGAACAAGAAATGTCCAAATACACATGGGGAAAGTTGATTTACATGCAACATACTTTATGCAAAGTAACATAAATATGTACATACTGTGTGTTTGGTATTTGTATATCAAATTAGTAAAGGAATTTTTAACTCATGAATGTGTTTGATATTTTGTACAATTTCCATAGGCCCTGCCTCTATTCTTTCTTGATGTCTCTCTCGACCACTTCTCTCCCCTAACATCTTACTAAAATGTTAAGCTTTTATCTGAAGCCAGACCCATGTGACCACAAATTCTTATTATCATGAAACCCTAGCTCAGGGGCTAGAAGACAGAATGGCAGAGATGCCTAGGTTTCTTTTCAGACTGGGGTGGATTCCAATATGTGGCACAGGTCTCCTGCCTTCTCTCCGTGTCAAGTGAGGCCACACGGCTTTGTTAGGCCTTGCCCAGACACAGATCTAGGGTGTCACCTCTGTGATAGTCACAAACTACATAACACACCTGGACTTTCTTCCCACAGTGGCTCAGAACCCAATACTTACTCCTTTTGCTCCATTTCCAGACATTTTGTTCATCATTTTCCAAGTTCCTGAAAGAGTTCCTTTGGAAATGAAAGAATTTATAATACTTTACAACAGTTGCTAATTTAAAAGTTGAAACTGACTACATAAGGGTAGGGGGTAGATACCCAGAATTTAGGAGTCGCACTTTCTTTCTTGAATCCTGATTGTGGGAACCTTGTGTCTACCCTGCAGTAGGCTGAGTGATAGAAGGTTCTATTCCACATACCACAAAGCTTTCCAAATATAGACTCCCCCCCCCCCTCCTATTTTTGCTTCTTCCTATGTAAACATCAGAGAGAGTTCCTGACAAATGAAAAGCATTGGCAAACAGGATATTAATCTGAATGGATTTTCAATTTGTGGATGACCACTTGGGTAGAATGAATCATTGTGGCAATTACCCTAAGATTGTTGTTTCTAGATAACGTCTTTATTATAAGATGTGAACACCCTTTCAAGTGTTTTTCTCCTTCCCATTCTTAATTCTACTTCCTCTGTCTTTAATACATGCATACATGTGGCAATAGACCTCTTTTATGAAGGAACAAGACTTAGAGGCATCTCCCACCGCCACTAATTCTGTTAGTACACTGAGGAGCTCATGCTACCAGGTCCTTCTTAAGGTACAACCACCACCAGTGGGTATGGCCAAATCTCTAAGAGGCAAAATTTCCCCTCATCAACAGCACCATTACAATAATCATCAAGCAATCAATATTTATTACACACACACATTTCACAAGCACTGGGGCTCTGCAAACTCATGATTACAAAGCAGCAGCAAATCAATACTAGCTAGAGAGTTTTGAGAGCTTCTGCTAAATCCTCAAGGTTCATTGTCATTTTGAAGCTATAAAACAGGTCTTCTATGTTGACCCCTTGCTCAAGAGATTAAAGAGTTCAGGAAATATCATCTAAAATATATTGCTTCCTTGTTACAACATCAGTGATCTCAGTCCCTTAACTTGGCCTTCCAGAAGATTCTTTTTCTTTGAAGAGCAACCAAAACTTTATTTTCTTATTTTTTAATCCAGCTAATGTAAACATTTTGCAAAATGTTTCTGATCAGCAGTCTGTACTAATTTCCATGTCGTCACTTATTCACCGAAGGAAGATTTAAGGAGTGCCCGTGATTTTCCCAGCACTGACTAAGCCCCAGGAGTTCAGCATTAAACTTGATACATTGCCATGCATCCCAAATCATGGAGTCCAATGTGTGACGTCCTACTCAAGGTCCTATTTATTCTGCTGAAAACCTCGGATGCACCTGAAAGACAGTCTTGCGTGGCGGTGGCTGTTGGGCACATGGGTGCCTTGCTCAGAGAGAGACAGAGACACATTCTCATCCGCCCCAGCTCAGAGAGAGACAGAGACACATTCTCATCTTCAGATGTACAATGTGTGTGACAAATACAAGTGGCTCTTCACTGTGGCCATAAATAGCAGTTCTGCAAGCCCATCATATACAATTTACCTCATCTGGCTGCTGTTCTGGGAGTTGGGCGGGCTGTGTTTTGTACTTGTACAATAAGACATCAGGTTCTTTAGGCATTAACAGGCAGAGACCAAAAGCAAGCAGATGCTGACCCCATAAAGAGAAGAAAAAAGAAAGAAAGAAGACACAGGCAGGAAGAAGAGATTCAAGCAACAGGTTAGGGAAGGTGAAGGGAGCAAGACTGTAGACATTTTTCCCCCTCATTCTGCCCCCGCCTCATACACCGTTTTACAGTCTAGATTGTTAACTTCCTCATCAGTCATTGGTTGGATTGGCCTGTGAACTTCCACTACTTAGGAATAGTTCCACTTATCAGGGAAAACATTTGGCTTTGGTTTTTTGGGATTGGCTTATTTCACTCAGCATGATATTCTTCAATTCCATCCATTTATCTGCAAATGCCATAATATCAAATGTTTTCCCTGATAAGTGGATGATGATATTTAATGGGGGCGGGGGGTGGGTGGTGAGAGAAGAATGGAGGAACTTTAGATTACGTAGAGGGAAATGAGAGAGGGGGGTATGAAAGATGGTGGAATGCGACAGACATCATTCCCCTATGTACATGTATGATCACACGAATGGTATGAATCCACATCGTGCACAACCATAGAAACAAAATGATGTACCCCGTTTGTGTACAATGAATCAAAAAGAAGTCTGTAAAAAATAAATTAATATATCAAAAGAAAAATATTTCCCCTGCCATTTGCTTGCTCTTGCTCTCACTCTCTCTCTTTTGCCCTTTAGGGCAGACGCTCTGTCTGTCTGCTTATTAAAATCTCTTGTTCCCACATCTAGAGTGGTTTTCTGGGTGCTTTCAGAAGGAACGAGGAACGAACTAAAATTCTTAGGGTTCCTTCCAAAACTTGGAATTTTAACTGTATAACTGAATCCAAAGATGATTTCTTAAAACATACTGGCTCTGGGAGCTAGAGAGTGGATCGTTTTTAATTACCCACTGGATATGTCTAGGGGTTATGGATTGTCTATGGCTCATTTTCAGTTCCTGATTTTGCTTGGTCCCATGTGAACCATCTTTCTTGGTCCAATGCACATGTGCAAACTCACAGACAAAATAAAATATGTGCATTAGTCCAACTTTTTTATTTGCTCTGTTTTTTCATATTTTGGCTTCCGAGGGCCTTGCTGTTCCTGGAGAATTTGCCCCGTCAGGGCCAGCCAATTGCTAGTGATATAATTATCTTTGTGTGTGACTTTCATATGCAAACCAAATGACGTAGAGCCCATACCCAAACCACCTTCTTTATCCAGCTTTTACCCTCAGGCCACTGTTCTCCTGCCCCAGTTACCCCAAGGCCAGGGAAGGAAAAACAGTCCTTTGGCCCTAGAGCCCTCTGAAATTACTCAAACGAATCCTACACCTCCCTACTCTGCCTCACCTATTCCTTCCCACAAAAAATGACAATAAAAACTCTTGCTCCTGTCTCCCCTTCTCCCTCTGCCTCCTGACTGACCCTGGTGGATCTGCATGGTGTGCCCTGCTTCCTGTTTCTAGGGAACTGAGAATAAAAATAAATTTCTTCTTTCATAACAGTTTCCATGTCTGCATGTTTTACCATACCTGATTAAAAAAAAAAAAATTCTGGGTAGCCTTAAAAGAATCTGACTACAGGAAGGTAGATAGTTTGATAGAGAAGGAACAACTACAATAGGAATTCCTTGGTGGACTCAGATTTTGTTTCCCTGCCCTCTGTGGTTACTAAAGAAAGAAGCTTATGTTTATTGAGCATCTACTACATGCTACCTTAATTACCTTATGCCACTTACGTTTTAGAACTCAACACCATTGCAAGGTAGATACAATCAATGACTTCATTTTAAAAGCAAAGAAAATGATACTTGAGGAAGTTAAGAGACCTGCCCAGGTTACACATTCAGCTCCTTGCACTGCTGAACCTGGAGTCGGGTTTTCTGCTCCAGCCTTTATTTGCTTTATCCGTCATACCCCAGTACCTCTCTCCACATCAACCATGAATGTCAAAGTTGCCTGCCCTGATTCTGCTTCAAGATAGCAAGCACAGTCAGGATAGGAAGGGATTCTTCTTATCTCCCACCCACGGAGCCAAAGGAATTCTTGAGAGGAAGCATATTTACACCTGATGAATGGAAGAAGCAC
This sequence comes from Sciurus vulgaris, assembly GCF_902686455.1. Taxonomy (NCBI): domain Eukaryota; kingdom Metazoa; phylum Chordata; class Mammalia; order Rodentia; family Sciuridae; genus Sciurus; species Sciurus vulgaris. The sequence continues at coordinate 119,335,772 of NC_136470.1, forward strand.
ATTTATATCCAAGTCATAGGAGGATAAGTCTCACAAGGTAGTGAGGCTCAAACTGTCCCTGTACGTCAGATGGAGCTGGCCTGTGGCTGATGGAGCCGTGTTCCTGGCTCTGGTCTCAGGAGAGGAGAGCTAAATGCCTTAGCTCAGCTCTGCATGTTGGCCTCATCCGAGGCTTCTTCTTGGATTGCTTTTGTTTTCTCTGTGTAGGGCAGTTCACTCAATCTCATGGTTGTAAATAAAATGCACAAACTGATGACTTCCAGACTGGTCTCTCAGGCCCGGATGTCTTCCCTAGCAGCTACCTATCTCTTAACAGAGCTGTCTCTACCCTGTACACAGGTTCTGCCCAACGAGAGAAACGAGCTGAGGAGGAAAACCCTGCCTGGGAGGAATGGTTTTTACTTGAAATAAAACTTGGAGACGTTCTTATCTAGATGCCTTGTCACAGCCAGGGAGGTTTTGTTGAAGAGCAATGAAGAGAGGGCTGGCAGTCCCACGTCACTCAGCAACAAGCCACCTGGTAGAGCAGCCAGATGTTCTAACAGAGAGGACCAGGAGGAGGAAGGGCCAAGAAGACCCCTCCAGGATGCTCATCCCCAGGGACCAGGAAGGCTACAACCTGCATGCCCCACTCAGGAACAATCAGAGCAGGACAGGGGCAGCCCCAAAAGCACCCCCAAGGCACTCAACACAGACCACCAGCAAAACAGGGAGGCCTTGCTAGCTTCCCTACCTCAGGGGGAAAAGTAAGACTTCATACCAAACACTGGCTAAAATATAAGCTCTGGTGGCCTGGGCTTGCCTCCCAGGAAGTCAGGGCCTTACAAATAAAACAAGTCACGTCCGACGGTAGGCACCCTCTTCTGACTGGGCTGGAAAGAGAATCTGAGAGCCACTGTCCTGTTGCTGAACACTTGTCACAGGATGGTGTGAGAATGAGCCCGGAAAGGGAGCTTGAAGCATGCACCAGACTGTCCACCGTCCCTCTGACATTTTGTGGGCACCAAAACCTTACATGTCAAGACAGCTCCTGGGAAGCCCTCTGTCCTAAGCTCCCACGGCTGCCCCATCCCAGCCAATGCCCACACCATTCCAGCTGCTAAAGTAAAAACCTGGGGGCTGGATGGGAGACCTTCTCTCCTCACATGCCAAATCCAACATGTGGACACATCCTGTCTTCTCTTCAAAGTAGACACTGAATCTGGTCACTTCTCACCTTCCTCACTGCTGCCACTGTCCCCCCACCCCTCAGATTATTAGGATACCCACTTAACCATCATTTTCCTTTACCTCCCCGTCCCTCATAATCTAGTCTCATCACAGTGATCCTGTTACAACTCAAGTCAGATGATAATTCTTCTCTTTAAAATCTTCCAACAGTTTCTCGTGTTACTCAGAATTTCCAGTGTGGTCCTTCAAGTCTGACCCTCGTGCCCACCAGACCCACCTTGCCATCCTGACATACTGGAACGTAATCCGACCCTTGCCCCCATTCGCTCTGCCCTCCTTGCTCTTCCTCTGAAAGCCCAAAGTGCACTCTGACCTCAGGGCCTTTGCCTTTGTTATTGCCTCTGCCAGGAATGCTCTTGCTCCAGATATTCACATAACACCTGCTTTGGCTTAAATAATGTCCCCCAAAGTTCATGTTTTGGAAACTTCATTCCCACCACAACACTATTGGGAGATAGGGCTTAATAAGAGAAGTTTGGGTCATGGGGGCTGTGCACGGATTCATGTTGTTTCAATGGCGGTGGTTAGTTGTCATGAAAGTGGGCTTATTATTAAAGCGAATTTGGTTGGGTGTAGTGGTACATGCCGGTAATTCCAGCGGCTCAGGAGGCTGAGGCAGGAGGATCGAAAATTCAAAGCCAGCCTCAGTAACTGAGAGGACCAAAGCAACTTAGTGAAGATCCTGTCTAAAAAAAAAAAAAAAAAAAAAAAAGGAAAAAAAAAAGACTGGGGATGGGGATGTGGCTCAATGCCCCAGTACTGAAAAAAATAAAGGGGGATGTAACTCAGTGGCAAAGCACCCCTGGATTTAATCCTGGGTACCTCCACCCCCCCAAAAAAAGTGAGTATGACCTACTCTTGTTCTCTTGCTCTCACTCTTTCTTGCCCTTCTCCCTTCCACCGTGGGATGATTTGGCTCAAAGGCCCTCACCAGATGCCAGTACCGTGCCCTTGCACTTCCCACCCTCCAGAACTGTGGACAGAGTAAACTTCCACTCTTTTGAAACTATTCAGTCTCAGGTTGTGTTAGTCAGTTTTCCAGCCGTGGCTTACCTGCCCTCAGTTACCACCCAGTTAGTCCATTCAAACTAGGAGGCAGGATTAAGTTGTAGCTCTCATAATCTGATCATTCCACTTCTGAGTATCAGTACATAACACAGGAGCTTTGCAGGGTGCGGGGGGCAGCTCATTTCCACACTGTAACACAGGACTTGTTATAGCAAAAGGAAACAGACCAAGACAGGACCTGCTCTCACTTCTGTCACATCTGTACCCTGACTCTTCTCATGGAAGCTCTGTGATGCTCATTCTTCTAATAGTTCTCATTTCCAGTTGTTGCTTCAATTTTTCTCCTTAGCACTTATCACTATCTAATATATTATAAATTCTACTAATTTTCTTGGTTTATTGTTTGTATATCCCAGTGGGATATAAAAAGTACATGAAGACAGTATTTAAAACAGTTAACATAACCTAGATGCCCTTCAACAGATGACTGGATAAAGAAAATGTAGTATGTGTGTGTGTGTGTGTATGAATATTACTCAGCTTTAAAGAAGAATGAAATTATGGCATTTGCTGGTAAATGGATGGAATTAGAGAATATCATGCTAAGTGAAATAGGCCAAAAATCACAATGGGGGTGGAGAGGGAAGAACAGAGTTACTTTATATTAGGTAGAGGGGAGTGAAGGGCAGGAAGGGGTATGGAGGTAGGAAGGAGAGTAGACTGAAACAGACATTACTAGCTCATGTACATGTACGACTGCATGACTGATGTGATCCTGCAATACGTACAAATCAGAAAAATGAGATTATACTCCATTTATGTATGATCTATCAAAATGTATAAGTGCATTCTACTGTTATGTATAACTAATTAGAACAAATAAAATAAAATAATTTAAAAAATAAAAAATAAAAGACTTAGCAAGTGAGTCAGTGAAGGCATCACCCAATCAAAGCGAATGCTGGCCCAGTCAGAATGGATAGTTGCCTTAAGCAACCAAGATGAGTAAACTGGGGTGAACTGACTGAATATCAGATCCACGTTTATATCCAAAAATCTTACAGTTGGAATGAGGTAGGGTGAGAGCAGAGGATTCCAAAGTTCTCATGTGAGGAGGAAGGAAAAAAATCAGGGAAGTTTTCTGAAAATCTTTTTTTTTTTTTTTTTAAATTGGAGTAGGGGGTGGAAGCAGGGGACAAAAAGCATACTGGCATGGGACAGAGTTGGTATTTTATTCCTGAATAAGAGAGACACATGTGTCTGAGTAGGAAGGCAAGCAGGAGTCTTGGCAGACACTCCTGGTTGTGTACCCAATAACCATTCTCTCATTCTTCTTACTGCTGATCCGGTCTCCCCCTAGGGAGACTCACTATCCCAGCTTCTCTCAAAGCCAGGGCCTGTTCATACAACCCTGTCCTGGCCAGTGGAATTGGAGAAGATAGCTACTGGAAGCTTCTGGAAATAAACATTTCCTTCCTTCATAAGGAAAGGGTACAAGGGTACACGTTTTTGCCCTCCCTTCCTTAGGACTTTGTCGTGTGAGGATGTGATGTTTGAAGGTGAACCTTCACCTTGAGGGGTGTAATGTTTAATTCTGTGTTTATTTGCCTGGGCCACAGGGTGCCCAGATTTATGATTAAGCATTTTTTTTCTGGAGTGTCCATGAGGTTACTGGATGAAATGAATATTGGAAACGGTAGAATAAGTAAAGCCAATCACCTTCTCCAGTGTCGCAGGCTTCATCCAATTCCTTGATGGCTCAAAGGGAACACACAGCCTGAGTAAGACAGAATTCACTCTTGGTGTGTCTTCAGCTGAGACATTGTTCTTCCGGCCTCTGAACTCAGGCTTGGACTAAAACTTGCATCCCAGGATCTCTGGGTTCTTGGGTCTTTGGGCTCTGACTGCGACTAACACTGTCGAGTCTCCTACTTGCCAGGTCTTTAATGTGGACTGGAAGGACCCCATCATCTGTCCTGGGTCTCCAATTGCCAACTGAAGATCTTGGGACTTCTTGGTCACCATGATTTCATGAATCGATTCCTTATAATAAATCTCAGTGTATGTGTGTACTTACATAATACGTGTGTGTGCGCGCACACACACACACACACACATGTATAGATATATATAATATATACACACAAAGATGTGTACATGCATACCATATCCTCATTGAATAGGAGTCATTTTTCTTTATGTTCATTAAGCAGTAATGTACATTAGCTCGATAACTAGCTACTAAGTTATCCTTAAGAAAGGTTAAACAGTGGGATTTTATAGGACACATTCTGAATGCAACTAAATAAAAAAAGAAATGAAAAATTTTTAAATTTTTACTTCAATGAAAATGTTTACTTATTTTGAAATTTTAAAACAAACTTTCTTAAAAATTATTGTTTTAAAGAAACAATAAAAGTGGAAACTTCAAATCATCTTGTAAGGCAACTGAAGAAATGCTTCCCAGAAGAACCTATGGGACTCAGTGACAATTCTTCTCTTTGGAAAAAGTATAGCCTTAAATGTCTTTACTACTAAAGAATAAAAAGTGAAATCATGGCAAATTAGAACCTAGAATTATACAACAAACCAGAAGAAACTGTGAAGAATTAATAAAGATAAAAGGTTATATCAACAAAATAAAATAAACACAAACAAATATTAAAAGGATAAATAAATCCAGGAGGTGGTTCTTTGAAAAACAAAATAAAATAGACCAACATTTAGCAGTCTGATAATAGATAAAAGAGAACAATCACAGATGCAGGAAGGTTTGAAAAATATGCTAATTATTTTTCAAAGGGAAATTTTTTTTTTAGCAAAATATAAATTACTCAAACTTATCTAAGAAGTAGAAAGTGTGGACAGACTTAAGTTTGAGTGTCTGCAACTATAGACAAAGCGATAAAGGTCATTAGATCTACCACTGCAGTTCACAGCTAAGACTTACCTAACCTTTACAGAACAGATAATTATGTTATTTCAATTGTTCCAGGCCATAGGGAAAGTTAGACAGCTCACCAATTAATTTCATGGTACAGCACAAATGTATTGGCAAAACTTGACAAAGAACAGTAGAAAAATAGAAAAGTATATACCAACATCATTTAGTAATATAGATATAAAAATTCTAAATAAAACATCGGCTGAAGAATCTGGCAGTGCATACAAAATACACTATGATCAAATAGAGTTTATTCCAGTAATATAAACAGAGTTAAATATAAGGAAATTTCCATGTGATCATATCTATAGATGTTGAAAACGATACGGAGTAAATTAGGGATGATGAGAAACCACTCAAAATAACCAAGAGCAAATCAAATCTAAGTGGAATAAATAAAGCAACAAAACGATTGTAATTAAAATCAGTAATAGAGTCAGATTGGATAAGAGTGCCTATTAATATTATGGTTTAGTATTGTCTAGAAAGTCATTTGAAAGCAATATGACGAGAAAATTAAAAGAGAACTGGCAGATAATTAGAAAATATAGCTAAAGTGCCTTTTTTTTCTTTTGCTAATTATAGGATTGTAAATCTCTAAAGAACACTCAAATAAAGTCAACCAGTATTGCAAATTAAAACTACACTGTGATTTCATCTTATTCCAGTCAGAATGGCAATTATCAAGAATCCAAGTAACAATAAATGTTGGTGAAGATGTGGGGAAAAGGTGCACTCATACACTGCTGATGGGACTGAAATTGGTTCAACCACTCTGGAAAGCAGTATAGAGATTCCTCAGAAAACTTGAAATGGAACCACCATTTGACCCAGCTATCCCACTTATCAGTATATACCAAAAGGACTTAAAGTCAGCATACTACGTTGACAAAACCACATCAATGTTTATAGCAGCTCAGTTCACAATAGCTAAGCTATGGAACCACCTAGGTGCTCTTTGACAGATGAGTGGATAAAGAAATTGTGGTATATAAGCACAATGGAATATTACTCAGCCATAAAGAAGAATGAAATTATTGCATTTGTGAGTAAATGGATGGAACTGAAGACTAACATGCTAGGTGAAATAAGTCAATCCCCAAAACAAAGGCTGAATGTTCTCTCTGATATGCAGACACTAACACGCTATAAGCAGGGTGGGGAGGGAAGAATAGAAGTTCATTGAATTAGACAAAGGGAAATGAAGGGAAGTGGGACTAGGAATAGGGAAGAGAGTAGAATGAACTGGACATATTGACCAGGTAATTCCACATCCTATACAACCACAAGGATGGGAAGTTATATTCCATGTATGTGTATGTCAAAATACATCCTACTATCATGTATAACTAAAAAGAACAAATAAAAAAAGTCTACCAGAATTAACAAAAAACAATTGTAAGGGTGTTTGAAAATAAAATAAAAGGATTAAATAGAATTTTAAAAAGCTATTGGTATTTATTTTAATACCAAGTACAGCAATAAGTCCATCAAAGATGGAAATAGGGAAGCAGTATGCTTATTAATATCAAGAAGATATTTTTAATCTCACAAGTACATTTATTTTTTTACTTCAACTTTTTATTTTGAGTTAATGGTAGATTTTCATTCAACGGTAAGAAATGACACAAAGAGATCCCTTCTACGCTTTACTCAGTTTCCCCCAAAAGCAGCCACTGGCAGGAGCACAGGCTAGCATCAGAACCAGGAAACCGATATTCGGACAGCATATCCGGTGGACCCCTCAGCTGCACCCTCACATCTCCACCCTCTTCTTATCTGAGGCGTCTACTTATTTGTTCTCCACATTCTCCATGTTATTTAGACTGACAAGTACAGTATGTTTGCTTTGGGGATTGATTTTTTTTCTCACACAGCATAATTCTCTGGGGATTGATCCAGGTGAATGTGAGTGTGTATATCAGCAGTTTGTTCTTTATCACTAAGAAAAATGCCACAATATGCAGGCACCACAGTATAACCATTTATCCGTTGAAAAACATCTGTTTCCATTTTTGCACTATTTTAGATAAAATGTTATAAACATTTGTTTACAACAAGACTTGTAAACACAAATCTTAGTTTCTCTGGGATCAGTGCCCAGGAGTACAATTGCTGAGTCACATGGCAGTTGTGTGTTAATTTTTACAGATGCTGACAGACTGTTTTGGAGTGGGCCCTTCCATTTTGCATTTCCATTAGCAAAATGTGAGTCATTCGGTTTCTGAAAATCCCCTGTCGCTTCTGTTGTGTCATTTAAAACTTTTTTAGCTATTCTGATAGTATGTAGTGATAGCTCATTGTGGTTTTAATTTTCATATCCCTAGTCACTGGTGATGTCCCGAGTAGCCAACACCCTTCATGTGCTTAGTTGCTGTCTGTATGTCCTCTTTGGTGAACTGTCTCCTCCTATATTGGGTTGATTTTCTAATTGGATTGTTGTTGACTGTTGAGATTTGAAAAATTTTAAATATATTCAAGATATTCGTACTGGGTTGGATATACTCTTTGCAAATATCTTTCCTCATCGTTTGCAGTTTCTTTCTTCATCCTCTTAAAAGGGTCTTCGGCAGACCAAAGTTTTTAATTTGGAGGAATGACAGTTTATCAGTGTTTTGCTCTCATGGATTGTTCTTTTTTTGGTGTCAAGTTGAAACTTTGGATCCCCAAAATTTCCTTCTAATTTTTTTTTCTAAAAGTTTTATAGTTTTAGGTTGTACATGGTATAATTGTAGCTGTGTTACATCTGTGATTTTTCTGAGTTAATTTTTTAATAAGATGTAAGACTTTGATCAAAACTATTTTTGTTGTTGTTTTAATATGCATCTCTGCTTGCGCCAGAAATACTATCTGAATTGATTTTGTACCTTTGTCAAAAGTCAGTTGGTGGAAATTCATACGTAGCAAAATGAAATTAAACTTCTATCTTTCGCCCTGTACAAAATTCAACTCAAAGTGGATCAAGGACTGAGGCACAAGAACTGAGACCCTGCACCTAATAGAAGGAAAAGTAGGCCCAAATCTCCACCATGTTGGCAGAAATTGACTTCTTTAACAAGATTCCTGAAGTGCAAGAAATAAAATCAAGACTCAATAAATGGGATGGTATCAAACTAAAAATCTTCTTACCAGGAAAGGAAACAATCAATAATATGAAGAGAGAGCCTACAGAGTGGAAGAAAATCTTTACCACCTGCACTTCAGATATAGCATTAATCTCCAGGATATACAAAGAACTCAAAAAACTTAACACCAAAAAACCAAATAACCCAATCAATAAATGGGCTAGGGAACTGAACAGGCACTTTACAGAAGAAATACAATCAATCAACAAACATATGAAATATGTTTATCATTTCTTGCAATTAGGGAAATTCAAATCAAAACTGCTCTAAGATTTCATCTTACTGCAGTCAGAATGGTAATTATCAAGAATACAAGCAACAATAAATGTTGGTGAGGATGTGGGGAAAAAGGTTCACTCACACATTGCTGGTGGGACTGCAGATTGATGCAACCACTCTGGAAAGCAGTATGGAGGTTCCTTAGAAAACTTGAATGGAACCACCATGTGACCCAGTTATCCTGCTCCTCAGTATATACCCAAAGGAATTAAAATCAGCATACTACAAGTGATGCAGCCATATTAAAGTTATAGCAGCTCAATTCACAATAGCTAAGCTATGGAACCTACCTAGGTGTTCTTCAGCAAATGAATGGATAAAGAAATTGTGGCATATGTACACAATGGGTATATTACTCAGCCATAAAGAAGAATGAAATTATAGCATTTGCCAGTAAATGGATAGAACCAAAGATTATCATGCTAAGCAGAATAAATCAATCCCAAAGAACCAAAGTCTGAATGTTTTCTCTGATCTGTGGATGCTAGTTTACAGTGGGGTTGGGGCTAGGGAAGAATAGAGGTACTTTGGATTAGACAGAGGAGAGTGAAGGGAGTGGAGGGGTTGTGGAGGTCGGAATGACAGAATGAATTGGAGGACATCATTATCCTATGTGCATACATGGTTGACTACACTACTGGTGTAAGTACATCATGTACAACCAGACGAATGAGAAATTATACTCCATTTATGTATGATGTGTCAAAATGAATGCATTCTACTGTCACGTATAACTAATTAGTACAACCAAAAAAATCAGTTGAAAAAAAAGTTGGGCATATTTCCGTGGTTATGTCTGGGGTTCTTTGTTCTTTTCCACTGTGTTATGAATCTGCTCCCTGGTCAGAACTACACAATTCTTATTCCTGTAGTTGTATGAGAAAGTCTTGAAATCAGGTAGACTTGTTCCTCCCATCTAGTCTTCATTTTCGAAGTTGTTTTAGTTATTCTAGTTCTTCTATCATTTAGAACAATCTTGTCCACATCTACAAAAAAAGTCTTGCATATATTTTGAAAGGAATTGTGTTAAATTTGCTTATCAATTTGGAGAGATTTGACCTCTTTATTATGTTGAGTCTTTTAATCCATGAAAATGGCATGTTCTCCATACACTTAAATCTTCAATTTCTCTCATTTTCTTTGTATGGTTTTCAGCATACACATTCTGTTCATGTTTTGTTAGATTTATAGCTAAGTATCTCAGGGTTGCCCCTCATTGACTTTCTCTTTGCTTTTCTATTTTTATTTTATTCATTTCTGATTTTATCTTTTTTTATTATTGCTTTCCTTGCTTTGGATTTATTTTGATATTCTTTTGTAAGTTCTTGAGGTGGGAGTTTAAGTTATTGACTTGAGACTTTTCCTTTCTTCCAATATATAGTTTAGTGGTCTAAATATTCAATTCAGTCCTTCCAAAGGACACGCTGCATGTTTTAATGTTACATTTTCATTTTTATTTAATCCAATGTATCTTTTTATTTTCTTCGCGATTGGATTGGTATCAGGATAATACAAATTTCCGCCCATGGATTATTTGTAAGTGTGTTGTTTGTTTTTCAGTGCTTCTTCCTGTTGTCTGTCTGTTATTGCTTTCTAGTTTGATTTGATTGTGGCTGGAGAACAAAGTCTTCTTTCAATTCTTCTAAATTTGTTGAAGTTTGTTTTAAGGCCCAGAATATGGTCTCAGTATATGTTGTGTGGACAGTTGTAAAGACACTTGTATATTTTGCTCTTGGGTGGAGTGTTCCATTAATATCAATGAGATCCTGTCTGTTGATGATGTTGAATTCTTCCGTACCTTTGCTGGTTTTCCATCTCATTATCTATTAATTACTGAATGATGGTCTTGAAGTCTCCAGTTATAATCATGAATTCATCTATTACTCCTTTCAGTTTTTTTTCTGATTTTTCACATTATACTTTGAAGTTCTGTTGGTTCAAAGTCATTATGTCTTGTGGTGAATTGACATTCTTATCACTATATAGCAGTCCTCTCTGTCAATTTTCTTGGCTCTAAAGTGTATTTTATCTGATATTAATGTAGTCACTTTAGTTTTTCTTTGATTAATACTTGCTTGATACATCTCTTTTCACTCTTTTACTTTTAAGCCATTCTATTATTATACTCAAAGTAAGATTCTTACAGACAGCATGTAGGTAGGTCATGTTCATTAATTCAACCTGTCAATCCTTCTCTTTCAATGAGTATATTTAAACTATTTGTATTTATTGTAATTATTGGTACATTGGAATTTAAGCTTGCTAGTTTGTGGTTTTCCTAGTTGATCTCTGTTTTATTTTTCCTGACTTCCAGTGAGTTGCTTGAACTTTTTTTTTTTTTTTTGCTACAGGGGATTGAACTTGGGGCACTCGGCCACTAGGTCACATCCCCAGCTCTATTTTGTATTTTATTTAGAGACAGGGTCTCACCGAGTTGCTTAGTGCCTTGCTTTTGCTGAGGCTGGCTTTGAACTCATGATCCTCCTGTCTTAGCCTCCTGAGCTGCTGGGATTACAGGTGTGTGCCTCTGCACCCAGCTGCTTGAACATTTTGTAAGAATGCTATTTTGACTCATCTGTGTTTTCTGGTGCAATTCTTTGAATAGCATTTTTAGCAATTGCTTTAGGTATTATATCATATATACATAACCTATCACAATCTACTGGTATTACCCTTTTACCAGATCAAATGACAAGACAGAAATTTCACTTTCCTCTGTGTCCTTTGTCATCCTGTCCATAGTATAATTATCTTAAATATTTTCTATGTACTTAAAAACCATATCAGAGATATTCATAAGTTTTGCCTCAACCATCAGACACAATGTAGAATTCAAGAGGAAGAGTAAAACCTATTGTATTGTAGAGTATAGTTTGTGTAACTATTGTATTATAGTTTATAGTTTGCTTTCTTCCCAATGCGCCAAGCTTCTTTATTTTTTACTTTCCTTCTATTCAGAGATCTTTTAGCCCCGTTTTAAGGGCTACTGGTAATGTATTCTCTTAATTTTCCTTATTTGAGAATGACTTTATTACCTCTTCATTTATGGACATTTTCCCTAGGTATAGAATTCTAGGATTATAGGTTTCAGCCCTTTTTCTCAGAACTTGAGCAATATTGTGTCACTTCCTTTTCTAAGTCTTTTGAAGATAAATTGTTGTTATTTAAATTATTGTTGCCTTATAGGTGAGGTATCACTTTTCTCCAGCTGCTTTGAGATTTTTCTTCATTTTCTTTGCTTTTCAAAAGATTAACTCTGATGTCTCTTGTCAATAATTTATTTGGGTTTATCGCATTTGGAGTTCATTTAGCTTCTTGAATTTGTAGGTTTATATCTCTCTAAATTTTCTGCCTTGTTCTCAAGTACTTTTTCAGTTCTGGGTATTTCTCCTCTCCTTTGGCTCTGATAAAACCAATGCTATATCTTTTGTTACATTTTCACTGGTTCCTGAAGCTTTATTAATTTTTTCAATCTATTTTTCTTTCTATTTATCAGTCTGGGTAATTTCTGGTGTTCTGTTTTCCAGTTCACTGATTCTTTCATCTGTTCCTTCCATCCTGCTGCTGAACTCATCCACTGAGCTTTTTATCTCAGTTGGTACATCTTTTAGTTCTGGAATTCCCCTTTGGTTCTTCTTTAGATCTTTATTTCTTTGCGTAGGCTTTTAATCTTTTTATTGTTTTAAGTGTATTTGTAATTGCTCTTTGAAGTTTTTTTAATTATGGCTGTTTTAAAGTCATTGCCAGACAATTTCAGCATCTCTGCGATTTTAATACTGGTATCCATTACTTATCTTTTTAAAATTTGGTTTGAGATCCTCTGGTTTTTGGTATGACAAATGAAACTGGATATTTATCTACTATGTTATGAGACTCTGGATCTAGTTTATAATATTTTGTTTCACTGTTTTAAACTTTTTTTCCTGACACAACTGTGACAGGTGGTGGGCACTGCCTCATTACTGCCAGGTAGAGGGAGAAGTCCAGATCTCTCTCTTGTTCACTACTGACACCACTAACTGTGGGTTCCTTATTATTGTTGGACAGGGATGGAAGTTCTGGCTGTCTACCTGGTCTTCACTGACACTATGGTGGGTTGGCCTTATTGCCACTGGGAAATGGTTACATTCCTGACCCCATACTGGCCTTTTCTGACACCACCCCAGTAGGGAAGAGGAAGGTGCCTATCCTTTTCCACTGTGGGAGGTGGAAGTCTACAGTTAAAAAAAAAATCTGGACACTAAATATTAAACAAACATAAGTCTCTAAAAGTTGAAAAGTAAAAGGCAGATTGCACCTGAAAAAAATCAACCACCTGGAAACACTGAAGTATGTAGACAAAAAAGTTTATTCTCCCTACCCAAAGGACCAGGAAATTGGCAACCAAGCAAGAGAGAATAGTTACAGACAATATCCACTTTTCTTCAGCTGAACACCACAGGAAAAAAAAGGCTATATCCTTTCTGTGCCAGCAAAAGCCAGGTGGGCAGCCTTGACTTCTACCTTCCCAAGGCTGCATTGAGCTTCCCCAACAATCCCTGTAGGATGGTGTCAGAGACTCTGAATAGCAATCTGATAATAGCTCCCAACTGCAGTGGGATTGAAGACCTGTGTTAAGTGCTTAAACAACTTATAGGGAAGATAGGAAAAAAGTACCTCTATGTCTTCTTGAAAGTGTAAGTCTCTCTTGCAATTAATTTTAATGTAATAGATAACAATAGTTTAGTAAAGAAAAGTATATAACTTTTGAAAGAACAGTGTGCATTTAGAGTTTTGAATGGGAAAATTTTGTGCCATAGTATGACAATTTTCCCATAACTAATCCGTGAATTGAATGCAATTCTAATATGAATCTCTATAGGTCTTAGGGGAGTTAACATAATGGTCATAGAATTCATACTGAATAAGAAATGCCCAAGTCTGCTCAAGAAAAATATGGTAACAAAATACCAGGAGAAATTTCCTTTATCAGATATCAGAGTATATTACAAAACTAATGTTGCTGAAATAAAAATGGTCTTAGTATTAGAATAAACTGATATGATAATGAAATAGAGAGTTTGGAAAATTTTGCCAACACTTATGGTAATTTATTCATAAAAGTCCATTTCAGTGGAAAGAAATGAATTATGTAATAAACCTTCAACTAATAGCCTGAGTAAAATGTAGAACCATTTCTTACACCATATTAAAATTTAACAATAATGTCTAGAGAGATTAAATTCTTAATTGTGATGAAAAAGTAAAATAATAGAAAATATTTCAGGAAAATCTATGTAATTCCACATGTTTAATTTAGGAGAGAAGAAATCCTGCTTAATTAAGAGGTTCTAGAATGTAGACCTATTTGACTATATAAAATATAAAAAGATTGTTTGACCAAAAAATATCATAAGGAAAGTCAACAAATAAATTATAGATTTAGAAGAAATTTAAATGCCAGATAATTCAGATGATGAAAAGTTAATACCAGTCATGTGTAATGAAATGTTGCAAATTGTTATGAGAAAAGCAAACAAACCAGCAGAAAGTTTGATAATAGTTTCATTTCTGGTATTTCCCAGAAATGAAAATCCAAATGGTCCACATATTTTAGAGTGCTCAAATTCATGAGTGTTCAAGAAAACTGAAACTGAAACAAGAACAAGATACATAGCCCTTGATTTCCACCAGGCTGGTTAAAATTCGAAGAGAAGAAGTACCCATTCTGCTTGAGGTATGGCAGCAAAGAGCCCTCACACACTGTTGGTTGGGAGTGTGAATATTATGGCCTCTCAGGGCAAGCTATTAAACAATGATGATTTTAAAAATTTAATATAAATATGCCCCTGGATCTATAATTCTATACCCGAGAATATATCCTTAAGAATAAAAACACCAGTATGTAAGAAAATATCAACAAAGCTGTGAACTGTAGCACCAAGCTGGGCATTGGCAGGACAATGAACTGTAGTTCATCCACACCATGTGATATTATGTAGCCATTTGAAAGAATAAACTAAGGCCATATGAACTGACTTAAATGGACTTTCACAAGGTAGAAGAAACATGCCATGCGTAATGTGTCCCCAGCATGGAAATCAATGACCAGTGTCCACATCACTGTGTTTATCAATACCTGTAGAAGACCACATGAGTAAAGAAGAAAACCTTGGTTATATTCTGAGTTATTTACATTGAAATAAGAATAAACACTGAGGGAGAGGAAGATAAAGGTGGAACCAAGCAAGAAAGTACAAGAATAAAAGAGAGTGCTCTTTTTTTTGGCAGGGAGTTCTGGACTATTGAAATCAGGAGCACTTGACACTGAGCCAAATCCCCAGCTCTAGTTTGTATCTTATTTAAAGACAGGGTCTCATTGAGTTGCTTAGTGCCTTACTTTGGCTGAGGCTGGCTTTGAACTGGAGATTCTCCTGCCTCAGCCTCCCGAGCCACTGGGATTATGGGCGTGTTCCACCATGCCCAGGGAGTGTGCTCTTAAGAGAGGTGAGGATAGAGCCACACTTAAGTATTTATGCAACATGATGTGCTTGTGTGTGCATGTGAGTATTGTGCATTTGAAAAAAGTTTTAAAATTAAATGTATACCTTAAGTCACCACCAAATATACCCTCCCAGAAGTCAAACACAACTCACTTTTCCTCCCATGTTGAACTAGATTCTGATTCTTTGTATGAGTTCTATTGCATTAGTTGATATACATTTAGAGACCATGCTGTGTTAAAAATATGTAACTTTGAAGACAAAAATAGTTTCCAGCAACAAGAATTTAAGTGAACTTGTATAAGATAGGTGCTCCTGTGGTATGAAGCTATGGGCCATGGCTTTAAACTGCATACACAAAGATACGCTAGGGCATCCCAGTGAACTCATATGGCATATGGACAACACCAGACACTTTCACGAAAAACAAAACAAAACAAACAAACAAACAAACAAAAAAAAAAACGGAGATATTTGGTATCTGCTGGACATCTTGGAAACTACTAGCTTGAAGTTATTCACATTTTCAGTATTACATTCTGGTAATACATCTTTTCAATGACATGCTATCCCTATGAAGCTAGATTTTTGACAGTTTAAATGTGGAAGAAAAAATGAGGATAATGGGGTCCAGTATGACCTCAGAGTCCGGAAGTTGTACAATGTTCAATAGGCATACATGTTCCATTATTAAGTATGATTATTAAGGAGCAAAATTAAATTTAATTTTTTTTCTTTTAAATTTAGGTATACAAGTTTTTCAAATGGCTTGGTCAATTATTTGAATTTTACTTAGTAGATGAAATAGGTAGGTATTTCTTTAAGCCCAGATACATGTAAGAAAATTATTGAGCAAGCACGTCATCTGTTTTAGGATAATACTAACTTAACCCCTGACTGAGGGAAAAAAGAGGTCATTCCACAGGGGAAGAGGTGATGATTATAGGTACTGAGATCGTGATGTGGACCTATAACAGATGACCTTGCTTAAATAAAATAAACTCTTTCCTCCTTATATGTAAAAAACAAAATCAAAATCCTAAAAGTGCT
Source organism: Sciurus vulgaris (assembly GCF_902686455.1). Lineage (NCBI taxonomy): Eukaryota > Metazoa > Chordata > Mammalia > Rodentia > Sciuridae > Sciurus > Sciurus vulgaris. Next base: position 119,351,890 of record NC_136470.1, read on the forward strand.
ACCACTGACTTCATTCATATTTACTCCAAGGGATTAATTGATATTCCATCCACTGTCTCCATTACAACCTGCAGGGATGAAAGAACACAAAACAATTACAAATCGATTACTGTTACACTGGGTTTTCAAGAGCCATAAATCTGAGAGCTGCTTTACAGGGAGACGCAGTAAGTTTGACAAGTTTCTTAATAATCAGACGCCAGGCATCAGACCTAGTCTGAATCTGCACATTCTAGTGTTGATTACTTCCTTTGTGTGTTTCACAATGGGAATTGTTAAATACAGAGGCCACATGTCTACCTCATTATATTATTATTAAATAAATCATCTTAGGATCATCCGCCCCATTGCATTAGGCTGGAGATGGCCATGGTTGCTCGTATTTTGAAGTTTGTTACAAGGGAGACTCTCTAATCTAAAGTCAGAGTGCAAAACTACTCTGTCACATCTAGGAGAAATTCTTGAGAGTGTGCTTCTATAAAGTCTCCGTTGCCTTCTGAGAGAACTCCAATAAACCCATCTCAATCTTCCTGATCCAATTATATGTCACCAGGAATGCTTTCAAGGGCACTGTACCTTGTGCCAAGTGTGATGCTAGGTTTTGTGGGTGGCTATAGTCAGTGGGCAAAAAGGAACAGAAAGCTTTGGCACTTAAAACCCTTGACATCTCACTTGCCAAACACAAGAAGTGTTGATGTAGTCTTAGTGATTGGGTCCTCAAATCCTCCTTTGTGCTGAAGTGTTAATGAGCTAAAGATTAACTATATTTTACCCACTCAGCAGCCCCTTATCAGGTGCTGAGAAAAGACTAGGTGTTTCTCAAGAGCATCTGTTCTTCTTAGTTAACATTCTTATTTTCACTTTATGAAATGTAAAGCTTCATGGTCCACCATGACCTCACGGGAGCCCACCTAGACAGGGGCCTCACCATCCAGAGCCAGAATCAGAGAGAACCTTCATGATTGGAGCTTCTTGTCCTTTGCTACCACCCCAGTCATTCCAAAGTGACTCCACCTAGAAAATGGAATTCCATTATCACAGACCCATGCTCTGCCTTGGAAGATGGAAAAGATAAATGGTTCAAGGCAGTGGATTTACCTCAGGGGCCAAGTTTGGCCTGGAGATTGAAAGAGAGGGCCATCTCACTGGAGAAAGCCACCCTGTAGGGGACCCCATTTGACACTGAGCTATCAGTGACAGTTCTCAGGGATTTGGTAAGTTCAAAACAAAGGCCTGAGTTTGAGGCTGAGGATCAGGAACTGAAACATACCCAACTCAGAGAGATTCAAGCAGGTTGGGCTACCAATGGGAATCTAGTCAGACCTCGTTACATGATGGAGATGCCTGCAAGTAGGAAGAGCCAAGCAAAAAGGAGGGGAAAAAAATCAGAAATGATGGTCTTAGCATAGGTCACTGGGCAGTAAGAAGCAGGTTAGATGAATGCACCAAAGACTCTGCACTTGGCTGGGCCTACGGACAACAAGTGGGTTTTGGAGACAGAGCCTGAAGTTACCAGGGTAGGTTTGTATTAGGGTAGGTTTGATGCCCCAAACTCTCTGCCAAGATGATCCTCATCAGAATCTTTACTACAACCCAGTCTTCCTCACAAAACATGTTACTAAAAGTCCAGAAATTTGAGTTCTTGAAACCTTCCATTCTCATGTTTACTGTGGCAATGCCAAGTTACCAGTTCTTTCTCATTCCCTTGCCTAATGGTAGAATCCATTGTCCTTCCTCCTGCCACTCAGATAAGCAAATGAACATGGAACTCTTGACCCAAGCAAGAAAGAAGGTAGATTAAATCCCTAAGAAGCTATTTAATATGGAAAAGAAAAAGCAAGAGAGGGAAGAAAATGTGACACCGTGATCAAGTGTCCATGCTGTATTTGTGGGGCTACGTCAACTGCATTGTATTGCTGAGATAAAGAATAGAGAATTGCTTAAGGGCTTAAGGAAAGTTTATAAGCTCTTTAAAACATATCTATAGGGAAGTTCTTTAAGGAAGCAATTAGCATTAATGAGGAATCAGAAACTTCCAGGACTATCCCTCTTGCAAATGTGAATAAATCTATAAGGTAGTTCACAAGCTAATAACAGTACTTTAGTGTACCTTAAGTGTTGTAGAGGGCAGAAGGTCATTGATACCATGACAATATCAGGCATCCATTTCACAGGACAGACTCTAGAGAACTTTGCCTCTTCTAAAATAGCACTTCCTCTATCCCAAAGAAAATGCCCTGGTCACTGTGACTTGTTAGGATACCCACTCATCCACGACTCTTACTAACATCTTTAATGCATCTTGGTCAGAGTGCAAATAGTATGAATTTCTTTTTAAGGAGTCAATTCCATCAATCCTGGAACTGCCACCATAGCTATTACCTCAAGAGCAATTTTACTGAAATAAAATGCATGATGACAAGGCTTGCCTATGTTATGACTGTAGAGTGTGTCTGGACTATGAGAGGAAAGGGGACTGACATTATTTGAGACTTTATTTCATGTTTTTGTAATTTAATCTTCATAGCATCTCCATTAAGGTGGAAATCCTTCCCACTATTTCATAGATGAAGGAAAGGAGGTTCAGGCAGGATGTTTATGTCACTGTGGGTATGTCCTTGAAAGGTATAACCTGCCTCTGAACCCTGCTTATCTCTTCCTTTCTGCTTCCTGGCTGCCATGAAGTGTGCAGCTCCATTCTGTTAAACGCTCCCTGCCATGATGTCCTGCCTTGCCACAGACCCATAGAAACAGAGTCAAGCAACCATGGACAGAAGCCTCTGAAACCATGTGCCAAAATAAATCTTTTCTCCTTTAAGTTATTTTTCTCAGGTATTTTGTCACAGTAATGGAAATCTGACTAACACAGTGGCTAACTTTCCTCCAAATGTACCAGAAAGCCTGAACCTCCTTCCATTTAATTTCCCCAAATCACCTGAATCACCCTCAAATTATGGAGTGCATGCCCATTTGCTTTTCTTATGGGATAGGATAAATCATTTTTTTTTTTTACAAGGATGATTTGCTAAGCAAAGCTTTGGAAGTTCTCATTTGCTGAACAACCAGAAGTTTCATACCCAGGAAAACAAATATGTGACAATTTTTTTTTTTTTTTTTTTTACTTTTAAAAAGGCAATTTGGAAATGTACAATTATAGCAGCCCTTTTTCACAGATGGAAATGACCAGTTCTGTCCACTGATGTCTTGGGGCAGGGCGATTGGGATAAAGTGATGGTGAGTGAGATGGGGCATATGAGCTTAGTCACAGCATTGGCACCTTCCTTGATGAGATGATGCCTAGGTGATTTCACTCTGGGATTGAAGCTGAGCCTTCAGGGTTTGAGAGAGGATAGAACTGTTATGCCTGAGACCTGGAGTAAGGCATGCTTCTTTCTCCAAAAACAGAGAAAATAGGAAGAGGAAGACAGGGCAAGGAAGGAACAGCACATGAACTAATGAAAGGCCTCTCTTGCCTCATTTTCTACCTCCAACTTTTAATCATGTTACCAAAGTCATAAAGTGCTTGAGAAAAATATAAATTTTCTAATGGAAATTCATGAAAAGGCTGAGCATATTGCCTGGGATGACAGAAGGATGGTATAAGAAAAAGACTGGGGGGCACAGAAGCCCCATCTGTCATCCATAAGAAAGTATGCTTCTGAAAACTTTTATTGACTGGCAGGTGGTGAGGAGGACTCTAGACTCCCACAGGCCACAAGACAACCTGGGTGATTTTTAAGCAGACACCTGAGGCAGGGGACACTGCCCTTAGTGCCTTTACAATTCTGTGCTCTTGCTGTTTCTAATTCCACTTGCTTTTCTTGGGATCCCAGGACTTTCAGCCCCCTATCCCACCCCACGTGATGTCTCAGGTTAACTTTCCATAACACTGTGAAGGGAAAAAAGCAAAAATAAATTCTCTAGCCAAGAAGAGATGAAGATCTGTATTAGCATTGCTTTAATGCTCACAAGAACAAATAAGGCTGGTTTTTTTTTTTTTTTTTTTTTTTTTTTTTTTTTTTTTTTTTTTTTGAGCAGAAATAAATGGCTGGGTTACATTTTATACTCCATTAATTAGGGAGCAAAAATGATAGTATTCAAATGCAGCTCCCTGCTTGGCAAAACAGAAGGGGCGATCCATCATGATGCTCATTTTATTAAGGATCTTTCCAGCAACTCTGGTGCTCCCTTCAAAAGGGAACTCATATTTAACATAAATGACTCCTGTCTCTTCCATCAAACACTCATTCTCCCCCTGTGGTTAAATTTGCTACTTATCCTCAGTAAGGAAAGCTTTAGTTGCCTTGAAACTGCCCTTTCTCTCAGTATGCTGAATATTAAGGAATATCCAAGAAGACAGTATCTAAATCTATTTTATAACCTTTCTAAAATCCATTTAGTGCACCTAAGTGGATACTCAAATTAATAACTACTGATTATTTTCCTGGTTCCATGCTACGTATTTTATATACCTGATCTCATTCAATCATCACAAGAGCCCCAGATGAAGGTAATTTTATTCCTAACTTGAAGATGAAGGAACTGAGGGTCATAGTGCTTACAATACCCAGTTCACTCATTTATTTATTCCTTCAATGACTGTTTATAGAGTGCCTACTCTGAGTCAGGCACCAGTCTTGTTGCTGAAGTCACAATAGTGAATATAACAGAAAAAGTCCTTAGACTCTTAGAATTTATATCTGAGGGTGATGCAGACAATGAACTAAACATGTAAGGTATACAATATGTTGATTGATTACATTATTATAGAGAAAAGTAAGGCACGAATAGGGAATAGGAAGCATTAAAGAAATCACGATTTTATGTGGGATGGACAGGAAAGACACGTAGTGAGCTAAAGAGCTTGCAAATTCTTCGACACTCTTATTAAAAGAAGGGGTCTATTTACACCTTTCCCTTGAATCTGGGTTGTTCTGTGTCTTCTTTAGCCAACAACATTTGCCAGAAATTATGCTATGAATATTTGCAGGTCTAGCTTTAAGAGGACAGGGAACTTCCACTTTGGTGTCTTGGAGCTCTGAGCTGCCAAACCAAAAGTTTTACTACTTTAAGATGCCATGCTATGAGGAAGCCCACGTTATACACAGAGAGAAGTATACAGAGCAGGAGAGAAAGAGAATGAACCCCTGCCATGTTGACCTCTGTTCGAGCCATCCCAGCTGAGGCCCCAGACATCAGGACCAAAAGACAAGTTGTCCTCTCTGTGCCCTGTGTGGTTTCCTGACCCACAGAATCCCAAGCTTTAACAATAATAAATTATCATTTAAAGCACTGATTTTTGAGGCAGTTCATCACACAGTGACCGATGATCAGAACAGAAGGTAGCTTATCAACATGCACGTTTTAACTTTTTTCTCAGGGATTAACAACTTCAAAGGCACGTGCAGGGGTTAATCAGAAAAGAAGACAGCTAACATCTGGATGGTATTAAGCAAGAACTAGATAACCACTCCTAGAAATGAAAAAGTCTGATAAATACAGCTTCATTCCTTTTTGCTGGAAGTCTCAGGTCCCATAAAAGAATATCAGATGGTTTCCCTGTACTTGGTATATGTATATATTACTTTTTCCTTGACCAACTTACCACCACACAGAGGTTTATTAAGGCCTTCTTGTAATTACAAGTTAAAGCTTGTATATGCCAAGGCAGGAAAAAAAAAGTCAGTACCACATAAGTGACTAGGCCAACCCCACAGAATTCCTATGGGGAAGGAGGTAAGAAAGTATATATATAGTATATATAAAGTATGTATGTATATAAAGTATGAAGGAGGTAAGAAAGTATATATATAGTATATATAAAGTAAGTATGTATATATATAAAGTATGTATATATAGTATATATAAAGTATGTATGTATAAAGTATGTATAGTATATATAAAGTATATATATAAAGTATATATAAAGTATATATAGTATATATAAAGTATATATAGTATATATAAAGTATGTATATATATAGTATATATAAAGTATATATAGTATATATAAAGTATATATAAAGTATAGTATATATAAAGTATATATAAAATGGTTTTGTTTAGGAAAAAAATAATAATTGATTCTATATAGGACGTGACCATTTAGGATCTCCTTTAGAGAGAATAACATACAATCACCCAAGAAGGTCTGGGTTGTTGCATGTGTTTAATTATGAAAAAAGTGCCAGCATTTGATTCTCTTGTACAATGCATTTCTTCCCTTTAAACTGGACATGTAGTAAAGTATTATGTTGAATGTGGTTTAGAAACTGACTTAATAACATAACATGAATCACAGATGCTACATTTAACCTTTGTTTGATGGAGCTGATCTGCTGTTCATACCTCTCAAGTGTCTGTTATGATAAACCTGTCCAGGGCTCACTGTGCTTATGTGTAGTTATAATAAATTAGATTGTCATTCCCCCAGATCTTCCATTTATTTCTAAAGATGTCTCATTGTAATTTAGCTCAAGTTAATGATAACTGTAAATGCAATATTACTAGCTATTATTTCATACTTTAAAATAGTACCTAAGTGGATGATGTTCTCTGGTATGAAGTCCTAGCCCAGCTAATAAGGAGATTTTGATGGAGGAAACAAAAAGGCCTCAGGAAATTGTGCCTCTGTCTCTCTGATCAAATAATGTTTACCTCTGAGACTCTGCCTGTCTCAGGCAGGCAAAGGACCTAAAGGAAATTATTTGCTAACCCCAAGAAAGAACTAAGTGCTCACCTACAATGCGTATGGTCTATACTTTTTGGAGGAAAATTTAGCAATATGTAACAGAAACCTTAACCATTGTATGTGCTCTTCAATTTAATATGACAGAATTTTTCTTAAGAAATGTTCAAAGCAGGATATTTTCTGTAATAGAAAAAAGGAAACAACTGAAACGACCAACAATATGGAACTGATGATATAATGAGAGTACAACCATTATTGTTCCTAGCAGAAACTTACATGGTGCATGCAATGTGCCAGACTCTGAAAGTTATCAATTTTAATATAATTAATCTTTACTAAAACCCTATGAGGTAATATTATTATGCTCAATGTTTCACAGATGAGTAAATAAATCACAAGGTTTCTATAACTTGCACAGTCACATGACTTCTACAGGACTGACCTGGCATTTGATCAGGCATTTGAAGTCAGTGCTCTTGACCTCTATTTCTGCTGTCTAATACCAGTGGAATAATCTTCAGTAAGTATGACAGATGGTAGGGATACATATTATGTCATAGAAAATGTTTAAAATTTGTGGGTGAATGAAAAAGCAGGTTATAAAATAGGTTGAAGAGTTTGACCCTGGCTGGTGGTGTTTGTTTGTTTTGTCTTTCTGGTTCTAGGGATTTGGTACTGAACTGTACATCCCTAGCCCTTTCAATTTTTATTTTGAGATGGAGTCTCACTTAGTTGCTTAGGCCTTCCCTAAGTTGCTAGTCTCAAACTTGCAATCCTTCTGCCTCAGCCCCCTGAGTGACCCTGGTTTTATAGAAGAAAAAGAATATATTTCTAGAAAGAAAACTTAAAGTTCTATCACGATATATCAAACTATTATAGATATATTAACAAATAACCATGGTTGTTTGGGAGTAGCATCTTTAGATGCTTCTGAATCTTTTTTTTTTTTTTTCCCATCTCGTAGTTCTCATCCTGTTACAAAAACCATGCGTTCAAATTTTAACCCTTCTTAGAAATCAAAGTAGTAATTTAAATATGAGAAATAATATTATAAGTATGCACGCAAATATACACATATACAGTTGGAACCAGGAAATCTAATGCTAGTCACATTGTGGTGAAAACAGTACATTTCTGCATTGCTGCCACCAGTATAAATTTCTACAACCCTCTAGAGAAAGTGATCTGGCACTTTAAATCAAGAGCCAGGAAAATGTTCATGTTCCACTATCCCGTAGTCCCACTTTTGGAAATCATCTTGTCATGGAAATTCGAAAAGAAGAAAACTGCCCCCTGTGTGTAGTAAGAACTACATAGCTGAACTACTTACTCATGCCCATGGCTGGAAGAAGTCTGAGCTGGGCAGGGTTACCAGTTCCCATCTGCACAGCCTTTGCAAGGTTCGTGAGGAAATCAGTGATTACAGACATGTCGAAGAGCACTGAGATCGCTTAACCAAGGCCTCATGTGAGTGTCCCAGGAATCCCTTCAACCAAGATATGCACCCAGGAAAATGTAGAAGAGATCTAAATTCAGGACGCCAATCCTCCAGGATGGTCAAGGAGAATGAGTCCTATCTGGCTTATGATAGGGAAGGGGTCTTGACAGCCTTGGTCCTCAGGGAGTTCATTTGTTTGGGCTCAGAGCTAGATTTATAGGACTGCTACTCTGTACACTGTAGCTCAGAGGATGATCTCTGGTGTTCGCTTGCCAGCATTTGGACCCTGGCCCTGCCACTTATCAGTTGCCTGGCTTTGGGTAAGCTCCCTGACTTAGGTCCAATTACACCAAGTTTCAATTTTCTCATCTATAAAATGAAATTACAAATCATAATACCTACCATGCAGCACTATTTCGAGGATTAAATAATGCAGTTGACATATCAGACACCTGGTAAGTACTCAAAAACTGTCACCCTTTATTTATTATTAATTCATCATTATTATAAATTCCCATGGTGGAATTCTTCCAGGATTCTAGAGGGGAAGTTTAGTCAAAGATACTCATTATGGTACTATTGATAATAGCATACATGGAGTGCTGGTAAATTTGTAACATTTGCCAATTTTCATGTTTTCATGGTATAAATACCCCCACCATAGTCAATTCCCAGTTACTAATTTGAAGTCACTGAACTTGGAGTAGGGAAGAGAAATACATACTTGGCTCCCAAGAGCTGGTACAAGCTGGCTTCAGCATGCCACTAGGAAGAGACTTAACTATTTGCCAAAGCAGAATAACCAGTAGAATGTCCTTTGATGACGTAATATGATGAAAACTAGAATTGTAAAGACTAGATGCAAAACTCAAAATAAAAGAAAACTCTCATATCATGAGGTGGTGGGTCACGTGTTCCTTATCTTGCAATCATGAAAACATGATGCACAGTTTTCAATTTTGCTGGTTTTCTATATTCATGATCCATTTTTACCATTGCTGTTAATGCTCTCTCTCTCTCTTTCTCTCTCTCTCTTGTTCCAGGAAGCTGTTAATAAATCCATGATGCTCTCTGTAAGTGATTCTGTTTGAAACTCAAGGATAAAGCCACCTCAAATGCTGCTAACACTGGGAGAGGACAGAAAAGGAGGAGTACAAAATGAAAACAGTCAGATTTGTTGTTGAAGCAGCGCTGCAAGTAAAATTTTCCCTGCATTTGGATGCCTGCTAATATTGTATGCAAAATAAATCATAACAGAATCATCAAATTAGAATCTAAACTTGGGCATTAATGCATGTGCGCAAAGAAGAGGAAAAATTTCTCCCTGTTCTGTTTTGGTCTTTGGTCTGCATCTGATGTGTAACGTTCTGATTATGGGGTAGAGCAGACTCACGGAGGGCGAAGTGCTCAGTGTGAGTGAGTAAGTGTGTGTATGTATGTGTATGTGCACACATAAGGGATGAGGTCAAACAACTACAAGACCAATCGGAACAGCAGAGATGAGAACTAGCCAATTCCTAAAACGGTAGACTTCCTGGTTTCTCCTTCTTTTAACTCCTCTAAGGCTCATTTTTCTTGTAAAAACATTTTTCTCCTGCTTTGTTAACCTTATGCAGAAGCAACTTCTTGACAAGGTGACCCATCTAGCCCAGACCATCTCCCAAGAATATGCAAAAGCCATTCTCCTCCTTCACTCACAACGTGACTCTCCCGAGACCCATAAGGAAGGAATCACCCATGACGATGTCAAAGTTCCCTCCCTCTATACCCATCTCAAGCCACGACCACCAGGACTAGGAGCCTAAAACACCTCCCACCTCCTGTTCCTCTTCCAGATCTCTGACAGGGGATCCCCTACTCTGCCCTTCTCAGAAGGAAGTAGCCAGATAAAATGACATTTCCCCAACTCATACTCCTTACAGAGTCTGGAATGAAGGATATGGACAATAGGCCCCAGGGAACTTCCCGTACTGTTCCCCTACCTGCCCTCCTGCCCTGCCCTAAATGAGCCCACCACCAAAATTCCTTCCATGACCTGGCCCTGCTAAACCCTATAAAACCCAGACCCTTGTCGCAGCCTGCCACCAATTTCCCTCTCAAAACTGTGGCCCTCCACTGCTTAATCCCTGGTCCGTTGAGGTCTGCCTCCATTTCCTTTACCTTTTTGTGCTCTCTTTCATGTGCTTTCACAGATACTACCGTGTTCTCTGTTTAGATATTTAGGAAAAGATCTTTCATCACTTTGGTTTACTCTCTACCCAGGAGTAGTAAACCATATTGCAACTTATATAACTTGTATTTAGAGCTGGCCCCTTTCATAAAAAGAAAAACAAAAAACAAAACTGAAGACAAAGCATTCCAGATGACTCATTGCCAAACAAACAGGATTCCATAAGAAGGACTGGACGTGTCCAAATCCCATAAATGGTTTTTTTGGCATTTTTTTCATATCAACATCCCAGTTGGCTCCCTTCAGTCTATGTAGGGCACTGATGGGGGTGTTGGGGAGATAGCTGGGACCCTTTTCCCTTTTGGGCAAGGAGAAAGCACTGCCTATGCTTTGTCGTACATTAAAAAAAAAAAAAAAAAAAGTCATACACAATTTTTCTCTCTGTTTTATCAGGAAATATTTCTTCAAAACAACAGCTTCACATCCAATCTGCCTACCCAAAAGATAGCTTCGAGCTAGAAAGACTTTTAATTCCCCAAATCCTCTGTCCCCAAACACCCATACTCGGGCTTCATGCTTTTGATTTTGTTTTTAGAAGAAATGGGTTTCTAGGATCTGCATCTCAGAAGTCAAGTACCCTTAGCGAACAGAACCTGCGCCTAGTGTTCTATCTGGAATCCAAGCATCTTGCTTACAGAGTATCTTGGTCTCAGATTTTCTGATATCTTGCTGCTTTATATCTTCATTCGAGTCTAGCTCAGAGGAACGGGGGTGGGGGGAAGGAAAAGTCCCTTGATGCAGCCAGGTGCTGGGATATCTGGGGTCTGAAGCTTGGTGGAGGAGGAGCTGATATTTATTGTTGAAATCAGGCTTAGCCAGCTTTTCATGAACCCAAAGTCCCACTGTTCTCTTGCTCCCACCGTATCTGCAGAAAACCAAGAGCATGTTTTCAGGAACATTAGCATCCACTCATTCCAGAACCAATTCTGATTCCTGGTGACTTGTACAGATCACCAAAGATGCCCATAAAGAGAGATTCTGATAGAGCCCAAGAATTTCAATTTCTCATGTTGCAAGGAGAGGTGGAAATAAATTCAGACCCCTAGGCAGGCTAAACTGGATACACCAAAGATAAGAAAAAAAATCCTATTATAAATGTAATATCTTGAGCCCAGAACGAACCCATCCATGGGGATAGAAATTGAATCAGAAATCCTCCGTTGTGTAAATGCCCTTCGTGTTGATCTTTTCTTTCCATCCAGTGCTGTTTTTGTATCAAACAGAATCTCTCAATTAAAAAAAAAAAATTGCAGCACTTAAAAGACCTTTCACTGACTGAAATTTGGCTAACACTGTGCAAAACCTACTTGTATCAGAAGGGTTCAAAGGGATGTTTGCCGAACAACTCCCTCTCAAGAAGGATGGGAATGGCTCCCTCTAATCAACTGCAGGAAGGCCTAGGAACAGCGGAATTGATTTGTTTCTGCTGTTGTGGATGATTTTTGCCTTGGTTTTTATTCTCAGCACCAGGAATTCAATGCCATACTTCCCTGCAGTAAAACCAGATTGGACATGAATACTGAATGAGACCCCTGGAAAGGGATTTAGGCCCCAAACTAGGCCATGGTTCAAGAGAAAGGGTACCTCCAACCCCCTCAAAGCTGTTTTCTTATTCAAAGAAAATTCTAAGCGCGTTGCATCTTACGCTAGAAAAAAGATGTTTTGAATATTTCATAGCCCCAAGGACTAGACAAAAATTATTATAAATTATATTTTAATGTAATATTAAAATTGCAGCTTGAGGGTGTGGTTTTTCATCAAATGTCTGCGAGCCTTGATCCTCATCCAAGCTCATGTTCATCCTCTGGTGCTATTGGAAACTACCACATTCTGTTTCCTATGCGATTTTCCGGTGCTTATGGATTTCCCAGTGGTAGGTGAGATCGCTTGCTTTACTTCAACAATATTCCTTGAATATGCATCCTCAGAAGGAAAACTCAGAGATAGGGTTTGGGAAGCTCTAAACTCAATTTCCTACACAAGTGAAAATAGAGACATACAACTGGTGGTTATTTCCCTCCAGGTTGTGGGAAGATGTGAAAACAAACAAACAAAAAAACAAACAAAAAAACTCAAGTGCCAGGTTCCCTTCCTCTGACAAACTATGAGACATGGCCATCTGTACGTGAGAGTGTATGCTTGTGAGAAGAATATATGTGTATTAAATGGAACAGCTAACTTTGTAAACAAGATGGCTAACTGCTGGTTGGTCTGCACTGAAGAGGAAAGATTCAGACTCTTTCCTATTCATTAGTAAGGAGCTTAGACCTGAATGATGTCCAGAGGGAATTGAGTACTTGAGACTCCAAACCACCTGTTTGAGGAGGGGCAATAAAACCCTTCTCCTCAGGTGGTCATGGAACAGCTGGAAAAAAAAAAAAAAAAAAAAGAAAGACAAAACACAAGAGTAGGATAGATTGCATGTTGAAGGAAACTCTTTCTTCGCTCCTATCTTCTTACTTCGACTTCAAGGAGGGGGAAAGTTGTTTCCCTCCCCACTTTGAGTTAAACTCTGAACATTATGTGTCTGCCCTATCTTATAGCCCCTTATAAAAAGTCAAATAATTAGAATTACATTATAAGATGAACCTTGCTTATTTATTTATTTTGGCTAAGAGGGCCAAAGCTAAGGCTTCAATTTATTCTCAGAGTTAAATTGTTCTTGGCCTAGGCCCCAAAACACTCAAGAGAAGCTAGCACAGTTCATGACGCACTCACTTCAGTAACAAAGCAAGAACCTTAAGCCTTCAAGTGACTTCAAGTTATTCAACGTCTGGAACATGAGGTTTTGTTTGTTTTCACGATATGAAATGTTTTTTGTGCCCCGACCCAGGCAGCATGTGGACTCACAAGCAGTTGTTGAATTCCTAGTTTGTGGTAATGTATTACAAATCTGAAAAGATTCCTGTTGCCCTGGAATTATTGAAAGCTGAGGACACAAATATCAAGTACCCCATATTTTAAAGGGAAGAGTAAATTTGGGGACAAGCAACCTCTTTGAGGATACAACCCAATCTATAATCACAGCCTCCAACAAAAGCTAAATACTAGGGCCGGAGTTGTGGCTCAGTAGGAAAGCGCTTGCGTAGCATGTGTGAGGCACTGGGTTTGATTCTCAGCACCACATATAAATAAATGAATAAAATAAATATCTAAAAAATATATTTAAAAAAAGCTAAATAAAGGGAAGGGTGCTGTGGTAACTTCCCATTCCCTTCAACAGGACAGACTCTAGCAGAGGAGTTGCAGGAGAGCCCTCAACAGAGAAGGCTGGGGCTGGTGGGAAGGGGAGAGGAGTGTTAAGTGTCATCCTGTGTGGCTGAGCACCTGCTTATGCATCTGGGCTTGCTAAATTTCTTTGGTGTCTATTTAAGCAGGAAGGAAAGAGAGTTGGAGGGGAAATCCAGGACATGGAGGACCTCCACCATTACATAAAGATGGTGGCAGAGGTGAGTGACTGTCCTGTTGGTCAAGTGGCTGTCCTAGGAGACAGACAGCATTGAGCTGTCTTGTGTATATTCCCACGTTGAGGGCTGACACCTGGAGGAAGTGAAGTTGGGATGGTGGGCGGAGGACAGGGCTCCTCTACCCAGGGCCTACAAACACCCGATTACCTGTAAGTGTGAAAAGGCAACTTCTGGAGTGGATATTCTGAGATCTCTGCCTCCCGAGAACCAGTTTAGGCTGTGTTCTTGCCACCGAACATTCTCATCTTGGCAAACCTCCCTGACCTGCCTCCCTCACTGGGTTGTATGCTGTGATCTGGATCCATGAATCCAAACTGCACAGAATGCACATCACTTGAAAGCCGAGCACTGGAGTTGTCACCTGGAAAAATATGGAGCGGCCACATACCTTTTCAAAAGTTGGTGTTTTCGTTTTATTGACTGAATCAAAATACACAAAAATCTGTTCATAAAAGTAATAGTTAAATGCAATGTCCAATGACCAATATAGACCTTGATTATACATATGTGTTGATTATACATTGTATATTGACATACATGTTCAAGTTTTGCCTCCACTGAGTTTTAAGCTCCATGAAAATGGGAAGTGGCCTGACTTCTGTATCCCAATGCTATCCTAATATCTAGTGAAGATTCTTCCTCATAATAGATGCTCAATAAATATTTGTTGGAAAAACAACAAATAGATCTGTAAAATGTCAGAAATGGACATGTGCATATTATAAGGTATATAGTATGTATATATATATATATAACCAGGGTTGAAGAAATTTGGTTCTGGAATCTTATCGATTTTTCAAAATCTCCATTCTAATCCTAGGGTGATACTATCCAACGTGGCTTCATGTGCTCCTGCATACTTAGAGATGAGCACTGGGCTTTATTTTTCCAGCACACAATCATTCTTTTCCATGGCCTACAGTAAGTTCAACTGATTTTAAGAGAGTTATAGCCCGTTTCTGAGCCATCACCAACACTCCTCATCATCAGTAGGCACATGAACAGGCTACAGATGGAGGGAGACTCTGGTGAAGTTCCTTGAAGGAGATGTCCTAGGAGGTTAAGCAGGTTTCTTATCCCTCAGAGTGGGTTTCCCTGTTCTATCACAGGAGTTGGGCCACTATGCATAGGAACATCCTAATTGCATTGCCACTGCAATTGAGAGGAAGAAATGTCAAAGAAAAGAAGAATACTTGGTCTATACGTATATCACACCAAAAAATTGTCCAGGGTAATGTAGGTGATGAACAGATGCATGTTATGTGAATGGATGGATGGAATACATTTTATTAAAGTTACCGCTGCTAGTGAGAAGCTAGTGAGACCTCAAGCATCTTTCCACATGTGGGTAAACATTGTGGAATCTCTGCTGGTGTCCACAGAGCATGTGAACTATGGGGTGACATCTCTGCATTAGTCACATGTCAGGAAGTTCCACCTGGGGTTCCTCGACAGCCTCAGAATCACAAAATGCATTTCCTCCTCTAGTAGATTCATCAGACAGCCACAAATGCCATAATTTCCCACTGAAATAGAAATTATTGATGTGAAGTCACCTGGTCCTTCCACTCTGATTTGTGAAACACAGATGGTCTGGTAATGCCCTGTCAGTCGAAAGGAATGAGCGCAGTGGGGAAGGATGTTTATCCCAGATCTCACTGTGCATGATGCATTAGGACATTTCTTCCATTTATGTTCCTGTTGGCATCCTACTTGTGATTTCTGGGCTTCATCATTCATGTGTATAGGAAAGCCTGAACTCAGAGCTGCCCAGTGAAGGCAGGGCTGCCCTTGGATTCATGTGCTCCTGCTTATACCATGAACAGGCAACCATGAAGGACAGTGTTTTCTCAAGTCCTAACAAGTGATCACTTGTCTAAAGGTGTATTTAAACCTTTTTAGGATGTATTCAGTCTTTTGGACCTAACTCAGGATAAATTTTCAAGGGTGTCTAGTACTGCTTAAGCAGTACTAGAATCCAGTGTAGGCAAGAGATCCTTGACTCTCAATTTGGGAATCTCATAAGTCTGAAAGAACAAGTCATGGTTTGTTAAGCCAGCATCGTAATCTTTATACAGAAAATATAGGGAACTTTAAGGAGGATTCCGTAGCTGTTGTCAGCAAGGACACACTTGTTCTCTTTTAATATACAAATTAATGTTTGTTTTTTAGAATGATATCTAGCACATGATTATTAATGATTTGGAAAAGACTGAAATGTGAAAAAACAAGCTCAATCATGAACCCACAGTCACTACAGAATTTTGATATCTTTTATATCAACTATTTTATAAAATCCCCTTAAGCGAGGAATGCTATTCAGCTCTTGATTTTTAATAGTTGTACAATCTTGTGTTATGGTTTGGATACGAGGTATCCCCAAAAAGCTCACATGTGAGAAAATGGAACATTCAGAAGTGAAATGTTTAGATTGAGAGTTGGAAACTAATCAGTGCCTTAATCCATTGATAACAGATTAACCAGGTGGCAACTGTAGGCAGGTAGGGTGTAGCTGGGGGAGGTAGGTCACTGGGGACCTCTGATATATATATAATTTGTCCCTGGTGAGGGACCTTCTCTCTGCTTCCTAACCATGCCCCGGGCTGTTTTCCCCTGCCATGCCCTTCTGCCATTATGTTTTGCCTCCCCTTGGGCCTGGAACCTTGGGGTTAGCCAGGTATGGACTGCAACCTCTGAAACTCTGAGCCAAAATAAATTTTTCCTCCTTTTAATTGTTCTTGTCAGGGTTTTTGGTCACAGTGACTCAAAAGCTAACTAAAACATCTTACATACTGTTTTCCTTCTTCAGGTTCTAATGTGAACATTTTAATTCACTGTGAACATTTTAAATATTCAAAATGGCTAATATTCTGTTATGTGGCTTAACCAAATTTACATAGCAATTTTATATTGCTCGACATTTTTAGTCACTTCCAAATGACTCCTCTTTTAAAAGAATGGTGTGATGCATGCCCAGTATTTTCCCACATTTTGGGATTATTTCATTGGAAATAATTCTCTGAAGCATAATTATTGGCTCATAAACATGTAGCCAAACAACTTTCCAAATAGTCACACAGGTCAATGTTTATATCTCAACCTGCAAAACATGGGAATATGGGGCCTGAAGTCCTTCTGCTTTCAACAGTTATAGAGAAAGGGAAATATTTTTTCCCTCCTCCTCCTTATTCCCCCCCCCCCCCTTTTTTTTTTTTTGTACCAGGGATAAACACAGGTATAGAACCCAGGGGTGCTTAAGCACTGAGCCACATCCCTAGCCTGAAAATTTCTTTCTTAAAGTATTAAGCAAGGAAGATACGTTGAATAATTCACATCCACATATTTACTCAGAAGTGTATTTCTCTTTCAAATGTTGTCACTGATACATCATGGAGAGGTGTGGTAAAGAGGGAAATAAAATGCCTTTTCTTGAAAAGGATTGCATCCAGTAATGAAGTGCACTGAATGAAATGGTTTACCTTGAATATTTCTTGAAAACATTTTTTTACTAAAATAAGGAATATTTGTAAAATCTCTGAAACCATATTAGTGTAACTTCACACATTTGATATTTTTAGGATAATTCTGATTTCATGTGACTTTTAGTCCTTTCAGTGAGAGAAGTCTGTCAAATTTATAACTAATGGGGATTTTAAAAACATTTATAAGAGTAGTTCTATAAATTCAGAAAATTGAATAACCTACTCTCTTTCAGGATAAGTCCATTATACCACGACAACTTAAAATCAGAACACATGGTCTTACCAGCGATCACAGCAGCATGAGCAAACCTATCAGATGAAAATTGCCTTTTTGCTTGGATTTTTGTCCCTGAAACTAGTGGGCTACCTTTCAGGTTAGTTTTTGTAAACAAGTAATTCATGAAGGGTGGAACTGTTCTGAACTTAATAAACTGATAACTCAGTCAACCCACACTTGAAGTTGTTATTCTGAGGGTGAGTGACTTCATTGGAATTTGGATGGCAGAAGATAGCACACCTTATGAGAAAGATGCAGATGAATTTCATGCACAAAGACATAGTCTTTACTTAGTCTTCCAGGAAATTCCAAACTTTACAGGGAATAAGAGGTCTAAAAATATCTCTTCTGAGCATGTTAATGACTTTATCTTGCATTGGTCTTTCAGCGAGCATGTGAGATAGGTTTTGCTTCCTCTGTTTTTCAGAGAGGAAACTGAGGGTGGGGATCACCAGATACTAGATTGTCTGTCCAAAAGATATTCTTCTGCTCCTCCTTGCTACCAGGGTATTCTTCCCCTCCTCCTTGCTATCAGGGCTCCAGCTTTGTCCAGCAGGCAGGGTGGTCATGGAAAGGGGGTCCCCCTCCCAGAAGTGAACCATGAGAATCTCCAAATGATAATATCATTCTCTTTGGCCAGTGGTTGCTTCAGAGGTGAGCCTCTATCTAGTTTTAGTCACAAATACAGTGGGGTCAGTCTGGTGAGGAACTTTTACTCTGGAAAACAAAAACTAAAACAGATAATCAAATAGAAAGGACCTCTTTTCTTCTGGTGGACATGGGAAAATAACACCTTGTGTTGTGACTACCTTCTTACTACTATGCAGAATTAGTGTGAATGTAAAAGCCAGCATGTCTGGGGTGGAGGAGCAAACAGATGAAAGAACTTTGGTTCACAGTAACATTAATAATTAATAATAAACACTTAAATATTCTATTACTTGCAGTCAAAATCATTCTAGCTGGGAGAGTGACCAAGATAAGATTTAAACCCAAGCCTGATGGACCACCAAGTCCAAGAAATGACCCAGTTCATGGTGGCCCCTGGAAACTCTTCTCTTTGGTGTTTGAGGGACAGCTACCAAGAATAGGGGGAAACCAAGCTAAAGAGACCCCATGCCACCCCTCCTGGTCCCCGGTACTGCCACTGTCCCTGCTTTAGCTCAGAGATTCTGAGTTAGTTATTGCTCCTAAAATGCTTCTCCTAATTAAAAATAATAGAAAACCACAGTGCTTTGAAAATAATTTTATTTTTCATGTCAACTCTAAGCCAGTAGTTGTCTTTTGCTTGAAAGAATCTCTCTTAAAATCTTGGTCTACTGTTTGCTTCAACTATTTTTAGTTGATTCAGGATGGGGCAAAAAGGAAGGAAAGATGAAACCCAAAGGCAATTCAGAAACTGTTCTTTACTTGACCTACTCTGATTTTTTTTTTCTTACCTAGATCTTGGTTTCCCCAGACTATACAATAAGTAGCCAAATCAGCTTGTTTTCTATCCTAGTTTTTT
Organism: Sciurus vulgaris; assembly: GCF_902686455.1. Taxonomy (NCBI): domain Eukaryota; kingdom Metazoa; phylum Chordata; class Mammalia; order Rodentia; family Sciuridae; genus Sciurus; species Sciurus vulgaris. Next base: position 119,370,982 of record NC_136470.1, read on the forward strand.
TTTCTTTTGCTTCTGTCACTTTTCGCTCATAGGGATGACCCTGAAGAGGAGTTGGATGGCCCTGGGTCCTGCAGGAGGGAAGAGAAAGGCGGTTGATACTGAGGTTATAAGGCAGGAGAATTTGTGACTAACAGCTCAGAGCATAGATACAATATGATTCTTCTTAAGACAAGTTTCAGTGATCATTTTGTTGTTGTTTCAGGAAATTAACCATCTCTGGTGGGAAAGCATTTCATTCATATATAATGAATGCTAAAAAGATGTTAGGGAATGTGAATGGGGAGAGAAGAAAGGGGAATGGGAGGAGGAGAGGAAGGCACTCTTGTTTCCACTCTCTTCATCAGCTCAAATGCCTGTTTTAGTCAACATTTTCATGGCTGTGACCAAAAGACCCGACAAGAACAATTAGAGGAGGAAAAGTTTATTTGGGGGCTTATGGTTTCAGAGGTCTCAGTCCATAGAAGGCCAGTTCCATTCCTCAGGGTTTAAGGTGAGGCAGAACATCATGGTGGAAGAGTGTGGTGGAGGAAAGTGGCTCAGGGCATTGTACCAAGAAGCAGAGAGAGAGTTCCACTCAACATTGACAAAATATGTACCCTAAAGGCACACCCTCAGGAACCCATCTCCTCCAGCCACACCCCACCAGCCTACAGTTACCATCTAGTTAATCCCTATCAGTGGATTAACATGCCGATTAGGTTAAGACTCTCACAACCCAACCATTTCATCTCTAAGCTTCTCGCATTGTCTCACTCATGAGCTTTTGGGGGAACACTTAATACCGAAACCATAACAATGCTATTGAATGCGTACTTGGACATGGAAGTATGGAAGGTTGTTACCTGATTTCTAGTGAAGCATTCTGGGATACAGGTGAGAGATGCAGGGGAGAGATAGGAAGGATAACAGAATGTATCTAAGCCTAGAATCTTCAGGTACTACCTTCTGAGGGTTAGCGTTCCTTCTGTCAGCTTGCACAAGACTAGAGAACAAATTGGGGGGAAAAATCCAGAAATCTTACAGCTGTAAAACAAGGAGAGTTCAGGTCTATCCAATTTCCTTTTATTCTGTATTTGTCTCAAACTGCAATCTGAAGTTTCAGAACTAAAAGGGGCAAGGAAACAGTGCAAATGTTATGGCTTCTCTGCATTTGGGAGAGATGCCTTCATGAACAAAGCACAACCTGAAAATCAATGCATAGCAAATGCACCTGTCTAAACAGGCCATGAGCTTCCTAAACCTTCATGCACAAATGTGATTCAGTGGTAGATAAGGCAACGCACCCAGGCTCTGGGTCCAGGTATCCTCTTTTTGGCCTCAATACCCTTTTTCATGCTTACCCCTACTCCTCCCTGGCTTATTCTGAAATTATTTTCTGATACGGTCTCTGTCTCACTCCTATTCCTACTTCCCACTGGTTTTCCAATGTTTTCAAACCAAGTAAGCATTTTATTCAGGTAATGATGGTACATTCTCTCTCTCTCTCAGCAGAGCAGCAAGGGTTATTCAAAGCATAAAGTGGACCACTGTTACATTTCTCCACTGTCAATTTCTACATTCCATTTCTATGGAAAAATGGGCAATGGCATCTCCAGACTACTTCCTGCTTGGTTCCTGAAGTAACTAGAAGTCCTTGTTTTCTCTCAGGTGGGAGCATGCATGGATACATTGTCTTTTAATATATTTGCCTTGGACCTGATATCAGTGCCTCCTTCAATGAGATTGTCTTCCTTTTCATAGGTCAGAAAGCCAAAGTTCAAAGATTTCAAGAAAGTTTCTCAGAATTTCACTGAAAGAACAGTCCATGGAGTCCAGAACCTGTGCTCTTTTCATAACCTGAGCACCCTTCAAAGCCCTGATGGGATGCTCTGCAAAAGGAGAGGGAGGAGGTTGAAAGCATCTTTCCTGAACATTCACCTCAGCATCCTGTCACCACCCACAAGGGATAAGGAGAGAGTGTGATAATGGGAACTTTATTTCAGACAAAACCATTCCAGCTTCAAATTGATGTATTGAAGCCAAGCAAGAGAAGTACCCCTAGAGATAAAGCAGATGCCAATTTGGGGAAGGCCCTGAACAAAAGCACTTAGACTGGAAGCAATCAGCATTTCCAAAAGCCAACATTTTTTTAGACAAACCATTGAAAATGGGGCTTGCCGCATGTAATACATGGCATCTATTGCATCTTTTTGGACAATGCCTTTAGTTCTTCAGGAACTGACAGTTGACTAAAGGCCTTTCTTTGGGGAGAAAATTGCGCCCCTCCTTGCCCTCTGCCTGCCACACAAATATTTAGGGAGACCTGATAAACATTAAGAAACACAATGAAGCAAGTGTATAGACTGAACTAAGAAGTGACAGGGTGATTCATTGAGTTTTATATCAGTAATTCTTGCCCCTATACCTCGTAGCTCAGGAAGGCTAGCTAGAGGTTGCTGTATTTTCATATTTTCTGGCTAGGGATTCATGTTATCCCTGTCCTCAGACATACAGCCCTTGGACTATATCCCACCCGCAGACTTTGCCTTATCCTAGAAGATTCAAATTGCACACATTAATCTTCCTGAAAAGGAATTCATATTACAGTTAAAATGCATCTTTAATATGGAAGTGCTAGTACCTTATGCAGTTCTGTTGATGCAACATCCCTTCAGCACCCCTAGAGAATCTCAAATTCCTCAAGAACAAGTTGTGGAACAAGAACTAAGGATGTGGAATGAAGGCACCCACCATCTGTTCTTGGGTGAGGCTGAAAGGAACCACATAGAGATCTCCTCTTGAGCTGTTCTGGAAGGAAGCTCATTCCCCTTCCTCATAGCACTTTGAGGAATCATCAAAGCACCGTCGATGTAGTGATGATGCATTGAGGGAATTTCAAAGCTCTGTTTTCAGGGGAGGGTCTCACATTGACTCTGTATGATTCTGTCTCAGTTGTCAAAACCAAAGTCCTCCAGCATGATGGAGCTTTGCTCCCCAGTGACTGTTTATCCATCTTCACAGACTGCTCTGTGCCCAGGAAGCCTGCTTTGGTCTTTCTCTGTTCTCTGGGGGTAGAATCTGAGTCTGAACTCCAAAATCAGGCTTCTCCCCTGGAATCAATGACAGCTTTACCTTTGGCAACTGGAGCTCCTCATGTTGTTTACTCCTATCCTTCTCCCAGGGACATTACACTGACTCATGCTGGACCTTCCAAAAACCAGCTCCTTGCCTGATACCAACCAGATACCATCACCCCTCCTCCCATCGTATGGCCCTTCCAGAAGCAAATGACTAGTTCGGGTCTCATGAGAAGCAGCCTGTCCAGGGCAGAGCATGAGTTTGGAGTAAGGTTCAAAACCTGATCTGGCACTTACGAGTGATGTGACATTGGGAAAAATCATAGAATCTTGAACCTCAGCTTCCTCATCTGCAGAGTGGGGATTACAATCTCTACCATCACAGGAAATAGATGGAAAGTGCAGTTTCTGGAATAAGAAGGGGACAGAAATGGCAGATCTTCTATTCCTCTCCATAGTCAGCTTGTCTGTTTCAGTATTTTTGTGTGATATATCGGAACTTATTTCTTTTGTAGAATGTGCCTGCCTCTGAGCAAGACGGGAACATTTCCAGGGTGGCCAAATCCTGTGCACAACAGGATCTAGATGGTTTATCCCCTTTCTAGATTATCTTTCCTCTTGTGAGCTGGGGCCTAGCCCTGAGGATGCACTGGCAAGTCATAGAGATGGACGACCATTCACAGCCAGGGCCCAGGGAGAAGCTCCCCAGAGAAAAACTAAAGAAGCTAAGATCAGTCCACAGAACCAAAGCGGGAGGTATGGAGCCAGTACCTAGAGGCATAGCCTGAGATCAGTGGGGAATGACAGGGCCTTTTTGCTCAGGTGTCTACTAAAATTACCGAAACAAGCCTGGTTGGATATTTTTCCGAGGTGGGAGTGGAGTGTAACAATTTACCCTGTCTGTTGGATAAAATGAAGTTGGGTCTAATTTTGGTTCCACTCTTACCAAGAACTCAAAGTCCCTGACTGAGAAGCAAAACAACATTTTCCCTGGTATTTAACATAAATTGTCTAGCTATGGCTGGAAGAAGGCAGTTCTCAGAACAAATATCCTGAAAGAGCAGAAAATCTGTTGAGAGAGACATTTTTGTCCTGCCTCCCATAAGAAAGGATTTCATCTTGAGTTTAGCAGAGTTAAAACTTCAAACTTTATCCCAGGTATTAGAATATTAAGTGAAAAAGACCAGGAAAGAAAAATAACCAATGAAAAACAAGCAAAGGCCATTTGGAATCTTAATGGCTGAGCAACATACAGGATCCTTCTAAATAAAAGACCTGAAGTGACTGAAATTCAAAGCATCTTCAGACAAGATATGCAGAGCAGTTCATAGTCAAGTTGAACAAAGCCAAAGAAACACACTCATTGGATAAGAACACACTGGAGGAAGTTCACTGCACATTCTTCACAAGTAATACTTCCCCTCTGAGTCATGACTGGCTGAAAAAATCAACATTTTGGCTGGACACAGTGGTGCATGCCTGCAATCTCAGCAGCTCAGGAGGCTGAGGCAGGAGGATCATAAGTTCAAAGCCAGCCTTGGCAATTTAGTGAGGCCCTAGGCAACTTAGTAAAACCTTGTTTCTAAATAAAATATAAAAAAGGGCTGGGGATGTGGCTCAGTGGTTAAGTACCCCTGGGTTCTATCCCTAGTACTTAAAAAAAAAAAAAAAAATCAACATTTTGGGTTTATATGCCAAGTGAGACTCCTATGAAATATATCACCTTAAAAACTTTTGGGGGCTGGGGAGATAGCTCAGTCGGTAGAGTGCTTGCCTTGCAAGCACATAGCTCTGGGTTCGATCCCCAGCACCGCTTAAAAAAAAAAAAAAAAACAAAAAACAACTTTTGGGCTTCTCATTGAAGTCAGGGGGCCTGGTTAAAGTTTCAGCCCTTTTAGACACTCACGACTTGTTTCATAGCTAAGGAGTTTATTCTTTTAAAGTCCTCTTTTCCTCCCTCAGAGCCCTCCGAAAGACCTCACCACGCTTTCCCTAATATGGGAGCTTCGTAAAGCACAGGTGGGATTTTCAGATCTCCTCCTCCTCTCTGGCACAGAGTGGGTGCTCAGTAGTGGTCTGTGAAATGACTGAGTGAATGAGGAAGCACAGGAAGGAGAACAAGGGCTTTGAAATTGTGTGTTTTAAAGATATATTTCTGATATATAGATAGATAGATATAAAGATATATTTATACACACACACACACACACACACACATATATACATATATTTCTGCCATTCTTTATTTGCTCCATTCAGTATGTTTTAAGCATCTTCGGAACCCTAAGAACTGCAAACCAAAGAGCTCAGACTCTGCAGTATGTGAAAGGAATGATCAGTTTGATTGATTCTGATCAAAACCATAACAAAAATTGTATTAGTGGAAGAAGTCCAACACAAAATGTTTTCATGTATCAGCATAGTTTCACCTCTACTAAGATTTAATGCTCACTAAAAACATTTTACAAATACTTTATAATTATATCCAATTACATCAACGTGTTTAATAATTTAATCCATATCCTTATGCATGTGTTTTAGTCAGCTTTTTTGCCACTGTGACTAAAGGACCCAGCCAGAACAATTGTAGAGGAGGAAGAGTTTATTTGAAAGCTCATGGTTTCAGAGGTCTCAGTCCATGAAAGGTTGTCTCCATTCCTTGGGGCTCAAGGTGAGGCTGAACATCATGGCAGGAGAGGGTGGCAGAGGGAAGCAGTTCATGTCATGGTGATCAGGAAACAGAGAGAGACTCTGCTTATCAGATATAAATACACAAAACCACACACCAGCTTCCACCTTCTCCAACCACATCAGACCACTTCAGTCATTCCTCAGTTAATCCCTATCAGGGGATTAAATCATTAATTGGGTGAAGACTCTTACCACCCAATCATTTCTCCCCTCTTCATGCATTGTCTCACACATGAGCTTTTGGGGGACACCTCACATCCAAACCGTAACAGCATGCAATACCCTTGGACACATCTGAATAGATTTGTTTCATCTAGTTTAAACAATACATAGGCATGCAGTAGAATTCACTGTTCCTAGTTGTTTTGAAAATTAATTTCATTCCAAAGATGCTACACATGCTTTCTGGAATTAGGCAACTGGACCCAAAATGTTCTGTTGAAGAATATAATTTGTGAGAAAAGAGATGGCAGCTAGAGGGTAAAAGTCCTAGGCAGAGAAAGATGAATGGAAATGCAGATCCCTTGGGTAGTTTTCTGTTCTTGTTATTTCATGCACTGCTGAAATTCTCCCTAGAAGAAAATGGTAAAATCCATTTCTCTCAATGGAAGTGAGCCTTCAAGGTTTTAACAGATATAGGAACCTCCCTTTGGAGGCTGCTAGGTGTTTGATCTCATGCTGTTGACCTTAGATAAGTGGGTGATGATAAGCAAAAGGCTTGAGGCCAACTCTGGGATGCTCAATTATAGTTTCCAAGGAAACAATCTCCTTATGGTCTAGGGGTCCTGGCTGGGAGAGGAAAGTATGATGCACACTGCTTAGCTCCAGTCATCCTTGGTGACAATCTCACTAAGAACCCATAAGGCAGAGGAACAGAGGCCACTTCTCTAAAGCTGAAAATCAGAATGACAAATGCAGTCTACAGAATTAAGACTTGTGGCCTTTTCTCTAATTCCTTTGTCTCATGATAAAAATGTAACCTCCATTTCATAAGCAAGTGCTTATAATCCTCTCAGTCACCCAATGAGATTGACCTAGTAGTGAATAACAAGCATTCCTTTGGCTGTCCCACACCTGAACTCCCTTTCTATGTTCGGCAACCCACAAATCTTGTTGGGAGCTTTCCCAGCTTCCTTTGAAGGTCAAAGTGGGCATGAGACCAGGGTTCTGCTAATCGAATGACCTGGGCTCAATTTTTGTCTCAGGTTCAAGTAGACTTCCCTTTCCTCTGGAGGTGATGGCAGTAGCAGTGGTCACAATATGGAATTTCCAGCACATACTAGCAATGATGCAAAGCAGAGTGTCTAATGCTTCATGACTGTGATTTCTTTATGATACCACTTCTGCAATCTGATTACAGAAATTGTTGGGTGCCTTAGCTGGGTTTCTCAGCTCTTCAATTTCTCTGAGTAAGAATACGAACATTCCCTAAGTAAGATCAAAGTTTAATCAAAGCCAACACCATCTACTTTCAAGGTCTGTGCTCTTAAACCTAATGTAGTGGTCCTACAATAGCAGAGTCTCTTCACCTAGCAGCTTCCATTAGGGCCAGGAAAGAGGCATAAAGCTTGATGGAAGGCAAGTTAATGCATTTAGGCAAAGACATTTCCTCTTGCTTCTAGCACTCTGGCCAGACATTCTGGTTAAAGGACAAGTGAGCTGACTCCAGTGATCTCCTAACCCACAGACTTGTCCAGGAAAAGCAGAAATCACTTTTTACTTCAGATAGTCCAACATGATTTAGTTCTGCCCATTCAACTAATGTATGGTGAGAAGTCCTGGAGTTTCAACTCAATAAGAAAGCAATTGATATTCTCAGAGAATTTTTGCTCAGCAATATGGATTTTTAAAATAAACTCTATTGGTGTGAAAGTTTTAAGGTTTCATCTTTCATTGGTGCTGGTATTTCAGACAAGGAATATACATTTAAATTATATATTTAATAAATCCTCAATGTCATGAACTGCCAGGTTTGGAATGTTCTTAAAAATGATCTGGTCCATCCACATGACCAATATCAAGCTCCTGACCAGTGAGCTTCCTGCCTGGCATTTTTAATGATGGAGTCAAATTACTACCTGAACCACTGTTCCATGTTTGAATGTTTCTGATTACCATACAGGTTTTCCTTTTAATAAGTTCATATAGATTTCTAGGTGATTCCTTCTTCAATGGTTCCTACACCTGTACTTTGTAGGAAAAAAAAGTATATTAAACTAGCTTTTCACACAGTAGCTTTAATAGACTTTTTGGTACCCCCTGCTCTAGTCCACCTGATTTCTCCTACAGTTAGAGTAGACAGCCTCAAGCCCTGTTGAATTTCTTTCTCTTTTCAGCCTCTGAATCCTCTCTGAAGTTATGGGAGCCCATGTAAGAAGACAACCGGAAAGTGGGTGAATTGTCATTCCTAGGAGGAATCGTAAACCAGTGAAAGTCCAGAACTGATGGTTGAATGTCTCAGACTTTGGAGAGAAAATTTTGAGGTACATTCTACACAGCTGCTCAGAAGTCTCCAATGGGATGGGCCCCAGTTGCCCACGGTGATAATAACCTTCTACTGTCTTTCATTCTTCTGTCTCACTTTCCCCCTTCCTTCATTCTTATTTCCTGGCATCACCTCCCCAGTCAAACATCTTCATTCAAATCTTTGTCTTCGGCTCTACTTAAAGAAGAACCAAAACTACGACAGCATTCACCATTGATGTATTTGGTTTGGGGATAAGAAAATAAAATAGAATTACAGTAACTTGTGATGTACTCTACATCTGTCTCTGCATTTGGCTTCTTCACATGAAGACCACAGAAAGACCTTGGGCTTGGAGACAAAGGGCCCATGTTTAAGTTCAAGTTATGCCTCTTATTAGCTTTATGGTCAGAGTATTTAACTTCTTAAAGCCTCGATGTCCTTATTTGTCAAATGAAGATAGTAAATCCCAACAGACTTAGTGTGAGGATTAAATAGCAGACATAAAGTATAATTCCACAAGAATGACTTGTTTTTTAAATTTTACCTCTGAGAAATAGATAATTCCCATTCTACAGTGGAGTCAAATGGGGTTCAGGGGGATTAAGAAACTTGGCTTTCCTCCTTAGCCCCTTCTGGTTATACCCACATCTTTGTTGTCCGTACGTAAGCCAGACACAGTCCTACCTGACTTTCTTTGTTCTCCAACCCCTGTAACTCTCCTCCCAGATTCTTGCTTGACTAACTCCTTCATGTCTCTACTTATTTTTCACTTCCTATATGATTCCCACCCTGACCACTGCTTATTACAGTCTTCTTTCCCATTGCTTCTTCATTCTCCAGAGCTTCTATTTCTATTCTGTCTTATTTTTGCCTTGGTGTTTCTCTTCCTTTAGCTTAATGCCTATTTTAAAAATATTTCTTTCAAGTTTCTTTTGGATTGTGCTGATACTTCTAGTTCTTTGGGTACAAATTTGACAGTGTGTTACATCTGCCAACTCTCTCTCATGCTGTCTTATCTCCCATGTTTTGTAATTTTTACTGTGAGCTCATCTTCAGGAGGAATTGTGTTCCTTGTGAATCTGAGTGTTTTGGATTTGGTGCAGTCCCTAATGGATGGGTTTTAAGTTTGCTTCTGCCAAAACCCTAAAGGAGCCATAAATTTTAAACTGCTTGTTTTACATGTTGATGTCTTTTGCATGTTTAAAGTAAATCGGAATCATTAACTATTTTGAGAGGACTCTTTTTATTTGCAACTTTAGTATATGACCAGTTTTCTGGATTCTTCTCCAGGTTCTCTTTTTTCATTCTCTAATCAAAGTACTCCCAGATACATGTAGGAACTGAACTGCAAGGTCCAGAGCCTCTTCTCTTATTCTATATGTGAGCTAAAACACTACCTCCCCTGGTCTTAGAGCTGAGGGTTAGGCCTTAAAGCAATATGAACTGATCATCAACAGCTTCTGCCCAACACTCTTGATTTATTCCCTTCTTTGTTTCTGGCACTGCAATTGCCTGGTCTTTCTTACAAGATCAGCTCTGTATTTACTTTATACTTTCTGTTATATTTCATCTATGGTTTCTTTGTGTTAGGAGGATAGGGTTCTCTCTGCATAAGATCAACTTGCCAGAGTTATTGGAAGTCTCTAAGTACTTTCCTTATGTAATCCCTTATCAGAAATGAAACATGCTCTAGACAAGATGAAAATTCATATGCTATGGTTTGAACATGTCCCTCCAAAATTCATGTGTTGGAAACTTAATCCTAATGCAATGATGTTAGGAGGTGACTGTGGGAAGGCTCTGTCTTCATGAATAGATTGATGTTGCCAAAAAGGTTTGTAGCATCTTTTCTGCCATGTGTGGGCCAAAAGTTCATCTCTCTGATCCTTCTACCTTCTGCCATGTGAGGGTATAGTAAAACATATCAACCTCAGATGCCAACCTCTTCATCTTGAACTTTCTAGTCTCTCGAACTATGAGAGAATAAATTTCTGTTCTTCATAAATTACCCAATCTCAGGTATTGTGTTATAGTGGCAAAAAAAAAAAAAAAAAAAAAAAAAAAAAAGGGAATAAGACACCATGCCAGAACTTAAAAAATAACAAAAAAGACACTGGTTTTCGCTCCCTCCCTCTCTCTCTCTCTCTCTCTCTCTCTCTCTCTCTCTCTCTCTCTGTGTGTGTGTGTGTGTGTGTGTGTGTGTATGTGTACTGGACATTGAATCCAGGATCTCATGCATGCTAGGCAAATGCTCTACTGCTGATCTACATTCCTCCAAACACTGATGTTGACAACTGACATTTATGGAGAATTTGTTTTGTGATAGATAAATGTTAGAATGTGTATAATCATCCAAGCAACTCTGAGCTACACACTACTATGCCTATTTTTCTTTTAAAAATTTGTTCTTTTTCGATATACATGACAATAGAGTGTATTTTGACATATTATACATACAAAAAGTATAATTTATTCTAATTAGGATTTCATTATTGTGGTTGTACATGATGTGGAGTTTCACTGGTCACATATTCATAAATGAACATAGAAAAGTTATGTCCAATTCATTCTTCCTAATCCTTTCTCCCCTCCCTTTCCTTCATTCCTCTTTGTCTAATCCAATAAATTTCTATTCTTCTCTCCTCCCTCCTTATTGTGTTAGTATCCACATATCAGAGAGAATATTCATATTATGCCTATTTTTGAGAAGAAGAAAGTGAAGTAGGAGTAACTTTCCAAGGTCACATAGCTGGTTAGTGATTGAGGAACCTAGAATAAGGTAGTGCTGAGCTGCTGGGGCATATATCCTGGCTCCATCATATTCAACGTGTATTACATCGGGCAAGGTATCTCTTAAAGTACATATGACACTAATAATGTCCATTGTGAAGATTTTTTTCAATGTGAAAATATTTTTAGAAAGTACCTAGTACAGTGCTTGACCCCTAGTATGCCCTATAAATGTTAGGTATTGTTACACAGCACCCATTTAGAAATCATATTTGTTTTGCACAGAGAAGAAAGAAAATTTTCATTTTGGACATGAAGGGATGGTGCTTTGCTTCGTTCATCACATCCTGAGAAGTTAGCACCAGCATGCGTTCTCTCTGACTGCCAGGCGGTTCCCTGCACACCTTCTGTGAGCACATCAGTTATTACTGACTTGAACTTCTGCTCTCTATTTGTATCCTCATACATTTTAATTTCAGATTTCTTGCTAATTGATGCACCCATCATGCTCCAACTCATTTCTTAATATACCAAAGTCATTTGTAAGATTTCTCCAGGGTCTCCAGAATTAAGTTTGTACAGATACCTTGGAAGGACTGATTTGCCAAGTTGGTCCAGACTTTGAGGAAGGAAAAGAGAAGGGAATGTCACAGATTAGGCTTTCCACAAATAGATACTGAAGTGGGTTTAGGTATAACAATGTTTATTAGGGATTAGTGTCTGTGAGAAGGAGGAGAGGAAATGCAATTCAGTAAGGGGAGGCGGAACTGCAATGTAGGGCTTGGCCAATGTAAGTCTTGGCCAATCTGGTGGAAGAGATCTTGAGCAAATATGGCTGGTCAGAGCTGTCCTGGTCTGGGTCACTCAGTCACTGGATGCCCCAGGAACATGGTTTAATTTATTCTGCCACCAAATCTATATTGAATGTAAATTCCATTTCTCCAACCTGTGTCAATAGTAATATCTTTTCAAAATCTGTCTTTTAAGTCCATAAAAATCTTTCCCCTCAGTTTTAAAATTGTAATCCATTGATTAAGGAGGCTAAATTTTTTCTGTGTAACTCTTAGTCAGTTGACTTTTTTCTTTTTGAAATTATATATTCATATTATTTGCCCCTTTTTTCCATTAGGGCATTTTTATTATTCTAATTAATCTGCATAATTCCTTTTCTTTCATTTTTCAAATATTTTAAATTTTAAAAAAATTTTAATTTGTTCTAATTAGTTATACATGATAGTAGTATGCATTTACGCATTTGATAAATCATACATAAATGGAGTATAATTTCTCATTTTTCTGATTGTACATATTGTAGGATCACGTCAGTCATGCAGTCATATATGTATGTGAGGTTTTCCTTATGTAACAAGAAGTCTTAATCTGTTCCAAACACTTGCAATTGCTCATTTTCCTTTCTTTTCTCTGTCTGTGCTGGGCCTTTTACCCATGCTAGGCATGCTTGGGTGAGGTAATCTGCAGTCCAGGCAGACCCTGAAGGATCTGACAGCTGAAAGCTCTCTGATGTCCATCCTCCTGCAGTTGGACATCAGCCTTCCTTGAAAGGGGAACTGGGTAGTTCATCTCTGGATGGAGAGATGAAGCTACACATGAGATTTCATTAGTTTTCTAATGGAAACTTTAGGTCATTATCAAGATGATTGCTTTCCCCCTCCCTGTCCTCTTGTATGAAATTTAACATGGTAGCTAAACTCTCCCACATTTGGTTATGAGTTCCTGGAGGGCAGGATCTGGGAATGATGCATCCATAGACTCCAAAGCACATTTCATGATCCCTTTGGATCCCTTTGGATCATGAAAGTGGAGCTGATTTTTGTTAAATTAAAAAAAATTAGGTGAGAACTACACTAGGAACCATAGAGAAAAGAACAGTTCACTATGTAATTTTTGAGGCATTATTTACTTTAAAAAAAGTTAATTAGCATCTACATCATGCCAGCTAACAAAATGAATGGCAAATGTATTACAATTATAAATATAAAAATTGAAACCATATATCTAAGATAATATAGCTAAATAGGTCTCTGATTTTGAGGTATTCATATTTTAGAAGCAATGGAGGAAACCATGAACTAAATTCATAGCATACTTATATAATTTTAAATTTTCCATGTGTAAGAAAAACTTTTAAAGACAAATGAGCAATTGGAATTAAAGATTGAAAGGCGTGAGGCTGTGGATGTAGCTCAGTGGTAGAGTGCTTGCCTAGCACCCTCCAAAAAAAGGATAAACAAGAAACTGGAAGAGTGTAAGAGATCAAGTCTTATTACTACATAAGTTAATTATGCAAATTGATTGGAATAATAAGAATACCCTAATGAATAAAAGGGCAAATAATATGAATGTAAAATTTCAAAAAGGAAAATATCAACTGACTAAGAATTACACAGAAAAAATTTAACCTCCTAATAATCAATGGATTACAATTGTAAAACTAAGGGGAAAGTTTTTCAAGTCCCAAGAGACAGATTTTGAAAAGACATTACTGTTGACAAAGGTTGGAGAGATGGAATTTACATCTAACATAGATTTGGTGACAGAATAAATTTACACAACTCTTCTTGAGGTCATTTTGGCCATATGTGTAAAAAGTTTTTGATCCAACCATTCTATTTTGAACATTTTCTCATTTTCTCTACATAAATTATCTGAGACATAAACAATGATAAATAGCAATAGGAGAATCCAGATTAAATAAATTATAGTTGATTCACTTACCATCCAGCTATTAAAAATCACACTGTTAAAAGAGTATTTCGTGACATTAGAAAATTCTCAGGTTAAAATGTTAAGTGGGAAAAGTCAAATATAAATGGTGTGAGTCTAAACTTACTTATAAATATATTTATCTATACATATACACACAGGCATACATGCTAAGTGAATATAAATTAACAAATCATGTGTCTGAATGATGATAATTATGGCTTTTCCTTATTTTTAATTTCAAAATGTTCATACTGTGCACATATTAATTTGGTATTCAGAGAACTCAACCAAATACACATTCTCTCTCTCTCTCTGTGTCTCTCTCTCTCACGCATATACACATACATACACACATTCACATACTTTTAAATAAGTGACTAGTAACAGAAGAGAGTTCAGCTTAGTCCTGCCCTGCCCTGACCATGTATCTTAGGCAGCTCTCTCTACATCCCTGAAGAAAGGATACCTTAACCCTCTCACCTTCTTCAAAGTAATTAAGATAACTATTTTTATATTGAGAATGTACAAATTGCTCTGGAGTGTAATAAAGATGAATTTGGAATTGTACACATTTGAATCTAAATCCCAGATCAGGCAATTGTGTGTCTTGGGCAATTCCCTTGCACTTAAATAGACTCCCTTTGCAAAATGAGGTTATAAATACCCACCTATAGTATTGTGGTAAGAACAGCACAGTGTACCATTTAAAACACAAACTTGGGAACCATATTGGCTTGGTTTAAATCCTAGCTCTGCTACCACTTGCTATGGAAATATAACCAAGTTATTTAACCTTTATTTGACTGGGCACTGTGTCCATGTCTGCTTTCATTTTCTAATCCTTTCTCCTTCTAACTACCTTGTCTTGTCAAATTTCCAAGTGGAGATTTTGTAACATGAAACTCAACTCACTGTGAATCAAAGACTTGGGCACTAGAACGAGACCCTGGGACTACTAGAAGAAAAAGTAGGCCCAAATCTTCACCATGTTGGCCTAGGATCTGACTTTATTAACAAGTCTCCTAAAGCGCAAGATGTTAAATCAAGAATCAGTAAATGGGTGTGAAAAATGGTGGAATGAAACAGACATCATTACCCTATGTACATGTATGATTACATGAATGGTATGACTCTACATCTTGTACAATCATAAAAATGAAATGATGTACCCCATTTGTGTATAATGAATCAAAATGCAGTCTCTAATATAAAAATGAATAAGTAAAAAAAAGATAACCTGCATTCTCCCTTGATTGTACATTGCTTTCCCAAATAAATCTCTTGTCTGTGCCTTGGGGAAAAAAGAAGAATCAATAAATGGGATGGATTCAAACTAAAAAGCTTCTTCTCAGCAAAAGAAACAATGAATAATGTGAAGAGAGAGCTTACAGATTCAGAAAAAATCTCTACCACGTGCACCTCAGATAAATCATTAATCTCTAGGATATATAAAAAATCAAAAACTTAACATCAAAAAAAATCCAATCAATAAATGGGCTAAGGAACTGAACAGGCACTTCACAGAAGAAGATAAATAATCAATCAATAAACATATGAAAAAATGTTCAATATCTCTAGCAATTAGAGAAATACAAATCAAAACTACTCTAAGATTTCATCTCACTTCAGTTAGAATGGCAATCATCAAGAATACAACAACAACAATAAATGTTGAAGAGGATGTGAAGAGAAAGGTACACTCATCCATTGCTGGTGGGCCTGCAAATTGGTGCAACCACTCTGGAAAGCAGTATGGAGATTCCTCAGAAAACCTGAAATGAAACCACCATTTGACCCAGTTATCCCACTCCTCAGTTTGTACCCAAAGAACTTAAAACCAGCATACTACAGTGATACATCAATGTATATAGCAGCTTAATTCACAATAGCTAAACTATGGAACCAAACTAGATGCCCTTCAACAAATGAATGGATAAAGAAAATGTGGTATATATACATGATGGAATATTACTCAGCTTTAAAGAAGAATACAATTCTGGCATTTGTTGGTAAATGGATGGAGTTAGAGAATATCATGCTAAGTGAAATAAGCCAAGCCCCAAAATCCAAAAGCCAAATGTTTTCTCTGATATTCGGAAGCTAATTCACAATAAGGAGGTGGGAATAGGGAAGAATAGAGTTACTTTATATTAGGTAGAGGGGAGTGAAGAAAGGGGTGGGGTATGGGGGAAGGAATGATAGTAGAGAGAAATAGACATTATTACCTCATGTACACGTATGACTGCATGACCGATGTGATCCTATAATATGTGTAATCAGAAAAATGAGAGATTACACTCCATTTATGTGTGCTCTCTCAAAATGTATAAATGCTCTATATTGTCATATACAACTAATTAGAACACATAAAGTAAAAAATTTAAAAAAAATAGAGCAAATTAGAAGCATGCTTGTTCTTCTCCCCAGTTCCACATACCCCTCCCAATTTAGGCAGCCTGGCAGTATGACATCAACTTGTACTCATACATGTCCACTCTGGCAGTCCAGGGTCCTTTCTCCTGTTCCCACCAACCAGAGAGAGGACTTATGTATACTTCTCCATGAGTTGGTTTGACCTTAGTGATAAGCTATGCTAACCCCTGTGCATAAAATAAGTAAATACCCATATCTTGCTGTCACAGTTTTAGGAACACAAAGACATCTGAGAATTAGTTCAGCCAAACCTCACCTTTCCCTGGGTGTTTCTGTGTTCTGAAGCTGTCTGGTTACCCCTCACACTAAAATAGCTGGTTTCATTCGCCACTCACTCCTTGCCTGCCTCTAAGTGACATTGTTCTTAACAGAATGTCAAATTTAGAATGTCAAATTTCTCCAACACAGGTCAAGACGAGGGCTATTTTGGAAAGTTAGATGCTCCCTCTGACTAGAAATTCTTTTCTTCATTTTGCTAATTCCAATTTGTCTTCTAAGATTGCTGACCTTTTCTAGATATCTTTTTCTGGCTCAATTAAGTGCTCCTCAGCTTCCATCATCAGAACTTACCTTACTGGTAACACTTGGAATAATTCTCTGTCACAACAGGCCATGAGTTTCCTCATGGTGATGGCTTGGTATATAGTAGGTATCTAATCAATGTTTGATGGATGAATGAATGAAAAAAATGGACTTCCCAGAAAGATCAGATACATAACTTAATATAAAGGTAATAGAAAAAGTCTTGGGCACAGGAAAATCCCACAGCTCAGACACTGTCTTGGTCTGTTTCTCCAGGGAGTCGAAGAAGAGTTCTCCATCTTTAAGAACTGAGCATATAGCTCACCTCCTTTGGTAAAGGCATCCAACCATCTCCTTTTATTTTATATTTTATCAGATAAGGAATACATGATTATTGCAGGAGTAAAAAATAAAACAAATAATCCAACCTCTGCTAGCATTTTTAAAATCAAATTCTTCCTGAAACCTGACTGCTAGGAGACATTTTTCACATGGGACTTTTGAGGCAGCATAGAGTAAACAAAACTCTCAATCAGAAGTATACGGAAAATAAGGTAAACAGTTCCACATGTCTAGTTTTCTTTTAGCAACCATCAATAAGTACAACTTACAGACGGTAAATATGTGAGGCACTAAATAATTTTTAAAACCTGTTTCCATGTTAGTGATATTTCTACCACAATATGAAGGTGTTTAATGCCACAGAGCTGTACACTTGAAGATGGTTAATATGGTAAATTTTATGCTATATATATATTTTACCATATATATATATATATATATATATATATGTATTACACACACTCACACACGTGTAATTTCTGGTGATCCTTTGGAATTAGTCTGAATTAAGATAGCAATGCTAATACTCAGTGGCCCAAGAGTAGCCTCTTGGAATGAAGATTTGTGTCCTTGGCCTAAGAGGAAATGAAATGGCCCCTAAGAATATCTATCACAAAGAGTCATCTTCTAACTTTTTTGTTCATATGCCCCCCCAAAAGAATTTAAAAATCTACATACCCATTTAAACACTCCTTGGCTGGCATCTAAAATATTTCATCGCAGGTTTTCAAAGCTCCAAAGAACATAATATTTAACGTATTTTAATTCTACCATCTTAAATCTGTTCGAGATCGTAAGAGGTGGCAATTTGCTGTCACTGTGATTTAATGTGATCATCTATTGAAAAAAATACAGTCAAGCTAATTTTTAACAAATTTTATGACCTTCCTTTTCTCCCTTCAAATTGTATTTCCATTTTACTTCCCTTATAGGATTTTAGCCTAAAGAAATATAATTTTATACTTTAAAATGTTGTATTGATCAGTCTCTCATATCTCTCTGTGACAAAAATGTCTGTAAATGTAAAGATTTTTAAAAATACCACACACTTGTTACCCTAAGTTAAAGACTTTATTTGAATTAAACTATCATTACAATTATGAGTGAAAAATTTATCAAAACCATAGATTATGTTCAAAATTTTGATAAGTAATTCTTGATGCTAAAATTATAATTCAAAATCGTGTCTTCATGAGATGACTGGCTGCTCTTCCTACAAATCGCTTCATGTATCATGAATGAAAATAACCAACCGCTAGAAAAAATGAGAGTCAGCCATAATTTCATTTCCATTTTTCATTTTTATAAATGCTGAGAACTGAGAAACTTTTCCTTGTAAACAAATAGACACAAATGGAAATTTGGTAATAAGGGTGTCACTCAACTTTTTGTACTCCCTCCAAGTTGTATGTCAAAATCATGTAGTGATTTATCATCAAAAATTATTTCTAATCATCCAGCAGCTGACAAGCTAATTAGGTCCGCCTTCAATTTTGTGGAAAGCACTAAACTGGAAAAACTGGCTTTTGGGAAGATTTATTGATTACTGAGTCAAGTTAGCCATCCATTTTCTCAACGCCTACGCTATTTAAATGTGCCCTTGTTTCATCTGGGAGGTTTTTGTAAACCACAGGGTAGGAAGCATCCCAGTGCTGACAAATTCCCTTTATTCTACAAAGTGGGAAAGCTGTACTGTTCTTAGTTCAATCTCAGTAAACGGTTCAGACAGAACCTGAAGAGTTCCACCTTTGGAAAATCGTCATGCTTCCTCAGCAGTGTGTGTCCCTAAGACTGAAGACTGCTGTTCTAAGTCAACTAAGGCACAGGCCACTTAGGTCTGGGAAAGGCACCAAGCACGGTGGTGCACTTCTGTAACCCCATGAGAGGCTGAGGCAGGAGGATTGCAAGCTTGAGGTAACTTAGTGAGACCCTGTCTCAAAATAAAATCAAAAGGGCTGGGGATGTAGCTCCATGGCAAAGCATCCCTGGGTTCAATCCTAATACCACCAAGAAGAGAGAGAGAGAGGAAAAGAGAGGGAGAGAGAGTGTTTGGTAAAGGAGATGAAGAGATTAATTACTGATATAACTTCTGGAATAGAGAAACTCGAGAGAGAGAGAGAGAGAGAGAGAGAGAGAGAGAGAGATTGAGATTGGGAAAGGAGATGAATTACTGATATAACTCTCTGGGATAGAAAAACTCATCAGGATTCTTTGAGAAGCCCCTTCCCCATGGCCACAGGTGACCTGGGTCCATTTGGATGCCTGATTTCTTCTGTCTTGGGTCATCTACAGCCATGCTATGTTTTCTCTACTATTTCATCCATTAATCCTGTAACAACAGGAGTCATTTTTATTATTAAGAAAGATATGATTAGAGATATCATTAAGTTATTTGGGATATCGAACTATAATTATTTCAGTAACAAAACTGGCAATTTTCTGCTTGACTCAGAATTAAAGGAAAGAAGGAACGGAAGGTATGGAGGTATTCCCTGCCAGGGAGAACCAGCCTAGGGTGAGAGGCAGGGAGGATTGATGATAATGATTTACCTGGTAGATTCACCTTTGGCTGTCGTAACATAAAAGGATTCAGGGCTGTTGTTATTGAAAAATTTATTCTTGCCCCCACCTCCACACCATCTATATCTGTTTCCATTCAATTTCCTTCTTAAGAGAAAAATCAATCAACAAGAATTCATATACAATGAACTGTTTGGTTCTGTATCTTTCTACTTCAGATTCTTTTCTTTCTTTTTTTCAGTAAAGATATTTTAATACCATGAAGAGGTATTCTGCACAGAGCCATTATTCTCAATTCTAATTCACTTCAAAAGTACTCGTTTGCCCTAAATTTTACCATACCCTCAAAACTGTCCCCACATTTGCTCTTGAGGAAATCTCACCCTGTGGCTTGAAATACCAAAGATATTTAATGTAAACTTATGTACTTCTCTGCATAGCCCTAATCTTTTTTTCTAAATTTCTAGTATGACTGTATGATTGATGATCAGACAACAAAACCTGAAATCTCACATATGTCTTCAACATCATACACTGGAAACACAATTTTTGTTTATTCCACTCCTCCACCTCCCCCCAAAACTTGGTCTCTTCTCAGGATCCAGTTTCTATAACTGTCACAATACACACTAAGCTAATTCAACCAAAAATCTATCAGTCACCCGTCTTTTCCCATACCCTCAAATGCAAATGAACATTTCAGGCAATGTTGTGAAAGACGATGCCTTCACAACTTTCCACACAGCAACCACTTCTTGCTCACGAGTTAAGCCTCTGGGGATATGTTCCACAGCTTTTTGATAGATTCCCTCTTTCTTGCCTCCCTCTGTCCTTTCCATCCATTCTCTACACAGGAGCCAGAAGAGGGGCACTCTAACCATGGAAAGCGTACCATGTCACCCCCTTGCTTACAATTCTTCATGGTGCCCCATTGCTCTTAAAATACATTCCAAGCTTCTCACCATAGCCCCTAAGAGTCTGTATCAGTGATTTTTAACCTGTGATTAGAATCACCTGGAGAAGCTGAAAATAACAACAAGAGCAGCAGCAACAGTAACAACAACAAAAACCAAACATCAAGGCCTGGGCTCCACCTGAGACTAACCAATCATTATCTCTACAGGTGGAGCAACTTCTGATATGCAGAAATATACCTGACATGATCAGACCTCCCTCCCCTGCTCTGGGGGTTTCTCCAATCACTGTCTCACAACTCAAACATGCTGAGCTACTTCTTTTGTTTGTTTTCTCTTCAGCGTGCTAGATTTGTGACTGCCCCAGGACTCCTGTTTCCTCTTTCTGGAATGCGTTATTTCCCAAACTGCCACATCGACGGGCCCCTTCCTCATTCGGTCTCACCTCAAATATCATATTTTCCAAGAGGGGAGGGTGGCTGAGAAGAAGACAACAGATTTGCACATCTTCAAGTTTATACATGTGAGATCAGAGTCCGCCACTCAGGAGTCCCCTCTTGTATGTGCCAGTCACTAACACCCCACGTCCCGTTCCTGGGGTCAGTAGTTGGCCTTTGATTTCCTTTCCTATGCGTGGAAGACTCTGATACCAGGGTCTCTGCATTTGAGTGTGATGCTTGTGTCCTATAAAAGCAAGCCTGGAATGAAAACTTGGGGAATAAAATCCAGCCACACCCCAAGCCAGTTCCCTGCCACAGGGTATCTTCAGCCCAGAAGAAAGGGTGTGTTTCTCAAATTCAACCACTAGAGGGGGCATTTTTTTTCATTTCTGCAGAGGTACCATCTGTGGTGGCAGTAGTCCTGCAAGTACTATTATTTTTGTTTGTTATCTGTCTTTGTTTTTTTTTTTTTTTTTTTTTTTAAGATGACAACATTGCTCAAAGAGGGGAAGTACCCTGTCCCAATATAAATTCTTCCAGGTAACCAGAAATCTGTTAGTGAGTTGATGAAAGAAGTTCAGAACTTTTCTCATGATCACTTGAAAATAAATCTGCCTCTTGCTTTGGGATGATCCCTGGTTTGTAACCAAAGCCTTCAGGCTACTGGTTGGGTCCACAATTTCTAAGTGAGAGGCATAAAAACCAAAGCACAGAACGGAACATTAATATAGCCTCCAACTCCACAGGGTTCTTTTAAACTACCAGGGTTCCTTCTCCTTTCTTGGAAAGTGAGGGGGTGGACTCCACACCAGGTAAGTTGGGCTCTAATATCTTTGACTTAAGGAAGAGACAGAGAGGCTTTAAAATGGAGCACCTTCTTTACTTTTTCTTCACAGCTGACCAACATCATGTGAATCAAAGCCATCTTGTGAGAAAAGTTCTGCCACATTAAGTCATTCTGGAATCATCTTCAGCTTCGTGAACTATATAAGAAGGTTATTTAGACACTACTGACCTCCCCTTTTAGCAAGCTTGCTGTTGTACTAAAACCCTAACTTGGAGTTGTCCAGGTGTCTTGTCCCCAGGAACATATAGATACACTCATTGATTCTGTATAGAGACACTCAGGTCAACAGCACACAATGACCCCATAGCTTCCAATAAAGAGGACATGTTTTCCAAGTCTTATGCCTGTTGTCTCTCTGGAGGAAATAATGAAAGTTGGAAGAAGGATGGAATTAAAAAATATTTTCTCTAAATCAGTTCAAACTAAGTCATTGCTATATACCATCTGCCCTTCCTCCCCAGGCTGCCCCCTCTACTCCCCCAGACCCTCCCTCAGTAAATGGATTTAACCTCATTTGCTGCTCTCTAGGGAGAATGCATTCAACCACAAGCTTCCCAAGGTGCTTCCTTTCCTGGTACAAAAAACTGAAAATGTCATCGCATTTGCAAATGAACAGAAACCTCCCACTCAAAGAGCATCAGAGCCACTGTGGCTCACTGAAGCAGACGGCAGGAGCCTTCCTCTGGCTGCTGTAACTTTATGTTAGAATAATACACAAATATTCTTTTCATCTAATGATGTCCAGCAAGTTTAACTTTCTTTGCAAAGATAACAACTTTTTACCTCTAACCAGAAGACTGCTCTCTCTTTCTTTGGAAAGGGGCAGAATGGTTCCTATTCACTCCCCACGGGGGGCCCGTCACCTCCAACCTCCAGACATGTCTCCACTTCAGCTTCACCTGAACTGAATAATTCAACTCCACAGGCCACAGTGGGTTGGGTATTCTTGAACTATGGAAGTCTGAATTCTGGAGAGACAGTCTGGCCCCTCCCAGTCCATCTTTTCTGGCCTTCCCACTTATCAAGGAGAGGTGAGCTGAAAACAAAACACTTTCTGACCTTCATGAGTTGCAATGACCCAGGGCTTTGATATATTTTAAAATTTCATATTTAAATCTGATTTAATATTTCCTGAACAAGGGTCTCAAGGTCTGGTAAGACGAGGTATTTGGGTAAGGCAGTGTAGGGTTTTTCCAATTTCCTGGGCACTTGTCTTTCATTTCTTGAGCTTGAATGAACCATCATGGTGCCTAGCTTCATGCTACTGGCTAAATCCAGACTAGTAGTTCATTCTATCATAGAGAGCTCAGTCTGTGTTGCTCGGACATACCACATCACTGCCTTTTACATTCAAACTCACTGGATGAACAGGGTAGAGAGAACTGACTCAGAAAATAAAATTGCCTAGAGTCTTAGTCAGCTCAAGCTGCTATAACAAAATGCCAAGATAGGGGTTTAAACAATTGAAATTTATTTTCTCACAATCTGGGGGATGGAAAGTCCATGATCCAAAATCCAACCTGTCAATTTGGTTCCTGGTAAGGGTTCTCCTTCTGGTTTAGAGACCTACTTCTTGCTGTGTTCTCATATTACTAAGAGAGCTCAGAGTTTGTTCCTTTTCTCATAAGGGGCAACAACCCCATCAGATTAGGGACCCACCGTTATGACCTCACTCAACTTTCACAACTTTCTCACAGGTATTATCTTCAAATACCTTATATTTGGGGTAAAGGCTTTAACATATGAATTTTAAAGGGATATATTTGGTTTATAACATACAGTGAATGGAGAATTCAAGAAAATATGACCTCAGATGCTCTACCTCTGCAGTAATTATAAGAATACTCTTCAAAGGCATCGTTCCTAGACTTCTGCCAACAAAAATATATCTGTGGAGATGCTGACAATACTCATTCAATAACTATCAATAACCACCTACTTTCCTTCATGACACAGATGTTATAGAGACAGACAATTGCAAACAAAAAAATAACGGTCTGTTTGATGTTAAAGATGCATACAGAGTGATGTGCAAATTAATGCCCAGGGACATCAAGTACCCAGCCTAAGAAGGGCCGATGATAGGATGCTTCCCAGAAGAAGTGATCATTGAGTTTGATGGCACAGTTTTTTGGGGTGTGTGGGAGTCTGAGGAGGAAATTCTTCAACCTTCCAATTTTCTCTCAACTAAATAAGTGTTGAGAAGCAAGAAGGCAGTTACTTCTTATTTTCTTCTCAGTCTTATCAAATAATTAGTTGAAGTGTGACACACAAATGAACATAAAGTTGTGTCAGGTCAGTGATATTTTGGTAACACGACATTAGTGATAATGGTATCATAACTCAAATCACGCAAAGAAAAGCAATTGCTTAAAAGTTTGTATTTTTCTTTCTGTTTCTTTTTTAAACCAGATCTCCAAAAGAAATTAATAAGATAAAATTGTTCAAGGTTTAACTCGATCACACTTTGGAATTTAAATTGAACTTGCGTGCCCCACATTCAATTAAAGAGACTTCTCTCCAAACTCTCCTGAAAAGGCATTTCTAAAGGGCTTCAGATATATTTATTCACTTTCTGGAGTTTTGAAGACTGACTCTCAAGTAGAAAATGTCATGAATGTGACTTTAGGTGTGTTTTTAACTTTTTAAAGTTGTCTTGAGAGAGATTTGATATAACTGAGTTTGAAAAACAACAATTAAAAACAAAAACCAGAGGACTGGACCAGGACTTTTTCTCAAAGTAAAAATAAATCATTAAAGGTTAGACGTGTGTCTTTAAGTCCAAGACAAGGAGCAGAGATGCAATACCAGATGGGACCATCATGATAAACTCATCCAAGGCAGGCACCCAAAAAATCAGGTTAGGCTCATAATCCTGCCCTGTTACACTGAGCCCGTTCTTTAGGCAAGACTAACTGCTGCAGTATTACATTTTATTTTATTTTATTTTTTTAAAGTTTTTGTTGCTACTCTCTTTGGTCTCTGAATTTAATTATGAAAGAAACTGGAATAATCTTCTTTAGCAATGTCTTGCCTTTCCTCCATCCCTTGGCTCAGGTCCTATGACTGAGGTTTCATCACTAGCACTACAGGGGCATCAGTCACTGCTTTAAATGATAGCCTGGAACTCTCTTCACCTAGTACTGGTAACACACATGGGGAGTGATAATTCAGTGGCTTGCATGTGTAGAAAATCCTAGGTTAGTGAAGAAGAGGACAAAGTGCCAGCAGCTAGGGTTACCACCTTCTCTCTACCATCAAAGAACAAATTCAAGATCTTGGAATGGAGCAACCTTTCGTCTTCAAGAACCTTCAACATTAGGTCAGAGTCTCCATAAGAACCGTTTACATTACTCTTGTGTGGTTATTTACTTTATATATCTCCTCCTCCTGGAAATCTTCCTAACCACCCAAGAGAGTTCATGCCCCCACGTAACCCTTCAGATTATCATTGCAGCTCTTGTAATGCTTGTAATAATTCATAATTACAGACCCATTTACAGGATTCAACCTCTGTTACATAGCAAGCTGCTTAAAAACCTATATATCCTCATTATTTTTTGGCAAATGCCTAACATAGAGTGGTTGTTTAATAAATATTTACTGATGATTTGATGGATATATACATGGTAAAAAGGTGTTGCTTTGAGGGTTGTAGTCTAACAATGAAAATTTTTAAAAAGTTGTATAGAACTGACTATTCTGCTAATTCTGTCACATTCTGTCAATCTACTACGAGTGGAAAAGGAGGAATCAATAGTATTTTGATTTTAAATGTACCAATAAGTCAAATTCATAGATGCTCAGAATATCAGGGTTGGACTGGTTCTGAACTATTACTTGCCAAAATACTTAATGGGTGAGAAAACAGGGTATCATTCCATTCTGTTCAGTGCAATAAATTTTGTGGGATACTGAGTCTGTGTGAGACCCTCCCACTGTGTGTCTCCTACTGATGTTGCCTGTGAGCATGTTGGGAAGGCTGGGTTGGAGATAATCTAGAAAAGTAATTTTAAGGTTACAGTTGTGAAGGCTTTGAATGTTATACAGAGTGCGGCCCTAAGTTCATAATGAAGATTTTAAACAAGTGAGTGGTAGAATCATATATATGTTCTTGGGCACCCATGATAGCAAGGGAAGAAGGCCAAGGTCAAGGGTGGACATATCTAGTAGGAACTATTCAGTCCTCTATGAGAAACATCAAATGCTTGGTGAGAGTGAAAAGAAAAAAGAACATAGGATTGAGAGCTATTTTAAGGATGAACACATCAGATCATTATATCAAGAAATCATCTAGAAAGATTCCCAAAGAACTCCCATGTTAGTTGTAAAAAAAGGAAAGTAGATATGACAAAAGGGACAGAGTTTAATGCACCAGCAGGGGCTTATGTCAAGTACAGTAAGCATCCAGAACCCTGTACTATGATGTGGAACATGAACATATACTTCCTCAGGTGGCACTTGCAGGTGGTCTCCATCATTGTGTTCAAAGGGCCTGGAAGAAATGACCTGTTTCTATTAGTAATGCCCCAAGCAGGCCAATCAATCAGTACTCAGGCAGTGCCTTGAATTTTGTTAAAAGCTCATGCTGCTTTCCTGATTGAAATGGGGTCAGGTTTATTTTTGTACTTCGCTGCACTTTCCAATGAATTCCTTTCCAATCACTCCAGACCATATATGCCACTGCCAAAGAGCTGACTCTATAAAATTCAGGCAAAAATGTTGCCCTGTAACCCTAAACGAAGCAAAAGTGGAATCAAACTCAAATGCCTCATCTGTTAAGGTCTCTAACAAAGTCCTATGTCACCGGAAGACAAACCGGGGGCTAGAGAGCTCTGGGTCATTACTTCTCACTGAAGGCATGACTCCACCATAGATTAACTCTTTCAAAAACAGGGAATCATAGTGCTAAACTTTCCCGGGCATAAAAGGTAATGCACTGAATAAGTATTTTTCAGACTTCCAAGTGTTGATAAAAATTTGGTAAATGCTCATTATCAGGATGTATTCTGGGTATATTGACTAGTGGAAGCAATCCCAAGGTATGCTAGGAATTAAATAAGAACTAAGCCAGAAGCCAGCTGGAATGTAGAGAAGGGGGCACATTGCTAGGATTCCCAGCTGAGATGGCAATAATTCATCTTCCAGGTCAAGTAAATTGGTAAATAAATAAATAAATAGGATGAGAGAAGTTCAGGGAAGAGATAAAAGAAGGGCACACTTCATGCCAAACTTTATAGAAATAATTATACAAAGTGAAAGAGAAAAAGAATAATATAGAAAATGGCTCAGAAGGGCTCGAGTCCTTCTGAGCATCAGTTGGACAATTGGTTGAAGTAGGGTATAAGAGTTCCTTTCCAATGGACACCAGGGAATCAAAGCCTTTAGAAACCCAGGGTGTCCAAGACAGAAAAAAACCAAGTGTACTAAGGGCTATCATTCAAATGCCTTGAACCTCTCCTGGGTGTAGAACAGCAGACTATCAGAAACTCTTCAGATTTGCACAACAGAAACAACAACAACAACAACAAAGTGTTCACAAAGTGCCCAGCTGCTCCTTCTGGGATCCAAAATTGCAGTAAAGTGGGGCAGTCAGCAGATACTGGATATGCATTGAACTTGGGATGGGCTAGGATAGTGCTGTGATTAAATGGAAAGACCTAAGTCACAAGCACTGAAGTTTTCCCAGCAAGCCTGTGAATGACAGATCTAAGATGAACCCCTTAGCAGCATCCCCAAACCACAAAGTGCTCCAAGAGGGAAAACCTGAAATCTCCCCCCAAACTGTTAATGTATCCAAGGACTCAGAACAGAATCAAGCAGTAAATATAGAACATTTATGGACATGGAGAGAGATGTTATTTCTCCCCCAATAATTTTCAAAGAGAGACCAGGTCATGATAATAGAAAGCTCAAAATTACTGTATGACAGGTCAGCAGCCTGCAGAAACAATCGTCCCTGAATCAGCAGGCACTTCAAGCTGTTGCCTTGGGTTTTAAGATCCTGGTCTCATACTGAAAATGTGAATGAATTGAGGAATGGGATTGTAAGTTTTTCAAGTACTTTGTTGGAGCATTTTCTAAATTATAGATCCAATTTGGTTCTCAAGGAAGTAGTGAGAAAAAAAAATATAAGAAGTGCTTTTAAGTCAGACAAATTTTAATTCAAATCCTGGCTCTACCATTAGCTAGATGGGTAACCTTGCACCGGGAAAGCTGAATAATCATTCAGAGGCTGGGATTTTCACTTGAATACATGCATAACTGTACCACTTGAAGATGCCATGAGAAGATATAAGTATCATGGCTGGCATAGTGCCTGGCACGTGGTAGGTAGTAGAAAATGTTGACTCTCTGCCTCCTCTCTCTCCAGTTTTCAACTATGATCAGTCCCAATCAAATTTAGTTCCTTGTCTTCTCAGAGAACAAAGTAAAAAGAAAGTTGGGAGATAATTGTTAATATCAGGTATTTCACACTGAAAATACACTGGGCATGTAGATTCATTCTCCTTAAAGGAAAGGATTGGACAAGAGTACGCCAAGGGCTTTGTCATCTGGGAATCTCTCCTGAGTAAAGAATTTAAAATATGAGGAAAACTCTATCCATTAAAAAAAATGTTCAACTAACCTTGCTAAGCACCTATTCTGTGCTAGGTACCATTATGGGCACCGGAGACAAATAGATGACTTTCCACCTTCTTGAAGCCTATACATAAGTGGGGAGAACCTATTGTGTTTGGAGAGGTTTACTGCAGCATGATTTCTAATGATAAGAAACTAGAAACAACGTTAGTGTTTAGCAAGAGGGAAACGGTTAAGTAAATTACATACTTCTAATTGCCAGAATATAATGCAGTCATCAAAATGACAGCTAGAGAGTAGACACCATAAATAAGAATTGCTTCTTGGGCTGGGAGTATAGCTTAGTGGTACAGTACTTGCCTATTATGCATGAAGCCCTGGGTTCAAACTAGTAAAACACACACACACACACACACACACACACATAAACACACACACACACACACATACAGAGAGACAAAGAGAGAGAGAATCAATGAAAGAAAAATAATTAATAAATTGATAAATTTAATAAGAGGTTAAGGTTCTTGTTAAGGTTTGACTCCATCTCTGAGCATCTGGGTTTATAAATATGGTTCCTGGTACAGTAAATATTTTTTTTTCTTAATTTATTTTTATTATAAAAAACGGGATACATCTTGTTTCTCTGTTTGTACATGAAGTAGAGGCATACCATTTGTGTAATCATACATGTACATAGGATAATAGTGTTTGATTCATTCTGTTATTTTTTCCTTCCCCCCACCCCTCCCACACCTCTTTTCCCTCTATACAGTCCTTCCTTCCTCTATTCTTGCCCCACTCCCACCACCCATTATGTGTCATCATCCGCTTATCAGCGGGATCATTCGTCCTTTGGTTTTTTGAGATTGGCTTATCTCCAATTTCGTCCATTTGCCTGCAAATACCATAATTTTATTATTCTTTATGGCTGAGTAATATTCCATTGTATAAATATACCACAGTTTCTTTATCCATTCATCGACTGAAGGGCATCTAGGTTGGTTCCACAATCTGGCTATTGTGAATTGAGCAGCTATGAACATTGATGTGGCTGTATCTCTGTAGTATGCTAATTTTAAGTCCTTTGGGAATAGGCCAAGGAGTGGGATAGCTGGGTCAAATGGCGGTTCCATTCCAAGCTTCTAAAGAATCTCCACACTGCTTTCCAGAGTGGCTGCACTAATTTGCAAACCCACCAGCAATGTATGAGTGTATCTTTTCTCCCACATCCTCGCCAACACCTATTGTTGCTTGTGTTCTTGATAATCACCATTCTAATCAGGGTGAGATGGAATCTTAGGGTGGTTTTGATTTGCATTTCTCTTATTACTAAAAATAGTGAACATTTTTTCATATGTTTGTTGATTGCTTGTAGATCTTCTTCTGTGAAGTGTCTATTCATTTCCTTAGCCCATTTGTTGATTGGGTTATTTGTATTCTTGGTGTAGAGTTTTTTGAGTTCTTTATATATTCTGGAAATTAGTGCTCTATCTGAAGTATGAGTAGCAAAGATTTTCTCCCACTCTGTAGGTTCTCTCTTTGCATTGCTGATAGTTTCCTTTGCTGAGAGAAAGCTATTTAGTTTGAATCTATCCCAGTTATTGATTCTTGCTTTTATGTCTTGTGCTATGGGAGACCTGTTAAGGAAGTCATGGTGAAGATTTAGACCTACTTTTTCTTCTATAAGATGAAGGGTCTCTGGTCTGATTTCAAGGTCCTTGATCCATTTTCAGTTGAGTTTTGTGCAGGGTGAGAGATAAGGGTTTAGTTTCATTTGATTGCATATGGATTTCCAGTTTTCCCAGCACCATTTATTGAAGAGTCTATCTTTTCTCCATTGCATATTTTTGGCACCTTTGTCTAGTATAAGAAAATTGTATTTATTTGGGTTTGTGTCCGTGTCCTCTATTCTGTATCTTGATCTACCTGTCTATTTTGGTACCAATACCATGCCATTTTTGTTACTATTGCTTTGTAATATGGTTGAAGTTCTGGTATTGTGATACCCCCTGATTCACTCTTCCTGCTAAGGATTGCTTTAGCTATTCTGGGTTTCTTATTCTTCCAGATGAATTTCATGAGTGCTTGCTCTATTTCTGTGAGGTACATTATTGGAATTTTAATTGGAATTGCATTGAATCTGTATAGTGCTTTTGGTAGTATGGCCATTTTGACAATATTAATTCTGCCTATCCATGAACATGGGAGATCTTTCCATCTTCTAAGGTTTTCTTTAATTTCTTTCTTTAGTGTTCTGTAGTTCTCATTGTAGAGGTCTTTCACCTCTTTTGTGAGATTGATTCCCAAGCATTTTATTTTTTCGATGCTATTGTGAATGGGGTAGTTTTCCTAACTTCTCTTTGTGAAGATTCATCATTTATGAATAAATATGCATTAAATTTATGAGCATTGATCTTATATCCTGCTACTTTACTGAATCCACTTATGAGTTCTAAAAGTTTTCTGGTGGAATTTCCTGGTTCCTCTAAATATAGAATCATGTCATCAGCAAATAGGGGTAGTTTGAGTTCTTCTTTTCCTATTCATATCCCTTTAATTTCTTTGGTCTGTCTAATTGCTCTGGCTAGAGTTTCAAGGACAATATTGAATAGAAGTGTTGAAAGAGGGCATCCCTGCCTTGTCCCGGTTTTTAGGGGGAATGCTTTCAGTTTTTTACCATTTAGAATGATATTGGCCATGAGCTTAGTGTAGATGGCATGTACAATGTTAAGGAATGTTCCTACTGTCCCTAATTTTTCTAGTGTTTTGAGCATGAAGGGATGCTGTATTTTATCAAATGCTTTTTCTGCATCTATCAAAATAATCATGTGATTCTTAACTTTAAGTCTGTTGATATGGTGAATGACATTTATTGATTTCTGGATGTGGAACCAACCTTGCATCCCTGGGATAAAACCCACTTGATCGTGGTGCACTATCTTTTTAATGTTTTTGTATGTGATTTGCTAAAATTTTGTTGAGAATTTTTGCATTGATATTCATTAAGGATATTGGTCTGAAATTTTCTTTCCTCGATGTCTCTGTCTGGTTTAGGTATCAGGGTGATACTGGCTTCATAGAATGAGTTTGGAGGGTTCCCTCCTCTTCTATTTCATGAAATACTTTGAGAAGTATTGGAATGAGCTCTTCTTTAAAGGTTTTGCAGAACTCGGCTGAGAACTCAGCTTTTGATGACTTCTTCTAATTCATTACTTGAAATTGACCTCTTTAAATCGTGTATGTCCTCCTGGTTCAGTTTAGGTAATTCATATGTCTCTAGAAACCTGTTGATGTCTTTGAGATTTTCGGTTTTGTTGGAGTATAGATTTTCAAAATAGCTTCTAATTTTGTTTTGTATTTCACTTGTGTCTGTTGTGATATTTCCTTGTTCATTCCGAATTTTAGTAATTTGAGTTTTCTCTCTCCTTCTCTTTGTTAGTGTGGCTAAGAGTATATCAATTTTGTTTATTTTTTTCAATGAACCAACTATTTATTTTGTCAATTTTTTCTATTGTTTCTTTTGTTTCAATTTCATTGATTTCAGCTCTGATTTAAACTATTTTCTGTCTTCTACTACTTTTGGTGTTGCTCTGTTCTTTTTCTAAGACTTTGAGCTGTAGTGTTAGGTCATTTATTTGTTGATTTTTTCTTCTTTTATTGAATGAGCTCCATGAAATAAATTTTCCTCTAATTAGTGCTTTCATAGTGTCCCAGAGATTTTGATATGATATATCTTTGTTCTCGTTTACCTCTAAGAATTTTTTTTATTTCCCTCCTGATGTCTTCTGTTATCCATTCATAATACAATAGCATATTATTTAAATCTAGGTAGTGGAGTAGTTTCTGTTTTTTATTCTGTCATTTATTTCTAATTTCAATCCATTATGATCTTATAGAATACAAGGTAGTATCTCTATCTTCTTGTATTTGCTAACATTAGCTTTGTGGCATAAAATATGATCTATTTTAGAGAAGGATTCATGTGCTGCTGAGAAGAAAGTGTATTTGCTCTTGGTTGGATGGTATATTATTTATATGTCCATTAAGTCTAAATTATTGAGGGTGTTATTAAGATCTATGGTTTCTTTGTTCAATTTTTGTTTGGAAGATCTATCCAGTTGTGAGAGAGGTGTGTTAAAATCACCCAGTATTATTGTGTTGTGGTTTATTTGATTTCTGGAATTGAGAAGGATTCCTTTGACGTACATGGATGAGCCACTGTTTGGGGCATAGATATTTATGATTGTTACATCTTGCTGATTTATGCTTCCCTTAAGCAGTATGAAATGTCCTTCTTTATCCCTTCTGACTAACTTTGGTTTGAAGTTCACATTATCTGATATGAAGATGGATACTCCGGCTTTTTTGCTGTGTCCATGCACGTGGTTTGTTTTTTCCCACCCTTTCACCTTTAGTCTGTGGGTATATCTTTCTATGAGATGAGTCTCTTGCAGGCAGCATTGTTGGATCTTTCTTTTTAATCCAGTCTGCCAGTCTATGTCTTTTGATTGATGAGTTCAGGTCATTAACATTCAGGATTATAATTGAGATATGATTTCTATTCCTGGTCATTTGGCTCATTTTTGTTTTTTTTGACATGACTTGGTTTCTCCTTTATTTGGCTGTTCCTCCCTTTGCTTATTTGCATCATTGTTTTTCATCTCTTCCTCATGGAATGTTTTGCTAAAAATGTTCTGTAATGCTGGCTTTCTTTTTGTAAATTCTTTTAGCTTTTGTTTATCATGGAAGGATTTTATTTCATCATCAAATCTGAAGGTAAGTTTTGCTGGGTATAAGATTCTTGGTTGGCATCCATTTTCTTTCAGAGCTTGAAAAATATTGTTCCAGGCCCTTCTAGCTTTTAGGGTCTAGTTGAAAAATCTGCTGATATCCTTATTGGTTTCCCCCTGAATGTAATTTGATTTTTTTCTCTTAAAATTCTGTCTTTATTTTGTATGTTAGGTATTTTCATTATAATGTGCCTTGGTGTGGGTCTATTGTAATTTTATATATTTGGAGTCCTATCAGCCTCTTGTATTTGATTTTTCATTTCATTCTTCAGATTTGGGAAATTTTCTGATACTATTTCATTGAATAGATTGTTCACTCCTTTGGTTTGTTTCTCTAAGCCTTCCTCAATCCCAATAATTCTTGAATTTGGCCTTTTCATGATATCCCATAATTCTTGTAGATTCTGTTCATGATTTCTTACCATCTTCTCTGTTTGGTCAACTTCATTTTCAAGATTAAATATATTGTCTTCAATATCTGCAGTTCTGTCTTCCAGTTGTTCTATCCTATTGGTTATGCTTTCTATGGAGTTTTTAATTTGGTTTATTGTTTCCCTCATTTCAAGGATTTCTGGTTTTTTTTTTTCAGTATCTCTAACTCTTTATTGAAATGATCTTTTGTTTCCTGCATTTGCTCTTTTAACTGTTGAGTGGTGCAATCATTCAAAGCCTGCATTTGCTCTTTCATCTCATCATTTGCTTCTCTGATCATTTTAATTATGTACATTCTGAACTCCCTTTCTGTCATTTCTTCTCCCATGCTGTCATTGGACTTTATTGCTGTACCATGTAGGTTTGTTCGGGACATTTTCTTCCCTTGTTTTCTCATATTGCTCAGGTATCTACCCCTCTAGTAGTGAAATGCTGAGATATTGCAGATTTCCTCTATTGTAATCCCTGTAGATTTCCAATAACTCACCTCCTAGCCTTCAGGAATCTGAAGTCTTGGAGGAACTTGATAGTGCAGTGCTCCACAAGGAAGCTGCCTCTCTAGGGGTGGTGGCTTTCAGGTGGAGTATATTCCCTGCTAGTGGGCAGAGGTGCCTCCAGCCAAAGGGGGTCTAGACTGTGGACTGGGGCATGTCTGGTCTGGGCCCCTGTCTCTGGTTCTACTGCCCTGGTGGGAAATCTTTACCCAGCGGGGAAGACTCACCCGGTGGGAAAGTTTCACTGGGCAGCTGTCCTTTGAGAAGTTCCCTTCAGTCCAGAAGTATTGCCTGGGCTGGGCAGCCCTCCTCTGTGACGTTCCCAGGGGTCTGTACCTACCACCTGGGCTGGGGAGCCTGGCCCTGCAAGGGACTCTTTTGCTGAGCGGCCTTCCTCTGCTATAGTCCTTGGGGAGCAGACCTACCACCCAGGCCTGGGACCCTCACTCTGTGTAGAAGCCTCTTGCTGGGCAGTCCTCCTCTACAATGCTCCCGGTTTTCTGGGTTCACCACTCCAGCGGGGGAGTTTCACTGGGCCACTCTACTCCATGAAGTTCCCTGTGTTCCGGGACTACTGCCTCATCCAGGGATCCTCCCCCAGTGGGAGAGACTCACCCGGTGCCTCTGTGTTGGTCCCGAGTCTCTCAATACCTCCTCTTCTTAATTCCTAAGTCCTGTCAAAGGGCCTCCAGTCTCCTGTAGGTGTCTCAGGAAGGAAGCCACCCTTCCCATGATGATGGCCACACCCTCAGGAATAATTCAAAATGCCTGCACCAGCCTCCAAAGTAGCTGGGGAGCCCCAGCGAGGGTGTGCTGAGTCAGCACAGAGGCAAGTGCAGTGTTCCTCAGCAGGCAGGCTTAGCGATGGCGTCCGACCTCGGTGTGGAGGTTGGACAGGCTGGTTTGCCCGCTGCCTTGCTCCACAATGGTGATCGGCCAGGCTTGGGAGTCGGGCGGGCACAGTAAATATTAATTCTTCTTTCATATCATGTATTCCTCACAATACCTAGAGTCAGTTAGTCTAAGTCTCTGTTTCTCATACCCACATAAATCATTTTTTGAGGTGGGGTACCAGGGATTGAACTTAGGGGCACTTAACCACTGAGCCACACCGCCAACCCTATTTTGTATTTTATTTAGAGACAGGGTCTCACTGAGTTGCTTAGTGCCTTGCTTTTTCTGAGGCTAGCTTTGAACTCTGGATCCTCCTGCCTCAGCCTCATAAGCCACTGGGATTCCCCATAAATCATTGTTAATTAATCAACTCCAACAGAGAAGCAGTTGGTTGAAATCAACTTCTATCCACTAAAGGTTTGTGATTCTCCTTTTCTACTATCAGGTATAAATTCTGAGAGTTAATATTACTTCTGCCTTCTCTGTCCATTCACATTGGATTTTATCATTACTAGAATTTATATTCTGTAGAACCCATCTACTATAAGCAGAGCCCAAATGAAATTGAATTACAGGAATGGATTTAATGTCAAGGAGTTGGTAAAACTCAAAATACAAATTGTAAATATTTGTGGAATATGTGATTTGAAAACTACTCATAAATCCAGTTATATTTCCCCCAAGTATGACTTCAGCCTGTGAATAAATGCCTAGCATAGAGCTATATTATCAGGTTTCCCTACATAACCTGATCCATAGAGCAAGCAAAATAGTCAACCAAGACCAAGGACAAGTGATTGCAAAAATAGATTTATTCACTCCCTCTCTCAGTGTCCAGTCTCCTTTACAGTATGAATTTTCAACTCATCTCATGAAAAGGCCTAGTATATTTCCCTATCCTTTGTATCTGGACTGGCTTTATAACTTGCTTTAAATAATGGAATGTAGTAGAAGTTAGTGTGCCAGTCCAAAGCACAAGCCAGGAGTAGCTTGAATGCTTCTGATCCATCTCTTGGAACTGTGATACTTCCATGTGCCTAAGCCGTGGGTAACCAGTAGGAGAAGGAGCTTGTGACCAGTTATCCCCATTGCCCTTGCCATTTGCCAGGATTTACATGCAGTTGAACACAAATGCACAAGACATTCCATCTAAGACCAGAAGAACTGCATGGTTAAGTACAGCATAAACTGCTGACCCACATAATAGTGAGTTAAAGAAACAGTAGTTGTCTTTAGATGGTTTACTATTTAAGGAAAATACTTAGAAACGGATTAGATTTTAAAATGAGCAGATCCTGAGTCCTTCCCAGGTTCATTTGTTGCAAGTGCAGCCAAGAGAATTCTCATTGCCCATTCTGTGATTTTCCTATCCTCATTCTGATCTAATCAGTCTGTGACTGAATCACAAGCTACCTGCTGCAAAACCGGAAAAAGTGCATAGTGCATTCCCCCTGGAAGGGCCATTTCTTGCTTTCCTTGTTGCTCTGGGGAGATGCAGGAGATACATCATTCTGGATAGCTAATTGGAAATAAAATTTTGCAGAAATAAATGTGGTAGGGAGCTTTTATACTTTCCAAGTATTTGTGGAAAGATGAAGAAGTGAATGAGAAATAAATTAGCATCAGTAAAATGAAAAGCAGGTGATTTCATCAACTTTTATACTTATAATTGAGGATTGTTTTTGTCCCTGGGCCAGTGGGTTGTTCTAGCTATCTATAGCTTTCCAAAAAGAAAAAGTAAAAAAAAAAGGCATCATTGTTATCTCACAGTTCCTCCTGTATGTGGGGTAACTGGCTTAGCCAGCTGATGCTCACTGAGGGTCTCATGAAGTTGTAGCCAGATGGTGGCAGGAGGTGGAGTCTCCTTGAAGACTTCCTCACTCACGTGTCTGGGGTTGATGCTGGCTCTCAGCCAGAACACCTGCGAGTTGCCTCTTCATGTGACCCACAGCAGGGACTTGGTACCAGAAGCAAATGTTCTACGATAGATCCAGGCAGAAGCTGTTCTTCATTGCTTCATAAGTCAGAATGTCTGTTGGCTAAAGAAGTCACAGGGGCATAAAGGTATCCCCAGATGCAAGAAAAGGGAACAGAGACTCTACTGCTTCTACCTATGACTATGGAAGGTCACACTTTAAGAGCATGTGGAATACAAGACATTATTATGGCCTTCTTTGGAAAATATATTCTACCAGATGTGCATATAAATAATGGGAAATTGCAAAATTCTAGTCATTTAACTTTTATGAACATGCATCTGGAATCATGCTGGCTAATGATTTAGCTATTAAATACTGTTTGGCCATATTGAAGCAGGTCTTGGATATAATTAGATACTTGAAACTTTATCTGAGTCTTCCTAAATGCATCTTGGCAGTTAATGAGGATTTTTCTGTTGGCTGGATGCCATCCTTCTACATATAACTAAATGGCATTTAATTTAAAATATGAACTTCACCTTAAAATATTAATTAGAATATAGCAGTTTTACAGTTATTAGCTTAGAGCAAGAAAACAGAGTCAACTTGGTCTGCTGATGTTAAGACCCAGGTGTGGGAAAATAGTGAAAATTCAAAAAAATTCATAGACATTTTAAAAAGTGACAAATTATAACAAAGCTATTCCCTCATTCTCTTACTCTGAATTTTAAAAGGTGATCTACTCTATGTCCTTTGTAGGGTCAAGAGAGACAGGGCAGAATGCAAGCCTTCTTGGAGTTGTTTCCAAAATGATGATGACGATGATGATGATGATAATAATAATAATAATAATAATAATAATAAGGTCTATGTAGAGAAATGGGGGAGGAGGGAAGAAATTTGTGATTCTCAAAATTTGTTCAACAAAATTAAAAAATTCTATTTTATTTAGTCCACATGTGTACATGCATATGCATATATTTTGCGGGGGGTACCAAGGATTGAACTTGGGGCACTCGACCACTGAGCCACATCCCCGGCCCTATTTCATATTTTATTTAGAGACAGGGTCTCACTGAGTTGCTTAGCATCTGGTTTTTGCTAAGGCTGGCTTTGAATTTGTGATCCTTCTGCCTCCGCCTCCTGAGCTGCTGGGATTACAGGCATGAACCATGGTGCCCAGCTCTATAGAAATTTTGAAAATCAGATTTTGTATATTCATTGGTAAAATTTTAAATTTTCTGTGCATCTGAATCCCAAAGTTACTTTTCACATCTGAGTTTTAGATACATGCATGTTTGATTTTAATTACACATATTTAAAGAAACTGTTCAACAGAAGCAAGAGGTAAGGTTCTTCTTACCTACACTAGAGGTTTCCCAGATTATGAGGAAAAGAGAAGAGAAAAAGGAAGGTGTGTATAACTCCAGACCAAGGGGACCTCTATTCCTCACACTGATGGAAAATTCAGAGAGGTGTGGAAGAATTTAGAGATTAAGAATTAGTATTCTATGCTGGCAGTGCCCTGGGAGGTTGAGCACACAGCTCATTTTTAGGGAGAACTTGCTACGGTGGGTTTAGTTAAGGAGGCAATGGAAGCATTGAATAAAAGTTTTTGTTGTTTGTATGTTTGTTTTGTTTTTGTCCCAGATCAAACACAGAAACCTGATTAAGACATGAGTCCTGAGCCCAGGGCCTCTCTGGGGCAACTTCATAGGTTTCCAATATAACGTCTTAAAATGTGTATTGCATATGTCATTTTACACCTTTTAAAAAACAGTTTGTCTTGGAGCTATGTAGGTCACTACACACTACCTCTGCTGCATATTCTTTCACAGTGTGGGTATGAAATAGAATATATTTTCTTCTTGATGAACATTTATTTTCCCACATTTTTTTTCTCTTAAAAAAATGTGGCAGTGAATAATCATATGGCAACCTCCCTGTAATCATGTGCATTTAGTCCTTTAAGGTGGGCAAAGACGTGAAATCTAAGAATCACAGGGGATTTTTTTTAATTTCAACGATGTATAATTATCCTATGAAGTGAATACGATCATTAATGTTAATCTGAAAAACCTGAGACAAGTTATTTCCTCATTATTACTTTCTATTATGACTTCAATATATTTTTAAAATTTATGCTGCATTTTTAAAGCAAAGGAAATAGTGTAGAATGTTCAAATATATCTTCCATGAGAACAAGAACGTTGCCACTTTTCTCTTTATGTGATTAGAATGGTGTGTGACACATGATAGAAGAGATTTTTTTTCAGGATTGGTTGAATAGATGATTGAATGATTATAAAGGAGAAATTTACCTTTCTGAAATCTTCATTGAAATGTGAATTTCTGCCCAGGTTGCTGAAAGCTGGAAAGAGTATTTCTCCTATCCTAGCAAACAGAAAGAGCAGATAATCTAAAAATGCACAACTTTTCTTAAACCCACCATAGGACTGAGGTCACAGGTCATCATCAGCCTGAAATCTAAGGAAAGACAAGTGTCTGCAAGGAGAGATAGGGTTCAAGCACTAGCACATCAGTAGGAAAAATAACCAGAAGAACACAGGTAAAGTCAGGTGTGTTGGCACATGCCTGTAATTCCAGCAGCTTGGGAGGTTGAGGCAGGAGGATGACAGGTTCAAAGCTAGTGTCAGCCACTTAGCGAGGCACTAAGCCAACTAGTGAAATTCTGTCTCAAAATTAAAAAAAAAAAAAAATTACAAAGGAACTGGGGATGTGGCTCAGTGGTTAAGTCTCCCTGGATTCAATCCCCAGTACCAAAAAAAGAAAGAAAGAAAGAAAGAAAAAACAAGAACCACACAGTTAAAATTTTAATGAATTACCAAACACATGTGTGGACTTGGGAAAGATTAAGAACATGGTACCCCATGAAGCACAGATAGAAGCAGAGTTCACACCCATTCAAAGGTTCTTTTCCTGAGCCGTTGTTGGTTGCTCACGAAAATAACAGAAGGTAGCTAGGATGAGGAAGCTCCCTTCAGTGATCCAAGCCTGGAGGAGAGGACTCAGCACTGTGAGAAAGGCATGAATCCCCACCGGAAACTTCTCTTCAATGAAAAGGGGCAAGCCCTGTTACCCTCAAGACCCTTCTTCCAATGGGGTTAGAAGAAGGAAAAATTTTGAAAGCAAACAACAAAACCACCCCCCTAATATCTATCTTTGGAAAAGGTATCCTGGGACAGGATCATTAGCAGTCTCTCACTACTGAGTGGGGCGTGATTCCTGCCAACAGCCCACTTCTGAGAACCAGGAATCTGGTCTGCTTTGACTGAGGCTGGACTGACAATTGAGAACCATTTCTCCCCAAACAGATTAGCAATTACAGGTAACATGCAAAAGCCATCCTTCACTGGGGAGAGGAAAGACCATGCAGGGGATCCTCTTTGAGGGAGAGATGGAAGGGAAAAATGAAGGCTGAGGACGAAGGAGAAAGAAAACCCTCAGGCACACCAACCTCTGCTAGCTATAAGATAAGGCTAGGGGGATTTGAAGCCAGTGGTGACCATAGCAACAACACTGAAACCCAGACCAACTTCTACCTAGGAAGGACTTCCCTCTCCACACTAAATGCATAGCAACGGAGGAGGCATGCGCAGGTATCAATACTCTGTCCTTCAGAGCCTACTGTCCCACACATGGTGGCTATCATTCAGGTAGAAACTACGAAACACATTACAAAGAAAAATGTAATCCACTGTTAAGAGACACACTGATCAAAGTACCAGACTGAGAGATGACCCAATATTAGGACTATTCATTAGAAAAGGGATTGAAAATAACAATTGACTGATATTTTAAGGACTCTAATGGAAGAGATGGACAATGTGCATGAGTAAGGCATTTCGACAGAGGGATAGAAACTATGAGTCAAATAGAAATTTTATAAATAAAAACCACCATCACAGACAGGAGGAATGGCTTTGATGATGTCATGTACTGACTTGATGCTGAACTTGAAGATAGATCAATAGAAACGACTCAAACTGAACACACACAGAGGAAAAAAAAATAGATAAAAGAGAATTCTTCATTTAAAAATGGTCATCAAAATTGGTGACAAGCCTATTTTACTCTACTTCATTTGAACTTTTTTTTAAAAAAAGCTCACTTATATAATATTTAAGATATTTTAGGTAAAATTATTTCATGTGTCATTTGTGAAATTAGAAGAAAACAGTAAAGAAATCTTCTGGGAAGAAACTGATTGAATCAACTTAGTATTGAGTTTCCTAGAATCCAGAATAAGAAAGAAACATGATAATTTGCCAGTGTGAAATATGAAATTGCAGGGAATAAATTTCTTTTTTGCCTAATGTTTTCAGATTAGTGGAGGGCAGGGCACTATCATTAAAGTGTGTAATTTTTTTCTAGAAGGAAAGATGTTTCCTCCAGAAAAAAATGAATTTCTTCATTCTGAACGGACAGAACTTGAATCTTGGGTAAAAGTAAAAGTAACTTGTAATCTTTCCAGTGGTGCAAATCATCTTTCCAGAGAGTGTATGCATGTACCCATGTGCACGCATGTGCATGTGTGTGAGGGGGGCGGTTAATATGCTAGGTTACAGAGCAAAGGGAGACTAAAGTTGAAGGAGGAATTTATGCTGCTAATCACTTAATGTTTCAATAGGGAAATTATTTTGGATCATCTTGGTGGCCCAAAGCAATTACAAGGATCCTAAAAAGTAGAGGAGGGAGGAAGAAGAGTAGGTCAGAGTACTTTGCTCCAACTCAACATTAGGAGAAGGAAGCCATGAACGCAGTATGCAGGAAGCGCCCCCTGACTCCCGAAGCTGGAAAAGATTAGGAAATGGAGTTTTCCTTAGATCTTCCAGAGTGGACACCGCTCTGCTAACACCCTCATTCCACCCAGTGAGACTTGAATCACACATATAATGTACAGAATGTAAAATAATCCATTTGCGTTATTGCAGATTTTGGGGAATTTGTTATAATAGCAGGAGAAAATAAATATATCCTCTCCCCTCATCCACAGAGCTTCAATAAATACCTAGAGAAAGGTGAGGGTTTCTGTATAAAGGGTCAAATCACAACTGTGTGGTACAAAAATCAGATAGGATTGAAATTAAAATACACTAGGGCTAACGAAAATCCAATAAAACATGTGCTAATAAGAAATCAGATGTGGCCAAATAAATCATAAGCTACAATGTTTACTTATACAAGTGAGAACAGGCCATATCACCTGATAGATTAGAATAGAGATTCGCAGACCCTAATACAAAAAGGCAAGAAACAACTTCAATTGGACCATTCTGAAAAAACAAACAGTTTCTTAAGGGTCATCAAATAATTATCTTCTTGGTCTAATGAATCAAGATTTTAGATTTCATTCTTTCATTGCCCTACGATCATCATCCTGTCTAATGTGAGTGTACACACACACACACACACACGCACACACACACATGCACGCACACACACACATTGAAAAGGAGTCATGGGAACAGGGAGAAGACAGTGGAGAAGAAGGAGGAAGTGAAGAAGGGGAGGAGTAAGAGGAGGAGAAGGAGAGACAGGGTGACAAGGTAAAAATACATAAAGATGTTACTACGTTAGAGGTGAGACCTGAAACCATAAAACTCTTAGGAGAAGACTGAAGAAAAGTTTCTTGGCAATGGATATTTTTTTGGATACAACAACAAAAACATAGGTAGTAAAAGCGAAAATAAGTAAGAGGGACTATCTAAAACCAAAAGGCTTCTGCACAACAAAGGCAGTTAATAAAATTAAAGGATGGTGCATAATGGACCAAATGGAACAAAATAGTTGTAAACCACTTATCTGAGAAGGGGTTAGTACCCAAAATACACAAGGAACTCTTAACTCATGTAACTCAAGAGCAAAGCAAAAAACCAGAACAGAACAAAATCTGACTGAGACATGGCAATGGACATTTTTACAGAAAAGATATAAGACTGATCAAAAGACATCTGAAAATGCACTCAATGTCACAATCTTCAGGAAAATGCAAATCAGAATCCCAAGAAGATAGCCATATACCTGTTAGCATGGCCATTAGCAAAAAACAAAACAAGCAAAAAACAGAAGCCAGCAAGTGCTGAAGAGGATGTGGAGACAAGAGAACCCTTATACATGGTGGGTGGGAACATAAGTGGGCTCAGCCTTCATGGAAAACAGGATGGAGGTTCCTCAAAAGACTAGATGTACCATGAGTCAGCAAGCCCACCACTGGGTGGCATCCAAAGGAACTGAAATCAGCATCTGGTGGAGAAATATGCATTTTCATGTTTATTGCAGCATTACTCACCATAACCCAGACTTGGAAACAACCTCAACATACATCCAATGAATGGGAAAAGTAAAAGTGGGGTGTGTTTGCTTATGTACATATGTCAGAGAAAGACAAATACTGTATGACCTCACTTACATGTGGAATCTAAAAGAGTCGCGTTCATAGAAGCAGAGAGTGGAATGCTGGTGGCCAGGGGCTAGGAGGAGGAGACAGGGAGAGGTGTCCCTAAAGGGCATAAAATTCCAGTCACATAAGATAAGTAGACAGCATGGTAGCACAGCACCTGTAACTAGCAACACTATCTTGTGTACTTAAAACTTGGTAAAAGGGTAGCTCTTAGGCTGAGTATTCTTATGGCAAACACAAAAATTAATCATAATAAAGGAGGTGGGAGGGACCTGGGAGGTGATGGATATTCATGACCCTGATGGTGGTGATGGTCTCACAGGTTGTATGCTTTTGCCCAAACTCATCAAGCAGTATACATTAAACATATGCAGCTTTTTGTATGTAAATCATACCTTAATACAGTGGAGTAAAGTCTATAACAAGATGATCAGACCTGGAAATAAATTAAATATGTTGGGCTGGAACACTGGCACGGAAAGAGAAATAACAGGAGACAACTCAATGATGGGCTCATGTCCAGCTGGAGGATCTCCTAGGACAGACTGGACTGGCTACTGTCCATTCCAAACTGTTCCCCAGAAGTCCACTTTTCCATGTTTTCTTTCTGTCCCAATGCTGCCTCTAATTCTTTCTCTGAGAGTGTTTTTCAAATTAGCCTTTATATAAAAGTTCTTAGTCCTCTGAGTGTCCCAGAGGGAGGTTATTATGTAGATTTTCTCGAGTTAACAATTACTATAGAGAATCAAATGCACACATTCCGAAATAAAGAGGACACCATTCCAAAATAAAGAGGACAAGGGATGCCTGAGGTCATGTCAGCACTGTGTTAAAAAGCTTAGATATTAAATGTATCGTCTCATTGAATCCCCTCATTTTTTATATGGTAGATGTAAGTTTCCAGGTCAGAAAACTGAGTCTCAAGGAGGTTAAGCATCTTGATCAAGGTCACACAGCTATCAGTTGGCAAAAGTAGAGACCTGGTTTTACAGAAGGCTGTGTTGAAGGGTGCTTGATATTCAGGTATGGGAGAGTGAGCTGTCTAAGAAGGAAGTCT
The DNA here is from genome assembly GCF_902686455.1 of Sciurus vulgaris. Lineage (NCBI taxonomy): Eukaryota > Metazoa > Chordata > Mammalia > Rodentia > Sciuridae > Sciurus > Sciurus vulgaris. The sequence continues at coordinate 119,415,266 of NC_136470.1, forward strand.
GGAAATCAATAGCGCTCACTAGGAATTTCAGTGTGCTGCCTGCCTGGTCATCTTTGGGGCTATAAAGAACAGATGAGAGCATTTTATTCCTCTGCCCTTGCAGTCTAAATCATCTAGGACCACAGTCAGAATCCAGCGTTTGTGGTTCCCTGAGAGGAAATAAACAAGATAGAAATTAAACTGGCCAAATTGAAAGGAAAAAACCATGAAGTTTGGGGAGTACAGTTCTATTAAAAGAATCAATAAAGTTATAAATATTAAGATGAAAGCAAAGAGATTTAATGTGGAGAGGGGAGCGGAGGTGCAAAACAAATACTCAGGAAGGGGGGAAAAAGTCAAAGATAAATATTTAGCTTGTATTTGCTTAATGCAAAGCAAGGTGAATCTCCAGTCAAGGTAGAAATCTGTGCTCAGGGACAAAAACGAAGATAACAGAGCCTGCTGTTTTGTCAATTGGCCCAAAGCACACTTTCCACCTCTTCAGATAGAAACAGAAGAATCTGAGCTTTTCTAAGCTCTGCCCTGAGACCAACAGCCCAGGTGAAAAATATCAAATGTCATGGGCATGTGTGCCTGAGAATATGCACCATCTTTGATTCATTCTATCCTACAACACACATTGAGCACTTACTGAGTTCCAAGCACCACTGGCACCACTAGTAACCTCCAGGATTGTATCATACAGCTCTTGCCCTAGAAGAGCTCAGAGGCCAGGAAAAGCAGACAAGTATTGAGAGCATTTTCAGCACTTGCGAATCCAATGGATATGATATAGATACAGTAGTATCTGAACCTATGATGTGATCTATTCAAAATAGGCACTTTATTGCAGAAGAGTCTTTATTGCTGAAATTCTTCCCAAAGAGGAAACCATTTGAGCTGGATATGGAAAGATACATGGGAGTTCACCAGAGAGAATAAAAGAGAGAATAAATATTTTAGGCAGTAATTTCACATCTGAGACTATACACTACAAAGGTAGTTTTTAGAATAAATGCAAATGAATATTTAGAGCAAATTCATTTTAAGGAAATCTGGAAGTAATCTGCATGTTTGACCACTGAAAGAGTTTTAAAATTTTCTTTATGTTGATTCAATTGTCTATTTAGTTATACATGGTCATTTCATGTCATTTAACCCAATAGAATTTCAACCTAATGAAATTTCTTTCAATGAAAATAGGAGAAAATCTGTGAAAAATATGTAGAACTGGAGAAAAGAAGCCATTAAATAATGGGAACCAAAATTTAAAAAGCAAAAGTTCCATGTATGATATAAATTCAAACATGTAAAATATGTTTCCAAATTTATAAAGATTAAAAAGAAAGGAGAGATGAAAGTGGTTACAATGGAATAGCAGATGCAATGAGAATATTAATATAGATTCAAAAAAATAAATATAATGCACACAGGTATATAAACATGCATGTAGAGTACATGAGACAAGGAGATACTATGGTAAAAAAATTTAAAAAGTGGCTTATTGGGTTATCTAATATATCCCATTGTATCTAAGTATGAAAGAAATATTTCATTTCTCCAGGGGGAAGAGAAATTTATCAGTCCTATTCCTAAAGAGAATTATCAAACAGTGGCACTTGAAGGAAGTATTTGTATGCTGGGAAGCACTGGGTTCTGGCATGAGAACTCTCAGAACACATATTTCTGCTGCTGTCACACTATCTGAGTCTAAGATGTGATGTGCTTAATTACACCTGACATAACATGGCATTGAAAATCTTGTGGTGGGAATACGGGGACACTTAAATTTTTCTGTTATCTTGGATCTCCGTGTCTTTGGCGAAAGCTTCTAAGTGTGCTACCTCTTCTGGGCTGATTTCTGTCTGACTGATAAATGGCAAGTGTTTAGGTCAAGGTACCAACTTGATATGCCCCTGTATCCAGTGATCTGCAGTGTTCGTACACCCCAAACTGTATTATAACCATCTGCCGCACGTACCGGAGATTCCTCTATACAAGGGTATATGCTGGAGTTGTAGGGTACACCAGGTATCCTCCATCAGTGAGACAGACAAGGCTATTCCTCAAAAACAAACAGATCCCCAATCTCAAAGGCTCAAAATGCCTAGAGTACATTCTTGTTCTTGTTACATGGACAACATGGCGGGTGAGAGGGTCTCAAGGAAATCAGACTAACAGAGTGGCCATTATCTCAAACATTAACAGCTACTGTTCAGAGGAAAAGACAGCACTCTGGACAGCACTCTGGATAGTGTTTCCCAGATCTGGTAGTAATTCATCAGCCAGAGTTCATCTGCCAGAGTTACAGTCACAAAGCCCACCAATAATAGGGCCCAGGAAATGCAGTTCTACTGTGTTTCTAGTAGGTAGAGAACTGGAAATAATTGACAAACATCATTAACGACTTCTACATGATTCTTTCTTTCTGCACTGTTTATTTTTAACTGAGGCATGAAATACTGAGATGAGATTTTTAGCAATGCCTTCAAATGTCATCTCAGCGAGACAATCTGCCAGAGCACAGGGCATCAACAATCAAGAGGAGGTCTAAAGAAGAGCAACACAATTTTAAGAGACTGGTGGGTCTTGTGGATAAAGAAAGATTAGAAGAATTAAATATGTATCGTTTGGCTGAGCAGACCCAGTTGGGAGCCACGGTGGGTGGCAGAGGTGGACATAGTTGCAATCTAAAAATATCCATAAGATATAAAGATCTGAAGGAAGAATTATTTAGCATGAAAATCAGAAAGTAACCACAGATATTCTAGAGAAAGATATGAGGTATTAGGCTCTGGGATCATGAAACTGGACAAACTGATAACATTGTAAATAAAATGAGAATTTCATGGAGAATGTGGTGGGTGGCAGGGCCCAAAGGCTGAGAACTGGCAAAGGGGTCGACTTCAGGGATGCAGATGAAGAGCCCCTGGGATAAACCAGATCTCCTGAGTTCATGCTGGAGAATCATGTTTGCTAGCCAGAGTCCGGCTTGAGGAAGCAGGACAGAAGCGAATACATCTTCTTGATGATATTTCTTAGAGCTTAGTGCAAGTGAAATTTAATTAAACCATGGAACACTGAATAATGAGCTCTCCTTCTCTTCCATTATGGGAAGATTTCAGTACCTATCTGTAGAGAATACCTGGAGTATGTTTGGAAAAAGTTCCTAAAATTCAGCATAATTACAGTTACTTAAGGTGCTTCCATAGGTATTTTAATAGTTTTTCAAACTTAGAGCCATAGTTTTTAATATTCCAGGACTAACCTGGATACTTAGGTACTGACAGATTTTCTTAGACCTTCATACCAACATGGACACTTCAGAGGTAGCAGAATTTAGGTCTGTCTTCTCTTTCCTGCAGTTATTTCCCTTTTTGACAGCATTACTCTCACATCTGAGGTTTGCCTGATTCATTTGGAAACATTTTAAACTGAAATTTCTTTGGAAGTTATTAGTACGAGGAGAGTTGTCATTTACTGTTTTTCCTCACCTATTTTAGAAACAGGAAACATGAGGTTCTTTTTCTTTCAGATGAAAACAAGATGCTTTCAGAGTCAATAGAGTCTAATCCCCATCCCCTTGTGGAATCAACTCTCTTCTGAAGAAGATACAACTAAACTGACATGAAATTTTCTGGTCTTTGGATTTCTAGATGAAGAGGAACTCTGCACAAAGAAGTCAGCAAGGACAGACCCAACATCCTGAGCATTGCCAGGCATGTGCTCAGAGCCAGAGGGAGTGACTTGCATTATGTAATTTTTAAATTATCGATCCCTTCATCCACACTATTTTCCAAGAAGAACTTTACCTTCCTAATACCAATACCCTATACTCTCAGCCCACCTCATACCAGCCTCATGACCAGAGGTTGATGGTTAAATTCTTTTTTCAAATCCAGTGTATGGAGGTATAATTTATATATAGCAAACTGCACCCTTTAAAGTGCATTGTTTAATGGGTTTGGGTAAGTGTGTATACCTAAGTAGTCACTACCCAAAGCAGATAAAGAACAGTTTCACCCTTTCTTTAGGAAGAAGTCTTTCTGCCGATTGGAAATACTTACATTTGCCTAATGTGGGAGGAAAGGGCATTGTCAGTCAAAATCAGCAATGTCAGGAAGGGGGAAGGATGTGAGGGGTTATTTTTACTGGAACTGTATCTCACTGCATCTGAATAGGTTATAAGGCCTGTGGGAAAAAAGAAGTCAAGCAGGGTTGGGGGTGGGTGGATCAGGAATGTGGCCATGGAGGTGGTCATCATTTGCAGTTTGCAGAATTAAATGAATAGTTGTAGCAGGTTTCATTAAGGAAGGTAGACTTGAAAGAGAAGAGGGAGTTACCGGAGTTGTCCTGGGTGGGTGCAGGGGCAGAGTTTAAGGAAAAGGAAACAGTCAACAGCAAAGGCCCTGAGGCAGAAATGTGCCTGGTATATTCAGGAACCAGTAAGGAAGCCCATGTGGATGGATCTCAGTGAAGGCAAAGAGGAGAAAAGAACAGAGAAGTTATGGAGGCGCCAAACCATGTTGGGTCAACCCTGCTGCTGAGGGACTCTGGTGAGCAGTGTGTGTGAGCGAGCCTAGGGCCAATTTTCCAGGAAAAAGTGGGAGGTATGTATCAGTCTTGGTTCAAGATCCAAAACAAGGGAGCAAAAAGAGCCAGCAGAGAATGAATGACGGAAGAGGGGGGCCCGAAGAGCACAGAAGTTCCAGCAAAGCTAGGAGACATAAAATGGTGTTGCTGATGTTTGCATTAGAAGTTAAAGAAAGAAACACTCCCTGGTCACTGAAAAGGGATGCAGAAAGGTCCCTTCTCACATAAGAAGCATTTTTACCACATACCCTAGAAGAATATAAATAAAAGAAACACCACCTACCCACATCTGAAAGGTTGCCAACTCCTGCTTTGTAAAAATCCCAGGATCTCTTCAGCAAGGGGTTACATTCTAATCTTAAAATGCACAATATCCGTGTACACAATTGCAACCACTTAGGTCTCCTAAGCCTTTGAGCCACAACTCCATTTTCAAATGAATACCCCAAGTCCACTTAAAAAAAAAAAAAAACAAAAACAAAAAACCAGACATCAGATGAGTGAATCAAAAGGCAAAAAGCTCTCAATGCCATGCTGTCAGTGTCAAGAAATTGATTTCTTTTCAGTGAAACATGATTTTGCATTATTAGTTGAATATATTAAAATGCCCCAGGATTTATGTTCTTTCCCCAACACGGGCTTAGGTAACTCCCATTAGTAGCAGCAGGAATGGGAACAGCCCACACAGGGAAAAAAAAATAGAAACTTCACAGGGTAAGGCTCCAATAAGCAGCAGACACCCAACAGAGGTCATCTGTGGACACTATGAGTTATGCTGGCCTGAGCCTTAGTTTCTCTATCTGGCAACTGTGTGTGAATTCTTGTGCTCTTCCATCCACAAAACATAGGACAGGGACCAGTTAAGGCTCATACTAATAGTTTCAAATGCACCGATCACATATATGTGCCCCGTGGTAGTCTAAGTTCTCACTACTCAAAGTGAGGCCAGCAGCATCCACATCACCTGGGAACCTGTTAGAAATGCAGAACCTCGGGCGCTCTATGACTCACCTGTTGAATCAGAGCCTATATTTTAACAAGACCTCTCTGTCTTCTACACTAAAGTCTGAGAAAAGCAGCACCTGGCTAAATTTATTTAAAACCCAATTTAACATTTGCAGCAACTCTACGTGATAGATAATCTCAACCCCATTTTACTGATTAACCTGTTGAGACTGAACCCACAATTCAAGTAATTGGCAAAACTAGGTTCAGACTCAGAAATACGCGATTCCAAGAAACACGTGCTCTTGCGGTCATACGTCATGACCACATAATACATGTAACCAAGAGAACCAGGCTGAGAGAGAAAACGGGAGAAATATTTGTACTTTACCTCCCCATCATCCTCAAAATAAAAGAGGCCACCATTAGCATGGAGGAAAAGCCATTTACATGTATAAGAACACAGAGATCTCAACACAGGCCAGATCTAGTAGAAGGAATTAAAACTGAAGAGGAAAAGTCAGTGTTCTGAAGACCACAAACCAGGACCCTTCTCCAATGTGTCCTGTACAGTAAAAAACCTTGTGTACACACACACACACACACACACACACACACGCACTTTCCTTAAAACCAAACCCTGCTTGGCATGAATATGTATAATTAGATGTTCCTTGGAAGTGAGAAGTAGTAATTAATTCAGTGTTAAACATCACAATCTATTACTTGAACTCCATGGCAACCATGGTTGCCAATAGAGAGAAAACAAAAATTTTGGAGCCTATTTTTAAATAATTACATTGAAATTTTTGAAAATGTGTATAAGCTGACACTTTCTATTTTTAGGCTAAAACAATAGGCATTGGCTCAGGGAGTAGAGAAGGATGCTAAGAAATAAAGACAAAAGGAAAGGAAATTTCATCTGTAACAATCCAAGTAGTTAGGTGGACAGTAGGATTCTGACCCTTCCCCAAAGCACAGAACCCAGCTGCTCACTCTGGGAGAGAACATTGTTTTTTAAGGCCAAAAAAAAAGTATATTAATAATCTCTTGAGAGACTTGGTCTTTGCAACCAAACTGGACTGGATCTGAGTCCCAGCTCTGTTTACTTAGACAATTTTCTTGATCCCTGAGTCTCAGCTACTCCGTCTGTTACAATAGGGGGAAAATAGAAACCTCATAAAGTTCTAAAAAAGAGTCAATGTGAAATGCTCAATATGGGATGCTGTTGCTTGGGTTCCCCTGGAAGCAGATTCTGACTTTAGCATCTGGGGCCTTAATATCTGTGGAAGGGAAGAGAAGGGAAGGAAGCAGGACCCGGCTGAAGGAGAAGTCACACAGAGATAAGGACTCCACAACAGCCTTGGCGGTCCTGGGGGAAGCTCTGGAGCTAATATGGCTTGAGAGCTGCTTGACAGTGGACTGAAGTGGCCAGGACATTTACCCCACCTGTCAGTCAATACATGTGGGCTGCCCATGGAAGGACATGACCCGGTGCCAGGGGGCTACCTGTAGCTGAGGCAATCAATCCCCGAAGGGCTGCCAGTTGACAGGGTTCTCAACTGCTGGGCCACACGTCCTTTGAAATGCTGCATCGCTCTATCCATCACATACAATTCAAATAATGTTTGCCTTATTTTCTTTAGGTATTTAGTCCTTACAAACATTTCTTACTAGTAAAGATTCTGGTATCCAGAAAAATCCCATTATGGTTCTAGGCTCTGAAGTCCACACCGATTTAAGCTTCCCAGAAATTCTGAGGTAGTGTTTATTTCGATTTGACAATTGAAAAAAATAAATGCAGAAAGTAAGTAGAAATAGCCAGTTGTGGCCAGCAGTCGAGGGTGGAAGGACATTATATTGGACAGGTTTTCAATGTACCTCTTGCCACACCATGCCTGTGTTTGTCCAACATCAACTCAATCTATCAACAATCCAGCAACAGGGGTCTTGGGGACTGTGTTCCCTTTCTTCCCATTTGTTGGGAAAGGTGACTCATATTTTGCCAACTCACTTAACCTTTATGTCACAATGTTCTCACATTTTAAAGTGTAATCAACCCATGTCTCGCCCCCAACCCTGCAGAGAACTGCAGGAGGAGGAGGAGGGAGGATTACTGGATCTTCAGAGTCCCTTTTGTCTTGAGAATTCCCCTCTGATAGTGTAAGACATTAATTGATGGGGTGTAATATACTCTGAGACCAGCTTAGAATCAAGATCTAGATCAGTTATGGTCTCTGGGTTATAAGCAATAGAAACCAGATTTGCCTAATCTGCACCAAAGGGCATTTGTGTGAATTTAGGGAATCCATGGAAGGCCAGAGGACTGGGTTGGGGAACTGGCAGAACCACACATCCCCAGAGAGCCAGCAAACAAGAAGCCAGCCATTTCTTTTTGGGGAGAGATCTGGACAGATGTCCATTCTGTGGATGAAGGCAGAGTAATGAATGACTCCCAAATACCCCCTCCCTCTCCATCCTCCAGAGAGGACAGAAGAGCCTGATCCTGCAGGTTTCCATGGTAGATAAGGGCACATGGAATTTTTCTCTCACTCTGGCTTCACAGACTAGGGGAGAGTTCATTTCATAAAAGGAAATGGAGATGTGTTAGGGAGGAGAATGCAGCTGTGCACTACCATGAACACTTCCACACTTACAGCCACAGCTTGCTTATTCATGTTTTTTTAATAATTTCATTGTTTCATTTTTTATTTGTTCTAGTTAGTTTTACATGACAGTAGAATGCACTTTGACACATCATACATAAATGGAGTATAATTTCTCATTCTTCTGGGTGTACGTGATATAGAATCATACCAGTCATGTAGTCATATATGGGGTATTAATGTCTGGTTCCTTTTACTTTTCTTCCTACCACCATATCCCCTCCCCTCCTTTCATTCCCCTCTACCTAATCTAAAGTAAATCTATTTTTTTCCCCTTATTGTGAAATTAGCACCTGCATATCAGAGAAAACATTCAGTCTTTGGTTTTTGGGGATTGGCTTATTTCACTTAGCATGATATTCTCCATCTCCATCCATTTACCAGCAAATGCCATAATTTCATTCCTCTTTATGGCTGAGTAATAGTCCATTGTGTATATATATACCACTCTTCTTTATCCATTCATCTGTTGAAGGGCACCTAGGTTGGTTCCATAGGTTAGTTACTGTGAGTTGAGTTACTATAAACATTGATATGACTGTGTCACTGTAGTATGCAGAGTTTAAGTCCTTTGGTATAGACCAAGTCAAATGGTGGTTTCATTCCACATTTCTGAGGAATCTCCATACCACTTTCCATAATGGTTGCAACAATTTGCAGTCCAACCAACAAAGTATGAGTGTACCTTTTCCCCTACATCCTGGCCAACACCTATTGTTGCTTGTATTCTTGATATTTGCAATTCTGACTGAAGAAATATGATTGATCAACAAATATATGAAAAAATGTTCAACATCTTTAACAATTAGAGAAATGCAAACCAAAACTACTCTAAGATTTCAGCTCATTTACTTTTATGCTCACAAACCAAATCAGCTTATGTTTTGCATTCCTATGCTGCTCAAATCCTTTCAGAACCCCACTTTTTACCAGAACTTTATGTTTCCTCCAAGGTTCTTATGCCTCCCATTTATATTTGATAGGCAGATTCCTCTGGAAAATTGGAAAACGTGATACAATCCTGAACATCTCTTTAAGGGATTGCCTATTTCTCATTATCATAACAATGTGATGTTAAATACCACTTCCAGGAAGTAAGAAGAACTTGGTCAATATTCCAGTACCATGGGAAAATTAATATTTTACTTGTACTCCTAATATCTCAGATAGGGGAAGCAAATTAATTCTAAACTTTAATAAATTTAGAGAAACTGGATTTACCAGTCAATGGAGTTCAGGCATGAGCCAGCAATGTGGAATAAAGCTTTTCTTTCAAGTTCTAAAGCAAATTACTTAGATTTTTAATCTCTAGACAGACTATAACAAAAGGTATTTGGTTATACCTTCATGGGAGTCATTCCTGAGTCTCTCTGTAGGTTTCAAAATTTGGAATTTGGTTCTTCACACACACACACACACACACACACACACACACAATTCCCCAAGAGGCTTTTTATTTTGTCTGTAAGGTGGTTGGCCTGATCCTTGGAACATCAGAGACCACTGACTATAACCCAGCCTTAGCTCAGATAGATCACTTTCCAAAGTGATGAATGAATAACAGAAAATAATCATTTTCTCCCTTTTCTCTTTAAATATCCACTCCTCTCCATATCCTGGGTAATTCAGAATTCATTAACCAGGAGGAGAGAATTTGACCATGAGTTTGCTGTTGAGTTATCAAAATCGATGTCCTTGTCTGCTTTGGGAAGCTGCCTGGCTTCTGCACCTATGCAGGGAACTAAATGCCTGCCCAGCTGCCCTTTGCAGAGTCAGCAGGTATTCAGGTCGCAGAGATGTAACACATCCAGGTCACCGCCTCTCTCCTGCAGTCCCAGAAAAAATCCATCTACCTCAGATCATTTGGACAGTATCCCTGTTCCATATACTTAAACTTGTTATTTTTATCCAGTACAGGATTTCTAAAATAATTTCCCTATTCCTATACATCCCAAGTTTTCTGATACAGGACAATGAAGAAGGAAATTAAGATTTACTGAAAGCTTCCTGTGTACCTTGCACAGCAATAGATGCTTCGTTAATTATCCACATAACTATGCAGGAGGCTGTATGATAGGCTGCTGGGCTATTTTCACTGAAGCAATGTTTGGAAAAGTTAGTAACCTGCCTGAGATCCCAAAGCCTGGAAGTGGCAGAGCTGCATTTGACATTGTTTGGCATTGTTCAATGCCCTTGAACCTTCCACTGTGGCTCTGCCCTGGAGCCACAAGCTTGGCAGTGCCACTGTCCAGAAATTGGCCTTTGGAGTTTGTCACATTGATACAGATACCAACACCCTGAGCTGTTAGGACTGAAATGTACCACATGTTCTGAATATAGGCAGGGTCAGGACTTTCATTTTCACTAAGCTCGTGGCAATTAAAAACCTTCCTGAAAGCAAATGATGGAGGATGAGTTTTGGAGTATCATCGAGGTAACTTCTGGTGAATACGAAAATAACTGGAGTTGTAAAATCATGTTGTAACCACAGTCTCCTTTAAGGCCAGGTATAAAGGCCAAGTTGCTTCCATCATTGCATTATTGCAAAAATATTCACAGCATATATTTTAGAGTTTAAATAAGATGATACATCAAAACAATATTGTCTCCAATCTGGTATTGAGTATAGGAAGTCAGGTATTTCTTCTCTTATTTAATGAAAAAGAAATAAAAATATTGGTGTGCACACTGAAACTTGGACTGAGAATATAAGATTTTGGTTCAGAAAATATTTCATGATCACTTGCATAGACACCTAGCCCAGAGATTACAATAAATTCTTGTTAAATGAATGAATGAGAGCTTGTTTTCTTAACCAGAGGGCAGAAGACAGAACCTAACACTAAGAATCTTTAATACATAATACAATACATAAGCTCTCTGTTCTGAAGACAGAAACCTTAATAGCTAACTAGTTGGGCAAACCATTTAAACTCTCTTGGCTTCAGTACTTTAGATGTTAAATAAGAGCATGTGCAAACCCCCATCTAACCCTGACTCCATGATTCTATAAAATCAAAACTCGAAGTTCTTCAGTTCATTCTCTCTGCTATTTTTAGCATAATGGTAACTTAAAAAGAGATACAGAACTCAACGATTAGAGAAAGAAATATGGCCACTATGGAAATCAATATGAAGGGTCCTCAAAAGGGCTAGGAATGGAACAACCATAGTATCTAGCTACCCACTCCTTAGTATTGTTCCAAAAGAAATAGCATATTATGGTGATGCAGGTATCCCCATGTTTATGGCAGCACAATTCACAAACTAGGGACCCTGTCTAGGATGAATGGATTGAGAAAATGTACTATACATACACAACTGGGTTTTACTCAGTCGTGAGGAACAAAATCATGTCATTTGGCGACATAAAAGGATGGAACTGGAAAACATCATGCGAAGCAGAATAAGACAGATTCAGAAAGTCAAGGGTTGTACGTTTTCGGTCACATGAAGCCAGAGAGACAAAAAGGAATGAAAAAGGGATCTTTCAAAAACAGAATGGAGATCTGTAAAGTATGGGACTAGAGGGAGGGAGCTGGTAAGGGGAAGGAAAGGCACTAGGGAATGAAATTGGCCAATTTATGTTATGTGCATGTAAAAATATATCACAATGAATTCCACTATAATGTGCAATTATAATGCACCATTTAAAAAAACAAAGCTATCTTCTGGTCACAGAGGCACACACCTGTAATCCCAGCTACTTGGAAGAGTAAGGCAGAAGGATTGCAAGTTCAAGGCCAGCCTGGGCAATTTAATTGAAACTCATCTTAAAATTAAAAAGTGCTGGGGATGTAGTTCAGAGGTAGAATGTCCCCTGATTCAATTCCCAACACTGGGAGGAGGGTGGAGGGATGGGGAGAACTAGCCATCACTTGAAAGGCATCTTACCTAAAGACCCTTCAAAGATCATCAAAAGATAGAATTTTAGTCTTTATTGGATGCCACTGACATTTGCAAATACAACATGACCTGTTGCCTAATCTCACCCTTTTTGTTGGGTATGGTGGAAAACAGGGTAGGATTGATAAACTTAATACTAGTCAGGGATCTGCAGGTCTTTTAACATCTTTGGGTCCCAGTTTTATCATACTTAAGTAAATCTGCATAAACTTCTCTCAGGGGCAAAACCAAGTCGTGTAAGGGAAAATGGATTAAGCCTGGGAACACTTCAGGAGAAAACCTGTTTGAGTGTCTGAGTCAAATGACTTTGCTGAAGCAGGACCCTATCAGGGACCATGAAGTGTCCTCAGTAGTTTGTGGTATCATAGTGACGAGTTGCCCAAAGGTAATTCAAAGAGAGAAATGGAGACTGTGTGAGAAATTATTATATTAAATCCTTAAAAATGAGCCTGAAAGATAACAGCAAAATGTTGATGAAACCATTTTCACTGTTTCAAGGTCTAATCAACAAATAAAAAAAGTCATAACTTGTGTGAGTAACCAAATCTAAAGACAGAACTTTGCCTGAAGAAGTATATGAGAGTAAAGAAATTGACAAGAAGCATTCTTTTCTCACCAGCATCAGCTGCTCAGGGCCCTACCCCCATTTGCACTGAAGAGTGTAATGTGCGTATTAGCACAAAGTTCAGCATAAGGTAGGGGATAGCTACTCAGTGGAGCCTCAGGTGAGGAGTGGTTGCAAGATCCTTTCCTGGCTGGTGACTGCAGATTCAGGTTGCCAGAAGAGGGCTCATCAAGGTCCCTGGGCTTCATAAAGGTTAGATCAGCGAACTCTTGCTCATTCATTCAATATTGCCCAGTCTCAAAGGGCAAACCTGAGGGTCATCTGCCCTTAGCATGGCAGAGGGCTCTGACTCAGAGCCCAGAACCTATGCCCCAAGTCTCAGTGAAGGCTTTCATAAAAATGAAGAGTTCTTCAAAAGCTTTGAGAGAATTTGTGTTGAATTTGTTTTTTTTTTTTTTTTTTTCATTCCTGAAGGAAAAAAATACTTGAATTCATATTTTTGGACACTAGAATTTAATAAAATCTCAAATCCACAGTGTAGAGACAGACACATAACAGATACTCAATACAAATCCCGGATTTCATATATAAATAAACAAATAAATAAATAAATGAGGTTAGTGAATACTTCAGGGATTTGGAATAGGACAGAAGGAGAGACCATGGGTTCTGGAATATAGTCCTATAAATCTTTATTTTCTCCCCCTGAAGCTGGGGGAGGCGAAGCCTGTTTTACAGGGTGGTGGTGAGTGGAGATGAAGTAGCGCGCAGGCGCACACGTGCCTGCGAGCACAGCGGAGCGCTTGGTCTTCGGGAGACAGTCCAGATGCGTGTTGTTTGGGCCCTTGGTGACCTAATGGAGCCTGAGGAAACCTAGGGAACTTTTGGCGAAGACAACACAGAAGCAAAGGATGCAAACTAAGCTACCTGAGGATGGGCAGGGGACAGCTGGGAAAAGAGGAGCTTTGGGGATCATTTTGTAATTGAGAAAGATGAAAGCCACAGTCACAGAAATTCAGGGCAGTTTGGAAGGAAATTTAGAAAAGTCTCATTTTTCTGTTCAGAGATTTCCACCTCCCTGAGTCATCCACATCCCCACCACAACCCCAGCCCACCTCTGAGGCCACTTCTCACCCCGTCTCTTTTACCATTTGGGTCAAAATAAGAGAAAAGTAGCCAAATGGAGCTGGTCACTTTCTCAGAGAAAATTTCAAAGCAGCTTTTAGATTCAATACGTGCAGGGCCTCTACAGTTTCCCTGTGGGTGAACACCTCTGCGACAGATCACTCAGAACAGAGGAACTTCACGTAAAGGAAGAATTTTTTTGTCACCTCTTCTTTGAGCTCCCATTCTTTCCTAAACCTCTTCATAATTGTTTTCATCCAATAGGATCCTTCTGTGAGCTCTCAACAGCTGCCACAGATGGTTGTATGTACTCTGAAGTCATAACGTGTTATATCTCACATTAAAAGAGAAGAATTTGAATTAGCCTAAGAAATCTTCTTATTGGATTCAAACCAATGTATCTAAAACTTCAGTCTCAGAGACGTGTATTTGAAAGAATAAAGGAAAATGTCTGATAGGATCATCACTTTAAAGAAAAGCACCATTATGCCCTTTCAGTTCCCAATTGCTTTTGTGCTCAAAGACACTGGATTACCTAAAATGTGCTGTACTATACAATCAGATGCTATATTGTAAAGATGATCGACTTGCAGCATACTACTGTGACACAGCCTCATCAATGTTTATAGCAGCTCAATTCACAATAGCTAAACTATGGAACCAACTGAGGTGACCTTCCCCAGATAAAGACCCAGTGGAATATTACTCAGTCATGAAGAAGAATGAAATTATGACATTTGGCAAATGGATGGAACTGGAGACTATCATGCTAAATGAAATAAGCCAATCCCCAAAATCCAAACACTGACTCTTCTCTCTGATGCTAATGTACAATAAGGAGTGGGGGAGGGGAGAATAGAAGTTCACTGGATTAGACAAAGGAGAATGAAGGGAAGGGAGGAGGGTTGGAAATAGGAAAAATTGTAGAATGAATCAGACATAACTTTCCTATGTTCATATATGAATACACAACAGTGTAACTCCATATCAAGTACAACTACAAGAATGGGAAGTTATACTCCATGCCAAAATATATTCCACTGTCATGTATAATTAAAAAGAACAAATAAAAAATTAAATAAAATAAATGATCGATTTATTCCAAAATCTCATTGGCTGCACCAGAAATGGAAACCTGCCTCACTACACATGTAACTTAAATGTGCACATACTCAAGGATAAAACACTATAGTAAAACAAGTAGACAAAGTAATACAAAGTAACCAGTATGGAGGCTGCTGTGACAGTCTCACAGTCTCACCTACAGTACAAACCTCTCACTTTAATTCTACAGAAAAAAGACAACAGTGGACAAATGGAATATAGCCAGTAGCACTGCAAGACACAAAGCATGTTGCAATTTAAACACAATAACCATAACACCAAACACCCTGCAAAATAGAAATGAGTGACTCAAATCCACTAGAAAATTTTTATATTTTTACCACAATGACTATTATGTTTTCGAGCACTTCATTTTTCAGTCTTGAGCCTTTTTAAAAAATATATCATAAGGAAGAATGTTAAATTGAGACTGAAATGAAGGAAGTATGCTTTTGAAGTTAGATTTGTGATAGAAACAAATGGGGAATTAATATGAAAAAAGAAAGGATCAAACATGGACAGACATAGATGGGGCAAGGTATAAGTACAGGGTGGCTCTAAGAACAAGCCCTGCAGGAGTCATATTGTCACCGTGGTTCCTTGTATGATTTTCCTAGGATGATAACATGAGAGGTTCCAGGATGATTCTTTGAGACAATCATTATGCTCTCCACAGAGGTAAATTAATGACTCCTTCCTCCAAGGAGCTCATATTTCAATGCAGAGAAACAGAAGCAACAACTAAAATTAACCTAATGCAGTAAGTTATATATATATATATATATATATATATATATATCCATCCCCTATATATATATCCTATGTATGTCCTATATATAGTGATATATATATATGACTATATATATAGTGATAGTATCCCTCTTCAGTCTAGAACAAACCAATATACCATTGTACTGATTACATTCTAAATGTGATTAATTAATCTAATTTTCTGATTGTACGATTCTTAAATTTTATTCCCCTCACTGTTCTTTACTTTTTCTTGAAGGTATAATTTACCTCCAATAAAACACAGATTTAAAGAGTACAATTCAATGAGTGTTAGCAAATGTATATACTAATATAACCAAGAGCATAACCAAAATATAGAACATTTCCATCATCTAAGCATGCTATCCCCTCTACTAATTTATATCCCTTTAACTCAGTTTTGCTTGGTTTTGGATCATGTACATGGAATCATACAGCATATACTTTTAAAATATTTGACTTTCTTTAGTAAAAGAAAGCCTGTGAGCTTTACCCATGTCACTGTATGCATTCTACTTTGTTCTTTTAATTGCTGAGTGGTGTTCCATTGTATGCATATTCTAAAATGTGTTTATTCTCAAGTTGAAGGCCATTTGGATTGTTTCCAGTTTGGCTGTTGTAAGGAAAGTTGTCATGAGCATTCTTCTATGAGTCCTTGTGTGGATATGTTTCTTTATTTTGGATGAATGCGAAGGAAGGGAATTGTTGAGTTTACACCTTGTCTCCTTGAAGGCTTATTTTAATTTTTCTCTTATTGGTTTGGACCCTATCTTTGAATGCTTTTGCTAAAATGTTTGATTAATGATATTTCTTGAGAAATGGTATATTTCTTGAGAACTTATGCAGCATAACTTTGTTTCTCTCATCCCTGTTAATGCCATTGCTCCAGAACAGATTGTATCAACATTCATTTGGAATTCTACACCAGCAGGTAGGGACAGTATCTGTATCAGGACCTCAATGCCTGGCACACAGACAAATAAAAGTGAATACTTGTCATTCAAAATGTATGCTTTTGCTGAACTGTCCAAACTGACATTTCACTGGTATAGTTTATTCACTTTTATTCACAACCCAATCTCATTAGCACAAGATGAAAAGTTATAAGAGCCAGGAATTAACATCCAAATTCCCAACGGACCTGATGAGGCATCTAATGCAAGAAAAGAGGCCCAGAATATCAACTATACAATTCTATAAAATGGCACTGTAACTACATTATTTAAAAAAAGTCAAACAAATTAATGAGTGAAGAGCCCAGTGGGACACTGTTTGACAAATGCTGAAGATACAAAGATAGAATAAATCATAAGTGACACCACTTTACAAGTGGAATGGGAGAAATTGATTGGATTTATGTGTCAGCTGTCATTGAAATAACTTGATACATATCACTGCCATCCAGACTGTTTATCAGCAAAACATGGTGTTGCATTTCAGTTAGACCACTAGGTGACAATTTTTAGAGTCGAAAATTAGCAAGATCCTATGTGCATGCAAACACAGAGACACACACATACCACCTTGAAAAGAAGTGATGGTCATCATCTAAGCTTACTTGGTTACACAGGCAAAATCCAAGTATTTTACAGATTATTTTTTCTTCTGAATTAACTAAGTATTTGGAGCTTAGAAGAGGTACCTCATGAAAACAGAAGGAAGATCAGCAGAGTTGAGAAAGGGAGCTGGGGAGGGAGGAGGGGGCATAAAGGGGAAGCACTAGGGAGTGAATTGATCAAATTATGTTATGTGCATGTATAAATCTATCATGAATCCACATTAAATATTAACATACTGTACCAAAAAAGACCATCCCCCCCCCCCAAAAAAAAAAAAAAACATATATATCATTGTATAAACCTCAGTCAGTAAACCAACATGCCATCCCTTCAAAGGGAGGCCCTGGTGGCCTCCACTGAAAGGGAAGGAGGAGAGCGGAAGAGAAGCGTGTGAACACACATATACGTGACCACCCCAGAGCAGGCCTGGAAAAAGGACAACAGAAATTGTTTATCCTGGGTGGCATGTCTTGTGTTGCCAGGAAAGGCAACACAGAAGCTGTCTCACATCTGAGCTACCTCATTAGAACCCATACCTGCTGGATGACCTATTAGCTCACCAGAACTGACCAGGCCCAAATCCTGTGCCTTCTGACCCCAAGGTCTGTTGATTCTGTCCCACTCAGCAGCATGACTTTGGCATTTGGTACACACCAAAATTATTTGCTGGAAAAAAAAGCTGTCATATCCATTCTCAGAAAGTGCTTCAAGACCACATCTGACCTAGACAGGAACTCAAGATCTAACTGTATCTACCATGATTTCATTCTGCCTGAAGGGGAGACTTCCCCGATGCGGACAGGGGTTATCAGATTTGATGTTCTCCAGCCCAGTCCTCTCTCTTGTTCTGCTTACTGCCTTTGGAGTCGTAGCCACCATGACCCAGGAGAGAACAGGTGTTAATTGGAGCAAACTAAACTTTCTTCTGGAAACTCTAGGAGCCTAGTCATGCTATATGAACCATATAGTGTTCAAAAACTGCTCATGAATCGCATCCTCCAATTAACAAAAATCAATAATGTTGTGATCAATACTGATGTAAAAAATATGGTTGCTGAAGGGCCAAACACTGGCTTTGAATCCATGCCTTTGCTACACAGGGATCCCTTCCCAGATATTTCATCCTGCACTGTCCTCTCCTTGATGAAGTCTCTCACATTCTGTACCCAATTTGTCAAGAAATTTTTCACCACTGGGGACAGTGGTGTGTGCCTGTAATCCCAGTGGCTCCAGAGGCTGAGGCCCTCAGCAATTTTGCGAGATCCTGTCTCAAAATAAAAAAATAAAAAGGGCTGGGTATGCTGCTCAGTGGTGAAGTGCTCCTAGGTTCAAAAATAAGAAAAGAAGAAATTTTTTAACTACCATATAAATCCAGAACATGACTTTTCATCCAAACTTTTATTCACCTCCACCCTGGTCTAAGTCACTGTCATTCTTGCCTGTATTACTACAACGCACTACGACTTGATCATCCTGCTTTCATCCATAATTCTCCCAGTTTATTGTCTACCCAGCTGACAGTGTGATTCCTGTGGAAGACGAGATCGTTGCCACTCTGCTACCTTCCAGACACTTCACATCTTTGCACTCTCCATTCCAGCTACTCAGGCCTCTCTGATATTCTGGAACATTCCAAGCATACTCCTCCCTTGGGACTGTGATGGAAGTTCCCTTTCCTTGCTCTTACTCACGACCTTCAAATCTTTACTCCAATGTCACCCTCTCACTGAAGCCTGCCTTGACCACTGTCATCAAATCCCAATACCTTGCTTCCCCATCTTCTGTATCTCAAAGTCCTGATCACATTCTAGCTTTCTATACTTATTTATTTATCATAGATTAGTTATTGTCTCTCTTCTCTAACTAGGTCCACAAAGGCCACCCCCTATGAATTCTTATCTATTTTCTTTATTGATATATCCCAAAAGTGTCTAATGTCTACTATACAGTAGGAATAAATAATTGTGGAAGAAATGAATAACCTTATATCAAAGGTATCTGGGAGTGAAGATCTTCCTTGAGGTAAGCTTCAGTAAGGAAAAATTTACAAAACACACAGGAAGATATTGCTAGAATTATTGTTCCAGGTCAAACTTTAAATTCCAGGTAGAACTCCAAGTAGAAGTCAGTCTCACATGGGCTTGGAGGAAGGTTTTTCAAGGAAGAAAACCCACAATTTACTTGGCAGGTCAACTAGTATATAACATTGCTGGAATCGCCTCAAAATCCAGAACAATGAGCTTTTCTTTACTGTGCGGGAAAAAGCATTCTCATGTTCTGGCATTGCTATTTTTCAAATGTAGTGTCTAAGGCACAGGATGAATGCTGAGAATTCCTTAAGGAAGGGCTCATACATCACATCGTTCAAGCATTAACACTGTTCTAAGAATTTATGAATCACACCTGCAACAGCATGCTTCCCTACATCGATCTTTCCCATACCACTAATGGTTGTACATAGATGTTGCTTTTTCTTTAAAGTCACACATGAATAATTACATATATATAATATAATATGTATATAATGCTGAAACTTTGCATAACTACCACTGATGAAAAGGCTTTTCCACTTGCCATAAAGAGAACAATAAACACACATACACACACACACACACACACACATAACAAAAAGTTGTAAAAGTGTTAAAGTACATCTAGATACTGTTGCCAGGCCAATGCTCTGAGTCAGAGGTATATTCTTGTTGAAAACCGAGAGCACAAAATGTTCAAAAGGGATGAAAACATATAACTCCCAACTACCTTTTTGCCATCATCAGGATAGAAAGGAGTGAGATTCAATATGTCTGGGTTTCTCCTAAAATCTTCTGCTGTGTCACTGGCACCATATGGCAGTTAGCGTGCCCTTCGCTGTCCAACATCTGGATTTAAATGCTGACCACCTTGCTTACTGACTCTGTCACCCTGAGCCAGAGGCAATCTCCCCAAGTCACATTTTCCTTCTTCTGCGACGTGAGACCAGAAGTGCCTCCGTTATAGACAGATCTGACAATCACAGGACAACATGTGGAAACACACAAAGCAAGCATTTTGACGTTAATCCCCTTCTCAGTCAAAAAAGATTCTTGGCCATTAATTTCAATGACCCAAATCCTCCCTGATCAGTCAGGCTATCCTGAGTCTTCACTGTCAAGAGTTCGAGGTTTTCTCGTGCACAACCATAGAGAGGAAAAGTTGTACCCCATTTGTGTGCAATGGATCAAAATGCAGTCTGAAAAATAAAAATAAAAAATAAAAAAGAGTTCAAGGTTTTCTTTAATGTGTTTATGGTTTATACTTTGTAATCACCACATATTAGATGTCATCATAGTTTTATAGGGGTTTGTGGTGGATATTCTTAAATGGCAAGTGTTGTGGACTGAATGTTTGTGTCCTGCTGAAATGCATATGCTAAAATCAACCTTAAATGTGATGGAGAGGGTAAGGAATGAGGGAGAGCTGTTAGATTTCCTGAATTTTTACAGGAGAACCATGGAGTTAGTGTACTCTTCTTCAAGCTAAGAGAAGAACACCAGGAAGGTCCACCTCCTGGGTTTTGAAAGGGGAAACCACGGCCTTGCTTTCAACAAGCCAGTCTCTTCCCAGAGGTGTGCAGCAGAGTCCTGGGGACATGGAGGAGGCCTTAGAGGACTGGAGGGCAAAAACGGAGACAAAGAGGGTTTCTCTGGCCACTTAGGGATGTTCAGATTTTGCTTTGGAATTTGGACTCACTTGGATTCTTTACCTCTTTCTTTTTTCCCATTTCTTCCTTTTAAAATAGAAATGTCTTCCTTCCTACCTCTGCCCACTATTGTATCTTGGAAGTATTTATTCTGATTTCACAGGTTCAAAGTTGGAGAGAAATCTGCCTCAGGATGAATTGTATCTTGAGACTTGCCTCTATCTGATTTAGGTGAAATTAGATGAGACTTTGAATTTTAGACTTTGGAGTTGATATGTCTGGAGCTGTTTGGACGTAACCAATGTATTTTGCATGTGAGAAGTATGTGAATTTGAGGGGTCAAATGCAGAATACTATAAATTGAATTTTGGGGTCTTTTCAAAATGTATATGTTGAACCAGGCATGGTGGCTCTGGAGTCTGAGGCAGGAGGATTGCTGGTTCGAAGCCAGCCTCATCAACTTAGTGAGGCTGTAAGCAACCTAGGGGGACCCTGTCTCAAAATAAGAAATAAAAAGGACTGGGGATGTGGCTCAGTGGTTAAGCACCCTTGGGTTCAATCCCTGGTACCAAAAAAAAAAAAAAAAAGAAAGAAAAAAAATTATATGTTGCAATCCTAACTACCAAAGTATTAGGAAGTAGGGCTCTTTATAAATGATTCATGAAGGCATAGCCCTCAGGAATAGAACTAATGTCCTTCTAAAAGAAACCTCAGAGGGCTTCCTTGCACCTTGAGAACTCAGCAAGAAGGTGCCCTCTGTGATCCAGAGTGCTCCCTCATCAGGCACTGAATCTACTATTATCTTGACCTTGGGCTTTCCAGTCCACAGAACCGTGAGAAATAAATTTCTGCTGTTGACAGGCCACCCGGTTTACAGTATTTTGGTATATCCTCATGAATGCACAGAGACAGCACGCCTAGCCAGTTTTGAATGGACAGTGGCAGTAAGGACAGGAGCTGGATGAAATTTCTTTGGGAACAGAATGATCCTCAATTTCTATAGCTAGAAATGCATCTACACCCGGGAGCGCTGGCCGAGAATCAAGATGTAAAACTTGGTTTGGGCTGACTGACTCAAGGAAAATTCATCGAAATTGGGGAGATTTACAAAGGTCACCACTGACTCATCAAGAACACCCAGCATTTCCAATTATCCCCTGTAACCCACATTTTGCCATGCACCCTCCTTCATGCATCCTGGCAGGAGGAAATGGACATTCCAAGTAAATTTCCCCATCTGTGCAAAAGCAGGGGCAAAACTGAGGGCTAATGTTGTCTTTATATTTACATAGCTGTTAAAGTAGTCAATTAAAATTATTTAAATAATTCAGTGGAAAGAAGAAATATCTGCAAATTAAGAAAGACACAATTACTCCTTCTTGAAACACCTATTTTATAATTCCATATTTTGAAAAGATAAGAGGACAATAAATATTTATATGCTTCACGTTTTTAAAAGAAGCAAAAGCGAGGGAGAAAAATACACACTACAGTGAAAGCCTGTGGTTTAAATTCCCTTTTTAGATTTTACAATAACCTTTATCTTCCTGCATTTTCTCCCTTTATTAGTATCACGGGACAGCCAGTCTTAATTATCTCCTTCTAAATTATGTTTCTTGTTTCTTTTGCTTGGTTCATTTACTTGTTTATTCCTTTAGATGTGGATTGATGTGGGCAGAGCGGAAGAGTGGAGACAAGGAGGTTTTTTCCCTGGGTCACCTTTTATGAAACAAGTTACATTTTATTTTCTTATTTAGATTCCAAGAGAGAGTTTGTTGGGACTGAAGGTGTGGGTGGCAGAGAAATTCTTCTTTGAAGGAGAAAGGGCTTATTCATTCAGTAATTATATCTGTTAGTGAAGAAAGAACGAATCAGTAAGTAAGCAAGGACCCTGGGACAATTAACTATTTAGAGGTGAAAAAAAATTAAGTTACATCACCTCTCACCACAGAATATAAATAAATTCAAAACGGGCTGACATTTAAATATAAAACAAGTAAAATGGAAGAAGAAAAAAATGCTTATCTGATCTTAGGACATAAAAACAAAAAGTCACAGTAAAAAAAAAAACAGCTCTATATTTACAAAAAATAATAAAATTGCAAAGACAAAAAAACTGGTGAAATTACTTGACAATAAAGAAATTATAAACAAACAGAAAATGTAAATATATGAAGTGTTCATTTTAAATATTATGAACTACATTTTGGTATCATTTGAAATTTGCCAAAGGACATAAACAAGTAACTAAAAGAAGAAGTAAAAATTAATAATACACACAGAAAACAAATTATATCTCACTAGGAATAAAAGTATAAGGATAGGTTCATGTAATGGTTAAGATGGTAATGAGCACATTATTCCAGTCTACTTCTGTTAATTTCAACTAAAATTCTGGATCTACATAAAACAAATTTCTAGAAGATTCTGAAAGATGGACTCAAGAAATTTATTGGGTCATTGGCAAAGGAAGATTTGGTTGTGAGTTTCTTACATATTTTTGTTTCATATATATTTTGATCTAGGTGCTGCAGCTGCCTTGAAATTACCAAAGGGTATGGAAAAAAACAATCCAGGGAAGTCTGCTTCCTCTTTCCATAGGACTGAGATGGGGAGGCTCTGCAGGGAGGACCCTCTTACCCCACCTGCCTCATTAACACCTCAGAAGAAGCAATTTCCCTTTCATTCCTCCTCAACACAGCTATGTCATAAAGATGGTGCCCTTTCCTTCCCGGTCCTCAATGGCTGTACCCTCCAATGGGTCTATGCAATGGAGTACTTCCAACCCATCCCCAACTGCAGGGGGCAAATGCCAGTAAAATAGAGGTGACCCTCCAGCTTCCCCTGGCAGAGTGGAGTGGAACTCTATAGGATGATCCAGCCCTTCAAGAGCCAATGTAAACAGGGATAGCATCTCTCCACCTCCCTTCTGGATCCTTCTTCCCTCAGCTGGACGGTGGGGAAAGGATCATTGAGAAGAGGAAATTAGAGGAAGGAATCCTTCAATCTGTATGTGAAATCCTATACATATACAGTGGTCCATGCATGAAAATGAGCACAATCAATACAGCAAAAACGTTAGAGCTAGATTATACATAAAACATCACCCAGGCATCAGATTGGTCTCTGGGTACTGCACAAGTTGGGTAGAGCAGAATAACACTTTAAAGGCTTTGAAAATAAAACTGACATTTAAGCCACAGTCCTTATGATCATAGATACAAAATTTATCAACAAAATATCATAAATATATAATGGGAGTAATGTACCATGACCAAGTGGGGTTTATTCCAGGATGAAAGTTGGTTCAATGCTCAAAAATCAATGAATGCAATTTGCCATACTTAGAGTCTAAAGAAAAAAGTCCATATGAGCATATTAACTGAAGCAGAAAAATCTGATAAAATTTAATATCCATTCAACACTAAAAATGCTCACCAAGGTAGAAATAGAAGGGAATTTCCTCAACATGACAAAGAGCATCTATTAAACCACCTACGGGTGACATTCTATATAATGGTGACAGACTAGCTTCTTTCTCTCTAGGATCAGAAGCAAGATGAGATGGCTACTATCAACATTCCCACCCAACAAAGCACTGGGTGTTCTAGCCAGAGCCACAGCGTGAGCAGAAGAAAGACAGTAGGAAGGGACAAATACATTTTTTTCCTTCATGACTAGGTTAGGCCAAGAATTCTTAAACATGAACACAAAAGCAGGATCCATAATAGAAATAATTGATAAATGAGACTTTATTAAAGCAAATATCTATCTAGCTATAGATAAATAGATAGATAGGTAGACAGATGGATAGATAGCAGATTGATATTTGTTCTGCTAATGGCACTGTTAGAATTAAAAGACAATCTCCAGACAGGGAGAAAATATATGTAAACCACATGTCCAACAAAGGACCTGTACCCGGAATAAAGAATCCTCTAAACTCAGTAGTAAGAAATCAAGCTATTCAATTTTTAAATGGGTAAAATACTTGAACATAGACTTTCATTGTGAACGAGCACTTGAGAAAAGGGTCAACATCACTGGACATTAGAGAGATAAAGACAAGGTGAGGTATCACTGCACACCTATTAGAATTGCTAGAATAGCAAAATATTGGCAATGCCAATGAGACAACAGAACAACTGGATCTCTCAGACACTGTCAGAACAAATGCAAAATGGTACCATCTTTGCAGGAAATCATGTGGCCCTTTCTTATAAATCAATCCATTATATAACTGAGCAAACCCACTTCTGAAGGTTTGCATGAGAGAAAGAAAAACTTATATGTACACAAAAATCTGTATATAAGTGTTAGTAGCCACAAACTGGAAACAACCCAAATGTCCTGCACCAGGTAAATAAACTGTTAGATATCCATGCCATGAACTATTACACAACAATAAAAAAGGATAAACTATTGATATATAATAACTTGGGATGGGGGGGGAAATCCAGTCTAATGTGGGTTACATAATGAATGAATTCATGTTACTTTATAAACAGCAGAACTATAGTGACAGAGAACAGATGTGTGTTTGCCGGAGTTATAGATGGGAGTTGGAAGCAGCAATAACAAGACAGTACAGGAAGTTTTTGTGGAGGGTGATGGAACAGCTTTCTGCTCTGCCTATGGTGGTGACTGTACAAATCTATGCAGATAATAAAAATCATAGGACCACATATTGTTCCCCAACACCAAGGGGGAATAAAGGAAATAAGAAAACAAGAGGAAAAATGGAAGTGAGTGGGAAACCTGGTAAAATCCAAATAATGTCTGTCATTTCAGTTTGTACCAAAGTCAAATTTTGGTCTTGATTAAGTGCTAAGGTTATGTATCTATGATATTATTTTTAAGAGAAACAGAATGAAGCACACATAGGAACTCTCTGCACTATATTTTTAAGAGCGTTATCGAAGTAAAATATATACAACATAAAATTAGCTCTTTTTCAGTATATAAAAGTTTATAGAACTTGCAAAACCATCATCACAATTTTTAAACATTTTTATCACCCCCAAAGATATCACCTTCTCGTTTAGTATCTCCTTCCCATCCTCAGTTCCAGGCTACTTTCTGTTCCTGTTGATACGCACTTTCTAGTCTCTGTACCATTTTTTCAACTTCTATATTAGTCCAAAATTATTTCAAAATAAAGGTGTTCAAATTAATTTTAAAAATTGATGAACTTAAGACTTATTTTACTAAGAAATCTGACAAAATCTTCAGATATTCATATCAAGACTTTCTAGGCATATTTAAGGGCTTCATATACAATGTATATTTGAAAAAAACACAAAATACAGGATTTTGATGTACTTTTGTTAATGCTTAGAAGCACTAATCTTATTAGAACATGGAAGATAATTCAACACAGAACAGAGAAAATTCAGTTATTGCTGGTGACATATTTACCCCACAGGGACCAATAAGAAATAAACAACCTGCAAAGCATTTAACAAGCTTCTTTCCATAGGTGATATAACAAAAAATAATTCCTACAAACTTTGAAAATCAATGGTAATATAAGGAGAACAGATGAAAATTTCAGAGTAAAATTACAATAATGATCATTTGATTAACATGGAAGTGTTTAAGACTTTTACCAAAAGAAAATTTAGGTAAAAGAAAAATCATTATAAGATTCTCATGGAACTAAATAAATAAATAAAAACTCAGGCGATAGGACATTATGAAAGTACTTCAAAACTGCTATAAATTACAAAGTTATTATATGTTTGTTTGCATATGTACAAAGGCCATCAAAGCAACAAGACAAGTATTTGTGTTAGTCTATAAATTTTGTAAATAAAACATGATGATTTAAAACAAGCAATTTCAGAATGGAAATTTAAATAAGATCAAATAGATAAAATATATTCTTAGTTTGCAAAAAAAAACTAATATATTTTAAAATAAAGCAATTTGAACATAACATTAACCTTGTAGAGAGTGGGTTGAAAAAATTTTAAGTCCACATAATGGTTTTTAAGCTAATATTTAGAAGTCATATTGGTAGAGATGGCATAAATTCATTGAAAGATGCTTAAAACATAATGCTAAATGAATTTTAAAACCAGAATACAAGATTATACATATGTATACACTATCTATAAAGGTATTTACATTTTATATAATTTCTACTAGCTAACATATGTTTAATAAGATAAATATTTACAAATAGATTATGTAATCTGTACAGTATATTTTTATGCATCAATGTTATAATGTCTATTACATATTTATACATCAATATAATATTGATAGTGACTATTTTGGATTAGCAGTTACCTGTAGTTTGTGCTTTATATTTTCGTCACAGATTAGAGACATATTTGTATGTAACATATGTAAGCATGTAATTATGATCAGGAAAAGATCATTGGCTGGAGTGAGGAGATCTGGTTTCTTTGTTGTCACTACCATGTAACTTGAAGCAGATTAGGAAATCCTACTTCTTAATTCTGTCACTCATCCATGGAGGAGTTAGATCATGCCATTTTAAACTTCCTGTAGCGCTGTATTTGACAGCTCAATTACCCAGCATGCGTGAGGCACTATACAATACAAGACAGATAAGGCAGGCTTAATCTCAAGGACCTGAATGCCTAGTCAGAAGGAAACAATCACACACATAGACGAACACACATGAATACACGTGTCATGTGGGCAATCTGGGTGGCTGCCACCAGGGGCTCTGTTGGTGAAGGGTGAAGTGGCACCTGGCAGGGCGAGTGGAAACATTTTCATGAAGGAGTTAGCGTAATCAGCCTTATCTCTTCCACTCCCAGTTCAGCTGATTTTCTCCTCTATAATTTTCTCAATTGGTTTCCAATTTTATTACATTAGTCGCTTGGATCATTATTAGTTTTTATTTCAGTTTCCTCTACGGTAAGCCCTGTCAGCAGCCAAAGAGTGACACAGAACTAGTGAATTGGAATCCAAAAGAACAAATCAACACTCAGTTAACAAATATGTTGGCTAAATGCCGGACTCAAGTAGGAAACAGTCAGCCAAAATATTTATCAACAGGATTTGAATTCTACAGTTTGATTTAAATTTCTGCTCAGTTGAGTGTGTGGTATATCTAGATGGTTAACTCTAGATTTCTAACCACAAGGCCATCAAAGCGGCAAGACAAATATTTGTGCTAGTGCCACAGTTGCTAACTTCAGATGATACGGCGTTTGAACACATTCAGACAGCACTCTAAGTCCTTGGCAGCCCTTAAAGAAGTCTCTTAGGGTATTTATTATTTGTTATTAACTAGGTTTTTTTAAAATTATATAGTTTCAGCTGAATATTCTTGCATCCCCTGTTGGGCTTTTAGAACAAAAATCCTGACTTGTTAAGGATTGTACCATGGTAGGAAACGCACTTGGAATTGTTTTGCAATACTAACAACACAAGCAGGCATTCACACCACCTCAGGGGGACTCGAGTGGATGTAGGGCCCCCTGCTATGGCATCTCCTTGGGGAGACTTCTTCAGGAGTGGAGTGACTTCCTCTAACCTTTATTTCTCTCTCTGAAGCCTCCCCTGCCTGTACCCACCCACACATTTCTCCAGAACATAATTCTTCCCCAGACCATCACTGCTTCTTAAGGAGGAAAAATACTGTCCTTTCAGTTCCAGAAACAAATGTCGCCCCATCACCATAATGAGGTTGAAACTACTGAGCTACTGCAGAAACAGAGGGGTTACACATTCAATATCAATTTTTTGTGTATCAACCTCTGGTTATGGAGGAAAATATAGAGAATCAAGTTTTGGCTTAGATTCCCATGGAGAAATGATTTGTTCCCTCCCAAAGGAGTATAAACTGCCCCTCCTCTCACTGACACGAGGCAAAGAAATTCCTGAATAGGAAAAGAGCATAGGTTATTTGGATGTAAACACAGTGTTTAAAGAATAGGGCCAAATTACATCACTAAGCAAATATAGAAATCTTCCATCATTCTAATGGACATGGAGTGGGACCACCCAGACCTCCCATCCTGCTTATTGTCCCAGCAGATGCAAGTGCTCTGAGGAGACACCCTGAGATGTCCTTAGATGGCACATCTCATCACCTGAGGATCACCTAGTTGCAAAGTTAGCGATAAACTATAGAGAAGGAAATACATTATAAGAAGCTGAAGGTGGTTTCCCGCCATGTTGGAAGGACTTGAGAGTTCCGCCTGGGTTAGGGAAGCCGGGAGAGGTGGGAAAGAGAAACATGGGTGCTGAAACAAAAGATGAGGCCTGATCCCTGCCACTCTCTTCAGGAATAGGTGGAACAGAAACCTTAGATGGGCTTGGGCTTGGGGCTCTCCCAGAGTGGCCAGGCCAACTGGTCTATCGTAACAGGACAGAAATGATAGAATGGCATAATGAAGGAGAGGACAGGAATGAGAAAACACATCTCAGCTTTCCAGGGGCCGAATGTGATCTGTGCAAATTTCCATAAAGCCATCGAGGTGACGGAAACCCGTACATGGAATAAGGGGGACAGAGAGAGGAAATTGGCAGGGATCATGGACATCACAGCAGGTCCTGGAGTTCTACCAATGACCAGAAGGGTTCGTTTCCAAGAACACTTGGTACAGTGTATTCAAGTATCCACTCAGAGGTGGTCAGCATATGTGAGAGCTGAGCAGCCTTCCTCTGATGTAGAGTTACACAAGTGCCTTCTGAAACTAAGCGTGTTGGAAAGAGGACAGAAAGATGAGGCTCCTTGGAAGAGGGGGATCACTTGGATAAGAAGTGTGAATTTAAAACTGACTCCATTCAAGTCCTAAACTGACTATTTACACCCAAATGATTACATTAACCTGGAAGAATCTGTAGTGAAAGGAAAGCGACATAGTTACTTCCAACAGGCAAGTTGGGTCTTCATCACCACTATGAAGAAATTGGGACTCAGAAACAGGTTATGTCATGTTGTAGAAAACAAAGCCGTATCTTTCCACACCTGAATTATCACTGAAATACTGAAGACATGTATAAACAAATGTGTGTGTGTGTGTGTGTGTGTGTGTGTGTGTATGTATACACATAAAACATTATGTTCTGGTAGACATATACCTGAAAAGGGTCGCAGGATAAAAAGAACCAGTAAGCATGTTTACTCAGGGGGCAAATAAGATATGTAAGAACAAAGCTTAAAAATCTAAACCCTGAATCCTATACTGGCTCGTGTAGGGAGCCCTATACCCCTCCCACAAATATGCAATGGTACCTTGGCCTACCTTTAAGGATCTTAGCATCTCAATTTGCCCATTGGCAAAAGTAAGTAAAAGTCAACAATATTCATCACAAAACATATTAAGAAAATGCTAAAAGACAATAATTAGATTCAGAGAAAACAAATCTTTTCTCTTCCATTCCCATTTCCCTATACCATGCCTGAGAGATTCTGAGAGATTTCTGGAAGGCAGTGGCGGGTGGAGGGTGCGGGATTGTTGGCAGAAGTCCAGACAATCAGCAAATTATTTATGCAAAAACTGAGTGGGACAGGGCTTGCTATTTGAATTATGCATGCTTCTGTTTTATCAAATCCATTCCACCCCCACACATATTATAGAAGTTGTCATCTCTTATTTACACACCGCAGGGTACATTGCTTAAATAAAGAGGGCAAAGCGATTTGGTGCACATAGGGGGAAAAGAAAGAGTGTTTACATTGAAAGTATGAGTGTTCATTAATCAATTCAACACATTTTAGATACATTTGAAAAAGACGAAGAAATGTGTGTTGACAATGTCCACAGTGAAAAGCAGCTATTTTCTCTTTTGCTACTCAGCAGGCTGTTTGGACCGGCAGCACACTATTTCTACACTGTCCTTGGAAATTTTTGCACTAGTTCCTGATTTTGATTTCCCTGGTCTCGGTTTCATCATGTGCAAAGTGGGGACAATGAGACCTGTCTTGCAGGAGTGCTGTGAAGATGAAATAACACACATCTGGGACTATAGAAGACCTGTCCCCTCTGACCCTGGGTCAAAGGGGACCCTCCGTCTATTTTCCCAGCCCTGTATTCTTAGAGGAATCTAAGGGGATTTTCCCATGAAGCCTACAAACATGGATTGTTTTTCCCTGACCTGATCTGAACACAGCCTTAACACGCACTGACGAATATCCCTGAAATAGAGCAGTTGGAAAATGTGGAAAACATAGGGGAAATGAGCAGCAAAGAAGTAATATAAAGGTGTGGGGGGAAAGCTAGTTAAACAGAAGTTGTTTTCCCCTCCATTTCCTTATCTTTGATTATGGCCTTTGTACAACACCCCTGCACAACGTCCCCTGTGTGGTCCCCATCTGTTTTCCAAACACAGCACAAGCAAATGTCTGCTCACTTTCTGAGGCCTCCATCACATTTAATTTGAGGCTTTAAGACAGATAAAAGCAACTCCTTCCTCTATGAATGAGTCCAAGAT
The DNA here is from genome assembly GCF_902686455.1 of Sciurus vulgaris. Classification (NCBI taxonomy): domain Eukaryota; kingdom Metazoa; phylum Chordata; class Mammalia; order Rodentia; family Sciuridae; genus Sciurus; species Sciurus vulgaris. Next base: position 119,446,580 of record NC_136470.1, read on the forward strand.
TTTTTTCTTTCTCCCTCCATGCTTTGTTCTCATTGCTTATCTCGAGTCCATTCATATGAACCAGACTATGAGCTCTTGAAATCAACCTGCCATTCTAATACTATCTGTTAACACATTATTTCTGTTACTCTATGCCAAACAAATAGTTTTAATAGATAATAACTAATATTCATGCCAGCTGTCAGTTTATGCATTACTATTATTCACTTTGCATGGATAGCTAATGGAGGCTCTGGAAGGATTGATGTACTGAAGGTCAATAGAGATATGAAGGAAAAGAATAGTATTTCAATCCAGGTTGTTAGTTCACAGGCCTAAGCTCTTCATAATTGTGCTACGGAGTTCATATCTCATGACTCTTTCCACAATAGAGACCCTCATGATGCTGGGTATCCAGTAGAAGCTCATTCATGATGGTTGCCTGATTTCAACCTTGGAAGAATGAACAAAATAAAATATGGGAAATATAATCACTTCCTCTTCCATTGTTTATTTTTAAATGTCAGAATCTATATGCATGCTATAGTTTGGATCTGGAACATCTCTCAAGGCCCATGTTTTAAAGGCTTTGTCCTCAGCGTGGCACTACTAGAAGGTGGTAGAAACATCTAAGCAGTGGGGCCTCACAGGGGTCTGAGGTCATTGTGGGTGTGCCCTTGAAGGGGACTGTGGGACGCCCTCTTTCTCTTTGCTTTCTGGCTGTCATGAGTCATGCGCTTCTTCTGCCATGTGCTCCTTCCACAGGCCTAAAAGCAATGGGGATGGTGGATTATGGATTGAAACCTCCAAAACCGTGATCCAGAGTTAACCTTTCCTCCATATGAGTTTATTATCTCCTGAATTGTGCTGCAGTAGTGGAAAGCTGACTGACAATGTGTAACCACATGGCATCTTCTCTGACTTCGACCTCTTCTCTCTTTTGAAGTTCTTTAGAAATGGCTCCCATTAGACCCCTTTTAAAGCACTTTCTGTGTACTATACAAGCCACACTCTTGAAAAAGCACAGATTCTTTGAGTTGTGGCTTTCCTCTCGTCTGCAACCTCACTTTATGCTTTCACGATATAATAATCATTTGCCTTATTAGTTCATTCATACTGCATTTCAACATCAGGGGAGACAAAAAGATGATTTGGGAAAACACCCAAAGAACAAGAAAAATAGACTCAATGTCTATTCTGTTTATGTGTACTCAACAGAATAGACTTGCTGGGACGTCTTATAGCATTGACTTAAATACTGAATCCTCACTACATATGACTGTAGCCTGTGGAAATGAAAGCTGAATATAGCCAAGAAGCAAAGAGGAAGTAACCCCCACCAACTTATATTGAATATTAATTCTTTGCCAGGAATCACGCTCAACCATTGGAATATATTACCCCACTTTACCTTCCCAACAACCCAACTTTATCTTATTAACTCCATTTCACAAACAGGCCACCAAGGTTTAAAGGAGATAAATATCTTACTCAAGGTTGCATCCAAGCAGCAGACCCAGTACTCAAACCCAGTTCTCTCTGCTATCAGTTTTTGTTCTGTGCTGTAGAGTTCTGCCTTCCAAAGTTCACAATGCTCCCCCATTTCATGATAGTCAAATCTTCTGAAGGCTAAAGTTAACAGTAACATAATTCTGTTAATCGACTTAACTTCAGCATGAAGAACACATTATACTTTTGAGAACTTACAATAGTCAAGAGGGGAAATGGAATGCAATCCAAGTCAGTTAATGGTATTTTTCTGCTACTTTCATGTTCTGTCTTTAACAGAATAGACATGCATTAAAAGTTGATTGATTGATTGATTGATTAAATGTATGAATGAATAATCAGTGAAATAGAAATTTGACCTAGGAATAAAATTGTTGGTCCATAATCTTTCTGATTCCTAAGGCTATGTAGATGTTGTCCAGTTATTCTCTAACATTTAATGTGGCAGAGATTGGACACTAGCTTGATTTTGAGTTCCTTTTAGGACAAAAAAACCTTTTTGGATGTATAGAACCTTTGTATTGTGACAAAAATTTAGTCTCAATGAGTTGAGGACTTAATCTCCTTTATTTTTCACTGAAATGGGTTAAACCTTTTCAGTTTGGATCATTAAGTCTATTCGAGTTCTGAAAAGTTAACTGAAATTAAATTAAGTACTTGAACCTGATAGCATAGAGGTCAACAGCATGGGGACTGGGGCCAAAGTGCTTACATTCTGATTTTTACCAGTTGTGCAATTGGGACACAACACTTAACCTCTCGGTGCTATTTCCTGGAGGCAAAATGGAGAAAATAAAGTACTTAGCTCATCAAGTTACGGAAATGAGTTAATATATGCACAACACTTATTGTTCTTGACACTAAGTAAGTCTGTCTTCTTCAAGAACAACTAGTACAGTTTTCAAAATCCAAGAAGTATTTATTTAGTACAAATCCTCTAGAATGTGAGCTTGTATCTTCTGCTCTACTGCATTTCCTTCCTTCCTTCCAACACTCATGAAAGAATAAATTAACAGAAATCACTGCATGTCTAGCTTCCTGAATATTTCCTTTCCCCTGCATTTGTTATGCTTCATTGTCAGAATTCTATCAGTAAAATCACTGTCTGGCTCCAGCTTCCTCAGCACAACCTGCAACCCCTTATGCCCACTCTTTTTTTTTTTTTTTTCTTAATTCTTTTTGTTATGAAAGGCATATCTATTTTTTTAATTGGAAGCAATGAGAATATTTAGGAAGAAGTGATCCTTTTTATAGTATTAGTTTTTTGCCTTTCCTTATACGTGTTCTTTTTTTTTGCATTTTTTTGTTCTTTTTAGGTATATATGACAGTAGAGTGTACTTTGACATATTATACATACATGGAGTATGACTTATTCTAATTAGGATCCCATTATTGTGGTTGAACATTATGTGGAGTTACACTGGCCATAGATGAGCATAGGAAAGTTATGTCTGATTCATTCTACTGTCCTTCCTATTGCCACCCCCCTCCCTTCCCTTCATTCCCCTTTCTTTAATCTCACAAGCCTCTGTTCTCCCCCCAACCCAACCCCCCTTATTGTGTGTCAGCATCCATGTAACAGAGAGAAGATAAGGCCTTTGGGTTTTTGGTTTGTTTGTTTGTTTGTTTTTTGTTCTTAAACTATTGAAAAGGAAAATCAGCATTGAGTGGTGCTAAGGGCCAAGTTTCAGGAGGTATAAAAAGGTGAATAAAGTATACACACACACACACACACACACACACACACACACACCCCTATCAGGTAATGAACCAGACTAGAACTCTTTAAAAATATTTACAGAAGGAATGGCAAAGACAGAATGAACCATCTTCTTCATGAGCCAACGCCCACATAATGAAAGAATGAAAGCTTGGTTTTGGGGTTCAGACCCTGGTAGAAAAGTGAGAAAACATTTCCCTATGTCTATTGGCTGACCCCACTTGTGGCCTCTGCATGTGGCTGCTCCAGCTTCCCCACAGCATGACAGTTAAATTCCCAGAGTGAATTGCCCCAGAAAACCAGGCCGATGTGGGATCTCCTCCCATGATCTTGCTTCGACAATCCCGAAACGTCACACTTGCTGTCATCTCAGCTGACAGCTCGGCTCTGCCCTGGGATAGCTGGCCACCTGTGCTTTGCTTTGCCCATGGCGCCTGTTCTGCTCCGTGTCAGTTTTCTATCATGCAAGTTCCATACATGTGCCCATCATCTCCCTGTTTCTTCTCCAGTTTAAAAAAAAAAAAAAATCAAATTCCCATTATTTCCATATATTTGGTTATAAATAGTATACCTAGTTCCAGAAACTAATGTTTCCCAAAACTCCAACAATACTAGGCATATATGATTAATTACCATTGAATGCACTGCTGCCCCTGTCTACTTAGAAAATCTGATTATTTTCTGACTTAAAGCAGAACTAGAAAGAGAACTGGGGGGTCAGTAGTAGTTATTCTCAAGGATGCTGCTAACCAGGTATTAAAATGCCAAAATGATAGGGGTTCACTCAAATCTCACCTAGCCTGAGTCTGTCCAGGTGGGTGCAATGAGTGTTAATAACCAGCTCAGGAGCAAGGACATTACAAGTCTGCTGTAGAGAGCCCATTGTTTAACAAATGGCACTATTTCAAGAGTACAAAAGGATTTAAATGGTGTGAGAAAACAGATGTTCACTGCAGCAGATGGGCTATTAAACAAGTTGTAAGAAAGAAAATCTTAATTTTTAAGACCATGGTCTTAAAAATAGAATTTTTACTTGATTATTGAACACTGTTTGGAATATACCAAAAATAATAAAGGAGGAAACGGAAACCTCCATTTGTTCATAACCTGGAGACAAGAGTATACACATTTTAGTGAACTTTTCCTTCTGGGAATTTTGTGTATAATACAACATACTTTTTTTTTTTCATAATTTTAACAGAAACTGGATCATATTACCCCTACAGTGTTCTTCTTTTTAAAGTGACATTATTTCATGAGTTATGTCATGAAATTTTGTTTTGCAAATCACGTTGTTAGTGAATGAGCATTACTGACTTTTTTTCTTTTTCCTTTTTTGTTTTCTTTTCCCTCTCTTTTTTTTAATTTTTATTTTTATTTTTTTCGGTGGTACTGGGGATTGAACCTAGGGCCTCAATGTGTACTAGGCAAATGCTTTACCACTGAACTATACCCACTGCCTGCATTATTGAATTGAATGAATATAATTTATACAATCACTTCCCTATTGTAGTACATGCAGGTTGCTATCACTGTTTTCATATTTTCACTATTCTAAACAGCATTGAGAGGAGTAACCTCCTTTATACATAAGGTATACATATTCATTAGCTCCGGCAATCATAAGGGGTTCAGAACATCTCTCCCTTGCATTCTCAACAATACTGGATATTATAATTTGTAAAAACCTAGGTAATTAAGATAATTGAAAAATTGTATCCTTTTAAAATTCACACTTATTTGATTATTAATAGAGTAGAGCACTTTTATGTATTTAGCAGTCACTTAAGAGTTTGCGTTAGGAATCATCGTGGGACTATTCATAGCTTGTGCACATTTATCTGTTGGGGTCTGATAATATTGGAGGCATGGATTTATATATCAGTCAGGAATCATAATCTTAAGCAGAGAGAGACAGAGAGAGGAAAAAAGGACTATGTTAAAACGACTTGAGTTAGTTTACAGGGTCTTTAAGAAGGCTGGAAAACAAATCTTGAGGCTAAGCAGACAGGAGAAATGACTAATGATTCCCTTTTCAACTAATTCTGGGGATGAAATTACCAACCTGATGACAACTGCCACTTCTGAGGAAGAATCCCTTGTCCCCTGTGCCTCATCTGACTATCTTCTGAGTCAAATCCAGCCCTGGCCTAAGTAACCCAGAGCCTGAGACTAATGGGAAAAAGAAGACTGTAGTCCTTTGCCCAACCTCATAAGACGCGCATTTCTTAAATATAGAAAGGAGCTTGGAAGGCTGGTAGCTAGAACAAATAGGAAGAGTCTGCTGTGCTTGGAGGGCAGATTGTACCCCTTCACCCTCGGCTGGGCCCACAATAATAAGATGAATAGAAATCAGTGATGTGGGTTCACCCGAAGGCAAAATTACCTGCAAGGATGATATCATTCATGACTCATTATAGCCATTAACTGAGCAGAAGTTCCTTCTGGGCAGCCCACCTGAATCCCCCAAGGATGGTCCTTGTGGAACAGATGAGTAAGAAGCACAAATCCAGAGGAAACACAATGCCACAAATGCTTCTCTTGAGAAAAGGTCTCTTGTGGCTCCAGACAACTTTCTCAACCATGCAGGCCAGCAGGCCGCTAAGTCTGCCAACGTGGCCAGATGTGCACAGCTGAGAACACACATTCATGCTACCAACAGAGTTGTGGGATTTGTCATTTGTTGTGAGACCAGGAGCCCCACTGGAAATAAAAACCCACCCCATAAAGACAAACGATTAATTTGCTTTTCCTCTTACCCTCTGGCTTCTAACTGGCTTTGGCTGTGAATGGGGACACCATCAAGGGGCTGGAGGAAAGGAGGAGGTGAGGTCAGTGCTGATTCTCCCACTCCTTCCTGCATTTCTCTGTCCAGCGGCCTCTCCCACACAGCCTGTCTCCAGTTCCTAGTAAGCACTCATTCCTTTGCTCCTCCAGGCCCCAGAGTGTTATTAGTGTCACTACCACTTGCCTTGACAGTACCGTCTCTGTGAACTCTATCCAAATTTCCCATTTGACATGTCACCTCTCTTCCCATGACCTTCACTGCTCTATCAACTAATAATGTAAGAATATATGTTATTCAAGAAATAAGCTATTTTTCTTTCAAAATTCTATTACCATGTCTGCAATTATTTTTAATGCCTGTATAGATGGACTAGCAGATACAATGCAATAAACCTACATAGCAGTTGTACAGAAATGCTTTGCCGAACGACTTCCTAAAAATCAAGAGATTAAGGGAATGAGGAGGGACACTTGCTTGATTTGTTTATTCTTACCCAAGACTTTTGGTTTTATAGGCTAAGTACCACACTCCATGACAGTATCAACACGGCCATTTTTCAGTATGTCCGTGGGTGGCCCGAGGCCCTGGTCACAATAGAAGTTGCCAGGCAGCACTGTGTCTCTCTAGGGGTGATGAGAATGGATACTGGGACCTCTGCACCTCTGTCTTCTCCCATGGCTGACTACCACTGACAGGCCCACCAGACCACAGGAGAGTTCTGTGATAGCAAAGAGCAGGTACGCTGATGCTTTAGAGGTAATCTCCCCACACTGATAAAAGGAGCAAGCCAAGGAAGGAGCAACAGAAACGCAGGACCCAGAAGAAGAAGGAGACAAGGAAGAGAAACAAATGCTATTGCAGAGTCTTAACATTTTTGAAGAGTATGAAACACAGGACGTGAAAGCATGTCAACTTGGCACTCAGCCTGGGCTAGAAGGACAGCGATCACTTATGAGTCATGTTATATAGGACATGTTCTCTGTAAGTAAGCCTTTCTGAGCCTCTAGTTCCCCATCTGGAAACTGAAAAACCACCACCTACATCACAAGATTTTCTGAAAAGGTTATTTTAAATAATATATTAGATGCCAATACAATGGCTGACACATAAAAGATGCTTGGTATCTACTGTCACTCAGATATCAGCTGGGATCTCACTGCCCATAAAAATCGAGGGTTCTAAGTCCATATACTATAAATGCTAAAGATCCCACCACATTTTCTAACTTGTGTGTGTTTGTGTGTGCTCATGGTGCTCAAGGTATAGGGACAGGGAAGAGATTTTCCTCAAAGTAGATTACAAAACAATGTAGCCTCTTTTCTACTAACTCATTCTCAATTTTGGAAGAAAACAAGCACATGTCAATAAAAAGGAATACTATTCTCATTAAAATAAACTTTCCAGTTATTTCCACATCTTTGGGTATATACTGTTTTTTTTTTTTTTCTTTTTAAATATTTTTTATTAGTTGTGATGAATCTTTATTTTTTAAAATTTATTTATATCTGGTGCTCAGAATGGCACCTAGGGGCCTCACCACCTGCTAGGCCAGCGCTTGTACACTGAGCCACGACCCCAGCCCATGGGTATCTCTTGTCAACACAAGTCAAATTCCTTATCAAGGCTGCCTCTCACTTTTTCTTTCTTTCTTCCTTTTCCTTTCCTTTCCTTCCTTTCCTTTCCTTTCCTTCCTTCCTTCCCTTTCCTTTCCCGTCTCCCTTTCTTTCCTCTCTCTCTCTCTTTCTGTTCTGAGCCAGGGTCTCGCCACGTTACCATGTTAGCCAGGCTAGTCTGGACCTCCTGGGTTCCCTCCTCATACTCCCAAAAGGCATGTGGCACCATGTTCTACCACTTCTCTTATTTGTCAAGGAGTCTTCCCAGCCCACACCCCAACCTTTCTACAAGCACGTCTGGGAGCAGGGGGACACTCATGTGCTCCGGGCAGCAGGGAAGAACTGTCTGGTCACGTGCCACCCTTTGTGGTCTCTGCAGAACTTGAGGCTGAGAGCAGCTCTTCTCACCCAGGATTAGGGAGTGGGTGTTTGACTTTGGTGCATCTGCTGCTCTGCACAGCTGGTGTCACCTGTGGCACCTTAGATTCCTAAACTCTCTCCCTCCTCCTCATCCTACTAAGGACTTCCATGTTCCCTTCTTGTCATGCGCACCTCCCCTATGCTCAGAATGTGGGTCTTCTCTATACCAAGGTTCAGAATAAAATACTACCATCACTGCCAGACAGACTGATATGTAAGGAAAGATTCTACAATTTAGGAGATCCTTTTACTCTTCAAGGGCAGTAAAAGTTGCACATTAACTCTGTTATTGCTTTATGGCTTTAATAATTCCACATTTCCTTGAGGCAAGGGTTTCTTCTAGGTGAATACTGAGGTCACAAGCAAATAAGAAAAGGAGAAAGTATATTAATATATTCCAAAATATTCTCATGCTGCCAATATCTCCTTGGTTGTGTCTTATTTCATTCATTCCCCACTCTTCTGCCCACTTCATCTCATCAATGAATGACAATTGTCATTTAAGAGAGCATTAGCTCTAAGCAGACTTCCTTTCAAGCCTACGCCCTGTGAGCAAAAATGACAAACACAGAGACAAAAACTTGTTGTTAAATATGCTACAGGAAAGGGGGAAGAATACCAAGCCAATGAGGTGCAGTTTGCCAAGGAGGCTTCTAAATCTGTTCTGCTGTGAAATCAAACCGGGACACTGGGAACTTCACATCTTGGCCACTTTCTTAGGCAATTAGTAATTAAAAGTGCATCAAAAAAAAAAAAAAAAAAAAAACCAAAAAAAAAAAAAAAAATCCCAGAAAATTTGTGCCCAACCTCTCTTTGGCTCATCTGAACACAGAAATACTTGTGAAATGCAAAATTCTTTAATCACTCTAAATTGCCCAAGCACAAACCAGGCCAAGAGCATCAATTGCTTCCGAAATAAGATGCAGGTGTTCTGGAAAAAAAAAAAATCTACACACTGTCTGCTCATTTCAAGCTCCTCTTTGTTTGCTGCACCCAGAGGAGAGGGAGGATGGAAGGGGTATTTTCCATCACAGTTTTAATAGTGGAATGACATGGGGGTGAGTCAAAGGGAAAAGAAAAAGGAAAAATTAAAAGAAAGAAAGGAAGGGGAAGAAACAAACAGGTGCCATCCACCTCTGCTCTTTGTTTTAGCTGCCCAACCAAAGTTGGAGGAGCAGCCGCCCATCCTCAGGGACACTCTGACCACAACCCGAGTGGTGGGTTTTATCGTGGCCCCCATTTTCCACCTGGCCTGAATGCATGTGCTCTGCTGAATGATTCTGAAGTTCCTCCCACTAGAAGTAGAGTGTATTTCTCCACACCTTGACTTTGTATTTCTCCACACCTTGGCTCAGAATGAAGCAGGAGGGACAGTGTGTTGGTTCTGAGCCCAGGTCCTAACAGGTCTGTGTGATTCTGAAACTTTTGTCATCACCACAGGTAGAATATGGCCTGGCCATCCCTCTGGTCCCAAGAGCAGGATAATCACCTAACAGAGCTGTCACGGCCCAAGAGAATGTGAAGGAGGCCAGCCTCAAGCATTGATGCTCTCCAACCAGACACCTGAGGCTAAATAATGCCCTCTCTATTCCCAGCCCACAGTGTCTGTGGTTATGGGTTCCACAGGACCATTGTAGCAGTAGCATACTGATACACAAACTGGGCATAAAGAGCTAGGTGGACCCCATTCTTAGTTTGTTGCTACAAATGTATCCTTCAGTGTGAATATTTGTGCTAATTCTACTGCATATTAATACTAGAGTATCACTTTGGTTACAGCAGTCTGCCCAATCCATCCTGTTTTCCTGAATTTTAAAACACTTCTTAGATTTTTTGGCTAAGATCCAGGATTCCTCTCATTAACTTAATGCTACCTAGATCTTAAGGTGGTACCCACTTTGAACAGAATGCTTTCTAAGAGTCCTTGATGTAGGTTTATAATATCACCAGGAAATATACACCTTGCCCCACAGGAACTAGGCCTATGGGAACTGCCAATCTTCTGCTGTCAGGGAGTGCATAATAAGGCAGACTCTGACTTCCAATTCAGACTTACTAACTCTGTTTCCTTGAATGAGATACACAGTGTCTCTGGACCTCAATTATTTGATATATAAAATGGGACCCTGTAGGGCAGTTAAAGAATGCAGATTATCCAGCATGGTTCCTGACAGATGCCAATAGCAGACAGTCAATAAATGGTTATTTCTTCCCTGCTTCAACCCTTATGTAAGGAGAAACGGCTATGTGGGAGAATAGCTATACATGATTATGATTATTTAATAAGGACTTACAGAACTCCTGATATTTGTCATCCACAGAACATTACTAGAAACGCAATATAAGTGAAACATAGTCCTTTGCTTCAATGAACTGAAGACACTCTAGGTGCTATTTCAAGTGCTTCACAGGTATCATCTTATTTATCCTCCATTTGTGGAGTGGTTAACCTGACCCAAACTACACATCCAGGAGACAGCAGAGCAAGAATTCAAACCTGGTCTAATTCCAGAGTGCATATTTTTAACCATTCTGCTATGATAATAGCTGTTAAAATTAAATATGTCCATGCCCCAAGATAATATTTTACCTTCTTTCACTTCTCCATGTACTTGTTGATGAGACAACATAAGAACCTTTGCTGCAGAGTAAGAACTTTGATTCAGCATAAGAAACTTCACTGCAGAATAATTTATGATATTGATAAACTGTAACAAGATAATGATCTGATGAGGGAATGTATTTATTATGTACATTGCATGATATCATTTGTTAGTATTTAAAATTCCTTTAGGTTCATGTAGATATGACACAAAAATATATAAAAAGTCACCAAATAGTTAATCGCATGGGAAGTGACCAGGAAAGAAGGTGGGTGATTCAGGATTTAGACATTATTGGTAATGTTTAAAACTTTAAAAATGAGACTGTATTTGTATATTACTTGTTCAATTAAAACTTAGTATTTTTTTCTCCTTAACAGAAAACTAAATGAGAAACTCCAAAGGCTAATTAAAGAATATTCTCTGAAATTAGCACCAACTGTATAAAAGTTGGGCAAAGAAACTATAACAAGATGAAAAAAAAAAAATTGGACTAGAAAAAAAATAAAACATAGGTAGGGTTATTACCCTACAAACAAATCATAAACACAGACAGGGAGTTAACAGTCAGCACATAGAGGTTTTGACTTCCACTCTCACATTAATGAAGACTGGCATGATAGACCTTACAGTTATTCCTTGGGAATTGGTGATGGAAGAAAAGAAAAACAGATATTCCTGTGCTGAATAATTTTACTAAACCTCCAAACAACCAGCAGAAAACAGGATTAGAAAAAGGAAGGCAGAGAAATCCAGTGGAACAAAGAGAACTGGTTTCTCTTCCTGGCTTTCCCTCATTTCAGTCACCACTTCCAAACACAGACTTGTGTACACGGAAGGGCCTTGGGAACCATATAGCTTTGTTACTTCACAGACAAGGAAACAGAGACATGGGCAGGGAAAGTGGGTTGCCCAAGATCTCTTGTTAGCAGAGATCGAACTAGTACTCTCTTATCATTGCATGATGATGATTCCTCCATTTACAAGTGAAATGGAGTCCTAATAACACCTGTCTACACCATGACACACATCTGTATAAGGCACTCTGACCTATGCAAAGGGGAAGATGCTAAGCCTGAATATTTTATTAAGCAAAACCTACTCTCAAGACACACTGGAGAATCAAGGCATATCCCTTAATTTGCTCATTCATGAATTAATTTTTTTTTATTGTAAATAAATGGGGTACAACTTGTTTCTCTGGTTGTACATGAAGTAAAAGCATACCATTTGTGTAATCATACACTTACATAGGGTAATGATGTTTGATTCATTCTGTTATGTTCTCTTCACCCCACCCCTCCCACCCCTCTTTTCCCTCTATAAAGTCCCTCCTTCCTCCATTCTTGCCTCCCTCCCACCCCCATTATGTGTCATCATCCACTTATCAGCGAGATCATTCATCCTTTGGTTTTTTGAGATTGGCTTATTTCACTTAGCATGATATTTTCCAACTTCATCCATTTGCCTGCAAATGCCATAATTTTATTCTTCTTTATGGCTGAATAATATTCCATTGTATATATATATATATATATACATCACAGTTTCTTTATCCATTCACCAATTGAAGGGTATCTAGTTTGGTTCCACAATCTGGCTATTGTGAATTGAGCAGCTATGAACATTGATGTGGCTGCATCACTGTAGTATGCTGATTTTAAGCCCTTTGGGTATAGGCCAAGGAGTGGGATAGCTGGGTCAAATGATGGTTCCATTCCAAGTTTTCTAAGGAATCTCCACACTGCTGTCCACAGTGGCTGCACTAATTTGCAATCCCACTAGCAATGCATGAATGTACCTTCTTCCCCACATCCTCGCCAACACCTGTTGTTGCTTGTACTCTTGATAATCGCCATTTTAATTGGGGTAAGATGGAATCTTAGGGTAGTTTTGATTTGCATTTTTCTTATTACTAAAGATGTTGAATATTTTTTCATATATCTGTTGATTGCTTGTAGATCTTCTTCTATGAAGTGTCTGTTCATCTCCTTAGCCCATTTGTTGACTGGGTTATTTGTATTCTTGGTGTAGAGTTTTTTGAGTTCTTTATATATTTTGGAAATTAGTGCTCTATCTGAAGTATGAGTGGCAAAGATATTCTCCCACTCTGTAGGCTCTCTCTTCACATTGCTGATAGTTTCCTTTGCTGAGAGAAAGCTTTTTTGTTTGAATCTATACCAGTTATTGATTCTTGCTTTTATTTCTTGGACTATGGGAGTCCTGTTTAGGAAGTCTGATCCTAGGCTGACAGGTTGAAGATTTGGACCTACGTTTTCTTCTATAAGATGCAGAGTCTCTGGTCTGATTCCAAGGTCCTTGATCCATTTTGAGTTGAGTTTTGTGCAGGGTGAGAGATAGGGGTTTCGTTTCATTCTGTTGCATATGGATTTCCAGTTTTCCTAGCACCATTTGTTGAAGAGGCTATCTTTCTCCATTGCGTATTTTTGGCACTTTTGTCTAGTATGAGAAAACTGTATTTATTTGGGTTTGTCTCTGTGTCGTCTATTTTGTACCATTGATCTACCTGTCTATTTTGGAGCCAATACCATACTGTTTTTGTTACTATTGCTTTGTAGTATAGTTGAAGTTCTGATATTGCAATACCCCTTGCTTCACTCTTCCTGCTAAGGATTGCTTTAGCTATTCTGGGTTTCTTATTCTTCCAGATGGATTTCATGATTGTTTGCTCTATTTCTGTAAGATACATCATTGGGATTTTAATTGGAATTGCATTGAATGTGAATAGCACTTTTGGTAGTATGGCCATTTTGACAATATTAATTCTGCCTATCCAAGAACATGGGAGATCTTTCCATCTTCTAAGGTTTTCTTTAATTTCTTTCTTTAGTGTACTGTAGTTCTCATTGTAGAGGTCTTTCACCTCTTTTGTGAGATTGATTCCCAAGAATTTTATTTTTTTCGAGGCTATTGTGAATGGGGTAGTTTTCCTGATTATTCTTTCCAAAGATTAATCACTTATGTATAAAAATGCATTAGATTTATGTGCATTGATCTTATATCCCGCTACTTTACTGAATTCACCTATGAGTTCTAAAAGTTTTCTGGTGGAATTTCCTGGTTCCTCTAAGTATATAATCATATCATCAGCAAATAGGGATAGTTTGAGTTCTTCTTTTCCTATTTGTATCCCTTTAATTTCTTTGGTCTTTCTAATTGCTCTGGCTAGAGTTTCAAGGATGATATTGAATAGAAGTGGTGAAAGAGGGCATCCCTGTCTTGTTCCAGTTTTTAGGGGGAATGCTTTCAGTTTTTCACCATTTAGAATGATATTAGCCATGGGTTTAGCATAAATGGCCTTTACAATGTTAAGGAATGTTCCTACTATCTCTATTTTTTCTAGTGTTTTGAGCTTGAAGGGGTGCTGTATTTTATCGAATGCTTTTTCTGCATCTATTGAAATGATCATGTGATTCTTAACTTTAAGTCTGTTGATATGGTGAATGACATTTATTGATTTCTGGATGTTGAATCAACCTTGCATCCCTGGGATAAAACCCACTTGATTGTGGTGCACTATCTTTTTAATATGTTTTTGTATGCGATTTGCTAAAATTTTGTTGAGAATTTTTGCGTTGATATTCATTAAGGATATTGGTCTGAAATTTTCTTTCCTCAATGTGTCTCTCTGTGTGGCTTAGGTATCAGGGTGATATTGGCTTCATAGAATGAGTTTGGGAGGGTTCCCTCCTCTTCTATTTCATGAAATACTTTGAGAAGTATTGGAATGAGCTCTTCTTTAAAGGTTTTCTACAACTTGACTGAGAACCCATCTGGTCCTGGACTTTTCTTTGTTGGTAGGCTTTTGATGACTTCTTCTATTTCATTACTTGAAATTGATCTATTTAAATTGTGTATGTCCTTCTGATTCAGTTTGGGTGAATCATATGTCTCTAGAAACCTGTTGATATCTTCAAGATTTTTTAAAAGAAAGATCCAACAATATGCTGCCTGCAAGGGACTCATCTTATAGAAAGAGATACACACAGACTAAAGTTGAAAGGATGGGAAAAAATATACCATGCACATGGACTCAGCAAAAAAGCCGGAGTATCCATCCTCATATCAGACAATGTGGACTTCAAGCCAAAGTTAGTCAGAAGAGATAAAGAAGGACATTTCACACTGCTTAAGGGAAGCATAAATCAGCAAGACATAACAATCATAAATATATATGCCCCAAACAGTGGTTTGTCCATGTTCATCAAACAAATTCTTCTCAATTCCAGGAATCAAATAGACTACTACACAATAATACTAGGTGACTTTAACACACCTCTCTCACCACTGGACAGATCATCCAAACAAAAATTGAACAAAAAAACCCCATAGTTCTCAATAACACAATCAATAATTTAGACTTAATGGACATATATAGAATATTCCGTCCAACAAAGAGTGAATATACTTTCTTCTCAGCAGCACATGGATCCTTCTCTAAAATAGACCATATATTATGCCATAAAGCTACTGTTAGTAAATACAAGACAATAGAGATACTACCTTGTATTCTATTAGATCATAATCAATTGAAATTAGAAATAAATGACACAATAAAAAACAGAAACTACTCCAACACCTGGAGATTAAATAATATGTGATTGAATGACACATGGATAACAGAAGACATCAGGGGGGAAATTAAAAAATTCTTAGAGGTAAATGAGAACAAAGATATAACATATCAAAATCTCTGAGACAGGGGGGCATTTCAAGATGGCGGACTAGAGGGTGGGTGCATTTCATGTTGCTCCAGGACTCAGGATTCAAGAAAAGAAGATATTGAGAGACTTGGGACCAACTCAAAGCCACCAGGTGAGTCTCTCCCATTGGGGAAGTGTCCCGGAGGGGGCGGTAGCCCCAGAACGCAGGGAACTTTGTGAGGTAGAGTTGCCCAACGAGAAACCCCTCACCCTGCTGGAGCAGTGAATTCGGACAACTGGGAGCATCGTAAAGGAGGCTGCTCAGCACGATCCTGTGACTCGGAGCAACCCACCGGGGCTCCGAGCAGCTGCCCAGAGGAGGAGGTGTGTGGCGGGCTGTTTGGACTCAGAGCGAATACCCCTGAACACCGGGGGGCTGCCCGCAGGAGGAGGAGGAGTGCAGTGGGTCGCTTGGACTTGGAGTGACTGTACCAGGGCTACAGGCAGTTGATGGGAGGAGGAGGTGCACAGTGAGTTGCTTGGACGCCTAGAGACCGCACTGGAACACTGGGTGGCTGCCTGGAAGAAGAGGCATGCGGCAGGTCGCTGGGACTCCGAGTGAGTGTACGGGGATCCAGGTGGCTGCTCAGAGGAAGGGCCGCATAGCCAGGTGATTAGGTGCAGAGCAGGGTACCAGGACCTAGGCGGCTTCTTGGTAGAAGAGCCTCACAGAGACAAGCTGAGGGGCGGAGCGAAGGTTCCAGGACTGTGGGCAGATTCTCTGAGGAGGGGCAGCCTAAGGAGACTCGTCTGCGAAGGGCGAGGCTCCCAGGCCCAGGAGGTAGGTCCAGGCCCCTGGGAACATTGCAGAGGAAGGCAGCCCAGCTCAGGCGGTAGTTGTGGATTGAGGGGAACCTCTAGGTGGGGAACTGACAAGTGAGACCTCCCCACTGGGTGAGTCTTTCCTGCTGAGTGAGGTTTTCCCACAAGGATGGTAAAACCAGAGACACAGGCCCAAACAGGCCTTGCTTCAGCCCTCAGCCTAGTTCCCCTTTGGATGACCATTGGTCAACAAGTGAAGGCACCTCTGCCCAATAGCAGGGAATATACCCCACCTGAAGGCCACCACCCCTAGAGAGGCAGCTTCCTTGTGGAGCACCGCATTATCAACTTCCTCCAAGACTTCAGGCTACTGAAGGCTAAGAGGGGATATATTAGAAATCTTCAGGGACATTGTAAGTCAATAGAGGAAATCTGCAATATCTCAGCGGTCCACTGATACCTGAACAACATGAGAAAACAAGGGAAGAAACGCCCCAAACAAATCTAGATGTTACATCAATAAAATCCAATGACAGCATGGCAGAAGAAATGACAGAAAGAGAGTTCAGAATGTACATAATTAAAATGATCAGGGAAGCAAATGATGAGATGAAAGAGCAAATGCAGGCATTGAATGATGAGATGAAAGAGCAAATGCAGGCATTGAATGATTGCACCAATCGACAGTTAAAAGAGCAAATACAGGAAGCAAAAGATCATTTCAATAAAGAGTTAGAGATATTGAAAAAAAACCAAACAGAAATCCTTGAAATGAAGGAAACAATAAACCAAGTTAAAAAACTCCATAGAAAGCACAACCAATAGGATAGAACACCTGGAAGACAACCTCAGATATTGAAGAAAAAATATTTAACCTTGAAAACAAAGTTGACCAAACAGAGAAGATGGTAAGAAATCATGAACAGAATCTCCAAGAAATATGGGATATCATTAAAAGGCCAAATTTAAGAATTATTGGGATTGAGGAAGGCTTAGAGAAACAAACCAAAGGAAAGAACAATCTATTCAATGAAATACTATCAGAAAATTTCCCAAATCTGAAGAATGAAATGGAAAATCAAGTTCAAGAGGCTTATAGGACTCCAAATACACAAAATTACAGCAGACCCACACCAAGGCACATTATAATGAAAATACCTAACATAGAAAATAAAGACAGAATTATAAAGGCTGTGAGAGAAAAGAACCAAATTACATTCAGGAGAAAACCAATATGGATTATCAGCAGATTTTTCAATCTAGACCCTAAAAGCTAGAAGGGCCTGGAACAACATTTTTCAAGTCCTGAAAGAAAATGGAAGCCAACCAAGAATCTTACACCCAGCAAAACTTACCTTCAAATTTGAAGATGAAATAAAATCCTTCCTTGATAAACAAAAGCTAAAAGAATTTACAAAAAGAAAGCCAGCATTACAGAACATTCTCAGCAAAATATTCCATGAAGAAGAGATGAGAAACAAAGAGGCAAATCAGCAAAGGGAGGAATTATCCTAAAGGAATTGTTAAATAAAGGAGGAACCAAGTCATGTCAAATAAATAAATAAATATAATTTAAAAAATGAAGCAAATGACTGGGAATACAAATCATATCTCAGTAGTAACCCTGAATGTTAATGGCCTGAACTCATCAATCAAAACACATAGACTGGCAGATTGGATTACAAAGAAAGATCCAACAATATGTTGCCTGCAAGAGACTCACCTAATAGAAAGAGATACCCATAGACTAAAGGTGAAAAGATGGGGAAAAACATACCATGCACATGGACTCAGGTAAAAAGCTGGGGTATCCATCCTCATTTCAGATAATGTGGACTCAAGCCAAAGTTAGTCAGAAGGGATAAAGAAGGACATTTCATACTGCTTAAGGGAAGCATAAATCAGCAAGACATAACAATCATAAACATCTATGCCCCAAACAGTGGCTCATCCATGTATGTCAAACAAATCCTTCTCAATTTCTGAAACCAAATGGACCATAACACAATAATACTAGGTGATTTTAACACGCCGCTCTCACCACTAGACAGATCTTCCAAACAAAAATTGAACAAAGAAACCATAGATCTCAATAACACAATCATAATTTAGACTTAACGGACATTTATAGAATATACCATCCAACCAAGAGCGAATACACTTTCTTCTCAGCAGCACATGGATCCTTCTCTAAAATAGACCATATATTATGCCACAAAGCTAATGTTAGCAAATACAAGAAGATAGAGACACTACCTTGTGTCCTATCAGATCATAATGGATTGAAATTAGAAATAAATGAAAGAGTAAAAAACAGAAACTACTCCAACACCTGGAGATTAAACAATATGCTATTATATGATGAATGGATAACAGAAGATATTAGGAAGGAAATTAAAAAATTCTTAGGGGTAAATGAGAAGAAAGAAACATCATATCAAAATCTCTGGGACACTATGAAAGCAGTACTTAGAGGAAAATTTATTTCATGGCACGCATTCAATAAAAGAAGTAAAATTCAACAAATAATAAATGACCTAACACTACAGCTCAAAGCCCTAGAAAAAGAACAGACCAACACCAAAAGTAGTAGAAGACAGGAAATAGTTAAACTCAGAGCTGAAATCAACGAAATTGAAACAAAAGAAACAATACAAAAAATTGGCAAAATAAATAGTTGGTTCTTCGAAAAAATAAACAAAATTGATAAACCTTTAGCCACACTAACAAAGAGAATATGAGAGAAAATCGAAATCACTAAAATCTGAATGAACAAGGAAATATCCACAACAGACACGATTGAATACAAAACGTAATTATAAGCTATTTTGAAAATCTATACTCCAACAAAACAGAAAATTTCGAAGACATCAACAGGTTTCTAGAGACATATGAATTACCTAAACTGAACCAGAAGGACATACACAATTTAAATAGACCAATTTCAAGTAATGAAATAGAAGAAGTCATCAAAAGCCTACCAACAAAGAAAAGTCCAGGACCAGATGGGTTCTCAGCCGAGTTCTACAAAACTTTTAAAGAAGAGCTCATTCCAATATTTCTCAAAGTATTCTATGAAGGAGAAGAGGAGGGAACCCTCCCAAACTCATTCTATGAAGCCAATATCACCCTGATACCTAAACCAGACAGAGACACATCAAGGAAAGAAAATTTCAGACCAATATCCTTAATGAACATCGACTCAAACATTCTCAACAAAATTTTAGTAAATCGCAATAAAAAACATATTAAAAAGATAGTGCACCATGATCAAGTGGGTTTCATCCCAGGGATGCAAGGTTGGTTCAACATCCGGAAATCAATAAATGTCATTCACCATATCAATAGACTTAAAGTTAAGAATCACATGATTATTTCAATAGATGCAGAAAAAGCATTTGATAAAAATACAGCATCCCTTCATGCTCAAAACACTAGAAAAAATAGGGATAGTGGGAACATTCCTTAACATTGTAAAGGCCATCTACGCTAAGCCCATGGCTAATATCTTTCTAAATGGTGAAAAACTGAAAGCATTCCCCCTAAAAACTGGAACAAGGCAGGGATGCCCTCTTTCACCACTTCTATTCAATATCGTCCTTGAAACTCTAGCCAGAGCAATTAGAAAGACCAAAGAAATTAAAGGGATACAAATAGGAGTTGAGTCATTCACTGTTGGACAGGAAATGTTTCCTCGTTTGCAGTGCTCCTAAAAACAAGTTGGTGGAACCCTAGGGTTGTCTGGCTGAGCCACAGGATTCAGTGGAAAGATCAATGAACTGGAACTTAGAAAACCTGATTAGCTTGACTTTGGGAACACTTCTCCGTTCATCTGAGCTTTACTCTATTTTACGGAAAAGGTTTGGTTATTTAGATATCGAGAACTTCAGATAGAATATTCTATGGAATTCGGGCTGGTTGACTTCAGGACAAGATGTTCTTTCTGATCCCTATTTTCTGGGGAAGGGTCAGTGAAGGAAATACTCTGCAGGATAGCAAACAGAAACGCTGGTGTGGCTCTCCACGCCTCCCAACCTCTCTGCTACTCAAACAGTTACACTCCTGAGCTGATTATGTTGTAGAATCCACTGAGAAATCCAATACAGCTCTCATTTCTCCTAACAACACAGCAATTTCCAGCAGGTGTTAGGTGGTTAAAAAAATTAAAGAATAGTGAACAAACTCACACCAGATGTAGCCCATATAAATACTACCACACAGGTGTTGGAAGGGGAGTAAGTTCTCCAAATTATGCAAATCAATCTCTTTTCTTGATACCCTCAACTTTTTAGAACAGTTATACAGGGATTTAAAAATTAATTTTAAAATTTCAACTGTCTGTCTTTGTGAGTTAATTCACACAATTGTATCTTCAAATTCCTGTCACATTCTTGAAGTTGAGAAAATTAAAGGTCTATTAATTGTTCTCAGAGGAAGAAATTGCATCACACAGATATTGTAAAAACATCATGTCCACCCCAGCTTCCTACTCTCCTCAACCCTGTCACCACATCTATTAATAACAACACAGTTGAGTCTCTCCTTAGGTATATTGTTCTGTCTTCTGATGGATTCCAATGAATTACTGCCCAAAATAAAAGCAGCCCCAGAGAAACGACAATAGAGAAGCACAGACTATCTGTGCAGTACTTTAGATTGGAGAGGTTGATTGTATTCACAAAGAGGCAGTGTTTGATATTTACTGGGGACACCAGGAGTGATCTTTTCTTCCTTGTCATCCATGGAGACCATTTTTCAAATGGGCATAGAAGGAATCCTAAGGTAATAGCAGAGGACTCTAAAAGTTTTATCAAAGGGCTTTTAGATCTTGTCAAAGGCCATCACATCGATGAAACACTAGAAACCATCTCTGTCAAGCTCTTCTTAAGGCTATGGCAACTTAAAGCCCATAAGCCCCTAAACTATCACAAAGAGTTTTAACAGCAAATGGGTAAATTATATGGAAGACTTGTGACTGTAAAGCAATGTCCCATTCACAAGCCACCCAAATCTATCTTTATAATACTGCTATTTGCTACCAGTCAACTCTTCACAAAAGGTTGCTGATGTTTTTAGCGTGAGTAACCCTTTCCCCATTAAGAAATGTTTCTCAACCATGGCAGCAAATTAGAATCACCTAGGAAGCTTTAAAAGAAGAGTGGTCATAGCTGAATGCTTCCCAAAGCTGTGGCCACTTCAAGGCCATGAATCATCACATAACAGTCACACAGTTTAGCAGCAAAGGTGTAAATTACAGCCATCAGACCAAAATCTGTATCTCCTGGGGATAAGGACCAAGATATTAGTATTTTTACAAAGTTCTCTAGGTGATTCTAATGTGCAACTAATGTTGAGGCTAACTATCTAAAGAAGCTGGTGGGAGATCCAAACACTAACCATTTCCTACTTACTAAGGACAAGTTTACACAAGACAAATGACATTAGTACCAGAAATCATAAATGAGATTCAAACCAAGAGCGGCCATACATTCTACTTTGTCCATACACCAAATCCTGGTGTCTGCATGTGGTTCCATGTAATAATTAAGAGTACACTCTTTCATTTTCACATACACATGGTTTTGATGATAATTTATATGGTAGCCTCATTCATGAACCTAGCCAGAAAGCAGACACAAATCTCTGCTGGGCTCCTTATCTCACCCACCCTTCACACCGTGGCACTTCAGTGGTCCTCAGGATGATTTCTGCACATCAGAAAGTCCCAGGAGAGGGGGTAAGTCTACCAACATCCAGGCTACACCCAGGCTACTAAAATAGAACCCCTGGGGGCAGAACTTATGTGTTAGTATTTTTTATTAATTTCTCTAAGTAATTTGAATGTATAACCAAGATTGCAAAATGATGCTGTCCAAGTGATTCCAATTAGCACACTGAACTCTGTGCACTTCAGATTACAGAAATCTTTGGATTCTATGATTCTGCCGATGCTCAAAGTCTTTAATTTCTCAAGGACCTTATAATGGAAGGGAGTTCTTATGATAGTATTTAATGTGAAAAGATGCAATGGGAGGCACTGACCCTACTTGAAAATATTGCAATGCTATCGACCTAATGGAACCTTGGCCAAAAACTAATAACTATTTCAATGCAAAACCATCCGAGAATGGCTCCACCATTCCAGATTTTCTCACTCCATAATAACCCCTCAATTCCTTTTTCTTTATTTCAAACAAATCACTTTCTCCTGGGGTTCCTCTGTCTTTCATGTAATTAGAATTAGGAGAACCTCAAAGGCATTATTTTGACTAAAGTACTTGGGTCTTCGTTTATCAGTGTCTTTAAAATTATTTTGGTGTTAGCCCTTCAGTGTCTTTAAAGTCATGTTGGTACATCACTCCACAAACATGACAAGTGCTGGAATTACATTTGGGAGAGAATAATGGTCATGAAGAAGACCCAAACCAGCAGAGTTAGTAGCTGCTGATGCTGTAGATCTATAAAAGTAAAAGTACTTCTAAGTTCAATGACTATGTTTTGAAAACAGGTTAGATATTTACTGAAGATTACTGGTTGCCCAAAACCCAAGGAGAGGAGGAATAAGACACACTCAAAAATGCCAAAAACTTAATTGAAATTATTTTAATGAACACTATAAAACAAAAGAAAGAAATGCCAGGATCTGGAATGAGAAAGATTGAGACAAACTCAACATAGTCCCCAGCATCCTGTCCCTGGGATATCTACTGCTCAGAGAATTAAGACCTGTGAGAACTATTTTCTTTCCATACTGAGGCACATTTCAATAAGGCACTTATTGGAAACACTGGGCATGTTTGAAAGCATACAGGATTTTAGGTCAGGCAGACCAAGGTTTTAATCCTAGGTCTAGGTAATGTGACAAGTCAATCAAACTCAGATTCTTGGTTTCTCTTTCTTTAAATGAAGGTTATATTGCTTATACCACAGAAGCATTTGGAAGATGCTAGGAGAATAAAATGACTAGTATCTTCAGTGTGTCAAGCAATGAAAACAGACAATAACACAAATAAAGTGCAGTGCTAAGCACACAGAGATACTCAAATTTGACATATGAGTCCTGACTTGAAGTACATAATGCCTGTTTAGTATTGCCTTTAAACCCAAAGAAGAAACCCTGTCCAATTTCTGGACATAAGCAGCATTAACTAGGCTGGTACTTCCAATATATGAATCCCATGTCTAGTATGCCCTGCTCTCTCAACACAGATTTTCTATCAACCTCATATAAAAGTGAGGCTAGGTCTAATTCTTAAGAACAATCACAAGTATTTTAACATTTACATTCATCTTAGCCTTTATGGAACATACACACACCAAGTAACCATTTGCAGAAAACTTGGTGGTCACTGGAATCAGGTGATCATGGTACATTACTTATTCACATCCATCTGATTCAGTTCAACGAAAGGTTATTCGGCATTTACGCCTCACTAAAAATTAGCTGATTTCAGAGTTTATAGAGTAAACACTTAGGACTGAGTTTGATTATTCTGCAGAAAACTCTCCTGATTCAAAACTCTCCTGATTGAAGTCAGTCAGTCACCTTCTATTACTCTCAGTTTGAGGTATCCCATCTCGTTAGAGAGAAATAAGAGTTTAGAAGTTGAAGACTTGAGAAAAATACTACATGTCCTTTAAGATGATTAACAAAGGAGTATCAAAAGCATAGAAAATGGGCAAACTTTGGCCAGAAAATGCATGAAAGGATAAAATCATAAAGCTAGTCTAGAATTTTCCAGCATAGAGGAAGTTATACTTCATGCTAAAGAAGAAAAATAAGTACACCAATATTTAGACATCACCACACTACTCAGGATTAAGCAGTATTTATTCAAGTCTCACTAGACACAAGTTTCCTGGGAACTCTTTCCTTTGCAATTTTTTCATATACACCCTCTCTTTGAACAACATTGCCCAAATGTATAGCTTCCAGTAAACATTTTGGTAAGTTATAAACCTATGTTTGCAGCCCAGAGATGTCTCCATACTGTAGAAGTCTAGTCAAGCTGTCTTCCAGATGTTTTTGCTATCTCAAATGCCTCATGAACCCTAGCCTGACTCTTGAGGGTAATGTGACTCCATCTTCTCAGCCAAAATTCTCAGGCACCTTTGATTCCTTCCTCTTCTCTACTGTCCTTGTCAAGCTAGACCCCTAACCTGTTAATTCATGCACAACATTTTCTAAACTTATCACATCCTTTCTGCACTACGGTTATTGTTCTAGTATAGTCTGCCACGTTGTGTTATCTAAATATCCCACTGTTTGGGGGCTATGCCATGCAGACTACACCAAGATGGCACCTGGCAGCCAGCCAGAAGTTGTTTGGATCGCATCGGCGGTGAGGAGCTCGGTTAATATAAGCACCAGGTGATGCGTGCACAGGTGTTTCTGAGGGCTCCTGCTCGGGCCTGATCGTTTCAACTGGTGTGGACCCGCCCTCCACCTCCTGGAGGGAACATAAGCGGGCAGTAGGCAGAAGGAAGGAAGAAGCAGCAAGCAGAGAGACGAAGCAGCTAGCAGAGAGAAGAAAGATGCAGCAGATAGCAGTAGGCAGCGGCAGAAGGTAGATCATAGAGCGGAGAACTGAGAACACACCTCTAGGTCGTAGATCACAGATAGATAGCACCTAGTTCACAGGATGCAGGACACACCTCTAAGAAGAAGCAGCAGAACTCTAAGAAGAAATAGATCTGTGATAAGCAAGTTTCTCTTCCTTTAAGCAAAGTCTCTCTTCCTGATAAGCGTAGAAGCCCATCTTTCTCTAAAAACTTCCTCTATAAGCAAAGCCTATCTTTCTCTCAAAGTCTCTCTTTCCTCTATAAATTAATGAATATAGGAAAAGTAGTTTATTTCCAGTTCCCCTCCGATAAATACCCGCACATTTGTTGCCACGGGTGGCAACATCCCACCAAGTTCTTCAGTGGTTCCTTACCTCTGGTCCCTGACTGTGATTTACCATGTATATCACCACTAATTGATCTGTGGACAACCCTGAAATTTTCATTCAACTCTAATCCAAACAAATATTGATGACTTCCTAAAGACTTGTATAATGTCTCCCACTATCTGGCCTCAAGTCTGCTTGTACTGGCTCATTCCCTCTAGTACCAGAAAAATCATTGTCTTTTAAACCATTCATGCCCTTTAAAGCTCTTACATTTAAAAAAAAAATGCATGCTAATCCTTTAAACAATGCTCTTCTCCTTCTGTTTTGAATGGTGAACACCCACTGCATCCTTTAAGACTCCTCTCAGTCCTCACCTTCTCTGTGAGGCTTTCTCTAGCTCTTCCAGGCAACTTTTCAATCAATCCTTAAGTTCCCATATAACCACCCTTATAATTATACTCATCATCCTAAATAATAATTATTTATTTATGGGCCTGAGCCCCCTCTAGACTGGGGCTGTTTCCAAATGAGGACTGTGTCTTATTCATCTTGTGGTCCTAATATCCACCAACCAGCACCAATCAAGCATAGCAAAGAGCCCAGTACTGACTGGGATTCTAATACACATCTGTAGATGGAAAAGCAACGTATTAGGTTGTCACAGCTTGGGTTCTTCCAGAAGCAAAACTGGAAACAGATTCTACAGTGCATAGGTGTTTACTGGAATATGACTCTGAATCGGTACATGTGGAAGGGAATAACAGAAATCAGGAGTGGGTGAGAAAAATGTCATACTGGGATGTGGGCCTGGTGACAAGCCACTGATGCTTCTATGAAGAGGTCCTAAATGGTCCTTTGGAGGTTGTCTCAAGTTGGGTCAATATGTGCATGCTCACATCGAAAGGGCATGACCTTTGGGTGACAAAGGCCTCTGCAGTTGAGGCAATCCCTGAAGGAGCTGAGAGCTAGGGTCATCTGCTGACAGCACTGTCAAACACCGAGGCATCAAGTTCTTCCTTGTATGGGATTCAGATGGCATGTCACAGGGTACACCAGAGTCTTCACTCATTTAGTTATAATTAGATGAGTTTGGGAACTGCAATTAATTGACAGTGGCAGAGTCCCCCATGAGAGTGGTGTAAACTCATTGGAGGTTGTTGCTTTTCTTTTAAACAGTAATTCTGGGAGGTCATTTGGTGTCCAGAATTCAAGGGCTGAGGTCTCCAACATCTTCTGGGCGTTTCTTTCATGGTTGAAGAATGACAGTGGAGCTTCACCCATTGTGTGCACATTCCAGGAAGCAGGACTGAGAGACCAGGAAGGAAAGGAAGCCAAGGTTCTTCAGAAACCCCTCACCAGACTTCCGCTCATATCTTACCAGTGGGAACACTATTACATGGTCAGCTCTCGATGCAAGGAAGGTTGGAAATGGTCATTTTATAAATGGATATAACTGTCCCTTCATCACATGCATAGTTCTGTTAGTAAGAAAGGAAATAATCAATATTATATAGGAACTCAGAATTTCTGCCATGTAAGTTTAGGAATCCAGGTGCTAAAGAAAAACAAGTGACATGGAATAGGATTGGATAACATGGAGACAGGACAGATTCATAAAGTCATGGCTGTTTTGTAAAGTGGCTGTTTCCCACTTAGCATAGCAAAATTACACAACTTAATAAACCCTGCCCGAGGGGATTAAGGAAAGAGGGTGGCATAGAGCCTGAGAATGCAGAAAACAGACTGCTAGAACCAAGAATTAAAGTCGCCTTGAATTAAAGAGGGCAAAGAAAGGAACGACACAGAAAGGGCAAAACAGGAAGAAGAAACCACTTAGAAAAGACAAAACACCAAGCATTAAACACAAAGCACAAACATTTCAGCAACACTCCTTAGAACAACAAGCGCAAAGTCAAAAAAGGCAGCCCGTGTTGCCGGTCATGTTGAGAGCTTGTTGCCAGCGTTCACAAAGGAAACTAAAGGTCACATTCTGAAGACAAAAATAGGTTTCCTTGCTGTGGGGACTGAGATGAAAAGAGGGCTAAGACCCTTCGGGGGAGCTGACTCTCCCCACCATCTTCTTGGAACAGCTATTACAAGAGCGGGTAAGAAAAGCTACCATAACATAAAGCACCAGGAGCTGATAAACTCAGCGTCCCTGAATTCAGAATCCTGCAACCAAGGAGCAAGTAAATGCTAAACAGCTCTTGAGGACGAGGTAAGAACGAAGCCATGGTGTAGCCAATGGGTGGTCAATATCCACTCCACAGCTGAGATGGAAAGGAAACAGGAAAGATGGCTGAACCACCATGAATTTTCACTGCAGTCATCAGGAAAAGCTGGGGTTTGAGGTCACCTCAAGAGGTCAACTAATCCAGACCTCGTGCGAATGGAGGTCCCACCCATGCTCAGAAAAGTCTGACAACACAACTTTCTCGGCTCGCTTCATCACCCATTACTTTATCACTGATTTTCATTTGGGGAAGGTAGGGTCCGTGCGGTGGACAAGATATTGAATATTTCACCAAGGATCCTGAGTTTTAATTCTGGATCTGCCCCTAACCAGCTTTATAACTTTGGAAATAATTTCCCTTCTCTGGATCTCATTTTCCCATTTGTAAAATGAGAGATGGATCATCTGTCTCTAGGTTCCCTTCAGCCTCCGTGTGGATGGATAACGAAGGAGGTATTTCCGATGCAATACACCTTCATAATAATACAATACAATAATTCTCCAGAACAAAACTTTACCTCAAAAGCACCCTGAAATGGGCATCACTAATTCCTTTAGTCTTCATTTTTTTTAATTTATACCCATAAAAATAATATCAGTGACATTTTAATAATGAAATCTTTGAAAGATATAGGATTTAACAGTTTGTAGGAATGAATTTATATAAGCCATCTCCCTTACCTTCACAATTCAGGTGTAGGAAGGTGACCAAGATGTAAATTGGCTCCTAAGGTCCCTTCTTCTTTCAGAGTGTTTGGTCCCTAGTTTTTATCCTGACCCATGAATACCTGAATTAAATGCTTTCTTTCCTAACTTCCTATTACAATTATGTGTGAGGCCTCTCTCAGTTCTGGTAGAAGCAATATTATGACTTCCAGAAAGAGAGGCAAAACTGCAAACTCCTTTCTTCCTTCCTCATTCCTACTAGTTGAAATGCACTTCTATTGGCTTAAGTAAATAATTTACACCTATTTGGCTTAAATAACTAATTTTGGGGGGGTGGGGGCAAGCACTGGCAATTGAACCCAAGGGTGCTTAACCACTGAGCCACATCCCCAGTCTTTTTTTAATATTTTATTTAGACACAGTATCTTGCTAAGTTGCTAAGGCTGGCTTTCAATTTGCAATCCTCCTGCTTCAGCCTTCAAAGCCACTGGCATTCCAGGCAAGTGCCACTGTGCCCAGCCCTAAATAATTAATATTTTAATTACATCACTGGGACCCAGATAAGTCTGAACTGAATAAGGAATTATGAACTTTATATTACAGATTTAATAATTTGTTGAAAACTTCACTAGAGCTAACAATTTGAACACTGGACAATTTTAAACACGTAAACCCAAGACACTTTCCATTTCTTTGCAAATAGATAAAAGTAAACTTAGCACATATAAAGTGAAAGACAACCCTCTAACACAGGACTAGAACATCTCAGGAATGGCTGCTGTACCCTCCAGGTGAAAAAGCATCTCTCTGAGAAGTTAAAGAGGGCAATCGAGAATGAAGTTGAAGATAACAGATAATCCTCTATGAAGGATTCTCATTCTACTTGAAGAATCTAAGTGTTGACTTGGAAACGAGAACACCCTATCAGAAATACGTGGTAAATTAAAACAAAACAAAACCACCCACATTTTACTAAGATGCATTTCAAAGGCTTTGAGACATAAACTAGGGCTTCAAGAAGAAATTTTCAGGAAAGAGGAAAAGAAGGGTTCCTTTCCCTCCCCCAACCTCTCCACGCCAGCTCCCCTCTGGGGTGGGGGTGGGGGTGCCTGGATAAACCTTATCACTTCCACAAAGTGAAGGCGTGAAGAGGCCGGTCTTGCTTCTCTCTGCACTCAGGGACTCCACAGGTTTCACAGTGTTGCTTTCTAGAACGGTGTTCTGACGGCCCCTCGCAGCTGAAGCTTAAGGAACAGGAAATCTTATTCCAGAATGGGTTATATCAGGACTATTAATTTCCTTTGTCATTTCAGATAAAACTTTGCCACCTCTCTCATGGTAATGATGTTCTCCTCTGAGAAGCAGATGAATGGCACCCATAAAGCTCAAAATAGCTGGGAGAGTCCATTCACAATGAAGAGCAGAGGCGACTGAAGCCCATCAGTTAGCACAGCTTTACATAATTCAACAAAAACCTGCCGGCCGTGTATCCTCCACTTCTGCATATTTTATAGTAATGGAATATTTTTAGACAAAATCATAAATAAAAGATGCTGCTGGGTCTTTGAACAAGGCATTGTATGTGCTATATTTTATTGTGGTTTTATCTTTTTATAGCACAATCATAGCTACACAGATGATTAGACTTGTATGATGGGAAAAGAAAAGCGAGAGAAGACTATTCTAAGATCCATCGGAAAGTTTCCCGCTTTAATTAAATCGCTCACACATACTTTGATTCACATTTATTGAGAGCCTGTGGTAGACCAGGCGTCTGTCTGGCACCAGCAGCACAGTGAAAGCAAGGTACATGTGGACCTTCCTCTTTTGGGGCTGGTAGTTTGAAGGTGAATATAGATAACTAACCACCAACAGTAAAAATAATGTCAGCTCCTATGACATGAGAAGTATAAGGGAACATGCACAGTACTCCTGAACTTGGTAAGAAAGGAAGAACAAAATTTGTGAGAGGGACTTAGGGAAGTTTTCTCAAGAAAATGACAGCTAAATTACAACCTTCTTACCATGAGTGGTAGATGCCCAGAATGATGGAAATGGGGTCTTCAGCAGAATGAACAACAGGAGGGTTTTGGTGAGATGATGTCAGGATACCATACTGGGTCCCCCATGGCTGCCTTACCCCAAAAGGGAAAACAGCACTTAACTAATAATTTGTGTAGGCATTCGGTTGTTAAATGTTCACTGAGCATCTACTATGTGCCATATGCTGTACTACAGTTCTAAAGCTCAAGAGGATGAATAAAACAGAATCCTTACTCTCAATGAACAACCAGTCATGTGCGCAAAGCAGTCCTTCCATCAATTGATGATATGAGGGCTTTAGTTGCTAATAATCAGGCATGGATGGAGCATAGTGCAGTCAATAAAGGACAAATAGTTATAATTCCAGAAGGACAGGATAAGAAGGTGATGAACAACAGGATGGAGGGATAGAGGAAGGATGTCAAGGAGAAGAGAAAAGTCTAATAAATTTCACATGAAAAGTTAAGTAGGCGGAGACTGCACTTTTTTCTCTTTTAAACCAGTCAACTTCTAAAACTTCATTAGCTTTGTTGGAAGCACATTGTTCTCCCCAACCAACTTCTTTTAGATGTTCTGAAAAAGGGATGCTAATTAATTATGGTGCTACCAGAAGGTTTCTATTTAGAAATCATTTGACTCAGGGGTAGCAGGCATCGCATTAAAACCATGTTAGAGAGGTATAGGGAGCCACCCTCTGGGGAGGTGGGATCGTTCAGCCTGGAGAAGGAAAAAGTTGAAATGTAATTCAATAACTGCCTTCTAGGAGATCCAAATATTTGTTCAATGCCCTCTATAAAGAGGTCCTATTGATGTTAGCATGATAGAGGATAGGGAAAGACCATAGATTGGAAGACCAGCATTAAATCACTTCAATAATTCAGGGAGAACATTCTAAATATATAGTGTTGGGGGCAAAGGAGATATGGAGGAAGAATACTATAGAGACATAAAACGATCCCTGGATAAAATAGTAATACAAGGCAGAAAGACCCAGCAACATTTAAAATATTTTATAACTTGTTTCTTTCCAGTCAAGGGTGTTAATGGTCTTACAACTCCATAAAAACAGAACAGAAGGTTATGCTCCCTGTGTCCTAGAAGGTCAACTGGGTTGGAAGATAAGACTCTGTTAGGGTTTGTCCCAATTAAAAGAGTTGATGGTGACTGAAATAAGATATTCCAAGAAAGGTTAAAGAGTCTCATTGGAGATATTTAAAAATAGAATTGTATTATCAGATGTCCGCAATGAGAATGATCTTCAGAATTTTGAAAACATCTTTCCAGTTACTTGGAATCCATCAGAGACAACTGTCACCTGTAAAAATATTTTTTCTGATCACCCCCCCTACCATAACCTCAGGCTGAGTAACATGCAGAAGCTACACCAGATTGCATTTTTAAAGATGGCTGCACCGATATATATATATTCCACCCCACATGCTCTTCTTACAATGTGATATTGACACTTCTCCAGTAAGGGATCTTTGTTTCCCTACTCTAAGCTGCATGGACTTTTATAATTGCCTTAAACAAAACAGCAGGACAGGAGAACCTGATTTCTGTGATGTTAGGGTTCTTGAAAGAAACAGAATCAATTGTGTGTGTGTGTGTGTGTGTGTGTGTGTGTGTGTGTGGTTGTGCGCGCGCCGCGCGCGACATATTCATTATAAGGAATTAGCTCATCTGATTATGTGAGCTGGAGATCAAGGCAGTCAGTGGTGCAGTACTAGTCTGAAACTGAAGACTTAAGACCTGGGGAAACCAATAGTGAAGTTCCAGACTGAGACTGACTGGATCAAAACCTGAGAAGAGCTAGTGTTTCAGTTCAAATCCAAAGACAAGAAAAAGTTGACGTCTCAATTTTAAGGCAGAATAACTTCTCTTACTTAAGGGAAGGTCAACTTTTTTGTTCTATCAGGCTCTGACTGATCAGACGAGACTCATCCAAATTAGGAAGGGGAGTTTGCTTTACTAAGTCTTCCAACTTAAATGTTAGTCTCATCCAAAAATACTCTCACAAAACACCCAGAATAACATGTGACTGAATATCTGGGCACCCTGTGCCTTAGTCAAGTTGACACTTAAAATCAACTATCACATGAGAATAGGCAATACAATTTTCTGCCTTGTTCTCCCTCCCCTTCACCAATAATTTCCTGGGGAATCCAACTGCCATATTGTGAGGCAGCGCAGACCAGATGAAGAAGGCTCATGTAGATGCTTTGAGCAACATCACCAGTCTATGCTCTTAGTAACTACATCACACACTGAGGGACGAGTGAATGAGACTTCAGATAATTTCATCACTCAACCTTCAAATTTTCTAGCAAACTTTCCAGATATCATAAGGAAGGACAGACTATCTTTGATGTGCTTTGTCTTGATTCTTGAACAAGAAGAGTGACATGATTTTCCTTCCTTTAAAGCACCAAGGTATGAAGGAAAGTTTTGCACAGTAACAGAAAATGAATAGAGATGCTATCTTATACAGTCCTATAACATCAAGTTTTAATAAAATCATAACTCATCACATTATGTTGTCTCTCCATTTGCTTTAACTATCGCAACACTGGGAATTCTCATAGGGCTGAGATTAGGCCTTTTTTTTTTTTTCTGTATATCTCTGGGCAATTGATACATATTTGCTGGGAAAATGAATTTCCAGAAGATTCATCTCATTCCGCTCTCTCTACCCATGACACCCTCCACCCTGTACAACTCAAAGATCTACGTAAAAAACACAAATTAATATTTACTGAGCTTTTATTCAACATCAGAGC
This sequence comes from Sciurus vulgaris, assembly GCF_902686455.1. Classification (NCBI taxonomy): domain Eukaryota; kingdom Metazoa; phylum Chordata; class Mammalia; order Rodentia; family Sciuridae; genus Sciurus; species Sciurus vulgaris. The sequence continues at coordinate 119,479,312 of NC_136470.1, forward strand.
TGTCGTAAGGGTTTTCTATGCCTAAACTGATTAATACACACATCAGCCCTAGTCATGCGAGGGAGATTCTTTACTTAAGAAGCTGAAGGAACTGAGTCGCCGAGGCAACGACTCTTGCTCACACAGTCAGTAGCTGAGTCAAGATAAAAGCTTAGGTAGATTCAGACTTCCAGAGTCTATTGTGGCCTGGGCTTTAAACACTTTAATATTAAAGATCCACAGGGTAAAATCTCAGACAAAAATAGGAAGTCCACTCTTGCCTACCTAGAACTGCTGGTAATAAGAGGATAAAATCTAATTATTTAAGCATTAGTGAATAGTAAATGCTGGGAACTTGCCTGTCTTGTACAATGAACTGCACGTGGCTCACGCCTCTGACTAGGAGAGCGTCTTGGGAAGGTAGATGGGCATAGGGATTATTAAAGTCTTGTTTCTTGTTTCCCAAGCCTGCCCTTCTACATTATTTTATGATGCTGGAGCTGAGACCCAAAGTCACTTTTGCTTTGGCACTGGATCCCTGGTAGGCTCTGCCAGTGGAGGTCACTAGGTATAATGGCCAGAGGAGGATTGTTCTTCGCTCTGATGTTTCTTCCTGCACCCATGAGCACTATCAAACTTCCTCCAGCAACACTTCACCCAGAAATGGCGCTTTGTTCCCCTGGGAGCTGCTGATTCTGCTTTGCAGAGGACCAGCCTCCTTGCCCTCCTTCAGAGACACAGTGCAGTCCCCTTCTCAAAGGTATGAGTTTTCATTAATAATTCCAACTTTTTTGCTTTTTACTTTCAGCCCCAAGGGCAGAAGCTGCTTCCTACAACTGCTATCTTTGTTGATACTTGATATCTCCTGTTTCCCTTTTCACATCTTTAATTCTTTAATTCCTAGTAAAGAATGCATTTTTATCAAATTTTTTTTTCTCTTAAAATAATGTGCTGTTTGTTTTCTGACTGGACTCTGATGGATATGGTGGAAATGGAAATGATTTCCTCTGGTACAAAGACAGGTTCTGAGATTCAGCCAGAGAAACCTATCTTCAGGACACTGGAATACTTCTTAGAATGGATGTCTCATCTGCATATCCTAATCTTTTAGATCAAAGAGGACCTCTCTGGCTCTGTGACTAGGCCTCCAGAGCACACAGAGGCACCTGCTGCTCCTGGAGCTGAACCAACAGAGGACAAAATTCTGTTGCATGGGAAACACTTAATGCATCTGTGTGCTTCCTTCATGGCCCGAAGTACCTCTGAAACACTGCCTTCTGGGCTGAGTGCTGGGAATTCAGTAATGAAGATGCCCAGTTTCTGCCCTCTTTGGAGGCTGACTGAACTATACATAGGCCATCTCTATGCAGCTTGGCAAGTGCTATGAGGTATGCACTGGGTATACCTGCAAGGTGATGGTGATCCTTGCGCCTTCTCCCTGCCTCCTCAGCTTCCTCTTTCACTACCCAGTCCCTTTTTTCTCCTCTCAGGCCATTGTTGAGGGAATGGCTGGCCCATCAGGCTGTGGGAACATGAGTGATAAGTAGGTATTGACTCTATCCAAATAATTTCTGTCTACTGGGGCTTTGGCATCCATAGTACAGGGGTTAATAGTGTGAAATGTACCATTTCATCATTTAATCTTGATTTTAAAAAAACTACTTTAATAGCTTATGGCCTAGGATTCATTTATTCATTCATTCAATTTTTATTTCACAAGTGTTTGTTGAACACCATCCACTAGGCACTGGGCTAAACACTGGGACTCAGACAAGGAATGAATTATGGTCTCAGCCCTCAGGATGCTATGGTACACTTATAAATGGATGTTTTGAGAAATTACACACCTTTTCCTTTCCCAGGGTACACAGGCTGCTGTAGAGCTGGAGGTAACCAGACCTGCTTCATTGGCTGCATAACCTTGATAAAATCACAAGGTCTCTCTGAGCTTCGGTTTCTTTAGCTATAATGAAAGTAATACCACGATGTGGCAGGATGTTGTGGAGATGAGATGAACATATATTTATGAAAGTACCACATTCAGAGTGGATTGAATTCAAAAGAAAATGATGCTAATTCATTTCCCTTGTTATATTTAATATGCTCACTTAATTTACAAAGTTGTTCCACTGAAATGATTGAAATGCAACTTTATGGTAAATAATTACATTCAAAAATTCACGTCTGGAGTTCCTTGAAACAATGGGAGAAATTGGTAATGATTCTGGTTTTAAACTCAAACAAAAAAGGAAAATTACCTGTAAATTATTGATGAAGGTTTCTCACATACCTATCTCCAATGTTAGACCCACACTTTCAACAGAACATATTGTGAGATCTTTAAATGACATTTAAGGCTTCTTCTATCTGGTCTTGCATAAGAATATTTGACAACACACTCCTTAATTGTCAAAGAGAACATGTTAAATGGACATTGGGTTAGTCAGCTTTTTGTTGCTGTGACCAAAATACCTCACACAGGCAACTTAAAGGAGGAAAGGTTTATTGGGGCTCACAGTGTCACAGATTTCATTCCATGATCAGCTGGTTCCATTGCTTTGGGCCCGAGGCAAGGCAGAACATCATGGTGGGATGGCATGGCAGAGGAAAGCTGCTCAGCTCTTGGCAGCCAGGAAGGAGGAAAGGGGTTGGGGAGGAGACACACCTGGGGATAAGAAAAACTCTTGCAAGGTCTGCTCCCAGTCACCTACTTCTCCCAACCATGCCACACCACCTATGATTTCCAGCACCCCCAGGAGTCCATTCAGCTCTCGGTGGATCAATCAATTGATGAGGTCAGAGCCTCCATGACCCACTTACTTCTCAAAGTCCAACCTCTAAATATCGCTGCACTGGGGACCAAGCTTTCAGTAATTTGGGAGACACTGAAGATGCAGACCACAACAGACATTGTTCCTATTATATGAATAAGAACACTGGAGGCTGAGATGTGGAGCAACCTGCCCAGACTTAATTAATGAGTATGTAGAAGACTTAAGATTCCACCTTTAGACTGTTAAACCCTGAAATCCTTGGCTTTTCTTCACAGTATATGGCATCTAACACAAAAGGCACTAAATAAATACTTTATAACTTAAAAAAAAAAGATTAAAGGAAGAACAGTACATCTGAAAAAGATAATATATTTAAGAAAACATTTTACCTTTTATCATTTAGAAATTTTACTGGGGTTTTGAATAGGCCCTTGGGTTTTTGTTGGTTGATATATCTATCAGTACAATTACAGTTAAAAATACAAATAAGCTACCTTTTCTATAATTAAACAAAGTTCCACATTGATCAACAAATACCAAAAGCAAATAATATTCATCTAACTTATACAGTATTCCAAGTACAACCAAGTGGAAGGCATGCCCTTTATTTTTTTTGTGAGAGCTGTTTATCGTGAGACATTGTTTTTCTATTACTCGCTGTGGGTTCATGTGTGTGTGTGTTCATCAATTCTACTAAAGGTTAATCTGTGTGGTAACTGACAAAACATGGCAGAGACTAATGAAATGTAAGCATAACACCACCAATCAGAAAGGACAGCGAGGGACAACACAGCAAGTGCTACCTAAATCCCAGTCCAGCACCAGGCGGAAGGTGCTCTGGCAGAAGCAAGGGGTACCACTTTTACACAAGCCATCTGAGTGGCATTGTCCCCCAGGCTAAAAGGGTGTTGCTGTTTGTAAGCCTACAGTAGACACTCTATGTTTGTCCCCTTGACTCTGAAAACATCCTTCTCCCTTGCCTTCCTCTGCTTTAGGAGTTTCAAAGCCAATCACTAATCTCCCTGCCTTCCTTGCAGCTAGTCGTAATCAAGGATGCAGTGGCCATCAAGTGATCATCGAGTATAAGCAGAAGTCAACTGATCAGTGTTCTGGAGACAAAACCTTGTCCATTAAAAAAGGGTCCAGACATGAATGGTATAGCTTTCTGCCCGTTCCCATGGTTTTCTGCCTGTAATGTAAATACAATATTGAGTGATTCAGCAACCATATTATGTCCACAGGGCAACAACTCTGAAGACAAAAAGGCAACATGTTAGCTAAGGATGGGGTAAAAAAATGCTAAAAACAAAACCAAAAAAAACCGAGATGGTGATATAGAGCAAGTGACCGAAGACTAGGAACTTCTTATGAGAACACTTAATGCTATTTGTTTAAGATCCTTTAACCCAGTTTTCTGCACAGCTGTGTTGTGAAGTCACTATGGGTGATTATTATAACTATTAAGTAATACTTATAAGTCAAGAATAACATTTTGAATAGAAACATATCAATAACAATATAAATAATAAGAGTGGAGAACTGAAAAATAAGAGTATTGGCAAAATGAACTTGGTAGCTAAAATTAAAAGTGCATCCAATCATGACTCTAGAGATGAAATAGTTTAGAAAGAGAACAATTGTTGGGGTGAGGACACAGAATGGAAAGCAATGGAAACAAAAATCCTTAAATTGTTTATCAAAAAATAGGATACTCAAGTGCTCCGTGAATATATGAAATTGTTCATCTTCTTATTTGTAAAGAACATATAGACTAAAACCCTAATGGAGCTGGGCATGTTGGTGCAACCTCTAATGCAAGTAACCCAAGAGGTTGAGACAGGAGGATGGCAAGTTTGATGTTAACCTCAGAAATTTAGTGAGACCCTCTGCAATTTAGTGAGACCCTGTCTCGAAATAAAAGAAATAAATTAATAAAAAGGACTGGGGATGTAGCTCAGTGGTAAAGTGCCCCAGGGTTCAATCCCCAGTACAAAACCAAACCAAAGCAAACCACCCCAATGGGAGAAGCCAGGGGTGTAGCATAGTGGTAGAGAATTTGCCTACCATGCATAAGACCCTGGGACCTACTCCAGCACTGCAGAAGAAAAGAAATCCTAGTGGAAACCACTACAGACCCACCACAATGACTAAGATGAACAATATAGATAATGCCAAATTTCAGGGGTCCCAGGAGTAACCATAAGTCACATATTACTGAATGTATCTTGGTATAAACATTCTAGAAAATTATTTGGAAATATCAAACAATGCTAAGCATATCCTCATTATATCATTCAGCAATCATACTCCTAAGTATTTATGCAAAAGAATAAAAAGGATCTATAGGAATGATTGTAACAACATTATTTCTAATAGCCATAAACTGGAAACAACCCAAATGTACATCAGCAAAATAGTACATTAAGTGCAGTATGGCCGTACAATGGAACAGTATGCAGCAATGAAAATGAATGGACTGGACTACATGGAATAAAATGAATCCCACAAATAAAATGTCAAATAAAAAATAAAAATAAAAAAAATGAAATAAAATGTCAAATAAAAGGTGCAACAAACTAAATGGTATATACTATATGATGTATGTTTTATAAAAAGCACAAAATATTCAAGACCATCTATTCTATTAAAAGTAAAAGACTCTTTACTTCTGGCCCAGATGGAAAGTCTAGTAAGCAGAAGTGGGCACGAGAGTGATTTCGGGAGTGCTGTTGATGTTCTGCTTCTTAATATGGATGCTGGTTTTATAATCATATTCATTTCCTGGAAATGTATTGAGCTGTACAGTTAGGGATTATAGGATAAAAAGTTAATCAAAAAATATTTATCAGAACACATTAATCTAAAGGAAGATTTGGGCAACATTTCTCACCAATAAGATGATTCAAATGAAAAGACATATTTTCAACCCATTTGCTATCAAGAAGTAAGACAGTCAGTTAAGAGAAGTGCTCCAACTAGTCAGGCAAGCCTCCAAACCCCAAAGACAGCAAGAGGGAACCTCATTCATCCATACGGTCAAGTACTTACCTAATGCCAACATGGGGCCAGGAACGGTTCCAGAGACAGGAAAGTCGGTGACAAAGGCCTTGACCTCCTGGAGTTACCTTGACCCACCCTTAGTTCCAAAATAAAGGACTCCTGGGAAAATGACCTTTTAATTCTGGAAGTTTCCATCAAAAGTACAATGGAAACTGTTTCCTTTTGCTTTGACTCTCTGCATCTGTTTCACTCAGAAAGTCCACGAACAACTATGAGCAGTGGGTGAGGGTGGCTGGGTTGAGAGACACCTGAGGATGTCTGCTGGAGCTTACCAGTGGACTTACTCAAAGTCTACAAAGTGGGTGAGATTGTCTGAAAGAGGCAGATGTGTTGACGTGCACGGACAGAGTGACTGTGGAACACTGCGGGAGATGCGCAAGTGAGTGTGTGCCTGACGGGGCTGAATCTTGTGAGCAACCTAAGTCTGCTTCCATTAAGGAGCTCTCCTTAAGCCTCTCCATCCTTCCCCAGTGTCTCGTGATGTAAAAGAAGTCAGCTGTCTCACCTGACACGACCGTGTTCTGTCTTCTGTGGTGAATTCGCAGGGAAAGGTCTGCATAGAAGCGATCTGATTTAATTCAGGCTCCAGGCTGCATCTACTCAAAGGATCGGACCCTCAAAATGGCAGTTCCTCCTGCAATGTCCCCTTCTCTCCCCACTGAGAGCCGTTGAGCACCATCTGTGCTAAAGAGGCTCGGTGACTCAAAACCCACTGGGGTCCCCAAGATGACTGTGACTCCCTTTCTCAAAAGAGCTTTAAAAATAGAAGGTATTCTCTTCTGGGGTTAAGGCTTAGGTAGAGCTTTTCCAAGAAGATGTGGTCCCTTTATAAGATTCTATCAAGAACCAATCATCATCAGAATTCTTACTGGGGACAGGGCTTCACCTCCTGCTGAGGTCAGACTTTTGCAGAGTTTGTCCTTTTAAACAAGGTCGTTCCTGGCCTTGCATACCAGGCAGACTCATTACCTACGGCCTGGTTCAATGGGTATCTCCTCTATCAAACCTCCCCTGGCTCCTCTTCTCAATCTGGAGTTGAATATACTTTCCTCTGACTTCTCCATCCAAACGTTTAAAGACGATTTTAGTTTACACATCTCTCTGTCCCTTGAGGACCCAAACTGTTCATTCCCATATCAAGTGACAAGGAAGGTACATGGCATACTGTTGGGATTCAAAAACTGTGTTGTTGAGTGAATGGTAATGACCAGATGATACTTGCAAAATGAGACTTTTGGAAAATGATGACTTTTCCCCAAAATACAACTAACCAGAACCTGGCTTAAGAAATGAGTCAGAAATGAAGGGATCCACCTTACCTTAAGAATTAGAAATATTCCCTTGACTTGTTTCCTTGTAAAAACACTGCCCTGTCTGATGGACTCAGGGTATTTTTTCAGGTAAGAGGGTATTAAGTAACAGATGTGCAGGATAAGCAAGTCCATGGATCTAACTAATGTACAGCATGACTATCAGGGATAAAATTGTACTATACTTGGGAGACATGAGAAATAAGTAGATTGTAACTGCTCTTGCCACACACACAAAAAGGGTCACTATGTAAGATGATGTATGTTAACTTGCCAGAATGTACTAACCTTTTAAATATGCATATATGTATATAACGTTGTGTTGTATACCTTAAATGTATACACAAATTTTATTTTTAAAGAGCTCTCAATAGAGGAGGTGAGTAGAGACTTGACTAACTTCCAAAGACTTCATGAGATTTTTCTGTCTAAATGATCAGGGAGATTCAGTGTTAAACAAAAAGGAGAAAATTTAACTTATAGAATGTATATAAATCAAACACCATAAATAACCATTCTGGGAAATAAAAGCCACTTTAGACACAAAACTATTGTTATGATCTATTTTTTAAATTTTCTTTGCTAAGCCAAGAGCCTGGCCCATTGTTAAGATGTTTTTGAAGTGTAACAGCTTAACTTGTGGGTTTCATGCCACAAGAGAAACATGGCTGCTGAGATCTGGGACCAACTGGCTGCCATCATCCTGGCCTTGTGCTGCTCACAGCTGGCCTGGCCCCACAGCTCAGCTCAGCTTTGTCCTGTGGAAGAAGGATAATGTCCCCAGCACACTGGAGTAGGACAAGGTTACTCTGTGTCCACCATGGAGCTAGGGGAAAACTAGACTCTACCATAGTCATGTCTGAACTAGACAAAAACATAAACACTGTCCAAGCCACAAAAATGTCCAAACTTCTCCCTATCTTGAAATCCACTCCTTTTCCCTCAGTCCTGGCCTGTTTTCTCCTCCTGATAATATTTACAAAGGTTCTCAATCACAGGAATGTCTTAGCTTCCCGATGACATCCAATCCAGAATAAAGCCACCCTTCCTCAAACCCTTCCTAAGAGACCTATCCATAAGCCAGCTTCTGTGTGTCTCTTACTAAGGTGCCTCACAGTTCCCCCTGGGGTGCACCTGCCCCGTGGCAATGAGCTATGACAAACAGGACTTACTCCACTCTAGGCGTGTCCTTGAGGGGAGGGGGGGGTCTCTAGATGAAAGGTTTGGGCCATTCTCTAGTCATTGTTCGCTTGAGTATAAACTAACTTCTCTGGGATGCTGGAGTTCACATCAAGGTATTAAGCTCTTTTCCATAAACTCTACAAGTCTGCTATTATTATAATATTTTGTTTTGCTGTCCCACCACTGTTGAAAAGAGCAGTTTAGAAATTTTCAGGGAAAATGACAAGAAATATACATTGTTTTAAGGAACAAGAAAAGGGAGGAACAATGGAATTTCTGTTTCCTTACTCTCCTCACATAAGAGAAACAGTCATGTATATGGCGGAGCTCCATGGAGCAGTGGTCACTCTTACTCCAGGGAAGCAACATATTTCCTAGCATCCTTGACTCGTTGCCGGAATTTCCACCAGTTCTCTCCACACAAAGGTTTCTCCACGAGCTGTCACAATATTGTTCTTCCCACAAAGAATAACAGAGTGGTTTTTTTTCTTCTCAGTTCTTCATGTGTTGTATAATATGACAGGTTATTAAATCAATTTCTCTTCCTCTCTTTAAATAAAGCAAAGCATCAAGCACCGCAATCCTTCAGAATTAAAGATGACAACCTAGAGATGTTTGGATTCATTCTTTAGCTCAAACACACACAGTCCCAACCCACATGGCTCATGCAAAACCACACACACTGTATATAAGGATATGAATTAGTTAGGTTTAAATTATGCTAGCATTTTTATAATATCATTGTTATATTAATAATATGCTTATTAATATAAAGACGATTTTTGAACGAGTAGGACAGAAATGCAATTAGAATCACTTAAATGAATGTAAGTCATGCCCAACCATGGAAATATGCATTCTGTGACTGGGGTAGGAATTGGCAAAGAGTTTGGGGGCCTATACATTACACTTTAAATTTTTTAAATGTTCTTTAAAGAACTGCCTCTATTGCATTGCATATATTGCTGGTAAAATATATTGGTGTCATCACTCCTGATAAGCATTTGTGTAATTTTTTAAAGTTTTTAAAAAGTGCATACCTTGAGAAACTAACACTCCCCCTAAGAAGATAATCATGGGTTCACATAAAATATTAATGATAATATTGATGGTTAACTGCTAGGCAATGTTCAGTGCTAGGCACTATCATGTGATTCATTTTTAGAACAACTCTATCTTGTAAGTAATTTTGTGTCCCATTATATGGATGAGAAAATGGAGATAATTTATATGTATAAGATTTTAGAACTGGCAATCAGTAGAGCTAGAATTCAAATGTAGACAGTCTGTGACAGAATTACACTGTACCAGTACACGGCACTGTCTTCCAACATTAGAAGCATGCTCACTGTAGAATTACTGCTACAACCCCAAACTGGAGACAACCCATTCCTCCCCAGTACTACCCACCCTCATTCACACTCTTGTTGATACCTCTAGAATAATTCTTGACTTTTCACCTTTTCACATCCCCTACTTCCAATCCGTTGGCAAAGTCTAAGGGGTCTACTTTTAAAATGAAGTTCATTTGCACATACTCTCCTCTTCCCTATGGTGACTCTCTGATCCAAACAGCCTCATCAGGCCAAGTGTAGCAGCCTCCTGAGTCCTCTCTAGGATCCACACTTGTCTCTGTACACTGGGGTGAGCAGACAGTGTTATTTTATTTTATTTGGTACCAGGGGCGCTTAACCCTTGAGCAACATCCCAGACATTTTATTATTCTTTTTTATTACTTTGAGACAGGGTCTCACTAAATTGCATAGGGTCCTGCTAAGTGGCTGAGACTGGCCTCAAACTTGCAATCATCCTGTCTCAGCCTCCTGAGCTCCTGGGATGATAGGTGTTCATCACTGTACCCTGAAACAGTGTTACTTTTAACAATGTAAATCATTTCCCTGTTCTAAGCCCTCCAATGACCTTGGAAGCATGTCATATATGGAATATCATATATGGAATAAAACCCCCAAACCCTACCATTGCCCACAGACATGACTCTCAACTGCCTCTTCAAAATCATTTCTTCTTATTCTGAACTTCTGATTTCATTGCCCTCCAGTCACCCTACCTCCCAGCCCTTCTTTGTTGTTGTTATTATTATTATGATTAAAACACTTAACATGAATTTTAACCTCTTGAGCTTTCAAGTATATGGTACTATTAACTAAAAGTGCAGTGTTGCACAGCAGGTCTCTAGGATTTAGTCCTCAGGCAGCACTGAAACTTCATTCCTTACATAGTCAAGCAAGTACCTTGCCTTGGCCTTTTTGTTTCCCTGTGTTGGAACATCTTTCCCTATATCTAGATGGCTCAGTCCTTACCCATTCAGTCTCCCGTATAAGTATTATCCCTTTGGTCCCTGAGCAAACTTTTTTTTACTATTCTCACCTATCATTCCTTCCTCCCTACATCATTTTTCTTCGTCGCACTTGCTATCATGGAGTAGATGATACACTTAGTATTTATATTCTGTACTCCCCACTAGCAGAAAAGCTGAGACCATGTTATTCCCCACTGTATTCCCAGCCCCAAGAAAAGTGACACTTAATAAATGTTTGCTGAGTGAATCAAAAGAATGAACCATTTACACATGCACTGTGAGTGGGCTGGTCGGTGAATCGTGGCTTACACACACATAGCACAATCTGCTTTGTGTCACTGAATTGTACCAATTCTTTATTGGAATTATAAAATGTTGTTGGAAAAATCTCAAGGCAGTAGATGGAGAGTAGACAAGGAAAGGACCAAATATCAAAGAGATGGAGATGATTGTGTTTAGATTTAGCACATTCCACAGCCATACTCTGCAAGGGGGCAGGACATGATATAGTGGGTACCAGCAGGAGAAGGTTCACAGTATAACCAAGAGATCTGAAATCCAAAGTCAGGATTCTAGAGACACTTTCCACCTACACTGCCCATGTGATCTTGGAAGGGTTAATAGGCCATTGCTGAATTGTTCCCTCATTTATAAACTGGAGATGGAAAATATAGTACTGACCTCAATAGGGCTATTATGAGGAATCATTGAAAAATACAGATGTGGAAGGGTTACACAGATACTAGTTGCTTTTATTTCTCGTTCTTTATTATGTCTAGTGACAATAGCGTATATATGCACTTTCTTAAAACTGGTATTCAAAATCAAGAGAGACTTCAATTCATCTTCCCTTCCTGTTGTACTTCTTCAGGCTATGCATGACCTAGATTTAACATTCAGGATAGAAAATGTTTCTTTTTGCCAATTCCTACAATTGCATCTTTCGAAGTTTCAAGAGAGTTTCTTTAACAGGAGGTTTAAATGTGCATACATTCTTCCTATCATCCTTTAAAAAAAAAAACAACTTTATTTTATTTATTTATTTTTATGCAGTGCTTAGGATGGAACCAGGCATCTCACATGTGGTAGGCAAGTGCTCTACCCACTGAGCCACAACTCCAGCCCTCTCCTACTGTCCTTAGAGGTAATCGAGGATCATATGGTAATGAGATGGGCTACTGAGATAGCTCATGTTTCCAGCTCCAGTTCATGGCTTAGCTATGTGGCAAAAAGTAGGCCAAGAAGTTCTTTCTATGAAAATCCAGGTCCAAATCCTCACCCTGAGACTGTCACGTGTGGAAGGCCACATGTAGGTGACCCAATAGAAAAATCCAAGTCTCACCTAATTGTGTGAGTGAAAATGGCTTCAGAAAATTTAAATCGCCCCAGCCTTGTAGTCCTCCCAACTGAGGCCCTAGACAACTTGCTACAGGAATAGGCCAGCCCATCCCATCTGGGCCCTGACTAAAGTCCTGATACAGAAGCCATGTGTTTAATTAAGTGGTTGTTTCAAGCTGCTACGTTTTGGGGGTAATTGTTATAGAATGGTAATAACTGCAACAAAACAGGGATGAAACAAACCTTCAAGAGGGAAAGGCTAAAGTAAGTTCCCTCAGTGTACTACCCAGTTTCTCAGAAGTTGTTTTGAAAAAGCTAACATTTGACCAAAGTAGGGGAAAAAGTTGTCAAACTTTCTTCGTTTGATATACTGTGATCTTTCAACAAAACCTAGTCTGCACACTCAAAAAGAAAATATCTAGGATTTAAATTCTCAGATGAGAGAAAGTGCTTGAAATATTGAATATTTGAAAACAGACTATCCAAGATACGGAGTTGAACATTTCTGAGCTTGAATCAAGATAAAATATTTAATTAGCCTATAAACTGACCTTGAGAACATCTGGAGTTTCCAGGAGGAAAGAATTTTCTTGTCACTTCTCTTCTAATTCTGCCAAACAGTAGGGGCTGATGTTGGCACGGAGACAAAAATGGGAAGGGGAGGCTATCAGTGTGGCCTCCCTGAGATTCCGAGTTTATAGATTAGAGAACACAGACAAGTGGAACAAACTTGCTCCAATCATATCCACCCTCTTCAAGATGCAGAGAGTGACGAGGACAAGGAGATGTAGATAATTCCCCACTAGGGGAACAGAAACAGATCAATCAAAGTGGTTAAGTCAGAGACTTGGAAGACACTTGGAGACCTGTTAAATTTTCCTACTTAACATTCTTAGAATGCATTTTGATACATCATAAGTTAACGAAGGACAACTTCTCACTCTTCTAGTTCTACATGTTGTAGAATGACATCAGTCGTGTAAACATATATGCACGTAAGGTAATCATGTCCAGTTCATTCTGTATCTCACTCCAGTCAGAAAAGCCATTATCAAAAATACAAGCAATAATAAATGTTCTTGAAGACATGGGGGAACAAAGGTCTACTCACACACTGCTGGTGGGACTGCAAATTGGTGCAACCATTGAAGTTCTTATGTTGTACACAGACAAGTAGAACTATGAATACTTCAGCTGGGGCAGCAGACCAACAACTTGACTCTGGCACTAAACACATAATTATAGGCATCACATGAAAACTTGTTCCATATCTAGGCACTAAGTAATTGCAACCACATTAGTTTTGTGTACATTTCTTTCTTTCTTTTATTTTTATTTGTTCTTTTTAGTTATATATGATTTCTTTTGAACATAATAGCATTCAACATTTTTTTCAAGTGCTTACTATATGTCAGGTATAATGATAAGTAATTCTTAAGCATCATCTCATTTCATCCTCACGATAAACCATGGAATAGGTTCGATTGTTACTTTCATGTTATAGATTATAAAAAAGCAAAGGGAAATTGAGGCATTTGCATAACCTTATACAGATAGACCAAATGGTCTGATTCCAGAGCCTACACTATCAGTCATTTCATCAACCTGCCAGTCAACTATTCAATCTTCACAACCATTTATAGATGAGATAGTATGAGAGGCTCAGAGATGATAAGTGACTCTCTCAAGTCACACAGTTAACCCAGGGTGAACCTCTGATCAAGCTCACTCAAGATCTAACCTCAGACTAACCTCGGATCAAGCCAAGGCTGCTCTGATAAACTTCCTAAATTTACTGGCAGAGTAATTTCAAATTGAATTGAAATCTGGCGGGCCCTGCCACAGACAGTTTAGTTTGATTATGGGATGAACTGGCTCGGGTTTTATTTTTCTTCTTATGGTACTCTTTCTCTGGGTTCTCAGATTTTTTTTTTAGAGAAACTATTTTTTTCTTGTAAGCCAAAATCTTATATAGAACCTCAACATTCTTCATAGAATGATACTTTATTAATGTAACTTTGAATTTCTAACACTTGCTATAGTGTCAATCAATCAGTACAATCTGAAAACGAGCGGTTTCTAATGTGTTGCAATCTGAGCATATGTGTTGCCACATCTCCAGTTAGCTGATCTGTGACGAGGGTGCCAAGAACACACAATGGGGAAAAATAATCTCTTCAATAAATGATGTAAGGGAAACTGGATATCCACAAGCAGAAGAATAAAACTGGGGCCTTATTTCACACCATAACTAAAATCTCATAATGGATTAAAGACTTAAACATAAGACCTGAAAGTATAAAAAGACTAGAAGAAAACATAAGAGCATTGATCTGGGCTATGAAATTTTGAATATGACACCAAAATCCAAGGCAACCAAAGCAAAAACAGACAAGTGGGCCTGTATCAAATTAAAAAGTTTCAGAACAAGAAAGGAAAGAGTCAGTGCAAAGGGAAACTTACAGAATGGAAGAAAATATTTCTAAAACATACCTGACAAAAAACGAATTTCCAAAATATATTGGGAACTTCCAAATTCTGTAGCAAGAAACTGAAAACCAAAACAATAGACCAAACCAAATAATAGCCTGATTTTAAAAAATGGGCAAAGTACTTGTTTAGACAGTTTTCCAAAGAAGATATAAGAACTGTGAGCAGGCATATGAGAAGGTACTCGACATCTTTAACAATCAGGGAAACACAAATCAAAACCATATTGAGGTATTGCCTAACACCTATTAGGATGACTACTATAAAAAAAGAGAAAGATATTGTGCACTGTTGGTGGGATTGTAAAATGCTGTAGTCACTATGGAAAAAATTATTGGAGGTTCCTTGAAATTACAAATAGAACTTTCAAATGGCCCAACAGTTCCACTTCCATGTATACATTCAAAAGAAGTGAAATCAGGATCTAGAAGAAATATTGATACTTGGGTGTTCACTGCAGCATTATTTACAATAACGAGATAGATATAGATACAACTTAAATGTCCATTGACAGATAAATGAAAAAAAGAAAATGGAGTACAAACCTACATCATTATAAAGAAAGGACCTTTCAGCATTTGCATCCTGGAAGGTATTATGGACCTTATGCTGAGGGAAGTAATCAGTGACAGAAGAACAACTGATCACTGCATGACTTATATGAGGATTTCAAATAGTCCAATAAAGACAAGAAAATAATATTTATTAGACAATAAAATAATAGTTATCAGGGGGTGGGAGAAGAAGAAATGGGGAGCTGTTTTTCAATGTACATAAAATTAGTTACACAAAATGAGGAAGTTCCAGAGATGTGCTGTGCCATGCAATACCTATAGTTACACAAGATATTATGTATCTAAAATTTTGACTTTAAAATATTGTTGAGAGGGTGGATCTCATGTTAAGAGTTCTTACCACAACAAACAAAATCAAAGGGACATGAGGAAACATGGAGTCGATGTGCGTATTTACCACTTGGATTGTAGTAATATTAAAATGAGTACATACATCTAAACTCACCAATTTTATACATTAATTATATGAAATATAATGAATGATAAAAAAATTCATGATTTTTGTTTAACAATTATATCTAGTAAAGCTGGGGGTGGGGAGAAATTCAAGCATGTGTGTTGTTTTCTGTTACAAATTTCAAGAACTAAAATATATTTTAGAACATATTCATTCTTAGTTGAGATAGTGATTTCACAGGTGAATACATTTGTCAAAACTCATCAACATTTAAAATCTATACATTCGGGCTTGGGTTGTGGTTCAGTGGTAGAGTGCTCACCTACCACGCGTGAAGCCCTGAGTTCAGTCCTCAGCACCACATAAAAATAAAGGTATTGTGTCTACCTATAATTAAAACAAAATATTTTTAAATGGATATATTTAATGCATCTTCCATGTAAATTAGAACACTAGCGTTGACAAAAAGCAAACAATTACATTTACATGTATATTTCTATTTCAAACAAATATTTGCACTATCTCTGAAGTAACAAAGTTTTCTGCAGAACACTGTTGGGAAACACTGAAATTCAAGCAAGACTTTGGGTGACTCAAAATAGAAAGCTAAGAATTGTCTGTGTCCTGAAGTTCAAATAAAGACATTGAAGAACTCCAATTTTCATTCTAGGAAATTCAACTTCTAAAAGCCTACCTAACCCCAGAGAGCCAACAATGAAAATTTGCAACCCCATGGACAGTCAGTTGATTTTGTAGGAGACAGAGACAAAAACTAAGTGAATGTCAGCTGGGTTTCAGCAAATAATTTACTGTTTTCCTCATGGTCTCAAGGAAAGAACCGAGGAGTAGAATAAACTCAATAA
This sequence comes from Sciurus vulgaris, assembly GCF_902686455.1. Classification (NCBI taxonomy): domain Eukaryota; kingdom Metazoa; phylum Chordata; class Mammalia; order Rodentia; family Sciuridae; genus Sciurus; species Sciurus vulgaris. Next base: position 119,495,600 of record NC_136470.1, read on the forward strand.
ACTCAGATCCTAGGGTGGAGAAGAAAAGAGACCAGGGGGCCTCTTTCTCTCCAAAACTGACCACAGCTACAGGGCTCTCTGTGTTTCACTCTCTCCCAATGGAAAAAAGAGAGAGAAAGGGAGAGAGAAGAGGAAAATGTATAAGTTAGGATAAAAAAGGACTTATGATAGAAAAATTAAAGCTCATAGAACCTGGTTAGGAGCTATTTACTCCACAGTCCTTGTCCCTGAGTTGCAGGAAATATAGTAACTGTTCAACATAGTCACAATTGCTGTATGCACAATTTAAATACAAACTGAAGCTCTTTTAAATGACACTTCTTGCCTCAGGCACCAATAATCCCACTTCCGTGAAAGGGATAAGTCCAGCAGGATAAATGCATTCTATAAGAGAACAGGATGGTCCTTGAGAGTCCAAGTGTCTCTGGAGGTGAACATGGGGACATGGACCAGGAAAATGGCATCTACCTAACCACTCAATGGTGAGCATCCTCCACCGTGCCAGGTGCTATGGTGGACACTGAGATGCAAAACTGAGATGCACTTTACCATCCCAGAATTCACTTCCCCGGCGACCTCCAGATCAATTTCCACTCCTCTGCCACTAGCTGTGGAATTCTTAAATCATCTTAGTCCTCAGAAAAGTTGGAGACTGAACAACATATCTTTATTTAGAAAGTATTTTTCTCAAAAAAAAAAAAAATAACATGAGCAATAATACGTTCAATAATAGCAGCACTTAGGAGCACTTTCTAAGTATACTACTTGTACTGACTTAACCCTAATTAAGTAGGTAACATTATAATACCCATTTTACAGAGGGAACAGAGGCACAGACAAGTTTGATTGATTTTCCCATTCACATAGTTAATAATGGTTTGATACCATCTGGTGGCACATTATAAGAAGCATGGGCGCCTTAGCTTATTTTGCCACCCTAAGATCAGGGGCCTTCACCATCAGCACTGAGATCTTCTCCTAATTATCTTAAAAAATTAAACATAACTTTTCTCTACAAAATATTCAGGAATCCTTAATCTAAAATCCATAGCCAGGAAAATGAATTTCTTTTTCTTTACTTTAGGAAAGATGAAGGAGTCCAAAGATAAGCTTGATAGAAATGAATGTTCTCTATGAGAGAAGGCAGATTCTTAAAGCGTAGGAATACCAACACCATCTACAGCTGATCAATATTTAGTGCATGATTTAGATGAGGACAATGACAAAAAGCAACAATTTGAATGCCTATCTTTATAGGAGAAGAAAACATGTTAATTTTAAAGACTAGGGGCATTTGGGTTATTATATCTCCACAAAGAAGAAGATGAGAGGGGTGGAGTGTTGTATAGCTAACATGGGCACTGGAGACACAAACATCTGAGTTCAAATTCGAATACACTTCTAATCTTTTGACCTTGAGCATGTACTTTTCCTGTGTCAGTTTTCCCACCTGTTAAATGGGCAAACATAGTCCATCATATAACCTTCTCATAAGGATTGCATGAATGTGTATGTAAAGACTCACCACATGGTGCACAGAAAACACTAAACTAATGGTACCCAGTATTCTCAGAGGAGGGCCGCAAAGGCTAGTGAGAGCACAATTTGTGGAGTCAGACTGAGTTCAATTTGCCATAGTCCCTCCACTTTCTAATTGTGTGACCCTCAAGCAAGTTACATAACTTCTCTGTTCCTTGATACGATCCATAATTTTTCTTTGTCAATTGTACTTGCATAAAGATGGGAAAAATAAGATAGAGAGAGCCCAATTTGTAAGGTTGCTTTGATAATAAAATATGATCATACATATAAAGTGTTTAGGAGAATCCCTGATACATTGTATAAATAAATACTCTCAATATATTTAAGATATCATTAATACTAAATCACTTTCATCATTAATTTAAAAAGATAAAGCAGACTGAAAAAACAAATGAAAGATCATTTTCTGAAGGGTAATTATTCATAGTGAGTCCAGTTAAACATTACAGGCACCCTTTGAGATGTCAAAAATATATCAAGGTGGAAACAGCGGCCTTCTAGTTCTTTCCTCAACCTGTAATTCCATCATTAAAATGAACAGCATGTGCACATAACTATATCAAGATACACTATGAAACTCCTTGGTGACCAAAGCTCATTTGAATGCCCAGAATTCAGTTTGCCAGTTCTTTGGGCTAAGGAGGCTGGGAGGCCAACCTCACGGTGATTTTCTCTCTGTAGGTGACCAGATATTATCCTTTCAGCTGATAAAAGTATCTTCAGAATAGACATGAGCAGTGACAGCCAACACAGATTACAGTTTAAATGCTTTTTTCTCATTCATAGCCTGAATTCCCCATATTGTAAGATTCCACTTTCAGATATCATGACCTTAACAATTTTGAGGTTTTAATTATAAGACAGCCAATTAGTCACACACTATACAACCCCAAAACTCTTTTTTCCCTTTGTCCAAGTGTATCACTTATAGGTAGAACCTCATGGATCTGTCAGTCTGATCACAGGAACATGAGCTCAGGCCATGGGAGGACAGATCCTTTCTCTTTCCTTCCTAACTTCTTTGCTTTCTTTTCTATTCAGTGCTCAGAGTAAGAATTCTATTATCACTAAAATCAACTTTCTTTTACATTTTCTTAAAGAGAAGAACTTAGTAAGGATGTGTTAAGGGGGAGGTGGAAAGCAACATCAAAGTTTTCCCAAATGGGAGTTTGATGCAAAACCACAGTGGAAACTTTGTGAATAACTGCAGAAAACTGTTTTGCAGAAAACTGTTTTTTTTTTTTTTTTTTTTTTTTTTAATCATCTGTCATGGTAGGTGTTAGCCATCCAAATGTTGCAAGTCAACAAGGTGTGAACAGAAAATCTTTTGAGAAAGGAGCTTGTCTGTGATATCCAGAGGGAATGCTTTAATTGACTTAATTTTCATTTTTCAGCACTCATCTGAGTCCAAAACAGAGAGGTTAACTGTGTTTCAAAGACCTGGCTACAGTGGTGCAGAAGTATATTCTAAACCCAATGCCTCCAGGGCCCATCCAAGTGGACAAATGAGTAAGGTGGGCTGCCTAGTGGGAACTCAGAGACAATCCCCTTACTCTCCTAAAGAGGGAAGCAGGTAACTATCTTCAGCTCATTGTTGCCAAAGGATTAAGTCTCAAGTTGCCAAATTTTCTGGTTACTCAAGGAAACCAGAAATCTATAGTTTCATGAAAAAACACCTAATCTTTTAGTGTTGGTAATCAATTCAAAACTTGTTAGAACACAATGAAAAATCAGACGAAATATGTCTACAGGCCAGAGAGAGAGGCCTCTGGTAAAATGTGAAGAGCAAGGATTTTGAAATCAACTAGAGTGCAGCTTTACTACTGACTAGTTACATGACTAGGGTAATTTATTAACTCAGCCCAAGCTATGGTTTCTTTATCTTGTTAGTAAAACTTATACTGCAGAGTATGATGATTAGAAAGAGTACATAGGAAAAATATACATAGGTATAGTAATATATATACATCTATATCTATATCTATATCTATAAGTTAACTGGCATGAACACTGATTACTTAAAAGTTATTGCTTCAATATTTATATTGCCTATCCCATTTTTATAAAAATTCTTGACTTTGGAGAATGGAAAATTGAGTATCTGGAGTACAAGTAAAACTACTCTTTTGTGTTCTGCTGCCCAGGACACATACTTCCTCTTCTGTTGTGCCAGCAGGGATGCTAAGTCATCCAGCAACCAATCCCTACATCTGGATAGGTGGGAACCGAGTGGGAGGAAAGAAGGTAGAGAGTAATAAAGATAGGGAAGAGTGGCTGATTTTTATCTCCAACCCACAGAAAGGTAACCTCGGCACCCTCAAGCTGGTCTATCCACCAAACATTCAGGGATAGGAAGAAATTTAAAGCAAGACCTTGCTTTGAGCTCTTTCTCAAGGTCACTTGACTGTTGGACCTTCTGGCCCTCTGTCTCTAAGATGGAGTGAATTCTGCAGTCATTAAGAAAACAAGTCATGCTTTGTATGTGGTGTTCAATATGGTCTCTGGTTGCTTTCAACGTCTTTGCGGCCTTTGCTCAGGGCTGTTATGAGCAGCAAATAAAATAATGTAGGTAGATAAACTCTTTGAATATGAGGTGCTCTATGAATATACTATTATAAATAATAATCATCTTGTATCAGAACCCATTGATAATTGATGTGTTATACATAATCACACTAATTACTCACCAAAGCCCATGATTCATCAAAACTTGTTTTCACATGGAATTGATCCAAAGGTAATTAGTTCTCAAAATTACTTCGAGCTTCCTAGGAAGGAGCTCAATAATTGTGTGTTAAAATTAAATGGAAAAAGATAGAATTAATGGCAATGAGAGCAACATCCTAAAAGTCCATAGTATGATTTGAAATTTCCCAATGAGGACAAGTACTCTGCCATTCACAGACTGTGCCAAGGCCCACAGACCATGAGCCTGGCTCTGCTCCATGGATAACATCCAACCATGGCTGGTGGACAGAATAAAAGTCTTTAGTCACAAATATTTCCTTTTAAATCTCTGAGAAGTTTACATTTATCCCACTTGGTTAAGATGCTTAATTCCAGTTCCTAATGAACTTTCTACTTCTCACGAGAAGATAGAAAACATTCTAAAATTATCATTGTGCTTAACTGTCATCATATACTGTTATCATTATATAACAAGAAGTGAGTACAGGGAAGATTTTTAAAAATGGGTATGATCCTAAATTATGGAAATTAATGAGTAGGTCTGAAACTCTCAGTTTGGAATGTATTTCTATACTGCAAGTTTTCTGTTCTGTCAATAAAAAATTATGGCCATCACCAAAGACTTAATGGAAGTTTTCACCCAATAAAAATATCAGCCCATCCCATTTCCATATTCGGGAAGAAAAACAAAAGCATCTTCTCTGAAGTTTGGGTCCTCAGACACGTAAACATAATGCTGATCTGCAAAGAGCAATCATGTGCTGAGGTTCACAACAATTGATTTCCAATAGTTCAATTGCACACTGGCTCATTCTCCTTGACCCTTAATACTGTTACCAGCATAAAAGGTCAGATCAATGTGTTCTCCTCCTGTGGGAAGCCAGCTGAAGTGGTTATAACCACTACAGTAGTGACATGAGTTGTATCCCAGGGCATCAGAAGGCCCCGTCTCTGCTGGAGTTCCACTAGGAAAACATAGTCTAGCAAGTAACAAACAAGGTATGTCAGTTTTTAGCTAAATCTTCCCCTCAAAATCTAAGCTGTAAAATTAAAAGGTAACATTTTTACAAAATGTATACATGGTAACATTTTTATAAATTATTTTCCTTCTTCTCCCCACCCCAGCCAAATGCCACAACACACCAAAAATGCCCTGGAATCACATTAGCTATTGAGATTCATGTCAATTTAAATAAATGAATTAAAATTAAATGACCAAGAATTTATTTTTTAGTTGCAGGAGTCACCTTTCAGGTGCTCAGCTACCACATGTGGTTAGTGTCTTCCTAACGGGACAGCACAGGTCTAGAACATGTCCATCACTGTGGAGAGTTCTGCTGGACAGTGCTGATCTACACAAAGACTTTCTTTGGCCAAACTTTAAAATCCTCTCTAACAGATAAAGTCTCCTGGCTTTTCCCTCTCTCTTGCACTGACACTTCTCAAGGATCTCTTTATTAAGCAAATCAGTTTAGCCTCAGTTTTTTTTACCCCTATTTAGTTAATTTTCAGATTCCCCATAACAAAGTTACTGAGGAAACTGATACAGACAGATGAATTCTCTTATGTAAGGTTTTCTCTCAATTCTGTAATTCTGTATAGAGAAAAATCTCTCTAGAAATCACTGGGAGGAGCTGTTATCAACAAACATAATTTTAAAAAAAGAAAATCTCTCTAAAAATAGAAATGTTTTCTAGGAGGTGTATACAGAATAATGCATACATCAATTAATCTAGTCCCTGTGCACTATGAATTGTGGTAGCTATATGGTTTAAATAGACTGACTGGTGCTTCCAGCACAGGTGTGGGGTGATAAAGATCACTCACTGAGCTTGCATCAAAAAGTAGGAGTTGTCACTAAATAAAAATGCACTACTTGATTACTCAACAAATGACTCTCCAAATTACAGTGAGTTGTTAGAAGATTTAGGTATTGGTCGTTTACCTCTTTGCTTTCAAATGCATTCTGTATCTTTTTCCTGCAAACTTTGCCAACTGGCTTTCAGCCAAGTTTGCCCAATGGAAGGCACTTTTGGGAGATGAGACAGCAAGGAAAATGGAGATGCCAGGGCATCCCCACCTGCCTTCAAGCACTTCCGACCCTATCTGCATCTTTTCTATCTTTCCCCCTCCATGGATCCAGCTTCTGCTAGATGACCAGCTCTTGGGTTCTGGCATGACCAGCCCCTCATTTTGTCCCTTTTGTTTATTGGTGTGCTGGCACATCTTTAACAACTGACTTTCTCTCTCTCAGGGGGAAATGAAAGCCTGACTGAAATGTTTGCCAATGCTTATGGTATAAATATACCCTGGTTTGCAAAATTCCTGAATATGTAAAAATGGGATCTCAGGAGACTATCTAGCATAATTACTAATTCAAAAGGAATATAATAACTAAAGGAAATAATAGCTTCCTATTGTTAATCTCTGAGATCCCTCATCATTCCTATTTAGTTTCAACTCTTTTGTTGCTAGTTGCCCAAATTAAATTCTTTGTAAGAGCTACCAGGCATGGGCTCTGTTTTCCTGACTAACCAAACATACATCCTTAAGAGAGTAAAAATTGCTAGGAAAGTGTTGCTCAAACTATCGGACTATAAATCAGCCATATGATGGAGCATGTGAGAAATTAAGGTGATGTTATTGACTATAAAGCGTAAGAGGTCCTACGAGAAAGAAGCAGTGAACCATTTTACATTTTGAAATAAGTTTCTATTTTATTGTGAAGTTTATGGATCGGTAGTTGTGTGTAGACCACACTTTGGGTAATGCAATAGGGTACTTAGAAAAAGCAATTTGGCAATGTGTATCAAAAGCCTTGAAAGTGTCCTATCTTTTATCCTGCCAGTTCTACTGTACTAGACTCTCTTGTAGGAATTCATCCAAAAAGAAGGGGAAAATCTTATGCACAAAGATGTTCATGGCAGTAGTAGTTAAAATCAGATATTTTTGGAAGCAATTTCAAAGTGAAAAACTTGGAAGATAAGTCAATCCATTTGATGGAATACTATGTGCTTTAAACTCTATAATTATCAATATTGTACTACTATGTAAAATGCATACACTACTGGCAATAAAATAAGGGAAGAAAATTTTATATGCATAAGAATCATATAATAGTACATATGCCAGAAGGAAAAGACTGAAAAGAAACATATACAACTAATAGTCAAATTATGAAGTAAAGGAAGCATTAGGAGGCAAATACTTTCCCCTGATGTTCAGAGTGATTTTTTTAAAATTGTGAGCTGTGCAGTTAATTTTGTTAAATTAAAATTGAAAAAAATAGCCACCAACAAAGTCAATGAGAATATTTAGAAGTGAAAAAAGATATTACATATTAAGATACCTGTGGATCACTCTTTTGTTTAATATATAAACCTGGACCAGCCTGGAGTTAAGATCAAAACTCTGCCTGTCATAGATTCTATATGCACACTGCCTCCTCACCTGAATTTCATCTGCTCACCAACAGCTATCAGAACTCACTTTCAGAGAAGTGGCTAATGTCACATGTATGTGTAGGTAAATGTGCTGCCTCTCAAGTGGAGTCTTTGGATCCTCTTTCTATCATAGATGAACTGCCCTTAGAGGACCTTCCAGCTGCTTATAAACAGAGGAGAGAAGTAGTGAAGGTCTGAAGAGCTGCTCTGGAGGGATCCATCTACTCTTGCTCTGCTCAGCATGGTTCAGACCCCTTATCCAAATTCCACTGAGGGCCTGGTTTCCTTAGGAAGGGTTACACCTGCTTGCTCTGCTTTACCCTCGTCTCCTGATCACCCCATCTACCTTAGATCAGACCTTTAAAAACACTGTTGATTTAGACCAGGTACATAGCAGCAAAATCCAATTTATTTTGATTTATAAATACGCAAATAAAATCCAACTGCAGAATTCAACCTGCAATACTTCCACACAAACCATCAAGGATGAAACACCAGTATCCACCATGAGCACAAAGTAACAATAAAACTATCACTTCCTGAAACTTGACTTCCTGGGTTTAAATATTAGACTTTCCATTTAGAAGCAGAATGGTCTTGAGCAAATCCTTAATCTTTCCATCTTTCAGTTTTCTCATCTGTAAACTGTGGAAAATATCTCAGAGGATTGTTGTGAGGACTAAATTAGTTATTTCACACACAGCATTTAGAAAAATTACAGGTACTTGATAAGCATCTGAAAACGTTTAACTAATATTGTTTTAAGCTTCCACTCAAAAGAATAAATATTGTGTGATGTGTCCTTTGTGAGGCAGTCCCTCCTGCCCTTCTCTAGGTACTACCAGGTCTACATAAGCATTAGTCAGAGAAGCATCTGCCAAATATAGCACAGTTGATAGGCCCACTGCATTTCCCATAATTTTTCTCCATTGAGCTCCCCATGGTTTGGAATCTACCTAGCAAAAAAAAAAAAAAAAAAAATTTACCAAAAAAAACTTGAGATAAGATACCAAGTCATCATTTGACAATTTGGGAGCCCACCGCAATACCATTTCATTCATGCCATTCGCAGTACCATTTCATTCATGCCATTAACCAAGTAAGCTGTCAAGCACAAGCACAGCAAAGGGTATGTATTAAGACACTGACTGGATATCCTACTGGTGAGTCTTTGAGAATGTCTGAATGTGGTCTGCCCACCTTCCAAAGCCAGTTAAAACCGCTGGCCAGTGATATGAATTTATAGGCATCCTGCTCCCATTTCTGCCACCCGAATCTCTCTACTCATGATTTCCACAGGCAGTATTCCTCTCTCCCCAGTTCCCAACAACTCAGCCCCACCAACCCATGGGGCTTAGAAGGAGTCACTCCTTCTGTCCTAAGGACTGTGTTTCATCACCATTTTTGAGTTTCCATGTGGCTCTCTTGAATTCCTGGTTGTAGATCAGCAATCCTCCTTAGAACTTATGTTTCTCCATGGACAATTCATCCGGTACCTGCTCCCCTCCTGCCATCCTATTTGGGCTTGATCAGAAGACTAACCACTGGTCATGCTCCTTAGTCTTCATTCAGGACAGCTACCCTGGACAGCAAATACCCCAGCCCAGATCTCAGGACCAGAGCTTGCTCCCTGCCCCAACTGCAAACTAGTAGCTAGGGCTGACTTGCTCATACCAGTCCTCTTAGTTCCCTCTCTCAATTCAGGACCTACAGGAAAACCAAACCAAACCAAACCAAACCAAACACAATCCTTTACTGTGCTAATTCCATCTGAGTAGTCACTTCTCTCCTAATGCCCCATATTTGTTTCCTCAGAGCTACCATTCCCAGAATTGTAATTAAATCTAATGTAAATTCTGCCTTAGCCACAAGCCTTTATCTCTGGAACCAATTTTTAGAACATCAACTTTCTCATCCTGGCCCAGCCTGGGGACTGTTCCTGTCCTGCTTGCTGCGGATTACCATTTGCCAATGACTGTGCACGAGACAAAGAATGTATTATGATTACATCTTGGAAATTGACAGAACACCCTAAAAGTATTATGCTCATAAATTAAGGGTAAATGTCCAAATATCCACAGTCAAAACAGTTACATCAGAACATCATGCTAGAAACAGAAACATAATTGTATTTCTTTGTAAGGATTCTTCCTCTTATCAGAATAAAACACTTTAAGACAGAAAATATAAAAAATTTGTTTTGAACCAATCATCCAGGTGTTTTGTTTGTTTGGCTGGACACGCCTACCTCAAACCACTGTCCATGCGACTGCATCTTGAGGATGACGCAGGGGTCTGGTTTGGAAAGAGCATCTCTGTCGGAGATGCCTTTGCACGCCACACGCAGCTCAACTTTGGTCAGGCAGGGGCTGTTAAAGATTCCCAGCGTGTTGGCTGCTGACTCATAAATGTTGCTCATCTTCTTCATTCTGTTTGGGGCAAGAAAAGGAAGAAAAAGAGTATGTGCCGATCAATGGGATATTTGCAAAGAAGGAAGTCTCCCAATTGCCATTTAGGAAATTTTCAACGGACAGTTTCAAAGACTGAAGGTATTTATTATCTCACTTTCCAGAGGAGTGGCACAGTGTCAGGGAAACAAAAAATAAAAACAAACACATAAACAAAAAAAAAATTTAAAAAAAAACATAAAAACCAGATGACAGCACACTTGGCGAAGGACCCTATTCTCCTGTATGATTTGCATAGATTTGTAGAGTAAACTTTCAGTCTGTGACATAAAATTAATGAATTAGTGCAATAGACTGCAAGCTGTAATCCAATTCTATATTAAATAGATGGCTTGTGTGAAAATTTACAGAGTTGTTGGCTATTCAATTTAAACAAGTTTTTATGACTCCCTAAAAATTCAACTCCTCCTATGTGATAAAACAGAGAAGAATATTGTCCTACCTGAAAAAAAAACAGTCCAAATGTCCCACTCCTAACTCTTGGCCTACCTTGTCAAGAAGTCTGCAGCATGCCAGATCCAAGAGAGCTACCACATCTGATTTTCCATTACAAGTGCCTAAGTTCATTCTCAGCTTTCCCTTTTAAGTTCCAACTTGGCACATCAGGACTCAGAATCCAAAGGGGGCAATGAAGTAAGAAGAAATACAGGAAGACTCTAATTCTGAACTTGGAAACAGTAGCCACAGATAAATAAATACTGGCCGGCCCCTGCCCACCCCATATGATACAATTTACAATAACACTTAGCTTATCTAAAGCACAGGGCCGCAGGGATTCACCAGAGTATACTAATGCTGTTCTCCTCTCTGAAGAGAACGAGACCTGCAAGGACACTGGAAGTTTCTCTCAGGAATAAAATTCAACATCCTTCTTATAAAATTCTATATTTTCATAGATTGATTAGGAAAATCATCAGTGACTTCCTCAACTTCAGATGGCATTTGTTTTAGTTAGCCCTTGTGATGCTGTGACCAAAATACCTGAAAAGAACAATTTAGAGAGGAGAAAATTTATCTGGGGGCTCACAGTTTCAGAGGTCTCAGTCTATAGATGGCTGACTCCATTGCTTGGTGCCCATGGTGGGGCAGTGCATTAAAGAGGAAAGGCCCAGGGGAGGAAAACTATTGGAGGTCAGAAAGTGGGGGTGGGAGGGACACAGGGAAGAGGCACCCTTTCAGGACAAGCCTTCAGTGACCCACTTCCTCCAGTCCTGCCCCACTTGCCTAGAGTTACCACCCAGTCATTCAAATTAGGTCAGACTGATTAGATTACAGCTCTCACAATCCAATCACTTTATCTCTGAACATTCCAGCATTAACACAGGAGCTGTGTGTGTGTGGGGGGGGGGATACCTCACATTCAAATCATAATAGCATTTGTGGTTTTGAGAAAAATTACTTTATCTAAAGGCTGTAGATGACAAACTCAATATCATAGTGAATGGGGGAAAAACTGAAAGCATTTCCTTTAAAATTTGGTATAAGACAAGGATGTCCATTCTCACTACTCTTATTCAATATAGTACTGGAAATTCTAGCCAGAGCAATTAAGCAAGAGGAAATAAAGGAATAATAACAGGATAGGAAGAAGTCAAACTATCACTGTTGGTCAATGACATGATCCTATAATTAGAAGATTCAAACGCTCCATTAGAAGATTGCTAGAGCTAATAAACAAAGTAGCAAGTTACAAAATCAGTGAATATCAATAGCTTTCCCATATACCAATAATGAATTTGCAGAGAAAGAAATAAAGGGAATAAAACTAGGAATAAATCTAACCAAGGATATAGTTTCAATGAAAACTATAGAACACTGAAGAAAGAAAATAATGGAAAGACATCCCATGTTCATAAATAGGCAGAATTAATATTGTTAAAATGGCTATAAAACCAAAAGCAATATACCAATTCAGTGCAACTCCCACCAAAAATACCAACGACATTCTTCATAGAACTTGAAAAAACGGTTCTAAAATCTGTTTGGAGGAATTAAAGACCCAGACTAGACAAAGAAATTCTAAGCCAAAAAAGCAAGACTGAAAGCATCACAATACTCGACTTCAAATTATACTACAGAGCTATAGTAACAAAAACTGCATGGTAGTGGCATAAAAACAGGGACATAGACCAATGGAATAGAAGACACAAAGACAAATTCACACAGATACAGTCATCTGATCTTGACAGAGTTGCCAAAAACACACATAAGAGAAAGGATAGCCTTGTAAACAAATGGTGCTGAGAAAACTGGTTATTCATATGTAGAAGAATAAAACTAGATTCTTATCCCTTAAGTGGCACAGAAGTGAACTACAGATGAATCAAAGACCTAGGAATTAGTCCATAAACTTTGAAACTCCTAAAAGACAACATGCAGGGGAAGGCAATAACTTTCTCAATAGAAAGCCTAATGCTCAGAAAATAATGCCAAGAGTTAACAAATATGACAACATCAAATAAAGAAGCTTCTGCACAGCAAAAGGAACAATTAGAAATGTGAAGAAAAAATCTTCAAAATGGGAAAAAAATCTTTGCTAGCTACTCTTCTGACAGAGGATTAATATCTAGGATATATAAAGAACTAAAAAAGCAAATAATCCAGTTAATAAATGGACAAGTGAATTAGACACTTCTCAAAAGAAATACAAATGACTAACAAATATATGAAAAAATGTTCAACATCATTAGTAATTAGGGAAATGCAAATCAAAACTACACTGCAATCATCAAGAAAACAAACAGTAATAAATCCTGGAAAAGATGTGGAGAAAAAGGAACACTTTTACACTGTTGGTGGGATTGTGAATTAGTACAACCACCACGGAAATCAGTATCCAGGTTCCTCAAAAGACTAGAAATGGAACCACCATATGATACAGCTATATCACTCCTCAGTGTTTAACCTAAAGAATAAAGTTATCATACTATAGTGATAGATGCATATTGATGTTAATAGTAGAACAATTCACAATAGGAAAACTCTGGAACCAACCTAGGTGTCCATCAATGGATGAATAGATAAAGAAAATGTGGTATATATACACAATGGAGTTTTATTCAGACATAAAGAAGAATGAATGAAACAGTCATTTCCTGTCATTTACAGGAAAATGGATGGAATTTGAGAACATTATGTTAAGTGAAAGAAATCAAATTCAGAAAGTCAGGAGTTTTCTCTCAATATGTAGAAGCTGGAGAGGAAAATAGAAAAGAAAGGTGGGACATGCAATCTCATGAAGATTGAAGGGAGATCAGTGGAGTAGAGAAAGGAGACCAGGGGATGGAGGAAAGAAAGGAAAAGGGGAAATGCTAGAGAATAATAGGGGCCATATTATATTGTTATGTTGTGTGCAAATATGTAACAATGAATCCTACTACTATGTATAATTATAATGCACTGATATAAAATGGGGGAAAAAAGAAATTTCTTTATCTATAAAGTGGGGCAACTCCTCTACCTCTTTTTCCCTTCCTCCACAAATATTTTGTTTCTCAGTGGTGCTCAGCACCATACCAGTTCAAATGAGTACACCATGCCACTTCTTTTATAGGGTGATGGCTGTGCCTTATTATCTCTCTCTCTCTCTCTTCTCTCACACACACACACATGCACGAACACACACACATATTGCATACATTTATATATTATCTGTGGTTGTTTTCACTTTCTGGCTGAATTGAGGAGTTGCAACCAAGATTCCATGGCCCACAGAGCCTAAAATGTTTGCTGACCCCAGTTCTAAAATATTAGGTAAGGTGAATATGTCATTGAGAGGAGTTGCAATTCTATCTTAGTTAAGTGCTGTGGAATTCATGTGAGGATGAGAGTGGCTTTATCTTCAACCAAACTGAACATGAAGAAGGACTTTGGGACATGGTTTTTACAAATTAGAAAATCCAAGCTCAGAGAGCATTGGTGGTCCCCATGTCACAGAAGTATTCCAGTAGCAGAGCTGGGGTTGCCATGGTTGTTTTTATCTCCCAGCCCAGTGCTATTTTTACCCACGTTAAACCTTCAGCCTGAGAGATGTTCAAATCTCCCAAGGAACAGGGGATACGACAACAACCTTGATTTATTTCAACTTCCACACAGAGTCATACTTTCTTTCTATTTTTAAATAAATGTTATTCAAATATAAAAAGGCACAAATCATAAATCTACAGCTTAATAAGTTATTGTCCCTCTATTTTTATAAGTTGTGAGCAATACAGGAGACAAAGCAAACATGAGATGGAATTTATAATAAAGCAAAGAGAGGGGAGGGAAGGGGATCAACTAGGAAGATGGCTTGTGTTGGAAGTGTTCTGTGGACTCTCTTCATTAACTTTTTAATAAGAACAGCTTATTCTTCCACCAGTGTCTTCCTGCACTGTTTACCCAGTGCATTGGCCAATTCCTTGGAGTCTGAATTGCTCTTCTGCATTCAGAAAGTTCTCCTATCTCTAGGAAACACCCTCTCTCTCCTATCTGTCCCTACCCTTGTAGGCTTGTGTCCATGCCAATCACCTTCTAGAGGACACGAGCTCTTTCTACCTAATGGGGAATCTTCTCCAACGCCAGTCATAATTGTGAGGCATAGTGCCAAAAAGTCTGTGTCAAGGAGACACATAGAGCCACGTTCAAATCCTGGCTCCTACACTGACTAAACATGTGACACTGAGCAGGGTACTTGACCTGTTTAATAGTAATACCTACCATGAAGACCTGTTGTGAAGAATACATAAAAAATATAAATAATGTGACTAATGCAATGCTGGGTATATAGTCAATGCTCCCAAAGTGGCAGTTATTATTATTACAAACTGACTTTGCTTAAGATGAAAGCATTCATCTCCCACTGCCAACTAGAAATCTCCGCCATGTCTCACCATTACTTTAAGACCAAAGTTCCACTTGCTCTTTAAATGCCTTCTGCCTTTGATGCTCACACAATCTAGTTATACCACCTTCTCCCTAGGAACCTACATTCACTTCTCAAATCAGCAGTTTATGTGAAGATTCATATACATGAGCCAGTGCCTCTCACAGGTTCACAAGCAGACAGTAAAGCAAGGGTACCTGTTCTGCTAATATTGGGAAGATGCCTTATCAACATCCTGGGATAGGGATGGGTAATGTGTTTCAATCAGTATTCTTCTGGAAGCATCATCTGGCTCCCTGGGAATCACATATTGCATATATATGCATATAGCAGTCCTCTCTTGGTCCATATGACAGATGGTCACACATCACGTGTGGAATTCATAAGGTGTCTGATGGGACCTGAAAGAGTCCCTAAATGCAGAAGGATCATCTCATCTTCCCTCAAATATTCATTTTCAAGTTTAACAACATGTTTACTTCATGTGTACCTGGTGAAATGGACTTCAGATGATAGTATCTAGTTTTAACTATCACTCCTCTACAACTGGATAATTGCAAAGAAATCTCTTATCAAATATAATACAATAACACAGACAAGAAAACACCATGAAATGCCAGAGAGGACATGTCTGAGGTTTCCATCAGACATTTTACTTGCTTTAAAACTGGGGTAATTTAATCACATTTGACAAAAGTTGCCTGAAACAATTGAAAAGTATCAAGGCTTCTTAAAACACAGAGTGACACAATCATTAATCGTATATTTTCCATTAAGCATATGTAGTGCCATGAATTATTGGTTAATGATAGGAAATTTAAAAGTTTATAAATGGGTCAACAAATGAACTGGTTGCACAGGCTCAGAGATTTTTTTTTTCAATCAATGGAAAACATAATCCAGAAAGTCTATGGATCAGCCCTTTAAGCAGTGGAAAACAGAAATGAACACAATCAAATAGACTAGACGCCCACTACAGATAAGTCTGTCACCCATATGATGATGGTTATACCCGAAGAGGGAAAAATGTTTGTGCTTGTATAAGGTCATTAGGTTGGTCAATAATGGAGGAATGGTCCTCCCCTCCCCATTGATTCTACTTCCTTTCTTCTGCTCAAGGTCCTAAAAGATTGACTTCCATTGATTACCAGCACTTTGTTGGCAAGTTTCCTGTTGGGTTTGGCTAAAGGGATGCCAACTTGGAAAAAGGAAGGAAAGAGAAGACAGCATACTTCTTCCCAGCTCCTGCCCTGGTCCTTCACAGAAGCCAAGTAACTATTCCCAAGGCTTTAGCTCTCCCTGAGTCATAGCAACATCCTCCCCTTCCTCCTTCAGCCTCCAAGGTAGTAATAGTGTCTCGCCAGTATTAAGATGGGCCTCCCGAATTAGAGATCCAGATGCACTTGACTGATTGAACAGAAGAGAGAAAGGAAATGAGGGAAGTAAGGTGGTGGGCTCCCCTGGAGTCTGGCATCAGTCTTGTTGTATGAAGGGCTCTGGAACATAATTTCTTCTGCAGGATTGATTCCACCTTAAGGAAAGGGGTTCAGCCTCTTCTAGCCCCATGTGGCTCAGTTGTGCAAGGAATGGGAAAACATAAATCCAAATCTGGTACTCCTTCCCCTGATGAGAACAATCAGGAATGCTCTGGAAAAAGAGTAAGCATGAGCCATTAGAAGTCAACCCTCACTGACCTTGGTGGATGGATGCAGTAATCAGATAAAAGGCATCTGAGTGGAGTATTAACAGAGTTTACTTCATCTCAGGGGTTAGTCTCTGGGAACCTTCCATTGGTCTCCTTAACTCTGACCCTATCACTATAAACAACCTCTTATGAAAAACTTTATTCAACAAAGATGATTCTATTTCCTCCCTGAAAGAGACCCAAACTAGAGAACTAAAGTTGGAACAAAAATCAGGAGTGATGTGGTAGACAGAGCTGAGATGGCCTCATCCTGTCTATGTGCCCTGTGTAACCCCCTTCCTTGAATGTGAATGACGCCTGTGACCTGCTTTTGCCAAATAAAATGTGACAAAAGTAATGGAGTGTCTCCTTGGCGGTTGTGATACACTAGAGTAACAGCATCTTGCTGAGGGTCTCTCCCTCCATCACTTTGAAGGAGTGGCCACGTTGGGGAAGCCAGGAACAGGGAGTGGCCCTTAGTCAATAGCCAACAAGAAACTGAGACCCTCAGTCCCAGAGGCTGAAAGGAAATGAATCCCATCAACAAACACATATGTTCACTTGGAAGTAAATCATTTCTCCTCAAGCCTCAGATGATACACCAGTCTGGGCTAATTTGTAACCTGGAATCCGGTAAGACCTTCAAACAATAAATGCAGCTAACCTGTGACCCTCAGAAGCTGGGGATAAGAGGTGTGTGCTGTTTTAAGATGCTGATTTTATGACAATGTTGTTATGCAGCAGTAGATAACTAACAAAAACAGATTCAAGAGGTACCCTGGGGTACACACACACATATGCTTATATGTGCATGCATGTGAGTACATATACCCACATACATTCCTTTAAGTCAGGGACTATGTCTTATAACTTATTGTATACCTAATAGTGTTGATCTGATACTACTTGCAGACTGGTGATGGAACCAACCAACCTAAACCTTCATCTCCAGAGGGATAGGGTACAGGAAAGAAATAAAAGCTACTGGAGATAAAATTCCTAACTTCTTGTGATTATACTCAAGGTCTCTGACTTAGCTCCCTGTCCATGTATAAACGAAAACCCCAGTCAGATATATTGGAGCTCATGAGTTGCTGTGCCTGCCCAGAGGGCACAGCCATCCTGCCCTTGACTTTGGAGGTGGTACGTAGGCCAGAGAATTCAAATTGTTTGGCTTTGGCCCAGCTGAAGCTCACTGCTGAAAAGGGATCACAAAATATGGCTCTGCCAACGAGTGATCGGCCACCTCCATGGCTCCAGATAAGTGGAGTAAACAAGTAATTTCACACTCTGTTAGAGAACAGGATTAATATGGCCAGATTATCAATACATTTTCCATGGCCTATTTAAATCCTCTTTGTTGCCTCTCATACAATACCCTGATTTTACAGAGACTAATGTCTGCCGAGAATTATTTTGATGAAAACTGACTTTTGGCCAATTTTAGAAGTAAATTATAATTGTCCTTTCACTCAGATAATTTAAATTATAAAAAAAAAAACCACCACTTCAGCATATCCACACTCTCTAACGGGACAAATGGATCCTGAAACTTAATTAGTTTCTGAATGAGTTGCAAACACCACCAAGACAATAGAGGGCTCAAGAGGGAAGGAAATCAGCTTCACAGGGGAACCAACTGAGCACAGCTTGTCTTAGAACTGTTAAGAATAAGTGCATAATCACTGTTCTGCCTGCCTTGGCATTACTCAGCCTTCTTAAATGTCGCAGTACATCCAGGGAGGGCTCATGCGCTGGATGTCTCCATCACACCACGATTTCTATCCCCATTCAAAAAATATGGACAAGGAATCTGCCTTGTGTCTGGTGCTATGCTGGTTGGTAGAGATGCTGTGCTGGATAGGGGAGGCACTGAATATCCCCACTCACTCTTTCAAAGATAAAGTAGGTGTTAGTCCACTGGTACCGAGTAGATCAACATCCCTTGATGTTAGACCAAGAGTAGATCTACTCTTAAGTTTATTCTTAGGTGGCGAGTACTAAGCTGGACACCATAGGGATGGCTGTACCAAAAGACGAGATGTGCACCTACCTAATGATTCATATTCCAGAGCAGAGCTTCTCAGAGCTGACTGTGATCATAAACCACCTGGGTAGTATCTGTACAGCAGTACCTGTTTCAAGGGTCTCAAGTGGGCCTGAGGTTCTGCTCCCAGATGTTGATGCTACTGACCTGTGGACCCCACCTTGGATAGCAAGGTGAGTATAAACCAAGTGTTAGGGGTAGATGTGGCTTGTTGATAGCTCCCAGAAAAACGCTCCCCAGACACGAGATCTCACAAAAGGGACTTTATTTTATGCGGACAATTCACGTCCGCTCGGGAAAAAGAAAGAAGAAAGAGGGAACATGGCGCATGGCTTCTCCCAGATATTGGAATTTCGCGGGCTGGGAGGAACCAATCTGGAGGAGAATTCTTGCAGACTGACTGATGGACCAATAACATGTTAGAACGTAAAGTGGGAGGCAGGAGGATGAGGCAGTGTAAGCCGGAAATTTCTGTAATGTAAGAGGCAGGAAGAACGCAGACTGACAGCTGATGGGGAGGCCAGAAATTCCTGTAAAGGGAGAGGCGGGCAGAATGCAGATTGACAGGTGGTTGGGAGGCAGGAAATTCCTGTAACGGGAGAGAAAGGTGGCTTTATACCTTACACCAAGCATCTGTACAACAAGGACAACTGGTCCAGTGGTTGCTTATTCTGGTATCCAACACTCACACCTGAGATGCAGGAAGACACAGGAGATGAGTGTGGATCTGGCATCGGAGCATCTGGGTTAGAATCCCAACTCTAGAACTCAGTTGTTGTGTGACCCTGGGCAACTGACTTGATTTTTATTTAATTTAATTTATAGTTTTATTTTTTGGTACCGGGAATTGAACCCAGGGGCGCTTTACCACTGAGTCACTTACCCAGCCCCTTTTATTTTTTATTTTGAGACAGGGTCTTGCTAAGTTGCTGAGGGCCTCTCTAAGTTGCTGAGGCTGGTCTTGAAGGATTATGGAAACTAATATTACTATAAGACAATTCCCCAAGAAAATGGAAGGACAGTGTGGCTTGGGAATAGGATGGGGAAACTAGCCAAGCATTAAGCGCCCAGTAAATCCTTTCCTCATAACAAGGGCCCTGAAGGAAAGGGGCGGATTACTGAATGCTGGGCCCTGGACTTTAACCTTTCCCATTGCAAATTAGTCCTAAATGGAGGCACAGCAAGTATCGAAACCCTGAGGAACAATGGATCCCAGAGAAAGAAAAGCAATGGACAAGATTTGAGTACTCATCCCTCCAGATCTGGACTCCTATCCCCCCAGATAACAATGAATTTCAACCTTTTTACAACTGCCTTCCTAAGTTAAAGTTTTAACCTGCACTAGACCCTGATTGTCCAAACTGCACGTCCTCAGTCCCCATTGAAACTATAAAACCCAGACTCCTTCTGTTATGTGGGAGCCATCTTCATACCCAGAAAAATGGGCCCTCCCATGCCTGATTGATTAACTTCACTGCAGAATAAAGGAAAGCTTGCTGATCTGAGGTTTACTCCCGTCTCCTGCCTCTGTCATTTCTAGGCCCTGAGCTTTCACTCCTGATCCTCCTGACTCAGCCTCTTGAGTCACTGGGATTGCAGGCATGCACCACTGTACCTAGTTGGGCAACTGGAATATGTGCATCAACTTTACATTTTAAAAATGGAGATAATTATAGTTCCTACTTTGTAGAAGTGTCTTCAAAATTAAATGAATGAATCCACATAAAGTTCTCAGAAGAGTTCTGGGGCCATAGGGAATACTTAATAAATGCAAACAGTGTTTGTTGTTGTTTTAGATTATACCACTAAGTTCATGTAACATTTATCAAGCTCTTACATATCTGCAAAGCAGGTGACGTTAAGTCATCAGAGCTTCAGAATAATCCTGCAGTGGGTTCTATTCAGATGCTCATTTCACAGCAAGGAACTGTACCTTAGAAAAGGGCGACAACTGCAGGTAGCCATCCAGCCACCAAGTGATGAAACAAAGACTCAAACCCCAGGAACTTCAGGTCTTTAACCACTCTGCTACTCTGTCTCCCAAAAGCTAGCTGCTTAGGAAGACTCAAAAAAAAAAAAGTGGCAGTGGGAACTCAAACCACATCTCCCCAAAATTGACTCACACCCATGAATATCATATGTCGGCTACCTCTCCTGTCTCCATTTTCACCCCAAAACTTCCAGCACTCTTTTCTCTCTGTCCTCTAGACTTTCAGTCCCCCTCCCTTTTCAAATTAATCCTTTATGAATCCATTTGCCCTCCAGATTCCCTTCTTCTCGCATCTTTGGTCTTCACTCACCCAGTATAACCCCCCTCATCTCTCCATTAAGTGGTGTGAACACTGGCTCTTTCAAGAGGGCAGGTAAGGGAGAAAAGTGTGAATTTTTATATTCTGTCCTCATTGAGCATATCATGCTTCATTCATCTTTTTAAAAAATATTTTTCTTTCCTAATCAGTACTATCAACTACCTAATAACAAACTGCAGAAACACTGCTTCATTTAATGCATATACAACCTCTTGAGATGAGCATTGGCAGCTCTATGTCACAGATGTCCAATATGAGGTTCACAGTGGTGAAATAATTTGCCCCCGTGTCACAGTTGGTAAGTGACAGAGCCAAGAACAAAGCCTGGGTCTAGCAACCTCCAAAACCCATGATTTTGACCATTTCTTATGAAATGATTTATCATTTGCTTAACAATTTCTTTTTAGCTCATGCAAAGGCAACCTTCAACCCTATTTCAGTCTTAAATCTCTAGGTGTGGTGTGTGCATTAATGAGATTCTGCTTTAACAGTCCTTCACAATTCATTTCTCTTCTATCCCTTTACTCCCAAGGCAGCTTAAGTCACTTCTGAACTCTTTTTGTAAATATAGGTGCATCAACAAGTTCAGGGGGCTGGGAACTCAGTGTCCCTACTCTGATTATTTCAAACACTGAGTTACAGATAAGTTACAGATGGTGGAGCTATAACATCTGACAAACACAGCATTACAAACCATATGAATCGCAAAAGAATATGACTTTAATAAAGAATATAGCAAGATGTTGAATTGACACCATGAAAATTATCATATGCATTCAAAAGTTACCATATGCCCTATGAGAACGTTTCTTTCTGGAATATACCACATCCGAATCACTCAGACACAATGAATTATTATTTCAAGCATTTCCTGAACTTTCTTATCTGTGACCACAAAGAGACCAAAAGAAAAAACACAAAAAATCCAGCAGAGATTCCATCTCCTAAAAAAAACAGCATTCTTGGGAAAATGTGCTTAAGATCTATTGATGTTCATAGGAACTTCCGGGCTCACAATTTTGGCTTTAATAGTGAGTCATAAGGATGAGATTTTTCTAGAAAGCAATTATGTCCATTGCATCACATTTATATTAATTTTATAGCACTCAAATGTCACCCATTTTTAGGAGAAGAACTGCATGTATAAATTTAACCAGATAATTATAAAGGCTGACAGAAACTTTTAAAAGTAAAACAGGAACTAAATATCAAGGGGAAAGATATGAATGACTTTCTCCTCCCTGCCGCAGCCCCTCCTTTCCCATTATATCAAAGGCAACTAGAGTTCCTGAATGAGAGAGAAAAAGCAAATTCAGATAATGGTTGATTATTTTGGCACCTGAAATAATTTCCTCCCTTTTCTCAGGCGACTAAATTTACCCAGTAGAAAGATCAAATTCCAGCTTTCCTTTGCTCTGTTATTTTCCCTTTTTAATATAATCACAGGTTGGGTCCTTCTACTAATGTCATGTTAACAGGAAGCAAGGGCTTCACAAAATGGATTTTGTGCTTCTCGTCTCGTACACGTGGCTAAACTTAAAAATTAAATAAAAGAGCAAGATTATTTTTATGTTCAACAAGAGAAGCTACAGACACCATATGAAGCCAGAAGCCAATTTCCTTGAGAAAGCATGATAACTGATCTACTTATGGGTCTCGTTCTACTCCTACACCTTCTTCCTTTAAGACTTGCTTTGCCTGCTTTTAATTACATCCTGGGGTTATCAGGCTTTTGCTCAGTAGGCAGGAGATGACAAGGTGTGTTTGGGGAAAAAAGAGGGGGTAGGGGAGAGAAGAGAACAAAATGTAAGAGAAGTACCTGTTTGGAACATAGAGCACAATCTCTAGTTCAGCACTGCCCACGACACACATGTGATGATGGAAATACTCTGTATCGGTGCTGGCCAATAAGTGACTTTTGAATACTTGAATTGCAGCTAGTACAGCTGAGGAAATAACTTTTAATTTAAATTTAAATCGCCACCTGTGGCTGGTTACAATTGTATTAAACAAGCACGAGCATACCATTTTGGACTACTGTTCATAACATTTTTCTTTGTTTTTCATAAAGAACAAAGAAATTTGCTAAAACAGAATGGTCTTTTTTTTATAAGAGAAATATGTCATGCCACTGTTTGGTGGAGATTGTTTGGTGCAGAAGTGCTAAAAGGACTTAACAGGCCAGGCATGGGCATAATCCTTGAGGCCTAGGATGCAGAGGTAGGAGGACCACAAGTTTGAGTCCAACCTCGGCAATTTAGTGAGGCCCTAAGCAACTTAGAAAGACCCTGACTCAAAATAAAACATTAAAAGGGCTGAGGATATGACTCAGTGGTTAAGCACCCCTGGGTTCAATCCCCAGTACCAAAATAATAAAAAATAATTAAAGGAATGAAGATGTCCAAGGGAAGTTCATAAACTTTTCCTTACCTGCTCTCACCAGTTGATTGGTAGTGATTGCCCAAAGTCCTATGTGCAGAGACAGTGTGAGAAAGAGTGACGTGATGAACTTGCAATGGCTGTCACCGCATCCATGGAAACGAGTGACAGTTCATGAAGACTTTGGGGGTAACACTAGAGTGAAGTTCTCCTTAGAGTGTCTTCCTAATGTAGCATTAATTTATGCCTAATGTATAATGATATTTCTACCAAAGATTTCAAAAGAGCAGAACCTAAGATTCATCCTCACTAGAACAGTTATGGATGAAAAAACCAAGAGGAGATCAGAATCTAGGCTGAAGTAGCATGTGTACTGGGTGTGGGGCAAAACGTGTTAGAGGTCAGCATCCTGTCGTATTGACCATGTGACCCATCATGGACACAGGAGTGATACTGCCACCTCCTCCCACCCCTGATTTTCTGAGTACCAGAATACTAGGTAGAGCTGGCGGTAGAGTTACTTTCATGTAATGGTGTAAGAAATTCATATTCGGGCTGGGGCTGGGGCTTAGTGGTAGAGCACTTGCCTAATGTGTGAGGCACCGAGTTCGATTCTCAGCACCACATATAAATAAGTGAATAAAATAAGTTCCCTCAACATCTAAGAAAAATATTAGGAAAAAATATTTAAAAAAATAAAAGAAATATACATTCATTGGACAGGTTGGGGGAAAATAGGTAGGAAAAAATGGGGCCCTCCCATGACCACAGAGAAACATTGGGGGCCTCTAGCCACAGGAAAGGATATCAGTTGAATGGATCAAGTTGGTCTCCCTAGGCAAGATTTTATGGGAGATATTATCATACAGGGAAGAAATTTGGCCAATGTTATACATGTGGCACCTGAAAAGTTGGCGAATTTCTAATCCTCATCAAATGTGAGCAAAATTCTAATATAAAAAAACCAGCAGTCTCCAATATGGGCAGAGATAGATGAAAAGAACAAGTGCCAGACATTAAATACGAATGGCAACAGTAATATCAACTATAATGAGTGTTTGGGGATATTTATGTGTCTGTCCCTATACTAAACATTTTTTGCTGGGCTATCACATTTAATCTTTCAAGAGTTATGGGAAGTAGTTCTATTCTTTCAGTTGAGTAAATAAGGAAAATGGGATTCAGAAAAATCTAAGTGCATGGCAAGTCACATATTCAAAAAACAAAGGAGGCAGGATTCAGTCAAATTCTGTAAATTCAGAAGTCAGAAATGTTATCTGTAATGTTGTTCTGCTTTCTCTTGCACCCCTAAAGATCTAGGTTCTGTTTCTAGTTCTATTTGAGCCCCTTAATGCTGGAAGTCCCAGAATGTTATATCTCATTCATTCATTCATAAAATATTTATTGGACACTTCAAGTATGTGCTGGGAACCACGCTGAGTGCTGGGAGATACAGAGATGAAAGGAGGGAGGCTGCCTTCCCCCTGCTCTCTGGCTGAGGGGGAAAATGACAGGCGACCAAATATTTACAATAGATTAATTTTGCTTGTTCTGCTGTCTGCTGTATTCCCATTAAAACAGGCACTGAGGGACTCAGAAATTGGTGATAGCAAGGAAAATAAATGCGTGGGATTCCTCTGTTCTCCGTGGAGCAATATGCTATAGAACTATTGTTCTGTGAGGTGCTAACAGATATCCTCCTTCTAAAATCTACCATAAAGCAGATTTGTTTACAGCAGGACATTTCAGAGTCCTCAGGATGTGAAAATGCTCTGTGAATCTCCAAAAAGGAGGCATGATATAGAATATTTCCCAACCTTATATAATCACAGAAAAAAATTCATAGGACACATTAAAATATAAATGATTACCAAAGAAAATAAAAGCTCTAGAAAAATGGCAGAAGTTAAAGGGCAAGAGATAGGTGCATGCTATATTTGAGGATATTTTGTTTCCCATGTAAAATTTTGGGAACAGAGAGAAAAATAATCCCAGAAGAAATACAATATGGGAACTGCCATCTTTTACTATGAAGAATGGATACTGAGGTCCTGGCTAAGTCAGAGAGCTCCAGCCCTGCATGGAGACCTGCCCTAAGCACATGCCTGCTGGGCTCAGCAATGGAAGCCAGGGGTTCCATATCAAGGTGACGTTCAGATAATCAACTGAGATTGAAGATGCTAGCAGAGTGGACGGTGAGGAGCATTAATGATAACGCCACTAAGCCTGTCAACTGGCAAATGCCAGTCTGGATAGATTTCTTCCCAATCCTGAATGAGCAAACAGAAAACAACAGCAGCAACATGTGTTCGAAGAAAAGGATGAAGATAACTAAGCTCTGATCAATTCCCATGATGGGATGCCACATGCCAATGAAGTAAAGGACCCTTCAAAACACACATCAACATGGATGACTCTCTTCTACACAGTGTTGAACCAACAATATGCCAGATACCAAAGGGTATATGCAGTGCTATCCCAATTATTATGAATTACAAAAAAGTTAATTATAGTTGATAGAAGTCAGAATAGCAGTTATCTTTTATGTAGGCAATGATGGGAGGGACAAAAGAGAGGCACCATGGTTCAGAAATAGTCTATATCTTGCTTGGGAGCGTTTGCTGTGTAAAAGTTCACCACGCTGTAGATGTACCGGGTGTGCACGCTTCTGTACGTTTGTTATACTTGGATAACTTTTTACTTAAAATAAATAATAGATGGTGGAAAAAAAGGTCATTATCATATCTAATGTGTTAGTAATCATAAAGAAGTTGAAACTCCCTTACTGAATCACTTAGGAAAGGAGTGAGTGAGTGGATTTATGGATAAAGAAAAAGTAGAATTAATAATAGTAATAGTAATTAGACAAATAGAAGCTATGAGGGGAAAAGACCTTAAATGAGATAATGAAAGTCATTTCTTTCATTTCTCCCGACCTGGACCTCATTGCAATGCAGGTGCCAGGTGCTCAGGAATATTTGCCAAATCGCTCAACTCAAATTTGATCAGGTGATTCTGATCCAATTTAGGTACCCCCATCTGTGGGTACCTAAATTCTACAGGCTAAAACACACATTTCTCAGCCTAGAATCACCAGGTTTCTTTTATCTACCATTATGCTCCAGTCACATAAAATTGTTTTATTCTTATTACCTCTTTTCACACTTTCAAGTCTTTCTTGTTCCTCTCCTAAAATGCTCAGAAAAAAATACATACTTTTTTTCACATGAAAAATTCCTACTCATTTATTTTTCCTTCATGGCCCCTGACAAAGTTTCAAAATGTCCCTCGAACAGCTCTTTTTCAGTGCTTCATTTGTGCTCCTATAGCCCGGTTTAGAATTCTCTCACATCAACTATGACATATATGAAATGACTACTAGCTTAAGAGTCTGCAAAGTCCTGGGGGGTGGGGATCAAGGACTGCAACAAACACTCAAAGTGGAACAGACTGGGATTGGAGTCTCCTAAACCAAATGATGACTGACCTCCTGGGTACAAGGCCCTTTAACAGGTAGCTCCCATTGTGGAAGAATAAATCTCCAGAATCCAAAGGAGGACTGGGGAGACATCCAGATCCTCAAAATGTCAGATGACTTAGAAACATAACCAGTATGAGCTAAGCTATCGTCTCAGAACCAAATATGACATCTGGGTTAGACTCCATGCATTCTCACCAAGAATTCTCTTCCATTTCCCCTCACTCTGCCCTGCTTTATGCTTCTCACTGGTACTGCCTCAAACACAGACATAGAGTAAATGTCTGAGGAAAGGGAGATCTCTAAAGGTCTGGAGCTCTCACAGTGGGACTGAGTAAGCAGGAGTTGTCCCAAAAGCCAGAACAGAGGCTTCCTTTCCATGCCTGATAGACCGACATTGTTGACCCCACATAGTTGACGCTCTCAGGCTGTGTCAAAGGGTGAGGATTTCAACAGTGACAGCATTGTCTCTGCACCTCAGAAACTCAATTCCCTGAGAAGAAAGTATGCCTGGAATAGATCATTGATGCTCTCCTAATTCTATTATCAAATAAATTTGAACACGTGGTCACATTCCCTAACTCCCAGGTCCCTCAGATCCTGGTCTTCCTTTTTTGTCTATTTTGCTGGAAGCTAAAAGCTGAGGCAGCAATCAAGGTAAATTCTCATAATCATAGCCCACTGAAAAGAGATGCTGATGGTCAGGAATACTCTCCTTTTATCCTTAAGACCCCTAAAATTCATCTTGTCAAATAATTATTGAGTACACCATATGCCTAATACTCCATTGCATGCTAAAAGGGGTGCGGAAGTAATGAGATGTGGTCTTTGAAGAGCTTTCACTGTGACTGCCTACAAGGAATATTTACTCAAGAAAAGTACAAGAGTGAGATATTTAAGTGTGTAGGATTTTGAATCTGACAGCCTGGGGTTTGCATTCAGAATCCACAATTTACTAACTCCAACTGCAGGCAAGATGTATTTCAGCTTCCTCTTCTGCAAATGGAACTGATAATAGTATCTACCTTGACACCATTGAGAGGATCCGTGAGCAATAATGCAGGCATAGACCACAGAGTTAGTATGAAGCAATCATGATGTTACCCAGGCTGATACGAGAGAGAGTTCTGAGTGGAATCTGATGAATTATCAATGTATTTCTAAAGATGAATTAAGTGATCCTATAGCGTAGACAACACAGAGATACTTCCATCCTAATTATGGCAAAAGGAGAAAAAAGCCAAGCAGCCTTCCTTATGCCAAAACAGGTACTTTATGCTTTACATTGAACTGTCAATACCTAGCGGTGAAATGGAAAAGGCGAGTCTTAAGTTAAGCCCAAGAGCCTGGTCTGAATTTGAAGAGGCCAAGAAAAGAGGATAGAAAATGCCAATCTGTTTGGCCAGGCATCAAAAAATGACAAAAATGTAAATCCACATGCTGTGCCTAAAGGTCACAAGTGACTTACGCATCACTGGGTGGGGAATGGTAGAATGAAAAGGGCAGTAGAGACCCAGGAACTTTGAGATCTAGTTGTGCCATGACTTTTCTGAGGTTTTCATTCCAAAGAAGATGATAATAGCTGCCTCTTGGGGTTATTATGAGAATTAGAGAAAATAATAGCACAATATAAAAAACCAAGCATAATAATCAATACAGCAGATTCTCTAAAAATGTTATTTATGTTTTTATTTCTCCTGTCCTATGGTCCTGAATATAGCAAACATAGAGAGATCTCCATGATAAATTTTCAGATCATTTGAGATAGTTATGACTTAAGGATAAATCATTAGCATAAATTAAGACTCTAAATTAAAAATCCATTCATGTTAAAAGTTATTCATATATTTTATTTGAGCCAAACACTTTAGAACAGATAGGTTCAATTTAAGTTTAACTGGTTCATTGGATGTATGGGGCTTCATTGCTAGTTTTGTAAAGAAATTAACTTGTAGGGTGGATTAAAAAAATTAGCTTCAGTCTTAATTGAAGGTCAGAGTTTAGTTTAACTAAAAATTCTGTTATAAATAACTTTTTCTTTATAAAAGTTCTCTTTCATTTCCATAGTTGGGCCAAAGAAGCAGAGGTGTTAAAATATGAATATGCATGTGTATGTGCATCTGTTTGTATTGTAAAATCCTCTCAGCAAACATTTCATCTGCTCACTCAGCACAAGGAAAGTTAGGCAAAGCCATGTGATTCCTAGTTATGAAAAGTAATGGGCTCAGGGAGAAGGACAGAAAAGCCCGTTTTAATCCCTCTAGCCATCCTTTCCTGTGCCAGCTTGACCAAAGAGGAAGTTGAAATAGTGAAGCAAAATCAATGCACCTGGAATCAGCTGGCTAGTGAAAGACTGCAGCTCTAGGGAAAAATATCTGGACTTAAAAAGGATTTTGTTTATGAGAAAAAAACTTGGGCTTCGTGGTTACTGCAGTAGATATGTTTTGGTCAGCTTTTTCACCATTGTGACACAAAGACCCGACAAGGACAATGTTAGAGGTGAAAAAGTTTATCATGGTTTTGGAGGTCTCAGTCCATAGACGGCCAACTCCATTGCTCTGTGCCTGTGATGGGGCAAAACATCATGGGGAAGAGTGTGGTGGAGGAAAGCAGGTCAAGACATGATAATCAGGACACAGAGAGACTCCTCACCAGGGATAACATAGGTAATCCAAAGGTACCCCAGCAACTTATCACCTCCAGCCATACCCTACCTGCCAAAGTTACCACCCAGTTAATCTACTCAAGGGGACTAATGCACTGATCAGGTTAAGGCTCTCATAACCCAATCATCTCACCTCTAAACTTCCTCACACTGTCTCACATATGAACTTCGGAAGGACACGTCATATCTAAACCATAACACTAACCTATCCTGATCAAGACAATAGCCAGAGCCATTTCTTTTCTTGAATCAAACAAAACGTGTGTTGGACGGGGTTTTACCAGCTCTGATTGCTAGACCTATCTCTTAGACCTAGGTGAGGGTCTTCCATTATACATCATCTATAATTACAATTGAATGTCCCATCAATGGTTATTGATGGTTATTCCTAGAATGACTTTTATGTGGAGGGGACCCTGGAAATTCAATGCTTACCTTTTGTTAATCCATGCTTCAAATTTTTCTGTGATCTGTGATTTTTCTATAAAAAGCTACCAAGTACCTGTCATCCCACTATCACAAATATCTACACCATCTTCCCATGGATATTGCCTAATGTGCCATACATAGTCAAACCTGTCTCTAAATCCAATTTTATTTTATAACATTTTTTTCAGAAACCAGAAAAGTCAAGTTTGTGATTTAAAAATAAAAAAGACTGAACTTGAGGGAAACAAAACTATTTATAATTTTACAGCCCAGAGAAAAACCACCATTATTCCTTGAGTATATTTTATTATAGCTTTTTTATGTTTATCATTTTAAATAGAACCAGGATTTGTTCATAGTTTTCTGTACTGCTTTTTAACCTAATGATATATTAAAGAGTATATCTCAGTATCATTGGCTTTTTCTGTAAACATGTTTTAATGACTAATATTCCATAATACTGACATGTTAAATTTATTCTATTCATCTCTATGGTGTGTTGTTGTTATTTAAATATACTTTAATGGGTATACACATCATTTATATCTGAGTGCTCTAAAGATCACCTTTAGTGCAGATATCAAATCGAAATATTATAAATTACCAGTTCCTTAAAGCAATAGGACACCTTTGCTTTGTACTTATCAATGGGGATAAGAAGCCATCTGGCCTGTGAGAAACCAGCGGAAATTCAGAATTCAAAAACCCTAACAGGACCAAAGGGAGGTCTTGGGAGAAAAGATGTCCCAGGCAGGTGAAAGGTTCATGCTAGTTAAGCATCAAGTCCCAGGGAAAATGGTTTCCAGTTCACCTCCAGTCTTTCTTTCTAATCCTCCTTTTTCCACCAAGAGTAAGGCCCAGGAGTAAAGGACAAAGGGACAGAGGGGTCAACTGGATGAATTTCGTCTTCTTTCACTTCAAAAGACCAAAGCAACCCTCCTGATTCTTCTGTGGTGCAGTTCAATTCAACAGAGTGGAAGACTAGAGATGTATTTGGGTCAAGATCACACTGTGACAGTGTTTATTTACAGGGTCTTTCCTATTAGACATTTCCTGGAGACATATCAGGCACACCGAAGGAAAAACAGTCCTAAACCATTGCATCAGATACAGCTAACAACAGTAACCACATGACACATTTTGTCTCCCTTATAGCTGCTAAATCCCCATTTGTTCCTTTCCTTGGACAATCATTCAAATTCATCCTCTACACCAATGTCCAACCTTAACAGATAGGGCAGAGAATAAAAGGATGTGAAGGAAAAGGCAAGAGAGGTAGACACTTGAGTCTACCACTTAATTCAGTCATGAACTTAGTTCAAACACTTCACTAAGTATCAACATCACCACACACACACACACAAATAGATTGAAAAGTAAAAGGTTCTGAATATGAAGAAATGACCAAATTATCTTCAAATGTGCAGATCAGTGGTTTTCAAAACCTTGCTCTACCTGGGAATCATTTGGGTAATCTTTATGAAAATACTTACACCTGCATTTCACCCCAGACATTCTAACTTTATTGGAGATTTGAGCAGTTGATATCTTTTAAGAACTCCTTAGGTGACTCTAATCAAATATTAACCAAAATTTAGAAACCACAAATGTAGTAACTTATGTTACAGAAGGATGTGTCTAGACCACTTATATTGTTTTCATTCCCTGGAAAGGATAAGAATGGTGTCATGTGCTCTATTTGGGGGCTATATTGAAGACTAAGTCCTTGAACAAATGCATGTACCAGTCATGATAGAACGCTTGATGACTTAGGTGTCTTTGGGGTTCACACAGCAGGATCATAGTTACAACACCCCTATGCTCCCTTTTGGCTCCCACCTGAGGTCAGTCTTCCCTGGCTTTCACCATGACCTTGTTGGTGTCAACCATGAAGCATAGTCAAGTCAGCCCCAGATGCTATTTTTCTGACACAAACACCAAGTGCAAGATTTTCTCTTCACATGGAACTTTTCTGTGAATTCATCTTCACCAGGAATAGGTATTCTGATTTGGGGTGATGAATTATCATGTAGTTCTGTGCTTATTGAGAGTTTCATGGAACCTAAAGACATGTGACCTATCTTCCACCTTCCAGAACAGGTAAGTGAGAAAGTTAGAAACAGGGTTGGTCCTTTCCCATTTGCACATGGAATTAAGAAGAGACAATAATGACCTTCAGGCCATGGGAAATTTTACCTCCATATGTCTCAGTAACTGAGATTTGCTCAGTTCTGATGGGTTTTAATAGCAAATCATTCTTTAAGGAAAAAGGGAAAATAATTAGTTATCATAGTGAAGGATTAGTAGAAAATATATGGGTTCCTTCTACACACATTTAAAGCTTATTATAACCAAGTTAAAATAAAATATGAGGTACTTAAGGTAATAATAAGATGATCAACTTGAATGAGCTGTTGGGATCTTTTCATTAGAATTAACCGTGACAAAAATATACAGGTATGGATTAGAGGGATTAAAAAAAATCATATATGGTGAAAAACCTCCAAGGGGAGAGAAAACAAATGGAGAAAAACTTTTAACTATTTCAGCTGCTTCTCCTCCAAGTTAGCATGTGACAAATACTGTAAAAACAAAAATGGGGGCTGTGGTTGTGGCTCAGTAGTAGAGCTCTTGCCTAGTATGTGTGAGGCACTGGGTTTGATTCTCATTACCACATATAAATAAATGAATAAAAGTCTATCAACTGCTGAAAAAAAATTAAAAAGACAATAGCTAACAAATATTTGTTGATCAAAGCAGAATTAGTGGAACAGCTGCATCAAGAATTTAAAATGGATAATAACAATACTTGCAAACATACTTGAACATAATGATATGAACTATATGAAATATGAAAATAATTATAATGAAAAGGAAGAATTAGAGATCTTAGAGACAAAAGAAGACAAAAGTATCAGTAAAATAAGAGAAAATTTTCAAGGAAGGAAAGGAGGAGGAGACCCAGAGAAAGAAAGATAACCTGATAATGTTCCATCCACACACCTTCCTCCAGGGAAGTACAAGCTCACTGTAGGTTCAGTTATTGTTTTTATTATTTTAAAATTTTTTATTTATTCCAATTAGCCATACATGACAGTAGAATGCATTTATGCATTTTGATAAATCATACATAAATGGAGTATAATCTCTCACCCCTCTGATTGTACACAATCTGAGCAGGATCACATGAGTCATGCAGTCATACATGCACATGAGATAATAATGTCTGTTTCACTCTACTATCCTTCCTAGCCCCATAGCACTTCCCCTCCCTTCACTCCCCTCTACCTAATCTAGAGTAAGTAATCTTTCCTAGCGTCCCTCCCTCCTTATTGTGAATTAGCATCTGAGGTTTGGCTTATTTTGCTTAGCATGGTATTCTTCAACTCCATTCACTTACTTGGAAAGCCACATGTAACAAAGTGAAATTAAACTTTTATCTCTCACCCTGCATGAAACTCAAAGTGGATCAAAGATTTAGGCACTAGCACAGAGACCTTGCACCTACTAGAAGCAAAAGTAGGCCCAAATCTTCACCATTTCAGCCTAGGATCTGACTTCCTTAACAAGACCCCTAAAACACAAGAAGTTAAATCAAGAATCAATAAGTGGGATGGATTTAAACTAAAAAGTTTCTTCTCAGCAAAAGAAACAATCAATACTATGATAAGAGAGTTTACAGATTGGGAGAAAATCTTTACCACATGCATCTCAGATAAAGCGTTAATCTCCAGGATATATAAGGTACTCAGAAAACATAACACCAAAAAGACAAATAACCCAATCAATAAATGGGCTAAGGAACTGAACACACACTTCAAAGAAGATATACAATTGATCAACAAATATGTGAAAAAATGTTCATCATCTCTACCAATTAGAGAAATGCAAGTCAAAACTACTCTAAGATTTCATCTCACTCTAATCAGAATGGCAATTATCAAGAACACAAGCAACAATAAGTGTTGGTGAGGATGTGGGGAAAAAGGTTCACTCACACATTGCTAGTGGGAATGCAAATTGGTGCAGGCACTCTGGAAAGCAGTATGGAGATTCCTCAGAAAACTTGGAATGGAACCACTGTTTGACCCAGCTATCCCACTCCTCAGTTTATAGGCAAAAGAAAATAAGCATACTACAGAGGTGCAGCCACATCAATGTGTATAGCAGCTCAACTCATAATAGCTAAACAATGGAACCAACCTAGCTTCAGTTATTTTAAGTGGCGATGAATTATTTTAAAGTTTGTCTCTGCAAACCTCACTATGCAAAATGTCAGAGACTGTTAATTTCATTCTTTCAAACTCTCAATTTTGAGTGAGAAATTTTCCATTTCTCTCCTCCTATCTCTAAGCCTCCTGTAATAGACTGGAGAAGGACTTGGGTCAGGGCCTGAAGGATGGGACACAACTATTAAAGAAAGAGGAAAAGAGAATGCCAGGGAGATGGAAGAGCTTGGGCAAAGGAGCGGGGTCTGAGGATGGGATGGTGGGAGGAGAGGGCCAGCTCTGAGTTAGTTTGTGGTTAGAGCATAGAGTGTGGGGAAGAAGAGGAAGCAGGCTGGACCCACAGACTCTGCACACCTTGTGACTAACAATCGCTAGCGCCATTCACTCACCATCTAGTAGGTTTCATCAACTTTGCTTCATGGTTTCATCTCAACTTCACAGGTAGTTATCATCATTGTCATTTATAGCTGTAAAGTTGAGGCTCAAAGGATCTTGGTTTGCTTGGTTTTTGATTGTTTTGCCTTTCAGAGGACCTAGAGGCTATTTTTGAATGTCAAAAAATATTTCCAACTCTGTTGGCCAAAATACAGAAGTAATCATTTTATAATCACCTTTTATAACCCCCCCGTGGATCCCAGGCACTTTGAGGATTAAGAATAGATTTCTTAGCTTGGCACATATCTTCTCCCACCACACCCATCTCCACAAGAGCCTTTCACACCTACACTGTTAATTTCCCACACACTCTGGTGGCTCAATCACTATTCTTACATGACATCTCATTGTCACTCCCATTATTTATGTGGTTCCTATCCCAGAGTAGGTGCTCTTGAAGGTCAAGAGTGTGTCTTATTGTATTTTTATCTCATTGCCTGGTACCTGACTCAAAATGAGGGCTCAGCCAATGTGTGTTACTGAATGGATAAATGAATGAATGTTATCTATCAAAGAAATCACCTGGGTGATCACCTATGAAACAATTTTCCAACCACATTCAGCTGGACCAGTTCATCCTCTGATCTAGTCATTAACCGGATTCCATTTTTCTTCAACTGTTCTTATTTCCCCACTTACCAACCATGACTTTCTGGTTTTATCTTATTAGGAGGAGGTAGAGACAGTGAGGTTGTGTTGAGAGAACATTCATTCAAGGACAACCTTGCACATAGACCAGGAAAGTATTTTCCTTTTCTTTTTTATTTGCATTATTGATATCATTAGCTATCTATGTAAAAATCATGCAAGAAACACTGGATATATGCATAGGATAAAACTCTAAAAGAAAACATACTGCAATGTTAATACTTATTTAAGAGTAATGGGATTATAGGGATTTTAATTTTTAGTATTGCACAGTTTAGTATTTTCTAAATTGTAGGTAATGAACATGCATATATTATTTTTGTTACAAAATCAATAGGGATTATGTTTTAAAATCATTAAGCAAAGTGAATAGATGTGAGCTCTTGTATAATAGTGGATGTTCAAAATCTAAAACAAGCATGTATTCATTATACAAAACATACTATATCAGAGCATTTAAAATTTTTAACAGTCTGATTTTCTTATTAAAAATGCAGATATAATTGGAAATTGTATTTAACAAAAAAGCTTTGTGATTCATTCTATAAACCTGCTTGCCCACGAAATCTTAGAATTTCATCCTGAAAGCAGTCCGAACCTGTTCAAAGAGCAAGCATTTTAAGCCTGTGAACTCACTGCCCTCTTCCTTGTCATTCAGCAATACAAGTCCCCATCTATTACAGGTAGGATTCTGAATAGGCATCAACAGCCTGGCAATGCCTGGCTATAAAAATCGTTCCCAAGTCTGCCTCAAGACCTGAAGCTATACCCAAGTGAGTGTGCCTGAGACATCCCGGGGGCAAAACCGTATTCTGCCCATGCCTTCACCTGGTCATACTTGGGCAAAGAAGTGGCAGTCTGAGGTTGGGATGGAGATAGAGGAGGTCCTCTATGGGGGGTTATCTATGGGGAAGAAAAGGGAGCAGACTGGTCCAGTAGACTACGTACACCTTGCAACTAACAATAGCTAGTGCCAAACATCCTGGAGTGACCACTCTGCTGTCCACTTTCAAGCCAGGCCACACTGGGACAGATGGAGGAATGTTAGGTCACCTGACATAAGCCAGGGGAACCTGTCATTTAGGTACTTTCATTGACTTGGACAAAACCGGAAGGGAATGAACAGCAGCTAGCTGCTCTGCCAATCAAAGCCTGCCTTCTAGTGTGACAGGGAGTAATGAGGTGCTGGTTCTGGTCCAGCAAGAGGGCCACTCCTAGGATTAGCTGAGGGGAAGCAGAGCTAAAAGGTCTTTCAAACAACGGCTGCCAAGAAAGTCACCTGCTTTCTAGGTTGTCCATCAAAGAGGTCCTGAAGGGAGAAGCAACTCCTCCAGCCTCTGGGCTGATTAAAATTTTCAGTTCAGCCAGATTTGGATGTAATATATTCTACCATACTCTCCTTTGCTCACCAATTGGCAGCACCCAACTCATCCTCACACACCTAGATTTGCTGTGTTCTGAAAGACACCAATGAGCTGAGGGGTACGTTTGATGGATGCTCATTCATTTATGCCAGAAAAGCAGCATAGACATCACCTTGGGGCAAACACCAAGGCACCCACAGACCAGAGATCTCAGGTAAAAATCAGGATTCAAATGATCTTTGGTAGCACCTAGATGTCCAAGCTCCTACACATCAACATTCTATGAGTTCAGAGGTATTCACTGAGAATTGAACAAAAGAAAGTCTTTGCCCTCCTACAGTGTTAAAGCACCGAGTTTGATGCATGGTAGGGAGGAAGCAGTCAATGAGCATTTACTGAAGTAATCAATAAAGCAACTATAACCTTGATTCTGTTGTTAGTGCATTATTTTCTTCAAGTAAAGCATTGGTTAGCATCAGCAAGAAGCCAACCTTGACATTCAAAGTCAGGTTAAATGTCCCAGCCTCCTCCTTTTCCTTTCTTTCTTTTCAGTGCACCCTTAGCACACTTATTTACTCTCTCCCTACAACAGCACAAACCATCTTGTCTGATAATTAACTGTTCACTAGTCTCTTTCCCTTTCTCCCACTTTCAGACAAACTGCTTGAGAGAGGAACTTTGAATGCTCCTTCATATAGACCCAACATCTCCTTCAAGTCTTAGCATGTGGTAGACTCTCAAGAACTATTCATTAAGTGTATAAATAACAAAGAGCACCCACAAGATGGTTTGGAGATGCACAGCAGGATCAGTTCCAATCAAACCCAAGACTCAGTAAGATTTTTCTGGCACTCTTCCACTGACTGTTAATAGTGCTCCTTTCTGCTCTTTTTGCATAACAGTGATAATAATTATCATGCATAATATAGAGAGAGCCTTAATATGAGGTTGGAGTGGTGCTAAGCATTTGAATCAATTTCTTCCAATTCACAGCAGACTAAGTACCAAGTACAGATATGACAGTTTATTCTTAACCCCCTTTCCATGGCTCTGAATTCTACTGCATATCACCTTTCCCATTCCATTCCTCTCTTATTCCTATTTAACCCATGGTTATGGGAGCTGGGTTAGGGATGACACTAATACAAGTTCCAGGGGCTACTAGGTAGCTCCTATCATGACCCTGGTCCCAATTAAAGGGATAAGTAATTAAGGAATGGGTTCGCACCCTCTAAAATTTTTCCATTCCCTTCTATTCTTGCCATCTCTTTCATGGGAACCCTCTTCAGTTTGTGGACCTGCTGATGATAATCTGCTCTGAACTACTGCTAGAAATTGCAGAGAAAATCAAAGTGGTTCTTTATGATATGATGGACAAATTAAACTCTAAACCATAATTTTAGTCAGCTTTTTCATCACTGTGACTAAAAGACCTGACCGGAACAATTTTAGAGGAGGAAAAGTTTATTTAAGGGCTCACAGTTTCAGAAGTCTCCCTCCATAGACAGAAGACTCCATTTTGGGGACTCAAGGTGAGGCTGAAATCATGGTGGAAGAGTGTGGTTGAGTGAAGCAGCTCACGTGATGATCAGAAAGCAGAGAGAGAGAGAGATCCCTGCTTACCAGGTACAAGTATATACCCCAAAGCCATGCCCAATTCCCACCTCCTTCAGCCACATCCTACCACTTCAGCTACCACTCAGTTAATCCCTATTAGTGGATTAATTCACTGATTGGATTAAGACTCTCACAGTTCAATCATTTCTCCTCTGAACCTTCTTGCATTGTCTCACACATGAGCTTTGAGGGACATCTCACATCTAAACCATAACAGCCAGGAAGATGGTTTGCAAGAAATCTATAGTGGCATCCAAAGCCCACCAGGTAGGTAGAGACTGCAGTTTTGTCCTGCGTCTCATTTCTACCTCTTTTCCACACCTGTAAATGCTGTTTCTCTGCACATTCTACCTCCCTTATCAAAACTAATCCCTTCTATGTCCCATTGTCTCCTGCCTAGCTAGCATTTTGGAAAACTCACCAACTAATTAGCCTTTCCATCAAACACTTGACAGGGACATCTAATATTTAACTGACCACTCCTGGAGATGCCAAGCCTCTCTGTCATTGAATGAATCAGCATCAATGTTACTGGCTGCCAATGAAGTCCTTGTAGCAGGGAAACACTCATCACGGGAAATGTTATTCTCTGGTGTCTCCATGGGCACCTCCTGTAAGATGTACATGTTGCACAGGTCCTCTTGGCTACCAGTGCTATTGTAAAGGTGTTGTGGAGAATTTGTGGTGCACCTGACATGCACCACTCTGGAAGTTCTTGCCAGTGCCTTCATTTAACTCAATAGTTGTGCAAAAACATTAAGTCTTTTCAAAGGGTGTTAATAAGAGATAGAGGAAAGAACCTTCACTTTCTAGTCAGAAAGGTTCATCTTGACATCTAACCTGTTGACTCAGAAAGCAGATGGCACATTCAAATTAGAACAAGTGTAGAGGAACACCAAGGGATACTGCAGTAACTCTTTGGTACAAAGAGATAATAGAAGGAGCTAGAACACACACACACAGAGGGAGGGAGGGAAGGAGGGAGTGGGGGAGGGAGAGAGAGAGAAAAAGAGAGAGAGGAAGGAAGGAAGGAAGGAAGGAAGGAAGGAAGGAAGGAAGGAAGGAAGGAAGGAAGGAAGGAAGGAATAGTGAGTGAATGAGTGAGTTATGTAGAAGTGGGTGTCTTGAGATCAGTAACATAGCCAGCCCAGGGTGACTTCTCAAGGAAATGTATACCCTGACCTCATCCTTTTATTTTTTGATCTCCTGCTGGGGCTCCCAATTAAAAAAACATTTAGAAGACAAAGCATTTATTTATTGGTGTGATTAATATAAGTTGGTTCTTTAATTGTGATAATAAACCTAAGGATTCCTCACTGCAGAATTTTTGGTGGTACATTTTACAGAGGCTGCAATGTGAATGATGTCCTCTGGAGTCCTACAATATGGCAGCCCTATTTAGCACCTTGTCCCATACTTGGCACAGCAAGTGCTGAGTGAATAGGAACTCCCTTCCCTCTTACAACTGGGACAAACTCAGTTGACGGTTCCCAATTATATGTGGGTCTTTGGGCTCCTCACATACAGAAACATAAAGAACAGAGATGCACCCTTTAGATGACCTCTTTCCCTTAAGTAGCAAAGGGCTTACATCATGATGAGGAGTTCTCAAACTTGACTCCTATATTTGCAGAATTTTCAGAAACAGGTGTTTTCAAAATTCTACTTTCTGTATCATATGCCTTTGCCTCCCCCAAGGTGAGATGAGGCAGATTAACTGCTGCAAGGTGAGAAAGAATGAGCTCATACACAGGATGCTAAGGGTGTTGATTAGAAATATTTCCAATCAACACATGGGCCAATACTTCATACAGGAAATATCACTACCTGATATTTTAGCAAAAGCAACTTACACTTACTCACTCCCCATAAATTTCAGGGAAGTTCAATCATGGTGGGAAGGACAGCCAATGAAACTTGCTCCACTGATTACACTGGTAGAATCTTTTTGCAATGTGCTTCTGTAATTCAACCACCACTGGACAAAATCCAGTCTCAGGGTAGCACCAAATGTCTCAAGAAAGGAAATTGAGACAGTAAAGAAGAAATCTAGGGGCTCATTTAATTAAAAAATCAGGAAGGAAACAGAAGGGCGGGGGAAGTGTTAGGGGAGTGATACTGGCCAAATTATATTGTTATATTGCGTGCCTGTACAAATATGTAATAACAAATCCCACCATTATGTACAAATAAAATGCACCAATAAAGAGGAGGGAAAAATCAGGGAGGAAGTGAGCTCTCCACAAGAAGGTGAAGAGTTAATTATATTTTTCATTAATGATACTCTTTTTTGCCAGGCACGGTGGTTCATGCCTATAATCCCAGCAACTCTGGAGGCTGAGGGAGGAGAATTGCTAGTTCAAAGCCAGCCTCAGCAATGGCAAGGTGCTAAGCAACTCAGTGAGACCCCGTCTCTAAATAAAATACAAAATAGAGCTGGGATGTGGCTCAGTGGTTGAGTGCTCCTGAGTTCAATCCCTGGTATGCAAAAAACAAACAAACAAACCAGAAAAACACTCTTTTCCAAGAACAATTGTATCCAAAAGAGATCAACCTTCATTCCTATTTATCTCAATGGTTAGCATAGTATCTGTGGACCCAGTGACTGTACTTCAGGACCTCCACCAATGTTCAGGTCCATATGACTTCTGAGGACCTCTTCAATTTTGAGAGATGAAGAATTTCAGTCTTACCCTCTAATCATAAACAGCGTTAATTTCCCCACTCCCATTTCATCTCCACCTTTATTTTGTTCTAACATTTTTGCAAATGGAAAAAAGCCTTCCAAGAAATACAATCTAAAGTCAGCTGGAACATTTTTTGTCACTAAGATAAATGCAGGGTATAGTGAACAAAGAGCTCACACAATCGTTTAATCTTAGAAATCACTTTACTACTCTATGCTTCAAATTGTGTATCCATGCAAATGGGTTTGGATAAGCACTATAAGGTATTTACTAATTCTAACATCCTGTGACACTAAGAAAAAAAAATTCTCTTGGTTCTTACATGTCAAAGCTTATTGGCTTTTAAAATCTACTTTTTTCTTCTATTATCTTGTCACCGTGCTACAAGTGAGCACCAATCAGATGTAGCTATAGTCACTACAATAAAAAGACAACATCTCCAATGTAAACGGGACAGGGAAAGTCAAAAGGCTTTCTGAATGACGTGGCTGTGAATATCAGAAAGAGCTCACATGACAGATAATGAGTTTGGACAGGAGTACAAAAGATCTCTAAGCCAGAGGTCAGCAGTGTCAACAGGAATGCATACATGCCAATCTGAAAGGCTCGTTACCATAATCACACTATAAGGGTTCTATATGACAGATTAAGCTACCAAGTACCTCAGTGTCAAAGCAAGATCTAAACTGAATTCCCTTCCATTAAGTCCACAAATATCTATTGAGCTCCTGCTTTAAATCATGTTCTAGGTGTTACTGATAAATTAGAGAGCAAGACTGATATGGGGCCCACCCTCATGGAAAAGATGGACATTAAATACAGAGTATAAGTTTACAAATGTATACCTACACACTTGAATATGAAGAAAGGTAAATACTGTGATGAGCTATTGTAAGAAGAATATCTTTTGAGGTCAGAGAAGAATTGTCCAAGGAAGAGATAGTTAAGTTGAACCTGGTAGCTAAGGAGAAGTCAGTCACATAAAAAGTTGCTAGGAGAACATCTAAGCAGAGGGAAGATATATGCAAAGACTCCAAGCTTCCTGGTGTTTGAAGTTGGTCATTGTGGCTGAGACATAGACAGCAAAAAGAATATGAAGACTGAGAGGAAGTAGAGAGTCAGGTTATGTCTTACAGATTATGTTGAAGGTTTTGGATTTTCAAAGCAATGGCAGGTGACTTGTCACCATGCAGGTTCACAGAGTTACTCTTAAATTCTGTAAAGAATGGATTGGGGAAGAGCAAACACAGAGTGAACAGTGAGGAGGGCATTATAGCAATCAAAACAGAAAATAACGAAAGCTTGGATTGAGGTAATAGAAGAAGGAGAGAAATGGGCATAGTTGAGAAGTATTCTAGGACAGTGACAAGCTTTGTGAAAAGTGGGAAATAGGATCAGAAAATGAAGGTGATGGCAAAATGATGCTAATGTTCACAGCATGAGAAGAGACACTGGGGAGGAAGAGATACAGAAACCAGAGATGGAAATCCAGCATTCTGTTCTGATAGAACTATGTTAAGTGCTGCTATGAAGTAATTTAAGATAAAGGCTTAAAAGTGACTATTTGAATTTAGGCAGACCATTGGTCACTTTAACAAGATGAGCGTGGAGAGAGTAAGGGGTGCAGAATCTGGTTGAGGGCCCAGTTCGTGGCTGGTGTTCATGAACTGGTGATGATACCATTCTTTCTCCAGAACTCTTGAGCTAGCTCTTTGACTGTGAGCATGTAATTAGGCTTATTTGGGTTACAATCAGGGGCCCGAAACAGGTGGAAAGAAGAGCAAGGAAGTTGAGAGGGTTTGCAAAAGAGAGAGAGAAATTAAAATGAAGGCCCCTGGCATACAATATGGATAGGATTGAAATGAAACTATCTAAGTTTCATTCATGAAGGGGCAGATGGAGAAACTGGAGAACTCAATAGCCTGGACAGATGAACAAGGTCACAGAATCATTGTGTAGAGGCCACCAAGCAGGGGGGATGGTTGAATTAGCAATACTGGACATGAGGCACATCGTACTTGTGACTGTCAAGAGCAGGAAAGACAGATGGGATAAATGAGATGGAAAAGAGCAAACTGTCCTTAAAAATAGGAAAGAGACCAGGAAATGAGAGAGCAGAGTCTTCTTTGGGGTGTCCAAATAGATGTCAACTTTTCTAGGATGAGAGCAGAAGGTGAGGAGTTGAGGAAGACTGAGCCCAGCCTTCAGTGATTGAAAGGGGGTGACCAGGAGTTAAGCAGAGAGAATAGTATAACATAGCTTTAAGAAATGGCCTCTTTTGATGAGTCAATAAGGAAGGTACTATCCTAGCGCTTTAATCAGATGTCTTTCTAGGCAAGGTGGAGGACAGAATATTGGCAGAAGTTAAAGATTTAGAGAAGTTCATTGTTCAGAAAATTCTGGGGAACACCAACTTGAAGTCCTGTGTGTGTGTGTGTGTGTGTGTGTGTGTGTGTGTGTGTGTGTGTTTTGAGAGGGGATGTGTGGATTGATTGCGGGGTGTGACTTGCCCTTCATGTATTA
This sequence comes from Sciurus vulgaris, assembly GCF_902686455.1. Lineage (NCBI taxonomy): Eukaryota > Metazoa > Chordata > Mammalia > Rodentia > Sciuridae > Sciurus > Sciurus vulgaris. The sequence goes on from NC_136470.1 coordinate 119,539,099, forward strand.
AGAAAACCCAGGGATGATCAAGGCTAGACAGCCAATGCACAGTCCAGGACTATGAGTCCCCTGTTTTGCTTTGTTTGTTTTGTTTGGACAGAAATAATGTTCAGGGCTTCTGATGTGATCATGGCTGCTTAAGTCAACACTTTTACTCCTCTCCTCATGAAAATCATATAAAAGTAACAAAGAGAATAAAAAGAAAACTGTCAAATTCCATTTTTAGTGAGACCAGGAGACAGATTGAATCCTCAGAGCCTCAAAACATATAAAAGAGCTGCCAAAGCTGCTGAGAGCAAAGCAGAAGCTGTTCTGGGAAGGGGGACAAAAATGAATAAACAGAGTGATGAGAGAACTCAGCATTGACAGCTTTCAGAAGGGATCAGCGAAATTCACTTTAAAGTAAAGGCTTCACCTGAAGGGCAAAAGGTGTACTTCTCCTTTACAACAGTGATGTGGGTGGGGTGACCAGGGGTGCCAGCAGAAGTCCTGCTCTTCTCAGTCTGGCTCCAAGAAGATGAGAGGGGTTGAGAAGCACCAGGATGAGTCACTCTGTGCAGTAACAGAAAAGGAAAGAACTTTGGGCTGGGATGCTTATAAATTTACCCTGAACCCTCGCCACCTCAAATAAAAATTTCCTGTGCATAACTTATTCAGGAAAATCCAATTTGTTCATGGAAGAGGAACAAAAAGTGAACTGGCAGAGACAAGATGCAAAGAAAATATTTATTTTAAATGTGGAAAAGAGCATAAAAACACAGACAATGCATAATTATTGGAGACTACCAAGGGCTCAGGAAAGTCGTGATGAAAATATTTTATCACACGTTTTTTTAATTTAATGAAATGATCCTATCTACTAAGGGAGACCATAGAGCAGAAAGATAAAGTATCAGAAAGAAGATAGGAAAACCAAGAAGAAAAGGAAAGAGTAGAAGCCAGGAAGCAAACAGAAATCACAGACGAAGGTGAAATTTGAAAGGATATTCAAGAGTAGACATCACAGGAACCACAGGTGGAGATCAGAAATGAGAAAAAGGAGGAAAGGGGCATATAAATAAAGAGAAAGAAGGACTAGATAGGTGACCAAAAATGTAAGAAAAAAAAGCAGTGGGGTCTAACCTGTGAACTCAGATTTCCCAATGAATAAAACTAAATGAACCAAATAATGTAATAAAAGAAAATAGAAAACATAATCAAGAAAACTTTCCTGAAATAAATGCATTAAACAAGCTTATTGAAAGGGTACTATACATATATACAGGAAACTTATTCAAAAACAGTCAGTTCTAAGACCCTCCTGTTAAAGTTTATCACACTTCAAAGAATTATTTGAGCAACTATGCAAAACCATGAGAGATAAATCAGATCAGCATCAAATTTTGCTTTGGAGAAATTCCACACCAGAAGACAATATAGAAATGCTTACAAGGTTTTCAAAGAGTGAAATAATGAGCTGGGGATTTAAAAGTGCAGTCCAGCTGTCCTTCATATAAAAAGTCCACTGACCGATGTTTTTGAATTTACAGGAATGAAGGGTATATTGTACTTATGAGCCTTTCTTAAGAAAATACAAAAAAAAAAAAAAAAGAAGAAAATACAAGAGAACAAACTTCAGTCAATTTGAGATGACTGAGGAAACTAAGGCAAAGGAAGAGTGTACCAAATGTACCCGACTTTCAACCAAGACTAAAATCAACATGAGCTTTAGGGTAGCAGGGCATAATGAACGTGTGTTCATATCTTGATCAAGTGCATGCTCAAATAGTAGAAATTAGAGAGGGAAAGGAGGAGAACATTTAAGAGATGGAGCGAGATTGATGAGTGAGTTCTCACACAAAGCATCTAACAGCCACGTCATATTATTTAAATCTGATAAATCAAATACTGCAAATGGAGTCATATTTAGCAGCCGAAGTTAATCAGCAAGACACATACTATTGATTAAAATCAGATGGTAAATGAGAGGGAGAAAAAGAGGGAAAAACTGAGGGCTTCCTGATCACTACTAATTGATTCTGGTCTGATACATAGAAGATGAACTGCTGCATAAATTTATAATTATCAAGATATTATGAGAATAACAATATGGATCCTCCTAAATATCACAACTCTCAGGAGGGAAAGGAAAGGATCACATTGTAAACATGCTTTTAAAACTTGACAAAATATCAATTGGGAATATATGGAGACAACTAAAAATAATCTCAAAAGATAGCACCAAGCTTAATGGGCAAACTCAGGGGACATCTCACTGAAGTTGGGAATAAGACAGTGATGTTCACTGTCACAAGTGCTCTGTAAGGGATTATGAAATTCAAACTGCATCAGAATGCCTGTCAAGTTACCAGAAACAAAAACAAAAGGTCTGTTGTCAATGCTGTGGAAATGCAAGTTGGTTCAAGGTTTACCCTGGGAGACTTAGCAATGTCATTCAAAATTGCAAAGGTATAAACCCTTTGACCCAGCAATTGTACTTTTCCATATCTATGTACACAATTATTCATTGCAGCATTACTTGAAGGAACTAAATACTACAAATAACCTAAAAGTTCATCAGTAGACAACTGGTAAAATAAGTTAATGATATATCCAAATAATAGAATACCATGCAAAAGAAAAAGCATGAAACAGGAATGTATGTCTGTGTTGATATGGAGTGATCTTTAGGATGTACTGTTTTTAAGTGGGAAAAAAAAAAAAAAAAAAGAGCCTCTAACCAGTGTGTAGAAAATGCTGTCTTTTATGTAAAGGGGAGGTAATTAAAGAACGTGTATTTATATTTGCTTGCACATTCATAAAGAAACTCTAAGAGAATTTTTAGGAAATTACTAAATGTAAAAATTTCGGGAAATGTTTGAAAGAGCGGGGTAGATGGATAGAGTAAACTAGGATTGTCCTGACTTGACCCAGATGGTCTTGGTTTATACCTGTTGTTCAAGTTAAATTACTGATAATGTCCCTTTCATCTTCAAAACTTTCTCAATCTGGATAATAAATTATAGGTTTAATAATTAATTCATACAAGAGCTGGAGCTAGTGGTAGCAAACACTTACATTACTCTTATTTTGTATCCGGCACAGTTCTAAAGACTTGATATGCATTTAAGCTGCACAGTTCATCCTCTGGACTACTGCTTTTATAGTGAGTGGCTCATTCCATCATGGTTTCAAATTGGCAGGATTGGGCAAAATAATAATAAAATCAATAATAGAAAATAATAGTAACTACCTTTCATAGGGTACCTATTGTAAACTCTTTGCATTTTGAATGCATAATCTCATCATCTAATCTGATTAATAATTCTTCTAGGTAGGTTTTAAAAGTATTCTCAGTTTATAGGTGAGGAGACTGAAGTGCAGAGTGGAAGTAACTAACTTGTCCAAAGTAACACACCAGGCTGAAGTTTTCGCCCAGGTTTTCCTGTCCCCAAGACATGTGTGCATGCAGTGTGCTTGTGTGTGTGTGTGTGTGTGTGTGTGTGTGTGTGTTTGAATCCCATACTTAAAGTTTAATATGAGCAATAATAGTTTGAATTGGCAAGTTTAATTTCTCATAACTCAATTATGAAATCAAGAGATTATGGTGTTTTATAGAAAAAAAGGAAAAATAGGTAGATTTATGCTTTTGATGAAACATTGCTTCCAGCACTCATAAATAATGTGTGAATCTTCTAGATTAATTATGGTTATCAAAAAATATCCATGATGAATACTACAGTATAATACCATCTATGTAACTCACACACACAGGAAAAGAGAATAAAAGGGGACTGTGACCTTCTCTGAGTTGAAGAATTATGAGCAACTTTGTTTTTGTCTTTATTTTTTTTTTAGAATTATTTCATTTTTTTTACATTGACCATGTGTTTACCTTTTGTAGTTCAAAAAGAAAAATGCTATTTATTTTTAAAGGAAAATATAAGGACCTCACTCTGATACACATGGTCTTGCTGGCTTATAGTTAAAAATAAATAAAACAGAAATGACTAGATCAAAATCAGTGGAATGTATCTTGCTTCCAATCTACCCAGAACTCTCCCTTGAAGTTGAATAAAGCCACAGTTTGATTCTCTAATGAGATGGGTCTCTTCCAGGTCAACTGTAGGATAAGGAAAACTTGTTGTTGATTTAGAGGAAAGGGGCAGTGGATATCAGGCAGGCAGGTAGGTCTCGTGAAAATGAACAAATGTTTACAAGGACAGATGAAGACACCTACATCTTCCTCATATCCAAGCTGACCCTTCTCAGAAGACTGACGGAGAGCAAATGACTCACATCAAGCTTTCCTGAATATTCTCAATAATGCATCAAGCTAATTTGTCTTTGGAGATGGTGTTAAAACTAGAGCTGTTGCCATGGACTCTGAGGAGGAGAATGGAGCTTAATAAAACATGAAGGAAGTGGAGACAAAATTAAGATTTATGGAAGACCTATGATGTTCCAAGCCCTATCAGGCATTAATGATTTTCTTTTAATCTTGATAATACCTAGTGAGTGGAATGTGGAAGCTGGCTTGTCCTGGCTCCCAGCACCAACTGCTAAATTTTCAGAAACCTTGCAAGTTGGCTATTAAGCAAGATTATTATTAAAATTAGATTATATAGATTTTAAATTGTATTAAAAATAAAGGTAATAAATATTCAAAGGTCATCACTTCTTAAAAGATTTACTACATTTTACCTTTATTTGTGCTCTTAAGATTACTTACATCCGTTGTACAGGTAGAGGGAGGAAATGCTGTTATCATACTTCAGTGCTACATGGGTGGCTTGAAATCACCCACAGTGGGAATATTAATACCACAGAAGTTAGAAAACATTACAAATCAGAGTTCTTTTTTGTTGTTGTTGTTTTGTTTTTTGTTTTTTTAGAGCTAGTTGTTAAACATTTAGCAGCATAACACCAGGCACACCTCTAATAAAAATTAGATCTTATTACCCAACTACACCTGAGAAAACTAAGGCCCAAAGAGAAGCCATATTTGAAAAAAAAAAAAAATAAGCAGTCCATCTGTTGCTAATGTTACTTTAATGCAAAATGCTATAAAGGTGATTTGATGAAAGGGTGAAGAGAGTTAAAACTTCTGATTCAGAAGATAGAATATTTTAAAAAGCAAGATTAAGTCAATGACTATCAGAGTCCCTTGATCATCCTGGCACATAATTAGGTGTTCACTTCAAAAAACCAAATGCTGAATGTTCTCTCTGATATGTGGATGCTAACCCATAATGGGTGGGCAGGGGTGGGGTGGAGAAAAGAAGATCAGTGGATTAGAAAAAGGGGAATGAAGGGAAGGGAGGGGGCATATGAACAGGAAAGAGTGGAATGAATCTGACTTAACTTTCCTATGTACATATGTGAATACACCACAGTGAATCTCAGCATTGTGTACATCCACAAACCTGGGATTCTAATTAGAATAAGACATATTCCATGCTTGTATAAATATATATATCAAAGTAGATCCTACCATCATGCATAACTAAAAAGAACAAATTTTAAAAAATAAACTCATAAAGAGAAAAGAAGACAAAAATAGGTGCACAGTAAAAATTACCCTCTGTGATTTACAGATGTTTTGTTTACTCTTAATGTTTGTAAATATAATCATATCTTGTTTGAACAAGAAAAGACATTTGTTAACATTAAAATCTAATACAGGTAAAATTTCGTTATAATAAGCACTAAAAGAGTTCCTAAATTCTCCTATATTACTAGAATGTTATATACTAAGTATTGCTTTATTTTCTTCCTTTAAAAAAATTTATGGCAATAAAATGGATAACCACACCTTAAACATTTTAACAAAAGTCCTAGGAAAATATGAAATAATTCCAAGTAGTTGACAAAAATTCTACTTTCATACTTTCTAGTATTCATGAGTCCTTAGTGAAGGAAATGAAAAAAGTAGTCTATCAATTAAGAAAATCAACACATTTATTGAATACCTATTTACAAGGTACTTACTGCCTCCTCCCAGCTCAAGATATAACACCTGTAATAGAAAAATTTAAAAGCATATTACCTGCCGGACATGGTGGTGCACACCTGTAATCCCAGTGGTTCGGGAGGCTGAGGCAGGAGGATGGCGAGTTCAAAGCCAGCCTCAGCAACAGCAAGGTGCTAAGCAACTCAGTGAGACCCTGTCTCTAAATAAAATACAAAATAGGTCTGGGGATGTGGCTCAGTGGTCGAGTGCCCCCGGGTTCAATCCCTGGTATGTCCCCCCCGCCCCGGCAAAAAAAAAAAAAAAAGAAAAGGAAAGGAAAAAGCATATTACCTATCTATGAAAGTTAGGTAATGTGCCTTTTTGTGAACAAAGATGGAAAGGTTCAAGAACCAAAGTCAAAACCATCTATAATCTTGCCGTCCAAAATCCACCACTGCTAAAAAGTTGACATAATTCCTTCTAACCTGTGTGCCCATGAACACACATTTGCAATTCATTATTTCATTTTGCTGGGCTGGACCTGGATTGTATCCTAATTCCTCTGACTGGAGTCCCATGTCACTGAGCAGCTTGAAAATCTTTTACCTCTACCTAAAGAAACTCCCTAAGCGCACAACCAATCTCCATCCACAGAAATTTCCTCCCCTAGCCTATTATCTTTTTCTGTGGCCGAAAGGTTCATTTGAATAATATCTTTTAATATCTATAAAGCATAAAGCAGTTTCATACCCAGAGGAAAAGAAAAAGAAACAACAGTTGTCTTGTTGATAAAATGATTTCTGGGATCTCTTTCTGCCAATCCAGGCAGAGTGCAGGCTCAGGGCTGAGGGTGCAGGCTAGATTATCATCCTGGCTCTGCTACCACTTAGTTGTGCGTTTCTGGAAAATTACTTACCCTCTCTGTGCCTCCATGTCCAGAGCTATAAGTGGAAACCACAAGCCCACGATCACTTACTGGAAACCCTTGGGGTCAGATGTGTTATGAAAGTCTATAATCTGTGGAATTTACAAAGGTAACAAAGTGGATATAAAGTATAATTTCATACACCACAAAAGGCATTATATCATCTACTGTATTTTTTTCATGTCCCTCAGAAGGGTCTGGGGCAGCACGGGGCACTTAGACACATTTATATTGCTACATCAAAATGTGTGGATATACACATTAGGTGATGCAAATAAAGCCTATAAATAGCATCCTGTCATTTCAGGTCAGATTTTTCCAACAAATGAGATCACAAGTCTGGTCAAGTTTGACTGAAAATGAGTTTGGAAAAAATCTTTTGGTTTCAGGATTTTAGAAATTTCAGAATAAGGGACTGTGGGCCTGTAATACCTCCTAAGGTCATCATACATGAGAAGAGTGCTCACCTGTCACAGGGCCCGGTGCAGACACAAGAGCTCAGTTTTAATGTTACCACAGCAATAAAACCAAAGAGTTATTACTATTGCTCACACTGCTGTTATTTATTGTTACTATTATTTCTTATTCAAATGCAACCTTACATTTTTTCCTCTCCATTGCCACTGTTATTTGCATTAATTCTTATCTTCATCATTTCTTGGGCTCCTGAACTCCTCTAGAGGCCTCCTAATCCAGTTCCCAGTCTGCAGGCTTTCTCCCATTAGCACAGGGTCATTCTCAAAACACCAAAGTGACCTCGAATCTACCCTGCTTACTTACTCCCTTACCGTGGCTTCCTGTCACTGAGGTGAGTGACATGAAGTCTAAGTTGTTTGGTATGATCTACAAAACATTCTTTCTTCATCTAACACATTCCTTCTTGTCCTTCACATCCAGTGATACTTGTCACGGTCTTTCAGACACACCCACTGATTCCCATTTCCTGCCTTTGCAGTTTTTCCTTCACCTGTCATTCTAGCCACTGGTGAGTCCAAAATTAGCATCTGAAGTTCCCCTTGGCAGCCTTTCCCGCTGCCCTCAGGTACCCATCACACAACACACACCCTGCACCATTGTCCTCTCTGTTCACTCTGCCACACACCATTTTAATTCTACCACCATGGTTATTACTGTGGGTTGGAACTTGTTTGTTTCTAAGTCTTCCTTTTTGAAGACAAGGACCATTTTTCCCACACCAGGTCTCTAGCACCTAGCCATTATCAGTACTAACAATGTGTAGAGAACTGAATTCCAGGCCTAACCCCGTATTATAAGGTTAACTGGGTGCCAAAATTTTATCTCCTGAACATAGCAAAGCTGAACTCCCTTCCTCCCCTGAACTAGAAAAGGGTCTGTATAGGAAAGCCCAGAGAAGACAATTGAGTGTCACTCCTTCTGCAGTAGAAGGTGACAAATGACTCCAAGGTATGGGCACTTTGAGGTAGGAAGGGACAGGCTGGCTCTGTTCTCAATTAAAATTAGTGTTAGGGTTAGGGTTAGGGTTAGGGAGGGGGGCAAGTATGGAGGAAGGAAGCACTGTATAGAGGGAAAAGAGGGGTGGGAGGGGTGGGGGTAAGGGGGAAAAAAAAAAAGAATCCAGCCTTTAGACACCCAAGATTTTAGCCCACTAATAACTGTGTTGGATTTCTGATCTATAAAACTATTGGAAAATACATTTTTTCAAACCTCTAAGTTTACGAAAATGTATTACAGCCGTTACACAGAAAACTAATGCACCTCGGATGGGTGCTTACCTACAACTGAAATTTGCTTACCATGTTCTCAGTAATTAATTATATTATTCAATCTGTCAAAAAAAAAAATTCAGAAAAGCAGGTGATAAATGGCTGAGAAGCCACAGGGTACCATGTGACTTTAAGGTCTTCCCTGCCCATAGGTTGCTCCTGGCTATGAATATTGTTAATATTTTCCTCTCCACAATAGCAGAAGAAGCAGGGCAGATGTCATGGCTAGGACTTTCCTCAGGCCCTCAGCTGGCCACCTGCCATGATGCCAAAGTCCCAAACATGGAGCAGCTGCCATTCCTCTCCTTCCCTTCAGATGACACAGGAGAAAAGGAGCCATTTCCAGTCTGACTGTGTCAACTTAGTGGGTTTGTGTGGTGGAAATGGTGAGATTTAAATGAAACCAATTTACATCTTAATTTGTTTCCTCCTAAGATAGTGTTTTTCAGAGATGAATATTTCAGTGCTAGAAATGTTATAATCCTTCCAAAAGCTCCAAATGCCAATATGCATCTAATGATGAGAGACGATGCTTGGCACTTCTCCCTGATGTGTCAATGGAAAGTAGGAAATGAGGAAATTAAGTAAAATCCACATATGTGCACACACAGGGCTGGCAGATGTTTCTCCGTGGACAGCTTTATGGAATAAAGAGTGTTCTTACAGTCCCTAGTTCCAAACATGGGGAATAAATTCTTACATAAGTACATGCTTGAATGGAACATGTGTTGGATGTAGTCAGGCTGAGTTTTAGCCTTGTCCCTGCTCCTGACACATGACCCACAGGTTGCTCTTATGCATAATGGGAAAGAAAACAGTGTTCAGTCAATTATGTTCATGCCACCCTCAATACCAGATAATCTTATATAACTTAGTCCTCCCAAAACCAGGTGATGAAGATGACATTAATTCCATTTTGCCAATGAGGCTCAGAGATGACAAGACTTGTCCGGTACCACACTGTGATGACCATGGAGGTGTGCTACTCAAATCTTCCTGGAAAAGAACCTGTTGCAGGAAGTATCATTGGTGGACAACCTCCAGCTGCCATACCTTCAAATCCACAGTAGCAGTCATCACTTGAGGCCACACTCTTTCAGGGTCACTCCCAGCCAATGACAGAATGGATTGGGTGTTAGAGATGAGCCATTCCAACACAATGCAGATGCCACTGAAGAGCAGTCTCTGCTCTTGAGCTCCTCATTGCTTAGCTGGACGTTCTCAGAGCTGCACTGAAGTCTGAGGTCCTTCCTTCCTTTCTTTTCCTAAGTGGTGGGCCTGCATCACAACCTGAAAGCTCTTCCTCTTCTACTCTCTTCTCCCTGCCTGCATTTATTCTTTCCAGTCATTTTCCCCAAATTAACCTCTTGAATATATAATTCTATATGCCTTTCAAAAGCCTATGCTCTTCCCCAAAAAAGCGGATGCTTTCTGGAAGACCCAATCTGACACACACAGTGAATATGACCACTGAGTCAAGTCTTATGAAGGTTAAAATAAGATAGAAATGAGATAATGAGGGAAGTGATATTTAAAGGTGAAACATCTAAGGCATTCATTTAATAAACATTTATTCATTACCTACTATTTGCTAGATTCTGAGTCAGGAAAAAATAAAAACATCTGCTACCCTAATGACGGTTCAATAAATTCTAGAAGTTCTACCTTATGAAATAAAAAGAGAGGATCATATTGTTATTTATGCTTTTGTAAGGCAGCATTCCCTGGCCAATATATTTAAAAATTAAAAGTAATCCACCCCTCCAGGACTCACTTGCTACTACTTTCCTTCTCTGCTTTATTTTCTATTACAATACTTACTGCCTTTTAACATAGTATATAGTTTACGTATAGTTTACGTAGTTATTCTGTTTATTGTATATCCCTCCATTAAAGTTCTAACTATGAGAGTGTTCCATTGAAAAGAACACCATGTATTCATCCTTTCCCCTCCTGAAGGGCATTAGGGTCGTAGGCACCATTATAAACAACGAACACTTTGATATGTGCCCCCTTGAACATATGTTAGTTTCTCTACAGCATACACAGTTGATTCTTGTATTTGCAGTAGTTATGTTCAACATAGTCACTGTAAACACTAAGTTAGCTATACTGAACCATCTCTGCTAGGGGAAATATGGGGTTAGCACCTGGCAAACCTCTTTTTTTTTTTTTTTTTTAAAGAAAATTTCTGTTGGAAGTTTTATTGGAGATACATCAATATTACAGGTTAATCTAAGGAAAATTAACATCATTAAAGTATCTCTTCTTTTATATGTTTAAGAAATGTTTTGCAATCTTTTTTTCATTTTTTTTTTTATTTTTACAGACTGCATTTTGATAGTACACAAATGGGGTACAACTTTTCATTTCTATGAATGTATACAATGTAGATTCATACCATTCATGTAAACATACATGTACACAGGGTAATGATGTCTGTCTCATTCCACCATATTTCATACCCCGCCCCCTGCCCCTCTCATTTCCCTCTACATAATCTAAAGTTCCTCCATTCTTCTCTTAACCCCCTATCCCACCACCCCCATTATGTATCATCATCCACTTATCAGGGAAAACATTCGGCCTTGGTTGTTTGGGATTGGCTTATTTCACTTAGCATGATATTCTCCAAGTCCATCCATTTACCTGCATTTACATTTTGGGATTAAATTTATTCCTAGGTCTTATACAATTTTGTATTATAATTTGTATGCTTACTTATAACCTTTTCTAATTGTTGCTCTATGGTTTCTTACTGAATTTTTTGTGTTAATGATTTATCTTGAAATACTCTGAACTCTCTTATGATTTTAATTATTTCTGATGAATTCTATTGGTTTTATCCCATATAGATGTGGCAGAAAGTATTAATTATAGTCACATATCCATTGCCACATTCTATTTGGACAGGGACATTCTTTACACAAATCAGTTTTAGGTGAGCACATGTCCACCAGCTAGAGATTATCATTCTAAGTGAAATAAGCTAGTCTCCAAACCTAAAGACCAAATGTTTTTTTCTGACATGTGGAAGCCATTCCACAATTAGAGGCAGGAATTTAAAAAAGAAGAGAAGTTCAGTGAAGTAGACAAAAGGGACTGGAGGGATGGAATAGGGAAAGAGTGAAATGAATCTGACCTAACATTCCTATGTATGTATATGAATATACCACAGCGAATCTCATCAATTTGTACATCCACAAGAAATTAAAAAATAAATTATGGGTAAATGGCAGAAAGATCAATAGAGTAGAGAGGAGTGTGCAGGGGGTGGAGGGAAGGGAGGGGAAGGGGAAGGGGAAATACCGGAGACTGAATAAGAAGAGATATATTCCATGCTTTTATAATTATGCCAAAATTAATTCTACCATCATATATAACTAAAAAAGAACCAATTTTTTAAAAGTGGCATAACCTATCTCCCTTGTAATCACATGATTAAGGGCTGGACTTTTTTGGTTTTGCCATTTATTTATTTGATACCACAGACTGAACCCAGGGCCTCACACAGACTAAGTTCATGCTCTACCACTGAGCCATAGCCCCAGTCCCAGCTTTTTGTTTTTAAGTAGTAAAGGCCAGGATCTCCAGTACAAGGTGGAATAGCAGCGGTGAAGGTGAACATCCTTGTCTAATATTTGACTAAATGAGACTATCTCTAAATTTGTGTCAAGATGAAATTTGCCATAGCATCTAGATAGATTTATTTGCTCATATTGTAGAATGTTCCTTTTTTCTTAGTAGGTGAAGACAGTTTCTGTTTGTTTTGGTTTTTATCATAAGGGCTACATTGCAGCCAATGCTACTTCTGTGATGTATTGCACATGTATTGCCTATATGTTCATGGTGGCCTTCTACATTTCCCTGAGCTGCCTCTTTCTTCTCTCTCTTGGTTGGTACTCCAACTTTCTGAATTTCCCTTCCATTCCTGGGCTTAAGTGAAATGCTGCACAACAGGGCTTAGAACCTGGCTTCTGGTGCAGTTACCAAGCTTCTAGATATATAGAAGCATTAGATCTCGGTGGAATGAACATTGGCCAATAGGAAACAAGAGTCAGGAGGGAACTAGAAAGATACATTTCCTCTCCTTTTGCCCTTCTATGTGGGCAGTCTCCTTTCATCTTGGAGATGTTCCCATCAGTTGAGGGAAAAGGACAGAGGATCTGACACTGAATGTCTCTACCACTGCTTAGAACTGGTGGCCTATGTAACCATGCAGTTATTTCACATTTTTCCTCACCTTATATTGCCTGTTTTCCTCAAACTCACTACTGGGACTTGTACTTCTCAAAATGTCAACAGGTCATCCATGTCTCTGACTGTTTTCCAGTTGAAATAGCCTGGGGTCCTCAGGATAAAATGTATTTTACCTATTAAGACAATGTTAACACTTTTCTATTTTAATCCTATTCAGAGATTACTAAGGCTATGTATATATTGATACACCAATTTATTCTTCACTCCTCATACATTTTAATGTATAAACTCTTCATACATTTTAAAAATAAAATATTTTTAAAAATACATACGTTTTAAAAATATTTTTAAATGCTAGTATTTTTTTAAATGCTGGCATGTTTTAGGACTTATTCATTTATGACCCTAAATGAGATTAGTCATTAGAATTCTTTTATTTTACTGTATCTGGTTTTAATAACTAGTTAATACCCATCTATAAAATGAGCTAGTGGTTTTTACATTTATTTTCTGTTCTCTGAAATATATGTAATTATCAGTTCAGTGAGGCTTGATGAAACTCACTTTCAAGTTTTATTGGCCAGATGTAGTTCGTATATTTTAGAGATATGGGATTGATTGGGCATAATTCTGATGACCAAGTCAATTTCTTTAATGTATATTGGCTCTCCGAGGTTTTCTGTCTCTATCAGTCAATTAAATCTTACATATAAAAATGAATTACATAAACATGTAGGCTGAAAATTACATAAAAATGTAGGCTGAAATGTGCAGAATAGCAAGCATACCTGTGTCCTGTGATCCAGTAAAATCATAATTTTGTGTAGTTTTTAACTGAAATTAACATAAATGTACAGAAATTTTGTATGGGTGGAAGATCAATAAAATATTTATTATAAAACCAATAATTTGAAAACTATATAAATATCAAAAAGCAGGATTGTTTAAAAGTACATTATATCTACCCAATTTAACACTTATGTAGCCGATAAAAGCTATATTCTTTTTCTTTCTTTCTTTTTGTTGGGCGGGAACCAGGGATGGAACGGATTGAACCAGGGTGCTTAACCACTGAGCCACAACCCAGTCCTTTTTATTTTTTATTTAGAGTTAGGGTCTCACGAAGTTGCTTAGTGCCTCACTAAGTTGCTGAGGCTGGCTTTGAATTTGCGATCCTTCTGCCTCAGTCACCCAAGCCACTGGGATTACAGGCATGAACCACCATGGCTGGTTAAAGTTATATTCTTGAAGAGTATTTAGAGATTATGAGAAAATACTTGGTGTGGGAAAATATCTGTATTTCTATTACTTAATTTTGTTTGTAAGTAGAGAGGGACAGAAAGGCAAAAGACGGAGCAGGGAGGTAGAGAAGAAGGGGACAGGGAGGGGAGAGGAGGGAGAAAATCAAAGACTTCAAAGTTTTAACCTTGTAGTCTTCACAAAATTTTTACATTTTTTAAATGTTACTTTTGTCATTAAGAACAAAACATGTTACACACATTTTTTTTTCAAGCATTTTTAAAGTCAGCACTATTTTCTACAATGCGATAGGGCCACACTGATCTAGGATGGATGTTAGATCATCTGCTTGCAAGGCATTCTCTCCCAGTTCAGGGCCATGTCCTACTTAGACTGAGCTGGGATGCAAAAGAGCCCCACACTGGAATGCTGGAGAAACTGTTGACATCCACAACTGCTATCAGAGCACATCCCACTGGAGCCCAACTCTTGTAGGAATACCTCTAGGGCACCCTCCAAACTGCAAAACAGCAGCCCATACCAAAGAATAATATCCATGCCTGATCCTGGGACAAATATAATAGCTTCGCAAATGGAGTCAAGGGGATATTGAAAAAGAAAATCCTCCCCAGTGTACGCCAACCTGGCTTATGCTCCATTCCACACCAGGTTCTGGGGAGGGAGACCCGTGCAAAAAAAAAAGATAAAGAAGAGTATATATACATAGGGCCCTGGGCTACCAGCTTTGTTATCAAGCTGTTGAATGAGAGATCATTTGCCCAGGCGAGTGTATATGTAACTGAAAATGTATGTATTTATGAGTTCATTCTAGTGCACACTTTTAAGTGAGGCTGAACAAACCCCTGAAGGGGAAGTGATCTATCCCAGGTGGCGGGACTCCTCTGACCTTCCAGATCCCTCACTTAGACATTCACTCCCCTGGTATTTGTCAGAATGCTGCTAACTGTGGGAGGCATCTTTGCTCCACAGAGGAGCAAAGATCGGTTGCACACAGCCCCTCACTTCAGGGAATCTATTCTAGAAGATTTCTGAAGTAAAATGATTCTAACTTGGTCGTCTGTGCCAGAAGGTGGACATGCCAAAAGACAGCTAGAGATTATTAAAAGCCAGAAAGTTGGAAGTTTCATTTTATCCATGTAGAAATGGAAGCTTCTAAACAAGGCACTTTTGGTTTGGGGGAGAAAAACATGTGCTAGGGGCAGTAATTTGCTGAAGGAGGAAAAAAGACTACTTCAGAATTCCACAGAAAGTGATGTGGGTAGAATAAGCAAATAATGGAACCTCAGAAAAAGAACATGGGCTGTCTCAGAGCCTGAGGAGGACTAGCAAAGTCCTAAAAGTATAATTTGGTAAGAATAACAATGAGTAACTTTATAGAGTGATTTCTAGATTCCAAGCATTCTATGGGGCATGTAAAATACTTCATCTCATGTATACCTGCAGCTCGATGAGGCAAATATAGATGAGCAATAAGAAACTCAGAGATGAAGTGGCTTTCCCCCAGTTCTTGCCCTTACTGAGAATGAGAGCCAGTATTTGAATCCAGGAAGCCTGATGAGAAATCCATTTTTGTACACCACACAGAGGTCTCAGTGCAGTCCTTAGACCAGCTGCATCACCATCATGTGGGAGCTTGCTAGAAATGCTCGTTTCCAGGCACCCACCCCAGACCTGCTAATTCGGAAACTGTGGCAACAGGTCCTGGGAGCTGCTTTAGCAGACCTTCCAAGGGACTCTGATGCACTTGATGTTTGAGGAACACTCACTATTCTAGACTCTTAGAAATAAGCGATCTGGAGTGATGTCCCAACTCGACTGCAACTCTACCTGCATGGTCTTGACAATTTATGTACCTTTCTAAGCTTCAATTCTCCTATATAGGAAATGGAGTTAATAATAAGGACCCTGTACTCCCCAATTCTGGAAGGTTTTCATAATTAATAAAATGCAAGTGAGGTATCCAAAGCAGTGAAGGACCATAAATTACCCTTGGAGTTCAATTGCAGGCTGCACAATGATCACAGGCTGTGAATCAGGCAAAAGCCCTTTAATCTAAACCAAAAGACCAACAATTTAGAAAACAAGATTGGAGGAATTTGGGGTAATGAGTCTCGAAGTCCAGAGGAACTGGTTATGACTAAGCAATGAAGAGACCATAACCACCAAAATAATAGGAAAATGAGTCAGCAAACATTATGTCAGCAGGGGACAGGGATATTAGGTAGCAGGGGACAGGGAAGAGGCAAGCTAATTCTAATCAAAACCCATGAGAGAAAACTCAGCAGCATGAATTACTTAGGATCAGGATTCAAACACCATATCTTCAGAACAGACGACCAATCACCCAGGCCAGCATGCCTGAACTGAACAGAGGTGGCACCAAGATAGAGATACCAGTTTCTTGAATGCTCTTACCAATAGCCATTGTGTAATTGTCAACACACACCACCAGTCTACCGAAAAGTGGGAAAATCGAAAAAACCTGTTTAAAAAAAACACACCTACATTTTAGTCTAGCTTATTTGTGCAACTGATTTTGACACTGAAACACAAAGATGCCTCTCTGGAAAACAACAGAAGGTAGCAACCACCTGGTTGCAATTTAGGATGATCCCATTTTATTCCCCTGACTCACCCCACTCTCAGCTGTCCACTCACATGCAAAGTCGCATACATTAAGACATAATACAGTGCCCTGAAATACAATGACATGAAGCTATGAATATGAATGTCCAACAGAACTTTCTTTCTTTTCAATGAATAACCCAAGTATTTTAAAAAGTATATCATCCAAATACTAAAACCCTATCACAAATTCAAGTAATATGCCATACTGCTGAGTACTTCTAAAGAGTCTAGTTATTAAAATGACTCAAGAATAGCCTTGAAAAGAGAAGAATTATGAGCCCTATAGTGCACTGTGTTATGCATATGAGACAGAGAGAGACATTTATGCTAAGTAGCATATAATGGATATATAATCATATTATTCCACAAACCCTTATTGCTTGGAAAATGTTGATAATATCTTCTGACAATGTTTATTTTCATGATATATTTATCTTACTTTTCAATACAGAGTTGATTTTTAAAAATTCAATCTCATTACCAATAATTTATATCATGAGAACAAGATGTGAAACTTATAGTAAAAACTTTGCAGATAGGTGAGACAAACTTAGATATCATTAAAAAGAAGGGTCAGAAATATTCCATGACTGTTCTAAGACCACAGAAGTGGTCAGAGGCAGAGTTTCATTCTCCCCTACATAAAAATGGAATTAATAATAAGGACACTAACAATGACCAATCCTGGAGGGTTTTCAAGTAATAATATGGGATAAATGTAAGTAAAATAGCTAGAGAGTGAAGGTTCCATAAATTAAACCTGTAGCTAATTCCCTGGCTAAACGCCTCATCTTTGCACCCTGGTCTTCGCCCAGGGTACTTTCCTCCATATAAAATATTTGTGCAGAAAGAAGAAAAACAAACAAAAAATGGAAGTAAAAACTCTCTAGTCATCTCATAGAATAATGTTTTGTATTGGAATTTTAATCTTATATCCTAGAGGATTGAATTTCAGTAGCTCCTCTGTGAATGCAAGCAGGTCACATGATCACTCTGACCTTAGTTTCATCACTAGTTACAAAGTAGTAACTCTGGTTACCTCCCAGTGATGCTGTGAGAACACACCTGAGTGACAATGGCTGATGCAGGAATCCACACAAAGCAGTGCTCAGCAAATGGGCAAGATCTTAAGGCCAAAGTACAGGAGTTAGGTCACCTACATGTGTGTACACTGTTAGAGTCCTTCAGTGAGTAACCTCTGGTTGAAAGAAAAAGTCATTGGAATATTCATTAAATATATTCTGCCATTACAAACGGTCCTCCAAACATATTAGTCCTTCAAAAGTATTCTCTTATGCCTTCTCAGCCACCTATTCCTCACTCTTATGGTACAAATCATAAGATTTGATTAAAGGCAAAATGCATAGAGTTGAAGGGGACTCATGACCCCTCATTGGAATCCTCAAACTATGGCCCTAAAGAAAGAGCAGCTGGTGCCTTCACCTGAGTAGAGATTACAGAGGTGACCACACCAAGAGTCACACAAACTCATCATCACCAATTTCCCATTTATCTCTCCCTTATACCTATCCAAGTTCTACCCATTCTACTTCCAAAATGTTCCTCAACTCATCTCCATTCCAACTGACCAAATCTAGAGTATCTCACTTATTAGTCATTCATTCATTCACCTAGCAAGTTTCTTGGGGTTCCTCTTACATATTAGGCATGGTAACTGGTACCAATGTTGGGATGGGGGACATTCGTTGATAAATATCCTCTGTAGGAGATGTTCCACAGGAGAAGCTCACTTTGGCTACCGTAGGTCACTTGGCACTATTCTCACTGGTGTAATCCATCCTTGATAGACAGCATTATTATCTTCCAACTCAAAGAAAATAATTAAAGGTACTGGCCTCTTTAAAGTTATCAAAATTCCATACAGATGCCATCATCCATACCTTTGCTGTTCCCCTTTGATGAGACTTCTCTTGTAACCTGGAAAACTCTTTTGCATTCCTCAAGGTTCTGCCTCTTCCAGTGGTCCCATAGCAAGTTGTGCATGCTTCCATTACAGTAATTTCTGTTTTCTCCATACCTAACAAGCACCTAGTGCTCAGCAGGTGCTCAGTCAAGAGTAGATGATATGACATCTTTCCTTTCCTCTGAAGTATTTATGTTTCCATGACCACTGTAATGGCCAGATCTGACAGTTATAATCAGTTCATTGTTTTATTTTCATTCGACATTTGTTTGGTCTTCTCTTAGCTCCTCTGGGTCCTGTTTATATGCTATGAACAACAACAAAAATGTGCTCAGATGCCCCTGTGAAAAGATCATCTTTCTGAGTGATAGCCACCGAGGAAAACAGAATGGATATGTCTCAAATATCCCTTCTTTCTTTTCTATTCACTCAATGAACAATATTTATTAGGTGCTACTCTAAGATCTTAAGCATTGGTAATTGAAAGTTTACCTAACCCATGGAATCTTAAACAAATGGATGAGCTTGTGGTAAGGAAAGCGTGTGGAGCCTCTTAAACTACATTAAAAAGAACCCCCAGTGTGTAAAGATTTTTTTCCTATGAGAGGGAAGGACTTTAGCAGATTCTCAGAGTCTCTAATTCAAAATATTCGCTATTATAAACTGCTCCAAATCCTGGTCAGAATAACATATATTTATACCCAAATTCTAAGAATTGCTATTTGTTATATAAAAGAAATCTTTAATTTTTACAAAACACCTTGTTCAAGCATCAAGAGATGCACCATGGTGTTAATTTACAAGCAGACTCTAAGTGTTTGCAGCCTTTTCTTAAAAGGGTATTTGTCTCTCCTATCTCAGGGTATAATAAACTCTACAAGGACACTGGAGCCTGTTTCCTGATTGTTTCTTCTCCTTGCAGACCAAGAGCAGCACTCTGAACACAGTGGGGACCCTGTAACTTACTAATCATCTCAGCACACTTCAGAGCACACGTGTGAGGAGGAGCAAAGTGGCTTATTAAGATGAAAGTGACCCCAAAATACAAATACAATTATTAAAATCTCTTCATTTCCTTTTGTTATTTCTAGTTCTAAAATCACATGGGCATGCTTAATAAGCACCATGTCAAAGAGAAAAGAAAAAAAAAAAGAAAGAAAAGAGCAAGCACTTTGGAATCAGACCTGAGGAACTGGGTTTCATGCTTTTCTCCAATTATTAGTTATGTGATCATGGAATGTTCTTTACCTCTGTATTCTATCTATAAAATGGATTTTTATTAGGGGCTGGAGGTATAGCTTAGTGGTAAAGTGCTTGTCTAGTATGTGTACGGCCCTGCGTTCAATCCCTGGCACTACAAATGCCTAGCAAAGTGCCTGCCCCATAATAGATACTTATGGTCATGATTGGTGCTGCTCACTAAGGATTTCTAGTTCTTCCTTCTTCCAGTCAAACTTCCTTTTCCTTTTCAAGTTGGATGGAGGACCACGTAACATGTTTTTGTCATTGCAGTGGTTTGGATATGAGGTGTTCCCCCAAAGCATCTGTGGTCATACAGGAGTATTCAGAGCTGAAATGATTACATTGTGAGAGCCCTAACCTAATCAGCCCATATTAGTTTGAATGGACTAATTGGGTGGTAACTACAGGTAGGTGGGGTGTGACTGGAGGAGACACACTACTCTTACATGCACAGGCTAGACCTGCAGTCATAAGATGGGTTGGGGGGAATAAACTTTTCTTAAGTCACTGATATTTGGGGCCTAGTTGTTACTGTGGCAATTAAATCCCAATTCTGAACAATACTGTGCTTAGTGAATATCAGTTCTCTGTCTCCATTAAATCTCACTAGGTGTGCATCAGGTTTGCATTTTTTGTTCTTAAAAACTGGCCTAACATCAGAATTTACTCTAACATGAATACAATAATTAACTTGCTTTCTTAATGCATTTGGGCAAGAAGAATATAATTTTTAGAGTTTCTTAAAATTAAACTTTTATTCAAAGACATGTTGAGGTGATGAGAGTTAGATTCTTTCCTCAAGTTGCACTTCCTAGATTCTGTGGAGATTTTTCTCTTTACCACCTTCTCTACTTCCACAAATCAAAATGTCTTCAGTACTCAACAGTTCCACATTAGGACCAACTATCTAACTAGAACATTTATCACAGAAGACTGAAGTTGTATGTGTAGGTAACGGTTAATGAAGGGTTGGTAACTTCCCATGTTGATGTGGATATAGGATGAATGGAAAGAATCAATTTGAGAGGGTTAGAACATTTTCCAATTATATATTGATACTTAACAAACTTCCCCCAAACTTAGTGGATTAAAATAACAACTATTTTACATCTGATAATTTTGGTAAATCAGGAATCCATGAAGGGCTCTGCTGGATGGTTCTTCTGTTCCATGTAACATGGATGAGATCACTCAGTCCTGTCCATTTGGCAGCTGACTGGTCTGGAGAGTCCAAGATAGTTTCATTCATATGTCTGGCCCCTTGGTGGGCTACCTGGAAGGTGGGTCTATAAACTAGCTGTGTCTATAAACTGGAATACCAAGATGGTAGCCTGAAGGCACACGGATTTCTGACAGGATAGATCAAGGTTCACAGAGAAAGATTCTAAGATTAATCTGCAAGGCTTCTTATGACTTATACTCAGAAGTTCTATATCGTTTCTGCAGCATTTTTTTGGTCAAAAAGGACCAACTGGGTTATATCCAAGTGAAATGGAAGGAAGAGCAAACCTATGCCTCAATAGGAAGACAAAGCATTTTCAGCCATCTTTCTTTTACCATGGAACAGCAATCTCTTGACTGCTTCTCTCATTCTCTAAGACATTATTTGATCCCAAAACCTCTGCCACTACATTAAGCTTAGAGAAGAAAGCATTAATTAATAATTCCCTTGTAAGTTTAAATATCTTCCTTTTGGCCAAAGAGGGTTATCTGGATTCATTTACAAAACTCTACTGTGCTGAATACCTTCTTTGCCCCTTCAATTGCATTCTCTACTCTTGCTATATTCCTGAAAAGTCTGAGCTACATGAGTTACATTGGTACATCATTTGCCCTTAGGTTTGTAGTTAGGTTCAGTCAATAAGAGGCACTGGCAGGGAAGTAAAGACAAGAAGAGAATGAGTAAGGGCATATCCCCCCATTTTTTGGATCATTATGGTTGCTCATGTGCTTATAGCTGAGCTGAGGACACAGCTCCTATCAGGCAGGCCTCTCTAGAGTGACATCTATTTTCTCTTATCCCAATAAACTGTCTTGCCCCTTGTCCCTTCAGGCTGAAGTGTGATTTGCAGTTGTTCCCTCTATATTAGCTCAGTGCCCAGCACTTGGTAAATGTTTAATGAATGCTTTAGGAAGAATAGTTGAATGAAGGGATAAAAGAAAGAATTGCAAAGGACATGTATTTAAGAGAAGAAAAACTATATAACAACCAATTCTCAGAGTTAAGATTGAGGAAACTTCTGGTTTTCCTATCCCAGGAAGGATAAGACACAAGAAAAACACAAAAAAAGAAATACCTATCCTTCCAGAGGATAGTAAATTCCATTCTCTCAGAAACTTTGAAGCCAAGAAAAATATTAAAGGTTATACACTGACACTCTTCTGGCATGCCAAGTTCTCTCTGCCTCTAACAAGTATATGCTCCAGTATGAGAGAGAAGTCTATAGCTCTCTGATGAATCCCCCAAGTTCAGCTGGCCAACTTGGGAGCCTTATCATGGCATTCCAAGTCACAGTTCCTGTCTGAGGAAAAGTAAGTACTCTGAGGAAAAGTAAGTCCCCAGAGCTAGAATGAATGTCAACCCACAGTGATCATTTATTTCCTTTTAAATAGATAAGATGTCATCACTGAGAACACGGAAGTCTGGTTTTTCCTACTAGAATTCCAAAGAACAAACATTGGGCACCACAGGAAGCTGCCGCTTTAATAGAGCAAAGAACATTCCTCATGTTTGAGAAGAATTCTCTATCAGTGTCAATGTGCTAAGAAATCATATCTGTAGCTCAGACCAGGACTTATAGAGGGTGGCAAAGAGAGGAGGCCCAAAGGTACTGAAGATACAAGTCTTAAACAGTTCTCCTTCTGAAGGTAGCTCTAGACTGGACCAGGATGCCTGCCCTCGCTTCCTAGGTGATCTTGGAAAGCTACTCATATTTTCCAGAATTCTTTCTCCTCCTCCATAAATAGAAAGATGGGATTAGATGTTCCCCATGAACTCACCCCAGACCTACCAGTCTGAGATCACAGGTCTCAAAAAAAGCCTGGCCTCTGTGCACTAATACAATAAGTTTGACTCTTAATCCTTACGAGAAAACTGAAAATGTTTTCCTATCCTTTTGAAAATAGAACTGAGGCATAACAAAGTTCTACAACCCAGGTTGTCTCCCATTTCATTTCCAGCCAATGTACACACACTCCTTAACTCACCTCTTGGCTTCAAAATCCCACTGGTTCCAACAGAAAAGTGTGATGTAGCACAAATTCAGTGCTTCTGGTGACTTGGAGAAAAGTCATTACATAAAGCTGATCAATAGTATCACAGTCACATGAAAAGCTACTAATTTCTGGAATTCAAGAGAAGAAAAGGGAGGCTGGAAAGTCTCAGATGTGTTCAAGATTTCTAGGCGATCTTGAAAAATTGTCTGTCCTCCCAAAGTTCTATCTAGTCTCTGTTCTATAGCCTTTCTTGTTTTTCTTCTTTTTCCCCAGAGTCTATCTAAGAGTAGGACAGAAAATAAATACAAATTTTTTACACAACAAGAATATAATAATCATAACAGAAATAGTGATGATGATGATAGTGGTGATGGTGATGGTGATGATGATGATGATGATGATATTTATGCAACCACCAGTAGGAATTAGGCATGAATCTAAGGGCTTTAAAATATTAATTAATTTATTTTTCAGTACAGCCCCAGATGATAGATGCTATTGTCATCCTTGCTGGCAGACAAGGAAGCTGAGGATCAAAAAGGTTAAGTAATTTTCTCAAGGTCTCCCAGCAGAGATGGTGGCAGAGCTGGTACTCAGACTTATGCAATTTGATTTCAGCATTTATGTCTTCCACTCATATGCTGAATGGCTTCCCCTACATGGGGATGTACTGATGCCAAAGAAACCTGAAAGTATGCTCGGAACAGTTTTTAAAGTGGAGGAATGAGCATGAATTTTTATTTCTAAGCCCAATTTAATCTGTTGAATCAATTTAACAATTACCTGGGAATACTAGGGATGTCAAAAACATTTATCTTGTTAAAAAAAAAAAATGGTCCACTAAGCATAGCATTGATTTTTTTTTTTAAAGAATTGAGTACAGATTAGCAAGATATCACACCACAAAAATCTAAATTCCTAGGCTCCTTACCCCCACTCTTCAAAATATGTTATCCCAAACTGCAGGGCTGGGCCAGTTGCTCTGAATCACCATAGCAACCAGCATCAGTGGAGATGCCCCCATAGAAACAGTCAGGGGAAGGGCTGTCTTTAGAATCCCATTGTTGTAGAAAGTGGATATTTGAAGAGAAACTGCCCTACTGAAGACCTTTCGTTTTAGGAAGAGGAACAACTTTGCTTTTGCCAGAACTTTCTGTTCTCAGATCTTAATACAAGTTGTTTCTTTTTCTGTCCCTGGAAGAGATTTATGTAAGTCCTTAATTTCTGCTTTCTTTCACAATTGCACATTACAAAATCTACTATGCATATATATGTGTGTGCATATACATGTGTAAACATACCTGCATTTATTCATGCATAGGTGCTTATATGTATAAACACATACACAGTAAACACATATGCGTCTAGATAGATAATATATCCTTACATACCTAACATACAAACACGTATTCACTAACTTCCCAATTTCTCATCATTGGACTCTCAGCTTAAATAGCTCTGACAGATGACCTGCTCATCTGGAAACAGATTTAGCTGAGAAAGGACACCAAGCAGTATCTCTCCCCCTCTCTCTCTCTTTCTTGCCTCTAATGAGCAAAGGGCCTACTCAGATGTGATCTGATTCATTAAGGGCAAAAAAGGTCTCTGCTTGCTCATCCCCTGACCCCATGCTATGTCAACAGGGCCAGCCAGGCCTGTCTGCCAGTTGTTTCCCCATCACTTCACACTGTTTAAAAGGGATGCAAGGGAGAGAAATAAAGATAGGGAACAGGTATTTTTTCTTTCTTCAAAAGTTGTATCATTAATTTTTAGCAGTGGCTTTGAAACCATCATCAAATTGAGATTGGGGTCTTAGAGAAGTTGGAAAAATCTTTGCTGCAATAGGGAACTGCCATCAAATTTTACTAGGCTCTGGAGGTTGAATGAAATGGATTTTAAGTGTCCCTTTCAATTCTAAGTCTACAAGTCAAAAAAAAAATCTTGGCTAAGGTCATGAGGACAAATAATAAATGATAGGGGAGTCAGCCTGTGGGAAATACAGACATGAATGCACAGGTTTTTGTGGTGTGGTAGAAAAAGCCCTAGTTGGTGAGTTTGGAGGCTCTGCCCCTCACTTGAATGAGGGCTACAGTTTGGATCTGAAATACCCCCCAAATGTCCACATGTTAAAGTCCCTGAATTAATTGGCACTGTTGAAGGTGATGGAAACGTTAAGAGGTAAGGTCCAATGAAAGGTCTTCTGGTATTGGCATCATGCCCCTGAAGGGAACAGTGGGATCTCAGTTCTTCCTCTTTCTCCCCTTCCTGGTCCAGTCGTGAGGTAAATGGTTTACTATACCATGCTCTCCTGCCATGAGGTACAGCCCCCGACCAAAGGCGCAAGGCAGCAGGGCCAAGCGAGCCTGGACTGAAACCTCCAACACTGTGAGCCAAAGTAACTCTTTATAAGTTGGCTATTTCAGGTATTTTGCTACAGTGATGAAGAACGGACTAACCCAGTGAGTCATGTGGGCATGAGAATGACTTCCCTGAGATGCTCAGGCCCAACTTCGAGAAGAAGCATTGAGTTCAATTACCCCAAGTCCTCTTCCATTGCTTCTGTGCAAACATTTGATTCTAAAACTACCACAAGCCTCAGTGCTGCTGGCTCCAACCTCCAGTTTGCCTCCTATCTGGGGAAATCTACTCACACTACTTCTGCAGGTACCGAGTGCTTCCACTGCACAAATAAACACTCTGACGCCTGCATCCACTGAGGGGAAATGGAAGTACCCCTGAAAGGAATGAGGTAGCCTTGCACCCATCATGATCCGAAGGCACTTTGTAAAGCAAGGGAATCATGTTCCAAGTGCTTCTGTTGTTTATGCAAGTTGTTAGTTACAAGCACATTTCTGCACGCATGGTCAGGCCTGTCCAGTGTGCACAGAGCTTAGCCAACAAACATACCAGGTTGTGAGGAAATGGCATACAAAAAAGGATAATCACCACAGCATGGCCTGTAACAGTGAAATCAATAAACATAAATTTAAAATGAGATGATTTAAATGTCCACTGAAAGAGGGCAGATTAAACAGATTATAACACATCCATCCTATACTGCTGTGACAAAGAGTGAAGTAAATTTCTAAGCCAAAAAAAAAAAAGAGTCAGTAGTCCCTAATAGTCTTTTTTTTTTTTTTTTTTTAAACAAAGGAAGGTTCTCTCATTCTTTTCTCTCACCCCTCTCCTTCTCTTATACTGCAGTGTTCTGTCCTCACAGAACCTCTGAAGGGTCCTAATCAACTGGTATGAGCTCATATCTGGGGAAGAAACCTGAGGTAGAAGGAAGATTTCCTTCTGAACAATTTAAGTATTTTTCAATACTACGATCATGGTTTACTTTTTCAATTAAAACATCTGCCTCATATAAGAACAAGCAAATCAAAATCCAACAATGAGCCAGGCACGGTGGCATACTCCTGTAATCCCAGCAGCTCCGGAGGCTGAGGCAGGAGGATCACAAGCTCAAAGTCAACCTTAGCAAGTTAGTGAGGCCCTAAGCAACTTAGTGAGAACCTGTCTCAAAATAAAACATAAAAAGAGCTGAGGATGTGGCTCAGTGGTTAAGCACCTCTGGATTCAATCCCTGGTTTTGGAAAAAAAACAAAAAACAAAAACCATGACAACAGAAAACTTCCTTACTTTCTTAACATTTACCTAGCTACTTTTCCTTGAAAAGATCACACTATGAGGCAATGTGGGTTTGAGGCCAAGAGAAGAAAAGCTTTTTGGCTTTGTTTGTTTGTTGTGGTGGTTTTTAAGAGAGTGAAGAGGGAAAGCAAAAGGGAAGAAGAGAAAAAAGCAAGTCTCTTCCAAACTAGCCTTCTGTTGAAAAATTATGTCTAGCATCAGACTGTGCAATACTCATGAGGAAAGGCAATTAAGGGAAGCTCAGAGGGGGGAAATCATACACATGATCAAGGAAATTACTTAGGGCCAAAGGAAATGACCTGACTGTATCATGACTGGGGAAGGATTTGGCAGTTGGCTCCTGGGTATCCAAAAGGGATAAATGTTCAACAATTAAAATCACTAAACACTAAAACATTAATAGATGTTAAAGTAAAAATATCAATCTTGATTTATCCATTTTAGGTGAAACAGGCTTTGTAAAATTGTAAATCAAATATAAACTATTTCTACTGAGCAGATATGGAAGTATCTCAGCGTTAAAGGGGTAAAAGTAGAAGAGATTCAGAGAAAGATCCTAAAGATCAGCATCTCCTCTTCCACACAAGAAACTGACAGCAGCAGAGATGGATGAAAAAGCACAAATTTCCCCCAAAGTTACACTTAATTTGTTTATTAAGCAGAACAACTCACTGAGAAGAAATCTTTACAACTTAGTGGGTTAATGATCAGTCCAAGCAAGACACCATTTTGTTGTTACAGTAATAAATGGCACACAGTCATAATTAGCTATCACAACACTTTTCTCCTTTCAGGACTGTGAAAAATAGCACAAGATTGAAGAAGTTCGCATCTCAATTAGAGCATGCAAAAGTGGCATCTTATGCTGAAAATCCAGTAAATTCATATTTGACATTCCCCCGAAGAAGACTATACTTAATCCGTTTCCACCACCTCCCCAGGCACGCTGACGGAAACTGGGGCTGCACTATTGAGTTTGGGGCATCTCCGCTAGATGGTTCCTTTTAAAATAGAAGAAAGGATTTTGAATGTTTTCACCATAAAGAAATGACAAACGTTTGAGAGGAGAGAGAGGTGCTCACCCTGACTTGAATGTGACATAGTGTACATAGGTATTGAAATGTCACATGGTATTCCATAAAGGTATCCAATTTTTATGTATCAATTTAAAAACTCCATTTATGGTTTCTAAGAGCTCTGCAAACCTGCTAAATCTATCTCATTGTCTTCATTTACCAACGTATCCTACAAGATAAATTGACTTACTACTAAAGCTTTATCATTCAGATCTCTTAACAGATTAACTATTTTAAACTAATTAAAAATTCTGGTTTATATAATTTAGTAAAAGCACTTAGATACAAATATATTTGTCACAAGAGATAAGCTAATGAAAATATCAGAATTCAAAAGAGCCCAGTTTGTAGCTATTCACTATAGTTTTCCATGCACTGAATGCAAACATATATAGGTCCTTTAACTTGCAAAAATGAAGTGCTAGATTTAGAAACTAAAGCCACATGAAAGAAGTAATGTGTTTCTCAGATGCAATTATTATTTGCTGAATTATTATAAGCAAGTTTTCCTTCTCCTTATCCCTTTACGAAGACTAGAAATTCTGGCTAACAAAGGGTCCTAACTTTTACTTTATTATTCATGTACTTTATTGCTGAGATGATTGATATACTACATTATTGGTATTTATTTGTATGAGTCTTACTTATACATAAAAAAGGACATGTTTGGGATGTGGGTGTAGTTCAGAGGTAAAGTGCTTGCCTAGCAAGGGCCTGAGTTCAATCCTAGTATCACGCATGCAAACACACAAACACACACACACATACACACACACACAGAGAAAACAAAAAGCACATGTTGATAGAGGAAAGACCAAAATTCATTTCATATAACATTCAGTAAATTAGTAAATTTTGACTTGGCTTGTAATAAAACTATTTACTGTGTATATATTTATATGTAAATATACACACACACAATCTAGAAACATTCTACCCACACTATCTTTATGAATGCTCTGAAATTTATGCTTCTGTTAGAGTGATAGACGATGCTGACTTGAGCAAAGGAAACCTTCCAAATAAAAGAAAAAGATGAGAGAATGATTTCCTGTATCTTTAATGGCCTCATCATGCTTCTTTTATAACCATTTCATCACTTTTTTTTCTACAAATTAAAACTAGAAAATACCAAAATACCTCAATATTGAATAATATTTTGGTAAATTTTAGATTTTTCAGATTAACAATCCTTGAACTGTAAATACCTACATTCTCAGGTACTTGAATTCAGAGTGTTAGGAATTAACTCTGGTTAACTCTAAATTTGTCTAAATTTATATTTTAAAAAGAGATAGTTATTTTTCTCCACCAGTAGGATGATTCTTACAACATATATAATTTTGCACTGCAATTTAAAACACAAAACCTGGCAGGACTAATTTACATTTATATCATCCTGAGAGTGTTTAATTGCTAGAATGCCACATTGCATCTTTAAAATATGTACATATTATAACTATCTTGATGTGGAACTACTAGAAAAAACTTACATTAGATACACTAATTTATTGGAAAAGAGCTCTTTAAAGTTCACAATATGCACTAAATTCTAGGAATTCCAAAGTCTTCACTTAAATATTTACCCAGTTATAATTAGTTCAGTGATTCAAAACCAATACCTTGTATGTGAGTGGAACCTAATTCATAGCATGGTAGGCGGTCACTAAGCCCTACAGTGAGTACCAAATCCTGCTAAGGCACCCAGAAGCACCTTGCTCTGTTGACTGATGGAAGATCTGGCTGCTCCTGGGTGGATCTCAGCATCCAACACCATCTCTTTTCAAAGCACTGCTTCATGTCTCCAACCATAAAATAACTAGACAGACAATTTTTCCTTTCAGTGGTGATTCAGAGAGATTGTGTTTCTTTCAGGGGCTACACAAATGGAAATTGACTAAGCCAGACTCCACAAAGATCTCCTAACCCCTCCACCTGTGGTTATTCTGCTTAACTGTACTGTCTAGATAAACCTAGATGGTGCTGTTCCCCATCACTAAAGTAAAACTGAGTGAGGGTTTCCTGTGATTTTAATCTTCAAAAGCAGCAATATTGGGGCTGGGGATATGGCTCAGTTGGTAGAGTGACCCTGGGTTCAATCTCCAGTACCACAAATTAAAAAAAAAAAAAAAATCAGCAATGTTTGTACATACAAAATATACACAGGCATAAGACATCTGTGAATATTAGAGCTTAAATGAACCTTACGAGAGGAACTAACATTCATTTAACTATACTACCCTGCCTTTCTCACAGTAATTGATGCCAAACTAGCTTCTGCTATGGGAAATTCTTCCATGTACAGCCATGACTACTGAGTGTTTCTTGAGTTACCACAGATGTCAGAGCCTGCCCGTGTCCCCTTAAGCCTGAACTATTTCTGTGCACACCAGCCAACCTTTCAACAGTCACCACCTACATCCCTCTGCTTGAGAGCTCACTCTAGACATTGGATCCTGCTCTGCTCACATGCATGGAAGGTTATAGTTCTGTGGAATAAAGAACCAATGACTGACAGGAGTTACTGGTTTAACATGCCAGCTTCCTCTGTTTTCTAATGTGATAGCTCTCAGATCCATCTTCTACATTGTTTCTGAGAGTTCTCCAGTGGGATTAAGTTCCAACTGTTCATTGCAAATTTTCCTGCTAATGTACATTTTATTAGTTTCCTTCACTTCCCTGTTTCACTTCCCCACCTTCCCACCAGTATTTCCTGGGATCACCACTGTTGTAGTTTGGGCTGCTATAGCAAATCATCCTACACTGGGTGACTTACAAACAACAGAAATTTACTTCTCACGGTTCTGGAGACTGGAAGTCTGAGATCAGGGTGCCGGCACGGTTGGTTTCTGGTGAGAGTCCTCTTCTGAGTTGCATATGTCCAACTTCACATTGTATACTTATGTGGCAAAAAGGGAGCTAGAGAGCTCTCTGTGGTGACATTCATTAGTGCACTAATCCCAATGATGATGGTTCTCACCCTCATGACCTAAATTACCTTCCAAAGTCTCCACCTCCTAATCACCACATGGAGGGGTAGGATATCAACATGTGAATTTGTGGGAATACACATTCAGTCCATAACAACCTCTCAGATTACTTGCACCCAACTCTTTGTCTTCGAATCTGTTCATGGTGCCCCAACTTAAGACACTGTTTTAACTATGTGTTAGTCTTTAAATTTAGTCCATTTTCTGTTTTAATTAATCCTCACAACAATTTCACAAGTACTTTTAATAATCATTTTACAGATGCAGAACATGAAACTTACAGATCATCTTCTGAAGAGCCAGAATACAAAAACAGAGCTGGAGAGAGCTCAAGGTCTTTTTTAACTACAGAGAATCATTAAGTCCTTTATCAGTGCTACCTTACAGGTTTACATACAAAACTTCTGCAGAATACCTTGAATCACTTTGTAATCAGTAGAATTCAGTGGCCAATAGAAACTAAATAAGTCCAAGACTTGCAAATACCCAGGTTAGGTAAGTGACTCTAAGAGAATACTAGGTTTGCTATGGTTAGGATATGAGGTGTCCCATGAAAGTTCCAGTGTTAGTGCTGGAATGTTCAAAGATGAGATGATTAGATTGTAAGAGCTGCAATCTAATCAGTTCATCCTGCTTTGAATAGACTGGGTGGTAACTGTAGGCAGGGAGGGTGTTATGAAAGGAGATGGGTCACTGAGGGAGTTCCCTGGAAGGGCTCATCTTCCCTGTAGCCCCTTTCCCCTTCCCTCTCTCTATTTCCTGGCTGCCATAAGGGGAGCAGCTTCCCTCTGCTAAACCCTTCCATCACCATGTGCTGTCTCACCTTGGGCCCAGAGCAATGGACTCTGTGACCATGGACTAAACCTCTGCAACTGTGAACCAAAATAAACTCTGGTTGCTCTGCTGCAGGAACAATTCCAAAACCAGCTTAGCACATTGTGGGCATAACATAAACCACCTGTTAGAAATAAAGGCATTTTTATCTATTAAAAAATGCAGAGTTTGAAAAAATAAGAATTCTGGTAACTTATAAATTCAAGAACTTGAGAATCTAATAAGCTAATTAATAAGCTAATTAGAAGTAAGACCAAATGTTACCTCTGGGGAAATACTAACTGAAAAGAGGAAGCAGGAAAGCCTCTTGGGTACATTTGATCTGG
This sequence comes from Sciurus vulgaris, assembly GCF_902686455.1. Lineage (NCBI taxonomy): Eukaryota > Metazoa > Chordata > Mammalia > Rodentia > Sciuridae > Sciurus > Sciurus vulgaris. Next base: position 119,571,039 of record NC_136470.1, read on the forward strand.
GAAGAGTTGTATACTTAAGTCAACAATAATCTGTGCATTTTGTTGCAAATATGCTATGCCTATTAAAACAGTCATTCTGGTGGGGGGTGGGAGATACAGAACCAGGTGGGTCCCAAGTGTCAGCAATGCTATTGCTATTGGTCTGATCCCACTTTGAGATCCTGACTAGTGTCAGGGTGACTTACAGTCGATTTGCTATGCTTACCCAGTCCCCATAATGTGCCACACAGGGCTGGGCCTTATAGGTGCTAAACATCATACCCATGACCAAGGGCCCAATGGCATATACTTCTTTAAGGCAGTCACAGTCCACTGCAGTCAAATAATTAGCATAACAATTTAATTTACTGATCACAAACATCTCAGTGAGTCTCTGCTGTGTGCCATAAGCAAGTGACCAAAACCTGAACAAGTTCAGGAAGATACCTGTGAGATCACAGGTCTCCTGAGGTAGGTAGATATTAGATCATGAAGTGCGTCAATGTTTACTCATCCCAAATGAGACAAATGCTACAAAAGCAGGGTGAAGTTGAGTTGCTGGAAGAAGGTCAATGTGTTTGGAAAATGAGGAGCAATGGTAAATGAGACTGCTAATCCAGGCAGGAGCCAGAGAAAGCTGGACCTGGGGAGTCCCAGTAAGATTCTGGTCTTATCTTAGAGCAATGGGAATCCTTTGAAAGGTTTTAAGCAGAGGGGTGGCATAATCAGATTTGCATTTTTAAAAAGATCACTCCACTCAGTATGCCAAACTTGTTGGAGGGGGGCCAGAAAGAAGGCTAGACTAGTAGACCAAAGAAGAAATGATATCAGCTTGAACAAGAGCGACAGCTGGAGAGTCAGAGATGGACTTCGTTAGGAGAGAACAGGGGCGGACCTTGATGATGGATTCACCATGAGGGTGTTGAAGATGACTCTGGGTTTTCCCATGTGTACCCCTTTAAACTGCATGTGTCATTCACAGAAATGGGGAACACTGACCCATACTCTCCAGGTTTGCCAAAATAATCCTGATTTCATGAAAATTTATTCTTTGTCTTACATAGCTCACCAAATAGGAGACTATTTCTAGAAATAAATTTATAAATAAAAAAAAATTTGACAGCAATGTTATTTCCTTTCCTATGGTCAGCATAGCTGTAGAAGAAATAGTCACATAACCATGAATCACTGTGCTGCCAGGTGCACTTATTAGGACATAAAGCCACCAAAACTCAAAAAGAAAATCCAAATTTTCCTTCTCTAAGTATTTCCCCTCCTTCCCTTCAGCACCCATAAACTAATAGTTGACTACTGTGTGTGGAGACATATGGCTTAGGAGTCTGCAGTATGCTGATTTTACTTCCCAGAGTAGTGCATTTCGAAGGTGGCTTCAAAAAGTCCCCTGCCTGAATGATTGCCAGCACCCTGCATAGTGTAGCAGAGGATGACCATGACCTCTAGAAGGCAAGCAGCAGACCTGGATGCATTACTGTGCTTCTACAGCAAGTGGAACCTTTGAGTGGCTCTTGAGAGTAGGCTGCACACCAAAACTGGAGATTGAGAGTTGACGGGGGTCCCTAAAGATCAACTAATTGCCCTGATGCAGCCAAGTAGTGTAAGTTGTTTCAGGAACAAACTGCCCCTGTGGAATACAAACCAGAGTTCTCACCAAACGTTACTGGTGGGGCACCAGAGGCTTTGATGATAAATATGCTTATTTTCAAAAATACCTCTTGTATGGTAGGAATGAGCAACACTCCAAATTCGGGGATTCATAAGCCATTATGGTGCCATAACCTACCAATGAGACAGACATGGGAAGAACAAAAGAAAAATCAAAATAGGATAAAATTAGCACTAAAAAAATAAAGCAGAGGAATATTTCTCTTACTATGGAGATAGGAAGGATAAAGACAATAAAACCTGAAGTGGTGGTCTACAAAATAACATTTTTTTGTTCATAAAACACATTCTTCCAAAGAGAATACTATGTCCAAAGCATCAAGAAGCAAAATTATATTTAAATTTTTGGAAACAGGCAGGAGTCAGGTGTGAATGAAGTTCTGGTAGCACTAGGGTGAACACTTAGAACCAAGTATGGAAGACTGAGAATCTTGGTCTACAGAGGATGGAATGTCACACCTGGGCTTTAGAAGCCATTGAAGGTTCTGAAGCAGGAGAGTTGCTGGACTAGGGAAATCATGCAGAGTGGTTTACTGTGGATTTATAGTCAAATTCCTACTCTCCCCAGGAGATGTGATGCTCATGGTTTCACAGACAACTTTGTATATCAAAGCGACATTTAAAATTGCATATCTTCATTTATCATTTTGTGTTTATCATGCAAGTCTCTATAGGCTTATGTGACAATATCCCCAAGAGGCAAGAATTAATCTATATTCAAGTTTCTAAAAGGACAAACACAATCGGTAGGTTTGGTTTTGTGAAAAAATACTTTCAACATTTAAATTGTGATTATGCATGTTTTTATTTTCCTTTTAAAATTCTTAGGTTAAGAACTGAGTTGAGTTTCAAGTTCTAGTCAGTTTTTTAGTGACGAAGCCCAAATGGGCACGGTTACACAGAAGTGACACAGTTGTTGACTATGCATGTCATGCTTGGAATAAGTGTTGTTTTAGGTTCTTTGTCTCTTTAAAATCTTCCAGCAAACACAATAACATTTATAATGTACAAAGCTTTTCAAGGACATAGGTAACAAGCATTTTACTTGACTTTACAACATAATGCAAGTTTAGATAAGAATGTGGAATGAGGTCATCATTTCTTTGATCCTTCATAATGAAATAAACATCTGATTTGGAAATTCATTTTTCAAAATGATTAGAATAATCATTGGTGTCTTTTCTTTTCCTGTTATAGTGTAATTTATTTGTCCAGAATGTCCACTGATAATGATAGAAAAGCAGGCAAATGAGGTTTGAGAAGATGATGAAGCATAAATCACATGGTAGAGCTGAAGAGGACCCTTTCCAACAGATCTAGATTATAAAAAATTGCATTACCTTGTAATGACAAGGCAGGCCCATACCAAAAACAAAAGAGTTTTCTCTTTTGTACTGCCATGAAAGTGTCAAGCATAGTACTATGTTCTAAAGGAAGAACACATTTAATGTGTTCCTTTACTATGAGAAGCTAAGCAAATGGATAAATGCTACCCAGATTCAAGACCTTTAAAAAGGGTACAAGGACAGTATTTCATGGTCGTTTTTTTAAAGGAGAAGATAGTCACAGAGAAATAGTGTTAGAGCTATGGAGGAGTGGCTTGCCCAAGCAGAAAACACATATTTTGTATACAAGAATGACGAGGAGACCTGGCTTCAGAAACTGAAGTTCTTGCATTTCCTAGGAAGGCTTTGTCTGTGAAAGCAGGCATGCAGGTGTGAACTCCAGCATCCTAAAGTACAGCAGAAGCAGAAACAAAACGCTCAGTTAAAAGATGAACCCTGGAAAGGTTTCTATACTACCAGGAAAACTGTCCTTTGTAGTACAGTAACTATGAAAATAATACTCAAAGATAAGTTATAGATAATGGACCTTCAATTTAAGGCAGTAACCTTAGACTTCTTTGAAACTGCTCCAATGAAACTCCAAGCTTTAAAAGAACCAATAGGGCTTTCTTATTCAACATCACACTAGAGATCTTTACTATTACAAAACGGTAAGAAAAGAGCATATGGGATTAGAAAGGGAGAAATAAAGTTGTCTCTATTTTCAGATAAAATGACTATTTCCCTAGAAAAATCTCAAAAGTCTACTCCCACCCCCCAAAAAACACAAAACAACCAAAACAACAAAAAAACAAAACTATTGAAACTAATAAGAAGTGAGTTTGGCAAAGTTGCATAATACAAAGACCGTAAATGAAGACATTAGCATTTCTATATATTAGCCTTGGAATAGGAAATGAAAAATTTTCAAAAGCACTATTTATAGTGGCACTAAGAATACAGGGTCTAAATCTAGATGAAATTTAAATTTAGATGAATCTAAGTCTAGCAAGATATGCCCAAGATTCACATGCTGAAACTGCAAAATATTAACATGAAAAATCAAGGACCCAAGTAAATGGAGAAAGATATCCCCATTTCCTGGATTGGAAGATTTAATACTGAAGTGCAGATTCAGTGTAAACTCAACCCAAAAATATCAGTAAGGTGAGTTTTGTGGTTATGTGTTGAAAAGTGTAATCTTATATAAGAGAAATTAAAGATAACCCCCAGCTGCAAGTGCAAAGGGATCACAGTTTGAAATGTCAGCTCCGTGCGTCTTGAAGTGTGGTTTCTGGACCACCACCAGCCGCAGCTGCACCATCTGGCAGCTGCTTCAGACCTGCTAAGCCAGAATCTGCATTTTAACAAGATCCCCAGGCAATTCAATTCATATGCATGTTGGAGTTTGAGCTTTATTTCTGTGATTTTCACTTCCAACCTTTCCCTAAACAAATTGCTTTTAGGCAAAGACTTTTTCCTCTTGTAGGCAGCAAAGTGAAGGTAAAGGAAATTAATTAAGGTCTTTGAACATTTGTTTGTCTTTAAGAGAGCCCCAGGTAGTGGACCCTACAGCTATCTTTAAGGTCTGAATAAGTTAAGGCAAGTAATTAGCTCTATTAGCACCTACTCTTCCTGAAGGGCCTAAATTTCAGAGTAGCATATTCACTGGACTCGGGCAAGGATCAAACAAGTTTTAAAAACCTTTTCGATAATGACACTGTCGACTGTGTCTGAAAACAGTTAATTTTATAAAAGAAGACAGCCATAGCCAAAAGCACATGCTACCTACAAATTGTTGCATAAAAACATATGGTCCTAACTGGGCCTGGTGGTGCACACCTGAAATCCCAGCAACTCCAGGAGCTGAAGCAAGAGGCTCACAGGTTGGAGGCCAGCCTTGGCAACTTAGCAAGACCCTGTCTCCAAGTAAAACAAAAAGGACTGGAGGTGTGGCTCAGTGGTGGAGCACTTGGCCTAGAATGTGTGAGACCCTGGGTTCAAACCCCAGAACTGTCACAAGAGAAGGGTCTGAGGAGCTGAAGGGGAAACTGGATTCAGAACTAGTCCCATTGGTGGCCTATGCAATGGAAAAGAATTTCAGCTCATGCCCCTCAAAGCGCAGACAGAAGTTTATTTAAGAAAGTAGATTCATATTCAAGGGAGAATCTGGGCTATCTCAAAAGAGACACCTTTGGGATAAAGAAAGGAATATGCATTCAAGGGAGAATGGAGGTTTTCAGAGGGAGAGACAGCAACCCCTTGGTGTGGGAGTTAATATTTATAGAGGGTTACTAGAGGCTGGCTACACAATTTTGCACCAGTTTTCCTCGAGCTTGCATATTGCCCTCATGTTACAAGGAGTCAAGGGTGGCAGCCAAGGGCATGCCACTCAGGAATTGCAATTGTTCATGGGTGCTTTCTGCATTTCACTGGTTTGCAGACATTTCCTTTGGACTCAGTGTCTTTCTTTTGATTCCAAAACTCCTATCTCAGTACCACACACACAGACATATAGCATGGCCCTCTTTACTGCTCAGCTATCAAGATGCCACTCTCCCTTACCTTTGACTCACAGTAATTTTCTCTAAGGTAGAATTTGTAATTTTTTTCTCAAAGCAGTTTCTCTCTCTCTCTCTCTCTCTCACACACACACACACACACACACACACATAGTTTTTCATCTGAGTTAGTTTCCAAACCACAGCTGCTTCATGGGTTGATCCATGACATTTGAGGCCATGAGGCATTAGATGTTTTCTGTAAAATTACTCCAGCATTTTTTGGAGTTAGTATGTGTGTTTATTATTTCTAAACTCGGGACCTGGGTCTTTTCTCCTCACAGGTCTCTGAATGATGTTGCCTCCCATTATAAAAGTTCTGTTGATTTCATCCAGGCTGAAGACACTTCTTCACTTAACTCCAGAAAGTTTATTCACAAAATAGCAGATCCAGCTATGACGGCAAATCCTGAGACCTGCACTTTCGTGGCCACTACCTCAGCAAGATGCCTCAGCAAAAGAGAAGATGGCACACAGTGTGACCACTCCAGAAGTAAACCAGCCCATCTTTTGGACAACCTGAGAACTTGTAAAAATGAACCATTTAGCCTGGCAACTGTCCCGCAGCTGGGCATCAGGGAAATCTTCTCGGCCTCCTTTGAGAATTGCCTATTCCTGAAGCATCATCTACAGCAAACATGTTGACTGCTTTCTGAGCATTTACTAGTAAAAGAGTCTCATAAATTCATTACTGTGACACAATCTGTAAGAGAATCTCAATTCTCCAATTTACCAACCAGATTATTTCTAACAAATGAATTGCCCTTGAGGCACGTTTAGCAAGCAAGTGCTCAGAACTCACAATATTTCATTATGTAAAAGAAACATTATAAAGAAACAGCACCACTGGTCAATCAGTAAACTCTGTCACAATCACATGCGTCACAGTTGGGACTCCGTGGTTCATGCTGCTGAATTGGGAAGTGTCATTCCTGTCCAATATCTGATATTCATTAGCACACTGCTTTTTTTTTTTTTTTTTTTAATATGCTGTTGATTGAACCAAACCTCAGCTTTCTTCCTTCTTGAAGTAATTGGCTGTGACTCATCCATTTGCACAGGACACCATAAAATGCTCTCTGTGTTTTGAAGAAATTAAGTGCCTGATTTAATCCACGTGTCTTCCTTTGGAGTTTTAATTATTCATTTCTCCATGAGAGCAAAAGGTTGGATGCCTTGGGTTATTTATAGCTGGGAGATTGTGGAAGAACACAGAGAGTAGGAGGAGAAAGAAGAGAACCAGAGGAGAAAATTCCATTAAAAATGAAGTCAAGTCAGGCAGGAAGGCAGAGAAGCTGGAGATGAAAAAGTCAACAAGTAGAAGGGAAAGGAATCACTGCACATGATTAAGGCAGAAGGAGAAATGAACTACTATCAGAGTGAAATGGAGAAGTGAAAGAGGGAAAGGAGAGAGAACTCACAGATGGGCACATAACAAAATCCTCATAGCACCAAGCCTGCGGGAGCAGCAGGGAGGGTACTGAATGCAGCCTTGCACTTCCAGTTTGCAAACCCAGATGTGAGATGATCAGGTTTGTCGGACAGGTTATGACTATGAGCAGAGCCCACGGGACCATAGTAACTGTGGAATCCCAGGCTCATGGGATTGTTCTGAGACAGCCTGCAAAGCAGGATCTGGTTTCTGAGTTAGGAGGGGATAAGGGAGGAATGGTTGTATCTCTTTGACAAAGTGCCTTAAGCCTGTCTCAAAGTGGAACAGACCAGAATTTCAGCAAACCTGGAAAGCTAGCACCAGCATTTTTGAAATATTCTAAAATGTACAAAGTATCTACTTTAAAAAATTATAGGAACCTACATGTTGATGAGAATAACCAAGCTATACCAAGAACATGGAAATAATAATACAGTGATAGACCTGGAGTGGAGAGGTCATAATAAATGCAAACACTAGCTTTCTTACTGAACATGGTCCTTCTAACTCAAGTAAGGTAAGAATCCCTCTCCACCATGGTTTTGATAAAGACCTCTGGATTCTAGCACTCCTCCAATTTTCTAATTCATCTGCTTGGAAAAATAAAAATATATTTCCGAGGATAATAAAAGTCTACTGTTAACCAACAATGGAAAGGGCAAACCATTTGGGAATGAAATGTTCAGACATTCCAATAGCTACTGTTACTCAGAAATACAGATCCAGTTTTGCTGAAACAGTCCTCTCTCCTCCCTGTTGCATATACTGGTCCCCACATTTGAAGATGCTTAAAGCTGCAAACCTGGGCAGGCAAGGAGGCTCCTGAGAAATGGTCTACTTAAGGATGCAGCGAGTATTTATTTATTCTTCCTCTAGTCCTCACCCTGCTTTCTGGAAGCTATGTGATGTTGATCAAGTTTGTGAAATTCCATAGGCTTCTTTTTTTTTTTTTTAATTTATACAAATAAAATGAAAGTGCTGTCCTAAAGGAGAGAAAGGCACGTATTTTACAAAGTAAAATAACTGCGCCTTTAAGGACCTACAGCTAGCATTAGTGGAACTACTATACACCCCATATCTTTTGTTTTAAGCTTGGGACCAGAACTTTTCTTCATGACATGCAAAATGGAGACATTTTTATGGGTACGAAAGTTAGCTTTCGTAGAATGGTCTAGAATATCTAGAATGGTCCAGCTATGACTATTTAAAAAATTAAGTTGCTGGCAATAAAATGGCCAGGTTTTGCAGGGTCTTGAATGCTAGGCCATGGGGATCTTGCAAACAGCTGAGAAAGACAGAAGGTTTAAGAAGGAGAGCGGCATAATGAGAGTGCTGTTTCATGAATGCAATTTGCATTTCTGGGATAATGGTGATATCAGTGACAGAACATTAGGAAAACAGCTGGTTTGCAAATGACAACATGAGTTTGATTTGCTGCCTGTTGAGTATAAAAGGTGGTCAAGCCATACACAGAGAAACACTTTTTAGGAAATCTGACATACTAAAATCAGGTCAGGACTTGATATACCAATTCAGTGCTTGTATGAATATATATAAATAGCTAGGCATTTAACTTGTAAGAGTCCTTTAGTTGCAAACAACAGAAACTCACTGAAATTTTGCTTAAAGAAATTTATTAGAAGGATGTGGACTTGATGACAGAATTAAATATCTGTCAGAACTCCCAGTTTGGTTGGAAGGACCAGTTGAGTAGAAATAAGATCTGGGTTCCTGTCCTGGCTATTCCACTATTGCTTTAGAATTTTGGTTGATTTATTATTTCTATTTTCCCTGGTCCTTAAAAAAAGGAGAGATTGGACAGATGATATGGAAAATCCATCTTAAGTCCGTTTTTTTTTTTTTCAAATATTCCAAATTCCAAGAAGATTGAAGGAAAACTCAAAAGTTATTTGTTTTATTTTTAATTTTGTAACTGTTATGGTTTAGATATGAGCTGTCCCCCAAAAGCTCATGTGTGAGACAATGCAAGAGAGTTTAAAGGTAAAACGATTGTGTTATGAGAGCCTTAAAGTAATTAGTGCATTACTCCACTGAAGTGGACTAACTGGATGGCAGCTGTATGCAGGTAGGGTGTGGCTGAAGGAGGCAGAACACTTGGGTTGTGCCTTTGGGGTCTATATTTTGTCCCTGGTGTGCAGAGCTCTCTGTTTCCTTATTGCCATGTCCTGAGTTGTGTTTTCTCCACCACACCTTTCCACCCTGATGTTCTGCCTCACCTTGGGCCCAGAGCAATGGAGCTGGCCATCTATGGACTGAGACATGAAACCATGAGCCCCAGATAAACTTTTCATCCTCTACATTATTCTTGTCAGGTCTTTCAATCTCAGTGACAAAGAAGCTGACTAAACAGTGCACATTATGCAGTGGTAGTATAAGTAGGGATATCAATTTGTCTTCAGATTTCTATCTCAATATATTACTTAGCATTTTTAAGTCACATGGTTTTTTTTTTAAATCTAGGAATAATAACTTTTCAGAAGAGTTAACTACAAGCATAAAAATCCAAATTTCCCATAGATGTTATTTCCATTATGTTCTAGCTTCTAAAGTTGCAGATGAGAAATCCAAGGCCAGTTAATTCTTTTTTTTCCTTTGCCAGCTTCTTCCTGCTCAGAAGCTTTTGATAGTTTCATCCATATTTTGGAAAACTAGGAGCTTAAAAGCCCAAGTGTATGTCTTTATCTTTTTTTCCCTTTAATCCTGCTCAGAATTCAGTGAAAAACTTCAGTTTACAGATTTCAGTTCTTCTTCAAAGTAAGAAAATTTATTTTATTGTTTTTAAAAATAACTGCCTCTGTTCCATCTGTTCTTATGTGGACCTACTGGAATGCCTACGTTAGGGTCCTGGGAACCTCGAGGTATTTTAGCATCCCTCATTATTTTAATATTTTAATGCCTTTGCTCTGTGCTCTGAAACCTTTCTTATTATTCATCTTTTCGGATCAGTCTTTTCAGTTCTTAATTTTAATCATTCTCCCTTTCAGCTGAACTATTCTATTTTTAATTTAAAAAATAATTTCCAATACAAATTCAAGCAACTTTTTTATGCTGTAAATAAATCTTCCTAAATACTCTTATTATCATCATCACATCTGTGTTAAGCATCCTGTTTGGCTCTCCTACCTATGGTTTCACTACTATTTCCTTTGACTAACTATGACTTACAGTCATTCCATACTCCACCTACCCTCCAGCAATTCGAGAAGAGTCACCCTAGATGGAAGTTTCCTTACAGACACTTTGCGTGTGTGTGTGTGTGTGTGTGTGTGTGTGTGTGTAGTGCTGGGGACTGAACCCAGGGCCTTGTGCTTTCAAGGCAAGAACTCTACCAACTGAGCTGTATTCCCAGTCCCAGAGTCACTTTTGCAATGAAGAACTGACCGCAACCAGCTGAATTGTGTTCATCCTCTTGGAAGAAGCCTTTCTGTTTCTAGAACTTCTAAGCTGCAAGAAATGGGGTGTTGCAGCCTCAGGAACCTGGAAGACTTCATCCAATCCACATAAACCCCTTGCAATTACTTAGTGTCCAAGAAGATTCTTCAGGATCTTCAAAGCCCACCCTTGGATTCTTTCCTTTGAAGATGTCCTTTTATCTCTCCTAGGCCAATCTTTGGCCATCTTTACTGGCCTCTTAGTCTCTGAATTTCCTAGACCCTGTTTGGCTCAAAGCTCAACAAAATCTTCAACTTGCTCTCTTATCAAGAAATCCCAGGAAAAGTGACCTCAATTATACCCTGTGACCTGTCAGCTTATCAATCACAGCTTCCACTTGTCTTTGCATTTATGGTTTAGATATGAGCTGCCCCCAAAAGCTTATGCAGGAGGCAACAGAAGTATGTTCAGAGGTGAAATGATTAGATTATGAGTGCTTTGATATAATCAGTGGATTTATCCACTGATAAGGATAAGGGGGTGGGAGGGAACCATAGGTAGGTAAGTGTGACTGAAGGAAGTAGGTCATTGAGTCATTGGGCCTTTGCAGTTTCTATTTTGCCCCTGGTGAGCAGAGCTCTTTCTCTGCTTCCTGGTTGCCATGTCCTGAACTAATTTCCTCTGCCACACCCTTCTGACATGATATTCTGCCTCACCTTGGGGCCCAGAGTAATGGAGTCAGCTGACCACAGACTGAACCAAAATGAACTTTTCCTCCTCTGTCCTTGTAAAGTCTTTTGGTCATAGTAATAAAAAGCTGACCAAAAAAAAAAAAAAAAAAAACCCTGCAGAAGTAGTTAAATGAGAGTCGGAATGGGATGATAGAAGTAACCTTCATGCTGACATCTTCTCAGAATTCTCTACCTCAAGATGTCCTTTAAACCTGGATATTTTAAATTATGACTAGTAGATCGAAGTCCAAGTTTCTAAAAGATATAAAGTAAGGTGACTTATTGGCATTACAGGATAAACTCTATTTTGTAAAATAGTATATTGCAGAGTAGCTAGCCTCTCCTTAGAATTCTAAGATGTTGCTGTGGTTCTGAGCATCCTGGATAACAACAGCCTGGTTTACAAAATCTTGAGGAATGCTATGCCTACCACAGAAAGAGAGGCCCTCAGAAGCTTTTTCCCATCATCCCTCTGCTCTAGGTTGTCTAAGTGCTATACATGTACCTCTCTTTCATTCCAAGGGAATTGCCACAGTTTTGCTCAACTTGTGCACTGAGGAGGGTGTTCATAAACATAAGCCATTTCCTATTAACAGAAGAGAAACAAGCATTGAGCTGACAGTGAAAAGCAGGATGGAAGGTGGTTGCTGGAGTCTGGTGTCCAAACAAGTCGGGTTCTCCCCTAGGCATTGTGGCAGAGGACCAGGGTTGACAGGGAGGGCAATGGTTTGGGAGCTATGCATAACTTCAGGTACAACTTCTACTGTGCCTTTTTTCTTACCTGTTTATAAGATTCAGCACACACGCTTACCAGTGACCAATGCAAAGAGAAGTTGACACTGGGAAGATTACCAACCAATGCCCACCTCGGCTGCCTATTTCTTTCACAAGGTTTTGGAAAACTCAGAGACCCTTCTCAACTCACATGATGGGCAGGTCCAGTTCTCTGATTCTACATAATACAAAGTCAACTTACTTGAGAAAGGAAGGACCTGGACAAAGATATCTCTGGACATTTTCTTGCCCCTCACTACAACACTAGGAATTCTAAAAAAGCAAAGAAATACTGACCTATCCTGCCCATGAACTTCAAAGGTCCCCTGTTGCTGTGGTTCTAAGTATCCTGGATAACAATCCATTATCAAGAAAAGAAAACTATGTCCAATTGCAAACCCCACTGTGTGTTCTAATGACCCCACAAGGTAAGTGCTCCCTCCTTTGCCCTTACCCCCTTAGCTAGGATGACCGCTAGAAACCAAGTTTAGAAAAACGCATTTTGGCACCACTAAAGGGAAGATTCACAGGACAATCTGTTCATAAGAGTTCACAAGTGAGTTTTCCACTTTGCTACCAGCAAAACACATAGGATAGACACTTCCATCTCCAGCTGTGACCCATTTTAACCCAAGTACTGAACATGTTTAGGAATTGGATTATCCACCTTCAAATGACAAGAAAGCAAAGCAGACATTTCATCATCTTAAGAGTTTATGACCCACCTAGAAACTGTTCTCATTTATTCATCTATCAGACACACAGTGAACACTTGACATATGCTGGCTCCTAAGGATACAGTAATGAATAAAATGGGTGGGATTCTAGCAATTTGGGATTTCATTTATTCGTTCCTATATTCACTCGTTCATCATGTATTTATTGAGCACCTACTTATGTATCATGCTATTTTTGACCACAGAATTATCTGAACGATTTAAAACTCAATTCTCATACGGCATTTTAGATTATGGAATGACAAAAGAAAAGCAGGCAGCCCCTATCCTAGGTTATATTATAATGATAGAAAAATAAACTGTATCTGATGGTGAGAAATCTTATGCAGATAATCAAAATATATCCATGTATTAAAGAGGGACTGTGGAGTTATTTTTAAGTGGGTGGCCACAACTGACATGAAGGAGCTCCATGATGCTAAGGAGTGAAGTATTTCATACACAGGACTGCGTCCAGACAAAGGAAAGAGGGGGAGCAAATGCTGCCGTGCAGGAAAAAGCTTGTTGTATCTGAGGAGCAGAAAGAAGGGCAGTGCACTCTCTGACCCAGAAATCTCCATCCTAGGTGTTTACTGAGTTGAAAAAGAAGCCTTTGTCCACACCACATGCGAACGGCAGCCTTGCTCATCATGTCCATTAATGTCCATTAAGTGGTGCGAGGACAAAGGGATCGCGGTGCATTCACACAATGGATCCTACTCAGTGCAAAAGGAAGGAGAGCATAATAGCATGGGTGAATCTCTGTAATGCTGATGAGTGAACCGTATGCAGAAGGGAATGCATACTGCTTATTTCCATTGATGTGAAGTTCCAGAAGAGGCAGAAGAATGCTGTGCGGGAAAACAATCCAGAATGGTGGTTGCAACACTTCACTTTAAAAAATAAAAACATTTCAGATGTTGACAGACCTTCCTGTTACTCATTTATTTATATGTGGTGCTGAGAATCGAACCTAGTGCTTCACACATGCTAGGCAAGTGCTCTACCACTGAGCCACAACCCCAGTCCCACAATGCTTCACTTTAATCCAATATATATGCTGATGTGGTTAGGGACAAATGTACTGATGTCTACCGTTTGCTTTGAAATGCATTAAAGTATAAGATGGATTAATAGATATAAGGGTGGACAGATGGACAGAATGTGAAAAATCAAAAATTGTAATGGTAAAACCTAATTGGTGAGTACATGGGTGTTTACTGTAACAGTTTTTAAATATTTCTGATAAAGTATTTCATTGTAAAATCCTGGACAAGAAAATAAGGTCAGGGCAACTCAAGCAGCCTAATGTGATGGAGAGAATCACTAATCAAATAATTTGCTGAAGCAAAGAGGTATGAGTTATTTATTCCAGCTAACAAAAAGCTTGCAAAAAAAAAAAAAAAAAAAGTTGGAAAGATTGGACCAACTCATAAGAAATAATCAGAGAACAAGATAGGAGAGAGAAAAGATAATGCTATCATAAAAATGGGATTTAAAGAAGGAAGAGACTGTCAGAGGAATTTGGGTGCAAAAAGATAAAATTAGATTTAACGATAGAATTTTGTTAATAAATGAAAGAGGGCAGTGTGAGGCCTCCATGTCACAAGGTGATACTTATTAAGTACTTACTATGGGCTTAGTGTGCTAAGCACAGTACATAAATTTTAACAAATGTTTTATCCCTAGGTGTTGGTACAAAATTTTGTACAAAGGTACAAAATTTATTGATCTTATGGTCTACTGGTTGGGGAAATGACCACCAATAAGCAAGATAATAAATAAAAAATATCCAGTTTATGAGATAATGATAAGAACTACAAACAAAGAGGATATAACGTGTTAAGAGGGAGGTAATATTTTAGACAAGGAAAATTCCTTCATTAAGAAGGAAATTTTTGAGTAAAAATCTAAAGGAAATAGAGAGCTCATGATCTGGGTGTTGGAAGGAAAAATCTCCAGGCTTGGTAGACTAAATAAGTGCAAAAGTCCTGGGTCAGCAGGATTTCAAATATGTTAAACAATTTTCAGGAAAGGGGCAGTATGCTATTTTCTCCGTCCCTGCGGCTCTCTGAGCTATGTACTGGAATCACCCACATGTCACGGATGGGGACACCAAGGTACAGAAATGTCCAGACTTTGCCTACATCTGATCACAACAAAACATGGGCAAAACCAGTCACAGCTGTGTCAAAACAAAGCTGCTTTAACACAATTCCAGTCTCTCTACTATGCTCCTTGTAGATGGATGTGTCACAGGAAGGAAAAGGCCGTGGCTCTGAACAGTATCTCCTGATCACAAAAGCAAGACAAATTCAATTAAATCCTGATTGTCCAATGATTTAGGCTGCTGGCTGGAGAGCAAGAAGGTCAACCAGGTCGACCAAAAGATTACTTGATTTGAATGGATGATGATTATGATTAATCTTAATTCAGAAGAACAAAAATAAAACACTTCCATAAAGGGGCAGAAGGGAAATCTTGTCTGAGTCTGATGAATAGATAATGTCAGTAATGCGGTTATTTTAATCAATATACCACGGATGAAATGATAAAGGCAATCTGGTTGTCAGGGAAAACTGTAAATGTATCACAAATAGGAAGAGTGACTGTTCCTAGAAAAACTCAGAGCGCATTGGCCTGGACAATCAGAAATGCCTAAATCTTCTATTTATTTAAAAAAAAAAAAAAAAAAAAAAAAAAAAAAAAAACAAAAACCACCTCTCTGGGCCCAGTGGCACACCCCTGTAATTCCAGCATCTTTCATGGTTGAAATAGGAGAACTGTAAGTTCAAGGTCAACCTCAGCAATTTAGCAAGACTCTATCTCAAAATTAAAAAATAAAAAGGGCTGCAGATATAGCGAAAAAAAAAAATTTCTTTCATAGTGAGTATATTATGCCAAGCAAAGATTCTTGAAAATGTCTTCAGTCCTCATGAAGAACATGGAAGACTGAAAGACGGGTCTTAAGGCTTTCTCCTTCCATCCATTCCCCAAATGAAGAGATTCCTCAAGATGCTGAGGCTGAATCAAGGCTAAATGTCTATCCAGGAGTGACACCACTGAGTCCATCCAAATTATATAAGCTTATCTAAGTTTTTCCCAGTGTAATAATCATTTGACATCCACTCTGGTAATCAATAGGCAACCGAATTCATTGTTCTAGCTTCCCACCATCAGTTGCTACTGAAAAGATTTTTCTTCCCTTTTGTGGTCCTTTCTAAAAGCTTTCATTTTCCTTAACCAGGTTATGTTGTTCCCAGTGAGTCCTGGGCTCCTTTCTGAAGGATGAGATCATCACAGACACAGCAGTACCAGCTAATAAAAGTCTGTAAGGCTGACAATCTTGTCATCACCTTTGGCTCCCACACCACTGTGGTGACAGCCCCGCACGTCTACTCTCCTGACCTCTCATATTTGCCCCATCCATCATCTTAAAAGCACACTATGGTGTTCATAGTGCAGTCACAAAGGTCAAAGACCAATTGCTGTGGAAATGGGGATATTAAATTAAACCTATGCCCTGGAAGAAAGCCTTCGAGGACGCAAAGGCGAGTGACAGGGACTAAGGCTCTCATTAAGGTCTTACCAGCTTGTCACTTTCTCAGGACTCTGGCAAGTAACCGAGCTCTGATTCAAGCAGGAATACAAGGCAGTGCTGTTCCAAAGCAGTTTCTTCATTTTTTCTTGCCACATCGTACTCAAATGCATGATTTTTTCCTTAAGTTCATTCTAATGAATCACAGTCGAAAAAATGTGGAGAATGACAAGTAAGACTTTATTAAGCACTTGTCTGCTTTGTCCTCCAGAAGTTTACAGTTTAAACAACATGAGGCAGGGTTAATGGGAACAGGTGTGTTTCTGTTAAGCCTGCGGAAAAGCAGGCAACCGTGTCCATTTGAACTTGATTTTCAACTTTTAAAAACAAGATTAACGATTTCTTTCAAAAACAAACACCACAAATCAATCCCTTCCAAAAGTTATTTGTACATCAAAGTGTACATAAAAAATAATTATCCTCGGCAATAAAAATTTAAGTAGAAGAATATACGAAGAGGCCAATCTTCCCCAATACGTTTCTAACAGGATGGTGACCCCAGTAAAGGCAAGGGCTGTCAGTTGGGTCCTCCCAACTCAGAGTGTGGTCCTGGGATGAGTAGCCTCTGAATTACTCAGGAACTTGTTAGAAATGCAGAGTCTCAGTCCCAGCTCCAGCTATGCTAAGTTAGAACCAGCATTTTAACAAGGTCCCCAGGTGATTTATATGCACTTTGGGTTTTAAGAAACACAGTTACATGAATTAACTGTGGGCTCTGAATGGAAACCTTGCTCACTCATCTTTGACCAGCGTGAGCTGGTGTGGCTTCCTTCTGCAGTGAACATACACACCACACCCGGAAGTACTAGAGTCCACGAGGACAGCACAGGTGATGTCATGGGCTGCCACTTCAGGGAAACTTTGCAGTTGAGGGAGGACTGGAAAGAGTGTCACAGTGAGTGACTTCTCAGTCTGTTTTAAATGATGCTGTCTTGACAGGCAGGCTTTGAGGTATTGGTCTGATCGGCCTCTTCACAAAGCATCCATCAGACAACTCACCATCCTGACCTCAGGACCTTGCCCACCTAGATGATTCCTTTCTGGGGAACAGGTGAGTGAAGTTCAGATCTCCTTCCTCTAGAGATTCAAACAGCAAGGTGTGGGATGACCTTTGCAGTTCCTCAGCCCTGTCCCCAAGGGAAGCCATCTACACCATCTGCTTCTGGGTGATGGGACTTCTGCCCACCCAGGGCACCCTACGATGGATGAGGAGTCCGTGGAATCGAGACTCCAGCTGGGATGCTGTCCTTGCATTGCATAAACCATCCTAATGTCACCTTCTTTGGTATATTTCCTGAGTGGAAAATGATTAAAATTCAACTAATGTCTCTCTCAATCCAAGTTCATTGGGATCTGGGAAAGTAAAAAGTGACTTGATGGAAGAGAGCAACACAGGTCCTGATTAAAAAGACATGACGGCTGACGGCTGGGGGCCACGGAAGCTGCGATGCTGAAACTTGCCAGCACCAGCATCTTAATTGCAAGATGGCATTCATCAGAAGATGCCCCAAATTAACTAACCTGGGAGAGCAGAAGCGGGGAGTGAAGAGGGGCGGGCTGACCCTAATTAAATTGGCTTCTGTGATGGAAATGATGGTTTCCTCATCTCTGAATGGCATCTCCCTCCCTCCCTTCCTTCCACACCCTTCTTTAAGCATTTTCTACAAGTTCTAAGTGGTTTTGTAAAGGAAGCAGATAATCTATAATGAGCATCATTTAATTCTCTTCTGTGAGGATTACATAAAAGTAGCCTTAAATATCTATTCTATAACCATGTGAAATATATTTTTTTCTGATTCTAATAGAACAAAGCAAAAGAAAGGTGAATCTTTAGTATAAATTCATTTTAACAATTATGAACAAAGAAGAAAATAAAATAACCATTAATCTCAGAGATGAGAGCTGTTAATATTTTGATATATTAATTGACATTATGGTATGCACCCTGTGTGTTAGAGAAGTGGGAAGGTGGGAACAAAGGGAGAGAGACAGAAAGAGACTGAGAAATTGGGGATCATAATGTGTGTACTTTTTTTTCCTGTGGTACAGGGGATTGGAACCTAGGGCCCCACACAAGCTAGGCAGTTACTCTAATATGGTACAAGTCAAAATTCCCCTTCTCCACCTCCTCTGTAGCCAACAGGGCCATGTGACTAACTTTAGCCAGTAGGATGTGACAAGTGATGTGTGTCTCTTTGGTCCTCTTTTATTTTAAGATAGGGTCTCACTAAGTTGCCCAGGCAGGACTCCAACTTGCAATCCTCCTGCCTCCGCCTCCCAAATAGCTGGGATCACAGGCGTGCTCCATGGCACCCGACTTAATGTGTATATTTTTATATCATTAAATTCACTTAGCATTGTATTATGAAGAATCTTAACATTCTGCTGAAAAATATTTTTACCCTGACATCGAAAAAAGCAAAATCTCAAGTCATGTCATCTTTTGAGAAATACTAAGAAAAGGGAACAATTCCTGAACTAAAACATTCCCGATGGTTTGGAAGAAATATCTTAAAAGAAAGAAAAGAAAAAGAGAAAATGCAGCCATTGGTATAACCAACATTGAGAAATTTCAAACAGACAAAGTTGGACAGAAGATTAATATGGTTAAGCAAATGAATTTAAATTAACATCATAGGCCTAATGAAACTGCCAATCTCTGAAACTGTTCTGAAGAAATCTCATGCTGTTACAACCATTGTTTGAAATCCTGTGATTCAGTGGTAGCAATAAAATGAAGGACCAAAATCACAGAGTAGAGTCTCTGGAGCTCACTCATATAAATACTCTTCCCCTTCTAAGCACAAGGGAGAATTCCCCTTCTCCACCTCCTCTATAACCAACAGGGCAATGCAACTAATTTTAGCCAATAGTATGTTACAGGAAGTGATATGTGTCTCTTCATGACTGATACAAAACAGACCCAGCACCCAGTTCTGCTGTGATGATCTTGAAGGAAGCCTTGTGAGGAAATGGCAGAGCCAAAGACCTAAGCAAGCTCTCAGCCTGCTGATACGAAGCACAACTGCCCAGGAAAGCCACCCAGGAAAGTCACTCAGTGATGTTAAGCCATCAGGGTTATCTATCAAGTGAGCGTGACCTATCTATTCTAATAGAATCACCCAACAGCAAATGAATGTGCCATTTCTATCTCAAATACATCCTAACCATATGCTGCTAGGCCTCACAGAAGGAAAACAACAATCTACTCACATGCCTTTCTTCTCCATCTGTCCAGCTGATACAACAGAGTTGGTCAGAATGTGTGAAGGGACCAAAGCACAGGTCATAGAGGCCAGAATCCAGGATGTTGACATTCATCATTCAGTGTACTTCAGGGTCAGTTGACATTCACCTAGTCAGTGTTTACTAAGTACCTACTATGGGAAAACCATTTTTCAGGAGGATTTAGGGATCAAGAAGCTAATGAGAAGCACTGCCTTCCTTCTACAAATTTAAAACCTAACAAAAGAAAACCATAGAAGTACAAAGACAGGGTACTGGGGAAGCCATTTCTCTGACTGGACCTTAGCTGGTCATCTGTCAAATGGGGATTAAAAACAGAACCTTCCCCACCGAAGCATAATACCAGACACAGAGTAATTGTTCATGAAAGGCCTTTGTTTATTTACCTGCAGGGTATATTATAATTGACACAGAACTTGTTCCTCCTTCTATTTAAGTAAATTGGTCCCTCACTAACTTTCAAAATATGTTATTGTAGAAATGGCATGAGCTATGCAGAAATTATTCCAGAGATAAAAATCTTGGACATAACACCCTGGAACATGTGATTTCTGAAGACCTCTATTTCCTCACCAATAAAATTGAGATAATAGTTTCTCCCTTGGGAAGAGTCAAGGAAATCAAGTATACAACTCAGAAACATAAATCTCTCCCTCACTCCTCCACGCTTTAAGAAAGATGAACAGCACCAAAGGTGTAAATCCTGTTTACAACTGTTAAGTCAATTATCTCTAAGTATATACAGGCTCTGAAATTCCAGGAGTCATTCACAGCATATGAAGCCAGATGTTTTCCAATCAGGTGTGCCACCTCCCTCTTTTGAAATCATATAACTCAAAATCCTCTGTTTCCTAAACAGAGGATTGTTATCCATAATTTTTGTTTATTGGCATAAATACCTTTCCTTCACTTTTTGTAGCTCTGAGTGAGGTTATTTTGTTAAAATGGTGGTTGAGAAATAAATTGCCTTGATGAGCAATAAGCAATCAGAAATGACTGGATTTCCCTAGTTACCTTGGAACATGACCTGCCCAGACCTCAGAGGGTCAGTGTGGGACTGGATTTAGGATTCCACCATCAACTAAACTTCAGATGCCAACCCGACATTGTATTTATCCCATTTACTGCTGACTCAGATACAAAGAGGCATTAAGAATGAGTTAAAAAGCAAGAGCACATCAGAACTGGATGTAATTCCCCACTGAGAAGCTGATCGAAGGCTTCAACAACTGCTTTTCACCTTAGCTGTTCCCCTTATTTTTGTTAATAATGCATATGGTGTGCCCAGCACCTCAAGTGGGTGGGTTTTCCTGGGATCTTTGATCCAGTCTTTTCTTGTAGAGAGGAGGAAGAAGAGCTAAGAGCATGATGGGTTTCAAGTGGGACAAAATAGGAGAACAAAATAGGAGACTTTGTGATGTGGAAAAGTACTCATTTCAGTGTCTCCATGTCTTCCTGTCGAAACTTGGTTCCAAGACAAGACTCCATCAAGTTTAATCTTTGATGGACTGTTTTCTCATATGCTCCAAGCAGGAACTTTCCATTAGATGCATCTGCATTCTAATTGAGGGTCTTCCTCACTGACTCACTAGGTAAGTAACAACCTCACTAAGTCTCAATGCCATGCCTATGAGGAAAATACCACTTAAACAGAGTATTGGAAGGATTATGAAAGATAGAGAGTGTGTGTAAAGTGCTGGGCAGAGCTACTGCACTTGACCATACAGGCTACACACCACCTCCACAATCTGAACTACAAGTTGTGCAATATGACACCTGCCCAGCCATACATGGCAGTCCTTTTCTTCATTCAACAGTTCATTCATCCACACATTCACTTACTTATTCCAGGTACTAGGCTCTTGATTTTCCTTAATAAACCTCAATGAATTATTCATACAAAAATTTATTCTAAAAACAATTCTTGGATCATCATGGCACCTGTCATAATTTTGTTTTCCACCTCACAGCCAATTGCTCATGTGTCATTACCCCACATGCCCACCACCATTGCCTTATCCCAGTGTATCTGTTCATCACTGTATCCTGTTTCTCCAGCACAGAGCAGGGCACAAAGATGGTTCACAATGGATGTATCCAAAGCTGAATGCCAGACTTCTTTCCTGGATGCATGGTAGAAGCACATTTGACATGTGAACTCCCAGAAGGCAAAGTATTTTCTGTTTCATTTATGAATCCCCCAGACCATAGATCAGTGTCTGGCACACAATAGGTACTTCATAACTCTTTGTGAAATAAATGAATCCTGGGAGCCTTTACAGATGCTATGTGAACATAATTCAAATTTCTGGAATGTGACTCATTATTCTTTGTTGAACAAGAATTGAAAGAAAGTATATCAAAATGGAAAAACATCTAGCCCCAGTGAAATCTACCTCCAGGAGTAAAATGGAATGAATAACAGGTGTAACAGCCTGACTGCTGAAGAGTAACCTGAAAATGTTCACCCTGTTGCAGACTCGCTACCTGCATTTCTCAAGGTTCGTGAGAGGATACTGTGTTGATAATAAGTGCCTTCTGTGCTTTGTCACTCTGAACACATCATCCCTAACCTTCACAATGCCATAGTGCTGTTATTCTCTTTTAAGGATCAGAAAACAGAACAAGTCCTTAAGTAACTCATTCACACTTTACCTGCAGGAAGTTACTGAGAAAGAATTTAAACAGCTTATCTGCTCTGAAACCCAATTTCTCCATGTGGAGAAGATATTGTAGGTGCACATTCACGCACAGACACATGTGCAGTGTGCACTGTCAGCTGTGGCTCAGGATATGCCCACAGTTCCTTTCCTGAAGAAGGGGTTGTTGAACTTGACTTCTAAAGATTTTTCTTTCTGATTTTATTTATCTCCAAAACTTATGTTCCCGAAAATAAATCCCACAAAAACGTTCTTTATCTATATCCCTTGATGATAGCACCCAGAGGGAGAAATCTCACCAAAAATTCTGAAAATTCATAGGCAGTATACTTTGGGGGTCAAATATGCTGATGATCTTTTCCTGCCCTGTGCATTCCGGGGTCAGTAAGCCAGGCTGCTGATCCAGTTTAATTATTTTCTGATGAATACGATGACGATCATCATGGAACAGATGATAGGCCCTACCCTCAGGAGCCTGTGCACACAGAATGCAGTGGGTCACTGCAGAAAGGCCCATATCCTCTCACCCAGAAGGTGGACCACCGCAGGGTGCCCACCTGGAGTCAGAGGAGGGGCTGGTGCTGGGCCACATAGTGCTCTAGGTCTCTCTCTGTGGCAGATGTCAGGGTCTGCAGGGTGTTTTATTAACGAAATAAAATCCAACAGCTTCAAGGCACCAGCCGTGTTCTGCACAAAGCTTTGGCCCATGTGGTGTCAGGATCCCTGAGGAAACTTGGTCCAGCTTCTCCTGGGGGAGAGGAGGTCCTGTTCTGCAAGCTTTCAGAGCTCAGCACAGCCTGTCCCCCTTCCCTTCACGCTTGTTAAATGCCCAGCATGGCTTTTCAGGGGCCAGGTTGATGCCATATGCTCATGCCACTGAAGCATTTTACTGCCTGAGCAGAGGCACTTAGCAGAGGAAAGAGCACACTGTTTTCATAGCTGGTTGGCTCTTAATACTTCTTTAGGAGGCACCAGGCTTCAAAGAGAAGATGTCTGGGAAATTTGGGAAGATGCCAGGAAGGTGAAGTGTTCCCAGTGACACACTCCAGGATGTCAGCCAGACAGGGAGAAGGGCCCAAGTTATTAATAACAGAATTCTTGTACAAAAGGAAAAAAAAAAAAAAAAAAAAACAGAGGACAGTAAAGAAATTATATAGGCAGAGATATTTTCTTTAATGGCAAATTAACATTTGGGTTACAGGAATGGTTCTCACTTAATCAAGGCCAATTCTGTCCTCCAAGGGGCATTTGGCAAAGTCAGGAGATATTGTAGGTTGTTAGAACTGAGTGGTGGTGTTGGGTTTGAGAAAGCTGCTACTGGCATTAAGTGGGTGGAGGGGCCAGGGATGATGCTGAACGTCTGACAATACACAGGACAGCCTCCAATAGCAAGCAGTTCTCTGATCCAAAATGTCAATAGGTTGAGAAACCCTGGGTTATGTTAACTCTGAATAGATAAGGAAGCACTCTCTAGGGTATAGCCTTGTTGCTAGTAGCCATATTAGAGGGATGGGTAAGGCACCCTCACCTGGGTATAAGATCTGGATTTGAATTTTAGTGCAGAATATTCTAGCTCTATGGCCTTGAGCAGACTAGCTGACAGCAGGAAGCCTCAGTTTCCTTGTTGGCCAAGTGCAGTCCTAACCTGGTGTTAAGTTTAAAGCACATGGCATGGTAAGATGGCATTGTTTGCCCCCAGGTCTATACACAACTCCAAATCACTGAGCACTGATTAAGGCCCAACAAAGTTGGAGGAGGGGTGTGGGGAATTAATGGTTTTTCAGAGAAATTTACCAAGTGCTTAGTCAAGCTGAGAGGACCAATGCTTGAGTTTGCAAGATCTCATGTACTCAGACCCGATGCCTCTCTGCGTAGAAGGTTCTTTGACTCTAGTCAGGTGAACCTCACCACTGTGTGCACTCAGCGTACAGCACACCTCAATGACCTTCCTCAATTACTATTGTCCCTTTGCTCAGCCCAGGTACCTGGACACTCTTGAGTCCTGGTCTTTATTTTCAGAGGCCAAGCATAACCCCAGTCATACCCTGGTCGGAGAGAAGCACTGTCAATACACAATACTTAGGCACATGTCACTGTTCTCCTATGACATGAAGTCAGAGGGGCTATGGCCTCTCTTCACTGTTCCAAAGCTGAGCAAAATAAGGCCACACATGCCTGTGGTCTCTCCCACACATACCCTTTTATAACTAATATTTGCCTTGATGCTGTCACCTCCAGCCTCAAAGCCCTGTCCTCACAGCAACCCAAGAGCTCCCTTCTCTTTAAGCTCCATGGACTTCCTGGCACATGGCTTTCCCTGCTGGCTTCAAAGGCACCTAGGCAGGGGAGCACCACAGAGCATTGTTTAGCCAGCCCACACAGACTGCCTCAGAAGGCCTTCGAATCAACCAGCTAGAAGATGCCTTAGAAATCATCTAGCTCAGTCCAAGCTGGTGAAATGGAAACTCAGAGAGAAGGAGGGGTAGGACCACTGCTAGGCATCCTCTTGCAAATTATCAATGCTACCTGTCTAGATGGGGGCAGTTCTGAGCCAGGTAGAGTCACCTGCTGAGTACAAGTGTCCCAGTCCTCAGGCCAACAGACAGAATACTTTGTATTCTAGGAAGAAGTTTGTTCCAAATCACAAAAGCAAGTTAGCATAGAACCAAGATCACCTGGACATCTTTTAGCACAAATAGGATTAGCCACACATGGAAAATAAATACTTCCTATATTCTCACTATCTTTGCAAAACAAAGCTTGTTGGTCAAAAAACCTGGATGTCACACTTTACTTTCATAGTTTTCCTTGTGGCCCCTTTCATAATGCAAAGGGGATTGATCAAAAACTTGCCACGGGTGGCGATTTCCTGGAGACATTTTACACATAGCTGGTGGCTCAGAAAAAAAAAAAAAAAAAAAAAAAAAACCTGCAAAGAAGCTAATGGGTTCTGGTATCTGGAGAAAGGGAATCTAATCATCCAGTTCAGAATCAGTGCTTAAAGATGCAAGTTCAAATCCCAAAGGATGTTTTGTTCTGAAATTGTAAAAAGCTAGCATGTGCAGTTATTATGTGAAAACAGAGTCACATTTCAAAGAAACCCATTCAACTTCCCATCACTATAGTATTCCATAAGACTTCTGTGATGAAAAACATATATGGCAACTTCAAGTTGGAATTAGAATAGTTATTGCAATCTGCAGCTTAGGCAACAGAATGGGCCAAAACTTCCAGTTAACACTTCATTCATTCCCTTTATTCTGTCATCAACCTTATTACTCTCATCCCATTTTCACACCCTGAACTTTCCTATCCATGGAACCTCAGTGAGTTCTGCCACTAGATGACATTGGAAGGGCTTCTTCCCCTTCCTTATGCCATTGACATGTCTAATCTTTAGGTCAAGGGTCAACATACTTTTTCTCTAAAGGGTCGGACAGTACATTTGGGTCTCCATCATTGTAGCACACAAGCAGCCCCAGACTATAGATAAATTCATGGTGTACCTGTGTTCTGATAAAACTTTATTACTAAAGATGGGTGGTTGATGACCACCTAAAAACAGGTGGTAGGCTAGATTTGGTTCCTTGGTCACAGTTATGCTGACTCTTGCTCTAAGTGGTGCTGGGCATGTGTGGGCAGAATCTGAGCCTAGTTTACAGACACAAGCTGAGAAAGCCACCATTAGGTAATGCTCCCAGAAAAACAGAAATTAGGCTGGGCATGATGACAGACACCTGTAATGCCAGTGGCTAAGGAGACTGAGGAAGGAGGATCGAAAGTTCAAAGCCAGCCTTAGCAATTTAGTGAGGCCCTAAGCAAATGAGCAAGATCCTTTCTCAAAATAAAAAATAAAAAGGGCTGGGAATGTAACTCAGTGATGCTTAATTGAATGTGGATTCAATCCCTGGTACTAAAAAAGAAAAGAAAAGAATAGAAATCAGGAGCCAAGATGGCAACGGTGGGAAGTCTTTCCTCTGATCATCCCTCCTTTGTCAGGAAGTTTGGAAGAGGATTACATGAGAAGATTGGTATCATGTTGTAAGAGGAGGGACTTATCCGGACATGAATGCTTCTTTCTGAGATACACCTCCAATGCTAGCTTCCATGACATTTGTCCAAGCATCAGGACATTAATGGATTGATAAAAGATTCTGCTGCTCAGGCTGATCTCCACATTTTCACAGGATACTAAATGGGAGACCACCAAAACAAGGGTCTTAATAACAGTGGTACATTTAAGAATTCATGTTCTGTTAATCTGCTTTGGAAACTATAATGTGCTAAATAAATGCAAGGCAACATTGTGGATTTTACCTGGCTGGCATTGCAGGTGCCTGATAAAGTACTATTAATAAAAAAAAAAAAAAAAAATCACGTGGTGGAGTCAATTTAGGCAATTACATGAAATTATAGCTGAATAAACAAAAAAAAAAAATTGAGTTGGATTCCTCAGGGGCCCATGATCAGGAAGGCATTACATGGGTTAGATGCT
This sequence comes from Sciurus vulgaris, assembly GCF_902686455.1. Lineage (NCBI taxonomy): Eukaryota > Metazoa > Chordata > Mammalia > Rodentia > Sciuridae > Sciurus > Sciurus vulgaris. The sequence goes on from NC_136470.1 coordinate 119,597,632, forward strand.
TTATCCTTTTCTGGGAGACAGAGCCTCCTCTTCCTCCCTGCCCAAACATGTTCTGTTTCCCAGATTAGACTGTGATTCTCCAGTGTCATGAAGGCGTTTTGTACTTCTCAGTATTATTATACTGATCTCAGTACTATTATACAGTATCCGGGCAGTTTAAACTAATATATAAATGCTAACATTTGAGAACAATTAATTACTCCATGCCAGGCACTATTCAAATAAGTTAAAGTCCTTCCCATTTAATGATCTTACAACAACCTATGAGCTGCGAACTATTTTTATGATCCCCCCACTGACAAATAATGGCACTTATACACGAGAGGTTGGATAACTTGTCCCATTTCATGCAGCTTCACGCAGCAGTGCCCAGGTTTGAACCCAGGAATCACAGCTCCAGAGCCTGCGCTGTTAAACTCTTCGTAACACTGCTTCCAATAAGGCTACCAAGATAGGGGATCAGTGCAGGTTTGGGGTTGATGCCAGCAATGACCCAGAGAGGTAGGAAATGAAGAACAAGATCTGAGCCGAAGCTGAGCCAGCTTTTGCCTGGTTTTAGTTGCCAGTCACACTGTACCACGCTCTCCTGAGGTGGTGAATATTAAACTAAGGGGAAGATGGGCTCTCAGAGTGCTATTGGAGGAGCCATAAAAACACAAAAGACATGTCTGCAGCCCTGTAAAGAAAGCCCCTTCTTCAATTTCCTCGGACTGGTAGACCCTGGAAAGATGCCTACAGCTGGGAAAGGTGCATCTTCTCAGAGCAAGTGGCCCCAAGGCTGGCCCCCTTTTCCCCAGCCCCATCACCTCTATCTGTCCTTTTCTCCAAGATCCTGTCTGGAAAGTGCAGAGATCAAGCCTCCTGAATTTCCTACTGACTGGGGTGAGGTTGAGGAATAACTGAGGAGAAGGAGGAAGAGACACTATCGAACTTGGACTAGAAATTATGACTGTGTTCATTAGATCACTTGATTTTTCCTTCACCAATAACCAGATTCTTTTCATTTTTTTCTTTGTCTTAAAATGCTTGTGATTAAAAAAAAGTTTTTAATTCATAAACTATTTTAATCTCTTTTTTTTTTCTTTTCTAACATTGACATTTGAAAGTAGGCAAAGTAGTTTCATTATAGTTTTAACTGCATTCCACTTTATAAGGATAGGATCATACTTGTATTGTCTTTTCATATATTGTGTTCTTGGCTTCTGTCATTCATAAAGCAATCATTTAATAGATTTTGAGCAATTGGATAATGTCTGTCTTCTTCTTCTCTACCTCCAGAGTCATTGTGTCACTTTACAGAATGTAATGTGCAACAAGTCTGACTTTAACCAAGAATATTTTAATAAAAGCTCTCGGTATTCTTGAAACAATTTTATCCCCTATTTAAAAAAATCCTTCATAATTCTGTTGTTACTCCTGATGAAATATGTAACAACACTGTTTGATTTACTCTGCTTATTAAATATTTAATTTGTTTATCATTGCCTTCTTTGTCTAACATGTTTTCATAATAGGGTGCAAAGATTTCCTACATCTAAGTCAGGGGAGTCAGAATATGTGTTCAGATCTTGTTTTATCTTTAATCTGCTACATCACTTTGGCTCAAATCATCTCACACATTTGGGCTGGGATTTCCCTTACTTATAAGATACAAAGCTGAATAAAATTATTTCAAAACTGCCATTTGGCAAAACCATTCGAGAATAGCTTCCAGTGAGGCTTATATTTGCCCTTCCTTCTACAAGGCAACACTTTCAACCAGGTTTCACCTGATAAAGGAAGGGTAGGAAAGTTCAGATGGGCCCCAGAAATCACCTGATGTTTTCAGAAGGAAAATGAATTCTTTTTTCAATTCCCTAGACACACATACCACGCCCAATATACATATCATGTGTGATATGTTGGAATGTGAACTTTTCAATAATCAATCACAATGTAGCCATGAGAACGTTTATATCCTAAGCAGCCAGCAAATATTTGATAAAGGGATTATTTCCTTTACTTAAGGGCAAAAATCAAAAGGTCATGAGCAGAGGGGACTTTAACTCCCCTATATCTCCCAAGCCCTGCTGCCGAGAGGGCTAAGCTGTCTGAAGGATCAGATGGAACAATCACAGGGAAATGCCAGCCTCAGAGGGAATAAACTTAGCATCTTCAACTTCCACAGCACAGAGTCTCAGCCAGATTTTGTGCAAGTCACTTTCAGAAAAGACCCAGACATGAAGCTAGGACCCGGGTGCATCCGGCACTGGATACTGTTTTCCGTGACTACACCATGTTGCATATTTTCATTACATCTCCAGGGGCAGTCTTCACTATCACAAGGGATTTGTACATTGGCTGTATACGTTTGACTCAGTTTGAGCAAAAATTCATTTTACAATGATACTTATAGCTGTCAATTTAACTTTCTTCCCACAGCATTTCCTTGGGTTATCAAGTATGCCACAATGACTCTGACTATACACAGAGGCACACACAATATGAAATACTGTCTCATCTATGGGCTTATTGATCTGTTATGTTACTAAGAAGATATTCCTTCATGGATTAGGATGTTGAAACAATATAATTCCAATTGGTTTCAGTTTATACTATATATCTACTATGAAAACATCAAGAATGCAGGTTAAATGTATATATCAATGAATCAGAAAAGCAGGATAATTTTCTCTTATGGACAACATAAAAGAAAAAACAATCCCAAAGATCTTTTCAATTCTAAACTGCTACAATAAAAAAAAAAATAAGAGAGAGAGAGAGAGAGAGAGAGAGCTATGGATGTGGCTCAGTGGTAGAGCACTTGCCTAGCATGTGTGAGGCACTGGGTTCCATCCCTTGCACTGGGGAGAAAAATCCCACCAAACAACAACTCAAAGGAAAACAAATATCCAATGATACGCCAGGCATGGATCAGCCAAACTAGAAATTCCAGCCCAAATCCTTGATTTCCAGGCTCCCTGAGATCTCTATTTTGCCAGACAATTCACTTTGTGTGCTTTGGCTCATCCAAGATCTGACAAAAACGAAAGGGTGGAATTTCAACCACCAAAGTAGGAACTCTGTTTCAATGTTCTCTCTGCAACACAGCCTTCTACTGCAGGCAGCTCTTTACCCGCAGCATGAAGTGACCAACGTACGGATCCACATAGGGTCTGAGATGAACTAGTTGAGTCCCCTGAGCCCATCACCAGCTGGAGAGAAACAGCACTTGAGGGAAACTAGAGAAGAGATGGCAATGCCCAGAAGTGGTGGAAAAGTCAAAGGAGCCCTCAGAGACAAAAATACTTCTCCTTGGAGAATGAAGATGACAAAAATAAAGACCATTGCCACTGAGCTTTCATTTACATCAGTTCCCTTTGTCGGGCTGGAATTTTCTTTCTACTTTCAATATTAACATCCTATTTGGAAAGCATTTCCTCTTTAGAAGACTTTCCCAAAACTCATACACCCTACACACACACACACACACACACACACACACAATTTGCTCCATTCTTGAAACACAAAAGGTTCCTCATTCCACTTACCTGGTAAGAATGCCCATCCTGTCTTATATCACCTCACATTCTTGTTTTGTGGTATCGTGTAACTATTACCCTATTATTTAGCTTTTTACCTACTTGTACCATGATCCCTAGATATAATAGTTACCTTCCTGAGACTGAAATCCATCATTATTTTAGCTTTCTTCTCTAAATAGCACATGGTAGGTGTTTGACATATGCCAGTTGACTACACGATTAAGGAGGACAAGAAAGGGAAAAGGATTTGGAGAAGGTAACAGGGCAGAAATGTTTCTGAGAAGCATGAAGAGAGATGTGTTGTGAAAGAAAATGTCACGCAAGCTAAGAACAAACAGTAGCTGGTAGGCAACTGAGAATAAGCCTGTTAAGTAAAGGGTGGAGGTAAGGAAAGAAAAAATGGATGAAGGGAGAGGAAGAGGAGATGAAAAGAAATGATAAAAGGGAAGAAAGTGAGAAAGGAAAGGACAGAAGAAGAGAGGGAAGGAGAAGAGAATTAAAGAAATGAAAGTAAAGAGAGAAAAAAGGCAAAAGGAAAGATGAAAGGAAGAGGATTTTTAAAAGGAAGAAAGGAAGGAATGGAGGACAAGTCTTACCCTTGCACTTCTGGATCTTCCATTTTTGTACTTGTTCTTTTTTCTATTTCCAAAATAGCTGTTGGTACTTTACAGGGAACTTAGCACAGCACCCAGTTCCAAGCTCACCGATGCACCTGCATAAAGCTCTGTGTGAATCACTTCCAATATTGATTTGGAGCTTCACTGGGCAGCACCCACCATCTCCTGTGAGGACAGAGCCACAGAGCTGGAAAGTCAGCCCCAGGAAAGCTACACTTCATGGCCCGGGCTGTGGAGCCCTGGAGAAGGCTTGGGCACCACTGGCCCTCCACCAGGAGTTGCAGAGGGAGATCTTCTACTTTTATTAGTCCCAAAGCATCACATGACGTGCCCAGTCCACTATCTTCCTGGGCAGCCCATCAGGGAAGCAGGGCTCAGAGGCTCCCTGGGGCACGGGTTGGGGGACTGCCTTTGAGGAAACTCACTGGTACACAGCCATGGCTCCCTCACCACCAGCACCTGCTGGCACTGCCCTCACTCCTTCTCTACCCAATCCAAGGACCCAGACACTGTACAGAGTGCCCCAGACAACATAAGATGGTTGGATGCCCAAAGGTTGGCAAGTGCACAGCTATTTGTGGTAAGTAAAAAACTCCAGACTGTTCCAGGCTTCCCCAAATGTCCCCAGCTCTACGGTTCCCTTTTCCCTTTAACAGAAATGCTACAATGTTGTGCATGTTGAAGTCCATGTTTTTTTTAAAAAAGAAGTTTGTCGTGGAGAACACATCCATAAGACCATGAAGGGGCTCTTGATGGGAAAAGGAGAAGGTCTATACTTCAGGGAGGTCTGTAAACCCTTGAAACTGGATGCACACTTATGTGCCTGAGTAGATGTGTTTGATTTTCAGGTGAGAGAATCTGTAGTTTTGAGCAGATTGTCCAAGGGAATTGTGACCCAAACAGGATTTTAACAGCACCCTTCTGTGCCCTGAGGAGAAGCAAGGCAAGTTGTCAGGGGCTCATTAACCAGGCAAAGAGTGTTTTCTTAGTTTGGCAAAGACAATTCAATTTCTTAAAAATGCATTTTCTAGAATTAACCTATTTTTGCCAAAATGACAACCAAATGTTAAAGTAGGGATTTTCTTCCCCTGCCACTTTTCATCTTAGAGGCGAAGTCATCTTTGTGTCTGTCTGGCTGTCCATGCCCAGCAGCTGTGCAGCCTGCATCTGCTAGAAAAGGCGATTTAAGCCTGTGACACTTCATTAAGCGTACTCCCAGCACCATTGCGGCTCTCTAAATTAAAGTAAACCAATTCCAAACGGGCCAGCCTTGGAAACACTACCACTTCTAAACATCCAGATGCACTCTACAGAAACAAAATGAGCAGTTGTATAAGAAGTTGTGGTCTTAATACACCACATTGTCGCCATGAAACATAAAATATCACTGGATGAATAGCCAGAAATATCTGTGAAATATTTAAGTAAGCCCCAATACACACCACTGGGACATGAAGAGTGATTTCATTGCTGCAGAATAAAATGAAGCCCAGAAAAATCAGGGCGATACACTTGAGCAAGCACCGAAACACGAAATAATGGGAAAATCTGCTTTATCACTTTATTTTTAAAAAGCAGTTTGCAGACTCTGCAGCTGTTAATCACTGTTCACATATGGCATGACTGTCACCTTTATGAATCATGTTTTATCTTGAAAAGATTTTCCTTTATTACCTTTCCTTTTGCACATCGCTGAGGAGTTGTGAAACAAGAAAATAGGAAAGGCTCTGTGGTTCATGATGCTGGGATCAACATTCACAAATAAAGCCAGAAAGAAAGGGGGTTACTGTTTTAAATTACGTCCGGTTTTGTGAGACCAAATATGAGCATCTTCATTTCCAAGCCGCAAAAGTGGTCCTCTCTCTCACAAAAAGGAACTTTGACTCTAGGATTTCATCCTGATTGCATATACAATGCCCTTTCTGCCCTTTATGATGAACAGCAGAAGTAGTCAAATAACTCTTGCTTTAGATAAAAATTTAAATACCTTTGATTCAAAGAAATAGGTTTGATATGGCATCTGTCTGTGATATGATACACCTGAAAAATAAATTTGATGAATGAAGATGTACATTAGGAGATATAGCTGTACACCTATATATATACCTATCTATCTATAATATAGTTACACTGATGCCACTTTTCTGAACTGTGACACTATCCTAACTTATGCAACTGATGAACTGACTATAAAAGCAATCCCTCTGCCTCTAGTTCCATGATGAAGATTTTCAGAAGTTCTAATAAGAATCAGGAGCCCTGAGAAACAAAAACCCCGGAAAGACACAATGGCTATGCCTTCAGCCGGGAGAACCAGGTGAGGTCTGTTCATACAACATGCCTTTGTCGTCTGTCTGTCTGTGCCCACCAGCCCTGTACATCTGTTGGGAAAGGCCATTTCAGCTTGTGACACTTCATTAAGCACATTCCCAGCACTGCCGGGGCTCTCAAAACTAAAGTAAACCAACTGCAAATTGGAGCTTAAAGGTACCGGAGTCAGAATACGGCACAAACTGCCCTCCGCCAGTGTCAGCCCCATCCTGTCCCTTCTACCCTTCTCTTTACAAGTAGGAAAGAGTGGCCTGGGTCCTGCACGTGCAAACGGAGAGCTTATGAGTGGACTTGCACTCGCCTCAGCCCAGGGCTCCACACAGCCAGCCTGCCATTCATCCTGACACAGTAAGTCACTTACCATGCGTGGGAGGCAGGCAGGGCTGCTCCGTCTAACCCCCAGTGCTCCGGAGCCTGGAGTGCCTAGGAGGAAATCTTGGGTACACTGGGATTCTGATGTAGAGGCTGGGGCTCTGTTTGCATCTCAGCACAGCCAGGGTGTCTCCCTCCCAAATGTCTGAATTAATAAATGATAACCCATGGTCAAATCTGTGTTGCTGAGCAGATGGAAACCCTGGCTGTCTCCTCAGGAAGAAGGGGCCGTGGGAACTCTGCTTCCTAAAGAGTGCAGAGCATATGCTTGGGATCAGGAATCGGCTACCCAAATCTCACTGCAGAATGAGAGTCTTTCTCCCAGGATGACATGTCTCATTTCCACCCCCAAAGGGGTGGAGGACAATAAAACCAGGTGATCATCATCTCTTCTGACCCCTTTTGTCCCCCCAAAATAATCAATTTATAGCTCTCCTCCTCTGTGTAATTTTGGAAACTAGTGGAAGTGTGAATTCCACCTAAGATTTTGGAATGTGAGTGAAGAGACCTTAGGCACTTGGGGTAGGGGATTATAGGGTGCTGTTAACCCAAGTTCTGTACATTTGTGAAGTGCCCAAGATTGTACTCACACACTTGAAAACAATGTAGAGTTGCTGAACACAAACAACAAATGTGTTTTTCAACTCCATCTCCATAAACCAACTCAGAACAAGCATCAAACATAATTTTGATGCACTCAATTCTTAAATCCTCTTGTTTGTCTCCAGGTAAGATATTCAATAGCACTGTGGCAGCAGATGGTCAAGATTTTTGCATCTGCCTAATAATTCCATCTGATACTTAATAAATTTGACGGATGGTACTCAAGAGACTGTGACTGTAACTTTGGTACATTGGAGCATAGAGGCACCTAGGGTATTTCTGTTTGCCTCACCTCCTCTCTCCCTAATAGTGTAAGATGAGTCATGTAAGAAGAGTCTTTAGAGATTAAATAAGAACCCTTGGTTTAAAAATGAAGAAAATGAACTTATACCACAAATCATTCAACTAGAAATATACATTCATACCCCAATCACCTACTGTGTGCATGATCTTCACAATGCATAGCAACAGATCTATCACTTAGCTATTCAGTCTGTATTTCAGAATAATATCCCCTTAGATAGTTTGAAAACTATTTATTTTTTCCTACATTGAGGAAATAGGCCCCAAGGACAAGGCTTGGAAAAGAGAGATAGCTGGGCCTTGCAGGCCATTTGATTTCTGTTGCAACTATTCAGTTCCACCACTGTAGTATGAAAGAAGCTGCATGCAATAACAGGCATAACTGTGTTCCAATAAAACTTTATTTACAAAAACAAACAAAAACTTCCTCTGTATTGTAGAAGCTAGAATTCGTCTATGAGCTGTGTAGTTCATCCCTGCCCTGATGGATCTCATTTGACAACGACTTTTTGGGCTACTATCAAGTTTGCCTTAGTCAGATCTTATATCTTATTTAACTTCTCTTAGATTCATTAAAGTTAAGTTGTGTGTGTGTGTGTGTGTGTGTATGTGTGTGTGTGTGTGTGTTTTAAACCAAGGTACTTAAAGAATATACATTATAACCTGCTATTGGAATTACTCATAAAATGCACAGGTACAGAATGGCGATTATATAAAAAACTGTTCTTTGACCATCTAAGCAAAGAGGGCCAGAGTTTCCATCTAAGTACCAAGCACTGAGCCTCCTTAATTGAGTATTAGCTCTTCTTCCAAGCTTAGGGAAGTGACGCTCACCTATCAGGCAAATTCTCATCATCCCATTCACACAGAAAATAATTCTCATTCATTCCTGCTGGAGGCACCAAGCCTATTTCCAGACTGCTTAGCTCGATGGCAAGCCAAATTCAGAGCAGACACATAAGGTCAGGAAGCAGATGTGGTCTTTCCTGAGCCCTGAGCCTAGGTGGGAGTGGGTGGGTTAAGAACAAGGGGACCCATCTACCTTTCATGTTTGTGCTTGCTTTAGAGAAAAACAAGCATCTCAAAAGCAGTTCTAGCAATCTGCAAAGTCAACAGGGTTCATTGTTTAGAGTGAGGAAATAATTTGCTCACAAGAGCCCACCAAGTCAGAATCGTTAGAATTCTGAGTAAGAAGTTCTCAACTGAAAAACGGCACAAGCAACTCAGCCAAAAGCATTTGCAGGAGGTGTCTCGTCGTGGGACACATCACAGACTCCTGCTTGATGTGATGTGAAAAGGAAGTGTGCCGTGCCAGTACAATCACTCGGACTCAGATCTTCCTGCAAGTGTCTCTCTCCAGAAGACACAGATGCCACACAAAGACACTGCTGCCTGAGGCCAGCTGGCAAAGAGACTTCATGATGAACTTCAGTGTTTACTGAAGATGACGAATGAGCACCTAACAGAACACTTTTGGGTATTTGTTTCTCTTGTTGATAGGTTGTGCCTCTGTGTCATCAAACGGTCAGATAGACATTTTTAAAAGATGCCCAGTGAGCCAGTGATTTCAGATACTTGGTGTCGAAAAGACCATAGTCAGACGGCTGTCTCACGCCCTCTTTCCTAACTTCTCATCCAAGGACCTGGTCCACCTAAGTAACACACTGATCCTGCTGCAGCATCCCCCTTCGTTCATTTGTCTCTACAAACATGAAGGGAGATTTGAATTCACTGATCATCAGTTGAGAATCATATTGAGTCGTGTCAGCTCCGATTTGGTTGATTTTACCCAGTAAAACTTAACGACACCAATAAAGCATTCAGAGTCAGCCGGGGCAGCAATGTGTCTGAACAACCACGGGCCATTACGCACCAAAGGAAAATATCTACTAGAACTTCTCATTCCCATTAGATAATGAATAAAAATGATGGGGAAGGGCCATATTTTAGTCGTTAACCCACGATTAAACATGATTTAGCCACCGACATTACAGAAAGGCCTCCAGGGCTGTTTCTTTTACTGAAATGAAGCTGCAGAAATGACCCCTCCGCCTGCCACCTTGGGCTTCCCTTGCAGTGTCTTGCACCCCAAGGGACCCAAACGCAATGCTTGCCACAAACTTAGATGAGCTGTTATCTTTCAAAATGCTCTCGGCTAGGATTGAAGTCCATCAATGAATAACAATCTCCACATCTGAATTTGGTCCAGGATTGACACTTTAAAGGTTGCTTTTCCTTTAAACAAACAAATAAATCTTTAAGTAATTTAAAAGGCATTTTCAAAGCAGATCAGCCTTTCCTTGAGGAGGTCACCATCAGCAGAAAATACAGGCTAAGTTTTAAAAGAGGCCCTCGCATTTCAAATATAAATGTGTAGGAGGAGATGAAAAGTTTCTCATCTTTCATGGTTACAAAAGTCTTCAAAACAAATTAAGGTTCAGAGCCTAGGAAAGATATTATAATTTATAGTGTGGTTTACGATAGCCATTTTCAAAGGGCAAATGGTTTTAATTGCTAATACAGCAAATATCAATAGATTAACACAAACAAAAGATCTTTGGGGTCTTCGATAATTTTTCAGAATGGAAAAGAGCCCTAAAACCAAAAACCTCAAGGGCTTTTGTTTTAGTGGAAGGGATGAACATGATTTTTAAGTTTGTTTTGTCTTCTCTCCCATTTGCTGTGTAACCATAGCCAAGTGACTCAGCTTCTCTGATCTTCCATTTTCTGTGGACCAGACTAATCACCCTTGTAATTATTTGCTTATACAAGGTTTCCCTTCTAAAATAGAATAGCCAGAAGGTCAAAATTATGGCAGACTTATTCATTCCATGTACCCAGCACCTAGCATAGCATATTCCATGTTATATGATAGGGTCTCAATAACAATAGGGAACTGATTGACAGAGTGATTGTGAGAATAAAATAGGATATGTGTCAAGTGGCCAGTAAGGTATCTGGCCCATGGTAAATGTCATAGGTACTCAGTAAATGTCAGATCCCTTTCTTTACCACAAATGTTGCTCTCAGTTGAGCCATACAGGAGAGAAAATGCACATTTGCTCTAAAGCAAGTAAATATTTAAGACTTTGACCCTCAAAGTGTTGTCTCCAAACCAGCAGCATCAGCACCACCTGGGAAATGGTTAAAAATACAAATCATTCAGCCAGGTGCAGTATGCGTGCCTGTTATCCCAGCAGCTTTGGAGGCTGAGGCAGGAGGATTCCTAGTTCAAAGTCAGCCTCAGCAAAAGCAAGGCACTAAGTAATTCCATGAGACCCTGTCTCTAAATAAAAACAAATTAGGGCTGGGGATATGGCCCAGTGGTTCAATCACCGGTGCCCCAAAAAGAGAAAATACAAATCATTTGATTGCTAGCCCCCAGAGTTAGAAACTCCAAAGACAGGACTCATTACTGTGTTTTAATAAGCCCTCCAGATTCATCCTAAGGTGTGAGAAACACTGCTTGAAGATAAGCATGGGGTTTCCAACTCCCTAATAAAGAAGAGAGTATTTTATGGTAGTTACATTTTGAACTTCCATAGCAGAGAGAATGCCCAATATGTTGTCTATTGCTGATGGCTTAAGATCCTTTTTGGACAAATGTAGGAGATACTTAAACACAATAAGTATCTGTTGCTGGTCTTGCAGAGTGGAGTGATTGATTTTATATTCAGGCTACATGCCCAAGGCCAGTGCTAAACATACCTTGCATTTGAAATATAATGAAAACCAGCAGGAACAGAGGAAGTGTTATCTTAGAGAAAGCTCAGCATAACCCTTGAGTCATCTTTTGTGGCTAGGAATAGGAACAGAGAGAGGGGTGAGCAGAGAGGGAGAAGGAAGGTAAATGGTTGCTTTTGAATCTATGAAAAGTATCCACTCTGTTGGTGAGTTCTACCAGAGTTTCATAAATACACCCTAACTTCTATAACTCCCCTGCAATGCAGCAAACTAGTACCACTGGAGTAATTAATTACTCAAGACTCTAACCTTTGAAAGATGCTGCCAGCCAATAATAGTTGAAAATTAAATAATTTCCATATGCCAGCAAGCTTCACAGATATCCTGGGCATAAACAATAGCATTATTCTCATTTTATATTTGCGGAAACTGAGCTTCAACAGGTTAGACAGAACTGGAATGTGTGACTCAAAATTTATGCCCCTCACTGATAAAATGATCCTACCTGGCTATGTATAACACAGTGCACAGTCTTACAAATATAATGGAGTGCATTTGAGGTGAGGGCTATGATTCAAAGTTACATAGTAATACACATGCATAGTCAAAATAATCTTTGGAAAAAGTCCCATACACTGTTCATCAAGCACAATATTCCACAGACACAACTGTGCATAGTAATAGATAATTCCACACATTTATTTAGATCATATCATATAGAGCCAATAGTCAAAATAAGAGTATTTTTAACAAATGAGAGGGGCCATGGAGCAGATTTTAAGTTAAATACATATTTGGCCTAGACACAGAATATTTACTGAGAGCATAGATGTGCACACAGGGTGACAGGGATGTATAGCTGGTCCTACACAGGCATAGGCTGAACCAACTGCAGATTGAAGATGTTTTTCTAAAGCTGTGTTTGTACTTAATGTGAGGAGACTCTTTCATCATTATTCCTCAAATAATGCAATAATTGGGTATAGCATTTCCATTGTATTAGGTATTATAAGTAATCTAGAGATGATATAAAGTATACAGGAGGATGTGTATAGGAAATAGGCAAATACTACACCATTTTATTTAAGGGACCAAGCATCCAGAAATGTTAGTACCCATCGGGGTCCTGGATACTGGGTGGATGACTATTCTATGTACCAGAGGGTTCCAGATCCTCTGGAGTCATATCAAGAAGCCATATGGTATAGCTGGTATAGCTGCTACCAGGAAGAGCTTGTGCTAGGAGAGTAGGCACATCAGTGCAACAAAGCCCATGATGCAAGGGCTAAGCATAGTCATGAGAGGACGTGAAAAAAGGAAGGAACTTCAACTTCAGAGTTCTTCGATTGTGGTGTCTTGGGATTATGGAGGGAGCACCCTAGATTTGGTTTCTTCTCCTTCCCACTTGCCAATGCTTTGACACTAAACAAATCAATTAATAAAACAAAACTAATCATATTTAACCCATAGAATATGTACATTTAATGACTGCACAGGAGTTGCTTTGAATAATTTCATTTGTAATGTAAGTGGTGTAAAACAATTTAAAAGTACATTTTAAAGTACAATATCAGGAAGAGCAGACAGCAGGAATGGAAAGCAAGAAAAAACAAGATGTCCTTGAGATGGTCAGGTCCCTTCTACTTCATGTAGTACTTTCTCCATTTTTATGAATGAGCAAATAAGGTACAAAGAGGTTAGATAATTTACCCCAAATCAAACAGCTGTTGAGTGACAGAGTCAGGGTTCAAACCAAGGCTGTTTACTTTCAAAGCTAATCCACTACCATAATAAAATGCCACAAATATTTGTCTTTTCAAACTGCATGGCGACCAGTGATTTTTTGGGGGGGGGGGGGGGCATTTCCTGAATAAGAATGAAAAAGAAAGAAACAGCCTGGTTTATTCAGTTCACCAAAATTTTTTGAGGAAATATTGGTGCCTGGCACTGGTTTGGGTTCAGCTCTGAATAAGATAAAGAGGGTCCTGGCCTCATACCACAGATGTAGGAAAGGAGAGATGGGTGGGGCATGAGCCAGAGGTACCCAGGACCAGGGGTGAGGAAGCCTCTACCTTTGCTGTCACTCTACCAGCACGGATGAGTCACCCCTATCTTCTCAGGTGGAAAGGGGGAGGGAGCATGCCTAATTTTATGGGACTGCCCAGCTCACACATTATCTGATTCCATACAAATCCCATCTCTTGAAAATCAAACCAGGTCAAGAGTTAGTACGAGTGCTATTAACTGTCCCCAAAATCAACTATTTCCACCCTTTTCCTTTTATCATCCCTTTTCTCCAGTAGGATTCACCATCAATAAAGTCACAGAATTTAAGGGGCACCAAGGAAAAGAAGTTCAACCACAGCTCCTCAGGAGCTCTGCAGCCTACCTGGCCAGACAACATTAACATACTTGGTCCCAGGTGTCAATTCTTGGTTTTACATCAACATAAAATCTCCTCGCTTTTTCCATTTTGAACTGGGATTTGGGGCTCTAGGTTACCTGGTGAGTCAACTTCACAAAAGATAACAAAGACATCAAATCAGGCATCCTGCACCCCAGTGCCTGCTAACAAGCTAAAAGATTTTTTTATGTGTCATGTTAATAATAATGATTAAAAAAATAATAATGATAAAACATGGTTTTTGCAATCCACTGCCCTTATTCTTTTTCATTTTCATTGATTTTGCATTAAATATACCTTTCAATATTTTAAAAATAGAATTCTAATTTGTTTCAGGCCCACCATTGAATGATCAGAATTCTTGGTGGTTGTGATTGTATTTCTATTACATTTCCTTCAAAATCATTTTCTTGTATAAATGCATTAAGCCAATTAGGCCTTTATTTTATTATGCTATTGATGAAATTAATACCCTTGGGACAATGGTACAAGTTGATTCAGATTTAAGAATCTCTATTAACAATGTTAAATGTATATTTAAATAAACCAAAATGCCTGCTGAATGAGATTCTACCACTCCCCCTTCCTCACCCTTGGAATTGCCCTCCACGGACCTGGTTCCTGGAAACAGGAAATGAAGAAACCCCTGATGTAACAGGATTTGTAAAAGGACCATTTTCCAGGTTCTTTGAGACAAAAGGAACTGGCTCCTGTTATCTCTTCCCGGAATCATTTGTTCATCTCTCTCTTTACACTTCCACCTTGGATTTTAAAGTTTCTTCTTATGTCACCAACTGTTCCTTAAGCCTGTGACATCAGGCTGTAAGAACTTCACACTTACCCCCAGTGCCAAGCATATCTTTGGGCAGAAAACTGTGGCCCATTATTATTCAATAGATGAATGAATGAGACCTTTCTGCTGAAGGAGAGGGTGTGGGAATGAGGGAGAGGCTCTGAGAAAAAGGAAAGGCTGAAGTTTTGGGAGAATTTGTTTGCAAGAGAATGGGCACAGGAACCAGCATTTGCTTGTCTGCTAACATGACGGACACTTTAAACACTCCATGGTCATAACCATCACCAGCCCCATTTCCACACAAAGACCTATAGCTTAAAAACTGTATGACTAAGATTCAAACCAGGTATTTCTGCATTCTGAGCTCTTCCTCTGAAATCAGTATAAAGAAAGAAAAGAGCAGTCAAATTCCAAATAGATCTGTCAGTTCTGAGAGCAGGCAGGCTGTCCATCCACTGAGCAACCTAGCCAGGCACAAGAAGAGGTCCACGGACATCCATCTGGGGTTCCATCAATACCCCATTCCTGGGCACATTTTCTAGGGTTCCAGCAAGCCTCCTGGTCCCCCGGCGGTGGGCTCCATCGGTGCTCCGGCGCCCTCTAGCGACCGCCTATTCCAATGCTAACTCTTTCTCCTCTCCTAGACTCACCAGCTCTTGAGGCTTGCCTGCCTTGTGCCCGTCCAGCCTGCTTCTACTCCTCCTCTTCTTCAAGAAGCAATGAGCTGCCCCACAGAGGTTGGGATCTTTTGGATAAGGACGGTCTTTTGATCAATTAACCTTAAACCTGAGAGGGTTAAACGGAAATTCTGTATTCCCCCCAGTCCAATGTTTCCAAGGAGAAATTTCACTAATTTTCTAAGTAATGAAGAAAAATAAAGTGAGGTAACTTTTGTGTTATGAACCAGAGATTATAAAATAGCAACTTTTGAGGAAGTCTTTTCTTTTTCAAATGGACCTTTAATTTAAAAGAGAGTAAAGGATTCCCCCTGTGGATTCTTGGGACCGTAAACACTTATAAAATCTCTTTGTTTACTTTATTGACTTAGTTGTGACATTTAAAATAGAAAGCTAAGATTGTGCATGGGAAATTCTTCACGGAACAAGCACACTAACAGAAATGGCTGCAGACAATGAGTTTGTACAAATTTAATCACATCTATTGGATAAATATTGTACTGGCTCCAGGAGAGAGAATGTAATAATCCCCAATGCTGCTATTCCAAACATTCCAGGGGAGGTGGGAGTCCCCTCTCCTGCCCCAGTCATTTCCAACTCGCACTCCATAAAGAAGATCAGAACACATGGCGCCACCACAGAAATTATCTCCAGGGAACCTGAGTCTCTTTAGGAAAGAGTCATCCACAGGGTTGTTGAATAAGTCTCCTGATCTTGAACAAGTCACTTCTCTGAGTCTCAGTTTCCACATCAGTCAGATTAAACAGCTAGAGTCAATGGACTACCCTCAAGCTCTGGCCCAGTTCTGCAAGTCATAGATCCAAGGTGATGAAGTTGCTACTCACTGTTTAGAAATGAGTCCCACCAAAGATCTGCTTCAATGGGGCCACCCATCCCTGTGTACTAAAATCACAGGGCCAGAATCGACCTTCCCTAGGAAGACCTCATTGTCTTCAAGACCTGCCCTCGGTCCTTCAATATTTACTGAGGTAAAAGCTAGTGGCTCTGAAGAGGCTTTCAAAGAATACAGCAGACAAATAAAGGACATCTCAGGATTTGCCAATTCAGGGAAAATACATACACTATACATACATATTTAGTAGTTCATAGAAAAAACAGAAAGCTCCCATATAAATTAAATTTCTAGTACAGAAAAGGGTGAGAGGCACTACTATGTTTTTATTATGCAGTCACAAGTTTTAGCAGATATTGACTGGGTGAACTTAATGCTAATTGAGCCCTTACTCTAGACTATCTATTTCAAATAGCATCGAAAAGACAGTGCATCTTATTTGACACATTTATTGAGCTTGATTTTGAACTTAGGGTGGACCTCCACATAAATACCTTATGCAGAGATTGAATTTATAACCCCAACCTAAATTATTTCTATAACATGCTTCCCTCAAAAAACACATTGTAGGATTTTTTAGGACATCCTAAAACGAATTAAAATCTACAATCAGTTCTTTACCATCTGTAGTAAACCAGGACAAAGGCAACTCTGTTATTAAATGCTGGAAGGTCAGTTTTAATGCACCAAAGGATGGTCTTGAACCATGTGACATTTTATTCTGAACGCATTTAAAATTTTCTGTTTTGATATTTTGAAACTGCAGCATACTGGCTACTGTTGCCAAGGAAATATGGCTTTGGGTTACTGCATGGATCCAAGGGGGGATTTGTTTGTTTTGTTTTAAAATATTAACAAGACGAAAATGGAAAAATCAAATATAGGGAACAAATTTAGTCTTTTTCCTCTTCAAAATGCCTGAAATGTAGATCTTCTTGCCACATCTCTGATTTAAGAACACAGAAGACTCACTAAGTGATTTTTCCAACTACTGTAGAGATGAATACCCGCTTAGTCAGGTGGATATCATCAGATACTCTTCTCACTCTTTGGATCCAAACCCCTCTGAAAGTGTGGGGCACGGATTACACATAACATTGACTGTTGGTTTCCAATACATTTACCTCTAAGTGGAAAAAAAAAAAAAATCTTGCTTAATGTGAGTAAAGGTGGCCCTAATGGTCAGAAAATTTGCAAAACGAAGATAGAGGAAGACATGGTGTAAGCCCTATGGATACATTCAGTTGAGTTCCAGAAGATTGTAATGCAAATGGGAATAGATTCCACCATTAACTCATTTTCCCCTCAGTGATCATTATTTATAAATCAGATAATCTTTAAGTTTTCAGTCATGATAATGGACTCAAAACAATCCAGTGATGAGAAGAATCAAAGTTCTCTTCTATTTTTTGAATTGTTATATAAAACTTCTCTGGAATCAGAAAACACCTTTGCTTCCTAGTAACTAAAATGAGGTACTTTGAATCAAAAATCCACATGCAGATCAAGAAATACTTTACAAGACACCTTTTAATTAAAACCTCTAAAAGCAGAATCCCCCTAAGACAAACTGATAATTCAAACAAAATGTCACGTCCCTACTACACACCTGGAGATAAACAGGAAGTCTTTTCATTTCTTTTTGCAATTAAGAAACAACTCACAAACCTCAGAGCAACTGTTCTTAAATAAATATTTGGAACTTCCAGTAAGGTGGTTATTTCATGCTGGGAAACTCATTGCATCCCTCTGTGCCTGTTCCCACTAATGTACGCTAGGCATGTGTCTGGAGAACAAAACCAACGTTGACCACTCATAGGAAAAGCCCAGGTTTGACAACACATGAGTAGACCTTTGATTTCATTATAAGCAAGTTTTTCTCATGCAACCACTGAAAACAGTCCAGGATTCAACATCCACTCCTGCTATGGACCAATATATTCTTTTATGTAACGCTCACGGGGAATCACCTACTTCTGACGTGCTTTCAATTTGAACATGCGAAACCATCAGAATCTTTCAATCAGAGATAAATGAGGAAATTTTGGCCTTTACTGGGATGTACTATTAACACAGGTATCCTGGCTATATTTCCCAACCCTCCCTCTATTTTTATCCACTTCTCTGCATGTGAGAACCTTTGACCAACTCTGAGCTTAGAGCTCTCATCTGCTAGATCAACTTTGTCAGGCTCTTTAAAAATGGGCAGGCAAATCTAATGAGTTCAACCCAGAAGCAGCAGCTCACTAAAGGAAATGAAAACATCAGAAGTCATCTAATCAGAGCCAAAGACAACGTGAGCTCTGCCTTATCCCCTGGTTAATAAAAAGAAATGGAACCTTTCTAAACTTGAAGGGCATCAAATAAAAAAGATGTTTCTTGCCTCTGACTTATGGGTGGATATATAACAATTTGAACAGTGAATATTAACTACAAAACATTGTCATGGATTCAAAACACCTATATCTTAGGAAAGTTTGGGGGCTTTTTACTATTTGTTTTGATGCAAAGAAAAAAGCACAAACACCTTTGAGAACAGAGGTAGTTAAGGTAGTAGAGGGTATGAGTAGGGAGAAAAGAATACTTCATTAGAAGCTAAGGTAGTATTGGTTGTTGTTGTTTAAGGGCAGGGTTTAGTCTCAGTTAAAGTACAGTTGAGTGCCTTTATAGCTCAAAATGCTGTTCAGGAAACAGAAAAACAAGTGGGACAAGAGAAAGGAGAACAGTGCTTTAAAAATCTCTGCAAAGCAGTAAGAGGATGAAAGTTAGTTTTATACAGTTTCGAACACAAAGTGCAAAGGTGCTGAGACATCTCCTCCAAAAAGCACTGAACTTCTAAGGGACCGGTAGGTTAGTTGTGCGTGGGGGTGATCAGAGACTCTCAGATACTTCTCTTGCAAAGTTTTCCTGGGTACACTCTCCCACCCTGCCCGCCCCTACTCTACTGGTCCTTCATGCCTCTGCTGCCTGAACCCCCACATTGAGTCCTTCACAAGTTTGGGGTACAGGGATCATCTCTGCAGCCTGATTTTTTTTTTTTTTTTTTTTTTTCCCTTGGCTTTTTGGTTTTGTTTTTCTTGGAGCCTGGCAAGTTCAGGGACTAGAAGCCAGTCCTGCAAGACCACCCACGGCGGTGAATCTGGAGGGCAGAATGAACACTGGCGTCTTAAAGCCCACTTATTTTAAGAGAAAGGAGGCGTTCATTGTTTAGAGTACCCCTGAGGATTCAGCCTGCTCCCCACCCGAAGGTAATCAACACTCACTTGATTTGGCGTGAGCCACCTCCTAATCATCTCCCCCAGATTCAGTCCTGACAATCCTTGGTCGTCTGGAACAGCGCGCGGAGCCCTGATCTGTTTAGCCAGCTGTGGTTTGGCTTCAGCGATCCTTCTAATCCCGTCCCCCTTCCCCTTTTACCCCTGGCTACTTTATTTAACAGAAGAAGGAATGCTGAGGGGCTGGACTAAATGAAGGCACTTGCCAGCCTATTGATTACTTTTAAGCCTGACAGTCCTGGATCCAATTAAATATGGGACCTCGTGGTAAGGGAATGGGGAAGGAGGTTGGGAAGCTGAATCCAAACTGCAGGTAGGTCAAGCATTAGATAGCATTACAATGTCTCACAGCTTTCTCTCTGCAACTTCAGCCAGGACTCGCTTCCCCTCCCCTTCCCTGATTTCCAAAACAGTAATCCTCCTCCCCCCCCCCCCCTTAGGACTTCCCTGACCGGATCCTGACCCAGTGCGCTGGGGTCCCTCTCCGCGGTCTTCCTTCCAGTACCACTCGCCCCACCCCAGTTGGGTGAGTTGAGTTTATATCGGAAGGCGAGACGTATAGGATGAAAGTTCCTTTGAATTAAAGACTGCTTGCAGCTGCTTCGTAAAACAACAGCAATGGTAAGCAAGCAAATCTGAGCGAAAACCAGTGCATCTCAAAAGTTGGTCTTGCTACGCAGCAACCCCAACTTTGCAATCACAGTGCCCCAAGAACATAGGAATCAAGAGTTGGCATTTACTCACCTGGGTGTGCCAACCTCGAAGAGTAGAAAGAGAATTCAGCCCGGGATGAGGTCTGTCCCGCCCCCAAGATGCAAAATCCGGCTTTGGAGTGGAGGTGGTCGGTGTAGTAGTTGTACAGTGGTTTAAGAAGGGTCAGACTTCCCTCCCCCCTTGTCCTCTGGGGCCAGTTTAGCAAGAGCGGATGGAAAAGATGCTGAGAGGAGAGTTTGGTCTCTCTGGAAACCCTGACTCCATTCTTGGTGATGGGGGCAGGGGAAGAGGGTGAAAATGTTGAGGGTAGCAGCTCAGCTCCGTTAACTCGCAGAGTAAAGAGGGAGGAACTGGGGAAAAGGGGAGGGAGCGAGGGAGGAAGGAAAGGAGGAAGGAAGGAAGGGGATGTGAGCGGGTGGCGGGGAGATGGCAGCTTCTCACTGAGATTTCCACCTTCTGACGAAACCCATGCGCCCAGCCACCCGGCGAGATACTAGTTCGGAACCTCTGCGCGAGCGCCCCCTGGGGGGTTCCGGCGGATTCAAGCAATGCCCCAGGAAAGCGACTCCGCGGCCCCGCCCTGGGCTTGGCTGGGCGCTGACCGTGGTCCTGCCGCGCCCAGAACCAGGGCTTCCTGCTCAGCTCAGCTGTCTCTGCTCCCGCCGCGCTCCTGGAAACATTTGACTCAGTTGGCCAAGTACCTGGACTCCTTTATTCCATGTAAAGCAGCAATATCGCGGGGGTGGAAGGAAAGGAATGGGAGTTACACTTTTTTTTTTTTTTTTTTTTTTTGCACACGTTCAAGGAAACTTCTTGGATGCTTAACCATCACCAAAAATGGTGAAGGTATTGCTCACCTAGTAACTTCCATGTCTACAACAGGATCTGGTACATGGCAGAAGCCTGGTAATTTCAGTAAATAAATGCATGAATAAATAAATGAAAACTAGTCCTTTCTTCATCTCATAATGTCATTCTGGATACATCCATCTCATGAATAAGATCAAGAAATGCTTAGGGAGTACCTATATTTAAAAGTAAATATAAGCATACATTCTTATATAAGGGGTAACCACTGCCACATCTTATGAAGCACTTTAGAAAGAAATAGTGACTTTTCCATTCCAAACTTATTCAAAACCAAATTCACACAAACAAACAATGAAGGGATGATGTGCATTGTTTTTTATTGTTTCTGCAACCCTTTTTAAGCTAGACAACTAAATTCTCTCAGCTTATAGGTATTGTCAGACTCACAAATTGAACTTTAGAATCCATAAAGTAAAATGCATAAGAATACACTCTGGGATGCATGGAGGGTGTTACAATTTAACATGGACAAGGCTATATGGAGAAGGGAGGGTCTCCCCCCCTACTCTCTTAAAACACTATCTAATAAGACCTCTATTCAGGTGCAGGGGTTATCAGCCTAGGGTTATTCACCAAACGAGAGTTTCCAATTTCAAAGACCAGAGAAGAAATAATACAATATGGAGTGGGACCTCATTAATGGTTCTGTGAAACCATTTAGGAAAATCTTTGGGAAGCAGAGGAACGGCTTCAGTAAGGAAAAAATGACATTTTTCTCCCTCTAGTCACCTCTCAAACCCTTCTGAAATAGAATAATACTAAATGCAAAATCTAGAAAGATTCCAAGGAAGTCACCTGTACACTGAAACTCCAACATAAATCCATGGATTTGCTTTGACTGAAAAATACCTGGTCATAGGGCCATGCACATGCCAATTATTAAGGCACTGAGATATTGGATTACAATATTAAACCAGGCCTTCCATAGTGTCCAGGAGCTTGCAGTGTGCCCCTAGGACTCCTGAAACCAGGGTGGAGCTCAACTGGACCACACATACTGTGAGTGAGGAAAATGAATGGTTCTCTAGAGAATACTCAGTATTTTCCCACCAGGAAAGGAAGAAAGTCAAAACCATCAGGTTTGCTAATTCCTTCCAGGTTTTATTAAGAAGTGATCTTAGATATAAACTTGAAATTTGTGTTGGGCTAAACTTTTGAAAGAAGAAGGAAAGAAAAGGGAAAGTCAGCATTAATTTCTTGGCAGGTTGATGGAGAACTCTTAAAATTAAAGCTGCAGGGTGGAAGGTGACGTTCACGGCTATCATCCCAACACCTAGGAAGGTGTCTGCAACTTGGCAGGTAGTCAATAAACATTTGTTAAATTAAAAAGACTTTAAATAATCTTAGAGATCATTTAATATAAACTCTTATTTTTTAAGTGACATAAAAGGAGTTAAGATGTGCTGAGTATATACTTCTTCTAGGAATCTGTTAGGTACTCTACTTACCTTTGCTTAATTTTTTCAATAGCCTGCCCAGGTAAGTTTTATTATGTCTACAAAAACCCTGGGGTTTAGATGATCAGAATGATTAGACCAGAGATATAATTAGTTATTGGTAGAACAAGGAGCACTGTTTGAAATAGACTCTGAACTGAAGGGTCAACTAAGAAGGGATAACATGAACCATAGAGCAGAAGTTCCAAATTCCGTAGAGGAAAACCCAGTACTTTGCTCCTCCATGATAAAAGCATAGATGTGCAAACTAAACACAACACCACAACTTGCGACAAATATGGTTTCTGCTGCCAGCAGGCTTCAGCTCCTTAATTAGAAACAAACAGTTGCCTGTAAGCCAGTGTTCAGAACACACGTGCAGCTTTAGGCCAGGTTCCACCGCCCCCACCTCAAGGCGTGATCTGAAGGTAAATTCCAAGAGGCTCTTTGCAGAGCACATAAACAGAATTTACTCCCACCTCTAATACAACATCCACAGCATACGCACAAATGAAGATTTTAAACTATATTCTCAATCACTACCCCCACCGCAAGTTGCCCACCAGCCAGAGCCCCCTTCAATAATTGCAAAATCAAAATCCCCTGATCTGCATCACTCACCTCCTCCCAACTCTCCTTCTCATGAATTCGGAGCTGCTGGGTTCTACAGCCATGGTCAAAATTATCTAAAGCCAATCCATACAGCCACAGTGGCACTGATGTTCCCAAGCTGCAAAGGAGGCACTCTGGATAGATTTGTTCGCTGGGTCTCTTGTTTGATAACATAAGGGGAGGCATCCGCTCAGTGTCCTGTGCCAATATGAAAGGCATCTCACCCATCAGTGTGACAAGTGAAATGCTGGAATGGAGCCAGGGAACAAAAGGGAAGAAATGTGGATTCTTACCAATGCAGTTGGTACCATTTTCTAAGGGCAGCAGATGATGAAGGGGAAAAACAGGCATAGAGTCAGTGCCCTGAATCAAAAACCTTGGATCCTTCTCTGAATGAGTCAGGGTGAGCATTTTGTTTTGAAATTTCTGTTTTCTTTCTTCTTCCTTTTTTTTTTTTTTTTTTTTGAGCTGCAGGATGGTTACATACTCAACTAGTCAAGGGGACTGCTGTAAATAACAGGATTTATTTTTGAGACTGTGGATCAAATAGAGACCTTGAATCTCACCCCAGGGTTATTTTTAGCTTTAAAAATGTGTTCTTTTTTTTTTTTTTTTTTTTTTTTTTTCTATTTCATGTGATTTTGAGAATTGACAGATAGGTCTTTCTCTGGTATTTCTGGATATGCCTGAGGTGGTTGTGTTACTGGAAAGCAAAAGGGAACATTCTAAGAAAGCCTTTCTAAGACACTAATACTCAAGGGAGAACTAATACGCATGTTCCAAACCAAGAGAGGGATTACACTCTCTACTTTCTGTCATTCTTTTATATGACCTGTGATGCTTCCAACACTTAGTAACAAGCTATGCTATGAAGAGGTACCTTATACTTTTGTCTACCAATAGGTGGCATCAAAATCTCTAGGTTTTTCTTCCCTGCATTTAAAAAACCATAGGCAGAGAGCATTTTCTTTCTGAGATTTTTACGCTTTACCGTGGATGATGCCTGAAAGACCACTAAATCAGCTCTAAATTATTTCAGAGGAAATCATTCCATCATTAATGAAGACTGTCAGTCACTCCTCTAGGTCTCAGTTTCCAATGTAAAAAGAAGGCACTTGAATAAAACTCGAGCTCTAAATATCGTGCCATTGTAATGCCTATGCCAAACGCACAGGACTCCAATCATTTGGCTCAAGGACTGTGAACATGAACCATCCCTCTATTGCAGAGATGGCTTGCTCAGCCCATATCCATTGCGTTTGATTTTCTTTGCTAAGAACATTACACTTTTGAGAGAGGCAGCAATGTGCTCAGCCTCAATCCTACATTTTACAGGGGCAGTAGTCACATGACCAAGGTCTAACCCTGCACTCTTCAGTATGGCAGACACTGGACACCTGTATTGATAAGTTTAGTAAAATTAAAAATTCATTTCCTCTGTACCCCTAGCCACACTTTAACTGTCCAACAGTGACCAAGGCTAGTAGCCAACATCATGGACAGTTCAGATCTAGAGCACTTCCCTCACTGTAGTGCTATTCTAGAGCAGTTTCCATGGGAGTCTCAAAAAGGAGGGAGGTAACTGCTTCAGTGGGCATGTAACCTTTATTCCTTCACCCTTACCCTTCTTTCTTCCTGAAGATGAAGGTAGGTCACACATCACATGACCACAAAGAAACATTTGCCATGGAAGGCTAAATGGAAAGATAAAGGGAACCTGGGTGGTCGATAGCATAAAGGTAACCATATGATCACTGGCCTTATTGAGAAAAATAAAATCCTCACTTGATTCGAGTCATTTAAAAAGTCAGCTTTTAATCAAACACCATTACCCTAAGTAAATGTATGATTACACAAATGGTATGCCTCTACTTCATGTACAGAGAAACAAGCTGTATCCCGTTTGTTTACAATTTGAAAAAAGCTTTTTATGACTATCAGTCAAATATTATATTTAATAGATATACTCTTAGAAAGTTACCTAGATTATTTTCTGTTAATGGTTTTGTATAAACACATTTCTTCCCAGTTTCCTTTACTTTGGAAACAGCTGGGGACAAGTCTGAATGAAACAAAATAATGTATACACCACAAGAGGTGATTACTGATCCTTCATTTCAATATGTCGAATGGGTGGAAAAGGGTGCAGATGGTCATTAATGATGCCCAACTGAATAATCTCCTATTTTATAGTTTGAAGAGCAGCTTTGCATTTTTCTGGAAAGAAGATTGGTGGGTGTGGAGAGAAAAGTGAAGTAACAGTTATGTCTGTGCTAGGGGCTAGAAACTCAGCTGAGTAACTTGAAGGTATTATCATATTTAACACTCATGACCATTCATTCAATACAGTAGATATTCATACCACCCATTTTTTTCTCAGAGAGGCCAAGCAAACTGAGGTTCCAGAATTTTTTTTAGTAAATCGACGTAATTAGTTAGTTGTAGAAATGAGTTTCAAATCAAGATCTGATTGGTTCTTGCCATGACTTCCTGATGAAATTCTACTGGTGAGTATTCCAAGATTTTGACCCATACTTGTCCATTTCAAGGATCCATTCATTATATTACTTTTTTCACAGGTTTAGCTCTCTTCTACCACTGAATGATGTGTCCCCTCATCTTCATGAGTCTAGGAACGCTCTCAGTCATCATCCAATCCATCCTTCCTCTGACAACTTTGGAGACCCTCAGAGCTTTTGTAATTTCCAGAGATGGGCTGTTTGAATAGGAATTATTCTCTACTTTCACACAAATTCGACGGGTGACATTCTTACAGAAGTCTGGGATAAGAGCAGAGAACAACTTGGTGAACATAAACCGTAAAAGTTGGAGAGATTATTTTAAATTCAAAGCAAAATCAAATAGCTTCTTCTCTTGAAATTCATAGGAGAAAACAAGTTTCCTAATTTGTTTATAAGTTCATTCTAATCCATGAGCTACTTCTAAAATATTAAGAAGGAGAAAGTGATATGGAAACAACACCGTGGCAGAATGACCTCAACATTCTACAAAAAGCAGAACTAGCCGTGCAGAAAACAGAGCAGTGGCAAAGTCAGAGATGCTTACAGTGACCTGAATTTTTATAGAGAATTTCATGTTTCTTTTGAATTTTGTATTAATAAATCAAGCAATATATTTTGTAAATGCTTTTGTGAATACAACTTATAAAAATGGATAAGTTACTAGTTGGAGGTCAACTGGTCACTAAGATCAGCCTGAATTTAAGAGAGTGGATATAAAAATCTTTAGATATATTTTTCAGTCACCCCACCCTCAGCTCTACAAATGCTCAGTCCTGTCCAGAAACCTATTTCTGATGCCCTCAGCATATTTAAAGTACATGAGAAGGATATGAAAGCACGATATTCCAGGCCACTGTATATTTCTCAGTAGAGGTTGGGGATTCAGCCAAAATTTCTGCTTGGTCTCCTTCATTGAGTCCCAAGGCCTCACTGTGCCCCTTCAGTACAAGTACAGGTTCCTATACCAGCCTTTCTCCCAAGTTTGTAACCTGCCTTGCTTGCTCAAGAGTACCATTCTAACAGCACAAAGAAGAGAAGAGACTTCATCTCAAGAAGGCTTAAAGCAGAGGACCATATAGAAGGGAACTTCAATCTTGCTTTTTCCTTTCCCTTCCCTTGTATTTCATCAGGAACAGGAGATTCTCCACAGGCCCATTCTAGTGCCTCACCTACCAAAGACAGCAGAGAGAAATTTGGACAATCTAAAATTCTCTTCTTTGCTTTTCCTATTTATTGTCCCTAGGTCCAAGTTTGCCACTATAACAAAATGTCTGGTCATTTACAAATAATAGAAATTTATTCCTCACAGTTCTGGAAGCTGACAAGTCCAAGATCAAGGTGCCAGCAGGTGTTGTGTCCAGTGAGAGCTGAGTCTATCTGCTTGTAAGATGGCACCTTGTTGCTGCATCCCTGGAAGAGGATGAATGCTATGGCCTCCCCTGATGGGAGAGAAGGAAGAGCAAGAAGTATTGAACTTTGTAGGATTGAACTCCCATAAAGGCCTTAATCCCATTCAGGAGGAGCTCCCAAATCTAATCACTTCCCAAAGGCCCCACCTTTTAACATTGCTGCATTGTAAATGAGTTCCACATGAATTTCGGCTGAACACCTTCAGACCATAGCACTGTCCAACATCTAGCACAGCCTCTTCCCCCAGTGAGTTTATGTCTAACTGGGAGACAAGGAATAAACAGCTTCAGCCCAACATAGCTGATCAAAGAAGCCAACAGAAATAAAGAGGAAAAAGACCTACATCTGTCTAGAAGTGTCAGACCTTGAAAAGCAGGTGATGCAGGAGCTACTTTAGAAATTATCCAGACAATTGCTCTAGCAAAAGGCTTTCCAGCCAAGAAAGTGACATAGACCAAAGCTCCAAGTCCAGAGCAGGCATGGCATGATCAAGGAAATTCAAGTAACTGAATGATTCACTATACCTGGGGCCTAAAAGTTGGGGTGGGGAGGGAAGAGCAAGGTCAACAGGCAGGCAGGCAGGGGCATAAATACACAGACCTTTGGAAAACTTACGGAGATTTTATTTTTTCCATGAGTCATTTATCCCCAAATACTGAATAAAGATCCAAAATTTTCTTTAACTCATGGTGAAATTTTTTTTAAAAAAGGAGTTTTTATGGAGTTGAATTACGTTTACAGATGATCTCTTTATTCATGTTTTCATTTGCATTCTTGTTATCAATTTTCTTCATGAATTTTTTGTCTTTAGTGCTAGGGATCAAATCCAGGGCCTCCTTTGTGCTAGTAAAGAGCTCTACCACTGAGCTGCACCACATTCCCAGGTCTGTTTGTTTGTTTTTAACATATCCTTACTTGGTAAGATAAAGGTACTTATGCACCAAAGAAAACCCAAGAAATGTGTTTTGAAATTAGTTTTTTGAAATTTAAACATTTGAAAATTTGACAGCTGGAAGTCATGGGAATACATTGAAAAATTTTGAGCAAAATAGTATGATGAGCAGATGCTGATGTTAAATTGAGGACAAGCTGGAGGGGAAAGCAGAGTCAGGGAGGTGAGTAAGCTGTCTCTTCACTAAGTTGTTTTATAGACATTTACTGAATACAGCTCTGGCATTGGGGATACAATGAAGGACAACACAGGTAATTGCTTGGTTCTGGAGGAGTTACCTGTCATGCCAGAAGGACAGAAAGTGACAGAAGAAAGAAGAAGATTGGGAATCATCAAGATTATAATCTGTAGATTATAATGCATAATATGAAGAAAATACAAAAGGTGTTGTGATAGGAAGTAACTGGGAAATCCCTCTTCAGAGGATGGTCAAGAAGACCTCTGTAAAGAAGAGCGCACTTGAACTGAGAACTAAAGGAAAAGAATGAGACAACACACAAAGACCAGAGGGAAGAACCCTCAAGGCAGAAGGAGCAGCAGGTACAAAGATCCCGAGGTAGAAAAAGTCCTTAGTGATCAGTTTGAATAATTTGAACAAAAGAAAATGAGGCAATTATGTCATACTAAACTCCTCAAAGAGGAAGAAAAAGGAAGAATGAAGGGGATGGGGGAGGCTTCAATATCATGGAAAACTTGTTCATTTCATTAATCAAGCACATTTTGAGCATCTAGTGTAGGCAAAACACCCTAGATACGGGAGTTGACAAAATGTTGTCCCTGTTCTTCAGGATATTATAGTCCAGTACAAATCATAGCAAAGAAAATGAAACCCCTGGTTGAGAATTCACTTCCATCCATAGACGAGAGACAAGATCGGCTCCCATTGACATCAGTAGGAAGGAAGGCCTCTGGGCTGGGAGCCCAGGCAACTAACATGCGGAAGGTTATTTCTGGAGGAGGAGTCCATATGTGCACAGAAGAGATTTAAAGGAAGAACAGGATCTGCCTCAGTGGATTCCCTTCCCCCAGATGACCTGCTGTTCCCATCACTTCTGTTTTCTTGATGATTCTTCAGGTTTGCCAGCATCTATTGTTAACTTTTAGGAAAAAAAATACTTTCATAGATGTTATTTGGTTATATGTTATTTATTCTTTGCAATAAATTTAGAAGTACCATTGACCCCCATTGTATAGAAGATGCCTTTGAAAAATATGCAGTCCTTCTGATACGAGGCATTTTTCTGATGTGAGTAGATTGCCTCAGAAAAGCTATACTGCTTCCTGGACCACACGGTCAGCCCCTGTATGGCCATGGACACTGACTTCTGTGGGTACACTGCCACACCAGCCAGGCCATGGGGAAGTCAGGGGCAAACTTAGGGATGAAAGTGTCTTCACTACAGGGTTGAGGTGAGGCAAGTGTGCAGTTTTCAGACCACACCTACACACAGATGTTTCTAATTATTAAATGAAATCTTATATATTCTGCTTTAAAATCTGCCTTTTATATCTACAAATATGAATGTACTTCATAATTTATAATGACTAGAAAATATCCCAATGGATGGATGTAGCAAACTACACACTAAACTCATCCCCTGTTGTTGAGCATTTGTTTCTAATGTCTCAATGTCGTACACAGTGCCTTTTTGAGCATGCTTTCATATCAGGGGTACCTGATATCATGTGAAAAGAATATCCAGAAAGGCACTGCAGTGGTATTCATTCCAAAAAATCCATAACCCCAGTCTAATCATGAGAAAAACATCAAAAAGCCCAGATTGGGGAACAGGCTATAAAATATCTCACCAGCGCTCCTCAAAACCATCCACATCATTAAAAACAAGGAAAGACTGTGAAACTGTCACAGAGCAGAGGATACCAGGGAGACATGATAATTAAATGCAATGTGATGCCCTAGATTGGATCTCAGAACAAAAAGAGGACACTTTTGGAAAAGCCGGTGACATTGAAATAAAGTCTGGGTTTGGCTTTTGCTTAGTAGGAATGCACCGCTGTTGGTGTCTGAGTTATGACAAATGTTCTATGGTAATGTAATCTGTTAACACAGGGGAAAATGTGCGATGAGTATATGAGAACTCTCTGTACTGTCTTCCAAACTTTCCCTTAAATCTAAAATTATCACAAATTAAAAGTTAAAGAAAAACTTTTTTTCACTTGTTTCCTCAGGATAAAAATTTTAGATAGTTGAGTTGAAAGCTATGCATAATTTCCGGGTTTTCAATACATTTTGTGGAATCACCAGGATGGTAATTAAATTTAATGCATCATCTTTTGCCTACTTTTTTTTTTAAAGTAAAAACTGTATTTTGTCTGGTTGGCATCTTTAAATCAAATGACTTCTTGGCAAATTACACAGGCATTCCTCCCGCCCCCCCCCCATCAGTTAACTCCTGGCAGAAGTCAGGGAGAATATTGGTGAGAACTGCCAGAAGAACAGAACCCAGTCGACCCTTCTCGGACTGACTGACTCTCAACAGGCAAAGGAATTAAGAAGTGATGACCAAAAAAAAAAAAAAAAAAAAAAAAAAAAAAAAAAAAAAAACCTCCCAGGAAACAAGGACAGAAAGACAGAGGAAGCCATTTTTACATAGTCATTTTTCTGATTGCAACTCTGCTTTCTGCACTTTTCCAGCAGTGCTGCCTTTAAAGTGAATCACCGGTGATCAAAGGCTGACGAAAATAACGCATTGTTCCTCTACAGAAGAGAAGGTGAAGTCCTATCATTCTGAGGGTATTCTTGGGGAAAAAAAGAGAGAAGAGCAAGAGAGAGACCACATCGCCTACTTTTTCTGAAAGCAAGGCCTATAATTTTGCTCTTTTGAAAATCTTTTTTAAAAACACTTGCCTATTGAAAACCACGTAAGTAATGCTGAGGCACACATATTAAAAAGTTTATCCGTTCTGTTTTTATAAACTCCTCTTGTTGAGATGTGCAGCGGATGATCTCCATTGTGTCTGGTCTTGCTGGCAGCATTTATAGGGATGGATAAATTGACAGGTCTTGAGCAATTGTGCATCAGGCACTGTCCTAGGCACCTTCAAGTATATTCTTCATATCAAACTCCTCCAACAATGCAGGTTAACCCTATGGAAGGTTCTAGAAATTATCACTATTCTCCCCCCACCCATCCCCATGTCCACACCCCTTGCAATGTGCCCACGCAGTTTTTCCCATCAAGTAGGGAAGCCTGTCTCTCCACCCTTCATGATTTGCTTTGATCAATAGAAAGCAGCAAAAAATGATGTTCTAACAGTTCAGAGCCTAGCCTTGCAAAAGGTCTGTCATACTTCCATCCAACTACCATGGGAACAGACCCATGCTATCTTGTGGGAGGGTGAGTGATGGGCCAGAGATGAATCATTGCAGCAGAAGTCTAGAGATGCATACAGCTCTGGCAAGAACAGCAAACCAGTCCCCAGCCAGCCCTCAACTGACCATAAACAGGAGAGTGACCCATGTCCCAAACACCTGAGCCTGGGCAGAAACAGGAGCTAACAACTGCTTGTTTTTTTAAGTCACTGCATTTTGAAGGTGATTTGTTATACAGAAATAGCTTATTGATATGGCATAGTCATTTCTTTTTAAGAAAAGAGAAAACTAAGGCATGAAGAGAATACATGATTTCTCCAAGGCTCTACAACCGCAAGCTGGAGTAGCCAGGATTCCATCAAGGACCATATACATGTGAAGTCTCTACTCCTTCCACTACTAGGACCACTGAACAGAGACAAGAAGAAAAATGAACTCAAGCAAATGTCATAGCTATTTCAATGTGCTAAGACTCAAGTCACTTTCCTGTCTTCTAAATAGTTTGTAATATGTGTACATATGTACTTATTTGTAAAGAACGATCAATTTAATGGAGAGAATGAGCTAAGTAAGAAGAAAGCCACTTTTTAAATCCAAACATGGTCTAAATCAAACTCATTCATCTTGGTGTCATTGGTTCATGATGACAACTGGCTTTATTCTGACAATCTAATCAGTTTCTGCCTTCAAAGCTAGGTCACTGTCACTCTGGAGATAACCATTCAGCGTTCCTTCTCTTCCTCCCCATGTCTGGATCTCCATACTCCCTGTATGCTATGGGCCTCTCCTAACGTTTTCCCTTTTTGCTGCCATGCTCATTCTCTGGCTTTGTCTGTCTGTCAAAACCTGTTTAATAACAGTTTGGTTAATCCCTGATTAATTTCCTCTGATTGTATAGTTTTGATAATGTCCTTTCCTGGTCTTGAATTTTTATCATTCCTCTACTTCATTACTTTCAAATTGTCTTTTTGGATCAATAAAATGGTGAAGGAGCTAATGTTATTTCTCTGTTTAAAAGCCTTCAAACGTTCCTATTGTTCAAAGGATGGTCTGAAATCTTTAACCCAGCCTGCAAGGTCCTACAGGAGCCAGTCCTTTCTGTGTTTCCTGTTTGGTCTCCTACGCTGACGCCCTCCAACATCTGAGCATCCATGCTTATCCAGACTATACTTCTTTCAGAATTTCCACTCCTATTTCCAAGCTTTCCACATGCCATTTGCTCTGTTGAGAACCCCCTTTATGTGCATGTGCTTGTATATAGATGAACCATACTTATTTATGTGTATATGTGACATACCATTTACACTGTATGAGGTATTGTAGTAATCTAGAGATGATTTAAAGCATATGGGAGGACGTGCAGAGACATTTTCTATAAGGGACTTGAGCATCCCTGGTTATTTGTATCTGCAGGGGTCCTGGAAACAGTCCCCTACAGATACGGTGGGACTACCATATGTGTGAGCATATGTGTGTATAGACAGATAAATAGATACCATCTGTAAATATATAATTCAAACACCTGCATAATTATGTGCATATATATTTGCCTATAAAATGCATTATAAATATAGTATATATGTATTTGTATGGATGTGTATATATGTGTATGCATTCCTGTATGTGCATAGGGTAAATGCATATTATATATGAGCATAAATATAGATGTATATGTAGGCATGTACATTCATGTCTATAACAGTTTATGTAGAGAAGAGAGAACACATATGTGTCTGTATACATGTACACACAAACACCTTTTGGGTTCATTTTTCAACTCTTAAATGAAATTTCCCACCTTCTGGAAGCCTCCCCTGAAATCTCATAAGCAAGGTAATATGCTCTTGTTACAGCGGCCACAGTAGCCTATATTATCTTACTATTACATATGCCAGTCTAGATTGTATTTTCTGACTGAATTACCTGTATCCTTTAACTTACTATTTCATTTACCATTCTATACCCAAGACTAGAAGGGAGCCCAGTAGCCCTCTCAATAAACATGTACTGAGTGGATGAATCTTACATTATTCTTCCTGTGTTCTTTATTCCCACAATAATTTTTATAATTATCAGTTCTCAATATCCAAGGCAGCACATTTCTTGTGGGTTGGTTCTCCTGGGATCACTTAGGTCACACAGCCAGTAAAAAAGACAGTGCTGGGGCCAGGATGATATAATATGCTGATGACTTAAACATTCCACTCCCCAAATGAGTGGCTGTGTGGGGGAAGTAGTGGGTTATTGAATGTAATTTGGGGAACCACTAAGAAAGAGGCATGGGTGCTGGCTACAGCTAATAATGACTCGGCATTTGTCAGCACATAGTTTTCCAGGATTAAATTCACAGTGATTTAAATGGCATATGTTGTGTGCCCAGATATTAATGGACTGTGTGGGTTAGAGATAAGATACCACTTCTGCCCAACAAGAACTTGAGTTCCAGCTGACATAACTCTCCTACTACCCTTTATTATAGATGCAAGAAGTTGAAGTGGGGTTCTATGAGGGGGTGGGGAGGAATTGCTTGTGCAGTTCCAAGCCAAATATCTGAAACATTTTGAGTGTGGATACAATGTTCAAAAAGTTTCCGACTTTAGACTTTAAGAGTAGGGATGCTCAAGTAGTATAGTCCATGCAAATATTCTAAAAACAAAAGGCAGACAATTAACAACAACTACAAAGTCTAAAATAATTCTGGGCTCAAGCATTTCAGATAAGGAATATTCAATCTCTATAGCTCCGTGGCTATATAGCCCCATTTGGGGCTTCAGCCTCATTGAACAATATTCATACTATCCTTATAACATGGATGCTGCAGGGGCTGGAAATGTAGCTTAGTGGTAGAGTACTTGCCTAGTATGCATAAGAGCCTGGATTCAATCCCCAGCACATGCATGTGTGTGTGCGTGCGTGCGCATGCACACACACACACACACACACACACAGTGACTTTATGAAGATAATGGAAGAAATATTTGAGTTTAATATTTGAGTATAATCAGAACCTAATTACAGGATGAAAACCACATATGACTAATCAGCAGCATTTACAATACATGTCACTGCTCTCAAGTTTCATTTCTTCCCTTCCAGAAATTGCAAATACCATTTGGTAGGCATAAACAACTGAAATTTGTTGCTCATATTATACAGGTTCTAATGAACTTCTTCTCAATTCCATTCTGTGATGGGACATTCCTCATGGCAGGACTGCTTTAATCTGGCAGAAAGTTCTTAGTGTCTTCATTGAATACCACTCAAAGTTGAAATTTTTAATGAAGGTCTTCATCAACCATTTTTAAGAGCAGTTCTTTAAATATGATCTACTAAGTTCTCCTGCTGGTGGCTCATTGCTTTGAGAAGATCATCTCTCTTTTTGTGCATAAAAATCCAGGACTGTGTGCATAAAAATCCAGTTTTTTATTCCTGTATTCTTATTACAGGAAGCTTCTGTATTTCATCTATTCAGCATCAGTTGAAGAGTTTTTGACATTCTGCTCTTTGGGAATAGAAAGAATATCTTTCAGATTAGGCCCAAATTAGAAACAGGTCTCTGCTTTAGGCAGAAACATGATTCTTTTGTGTGAGTCAATTTCCCCTTACTGTAACAAAATATCTGAGATAATTAACTTCTAAAGAGAAAAGGGTTGTTTTGGCTCGTGGTTCTGAAGTTTCTCATTCAAGATCAGGGAAGAGTGGTGGGGTGAACACTGTTTGTAGTGGGGTGAACATTGGTTTGGTTCCATGTTGAGACAGAACATCATGGTAGAGCATATGGCAGGGCAAAATTGCTTATATCACAAGGCAGGGATAACAAGGGAACAGGAGGGGTGGGATGTCCCGCTATCCCTTTCAAGGGCATTCCCACAATGGCCTATGGACCTACACTAGGCCCCACCTTCCAAGGGCTCTGCCATCTCTCAATAACATTGCCCTGGTGATCCAAACCTTTAACACAGGACTTTAACACAGGAATCCATACCCTAGCACCTTCTATATTGACCACAAAACAGCATTTCCGACTTTATCATCGCAGATATTTTATTATTTAACCCTTTGATTCCCAGCTTTGCAAAAATAGTCAGTCCAAGTCGGATAAAGGGATTTGTTGGTCAGCTCATTTAAGAGAGCGATTCAGGTCAAAAATTTGTAGAGAGTGGCCCAACACATTAGAATATCTTTGATTTTTGTAGACCTCAAATCAACTGGACATCACACCTTGTCTTTATAAGCTAAGTATTTCCCATTCATTAAATAAGCAGGGACCACTACCACACAGACACTGTGTTCCACAGCCTTTAATTAAAATTGCCCCAAGTATCAAGTTGATTTATTTGAGATTTATTTTTTTCTTCCTGGAAACTACTTTTAGGAAACACAGAAGAACATAATCTAAAGTAAAAATTGAATATTGCTTATTCACTCAACAAGTACATACTGAGCCTCTGCTATTGAAGATATAAAGCCAAAAAAGTAAAAAAGATAGACTGACATTTTAATGGGTGACATACATGAAACAGCTAACTCTAAAATACTGTGGGATGATGATAGAGAATCTGCAGGGGGCTGTGGAAGCTTAAGGCCTGGGAGATATTCTGGGTTAGGGAAAAAGAAAAGTTTTCTGAAAAGATAATTAGGTTCAGACCTGAAAAGTCAATATAAGTTGGCAAGGAAAAAGGGAGTGAGGGAGAAGGAAAAGGCAGAGGAAGGACTGTGTGCATAAAAATTCAGAAGTAAAAATGGTCAGGGAGACAGGTAGAAGAAAGAGGCAGGAGGAGGGTTGAAGTGGGGCTGGAGATGGAAAAGAAAGGTTGGTTGATTCCATGATATAAGTCAAATGGGAAGGAGCTGAAGAGGTAAGCAGAAGGCAGACCATGGAAGGTCTCATAAGGTCATTGAGAGTGGACTTCTACATCACGTATAAAAATGAGATATTATAATCCATTATCTATGATGTATCAAAGTACATTCTATTGTTATATATAACTAACTAAAACAAATTCAAATTTTTTTAAAAAAGAGTGGACTTCAAGGAGTCATTGGAAGAGTTTTTTTTTTAAAAAAAGACTGCCATGATTTTATTTTCATTTTAGAAGACTCCCTCTAGCAGCAGGGTGGAGAAATGATTGAGGGCAAGCAGAACAAGAGGCAGGGATGGGGATCTAGGTGAAAGATGATAGTGGCCTATAGCTAGGTAGTGACACTAAAGATGGAAGAACTGGACGACTCCAGAAATATTCATGAGGCAGAAGTTCCTTTGGCATCATTAAATGTGTGGATCTCAATGAGCTCGACAGTTCAAATACATGGCCTCATTTTCCTCTGGGTTTTACCTAACTGAGGCAAATGCTACTGGCATCCTCCCTTCCCAAATATGAAACCAACTGCAGACAGTTGCCATGCACACAAATTCCTGCCAGCATTTGTGTCTCAGGAACTTCTCCAGCCACTAGCACTGAGCAGACCAGAACATGAGTAAATCAATACCTAAAGAGTGACCCTCAACCAAAGAGGGATGGAAACCTGTGGATGAATATCCCAACTTCCTTACGCTTTCATGGGTCCACTCTACGGCATGTTCTATGTAGTTCCAGGGTCCTCACTGAGGCTGAGCCCCAACTGTCCACACTGATAACCGCTCATTATAAATCTTTATTGACTTCCTAAACTTCCCGGTCTACTGCTCTGTCTCTTCACTTCTGCTTCCTAAGATCACCTGTCAAATAAAACACTTGACCAAAATTCTTGTCTTAGGGTCAACTTTTGGGGGAACATAAATTAAACCTTAGATGGCAGCTAGATTTATGAGCTCAAAGAGCATTTTTAAGACACCCTTAACGAAGTTCTGCTCTCCCACTCTCTCCAACAGCACCATTTGGTCTTCCATCATGTTAGTGCTTGCAGATTTAAGTTTTTAGTCATAAGTACAAGCACTATATTTTAAATCCTTATTGTTCTTATGGTCTGATGTTATCCACCCAATACAAGATTCTCAATTTCCTGATGGAAGTGATATAAATATAAGGAAGCAACCACTTGCAGGAAATTGATATTTAAAACAACGTATCTTACACATTAAATGGAATGATGTCTCACTTCCGTCCCAACCACCCAGACCCTTCACCTATTCGCACTTCCTCACAACTTTCAATTTCCCTCTCCCGCACATTCACACTCAGCCACAGGGATGAAGAGACACATTTTAGAATGGCTACCAGAGAGGATAGATAAGGGGAAAGGAAGGGAGAAGGAGACAACTCCAGAGACGTCCGCATGAGAGGGAAAATTGGAAACTTGGTTATATTAGTTTGCTAGGAATACTATTAAAAAGTACTACAGACCAGGTGACTTAACCACAGAAATGGAAGGCCTCAGTTCTGGAGGCTGCAAGTCTGAAATAATGATGTCCTTCTGAGAACCGAGGGCAGGATCTATACCAGGTTTTCTCCTTGGGTTATAGATAGGCATCTTCTCCCTGTGTCTCTTTATATCACCTTCATTCTGTATGTGCATGTCTGGGTCCAACTTTCCTCTTCTTATAAAGACCTTAATCGTATTGGATCAGGGCCCACCCTAAAGACCTCATGTCAACTCAATTACCTCTTTAAAGAACCCATATCTAAATATAGTCACATTCTGAGGTACTAGTGGTTAGGACTTCAACCTATGAATTTTGGGAGTAAAAAGTTGAACCCATAACATAAGAAAATACAAAATATTTCTAAGGTTATGTTGTTATGTTCTAAGTCCCATACAGTTTCCTTTAACACTTGGCACCTTTGACAATGTCAATGCTGAGAATGTTTGTTCAGAGTGAATTAAGAATCAAATAGTCAACAAAAATGTTATGTTCCAAGTCATAAACTTATGGAAGGAAGAAAACACATAGTATAGAATCATGTTTTGAAATCATATGAGGTTATCTGGGATCCATTGATTAATCAGAAATGTAATTAGGTAGACCCCAGAGGCATTCTATTAATGAAAGTTGTGCTTACTGTTATCTGCACAATGATTCTCCCTAAGACTCCCAGTTCTTCCTCTGGGTAACAGTGACCACACAGAGCAAGAGCATTGTTGCCACATCTGGTCCAGTTTAATCAGCTTCCAAAGACAGGGGCAGTGATGGATCTACAGTAATTCATCTTGAGTCGGCTCCACAGCCACAATCTGTGCATCCTGCAGCACATCCATCCTTCTGGGAGGCTTTCAAGCTGTTCCTCTCATACAGCAGATGTTGTCATGGCCAGGTCCCACTTAGACACACCTCTCAAGGGGTAGACAAGTAGAGTGCTAGGTTCTGGCCCAGTCATGCCCCTGCCTTCCCTGGCGATGAGAAGACAATGCCTCCAAAAGTGACATTCAACCACTCTCTTTCTGAAAATCTCTTTTCCTCAAAGGTGACAATCAGAGGGAAGTATATCTACTATGAATCATCTAAAATCCAACACCTTGGCCTTAAGTACCTACATTGCAGGAGTATGTATTCAGCCTTGTGGGCCTTGTCAAGTGCCCTCCCCCGGAGAACAATGAGTTATTATATATAATCACTTTTGATAATATCTTGGATTTCACACACATCAAATTTTAAAGGAAAGCAAAACCCATTGTATGAGGATGGATCGGAAAGCAAACACTCTACCACCTGCCATACTTGAGCTCATCCCATCCTCTTTCTGTTAAAGGAGATCATGTTACAAGGTAAGAAAAGCATCTATGAAAATTAAGATGTGTAGTAGGCTCCCAGACTCATTGAGAAAAGTGATCTCTATCCTATTAGATCAGATAAGATGGCAATATTTGCCGATAAGGAAGGAGGGTTGGGAGGGAAAAGATGGGGGGAAGGGAGAGTGGACCTACCATTTCCTAGAACCATGCTTTGAATATGCCATCTCACTTAATCCTCCCCATAAGCCTGAATAATGAAGTTTTTTTTTTTTTTTTTCATTTACCAAATGAAGAATCTGAAGCTTAAGGAGGAGGTTAAAAAATTTGACCAAAGTCACACATTTATGTGGTAGGAGTTGGATTTATAACCCAAACTCATTTGACAGAAGAAGAAATAAGAGCTCATGCCTTTTCCACCATATCTTTTGATTTCAAACCATTTTTACTATTTTATGTGGATATTCCCTAAAGGCAGAGAAAGTTTCAGCTAGAAACTTACTGTTAGAACATTTCCTAGAATCTGGGCAATCCCATAGGGGACTATGCCAAGAACACTATTGTTAAACCCCTTACCTTTTCTCAACCCAAAGCTAATGCAGCATATCAACAAACTAATGTTGTTACTTCAAGAAGCCAGCTAGGAACACCTCTAAAATTAATAACAATAAAACTCCAATCATTAACAACAGGAAAAGGGCTCTGGCAGGTAAAGACAGCAGGTCCTAGCATCCACCCCACCCCCCACGGAAGACACAACAAAAATAATACTTTATTTAAAAAGTGAAAATTATCACTACAACTAACAATATGATATGAACTTATAGAAAGATAGTTGAGGTAGTAAAGGAGAAGATTCTGCAGCTTAGCAAACTCTATGCTGGATAAGAATATGAATCAACAAACCTGAGTATTATCACTAACAGCTCCCAAGTGTGCACAGTGTGGGGAAAGTTATAGAAACTCTCCCAACTCCTACATCTATCACCATAGGAACCCCAAGAGACAGGGGGACTTCCTAGTACTCCACTTGGGTATATCCAGACTGAATCAAGGAAAAAGAAGGTAAAATGGCTTGAATAACCCAGACCTAACCAGCCCCAATAATATCAAGTCAAAAAATGTGCTTTTAGGTATAGGTAGGTACACCAAGAACTTCAGAGAAAGACTTCTCCCTCAGAACTAAAAGAGGAGCCAGATCCTCTTCTGTTTTGTTTTTCTTCTTCTGTCAAGGAAGAGATATAGCTACAGGAGAAAGACAGGTGAGTGGAAACAGTGATAACAAACAAGCAGGATTACTTTCTGAAGTAAGTTTGGTTGTTGATCACGTTCAAGTTGGCTATAGTTAGGCTCCCTCGCTGGGGCTTTGGACTGGTTCTGTGTGTATGTGGCCAAGGTCATGAACACTCTGATTCAGCATAGGTACTCAAGGTCATAAACATTTGCCTGTAAGCATGTGCCCCCTTATGTAACCTGCATATAAAAAAGGCTACGGAAATGGCTTGATAGTGGGATGGGGAACTGACTAGGGGCTGAAGCTGGAGCTGGGGGCTGGTTAAAGTCTACTGTCACCTCTATATAAGACATGTCTACTACTCCAAACTGTTCAGAAACCTAGCATAGAAGAAAATTTCTTGACAGTATTTTCTACAGACTTCAATAGAAAATGAAATGAATAATGCTACAAAAGATAGTAAAACAACAGAACAAGATGAAAATTGCAAAGATCCCAAAAACTAAAACAATCAATCATGGAACATGGGACATAATAGACACAGCTGAAAACAATTTCAAATATATAAAGAGAATTTAATCATAGTGAACATAGAAGGAAAAACAGACCAAGATCCAAAACTAATAAGAAAAAAGATAATAGATGCAAAGAACAGAAAAAAACCAACAGTGATGCAACATGAGGCATATTACTATTATAGAAAATTCAATGAATGGGATGGAAAATATATTAAGTTATAGTAAAAAAGATTTCCTTTGAAATAAAGAAAAAAAAATACATATTTTATGGATGCAGAATGGTCCAGGAAAAATCAATAATTAGGAAAAAGTACTGAAATCATAGTTATGTTATTGAATTCCAAGGTTTAAATAAAATTCTTATTTAATAGGAAAAGAGCAAGTCATGAAGACAAATAAAGCAGTCTGGCTTTAGAATTCCTGTAGGACAATTGGTGACAGAAGTCGGTGACTAATGTCTTCAGAATTCTGTGTTGAAGAAACCCACCCAGACCTGCCACCAGACGTCCACTCACTGATCACCTGCCCTTAGCCTAAAGACCATGCACAGGCCACTAGGGAATCACCTGCTGTCCACTGTTGCCTGGAAGCCCATTGTCATAGTACCTGCAGGTGAGGTACTAGAAGCCTTCAAGGACACTGTAAGACTACAGGGTAGAAACTGTACTGTCTCAGTTTCATACTGCTAGAGGGGAAGACACAAAAACATCATGAAAAAACATGGGAAAAAGTGCCTCAAACAAACCAAGTTATTCCAACAACAGAATTCATAAACAACACAGTAGAAGAAATGTCAGAGAAGGAGTTTAGAAGATACATTGTAGGACTAATCATTGAAATAAAGAATGGTATTGAAGAGAAAATACAGGAAGTAAAAGACTACTTCAATAAAGAGGCACAGATTATAAAAAGGGATCAAGCAGAAATCCTTTAAAATGAAGGAAACAATAAACCAAATTAAAAATTCAATGGAAAGTATCACCAACAGACTAGACCACTTAGAAGGCAGAACCCCAGACAATGAAGACAAATATATGCTCTTGAAAATAAAGTCAACTATACAGAGAAGATGGTAAGAAACCATGAACAGAATTTGCAAGAAATATGGGATAACATGAAAACACTAAATTTAAGATTTATTGGAATAGACAAAAGTGTGGAAATACAAACCAAAGAATGCACAATCTTTTCAAGGACATAATATCAGAAAACTTCCCAAATCTTAAGAATGAAATGGAAAATCAAATGCAAGAGGTTTACAGGATCCCAAATGTACAAAATTGCAGCAGAGCCACACCAAAGCACGTTATAATGACAATGACT
Source organism: Sciurus vulgaris (assembly GCF_902686455.1). Lineage (NCBI taxonomy): Eukaryota > Metazoa > Chordata > Mammalia > Rodentia > Sciuridae > Sciurus > Sciurus vulgaris. Next base: position 119,639,661 of record NC_136470.1, read on the forward strand.
AACATACAGAATACAGATAGAATTTTGAAGACTGCAAGAGAAAATAATCAAATTACATATAGGGGTAACCAATTCAGATTTCAGCTGATTTCTCAACCCAGACCCTAAATGCCAGGAGGTCCTAGGATAACAGATCAAGCTCTGAAAAAAAAATGGATGCCATCTGAGAATTTTATATCCAGCAAAATTAAGCTTCAAATTTGAAGATGAAATTAAAAACCTTCCATGACAAACAAAAGTTAAAGAGTTCACAATTAGAAAACCCACACTACATGAAGAGAAAATGAAAAAAAAAAATGAAAACCAGCAAAGGGAAGAACTACACTAAAAGAAAGGTCAATCAAAGGAGAAACTAAATCAAGTTAAAAACCAAAACTAAAACAAAACGACCAGGAATACAAACCATAGCTCCATAATAACCCTGAATATTAATGGACTAAACTAACTCATCAACCAAAAGACATAGACTGGCAGATTGGATTTTAAAAAAGACCAAACAATATGCTGTCTTCAAGACACTCACCTCCTATGAAAGGACATCCACAGACTGAAGGTGAAAGATTAGAAAAAACATATCAATCACGTGTACTATGTAAACAAGTAGGGGTTTCCATCCTCATATCAGACAAAGTGCATTTCAAACCAAAGCTAGAAGGGATAAAGAAAGACATTTAATAATGCTTAAGGGAAACTTACATCAACAAAACATAACAACCATAAATATATATGCCCCAAACAATGGAGCATCTACATACACTTAAACAAACCCTTCTCAATTTCAAGAATCAATGGACCACAACACAATAATACTGAATGACTTTAACATACTTCTCTCACCACTGGATAGATCTTCAAAACAAAAACTAAACAAAGAAACTATAGAACTAAATAATACAATCAATGACTTAGACTTAGCAGATATTATATAGAGTATTTCATCCATGATCAAGTGAATATACTTTTTTCTCAACAGCACATAGGATCCTTCCCTAAAACAGATCAAATGTTATGCCACAAAGAAAGTCTCAGCATATACAAAAAAAAAAAAAAAAAAAAGAAATACTACCCTGCATTCTATCAAATCATAATGGAATGAAACTAGAAATGAATGATAAAATAAAAAATAGAAGCTACTCCAACACCTGGAGATTAAATAGCATGCTATTGAATGATGAATGGATAGCAGAAGAAATCAGGGAGGAAATTTAAAAAATACAGATAAATGAGAATACTGGTACAACATGTCAAAATATCTGGGACACTATGAGGCAGTATTAAGAGGAAAGTTCATTGCATTGAGCTCATACATTAAAAGAATAAAAAGTCAGCAAATAAATAACCTAACATTACATCTCAAAGCCCTAGAAAAAGAAGAACAAATCAACACCAAAATCAGTAGAAAACAGGAAATAATTATAATTAGTGTTGAAATCAATGAAATTGAAATGAAACAATTGAAAAAATTGACAAAATGAGAAGTTGGTTCTTTGAAAAAAATAAATAAAACTGATAAACCCTTACTTATACTAATGAAGAGAAACAGAGAGAAAACTCAAATTAGTAAAATTTGTGATGAAAAAGGAAATATCATGATGGACACTACTGAAATACAGAAGAAATTAGAAACTATTTTGAAAATTTATACTCCAATAAAACAGAAAATCTCAAAGACATTGACTAATTTCTAGAGACATATGATCTACCCAAACTGAATGAGGAAGACATACACAATTTAAACAGATCAATTTCAAGCAATGAAATGCCATCAAAAGCCTACTGTGGGGGTCCTGCATATCCAGCATAGATAAGGGAAAGGATTCTGTCAGAGATGGTGTGGACTATTGATTAATCACCAAGAAACTTATCTAATCAAAAAACACAAGAGTCAAAAACACAAGAGTCTTTTCAAATTGAAGGGGGTGTGACAGATCAGGCCATGCCAAGATCTGACTTCCAACAAGATGGAGGAGCCCACCTTCATCTTTATTTATAGTCCCACAGGTAAAGGGGCCAGGACCAGGAGGGGCTTCTTCTGTGAGGAACAGGATGGGGTGGAGTTAAGGAAGCCATTTGCTTAGAGAATTAGCATTTCCTCAGATGGTGAGCCAACTCTGTACAGGGCCACCTACCCCAGGCTATCTGCAACAGTCTCTCATGACCGCCAGTTCCTGGGAGTCAGACCTCTGTATCCCATGGCTCAGCCAAGCCCGATTCTGCTAAACATGGATGGCTTCCCACAGTCTACCAACCAAGAAAAGTCCAAGACCAAATGGATTCTCAGCAGAGTTCTATAAGACCTACAAAGAAAAACTAATACCAATACTCCTCAAAACATTCCATGATAGAGAAAAGGAGGGAACCCTTCCAAACTCATTCTATGAGGCTAGTATCACCCTGATACCAAAACCAGACAAAGAGGCATCAAGGAAAGAAAACTTCAGTTTCACTGATGAACACAGATGCAAAAATTCTCAATAAAATTCTGGCAAATTGCATACAAAAACATATTAAAAAGATAATGCACCATGATTGAGTTTGGGTCATCCCAGGGATGCAAAGTTAGTTCAACATTCAGAAATCAATAAACGTAATACATCACATCACATCACATAGACTTCATAGACTTAAAGACAAGAATCATATGATTATTTCAATAGATGCAGAAAAAGCATTTGACAACATACATACTCCTTCATGTTCAAAAACTATAAAAAACTAGGGATAGTAGGAACATACCTCAACATTGTAAAAGTTATCTATGCTAACCCAGGCCCAACATCATTCTAAATGGAGAAAAACTGAAAGCATTCCCTCTAAAAACTTCAGCAAGACAGGAATACCCTCTTTCGCCACTTCTATTCAACATCCTTGAAACTCTAGCCAGAGCAACTAGACAGATGAAAGAAATTAAAGGGAAAAGAGCACAAACTATCACTTTTTGCTGATGACATGATTCTATATTAGAAGATCCAAAAGTTCCACCAGAAAACTTCTAGAACTCATAAATGAATTCAGCAAAGCAGCATGAAATAAAATCAATATCCATAAATCAAATGCATTCCTATACATAAGCAACAAATTCACTGAAAGAGGAAATTAGGAAAACTACCCCCTTCACAATAGCCTAAAAAAATAAAATAAAATAGTTGGGAATCAATCTAACAAAAGAGGTGAAAGATCTCTACAATGAGAACTACAGAACACTAAGGAAAAAAAATAGAAGAAGACCTTAGAAATGATGGAAAGGTCTCCCATGCTCTTGGAGAGGCAGAATTAATATTGTCAAAATGGCCATACTACCAAAGGTGCTATACAGATTCAAAGCAATTCCAATTAAAATCCCAATGACATTCTTCACAGAACTGGAAAAATCAGTCATGAAATTCATTTGGAAAAATAAGAGACCCAGAAGAGCCAAAGTAATCCTTAGCAGGAAGAGTGAAGCAGGAGGTATCACAATACCAGACCTTAAACTATACTACAGAGCAATAATAACAAAAACTCCGTGGTGTTGGCACAAAAATATACAGGTAGACCAATGGTACAGAACAGAAGACACAGAGACAAACCCACATAAACACAGTTATCTCATATTAGACAAAGATGCCTGAAACATACATTATAGAAAAGATAGCCTCTTCAAGAAATGGTGCTGGGGAAACTGGAAATCCATAGGTAAACAAAATGAAATTAAACCTCTATCTCTCACCCTGCACAAAAATCAACTCAAAGTGGATCAAAGACTTAGGCACTAGAACAGAGACCCTGTGTCTACTAGAAGAAAAAGTAGACACAAATTCCCACCACGTTGGCTTAGGAACTGACTTCCTTAACACAACTCCTAAAGTGCAAGAAGCAAATCCAAGAACCAATAAATGGGATGGATTCAAACTAAAAAGCTTCTTCTCAGCAAAGGAAACAATTAGTAACATGATGAGAGAGCCTACAGAATGGGAAAAAAATCTTTACCACCTGCACCTCAGAGAGAACGTTAATCTCCAATATATATAAAGAACTCCAAAAACTTAATACCAAAAAAAAAAAAGATCAATAAATGGGCTAAGGAATTGAACAGACACTTCACAGAAGAAATACAATCAATCAACAAACAAAAAAATTTCACCATCTCTTGTAATTAGACAAATGTAAATCAATGTAAATCAGAAAGGTAATTATCAAAATTATAAGCAATAAGTGTTGGTGAGGATGTGAGGGAAAAGTACACTCATACATTGCTAGTGGAACTGCAAATTGGTGCAACACTATGGAAAGCAGTATGGTGATTCCTGAGAAATCTTGGAATGGAACCACCATTTAACCCAGCTATCCCACTCCTCAGTTTATACCTAAAAGACTTAAAATCAGTATACTACAGTGACACAGCCACATCAATGTTTATAGCAGCTCAATTCACAATAACTAAACTATGGAACCAACCTAGAAGCCCTTAAATAGATGAAATGGATAAAGAAAATGTGGTACATATTCATGATGGAATATTACTCAGCCTTAAAGAAGAATGAAATTATGGCATTTGCAAGTAAATGGATGGATATAGAGAATATTATGCTAGGCGAAATAAACCAATCCCAAAAAAACAAAAGCAAATCTTCTCTCTGATATGTGGATGTTGGTCCATAATGGGTGGGGGTGTGCTAGGGGAGAATGGAGGAACTTTGGATTGGGCAGAGGGGAATGAGGGGAGGGGAGGGGAGGGAAGGGTGGGAAGGATGGTGGAGTGAGACAGACATTATTACGTTATGTACATGTATGATTGCATGACCGTGTGACTCTGCATCACATACAGAGGAATGAAAAGTTGTGCTCCATTTGTACAAAATGTATCAAAATGCATTCTGCTGTCATGTATAACCTATTAGAACAAATAAAAAAAATTAAATTTAAAAAAAGAAACTGACCCAGATATGGGAAACTCCCTAATCTTTAATTTCTTAGAATGGGTCTATGAAATACTTGTACAAAATAGTAAGGTTATTAACGGCAAAAATAAACTACAAATTCACAAGCACAAAATATTGATCAAGAGTCCAGTTTCTCAATGTGACTCCCCAAGAAATATGTTTTGAAGATCATGATGGTCTCCAATGATGTTAGCCATATGGAGTTACAGAATTCTGCTTAAATATCCTTCCCCCCCCAATAACTTTGAATAGAGCTGTCACTGATAGTTATGTCTACTTTCTGGCTCTACTTCTTCTCGTTACAAATCTCATGTTTACTGCCTGTTGCCTGAAATCATTCCTTTTTCTTTTTCAGTGATCCTAGAATTGACTTTTCTGATTTCTTAGAGGATTCAGTGACCAAATTCATTTATGACTTTTCATAGCCTTTGATATTTTACAGTCCCTATTCTTACTCTACCGCAAACTTACACAAAAGAGACTTTAGTATTCTAAGTCCTTGTCCTGAGACCTCCAATTCTTTCTGGTTCATTTTAATTCTCCTTTTTTACGTGTATTTTGCAACACTGCTACTTTACATTGTTGGACACATTTAGCTGTTAAGTACGGAAATATCTTCTCCCACGGTCAGTGAATGCTTCACAGGTGACTGGCTTCCAACAGAAAATAAGAGAAATAAAACATTACCAACTATGAACTCTCAAATTACATCTTAACTTCAGAATCATCTCCCATCAGTGAATGAAAAGACAGTAAAGAAAAACATCCGTAACAGTGAGCCACCATGGCCCAGCCTCAGTGGGGAGAAGCTTGCAATGGAGTCTGAGGACTGCATTGGAACTCCTTTGGGCGTGTGGGGAGGGTAGGGGGAGGAAATAGGAATAAGTGAATAGATGAGCCATGGGGATTATTTAATAAGAATTAGCAAAAACAATGTGCAATCAAAGCATCTAGAAACAGGGTGAGCAGGGAGGAGGATTTACAATCGAATCATGAGATGGTTCTCCTCAGGTGTGACTCAAGAGAAGTTATGACCTCATTATTAATATTACAAAACTCTAAATCTTAATGTCTTGTGGATCCTCCCAATTTTGATGTTTTCTGAGTCTATTTCCCTGGAAAATGAGGTATCGGAAAACATTCTCTTCCAAGAACTGCAGCTGTCCTTTGGCTATATTCACCACCCAGCCAACTGCAAGCAGTCATTGTCTCCTAAAAGACTTCTGTTTGCTTTCACCTGGACATTGGTTCCCACCAAGAAGCAGCCGGATGAGACAACTATGTCTGAGAGAGCAGTCGGTTTTGTTCTAAGTTTTACATTATTTTTAACTTTCACTTTTTTTCTGGCTCTGCACTTTCTGAAATTCACTGGCTCTTTCTTTTTTCTGGCTCTTTCACTTTCTGAAAGGTAGCCAATCTTCCAAAATTATCTTTACCTGTTCCCTATAGGAACTCTTTTGAACAAGAAGAGTTGATTGCTCTTCAGCTATCTCTAGCATGTCCACCTCATCCATTGACCCTATGTCCTATTATATGTCCTATTATTGTTTGATTCTGGAAAGTTGGCCATGCCTTTTCTTGACTGGTCTGCTTACTTGATACCCTGATCAAGTCTGGTCTGTTACCCCAAATAGGTTACAGATGGAAGCCTGGGTATATGCCACAGGTAGCCTCTACTCTCTTCTTTGACATCTTATGAACATAACAATTTTCACAGACCTCTTTGCTATTAAGATAATCTCCTGAAAAATCTGTCAGCCTTGACAAACTAACGGAGGTGTAAGGAGTGTTTCCAAATGGTATTTACCAGGAGGTTCTAAATTAAAGCAGCAAGAAGCATCTTGGATTTGGAATGGAAAGACCTGCATCCAGTGTTATTTTCCACCTCTATCTAAGAAACCATATAACTGTAGGTAAACAGATACAGCCTAGGGATAATCCAGCACCTGTATTTGACAAGTGCAAACAAGAATCCTTAGGGCTAGGGAGATAGCTCAGCTGCTAGAGTGCTTGCCTTGCAAGCACAAGGCCCCGAGTTCGATCCCCAGTACCGCAAAAAAAAAAAAAAAAAAAAAAAAAAAAAAAAATCCTTAAGTCATGCTCTCAAAGAACATTGGAGAAGCTGGAGTGAGCTGTCAAGGGTGGAGGTGCTTCAACATCCACAAGTTCCTCTGGGAATTAAAGGGACGGTTTGTCAGCAACTTCATTCTGTCTCCCTCTGAACTCTCTTTGTGAAACTTAAGAGGTTAGGAGGGACATGGGTGGGAGAAGACCCCCTGCCACTTCTCAGGTAACAGGAATTTTTTATTCATTTAACATTGAGGATCTCTTGTGTCTTACTCAGTTTGGGCTGCAATAACAAACTCCTGTAGACTGAATGGCTAATACATAATTTAAATTTATTTCTCTAGTTCTGGAGCCTGGCAAGACCAAGAGCAAGCCATGGAGGATCCAGCTCTGGTGAGGGGCTGCCCCCTGAGGCACAGCTGTCTTCTTGCTGTGTTTCCACAAAGTGGAAGGAGCAAGGGAGCTCTCTGGGGTCTCTTTTGTAAGGGCACTAATACAAATTAAGGGCTCTGCTTTTAGGACCTCCTAAGAGTGTCATGTTGGGGGACAGGATTCCAACATACGAATTTCTTTTACTTTTTTGCCATGCCACGAGGTGTTTTATTTTCATTAATCATACAAATAGTTTTCTATAATGTCCCAGGACAAACTGGAGAATTTGGCAGTCTGACTGGGGGTGCCCTGAGGGAACAACTGGCCGGTGGCTTCAGCGTGGAGTGCCTGAGTTCACAGGGCAGCTTGTGGCTCGTGTCCATCTTGCCGGTGTCTCCTTCCTCCACATCATGACGAAGGTCTTGGAGATGATGGGGGTAGGAAATTCTCTAGGCTCTTAGGAAATTCCACTCCGCTTTTCCTGCTCAATGGTCTCTTTGGTGGCAGAGTGTTCTCCTGCATCTCGGTTTTCTTCAGTTTGGCCTCATCGAAGCTGGTGATTTCCTTCTCTGTCATTTTCTTAAAACAATTCTCACTCCAAACCGAGCTCCAGATGTTCCCACTCCCGTTGCTGCAGCAAGAGACAAAAGAGTGGTGACCACCTCATCTTATATATGCCGAGTCCCCAACATATGAATTTTGAGGGACACAAACATTGAGTTTAGATAATATTGTGCATATGTTGCTGAGAGCAACAAGAGCAATTAAGATCTTGTCTTCTCTCAAAATACTGCAAGTTTAGGGAAAGACACAGATGGGAAAATAGATAAGTACAATAAAGTGTGACAAGCACTGTGACCCAAATGTGCATGAGAACTGAAAGCACTAACCCAGCCTGAGAGGTAGACACCAGGAAGACTTCTCAGAGGTGTCAACCTGAGGCGAGACTCATTTGCCAGCAGCAGTCCCAGTATACATCTCTGGTCCTAGAACAATTATTATTCAGCCATCTTTCTATCAAAAATATCCCAATTTGCCTATAATCCCAGCAATTTGGGAGGCTGAGGCTGGAGGATCACAAGTTCAAGGCCAGCCAGAGCAATTTAGTGAGATCCTGCCTCAAAATAAAAATAGATTTTAAAAGGGGGCTGGGATGTAAGCTCAGTGATAAAATGCTTGCTTAGCAAGCATGAAACCCTGAGTTAAACAACCAATACCCACCCCCAAGAAAACAAGTGTCCCCTTTTGAACAATATGATTGTGAGTATACATCTCCTTGTCCTATACAGAGAGAAGATGGGGATAGTGTGATAATTCTAGAGCTCTTTTAGAAATTATGAATTTTATTTATGGAGCACAATAAAGTTGTATTGGCTGACTTTTCTTTCACTTCCATAAAGCACCCAGAGCAGAACTAGATAGTACATAGCATACAGCACTCTTTTCACGGCAGAAGTCATTAGTTGATCATGCTGCTCCCTGCCTGAGCCAGTTCAAATACCTTCACATAATGTTTCCCAACACACTGCTCCAGGCAGACACGACCCATCAAATCAAGGTGAAATCTCTTTGTCTTTCCTGCCTTAGGGTATAAAGCATGGCTCCTTTTCACCAACTCATACCTTGGTTGGGAAGACGAAGTAAGTCTAAGTCATTCTAAAGTAAGTCTGCCTGTGATGAGTAGTGCAAACAATAGATAAGAGATTTTATTGGAAAATTTTCATTCTCCAAGCCTCCTTTAAGAAAAGCATGAGAACTCACCAAGTGGAAAAATCACATAGAAGTACTTCATGGTCTCTTTTTTTAGAAGTTGAAGAGATTGAAAAATGTCACCTTAGCAAGGACAGAACAATTGAGTTTAAAGATTTGGTCAGTCAACAGGAGTATTCTGAAGGCATATTGCGCAAAGAGCACTGAGCTAAAATTTGTGAGAGACAGAATTTCTGCGCTGAGTGAAGGCAGATGTCAGTCTTCCCAACACCCATCTAGGCCAGGTGCCCTTTTGCAGTTTCCAAAAAGTTCGAGTCTACACCACTTTCCTGCGAAGGAATCTACAGCTAGTTGCAGGATGAAAAGCAGACAGCAATCGTTGTCTTTTATCTACAAAATTAGTTGACCCCTGACCTGACATACCTGCATAGCTCCTGTGGATTGCCTCCGGTGTGCCAAGGTGGATAATGTGTTGGACTAGAACATGATACCCCAAAGCATGGCACGTTGGCATGGGCAAGCACTTTAAACTGAAGGACATTGGAAAGGCCTCAGAAGTGAGTCACTCCAACCTTCTCACATCTCTCTTCCTCTCATGTAGGGGGTGACAGAAATCACAATTCCTCTTCCCCGAGACAGACAGCAGAAACTAGAACCCCTCTTTCTCAAAGCAAGCCATAAAACCTCAAAAAGTGACTCTCAGCCTTCCCCCTGGAAGACCTTCATCCTCTTTGCAGGAGGAAGGAAGTCTGCAGGGACAGGTAAGAAGGCTATGATCAGGCAGGCCTGTCTGGGTTTCTGCCTTCAGTCTGTTGCCATTAGATAATTCTCCTTTGTCCGATCCCGTGTTGGCATAGATGTCCATTTCATTGAACCTAAGAATAAAAACAGTGTTCTCTGGGTCTCTAGGTCCTCATCCTGAACACTCCCATGTCACATCAAAATTCTTTGTTTGGATCATAAATGTGCTCTGCTTCTCTCTTATTCACCTTTTATTATAGGGATGACAGTGTGATCTTCACGATTGATGAGGAAAGATATGAGACCTTTCCACCCCGGCAATGTGTCAAGGACCACTCATCAAGGCTCTGAGAGCCCCTTTCAGTCTTATGACTTAAACAAAATAGTGCTCTCAGGAGTGAAATGATTTTGTGTGCAAGGAAAAAAAAAAAAGTGTGTTGATGATCTTACCCAAGCAACCCCGCCACCACACAAAAGCGCAAAGCTTCTGCCTCTGAAGGCCCACACCTTCAAACCTCCCAGGAATCACCTGTGATTTCATGTTCAACAAGAATTTTGAGAACCCCTCTCCTACTTTTCTATGGGAAGTCCAGTCACTACATTGCTCCTGACCACATTGTTCCCTGCAATATTTCTGAGAATTGCCATACAATTTAAATCTGACCCTTTTCATTTTTGAAAAGGTGAAAAAGATTGATAAGCCCTTAGACAAACTAACAAAATGAAAAACAGAGAAAAATCAAATTAATAACATTAAAGATGAAAAAGGAGAAATCACCTCAGACATCACAGAAATCCAGTGAATCATTAGGAACGATTTTAAAAATGTATACTCTAACAAATTCAAAAACCTACAATAAATGGACACATTTCGAGACAAATACAATCTGCTAGAACTGAAACAAGAGGACATAGAAAACCTAAACAGAACAATAAGTAGAATGAGATAGAAACAATAATAAAACAATAATAAGAAACAAAGAAGAGCCCAGGACCAGATAGATTCTCCACTGAATTCCACCAAACCTTTAAAGAAGAACTAATGCCAATATTCCTCAAATTATTCCATGAAATAAAAAGGAATGGAACGCTTCCAGATTCATTCTATCACACCAGTATCACACTTATACCAGAACAATATCCCTGATAAGCTTAGATGCAAAAATACTTAATAAAATATCAGCAAATTGGATTCAACAACATATTAAGAAGATTGTACACCACAATCAAGTTTATTTTATTCCAGAGATGCAAGGATGGTTTAATATATGCAAATCAATAGATGTAATTCATCACACTGACAGAATAAAATACCAATGAAGTTCTTTACAGAACAAGAAAAAAAATAGTACTAAAACTCACTTGGAAGAATACAAGACCCAGAATAACCTCAGCAATTCTAAACCCAAAAAGCAATGCTGGAAGCTTCATAATACCTGACTTCAAATTATACTACAGAGCTATAGTGACAAAAACCACATGGTACTGACATTAAAACATGCACATAGACCAACGGTGCAAAATAGAAGACACAGGAACTAACCCACATCTATACTCATCTGATCCTTTGACAAAGGTGCCGAAAACATACACTGGAGAAAAGATAGCCTTTTTAACAAATGGTGCTGGGAAAACTGATTATCCATATGTAGGAGAATGAAACCAGTATCTCTCACTCTGCACAAAAATCATCTCAAAATGGATCAAAAACTCAGGAATTAGATCGGAAATTTTGCAACTCCTAGAAAAAAACACAGCATCTAGGCACAGGCAACAAATTCCTCAATAGGACACCTAAAGCTCTAGAAATAATGCCAAAAGTTAATAAGTGGAATGGCATCCAATTAAAAATCTTCTGCACAGCAAAGGAAATAATTAGATATGTGAAGAGAGAACCCATGGAATGAGAGAAAATTTTTGCTAGCTACTCTCTGATAGAGGATTTAATATCTAGAATATATAAAGAGCTCAAAAACAAAACAAAACAAAACAAAAAACCCAAACAGATAACCCTCTTAATAAATGGGCAAATGAATTAAGCAATTTTCAAAAGAACAAATACAAATGATCAACAAATATATGAAAAAAATGTTCAACATCATTATCAATTAGAGAAATGTCCATCAAAACTACACTGAAATTTCATCTCACACCAGTCTGAATGGCAGTCATCAAGAATATAAATAATAATAAATGCTAGAGAGGATATGGAGAAAAAAAAACACTTTTACACTGTTGGTGGGATTGGAAATTAGTACAATCACTGTGTAAATCAGTGTGAAGATTACTCAAAAGACTGGGCATGGAACAACCATATAACTCAGCTAATCCTTTCCTTGGTATTTATCCTAAAAAATTAAAGTCATTGTACTATAGGGATACATGTATACCCATGTTTATAGCAGCACAATTCACAATAGCCAAACCATCAAACCAGCCTAGGTGTCCATCAACAGATGACTGGATAAAGAAAATGTGTATATATACACACATTTTATTAAGCCATAAAGAAAAATGAGATTGTGTTATTTGCAGGAAAATGAATGGAACTAGGAACTATTATGGTAAGTGAAATGAGTCAAACCCAGAAGGTTAAGGATCATAGACTTTCTCTCATATGTGGAAGATAGAAAGGAAAAAGAAAAGAAAGATGGGGCAGACCTCATGAAAATCAGAGGGAAATCAGTAAAAGAAAGGGGCCAGTGTAGGAGGTGAGAGGGAGGGGGAAAGTGCTAGGGAGTGATGTTGTCCAATTATACTGCTGTATTGTATATTGTGTGTATGTATGAATATATAACAAAATCCCATCATTATGTACAATATAATACACCAGTAAAAATATGAAAAACTATGAAGTCCTAGTAAAAAATTTAATGTTTATGATATTTTTTAAAGAATGTGAATAATGTATTTTATGTTAATATATATATATTAGTGTCTGGCCTAAAGCAATAAACTCAATAATGAACCCTAAAAAAATTCAAACTTGCCCTCAATGTGTTAGGTTTATTATGCAGTGAAATACTGAAGTCCCTTATTTATCCTTGCTTTTGAGATGATGCCCCAGGAGGAAGCAAGCTCAACTTCCACTCTCAAAGAAGCCATCCAGAGAGATTCTTCAAGTTCCACCTCCTTTGATGTAAAATAAAACCCTCCTTAGACAGCAAAAGTGGCTACCTTCAATTTCCCTTCTGTTTAAAATGGTAATTTTCTTTCTACAGTGGAAAAAAAAAAGAGAAAAAAAAGAGAAAGAAATTGGTTTCACTATTAACATAGCATGCTCCCACTTTCCACACAGTGATTTTAGGGAATTCCCAGAAAAGAAGCATTACAAGTAAAATTCTCTAATTTCAATGGACAAGTTCTATACACACCTAAAAATAGCTGTGTGTGTCCTATGCCACAAACACATTTCTGGTTAGAAAATTTTTTCACACTTCTATTATTCACTCTGTTCTTGCAAGATGGGAAAAAAAAGTGAGTCCCAATAATATCAGTAAACAGAGAAAACAAGAGAATGAAGAACTGGCACCAGAGCCAACATGTAGAACTGGGTTCTGTTCTTAGACTGCTGTAGGTGTGTAGGGGGAGGTGTATTTGGCTTTGCATCATAATCTGAAGTTAAAACCAGAAAAAAAAAAAAAAAAGATAAAATTAGGACATGCCTCTTCCTTCCAAAGGTGTTTTTCCAAATTCTGCCACTTAACCTTTATGTCTCCCATCCCTGCCTCACTATCAGCCCCATCCTTACCCCCATTCCCAAGTCCAGCAACACACAACAAATCCTGCACACAATTTCACAGACATCACACAGTCTCCCTTTGTGAACAATCTTGACAAATCCAAGTGCAGCAGGCCAAACAGTGAAGGAGAGAACAGAGGCAAAGTCCTAGTTGACTTGAGAATTTCCTGTAGTGTTAGGTCACTGGGAATGGGGACAATATCTTGAAGATTTATTAGAAAGATTCAGACTGAGTATTCCTGAGTCTTAAGTGTCACTAAAGGAACACTTAAGAAAGGATAGATTCGGGGACCCAACACTGTCTCATCCTTTCCCCATTCATTAGAATAGTAATACATTTGGGCTAAGTTGCATCCACCTGCTATTGACAAAGTTATGTGCTGTGTTGCTTGGTAGATAACGTTTATCCTCTACAATGAACCCGTGAGATATAGACATACCATTAGGTATGTTATTATTTGTTTGACTATTTGCTTACACAATCTAAACTTAACAACAGCCATGAATAGAGGAAGTTGTCCAGGGGAAATCCCATAGCTGGAGCCTGAAGCAGGAAGGGAACTTGAAGTTCCTTAGTAGTTAGGAAGCAGTACTCCATCTCAGGCAGCTCTTACATGTTCTTTGTTCTACAAGAACCAAAGAGTTTATGATTATCAACAATATATAGATGAAAAAACTGCCTGCTGAGGACTTAACCATGTTGCCCATGACCTCAAAACTGGCTTGTAGGATTTGAACTGAGCTCTAATTCCATTGTACCAAATATCTGGAAACAGAAATGCAGAAAACCATAATTGAACAGCTAGTTTTCCTATGTCCTATTGTGTGATAGGGAAAAGACAAATGTAGTAAAAACATAAGGAAACATAGGTTAAGGAATAATTCTATGAAATAGGCCCACTGTGATGACCCCCACAACCTTTCTTTTTTAAAAAGCAATTTACCTGCAGCCCTGCCTGGCTTCATTGGACAGGATGTGTTACATCCCTCCACAAACTACCTGTCACCTGCAGGAGAAAGGCAGGCCTGAAATGCTGATAGAACCCAAGTTACACTGAAGGAGGGGACTTTTGTGATCCTTACACAGACCAGATCCCAGGAATCAGGGAGATAAGGATAATTCCCCCTAACCAAAAAATCTGTAAGAACGGGCTCCAATTAGAACTGGTCAGCATAGGCCAAAGTGACCTATGCTGTAAGATATCTGTGCAATGGGACTTGAAAGTCTGGTGTCATCCTGCTGTCAATCAAGAATAAAGAGGTGAACCTAGGTGAAACTCTCTGGAAAATTTTCTGGGACCCCCAATAAACCTGGAGGGCAGGAGAGGCACACCATTTCCCTCCTTTGAGACTGTCCCCTTTACCCTTTTCTTATTCCTTCTGTTACACTCATGTCTGCTACTCTGAGTGACATGTCTGAAATCATTCTGGCCTGATTACAAGAAACAGGGTTAAGTGGGGGAACCTCACTGCTTAGTTTCATGGAAGGCCCATGCCCTGAAACATTTTGGACAAAAACCAAAATTTGATCAATGTGAAGTCCAAGAGCTTGGGGTCCAAACTTACATTCTTGTATTTGGTTTTAACCACACAGGTCTAGACTAATAAGGAGCCCAATCAGAGTTACTTACAGAGTGCCTCAATTCCAGTTTTCTGGAAGACCAGAGAGTGTGCTGAGTCTATCCTGCTCTGGGTCCTGCCTCTATTGGAATAAATGGAACATTCCAAGAGTTCAGATGGGAACTTGCTATCTTCTTAAACATCCCCATAGGATAATAGCAGGAAATCACAAAAGAGGAAACAAAATAAAAGAATCCGTTATGGTTTGGATGTGAGGTGTCCCCCAAAAGCTCACATGTGAGACAATGCAAGAAGGTTCAGAGGAGGAATGGTTGGTTATAAGAGTCTTAACCCAATTGGTGAATTAATCTCCTGATAGGGATTAACTGAGTGGTAATTGAAGGGTTAGGGTGTGGCTGGAGGAGGTGGGAAATGGGGCATGGCTTTGGGTTATGTATTTGAATCTGGCAAATGGAGACCTCTCTCTCTGCTTTCTGATCACCATGTGAGCTGCTTCCCTCTGCCACACTCTTTGCCATGATGTTCTGCCTCACCTTGAACCCTGAGGAATGGAGCCTGCCACTTACAGACTGAGACCTCTGAAACCATGAGACCCTAAATAAACCTTTCCTCCTCTACAGTTTCTGGTTGGGTCTTGTAGTCATAGTGGTGAAAAAAGCTGACTAAAACAGAATCAGTTCCCAGAAAACCTATCCCTGGATATAGAGCCTTGCCACTTAGAGTCCCACCCTGATTTCTGCCCCAGGGTAACTTTTCAGAGGAGGGATGCCCTGTTTTTCCTCTCCCTTTGGATTTTGTCTTTGCCTTAAACTCCTGAGTCAGCATGCAGGCACCTGCTCATAAGACACCAACACTGCTTTCCCAGGTGGAATTATAAATAGCTGTGGGAGAAACAACCAGATTTATTTCACCACATGATTTGAACAAGCCATAGCTTTCAGATTTAAGACAAAGGGATGTGTGTGTGTGTGTGTGTGTGTGTGTGTGCACGCACACATGTGTATGTGCAAATTTGTACATATGTGTGCCCTGGTTCCTTGAATTTCTGTTCTCTTTTGAACAGATCTCAGGATTCATTTAGCAGATGACCTGCCAAGAGGCTGACGGACCCTAACCTCCCCCATCACATGTTCGATCAAGGGTGGAGCAGGAATAACGCAGACAACTCAGAAAACTTCAGAAAATTACTGAGCCCTTTCTATTTGAAATAGCAGCTAAGAACATTGATTTATAGTACTCTATGGGTGGCAAAATACTTTCAATCCACCATCACACTTGACCTTCTCCACCACCTATATGTGTGGATTTTTATATATATATATATATATATATATATATATATATTTATAATTAATAGATATAATATATAATATATAATATATTATTATTTTTACACATAAGGCAAATGAGGATCAAAGGATGGTCCAGAATCTCATAGTTTCTGAGTGGAAAAGAGAGCATCCCCTCACATCTTAATCATCTCACTTCAAATTTCGTTTCCTTCTGCTACCGCCCCACACTGCTTACCCCTGTCCTTCCAAGAGGCACAATGAGAATAATGAAAGGAACATACAGTCCTCCTAGATAGAACTTTTCACCCTCCAAAGATTTCAGTGCACATAAAAATTAAAATCAGATAGCGTTCTTCCCACATGGTAACATTTTTTTTCCCCTCTTAAACTGATTTTTCAAGGACCCAGGACACCTGTAATAGAACAAATCCATAGAAGCAGAACAGCAAGTAAGAACAGACCCATTCATCAAAGGTTGTAGGAATGTCATCTCTCCCCAGTCAGGGTACATCAGGATGCTAGGTATCATAGCTGGAAAGCGCTAAGACAACTTTTCTGCCGGTGCGGGAAACCTGACTCTGATGGGTGGCAGAGGTAAGAAAGCAATACGAATACGTAGAATTTCTTCTTTGCAACTGTCCATTTAGTCCAGCTGTGTATTTCTTCTCAATGCCCATCGTGAAAGAATGAAGATAGGGACCTCTGAGTAAACCAGGTAGACCCAAGAAGTGTAAGGACTATTCTAGGAAGAGAAATCTGTATGAGGGCCAGTAACCAGAAGAAATAGTCTTCCAGGATTCCGTTATCACAGGAGAATAAATAGCAGTCTCAAGAGGAAGGTGACTTCAAGGACTCTGAAAGCCCTTCTAATGTCAATGTTAATGAGGCCTAATGAAGTAACAAACTGAGGACAAACACTGGTGATCACAGACTGATGGATATAGTACTGGGAGGGAGGTGTTGGGGGGGTGGCAGTCAAAGCTAGAGAAAGGGCCGAGGGAAGGAAGAGACAATATCGGAATTTACAGACATGAGATTCCCATTTAGGCAACAGACATATTAGTGCCCATGAAAGCATGTGCTCTGTGGAGGCAAGAATGAGCTACTCGGTCTGAGCCAGACACAGTGGCACACGCTCCTAATCCCATTTGCTATGGAGGCTGAGGCAGGAGGATCATAAGTTCAAAGCCAGCCTCAGCCACTTAGCAAGGTCCTAAGGAACTCAGCAAGACACCGTCTCTAAATAAAATATATAAAAAGGGCTGGGGAATACAGAACACATAAAAGATAAAGAATCAGCTGATTGAATCAGACTAACATCAATCACAGGTCTTATCAAGTAGTACAAATAATTTCAATCAAAAAGACAACCACGGGGTACAGGCAAAGAAAGGAGAGGCCTCTGACCTTATGTGGTCCCCCAAGTCTTTTCTTACCACATCAGATCACACTTATACAACATGTCATTTCTTGCTCCGATAGTGGAATGGCTTACTTGAACATTCCAAGGAGACAAAAATCCATGTATCCATAGATCCAAGTTTGTTTATAATAAAAGTCCTAGAATCCTTCTAGAATCATTCTATTGATAAAGACCAAGCTCACTTTCTAAGAAGTCTGTCATATTTGCCAGATTTGACCGAGTCTCTCATCTTCCTTCTTTTCCAGAAATATCACCCTAAGATTGAATTTCAGGCCTTCTCCTGCTAACTCTTCCCTTTCTAGCACATGGCCACATGTGAGATGGCTGTAAACAGTCCTTGTAATTGACCTTGACGTAACTCTGGTAATTGACACTTACAGCATTTCTCTGCTGGCGGTTTGATTCTGGACAGGGCAAGAGTTAGAGGTGGAGGATCAACTGAGAGGGACAAAGATTCATTATTTAAATCACTTTTCACTTGATAACCATCATTTTTGTGTAACATTTGCACTCTACAGAGCATTTCTTCTTGCTTTATTCAAACCAGCATGTGAAACAATCCCGAAAGACAGGTAAGGCAGATACTGGTTTTAAAAGGAGGAAACAGGTATTTCCACTAACAAGGAGTAGAGCTGGATTCAAATCCAGGCATCCTTTTATTAATTGGGTTATTTTTTATTTTTTGGTGTTAAGTTTTTTGAGTTCTTTATATATCCTGGAGATTAATGTTCTATCTGAGGTGCAGGTGACAAAGATTTTCTCCCATTCTGTAGGACCTCTGTTCACAGTCTTGATTATTTCCTTTGCTGTGAAGAAGCTTTTAAGTTTGATTCCATCCCATTTGTTGATTCTTGATTTTACTTCTTGCACTTTAGGAGTCTTGTTAGGGAAGTCTGTTCCTAAGCTGACATAATGTAAATCCGGGCCTACTTTCTAGCTTCAGTGAAATACTTGAGCAGATCAATTTTTAACCCTCAATGGGTCTACTGGAATCAGACCCAGCTGGGACCTGCCTTGTGCCTCAGGAACCTGAAGGTGGAAGTTGTTTCACTTTCCATCACTCCATCTCATTGGAAAAAACAATTAAAGGTTGAACTCTGACCCAATTAATGAAGAGAATAACTAAGTGGCATAGAGTATCTTTTTAAAAAAATTTGTGTGAAAGTGGACAAGTCACATTTTTTATTACATATTTTTTCATTTTTCCTTTTTCATATCTTCATTTAGTTTTTTGTTGTTGCTCTAATTAGTCATATGAAATTATGAATTATGACATATGCTGGTAAATGGATGAATCTGGAGAATATCATGCTAAGTGAAATAAGCCAAACTCAAAAAAACCAAAGGCAGAGTATCTTTTGACAATAGTATTTGGATGTTTTACCACTGTTAATTAACCAATGTTTGGTTTAATTGTGTTTTAATGTGTTTTTCCTGTCTCAATGGTGATTTTATATTGATATTGAACTAAAAAACATATACACACACAGATTAATTAAAAAATATTATGGTAATTGAAGGACACACACACACATACACTCACACAAATCCAGGTGTGCCCCAAGTGCACGCTCTGTTCACTGCATAACACTGTGTTTTGTTAAATAGTCAGATTGCTTGGCCAGGGAAGGGAGAAAAATAACAGTCTCCACATTTCTCCTAAACTCAGGGAGGTTTTCCTTAAACTCTGCTTGCACAACTTTTCTAACTGTGTCCTGAATGTGGTAAGTGCTAAGTGTCCTGTGGTAAAAGATGGCTCTGGTACCATGAATCAGTTTCTTAATCACATCGGAGTGGAAAAGGATGTGGGGCTATGGGAATAGCCCCCAGTGACCTCTGGACGGGCATGATATTGGTAAGGGGAATTTGATGTGCTTGCTTTCTCAGATCTCTGTCTTCATCCTCCTCAACAGGGCATTGGTGATGGGCTTCTGGAAGAAAAACAAGAAAAGGGAAAATAAGAGAAATGGATGAAAAACTTCTAATCGGCTTGTACATTCAAAAGACAGGATGTTCTGCTGATCCCAAACAGGGACAAACACATAAACGGCCTCGTCTGGACTGCCTTCGTGGTCTGGAGTGAGGCCAACCTGGCTCCTGATTCCAGCACACTGCTTCACCCCACAGCGGGGCCTCCTGACCCCTTGATTGCCAGCTTATCCTATGATTAAGCCAGTTCTGAGCCAGGAGGCTACAGCTCTTGCCCAACACTCCATTTCCCAACTTTGTCACCTGAGCTGTAAAATAGCTCTGACTTTGAACTCTATTCAGGTTACAGACCTCCTTTTTCTTTCTTCTTTCTTTCTTTCTTTCTTTCTTTTTTTTTTTTTAATTAAACTGACAGCCTCACACCCTGTCTTCTGGTTAACAGGCCTCTGCCCTTTTGCCTGCCTAAGATCCCAATCTTTGCAGGTCCAGGTAGTTAAGAGCTAGAATCCTGGTCCCAAATCATGATGTCTGGACACTCACAATCTTCTGAAAGCCTCCCCAAAATATTGACGGCATTGGTGAGATCACTACAGTCATCTGCTTTCACATTGTGTGGCATCTGCCTCTTAGGACATCTCTCTTATGTAAAACCCACCTCATACACCTCCCAGTATTATCACATGACCTAGTGCTTATTGCTATATTATTTGTGGCCCCAGCTGTATGTTTTTCCAACTTCCACCAGCAGTTCTCGCCCCACACTGCTAGTTCATCCCAGTAAGCAAATAATCCCAGACATAGTCCTATCTCAGCGGACCTTACTTCACAGTCCTCAGTTCAAAACCATGGCTGGCTGTGTAAAACCGTGGCATAGGAGATCCATTGCCAGTAAGGAAGTATTCACCAATCTTCAGGGAACTGAGAAATTTTGCTTCATGCATCTGATTTAACAATACTTCCTTCTCTTCCCAAAGGTTAAATAATAGGTAATTGCCTTTGAAAAAGATCTCATGACACTACTGGAAATCACTGAAGACACATGGAGGTATTACCCAATAGAAATCGGGACTCTTCTTGAAGTCCATTTTAAGTCAGGGTCAAAACACTGAATGGGTAAGAAAGTTGTAATAACCTGTCCTTTCCCAGGTCCTAATCAGCAGCCCAAGATATATCATACCCCCAAATATATACTCTGACTTTTTCTTCTGTCAGAAGGAGAGGAGAGCAATCAGCATGTCATCAAGACAAGTGTCCTGAGGGGGTGAGGGTGAAGAAGTGTATGAGTCATTCATAACCTCTCTTGGCAGCAAGATGAAGTCACATCAGAAAAATGCAGAAGGTAATAAGAGATTTCTGGGCACCTGAGTCACTGTCTGCATCTTTCTCAGGGAAATATTCAGAAATAGGTAATAGACATTCGAATTCAACCTAAGGCTGTTTCTAGCCTTCAATGGATAATCCAGTGATTAATTCAAAAGTGGAAAAAGTATTAAATAATATGCACTATCAGAGAGAGAACTGTTTGCCAATCACTTTTATACATTGCTGATCAAGTACATTTTGGTTCTTTCCATCTGAAAAAAAAGAAGAAAAAAGAAAACTTTTTGGTATGAATCAAAAGGCTTAACAAGTTAAAATCCCTAGATCCAGAAGTTCCTTGAAGAATCAATCTAAAAGAAAAATCAGAGATGCAAACAGCATTCACAGAACAACAGTTTATAATAAATTAAAAAAAATTAATAACATGGTTAAATAAATTGTCATATCCCCCAAGTGGAAATCAGATAGTCACAAAAAATAATATTCTAAAAATATTAATAATGTGGGAAAGTTTTCAGGATTTAGGTTAATGGGAAAAAGTCCTAGTACAAATAGTACAGATATAGATATATATAATATATAATGTACAAATATATATAAACTTATTTTGTATGTAAGAATATACTTGCAAATTAGATTATAAGTAATATAAAGCTCTTTAGACTCGTTTGTATTTTCTGAATAGGAAGACAGTTAAGACCCGGGGCAAACCAAGGGTTACACTCCCTACTCAGGGCAAACCAAGGGTTACACCCCCTGCTCAGTAACTGTCTTGTCTTTTCAGCAGGGAACTCCTTCCACATGGACTTCACTCAAGTGCTTTTGCTGCCTCCACAAAAGCTCCAATTGCACAAGGCAGCTGACTGTGAGAAAGAGAAAGTGAATCTGATTATCCTTGCAATTTCTCAGCCACCATCATGGTTTGAAAATGAAGCTTTCCTGTTCATACCCTTGGCCTCACATCTGGCCACAGTGTACAATGCTTACTTTTGGACATGGAATGGCTAAAGAATTTCAAGGAAGCAGAAGAGATCTGTTAGGCTGGGTTCCAGTCACGTGACAGGTATTTAATAAATGTATGCTAAATGAGAGAATGGATGACTAAAGCGAACCATCCGTTTATCAGTGATGTGGGGTTTCTGCCACACATCTGAGTCATTCAGGGCACTAGGATAAACCTCTCACCTGCCAGTCATTCCTCCTGTTTTGAAACTTCCAGTGATGAGCGGTATTCACTAACTCTCGAGAACCCCAGGATCTTGGCATCATTTAAATTTGGCCTCCTGTCTTCTAGCCCAGTCCCTTTCAGGCCTGGACTCACAGTCTCCTCTAGTCAGTGGCTACTTGCCCCACCAGTGTGGACAGTGGGTGGATCTCTGAATACCATCTCCCTCTGGGGAGAACTGTGACTGACCCAGCTGCTGACAAGGGACCTTCAGGCATCATAATGAACAGTGGGACTGTTACAGAAAATTCTGAAGGGAAAAGGTAAGGTTTTAGCACAAGGCAGTCTAGCTACTAAGCCCTTGTCCTAAAGGCCAGAGTGAGATCAAGTTACAGAGAACGCAGCTAAGGAACCTTAAAAAAATCAAGAACAGACAAATGGTAGGAGAAGGGACCGAGGGGAAGCTCTAGGGTGGTGGCTATGAGCACACACAGTTGCTTTAGTTTTTAAGTGTTTGGCTGAACCTGCCAGGAATTAAGGGCAATAGGAAGAGTAGACAAGAAACATCGTGGGGAGGAAGGGTTGATCAGGGAGTAAGAACTCTCTGTCTTGGTCCCTTACACAGTGCAAAACCCCCTGGGTTAGGAATCCCACTGTCATTCTCACTGGTCAGGCAAAGACTGGGATTTATGAGCCAATTGTAAGAAAATATGCAAACAGAAGCTCCTGGGCAAATCCCAAGTTTCTCTCCCAGAGCTCTGTGGCCCTAAGTGCTTCCTTGTCTGTAAGCACAGTGCCTGGCTCTTGGTCAACCCTTAGCTTGCTGTGTGGCTGGAGATTATTTGTTCATTTGTTTGTAGTACCATGATGTTAATTAGGATCCCAGAGAAGAACAGCCCAAATTATTTCGTCTTTGTATATACATATGCATGGTGGGAATGAGGTGGGAAACAGCCTGGAACTGCAGAATTCACAGGACCTCTGCAGCCGTGGGGAAGAGCTAGGCCTCCTCCCCAAGACCCCACCCACCCTCCTTCTAGGTTCCCTCTGGCACTTACTCTGTTCCCCTCACTTGACTGATTTTCCTGTTTCAGAGTGTCCACATCTTTGGACCTTGCAACTCCAAAAGGCCATTACATCCTCCCCAGGACCCCTCTCTGCTTCTACTCCTGCTGTGAAGTTGGCTCCCCTCCCCCTGACCCCCGCTGGCCTCTCTCATTTCTTTATTCCTAAGGGTAAATATCAAATGGGTTCAGCTTATCTTTGGCGTCTATGAGCAAACCAATATCTACCTTCTAGGACCATATGGTGAGGATCAAATAAGGTGAACATGTGTGAACACACCTAGAACGTTGCTCTCTCTTCTTTCTCTTTCTGTAGTCCACTGAACTAAATTTTAACTCTGAATTTTCCTCAGAGTTAATTCCTAGTCTATTTGGTGATGTTAACAATGTCCTACCTCACCTTGGAGGTTCAGTTTCTAGGTGAACTTGTTCATCTAAAAGCCTACAAGATCCCTCTTCCCATTTTCAAAGCTGTTCCACCCACGATAAGTACCTGTCCTGGGTACAGATGAGGACATGTAGGCAAAGGTTAAGTGAACTTTTTCACACAGTAAGTAGAGGAAGCTGAGATCCAACTAAACCAAGCACTTTCCTATTTTAATTGGACCATGAATGGCAATAAGATATTAATATTAGAAAGAGAAATTGTATCTCTCCTTGCACAAAAGAGCCAAATCAAAATAGAGTCCTTCATTAATAGATGCTTAAGTTTTGTACCCCAGGATAGCTTCTGACAGGAAGCCTGCAGATCAAGGGAAAACCTCCAGGACAAAGTTATTGCCTGAAGCACGTGAAGAAAAAGTATAAAATCACAAAGTGTGATATCAGAAATCGATCCACATTGAAAGCTTAGGTTGTTAAATCATAGCTAGTCCAGCTTGTGGAATTCCCAAACTTTAAATAAAGTATTATTCTTTTAGGGCAGAGTGAAAGGATGAAACAATCTAAAACAAAATCATTTGACTTCTCAAATGTTCCAGTTTACTTACATAATGAAGGCAGTAACCTCACTGAGCTATCCAATTCATCACTGCCTCACACTCAAATCAATAGTCCACAGATAGGAATTGATACCATTTCTTTCTTCCCTTTCGAAGATTGTTTCCTAACCAGGGAGCACACTAACACACTATTTTTGAATTATTTAGAATCTGCTCTGAGTTTTGTTTTTTTTTTTTTTTTAACTATTATGGTTTGAGATTATCTTAATCTAGTAATCTGATCATTGTGTCTGGCATAAGCCAGTCACTGTGATCTAATTCTCTAAATACATCCAGAGAAAGAAATTCCCAGTGTGCCAATGGCCCTTAGGTTGCAACCATTGGTCCACGTTACAAATGATTTCCACTGACCCTGTCCCACCGCTGCTTGGGGAGTCAGATTACAATGAAATACACTGTATTTAGAGAACAATGGTTTCAAGAAGAGAAGAAATATGTCATATCAAATGTATGCATAGTGTATCTGGTGACTCCATAAAGCAGAGTTTATGGTGAGCAAAGAGGACATTATCCTGGTCAAGGAATTTAAGAGGGGATCCCAACCATTCTGCTATTTTCACCTATATACAATTTATCCAATATCTGACCTTGAAGGAATCAGAAGTCATACACTGTTATCATATTGAAGTAGTAATATGGTTGACAAGAAAACTTTGAACAAGATTTAAATAAAGAATGTAGTCTGTGGTGGGAGAAGGGATGACCCTTCATTGAGCTCTTATGGGTATTACATACTACAAAAGCCACTTTTCAACAGGGTTTTTCAACCTTGGCACCATTAATATTTGGAGCCAGATAACTTTTTGTTGTGGGGAAGCAGTCCTTAACAGCTCGCCTCAACCCAGTAACTGCCAATGGCACTATTCCTCAGCTGGAACAAAAATAGCTCTAGAAACTGCCAAATGAAAACCATGGCTTGACAAAAATAATTGTTATGCTTTGAAACTGTAATGTGGCCCCCAAATCTCACATGTTCAGCATGCAAGAATGTTCAGAGGTTAAATGATTAGATTATGAGAGTGATAACATTGGTGGATTAATCCATTTGATGAGGTAATAATTTGAATGGGCTAACTGAGTGGTAACTCTAGGAGGTAGGGTGTGGCTGAAGGAAGTAGGTCTTTGAGGGCATGCCCTGGGGGATTATATCTTGACCCTGGCTCTTTGCTTTCTCTGCCTGCTTCCTGGCTGCCATGAAATGGGTAGCTTTCCTCCACCATGTACTTCCTGCCTCACTCAGGCCCAGGGTTATGGTGTTGATCAACCATGGACTGAACATCTGAAACTCTGAAGCCAAAACAAACTTTCCCTCCACTAAATTGTTCCCATCAGGTATTTTTGTTTTGTTTTGATTTATTTATTTTTTATTTTTACAGACTGCATTTTGATTCATTGTACACAAAAGGGGTACATCTTTTTGTTTCTATGGTTGTGCATGATGTAGATTCATACCATTTGTGTAATCATACATGTACATAGGGTAATGATGCCTGTCTCAGTCTGCCATCTTTCATACCCCTGCCCCTTCCTTTCCCTCTAGGTAATCTAAATTTCCTCCATTCTTCTCTCACCCCCTACACCAATTATATATCATCATCCACTTATCAGAGAAAACATTCAGCCTTTGGTTTTTTGGGATTATTTCACTTAACATGATATTCTCCAGTTTCATCCATTTATCTGCAAATGCCATAATATTATTCTTCTTTATGGCTGAATAATATTCCATTGTGTATATATACCACCGTTTCTTTATCCATGCATCTGTTGAAGGGCATCTAGGTTGGTTCCACAATCTAGCAATTGTGAACTGAGCTTCTATAAACATTAATGTGGCTATGTAAAAAGGTAAACATAAAATTAAAAGTTTAATTCCAATGTTTGATACGTAGTAAACCCTGAATAAATGTTAGCAGATATTATTGTGTTAGTCAGCTTTTCATCTCTGTAACCATCTCTGTAGCATGCTAATTTTAAGTCCTTTGGGTGTAAACTGAGGAGTGGGATAACTGGGTAAAAGGTGGTTCCATTCCAAGTTTTCTGAGGATTCTCCACACTGCTTTCCAGAGTGGCTGCACTAATTTGCAACCACCAGAAATGCATAAGTGTGCCTTCTTCCCCACATCCACGGCAACATCTATTATTGTTTGTGTTCTTGACAATAGCCATTCTAATTGGAGCAAGATGAAATCTTAGAGTTGTTTTAATTTGCATTGCTCTAATTGCTAGAGATGTTGAATGCTTTTTCATGTATTTATTACATTGCCTGTATATCTTCTTCTGTAACGTGTCTGTCCATTTCCTTGACCCATTTTTCAGGTATTTTGGTTACAGAGATTAAAAACTGACTAACACAATAAAATCAGCTAACATTTATTCAGGGTTTACTACATATCAAACATTGATTTAAACCTTTACTTTTATGTTTACCTTTTTATTATCAACTATATCGCCTATTTAATAGTTCATAAAAATGAATACCTTAATGATTTATCAAATAGAGAATATCTACATAAGTACTAACCAGGTTAAGAAAAAAATTAAGAACATTGTCAACTTTAGAAGGTTCTATTAGGTCCCCTTCCAACAGGGAATAACCATTATCCTAAACTTTATTTCTTACTTTATAGTTTTACTACCTAAGCATGCATCTATAAAGCTATAGTTTACTGTTTTGTTTTGTCTTGTTTGTTTGGTACTGGGGATTGAACCCAGGGTCACTTTACACTGAGCTACATTCCCAGCCCTTTTTACTTTTTATTTTGAAAGACAGTCTCACTAAGTTGCTGAGGCTGACCTCAAACCTGCAATCCTCCTGTCTCAGCCTTCCAAGTTGTTAGGATTACAGACGTTTGCCACCACACCTGGCTATAGTTTACCTTTCATGCAATCTTTCTCAAGTATTTACAGGTGGATGTGATATTATCAAAACAAAGTAGAAAAACAACAAGAGAGTGAATTGGGGTTCGGGCAATAGGGCAAACAATGCTGAAACCCCCAAGGTGATGGGAAAGGTCATCGCAACAGAATTGCAACTGCTTCCCAATGCAGAAGGCAGCAAGTCCATATTAGATCAAGGAAGACTGATCTGGGTCAGATTTCTTCAAGAAAATAAAATCAATAGAAGTGCCTGATGCATCCGAATGTTGAGAGATAATTTGGAGAGTTGGTGGAAATTGGGGGACTTAATATAGCAAAGAATGTATGTCAATTTAAGCTAGTAAACAAAGGAGAGTTCATCATGGAAAACAAAAAAAGTAGTGCAAAAAAGTGATCCAATCATACTCCATGACACTGTTCTAAATTATTTACATTGTCAGACCATAAACACTGAGTGTCGCACTGATCTTATCATATATTATGACAGAAGGGGAAGGGTAATGAAGAGAGGCATGGAAATTCAGAGCTAAATCTCTCCAGTCAGGAAGTCAACAGATAATGCCAAACAGGAGAATGTTCTTTTAGCAATATATTGGTAACTACCACAACAATCCACTACAGAGTGGAAATATCATCCCTGAGGAAAGAGAAATGTGGGCAGAGTAAGTAATACTGTTTTTCCTATCAAACACTCTTTGACTCTTTAAATCAGGTGCAGGTAGACCTTTGATGAAAATGAGTACTTTAAAAACCGTAATTATGATGGAGGTGAATCCATAAGTAGAGCTTGCAGCAAAATGAATAGAAAAGAGGTTCGTGTATTCATAAACTTTAGATTTTATGTCATTTTCTTGAATGATCATCTGCAAACAGGTAATGAGATCATTTAAGACGCTCCAAGACTGAAATGAATGCTCTCATTCCATTCTAGCAAAGATTCTGGGCCATGCATCTGTCGGATCCAGAGCACCAGAGTGCACTGAAGTTAAAATAAATGTTCAGGAAGAAAGCTCTTCTTCCCAGTGAAATCAATATTTTACTCATCTTCTATAATTTAATATAGCCCTTGCCATCCTAGGGCACACAAATAGGAAAGACAACCATCGAGAATTTGACAATTATTTCAATTATTTCAAACCTGAGAATCCCTGGCACCCCAAACCTCCAAATCCTTTATCCTTCCAAGGAAGGGTCTGAGATCTTCAGTGGTCATTGAAAATTTTCACAAGGATACATGAGGCGAGTATACTTGTATTATTATACAAGAATAATTATTCTTGTATTTCAGTTTAAATCCCAGTTCTCCTCTTAATAGGTGTCTGATCTTAGTAAAATTACTTAATCTCTCTTAATCACAGTTTTGACATCTAAAAATACAAGGCTGGTAATGCCTACATTGCTTAATGGTTCTCATGATCAAAGAGATAATTTTTATAATTCCTTGGCACATGGTTCTCTAGCAAATTTAGCTAATGTTATAATTATTGTCATTGTTATAATTATAATAATAATAGCTATTATTATTACTAATGCTGTTGCCAATGGAATCACATCAGATCCAGTGCATTGTGGCTTTTTAAAGCAGCTGCTGCTTCCTTTGTCTCATCCTCCATGGATTCTGACCTTGATGAAACCACTGGTATTATATAAATCCACCCCAACTCAGCTTTCTCCAGCATAGCTCCACCAATAATGCTCCTATTAAGGCCTCCTCTCCAGGGCTAAATCCAATGGTTAGTTTTAAGTCCTCCTCTCCCTTGATCTATCAGCAGCTGTGAACACAGGTCCTCATTCACCATACTCTGCCGGCTTTCCTCCTACCTCTCTGATTGTGGCATCCTAGGTGGTTTCTCCTTTTTCTGACCTTATAATGTTGAGGTGTGCCAGAATTGAGGCCTTGGTCACCTCTTTCTCCCTTCTATACGCTATCTGGACAATTTTGTCTAGTCTCAGAAATTTGAATATCAATAAATACCATGGCAACTTTGAAATTTACATCTTCGGTCTAGAACTTTCTCCTAAATTCCAGACTTTAACATCTTGTTTTTATTTAACCTCACTTGAATTTATAATAGGCCTCTCAAACACAACAAGTTCAGATCTCAACTCCCAATTTTCCCTCCTAGAACAGCTGCATTCGAATTTTAACACTCTCAACCAATTGCATATCCATCATACCTATCGTTCAGACCAAAACACACTGGAGTTATCCATGACTCCTCTCTTTTTATCATACCATAATTCAATCCAAAAAATACACCCAGAATATCTTACCACCTTTTTATCTGTTTCTCCCTCTGCCCTCTTAGAATCTATGCTCTAACAGTAGTCAGAATGATCCTTTTTAAATATAATCAAACATATTATTCCTCTATCAAATACCCTTCTGTGATTTCCTACCCTAATCAGAATAAAAAGTCGATTCTTTTTTACAAGGTAATTGTAAACTTGCCATTTCTCTGATCTCCTCTCCTACTTCCCGCTCTTCCTCCATGGGCTCTTCTCTGCTCTGCTGCATCCTCCGTGGGCTCTTTGCCATTCCCCACGCATGCCAGACACACTCCCACCTCGGGGTCTTTGCACCAGCTGTCCTCTCTACCTAGAATACTCCTCCCCCAGATCCCACACAGCAGACTCTTCCTGCTTCAAGCCTTTGCTCAAATGTCGCCTCTTCAACCAGCACTGGGCCCTGACCTCTCTATTTAAAACCACGTTCTTCCCGTCTCCCACCAGCAGTAGTCCGACTCTGGGTTTTTTTCCATTGTACTTCTACCATTTTACCCCATGGTATACCTTAGCTATTATGTATGTTGTTTCACATCTGTCTCCCCCAAACCATGTTGAATCCATGCCAGCAGGGATCTTAAACCACTTTTGTTCACTGACTTAGGCCAGCTGCCTGAAAGAATACGTAGTAAGCATTTAACAGCTATTTGAAAAAGGAAGGGAGGGAAGACAGGGTGCAGCTTTCTGGTGTTCTCAGACAATTCAGCTGCCCGCTCTGGGCTTTAGCTTTCATCCTGAAATAAAATGAAGCCATTAAAACAGATGAACTCTAAGATCCCATCTACTGCAATGTCTAATGATGCTGACTGTGTGAGTCCAGGGAAGTTTCCAAAAGATGTGAAGAGCAGTTGGGCCTTTTTAGGGTACAGAATCTCGGAGCAGGCAGCAAGTCTGGTAGACTATGGCTGAGCCTCCTTCCTGCTCCTCCCCAGCCTGCCGTGAGCCGGTCTTGGCTGAGTCACTTTAGCCCTCCTCCAGATGAGACCGATTCTGGAGAAGCTATAGCATCTATCCCCCGCCACCCCCTGATATGCAGGCTACACAACCAAAGGCTTCTTTGTGAGATCCTAAGACATAGATCTGCCAAACGGAAGTAACTAGCAATTACCGCTTGGCGTACCCTGGTTAGACTGTGAAAGCTACGCTTCTGCCTTGACCCCATCCCCCGGTTGCCCTTGGGTCTGCAGAATTGTGGCAAAACTCCTCCTTTTCTCCACTGAATTGTCAGGTTGGTAGACCATAAACTGCTCCCATGGTGTCTATCAGCAGAAGGCCCTTTAAACCTCTCTGCTCTTGTTCACAGAGTCCCTGGACTAGGAACTGCTGCACCTGCTCTCCTCCCCATAGGATGGATGCCATTTCCTCAGAGAAGTGTAAATGCTGAGCTGTAGGAAACAGGGGCTCCTAGCCTTGTGGGACATTCACTAATGCAGAAAGACAAGGCCAGCATCTGCTAGCTGACTCCATCTCTCCTGTCGGGGCAGATGGAGACTTGGCAGGGAGGGCCCAGATCATGAAGAAGCCAGCAAGATATTGTAATGTGGTATCAGGTGCAAATGTGTCTGAGGTCTCTGACCTGTTGTCCCCGAGTCACCCAGGAAAGGAAATCTTTTGACAACAGTAGAGTTGGAGCCTGTACTATTGCCCCCCACCCTTCTCAAATCTGACCTCCACTGCTCCAACCCAGACCAAGCCACAGAAATCAGAGTGGTTTGGTAAGTCAAGACAAACCATCAAGAATTTGAATATAAATGTCTATTCTTTGCCTAAGGACAAGAAAGCATATTTTTTTCCTGAAAATTAGTGACTCATTTGCAAAAGACTCATTAAGCCAACAAAAACATGACCTATTTCTCAGAGCTCGCCAAGGGACAAATTTGTTATGGACAATGAAATGCAGCCAATGCTTCTTATGAAGTCCTATCACCTCACTTGTCTGAGGAAGACAAGTTCTTCTTCCTGAAATGTCTTTCACCTGCTTCTCCGTCTAGAAATCCCCTCCCAATCCTTTAAGACCCAAGGAAAACTTCCTCTATGAAAACTTTCCCCATCATTCCCAGCCTACATACACACACATACATGCACACACACAGACACCAACAAATCAATACCTTCTCTATGATACCTCAGTTCTTTATTCATAATTTGGTTATTCAGTCCACAAATACCTTAGATAAATAGGCCTATACTAAAAATGTTTAATTACGGTACCCTCTCATCACCTTAATCAAACAGATTATATATATTTTAATGCTATCTGATCATGTACACCCATAGTAATAAAAGTAACAAAATAAATTTCCACAGCAAACAATAGCTAATACACATACACGTGGCCATTTCTCTTTAGCCCTCAAAATGAACTATTCTTACTTGCTTCTATATAAAGTTTTTCAGTCCCTTCCACAAGAAATGACTGAGAAAAAAAAAAAAATGCCAGACAGTGTAATGTAAGGTGACATATCTTTCCAGTTTTTCCCCCTTACTTTACCCGATGAAAATTACTTTCCTGCTTAACAATTTTCAACTTTTCCTCAAACAGAAGCTGCCCACACTTGCAAGGAATATAGATATCAGAGGTAGAGACGTCCGCCACGTCAATGCTGAATTCTCACTCCAATCAGTTTTCCAGCTTGAAATCCCTTCTTCTGTCACTGCCATTTTGAAGACTGGAGAGAAGAAAAGTGCAGGAATGTTCAGTCCAGCTGTCTGGGGGATAATGAGGCAGCCAATCCCTGCAGGGAGATGAAATGCAACTCCCACAAGCCCACAGTTATTGGTGGAGATCTATCAATATTACCAATTAGAAGCTGTGGATTCAGCCTATACCTAAGTGATTTTTCTCTAATCTGATCTTCATAGACAGTAGAACAGTCTCTTTTTATGAAAGACACTTCTAAAGAGAAAGGGGTCTTAGATCATGAACAAGAACCAGAAGGCAGGCCATGGGAGGAGACAAAACCAAGCCTAGCATGTTCCTGTGAGCCAAAGATTGACACATTTTATTACAAAGGACCATGTGCTAAATATTTCCAGCTTTGCAAGTCTCTATTGGGACTTAACCCTGCTGTGATAGCAAAAAAGCAATAAAAAATGAATGGATTTAGATGTATGCTAATAAAACTTTATTTATATAAACAGGTAGGCAGCCAAAGTTTGCTGACCCCTGCTCTGGGGACATGGGGATACCAGCTGATTTTAGGTAGCTCACAAACTAATAGTCTACATCTTAAATTGCTTGTGATTTAATGTTTTCTAAAGACAAACATAAAACTATCTTTTCAAATATGATTTCACAAATATTGTTGTGTAGGATAGAGCTACATTTAAGGAGTTGATTAAAAAATATAAGAAGTTAATAACAAGAGGATAAGATATTGACACTGCAAAAATCTATAGGTAGTATACGAATAGCCAAAGCCAGAAAAGAGTGTTCTAGGCGGCACTTACATGCTACCCACTGATTGGAGAGGACCTTACTTCATCTGTCACTATTATCATCATACTGGGTCAATGGAAAGGCCACTTGAGGCCTCCAGACTTGACTTTCTGTCTGGAAATTGTCAGTCCTGACAAACTGGTTCACAAGAATAAACTAGGATTTATTTTTTTCCCTTTTACCATATTTTTATTGTTGTATTATAGTTGTACGTAATGGTGGTATTTGTTAAATATTCATACATGCACAAAATATAACAATATAATTGGCCAAATTCATTCCCCTATATTTCCTCTTTCCTTCCTCTCCTTCCTCTCCCTGGTTGTTTTCTTCTACTCTACTGATCTCCCTTCCATCTTGATGAGACCCATCCCCCCCACACACACTTTCTTTTCCTTTTTCCTCTCTAGCTTTCACATTTGAGAGGATGCATATGATCCTTGACCTCTGAGTTTGGTTTATCTTGCTTAATATAATGGTCTCAAGTAGCACCCATTTTCTTTTTAATTTTTTTTTACATGTACATAGGGTAATGATGTTTGTCTCCTTCCACCATCTTTCCTTCCCCTTGCCCTCTCCCCTCCCCTCATTTTCCTTTACATGATCCAACATTCCTCCATTCTTCCCTTACCCCCTCTGCCCCCTTTTATGTATCAGCATCCACTTATCAGAGAAAACATTTGGCCTTTGGATTTTGGGGATTGGCTTATTTCACTTAGCATGATATTCTCCAATTTCATCCATTTACCTGGAAATGCCATAATTTTATTCTTCTTTATGGCCGAGAAATATTACATTGTGTATATATACCACAGTTTCTTTATCCATTCATCTATTGAAGGGCATCTAAGTTGGTTTTGCAATCTAGCTATTGTGAATTGAGCTGCTGTAAACATTGATGTGGCTGCGTCACTGTAGTGATGCTGACGTTAAGTCCTTTGGGTATAAATGGAAGAGTGGAATAACTGGGTCAAATTGTGGTTCCATTCCAAGTTTTCTTAGGAATATCTATACTGCTTTCCAAAGTGGCTGCATCAATTTGCAATCCCACCAGCAATGTATGAGTGTACCTTTTTCCCCACATCCTCGCCAACACCTACTGTGGCTTGTATTCTTGATAATGGCCATTCTAATTGGAGTGAGATGAAATCTTAGGGTGGTTTTGATTTGCATTTCTCTAATTACTAGAAAGGTTGAAATTTTTATATATTTATTGATTGATTGTATATCTTCTTCTGTGAAGTGTCTGCTCAACTATGTCTTTAGCCCATCTATTGATTGGGATCTTTGTGTTTTTGGTGTAAAGTTTTTTGAGTTCTTTATAAATTCTGGAGATGGTGTTCTATCTGAGATGAGTGTGATAAAGATTTTCTCCCACTCTGTAGGCTCTCTTTTCACATTATTGATTGTTTCCTTTGCTGAGAAAAACGTTTTTAGTTTGAATGCATCCCATTTACTGATTCTTTGATTTCTTGCACTTTGGGAGTCTTGTTAAGGAAGTCAGGTCCTAAGATGACATGATGAAGATTTGGGCCTACTTTTTCTTCTATTTGGTGCAGGGTCTCTGGTCTAATTCCTAGGTCCTTGATCCATTTTGAGTTGTGTGCAGGATGAGAGATAGAGTTTTAATTTCATTTTTCTGCATATGGAATTCCAGTTTTCCCAGCACCATTTGTTGAAAAGGCGTATCTTTTCACCATTGTTCATTTTTGGTGCTTTTGTCTAGTATGAGATAACCATGTTTATGTGTGTTTGTCTCTGTGCCTTCTATTTTTTACCATTGGTCTACCATCTATTTTGATGCCAATACCATATCATTTGTTAATATTGCTCTGTAGTATAGTTTAAGGCCTGGTATTGCGATACCTCCTGCTTCACTCTTCCTGCTAAGGATTACTTTGGCTATTCTGGGTTTCTCTCTTATTCTTCCAAATGAATTTCATGATTGTTTTCTCTATTTCTATGAGGTATGTCATTGGGATTTTAATTGGAATTGCATTGAATCTGTATAGCACTTTTGGTAGTTTGGCCATTTTGACAATATTAATTCTGCCTATCCAAGAGCATGGGAGATCTTTCCATCTTCTAAGGTTTTCTTTAATTTATTTAATTTCTTTCTTTATAAACTAGGATTTAATATCCTAATATTTCAACTATGATATGACCACATCTAAATTTTATTTAGAATAAGTTTTATGATGTTTATAAAATAGACATATTATATATACATAATTATAGACATAATTATATATGTAATTATAATGTTAAAAAAGTTCCACATTTGCTATGAAAAGGAAAATCAAGATCATTATTGTAACTATTGTGACTACCAAGAGGCTTGAAGAGATAACTTTTTTAATATTTTTAGTTCTAGGTGTATTAGTCAGGGTTCTCTAGAGGAACAGAATCAACAGGAAGTATGATAATAAAAAGGGGATTTGTTAGATTGGCTGACACAACCCACAAGCTGGATAGTCCACAATAGCTGTCTGCAGGCTGAAGAGTTGAAACCAGTAGCTGTGCAGTCCAAGAAGCTGAAGCCCCAGAACAAGAGGGATCAACAGTACTACCCTAGTCCAAGACCGAAGGCTTCTGGACTCCCTGGAGAATCACTGGCAGAGTCCACTTTGGGAGAGTGAAGAAGCAAGAGTCCGATATCCTCAGATGATCTCAGCAGCAATCAAGAACCCATTCAAGAAGAATTGAGCTTGCATCTGCATCTGCTTCCTTTTTATTCCATCCAAGCCACTATCCTATTGGGCAGAGCTGCCCATGCTTAGGGAGGGTGTCCACTTCATCTCACTATCCTACATTCCAATCATTCCAATCCATGAATATGGAATTTCTTTCTATTTGAGTGTTCTTTGATTTTTTTCTCATTGTATTTTATAGCTCTCATCATACTGATCTTATAATGTGTTTTTAGACTTATGTCTACATATCTCATTTTGAGAGCTATTATAAATAGTATTATATTTTAAACAGGATTTATTTAAATTGTTTGCTGCTAGTATGTAGAAATGTGAGTTTTAAGAAAATTTACAGTGATATTTTTCTAAACTCACTTCTAAGTTATAGGAATTTGTTAGTAGGCAATTTTGTCATCCAAAAATAAAGATGTAGATGTATTTTCCCCCTTTATTTTACATATTTATTGCCTTTTCTTCCCTTCTTGCTCAGACTTTTGTTGAATATGAAGTTTCAACTGATTTCTTTGCTTTATTCCCTGCTTAGGGTGGGTAACATACATTCTCTTTCCATTGCATTTTAAGTTAGGTTTTGCATATTGGATTGAGAAAATTTCTTTTCATTTCTCTTTAACTAAGAGGTTTTATCATGGTTGGGCATTGTATTTGTTCAATTGCTATTTCTGCATCTGTTTATTTGCATATGAGGTTTCCCTGCTTTGTTACAATTTGCATTGATTGACCATTGAATGTCAAGCCAGCCTTGCATTCCTGGAATAAATGCCTCTGTTTCATTTCTAATATTGGTAATTCGTGTATTCTCTCACTGTCAGTATTGCTAATGGTGATTTTGCAAAACTCTGTTTTATATGTGTATGTATATAATGTTATAATTGTTGATTATATAGTTTATGGTCTTGTTTTTAACTTTTCAACTTGTACTCTTTTCTCTTTGTTATTTTCTCTCTTTGGCTTGTTTTGTGTTCTCATTTTCTAGTTTCTTAAGATAGCTTTTTTTCTAATATAAACATTAAATGCTGTAAATTTCACACTAAGTACTACTTTAACTCTATCTTAGAGATTTCGATATGCTGCATTTTCGTTATCTTCAGTTCAATACATTTTTATTTCCCTTGAAATTTTTTATTTGAAACTTAGATTGGTTAGAAAGTGTGTTATTTACTTTCCAAGCATTTGGTGCTTTACCTGTTATCATTCTGTTATTGATTTCTAGTATGGTTATATTATGGTCAGAAAACAGGGTTTATATGATTTTAATTATTTTAAGTTTGTGGTAGTTTCCTTTATGACTCAGTTTTAATCCATTTTGGAGATTATCGACATGTCCTTAAAGAGAAACCCATTCTGTTACAGTTTGGTGTAGTGTTGGGATAATTTCAGTTAAATCCTGCTAATTTTTCTCTTTGTGAATTTTCTGTCTAGTGGGTTTATAAATTACTGGGAGGAAGATTTAAAAGTCACCAAGTATAATTGTGCATTTCTTAATTTCTCCATTCATTTCTGCCAGTGTTTGCATGATATATTTTGAAGTTCTGTTGTTTGATGCATATGTGTTTAGGATTATTAAATCTTCTTGGCAAAGTGATTATTTTATCATCATGTAATGACCATCATTTTCCTACTAATTTTCTTTGCTGTGACATTCACTAGGTGTGATACTCATATATCCAATTCAGCCTTCTTTTGATTAGTATATACATGTTATAACTTTTTCCATTATTTTTCCTTAAATATACTTAAGTCATTGTATTTTAAGTGAGTTACTTGTAGAGAGCATATAGTTGGACCATGCCTCTATTTGCTTTTTTAGTCTCTTTCAATTATTGCCTCTTGGATAAAGATTTAATTTTTTTCCTTAAAGGGCTACAAATAAATATCTTAGGCTTTCATTCCTTAGATATGGTCTTTGTTGCATAGTATTCTTTGTTTTGTTTAAACTATCCTTTGAACATGTATTTAAAAGAAAAAAGAAACTCTGGGAAAACTAAGAATGTAAGGAGCTTCCTCAATTTCATAGAAAGCATTTGCAAGAAACCCACAACTAACATCATTCTTGCTTGTGAAATACTAAATGCTTTCTCCTTAACTTTAGGATCAAGACAAGAATGTCCATTCTTATTATTTTATTTCATGTAGTATTGGAAGTTGTAAAAAAGAGAGAAATGAAGAAATAAATAAAGATGAAAGAAAGAGATAAAGACACATATATTAGAGGAAAAATAAAATTTTCCCTATTTTTAGATGATCTAATTGCCTATGTAGAAAGTCCCAAGGAATCTACAAAAGAAATCTTCTAGAATTAATAAGGGAATTCAAGAAAGTCACAGCATAGTAGATCAACAGAGGAAGATCAATCAAATCTTTATGTACTAACATGAAAACTAAAATTCAAAACACAATGTTATTTATAACTTTTCTAAATAAAATTAAATATTTGATTATAAATATTACCAAGTATGCACTGTATGCTGACAATTATAAATTACTGATGTAAGAAAAAAATCACAAAACCCTAAATAAATGGCATAATTTCATGTTACTGGAGAGGAGGACTCAAATAGTAAGCTCAATTCTGCCCAAACTGATCTATAGTTTTCAATACATTTCAAATTCCAGCATATTTGTATAGACAGAAACAAGTTTATTCAGAAATTTAGGGGAAAATCTTGGGGAGTGATAGTAACCAAATTTTATTGTTCTATCATGTGCATGTATGAGTAATACCACATCCCATCAATATGTACAACTATAATGCACCACTATAAAATGAGGAAAAAATATAATAATAAAAATTTTTCCAAATGTTGGTTAAGATAAAGAAAAAGTAGATCATTCATTCACTGTTGATGGGAATAAATATTGTACAACTACTCCAGAAAAGTGTACATCAGTATTTTCCAAGATTAACATACAATCCAACATTTGTTCTCTTTAGCATTCATCACAAAGGAGTGAAAA
The DNA here is from genome assembly GCF_902686455.1 of Sciurus vulgaris. Taxonomy (NCBI): domain Eukaryota; kingdom Metazoa; phylum Chordata; class Mammalia; order Rodentia; family Sciuridae; genus Sciurus; species Sciurus vulgaris. Next base: position 119,678,261 of record NC_136470.1, read on the forward strand.
CTTAAGTTTACATAAAAACCTATATTAAAATGTTCATACCAACTTTATTTTAAATACCCCCAAAATGAAAAATAAAAAAAAAAACCTGAATTTCCTTCAATGAATGTATAGTTTTTCTGTGGTACATTCATGTCATTAATGCTACCCAGCAATAAAAGAAGAAAACTTTTTAAATGTACAATGACTGGTATAGATCTCAAAGAAATTCTGAAGAATAATGAAAAGCCAATTTCAGATAGTTACGTACTCTAGAATTTCTTCATCTATCATTCTTGAAATGACATAATTATAGAAATGGGGAATGGATTGGTAGTTACCAGAAAGAAGGCCAGGAAAGAAGCTGATCATGGTTATAAAAAGCTAGTCAGTGATGGAACTGTTCTGTATCTTGGTTATCAGTGTGGCTGCATGAATCTACACAGGATAAAAGTCACATAGAATCACAGACATACATACACACACAAATATACATGTGAGTACATGAAAAATTTATACAATTTGAATAAGGTCAGAAGATGACATCAATGTCAATAATACAGTTGCAATATACTATGTTCATAACCTGGTTGTAATACATTATAGTTTTTTATGATCACTATCGGAAGAATCTAAGTAAGGGCATATGGTGGGATCTTCTGTATTATTCCTGATTCACATGCATGTGAATCTTCAGTTATCTCAAAAAAATTCTAAATATACCAAAGACAATAGCAAAACATATTCTTCACTCCTGGGACATTCAAAAACAGACTAGAGTCAATTCATTCCATGGGCTGAAATTACATTTAATGTCATTTCATTAGGATTTAAGTGTGCCATTTTTAGTATTTGTTTTTATGTTTATTGCTTTGTTTTCTATTCCTCTGTGTTCCCTTTCCTGACTTCCTGTAGTTTCTGAAACACTTTTTAATATTGCATTTTAATGATTTTTGTTCGGTTTTAAAAAATATACCTGTGTGTATATTTAATTTAATGGTAGCTCTAGGGATTATGATATGTATTCTTAATTGGGCTAATAATACTAACATTATATTACTTATAGTGGAAAGTAAGATTACTACCACCACCTGCATCCCTTTGTCCCCCTCCTTTATCTATTCAATATTATATTTATAAGGGCTGAGGTAGTGGGCTGGGTTGTAGCTCAGTGATAGAGCACTTGCCTAGCACGTGTGAGGCACTGGGTTCCATCCTTGGCACCACATATAAATTAACAAAATACAGGTATTTTGTCCATCTACAACTAAAAATATTTTTTAAAAAAATATTGAGGGCTGAGGCACAGCTCAGTGATAGAGTAAATGCTTATCATGAGTGAGCCCTGGCTTCCATTCCAGCACAAAACCAAACCAAAACACTGAAATTACATTTAAGAAATTACATTTAAAGTAAATTTTAAAGTACATTTAAAGTAAAGTACATGAAGAAATTACATCTTAAATTACATTTAAGAAAACATGTTAAAAATGTTTTAATTGTTCTTTCAGCCATCAAACACAATTCCTGTAACTCAAAAGAGAATAGCCCATTATATTTATCTGTTCCATTGCTCTTCATTCCTGATGTTTGAAGTTTCATTCTTTTTGTTTTATTTCCATTGAAAAAATTATTTTCCGTTTTGAGTGGCTTACAAAATTTCTGAAGAGGAATCCACTGTCAATCATTATTATTGATCCTTGTAGGTTATAGCTATTAAATTTTAGCTTGTAATGGAAATGTTCTGGCTGTCTTCAAAGTCCTTTTCTTTCTTTTCAACATTCAGAAAAGTGATTTTGATGTGACTTGAAATGAATTTCTTGAGTTTTTTTATTTTTGTTTTTTTGCATGGTGTTGGGAATTGAACTCAAGCTTCATACATACTAGAGGAATACTCTACCCCTGAGTTGCACCCCAGTTCTGGAATGGATTTCTTTAGATTTATCTTGGGGTTTACTAAGCTCGTTACACATTTTGTTTGTACTATTTGCAAAGTTTTAGAAGACTTGAGCAATTATTTATTCAAATACTCTTCCAGCTCTACATTCTTTTACCTTTCCTACTGAAACACCAATGACAAAAATAAAGGATCTTTTACTATGGACCCAATTATTTAATTGTACTTCTAACCAGTATTCAGATTTGATCATTTCTATTTAGATTTGATCTATCTTCAAGACCATCGATTCTTTTCTCAACTTCACTCTCCTGATAATGGGTCCATCTTGTTTTTTTTTTTTAATTTAAAAATTTAAAACTTTTTTGGCTTTTTTTTTATATCTTCTATTTTCTTCCTGATGTTTTCTAATTTTTCATTGGTTTTAAATGCATTGAAATTATAACTTTCCCAAAATATTTGCATAACTACTTTAAAATTATCATCTAATAAATTTAACTTCTATGTTAACTTAGTGTTTACACCTGTTGGTTGTGTTTTGTTTATTTGTTTGCAATCTTGGGAATTGAACCCAGAGTCTTTTGCATACTAGTCAAGCACTCTGCCACTGAGCTGCATCCCGAAACCTTATTGATTGATTTTTCTAATTCAAGCTGAGATTTTTCTGCACCTCAATATGATGACTAGACTTTAGATTGTACATAGACATTTTAAGTATTATGATGAAACTCTTGCTCCTATTTAAATCTTCCTATTTAGTTTATGTCAAGAATACATATCCTGGCCTTTTTCTGGGATGTAATTTGAATGTCAATTTAGATTTCAAAGCCTTTGTGGTGTTGTTTTGGATTGTCCTTGCATGATACTCAGAGGCCAGTTTGAAACTTAAGAATTGTCCACAGATTATTTCAACTCTCAAAGCTCTTGTTGAATTGATTCTGGTCAGCTTGATTCATCAGTTACTCAATAGCATGCCCAGAACTTCACAAACAGGTTTAAACAGTCCCTTTCTCCTGTTTCCCCTTTCATTACTCTTTCCCCCACTCTCCAGTAAGGAGGAAAAGACGTGCCATCTCTTTGCTGTTGTTTGTATAATATGGAGCAGTAATATCTGCAGGGCTCCTCATCACAACCCCAGCAACAACCGATGGGGTTGGCGACGGCAATGCCTCCTCTTCCCACAGCTACAGTGTTCATAAATGCAAACACCAGAAACAAGCAAAATAATATTGAGCAAGAGAATGGAAAAAGATTTCAGGTGGAAGCACGTGACAGAATACTATAAATATTGAAAATGAATGAGTTATATCTACATACATATACATGCATGCACACATTGTTGAGTAAAAACGGCAAGTTGCAGAAGCCATGTATAGTAGATCTCATTTTTACGAAGCTCGGAAATAGACAAAAACTAGATTACATCATTTAGAGAAACGTACATTTTTTTTTAAGAAACTGTTTGATCAAAAGTCAAAGAAATCACAAGAATTCAGGGTAGCGCTTCATATTACTGGTAGTCATCTATTTCTCGACTTTGGTAGTAAGTTTGCAGAATTGGTTTTATTATGTTAATTATGTGTATGTTACATGTTTTTGTTGATCAATTATTATGTATCTATCTCACTGATAGAGATTCTGTACAGTCAGCACTCCATGTCCGTGGGTTCTGCATCCTTGGATTCAATCAACCCTGGATCAAAAACATTCAGAAAAATATTGTGTCTGTACCAAACATGTACAGATATTTTCCTACTTGTCATGATTTCCTAAACAGTACAGTAGAACAACTATTTACACAGCACACTTTATTAAGTATTACAAGTAATCTAAAGATAATATTTATCTTATTAGGAGGATGTGAATGGGTTATATGCAAGTACCACCACATGTTACATAAGTGCCTTGAGCATCTGTGGATCTGGGTATTTGTAAGGGGTCCTGGAACCAATCCCCCATGGACATCAAGGAATGCCTATATATGCTTGTATGGAAAAGTTTGTAAGAGGCATTATGTAAGAGCCAACCAGGGCAGAATATTATGTATGGCATAGTCTTATATTTAAAATATGCTATAAATACTTACTTAAACATAATTATACAGAAAAGCACAGAAAAATTCTGTAAGGCTACATCAAACTCTTAAGAGTGGTTAAGTGTAGAGGGTGGAACAAGGTAGAGGTAGACTTTACCTAAGAACTTTATTAACCATTATTCTTCTTAGATTTGTAATAATGGGCTAATATTTTTATTGAAAAATTTAAGAAAGAAAATGGAAAAAAAAACAATGTCAACCCCCATCACGAAAGACTCTGAGAAGTCCTAAGAATCACGGTGTTAGAGGTGACAGGGTTTCATCTCACCCATGTGGTATTCCTCTCTGGAAACACGTCCACATTCACTTCAAAGCCTGAGGAGTAGCTATTGGAGGTCTCACCACTACAGCCAAGACTGAAATCCACATTCCCTGAATCTGGGTTTGCCTCTTGACCTTGTAGAACATGGTGACCAGGACCTGTCTAGCTTTTTCATGGAAAACTAAGTGCATTGCAGCATCCTGAGGCAACAGCAGTCCATGGAGTCTATGTCACATACATAGTGAAAATCAATCGTCTTCACATAAAGCGTTCATTTCCCACTAATCTCTAAAAATACCAAAATATGGCAATACTGAGCCTGTATTCTCGCATGGCAAATATCTACTCAGATGTGTAACAGCTGCTTCTTTTAATGAGGCATTAACTTTTTAGCTAGTCACAGTCCCTACCCTTCTCTTTTGTCTCTCTCACCCTGAGACTGAGCACCACTTTTCATTTACCCACTTGTGATGCCATTTTTATTTGAGTCAAAAGTAAATTATTCCTTGTCTCCATATCTCTAAGTTGGAAGATTTTTTAAAAATTCAAACAAGTTCATGTGTTTCAAGAGAAACCATTTTTCTTTGTTGGAGTGGTTTCGTTTCTTATGGGCCCAATTGTTTTTTATTAAGTTTTTTTTTTTTTATTGTAAACAAATGGGATACATGTTGTTTCTCTGTTTGTACATGGCGTAAAGGCATGTTTTTAAAACATGAATTTGTATTATATAAATGTAATTTAAGGTAATCCAGCAAAACAAATCATAATCAGGATTCATATCTGAACAATTCCAGATATCTGAGTTTATAACTCTGGATTAGAGGAATCTTTGGACAGTTCCCTCTAATAATAATACCTACTGTTGTTTCTAACTCAAATTACTAATGGTTTCTGTATTTGCCTAATACGATATGAAAGCCCTCTTACCATCTCTTCCCTACTTTGACTCATCTGGTTGGGCTAAGAGAAAACATGCCATTTATCTAACAATACATACCAAATATTCTTAGTCACCCACTCCAATACACTTTTTGAATTCCCACATGTTGAGAGACAATGGAAAAGAATAATAATTACCTATGTCCTCAAGATTTTTATGACTTATTCTAGTCATAAATAAGGCGAATTCTCTTAGGATTTTGGGTATGAAATGAATGTTAATGTATACAGGCCATATATGCTGCATTTGAGAGTGTAAAGTGGGAAGCTTCTGTGAAATACTTTCTTGAGTATTCAGAAATGTTTTTAATAAACGTGCTAAAATTGTGTCCTTTCAGAAGACTGTTGGCAGAGGAATGTGTCCCCTACTGCCACCCCCCAAAAATATTCTGCTCTTGACATGATTGCTAGCTACATGCTAATCCAGGATCTAATTAGTTTCCTTGATGATTTCAAATGGAGGTAGAAAAAAAAAAAAAAGAAATAGGAAAGGAATTTTGGCAAAATTTCAGGCGCTGGTACCAGCAGTAGTTAACCATAGGAAATAAACTAATTTTTGTCCCATTTTATGGATGAGAAAACCAGGGATTAGACTGATTAAATAAATTGTCTTGAAACCACACAAATAGTAAATGACAGAACCAGAATTTAAACTCATGTCTGGGTGCAAAACCTCTGTTCTTTCCACTGCCAGAATTCCAAGAGTATGGTCTCCAGCCCAGCCACCTCAGCATGTCCCGGGAGCTTATTAGAAGTGCAGATTCTCAGTCCTATCCTAGATCATCTGAAACAGCAACTCTGGAGTTGGGACACCAAAGTCTATGTTTTAATGAGCTTCTGGGTGATTCTGATGCCCATACAAATTTGAGAGCCACTGCATGGTGCCAGTTCACAAACTGGGAGGACACAGGCTTAGTGTTCAAAGGAGACGTGGCATGAAGCTGAGCAGGCTGTTCAGGGAGAGAGAGTTGGTGTTTAGCGCAGTGACTTTTCTCCATTATTCTGTACTGCGTACTTCAGATGTGCTGAGTGAATCTTAAAAGTTCTCACCAAACCCACAGAAGGTAACCATGCGGGGATGGGGTGTTCGTTTGACTCTGATAATGATTTCACAAAACATCATGTGGACACCCTGACTATGCACAATTTTAATTTGGCAATTATGCCTCTATAAGGTGATGAGAGAGAGGACAGACACTCAGTCGCCTCTCGTTTGGACACTGGAATTAGCCTGGGAAAGTGACTTCTACTTATAAATATGCTTTGGGAACAAGACTTAGAGGTAACAGAGCTGATGTCCTAAAAGCAGGGGGAATAATTGAGCTGTTTACTTTCTTAGCATTTTAAAGCTGGACACCGGTAAGCAGTCCGGTTACAAGACTCAGAAAAGTGAACTATTTTCCTCCAAATCACACCACCAGTTGACTAGAAGCAGAGACAGAAACAGAGCACAGGTTTCCAGCAGCTAGTCTGTGCCTGTTCCCCGGGGCCTCCTGTTCTTTTCGTCCTTGCATCCCTCCAAGTCTGATCTTCACATGGACTTTTGGATAAAACACTGCATTTTTCTCTTCCAGGTCGCAACATGGAGTCTGAGATGATTCTAACTTGGAAATTCTGAAAAGTCATTTCCATTTTAAAACGATGTTTCTACTTCATGGCTCTGGGCCAAGAAAGCTGGCCACCTGTTCTTAACTCATCAGCTGGAGAATAACTGACCAGTGGTAACCTGGTCCAGAAATAAATCATGGGAACCCCTGTTAAGGAAGCCACAGTAGGCAGGAAAATTGTAGAGACAGCTGGCAGGCAGAGATGGAATCAAGAATAAAGACACACCAAATGCTGGCTATAACTGTTTTTTTTTTTTTTTTTTTTTCTTCCCTAGGTTACTGACCTCATTATAAGATAGCTTTCTTGGAAAGAGGCAGAATAGAGAAACTAAAAATTGGATAAAGGGACCAGGAATGATGTTTCCAGTGACAGGAGTATAGAGAACAGGGATAGAAAATAGGTCCAAAAGAGCAGAAAACAATTAACTAAAACTCTGATCAGCAAGGTCCCTGACAGAGAAGGATGGGAGCACAGAACTTCTGTGGCTACAGAGACTTTCCAATAATGAAAGGGATGGGAGAAACCAGGGAACAGAGTTCATGCAAAGCTGAAGAACTATAAGAATAATATGAAGAGGGAGAGAAGCTATTTATCCAACTGCAAAGCAAAAGCAAGAGAAGGAATCTGACTTGACTTCCTGGATGTGGCTTGGAGAGATCATATGAGACAAGCAACAAGCTGCATTAAAGATTCAGTGTCAGTCTGAATTTTTTTTTTTTTTCTTTTAGTATTGGGGATTGAACCTAGGGGCTCTTTACCACTGAGTCACATCCCCAGCCCTTTCGATTTTTTATTTTGAGACAATGTCTCACTAAGTTGCTTAGGGTCTCACTAAATTGCTGAGACTGGCCTTGAACTTGCAATCCTCTGCCCCAGCCTCCTCAAGTCACTGGGATTAAAGGCGTGTACTGCCATACCCAGGAGTCTGTCTTTGTTACAGATGATTAAAATTTGGACTAGAAGCAATGGTAGAGTTGTGGTTTTATTCTAAACAGACTTACACTGTTTGTCAGACTGTATAAAGTTGGTGGGGAGGCAATTTAACCTTCTCCCCCATAAGGGCTGGTGCAAGGTGGTGCAAAATAGGGTTTGAAACTCAAGGTCACTTCAAACGCAATTCTCTGTTATATTGGCTTAACAGTATAATTCTGTTATATGGATATGTTTGTGAGCTGTTAGGCCACAAGAGGGAAAATCTCAGGAATAATACTTTTAGGACAGAGTCTAAATCCAGGCAAACAGAGTGAAAGTTCCCCTTATAGGGCCAGGATTTATATTCCCATTATCATAGCCACCAACTGTTAGATTAGACTTTCTCTTTACTTTTTCCCACCAACACAACAGGAGGGTTGATTTTTTCACTTGCAAAATAAAGCATGCACCCCCATTATAGTCTCTGACACTGCAAACAGATGAATCTCTCATAGTCAAGCACTCTCTTGTAATTTTTTTAAGACAGATGAAAAATAAGCAAAGAGTTTATCTTACCTCCAGAACTCTTTGCTAAACTACCCCCTGGATTATAAACCCTGAGAGGAGGAACGAGGTGTGCTTTATCCACATCTGTATGTGCATACACAGGATGGTCCCTAAGATATGTCTAAGCAAAATCTGCCCACTTATTCAGCCACAGAGGCAATAATAGAAGGCATGTCTATTCTATTTTTTTTAAAACTCCTACTGATTGTCATCTGACATGGACAACAAATTTTAGAAAGTGAGCAAAAATAGAGAACATATTGCTGAAATTACTTGTCAAGTAATTCCTTACATAGACCCTGTCAATTATCTGCCAAACAACCATGCCCCTCCCTCCCAGGGTCTACCTGCTCCACTTCTTCCTTACTAACCTGATTTGTTCAGGATAGCAATACAGCCACCTAAAAATATGTGACTTCACCATCTCCCTGTAGACAGTGATAAGGCATTGTAAATGTTCGACCATGTATGAAATATAGGCAACAGTCTCTGAGGCCACGTCTCTGCTGGATTTAGAAAAACATGAAAACTTTCTGAAAGGATTCTCCTCCACCATCCACCATTCTTTCTGATCATAAGGCAATCACGAGACCCAGAAACACAGTCACCATCTTTCACGGGGTACTGATGGGCATGAGAATGGAGGGCTACCAGTGAGGATAAAGGATGGAGACAGAGCCTGAGTCCCAGGAACATCCCTGGACAACGGCACCAGCCTTCCACGGCCTTTCTCTGGACTCACTGCTGAGAGTGACCAACCCCTTGTTTGAACTTCCCTCAGTTACCCTTTCTTTTATTTTCAGCTGAACATTTCTGACTGACGAGAGAAACTTTCTGAGGGGTAATGGGACTTACAACCCATGACAGCTCCTTTATTAGGACAAGAGTAGTGAAGCTGGGTTACAGGCAGTAAGACTAATAAAGAAATCACCCGGTGCATCATCACTGACGTAAGTAGAAAAGGCTAATGGCATTTTAAAGGCAGCAAATGATGGGCATGACTCTTGCAGGGTTGCTCAGTCTATTAGCCTATGAATATTTGCTGAGTTCTGTTCTGTGCCCAGCATCCCTGTCCACCCCACTCCTTTGGTTAATTCTGTTCTTTGGAACTCCAAGCCTCATCACTGGGGATAAAGGAAGTTCTCCTCTAGGGATGTGTGTGTGTGTGTGTGTGTGTGTGTGTGTGTGTGTGTGTGTTTATTGGTTCTTTTTAGTTATACATGACAGGACAGTAGAATTCATTTTGACTTAATTATAAAAGCATGGAATATATCTTCTTCTAATTCAGTCCTCTAGGGATCTTAATATACTTTGGCAATATCCATAGGGAGAAATGTCCTACTCTGATTTACTGAGAACATCCTCTAAGTCCCACTGGCTCAACAACCTGGGTAGTACAGGGATACATGTCTCTTTCAGTTGGTTCTGAACTTCTACTTATTTTTATTCCATATGGGCAATAAACTTTGAAATCTAAACAAAAGTGAACTGAGTTTCTAATCACACACACATCTAAACACACCTAAATCTAATCACTATTCATAATCATGTTATGCTGAAGGATAATTGTACTTTAAAGATAACTAATACACATGAATAATGGCAATTACTTGTATACAAACAAAACACTTTCTCCTATTTCTCCTCATTTTGTTGGTTTTCCAACATCCACAGTTAGCAGTAAGGTCCATGGAAGTATTATTTTTCCATCTCAAACATGCACACACATATCCTACCACAAAAAAATAAAGTAGATCAAACGCCTGAGGCAGGAGGACAGCAATTCAAGGCCAGGAGCAACTTAGTGAGACTCTGTCTCAAAACAAAAAGTAAAAAGGACTAGGGATGCAGCTCAGTGGCCGGGAGTCCCTGGTTCAAACCACAGCACTGGAAAAAACAACACTAGACTCTCTGCATTTAAAACATGTCATGAATTTTCTTCAAGAATCCTAACCCATGTAAAAAACCATATGTTTTGGTCAGTTTTTTCACTGCTGCAACTTAAAGGTCTGATCAGAACAATTGTGGAGAAGGAAAAGTTTATTTGAGGGCTCACGGTTTCAGAGATCTCAATCCACAGACAGCAGACTCCATTTCTGGGACTCGAGATGAGGCAGAACAACACGGCAGAGTGTGTGGCAGAGGGAAGCAGCTCGCATGGTAATAAGGAAGCGGAGAGAGGTCTCCACTCACCAGATACAAAGATATACCCCAAAACCACACCGCCAATGAACCACTTCCTCCAGTCACACCCCACTTGCCTCCAGTTAACCACTCAGTTAATCTCATCAGGGGTTAATTCACTAATTAGGTCAAGGCTATAGCCCAATCATTTCTCCTCCAAACCTTGCATTGCCTGACATGTGAACTTTTGGGGGACACCACATCTAATCATATCACCATATAAGACTCCCTCTGTCTTCCAAAGGTAAAGACATACCACTGTGACACCACGGTTAGTATCGTCTCAGTTCTTCCAAACAGGCTGATGGACTAGAGATAAAGACCCTTTATTTTATTTTATTTTATTTTATTTTATTTTATTTTATCTATTTTGCAGTACTGGAGATTGAACCTAGGGGCACTCTACCACTGAGCTATATGCCCCACAAACCTTTTTTATTTTTAATTTTTATTTTGAAACTCGATCTTATTAAGTTTCCCAGGATGGCCTCAAACTTGCCATCCTCGTACTTTGACCTCCAGAGTCACTGGGATTACAGGCATGTGCTACTATGCCCACACAGGGGGAGCCCTCTGAAATAATATGATGGTCAATATGTGAGGAAGGTGCAACAATTATAAACAAAATAACTCTACTAGCAAAAATTTAGAGTATATGAAGCAACTCATAGAACGAAAGAGAGATATGCAAATCCCCCTTTAAAATTATAGTTGGAGATTTTAACTCACCTCTTCATTTTTTCCACATTTTTATTGGTGCATTATAGTTGTTCATATTGATGGTATTTATTGTTGTATATTTATATGTGCACACAATATAACAATATAATTTGACCAATGTCACTCCCCAACACTTCCGCCCTCCTTCCCCTTTCCTGCTCCCAGGTCCCTTCCTCTACTGATCTCCCTTTGATTTTTATGAGACCCCCAACACCACCTTTCTTTTCTTTTTCCTCTCTAGCTTCCACATATGAGAGAAAATAGATTACCCTTAACCTCCTGAGTTTGGCTTATTTCACTTAACATAGTGTTCTCAAGTTCATCCATTCTCCTTGCAAGTGATATAATTTCGTTTTTTCTTTATGGTTGAATAAAACTCCCTTTGTATATATACTACATATTTTTTATCCATTCATCTGTCGTTGGACACCTAAGCTGGTTTCATAGTTTAGCTACTGTGAATTGTGCTGCTATACACATGGATATGCATGTATCACAGCAGTTTGATGACTTTAATTCTTTAGGATAAATACCAAAGAGTGGTATAGCTGGGTTATATGATGGTTCCATTCCTAGTCTGATTTCCATACCGATTTCCATAGTGATTGTACTAATTCACAGTCCCACCAACAGTGTAAGAATGTTCCTTTTTTCACATCTTCTCTAGCATTTCTTACTGTTGATAATCTTGAAGACTGCCATTCTGACTGGTGTGAGATGAAATCTCAGTGTGGTTTTGATTGACATTTCCCTAATTGCTAATGATATTAAACATTGTTTTTCATTTATTTGTTGGTCATTTGTATTTCTTTTGAGAAGTGTCTGTTTAATCCATTTGCCCATTTATTAATTGAGTTATTTATGGGGGATTGGCATAATGTTTTTTGAGCTCCTTATGTAGTCAAGATAATACTCTTCTTTGTCAGAAGAGTAGCTAGCCAAGTTTTCTTACACTATCTAGGTTCTCTCTCTTCACATTTCTAATTGTTTCCTTTGCTTTGCAGAATATTTTTAATTGGATGCCATCTATTTATTAACTCTTGGCATTATTTTCTTGATCTTTAGGTGTCCTGTTGAAAAAAGCCATTGCCTGTGCCAATATACTGGAGTTTTGACCCTATGTTTTCTTCTAGGAGTTGCTTCTGGTCTAATTCCTATGTCTTTGATCCATTTTGAGTTGATTTTTGTGCAGGGTGAGAGACAAGGGTCTGGTTTCATTCTTCTACATATAGATAGTGAGTTTTCCCAGTACCATTTGTTAAATTGGTATTGTCAAGGATCAGATGACTGTTGATGTGTGGGTTTGTTTGCCTCTGTGTCTTCTATTCTGTACCATTGGTCTGTGTGCATGTTTTTATGTTAGTGCCATGTGGTTTTTGTTACTGTAGCTCTGCAATATAATTTGAAGTCAGGTATTGTGAGGCACCAAATTTTGCTTTTTTGATTTAGAATTGCTTTGACTATTCTGGGTCTTTTATTCCTCCAAATGATTTTTAGGATTTTTTCTACTTCTGTGAAAAATGTCATTGTTATTTAGATAGGATTGCATTGATTCTCTATGTTGCTTTGGGTAGTATGGCCATTTTAATAATATCCCTGAGCATGGGAGGTCTTTCCATCTTCTGAGTTCTTCTTCAATTTTTTCTTCAGTGTTCTATAGTTTTCACTGTAGAAGTCTTTCCACCTCCTTGGTTAGATTTATTCCTAGGTGTTTTTTGAGGCTATTATGGATGGAATTGTCTTCCAGATTTCTTTGTCGGTAGATTCATTATTTGCATACAGAAAATTTATTAATTTTTGTATGTTGATTTTGTATTCCGATACTTTGCCAAATTTATTAGCTGCAGCAGTCTTTTGGTGGAGTTTTTGATCTTCTAGATATAGGATCACATCATCTGTAAGCAGTGATGATTTGACTTCTTCCTTTTCTATTTTTAGTCCTTTTATTTCCTTCTCTGGCTTAATAGCTCTGGCTACAATTTCTAGCACTATGTTAAGTAGGACAGGTAAGTTGAATTCCTTTTCTTGTCCCAGATTTTAAAGGAAATGCCTTCAGTTTTTCCCATTTACTATGAGGTTGACTTTGGGTTTCTCATATATAGCCTCTATGATGTTGAGGGAAGTTCTTCCTACCTTAGTTTCTTCAGGGTTTTTATCATGAATGGGTGCTGAATTTTGTCAAAGGTGCTGCTTGCCGCTTGCTGCCGACCCGCAGGACAAACGACACGTACTCTTCAGAAGTTCATGAAGCAGCTTCCACTTTATTCGGATAACACCCTCAATATATAAGCAGTCTCATGCATATGCAATTGTAACCAGATACATCCATCCAATCCTATTAAAGGTCAAGTGATCACGAGCTCAAGCATACATGTAAGATATATCTGTCCACATGCTAGCGGCTGAACTAATTATCATACAGCCAATGGTAAATGCTTCCTGTTTTTCTCAAGGCGCATTCAACACGCCCTTTGGCTCTCTGCCAGTCGCCATCTTTGGATGCATGTGGCATAACCCTGGGCCCCAGGTCTCGCCCGCCACATTTCCCCCTTTCTGTTTATAAAAGAGACCGTGCCTGTCTTAGGTTGTCCACGGCAGAGCAACATCCTTACCTGTCATTGGACAATGAGGCTCTAGCCTTCATTCCCTGTCTTAGGTCGGTATGAGCTCCCCATGAATCTTACCTGTCTTTGACTACCGGTCCAGCATATTTAACCAGACTTGGGGGGATGAGACAGCATCAATTGCGATGACAGCTTGGCAAATAATAGCTGTTTCTCTGCGCCAATGTATATGCATTTTGTATAAACACTATATGCACAGAACAGATACAACACACAATAGACCTCCCACAGACAAAAACCCAAACCATTCTTTTCCCCATTGAACAGTGGACTGAAGAAATGTGGCCAATTGTTGTAAAAATAGGAGGATATAGAATAAGGGGAATAGGATAGGGCCATGTCTTTACTATCCCCCATAGTTCACGCAAGTCTCCTCCATTAACCTGGCGAGAAATCGCCAGCACCATCAGCGGGAGAAGCCTCCTCATCTTCTTCCTGTTTTGGGGTCTCTGTTGAGGCCTTGACCAATCTCTCCGGCACCCAAATTGGCGATTGTGCATCCTGTGGGAAAACACAAACAGACCCTCGGGTCCAGATTAACACCGGATCCGGGCCTTTCCATTGTCCTGATAATGTCCTTCCAGAGCACTTGAGGTAGATGTTTTTTATTAGGCTCTGAATGACGGTCAGCAGCCGATCACCCCTCAGAATCAAGATTTAAAAAATTTAAGATGAACAAGGCAACAGATAATTTGTCTTTTGGGGATCTGTATGATGCCCCTATTCCCCCTTTTTGTTTATAAAGCATGTTTTTAAGTGTTAAATGGGCATGCTCAACAATGCTTTGTCCAGTAGGATTATAGGGAATTCCTGTGACATGTTGAATACCACAGGTGGAATAAAATTGTTTAAAGGCCTGGGACGTATATCCAGGACCATTATCTGTTTTAATTTGTTTGGGGACCCCTAGGATGGAGAAAGAGTGTAAACAGTGTGTTATTACATCTTTGATTTTTTTCTCCAGTAATATCACCCAAAAGTTTTTGAAAATCATTTAAAGTTCTAAGTTTGTCCACCCAAATGGTAATTTTTATGGGTTTAACCATAGTTGCATTTATGATAGATCCCAGGAAGTTTTTGTTGTCTGTCATTTGTACTTTATTAATGGCAATATGTAAGCCCCATCTTTCCAGTGACTTTAGTAAGGAATTATAACATTGCTCTAAGACAGGTTTTTCCTTATGAGCTAGCAAAATATCATCCATATAATGATAGATTAAATGTTGAGGGTTAATTTTGTTGATAACACCGGGGTGGAAATTAATCTGATTACTTTGCCCTTCATATGGTCCTTGGCCTGTCAGCATGTTTAGATTCCACTGAGGATTGCCTGCAACTGCATTATGTCGGGCAGTATCAGAGCATAACTCCTGGTTAACCACCTTCCATTTTAATATGGCTGTGCTTTTGTTAGGATTGGAAGCCTTACCCAATCCCCTTAAAGTCTGATCTGCCTGTTGAAGTGGCCAGGCTTTGGGCCATTCTGTAATTTTGATAATACTTTTGTCAGCCTCAGTATCTAATAAGCCCTCAAAACTTTTGCCTTCTATCACTAACTTTGTCATAGGTCTATCTTTTAAATCCAATGTTAACATGACCATATTTTGGCCAGTAGAACCTAATCCTTTATTTCCCCTAATAATATCCTTTGATGGATATTGATCATGGCAGCTGGGTAAGACCAACAATTGTGCTATGCGATCACCATGAGCTATTATTTCTACACCTCTTGGTGAAGAAGCAAAGATTTTTATTTCTCCTGTAAAATCAGGGTCTATAACTCCAGGGACAATATTTAATCCTTTTAAAGCAGAAGAACCCCTCTCCAGAACTAGTCCCACTGTTCCTTTAGGTAATGGGCCGACAACCAAAGTTGGTATTGGTTGTACTCCCATCTCTGGAGTTAATACTGCTCTGGCGGAGGCACAGAGGTCTGAACATCTACTTTCTCTTTCAGAAGCTCAACTTGATTGTTCTTCTTTTACAGTTTCTAATATTTTTTCCCCTTCTCTTAACTGTTCTTGAAATTTTGGTTTTTTGGAAGTCAGACAGAAACGAACTATTGTCCATATCACCACAACAACAACAAACAGAAACGAAACAAGAAAAGGTAACACAAATAACACCTTACACATATTAATTTACTACAGGACATTGCTGTCTCTTGGGACAGCCTTTCAATACATTCCCTCTGTAGGGGAATCTTCCGTTAACATTCCCTCACTAGGGGAATCTTCCGTTACACTCCCTCTCTAGGGGAACCTTCCGTTAAAACCTTAAGGCAACCATTTCCTCAAATAGGGAAACCTTCTCATTAATTACACTAGCGAAACTGTCTTTTACTTACCTGCGTGCTCACTGCTCCCCGTACGGGCCACCACTTGCCGCTTGCTGCCTATCAGAGGGACAAATGACACATACTCTTCAGAAGTTCATGAAGCAGCTTCCACTTTATTCAGATAAAACCCTCAATATATAAGCAGTCTCATGCATAAACAATTGTAACCAGATACGTCCATCTAATCCTATTAAAGGTCAAGCGATCACGAGCTCAAGCATACATGTAAGATATATCTGTCCATGCGCTAAGCGGCTAAACTAATTATCATACAGAGAATGGTAAATGCTTCCTGTTTTTCTCAAGGCGCATTCAGCACGCCCTTTGGCTCTCTGCCAGTCGCCATCTTTGGATGCATGTGGCATAACCCTGGGCCCCGGGCCTCACCGGCCACAAAAGGTCTCTGCATCTATTGGGATGACTAAGTGATTTTTGTCTTGAATTCTATTCATGTGATGAATTAGATTTATTGATTTATGTATGTTAAACTATTCTTGCATCTCTGGAATGAAACCAACTTGGTCATAATGTACAATCTTCTTAAGATGTTGGTGAATTTGCTAATATTTTCTTGAAGATTTTTGCACCTAAGTTCATCAGGGATATTGGTCTGTGGTTTTCTCCCTTGATGTGTCCTTATCTGGTTTTGGTGTGAACATGATACTGTCTGCACAAGATGAATTTTAAAGTGTCCCATACCTTTCTTTTTCATGAACACAACTTTTAGAACATTACAGAACAAGGAGATTTTTAAAAATCAGGGAAGATATAGAAGAATTGAAGAACTGTTTTCCCTCCTCTCATACCATTGCCACAGTACTAGAGGACACACCTGCTGTTGGTATTTGAAGATAAAATAATTTTCAAATGCTAACACACTGGTCTATAGCAATAGAAGTGCCAATTGGATATGAATTCCTTGAACAAGAAGGATGTGGAAAACTGAAAACCCCTGAAAAGGGATGGAAAGGAGGAGCTTCTTAGACTGAAGAGGCCATATGAAGAAGAAGCAGAATCCAGTATATGATTTAGTTCATTTGTATAAAGTTCTGAATTTCATCAATAGTGTTAGGAGGCAGGATAGTGAATTCTCTCAGGAGATAAAGACTAGAAAAAGGTGTAGTGTGGATTTCTTGAATAGTGGTCATCCTTTGCAAGTCAATCTTGATACTGGTTTTGTTACTTTGTTAAATTTGTGAAAATTATGTAAGCCACACCATAAAAATTTGAACACTTTATTTAATTGTTCTTTTTTTATTATTTTGATTCATTGTACACAAATGGGGTACAACTTTCATTTCTCTGGTTGTGCACAAAGTATATTGTTCTTTAACAACAAAAATTCTGAAAACATTCAGAAATCAATAAATGTAATTCATCACATCAATAGACTTAAATTTAAGAATCATATGATTATTTCAATACATGCTGAGAAGGTGTTTGATAAATACAGCACCCCTTCATGCTTAAAACACTAGAAAAAATAGTGAGAGTAGGAATATATCTCAACATTGTAAAGGCTACCTATGCTAAGCCCATGGTCAACATCATTCTAAATGGAGAAAAACTGAAAGCATTCCCCCTAAAAACTGAAACAAGATAGAAATGCCCTCTTTCATCACTTCTATTCAACATCATCCTTGAAACACTAGCCAGAGCAATTAGACAGACTAAAGAAATTAAAGGGATACGAATAGGAAAAGAAGAACTCAAGCTGTCACTATTTGCCAATACCGTGATTCTACATTTAGAGGATCCAAAAAACTCCACTAGAAAACTTCTAGAACTAATAAATGAATTCAGCAAAGTAGCAGGATACAAAATCAATATGCATAAATCTAATGTATTTCTATTTGTAAGTGATGAATCCTCTGAAACAGAAATTAGGAAAACTACTCCATTCATAATAACCTCAAAAAAAAAAATAACATGGAAAGCAATATAACAAAAGAGGTGAAGACCTCTTCAATGAATTCTATGGAACACTAAAGAAAGAAGTTAAAGAAAACCTTAGAAGATGGAAATATCTCCCTTGTTCTTGGGTAGGCAGAATTAATATTGTCAAAATGGCCATACTACCAAAAGTGCCATACAGATTCAATGCAATTCCAATTAAAATGCCAATGATGTACCTCATGGAAATAGAGCAAGCAATCATGAAATTCATCTGGAAGAATAAGAGACCATGAATAACCAAAGCAATCCTGAACAGAAAGAGTGATGCAGGAAGTATCACAATACCAGATCTTCAACTATACTACAAAACAATAGTAACAAAAACAGCATGGTGTTGGCACCAAAACTGGCATGTAGACCAGTGGTACAGAATAGAAGACATAGAGATAAACCCACATAAATACAATTTTCTCATACTAGACAAAGGTGCCAAAAACATGCAATGGAGAAAAGATAGCCTCTTCAACAAATGGTGCTGGGAAAACTGGAAATCTATATGCAGCAAAATGAAACTAAACCTCTATCTCTCACCCTGCACAAAACTCAACTCAAAATGGATCAAGGACCTAGGAATTAAACCAGAGACCCTGCACCTTATAGAAGAAAATGTAGGCCCAAATCTTCATTATGTTGGCTTAGGAGCAGACTTCCTCAACAAGACTCCCAAAGCACACACACACACACACACACAAAAAAAAAAAAAAAAAAAAAAAAAAAAAACAAGAATCACTAAATGGGATGGATTCAAACTGAAAAACTTTTTCTCAGCAAAGGATACAATCAATAATGTGAAAAGAGAGCCTACAGAGTGGGAGAAAACCTTTTCCACACACACTTCAGATAGAACACTAATCTCCAAAATTTATAAAGAACTTACAAAACTTTACACCAAAAATACAAAGAACCCAATCAATAAATAGGCCAAGGAATTGGACTCTTTACAGAAGAAGATATAAAGGTGATTAATAAATATATGAAAAAGTGTTCAACATCTCTAATAATTAGAGAAATGCAGATTAAAACAACTCTAAGAGTTCATCTTACTCCAATTAGAATGGCTATTATCAAGAACACGAACAATAATAGATGTTGGTGTCGATGTGGGGAAAAAGGCACACTTTTACATTGCTGGTGGAGTTGCAAATTGGTGCAGCCACTCTGGAAAGCAGTATGGAGAATCCTCAGAAAACTTGGAATGGACCCACAATTTGACCCAGTTATCCCACTCCTTGGTTTATACCCAAAGGACTTAAAATCAGCATACTACAGTGATGCAGTTACATCAATGTTTATAGCAGCTCAATTCACAATAGCTAGATTGTGGAACCAACCTAGATGCCCTTCAATAGATGAATGGATAAAGAAATGGTGGTATACATACACAATGGAATATTATTCAGCCATAAAGAAGAAGAATATTATGGCATTTGCAGATAAATGGATGGAATTGGAGAATATCATGCTAAGTGAAATAAGCCAATCCCAAAAAACCAAAGGTCGAATATTTTCTCTATTAAGTGGATGATGATATATAATGGGGGTTGGGGGGTGAGGGGTGAGTGAAGAATGTAGGAACTTTAGATTATGTAGAGGGAAATGAGAGGGTTAGGGTTATGAAAAATAGTGAAATGAGACAGACATCATTACCCTATGTACATGTATGATTACACAAATGGTATGAATCTACATGGTGCACAACCATAGAAATGAAATCATGTACCCCATTTGTGTACAATGAATCAAAATGCAGTCTGTAAAAATAAAAATAAATAATAAAAAAGAAAAAAATTCTAAAACGACACACTTTATGAACTTCATGTTTTAATTTTAGTCCTTGGTTTATCTTCATGAATGTGAGTTGAAACAGGGAAATAACACATGCAAAGACATTCATTATGCTTGACTATATATAAATTCCAGGGAGACATCAGCCCTCAATGCAGTACAACAAATCACAAGATGGCCTGCAGAAAATAATAAATAGGAATGACATCTAATATTACAGGACTTCAATAAACTTAGGTCTCTTTTTAATTCCTGGCTGGGATAATTCGCCTCAATTCTTCATCCTGCCTTATATTCATGCCTTATGCTATAAGACTTTGAAAAAAATTTTCTTCCTGTTTTATTTTTTACTTTTCTATATAATTGTAAGAGGAGACTTAGTAGACTGACATGCTCAGAGACTAAAGAGTACCACTATAGCCATCTAGAGACTGGAGAGAAGGGGAAACAAGTAGCTGTTCAGTCTGAGAAGCTGGCTACTAATTATGTAGCCCTAGTCTGAGACCGAAGGCCTGGAAGCCCCTGGACAGGCACTGGTACCAGTGTGTGTTCAAAGGCTGAAGAATCTGGAGTCTGATGTCCATGGGCAACAGCAGCAGAGTCAAGAATGTGCACACATGCTAGCCTCCCCTTCAGGAAGTGGTTACGCCTCTCCCACCTGATGCAGGTGAACCCCATCCATTAACCTTCCAGGACAGCATAGATACATCTCTTTAATGACATCTCATCAGGATACCTTCCTTAAATTTCCAAATTTTTATCACTTGCTATTTATTTCTTCAGATTTTTTTTCTGTGGTCTCTGTCTTTTTTTCCTTGGGGACTACAATTGTCCATATAACAGGCTGCTTGAAACGGTGCCACAGTTTTCTTAAGCTCTTTTCTTTTTTTTATTTATTAGTGCATTATAATTATACATAATAGTGGGATTCATTTAGACATATTCATGAATGCATATAACAGTTTTCATCATTTCCCCAGTACTTCCTCTTTCCCTCCTCTCCTCTCTTACCCTACTCTCTTACTCTACTCGATTGGTCTTCCTTCTATTTATTTTTTAATTAGTGCATTCCTGCTGCTTGTATTAATGGAGTCCATTTCCTCAACTCTTGCCTTTGGGCTCAATCATTGACTTTCTTTAGCCAATTATACATGGCAGGAAAGACAGTGTGCCAATCCCAAGCCTAGGCTTTGGAAGACTCACGTATTTCTATTTGCCCTTTAGTGTTTGTTACTACCTTGAAAAAAGTGTCCCCTAGGTAGCTGCTGTCCCTTCATCCTGAACCTCGAAATTAAACAGATGGAGCAGACCTTAGCCATTCAGCCTCTCAACCTGAAACAGAGACATCCCACAATAAACACACAGATATATGAGCTAAGTAAATACTTACTGTATACAACTGAGATTTTTGTAGTTGTTACACAGCAATAGCTAATCAATACAATATCTAATTGGACAAGGAACATTGTACAATTCTGCCTGATTTCTTCAAGCTATAAGAACTATTCATAAACAATGTAGCCTTTACCAAATTTCTAAATCATGATCATAATAATGACTACTCTAATAATAACCATAATTATAATTGTGATAGTTAACTTCATATGTCAATTGAGGGGGCCAGGAGATGCCCAGATACCTTGTTAAACATTTCTGGGTGTGTCTGTGAGAGTGTTCTGAAAGATTACCATTTGTGGATCAGTAGATGAGTGA
Organism: Sciurus vulgaris; assembly: GCF_902686455.1. Classification (NCBI taxonomy): domain Eukaryota; kingdom Metazoa; phylum Chordata; class Mammalia; order Rodentia; family Sciuridae; genus Sciurus; species Sciurus vulgaris. Next base: position 119,699,837 of record NC_136470.1, read on the forward strand.
AGACCTTCTCTCACCAACACGGGCAGGAATCAACCTATTTTTCTTTTCTTTTCTTTTATTGAGCTGGAACTATCATCTTCTTCAAATACTGGAGCTCCTGGTTGTCAGGCCTCAGTTTCAGACCAGGTCTAACACCATTGGGTCACCTTGCTCTTGTGGTTAAGACAGATTGAATTACCACTGACCTGCCTGCAGATGGCAGATGGTGGGACTTCTTATCCTCCATAATCAGGGAACCCAATTCCCATAACAGATCTCCTATGAGTTCTCTTTCTCTGGAGAATCCTGACAATACTGTTGTTGTTGCTGTTGTTGTTGTAGGCTTCTGGTGTTCATGCCTGATTCACAATCTTAAAATAGACCAAGGGCAATGCCCAGATTAAAACTGGAGAACAGTATCAGGTAAGAAGTGCAAAGAAAGTCTCTAAATGGACCACAGAGTTCCTGAGTTTCTCAGCTTCTGACTTTGTGGTCTAGTTACAGTTTTTGTTTTTGTTTTTGTTTTTGTTTTTGCTTTCTGAAGCCCTAAACAAAGACTTCTACTGTCCAGCAAATCCTGTGTACTATATTCCTCAAAATAGGCCTCACTTCTGACCTTGAGTCTGACCCTAACTGTGGATGTTTTGGCCTGGAAAATGGGTACCAAGGAAAACTGAGCAAAAAGAGCCCCTGGATACTGGCAGGGCAGGACACTTTTTCACATAAGGCCTGATGAGAATTAACCCTCTTCCCACGTTGCTCTTTATTCTCCTCCTTGAAAACCACTCTAGTCCTCTGGCATTAGAACCCCAGCCCACATCTGCATCCTGGAGCTCCTGAGGAAGTCACTCAACCTCTGATCAGTCCTTATGTCCAGTCAATGTGAGTGAGCTCTGCCTTGGCAAGCCCTTGAAGCTCTTTGGTTTTAAAATCTTAAAGGGTACCTTGAGAGCTTGAGCAGCCGGGGCAACAGACAGCACATCAATAGTCTGGCAGAAGTGCTGTCTTCCTGACATTCAGCAGCTCTTGGGAAAGCTTCATTTGCATACTGTCACAGGACTAGGCCTTGCAAACAGAGTCTAGCATTTGTCAAAATAAGAAGACGGTTTAGAGTACCTGATAGGAGTCTGAGAAGGAGGCCCAATTTGGAATCAGATAATGACACCACACATATGTGGCTTTCCACCTTCAGAGCAACCCACTTTTTCTTGTGAGGAAATAAAAGTTACTGAGGGCCTAAAATGTGACTGACAAAGTGCTTGGGATTTACAAGTATTATCTCATTTATTCCTTGAAACAGTCCTGCAAGATCAGCATATCTCTATCTTTATTTATATCTATACACTCTCTCACACACACACATACACACACACACTACATATATATATAATTTTTCCCATTTATACAGGAGGAATTGGAGGATCAAAAAGTTTAAATGACTTGCTCAAGGTCATGCGGCTAGTAAACATGTGAGTGCAAACTTGAACCTGGATCTATTCCACTCTGTTCTTACAACCCCAAAGGCAAGTGTGACTACAGAAGAGCTTAAATAAGACATAAGAAAGGTTTCAATGATAGGCATTTTGTCAAAAGTTTATAACCGGTTTATCTAACTGGTAAAGGTAGGGTAGGTACAAATCTGTCCCCAGAATCCAAGCTCCATCTTTCAGTTTCTGTTAGCCACAGGTGCCACAGTCGTGGCACGTTATGTTGGATGAACTTACTTCAGGCAAAAACAGAGAATTCGCTCCCTGGAAGGTTTCTGGAAACCCGCAGGTCATACTGTAACTACCCAAAGTCAGAACTGTTGCGACAACACAGGCAGGCAGCATTGTCAGGATACTTTGAGTGGCAGTGGGATAGGTACAGTTTCACTAAGACACATCTAAACACTGCAAACAAAATTTTGTGACGCTCATTTGCATTTTGCCTCTCTGATTCCAGAGCCTAGACAAGAGCTTCTCTATGCAGTTCGTTAGGATCTTGAATTTTGATTCCAATAGAAGTACTATTTGCAAGTATTAATTCTGTGTCCATCCCTACGCAAAACATCCCCCAAGGTTGTCTCATTTCTCATTTATCTTTCTTGTCAACACTGGGAATGAGACCTCATCATTGCCTGAGAAAACTGAGATTCAGAGATTTTGAGCATCTTTTACAGTGCCACACAGGTAAGAGTGGCAAAGCAGAATTTCAACTTGGCTCTCTTAAAGAGTTCAAATTTCTTAGGTCCAAACTAATGGCCGAAGTTATAATCACTTGGATTTTTCATAATACAAAATAGTAAGAGTCCCACAGTATTTTGGACAAGTACGTCATTATAAGAAAGATACGACATCCAAAAGGTAGGAGGTTTGAATGATATCTAGACTGTATCTAAGGACACCATCCACATCTGGTTCTTCTTAATAAATATTCTTAAGTGAATGAGTGCTTTTTGAGAGACATAAAGCATGGTTTACACATCACTTTCTTTATAAATATTCAGTGTTGGTTGATAAGGTTCATTCTTATCATTGATCAGTCAAATGTTGAACCTTAAAGATCCTTAAGTACAGAAAAAAATGCTCTGGACTTTAGGGAGGGTTTTAATTCCTTTTAGAGAATTAGATCTACACTTAGTAAGCAGATTGCTAGGAGTTCTCAGAGATATGTCATCAGCATTTTACCCTCAAACATTTAAAAATCTAATGGAAATGCTATGTTCTAGGATATGGCCATACGGACCACGGATCCATCAGAATCATTTTAGCTGAATGCCTTGGCCAGCAGGCAGAGAAATGGGTAGCTATTTAAGTGTACTAAAATTGGAAAACTAATTATCACCTACTCACAAAGAGTTTCTAACTTTACAGTTTGATGGAAAAGACAAAAAGATGAATTAACACAAAAAAGAAAATGAATAGGCAAATCACAAAAGCAAAAACCCCAAAACTGTCATTACTAATCATAAGAGAAATATAAATAAAAAATGATATGTCATCTTATACTCATCTTATTAGTAAATGTTAGAAAGTCAGATGTTACCAAGTATTGGCAAGGTTGTGCAGAAATGGGAAGTTTCCCTACTGAACTGGAACTGGGAGCCTGCATAGCATTTGAAAAAAAGAAATCTGGTTGTCGTTCATAAAAATAAGAACGTATGTTCTTGAAATCCTGGCAACACCATTTCTAAGTGTATTTCCTTAAGAAATCCTTGTCTGGGTCTCAAAAGGCTATTCATCAGATTTCTGCCTGTGGGAGCAGGGAATCAAATGCATCCTGATTTAACCATCATTAGGAAAAAGGATAAATAAATCATGGACACGAACTGTGAAATATTCTGCAGGAAGCAGAAGCAGAATGAACCAAGTGTGCATAGAGCACTATGGCTAAATCTCCAAAAGTTAGTATAGAGTGATAAAAGTAAAAACCAGAATAAAGGCTGTGGTGAAACACCACGTGTTAACTTTAGAAACACACACACATGCTTTATTTTCCAAGAATCCATATGTACTCAAGAAAATATATCTGATACCTAAGAAGTGGTGCCTGGGGAGGTTCAGGGCCATAGATAAAGAAAGAGAATGAGGATAAGCATGAAGGAGAAAAAAAGAAAAGAAAAGGGACTGGAATGATGTTGTGCCTGAACTGAATGCCAATCATAACTCTATGAACCTGAAGGTCAAGTAAGTAAAGTATGGATTGCATGGAACTGGGGAGAAGGAGCATGATATGAGGCTCACGAAAACCACTGACATTAACAAGGAAGAACAGTCTCTTCCCATCAAGATCTCACCTCAAGGGTTGCAGGAAGCATTGACAGATGTTCCATTCAGTCTTTTATCTCTGCTGAAGAGCAACAGGTGTCTAGTGGGACCCTGGAACCAAGCATAAATTGCTTTTCTATAAACAGAAAGGAGAAAGAGACACCCTGGTTAGTCCTGTGGAGGAAAACAGCATCTTCATTAGCCGTCAGTAGTAATCCATTGCTCTACCTCTGCCATCGAAGTTAGCAATAGCTCAGTGGTGGCTTTCAAGTTATCCCTAGAAGAGGTTAAGAAATTCCAGGAAGTACCACGTCAGAAAAGATGCAGGTCCTCAGAAAGATAATTGGAGGTAATTAGTTTCCTGCATCTCCATCCAGACTGTAGGCTCCTCTTTGCTCTTAAAAAAACAAGCAAACAAGAAAGCAAATAAATAAATTAGAAGTTATTACATTTGCTGTCAGTGAGCAGTAAGGAAAAAGTCTCCACAATTGAGCAATATTTTCTAAGACACCAGGCAAAACAACAGTGGGAGAAATTGTGCTGAGTTGTGCAAATAGTGGTTCAAATATGAATCAGTAGAAGAGTCCAATCTATAAAATATAGAAGTTGCAAGGACACTAAGACATACAAGAGTCTCAGAGGTTAAATACTTACTGGCATCCACACTCACATTTAAAATAAGGCTCCAGACATTCTTTAGTTAACACATAGCAGTTACATGGCAGCCAAAAGAAAATCTAATTGCTATGGAGAGAACATTTGTAAATGTCACATGAGAAACTCATTTTCAGGCAACATACACGTTTTTAAATATATTTTTAAAAAGCGAGGTCTGGCTGGGTGCAGTGGCACTTGCCTGTAACCCCAGCAACTTAGGAGGTTGAGCGGGGAGGATTACAGGTTTGAAGCCAGACCTGGCAACTTAATCAAATCCTCTGCAATTTAACAAGACCCTGTCTCCAATTAAAAATAAATACAGAGGACTGCAATGAAGCTCAATAGTAAAACACTCCTGGGTTAAATTCCAAGAGGAAGGAAGGAAGGAAGGAAGGAAGAAAGGAAGGAAGGAAGGAAGGAAGGAAGGAAGGAAGGAAGGAAGGAAGGAAGGAAGGGAGGGAGGGAGGGAGGGAGGGAGGGAGGAAGGAAGGAAGGAAGGAAGGAAGGAAGGAAGGAAGGAAGGAAGGAAGGAAGAGATCCGAACTTACACAAAATAGAATGAAAACTCAGGTCGATTCTTAAAGCTATTGTCAAATGATAAATATATTTAAGTAAATTTAAGATTCCTGTGATTAAGGGATGATGACGATAATTTCCAAATAATCCACAGGTGTAGGAGAATCTATACTACATATAACTTTGTGAAGTACCTTTTTATAACCAAAAACCTTCTTCTTACAACTCCCCATAACAGTATCCAAGCAACACAGCTAGCTCATCCTTGTCCCATTCAACTACTTCAAAAATTTAGAGATACTTGTTTACATTCTTTTCTGATGGACTTTCATTCTTTAGATGGTAGTGGATTCTAACACTTTGCAGTCAAACTTCTCTAGTCCCCTTTCTGCAAATACGTATTGTGAAATAGTAATTTATATATATATATATATTTGGTACTCTTGGTGAATGAGAATCAAGCTGATATCTACATGAATTCCTTAGGGACCAAAAGTTCTGTGCCGTGAGCTTTGACTCTGATGGGGAAGAAGTTGAGATTAAAGGGAGGGCAACACAGTACAATGTGAGGAATAATAGGGCAGCAATACTTATAGGACTTTATGGGAGACCATCAACCATACTTGGAAAGAGAGAAGGAAGTCAGACATGGCCACCTGGAGGACATGATGTCTAAGCCCAAACTAGAAAACCATGCCTGAGATTGACAAGGAAACTACCATACACAAGGAGTCATCGTCTCGATTTTAGGTACCCAAACGTGTTGATACCCTGGAATGTATGAGATCAGCATGAACGTATGTGGAGCTTTATAACAGCAGGCCAATCACTTGAGGATCTTAACATTGCATGGATACTTAACAAGTGCCAGGAGACCCCATATGACTTATGTCACAACCCATCACCCCACACCACACTGGCTGTCACTCATTTTCAGAATCGCCCTTCTAGAAATCTGCCTGTCTTTGGTTTCCTCTAAGAAACTTTCGTAGGTCCCTGCACCCTGGATCAGCAGCCACTTCCCTCCTCTAGAATTTTTTAAAAAATAATGTAGGAAATCAGTGGTGAGTATAGTACTTTCTCTATCCACCCTCAGACTCAGCCTTACTGCACAGAAAGGAGAACACGAACAGGAGTGTTCAAACACTGGTTTGAGGTAGTGGTTACATCGTTGTATAAATTTACTAAATCATTGTATTGTGCCCTTCCAAAGGACATATTTAAGGTAAAAAATATTTATAAAATGTAAAAATTAGAATTTTTGTACTAATAAATCATAACAATATAGTATACCTAAATGTAGAACTTCTAAAATTGATGTATTGTTTCATTTTCAAAACCTTAGGGCCCTGCATGTTCCGGAGCATTCCTGTGTACCTTATCTACGAAAAGCCTCAGCCTTGCCTCTGTGCCCTGGTTCCCACCCAACCAGCTCTGTGACCTCAGCAAGCAGCAGAACCTCTCTGAAACTCACTCAACTTACTCAGATTGAAAAATTGGTTTCCATATAATTTGCACCTCGACCTCGTAGGGTAGGTTGAGGGTTAGATGAGAAAGTGCAAGTTCAATGCCAAGCAGGGCTTAGTATTTAATAAAGGCTTGAAAAACAGTCATTGTCTTCCTTGAAATATAACATTTGGTAACCAATTTGCTCACTGTGACAATAACACCCCTTCTACCCAGGGATCTGTCGCCCTGCCTGAGGAGCGTGTTCCACAGCCGCGACTCACCGGCAGTCGTGGTCGGGTGCAGCCCTCTACCTCTCTGATGGACAACTGGCCTGGTCTGGGGGCTCCTGTCTTCCAGAGAAGCACAAAGTCCTCCCAGCTCCCTTTGCCAGTGGCCTTCTAAAAGTCAAACCACTTACTTTGCCCCTTTGATTTAAGACATAAAAACTGGTTTCAGGCCATAGCAGGGGTTCAGAAAGCTCCAGGATTCTTAATAGGTCATAAGAGAGAAAACTGCCACCCAGAAAAGAATCAGCTAGCTGCCTCTCCCCTGGCAGCATGCGAACTTCACCAGCTTCCCCTGACTGTGTACTTAACGCCTCACCCGGAGAACAAGGGGGGAATTAAGATGCCTGGAATGAGCAGCAGCTGAGTGGAGAGCTTTGGCCCTGACACCAATTGTTGCTGAACCCTGACATTCGGCTGTGTGTTTTTCTCCTCCTGTGACTCATTTTGGCAGATGCTAAGAACCAGTCACTCTTCCCCATCAAAAGCCTGGGTCAGAGACTGTGGCCATCCAACACGCAGGCAGCTCCAGGCTACCTTTCCTCTGTGGGGATTAAATTAAGGCAAGATCTCTGCTTTCAGGACAGATCTTTGGGGTCTCCTCTCTTACCTTCTAGGCCCCCTTGCCCAGTAAAGGCTGGTGCACTCGCCCTAAAACCTGATACGTCCCATCACTTCTCTCTCTTCTACTTTTAACCAGTTGGCCAATATCTGGAATTCCTGTGAAAGACATTCATTCCTTTAGCCTAAGTATTTCACTCTCAAAAGATAACTCTCCTAGCCAGGCGCGGTGGCTCACGCCTGTAGTCCCAACAGCTCAGGAGACTGAGGTAGGAGGATCAAGAGTTCAAAGTCAGCCTCAGCAACTGTGAGGCACTAAGTAACTCAGTGAGACCCTGTCTCTAAATAAAATACAAAATAGAATTGGGAATGTGACTCAGTGGACTATTGCCCCTGAGTTCAATCTCGGTTACACACACACACACACACACACACACACACACACACCCCAATACAACTGTCCTAGGGCTGGGGATGCAGCTTAGTGGTTAGTTTGATGAGCAAGAGCAAGGCCCTGGGTTCAATCAGCACCACCCCAATCAAAAACAATAATAATGTGTGTGTGTGTGTGTGTGTGTGTGTGTGTGTGTGTGTGTGTGTCCTCATTTAATAGACTCTCACTAACCTATTCACCTCCCAATAGGAAATCGCCATTCTGGGTCTTACATAAGATAGAAAGAAACTTTTGTGTTATACCCTGAAATGTGGAAGTTTAATTGTAAACGAAGCTGGTACTGTCCTAACACATATAAGTAACATCTCAGGACAGAGTTCTGTCTGGATGGAAGAAATGTTGGCTAACTACTTAATGCAGACATAAAACATTCTACATCCTTGCCAGCCGTTTGGAACATTCAGAAACAGCAAACGTCCAGATAACTAAGAACCATAAAAGGGATAGTGTTAGCCTTACGCTTTGATGCAGAGAAATAGTGAAAATGAGCATAAAAGCTTCCTCTTTTTTTTAAAAAATAGCACCCAATTTCTTTTGTATTTTAGCACCATAACTAGTCAAAGGAGAAAACCCTCAAACAATACAAGTTCTGAAACCAAACATGATATTGACAGTAAATAAAATCTAAAACCTAAAACTACAGCTACTATCGAATTGAAAATTAACTGCTTACAAATCAACTAAAAGATATAAATATAATTTGTGAAAGTACATAAAATCATCTATATCCTTACTCTAAAGGTTTCTTTATGTCATGCATATCCACTTTTTTCACAACCAAACTTTCTATCAAGCTTATGAATCAATTGCTATAGATGATTTCCACTCTTCAGCAATCAAACACTTAGCAATCAACCAAGGAAGATGAACAATCTGCTCTATATTTATTCAAATGCAAAACTCCAAATCTATGTACAGAATAATGTAGGAAGAAAATGCAAAAAGATTTTTTCAGGAAAGAACTACAGAAACAAGCTGGAAAAAAAGCTTTCAGCTGCAAGTAATAGAAAACCTAACTTTCAACGGGCTTAAGCTATAAAGGTGCACATTTAATGATTAAATGTACAATTAGGAAAATGTGAAATTATACTCCATTTATGTATGATTTATCAAAATGTATAAATGCATCCTACTGCCATGTACAGCTAATTAGAACAAATAAAATTAATAAAAAATACATTTAAGGTGGCAACAGTATAAATGTATGTATTCATGCATACCCAAGTGCATGTAGGTATGTGTAAGTATACTGAAACAAAAGTTTAATGAAACAAAATATACTCGATGCAATGTACTACAATATTTTCTATTCTGCTTTAATTTAATGTTTAAAAGTGACCAGTGAAAAATAACCCAATTAAAAAAATAGGCAAAACACAACAGAAGATACACAAATGGTCAGAAAGTGTATGAAAAAAATAATCATTAGAGAAATGAAAATAAAATCCACAGTGTGATATGACTAACACACATTAGAATAGATAAAATAAAATCCTGACAATACTAAATGTTGGGGAGAATATAGAACAATTGGAACTTTTACACATAGCAAATAAGAAGGTAAAATAGTACAGATATTTTGGAAAACAGTTTGGCAGATTTTTATTGGGTGAAATACACACTTAAGACCCAGTCATGCATACTATTTACTCAAGATAAATATAAACACAGAGCCTTGCATATAAATGTTCATAGCAATTTAATACATAATTCAACCTCCCCTCCAAAGTGGAAACAACCATCCCCTGTCCATCATCTACAAGTGAATGGATAGCAGTGGTATCTAACAAAGGAACACAGCCCAACAGTTAAAGAAACTACTATTCACACATACATAGACACACACACACACACACACACACACACACACACACACAAATGAACCTCACAGACACTATGCTAAGTGAAGGAAGCCAGGCAGCAATAGTACACACTATATTATTCTAAAATTCTAGATAAGAAAAATTTATTCTTAATAGCAACCACACCCACAAAATGTCTATGGTGCCTGGGAACTGGAGAAGAAAACTGACCACAAAAAAAGCACAAAGAAAGGCCATTTATGCTAAGCCCATGGCTAATATCATTCTAAATGGTGAAAAACTGAAAGCATTCCCCCTAAAAACTGGAACAAGGCAGGGATGCCCTCTTTCACCAGTTCTATTTAACATTGTTCTTGAGACTCTAGCCACAGCAATTAGACAAACCAAAGAAATTAAAGGGATACGAATTGGAAAAGAAGAACTCAAACTATCCATGTTCGCTGATGACATGATTATATATTTAGAGGAACCTGGAAATTCCACCAGAAAACTCTTAAAACTCATAAGTGAATTTAGTAAAGTAGCAGGTTACAAGATCAATGCTCATAAATCCAATGCATTTTTATACATAAGTGATGAATCTTCAGAAAGAGAAATTAGGAAAACTACCCCATTCACAATAGCCTCAAAAAAAATAAAATACTTGGGAATCAATCTCACAAAAGAGGTGAAAGACCTCTACAATGAGAACTATACAACACTAAAGAAAGAAATTAAAGAACACCTTAGAAGATGGAAAGATCTTCCATGTTCTTGGATAGGAAGAATTAATATTGTCAAAATGGCCATACTACCTAAAGTGCTATACAAATTCAATGCAATTCCAATTAAAATCCCACTGACGTACCTTACAGAAATAGAGCAAGCAATTATGAAATTCATCTGGAAGAATAAGAAACCCAGAATAGCTAAAGCAATATTTAGCAGGAAGAGTGAAACAGGGGGTATCGAAATACCAGATCTTCAACTCTACTACAAAGCAATAGTAACAAAAACGGTATGGTATTGGTACCAAAATAGAAAGGTAGATCAATGGTACAGAATAGAGGACACGGACACAAACCCAAATAAATACAATTTTCTCATACTAGACAAAGGTGCCAAAAATATGCAATGGAGAAAAGATAGCCTCTTCAACAAATGGTGCTGGGAGAATTGGAAATTCATATGCGACAGAATGAAACTAAACCCATATCTCTCACCATGCACGAAACTAAACTCAAAATGGATTAAGGACCTTAGAATCAGACCAGAGACCCTGCAGATTATAGAAGAAAAAGTAGGTCCAAATCTTCACCTTGTTGGTCTAGGATCAGACTTCCTTAACAGGACTCCCATAGCACAAGAAATAAAAGCTAGAATCAACCACTGGGATAGATTCAAACTAAAAAGCTTTCTCTCAGCAAAGGAAACTATCAGCAATGCGAAGAAAGAGCCTACAGAGTGGGAGAATATCTTTGCCAATCATACTTCAGATAGAGCACTAATCTCCAGAATCTATAAAGAACTCAAAAAACTCTACTCCAAGAATTCAAATAATCCAGTTGACAAATGGGCCAAGGAAATGAATAGACACTTCACAGAAGAAGATCTACAAGCAATCAACAAACATATGGAAAAATGTTCAACATCTCTAGTAATAAGAGAAATGCAAATCAAAACCACCCTAAGATTCCATCTCACCCCAATAAGAATGGCGATTATCAAGAATACAAGCAACAACAGGTGTTGGCGAGGATGTGGGGAGAAAGGGACACTCATACATTGCTGGTGGGGCTGCAAATTAGTGCAGCCACTCTGGAAAGCAGTGTGGAGATTCCTTAGAAAACTTGGAATGGACCCTACCCTCCATTTGACCCAGCTATCCCACTCCTTGGCCTATACCCAAAGGACTTAAAATCAGCATACTACAGAGATACAACCACATCAATGTTCATAGCTGCTCAATTCACAATAGCCAGACTGTGGAACCAACCTAGATGCCCTTCAATTGATGAGTGGATAAAGAAACTGTGGTAAATATATACAATGGAATATTACTCAGCCATAAAGAATGATAATATTATGGCATTTGCAGGCAAATGGATGAAATTGGAGAATATTATGCTAAGTGAGAGAAGCCAATCTCAAAAAGCCAAAGGACGAATGATATCGCTAATAAGTAGATGATGACACATAATGGGGGGAGGGAAGGGTTAGTGTTAGGGTTAGAGTTAGGGTTAGGGAGGGGGGCAAGTATGGAGGAAGGAAGCACTGTATAAAGAGGGGTGGGAGGGGTGGGGGGAAGGGAAAAAATAACAGAATGAATCAAACAACATTACTCTATGTAAATTTATGATTACACAAATGGTATGCCTTTACGCCATGTACAAACAGAGAAGCAACATGTATCCCATTTGTTTACAATAAAATTTTAAAAAAAGCCCAAAGAAACTTTGGGGTGATGAAAATATTCTGCATGAATTGTGGTGGTGGTCACATGGGTGTCTACATCTGTTGAAACTCATGAAACTGTAGAACTATAGACTTAACAGTGAGCAGTTTAGGTTCTCCTCATGGATCATGAGTTATTGATTGGGAAAACACTTAGTAACTTTATCACTCAAATAATATCAAACTGCTATCTAGCATCCAAGTTACTAATAAAGCAATTCAGTAGTCTGCCATTTTGCTCATTACTAGATTAACCATTGTGTGATAAACAGACGTGAGACCTGATACACAAAAATTCTAATTAGCTCAGGACTTCAGAAATCTGTTTTCATTCTTATTTTAAGACTATAAAGTGCTTTAGTAAAAAATAACTTTGGTATTTGGAGAGAACTCTTATACCTAGCAAGACATATTTTTTTATTTCTCATTTACAGTAGAACTGAAGTTTAGAGTCACAGAGGTAGTAGACACACAGGTGGACTAAAATTCATGTGTATCTAGTCTCTTTTCTCATCATATCACAAATACCTTCCAGAGCACTGAATCATTGGCTCTTGACTTTTGGTTTTAATTTCTTTGTTATTAGGACACCCAAGCACCAGAAGACATATTTTGGCACATCTCGTTTGCTTTAAAAAGACAGAGTTTAGCTCTACTGCTATCATTCCAACCCACAGATCTATGTGTTCTATAGGATCAAATGGAAGTCACCTGAAAAATGCAACTTTAAAAAAAGATGTCCTTTACCCAAGCATTTCCATTTTTCTTCCTTCAAAATGTTGAATACTCTTTCCTCAACGGATTTGGCTAGTTAATCAAAAAGAAGAAATCAACGAAGAGGGGAATCTATGACCTCTTTGTCAAGGAAATTCAGATTATTCAATGCCAAGGAAGGCTATATTTTCTTTCCTCAGATCTGTGGATTTCTTTAAAGGTCAGCACCATGGAAGTAAAAGGAGCAACTGTTTTCGAGGTGCTCCTACAAATCTCTTTCCTTTTGATAGTCTCATGCAGGACTCCACATTTTTGGAAGTCAGTTAGCGTGGAAGGTTAGAACGTGGTTATATGGTGGAAACAAGGGACTACCCGTATACCCGGGGAAGGCCACAGTAATAGCTTTGCCTTGTTTTGGAGCTACCCAACCCACCACTGATAGGGTAGGTCCCGAAAGTGTAGGTGAGTCTCTTAACTCATCTGCTATTGGTAACACAGGCCAGTAGCATCCTCTGGGCAGTTAAAGACAGAAGCTGAGCATGTTTACTTTATCCTTACAGCATGACCATGAAGGCCAGCTCTCAGGAGGTAATAAGGGCAAAACATATTTAGTTGGCTTAATGCAATCAATCACCTTAAGCTGTAGCAAAGGAAATCTTGCAAAATTTACTCACTAATTCTATGATCATAGCTGAATCAGATTGGTTCTGAGTCTCACTTTCTTCATCTAGAATACAAGAATGGTCATTCCCTATCTCATTCACCAAGTTGTGAATTTTAAATGGAAAATGAGAGAAATAAATGAGAAAATAAGTGAGAAATCTGTAGAAATTATAAAAGCCCATATGAGCATCCAGGGTCATCCTGTTCTTTATGAAAATCTCACTTTTGTTAACGGAAACTGTTTTCTGCCCAGTATCTTTGTTGATTAATTCAATGAAGTTTTGTTGAGTGTCTCCTCTGTGCCAGACTATGATCTGTTCATAGAAAATATAGAGGAAACACGAGATCCTTACCCTCAAAGACTCTATAGTCTGTGGGGTAGAGTGGGGACCCTAAGGATGGGAAGGACTACAGGCATGGAAGGTGTGGTAGATACTGTGATGTGGCATCCCAAAACTCCTTTGTGGAAGAACTTATTCCCCAATTGCTGGAAGTGCCGTTAGCCTTTTGGAGGAAATACCTGAGCTGAAGAGTCACCTTGTCCCAGGTCATGGACTCTTCCTGGGAAATTTATATTCAATAACTAATTGACTTGTGAATACAAAGGACAATCCTTTGCTCCAAACTGGCATGATTCCTCCTCCTCCTCCTCCTCCTCCTCCTCCTCCTCCTCTTCTTCTTCTTCTTCTTCTTCTTCTTCTTCTTCTTCTTCTTCTTCTTCTTCTTCTTCTTCCTCCTCTTTCTCCTCCCCCTCCCCCTCCTCCTCCTCCTCCCCTCCTCCAACTCTTCTTCTTCTTCTTTTTAAATCAGGGATTGAACCCAAAGGTACCTAACCACTGAGCCACATCCACAGTCCTTTTAGTTTTTCATTTTGAGATAGGGTCTTGCTAAGTTGTTTAGGGCCTCACTAAGTTGCTGGGGCTGACTTTGAATTTATAATCCTCCCACTTCAGCCTCCTGAGCCACTAAGATTACAGAGGCATGCCACCACATCCAGCTCAAACTGGCACAATTCTGATGGATCATTCCTCTTCAGAATTACCCATGGGACTGACCGACATTGGTATATATCACTGTTCAGCTCCCCCCTCTATTCATTCCTGCCCCTTTCCCTTCCTGTCCACAAGTATTGGCCCTCAGTAACTCTTTTAAAAACCTCTTGCACACCACTTTTATATATAACTATAATGTACCAACTAAAAATCAATCAGTACATAAAAGGAAGAGCAATAGAACAGAGGAAGGGGATCAGAGAGGGAGTGAAAGGGAAGCAAGAAATACTGTGGACTGAAATGGAGCAAATTAGGCCACATGCATTTGTGAATATGTCAAAATAAACCCCATTTATGTATAATTATAATGCATGAACAAAACATTTTTCAATAATAATAATAAACCAAAGATCGAATATTTTCCCTGATCAGTGGAGAATGATATATAATGGGGGTGGGGGTATGGAGAGTGAGAGGAGAATGGAGGAACTTTAGATTATGTAGAAGGAAATGAGAGGGAGGTGGGCTATGAAAAATGAGACAGACATCATTACCCTGTACACATGTCTGATTACACAAATGATATGAATCTACATCGTGTATAACCATAGAAACGAAATGATGTACCCCATTTGTGTACAATGAATCAAAATGCCGTCTGTAAAACAATTTAAAAATACATAATTTTAAAAAAATACCCATCTCAGAGACAAACTCTGAATGGTTAATTTTATGTGTCAACTTGGCTAAGCTGATGTACCCAGTTTTTTAACCAAACCAGTCTAAATGTTGTGAAGGCATTTTTAAAATGCGATTAACCTTTAAATCAGTAGAGTTTGAGTAAAGCAGACGACTCTCCATAATCTGGGTAGACCTCATTCACAGTTTTAAGAAAAAAGACTGAGGGTCTCCAAGGAGGAAGATATTCTACCTCTGGACTGCCATTAGACTCGAGACTGCGACATCAGCTCTTTTGGATCTCCAGCCTACTGGCCTGCCCTGCAGATAGATTTCAGACTTGACAACCCCCAGAATTGTGTGAGTCAATTCCTTGAAATAACTGTGTGTGTGTGTGTGTGTGTGTGTGTGTGTGTGTGTGTGTAACACGTGTATGTGTGTGTCTCCCATTGGTTCTGTCTCTCTGGAGAAACTTGATGAATACAACTTCCTAGACAACTCAACGATGATATCCAACATTTATGATACAGAGATCAATGATTTGAGCAGCACCAGGAATGGCCTTGTGGGCATGTGACCTGTGCAGTCAAACAGGTCCCTCTGCTCAGAAGGTTCCTGTGTATATGCTCTTCAGTTGCTGCCTTGGAAGTCTTCATCATCTTATCTTGTGGTTTGTAACATAGGAATGGACGAGAAGAGGAAATATGTGTAACATGCATGTTCACTGTTCCCTGCCACCCCACTTGCATATAGCTCTGGATGATTTAAAGTCAGTCAGGGGCAGAAAGCAGATAGTAGTTGCCTGTAGACAGGGAGAAAGGTGGTAGGGAACGGAAGAGGGAGAGACCACAGGAAGTTGCCAGAGGGAAAGATTACAAAGGTGTATGAAAGATCTTGGGGTAACAAATAGATATTCATTATTTGTTGACAGTTGCATCATGGTGTGTGTGT
This sequence comes from Sciurus vulgaris, assembly GCF_902686455.1. NCBI lineage: Eukaryota > Metazoa > Chordata > Mammalia > Rodentia > Sciuridae > Sciurus > Sciurus vulgaris. The sequence continues at coordinate 119,715,740 of NC_136470.1, forward strand.
GGGTGTGTGTCTCAAAACTTTTCAAATTCTCCACTTTAATATGTATAGATTCTTATGCACCAATTATAAATCCATGAAGTTTTTTAAAAAAAATTGTCATCTGCACTCTTTTGTCCACTTTTGTGTATGTCTAAAGCGTTCCAAAATAAAATGTTGAAAAGAAACATTATTGTCTTTTTGGTGCAATAGAGTCACAGTCATGGTATTAGAAGTGGGCTCCAGAGAATTTTTATCGACTCTCCTCCCCCATGGGGACGGCCCACAGTGATCTCCTTCTGCATGCTACAACCTGGTGTTATTGCTAGTGTTTCAGGAGCATGCTGGGATTGCACAAATTTAATTTGACCCCTAGAAGGAACCTCTTCTATTCCCTTCATTTTCGCTGTTCCTGCATCAGGCCAATAACTGTCTGTCACTCTTGACCATAAAGTTTCCTGACTCCCATGAGAACAAATAGAAGTGCAGAGAAAAGTGATTCAAAATACATATTTGATTGCACAATCAGCTCCTATCTTTCTCTCAGGTGGCTCTGTCTAATTTAAAGTCAGGAGGAGGCTGAAATGACAATCAGGCTTGATTTCTCATCCCTGTTAACTAATATATAACCTTGGGCAGGTTGCTTCCCCTCTCTGTAGCCAAAGCCATTCTCTGCAATGTGAGTACTTTGTCTCTCCAAGGTCTCTTCCAGAGTAAATATTTACAACCTTGCCTTTTTGATATCCTTAAAGAGCAGTAAATCGCAAAATGAGACTCATCAAGGATCTTACAATATGGGCATCAAGCTGTGACTGGTGAGGGCTGGGAGGAGGACTGTTTTGAGACCAACGGGTCTCCTCTGGGTTATCATGGCAGGTTCGTTATATGCAAGTTTGGAACATGCATCTTGTTTGGGCATGGTTTCATGAAAAGACTCTTGTCTTACCTGGTATTTCATAAGCCAATAGGAAATTTTCTAGAAATTGCATAAATTTCTTAGAACTGAAATGGATGAAGCACAGCTAGGTATTACAAGAGGTGGACACTAAAGACCAAAAATCCATGCATAACGCTTACGAGAGGTGGAAACTAGGGACCCAAAAAATCATGCATTGCATTATTTACCAAAGCTCCCTCACTCCTGTGCTCTTGTACTCTCACCCACATAATTGTGCTCCCTCTCCTACACACACACACACACACACACACACACACACACACACACACACCACTGACTAACTCCACAAAGGACTTACTCCTGTCAGAGCAGTCTTCTATGCCTCAGAGGCATAGGATAGGTAAAGGCTCGACATGACCTACCACTCCAAGACCCAGAGTCACTTAACTAGTCTTTCATTTGCAATTCCATCTTCTCTGGAGGGGAAACTTCAGTGAAGTCAGTTTAAGTGAAGTACAAGTAGCTGAAGAGCAGTGATCCTAATAGCTGAGATCTCTGGAACATTACAGATGAAGAACTGAGGTCCAGCTAGTTATGGCGGAGGTGGATCAGTTTCCAAGATGAGTTCTATCAGAGGCCTCTTTTCACATCCAGGATTGGACCACTGCAGTAAGAATCAAGTGCCAGGAGGAATTTCTGGTTATGATGACTCAATCATAAAAAGGAAATGAGCATTTGTGATAGAACGAGTTTTCCATGTGCTACTCTTACACCCTGACCTTGGTATTTTTCCAAGGAATGGAAGGGTCTATGTCCCCTCCACTTGAACTTTGTCAGAACTTTGTGGCTTCCTCAATCAATAAAGTAGGAGTGAACCTGCGGGGTTTCTGAGGCTAGATCACACAAATACCCTGCACATCCATCAAGTTCTCTTGGGACACTTACTCTTGGAACCTAGCCATCCTACCTCAAGGAAGCCCTGACTATACCACATGGGGATGCCACATGTAGACATTCAATCTAGAGCCCAGCTGAAGTCTCAGAAAATAGCCAGGATCAAATGATAGACATGTGAGTGAAGAAGCTTCCAGATGATTCCAGTCCCCAAACCATTGAGAAAATCTCAGAGCTTGAATGCACGATCCAGATGTCAGGAAGCTGTCCTAGCTGTATTCTGTCTGGATTCCTGATCCACAGAATCCATGAGTATGCCAAGGTGGTAATTTTGTGCCACTGAGTTTGGGGCTGTTTTGTTATACAACAGTAATAACTAGAACCACACTGGTAAACATCTTACATCATCTACTAGCAAAACCTTTGGGCCTTAGAGATAATTTTTCCTGGATATCTTTATCCTGTTTATCATTTTAAGAAGAAATCCTTCCATTGTATTATTACTGGTTGCTTGATTTTAAAAAGAAAAAAGAAAAAACTGCAACAGCAGCAATACCTACATTAAACTCAAATCCCGTACCTGTGGACACTTGATTCACCACCTGTCGCAATAATCAATTAGTACTCCCAGTGTCTCCTATTTGCTATAAGCAGGATTCCCTTGTGACTTGTTCAAAGATTGTCTCAATTCCCTGTTCTTCATTCTTAGAATCTTTTTTTTTTTTTTTTTTTTTTTTTTTTTAGTTATTACCAACTTTTCCTTGCAGTTTTGGTAAAGTTGAGAGATTCTGTTTCCTTCTAAACATCTCCCCCAAAGGCCCACATTCCAACACTATAACATTGGATTGATGCAATAGTCCATGAGAAAAACGTCAGTACTAGTTTTAGAAACTCCTGGAAGGTTCTTAGTGTCCAGTTCCATTAGGTTTAAAAAACTGGGCTCCCATAGCTTCCCTTCTTACTCCATGCCTAACTCCTGTTCTGGCAGCCATGTTGGCCCTGGTTTTTGGCTCTCATTGCCATTTTCCTATGACCTTCAGCCATGCCTCACTTTGATCTGATATGGTCTGAATGTATCCCCCAAAATTAATGTGTTGGAAACTTAATCCCCAGTGCAATAGTGTTGGGAGGAAGGACTTCAGGGAGATGTTTAGGTCGTGAGGTCTCCACCTTTGTGAATGATTAATGCTGCCATGAAAAGGTCTTGTGGGGATGGGTTTGCTCTCTCTTTTCCCCTCCATTTACATGACAGGAGGCTGTAGCAAGACACCAGTATCTTGATCTTGGAGTTCAAAGACCCCAGATGAGATAAATTTCTGTTCTTTATAAGTTACCCAATCTGTAGTCTTCTGATACACCAGCACAAATGGACTAAGACAGGCCCCATTACTTAGTCATATTCAATAATTGCACATCCACAGAGCACAGGTGTGATTGCAGAATAATGCATGATCATACTTCCATTATGAATTTTGATCATGTGTCAGGCCCTATGCTGAGGCCCTAGCTGGAGACAAAGGCGATGGAGATACAGGTCATAGAGGCTCATGGTCATCATCACAGAACTTGTATCTTCCCTTCCATCAGCTGCCTGCAAGGGTCTGCTGCTCTCCCCATTCCATTTTCCACTCCCAATCTCTGATTTTCAAAGATAAAGGAAAGTAAAGCTGCCACCAACTAACCTGTGAAGCTGGGGAACATTTCTTCACATCACCATGTCCCAATTCTTTTTCTGTGAGATGAGAATGATACTACGTGGTATGTAGGTTGTGGGGAAAGTGAGACACAACATAAGACACTTAGCACAGGTCAGAGAAACTCAGGAAAGGCCGTCTTTCTTTCCCGCTAACTTCATGCTACTGTCCCCAACGTACTGTTTTATGCCTTGAGTCCCTTTTAGACCCCATTCCTCTAGCTGTCCCTTCTATAACTTGAAGGGACTTTCTTTAAAAGTAAAAATGGCAAAATGAATAATAAAGACTATAAACTTGAAGTTCAATCTACGTCAGGCTCAAAGTATTTTGAGCCAACTGGTCCCATCCCCTCGTTTTACAAAGGTAACTTCATCTCCTCCCCATTCCCCTGCCTTTTATGAATTATACTCAATTTTTATTTATCAAATACTGAATTCTAGAAACTTAGCCCGGGTTAACAAAAAACTAAGTTTTTAATATATATTTACAGACTTTAAACATAATGAAAGGAAGTACTATTTTACAAGGTGGTTCATTTTGAATCTTTTTGTGGTTCATAAAAACGCAAATCTGTGCAGCCTTGGCTTGTTTTAAGACAAGCAGGTTTGGGGAATGTCCCCCTAACTTCTTATTTTTTAATTTTATTTTTTCTTTCAATACACATGACAGTAGACTGTATTTGATATATTTATACAAACATGGCATATATCTTACTCTAACTAGGATCCCTGTCTTGTAGATATGCACAATGCTGAGATTCACTGTGGCATATTCATTTACTGACATAGAAAAGTTATATCAGATTCTTTCCACTGTCCTTCCTTTTCCTATCTCCCCTCCCTTCTCTCACTTCCCTTTATCTAGTCCACTGAACTTCTATCTTCCCTACCTCACCCTTGTTGTGTGTTAACATCCACATCTCAGAGAGCATTCAACTTGTGGTTTTTGGGGATTGGTTTTCCCCTTTCACTTATTCCTCTAAACCACCCTCCTCATTCAGTAAATCCAACCACTATACACTGTTTTAGTCAGGTGGAGAGTCACTGTTCTTTTAATTCTCTCCATGTTTTAAATTCTCCTCCAAAGCAGTGATTCTCAACTGGAGGGTGTTGGGAGGGAGGACAGTGGAAGCTACCATAGTTCTAAAGATAGAGAGGAAGCAGGTGTAATGTTTAAAAATGAATATTATAATGAAGTTTCTGAAAACAATTAAGGCATTTCTGATTTTTAAAAGCCTGTGCTAAATCTTGAACAAAAAATGAATATAATTCTTCATATTTCCGTGTATCCACATCTTTTGCAATGTGACTTTGGGGCTTCTCCCAGACTTCAGACCCAAGATCATTGTCCCACATGAGGCCATCCTATCCCAGCCTACGTCCTGTTGATCCCCAAACATGTGAGAAAACACAGCCATGATGTGTTTTCACTGGATGACCACCAACCCACAGCTGAGCACAGCTGCATGAGTAAATTCAGCTGAGACCAGAAGAAGCACAAAGTCAACCCCTAGAATTGTGAGTGAAAATAAAAGCTTGTTGCTTGAAACCACTGAGTTTTTCAGTATTTGTTTTGCCATAATAGCATAAAATGTTATAAAAAAATATTATATAAAATAAATTCATATAAAATAATATTTATATAAAAATATTATAGAAAAATAAATCTAAACAAAATCTTATTTGATGGTGGTTCTCAAAACACTGGGAGATACATGGGTGTTTGCATCTCTGAGAATTGGGAAGAATGAGATTTTGAAATTCTTCATTTTCTTTCAAAGGGAACATCAACTAAAGGAACTGAAAAATACTGCTCTTAAATTATGAAGTCTTAAGTGACCTGAATGTTCAAAGAGTCTGCTTAAAATTGAATGTTCATTCACCTTTTGACTGGCATCTGTTGTTGGAAATAATTAGAAAGTGAAGCAGGGGTGATTAGGCTAGACATCTACTTACATTACCTTTCCACCAACGCCATTTCTGAAAATTGCTCCTTTGGACTGTGAGTTCAAAATGGGCATTGCCAATTTTTTTTCTTGCCTCCCTAGCATCGGATGCAGACCCAGCAGAATCCTTCCTTGAGATTTTAGACATTAAAACCAAGTGGAGAGTAAGAGGATGTATACTCTTGTCAATCGGCTGAAGAACAAAGAGGTGAGTGCAGGGTGGCTACTCTTTCTAACACTCCCCAAGAATCCCATCTTACGATGAGGAGCTGAGATAAGAGGCAGTGTCCATGGTGGAAGCACCTGAGTTTTTTATTTCCGTCACTTCTGGCCTCTCATTGTACGTTGACATGAGCAATAAATTCCTTTTTCTCCTAAGCAAGTTTAAATTGTTCTCAAACTCTTGCAACCCAGAAGACTCCATGAGTGAAATGAACAGCAGACAATGTCTTGTTTTTGTAAGACAGCTTTGAAGAAAAAAAAAATTTTAACTAGAAAAAGATAAGTTACATGTGGCAGGCACAGATAAGCACTACTCAACTCCTCCTTCAGGAGAGAACTCACTGTCCAGCTGGAAGGACAGTGGTTGATTGACAGCCTCCAGCTGTGGGCACACTCACGTTTTCCTTCCCTTTCAAGTCAAGGGCACGCTATTCTGGGGATCAGCCCTGAGCCAATAGCTGACCACAGCAAGGGTAGTCGAGGTCTTGCTGTCCTGGGATCAACCCCAAAACAATGATTAAGAAAAGCACATGGCATAAGGACTAGCCATTTCCATCCAGTGCAGGACTCTGCTAGTGGACAATCGCCCCCAACCAGATTCACTGTTTGGCTAGCACAGACTTCCTCAGCTCAGTGTCAAAGTCTAGGCCCCTGCCTAACTGCACTCCCTCCTTTCCTCTTTCAAAGGTGTTGCTTCCCAATAAATTTGTATTTCTAATTCAATTCTAATATAGGAAGACCTAAACTTAGTGTTTAATGGCCTATCCCCAGAAAACTGAAAATAATATAACAAAGATCATGAATATTTTCATAGACGTCTTTTCTAAAATAAAAAAGAGTACTTTCTAGCAGCCTTGAACAGGGGGAGATGACAAATGTCTCCCTCTTCTTTAACCCCAAATGTCTCTGGTTCCTATTTCTTCCCACCATTCCAGGGTCACATTGCAATGGTGTGGATAAATCAGGACCAAAAATCAGGAGAGTTTTCCTGATCCATCTGTTGTCCTTGTAGTATCCAGGGACTTATCTCCAGCCCCCTGTCTCCTGTCCTGCAATGGCCCCTTCCTCAGCCTCAGCTCCTACCCCATCTGTGGAGCAGGAAATTAATTAATGAATTGTCACTACAAATGATATAGACCTTGCACACTTCCGAGCCATTTATTTTGAATGTTTCTCCTCATATCTAACCTTGAAGTTCTCAAAATATGATAGATGACTAGAAATGAATCCGAACCTGATCTTCATTTTATTTATTACTGTTATATTTAGAAAGATTTGTAATGGGAAGAAATTACAACTGGTTCACATTTTTACATAGGTTGTCACTGGTAGAACAACTGGCCTTCAAGTTGATGCAAACCCCAGCATGACTTCCTATCTCTCCAATGTGATTAGTACATTCACTTAGTATTCAAGAATCAAACATTTAAGCATCACTTAGAAGTTTTACAGATACCACTTCAACTACATGCAATCTCAAAGTTATAATTATCAGTTTGATAATAGATAATAACAGTAAGGAGTCTTCAAAGATGGCTACCAACAAAACCTTATGCTTGCCTTGAACCTGGAAGGGCCCTGTGGGGAACCAGTGTTCTGAGAGTTCATGGCCCTGGACTCAAGAGTACTGGCAGCTCTGCTGCCTTTCCAGAAACCCATCTGCTCTTTTCTGAAGGCCAAGACATAAAAAAGACTACCAGCACCCACCAACAACGGCGGCCACATGAGTGAGCCATCTCAGTCTCTCCAGCCCGGCCTGAGATCCCCAAGAGCTGCAGCCCCTGCAGATATTACAAACAGAAAACTTCCCTGCTGAGTTCAACAAAGCTATAGAATCATGACAGAGAATAAAATGGTGGTCATTTCAATGAAGAGCAGTAAGTTTTTGGGCAGTTTGTTACCCAGCAATAAATGAATTAATGATTTGTAGATATTCTGTACAAAGTAAAATGAAGGTGTGGGAAACAGACATTCTCACAATCTGCTGGGGGAAGTATAAATTCATACAGATAACTTGGAAGGCGATTTGGCAGTATTTATTTATATTAGAAAGGTGTGTGCCCTATAATTCAGCAACTCAACTTCTCTTATCTGTTCTAAAAGTCACCTACACAGATGCCAAAGAGCAAGAATAAACATACTTATTTTAGTGTATTTTTTCTTTTTTCTTTTTTTACACTGTATTGAGAATGGCATTCAGGAGTACTCTACTACTGAGCTACATACCCAACTTTTTTTTTTTTTTTTTTGAGACAGGGTCTCGCTGAATTGCCCAGTCTAGCCTCAAACTTGTTAGCCTCCTGCCTCAGCCTCCAAAGTTGTTGGAATTATAGGCAGATATAATCACAACCAGCTTATTTCAGTTTGAGAGAGAAAAAGAGTGAGAGTGAGATAGAATATCCATCAATGTAGAAATAGCCATATGCTTGACATGGAATATTTCATAACTATTAAAAGAATAAGGTACATCTATATGAACTAACATAAAACTTGTCTCCAATGTAGTAAAAATAAAAAGTTACACTACAGTATACGCAGTAAAACAATATTACTGGCAAAAAATACACAATAACATTATATACTCCTAATTACCTACATATCTTAATGTCTTAAAAATCTGAAGGAGTTAACTGTATTTATAGTCATGATAGAATGAACTGTGTTATGATAAGTGACACCAAGATTTCAACAGCTTAACGCAACAGAAATCTATCATCACGAGAAGTGTGATATGTGGCCTTCAATGTGGTTCTCCTCCAAAAAGTGACTTAGAGATCGATAACATAGTTTACATAATATGGTATGCGTGCCCTTCAGGATATGTGCACCAGGGGAGAGGATGAAAAGAGGAGACACGTTGGTTCATAACTGTCATAGCCTAAAACTGACAAGTTATCATTGTTTACAGTCTCTTAGCCAGAACTAGTCATATGGCCCCCAACCATACAGTCCCATTTTGAGACATTTACATAATTCCCATTATTTTTCACCATTATAGGTAACATGCCCGTGAAATAAGCCACATTGCTTTAAATTTTTAGGTCACTTTTCACATCCATTATCTCAGCTGAAGTTACATAAAAATCCAATATGATAAGTGAGTTAGGTATAATTCTCCCCATGATACAAACTGAGAAATTGAGGCCTAGAGAACCATGGCTAGGCCTCATGACTACAAAAGACCTGAGACCCCAAATGAATTCTCTGATGCTCCAAGTTCTGTTCTCCTTCCAGAAGAAATAGGCCAAGCAACTTCCTGTCCTACATCATATCTTTTAAGATGGCCTCAGTATCAATGAATTAAAAAGAACCAAGTCAGAGAATAGACAAGGATTTTTAGGACATGAAAGAAATAGCTGTTTAAAGAATCTGGGTCAGATTTTGAAAAATATTTTTTTTTCCATGTGTCTCCTTGACTAGAATGTGACTTTCTAAATGAAATTGGGCCACACTCACCTCCACAACCTCAATGTCTGGCAGAGGGCCCAACTATGCTGAATACTAGATAAGTATTTATTGGATAGATGGATGGATGGATGGATGGATGGATGGATGGATGGATGGATGGATGGACGAGCAGGTGGTGACGAAACTATGACCTCTGCATCCTCCATCATAAAATCATAGCCCCTCAAGTGTGGTTTCTGAAGCAGCAACGCCTAACTCATTGGGAATGGGTTAGAACTGAAGAATCTCAGACCTCACTTCAGACCTGCTAAGTTAAAAACCTTCATTTTAATAAGATCTCAAAATGATCATAAGTACTTTGTAGTTGAGTAAATTGAAAGGCAATGGTCTTGGTTTACCTTTCTTAGTGTAGAGTCAGGGAAGTCCTGCAGATTACTGGCAGTCTCCAAGATGCCCCAAGCCTTGGGTGGAAGCCAAGCATAGTTCCACACCTCTGATCTCTCCGATCTGGTGCTTCTTCATACCACACCCTCAATGTTAAAGAAATGTACAGGAAATGGAGTTTGTATAAATTCAGTGAATTTAGTATCTGTGGGGAGGTAGGGTGGGAGGATGTGGTTTTTAATCCCAAAGCTGGTATATTATCGTACTTATAGAAAATAGGAGATTGAGTGGAGCACAGGAAGCAGCACCCCAATGTCACACGTAGCTCTTCCTTTTCTCTCCTAGCATCCCCTTTCATTCTCCAGGACCTGCTCTTCAAGGCCGATGCTGGTTCTCATATTTTACCATCAGTACTTGAAGTTGTTCTGGGCAAGAGCATGCTAAAGAAAGCCCAGAAGTGGATGCCAGAAAAGGAAAATAAACTAATACTGGCTCAGACATTTTCGCAAAGGTGAGTTCCCATAATTCTTACATAAACCAATGGAGCTGGTATTATGTGCACACCACAGAGAGAGAAAATGAAGCTCAAGGAAGGTAAGCAACTTGACTAAGTCAGGCTGTAAATGCAGAATCTTTGTTCACAATGTCTGAGATGGCCTCAGATGAACCCTCCTAGACTGGCTCAGGTGAAGCAAAGTCAGTGTGGTCAGCAGTAATCGTTTTCCCAGTTTAGGATAATGCAATGGGGGCAGAGATCAGTTGGCTTTAGGATACTAGTGTCTGGACCCCTTTGAAAATACTGGCAGGAGGTATTGGAGAACGGCCTGATTTTCTGCCTCCTGGAGGTACTCCAGCCATAATCAGAGCCCCAGAGTCCTGAAAGGCTGTACTGAACTCCTTTTAGACTGCAAATAGCTCTTCTCCTCCCATGGAAACATAACTGATCTCCATCATATCAACCTTATGACTGTATAGAGCAAGCATCACCACCGGCTCAACATGATCAGCACAAGGTGCAAAAGTTGCCAGGAAGATAAGAGCCCCTAAGAGTTCTATCTGATTCTAACTGAATTTACATCAGGCAAGATTTTCCAAACATTGGATCCCCATTTTTGCTCCATGATACACAGGGCTGGGAGATGACTTCAAGTTAGAGGACATGGACATGGAGAAGCTTTGTTCCTGCAAGGAGAAGCAACACTGGATTTGATAAAACAATCACTGCTCAAATCAGAGGTTAAAAGTCAAAGACTTTTCCAAATCTGAGAGTTAAAAACCAGAGATGTAAAGGGGTTGAGCCAAGGCTACACAGCTGGTAAGGTGCCAAGAGAGAATTAGAACCTGGATCTTATTCATTCTTTTCCCATTTTGTGAGATGCTCTTTGCCACATTTATAACTGCTTGAAGGCTTTCTCCTTTTTTTTTTTTTTTTATCTTTATTATTTCCCTCTGTGATCTCTTCCAGTCCCCAAACTGTGAAAATACCCATATGCTACAGACTTCAGTATTCATGCTTCCAATCCCTACCTCAGTCCGGAGCATCAAGAGTATTCAACAGCTTACTTCGTATCTCCACTTGAATGCTAATAAACATCTCAAACTTAATTATTCCAAAAGAGAACTCCATACAAATCTCCTACGCAAACTTGTTCTACCCTCTGTCTTCTCCAGTTAGAGAATACACCCTTCTTCACTTGCTTGCTTAATTCAAAAATTTAGCAGTAACATTAAATCCTTTTTCCTTCCTGCCTTATATCCAATTCACTAGCACATCCCATTGGCGCTCCAAAATGTGTCAAATCAACCCACTTCCATCACTGACACTGCTAGCACCACCCTCTCTCACTTGAATTTCTCCTAATTTGTCCCCTTGCTTCCTCTCCTCTTACCTCCCACCCATTTCCTAACACCTAGAATGACATTTGAAAGCAAGCATCAGCTCATGTTGCTGCCCTGCTTCAAACCCTCTGAAACCTTCACACTGTGTTTAGAATAGTCCAAATGCTGAATCATGGCGTCTAAGGCCTGGTCCACCCAGACCCTGGCTTCCTCTCCTGTTGATAGTGGATAGACAGATGTGAGTGGTGGGAGTATGAGTTCAGGTAATAATCCTATAGAATGGGCCTACTGTGCTGACCCCCCTGTTTCACTTTTAAAAAGCGATTTACCTGCAGCCCTGCCTGTCATAAGTAGATAGGGTAAGTTACATTCCTCAGCAAAATACCTGTCATCTGCAGGAAAATGCAGGCCCCAAAAAATTCCATTAGGAGGAACACAAGGAATCCTAAAGTGGAACTTTTGTGATGCTTTCACAGACTGAATCCCTGGACTCAGGGAGATAAAGACAATTCCCCCTAACCATAAAATCTGTAAGAACAAATTCCAGTTAGAAAGGCCAGCATGGGCCAAAGTTGATGAGAGTGTACACTTGAAAGTCTAAGGTCATCCTTCTGTCAATCGAAAGTCAAGAGATGTGCCTTGGCCAGAATCTCTGGAAACTTCTCTGGACCCTTCAATAAAACTGGAGGCCAGGAGAGGCATGCCGTCCCTCCCCTCTCAGAGAGGACCCACTCTCTCCGTGAAAGTGTTCCCCTCTCCCCCATCCTAGCCCTTCTAATAAACTCATGCCTGTTACTCTGAGTGACATGCCTGAAATCTTTCTGACTTGATCACAAGAATCAGGGTTTGAAGAGGGGGGGTGGCTTTGTGCTGCCTTAGTTTCCTGGAAACACTGGATAGCCCTGTAACACTATCAGACTTATGAAATCAGTCTTGGAAATCAGGATCTGGGTCCTCATTACCCTGGTGTTGAAGATTAAACACCTGAATGCAGAGGCAAGAAAACAAGTTTTATTTAAAGATAAATAAACAGAAAGAGAGAGACTCTGGAGGTGGTGCCTGAGGGAGTGTGGGTGTCTCGCCCCTAGATAGATTTCAGGTTTCCATTCTTCTCAGGCCCCCTCCTCCCATTCTGCCAACATGATCAAAAGTAACCAAAAGGCCAGGGGGGTGATTGTTTGTATTGGAAAGTGTGATCCTTCCCCTCCCCCAGAGATTGTGAGCAACCAGTGGATGTGAAGTGTTAGCTACCCATTTCCTTTTTTTCAATAATCAGTTACCAGTCCTTTGCTCTGGTCCCATTTGCTCTCACTACTCTATTTCATTCAAAAAGGTCTTTTGTCTGTACCTCCAATGCACCAACCTAATTCCAGAATAGGCCTCTGTTCTCGCTGTTCACTCAGCTTCTAGGACTTTCCCACAGATCTCCTCATATCCAGCCCCTCCCTCCAAGATATCTGTTGACAGGCAACTCCCTCAGGAGGGCCTTCTTGACCTTGCAGTCTTAAGCAGTTCTCCAGTCCCTACCTCTTCTCTAGAATATCTCTTGCTTTTTTAACCTAAGAGCACTTGGCAATGTATTTTATTTGCTTCTTTATTGTCTCTCTCTCCAGCACCACATCTCCTCCAAAAACGTTTGCTTGTTAATTAGACTCTGAACTAATGTATTTCCACTTATTAAAAGCCGAAGTCCATAAACTATTTCTATAGAGAGCTTTGTCAGTCATGTAGCCTCTGCAAATATTCACTCGACCATTGTAGCATGAAAGCAGCCACAGATGTCATGTAAGTACATGAGCTTGGTTGTGCTACAATAAAACTTTATTTACAAAAACATGTGGTCAGTTGGAGAGGGCCTGACAAAACAGTTTGTCAGATGAGTGTATGGCATATACAAGATGCTCAGTAAATATTTATCAAGTGCATAAATTACTGAAAGATCTAAACAGAATGATCTGTGGGAGGAAGCACTAAATAAAATAGAAGAGAACATAAATACTCAGCATAATGTCTTTTGTATACATCTGCAATATCTAACAGAGCCTAATTGTCTCTTATGCACTTACCACTAAAATTTAATGCTTCTGGCTCTCTGAGAAATAGCAAAGAACTGAGAATATCCTTTACACTAAGATTGATTGATTAGTTAGACTCCAAGAACTTAGGAAACATTTGAAATTCAGTTTAAAGACCCCTTCTCTGCTTTGATCATAGAGGCCCTGAATATAAAGGATGGTGTGTCCCACTGTCTGATAATAAAAATGATCCATGATTTCCAAAAGATGTTCAAGAAATTGCCCACCACCAACATTTTTCTACAACTCTGCTGTTCATTCTTTTTTTTTTTTTATTGTAAACAAATAGGTTATAACTTGTTTCTCTGTTTGTACATGAAGTAGAGTCATACCATTCGTGTAATCATACATTTAAATAGGGTAATGGTGTTTGATTCATTCTGTTATTTTTCCCTTCCCCCCACCACTCCTACCCCTCTTTTCTCTCTATACAGTCCCTCCTTCCTCCATTCTTGGCCGCCTCCCACCCCCTATTATGTATCATCATCCACTTATCAGTGAGATCATTTGCCCTTTGGTTTTTTGAGATTGGCTTATCTCACTTAGCATGATAGTCTCCAATTTTGTCCATTTGCTTGCAAATGCCATAATTTTATTATTCTTTATGGCTGAGTAATATTCCTTTGTGTGTGTATATATATATATATATATATATATATATGTGTGTATATATATATATATATATATATATATCAGTTTCTTTATTCACTCATCAATTGAAGGGCATCTAGGTTGATTCCACAATCTGGCTATTGTGAACAGAGCAGCTATAAACATTGATGTGACTACATCACTGTAGTATGTTGATTTTAAGTCCTTTGAGTATAAGCCAAGGAGTGGGATAACTGGGTCAAATGGTGTGTCTATTCCAAGTTTTCTAAGGAATCTCCACACTGTTTTCCAGAGTGGCTGCACTAATTTGCAACACCACCAGCAATGTATGAGTGTACCTTTTTCCCCACATCCTCACCAACAGCTGTTGTTGCTTCTGTTCTTGATAAACACCATTCTAATTGGGGTGAGATGGAATCTTAGGGTAGTTTTGATTTGCATTTCTCTTATTACTAGAGATGTGGAACATTTTTTCATATATCTATTGATTGGTTGTTGATCTTCTTCTGTGAAGTGTCTGTTCATTTCCTTAACCCATTTGTTGACAGGGTTATTTGTATTCTTGGTGTAGAGTTTTTTGAGTTCTTTATAGATTCTGGAGATTAGTGCTCTATCTGAAGTATGATTGGCAAAGATATTCTCCCACTCTGTAGGCTCTTTCTTCGCATTGCTGATAGTCTCCTTTGCTGAGAGAAAGCTTTTTAGTTTGAATCTATCCCAGTTATTGATTCTTGTTTTTATTTTTTGTGCTATGGGAGTCCTGTTAAGGAAGTCTGATTCTATGCCGACATGTTGAAGATTTGGACCTACTTTTTCTTCTGTAAGATGCAGGGTCTCTTGTCTGATTCCAAGGTCCTTAATTGGAATTGCACTGAGTTGAGTTTTGTGCAGGGTGAGAGATAGGGGTTTAGTTTCATACTGCTGCATATGGATTTCCAGTTTTCCCAGCACCATTTGTTGAAGAGGCTATCTTTTCTCCATTGCATGTTTTTGGCACCTTTGTCTAGTATGAGAAAATTGTATTTATTTGGGTTTGTGTCTGTGTCCTCTATTCTGTACCATTGATCTACCTATTTTGTTGCTAATACCATGCCACTTTTGTTACTATTGCTTTGTAGTGTAGTTGAAGTTCTGGTTTTGCGATATCCCCTGCTTCACTCTTCCTGCTAAGGATTGCTTTAGCTATTCTGGGTTTCTTATTCTTCCAGATGAATTTCATGATAGCTTGCTCTATTTCTGTGAGGTACGTCATTGGGATTTTAATTGGACTTGCACTGAATCTGTATAGCACTTTTGGTAGTAGGGCCATTTTGACAATATTAATTCTGCCTATTCAAGAACATGGAAGATCTTTCCATCTTCTAAGGTTTTCTTTAATTTCTTTCTTTAGTGTTCTGTAGTTCTCATTGTAGAGGTCTTTCACCTCTTTTGTTAGATTGATTCCCAAGTATTTTATTTTTTTTCAAGGCTATTGTGAATGGGGTAGTTTTCCTAACTTCTCTTTCTGAGGATTCATCACTTATGTATAAAAATGTGTTAGATTTATGAGCATTGATCTTATATCCTTTTACCGAATTCACTTATGAGTTCTAAAAGTTTTCTGGTGGAATTTCCCAGTTCCTCCCAATATATAATCATGTCATCAGCAAATAGCAACAGCTTGAGTTCTTCTTTTCCTATTCGTATCCCTTTAATTTCTTTGGTCTATCTAATAGCTCACCACTGGACAGATCTTCCAAACAAAAATTGAACAAAGAAAACATAGATCTCAATAACACAATCAATAATTCAGACTTAACAGGCATATATACATATATATATATATATATATACACCATCCAATAAAGAGCAAATACACTTTTCTTCTCAGCAGCACATGAACCCTTCTCTAAAATAGACCATATGTTATGCCACAAAGCTACCATTAGCAAATACAAGAAGATAGAGATACTACCTTGTATTCTATCAGATCATAATGGATTGAAATTAGAAATAAATGGCAGAATAAAAAACAGAAACTATTCCAACACCTGGAGATTAAATAATATGCTATTGAATGATGAATGGATAACAGAACACATCAGGGGGGGAAATAAATTCTTAGAGGCAAATGAGAACAAAGAAACATCATATCAAAATCTCTGGGACGCTATGAAAGCAGTACTTAAAGGAAAATTTATTTCATGGAGCGCATTCAATAAAAGAAGAAAAAATCAACAAATAAATGACCTAACACTACAGCTCAAAGCCCTAGAAAAATAAGAACAGAGCAACACCAAAGTAGTAGAAGACAGGAAATAGTTAAAATCAGAACTGAAATCAATGAAATTGAAACAAAAGAAACAATCTAAAAATGACAAAATAAATAGTTGGTTCTTTGAAAAAAATAAACAAAATTGATAAACCCTTAGCCACACTAACAAAGAGAAGGAGAGAGAAAACTCAAATTGCTAAAATTCGGAATGAACAAGGAAATATCATGACAGACATGAGTGAAATACAAAACATAATTAGAAGCTATTTTGAAAATCTATACTCCAACAAAACAGAAAATCTTGAAGACATCAACAGCTTTTAGAGACATATGAATTACCTAAACTGAACCAGGAGGACATACACAATTTAAATAGATCAATTTCAAGTAATGAAATAGAAGTCATCAAAAGCCTACCAACAAAGAAAAGTGTGGGACCAGATGGGTTCTCAGCCAAGTTCTACAAAACCTTTAAAGAAGAGCTTATTCCAATACTACTCAAAGTATTCCATGAAATAGAAGAGGAGGGAACCCTTCCAAATTGATTCTATGAAGCCCATATCACCCTGATACCTAGACCAGACAGAGACACATCGAGGAAAGAAAATTTCAAACCAATATCCTTAATGAACATCAACGCAAAAATTCTCAACAAAATTTTAGCAAATCACATACAAAAACATATTAAAAAGATAGTGCACCATGATCAAGTGGGTTTTATCCCAGGGATGCA
This sequence comes from Sciurus vulgaris, assembly GCF_902686455.1. Taxonomy (NCBI): domain Eukaryota; kingdom Metazoa; phylum Chordata; class Mammalia; order Rodentia; family Sciuridae; genus Sciurus; species Sciurus vulgaris. Next base: position 119,732,674 of record NC_136470.1, read on the forward strand.
AGGTTGGTTCAACATCCGGAAATCAATAAATGTCATTCACCATATCAACAGACTTAAAGTCAAGAATCACATGATTATTTTGATGGATGCAGAAAAAGCATTTGATAAAATACAGCACCCCTTCATGCTCAAAACACTAGAAAAAATCGGGGTAGTGGGAACATTCCTTAACATTGTAAAGGCCATCTATGCTAAGTCCATGGCCAATATCATTCTAAATGGTGAAAAACTGAAAGCATTCCCCCTAAGAACTGGAACAAGGCAGGGATTCCCTCTTTCACCACTTCTATTCAACATTGTCCTGGAATGACATTCTTAGCAGTTTTCCACTTCAACCCCAACCCCCAGATTATCCTTTATAAAGGAAAAAAATTGGATTAGAACACTATTATTCATTGTGTCACTGTACCTGCCAAAGATAGGATTATTCAATTACTGAAAGAAGATAGAGACACAACCAAGACTTGGGCTTGAGGGGAAAGAATTCTGTAGTTTGAACATAGGGAATTCCTGGAGCTCTGGATAGGGAGGAGGCTACAAGTTGCCCCTGGGAGGATAACTGTCCATCTTTGCCCACCAAAGAGTAACAGAGCACAAGGGCCTCTGAGATTCCCCTCATAGCCCAGGATCACAATGAGATGAGTCACTGGTGTTAGAGGAACTATTTCAGCCTCTATAGCTCACCAAGGGGAAAAGAACTTAGAATTCATTCTCCATGGAAACAATGATATCCATGGTACCTAGACTTTATTGAAATACACTGGGACTCTGAACTTCAGGAAGGATTTTATGGGCACCTCACCACCATTTCTGAAAACACCCATTTCAAGGAGAAGAGGACATTGAGTTATAAACAATGACCTCCCCATAGAAATTTGGGACCACATTGTGTTCAGAGAGGGAAAGGGGATTGATTCAGAGCCCCTAAGTGGGAAAGAAAATAAAATGGGAAAGAGGGAGAACAATCATTCTCTAAATATTTGAAGCCCCCTGACCCACTCTGAGCCCTGGAAGATTCTGAGGGTAACATAATATATAATGAAAGCAGGTTAATAATATTAAGGAAAGCAATTGCCCCTCCTGCCTTTTGAATTTTTATTTCTGAGACTATTTCTGAGATTTCTGAGGGTGATGAATCAGGAGACTATCACAAATGTAACTCTTCATAAAGTTCTAGTCTTTCTAAAGTCTTGAAACTCAATAGCTTCCTGAAGTTCTTTTGTTAAAAGTCAAGGTTTACCTTTTCCAAAAAGTGGCTGGAGAAGCACCAAGACCCACGCCCCATGCTGTCTACCGCCCGCACTACAGCTGGTCATTATCAACACAGGGGTTCCCTTTGCCTACAATTATTAATTATTCCTGACCTGGAGGTAGTGGGACAGCACCCTTCTTGAGACACCACATCAGGCTACTGAAAAATAAGAGGTTTGAACAGTACAGTATAATTTTATTGCAGAATTTTTTAATTAGTAGTATTATGATTATTCCTATTATACCTACTATATTTCTTCTTTTTTCTTTTATTAATATTTTCATCAGTCTATTTTCTTCTTATATATCTGTTTCCTTGGAGACACTTTCTCCCTTTTCTCATGCTAACAACATATTTCTTTTAATTCTGCGTTCATCTTTCCTATGACCTAATACCTCTATAGCCTCATTTCTTATCTCATTAATGTTATATCCTACACCCCACCTCATCCTCTTTGTCCACCATTAGAAATTGTGGTCCTTACTGCAAACCTATTAGTTATACTGTAGATAATATTTGAACTCGTCATCTCTGTTTATTAAGACACACAGTTAATATCTTAATAGGGACTATCTGAGTTAAGGACACATATTGTTTGTATGGTGTGCTGCTAATATTGATCTCTCACTTCAAGGTGAGGTATTGGAAATCTTCAGGGACACTATAAGTCTATAGGAGGGAAACTGCAATACCTTGGATTCTCACTGCTAGAGGGGAAGATACATGAACAACTGAGAAAACAAGGGAGAAAGTGTCCCAAACAAACATAGATGATATATCAATAGAACCCAATGACAACATGGCAGAAGAAATGTCAGAAAGGGAGTTCAGAACATGCATAATTAAAATGATTTGAGAAGCAAACGAGATAAGAGAGCAAATGCAGGCAATGAATGATCACACCAATAAACAGAAGAGCAACTGCAGAAAGCAAAAGATCATTTCAATAAAGAGATAGATATTCTGAAAAAACAAACAAACAGAAATTCTTGAAATGAAAAAAACAATTAACCAAATTAAAAACTCAATAGAAAGCACAACCAACAGACTAGAGCACTTGGAAGACAGAACCTCAGACAATGAAGACAAAATATATAATCTTGAAAACAAAGTTGACCAAACAGAGAAAATGGTAAGGAATCATGAAAGGAACCTCCAAGAATTATGGGATATCATGAAAAGACTAAATTTAAGAATTATTGGGATTGAGGAAGGCTCAATCAGAGATATACCAACCAAAGGAATGAATAATCTATCCAATGAAATAATATCAGAAAATTTCCCAAATCTGATGAATGAAATGGAAAATCAAACACAAGAGGCTTACAGGACACCAAATGTACAGAATTACAATAGATTCACTCCAATGCACATTATAATGAAAATACCTAACATACAAAATAAAGACAGAATTTTAAAGGCTGCAAGAGAAAAACATCAAATTACATACAGGGGGAAACCAATAAGAATATCAGCAGATTTCTCAGGCCAGACCCTAAAAGCAAGAAGGGCCTGGAATAACATATTTCAAGCTCTGAAAGAAAATAGATGCCAACCAAGAATCTTATACCCAGCAAAACTTACGTTCATATTTGATGATGAAATAAAATCCCTCCATGAGAAACAAAAGCTATAAGAATATACAAATAGAAAGCCGGCACTACAGAACATTCTCAGCAAAAAATTTCCATGAGGAATAAATGAAAAACAACAATGTAAGTCAGCAAAGGAAGGAACTACCCTAAAGGAAATAGACAAAGGAGAAACCAAGTCAAGTTAAAAACCAAAAATAAGCCAAAATGATCAGGAATACAAATCATATCTCAATAATAACCTTGAATGTTAATGGCCTAAACTCATCAATCAAAAGACATAGACTGGCAGATTGGATTAAAAAGAAAGACCCAACAATATGCTGCCTTCAAGAGACTCAACTCGGGCTGGGGATATAGCTCAGTTGGTAGAGGGCTTGCCTTGCAAACACAAGGCCCTGGGTTCAATCCCCAGCACCACAAACAAAAAAAAGAGAGACTCAACTCATAGAAAAAGATGCCCACTCATGCCTTAAACTTATGAGAAAAAGATGCCCACAGACTAAAGGTGAAAGGATGGGAAAAAAACACCACACACACAGACTAGTAAAAAAGCGGGGGTTTCCATTCTTATTTCAGATAAAGTGGACTTCAAGCCAAAGTTAGTCAGAAGGGATAAAGAAGGACATTTTGTACTGCTTTAGGGAATCATAAATCAGCAAGAGATAACAATCATAAACATTTATGCCCCAAACTATGGTGTACCCATGTATATTAAACAAATCCTTCTCAATTCCAGGAACCAAGTAGACCAAAATACAATAATATTAGGTTACTTTAACACACCTCTCTCACCATTGGACAGATCTTCCAAACAAAAATTGAACAAAGAAACCATAGAATTCAATAACGATCAAAATTTAGACTTAACAGACATATATAGAATATTCCATCCATCAATGAACTGAACAAATACACTTTCTTCTCAGCATCACATGGATCCTTTTCTAAAATAGACCATATATTATGCCACAAAGATACTCATAGCAAATACAAAAACATAGAGATACTACCTTGCATTCTATGAGATCATAATGGAATGAAATTAGAAATCAATGACAAAATAAAAAATAGAAACTACTCCAACACTTAAAGACTAAATAAAACACTATTGTATGATGCATGGATAACAAAAGACATCAGGGGGAGATAAAAAAAATTCTTAGAGGTAAATGAGAACAATGATACAGCATATCAAAATCTCTGGGACACTGTGAAAGCAATACTAAGAGGAAAATTCATTGCACAGAGCACATTCAATAAAAGAAGAAAAAGTCAACAATTAAAAGATCTAACATTACAGCCCAAAGCCTTAGAAAAAGAAAAAAAGATCAATGCCAAAAGTAACAGAAGACAGCAAATAATTAAAATCGGAATTGAAATCAATGAAATTGAAACAATAGAAACTATACAAAAAATTGACAAAACAAAAAGTTGTTCTTTTAAAAAATAAACAAAAGTGATAAACCCTTATCCACACAAATGAAGAGAAGGAAAGAGAAAATTCAAATTACTAAAATTCATGATGATAAAGGAAATATCATGACAGACACTATTGAAATACAAAAAATAATTAGAAACTACTTTGAAAATCTATACTCCAACAAAATAGAAAATCTTGAAGCTATCAATAGGTTTCTAGAGACATATGATCCACCTAAACTGAATGTGGAAGACATATACAATTTAAATAGATCAATTTCAAGCAATGAAATAGAAGAAGTCAACAAAACCCTACCAACTAAGAAAAGTCCAGAACCAGATGGATTTTCAGCCGAGTTCTATAAGTCCTTCAAAGAAGAACTCATTCCAATACTCCTTAAAGTATTCCATGAAATAGAAGAGGAACGAACCTTTCCAAACTCATTCTAAGGAGTTAATATCACCCTGATACCAAAACCAGACAAAGACACATTGAGGAAAGAAAACTTCAGACCAATATCCCTAATGAACATAGATGCAAAAATTCTTAACAAAATTTTAGCAAATTCACTACAAAAACATATTAAAAAGACAGTGCACCATGATCAAGTGGGTTTCATCCCAGGGATGCAAGGTTGGTTCAACATCCAGAAATCTATAAATGTGATTCACCACATTAACAGGTTTAAACTTAAGAATCACAAGATTATTTCAATAGATGCATAAAGAGAATTTGATAAAATATAGCACCCCTTCATACTTAAAACACTAGAAAAAATAGGGATAGTAAGAACATACCTCAACACTGTAAAGGCAATCTATGCTAAGCGCACGGCCAACATCATTCTAAATGGACAAAAACTGAAAACATTCCCCCTAAAAACTGGAACAAGGCAGGGATGCCCTCTTTCACCACTTCTATTCAACATCATCCTTGAAACTCTAGCCAGAGCAATTAGATAGACTAAAGAAATTAAAGGGATGCAAATAGGAAAAGAAGAACTCAATCTGTCACTATTTGCCGATGAAATAATGCTATATTTAGAGGAGCCAAAAAATTCCACCAGAAGACTTCTAGAATTCATAAATGAATTCAGTAGTATAGAAGGATATAAAATCAACACTCATAAATGTAACACATTTTTATTCATAAATGATGAATCCTCTAAAAGAGAAATTAGGAAAACTACACCATTAAAAAGAGCCCCTCCATTCCATCTCACCCCGAGTAGAATGGCGATTATCAAGAATACAAGCAACAATAGGTGTTGGAGAGGATGTGGGGAAAAAGGTACACTCATACATTGCTGGTGGGGCTGCAAATTAGTGCAGCCACTCTGGAAAGCCTTGTGGAGATTCCTTAGAAAACTTGGAATAGACCCACCATTTGACCCAGCTATCCCACTCCTCGGCCTATACCCAAAGGACTTAAAGTCAGCATACTACAGAGATACAGCCACATCAATGTTCATAGCTGCTCAATTCACAATAGCCAGATTGTGGAACCAACCTCCATGTCCTTCAATTGATGAATGGATAAAGAAACTCTGGTATATATATACAATGGAATATTACTCAGCCATAAAGAATAATAAAATTATGGCATTTGCAGGCAAATGGATGAAATTGGAGAATATCATGCTAAGTGAGATAAGTCAATCTCAAAAATCCAAAAGGCAAATGATCTCACTGATAAGCGAATGATGACACATAATGGGGGGTGGAGAGGGGCAAGAATGGAGGAAGGAGGGACTGTATAGAGGGAAAAGAGGGGTGGGAGGGGTGGAGGGGAAGGAAAAAATAACAGGATGAATCAAATATTATTACCCTATGTAAATGTATGATTACACAAATGGTATGCTCTTACTCCATGTACAAAACAGAAACAACATGTATCCCATTTGTTTACAATAAAAATAAATTTTTTTAAAAAAGTGAGGCACTAAAGCAACTCAGTAAGACCCTGTCTCTAAATAAAAAATACAAAATAGGGCTGGGGATGTAGCTCAGTGGTCAAGGGCCCCTGGGAGTTCAATCCCTGGTACCCGGTCCCCCAAATAATCTATTGGACAGTCTTTTCCTTTTTCATACATTTATTTATTTTTTCAGTACGGAGGATTAAACTTAGGATACTCTACCACTAAGCTATATTCTCAAACCTATGTATTTTTTATTTTGAAATAGGGTCTTGCAGTGTTGCTCAGGCTGGCCTGAACTTGCTATCCTGCCTCAGTCTTCTGTTTTTTAAAACAATACCACTTGAAAAAGGAGACAATAGACTTTGGAGCACTTTTTCTTTCCTTTGTGGCACTGGGAACTGAACTGAGGGGTGCTCTACCACAGAGCTTTATCCCCAGCCCTTTATATTTTATTTTGAGGCAGGGTCAACTGCTTGAGGGCAGCAAGGATTTGCTGCTTTTCACTTTTTAAACCTTTGTCTTTAGCAGAGTCATTTGGTACAAAGTAGATATTTAATAGATGCTTACTATGTCAAAGAACATATTAATGCTTATAGTTCCCATTACTTAGGGATAAAGATATTTCTTACTTTGAGGACCATAGGGCTCATCATCATTTATAAGAACTACTAGCCTCTTCCTCTCCCTGACAGAAGACAGGGAAGGGATGGATTTATCCCAGCTTTATGGCTTCACCAGAGATTTACTATAAATAACCTACAATATACATAAGAGTACAATATAAGATGAAGATCCAATAAAAACTACATTTTATCGATATAAAAAAATAGCCCCCCCCAAAAAAATATTTGGGAATCAATCTAATGAAAGAGGTAAAAGACCTCTACAATGAAAACTACAGGACAGTAAAGAAAGAACTTAAACAAAATCTTAGAAGATGGAAAGATCTCCCATGTTCTTGGATAAGCAGAGTAAATATTGTCAAAATGACCATACTACCAAAAGCAATATACAAATTCAATGCAATTCCAATAAAAATCCAAATGATGCTCCTCATAGAAACAGAGAAAGTGATCATAATATTAACCTGGAAGAATAAGAGACCCAGAATAGCCAAAGCAATCTTGAGCAGGAAGAGTGAAGCAGGTGGTATCAAAATACCAGAACTTCAAATATACTACAGAGCAATAGTAACAAAAACAGCGTGCTATTGGCATCAAAATAGGCAGGTTAGACCAATGGTACACAATAGAGGACACAGAGAAAAACCCACATAAATTCAGTTAGCTCATACTAGGCAAAGGTGCCAAAAACATACAATGGAGAAAAGATAGCTTCTTCAAGAAATGGTGCAGGGAGAACTAGAAATCCATATGCAGCAGAATGAAACTAAAACCTGTCACTCACCATGTACAAAATGCAATTCAAAATAGATCAAGGACCTAGGAATTAAAACAGAGACACTGAAACTAATAGAAGAAAAAGTAGGTCCAAATCCTCATCATCTTGGTTTAGACAAAGACTTCTTTAACAAGACTCCCATAGCACAAGAAATAAAAACAGGAATCAATAATAGAGAGAGATTCAAACTAAAAAGCTTTTTCTCACCAAAAGAAACTATCAACAATGTGAAGAGAGAGTATACAGAGTGGGAGGAAACTTTTGACACACACACTTCAGATAGAGTACTAATCTCTAGAATCTATAAAGAACTCAAAATTTACAACAAGGAAAAAAAAGACCCAAACAATAAATGGGCTAAGGAAATGACCAGACACTTCACAGGAGAGGATACACAAGCAATCAACACCTGACCTACTACACTTAATGCCTAGTTATTCCACTGAAATTTGGATGATATAATAAGTTTACAATTCCCACAGTCTAACACTATCACCACTGAACACATCTGCATGAACACAGGAGATTTGAGGGTCCCTCGTATTCATACCGTGACAGGCAATCGGCCTATCTCCTCTATTTACTGAAGAAGGTCTATCACATACTACTGACCAGTTTCAGCAACTTAGAAAAAGTTGTCTCAAAACAAATACATTAATACATAAATAGATAAATAAATAACTGGAGATATACCTCAGTGTTACAGTACTTACCTGACAGGTGTGAGGACCTACAACTAATCACCAATACACCCCCTCTGCCCCCCGCCAAAAATGCTTCAGGAATAGAGTTCCCTCCTTCCTCCCCTTGCATCATGTGAGGATTTGCCAACAAAATGCTTCGATCTTGAACTGGGAGATGTTTAGTGCTGCTAATAAACTACCTGGTCCAAAGTATTTTGTTACAGCAGGAAGAAGGGACACATTACTCTGGGAATACCTCCTTGTCTACCCGCTTTGGGAAGGACACTATGGCCAATTCTGGGATCCGTGGTTTCCATATTTGGTCCCTTATCACTCTGATTATATCAACTCACTCTTTTATGAAATCCACATCTTCTAAGGAGACATCCCCGAGAGGACCCTGTGTGGAGACTATGGTGAAGCCCTCCTCCCACCTGATCCATACCTAGGTGTTGAGGCTGGGCTCTGCAGTGTCATAGGGAACGAGCCTTTGTTGGAGTACCACAGTAGGAGTGAGGTGCTACCACAAATTTAACACCACATTCTTTTGGAAGGAAAAGGGACTGAATACCTTGAGTGGAGGTATGATAAGGTGTTCCAAAGCCCAGAATGAGTAGAGTTGTTTTTACTTGACATGGCAAGTCCTTTGGAGTACTGTCTACATTTTAATTTGTAAAGAGTCTCCATAAGACACAGAAGGAAAAGAGCATGTGCAGTCCCTTTGAATTCTTATTCTGAGGATGGAAAACGTTGCAGAGGTCCAAATGGGAGATGACCACTGGGGCTTATGGCCAGGCAAGACAGGGTCATTTCTTGCTCTGACCTCACAAGGAGCCATTGTGAGGCGTTTTCGAAGGGCAGGTATATAAGAAGGTGGGCTGAGGCTGGGTTTTTGTCCACAAGTACAGGAAGCTCTTGGTGGTGACCTGTCGGACTCCCAGCTAGTTAGTGCGTTTGGTGGTTGGCGTTGGTGGCTGTGGTCTTGGGATATTGGTTCTTTGGTTTGGGTTTGTTGTTTTGTCTTGTTTTGGTGTTTGATTTTCATTTGTTGTTTTGGCTTGTTATTTTTTTTTAAGCTAGCATCCTTAGGTGGTGTTCCTGCTTAGGATGTTTAGCCAGAGTAGTGAGAGTGAGAGTAGTGTAGCCTCATTGCGGGGGCCTGGCCCCTGCAGTGAGTGCGCCTTCACGGACCACTACGAGTTCGTGAGGGTCATTGGGCATGGCGCCTATGGCCAGGTGGTCCTGGCCCGCCATCGCCCCACTGGGGCAGAGGTGGCGGTGAAAGTCCTGGACCTGGTGCTGGACAACATCCCGGTGCTCTCGGAACCGAGCGTGCTGATGAGCCTGGAGCACCCCAATGTGGTCCAGCTCTTCCAGGCCATCGGCACGGAGAAGCACATCTACATGGTGATGGAGCACGCAGGTGGGGGACAGCTACTGGAGCACATCGCACGTGGCATGCAGGAGGAGGAGGCCCGCAGGGTCTTCAGGCAGATAGTGTGTGCCGTGGGCTACTGCCACGACAGGGGCATCGTGCACCGGGACCTGAAGCCAGAACATCGTGCTGGACGCCAGAGGGGACATCAAGCTCATCGACTTTGGCGCCGCCGCCAGGTTCCGGGCCGGGCAGAAGCTGAGGAGGTTCTGGGGTACTCTCCCCTACCTTGCCCCCGAAACTGTCATGCAGGAAGAGTACGAGGGCCCCCCAGTGGACGTCTGGAGCCTGGGGGTCATCCTGTACTTTATGTTGACACGGACCCTCCCGTTTATGGCCTCCACCGCCCAGAAGCTGCTGATGCTCATCGTCCTGGCAAGGTACCATGTCCCTGGCCGTGTGCCCGTCACAGCCCGAAGGCTCATCCGCAGCATACTGACGGTGAAGCCCAAGCAGCGACCCACGGTCCAGAAAATCTCTCAGCACCCGTGGCTGAAGCAGGGTGAGGAAGACTCACCCCGTCCCTGTAGGCAGGTGATCCCCACACACCCAGACCCCGAAATCATGACGCTCCTGCTGGACATGGGTTTCGATCCCTACCAAACCTGGTTATCGCTGGTCCAGAGAAAGTTTGATGGGGCCATGGCCACCTACTTGATTGTCCAGCACCAGAAAAGCCAGGGGGTCGTGTGCACGTTCCAAGGGAAGCCTGTGCCTCCCAGGCTGAGGCTTCCCCCACGCGCCGTGGATCCGTCTGCTTTCCCTGGCCTCCCAAAGCACAGCAAGAGTGAGCCTGCCCTTCACCACGTGCCCTCGCCCTGTGAGCCTCAGCTGCCCAAGGAGGCCAAACGGCCAGGGCGGGAGCGCACCAGAGGGGCCAGCCTGCCCGCTATCCACATCGGCTTCCTGCCTCCAGAGGACCCCACTCCCAGCCCAGCCTCCCAGTCTGACTCTTTGTCCTACCTGCCCAAACGCTGGAGGATGCTGCTTAGGCTGCTCGGAAGAGGGCACAGAAACTCCTCCCAAGATTCATCCCCACACAACAGGAAGGGCTGGACTGGGAGGATGGCCACCTGTGTCAGAAGACTCTGCTGCTGCCTGCCACGTGCCAGCAATGCGGTTGTTCCAGTGGAAGAGGCAAGTGACGTGCGGGACCCATAGACAGTGTGGCCAGGCAGGGGCCAGTGGAGAGCTGAGCCACACAGAAGCAGCGGACAGCCGAAGGCCCTGTGCCCCCACCTGCCAAAGACACCACAGACTGTTCTGCCCGGGACTCTTGTCCTGCCCTGCCCCTCTCTATCCTTTCTCCCATTCTTCTGAGATGTTTCTTAATAAATTCCTTTCAAACACACTATATCATGACATTTTTGTTCCAAGGGTTAAAAAAAAATTGAGTGGTGAGCTCCATCTACTGGGCATTACCCAAACTCTGTTCAAGATATTCCAATGTACTTTGCACGGAAATTCAGGACTCCTCTTGCACAATGGTCTTTTGGACAATTTAAGGAAACTATTGAGGCCCCCCTACACAGTCACTTGGAGTGCTCTGCAAATATTTTGTTAATTCTTCCTAAAGGTATTAAAGTGCGGTTAGAGGTTTAATGTCCAGGGGAAAAGATACAAAATGGCCCCCCCTTCAATAAGAAAGCCTTCTGTGAATCTGTACAAGAGATATAGGGTTTAGGGAATTCTAATGGGTTGAGGGTTGCTGTCCAAGCAAACTTTCTTTCTCTTCTCACTATCGTTCATATGGCTGAAAAGATTGACTCACCTAAGAGAATATCAGATTGTCCTCAAAATTCTTTTGTCTTGACAAAACAGAATCATAAATGTTCAGTCTAAATTAGGTCCTCCATTTATCAATGGCTTCCATTATCTAGCTAATAAAGGAATAAGCATGTGCGTATGTGAAACCATAATGGTTGATCTTTCATATTCTTAATGCATTAAATTCTGGTTGTATGCACTGATTAAAAATGCGGTACTCCTAGGAACTCCAACCAAAGCTTCGTTTCCGGATTTCCCTGAGTTAAGCTTCTTCTGTCCATGCAGTACTGAAGATTTTGCACCATCACTTCTGTTTTTCTTATAAATCCTTCATGATGCCATTAGTCTCCTAGGAGGTTTTCTGAAGTCTAACGAAAATCTGAGTCACAGACCAAAAGTTTTCATATGAAAGGACAGCAACTGTTTAATTTGACCAAGGGAGGATGGGGTTTTGCTAAGAGTGAGATGAACTCCAGCCTCCCACGTAATAGAGAGATGACTGTGAACAAGCCCGAATCTCTGAGTCTTCATTTCTTGTTCTGTAAAAGGGGCTAATATGATTTCACAAAGTTATTGTGATAGAATGAGATCTTGTTTTGTAAGTTGTCTGGCATCTATTAAGTAACATATCATTTTTCTTTCTCATTTTCTTCTTTATAGGGTCCTTGTAAATAGATGTGAGAGTTCCTCTCTGGGTGTCTCATCAGAATTCAGAGAGGTTATCTCTGCTGTTTGTTCTAGGAGAATCTACAGCTTATTATTGCAGAGTCAGCTCATAAAGTATGCATGAGCTCTCTCCAAACGGTGTTTTCACCCAAGAAAAAAAAAAAAACACTTCACTTTAGGTGTCTATAAATAAACAGGAAAGATATCCAATTACATTTTTGCATGTGCTGAATGTATACATCTGCATTTCTCAAGGGAATTGCTGGAAAGATATTAAGAGAAAAAACTTACGTATGCAGCTAAGTCAAAAATCACCAAATGCCACCCTAACAAAATCAATTTATATAAAACTGGCAAAAGTTTAAGAATAAAGTTTTGCTTCTACCATTAGTTTTCTTGATTCATAAATAGCAGCTCTAAAGGTGTTCTCAAACTAGCAAACACACGAAAAATATTCCTATAGTATTGATTGGTATTTGGTTAGCTAAAAATGTTTTCAAGTGATACTAGCTTTTAATATCAACAAGCTGAAATTTTAACAGTAGCGAAAACCTTCCATTCTTCATTCACCTATTGATTCATAGAATACTTACTGAATGTTTAACCCAATCCAATTTTATCCCCAGTGTACTAGGTGCTGGGGATAAAACCATGAATCAGATAATCAAAGCATTCCTGCCTTCATAGAGTTTAACATCCTAATGAGAGGAGACAGATACGGAAGATGAAAACAAATAAATATGATAGAATTTCAGAGAATAAGTACTATGAGGAAAATATATTAGTATAACAGATTCTTAGAAGTCAGCACTCTTAAGCTTCTCTGAAATGGAAAATCTGAATGAAAAAAAAGAGCCATTAAAATAATTGGAGTGGGGGGACAAAACTGCCAGGTAGAAGAGATAGTAAATGCAAAAGTCTTGAGGCAGGAAACAAACAGGCATGCTTAGGGAGCAAAGCCACGGCCATTGTGGCAGGACAGTAAGGTCAGAGAGGTTATGGGCTGTGCTTCTCAAACCTGACTGTGAATAAGAATCACCTGGGAATCTTGTCTAACTCAGTAGGTCTGGGTTGGGGCCTGAGGGTCTACATTTTTCTTTTTTTTAATAATATATATATATGTGGGTAATTTTTAGGCATAGTAAAACGACTTCAGAGTCCCCAAGTTTCCTTTTGGAGGGGTGTGAAATAAGAAGAAAACTTAATACATGATCATTATAGTGCATACACTCTTTCTGTCTGAAACAGCAATGCTGTTATAAACCCTTGGTGGATGATGAACCCATCTCCCATTTCTAAGATACCAGCTTGCTTGTGATTGGCAATTATTTTTTTCTTTTTGTGGTGGTACTAAGAATAGAACCCAGGGTGGTGTGCATAATGGGTCAGTGCTCTACCATTGAACTACATCCCCAACTTTTTAAGTTTTATTTTGAGACAGTGTTTTGTTCAGTTTTTTTTTGTTGTTATTGTTGCTTCTGTTTGTTTGTTTTGGTTTTTTTTTTTTTGCTACTGTGACAAAAAGACCTGAAAAGAATAATTTTAGAGGAAGAAGAGTTTATTTGGCAATGACAGTTTCAGAGGTCACAGTCCATAGATGGCCAACTCCATTGCTCTGACCCTAAGTGAGGCAGAACATCATGGCAGAAAGGTAAAGAGGAGGAAAACAGCTCAGGACATGGCAACAAGGAAGCAGAGAGAGTTCTGCTCACTAGAGACAAAATTGAAACCCCAAAGGCATGCCCCCAGTGACCTACCTCCTCCAGTCACATCGTAATTGTCTGCAGTTACCACCCAGTTAATCCCTATCAGTGAATTAAAACATCAGTTAGATTATAGCTCTCATAATCTAATCATTTCTCTTTTGAATGTTTTTTGCAATGTCTCACACCTGAGTTTTTTGGGGGACACCATGTAGCCAAACCCATAACATTCTGTCTCTGGCCCCCAGAATCTCACGCCCATCCCACAATACAAAATATACTTAGTCCATTTCCAAGAATCCCCATAGTCTTAACAGTTCCGGCATTACCCAAAAGTTCAAGTCCAAAGTTTCCTCTGAGGCTCCGGGCAAACTCTCAGTGTAAACCTGAGGGTCTACATTTCTAATAAGCTCCCAAGAGATACTGATGCTGCTGGTCCATAGAGCCCACTCTGAGTAGCAAACATATAGGCCCTTGTAGGCCATGGGGAAATAAATTGCCTGCTAGTTACAAGAGGAAACCACACTTACCAGATGCTCTTACATCTAGAGTCCTCCTCAGCTACACAAAGTTCTTATACTCCTTTAGATACACCTCACACAAAGCCAGCACTTGGTAAATTCATTATAATTGCCTGGGTTAGATAATAAGAATGATTATCTAAACCCCGTTTTGTGGTTTGCCTGGTGTTAGAAAGAGTAACAAAAACAATGCTGGACTAGGGTGAAACAAGAAATGGTGAGTAAATGGAAAAGATTCTACAGGGGCTTTGAATCATGTATTTGTAGATTCAAATCTTACATTAATATCTAGAAAATCTGGCAAATTGTTCAACTTCTCTGACTGAGCCTTGCTCTTTTTTTAATAAAATAATTTTTAATAAAATAATTTTTAAATTAATAATTTAAATTTGATTAGGGCACTGTGAAAATTGTATGTAATAAAAGGGAATAAGTTTCTTGCAATAGTAGGTCCTCAACGATATTCATTCTCTTTTCCTCTCCTTTCTCAGATGCACCTGTAAACACACCTTGGCATTTATACCAAATAGCATCATAAATCTGTGAACTTTGTAGAGCACACTGATTTCCAAGTTATGAGTTCAAGGCCCACAGTTATTTAAATTAACTGATTGCTGCTATAACATTTACTTGTTGATGCTTTAAAGACAGATAAGCATAGCTTCTAGCCCTTCCTGTTTTACTAACTTGCTAGACAATTTTTACTCAGTGCCCTGTTCGTCTGTGAACCCCACTCATTCATCTATTAAGCAAAGTTGTTGGAATGCATGGTCCCCCTCAACCCTGGCATCTTCTGACTGTCATTAATCACCTTGCATCTGAGAAGGTTGACATGTCTCCCAGGACATGTCATGGCAGGACCTTGTGGCTGAGCTCTCTGGGCGATGAGATCCAAATTCATCAAGAAGACTGGATGGAGTCCTTATGTATTAACCTTGGCCAACAAATAGGTTCATCCTCTTCCCTCCAATCCCAGGATTCCAGGAACTAGAGTGCCAGAAGTCTTAGCTCATCCTCACTGGCTCTTTAATATTTTTAAAAGCAACGGACATCACGGGAAACTCGAGAGCAAGACTTAATGGAATCAGACGTATGTACTTGGTTTTGTCTGTGTCCCATAATAATACTATACTTCTTTATTCCTAAAAATATCTTTGAGGCTAAAATAAATCTAATTATAAAATAATTTGGGCTGGGGTTGTAGCTCAGTGGTAGAGTGCTTGACTAGCATGTGTGAGGCACAGGGTTCAATCCTCAGCACCACATAAAAATAAATAAACAAAATAAAGGTATTATGTCCATCTAAAAGAAATTTTAAATATTTTTTTTAAAAAAATCTAAAAATAATGAAGTAATATTTTAACACATGAAAATTTTTTAGAAGGTTTAAGGGTTTATATCTGTTCTATAGTCACTATCTACTCCTTCACGCCTCCCTCATCCTATCTTGGAAGTTTTACTGGCTTTTATTTATCTACTTGGTTTTTATTGTTGTTGTTGTTTTCCAAGTAAATGCAATAAAAGTAAAAACCAGCTCCGACAGCAAATGCCTCAGACTCTAGGGGATTCCAACAGCTAGACAGGATCTTAAACACCTTTCTAAAAGTGTATATTTCAGAGAAATGGTTTTTCAATGAAGACATAGAAACAAGCAGAGATTATTTCTTAAAAGGTCAGATACTTTCTCCCAACAGAACGTTCTCCACATCTTTCAGAGGAGACAAGTTACTTTCAGATGTAACAACTAAAGTGTCCCGTCCCTTAGACCTAGTCAAAAGAAAGGATCTCTTTTTAGCCTAATGCACCGTCTACCTTAGAGGCTTTTGTAGTTAACTTCTTTATCCTGATGGTTTTGAAGACATGGAGGTTGAATAAACAGGTCAAAGATCTAAGAACCAACTAATGGTGATCTGCAGTGTGGTTTCAGCTCACAGCAGCCAGATCACATGGTGCTTAAGGAAATAAATTGTGTATACCAAAAGTATATGCTGTGTCCTCCAAATTTTATGGACTTCTAGATCCGCAGGTCCACAGAGCGGGCAGATGAGCAGGTGCTGCTTACCAAAATCATGGGCTCCTTGAGCATTGTCTCTGCTCTTTCCCACCAAGGGCACCCGTAATTACCTCCTGCACGCTGAACCCTCAACCCCACCAGGCTGCACACACGCCTGCTGTTGAAAATTGTATTGGCAATTAATTTGTCAGGAAAATGCTAGGGGACGTGAACACTGGTAATTTTATACCATAGATATTCAAATTAAACCTCGAGCCTGAGTATTTTGGGTGTCAAATTGTAGAATAGTTGCAGAAGAAGAGAGAAACACAACCATCCTCCTATCTCCTGATGAAAGGCGAGAAAGAATGTTCTAAGTGGATGGTAATAACCTCGGCTCCATCTGTAGGCTTGACTCGGGAACATTCAGAACAGAAACACACTAATTATGGGTGACACTCCTTGTGTTCCTCTTCAAGTAGAAGGAGACGGGTGGTGTTTGTTCTGTACCATTCTTCAAGTGCCAAGAACCTTTTTTTTTGGCGGGGGGGGGGGGTTACTGGGGATTGAACCCAGGGGCACTTGGCCACTGAGCCACATCCCCAGCCCTATTTTGTATTTTACTTAGTGACAGGCTTTCACTGAGTTGCTTAGCACCTCGCTTTTGCTGAGGCTGGCTTTGATCTCCTGATCTTCCTACCTCAACCTCCCCAGCCACTAGGATTACAGACACGCTCCACTGCACCCGCCAGAGAACCTTTTCAATGAACAATTGTGTCAGATGCAGATAATTTGCAGGAACCCCCTCTAGCTCTGCATCTCATTTTCCCAGGATCACGGGGTTTACAGTCCTTTGGCCAATGGGCAGCCATAAAAGCCCAGAGCATACGGACATCAGCAGAGCACCAATGGAAGGTCCCCCAACCCATCTCAGCAGAGAACAAAAGCCTGTGGAATGTGCAAACTGACTCAAAGACACACTGCCTCAGATTCTCCTGGGGTGATAGTTTTAAAGAGCTGCTTCATTAATTCTTTTAAAGAAAGAAAAAAAAAAAAAAAAAAAACTAACACTGTCTACTTGGGGTCAAATGCTGACATCATTTAATCTTTTATTGGAAGTGGGGGATGGGGATTGAACTCAGGGGCACTCAACCACTGAGCCACATCTCCAGCCCTATTTTGTATTTTATTTGGAAGCAGGGTCTCACTGAGTTGCTGAGCACCTCACTTTTGCTAAGGTTGGCCTTGAACTCAATCCTCCAGCCTCAGCCTCCAAGTCTGGAACTACAGATGTGCACCACCGCACCCTGCTCATTTAATCTTTACACCAAAGCCATTAGGAATATGTTCTCCATATTCATTTTACAGATGAAGAAACTGAGATTGATGGGTTAAGTAATTACACAACTCAGCCAATATGTACCTTTGTGGAATTCAAATCCAAGTCTTCTAGTGTTTTCCCTACTCCAAAGGACTCAAATCTCTACTTCAAGAACTCCATAGGGTTGGGTGAGGTACACATGGGTTAGCCCATGAAATTCTTTGAGAAGGTCTCCTATTATATGGAAGTTAAATAAACAATATATTGCACACATATACACACTAATGCATTTGAATATTCATAGATGCTCTTGGGCCTAATGAAATACAGATGTATTTAAAAGTGTTACGAGGACAACTGGTAATGGTAGATTCACTTCCATTGTTTACACTTCTATGCCCAGGCCTTAAGGGAAGGTCAGTTTTTTAAAAAACCAAATAGTGTCTTCCTTCCTGTCTCCAAATACATGTCAAATAAGAAAGAAGGGTGTTTGTTCTTGTTTGTTCTTCAGCTTTGTCTTTGCTCAGTAATACAGTCAAGCAAGTTTGTTTCCAAGTGAAAGCTAACACAGCATTTTTGTTTATTTCAAATTAATATAATTGTATTATTTGTCATTCATACTATCCATTAATACCACACTATCCTCTGTATCAAGTAGCCCAATAGAAATATACCCATTTTGCTCTTTAAAAAAACAACAAAAAAAGTGTTACTGAACTCATCTCCCCATTATTGCATGTGCTTTCCATATGTAGATACCCATGGAAAACATATCCATGTCCCATGGATATGATTATTTTTGCCATTAGGGATCATATTCAAGATTCTAGCTCTTTCTTGAACCTACTCTTTAATATACAATATAAACTGAACGCCACAGAAATAAATGATAGTATTATATGGCAAGTTTACGTGAAAAAAGGAAACCATGAAATACCCAGTTTTAAGCTCAGGACAGCACTGCTTCACCATGGAATAGACAACCATTTCTCAAGTTGTGACTTTAGGCACTTGAGGGACTTGATTTTTAAAAATCGTCTTCCTAGGCACTAACTCAGAGTAAGTCAAATTCTCTGGAGATGACACCCAAGCAATTGCGGTTTTTCGTAAGCTTCCTGGAAGAATCTGTTATCCATAAAGTCTGAGAACAACCCATAAAAACTGATATCATGAAATAAATGCTGACTCAACTGTACACTACTGCATCCAAATAAGATTCATGGGGTTAGCATAAAATTATACAGGGTGGAAGGCCTTAAACATGGTAGTCCTTGTCCCCTGGAGAACACACACCATGAATTGCTAACACATTATAGCCAAGGAGATTTTTAACCCTTATACTAAGATGTGTGGATATATTTCCAGACCAGATCTGAGAACGTTTTTCTTACTCCTTGTTTCTACTTTTTAATACAGCACAAACATCATTAATTAATATTGATACAACCCCTTTCTTTCCTGTTGCTGTTTGATATCATTCTTTTCGCAGTCAGACATTTTTTCCTTCATTTATGCTGGAAATTGGGGATGAGACCTGATCTCGTTGAATCTACTAAGATAACTGTTATCAGGAGCAACGCATGGGCTTCAGGAGCTGTAAGGAACGTAGAAACCCCAAGATGAGGAGAGGTATGGAAATTTGAATTCTCACAGTCCTCAGACTGTGGCAAGAAGTTTCTGTACTGATTGACATGGCCGTCTGGGCCCTGCATTGAGAAAGATTCTGAGACCACAGGGTCAAGAGCAGGGAAATAGTGGAATTGATAATAGACTATGTGGGAGCAAAGTTCTAGGCATTGGCTACCCTTACTCTTAGTCAATGTTTGCATTGGAAATGGCTTCCTGGTTACCCAGCACCCAAAATCAGAAAATTCTGGGAACTTCCCCTCCTCTATACTCCACATTTAGTATTAAAAAAAGTGGGGTCTAGAAAGGATAAACTTCCCAAAGATACATAACTCTTGGGTAACACAGACCAAGACTGGGAACACATTTTCATTTCTCTCCCTGGCCTTCGTTTTCATACCCATGGAGATGTCTCACATGAGACAAGTTTCCTTTCACGTTAGCATGTCTGTTATACAGCTTCTGGAAAGAAGTTGAGAAAACCTCCAATATGCCAGGTCAGTGGCAGTTCTGAGTGGCAGGTTGTGACACCCCCACCCCTATATAGCAAGTTGACTCACAGTCAGGAAACAATCTGAAATAGTCCCACCATAGAAGATCAAGCCAGTTAGTGATGACTGGTTCTGTTCTCCTGAGCAGGTACATTTCCAGGAAAGTTGGCCAGGGGTGTGGTGGGAAGGAAGGGAAATGGGGAGTAGGGTCCTCCAAGGATGGAGTCAGCTCTGAATGAAGGCTACATGGGGTTCGTGCTTTCTCCCCTGGAATCCACTGGGCTCAGGGAGGAAGTCTAGCCCTGCAGGGGTGTGGTTACATATTCTCATTCCCAAATGCACTCCAAAATGCATCCTCAGAGTCAGTAATTAAGGAACTGGATTCCTCCTCATGGACTCTCATGGATAGAGATGTTCACAGCATTATAGCTCTCCCAGTTAGATCAATTTCACCAATCCAGACAATTGAGCCTAAAAGAAAAATTAGCATTTCAGCACTTTCTTTCTCTTGAAATCACTAAATAGTTCCCTTTCATTTCTCTGGTCTTTCCTTTAAGGATCTTTAGTGACTTTCCTTAAAAAAAAAAAAAAAAAAAAAAACTCATACAGAATATGCCTCCCATTTCTAGGGCCCCCATTGGTGCCCATAAGGAAAGCCGCACTTCCTAGGAGGAGCCTTAATCAGACTCATCCTGGAGTGTGTGAAGGACAGAAAGCAAGGAATGAGGCCAGAATGCAAGGATTGAGGCCAAGCCAGGGGCGACCCCCGCATCTGTCCGCTATGATGCCTGGCAACAGGAAATGAGACCAAAGAGAAATGTACCTCATTCCCCAAGTGAGAGGCTTTCCCCATGCGCCACTTCTTTAACCCTGATCAGGTATGATTAGCGGTAAGAGGAGAGAAGCGAAAAACTGCAACAGACACTTGTGGTAGGTTTGCTGGCTGAATCCACTTCTGAGCCCCTGCTAGCTTATTCGGGGACTTCCTGCAAAGTAGAGAAAGACACCCGTCGCTCAAAACATTTTACTGCCACCTGCTGCAACGTTGTCAGAATTCCAACTTAGGGTGACAGGGAACGTGGAGGTGCGCCCCTAGGGCTGTACACCCCAAACGATTGTCAAGTCAGATTGCCTTTGGAGGGAGTCAAGTCCAGCGGGGTAAGAAAGGAAATACCAAGACTGCCAAAGCATAGTTGTGGACCAGAAACTATCCGACACCGGGAGAACACAGCCTGTGGTCAAGTTTAAGGCGTAACTCAAGAGGGCTCCAGCAGGAGGCTAGCGCAGGGAGACAGGGCGCCATTGCCTCCAATGTGAGGCTGGTTCCAACGTGAGCCAGCGTCGGATGGAGGCAGAGGCAGCCTGACAAGCATAAGACCGGCCCAAACTCCAGCCAGGCTCAGGGAGTGGAGCAGACCCCAGCTCAGAAAATCAGACGCAGATCTTCACAAAGTGACCGTAAGTCTCAAAGGCTGAGGGAGAAGTTGAGGCTCCAGGAAGAACCATCCAGCCTCAGTGGTGAAGAAAGAAAAGTTACAAAGACTCGGGTGGTGGCGGAATTCGTTAGTCATTCAACAAACATTTATTGAGCATCTACTGTGTGTTAAGCATCATGCTAGATGAAGAAGCCACCAACGTGAATCGTAAGCATGGGGCCACAGTCATGATCCTTACCCCCAGGAACTTATAATCTGATAAAAATCTACCAAACACATATGAAAACTCACTCAAAAGATCAATAAATCTTTAATGTACCTGCTACATGTCTTGCCCTATAGTAAGTACAGGATACATCTCCGGGAACTAGTTCTTGCCTGCAAGGAGCCTATGAACAAGTAATCACAGCATGAGGTGTGCCAGCACCCCTTGGTAGGAGTTAGCACTATGGACTATAGAAGCCCATAAAAAAGTGTGCTAAACTCAGACTTGGAGAACCTAGGAAGGGCCCCAGGAGCAAGTGAGGTGAGACCTGAATAGGTCACAATTCCTGACCTGAAGGGTTTTAGGGAAGAAGTCTGACCTGTCCACATTGAGCACTTGAAATGTGGCCAGTGCCAGGAAAAAAACTGTATTTTTAATTGCATTTAATTTCAATAAATTTAACTTTAAAAAGTAAAAGGTAAAGCAATGCAATTTTTTTTTATTTTTTACAGACTGCATTTTGATTCATTGTACACAAATGAGGTACATCATTTCGTTTCTATGGTTACACAATGTAGATTCATGCCATTTGTGTAATCATACATGTACATAGGGTAACGATGTCTGTCATACCCCCCTCCCTCTCATTTCCCTCTACGTAATCTAAAGTTCCTCCATTCTTCCATAATTTTGTTTTTTGATAGAATCACATTGCCCACATATTATTGTTGTAATATATATGCACTTTTACCTTTTAGAATATTTTAAATTGCACACGTGGCTCTAATTGTACAATAACACTGCCCTAGATCAAAGAGAGTCATATAATTAGAAAAGTTAGGCCAAGTATTTTTTTCTAGTGCTGTGATAGAATCATGCACACCTACTACCTGTTATTGCCTGGCAATCTTAAAACAAAATGCTCTTAGAAGATCCGAGATGGCAAAGAAAAGAATACAGGTTAACATAATGGGGGGGGAGGGGGCAAGAATGGAGGAAGGAGGGACTGTATAGAGGAAAAAGAGGGGTGGGAGAGGTGGGGGGTAGGGAAAAATAACAGAATGCATCAAACACATTACCCTATGTAAGTGTATGATTATACATACACTTTACTCCATGTACAGAGAATCAACATGTATCCCATTTGTCTACGATAAAAGTAAATTTTAAAAAAAGAAGAACACAGGTTAAAAACAAATGAAAGCAAGCTGAGTTTATGAAGAAATGGGTAGTACAATATATTTTAGAGGAGCACTGCATAATTTGCTTTGGGACTGGATCCCTGAACTAGCATAAAATCCCTAACTGTTACGAATGTGGAAAATGATTTTAAGGTGCATGACATAAGTCAGTGTGCATTAGGCTGCAAAAACATAAAGTAACAGACACTGGCTTAAACGTTAAAGGACATTTACTGTTTACTTAACAAGCTCAGGGGTCAGAGCTGGTTCTGCAGCTCAAATATGTCTTCAAGGATTCAGCAATTGCTGTTCTTCCCACCACCAATCCATAGACTCCTCCCCCTTCCCTCTTATGCTTTCCACCTGAAGGTTCCAAAACAAGAAGCAATAGGGGTGGGAAAAACCATGTTAGGGAATCATTCCTTGAGCTCATTAATGATCAGCGTTCTAGCCCTAGCTTCCAGGGAGGTAAAGGAAGCAATCCTCTGGCAGAGGAAGTCAAGAAAGCGCAGAAACATCTGCATTAATCACAAGAGTTCTGCTGGGGCTGATTATATTGCAGCCAGGAATTAAAGTGGGGTTCTGTTAGCAAGGATAAGAGGAGGTAACTCATGATGTCTACCATGTATGCCAACCTTGCAATGTTTATTTCATGATACTTAAATATGCCATCGTCTGATTCTTAGCAAGTAATTGGCTAAAAGATACTCTGTTAAATGAGAAAACAAGATTTTTTTTTATAACCGTATGGGAAGGAAGAAGGATCTGAAAGCTCCAGCCAAAACAAATCCATAGTTACCCAATGGCAACCTGCCTATGATTCTTTATTCTCATTTAGGAAAAGTGGTGGCATCTCAGATCATTATCTTCACTGAGAAGGACAAGTGTGGGATTCACAGTGACTAGAGAGCTTGTTTATGCAGAGAAAATAAATTGTTTTTAGTATTGCAATAAAGAGATGAGAAAACTGCATATTGTTCAGCTTTCTTGAGCCAAGAACACATCATTTCTCAAATTTATCCAAGTAATAAAGGCCATAAATTGGACCCTGTAGGCAGTGACTTTAAGATGAATTTTTATAGAAAAATATGCGAACAGCAGCTATAAAGCAAAGACTACAAAGTGAGAGGCAACAGCAAATAGCAATAATGTTGGCCCTAGAAGAAAAGGAATTTCCCACAACCCACGTGGACATTAAAACGCACTTTGACCACACACTTCATAGCATGCCTGTAAATCACGCTCGTGGAATGCATCCCCACCAGGATAGGCCAAAGAGCTCACCCTCAGCAGGAATATGTCAGTCCATAGAAAGGAGGGTTAGATTCAAAAATCAAACAAAATTGAATTATGTTTAGTAATTAGCCTTTCATTTCTAAAGGTATTGTTATGGTTTGGATGCGAGGTGTCCCCCAGAACCTCGTGTATGAAACAAGGCAACAAAGTTTAGAAGTGAAATGATTGGGTTATGAGAGTCTTAATCTAATCAGTGCATTAATCCCCTGATGAGGATTAACGGGATGGTAAATACAGGCAGGTAGGGTGTGGTGGAGGAGGTGAGTCCCCAGGGGCGTGCCTTTGTCCTTGTTGAGGGGAGCTCTCTCTCTCTCTCTCTCTCACTCTCTCTCTCTCTCTCTCTCTCTCTGCTTCCTGTTGTCATGTCTTGAGCTACTTTCCTCTACCACATACTTCCGCCATGATGTTCTGCATCACCTCGGCCCCGAAGAATGGGGTTGGCCATTCAAGGACTAAAATCTCTGAAACTGTGAGCCCCCCAAATAAACTTTTCCTCCTCTAATTGTTTTTTCAGGTCTTTTGATCTCAGCAGCAAAAAAAAAAAAAAAAAGAACTGACTAAACCATATTTACCATCCAGTTCATCCTCATCAGGGAATTAATGCACTGATTAGATTACTTTCTACTCAGTTCTGGACACGGAAGAAGGACCTAGCAATAGAGAAGCAAAGAGCTCCAGGCTCTACACACTCTGTTCAAAGCCTAAGGGGAGAGGCAAACAGGATCATTTCCACTCATCAGAACAACAGGCCTTTATGAATAGAGTGCTTCGGGAATGTCCCATGGAGGAAACCATGATTTACTTGAGTTTTTAAAATGAGTAGACATTTTCCAGGAAAGCAATGAGCTAAAGGGGGTTCCTAGACAAAAACACAAAGGAGGCGAATTGAAGAGCAGAGTGCTGTTTGGAGAGGTAGGCAACTCATTCCACAAGAAAAGTGAAAGGTAGCGTTGGGCTGGCTCTGTCTGAGGTACAGGGGAGGATAAGACCGCAGCTCTCAGTGAAAAGACCTGGTCTGGGTCTCAGCCCCTTCACTACCAGCTGGGTGATTTTGAATAAGACATTTCCATTTTCTGAGGCTAAATTCTCCTCTTTATCTATAAAAGGCAGGTAATAAATACTTCCCAGGCTTGGGGTTCATTTATTTTCTTCTTTTTTATTGGAGATTGAACCCAGAGGTGCTTTACTACTGAGCCACATCCCCACCCCTTTTTATTTTTTATTTTGAGACAGGGGTCTCAGACTTACAATCCTCCTGCCTCAGTCTCCAGAGTCTCTGGAATTACAGGCCTGGGCCACCACATCCAGCTTCCCCAGGGTCTTGTGGGATGTGTTATGGTTTAGATATGAGGTGTGCCCCAAAAGCGCATGTGTGGGACACTGCAATAATTATCAGAGGTGAAATGGTTACGAGAGGTGTAACTCAATCAACAAATTAATCCACTGGTGTGGATTAATTGAGTAGTAACTATAGGTAGGAGGAGATAGGTCACTGGGGGCATGACTTCAGGGTTTATATTTTGTCCCTGATGAGCAGAGCTCTCTTCACGCCTCCTGGTGCCATGTCCTGAGCTGCTTTCCTCCACCATGCCCTTTCACCATGATATTGTTTCACCTCAGGCCCACACTATGGAGTTGGTCGATCATGGACTGAACCTCTGGAACCATGAGCCAAATAAGAAACTCTTCTCCCCCTACATTGTTCTTGTCTGGTCTTTGGGTCATAGGGATGAAAAAAAAACAATAAAACAAGATGAATGTGAGAACAATTATAGAAGTGTTTGAACTGTAAAGCAGCACATGGGCATCTGTTATTGCATTGACCACTATGCATGCACTGTTAGGCTGGGTATAACAGCAGGACAACATGCATTTACTTTACCATCTAGGAAAAATGGTGGAGACAAAAGGGCAGCATACCAGCTTTGGCATGAAAACTTAGGACTAGCTGAAACAATGCTACTTTACTGGGACTACAGTGGTAGAGAGCTGCTAAAGACTACTTGAGACAGCACTGAAAACTTAGTAGCTGAGCCAACTAATTCAGTAGTGATTTTACAAGAACCTTTAACAGAGATGTTCCATTTCCCTGTGAACCTGTTAGCTGCTGGGCATGTTCCCATGAAACAAGATCGGAGCCATGTTTGGGGAGGCAATGATCATACATATTGGCTACATCTTCACCACCATGACCATCATCTCACTTGTGCCTGGCCACCATGGCAACTATTTACAAATACTCCAAAAGGGCTTTTCAAAGCTCTCCTGGAGTATGAGGTGGCGACCAAAGCCAGCACTGACTCAGATAAGCAAATCTGAGCTCTAGCCTTGGCTTTGTCACTAAAATATTCCTCAGGGTTGGGAAGTGACCTCAACTCATTAGACTCTGATTTCTCCCTGCCTGAAGAAAAAAGGTCGGTGTCTCTATTTCACTTATGTAAGGCTGTGAGAGCACTCTCTCATGCAAATGGATACTGCGTGCTGGTGCTTTATAAGCAGGATAGTCTACCAGGAATCAGCATGGCTATAATTCCATGTCTCCACCAAGGTGTTTGTGACGGTTTCCTTCAGTTTCTTTGTTCTTTTCAGAGACACCCAAGTGAATTTCTCCACCAAAGTTAATACTTTTCAGAAAGATGCAGTTCCTCTTTCCCTCCCTCCCTCCTTTCTTCCTTCCTTCCTTCCTTTTTCTTCCTTCCTTCCTTCCTTTTTCTTCCTTCCTTCCTTCCTTTTTTTTTCTTTCTTCCTTCCTTCCTTCCTTCCTTCCTTCCTTCCTTTTTCTTCCTTCCTTCCTTCCTTTTTCTTTCTTCCTTTCCCTCCCTCCCTCCCTCCCTCTTTTCCTTCTTTCTTCCTTCCTTCCTGTCTTCCTTCCTTCTTCCTTCCTTCCTTTCTTTCTTCCTTTCTTTCTTCCTTCCTTCCTTCCTTCCTTCCTTCCTTCCTTCCTTTCTTTCTTTCTTCCTTCCTTCCTTCCTGTCTTTCTTTCTTTCTTCCTTCCTTCCTTCCTTCCTTCCTTTCTTTCTTTCTTTCTTCCTTCCTTCCTTCCTTCCTTCCTTCCTTCCTTCCTTCCTGTCTTTCTTCCTTCCTTCCTTCCTGTCTTTCTTTCTTCCTTCCTTCCTTCCTGTCTTTCTTTCTTCCTTCCTTCCTTCCTTCCTTCCTGTCTTTCTTTCTTCCTTCCTTCCTGTCTTTCTTTCTTTCTTCCTTCCTTCCTGTCTTCCTCCCTTCCTTCCCTCCCTCCCTCCCTCCCTTTCTTCCTTCCTTCCTTCCTTTCTTTCTTTCTTTCTTTCTTTCTTTCTTCCTTTCTTTCTTTCTTTCTTTCTTCTTTCTTTCTCAGTACTGGCTACTGCAGGCATTGAACCTGTACCACTAGCTATATCCCCAGGCACCACCACCACCCTTTAGTTTTAAAAAATTGAGACAGGGCCTTGCTGAGTTGCCCAGGCTGTCCTCGTACTCACGATCCTCCTGCCTCAGCCTCCTTAGTAGCTTGGATTGCAGTCATGCATCGCACACTGGACATCTCTTGAAGAGTGAACAGGGCTGACAGAATTGTTTCATAGACTTCCAAAGAGCTCTGCTGCAGAAATCATTAGACCAAGGCCCCACGGCCAGTGTGCCAATATGCCTAACAATGCCAACATCACTTATTGGTGCATTTCATGTGGGAAAAGATGGATTTTGCATAGGAAGAGCTAGGTTTAAAGTTGTAATTCTTTCATTTGTCATCTCTGGAGTAAGTCACTTAATTTCTCCTCTGCTATTCTTACATCTGAAAATACTATCTCTCAAGGTTGGCGTTTCATTCAAAAAAGATCTAGTATATGTGAAAATGATCTATTGTTACTTTCTCACACATGCCAAGACTTCCTCTTCACTGACTAATTCTAAAATGGTACATGGTTGGCATCAAGATAAGGTATGAGAAAAGGGACTGGTCAAATAGCCAGAACCAGATGAAGAAAGGTAAAAGAAAATAAGATGACTGCACTGAAAACAATACATGACCCATGACTGGGAGGGAATTCCTGTCTTCAAACTTTTAAGGGTCTATCATGGGCACGCAGGAAGAGAATATGGAAGAAAGCAGGAGGAGACTGTGACATGCAGACTGTAGCATTTCACAATCGTGAAACAATATAGTAATATGACTAATCAATGAGGCTTTGGAATCTGAACTGGAGTCATCTATGAGTTCTGGGCTCTTTCTAGATGACCTCAAGCAGTTACCAAGTCTCAGTTCTTTTGCCATTACCATGGAATGGCGAAACAATGGTACCTGCTTTATAGGTTTGTTGGAGAAGTAAATAAGATGAAGGATGTAGAAGGTTTAGCAGAGTCGATGGCTTATGGAAATTTTTTTATAAACATTAGCAATTTTTATTAATGGTGAGAGGTATAGAAGGAAGAAGAAGATAGACTAACAGGTGGAAGTTTCTAGAAGACAGCTTCAACTCCGTAGGAAAGAAACATTCCCAGAGATTAAGGCCTTCCTAGAATGGAGAGAGTAGTAGTAGGAGTGCCAGATGTCAGATAGGTAAATTAAAATGGGACCACGGGGAGAGACCCTTAGCAAATGGAGACCTCTGATAACATGACAAGTGATGTTGAGCTTCCCTCCCTAAAGGTAGATAGAACATTTGATGTATGCTTGTAAGATATCAGACATATTATTAATTAAGATGTCATCTACCTGAGGAACTCACACAATGTTCCCACAAGTAATTAACGACAGGACTCTGTGACCAAAGAAGAACATTCTGACCTCCAAGTATGGAGTGGTTGCCATGAGACTTGATCTTCCAGAAAGTTTGTAAACATTTTCCAAATCAGCAAAATCTAACAATGAGTCACCTGCTTGGAATCCTACACCACCAACAACCCCAAAACATTACATATATAATCAGAGAGCTCAAACCTGAGCATGTCACTCATCTGCTGTCCTCTGAGTGTGAGTTACTTTGCTGTCCTTAAATAAATCTTTACCTGTACCTTGCTTACCGGTGCATTCCGTAATTCTTCTGTGACTAATGTCAAGATGGTTCCAGGTTGAGGTCCTCCTCTCTTAGGACCTCCTTGGACACCCTCCAGTGACAGAATCTACACCAATTAAATGATCTTCACCCACACAGCTTGGTCTAAGGGTGAAGAGATGCCTTTCCTTTATTTGAGAGCTGAGATGTGTAAAGTTGAAAGGAAAACGAAGGAGGCAGTAGTGCCTTTGGAAATAACTAATTCAAAATCCAATAAATTATTGCAAATTACAAAACCAACTGGAATTGGACAGAGGGAGGATCTCAGAAGGAAACCAACAAAGAAAACCATGAAGGAAACTGAAGTTATTCTTCACCAACCGGGAGCAGCTTCTGGGATCATTTTTATTTGTTTGTTTAGTGTACATGTGTGCGTGCACGTGCGCATGCACCCAGAGCTAAGCAGAGGGGCTTATTGAAGCAAATGAAGACCCAGTCAGGTGCAGACGTCCTCTCAAAGTACTAGGTTCCCGGGGTTCCCATTTTTCCATACTAGTAGGGAACCTGTTCTATCACTGGCAGAAAACTTGGTCTATACATATGAGTTTTCCAGATACATTTCCAATTCTGAGGGTTATAGGTTATAAGACCTCATTCAATTTTTCCCCATGTAATTACTTTCTTTCTTCTTTCCCTTTCCATACATTTTAGTCAACTCATATTTATTGAGGACCTACTGTATAGCAGATGCTGTGTTAGTTATTAAAAAAAAAAAAATAGCTTCTCTACTAAGGAAGCTTAGCATCTGGAGTGCTATCCAATAGCTATAGAATGTGTGATAACATTTTCTAGTAGCCATATAAAGAAAAGCAAATAAATAAATGAGGAACTGAACATGTCTTATTTAACAAAGTCTATCCAAATTATTATCATCTGGCCAGGTGTGGTGGTGCATGAGTTAATCCCAGAGACTCAGGAAGCCGAGGCAGGAGAATCTCAAGTTCAAAACCAGCCTCAGCAACTTGGCAAGGCTCTAAGCAATTTGGTGAGACCCTGTCTCTAAATAAAATATAAAATGGGCTGGGGATGTGGCTTAGTGGTTGAACACCCCTGGGGTCAATCAATTCTCAGTACTCTGTGTGTGTGTGTGTGTGTGTGTGTGTGTGTGTGTGTGTAAAATCTCAATGTGTGGTCAACATTTTAAAAACTCATAGAGATACTTTACATTATTTTTTCCAAATTAAGTCTTTGACAATTCAGTGCATGTGTTAACACTTATAACACATCTACCTCCATTCGGACTAGTCACTTTGCAAGAGTTCAATGGACACGTGTACCTACTGCTCCCATGTTAGCACAAGTTTAGTATAGAAAGCAGTTATTTTCTAAAGTAATAACTATATAGACTGCCAGCAGAGAGAAAACCTGTCTTGTGGGGTTAGCAATGGTGCACTGGTGATTTTTCAGTAAGTGGTAAGGAGGAGGGTGCATAAAATGTAACATTTGCCAATTCCTATGGTTCCTTAACCTAAATATTGAATTGAACAGCGATGATACCTTCCTTTGGGGTCATGTAATTGTTCTTCAAGTGCTGAGGAAATGAATGTTCCTCTCTAAGAAGGTGACTAAAAGAAATAAGTAAGAGTATTCCACTAGAATGTGGCTTGATCTACTGGCCGGGTGATCTAAATTCTAATCTTAGAAGAGGAACTACCTGAGAAACCCTTTACTAGCTATTGCTGTGAATCCACAAAGGAATAAAAAGTACAAAGGAGTCTTGCTAGGAGCCCTACAGATACAAAGTTTCATGACTGACTTTTACAAACTTCAGTGAGCCTTTCAAAATAGATATTTTTAACTGGCCAGCAAAAAATGGTATATATTCATGGCATTCATCGGACATATTTATGTTTTGACACATGTTTACATTTGTGAAAAGCTAGTCAGCGTATGGCTTACTTCACGTCCATCTTTTGCGATGAGAATATTTTAAAGCTACTGTTTTCACATTTTACAGTACAATGTTGTTAACCATATTCACTATGTTGTACAGTAGATCTCAAACTTACTTCTCCCGCCTAACAGAAAACCTGTGTCCTTGGACCAAGTCCTCCACAATCCCTCCTGCCCCTCAGTGGGTTTTTATTAAAAACCTGCTTCTCCACATAGTCGGGACGGGCCTTTGCTACAGGAAGGCCGGTGGCCCCTTTGAGGCCTCAAGGAAGCTCCAAACCTTCATCATCGTACTGGAAAGATGAAGAACAACTGCCGCTACTGAGACAGCCCAGCCTCTTCCAAAACATGTGCCAGTTGTCCAGGTGAAGCAGCTTCCTGGAAAGATAATTAAGACATAGTAGCAATTTCTACATGTCTCTGTGGCTCTAATTATTAATAAAAGTGGAGGGACATAATTTACTTGTGGTTGTAATTATCACAAGTAATGCAGTTTCCCAAAGAAATATCATCAACTAATTGCCATCAGTCATACTCCCCAAAAGTCCCAGTTGTGATTAATGGGTACTTTCCATCAAAGCTTCTCACACCGTGGAACCAGAACAGATGGTTCCAGGTGATTAGTAGATCCAGATGATATAGGGGCAAATATTAAAAACTACCACTATTTATCAGTGCTTCCTTGAGCTAGCTTCAGCCACAAAAGCTGGTATATTCTCACCTGTCTATTTAAGTGGTAAGAATTATAATGATGCTCTGGATTTGAGCCAGGTAAGAGCCCTCCAGATGGTTTCTCCTCATCCATTAAGCAAAGCAGCCTCATTATAACCCCTACTCCAGAGCTTAGAGTTGGAAGACTCTCCCTTATTATACTGTGAGAACTCTGAACTCAGGGTAAGTTGTTACTGATCTTCTGATTTGAACACAGGAGATAAACCCAACCACCAAAATGACAGGCAAAATGTCCAGGGCACAAAGTCACAGGGTAGAAGAATCTCAGAAAGGGAGGTAAACAGTTTAGGGTTCTACAGGACATCCATGTAGGACTTGCATTAACAAATTATTGGTCATTTACATGAAATGTAAATTTAACTTGGTGTTCTGTATTTTTATTCCCTACATCTGGCAACCCTAGGAAGGATACCTTCCGGGTTAAAGGCACAATGATTAGCTAATCTGTTCCATCTCAATTAGTGAGATCCCCTCTCATCTCTTGCACTAGAAAAAGGAATTTCCTTTTTTAAAATTTGTTCTTTTTAGATATACATGACAGTAGAGTGTGGAGTTTCATCCATATACTGACAAATGCCATAATTTCATTCTTTTGTATGGCTGAGTAATATTCCATTGTGTATATGTACCGCACTTACTTTATCCATTTGTCTATTGAAGGGCATCTAGGTTAGTTCCATAGCTTAGCTACTGTGAATTGAGCTGCTATGAACATTGATGTAGCTGCAACACTATAGCATGCTGATTTTAAGTCCTTTGGGTATATACTGACAAGTGGGACAACTGGGTTAAATGGTGGTTTCATTTCGAGTTTTCTGAGGAATTTCCATACTGCTTACCAGAGTGCTTGCACCAATTTGCAGTCCCATCAGCAATGTATGAGTGTACCTCCTTCCCTACATCCTTACCAACACTTATTGTTGCTTATGTTCTTGATAATAGCCATTCTGACTAGAGTGAGATGAAATCTCATTGTAGTTTTGATCTACAATTCTCTAATTGCTAGAGATGTTGAACATTTGTTCATGTATTTGTTGACCGATTGTATTTCTTCTTCTGCGAAATGTCTGTTCAGTTCCTTTGCCCATTTATTGATTGATTTGTTTGTTTTTTATTTTTTGGTGTTAGGTTTTTTGAGTTCTTTATTATCCTAGAGATTAATGCTCTATCTGAGGTATGGGTGGCAAAGATTTTCTCCCATTTTGTAAGCTTTCTATTCATGTTCTTGATTGTTTCCTTTGCTGTGAAGAAGCTTTTTAGTTTGATACCATCCCATTTACTGATTCTTAAGTTTACTTCTTACGCTTTAGGAGACTTGTTGAGGAAGTCAGTTCCTCGTTGACAAGGTGGAGATTTGGACCTACATTTTCTTCTAGTAGGCACAGAGTCTCTGGTCTAATGCCTTGATCCCTGATCCACTTTGAGTTGAGTTTTGTGCACAGTGAAAGATAGGGATTTGATTTTGTTTTGCTATATATGGAAGAAAAAGGGATTTCATGTCATATATATTAAACGACTAAATTTTGTATTTTTGAGGTGACCCATGTTCTGGCTTTTCTTTGACTTCACAAGAACAATAAAATGCTCCCATGTTACTATGGGCTAGAATGGTGTTTTTCTTTCCCATTATTTCAAGACCTCAAGGGCCATGGTAACTAAATATTGGTCTGACACTCTAATGTTCATTACAGGCCACATTACCCACAAGCACTTTATATGCACCAATTATCATTCACCACCAGTCCACAAAGAAGGTGTTTAACATCTCTAGGGAACACACTAAATGAATGAAATTCCATGGAACTTGAGCACCATGCTTGGGTTGCACAGGTGTATAAATGGCAGAGGTAGATTCAAACCCAGTGGGACTCCAGAACCACGTGGGGATGCATCTGGTATAAAATGAACCCAGAGATCACCATTTGAGAGCCTTCCTTTTAGAAATTGTAGAGATATTCTGGAAATAAGACTGTGCCACCTTCTCTGTAAGGTGGTCCTTCTTCAAAGAAAACAAGCAGATCTGCTGGATTTTTTTATATCCATAGACAACTGGGCTTCATTAATAGAGTAGCAGGAAGCTGAGAGTAGTCAATCCACCATGGGCTTTGGGCTGTCAGAACAAGACTGAAGGACACAGGGCCCAGGAGAGAGAGGCAGGGGGACATGATTGCAGGATAGGAGCCCAGGCTCAGAGGGGGGTGGAAATGCCTATGTCATCCTCTCCCAGATTGTTCCCCAACCTCTCTAGACTCAACTCTGAATTATAGGGAAAGAGACCTCAAAAAAACAGGTGAGTAAGTGTAATGTTGTTTGTTTATAATCTCCTCCTGTCCATCTAGAAGACTTTAATAGCAAGGTCTCTGGTAACGGGACACCTCAGCTTTGTGCCAGCAACCTTTGGACAGGGATGGCTCCAAAGAGGCAGTGACAACTTCATCAGGCAGTGTCAGGAAAGAACCTGGAAAGAGTCACCCCAAAGGCAGTAGAATGAATGAAACATAACTTTCCTGTGTTCACATATGAATACATGACTAAAGTAACTCCACATCATGTACAACCACAAGAATGGGATCCTAATTAGAACAAGTTATACTTCATGCATGTACCAGAATACACTCTACTGTCATGTATACCTAGAGAGAACAAATAACATTTTTAAAAAATATTCAAAAGGAGGAGGAGGAGGAGGAAGAAAAGAGGAGGAGGAAGGGAAAGGGTAGGGAAGGAAGAAGAAGAGGAAAAAGAGGGAGGGAGGAGGAGGAGAAGAAGGGAAGAGAAGAAGAAGGAGGAGGAGGAGGAGGAGGAGGAGGAGGGAAGAAGAAGGTCATCATCACCCCAGCAGACCAGAGTGTTCAGGACAAAGACAAAGGGCAGGCTCATTGGAGGAGTGCAGACCCTGTGTAAGATGTGCAGCAGAAACTTCCAGAACCCTTTCAAGGACCAAGAGCGTACAGAAAGCTGGGGCAGAGGTGAGAACAAACTGATTCCTGGTTATTTTTATAAAATATTCTTAGCCCCTGACTGATTTTCCCTGAAGTAATCAGGATACATTGAAAACAATAGGAAACTCACTTTTCACAGAGCTTTCAAATTCAAAACCAGTCACCTCTCTCCATCCTAACAAGATAATGAGAAAGAAAATAAAAGAAATAACCCATATAAGATGTCTCAAAATGTACATTCTAGAACATCTCTCAACATGTAAACCTATGCTTATATGATACTAAGTTTTCCTTGTGGCATTAAAAATTATTAATTCCTCAGCAGGTCTAATGTTAGGTTTCCCTAAAGAGAATGTATTTTTTTAACCCTGTTTGGTATTCAGTGATCCTTTGTGGGAGCCAGTTTTTAAAACACTTTTGAAAAATCTATTTTTTCTCATTTCTTTGAAAATCATGAACACAGAATTTCTCCCCTTGCATTTGTTTTGTGCCTTGCCAATTACCAAGAGCTTACAAAATCACTCTGTCACTTGAATTCATATCAGTTCTCTGAGGTATGCATAGTGGCATGAGTTGGTAGTCCTAAGTACATTATCATTTATTGAGTCTCCATGAAGAGTCACTATAAAAGTGATCTACTATGAAGACTAGCATCTGTCAAAGACTTATTACATTCCAGGCATAATTCCTCTGAATTATTTAATTCAAGATTCATGATATAGACCACAAAGCCAGGCTTAGCCATTGATGAGTCCTGCTTACTGGGGTCAAGAAACTACAGGTCATCTTCCCAGAAAAAGACTAAATCTCATGGTTTGTTCCCGTGTCTCACTGCACACCCCAATTGCGACTCATCCCTTTATCTAGTGCTACCAGAAAGATCCTGGCAGCAGGCTGACCCAGAACCAGGTGACCCAGGCTATCAAAGAGGCCATATGGGTGTTGATTGACTTAAACGCAATCACAGGCCTGAACAAGTAGAGTCCAGTTCTCCCTTGTTTCTGGGGTGGACAAACCATTTCTTAATTCAGGGAGGTAATAGGGACAACATCTTGGTGAGGGAAGGGTGAAATGCTGGGGGATGATATGGGTCAAATTATATTGTCATACTGTGTGCACATACAAATATGTAACAAAAAATCCCACTATTATGTACAACTATAATGCACCAATTAAAAATGTGAAAAGAAAAAGGAAAAAGAGAGAGAGAGAACATCTTTAGCTATACAAGGTTTAGTCCTCTTTGGCTCAAGTCAAGAAGCAGGGATAGATCTGAAATCTTGGACTTTATCTCACCAGGATTCTGCCATGGGGCAGTTCACACTGGGATTCCCAGGCCAGACTGAAGGATGCAAGGGATGAGCTGTCAACAAGATACTTAGGTCATGGGGCTCAGCACTGAAAAAAGCAGGTTGCATTAATCACTTTAAAAAAAAAAAAAATTCTATATTTTATGATTCTGTGACATTTTGTGATCCTGGGAAGGAATGGCCCCCCCAGGGTGAGCTAATTCCTAGAAATAGCAGATCGCTCACCTGAGAGTGCGCCCTTGATATGCAAACAAACCAACCCTGAGCCTACGCCCCCATCCTTCTCCTCTTATGGTTCAGGACACTACCCCTTCCTTACCCTTCCTAGGGCCAGTTATTACACAAGAAGGGGCAGGTACTGTGCGCCAGACTCTGATGAGAAGATTCCAACTAACCACCTGAAAATCTGTCTACTCTCCTTACCCTTCCTAACCCATGCTTTCCCATGAAAACCACAGTAAAGTTCTCACTCAAGCTGTCCCCATGTCCTTCTGCCTCCTGATTGACACTGGTGCTTCCCCATGTGGCCAACAACAGTTTCTGGGGATTTGTTAAGAATGACATTCTTCCTTCACAGCAGTCTCCTCTCTGCAGATATGTCTGATACCAAATCCCAGGTGCATTTTAAGAACTCAGGAAAAAAAAAAAAAAAAAAACACCGAAAATGGAGGAGCTAGAGTCAGAAGAAAAACAGTCTTCACAGGGAGCAATTTCTCCCAGGTGTACAATTAGGAGTAGAATTTCTGGGTTATATGGTGACTCTGGTTAACTTTTTTTTTTTTTTTTTGGGGGGGGGGGTGATACCCAGGTTTGAACTCAGGGCACGTGGCCACAGAGCCACATCCCCAGCCCTATTTTGTTTTTTATCTTTTCCTTTTTCTTTTACTTTTATTTATTTATTACATTATCTTTTTTGACAGTGATAAGTATTGTTGAAAAAACATTTTTTTCAGACATGTATATAAGGTAATAATGTCTGTCTTAATCTACCGTCCTTCCCATCCTCATACATCCATCTCCTCACTCCCCTCTGTACAATCCAAAGTTCCTTCATTCTTCCCTACCCACCTCCAACTATGGATTAGCATCCGCTTATCAGAGAAAACATTTGGCCTTCGGTATTTGGGATTGGCTTATTTCACTTAGCATGATATTATCCATATCCATCCATTTACCTACAAATGCCATATTTTCATTCTTTGTTAAGTCTGAGTAATATTCCGTTATGTATATATACCACATTTTCTTTATCCAGTCATCTGTTGAAGGGCATCCAGGTTGGTTCCATAGTTTTACTATCAAGAATTAAGCTGCTATAAACATAAATGTGGCTGCATCACTGTAGTATGCTAATTTTAAGTCCTTTGGGTATAAACTGAGGAGGGGGATAAGTGAGTTAAGTGGTGGTTACATTCCAGTTCTTAGGAATCTCCATACTGCTTTCCAAAGTGGTTGCACCAATCTGCAGTCCCACCAACAATGTATGAATGTATCTTTTTCCCCACATCCTCACCAACACTTATTGCTTGTATTTTTTATAATTGCCCTTCTGACTGGTGTGAGATGAAATCTTAGTTTTGATTTGCATTTCTCTAGTTGCAAAAGATGATGAACATTTTTTCATATGTCTGTTGGCCAATTGTATTTCTTCTGCGAAGTGTCTGTTCAGTTCCTTAGCCCATTAATTGATTGGGTTATTTGTTTTTTTGGTGTTAAGCTTTTTGAGTTCTTTATATATCTTGGAGATTAGTGCTCTATCTGAGGTGTGTGTGGTAAAGATGTTTTTTTCCATTCTGTAGACTCTCTCTTCAAATGATTGGTTGTTTCCTTTGCTGAGAAGAAGCTTTTTAGTTTGAATCCATCCCATTCATTGCTTCTTAATTTTACTTATTGTGCTTTAGGAGTCTTGTTGGGGAAGTCAGGGCCTAAGTCAACATAATGAAGATTTGGGCCTACTTTTTCTTCTGTTAGGTGCAGGATCTCTGCTTTAGTGCCTAAGTCTTTGATCCACTTTGAGTTGATTGTTGTGCAGGGTGAAAGATAGAGATTTAATTTCATTTTGTTACATATGGATTTCTAGTTTTCCCAGCACCATTTGTTGAAGAGGCTATTTTTTCTCCAGTGTATATTTTTGTCAACTTTGTCTATTATGAGATAACCATATTTATGTGGTTTGTCTCTGTGCCTTCTATTTTGTATCATTTGTCTACATGCCTATTTTGGTGCCAATACCCTGCCATTTTTATTATTATTGCTCTGTAGTATACTACTGAAGTACAGATGATAATTAGAAACTATTTTGAAAATGTATACTCTAATAAAATAGAAAAACTTGAAGACTTCGACAAATTTCTAGAGAAATATGATCTACCCAAACTGAATCAGGAGGACATACACAATTTAAACAGATCAATATCAAGCAATGAACTAGAAGATGCCAGCAAAAGCCTATCACCCAAGAAAAGCCCAGGACCAGATGGAATCCCAACTAAGTTTTATAAGGTCTTCAAAGAAGAATTAACACCAATACTCCTCTAATTATTTCATGAATAGAAAATAAGGGAATCCTTCCAAACTCATTCTATGAGGCTAGTATCACCCTTATACTAAAACCAGACAAAGTCACATCAAGAAAGGAAAACTTCAGACCAATATCCCTGATGCACATATGTGCAAAATTTCTCAATAAAATTCTGGCAAATCACATACAAAAATATATTCAAAAGACAGTGCACCACAATAAAATGGGGTTCATCCCTGGAATGCAAGGTTGTTTCAACATATGGAAATCAATAAACATAATACAACACATCAATAGACTTAAAGACAAGAATCATGATTATCTCAATAAATTCAGAAAAAGCATTTGATAAAATACAGCATATCTTTAAGTTCAAAGTACTAGAAAAACTAGAGATAGTAGGAACATA
Organism: Sciurus vulgaris; assembly: GCF_902686455.1. Classification (NCBI taxonomy): domain Eukaryota; kingdom Metazoa; phylum Chordata; class Mammalia; order Rodentia; family Sciuridae; genus Sciurus; species Sciurus vulgaris. The sequence continues at coordinate 119,771,418 of NC_136470.1, forward strand.
CTTCAACATTGTAAAATCTATCCATACTAAGCCCCTGGCCAACATCATTCTAGATGGAGAAAAACTGAAAGTATTCCCTCTAAAACTGGAACAAGACAAGGATGCCCTCTTTCCCACTTCTATTCAACATCATCCTTGAAACCCTAGCCAGAGCAATCAGACACATGAAAGAAATTAAAGGGATATAAATAGCAAAAGAAGAACTCAAACTATCACTATTTGCCAATGACATTATTCTGTATTTAGAAAATCCAACAAATTCCACCAGAAAACTTCTAGAACTCATAAATGAATTCAGCAAAGTAGCAGGATATAAAATCAATACCCATAAATCAAATGCATTTCTATTCATAAGTGATTAATCCACTGCAAGAGAAGCTAGAAAACTACCCCATTCACAAGAACCTCAACAAAAATAAAATACTTGGGAATCAATCTAACAAAAGAGGTGAAAGACCTCTACAATGAGAACTACAGAACACTAAAGAAAGAAATTGAAGAAGACCTTAAAAGATGGAAAGAACTCCCATCCTCCCATCCTCCTGGATAGACAGAATTATGTCAAAATGGCCATACTACTCAAAGTGTTATACAGATTCAATGCAATTCCAATTACAATCCCAATGACATTCTTCATACAAATAGAAAAATCAATCATGAAATTCACTTGGAAAAATAAGAGGCCCAGAATAGCCAAAGCAATCCTTAGCAAGAAATGTGAAGCAGAAGGCATCACACTATCAGACCTATTTTTATTTTATTTAGAGACAGGGTCTCACTGAGTTTCTTAGAGCCTTGCTTTTGCTGAGGCTGACTTTGAACTGTCAATCCTACTGTTTCAGCCTCCTGAGCCACTGGGATTTCAAGCATGTGCTACTGCACCCAGTTCTGTTTAACTTTTTGAAGAAATGTCAGACTGTTTTCCACAGTGACAACACCAGTTCACATGCCCACAGGAAGTGTACTGGAGTCCCTATTTTTCCACCTCTTCAACAATCCTGTTCTTCTTTTTATTACTTCCATCCCAGCAGGTGCAAAGTTGTGCCTTATTGTGGTTCTGATTTAAATTTCTATGATGGAGAACATGTCTAGCCTCTTTTCACGTGTGTGCTTGTTGTTTCTGCAAATTCTTTGGATAAATGTCTTTTCAGATCCTTTTTCCAGTTTTTGATAACATTGCTTTTTTATTATTGAGCTGTAAGAATTCTTTGTTTCCAGATACAAGTCACTCATTACGCGGATCATTTACAAATGTTTCTCACATTCTGTGCTTTGTCTTTGCATGTTCTGGATAGTTTTCTTTGCAGCACAGCTTTTACTTTTCATTAATTGAACTTACTTTTTCTTTTGTTAATTGTGATTTTGAAGTCATATTTAAGAAACCAATACCTAATCCAATATCACAAAGATTTACACCTATGTTCTCTTCTAACAGTTTGTGCTCTGTACATTTAGGCCTTTGTCCTATTTTGAGTCAATTTTCGTATATGATGTAAGAGATTTTCTCTAGCAATTAGAGAAATGCAAATCAAAACTACTCTAAGATTCCATCTCACTCCAGTCAGAACAGCAATTATCAAGAATACAAGTAACAATAAATGTTGGTGAGGATGTGGGGATAAATGCACACTCATACATCGCTGGTGGGACTGCAGATTGGTGCAACCACTTTGGAAAGCAACATGGAGATTCCTAAGAAAACTTGGAATGGAACCACCATTTGACCCAGTTATCCCACTCCTCGGTTTATATCCAAAGGAATTAAAATCAACATACTACAGTGACACAGCCACATCAATGTTTATAGCAGCTCAATTCACGATAGCTAAATTATGGTACCAAACTAGATGCCCTTCAACAGATTAATGGATAAAGAATATGTGATATATATATATATATATATATATATATATATATATGATGGAATATAAAGAAGAATGAAATTATGGCATTTGCTGGTAAATGGATAGAGTTAGAGAATAAGTGAAAAAAGCCAAACCCAAAAAACCAAAGGTCGAATTTTTTCTCTGATATGCAGATGCTAATTCACAATAAGGTAGGGGATAAGGAAGAATGGAGTTACTTTATATTAGGTAGAGAGGAGTGAAGGGAGAGGAAGGGTATGTGGGAAGGAATGATAGGAGAGTGAAACAGACACTATTACCAACTCATTCTTTTGCCCATGGATATCCTCTCCTCCCAGTGCCATCTGTTGAAAAGACTACTCATCCTATCATTGAATGGTTCTGTCGTTCTTGTCAAAAATCAATGGATCATGAATGTCAATATCACATTTTCTTGATTACTGTTGCTTTGTAATAAATTTTGAAATGGGGACAGATGCGTTTCCAACTTTTACTTTTTCAAGATTGTGCTGGTTATTCTGGGTCCTACCAGTTTCCAAATGGACTTAGAAACATCTTATTGACTTATACAGAGAGGTGAACTGAGATTCTCACAGTTGTTATTGATTTCTAATTTAATTCTATTGTCATCAAAGAAATTATTTTGTACAGAATTAATTTTAAAAGAAGTATTTTCTCTAAAATTTATAGTCCATGAAATGACTTCTTACTTTTAAATGCCCCAAAATGTGGAAAGAGAACAAGAAGACCCGAAGTATATCAAAATGGTTTTGCTCTCTGAAAAGGTGCAAATTTTAAATCCACTTACATACTTTATCTCCTAGTAACTAGCACTGTGTCTTCCATATGCTAATTACTCAAATAATAACTTAATGAGTCAATAAGAAAATAGATAAATGAATGACTTCATAAATATGTAGCTATATAAAGAGAGAAGGGGGGAGACAAAGAGGAAGAGGAGGTGGGGGAGAAGGAGAAAGAAGAAAAGAGGAGGAAGAGGAGATTATAGTGCCATGTTGGGAGAAGTCAACATCTAAAAGATTTGGCTTATATCATTTCTAAAAAAAAAAAAAAAAAAAAAAAAAAATCTGTCACAGCACAGAAGAAACTCCTGGTGTCAGAATTCTGTCCTCATTTCCTCTCCCCTGAGTATGTAAGTCCATCTAGACAAATGTTTCCCCTTGCATTGTACTGTAATATAATAGCTGCTATGAAAGGGAAAAATGAGTTCTTTTCCCAAAAAGTTTAGGAAATCCTAAAGGGCACAAAGGTGAGTTAATATCTTTATCGATGAACTTCTTAGATACTTTTCTATGCCAACATGTACGAGAGATGAGAGACACAGTATGCTGCATTTTCCAGTCTTCTTTGACCAGAGCGAGTTTGGAGAACTCGTGTGGAAAACCTTGGCCTCCATGCCTAGCAAAGAACTGGCACTCAGCATATACTTGTTGGTTTGGCAGAGAGAAGTTCCCCAAGTCTTGAGCACAAAGGTTTCTTCGTTTGAATTTTCTCAGATGCAAATCCTGAATCTGCGACAAGCAGAATCAAACTTAAGTGCCATGTATATCTAAACAGAACAAATAATAAATAAATACATAACATTTAAGTAGTTATTTTGGAGGTGAAGAAAAGACAGTGGGGAACGGGGAGGAAGGGAAAGTAAGATTGCCTGCGGGCGCATCAACAAGCAGCTGTCCCATGCAGGCGACTGGAGCTCAGCCTCAAAGTTATCCTGCCAGTTATGGGATGAGGGAGCTCCCACATCCACCAGCTCCCATGGCCATGGGTGAGGACCACTCTCAGGAGATGTTAACTCCCTAGCACCTCTGGCTTGCTCATAGGTGGGAAAGAGAACTCTAGCAGCCAGAGAAAGCCCTCAGGCAAAGAAATGCAAGGGCCATCGGTTGGATGGATGAATGGTGAGATGGGGGTGGAGTATTTAGAAGAGATCACCAGCACTTTCTGTAAAGTCCAAGAAAAATCTCCTAGATCTCATTTTCCAGAACCAAGAAAGGAGGAATTTCAGCTGATTCATATATTAGATTCATACACACTTTCTGGTTTGGGATTTCATATGCAATAACTGTCAAACCTAGAGGACACGAAAAAAGAGAAAAGAATAAACCAGGAGAACTGCGTAGAGCAGGTACTCACAGCGCTGATATCTGTGACACTTTGAAGCAGCCCTACATCCACACATAGATGTTGCTCTGTACTTTCCATGTTATTTTAGGGGGAAACCATCTTGCAACAAGTCTGACTCTGTGATCGAATCCCACCATTCAGACAATGTTACATTCACGTCCTTTTAATGTTTGAGATGGTCTGTTCGTCTTGTGCTGCTATAATTCTACCTTTGTCTGTAGAACAATGGCAACCACCAAATATCACATGGGAAGCACTAAATTGTATCAACCACAGGAGAATTCTGGGGATGAAATGAGGTACCCCACGCCATGCCCCAAGCAGAACTTATGCAGCTAACCCCCCCTCTTCCACAATGCTGTAGGAGGAAGCACATAGAGTTCTAGAATCCTACTAACCCTGGCCAAAGACCTCACTCATCCTTTAGTTCTGAATCATATCAACACCTTGAGCTTCAGAATTCCTAATAGTAGGACAGGGATTTTAAAAATGCCAGCCATACTGGCTGGCCATGAGTAGGAAATGAGATAATGGTGGCCAAACATAAAATGTTACATGAACATTACTCATTGTGGTCTTAATGCTTCATAGAACCACTACCTTGCCCTCAGCCAGTGTGCAGAGGGCATATTCCACTAATCCAATGAGAAATAACAAGAAGAAAGAAGCTTCTATCCACTCTACTTCTATGGGGAGGGAATTAAACCTGCCCCGAGCTTCCAACCTTTTATTTTGCTTGAAAAAGGGAACAGTATGCTTCAAAACACACTCCTCCCATTTCTGAGTGAATCATGTTGCTATCACCAATAGTAAAAATCAAGTTCAAAGGGAGGAATGCATTTTTTTTTTCCTCTCCAGCATTTGAAAGATGAAGCATTAATTATGCATTCTGTAATTAGTTTGCAATTCTCAAAAAGGCACAGGGGGAATGTTAATGGTGGCTGCGTGCCATAGGAGAAGGACACAGCATGCTGGATATTCCAGGGTCACCCCATGGAAGGGGATCCCTGAGTACACTGGGATCATCATCTGCTTTGTGTATGGATGAGAAATCCTAAAAGCACACTGGCAAAGTGACAGTGAAGGAGAGAGCCAACATTCCTTGCAAATTAAGGTTTGCCAAGGTAATCGCCTAGGGAGTTGACTGCTTAATTACCTCAGTTGAGGTGGACTGTTGGTCAACTCCCGAGCAGGAGATCAGGGAGTAGTGTTGAGTTGACATTTTTGTGTTGGACATTCCCAGAAGTCACCGGGCTTGATTGCCTCCTTTGTATTGTTCCTTTCTGTTAGTGTTATACATTCTTCCCAGAAATGGTTCCCTTGGGTAGCAAGCAATTACCAAAAGCATTTCAAATATGAAGGACTACAGAGCATGCTCAAGGTAATCAGGGCCAAGAAGCCTGCTCTCTAGGTCTAAGACCAAGCTGCAGGAAAGTAATCACTGTGCTGCCACCAATTCATTCAGCAGGTGCCTAGACAGACATGGCCCCTGGGGAGGAGGAGTTGATTTTCCAAACAAACTATGAAGTATAACTTAGCTTCCACTTGGTTGGACTCTGCCTGCTCACAGAATCAGGACAATTGGCAGATGGTTTGCAAAAGTGACCCCAATTATGCCCCCCTTGATTCACACCTGTTTGCAATATGATTTTGACTTCTTCCCATCAAAATCTGTTTCTCAGCCTCTTGAGTTTGACCTGGTTTTGAATGAAGAAAGCTCTGTCTCTGCTCTGATACTGATCTAAAACAAGAACAAGGTTTCGATAAGAAGGAGGAAGAGGAGGAGGAGGAAGAGGAGGCTTCATTGCTTTGCTAGCAAAGGAGAATACACAGTGGACTCCTATCCCAGAGGCTGCGATTCTAACTGCTAGGAGTAGCAGAGGGCTTTTAAAGAGGGAATGCAAAGGCTAGACTCCAGGTGTGCCCTATCAGGAGTCATATTTCATGCTTAGCCTTGAGAGAGAGCTCTTTCTTAAACCCCTGGTGCCGTCCATGAAGTCTGAATTTCTTCATTCCTGTGGTCAGTGAACCAAAGAACAGAGACTGGGCCTAGGAAAGCAAGAAAATCAGTCTTGCTTCACCCATCCCCCTGTGGTTAAGAAGGTGCAGAGGGAGACAAGGAAGGAGGAAAAATGCCACTTTTAAAACAAGCCACCAATGGTAGAGCAGAAAACATTATGGCCCAAGCATGACCCAGATACCTGTTTCATGACTTGTTTTGACCAATACAATGCAATAACAGTGACGTCGTGCCAGTTTTGAGCCTATACCTGAGGAGACTTTGCACTCTTTCTTTAACCCCACCTGGTCACCATCTAAACACAAACAAGCCCAGGATAGCCTGATGGCTAAAGAGACAAACGGCATGGTCACGCTATTGGCTCAGCCAGAAGGTAGCCAAACCCCAGAAACAGCTGGCCATAGACACATGCATGAGCCTACTTATCCAATCCAAAGAATTGTGAGTTAAATTAATGGGGAGGGGGCTTTCTACCCCTAAGTCTGTGTGTGTGTGTGTGTGTGTGTGTGTGTGTGTGTGTGTGTGCGCGCGCACGCGCGCGCCCTGTGGATTGAACCCAGGGATGCTTTACCATTGAGTCATATCCCCAGTCCTTTTTATGTTTGATTTTGAGACAGGGTGTCACTAAGTTGCTTAAGGCCTCACTAAGTTGATGAAGCTGGACTTGAATTTGCAATCCTCCTGCTTCAGCCTCCCAAGTGGTTGGGATTACAGGCATGTGCCACCACATCAGTTTTATTCTCCTGCTTTCTGATCTTTGTCCACACCACTGGGTTACTAATGGCCTCTTCACTCCACACCACTGTTCATCCCAAGGTTACTAATGGCCTCTTCCCTCGCTCAGTGGCTTGTCTCCAATTTCCTCTTATTCAATATAGCTGCAGTATTTGACACTATTATCTACTGGTGTGTGTGTGTGTGTGTGTGTGTGTGTGTGTGTGTGTGTGTGGGCGCGCGCGCGCGTTGTTGGTGGGGGTTGCTGTTGTTTTGTTTTTTAACATGGTCCCACTATGTTATCCTAGCTGGTATCAAACTCATGGACTCAAGCAAGTATCCCACCTCGGCCTCCCAAGTAGCAGGGACTACAGGTGTGTACCATTGCATGCAGCTTCTGTGACCTCCTTTAGAGAAAGCCAACATGAAAGCTTCCAAAGAACCTCATTGTAAAGACTTTTTTCATTCAAGAAAATCTCAAGGTTTGAGCATGATCATAGTGAGGGATGTGTAGTGTCAGAATCATTTCCAAAGGACAATAGTATTTCCTCCTCTAAAGAAATGGATACAACATAAAAACAGTGGAAGAGATACAGGAGTGTATTCTTCATGCTCTTGTGACAGGGCTGGGGCCTCCTGGGAAACTGAGGGAGCATGAAGTCAATCCCCCTTCAAATCCTGATTTTTGCAATCAAGACAGAAAGATTTCAGGCATGTTGCTCAGAGTAACCAGCATGAGTTTATTAGAAGGGATAGGACGGGGGAGAGGGGACACTCTCAAGGACAGAGTTTTATTGGGGGTCCCAGGGAAGTTTCCAGAGATTCCAGCTGAGGTCCACCTCTGGACTTTTGACTGATAGCAGGATGACATCAGACTTTCAAGCCTCCAATGCCATCATTCTAGGTCACTTTGACCCATGCTGACTGATACTAATTGGAATCTGTTCTTACAAATTTTATGGTTAGGGGAAATTATCCTTAGCTCCCTGAGTCCCAGGATTCCATCTGTGAAAGGGTCACACAAGTCCCCCTTTAGGGTACCTTGTGTTCCTCTTAAAGGAATTATTTTGGGCCTGCATTTCTCCTGCAAATAACGGGTAGTTAGCTGAGGAATGTAACATAGCTGTCCACTTAAGGCAGACAGGGATGCAGGTAAATTGCTTTTTAAAAGTGAAAGCATGTGGGGGTCAGCACACTGGGCCCATTCTGCAGCATTATCCCCTGACCTTATACTCCCACCACTCGCGTCTGTATCCTGTCACTCTTAGCATATTCCAGGTCAGCTTTATTTTTTAAAGGTCCTCATTATGGAAAAAGACAGGTTTCTCAAAAGAGCATGGGAATAGGACTCAGGAGTTCAGTTCTGAACTTACTAGCTCTCCACCTTTATAAGCTACTTAAGATATTTAAACCATAGTCTTGCCATCTGTGAAATGGGAAAAAATGATCAGCCTGTGAACTACTTACAGGTTAGAGATTCTTTATATACTTCTTTGTATACCCACAGAGTCCAGTACATTGCCTATAACATAGTAAGTGCTTGAAAAATGCTTACTGAGTAAATTTTAAAAGACCTTCAGTTTACATATACAAAATCATATACTCCAATGATACTACCAGCACATCCCTCCATTGCCAAACCTACCAGAATACAAATCCCTCTGTGTGATCATATCCCTCTCCGAATTGTTCTCCACGACCATGTAAACACTGTTTTCATATACAGAGTTGATAGCAATGAGGCAAAAGAATGAGCTAACTCACTGGTCCTCAAATTTGTGTACAACAGAATCACCTGGAGAGTGTGTTTTCAAAGTCCAGATTGCTGGTCCCACTCTGACAGAGTTTGATTTGGAAAGATTGAGTCAGGGTCCAAGAGGGGATTTGTTGTTGCTGTTGTTGTTTGTTTTTTGTTTTGTTTTTTGAATCAAGCCCTCCTGGTGATTCTGATGGACATGGTCTTTAATCTGGACTTAAGAAAAGCTGCAGTAACCCTGCAAGATGCTTACATTTCATCCTAAATCTTCTCTCCCACTGCCCTGTTGAAAGGTTCATGGATGGTCATCCATATTCCAAGCATCTTAGATTTTTAACTCTCTCAGCCCAGAACCAAGATTTCAAATGCATTTAACTGCACTGCTGCCCAGAGGGAAACGAGTTTCTGGTCTCCAGAGGTGGCTGGGTTCTGTCCTAAAATAGTAAATTCAGAGTTCATGGAGACCACAGTCAGACAGGCTCAGTCCCCTATGAAGTTATGAGTCAGAACATCTTTTTCAGACTTGAAAGTGATTAACAAAGCAGAACAGAGTCTTTGAAACATTGTTTTCCTCTGCAACAAAGAGACGAGCATGCATCTATTTAAGTTGGGGACGTTGTTATAGAAACTACCTATTTTAAGTGAATGATAAAGATCCATATACTCCACCAAAATGAACAGGCTCTTACTCCAGCTTGGGAGGTCTCATTTGTTCTAAGCGCACATCTTGGCTGGCTGACTGGTCATGCAGTTGTGTTTTTCTCTCACCATGGAGACTTTGGGCCATGGCTTCTCTGGGGCCCTCTCCTTCCCTCTAAAAGGAGCCTTGGATTCCAAGATATCCCAAATCCTTTATTTCAGAGGCCCTATGTAAACACAAGGGAGACTAAGGTGATTGGCCATTTTTCCTGTGACAAATGAGTTTAAAATATGAAAAATGTAAACCTCTCACGAATTGAATCTCCTTTATCACCCCAAAGGGGTCCATCCCAAGAGCAGCGCCCAATAAACTTTCTGCCTTCAAATGTCAGAGTCTGCCTCTCAGAGAATGCAACCCAAGGCAACCACTGTCCCTCTTTCCCATGTGGCCAGGTTTACTGACTTCCTGCATGGGCCACTGTGCACGTGGCTAGCCAAGAGAATTCCTCCCAGAACACATTTCCATCACTCTGCCCGTTTCACAGCCACTACCACAAACATGGGTGCCGTCATCATTGCCCACTCAGGACAGTGGCCTACAGGTGACTCAAACTGTGTCCTCCTAGAAAAGGGCCTCCTGATGGATAATGGGCCACAGCAGCTCCAGGGTGGGGCCTGAGCATCTATCTATTTAACAAGAACTAATAAGCACCAGGAGTAATTCTCAAAATGGCATTAAGAAATTTTGAACTGTACTTTCCAAGCACATAATAGCTACATCAGAAATATTAATCCTATGTTTCCTTCAACTCAAGCCCTGAGTCAAGAACACTTACTCCTATGCCCTGTTGCAATGATAGTCTAAAGATATTTCTTTGGCTTTGTAAAGAACCTATGTCCTACTCTGAACTCATGTGGGTGGCCAGAAGGAATGCAATGAGTTGACTGGCTTAGGCAACCTTCCTTTCTGGAACTGGAAAGCAGAATTTCACCAATAAAATCCCCAGTGTTTGTACTAAGAGTAAGATAGACAGAGAGGTGCCAAAACAAAGAAAGGCAATGAAAAAGACCTTGTGAATTCTTTAGATGCAATATGTTATACACATACATAAGCTGCTTTTAAAAGCACATCCCTGCTAATAGGCTTATTAGGTCACACAAGGTATTACTCTCATAAAGATGCAATTGAGGAAGCAATTATAACCATCACCTTGTTTAGGTCATTTAGAGTCTCTGACACTCAACACACACTGTCCTATTTTTTTTTGTTTGTTTGTTTTTTTGTTTATTTGCTTTTATCAGAAAGTCTCCCTGTTTTAAGTACTGAAAGCAAGAACAAATTCAAGAAAAATGGACCTTGGGTACTGTTCGGGGTTCTTTTAGAACTGAGAGACTCATTTGCATCCCAGCTGCTCGGGAGGCTGAGGCAGGAGGATCAAAAGTTCAAAGCCAGCCTCAGCAAAATCAAGGCACTAAGCAACTCAGTGAAACCATCTCTAAATAAAAATACAAAATAGGGCTGGGGATGTGGCTCAGCAGTCAAGTGCCCCTAAGTTCAAACCCCAATACCCCCACCAAAAAAAAAATTGAAAAAGATACTCATTTTCTCCCAACTGGGACTGTTACCTGTGATTTTTGTTTTTCATTCCAGAAATGGCTTTGCAGATTTTAAGAACACCAACTGATAAGCATGAACCCAATCCCATTCATTAGGCAACTAAATGAGAATTTTCAAAAGCACATATAACCTGGGGAGAAAAATCAGACAGAAAAGTGTCTAACTTTATCTCTAAAGTTCAGGAGAGCCAATAGGCTAGAATTTTAGCTAGAGATTTTTAAATTAGCAGCCAGAATGTTCAGCTTGCATTCTTCATCTCCCCGAGACTCTGGAGAAACTGCTCACTATTGAACTAAGGGACAGTGGTTCTAGGACCTGTTTGCCTTTGCAAGCCTGAAAATGAAGCCACTGGAAAGGCAGAAAAATGCAGCCACATGCTGGTGACAGTCAAACCTCTCCCCTTGACTCTGACTGTTTCTTCAGGAAAGTTTTGCGGTTGCCTGATGGGTGATCTAGGAAAGCTGACAATTAAGTGCACCACGAACAGCAGGCAAAAGTTCTTGTGCAACTCTGTTTCAGCTCACTTAAATGCACTACCTGCTGTCATCCTACAAGAAGTGGTGGCGGCATGAAACTTAGGAAAAAGGGAAGAAATCTGGGCTGTGTTTTGAGGTACTGTCATTAAAGTTTCAAATGCACAGAAATGTAGGAAGGCTATGGTGCAGATGGTGTGGGTCTCATTAGTGTTGGGTTGAATCCCTAGCTATCCCTCTTGCCCCACAACAATACAATTGTGCACACGGTACAACAGCATCTTTCTTCTCAGTGATGGTTATCTTGCAAATGTAAGTTGGCCATTTTTTTTTAATTAGTCAAATTATAATATTTAATTGCTTCCATTTATTTTGCTCCTAAATTTTTTCAACCTTCTCTCTCTTACAGAAAATTCAAGAGTAAATGTAGAGCTTCTGCAAAATGGTAGAAAAATTATCCTGGATCCAGCTTTACCTCATAAGACCAACACCCATTATTTTTTGTCCTGCATGTAAAAAAGAGATAGAAAAAGAAGGCATAAACCCCAATATTTGCAAATCCACAACTTTGTGTCACCAGATCATGAGCAGGATATACAAAATGGAAATCTCAGAAGCACGCATTGTCTTTATGATACCTTTTGGTTGGCATAAGGAATCATGTTATGTTAGCTGTATGAAGTCATTTGCCAAAGCAACAGACTATGGCTTAGGAGCCAAAGCCAGTAGCCTGTTTTTGTAAGCAAAATATTATTAGAACCCAGGCACACTCATTTATTTAAGTATTATCTATGGCAGCTTTCAAATTACTGCAATAAAGATAGTAAATGTGATAGAGACTACATGACCAGAAAAGCCTAAAATTCTTACTATCTGACCCTAGAAAAACAGAAAACATTTTTCCAACCCCTGTCCCAAAGGTTAGAAGCCAATGACCTCTTTGGTATCCTTATCTTAGTATCTGAGCTGTATCACTCCAATAGTAAGAGCAAAAAAGAAAAGAGAAACCCAAGAACACAAGTCCCCCAAAAGGAAAGTGGGGTATTTCTCCTTGAGACCTGTTGAAAGCAGTGAAATGTCACTCATCCTAGGCCTCCCTGAGGCAGGAGTCTCCTCCCAGTGAGGCAGCCACTTCATTTCAGCTCTCCTGGGAGAAGGAACATGATGCACTAGAGACAGAAAGGACCAGTGACTGGAGGGCATCGGATTACTTTGCTGACACATGTCATTCTTCTAGTCTCACATTCCTCACAGCTGGATATCTTCCCCACCCCAGAGAGATGATGTATTTTATCCATGCAATAATCTTTTTCATGTCCATCTCCCAAAGAATTAGTATTTGCTAAAGATAAATTAACGGTGACGTGCCTGAAGATAAAATGTGGAGCTCCCTCAACAATTTCACCTTTCTCCTCTCCACGTACAAAATTATTCTTCCTAAACCCTGCAACCCAATAACCATCTGGCTTATAAACCATCATATTAGGAATCTTTTTCAGGATGGACTTGTGAGCGTGCTACCTTAATGGCTCTCCCCCAAGAGGCCAACTCTGGTCATATCTCTACCTGCCTTGTTATCATACAATGATCAGAAAAATAAAGGTCCAGTAGGGAATGTCATTTGCTCCAATCATCTTAAAGATGTGCTTAGAACACTAAGGTAGTAAGGTCTCGAAGAAGTAATGCAACAGAGAAACCTATTTAACTTTGTTTAACCCAGTATATTAGGCAGCTATTGACACAATAGTGCTGCTTAACAAACTCCCAAGCTCCATGACTTACAGCAAACATTTGTTCTCAAACTCACAAATCATGGGTGAATCTAATTTAGCTGATCTAGGATCATTTGTGCTGGGATTTGTGTGAAAGAAGCTCTTGCACGAACATGCTTTAAGCCCCTGCTAATGTCAGATCTACTAACATCTCATTGGCCAAAGCAAGACACATGACCAAACCCAAGTCGAGGACCAGGCAAATCTATCTCACTAGTCATAAGCCCATGGCACAAGCATGGGTATGTAATTCTATTACCTCGTGACAAGCCATCGGCTTTCTGGCTTTCCTCTATTCTACATTGACCCCTCCAATATTATCATTACCATTCTCAGCAGTTCTCAATTTTTTCCAACCACAGGACTCTCTCTATCTCAGGATAGATGTGATATCTATCAAAGTTAGTTCCACAGAACACACTTCCCATTTTACATTTTTTCCTACACAATTGGCTGTAAGCATAACCACAGAATGAAGCTTGATTTTTCTAACACAGCGCCCACAAAACTTTCCACTGTAAGGAAATTGAGGAAAGAATCCAGACTTCATTCTCTCTATTTACATGCTTTATCTTTGCAATATTAACAGAAAAAAAAAATCTGAAATTGTTAAAACTGACTGCATACAGAATTTGAAAACTTTTTCCTAGGCTACACCAAGCAATGACACAGCAGTCCTCTGCAGACTCTGTGTCCTCCTTTTGGGTTCACTAAGCCATGTCCTTGCCTCTTTCAGCTATCACCCAGTGATCCCTGTTAACTCCCAAGGGTAGATTTACTGCAGTAACTGTCCAACCCTCCTCCAGTCCACAGGAGTCTCAGGAATCCAGCCTGAGTGCCTGAGCTGGGCTGTGGGTGAGAGATGCCAGTTTCTTGATCATCTGGTTCTCCACATCAGGGAGATTTAAGAGGCTGATAATGAATTAAGAGAGAAGCAGTGGTGTCGAATGAACTGGCTGATCTGATAGGCAGAAAACTAATACTGGATACAGAACACTGGATATATCAATGCCCCTCAGCTGGGTCCAGGACAGGGCACAGAGATAGGGAAGGCATTTCCTTGAGGAAGTTCAGTAGATCCAACAGCCTCTTTGGTGCATAAAAGGAGCCCTGGATCAGTTTGGAGCCAGTAGAACTTGGGGACACCACAGCAATCATTTCACACTTGATATAAGGGGTTTATTTTAGATTAGAATAGTATCAAATGTACCAAAGAACACAATTTCCATGGTATGCTAATGGATATTACATTAAATTGTGTTCCAGGGTCACATGAGTTTTGAAATCTCTGCTGGATAAGGTTAGATAAATTTCTTGCCAGGATTTTATAAAAGCTTTATCATGATAATGTCTATTGCAAGTCTCCAAGAGGAATATATACTTCACAGCATTTTCCAAACTAATTTGCTGATGAAATATTCCCCTAACTTAGAGCATTTTGAAACGTATTTTAAGAAGCATGGCTAGAATGACACAAATCAATGAACTCTGCTTCCTGCTTACAAACTGAACAGTGCTGGCATGTGACATACAAGAAAAACTTGTGCGTAATAAATGATATTGTGACCTACTTAACCATTTTATTCATCTCTTATAGGTTTTCTTCAAACTGTAAAAGGAATAATATTTTGTTTTGATTTAGTAACTTTCTCTTTTGCATTTTCTCAAACTTCTCATAGGCTATCAGAAATATCTATTTCCTTTGGGAAGATTAGTGAGTAACACACCAAGACTGCATGCAACAAGAAAAACAGTTAATATTCAGCTTCAGAATTCCAAGATAGGATTTTGTAGCAATTGAATGATTTATAAAAGCAAGGTTTTTCAGGGAGGAAAAAAAAAAAACAACAGAACTTCTAAATCTCTTTCACTCTCTTAATAAGAGCTAGGTCTAATTGACCTAGATCATAGAGTTTCTTCTGCACCTGTTTCTCAAATCTCTATGGCACATAAGCCACCAGGAAATATTATTTAAAAATACAGATTTTGGTCCATTAAGGCCAGTAGGGCCTGAGACTGCATTTCTTATAAGTTACCAGGTGATGCTATTGCTCTAGTCCATGGACCTCATGTTGAATGAAGAAATATCATAATTAGGCTACTCCTGGTATATTTTATGGCTCACCATCAGGTTCACTACCCTAAGGTAGAAAGAAGATAATATGTAGAGGAAAAGAGAAGCTCAAGTTTCTCTCTGCCATCCTGCAAGAGGGTAGAATTAACAGAAGAGGTAGAGGGCGTGTCTTAGTGTGCCCTCTTTGGATTAGAGTCCCAGATATCAGCAGTGTATTAAGAAGAGGTGAAGGGATTTCTAAAAAGGAAAAGTCTTCTGTTCACTAGAATGAACATACTCCTTAGTCTGGCCCCAAATCTAATTTGATGATGAGAAAAAAATAGAAAGAGAAAAGACCTAGGCTAACTCTCCAAAGCTGTCTTCTGGCCCCATGACCCAGCAGCATCCCAAAACTCCTGAAAATCATTCTGGGGAGTTTCACAGTAGTGGAATCTCAGCCAGACCATGGGGGTACCCACCACACAGCAAAAGTGAGGCAAGGTAAGTTAACAGGGAAACCTCACTCGTGTTCAGAGAGGCCAGAACTTTGGGGTACAGAAGCAGAAGATGTCAGCAGCAAACATCAGCCAAACACCCCTCTGATGGAACTCACTGACCTTGGACTTCTCCAAGACCAGGAGCAGCCCAGTTTGGCCCCTCTGCCACAGAGATCAGAGTGCTTACAGAAAACGGTTCACAGCCTAAGAATCCCATCCCCACCCCATTAGGCAAGGTCATCTAAGCCTCACTTCTGGTGCAATGCCACTACTTTGAAGAGGCACGTGGGTGGGAACAGGAAGAAAGTGGATATTTCATTGGAAATAGAGTAAGCACAGGAACTGGGTTGTGGCTCAGTGGTAGAGTGCTTGCCCAGCATGTGTGAGGCAGTGGGTTCGAGTCTCAGCACTATATATAAGTAAATGAATAAAATAAAGGTCTATCATCATCTGAAAAAGGTTTTAGAAAAAGAAAACAATCACAAACCTATAAAGATTATTTACATTTCTAGGCTGGACTCACTAAAATTGAGTTGAACTGTGATTTCAGATTTATTAATTACTTGTAACAACTCTCAGTTGGTTGGAGGTATAAAATGCACCCCAGTAGTCAAATTCTAAGTTTTTCATGGAGCTTCAGACAATTAACCCTAACTATTTTCTGTACCTCAAATAATTTCATATGGATGCACTGACACACTGAGGAATATCCTAAAAGGAAATACCCTCTTTTTAAAAATATGTAACCCAATATCAGGCATTCAACGATTAAATAATACTCATTCCAAATTCCCTGTAAACTTGTGCTATTAGGAAAAAAAATTAGAGGCATTGTCCAAGAACCGTCCTGGCATCTGTGGTACTACCCAGTGAGAGGCAGGGTTTCATCTTGAATCCCACATGACAAGTGATTTAACCTAACAAAGGCATTCACCAAAAGGATTTATAACACCCCTCCCAAACCAACAGCAGAAAGATAAAGACCAATGACCACATAACACACACACACACACACACACACACACAGAGCTATCCTGGATCTTGAAGTTATAGCCATGCCTCTCAATTCAAAGCACCTCAGGAAAGGGGAGAGAAGGATTCCTCAGGATCTCTGAGATGTCCCCCTTGGTGATGGATATGCCCTTTCCAACTTCATCTTCAACTTTGTCCATTCCCATGAGAATCACTACCACAGAGAGCCACTGTTACTAATGGGAAAGTTACCTTTCAAGTTGCTCAGACCCAAGAACAACAATAATAATGTTGAGAAAAGCCCTACATCAGGGAAGAAAGCTGCTGTGTCACCAACCCAAATACAAGCTAGTGCTTTGCAGAGTGTCATGGAAGGACATGAGAACTTTTATAAAAATTACTTGAAAAAGATGATATTTTAGACAAGGACAAGAGCAAAGACAAAAAAAACTTATCGGTGATTAGGAATGAAAAGCAAGATGCTAACATCTCAAGAAAGATGGGATCTACAAAGGAAGTCTATACACTGACTCATAACTATTCTCTAGACCATGATTATCAGGGACAATTACCAACCCATTAGTGAGTAAGAAGATGTGTCCATCATTATATAACTGCATTGTTAACTGTACCTGATTCTCATTACAGTATTCTCAATAAAACATTTGAATGTCTTTGTAAAAATCTGGGTTTATTCTTGTATACAAAGAAACTGAACAGATCCTACCTATTCAGGGTCAAGACCGTGGTGCCCCCCTGAAAATAGTCAGGCATCATCTCCCCAGGCAAACTGGCTCATTGTGAGCTACCTATTTCAGATGCATGAGGCATTGATGTGTACTTCTAGGTGAATGATATATTCTCATTCTTAAAAAGCTGGACTCTGCTCCTTCAGAACATGTTGGAAACTATCCAAACAAAACTAAATTTATCAAAGGTCAAACAAGTGCATTTATACTGCAGTCATTACGCACTCAAGGCATCCTGGATGCAGATGGGCAACTTCCTCACAGGCTTCAAACAGGCGGAGCTGCTTGCTGGACTCCCTGTGTGTCCTCTGGCTTTCCTAAATCTTACTCATCCGTTAAGGCTCAGATCCGATTTCACTTCCTTAAAGACTTCCTTGCCCATTCAAACCTTCACTGATCACCCGTTTCACTGAAACTTCTTGAGTATTGATTACACCATAATTGCAGTATTTAATCATGCACTGTCTTGTATTACTGAAATTGTGGGGCACTTTCCATAAAGAATTTGAAGTTGTCACTGCCAAAGGTTTTTCAATAAGGGATAAGATTCCAAGCTTTTTAATAATCATAATTAATTTAATTATAGTTTTGTTGATACAGTTCTTTGTGGAAAACCCTACTGCTTCCTGATCTTATCAAGGGCAATGGCCCCCTTGGATACTGAGTCCAGATAACTACCTCAGAAGAGGCTGGTGCTCCCTGAGAGCTCATTAGCTTCCTGATGATCCCACTCTGACGCACTGGCCGCTCAGCCCTGCTCCTGACTCACCAGGTTGCCCTCCTGACTTCGGCTCTTTTTTTTCCACCCACGAGCCTGGGCATTTTCTTTTCTCGTGAAGGGTAACTGCCTCTGCTTCAGATTCCATTCTCCTCATTTAGGTCCATTTCAGCCCATCCGGGTTAGACATGTCCTTAGCAGACACTTCCAGGGTAGTCAGCTCTTTCTTGGCTGCTGATCCAACCTCCTTCTAATTGCTAACCCTGGTTCACCTGGCTCCAGGACTCGTTGGCAGCTCTCTTCTGCCCCCTGCTGGCTGCTCATGGCACTAATGTCAAATCTTTCAAGGAACTCAAGCCAGCTGGCTGTCTTAACTCTTAAAATTCTAAGTAAATCCTGTAGGTTTGGCATGCCTGATGACAAAGGGTCACTTAATATCACATCAAGTCTAAATAATGTCTACTTACCTGTTTTACATTCAGCCACTCGTGATCAGCTAATCCTGCCTTTATTACATACTAAAAGACTACTAGTAGATCAGATAGGCACCCCTAAAGACACAGGCATCTATGCCAGCCACAGATGCAGATGAGAAATGCAACTGTATGTGGCACAGTAAATTTTAACCAAGATATGCTCTTTCTCTCTCTGATTCTTTATCCATACAAGGGTTAAATTTGATGGTATACAGTGAAAACTCACACAGATTAGCTCACATAATATTTTACTGGTAAATTTTTAATTTTAATTTTAAAGATTAAAATTTCTGAGTATCACACTCACCCAGAGACCTTGTTTCCAGGCAGGTCCAGAGATCTACATTTTTAACCAGCACTATTAGGTAATTGTAATGCAAGTGGCCCATGAGAAACATTCATTGACTAACCAACTTCCATCCTATTATTCCATCCTTTGATTCATTCAAAATCACCTACTGAGGCTTAGAAACAGGACCAGCCTAACAAGGACGTGGGGGTGGGGGTGCTCCTGTGAATAAGCATTTTTTGTAAGCACTAGAATCATAAAAGATTCTCTCCACTTCACTGGTCAGGTGATGCTTGCGGTGCCCAAAATATACCTAATACCAGCATCTGAGGTTAAGGGAAAGTGTTGTTATTTAATAATTCTCTACTATTCCATAATTTATCACACAGGAACTTGCAGCACAAAGAGATGATATATAACGAGTCAACAAATATTTTAGCACCCTAGACACAAGGACTTACCATTTAAAACATGCTGTGGTCTTTCATCAGGCCTGGAGACATGAACTTGGAAGAGGCTTTTTAAACTATTGGACTAACTTGACTTTCTATTTTTTAACTGAAAAGAAGATATTTCAGTCAGCTTCCACAGCTGCTGCCTTTCAAGGGTAAGTTTCAGCTGCAGTTCTCGAATTTTTATGTGCTCTGGGGTCTCTTGTTAAAATGTAGAGTATGCTTCAGGAGGTCTAGGATGGAAACTGAGATTCTGCTTTTCTAACAAGTTCCTGGTGAAACCAAGGAAAAGCCTGAATAAACCCTTGCTTTTTACTGTCTTGATTTATTGCCAATTTTAAAGGTCACCTGGCTAAGTATTATATTCCCATTAGCTTTGCTGTCGATAGCACCTTTGACGTGTGGGTCACAACAGTAATGGCTACCTAACTTGTTTTTCAGGAACTGGTAGGTGACTCAGACCTTTGACACCACAGAGCCAAAGCTCTGCCCTTGGAGCACACTCACACCATCCTTTTTAAACATGCATTCTATAAAGGATGAGATTTGATTGAGCATGTGCAGATCCCCAATTACTTCACTTTCCCTGCCTCTAAGCATCTTCTTCCACCCCTCAGACTGCCCTGCTTCTTCATCCCATAACTACTCCTAAATTCTGTCCTCAAAGAGGCAGATTTAAGGCTGGCTTTCCCATCTCCACATGATTGATTGCCTCATGAATTAACTCTTTCTCTTTTGCAAAACTTGTTTCAGTGATTGGTATATGGCATTACGGGCAAAATGGGCCTGATTCAGTGAAATGAAAGACCCCAACACTGCTTGTCTGCCAATCATACTTTGAGTAGCAAGGCTTTCTTTAGGTTTCTCCTCTGGAGGCCACAGTCTGCCTTCTAATCCTGGTGTGGACAATTATTGACCATCTGATTCAAGGCAAGTTGTGCTTTAAGTCCCAGTTTCGTCATGTTTAATGAATACCTCCCTCAAAGGGTTATTGTGAGAAAATAATCACAGGAAAGCAGCTGGCAAATAGAAACATCCTTCACCTTATCCAACACCTGTCTGGAACATCAGAGGCATGGTTAAAGTCATCTCCTCACCAACCCCCAACTTCAGAAGTACGAGTACAGTTCTCTGAGCTCAGTGTTATTTCTATTGAACCAAAACTCTACAGTATAGATGCAACTATATGCTGAAAGTGAATGGAAGCAGAACCATTTCTGACTTGCTACTGACTAAACCTTCTGTTCCTACTATAAGCTCCTAAAAGTAGCAAGTCATTAGAAAAGGAAAAGAAAGGAACATCGGTTGGTTGTAGTTAAGGAAACTCATCAGAGAGGCTTCATATACTGCAGAAGGTCACACAGTAAGGATGCCTCTTCAGTTTTACATAACCAGAAAGTTTCTATTTAAGTGGTTCTCACAGCATACTTCCTGGACTACAAATAACACCTCACCAGGAAACTTGTAGAAATGCAAATTCTCCAGCCTTGCCCCCAGACCTACTGAATCAGAAATTCCAGGGGTACAGCTAAGGATCTGTCTTTTAATAAGCTATCTGGGGGATTCTGTGCACACTGAAGTTTAAGAACCCTTGTACTCTGTCATGCTGCTCTCAGCATCTTCAAACTCACGCCTAGGAATACTAAAGTAGTTAAAGGACCTACTAATTATCTTAGAAAACATAAACTTTCATGATGCATAAAGCTGGGAGTAAAGAGAGGAAAGGTTATTTCTCACAGAATGAAAGTTTGAGAGAAAGCCCAAACTGACCATCTTGTTCTCATCCCCAGCCCCTCCTGGCACCCCTGGGCACCTCCCACTGTCCACTCTCATGGACAACTGGGCACAATGCAGAGTAGAGACCTGGAGGCCCAGAAAGGTGTGGGAGTTGGAAAGAAGTTGTGAGCTACAGGGATAATCTGCAGGGGAAAGGGTGAGGGATATTATGTTGGGAAGGGAGAGTATGCTTTTATGTTCATTATTTTACCAGAAGAGACTGGTGAAGAGTAGAATCTTGACCACAGACGAGATTCATGCTATGGTCTTGAGTGATTCACATGTTAAAACCTAATCCTCAGTGTGGTGGAGTTAAGAGATGGGGCATTAGGGAAGCCAGTAGGAGCCCTAATGAATGAGATTAATGCCCTCATGAAAGAGGCCCAAAGGGAGCTGGTTTACCCCCTGCCATGTGAGGACACAGCAAGAAGGTTCTATCTGTGAACAAGAGGTCTCATCAGACATGAAATCTGCTGCCTCCTTGATCTTGGATTCCCAGCCTCCAGAACTATGAGCAATAAATTTCTGTTGTTTATAAGTCACCCAGTCTACGGTACTTTGTTATAGCAACCCAAACAGTCTAAGACAGCATCTACTTTAGGACAGGAAAGGAAATAAAAAAATTAAAGGAAACATAGTATCTAAATATGACAAGAAGTTTGGGGTTTCCTTTAAAATATTCCTGGAAAAATAAAGGAGGTAGGAAAACTAGATGAAGCAAGATTGGCAAAACATTGACAAATGTTCAAATGGGGTAGTAGAAGTGAAATATCATTCTTTTCATATTTGTGAGCATTTGAAAATTGTTCACAATAAAAATTGAAAATGTATATTTGTATGTAGTCACAGTGCTATACATTTAGTCACCAAGCTTAAATGAGAGGTAAGAAAGAACATGGGAACACTAGCATGCTAAGAGCATTTATTGAAATAAGAAAGAGGCTAGAAGTGCCAAGACCAAATAATGCACCTAGCCCATGACTTTGGTCTCAGGATATGAGCTGCAATCAGCTTCATCTATAGGTTCTGGAATATTGGCTAAACAATCCATTGTCCCAAGAAAAGAAAAATCCCCATGTTCTCACATTTAGCATTGCTGTGCAATTTTTGAATGGTATGTACTAAAAAATTAATGATTATCTAAAGATCCAACTTAATTGCCATACTGGGGATTAAACCCAGGGCCTTGTGCTTGCAAGGCAAACACTCTACCAACTGAGCTATATCCCCAGCCCCCAAGTTTATTTTCTACCTCAGTCTATTTGGATTCTTTCTCTTCTCCCTTTCCAGTATATTTTCACTCCTTTCTCTTTCATAGTGTCTGCATCTTATGATTAGTTCTTCCATACTAAATCTACTTTTAATTCACCCAAATCAACAGAATTTTTTCTCAAAAATGTTACCAGTTGATGACAAACCTGGATTCCAAACAAGCAAACATCTCGTTGTGGTTGACATGTTCTGAATAGTTGCAATTTTTTTTTTTCAGTACTAAAAACCAAAAAGTCAAGAAATTAGGAAGCTCAAGGAAGAAAAGTTAAAAGAACAGCCTTGACTCCTCCCAGCTCCTACAAGAGAGAAGGCTATTTTTAGTTTAGCTGTTTACACTTGAGAACTGAATCTAGATAATTAATCATTTTTTGAAAGAAAAAAACAATTTTATTTTGCAGAAAGTTTAAAAAAAAGAGGAGAATCAAGAGTAAGAGATATTAATGCACAAAGCTCTTCGACAATGTTTTATTAAAACAAAGAATTTCACAAGTGTTCTAATGAGTCTGTAATCCCTGAGAGGGTAAGTGGTGTGACACCATAGAGATTTACAAGAAAGAAAGGAGCTCAACAGGACTGCAATTGTTTGGGTGAGTGTCCCCAAAGGCTCAGGTGTTAAAATGTGCTCTCCAGACTTGTGCCAGCGCTGGGAGGTGGTGGCATCCTGGGGAGGTGGGACCTGGTGGAAGAAAGTTAGGTCATTGGGGGTGTGTCCTCAAAGAGAGTATTGAGAACCCCGCCCCTTCTCCTTCTGTTTTCTTCCCAGCCACCAGGAGGTGATTGGGCCTCCTCCACCATGTGCTCCCACCATGATGTACCACCACAGGCCCAAAGCAACAGGGCCAAGCAACCATGGCCCAAACCAAGAGCCAAGTCTTTCCTCCTTATAGGTTGTTTACCTCAGGTCACAGTGAGGCAAAGCTGGCTACTAGAAGGGCAGAAGGACCAACTGGAGCGCCAGTGTTAGGGTTTAGAGTGTCAGGACACATCAGCTGTGAATCTTTTGTTTGCAGGTCACAGAAAACATGACGAAAGGAAATTTACTCAGTCTTTTAACTGAAAAGTCCAGGAGTTCCCTAGTTTCAAGTGACTTGCTGCAGAGTGGGCAGGGCTAAACCTGGAAGTCGGACTGGAAAGGAGTCAAGCACCCTGCAGAGTCACGATCTAGTAGGAATATTGACCTTCTAGTCTGGCTTCAGAGAGACTGAAGTTCCAGAGGCTAAACTGCACTAATCAAGTTGTTTGGAGCTGCCATGGACACCAAGCAACAAAGTAGAAATCACATTATACTATGAAGTCTCCAAAGTCTTAGAATGGGGCCCAAGATAAGGGACCAAAATCAGCACTGGAGCTGGAGAAGTATTCCTTACCTGTAATCCAAGCTACTTGGGAGGTTGAGTGGGGAAGATCATCCAAGCCCAGGAATTCAAGACTAGCCTGGGCAACACTGTCAGGTAGGACCCAAGGGGCTGGCTCTGTAAGAAAAAATCTGCCGGGTCAAGTTAAAAGCTCAAGTTAGGTCTGCGGTCTCAAGCTTTAATATGTATCAGTATTTCCTGGAGAGCTTTGTAAAGCACAGACTATTAGGCCCCACCTCCAAAATAGTTGATTCAGTAGGTCTAGTTGATTGTAGTAGGGGAGGGGGGGCCTAGCAATTAGCATTTCTACCCAGTTCCCAGGCAATGCTGATAATGCTGATTCACTTTGAGAAGCACTGAGCTCAAAACTGTTGGAACTCAGGTAAAAGAGCTGGGATTATGCAAGGGTGTGGGACCAGGTCAGTATGAGTAGAGGAAGCATTTTGGAGCAGAGAATCATTCATGTTCCCTGAGTCTAATTGGATATCTACATGTCCCACCCCTATAACCTCCTTCATGTTTCTTAGGTCCCACTTTTTGCTCTAGATTACTCCTTTCACCAGGTACAATGAATCACTGTAAAATAAGAATAGTTATCACTTATAGGACAATGACTATGTACCATGTACTCTATTGACATGATACTTAATTCTGACATCAAACTCAGCAAGAGAAAAATTATTACAATCCTTAATGTACACATAAAAAGAACCCAGGGCTCAGAGAAGTTAGTTAACTGGCCTCAAATCATTTCAGGGGACTGGAATAAAACTGTAAAAGTCTTCCTAATTGTACTACAATGAAACAGCCACAGTCCTGTCAAAGCAGGAAGCCTAATTTGCCCCAGTCAAACAAAATTCATCAGGTACTACATAATGAGTTTTAGTTGTCATTTTCAAAGAAAAGATGTACCTTGTTTAATGGAAGCCTGGGTGTGATTCATTTTCTTTTAAAGTAGAACATAATTGAGAGTCCATTGATTTTTCTTCAAGGACCCCTGCTATATAGCAACCTTCAAAAGACATCAAAGTCAGTAGAAATCTCCACGTGGATCATTTCCTTCCCACCACATGCACAAATGACCCATCTGTGGCTTATTAATGTGAAATCCTGACCCGGGGAATAAAGCTTTTCTAGCTCCATTGAATGCAAGGTAAATTTCAGTTGGACCAGAAAATTGGCCACAACAGAAATACCCAACACATTATTTACATAAATTGTGATAATCCATATGACAAATACCATGCAGCACTCATAACTCATCTATTTTAGAAAGGTATTTAGAATATCTAAGGTTGTTAACAGGATATATTGTTAAAAGAAAAAAAATGTGCTTATAACTGTTTTCAAAATTATGTCTTAGGCTGATTTCTTGATTTGTGTTCCCAGAGATGCAGACTGAATCAAGAATTCAAGTACAAGTTCATGTGGGAGGTGACTGCTGCACACACTGGCAGAGGAGAGGGGAAATGGGACAGGAAAGGGAAGTTGCTAATAAAGTTTGCATCATTACTACTGTGGGAAAACACACTTCATCCCACTGGGGAATAATGGAGCCAATCTAGATGGCACAGCAGTGCAGGATTAGCTCTCAGAAGAATCAAGAATCTGGTCATTTGAACAGCAACTTCTGTCAGTCTTTGTTCCAGGACTTCTCCCATAGGCCATTAATTCTGTGGAAATCCCGCCTTGCCACAAGCAGGTGCAGAATAGGCTCTGGCTGCCCAAACAACCTTCAGGTAAAAAGAGATGAAGGAGCTGGCATTCAATATCCGGCCAATCTGAGCTATTGTAGTTAAGGCCAAAGGGAAGATTGGCAGAGCATCCCATTGGATTGGCGGAGAGCAGTCAGTTCACAGTGTCTGGCACACCCGAGTACCCCAGACCACAGTGCCTGAGGCTGAAGCCTGTGTGCTGCTTTGTTTTCAGAGAGTGCAATCCCAGGGAGCAGGAAGAAAGTGAGGCAGAAAAAGAAAGCTAAGTCAGCTCAAAGCTATAGCTCCAAGTTGACCATCATTTGAGAAGAATGCCACTGATTGCTTAATTTCATAAATTGTCACTCAAGAGGATATACGCACTAAGGCAGACCAGAACCAAGGAAAAGAATTCTGCCTCTCCTGGGAAAGGTTTCCTCCAGGGTGCATGAACTCCTCAACACTTCCAGATTCCAACGTGGGACATCGAGTGGGTCTCATGGTCTCTCACACGGAAAAGCAAGAGGGAAGCCAAAAATGAGAGGAGAGGCATCACCAGGGCAGGGACCATAGTGTTTTGCCTGTGTGAAGTTGGTAGAACCCATACATATTTGATTAATCCAGTGGCAGCCAGGATAAAGAAACAGGCCAAAGTCCTCAGAAACAGTGAAGGCCCAAAGGATGAGCGGTGATACCTAAGACATGCCCTAATACATACACTCCAATTTTTGTTTAATAAATACTTGTGTACACACATAAAACACCCATTCACTTGCATGAACACAATTACATTTCTAAAGGACAACCATTTTTTTCAAAAGACAATAATAATGATTCAGACAAATTTATTTTCTCCTCTGTTCTTTGATTTATGTTTGAAGTTTTACATAACAAAGATATTTTGAATTCATAGCACTAAGCCATCACATGGAAAGTTTTAGAAAGGGAAGGAGAGACATTAATAAATGAGGGCTCTACCCCAGTGATAGAGTGCTTGCCTGTCAGGCACAAGGCCCTGGGTTCCATCCCCAGCACTACAGAAATAAATAAATAAACAAGTAAACCGTGTTTTTGCTGATAGACAACAAAGATATTTCTTCAATAAAATATTGAATCTTTTAAGGGATTATTTAGAACAGCAGCAATAAGTTGTTTTCTAACCATGAGAAGTCTAACACTTTTTGTCTTATAATAAAATTAGTTTCTAATTAATTTAAAATACACTTTGCTTATACATCTTGTATCATTCATTTATGCATTCATTCAATTAGCCAATAGTTGTGATTCACCAAACATTTTCTGAGCCCCTACCAGTTGTTTGATGGTAAGAAGACTCTGAAAGAGATGCCACTATCAAGCCAGGTATGGTGGCATATGCCTATAGTCCTAGTGATGTGAGAGACTGAGGTAGGAGGATCCCTGGAGCCCAGAAGCTCCAGACTAGCTTGGGCAGCACAGTGAGACCTCATCTCAAAAAAAGAAAAGAACTGCCACCATCTAGGGGCCTATATTGAAATGGGTAATGTGTTATGGAAGCAAAAATTAATATTCACAAAGGGTCCAAATGCTATCCTAACTTTCCATTATTCCTCTCCCCAGCACCCCACCCCCGCAATTAGGTTGGGACTGTGATGGGCTGACAGATCTGACTCCATGAGAATGTTAGAGGCCAGACTCTAAGGGAAATGACTAAACAGACTCCATTTTGCTCTGAGACTCCATGTTATGTAGGAAATAAGCTTCTCCCATGAGAACACCCCGCCTCTGTACCCATCATCAGTTACTTAGTGTGACATGTTTAATAATATACAATGGCAACTCCTATGTAGTAAAAAAAATTGCTCTCTTTTGATTCCTATTGCGCCTAAACAATGTACCATGTGAACAGTGATTGTGTGGATGTTAGTAACCATTCTTTAGTTTGTACCTAGGTAAGGGCCATTTTGACCCACTTCTCCCTCTGTTGATGATCTCATGATGTTAGTTTGTAATTTTGAATCGTAACAACAGACACTTATGATTGATGTGATTTTTGGTATAAGAACCCCTACAACCCTGTGGTCGGGGCTGTTCTCCCAATAGCCATTTTTTGGGGGCATTGTGTGAGACAGTCAGCCGGCCGGCTTAATAAAGACTCTCAAATTTGGACTTCTCAGTGGTGATCAGTCTGTTCTTAAGTTGCGCCCCATCACAGGACCATGTGACCAGCTCTGTACAATGAACTGTGAGCAAAAGTGATAGGTGTCACTCCTGCGCTATAGCTATGAACTGGTGTGACTGCTCCAACTCTCTCCATCCCTGGCACAATGACCTTAAAAGCCCCATTTTCCAGATGGCAAAGCTATAAAAGGGACAAAGACCACCAGATGCATCAGAACTTGCCCAAATAAAATACTAATAGCTGCTGCATTCAGCTACAGAGATTTCAGGGTTATCGATACACCAAAATAAACTTTATACTGACTAATGCATAGATATATAAAAATTGACGTAAACCCTGTGATAACTGATCAGAGGTAAAATCAATGTGCTATAGAAATAGAGAAAAGGTGAATTAACAAAACTGAAGTTTCCACATGTGCATTCTTCTTATTTTTTAATTTGACAAATAAAAGTTACATATATTTATAGTTTATCACATGATGTTTTTAAAAATGGACACATGAGAATGGCGAAATCAAGCCAATTAAACCTATGCATTCCTTCACCATGTTAGTCAGCATTTTGTCGTCGTGACAAATTATCTGAGATAAACAACTTAAAGGAGGAAAGATTTATTTTGGCTCAGTTTCAGAGATCTCAGTCCAAGGTCAGCCAGCTTCATTGCTTTGGGCCTGAGATGAGGCAGAAAGAATATCATGGGGGAAGAGCATGGTGGAGTAAGCTGTTCAGCTCAGGGTGGTCAGGAAGCAGAGATTACAGAGAGGCAGGGACTAGGAACATGTGCCCCAGTCATGCCCACAATGACGTACTTCCTCTAACTAGGCCCCACCCCTAGTTTCCATCACCTCTCAGTACAGTCATCCAATTATGAATCTATCAATGGATTAACCCACTGACGAGGTTAAAGCCCTCATGATCCAATCACTTCCCCAAAACCCCACCTCTGAGCATTGCAGAACTGGGGACCAAGCCTTTGACACGTGAGACTCGGGAGAACATTCCAGACTCAAACCATAATATTCAACACTCACATTCTTATGTGTGTGTGTGTGTGTGTTAAGAACTCTGAAAATCAAATAACAGAATGAATCAAACAATATTGCCCTATGTAAATTTATGATTTTTAATTAAAAAAATCTTTAAAAAATGCGTTGGAAAGTATCAGAGGGAAAACAACAATAAATTTGATCCATATATCTTGGTATTCTAAGCCTCTATCATTTTATATTAAGGAATCAAAGTTTATTGAACAACAACAACAACAAAGGCCATCTGTGATTTGGGATGTATCTCATATATCTCAATGTATTATCATATATGGTAAGCAAATTTATAACTGTTCAATTTTTCTTCTTTCACATTTGTTTTATTACAAAACTAAATATATTTAGTTTTTCTTTTCAAATTGAAATACATTTTCAAAACATCAAAAAAAAAAGAACTGAAAATCAATCAGCAATTCTCTAGTATGTAATACAATGTTACTAAATATAGGCACCATATTGTACAACTGATTTCTTGAACTTATTCCTGTCTAACTGAAATTTCGTAACATTTGACCAACATCCCCCCTCTAGTAAAGGCAGCCCCCCATTCTCCTCTTGGCTTTTAGACACATACCTTCCGGTGCTAAGTCAGCACCCAAGTGGAGGATCAGCTTTCACCATAGCCTGCACGTACTATAGATATTTTCTTGCTCTGTAACCCACGAAGAGCCACAGTATTATGGGTTATCATTATCTAGGAAATGTACTAGGGAAGCATGTCCAAACACATTGACACCCAAATCCATAAGTGATATGTCTCATTCCATGTTGTGGGGGTTTAAAGTATAGCCCTGTGGTTATCACTTTGAGAAGTATTTCCTGAAAAGTTCCTAAAACTTTTACCAACCTAACAAATCCTTAAACTGTTGCAATGTTTTCCTTCTACTCCTAGGTTACAGTGAAAAGTTATCCTACCCATGTAATATTTTTCCTAAAAATTCATTACCATAGTCACGCACTGTGACACATGCCTGTAATCTCAGAGACTCAGGAAGCTGTGGCAAGAAGATCACAAGATCAAGACCAGCCTCAGCAATTTAGTGAGACCCTGACTCAAAATAAAAAATTAAGAGAACTGGGAGTGTAGCTTAGAGGTAGAGCACCCCTGGTTTCAGTCACCAGGGACACACACACACGCACACACACACACAAGTCCAGTTCAATCATGAGAAAATACCAAACAAAGCCAATGGGTAAAGGACATTCTGCAAAACACTGGACTGAGATATTTTGAAGGTGTTAATGTTATAAGAAAGAGAGGGAGGGAAAAAGTAGGAAGGGAGGGAGGGAAGGAAGGAAGGGCTAAAGACTAAGAAACTGTCAGAGTTTGCAAGGGACTAAAGACATATTAAAACTAAATGCAGGACTTGCAGATTTAGCTCAGGGGCAGAGCATTTGCCTAGCATGCACAAGGCCCTGAGTTCAGTCCTCAATCCTGGGGGAGAGGGGCAAAGAACTAAATCAACATAATATCCTGGATTGGATCCTAAGACAGACAAAAAAGAAAAGCATTAGCAGAAAAATAAATTAATGAAATTTGAGTAAATATCTGTGGTTTCATTAACACTATTGCCCCAGTGTTTATTTCATTTTTTGATAGGTTATTTTAAGAGGATAATGCTAGAGGAAGGTGGAGGAAAGGTGTCTTTACAACTCCTCTATAACTCTGAAAATTACAAACTTTTCTGAAAGATGTAAAATAGAGAAAAAGGAAAGAGAGAGAAATGTCTGCACGCACAGAAAAGGAGAAACAAGCTATGTATGAGAGAGAGAGAGAGAGAGAGAGAGAGAGAGACTGTGTTTGAGTATGTGCTAGAGAAGGATGAGTTTACATGAGCCAGTAGCTCTACTGTGAGGAGAGGAATGAGCCTGAGATCGCATGAGCCTTGGAATAAAGGCCCCCTTAAGTTTTGAGCTCTAGACATCTTGCTTGCCTTAATTCAGTCCAGGACTTTTAATGAGGCTGCCAAGAGGAGCAAAAGTATCCTCTAGGGGGCACCTGGATTTGAACCAGGGACCTCTTGATCTGCAGTCAAATGCTCTACCACTGAGCTATACCCCCATGATGATGGGGAGCTTTGTATAAGCATGTATTCCACTTCTGTGACCTACATACATCACACCTCATAAATACCTTTGTGTCTGAGATTCCTCTAGGACTTAAAATCATCCTCTGTTCTCTTCTAGCCACACCACCTCTCTTCTCCTCAGAGCACACATGCTTGTTTTATTATTCCCAGTACCTAAAGTTCAGAGCTACCTGCTCAGTCTAATTTTCCAGCTTTTAATATATATATGCTACCAACTGCTTCTAGATCTCTGGGCAAATCAATGAATGTTTTGAGCTTAGGAGCTACCAGCAAGTCTTGGACAATGAGGGATTCTTAACTGGGTATCCTCAAATGGACTTCAGAAGTTCGTGGTTTGCCTCTGAAATTAGAGGCAAATACGGTACATGGGCATGTTTTTCTATATTATGCATATTTTCATTGGATTTTCAAAGGAGACCTCATGCAGGGCCATTAGATTCATTTTACAGTTAAAAACAAAAACAAACAATAAAAAAACCCTAGAAGTTCCAAAGTCCAAAATTCACCATGTAGATCAACTCCCTTGGATATTCCTTCACAAAAAACTCCAAGTCGCGTATGATTCCTGTTCTCTTGAGTACCAATCTGAGAACTCTTAACCTGTGTATTTTCAAGACTGGGAGAGAAAGTCAAGGAAATCTCTATAGCTGTAACAAATTCTCCACCACAAGGCCTGTCAGCCACCGTGGGACCAGGGCGTGAACAGCAGCCTGTGCTCGGGTTCACAAGCTCTCTGAGGGCCCCAAACACCCATTCCCAGCCTCTCCATCCTGTAACCCAACAGGAACCTCAGATCTCAAACCCAGTGTGCCTAACCTAAATTTGTCATCTTCTTGCCCTAACCTACATCTCCGCCTCTTTTGCTTTGTTGTAATAATAATAGCTCAAATGTGTCCAGCATGGTAATAAAAGTTCTACCCACACCTCCCATATAATCATCATAAAAAAATAAAAAATAAAAAAATAAAAGAGGTATTATTGTTAGCATACTGATTTTTCAGGTTGGAAACAGAGGCACAGAGTGGGTGAAGTATCTAACTCAAGGTCACACAGCTGGCAGGTGGGGCTGGGATTCCAGAACAGGCTCAGGGCTGAGT
Source organism: Sciurus vulgaris (assembly GCF_902686455.1). Lineage (NCBI taxonomy): Eukaryota > Metazoa > Chordata > Mammalia > Rodentia > Sciuridae > Sciurus > Sciurus vulgaris. The sequence goes on from NC_136470.1 coordinate 119,803,122, forward strand.
GCAGGGTCCACCTGCTTAACCATCAAATGCCTCCTCCCTGTCTTGGTTGGTGACACCATTGTGTGTTTGGTCATCGGTCATCAAGATCAAAGCACTGAAGTCGCCTCTAGGATCCTCCCACCTCTTTCCCCAGCCCCAGTTAATCACACAGTGCTACTAATTTCAACTTTGACGCTGTTTAAGTCCATCCTCACAGCTGCACCATGAGAGTCCCCATCCCTTAAATAGCCTCCCAGCCTCCACCCCCACATCCCACCGCCTCCGCTCCCAGAGCAGCCAGTTTGAAAATTCTCTAGATCACTCCCTTGTAAATGCCTTCACAACAAACCCCAGGTCCCTCAGGACACAGGCAAAGTCCTCCTCGTGTGTTGTCTACCTGTCCCTTCAGGGTCCTCTTCTGATTCTCCCACATCACATTTGCATCCTGGCTGCTTCCAGTTGCATCCATCTGGCTCCAGCTCTGCCCATGCTGTTTCTTCTGCTGGAACTGCACCACCCTTCTCCCCCACCCCACCTCCATTCCCCTCTCCATCTGTGAGGTATTATTCATCTCTGAAACCCTGATTGGCCATCAGTCACTCTCTGAAGTCTGCCATAACGTCCTCTCCTCTAGACGGAAGGAATCACTGCCTCTTCTGCTTTACTGAACCTGGCACAGCTCATGTCCCTCTGTTGTCTTATTGCACATGCTATGTCCAATTGAGAGCAGATGGAGATCAGGGGCTGTTTCTCTTCATTTCTGGGTTTGTACATTTCATGATTCTAGCACATAGTAGATGCTCAGAGTATGTTGTTCAAACTGACTTAAAGACTCAGTGTAGCTGTGCTGGGCATGGGAGTTATACCAAACTAGGACCAGATGCTTAACCCCAATCCTTGGTCCTAAATGAAGGTACCCAATGTGGGGAACTTGGCTCCAGAGAGGGAAAAGGGTACAGTTCCTTAAATTTCATGCCAAATTCATGTTTGCCCCCAGAAATGTTCTGCAGGGTACTGCAAAGCATGGGCAGCCAGAAAGTCCTAAAACTGGGTGAACAATCCTAGGACCTTGAGAACACTGCTTAGTAGCTTTCTGTTACAAAGTTTTTAACATTAGAAGAGTATAGGTAGCATAATAAAGTTATTGAGAGCATGTGATATGAATTCAAATCCTGAACCTGCCCTTTAGAGCTTTTTGACCTTGAGCAAGAAGCATCTTTGAGTCTAAGGCTCCTAATGTAAAATGGAAATACTGACATTATTTATCTTGTAAAACTTTGGAGAAATGAAGGGGATAATAAATGTTAAGAGTCTGGACTGGTGCTTGTCATATACTTAAGAATGCAAGGGATATTAACTATTATTCAATTAGCCGTGACACAGAAGATAATATATGAGGTGAGTCAATCCATATTCTTCTAAAGCAAAAACAAAAATGAGCAGGGGGCACCTGGATTTGAACCAGGGACCTCTTGATCTGCAGTCAAATGCTCTACCCCTGAGCTATACCCCCGGTGAACTGAATTTGTTTTTCTAGTGTATCTGTCTCTCAGCATTCTGGTTCCTAAAAGCTTCCATGACTCAGGGGAGCTATAATTAGAGAGAATGTTGCCTGGATGGAGTCTGGGCATTACAAGTCTTAGAAGAGGTTTATAATGAAAAAAATACGGGATTCTTAAGAACTAAGCTCTCAGAGCCAAGAAATTCTTCTTAGACTCGCCAGTACACAAAGTCTCAATCCCATCCACCATATTTCACAGAAAGCAGGCTTCAGCTCTAGGTAAAAATCATCAGGCTCTCCACAAATGGCAACATCAATATAATGTGGATGATTGGATTCCTCTCATGCTTTCCTTAGCCAAGTCTCCTAGCAACCGAGATTCCCATTCCTCTTCATGACCTCACAGAACTGAGCTCATAACTGGCACTCAGTAGATATTTGTTGCATTAAATTGACTCTGGAAAAAAAAATATGTCTAAATAACAATGTGTGTGAGATAGCTTTTCCAAGCCATCCCTGTAAGATGATTTTAGTCAGATAAAAACAGATGGTCAGTGAGCTATACTCCAATGTAACATAACTTGCCTGAAACTTGGAATATTGTCAACTCTGAAAGGTCATTTGATAAAGAGAACCGAGGCTCCAGACGAGAGCCTCTTAATCAAATAAGTAAATTATTTACCCCAGTCCTACTACCAAAGATTACTTTATGACTTCCAAGCAGCCATAATTGCAGCAACCTGCATTTCTTGACCTCATAAATGTGTTTCACCCTAATAAACTGTGTGGGTTCTTCATTTGGAAATCTCACAAGTTTGGGCCCCTTGAAAGACTGTCTCCTGCCAGTTTCCCAGACCACATACCTTAGTTAGACTTTTCCAAAGGACCCTAAGTTTGGGGTGGTCATTTTGTGTCAAGGTTGAGGTTAGTTGGATGCCTAGGAGAGAGGAGAGGCTGCATTCCATTCTTTCACTCCTCTGCCTCAAAGCTAAGAATCACAATGTGCACTTTTCTCATTGTTCTTTTCTCATCCTGGACATTAGTGGGAGTTGAGATTTTAGCAGTAACAGATGTACTGTGTGCTTCATACCCCAGAACCACAGTGCTGGAAGGGTTTAGACAGCATTTATTCCAACCATTTCTTTTGCAGATTGAAAGATGGGCTGAAGAGGCTTTCTTAAAAATCATAGGCATATCAGTGGCAGGATCCAGACTGGGGTCCACTCGACCTGAGGTTCTTAAGGTTCCTGCCTGTAACAATGTTGGTGTTCAGAAAATGTTTGTGGGGTTAATATCAGACTATAGTTATGTACAGGGTCACAAACCACACCGGTTTTCTGGGAACTCCCAAGTTGTAGGAGTAAATATCCTGCATCTGAAGATGTAATAAATCCCTCAGAAAACTAGATCAAATGTAATGTTATGGTTTAGAAGTGAGGTGTCCCCCAAAAGTTCAAGAATGAGATAATGTATGAATTTCAGAGGTGAAATTAGATTATAATCAGTGATCTGTAGATTAATCCACTGACATGGATTAACTGGGTGGTAGCTGGTAGGCAGGTAGGGTGTGGCTGAGGAGGCAGATCACTGGAGGTGTACCTTTGGAGTTTATATTTTGTCCCTGATTAATGAAGGTCTCTCTCTCTCTCTCTCTCTCTCTCTCTCTCTCTCTCTCTCTCTCTCTCTCTCTCTCTCTCTCTCTCTCTCTCTCTCAACCATGCCCTTCCGCCATGATGTTCTGCCTTACCTTAGGCCCAGAGCAATGGTCTTGGCCATCTATGGACTGAGAACTCTAAAACTGTCATATAAACTTTTCCTCTTCTATGTTATTCTTTCTCAGTCCTTTGGTCTCAGGGACAAAAAGGCCGATTAAAACATTATCCTAGATATCATCTTATTTTCTTCTCATCTGCAGTGTTTCTGAAACCTATCACTCCCTTTTTCCTTGACATGATTTTTACCATTCCCACATACCTCCTAAACTAGTATTTACTTAATGTTTGTTTTGAAATCAACCCACTGTTTTAAAATTAGCCTCCTCATAAGCAAAAAAAAATCCTTGAAATCATGCCAGTTGTGTTTCTTTCTATTGAACATCAAAATGCATACATAACTGTTAAAATACATTAAACTTATACTTATTTCATGTTGCACTTACAAGTTGCCAAGATGCTTCTAAACACTTGGCTACTATTTCATTTAATCCTCAAAACAATTCAGTGAAGGAGGAACTATTTTCACCTTTATTTCAAAAATAATCATACTGAGGCACAGTGAAGTTAAATATCTTGCCCAAGGTCAAGCTAGTAAGTGGGTCCACATATCCCCAAAGTCATCTTAGGAACCCTCAGTGGAAATTACAGTGTGATGGTTAATTTTGTTTCAACTTGATGGGCCATGGAGAGTCCAGGTATTTGGTCAGGCATTATTTTGAGTATGTCCATCTGGGTACATCTGGATGAGATTAATATTCGAATCCTAAGATTAAATAAAGGAGGTGTTCCTCCCTAATGTGGATAGGGCTTATTCAATCAAGGTAAGATCCAAATAGCAAAAAAAAAAAAAAAAAAAAAAATACTGAACAAGAGGGAATTTAATTAAAGAACACCTGACTACTTAGACTTGGGGCATCCACTTTTGGTGTGGCCTCTGAACTCAAAATGAAACCTCAGCTCTTTCTGGGTCTGGAGCAGGACAGCTTTCCAAGTGGAAGTATAGCATCAGCTCTCCTGGGGTCTCCAGCTTACTAACTGCAGATACAGGGACATCTCAGCCTCTGCAACCGCAGGAGTCAATTCCTCATGATAAATCTCTTTCCACATGCAAATGTGTGTGTGTTGATGTATGTATACACACACACACACACATACACACACAAACACACACATTTTATTGGTTGTTTCTCTGAAGAACACTAACTAATATATACTGCATATTCTGGAAAGAATAGTCAGGTCTTCGCTAACCTGGAGGATCCTGCCCTTGTTTACTGGGACTTTTATACACCATGAAGCCCAGGCAGCACTTGCCACAAGACAGGAGCTGAACTATTCTGCTCTCACATTCCTGACACTCTGCTTCGTGATGTCACTTGGGCGAATCTGCTCTCAGTGTCAAAGCATAAGCAAAGGGAAAGTTGATGTGCATCTTAATTATAAGGTATATAAGCCAAATAATCTGTCCTGCATTCCAAAGTCTAACCCTCAAAGATGTGGTTTTGATTTGCATTTCTCTGATGATTAGTGATGTTGAACACCTTTTCACGTACCTGACAGACAATTCATATGTCATCTTTGGAGAAATATCTACCTTAAGTCTTGGTCCACTTTTTATTTGAATTATTTGGGAGTTGTATGAGTTCCTGATATATTTTGGATATTAAGTCCCTTAACCAGATGGATGGTTTGGGAATATTTTCTCCCACTCTGTAGATTGCCTTCTCATTTCACTGATGATTTATTTTGCTGTACAGAAGTTTTGAAAAACTTAAATTCAAGTTCTCATTATGGAAGAGTACTATGGAGACTAAATATATTAAGAAGATTCAATTTCTAAAGCTCTGCCATTGAGTATAATTTGAATAACTGTCACAGTTTTTCTAAGGCCGCTGAAAGATACTGTAATCCCTTCCTTTTCAGTAGCTCTGAAGAAAATTAGGGTTCTGCAGAGAACCTGCACAAAATGTTTTTCCTTATAGGAAAGTTATTTGTTTGTTTGGCCTGTTTGTTGTGATACTGGGCATCACCCTCTGGGCCTCATGCACAGTAGAGGAAGTGTTCTGCCTCCAAGCCACACCCCCAGCACCATTTTTCCTTATAATTCATCTATGTTTCATGAAAAGTTACTCAACATCACTAGTTATAAGCAAATGCATACCAAAACCACAATGAGAGATCATCTCGCACCCATGACTACTATTGAAAGAACAGGAAGTAACAAGTGTTGGTAACATGTGCATAAATTGGAACATGCATCACTGGTGGGAATGTAAAATGCTGCTGCTATTGTGGAAATCAGTATAGAGGTTCCTCAAAAAATTAAAAATAGAACTACCATATGATCCGGGCAAACCCGCTTCTAGGTATGTAGCTAGAAGAACTCAAAGAAAGACTTTGAAGAGATATATGTACACCCATGTTCATTGCAGTATTATTCGTAGTTGCTGAGAGGTAGATGCAACCTAAATGTCCATCAATAGATGAATAAAGAAAGTGTGATCTGTACATAAAATAGAATATTATGCAGTCTTAAAAAGAGAAATGTCATCCCAAGCTACAACATGGTTAGATTTAATGTTGTGTGTTTTTAATGACAATAAATGAATCAAATCATTCTCCTTATTCTCCCAATAACCTTATAGTGACTGTGCTAGTCAAGGGGTTGGCAGGTTAGCATTTTTCAGAGATTCTTGGGAAAACTTAGAAGACAGGAAATGAAATGGTTTCTGGTCTCCTCTCTCACCATGTTACCCTTGCTATCTCTGTTCTACTTCCTCTCTTCCCTGTGTCCCTTTCTGTTCATTCATGAACTTGATACTGCTTGTCTTGTAGGTATAGAGTCACTTTTTACCTAAAATCAGACCTATTCTCTACATAGCAAATCATAATTTCTTATGGCAAAAATAAAGGGTTTTTTTTCCTTTTCTCATTAAGCTTTTAGTTAGCTATGACTGAAAACTTCAAATATAATTGCTCCTTTATGGTTTATCCTTTATGGTTAACTGGACTAGCAGTCAACTTCAACTCTACCCAATCAATCTGACCTTTATTCAAGACCCTAAATCTCTTTAGTCCCTCCAGAGAAGGACTCAAGACCCCTCCAAACCACAAACATTCCTCTCTAAATAAATCTTCTAAATAGCACCCTACATATACTGAGACCCTTTATCTATAAAGGAGCTGGAAGTAAATATTCCCAGAAGCAAATACTTAGATTTTTGTATATTTTCAAAGACATTCCAAACATAGATACAACTGAATGAAAACATATTCTGGAATGAAACTCAGGGCAAATTTAATATTCAATCACTAATACTAAATTAACTCTAATTTTTAGCATACTTATTTAGTTAGTTAGTTTCTGGTCTTTTATTTATATTTTGGTAATTTTTAATGCATACTTCTTCTATCCTCTTTGGAAGAAGATGAAATAGAAACTGTAAGGAAATCATTAAAATATTCTAGTAGCTCTGAAGGAAAACTACCACAATTTAAAACTCATGATGTCACCTTGAAAAGCAAGTTAATGCATTACCTTAATGTTGCTGGGAAGAATTTCAGCTCTAAAAGGGAACTGAGCGGGCAGGGTGAGGGGAACTAAGCATAGAGAATTTGTTGATTGGACCAAGCTCACACGGAATGAAATAGCTTTAGTCTTTACCTGGTAGGCAAACTCTCTGCTATCTGTGTTCTCTACCATACTTGAGCTAATGATTACCCAGGCCCAGGTCCTCATTTTGTGTCTTATTATAAGGACTGGGACTGTATGTCTTACATGACCAATCTCTATGCCCCAAAAGTACCAGATCTCTGCTCCAGAAGCAAACCCAGAGGCAAAAGCTCTGATCCTCATAGACAGGTGGCCTAGATACTGGATGTCTCCTTTTCCAAACCTCTTGATATTACCTTGAGTCTCTATTTTAAGGAGAAAGAAGGGAAACTCAGAGAGCAAAACTAAGAGTCCAGAAGGCAGAGTCAGAACCATGGAAAATCATTCTCAGATAGTATCACTGGACCTTAATAAAGGCATTAGTCACACATGCCTCACTGTGTTTTAGAATTGCTGTGCACCATTGACTGCTCTGTGCCTCCTATCTTCCTCCTTTGTGAATGGACTTGTCTATTGAAGTTCTCATGTGGTTGCCCCACCACTGTGGATCATTAGTCCCTTATGTTCACAGGTCTTCAGACTGGAAAGGTTCAAGGGCATGGATATGAGGAATTACACACCACGAGCCTTACTTACACCTGGCCCTTGAATCTGAGTCTGATTTCATAATGGGATAAGATCTCTGTAGGATCTTTGGAGGAGTGAATGTATTTTGCATGTGAGAGGAATATAAAAAATTATGGTCAGAGGACAGGTTATATTATAAAACATGGCCCCTGGATTTCTTTAACACTTCTTTCACCAAAAACAGTGTCTATATTCCCATCCACTAATCTGATTCTGGTCAGAGACTTGGGTCTTCTACACCAAACAGATATGTGATTTTTGAGGCTAGGGCACAAAGGAACATGCAGCTTCCACCTGCTTTGCTTGGAATTCTTGCTCTTGGATTCCAGCCACCATGCTATGAGGAAGCCCAAGCTGCCCCATGGAAAGGTTACTCAAGTCATGAGGCATCCTGAGTGCCAAGGGCTGTGGATCTCACTATCACCTGCCTCTGTGTAGGTACTCAGGCCAACTGAGTCCCAACTAGGGTGCAATAACAAAGTGTGAGCGAATAAACTTTTAGGCCATTCAGCCCTACTGGTCAAGTCACCTGCAGCCTTCAGTCTTTCCAGCAGTTATCACAGATGACATAGAGCACAGACAAGCCACTCTCAGTATGCCCCTGACACACAGGATCAATGAGTATAAGTCGATTGCTCACTTATAGCTGTTGTTTCATACCACTAATTTGAGAATGGTTTATTATGCAGCAAAACATAACTAGAACTATCCATCTGTATTCCTTGTCACTGTCGTACCCCTTGGGCATTCTATCACCTCATCTCTCAAGCAGGACAGGGGATCTCAATGTCCTTGAACCTGTTCCTTGTCTGTCTTGCTGATTATCCCCAACCACCGTCAGACGCTCTGTGCTAAGACCCAGACCCTGCCCCTCCCCTCACCTGCTCTGACTTGCATGATAAACTCCACTGCTTTATGGGTGAATCTCAAAATAGCATAAGCAGGACAGTGAGTAACATGACTATGAATAGGGAATAAATAAGAAGGAAACCGTAGCCTAATACTTGACACTTGGCTGACATATGATCTGGCCAGCCAAGCCTGAGGTTTGGGGACTTTGCCTTGAAGTTATTCTTATTTGTCCATGCACCAACTACTAGCCAGTTACATTATATCTCCAGCTCCCTGTCAATCTAGCACAGGGGCCTATGACCAGCAGATGACATGCTTTTGGCAAATCTCCAGCTTCATTTGGTAAAACTCCAATCCAAATATCACTGCTTCCGATTCCTCTCTCTGCAAGCCGGGATTCCCTGTGAGAAGAGGATCGCAGCTAGGAAGGACACCTGCTCATCTGCTCAGACTTCCTGGTCAGCACCTGCCACTCCTCCTACGCACTCAGTCTCTTTGGGGTCTGAAATCTCAAGGCTTCAAAGAACTGAGATGTCCCCCCTCTCCCAGAATACAGCCTGGCACCCAGCCCTTGTGCCTCCTTCTTCCAACCACCAACACTCCTCTTCCTGAAAAGCCTCTCGTGTCTCTTGCAGTACTAGAGTGGTCTTCAAAGTAACAATGGCAATGCCAACTGGGAGACCGAGGCGTGGGAGAGGGCTGCAGGACTCGAAAAGAGCCACCTGATGGCCAGCAGATAAGGGATGTGGTGGTAACTGCGATGCTCAATGTCATACCTTAGAATCCAGTGCTCTGGCATCTGCGGAGGGCAATGTGGCAACCCAGGCAGTGGGTGGTGAGATCAGGAAGAAAAAAATGGAAACTGACAGATGGCGGAGGCTGCAGCTGAGAACTGACTCTTCGGTTGACGTGGTTGGCATACAGATTTTAAAGGGAGCTTGGTAAAGGTTATTTTACCATCCAGGCCATTGGCTTCTAGAAGGTCCTACATTTTCCTTTACTTTGCTATTTCTTTACTTTCCAGGAACCTCAAAAAAAGGTTAGCATGGGCTAGGGGGGTTGAGGGAGGGAGCAGCAGATCAAAAAGTTTAAGTCCTAGATCTAAACTTTGAAATCTCAAATATTTTCAGTTATGAAAGATGGCCCACTTTCAGAACTCAGTTCTATAAATAGTTTTCCGAAGTCAGGCGACTTGCAGAGATTTAATTCACTTGACAAAATTTTCACTGGCCTCTTTCATTTTTCCTAGTTCCGCTCTCAGTGGTTTTCAATGCCTAAAATTCTAGCAAATACGGTCAGAGTTGCACTGCCACTGCTAATTTATGTCATAAATCAAAAGAAGGAAAAAGAAGAAGAAGTGAAAAAGAACAATGTGGCCATAGCTTGGAAGTTCCAGGGCCTCTCCCAGCTCACTCCCCTCCTCCAACCGCCCATCCCACCCCTCCTGCCATGTCCCGATCTAATGTCATCATCAACTGCCAAACATACATAATGTGAAGCATAAGCCTCAATTCTTAGGTTTATAATCATTCAAATATCACCAACTTTTTGTCAGAAGAGAAAATACAAATAACAAACACTGCATTCAAGGATTCTGAACATCTCCAACCATTTCAGCCACAACGAGCTTATAATAAGGAGAATCCTATGCAATCTGGACAGGCTGGCTCCTGGCCTGGTGGTCCTCAGGTCTCCTGAACTTGGTTCCTGCTCTAGACCAGCGTCTTCTAATGGAAATAGAAACGTGAATTATGAATGCAAGCTACATATGTCATTTTAAATTTTCTAGTAGCCACATACAAAAAGGAAAAAGAAAAAGGCTAAATTAATTTTTTATTTTAATTTTGTTTTGTTTAAATTTTTTAACTTTTTTTAATTAGTTATACATGACAACAGAATGCACTTTGATACATCATATACAATGGAGTAAAATTTCTCATTTTTCTGGCTATACATGGTGTAGAATCCCACTAATCTTATAGTCATATATATATATATATAGGGTAATAATGTCTTATTCATTCTACTATCCTTCCCAACCCCATCCCTTCTCCCCTCCCTTCACTCACCTCTACTTAAAGTAACTCTAGTCTTCTCTAGCCTCCCCTCGAACATTGTGAATTAGCATCCAAATATCAGAGAAAACATTCAGCTTTTGGTTTTTTGGGATTGGCTTATTTCTCTTAGTATGATATTCTCCAGTTCCATACATTTACTGGCAAATGTCATCATTTCATTCTTCTTAAAAACTGAGTAATATTCCATCATATATATATATATATGTATGTATATATATATATGATGGAATATATATATATAAAAGATATATATATATTATAAAATATTATATATATTATAAAAGATATATATATATTTATATATTATATATATAATATATATATAAAAGATATATATATATAAGATATATATATAAAAGATGTGATATATATATATGTATGTATATATATATATATATATCACATCTTTTTTATCCATTCATCTGTTGAAGAGCATCTAGATTGGTTCCATAGTTCAGCTATTGTGTATTGAGCTACTATAAATATTGTTGTGGCTACATCAACTATGATATGCTGATTTTAATTTCTTTGGGATATCCCCAAGAAGTGGGATAGCTGGGTCAAATGGTGGTTCCATTCCAAGTTTTCTGAGGAATCTCCATACTGCTTTCCATAATGGTTGCACTAATTTGCATTCCCACTAGCAATGTATGAGTGTACCTTTTCCCCACATCCTCACCAACAACACTAAAGGAATAGTCACTCAAAGGAAAACTAAATCAAATTAAAAACCAGAAATAAAGCAAAATGACCAGGAACAAAAAAATCATATCTCGATAATAAACATGAATGTTAACAGCCTAAACACATCAATTGAAAGACAGAGACTGGCAGATTAGATTAAAAAACAAGACTCAACAATATGCTGTGTCAAAGAAATTCACCTCATATGCAAAAACATCCACAGGCTGAAGGTGAAAGGATGGGAAAAAATATGCTACTCACTGGGTCACATAAACAAACAGGGTTTCTACTCTCATATCAGATAAAGTGGACTTTAAGTCAAAGTTAGTCAGAAGGGACAAAGAAGGACATTTCATACTGCTTAAGGAATTATACATCAACGAGACATAACAATCATAAAAATATTTAGGCCCCAAACAATGGAGCATCTACATACATCAAACAAACCCTTCTCAGCTTCAAGAATCAAAGAGACCACAACACAATAACACTGGATAACTTTAACACACCTCTCTCATTACTGGATAGATCTTCAAACCAAAAACTAAACAAAGAAACTCTAGATCTAAATAATACAATCAACAATTTAGACTTAACAGACATATATAGAATATTTCACCCACCAATGAGCAAATACACTCTCACCAGCACATGGAATCCTCTCTAAAATAGACCATATCTTATGCCATAAAGCAACTCTTTGCACATACAAAAAAATAGAGCTAATACCCTGCATCCTATCAGATCATAATGAAATTTTAATAATAGTTTTTAGGTCCCTGCCACTGCCACTGTGCAGAATGCCTTGCCTGGCTCCCCATCTACCAATGCAGGGCTTCCCCAGCCGCCTCCATCTTGGCACAGTGCAACTGCCATCATAGCTCCACCTTGGGACACTGGACAGGGCCTGGAGGTAGCTGCCTGTGCAGCACTGCCCATCACTGTGCTGCACCTACAAACAAGCTGCCCAATGCCACTGTACAGCCCACCCTCACTGCCCTGTCTCTGAAAGCCACTGCCTCCATCTTGGGACACCTCTGCCACCATCTTGGTTTACCTCTGCTGCTGCCATCACCATCTTTAGTTGGGGCAGCCTCCATCTTGGGGCACCTCTGCCACCATCTTGGTTTACCTCTGCTGCTGCCATCACCATCTTTAGTTGGGGCAGCCTCCATCTTGGGACACCTGCTGGGGCCCGGAAGCCCAACATCAAGGTACCTACAGATTAGCCGCCACCACCACCACCAACTAGGGACGCGGTTGCTTCCATCTAGGGACAATAGTCAGGGCCTGGTAGACCATCACCAAGGTCCCCACAGGCTTGGTTATACCTAAAGTCTCTGTTAGCTGTGCTAATAGCCACCAACTTGCTGCAAAGGAAAGAGAGAGCCTTGCATGGGGTCAGTATGTTGGAAGAGGGTGTGAGCGCACCTTGATCCCAGCTCACCCAGTCAACTGGCCTGGCACCAGCAAGGTTCCCAGGGCCAATTCGGGCTGTACTTGCTGAGACCCGACACCAGCCTGGTCCCCAACTCCTTCCCCAATCCAGCATCCACTGATCACTCCTTCCTGCTGGTTTGGCAACCAACAGGACCCTCCAGCTCCCCAGTCCCCAGTTTCCCAAAACCCCTAGCCACCAACCCAGCCCAGCACTTGCAGCCACATGACCAGCCCACAGCTCTCAACACCTGGTCCTGATCTGCCTGATACAGAGCAGCTCTCCACAACAGGCCCATAGGCCCAACACTCAGCCCTCAGGACCTCCAGAGAGACAGGTTCCTGACTGGGAAGTCAAAAGGGGGAGGCAGATACAGTTTTGGGGGGATTTTTTTTATTGTAAACAAATGGGATACATGTTGTTTTTTGTACATGGAGTCAAGGCATACCATTTGTGTAATCATAAATTTACATAGGGTAATGTTGTTTGATTCATTCTGTTATTTTTCCCTTTCCCCCACCCCTCCCACCCTTTTCCCTCTATACAGTCCTTCCTTCCTCTATTCTTGTCCCCCTCCCTAACCCTAACCCTAACACTAACCCCCCATTATGTGTCATCATCCTCTTATCAGCGAGAAGGCAGATACAGTTTAAAGACTAAATTAGAGACCAGGAATTGTGGAGTCCACAGGCACTGTAAGGGGCTAAGACCAGGCTCCCACATCACATGAGTGAACCCTAAAGGAGATTCCTGGGGTGCAGTCTTCCAAACGGGGACAAAAAACTGCTATACCCCGCCTCCAGGAGTTCCACCTCCAAAACTAACCCTCCTACCCTAGTAACCTTCACCAACCTGTGAGTGGAGATACCAGTGAAATGCAGACAACCCCATCCATTGGATGAGAAAGGAAACGGGAAGATATTAAATTCCAACAGAAACGATCGTTTAATTTTCCTTTGAGTTTTTTTTACTTTTCCTGCCAAAACTGTGAATGTCTTTTTTTTTTTTAGTTGTTGATAGACCTTATTTTATTCATTTATTTATATGCAGTGCTGAGACTCGAACCCAGTGCTTCACACATACTAGGCAAGCACTCTGCCACTGAGCCATGACCCCAGTTGCTGTAAATGTCTAAATAAGAGCTATTTAGTTCAAGGCTGCATATTGTTTGCCTGGGATGCTGTTAGTATTGATCTCCCCCTTAAAGGTGAGGTATTGGAAAACTGCAGGGCCTGTAAGTCTACAGGGTAAACTGTAATACCTTGGATCTGCACAGCTAGAGGGAAAGACATACAAACAACATGAGAAACAGGGGAAGAAAGTGCCCCAAACAAACCAAGATGCTATAGTAATTGAATCCATTGACAGCACAGAAGAAATGTCAGAGAAGGAGTTCAGAATGTGCATAGTTAAAATGATCTGTGAGGTAAAGGATGATTTAAGAGAACAAACACTGGCAGAAAAAGATAATTTCAATAAAGAGATAAGAGAGAAAATGCAGGAAGCAAAAGATTACTTCAATAAAGCGATAAAGATTCTGAAAAAAAAATAACAGAAATCCTTGAAATGAAGGAAACAATAAACCAAATTAAAAATTCAATAGAAAGTATCACCAACAGACTAGATCACTTGGAAGACAGAACCTCAGACAATGAAGACAAAATATATACTCTTGAAAATAAAGTTGATCACACAGTGAAAATGGTAAGAAACCATGAACAGAACTTCCAAGAATTATAACATGAAAAAAAACAAATTTAAGATTTATCAGGATAAAGGAAGGCACAGATATACAAACCAAAGGAATGAACAATCTTTTCAATGAAATAATATCAGAAATTTCCCTAACCTGAAGAATGAAATGGAAAATCAAATACAAGGGGTTTACAGAACTCCAAATGTACAAAATTACAACAGACCCACATCAAGACACATTATAATGAAAATGCCTAGCATACAGAATAAGGATAGAATATTACAGGCTGCAAGAGAAAAGTATCAGATTATATATAGGGGGAAACTCGGATTTCAGCAGATTTCTCAACTCAGATCCAAGTTAGGAAGTTCTGGAATAACATATACCAAGTTCTGAAAGAAAATGGATGCCACCCTAGAATCTTATATCCAGCAAAATTAAACTTTAGATTTGATGATGAAATTAAAACCTTCCATGGTAAACAGAAGTAAAAAGAATTTACGAATAGAAAGCCTGCACTACAGAACATTCTCAGCAAATATTCCATGAGGAGGAAATGAAAAACAACAATGAAAGTCAGCAAAGGGAGGAACTATGCTAAAGGAAAAACCAATCAAAGGAGAATGCAAGTTAAATTAAAAACCAAAAATAAGCCAAAATGGCTGGGAATACAAACCATATCTCAATAATAAACCTATGCTAATGGCCTAAACTCATCAATCAAAAGATATAAGACTAGCAGATTGGATTAAAAACCAAAAAACAAGACCCAACAATATGTTGTGTCCAAGAGACTCACTCATAGGCAAAAACATCCACAGGCTGAAGGTGAAAAGATGGGAAAAAACATGCCACTCACAAGGATCATGTAAACAAGCAGGAGTTTCTATCCTCATATCAGATAAAGTGGACTTTAAGTCAAAGTTAGTCAGAAGGGACAAAGAAGGACATTTCATACTGCTTAAGGAATTATACATCAACAAGACATAACAATCATAAATATTTATGCCCCAAACAATGGAGCATCTACATACATCAAACAAACCCTTCTCAGCTTCAAGAATCAAAGAGACCACAACACAATAACACTGGATAACTTTAACACACCTCTCTCATTACTGGATAGATCTTCAAACCAAAAACTAAACAAAGAAACTCTAGATCTAAATAATACAATCAACAATTTAGATTTAACAAACATATGTAGAATATTTCACCCACAATGAGTGAATACACTTTCTTCTCAGCAGCACATGGATCCTTCTCTAAAACAGACCATATGATATGAGACAAAGCAACTCTTAGCAAATACGAAAAAACAAAACAGATATAATACCCTGCATGCTCTCAGATCATAATGAAATGAAATTAGAAATCAATGATAAAATAAAAAATAGAAACTACTCCAACACCTGGAGACCAAATAATATGCTATTGAATGAACAATGTACAGCAGAAGACATCAGGAAGGAGATTTAAAAAAATTCTTAGAGGTATAGGAGAACACCAATAAAACATTTCAAAATCTCTGGGACACCATGAAAGCTGCACTAAGAGGAAAATTCATTGCATTGAGCTCATTAATTAAAAGAAAATCAATGAATAAAAGACCTAATATTACATCTCAAAGCCCTAGAAAAAGAAGAACAAATCAATATCAAAAGCAATAGAAGATAGGAAATAATTAAAATCAGAGCAAAAATCAATGAAATTGAAACAAAAGAAACAATTGGAAAAATTAACAAAACAAATAGTTGGTTCTTTGAAAAAATAAATAAAATTGATAAACCCTTAGCCATACTAACGAAGAGAAAGAGAGAGAAAACTCAAATTACTAAAATTTGTCATGTAAAATATAATATACGGATACAGAAGATAATTAGGAACCATTTTGAAAATTTATACTCCAGTAAAATAGAAAATCTTGAAGACATCGACAAATTTCTAGAGACATATGACCTACCCAAACTGAATCAGGAGGACATACACAATTTAAACAGATCAATCTCAAGCAAGGAAATAGAAGATGCCATCAAAAGTCTACCAACCTAACAAAGAGAAGACGAGAGAAAACCCAAATCACCAAAATTCGGAATGAACAAGGAAATATCACAACAGACACGATTGAAATACAAAACATAATTAGAAGCTATTTTGAAAATCTATATTCTAACCAAATAGAAAATTTCGAAGACATCAACAGGTTTCTAGAGACATATGAATTGCCTAAATTGAACGAGGAGGACATACAAAATTTAAATAGAACAATTTCAAGTAATGAAGTAGAAGAGGTCATCAAAAGCCTACCAACAAAGAAAAGTCCAGGACCAGATGGGTTCTCAGCCGAGTTCTACAAAATCTTTAAAGAAGAGCTCATTCCAATACTTCTCAAAGTATTCCATGAAATAGAAGAGGAGGGTACCCTCCCAAACTCATTCTATGAAACCAATATTACCCTGATACCCAAGCCAGACAGAGATAAATCGAGGAAAGAAAATTTCAGACCGATATCATTAATGAACATTGACGCAAAAATTCTCAATAAAATTTTAGCAAATCGCATACAAAAATATATTAAAAAGATAGTGCACCAC
Organism: Sciurus vulgaris; assembly: GCF_902686455.1. Taxonomy (NCBI): domain Eukaryota; kingdom Metazoa; phylum Chordata; class Mammalia; order Rodentia; family Sciuridae; genus Sciurus; species Sciurus vulgaris. Next base: position 119,819,899 of record NC_136470.1, read on the forward strand.
GATCAAGTGGGTTTTATCCCAGGGATGCAAGGTTGGTTCAACATCCGGAAATCAATAAATGTAATTCACCATATCAATAGACTTAAAGTCAAGAACCACATCATTATTTCAATAGATGCAGAAAAAGCATTTGATAAAATACAACACCCCTTCATGCTCAAAACACTAGAAAAAATAGGGATAGTGGGAACATTCCTTAACATTGTAAAGGCCATCTATGCTAAGCCCATGGCTAATATCATTCTAAATGGTGAAAAACTGAAAGCATTCCCCCTAAAAACTGGAACAAGACAGGGATGCCCTCTTTCACCACTCCTATTCAATATCGTTCTTGAGACTCTAGCCAGAGCAATTAGACAGACCAAGGAAATTAAAGGAATACGAATAGGAAAAGAAGAACTCAAACTATCCCTATTTGCGGATGATATGATTATATACTTAGAGGAACCAGGAAATTCCACCAGAAAACTGTTAGAACTCATAAGTGAATTCAGTAAAGTGGCAGGTTACAAGATCAATGCTCATAAATCCAATGCATTTTTATACATAAGTGAGGAATCCTCAGAAAGAGAAATTATGAAAACTACCCCATTCACCATAGCATCGAAAAAAATAAAATACTTGGGAATCAATCTCACAAAAGAGGTAAAAGACCTCTACAATGAGAACTACAGAACACTAAAGAAAGAAATCGAAGAAAACCTTAGAAGATAGAAAGATCTCCCATGTTCTTGGATAGGCCGAATTAATATTGTCAAAATGGCCATACTACCAAAAGTGCTATACAGATTCAATGCAATCCCAATTAAAATCCCAATGACGTACCTTACAGAAATAGAGCAAGCAATCATGAAATTCATCTGGAAGAATAAGAAACCCAGAATAGCTAAAGCAATCCTTCGCAGGAAAAATGAAGCAGGGGGTATCGCAATACCTGAACTTCAACTTTATTACAAAGCAATAGTAACAAAGACGGCATGGTACTGGTACCAAAATAGACAGGTAGATCAATGGTACAGAATAGAGGACACGGACACAAACCCAAATAAATACAACTTTCTAATACTAGACAAAGGCGCCAAAAATATGCAATGGAGAAAAGATAGCCTCTTCAACAAATGGTGCTGGGAGAATTGGAAATCCATATGCAACAGAATGAAACTAAACCCATATCTCTCACCCTGCACAAAACTCAACTCAAAATGGATTAAGGACCTTGGAATCAGACCAGAGACTCTGCAGATTATAGAAGAAAAAGTAGGTCCCGATCTTCAACATGTCGGCCTAGGACCAGACTTCCTCAACGGGACTCCCATAGCACAAGAAATAAAAGCAAGAATCAATAACTGGGATAGATTCAAACTAAAAAGCTTTCTCTCAGCAAAGGAAACTATCAGTAATGTGAAGAAAGAGCCTACAGAGTGGGAGAATATCTTTGCCAATCATACTTCAGATAGAGCACTAATCTCCAGAATCTATAAAGAACTCAAAAAACTCTACACCAAGAATACAAATAATCCAATCGACAAATGGGCTAAGGAAATGAACAGACACTTCACAGAAGAAGATGTACAAGCAATCAATAAACATATGAAAAAATGTTCAACATCTCTAGTAATAAGAGAAATGCAAATCAAAACCACCCTAAGATTCCATCTCACCCCAATTAGAATGGCGATTATCAAAAATACAAGCAACAGGTGTTGGCGAGGATGTGGGGAGAAAGGTACACTCATACATTGCTGGTGGGGCTGCAAATTAGTGCAGCCACTCTGGAAAGCAGTGTGGAGATTCCTTAGAAAACTTGGAATGGACCCGCCATTTGACCCAGCTATCCCACTCCTTGGCCTATACCCAAAGGATCTAAAATCAGCATACTACAGAGATACAGCCACATCAATGTTCATAGCTGCTCAATTCACAATAGCCAGACTATGGAACCAACCTAGATGCCCTTCAATTGACGAGTGGATAAAGAAACTGTGGTATATATACACAATGGAATATTACTCAGCCATAAAGAATGACAAAATTATGGCATTTGCAGGCAAATGGATGAAATTGGAGAATATCATGCTAAGTGAGATAAGCCAATCTCAAAAAGACAAGGGACGAATGCTATCGCTATTAAGTGGAGGATGACACATAATGGGGGGAGGGAAGGGTCAGTGTTAGGGTTAGAGTTAGGGTTAGGGAGGGGGGCAAGTATGGAGGAAGAAAGTACTGTATAGAGGGTAAAGAGGGGTGGGAGGGGTGGGGGGAAGGGGAAAAAATAACAGAATGAATCAAACAACATTACTGTAGGTGGATTTATGATTACACAAATGGTATGCCTTTGCGCCATGTACAAACAGAGAGGCAACATGTATCCCATTTGTTTACAATAAAATTAAAAAATAAAATGAAATAAAAAAAAAAAAAAAAAGTCTACCAACCAAGAAAAGCCCAGGACCATATGGAATCTCCACCAAGTTCTACAAGACCTTCAAAGAAGAATTAACACCAACACTCCTCAAATTATTCCATGAAACAGAAAAGGAGAGAACCCTTCCAAACTCATTCTAGGAGGCTAGTATCACCCTAATACCAAAACCAGACAAAGACACATCAAGGAAATAAAACTTCAGACCAATATCCCTGATGAACATAGATGCAAAAATTCTCAATAAAATTCTGGCAAATCACATACAAAAACATATTTAAAAGATAGTGCACCATGATCGAGTGGGGTTCATCCCAGTGATGCAAGGTTGGTTCAACACATGGAAATCAATAAATGTAATTAAGCACATCAATAGACTTAAAGATAAGAATCATATCATCATCTCAATAGATGCATAAAAGGCATTTGGCAAAATATAGCACCACTTCATCTTCGAAACACTAGAAAAACTAGGGATAGTAGGAACATACCTTAACATTGTAAAGGCTATCTATGCTAAACCCAAGGCCAACATCATTCTAAATGGAGAAAAATTGAAAGCCTTCCCCCTAAAAACTAGAAAAAGACAGGGAAGCCCTCTTTCACCATTTCTTTTCAACACAGTCCTTGAAACTGTAGGCAGAGCAATTAGGTAGATAAAAGAAGTTAAAGGGATGCAAATAGGAAAAGAAGAACTCAAACTCACTATTTGCTGACAACATGATTCTGTACTTAAAGGATCCAAAAATTTCACCAGAAAACTTCTAGAACTAATAAATGAATTCAGCAAAGTAGCAGGATATAAAATCAATGCCCATAAAACATATGTGTTTCTTTTATTTTCTTTTTTTTTTTTTTTTTTTTTTCCTTTTGTGGTGCTTGGAATTGAACCCAGGACCTTGTGCTTGTGAGGCAAGCACTCCACCAACTGAGCTACATCCCCAGCCCTAGTAAGTGTATTTCTATACATAAGTGATAAATCCTCCGAAAGAGAAATCAGAAAAACTACCCCATTCACAATAGCCTCAAAAAATAAAATTAAATAAAATACTTGGGAATCAGCCTAACAAAAGAGGTGAAAGACCTCTTCAATGAAAACTACAGAAAACAAAAGAAATTAAAGATGGAAAGATCTCCCTTGTTCTTGGATAGACAGAATTAATATTGTCAAAATGGCCATACTACCAAAAGCATTATGCAGATTTAATGCAATTCCAATTCAAATTCCAATGACATTCCTCATAGAAATAGAAAAAGCAATCATGAAATTCATTTGGAAAAATAAGAGACCCAGAATAGTCATAGCATTCCTTAGCAAAAGGAGTGAGGCAGGAGGCATCACAGTATCAGACTTTAAACTGTGCTACAGAACTATAACAACTCAAACAGCATGGTATTGGCACCAAAATAGGTAGACCAATGGTACAGAATAGAGACCACAGAGACAAACCCACATAAATACAGTTATCTCATACCAGACAAAGGTGCCAAAAACATACATTGGAGAAAAGATAGCCTCTTTGACAAATGGTGCTGGGAAAGCTGAAAATTCATATGCAGCAAAATGAAATTAAATACCTGTCTCTCACCCTGCACAAAACTCAACTCAAAGTGGATCAAGGATCTAGGCATTACACCAGAGACCCTGAGCCTAACAGAAGAAAAAGTAGGCCCAAATCTTTGTCATGTTGGCTTAGGATCTGACTTCCTTAACAAGATTCCTAAAGCACAAGAAGTAAAATCAAGAATCAATAAATAGAATGGACTCAAACTAAAAAGCTTCTTCTCAGCAAAGAAACAGTCAATAATGTAAAGAGAGAGCCTACAGAATGAGATAAAATCTCTTCAGATAGAGCACTAATCTCCAGGATATATAAAGAACTCAAAAAACTTAACACACACATACACAAAAATGACCCAATCAATAAATAGACTAAGGAACTGATCAGACACTTCACAGAAGAAGAAATACATTGATCAACAAATATATGAAAAAATGTTCAACAACTCTAGCAATTAGAGAAATGCAAATCAAAACTACTCTAAGATTTCACCTCACTCCAATCAGAATGGCAATTATCAATAATACAAGCAACAATAAATGTTGGCAGGGATGTGGGGGAAAAGGTTTACTCATAACATTGCTGGTGGGACTGAAAATTGGTGCAACCATTATGCAAAGCAGTATGGAGCTTCCTTAGAAACTTGGAATGGAACCACCATTTGCCCCAGCTATTCCACTCCTGGGTTTATACCCAAAGTACTTAAAATCAGCATATCACAGTGATGCAGCCACATCAATGTTTATAGCAGCTCAATTCACAATAGTTAAACTGTGGAACCAGCTTAGAGGCCCTTAAATAGATGAATGGATAAAGAAACTGTGATATATATACACAATGGAATATTACTCAGTCTTCAATAAGAATGAAATTATGGCATGGCAGGTAAATTGATGGAATTAAGAGAATATCATGATAAGTGAAATAAGCCCATCCCAAGAAAAAAAAGGCTGAATGTTTGATAAGTGGATGCTGATCCATATGGGGGAGGGGGTCACACAAGAGAAGAATGGAAGGATTTTGGATTGGGGAGAGGGGAATGAGGGGAGAGGTGGTGGAATGAAACAGACATTATTACCCTATGTATGTGTATAATTGCACAAATGGTGTGACTCTGCATGGTATACAACCAGAGAAATGAAAAGTTGTGCTCCATTTGTGTACAATGAGTCAAAATGCATTCTGCTGTCATGTATAACTAATTAAAACAAATTAAAAATAATATTTTTTAACCCAGCATATCCAAAATAATCCCAGGAATTATTGGTGAGAGAGTTTTCATTCTCTTTTTCATACTAAGTCTTCAAAATCAACTGCCCACAATTCAGACTAGTCCCATTTCAGATATTCAGTATCAACATGTGGCTAGTAGCTACCTTAACAGACAGCATGGTTATACGTAGATATGCCTATCCTTACTTTTATGGTTAAATATGTTCCTTTCTAAAAGAAAATGCCTTCCATGGTTTAGATAACTGAAATGGGAATCTCCATTCCTGAAAGTAAACTTGCCAGATAAAATACAAGACATCTAGTAAAATTTGAATTTCAGATAAATAACAGTTTCTTTTTAGTATAACGATATTGCATGGAACATACTGACACTACAAAAATTATTCATATTGTATCTGAAATTCAAATTCAACTAGACACTCTATATTTTTATTAGGAGACTCTAGCAACCCTGCCTGAATTCAACTCTGTAGAATTGAGTCTTTAGCTAAAGAAGTGTCCATGTGACCCATTGGGTCCACAGTTAAAAATACAGGAAGAAGGTTCATCAGATAGCCAGTGGCGGGGAGGGGTCAAGATGTGTCCTACTTTGATCTAGCAGAGACAGCAATGTACTAGCAATCCCTACAAGGAAGAAGCAGAAAGAGGAGGAAGTAGGAAAAAATATCACAGCTGTTCTAGGCAGCAGCAGGAAGCCAGAGGCAGGCCCACGGGCAAAGCCAGGGTGCTCAAAGCGAGAATCACCCATTGTTAAGGGCGAGTAATGAAGGCACCCACCAGGAAGGCCCCAGACTGAGAAGAAGGTGATGCTGACTCTCTGGAACCTGTGCCTATCCACTCTGTCTTCATTTTCCCTTTCCATAAATTTTACCAAGATATCTATATAAGACCTTGGTCTTAATGTGCTGTCTGCTGCTTTACATTTTGCTCTGGACTTTCTGTACTAATAAAAATATCTTTTATGTCTGTTTTTTGTACTGCAAGCTTTTGCAATGGGTGAAGGGAGAAGCATTGAATTTATTCAATTTACTGGATATTCCTTTTTGTGCACCAAGTGAGAAGGGGGAAGTCCACCTCCCCAAACTTCCTTAAGTTCTAAAAATGGAACTAAGGGGCCGAGGGACTACAAAAATTTAGGGGGAATAGCTAAGGTTCTGAGTAAGACCCGGAGTTTCTGATCCCACAGGTCAGGGGAAGAGCCAGAGAGCTTACATTTCTCAGTTTCATGAGTGATGTTCCTGCTGATGATCCAGAAGTGACAGTTGGAGAAGCACTGCCTTAGATAATGAGAGCTTCCATGGAATGCAAATAGCACTTGTTGAGGCTCCCTTGCAATGTTCTACAGTTAGTCGTTCTTCAGATTAAATCCCCAGAGAGCAGTGGTCCTTCAGGGCTTGCGGCTTCTGCGGTTGCTGTTGATCATGCAGTTGACTGATGGATTTTTCCCATCGTGAGTCAGATTGTGTGTTTACAACTCTGGAGGTTGCAGGAAGAAGTGACTCAAAGGTGATGCTTTGAGAATGGCTATTCCAAGCTAGACTTTCCATTCTCTGGTCACCTCTGCCCCCTCCACCCTCCACCTATTTTGCATCCTTTTAAGCAGCCCTGAACTTAGTCTGTCCTTTGCCTCAGCCTCCACTTGGTGGCATCATCTTTTGTTCCCCCAAAATGACCAGGAAGCTACTTTCCTGACCATATCAAACATATCTGCCCCAGGTACATGAGGAAGATGGAATTCTACATTAGGGCAATAACAATGAGGTCTGGAGAGATATTTAACATCTGCCAAACACATTCCCATTTGTTACCTGTCCTGAGGCTACACCTCCATCTCTAGGTCCTTTCCATCAGCCTCCTTCCCAGCAGACTTCTGGAAGGAGTTGGTTGCCCTTTCCTCTTCAGAACTCTGCCGGACCTTTCTCCCCAGGGCCCCCTTGCCCATGCCATCCACCCAATAAGGACCAAACACTTCATTTGAGGACTTCATGACTAAATTAAATGGAAGAATAAGGCAGTCCAACATGGAACTTAAGGAGAAACCCCAGGAGTTCAAAACACCTCATTGCCTCCCTGGGCTCTGCCTGCTTTATTCCAAGTGCCGCAGACACCTCTTTGCTCTCTTATATCTATAGAAAGAGGCATAGGAGAACCTCTTCCTGCCCTTGAAGCAGAACCCATCATTTTGATCAGAAAGGAAGTTTGGGGTGGATCAATAATGGTGAATTAAGAGAACATGGAGTTGTCTCCTCCTGTGGAGTGGGAAACATTCCTGTGGAGAACTTGTAAAGGATCTTTGAGAGCCAGTGAAGAGGCGGCCCATTGTCTGCAAATAAAATCTCGGTTTCCACTCAGTCTCTGCTTAGCATTTTACAGAGAGCTGTGGCCTACTCCTGCGTCCAATTTATTGAACTAACCTAATCATTGCTAATCTATGTGCGGTGCAAATGAAATAAACCTTAAAGTGCAAGCAATTATTTTCCTCTTAGTATTCTTAATGAGGTCAGCCCATTTCCACATGCAGTGGCTAAATTCTGGGATCCATTTGCTTTGGATGCAAATTTCTCTGGACATCTGACTAATATTCACTTTGCATGTTCCTTTTCTTCTTTTGAAAGGGAAGTGATCGGGAAGTCTTCCAGCAGCCTGACTTCTTCTTTCTTATTGCTTTCATAAACTAGAATTTCCAGAACTGTGGTCAGTGGGGACACTTGCGTAAGAAATATTTAGAATGAATGTCAAAAATGCAAATTATTGGCCTCATCTGAAATTTACTTGAATGGAGTTGGAACTTGCTCAGAGAAGCTTTGTTTCAAAAAGCTCCTTAGGTGATTCTCGTGCTCACTAACTTTTGAGAAACACTCTAATAAGTGCATTCTATATTTTTCTTGTAAGTGTTCTAATAGGCACCAAGGTACCTAGATGGCAGTTGGGGGGGGGGGGAGGTTTGACCAAACTGTTCCCTTCCTACAGCTCCAGTTATTCTCCTGGTTTAATTATGGAAAAAAGCACAAATGTTTTGTTTGTTTTTTTTTTCTAGATAAGAGTCAACATTGGGTCAAAAAAGGCCTCTCTATTTTTTCTTAACATATTTTGCTCTTTATTGCTTCTTCCTCTCTTCCATTGTCACCGATTCAGTCAATACTTCCTTACTTTTTCATGTCACCATTTTATTTTATTTTATTTTATTTTATCTGTCTTTCTTTTTTTTTGGTATCAGGGACTGAACCTAGGGGGTGCTTAACCCTAAACCACATCCTCAGCCCTTTTTATGTTTATTTTGAGGCGGGGTCTTGCCGAGTGGTTAGGGCCTCACCAATTTGCTGAGACTGGCTTTGAATTCGCAATCCTCCTGCCTCAGCCTCCGGAGCTGCTGGGATTACAGGCATGTGTCACCATGCTCAGCATCATCATTTTCTTGTTACCAAACATATCTTCTCTGACAAGGACTTTTGAACAAATACAGATTCCATAACATTAACTAAGTGGACATTCCTCATCCTGCCAAAAACTCATCTTCCAGTGCGGTAACAACAGTGTTTAAAGCACTTGGGGATGCAGCTTACCACATTTCCTTAAGACTGTAAATCATCGTGTCTCCTTTTCATAAAGGCCTGGGTTAAACTGATCCTTGTAAGTCATCCTAGATCTTCGTTTCTCTAGTTAAATGAACCTATTGCCTTTCTCTGCACATACTTCAAGCACCAAATTTATCTTCAAGGTAGAGATACTTTATTAAGCCTTTCTTTGTGCTGACTTTATACTTTCAACACACTTTAATTATACTTATCAATCATACTGCAATGTAATATTTGTTTGCCTGTTTCTTCTACTAGATAATGGATTCTTTCTGGGCAGACATCTGATTAATTACTTTGCTATCTTCAATACTTAGCACAGTATATGATAGGTGTTCAGTATTATCTATATTGAATTATGCTATTCTCAGACTTTTATGGGTAAGACACTATCTCATTTAATGCTGTCACATAAAACAGTGATTTTATGCCACTATTCATCCTCAGAAATATTATTATATATGTTCTTCATAGATAACAGTGTTTACTATACATATTACATCTGAGTGGTGAAATTAATGTTTTTCTTATGGTCGAATTACTGTTAGAGTCTAGAAAATTCTAATAGAATTTTCTGAAATGATGGAAAGAGTCCATGTTTACACTATACAATATGGCAGCCTCTACTAATGTAGAACCAATAAACTCTAAATATGGGACTCAGGAAGTGGATTTTAATATTATTGCATGTTCATCTACTTGAATGTAAACAGCCACTTGTGGCTATTGACTCCCTTATTGAATAGCATAGGTCTAGTGTTTGCTAATACAATGCTCTCATCCAGAAATTTCTGAGGCAACCAAACTGTGCTTCTTTCATTGTGGACCAATCTGGCAATCTGGTGTTTGCTTGGCAGTGGTGTTCTGAGTGGAGAAGAGGAGTGGTCAATTGAATAGAGAAGTGTTTTGTCACTGACACCGTTTAGAATTTCTGGTGCATGATGGTAACAAAAGTCAGGCCGATTTTCAGTCTGATTGTTTTTAAGCTCTTTATGAACACTGCAGCCACTTAGTGACCACATCCGCAGGGGACTACGCCTACCTCTGCCACCCTTGTTGGGTCTCTTTCTTTAGTCATTGTCTCCATCTGTCCTCATGTTAGGTCCCAGTGAACACTTCTCACCCATAACAGATGAGGAGAGGTCTGCCACTGGTTGTGTTGAAAGTGAATCACAAGTGGCAAGGGAGTTATGGCACTGAGTATTAAGATACGAGTTTTAGACAGCTCAGGTAGTCTTCAGTGAGGTGGTGGATATCTGCCCAGAATCCATCAGGGAATCTTCACCAGGAATAAACATAATTGGAGAACAGTAACCTAAAGGAATTTGGGCCCCAAATTTTGGAGATTCATAAAGAAGCCAAGGCAGTTACCAGAGCAATTACAGAAAAGAGTCTCCAGTGGGGTCATTCTAGACCAATGTATCTTGCTCTTCTTGCTTATTTGGTTGGGCTCCCAGATCCAGGAACTCATCTCATGCCTAAACAGGGTATGCTGTACTTTTCCATCAACCAGCTACCATGACCCTGAATGCCCATCTAGAAGAGGTAAACTGTGTACCATGACATAAATCAGTGAATTTTGCTGAAGAGAAATTTGGTAGTAATATAGGTCTCATCTTCTACAGTAGCCTGTATACTTATGAAGTAGCATTGAAAATAAGTTACTACTTAATATATATGTCTACTTTTTACCGTGGAAATAAATTCATCATATGATAAAGGGAAAAATAATAGCATGCAATAGAGTATGTAGACTACTATCCTGAACATCTGCAGGTGTGAATGTGTGTGTGAGTATGGTGTGTATGTGTCTATACACAGAGAAAAAGAAATTGAGAGAATGGTAGAGAATGCATCCAAAATGTAGCAAGTATGTCCATATAGTAAAATAACAAGTAGTTTTATCTCCAACTTCATAATAAATGCAAGCAAGAAATGTTCCACAAAAAGCTTGGAGGAAATAAGAAAAACATTATTATTTTTAAATGTCAGCATATTCAAATCTTTTAGGTATCAGGATTACCTTATCTGACAGTTTTCAAATTCTCAGATTTAGGTACTGGTTTTTTGTTTTCTTACCTTAGTTTTGTCAGAATCCTCTTCTATATCTTCCCCACACAGATGTAAGTAGTTTGCATTAGCCAATGAAAGGATTCATGCTCAGTTTTCTCCTAAACAGCTCTTTGTCATTGAACACTAGTTTAGCATTGTCAGTAAAGTCATAGTCGGGTGCATTTCCTCTTTACACAACTGCTCTTCGATCTTGCATTTTATTTAGGATGATCTGGAACCATGACTCTCAATCCTTTTCTCAACTCAGGGACAAAGGTAAAGTTTCCATAAACACCCACCTTGTCTATTTATGCTTTACACTTTTAGAAACTGGACATGTGGCATTGCTTTCAACTAGATACCAATAAGGTGAAACTTTTTTTAATTTGGTAGTAAATTGGATTACTGTTTTAGTCCCCAAATCAAAACATAGGCACTTTACAATACTAAATGAAATAGCTGCCTGAGAGAGCCAAATGGTTTCAGGGATTGTCCAGACTGACAATTCCAACCTTCTAGAGAGCACCTCTATTGCAGGAGGGGATAGTGAGATCAGATGCATCTTACATTACAGATTGAGATCTAATGCAAATAAAAACCAACTTCTGTGTTTTAAATCAGATATAAAGTGATTTCACCAAATAAGTGATTCTAAGGCAATTAGAAACTGAGGTTGCCTGATTGGAAAGTTGACCAAGCACCAAAACAACCTTGACAAAAGCTCTGAATGAGGCAATTCTGGACTCCTGAGTTGAAGTATGAGCTGTAGGGCCTTGGATGAGCTAGCTGAGCTCCTGGAGACTCGCATTCCTCAAATAAAATGTAGACCTCACTGCCTACCTCCCAGGCCTGTTCTGAATATGAAATGAGTGTATCTGAAAATAGAAATGCAAGTGATTTCTATGAAAATACTTGATTTTTTATACTTCTTCTCGGAAGGAAGAACAAGTAAACAGGATGCTGTCAGTCATCTTCATTACCGACAGGTTTCATCATTAGTAATGACAGGTAAGAAAACATTTCCTGTACCAAGTAGACTGATAATGCAGTGAGAGCTACCTATCTAGGATTCCTCTAAGATGTAAATCACCACATGGGCATCTTTGGAATTAACTGCTGTTCTGCTCAAAGTGAGCCTTTCAAAATTAAGAGAGGAATCGACTCTAGACATCTTCCTAATGTCATGTGCAGAGGACATGATAGGAAGTGCAAATGGAGGGAAGAGAAACTGACAAATGACTTGTCTGCAGGATGAAAATAGAAGATAGGAAGGCGTGAGGATTTGGAAGAACCAGCTAAGAAAGGCACTCAGGACAACAGACAGGGACATGAAGGCGAATCCGTGTTCATCACTTTCCTGCGTGTGATCACCCAAGTCCACGTCTCAGGAGAAAAGAACAGTCAAAGCCTCTAGTCACTAATGAAATAAGCACAACAAAATTAGAATACCATATGTTTACAATGCCTTTATCTAATGTTAGAATAAAAACAATGAGCATCTTTGTTGTTCTCAAAGAACAGGTGAGGTGAAGAGATGCCCTTCGACGCTGCCAAACAGAGGTCAGATTCAGGAAGTGTGTCCTAGTGGGAAGAGACGGTAAGCAGGACAGTGTGCCGGGTGGGTAGACAAGAACGTGGGGACAATCTACACTCAAGTCTAAATTAACAGAAGCGACTGAGACACAGAAGTCACCTCTAAAGTGCAGTCGTTTACAAGCCGAGGAGAAAGGTTTTCTGAAAAAACCAACCTCATGAATGCCTTGCTCTTGGCCTTCTAGCCTCTGGAACTGTGAGGAAATAAGTTCCTGTCATTTAAGCAACCCACCCCGTGGTACTTTTTGTTATGGCAGCCCTAGAAAACTAATACATATATCAACCTTGCAGAGTGTTTATGAGGATTAAGCTAGAAAAAAAAAGTTTTTTAAAGGCAGGAAAAAATAGACATTAGACGGTTAATCTTCCCTCCCTTTCCTGGTTAAAACGGTGCTTAACCTGAAAATTGTCTATTTGGTCAGAAAAGAGTCAAATAAACAAGAGGGTATATTTTAACAAAAGTCCAAAACAGGAGCCTCTGGGCTTCAGAAAACTACTCATGCTATAGATTATGAGTAACCTAGGAAATACCAACACATGATGTGGAGATGATTTCACAAAGAGTATTATTTTCTAATGTCATAAGTTATACTAAAAGTTTTTGATTCTCTAAACTGTTGATTTGCTAAGACCTCTAAAAAAAGGCTTGTGTATATTATTTGTGTTTCTGCAAATGAATAAATTGTAACTGTTGAACTACACTAACTAGTGTGGCAGAATTAACATTTTGGAGCCAAGACTCCATGAACTTTTCAATCTAACCCATTTCTGGAAAAACCACATTTTTATCCAGGGGAATCATTCATTCTTTCATTCATGAGCATTTAGTGAATACCAACCACAGACCAGATCTAGTGCTGAACTCTGTGTCTATGAATGAAATATGAAAAGTTCATATTTCATGATATTCCCAGAGCTCTGGATCCAAAAGCAGGAGCAGGCCCATAGCTGCCCAAAGTTTAGTCCTTTAGAGTAACTGAGAAGACAAGAGTGTCATTTTTTAGTGATTCTGCAGAATGCATTTAGCAGTCAAGCAATCGTCCTCTCTTAAAGGACAGTTCCCAGGAATGACCCATAGATGGCACTCGTGGGCTATAAGAAATCGAATTTCGTTAAAAATAAAAAATAAAAAACTTTGTACTAAAAAAAATTTCAAGCAAATACAAAACCTCCAAGTGCCACCGCCCAGCATCAACAGTTATCAATAAATCCCCCAAACCACCCCCAGTACTCGGGCTAACCCCCAAACCCCAGTCCTCACCTATGCCAGTCAAGTGTTCTACCACTGAACTACAACCCCATCCCTTTTTAAATTTTATTTTGAGACAGGATCTCCCTAAGTTACTGAGACTGTCCTTGAACTTGAGATTCTCTGGTCTCAACCTCCAAAGTAACTGGGATTACAGGTGTGTACCCTCACGCCCTGGCTAGTCAGTGGCCAGTCTTTTTTACCCACCCCACCATTTATCTCACCCACCGAATGTATTTTATTGACACAAAAAATTTGTATGTATTTATGGGGTACAACTAAATGTTTTGATCTATGTACACATTGTATAATGGTCAAATCAGAGTAATCAATATATCCATCATTTTAAACACTTGGTTGTGAGAGCATTCAAATCATGTCTTAATTTGAAGTATACCATGCACTATTATTAACAAGTCATTCTACTATGCAATAGAGTGCCAGATTTATTCCTACTATTTAACAGTAATATTCTTCCTATTGACCAAATTCTATCTCCCAATGCCTCTGTTCTCTCCAACCTCTGGCAACCACTATTGTACTCTCAACTTCTGAAAGATGAACTTTTTTTTTTTTAGATTCTACATGTGAGTGAGATCAGGCAGTATTTATCTTTCTATACCTGGCTTGTTTCACTTAACGCAGTGTTCTTCAGGTTCATCCAAGTTGTGACAAATGAGTTCATCCATTTCATGACTAAACAGTATTCATGATACCACATGTTCTTTATCCATTCCTCTGTCCATGGGCATTTAGGTTGATGTCAGGTCTTGGCATTTGTGAATAATGCTGCAATCAACATAGGAAAGCAGATGCAGATGTCTCTTCAACATACTGATTTCATTTCCTTCGGATTTATACCAGAGTGAGGTTGCAGGATCACATGGTAGTTGTATTTTTAAATGTTTAAGGAATCTTCATACAGTTTTCCACATTGACTGCACTGACTTACATTCCAACTGACAGTACGCAAGCACTCTTCTCCCTACATCCTCCCTAACACTTTTTTCTTATTTTTTTTATTTTTTTAGTTGCCAATGGACCTTTATTTCTTAATTTAGTTTATATGTGGTGCTGAGAATTGAACCCAGTGCCTCATATATGCTAAGCAAGCACTCTACCACTAAGCCATGACCCCAGTCCCGTCCCCAGTACTTCTTATCTTTAGTTTTATTGATAGTAGCCATTCTCACTGGAGGGAGGTTATATCTCATTGTGGTTTTGATTTGTATCCCCTGACAGATAGTGATATCAAGCACTTTTTAAAAATATACCTGTTGACCATTTGTACGTCTTCTTTTGAGAAATATCTGTTCAGGTCTTTGACTCCTCCCCCCACCCTCAGGGCTGGGCGTCCAACCCAGGGCCTCAACATGCTAGGCAAGCTCTCTACCACTGAGTTCATCCCAGGTCTTTAATTGGATCATTTGATTCTTGCCATTGAGTTTCTTAAGTTCCTTACATATTCTGGATAGTAATCTTATATTTTCTCCCACCTGGAAGCTCTCTCTTCACTCTGTTGAGGGGTTCCCATGCAGAAGCTCTCTAGTTCAATGTAATCCCATTTATTTATTATTGGTTTTGTTGCCCATGCTTTTGGGGTCTTGTCTAAAAAATCCTTGAGCAGAGAGATATCATGTTTCACTTCCCCTATGTTTTCTTCTAGGAGTTTCATAGCTTGAGTTTTTACACTTAAGTCTTTAATCCATTCTGAGTTGATTTTTGTAACTGATGACAAGTTAATCCTTTGCATGTTGATATCCAGTGTTCCCAGCGCTGTTTATGGCAGAGTCTGTCCCCATATCAGTGAGTGTTCTTGGCGACTTTATCAAAAATTAGTTGGGTATGAATGCATGGGTTTTATTCTGGATTCTCTGTCCTGTTCCATTCATCTCTGTGTGTTTTTATGCCCATGCCATGCTGTTTGGTTTACTATTGCTTGGTAATATATTTCGAAGTCAGGTAGTGTGATGCCTCCGGCTTTGTTCTTTTTGCTTAAGATTACTTCAGCCATTCAGGGTCTTGCTTCCAAACAAATTTTAGGTTTCTTTATTTCTTTTCTTTCTTTTTTTTTTTTTTTTTTCTATTCTTGTGAAGAATGACACTGGAATTGTGATAAGGATTGCATTGAATCTACAGATTGCTTTGGGTAGTATAGACATTTTAACAATATCACTTCTTCCAATCCGTGAACAGAGGCCCACTGGATTTTTTTGAATCAAATCTCAAGCATCATATCATGCCATTTGTAAATATTCTAGTATGTATGGATTAAAGTTAAGGGCAAGATAAAACTTTAGCCAGACTGCAATGAATCCAGATTTTATATTTATTTTTACTTATTTTCTTTAAATCTCCAAAGTTTCAGTCACAAAATTTTTTAAATGAAACAATTTATACTGCTGTTTTATTTCAGTGACTTTTAACTCAAAGTAGAGCAATTCTTTGCTTTCTTTTCCTCACTGAACAACCCCTCCCTCCTCCCCCCCACCCCCCACACACAAGCCTTGTTTCTCTTACCTCTGCTTTTGCATATACCCAGGTCCAACAAGTGATCATAAAGTTACAATGGAGACTGATCTTACTCAGGCAACTTATGGTTTTTCCAACTTTCATCACATTTTTTGTTATTCATAGTGAAGAACATTAAGACATGAACCAAGTAGAACAACTATATTTCAAACTAAAACTACAGGTTCTGTTTATGGGGAGTTATTAAGTGAGTTTTGGGTTTCAAAACAATAGCCCATCACGGTTTTCCATCCCGAGGGTTTTATGAGACACTCTCCATAATGAATCAGGTTCTGACTCAAATTCATACCCACCTTAAGCCCTGACCACATATTCAGGCTGGAGAAGATACAGGGGCTGGAAAATAGCAGACTTTGAAGAACAGTGTGAGGGTGGGAAGAAACTGGATGTGGAGAAGATGTAGACTGGGACCTTAATCATTGTAAGACTCTGAATAGTCACCCAAGTGCTGTGTGTTCTTACTCTTCTACACCAGGGGAATAATTATATGCAGTCAGCATAATGCAACAGTAACAGAGATGGAGGGAGATACACATGATGTGCATCTCCATCCAGAAGATGCTGCACACACTTGTGAAGTTAGGCAGCATGGCATGGTGGCCCAGAGCAGGGATTCAGGTGTCAGTGTGAATCCTTGAGATGTGTGATCTCGGGCAGGTGCCTTTTGCTTTCCAAGTCCCAGTTTCAGCACCCATATGATAAAGATAACTATAAAACCCATTTGGTAGGATTATTTTGCAGATGAAAAGACCCAATGTGCTTAGCAATGTGTTTAACGTGCTTCTAGGTGGAAGGACCCCAGGAGATCCTTTCCTGAGAGAACTCCTGTTCATTCAAATTCACTTCTCTATCCTGACATCAACTCATCCCAGAGCTTCTTTAAACTTCTCCATGGGGTTTTCACAGAGTCCTTTAGAACAGGCCTCACCCCCTCAAGGGATGTTCTAGTTAGAACTGTATTCCCAGACTAAAGAA
This sequence comes from Sciurus vulgaris, assembly GCF_902686455.1. Classification (NCBI taxonomy): domain Eukaryota; kingdom Metazoa; phylum Chordata; class Mammalia; order Rodentia; family Sciuridae; genus Sciurus; species Sciurus vulgaris. The sequence goes on from NC_136470.1 coordinate 119,837,092, forward strand.
AAGGGAAATAAGCTCCTGGGCCGAAAACTGGAGAATCCTTCCCCAGCCTTCTTGTTATCTGATGGGCCACGTCAAGCAGTCATGTCCAGGTATAGCTTAAAGAAAACAAGGATGGCTGCTGTCACAGGCAGCGATGCGTTCAGATGCCAAATTCCATGACTCACGGGCTCCTAACTGCATTCACCTACACGTGGCTCCATCCACAGCTGCCTGATTGGGGGTTTCCCCAAGCAATTGGCCTCCCCTGTCTCTAGTGGGAGTCACGTGGGAAGGAACAGATGCCTTAGTGTAAATATGGATGCGGTTCTCATGAAATTCTGTGGGGTTACCACAAGGGACTTAACGTCAGTCTGATCTGTTCTCTCCTCTGTTGTTTTAAAATCAACCTCCCGCTTGGGCGTGATATTTCATACCGTCAATGCTCTCAAAACTGGGATCTTAACCGAGAAGAGCTTGCAACAGATGTATGACTACTGTTCAAAACATCGATGAGTCACTCGAAGGCCCAGAAAAAGTCTTGTGTTTGGCTTATAGTATTTCTGAAAGCAGTGGAATGAAAGACAGTTCCTCCATTCATGTCCTATAAAGTTCCCTGTAAACAAATTTACACCAATGCATAACAGACAACTCCTCCTGTTTTGTGACAGCAGTCACCACCAGGGCCTTCGCCATTCATAAAGAACCTAAGGTCTAAGCACTTATGAAATGTACGGCGTAATTGGGAAGAGAGAGAGAGAGAGAGAAAATGAATATCCTGGTGTAAAGAGAGGAAGACAGAAATGTGGTCATCAGGAATTATTGCTTTCCCAGCCACAGAAGAACCCAATCCAACTAAATGATAGCAATAAGCTAATAAATTATAAAACAGATGTTACGTGATACAGTATGTCAATGATTATTATGCAAAATAAGAGGATTCCTTGTTTAAAATAAATAAATAAATAAACTCAAGAAATACCAGAGTAAATGCAATTAACCACTTAACTTCAAATCTTCTCAGAGGCTTTCATTCACAGTGCTTCACAAATATATTTCCATGTAAAGCTTTATTCAGAGCTTAGGTAAGAAAATTTCTCTAGACCTTTATTTTATTTTTTAAATCCCATATGTCCAAAGCATAATGCTACTCTACAAGGGCAAAAGATAAACATTCAAATAGAGACAGAAGCAACCTTCTCTACAAGAGAGAGTTTGCATTCTGAATCTACCTCCTTCTAGTCAGGTGCCTCCCCTGCTCTTGTTCTTTTAAAAAAAATCATACATGGGCCGGGTGTAATGGTGCACCCATAATCCCAACTCAGGAGGCTGAGGCAGGAGGGTTGTAAATTCAAAGTCAGCCTCAGCAACTTAGTGAGGCCCTAAGCAACTTAGCAAGACCCTGTTACAAAATAAATTTTTTAAAAAAAAAAGGCTGGGGATGTGGCTCAGTGGTTACACATCCCTGGGTTCAATCCCTGGAATAAAAAAAAAAAAAAGCACAACATCATGAACTTGCCTCCAACTTATCACCCCTCTCAGCTTCCACCTCCAGCGTCATTAAAGGAAGTAGTTTGTAACCATCTATGTGAGTTGAATTGTGTGCCCCCAAAATTCATGTGACCCTGTTTGGAGATAAGGTCTTTAAAGAGGCAATCAAGTTGAAATGGCATTAGGTTGAGTCTGATTCCATATGACTCTTAACCTTATGGAAAGGAGAAACCTGGATACAGAGAGATAGAGGGAAGACAATGTAGAAAGGAAAGACAACCATCTAGAAGTCAATAAGACCTAGGGCAGCTCCTTCTCTTGTGGTCCTCAGAAGGCATCAACCCTGCCAACACCTCAATCCTGGACTTCCAGCTTCCAAAGCTGTGGAACTGACCTCCTATAAGTGAGTCAAGTGCTATTGTTTAAGCCACCCATTTGTGCTACCTTGTCACTGCAGCCTTAGCAAACGAATGTGCTATCTTTACAACTAGGTTTCACTCTACCTATTTATTCATCCAATTCCTTTTCCAAGACTATTCTAGACACTAAGAACACAGTGGTGAGCAACGACAGGTATCTGCCCTGCCATTATAGACCTCACAGTCTAGAGAGGGGAAAATAAGTAAAATCAGATCATCTCTAAACATGCAAAATTACAAAAAGAGAATAACTCTGAAAGAAACTAAAGAGACAATGGAAATGCTACATCACCCACATAACCTGGAGCCTGGCCTAGTTTCGGTATCAAGAAAGCTTCCTTGGGAAAGTGATACATGAGCTGAAACTTAAAGGTTTAGTAGGATTCATCAAGTGAAAGGAGGATGTGAAAACAGTGTTCCCACCAGGGGGAGCAGAATGCTCAAGAATAAAGCGAAGTTCAAATGGGTAAAAGGAGGCCACAAAGACTGGGGTGGTCAAGGCCAGATCGGTGCTCAAATAGGTGCTTGGACTAGTCCAGTTGACCTCATGCAAGTGAACAATTCCACTCCTAGGAATATACCCAAGAGAGCTGCAGACGGATGACCCACCAAAATCATGTATGCAATGTGTACAGCCACATTATTCATGATGGCCAAAAAGTAGAAAAATCCCCAGTGGCCATCAGTAGATGAATGGATAAACAAAAAGGGGTATATACATATAAAGGAATATTATTTGACCATGAAATTGAATAAAGTACTGATAATATGCTATAACGTGGAGGTTATAGAAATACTATGCTAAGTGAAGTCAATCACAAAAGACCACCTATTATGCTATTTTTTTTATATGAAATATCCACAATCGGCAAATCCACAAAACAGACAGTAGACCAATGTTGGCCAAGGGGTAGGGGAGAGGGTTGGAGAGTAACTACTGAAGGGCATAGTGTTTCTTTTAGAGATGATGAAAATATTTTGGATTTAGATAATGTTGATGGTTATACAACCTTGTGTATGTACTAAAAAAAAAAAAAAAAAAAACACTTGGTTGTACACTTCAAAAAGACTGAATTTTATGTTAAGATGAACTATATTTCAGTAAAAACATGTAAGAGAAGAACAATGAGATACACATCTGTTTCTGGCAGTGAATACACTAACACTCCCAGTAAAAACTAATGATCCCACTAAAGTATTCAAAACACCTGTTAAATATATTGATTAACTTGCAAGAAACCAACGAATATCCAGAGGCCTAAAAATAAATTCTCAAAGAAGTAAACTGAATAGTAAAGTTTGCTTTTACTTGGAAGTCATTTTTCTAGCCAAATTACTTACCTCTATTCTCATAGAACCACAGGGAATGAAGGATAGTTGACAAAGCCCATGGTCCAGGCAAGGCGGCTCATCTAATAGCAAACCCTTCCACATAGTGCTGGGATTCCCCCAAAAGCACCCCCAGAAGTAATTTGAACATAAGGGTTAACAATCAGATTGAACCGTAAGACATCGCTAATATTTGACTATTTTTGATTTATAATGAAAGCAATTCCATATGGTTCAATGTACAAAAATTAGTGTTCACCAATAGACCTATCTAACCCATTGGACACTGTGAGGAAAATTGTATCTTAAAACTTGATAATGAATGGGGGGGGGAAATAATTCCCTTGGGGAATAGATGTTCACTGGAACTATATACTTAGGGAAAATATTCTTGAAGAACATGAACAAATAAAGACATTCTCAAACATCTAACTGATGGACTGACAGTATCTCACTAAATTTTAAAGGATGGCCAGGTATAGTGGTGCATGCCTGTAATCCCAGTAACTCTGGAGGCTGAAACAGGAGGATCACAAGTTCAAGGGCATCCTTAGCAACTCAGGGAGACATTGTCTCTAAATAAAAAATAAAAAGAACTAGGAATATAGTGTAGCTGATTAGTAAAGCCCTGCTAGATTCAATTCTCAGTTTTAAAAAAAAATTATAAAGGCTGTTCATCCTACAGAAGGAAAATGATTACAGAGAAAAGAACTAAGATGAGAAAAATCAGTATTTACTAACCAAAACAAAACCAGTAGAACTGCATTATTGTTCATCAGAACAGACTTTTATACAAAAACAAAAACAAAACACAATATGGCCAGAACATATTACAAAGACTTGAACACTCCAGAAACAAATATCAATTCTAAATCCTTTCTAATAAAATATTTTTCAAAAATAAAAAAATTCAAAAAAGAAACAATGTTTTTCAAATACGTTAGCAAAAACTGGCAGCAAGAAAAATAGAAAAACTTCATATTATAATGACAGTTTAGTACATTTTTCTCAGTATTTCATAGATCTAGAAGACAAAAATCTAATTAGAAGATTTGAATAAACAATTAGGTAATTTAATGGAAACTAGTCAGACATATTTAGAACACTGCAACCAAACACTTCAAAACACAATCATTTCAATCACACAGAGAATGTTACATACTAGACCAGAAATCAGGTCTCAAAACATTTCCAAGAACTAGTGTCAAACAGAGCACCTCGGATCACAAAGTGACGAAGTTTAAAATCCATACCAAAAAGAGAGCCACAAACCCCTTAAATTTGAAATAGACATACCTCTAAATAATTCACAGATTGTAGAAGAAATCTTAATAGGATTTACAAAATACTTGGTAACGAACCATAATGAATCACCTCATTTTACAATTTTTGAGATGCAGCCAAATTGGTACTGAGAGGAAAGCAGATAGCCCTAAACTCACTAGCTGGGGTGGAGAGATGAAAATAAATGAGCCAAGTCCCAGATGACTTTCGTTTTGCCTCTCTAGATCCATTGGTTGCCCTTTTCTCCCTTTCTGTGTCCCTAAAAGACTGACCTGTAAGGGCTGCTTTCTCCCAGTTCCCTTCCAGCTGACTTCTGGTTGGGCTTACTCTGGGCGCAACACAACAGAGGTTTGGAAGAGACAGGGGATTCCATTCCCTGCTCCCTGCTCACTGAGCCAGGGTTCGGTAAGAGACTTCACCTAAGGTAATAGGTTTGCTGGGGCAGCCCCCTCCCAAGGCTGCCACTCTTGTCAGGGGTCTGCAGAGGATCTACCCTCCCTCCCAACATAGGTGTGACAATGGCTTCCTACTGTTGCTACTTCCAGGCAATTCATCTCTTTTAGGTCTCCTTAGCCCAGACATCTATGTAAATTCTCTTCTCACTAACCTCTCTTAAGTGAAATATGCTATTTCCTGCCAAAATCCTGGGTGACAGAGCACCCAGCTTAAGTTAGGAGGAACAACGAAAACCCAGAGAAAGTAGACATTACTAACTATGGATAAGTAAGAGTATAATATGAACAACTGTGTGACAATAAATTGGAAAACAGATGAAATGGGCAAACGTCAAGGGGGAAAAAGTAACACTATTTCCAATTAAAAAAAAAAAAAATCACTGCAGACATATGCTTGCCCTGAAGCTATCTCAGACTAGAGATGATCCAGGAATCAATATTAAATTGTAAGGAATTCTGTGAGCTGATTGTTAAACTGTTGGTAGCTTGACATTGGCTTGACAGAAATCAGGTCTCAAAACTCCAGAAGTCAGTGAGTACTACCATCATTATGGAATTCAAATAATTTGTTAAAAATCTACAAGAATCAAAACCTCAGACTTCGAGGGTTTAACCAGCAAGTTCTATCAAACATTCATGAAGCAAATAATTTCAGTCTCACACAAACTTGCAGGTAAACACAATCATTTAGCATAACTTTGATGTCCAATCTGTAAAATACATGTCAGAAAAATCCTGGATCAGTCACACTCATGACTACAGAAGCATATCTGTTAAGGGGAAAAAAAAAAAAAAAAAAGAATGAAAAATACTGCTAAGCAAAAAGTTAGAAAAGATAATTCAGTAATGTACATAAGATAAATCAGGAATAAAATGGGATTTCCCCAGAAAGGTATTGATTGCTTAACATTAGAGAACTTTTTAGCATAATTCTTCACCTTATTAAACCGGTATGATCACTATACGACCATCTCAATAGATAAAAAAAGAAATTTTGATGAACTCCAACAACAATCCTAGTGTTTTAAAAAAATAAAAAAGACAAAAAACTCACATATCAAGACTAGAAGGGAATTTTCTTAACTAACAAAGATTATTCCCCAATCAGCCACCTCCCCCAAATAAGACCAAACGGTAACACATTGAATGCATTTCTTACAGTCAGAAACAGCTCAAAGACATTCCATTACTTTCACGACTTCTACTCGACATTGTGGTGGGGTGGGGGCTTTAGCCTTTTAAGGCATGGAAAAGAAAATAACATGTATGAAATAACAAGGCTTGTTGCAAAATACAGCGTGGGAGAGGTAACTTGGCGCCGTTCTCAAGGGGGTAATTTAAAGCAGTATCTGTATTACAATAAGCCTGGGAGGCAGAGAGAGAAAATGTACAGGAAAAGATCCATGAAGCCAGGCAGTTTGACTCCGTGCTCTTACACGATGATTCCGCTGACAGGCAAGGCCACCACCAGCAGCCATCTGTTGGCATCCCCTGGATCTCCCCAGGTACCGTGGCATCTGAGAGCATGTAGACAGGACATCTCTTTCCATCAGTCTGCTCCTGTCACTGGTAGCCAGCACAGGGCCAGGCCCTTGCTCCTTCTCTCTCTGGACACTGAAGCCCCCACCCCATCCACCTTGCACCACTGGTGGTCTTCAATTTGAGTGTCCTCTGGTGCTGCTTGCTTGTCCTGTGATCCACAGGCTGTAGCAGGTCTGCTGTTGGTTACTGGTCACCAAAAAGAACAGTCCAGAAAAGAAGAGTAAGCAAACAGAACCTGTATAGTAACCTGACATGAGACATTTCATGTTTGTTTGAATCTAATAACAATATTTTTAAATTAGGGCTTATACTTGCAAGTCTTTATTTCCCTCAAGTTTATTTTTCTGCTAATGTATTTTTATATATTTTTAAAATATCAAGGTTTAAAACAAAATAAAAAATCTGGTCCTTCAACTGGGGTACTTTTTCAATTCTCAATGCCCAGGTCACACCCTACAGCGTAACTTTTACCCCAGAATCTCTGTGGTAGCGCATGATATCATTTTTTTTTTTTTTTTAAATCCAGGCTGTTCTAGTGTGCAGATAAGTTGGAGGCTTGCTCCTCAAATTTGCCAATAGACCAGGGCATTGGCATCCCCAGGACCCCACCTAGACCTCGAAATCATAATTTGCATTTCAGCAAGGAGACTTGTGTGCCTCATCAAGCCTAAAAAGGTCGAATTTAGGGAAACAGATTATAGATTTTGGTTTGCCTGTTGAGAACCCAAGACACATAGACTTTTTCTGGAGAGTCAGGTTGAGCTGAGCTATCACTAGCATTAATATTCCCACAGGGTCTCCCTGCTCCATCCACCCTTCCCTCTGCTGTCAGAGTAACTTTCCTGAACTCCAATCAGTCACTGTTCTGTGACAGCCTAAAAGGTGAAGTGCAACCCCCTGGTCATCCTCTCCCCAATCTGCAACATTTTGTCCCCTTTGTATCTGCCCAATCTCCTTGCAGGCCTCCAATACACACACACACACACACACATACACAAACACACACATACACACACCACACCATAGCACATATGTATCTATCACATCACATGCATACCACACACACTACACAACACACACATGCCATACTGTACACACGTACACACAAACCACACACCACACCGCTCAAGCATGACACACATATTGGGTACACCTTCATGCTTCTGCTAATTCCCCTCCCTTTGTCTGGAATTCTGCCACTCTCAGCTCAGGTGTTAACCTCACACTCTTGCCTACCTAAAGAACTCCTTTCCTATGCAAATCAAAACTACACTAAGATTTCATCCCGCTTCATTTAGAATGGCAATGATCAAGAATATGAACAACGAATGGCATTTGCAGGCAAATGGATGAAATTGGAGAATATCATGCTAAGTGAGATAAGCCAATCTTAAAAATCCAAAAGACGAATGATCTCACTGATAAGCGGATGATGACACATAATGGGGGGTGGGAGGGGGGCAAGAATGGAGGAAGGAGGGACTGTTAAAGGGAAAAGAGGGGTGGTGGGGGAGGGGGGGGAGGAAAAAATAACTGAATGAATCAAACATCATTACCCTATGTAAATGTATGATTATGCAAATGGTATGCTGTTACTCCATGTACAAACAGAAACAACATGTATCCCATTTGTTTACAATAAAAATAAATTTAAAAAAAAGAATATGAACAACAATAAATGTTAGTGAGGTTGTGAGGGAAAAGGTACAATTGTACATTGTTGATGGGACTGTAGACTAGTTAGTACAACCACCCTGGAAAGCAACATAGAGATGCCTCAAAAAAATAGGCATGAAACCACCAAGTGATCCTGTTCTTCCACTCTTTGTATTTTCCCAAAAGATTTAAAATCAGCATACTACAGAGACACAGTCATCTCATTGTTTATAGCAGCACAATTTACAATAGCTAAATTATGGAATCAACCCAGATGCCCATCAATAGATGAATGTATTAAGAAATTGTGCCACATATATACTATGGAGTTCTACTCGGTCATTAAAAAAAAAAAAAAAAAAAGAATGAAATTGTGGCATTTGCTAGTAAATGGGTGGAAATGGAGAATATCATGCTAAGTGAAATAAGCCAAACTCAGAAACTCAAAGTTCGAATGTTTTCTCTCACATGAGGAAGCTAGAGTAAAATAAAGGGAAGGGGGAAGGAAGAATAGGATGACATAAATAACCAATCAAATATAAATTAATAGATGAGCAAAAGGAACTCTAGCAGAGTAGAGGAAGGAGAATGGGAGAAGAGAGGGAGAATGGAAGGAAAAGGGAGGGAAGAGGTGGGAATCATGAACTAAAATCTATTTCCATGCATGTACGAATTTTTCAGGATGAACCCAACTACTAAACTACTATGAATAACTAAAATCTAAAAGAAAAAAAGAACCTCCTTTCCCTATGAACCCGCCTGAAAAAGTCAGGCATTTCCTCCTCCAAAGCCCCACAGCTCCTCCTATGACAGTTCAAATATAGCTGTGATTACAGAGCGGGAATTGTTGTTTATGTGTCTGTCTTGCTCATGTCTCCGTGCTCTTAAAGGCAGGGACCATGTTCTCTTTACCATCATCTACCTCTAGCATTCAACATCAAAAGAAATCCTGAATTTTTCAAGTCTGTCAGCCAGGGCTCTAACTAAATCCCATTCCCACCCACACCTTCATCCCTGGCTCAAAATGAAGATATACGTGGGCATCTTTTTCTCAAAGATGCATAATCAATTCAATATATGCAGGAAACACTTAATAAATGCTGCCTGAGGATGCAAAGGTGAAGACCCAGACACCTTAAGTGCATCTCCACAGCACTTGACATTCTATCCTCCATTCCCGTCCAGGAAGTGCTCCCAAACGGTCACCATCCAAAGGAATTCTGGGTAATGTACTCTATGTTTTCAGCAAAACTTTCACGAGTAAAGAATTAGACTGAAATATTTATAAACCCGACCCCTGGAGTGAATTCTAAACCATCATTTCTCACTATTAACAGTGATTAGGTTCTCTGGAAATTCAGGGTTCCATTGCTGGCAGCTTCAGATCACATTTTCATCACTGGGGGAGTTGGAAGAAGTAGTCTGCACTAGGCTAAAGATATTCCCGCCTAGGCTTTATATGGTAGGAGTTTTTCTTCTTTTTTTAAATTTTAAATATTGTTGAAGTTCATGAAAGGTTCTTTTTTATGTACAGAGATGATGACCTCAGTTCATTAAGGTGGAAAATTACACTAAAACCTTTTCTAATGTTAAGTCATTCTTAAGTTTCTGGGAAAAAATTTCATTTTGCTCCTGTTGTATTTGATACACATTATTGGATTTGCTTTTCTAATGTTTTCTTCTATAGTAATGGCTGGGATTATTCTGGAATGTTCTTATTCAGACTTGATCAAAGTGGACATCAAACTCATTGAATGATAAACTCATCGAATGATTCTCTGCTTACCTGAAAAAGTTTCTGTCAGGCAGGAATTATTTCATGAATAGTTGGCAGAGCTTGCTGGTTAAACCCAGAACCTGTGACCACGTACATTGAATGACTTAAATTTTTCTCTGCTCTGCACATGCTTATTAGTGACCATGAAAGCACAATAGTATTGATTTGAGGATTACTAAGCATATTCACAAATGTAAAATCTGTGAACGGTGAGGACTGACCACATCTAACAAGTGAATCAGAAGAGATTCAAACCACATTATTTAAGGTCCTGGGGGCTCCCGATATGCCAGGCAGGAGCACTCTGATTGCGGGGTGCTGAGTCATGGGGAGAACCCAAAAGAAGAACTGAGCAACCAGGATGGCACAGGAACAGCTATTTCCCAGCCCATTAGGGGATGAATTACAACATCTTATTAATCAATTTGACCATACTCATGCTTTCTGATGCCAAAGTAACACTAGGCTGAGAAATCCCAGATTTCTCCCATTACTCGTTATTTTGCAAATCTGTTTGACTCACATTGGAAATTTTTATTACCCTTCCTTCAAGATAGAAAAGTTAATCATAACTTAAGAAGGAGGGAGTTCCCTGACACTTAAACAATTTTAATACCAATCTATTACCTACTAGCAAACTGATTATGTCTTAAATAATATCACCTCCAGCCTTCAGAGACAAGAGCAGAGCCTGCTCTGCAAGAAACCTTGGTGTTCTCCAAGTTTGCAAAATGCCTATTCACGATGGCGTCACACCAGCACAGAGGAAGTGGCAGGGAGCAACCTGTCAGCATGCCTCTGTCCTCTGATGAGGGAGATGGGAGGAGTCACAGGCTGGCACTGGCTCAAGGCTTTTCATGACACAGCTCGGTCGGAAGCAGTGCTTCACAAAACTTATCATGCCCATGAATCACCTGGGAATACTGGTTCAGTAGCTTCGGAGTGGGGCCTGAGACTGCATTTCTAACAAGCTCCCAGGGGTGCAGCTGTTGCTGGTCGAGGGAGCACACTACAAATATCAAGGGTCTCAACTGAAGTGATGGTTCTCAGTCACTCTTGGGCGTGGATCAGAATCCACCCAGAGGTTCAGATTCAGTAGCCCTGAATTAAGGCCTTAAAATCTTTCTTTTTACCAGGTTCACTAGTGACGATAATAAAGCTAGTCTGGGCATCACACTTTGGGAGTTACTGGTCTAGACTAGCAAATCAGACCCTTAGAATCTGCTCCAGCATATCTTCAGCCCGTAATAATGCTGTCTTTCATCATGTTGGCAAAGAACTTCGACTCCCAAAAAGACAGAACTCTAATGACGAAACTCTCAAGGGTAGGGGTCAAATCTTATATTCCTTTGATACATTATGAGTATGGTTACAGCAATTAATACAGTCTGAATTGATGGCAATTAAATAATAAATTTTACTATCTGATGGAACCTTTCAACCTCCTAAGTGCTTTCTGTCTCAACTGGCACAAAGCTAATTACCAGCTGCCAAATCTTACTATCCATTTGTTTTTACCTATTTCAAACACCCTCTCTCTTCTGTCTTTTCCTTTTTGTGAGGGAAAAGCCTTGGAAAGAAAGCATCCGGGAGCAGGGGCGGCAGGGAGCTATGGTTCCTTCGCTTTCTATTCCTTATGCCTAAAACCGGACCTGTCAAAACATAAATGCTCTGTAAATATTTGAAGAAGCAAAAGGAAGCAAAGAGGGGAGAGAGGGAGGGAGGGAACTTCTACACTTAGTTCAATGTGTAGCTTGCTCTTTGCATGTCTTCAAAATGACTACACTACCTTGCTAAGGGCAGAATTTTGTTTACTTTTAGTTGGGTCCTTATTCCAAGCAAAGTCCTTCTAAGAGTAAAAATTCAAATGATTTCTTGAAAACAACAATGATCAAAAATTTTGAAAGTCAGTATTACAATATTATTGCTTACACAAACCATTTGGTAACTAGGTCACTGGGGAGTGCATAACTGTTGTCTGCTCATCAGGAAACCAAGAACACTGTCTTTCTTCTAACCACACTGATTTATTAGCAGATTACTGTCTCCTGTACAAAACAGCAACTACCAGCCCCTTGCAGTCTTTTACCCAGCTGCATAGCTTGTCCTCAGCAAGCCAACTGTCCCCTCACCCAACAACTTGGTGAGGTATGGCTGCCTGTCCTGGCAAGAGTCAGGGGGAGATCAGAGGAGAATTAGATGCAATTTAGGTCTGCGATAGTTCACAGTTTACCTGAAGAACAAAGAAGGTAAATCAGTGACTTTATGTGATAATAGAGGTATGCACAAAGGCTGTGGAACAGAGGAAGTAATGTCAGAATCGCCCTTTGGTAAAGTCAGGAAAGACTTTTAGAAAGGGTGATGTTCATGCTGGCTCTAAAAGGAAATATAATAGTGAACAGGAAAGAAGGACCCAGAACATTCTGGGTGGAGAACAGCATGTGCAGATGTATCCCAAAAAAGCACTCTTACAGAAAAACAAATGTTGTCCAACCAGTGAGGGGAAGGGGGTTAGCTGGCGTGCCAGCTGCAGCACCTGTCTCCTCCATCCACCTGGTGCGAACAGCTATTTATAGCAGCAGTTGTAGGTACTGTTTAACCCAGGACTCTAGGACAACAGTCACGATTCCTCACTAGACTGAGCCCAAAGGGCAAAATGAGCACTGGTTACTCCACAACTCCAAGCCTGTGAAGAAGGGCCTGGTATCAATTTCCAACTTCCCTTCACAAAGGAACTGATAAAGGTCCTTAGCCACTGGAACTCCTCTGCTCCCAGTTTGGGGTCTTCTTTTGTTCAAATCTCCTGATTCACTTTCCTCAGTCTCATGCTGTTTTCATCCCATTTCAATCTGCCATGTTTTCTTGGACCAGAACCTGTACTCGGAGGGTCCGTCTCAGCACGTGTTCAAAGGGCATTTCATTTTCCTTACAGACACCATGCCAATGTTTCTCCATCAAGAACTTTCCTGCTCATTCTGAGTTGTTGGCCCACAAATGGCTTCTCTCCTTGGTGACAAAGTCATGAAGTTTTCTCTTCCCCTCTCTCATTTTGACTATTTCATTTGCAGAGCAGCTGTGTATGTGTGTTATTAGAGACAAGCAGTTTCCTATTGTGGGACAGGGGACACAGATTCTGTTTCTTGGGGTAGAAAGAGTACTTTCCTGAGCGGATTTGATCTGAAAATGGTTCTTTCATTAAGGTGGAGTCTCCCACTGGGAAAGAAAATGTAGACTCACTCATTCAATGATATTTATGGTGCCATGTGCTGAAAAATGATGATTTGAAAAGCAGGCAGAAATCTCTGCCTAACTGGACTCCAGTACGCCCCGTGTGTAATTTTAGAGGGATTTAATCTCCAACCTCTAAACCATTCTGAGATGATCATCATGTAGGCTACACAGAGATGCAAAGAAACATGAGAACAGGATATAATCAAGGAGCTGTGGAAAATCATATCTGCTGTTTATATACTTCTTACACCTAACACAAGTGCCTGATATTTATTGTTTTATTAAATAAACATTTATGGAGCACCTACTATTTACCAGGCATCTGTATTCCAGAACAGTTCTTCTCAAACTTTAACATACATATGAATCACTTGGGGATCTTGATAAAAATGCAAATTCTGTGTCATTTGATGCGGGTGGTGCTTAGATTCTACCTTTCTAACGGGCTCTCAAGTGATGCCAATGTTACGGGTCCATGGAACCACTTATATCCTGGTGAAAGGTAGGCAAATCCACAGTTAGGAAACAGTGAGTTAATATATAGAAAACATGGGGTAGCAGGAGGACAGAAGGGTAGCCAGAGTAAGAACTAAGCATGGGGAGAGTGTGATCACATTGGTCTTTTGAAAATATGATTGTGAGTCCAGTATGACCGGTAGTCTAGGAGATAGCAAAGGAGAGACTGAAGACTTAAGTTAATAATCACCCAGTAAGTTAGCATTTACTAGGTACCTACAACATAATAAACACTCTAATGCACTTTATAGGGACATCTCATTGAATCCTCTCAATAATCTATGAGGTAGTTTCCTGTGGCAAGTAGAACAGTGTCACCTAAAGAAGTCCATGTCCTCATCCCTGGAACCTGTGAATATAGCAAAGGACAACTACAGTTGCAGATAAAATTAAATTTGCTTATCATCTGACCTTAAACTAGAGGGAATATCTTGGATGATCTAAATAGGTCCAATATAATCATGAGACTCCTTAAAGTGGAAGTAGAAAACAAAAGAAGAGTCCACGTCAGAGTGACATCCTATGAGAAAGACACAACCAGCCACGACTTGCTTTAAAGACAGAAGCAAGCCACAAGCCAAGGATGGCAGGAATGGAGAAAACAGAGACATGCAGTTTCCTGTGAGCCTCCAGAAGAAAGGCCCGGCATCTTAGTTTTAGCCCACCGACACCTCTTGCACACTTACGTCCTCCAGAACCATGAAACAACACATTTTTTATTGTTTTAAGTCATCAAGATGGTGGTTATTTGTTATAGTAGCCATAGGAAACCAATACAGTATCCTTTAGAGATAAGGACATGGTTGCACAAAGAAGCTCATTGTCTTCGTAGTAAGTGGCCAATTTGCTGTCAACTCTGGGAATATAGATAACACTATTAAACAATGTCAATCATTAGTTAACGATGGAATTAACATTATACGGTTAAATTCTGGATTTAAGAAGTAGGATTGGCTTTCGGGGCTGCAAGTCGACCCAGCATGAGGGTTTCCACTCAAACTTTGAGTCCACTTGCTTCAGCTTCCCCAAGTAGCTGCGGTGTGGCTCCAAGTGGCATCTTGTGGACAGTTATATGCCAAAGAAATGAATCCTGGGGTCCTAAACAGCAAGCCTCTCTAGCCATGGGCACAGGCCCTAGCTAGAAAACCATAAGTAGAAATAATAGAGTCTGAGTTGTTTGGATGTGCTTCATATTTCTATTACTGGATGCACATTTTTATCTGGATGACATGATTGGGTCCAGATTGGAGAACTTTTAAATAAAGGTACAAAGAATCACCTTGGGTACGAAGCAACATGCAAGAAATTTTAAGCAAAGGAGTGAGGTTGGGCATGGTGGTATGTGCCTGTGATCCCATCTACACTAGCCTGAGGCAGGATCATCACCTGAGAGCAGGAGTTAATGGCCAGCCTAAGAAACAATGAGAACTCTTCAAAATTAATTCATGATTGGAGAAGTGCAGGTGTGTGTTACATCCTGAGAACTTGAAAGGCTTGTGGCAGCTGCAGGCATATCATTTAACCTTAAAAAGGCCGCTGAAGGGATGATCTTGGGATAGAAGATTGAACATGTCATCACTTTAAGTTTCTGCAAAGATCTGAGTATAGTTTTGGAGGTTGGGCATTGACCCTATGAAGTGTGTTTCAAGTAGAATGGGTTAAGGGAATAAAGATGATTAATACAAATCACTAAGGAAAAAAGAAAAAGAAGTAGGATGGACAGGACTTGGTGACTATTTAATATGCAAAGATTCAGGAGATAAATCTAGAATAAGACCAACGTTTCCCGTTTAAGCCACTGTTGAAGAAGCTATGCCATTGATTGATAGACAAATATAAATTAAATGTGCAATAAACAACTACAGGAGAGACTGAAAACATTTATGTGTAATTTGCATACTTGAATCCAGGTTAGGTCAATAGTCAAACTAAACTATGATAGTCTCTCCAAAGAAACAACACCCTCAACATCCTCAATGTGACCTTCTCTATGTCTCCTCGTTGGAGTTCAAGGGATGCAGAATTGGGATGGGAAGAGAGAAAATGGGCACATGAGAAAGCTTGTCAAACAGGGTCAGCCTTTATCTCTTGAAAGATGACTTCTCAGTGGTGTGAGAATTATGGGATCGGCACTTATCTTCAACATTATGAACTTCTCTCAAAATCAGCTTATAAAACAGCTGCCTGTCGAACATTCCTAATCCCCTCTTCTTCAACCCACAATACAACATGAAGGCTTGAGGAACCTCCTTTGGGAGACATCATTTAAGTTCAAAGGAAAATATCCTATTGAAAAGTAAGGCAAAAATTCCTGCCAGAGGGAAGCGATGTCACAAGCAGAAACTCATAGGCTTTGGAGTGACAATGATCCGATTCTGCTGGATAGTATCTGTGTGATCTTAGGCAAACTATTTAACTTCTCTGAGCCTTTTTTCCTCATCTGAATAATGAAAATATAATTCCTATCTCAAGGGGTTATTATAAGAATTAAATGAGACACATATCTAAAGTGCCTAGCACATGAAAGGCACTTAATTAATATTTCCTTCAACTTTTTTTTTTTGGGGGGGGGAGGATACCAGGGAACTCAGGGGCACTCAGCCACTAAGCCACATCCCCAGCCCTATTTTGTATTTTATTTAGAGACGGGGTCTCACTGAGTTGCTTATTGCCTGACTTTTGCTGAGGCTGATTTTGAACTCATGTGATTCTCCTGCCTTAGCCTCCCAAGCTACTGGGATTACAGGTGTTTGCTACCCGTGCCCAGCTCCCTTAACTTTTATTTCTTTTTTTTTTCTTTCTTTCTTTTTTTTCTTTTTTGTAGTTGTAGATGGACAGCATGCCTTTATTTTGTTTTTATAATTTTTTTTAATGTGGTGCCAGAGAATGAACCCAGTGACTTACACTGAGCTACAGCCCCAGCCTCTCCCTTAACTTTTAAGACAGAAAAATCTAAGATTAAAAAAAGGAAAGGAAAATGATTTGCCTATAATATATCATTACCTATTGTGGGAAGTCACTTTTGCATGGTACACTTTACCACCTCTAAGATGTGACTCAGTCTTGGCAGCTACTTGCCAGGTAAATGGGAGATCTCTGATATCTACCACATAGCTCAGCTAGTTTGCTACTCAGGTTCAAATTCGGGGCTCTCAAGCTCAGCAGAGCCTGTGTGAATGATGGTTTTACTTACACAAGGAAAGATGGAACCAAATTTCCACTGCTCCTTGAAGGTCACTCAACCCAGTCAGCTCATCAATGACAATAACCCAAGAGGTCCAGTCTCGAAACATAGTTGTACTACAATAAAGTTCAGCTAGAAACATAAAATGGAGAAATCAAATATTTCCCTCTATTTCTAGATCCTCTTTCCTCCATAGCTACTCACAAGCTATGCTCTTCTCTCAGAAAGTCACGTTTTAGCCCTTCCTTTATTCAAGTTTCAGCTGCCCAAGAAGCCCTCCCAGCGTCTTCATTTGGTATCATCATTTGCTCCTTTCCCTTTATCCTGCTTAACTTTATTAAACATATTACTATCCAAAATTATAGCATAGGTTTATGTTTATTTAAGAGTTGTCTGTATTTTCTAGTCTCATGCAAACTCCAGGAAGAGAAGGTCTTTATTTGTTATAATTGTTATGGTCACAATTCGCTGCTGTCTACCTCACACTTAAAACCGGTCTGGGTACATGGCAGATGCTCAATAAATTTGGTTAACTAAATGTTAAAGGATCAGTTTTTCTAGGACAATAATACATACTATTTATATTACCTATTGAATCAGATCCCCCCAGATTCTAAGAGTTAAGCACTATCATTATCATCCCCATTTTGAGGAAACTAAGGTTTCATAAGCTTGAGGAGCTTACCCAGGACACACAGGTTGCAAATGATGGTATTACGAGTCAGCTTACACCTGTGTCATATTTGCTATACCACACCCTTCCCTGGAGAGCTGAGTAGACAAGCGATCAGACCAAAGGGGCTTTAAGGTCACCTGCAATTTGTGGTGCCATTAAGTGACATGAAAGCTCTCTATAATCACACAAGTTTAAAAGTAAAGCGTTTTAACTATTAGGAAGTAAGTTTTCCAGCCTATTGCTGGAGACTCAGAAAGAAGGGGCTATATAACGCATGTAGAGGGGCAAAGAACAAACATGTTAGAGCCCACATAAACTGACCCTGTAAGGGAACAGGAGAAACACCTTCTCCTCCACACCCGCTCCCCTGTTCCTGTCCAAAAGACACACAGAAGATTACTATCTGTTCATACTGAGAGAGAGAGGGTGAAAGCAGGAAATCATTTACAGGCACAAAGGCCTGTAGTCATGTAAGGAGGGCACTCTCCAGTTCTGGGGAAGGTTTGTTAGAATTAAAGTAGGGATTCAGAGGGTAAGGGCAGAATATAAGTTTAGAGCTAGACATGTGCACAGTCGATTCCCCTTTTCAGAGCACTATGGGCATAACACCTGTTAGATAATTATTGGTTCATCTGATTTTACTTGCCTCATTCTGAAATATTTCCCAAGAGTGATTGTGCTTTGCTTTTGTCTGTTTCACCAGCACCTATCATGGTATTTAGTGTATTTCAGATTTCAACAAATATTGGAGAGAACTTTTCAGGGTTGTTGTAAGGAGAGTGCAAAGTCCTCATCACAGGGTCTGATAATAGAACGCTTTCAATGAATGCTACGTATAACCTTTAGAAAATATTCTCATTCAATCTTCTGGATTTAACCTCCTGAACCCAGAATTGAGAACAGGCAGTTAGTGTAGAATAGGGAATCTGGTCAAATCAAGAAAATGGAAGCCATCTGTGTTTTGAAAGTTGGAGACTGCCCCTGGGAGAATGGAATGTCAAAGACTTCCAGAGCCCATTGATATCAAATTTACCTGCCCTTATCATCCTTTTTAAAAGACTGTAGTCAAGAAGTTGTTAATTAATGCCCCCTGGGCCTCTACCTGCCTACATCACTCCATTTGGCCCTCCCCGCCTGCCCATCTGCTTCTCCTCTTTTTGCCATCTCACCTGCATCTCCTGGGCCTAGTCAGGTAGGCAGGAAGGAAAGAGATAAGGGGGAAGGAACAGGAGAACAAAGAAATCGCTAAATCTATAAAAAGGGCAAGATTTGCTCACCCCAGAAATTCTGGCTTTGGGTTCCCTTCTTCCACCCGGGAGAAGTCTGTTCTACTTTTTTAAATAAAGTTTCTTACTTTCTACTCTACACTTGCCTAGGTGTGCTTCTCTGGTATTATACTTCAACATCTGAGGAAGCAGGACTCGTCAAGGTAACTGGCAGTATCACTTCCACTGAGCTTTGTTGACGCTCTAGTAAATCACTGACTGTTTTCCAAGTTGAAATAAATTTAAATTTAAAAATCAATACAGAAACTATGCAACATTTAGTACACTTTAGCACGTCAAAAAGAATATCAACAAATTAAAACAAATGACAAACTAGAGAAAGCATTGCAATAAAATAAATTTTAATATTTAAAGAGATCAATAATTGTTATGACAATTGTTTAGACCTTGTAAAAAAGGTCAATAATATTAACACAATTCACTGAAGAAGAAATTTAAATGACTACGAAACCAGAAATTGAAAATAAAGCTTTCATGCTTGTCTGTTATTGAAGAAATACTTAACAAAGCAATAGACAATTTTTTGCATATCACATTATAAGAATGAGACAGAAAAAGAGGAGAGAAGAAAAGGGAGACGGAAGAAAGGAAAGCTGGTGAGGAGAGAGGGAAGGAGAGAGAAAAAACATGAGCGTGGAAATCAGACACTTTCACCCGGGATTTTATATACAGTCTGGTCAATGGTAACATAAAATGAAATAAATTTTCTAAAAATCAATTTGGCAATACTAGGAAGAGCATTTTTAAAAAATTTATGTCCTTTGATCACTAGCTTCAGTTCTAGAATCTATCCTAAGGAAACCATCCAATTACATAGGATTTATATTTCACGATGTTCATTTCAATGTAATTCAAAACGAAAAAAATGGAAAATGCACAAATGTTCAAGTATTACACTGTAAGAAATGCAATCACTAAACATTTTTTTAAATATATACAATATCTTAAGAAGATATTTCATCCAGTGCTTGGGAAAAATAGTTTACAAAAATACATTTAAAATTTGGCATATTTTTATGATTTGGAACATTTGTGATTCCAGCTATTTATGATATCTGTGTGTGGGTGTGTGTGGGGGTGTGTGTGTGTTCACTCTATTTCATTATTTCTAAAGTATGCATTTCTCATATTTTTAAATTAGGTCTCTTCTAAGATCAACAATATCTTCAATTCAATGAAATAGGGTCCACTTATGATACCGTTATCTCTAAACCACTTGGTGGTATTATAAGTAGGCTTTATCTTCTTTTTTTATAGTTTTTGTTTTTATAAATCCACAAAGATTTTATTGTTATTAAAACATTTAGAAAATAAATAAATGTAAATAAGTAACTGCCCAATTGATCAACCTATAAGAATGCTAGGGTGTAAAAACAAAAAAATCAAATAGTCAAAAAAAAAGAGGAAAGAGACCTGTAGTAGTAGTAGTAGTAGTAGTAGTAGTAGTAGTAGTAGTAGTAGCAGCTGTTGAAAGCATTGGTTGTTTTGCTAGAAAATGGGGGAGTTTATGGGTTGGACAGTATTCTCCCAAAGATGTAGGAACTCTAATACCAGTATTTATGAATGTGACCTTATTTGGAAATAGGGGTTTTGCAGATTATCAAGTTAGTATAAAGTTACTAGGGTAGGCTCCAATCCAATGTGACTGTGTTCTTATGAAAGGGAGAAATTTAGACAGATAAAGACACACTGGGAGAATGCCTTCTGAAGATGAAGGCAGAGATTAGGTGATGTATCTGCAGGCTAAGGAATGCCAAATGGCCAGAAACCATCAGAAACTAGGAGACGGGCATGGAACAGATTCTTCCTCACAGCCTCAAGAAGGAATCAAACCTATCAATATTTTATCATAGGATTTCTAGTCTCCAGAACTGTGAGACACTAAAATTCTGCTGTCTGAGCCACCCAGTTTTTGGTATTTTGTTACAGCAGCTGTAGGAAACTAATACAAGAGGCAAGGCCAGAAGGGGAAGAGGAAGGGAGAGGGAAAAGATAGCAACTCTTGTCAGCATAGTGAATTGAGAGTGTCTGAAAGGGGAAAAGAGGAAATATCCTCTTAAAGTTAATATGTTAGTTAATATCTCTTGCTGATATAGGCATGTCATTCCTGAGGAGGGAATGGATGGGTATAGGCTCCATGGAAGACACTGTGTTTCTCTATGCATTAGAGATGTACTTGAATGGCAAGGTATGGGGTAAGATAAGTGATTTGAGTGAAGGAAGGATGCTAAGCATTTGCAGAGGGCAAGAAAAGATCTGAAATAAGGCACGAATCAAAAGAGTATTGTTCTCTTCGCAGCTCCACACAGAGATGTCCTGTGCGGCTATGGAATCATGGGTAAAGGGTCCTGGGATTTTAGCTCATGCTCCCTTGTGAGGCCAGGATCTCAAAGTCAGCAAACAGTGTAAGACCAATGAGTTTTATGATTCTTCAGGATTTCAGCATTTAAATCTTAGCCATAGCCCTTTTCTTATGGATGTGGTTTTAAAGGGGCTTCACAGACCATCTTCAGCAATATCATTTGGGGTATTTATTTGAAATTTTCATTTTTGTCCCCACCTGCCCCTCCGAATCTTGAGATTCAGGATTCCTAGGAGCTGAGTCAGGAACCCAATTTTTTTTTCCACGGGTGACTCTTTATGAACAACTGTAGGACCCAACTGCCACCTCCTGCTCCCTCTTATCTGAGTCAAAAGTTTGTACGTTTGATCAATTGGTTGGTTTTATGGGGAATACATGCCTGCAGAGTCTACCTTGTTTCATTTGTGCTAATAAAGGATCTAGAGACACCTGGAACAAAAGCATTATAATTGAGACCAAGGGTCAAATTGTAGAAGTTATGAATTCATATGGTTGTTGATTATGGGATGTGCAGTGTTCTGATGACAGATGGGCTCCAAATGGGAAGAAAACTAGAACAGGTATTAGAATAGAAAGAAAAGTCTCAGCTATGCAATAACTGAGGAAATTAACCACTTTCAGAGAAAAAAATACATAAACATGGTCCTTATATCAAGATAGAGTTCAAAATAAAGATCTAATTATTATGATTTTTTATACAGCAAATAACATAGGATCTAAACCCAAAGTCACAACTTCAAAAACCTCAATGAGAAATGGGCAGAAAATTCACAGCTTTGTTATGAACCAAAAAAAGGTTCAGCTTTCAAATCAAGATATTTTAGGAAAAAAAAATCAAAAGTAAATCAAAAGAAACAACACAAAAACAAAAAAGAAAAGCAGAAAGCAATGGATAAAAAGAAAAAAACAGAACTAATGTATTTAGCTAAGAACAAAATCTTGGACAAACAACAATGAAATGGTTAGTTTCTCGGCCTAACACAAGTTTTTAACGGGGAGCACAAAACTATACAAGTGCTAAAATATAAGGGGAATTTTTTAAATATTATGAGATATCTGGATGGAGTAGATTACACTAATATAAATTATCAAATTTGTATTACATATAAGTTAAATATTAATGTAAATTATCAAAACTGCCTGGAAAAAAAAAGACGGGAAAAAAAATAAACAAGAAAACTAAATACCACTAAGAAACAGAAAGTTATGAAAGGGAACTTCAACTTCTGCCAAACCTACAGGGAACAAAGATTTCCACTGCTTTGAAATAGTTCCAAAACATTAAGGAAAAAAATGAGAATATCCAAATGGCATTTACAAAGCGCAGCATAACCAAAACCTGACCACAGCAACACAGAAAACTACAGACCATTATTTTATAAATGCTATCTGAATATCCAAAAAATGGTAGAAATAGAACCCAGCCGTGCATTGAAAGACAAGTGCCACATGATCAAGAGGAAGCCACTGAAGAAGTTTAAATTTAAAATTCAACATATTGAAAGATCACAGGAACAAAACATATAATTCTTGCCATCGAGGTTAAAACAGAATTTGTAAAAATTCTAATACCTATGCAATATGCTTTTTTGTAGAGACAATAAAGCAGGACTAGAGGGATATTTTTGGTGCTGAGAACAGAGGGATATTTTTAATTCTAAAAACGTGGGTATGGGTGTACCTGTATCTGTGTGTATATGTTAAACAAAAAATGCAATTTCATTCTTCATGTTGAAGCAGTAAAGTATCTCTTTAAAGTTAGAAATGGACTTTGTAATGTATCTATATCATAACTATGACATGAGATTACTTTTTAAAGGTGTGTCATAATTAGAAAAGAGAAATAAAAGATATAGAAATTATAAATATATTCTTAACCATCTTGAACATATTGAATATATATGTTATATTGTGTGCATGTATGAATATCTAACAACAAATCCCATCATGTGTAACTATAATGCACAGATTAAAAATGTGGAAAGAAAAAAAAAGAAAAGGTAAAAAAGATCAATAGATAAAGCAATCTGAATAAGGGAAAGCTGCAGTAAGATAGCGCAGACCTCACTGCCTGGGAACTGCACTGCTCGTTCATTGCCAAGTTCACTTCCGCACTAGCCAGGACATATGTTTTCCAACTCCTTGGTCCTGGAATATTTAAATATTCCCCACCCTCTTTAACTTCACTTCCTCGAATGATATTGTTTTTTATTTTTTTACTGACAGTGTAGAGGACCACAGAAGAGTACTAGATCCTTCTTCTTTACCTTGCCCTTTCCCTTGCATTAGAATGGATTGAACCACTTCTTCTCCCAGGCCAACCATTCCATTGCATTCTGGATTCCATTCCCTCTCTTTATTCAAGGACTTTCCTCTGTGCTCTGTATTGCATCATCATATAAACTCAATACTGAACACAGAATATTTCACATCTCCTCCATCTACCTCCCCATTTTCAGCTCCCTTTATTCCTAACTTTTTTAAGTTCTTGGTGGTTGCTGCTTCTCCACCCTCACCTCCCACTCCCTTCTCAGTCCATTCTTATTTTACTTCCATCTCCATCATTCTATAAACACGGGTCTCTACAACTTCATCTTGCAAAATCCAGTGGTCACTTCTCTGTCTTTTCTTCTAACACTGAGGACTTTCAAAACAGTTGACCACTTCTTTAAAATACTCTCCACCCCCAACTTCCGCAACGCCACAGTCTCCTGTTTCTCTTCAGTCTCTTCATCACATGTTTCCAGGTTCCACCTCCTCTGGACTCTAAATATTAGAGTGCCATAGGACTCTGCTCTTGGTTCTTTTCTTTTTTAATTTTTAAAAACATTATTGAAGCTGGGTGCAGTGCCACACACTTATAATCCCAGCAACTCTGGAGGCTGAAGCAGGAGGATTGCAAGTTGGGGCCTGCCTCAGCAACTTAGTAAGACTCTGTCTCAAAATAAAAAATAAAAAAGATGGGGAGCCAGGCATGGTGGCACATGGCTGTAATCCCAGCAGCTCAGGAGACTGAGGCAGGAAGATCTTGAATTCAAAGCCAGCCTCAGCAACTTAATGAGTGAGACCTTGTCTCTAAACAAATTCAGTGAGATCTTGTCTCTAAACAAAATATAAAAAAGCACTGTGGATGTGGCTCATCATTTTTCAGTACCTAGGTTCAATACCTAGTACTGAATAAACAAACAGAAAGGATGGGGATAAGGCTCAATGGTAAAGTACCTCTGGATTCAACCCACAGAATCCCCTTCAAAAAGAAATTATTGAGATCTAATATACATACCACAAAACTCACACTTTTTTTAATTTTAATTTATTTTTATTGTAAACAAATGGGATACATGTTCTTTCTGTTTGTACATGGAGTAACAGCATACCATTTGTGGAATCATACATTTACATAGGGTAATGATGTTTGATTCATTCTGTTATTTTTCCCTTCCCCCCACCCCTCCCACCCCTCTTTTCCCTCTATACAGTCCCTCCTTCCACCATTCTTGCCCCCCTCCCATCCCCCATTATGTGTCATCATCCACTTACCAGTGAGATCATTTGTTCTTTGGTTTTTTGAGATTGGCTTATCTCACTTAGCATGATATTCTCCAATTTCATCCATTTGCCTACAAATGCCATAATTTTATTATTCTTTATAGCTGAGTAATATTCCAGTGTGTGTGTGTGTGTGTGTGTGTGTGTGTGTGTGTAAATATATATATATATATATATATATATATATATATCACAGTTTCTTTATCCATTCATCAATTGAAGGACATCTAGGTTGGTTCCACAGTCTGGCTATTGTGAATTGAGCAGCTATGAACATTGATGTGGCTGTATCTCTGTAGTATGCTGATTTTAAGTCCTTTGGGTATAGGCCAAGGAGTGGGATAGCTGGGTCAAATGGTGGGTCCATTCCAAGTCTTCTAAGGAATCTCCACACTGCTTTCCAGAATGGTTACACTAATTTGCACCCCCACCAGCAATGTATGAGTGTACCTTTTTTCCCCACATCCTCTCCAACACCTATTGTTGCTTGTATTCTTGATAATCGCCATTCTAATTGGGGTGAGATGGAATCTTAGTGTAGTTTTGATTTGCATTCTCTTATTACTAAAGATGTTGAACATTTTTTCATATATCTGTTGATTGCTTGTACATCTTCTTCTGTGAAGTGTCTGTTCATTTCCTTAGCCCATTTGTTGATTGGGTTATTTCTATTCTTGGTGTAGAGTTTTTTGAGTTCTTTATATATTCTGGAAATTAGTGCTCTATCTGAAGTGTGAGTAGCAAAGATATTCTCCCACTCTGTAGGCTCTCTCTTCACATTGCTGATAGTTTCCTTTGCTGAGAGAAAGAAAGCTATTTAGTTTGACTCTGTCCCAGTTATCGATTCTTGCTTTTATTTCTTGTACTATGGGAGTCCTGTTAAGGAAGTCTGATCCAAAGCCAACAAGTTGAAGGTTTGAACCTACTTTTTCTTCTACAAGATGCAGGGTCTCTGGTCTGATTTCAAGGTCCTTGATCCATTGTGAAAAACTCACACATTTTAAGTGTATTATTCAATGATTGTTGGTAATTTATGGAGCTGTACAACCATCACCACAGGCCAGTTTTAGAACATTTCCCTCACCCCAATAAGATCCCTCCTACTCATTTTCAGCTAATTCCAGTCCCAGGCCACTGCTAAGAAGTTTTCTGTCTATTTAGATTCACTCTCCTTTTTTCTATGGACACTCTCTTTTATAGGTGATTTTTACACAATCCTGTACTTTGTGCATTATCTGTATGCCCAAAATGACCAGATTTATGTCAGTCCCAATCTCCTAAACTCCAGACACACATGTTCAGTCCACTCAGCATCCCTACTTGGATTTCCATTCGGATCTCAAACACTGCTAAACTGTTTTGTACTGCTCCCTGGAGTCTCATTAAGAGCATGACTTTCAACTAGATTTCAGGGTTTGAATCTTGGCTCTCACAAATTACTTGTGTGACTTTAGGCAGGTAACTTAATCTTTCTGGGCCCTAATTTCCTCACCTATAAAATGGAGTTTAGGAATACAGATACTTCTCAACTTTCAGTGGGGTTATGTCCTGAAAACTCCATTAAGTTAAAAATATTTCAAGTTGAAATGCTTCTCCCATCCTATGGAACATTACAGCTTAGCTTTGTCTACGTTAAATATGCTCATGTTAAACATGCGTATTGCTTTCACACCATTGCAAAGCCAAAAAGTCCCAAATGGAAGCATCATAAATTGAGACCTATCTCATAGGATTGTTGTGAGAATTAGGCCAATCTTAACATCTATAAAGCATTTAAAACAGTACCAGCCATAGAGTAAATGGTTGGTTCTCAGCCTTTTGAAGCACTGTAGAATTCCTTTTGGCAACATTTAAAAATGTGCTCAGCCTATACCCGATTGCAATTAACTTAGGATCTCTAAAAAACTGCCTAATACCTAATTACACATACACGTAGAGTTTTTGCTCCTCAGGTAATTCAATGCAAGTTTTTTCTAGTTGAAAACCAGGGCAGCAAAAACTACACATATATATATATATATATATATATATATATATATATATATACACACACACACACACACACATACATATAATACATATATACACACACACATACATATAATACATATATACGTATATATATATACATATATATTAAATAGGTTAGATTAATCTGTGTCTCTCTGAATCTTCACCATCTGTATCTGAATATCAACACACTCTTGCTAAGAACCTTTGTTCTGGTACTAATCATGTGTTTCATGGACTAGGCCCTTTCCCAACTCCAGATGATGGGAAAGGTGTTCTTTTTTGACTAAAGAAGCAAACAGAAGGAAACTCTCTCCTTTTTCAGCACCTGGTGGTTGCTACCTACACGCTCTGGTGTTATAGTTGTATCATACGCACAGCTGCTGTGATATTGGGAGATAATAAGAAATGTGTTTTTGGCCTCTGACCCCAGCTCCTGAGCCAGAGCTCCTAAATCCCTTGCAGATATGGGTACTAGGAGAATATTTTGTTGTAATGTTTGGTCTTTAACCTCAGTTTCTAACGCAGACCTCCTAAGACCTGTGTAATTTCCTGAATGGTAGGAGTGTCTGACACAGAGCTGCTAAATCCCTTGGGATTTCCTGGGTGCTAGGAGCACCTCTTGTCTTAAAGAGACAATTCTTGACAGGCCCTTAGATAGCTTCAGGATGGGGGCTGGTTGCCTGGGGAGCTGATGTGATTAGATACAGCTCTCAGCCCCCGAGAAAAGGGCTGAAGACTGAGTTGGTCAACAATGGCCAATTCTGTAATCAATTGTGTTTATTATATGAAGCCTGTATTAAAAAATGAAGGACAGGGTTTGGAGAGCTCCTGGGCTACAGAGCCATACAGGTGCTTAGAGGTGGTACACCCAGAGGGCATGGAAGTTCTGTACCCTTTCCCACACACCTCACCATATGTATCTCTTCCATCTGGCTGCTCATCTGCATCTTCTGTAATATGCTTTATAATAAATTGATAAGCATAAGTAAAGTATTTGAATTCTGTGAGCCCCTCTAGCCAATTATTTCAACCCCAGGAAGGATTTGAGGGAAGCCCTGATTTATAGCCGGACAGTCAGAACTATGGGTCACAACTTGTGGGTTGTGATTGACACCTGAAGTAGGAGGTAGTCTGGTGGGACTGAACCCTTAACCTGTGGGAGTCTGACATTATCTATGGGCTGACAGGGAGTAGAAAAACCAAGCTTCTTTTCTCTGTTTAGTCAAACAACACAGGATTTCTGCGAGCTCAAAAGTTGTCAAGATTTCTCTCCAGTAGCAAATGAGCAATGATTGTAAGCATCAGACCCCATTGGGACTTCAGTCTCCCAAGGCGTCCCCCATCTCAGGTCCCAGTCATAACCCCAAGTTGTTTTATTTGTGCTTCTGAACAACTGGATATAAACAAAGATTCCCACAACTCCCACTTCAATTTCAATGACTTGGTATAAGCAGCTCACAGAATTCGGAGTCACACTGACTTAGTTTACAGATTTATTATAAAGGATATTGCAAAGAATCAGATGAAGAGATGTGTAGGGTGAGGAACGGGGTAAGGAACGTGAATCTTGATGCCCTTTAAAATTGCACCATCCAGGAAGTTCCATGCATCCAGCGATCTGGAAGTTCTTCCAAGCCTGTCCTTTGGGCTTTTGATGGAATCTGGAGTCTTCATCGCCAAAAGACTGGGTGGGGGAACCCAGCAGGGCCTGACTCTTCAGATTCTTCTTGGCCTCTCTGTGAAGCATTCCTTCCTCCCAGGCATAAGGTAAGATCCCTTCTGAAATGAGGGTCCTGTGATCTATGATCAGACAAAGTGTGTCAAAGAATTTCAAAGAGCTAGCACTTCTATAACCCACTTCAGGGAGGAGAAATTCTAGGGGAAATCCTTGTCTTGGGGAAGGAATTATGATCCAAGAACTATGAATGAAAGCCAAGATATATTATTATAATTATTATTGACATATCTTATATATATGAAATCAATATTATTATTGTGACATGGTAATACCACAGAAAGCATCAGCATCAGTGTCCCCCAGAGGATGGGTTGTTGGTAGGGAGAAATCTCCAAACATTAGTGTGCTCAGAAGGGAAGTGTTCTCAGCTGAGATGCCCATCAATGGATGAATGGATAAAGAAAATATGGCATATAAAATCAATGGAGTTTTATTCAGCCATAAAGAAAAATAAAATTATGACTGAATGGGTGGAACCAGAGACCATTAAGTTAAACAAAATTAGTCAAACTCAGAAGGTTTAGTATCCTGTGTTTTCTCTCATATGCAGAAGCTAGAGATGAAAAGGAAAAGAAAGGTGGGGATAGATCTCCTAAAAATCAAAGGGCCAAGGGGTGGGAAGCAGGGAGGGAGTGGTGAAATGTTGGGGAGTGATTTGACCGATTTATACTGTTAGATTGTGTGCATGAACAAATACATAACAACAAATCCATTCAATATGTTCAACTATAAAGCATCAGTTAAAGAAATGCAGAAAAAAGAAGTGAACTGTTCTGTGTTGTATTGACTATCAGAGGAGGAAAAGCAGCTTGGATTTGCCTATCTCTTACAGTTTAAAGGTTTTCTTCACCGACTGAGCCACCCAGAAGAACACATTCTCCTCTATTTGCATCTGAGGGATTTCACCTGCATGCTACAGTGTTACGACTGCATTTCAGGTATAGCAGCTATGTCTAGAAGGGTGGAAACCAACTTGAGATAGTGGATAGAGCTGAAAGGTTGGAAACCATAGCTTGAGTTCTTGATGACATGTAAATTAACTAACCCTGGAATCGTCTATCCCTGGGCTACTTTTATATGCAAATTCAGGGTGTTTCTCAACAATTCGTGGTCCCAAACATCCTGACATATGACTAAGCAATAGCACAGCCATTTCTCAAGCCCACAGCCTTAAAGTCGTCCTTGAACACCCCTCTCTCTTTCATCTCATACCCAAGACAGGTCAATTCCTCCTCCCAAATACACATTTTTCAATTCCATCTACTTTTTTCTGTCTCTCCAATGCCCACCCTGATCCAAGCTACTACCATCTTTCTCCTGGTCACTGTAGCAGCCTCCTGGCTGAACGTGAGCTCTCTTTTTTGTTGTTGTTGTTCTCCATTATCCATTGAGGAAGGACCCTTTCTTCTTGGGTGAGGGTCAGGACAGTCTTGGTTCAAGTTTCATGCTGGTGAGCAGGTGATTTGAAAGGCTGAAGCCAAACTGGAGAAAGAGAAGTGAAGATGGAGTAGATGAATTCCAGCAGTAATTTTGTTCCAAGTTCTTATTGATCTTTTCCCTTCCTTTTGTTCATTCAGTTACATGAGGCCAAAAAAAGAAAAAGAAAAACTAACTCTTGCTTTCCCTAAGATGAATCAAATTAGAGTTCTTTCACTTGTCACTAAAAGAATCCTGAATACTATAGATTATAATAGATTTTGAAGAAAGTTCCAACACGGAAGTTTCAGATGGGAAACCAGTTCCTGGACTGAGTCCTCACCATTTTCCCATTAGCACAGAGTCAAGTTGGGTGGGAAATAATGCCTTTCACTGTCCGAAGAAGTGGCAATGTCAACTATAGATGCTCAGATCTGCCAGAAGTTCCAAGGAGAACAGGAAGCCCATAGCATCTGCTTCAAACGCCTTTGGGATCCACTCTGGTGTTTGAGCTGAGGTCACATTCTTCTCTGGCAACTCCACACAATGACTGATCATGGCAAGGAAACCTGGACTCTGCCCAACTCAGAATGCCTCTATGACCCTGGAGTCCCCACTTTGCTGATAGACACTTTCAGGATCACACCAGAGACAGACTGCTGTGAGACCATCGATTCCTGCTGCCACCTTCTCAGGTCCAGCAGCTTGTGTTCTTGTTTCACTGTGACACCACTCTAGCCACACTATTTGTCTGTTTATTTACTGTCCTCAGATACCCCTCCCTGTTCTATCCCCTGGTAAACTCTCTAGTCTTACTTGAGAAAATGAAGAGGATAAGACTTTTGGAGCTGGATAGACCTGAGCTCGTGTTCTTGCGCTGTGCTACTTGGCCATCTACCTTCCACGTCTGTTGAAATGCAATGTGTCACAAGACCAGCACATTCATAGCATACAGGAGACACTTCTTAAATCTTAGTATCTCGGTTTTTTTCCCTCGTTCCCCTCTGAGGGGAAACACCTGGTGTTCACTCCCTGACCTTATCTTCACAATCACCATTCATTGCTCTTGTCTGAGCCCTTGCACAATGCCGCCCCTCCAGCCCACACCACCTCCCACCCACACACCCCCAATCACACCCACAACTGGAGTATTACAATTCCCCACCTGTCTCAACCAGGATGTCCTATATTCTTCTCCCTTCAAAAGTAACACCATAATTAACAATGTACTACAATTACATAATGGATCCAATGGTGTGCTGCAGGCAGCTCATATTGACTTGCAAGAATCAATTCTTAAATTTTCCGGAATAATGCTGGTTGGTTGTTAAATGAAGTCATTAAAAATTGAACTAGATTACCAGACATGGTGACCCACACCTGTTAATTCCAGCAGTTCAGGAAGCGGAAGCAGGAGGACTGCAAATTCAAAACCAGCCTCAGCAACTTAGTGAGGCCCTAAGTAACTCAGTGAGACCCTGTCTCAAAATAGAATATGAAAAGGGCTGGGATGTGGATTAGTGGTTAAACACCCCTGGGTTAACCCCTGATTCCAAAAAAGAAAAGAAAAAAGAAATTCCAATGATTACTCATGAGAGTTTGAGGGGCCCCAAAGTACACACTGAGAAACAACCTCTGACCTGGATTAAGTACAGTGGATTTAACAGAAGGATGACAATTTAGGCTTTATCATAGCAGCTGTGCCTTAGGGATATCTTTGAGAAAGATGGGGTGACATCCATTTGGTATGAATCATTGTTTTTGTGGATTCAAAAATGAGATTTTGTAAAGTGATACAGTGGTGCTTAGAAAATTAATCAAATATAGATATTTTTATAGGACTTCTCTAGACTAAGACTTTTAAAATACAAGTAATTAGCACTTTGAGCAATTGATATTTTTGAATATATCTTATAAATCTTTACCTTATTTTTTCATAATGCTAATAACAACTAACTATAAAATCCTTTAGCTACAGAGCCCTAGTCTTCTGTTAGGTTTCCTGGACTGAGAAACATTATTTCCTTTGAATCGAATAGTATTTGGATGGAAAAAACCTTGTAACCTATAAACGGATTGAATCCATTACTATGTATACATTACCACAAAAATTTCCCTGAAGTTTAATTTCATAGAGGGAAAAGAAAGTTATTACTTCATTGTGCAAAATGAGACTATAAAAATCTCTTTCCTTTATCTACATGATATCTAAAAGTCAGGTCAGATTAAAAAAGTATTTTAGTTTTTCTCTTACTAATAATGATATTACTGTGTTTAACATTATTTCCATTAAGTAGTGTCAGATACAAAGTATTTCCATTCTTGTTGCCAGACTCTAATAAATTTATTGAGAAGTAAAAGAGAATGAGCTGGGAACAGTGGCACATGCCTGAATCCCAGCAGTTTTGGAGGCTGAGGCAGGAGGATTGCAAGTTCAAAGCCAGACCCAGCAACTTAGTGAGGCCCTAAGCAACTCGGTGAGACCCTGTCTCTAAATAAAATATAAAAAAGGGTTGTGGAGGTGGCTTAGTGATTGAGTGTCCCTGGGCTCAATCCTCAGCAACAAATATATATATATATATATAAAAACATAAATATATAAATATTTATATATATATAAACAAAAAATATATAAAATAATGTCAAGGATGAAAAGTGCTACCTCAGAAATAGAACAAGTTCACATAATAGAGGCAGTTGGGGAAACTGCTGGCTGGACCAAGGTCATCTAGGAAGAGAATCAGTCCATCTAAGGGAATAGTGTTCCATCAATGCAAAGTGCATGAAGTGGAAACAGATGTGGCTTTTGAGAAATAAGGAGGTCGATGTGGCTGGAATAGAGGGAGAAGGCAAGAGTGGCATGATACGAATTGAAGATGGAGTAGGAGCCAGATCAAACAAGACCTTGCAGACTGTGGGGAACTTTGAATTTTATTCTAAATGAGGTGGGAAGAAATGAAATCTTCTTTGTAGACCTGATTTAATTCAGGAAATTCTTTTTACAGTGTTTTTATTAGAGCATTATTGTTATACATAATAGCCAGGTTCATGTTAACATAGTCATACATGCATGGAATATAATTTGCTCCATTTCAGTCCCTAGTACTTCCTCTTCCCCTCATCTCCACCCACCTCCTGTTCTACTTCCTCTACTTTACTGGTCTTCCTTCAATTTATTTATTGCTTTCTAAATTGGTGCTTTATTGATCACATAAAGGTGAGTGTGGTACATTCACATATGTACATAGCATAATTTGGTCAATTTCATTCCACAGGTCCTCCCCTTACTCATCCCTCTACCCTCTCCCTCTATCCCCAAAACACTTAATACCAAAAAATTATAACAGTGACAACCCAATCAATGAATGAGAAAAAAATTTTTTCTCAAAAGAAGAAATGCAAATGACCAAAAAATGTATGAAAAAAATGTCCAACATCCCTATCTATCAAGGAGAAGCACATCAAACCTACATTGAGATTTTGCCTCACTCAAGTTAGAATGGCAATCAGCAAGAATACAAATAATAAATGCTGGTGAGGAGGTGGGGAAGAGGTACACTCATGCATTGTTGGTGGAACTATGAATTAGTACAATCACTTTTGAAAACAGTATTGGAGATTCCTCAAGAGATTAGGAATGGAAACACCACATGACCCAGCTATCCCACTCCTCGGTATTTATCCTAAAGAACTACAATCAGCATACTATCGTGATATAGGCATCAGTGTTTATAGCAGCACAATTCTCAATAGCAAAGTTGTGGAACCAGTCTAGATGCCTGTCGAAAGATGAATGGATAAAGAAAATGTGGTACATATACACAATGGAGTCTTTACTGTCATAAAGAAGAATGAAATTATGGCACTCGCTAGTAAATGGATAGAACTGGAGAACATCATGCTAAGTGAAATATGCCAGACTCAGAAAGTCAAAGTCAAGTGTTTTTTTCTCATTTACTGAAGCTAGAGAAAAATAAGAGGTAAGCAGGTAATAATAAGAGGTAATCCATGATTTAGGAAATTCTTAAAGACAAATTGGGAACATTTTAAATGGGCTTTTTATTACAAGAAGTTGTGGAATCTCTTTAAGATATAATATACCAAAAGAAGAAGGAGGCAGAGGCTGGAGAAGAATGAAAAATGTCTCTGCTCAGTAGCTTTTGAATTATCCCAAATAATGACAGATAAGTGATGCTATAAATTGAATTACCTTCCAGGCCACTTTCTACAACTGCAACTACAACTCTGATAATGGATTGGTGCCCAATAATCAGGTAACCCCATGCCAGAATCAGCATGGAGTTAATTCTAGACATTTTAAAATTTCTGATTTTGATGAAAATATCTGTTCACTGTGAATAATTTATTGGTGAGACTGTATTAAACAGCCTGGTTGTTTTGGTAATAGAATGTTCTAGAATGACATGCAAAGTGGACTATAGCAAAACACAAGGGCCTTACATTTCCTACCAGTACTTGAGCAATTGAAGCTCATTCGTGGATGACAGTTTCAGAAATACAGAACACTAACCCTGTTGTTCACCATTCCCTTCTTGATCATTTCACTGTCAGCTCTATTATCTCAGGTGAGTTGAGCCTGTGAAAAAGAGCAGTTTTACAAAAAGGAAGGCTTATGAAGGGGATTGACCCTGGGCAAGAAATGAAAGTCTAAGGATTAGTTGGAAGTCAGCTCTGTGCTGTCCAATTGACCACAGATTTGGTTCCTTTAAGTACCAGAAGCCTCAGTACCATCACCCAACCTGCATTCCCTTGTAGAGAAAAATCAGAGGAAGTTGGATCATTTCAGCTCAAAAGAAAAAAGAAGTAGTTCTGTCCAGGCTTCCTGTTCTAGAGTCACAGCTAGAAATAAAAAGTGAGGTGGGTGAGGCACTCACTTTGGGTACAAAATTTAAAGAGTGCCAAAAAATATCACCAAAATCAAGATAAGTAATATTTGAATGCAATGCTTTAAAAAATAAAAATCAATGTTAAACAATCCATGATTAATGAAATACCAAACTGTTAAGACAGAACTGATATTGTTGATTTTTCTCCTTTTACCTCAGGTACCATTAAATCTTGGCAAGGCATTGTACTTATCTAAATCTCCTGAACCAGAATTTCTGGGAGGGAAACCCAGGCATTGGCATTTTTTTTTTATCTTTTAATATCAACATGTGAATTTTATTTTGTTTCTAAATCTACCAAATGTTAATTGGCATAATAAAAAGAACTTTACAAGGTGAATGATTACATTTGATTATAATAAATGTTGGATCAATAACCTATCTTCCTAATCAATAAAATAAATTTTGGTACTCAAATTTCTCTACATGATGAGTTAAAGATCCCCAAAGTGTTTGAGGGTAATACAGTTTCAATTTAAAATATTTGTATTAATTGTTTTTTTGGTTTTTGTTTTTTTTTTTTTTTGGTACCAGGGATTCAACCCAGGGTTACTCAATCACTAAGCCACATCCGAGTCCTTTTCATATTTTATTTTGAGACAGGGTCTCACTAAGTTGCTGAGGCTGGCTTTGAATTCAAGATCCTCCTGCCTCAGCCTCCTGCACTGCTGGAATTACAGAGTATACCACCATGCCTAGCTTGTATCAATTCTTTATCACATATTTTAAACCGGAATCACACACTAATATTGTAATTCAATATGCCAAATAGAAATCTGAAGCTTTATGAAGCTTTCCAGATTTTTTTTTTTTAAACATAGGATAAAGTTCAACAACTACTAAAAAAATAATCACTCCTGTTTTTCTACTGCCTTCTCTGTTTGCGTTACTTTGATGAGTCAGGCAGCCACACTGGAGGGACACAGACCACAAGGAACTGAGGGCAACTTGCCGGGGACACCTAGCAACTCAGGAACTGACACCTTCAGTTCAACAGCTTGTAAGGAACTGAATCCTGCCAAGGACCACATGAACCAGCAAGTGACCTTGGCCTGGCCAACGTGAACTGCAGCCTTGTCAGAGACCTTGAGCAGGACTCCTGACTCAGGGAAAATGTAAGATAATAAAGGCATCTTCATTTAGACCACAGAGTTTGTGTTCCATTGTTTTGGAGCAATGGGTAACTTTAATATTCTAGGTGTTTATATATTAATAGATAAGTTTCCAAACTTGTTCAGTTATGATCTCCATCAATGTTAACATACATAAAATAAATGTTTTTGGTTAAGGATAGATTTCTACTATTATCTTTTATTAAATACTAGAATATTGACTGTGTATTAAATTATTTTCGTATCAGCTTTATTGAGATATAATGAATATGCTGTATAATTAATCTAAAGTGTACAGTTTAATGGGTTTTAGTATGCTCAGAGTTATGCATCACCACAATTTTAGAGAACACTTAGCCACACAAAAATAGACCTTATACCTTTTAGCCATCACCCCCATTCTTCCTCCCCCTGCCCTAGGCAAAGACTAATCTGCTTTCTGTCTCCCAAGATTTTTCTATTCTAAACATTTAATATAAATGGAATCTATATGTGGCCTTTTGTGACTTCATGTATTAGTACTTTGCTCCATTTTATAACCAAATAATATTTAATTTTAAAATACTTCCTTGTAAAATAAATTTTGTCGTAAAGCTTTTATCCTTATTTCTAGGTAAAAAGATAGAAATGAAAGTTCTAACACTTTCTTTACCTTTGAAAGTGTTAGCCCATTTCAGGAACCCCCTAAGGTATACACAATTTTGGAGAGGTTCAGGGACTTGAACCCAGGAGCCCAATGGCACTTAACCACTGAGCTACATCCCCTGTCATTTTTATTTTTTATTATGAGACAGGGTCTCACTAAGTTGCTGAGGCTGATCTGGAACTTGCAATCCTCCTGCCTCAGTCTCCTGAGTTGCTGGAATTGCAGTCATGTCTACTACACCCAGCTACATACCTTATTTTAATGGTAGAGTAATTTATTATGTGGGGGTATATTGGTCTAAATATTAAGCAATAAAATGGTTATTTTATTCCATGGGCAAAAGAAAACACACATACCCACACAGAAACACACACAATGATAGAATAAGAGAAGAATTTTTATTATAAACCCCTCTTATATTAGATTTTGCCCAAGAGTAGCTCATATTATAACAAGTCTCTGATACAATAATTGGCCTTTATATTCAGGGTTGGCCAATCAGTACTATTGAGTATCCAGTAGTCCACAAGACACTGAGAGTCAAATAATACTATTGTGAAGACCACAGAAATCCAGGCGGGTAAACAGACTTTCCTGCTGGTGAGCAGCCATATACCCATTGATGGATCTAACTCAGAACTTACAAAGCTTTTAATCTCCATGGATCATGATTTTTTTTCCTATATATGTTTTTTCATTGGCAAGAATTCTGTTATACCTCCCAAGTGCCCGCTCGTGTACTGAAGAATTCATTCTCCCCAGATTTGGAGAGTTGTTGTTAGACATCCCTCGGTTGGCAAACCCTTTGAGAACTGCCTTTCAGAAGAGAGCTACCTTCTCCTTACCCACAAGCAGACTGAACCCAATGACTGGCTAATGCTGGGCCAAAAGGCCTGGCTCCTCCACCCCAATTCAGGACAACCAAAAAGTCACCCCTTCTCCAGAGCGCCCAGCAGGGTCAGCTAAGCGTTGTCATTAGCAATTCACACGGCAGTCCATCTTCTCTCTCTGCCCAGCCCTGCTTATTTTCCTTCCCCCTGCTGGAAAAGTGTTGGAGAGCTTCCCCTGAGAGCACTCCCCATTAAACTTCCTACATGCAAATCTCTCTCTCTCTCTCTCTCTCTCTCTCTCTCTATTTCTCTCTCTTCAGGAGTTTGCTTTCCAAAAAACCCAATCTGCTCCAAATATGGAATTTTCATTAAACATTTCATTAATTAGGGTTTGAGCACTTGACCTATGAAGGAAAAGTGCTACAAGAAACAGGTGATTCAGCCAGTAAGTTCTACTAGTCATGGAAAATTATCGACAGCCTTTACTCTCACGTGGAGACACGCCAGTGTTTTTCAATGTCACCTTTTGGTTGTTGTTCTGGTACCAGAGATGCTTAACCACTCAGCCACATCCCCAGCCCTTTTTATGTTTTCTTTTGAGACAGGTTCTTGCTAAGTTGCTTAGGGTCTCACTACATTGCTGAAGCTGGCTTTGAACTTGCAAACCTCCTGCCTCAGTCTCCTTAGTCACTGGAATTACAGGTGTGCACCACCACACCTGGCTCATTGTCACTCTTTTTTTGGTACCAGGGATTGAACCCAGGGGCACTTAACCACTGAGCCACATCCCCAGTCCTTTTTGTATTTTATTTAGAGACAGGGTCTTGCTTAGTTGCTTAAGGCCTCACTAGATTGTCGAGGCTGGCTTTGAACTTGTGATCCTCCTACCTCAGCCTCCCAAGTCACTAGAATCACAGGCGTGCGCCACCACATCTGACTCAATGTCACCTTTTTATAAAAATTGTATTTATTTTTATTTTTCAATGTCACTTTTGATATTACTATTTTCATATGTTTATCCCAGATGACACTTAATTCTTTGCAAAGACTTTATGAGCTCAAGGCTCAAGAGGCCACGGAAGATTCTAAACTGGGTTTATCTGAATAGAGGATCTTTCAAGGTCATGGTGTTCAGGTTTTTCAGAACTCTGCCTTTATGATACTATAACTTGATGATTAAAGTAAAAACCAGGATGATGACTGAGATAAAAAAGAAATATAAACCACCCACTTAATTCAACTGAAATTAAATTTGAATTGAGTTGTGTTCAATTCAAACCACATTTTTCTGGTTCACCCTTGGGAAACATGTACTGTTGTTATTATTCACTGGGGGGCTAGAAAAGCCTAGAGGAGAGGTACCACTGAGGAAAAGATGCTCCAACATGCAGCAAAGTACAGGTAGGCTAGAGACACAATCCTAATCAAGAAGGGCAAAGAATGGAGCTAAAACAGATTTAGGTGTCAGTCCAAGGGTGAACCAGGAAAAGAGAGAGGAGAAGAAAGAGCCAGGCTGAAAATGGAGAAAATAGGCCACTCAAAAGAATCAGGCAACTGGGGCCCTTTAAGGAATATGCCTCAGGATTGAGGTGTATCCATCAGGCAGCGGTGCAGCCGCTGTGTGTCTACTCGGGACTGGACAATCTCCCTGATCTTCTTTCCTTCTCCTTGCACCCATCTCCTCAGAATCTCACCCACTGAAAATGACAGTGGGTACTGACAGGTGAGGATGCAACTCTAAAGGTCTCATTCTACCACACACACACTAATTCTGTGCTTTTATTTCCCCATACCAGAAGAACCACGGTTCTCCCACACACCACATTCCAGGGCATCCTATGATCACATAACAACAGAAACTTCCAAGTGTAGTGGACGAGGGAATAGGTTGTGGGAAAACCATTGTTCTCCCTCGGCCCTTGGTATGTAAACACCACAGTGCTGCCTGAATCTCCTGCAAAATCTCATCTGTGTGCAGGGTCTGTGTTGTTTTAACCGAGGAGGGGTAGACGGCCTGGGGAAAATGGAAAGCTGAGTTCCATCAATCCGGATCATCTTCTTTTGTAGCGTCCCTAGTGAGATCATGGCTGGAGAGGTAAGGGTGTGGTTCCCCAAATGAAAGGCGTACAGTCAATGTCAATCACTGACAACGCAGTTGTAGGTTTGTTTGGTTTTCGGTGTTTCTTTTTAAAGCCGTGGCAGGGTCAGAAGGGGACTTCGGGTCCTAATTTCGAGATGCCACAGGTGAGCTTCGAATGTCTGAAAGTATAACTAAAAGTTTTCCACATAAACTTCTTTTCTTCAATTTTAAAACACCTCGAGGCTGCACGAGAGTTTAAGAAAACCAGATATCATGTTTGGCACAGGAATAGACCCCCAAACATGTCCAGACGTGTCAGTTCCCTCCAGATTTTCTCTTCCTACCCTTGTGGATTCCCAGAAGATTAAGAATTGCTGCCCTAAGGTTTCTAAAGTCAGGGCAGACCCTTTTCTACAAAGGGTCACAAAGAGCCACAAAGAGCCACAAAGCCAACTCGTATCCCAATCCATCTAAAGAAAAGAGAAAGATAAACTGCAAACAAAAAAATGAAAGAACTGATAAGTACTGTGTGACCTTGCACAACAGCTTCTCCTCTGAACCTCAGGGTCCTAACTTAAATGGAGGAGACCGTGATCGCCAATTCAAAAATTATATGACATTATTTATATGCCAAACCCCGCCCAAAGCTTCCTGGAAATTTTACTATTTATGAGTTTGGCTCCTCCTTCCCTTTCAATCCCTTGATTAAATAGCTTCCCTCCTGAAGGCTTTTGAAGTGGGAGCAGCACCTCCGGGCAAGCAGCTCTCTCTGACATGAGCGTCGCCCCTGTCCACATGGCCAGGGTGGCCAGCCTCAGCCTTGGTGGTCTGCTTCTGCTTTCCCTTCTGCTGGACCGAGGTGTGCTAGCCAAGGAGTTGAAGTTCGTGACATTAGTAAGTACACTCTTATTGCTTTTTCTTTGCAACTATGTTAGCAGCAGGGTCTTGAAAAGCCAAGGATCAGGTTTCATTTCACCTTTCTGTTGTCTCTGGGAGACCAGGGTCTGTTCAAACTCAGAAAGCAAATAATCGAGTTTTGCAAGTTCCTCTTAATGAAGACCTAACAATGTGCCCTGACAAAAAAAAAAAAAAAAAAACCTGCATGCTGACTTTTTATTTTTTGTTTTCCGTTCACCTTTGCTGGTGTTACTCATTTACTCACTTCCTTTAGAACTGCCCTGGATTCGGATTGCTTTTGACAGCCCCGAGAAGCAGAAGCGGCAGTTGGTGCTGTTTTATACCAGCAGCTAACCTGGCTTTGTTCAATGTGATGATTATTTGTTTGCAAACTGAAAAAAAATCGTCATTATCTGAACTTAGCAGCTCCTTCCCCCTTTGTTTGTCAGGAAAAGGGAACACACATTTGTAAACTACTTTGTTTGGGGTGACTTCCTGATATACAGATTTAGTTGGCCATTTAAGTGGTACCTTTCCCCTAGCCACCGTCTGTGTGACCAGTTACCCAAAGCGGGGGAGGGGTAGCCAGTGCATGGTGTCAGGGCAGGAAAGCAGACTGCTGGCATTGTTTAGAAGTACATGGAAAGCGGGTTTACAAAGGAAAGGGGATTCACCACATATGTGGAAATCTGGGATTTTGTGTCTTTTCCCCCACCCGGTTTTACTGTCTCTAGGCCTCTCTTGCTCTTTCGCACCCCTGCATTTTATTTATTTATTTATTTGTTTGTTTATTTATTTATTTTTTTGATACAGTGAAAGTCAGCAGATGAATAAGCACATTTTTTTCTGTAAGAAGGCTTCGAAATTATTTTTTATAATTTAGAGGAAAATCACCTTTCGCTTAAAACTTAAATTCAAAGTTCCCATTCTCTCAGGATGGTGTATTCACAACTTTCTGCTTTGCTTTTTATAGAAAATCTAAATACCACGTTTATGTCAGTCATGATTCTTAGTCCAATAAATCTTTAGTTAGTCACCAAACAACATGATAGAAAAACCAGAGAAACCTATTGTCGGTTTGTGTACAAACAATTGCCAGCTGTCAGACTTCAGTGCTGAAAGCCAGCAGATCGTGCACCTTCTGTAAGGAAACCTTGCAAGCTAGACTTTTATTTATATTCACCGTTTCCTTGCCAACGTGTGCATTAGAAAAGTATAGGGACTATGGAAAAATTACTGCATTCTGTCATTCCTGTCATGCTATAAGCCTGGGACAAGCTGGTTGAATAGCAATCTTTGTTGAGATATTATAGTGGACCCCATATAGCAGAGTCAGTCCTATATTTTACCCATAGCTCAGGGTAACTTGCGTTTCCCCTCCACTCTTGCTTAAAGTACACTAAGGAACTATAAGTTAATTCTTTTCTAAGAAAAACCAAAATAAAGGGAGTAAAAAAATTCCCAAACATTGCATGAAACTAATGTTAACTCTTTTTCCTACGGTGGCTTCCTTCTATTAATGGTAAATGAATTGCAATTTAATGCATCTTCCATGGCCCTTAACAAAACAACTCTCTAATGATTTAAACCAAAAGCTACCACTTTCTTCTTTTTATTGACTATAGAGAATTTTGACTATAAATGGTTAAATTGTTTAGTGACAAAAATCCTTAGAAAATTATTAAGAAGCTGGGCGTGGTGGCACATGCCTGGCATCCCAGTGACTCAGGAAGCTGAGGGAAGAGAATTTCGTGAGTTCAAGGCCGGTCTCAGCAACTTAGCAAGGGCCTACGCAACTTTGTGAGACTCTGCCTTAAATTGAAATATAAAAAAAGTGTGGGATGTGGCTCAGTGGTTAAGCATCCCTGGGTTCGATCCCTAATACCAAAAAAGAAAGAGAAGAAAATTATTCACAGAACCAGAATAAAAGAAAGGTGCCAATGACTAAAGTGGCAATGTTAATAATAAGATGCAATAGTTAACTGAGTACTTACTACATTCAACATGTGTTATGTCACATAATTCCTTCAACGATTCTACAAAGTACGATTTCTAGATAGAACACAGGAAGACCGGTTAAATTTTAATTGCAGATAAACCAAGGTAATTTTTTTCAGCATAAGTATGACTCATATATTTGAGCATCTTATATTTTTACTTACTAAATCTGGCAATCATTCCAAACTTATTCTTATTTTATAGATAAAGAAATGAAGCCCAAAGAGGCCTTGTTCACGGTCACACAGTCAGAGTGTTGAAGACAGGATTTGAACCCAAGCGGTCTGACCCCAGAGACCATGCCCCTAATCATTAGATGTAATCTGCCTCTGCTGTTTATATATAATCCCACAACGGAGCTGGTATGAGATACCTATAAGGTTTACTATATTTGCCTGACTCAGAATGAGTAGATGATTTCCTTTTTCTCTGTAATTAAGAAAAATAAATCTTCAACTCTGAAAAGCTGATCTTGGCAGAAAAAGCAGGAAACTGTCCTTGGTTCTTGTTCTCACCCGTGAACGGTCACAACGTGATCTTTTAAAACAGATTCACCAAAGCGCGTCCCATAGAATGCTAGTTCGACCACTTTGAACAGGTATTGCATGAGAAAAAAGAACAGATTTCCAAAGTCAAGTCAGCAGGCGGGTTAAACTGTGCTAGAAGGTCTCTTTCATGCAGTACTTCTCAGTCTTCTGTATGCACTGAGGCTTTCAAGGAAAGGATCTAGAAAATTGTTCCCTAAAGTGACTATGGCATCCACCTCCCCTCTTTTTCCCCCAGAGTATCCTTCAGAACTGCTATTTTTAACTTTATAGAGAATAACAAGTACTGTGAGTTCCTGTGTTCTCGACCAGCTTCGATAATGATCACTCCCGGCCAATCTCGTTTCATCTATATGCCCACTCATTTTCCACACACACCTATTGCCTTTTTAAATGTAATCTCATGCATCACATCATTCCACTGGAAATGGGAAAATGCCATTTAAAAGCACAATCTCTCCTTTAAGCTGGGGGAAAAAACCATAAGTTAGATGATCTTAGAGAGAAAAATTCCATCCCATTCCACTGGGGTTTTTCCAAAGAAAGGGATGGTGAGTCACAAGGTCTATTCTCTTTTCATTCTCCATGGTTGACATTCACGCAGAATTGTTATTTGAATTCATAGGACGTCCTTGATGGAAACAGCCTGGGCACATTGTCCCTTCCCTGAAATGAGTAACTTCCAAATCATGGTTGGACAAATTCAAATGATGCCAGACACTACACATTTCAAAACCCAAGAGATCTTCAAGTTCTTCCTCACTCCTCCTTCCCAGGCAGGCAGCCCAATCCTGTTATTACTTTTCTGATGCTATTTGCTAGAAGTTGAAGGCCACACTTAGGAAAATATTCAACTTCCATTAACTCAAGCTCCACCGTCATTGATCGGGTTTGGGACCATAGACAGGTCACTTAATGAGAAAACAAGCTTCAGTTTCCCCAAACTTAAAGTTAGAAATAATAACCATAACTATGCTTCCTATTTGACAGAGTAGTCTTCAGGATCAAGTGAGTTGATTGACATGTAAAAGTGTGACCTACCTACGTAAGGTGTCGCTGGGAGCCATCAGTTCGAAATGGAACCTTTCCAACTTTTGGATCCCTAATTATTCCTTTATTACAATGGTGGTAGAAAACATAGAACTTACTATCTTAACCATTTTGAAGAGTTCAGTGCAATGGTATTAAGTATATTTGTGAGTGTACTACCATCACCTCCGTCTCCAGAACTCCTTTCATCTTACAAAACTGTAACTCCATACCCATTAAATAATAGTTCCCCTTTCTTCCTCCTTCTAGCCCCTGGAAACTGACATTCATGTTCTGTCTCTGCGAGTTTGGCCAGTCTCAGTGTTTTTTTTATTGTTTTTTTTTTTTTTTTTTTTTTTTTTTACCTGCTTATTTTACTTAGCATTGTGTCTTAAGGTTCTAGATGATCCTTCTTTATTACAGAAC
The DNA here is from genome assembly GCF_902686455.1 of Sciurus vulgaris. Taxonomy (NCBI): domain Eukaryota; kingdom Metazoa; phylum Chordata; class Mammalia; order Rodentia; family Sciuridae; genus Sciurus; species Sciurus vulgaris. The sequence continues at coordinate 119,881,462 of NC_136470.1, forward strand.
TTACAAATTGAATAAGAACACATAAAGGAAGCAAAAAAAGGAAAATAGAAGCATTAAATAGTCATCATCTCTCCTAGAACCTCGGACTCACTACTTAGCTTTCTGCACTCAAGTCTTCCTGGTCTATGTATTCTAACTTCTTTTTTTCATGGTAGAGACACAGTTCTGGGGGTCCAGTATGGCTTGAGAAAGAGAGAGGCTGGAGGGGAGAACAAAGAGGGGCTGTGACCATAGTTCAGATAAAGCATGGGAAGACCTAAGTTGGATCAGAAGGAAGCAGAGTCCCTGCAGGTTGAATGTGAACAGTAAGGAAAAGGGGGAAATCAAAAGGATCTGTGTTTTCTAACTTGGGTTACTGGAAAGAGTGATGCTGTGGAGATAGAATGCATAAAAGATGTCAAACATAGGAAAACTTAAGGAATGTGAGGTATAAATACCAAAGAAATTGATGGTACTCTTGACTATACAATACAATCTAGCACAGCAGTTAAGAGAGCAGGCCTAAGAATCACACTACCTGGGTTTGAATGGCAGCTCAACCCCTCACAAGCTATGTGATTTTAGATGAGTAACTTGACCTGTATGTGTTTCAGTTTCATCATCGATCAGATAGAGATAATAGCACCTGGTGGAGTTACTGTGAGGCTGGAATAAGTACAAAATGTACTTATCAGCCTATCTGGTAAATGCTCCAGACATTGTAACTGAAATTAATATGCATATACCCACACTATTTCCTCATATGTGTTTTATGATAGTCATGTGACCAGTTAATTTAAATGTGGGGGGGTGGAATTTAATTACTTATTTGGTATTGGAGATTGAACCCAGGGGCACAACCCTTGAGTCCCTTCCCCAGTGTTTTTTTATATTTTATTTGAGACAGAGTCTCACTAAGTTGCTTAGGGTCTCACTAAGTTGCTGAAGCTAGCTTTAAACTTGCAATCCTTTTCTCAGCCTCTTAAGCTGCTGGGATTACAGGCATGCGCCACTATGTCCAGCTAAAATGCCAGGGATTTATGTTTTTGTTTTTGTTTTCTGTAGCTATTCTCTTTATTCTCAAAAGCATGAGTTATTTACACATCTTTCATTTAAGTTTAATCAGTTTTCTTCCCAGCATTGGGCCTCTGGCCAGTAAAAACTGGAGAAATATGTGACTCCAAGAGTTAAGTGGATTTTATACATTGACTGACTGACCCATTGAGTTCTTTCATGACTTGGCCGGAACAGACTACTGATTACTGTGTTTTCATTCGCCTTCATCTTCATTGTTCACGTTTGAACAGTGCTTTTGGCCACAGGTGTGAACTTCTCAAGATCTGTTAAGTCCCACACACACACTTTTTTTTTTCACTTCCATTAAAGCAGAATTGCCATTCTAGCTAAGATTGTGAGCATCCACAGATGCCAGGCTTTCTTTCTTTCTTTCTTTCTTCTTTCTTTTTCTTTCTTCTTTCTTTCTTTCTTTCTTTCTTTCTTTCTTCTTCTTTGTTTTCTTTCTTTCTTTCTTTCTTTTGTATTTTAAATCTTTACAATTACTGATAAGGCACATAATAATATTATCTTAGTATCACTTAAGAGTAACATAAAAAGAGCTGGAATTTACCTTCAGTGGACTGCATTTTGTTACTTAGCTTTTTGTTGCTGTGACCAAAACGCCTGACAAGAACAACTTAGAACAGGAAAAGTTTGTTTTGGGCTCATGGTTCGGAGAGTCAGTCGTGGTGGGCATACTCCATTGCCCTGGACCCAAGCTGAGGCAGCATGCCATGGCCAAAGGTCATGGCAGAGGAAAACTGCTCAACTCATGGTGGCCAGGAAAGCAGAGAGAAGGTGAGGAGGCAGGGACAAAATATATTTCTCTAAGGTCATGCCCCCACTGACATACTACTTCCTCCAGTTATGCCCGACTGTCTAGATTAGTACCCAGTAATCCATTCGAATTATTAATCCATCAAATGGATTGATTCACTGATTAGATTACAGCTCTCCTAACCTAATTATTTCACCTCTGAACATTCCTGCATTGTCTTGTCATAGGAGCTTACTGGGGGTCACCTCATATCTAAACCATACTGGGGACTCAAGATGTAACTTCTGTTGGCATATCTAGATCATCTGACTTGGTTTATAAAAAGTTGCATCATGTGAAACTTTCCACTGGAAGTCAGAAACCAGGCCTTTCATCTTGCCTCACAAATAGCCCTACAGTCTCTCTTCTCTGACTTGTGACTCCCTAATCATCGGAGCCAAGGAACAGCACAGTCGTCTTTGGAACGCTGTAGGTTCTTCAGAGATATTTGCTGAGGACACCATAGTGCTGAGTGTTGGGCTGGGCCAGAGAGGAGATCAGTTCAGTTTGCTTACAGGAATTTCTCCCCAGTTTTATGCCTAAGTATTTTGCAAATTTTCAAGATAGTGAATTCATTAGGAAAATTGTATTTGGCTCATGACATTTCAGCCAACAGGGGTGCCACTGTGGGCACTTCAAGATTTCAAAATGTCCTAAATCTTAAGTAATAACTAACAACTGCTCTTAAGTAAATGTAAGTAGAGGAGAAATAGTTATAAATTAGTGGGCTGGGGAGATAGCTCAGCTGGTAGAGTGCTTACCTTGCAAGCACAAGGCCCTGAGTTCAATCCCCAGTACCGCCAAAAAAAATAAAAAATAAAAAAAAAAAAAATAAATTAGTAGAGGTGTTTCTTAAAGGAGAGTACTGTTTCCATTTGCTCAACAGGTACTTCTTCTCATTTGCCCTATATGTTACAACATATTGCCAACAGGAAAGGAAATATATAGACTCGATAGGTTAAATAAGTAATAGAATAACAAAAAAATAGTAACAAGTGTGAGTAATTAGTTCCATATATTAAATGCCTCCCATGTGCTCAGTACTATGCTGATGACCTCACATATATGACACATTTAATTTTCATGTTGTTCCTGCTTGGTAAAAAATTATTTTCTTGTCATACAGAAAGGGAAATTGAGGTATGCAGAACTTGAATCATTAAATCATTCTCCCAGGTCTCTCAGCTAGATGTTAACACAAGTATTTTAGTCAGCTTTTTGTCACTGTGACCAAAAACCTAGCAAAAACAACTTGGAAGAGAAAAAGTTTATTTTGGGCTCACAATTTCAGAGGTTTGAGCCCCTGGGTGGCCAACTGCATTTGCTCTGGGTCTCCATCATGACCGAAGGTGTGATGGAGAAAAGCTGGAGGCAGAGAGAGAGAGAGAGACCGAGAATAAGTGCATGACCTGTCAGGGACAAGAAGATATAGTCCCCCAGGATATGTTCCTAATGACCTGTTTCTTGCAGTCATGTCCCATCTGCCTACAGTTATCACCCTAGAGTCCATTCAAATTACTAATCAAATGCATTATGAGGTTACGCTCTCATGATCCTGTCTTTTCACCTCTGAGCATGGCTGCATTGCCTAACACGTGACAATTACAGATTCCAATCACAACAGCGAGGGTTTGACACCTGGCCCAAGTGACCGGAAAGTCAGAACTCTTAGGCTATATTATTACAAAGCTCGCACACAATGTAATACACAATTGTCACCACTTCCCTTTCTTGCAGGCATCTTGTTCTTCCTGGGTCCTGGATAGAAGTCCTGCTAGTCTTGTCCAACCTCCTCAAGGAGAGTGCAGGATGTTTCTCATGCCCATTCCTTTCCTAGCCAGTCGACTTGCCTTCTGGAGTGGCATTCATTTACAGGAATCATCATGTTTGCCCAAACTATTCTACTTCTTTAATCCTCTTTACCAAATGAATTTCTTTCTCAGTTCCTTAAAGAAGAAAATAGACTTTTTTGCATGGAAATCTTTGTGCATCAAAAGATTTTTTAGATTGAGAATGTGCCTTAATAAAATAGGGAAAAGAATTTAATATCAAGAGCCAAAGTCCCTTTTGGGATTTCCGGAGTCATCCCCAAGTTTATGGTGTGTCAGGAGTTCCCAGCCTGAAATGAAGGCATGATGGTTTATGAGACTCCAGGCTAGGGCTAGGGTCAAGGACTCACTAGTGGTTCTAGAAATCAAAGATACAAATTAAGGAGAAAGAAGGGAAAGAGGGAGGGAAGGAAAGGAAAAAGGAGATAGGAGTGCACTTTGCTGATAAGTGAGTGATGAAAATCAAAAGCCCTTGTGACATGGAAAGGCTAGAAAGAAAGCTGTCAGGTGCCTGGAAGAGAGCTAGACCCAACCCAGGATTCACACAGGCCTGTGTGTGTCTGTGTGTGTCTACAGAGATCTACAGAGCTCCTGGCAGCTTTCAAGGATTCCTAGGAAAAAGGAACCAATTTTTTTTTCTCAATTTTTAATAAAAACAAATTAAAAAAAAAAAAAAAGAAAAGAAAAGATTGGGGATGAAAACATAACAGTGAGATGAGCTAGAGACGGAGCAGGACTTTCTTTATAATGGATGAGCCAGGAAAGTCTCCCTGCAGAGGTCATGTTTCCCAGGGCAGAACTGAATTTAGTGAGTGTGTGCGCTCAGAGAAGTAGAAGTCAACAAAGCCAACAGAACATTCCAGGCAAAGGCACTAGGGCTGGAAGAGCAGGAGGACCCGTGAGGCTAGGCATACCTAGCCAGAATGTGAGGTGAGGATGTTCAGGTTAGCAGAGGCCAGTTAGGTGGGGACAGTGGGTCTCTCGTAAGAATCCAAATTGTATGCAAAGCAGAACGTGCTAGGATTGTCTAAAAGTGATGAGGGTCTGACACACTGAAGGTCTGAACCTTGGAGTCAGTGGTGGCCTTCCAGGAACTCATCATGGAAAAGCTCCACTTTCCTACATCCTTAAAGTTCCCAGGAAGGAACCATTTCAATACAATGAGAGAACATGAGGGCATCTTAATTCATCCAAGTGAGACTCTGATTGACATTTTGTAAATGAGCATGTGACTGCTTCATGGAGAGAGAAACCGGACTTGTCTTGACTATACTCACCAGTGTCCCCACACCCCAAGCCACACACCAAATTCGTTCAGCAGATTCCAGCAGCAGGGCCAATCATGGGGACATGGTAATTTACAAAGGTAAGCAAATGTAATGTGGTGGGAAACCAATGGCCAAGCAATCATGATCTGGACAACTCTTTCAATCTCCTTGAGCCTCAGTTTCTGGTGTGGCTGGGTGCCACCCTGCCCTCCTACAGGGGGTGTAAGAATTAAAAGAGATAGCAGAGGAAGTAGTCTACAAAGCATGAAGGGTTGTGCAAATGTAAGGTGTTGTTATTATCTTGGGTGGCTTCCTACTTCAATTACTACAAGTACTACAAAAGCTCCTGACTGCTGATAAGGTACTTTTAGGTTTCTAAAGGATTTCACAGAGTAGAATTGTCAGACTCAGACAGAGATAATAAATCCGGTAGAGCAGCGGTTAAGAACATTATCCTACTACAGCATTAAGAATGCTTAGAGAGCCAGATGTGGTGGCACATACCTGAAATCCCAGTGTCCCTTGAGGCTGAGGCAGGAGGATCACATGTTCAAGGCCAGCCTCAGAAATTTAGTGAGGCTCTAAGCAACTTAGCAAGACCCTGTCTCAAAATGAAAAAATAAAAAGGGTTTAGGATGTGGCTCAGTGGTTAAGTGCCCCTGGGTTCAATCCCTGGTACCCCCCAAAAAATAAATAAATAAATAAAGGATGTATAGACATACTTCAAAGACTGCAGTTGGCTTGTGGAACTCCAGAAGCTCAAGGAGTGCCCTCTGTACACACGGAAGCGTTTACATGTGCACGCACTCTCTCCTACACACATACACATGCTCTGATTCCCAGCCCTAGAGGTGGGGATGGTTTAGTAGGCATTTCTATAGGAATTCCTCTCCAAAGAGTTTCACAGCACAGTTTGAGCAGCTACCTCAGAAACTCTCAAATATTACTGAATCAGAAGGGAGTGCAGTTACTTCTGAACACAGGTCAGCGTGAGGAAGCTTGCTCAAGTCTCATGATTATGCCCCTGGTGCTCTGCCCTTTAAAACACACCCTGCTAAAATGACCAGGCCATTCTGCCATTTGGATGCATAGCCTCAGATGGATTTATGCATTTTCTGTGGTGCTGGCTACACAAGCACTCTTTCCCTGAGCTATACCTCTAGCCCTTTTTTTAAGTTTTCAAAGAAAAAAAATTTTTAAGTACTGGGGTGCTTAACTAATGAGCCACATCCCCATTCCGTTTGGTTCATTTTAAGACAGGGTCTAAGTTGCTTCGAGCCTTGCTAAATTGCTGAAGATGGCTTTGAACTTGCAGTCCTCCTGCCTTAGCCTCCCAAGCCATGGAAATGACACACATATGCCTCCACACCCAACTCTCATCTCTCAATTTCATTTTTAAAATAATGTGCATAGTTCGTGGTGCCTTTGGGATTGTTTATTTTGGATTTGTTTTGGTTTCTTTGATGCAGTGTGTGGACACACACATACACGGACACACACACACACACTGACTCACTCATACTCATGCGCATGCGTACATCCCAGTCTTAAAGGAAAAGCGTACATTTAGCAGTCTATAAAAATTTCCCAAGTCCCAGATCATCCAGATCATCTTAGGAAGTCCAAGGAGTGTACCTGGAGCAGCTATCCTCCCTCAGCAGTGAGTAAACACATGGTGTGGAAGACACACAGCCTGTGTCTGATCAGCACTACCACTTTCGTGCTAAGTGAGTGTGGGCAGGTCCCTTACCTAAGGTCAATTTCCTCATTTGTGAAATGTAAATAATAATAATAATAACTGCTTCATAGAACTGATGGGAGGATTAAATGAAGGAGAAGCACCCTGGCATGTTTCCAGGACAAAGCAAGTTTTCAGAAAAGGTTGAGGAGTTGCTAATGTAGTGTTTGAATTATGTTGAATTATTTCAGTACTAGGTGTGTCATCTGACTTCTCTTTGGCTGACTCTGGCTCTCAGCTGAGGGTGATTTTAGTTTTTAGGACTGTCATAGTAGAGGAATATTTGCTGTCATCTAGTGGGTAGAGGCCAGTTCTACTAAACCTCCTATAACACACACGATAACCTTGACAGCAAAGAATCATCCAGCCTGCAACATCAACAGCAATGAGGTTTATAAAACCCTGAAATGCCTAATACAGGGCTAGGAATTACTGACACCATATGGCAACTTTAATTACCCAGATCTGGGAATGTATGCTACCCAATTATTTGGGATCTAAAAAGTCTAAGGGTGCTCTGATGCTGAAGGAGAAGCACTAATGGAAATTTGTGTCATGATCAAGTCCCCCCCAGAAACTAGTTAAGTAGTGGTCAGTGCTCACAAGCAACCTGCGGTTGTTCCTCCTGCCGGAAGGTTGACCATTCACAACCTGTTTCCTGATCTGAATGAAATGGTTTTGTTACAATCCACTGCCACAGCTGTCCCTTTGTTTCCCGTAGCCTGTTCCACTGGATTTTCATTTCTCACTGGTTATGGGGCCAGTGGACTTTCTTTGATACCAGAGAGACACAACCCAGGTCTTCAAGAAGCACCCCACCACCGCCCTGTCCTGGATTCCTCCTCAAAGATAACTAACGAAACAGTCAAGATAGTTTGACTTTTCCTGTTAGTGATATTAATCTTTTTCTTCTGATCCTAACAGCATTAAATAGAGATGAAAAAATACTATAGTATTTATTTATGTCCCCTTCCCCAAAAGTTTATGTGAATTATTTTACACAGGTGAGGTTATTTGCAGTAATCACAGGTTCCAATGGTGATGATGCATGGTCATGTTTTGAGACTTTGTTATGATTCTTTGTCTAAGAATTCAAGTGTAGGTTTAACAATCTTTAAATCTGTTGAATAGGGTTTTCCGTAAAGTGCTGGAGGTCTTATTACCAAACTGGTTGTAACGAGTCACTAAGACTAGGGTAATAAATTGTACATGTAGTGAAGAAAATACTGAAAGCCTCTCCTTGACTGAACTTGACAAACCTAAGGAACTTTTTTTTCATTCAAAGGAGTTATTTTGAAGTGAAGATGAAAATGTATTCATCTTGATTGTTTTTTTTTTCAAATTTGAGGAAATGGATTATACTGTATTACAGGCAAGTGTGTATAGAAAAGGGTGGGAAATAGTAGCATACTGAGAGTGTGTTTGTATAGTTTATGCTTTTCCAAACCTGCCGTGTTCTTGACTTTGAACAGTACTATCCCACCAGCCACAGTCATTACTATATCACAAACCACAACTATCTTTCAAGAGGCTTTGTGTTCACAGTGAAAGGAATGTTGACTTTGAAATTATGCATTTATATTAATGTCACTACAAACCAACGGGAATAGTAATTTTTAAACAAACTTGCTAAATATTGAGAGACTAAAATACTAAGTTAATAAATTATATGTAGCACTGTCGCTGTTCTCTAGATGGTGTCTCACAATGGATTTCTGTTGCTTGAATATTTTCTTAGTGAACGTTTGAACTAAGGTAGTGACTGGGATTGGTGATTTTGGCTAAATATTTTGAATCTGTGGCTTAGTGTTAGCAGGGAAATAAAATACCATTTTTTTCCTAACTCAAAAAAAAAAAAAAAAGATAACTAACGTTTTAGAGTGTTGCTTATTCTGCATCTACTGAATCGTTTTACAAGATTTCAGAAGAACAGCCTCTTGGCTTTTCTTCAGTGGAACATCCGAGCCAGGTAGTATAAGAGACGGGTTCAGGTAATCTCAGATAAAGCAAAGTGTTATGCAGATGCAACCTTCCTCTATGTTAAAAATATTTGCTGGCATCAGCATAGACTTTGTCTTGTACTTCTTGAGTGTTTTTCTTTTTTTCTTTAACTTTTTACTTACAAAATATCTTTGTTTTTGGCATGATATGCTATTCCGAAAGCATATTAGAGTCCAAGTGCCAAGGTTCTGAAACTCCACACTCTCCCCAAAGAGAAATATGCCATGAAAATTATGGGATGTGCACACAAATCCAGAAGTGTGTTGTTACAAAGTTTTGATAATCAACTTTCCGAATCTCCTAAAAACTAAAATGTTCACAAATTGAATGTGTCGCTTAAAAACCACTATTTTTATTAAATGCAAAATTTTAACACCATCATTTCTGTAATCATAATTAAGGGAGGAATTTCTCATCAGAGTCTTTCTGCAATAAAGTAGTTCTGTGAGCTTTGTGTTCCTTCCTACCCTATCTGACATAGAGACCTACTTCTGTGTGTGTATTATCTACCTTCGGCTGGCTAACATCCTGATTCTAACATTATCTTGAACTTAAGAAAAGTCTTAGGGAACTTAGAATAGTGTTTCTTTTTTAAAAAACATTTTTAGTTGTAGATGGACATAATATCTTTATTTTATTTATTTTTATAATGTGCTGAGAATAGAACCCAGTGCTTCACATGTACAAGGCAAGCACTCTACCACTGAGCTACAACCCCAGCCCCGAGAATAGTGGTCTTAGCCTGAGATTTACTTGGAAAGATTTTTTAAAAATTCTGAAGCCCTAGTTAAACTCCAGACTAATTAAACCAAAATCACTAGAGGTGGTTTGGGTTTAATTAGTCCCTCAGAATTTTCTAGAACTTCCCAGGCAATTCCAGTGGGACACCAGTTGAGAACCAGTGGTTTAGAACAAACTATTAAGACAAACAGAAACAAAATACCCAAGTGGAATTGTTTAAAAACGACTGTCTCACGTGTATTTTCAGGTATTCCGGCATGGAGACGAAGTCCCATCGACACATTTCCTAATGACCACATTAAGGAATCCTCCTGGCCGCAAGGATTGGCCAACTCACCCAGGTTGGTTGGATGCCCCAGCTGAAGGTTGTTGCTGAGTCTCCAGGGTAAATGTGTAGAGGATTGTCACTGTTTTGATGCTTTTTACCCTTTTGGCTTTACGCAAGAACAAGAGATGGATGTGGACAACAGAATGTGGAATTTAGCAATGTTGAAAAGAGAGAGAGGGAAAAAAATCTTCTCATCAATAAACTGAATCTGTTCCTGGGTTCTCTTCTTCTCTATCAGAAGAATCAGTTAAAGGGACAACTGTCACAGGGACAAGAATCTTTATCGGTACCTCTTGCTGGAGGAGAAAGGAGACACAGCATTGACCCAGATCAAAGAAGGAAGCTAGTTTTTAAGTCTGTGTAAGGGCTGCAAGGGCAGACTAGAGTCTAGGAATTTTAATGGCTTTGCGGACTATTTTTCTAATGGTGTTTCTTTTATTATTTATTTTTATTGGTGCTTTATAATTATATACATAATAATGGAATTTATTATGCCATATCCACATACATGAACATAACTTGATCAGTCTCATTCTCCAGCACCTTCCCTTTCTCTCCCCTCCTTCCACCCCAATCCACTTGCTCTGCTCTACTGATCTCCTTTTTATTATTGTTGTTATTGTTAATTTAATTAGTGCATTATATATAATACACATACTTTATAAAATGGGATTTATTGTGGTATATTCATACATGGACAGAGAATAAATTGGTAGATTTTGTTCCCCAGTCCCTCCCCATACCCTCCCCCCTCACTCCCCTTCCTCTGCTGGTCTCCCTTCTGTTTTCCTGAGGTTCCCTAAGGTGTTTTCCTGTGGGTCCCCTGCAAGCACTTCAACCTTGAGCGGGGCAGTCAGTCTAGAGCCAAAGACTGCATCTCTCCCTGTATAATCTTTTCACCTTGTGATAAGAGTGAGTCGCTGCAACTGTAAGAAAATGCATAGGTGGGAATGGAAGAAAATACAAATCATGGGAGCATGAAGTTAAGCGTCCTGAGAATGTGCTGTTTTAGTGACTTCTCAACAGCGTTGTCCTTTATGTTGTTTGTTTTTGGAGAATCATGGCAAGGGGATCCTGGCTTTCATAATGCAGCTGGTTTCTGAGGTTGATAAAACTGAGAGTGAGTGAGAGGCTAGTGAAAGACACCATCATGCTCTTAATAGTTAACAAGCCAAAGTTAAGGTCCCTGGGGTGCATTTGCCCTTTTGTGAGAGTGGGGAGGGTTGACTGGAAGTGATGACATTAGAAGCTGACATTTTGTCAGCTGGATGTATTGGGATAGATTCTCAAGCTTTCACGTGCAAATGATTTTGTTAAAATGCTGATTCTAATTCAGCAGGTCTGATGTGAGGCCTGAAATCCTTCACGTCTAGCAGACTTCCAGACAATGCCAGTGGTACTAGTACATGGAACACTCTCGAAGTAGTAAGGGTCTAGAGCTCCAATTTCTGTCTTTGGCCAGGAACTTCTAATTGGCACAATGATGTGATGATGAATCTCTAGATCAATGACTCTTAAAGTATGGTCCCTGGACCAGCAGCATCACCACTGCCCAGTAACTTGTCATAAAGGTAAATTCCCTGGCCCTGCTCTATAACCGGTAAATTAGAGATGTTAGTGTTAAAGCCTAGAAATCTATGTTTTAATGAGTCCCCCAGGCGATTCTATGTGTCATGCCAAAATGTGAAAAAACATTGCTCTATCAGGAGATGACTGTTTCCCCAAAAGTCAGCTGGAAGAGCACAATGAGACCCCCAAATCCCTGCTTTTTCAGTTACCCAGGTCATGTACCCAGGTCGTTCTTTCCCCACATTCATCCTCATGCTAGATGGAAGGTGATAATAGTGGTGGTCAAGAGTGACAAGCAATTGAGCAGGTACAGCCAAGCAGCAGCCCAGTGGCCATACCCTGTCTGACTCTTGAAGATTTGATGAGGCTCTGGATTCAAGACTGATCTGCAGGCAGTATTCTCAAAGCATGGTGCTCTGCTACCTGCATCTGAATCAATTGGAGTACTTATTAAAATGCTAATTCCATGGCCCCACCAGGATACAATAAGTTAGAACTTGGGGGCGAGCTGCTGGGAAATCTGTATTTCAGCAGCACTTTCTAGGTAGTTTTTATTCCTGGTGCTCGGTAATGCTTGAGGACCACTGAGCTAATGCAAAGCATCTCAATGTTTGCTGTTCCTTAGAAGGTCTTAGACAGCTTGCTGAAAACTTATTGAGCAGTCAAGGGTGATTTCTAACATGATCCCAAGTGATGACAATATTTCTTATTCACAAACCACATTTTGAATAACAAGCTTTAGTCCTTTATGAACCAGTCATAAATATACTGTTTGGATAATAAATCATTCATTGCACCCAAGGGTTCAAAGGCACCTTCAGATTCATTAAGCCCACCCTCATCAGATGGTTGAAATTCAATCACAAAATCCCCACCTAGTGGTCAACCAGTTCCTTGGAATATTCTATCAAGGACCCCACTACCACACCAGAGATGAGTCATTTACTTTAATCAGATCAATCACCAGCTATCAACTAAGCCCATACTAGGTACACATTCCAGCGTTAGGTGCTAAGGAAGGTGAATGAGTCTTCTCAGGGAGTCTGAGAGTCCTGACTAAAGGCTGCACCTGTTTTTTATTTTCATGTAAATAAGTGTTGTTATCGTGGGACTACTGAGGCACACCTTATTCATTCCACATATACAATTAGGAAGGAGGAAGCAAATTTCACTTACTTTCACTAATTTTTGCTTTTATTTTTTTCCCCCATAGATAGGCATGGAGCAGCATTATGAACTTGGACAATACATAAAGAAAAGATATGGGAAATTCTTGAATGAGTCCTATAAACATGAACAGGCAAGTTGGGGGTATAGTAGGAACCTTGACCCTTGAAAAAATCAATTCTATGTATCTTTAAGTGCTCTGACTGTTTTGTTTTGCAAGGTACTTATATAAGTCAGAGATTTTGTTTACAAATATACCTGTTTATAGGATTTTTTTTCCTAAAACTGTATAAATATGAGTAAGTTCAAGTTTTTATGGATATTTGTCTCAATAGTTTGACTGGCAAGTAGCCACTGCTTACCTGGTGACATTTGTCAATTCAACTATTGTCCTTCCATGTGGCTTTGTCCATGGTATGCTCAGAATATTGCTCATTTCATAACATAGTATGATGGTGATGCTACTACAATGTCTGCTCATAGTCTAGCGTGACTGTCCCCCTCTTTCTCTAACACCCTGCCAGCTCCCACAGTAGTGTTGCAGGGAACCCTCATGTTTCCTCTAAATTGGCTTCTGCCGCCAGGCATGGTGGTACACTCCTGTTATCTCAGTCACTTAGAAGCCTGAGGCAAGAGGATTGCAAGTTTGAGGCCAGCCTCAGCCACTTAATGAGGCCCTAAGCAACTTAGCAATATCCTGTTTCAAAATAAAAAATAATATGGGCCAGGGAGGATGTGGCTCAGTGGTAAAGGGCCCCGGGTTTGATCCCCAGTGCCAAAAAAAAAAAAAAAGCTCTACTTTCCTTTTCGATTTTCCCACTCTAGGTTTATATTCGAAGCACAGATCTTGACCGGACTCTGATGAGTGCAATGACAAACCTAGCAGCCCTGTTTCCCCCAGAGGGCATCAGCATCTGGAACCCCAGCCTACCCTGGCAGCCCATCCCGGTCCACACAGTTTCTCTCTCTGAAGATCGGGTCAGTATACAGAGGGGTCCAGGGGATTCCACGTGGCCCTGGAAGGAGGAAAGTGGGCTGGCTGCTCAGGACTGTGGATTTGGGAGTCTGGACACACTTTGGGCTGTACAATTTTACTTTTTTTCATTAAAAGAAAAAAAAAAATCCAAGGGACAGTCAATGCAGGACATGGAAAGCCCTAGGCAAGGGACAGTCAATGCAGGACATGGAAAGCCCTAGGCAAGAAAGAACAGGAACTGAATTTTTCTCTACCATCCGCTTTGCTTTCGACTTTGGGAAATTCGTCCCTCTGTCTCCTCTCTGTCTCTCGGTCTCTCTTCCTTCCTTCCAGGGCTCTGTTTTCAAGTTCCAGGCTTTGGGTACCAAACACAAGTTTTCTTCTCCATATCCCCAGATTTCCCTGCTTAGTACACACTCCTCCTTCCAAGAAAATCTTCATTCCTAGGTAGGAGAAAAAAGAAAGACCTGAGTGCATAATTGGTCCCCACACTTTATATACGCCATCGTATTTACCTCTCCTAACAACCTGGGATGGACAATCGTATTGTTCTTTTATAGCAAGGAGAAAAAGTACTCAGAGGGGTAAAATAACAAACAAAACTGGTCCAAAGCCACAGAGCTGGTAAGCATGACTCCTATGACCAAAACTAGACCTATCTAGTTCTGTTACCTGTAAAATAGCGATTCTCAAACTTGGTAGGTATATTAGGAGCTCCTGAGGAGTTTTCAAAACTCACTCTCCATAACAGAGTCTCCAAGGGGTGGAACCCAGGCATTGGTATTTTAGAAATAATCTCCCTAGATGATCCCATTGGCAGCCCAAGTTTGAGAACTGTAAACCAAGTACCTCAGTGGGGACTGTGTGAGAGAGAAATGTTCAACTTATTTACCCAGGGTGGGACTGACCAAGAACAATAGTCTTTTCAGAGGATTTGATATTAAAAAAAAAAAAATACAGTATAAATATATCTAACTAATCTTCCAGTGTGGAACTTAAGGCTATATGCAGGAATAGTTTGGGACAAGCAGTTCTTCCTGATTTCCTGCAGTTACATCATAGGCATAATCTGTCTTAGGCCACTTCTGTTACTATAACTGAGCAGCACAGACTATGTAATTTATGAAACAAAAAAAAAAAAAAAAATAGAGGCTCTCTTAACTTATAGCTCTAGAGGACAGGAGCCTAAGAACATGGTACCAGCTTCTGATGAGAGCCTTCTTGCTGGGTCATGACATGGAAGAGGGCATCACACGGTGAGATGAAGCAAAGAGTACTTGATTTTATTTAGAAGGAAAAAAAAATAAAGTTAGCTGGGCATGGTGAACACCGCTGTAATCCAGCAGCTTGGGAGGCTGAAACAGGAGGATTGTGAGTTCAAAGCCAGTCTTGGCAATTTAGCGAGACCCTGCTTCTAATAAGATATAAAAAAGGGATGGGATGTGGCTAGTGATCAAGTGCCCCTGGGTTCAATCCCCTGTACCAAAAATAATAATAATTTAAAAAAAACACTCCTGTAATAACCCATTAATACATTTATTCATGAATTAATGGATTAATCCATTCATGAGGGCAAATCCCTCATGGACCAATCACCTACCAAAACTCACACCTCTCAACACCACTGATTTGGGGACCGAGGTCTCCAACACATAAATACTGGGGGACATTTCAAATTGTAGCACTACCTCGTCTCTCTATGACTGGGCTTAGCGTGGACCACAACTTTTCAGTGACTCCCAGAATACATTACTATCCTTTGTCCTGCCAGTACTCCTAGGGATTTGACTTAATAGCTACATCTACTGACTTAAGAATTTTCTCCAAATGCTTCTTAAAAACAGCTCTCCACTGTCCACCCTACTCAAGGTAAATCTATTCTAACCTCTTCTGTGGTATTTCCTAAAAAGTCAGAGTGGCTTATGTATGCCTTTTTCCTTTACAGAATCAGTAGTGAAGTATTACATTCTAGGTGTTCTTAAATTTTTGTGAATATTTTCTTCCAAAGAGAAAAAAAAATCACTTCTTTTCCCACAGGCTTTTCTGCAGAGATAAAGACTGAATAGGAGCACCAGATTTAGCCAACACAAACCCGAACAGCTACTTAACCTGTAATCCAGAAAGACAGTAATTAAATTACATGTAAAGAGAATTCGGGTGCTCTTAGAAAAGGAAAAACTCAGAGTGAGGGAGAGGGAGAGAAACAAGCAAGATTATCTACTGTGGCTTCCAGCTATCTGCTCACTAAGACAAACAGTGTTCTTCTGTCAATTTTGAAGAAAAGCTGTCAATCAACACAAGGTTACTCCCAGAGCTATGCTGAGTGCTATAGAGAAATGTAAGAGAAACACAAGGCAAGTTTCTTCCCTAACTCATGATCTGTTTGATGAAAGAAAATTACCTTGAGTGAAGCATGTAGAACACAAGATGGTAGACAGTGACTTCGAGGACAAGCTGTACATGCTGGAACTCCCACAGGGAAGTGATTTGGGTCTGCCTAGGGTGAGGACTTGAACCAGATCTGAGAGGTAGGAAAGGTGAGGGGTGCGTGCATACACTCTTCAGTATTATGTGCATGTGATGAGTGGCACTTCGAGGCACCTGCTCTGAGGATAATTTAAAAGGAACGACGTGGAGCCTCGGACAAAAACTGTTGATGCAATCAGGAAAGAGGATATGAAGACCTGAAATAAGATGGTAAAAGATGTTAGAGGAAAGAAAGCAAGACAAGGTCACATCCAGGAACAGAAATGACAGACAGGAAGCAACTTATAAACATTTTCTGAGGAGCTACTCACATGCCAGCCCTGTTCTAGGAGTTGACAGTATTGCAGTGAACCACTCGGACAAGAGGCTGGTTCTTTTCAGGGTCTACATTTCTTTAATTTTCTTTTTTTAGTTGTAGTATGGACACAATACCTTTTATTTTATCTATTTATTTGTATGTGGTGCTGAGGATCAAGCCCAGTGCCTTCACATGTGCTAGGCAAGTGCTCTACCACTGAGCCACAACTCCAGCCCCTGGGGATAATATTTGATAGGAAATAGAAAATAAAGAAGTAAGTAAAATAATTTCAGATGGTGATAAGTATTTTGAGAGAAGTAAACAAGTTAATATGACAGAGATTTAGGCAGGCTGGTTTCAGAAGCCAAGGTTAGCGTAGGGGGTGAGGGGGTCTGTTCCAGGGAGGGAAGAGTCGACGCAGAGCCATTCAGTCTGTGTGTTTAGAGGACAGCAAGAAGGCCCACGGTGTTGCTGGGCAGGAAAGGATGGCCGAGTGTTTACTCAGGGCCACCTTCATGCACACTCTTATAAGCTATGCTGAGTTTGGATTTTATTCCAGGTAAAATGAAAAGTCAGTGAAGGTTAGGAACCACAAAATAACCTGATCTGATGGATGCTTTAAAAAATAAAAATAAAGAGCAACAGTATAGCTACTGTGTGAAGAGTGAATTGTGAAGGCAGAAGAAATGGATTTCAATTGGTCAAATAGGAGGCACTCACAGTACTTGAAACACAGATTATGGCGGTATGGACTGGGAGGGGATGATGACCATAGAGAGGGGTTTGTTCAGGTTTATTTTGAAAACAGACAAACAACAGTGGTTTAAAAGTGAAGGGCCTATTTTAGATCCATTTTGAAAATAGACCAAAAAGGGGATAGTCTAGAAAACAGAGTTGTAGATTTTGCCATTGAAATGACCAAGAAGAAATGGCCAAAAGTGGGGAAGTTCGGACAGGTTTAGTATATGTTACCTTAGAGGCCCCCCTTCAGCCGTCAAGGAGAAATATACAAATAGTGTTGTCTAGAAATACAGCACAGATGGAAAGCTAGAGCAACAAAATGAACTTGGGAGTCACCTCCCCATAGATCACAGTTAAAACCCCAAGAGGTTGTCAGATTCAAACTAATTTTAGGATGATCATTTTGTCCTCCTACTAGGTTTTAAATTATATTTTCCCATACATTAATATATACCCTTATTTAACAGTCTGCAAATTTGCAAGAACTGAAGTCAATGAATGGTTAGTTGATCTCTTAAGATTCTTTCCAGACCTCTAATTTATTTTCCATATTCCTGGGGGAGAAGGGTACATACAGATGTGCACCCTAGTACTCGGAATGAAAGGGGCAGGGGAAAGAAGCAAGATAACAGTAATTCACAGCAAGCACGAATATTTACCAACAGCACATTCCAATTTAGGCAAGTTCATGGAAGGAAGAAAATGATCCTAAAGGTTTTTGGATATTGGGTACATAGCCTGTGGTTTTCAGACCTGCAAGCTACTTTTTTTGTTTCTCTGATTTAGAATTGAGCACACACTAGCATATTTGAATCTTAATTTATTAAGGTTTATTTTGACAGAACAAGGCTTAAAATATGGGTGCAGCTCCCCTGGCAAGGTCTTCTGGATAATCAGGTCTTCTCTCTTTCTCTTGTCCTCAGTTGCTCTACCTGCCTTTCAGGAACTGCCCTCGTTTTCAAGAACTTGAGAGTGAGACTTTGAAGTCCGAGCGAATTCCAGAAGAGGCTTCGTCCTTACAAGGTTTTTAAAGTGGGATTATTTGATGAAGTCTGTGCTTCTTTAAAGTGTGGGATGAACGTGTCTGTGGGTGGGTGGTGATAGCAAGGAAAGTCATCGCTACCTGATCCTCTTCCCTGTGCCGGAGCCACAACCAGTGGAAAGGCCAGTCCTTTCCAAATCCTGTACCTTGTCCCTGGCAGGAATCAGGTGCACAAGGGTAGCTGGACGAGACTGATGGAAGTCTAAAATCACGCGCTTTCTGAGGCCGAGTGGGTCTGCCTTCCTAACATGCACGAAGGGTTTTTTCGTTTTACGAAGGTCGCCCCCATTTCAGGATGGCACACAAGGTAGATGGAAAGCTTTGTATTTTAAAAATAACCTTTTGAAGGAATACAGTGGACAGTCTCTCAATAATCCCTCCATTCACTACAGGCCTTATTTTCTCATGGAGTCTTTCAGTTTTTTATGCTCATACCAACTAATACATGTATACTCTTGCAGTTTCCCCCTTGAGTCCACAAAAGGGATGTACTGTTCATAGGACTGGGCACTTTGGCTTTTGTTTTTGTTTTCTCATTTAATAAAATATCTTAGAAATATTTTTCGATCTGAACATAAAGAATCTCCTCTCCTTATCCTCTCATTCTTTCTTTTTTTTTTTTTTGTTTTTGTTTTTGTTTTGTTTACAAATGTGCAGTATCTGAATTTATGGACATACCAACTTTCATTTATATCATTCCCTAGGAATGGAAATGTGGGTCATCTCCACTCTTTTCCTGTTCCTGTCTGAACATCTTGTGCATCTAAATAATTTCATATCAATATCCACAGGAAGATGTCTCAGAAATAGACATTCTGGTTCACTTTGAAATAGTGTCAGATCACCCTCCAAAGAGGTGGAACCGATTTCCACTCCTGGCAGCATGGCCTGAGAGTGCTGTGCGTCTGGGGCCTTGCCAACAGTGTGCAGGCAACCGTGGCAATACGTGCCAATCTGATGAGGGGAAAATGGAACCCCTAGACACATCCTCCACAACGAGGAACGACAAGGAAGCCCACCGTCATCGCTGTTACTTGACACTGTGATCCAGAACTTCGATCCTGAGTCAACTCCGGCACCTCCATCTGGTTAACTGCCACTGTGTCTCTTTCCTCTCCTTTTCACTTGACCATTTTTATGTGGAGTACTGGTTTTCTTTTTTCTTCAAAGTGTTAGGATTTTTCTCTCTGTATTTTAATAGTTCTGTGATGTGACTGAGGTTTATTATGATTGTTTGCCTATTGACTTGGTTTTTCATGTCTTTACCATGTGGATTGTAAGTATATCCATGTACTCTTACGTATCTTCTATATTTTGAGTTGTATTTAGAAAAGGCTTCCTTGGTCCTAGATTATTAAGTGAGTCTATAATGCTTTCTTCTAATTTTACTACAGCTTCATTTCGGCATTTGTATATTGCACCCATTTACAATTTATAGTGGTGTTAGGTGGGACATTCACATCCTGCCTAAGTTTTTTTTTCTGATAGTTTATCTAATTGTCCCACTGCTATGTATTGAATAGTTTTTCTCTTTTCCCACTAATTTGAGCTATTATATATTGAAATTCCCATATACATGGAGAGTATTTCTGGAATTTTTATTCTATTCAATTGTTATTATGGACCAAAAAACATGGTTTTAATTATTAAGACTTTATAATGTGCTTTAGTATCTAACGTGCTAGTCACCCTCTTCGCTCTGTGTTTTCTGTTTTCATGGTTACATTTTTATTGTTCTTTAGAGTTATACATGACAATAGAATTTATTTTGACATAATAATAGAAGCATGGGATGTAACTTGTTCTAACTCAGTCCCCAGCACTTCCCCTACTCCTCCCTTTCTCCCTTCACGTTTCCTTCCTCCACTCCATTGATCTTTCTACTGTTTACCTATAGTTTTTTTTTTTAAATTAGTGTCTTGTAGGTGTACATCATGGTGATAGTCACTGTGATATATTCATATATGTACATAGAAATGTTAGATCAGATTCATTCCAAGTCTTTCTCTATCCCATCTCTTCGGCCTTCCCTTCATTCCCCTTTCTCTATTCCACTGATCTTTTTTCTATTCTTTTTTTAATCCCCCTCCCCCTGACCTTATTTTGTCTTAGCTTCCACATATTAGAGAAAATATTTGACCCTTGACTTTTGGAGACTGACTTATTTCACTTAGCATAATAGTCTCCAGTTCTATCCATCTACTGGTAACTGCAATAATTTCGTTCTTCTTTATAACTGAATAATATTCCATTTTGTGTATATTTACTACATCATCTTTATCTATTCATCTGTTGAAGGGCACCTAGGTCAGTTCCATAGCTTGGCTACTGTGAATTGTGCTGCTATAAACATTGGTGTGACTGCATCACGGTAGTATGCTGATTATAAATCCTTTGGATAGATACTGAGGAGTGAGATAGCTGCGCTAAATGGTAGTTCCATTTCTAGTTTTATCAGAAATCTCCATGCACTTTCCAGAGTCATTGTACCAGTTTGCAGTCCCATCAGCATGTCCAAGTGTACCCTTCTCTCCACATCCTCACCAACATTTTTTGTTACTTGTATTCTTGATAATTGTCATGGCTATATTTTTAATTTCTTTGTGAAATTTAGAATCAGCTTGTTTAACTTTTTAGTGTTTTAACTGAGATCTTGTTAAATCTGTAAGTTAAGGAGAATTCACAACTTTCAACATTAAGTCTTTCTTTTCAAGAATATGTATGTTATTCTTCCTGTTCTTACTTTAGGGTTTTATTCATATATATATTTATACCTTTTTGGTGAATTTATCATAAGGTATGCAATATCTGAAAATAACAATGACTTACCTCTAGTTTTCCAATATTTACACATGCAATCTCTTTCTTTTGCCTGCTCGCACTGGTCAGTACTTACAGTGTCAAGTTACATGGTAGAATTGTCAGTGGGCATCCTGGTCTTATTACAGATTTAGATGTTTTCTCCTATTAAGTATGCTACTTTTGAATCAAAATATAGTAGACATATTTTTATCATGTTAAGGATGCATCCATCTTTCTTATTTTCTTGAGTGCCTTTAAAAAATCAATTTCGATCATTTAATCTTTTGAATGATCTTTTTATTTTACAAATAATCAGGTTATTTCCCTTGAATCAATTACCATGATTAATTATATTTCTAGATTTACTAATATTGAACCATCTTTACATTTCTCAAATATATTCCCTTTCTTTTAATGTGACAGAATTCTTTGCTGATATTTTACTTAGGACTTTTGCATTGTAAATACAAGTGACATTGAAACTATAGTTTCTATTTTCTAGGCAGTCTTTGTCAATATTGATGTTATAAATAACTCGTGAAGTGTTTTTTGAAAGCTTTCTCTGTTTCAGAACAGTTAAATAGCATTGGAATCATTTATTCTGGAAAAGTTTGGTAGAATCCCTCCATAAAATCATTTGTTTGGAGCGGTGGCAGTGAGGTCTTTAACAATCATTTCTACTTATTTTATGGAAATATGTTGGAATTAATACTGGCAAATTATGTTTTCCCAGAAAATGTATACAACCAACAATGTCTTTCAAAAGACTTCCTGTTTCAGCAGATTGCTGGATTTGGGTCTCATTATGACAATTCAAAAATAATATAGAGCCTAAGGAAGTGTTTGCATTTCATCCAGATTTTATGTTTACAGCCAGAGACCAGGTTCCACTGTGCTTTCCTGGGATGCTTTGGCCTGAGATATGCTTTCTCCTCTCACCCTAGACATTCATTTACGTATGAGTTGTACTTCACCTACTTCCAAGAGAATCTGAGGCAGAGCACTTCAATTTCATTGCAGCACAAACCTGAACCATGTGGCAGTAAGCCAGCATTCATCTGCAGTTTTAATGTGCTAATGAGAAACAATAAATTAATGTGTATAAAATTATTTGGTTGGCATATACCATAACCAGCGTTACTGGTGCACTCTTCTGTGAAGAACAGAGGTTCTCGGTGGTGGTAGTGGGGGGGCCTGATTTGCCTCACAGGGAACACTTGGCAATGTCTGGAGACATTTTGGGCTGTCACACTTGGAAGATGAAGAGTGCTGCTAACGTGTAGTGGGTAGAGACAAGGATATTGCTAACCAGCCTACAAACGTGCAGGACAGCCTCCCACCGTCCAAAATATCAAAATATGCCAAAGACAGGAAACCCTGGTGTAGAAATATTTTCTCTCTGTTTGTGTTCCAGGATTTCATAGAAACCTTGCCAGCACTTTCAGGATTCCATGGCCAAGACCTTTTCGGAATTTGGAGTAAAGTCTATGACCCTCTATATTGTGAGGTAAAAGAAAAAATATATCTATATATAGATAGATAGATAGATAGATAGATAGATAGATAGATAGATAGATAGATAGATAGATAGATTTGCTAGTTAGTTTTATGCTTTCTGCCTATAGATGAAAGTAGATGAATACATTTGGATTTTTTTTACGGAGTTTTACTTGTTATTGCCTTTGACAGTGAAACATAATTCAGATTTTTCTTATATTTTCTTGAAAATCCTGACTTCCCTTTTCTCTCCATTATTTATGGTTTTACTCTTTAGAAAACTGCAAACAGAATTGTTTTTCTTCTATACATTGACACTTATCTCCTCTGCAGTCATTCAGGAATGCTGGACTCTTGTCACGGGTTTTAATGAAAAATGAAATGTTGTTATACAGAAAGAAGGGAGAAAACTTACCTGGTCTCTACTACATAAGCCAACTATAAGCCAGGCTATTGAAACTGGCTTATCAGGAAATGTCTTCTTTACTCTGTGATGCATTTGAATTCATCTTTGCAGCTAGATGAGCCACTTCTGGCTTTTTTCAAGGTTCTTGTGGTATTTTTCACTCACCAGTCTCCACCTTCTGGCCAAAAGGAGTGTTTTTTCTCCTCCTGTTTTTCCAGCCAGTTCACTAAATCTAGGGTACGGTTCTGATCACTCACCTGACCATCCACTTCTGATTTTGAGTGCATTCTGGGGGTGTCGGACACAGCAATTACTTTTACAGTTCCATCTCAGTAACAGACGACACCGTCTGCCCCCTCTGGGATAGTTAATTCACCCAACTACATGCTACTCTTTCAATATTTTCATTTTATCATCAGCAACTGTTTTAATGAGATTTGTTAGACTTGTAAGACATCTTCAATGGAGACAAGCACCAACCTTTCAGTTCCAGTCTTCATTTGTTTTCCTTTCTCACTCTAGTTTTATTTTGGTTCTTTTGGTGATGGTTGTTTTGGGGATTATATGCAGGGCCTCAAGTATACTAACTCCATACTACAGTTTGATCTGAGCTACTCCATAATGAGACCATGTTACATGGTATCTTTCAGATCTCTCTTGCTTACTTCTGTATCATTTCACTTTGTTCTGCTCTTTCGTGATCTCTCTCTTTCTCTCTCTCTCTCTCTCTCTCTCTCTCTCTCTCTCTCTCTCTCTCTCTCTGAAACTAGGGGACTCCTCATTAAATTTTTTCTAATGGGTAATAAATACTGACACTTGGTCTCCACCTGCACTACCTGAAGCTTATTCATGCTTAACAAACATCTACCCAGTACCTACTGTGCCCCAGGTACGAATTTTTAAGTTCATAGGGATGGGTGTCTATTATCAAAGGTTCCAGAAAAATACATTGCCTATCCTAGCAGGCCTCTCCAACAGCTCATTCAGCTTCAGAGAAAATATCATCTTATCCTGTAAGCTTTTACCTTCCCCACAGGTTCATAGAAAGATTTCTAACCCTTTCATGAAGGAAGGAGGTACACTCTTGCCCTGTTGCACCATTGTTCTGCAAAATATGAATCACACATTTATCCAGAATCAAGTCAAAAGTTATAAACTTGGTAGAAAAGGGACATTTAGTTTCTGTATTTTTTTCTTCTTTCTGAAAATCAATATCACTATCCATTGTGATATAAAAATTCTTTAAAAGAAATGGCAGGACAAGAAAAATTGGCCCCAGTGGTTCTTGTGGGGTGAAAGAGGAATAAAAAATCAACAAAGAGGGTAGTCATAAATAACAAATGCACAAACATTTTCTTCCTTTTTCTTTGCCACAGGGTGTCCACAATTTTACTTTGCCCTCCTGGGCCACCAAGGATACCATGACTAAGTTGAAAGAATTATCAGAATTATCCCTTCTGTCCCTCTATGGAATTCATAAGCAGAAAGAGAAATCTAGACTCCAGGGAGGTAAGTATTTCTGAAAATGAGAAGTGTTTTGGATTTGTGGTTGTGGTCTGTGTCACAGTCCTACCACTGATCCACCAAGTGACCTCAGACAGATCCCTAAACCACTCTTTCATCAATAACAATAACACCTGCTTCACACGCAGGGTTAAAATGAATGTATATATTCAAAAGGTTTAGAACAAACAGCAGCTGGTACATAATTCACTGTCAGCATACACTGTGTTACTGTAATCATCAATATTATGCACTCTAGGCCTTAATTTTCCCATCTAGAAAATGAACGCTTTGGGCTAAAGCTAAATGGTCCTTTCTGTTCAGATCTATCTATTCAGATGAAATAACCAAGGATTCTTATCTGAGTCCCAGGAGAAGCAATTGTGCCTGGTAGCCTATAAGCCATTGTTAAAACTAAGAGAACATATTTTGCAGGATCTGTATTTTTTTTAAGTATTACAACTGATAAGTTTATGACAGCTTGAATTGTTCTACTGGTGTTGAAAGGGGTCAAGATGTATTTGTCAGTGATGCCTCTTCTCAGTTAGAATTGTCTCTTCCCAGCACAGGATACCCTGCCATCATCAAAGTAGACCCAGGCAGGAGGTTCCTGGATCCCTGTAATGAGGGTAGGTGAGCAGAGGAAAGAAGCAGGGACCAGGTGGGTTGGAGACAGAGATTGCCACCCGTGAAGGCAGCTAGGTGGACACACCAAATCACCAAGTGGGGTGTCAGGCTCAGATGTGGTTAATGTGGGGATACGTATATTTTAGTCATTTTGAGGAAACTGGCATAGTCATATCAGAATTCCAGCCAGATGCTCTTTCCCACCTACCTGATCAGGACAGGTTCATTAGAACCCCAAGAGAATGCACAGCAGCAGAGCATTCTGACAATTATAGCTATGTATAGAGAGTCAATTGTAGCTGGAAAAGCAGGGCTGAGTGAGACAAGCTGTCACCAAGAGAAGAGCTAATATGAAACCAGGATGGTCAGGAGAAAATTCATGTGAGATGAATGTGAGGTGGGGGCTAATAATGCAGGACAGTGGTCTCTAATGACATAAGGATGTTGCAGACCTGCTGTGACAAAGTCCCCACAGCACAGTACTGAATCAGACCCAATGGAAATGTTCAAGTCTTTACTCCACATTAAAGGCACAGCCCTTGAGGAAGAGGGCGCATCCATAGAGAAGTCTTAGGTGAAACCTCTAATGTTGAAAAAATGACCAGGCATGGTACAGACTGTGTGTAGGAGCAGAACCCAGGAAGAGGTTCAACCTTATGTGCTTTACAGCAAAAGACACAGAGAGTCCCACTGGCCACATAAGCACCAGGCCTCATTTCTGATGCACCAAAATCAAGATTTATTTCCCGCAGCCTCATCATGATGGACTCAGGAATCCAGCCTTTCACTAGTCCAAGTGCAGCCCCTGGTCCTGCAACATCCCATTACCTGACAGCTGGCTGGAAGTGCAGAAGCTCAGGCCCCACTCCAGAACTGTTGAATTAGAATCCACAGTTTAGTAAAATCCCAATGATTTACACCAGAAAGGAACTGACAGTAGTCTAATACTATGCAAAGGTTTATATATATATAAATAAGAAATGGGGTTTACCCTACAACTTGTTCATCTTTGCTCCTCCCTCGTGACCCCCAGCCCTCTTTGGCTACTAGAGGGTTTTATTGGCGGAAGCCACTTCCTCTCTCTGGGTGTCAGTTTCCACCCAGGGAAATTAAGGGGATTAAACTCGATTCTGTAAGTGTCCTTCCCTCAGGTATTCTCTGGTCATGGATTATAAGGTTTGGCACTTGTGGGAACCCACTTGTCCTACTTCCTTCCAGTGCCACTGATAAACCAGAAAATTGTTTCCTGCATGGTTCTTCCAAAACATGAGCTCAGCCCCATTGTTCCTCTCTGACTAAGCATGAAAGACTTGTCAACTACATGCTTATTGAATGATGAAGCAGCTGAACACAATCATGCACAGAAAATATCCATTGTCTTGCTGACAGAATGCAAGAACATCGGCACTGTGGCCAGCATCTTCTGACGTTGACAGGAGTTTCTGTTCCATCAACTGGTTTCAGGAGTGACACTGTTCAGTGATATGCACACATACACACCCCCCAAAAATTCCCTAGACTAATTTTGGAACAAATATCTACTCTTGATGTGGACTAGAGGTTGGCTAGCTACTGCCTGTAGGCCAAATCTGGCTCACTGTCTGTCTTTGTAAATAGTTTTTTTGAAGCAGCCACATGTTCATTTATGCATTGTCTAGGGCAGCTTCATGCTACCACTACAGAGTTGAAAACTTGCAGCAGATCGAAGGGCCCACAAAGACTAAAACATTTAACCATCTGATCTCTTAAAAAAAAAAAAAAAAAAAAAGTGCCAAACTTTTCTGTAGCCCCAGAGTGAAAGAGGTGAAGTTTGTGTCTTCTGATCAATGGTGTTTCATCTAGTTCTGCAGATTTAAGAAAGGATACCACAGGGAATTTAGAAGTTTGCTTTATGTGATGTGATGATTATGAACAAGAATTTCCATATACTGGGTTCAAAACTCAGGCTTTCTGTTTACAAGTCATGTAATCTTGGACAAGTTGCTGAGTCTTTCTAAGCCTCTGCTTCCCCACCTGTAAAACAGAATATTATCATACCAGAGTCCGGAGATAATTTGATAGGCACCCCTAGTTACTCCTGGGACTTGAGAATAATCACCTAGAACTAAGAACTGATACCATACTTGTAACAAAGACTGCAGCCTGCCCCAAAGGCACAGGTTGTCAAAGAGCAAGGCACTTATTACAGATGACTGTCATGACTCCCAGAAACTTGGCAACAGAGTTTAGTACCAACGTGGCATGAAGACCCAGTTCCTAATGTATACCAGAACACAACCTTCTCTTGGACAGAGAGATTGAGACCTGTTAGAAAAGCAGCATCCAGTTTCTTCCATTCCAGTAACTGCCAGCATCTGCAGAAAGAACAGACCACCTACCTCCTTAATTAACCCTCTATTGTGCTAACTGGTGTTCGGGCCTATATCTTCTCAGTATTTCACAATCCTGCTCTGACTCACCTAGCACAGTGTCTGACCCAGAATAGCTGCTCAGAGTTAGCTTGCTGAGTGGACTCCAGAGTCTGGGATCATCGTCTGTTAATGTCAGTGCCTGCTCATTACCAAAAGCAAACAAACCCCATCAGTCATTCATGAGTCAGGAGAACACATGCACAGCAGAGCCACCAACCAAGACACAGGAGTCTCTTTTGAGACTCCTCAACAGAGTTGATCATGCAAGTGTGTGAAGCAACATGTCCTCAAAATAGAATCGGGCACCGGGAGGTACCCCACAGCTTTCAGCCTCTGCAAACGGGACGGAGATTGTGCTTTGTGCATCTGCCTTCTGTCACCTCAGGAGTAACAAGAGTCAGCTCATTGGATATGAAGGGCAGAAAGGTCCCTTCTACTGATGACAGATAGTATGTGAGAGCTGAAGATTCTGGGTGCTCCCCAATAGTGACCCCCAGGGCAATCTGGTCCACAGAAACAGCCCATGATCTGTGCACACATCTGGAGAGCTGCTTTCTCCCAAGGCCTCCCACAGCCTGACTGCCAGAGAGTGGAAAGGGAGCTGAAGACAGAAGTATATGTCATGCTGTCATTTGAGTTCTGCTCTGGAGAAGATCGTTGGCTAATAACTGTATTGTTAAGATCTGAAAAAAAGTCCGAAATTGCTTCCAAGTTTATCAACCTCCTAAACTGAAATTTAACAAAACCTGGTATAGGAGAGTCCCAGAATGCCAATCTAGGTCTCCTTTCCCTACTGCGTGAGTCACTTAATGTCTCTGGGCTCCAGCTTTTTTAGCTATAAATGAGGAACAAGACTGAAAAAATCAGTAAAATAATGTGTATAAGTCATGCTACCCAGTACACAGCAGATACTCAACCAAAGTTAGCCTCTCTTGTTAAATCCTATCAGATAAAATCCCCATTTATGAATAAGCTCAAAAACTAAACTATAAGCCTTGTTTGGTTCAGCTCCATTGTTGATCTATCTCCTTTAAGGTGTCCTGGTCAATGAAATCCTTAATCACATGAAGAGTGCAACTCGGTCCCCAAACTACAGAAAACTTATCATGTATTCTGCAGTAAGTATTTTTGTCTTCATTTAACACCCATTTGTTTAAGTTCGTGATCTCTTAGAGAGAGGGACCTCAGTCTTCTTCATCATGACTTCCCCATCACCTAGAGTATGTTAGGCACCTGCACAAAGGATGTGAGAATTCGATGTGTTATTCTGGCCCTTGAGGAATTTACAATTTAAACGGTAATACTAACAAGAAGACAAACATATAAACACCAAAGCAGTGTGGAAATGCCATTCAGACGCCTCTGAAAGGCAGCCATCTTTCTGTTGCAGGAGGTGGGGAAGATAAGCAGGTAGAAGTTCTGGACGAGGTAAAACATCAAACATGTCAAGGTGAAGGGAATTAATAAATGGTTCCTCACTGGAGTTCAGGGCACATGAAGAGAATCATTAGGATAGAAGTGGAACATCACATGAAGAAATCGACACCAAGTCAGTAGAAGTTAACTTGCTGCCAGATATGGACCTCACAGCTACTTAAACATAAATTAGTTATAATTAACTACAATGAAAAATTAAGTGTCTTGGTTACACTAGACATATTCTGAGTGTTCAGTGGGCACATTTAGCCAATGGCTACTGAATTGGACAGCATGGATATGAAACATGCCCACCATCACAAAGAAGGTTGATTAAGCAGCCTGGATAGAGTCTCAGAATGTTTGAGCTGGAAGGCAGCTTGAAGACCATCTTGTGCTGCGTGCTTCTTAGGGTAATGTGTAAGGAGAGAAATGAAGCAAGGCGGACCCACCTCACCCCCCAAAAGGGGTTTGTTCAGGGAAGTCAGCAGGGAGGACAGGATAGGGGCAGTATTTCAGAAATTAATCATCCTGTAGAAAGACTGGAACTTGGGAACAGGATGGAGCCTAAAAAGGTTATGTAATATCTAGAAACATAGAGATGAGGCCTAAAAGCAGGGCAGCAACAGGACAGGAAGAGTTGTTTGCTTGGTTACAAAGGAAGCTGTGATTTGGCTGGAGAAAGCCATGTTTTCATTCATGCAAGAAGGCGAAAGAGGTAGCTGAAGATATAGGGAAGCTTGATTATTATATTATCCTCCATATGGAATAGACTAGAAAAGTGGCCCACCAAGGGCACTGAGGTGGTGCTTCCTGAAGAGAAGTAGCCTGAAATCAGCTGATTATGTGATTTTTTTTTTTTTTTTTTTTTTTTTTTTTTTGCTTCTAATCTGGTTTCCTTTTCCAACTGGATGTGTTACTTCTATCAAGTTCTATCTGTGGCTCCTTTTCTTTTTCTTTTTCTTTTCTTTTTTTTTTTTAGATCCGTCTTAACCCCTTTTGAATATGTGTACACTGTCTGACAGTTCAGGCGTGAAATGTTGTCCCCACTTTATAGATGTGGACGTTGAGGACTACCTAAGACTAGATAGTTAATCAATGCCAAACGCGGGATTGAAAATCATCCTGTATACCATCCAGTCACTCTGAGGCAAACATTTAACTTTAATTGTTTTGGAGGGTGGGGGTGTAACAGGGATTGAATCCAGGGGCACTTTACCATTGAGCTACATCCCCAGCCCTTTTTTTTTTTTTTTTTTTTTTTTTTTTTGAGACAGGGTTTCGCTAAGTTGCTTAGTGCCTCACTAAATTGCCTCACTAAATTACTGAGGATGGCTTCCAATTTGAGATCCTCCTGCCTCAGCTTCCCGAGTCACTGGGATTCCTGGCGTGCCCTACTGTGCAGAGCTACAATTATTTTAAAACTACACTCTCTACTTCCTTATATTTTGACCTCCATAAAACATTTATGACCTCATATACTCTTCCACAACTTTACAATACAATGATACTAATCTACAGAAAAGTATAATTTAGCATTAATGTGTTCTAAAATATCTTAAATTGTATTGAAAAATCAATGGAACAAGCAAAAGCGAAGATCTGCTCTACTGGGAAAAGACACAGGTCTTAGAAGACCTGATTCAAGTTTATTCTAGGTTTATTTGATAATAAGCAAGTTACTTAATGTCTCTGGATCTCAGTTTCTTCATCTTTTAAATGGGAATATGTATGTAAATCTTATTGCCTAGCACACAGCAGATGCTGAAGTAAAATTAGTTCTTTCCCTCTTTAATTATTAAGACATTGGGAGTAAGGGAAATTAAATTGAATGGGAAATCCTCATGATGCTCTACAAGTGCTAGTATCTAGTGAATTCAAATCTGAACCAGAGGTAAAATGATCGAAATTGATTTGTTCCGAATTTCTGTAGCATGACACTACTGTGAGTGCCCTGCAGATGGCGCTAGAAGTTTACAACGGAATCCTCCCTCCCTATGCTGCTTGCCACTTCACAGAATTGTACCTCGAGAAGGGGTAAGTGCCTGATGAGTGCTTTTGAAATTCAGCATCACCGGCCCCCAGGCTTTGTTATTGACGTTATTGTTGACTTAAGGGTGGTTGTGTCTGTTGGTTTACTTTTATATTTGGAGGAGAGAATGGTGTAATAGTATCTGTTAGTCATGGCTCTTTTGTTTTCTTTTCATGAAGTCTTATTTGATAATAATGTACATAACACAGTAGTTGGAAAAATTTTAGTGAACTGTCCTAAATAACAGAAATTAAATTTTTAAAAATCAAGGTATTCCCAAATGGATTTATTAATTTTTTAAATTGAATATATATTTTATTTTCATTGACATAAAGATTTTTTGTTGTTTCCAGATATAAAAATTTGATATTTTATGTATTTGTATGTAAAATGTAAATGTCATCTGATCGAGTTGGAAAAAAAATTAAGGTATTCTAAGTTTGCCAACATTACATGGTTCTCTTGATAAAAACAGCCTTTAACCCTAACCCTGATAGAAGACTTCATAAGAAAAATAAAGTTGCTTGGGGCTTATACAACTGAAGTATTTAAATTAAAAGATTTCGAACACACCCCTGTAGCTCCTGGTGAGTCATATCCACTAGTAAAGATTCTTCTGTCTGGTGTTTACCTCTTTGTGCCTGGTGTGGCCTTTTCCAGATGGTCAAGCCCTTGTCTGAACCCAGTAGAAAGATTAGATTTTGAGAGGCCAAATGTCACAGTTTACCCAAAACTGAGAGAGCTCCCAGAACGTGGGAGTTTCATTTTTAGTGGAGCAGGTTGGGGCAAACAAGGAAGAGTTGGTTAACATAGACAAGATCGCACCAAAACTGTATCATTTGGGAGAGAAGAAGTTGTTTTCAGCAAGTCACCAGAACTCATGGGATATTATTGGAGGAATAAAAGCAAGGAAGGGGCCAAGTTAAGACAGTGACCCCAGAGCTGAGTTTCAGGGTTGGCTGGGAAGATGAATTGTGCCTTCCATTCAAGATACTCTCAGCAGCTGCAGGCAGGACCAGCCAGACACCAGGCCCGAGCTCAGAAGACCTCATGTTTGTCTTGATGCTCTGCTGTTGCCATTTTGAAATTCTCCACAATCTTGGAACAAAGAGCCCCGAACTTCATTCTGCTAGTTTCATAGTCCTGGATATAGGTTTATGGTCCCCCTGAATGTGTAGAATAGGAAAGTCACAATACAGAGACCTAATTCTCAACCAATACCTTCAATCCTTGTGAAGAAAGTGAGTCGCACACAATTAGGTAAGGGTAAATGTTTTCTTTATTGAACCTCTAACTGGGTGACACCTTGACGAAGTCAAACTATAATGTGGTCTTAGCTGATCTTGCTCTCAAATATCTTGGGTCAGGGTGGAAAGAAGAGCCACACAATGGAGACTTGCAAACAGCAGAACATGAGAAAGGACTTAGTAATAAACCCTGCACAGATCTCACCCTCTGAAGACCACCTCTGGACACATAGTTAATAAATTGAGACAAAATTCTAGGATCAGCTCTAGGCACAGGCACTGTCTCTACAGGGATAATAAATACAAGAAAAGCTACCGACTCTTCTCAGACCTCCCTCCTCTCTGGTTTCTGCACCCCAGGGTCCTGAGCTTGCTCTGTTAGGGTGCCATAGGACTTTCTCCCCTTGAATCACTTTCTGTCACCACCTTGAGAAAATTCATCCTGTAAGACAAGTGCCGGGTATTTTTTCAACTGAGAGATCTGGACACAGACAAAAATAATAATATTAACCAAGGGCCGTGCACAGTCAAGTTTGTTGTTTTACTAGGATTTTCTTATTGGCACTCCAG
Organism: Sciurus vulgaris; assembly: GCF_902686455.1. NCBI lineage: Eukaryota > Metazoa > Chordata > Mammalia > Rodentia > Sciuridae > Sciurus > Sciurus vulgaris. The sequence continues at coordinate 119,914,010 of NC_136470.1, forward strand.
AGAAGGATCAAAGGTTAGACTTGATTGCCTTTAAGATAGGAACAAGGAGGATTTGAGCTAACAAATACTATAGATGCCTGCTTATAAGGTGATCTTGATTACAAAGTCATCCACATCTTCCTTATAAGCTAAGGAGACAGACAGGGAGAATGCTTCAGATCTCTAGCCATCTTAAATACACAAACCATTAAGGTTGTAGGAAAGGTAGTTAAATATATATTTAAAAGATTTAATTTTTAATAAGTACATAAATTTAAAATCATAGGCTATAAAATAATTCATCACATAGAAAATACTACTTTTTTCCATTTTTACATTTTATGGAACAGTTTTATCAAACTCTTTGTGTCTTTAGCATGTGTCTTTGCCTCTAGAGCCAACTTTGAGTCCCCTGAAACTGTTTTCCAGATATATTAATTAAGAGGGGTAATTTTGCCTTCTGTGCAAATGAATCTCAAATTCTTAGGGGCTTAACCCAATGGAAATTCACCTCTCCCTTATCTAACAGGCCAGTGCAAGTGTTGCTGGTTAATAGGTGTTTTAGTCAGCTTTTTCACTGCCGCAAACAAAAGACTTGACAAGAACAATCTCAGAGGAGGAAAAGTTCATTTGTCGCTCATGGTTTCAAAAGTCTCCGTCCATAGACAGTCATTCCATTGCTCTGCGCCTGATCTGAGGCAGAATTCATGGTGGAAGGGAATAGATGACCCATAGTCTATCAAACCATGATTTTCTTTCCATTGAGTAGAGTCACAGATCAGAAATTACTCCATTCTCAGGTTCCCTTGCACCTAAGTGGCACCAAGTGACCAATCTTAGCACATCCAATGGCCCACCTCCTCCAGCCACACCCTACCTGCCTACAGTTACCACTCAGTTAATTCCCATCAGGGGATTAAGACATTGATTAGGTTCAAACTCTCTTAACCCAATCATTTCACCTCTACACTTTCTTGCATTGCTTCACACATTAGCTTTTGGGGGGATCCCTTTAAGCATAAAGATAGGTCAATGTAGATCAGGTACCTAGGCTCCCCTCTTCGAACCTATAGTTTCAAGAGTGCTGTGCCACCTGTAGATTGCTTGTAGAGTGGAAAGAGGGTGGGAAGACAACCTGCTTACCAACGACCTCAGCCCAAAAGGAGAGCTTATCATTTCTTCCCACATTCTACGGGCTAAGATGGGTCACTTGGTGCCACCTAGGTGCAAGGGAACCTGAGAATGGAGTCATTTCTGATCCATGACTCTATTCAATGAAAAGAAAATCATGGTTTTGATAGACTATGGGTCATCTATGCGATATCATCTTGAGAAAAAAGATGTTGCCAGTGGAAAAGTTATCCCAAGATGTATGTGTTCATTCATATGATATTAGAGAAATTAATACATATATATATATACATATCTTCTGAATAAATATTTGTAGTTACTGTGCTTATATGACTTTTAAAAGTGATGTTTTTAAAGACTTGTTTATAACAACATCCAGAAGTTGAAATTTTGAAGTCACTGCACCAAGAAAGATCACTAAATTCTACTTAAATTTTTCTCCTGCCTCTTTGGTTGGCAAGTACCTTTCATGGACAAATCATATTGGTTTTACTGAGACAGGTTTAGTTTTAAAAGAGTCCTCTCTAATATGACACAGGACTTGAATCTACATCCAACACCTCTGAGTGTTTTATAAAATCTTGCCATATAGTCAAGTACATATGTTACATATTGTTCAGGTTCATATTTATGGCCTGGTTAAGGAAAGGGAAGCTACATTCAGGATAAAGACTGAGATAAATATTAAGAGAGGAAAAAAGAACAGAGGAAGGCACAAATGAGAAGCACAAGATGAATAAATACATGAGGGGTAACCCATCACCCCCACATGCCCCTCATTTGTCATTCAAAGACTCATCAATGTGGTACCAGCCCCCCCCAAACATCTCCTTTCCACTCTCTAATTAAGCATCCTAGTTCCCATCTCCTATGCTAACAAACCAACCCTCCCATCCCACGCTAGATCTGTCTGGCTTGCCCAAGTCTCCCTATTCCTGCATATAAATTGGTCAAAATCTCATTCCCATAAGCTCTTCCACTGGCCCTTCAATTAGCGTGTTACATCCAGATGGAAAGAGGTTTGGTTGCAGTTCAACATGGCAGAACTAACAGAGCTCTCTCCCCTGCCTTTCCCTGCAGTGAGTACTTCGTGGAGATGTACTATCGGAATGAGACCCAGCACGAGGCTTATGCCCTCACATTGCCGGGCTGCACCCCCAGCTGTCCTCTGGAGAAGTTTGCTGAGCTGGTTGCCCCTGTGATCCCCCAAGACTGGGCCACGGAGTGTATGATCACAAACAACCACCAAGGTACTGAGAACAATAAGGATTAGTGTGCACACGGAACTCTCCTGAAAGAGCGGAGCACTCTTTCTCAAAGTAGATGGTGTTTTGAGAACGTACTTTGGCCATTAACCCCAGCTTAGAGGGAAATGGGCTTTGGGTGTTAGCTGTACGTTTCAGGGACCCCCAACTTCATGCAACTCACTCTCAATCTAGTCCTGCCCCTACTTACCATAAACTTTGACTTATTTTTTCCAGCATTACTGTGAAAGGGCACCAGTGCCCAAATATAATCGAGTATAAAACTTAGGTCATGGGGCTGCCGTGAGCTACATTATCAGCCACACAACACCTTCTACTGTTTAAAGGCTCTCGGTTTTGCCTGATCTTGATTAGATGAGGCTACGCTTGAAATTTCTGAAGTGGGACAGATTTCAAACAAAACCCACAATTTAGTGTGGAGAGCCAAGAAGGGAAGACTTTAATCCCAGGCTCATGGGGAAACTTACCCATCCAGTGTTCTTTCTAGGAGAGGCAAAGAAATGAGATACAATGACGATAACTGGAGAAGTTTTCTAAACTGGGACCCTGTCTGGTTTTATAGTTATGTTAAATAATACCAGGTAGCAGAACTGAAAAATAAAAGTTTGTGTCCTTTGGCCCTGGAACATTCTCGTTCCTTTGAAGAAGTCGAAATTGAGCTTTCCAGAAAGCTTTCAGTTCTGTAATGCCTGCAGCAGCTCTTGGAATATCTGCTTCACAGCAATTAAGCCATGTGATCAGAGCAAGCCATTCGGCACAACACTGCAGAGATGAGACACCGCATGGAGGTTCTCTGAAAGTCCCAATGGCAGGAGATATTGAATCTAAAGTTGATTTCAGAGAGAAGGATGACACATACGGAACTGGAACAAATTAGAAATGTGAGAATGTTCTAAGTCCTTCCATGTTCAAAACTTGCTGAACCATTCAGGGTATGGTTATGAAATCCATGCAGGGGACAAAAGGAATGTATAAGGCTTTGATTCTGGTATCTTCAGAAAACCTAAGCAAACTCACAGTTCCTGCTGAGACTGCTTGCTGTAGAAGAAATCATGTTCTAATGTGACTCTTTGGAGTCCCTTAGATTTGCCATGTAGCAGATGCAACACGTCTAGAGAACACCATGCTGTATTTCCACCATGGATAGAGATGAGACAGTGCCTGCTGGGTGCCAGCATCTAGAGCAAAGCCATTCCCTCTCCTGGTTGGTCACAGAGTAACTGACGCAAGACATCGAGTGACATGCTTCCTCGTGTAATTTCATCCCCAAGTAAAGATTTGTTTTGGGGGCCACCATCTATGCTTGTAACTTTCTTCTAGCAGTGAGCCAAATGTACAATAGTGAATAAAGTCATTATTAGGAAGTTCAAAAGCATTATTACTTTTATAATGAACTTCAAAAAGCTTGTGTGTTGTATTTAATTAGAATAAAATTCCTGCAGGCAGATTTCAGGGGTTCTTTGTTTTGTTGTTGTTGTTGTTGCTGCTGCTGCTGCTGCTGCTTGGGGGTTTTGTTTTAATGTCACAGAAGGAAATGAATTAATATAAATGGTTTGAATGGCTTGAATGAACATTTGACATTGAAAATATTGTATGAGCTTTGGCACTTCAGATAAAGGCTAAGCTGTGGTCCAGTCTCACCTATTTAAAATGGAACTTGCTAAGAAAACACCCTCAGAAAGTTCACGATGAACTAAAGGAGTACATATTATACAGAATAATAAGAATGATGTCTTATGGCTACAGAGGTTGCTACAGGACTGGGACTAAGTTACCCAGATTTGAAGGAAGACACAGAAAGTTAGAAAGGGAAGGAAGCTTTCTGCAGGAGGTATCAACTATACCACATGAAGTCAGGTTGGGCAGGAGTTTGTACTGGTGTGCCACAAGGTATCAGGAAGGTATTTATTAAATGTCCTGGTAGCTTGAAACTGGAAAGGATAGGGGTGTCAGCAGAAAATTCAGGCTTCGAAGAGATTCCCACAGGTTGCATTCAAGGGACCATTTCTGATAAGCTGTCATTCCACAAAAGCAAGGATTTTATCTGTTGTGTGCTCTGCTGAATCTTCTCAATACCTAGAAGTGTCTGTGTCAGGCATCAGTTCGTGCTCAATAAATATTTGCTCAATTAATGTGTAGTCAGTTTACCTTTCCTTCCTGAAGCTCCACCCACTATTTTGAGTGACAGCAATACCAGCAGCCTAGAATTAATTCTCACCCCCTGGGAGTCATTTTTATCCCACGCTCTCCTTCATTCCCCAGGCTCACACCTCCTCACCTCCTCTTGTCAAATCTACCTGTAGTATGTGTGCAGAATTCCTTTCCTCAAGACACCAATACTAACAATTCACTATTCAAGGAAAGTAAAGTATGATGAACCAGCAAAATATGTTAGCAAAAAGAAAATGTGGGCGTCATTGTACTGTAGTCAGTTCTTCACAAGTCTCAAGAGTAGAATATAGGTGCAGCTCTTCCCAACTCTGAGTTCGGCAATTTCACTTTGGTTACTTAAAGTTGGTCATAGCAGAAGCTGATTTCACCTCAGAAATCAGCAAGTGCTACAATCAGAGTTGTTGTTGTTGTTGTTGTTTTAATGCATATTACCAGCTCATCACTGGGAAAGGCTACAGAAAGCTTGGGAACAATCTACCATCTGAGGTGGGCTCCAAATATGAGTTCCATATTTGAACTTCTTCAAGGAAAAAAGGGCTAGATTTGTTTGATACAGTCTTCCAGGGTGATGGTAAGGACAGCTGGTAAAAGTTTCAAAAAGACAGATTGTCATTCACTGTTGGGAAATTCCTGAGACAGGATGTGACCATTGGGCTGGATGAGTTTGCCTTAGCATAGGCACTACAGAGCCAGCTGCCATGTGGAGGGTAGTAGGGGTGGAGGAATACCTTCTCAGTAGGACCACAGTCTTAGCAAATAAAAGTACCAGAATCTCAGATGCACTTGACAAATAGTTCTAATAGCTACGACAAATAGCTGAACTGTTGTGATTCATTGAAAAAAAAAAAAAAAGTAGAATACAGGACACTTAGGTTTCTGAGAAAACTGATGCAGAAGGCAAGACAAAAATCATTTACTACAGAACAGGGTCCTATATATAGGGGACACCTGGCAACTCTGCTCCTTAGGGTATTTCTACCCATGAAATGCTACCCAAACCATAAGCAGTGATTTTAGCTAGTTCTAGTATATCCGATTAACCAGATTGTACCAATTGAATCAACCAGTCTTTGCAAGAAAATCCATGATAAGTGCAAGTTTCATGCTGCATTACTTGAAAACAATAAAATTCTTTTTAAAATGCCTTTTAATTCCAAAGTTTTATTAACAATCACACTTCCTGCCTTAATATCTCCCTCCTCCTACCTTAATATCCTGCTTCAATTATTTTATAGGAGGGAGATTTATTGGTGAGAATTTCCAGTTTCCCCCTCATAATCTTTGTAAAACTGAAAATCTGCTGTACATATTCACATGCCCAGAATTCAAACATGAGCTTCTTAAAAGTGAGAGCCATACCTTTTTCCTCTTTGAATCTTTAGCCAGTAGAACCTGGCACCTTCAATCAAGATTCGCTGATGGAATATACATTCAACTCTCCATATGTAGCCTGACTTTCTCATGGGTAGGCTCAGATCTCAGAAGTCTGGAACAATAAGTAGGAAAGGGAAACTATGAATGAGTCTGGAAAGTGGCTCATCTGTAAAGACCCATAGCTAGCTCTACCTACTTACATACCAGCCTGTTACTTGACATCTGTTTACAGCGCAATCACCTTGACATTCTCTTGCCCCCCCCCATTGCTGTTAAGATCCCCTGATCAATGATATCTAGCATCATTCCTCCCTTTAAGAGGAGGCCATCTTATTAAAAACTTTTTCTCACCCCGTTGCCGTTGTCTTCTGTTTTCCAGGACAAATCTCACCATCCTTTAAAGACTTTGCCTTGGTCTGCCCTGATTGGTTCCTCACTCTTACTCCTGCCCTTTTACCCTACGCAACTCTGACAGCCGTCATCATGACCCAGCTCATACCCTGCCCACCACACCAAGGCCCAGCCCCCATCAAAGCAATCACACGATTTTTCCATTGTGATCTTCCCGGGAGAGCTAAAGAAAACGAAAGATGGGGCCTCTTGTGACTCTTTCAAACGATGAATGTTGAAATTTCTAGTCCAATCTCTGGTCTTTTGACACTGCTTGGAAAATGTATTCATCCTTTCTGGACCCTTCTCTACTCTGTTTAGAAGGTCTTTTCATTTTTCCCAAACTCCAGATTTTGTTTTGTTTTCTTTCTCTTAATGAGCTAGATAATCCGTGGATGACCTTTTTAAGTTCTCTTCTAGCACCCTCAAAATACGTCAGTAGCTTTATGCTTCCCCCTCGGCTCTTCCTCGGGGAAACAGGCTCCTTCTTGAGATGAATGACTTCTCACTGTGCATGTGATCCATTCTGCCAGTCTTCTTAGGACTTCTATGAATCGCTTATCCAGCCTCATTTTCTTCCTCTGCACTGGCTCCTTCCCTCCTACTTTGAAAACGACCAAGTATCTTCTCATCAAAACACTCCCAAAGGCCTGTTCCACCTCATTCTCTTCAGTCCTGATTTTCTTGAACTAAATGATTTTTCCCTCTCCAGCTATTTCCTCATCTCCTCAATTCTTAATTATTCTGTACTATTGTGTCTAGTGTTTCCTCATCTCTTTTTCTACACTTCCCTTTTAAAAATCAGCAGTGCCCCATTCAGCAGTCTCTTGTCCTTGCCTGTTTTACAGAGAAGAAAACTGAAGCTCAGAGAATAACATATCACAGTAGTAGGGTCAGGAGTCAAACCTGATGCTCTCTAATACCATTTTTCTAGGCTCTCATGTTCTCTTCCTCTCTCTTTTATAGACTGTTCCTCTAGGGCAATTTCCCAAAGTAGGATTGGCAGATCAAGGTACATGAATATTTAATAAAGAATAGATGTTTATTGAGTACCTGTTATATGCTCAACATGTGCCTGGGTACCAGGCATTAAGTTTGCTGAGGAAACAGCAGTAGAGAAGCAAATTGCCCCCGTGTGGGTTGCAGACCTTGGGAGACAAGGATGGAAGGGGAAAAAAGGACAGGGAGATAAAAAAAAATTAAAACCCTACAGATAAGGGATCATGAGCACTATGAGGAACATACAGGTAACATGAGGACATAAAGCAGAGGCAGTGAACCTAAGTCTAAGGGGCCAGAGAAGGCTTCTCAGAGGGGTGATGTTTAAAGGGAAACCTGAAGGAGCAAAGGACACAGCCAGGTGAATGCAGGTGAGAAGAGAGGAGGCTGTTAACAGAGAAAAGAAAGAAGACCAGGAGTCTGAGGATAACATGGACATTTTAGGGACTGGGAAAAAGGCTGTGGAAGGCTGAGGCTGGAGAGGCGTGTTCAGTACTTCGTAGGTCACCTTGAGTAGTCTCATCATTGAAGATTTTAGGCAGAGGAAAGATGCTGTAACTACATTCTTGTTTCAGGAAGACTCTGGTGTCAATGGGAGAATGGAATGGAGGAGGGCTAGGAGAAACTGGAGGCTGAAATGGTAGTCCAAGGACTGGCGTGAAGAGAAAGGCAGGCTTATCCAAAGGGTGAAAAGAAGGAGGGCAGCTGGGACTTCAGGATTCATGGAAGAGGGAGAGGCTTTCCACACAATTCAGACAGGTTGCAGCAATCCATACTGCCTTCAGCGGTGTTTGTCCTGGTGTAAAGGGACATCTTCTCAGTCACTGCCTGCGCTGGACCTCTTTGCATTAAGATACAAATGATGACTCTCTCTTTGCACAGCTTCTAGAATATTACTCTGCCAAAATCCTAAACTCTTTTACCGTACAAAGAAGCACATAGAAGTTGGGCTGGGGCTGTAACTCAGTGGCAGAGTGCTTGCCTAGCATGTGGGAGGCACTGGGTTTGATCCTTAGCACCACATAGAAATGAATAAATAAAATAAAGGCATGCTGTCCATCTACAACTACAAGAAAAAAATTTTTAACAGGAGCACATAGTTTTAAAATGAATAAGTACAAATCAGAGAGGGAGAGAGCACCAGCTCTCCACAATCTTTCCTTTCTTCTCAGGTTCGATCAGTTTCTCCAAGATAGATACCTTCCACCAATCCCCTAAATGATGATGTCCCAGGATCCCGTATGCTATTTCCTCATTCCATACTCACCATGAGCCAGTATGCTCAGACCTTTGTCTTCTGTACTTGCAATCCTTATTTCCACATGTAAGTGAAGAATTCTAGACCTGTTTTTATTTTTCCAACTACCTATTGATTATCCCTGTCAGGATAATTACCCATCTCAATCTCACCAGAAAACAAAATCCATTCCCTTCTCTACTCCAAACCAATCCTTTATTGTGGTCTCTGTCTCAGTTCACGACTCACTCATCTTATCAGTCACTCAAACAAGAACCTAGGAGATTGCCTTGCCCACAGCTTCTCATCTACCAGTATATTTAGTCTGTCACCAATGGTTTCACCAGAGTCTGCCAATTCTACTGCAGGAGTACCCCTGATATCTTTCTTTTTTAATTTTTTTATTTGTTCTAATTAGTTGTACGTGACAGTAGATGTATTTTATACATTTTGATAGATCATACATGAATGGAATGTAATTTCTCATTTTTCCGACTATACATGTTATAGGATCACATTGGTCATGCAGTACATATTAGCAAAGATGTTTCAGTACTTCCCTGCTAAGCTTACCATATTTCCTACTACCTATATTTTCCATAAGTTTTGGGGTTTTTTTGTTTTTTGTAAACACAGAATGGGCGATGTTACCTCCATGTGTTATAATCCCTGATCACTTCCATTTGCCCCCTGAAACCAGACATCTGTAACTGGGCCCTGATCTACATGTCTGGTCTACCCTCCCTGAAGCCCATGCTCCAGTCACTAATAATGAACTCCAGTAACTGCTCATTATTTCCCAGACATATCCTATGCAACTCTTTCTGTCTCATGGCAAAGTCCTATTTATCTCACAGGCCAGCTCAGAAGACTTTCCAAACTCTTTCTCTGTCAAATAAAATACACTCTATTGATTGCAACTTGCTCCCTGTTCCAAAGACCTAAGTTTTACATCTCCATTTCAGTATTTGTCACATTATCTCAGAACTGCCTATTTGGTTCTTCCAATACACATTGAGCTCCTTGAGAGCAAAGGTTATGGAGCCTATGCACTGAGCACGGCCTGCCTGGCATATGATATGCGCTCACTGCGTGTCTAGGAAGGAAAGAAGGAAGGATAAAGAGTAAGAAAGAATATTCCATGGAACTGTTGTGACAACCAATGAAAATAACTAAAAGTAAAATTTTAAATAGAGAAGATCAGCCATGGAAATGATTTTTTAATTTTTTTTTTTATTTTTACAGACTGCATTTTGATTCATTGTACACAAATGGGTTATATCTTTTCATTTCTGTGCACGATATAGTTTCATGCCATTTGTGTAATCATACATGTACATAGGGTAATGATGTCTGTCTCATTCCACCATTTTTCATATCCCCTTCCCTCTCACTTCCCTCTACATAATCTAAAGTTCCTCCATTCTTCTCTCACCCCCTCCCCCACCTCCATTATATATCATCATCCACTTATCAGGGAAAACATTCGACCTTTGGTTTTTTGGGGATTGGCGTTTCAGTTAGCATGATATTCTCCAATTCCATTCATCTATCTGCAAATGCCATAATATTATTATTCTTTATGGCTGAATAATATTCCATTGTGTATACATACCACAGTTTCTTTATCCATTCATTTGTTGAAGGGCATCCAGACTGGTTCCACAATCTAGCTATTGTGAATTGGGCTGCTATAAACATCAATGTAGCTGTGTTACTGTAGTATGCTAATTTTAAGTCCTTTGGGTATAAACCAAAAAGTGGGATAACTGGGTCAAAAGGTGGGTTCAAGAATGACTAGTGTCTCTCTCCCTCCCTCATCTCCATGTGGTCCCTTCTTTCCTTCTTCAATGTCATTTAATTCCCTTCAACTTTATATTAGCACCTTCTGCATTTCTAATGACACTGTCCTTTGGGGTCTAACTTTATTAATATTCGCCTTCTCAGGATCCTAAAAAAGCATCCTGGTATCAGGAGAAAAACACTGGATCAGGTGGCAAACTACGAGTGCTAGGTTATTTTTTCCTAGAAATAGGTATTAGCATCGACTGGTCCTACGTACTGTTCTAAATGCTTGCATACATCTGTGAACAAAAAACACAAAGGTTCCTGCCTCCTTGAAGTTTATATTCAATTACGAGAGGGACAGATAATAAATAACAAACAGGGTTGGGGATATAGTTTGTCGCTGGCTCTTTGCGGTTCCAAAATCCGTGGATATTTGTCACCGCCTGCAGCAACAACTTGCATGGGTCTTATGGGTGGTGGAGTGGAAACTGAGGCACTTCTATCTTTCTCTTTAGTGCACTGCTTTCTTGCTTGTTTACTTATAGAGGATAGAGGAAATGAGGTTTACTTGCTTTGAGAGGAGAGAGAGAGAGAGAGAAACTTTGCTTATCAGAGAGAGAGACTTTGCTTAAGAGAGAAACTTGCTACGCCTTAAAGTCCTGCATCCTGTGAACTAAGGGTCCGTCCACCCAAGGTGCCCTAGTGATTCATCTCAGTTCTCCGTTCCGCGATCTGCCTTCCGCTGCTGCCCCTACTCGCTGCTGTGTTCTTTCTTCTGGCTTTTCTGCTAATGGCTGCTGTTGCGTGATTTTCCCTCTGGCTGCTTCTAATGGCTGCTGTGACGTGTCTTCTTCTGCTGCTGTTTTTCTGCTGCTTCCGTCTCATTCCGCCTACGCTTATATCACGTCCAGGAGGCGGAGAGCAGGGCCACGCCTCTTACGCAAAGATTAGGCGAGAAGCTCCGAGCAGGCAATTAGTGCTCGAGAACACATGCGCATACATTGTGTGCGTGGACCAGAAAATCACCTGAGTGTGCTTATGTCAATCAACCTCCTCGCTGCCGATGTGATCAGGCGCCATCCTGGCCCCGCCAACATGGCATAGCCCCCAACAATAGTTCAGTTGGTAGAATGCTTGCCTCATATGCACAAGGCCCTGGGTTCAATCCCCAGCACAACACACACACGCAAAAGGCCAAATAAATAAAACACATAATAAAGTGTTAGATGAGCCACACTGACGGAGGGAGTATGGGAGGTTGTATAAATTGTACTTTTGAATGGGAAGGACCCTTTGAGAAGATAAAACTTAAGTAAAGGAGGTAAAGGGGTGGCCCAATCCAGGGACCTGTGGAAAGAGCAGTGAAGCAATGGTAGCCACTAGAACAGAAGCGCTAAGGGGGAATGCGCATGTGCGTTTGAAGAATAGCAGGAAGGACTGCGTGGCCAGAAGAGAGTGAGTGACGGGAACCAGGTAGGACAGAAAATCATAGGGAGCCTCATGAGCTGTCATCGTCAGAACTTTAGCTTGTACTCTGATTTAGATGACCATCCAGTGCAGACTTCCTTGTAAGCCACAGGTGGCATGCTCTGACTTGAAATCGTCTGAGAGCTGCATTTAAAACAGACCATGAAGGAGAAAGGGCAGAAGCTACGGAGCAAGTCAGAAGATAGTGGCTCAAAACAGGGTAGTACTGGAGAAGGGGAGAAGCCACTGGTTTCTGGATATATTCTTTGGTAGAAGCAACATGATTTCCTGGCAGATCAGGTACAGGAAAGTGAGAGAAAAGATTCAAGGAAGACTCCAAGAGTTTTGTCCAGAGGCAACAGAAGAAGGGAGGTTCCATCAACTGAGATGAGGAAGTTTGTAGGTAAAGCCGATTTGGTGTAGGGAATAAAATGGAGGTTGGGAGTTCAGTTTTGGATTTGTTGAGATCGAAATGTCCATTAGATGTCCAAGGAAATACAACAGTCCCCCTCACCATGGGGTATGGTCCTAGATCCCAGTGGATGCAAGAAACTAGATAGTAGAGAGCTCTATGTATATTGTTTTTCCTGTATGGATTTAACTATGATAAAGATTAATTTATAAATCAGGCATAGTAGAAGATTAACAATAATAATCAATAGTATAATAGGACAATTATAATAGTATACTGCAATAAAAGTTTTGTGAATGTGCTCTTGTTTACTCACACGCTTATTCTCAAAATGTCCAACATCACTACTTTTGCACTTTGGGTACCATTAGGAAGTAAAATCAGGGTTAGCTGAGCACAAGCACTGTGGCACAGTCACTCTGATGACCAGTGTGACTCCTGAATGACTGACGGGCAGGTAGCATCTGCAACATGGATGCACTACACAAAAGGATGACTCACATCTCAGGTGGGATGGAGTGCGATGGCATGAGGTTTCATCAGGCTACTCAGTCCAGGGCACGATTTAAAATTTGTGAATTGTTTACTTTTCGAATTTTCCATTTAAGACTTTCAGTCAATGGTTGACCACCATGGGTAACTGAAACCACAGAAGGTTGAATCCTGAATAAGGGGGAACTATTATATGCCAAGTATATATTGGATATAACAGTCTTGCGCTTGAGAGAGAGATCAGAGCTATAGATATAAATTTGGAAGTCGTGAGTGAATAGATGATTTTTTTAAATCATGAGACTGATAACATCCCATGTATCCAAGCCAGATCAAATTATCTGCTTAACCTTAACTGTATTATCTAATTTCTGTGTTTCTTATTTTCCTCCTGTATACTAACTCAGTGACTTTTATCTGTCTCTGTGGAGCTCTAGGGTTCCATAGAAAGACCTATCTGAGTCCGAACTGCTGCCCAAATCATGAATTCTTTGCACAATTAAACTCTGCTATATCTAATTTAATTCAAAAAAAATTTTAATGATGAGCAAACTGATGAAAAGATAATCAACCGGGCATGGTGGCACTTACCTGTAATCCCAGCAATTTGGAACGCTGAGGCAGGAGTTCAAAGCCATCCTCATCAACTTAGCAAGACCCCAATCAATTTAGTGAGACCCTGTCTCAAAATTATAAAAAAAAAAAAAAAAAAAAAAAAAAAAAACTTTTAAAAGGGCTGGGGATGTGACTCAGTGGTTAAAAGTCCCTTGTTCAATCCCCAGTACCCATCATCATCATCATCATCACTATCATCATCATATCACTTGATACCAAGAAAGAAAGAAAGACTCATCTGGATCTGAGAAGTCTGTTCCCCACTTCCTAAGTCACAAAGTAATCCCATATTTTTACACTGATAAGACATACATTTAGAAATGAGACAAACTGATATTTATGATATGTACACTGTAGTGGATTAGGGTGTAGAGGAGACTTTCTGGACAAATTAGTGTTATATATATCTACATATATATACACACATATATATGCATATGTCTATATACAGTACGTTTTAGAAAGGAAACTTTGAACATATGTGAACTATATATATAGTGATTATTATATAGTTAACATACATTCAAGGTTTCCTCTCTAAAACATATTTACCTGAAAATAAAATTGAAAAATGAAAAGATTCCATTTCCTTTAGATTCAATTGGTTGCTGTTGAGTATTCAGAATTTCCTTTGTCCTTGTAACCAGAACAATTGGTAATTTAACTCTAGAAAAACACCCAAAGTCAGCACCATAAGCGGACCTTAGAAATACTTCAGTTGATTACCCTAACCCTTTACAATGGGGAGCTGAAGCCCAAAGGTCAAAGGTCATGCTAGAACTGCAACCTAGGTCCCCTGACTTCTTGTCCTGTGCCCTTTTTACCACAATATGCTGACTTCGGTGCTGCTTCAGATTTATAATAAAGTCAGAAATCAACACTGAAATGTAGTCTTCATATTTTCTTAAGACACAATTTTACATTAATGCTCCTCCTATTTTCCCACAGTTCTAAGGGTCATCCTTGCCATCGCCTTTTGCCTGGTATCCGGTGTCCTAGTGGTGCTGCTGTTTGTCCTCATCCGCCACGGACCTTGCTGGCAGAGAGACGCCTATCGGAACATCTGAACAGACGGCTGAATAAGAGGAGACAAGCAGGACCCAGCTCCTGAGATACAGCACTGGCAGCATTCCTAAGCTAGGCTTTCCCGTGGTGTGGGCATTGCACTGCCCACCTCTTCCTCTTGAACCTGCCCAGAGCGCAGTCTGAACTCACAGGGACAGCTGCTTGACTCATAGCTTATTTAGTTAGTTCTTAGCCCTGAGCAGTAATGCAGGCTGCTCATGTGGCTAGAAAGATGCTTTTCTGCAGGGGACAGTTGTATTCGCTGAAACAGAAGTCCAGAGAAAAACAAGGAGTCAAATTCCAATCCACCTTTCGTCTGCCAAGAGCAAAGGGTGAGAGAGTGAGACAAAGAGTAGATTAGACAAGACTGGATAATGAGAGTGTTAGACTAGACGTAGTATTATACAAAATGATTCCTAAGAAAAAAACACAGTAAGAATTATGAACATTTTCTTTATTAAGGTAGGTGTTACACACACACACACACACGCGCGTGCGCGCGCGCGCACACACACACACACTCACACACATACGCACACACCAAGAAGCAATTCCTATACAGTGTTTTATGGCTAACAGACTTCTGCATGTTTGCCTAACATACATTTTACATTTTAAATGCCTTGAAAGAGTTATTTAATTCCCAGAAACTGTAATACCAAAGTAACTGGAAAATCCATGTGGCCATGCTTTTTTTGCTGTTTTAGAGATTAATCCCAGGACTGCACACATACCAGGTAAGGGTTTTACCACTGATCTACAGTCCCAGCCCACAGGATTCTTTTTTTTTTTTTTTTTTTTTGTGGTGCTGGGGATTGAACCCAGGGCCTTGTGCTTGCAAGGCAAGCACTCTACCAACTGAGCTATCTTCCCAGCCCAGAATTCTGTTTTTTAACCTCCATTATCAGAGCTGGAATGTATACAGTTTGAATTTCTTTATTTCACTTTAAAATTGTGAGATCTTCATTGATAAGGGTTATTAGTGGCCATGATGAAATGATAATGTGTTTTAATTGCCACAATATATATATATTTTTTTCAGAGCTGGGGCAATCCCAGGGCCTCACACATGCTAGGCAAGCACTCTACCTCTGAGCTACATCCCCAGCCCTATCTGAATTTTACAAGTGGTGAGGTAGAAAGAAAACTGGGCTGAGGGCTGACAAACTGCTGCCTCAACTCTGCACTGACTTTGGGTCAATAACCAGGAAGAAGTTCTTTTATACCTTAAGCCTTTGTTTTCTGATCTTCAAAGGAAGCATCTGAAGCAAATGATCATAGAAGTGACATCTAGTTCTTGTGTTCTGTGAACAATTTCTTTTTTTCATTTTATGCTATGGATGGGTCGTTGCCAAAGCAAGTACTTCCATAGATGGTACCACTGTTAAGTTACTACGATGAAATTACTAAGATTTACTCTGAACAATTTTATTCTGCTCTGAATGTCCAACCATTCAGTTGATGAGAAATTCAGGCTCATTCCTTAATACATTTCTCCACCTCTTCAAGTTTGACTAAAGATCCCAAAGAGTAGTGGGAGAAATTGGACTACACCTCTGTCCACATTGGTCTCCAGTAAGTTCACTGTCCACATGGACAGTGGTCTTCTGAAGACAGGCAGAGGACACCTGTATCACGGCTCCCATAACTACATCCTTGGAGTTCACCATCCTGGGACTGTCATACCTGGGATGCTGGATCTATGCCCAGCACAGTGGGGATTGAACTCAGAGCCTTGGGCAAGCTAGGTAAGTGCTCTACCACTGAGCCACAACCCCAGCCCCAGGAACTGTTTCTATTACCTGACAACTTCTGATTCCTGCTGCAACACAAAGGCCACCTAAAAAAGAAAAAAAAAGAAATTCTGGCTTCACCTTTGCTTGGGAAAGGGAAAAACATCTATATCAGCAGGAACAAAGAACTTGCTGTCTTGCTAGAGTAGCCAGCTCTGTTGGTAAAGAAGTCATAATAACTCTGCTAATAAGTGATGAGATGTTAAAAATAGAAATATAAACAGAGTCACAAGTCATGGATTTTCTCATTCAACAAACATTGATAGAGGACCTCATTTTCTACTCACGAAGGTAGATAAATTGACTCTTCGGATTGGATTACTGAGATACTTGGCTCCAGTGACCATCTCAGAATTGGTAGAACATAAAAGTTTTCACAACTCTTTCTACATATCATCTTGTAATAGTCTCCATGGCTAAAATTAGGACTTCTACTTTCCATTGGTTCTAAGGGATTTCCCCACATCCTCCATTTCTCCTCCTTCTACCATCTCTTTAGATTACTCTAAAGAAACGTCTCAGGATCAACTTGGCTGTTTCATAACTTCATGTCAGAATGAAAAATCACAAGTGACAGATGATCTATAGTGATAAAGCAAAGAACCCTAATGTACTGTAAAGTTTCTCAGGAAGCAGGCTAATCATCCAACTTCAAGAGAGGTTCTAACTCTTTCAACTGATAAAAGTTAATCTTTCAGATAGATCAGATAAGATCAGTCCAGTTGCCCCATGATGATAAGTATTGTTTGAAAGCCAATCACTAGAGCCAAGATCACCTCTGCTCTGAGATACATTCCTTGCCATTTAAACCACCATAGAGGACTTTGAACAGGATTCAATCATTTGAATGCAGAAAAGTGCTAAGGAAGAGTTGCGGTGGGATCCACCTAGCAAGAATGGCATAGCACAAAAAGTATTAAAAGAATATGATTATAAAAAGAAAAAGAATAATCGGTGCTTTCAAAGAGTGCAATAGAAGCAAACATTTTACTGGAAATCATTCAACCGACAACCTTTTTTATATTAAAACTGGCATTTCTTCACCCAGAATTCAGTCCTGTTTTGTGTTCTCCCAACTTCCTGTTCCTTTTCTGTCTTCTAATATTGTTAGCATTGATTCTTTCTTCAAAGCCAGGAAAAGAAAGAGAAAGTGTTGATTGTTTTTTCTTTTTAAAATTTCCTTTACAGAAGTTCATTTGAACATTTATGGATATGTGTAACATTTGGGTGCTTTAAATCAGGGATGTCTGAAAGAAACAATGCAAAGCACACACACACACACACACACACACACACACACAGCCCCATATGTGATTTTAAATGTTCTAATAATCATGTTTTTTGAAGGTAAAATTAAAAAGATGAAATAAAATCTAGCAATAAAATTTTTAACTCAATATATCTTAAAATAGCATTTTAACACATAACTGATACTTAAATTTTTTTAATGAGATATTTAATTTTTTTTTTCTGGTACTGGGGATTTGAACTCAGGGATGCTCTGCCACTGAACTATATTCCCAGCCCTTTTTATTTTATTTTGAGACAGGGTCTCAGTAAATTGCCCAGGCTGGGCTCAACCTTGTGATCCTCCTGCTTCAACCTCCCAAGTCACTCAGTATTGCAGGCATGCACCACCATTACACTAAGTATTTGAAATCTGGTGTGGATTTCACCTTTGGAGCACATCTCAATTTGGACTAGGCTATATTTTGAGCCTCATTTGAGCCACAGACTCATGTGACTAGTAGCTACCATATTGAATAGTTCTGCTTAAGACAATTAGATGATAAAATTTTTAAAGAACATAAACTGTATTATCTCTTTATTTTGTAAAATCCACCTTCAGAATATTGTGAAAAGAATAAAAAATCATCTGTATTATGTGTCATCTTATTTTTGTGTGTGGCTGAATTGATTAAAGATTTTTCTGAAGTGTTTTATTTGTAAACCTGACAATGGTAGCAGCCCAGACCTTTCCAAAAATCATCCTAAACTAAATAAATTTTTATTCATTTTTTTCTCATTAAATATTTTAAGAAAAAGTTTGAAATCAAACTTAGAAAATAAAAATTGCTAGATTTTGAGAGGATTCCTTTTAAAAGCTTATTTCAATTTTTGGTTATGAGTAATCTATAATCAAAACAAAGATGAATGCAGATAATAAAAAAAGAGTATAAAATACAAAATAAAAGGCTTTCCTCTCCACTTTCAATCACGAAATAATAATGACAATAAATGGTTTTAGTTCTCTACTGAGTAGCCTTTTTAATTTTATGGAATATATATTTCCTGAAAATTTCACATTTTTCTCTACTTTAATGATCAGTAAGGGCCTCTTCTATTTCTTTTTGTTTTCATTTTCTTGTGGTAATTTTTAAAGGATTCATGAACAGCACGCTTTTTAATTCTAACATGTACAAATATATCTACATCGCTCTCTCCTTTACCACTAGCTGGGTATATTTGAGTTGAAAATCATGTCCCCCAAAGAACTTTAAAGCAGTATTCTGTTGTGTTGTAGCATCCAGGATTGCTGAGAAACCTGATAACAATCTGATTCTCGTTCCCATGTAAGTAATCTGTTTTATGTTGCTTCTCCTGAATCTTTAAAGATAGGTGCTTTATACTTGGAGTCCTGAAATTTCACAGAATATATTTAGGCATGGGTACTGCGTATTCATCCACTTTCTATTTAATTGTATATGGCTTACATGTGTCCTTTCAACCTGAGGACATTTGCTTCTCCTCAACTCAGGGAGACGTGTTCTGAAACTTCAGTTTCCTGGAACTATCTTCCATACCTCAACTTTTCTCTCATATTTCTTACCTTTTTATTTTATTTCTTTGCATGCTAGGAAACTTCACTTTTCTGAGCATCAACTTGGTGTTCAGAAATATTTTTTATTTCCAACAATTTTTTACTATTCCTTTTCAAGAGTGGCCTGTTATTTTATTAATGCAATCTTCTTTTCAATGTCTTTAAGGATACTTACTAAAAATTTTTTCAAGTTCCACTTCCTTAATTATTTTTCCTCTGGGCACATTATCATGAGTTTATTAATCTTGTATTTTCTTTTTCATGCTCTAGATTTTTCTTGAGTTCTTGTGAAATGAAGAGCTTCAAGGATTAATTGAGATGTTTGATGTTAATTTCCTTTTTAGTCATGTATGTCTGTTTCTCTAACAAATGTCTCTTTCAATAACTACTTTAAAATCGTCATGTGCTAATTGCAACATTTTAGTCATTTTAGCCCAGTCCTCATTCATTGACTTTTCTGCACAGTATGTGTTTTTTTCCTGTTTCTTTTTATGTAGAGAGATTCTATTATGTTCTTTTTTAAGAAGCCAGTTAAAATGTCTGAAAAGCAAAAAACCCTCCCCAGTGATAAGCAGTAGCTCAAACCTCTCTTCAGTTTTCTTTTGTTGTTATTGTTGTTGTTGTTTGTTTGGTTTTTTGTGGTTTGTTTTGTTTTGGTTTTGATTTTGGTTTTGCCTTCATTAGCTGCTTGGAATCCTCTCTTGGCTAGTTCTTCTTTGAGTCCACCTTCATCAGTTCAAGTTGTAGAAGTCAGCCATGGAATTGGGCAGAGTTTATATACAGAATTTGAGGGTCCCTTTCTTTGAATTTCTATTTTTGGGGATTTCCTTCTCACTTTCAGAGAATATGGATGCCCAAACTCTGTCCTCTGGTATTTCTTTCTTTTTTTTTTTTTTTTTTTTTTTTTTTTTTTTTTAAGATGTTGATAGATCTTTATTTTATTCATTTATTTTTGTGCAGTGCTGAGATTCAAACCCGGTGCCTCACACATGCTAGACAAATGCTCTACCACTGAGCCATAGCCTCAGGCCTGTCCTCTGATATTTCTATCAAGTAAGACTATGGAATTATTTTATCTGGATTTTAGCTATCCACCTACTCTCTGCCTCTACCTGGCCAAGACTAGCCTGCCCTCATGCTAAAGGACATAAAAAATAAAACAGTGTAATTTCCTTTTCCCAAAGGTTGACTTCCTCCAGTACCCACTTTCGATTGCTCCCAGGTGCCTTCCACTAGCTGTATTTTATATTTTACCCAGAGTGTACAGCTGTTATCTGTGGAAGAACTACTGTGAAGGAAATATGAAACCATTATCAGCAAGGGGCCCTTGGGCTGGGGAGATAGCTCAGTTGGTAGAGTGCTTGCCTTGCAAACTCAAGGTCCTGGGTTCAATACCCCCAGTACCGCCAAAAAAAAAAGAAAAAAGAAAAAACAATAGTTGGTCCTCTCACGTGAAAGAGGTGGGCAGCTTTGGGGTTCTGTGGGGTTCTGTGTAGGGCTGGAGTTACAGCAGCAGAGGCCCAGTAGTGTGACAGGAGGGAGTGGTATGCCAGCTAGGGACACATTAAAAAAAAATAAAATAAATTTTTCTTGGCTGGTGTTTTAATCAACTTTGTGTCACTGTGACCAAAATACCTGACAAGAACAACTTAGAGGTAGAAAAGTTTATTTTGGCTCACGATTGCAGAGGTTCAGTCCACAGTTGGCCAACTCCATAGCTCTGGGCCTGGGGTGAGGCAGAACATCGTATCAGAAGGGTGCAGCGGAGGAAAGCTGCCCAGTTCATGACATCCAGGAAGCAGAGAGACAGCATCACTCACCAGGGACAAAATATAAACCCCAAAGTGACACCCCCAGTGCCCTACTTCCTCCAGTCACACCCTGCCTGCCTATCACCATCCAGTTAATCCATTAGTGGGTTAATCCCCTCATTAGGTTACAGCTCTCATAATCAAATCATTTCACAACTTTTGAATATTCTTGCAATGTCTCACATATGAGCTTCTGGGGGGACACCTCACATATAAACCATAACAGCTGGTCTTAGTGTTTCTGTGTGTATATCTACTGGATGGAATGACCTTAAAAAATGTTTCCCTCCACATCTGTGATGTTAGTCCCTCAACATCTGTTTCTCCCTAAGAACCACCCTTTTATTAGGAATCCTCACCAAAAAGTACCCCTTTTCCACAGAGAACACTTGTCCAGATTTTATCTGGGAGTCAGCCACTCTGCATTTGGAGGTAGGAGTAGGATAAGGGACTAATAGATGCATCCTTTGTATAGCTATCCTGCCAAATACTCCATAGTTCCCTAACACTGTGTATGCTAAGCCAAGACCCAAGCTTGGCTAACTTCCTAGGAAGAGCCACATTCTTCTCTGGTGGGTTTGACTGTCATTCCCCCGCATGACTTTTCAAGAGTTCGATCATATCTGCTTGTCTTTTGAAGAATTCCTCAAGTTGTATTAGTCTCTCTAGCACTGGCATTTTTTTTTCCTTCTTATTTTGAAGATCTTTCCTATTATTTCAGTAAAACTCTGGGAAGAAAGGAAGTGAGGTGCAAAGCTCTTTTTCCTCTAAATAGGAAACCCTGAATTTGTTTTTCTACCAATTGGGTCTATAATTGTGTTTGTCAAAGTTAAGAAAAATAGTCAAGTCATTTGGTGAAGGGAGAGAAACAGACATAATACTGTGTAAACAATTTAACTTACTCTCACAAGTATCAGTTTAGTTTTTACTTTCTGCTTTTAGTCTTCAGGAGAATCTACAGTTTCTATAATTTTTTTAACATAGAGGATTATTTTACTATTCAATAAAAGAAAGAAAAGTGGGCAACATAAAAAATACATAAAACATCAGTAATCAAAAATACAGCTGAAAATAAGCAGGACGTAAAATTCTTTCCTCAGATGGAAAGATGAGAAAGAGTGATGGATACAGCACAGATGAGGTCATTAGGAAATGGAAATTCTCATGCCCTCCAGCAAAGTTTGGCAACTTCAAAGTTTTGAATGCATATCCCCTTTGACGTAGCAGTTTCATTTACAGAAAAACCTCTTTAAATTTAACCATAAATGTACAAAAGGATTGAGCTACACGAAACATTCATTACAGCATAGTTAATAATATGTAATAGAAGGAGACAGAGAGCAGAGGAGGGGGATTAGGAGGGAGGGAAGAGGGGAGGGCACAGGGAAGTAGTGGGAAATGCAATCATCCATGTGAATGTATGTCCACGTCTGAATAGAACACAATGAATCCCACTTACCTATATTTAATGATAAAGCACTAATTAAAATCGTAACAATAGAAGGGAGAGTAGGCAAGCATATGTGGGAGGAGAGCGCAAGGAGAGAACGGGGAGGCACTGGAGAATGAGACTGATCAAATTATGAGCCTGTGCAAATATGACTTAATGATTCCCACTGTTATGTATTCTTCACATTTTTCAAAGAGAATGTTAATTCACTAAAAGTGTCATTATTTGGCACAGGGAGTGCAACATTGAATTTCTTATAACCCCTGCCTTTACAGTTGTTACAACTAAATCTCTTTAACTGAGGTTTTCACTTTTCACATATATCAATATTTAGATTACTTCAAGGATTTGATCCTTCCTCTCTATAATTACCACCCAGTTTTGCTTCTTAACACCACATTTCTGGTTTTAAACCACATGGTCTCCCTTTTTTCCAGTTAATTTTGCACAATATTCTTAAGACTACTTTCTGGTCTTTGTTCAATAACATAGATTTGGGGGCTGGGGATATAGTTCAGTCAGTAGAGTGCAAGGTCCTGGGTTCAATCTCCAGCACCAAAAAAAAAAAAAAAAAAAAATATATATATATATATATATATAAGATTTAGTTGTAACAACTGTAAAGGCAAGGGTTATAAGAAATTCAGTGTTGCACTCCATATATATATATATATATATGGCAACTTCAAATAAGCTCTCTATGGTTACTCGTTGGTGAATCCGACTAATATGACTGTTGCTGTAAACCATATCAGCTCTGGGCAGTTTAAAGCTGGAGAAGTTTTCATTTGGAAGCCCCACCTTAAATTCATTGGTTACAGAGATTCTACCAGAAGTTATACCTAAACCAGCAGTTTAACTGTAACTAAATTCAAGCATGCACAAGAATCTCCTAGGATGCCTGTTAAAGATCCTCAGGCCTCAATCCCAGAAGTTCTGATTCGGTGAACCTAGAGTAAGCTCAAGGATCTGTCTTTCTTAAACAGATCACATGGGGGAAGAGAAAAAAATAACAGAATGAATCAAACAACATTACCCTATGTAAATGTATGATTACACAAACGGTATGCCTTGACTCCATGTACAAACAGAGACACAACATGTATCCCATTTGTTTACAATAAAAATAAATTTAAAAAATAAATAAATAAATATTAGATATTATTTAAAAAAAGAGAGATCACATGATTCTGCTGCAAGTCATCCCTGCCCTTGTTTTGAGACATCGTGCTGTAAACCATGCAATAACTCTGGGGTGAGTAGAGCATGCAGGTTTGCCCACTTCCCCAAGATCTGTGAAGCAGTGAGGAGGTTTAAAGCTACCTCGATTCTGTAGGCGTTGGAATGGCTTTTGATTCTCACAAAGAAGTTGGAAATGAGCTCCAATCCTGAAATGTAGTTTTAATAAGTCTTCCGTGAAGAAAAGAATTAAATCTTGTTAAAATGGTTTTGAAAGCAGTGATAACTTTTCAAGTAGATCAACAATTCATAACTTTGTTTGGTTCCCCAAACAACTCACTTTATTATTAACAAATAGAAATATACTGTGATTCTATTTACCAAGTCCAAACATAGGAAAAATTAATTTGTACTGTAATGAAATATTTGAAACAATAACTGCCCCCCAAAACCTAGGGCAAATAGTAACTTTGTCTTCCACAGAAAATTGAAAGCCAGACTTTAATATGTGACCCTCTGTTGTTACATCTTCCCAACTATGTGTTATTGGCACTTCTGTTTTCCAGCTCTCTTACAAAAGCTGTACAGAGTAAATCATACTTGAAGTAAATAAAATGAAGGGGGAATAAAGCTTGTATATCTCTCCTTCAGTCTTTTTTTTTTAATTTAATTTAATTTTTTTATTTTATTGTCAACAAATGGGATACATGTTGTTTCTCTGTTTGTACATGGCGTAAAGGCATACCATTTGTGTAATCATAAATTTACATAGAGTAATGTTGTTTGATTCATTCTGTTATTTTTCCCTTCCCCCCACCCCTCCCACCCCTCTTTTCCCTCTATACAGTGCTTCCTTCCTCCATTCTTGCCCCCCTCCCTAACCCTAACTCTAACCCTAACACTAACCCTTCCCTCCCCCCATTATGTGTCATCATCCACTTATTAGCAATATCATTCGTCCTTTGGCTTTTTGAGATCGGCTTATCTCACTTAGCATGATATTCTCCAATTTCATCCATTTGCCTGCAAATGCCATAATTTTATCATTTTTTATGGCTGAGTAATATTCCATTGTATATATATATATATATATATATATATATATATATATATACCACAGTTTCTTTATACACTCATCAATTGAAGGACATCTAGGTTGGTTCCACAGTCTGGCTATTGTGAATTGAGCAGCTATGAACATTGATGTGGCTGTATCTCTGTAGTATGCTGATTTTAAGTCCTTTGGGTATAGGCCAAGGAGTGGGATAGCTGGGTCAAATGGAGGGTCCATTCCAAGTTTTCTAAGGAATCTCCACACTGCTTTCCAGAGTGGCTGCACTAATTTGCAGCCCCACCAGCAATGTATGAGTGTACCTTTCTCCCCACATCCTCACCAACACCTGTTGTTGCTCGTATTCTTGATAATCGCCATTCTAATTGGGGTGAGATGGAATCTTAGGGTGGTTTTGATTTGCATTTCTCTTATTACTAGAGATGTTGAACATTTTTCCATATGTTTGTTGATTACTTGTAGATCTTCTTCTGTGAAGTGTCTATTCATTTCCTTAGCCCATTTGTCGACTGGATTATTTGAATTCTTGGAGTAGAGTTTTTTGAGTTCTTTATAGATTCTGGAGATTAGTGCTCTATCTGAAGTATGATTGGCAAAGATATTCTCCCACTCTGTAGGCTCTTTCTTCGCATTGTTGATAGTTTCCTTTGCTGAGAGAAAGCTTTTTAGTTTGAATCTATCACAATTATTGATTCTTGCTTTTATTTCTTGTGCTATGGGAGTCCTGTTAAGGAAGTCTGGTCCTAAGCCGACATGTTGAAGATCTAGACCTACTTTTTCTTCTATAATCTGCAGGGTCTCTGGTCTGATTCCGAGGTCCTTAATCCATTTTGAGTTTAGTTTCGTGCATGGTGAGAGATATGGGTTTAGTTTCATTCTGTTGCATATGGATTTCCAATTCTCCCAGCACCATTTGTTGAAGAGGCTATCTTTTCTCCATTGCATATTTTTGGCCCCTTTGTCTAGTATGAGAAAATTGTATTTATTTGGGTTTGTGTCCGTGTCCTCTATTCTGTACCATTGATCTACCTTTCTATTTTGGTACCAATACCATGCCGTTTTTGTTACTATTGCTTTGTAGTAGAGTTGAAGATCTGGTATTGCAATACCCCCTGTTTCACTCTTCCTGCTAAGGATTGCTTTAGCTATTCTGGGTTTCTTATTCTTCCAGATGAATTTCATAATTGCTTGCTCTATTTCTGTAAGGTACGTCAGTGGGATTTTAATTGGAATTGCATTGAATTTGTATAGCACTTTAGGTAGTATGGCCATTTTGACAATATTAATTCTTCCTATCCAAGAACATGGAAGATCTTTCCATCTTCTAAGGTGTTCTTTAATTTCTTTCTTTAGTGTTGTATAGTTCTCATTGTAGAGGTCTTTCACCTCTTTTGTGAGATTGATTCCCAAGTATTTTATTTTTTTCCAGGTTATTGTGAATGGGGTAGTTTTCCTAATTTCTCTTTCTGAAGATTCATCACTTATGTATAAAAATGCGTTGGATTTATGGGCATTGATCTTGTAACCTGCTACTTTACTAAATTCACTTATGAGTTCTAAGAGTTTTCTGGTGGAATTTCCAGGTTCCTCTAAATATATAATCATGTCATCAGCGAACAGGGATAGTTTGAGTTCTTCTTTTCCAATTTGTATCCCTTTAATTTCTTTGGTTTGTCTAATTGCTCTGGCTAGAGTCTCAAGAACGATGTTGAATAGAAGTGGTGAAAGAGGGCATCCCTGCCTTGTTCCAGTTTTTAGGGGGAATGCTTTCAGTTTTTCACCATTTAGAATGATATTAGCCATGGGCTTAGCATAAATGGCCTTTACAATGTTAAGGAATGTTCCCACTATCCCTATATTTTCTAGTGTTTTGAGCATGAAGGGGTGCTGTATTTTATCAAATGCTTTTTCTGCATCTATTGAAATAATCATGTGATTCTTGACTTTAAGTCTATTAATATGGTGAATTACATTTATTGATTTCCTGATGTTGAACCAACCTTGCATCCCTGGGATGAAACCAACTTGATCATGGTGCACTATCTTTTTAATATGTTTTTGTATGCGATTTGCTAAAATTTTGTTGAGAATTTTTGCGTCGATGTTCATTAAGGATATTGGTCTGAAATTTTCTTTCCTTGATGAGTCTCTGTCTGGTTTAGGTATCAGTGTGATATTGGCTTCATAGAATGAGTTTGGGAGGGTTCCCTCCTCTTCCATTTTATGGAATACTTTGAGGAGTATTGGAATGAGCTCTTCTTTAAAGGTTTTGTAGAACTCGGCTGAGAACCCATCTGGTCCCGGACTTTTCTTTGTTGGTAGGCTTTTGATGACTTCTTCTATTTCAGTACTTGAAATTGGTCTATTTAAATTGTGTATGTCCTCCTCGTTCAGTTTAGGCAATTCATATGTCTCTAGAAACCTGTTGATATCTTCGAAATTTTCTATTTTGTTGGAGTATAGATTTTCAAGATAGCTTCTAATTATGTTTTGTATTTCAATCCTGTCTGTTGTGATATTTCCTTGTTCATTCCGAATTTTAGTGATTTGGGTTTTCTCTCGTCTTCTCTTTGTTAGTGTGGCTAAAGGTTTATCAATTTTGTTTATTTTTTCGAAGAACCAACTATTTATTTTGTCAATTTTTCCGATTGTTTCTTTTGTTTCAATTTCATTGATTTCAGCTCTGAGTTTAACTATTTCCTGTCTTCTACTACTTTTGGTGCTGGTCTGTTCTTCTTTTTCTAGGGCTTTGAGCTGTAGTGTTAGGTCGTTTATTTGCTGAGTTTTACTTCTTTTATTAAATGCGCTCCATGAAATAAATTTCCCTCTAAGTACTGCTTTCATAGTGTCCCAGAGATTTTGATATGATGTTTCTTTGTTCTCATTTACCTCTAAGAATTTTTTAATTTCCTTCCTAATATCTTCTGTTATCCATTCATCATATAAGAGCATATTGTTTAATCTCCAGATGTTGGAATAGTTTCTGTGTTTTACTCTTTCATTTATTTCTAACTTCAATCCATTACGATCTGATAGAATACATGGTAGTGTCTCTGTCTTCTTGTATTTGCTAACATTAGCTTTGTGGCATAATATATGGTCTATTTTAGAGAAGGATCCATGTGCTGCTGAGAAGAAAGTGTATTCACTCTTGGTTGGATGGTATATTCTATAAATGTCCATTAAGTCTAAATTATTGATTGTGTTATTGAGATCTATGGTTTCTTTGTTCAATTTTTGTCTGGAAGATCTGTCCAGTGGTGAGAGAGGCGTGTTAAAATCACCTAGTATTATTGTGTTATGGTCTATTTGGTTTCTGAAATTGAGAAGGATTTGTTTGACATACATGGATGAGCCACTGTTTGGGGCATAGATGTTTATGATTGTTATATCTTGCTGATTTATGCTTCCCTTAAGCAGTATGAAATGACCTTCTTTATCCCTTCTGACTAACTTTGGCTTGAAGTCCACATTATCGGAAATGAGGATGGATACTCCAACTTTTTTGCTGAGTCCATGTGCATGGTATGTTTTTCCCCATCCTTTCACCTTTAGTCTATGGGTATCTTTTTCTATAAGGTGAGTCTCTTGTAGGCAACATATTGTTGGATCTTTCTTTTTAATCCACTCTGCCAATCTATGTCTTTTGATTGATGAATTCAGGCCATTAACATTCAGAGTTATTATTGAGATATGATTTGGTTTCCCGGTCATTTGGTTCATTTTTTAAATTTTATTTATTTATTTGTTTGACACAACTTGTTTCCTCCTTTATTTGACAATTCCTTTAGGATAATTCCTCCCTTTGCTGATTTGCTTCTTTGTTTTTCATCTCTTCCTCATGGAATATTTTGCTGAGAATGTTCTGTAATGCTGGCTTTCTTTTTGTAAATTCTTTTAGCTTTTGTTTATCATGGAAGGATTTTATTTCATCGTCAAATTTGAAGGTAAGTTTTGCTGGGTATAAGATTCTTGGTTGGCTTCCATTTTTTTTCAGGGCTTGAAAAATGTTGTTCCAGGCCCTTCTAGCTTTTAGGGTCTGGATTGAAAAATCTGCTGATATCCGTATTGGTTTCCCCCTGAATGAAATTTGGTTCTTTTCTCTCGCGGCCTTTAAAATTCTGTCTTTATTTTGTATGTTCGGTATTTTCATTATAATGTGCCTTGGTGTGGGTCTGTTGTAATTTTGTGTATTTGGAGTCCTATAAGCCTCTTGAACTTGATTTTCCATTTCATTCTTCAGATTTGGGAAATTTTCTGATATTATTTTATTGAATAGATTGTTCATTCCTTTGGTTTGTTTCTCTAAGCCTTCCTCAATCCCAATAATTCTTAAATTTGGCCTTTTCATGATATCCCATAGTTCTTGTTGATTCTGTTCATACTTTCTTACCATCTTCTCTGTTTGTTCAACTTTGTTTTCAAGGTTAAATATTTTGTCTTCAATGTCTGAGGTTCTGTCTTCCAGCTGTTCTATCCTACTGGATATGCTTTCTATGGAGTTCTTAATTTGGTTTATTGTTTCCTTCATGTCAAGGATTTCTGTTTGATTTTTTTTCAATATCTCTAACTCTTTATTGAAATGATCTTTTGCTTCCTGTATTTGCTCTTTTAACTGTCGATTGGTGCGATCATTCAATGCCTGCATTTGCTCTTTCATCTCATCGTTTGCGTCTCTGATCATTTTAATTATGTACATTCTGAACTCCTTTTCTGTCATTTCTTCTGCCATGCTGTCATTGGGTTTTATTGATGTAACATCTAGATTTGTTTGCAGCATTTTCTTTCCTTGTTTTCTCATATTGTTCAGGTATCAGTGGACCGCTGAGATATTGCAGATTTCCTCTATTGACTTACAAGGTCCCTGAAGATTTCTATATATATCCCCTCTTAGCCTTCAGTAGGCTGAAGTCTTGGAGGAAGTTGATAATGCGGTACTCCACAAGGAAGCTGCCTCTCTAGGAGTGGTGGCCTTCAGGTGGGGTATATTCCCTGCTAGTGGGCAGAGGTGCCTCCACTTGTTGACCAATGGTCATCCAAAGGGGAACTAGGCTGCGGGCTGAGGCAAGGCCTGTTTGGGCCTGTGTCTCTGGTTTTACCGTCCTAGTGGGGAAACCTCACCTGGCAGGGAAGACTCACCCAGTGGGGAGGTCTCGCTGGTCAGCCCGCCTGGGCTGGGCTGCCTTCCTCTGCAAAGTTCCCAGGGGCCCGGCCCTACCTCCTGGGCCTGGGAGTCTCACCCTTCGCAGATGAATCTCCTTAGGCTGCCCCTCCTCAGAGAATCTGCCTGCAGTCCTGGAGCCTTCGCTCCGCCCCTAAGTGTGTCTCTGTGGGGCTCTTCCACCAAGAAGCCTCCTAGATCCTGGGACCCTGCCTGCACCTAATCACCTGGCTATGCAGCCCCTCCTCTGAGCAGCCACCTGGGGCCCCGTACAATCGCTCTGAGTCCCAGAGACCCACCACACGCCTCTTCCTCCAGACAGCTGCCCAGTATTCCGGTGTGGTTACTAGGAGTCCAAGCAACTCACTGCGTGCCTCCTCCTCCCACCAACCACCCGTAGCCCGGGACAATCAATCACTCCGAGTTGAAATGACCCTCCCCGTTCCTCCTCCTCCTCCAGGTAACCCCCCGGGTGTTCAGGAGCGGTCGCTCTGAGTGCCTCTGAATCCCCGTGATCCGCTGCACGTGTCCTCTGGGCAATCGCCCAGAGCCCAGAGCTCTGGTGCGGCCACTCGAGACCAAGCGACCCACCGCGCTTCTCCTCCAGGCAGCCCCCCTGTGTTCAGGAGCAGTCGCTTTAAGTCCAAACAACTCACCACTCGCCTCCTCCTCTGAGCAGCCGCCTGGAGCGCTAATGCAGTCACTGCGAGTCCAAACGATCCGCCGCGCTCCTCCTCCTCCTCCTCTTCCTCCTACTCCTCCGGGCAGGCCCCAGTGTTCAGAAGCGGTCTGAGTCCAAACAGCTCTCCACGCAGCCCCTCCTCTGGCAACCGCCTGTAGGTCTGGTATAGCCACTCCGAATCCAAGCAGCCATGCTCCTCCTCCTCTTCGTCCTCACGCAGGCCCCGGTGTTCAGAAGCCATCTGAGTCCAAACAGCTCGCCACGCAGCCCCTCCTCTGGCAACCGCCTGTAGCTCTGGTATAGCCACTCCGAATCCAAGCGGCCACGCTCCTCCTCCTCCTCCTCCTCAGGGCAGGCCCCGGTGTTCTGAGTCCACACAGCTCTCCTCACCGCTCCTCCCCTGGGCAGCCACCAGTGCCCCAGTGGTTGCTCCGAGTCCCAGCACTGTGCTGAGCGGCCTCCTCTCTGATATTCCCAGTTGTCCGAGTTCACTGCTCCAGCGGGCGAGGGGAGGGGTGTCTCGCCGGCAGCTGTACTTCACAAAGTTCCCTGCGTTCCGGGACTACCGTCCCATCCGGGACGCCTCCCCAACGGGAGAGACTCACCCGGCTGCTTTGAGTTTGTCCCAAGTCTCTCATTATCTCCTCTTTTGAATCCTGAGTCCTGGAGCAACATGAAATGCAGCCACCCTCTAGGCCGCCATCTTGAAATGCCCCTCTTCTTCAGTCTTTAAAATGTAGTTTGGGGATTTCCCACTCCACTTTTGGCAATTTCTTTTCATTTGTGTCTGGTCCACCTATTATTAAATTTTTAAAGGGGGGCCAGATCTTTTAAGGTAAATTTTTGTCAAGTGCTTCTGTGTTAGCGGTAACATTTTAGTGAAGTGAGAGATGGGGAATTTTATTTGACAGCATTACCTCTGTTGGGGTCAATAACAGTTTTCATTGTTATGATTTGAATGTGATTTGTCCCTCACCAAAACTCATGTCGTGGCTTGATTCCCAAGCTGACAGGCACTGGAACCTGTAAGAGATGATTAGATTGTGAAAAGAAATTAATGCTTTCTTCTCTTGAGAGTGACATCTCACTCTTGCAGGACTGGAGCAGTTAACATGACAGTGATTTGTTATAAAGCTGATTCTTCCCCCCACCACCACCACCACTATCACACACATACATGCTTTTCCATACACACCTGCTCCCCCTCTATCATAAGGCCCTCACCAAAAATAGAAGAGAAATTGACATCATGTTCTTAGACTTCCAGAACTGTAGGCTAAATAAACTCTTTCTTTCATAAATTACTCCACCTCAGGTATTTTGTATAACAGAAAGTCGACTAAGGTGGTCACACACAGAGAACAGACAAGAAAAAGATAGTAGAGTCAAACTGCCTGGGTTCAAATCCTGGCTCAGCTACTTACCAGCCATATAACCCTTGGCAAGTTACTTAATTTCTTTATTCCCCATTATTTGTAAAATGTGGATAATAATAATATCTACCTCAGAATCTTATTGTGAGAAATAAATAAATTAATATTTATAAAGTGCCAGGAGCAATACCTGGCCCAAAGAAAACATTATATAAGTATCAGTTAAATAAAATATTAAGTGAAGAAAAGGCAGAAATGTATCAGTTTCAGCCAAAAACATTATTATTCTGAATTTTATTGTTAAAAGAAATAAACATGAGATGTCATATTTTTCATTACTCTCTGTATACCCTGAAAAGTGTGGGGTCTTTTTTCAATATTCTCATACTATCTTGTGAATTGACAACTATTATTAAAATGATGGAAGTTTCATTTTGTGGAGCAACAGGAAGACAAGATCTTATTAAAGCCATGGCTTTGATTGAGAATTTGTTTCCGAGAGAACATAATATTCTTGACATTTTCCTAAAAATAAAAACACAGCAACTAGATTTCATCACAAGGTCAACTGTAATAGGATGCTTAAAAATATAACTCATTAAATTTGAGAGTCTACAGTGGAAAAGGCTTAAGTTATTGCCAATTTAATCTAGATGTAGATGCTGCAGAAAGAATAAAAAAGCAAAGTATTGGTTTTATAAAGATTTGTTATCTTGTTAATGATAAAACAAAAATAAATAAAATTGAATGTAGATGGCAGATATCTTTCCCAGTTTCTTTAGTCTCTTGCTATATGTCGGCTTGTTTCTCACAACAATAGAAGTTGTCCCTGGGCCCAGGTGTCATTGGTCTCAATGAAGCTGGCATAGCAATGTCTCCAAAACAGAACTGGCTGCTGATGAGCAGTTCCCCTTCAGTAACTGGATGATTTTAAACACTGTCTGGCTATCCACGTGAAGTCAGAGATATAGCAGTTTCTCCAGGATGGGATGCATGCATTCTCTTTCC
This sequence comes from Sciurus vulgaris, assembly GCF_902686455.1. Classification (NCBI taxonomy): domain Eukaryota; kingdom Metazoa; phylum Chordata; class Mammalia; order Rodentia; family Sciuridae; genus Sciurus; species Sciurus vulgaris. Next base: position 119,946,746 of record NC_136470.1, read on the forward strand.
CACAATCCAACAGCGATTCATGAATGGCCCTTTCTCAAAGCACATGAATCCAGAGTACAGAAGGCTAGAAATTTCTTTTAGTTCCATAAACAGTCACTTTGTTCATTTCCTTTCTCTTTCCTACACAGAGAATCTGGCCTCTCGAGGGCACCGTTCAGTTCAGGGCATTCAGAATAAACAAAACTCTCTCCCTTGGTCTTCTGAAAGATTGTTAGAGACACATTGAAATGAGAAACAAATTTATAATGATTTTAATGAAATAGGGTTCCAAGGAAAAGACATATTAAGAAACTACTGCTTTCCTAAAAGAAGAAACTATTATTTCCATGATTTAATTATTCCACTACTTATAATTTCTCAAAAGTGTCTCCACATCAAAATGTGAAAAAGTACCCACATGGATAGGAATTTAGGAACTCAGAACAACCTTATTTCACTAGGAAAAGTAATGAAACATTCCTATGATTCACAGATACAGTTAGCGTATTTTAACACGTATACATCACTTTTACTATGTGTTAATTCGGTGAGGCAGTTAGTAATAGTAACTCCGTTCCTGTTTTACGGATGGGAAGACTGAGGCTAAGTATTTTGCCAGCAGTCACATAGCTGGCAGGTGACAGGAATGGGATCTTACCCCAAGCTTTCTCCTTCTAAAGGCTACAGTGTTCAATCACTAAGCCACCCTGCCTTCCTTTGAGGTAAAGGACTTTGATAAGATTCTCACAGTTAGAAGATCACATCTCATTCTCATTTTATTTTGTCGATCGTTTTCTATCTGAAATGTCTATCACTTGTGTGATGTTAATTCCTCGAAAGAAAACAACCACTCAGATGATAGTTGCCCATCCCAGTACAGTATCATTTTATTTTGGTAATTTCAAGCTTGATGCCTCTTACAAAAGGTGAATTGATTTTCTCTACTTTACCCAGGTAAATGACATTTCTCTTTGGCCATTTCAAAGACATATGTAGCTGAAAGATTAGTAAGTAGCTGCATGTGCATGAAGTATCTGCATCTCCTGATTCAGTTAGTACTGCCCTGATTACATAGACATAACCTCCATTAAAATCCAGATCGTGATTTTAATGTAGATGTAATAGGAGGTAAAAGTAAGAATTTGATACTCCCGTAATTTTTGTGAATGACATTTTTGCAGCTAAACTATCCCAGTTAACAATCAAATATGCTGATACAGTAGTCAGTTAAAGATTCATGTCCTCCCTTAGTGCTAAAACAGTGTTGCCAGATCCCCCCACTGTATGCTGCAAAGTCACTGCAAAATATTATAATCTTAAGTGAACAGTATAGAAAATCCATTATAAACTCCTCAAAAGATGCTTCAACCTTGAAACCAGAAAATAAAATAGGATGAAGTTCCAGAAACCAGAGCATGTGTCAATAAGAGCATTCAATCTAAGGAGAACTTACTTTTACCAAATTAACACAATAGTTTTCGGATCAATGTTTTGCACACCACAGTTAATGATCCTTCCCAGGGAATTATGCTGAAATGAAGAATTACAGCTTGTCCCATTAAAGACACAGTGCCCTTTTGGAAGGCAAACATAAATTTTAAATAGTATTATCCGTTTAAGAATGCTCACATGTAAAATAAAATGGATTGCAATGAAGACCTGCTAGAATTTGATGCTGGTTCAGTGAACATGAATAGATGACTTCATTTTTCTATTCCTCTCTTCTTTGCAAACTCCTAGATTTGCAACTCCTAAATGCCATGATCAAGTATTTTAGTTTCATCTTCACCATTTGAGGCCTAGCTCTATTTATGACTTAATAGATCTATTTGTGGCTTAATAGATCTTAGAATTTAACTATAAGATATAATTAATATATCTTTTGTATCTTATACTCCCTTTTAAAATGGTACCCTATATTTTGTCGGAACTCAGAAATGCTGGTTATACATTTTCTAATGCACATTAAACTTAAACTACTATGATTTTGTAAAGTTTATGTGTGCACCATCTGAAATCATGTGTGGCACACATGTATTTCAGGAATTACCTAAATAACTCAAGAATTAATGAAGCCAGGCACAGTGGTTCATGCCCATAACCTTGGGAGGCTGAGGCAGGAGGATCACAAGTTGGAGCCCAACGTGGGCAACTAAGTGAGACCCTGTCTCAAAATAAAAGATCAAAAAGGGCTGGGGGTATAACTCAGTGGTAAAGTGCCCCTGAGTTCAGTCCCTAGTAGAAGAAGGAGGAGAAGAAGAAGAAGAAGAGGAGGAGGAGGAGGAGGAGGAGGAGGAGGAGGAGGAGGAGGAGGAGGTGGAGGAGGAGGAAGAAGAAGAAGAAGGGAGACAGGAGGAGAAGGAGAAGGAAGAAGAAAGAAGAAGGAATAAGGATGAAGGAGGAGAAGAATGAAAGTAATTTAAAAATGAGAGAGAGATCCATTTGGTCTTCAATGGGAACTACATGTACCGAGCAATATTCTAGAGGTATTAACTCATTTAAACCTTGCTATACTAATATGAGAAGGATGACATTTTATTCTTATTTTACAGACATAGAAACTGAGGCACAGAGATATTAAGTCACATAGCAGGCCCTGTATCTGAGCTAAATTTCAATCAGCGTCTGTGCTCACAACCATGATACATGGGTCTGTCTCCTGACTCAATCTAAAAATACATAAGCACAAAAATTGCTTTCAGTACAATTACAGCATTTAAATTCACATCTTCTCATAAACTTCTCCTATTCCTTCTTGGGGAGAGTGTAACCTCTGAGACTGGGAACCCTTCCAGGAGTCAGTCTTTGGGGAGGATCTTGGGACTAATCTCCAGTCTTGGAAAGCAGGCAGGTCTGCCTTATAACCATAAGTCAACCATTACAAAACATACTTTGATCCCATGAACCCTGTGATTCTTCACTGATACCAAAAAACTATACAAGCCTCAATATCAATAGTTCCCAAGCCCTTCTTTTATGTCAATTTGCTAATTAATGTGAAGGATACAAAAGACACGCAGAACTTGGCCGTTGCCCTCTGTCTTACCCATTGCAGTACAGTTAACTACCCTAGAACTCAGGGGCTTAAAAGAAGCATTTCAATTTGCTTGCAGTTGTATGATTCAGAAGTTGTGGAAGAGGTTGGAGGGGCAGCTCACTTCTGATCTACATCGTGTTAGCTAGGGCAGCCAGGAATAAAAGATCCACTTCCAAGATGACTTCTTCACTCAGGTATCTTGGGTTCCTTGAGCTCCTTTGCTCTCCACATGAGCCCAGGTCTTTCATTTGGCTTATTCTTTTCAGAGCATGGTGGTCTCAGGATGTTCTTACATGAGCTTTTGCTTCTCTAAGGAACAAAGCAGAGGTCGACAGATCAGTTAAAGGCTATGCTCAGAACTGACTGTTGGTCCTATCAGTCGAACATATATCCTGTCAGTCAAGGCAATCACAGACCCAGCAGTTCAAGGGGGAAGAGAAACTGACTCCATCTGTTGATGGAGGAGTGTCCAGGTCATACTGAGAAAGAGCATATGAGGGTGGGAGTTATTGATGACTCCATCTTTGGAACATGCAGTCTGCCACTTCTCAAAGAGTTTCTACTCTAAGTCAGGGATTTGCAGATGTGAGTTCATGGATAAGATTAGGAGGTCTGTGAACTTAGAAGGAAAATATTGTATTTTTATTTTCCCTAATTTCTAATTGAACTTTAGCATTTGTCCATTTTAAAGGCAGACACAAACTACAGCACTTTTAGCAACACTTGCGATTTTGTGACCAGTAAAAGTCAGCTATTTGCAAAGCATATCCAGTGGTTGCAAATATCTCAAAATATCATTTATATTCATCACTACTTTGAAATTATAGTAGCTATAAACCCTACAGTGGATCTTATTGTTTATAATGTTAATGAAGAAACAATGTATTACTCTATTATAATTATTTTTTTTAACATTTTGACAATGATACTTCAATTTAACTGGGTTACTTTATATTCCTGTTTATTTTATTTTAGACATTTAAAAATACTACTCTGGAAAGGGGATTTATAGACAGCATCAGAAAACCAGATACTTTCATGGCCCAAAATAATCCCTGCTTTGGATGAAAATCAAAATGTTAAACATAAACACATAAAAAAATTAGAGAAACCATACATAATGGTATAATCTAATGCTGAATACCATAGCACAGATTTTAAGCACTATAGGATTTTTTTCTTCCTGATAATTCAATTTGAATCAATATGACACTTTTCTTGATGACTTTTGACAGTTGTATATACTCATATAGCCATGGCCACAAGAGGAAATTTTAAAAAGAGAAAAGAAAAGAGAAAAAAATCTCAAACAGAGGAACATCTTCAAGAAATTTTCAGAACACATTGGAAATGGAGAACATCCTAAAAGATTTCAGAGGAGGGAAGTATGTCCTACAAAGGAAAAAGGATAGAATTTCTTAATAGAATCTCTGACACCATAACTACAACTTTATGAGAAAAGTAACTATAAACCTAACATTTATACTCAATGAAAATGTCAATCAGGTGAAAGGGGAAAATAGTCACTTTCAGACATGTAAAAATTCTGAAAGTTTATCTCTCATGTACCCTTTCAAGAAAGGTGCTCTCCAATCAAAACAAGAATAAAATCCAAGCAAGATAAAGACTTGAGATCCAAAAACACTGACTTCAGACCAGGAGCAAAGTGGAAGAAAGTCAGGATGACAACTTGCCATCTATCCCAGAGAGCAGGTAGTCCAGAAGCAATAAGAAGTCCCATGTTTCTGAGGAACCCATCTTCAATAATTACATTGCATGCCTACCATGGATGGAGTATGTGTACAGAAGATAAACAATCATAGTGACTTGATGAAGTCTTATAGTAAAAATAAAATAAAAATACTTTGAAATCATAGGATAATGAACAGTGTTAACACACTCAAAATTGTGGGAGTAGATATTGTTGATGTTAGATTCAACCAATGGGCGAAATATGCAAGTATTAACTATGGTTACAGGAAAGATGATGAGAAACCTAATTAGAATATGATATTACTCCACATTTGTATAAATATGTCAAAGTAGACTCTACTACCATCTATAACTAAAAAGAACAAATAAAATTTTTTTAAAAATGAAAGATGATGAAAGATGCCAAAAGTTGTGTGTCTGGGGAAAAGAACACAGGTAGGAGAGTGGAAAAGGGGGTATAAAATTTACTCATTTATTAATAATATACATTATTAATATATTATATTACATATATAATTTTAGAATAGGAAGAGCTTTTCAAGGCTTTTTAAACTTTAAAATTATAGTTGACAAGATTGATGAACAAAACTAATATGTATCAAAAATTGGAGCATGAACCTCTTCAACAAATAGTGCTGGAAAAAGTGGAAATCCATATGTAGTAGGTGAAATTGAACCCCTATATCTCACCCTGCACAAAACTCAAGGACCTTGTAGATCAAGGACTTTGGCATTAGACCAGCTTCCCTGTGCCTACTAGAAGAAAATGTAGGCCCAACTCTCCATCATGTTGGCTCAAGAATGAACTTCCTCAATGAGACTTCTAAAGCACAAGAAGTAAAAATCAAGAATCAGTAAATGGGATGGTATTAAACTAAAAATCTTCACAGCAAAGGAAACAATCAAGAATATAAACAGAGAGCTTACAGAATGGGAGAAAATCTTTACCACCTGCACCTCAAATAGAGCATTAATCTCCAGAATATATGAAGAACTCAAAAAACTCAACACCAAAAAAAGAAATAAACTAATCAATAAATGGGCAAAGGAACTGAACAGGCACTTCACAGAAGAAGAAATATGAATGGTCAACAAATACATGAAAAACTCTTCAACATCTCTAGCAATTAGATAAATGCAAATTAAAACTACACCAAGATTTCATCTCACTCCAGTGAGAACAGCAATTATCAAGAACACAAGTAAGAATAAATGTTGGAGAGGATGTGGGGGGAAAAGTTTCACTCATCCATTGCTGGTGGGACTGCGAATTGGTGCAACCACTCTGGAAAGCAGTACAGAGATTCCTTAGAAAACTTGGAATGGAACCACCATTTGACCCAGTTTTCCCACACCTCATCTTACACCCAAAGGACTTAAAATCAGCAGACTACAGTGATGCAGCCAGGTCAATGTTTTAGCAGCTCAATTCACAATAGCCAAGCTTATGGAACCAACCCAGGTGCCATTCAACAGATGAATGGATAAAGAAAAAAAAAAAAAAATATATATATATACACACACACACAATGGAATGTTACACAGACACAAAGAAGAATGAAATTTTGGAAACTGCTGCTAAGTGGATGGAACTGGAAAATATCATGCTAAATGAAATAAACCAGTCCCCCAAAACTTTTTTCTCTCTAAAATGTGGATGCTAACCCATAACAAGGGAGGGTACGGAGAGGAAGTATAGAAGTTCATTGGATTAGACAAAGGGGAATGAAAGGAAGGGAGGGGGGATGGGAATGGGAAAGACAGTAAAATGAATCAGACATCACTTTCCTGTCTTCATACATACATATAGGACCAGTGTAACTCCACATTATGTTCAACCACAAGAATGGGATCAAAATTGTAGTGGGTTGCACTCCACATATGGATAATATGTCAAAATACACCCTGCTGCCATGTATATCTAAAAATAACAAATAAAAAAATTGGAGCATGAAACAAAATATTGTAAACAAAGTTAACACACAAATGACATATCAGGGAAAAATGGCAACACTCATGACAGTGGACTGTTTTGTTATTAGGAATGAAGAAAAAGGCCAACAATTCAATACAAAAACCAGCACAGGACAGTGCATAGAAGACAATACAAATCACTTCTGATTGGAAACCTTCCTGAATGATCTTTGTTTGAAGTACAGAACCATCCAGGGAGTTAAGAATTTTTGGAACATATTAGACTTGACAGTTGAAATAACATTGATTACTCTCCTGAAAGAACTTTTAGGGATTTGGAAAGATAAAGCAAGAACCAATGGGATTATGAACTGTGTCAGTCAGTTTTGTGTCCCTGTGACTAAAATATCTGACAAGAACAATTTTGTGGAAGGAAAATTTATTTTGGTTCATGGTTTCATAACATTCAGTTCATGGTCAGCTTATTCCATTGTTCTGGGCCTGAGGGAAAGCAGAACATCATGGCAGAAGAGATGGTGAAGGAAAGCTGCTCAACTCATATCAGTGAAGAAGAGAGAAAGTGGGGGATGGGGAGGAAGGGGCCAGGGAGAAGATGAGCCCTTAGAGAGCATTGCCCCAGCAACCTACTTCCTCCAAAAAGGTCCTTCCTCCAACTAGGTCATACCTAGTAATCTACCCAGCTATCAATGGATTAATCCTCCAAGTGGATTAATCTATTGATGAGGTCATAGACTTCTTGATCCAATCATTGCCTAAAATCCTTACCTCTGAACCTTGCTGCATTGGGGACCATGCTTTCAACACACAAACTTTTGGGGGACATTCTAGATCCAAACCACATGTGAACTAATGACTTAAGAAAGTAACCACATGAGAGATCCAAGATGGTGGACTAGAGGAAGGCTGTGTTCCTTGTCACTCCATAACTCAGGTTTCAAGCAAAGGATATCTGTTTCTTGCTGAGGCAGTTTTTGCTGCTTATCGATCCCCTGCTGTTTACCCCATCTGTCTACTGTGATCACCTGCAGTCTGCCAGCAAATCGACGCCTTTTTTGAGTGCAGATTGCTCACTGTCAGGCACCTATCATCCACCATTTGCCTGCCTCTTGCCTGTGCATCACCTGCCTTTCACCTACCCATCACCCACCGCATGAGGTTCACCTCCTGATCGTCCAACAACAGTCAGTGAACTGACTGCCAACCTCCAGTGAAGCACCAGCTGCCTGCTGTTGCCTGGAAGTTCACTGTGACAGTACCTGCAGGTTTGATTACACGTAGCTGCGGCCATTTTGAGACAACAGCCAGGCCCTGCAGGAACCCTGGCCAGACTGACTGAGCCTCGACTCCAGGATCCCTCAGCCAGACTGATCACTCCCTGCCTCCGGGGCCCTCACATCGACTGCTCCCTGCCACCAGGACCCCAGACCAACTGATTGCACCTGGCCAACAAGATCCCGCAATCACACCAAACACACCCGACCTCCAGGACCCCTGCCTGACCAACCGCACCCCATCTCAGGACCTCCAGCCACCCGCATCCACTCCCCAAGTTGCAGCTCCCCATTTGCCAACACATTTGGAAGCCAGAGAGGCCATCTTGGATAATCCTGGAAGCCACAGCTCCAATCTTTAGGTAGGGCAAATCCCATCCTGAGATGCCTGCTGGAGATTTGAAGCTCATTGTCAGGTACCTCTCATGCATCAGGCTACTGAAGACCAGAAGGTTTGAATAATATATGACTAATATACTGTAGATTTTATTTTTTCTCCTTATGGAACAATTTTAAGTTTTTATTTCTTTACTTTTTTTGCTCTCTTTTCCTTTTGTTTACCTGTTCCCTCAGAGTCTCTTTCTCCCTTTTTGCATGCTAACATCCAATTTCTTTTGATTATACTCTCACCCTTTCTATTATCTAGAACTTCTGTATATTCTTTTCTTATCCCATTAACAGTTACATCCTACATCCCTCTGCATCCTCTTTGTCCTCCATTAGAAACTGCAGACATTATTGCAAATCTGTTTGTTATACTGAAGATAATATTTGAACTCATTCTGTTTATTATGACAATTTTCTTATTGTCCTCATAGGAGCTATTTGGTCTAGGATTGCATAGTGTCTGAATTGGGCACTGCTAATATAGATCTCCCCTTAAAGAAAAGGTTTTGGAAACCTATAGGGCCACTATAAGCCTATAGGGGGAAATCTGCAATACCCCAGAACTGTACTGCTAGAGGGGAAGATACATGAACAGCATGAAAAAACAAGGGAAGAAAATGATCCAAACAAATCTAGATTCTATATTAATGGAATTCAATGACAGTATGTTAGAAGAAATGTCAGAAAAGGACTTCAGATTATACATGATTAAGATGATTCATGAAGCAAAGGATAAGAGAGCAAATGCAGACAATGAATGATAATACCAATAAGCAGTTGAAAGAGCAACTGCAGAAAGCAAAAGATCATTTCAACAAAGAGACAGAGATTCTCAAAAAAAAAAAAAATAGAAATCCTTGAAATGAAGGAAACAATAAACCAAATAAAAAACTCAATGGAAAGCATCACCAAAAGACTAGACCACTTGGAAGACAGAACCTCAGACAATGAAGACAAAATATTTAATCTTGAAAATAAAGTTGCCCAAACAGAGAAGATGGTGGTAAGAAATCATGAACAGAATCTCCAAGAATTATGGGACATCATGAAAAGACCAAATTTAAGAATTATTGGGATAGAGGAAGGCACAGAGATACAAACCGAAGGAATGAACAACCTATTCAATGAAATAATAGCAGAAAATTTCCCAAACCTGAAGAATGAAATGGAAAATCAAATACAAGAGGCATACAGAACACCAAATGCACAAAATCACAACAGATTCACACCAAGGCAAATTATAATGAAAATGCCTAACATTCAAAATAAAGATAGGATTTTGAAGGCTGTGAGAGAAAAGCATCAGATTACATATAGGGGAAACCAATACGGATAGCAGCAGACTTCTCAACCCAGACTCTAAAAGCTAGAAGGGCCTGGACCAACATATTTCAAGCTCTAAAAGAACATGGTTGCCAACCAAGAATCATATACCCAGCAAAACTAACCTTCAGATTTGAAGATGAAATAAAATCCTTCCATGATAAAAGTTAAAAGAATTTACAAATAGAAAGCCTGTGCTACAGAATGTTCTTAACAAAATATTCCATGAGGAGGAAATGAAAAACAACAATGGAGGTCAGCAAAGGGAGGAACTACCTTAGAGAAAAACCACTCAAAGAAGAAACCAAGCCAAGTTAAAAACCAAAAATAAGCCCAAATGACTGGGAATACAAATCATATCTCAATAATAATCCTGAACGTTAATGGCCTAAATTCATCAATCAAAAGACATAGACTGGCAAAATGGATTAAAAAGAAAGACCCAAAAATATGCTGCCTGCAAGAGACTCATCTCATAGAAAAAGACATGCACAGACTAAAGGTGAAAGGATGGGAAAAAACCTACCACGCACATGGACTCAGTAAAAAAGTGGGGGTTTTCATCCTTATATCAGATAAAGTGGACTTCAAGCTAAAGTTAGTCAGAAGGGATAAAGAAGGACATTTTATACTGCTTCAGGGAACCATAAATCAGGAAGACATAACGATAGTAAATATTTATGCCCCAAACAGTGGTGCATCCCTGTTCATCAAACATATCCTTCTCAATTTCAGGAATCAAATAGACCACAACACAATAATTCTGGGTGACTTTAACACGCTGCTGTCACCACTGGATAGATCTTCCAAACAAAAACCAAAGAAACCATAGAACTCAATAACACAATCAATAACCTAGACTTAATAGACATATATAGAATATTCCATCCATCAACGAGCGGATTCACTTTCTTCTCAGCAGCACATGGAACCTTCTTGAAAATAGACCATATGTTATGCCACAAAGCAGCCCTTAGGAAATGCAAAAAAATAGAGATACTGCCTTGTGTTCTACCAGATCATAATGGACTGAGAGTAGAAATCAAGGACAAAATAAAAAACAGAAATTACTCCAACACCTGGAGACTAAATAATATGCTATTGAATGAAACATGGATAACAGAAAACATCAGGGAGGAGATAAAAAAAATTCTTAGAGGTCAATGAGAATGACAATACAACATATCAAAATCTCTGGGACACTATGAAAGCGGTACTAAGAGGAAAATTCATTGCATGGAGTGCATTCCAGAAAAGTCAACAACTAATTGACCTAACATTATAGCTCAAAGTCCTAGAAAAAGAAGAACAGAATAGCAGTAAAAGTAGTACAAGGCAGGAAATAATTAAAATCAGAGCTGAAATCAATTAAATTGAAACAAAAGAAACAATTCAAAAAATTGACAAAACAAAAAGTTGGTTCTTTGAAAAAGTAAACAAAATAGATAAACCTTTAGCCACACTAACAAGGAGAAGGAGAGAGAAAAACTCAAATTACCAAAATTCGTGATGAAAAAGGAAATATCACGACAGACACCAATGAGATACATACCATAATGAGAAGCTAGTTTGAAAATCTGTATTCCAACAAAATAGAAAATACTGAAGACATTGACAAATTTCTAGAGACATATGCTCCTCCCAAACTGAACCAGGAAGACATACACAATTTAAACAGATCAATATCAAGCAATGAAATAGAAGAAGCCATTAAAAACCTACCATCCAAGAAAAGCCCAGGACCAGATGGATTCTCAGACAAGTTCTACAAGACCTTCAAAGAACTCATTCCAATACTTCTCAAAGTATTCCAGGAAATAGAAAAGGAGGATACCCTACCAAGCTCATTCTATATCCAGACCAGGCAAAGACACATCAAGGAAAGAAAATTTTAGACCAATATCCTTGATGAATATAGATGCAAAGATCCTTAACAAAATATTGGCAAACCGTATTCAAAAACATATTAAGAAAATTGTACACATGATCAAGTGGGGTTCATCCCTGGAATGCAAGGATAGTTTAACATCCGTAACTCAATAAACGTAATCCATCATGTCAATAAACTTAAGGATAAGAATTATATGGTTATATCAATTGACACAGTAAAAGCGCTAAACAAAATACAACACCCCTTCATGCTCAAAACACTAGAAAAAATAGGGATAGTAGGAACATACCTGAACATTGTAAAGGCTATTTATGCTAAGCTCATGGCCAACATCATTCTTAATGGAGAAAAACTGAAACCATTCCCTTTAAAAACAGGAACAAGACAGGGATGTCCTCTTTCACCACTTCTATTCAACATTGTCCTCGAAACTCTAGCCAGAGCAATTAGACAGATTAAAGAAATTAAAGGGATACAAATAGGAAAAGAGGAATTTAACTGTCACTATTTGCTGATGATATGGTTCTATATTTAGAGGATCCAAAAAACTCCAGAAAACTTCTAGACCTCATCAATGAATTCAGCAAAATAGCAGGCTATAAAATTAACACTCATAAATCTAAAGCATTTTTATACACAAGCGATGAAACATCTGAATGGGAAATGAGGAAAACAACTCCATTTGCAATAGCCTCAAAAAAAATAAAAATTAAATACTTGGGAATCAATCTAACCAAAGAGGTAAAAGATCTCTACAATGAAAACTACAAAACATTGAAGAAGGAAATTGAGGAAGACCTTAAAAGATGGAAAGATCTCCCATGTTCCTGGGTAGGCAGAACTAATATTGTCAAAATGGCCATACTACCAAAAGTGCTATACAGATTCAATGCAATTCCAATTAAAATCACAATGATGTACGTTACAGAGCAAGCAATCATAAAATTCATCTGGAAGAATAAGAAACCCAGAATAGCTAAAGCAATCCTTAGCAGGAAGAATGAAACAGGGGGTATCGCAATACCAGAACTTTGACTATACTACAAAGCAATAGTAACAAAAACAGCATGGTATTGGCATCAAAATAGACAGGTAGATCAATGGTACAGAATAGAGGCCATGGACACAAACCCAAATAAATACAATTTTCTCATACTAGACAAAGAGGCCAAAAATATGCAATGGAGAAAAGATAGCCTCTTCAACAAATGGTGCTGGGAAAACTGGAAATCCATATGCAGCAGAATGAAACTAAACCCCCATCTCTCACCCTGCATAAAACTCAACTCAAAATGAATCAAGGACCTTGGAATCAGATCACAGACTCTGCATCTTATAGAAGAAAAAGTAGGTCCAAATCTTCAACATATTGGCTTAGGATCAGACTTCCTCAATAGGACTCCCATAGCACAAGAAATAAAAGCAAGAATCAATAATTGTGATAGATTCAAACTAAAAAGCTTTCTCTCAGCAAAGGAAACTATCAGTAATGTGAAGAGAGAGCCTACAGAGTGGGAGAATATCTTTGCCACTCATACTTCAGATAGAGTGCTAATTTCCAGAATCTATAAAGAACTCAAAAAACTCTACACCAAGAATACAAATAATCCAATCAACAAATGGGCTAAGGAAAAGAACAGACACTTCACAGAAGAAGATGTACAAGCAATCAACAGATATATGAAAAAATGTTCAACATCTCTAGTAATAAGAGAAATGCAAATCAAAACTACCCTAAGATTTCATCTCACCCCAATTGAATGGCGATTATCAAGAACACAAGCAATAATAGGTGTTGACGAGGATGTGGGGAGAAAGGTACACTCATACATTGCTGGTGGGGTTGCAAATTAGTGCAGCCACTCTGGAAAGCAGTATGGAGATTCCTCAGAAAGTTTGGAATGGAACCACCATTTGACCCAGCTATCCCACTCCTTGGCCTTTGCCCAAAGGACTTAAAATCAGCATACTACAGAGATACAGCCACATCAATGTTCATAGCTGCTCAATTCACAATTGCCAGATTGTGGAAGTAACCTAGATGTCCTTCAATTGATGAATGATAAAGAAACTGTGATGTATATATATGCAATGGAATATTACTCAGCTATAAAGAATAATAAAATTATCATTTGCAGGCAAATGGATGAAATTGGAGAATATCATGCTAAGTGAGATAAGCCAATCTCAAAAAACCAAAGGACAAATGATCTCTCTGATAAGCAGATGATGACACATAATGGGGAGTGAGAGGGGGGCAAGAATGGAGGAAGGAGGGACTGTATAGAGGAAAAAGAGGGGTGGGTGGGGTGGGGGGAAGGAAAAAATAACAGATTGAGACAAACATCATTACCCTATGTAAATGTATGATTACACAAATAGTATGCCTTTACTTCATGTACAAACATAAACATGTATCCCATTTGTTTACAATTTGTTTTGTTTTTTAAAAAAAGAAAGTAACCACAAAGGATCAAGTGGGAGGGAACTGGACAAGGCTAGTTGTCACCAGCCAAGGAATGATGAACCCAACCCAAGAAAGACTTCAAGATATAAAAATGTGGAGATGGTATTAAGAAAATCAGGTGATTAACTGTGAGCTTCAGACTGGATAAGGGAAACAGAGGTGGTAGAGATGTGGAGCTGACGCAAAGGAGCAGATGGGAAGATCAAGGAGATTAGAGGTCTTGATGCAGTTAAACAGAGTTCAAACATGAAAGAGCCAAGAGAAGAGAGGGTTTGCTCAGTTACTGGAATGTGTGATTTTGATTCCTAATATGGATCAAACTCCTGATTACGAAGTGTGACAAATCTGTGGATAACTGAAGTGGAGTGAAAATAAAGTCATTGGAGTTGAATTCAAACAAGAATCATATTTTGGATAAATCATCCACAAGACCATCCAAAGTCCATAAGGTAGTGACAGGAACTGAGACAAACAGCTGACATCGTCAGAGAGGTCAACAGGTGACACAGAGAGGGCAGCTATCAGCAACACAAACTTCCTTGGAGCAGAGCAGGGGTGAAAATCCTGGGTTTTACAAGGTCACAGTGTCTAGGTTATCAGAACTGAACTTTAGCTGCAGAATTTCAAGTTTCTAGTAGATAATGTTTCTAATTACAATATCTATTTTATAAGTCTATTGTGATAACTTAGTAAGATGACATGTATAAATAGCATAGTGCCATAGAATCTAGCATTATATTTAGTATAATTCACCTTGTTGGATACTCCTGAGAGCAGAGAAGAAGGAAGTAATCACATTCCATATTTTCATTTGCAAGACAGGATACTGGAAAACAATCCAAGGGAGCTGCTGAATCATGTCACTATTTTGTGATAGGAAGACCTTTTGCAACTGTTTCCTTACTTTCAACAATTAAATTTGGTTCATGCTGAACAATACAAATTGCATTTTTAAAAAACTCTCTAAATGAATATGGCCAAAGATAAATCTGTTTTCAGGTTTGCAGGCAACAGAAAATATCTTAAAGACAATGAATAAAGCAAAACGAGTACTTGAATAATTTTAGAGAAATTTAGTGATTACTATAAGCTAGGAAGACTCGGCTCAAAATTGTTTTATTTGTCAGTCTTAACATCTTGATACACAATGCACTAATGGAAGCTTACAAAGAGCAAGACTATGACAGCGAAATTTAGTTACAGATTAAAGTGGGTTGGGAGAATACAGGTTATACAGATACTAATTGTGTGTCCATTAATTAAGATCTTCATTATTAAATTAATTTGTTAATTAATTTTTGCAGAATTGCAATTACAGCTTTTCATTTTCATGTGATAGACCTAGTTCATGATCCCAATTGTATATGAAACAGGCAAATACTTATTCATATTTCAACAAATATCACTCATTTTTATTTTATCTTTATTATTTTATTTATTTGGTACTGAGAATTAAACCCAAGGGTGCTTTACCACTGAGCTACATCCCTGGCCCTTTTTATTTTTTTTATTTTGAGAAAGGGTCTCACTATGTTGTTTAGGGCCTTGCTAATTTGCTGAGGCTGGCTTCAAACTTGTGATCCTTATGCCTCGGTCTCCCAACTTACTGGGATTATAGGCATGTGCCACCTTAGCCAACATTATTTATTATTTAAAGTATAAGGATATATTATTCAACTACATGTCAATGGAAGATTTTTTTTCTTAGACTCATTCAATGGTATCTTTTTAGTGGAATAAGGCAGAGAGCTGAGTGAAAGTCAATGATTCTAATTGGGAAGAAAGATAATTTGGCTCCAACCTCCTTCTTCTTGGCTTTTGAAAGGAAGAGACCTTGTTCTGCAGAGGCTCAGACCATGGGAAACAGAGTCAGACTCCCTGCAGGTGAAAGAAGATGTGAAGCACAGCTGAAATAGTAGGCAGGCTTTATTCAGAAGCCATAGCAGTCCCCTGAGTCACTCCATAGGCCTTTCTTTATGTGCAGGCCAAAAAAGAAGGCAACGGGTTACATAAGTGAGCACATGCTCACAAGCAGGTGTGTATGACCTTTAGTACATATGCTAAACCAGGGAGTTTATGACCTTGGCTATATACTATAACATAGCTGGCCAGAAGTCTCAGCAAGGGAGGGTAACTATATAGCCATCTTGGGCCTGTCCCTCACTCCACCCTTTTAAGGTTCCTCACTGTACAATCTATGAGATTAATGTTTTCTGTAATGATCTCTTAGCGAGAAGAGCAGAACTGTACACCCAGAGATTAACAGCAGTACCAGTTGCAGCAACATACAACAAGAAGACAAGCCCCACCACCTAGGATTACTAAAAGCCATTACCAGTTTCATCCTATATTGAAGTGGCAATGAAAGTCTTTTCCAGTTCAGTTGTCAAGGGACATAAGCTGTATTTGTCAGGGTAACCCAGGAGTAGAACTCACACACACTTTAGTGCATACTAGCAGGTAGAGGTGTTTGCTACTCTGGTAGGTGTGTGCCCAGTTCATGATGGTGTTGGTGAGGACACACCTACAGATGAAAGTACAATGCAGTTACAGGCACTAGTAAAGGTAAATGACATCCTTCCAGGAGAATACAAGCCAGTTTTGAGTCCTAGGAAAGCATGGTCACCACCTACAGTGGCTTCCCTGAGCAGTGATACCATATTTGTACAGCGTGGTCCTATACCTCAGCAGGCTCTGTGTGTACCAGCACCAGGCAATTCATAATTGGCCACAGGGAAATGACAGAAGTGTCCTTTAAAATCTGTGTCCCACTGTGAGACTTGGCCAAGTAACACCTATGGTGAGGGGGTGGCATTCACTTGTCACCCAGGGTGTCACAAGGAGATCATATTCCAAACTTCTCCCCCATTAGGCCAAGCGGGTCATGTCCAATCTACTCCACTGGGAGCAGGCAAGAGAACATTTCCTTGCTGTGCAAACCCAGGCTCAAGCATCACATCCTTTGTTGTCACCTGGATGTGTGCAGGCCACTGTTTGGTGCAGCAAAGCCTCCACAGGAGCTGGTCCCCCTCATGGAGCATGCTCATTCAGAGCTCTCAACTCCCCACAGACACTATGCCCACCTCTTTATAGAAGGTGGGTTGACTAAAGTTTTAAGTCCTTGCTGAAGCAGGAAAGAATTATCTTCCTATCATACCTGCAGCCTGTGGATGATCCAGGATGTGCAGCCATTGAATCTGTAACTCAGTTGCCCATTGCTACACATCCTGACCCATGAAATGAGTGCCTATTGTGATAGGAAGACCATACAAGGCCATTAACACTGTCAGAGTGCAAATTGTAGTATCCTGATTCATTTGATCACTAGACCAGGCAAAAACAAGCCTGTGGCCATATCCATTGCCATCAACGTGAATGTGGCCCCCTCTAACTTAGACAGAAGGCGGCTATAGTCAAGCTGCCATTATGCCAAGGGGTTGCATCAATGCATTACCTGGCCATTGAAGGCTCCAAGGCAGGGAGGAAGCAGATATTCCTGAACTTAAACAGGGCCCTCTACCATTGCATTCTGTGTTAAAAGCAGGCCCCATTGTTTGACTGCATTCCACATTGTTTTCTCATCTGCATGCTGCAGGTGGTAGTGCAACCAAGTCCCTTCCAGGTCGGTGGAAGGTGCACTTTCCAACCACAGCACCCTAGCCAGAGCATCTGCTTCATCAGTCCCTGGGTTGTCAGGGGCACATGGCCGGTAACGTGCCCTATAGTCACCCATTCCTGGTGACCTACCTCCCAGAGATCTTGCCATAGAACTTGCCACCAATACACAACATAGATGCAGTACATATCATATGGGAAATACTCCATTTACTACAACCATCTAGTGTGGAACTCAGTTCACTGGCTACTTTGTCCTGTACCAGGATCAAGCAAGACAGTGTCTGTCTCCAGCTCCACAGTCACCATCATCCATGGCTGGAGCCATCAGTGAAGCAAGCATTGGACAGTATAGGTTTCTTACCTCTGAGGTATGGACTTGTTTCTGGTTCATCTAAATAGGAAACAGGTCTTAGCACCTCCTGAAGTCTCTCATCCCTTTCGGCTCCTGGGAACTCTTGGTCTTTCTACATGCCACCATGGTGTTGACTGTCAATCTCCACTGTAAGGAGAGGTGCTAACCTGTCCATTTTTAGGAAACTACACACAATGCCATCCAGTCTTAAATCTCACAGGAGTAACAACAAAGTTGCCAGGGGCTCTTGCTGCTTCTGTCTAAATTGCTGTCCCAAGTCCACCAACTCCACTTGACAGGCACCTCTTACCTCCATGGTATCTTGCTGACTATACCAATTGTCCTGCTGGGGCTCAAACTTCCTGATTGATAAGCTTAGGTTGATGCTACTCTGAATTCTGATGTTCTTCTTCAATCTACTGCTGCTATTTAGTTTTCAGAGCCTTTGAGTAATTGTTCTTGCATTCTAACCAGGTTTGATGCTTACCTTCAGTTAGAAATAAGGTGTGAAGCAGGCTTGCTCCATCTCCCTGCAAGTGGAACTCTGGGCTCAGTTACATTAGAGCTCCCCTTAAATCTTGGGATCAGACTCCAAGTTTGTGATTGCATGTAAACATTCCTTTCAGATTACAGAATCTCAGATTGATTATTATTCCAATATGCTTATATAATTATATTACTTCAATAATTTTTTAAAAAGTCTCAGGAATTGTCAGGATAAGCTCACTCTTCCTAGCTCTCTGCTCAGTCTCAGAAGTTACCCACAGTCTGAAGACTCTTGAGGTCAACATTCATGACAATGTAGACTTTTCTAACTAAATCAGGTTAGCAGACAGCAGATTCCACAAAATTGTTCCATTTATAAAAATGTCATTTTGATGGCTTTATTGCCTTCTTTTATTATGCTCGAGTACACCAGATATTGTCTTTCAATCTACAAAATACTGAGGACATCAAAGACCCCTACTCTACCCAGTTTTCTTCAATAATTTCAGTAACAGAAAAGTGTCAGTGTCTAAAAGATCCATATATGATAGATACATCAGACAAGATAGAGTCTGGGATGTGTTCGTCACTAAAATATTATCTCTCAGGGACCAGAGTCTCTTTAATGTCTAGTTACTGTGAAAGGGCGACTTCAGTGAGATCAGCATATAGAAGCTTCCAATGATTCCAATAACTATAAATATCTTTGTTGTACCCTTTAGATGGTCTAATTACTATGATGCAATATGGTTGGCTTCATCTCTAAAATACAATCATGAGTTGCATAATGATGTTTCAGTCAATAATGGACAGTATATCCAATGTTGGTCCCACAAGATCCAATGGCCCACCAGATTTCAATGGAGCTGAAAAACTCCTGTCACCTGGTGACACAGAAGCTATCACAGCATCACAGTGCAATGCATTACTCATGTGCTTGTGGTGAAACTCTTGTGAACAAAGCTACTGTGCTGTCAGTCACATAAAAGTACAGAGCACACATGAATATGTCATACTATCAAGTACATACTTAATGATAATAAACAATAATGTTACTGGTTTATGTATTTACCATTGTAAACTTTTTATTGTTATTTTAGAGTGTACTCCTACTTTTTAAAAAGCATGCTGTAAAACTGTTTGCCGAGTTACCCTGTCTCACTGTCTCGTGTTTACTGCACCTCTTGAGTGCATCCTTTTCCCTGTGTTTGATTTAATCTCCTGTTGATTCATTCCTCGTAGTTCTAAAGCACACAAATTCCACTGTTAATTTTGCCACTAAGAGGGTACATGGAGTGATTGGCCCCAAAGTGAAATTCAAAGTGATTAAGGATGACGAAGGTAGAAAAATCAGTAATGGTTGACCCTCCCACCACCTCAGTTAGACGTGTCCTATGCCACCCTAACCATGATCTTGAAAACAGGAACAAAGTGACAAGAGTTTTAAAGGGATCTTCTTCATTAAAGGCAACAAGACTAACAAATATTTGAGAAAGGCCTGTATCAGATACAGAGAAACTTCTAATGACCTGGATTGAAAGACAGCAGACTGTCACAGTCATAGCCAAAACAAAATGTTTATCTGTGAGGGTGAAAGAAAAGGCCGGACTCAATGCCAATGTTGAATTTACTTCTTAGTTTTGGGTGGTTAAAACGGTTCAAGACACTTCACTCCTTACATAAGGTGAAAGTGAGTGGTGTGAAGGTGGGTAAATGTGGTTAACTCCAGAAAAATTGATTGTAGAGGAAAATTACTTGTTGTATCAAATTGTCAGTATAGATGATACCTCCCTATTCTAGAAATGGATGCCTAAAGGGGCTTTTTATCCATCAGGAAACCAAGTCAGTAACAGATTTCAAGGCTTTCATGGACAGGGGAACAATCTTGCTGGTGGGGCAGGGTGGGCAATGTTGCAGGCTACAATCTGAAACCCTTTGTGATCTGATACAATAAGAACCCCAGGGCTTTCAAGTATATCAATTCCAGGAGCAATGAGAAGTCATGGAGGACCCAGCTCCTCTTCCGAGACACTCCCCTGAAATCTATGCCATCAAACTGGAGAAGTACTGTTTGAAGTACCTGTCAAGATTTTGCTTATTGTTGATAATGCTATCATAGATCTTCCTTTTAATGGTGATCTTCATCCCAATGTCAAAGTGGTGTTTCTTTCTCCAAATATCACCTTTTTTGTCCAACCAAGGGATCAAGGAATTATAGCAGCTCTTTAAACCTACTAGCAGAGGAGGACCTTTGCCCAGGCTACTGTTGGAACCAAGAGAGACTCTGAGATGACACTGATGCAATTCTGGAAGAATTGCAACATGAATGACTGCATCAAGAACTTAGTATGGACATTGAATAATGTCACTAAGGAGCATATGAATAACATTTGGAAGAAAACACTGAAGAGGTTGAAAGGATTTGCCATTGATAAGGAGGTTACAAAGTCAGTAAGACTGGTTGGGATGGCAAACAACTTTCACCGGGGTGTACGTGAGGAGGACGCCACTGAGGAGCCCCTAGAGGTATTTCCTGAGTGACTGACTGTATTGAGACAAAGAAATAATAGGAATTGCTATAGTTGTGTGTTATGTAGTAATAATAAGCTGTATTTGATATTTGCCTGGACTTGTAAAACTAAAATCATAAAAGGCGCCTGGTGACAAACTTGCTGTGTGGCAGGCAGGAGGACATTCCTGAACAATGCCAATATGAACCTTTATCTATGATTTGAGTGGTGGCTCCTAGTCTAGGCGTGTTCCGGTCTTTATCAATGAAGACCAGAGCATGACTGGGCTGAAAATCACTACTTAAACCCCTGGACTTCTGGAGCAAACTGTCAGCAGCACCGTGACCAGAGGACTCCATGTCGCTTTGTCTCTTGACTGCCCTGGCTGCTGTCAACTCCATCACTGATTGCTGATCGACCGTTGTTACCTAGGCCAGACGACTAACCACCTCTCCCGCAGCAAAGACTGCCATCCAGCCTCTGGCTTATCGGACACCCGAGGACATCTGAAGACATTTGAGGAGCTGAGAGAGGCTACGGCTGAGAAGAATCCCCTCAGTCTTATTGACTGACTTCTTGGCTAAGAGACGTTACATTGAGTAAGTCCATGGGGATTGGACTGTAGGTGAACAAGGGAGTGAATCTTCAATGTATTTGTGACTTGCTATTGTTAGGAATGTTGACTGTGTATTGCATGAATAAAATCCACTTGTTGGAACCAAACTGGATTCCCCTCTTACTCACTGCTCACGACACTGACTGAAGAGGAGTTGTTGGAACTGGAACAAGAATGTGTAGCTGAAAAAGAGGCAAGAGAAAAACTAGAGGGAAGTAGAAGAACTCCCAAGACAACCCACACAGGAGGGTTTATCAGAAGCTCATATAAACCTCACCTAGCTCTTTAAAAAGTTTGAAAACATGGACCCCGTCACCACAAGATTTTCATTAATACAGAAGAATGTTCGTGATGCATTATCTGCTTACAAGCAAATCCATAAAGAACAAAAGAAAAATATCAGGCAAGCCACAGGGAGATACTTCTGAAAAGAGTCACACCTCCTCAAGAAGAGCTTCACGCAGATCCTTCAGGAGAGATCCCGGAAGGGACTGTGACCTGAGAAGAAGACAGCTTCATGCATATTATTGCCCTAAAGATTTTCCAGTGGAACAAGATATGGAGGTGGAAGACAGTGATACTGATGATCCTGAACTCGTGTAATTCTAGGCTTATGTGTGTGTGTGTGTGTGTCTTATTTTATTCATTTTATTTGGAATTGGGGATCTAACCCAGGAGTGGTTAACCACTGAACCATACCCCAGTCCTCTTTACTTTTTATTTTGAGACAGGCCCTAGTTAAGTCACTTAGGCCTTGCTAAGTTGTTGAAGCTGACATCACAATTGAGATTCTCCTGCCTCACTCAGCCTTCTGAGTTGCTGGAATTACAGGCATGCATCACTGTGCCCAGCTGTCTTAACAAAAAAACGATAACAAAAAAAAAAAAAAAAATTAATAAGTGAAAAAAAATTTGAAGCTTAAAAAGCATATAGAATAAGGATGTGAAAGGAGAAAAAATATATGTTTGTGTGTTTCCAGTGTTATTGCAAAAAGGGTCAAAAAAAGTTTTAAAAAATTAAAAAGTTCATGAACTCAAAAAGTTTCAGTAAGTTATGGTTGATTTATTATTGAAATTTTTTTTTTTTTTTTTTATTTTTTTTTTTTTTTTTTGGTTGTGCTGAAGATTGAACTCAGGGCCTCATACATCCTAGAGAAAAATATTTTTCTGTAAATTTAGTATGGCCTTAGCGTGCAGGTTTTCTAAAGTCTACAATAGTGTCCATCAGTGTCCTAGGCTTTTGCAATCTCTCACCATATACTGCTGTCTCACCAAGAGCAATTTCCAGTTCTGCAAGCTCCATTCATACGAAGTTTCCTGTACAGGTGCACCATTTTTATGTTTTATACTATATTTTTACTTTACCATGTGCATATTCAGTTATGTCTGGATACACAAATATTTATCATTATATCATAATTGTTTAGAGTACTCGGTATGGTAACCTGCTGTGCAGGTGTGTAGCCTAGGGATGATAGGCTATACTATTCACCTAGGTGTGTGGTAGACTGTCATCCAGGTTTATGTCAGTGCACTCTATGATGTTTACACAATGACAAAATCACCTAATGATGCGTTTCTCAGAATGATCCCAGTCATTAAGCTATCCATGACTATGAGACTGAACCCAAGTTTCAGCCACTAGTTTGTAGGCGTAGTCTGCCATCTATTGTCCATAAATGGCCCTTTGCACCTCCATTCTCATGGCAGTTTTTAAATATGGTTCCAAATGCAAATTTTGTTTTTTCTTTAAATAAGGAAACAGATACTCTTTTCTTTAATGTAGGGTTTTTTTAACCATCTCTACCCATTCTACTCAGTATGTTTATGCTTCTTACGAATGAATAATCTGAATTTCTAATTCAGTTTGATGACCTAACTCCTTCACCACTTTAAATTCCCTTAATATTGGGCCAGATTTTGACTTTTATTGATCTGCAGAAAGAAATATTATTAAGCTGGGCACAGTAGTGCATGCCTATAATCCCAGCAACTAGGGAGACTGAGGATCACAAGTTCAAGAAATTCAAAACCTGCCTCAGCAATTTAACAAGGCCCTGGGCAACTTTGTGAGACCCTCTCTTGAACTTTGAAACAAACAAAATTTAAAGGGCCGGGGATGTGGCTCAGTGGTAAAGTGCCCCTGGATTCAATCCCAGGTACCAAAATTAATTAATTAGTTAATTAATTAATTAAAAAGAAAGATGTTATTGGGGGAGTGGGTTATATCAGTCTAATTCTGGTACCTTACTACCTATGCATTGACAGTTTGAGGTTCAAATAAGATCCCAGCCGCTGGGGCAAGGTAGCGGGGGAATTTTTCCTCACCCGGTTTTTAATTCTCTGGACAGAACTGCAGAAGGAAAATTAGAAGAAGAGTAGAGCAGGCCTTTGCAATTTTCTTTCTTTTTTTCCTGGAATCTCATCCCTCCCCTTGCCCCACATCTTCCCCAAATTCCTTCCTTTTTGAAATTCAGATCTCCACTCAGATATCACCTCCTGGAAAGACTTCCCAGCAGTACCTGGGTAAAGCAGTCACTCCACCCTCCCTGGCCCCATCTCTGTTTTCATTTCTTCATAGCAATTATCACAAATTGAAAGTATTTAACTCACTTATCAGCCTCTTTATTGTCTTTCTTCCCTCTCCCACTCCCCCACCTTAGGTAAGGCATTTTTCTTATTCATTGGTACATCCCCAGTACTTAAAACAGGACCTAACCCATGATAAGTGCTTTAAAAATATTTGCTGAAAAATCAATAGATATAATTATTTGATGACATCGGTCATTTGCTACCCTAGAGATTTGGTTTGGTTTGTTATAAAAGTCTGCAACAGGAACGCTGACCTCAAACATCTCGGAACTCTGGGGTTCTGTGGGGAACGAGGCAGTAAGCTAAGAACTTTCTGAGAAGCCTGTTCTGGCAATCCTTGAGAGTACTTTTTAATTGTCAAAGGCAAATGCTTGCTAAATATGTTGGAATAATAATAAATTTGAGATTCTATGATCTGATAGGAACATTAACAGTTAACTCAGAAACTTGAACTCTTGTCCCCAAAATTAAGTGGACCTCTAATATATGCCCAGAGTTCCACTTGCAGGTGAGAGGGTGCAAGCCTTTGTCTCCCACTGAATATAACCATCAAACCTGTATGGAATGTAAGAACGACAACTTAAAGGCCCTGGAAAGTAAACAGCAACAAACAGATTAGAGAAGAACACCAGAAAGGGCAGTACCATCCATCTAAATCCAAACATGTCAATCAGAATATTAAGGTGAGCCTGGTAGAAATAGGAAAAAAAAAAAAAAAAAAAGCCAGGTGTAGGAGCATACACCTGTAATCCGAGCAGCTCAGGAGCCTGAGACAGGAGGATCTCCAGTCCAAAGCCAGCCAGTCTCAGCAAGGCCCCATCTGTGAATAAAAAAGAAAAAGGACTGGGGATGTGGTTCAGTGGTTAAGTGCCCTTGGGTTCAATCCCTGTTACAAATAAATAAATAAGGAGAAAAAAAAAAAACACATACACACACACAACCCAATACTTGAGATCTCTTTTAACTCATAAAGGCCCACAGGTTAAGCAAGATTTCCAGGAAAAACAGTTAAGTAGAAATAAAGTGGATAGAGCAAAATCAACTGAATAAAGGATATATCATATGTCATATATGATAAACAAAGGATAGATCATATTCTTCATTGGAATTATTATATACTTTATCAGGTATTCCTTTCTTTTTAAAAATCCTGTTTGGCCAGACATAGTGGTGCACACCTGTAATGCAAGCAGCTCAGGAGGCTGAGGCAGGAGAATTGCAATTTCAACCTCAACTTCAGAAACTCAGAAGGCCTAAGCAACTCAGTGAAAACTTGTCTCAAATTTAAAAATAAAAAAGGCTGGGGATGTGACTCAGTGATTAAGCACCCCTGGGTTCAATTTTCAGTACACACACAAAAAAGATTGTGAGTTAGTACCTAAAAATGTGAAGAACATGACTTAAAGTTAGATTTTCAATATATAGTGGATGAATGAATGTATAAGTAAATGATATTATATTTATTTGACAGGAGGTGCATGGTATTTGTAGATTGAGAAACATTAAGCAGAACATTGCTACACTCCTAGAATATTAATAGGAAGTACTAGCCATGTGCCAGACACTGTCCTAAGTGCTTCACAATATAACTGATTTAGTCTTAAGAAACAAACATATGAAAAAGCTATTATTATGAGCTTTCTTTTACAAATGAGGAAAACTGAGCACAGAGAGTTTTAATAACATGCTTAAATTTGGCATTCTTAAAGAATCAGTAAATTATAGAACTGGGATTCAAATCTGTGTACACTGGTTCCAATGATCAGTCTAAATGTGGTGCTTCAGTACTAGTTACCAAAGTCAAATGTGCATCAGAATCACCTGGCAAATTTTTAAAAACAGATTACTAGACCCCAACCACAGAGAGTCTCATTCAGTAGGTCTACCTAAAGGTCTAAGACTTTTTGCCTAACTAGTACTCAGGTGATACAGATTCTTCTACTTTCAGGAGCTGGAGCACGTTTGAGAGGGAAATAAATTGCCCCTGTGGCTCTTTCCCTACCTAATCCACTCTTGCAGAAGAAAAAGTTTCCAGATCCTGGCTAGATGGTGCTCAAACCTCTCTTACAAACTGTGAGATGTCGTGGATTATAATTTAAAATATAATTAAACATTCTTTAAATATTAAAAAATATTTAAACTATAATTTAATATTCTTTCTTCCTACTATGTGATCCTATATATATTTTCTTCTTTGTGGTGGTAACAGCATCATGCCTAGATTCTGGTCCTTATTCCCAAATGAAATGCTCTCAGCTGATAAACCATTGGGACTTTCTATTGATTTCTCCCTCGTTACCCCTGCCCCTTTGATTTTACCTAAGCAACTAGAAAAATTACAATATTCTGAAATATATTTCTTGCAGTTTCATTTTGTTCCAGATCAAAAATTTTGAAAACATAGAAAAGCATAATGAAATGATGACACATTTCTTGTTGTACCACCACAAAATGTTAACTTTGGTAAAAATGTTGTTATATATGCTCCTTTTTCCATTCATATTGTTTTTTCCAAAAAAGATAAAATGAAAAATTGGATTAGTCATGTTAAAGAGTCTCAGCATGCTGGGGATATAGCTCAGTTGGTAGAATGCTTGCCTCACAAACACAAGGCCCTGGGTTCAAATCCCCAGCACCATTAAAAAAAAAAAAAAAAAAATGGGTTCCAAAGAGTCTCAGCATATAGGTTTCTAACATGTTGGTCAATTACCCTCTTCTTCAAAGCTTTCTCAATGGTCTTAATGTAGTAAATGAGAGTTACTTTCTAGCCAACTAAACTTCTGAAGTCTCTCTAATCTCAGTTTTCTCATCTGTAATGTGGAGATGATAGTATTGATTTCATAGAATTTGTTGAATATTAAGTGAATTAATGCCTGAAAAGCTCGAAGCAAAATGCCTGGCACATGGTAGACACTCAATAGTGATTAATATTTATAAGTAACAATAGGGATTACAACTCCTGACCCATTTTCAGTTTCTGAGAAGCAAGGTCAAAGTTTATAATTGTGTGGTTAATTCAATGATTTGTAAAAACAGATGAATTAAATGTGCACAAAAAATTTCGCTTTGTTGCTGGGTGTAGTGGTGCATGCCTGTAATCCCAGCAGCTCAGGAAGCTGAGGCAGGAGGATCGAGAGTTCAAAGCCAACCTCACCAAAAGCGAGGCACCAAGCAACTCAGTGAGACCCTTTCCCTAAATAAAATACAAAAATCAGAGTAGGGAGTGGCTCAGTGGTCAAGTGCCCCTGAGTTCAATCCCTGATACCACCCCCCCAAAAAAGAAATGTGCTTTGTAAAGGAGAACATGAGGTTATGCAGAACATGAGGATATGCAGTATTTTTCAGTACTATTATCCCTATGCCTTGGTTCTAGATCTTTAAAAGTCTCAGAATAACCATGGAGAAGGCAAACAGAGGCAATAAATAATAGTTCATGAATGGCATATTTAAGTAATATATAAAATAATTTAGAAAAATAAGATTGATTTTAAGATAATTATTAATACTTTGTCATAAAACAGAGCAATTCCAGATCTAGGTGTCTACACCAAAGCAATGAAAAAAAATGTCCAACCAAATATTTATACATGAATATTCATGGAAGCATGTTTCATAATCACCCCAAACTGGAAATGCCTATCAAATAAAACTAATAGAAAGAGTTTCCAAAGAAGAGTGGACTCTCAGCATTAGAAATCACTTTAAACATCATGTGCTTCAACTGGTCCCTCACCACCTCTCATT
The DNA here is from genome assembly GCF_902686455.1 of Sciurus vulgaris. NCBI lineage: Eukaryota > Metazoa > Chordata > Mammalia > Rodentia > Sciuridae > Sciurus > Sciurus vulgaris. The sequence goes on from NC_136470.1 coordinate 119,974,666, forward strand.
GTTGAGTTCAGAAACAGGTGCATTCAAAATGAAAAGAACAATAAAGTAAAAAAGTCAGTGTTAAATTTATAAGCTTAAAAATGTATTTTCTTTATAAGGTGAAGTTGTTAGAAGTACTGAAAGAGAATACTATTTGTATTCCATATGAATCTATACGTATGATTTGAATCTATATGAATTGAAATGTTTCCTTTTTATAAAATAACTAATACTACTATTTCTCTCATAAAGTTATTGTGTTAAATAATGTAATGCATGCAGAATGTTATTAGCAGGGCTGAGAAAAGCTGGCACGTAATAAGTCTCAGCTGCTATTTTTATTTGAGATTTTTGATAGTGATGTATAAAACCAAATCTTAGCAATGCCCACTGTTAGGTTTTGGATCTTAAATGCCCCCAAAAGTTTCTGCATTAAAGGCTTGGTTGCCAGTCTGTGATGCTATTGCAACGTGGTACAACCTTTAACGGATGGGGCCTAGGGCAAGAGAGTGAGATTACAGAGCGTGCCCCTTAGGGTGATATTGGGACTTGGCTCCTTTTCTTTCCTTCCCCTCCCTCCTCTCCCCACCCTTTCCCTCTATCTCTCTCTTCCTTCCTGGCCACCATGAGGTGAGCAGATATGGCCTACCCCATGCTCCTTATCAGGATGTTCTGCCTCACCACAGACCCAAAGCTAAATGACCATGAACTGACACCTCTGAAATCATGAGCCAAAGTAAATCTTTTCCTCCTTGTAAGTTCATTTTATCTTGGGTATTTTGTCACAATGATGGAAAGCTGACTTACATGCCCATCATCAAACTAATGGTGTTTCTCAGCCTATCTCATGCTTCTCTTATTTTTCCAATGCAAATTCAATATAATCTTTTTTCCTAGGAGTTCAAATTTGTATTTTGCAACAGTGGATGTTTCTACTGAACTCCTCAGCATTCCTTTATGTCTGTGAGAAATTCCCTGGTCTTCTGAATGTTTAGAATAACTTACTTGTGTTTAAAGAGAGCTAATAGGAAAAATAAATCCTCATTTCTGTAGACATAAACAGTAAAAGATATGAGAAATGACCAAGGAATTAGCCAATAAGTCCAACTCCAAGATAACCTGAAAATCCAGGATAAGACACTTAGATCATAGGAATAAAAGAACACCAAAACTGACTTTAGTTGTTTACAGATATTTCTGCTGCATGCTTGGAATATGCAGTAAATAACATGTTATATTTATTAAATATATTGTATATACACATCACAAAATTAAAATAACTACAGGAATACTCTTCCAAGTTGAATAAAAAAATCAAGTATTTAAAACAACCTGTCTCTGAGGATGTTCATTTCAAGAACCTTGTTTGTAAAAGCAAAAAATTGGAGGCAACCTAAATGCCCATCAGTAGAAAATAAGTTAAATTATGGTTAATGTGTATAATGGAATAATTCCCAGCCTTCACAAATAGTGAAACAAATTATATACACCAATTTTGAAGATATATTCATGGAAAATGGAAAACACTGATTCATGAATATAGTTTGCTATCATTTGTGTAAAACATCAATGCTATATTACATACACATGTATATATACACACACATCTCCATTATGTATACATACATACTTATGAATACATATAAAATACTTGGACACACAGAATAGTTGGTGCTTTCTAGTTCTCATTCTTGTAGTATCCAAGAATAGTTGGGATTTTTAAAAACACAAATCAAAGAAAAATTTAAGCAATATCACATCTTTCAACATCTTCTTTTAGGGAGCCAAGTTTAATCTCATTGGTACTTCAAACAAATTAGCAGTACTATAAATATTATCAGTATTTACTGAGTTCTTACTAAGTTCAGGTACTTTTTGTACACTTCAGATATGCATAAAAATCTTTATCACAACCCTATGAAGTATGTAATATTTTTATTCATTTTAAAATGAGGAAATTGAAGCACAGAGAAAAGGGGTAACTTGCTTAGCTCTCTCTCTTAAGTGAGGTGTGGACTGACTGAGTTCTCCGCTCTTCAAAGGGAAGTGACAGCCAGTATCATTGTTGTCACAAAGCTCTGTTCTGATTTCAGAACAAGATGAACAAGATGAATTCTTTGGTCACTCAGATTAAATGTGGGACTTAAAATACCTGCTTTATCCTACTTCAGACAGTATTAATGAGTACTGAGATGTGAGCATATGTGAAATGTGTTAACATCTATTAAGAAAAATCAAAACATTTAGTGGTTCTAATAGGAAGGTAGACAAGGTCTTTAAAATCCCAATACTACTATTTATCTAGCTGATTTGGATCTTGTGAATTTTAGAAAAGCTATTTCCCTTTTCAAAGAAGTCTAAATAAATTTCCAAAGGAAAACTGTAGTAGAGATCCTAATAGAGGACATGAGGACATCAGAGATGATAAGGAGTAACTGAAGAAACAGAAAAAGATGTCAAAAAAAAAAAAAAAAAGCAGTAAGAACTCTCACTGACAAGTTACAGAAAAAAATCTATCCCAGACAAGCAGTTTTCTTTAACATAGAATTGTTTTCTTTAATGTTGGAATTGTTTCAGAACAGGCATAGTTCTGAAAGTTTCACTCCAAGAAAGCAAATTGACAACCACTTATCCCCTAGACAACCCTCCTGCCCAGAGCATTAGAGGCTCTAGAGGAGACTTTGTCCTTTGGTTTTTGTCCAACTCTTTTTCTTAAAGAAAAGTGGGCTCGTAAAGAACTTAGTACGGATACTTTAGCAAAATCGATGGTAGACTATACCATGAAAGAGCAATGAGACTCACTTCTGGAAGGCTTTTTCTCAGCACTGTGAGCTCCAAACTATAAACCAGGACACCACTGATGGCAGCATGAAGGTTTCAGAGCAGTTAAGTCTTTGTCCTCTCTAAACAGGCTGGTTTAACTGTATTGAGCAGATAGAAATGCGAAGCAGAATGGGAAGATAAGAGGGTCTGGAGCGGAAAAACATGGGAATCAATGGCTGGGAGAAAGACAAGTATCAGTCATCCATCCATCCATCCATCCATCTATCCATCCATCCATCCACCTACTTATCTACCTATCCATCTGTCTTTTGGATTTGGGTTTTAAACTTTTTAGTTATCAGAAATATAGATCAGTTTTCAGTGTGGCTACTTGAGATCCCTGATGCCAGAAAAGAGGGGGAAAAGGAGGAGACACCTCCCTTTTGGGATTAGAAATAGAAATGTCAGCAAAAGGTATTAGTTTGTTTTCTTTGTTCTTTTTAGCAGCAAAGCCAGTATGCTGCTATTGTTTGCTAGCCTAACAAAAATGAAATCAAGGCTTTCACTGAACAGTCTTCTATTCTCCTGCCAAATGCTAAATTGACAGTTCAGCTTCTGTAACAGCTTCCTTACTGATGCCAGACAGTTTCTGTTCATATACTGGGTCACAAGGAGAAAGAGAGTTAACAAAAAGCAGGATGGAACAGAAACTAGATTAGTGCTTTGAAGGCGATTTAGGCTGGCATCCAATCAGTTCTCCAGAAGGCAGAACAGGAATTATTAGCTTCCTTCTAAATGTTTTGTAGTTATTTCATGTGTTACAGTAAAAATTCATGCTTTGTAAAATGTCCATCCCGCTTACTCAGCAAAGTGAATTCAACTGTTTTCAACAAATCCTTCTGTGATCTTCAGACTTTCTCTGAGAATTTTGATTTATTGATTCTAATAACTGTGGACATTCTGACAAGCACAATCCAGGTTCTGATGCAAAATCTGATAAGTGGCCTCTGGTCCAGAGGCTCATTAAGGTCTGGGGTGCTATGCATTTCACTCTTTCCCCCCTGACAGACAGGACTAAAGTTTAGCCCTCACAGTCTGAGTGAGACCCTATGAGTTAACAGTGGTGACCTGTAATAATGGTCAGGGTACTCGCAGCTGGCCAGTGGAGAACCATGCAGAGGGAGTCAGGCTGTCTTTTGGGACACTACTCTCTCCCTCTCTGGTTTGTAGTACTGAACTCACTGTCTTTCAAGAAACCTGTAGTGGAAGATGTTGAAGGGATAATCATGAAGGAATGTGAAGGAATGGTCAGTTGCCTTTCTCAATGAATACCACTCTAATAATCAGACATTGTGTAACTGAAATGCCACTAAAGTCAGCAGATTCTTAAGAACAACATTGAGTGGGGTGTTTTGTAATAAACACTGGATGAGTGATGAACTGATTCTCCAGGAGGTCTCTTTAGTTCTTGATGGCTGGACACTCTTGGTCACTCTCTACTCAATGCCCCTTTGAGTGAGGTGGGGGTCCATAAAGATGAAGAAAAAAGAAAAAAAACCTAAAGCTGGAGGAAAAGTAAAAAGAAAGATGCCAATTAAACATTTTTGGAGATAAAACCAGCAAAACCTATCCATGTTTTGTATAGATTATCTCCACTATTAACTGTACATGTAGTAATATATATACCTGCTCCCTTCTTAAAATGTTGGGAGATTGTTCCCAATGTTGACTTAGATTTTTCCTTCTTTCCAAGATATCATTTACCAAATGGAGGAAGAGGTGAGAAAAGGGGTGAAATTAAGGGAAATAAAGGAAAGAGACAGCAGCTTCCAGGATCTGGAAGTCTTCATAATGCCACACAGACTCGGACTCCTGATCCACTTCAACAGATAATGTAAAAAATTAACTCAATCACTAAGACACAACCATTTTACTTTAAAAAAAAAAAAAAAGAAATAGGAAAAATCTCCACCAGCTTCAATCCCACATGGTTTAATTTCAGTTGATTTTAGATTATTTTTGCAGTTTCACTTCCCCTTTGTCCTGTGATTTCACTAGAAAGACAATTTACTTTCCATTTCTTTTACTCCTGATTTAGGCTACAGATGGGTCAGAACTAGGAAGACTGCAGATATGGATGAGTCTATAGGCTAAATTTTCATAAAAAGATAATATAATATTATAAACTGATATTGATAAGAATAAAATACAAGTTGTAGGCCTTGCCTAGTCTGAGAAAATGCACTACAAGCTAAGCATGAAAGAGATGCACTGTTGTATTTCCTTCATTTAAAAATCTCTAACATGAATTTTTAGTAAGATGATATCTAGCAATAACTCCTGAATGATCAAGAAAGAGGAAATCATGGCTAGCACAGCTTGTGTATTAAATGGAGCACAGTGATGTAATGCATGGACTTTGAGATCCAAGAGACCTGGGCAGAAAGGGCTCTACTCCTTTCCAGTGGTGGGATATTGAGAAAGTAAAATACCTTTTCTAAAGTCTTGAGTTCCAATTGAAAAATGGGTATAACAACTATGTGTTATAAAAAATAAAGCACTACTTGTGTGTTAGAACAATTAAGTGAGATGACTTATTAAAGACCTTTGCACTGTACCTGGCACAAAGTAACTGCTCAGTAAATTATAGGATTATACATACATACATTTCTTTTAAAATGGATCCACATTGATCAGCATTTTGGATTAATTGTAATACCTTTTCCTTGGTCACGAGACAATATAGAAAACCTTAATAACAAATTAATAACATTTTATTGGAAGGTGATCAATAATGATTGACCATGTTTCATTTTTCAGAGATAAAGTGCATGAAGCTGTTGTCTAATAGAGATTCTTACAGTATTATTCACCATACACATTTTTGCTAAACCTGAACTTATTGATGTTTTTAGAACCAGTTTGGTAACATGATTACTTAGGGGAAATAAAATAACCCATTTGGTTGTTTGCAGAGATTTAGATTCAGGAATTAAAAACTATTTTCATTTTAGTAGTTGTAAAACTCTTAAGTGTATATTTAACATACACACACACACACACATATACAGAAATACCTCATGGCAAACATGGTTTTCTAATCGTTATATATCGCTGTAATCTGAGTGCTTGTATCCCTCCCCAAAATCTATATACTGAAATCCTAACCCCTACAGTGATGATATTAGGATATGGGACCTTTGGTAGGATTTGTCCCCTGAACCAACAAAGCTTGTGAGAGACCCCCTTGCCTCTTTCATGATGTGAGCACGGCTAGAAGGCAATATATGTGAGCTAGAAAGAGGGCCTTCATCAGACACCAGCCTTGGCAATCCCACATTCCAGAATGGGGAGATTCAAATTATTGTGGTTTATAAAGTTATAAATTTGTGGTATTTTGTTATAGAACCACAAGTGGATGGCAACATAGCTTTCCAATAATCATAATAACCCATCATCGCAAAAGTTAAAGAAATCCATATTAAAGCTGGGCACAGTAACACAGGCCCATGCCTGTAATCCCAGTCACTTGGGAGGTTGAGGCTGAGGGACTGCAAATTGGAGACTAGCCTCAGCAATTTAGAGAGACCCTGTCTCAATATAAAAAGTGCTGGGGATGTAGCTCAATGGTAAAGAACTCCTTAGTTTAAACCCCAGTACCAAAAAAATTATATCACATCAAAGAAAATATGTGTTCTAATATTATACAGAAAAATAAAAAGGCTAAGAAAGTCATTAAATGTAATGATCTGGTGAATTTTTTTAAAGTATCTTAATCCACACTCTCCATATGATTTTTAAAAATTTCTGTTATCAGATCATAAATGGAAATTTTATATAACTAAGCCTGCAAGTAAGACTACTTTACTACTTTACATGTTGGAAAATCTTTAGCATGGAAATGTCAATGACCCTCGGGGGAGAAAACCTAACTACAAAACTTCTAAGTAACTATTACTGTTGATGGTTTCTCTCCACTGGAAATCCTGCTTATCATCTTGCAATTCTCGTAAGACCACCTGTGACCACCATATGTATCTTTTCACCTATCTGCTGACAGTAAAAATAACTACTACACAATTTCTGTTCTAGTCACGGCAGAAAATCTCAAGGTTTCTAGAGTAAGAACAAGAAGAGGATCAATATCAGTTTCTTCCATTTACTCCAAGTGTCTCATTTCACCTATAAATAAAAACAGTTTCTAGTTACTCTTGGAGAATTCTGGGTTTTGGAACCAGGCAGGTCTGAGTTAAAAATCTAACTTTGGCATTAAACTGGGAGCCTTTGAGTGAGTCCTGTTAGCTTTCTGAACCATGGGAAGTTCCTCAGCTGTACGAATGAGTTTGGCAAAAAACAATAGGTTGTAACGGGGGTGGGGCACTTGGTCTGCTCTGCATGCACTGCCATGCCCCCCGATAGCTCCTCTTTGATCTCTCATGTCTGTCTTCAATTCCCATTTTCAACATGATTACATTCATGTTACATGAATATGTATTCACAGATTTTTTAAAAAAGATCTCCCTGATTTAGAGCTGGATTTAGATCACTAGAGGTTCCCCATTCTACACTCATGTAATAAGGAAGCCCAACCAAGTCCTGTTTTCTTCCATGATTCTTGTTTTATGCTTTTATAAAATACTACCTAGAAAATCCTTTCTGAGTTTCTTTCATCTTGGAGGCCCTTGCCTTGCAGGTACCCTAAGTACTTGCTTAAACTGCCTACTGTATATTACAACTGCCCCAAATGTTGTATTTTTCTGCTTTTAAGATTATAGAGAAAGAACAAAAGGAACATAAAGAAATGGGAATAAACACCTATGGAGAGTAGTGCTTCCTCAGTGAACCATAGATGTTTCTTTCTGCCTTTCTTGGTTTTCTAAATGAAAAAGTCTTAATTTATTGCCTATTTTGAAAGATGAGAACTTGGTACAGATAGGCTCCTCTCCCTTATCCCATTTTTGAGAGCTTATGGGTTTTGTTCTTTTATTACATATATTTATAATATTAAACAATATTAGTTTACCAACATTAGGTGGTATATACTGATTCTTATTTAATCCTCAAAACAACTAAGTATAGTTGATAGATTTTATTAACTTTATCTCATTGAAAAGTAAATTGATGCTCAAAGATTAAGTATCCAAGGTGGAACTGGAATTTGACACACTTATTAGGGAAAGCAAAGATAACAGATAAACTTTGTGTCCCCAAGTAAGAGAATACACTGTCAGGGATAAGTAAGAAAAAAAGCAATACCTTACTTGCTGTAACTAAACCCTTGTTTCTGGTAAAGTATACTGTTTTCAATTCTCGAATGTTGTTTTCCTTTGAGAAAGAAGATCTGTAATAGACACAAAGTGACCATAACTTTCTTTGAAACTGGTTAGCTGCAATGATTACTATGGCATATTTGAATTACTTTTATATTAGTAAGAATTTTTTTCAAAATGCATTTATTATTAAGAGACTTTTATTTTGATTTATGTTGATTTGCTATTTACTTTTTGCAAAATATGCAGTATGGATTTGAGAGCCAGTAACTTTATAAGCTAACTAGCTGAGCTTGAAATAAAATTTCCCATATTAGCTTTATTTTCCTTTATGCTATGTAGGTGGCTGTCTGCTCACTGTTGCTCACAACAAGAATAAAAATGTCATATTTTTTTCTTGGCAAAATTAAGTTTTTCATGAAAATAGCAGTCATATCATCGTATGTGCTCAAAGCCAGCAAGAATTTAATTGTATAATGAAGTTTTATGTTCTCAGATGAACATAACTGAGATTTTCCAAGATCATCTAGTTTCAATGAGCTTTTGCAAAACAAATGGGAAGTAAAATCTCATGAACTTCATTAAGTCACCTTGATCAAGGTGTAAACAGGGTCATTAGCATTCTTAGAACTTCAGGTCAAGTTTTGGACATCATTTCTCAAATATTATATTGATACACAAAACTACATGGATCCATGTCTTTTTGTATTGTCAACATTCATGTGTGAATTTACCATGTTAGAACTATCTATGTTCTAAGATATCAAAAAAAAAATAACTTTTCAGCATGAATTATTTTACAATTTGTCACAGGAGCAGTAGATATGGTTGTCAAGAACAAACATTAGAACTTCCCCTTTTTTGCAAATACTACAGTCTATGTGGCTATTTATCTTATCAAGGTTAGTCCTGATTATAAGAATTACAGAAAATTTGTTTTTTTAAACTCAAGAACAAGGATTACATAAGCAGGCTTAGCCCCTGATATAAACTATAGTGAGGGAACTAAGTTATTGAGTTCTTAGTAACCATGTGTTCTATATAGGTGACTTTACTTGACTTTTGCAAATGTTTCAAGGTAGGTAGTCAATGTCCCAAGTTTACAAATAAGAGCATAAGGGACTTTGTGACTTTTTTTTTCTTGAGATGGGGTCTCACTGGGTTGCTCAGACTGGGCTTGAACTTACGATATTGCTTCAGCCTCCTGAGTAGCTGAGATTACAGCCAGATCACTGTGCCTGGTGCTTGTGATAATTTTACATCATATTTCCTTCAAATGTTCATGACTAAAAATGTCTGAATATAATAATTTCATAGTAAATTAGAAATTGTATTCACTTTAAAACCGTTTATGGAAAATAAACAAAGGGATCTAGATTTTTCTCAAATCTAGTAATACTGAAAGTGTTTAAATCAACCAGTAAGAACATTCAAAATAAGAAAATCTCACAATACATACATTGCAAAATAGGCATGGGAGTTAATTTTAATAAGAGAAAAGAAGATAGGTCTTTTCCTCAACCAGTTAAAATTTCAATAACGGTTTAGAATTGTTAAACCACAGAACAAGACATTTTATTTTTCCCTATTGATTCATCTCAGAAAATAAAGTCACATCTAGATAATTTCCTGTAATTAAACGAAAGCATGTTTTTGTCAATACAAAATGTTTTAAGTCAACATCTTTTATATATGAGCATCATTTCATCATTAAAGGATATTTTAGCTCACATTAATAATGTAACTAGAGTTCCTGGGGTAGGATTAAGTAGACAGGGGAAGCCTGGCTACAATTTACCAAAAAGAAAAAAAAGAAACTATTTATATGCAAATATATAGAGAGATATATAGAGATAGGTAGATAGATAGATAGATAGATAGATAGATAGATAGATAGATAATGTGTGTGCATGTATGTTAGTTTTATGTTGCTCTGACCAAAATATCCAACAAGAACAACTAAGAGGAGAAAAAGTTTATTTTGGCTCACAATTTCAGAAGTTCAGCCCATAGTTGGCCAACTCGATTTCTCTGGGTCTAGAGTCAGAACAGCAGTGCACAAAAGTGTAGAAGAGGAGCACTGCTCCACTCATGGTGGCCAGGAAGCAAAGAGAGAGAGGGGAAAGAGCAGTAGGGAAGTTTAACCCTTCCAGGGCATACCCTCAGAGACCACCTATTGCAGCCAAACCCACCTGACTAGTCACAATCTGGTTAGTCCATTCAAACGAGGATGAACTGACTAGGCTATACCTCTGATACCTAATAATTTCCCCTCTAAATATTTCTGCATTAACACAGGAGCTTTTGGAGGACACGTCATATCCAAACATAACATTCTGCCCCTGGCCCCGAAAAGTTCATGTCAATTTCACAATGCATTCAGTCTATATCCAAGAGTCCCCATAGTCTTACCAGTTCCTGGGTTCCCTGAAAATCCACATCCAAAGTCTCATCTAAGGCTCAAGGCAAACTTTTGGCTGTGAGCTCCAGTAAAAATGAAAAGCAAGTTATATATATCCAATATATAATGGGACAATATAAACATACCCATTCAAAAAGGGATGAATAAGAGCATAGAAAGAAGGAATGGGAACAAAAAAAAAGACTTAAACTCAGTTGGGCAAACTGAGTTGCAGCTCCATCTCCTGCATCTGGGATACACAGTGGTAAGATGTTATTTTCAAAGGTTGTGGGCAGCCCTGCCCCTTTGTCCTTGCTGGTTTCAACCCATGTGGCCTTTTTCAGACTAACTCTATCTGCAGCTAGCAGCTTTCCTCTGCAGACCATCCATGTTACTGGCATCTCTTAATCTAGGGTGGGGGGCGGGTCTCCATTGCATTTTTGGCTTCAAATCACAGCTTCGTGTATCACCCTCTTGGGAGATTCCAACCCTGTTACACATTCTCTGGCCTCCCAGAACTTCCTTTAAAATCTCAGAAATTTCAGTGGAACACTCCATGACACCCTAACTCCAGCATCCTACATTCCAGCAGAACCAGCACCACATGGACAATGCCAAGGCGTTCCCCCATCTTGAGTGGTAGCTGGCCCACCTGGGACCATGGCCTCAATGGCCTGAGTGCCTCAGCAGCTGAGCACAGTGAAAAACAATTCCCAGGGAAACAACTCTGTGGGCACCCCTATCAGAGCAGGGCACCCCCATGATCTCTTGAAGGAGTTTTTACTTCTGTTCCCTTGAGCTTGCAATGGGCTTGCTAGTTACTGAGGAGCCTTCAAGGCATCCTTCGTGCTATCTCTGTGCAAAGTACTTAACATCTTTTTAGTGACTATACTCTCTTCAACTATCACACCTTCCATGGCCCCAGTTCTATGCATAATTTTCTGGCCAAAGTTTTAAAAATCATCTTTTGCTTTCTGCTCCAAATTATCATAGTAAACCTGGATAAAAGCCCATAGCAACATCCATGCCATTGTCTGAATGCTGTGGTGCCTTGGAATTTCCTCTGCCAGACTAGTCAGTCATCTTTAAATTCAGCCTCACAGAAACTCTCAAGAGATGAGGAAAACACAGCCAAGTTCTTTGCCAGAATATAACGTTAATAGCCTCCAGTTCATTCTCAAGTGTCCTTGCCCCTCTGAAACCTCATGAACACAGAATGCCTATCAGCATTCTGGTCTTCTGAGCTTCCACTAGAATCACTCATTAAGCTCTGCTTACATTACCCTCAGGTTTTTCTACCTTGCATCTCCAAACTTTTCCAATCTCCTTCTCGAACCAGTTTCAAAGGCTTCTGTACCACAGAGTTAGGTTGAGTTACAACCATGAGTACCAATTTCTTTTTTTTTTTGGGGGGGGGGGGGGTTGCTGGGGATCAATCCCAGGGCCTTGTGCTTACAAGGCAAGCACTCTACCAACTGAGCTATCTCCCCAGCCCCAGAGTACCAATTTCTGTTAAACAGCTTTACCTCACTGTGGCCAAAATTCTCAACAAGACCAACTTAGAGGAGGAATAGTTTGTTTTGGCTCATAATTTCAGAGGTTCAGTCCATGATTGGCTGATTCCATTGCTCTGGGCCAGAGGTGAGGCAGAGCATCATGGCAGAAAGGCATAGCAGAGGAACACTACTCAGTTCTTGGCAGCTAGAAAATGGGGTGGACGGTGGGAAGAGCTGTGGGGAACAGGTACCCAGAGCATGCCCTCAGTGGCCCATCTCCTCCAGCCATGCCCCACCTACCTATAAATACCACCATGCCCCTTCAAACGAGGATGGTTTGATGAGATTACAGCTCTCACAGTGCAGTCACCTCTTAATATTACTGCCTTAACACAGGAGTTTTGTGGGACATCTCACATCCAAACCACAACAATATGTATGTCAAGAAATTCTTATGTCATAATTTGTCATATGTAGTGAATTTCAAATTTATACAATTAGTAGTATGAAGGAACACAAAAACTAAAGATATATGGTAAGGTAAACCTTAAGAAAAACTACCAAAACAAGCAAAAAATGCCCACATAAGTTATATGAGGTCAAGAAGATGATTCTGTAGGTGCTTTGAGCCCATCAATTCAACTGACATGTTCTATGACACTCATTGGTGAGTCTGAATGAGACTTATGACAGTAGTGCTATCTAAGATAAATACAATGGGAGCCACATACAAAGTTTTGTTTCTTAGCAGCTACATTTTTAAAAAATAACCAAAATTAATTTTAACATATTTTATTTAACAACACAAATATCCATAATGTTATCATTTCAACATGAGACAAAGATTCTTTGCTTGGCAAAACTTTGGTTAGGTTCCTGAACTTTCTCCTAGACCCGTCTGTGCACTTTCACGTAAAATTCAGTTTTAGCAAAAAACATCATGTAGTTCAGTTTATTCAGAAGCCCCCAACCTCAGTTTCTGGTTATCCTTGATAGCTGATCAAGTTCCACATCTTCCTCCTTCCCCAGGTGATGTTTGATCACCCAGACCTGTCTTAAGCAAGAATCTCCACTTGCTCTTGCTATATTTGGAAATTGGAAATGAGCCCAACCTCTCTGTCCTCTTCAAGAACCCACTGCAATGGTCCTGAATAAAGTCTTTCTTGTCATGCTTTACAAGTACAGGTAAGTATCCCTTGTCTAATATTCTTTCACCAGAAGTATTTCAGATTTTGGGTTTTTTTCTTTTTTTGAGGGGGGATATCAATATAGAGTTTATCAGTTGAGCAGCCCTACTCTAAAAATCTGAAAACACACCAAAACCTAAAATTTTTTAAGTACTGACATAAATTTTGGGTTTTGGGGCATTTAGGATTTTTGAATTTTCAGCTCAAATATTACTGAGTGGCATGAAGTTCTTAAGGATTTTTTTGGATCTGAACACTGATAAAATTAGTAAGATCAATTTAGCAATAATTGGGACTTCAGTGCTTGTCCTGTGGGCTTTCTAAAACCTGGACCTCTCCTGCCTTGAATGCTAACTTAGGACACTGGTGAAAGCTATCGTTGTCTAAAAATCTGTAAAAAAAAAAATATTTTCAAAAGTTGTGATATCTTTTAAGTGTGTATAAGATAGCCTGGATTATAAATTTGATGTTTGTTGCATGAAAGTGTCAGAAAAGCTACTGCAAATCTGGATTTTGAATAAAAAGATAAATCCAGATAGAGGAAGTTTGAAGGTCTGCCTTGAATTTGTCAAACTCTTAAAAAAGAGCAGAGAATGCAAACAAACTAATTTAACAGAAGACTAAGAAAAGCAGAGCCAAGTCCTCCTACTCTCCCTGACTCTTCAACATCTTAAAAATACAGATACAAATATGTTCAAATTCAATTAAGAGCAACCAGGGAAGAAGCAAAAAGTCTTTAAATCACATCTGTGAACAAAAGATGAAAACACTAGGTTTTTGCTTAGGATGAGAATCTGTGACTGGGTTACTTAGGTGGATAAGCAGGAGAGGAGTGGGACAGGATGGCTAGATGTGTTGGTTTAAAGGGATGTCACATAGAAGAGGAAAAGGGGGGGGGGACTACTCAGGAAAGAGGGCAAGCTGAACAAATACACACAAAATGGTTTCTAAAAATGCAATTGGTAAAAGATGTCTTGGGAGGCCGGGAATTTTCCACTCCTGGGAATGAGAGCAGTTCATATTACCCAAGGTTCCTCCCAACTCTGAAAATCAATTTTATTGGCCCCAAATATTGAACAGAAAAGCAGTGTGGCAGCTTAGTAGTTCAATGGCCTTGATGTTGCACATCCTGTGACTAAATCTTGGCTCAACCTTTGTAAGGTAGGTTACCTTGAGCAAGTTTCTTAGACCCTCTGGGTATACTTCCTCTATAAAATAGAAATGATACCCCCACATCTACTTCTGGGATTACTAGAAGGCTTTTAATCTATAACAGGATACATAAACACAAGGTTCTGTTTCCATGGAATAAGCCAACAAGGCCCCTTAACTCAGACCTTGTTTCTTTTTTCTCCTCCCTGCCTTCTCTATTTCAGGTTGTGTCTTCCCACACCCAGCTATTCCTGGTACCTCCCCTTACATGCACCTTATCCTACTGCTGCAATACAGGAAAGTTTACTCTGAGAATAAATGCAAAGTCGTTTTCTGTCTCAAAGCAGAGCAATGGGTCAACAGAGTCAAGGAGCAAACTCTGTAAAAATCATTTTACATATTTTTCATCCTACACATACCATCTATAAAAAGGGTCAAACACTGAAGAGGACCCCAAGAAAACACAACTTCAGGATTGCTAATACAGAAAGAGTATTATACTTCTTAGCACAGAGTTTAAACCCTCACAAAACAATGTATCCACGGCAAAGCCCCTACACTATTTTTTAAAAGTCTATAGCAGAATAAGTTTTAAACTGATCTTTACAGTTCAGGTCTGGCAAGAAGGGATACTGACCTTCTTTAAATAGCAAACGAGGCTAATTCTTGTCTCATACTGTTTGGGATTAAGTAGCGTTATGTAAACCTCTAGATACGTGATCAGGAGACAATAAGTGGGAGCTAGCAGTATCACCTGTCCAGCACTCCCACCAACAAAGGCCTCAGACATCTCTGAAACTTTGGTCTCCCCTCCCCTCCCCCCCAAGAACACTCAAAATTTGAACTGCTCAGTCGTCTTTCTTCTGTGTGACTCTAATAGCAAGTAAACCAGCTTCCAATCCAGTTAAACGGGGAAGTGGGCTGAGGTTTGTGCCTCGTGGATGCGCCAGGTCACTTGCAGTCAAAGATGAGGCCCAAGACAGGCTTCCAAACAGGACTTCACCGGATTAACAGCACAAATCCGAGGCCACACTGCTACCGTCCACAGGGCACATACGGAGGGGCGTGGCTGCTGGAGAGCACGCCAAGAGGCGTGGCCTGGCTCGAACGCGCGCGTCCAGGGGCGGGTCCTTCTCAGCACACGCCGAGGGGCGGGCCCCCTCACGCGCTGCGTGGACCCCGGATCCCACGGCCGGCCTCCTCGCTCTGCGCATGTGTTATCCGCTCAGCGGGCAGGACGGCGGGTCGGAGGGCCGGCGGAACGCGGAGTTTCCCGGAAGGGAGCAAATAGGACGGGGAGGGAGGGGAAATGTATGCAAGAGGGCGGGACAGAAGGCGGAAGCGCTGAAGTCAGCTGACTGGGTCTCGTGACGGCCTGGGCGGTGGCGACGCAGGCGTAGTGGAGCGCGGCGCTCAAAGCCTGGACGAAGATGGCGGCCTCCAGAGTGAGCCTCTGAGAGGCAGAGGGAGGAGGCGGAGGGGGCGGGGAGGCAGCGCCGCGGCGGCACCAGGAACCGCGGCAGCGGAGCTACAGGGCCCCGGCGGGGGAAAGGGGAAGTGGTGAGGGGGAGGAGGCCGGAGGGCGCCTCATCCCACTCTGGACGCAGAGCCGGCGGCGGGAGGAGCTTGGGCTGGAGCCTCTCCAGCCTCCCGCGAAGGTAAAGCCGACTCCGGGCACTAGACTCTGGGGCTGTGCCTTACCCCGTCCCCACGCCGCGGGGACTTGGGCGGAGGCACTCAGCAGGGAAAAGGAGGGGTGGTGCCTTGGCCGCTGCAGTCTAAAGTTGCTAAGGGAAGCAGATTACCCTCCCCCCAGGCTGCTGGTGTGGGTCCTTCGTTCGCATCCCCCCACTCCTGGCTCTGAGTGACAATTACCCTGGGTACGGCGCTGTTCAGCCCCATCCCTCTTTTTGCCTGTTTTTCTTGATTCTTACCCATCATGGTTCCCCACTCCCCTTAGCACATCCTTAACCCCACACACCGCTCATTCCCCTGTGGGCTCCGCCCTCGGGATTCCCTTCCAGCCTTCTGGCCAGAGCACCTTTCCTGCTGGATGCAGGCAACTCTTATTTCCTCGAGTCGGCGATCCTCCTCCTCCCTGAGTCCCGCGTAGACTTGACTTTCTTTCCTTAGCTTTGTTTCGTTTTGCTAGGAAATGAGCAGCTGCGTCGTCCCTTCTCCAGTCCCTCCCTTTTCCAAAATCAAGCTTTCCCCCAAGGCTTTTTCTTTCTGCAAGGTAGTTTTATACAAGTGGTCCTTCCTTGGCTGCTGTGATTTTCACCTCTGCGGCCTTTGGAGTGGGCGAAGTCGGACTTTGACGCTCAGTGAAGTGACTGTTAAAGGCATATTAGAGACTTACCACACTTAAAAGTGCCTTTCTTTAAATTGCCCCGATTATAGGTGTTCATTTAACCCCTGTTGTCTTGAGATTGTTTCCTTTATCAGTTGCTGGCAAGAGTAAAATTCTCCCCCTAATACAGCGGTGGTCTTCGAAAGTAATGTTTTCTTGGTTTGCCTGTCTGCTTCTTTCCCTCTTACCCCACCCTGCTTCTCAAAAAGGAGGGCCTCTACCTACTGCTGTTGCATCCTCTATGAACAGTAAAGTTGTTTTACTCTTTTTCGAGTAAAGTGTCCTTGAAAAGAGGTAGAATTTCAGGACTTTTTTTTTTTTTTTCTGGACCCATTCTTAGTGATTATTATTATTTTTACAATATTTCCTTTCTCAGTTTATGAACTTAATAGTTTTCTAGGTTTGAACATGTTTGTGTCACTACCAAGATGCTGAAACTAAACACAAGAGTAGGAAGAGGACTTTGGCTCTTCTTTCCTTAGGATTTGAGGAAATTGCTCACAGAATCAGGCTTTGTAGTATTACCGATGATTTGTGAGTTTGTGGGAATATGAAACAGGACTTGCCCCACCCCCCAAAAAATTTGTCAGTGTCCTGAAAAAAACTAGATTCCACAGGTTTGTTTGTTTGTTTCTTGGAAGTGCTTTATTGTTTGACTTAATTTAACTTATAACAAAACCTTGTTCATATTTTAAATATAATGTGAAACAATCAAGGAGATATATCTCAAATGTGACTTGGACTATAAATATCACAGTGCTTTCTGAGTACATTAGTCTTTGTTAAGAAAACATTGTTTGAAAACAGGAAGTAGAATGTATTAAGGGAGGAAAAAAGGAGTCAGAGCATTTTTAAGAAATAGGAATGTGAAGAACCTTAATAGAGTTTGGTTCATGGAAAATACCAGCATTTGTATTCCAGTGAGAAGCAATGGCTCTTTTTTCTAAATTCCTCTTTTTCTAAAGTGGTGATAGTTTAAAATATATGAACATCATATAGTGTTAACAGGCTTAGTTGCAAACAAAATACTTAAGCTAAAAAGTAAATTAATAAAATATATTATGTCAACAGTGAAAAAGAGTGATAGAATCATGCATTATTTGCAAGAATTTTACTTTATCCACAAATAAATGGGAGGAGGTTGCACAGGTAAACTGTCAAAGTACTGGCCTTATTAAATTTGTAAAAAGGTTGATAGTGGAGTCTGGTTCTTAGTAGATAATAAATTGGGTAAGTTTTAAGTAATTGTTTCCCAACCAGTTGTATTTGCACAGGTGACTTTGAGATTTCTGGTGCACATACTTTTCCCCTGCTTCTCTGATTGAGTACTTAAAATTAGCAAAGTTAGGAACAGGACTATGCAGGTAAAGTCCCAATTTTTGTAAATAATTTGCTTGCACTAATAGATCTTGGCCTTCACCATCATGATTGGTGGTGATTAAAGGGGAGTTGTTTTGAGATATTCTTTGAGTCAGTGTTTCTCAGTCAGACCCAATAATTTATTGGGTCTTTTTTATGCCAAATTATTGTCACACCTTCTTTACTATCCTGAACTGCATCATAAATAATAGAACCACCTTCTGTGTTTGGCTCTCAGACAAAAAGCAGCTTTGCTTTCACCTTTACAACAAAAGAGAAGTAGTCTAACTTCAAATTCCTTTTTTGTTTTTGAGATCAATTGAAGAATGGAGGCCACAGAGCAAACCACTGAGAAACAAACATGTGTGGGAGGGGGCCAGCTGTCATAAGTTTGCATTAATCTTCATCAGACACAATTGGATACTAGTAGGAAGAGTTCAGCCAGAATAGATGAGAAATTGATGAAGACTAAGTGCATTACCTTGCAAGCTCTTTATCCACAAACTTGACTGGGTATACTTCTAGAAAAGGTTGGAAAGAACCCTGGGAATTATCTGTAGACTTAGTGGCGGGAGCAGCATCTGAGCTCTTAAAGAGGGTCAAGAAACTACTCTGATTATTTCCCTCTGTCTCTTCTGTGGAACAAAAGTTGTAATCAGTGGAGGGAAAAGGCATCCTTGCTGGTCCTGTTGGCGAACATACTTGGGTGAAATGAGAAAAGTGTAAGAATATTGTGCCTAGGGGTAGGGCCCTGAACCCCAAACTGTAGTTAAGGAAAGTTTAGTAGAAATGAGAATGTAACATCCCTGAGATCCAATCACGCAGTGTATGACTTAAACTGAAAAATCAGAACAGAGACTGTATCACCCATCTCCTGACACCACATTTAAAAAGCTTTGAATAAAAGTAAACAGACTGGTATGAGAAAAGGCACAAGATTATACAAAGAGGCATGCACAAAGAATTAGCCTGACATGGGGCATAACACTATAATCCCAGCAACTCGGAAGTCTGAGGCAGGAGGACCATAAGTTTGAGGCCTGTTTCAGCAACTTAGGTGAGGCCCTAAGCAACTTCGTGAGACCCCGTGTTGAAATAAAAAAGACTGGGGATGTGGCTTTGTGGTTCAACGCCCCTGGATTCGATTGCTGGTATCAACAAAAAAGCAGAATCAGACAGACATTACTGTAGTAAGCCACCCCACCAGCATCATAGATAAAAGCTATTCTGATAAATAAAGCCTGTAGTACACTGAGGATAACTATAGTAAACTCACAGACCCAACCCAATTCTTAAGTAGATTAACATCATAACTGCAATAAAGGCCTCACAAAGGGTTGTCCATTTCATTTTACAAATTTTTTCACCTCAGTCTGCTGTCCTATACAGTATGAATAGTCTGAAGCATATAAAGAGAGAAAAGAAAGAAACTTCCAAGAGGAAGATCAGTCTTAAGAACTTCACTCAGATTACCCCAGCAGGGGATTTAAAAACTATGTTGTTAAATGTTGAAACAGAAAAATGGGCAAAATGCAGAATCAGATGGGTATTTTCAACAGGGAAACTAAAAGAACCCAAAAGGAAATGCTAGAAATAAAAAGCACAAAGAGATGTAGAATCTTTGGACTTAACAGATTTATCACATTTCAGGAAAGAATCACTATACTTCTAGATATGTCAGTAGAAATTAGCCAGCTGTAACACAAACATTTTTGAAAACAACACACATTCAAGAGTTTGGGGATAACATCATCCATTGTAATACATGCATAATTGGAATCCCAGAAGAGAGAACAGAGCAAAAGAAATATTTGAGAAGATAGAAAATTATCCACAGTTAGAGACAGCAAATCACAGGTCTAATAAGCTTAGAGAACATCAAAGCAGGATAAATATCTCCCCCCCCCCCCAAAAAAAAAAAAAACGCTATGCAAAACATATGCATCCAAAAGTAAACAAAGACCCAAGAGGAATTTTTTTTTTTTTTTTTTTTTTTCAATTAGAGACAGGGTCTTACTGAGTTACTTAGGGTCTCATTAAGTTGCTAAGGCTGTCTTTGAACTTGAGATACTCCTGCCTCAGTCTCCTGAGTAGCTGGGATTACAGGTGTGGGCCACAGCACCCTGCAAAGAGGAAAATCTTGAGGCTAGCCAAGCAAAGGAAACTTTACACAGAGAGGAACAAAGATCAGAATTACAACAGAATGCAAACAAGACAATTGAATGACAACTGTAAGGTACTTAGAAACTATCCACTTGGAATTTATACCCAGCATAAACATCTTTTAAGAATGAAGGTAATACTGGGTGTGGTGGCACAGGTCTGTAATCCCAGCTACTCTGGAGGCTAAAATGAAGGATAGCAAGTTCAAGGCCAGTCTAGGCAACTCAGGAAGACCCAATCTCAAAATAAAATAAAGGGCTGGGTATTTTGCTCAGTGGGAGGGTCCCTGCCTCACGTGAGGACTAAGGCCCTGGATTCAATCCCAATGTCTACAAAAAAAAAAAAAAAATGTGGTGAAGTAAAGATACCATGAAATGAAAGCTGATAAAACTTTTGCCAGTAAATCTATACTATAAGTCATGCTAAAAGAAATTACAGATTGATGAAACTTGGATCTACACAAAGTAATAAAATTCATTCTTTTTGTTTTAAAAGATTGTGTAAAAAGCATATTGTATTTTTATCTTGCAAAAACTAATGCAAAGGATAAGAGGAAGATATTGAGCATACCGTTCATAAGACTTTACGTTACACATAAAGCAGTATATTATTTGAAGGCAGGCTGGTTAACAATGTATATTTTAAGCAGAGGACAACGACTAAAAAAGTACATATATAAAAGATGTAAATAATAAATCAGTAGCTAAGAGCTATTAAATGTTCATTTAAGAGAAAGAAGCAGTAATCAGGAAACAATAGATGGAGCAAATAGAAAACAGCTGGCAAGAGTTCCATTTAACTCAGTAATCACACTAGTTAAATTATCAGATGAAATCAGAAAGCAAGATCCAATTATATATTGACTACAAGAAACCCTGTGAAGACATAGGTTAAGAGTAAAAATATGGAGAAAGAAATACCATGAAACAATAACCAAAAGACAGTTGTTATGACTGAACAGGCAAAAGCTGACTTTAAGACATGTTATATTACATGATGAGACTAGGTCAATTGTCCCAAGAAGACATGGATGTAAATTTAAAATAAAAATTTTAAAAGTTTTAGAAAACAGTAGGAAATATGTTTGAGCTTTGGGTTTTTTAGGTATAACACCAAAAAACCAAACAAAAACTGGATATATTTGGCTATCAAAATAAATAATATAACTTGTATGTTAAAAAAAAAACCCTTCTGCCTGTTATATAAAATTGAAAGGAATTTATAGAATAGTTGTGCTATAACAAGATATGTGCATTCTTTAAAAGTCACTATTTTATGCAAAACTGAGCAATTAAAAACCACAATTTTAAAACTAAAAAACTTATATCAGTGAAGTCACATTTTAAAAAGTTGAGAACTTAAAAACAGACGCACTATTTTGCACATGCTAAATGGTTAAATACTTTGATAGTTGTGGCATTTGTCTCGAAAGTTTCCTTGTGGAAGGAGTCACAATGTGACATTGTGAAGTATTGGAAAGAGGATGGTAATAAGATGTAATAGAAGATTGTAACAGCATTGATGTGAGTGTGTGGTTCATTGATCTCCTGAGGTGTGTGCATATTTTGTGAATTCCTAAGTTCCTAAGTGCTGTGTTCAGCTGGGTACAATTTTTTGTACTCACCTAGTGTTTCCCCGTGATTCAGGAAATACTGTATACACATGTAAAATTTGCATCATCCTCATATTGTCCAATTCTATATCAGTCCTGTTGGGATAAATTCACATTATCAAAACAGTATTATAAGGGCTGGGGTTTTAGCCCAGGGGTAGAGTGCTTGCCTCCCATGCCTGGGGCACTGGGTTCAATGCTCAGTACCACATAAATAAATAATAAATAAAAAGGGTATTGTATCCATCTACAACTAAAAAATATTTTTAAAAAACAGTATTATAATATGTATGTGTTTCAATATGTGAGTACTTAAGAATGATGATACCAGAATAAACAATAAAGTCAGAGGCTTGCACCTTTACATAAAATCTGTTTGATTTTGACAGAAATGTGAATGGGTTAGTTTGTCATTGTAGTGATTCAAATATACCACAAGTGGAATTGCCATTAGCATTATTTTCTGAACTGAACAAGATAAATATAATCTCTCAATTTATGTGATAGTTGCATTCCTGAAAAATCTGTGTATTAAATATACACTTTGTATTTTATATTTGAAATAGAATTAAATTCTGGAATTTGTTCATTATAAATAGATTTTTGCCTATGTGAATGATCACCTGGACATTTGAAAGTTGTACATTGGGACAAATTTTCAGTCTGTAGGACCATCTTGTATGTTGAGAGGTATCTAATCCCATCCACTAATGCTAGTAATTCTCCACACCATAGTACCTCAGGTAGGGCTGCATCCCACCCTAACCATTATTTTAATTAAAATTTTAATCAGTTTTTCTTCTGAAGCTGTTCATGTGCTTGGCACATGTGTCTGTAATACATCTTGTTATATGGAGTAATTTTTTTTCCACAATTTATTGTACACAAATGTGGTACAACTTTTCATTTCTCTGGTTGTACATCAAGTAGAGTCATACCATTTGTGTGATCATACATGTACATAGGGGAATGATGTTTGTCTCATTCCATTATCTTTCCTTCCCCCCACTCTCTCCCCAACCCTCATTTCCCTCCACATAATCCATCCTTCCTCCATTCTTCCCTTACCCTGTGCCCCTGTTATGTATCATCTTCCACTTATCAGAGAAAACATTCAGCCTTTGGTTTTTTCGGATTGGCTTATCTCACTTAGCATGATATTCTCCAGCTCCATCCATTTACCTGTAAATGCCAGAATTTTATTCTATTTTATGGCTGAATAATATTTCATTGTGTGTATATATACCACAGTTTCTTTATCCATTCATCTGTTGAAGGGTTGGTTCCACAATCTGTTGTGAATTGAGCTGCTATAAACATTGATCTGACTGCATCACTGTAGTGTTGCTGATTTTAAGTCCTTCGGGTATAGGCCAGGGAGTGGGATAGCTGGTCAAATGGTGGTTCCATTCCCAGTTTTCTAAGGAATCTCCATACTGCTTTCCAGGGTGGCTGCACCAATTTGCAGTCCCATCAGCAGTGTATGAGTGTGCCTTTTTCCCCCATATCCTCACTAACACCTATTGTTGCTTGTATTCTTGATTATAGCCATTCTGATTGGGGTGAGATGAAACCTTAGTGTAGTTTTGATTTGCATTTCTCTTATTACTAGAGATGTTGAACATTTTTCCATGTATTTGTTGATTGCTTGTAAATCTTCTGTGAAATGTCTGCTCAGTTCCCTAGCCCATTTATTGATTGGGTTATTTGTATTCTTGGTGCAGTTTTTTGAGTTCTTTATAAATTTTAGAGACTAGTGCTCTATCTGAAGTGTGTGTAGTAAAGATTTTCTCCCACTCTGTAGGCTCTTTCTTCACATTGTTGATTGGTTCTATATTTAGAGGATCCAAACAATTCTACCAGATAACTTCTAGAACTAATGAATTTAGCGAAGTAGCAAGATATAAAATCAGCACTCAAAAATCTAATACATTTCTGTTCATAAGCGATGAATCCTCTAAAAGAGAAATTAGGAAAACTACCCCATTCACAATAGCCTAAAAAAAAAAAATACTTGGGAATCAATCTAACAGAAGAAGTGAAAGACTTCTACAATTAAACTACAGGACACTAAAGAAAGAAATTATAAGAACGCCTTAGAAGATGGAAAGATCTCCCATGTTCTTGGATAGGCAGAATTAATATTGTCAGTATGGCCATATTACCAAAAGTGCTATACAGATTCAATACAATTCCAATTAAAAACCCAATGATGTACCTCAGAGAACTAGAGGAAACAATCATGAAATTCATTTGGAAGAATAAGAGACCCAGAATAGCCAAGGCAATCCTTAGCAGGAAGAGTAAAGCAGGAGGTATCCCAATACCAGACCTTAAACTGTACTACAGAGCAATAGTAACAAAAATAGCATGGTATTGGCACCAAAATAGATAGACCAATGGTTCAGAATAGAGGACACAGATAACCCCCATAAATACAGTTACCTCATACTAGACAAAGGTGCCAAAAACATACAGTGGAGAAAAGATAGCCTCTTCAACAAATGGTGCTGGGAGAACTGGAAATTCACATGCAGCAAAATGAAATTAAACCCCTATCTCTCATCCTGTGCAACACTCAACTCAAAATGGATCAAGAACCTAGTCATTAGACCAGGTTATTGCACCAAATAGAAGAAAAAGTAGGTCCAAATCTTCTTCGTGTCGCCTTAGACTTCCTTCCCAGGACTCCCAAAGCACAAGAAATAAAAGCAGGAATCAATAAATGGGATAGATTCAAACTAAAAAGCTTTTTCTCAGCAAAGGAAACAATCAACAATGTGAAGACAGAGACTACAGAGTAGAGTGATTCTTAATCGTGGGAACTCCTTAAGAGTCACTGATATAGGAAATACTCTTGTAAACAGTAGCTTTGACCAGTATGATCATCTTGGTAACTTAAAATAGTTACCTGTGAAAAGATTCATTTACCTGTGGTTTAGTCAATAAAGATAATAAATAAAGATATCTTCTATAGAAAAATTTTTTTAATAATAAATGTTTTATTTTAGAAATAAGAACTATATTCCCTCAAATGAAATCAGCATACATGTTATTAAAATAGAAGAGATGGATCTCTTTTTAAACATTACATTTGTTTTTCTGAATAGGAAAGACCAACTGTGACAGTGTTGTGAACCCCCTTCTCCCATTGAGACAGTGTTACTTCAGATTTAGGGATTGCATTTTAATTTCTCTTGCCCTTTTATTTCATGAATATACACCCAATTTTTAGTTGAAAAGGTATATTTTTAAACTGGGGGAAATCTCAGATAATTTTGACTTCCTTGGGTAGTAGAAGTCCTTAAAAATTAGTTTTGATGTGGAAGATGATACAAAACTTCAGTATAACTTCTGGGCAATTATTGAAAGATGTGATTGTCAGTTGAAAGTTGATATTGTTACAGCCTTCCTTATTTTCTAAGAGCATTTATCTCTGGAGGAATCTAATTCTTCAATAAATTAACTTATTCCTTAAGGAACCTAAAATGGTCTTAAAACTTAGTTTGTGATCTCTTTGTGAGAGTCTTAGATTATTGTAGGCATTGTTCACATTACACATACTGATTTGTTATTCATTTAGAAGGAAATACTTTGACCTGTACTTGAGTTATATATTAGAATTAAAAGTTAAAAACCATTCGAGGACAGTAGCCCAGGCCTATAGTCCCAACAACTCTGGAGGCTGAGGCAGAAAGAACCTTGAGCCCAGGAGTTAAAGGGCATTGTGGGCAACATAGTGAAACCTGGTCTCAGGCAAAACAAAACAACGACAAAAAACCCAAAACCCCCAACAAGGTTAAAGTTCATAGGTGACAGTTTCCCCCATAAATAGCACACTGTGTCTAAAATAGTTTAGTTGGAGCTTTTTAATCTGGGTAAATGTTAATATTCTGTTAGACATTTATGGTTTTTACCTTTTATTTTAAAAAGTACTGACCTACTGATGTGATTTACTCAGACTTGAATGCAGTTGTGAACAAAATTAGATTTTTAAGATGGATTTAATTTGCCTTAGAAATAGTTCTCCTTGCCTGCATTTTTGTAAGATACAGCTGTATGAGGAAGTTTTACCTTCATAAGTTAGTTCCTATGGTGTGAATGTCTACCATATTTTTTGGTGTTATTTCAGTCTACTAGGTAGACAGTCTTTTCATTGTTGGACAATTTAATCAGATAAGAAAGTCAGGCTCATAGTTTTCCCTCATGTTACCAAAATTTTCATCTATAGCCAACTTGAAAGAACTTTATAGGAGGCATTCACATCCTACCTCCAGGATTTTCAGGGGTTGTTTTGTGTTGTGTTGTGTGGTGTGGTGGGTTGAACCCGGAGTTGCTTTACTATGAGACTACATCCCCAACCCTTGTAATTTTTTATTTTGAAACAGAGCCTCACGAGTTAGTGCCTTGCTAAGTTGCTGAGGCTGACTTTGAACTTGTGATCCTCCCGCATCAGCCTCCTGAATCATTGAATTATAGGTGTGTGCCATCATGCCTGGCAAGATTTTCAAATTAATATTTTAGAGTACTTGATTTATCACAGATCTGACCATCTGTCCATCCATCAGTCCATCTTATTTTTTTGATGCATTTCAAGAAAAACTGATGTTTTTTAATTCATTACTTGAGAGAAGAATAAATTTTGTTCTTAAGTTTTAGACTGAGAAAATTAGTATTTCACCTGTCTGCAAGTTATTTGTATAAAAATTTATTTCAGTTGATCATACAAAATGCATACTTTAAACATATGAGTAGCCTTGTTTAATGTCAGTTCCTTTGTGCGCTACTGTGTTTTTCTGAATGTCTTCATCCCCAGTTAATGAGGCTTGTTTGAGTTTATTTAACACAAGCCACAGGCATATACTTAATTTTGCTAGGTGAGCAAATTCTTTTGCTTACAACTGATTAATCTGTCCCAGACTCTGTCCATCCTACTTCATCCTACTTTTGTTCTTAGTGTCAGTTTGATGTAGGCTTCTGCTTAATGGACTCTCAAGTCCTTTGGTTTTGTGTCAAAATCATGTATCTTCTAAAAGATCATTCCAATTTTATCCATAAGTGATTGTTAATGGTTGTCAGCATTGCTGCCAGTAATAAATTGGAGAGTGCGAGAACATTGTTATTCGAAAGCACGAAGCAGTGGAATTCATTGAAGAAGGTGAATCTAGCCAAAATGCCTCTGTTGACCTGAATTCATCATTTTAACCCTTAGTACGATTCTCCCAAAAGAACAAACAGAAATTTCAAAAAAAGTTCTGGTGGTGGTTTAATATTAGGATATATAAATTTAAAAAGTGAAACAGACTTGAAAAAAATTGGAGTTGCTTTCAGTGCAATTTAGTAACAGAGAGCCTGTAAACTTAAGTTTTTTCCTCATGAAAAAGAAGTGTGGGTCTTTGAGGATTTAAAATGAGACATTATTGCAGGAATGAAGGTGATTGAAATTTAAGTGATGATAATTCTAGCAGATAAATTCTTGTTGAGTATCCTCCAACAACTGGCAGAGTGGCAAATGCTGATGACAAAACTGCTACCGGGATCTCATTCCACAATTTATACATTCTTTAGTTGGACAGCTGTTATTTATAGCATGTGCCTATAATGACTGCTAGTGATTACAAACCTGATGATTGAGCTTCTTAAATACTACTAGAAATGCTACAGATTTTCTGTCATGAAAAAATGAAAATCATTGAGTTTTTGCCTATAACATTGATATTTATACCTCTTTTAACATGTATTAAAATTTTTAAGTGTATTCAAAAGTTTATATTGACTGAAGATTAAATTTATTTTATGGCGTGAAGTTTTTTTTTTCCCTGAAAGTTTCCTCAGATCATAGTTAATAGACATCAAACAAATTTTAAAATATTAGGTTAGATACAGGTAAGGAAAACATTTCCACTACTTGAAATTCCAAGTACCTGGTAAAAATGTAGTAGACAAGATTGAACTGTAATATTTTGTAAATAGAGTTGAAATGAGAGAAGCTTGTTAGGTTGTAATTGACTTAGATCGTTTTTAAAATTTTTATCATGAGTTCCTTGGTTTGTCTTATATACGTTTCTTTTTCAAAATATTTTCCACAAAAGATAAGTTGTAGAAAATAAACTAATAAAATGACACCCTCATGTATGCCATCCAGTTTAAGAAATATCTTTGGCCAGGAGCAGTGGTGCATGCTTGTAATCCTAGCGGCTCAGGAGGCTGAGGCAGAAGGATCACAGTTCAAAGATAGCCTCAGCAAAATCAAGGCGCTGAGCAACTCAGTGAGACCCTGTCTCTAAATAAAATACAAAATAGGGCTGGGGTTGTGGCTCAGTGGCCGAGTGCCCCTGAGTTCAAGCCCCAGTACCCACCCACCCCCCCATTAAAAAAGGTTTTGTTGTTGTTGTTGTTGTTGTTGTTGTTATTTTTGGCGGTGCTGGGGATTGAACCCAGGGCCTTGTGCTTGACAGGCAAGCACTCTACAAACTGAGCTATATCCCGAGCCCAAAAGTATGGTTATTTTTATTTCTCAGTTGTATTGGACCTTTATTTTATTTATTTGTAAGCGGTACTGAGAATTGAACCCAGTGCCTCACACATGCTAGGCAATCAGTCTAATCACTGAGCCCAAACCCAGCACTGTTTAGTTATTTTTTAATCATTAAGTAGTAACTGAATGCTGATGAAATAAGTAAAATACTGTATTTTGAAGGTAGAAATTCTAGGTGATATACAGTACTTTCTACTTATTCACAGGAAATATGTTCCAAGACCTCATGTGGGTAGAGGAAATTGCTAATTAGCACTGAACCCTCTATATGCTGATTTTTTTTTCCTGTGTAGAGTACACACATTTAATGCCTTTTCCATCTGAACTAATTACTTATCACTCACTGTGGCCATAACTTTTGTAGTTTGAAATGCAACAGTAAAACTATCATGTATTTATTTTTCCTTCTAAACAAGTTCATGGATGTAAGATTCATTTTTACTGTAGATCTTAGCATCCTTACATACTTTTTATTTCCTTATTGAGAACTTTTACTCTTTCACTTAATGGAAGCACTTTATGGCTTTTCTCTGGCAAGTCCAAATTGCCAGGACCACTACTCTTGTACTTTGGGTCTGTTAAGTAAAATAAGGATTACTTAAACACAAGCCCTGCAGTCAGTTTGATAACTTGATTGACCTTTGACCATCAATATGAGTAACTAATGGGACCAGTAGTATATATAGCTTGCATATGCTGGACAAAGGAATGTTTGACATTGGGGCAAGACAGAGTGAGGTGGTGCCATATTTCATCATGCTACTCAGAACACTGTGCAATTTAGATCTTATGAATTGTTTACTTTTGGAATTTTCCACTTAATATTTTTGGATCATGGTTGACTATGGTTGACCACAGGTAACAGAAACAGCAGACAGGCAGGGTTACTGTACATTAAATAGAAGGATTGGAATTAACAAAAAATTTAGGCAGAATCAAGTAATAGACAAAATCAAGTAATCTAATATATCTTCTCCCTCCAAATTCCATAAAAGATTTAGGTACCTGTAAGTTCTTAAAAATAAAAGAAAAAAATATTATTAGAAATTCTCTCAAATAACTGTTGTATATCTGGGGGAGGTAGTGTGTTTAAAATAGTAATTTTTAAGTACTATTAGTCAATATTTTTGAGTACTTGTTCTAAGTCAAGTAATGTATTAACTCCTTTATTTGAATTAACTAATTTAGTTCCCACCAAAGCTCTTTGGTACAATTATTGTCACTGTTATTTTATAGATGACTGTGATTAAAGAATAAGTTTTTGTTTGAAGTCACACAGCTACTACTTGTCTATCTTTGACCATAAGTAATATTTTAAAAATTTACCATCTTTTTAAAAAGATTTTTAAGATTGACCATCTTCACCTTGGTGATAAATTATTAAAATTACTTTGTGTGTAAAAATAGCTGCTTGTGCTTATTGTTGATTAACATGTTGTGTGTGGACTAGCAGCTCTGGGATTTGTGCTGCAGGCAGGTAGCTATCAGGGTCTTCCTAAATTAAATCACTTGACTCCTTTACTCAGAGGGCTTCTAGACTTGCCTTCACTCATTTTTCTAGTGGTTCTCTTGAAATTGCCTCAGCTCTCAGTCTGAATGATATGTAGGCAGTAAAGAATATTCAACCTACTTTTATATTTTTTTCTGTTCTTTGTGAATTGCCTCTTCAGTTATTTAGTGAGTTAGTGAGTTCAGTGTATCTAAAAGTATCCTCATAGTCTGAAAGAATTAATGCAGTATCCAGACCAGTTGCCATGTCATTGAATGTAGTGACTTTATCAAAAAGTAGTTGAGATTTTCCTGAGAATAGACTAACTTGAAACTTTGGAGAGGTTAATATTATACTGCTGGGAAATAGATCTCAGCCTCAGAT
Source organism: Sciurus vulgaris (assembly GCF_902686455.1). Classification (NCBI taxonomy): domain Eukaryota; kingdom Metazoa; phylum Chordata; class Mammalia; order Rodentia; family Sciuridae; genus Sciurus; species Sciurus vulgaris. Next base: position 120,004,809 of record NC_136470.1, read on the forward strand.
CCATTAGTCTGAGTTTTAAAAAAACTGAATGTTAGTTAAAATAGCATTTTTCTACTAATTCTCTATGGAGAATATCCTGAAATCATATGTTGGTAATAAGTTTGTGTTGTTACATGTTTAATTTGAATATTTTATTTAAAAAACATACCCATAGAAGGAGATATTTTACAGGTTTATTTGTAGATGTCAGAGTATTTTAGCTTTGGAAACTTCATTTTTCTTTTAGTTCTTTGCCCTGAATTGTGTATGGTTATTTTCCTTGTTTGAAATTGTGGATTTCAAAGTTATTTGTAGCAGGTGCCTGATCATCTCTCAGATAAAGACTTGAAAATAGTTCAAAATTATTCCAGGAATGTACTGTCCAGTGATAAATCTAATTACATGATCAGAATTGATTTTGATTTCTTGAAGTTCAGGGAATGTATTAAAACTTAGGTAAAGTGCATGGAATGTGGAATTAGGCAGTTTGGTGCAAAGCCTGGCCCAATCATTTAACTAGCTGTGTAACCTTGAACAGGTGATTTAATTTCTCTTTGAGTTTCATGTCAATAAGATATGAATCATTATACCTGCACCAGTGTTGTTTTGGGAATAAGGTAAAATAATTGCAGGATAAATGCCTAGCCAAATCACTAACACATGATAAGTACTCAATAAAAATTAGTAGTTGTACAATTTTAGAATATGTCATAAATCTTCAGATTAGGATAATCTTGCCTACCTAGCTTTTGATTGCCTTTAATGATGATCCAAAGTGGAAAAGCAGTACCATTTCCATTTGGAGACTATGCAGTCACTAGTAATAGCCTTTTATTATCTCATTTATAAGGGTGACTTGGTTACTTTGATGGGTGTCTCAAGTCTCCCCTGCCTGTCAAATATATCCCTATCTATGACTGAAGGCAAGCTTTTCAGGTAGAGGAGCAGTTTTCTTCCATAAAGAGCTTTTATGGTTTACTTGCTTTTAAAAAAATTCATAAGTAGATGCAGAATAGCAATATCACTGGTTGCCTCTTAAAGTATTAGAGATAGAAAATTATCAGGTGTGCTGAAATTGGCCTTAGGATCATCTGGTAACCCAAAGTGAAGTACTTCTTTAATCCTATTTGTATTTTTCTGTCAGTGTTCTCATCTACATCAGCAATACAGTATTTCTTTTGAAAGGAGAGTGGTTAACAGTTTATTTATATTCCTATGTTACATCTTCTCTCCCTTTCTTCTTTTATCTATTCTTACCTAAGAACTCTCTGAAGTTTGGTATTTTCATCTCTCCCAAGTTCACAGGTCTCCAAAAGGTATGATTAAACTTGTTTTAATTTCCCTCCCAAAAAAAAAAAAATTTCCCTCCCAAAATGTCCATTTGCGTTGTATATTCCAGTCATACCTAGATGTCAGTGATACACGTGAATTCATTCTTCAGCTGTATTCTTTAAAAAAAAACAAAATCTTAAATTTGTTTTATTATTAACTATGAAATTATTTTGCATTTATTCTTCCTTAAGGATTTATGAGTGATCTCCTGTGGCCTAGGTTCTTTATGGTCATTTAAAAATTTTATCATTTTTCTCTGCTTTTCATTTTAATTTTAAAGTCTCTTAATATCAGCCAGTATCTATTTGAACACATTTCCTTCTCAGTTTGCCTAAGAAAAGACCTTACTGCAGAGTCAGTCATTCTGATATCCAATAGACTAGGAATCCAACTTGCTACTTGTCACTATCAGCCATTCATCTTTTCTCTGCTTACTTTTTATTGTTCTAAACTTCAGTTATAATATTAAGGAAAAAAATTTGTTCACCTGTATATTTTACTTTTTTGGTAAATTCTCAGACTTTCCAGATTTCTAGTCAGCAATATCATTTAATGTAAGTGATTGAGAAAGAAGGGATGTTTTCTGGGTTTAATAAATGTCTAGGTCATCTCAGATACAAAATCCAGAAATAAACAAAACACCACACCAACTGTCAGGACATACATTCAGCTGTCTCATTAGCAGGAAGATGTCAGTTGTCTGATAAATTTCTTCTTTCTGATATAACAATAAAGTTTTCTTTAAATCTGGTGTTACTTGTGGTTGTTTTTGTCATTCCTCAGAACATGAATTAATTTTGCTTTTCTAGAAGATTAAGAAAAGCCCTATTGAGGTGAACCTGATAGAGCAAGTTTGAAGTGGACATCAGAATTGCCCATGAGATTGATGCATTTCATTCATTCACTCAGATATTTACTGAGTGCCTGTTTTGTGTCAGACACATTCTTAGAGCCTCTATATATACATTAGTGATCTAAAAATACCTTTCTCTGACATTTTGATAGGATTAGATGAATAATAAGCATGAATATGAAAGGTACTGCAGGGTGGGAGGAAGCAGAGTCAAAGGGAATAGGAAGTAGAATGAGCAGGGTGATAACAAGTTAAAAACCATGGATAGGGTAGGTCTCATAAAAGTCACATTTGAACTTGATTTGAAGGAGAGGAAGGTATGAGCCATATTAATATCTGAGGGATGAGCAGTATTCTTTGTTGAATACAAAGACTCTAGCTAACTGGTAGTCCGAAAACAAGTAGGAGGAATGAGGAAAGCAATTTCAAAATAGAGGTGTCTTTAAAAATGTTTTTACCCCTCAGGCATATACCCAAAGAAATGAAAATATGTCTACACACGTTCACAGCAGTTTTTTTTTTATAACAATAAAAAGAAACAATGTATATGTTAATCAACTGATGAATAAACAGCATGTGGTGTGTCTATATTATAGAATATTATTGGCAGCATGGCCAGAATAGGTGAATCTACAGTAACACAAAGGAGATGAGTGACTGTCAGGTGCTGAGGGTGAGGAAGACTAGGGGAAGTGACAGCTGACTGTTTCTTACTGGGGTGATGAAAGTGTTCTAGAAATGGTGATGACTGCAGAACTCCAAATATACTAAAAACAACTGAATTAGTGAACTTATGTTGTGTGAATTGTATCTTAGCTGTTCTATAAATGCTTCTGAATGAAAATTTTCTTCTAATTATGAAAGGAATACTTGACTTTAAAAAGCCAGCTTGTAAAAATGTAGACCAAATTTAAGTTAGCCATAATTCTAGTCATTTTATTTGCACGAACACTTTGGTATGTATGCTACAACATTTTTTAGTGCATTTTTAATTAAGACCTAGGAAGTTGCCAAGCCACAAAAGCAACCAGTTAAAATATTCATTTTTAAATTTTATTCAAAATAAATGAGGTAATGTTTTGAAAATTTATCACCAATCTTTCATTAGTAGCCATTCCAACAAATTATCCTGTAAAATAAACTCAATTTGAATTTTTTTCATGAAATAAATGGGTTCTGGATTTTATACATGAAGTTAATCAGATTCTGGATTTTATAGACTTGACTTCATGTGGCTTTAGGAAGCTCATTCCACGTGATTCATCACACAAGTTCAACAACCTTTATCTTCTACATCTTGTTCCACCAGACTCCACAAACCAAACTGCTATATACAAGTTTCTGAACATTTAATTTCAATTTCCTTTATGTTGATTTGACCTGGTAAAAACAGTTTGCAAGTATTTAACAGTTTACAGGACTTTGATAGTCCTGTCCTACTATATTCATAAAATGGATGAGTGCCTTGTAGCCTTAAAGTTTTCTCCAACAATATTTAATTCCTTGGAAAAAGGTTATTTTGTGAAAACAGTTTGAACAATACAAATGACAGTCTGTTTTGTTAAAAAACATGAGTTTTCTAAGTGTAAGAAGAATGGAATGATTGTCTTTGACTGCAAGAAGGAAAGATGACAGACTTTATGAACATTTTAGATTTGTTACTATGGACTTGCATTACTTTTATAATGAGAATTATTAGTTTTAAATTCTTATTTATAAAAGGTGACAGGGACGGCAAAGTGGCTAGCTGAGCAGAAATCTTTTGGAATTGTTTTGACATTTGGGAAACATTTTTAGGTGCTCTTCATGAGTCACATTATTTTGCAATGTGAGATTCAAAGATTCGTTTTTGTTAACTGACATTTTTTTTTATTAGATCCCTTACACTTAGGATGTTGATCAAGGGCAGTTCTTGTCCTTAAGAAACCCAGTCTAGTGGGTGACAACTGACCAGACAACAATAAAAAAAGCTGTAAGAACACTGAACATACCACTAACCTTAAAACATCTTATGATCTTGTAGAGCTTTGAAAGTGAGAGAGAGAGAGATCATAGCTTTGGTGTGGGACATTCAGGAAAAGTGAAGAATTCATAACGTTGCATTAAGGATACCAATACTTTATCTTTCAGGTTTCAGCACAAAATGAACATAATTAGGGAAAATAAGGATTTGGCATGTTTCTACACAACAAAACATTCATGGAGGGGAAAGTAAGTATTCCTTTTTGTTTTATTTTTCTGTGCTTCTGTAAAATATCATTTCAAACATTACCATTTTGATATCTTGAATAGTACTGCACAGTGCAATTTCCTATTCATTTCTCTTCTAAAAAGCATATGTGCACATTTTAAAAGCAAACGCTACATTTAGAATAAGTTATTGTTCTTTTTTCTTTTGATATTTCTAGTTTTCTGTATCGGTCTTGAGAAGGAGTTTTTAATAGAATTGAAACAGTTAAGAAGAATGTAGACTAGTTAGCCACTCTCTTTGCTGCTATCAGTTAATTTTGAGGTTATTCAGTAGTGACAGTGTTAACTCTACAGTTACATTGCCAGAGTCTAGCCTGTGTGTAATCAAGACATTTTTCATATCCATTTGATTCTCATAGGAAATATGTCATTAATTCTAGTGATGTTTGTAAACTTTTTTTAAGTGAAATGAAATTTAAAAATTGGATTTGGGTCTCCCCCCCCCCACCCCTTTAAGGTGTTGATCATATTGTTTGGTAGCTTTCTTAGGTAAAGGTATAAATGTTTGTTTCTTTTCTGCAAAATGGATGGTAATTCCTTCACCTCAGACTGTTGTAAAGATTAACTGAAGAGATACTGAACATATGAAGGTATTTAAATTTTGCCCTAAGCAAAATGAGTACTCAGTGAGTGACACCTTGTTGACCTTCGCAAAAGCAGTTTAGTCTCTGGTCCTCTTGAGTGCTAATGAGTAAAGTGAGTATGTCACACACATGAAGATAGGTGACCACATTATTCTAAATTGGGTCTCAAGATAAAAGGGACGCATGCAAAAAAACAATGACTTTTGTTCTTATTCTTCACTTTTCATTTTGTAGTCAGAAAATGTGGCAACTTTTGGAATGGTGCAACATTTGAACTCCGTAGAGTTTTGGTTTGCATTAGCAAACTGACTGTAATTTTGAAAATTCTGAATTGTTTGATTTTGTTTTCTTTTAGTAGCTCAATTGTAAAATCTTCTAAATTGGCATAGTTATTACCCTTGTAGAATACTTATTTCTAATATTTTTCCCCAGATAGTTTCATTGAGCAAAGTTAAAAAATCACCATATCCAAGGTAATATGAGTCATTTCTTTCTTTGAATCAGAGTTGAAGAAAATTGTATGTTTAAATGATTCTTATTTCTTCTCAAGTGGTAGATTGCTCTGGTCATCATAACTTATGTTTTTAATATCATCATAGCATACTCATCCATTAATTCTAAAGAACAAACTTATTGCAATATTTTATGCTTTGTGAGCTTACCAGTAATTGTAATCATCTGGAAATTAGAGAGTAGTGACTAAGACAATTCTCTTTTATTTCCCCCTTTTTTTTTTTAAATAAAAATTTGGAGCACAACTATTTCTGTGCTTCTAGCATGATTCCTTTCCTCTATTCACACCTTGAAATTTTTTTTGTTGTTTTTATCACAGCTTTAGGATATGATTTGCATACCATAAACTCACCCTTTAAATGTATACAGTTCAGTGGGGTTTTTTTAGCATATTTATAGAATTGTGAACCATCACCACTCTTTTTAGAACACTTTCATCACCCAAAAAATATTTCCTCTAAAAACTGCTTAAGCGAATAGCCTTTACTCCCTTTTCCCTCCTCTTCTCCGCAGCTGGCAGGCACTAAACTACTTTCTATCTCTGGATTTGCCTATTTGGAACATCCCATGTAAATGGAATGGTACAAAATGTGGTCTTTTGTGCTGGCTTTTTCCACTTAATATTTTCAAGTTTCATCCCCCCCTCGCATATGCCAGTATTTCATTTCTTTTTATTGTCAAATGATATTCTGCTGTATGGTTATACCACATTTTGTACATTATCAGTGATGGACATTTGTGTGTGTACATTTTTTACTATTATGAATAATGCTTCTATGAACATTCATGTACAAATGTTCGGTTGAATCTATTATTTTCATTTTTCTTGGGTATAATACCAAGGAGTGGGCTATCTGATTTAACTTTTTGAGAAATAACCAAACTGCTTTTACATTCCCTTTAACATATAAGAGTTCCAATTGTTCTTCATTATTGCCAGTACATATTATTGCCTTTAAAAAAAAAAAAAAAAAACTTAGCCATCCTACCGGATATGAAGTAGTAGCTCATGTTTTTTTTTTTTTTTTTTCATTTTTCCTAATGACTATGACATTGAGTATCTTTTCATGTGCTTATTGGGTGTTTTTATATCTTTTATATCTTTTATAAATTTCTGTTCACATCATTTACCCATTTTTTAAACATTTTCCATTGTTTTCTGTAAGAATTTATGTGTTCTGAATACAAATTCCTTATCAGATATGTGATTTGTAAATATTATCTCCAATTGTACAGATTGTCCTTTCACTTTTTTTCTTTATTTTTCTTTATTGTTTTTTGCAATGGGTTCTCATTCTATTGATCTGTGTAGTCTTGAATTCCTGGGCACAAGTGATCCTCCTACCTCAACTTCCCAAGTAGCTGGGACTACAGGGTCCACCACTATGCCTGACCTTCACTTACTTGATGGTATTCTGTGAAGCACAAAGTTTTTAATTTTGATGAAATGTAATTTATTTATTTATTTTTAAACACGTGTGACTTTGGTGTCATATCTGAGAAGCCATTATCTAGAGTCACAAAGTTTTAGTCTTGTGTTTTCTTCTAAGAGTTTTGTAGCTTTAATTTTGAGTTAATTTTTGTATATGGTATGAAGTTAGGATCCAAATTTATTTCACTAATAAAATACATATGGGAAAGTACATGTATATCTGTGGGAGTTGATGAATTGTACCATGAGTGTGGCTGACACCCACCTCCCCAGTCAGGACCTGCAGCATCCCCAGCACCTTGGAATCACACACATACCCTAACTGACCTGCTTGCTCCACCCCTAAGGTGACCTTGACCATGGCTTTTGTTGTTACTATGACCTCACACCACTAAAGAATAGTTTTGTCTTTCCTGGTTTTGAATACCTTGACCATGGCTTTTGTTGTTACTATGACCTCACACCACTAAAGAATAGTTTTGTCTTTCCTGGTTTTGAATGCCTTAAGGATGGGACCATACAAAATTTAAAAGAAAAATACCCCTCCCACATTCATTTCACAACATGAGTATATACATAATTTAATTGTATGAGTATCATTTGTTGAAAAGACTATTCTTTACCCATTGAATTGTTTGGACAGTCTGTCAAAAATCATTAACCATAAATATTAAGTATTTATTTCAGGACTCCTAATTTTCTTCCATTGATCCTATAGTCTATCTATGCCAGTACTATACTGCCTTGGTTACCGTAACTTTGTACTATTTTGGAAAAGGGAAGTACGAGTCTGTAACTTGGTTACTTTTTTTCAAGATTATTTCAGCATTCTGTCTTAATTCATTTCCCTATGAATTTTAGAGTGAGTTAATTTTGCTAAAAAGAGAGCTGGAATTTGAATAGGGATTGTATTGAATCAATTGTTTATCAATTATGGGGGTATTTCTGCCTCTATAGATGAACTCTTCTGAAATATGAACAGGGAATGTTTCCCCTTATTTGGATATTTTAAAATTTCTTTCAACAGTGTTTTGTTATTTTCAGTATACACCTTGAATCTCTTAACTTTCTAGAAGAGTCTATGCTTTCCACATATTAAAGTTATTTCATTGGGTTGTGTACATTATGTGGCACTGAAACTTTTATTATATTTGTCTATTTTATGTGGCCAATTTTAATCTAGGTTTAAAGTATTGTCAACAATGTTAAGGTAAAGAATAAATGACCAACATTAAAATCATTCTGTTGTTTCAGAGTAGCCAATTGAATTATCTCTATAGAAATATTTTATACACAACAAATTTTGCATGTGCTTTTGGGGACTCAGGACTTTAGTTTTAAGAAACCCCATGACTACCTATGTTTCTGACCCAGTCCTGACATTTCAAAAAAGTATTATTGATGGTGGCAGTGAGATGAATACATATTTTTCTTTCTCTTCATATGCCTAAATTAAAGATAACCTCCAGATATTCTCACTAAAGAGGTATGTTATACATTCCTGTTACCTTTGTTGTAGTTTCCATTATGCCCCACATTCCTTTATTAATGCAGGTCTATCATCAGTAGAAGTTCTCTTGGTTTGCAGAGTAGCTTTTCTTCTACCCTTGTTTTTCGCCCTTGCACAGTATATACATAATTTAATTACGTCCTCATTCTGAGAAGAGTAAGATGGGAGAGTAGACTTCATGAGGGAGGAAAGCACTTTTCTTTCACAGAAGAGCAAAGTTTCCTTTTTGGCCTAAGCAAGCCATTTCAGACAGGAAGGAAGGTGCAGATGTTTCAGTTAAAGCAGAAGTACGGATTCACTATGGAAAACTTCGTGGTAATGTAAGTCCTTAAATTTTTCTGGATGGATATTACAAGTAAAATCTATTTGTGGATCAATTTAATATTTTTATACATTTTTGCAGAAAATGTTGAATAGCATTTTAGTATTCAGAAAGGATTTTAATCATAATACATTAAGATATATGGTGATTAGTCTGAAATTTAGTGACAGGTGTTCACTATATTCAAAGACACTCTGAGGTGATTAGATACAGGACATTGAGAGAAGAATTGATGCAAAGTGAAGTTAGTGAATTTCTGACACTTTTCTATAAAAATTAGAAATAGAGTTTTATAAGAGTAGAGATCCCCTTTCTCTTTGGCTACCTCGCATTTACACACCTCACTAATTCTAATAACCCTGGGAATCCTGAGAGGTTTTACTCCTGTTTTGTCCTAGCTCTTGACCCTGCCAGCCTCTAAACAAACCTCAGAAGAGTGTGACCTAAATTCTCTTTTTGTTATTGTTGTATAACTCTCTGTGACTATTATCAGGCAATCTGGAATTTGAACATCTTCCATACAGAAGTACAAATTGGATCATATCTTTATGAAAATCTTAGAGTTGGAAAAATATGAACATTGTATCCAGAATTTGAGTTCCTTAAATACTGTTACTTCATGAAACACTCCTTGTTTCTTCTTAGAGAGGCGGGGCATCTTTCTCACTGAGTTATTAGGACAGATATTTTCAGAGTATGTCCTATCACTATTTTTTTTTCTTTTCTGAGGAGTTACAGCTTTTGATATGAATGAGCTCTTGGTGAAAGTAGCCATTGACTAGAATCATGTACCCATGTACCCTGGTGATACAGTCAGATGAACGACAGTTTGCCCGATCATTTTGTTCTGAGTTTTAAACATGAATTTACTAAAGCAATAATGACTACTTAAAACAAAATAATACGCATTATAATTAATTCACTTATTCTATTGGAGTTTTGGAATCTCTTCCCCCTTCCCACTATTAGTCATCTAGCAGAGCAGTAGCAGTGGGAATAGCTAACACATTTTGACTGTTTACTTTTACACACTAGGCACTGAAGTGCCAAGCGCTTTACAGGGATTATTTGTTTTAAGTAATTATATGTGTCAGCCACATCTTTCACTTGGGGAGACTGAAACTTAAAGACACTAATCAAGTTATCAGAGACTACATAATGGGTGAGAATTTCAGGGAATATGACCCCAGAGGTGGTGGACTTAACCCTCAGCTGTGGTGCCTCCTTTAGCAGTGCTCACCTTTGAGCTCCTAACTCTTTGTGAAAACTTCTAGTTGTCTTTAATTTTATTACTAGGTGGACTAAAATTGTAGTTCAAGTAACTGGATTTTCAAAACCTTGAATAATAAAAGGAAAAATCCTCTTAAGTTCTGTGAGGATCCTAAAGACTTTGAAAAATTGATGGCCAAAGCTTATCTTAAAATGGTTGATGGAAAAAAAAAAAAATGGTTGATGGAACTAGGGTGTTCATCCTAGGAAAAAGGAATCAAATTGAACATCTGATTGAAGGAAAAATTAGGTAAGCTTTATGTGAAGCTGAAGAGTTTAGATCAGAAGGTTAAATTTGTGGTGAATTATGTATCAGTTTACTTCTGAGGATCAGTTGTCAATATCTGCCAAACTGGGAAATGATAGAATTGCTTTTAGGGAGAATGAATTCCCTCAGAATAGTAGTAAAACATTAAAATGAGACAGCCTTGCCAGTGGTATTAGAAAAGTTCAAGCTGTATATTATGGGACCTAGTGAGTGACATAAAAGCACTCTTCCTAGTTTGATTAGATTTGTTTGACCTTTTCAAGGATTTTGAGCTTTTAAAGTGATACACAGCTAGGCACAGTGGTACATGCCTATTGTCCCAGCTACTCAGAAGATTGAAGCAGGAGAATTACAAGTTCAAGGACAGCCTGGGCAACTTAGTGAGAACCTGTCTCAAAATAAAAAATGGAAAGGGCTAAGGATATAGCTCAGTGGCAAAGCACCACTGAGTTTAATCCCTAGTACCAAAGTGAATGCATTAGTGAATAAAAGTAATGCTCAAAGGTCTCATTCCCTCAAGAATTTGAGAACCATTATTTAATAATAATGATAGTAATTTACTGAAAGAAAGTAGTATTAAATTTTCTCCATTAGAAAACAGAAAGATGTGAATTTTCTGTGCAAGAGTATGACATTGTGATGATAACCCAGTATATTTTGATTTATCTCTTTGTATCAACATTTATACATGGCAAATATATCCAGGTCTGAAAGTAGCTTTCAGACAATGACTAACATGACTACTTTGAAATTCATTTTAGATGTCTGAAGTAAATAATAACAGTTTGTTAGGGAGAAACTCTTTAATGGACTCTCTTTCATTCCCTGCCGTATCATCTAACCCAGCACAGAGTTGAGTGCTGATTTAGTATTGAGTCAGTCTATGGAATACCTAATACAGTATTGTTCTAACATGTTGGTTTTTCCCCCTTAAGAGGTGAAGGGAGTGACCACATGAAAATAATCACATTATAAAAAATTGTCTTGAAGGAGAAATCAGTATTCATAAAGATGAGAAAATTTAATGTTGTTTTAAAATTTTTATTTATAGAAATTAAAGGAGCGTATTTTAATCTAAGTTAATATGAGTCCAGTGTGTCTATTTTTTAAAAAATTAAATAAGCAGCTCCCTCACTGAGATCTATTGAAAGTCAGCCCTCGACACAAGGGTTTGTTAAAAACAAAACAAAACAAAACAAAAAAACTTAAATAAATGAAAAAAAGCTCACATCACCTAATCATTAGGGAAATGCAAATCAAAACCATAGAGATGTGACCTCACCCCAGTAAGAATGACTTACAATTGAAGTCAAATACTGGTGACTATGTGGAGAAAAGGGAACCTAGCACACTGTTGGCAGCAATGTAAATTAATTCATCCATTATGCAGAAGAGTATGGAGGGGCCTCAAAAACTTAAAAATAGAACTACCCTGTGATCCAGCAATCCCACTATTGGGTATATATCCAGAGGCAATAAAATCAGCATAAGAAAGATACATTTGCACACTTGTGTTTATTGTAGCACAGTTCACAATAGCCAGGAAATGGAATTATCCTAAGTATCCATCAACTGATGAGTGGATAAAAGAAAATGTGGTACATACACACAATGGAATACTATTCATTCATAAAAGAGAATGAAATTCTGTCATTTGCAACAACTTGAATGAACTGGAGATACTTAGTGAAATAAACTAGGCACAGAAAGACAAGTACTGCAGGAACTCATTCATAGGTGGGATCTAAATAAAAGTTGATCTCAGAAGTTGCAAGTAGCAAATGATGGTTACCAGAGGCTAAGGAGGGTAAGGTGAGGGAGGAACAGAAAGGTTGATAGGAGTAAGAAGTTCTGGGAGTAAAGTACCTGTTTAGCATGCACAAGGCCCTGGGTTCAATCCCCAGCACCTCAAAAAAAAAAAAAAAAAAAAAAAAAACTAGAAAAGATTTTTAATGTCTCGGCGTAAAAATATGGTGAATGAGAAGATGAATAAGTTTAACTTGTGTGCTTTATACAATACATACATAATGAAAACATCACATGGTACCCACTAATATGCATAATTTTTAAGTCTTTTATGTATCAGTTAAAGTTTTATGTGTCGGTTAAAAATAAATTTAATAAATAAAAGACGTTAAAAGGGGCCTAGGTGTGGTAAAGATGAAAAAGAAGGTAGAGAAGTGATAACATTTTCTTGACTTAGCCTCTGAGACTGCACAGAACAGTGCTTAACTTCTGGGACATTTCAAGCATTAATTCTTACATTTTTTACTTGCAGAATAAAATAAATATAGTATTATTTCAGGATTATGAAGATTGTCATTTTTTTACTCAAGCTGATTCTGCAAAATAGAATTTGTGAATTTATATTTCTGTTGAACATTCATTTTCATTGTGTAGTCTTTTAAGTTATATATTGATTTGAGCAAAATCTATTTAATTTCCCATTAATTGGTTAAGCCTCTGAAGTTTTGTGACTCTTTAGCTGTTAAGATAAATCCTTACTTACTTGGATTATCCCCCAACCCTCACTCTACTTTAGAAACAAAGGAGTGTTTATATGTTAGGAGAAAGTGTTTTCACTTTTTAATTTCCCACTTAACTTTAGACATGTAAATTGAGGGGAAATTCATAATACAGAAATATTTCTTAATAAATGATAAAGATTAAGTCTGTTGTTTTCTTTTTGCCCAAAGAAAAACTTTATATAATATGTTGATTAGGAAAAAAAAAAGGACAATAAAAATTAAAATATTTGGAAATCACTTTTGATCTTAATGGGAATACTGCTAGTATGTTACCCACAAGTCTAATAATGACTGTTGGTTAAGGATAATATGTCTTTTTAATGTATTAGTAATTCAAAGCAGAAAACATGATCTCTATAAATGTGAAAAAGGCATTTGATTTAATTTAACATCCATTTTTAGATGTATTAACTGAAATGTAATTTTAAAAAATATCTTAACTATTCATAGATACTTCATTAAATATGATCAGTTATATTAGTGGATTTTTCTAATATTGAACTGTTTTCCTAAAATGAGTGTGGTGGATAGAAACAGCTCACATAATGATCAGGAAGCAGAGAGAGAGATCTTCACTTGCCAGATACAAATATATACAAAACCACACCTCCAATGCACCTCTTCCTCCAACCCACCCCATCTGCCTTCACTTACCACTCAGTCCCATGAGGTTATTAATTCACTCATTAGGTTAAGGCTGTCATAACCCAATTGTTTCTTCTCCGAACCTTACTGCATTGTCTCACACGTGAGCTTTTGGGGGAGCACCTCACATCCAAACCCTAACACTAGTATTTATTTTTAAAATAGGTGTTTTTTGGTTTTTTTCCCCCCTTTTTGTGCTGTCAGATTTTAGTATCATGAGAACTGAGAACCTGTCTTTATACTGTTTGCTGGAACAATTGAGAAGTATGGTCCTCTAAGGTTTCTTCTCTCGAAATTGTTGGAGCCTGCTGCTTTTGGACAGTACTGTTCTTTTTGGCTTTCTTAAATTATTCTATATATAGTGGTTGATATATTAGTTTTCAAATTTATCAGCACAGTTTTGCAACATTATTTTTAAATTTCTGTATCTAGAATTCTTTTTATTCTTAATTTTTTGTTTTTTTGTATACTGAGGTTTTACCCATTTTAATATTTCACATCCAAAGATCTATTTCTTGAACTTTTGTTTTTCTAATTCAATTTCCACCTTTCTCATGAATTCTTCCTTTTCTAAAAGATTACTGATATCCAAACGTTTTTCTTGTTTGGATATGTTACTTTAAGTAAAGGAAGTGAAGTAAGACGTGAAATTTTCTTGCTTATGGAACTTAACAAAATTGCAATACTTAAATGTAATAGGTGGTTGCTTAAGTAGAAATTGATTCCTGATGTGGCCGTGACTGACCATTTGCAGGCCATAGCTTTTCCTTCCTTTACATCATTTTATTAAAAGTATGTTTGCAAAGAATTAGTAGTCTACATTCTTTTTTGTTAAAATAAAAATTTACCATTTAAAATTTTCTACCATCCTCAGCTGATGAGGAGCCAGCTTAATGTGTACTAACATCTCAAGGTGTTTGTGTACTTTTTATATATATATATTTTTTTTTTTAAGCTGTTGATGGACCTTTATTTTTATTTATTTATATGCAGTGCTGAGAATCAAACCCAGTGCCTCACACATGATAGGCGAGTGCTCTACCATTGAGTCACAACCCCAGCCAACTTGTGTACTTTTTATTGCAGAACTCTTAATAGTTAACAGAAAAGGAATGGTTGGTGAATTTTAATACCAAAAACATTTTAGAACATTTAAAAAATGAGAATGTAAAACTCAGCTGTATTTAGTCACCATTAATCAAGTAACATTTCTATTTATTGAAATGTTCCTTCTGTGTTGTTATCATATATTCTTTTCGTATGATTTTGTTTGTTTAAAACTAAATTTAAGCCCTTGTCTTTCTTTGTAGGTATAAGCGTGTCTTTTCAGTTGGAACCCATGCAATTACTACATATAATCCCAATACCTTAGAAGTAACTAATCAGGTAATTATGTTAGATGCCGATAGGTAATTACATGACCTCTCCTTGGTAATGATCCCTTACTTCTGGCCTGAAACCAGTATTTTAGGATAGGAATATCAAACCTGGAAGAGATTAATATGCTTATATATAATGCTGTGTGTTCAGGACCAAAAATAAATAAATAAGGAAGAGAGCAGATGAGCTTATTTTTAGGCTCTTGGGAAAATTTTTTGGTGTGTTAACTCTTGATTGTAGCCATCTCTTATGTAAAACGAGTGAAGTAGTTCTTTATAATTTTTAAATACTGTTATTACAATACAGGTAAAAATTATGTTACAAGTGTAAATGGTATAAAATACTTGTTATGGAATTAGGATTACTCGTTTATTAAAGGCAAGACCAACTAAACATGGACAGATAAGCATAAAGATATTTTAGCTTATTTTATATTTTAATTTTAAAGTAGGCATGATTTGTAGATTGCTTTTTTAAACAGACTTACAAGTAGTCATAAAATGTTATTCCCTAATTCTTTTCACTTTTATTTTAATTGCTTTAGATTAATGTTATTAATCATTAAAATTTTAACAGATAAGATTTTTGTGGTTGTGATGACTAAAAACCTTTAAAACAATTTGACTTCTTCTAGACCTCTACTGTATTATAAAATTGAGCTCATTTAATCAGTGAATATGAAGTCAAAGTAATAAGTATGCATTTTATTGTTATAACCCCAGTTGAAAGAATTCCTTTATTTTTGTTAGTGGCCTTATGGAGACATTTGCAGCATCAGCCCTGTTGGAAAAGGTCAAGGAACAGAGTTCAATCTCACATTTCGTAAAGGCAGTGGGAAAAAGTCAGAGACTTTAAAATTTTCTACAGAGCACAGAACAGAACTTCTTACAGAAGCATTGGTAAGAAAGTTCCCTGTTTATAAACTAAACTTCTCTTCTCTTTGAAGTGAAATAGGTACACTTAAGTGCAAACCTTAATGTTCTCAGCTTCTGTACCCACTGTGCTTATTTTTTCTTATTAATCTTTAAGTGTGAAACTTTTCCTTTTCCAGAAAGCCTGGAAAATCTTTTATATTTGATAGTTCATTAGCATAAAATTCATATACAAGAAAAAGCACTGTGTGTTAAATCTGTTTTGTTCTTCAATAAAATTCCATACTTTTTTATTGAATATCCTTAAAGTGTAATAACAGTTTTTAGTGTCAGGTTATTAATTTGTGCTTTTCCATGAGTCTTCCTGACCAGTTTGTTATCATTAATTGTGGTTGTTTTCTCTTTCAGAGATTTAGAACTGATTTTTCAGAGGGAAAAATCACAGGAAGGGTAAATATTCAACATTTATTAATAAGTATTTTTATTTGTTTAAATGTTGCCCTTTAATAGAGAAATTATTCCATAACTAGTGTGTTCCTTTTATGGCAAACTTAGGGGGAAAACTAGAAACAATTTTATTGTTGTCATATACCATGTGGATAGATAAATGTAGCTTAATAGGAAACTTAAGAAGAAGTAAACTTAAGACTTAATTCTAACAGGAAAAAATTATCAGGCCAAAATAAAATAAAAAAGCAGTAGCAGTGATTCTTACTCAGAATCCCAAGCACTAACACTAGTATTATGCATCATACTGGTTGATAATTCTGGTTGAAACATGCAATAGTTGTTTGGTGTAGAAGTTCCTTTATTCAAAAGTATTAAAGTTTTCAGGTTTGGGACACATTGAAATGTGTATATTACATGTTCCTACCCTGGACCTGGCTTATACTAAAGCTTGTCTTGGTGTACTGACAGCTTTGGGGGAAGTTAGGGCTGCTTTTTGGATCTTAACTTTCCCAGTCCCTCTCCAGTCATGTTACAGCAGCATTTAAACTAAACCAGAGATTTCTGGGGGAAAGGAATGGAAATTTATGCTTTTTTTTTTTTTTTTTTTTTAACTCTCTTGAAATTTTGAATTTCTTACCCATGAGTAGGTATTACTTTTATAATGGGGAAAAATAATGCCTAAACTTACAGCACTGTGTATAAAACCCTGGCCTCTGACTAAAGGCAGAACTGTGCTGGCAGCACCATCCCTCTCTTTAGCGCTCCTCTTGTCTCTGGATATTCTGCTGCTGTTTCAGCATCTTGGGGCCTCACTGATTTCAACTCTAGTCATTGGTTGGTTGCCCAGGAGCCATTTAAAATAGTAAATGGCAGCTGGCAAGCTGTCTGGTTTCATATTCTTGATGAGCCAAGGACAGATTTCTATAGATTATAACTTGATATGATTATTTTAATTATTCTGTTTTCTGTACATCTCATCTTTTTGGGAAACAGCTGTTTTCAAAAACATACTTAGGAATTTTGTTTCTAAGCTTTCTTTTTTATCAGTAAACTTCAGTTACTTAATACTTTTCAAAACTTTGAGATAGAAACAGTGTCTCTAGATGATTGACTGAAGGTAATTCACTCACTGTTATATCAGGAGTGAGGTATGCAAAGTGACACCTCCACCTCCACCCCAGTGCTGTCCTGATTGAACAGCTCTTACAGAAGTTGAATTTAGCCTCAGGCCTCCACTTGCCCTAGATATACTTGAAATCAGGGTCTTTCAAAGTCCTTTAGGCCTGGCCCCTGCAGTCCTTAGGGATAGTGAGAAGTTTCCATCAGCCTATCTCATTAACAACAGGTGATTATCTGCTGGGAGGAATGGAGAGTGTCCTGCTTAGTGGGTTTGGGGCATGTAAACAAGCCAAGTTTGAAAAGCCCACCATTTTTTCTGGCCTCCATTTCGCCCTCATTCCTGTGGAGAGGTATAGCATTGATCTCTTTTTAAGTTCAAAATCAAGGCTCTAAATATATTGGGCTAATGCAGTCTTTTTGTTTTTCTGCAGAAGATTTTTTTTATATACATGTAAAACCACTGTGTATGATGCCATAGATTTGTGATACTGATCCTATGAATGTCACTGCTGAAGTTAGTGTTGGGATGTTAGTGGGAGTGTTCATTATTTAATGCCTTACTCTTTTCTGAACACCTCCCTAGAGAATTTCTTTGTGATTTCAGTTTCAGCTATAGTTATATTCCTGAGCAACCCGTATATCTTTAACTTGAGAATTGTCTAATTGACCATGTATTTTCTTTCATACTGATGGGCAGATAACTGTTATTTAGACATGTTAGCTTTTTTGTCACTGTGATCAGAACCCCCAACAAAAACAACTTAAAGGAGAAAAAGTTTATTCGGATCTCATGGTTTTGGTACTTTCAGTCTATACATAGATGGACTACTCCATTGTTCTGACCCCAAGGTGAGGCAGCATATCATGGGAGAAGGGCACAACTGAGGAAAGATGCTAAACTCATGGCAGGGTCAGGAAGGCAAGGATGGAGGGAGTAGGTGTGTGGACAGGGAAGATGCACCCTTTCAGGCATAACCCCCAGTGACCTACCTCCTCTAGCCATGCCCCACCTGCCTGCAGTTACCACTAGTCAGTCCATTCAAACTAGGGTGAACTGATTAGGTTACATTTCTCATAACCCAGACACCTTACCTCTTAACATTTCTGCATTAACAGGAGTTTTTGGAGGACATCTCATATTCAAATCATAGCAGGAGGAGATATCATTTCACATGTGACACCTTGTTATTCTTTCTCTGCCTCACTAATCCTTTAAATTTATTTTCCTCATCTGTACTGCTTCTCTTAGCTTAGCAGCCTTGATTAAATCTTTTTTCTTTTTAAGAATAAAACTAGTTAGTAAATGGATATTGATCATTCTAATCATTTGTACACAGCTACTTTAACTTACAAAGGAATGTTATCTAAATAGAACTTTACTTGGTAATATGATCAAGACTCAAAACTTTTCAGTGCTTTGATTAGACAAGGTTTAGGTAAAATTTAGGCTTCATAATGTTTTTGTATATATTAAAAAAAGAACATATACTAATGTACAGGGTCAAACCAGATCATTTAAATTGAATATTATGACTTATCCTGAAATGTGATTTAGCTGTTTTCAGTATCTAATGTGGATTGAAAGAATGTATCATCAAAAAATGAGATTTTTTCCCCATTAAAACTTTTTTTAATTGTTCTATTTAGTTATACATGACAGCAGAATGCATTTTGATTCATTGTACACAAATGAAGTACAACTTTTCTCTGGTTGTACACAATGTAGAGTCACACCATTTGTGTAGTCACATGTACATAGGGTAATGATGTTTGTCTCATTCCACCATCTTTCCTCCCCCCCCTCCGCCCGATCCCCTCCCCCATTTCCCTCCACACAATCCTATGTTCCTCCATTCTTCCCTTACCCCTTCTTCCCCCACTTATGTATCAGCATCCACTTATCAGAGAAAACATTCTGCCTTTGTTTATTTGGAATTGGCTTATTTCACTTATCATGATATTCTGCCAACTCTATCCATTTATCTGCAAATGCCAGAATTTTATTCTTCTTTATGACTGAGTAATATTCCAATGTGTATATATACCACAGTTTTCTTTATCCATTCATCTATTGAAGGTCATCTAGGTTGGTTCCACAATCTAGCTATTATGAATTGAACTACTATAAGCATACTACAGTGATGCAGCCATTAAAACGCTTAATCTTTCAGAGTACATTTGTATTTAGAATGTCCTTTTTTAAAAATGTGAGATGAGGTCTCACATTTTGCTCAGGTTGGCCTGGAACTCTGGCCTCAAAGGATTCTCTTACCTTAGTTTTCTGAGTTGCTGGGACTATAGGCCTCCTCCCTCCCCCACCATTAATTTACATAAGAGTTGCTTAAAATTGTTTTCTAAAATTTTGTAACCCTAAATCTTTGCTTATAAAAAAAGAACATACTGTCTTCAGTTAGAGTGAACATTCTTAATTAAACATACATAGCCCCTCTAGTTAAATTCAATGTTTTCACAATTTGGATAGTCACTATAAAAAATGTTTTGATTTTTGGTTGTTTCAGCAGTGACATATATATTAAATATAACTGTTTTATGATAAGCTTCAATATGTACTTAAAAGTAATTCTTTTTCTCTATAGAGATATAACTGCTATAAGCATCACTGGAGTGATACAAGAAAACCTGTAATTTTGGAAGTAACTCCTGGAGGCTTTGACCAAATTAATCCTGCAACCAACAGAGTACTCTGTTCCTATGACTATAGAAATATTGAAGGCTTTGTAGATCTCTCTGATTATCAAGGAGGGTTTTGTATACTTTATGGAGGATTTAGTAGATTGGTGAGTAGTGTTTTTAAAATAGCATTTTAAAAGGGATATGCATTCTTGAAGGAAGGAAGTGTTTACATTTCATTTTGAAAATTCATGTGAACCTCAGGGGAAGATGTGTGGTATTCAGAGTACAGGCTTTGCTGTCCAAGATAATTGGACTTGAACCTGTTTGCTGCTCGCCAGTGGGAGGAGAGTAATATGTCATCCTATGTTTTTCATGAAGCTTGATTAAGATAATCTAACCTAAAATGCTTTACACAGTATATGGCTTGGTAGTGTTCCATAAATAGTAGTTATAGTTGTTATTTTCATTAGTATTTTTAATGTGTTACCTGAAAATTTCTAAGCTTAATAAAAAGGTAATATAAAGTCTTTTTACCTTTATGGAGAGGATTCTGTCCTTTGTCAAACTGTTTGTAATATGTAATGCAAGTGTGCATTCATTCAAATACCATATTTGTAATGTATTGCTTGTTTTTATCTTGGTTTCTGAATTAATTTTACGTAAGTTGTGGGATCCAGCAGAAACTACTTAAGATGCTGAGATTCTGTTTTTAAATCAATAATAGAAGCCAAGCTACAGACAATGATCATCTTTGAAGTATCCTGCATTCCTTAATAAAATTTAAACCCAAGATCTCAAATGTAAGCAATATAGTCTCTAAGAAAAGGAACCAAGTTGAACTTACTAAAAACATTCCTTCGTCTTCACAATTTTAATTACTGTAGCTCCCTTAGAAACCTGAGAACACTACCCCAAAATTTAGTGTTTTGTGGGTAAAATAATATCCTTCCCTGGGTAGCAGAGCCAAGGCAAGCTTAGAACTTTTAGATAAATAAAATGGTAGATAAGTGGCAAAAGGCAAAAACAAAACAAACAAGAAAAAAAAGAAAACAATGATGAGAGTGGGCAGCTAGGTAATCTGATTTATAAAATATAATTTGCTTTTCAGAGTTGTAGGCCTTTTTTGTCCTAGATTTCACTCTTTCCCCACTTGGTCGGTACCATCCTAATTGCCCTTATTCAGAAGCACACAGCTAGATATTTGCTCACCTCTGAGTCTAGATCCAAAAGAGGAAGCCTAAAGAACAAAGCTTGATTTTTCTCTCCCACCCTAAAGAAGTCTCAAATGTGTTGTCCTCAGGTGTCTCTTCTCTGGGCAGTGGAAATTTGCAACAGTTAGCTTTTGGTGGAAAATATGCTAGATTATAGGTATGGGGCCTTTTAGGCCCTAAAAATATAACTATCATAGTAATTCAACCAAGCTCTTTCATGGAACAGTAAGTTAAACGTGGTTGACTACCGTTTGATACTTTATCAACAACATTTTTTCTTGATTGGTGACAGCAAGAAGCTTTAATTTGAATTATCCATTTTCTAAGTATAATCTGTTCTCCAAATCTGTGGATTCTGCATCCCTGGATTCAACCAACTGTGGATTGAAAATATTTAGAAAGAAAATTGCACATGTACTTTTTTCCTTGTCATTTTTCCCTGAACAAAATAGTATTACAGCTATTTGCATAGCATTTACATTGTATTAGATATCTAGAGATGATGTGAAGTATGTAGAAGAACACATGCAGATTATATGCAGTTATTTCACCATTATTTGATTTAGGTATCCCTAAGGTTTCCTGGAACCACTCCTTCATATATAATGAGGGATGACTATATGTTCTCTGCCTTTTAAAAGACACTAGTGGAAATAAATCAGTTCACTGTAGTATATGATACCACAACAAATTAGTTCAACAAAACTTTACTTAATATCTTCTGCGTCAGTGACAAAATGAACTTAAGTAATAAAATCAGGCTCTTAAACATGATCCAATCCAGTGCTTCTCAGCAGAGAAGCTATTGGCATTCAGCCAGGACAGATCTATTTTTGTGGGGAATATTTCTCTGCCTTTTGCAGGGCCGTTAGCACTCTGGTCTCCAGGCACCAAATGCAAGTCGCTATCTCTACCTCAACCTTACCTTTGTAAATACAAACCTGAAAGTTGTTTGTAACATCAACAGGGCAATGACTGGTAAACATTTAAACATAGTTCAACATAATCTTACAAGGAAACCCACTTTGTAAAACATTAAATAAGAGTACTTCTATTGAAGCAGAATTCTACCCACATATTACCTGCCTACTCCAGTGAATTGACTGGGCTTCTTTATGGAGCCCTAGCTTGTTGTTTTGCACAATATGGTAAAAGCCAGACCTTAAGAAATTATGAGATAATTTCCATTCAGTGAGTTAGTTGCAGACTCTGTGCCTCAGATTTTTCACATTTTTGTGATTTTAATTTAGTAACTCTTTCAACTTCAAAACTGTTTATTTCCTTCTGAGAAGTTCTATTATGTTTTCTTCTCTAGAATTGCTGCTTTAATACTACTTTAATATCCTTCCTCTGAATTGATTAAATATGGTCATATTCTAGTTGTTTTAACTCTTGACTTTTAAAAATTGAAAATTTGTGCAGCATTTATTTGCATCAGAGCAAAGAGAAGAGATTATCAAAAGCGCAATAGACCATGCTGGCAACTACATAGGTATTTCATTGCGGATCAGGAAAGAACCTTTAGAATTTGAGCAATATTTGAATCTTCGCTTTGGAAAATACAGCACGGATGAATCCATCACGTCTTTAGCAGAGTTTGTGGTCCAAAAAATATCACCTAGACATTCGGTAAGACCTATTTGTTGAAAATAAAAATGCATTCATCTGATTGTGACACTTTTCTTCAATAATTTTTAATCTCAATTTTATTGTTTGAAGGAACCTGTAAAAAGACTTTTAGCACTCACAGAAACATCTTTAGTAGAACGTGATCCAGCAACCTATAATATTGCAACATTGAAACCTTTGGGAGAAGTAAGTTTAAGCATTATTAGCTTAAATGAAATTTCTTCCTATGGATAAATTTGAATGATTTTCTGTGTTAATATTTACTCATTCACAAAGAATGGGAAACAATCTATTTAATTCTTAACCTATTTTGATTTATTGGTCTAATAAAGGTTATTGATCTCATGGATTTATTGATCAATGATTCTAAAAGTTACTTTCCAACTTTATAAGAAGTGGAACTTTTTATTCAATAATTGTATGAAATTTTTAATAAAACTCTTAACCATACTCAGACTCTGATATTGTAAACTAATGATGTATAATTTTTATAATGAAAACCATAAAGCTAATCATTTTGTTGTTGTTGAACTTTCTTTTTTCTTTAGGTATTTGCTTTGGTTTGTGACTCAGAAAATCCACAACTTTTTACCATTGAATTTATAAAAGGGCAAGTTCGGAAATACTCTTCAACAGAAAGGTATTTATTTATTTTTTTATCTCATCATGCTTTTGAGTTCCTAGCATGTGCAAAGCAAAGTGCTTGATCAAAGAGCAATATTTTACCATCTAGAACTTTAAAATTATTTAACTTTGGAAGACGTTATTACCTATTTAAAATGACCTTCATTCAAATTTCAAGTTCCTAAAGACCATATAAGTGGTGGTTTGATTTTAAGTGAAATGATGAAAACACAGTGTATTTCTGCAACTTTTTTTTTCCCTCCATACTGAGGATCAAACCCATGGTAGGCAAGCACTCTTACCCTGCAATATATCCCCAGCCCACTGGTGTTTTTAAAGTATTTCAAAATAGCACCTCTTACTTTCATTGTTAAATTGGATAAAAGTAGCAAGTTACCTTAATGTATTAAAATACACTTGAAGTTATTTATGTGTTAATATTTTAAGTTCATTAGCAATTTTCCAAAGGAATATACTTCTTATTTTTATGTTACTGTGACTTATTTTTCCTGTGAAAACCTGAGCTGCTGCAGCTCATAACATACATAATTGCTAATGTGCATGTCTAATGTCTGCTATGAATATCTGCATTTCCCTTGTACTAAAACTGTTGTCATGAGATTGGCAATTCTTATATCTCAGGTAGTTCTTTCACACTGTTGCAGTGAGTTGGTTTGAGACTGAGTCCGGTTTTTAAAGTTAATACAGTTCTGTACATTTTTGCCACTATGTACAATACAACCTTCCTGATGTTTTTTGTTTGTTTTTTTCTTCACTTCCTATAATGTGACCTCAGTTTATCTTAGAAAGCTCTCAGAAGTCAACAAGACTGGATATTTAAGCAAAAGGTTACAATTTTTCCTGTTCCAAATTCAAGGAAAAAGCAAGAGTACAGGTATTTTAATCAGAGGAGAGATCTCAACACTCAGTTTGTCAAATACTTTATGTACATTGTACTTTTTTTTTTCCTGACTATAGCCTAGGATAAAGGTGTCATTATTCCTAATAATGCTTATATATGAAAGTAAAGCAGCTTCTTTGTAACTAGGGTTAGGATCACTTTTCTTAGACATAATACCAAAAACAATTTAGAAAAGGAAAAAGTAGATTAATTAGACATCATCAGAATTTAAACTTCGAAAATAGTAAGACAAGCTACAGATAGGGAGAAAGTATTTGCAGAACACATTAGCCAATAAAGAAAATGTGTCTACCATATATAAAGAACTCTTGCAACTCAATACTAAAAAGATCAAACAACCTATGGGCAAAAACTACTTTAGATGCACTACAATGGCTAACATCAAAAGACTGTCAGTGCTAATTGTTTTGACAAGGATGTGTAAAAGCTGGAACTCTTATATGCTGCTGGTGAAAAGATAAAGTGATAAAATCACTTTGAAAAAATTTGGCAATTTCTGAAGAGGTTGAACATATACTTGTCACAGGACCCAGCAAGTCCACCATGAGGTGTTTATGCAAGAAAAATAAAAATATGTCCACAGTAACTTGGATGTGAATGTTCACAATAATATTTCATAATAGCCAAAACCCAGAAAAAAATCCATATATACATGAGTTTGTAAGTAGATAGATCAAATGTTGTATATCCATACAATGAGTTACTTCTTAGAAATAAAAAGGATTGAACTATTAGTAGTAACTTGGATAAACCTCAGAAACAAGATAAATAAAACAAGACATACACAGAAGGCTATACAGTGTATGATTCTGTTTTCTTGAAATTTCTTTATAAAGCAAACTATAAACAGCAGATTGGTGGTTGACGAGGGCTGAGTTTTTTTGTAAGTGGGCACAAAAAAACAGTTTTTATAGTGATGGAATTATATCAAAACTGGATTGTGATGATTATACATCTTTAAATATATTAAAATTGTACCCATTTAAATGGGGTGAATTTTGTGATTTGCAATGTAGACCCAAGTAAAGATGTTAAGGTAATCTTAAAACAGAAACATTAAAGCTACAGTGCTTAAGTAACATATACAAGGTCACATAGCAGCAAGGTGAAAAACAGTGTTAGGACTCTAGGCTCTTGTAAAGCTCTGTTCTTTGTGCTTCTCAAAGCATGATACCATACTAAAGTGCCTATACTACATTCTGAATCAAAATGTCCCTTAATTATCAATTCTAAATCCTTTTTACTTTTAACCTTGCCTAGAGATTCCTTGTTAGCAAGTTTGCTGGATGGAGTAAGAGCCTCTGGTAACAGAGATGTTTGTGTGAAAATGACATCAACCCATAAAGGTCAGCGATGGGGATTACTCAGTATGCCTGTTGATGAAGAAGTAGAGAGCCTACATCTCAGATTCTTAGCTACACCTCCAAGTAAGTGTTGATTTTAATGTAGTTGTATTTCCATCTACTTGATGATAATATAAAAGTTAGGAATACAATTCTCTAAATCTTCTTGAACCTTCTCTTCTCTTTACAGATGGCAACTTTGCAGATGCTGTATTCAGGTTCAATGCTAATATTTCATATAGTGGAGTTCTACATGCCGTAACGCAGGATGTAAGATAAATTGTATTATAATTTGTTCATTGTCATTAATTGGTGTGGAAACTGATGAAATACTCTTTCTTCACCCAGGGTCTCTTCTCAGAAAATAAAGAAAAACTAATCAATAATGCCATAACAGCATTGTTGTCCCAAGAGGGAGATGTTGTTGCTTCAAATGCAGAACTTGAGAGTCAGTTCCAGGCTGTGAGGAGACTTGTAGCTTCCAAAGCTGGTTTTCTGGCCTTCACTCAGCTTCCAAAGTAAGTTGTCTTTTGAACTTAGCTTCTCTTACAGATTTTGAACAACTCAAAATTGAAAATACTGAATTTATTTCTTTATGGCTGACTAAACCTTATACCGTTTATCTGGTTGTTTGGAAGTTTGTATCCATGAGAAATTGAAAAGGAAGGTGAGTGGGGCTTATGAGGGATATTGGTCCCATAATTATGAGTAATATCACTGACACTTGTTTTATTGAATTTGAATGAAAAATTACTTATCTTATACTTTTAGTTAACCTTTAAAAAATTCACTTCTCGAAGGAAAAAATGATTAAGAAAACATATTTGAGAGATGGGATTCAAATATGCATTTGTTGCTATCCTATAATGGAAACTTAAGGTGACCTACTATATTTTAATAATGAAATACTAACAGATGTTTTGATGGTGCTATTATATACTTTGTTCCACAAGGTTTCGGGAGCGCCTAGGAGTGAAGGTAGTAAAAGCACTCAAGAGGAGCAACAATGGAGTGATCCATGCAGCTGTTGATATGCTTTGTGCCCTCATGTGTGTAAGTAGTACTTTCCTTAAGGAAAACGATTTTTCTTAAGTTGACTGAAGATTTTAGTTTCTGTGAACCCAGATTTTCATTTTGCCATGCTTCTACATTTCCTAAGTTGCTCTTAAAGCCATTTGTTTGTTCAAATATCATTTATTTAATACATCCTTTGTACCAGGCGGTGCTCTGTGGTGCTAGAAATGCAAAGATGTTAAGACACAGTTCCTTCCTTCCTTCACATTGCTAACAGTTCAGTAAAGTAGTCACATGCATACAACATGGGGCCATGGGATCACTGAATTGCAGCACTTATTTTTTGTTTGGTGGTAAGGGGAAGGTGAAAAATTCTGTCTTTCTAGGGATATTCAATTTGATCTGAATGTTAAAGGATGGGTCAGGATCTATCAGTTCTAGGAAGACTTTCCTGGGATAGAGAATAGCACATAGAAAGGTATGTTTGGAAAGAAGCAAATAAGGTTGGGTCATAAGATCTGTCTGGGGGGTAATTAGGAGTATCTGCTAGAGAAAGATGCAGAGACAAGTCATTTGGAAGCCTTTTGTATCAGACAAAGGAGCTAGGTTTGTATCTTGAGTAAGAAACAACTGAAAAATTTTTCAACAAATGAGTAAACGTGATTGGTTTTGATTTTCGTGAAGTCCACTGTGGTGGTATGTGTAGGATAGATTAAAGATAAAGTTGGAGGCATGTAGATGAAATAGTACTAAGAACTGAGATTGCTGAAGTTGGGTAGTAACAGGCTAAAGAAGCACATTTGAAAGCTGTTTGAGCAATCAAGAGCTAACTCAGTGCCAGTTTGTGGAGGGAGACAGTTGTTCAGTATAACTTTAAAATTTCTGATTTATCTGTTTTGTGTATTCTGTCTAGGACTTTTCCTTATAAAGTGTTTTAGTCAAGCTTGGTGGTATAGAACAAACATAAGTAATTCCTTGTGTAAACCTTGCATTTATTACCAAAAGTGAATTAAAGAGAAACCTTAATGATGAGTTCCTTTTCTGCCATACACTTTAATGGGTATGGTTTTTAATTGTTTCAGTTTATAATGAATACTCTTTGTAAATGATTTTTTTGTGATGCCAGCACATGAGACTGTTTATGAATTTCACTGTTTTTAATCAATAGCCCATGCATGATGACTATGACCTAAGACAAGAACAGCTTAACAAAGCTTCTCTTCTCTCTTCAAAGAAGTTTCTGGAAAATTTACTGGAGAAATTTAATTCCCATGTGGTAAGTTGTCATTAAACTTGTCTTTATGGGAAATCCTGTACCTTTATTGAAAGGTTTCTACACATACAATGTGGACTTTTGTACTGCAGCCCCCATATTTGGTCCTTATTGGTCAGTTTAGCTTGGTTACTAGTAATAAAATGTTTTGAGTACTATATCCATTTATCTGTGAAGAATACATTGCAAAGCTTTTAGATTTTTCCAGTGATATTCTAGAGTATTGTTTCTTTCTTGAGAATTTTAATTGTGAAATAAACTGTTTTAAAAATAAGTCAGATCTTCCCGTTAACCAACATCTAGTTCCTTAGTCATTCGTAACAGTTTGGAGATGTACATTCCATAAAACTGGAAGAAACATGAACAAATTGCCACAGTCTTACAAGTCTTGTCAAAGATCATTTTTTATTGATACACACATTAACCTTAGTATATACGTTTGAGAATTCTCAGTTATTTTCTTGAAATTTGACTGAATTTTAATTATCTTCCTCTTGAGGGTAATGGATTTGGACAGTGGATTAGCTACATTGGCAAAGGAAGTTCTACTTAAGTCATCAGAATTTGAACCTGTTGCTGGTTGCGGTGGTGCACACCTATAATCCCAGTGACTCGGGAGGCTGAGGCAGGAGGATCACAAGTTGGAGGCCAGTCTCAGCAACTTAGTGAGATCCTGTCTCAAATAAAAAGGGCTGGGAATATGACTCAGTGGTAAAGTGCATCTGGGTTCAATCCCTACTACCAAAAAAATTTTTTTGAGCCTCATGTTGAGAAATTAAAGTCAATAATTATGCCTGGCTTACAGAATAAGAGAAAGGAACATATTTTTGCTCTTTAAGCTCCTTCTGTTTAAGTTTTTAAGGCAGTGTGTTGCTTTCTTTCAGGATCATGGGACTGGTGCCCTAGTTATTAGTTCACTTTTGGACTTCCTTACCTTTGCCCTCTGTGCTCCATATAGTGAGACAACTGAAGGGCAGCAGTTTGATATGCTTTTAGAGATGGTAGCCTCCAATGGAAGAACCCTCTTTAAACTCTTTCAGGTGAGATCTTGTATTTTTCCTGCCAGATAACAACTAATTTAAGAATGCTACTTTTTGAATCAGATTGTTTTAAAAATAGTTTGTACATTCTTCTGTTGCAATGACAAATGCAGCTGAACCCTATTGTTACCATGTTAGGACATTTTAGCCCACAGTTTTCTTGGTGGTTCACGTAGAGAACCTTGTTGATGGCAGTTGACCACTGTTTTCCTTCGTAAAAGGAACGAAAAATTCGTATTCCTCTATGGCATGCCCAAAGTTGCCCTGTTTTTTAACAAATTCCCAAATAATACAAGGAGCTTTAGGAGAGCTTTTCATAAACATTGGGAAAAAGTGTCAGTTACTTTCTGTTATAAACTCTTTGCATATCAGTATCTGTGAAGCCATATTGTTAGAATACCTAAAATACTTTATCAGACTCTGATCTGACTTTGAGATGTATTCTTTCCTAATGTTATAGCTCATAACCTTATATAAAACTATACATCCTTTTTAACAGCAAGAGCTAATGTGTTGGAATAAAATTATTTTTTATTCACTGATAACTTTAATTTTTCCTTTTTAAAGCATCCTTCCATGGCAATTATAAAGGGAGCTGGATTGGTTATGAAGGCAATAATAGAGGTGAGAACAATTTTGAAATTTTAAACTTACTTGAATGTTGACTGTCTTAATTGAAAATAACAAAATTGCATTTTGTGGGAAATATGCAATACTTTGGGTAGGAAAAGTAATTTTAACTCTTTATTCAGAAATTAGTTTTAAACTAGTTGCAGAAATGAATCTCAATAATAAAATGAGAATTTTTAATACTTTAGTAAGTGGGGTTATAGAGCAAGTAAATTTGTTCTTGCATCTTTTTTATTTAAAAGAATTCAAAGTTAGCTTTCTTGTTCTCTCACTGGGGGATGATGGTGAAGGTATTGAAATCTCAAGGTACTGAAATTACACAGAAATCTCTTATTTGAGTCGAGAGCAAGGTAATGTCAAATAAGAATTGCAAAAGAAAACTCCTTATGGTAAAATACATTTGTAATGAAATTCTAGATACCAGGATGTGCTATTGAGGTTGTGAGATATTGCTTTTTCAAAATGGTTGCTTTATCCTTTTATTTTTTTTAAAACAGTATGATCATGGTTATAAGCATCAAGCACATAGTATGATGTTTACAGTGACAGTAATCTAAATGACTTGAATTTTTGTGCTCTTTTGTTGTCCTGGTAGCCATTTAGATAAAACATAAGAGTGTTCTGTGATATATCAGTATAGCTCACAACCAAATAAGTACAGAAGTTAGTATGTCCTTAGGAATCCGTTAACAGTTTTCAAAAAGGCATCAAATTGGTTGGAACATCAAAGTTTATTTGCATTTTCAGTGTGTATATACTCCTAAGGGCTAATTTCCCCCCTCTAGTTAATGGGTTCTATGCTCAATTTTAGCTTCCAAAAGTAGGTAGCCCATCCTTCAGTTTTACAGAGCTTGTGGTAGCCCAGGAAAGTTAGGACCATGCAGTCAAAAAAAATTATACTCCTGATCTTCACCAACTAGTACGTTGCCATTCATATAATACATGCCATCCAACCATTCATTATATACAAAAATATTTATTTAACACCAAGTGTAACCAAAATGCTGACTTGTCTTCACGCACAAACCACACATATTAGATCCACAGCTGGTGATTAAAGCTGATTTCTGTAAAAAAGACTGTTTATACTTAAATCCTGGCAAATTTTGTTTTTGAATTATAAAAGCAATCTATGGTCTTCAAAGAAAAATTGGGATGTACAGAAAAATACAAGGAATAGATAAAAATAAATCATCTGTATCTTTACCACCCAGTATAATTTATATGAGTATGTTGGTGAATTTCATCTCAGACTGTATACTGTTCAAGATGACATATGGACATAAACATACTGTGTACACAGTTGCATACCTGCTACATATTCATTTGGTATAATAGTACTCAGTACTTGTACTTCTTTACTAACATGAACCCTTTTACTTTTTGACAGGTTATCTTAAATATTATACTACTTATCTAATTCATAGTTCTTTGATTAGTAGTTCTGTTTATCTGTTTGCCAAGTAAAATCAGAATAAAAAAGAACTACCCCAACATCACATCATCCTTTAAAACACAAAGAATTTTATTGACCATGAAAATGAATATGTCAAAATAACAAAAGCAAGGCAGGTTTGCATATGGCTTTGGTAGGAATTGCTGATTTCCCCATTGTTGACTGACAGATATTCAGGAAATTAACCTAATTTATATTAATTTTAGCAAAGTATTATTTGTAAGGTAATTTATCTGGAAACATTTATACTTTATTCCAAAGCCATATTATATCTTAAAATGTCACCCCTCTGTTTTACTTTTGGATAATTGGAAGTCACATATATTTGAATGATTATTTTGTTTATAGTTGTAAAGTTAGTTTTTTTAAAGTTGGGCTAGCTCGTTCTAGATTTCTACTTTAGGGATCATCTTACCCTTTTTCCAAAGGAAGGTGACAAAGAAATTGCTACAAAAATGCAGGAACTTGCCCTAAGTGAAGGTGCCTTACCTCGACACTTGCATACTGCGATGTTTACAATAAGTTCAGATCAAAGGATGCTTACAAATAGGTAAGCTATTTGATTTAATTTGCTAAAAATTGCTGTTTAGAGAATGGATTTAGATATTACACAAAACAGACTGATTAGGTATTTGCTTACACGAATATTCCATTTTCTTTTGATTCCTCTAGTTCTTTTCCTTTCCTTGTAGAAGAATTGTACCCAAATGGTCATTGTCCCTGCTATGGATAACTTTTGGTGGGGAGACTGGTTCCTTTTTTTCTTCTTTTTGTTTTAAACCTACAATTTTACCAAGCTCTTACCTCACAGTCATGGGACTGGAACATGGAAAAGAATGCCCAGAAGCTTATGGAACTGTAATCACTTGTCCAGGCCTCTTCCCCTTCTATTTCCTCTGTGTCTATCTTGTATGCACATGACCCCCAGACAAGAACCTCGCATAGTTAAATTTTCAAATACCTTTGTTTATTTAGGTGCTTTACTTTAAATAAAAGAAAAAGACACCTTAAATATATTTCTAGCCTGAACTAGGCATTTCCTAAATCTCTTGTGGGTGAACAGTTTCTCCTTTGGAAAATCATCTTTCTTTCAGTAAATCATTCAAATAAAAGAAAACCCATAAATCTCTTCATTTATTCCAGGCAACATGAATTCCAGTTCTTTTCATTTTTCTTTGTGGTTCCTGATATATGTCACCCTTTCAGCTATCCTAGACATACCAGATTACAGCATTAATAAAACACTAAGTATCATAAATATATTTAATCATATTTCAGTTTAAGCAGTAGCATAAATTACTGACTTATGTTTTTTTATTTCAATACTACAAATTTTCATTTTTTGTCACCTATGTCCAGTTATTGTGCGCTGTGGTGTGCTGCCTTGCCAGTAGTGTTTTTTTTTTTTTTTTTTTTTTTAATTATAGAAAGCTATCTGCAAAACCTACTTGTAAATGTCAGCTACTAAAGTAGTCTTCTATATTGACTGAGAAAATGGAGATAGGAAGATTATTTCCTAAGTACTTATTAGCAATGTTAGATCCCATCGTTCATTAAAATGTTGTGTTATTCCAATAAACCCTCTATTAGGTGTTTGCTTGTTGTGTTCCTTTATCATAATCAGTTAAATTCCCTACTGCGATCAATTAGTGCATTTATTGGGGAAGCACTTGAATTTGGAGGAAGTTCCAAAACATTACTAATATTTGAATTAAAGTATTAAAAAGCTTTCCATTTGTAATAGACGTACCACTTATGTTATCCCTTTTATCCCTAATTAGAACCTTTTTAGGAGTCACTGATATGAGACCTACTAAATAACAATGAAGGAAATTATAAATGTAAAGACTCCAATACGTTAACTTCCAGATAGGCTTAGGAACGAGTAGTATTAGTAGTAGTCACTTTCTGATGAAAAAGTTTTGCTGTTCATCTTTGTTCTTCTGGGAATGTAATGTGTAAATACATACGTCTATAGATGAGTTTTTGGTTACTTCCCTAATAGGCTTCCTGATCACTCTTACAGCAAAGCCAAAGTCTATGAAAGTCTAGAAAGGATCAGTGATGAATGAAATAGGGTTCCTGCTTGTGAGAAGTTTCCAATTTAGCAGACAGTACTTTTCATGGGGGTTAAAATTAATAAATAATCAAACCACAAATTCAGCATGGTTCTTAGATTTTTGCTTTGAACCAAAATTTTAGCTTTTAATAGAATTAGAATAATTTTCAGTAAGTACTTTAGGTCTTTACCCATACTCCAAAACTGAAAATATTTTTTTACTTCTGACCTTTCCAAAAAGATTTTCTTAAAAAATAGTTGTTGACTTTTGCTTATGTTCACAAATTCAAAGAATGCCAGAGTGCTATTTCATTGTATCAGGTCTCATTATATAAACTAATTATGTCATCATAGCTAATTTTTTTTCATTCTCACTTTCTTTAAATGGATAAAACCCTGCTCCTTCATGTTTCAGATTCATTGAAAATTAGTGTAGCTATCTGGAAAGTACTTTAATTTGGAGAAAATTCCAAACTTAATACTTGAATTACTACCTCAAACACCTCTTCACATTAAAATATTGATTTTTAATAATTTTTAGCATCAGAATGATTTTTTACTCTAGCCATATTTCTTATAATTATATGATATTTTGTTTTTAAAAATTCCTTTCCGTTCTAGCTGAGATAAAG
This sequence comes from Sciurus vulgaris, assembly GCF_902686455.1. Classification (NCBI taxonomy): domain Eukaryota; kingdom Metazoa; phylum Chordata; class Mammalia; order Rodentia; family Sciuridae; genus Sciurus; species Sciurus vulgaris. The sequence goes on from NC_136470.1 coordinate 120,038,582, forward strand.
CAGCAAACCTTTCTCAACGTCTGCTTTTTTCAGACAGCTAAGTAGACATTTAGTGGGGCTCTGGACTGCTGATAATGCAACTGCAACAAACTTGTTGAAACGCATTTTGGTAAGTCTGTGTTGAGAAACTGGAAAGATTTTTGTGTTCCTGTCCACAAAAATTTAATTACATATACCATTAAAGGGGAATTTTTTTTTTTTTTTTTTTTTTTTTTGTAATTGAAAAGGTGTTTATTGGAGGACTTACCATATAGTAAGTGTTACCATAAGTGAATCAAAGTGTTAATTTATTTGGGCTTTTAAATCTGAATTTCCTTTTGTGCTGTTGTTTTAAAAAATGATTTTGTGTTTTTTGGTTTTTTTTTTTTTTTTTTTAGCCACCAGGCTTGCTGGCATACTTGGACAGCTCAGATCCAGTTCCTGAGAAGGATGCTGATCGGATGCATGTTAGAGATAATGTGAAAATAGCAATGGTAAATATGCTTGTCCTGAGTGTCTTTTCAGGATTAAGAGTATTATTATATACTCTTCTGAGAATGACTAAAAATATAGAAATAAATCAAAAACTCTGGGTTAGTCAGTTTTGCATTGCTTTGAAAATACCTGACAAGAACAACTTGAAGGAAAGTTTATTTGGGGCTCACAGTTTCTCAGTTCATAAACAGCTGACTTGGTTGCTCTGGGCCCAGGGTGAGGCAGAGAATATCCTGAGGGAAGAGTGTGGTGTGGAGAGAGGCTGCTTCATTCATAGCAGCCAGGAAACTGAGAAAGGGAAGGGGCCACAGGGAAGATGCACCCTTTCAGGGCACACCTACTGTGACCCACCTCCACTAGTCAGGACCTACCTGCCTACAATTACCAACCAGTCAATCCATTCAAACCAAAATGAACTGATAAGGTTATAGCTCTCACAGTCATTTTACCTCTGAACATTCCTGCATTAATACGGGAGCTTTTGGGGTACACTTCATATTCAGACCGCCACAAACTCATTTTGTCAAATAGTAATGTTCTTTTTTTAAATTTATTTTTATTGTAAACAAATGGGATACATCGTGTTAGTAATGTTCTTTTTATTATACTAATTACTTTTTAGAAGTAAAGTTTGCGTCCCATAAAATTCACCTATTTTAAAGTATACATTGCATTAATTTTTAGTATATGCAACTTGTACAACTATCATGATCTTTTTTTTTTTTTTTTTTTGTGGTGCTGGGGATCGAACCCAGGGCCTGTGCTTATAAGGCAAGCACTTTACCAACTGAGCTATCTCCCCAGCCCCTATCATAATCTTCATGAATATAATTAATTTTATTGAATATTTCTCTAATAACTTATTTGCAAATTCAGGAATGGATTTTTTTTTTTCAAATGTATCGTGATATTTTATACATATGAAATTACAAATGTTATTAGTAAAAGAAGTTACTTGGCACTTTTTTCTTAGAAGATCTATGTTATTAGGTTGGCCTATCCCCAAGAAAATTAAACATCTTTCATGATACACTGTTATAGTAATAGTATATGTATTGTTTTCCTATTCTTTTTCCTTTCTCTCTGTCATCTTCCACTTGCATCTTATTACCACCAATAAAGGAATCATCCTGAAACCCTAACGATTCTTGGACAAAAAGAACAATTTAGCCAGGCACGGTGGCACACACCTGTAATCCCAGCAGCTTGGGGAGTTGAAGCAAGAGGATAGTTCAAAGCCAGCCTCAGCAACTTAGTGAGGCACTAAGCAACTAAGTGAGACCCTGTCTCTAAATAAAATACAAAAAAAGGCTGGCAGTATGGCTTAGTGATTGGATGCCCAGAGTTCAATCCTGGCTGGTTCCCTCCCCCCATAAAAAAAAAAGAATTTAAAAAATAATAATTTACTGTAGAAACTTTTCACTGTTTTTCCATTTAACCCTAACATCCAATATTTATTTTATCATTTTAAATAGATAATGTGACTGTGCCATACATAGAATTTTAAAGTAAACTTGTAAATAGATATGTAATGGACATCAACATTATTTTACAGGATCAGTATGGAAAATTTAATAAAGTTCCAGAATGGCAAAGACTAGCTGGAAAAGCTGCTAAAGAAGTTGAAAAGTTTGCCAAAGAAAAAGTGGATCTTGTGTTGATGCACTGGAGGGATAGAATGGGCATTGCTCAAAAAGAGGTACAAATAAAATATGCTTCCAAATTTCTAGCATTTCTATATGTCCTAGGCCTCACTCAAGTTGCTATTCACAGAGAAGCATTCAGATGTGTCCAACTGAATACCTGAAGCTTAAAAATGAATGACATCTAAATCTGATTCATATTTTTTTCTTCCTTGATTAATAGTTTCATGAATTAATGATTAGGATTTTAGGTAGGTATTTAACATGGAATTACCATCTTAAATTTTTTTCCATAAATTCCAGTTTTCATACTTTTTTATTCCTATTTACTCCCTCCCTTTGGATTTTGTTTTGTACCTACAAAAATAAGATGCCCTTTGGTTTAGCCTTTTTAGTCAAAACTAGTCAGACAAATGATTCAGAGACAAGGTTTTACATTTTTTGATTTACTTTATTATATATTCTTAAATCTTACAATATTAGTTGTCAAGTCAAGGTCAGACCTTGTTTTAGTTTCATTCTTCATCATGTAGTATGTCCTGTAGAACTTCATTCAGCAGTGCACATTCTTTCATCTGGGAGGTGTTTCCCCTTAACGCAGTCTTCATTTATAGTGACTGGTTACTTACTCAAGACGAATAATTTTTGTGTCTTTCTAAAACAAATGTGTTTCTTAGGAATTACCAAATGTCTGAATATAACAAAACAAATATTTATTTGAAATTTGGATGTCTTCGGTTATTTAGAAATTGAGCATAATAGGTTAATGCTAACTCAAATAAGTGATATGCAATATAAAGAATCATTAGAGAGGCTTTCAAGTGACTAGCAGAGGCAAGAGAATACTGACCTTTGAATTGGTTAATTGACATCTAAGCCTGTCACTTATTAATCCAAGTTAAAAGTTTTCAGAACCCTACTTTTCTGTTTTCTAAAATCAGAAATAACAATACCACCCTTATAGGGCCACTTTGAGCAAGATAATATAAAAACACTATATACAGCTGGGCACAGTGGTGCATGCCTATAATCTCAGTGGCTCAGCACACTCAAGCAGGAGGATTTCGAGTTCAAAGCCAGCCTCAGCAACTTATTGAGGCCATAAGCAACTCAGTGAGACCCTGTCTCTAAATAAAATACAAAAAAGGGCTGAGGATGTGACTCAGTGGTTAAGTGCCCCTGAGTTCAATCCTGGGGAAAAAAACAAACAAACAAAAAAAAACACTATATACTTATCTGGTCATGATAATATTGCTAAAGCATTTGAACAGTTGAAAAATCTGTAGATGTGATATGAATGCTTTTCAAAGTTGCTAAAAATTATAAGCTCCTGACTTCAAGTAGTTAAACTTATTTCTAAAATAAGTTGTTTCAAACTGTATGAATGAAAATAAAAACATAATTTGTATGTGTGTGTATATATTTTATTTATTGTGTATATGTGTGTATGCATGCACACACATACACACAATACTGGGGATTGGACCTAGGGCCTTGTGCATGCTAGGCATGTGGTCTACCACTGAGCTACATCTCCAGCTCAAGCGGTATAATTATCATACTGCAAATAAATTTTTACTCTTAGAAGATTTCATATGTGACATTTGTCCATTATTAACTTGAATATAAAGCTGTTTAACTGGAGATAGGGATATCTTTTATTTAAAGACAGTTGAGAAGAAAAAATGTATTTTTAATATCAAAAAATTTTTACTGGTTTGTTGATATTGCTTACATGGGGTATTATCTAAAATTTTGAACAAATATTACCAAATACACTATTCAGGAAGATCTTTGGTAGTATCAACTGATTATCATTTCTGCTTGGGTTTTTAACATTAATTTCTTTAGGAAACAATAACCTATTTTATTCATAGAAGCAACATGAAAATATAGAAAGTAGAATGATCTTGTGCTTTAACTAATCTGAAAACTTGTGAAGATTATTAATACTGGCTAGTCTTGAAGTGAGCTGCATTAAATATATAATCAGAATATGATGTTCATTCCATTTGTAACTATTTTGGATTAATTAACCTTTGGCTAATGTATAAAATTGTTTTTTAATATTTATGTTCTTTTCAGTTTAGGGATATGTTTACTAATTATAGTGCTTATTAGCTTGTTACTAATGTCAGTCTGCTCAGTTTTTGGAGAGTTGGTTTTTCTTTTGTTGCTCTAGGTTGCCACTCTTTTCTCCCAAGGTGGGAGGAAAATTAAAGAAAATCCTTCCCAGTTAGAAGTCTTAAGGAAAGATTTGTTGTGAAAACCCAACTTTGAATTGTTTGTATACTTCAGTCACTTTCTATTAGTTTTCATGGTAGTGCACAGAATTAACATTTGTAGGAAGCATTTCTAAACATATCCAACAGGTTTTATGTTTCAAGCAGCATTTACTTTTTCAAACTTACTACTCCTTTTACCTTCATTCTTCCTATAAAATATAGTCTATTTTCTTGCTTTATTTATATAATTTGCCACTTTAATGAAATTTTGACTTTGATATTTCACTCTGTACCACTTTGTACTTTTTGTTTCTCTCACATTGAGGATTGAAATTCTCATGTCTGAAATATCTACAGTTCCACTGGAGCAGAGATTCTTAACCTCTAGTCCATGTTCAGACTTCAGGGGCTCATTGAAATCTCCTCTTCCAGTTACAAACTTTACATATGTGCCTCTCTTTGGAACAGGGGGTATTAGCTTTATTTGGATTCTCCAGCTAAAATTTGAGTCATAGACTTAGTGAAGCAGGCGGGCTTTTTTCTGACTTAAAGTTAAGATGATTAATATTGATAGCATCAGTATATTAGTATACTATATAAGTTTATAAATTCATACTGTATAGAAGTATACAGTATAAGTTTATATAGCTTGGCACACTTAGACTTGCCTTATCCTTTCTATTTTCTTTAATTTTTTTTTCATTTTTTCCTTTTTATAATTAAATTCAGGACAGAAACAATATGGTGAGTTTAAGTCCCTGCTACATGTATGAAATGTGTTAAATTGGCATGTAGAGTCATCTTTGTTTATTAAATTCTCATTTCACGCGTGTCTGAATGTAGATACGTATATCTTCCTTTAGCTATTTCAATTTGTACATGCTCCTCTTGGCTCTTGTAGCTGCTCAATAACCTGTAACCTTTTTCACTTGTTGTTTTTCATGATTTTCTATTAATTGCATGTAAATGTTTGAACCAAGTTGGTGTTTTTTATTATTATAAATTTTACTTGTGAAATATATGAACTTTACAAGATTTGATGTTGAAATGGTAAATTAAGATTACATGGAAAATATTTGAGGAACACTGTAGAAATATATGCTGGCAAATTATTATATGTTATGTCATTTAATGTCCTGTACTCACATTTTATAGATTTTATTTTATTAATTTTGTTTCTACCAAAATTTAATGAAAATAATGTCGTTTCTTATTAAAGTGATGATCTTCTGAATGAACCTATTTGGTAGTCCCAGGTTGAGCACTATATAGTTTCTTTCTTTTCCAGAATATAAATCAAAAGCCAGTAGTTCTTCGAAAGAGAAGACAGAGAATAAAAATAGAAGCAAATTGGGATCTTTTCTATTATAGGTAAACTTCAAGCCTATTTTTCAACATTGATTAAACTTAATATTTCTGTTAAAGGATTAATGACAGATTTTCCTTCTCTGGAAACGTTTTATGAAACCATCAGGAGATTGTGACAAATGAGTATCCAAGTTAGTTGATCTAGCCTTTCAAACGTGGTAACCCACTTCCAAACCTCACCTCTAACATATACACAGAAAGACATTGACTTAAACATTTTTAGGGAATTCACAGAACTTAAAAAGTGGCCCATGTACTCAGTCTAGAAGCTGAAATATTGATTGCACCTTGGCTACTAAAGGAAACATATTGTTTAAAAACTTTCCATGCTACTTTTAAAGTATATAGTTCATATGTAGGATATCCTTAAGTATATCCTTTGTATTTCTTTCTCAGGCACCCCTCAATTGTATTGTACCCCTAAGAATTTTCTTGAAAGTCATTGAAATGAGACTTTCTAGAAGGATTGCAAACTGATAGTAAGCAGAAGTGGAGTCTATCCATTACCAGTTCATATTTTTGTACAAATTTATTATATGTTATTCTATAATTTCACCTGTTGTTGTACTGGGAATTGAACCCAGGGCCTTGACATGCCCAATCCAACTTATTTCAAAAGTATAAGGAAGATATTTTGAAAATGTCCATTTATAACTTGGCAGTTTGGTCGTATTACATTGGGTAGTGTATAAGTTTCAAATGTAGACTCTTATTCATTCCATATACTTCACACTAAAAGGGTCAAAATTCTTTTGCCCAATCTGAAATTTGATGTCTGAAAGTAGAATTGTTTTCTCACTTAAAACTACTGTCATGTATATCTAAAATTGTATTAGTAGCAAAAGATTGAAATTGAAATAATCAGTTCATTTTTTAAAAATTCACATGGATTTGTTTTATAATTTATTTTTTTCTTAATATTTTATTATGAAACTTTTAAACATGAAAAAGGTGAGTTTCATAGCGACTACCTGTGTATTTATCACCAGGATTCTACCATTAGCATTTTACTGTACCTCCTTTACTCGAATTTCTTTTTTCTTTTTTCTTGTTAAAGTTTAATAATTCTACAATTTTCTTGCTTATTATATGATGTAGTAAGGGCTATTTATAGAGGCTTTTTTTTTTTTTTCATGTTTATTGCTTCTGTATGTTTTCTGGTTATATGTTTGTCTAGGTTTAGTCAAGACCATGCCAGGTCAAACCTTATTTGGAATTTCAAAACACGAGAAGAACTGAAAGATACTCTTGAATCTGAAATGAGAACTTTTAATATTGATAGAGAGCTCGGTAGTGCTAATGTGATATCCTGGAACCACCATGAATTTGAGGTAAAGTTCAGTCTTTACCATATATTAACCTTAAAAGACAAAGCATTGGGCTGGGGATGTAGCTCAGTTGGTAGAGTGCTTGCCTCGAAAGCACAAGGCCCTGGGTTCAATTAAAAAAAAAAAAAAAGATAAAGCATTTGCTGTTGAGTGATTTTTAAAAATTTGTAGTTATGTAGCTTGTATCTTTACCTTTTCTCTGTAACATTATAGAGGAAATACTGGGAAGCTTTTATCTTTGCTTGATACAAAAATAATTCTGTTGAGTAAATCAGCTTTAACTCATGAGGATCTTGTAGGACTTTTAAATGAATTTTATCCTAGGTATTCCAGATGTGTTCTGTGTGTGTACAGTGTGTTTCCATTTCTGGGACCTTTAGAGTCTTTCTTTGTTGAGATATACTGTTGCCTTGTTCCTTGTAGCTTGATTAATTTTTTTGTGCTAATAATTCTGAATGTGACTATATTTTACTGGACTATTACTAACGTGAGAACTGAAGAACAAAAATCATATTCAGTAGTAGATAATTTTGTGTGTGTTTAATGTGAATATATATATTATAGAGATATATATTATAGACATGTAGATATATGTGCAGTCATGTGCTGCATGATGTTTTGGTCATCCTTAGACCACAAATTCCTTTGTGGTCCCATAAGATATCCCTCGTGACATTATAGCTGTCTTACTTGGTATTAAGCATACTCTACAGTGTTCACATAGGTTGAAATTGCCTAACACTACATTTCTCAGAATGTATACCCATCGTTAAGTGATTTACAGCTGTATGTAATTTAAACTATTGGAACAGATGTAAGTTTGAGCATGAAGTGATCCCACAGGCTTTCATCTTTAAACCAGCACATTTCTAAAGCATATAACAATTTGAATGTACTCATTTCCTCCTCCTTGGAAAAATTTTCTTTACTCTGATTTTGAGAGACTGAATTTTCCTGGATTTTATCCATTTTTACTGCCCACTTCTTCTCAATCTTCTTTATTCATTTCTCCTTATCTTGCTGACCATTAAATGTTAGTCAGCCACAAAAGATCAGTTCTTGGACCTCTTCTCATTTGTATTTATTGCCTCAGTGGTCTCATGACTTTCAGTGTGTTTTCTTTGCAAATGGCATCCTGATTTTTATCTCTTCTCGGGACTTTCTTTCCAAGACTACACACTTTCATCCCTTAATTGGATGTATAATAATCATCTAGAATTTTTCTCCACAATTTTACTTTTGTTTTTACCCTCAGCCTTTTTCTTGTAATCTTTAATCTTAGATAATGAATATTCCTTACATTCTAATCAGAAACCTTGAAATCATCTTTTCCTTTCTATCCCAAATTCAGTTTGTCAGCAAATCCTATTCATTAAGCTTCAATATTTATCCTCTTGCCGTTGGATTGTATCAATATCACTGCTTCTTTCCTTGCCTCAAAGTAATCTGTTGTCAACATGGCAGCAGCTACATAGCAATGTTATCCTGTTACAACATGAGCAGATTATATCATTTCTCTGCTCAAAACCCTTGATGCTCTTATGGCTTCCTGTCTCAGTAAAAGTCTTCAGTTCTTGGAATGACTAAGAAGGTAGAGGGTCTGTGAGCCTCTAACTCTCTTGGATTTCATACTACTCTCCCTCACTCTGATTCAGCTACACTGATTCCCCTGAAAACACCAATGTTCTTGCCTCAAGGTCTTTCTATTTGATGTCCCTTCTGCCTAGAATAATCCTTTTTTTACAGACAGCCTTATAATTTGTTTTCTTATCTCCTTCAAATTTTTTGACAGTCACCATCTGATGAACCTTCCCTGGTTACTCTAAAAATGTAGCCCCTTTTATATATAATATGTACATATGCATTCTCTCTCTCTCTATCCTGCTGCTTTATTTCAGTTCATCACACCTATTATCACCAAACTATCATGTATATCTCACTTTTTCAGATTTTTTTGTGTGTGTCCTCTGGTACCTAGAAGCAGTGCATGGTACATAGTATATGCTTAGTAAGTAGTTTGAATGCTCTGAATTTTTATAAAACATTTATACACATGTATTTTATGTAGTTTATATTTTAGACATCAGTTATTTTAGGCTTTGGGAAAAGGATTTGGTAGTCTGGTCAGGCAGAATTGCTTTTTGCAATTGCCTGTGAATCTTTCCTTGAAACAAGCAGCTTGAGCCCAAGGGTTGTGGTGCTGCTCCAACTTCTGGTGATCCACCGCAGATCACCTCCAAATAGTCTCCTGGGTGAATTATCACACAGAGAGGGATACTGTAGAAAAATATAAAATTTATTTAATGTGTTTGTTTTAAATCTTGGCACATCAGCAAGAGGTAAAACTGGGGGAAGAGGGAATTCCTGAAGTAGCATGTGCATGCTGGGCAAACTGAACTGCTGGACCATCCACTCTCTTCTTGGTTATGGTAAACCCAGAAAGAAATTAAACAGATTTCACTGACACCACATAGTTCTGTGACAGTTTTTATCAAGAAGTTTTATATTCATAAAATTACCACAAATTTTATACACAGCCAAAAATATGCAAATGTTGGCCTTCAGGTCAGAATCTTCTCTCTCTTGCAGTTTAAGGTAATGGATAGTGTAGCCCATCTGAATTTTCCTCACTCTTATTCTCATAGCTTCTGGAGTTTCTTCAGAATGTGGTGTATTTTATCGTGCTCCTATATAAGATGAAGAATTATCTTTTAAAATTATATTTTCAACATAAAAAATTTGATGTGGTATGTAATTCTTACTCATCATTTAACTGAAATAGTCATGTTGTTAATATTGAATTGCCAGGTGTTTGAGTTCAGGTAAGCTCTGAATAGAAAGAGTATAAGAAACAATTGTGTGGAAATTGCCAAAAACCTAATGTAAATTAAAGTGATATAATTTGTTTTGATAAAGGTTAAATATGAGTGCCTGGCAGAGGAAATCAAAATAGGAGACTATTATCTGAGATTACTACTGGAGGAAGATGAGAATGAAGAAAGTGGATCAATTAAGAGATCGTAAGCTACACTTTACATCCTGTTGTATTTGCTTTCACTGTTGGTTTCATGGTTACTTCTATTACTGACCTTTATTTCTTACCTAGGTATGAATTTTTCAATGAGCTCTATCATCGCTTTCTGCTAACTCCAAAAGTAAACATGAAGTGTTTATGTTTACAAGCCCTTGCTATTGTTTATGGCAGATGTCATGAAGAAATAGGACCTTTTACAGACACAAGATACATTATTGGAATGTTAGAGAGGGTAAGGATAACATTTAAGGAGACTGCTATATGATAGTGTCACTGGGGTGTGTGTTAAATTTTCAAAACTAAATTTAAATCTACTTGATCACATTATCATTGTGACTTTCTTTATGAGTTATGCATTAGTTCATTTAAATCTGACTTGGTTGAATAGAAAATTGACCAAATTAATACTTGTCCATGTCAGGTATTTTGTATTTGTTTTTGTTTTTTGGGTGTGCTTTTGAAGAACTTTAGTGATCTATTAGCTAGTCTTTAAATTTAAAAGTTGAAGTTAACTGGACAGGTGTATAAAAGAAATTGTGACTTCACACTGTACATACCTGGAATTTTGGAAAAGTTATAAACAATCTTGGCATACTAAATTTAAAAGTGTGAAAATGGTCAAACTTTTTAGAACTGCAGTGATAATTAGAAAAGGTCACTTGAGTTAGCACCCTTTTCATTTGTAGCAGAACAGATCAGTCAGTTCATTAATTTGTGTTACCTATTTGTTGTATATACCTTCTTCATTTGTGTTTATATTCCTCTTAATTTAACAGTTTAAATTTTAATGAACTGGTTCAGAGAGGATCATTTTACCAATTTTTAAAATAATCATCTATGCTTATTATAGTTTTTAACTATGAATCATGCTTTTTATGTTAGAAAATTGAATCTGAATAAGGACACTGAACAAGAAAGACATAATTAGGGCAGAAATCCTTATTATTTGCTGTTACACCACATTGCATTCTTGAATTCCAGTCTACTCTTCATTCCAATGACCTGGAGAACTTCTGCTGTACCATTTGTACTTAAGCCAGTATATTTTTCTCCGTTTATGTTCATCATAATGACATTTATGTGTAACATCATTTACCAATTCTTTAGAAGTTTTAATTTGAGTATAATTTATTTCATTTTTAACTTCCTAAAGTTATAGCCATTAATTCATTAATCCCTGACTTTAAAAATGTGCCTTTCTAGGAAATTTAGATAAGTTATATAGAATTACAAAGGCTGTAAGACATTTATGAATTGTAGAAATTGACAGACTTATGATTTTATCCTTATTTAAAAGATACTTCTTATGAACTGTTGGTTGATGTTGTAAAGTGATAGTAATGTTTTAATTTCTGTTTCTGTTTACTTCTGACTAAATTTTCATTTATCTCAATAGTGCACAGATAAACTTGAACGAGATAGGTTGATCCTCTTTCTAAACAAGTTGATCCTTAACAAGGTACAGTATTTCTGCATAAGTCATTTGATTTTGTAAAGGTAAACTCGCACAGTTTGAGTTAATTATCCAGAGATGGTTCTGTTCTTATTTTCTTTAGAGATAAGAAAACTGTGAGTGCTTTAAACTTCTGGAGGGAAAAGTGCCAATTTTCCCTGAAAAGTTTACCCTATTATTGCAGGTGCAAAATAAACTAATGATGATAAAATTCTGAATGGCAAACAGGGAAGGAGAAATCATTAACCAATTTTTCTTTAGGATTAAATTTTAAGTAAAATAAATTACTTAAAATTGAATTATCATTATACATTTTGATTATAAAGATTCATTTGAAGATATAAAATGGTGAGTCATTTTACTTCATATTCTTGAAGACATTTTAATAGGTTCATTCTGGTTTCTCACATGAAAAATTGATAATTGTAGCTGGGTGTGGTAGCACACACCTCTAATCCCAGAAGCTCAGGAGGCTGAGGCAGGAGGATCCTGAGTTCAAGACAGCATCAGCAACTTAGCATGACCCTAAGCAACTTAGACCCTGTCTCAAAATTTAAAAAAATAAATAAATAAATTCAAAATTGCGATATACAGCATTAATTCATAATTACATGGTGTTGAAATTAAGTTTATGTACATTTTTTTGTCTTAAAATTTTGCTACTCATACCATCTTGCATAGTTTTATTCTCACTTTTAGTAATAACAGATGTTTTAAAAGAAAATATAATTAAGATTTCAAAATTAATCTCTAACTTCTAAGAAATTCTCAGTTTTTAAAAGGTTACAAAAATTAAAATAGCAAAAGATTTTTAATATAGCAGATTTTTTTTCTGATTATAGAATAATCTATTCATTAACAAAAAGATCTTGGCAGGATAATTATAGAATCAGAGTTTATCATGCCAGTCTTTAATTTGTTCATTTTTATTTTGTATGGGATTTTTTTTTCTTAGAATGTATTTTAGTAGAAATACTTGTTATGATCTCTTCATAATATAGTATTGCCCTTTCAGTCTGTTCAAATTCATGTCCTCTAAAGACAAAAATCCTAAAAATACCAAGTAATACCCATTGCATGTTAATCGTTTTCAGAGAAACTCCAAATATCTTCTTCTTTGAGGATCTTTTAGAAACTACTTAAGAGAAAGGTTTTAGATTATGTAAAAATGTTTTCCAGAAAAATGTTAAGGATCTCATGGATTCAAATGGAATTAGAATCCTTGTGGACTTGCTTACCCTTGCACATCTCCATGTGAGCCGAGCTACAGTACCACTCCAAGTATGTATGCTTATCTAGGTTTTTAAAGCTTAACATTCTTTGAATATAATTTTAGAGACAAGAATCATAGAAGTCTAAAAACATGCCAATACGTAGTGGTTGATAAAGTATTTCTCCAGTAATTCTGCTAGTACTAATGTCTAGTAGATTCATTCACACCAAGAAAGGGAAATCACCAGAAGAACAGTCAAAAATGGACAATAATGATCCAGTTTTATTTTTCCAATATCTTTTGTCTTTTAAAGTAACTGCATCTGTAATGTGGCTTATTTTGAGACAGTGTGACCTTTAGGATTTAAACTGAACTCATCAAGTATGTAACTAGAACTTTTAACATCAACAAACATTGAAAATATGCTTTTTAAAGCAAAGCTCTTTTTTATTTGTTCTTTTTAGTTATACATGTTGGTAGAATCTGACATATTTATACCAGCATGGAATATGCCTTATTCTAATTAGGATCCCAGTCTTGTAGATGTACACAATGCTGAGAATCCCTGTGGTATATTCATGTATGTACATAGAAAATTTATGTCAGATTCATTCCACTGTCTTTCCTATTCCTGTCCCCCACCCCTTCCCTTCATTCTCCTTTGTCTAACCCAGTGAACCTCTATTCTTCCCCTCTTCCACCCTTATTTTTGTTAGGATCCATATAAGGGAGAAAGCATTCAACCTTTGGTTTTTTGGGATTGGCTTATTTCACTAAGCATGGTGGTCTCCGAATGCATCCATTTACCTGTGGATTCCTCTTTATGACTGAGTAATATTTCATTGTGTATGTATACCACAATTGTGTATATATACCATTGTATATTGTGTATATATACCAGACATCTGTTGATGGGCTTCTAGATTGGTCCCATAACTTAGGTATTGAGAGTTGTGCTGCTATAAACATTGATGTGGCTGAGTCACTGTAGTATGCTGATTTTAATTCCTTTGGATACATACAGAGGAATGGAATAACTGAGTCAAATGGTGGTTCCTTTCTTAGTTTAAGTGTACCCTTTTTCCCACATACTTGTCAACATTTATTGTTACTTGTTTTCTTGATAATTGCCATTCTGGTTGGAGTGAGGTGAAATCTTAGTGTAGTTTTATTTTGTATTTCTCTAATTGCTAGAGATGATGAACATTTTTTTCATTTATTTGTTGAGCATATTTCTTCTGTGAATTGTCTGTTTCCTTTGCCCTGTTTATTGATTGGTTTATTTGTTTTTTTGGTGTTAAGCTTTTTGAGTTCTTTGTATATCCTTATCTGAGATGCAGGTGGCAAAGATTTTCTCCCAGTCTTTAGGCTCTCTCTTCACATTCTTGATTGTTTCCTTTTGTGAGGAACCTTTTTAGATGGATGCCATCCCATTTATTATTGATTTTTTTTTTTTTTTTTTTTTTTTTCATTTCTTGTGCTTTAGGAGTCTTATTTAAGAAGTCAATCCCTGGCATGATGGAGTATTGGGCCTAGATTTTCTTCTAGTAGGCGCAGTGTTTCTGGGCTAATACCTAGGTCTTTGGTCTACTTTGAGTTGAGTTTTGTGCAGAGTGCAAGGTAGGGGTTCAGTTTTATTGTACTACATATGGATTTCCAGTTTTCCCAGCACCATTTGTTGAAGTGGCTCTTTTCTCCAGTGTATGTTTTCGACGCCTTTGGCTAGTATGAGGTAACTGTATTTATGTGTGTTTGTCTCTGTGTCTTCTATTCAATTCCATTGGTCTTCATGTCTGTTTTGGTGTCAGTACTGTACTGTTTTTGTTACTATAGCTCTGTAGTTTATTTTAAGGTTTGATATTGTGATGCCTTCTGTTGAACTTTTCTTACTAAGTATTGCTTTGGCTAATCTGGGCCTCTTATTTTTCCGAATGAATTTCATGACAGAGTTTTCTATTTGTATGAAGAATGACATTGGGATTTTAATAGGAATTGCATTAAATCTCTATAGTGCTTCCAGTAGTTTTTTCCATATTGACAATATTAATTCTGCCTATCCAAGAACACGGGAGAGCTATCTATCTTCTAAGGTCCTCAGTTTCTTTCTTTAGTGTTTTATAGTTTTCATTGCAGAGATCTTTCACCTCTTTTGCTAGATCGAGTCCCAAGTTTGTTTGTTTGTTTGTTGTTGTTGTTTTTTGAGTCTGTTATGAATGTGATAATTTCCCTAATTTCTCTTTCAACTGATTGATCATTGATGTATAAGAATGCAGTTGATTTATGGGTATTAATTTTGTATCCTACTTCTTTGCTGAATTCATTTATGAATTCTAGAAATTTTTTGGTGGAGTTTTTTGCGTCTTCTAAACATAGGATCATGTCATCAGCAAACACATAGTTTGAACTCTTTTTCTTATTAGTATCCCTATAATTTCTTTCTTTTGTTTAATAGCTCTGGTTAAAGTTTCAAGGACTATGTTGTATGTTCTAAATTAGACTAAATGATTTCAGTCTTTCTCCATTTATAATGATTTTTGGCCTTGGGTTTGTCATATATAGCTTTTACCATGTTGAGGTATATTCCTTCTATCCCTAGTTTTTCTAGTGTTTTAAATGTGAATGGATGCTGTATTTTGTCAAGTGGTTTCTCTGCAAGCTTTGCCTTTAGGAACCTACAGGCCTATTGAAATCAGCCAAGAGAATAAAGCATCCAGTGTACTGAATGGTTTTTTCGGATAGCTAGCTTATAAAAGAGAACTGTACTTAGCATGTTTAATTTTTTTTCTTTATTTATTTACTTTTGTTTTGGGTTTGTTAATTTTAATTTCCTGTTGTAAGGAGATGTGGGATTTTGCAGTTTGGATTTTGTTTTAATTGTGACCAGTGCTGTTTGAACATTTAGAGTATGGGCATTTTCTGTTACCAGGCAAAATCATAAATGCTTATATGCTATTATGGAATACTGGTACCTAGTATATTATGCACAATACATTTATACTTTAAATCCCCAATAACTCCCATTATGTCGTTACCATCATTTTCCCATTTTACAATGAGGAAACTGAGGGACAGAGAGAGACTAAGTACATTACCAAAGGCTGTCCTACAAATGACAGTTAATGTTAGATCCCAGAAGTCTATGCTCTTAACCATGTTGCTATATTTCTCTATATGAATCTAACTGGAAACTGATAGTTAAGGGGGTATTTTAAAACCATGTTTTACTAAAATATACTAATTACATGAAATTTCTGGTGGGAGTGTGGAGAAAAAAGGTAACTCATGTATTGTTCATGGGACTACAAATTAGTATAGCCACTTTGGAAAGGAATATGAAGATTTTTCAAAAGAATAGGAATGGAACCACTGTATGACCCAACCATCCCACTCCTTTGTTTTTATCCTAAAGAACTAAAATCAGCATACTGTAGTAATGCAGGCATATCAATATTTATAGCAGCTCAATTTATAACAACCAAGTTACAGAACTAACCCAAGTATCCATCAATAGATGAATGGATAAAGAAAATATGGTATATACACACCATGGAGTTTTAGCCATAAAAAAGAATGAAGTCATGGTATCTGCTGTTAAATGGATGGAACTGGAGAACATGATGCTAAATTAAATAAGCCACACTCAAAGTCAAGGGTTGAATGTTTTCTTTCATATGTGGAAGCCAGAGGAAAAAGAAAAGGAGTTAAAAAGGATCCTCACAAAAATAAAAAGGAGATCAATAGATTATATTAAAGGGATGGAGAAGGGAGGGAAAGTAGGAGGGTTTTGAGGAGTACTGAGGAACACAAGCTACTAAATTGAGCTATGTTCATGTATGAATATACCATCATGAATTCCACTTTTACATGCAATTGTAATATACTCATTTAATAATAGATGGGACATCATTAGATGGGAGTAGAGCAAGGGAATGGGGGGGAGGTGAAGAGAGAAAGGGTAGATACTAGAGAATGAGATTGATCAAATTGTGTGCATATATGAATGTTGCATAATGATTCCACAATTATATATAATTATAATTCAATAAAAATAAATTCCTTCCTCATAAAACTTGAAAGAGAAAATTATAAGAATTGTCTCTAATGTTAAAAGAGAAGATTGTGATAAACCGAGGTTTGCAGATCTTAATTGGCTTTATATGTAATTCTGGAACTGGACTCCAGTCTGAACCAAAAATGGTTCAAGATGCTCTGTACCACCACATGGGCAGGTTACACTTACAACCAGAGAAAAGAAAGTAACATTCAAACTATGAAAGTTGGGTACAGAAACAGCCCAATTAGTTACACTTTGCATCTGTCTTATTGAACATGTTTGAATATTTGTTTGTAACTATGGTTGACTAAAGTTGTGATTGAGATGATTAACTATCATAAGAGTAGATTGCAGTATGTTTATGTGTGAAGTTAGATTTCTGTACAGTATATATGTAGAGATGTTTAGGACAGACCTAAAATATGTATGAAGGCAGCTTCCTGAGAACTTATTAATGATCATAGGAAATGTAGATGTTTTGAATTTAATGTAGACTGTTAAATGATTTAGGAAAACATTTATTTCAGATGCGTGTTTGAAAGGAAATAGCTTTTTTTTTTTTTTTTGGTTATTAGGTTAGGTATTTAATTCTTAAATATTAAAATAAGGTCACCTAAACTTTCAAATTGAATTCTAAGTGGGAAATAAACTCCCAATTTTTTTTTATGATATGTACCCCCTTAGATTTCTGTGTTGCAAAATAACTAAAATCTTTTTAAAACTTAGAGCAATGTAATTGAAGCTGCGCCAGACATGAAGAGGGAGAGTGAAAAGGAATGGTACTTTGGCAATGCAGATAAGGAAAGGAGTGGCCCCTATGGATTTCATGAGGTATGTGTGTTAGAAAAGCTTTTTGTGACGGTCTCTGCCTTTCTTTTGCCCTCCTGCTTAGCACACATGGAGATGTGCAATATTTTAAAACTGATTTGAATTACTGCTAGCAGCTCTAAGGGCCCTGTACTTCATTTGCATGTGAAGGAGTAGATGGCTTGCCCTTCTGGAGAAGCTCACATCCAAACACAATTAATATCTTCAGGTCTCATTTAAAAATTGTTAGGGAGGTAACACTCAGGTTTTTCATGAATTTCTTTGTAACAATTGCTGTCTGTTGTCTATTGTTTTCTTTCTTTCTTTTCTTTTATTTTCTTCTCTTTTCTTCTCTTTTCTTTCTTTCATCTTTTTTAATACTGTAGTTTGAACCCAGGGCCTTGCACATGGTAGGAAAGCACTGTCTACCCCTGAGCTGCATCCCTAGCAGCAATTGCTATCTTAATAATTATTATCAGTGGTATGAACAAGTAAGTTTTAATATATATTCTTAACATTGAATATTGCCTGTTCAGTTCAATAACTAATGGCCAGTTTTCACTCTGCATCTGCAGTATTTGAATCCTAGTCTCTCATCCTCAGCCTCTGTGGCTCAGTGGAAATTTGGCCAAAGATGGTGTTGTGGAGGACCAAGCCTTCTTCTTTTATATCATTGGTCATTTTTCACTCTATCATTTTTACTCTTTCCAGTATTTCTTATATCCTGCAATTGACCTACTAAATGATTTTTTTCCTATTATTAGCCAAACTTGGGTTCCTAAAAGCTTGTCAGTAAAATCCTTTTTTTTAAAATAGTGAATTTGCATGTTTATTTCATAGTGTATTTCACTGATAGTGTATTACTATTTTATAGTGTCTCCCTCTTTCATATGTATTTACTCTGATAAAGAAAATATTGGCAAATTTTTCATTTTATTTTGTCTGTAATAATGATGCCTTTAATCAATTAAGATGCAAGAATTATGGACCAAAGGAATGTTAAATGCAAAAACCAGATGCTGGGCTCAAGGCATGGATGGATGGCGACCACTTCAGGCAATACCCCAGCTTAAGTGGTGTCTGTTAGCCAGTGGACAGGCTGTACTGAATGAAACTGATCTTGCTACCCTCATATTGAACATGTTGATCACAATGTGTGGATATTTTCCAAGCAGGTAAAATATAATTAATGTTTTCATGATTAACAGAGCATTCAAAAATATCTTCTTGTCCTCACTGGTATGGATACTTCCTCAGTAACATGGGATTACTTTGGCTACTTAAAACATAGGTGTCCTATTTGTGGCCTTGGGGGAGTGCAGCTTTGGCCTTTAGGACTTTTTAAAACAGATATAAAGGAATACTTTGGAAATTATTGATAAAGTAGCTGAAAAGCAACCTTCTGTGGGAAATTTCAAATAATAAAAAAACTGAGACCTACGAACTGTGCTTAGCAGTGGTAACAATTTGTATGTGAATTAGGTATGAATATTTTGAAATAGATATACTATAGTCCATAGTTGGTGGTGATCTCCTTATCTTTCGTGTTAGTATTCCTGGTATAGCAGTGTTTCTAGGCCCACGTTTTGCTCCACTTGACTAGTGAAGGTGAGGATGCATTCTTCTGTGGCAGTCATACTTACAACTCGTGCACAGAACTTTTAAATCTTTATAAAATACTTGCATATGTGTCCTTTTGTTTTATTACCAAACTAATGATACCTGGTGATGGAAATTATTGAGAAAATGTCACATTTTATGATGCTCAAGATGTTCATGGTTCTAGTTCTCCTTAAAAATTAGACTAGACTCAAAACCTATACAACTAAGCATTTAGAAGTAATATGACATTAAAATTAACTCTGTATTTGGAAAATACTGACTATAGTTAACTTAAAATTTATATTTATGTGACAAAGTTTGATATGCCCTTTGGGGGGACTATCCACTGACAATGTGTTGGACAACACAAAGTTTAATCAATTAAATAATAAATAAGAGTCTTTGGCTCTTCTAGGGTACTGTTTTTCAAGGAAATCTTATGGAAGGAAATGAAGTCATATTAAACAGCCAAATAGATTTAAACCAAAATACCTAATCATGTTCCCAGCTGTATGAGAGCTTAGTCTTCATTAACAAAAAAGTAAGGTAACCTGCTTCATGCCTAGTAGAATGCTCTGAACATACAAATTTTAATAAATATATTAAACATTGACCTTAGAAAATATTTTCTAGGGATCAAGATAACGCCATTATTCGGCCTTTACCCAGAGTGAAAAGACTACTATCAGACAGCACTTGCCTTCCCCATATTATTCAGGTGAGTTCCTTCTATGTTATCCAACTGGGAACAGTATTTTAAGAATTATTTTCTTTTATTTAATTTTATTCATCCTCATCTTTATTCTGTTGTGGTCTGTTTTGTTTTTTGTTTGTTGTTGTTGTTTGTTTTTTTCCCCCTGGTAACTGAAAGGTGCTTTCTAGTTTGTAGTGCAGGTTGATATTAACTGTTAGGGCTGCTGTCACAGAGAGACATGGAGGCTTATACTATAACAGATATCTAGCACATGCCTCAGATTTTGACTGCTCTCAGTTACATGGTTTTGTGTGCAGCAACTAATGATTCAAAGAATCGAGTTGGAATTATGTAGGATTTACTAAAGATATTTCCCTTTTTCTTCATTTTTCTGATCTTTTCAAATTAAATTACCTAAACTCAGATTAGGATTAGACACAAATAAATGAGGTTCCAGAGACTTCATAGGTAGACATTTCCCTCCTGTCAATTATTTTTGTCAAGTCTGATTTTTTATACCTTAACAACACATGGCTTAAGAGCTTTGCTAGTAATTTGTACCATTTGTACATTAGTGAGGGAGGAGATAGTGACTCAATATGTGTATTTTTATAATCATATATTACTATTAAGTGCCTGTGGTAATCACTGATACTTAAAAAGATGTGTACAAGAACAAAGGTTTTTTTGTTTGTTTTTTGTTGTTGTTTGCTAACTGTTATTAAGCATACCAGCATTTAAAAATTTGTATGCTTTTCTATTGTGGGCATTTCTGTTCAGACCTTTATATGAAAGAGCACCGTAATTATTATTTCTTTAAACCACTACCACCTCACCCCAGAGGACCATGTAAACGTGTTTGTGAGGGGACTTGTTTTCTGTGTTGGACCTTCTCAACATGTAGATAAAATGCTATACCCGGAAAATCAGCATGTCCCAAACATGTTTTCAAGACTCGTGAAACAAATAAAATAAATGCATTAAATTTTAGGCCAGGAGGAGATGACTAAAAAGCTTTTAAGAAATAGAGTAGTAAAACATGAAACTTGGGGGAGATGGAGAAGTATCTGTTTTCATTAACCAGAAACTTTAGCACCATCTGAACAAAGTGAGAGAAGAATTATAATTCTAGCTTCTTTTAATATTGTACACCTTCTCTGTTTTCTATACTGAGTTCAAAAAATGTTTCTTAGAAGTCCCCCCCCCCTCTTAATTTCTGTATTTTAGCATACTGTAGTCTTGCTAAAACACGGGTAGCTATAGTAGTTTTCAGAAAGAGTATGTACATTTGTTGGAAAGGGATTTCTATACTTCATTTGACTTTAAGAATTGCCACCAGTTTCACCATCAGATATAACTTTGAAATTTTTAGAGCGTTTGACAATACAGTGAGTTTTCTGGTATAGTGACAATATGAAATACTCTGGTTTTTGCTTGATATTTTCCATAACATCAAATCTTGAACTCTACTAGAGAAAACCCTATGTGACACTTTCTTAATTTTTCCTTTCTAAAATATGTCATAGTATGAAACACTTAAGTTATGTACTTTGCTGCATAGACAAGACACCAAAGCACCAAGAAATTTATGTTGTTTACTTAAAAGATATAGCTCTTCTCACTTCTGAGAATGAAGAACTTTGCCCATGTAATCTGGATTTGGTACTTAGTTCTTTATTATTTTGTTGTTTTTACTGACAGCATTTGACCCAAAATTGGAGACTATTTGGAAGCAAGTATTTAAAGAAAATTGAAGTACCACCTTTATTAAGTTTCAGAGATAAAATTCTTAAATTTTTTTTATCAGCTGTTTATAACAATTCTGTATGGTTTTAGTTAGCCCAGATTCATGGTAGATTTTCCTTCAGTATTTCTAGTTTAGATTTTTGGAAGTCGTATCTTTCGGTACTTAGAGTAAAAGTACCGTGTTCTACTTCTGGTATTTGTTTTAGCCTCTTGCCTTTAGTACCATTTCTAAATCTACTTTTTATTGCCATTTCATTTATATTTCTTCAGTACTCTGCTCCTTGAGTATCTTAAGTAGCATTCATGGCATTTTTCATGTTAACTCACTTGAACAAAAACTCACCCAATATATAGCTAGGTTTTTTTGTTTTCTGCATTTTCCTTATTATTATTAAGGGCAAAACCCATTTAGGAACATTTTCAAACAGGAATCAGTTTTACCTGTAAAATTATGACAAAACTAGCTTTAGGCCTATTAGGGATTTTTCTGAGTATCATTTGATCAATTTTCAACTGATACTTTGCTATCTGCACTAAATGTTTTAGAATAAATCCTTTTTTTTTTTTTTTTTTCTTTTTTCTTTTTGTATTAGGGATTGAACCCAGATGTGTTTTAACCACTGAGCCACATCCCCAGCCCTTTTTTTTTTATATTTTACTTAGAGATAGCGTCTTGCTGAGTTGCTTAGGGCCTCACTAAGTTGCTGAGACTGAACTTGGGATCTTCCTGCCTTAGTGGGATCCCAAACCACTGGGATTACAGGCATGCACCACTGTGCCTGGCTAGAATAAATCATTTTCAAATCTGATTTGAGTCTAGTAGACAAGCTTACTGAATTGCATGGGTTTTTATTTTATAACTTACATAAGAAACTGTAACCTCAAGTTAGGATGTGTGTGTGTGTGTGTGTGTGTGTGTGTGTGTGTGTGTATGTGTCTAAAATGAATAATGATATTGCAGTTTTTTATAACTTAGTAACCAGAACATTTTATTCCCATCTTCAGTTACTGCTGACCTTTGACCCTATCCTTGTTGAGAAGGTTGCTATTTTGTTATACCACATCATGCAAGATAACCCACAGTTACCTCGTCTTTATCTGAGTGGAGTGTTTTTCTTTATCATGATGTACACTGGTTCCAATGTACTTCCTGTTGCTCGGTAAGAACTTTAAAGATAATTTCTGTTAAGCAGCTATCTGAATTAAACACAGGGAGATTTATGTATTGAACTTCATCAGTTTTTATCATTGCTTTAATTTTTGATCATAAAAGCTACCTAACTTCATTTCTACAAATTTGGAAAGTAGGATGGGGGGAAATTACTTAGAATTGTACCACTTTACCACATCTAATCTAAGAATTTTAATATTTTAACATATATTTAGTTAACTGTATTCATATTATACATGCAGTTTGACATTTTGCTTTCTTACAGATACTAAGTAATCTTCATATTGTTTGTTGCATAGCTTTATATGACCACACTTTAAAAATCTTTGTAGCACATTGAAGTTCTTGTCTTAATCAGAAATTGGATAATTTGGGAATATGGATTTGTGAATTGCCTTTCTGACTATTTTTAATCTATAAAAGATCAAGTTTTTAGAAACCTAATATCACTAAAACCAAATGTCTCTATATCTGACAGGTGATTTTTCTTTCTAGGTTTTTGAAATACACACATACCAAACAGGCTTTTAAATCAGAGGAGGTAAGCCAGTTTAACCCTCTGAATACTTAATACTGAGTAAACTGTCTTGGCACCATAGTTTCCTGAGATATGTCTGTTTAGTAGGTTATAAGGCCTGAGGGAAGGCACTGTTTTATTCATTGTTTTACATTCTTTGTGGTACCTTGCACACCAAACAAAGCTAAAATTTTCAAGGAAAAGAAATGTTGCCTTTTGGACTTACATTGAAGTTACAGGTAGGAATTATATCGTGATACCTCTATAACTGTAAGTTGTTCTCTTTAAGTAAGATTTAGATTAATGATTTTTATAAATATTTCATTATATACCTCAGTCTCTATAATTGACTAAGATTCAGTAAGACTTCAACCTTCTTTTTATTCAGATCCCATGGTAGAAGAAGTGCTCGCTTCCATTCTTGAAGCTACTCAGTTTTTCACATACTCTCAAATGCTCTTGCCATTTTACTGAGGAGGAAAATTAGGAAGCCAAAAAAAGATGAGAATTACCCAGGTAGCCTAGCAACCTGAAACTTCATTACCAATTTTTGTAGAGATTTTTATTGTCAAAACAACTGAGGAATATTTCAAAATTTGTCTTTCCACCAATTTTACCCAAAACAAATGGAATAATAAACCAAAGCCAAACACTATATAGAAACTAAAGACTGTTATACCACATTGACAATAGGTACTAACCAAACCGTAGGGCTTATAGAATAGCCATTGAAGCCCTAAATATTAATCCATTTGTCTAATAATATAAAGTGACACGACAGTATAATTTCCACAGCTTTGGTTAAATAGGAAATGAAAAATATAAAAAAGGTTTTATAAAAATTGTCTCTAATGACACTACCTTAACATAGTATTAGGCATTTTGGGTATTCTTTCTTCTTCCTTGATGTACTGTGCAGTAATACTTGTGTAATATTCAAATATTGTATGAGAAATTACATAATTTCACTTAAGTATTTTGAATAATTACAGAACAGTATTTATAGCAAAATTCTGAATGCAGAAATTACCAGATAATAGTTTCAAAAACATGAAGATTTTTGTTGTCTAATTTGTCTTTGTACCAAGGGATAAAACCATGTTTGAGTTTATTCCCCCGTCTGTCCTATCCTAGAGAAGTGAAACATTTAAACTTGCCGAGAAGGAAATAAAAAAGAAAATTTATAGTTATTAGGATTTTTAGTTCCATCAAGAAAATAAGAGTATAAAATTTTTAGTTATGATAATTAGGATCATTAACCTAACTTCATTTGTCCAGCCAGAAGATATGAACTTGTCAACACAGTTAATTATAATTATTTTGAGTAGAAATTTTCCATCAAACTCCTAGTTACATTTCATGAGAATGACCTCTTTAAAATCTTTATGATCTTCTGAACTTGTTTTTGAAAACAGAAGAAACAGATACACGTAGGAACTGTAGCCAACAATGTAATCCCCAAAATACGTGATATCAGTCATCACAGGACCTTACTGTGTTGTTCACTACTGTTCAGCAAGGTCACATGCAGTCCTAAACAGCATTAGCAGCTAATGTTGAAAAGGTTAAGACTACAGCAAGGTGGGGGCTTCTCCATTTTACCTTGGAATTCATGCCAAGTCAGTTTGTCCCAGACATGTTCAACTTCACAATTTGCTACTTCCATCTAACTTGATAACGTATAAAAGCAGTTTGTTGGGTTGTGTTCTTTCCTGTAGTGTTCCCTAATCATCATTCATTGTCAGAAAATTGAAAGAGAACTTTAGTGTTTCTGACTACAGTTTATTTTTTTTGTTCTTAAAGACAAAAGGACAAGATATTTTTCAGAGAAGTATACTTGGGCACATCCTACCTGAAGCAATGGTTTGTTACTTAGAAAATTATGAGCCTGAAAAGTTTTCTGAGATTTTTCTAGGAGAATTTGATACTCCTGAAGCAATCTGGAGCAGTGAAATGAGGTAAATAATCAGTCCAATTATATTTTATACCCAGAATCATTGCTGCTGGTCATCTGTTTTGACTCCTGTTGAAAGAAATATCTTCACTAGTTTCCTGACATAAAACAACAGTAATTGTTGGTTCCAAATCAAGTGATGGATTTTGACAAGACCTTAAGCTTTTTGTTCTGACACGATTTGACAAAACTACTGTTACCTTAATAGAGCTTTATATGAGAGTACGGCCTCCTACCACTAATGCTTCTTAAATCAGTTGATACAGCTTATAAGATTTTACAATGAACTGATAATATATATGGGAATAGTTAGCCATAAAATCAAGACACATCTCTTGGATGTTTGGAAGTGGGATTGTACTTCACTAATTAAAAACTGTGGCCCCGTAGAATGGATCAGACCACAGATACTCAAAATAAATTCAGATTGAATGCCCCTAGCCAGCACATTTTGACCTTTTTTGAGGGGTTTGCATTGCTAAGGAATGTCCTTACTAGGAAGGGAATGCCACAGGAGAAGCCTGTGGAAACACAGAAAAAGGAGAGGCCCAGAATTAGGTGGCAATGACGGGGCTCTGTCTAGGAAAGACTTGACAGTTCATAGGTCCAGGGTCAAGACTGCCTGTTTGTGGAGAAGCCCTTAGTGCTGTTCGTTAGATGGCATGTGATCTGAGTTACTCAACACCTCTCAAGCTGACTTCACACTCTCCATGCCACCTGCTGGTGATTATTGAACTTCTGGGGTAGAGTGACCTATCGGCTTGTCATATACTGTCCACTAATTTTATAATGTATTCTGTATGGCATTCATATTTTTCTTTGGGAAAAATACATATTATATAAATATGAATAAAATAGGAGCACTTTTTTGTTTGTGTAGTATTTTTCTTCTGAGACTTGCTAAGTTCTTATCTAAAAGATGAATCTCTCTGTACATTGACCAAATCAAGTTTCTGCTTATCCAAAGATCAGATAGGAAGTTAATTAACATAAATATTATGTCATGAGCTGCTTTGGAGTGATGGCAAGCTTCAGTTTCCTGTCTGAACCCTCGTACATAAAGACAGCTTGCCATTTAACCTTGTAGTGACTGATTTTTTTTTTTAACAGGACTGAGTATATCTCTGATATTTACAGGTAAATCTGAAGATAATTTTTTTCTATTGAGTGTTTTTACACAATAAGATTAGAATACCTTGAGTAACTTACTTTGAAGTTATCATATTAGGCCAATAATTAGTTTATTCTAGAGACAATACATGTGATTATCTTTCATGCTTACCTGTCTTAAGCTTCTCTCTAAAGTTAGATAATCCCATCAGAATGATTAAACAGAAGTTTCTGTGATTATAGGCGCCTCATGATAGAGAAGATTGCTGCCCATCTTGCTGATTTCACACCTCGTCTTCAGAGCAATACAAGAGCACTTTATCAATATTGTCCCATCCCAGTTATCAACTATCCACAACTAGAAAATGAATTATTTTGTAATATTTATTACCTCAAACAACTTTGTGATACACTCCGATTTCCAGATTGGCCAATTAAAGACCCGGTAAGTTAGTTCTGTTTGTGCCTTCTAAAACCATAAAAACAGCCTCGTAACACTTCTGGGTAGTTTTTCCTCCCATGATAAAAAGGATATTAGTATGAATTGACTTAAGTATTCTTATTTAGGCACTGGATAATATCTCAAAAAGTAATATTTTGAGAGAGTATTAAGAACTTTATGATTTTGATCTTGTGTAACAAAGACAAAATAAATTCCATGCATATAACACAATAATACTTTAATAGTTTGGCAATAGTTTACCTTTCTAGTAGGTTGATGAAACTCCTGGGTGTTGGGAGTTAGGCAATCTGAGATAGAGTTCAGCTTGGCCATTAATAGCTTTATTTAAAACATTACCTTATTTCTCTAAGCCTCAGGTCTGGTCTCTAAAATGGCAGAAATAGCTGGGTACAGTGGCACATGCCTATAATCCTAGTGACTTGGGAGGCTGAGGCAGAAAGATTCCAAGTTCAAGGCCAGTCTTAGCAACTTAGCAAGACCCTATCTCAAAAAATAAAAAGAACTGGGGATGTAGCTCACTGGTAATGCACCCTAAGTTCAGTCCTCAGTACCAAAAATAATAATAATAATAACAGGTAAAAAGTAAATTAAATGGCAGTAATAGTTGTCTCGGGTGGTGGTTGTGAAGATTGAGAATTCACTTAAGCATAATTCCTGGCACACATAAATGGCATTAAGTGTGACCTGCTTATTTGTATAGTAGTGTGTGCTGTTTGCCTGTCCTTTCTGTCCTTGGAACCCCATTAACCTGAGCCTTTGTATATCTTTGAGGAACCTAGAATGAAATAGGCCTGGGTGCCCATGTTGTTCTGTTACTGTAGCAGAAATTACATCATCATTATTACCATCTAAAAGATTTCAGAGCAGTTGCCATTTGTACCACAAGTCTCTGCCTGTTTACAGTGCTCTTAACAAAGATAAGTGGACTCTGGTACTTGTTCGGGATTCAACATGAAATGATACAAAACATATGGGCTTTTTAATCAGACGTAGGTTTGAATCCAGTTCCACCATTTATTAACTGGGACACACATAGCTATCTCTCAGAATCTCAATGTGTGTACTTGAAATTTTATATAAGAATCAAAGATTCTGTAGTCTGTAAAGCACCTAGCTCTTTGGCATACAGTATGCAGTAAATACTAGTCTTTTCTTCCCACTTAATACCAGCTCCTTTGAATTTACTATCCCTTACATTTGTTTGAATGCCAGCATACCTGTAATTAATTGTTAGATCATCTTGTAAAGCATACCATAGTATACTAATTTTCTACTAATTTCAGAGTTTTCCATATTTTCTGAGCATTTCTTTAAAAATTAAGGGTAAAGATAAATTGGCAGAGAATTTAAAAATCACTTTAAAAATAGAGGAAATAGCCGTGTAACAAACAAATACCTTGCTACCTAAATATATTACAGTGTTAAGAAGGTAGTTTTGGGTTTATTTGTATTTCAGAAAGCTGTTGATTTGACAGTCTAAAAATTCTGATTTTAATCAAGCATTTTATAACTTAAAAGTTTTTGGGGGGACTGGGGCTGTGACTCAGGGGTAGTGCACTGAGGCACTGGGTTCCATCAATCCTCAGCACCACATAAAAAATAAATAAATAAATAAATAGATAGATAGATAGATAGATAGATAGATATTGTGTCTATCTACAACTAAAAAAAGAATATTTTTTTAAAAAATTATACTTGGTAATTGTTTTACGTTAATAGATATAAACTTTAATCCTCTGTCTTTAAGGTTAAGCTTCTAAAAGATACCCTTGATGCCTGGAAGAAAGAAGTAGAAAAAAAGCCACCCATGATGTCAATAGATGATGCTTATGAAGTGCTTAATCTGCCTCAAGGACAGGGGCCGTGAGTTATTTTTAGTATTAAAATAGTAAATGTCTGCCTTACCTTAAAATACAAATATCAGAGATGAGATGATATTTAAACCAACCATTTTTTAAATTTTTTGTCTATTCTTTGATATTCATGCTTGGGACTAACTTATGCATGTGACTTTCACATATTGCAGTTTATTAACCAAATTGCATTCTTCTGTTCTATTAATTGAAATAATATATGCAGAGTCCCTTCCACTGTTATCTGAGACGTGGTACTACTCACTCACATATTTGTGTTTGCTCTCCCTCTTCCAATCTGTTTTATGCATGAAGAAGAGATTTTGTAGCAGTAGACCTGGGACCCTAAATGATGGACTAGAAAAGAATGCAGATACATTTTAGTAATTTGTAGTAGCTGAGAAATATTAGTAAAAAATGGGTTAAAGACATTTTCTTAAGTACAAACTAAAGTTTTTGTTCATTTTTAGCAACATTAATATTGCAGCTTAGAGAATGTAAATTGTCATTTTGAACATTTTGACAAGTAGGTTTTTAAAAATATATTTTATTAGTTCTTCAAACCCCAAATATAGTTTGATATTTTAAAGTGAATGATAACTTTGCACAGGGAACTTTCAGGTTTTAATCTTTGACCTGTAAAGATAACATATAAGACATAATCCTATTTAAGGCTTACTGAATTTAATTTGATGCCTAATACATGATCACATAAAATTCCTGAGTAAGATTCTTAAAACATCACTTTATATGATTGCGTAAACATTTTTTTCTCATACTCTACTGAATTCATTAAAAAAATTTCCTACTTAACAGGCATGATGAAAGCAAGATTAGAAAAGCTTACTTCAGACTTGCACAGAAGTACCACCCTGATAAGAATCCAGAAGGGAGGGTATGTGCTTCCTTTGGGTTATCTTTGGGTTTAGGGGTTGACTTCCTTTTGCTTTGGTATTATTTAGTAGTAAAGTTATCTCCTGTGTGAGAACTTGTCATAGCATATGTTCAGTGCATGTTTAATAAGTTTCTATCCTGTGTGATTAGTCCTCCCTCAGTTTACCAAAGGGATCTCCTTTGGACTCATAGCTCTCTCCTTATCCATCTCTGAGAATTAACTCTAATAGGCAGTCATAAAAGTAATTAAAAGTTAGGATTATGGGTGAACTTTAATTCATTTATAGGTAGTAACATTGCTTTCCACATTGCTTTGAGTGATTTATGTAATTTTTTCTAATGACATTCAACTCCATAGCATTCTTCTAACTGAAGAATAGAAAATTTGGTTCAGATTTTAATTCATCTGCTGCCAGTATCCCCTGATTCCACCTTGTCCAATGAGAATTCATAAAAGATGAAGTCACTTAAGAACCACTATAACTGGGGACTAATAATTTATTGCTAGAAGCTTGGGATAATTTCTACTGATTTCAAGTCAGTGGTTTTCATTAAAAACACAGTATTCCTGAACAGGAAGACATGATATTGAAAAAGTGCCACTTTTATATGTGTAAGCCTGGGTGGTGGTGGTTTATTTTTTGGGGCTTTTGTAGCAATTCAGATTCATATGAGAAAAAGAACAATCAAGATAGGAAGAAAACTTAAAATCATTTGTTAAATTGCTAGACACTAAAACAGCTATAATAGTAAAACCAATTGAAACTGACACAACAATGAATATATAAATCCATGGGACATAATATAGATAGGGTACTTATTTAAGAGCATAGACTTGTGAGTCAGAAGCTTGGGATAATTAACTCTACCATCAATTGACTTTGTGTTTCTAAGCAAATTACTTACTATCACTGAGTTGTAATAAATAATTTACACACCTTATGTAGCTATTTTGAGAATAAAATAATGGCATTTAGCTCAGTGCTTGGCATAATGGTCAATAAACTAGTTTATTTTTCTAAATTCTATCATGTAAGAGTTTAATATGATAAACTTAGATATATTTTAAGTTCTTATTTGAAGAGTTTTTTAGCAAATTATATATTGAGTTCATAGTTATTTGGGAAAAAATAAATTTCACCTTAACAGTATACCCACTAGATTCCAGTTGGAATTAATTCCTTAATGTAAACAATAAAATAATAAAGAAGGTATTGGTAAATTATAAGCCAACTGATTCCTGTTGTGATTTGAGATCATCCAAATTAAAATTTAATTATCTTTGATTATACATAGGATATGTTTGAAAAAGTAAATAAAGCATATGAATTTTTGTGTACCAAATCAACAAAAATAGTGGATGGACCAGATCCAGAGAATATAATTTTAATTCTGAAAACACAGAGCATCCTCTTCAACCGTCATAAAGAAGGTAAGACATCTGTTACCACAAATTTTAATTTATCACCCAACTAATTCTACCTTTTTTTTTTTTCCTATAAAATCTTCAGATAGGTTTAGAATTATTGCAAAAGATCATTGGAATCACTTTTCTTTCCCCCATACTGGGGATTGAACCCAGGAACTCAGCTGCAGCACAACCCATTTTATAATTTTGAGAAATGATCTTGCTAAGTTGCCCAGGCAACCTCAAACTTGGATCCTCCTGTCTCAGGCTCTAGAGAAGCTTGGATTACAGGTGTGCACCACCACACCTGGCTATGAAATTGCATTGATATGGTCAGAGCTGTTTTCTAAAGACCCAAAAGTACCTTCCCCATCTTACCTGTGTTTTTTAGTATTTTGCATTTCCCGCAAGTTTTTGTTACTCCTTCCTAAATTACATTTCCATTTCATGGAGCTACATGGTTAGTTTTTATGTTTAGGCATTTAGCAGCAAACATCTTAAATGAAATCTAAAATATTAAATGGAATTTAGAATTAAAGGATCGTTTAATGTTGTTCTTAAATTACATATAAAAGACTGACTCTCCTTACTCCAAAAGGCTCAGAAGATTGAAAATACCAAAACTATTCAGGTTTTTAGAAAGCAATTAAAACTGTTCAAGTGGTCCTGTACATCTTTTCACATCTCTCATTCTTTTGTATCACTCAAAATCCTCTGATCCCATGGGACAGTTTGAAAAACAGTGGTATCAGTGAGGTAGGTATGATTTCAGGGTATAGGATTAATTGGCATGTTTGCAAGACCATGGGGCAGTGATGCTGTATACTGGCAACTTTGACTCCACAATTTGAAATGAAACCAGGTCATGCCAGTACAAATATGCCAGCAGAGCCTTTATTAGGAAGGCTTTCCCTTAAGAAGGGGGAGACAGTTCCACCAAGAAAGTGTCAGACTGGCTCACTAGAACAAAAAAAGGAACTAGTTTTATTGACTGCAGGGGTGAACTTTAGGAAATTGCCCCTCATGAGTTAAGTGAAAGCACCTGGCTCTAATATGTGGTTAGTACTGTTTGAGAGTGGATAAATGAGGCACATTTGATATTTCAGGTTAAGGCGAGACTTTTTTTGATGGCTGTCAGGTTATGAGCAGAGGCCCAGGAGTGCATTTGCTCTTCGTTCTTATCTAAGTAGCTCTAACAGTAGCAGCTCAGAAAGCCAGGAGTTTGTTGAAAATATAATGCTTTGTTGGGGTAGCAGGAGTTGGGTTTGATATAGCAGGTGCACATTGACTTGGGAACTGAACTTGGCTTGCAGAACAAATGGAAGGCTCGTTTGCTATAGGATAATGCTGGAAGAGAAGGAAGAGGGTGGTAGAGATTTGAGTAAGTATGGGGAATGTTGAGTAATTGAAGACCAGATGGAGTTGTAGTTTTAAGTATTGGAGGGGACAGCTTGAAGATCTAGAAATTGATCATTAAGGAGAGCAGTGATTAATTGATTCACTCTTACTTATGAATTGAAGAGAACCATGTGTAAAATATTTTAGTTAAATGACACTACTAGTGCACATAATCAGCTTAGAAATCCTTTTTAAAACCACTTGATTATTTTTCAGTGGCTGATGACTATATTAGCCACAAGTTATTGTGACTCACTAGTTTACCTGTTGTCAAGGCTGTCTTCCAGTCTTCCCTTGAGGATGGGGATTCTGACTAATTCACAATTCTTTCTTATTTTATATATATATGTATGTATCTATATGTGTTGTAGTAGGAAAATAGGACCATTTCTAAAGGATCCTTTTTTGCTTTTTTTTTTTTTTTTTTTTTTTTTAACCATCTTAAAAATGAGTTTCAGTTTAAGGCAGATTATTGGTCAGCTTCAAGAGGCAAAAGGCTTGATTTCCAGTGGAATAACACAGGTACTTATAAAATCATGACAAATTAATTGGCATAGTCCTATCTAATAATTAGCTTTTTGGAAAACAGTAATTGTGCACCTGTGTATGCCAAATTTTACCTTCAAATTTGCTGACCAAACCATGGAATTAAACTGGGTGTGGTGGTGCCTGTAATCCCAGTGATTCTGAAGGCTGAGGCAGGAGGATCACAAGTTTTAGATCTGCTTCAGCAACTTAAAAAAATAATAAATAAAATGGGGTGTAGCTCAGTTGTAAAGTGCCCCTGAGTTAAAAAAAAAAAAACCCAATTTGTTTTTTTGCCCCACTACCAAAAAACCCCAAAAGGAAATAAAAAATGGAATTAACTAAATAAGAAATTTTATATTTTGTATTTCTAGTAACAAATTATATTCAGTATTTTCAAATGTTTAAGATAATTGATAACAAATAAAAGTACACTTGTCATTCAGAAAGCAGAATATAGAATACAAATAAAATGTCTTCTACAGTTGTTTTTTTTAAAGAGTTGTTTATCAAGAATGTTAATGATCAGATGAAAGTTTAAAAGATCACATGGGTAAAAGAAAGTAGGTATTCTGCACAGGATCAGAACATCTATATGGCAGCCTTATCCACCTGTTGCCTCGGCTTTTGGTACAGCGGTGGCTCCTGATTCTTTCGCATTTCTGTCCCCACCAGATCCTAGAGTTGCCTGATTGGTTTTACTCACTGCCACCACACAGCTCTTGGGAGCCAAGAACGCATCCTGTTTTGTTCTAGCTGCCCAGCATGCCAGTACTGCTTCCACAAATTTGAGAGACATATTGGCCAACCTGATACCTTAGGATCAGACCATAATTAAAGCATTCAGGCAGCAACATGGCAAGACAGTGGTGGGCCAAATCACTGAACATGATGTATGGTGGCATGAGAAGTATATGAAACATCCGTTCTTTCTTTTATTTTTTAATATTTTTTTAGTTGTAGATGGACACAATACTTTTATTTATTTATCTTCATGTGCTGAGGATCTAATCTAGGGCCTTACATGTGCATTCTACACTGAGCTGCAGCCCTAGCCCGAAACATCAGTTCTTGATCCTGATGAGGACATCTGTTTCAAAGGCCATAGTATCCCATCCCCAATGTCAGAAACTACTGCCTAAGGCTATGGGTGGGGAAGAACCCCTGCCTGAGGGCTTATTTTGACTGCTAGTAACTGGACAGATCCTAACAGAGGAACAGATATATCTTGGCTTTCAAAGAAGTGGGCAGAGAGGGCAACTCTGCCTCCTCACGTGGTCACCATGCTGGACAACTTTCCCACCAATCTATACTCCATGTCTCAACTCCGTGCAGCCATTATAGCCCTCAATAGTGAAAGTAATTTCACCCGTGGAATATTCTGAGGGTGTTTACCGAACCAAGTACTGGGAGTTAATATAGGAAGATTGTATGGATCTCATCGCAAAACTACCTTGTGTTGTTGCAAAGATCTACTGGAATCTATACTAGGAGAGCAGAAGTTTGGGGGCCATTGACTCTAAGCTAGACTGGTCCCACAATTTCACTCACATGATAGGCTCTACTGATGCTCAGTTCACTGAGCTCATGTGCTTATACCTCACCATCCACAGTGACGTGAACATAGCCCATACCAGCCACGGTGAGCAGTGTCCTATGGTACCCTTAACTGTCCTTTGCAGCATCCTTGAATTTCAGCAGGGTCTCTGCTTGGACTGGCAACTCAGGAAGTACTTGTCTAACACAACTACTGAAGTAAGTTGACAAAGATGTGTCAGATGAAGTTAAGAGACTACATCTGGATCACACTCAATTCAGGACAGGTTGTCCCAGGCTGTGGCCATGCAGTACTAAGGAAGACAGATCAACAATATTCCTGTCAATGAGAGTTTGCTCTGAAACACCTGCCTAATGACCCTATGTTCAAACTTGTTGCTCAACTGTATAAGATTGTGCACAATATCTTCCTGGAGCAGGGAAAGGCCAAGAAACCTTGACTGAACATAGATATTCACAATTGGGTGCTGCTATAGTACTGTGGCATGACAGAGATGAATTACTACACGGCAGTGTCATGGGCACTGGGTGTGCTGGCACAGCTCATCTGGAGCCAAGCCCTAGGCTTCCCTTTAGAAAGTCCCAAACCAAACAGATGGTTTGATGAAGTTTGTGGACTCCAAGTTAGTGTAAAACTGGAGACTTGGGGGAAACTGACTACCAGAAATTGAGGAAGCTTTAAAAAAAAAAAAAGAGATATATTTGTTTTGTTTCAGGGGGCCTTTAAAGATTTAAGATTAAGTTGTATCAAATGTCTTTGAAATTAAAATATAAATTAAGATGTTAAAAGCTTTTAAAAAAGAAAAACTATATGCCAAGTGAAACCAGAGTTAGAGATGAAGTTGGATTCTCTGCTGCTACAATTACAGCTTCACAGCAGGGAATCTCTCTGTTTTGATGCAGCAGAGCCCGGCTCCCTGCCAGTGACTTCTTTCTGGGTTCTTGTCTCACAAATTAAAAAAAAAAAAATGAAACCCACAGACAACAGAGAGTAAGAAAGAGTAAAGGAGTGGGATTTATTCAAGTGAGAAGTAAAGAAATGGGGGGAGGAAGGTAATAACAGGTTGCCAGCAAATATATTGGTCTAGGGATTAATACAGTACCAGGTAGAGTCATTGAGCACTATCTTTGCTCAACACATATTGGAAAAGCGCCGAGGCTATTGGTCTTTATCTATGCAAAAGAGGTATTAGAAAATTGAGTCTACCCTTCACTTGGGTCTGAGTCTGGCCTGCAGCCTGTTCCCTTTTCTCACTGTTCCAGGGCAAAGGAGTTGGTTGGAATGTGGAATATTTCTACAGGTTAATTTCACTGAGTGGATTTTACATTTTAAAAAGGCTTTTGTGGGTGGGGGGACATTACCCTAATTGCCTACCTGTGTTAATACCTATCTTATCTTGTTCACAAGTATAATTTTCCAGAAAAAAATATTTTTCTACTAGAAAAATTTTAGAGAAATCCACCAAACAAGTTTTCAAAGAGGAAAGATCCAAGGTATTTTATATTACATTTAATTTCTTGTTTTATAGACTGAGGTTAGGAGACATTTAAGATATCAAATATTTTCATTCTTTGTTTTTTAAGGCAACACAATTGAACATGTTATCAACATTAACTTAAAACCATTGCATGATCAGTTTTTGTTGTGTTTTTTATTTTCCCAGCACTAACTTTTGATTATTTCAGATTTACAGCCTTATAAATATGCAGGATACCCCATGCTAATTAGGACCATAACAATGGAAACTTCAGATGACCTCCTTTTCTCAAAGGAATCACCATTGTTGCCCGCAGCTGCAGAGCTAGCTTTTCACACTGTCAACTGTTCAGCCCTCAATGCTGAAGAACTCAGAAGGGAGAATGGGATAGAGGTAATATGAATAACCTTTGGGCTTATCTTTAAGCTAAAGAAAATTAAATGACAGGACAGAGAGAATCCACCCATTACAAATGCAGTTGATATGGTTTCTCCTTTAATTTATTCCAGCAGATAAAACAATATTCTCTATATTCTAGTACCAAAACTAAAAGTAGAAATGGAGCTTTATTTCTTAATGTGAATTTGAGAGTATTGTGTTCAAAATTGGTAAAGGTACTGTTGCTTACAAAGTAGCTTATAGGAATTCTTAAAAGGGACAGAATTTTAGGAGTCCTTGATGGTTTATTTAACACATTAATTAGTTACCAGATATCTAACACTTAAAGGTCATTTGTCTCTTAATCCTACTAGAAAACACCTTTCAGACTTCAAGTCAAAATGGAAAGTTAATGACTCATTTCTTTCTCTACAGGTGTTACAGGAGGCGTTCAGTCGCTGTGTAGCTGTCTTAAATCGCTCTAGTAAACCAAGTGACATGTCAGTACAGGTGAGGCTAAAACTTTGGTTCCAAGAAAGTTATATGAAAGCAATGCTT
The DNA here is from genome assembly GCF_902686455.1 of Sciurus vulgaris. Taxonomy (NCBI): domain Eukaryota; kingdom Metazoa; phylum Chordata; class Mammalia; order Rodentia; family Sciuridae; genus Sciurus; species Sciurus vulgaris. The sequence continues at coordinate 120,075,487 of NC_136470.1, forward strand.
CACACTTAAACATATCTGAGAATAAACTAAGAGGGCTCATTAAAACTTGGTTTTCTGGCTTCCCACCCCCACTCTGCAGTTTTTTTCTGATTCAGTGGTTCTAGAGTGGGGTCTGAGAATGTGCTTTTCTAACAAGTTTCCAGGTGATGCTGCTGCTACTGATCTGTGTTTGTACTTTAAGAAGCAATGTACTAAAATCACTTTGTAGTATACTGGTCTAATTTTTTTTTTCCTTAGAGTATTTTGAACCCTTTTATCTTCATCACCAGCTTAAAATATTTGTCATTTTTGTCATTCTTGTTTCATGTATCTCCCTTGCCCTTTCCCTAATTTTCTTCTTTTACCTTTCTCCTCCATTCCTAGCATTTTAATTGGCTATTGTTTGTCAAGATTGTAATAGTGAACTCTTTGATGGAAAATTCATTAGGAATTCATTATGATTGTAGAGCATTTTTTTAATATGGCCCTTTGCTTACACTAGCAAAATTTAAAATGTAAAACAGTTGAGTATTGGTTTTTAAGTTTCATCCTGTGTTTCAAAGGGTTTTATATGAATTGTAATATTCTGTCATGGAAATAAACTAGATAAAAATACCTTGATCCAAAGACAAGGAAACTTTTCTTATAAAGGTCCAGAGAGTAAATAAATATTTGAAGATTTCACATTTTATCCAGTCTCTTAGATATTTTTGTGTTTTTTAATAATTCACTAAAAATTTTAAACTATTATTAGCTTATTGGTAGTGCAGAAACAAACCAGGATTGATTTGGCCCATAGCAAGCCACTGTAACCATAGTTTTCCAATATCTGCATCTGTAAGAAATCTGAATGAGAAAGACAATAACAATAGAAATGTTCTGTTTCGTTTTGGAGCATCATATATATCATTAACCATTATTCACAAATCTCTTTGGATTTGATTTCCACTGTCTTAAATAAGGCATGCACATGTGACTCCTTTTTTTCCCTCTGCTTTGTTGTCTGTAGGTTTGTGGACACATAAGTAAGTGCTATAGTGTAGCTGCTCAATTTGAAGAATGCCGAGAGAAGATCACAGAAATGCCTAGCATCATCAAGGATCTCTGTCGGGTGCTATATTTTGGCAAGGTAGAGTTCCTAATGATCTCTGGGTATAGTCAGCAATGGATTTTCCTTTCTAATAGCTAAATCCCCCATTTATAAGTAGGTTATAATTTTTATAATAATTATTTGCAAGTAATTTATTTGAAACTCAAAGCATTATTCACAGAAATTATGCTGTAAATGAAGGCTTTGTTCCCAACAGGCCCACAGAAAGTAAGTCTAGAGTGACATATGTAAAGGAAGTGGGTTTCACCTAATTTCCATCAAAGAGAGGCAGGGAGAAAAGAGAAAAAACTGGACTGAATAACTGTAATAAAATTAAAGGACCACATAAAACCTAAACTTAGGGTTCATTTGCATGTGGTTCCCTCCCAGTCCAAAACTGCTGAGGGCAGTTAGCTGAGAGGAGACACAGCTGGTGACTGAGCAGAAAGGGACTTCTTAGGTAACTGCGTAGAGTAAGTTGTGTTTAATATAACAGGATGGAGGTGCTGATCCTGGACTAAGGTATGTAGAAGTTAAAACTCAATGAAACTACAGCCTCAACGTAGCTACTTGATGTCCTTGGAAATACTTAACTATGAATACAGACTCTGATAAAATGAAGTTAAATCCTTACACCTGCCCAAAATGTATCATTGTATGAAGATCACCAGTGGTGAGTTACCATTGATGCCTTATCGCTATTTTTAAAATTAAAAATACTAAAAATAGGGAAAACTGTTTTCCCAAGTCTTTGCACACTAGTTTCAAAGATGGTAACTCTGGTAACTCATCATGAGGTCACTTTTTATTTTAGACTTTAGAGAGTATAGCATTCCGATTTAAATGGAAATTGAAAATACAGGAAGAGGCAAGTATTTTGGAAAGTAAGCTAGTTTGACATACTTTCACAACCAGAGTCTCTTGGGAGTATTTTTTTAACTGTAAGTTAATTCTGTATTCTTATTCTCAGAGTATTCCACGGGTAGCTGCTCTTGGGGTAGAGTGTGTCAGTTCTTTTGCTGTGGATTTCTGGCTGCAGACACACCTCTTTCAGGCTGGAATTTTATGGTATCTGCTTGGTTATCTGTTTAATTATGACTACACATTAGAAGAGAGTGGTATTCAGAAAAGTGAAGAAACAAACCAGCAGGTAACTTTTATTGCTTTAATATTGAATTTGAACCCAAAACCATTTAGATTGGTGCTAAATTAGTGCAAAGCAAAACTTCAGCTGTCCAGAACCTCTAGGTGATAAACTATGTTTTAAGATAACTAAGTTTATTGTTCTTTAAGCCCTCAAATGTGTGTTTATATATATATTTTTTGTATTTATTTTATTGTATTTTATTTTTTTTGTGGGGTACCAGGGATTGATCTTAGGGGCACTCAACCACTGAGTTACATCCCCAGCCCTATTTTGTAGTTTTTTTTGTTTTTTTCCCCTGCTTGAGGGGCCGGGGATTCAAACTGTGGTCCTTGCACATGCTAGGCAAGCAGTCTCCAAAAGAAGCTATTTCTTCAGCTCCCCCAGCCCTGTTTTGTATTTTATTTAGAGACAGGGTCTCACTAAGTTGCTTAGCTCCTCACTTTTACTGAGGCTGGCTTTGAACTTGTGATCCTCCTGCCTCAGCCTCCTGAGCAGCTGGGATTACAGGTGTGCACCAACAGGCCCAGCTAAAAGTTTTATCTTGTCAGCTTATATTTGAAGGATTCATGGCAAGGGAATTTGCAGTAGCATGTACTAGACACAATTTAATATTAATCATTTAGAATCAACCTTGGACTTCAAAGTTAAGTTTGTATAACAAATGCAGTGATAACATCAGACTATCAAGGTTAGCTCCCACAAACTCTTAAGTACTTGTTGGATTATTATGAGTATTTTCATGTGTCTCCTATGAGTTGTCATGTATTGCTCATATTGTCAGTATGTGCCAGCTCCCACCATACTTCCAAATGTGATTCTGTAAGATATTTCATGTTTCTATGTACAAACAAGTACATAGATTCTGAAGGTCTTTCCTACAAATTAAAAAAAAAAAAAAACTAATGCGTAAGTTTTCTCATATCAGTGTTGGCGTTCTTATGCCTTTTTGTTTGTTTGCTTTCTCCTCCTTAAGCATGTTCCATATGATTTTGATTCCTTGAAGTTACTGCATTATCTATATAAGAAAACAGGTTCTCTTTAATGTCTTAATTTTTTATAACAGGAAGTAGCCAACAGTCTTGCTAAACTGAGTGTCCATGCTCTAAGTCGTCTTGGAGGGTATTTGCCTGAAGAACAAGCAACCCCAGAAAATCCAACCGTAAGGAAAAGTTTAGCTGGCATGCTGACACCCTACGTTGCTAGAAAGCTTGCTGTCGTTAGTGCTACTGAGGTATGTGCTTCAGAAGCAGCTTGGGTCTTGATGAATACTTTAAGATCCTTTAGTAGCAAAGGAGCACAGTAACATTGCTTGTTCTAGTAAACCCTGAATTTGAAAATGTTCACATGCTTGTTCTCTCAGCCAAGGAAGTCAGTTTATTGTGGATTGATGGTAATGATAACAGCATTTCAAGTCAAGTCTCTACAGGTGTAAATTAACTTTGTTTCCCAGCTGTGGGTCCCACCATAATTCTTAGCAACTTTGAATCACAAAGAGATAGGACAAGAGAATAAATTTGGAATGGTGTTTCCCAGTGAGCAGAGTACTGGAAGTTAAGATATAAAATGTGTTTTTAGTTGTTTCTTTTAAGCTATAGCTTATTCCAACTTAAGGTTGAAATCCGGACAGTAAATAGATACAGACATACCCATACACACATGCATACACATCTGCATCCATGTGTACTTACATAGATGCAGTACAAAAAGCAGTACAATCTTGGCAGATCCTGACTTCTTTGTCCTCTTTTGTGAGGATCATTGGGGAAAAGTCTGATAATATATCATTAAGGAATTAGGGTTTTTTTTTTTTTTAGATGCTGGGGATTGAATCCAGAGCTTTGTGCATGTGAGGCAAGCATTTTACCAACTGAGTTATATCCCCAGCCCACTAAGAAATTAGTAAACTACAGAAATGCACTGAATAGAATACTGTGAACCCTAGTTTTTAAATGAAGGCACCAGATCCTGTTTTGGGAATTTAAAAAAAAAAAAAAAAAAAAAAAAGAAAGGACTGATGAATCTATACCAAATGTTGACTGTAGTTACCCTTGAATGGCAAAATAGTAAACTCTTTTTCTTTTATTTTCTTGAACGAGCATCTCTTACTTTCATAATAAAAAAAGTTCTCAGGTTTCCAAAATTCAAAGTATTCTTAGAACATAAACAATTGGGGTTTTGTTTGTTTTTTACAAGCCAGCCTGCTAGATCTTTGTTGTAGTGAGGGTCATGTTTTCTAGTGCCCCTGAGTAAGAGGCAAGAGTGTTAGATGTCACTCTAGCTTTGTCATTTCCTGGATTTTGTGTGATACTTTTTGCTGACAGAAAACATTTTTTTTTTTTTTTTTTTTTTTCAGAAATTCCAGCAAGTTGGTTGTCGTTTTCTATAGACTTAAAAATTTTATAGTATTTCAAAATTGAGTCTTGGAACAGGCTCTGCCTGGATTTAATAATTGCCTATTTTAAGCAGCTATTTCTCAAAGTTTTATGATTTCCCTAGCCATTTACTTTTTCAGTCATTTTATTTAACCAGTACTTAACCTTTTGAAAACAAGGATGAGATGACTTTACATTAGATGGAGGTTAGATCTTCTCTGCTTCGTCATAGCACAAAGCTGTATGAATGTAAAGTGTAGATTTTCACTTGGACATTTTAGGAAGTGCCAAATGTCTTTGTTTACATCAAGCATTGAGGAGAGCTAAACAAAGGCAAAGCACCCTGGATGACTAAGCAGTCACCATCTATGGCTGCTAAACTCCTTAATCTATCCTTGAATCAGGATGTGGCCAAGAAAAGTATACCAGCTTTGTTGAAGTATTTCCCTTCATAAGAGTATGCTTCAAGCTGGGCATGGTGGCACATGCCTGTAATTTCAGCATCCTTGGAGGCTGAAGCAGGAGGATCACAAGTTCAAAGACAGACTCAGCAACTTAGTAAGGCCCTAAACAACTTAGCAAGACCTTGTTTCTAAATAAAATATAAAAAAGGGCTGAGGATGTGACTCAGTGGTTAAGTGCCCCTGAGTTCAATCCCCAGTATCACACACACAAATAAAATAAGGGTATGCTTCATAAAAACTTAAAATTTGTTTTCAAATATACGTATATAAAGGTAGTATGGTTTGTTTTTTCTTTAATATTTAATGAGTTTTTACTAAATATTTTAATACAGAATTACTGAATTTTCACCATAGCAGAACAAATGTTAAAGATGTTGAAATCAGACTCAGACTTGAATCCCAGCTCATCACTTACTGGTTGTGAAACCTGTGATAAATAACTTGATCTTTCAGAGCCTGGGTTTTTCTCAACTGCAAAATGGATAATAGTACCAAACTTACTAGAGTTATTGGAATATTTAATGATATCCATTACACTTAAAGTATCTATTATAGAGCTTTACATGTATTAGACATTAAAAATAAGTTATAACTTTAATCATTTTATTTTAAATGTTACAAAATGGTCATGTTCTGTCTCCTAGATTCTGAAGATGCTTAACAGCAACACAGAAAACCCCTATTTGATATGGAACAATTCTACAAGAGCAGAACTACTGGAATTTCTTGAATTACAACAAGAAAACATGATTAAAAAAGTATATTTTATAAATTTCTTGGGTAACTTATAAATTTCTTGGGTAACTATAACTGCTTTACAGTATCAAATGAAAATTTCTCCTACCCTACCACCTTCCAGTGGAGAAGCTAGTTAGCCATGGTGGGAGGCACAGGTGCCAAGGGGCAGTAGGATAGGAGATAAGGAGAAAGCCTGAATAACCCACACCCCAGATAGTTGGATATTGATGGTTTGAAGACAATTATATTTGCAATTATGGAATTTATTAGTCATTACTCTTATATCCAAAGTGACTAAGAATTTGCTTTTTTTTTTAGCTCATTCCATGATAGTTGCACAAAAGTTTTTAAGTTTTTAAGAATGACAGAGCACGAGAGAGTAAATCTCATATATATCATCTCCTTTTGTATCAGAATGCACTTGATTATTAATATCTTGTCGTTGTTAGCACTTTACAACCTATTCCATACTTTGACATGTTATTTTGGTATGACCTGAATTCCTTGTGACTTCATCCTATATCTTCATGGGAACTTTTTTTTCCCCCATTCCTCTTTTCTTTTTCCTTTTCCTTAAGTTCTTGATTTCTTAAGCTGTATTATTTCACTGTTTCTTTGTATTCAGAAACTGTTTTCCAGCACTTTCATATAATATGTTACTTCTTCATACCCAATCCAGAAGTACTCATTTCTCAGCTTTATCCCCACATAGCTCAGTAGAACCAAACATCTGCTGAATGGAGTAAGAAGAGCAAAGTGTTGTGTGTGCTTTGTAAACTCTAACTCTAAAACACTGTTGGCTCACCTCTGTGATCCCTTGAAATTTTTAAATAATTTAATTTAATCTTGGAACTAAAAATTATAACTCTATATTATTGAGTACTCTTCCAGAGGCATAGTACTCAGTGTAAACATTAATATTGCATAGAGCACTGCAATGTGTATCAGCATTCTTCTGTTATGAAACTGAATAGGGATAGATTTAGAAATCAGATATTAATGATTCTGAATTATATCCTCCCCCCCCCCTTTTTTTTAAAGGGTGATTGTGACAAAACTTACGGATCAGAATTTGTCTACAGCGATCATGCCAAAGAACTTATTGTGGGGGAGATTTTTGTTAGAGTATATAATGAAGTCCCTACTTTTCAGCTAGAGGTAAACTTTCTGCCTGTAACTTTGTCTGATGCCCTTGATAATGTGTGACTGAAAGCTGCTAGTTTATTCACACTATATACATTGAAATAATACCTCCTCTTTGCCAAATTAATTATAAATAAACCTAGCTAAGTATTTGATGGGGTGATCATTGACTACTTATGAACCTCTTTATCTGTTGAAGAATTGAGGGTTTCTTTAATATTTTTTAGTTGTCAATTGATATTTATTTAATTTATTTATTTATGGGTAGTGCTGCAAATCAAACCCAGTGCCTCACACATGCTAGGCAAGCATTCTACCACTGAGCCCCAACCCCAGCCCCAAGAATTGAGTTCTTATGCATAATATTCCCCACTGTGCCCAGCACATCTGCCTTCAGCTCCCAAAGTACAAGGTCAGTTACACTTTCCATCATGTGGAATGTCATGACAAGACAGGAGGCCAATTAGAAGAAAATATAAGTTGATAGCAGAGAGGTCTTTTAGATGACCGTGATCTCATCAGGCTATCTCTTGCAGTGATTCTTAATTACATCCAAAAGCAAGTGAGGATCTTTTTCTTTTTAGTGCTTGGGATAGAAAATTTTATTTTTATTTATTTATTTTTTTTGGTACTAGGGATTGAACTCAGGGCTGCTTAACCACTGACCACATCCCTAGCCTTTTTTTATATTTTATTTAGAGACAGGGTCTCACTGAATTGCTGAGTGCCTTACTAAGTTGCTGAAGCTGGCTTTTGAACTTGCAGTCCTCCTACCTCAGCCTTCTGAGTCACTGGGATTGTAGGTGTGTTCCACTGTGCCCAGCTTAGAATTCTTTCTCTTATTCGGAGGACATCGCAAGGTGGATTTTGAGATTGATTTGTAAGGAGGAAAGAAGTGAATGAGGCTTTGTTTTCGAAATTGCTTTTTGGAAAAAAGAGGAAATTCTTAAACCATAATGTATGTTATTTATCACATAGTATCTCATATGTATGTGTGTGTGTATAAATAGAATTATTAAACAGATTAATTTGTGAAGTTCCTTTGAGAACTATCCTTTGAATTTATATTCTGGATGTATAGAATTATTTAAAATATAAATGTTATATATCATGCAATCAAGTTATTTTGGTAAAGGGAAGAAGTACTCTAAACTTAGACTTATTGTACTGAGGTACTTGTGGGAATTTACCAGATCTCTGAAAGTTAAGATATACTCTACTGCAGTTTGGTTTGTTTCCTTCCTCCACCACACCTCCCCCCAACACACACACATAGAACACACCAGTGTGTAGAGATGTATTTGTGTGTGTGTGTATAATTTAATCTTGCTTATTCACTTTCATGGGTGAAATTTTTTCTTTTGCTGAAAAGTTTTTGTAATAGGTTATTTCTGAAGCCACACATGTGTTTTAAATGTTCCTCTGCTTGACAGGTTCCAAAAGCATTTGCTGCAAGTCTCCTGGATTACATAGGTTCTCAGGCTCAGTATCTGCACACATTCATGGCCATCACACATGCTGCAAAAGTGGAGTCAGAGCAACATGGAGACCGCCTGCCCAGAGTGGAAATGGCTTTGGAGGCTCTGAGGAATGTCATAAAATATAATCCAGGTGTGTGATTTTACCCTTGATTAAAGAGAACCTTAGAATCAAAGAGCTCTAAAAATTTCCAATTCTCAATTTTACAGAAAAACTCATAGGAAATTATACTTGGTTATAATGTTATACTTGGTATAGTTTTAAGAGGAATTGACCTATTAATATTTTCTACCTACAAATAGTAGGTTGAGGAGAAGGATCAAGGCACCATGCTTAGACTTCCTATTGCTAAGAGAAAATGAATCTGAGTTGAGAAGGCAGAGTAATTTTTGATAGTATGAAATTTCACATTATTGACATGAATTGGCATATTAAGTATAAGTGCTTGGATTAGATTTATTCAGTAATATACATTTTGCCTCTTCTCTAGTACAAACATAGTGTTATGTACCTATGGGCACTCATATATTTTTGAAAACTTGCCTGAAGTTTTTAGTGTCTAAAAATTCAAATAATAAAAAGGTGAGAATTTCCACTCTTAAACATCAATCTATAAGAGACTGTTTCCAAAAGTATATCACTCCAGCCTGACTCTGGCAAGATACATGAGTGAAGTTCTAAAGGCTTTTTCCAATTCCAATTTTGGTAACTTTAATGTGATAACATAGAATATAAAACCTGAAATAATATGAAATTCCATTTAAATTACTTGAAGGCTTCAGATCTTTTTTCTTTTTTTTTTTTTTTCTTTTCTTTGTGTTGGTACCAGGATTGAACCCAAGGTCACATTCCCAACCCTTTGTTTATGTTCTTTATTTTGAGACAGGGTCTCACAGGTCTAGAGGCAGGGATGGGATTTAAAATATGAAAACAAAGAAAAATTAAGAAACCCTAATATTTTACTTGTTGCCTTTTAGTGCTGCTTAGAGATACTTCACTCGCTTCACATCATAATGTTTAAAAAGGGTCATCTGAGACTTACGATTTGACAGTAAACAACTGTGTGTATCAGTTTTCTAAAGGTCTATAATTTAGAGTATCTTGGAAAAACCATTATGTTTACTCCCTAGGCTCTGAAAGTGAATGCATTGGGCACTTTAAGTTAATATTTTCTCTTCTCCGAGTCCATGGAGCTGGTCAAGTGCAACAGTTGGCTTTAGAGGTAAAAGTAGTTTATACTAAAGCATGTTACATTTCCTACCACTTAACTAAATATAGTTTGATCCTCAACTAATTATCTGAAGTTGGATAAAAGTATGCAGTTTTTTTCATTTTACCTATTAATGTTTTTCAAGGTGTTTCCTGTCTATCATACATTAGGGCTTTGGGCAGGTTGTTAGATGTCCTGGTCAGTGGATTAGAAATAGGCTAAGCTTAGAAAAGCTACAGACCAGCAAGAAGAGGAGGCAGGGTTTCCATGATTTCTCTGTCCCTGCAGAGAGACATAATGCAGCCAGGGTACTGTTTGGGCTGTGCATGTCATGTGGCTTTGCATTCCAGAGAACCCAACCTAAGTTGCTCTCCCTTCAGATTTAGTAGCAAGGTAACCTTTTTTCTAAGTGTTACAAATAGACACCTGGGTGTGCTACTGTTAATAGGAGTTATTTTGGAAAGCCAGCTGCCAAAACTTGTGGGTCTTAAGGGTCCAAGAGAAGTTGGAGGCCCCTTCTTCAGGAGATTGAAACCACTAGTCCTCCAGGGTGCTATTTGAGTGCCACATTCCCTCTGACAGAAGCAGAGAGTCCCTGGTCACAGGTGTTCTTTACCCAGGCACCTCAGAGTAAGCTCCCAGGATCATTTTTCAGATGATCCTGTTCATTGTAATACACACAATTTATTACATAGAACACCAAATTCAACCCTGTTTTAGCAGGTGGTTTATGAGTAAAGCACTTAGATTTCCTTTTGGCTTAAAACAGATTTTTAATAGACTACTAATAATAATACAATAGTAATAGATTTTAAAAACTTAGCAGTCTTTTATTTGAGAACCATGCTTCCCTAACCAATTCCTTCAAGTATCTTGTAATTTTTTTAAAAATAAACATTATTAATCTAGAATACTTTGCTTTGAAATGCTGAACATGGTTCAAGTTAAGTGGCATTGATCTTTAGATGTATATTGTAAAAATAAGAATTGAGAAACCATTCTTTGTTTTAGTTCAGCTTTTGTTTCACTCTGACCAAAATACATGACAAGAACAACTTAGAGGAGGAAGTTTATTTGGGACTCATGATTTCAGAGGTCTCAGTCCATAGATACCCAACTCCAGTGCTCTGGGCCCAAGGTGAGGCAGCACATCATGGCATAAGGGCCCAGAGTAGGAAAGCACCTCACTTCATGGTGGTCAAGAAGCAGAGAAAGAGCTCTACTCACCAGGGACAAAATATAAACCCTAAAGTCATGTCTCAAGCAACCGACCACACCCTACTGTCTATAGTTACTGCCCAGTTAATCCACATCAGTGGATCAATCCACTGATTAGGTTATACCCATAACCTAATCATTTCACCTCTTGAAATTCTTGCGTTGTCTCACACATGAGCTTTTGGGAGGCACCTCAAATCTAAATTATAACATCCTCTTTAAAAAAAAAAAAAAAATACCTGTTTTGTTATAAGGAAAGATAGATCCAATCTGTTATGTTGAGTGCTAAAGACGTTTACTTTTTCCTCTAAGAGCAAAAGAAAGTCCCAAAAGTGAAGATCGTTATCTTCCTAACTGCCTGTACCCCAAATATGTGATTGGAAAACACTATATTGTATACCATAGTTCAGGAGCATGTTCTGGTGTAGGATGAAAGGTTTCTCATAAACCTTAAGGTATTATTTCTCAAAAGGTAAATCTCAAAGTCAAAGTAATAAAACCAATCTTTAAAATTAAAAATTTCTCTAAAAATTAGATACTTTGTCTTCCAAACATTTTCTCACTTTTGTTAAGTCTGTGTGACTGAATTTCATTATGTTTGAAATTATTTGCAAACCTTTTAATATCCTGTTGATTACTTTTCAGGTTGTAAATATAGTGACATCTAACCAAGACTGTGTAAACAATATTGCAGAATCAATGGTTTTGTCCAATTTATTGGCTCTTCTACATTCATTGCCATCAAGTAGGTATATTCACAAATGGCATTTTGGAAACCATAGAAGGACCAACCCAGGGACGGGAGCAGTTGCATAGCTATTGCAAAACCTCAGGCAACTGTCATCCATATTTAGTTTTGGAATAGTTAAAGTGGGATTCTTTACACTAGATATGTCTTCCTAATTGTGTTTTACATAAATTAATAAAATTATCTTGAATTTCCCATATCAAAGGTTGAAAGCTGGGGATGAGAAAGGTCTAACAGCAGTGGAAAATAACCTGAGATTGTTGGGTCTTTTTAGTATATTCTATACATGAGTAATTAACTAACTAAGTAATTAATGAAAATTAGTATTCCATAGTTTATTAAAAAAGACAGTCTTGGGTGCTAGAAAACATTCAGCTTAGCATTGCCTTGCCTACTTTTTTTTTTTTTTTTTTTTTTTTTTCTTTTTGTTGTTGTAGATGGACATAATACCTTTTATTTATTTTTTATGTAGTGATGAGAATTGAACCCAGGGTCTCACACATGCTAGGCAAGCACTCTACCACTAAGCCACAACCCCAGCCCAACTTTGTGTTTTACTGATAGGTTATTACCATAAAGGATAAAAATACACCAGACTAATTTTTTGAGTACAGCCTGTGCTATTGCAGATTGCTCAGAAACTGTACAGTTGTCGAATAGTTATAGTTGTGCCAAAACCAACCTTGAGATTGCTTTTCAAAAGGAAGATTTTTTAGTGTGTCATGAAATTGCAGTTTAAATCTAATCTCACCACAAGCTATAAAATACATTGGTCGGTTGACTTTACTAAACCCTTGGATGTCATGGTAATCTTAATTTTGTGTCTTATCCCCTCCTTGAGAATAGGACCCTATCTCTTTCATCTTCTCATTGCCTGGCATGTATTCAGTGTTTCTTTATGTTCAGTGAATTGAATGGAGTTGAATTTTCATTGAGTAATTTTTTTTCTTTTGAATAAATGACATGCTTGAATTATCTCTTCAAAATGACAACCTGGAGAAATAATTTGCAGATACTTTTAATTATGCCCGCAGCCTTAGTTGGTTTTTCCTTTTTCTTTTTTTTACTGGTTTTCAATAATGTTGTAAGACTTTAAACAGTACAAAACTAAACTGGTTGTTAAACAGAAAACATAATTTTAAAGTATAACTTTATACCACATTTATTCAGTAGTTAACATTTTAATCTTACAAGTAAAGTAGGTGACATCTAGATGTTTTCACCAATTTTGCTATCACTTATACATAATTTAGGCTAAATTATCTACCTTACATAGTGTTCGCTAAGGGATGTTGTTATTGTTGTGTTGTTTTAAACTCAGCCCGGTACTTGAAAGTCTCTACCCTCTTTGCTATCACTTTATTCCTTTGTCTTTCTGTCTGTCCCCAGTATACTTGCACATCAAATGGCAGTGACTAGGTGAGAGGTGAGCTTGTATCCAGAGGAAATAATTATGTCTTAGAATGACTGTGTTTTCCAATGGCTAATTCCTTGTTTTCCTGAGATAGTAGTACCAAGTAAAAATCTAAGACAGGTGTCCTGTGGATGTCAAGAAAGGAGAAGATTTTGTGTGTGCAGGTAGCAATAAGGTAGGAAAACAATATGCCATAGTAGTTATGAGTATGGACTTTGGAGTCAGATGAACCTAGATAGAAAACCCAGCCATAGAGCTCACTAGGTATGAAATAACAGGCTGGGTATACTGGGCCTCAGCTTCCTCATCATAACACAGCCTTGCTGGTTATTGTGAAGATGAAGTATGATTCCTTATCTGGAATACCTAGTTCATGTTTGGCACAGATAGATGCCTAGTACATGTAAGGTTAATGCATTCCTTGAAATGTCTTTTACTCTGTAGGTCGTCAGCTTGTTCTGGAAACTCTTTATGCTTTGGCATCAAGTACAAAAATAATCAAAGAAGCAATGGCAAAGGGTAATGTATAGAGTTCTTTTTCATCCAGTCTTATTCAACACAATGAAGCATAGTTTCAGTTGCTTTTTGTGCAGTCTGATAAACTAGAAGAATGTTTTGGTGACCTTAAAGTTTAAAAAAAGTCAAACAGCATTGAGTTGAAATAAGGTTGAAAATGAATTTTATTGATTAGAAAATAATATAAAGCACTAATTCTTTTTTTTCTTTCATAGGAGCTTTGATTTATTTATTGGATATGTTCTGCAATTCAACACATCCACAGGTTCGAGCCCAAACAGCAGAACTTTTTGCCAAAATGACAGCAGATAAACTAATAGGTCCAAAGGTGAGTCTAAAATATAGTTCTCAGAAGGAAATTAATTGTTAAACCTCTGTTACTTTGATACTGATTTCATGAAATTCACCAGTCTGAGATGGTGAAGATAAAAAAAACAATTTAATATGAAAGTTGAAAGAATGACATCTCTGAGATTGTTGCTGTATATTACTAATTGAGAAAACTAGTCAGGGAAGCTTAGGCCAGAGTTGTGACATCTGAAGAGAATGTGTGGATTATGACGATAAGCTATTCATATCCCTAAAAGAAAGAACAAAAGTACATTTAGGTTATGAAAGAAGGCAGCTTAGACTTCACTCTGCAAGGATTGGCTCATGGGGTAGCTAGTGAGGCACTGATAATCTATTTCCTAATTGGTAAGGTTATGCCACCCATAGGAAGTGGACAGGAGTGTAATGACACCTTTGCTTTCCTGCTCTGCAGGAAGATTCAAATCTGGAGGTGACCATATGCTCTCTGGAGCCATCGTTCAGCCTGAATAGCAGGAATTTATTAAAGCAATTACTTCTGAATAGAATTTCATTCAGACACAGGTGTAATCAAAGTCCTCTGATTCTGTTGTTAGATCAATTCCACAAGAGGTAGTGTTCATAGGGCAGCACATCAGAGGCATGGGAGAGCTGTGGAAAAAAAGAGACTTCTAAGCCTTACTACCAGAGTCTGATTCAGGAAATTGGGGACAGGGCCCAGGAATTTGCTTTTCTAGTCCATTCCCCACATTATTCTTTTGGAACCTGTCTGGACTAACATTTGAGAACCACTACTCAAACATATCTGCCAAAATACCTTGGGTAAGGAAGAGGCTACAGGTAACCTACCTCCATCTAAAGCCATCATGGCCTCCCCTGGATGTGTTGAGCATCCATGAAAAGTTTCGTTTGGAAAAAAAATTGTTCAAAGCTAATAAACATTTTTTACATCTGTATAACAAATTAGATTCAGTTATTACTATTGTCTTGCTTGATCTCTCAGAATAGATATTAACAATCTGTCATATGACCCAAAACAGTTTTACTGTAGTAATAAATAAAAGTTTACCTTCAGCCAGGTTGATGAGATGAGGGAATTACCTTTGAATGTCTACAAGAGTCCATTCAATATTCATCAAGAATGAATATTGAGCCAGGCATGGTGTCACACATCTATAATCCCAGCAACTTGGGAGATGGAGGTAGGAGATTTACAAGTTTGAGGCCAGCCTCAGCGACTTTGTGAAGAATCTGTCTCAAAAAATAAAGAGCTGGAGATTGTAGCTGAGTGGTAAAGCATCCCTGGGTTCAGTCCCCAGTACCACTCCCCACACCACCCCTCAAAATAATGTGTAAATATTGATATTTAGTATTGAGTTTTCTTAAGCCAGGAGTTGGGTAGCACATAACTACAATGCCTATTGTTAGATATTTTAAATAGTATATTAAATGTTTCAAATAAGTTTGTACTAAAATTGAGCTCTTCAGTAACATTTTTGGCCTTTGAAATACATGTGGGACAAATATTATCAAGGTGAATGTTTTTACATTTAAATTTTCTATATAGGAAAAATCAGCACCTTAATTCAGTGATTTGCAGCAAGAGACAGCTGGTCAGTAAACTTTTTTATTTTTCCTTTTTGATAACAACTTAACTGAAATGTAATTGGCATCCAATACAGTTTAATGGTTTTTAGTGTATTTGTAGATTGAGCAACTGTAGTCAATTTTTTGACCATTTTTATCAATACAAAAGAAGCTCCATGCCCTTTAGCAGTCACTTTCCTGTCCACCTTCTCCCAGGACCTGCTGTGCACTCTACTTTCTGTCTCTATAGATTGTGGAATTTCATATAAATGAAATCATACAATGTATTCTATTGCGACTGGTTCCTGTCACTTAGCATGTTTTGAAGATTCACCTATTCCTTTTTATTGCCAAACAATATTCCACATTTTGTTTACCCATTTTATTTCAGTGAACATGTGAATTGTTTCTACTTTTTGGCTATCCAAATACTACTACTGTGAAAATTTGTGTGCAAGTTCGTGTGAGCATTTGCTTTTTTTTATTTTGAAATTTGAATTTCTGTCAGATGGTAATAATATTGAGGAATCATCTGTGTTTTCATAAGTGGTTGCACTGTCTTTATATTTCTTTACATACATATATAGCATTATAATAGCTCCTCATCTTCTCTAACACTTACATGTTTTGTTTTGTTTTTTTATTATAGCCATCCTAGTAGTGCTATGTCATGGTTTTGATTCACATTTCCCTGGCTAATGACACTGAGTATCTTTTCATGTATTTATTGGCAGTTAATACAACTTTCTCAGAGAAATGTCTCTTCATATCCTTGGCTAGTTTTTTAATTGGATTGTGTTAATTGTTGAGTTGCAATTGTTCTTTATATGTTTTGGATACTAACTTCTTATGAGATACATTATTTAAATGTACATATTCTCTCCCATTCTGTTGATAATTTTTTTCATTTTCTTGATCATGTCCCTTGCAGCACCAAATCTTTAAATTTTGATGAAGTCCAGTTTGTTTTATTGTAGCTTATGCGTTTGATGTCATATCCAAGAAACCCATTGCCTAATCTGTGTTTTCTCTGAAGAGTTTTATGATTTTAGCCCTTATAGTTAAGTCTTTGATCTATTTAGATTAATTTTTTGTACATGATGTGAAGTGTGGGAGGGACTGATAAACTTTTTCTTTAAAGAGCTATATGTAAATCTTTTATCCTTTGTGGGCCATATGATTTCTGTCATGAATATTCAGCTCTTCTATTTAACAGGAAAGCATCCTTCAGCTATAAATGAACGAGTGTGACTGTGTTCTGATAAAACTTTATATACAAATTTATGGCAAGCTAAATTGGCCCCTCATTTGCTAACCCCTCTTGTAGAATAGCTTGTAGAGTAGTAGCCAGAACATAACTTTGAAGGTAATGGTAAAAGAAGGTCATATATTCCATATAAATTTTTTCTGAAATGTTTAATAGTTTTAGACACTAGTAAGTATTCAGTTTACATAGTTCTTAGTACTTAAAATGTTTTTTTTCCCTCTTTGATACTCAGGATGCTTAACCACTGAACCACATCCCCAACCCTTCTATATTTTATTTAGAGACAGGGTCTTGCTGAGTTGCTTAGGGCCACACTAAGTTGCTGAGGCTGGCTTTGAATTCATGCTCCTTTGCCACAACCTCCTGAACTGCTGGAATTACAGGCATGCACCACCATGCCTGGGCTTAAAATGCTTTAAAAATTCTGATAAACTTGCTTTATAACCAGTGTTTACAAATTAATAGAATAGGGTCATTCATTAAATTGATGATCAAATAGGCATTCTCCAGACATCAAATAAGAAGACTTTTGATTTTGTATAACTGGTCAAATAACTTAGTGCCTTTTTTTTTTTTTAAATATCGGACCGTAGTAGACTAGATCAAATAAACTTAGAAATAAGAAAACATTGGAACCAACCTAGATGTCCTTCAATTGATGAATGGATAAAGAAACTGTGGCATATATATATACAATGGAATATTACTCAGCTATAAAGAATAATAAAATTATGGCATTTGCAGGCAAATGGATGAAATTGGAGAATATCATGCTAAGTGAGATAAGCCAATCTCAAGAAACCAAAGGACAAATGATTTCGCTGATAAGCAGATGATGACACATAATGGGGGGTGGGAGGGGGGCAAGAATGAAGGAAGGAGGGACTGTATAGAGGGAAAAGAGGGGTGGGGAGAAGGAAAAAATAACAGAATGAATCAAACATCATTACCCTATGTAAATGTATGATTATGCAAATGGTATGCTGTTAACTCCATGTACAAACAGAAACAACATGTATCCCATTTGTTTACAATAAAAATAAATTTAAAAAAAAAAAAAAAGAAAACTTCCTAGGTTAAAACATTTAGCCTAAATACAATTAAAGTTTTCTTTTGTGTCAATTTAATAATACTAATAAATACAGCTTTTAAATCTATGACATTTGAAATTCATCTAACAGATCAACAGGTGATTTGTGCAGTAGTGTCTTATAAATACATCATATTACAAGTATATAAATGATTTGTTTATAGAAAGGTTATGCCTTCAAATTTAGTACTTACCGTAAGAACAATTCCATTTTTTGTTTTAAGCTATGAAGTATTTAAATGAAATTAGTGTTTTTTTTTTTTTTTTTTTTCAATATGCTAGAATGTAATGAAATGTAATAAAACAGGTCAGGTACTTCTCTAAAATTCACGTAGAATGACTTCAACAGTATTCTGTTTGGATTGTTAATGTTGCCTAACTGTTGGGTTTCTAATCAAATATCCAGTTATCTTTCCAGAAGATATGTTTAGAAACGAGAAGTGATTGTGTTAAAGATGAAGTGATTGGCCTGGAATAGCAAATTGGCAATGTGGCATTATAAGCAGAACTTGTTAATCACAATCCCAGGCTGCTAACTTGGCTTAATGACTTTGGCTATCGTCTCTCCAAACCTAAGTTTCTTTAATTCCATAGTGAGAAAATTAAAATAAATTGATCTTTAAATCCTGCTTCAACTCTTAGTGTGTCTTTGATATATATTTCTCAGAGCTTTCTCAAAATGCATTACTTACTGGGAGTAAGTGTATGATAGTAAGCGGGTCAGGCATGGTTCATACTCAGGAGACTCAGGATGAAGAAGAGTGATATAATCACTTTCAATATCTGCTTTTGTTCTCTGTAGAGCTGAATTGTATTTTGGCATAACATTCTCAGCATACATTAGAGAACACACATATATATGGAAGAAATAAGCCTGTGAAACTTCTGACTGATTTTATCCCAACGGCATTTTTTGATATAGAACAAAAGCCCTCCTGTGGGAACCTCAAGAGAAATTGATTTTTCTCTGTAATGTTGGGTGTCTGTGGAGCAGCTGGCCTGATTTTATTTTGTGTATTCCTTCTGTCATGTAACCGACACTATTTACTTCCATTCCTTGGCAGTTAGAAGTTCATGAGCTAAATTTGTGGTAGATATCACTACCAGTTACCCAGAGCTTCTGATGTTTCTTTTGCAGACTGATTTCATATGCGTCTTCATTCTTTCAAATAAGTAATCATTTGCCAAATGCCAGGACCTTAGAAAGTAAGCAATGAGCAAAGCAGACCAGGTCAGGGAAGGTTTCCCTAAGATGAGAGAGTTAAGCATAGTGTAACATGGAGCAAGAACCATGTGATGACAAAGATACTCTTTTCCCTTTGTCCCTTATGCCTCACTAATTTTCAATCTTTGTGTAGTGTGTGCTGGATATGGTTTTGAAAACTACTTTTTAAATTCTTAGTGAAAGAAAGCTCACTGTAACATAAAACAGTGTTAGCATGAGAAACGCTGGTTTTTGAGGGCAAGGGGTGTGAAGAAGAGTTGGACAGATGAGCTAAGGATGTTTTCAAAAGAAGTTACAGGATGTGCATCACCCCACAGGGGAGAGACTGGGAGATTTACTCTCAAAATTTCTTAAGTTTCTTAAGTTTGAGTCAGGGGATGGAAAGGAAACTTGTTAGGTAAGTAGGGCCAAGTCATAGTGAGTCTTGAGAAAGTTACTTTTGCATAAACCAAAAGGCTTTTCTCCCACTCCAGAATTTTTAGATAATAGTTATTTCTTACATCAGTCATATCACACATTGCTCTGATATTCTTAGAAAACTGTAAAAAGCAAGCTGAATATTGAGATGTTTCCAATAGGTCTTATTTTCTTTCTCAAACCTCTTCCCATAGGTTCGAATTACATTAATGAAATTTCTGCCTAGCGTTTTCATGGATGCTATGAGAGACAACCCTGAAGCTGCTGTACATATTTTTGAAGGAACTCATGAAAATCCTGAGTTGATTTGGAATGATAGTTCCAGAGATAAAGTGTCCACAACAGTGAGAGAGATGATGCTAGAGTAAGTAAAGACAAAGATAATAAAGCCTTCAAATAAAATCCACAGGAAGGGCAAACATTTCCCACTCTGCCTCTCTCCTCTCTAAGACTTGCTCCAAAGGTCACTGTAAGTGTTATTTTGTGACTAAAGTTTGTTATTCTTTCCCTCCTTTTTTCCTCAAGGCACTTTAAAAATCAGCGTGACAACCCTGATGTTAACTGGAAGGTAAAATATACTTTTATCTTATAGGGTTTTGTTTTGTTTTGTTTTGTTTTGTTTTTGTTATTTTGAATTACTGCTGAGTTAGTTTAAAGTCAACCTGTAGCTCTGTCATTAAGACACTGAGGTACACCCCTGGAAAATAAAGCTTCAGACAAGAAAGTAGGAGTACTTTCTTTTGAAGTAGCTAATAAAAGCATCCTCTCTGACCTTTAAGAGAAAATAAAACAAAATTATTATTTGATTATATTAATGACTCGACTATTTCATTGTATGTAGAATTCTTTAATTGAACTTGCTTTTCCTGCTTTGTGTACAACTAAATGATTGAGTGATTTGACCATGATTCTTTTTCTGTTTAAAGTTGCCTGAAGATTTTGCTGTGGTGTTTGGAGAAGCAGAGGGTGAACTTGCTGTTGGAGGAGTTTTCTTGAGAATTTTTATTGCACAGCCAGCATGGGTTCTCAGAAAGCCTAGAGAATTTCTGATTGCACTCTTAGAAAAATTAACTGAGCTTCTGGAGAAGAACAATCCTCATGTAAGTGTCAGTCATCAATACATTTCAGAATTTGCTAAATATACTAATTGTTTTCTTAGGAAACCTCGTCTTCACTGACCATGCATTAAGAATTAGCTCTCTGGAAAACCAAGTACAAGAGGCTTATAGGACTCCAGATATACAAAATTACAACAGACCTACACCAAGGCACATTATTATGAAAATACCTAACATATAAAATAAAGACAGAATTTTAAAGGCCGTGAGAGAAAAGATCCAAATTACTTTCAAGGGGAAACCAATAAGAATATCAGCAGATTTTTCAATCCAGACCCTAAAAGCTCAAAGGGCCTGGAACAACATTTACCAAGCCCTGAAAGAAAACAGATGCCAACCAAGAATCTTATACCCAGCAAAACTTACTTTCAGATTTGACAATGAAATAAGATCCTTCCATGGTAAACAAAAGCTAAAGGAATTTACAAAAAGAAAGCTGGCATTACAGAACATTCTCAGCAAAATATTCCATGAGGAAGAGATGAAAAACAACGATGCAAATCAGCAATGGGAGGAACTAGCCTAAAGGAATAGCCAAATAAAGGAGAAACCAAATCATGTCAAAAAAACAAAAATGAGTCAAATGACTGGGAATACAAATCATATCACAATAATAACCCTGAATGTTAATGGCCTGAACTCATCAATCAAAAAGACATAGACTGGTAGATTGGATTAAAAAGAAAAATCCAACAATATGGTGCCTGGAGGAGACTCATCTCATAGAAAGAGATACCCATAGACTAAAGGTGAAAGGATGGGGAAAAACATACCATGCACACGGACACAGCAAAAAAGCTGGAGTATCCATCCTCATTTCAGATAATGTGGACTTCAAGCCAAAACTAGTCAGAAGGGATAAAGAAGGACATTATATACTGCTTAAGGGAAGCATAAGTCAGCAAGACATAACAATCATAAATATCTATGCCCCGAACATTGGCTCATCCATGTACATCAAACAAATCCTCAATTCCAGAAATCAAATAATACTACAATAATACTAGGCGATTTTAACACACCTCTCTCACCGCTGGATAAATCGTCCAAACAAAAATTGAATAAAGAAACCATACATCTCAATAACACAATTAACAATTTAGACTTAACCGATTTATATAGAATATATCATCCAACAAAGAACGAATACACTTTCTTCTCAGTAGCACATGAATCCTTCTCTAAAATAGACCATGTTTTATGCCACAAAGCTACTGTTAGCAAATACAAGAAGCTAGAGATACTACCTTGTACTCTATCAGATCATAATGGATTGAAATTAGAAATAAATGACAGAATAAAAAACAGAAACTTCTCCAATACTTGGAGATTAAGTAATACACGATTATATGATGAATGGATAACAGAAGACATCAGGAGGGAAATTAAAAAATTCTTAGAAGTAAACGAGAACAAAGACACATCATATCAAAACCTCTGGGACACTATGAAAGCAGTACTTAGAGGAAGATTTATTTCATGGGGCGCATTCAACAAAAGAAGTAGAAATCAACAAATAAACGACTTAACACTACAGCTCAAAGCCCTAGATAAAGAAGAGCAGACCAACACCAAAAGTAGTAGAAGACAGGAAATAGTTAAAATCAGAGCCGAAATCAATGAAATTGAAACAAAAGAAACAATCGGAAAAATTAACAAAATAAATAGTTGGTTCTTTGAAAAAATAAACAAAATTCATAAACCCTTAGCCACACTAACAAAGACAAAGAGGGAGAAAACTCAAATTATTAAAATTCGGAATGAACAAGGAAATACCACAACAGACACGAGTGAAATACAAAACATAATTAGAAGCTATTTTGAAAACCTATACTCCAACAAAACAGAAAACCTCAAAGACATCAACAAGTTTCTAGAGACATATGAATTACCTAAACTGAATGAGGAGGACATACACAACTTAAATAAATCAATTTCAAGCAATGAAATAGAAGAGGTCATCAAAGGCCTACCAACAAAGAAAAGTCCTGGACCAGATGGGTTCTCAGCCGAGTTCTACAAAACCTTTAAAGAAGAGCTCATTCCAATACTTCTCAAAGTATTCCATAAAATAGAAGAGGAGGGAACCCTCCCAAATTCATTCTATGAAGCCAATATCACCCTGATACCTAAACCAGAGACACATCGAAGAAAGAAAATTTCAGACCAATATCCTTAATGAACATTGACGCAAAAATTCTCAACAAAATTTTAACAAATCGCATACAAAAATATATTAAAAAGATAGTACACCACGATCAAGTGGATTTTATCCCAGGGATGCAAGGTTGGTTCAACAACTGGAAATCAATAAATGTCATTCACCATATCAACAGAGTTAAAGTTAAGAATCACATGATTATTTCAATAGATGCAGAAAAAGCATTCGATAAAATACAGCATCCCTTCATGCTCAAAACACTAGAAAAAATCGGGGTTGTGGGAACATTCCTTAACATTGTAAAGGCCATCTACTCTAAGCCCATGGCCAATATCATTCTAAATGGTGAAAAACTGAAAGTATTCCCCCTAAAATCTGGAACAAGACAGGATGCCCTCTTTCACCACTTCTACTCAATATTGTTCTTGAGACTCTAGCCAGAGCAATTAGACAAACCAAAGAAATGGGATACGAATTGGAAAAGAAGAACTCGAACTATCCCTATTTGCTGATGACATGATTATATACTTAGAGAAACCTGGAAATTCCACCAGAAAACTCTTAGAACTCATAAGTGAATTCAGTAAAGTAGCAGGTTACAAGATCAATGCTCTTAAATCCAACACATTTTTATACATAAGTGATGAATCTACAGAAAGAGAAATTAGGAAAACTACCACATTCACAATAGCATCGAAAAAAATAAAATACTTGGGAGTCAATCTCACAAAAGAGGTGAAAGACCTCTACAATGAGAACTACAGAACACTAAAGAAAGAAATTAAAGAAAACCTTAGAAGATGGAAAGATCTCCCATGTTCTTGGATAGGCAGAATTAATATTGTCAAAATGGCCATACTACCAAAAGTGCTATACAGATTCAATGCAATTCCAATTAAAATCACAATGATGTACGTTACAGAAATAGAGCAAGCAATTATGAAATTCATCTGGAAGAATAAGAAACCCAGAATAGCTAAAGCAATCCTCAGTAGAAAGAGCGAAGCAGGGGGTATCACAATACCAGATCTTCAACTCTATTACAAAGTAATAGTAACAAAAACGGCATGGTATTGGTACCAAAATAGACAGGTAGATCAGTGGTACAGAATAGAGGACATGGACACAAACCCAAATAAATACAATTTTCTCATACTAGACAAAGGTGCCAAAAATATGCAATGGAGAAAAGATAGCCTCTTCAACAAATGGTGCTTGGAAAACCATATGCAACAGAATGAAATTAAACCCCTATCTCTCACCCTGCACAAAACTCAACTCAAAATGGATCAAGGACCTTGGAATCAGACCAGAGACCCTGCATCTTATAGAAGAAAAAGTAGGTCCAAACCCTCAACTTGTTGGCTTAGGATCAGACTTCCTTAACAGGACTCCCATAGCCCAAGAAATAAAAGCAAGAATCAACAACTGTGATAGATTCAAACTAAAAAAGCTTTCTCTCAGCAAAGGAAACTATCAGTAATGTGAAGAGAGAGCCTACAGAGTGGGAGAATATCTTTGCCACTCATACTTCAGACAGAGCGCTAATTTCCAGAATCTATAAAGAACTCAAAAAACTCTACACCAAGAATACAAGTAATCCAGTCAACAAATGGACTAAGGAAAAGAACACACTTCACAGAAGAAGATGTACAGGCAATCAACAGATATATGAAAAAATGGTCAACATCTCTAGTAATAAGAGAAATGCAAATCAAAACCACCCTAAGATTTCATCTCACCTCAATTAGAATGGCGATTATCAAGAACACAAGCAACAATAGGTGTTGGTGAGGATGTGGGGAGAAAGGTACACTCATACATTGCTGGTGGGGTTGCAAATTAGTGCAGCCACTCTGGAAAGCAGTATGGAGATTCCTCAGAAAGCTTGGAATGGAACCACCATTTGACCCAGCTATCCCACTCCTTGGGCTATACCCAAAGGACTTAAAATCAGCATACTACAGAGATACAGCCACATCAATGTTCATAGCTGCTCAATTCACCATAGCCAGATTGTGGAACCAACCTAGATGCCCTTCAGTTGATGAATGGATAAAGAAACTGTGGCATATATATATATATATATATACACAATGGAACATTACTCCGCCATGAAGAATGATAAAATTATGGCATTTGCAGGCAAATGGATGAAATTGCAGGATATCATGCTAAGTGAGATAAGCCAATCTCAAAACACTAAAGGACGAATGATCTCGCTGATAAGCGGATGAGGATATATGGGGGGGGTAGGAGGGGGTAGCGTTAGGGTTAGGTTAGGGTTAGGTTTAGGGTTAGGGATAAGGAGGGTGGTAAGAATGGAGGAAGGAAGGACTGTATAGAGGGAAAAGAGGTGTGGGAGGGGTGGGGGGAAGGGAAAAAAATAACAATGAATCAACATTGCCCTATGTAAATTTATGATTTTTAATTAAAAAAAAGAATTAGCTCTCTTTCAACATAGCAACCACATGTAAATTTAGATATGCCCATTAATTTTTTTTCATTTTTCAATAGTAAAACTAATACATGGTTATTTATAGATAAAGTTTAGAGATGTCCATATTGACTTGATATTTTAAGAGTTACAGAAGCTCTGAAAGAATATTTTTGTCATACCATTTCCAGTGTTTATATAACTAATCAAAAATCTCAGTGTTTGGTGTTTCTTTGAAAATGTCCGTGTTCTTTGCTCCGCTTCGTGTGTATGGCAGGGATGACCCTAGTCACAGAAATTGACAGTATTGGTACCACATGGATGAACCCTGTACTTGTGCTCAAAACCAGAGTCTTTCAGGAAAGCAGAAGATAGCCTTAGTCTTGGTTTGGCAAATCAGAAACTCTGATAGTGTCTAATATTTTGTTATCTGGACAGTTATGTTGAAAGCTAGAAATAGATGGTCGTTGTTGAACTAAACACACTAGCTATAGAGCAAGGTGATTTAAGAGTCTAAGCTGTGTTAGTTGGTCCTGGATCACCCAGCCCAGCTTCATCAATAACCAGCTGGATTCGTGATTCTGCTTCAGTTGCCTCATAGAATGATCACTGCATCTGCCTGAGGCTGAGGTTTTAATAAGTTAGTGTGTGTGGAATACGTAACATGTCTGCCACATTCCAAGTGCTTAGAAATTGTTAGTTAGTATCCTTAGTTTAGCAGAACTTAAAAAAAAAAAATAGGATTAGGATGCCAAATATTTATCACTGTCACTTGCTACTGTCATGTTTATTAGTAAATAATAATTTTAGTACATAGTTTACTTATAAAATGAAATCCTCACAGATGGGGGTATTGCTGAGGCCCTGGGTTCAATCCCCAGTGCCCAAAAAAAGGGGCGGGGGGAGCATAAGGGAATTCTCAAAAGCTGAAACCTAGCAAGGAAAAGCAATAGAAATTTCATCATATGTGACCTTTCTTTTTGGGTACATTCCAATTTCTTTGTTCATTTAAAAAGTGTCTTGTTATGGATATATATGTGTATAATCCATTATCTATAATAGAAAGTTTATTATAGCACTCAAATATGTTTAATACAGATTAAGCATTCTTTTTTTTTTTTTTTTTTTTTGTGGTGCTGGGGATCGAACCCAAGGGCTTTGTGCTTGCAAGGCAAGCACTCTACCGACTGAGCTATCTCCCCAACCCAGATTGAGCATTCTTAATCTGAAAATGTAAAATTTGAAATGATCCAAAATCAAACTTTTTGAGTATCATAACAGTGCTAAAAGTTTTGAATTTCAGAGCATTAAACATTTTGGATTTTTGGGTTAGAGATGTTCAGCTGATAAACTCTATACAAATATTCTCAGATTCAAAATAGTTCCAAAATCGGAAACACTTCTGAAGCATTTCAAAGGGATATTCAACCTGTAATAAGATTTTTAATAGAACTGAGCATAGTGTATCTACATTCTCCTTGATCATTGATGTTGTCTAACATTGACATGTCTGTAACATTGTCTAGAAATTGCTAGTATCATCTTTTGGGAGGTGATCTCAATAGAAAGGAGGTACACCTGGCCCAGTGAAAGGCTGTTTAGATAATACATTCTTAAGTCCTTTGGATGCATGCCTTTTATCAAAGAAAATAGAAAGTGTGTTGTTCTCTTAGGTTTTATGAATCAACTTCCAGGTGTTAGCACTTAGAACTTTTGAATCCCTAGTTTTGAACACCAAATATATTGCCAGAGATATTAAGGACTTTTTCAGTATTTTGATTATTTTGATTGATTTTTTCTTTTATGCTTTCCAGGGCGAAACTCTGGAAACTTTGACAATGGCAACAGTATGTCTCTTCAATGCACAACCTCAGCTGGCAGATCAAGTCCCACCACTGGGCCACCTTCCCAAAATTATCCAAGCAATGAATCACAGGAACAATGCCATTCCTAAGAGTGCCATTCGGGTTATCCATGCCCTGTCTGAAAATGAGGTATTGATGAATTCATTCTTTAGATTATAGCTCTAGAATTTGATCTGTTATTTCCTCTTTCAAAAATGCAATGTAAACCTCTATCTAAGATGAACTGCATGGTATTTTATTGATTCTTAAGCCAGTTTAAATGGTATAATTAACAGGAGATGGAATTTAATTCAGTTTATTATTAAACTTGAAAGTAGTTGTTTTTAAAAATGTGTTACTTTGGTATTTATGCTATATAAAAATGCTTCTCTACAAGTAACCTTCTCTTTTGGGGACACAGCTGTGTGTTCGAGCCATGGCATCTTTAGAAACCATTGGCCCACTGATGAATGGAATGAAAAAACGAGCAGATACTGTTGGTTTAGCCTGTGAAGCAATTAACCGAATGTTTCAGAAGGAGCAGGGTGAATTGGTAGCACAAGTAAGTGACTTTCTAGATTCAACACTATTTTAGGAAAACAAACATAGTAGACAAATATTCCCTGGCTAAGGTTTGGTGGAGATAACTTATGAGTTTATGCACAACTATATATTTTAACAGTTTCACCAACTTCAAAATTTTTTGGCCGCTTTTTGTGCATTTACTCTGAAGTTTTCATCACAGAATTTGCTTTATGTGGTCAAAGGTTCTCTCTGATAAGTGGTAGCTTAAACCCAACAAAGGGGGGGTAGAATAGAAATTCAGTGGATAAGACAAAGGGGAATGAAGGGAGGGAGGGGGTATAGGAATAGGAAATAGTGGAATGAATCAAACATAACTTTTTATGTTCATATATGCATATATCACAGTGAAACTTCACATCATGTACAACCACAAGAATGGGATCCTAATTAGAATAAGTATATATATGTATCAAAGTATACTCTGCTGTCATGTATATATAAGAAGAACAAATTAAAAAAAGAGAAAAAGAATTCCTTTATCCTCTTTGGAAAGATTCATTCATTCCTTTGTTTCTAAAGTCGTGTTGTAGAATCATGCCAAGATTTTTATTGTCCTTTTCAAAGAGACTGTTTACCTAGTGAAGTAGGACTTGATATGTTATCACTATTGAGTAGGTAAGCACTAAAGACAGAAAAATCACATCATAAAATCTAATAACCGTTGCAAAAGTGATTTTTCAAAATCACAGAAATATAGTTTTTTGTTTTGTTTTTTAAAAAAAAGTATAGCTCTTAAGACATATTGCAGGCTGGGACAGGCTCAGTGATAGAGTGCTTGCCTAGCATGTGTGAAGCACTGGTTTCTATGCTCAACACTGCATATAAATAAATAAAAAATAAATTCCAATGACAACTAAAAATACATTTTTTTTAAAAAAGAATACATATTGCATAATTTCACCAATGAATGGTTTCTGTGCTCAACACTGCATATAAATAAATAAAAAATAAATTCCAGTGACAACTAAAAATACATTTTTTAAAAAAGAATACATATTGCATAATTTCACCAATGAATGGAATCTAATGAATGGAATCAAATTCATAGAAGGAGAACACAGAATGGTGGTTACCAGAAGCTGGGAGGTGGGAAGAATGAGGATATGTTATTGGTGTGAAGTTTCAATTAGGAGTAATAACTTTTGAAGATCTGTTGCACAGCATGGTGACTATAGGTTAATGTATATTTCAAAATTGCTAACAGTAAATTTTAAATGTTATCACTATAAGAAATAAATTTTTGAAGCAGCTGATGTGCTGTTATACACTCCACAATTGTACTTCTATATCATAACATCACTATCCCATAAATATATATAACAAAAATCAAAAAGTAGTAAAATACAACTCAATCACTCTTCATCTTTTAATTTTTTCCCCCCTCTGGTACAAGGGATTGAACCCAGGGACGATTAAACCACTGAGCCACATCCCCAGCCCTTTTAATAGTATTTTTTATTTAGAGACAGGGCCTCACTAAGTTGCTGAGACAGGCTTTGAATTTGTGATAGTTCTACCTCAGTCTCCCAAGCCACTAGGATTAGCCACTACACCCAGCTAGTCAGTGTTCATCTTAAAATTCTTTGGTGACTTCCCATTATTTGCCAGATGACAAAGTGACATCTGACATTCTTTGCCTGAAGACAAGGACCTCCTATTCTCCTGGTTCCCTTTCCTGCAACATCTACCCCCACCCCACAACCTCACCTCTAGTCCTTCCTTTAGGCAGGTAAAGATATTGGTAGATCTCAAGGAGATAGTGAATGCTCTGAAGTTCAAATTTAGGGTTGGCTCGGGAGTTTACTGGATGTAGAAAAACATGAGCTAGTTCTACCACTTGATGGCCCTGTGACCTCAGGCATGATTTTTAAACTTACAGTGTTTTGAATTCCTCATCTGAAATAAAGTTATAAACTTATGGCTACATCACAAGTTAAAAAAAGAGGTGCACTCACTAAATGTCAGTTACTTCCATCTCTTCCTTTTGATTTTCAATGAAGATTGATACCACATTATTATTTAGCTTTTATTAGACTGATATGAACTGATGACTGCAAAGATTGCTGTTTTAAGATAATATGGGAAGATTTTAAGGCATTTCAGAGATTGTTACCTATTAGTGTAGTATCATTAGAGCAGGCACCGTAGTGGCTAAAAACTCAGGTTCTTTGCTTCGTGGGTCCAAATGCAGATTACATTACTGCCCAGTTCCTTGATTATGAATGTGTACGCTGATTTTCCATCTATAATAATAATACCTAATTTGTTAGATGTTGGGAAGATTAAATAATTGATATATAGCATTTAGAACAGTTGACAATAAAATAAAATCTCATTAGATATTATTATTATTAGCTACTAAAACAAGAATCTGTATCCAGCATTAAGATACTGTGAAAACAGGTTGCTCTTCTTCCAGGTATTGTCCTGGAGTATATCTTCAGTGAGTGATGTACATTTTCCAGTATGATTATAGATGCTTCATATGCCTTCTAGGCCCTGAAAGCAGATTTGGTCCCATATCTCTTAAAATTACTCGAAGGCATAGGCCTTGAAAATTTGGACAGCCCAGCTGCCACCAAGGCTCAAATCGTTAAAGCTCTCAAGGCGATGACTCGAAGCCTGCAGTATGGAGAACAGGTGAGTCTACAGGCAGCATTGTAGATCTGCTGATTATAACAAGGTTTTCTCAAAGCCAGGGTCATGGCTGTGGGTAATCTGAACACCTGTGTTCATATCCGCTCATGTCTGCAGCTGCAGAAGAGCCAAAGGCCAAGGATGGGTTTCCATAACTGTCTCAAACAGTGAAAAAGCAAAACCAAACACTCAGCAGTCACTCGGGAGCATTCCTTTTCTGCATGGCAGGGCATGTTTCAGGATGAAAAATGCTGAAGAATATTCAGCACTTCATACTTGATAAAATTAACTTTGGTATTGTCAGTAGGAGTCTAGGGGTTGTTTCTCTTTAGTTTTATTGTTGCTTCTGAGAAGTTCTTCATTCAGTTTACTCTATGATCTTACTACTAATGTTCTTTTCTCATTTAGTTGAAATTTTTATAGCATAAAATTAACTTTTATGCTGAAAAATGTATTGGAATTTAGCACATTAAGTATTATATTGTGCAAATACCACCTTATCTAGTTCTAAAACATTTTCACTGTCCCTAAATCTATTAAGCAATTACTACCTATTTCATCTGCACCACCACCACCGCCCCTTACCTCCCTGTCACCCCCTGCCAACCACTAATCTGTTTTCTGACTCTTATCTATTCTGAATGTTACTTATGAATGGAATCATACCATATGTGACCTTTTATGTCTGCTTCTGTCACTTAGCATGCTCTTTAGGTTCATACATGTTGTAGCACATATCAATGCTTCTTTCCTTTTTATGTCTAAATTATATTTCATTGTACACATGTGCCACAATTCGGGTTGTTTCCATCTACTAATGTTCTTTTATAGGTTTAAATTTACTCCAGAACTAAAGCCTTTCTTTAATAAATCCACAAGATTCCTATGTGCAAGTAAAGAAACATTTTTGATGCTATGGCCCTTTTATCAGTATAATTTGAATGATTTCAAATATTAAGAGAGGTAGCATATACTGCTGCAATCATTAAATAGAAAGTTTTAAAAAGTATTTTTTTAAGTTTTGCCCAAGTCTGTTCTGAATGTCAAGAAAAGGTATTCTGTGTACCACTTGTAGGCATTTGCCTATCCCTGACTCACCTCCCATTCCTAGTGATAAGAGGAGCAAAGAAACCCACCTTCCACTCCCAAGGGAGGGGAAGCAAGAGTTATGTTATTTCCCAAAATAGGAGCTCCTCTCTCATCTTCACAGCTCATTTTTTCCTCATTTGCTTCTTTCTAAGGTTGGACTGCTGTCCTTTCTTGGACTCACTCACATGGTCCCCCTGTACATAACTACTTTAATGTTTACTGCTAAATTATCTGGCACTGTCTGTACTCACTACCCAACCGTAAGCTTTCCATTTGACTTCAGAGATAGAGGCTGTCCTTCTCATTGTTCTGTCCACTGTTCTACCACATAAGACGTCTGATATTATTTAATCTGAACATTGATATGGAAATAAACTTCTCTAAGTAGGTATTTCCTAAATATTTTTTATCTATGTCACAAAGAAAGAAATATTTTTCATCTTAGTCCGGTATATAGTCACACGCATACACACACATATTAGTTATATTCACATCAGTGTATTTTATAGAATATCTACCCATTTTATACACTATACTCTGATACTTTTCTGTGTTCACCTATTTTATCTTCTCAAGTATGCTGTTCACTCCCCTTTTAAAGGATTTCAGAGATCCCCAACAGGTCACAACCCATTTAAAAGACTGCTTTAAACTTTTAGGTCCAATTTGTAGAATCCTCTCCTCAAACCTTTCCTCAGGAATAGTTCATCCGCCCATACCACACCATCAGCCATCTGTTACCATCACAAGAAAATACTTTCTTAGGAATCTTCCTGCCCTAATTATATAGAAATCAGTTCATTGCAGGCTCAAATAGTAAGAGTCCAGCTGTAGAAGTGCTGATTCGAGCACTTTGAATTCAGTTCAGGGAGATGTGCCCAACACAGTGCCTGGGATAGAATATTTGATGCATGCTTGTTCTTGCTCCATCTTTGGGTCTTTCCTCACCAGCCTTCTTCCTTATTGTTTTCGAAGTTGATTTTTCTCTTTAGTTCAGCCTTCCAAAATGTAGTACTTAATTTGTTTATGTCAAAAGCACTTTCTTCACTTCCCTAGGTGAATGAAATCCTGTCTCGATCTTCAGTCTGGAGTGCCTTCAAAGATCAGAAACATGATTTGTTCATTTCTGACTCACAAACAGCAGGATACCTCACAGGTAAGTCAGACCTAATTGGCTATCTTAAGACATTTGGCAGAAGCCATTTGGACCATCCTTTTGTCCTGAGTAGACTTTGCATAGTGTTCAGAGTGTTTTCCTCGGCTACCACCGACCTCACTTGGGGGTGCTTCACGCATGCTGTACAGCTGTGTTTTCAGCCCTGGACAGCATGTGCTCAGTTGTTTTGAGTGTCTGTTCACTAAAACATGTACTTTGCTTAGTTTTGACCCAATTGAATAAGGGTGTCATAGGTTATATTTAGAGCATGTCTGTATTAAAAATGTTTATCTCAAAACTATAAAAAGAATGGGGAAATAGCTGTTCAGGAGTGTTGGTGTCAGAAACATGGTAGCATCATGCCATTTCTGTCATATAATAAAATGCTCCAAATAAATGTAATGTATATGTAAAATATTTTTCTTCTACGTTTTTAGTGATTAGTCTATAGTTTTGCTGAATATTTTGTTCTCCCATGAGGGAAAGGGAATATCATAAATGAAAGAATGTTTGACTGCTTTGGATTCAAAAGATTATGTTTGGAACTCAGGACATTTGTCCATTTGCCATACTAATTGCCATAATAATTTTAGGATATATTTTTTCATATTGGCTCCTGTTTAAGAAAAAAGTCATACTAATAAATTGCTATGTGCTAAAGATGAAATGTAGTGTCTGGTATGAAAGTTTTTAGTTTGAAATTACCTTTAAAGAATATGAGGTGGTTTTAGCCAAGTACACTGGTACACACTTATTACCCCAGCCACTTGGGAGGCTGAAGCAGCAGGAGGATTGCAAGTTTGAGACCAGCCTGGGCAACGTAGCAAGACCTGTCTCAAAAAATAATTTTTAAAAGGGGCTGAGAATATGTCTTAGTGCCTCTGGGTTTAACCCCAGTGAAAAAAAGAAAAGAATATGAGGTGGTTCTTGCTGTCTGCCTGAATTAGTAATATATAAAAAGATGGCAGCCCTCCATCCCTTAACCTGAGATGATATAGGTAAATTGAGAGAAAAACATTGCATCCAGTGTTTCCTATACTGGTGTAATTGTTTTAATTATCCTAATTGCTAGTACAGAAGTTTATTAAATCATGTAGACTGAATCGAGTATTAAAAAATAGGGGCTTTGGAGAAAGTTGTACCTTTGATTTAATTTTAGAATTGGTTGTGACATTACTGGTTTTCCCTTCACTGTGACTTTAATGTAAATTAACTTCTTATATTAGTTGGAGAACCGTCAATATTACAAACATGATCTTGGTCTGTTGGCCCTGTGTGTATATGTTAAAGAACAGAGTGTCACAGATTTTCTTTTTACTTTTCCAACCATGCCCCTGATTTTTGTGGGGAAAAATTCGTAGAATATGAACTTGGTCTCTCCTACTTCTCTTTTTTGAATTAGGGGCAAAGCTGAAGCTTCTAGCCAGAAGTATATTCTTGCAGGCACTAAGAACTGCCCTTGAGGCTGCTCCCATGAGTTCACACTTCAGTGGCATTCACTTCTTACTTTGCGTAAGGATAGTGTGATCGGAAGACTGCCTTAGTTTTGTTAGCGAAGAGTAGAGTTGACTTAGAAGTTGGCTGCAGGAACAGCATCCTGTAGTTTAGAAGCCTCTCCTAGAGCTGCTTTTTGTTCTTGTGCTCAGCATTCATTGACGTGAAATAAAAAGGTACCGGGGTCCTTGACCTACTTGACAGCTCCGGCCAAGAGGTTATGATTAGAATACAGAAGAGATGGTGTTTATCTTTGGAGACCTGGATTTCATTTGGTCTTTCCTCTCATCCAAATTCCATAATTATATTAGTTCTCACCCACTTTTCAAATTTCCTAATACCATAAGGGAGAAAAAGTACAGGGAGTAAAAATCTTGTCTGTGCCTTTCCCTTGCGGTCGTCTTCTGAATGATGTACGGGAAGCAGCTGTGGTAAGCTGTAAGAATTAGAAGAGCATTAGGGGAAAAGACAAGCTGAGATTTACTGGTCTCTTCCTATTGTGGACCGACTCAAGGGGTAACAAGTTCTGTACCACCCCAATGGGCAGGGAGATAGTATAAATCCCAACCTGGCAGGGGCCTGGTGTTGCTGTATCACCCTGAAGGTCATTGCTAAAACCTCAGTCACGTCCACACAGGACAGTCTAAACTAGCTATGATCTGTGTTAGCCTCAGAACTGCCTTGATTCTTGGCACATCATCAATCTTAGATGTTCTTGTTGAGATGTTGGTTGCTTGACACAGTTTTTCCACCAGCTTTAGTCTATTCCATTTGAAAGGACCAATTCTGTTTCAAGAGTTAAGATTCTGAGTTAAATGCCAGTTGAACGAATGCATGTTCATTGCTTAGGTTGTCAGATTGTTTTTTGGTTTTAGCTTTTCCATTAATGTATTTTGTGTCATGAGTTTAATGAAAGGAGCAGGTACTTCTGATACTGCTAAAATCTCATTATGTGGAATTCAGTGGAATGTACTCAGTGTTATGTTGATTCAGAATTCTATTTAATTAAACTGTACTCCACGCTACCTCCAATCTTCAGAAAATAGATTGTACCCTGCCTTTCTCAAATCAATTTGCAAATGAACTAAGGTGCTGTGAGAATACAAATCACCAACCCTTTCTTACAACTGGTGTCTTTGGATATGTTTGGCAAGTGGGTATTGTTTAGGAGATGGGGCAAGATAAAGGAAAGTTAATTACTACTTCAAAGTAAGGTGAGAATGACCAACAATTCACTTACGATTTTCTTCTCTCTCACCACTGAGCAAATGTCTTTCAGTTACATGCTCAGATTTAAGAGAAAATTAATTTGAAAGTCCTAGGTAAGATTGCTCAGTGTTAGTAAATTACAATGAGATTACCTACTTCCATAAGTTCTCTGCCCTGATATATTGTTTTCTTATGATAAATGCTTATTTAACAGTGCCTCAGTACTATAGACATGTTGTGGTTGCATTATCTAGTGTCTGCAATTACTTAGCCATTTGTTAGGTTCCAGAACATATTGTTGCCTGTGACTTCAGTGTCTTATAAAAATAATTTTAGCAGTGAAAATCCTCAAATCACTTCACCTAGAGTATCAGTAGTGAAAGCAGACACTACGGATGGAATAGAGTCTAAGGTGAAGAGGCTTTTAGGAGCTGGAATTAGGGATGAAGAATTTTACGTGTGTATACTTCACCGTGGAAGTGAATTCTGTTAGGCAGGATTATTTGTTACTTTTCCATCAGTTTTCATTCCTCTTAAGTCCAGCATCTTTATACAGTGTTTCCACATGCCCTGACACCTCTACTTTCTTCTCACTTTTTTCTGGAGAACACAGCTATTCCATCCCATCTTGATGACCAGGTGGCTCTTTTCATTCCTGAAAGTCAGATGCATCCTCAAGTAGAGACTGGAGGCAGGGATAGGGGAGGATAGCATCTCAGACTGTGCTTGTAGAAATACCCAGGAGTTGATTTGCCTTTCCTAAACTGGTGGGGGCTAGAATTAGGTTTTTTCCTTCTAGGCCCATCATTTCACAATTTAGATTTTAACATAGGGGTTCCCAAATTTTCTCCACTCACAATGCTCTTAACATCTTAGTAATATTTTCCATGCCTAGGTCACAAGAAATACCTGAGAGTTATGAAATAGTTACAACCAGACAACTGAAAAGGAGTTGTTCACATGACTGGTAGTCAGTAAGTGTCACTGTGTTTCAAATACCAGCAGTGCCCCTGTGAATTTTTCCAGGGTATTTACCCCAGCACCCAGTTTGAGAACTGCAGCATTAGTCCTCTTTCCATAAGTGGCATTCATGGTTCAGTCTCATGACGTACTATATTTATATGAACTAAGTTGAGGCCATAGTCAGTTTCTTAGGAACCACACCAGTTTGGAGTGGTTGAGGTTTTTTAATGAGACCTAAGTGATAGTTTTGCATCTGCCTAAAGTTTAGAGAATGGTAACTTGGCAAGTAATGTAACAGTGTGGTGCTATAGCTCTGAACCACATCGTTGGAGAGGCTCAGTGACCTGGTGGTCTTTCCCTGAGCAAGTTTTACAAGGCCTGGCACCCTGATTGATGGAAGATGGGGTCTGATAGATGTAGGTCCCTTTTGGTGCATGGGAAAGGGAACTGCTGTAAGGCTCCACATGCCTGGGCACTGGGGTTGACTCAGTTACAGCTCACACAGGCTGGGCCATCTCTGGCCACATAACCACTCACAGTGTCTATACAAGCCATTTCGTGTTACAGTGCAAATGCTTGAGGTGAGAAATGAAGTGAATCTGAACTGTGGCCTTTTGTCCTGCATCAGTCCTGTTACGCCTCAGCCTTTGTCAGACTGCTCTGCTGTTTGCACTTTCTCACCACTTCCCTTGCTGCTTATATTTCTTTTTTCCCCCCAGGTGTCTCTCCTTCCCTTCTAACTGGCAGCAGCCCCCTTCACCTCAGGAGCGGGCTTTAGATCCGCTCTGCCAGGCAGCTTGCTAACTTCTGTGTAGCTCTCTGAAGCAGGTAGAGAAACATTTTGCTAAATGCATGCCGCTCCCATTGCCTCTCTAGTCCTAACCCTTTGATGTTCTGTAGTCCTTTGCCTTGTTTCCTACAGTTTCAGCTAAAAATATTGCTCAGTATGCAGTATTATGCTATACTTCTCTTGCAAGTACTTGTTAGTTTGTGCAGTGCTTCTGAGATGTAATTAAATGCCCATGTGCTGTTTAAAATAAACTCTAGGGGGCTAACACAGTTAACATGCTCTGAGGACACATCTTGATAAATGCTGGCAGGTATAGCATTTTCATGAAGTAGAGACAGAATCAAAGAAGACATATGAAACTAAAATATCAGTGCCTTTTCCCAGAGCATTCTTGTTTTAACCTATGATAGATAAATGTCTAGAGCCTTCCTCTTTCTCAGAGACTTTGATTTAGCAACCCTTGTTCATTTGGTGTTACTTTTTAGAATAGCATTTCTTTGCACCAAATGAAAATAGGTTGACTTGAATGTTAACAGTAGTGTTTATGTTAAGGATTTTGTCACGTATGACTTCTGGATGGGCTGAGTGTAGAGTTTCTTTTCTGTGTTTGTTCCCATTTTTCCATTTGTCATAGCTCTTTCAGTGCCCAGGATATTTTGAAAGATTGAATTTCCCAGACATGAAAAGAAAAAACGTTTCCATATTTCCACATCTGTGTTACTGTCCAGCAGAAATTTCAAAATGATTTTTAACTTTGTCACATAGTAAAAGCAAACCATGAAAATAATGGTAGGTAGTTGTCTGTTGAGGTACAGTTGTATATGTAGGTAATTCTCATAGATTATCAGTCTCTTGTGCTGGGGCACCTGACAGGTCTGACCTTTTTGTAAAAGTCAGAGTTTTGCATGATTCTGCTCTCTAGAGTGAGTGTTTTCTTTCTCTCTTGCAGGACCTGGAGTTGCTGGCTACCTTACCGCAGGTACATCCTCATCAGTCATGTCTAACCTGCCACCTCCTGTAGACCATGAGGCAGGCGACCTTGGCTATCAGACTTGAAATACTCACGAGAGACAATAATCCCTGAAAGGCCAGTCCACATTCCTCCAGCTGATACGTTGAAGCAAACTCTAACTGCCTTTCTCCTGGTTTCATGACAGTGTTATTCCTTTTTCTATAAATATATTTTTATTTAGGAAAAAAAGTCAGTGATTCTAATTGTATCACATTATGAGAAAGCACTCTGTGGATCAACCTAAAGTGGGTACACAAGAATTTTTTTTCTTGATGTATGTAAGCACATTTTTTTCCTTTATATCTGTTTACAAGACTGTGAATCAAAAAGACAACACTTTCTTCCTAGTTTTTATAATGTTTTTTTGAATTAATGTGACTGTGGGGCTGAGCTCCAGTCTTCAGAAATTGGACTAAGTCACTTAACCCCAGAAAAGCGTCGTGTGGCCGTTCTCCTGTCACCGAACACTATTAGGTTTTTGTTCCTCTACCTGTTTCCTGGTCTCCTCAATCATTAACTTCTTGAGAGCTCACAGTACACATCGGTATGTATAACTGGCTTTACCAAATTGAATGACAAGGAGCTTGTGCAAAAAAAAATTTAAAAAAAGATTAAAGTTTAAAAATGGATGTCAAGATGTTATGTAAGAGATTAGTGTAATTGTGAAATGTTCTATACATTATCAAATATATAAAGCTTTCTATATTGAATGTACATTATACAGATCATTCATATGTGTACATAAAATTTTAAAAATAAAGGGAATTGACTGCTTTGTTAATGAGATATATTTGCTCTAATTCAGTTTTTTCCTCTTTTAAAGATATATTTTATTTCTAAGACAGTTGTAGCAGTAGTAAGCACAACCTTCATCTCCAATTCATAGTTCCTCAGATAGAAAGCCGTATTGATATAGATGCTCATTAATATTTCAGCCACATCTAAGTTTCCAGAAACAGACAGCATCTCACCTATTTTCCTTACAGGAATGAGCCAGGTGTTAACAGGTACTTTAGTGTTTATGACATTAATTCTAATTTTTTTAGAGGAGAGAAAATTAAAGAGCCAGTGGATATTTCAAATAACATCTCAGCATAGATCTTCTAGTGTGACTGAAAACTACAAAAAATATATATAAATAAATACAGGCGAATGCTTTCTCTTTCATTTTTGTTTAGTTTTTTATTCTTGGTGCTGGGATCAAACCCAGAGCCTTGCACTTGCCAGACAATCTAATACTGAGCGAAATCCCTAGCCTCAAATACTACTTAAAGAATGAGGAATACTCAAGTCTCCAAGTTGCCTTGCAAAGCAGTAACCCAGTTTATCCCAGTTGCTATATAAGAACAGCTATTGTGTGACTGAACGAGTGAGCACTTGTCTAGCATGCTTGAGGCCCTGTGTTTGATCCTAGCACTGCAAAAGAAAAAACTAAAGAAACCCAACTAGAATGAAAATTTCTTTTGCAAATTGATAATTTAAAATTTTGCATCAGATTTATCATTTCCCAAATTTAAGCTTATAGAGTAATATATTCCTGTAAGTATTTTAATATGTATCTGAGTTTTAGTTTCTAGACACTTTATCATAAAACTATATTCACAAAAAGAGATGGCTACAGTTAAATAGGGTGATATTTAGGCGAGCATAAATCAACACAGCAATGTTTTCCCCTAACTACTAGCAGAATATAAATAACTTGAATATTTATAGTATTTACAGGTCCATTTAAATTAATCTATAAATATTGATGTTAAAATGCCAATAAGAGGTAATCTTTGCTAGCATTTGCTTTATGCCATGCATTATCTAACCTCATTTAATCCTCAGAGCAAACCTATGGGCTTGGTACTGATACAATTTCCATCTGTCAGTTAAAGAACATGGGATTCAGAGAAGTAAGACAACTTCCAAAACCATACAACTAATAACAAGTAAGAAATTGAAACTACTTTTACGTGACACTCATATCTGTTCTGAGCCACTCATTAAGGCAGCTGAAATCTCAAGCAAGTGGTACATGACTAGAAAAACTGAGTTTCACTCTTTTGGGGTGGAAACTTTATTTGAAACTTCAGCATGAGGCAGTTTGCTTTAATCCTAATATGTAAGTGAAACAACAGGAGCAGGGTAACAGGAAAGTAAGTAGAGAAAGGACACTGGGATGGGTGGATATGTCTAGAACAGTTCGCAGATGAGAATTCAGAGAGGGAACCCAATGTGAGACCCCAGGACAGGCCTGTTAGACAGCGTCCTGAGTGCCAGATGGGCATCGGCATCCAGGCCTAATTGTGATTCAGGACTGTTAAACCAGGTTGAAAAAAATAAACAATGGGTTGTGGTCAGTTTGATGTCTTTGTTGCAAGGGAGGATGGTTAGAAAGTAGCAAATTTCAAAAGTTATACTAGTACCAGTCCATCTGAGAAGCAGTACAGGGCAGGAATGCTGGAAAGGAGAAGACTACCCTGGAACCTCATCTCTCAACCTTTGACTCTTCAACAGATGACCAGCTCAGGATCCCTGTCAGTCCAGAAATTTTGGGATATCTCTCATAATGCTTAAATTATTCATTATATGATGAAAATCAGTAACTGTATAAATAATCTCCATTAGATTTTGGAAAGAGCTATGAAAAAATGTTGCACATAAACTTCGTCTGGAATTTAATTGCCTACTTGAATTTTTAGAAATACGTGGTCTCTTTTTTTTTTTTTTTTTTTTTTTTTTTTTAAATCATTATAGTTAAACATAGTAGCTGGATTCTTCCTGGCAAAATCATACATGCATGGGATCCAACCCACTCCATTTCAGTCCCCGTTCCTTCCCCTTCACACATTCCTCTGATCCTACCCTTGTCCACCCATTATCTGTCCTCTATTGGTGCTTTCCACACACAAAGGTGAAATTCCTGTGGTATATTAATATATGCACATACCTGATTTCATTAAATTCATTCTGCATTTCCTCCCTTTTCCTATCCCTCCTCCCTTCTTGATCTCCTTCTATTCTACTGACCTTCCCTATATTTTATATTCATGGCCTCTTACATGTAGTACTATCTTATCTGTGGTTTCAGTTACCCAGGGTCAACTCTGATCCAGAAATACTAAATGGAAAATTATAGAAATAAATAGTTCACCTGTTTTAGATTACACACCATTCTGTGTATCCTGATGAAATGTCACACCCACCTGCTCTTTTCTGTCCTTTGGGATTCATCCCTTGTCCAACATATCCACTCTGTCTGTGTATACTACCCACCCATTAGCTTAGTAGCTATCTGGGTAATCGAATGAGTTATCACTGTGCTTTGAGTTTATTTTCCTTAAGTATCTTTCTTAATATTGGCCCCAAAGTGCAAGAGATGTGATGCCAGCAATTTGGATAGCCCAAGAGAAGCTGCAAAATGTTTCCTGTAAGTGAAAAAATGAAAGTACAGTCAGGTATTTGTTTTTGGTGCTGGGGATTGAACCCAAGGCCTTGTGCATGGGAGGGAAGCACCCTACCAATTGAGCTCTATTCCCCAGTCTACAGTCAGGTATTTGAAAGACCATATTCACGTAACTTTTATTACAGTGTATTGCTTTATTTTTTTTCCCTTTTTATTGCCAGCTGTAGTTGATCTCTTACTGTGCCTACTTATAAACTATTATAGGTGTGTATTTGCAGTGTTTGGCACTACCCAAGGTTTCAGGCATCTGTTGGGCTCCTCCCTGCAGATGGGGGGAGGTGTTACTATATACATATTTTAGGAGAGGCTTTTATTGGCCATAGAGGGTGTAACCCAAGAATAGAAAGACTTCTTTTGAGTCCATTTCCTTATCTGAAACGTACGCTTGGTAATCTTAACCCATTCCTCACAGGGTTGTGATGAGGACTAAACACAGCTGTGAAAGGGCCTTGAGACTGTGAGAACAGTGTCATACTAAGTTAGCAGTTATCAAAAATAGTTTTATTCCTTTTTTTTTGGATTAGACATGAATTTTAAGAGACTCTCTAGGTCTATATAGTGATTTGTAATTTTAGAAAAAGAAACTTTGGGTTGGGAATGTAACTCATGGTAGTGCACGTGCGAGCCCAAGGCACCCCCCAAAATATAAATCTTTGCAAACAGTGATGTTGCTATGTAACTAAAAAACTAATCTGGCTCCAGATTCACTGCAGGTATAATCTTTAGACAGAAAACCATCAGTTTCCTACACTAAAACACCTTTTCCCTTAAAGCTTCTGCTTATTTACCAGCAAATGAATTTCAAGAGGCAAGACCCCAAAAAATGACTTAGTTTCCAAAATGAGAAGGATGCCTGGCAATGGAGTCAAAACAAGGAGTTCCGTTCAGAAACCAAGAGACTACTCACACGATGAAACCAATTTTTCATCATAGAGAAAATGTTAGCGTAAGCTGGAGAACACAGAATTCCTGATTTCCAGCAGGGCTGACTACGCAGTGGCCAACTTCCCTTTTTGTTAGGAGAGCTGAGCACTTGTCCTCTAAGGGCAGGCAGCAGAGGGGAACGGGGGCCCATGCCTGTCAGCTCCTGCTTTGCACCATGATGGTCCTCCTGGGTCTGCCAAATGCTGTCATGTTCAGAAGCAGAAAATCTGGCTTTTCCTATGAAATCAAATTTGAGCAGCCTGTTCAAAGTCTTTAAAACAGTGAGCCACACAAAATATACTTTTGAATTAGACTTTGCCTATGGGTTTGCCAGTTTGCTAATCTGGGATGGGAGGACAAATCTGAAATTGGATCCCCTGGAAATTAAAGAGTGTTACAAGGAGTTGGATGGATGCTTTCTATCAGTTGAGTTGCCAAGTCAGTTATTAGCCGAGCTCTCTTCACAACATGCACTAATTTCAATCAGGCATGCTTATGCCACTCCTTCCTGTGAGGGGAGAGGGCAAAGACTCCAGGGAAGCTAGTTGTCATGAACCGAATGCTATCAACCTGTCCACGGGCACCAAAGGGCATGTGAGCACATCTGGAAATGGCAGCTGCCTGTTGAGTGTGAGGGAAGAGGCATCCAAATGAAAACAAACTTGCTGGCACATCGATGTTGAACTTTCATCCTCCTCAACTGTGAGAAATAAATCTCTTGTTTAAGTCATCCTGTCTGATATTTTGTTGTGGCGACCAGAGCTAATGCTCCAGTGTTGGCTTGGAGAAGTGGGGGCAGAAGGGAGAGGGAAGGTTACTCAGGTTAGGACAAAGGACTGGTCAAAACCCGGGCTACTTGGGCATTAGTCAGACTTGCTATCAGTTCAGCGCAAAGTACCTGCAGAAACTTAACTGATACCTGTCCTCCTCTGCCCCCTCCGCCTTTTTTGTTTTTTGTTTTTTGTTTTTTTCTTTTTGGAAGGGGGATAGAATACCAGGGCCTTGCACCTGCTAAGTGAGTGCTCAGTACTCAACCACTGAGCTACATCCCCAGCCATGATAGCCTGTCCTGAAGCTGGGGAGGCAATCACCAAGGCTGGTCTACAGCACATTCTAAACTTGTAATTGTCACTGGGTAAGAGCTGGGTAAGCCTGGCTCCTGGAAGTGTTTCCAGGTTCCTGTTTATTTTAATGTATATGTTAAATTTGGGGTATCCAGGTTATATCAGAATCACTGCTAGGTGGTCCATCCTTGTTTACATAACCCTACATGGTGGATTTGGAGTTAAATTTAGTGTCCAATTTGTCATCCTGTGTCACTTGGTCTGGCTAAATGAGGGCAGGGGAAGTGAGTTGTCCTGGAGCCAGTCTGTCCTTTACCATGTGACCTTTGGCCTCTCATCTCTAATGGAGGTCATTAACACCTGCCTTGTGGTGCTTGTGAACAGCTAAGAAAGAATAGACTGGTAATGAGGAAATGGGCTGGATGAGGCTCTGTCGAGACACAAAATCTGTTCTGTTTAGGATTCTGACCTGGATTATC
Source organism: Sciurus vulgaris (assembly GCF_902686455.1). Lineage (NCBI taxonomy): Eukaryota > Metazoa > Chordata > Mammalia > Rodentia > Sciuridae > Sciurus > Sciurus vulgaris. The sequence continues at coordinate 120,119,313 of NC_136470.1, forward strand.
AATTTCTTCAACAAAAATATTCAGTGTTAAGAACCTGATGAAACATACATAAATCCTCCATGCAAAATTACACAATAGCACATTTAATTTATTTTTATTTATTTATTTTTTTTAATTTTAGTCCCACTCACCCATTAAAAGTTCCAGACCTGGGCTGGGGTTGTAGCCCAGTGGTAGAGCACTCACCTAGCATGTGTGAGGCACTGGCTTCAATTCTCAACACCATGTATAAAAAATAAAGATGTTTTTAAAAAGTTCCAGACCTAACTCACTTCTCAGAATTATATCATTTCCCTCAAATAATTGGGCTTACCAAGAATCTCAGTCTCCTTTATTATAGTAAGAACATACAAGAATCTCCTGCTCCTCACTGTTCTCCTGTTGTTAGTTTTTACTGTTTGTTGTTAATATGTTAATTAGCACTTAAAGCAAAGAACATCACATCTGAACTGTCCACTAATTTAAAATTCAGGGAGTAGAGGGTGTGGCCTCCAGCACCCATGAATAGAGGGAGCAGGGGGGCCAGTTTAAAATTACAGTTTTGCCTTCAAGCTCATATACAAAAAAGATGTGTACCCAGCTGTTGTTTTTACAAGTCCCCTAGGAAAGTAACTTTATGAAAGGCCCAGAAATCTTAGTGGTAAATTTCAGTAATAATACAAATAAGAATTGTTTATCCTTACATTTTTAACATTAAAAATGTACATGGTTTATCTAACAGGGTTATGTGGTTATTGTGTCTAAGGAACATTAGCCTCATTCCCTGGCCCTGTACAGTGTCCGTGAGTAGGAAAAGAAACCTCATGCCCCTGGTCTTCATTTCAGGAAAAAGTTTATGGAAATGTGGCTTGAGTCAATAAAGGAATGAGTCATTTTTTCTTCAAAAGGAGAGGTCATATGCAAGTAATTCTATAAATATTTGGTTTTGCATCAATTCAGGAAAGTTGCTTCAATTAGAACTTAAACTCAAACCCCAGTCTCCTGTCTCACTTTACATGCCTCAAGAGGGCCTTGCATGTGTTTGTCGGCTTGCCCACATTTCAAGGCAGGAAATGGAAGACATTAAATGTAAGAATTGGCCCAAGACTGGTTTCTGAGCCCTGCCTAAAACCATTAAAATGAGTTGGGATTCTCTAAGCAGCTCTGGAGTTAGGAGCATAAAACTTTTTCAGTTGATAACAGAGCTGGATGATACCACACCCTTCCTGTGACAGGGACTTTCCTGAAGCCCTTGAGCATGATGGAAAGAAAGCCTTTGAAGTTGTTCTTGGTGTGAATGCTGACTATTCCTCTAGGCAGGAGGGTAGAAGCCTGAACCGGGCTGAACAGGAAGGAGGAAAAAACAATTTGGAGAAAACAGACAATGAAGGAAGAAGAGAACATGAAAAACCTATCATAACACCTCAGAAAAACATTGTATCTGCAAAACAACAGGAGGCCCTGTTGGAAAATTCTTTTGTTTGGAGAATTAAAATCACAACTTACAAAAATTTAAAAAGTAATAGAAATGTCCCGTGAGAAACAAGTTGGGAAAGAAGTGGAGGAAATCTCACTAAGAGATGACCAAATAGGTAAAATATGTCAGTCACAATGGATTCCCCTTTTCTAATTAATATGTACAGATAAAAAAAAATTTAAAGAAGTTGGCAAAATTGAACATAAAAGGTAAACAAGCCCAGTCCAGGAGGACCATTATCCCAAAACAAAATTAGATCAAAAAAGAAATACTATGTTTGAAAAAGGGCAGGGAACAATACAGAAAGTTCAAACACTTTTCCAGAAAGGAGTGCCCAGCTTAGTGGAGGACAGTAAACTATACCAGTGCATATCTTTGTGAAATTTTACCAAAGGGAAACAGATCCTACAAGCTTCCAGGGTGTGGCAGGAGAAGGGAAGAACATTTCTGAGAAATAGTCAGATTAGCACAGAATTGCTCCAAAACACTGAAAGTTAGAGGACAAAACTTCAGTCCAGAATTCTACAGCCAGCTAAACTGCCAATTAAATGAGGGGACAGAAGTAATACATTTTCATAACACAGAAGGTCTCAAATTTACTTCCTGCAAATGCTTTTATAAGACGCTCCAGAAAGATGTGTGCACCAAATCAGGGTAACCAAGGAGAAAAGGTTGGGATCTCTAAATTATGGTGAAAAGAAACCCTTACTTAAATAAAGCAACAGCCTGCTTCTAGCTGAGGAGCAGGCTGTCTAGACTGGGCGGACTCCAGAAAAAGTCTTCAAGAAAGTGAAATTGAGGTGCTGGGCTGTAGCTAAGTGGCAGAGCACTTATCTGGCACTTGTGAGGGTTAGGGTTTGATCCTTAGCACCACATAAAAATAAATGAATAAAATAAAGGCATACTGTCCATCTACAACTACAAACAAATTAACAAGAAAATGAAATTGATAGGCAACATGTGTTTGAACGTATGAGGGGGAAAAAAAATCACGTTCACTTTTTCCTATAACTTTTCTGGTTAAAAGGTTTGGAGGTGAACAACATAATTGTATTATTTATAGGCAGGGAAGTAGACAGCCACGCTTATCAATTAGCTTAAATTTTTTTGTTTCTGTTTTTTGGTGGTGCTGGGTATCGAAACCAGGGCCTCACGCATACTAAGCAAGTGTTCTAGCTATGCCTCCAGCCCAGCTAAAAGTCAAAAAAATTAGTCTCTGGGGAGGACGGGAGGGACATCACTGGTGTTTTTCTTCACTAACTTTGGATGGTGATTTGATGGTTCCAACACTGACAAAAAACAAAAAATTGATTAGAAATAAAAACTAGAATTTAAAATCATACCGGTTTGCCAGACATGGTGACACACACTTACAGTCCCAAGTTAGTTGGGAGGCTGAGGCAGGAGGATGGCAGGAGAAACCCAGGAAATCAAAGTCAATCTGGGCAACATAATGAGACCCCTTCTTTAAAAAAAAAAAAAACATTTTGGGGGTGAGGGATAAAAATCAATAAACTTTCAAGGTGGTGATACCTCATTATGGTTTCTATTTGTATTTGTCTAGTGATTAGTGGGATTGAGCATTTTTTCATATACTTGCCAGCCATTTCTGTGTCTTCTTTTGAGAAGTGTCTAGTACTTTTAGATCATTTTTAAATTGGATTTTCTGTTCTTTTGGTGTTCAATTTTTTTAGTGCCTTAAATAATCTAGATATTATCTCCTTGTCAGATAAATAGTTTCTTGACAGAAAATACTTTATGATGTCTCTTAACTCTGGATCATTTTCTTTGCTGGGTTGAAGTTTCTTCACTTGATATAGCCCTGTTTGTCTATTTCATATCCAATTTGTCTAGCACAATTTATTGAAGAAACTATCCCTTCTCTATGTTCTTGGCACTTATGTCAAAAATCAGTTGCCCATGCCAGGCACGGTGGCACACACCTGTGATCCCAGCTACTTGGGAGACCAAAGCAAGAGAATCACAAGTTCCAAGCCAGCCTCAGCAGCTTCGCAAGACCCTGTTTCAAAAAAATTTTAAAAAGAATTTTTTTTAAGGGTCGGGGATATATTTCGGTGGTAGGATAGCATATGAAAGGGCCTGGGTTACATCCTTAGTCACACACACACACTGGCTGTATTAATGTGGATTAATTTCTGAGTTCTATATTGGTTACTATCATTTGTAGTATGTTTTAAAATCAGTTATTGTGACAACTTAAGCTTTTTTATTTTTATTTTTTGATCAGAATTGCTTTGGCTATTCTTGATCTTCTGTGGTTCCCATGATTTTTTAGGCTTTTCTATTTCTGTGAAGAAAACCATTTTTTTTTTTCATAGAAATCACATTGAATGTGTAGATTGCTTTGGCTAATCTAATCATTTTAATTTTATTAATTCTTTCGATCCATAAACACAGCATTACCTTTCCAATTTCTTGTATCCTCTATAATTTCTTTCATTGGTGTTTTATAATTTTCTTTGTAGAGAAATTTTACTTCTTTCATTAAATTTATTCTTAAATATTGTATCTTTTTGTAAATGGAATTGTTTTCTTTATTTTTCACAAAGTTCATTGTAAAAATGCTACTGATTTTTTGTAGGTTGGTTTTGTATTCTGCAACTTTACTAAATTCATTTTTCAGTTCTAAAAACTTTCTGGTACAGTCTTTAGTTTTTTGTGTAAAACCATGTCATCTGTGAACATGGATAATTTAACTCCTTCCTTCCCAGTTTGAATGCCTTTTCTTTTCTTCCTTTCTTTCTTTTTTTGTCTATTTGCCCTTGCTAAGACTTCCAATACTGTATTAAAGAAGTGTCTTGTTCCTGAGTTTAGAGAAAGTACTTTCATCTTTTCCCCACGTAGCATAATATCGACTGTTGGTTTTCCATATGTAGCCCTTACTAGTTTGAGGTATGTTCCTTCTACCCCTAATTTGTTGAGTTTTTTATCACAAAGAGGTACTGAATCTTATCAAATGCTTTTTCTCTGTTGAGATGATGGTATTTTTTTCTCTATATCACATTTATTGTTTTGCATGCATTGAACCACTGTTTATATTCCTGGAATAAATCCCACTTGTTCATGCTGTTGAATTCAGTTTGCTGGTATTCTATTGAGAATTTTTGCATCTATGTTCAGCAGGGACATAGGTTTTTTTTTTTTTTAAATGTCTGGCTTTGATGTCAGGGTAATGCTGGCCCCGTGAATGAGTTTGGTAAAGAGCCTGCCTTTTTTATTTTTTTGGACTTGTTTTTAAAAAATGGGAATTTGTTCTTCTCTAAGTGTTTTGTAGAATTCAACAATAAAATCATCAAGTCCTGGACTAATTTTTTTATATGAGATTTCATCACTCTTCTGTTTAAATTTCTATTTCTTACCAGGCACAGTGGCGCATGCCTGTAATCCCAGCTGCTCAGGAGGCTGAGGCAGGAGGATCGCAAATTCAAAACCAGTCTTAGCAACTTAGCAAGGCACTTAGCAACTCAGCAAGACCCTGTCTCTAATAAAATATATATTTTTAAAAAAGGGACTGGGGATGTGGCTCAGTGGTTAAGCACCCCTGGGTTCAATCCTAAATAAATAAATTTTCTATTTCTTTTGATTCAATTTTGGTGAATTGTATGTGTTATAATTTTCTTTGTGTTTATTTCTTCTAGGTTTTACAGTTTTTTAGCACACAATTCCTTACAATTCTCTTATGAGTCTTTGTGTTTTTATGGTACCAATTGTAATGTCTCCTTTCCCATCTCTAACTTATATGCGTCTTCTCTCTTTTTCTTGTTAGACTAGTTAAAGGTTAGTCAATTTTACTTATCCTTTTGAAAAATCAACTGTGTTTCATTTATCTCTTGTATTGTTGTTTTTGTTTGTTTTCTTTCAGTTTTATTTATTTCTCCTTTGATCCTTATTTTTCCTTCCCTCCTACTCATTTTGGGTTTGGTTTGTTCTTACTTTTCGAGTCCTTGAGATACTTGTTAGTTTGTTTCTTTGTTTTTTTATTATGTATTTATTGCTATAAACCTCCCTCTCCGTACTGTTTTGTTTTTATTCCACAGATTTTGATATGTCGTGCTGTCATTTTTATTTATTTCTAGAAATGTTTTATTTCTCTTTTAATTTTTTCAATTACCATTGGTCATTTAGGAGTATGTTCTTCAAGGTTTGTGTACTTGTATAATATCCATTCTTGTTGATTTATAGTTCCATTCTATTGTAGTCTAAAATGATAGACATAAGGTATCATTTCCATACCTTTTAAAATGTATTGAGATTTGGTTTGTGGCCTAACAGCTGATCTATCCTGGAGAATGTCCCATGTGCTGATTAAAACAATGTGTATCCTTCTGCTGTTGGATGAAATGTTCTGTAAAGGTCTGTTAGGTCTGTTTGCTCAATACTGTGGTTCACTCAGATGTGTTTTTGTTGATTTCCTGTTTGAATGATCAGTCCATTGAGGCAAGTGGGGTGCTGATGACCCCAACTAGTATTGTTATAGAATCTATCTCTCCCTTCAGATCTAACAGTATTTACTAGATATTTGGATGGCCCCATGCTAGGTGCATATATACTTGAAATTGTTTTATGTTCTTGCTGAATTGCTCCTTTTTTCAATACATAATAACCTTCTTTGTCTCTATTTACTGTTTTTTTAATTTAATGTCTGCTTTATCATATATGAGTATCACTACACTTCCCCTTTTTTGGTTTTGATTTGTATGATATATCTTTTTCCAACCCTTCACTTTCAGTCTAGGTGTATTTTTACTAGTGAAGTTGAGTTTCTTGTAGATAGCATGTTGTTGGGTCTTGATTTTTTCAATCTATTCAGCCCATTTGTCTTTTGATTTAGGGATTTACTCCACTTACATTCATGGCTGATTTATTGGCATAAACTCTTCCCATTAATTTGTTAATTGTAGTCTTCTTGTTTTGTTTAGTCTCTATTCCGTTCCATCTTTCTTAGTGCTTATTCTTGTAATCTGGTAGTTTTCTGTCATGTTAAGATTGAGTTCTTTTTCTGTTGGATGTATTTGTTCTGTAGTTAGTTTTGTACATTTGTGTATTTTCAGAATGGTGGAAGTCATTCTTTTCATTTAGTATAGAACTCCCTTTAGTATTTCTTACAGGATTGGTTTAGTGGTGATGCTTTCCCTTGGTTTCTTATCTGGAAAAAAACTATTTCTCTTCACTTCTGAAGGATAGTTTTACTGGATATAGTATTCTTGGTTGATACTTCTTTTCTTTTAGGACTTTGTATGATACCATTCTGACTTGTGAGTTTTCTGCTAAGAATAGGCATCCACTTATATGTGACCTGACACTTTGTTGGCCTCAAAATTCATTTTGTCTTGTGCTTTTGACTTTTTTTTTTTTTTTTTTTTTAACTATAATATGCCTTGGCGAAGGTCTGTTTTGGTTGAATTTAAATGGGGTCTTTTGAACTTCTTGTATGTGGATATCTGATCTTCTTTGAAGATTTGGGAAATATTTGGCCATTATTTCATGAAACAGGTTTTCAGTATCTTTCCTCTTCACCTTTTAGAATTCCCCATAATGTGAACAGTTGTTTGTTTTTCTTCGTTCTTCTTAATAATTGTTTTCTATTTTTTTGTCTGACTCAGTTATTTCAAAACCTACCTTGCCAGGCAGGTAGCATACACCTTAATCCCAGCAGCTCAAGAGGCTGAAACAGGAACATCATAAATTCAAGGCCAGCCTCAGCAATTTAGCAAGACCCTAAGCAACTTAGTGAGAATGTGTCTCAAAATTTTTTAAAAAGACTGGGAATGTGGTTCAGTGTTTGTAAAGTGCCCCTGGGTTCAATCCCCAATATCAAAAACAAATAAACAAACAAACTCAAATCCTCAAGTTCACAAATTGTTTGCTCTGCTTTTCTAGTCTGCTGTGGAAGCTCTCCCTTGTACTCTTTATTTCACTGGTTGAAGTTTTTAGTCCCAAGATTTCAGATTGGTTCTTTTTTGATGATATCTTGGTGAATTTCTCTTTTATATCCTGAATTATTTTTCTCATTTCTTTGTATTGTCTATATATAATCTCTTGCATTTCCCTGAGTTTCATTAGGATCATTGTTTTGAATTCTTTTTCATGCACTTCATAGATTTTATTCAAATTGAGATCTACCTCTGGAGATTATTGGATTAGTTAATGGTATCTTGTTTGCTTTCACGCCTTTTGTTTCATCAGGTTGGTGTCTGTACATCTTATGTAAACACTTGCCCCTTTCAATTTTACGGACTAGCTTTTGTAGAAAAAGATCTTTCTATTTAAAGTGGATATAGGGATAGAGGCTTTGACTTTGGTTATAGGTGAACTCAAAAGTGTAGTCTGTGATTTCTTTGGCTTTGACGTTGGCACCATCTGCGAGTGCCTCAGGAGTCTGGAGTGCAACAGTCTGTGAAGGTAGCTAAACAGCTTTGCAGCTAATGTTGGCTTTCTAACATGCAGGTCACCAGCCTCTGCAGAGATGAGCACTGATGGTACTAGGGCTTGTGGCAGGAGCTGCTACAGTCTCGGTGATGCAGGAAGTGGAGGGCACTATCCCTAAGTCCTAGGTTAAACACCAAGGATTACGGCCCAGCATGCACGGTTCCCAAGCCACAATGTGAAGGAGACTTTCTCAGGATTCTTGGAATGAATGTGGGATGTGACTGGGTCTGTGGCACCAGTAGCCACAGTTTTGCAGTCACGGGGAACGTGGGGATGTGGGACATGACTTTTTTCAGGCCCCATGGGATGAGCACAGATAATGCTGGGGTATTTGGCGCCGTAACCATCAGCTCAAGGTGTGAGGGATCAGGCCAATGGCTGTGAAGCACAGGTGACAAGTGGACCAATGGCTGGCTAGGATGGCAGACTGACAGTTGGGGATGCTGTCATCCCCCTTCCCTTCCCCTGCAGTCATGTCCTGCACCCAACTGCCCAGGAGGGTGCCCCATGAGGTTGTATGGTGCAGTGTTGTAGGCAGCCCGAGGCCCAAGGCGAGGGCCAGAATGCAGAGCAAATCTAGCACCTACCTGCTGCCTGCCCAGTGAGCCGACATCTGGTGGGTTCACAGGGACAGAGCGCTGTGCCAGCAATTGCGGACTTGCTGCACTGCATCTACCCACCAGGCAGCCCAATGAATATTATAATGAAATAGTGGGCTCTTAGAGAGAGAGAGAGAGAAAGAGACCCTAAGTAGCTAGGCATAGTGGTGCACACCTGTAATCCTAGTGATCAGGAGGCGGAGGCAGGAGGATCACAAGTTTGAGGCCAGCCTCTAAAACTTAGCGAGACCGTATTTCAAAATAAAAAAGTTAAAAGGACAGGTGATATAGCTCAGTGGTAAAGCACCCCTATACCAAAGAAAGGGAAATAAAAAATAGAGAGAGACACTACTAGATGGACACCTGAATCTGTGAGCATGACTCGTCATGCCTGTCTCTTCAGTTAGAGGAACAAAACCTCCAGTGTACCCTTGCACCAGATCAACTAGCACAAAAACATGATTGATTTGAATTTCACCAGATTTGAATACCTACACAATGTGCCTGTTATAGTTTGAATATGTGGTGTCCCCGAAAGCTCATATGACAATACAAGAAATTCCAGAGGTGGAAATGATCAGAGTATGAGAGTTGTAACCTAATCAGTGGATCAGTCTACAGATGTGGATTAGCTGGGTGGTAACTGGAGGCAGGTAGGGTGTGACTGGAGGAGGTGAATCTTTAGGGGCATAACTTCCAGTTATATATTTTGTCCCTGGTGTACAGAGCTCTCTCTCTCTCTCTGCTTCCTGATTGCCATGTCCTGGACTGCTTTCCTGCACCGTGATTTTCTACCTCATCTGGGGCCCAGAGCTATGGAGTCAGCCATCCGTAGACTGAATCTCTGAAAGCATGACCCAAAATAAGTGTTTCCTCCTTTAAGTTGTTCTCATCGGGTCTTTTGGTCACAGCAATGTAAAAGCTGACTGAAACAGTGCCCACAACTGGCTAGACTGCTTAATCAAGAAGAAACACTCTGAACCCCAAATATCAAGTGATTGACATGGGATTTGATCTTTTAAAAAGCTAGGCTGACACCTGTGCTTTCTGATGGGCTGACAAATCTGACTCCATGGGAATGTTATAGGTCGGACTATAAGGGAAATGACTACACAGACTCCATTTTGCTCTGAGACTCCATGTTATTTAGGAAATAAGCTTCTCCCATGGGAACACCCCGCCTCTGTGCCCATCATCAGTTACTTAGGGTTACATGTTTAGCGATACAAAATGGCAATTTTTATGTAATGAAAAATTGCTCTCTTGATTCCTATTGCTTCTAAACAATGTACCATGTGAACAGTGATTGTGTGGATGTTAGTAAACATTCTTTAGTTTGTACCTAGGTAAGGGTCATTTTGACCCACTTCTCCCTCTGTTGATGATCTCATGATGTTAGTTTGTAATTTTGAATCGTAACAACAGACACTTATGATTGATGTGATTTTTGGTATAAGAACCCCTACAACCCTGTGTTCGGGAATGTTCTCCCAATAGCCATCTTTTGGGTCATTGTGTGAGACAGTCAGCCAGCCGGCTTAATAAAAACTCTCAAATTTGGACTTCTCAGTGGTGATCAGTCTGTTCTTAAGTAGCGCCCCATAACATGCTTCTCTTCCCAGGAAAATCGTATAAGTATTTGGAGAGTTCAATCCTCGGTGGGTCACTTGTCTTCGCTGAGAGACAAAGGGTGTGTAGAACTTTGCTGTCCTTTAATAAATCTTTGCCTTACCGTGTGTCCTGAATTTTTTTTAGTGGCATTAAGTCAAGAACCCACCCAGGCCAAGTTGAGGTCCCACTGCCCCTTTGGAGGTTTTATGGGGCACAACTTAAGAACAGACCGATCACCACTGAGAAGTCCAACTTTGAGAGTCTTTATTAAGCCGGCCGGCTGACTGTCTCACACAATGCCCCAAAAAATAGCTATTGGGAGAATAGCCCCGAACACAGGGTTGTAGGGGTTCTTATACCAAAAATTACATTAATCATAAGTGTCTGTTGCTATGATTCAAAATTACACATTAACATCATGAGATCATCGACAGAGGGGGAAGTGGGTCAAAATGGCCTTACCTAGGTACAAACTAAAGAATGGTTACTAACATCCACACAATCACTGTTCACATGGTACATCATTTAGGAGCAATAGGAATCAAAAGAGAGCAATTCTTTACTACACAGGAGTTGCCATTGTACATTATTAAACATGTCACACCAAGTAACTGATGATGGGCATAGAGGTGGGATATTCCCATGGGAGAAGCTTATTTCCTACATAACATGGCATCTCAGAATAAAAATGGAGTCTGTTTAGTCACTTCCCTTAGAGTCTGGCCTCTAACATTCTCATGGAGTCAGATCTGTCAGTCCAACACATTCCCCACTGGTTTTTTGTACATAATCAAATCATTGATTTATTAGTTGTGTATAGGTGATTATAGTGAGTGTGCAACACTATTAGCTTAACAGACTGGATTCTATCTCTAACATATTTAAGTCCAAATCTATTTGTCTATTTAAAGTTTTGAGGTTTTTCAAGATGGCGGCCTAGAGGGTGGCTGCATTTCATGTTGCTCCAGGACTCAGGATTCAAAAGAGGAGATATTGAGACGCTTGGGACCAACTCAAAGCAGCCGGGTGACTCTCACCCCCTGGGGAGGCATCCCGGGTGGGACGGTGGTCCCGGAACGCAGGAAACTTTGTGAAGTAGAACTGCCGGCAAGACGCCCCTCCCCCCGCTGGAGCAGTGAACTCGGACAGCTAGGAGCGCCATAAAGGAGGCCGCTCAGCACAGCGCTGGGACTCGGAGCCATCACTGGGGCTCCGGAGGCTGCCCAGGGGAAGAGTGGCGAGGAGCGCTGTGTGGACTCAGGACACCGGGGCCTGCCCTGAGGAGGAGGAGGAGGAGCGTGGCCACTTGGATTCGGAGTGACTGCACCAGAGCTACAGGCAGTTGCCAGAGGAGAAGCTGCGCAGCGAGCTGTTTGGACTCAGAACGACGCTTCTGAACACCGGGGCCTGCCCTGAGGACGAGGAGGAGGAAGAGGAGCGCGGCCGCTTGGATTCGGGGTGACTACACCAGAGCTACAGGCGGTTGCCAGAGAAGGGGCTGCGTGGCGAGCTGTTTGGACTCAGACCATTTCTGAACCCCGGGGCCTGCCCAGAGGAGTAGGAGGAGGAGGAGGAGGAGCGCGGCGGGTCCTTTGGACTCGCAGTGACTGCATTAGCGCTCCAGGCGGCTGCTCAGAGGACAAGGCAAGTGGTGAGTTGTTTGGACTTAAAGTGACAGCTCCTGAACACAGGGGGGCTGCCTGGAGGAGAAGCGTGGTGGGTCGCTTGGTCTTGAGTGGCCGCACCAGAGCTCCGGGCGGTTGCCCAGAGGACCCGTGCAGTGGGTCACGTGGATTCAGAGCCACTCAGAGCGACTGCTCCTGAACACCCTGGGGGTTATCTGGAGAAGGAGGAGGAACGGGGGAGGGTCACTTCGACTCGGAGTGATTGATTGCCCAGGGCTACGGGTGGTTGGTGGAGGTGGAGGCACGCAGTGAGTTTCTTGGACTCCTAGTGACCGCACCGGAATACTGGGCGGCTGTCTGGAGGAAGAGGCGTGTGGCGGGTCTCTGGGATTCAGAGCGATTGTACAGGGCCCCAGGTGGCTGCTCAGAGGAGGGGCCGCATAGCCAGGCGATTAGGTGCAGAGCAGGGTCCCAGGATCTAGGAGGCTTCTTGGTGGAAGAGCCGCACAGAGACAGGCTTAGGGCAGAGCGAAAGTTCCAGGTCTGCGGGCAGATTCTCTGAGGAGGGGCAGCCTAAGGAGAGTCATCTGCAAAGGGTGAGGCTCCCAGGCCCAGGAGGTAGGGCCGGGCCCCTGGGAACTTTGCAGAGGAAGGCAGCCCAGCCCAGGTGGTAGCTGTAAATTGAGGGGAACCTCTAGGAGGGAACTGACCAGCGAGACCTCCCCACTGGGTGAGTCTTCCCTGCTGGGTGAGGTTTCCCCACAAGGACGGTAAAACCAGAGACTCAGGCCCAAACAGGCCTTGCCTCAGCCCACAGCCTAGGTCCCCTTTGGATGACCATTGGTCAATAAGTGGAGGCACCTCTGCCCACTAGCAGGGATTATACCCCACCTGAAGGCCACCACTCCTAGAGAGGCAGCTTCCTTGTGGAGCACTGCATTATCAACCTCCTCCAAGACTTCAGCCTACTGAAGGCTAAGGGGGGATATATATAGAAATCTTCAGGGACATTGTAAGTCAATAGAGGAAATCTGCAATATCTCAGCGGTCCTCTGATACCTGAACAATATGAGAAAACAAGGAAAGAAAATGCTGCAAACAAATCTAGATGTTACATCAATAAAACCCAGTGACAGCATGGCAGAAGAAATGACAGAAAAGGAGTTCAGAATGTACATAATTAAAATGATCAGAGAAGCAAACGATGAGATGAAAGAGCAAATGCACGCACTGAATGAAGAGATGAAAGAGCAAATGCAAGCATTGATTGATCGCACCAATCGACAGTTAAAAGAGCAAATACAGGAAGCAAAAGATCATTTCAATAAAGAGTTAGAGATATTGAAAAAAAACCAAACAGAAATCCTTGACATGAAGGAAACAATAAACCAAATTAAGAACTCCATAGAAAGCATATCCAATAGGATAGAACACCTGGAAGACAGAACCTCAGACATTGAAGACAAAATATTTAACCTTGAAAACAAAGTTGAACAGAGAAGATGGTAAGAAATCATGAACAGAATCTACAAGAACTATGGGATATCATGAAAAGACCAAATTTAAGAATTATTGGGATTGAGGAAGGCCTAGAGAAACAAGCCAAAGGAATGAACAACCTATTCAATGAAATAATATCAGAAAATTTCCCAAATCTGAAGAATGAAATGGAAAATCAAGCTCAAGAGGCTTATAGGACTCCAAATACACAAAATTACAACAGACCCACACCAAGGCACATTATAATGAAAATACCGAACATACAAAATAAAGACAGAATTTTAAAGGCCGCGAGAGAAAAGAACCAAATTTCATTCAGGGGGAAACCAATACGGATATCAGCAGATTTTTCAATCCAGACCCTAAAAGCTAGAAGGGCCTAGAACAACATTTTTCAAGCCCTGAAAGAAAATGGATGCCAACCAAGAATCTTATACCCAGCAAAACTTACCTTCAAATTTGATGATGAAATAAAATCCTTCCATGATAAACAAAAGCTAAAAGAATTTACAAAAAGAAAGCCAGCATTACAGAACATTCTCAGCAAAATATTCCATGAGGAAGAGATGAAAAACAAAGAAGCAAATCAGCAAAGGGAGGAATTATCCTAAAGGAATTGTCAAATAAAGGAGGAAACAAGTTGTGTCAAATAAATAAATAAAATTTAAAAAATGAACCAAATGACCGGGAAACCAAATCATATCTCTATAATAACCCTGAATGTTAATGGCCTGAATTCATCAATCAAAAGACATAGACTGGCAGATTGGATTAAAAAGAAAGATCCAACAATATGTTGCCTGCAAGAGACTCACCTCATAGAAAAAGATACCCATAGACTAAAGGTGAAAGGATGGGGAAAAACATACCATGCACATGGACTCAGCAAAAAAGCTGGAGTATCCATCCTCATTTCAGATAATGTGGACTTCAAGCCAAAGTTAGTCAGAAGGGATAAAGAAGGTCATTTCATACTGCTTAAGGGAAGCATAAATCAGCAAGATATAACAATCATAAACATCTATGCCCCAAACAGTGGCTCATCCATGTATGTCAAACAAATCCTTCTCAATTTCAGAAACCAAATAGACCATAACACAATAATACTAGGTGATTTTAACACGCCTCTCTCACCACTGGACAGATCTTCCAGACAAAAATTGAACAAAGAAACCATAGATCTCAATAACACAATCAATAATTTAGACTTAACGGACATTTATAGAATATACCATCCAACCAAGAGCGAATACACTTTCTTCTCAGCAGCACATGGATCCTTCTCTAAAATAGACCATATATTATGCCACAAAGCTAATGTTAGCAAATACAAGAAGATAGAGACACTAGCATGTATTCTATCAGATCATAATGGATTGAAGTTAGAAATAAATGAAAGAGTAAAACACAGAAACTATTCCAACATCTGGAGATTAAACAATATGCTATTATATGATGAATGGATAACAGAAGATATTAGGAAGGAAATTAAAAAATTCTTAGAGGTAAATGAGAACAAAGAAACATCATATCAAAATCTCTGGGACACTATGAAAGCAGTACTTAGAGGGAAATTTATTTCATGGAGCGCATTTAATAAAAGAAGTAAAACTCAACAAATAAACGACCTAACACTAAGGTCAAAGCCCTAGAAAAAGAAGAACAGAACAGCACCAAAAGTAGTAGAAGACAGGAAATAGTTAAACTCTTTTGTTTTGAAACAAAAGAAACAATACAAAAAATTGACAAAATAAATAGTTGGTTCTTCGAAAAAATAAACAAAATTGATAAACCTTTAGCCACACTAACAAAGAGAAGACGAGAGAAAACCCAAATCACTAAAATTCGGAATGAACAAGGAAATATCACAACAGACAGGATTGAAATACAAAACATAATTAGAAGCTATTTTGAAAATCTATACTCCAACAAAATAGAAAATTTCGAAGATATCAACAGGTTTCTAGAGACATATGAATTGCCTAAACTGAACGAGGAGGACATAAACAATTTAAATAGACCAATTTCAAGTACTGAAATAGAAGAAGTCATCAAAAGCCTACCAACAAAGAAAAGTCCGGGACCAGATGGGTTCTCAGCCGAGTTCTACAAAACCTTTAAAGAAGAGCTCATTCCAATAGTTCTCAAAGTATTCCATAAAATAGAAGAGGAGGGAACCCTCCCAAACTCATTCTATGAAGCCAATATCACCCTGATACCTAAACCAGACAGAGACTCATCAAGGAAAGAAAATTTCAGACCAATATCCTTAATGAACATCGATGCAAAAATTCTCAACAAAATTTTAGCAAATCGCATACAAAAACATATTAAAAAGATAGTGCACCATGATCAAGTTGGTTTCATCCCAGGGATGCAAGGTTGGTTCAACATCAGGAAATCAATAAACGTAATTCACCACATTAATAGACTTAAAGTCAAGAATCACATGATTATTTCAATAGATGCAGAAAAAGCATTTGATAAAATACAGCATCCCTTCATGCTCAAAACACTAGAATAAATAGGGATAGTGGGAACATTCCTTAACATTGTAAAGGCCATTTATGCTAAGCCCATGGCTAATATCATTCTAAATGGTGAAAAACTGAAAGCATTTCCCCTAAAAACTGGAACAAGGCAGGGATGCCCTCTTTCACCACTTCTATTCAACATCGTTCTTGAGACTCTGGCCAGAGCAATTAGACAAACCAAAGAAATTAAAGGGATACAAATTGGAAAAGAAGAACTCAAACTATCCCTGCTCGCTGATGACATGATTATATATTTAGAGGAACCTGGAAATTCCACCAGAAAACTCTTAGAACTCATAAGTGAATTCAGTAAAGTAGCAGGTTACAAGATCAATGCCCATAAATCCAATGCATTTTTATACATAAGTGATGAATCTTCAGAAAGAGAAATTAGGAAAACTACCCCATTCACAATAACCTGGAAAAAAATAAAATACTTGGGAATCAATCTCACAAAAGAGGTGAAAGACCTCTACAATGAGAACTATACAACACTAAAGAAAGAAATTAAAGAACACCTTAGAAGATGGAAAGATCTTCCATGTTCTTGGATAGGAAGAATTAATATTGTCAAAATGGCCATACTACCTAAAGTGCTATACAAATTCAATGCAATTCCAATTAAAATCCCACTGACGTACCTTACAGAAATAGAGCAAGCAATTATGAAATTCATCTGGAAGAATAAGAAACCCAGAATAGCTAAAGCAATCCTTAGCAGGAAGAGTGAAACAGGGGGTATTGCAATACCAGATCTTCAACTCTACTACAAAGCAATAGTAACAAAAACGGCATGGTATTGGTACCAAAATAGAAAGGTAGATCAATGGTACAGAATAGAGGACACGGACACAAACCCAAATAAATACAATTTTCTCATACTAGACAAAGGGGCCAAAAATATGCAATGGAGAAAAGATAGCCTCTTCAACAAATGGTGCTGGGAGAATTGGAAATCCATATGCAACAGAATGAAACTAAACCCATATCTCTCACCATGCACGAAACTAACTCAAAATGGATTAAGGACCTCGGAATCAGACCAGAGACCCTGCAGATTATAGAAGAAAAAGTAGGTCTAGATCTTCAACATGTCGGCTTAGGACCAGACTTCCTTAACAGGACTCCCATAGCACAAGAAATAAAAGCAAGAATCAATAATTGTGATAGATTCAAACTAAAAAGCTTTCTCTCAGCAAAGGAAACTATCAGCAATGCGAAGAAAGAGCCTACAGAATGGGAGAATATCTTTGCCAATCATACTTCAGATAGAGCACTAATCTCCAGAATCTATAAAGAACTCAAAAAACTTTACTCCAAGAATTCAAATAATCCAGTGGACAAATGGGCTAAGGAAGTGAATAGACACTTCACAGAAGAAGATCTACAAGCAATCAATAAACATTTGGAAAAATGTTCAACATCTCTAGTAATAAGAGAAATGCAAATCAAAACCACCCTAAGATTCCATCTCACCCCAATTAGAATGGTGATTATCAAGAATACGAGCAACAACAGGTGTTGGCGAGGATGTGGGGAGAAAGGTACACTCATACATTGCTGGTGGGGCTGCAAATTAGTGCAGCCACTCTGGAAAGCAGTGTGGAGATTCCTTAGAAAACTTGGAATGGACCCGCCATTTGACCCAGCTATCCCACTCCTTGGCCTATACCCAAAGGACTTAAAATCAGCATACTACAGAGACACAGCCACATCAATGTTCATAGCTGCTCAATTCACAATAGCCAGACTGTGGAACCAACCTAGATGCCCTTCAATTGATGAGTGGATAAAGAAACTGTGGTATATATATACAATGGAATATTACTCAGCCATAAAGAATGATAAAATTATGGCATTTGCAGGCAAATGGATGAAATTGGAGAATATCATGCTAAGTGAGATAAGCCAATCTCAAAAAGCCAAAGGACAAATGATATCGCTAATAAGTGGATGATGACACATAATGGGGGGGAGGGAAGGGTTAGTGTTAGGGTTAGAGTTAGGGTTAGGGAGGGGGGCAAGTATGGAGGAAGGAAGTACTGTATAGAGGGTAAAGAGGGGTGGGAGGGGTGGGGGGAAGGGAAAAATAACAGAATGAATCAAACAACATTACTCTATGTAAATTTATGATTACACAAATGGTATGCCTTTACGCCATGTACAAACAGAGAAACAACATGTATCCCATTTGTTTACAATAAAAAATAAATGAATAAAAAAAATAAAGTTTTGAAATTCTGGTTTCCAGTAATCAGGGCAGTGGTTCCTACAGCTGTGGAGCCCACTATACCTATTCCCACTAGGAGGGGAACTAAGACAGGGGCCACTTGTTTAGATATTAGTCCCATATGTTCTTTCTTCCCTCTCCATCATACATCTGGGGAAAGATGTGAACAGTAACACAGAAATCATCCCATTTGGTAATCTCAAAAAGTTCAAGGGCCAAACATGGAGTTATTCCTTACGTCGTCCAAGTAAGAGGAAAAAACATGATTAACGTTTTTTTAGTCTTATCTTTAGATGTGGTTGGGATCTCTGAGGGCTGTCCATTTTTCTGTTGTCTTAACTCAGATGTAATGAGTCCACATTGTGTGTAAGGTCCCTTCCATTTTAGCCAGGTGTTAGTCCTTACTGGACAATTTGATGTAGACATAGTCTTCTGACTGAAATGGGTGTTGGAAATCAGTGGTCTCTTGGGGCTGGTTCTCTCATAAGTTGATCCTGTTTGGGAGAGTTAACAACAGGTTTGAACAGGAGCAGGTTCTTGGTAAGGGTGGAGGAAGAACTCTGAAAGAATTAACATTTTCTTCTCTAAGGTTATTTGCCTCCAACTTTCTGGATCCAAATTGGCCCTTATTTTTGTGATTTAACCCAATTTGCCTATCTATATTGACTGTCTTTTTAAAATTTTTATTATTACCACTCTAATTTTAGGGACTTTTCACTGATGTAAGGAAAAAGGGCAATGATCGATCTTGCTGCTTCAAGCTGAGAGGGGGCGATGTGGGGTGGGACAAGCAGTAAAAAGTTCCTTTAAGAATTTGGATCTTTTTAGGGGTAAAAGTCTTATTCTATGAAAGAAACAAAAAAACCACGAGTACAAAATAAATAGCATCTGGAACATGTCAATAAATATCATGAAGCTGATAGAAATTAATTATCTCTTACAAGGATGTGAACAGCTGAGACATTGTTCACATAAAAGGCCTAACAAAGTCTAACAAGGCTGGAGAGGATAAGGCCTTAATTGTAAATCTTAACACTGTTGGAGTTATCAGGAATACAAACACAACATTTAGTTACTTACTGTCATCTGATTTTTGTAAAATATCTTTTTACTGGCATGATCTCTTTGTTTAGTAGAAATCCCTTTATTTTGTTACTTAGGGTTAGAGAATCACACTAGCAAACATGATTAAGTCTACTTATATCAGAGTTTAAGATGATCTTCAGGCCTTAAACTGACTAAAAACTTATAACTCTGGCAGTTTCTCTTGATAATTATCAGGCATTTTTTGTCTAAGAATCGTTTTTGTTACCTCCAGTTTTATTTATATATATTTTGGGGGCTAACACAAGTGTACATCTTAAGTTACATGAAAATAACAATTGCCTTATTTTTGAAATGTCCAGGAATGACTGTGTTTTGGTTTTAACTATTTTGCTAAGTGTTTAAGACCAAGCTTGTCAAATTTACCTTGTTCCTATCTACTGTTAAGAGTCAGCTGAGTTCCCACAGGGGTCACTCTTGGGGAACTTGAGAGCAGCTTCTTAGCTCCTTTAGTGCCATTCACCTGGTCGGGTCTCCTTGATGAGCTGGCTTCCTTTGGAAGCATTAGGGATGTCTCCCTTTCCCAAGGACCCTCCTCTGCAGCAGGTACACTGATTGGCTTCTTATCCTCTAGTGGTCACATCAGTCTCCCTGATCGGAAGGTTGTGTGGCCCAGAGTTGCAAAGCTCCTTAGAGAAGTCCTCTTGTTCCTGGGTTTAGGCTGACTCTGAGGGCAAGAGCCAAATACTGATTCTCTTGACCCCTTTATTTTAATCTCAATCTTTAGGTTTTGATCTTAAACATCCAGCAAGTCAGTTTCACCAGTCATACAGTAAGAGTACTGGGTTTGAACTTTAATATCTATGACTTTATAGTCATTTACCCACTTTTATTAAACTGGGGTCTATATTATCTGTCCTATAGGTGATGGCTTATTATTACAAATTAATTTAGATTGTTCTTGAAGCAGTACCTCTGTAAAACATTAATCAGTCAACAGTTACAGAGTTTACAAGGAAAATACAAAATGGAATTGAAAGAAAGCTGAGAGAGCTTTTAGTTTTCCTTTTGTGTAGTAAAGTGGCAAAATGTTTTCCTGTTTCATGATATTAACTTTTAAACAGATCAGACTCTCATTATCTTTTAGAAATACAATTACATTTTTATCCCAGTGCAGAAGGTAACATAGGTTTAGGTCCAGTTACAGAACACTAAATGATATAAATAAATCCCCAATAAAATTTCTTATTCTGATAAGTTTAAAATTACCATTACAACTTTAGGTGGAGAACACCAGCTTGATAAAATGTTCTTTTAAACCTTTTAAAGACTTGTATACCTGGAAGATATGAACACATTTAATATATGAATAAGAATAATAGAATCATAATTACATGGATGTTTTTATATTAACCATGTTTAACTTTTAAAGAAAATTCAGACTTTGTAATGCAGTACAACACGCTAACAGTTGCTATTTAACCAGAGTTGTACAAACCCCCAATTTTTAATACTAGTTGCTCTAGAGAATAAAACATGTCAGATACAATGTTAAGAGTAGATTAATGCTTTTATAATTATTGGCCATTTTAGCATATAGACTGAAATTTGGTTTATATCAGTACATTAATATTTGACCTTAGGAAAAACCTTGAATAGTTTAAACTGTTGTGTTACTTACATATACACGCATACCTTTTAAAATTTACTCTTAATTAACATTTTTCAATCTTATAGACACTCTTGTTATTTACTTAGATGTATTACAGCCTTATTTTATCACATAAAGACTTTTTTATCTAGAAACATTTTTATTAAATATATTTTTATATCTAAAACCTTGTAATGTTTTAATCTGTTGATCCCCTCTTTTAAAATTTATATTCTGAAACAACCCTTATAAATTTCTGAATTCAGATAAATTACTCCATTTTAATCCAATGAAATACTTTGTTACTTATAGAACTCTATTTAAATACAGTTGAAACTTTTGGACCCTTTATATAGAATAATACTTGTTAAGACTTTTAGTAACCATGTTTTGATGATAACATAAAGTAAATCTAAACCCTTTTTTATTTACCAATTTATGAAAACACCAAACATGTTTTAAGTATGTTACCTTGTGGAATTTAAGGAGTTAAGAGTACTTGATGTTATATTTAACAGTTAGCATTTTAACTTTTTAAACCAATCAGATGTCTCTAACAAACACATCTATGATCAATCCCATATATGTTAAATTTAATTTAGTTATTTTTTAAAACCAAGATATCAGAAAATTGTATTGAGCCATATCAGTCATTTCTTTTCTGTTGAAGAAACCTATAAACAATGGATATTAGACATTTTATAAAATTAATATTTTATTTACTTTTTGACCACCTGGAAACAAAACTGTGTTAGTAACTAGAAAGCCATACTTTTGTTTGCCCAATTTAAAAACCTTTTAAATCATGTGAATCAAAAATATTTGGATTCATTTTTTAAAATTTTAATTTATGAGCTCACATGTCAACTTTGGAACCAAATATCTGTAGACATGACAATACACTGGTGTACATATACATAAAATAAACAGAAGGACAAAGGACTTATAGCTTATTTTTTAAACCCATTAGATTGAGAGTGAACCCTTGTAAACTGGCCTCTGAATGAAACAGAGCATTAAGAAAACCTTATATTTGGATAAAATAGGTCTGATTAAAAATTAACCTAGGTGTACCAAATCGAAATTACGAACTCAAAAACAACAGAATTTGGGGCTGGGGAGATAGCTCGGCTGGTAGAGTGCTTGCCTTGCAAGCACAAGGCCCTGAGTTCAATCCCCAGTACCGCAAAAAACAAAACAATAAAATATTAAAAGTCTTTTTAGCCTCCATCCTGAGATGAAAAAGAATTAAGAGAATATAGACAAGGTTATGCCCTGTCCCTTCCTGAAGAAGTTTCCCAAAGAGACAGCAAGGGAGCTACTTCCATTGGTCTTTTTGGGAGAGCCCCCTCAGGTTGGGGTCTTGTTCTAAACTGGGTTTTCTGGTCTCTTGGATAGCGGCCACCAAAATTTTAGCCTGGCATTTTGATGGACCAGCTCCAATAGTTGGAAGTTCCTATTGGCAGCTGTTTACGTTTTAATGTAAGCTTCAGCAAACATGGCTAAAAACATTTTTAAGCATATATTTTTTTTTTAACCCAAATTTGACTATAAAACATTTGATCAGGATGTTCAGGTTCCCAAAGACAATTTGGTGGTCCCCTGAGGGGGCCACCTGACCTCGAAAGTTGGCCATTCTCTCTCACAGAATATAGAGAGAGAAAAGACATCACAGCGGGTTCTGTAGCCATTGGCTCTCTTCTGGAATTCCTGGAAATTAGTTAACATGCACTGGAGGGGAGTACATGACTGATGTGAGGGAGACTGACCCATGCTTACACTTAAGGGCAACAAAAAAAACAGAAAAGGACAAACAAACACAGAACAGATAAAACACCAAAGACACAGACAAGTGGCCACTCCAGATTCCAGACCAGAGGAACTGAGCAACATCTTGCCAGCCCCGGACTCAGGAAGTAATGCTGCGTCCAGCCTTCCTCAGAGTCCCCAGATGCAGATCCGCCAGAAACAGACTTACCGGTCTCCCAGGGGTGCAGAAACAGGTGACTCTCTCGGAGAATTTAGTTCAGTCCTGGGGCAGGCTCCACAGACCGTGCAGCCTGGAGCTGAGGAGTGTCTCTCAGAGGCCTTCCCCTAGGAGCAGCGCTGTGGCCTCTCCCCTCCGCAGGAGTTTCCAGGTCAGTGGTGAGCAGTGGTTGCCCACCAGGCAGCGAGCATCTTGCTGGGGCCTCCAAATGTTATGGGGTGCAACTGAAGAACAGACCGATCACCACTGAGAAGTCCAAATTTGAGAGTCTTTATTAAGCCGGCCGGCTGACTGTCTCACACAATGCCCCAAAAGATGGCCACTGGGAGAACAGCCCCGACCACAGGGTTGTAGGGATTCTTATACCAAAAATCACATCAATCATAAGTGTCTGTTGTTACGATTCAAAATTACAAACTAACATCATGAGATCATCGACAGAAGGGGAAGTGGGTCAAAATGACCCTTACCGAGGTACAAACTAAAGAATGGTTACTAATATCCACACAATCACTGTTCACATGGTACATCGTTTAGGAGCAATAGGAATCAAAAGAGAGCAATTCTTTACTACATAGGAGTTGCCATTGTATATTATTAAACATGTCACACCAAGTAACTGATGATGGGCATAGAGGCGGGGTGTCCCCGAGGGAGAAGCTTATTTCCTACATAACATGGAGTCTCAGAGCAAAATGGAGTCTGTTTAGTCATTTCCCTTAGAGTCTGGCCTATAACATTCTCATGGAGTCAGATCTGTCAGCCCCTCACAGAGGGACTCTTTGGTCCCTTGTCCAGTGTCGGTTGAGGTAATAATAGGAAGAAAAGTGGGCTGGCAGGGAGGGGTGACCTGGAATTTTAAATGTCTCTGGGCAGCTGCTGGGATTTTTCCTGAAATTCTGACCATAAATTCAGCTAGCCACCAGCACTTGAGCCCCCTCCTCAGAGACCACCACCAGCTTCAGCTGTGTTGCTCGAGGGGTTGGGAGGACATTTGCACCTGGCTGAGCTCCCAGAACTCTTACTGGATCAAAATATTGCCAAGTGGCGACAGGAGGGGGTACCCCACTGCTCCCCGTACTCCACAGATACACAGATTGGCAGGAAAACAGGTTTTCTTTTTTCTTCAAAGTCAGCTTTGAAGGAAAATAGGAGAAACTTTTGTGTCAAATTCCCATCTTCAAAAGACCCAAGGGCCAGGCCAGGAAAGCTTTTAAAAGAGAAGACAGAGGAATGTGACAGAAAAGGCGGGAAATGCACGTGCGCGGCTTTTGCTGGCCTGTGACTCAGGACACGTCACTGTCGTCAGGCCTGGATGGACGCTGTCTCCATTCTCAGCCTCCCTGGGTCCCCCAGATGGGGGCAACTCTCCAGACTTCACTCGCGAGAAAATAAACACAATGCAGGGAAGCAAGCCATCTGGAAGTTGTCCTTCACTTCAGAGGGACCCTTACCTTCAGTCTGTTGGATTTTCTCTGCCTTCATTCCAACAATAGTTACCCTTTCAGCTTCTGGACTTTTCTAACCCTGCCTTTCACACGTATTGTCTCCACTTGGATCATTTTTTCTACTTACGACCCTGGTTCTTCGAGTGAGGAAGACGTCCTTGACTCCCCAGTAGTGTGGACTCTTCTTATTGAGGCTGGGGGACAAAAAGACAGTGAAGATAAGAAATAATTGGGTCTGACAGGAAGATAGGGACTGGTTAGAAAGGAAAGGAAATAAAATGCTAGTATCTCCAAAGCCCTTCCACCTCTTCCTCCTTCTGTTGCCAAGGTGACCTGCCCCCAGTTATTGTGCCTCCCTGCAGGGAGGTAGGAGTTGTTAGTTAATGCCTCTGGGCTGCTCCCTCCCTGCCCAGGATCTCTCTACCTTTGGCCCACCTTTTGGTCACCTTAGGCAGGATGGAGACCAGAGGGAAGGAGGATGGGGGAGGGCAGAGGAAAGGCCTTGGAAACAAAGAAACCCTACGTCTTTGGACACCCAGCTCTGGGGCTCCTTCTCTGCAGAGAAGTCTTATCTCTGTTCTATCCTTTTATAAAACCTGCTTTGTTGAGAACATGGTGACATCTGTGCAGCCATGTTGTATGAACAAGCCATTTCGGGAACTGGCCCATAAAACCTCCCCCTAGGAAAGGGCGCACAGGTGCTACCCTCAAGAGCCAATACAGGACAAACAGGACGTACTGGGCCCCCGGGGTTTACCAAGGCTGTTAAGAGATACCTGTCTGAGAAATGGGCAGCTGCCTGGAAACCTTATCTATCAAGGACAGGGGAGGGGGCCTAGCCCTGACTCATCTCCTGCACAGTTCACCCCTTCCCTCCTCCCTTCTTCCTCCAGGACCATTCAGTTTTGGCGGGACCCAATGAGATTCAAATAAATCGGCAGGACCCAACGTAAAGAGAACAAATGTTTAGCTGTTCCAATGTTAACCAATAATGTACAGGTCTTTGTATGTGAATGATTGGAAATTTCTTAAGTAGAGTGCTTTCTCATACCTCAGGGCCACTCACCACCCAGCCATGGTAGTGGTCTGAGAGGCTGGTTGCGGTCCAGGCTCGAGCTTGCAATGAAACCTCATTGTGTAATTTGCATTGCCGTGTGTGCACTTTGACTCTCTGGGGATGGGTCAATATTGAACCCCAATAGCTTTCTACACTTGCCTCCACTTTTCTCGGGTGTTCGATCTTCACATCTGGGGAAACGGAACTTGGCTCTGATTGATTCTCCTCACCTGTGGTATCATTATTAGAGCTCTTGGTTTAAGTGGTCTGTCCACGCCCACCCCCCTTTAGGAAGGGGACAATAGGGTTCACCTTTAGCTCTCCTGGAACTTGACATCATACCTGTAACATAATGGGCACTTACTAAATATTTAGTGAATTAATTAAACTGCTTGTATAAATCAGTTCTTTGTTGTTAAAAAACACATAGAGTTCAAATTCACACAGTATAACATGAACTATAACAGGAAACAGTAACCTTTACCAGTTGACATTAAGAGTCACGGGTTGGTCAGTCAGAGCTGTGTGGGCTAGTTTTGAACATCACAAATTCCTGCCCCAGGCCAGTTGTCATGACACAGCTATGCCATTAATAAAACAGACATATTTGTGTCTCTCCTCAGTGTCAGAATTCATTGAACAGCAATAAACCCACAAGCTACATTCACTTCCATTAGCTTTAATTCTTTGAAAACTCATGGTTCACTTGGTATCAGGACTCTGGTAACCACAGGTTCTTTTTATATCATTCCAATCTTGATTACTCAAGTCATGCAGCACACTTTACACAATGATGAATAGGTTACAGAACGGCTAAGAGAGGGTTCACAGTGGCCACAGGGTTTAAAGAGACAGAACTGAAAGCAAAGACTCTCAAATGCAAAGGAGTCACCGGCTGGTGGCCAGATAAGCTCCAACCTAATGGAAAAACTTGAAGGCATGGAATTTGTTCAAGGTGTATAGTTTTTCAGGGAAAGCAGCTGTTCAAGGTGAAGTACAGAGCAGTTCAAGTCAAAGTGGAGGTCTGGATGGCAAGCAGTTTCAAAGTGGGCTGCATGAGACAGGGAGATGGAGCTGAGCTGAACCCCCTGGGAAAAGTCTAGAGCTGATCCGTTGGCTCCTGACCAGATGGTCTAAGAGGATGGTCTGAGGATGATGCATCCAGGTGTGTCCCTGCACCATGGTCTTTTCTCCTTTTATATGCTTTGGGTAAAGGGTCCCATCATGTGGTGGTCTGTTGTGTTCGGTAATCTCACCAGCCTGGTTTTTCTGATGTGGTTTTATCTGCTCAGGCATCTGTCGCCGCCTGCGGCAACAATTCCCGTGGATATTTGTTACCACCTGCAGCAACAATTGCACGGGTATTTATAGGAGGTGGACTGGAAATAAACTACTTCTATTCCTGAGCTGCTTCCTTGCTTGCTTGCTTATTCTCTAGCTTATTGAGGAAAAAGAGCTTGCCTGATTTTAGAGAAAGAGAGGCTTTGAGAGGAAGATAGGCTTTGCTTATAGAGGAAGTTTTAGAGAAAGATGGGCTTCTAAGCTTATCAGAGATCTATTTCTTCTTAGAGTTCTGCTGCTTTTTCTTAGAGGTGCGTCCTGCATCCTGTGAACTAAAGGTGCATGCTAAAGGTGCGGTGCTTCTTCTTTCTGCTAGCTGCTTCTTTTCCCTGCTAGCTGCTGCTTCCTCTGCTTCTTACTGCTGGCTGCTTCTTTTAGCTGCTTCTTTCTCTGCTAGCTGCTTCTTTTTCCTTCTACCTACTGCCTGCTTATATTCCCTCCAGGAGGCAGAGGGCAGGGCCACGCCAGTTGAGATCAGGCGAGGAGCCAGCTGCCCTATCACCGCAAAGGTTAAAACAAGCAGGCCCAAGCAGGAGCACTCGGGAACTCCTGTGCACGCGTTGTGTGCATGGACTTAATTGAATACGGCCAATGATAAATCACCTGGGTGTGCTTATATTAATCAACCTCCTCACCGTCGATGTGATCAAAACAACCTCCAGCTGGCCGCCAGGCGCCCCAACAGGCATCCACGCACTTCTGAGTTCATTTGGTAAGTTCATGTTTTAGCAGCACAACTAATTTCTCAGTTTGTAAGCCTATGGTTGGGCTGTGCAGCTGGGGTTATTCTTTTGGATAAGTTCTGTGTGTCCAGCCCCTGGTGGTTATCCGTTTGCCCAGACAAGTTACCAGGTCATGCTGCGTTACCACTTGCATTCCAAATAGAGCGACTCAGGGCCAACCCATGAATGACTCAGGGCTGGGCACAGCCTGTTCTTCACATGGGTCTTCTCTGACTTTCAAGTTTTTTTTTTTTTTTTTTTTTTTTTTGCTGTTTCTATTACATATTTTTTATTCACTTGTCTCAAAGTAAACAGATTTAACAAAACATGCATATATCTATATTCACTTAACCCAGGGATCATATAGTCTGTGCCATGATTTACTGTTCAGAAGCCATTATATTGGTACATTCAGAGAAATTACATATCACTCTAGTGAAACGTGTTTTGTCTTTCCCAAAAAGGATTTGAAGAAGTTAATAATTTGTTTTTCAGTAACGATTAGCAACATAGGACTGGTTGTGGCATAGCCATTAGCCACCATCATCTGGATAAGGTGACAAACAGGGTCATTGTTCCACATAGTTCTTAAGGAAGACAAGATACAGTCCAAACAGTACATGAGCATGAAGAAACTCATGAGCAGCAGGATGGGCCTGGTGGCCCTCTGTACAGGGAATGCTCTGGGAGAAAGACTGGTGGCATGAAGGTGCTGGAAGTGCTTCTTATGCCTGCACAAGAGGGTCACCATGTACCACTCGAGAGGGCCATGAGCCCTATAAGGAAGCCATCCCGGAATATACCTAATACAGAAAATAAATGCCTGAGGAAGTGACTCACTGGTAAAATCGTGCAGGATTCAGTAATAATTATAAGATCACATGAGGTCACATTGGGGATGGCAGTAGGAGAGATTGAGAAGTGAGCACTCCGGGAATGTAGAACACCCACAGGAACACAAGGGAGCACAGGCTCTGATGTGGGGACTTATGTTTGAACTTTGCCAAGCAGGAGCTTCTGGGGCTGGGGGTGATTGCCTGGAGGACACTCAGCAGGCAGGTGGCACAAATGGAGAAGCCCCTCAAACACCTGTACAAGTAGATCAGTGATTTACATTTGTTGTCATCCCAAAAGACCTGAGGCACAAAAATATTTGTAGCACTGTGCCCAATAATTATCAGCATCCCTATGTGGATTAGGGTCAAGAGCCCAATGATCAAGTCAGTGGGCTTGAGTTTGTACTGGAGAAGGAACCTGAAGATGTGGAAGAGAAGAAGGATGGTGTTGGCTGAGATCCCAATGATAACTCCAGAGAAAAGTGCATTTCTCATTCTAATAAGATCATATAGTTGGTTGGTCTTTTTCAGCTTTTGGGTAAAGAATCACATTATATCTTAGGAGAAAAGTATTTTCAAGTATTTTCAATAATGCCAACTCCTCAGCCCTTTGAGGCTGGGACTGGAGTTCCCAAATAGTGGAAAGGCCACCTGTGGTCTTTTTCTGCTTCCCACTTCCTGGGTCTTCAGCTTAAGTGGCTTGCATTACTGTGTTCAAACTTCTACAGTAAAATGGGATCTTAAAAGAGAAATTCTGAACATGATGTTGCTTTGTTTAATACGTAGAGCCAGTTTATTTTCCCAAGGTTACATGGTGGAGGAAAATCCTGTCCTATCTAGTACGGATGGCAGGCTTATTAGATTAAGGGAGTTGTTGACAGGATGAATTACAAGTCCAAGGACAATGAGGACTTTGTCATTCCTGCATTTCCTACAGGCCTCAGCAGGGGTTCACTGAAATGCCTAGGATTGCAGGTTTCCTCAGACTGTGGTCTAAAGTTAACCTCATGCTCTTTTGATTCATGGTAGAGTGCTTGCCTTGCAAGCACAAGGCCCTGGGTTCAATCCCCAGCAAGGCAAAAAAAAAAAAAAAAAAAAAAGAGAGAGAGAAAAATGAAATAAGAAATTCATTTGTCATGATATCACCAGCAAAGATACCACTGAACACAGGAAGGAAATGTCTTCATCTCCTCGGCCTTCCAGCTTCACATCTGGCAAAAATGTTAAAGCCTTGGTGAATACTGTTTCTTCTCTTCTAGAAGTTGTCTCAAACTTAGATAAAGAGAACAAAGAAAATAATTGCCTTACCAAATAGAAGAAAAAGTAGGCTCGAATCTCCACCACGTTGGCTTAGGACCAGACTTTCTTAACAAGATGCCCAGAGCACAAGAAATAAAAGCAAGAATCAATAAATGGAATAGATTCAAACTAAAAAGTTTTTTTCTCAGCACAGGAAACGATCAATAATGTGAAAAGAGAGTATACAGAGTGGGAGAAAATCTTTTCCACACACACTTCAGACAGAGCACTCATCTCCAAAGTTTATAAAGAACTTAAAAAACTTTACACCCAAAATACAAAGAACCCAATCAATAAATGGGCTAAGGAACTGGGCAGACACTTCACAGAAGAAGATATACAGGTGATCAACAAATATATGAAAAAGTGCTCATCATACCTAGTAATTAGAGAAATGCAAATTAAAACCACACTAAGATTTCACCTAACTCCAATTAGAATGGCTATAATCAAGAACACAAGCAATAATAGATGTTGGCGTGGATGTGGGGAAAAAGGTACACTCATCTATTGCTGGAGGAGTTCCAAATTGGTGCAGCCACTCTGGAAAGCAGTATGGAGATTCCTCAGAAAACTTGGAATGGACGCACCATTTGACCTAGCTATCCCACTCCTTGGTTTATACCCAAAGGACTTAAAATCAGCAGACTACAGTGATGCAGCTACATTAATGTTTACAGCAGCTCAATTCACAATAGCCAGATTGTGGAACCAACTTAGATGCCCTTCAATTGATGAATGGATAAAGAAACTGTGATATATATATATATATATACGATGGAATATTACTCAACCATAAAGAAGAATAAAATTATGGTATTTCCTGGTAAATGGATGAAGCTGGAAAATATCATGCTAAGTGAAATAGGCCAAGCCCAAAAAAACCAAAGGCTGAATATTTTCTCTGATAAATGCATGACAATATATAGTGAGGGGGAGTGGCTGGGGCGGGGAAGAGAAGAATGAAGGAACTTTGGCTGGTGTAGAGGAAAAAGGGGTGGGAGGGGGTGGGGGACAGAAAGATGGTAGAATGAAACAGACAGTATTACCCTATGTATATGTATGATTACATGAATGGTGTGAATCTACATTGTGTACAACCATAGAAATGAAAAGTTGTACCCCATTTGTGTACAATGAATCAAAATGTAGTCTGTAAAAATAAAAAAGATTTTAATAAAAAAATAATTGCCCTAGTACACGAAGATCACAATATATCATGGACTCACCTGTCAAGTTACCTACTCCTTTGGAATTAGATTTCTTGTTGAAAAGTTTCAACTGTGTTACTGTCAGTCAAACTGGGGAAACAACCTGGATCCCCACCGGCTGTATTCAGTCACCTGCCCACACAAGAAATAAGCAAATGGTAAAATGAGGAAAAATGAACTTAATGTGGTTTGATCAAACTGGGGAGAAACAGGTAGACTGATTTTCCACAAGTCCAATAGTGGCTAAAATTTATAGAAAGAAAATTCAGGAAACAAACACATGGAGATTTAGCTAAGGTGTGCTAACCAGAGAATGTATCAGACAGTTTCAGGTTCCTTGGGCCAGCAGATAGGTTTTCAGTTTTCTTTCTCAGCATGAAGAAGTTTGGGAACTTTTAATTTCAAAGGGGCTCCGTTTCAACTGAATTTAGAATTTAAAATCTAACCTCCACCAAAGGAAGGTAAGATCACCAAGGAGGACAGAGCCATGTTGATCCGGCCTGAGAACAGGAAGCCATGCCAAGCATGAAGTTCTTGGTACTGGTTCGCACCCGGGTACAGGGAGCTTGCTCTTCTGCACAGGGACTGCCTACATGTGCGGGCGGGTCATCCCTCCAGTCTTATTTCATGGCTTAGTCCCCTTAATACCAGAAGGTTCGTTTAGCATCTTGGAGACCAAGATAGGAGTTGTAGTGATCCAGACTGAATGAAATGCAGCAAGAAAGCCTTTTGAGGATCATCTCCTCTGAAGCCAAAAACCTCATTAAAGGCAATTTTCCAGAAGGTGGATTCGGAAAGAATAATGATTACAGTTTTGACTTTTATAAATATGTTTTCTCCATTTCCATGACAAGATCATTATTAATTCCCACTGAGCCCGGAGGACTGTGGCTCCTAAGTCCAGTGGAATCTGAAGAGACTGAGTTCACATACTTCAGTTTCTAAGTGTTAGAGCCAACCTCTCGTTCTCTCCAGAAATTTTAATCACCACAAATGAATACTAGTTTTCCCTCAAATGATCTTGAGGGATGTCTGTACCACAGGATCTCTGGTAAACGAGATATGCTTAGTGATTCCTGTCCAGCTGAGTTTTGTTTTGTTTTCTTAAATGTAGGAGATGGACTGGAGTTTTATATATATATATATTTTTTTTTTTTTTTTTCCTCACCAGACAATAGCATAAAAGATAAAATTCATTCTTTTCCCTTAGTTACACTAGTGGACAATTTTTGCTACATTCACTAGATAATTTAATATTATTTTCTAACTGTAGTACTTACTTATTTCTGCTCAAATGTTTGTTATTTTTTTTCCTCCCACTAGTTTTGGATTTGACTTATTTTTGTTTCTTGAAGTCCTAGAGACGTATCTTTGGGATGTATATTTGAAAGATTTCTATTTTTCTAATGTAGGTACTCTTGGTATACACTTGCCTCTTGATCCTGTTTGCTGCATCCTATAGGTTTGGGTATGTTGTGTGCACATTTTCATCTGCTTCAAGACATTTTTAACTTTCCTTCTGATTGATTTCCTCAGTGACCCATTGTTCATTCAGAAGTGAGCTGTTCAAACTTTTTGTATTATTTGTATTATTTATTTATTTATCATTTATTATTATTTGTATTATTCCTAAAAT
This sequence comes from Sciurus vulgaris, assembly GCF_902686455.1. Classification (NCBI taxonomy): domain Eukaryota; kingdom Metazoa; phylum Chordata; class Mammalia; order Rodentia; family Sciuridae; genus Sciurus; species Sciurus vulgaris. The sequence goes on from NC_136470.1 coordinate 120,151,550, forward strand.
TTCTTTTGCTGTTGACTTCCAGTTGTATTTCATCATAATCAGAAAATATACAAGGGATGATTTCAATTTTTAAAAATATATCCACCTAATAGATCTTTAAATTGTGCAGCTTATTATATGGTCCATTCTGGGGAAATGGTCCATGTTTTGATGAAAACATATTCAGCATCTTTGTTGGATGGAATACTCTCTAAACATATGCTAAGTCCATCTGGGCTATACAATAATTTAACTCTGATCTTTATCTATTGATTTTTTTGTCTGTATGATCTGTTCCCTGATGAAAGTAGGATGCTAGGGTCTACTGAAGCATTAAGAGTTCATCTCTCCCTTTAGGTCTAATATTGTGTGTTTAATAAAACATTAGCTGCTTATCAATTTTATAATTGTTATATCTTTTTGTTGAATTGATCCCTTGGACATTATATAGTTACCTTCTTTGTCTCTTCTTACAGTTTTTATCTTAAAGTTATTTTTTTCAGATATAAATCCTACTCACTCTAGGTTTTCCTTTGCTTAGAACATCATTTTCCATCCTTTTATTTTGAGTTTGTGTATGTATTTACTGGTGAAGTGAATTCATATAGGCAGCATGTCGTTGGGTATTTTTTTTTAATCCATTCGGTCAGTCAGGTGGAGAATTTAGTCTCTTTATGTCCAGGTTCTCATGGTAGGTGAAGACTCATTCTTATCATTTTGTTGAATTTCTCCTAGTTATTTTGAATATTCTTTGTTCTTCCTCTCTTGTTCATCTTTGTGGTTGGATGGTTTACCACAGTGATATTGGGTTGTTTTTATCTTTCTCTTTTGCAGATCTACTCCTCTAGTGGGATTTATACCCTCACAATGGTTGTTACCTTTTTTATAACTTCTGCATGTATAACTTCCTTCAATATCTTTGGTAAGGTTCCTGTATTTCTTCAGTTATGGCTTGTCTTGGAAAGCCTTTAATTTTTCTTCACTTCTGAAGGACAACCTTGCTGGGTGTAGAAACCTTGGTTGGTGATTATTCTCTTTCAGGATGTGGAATGTCATTCCTTTTCTCTCTGGCCCATGAGGTTGCTACTGAGAAGTCTGCATAGTCTAATGGGGATACCCTTAAATGTGACTTGGTAATTTTCTCTTGCAGATTTTTAAATTCTTTCTTTGTCTTACATTTTGAGAATTTGATTATAATATGCTGTGGTGAAGATGTTTTTGGGTATGTCTATTTGTGGTCCTATGAGATTCCTGTACATGATAGCCCTATCTTTCTCAAGGTTATAGAACTTTTCTGCTATTATTTATTCATATGGGTTTTCTATATTCTTAACTTTTTCCCCCTTAGCTTTTGGAATTCTGAAAGTATGGATGTTTGTTTAATTGATGGTGTCCCAAATGTCTTGAATGTTCTCTTCATTCTTTCTTCTTTTTCTCTGACTGATATTTAAAAAGGTCAGTCTTTAAGTTCAGATTGTTGTCAAAGCCTTCAAATATATTTTTTATTTTACTTATTGAGCTTGTTATTTCCCATATCTCTATTTGGTTCTTTTTCAGATCTCTCTGTTGAATTTCTCACTCATATGCTGCAATGTCTTCTGGTTTTATTTAACTGTTTATGTATTCTCTTGGATCTCATTGAATTTTGAAAATAATCATTCTTTTTGATTCTTTATCATGTATTTCACCCATTTCGATTTCATGGGTATCTGTTGCTAGAGAGTCATTGTTTTCCTCTGGAGATGTCATTTTACCTTGTCATTTTCATATTTCTTGCACTCCCACATTGAGATTTATACATCTGATAGATCAAGTATCTCTATCACTCTTACGGGGTGGCCTGCACAGTAGGCAGTTTCACCTGGAAGTGTCCTTGAGTTTTAGTTTGTTGTGCAACGTTGGCTTCCACTCTAGCTGGGCACCATAGTAGTTTCCCTGTAGCTTCTTTGGCTTGGATTCTTGACTTTGCACACAGCACGTACCGTGAAGTCAGAGAGCCCCCCTGTGTGGTCCAAGCCACAGTGGGCACACGATAGCAGTTCAGGCAGGTGGGGACATTAGCAGTGGGTATGAGGCGCTCACTGTGTGGCTACTCCTGCCATGGGACTGGTGGTCCCTGGGGTAGTGAGGGTGTCCGCAGGTGCTGGCTAGCCCAGTGGTGGCTGATTCTGGACCACTGGTCCTTGGACTAGCCAGTGATGTTGGCTCAGATGCTGCACAGAAGAGGCTGTGGCAGCACCTGTGTGGCACTCCCACCTAGTGCGGATGGCGGTGTGTGGTTAGACTAGGTGTGGGGGCAGGACTGTGGCAGAAACAGGGTAGGTGGGCAGCAGCAGGAGCCTCGGTGTTCATTTCTCTCCTGTTCCAGTGGCAGTGCCCACCTGAGAGTAAGACTTGGGCCAAAGCGGGGCAAAGATCCTCCTGGGGCCCTCTTTGGCTGGGCACCCAGAGGCAGGAAGATGGCTGGGCCCCCTTCACGATGCCCCCTTGAGGGGGCAGCCTTGGGACCCACCTTGTACCCTCCCTGCCCTGTCAGCAGCAGACCCCTAAGGTGGCACAGGAGGGAGGGTCATCAGCGACTGTGTGAGCACCTGTCTCCAGGCTTTGCAGTGGTGTGAGTACCAGCAGCTGGCTCAGCCTTGGTCTCAGAGCAAGTGCCTCCATCCTCCAGTTCTGAAGGAACTGAAGTTCTCCACCCTCCACTCTCTCCATCTGTCCCTGCAGTGCAGGGCACCCAGTGGGCTTCATCACTGTCACTCTGCTGTGCCAAGCTGGGGGGTAATGAAGCAGCTACCTTCTGAGCCTGTGCAGTGGATCATCTGTGGAGTCCCAGAGATTGGAATGTGTAGGGGTTTCTGAACCCTGGGCTTCTGGTCACAACCGTGTGGGTTCAGCAGGAGGCGAGGTGAAATCCTTCTGTGCAGATTTCAGGTAACCTATCTGGGTGGGCTTCTAGCCTGGTAGGCGATGAGCCTTTCTAGTAGCTAGGATTGCAGCCTCCTCACTGACAGTGTGCTGGGATTCTCTTTTTCACCCTGATCTTTGTGAACAGGAGAATCCTGTAGAGCCAGGGTAGTAGATACTGGGTATTTTGTTTCTCTTATTATGCTGCTGTCCAGGTCTCCAAATCTGCCAAGTTTCCATTTTTTGCCTCTTGCCAATTTCCAATGTTCTCCTATGACATTCACTGTGGGGGTTTCAGCCAAGTCCAGTGTGGATGAGGGAAGGGTTTACTGCCAGAAGACAGAGGTACTGGCAATAAATCAATTAATTACTCATAAACTTTTCTAATCAATAAACACACAAGAGCCAATACTCTTTTCGATTGAAAGGGGGTGCGGCAGATCGGGCCATACCAGATCTGGCCTCCAACAAGATGAAGAATCCCACCTTCACCTTTATCTATAGTCACATAGGTAAAGGGGCCCAGACCAGGAGGACCTTCTTCTCTAAGAAACAGGAAGGGGTGGAGTTAGGGAAGCCATTTGCTTAGGGAACTAGCATATCCCCAGACGCTAAGCCACTCCCATACAGAGCCACCTACTCCCCGGTGGTCTGGAACAGTCGCTCATGGCTGTCAGCTCCTTGGAGTCAAGCCTCTGTTCCCATGGCTCAGCCAAGTCTGATTCTGCTAGGCATGGATGGCTCCCCACAACTCACCTCAAAAGGCATCTATTAGCCTGTTGCTTTGGTTCTTTGTGGAGAAGCCAGTGAGTACTGGCCACCTCTATTCAGCCATCTTCGAGTCCCTTGTTTTCTCTGACCGCCATGGATCTTGTTCTCTCCTACTCTTAAATTACACTTGTGACTTGCATTATATTTCTATTCATAGTACTGGAAGAACTTTTGTCTTCTTGGACAACATGGGACAGGCCTGTAAACCCAGTTTGGCTAACCACACATTCCTCAGAGTTGAGCAAGTCAGGCAAGGAAGGAGAGAACTGGTGGGCAAGGTCAGACGGAGGTCACCGCTGCAGGATGGCTCTCCCATCAGCCTGCTCTGGCTGCTCCGGCCCAGCTGCAAAGACCTGTGTTCCTGTCTGATCTTGGTGAGATCCTTCAACTTCCTCCGTCTTCCCCTCTCCCAGTTTCACCCAGGAGATTAATTTTGCTCACATTAGCTAGGCTTTTTCTGGTGATTGCAGCCAAGCCCCTGAACTGATGATCAAGATTTGTCAGGCAGCAAGTCTCTATCCTTGGCCCCATTTCACTTTGAAACTTGTGATCCCTGAAGTCACCATTACTAAAGCTGGGCTGGAGCAGCTGAGGCTATATTGATTACGGTGCTGAGCCAGAACAAAAAGCTCTGCTTTAGGACCTAAGCATGTATGGCCAGCGAGTCAGCCGGAGGCTGTGGGGCCACACTTTGAATGCAGAGATTAATCAGACATCCTGGGATCCCTGTCCTCCTGCGCCTGGTGTGCATTCCTGTGTTCAAGAAATATGGAAGAACTATTGTTATGTTGCAGGCTTTGCTCCAGCTACTAGTGTTGTGACCAAAACAGGCAAAATCCCCTCTCTGCTAAAGTATAGCAGAGAAGGGAATAATAAGCAAAAGAAAAATACATAGTATATCACATGATGGAAAAATTTGAGGCGACAACCGAAGTAGAGAAGGAGGATTAAAAGTGCGTGGGGGTGCCCATGGGGGAAGGGTGTTGGGAAGGTTTTGAAACTTCCATGGGGGATGGTCACAGCAGGAATCCTTAGAGAGTTACATTGGCAGGAAAGGAGTAAGCCTTGAAGATATGAAGGTGTGTGTGTTGCGGGGGTCGGGTGGGGGGATTTCTAGGTGTACAAACACCTCTATAAAGACCCCCAGGTGAAAAATAGAAAGCGTGATGGTCCATTTGCAGAATACAGTTTTCAGCCTTAATTGGACTTAATTGAGCCCTTCCCCTTTGCCCGCCCTAATCCTAGAATTAGCCAATTGCATAGATCGCGACCCCAAGATCCTCCAATCAGAGGGAAGGGCGGCGGGAGGGGTTAGGGATGCAAGCCGTGCAGTGCGGCCTGGGAGCTTGCTAGCCAGGTTCTGGGGGCAGCCCCTCTGCAGGAAGTAAAGGTTCGCCCTTCACGTGCCCACCCACTTTCTTTCTGACCTTATTTGTTCATGGGGTGCTGAGGATCGTCCCCAGTGCCTGACACGTGCTGGACGAGCGCTCTACCCCTGAGCCGCGACCCCAGCCTTTGCCCACCCTCTTTCGAGCACGCGATCGATTTCTTGTGGCTCCCCCTGATTTCTAACCCGATAAACACCTGGGGCAATCGGAGGACGAGCCGGCAGGGCAGCTGGTGTGGAGGGAGGAAAAATCAGTAGAGACGAGTCGGAGGAAAAAGGCTGGCGGAGCGAGGGGTGTCTGCCATCTCCGCTTTCACCTTTAAAAACCGTGCAACTGAAAAGTCACCGTCCGGCGTGAGTCACCAACCCGGGGTGGAGGAGGCCAGCAGAGCTGCCCGCCTGAGTAGCGGTTTGGCCCCTGCTTACGTAGGGCGTCCCCGGAGTGAGGCACTTTCTCCGGGGTAAATCATCACCCTTTACTCGTGCTGGTATTTGTGGGGTAAAGGTAAAGCAGAGAAAAGCCCTTGTTTCACCAAGCTTAGCCCAGCCACGCACACAAACTAGGTTGTGTGTTTTCTTCAGGAGGAACACGGTGAGAAAGAGGTGCTGAAACAGAGGAACAACTACAAATATTATGGTAGGATCATAAATCCTAAATGTGTTTTGTCCACCCTGAATTAAGGGAGGACACTTCCCAGAATTCTGCTTATTTGGAAAGTTGGAAAATTCTAACAATCACCAGAAGTGGTTTTGTTTCTCTTAGGTGTCCTGACTTCCCTCTGTGCCTAGAGCTGATCACAGCCCTCTGGCTGATTAGTTCGATCAGGGGAAAATATTTAAATGCATATTCTCCTGGATTGTTAAATACTCATTAAACGTCTGTTTCAAACTTCTGGGCACTCCTACTGCTGGGCACGGATGCTCCTTCTCAGGCCTAGTTTTCTTTCCGTGGTGGTGATCATTCCAGGTCTGCTGGTCTGATCTGTGTTCATGGATCAAGCTTGAGCTCTTTGAGGATTTGTGAATGGATGCTTTACCTTCTCCCCATTGCTGTGCTGCAAACCAGGGAGCAGCAGAGCATGTGCAATCATTCATCCATGCCTTCCTTCATTCTCATTGGTAAATGCCTCAGCCAGTTCTGTGGAACAGACTTTGCTCTGCAGAATCTTCACCCACAAACAGGAGCAGGATTAAAGGGTGAAGATGTCAGACATGGTTCCAGGGATCAAGGAGACACATTTAAAAAAAGTGATATAAGTGAATCTGGAAGGAAAACATGAGCCTTACCGTCTGGTGAGAAGAGAGACCATGAATACATAGATATTCATACAAGGCAACACGTGCCGTGACAATAGAGAGGCAGTCAAAGGGCACTCTGAGGTGGCCTTCGAGCAGGCGTCTGGAAAACCTCAGGAAAGGAAAGAATCAGAACAAGGCTCCAGGCCTGGAAATGCTTGTGTGCTAGAACAACAGCCAGGAGACCATAATGGAGTGGGCCAGACTGGGGAGATCAGAGAGCGATCTCAGACAAACTCAGATGGAACCTCGTCAGCCAAAGCAGGAATTTTAATTTATCGTGAGACAAAAGCTGCTGAAACATGAGAGGCTTGTTACAGCTGGTAGTTCCACTGTGAAAACAGACTAGAAGTCCATCTGGGACTACTGCTGTACTCCAGGCACTCTGCCCCCCCAAAAAGGGGAGAAATATATGCCTCAGATGAACACCAGCTAGAATCGCTAATAGGAGACACAAGATTCATTGGCCTCCCCTGCCTCCCCTCTACTCTGCTCCTTGGCCAGGGGAGAGCGGTAGTGTTGGGGGCTGTGCCATGTTGGCGGCGCCGGGATGGTGCCTGATCACTTGGGCAGTGGGGAGGTTAATTGACATAAGCACACTCAGGTGATTTTCTCGTCCACGCACACAATGTATGCGCATGTGTTCTCGAGCACTAATTGCCTGCTTGGAGCGTCTCGCCTAATCTTTGCGTAAGAGGCGTGGCCCTGCTCTCCGCCTCCTGGAGGTGATATAAGCGTAGGTGGAGCGAGACATACATACAGCAGCCATTAGCAGAAAAGCAGTAGAAGAAGACACACGCACAGCAGCAGCCAGAGGGAAAAAACACGTGGCAGCAGCTAGTAGGGAAAAGCGGCACAGCAGCGAGTAGGGGCAGCGGCAGAAGGCAGATCGCGGAATGGAGAACTGAGACACATCACTAAAACACCTTGGGTGGACGTACCCTTAGTTCACAGGATGCAGGACTTTAAGGTGTAGCAAGTCTCTTCCTCTAAGCTCTAAGCAAAGCCTGTCTTTCTCTCAAAGTTTCTCTCTTAAGCAAAGTCTCTTTCTCTCTGATAAGCGGGGTCTCTCTCTCCTCTCAGAGCAAGTAAACCTCATTTCCTCTATCCTCTATGAACAAGCGAGAAAGCAGTGCACTAAGGAGAAAGATAGAAGTGCCTCAGTTTCCATTCCACCACCCATTAGACCCGTGCAAGTTGTTGCTGCAGGCGGTGACAAATATCCACGGATTTTGTACCACAAAGAGCCAGCGACAGGGTAGGAACATCTCATTCTTAATTTGAAATAGAGAAACCAGGTGAGGCTGCCAGTTGAAATAGGCTATTTTTTTTTCATAGTAGACATTTTCATGAATACATTTCATTTGATAATATTCTTTAAGAATTCCTTAGAAAGTCTGGGTAAAAAGTGCCTGCCCTCTGAACTTTCCAGAGACTGTGAAATCTTGATTCAAGAACAAGGAGAAAAGTGGGTTTGGGCGAGCCTTGTGCCACTTAGTGGGTTCCATCTGTGTGGAACATCATCTTCCGCTTTTTCCCTTTTAGTCTGCATGTGTCATTGCTGGTGAGGTGAATTTACGACTTCTCTGTTAAAAGACCTACCTGCCACATTGGACTTGGCCGCTTGTCACCTACCTTAGTTCTCTTCAACAAAATATGAGCATCCTTGTCGCATGTAAGGGGACCACGGTTGTGTGGAACAGCGGGGGTGATGGGGACCCCCTCCAGGAGGCCTTTATAAATAACATAGGTTGATGGGGACACCGGCTCCTCCATAGTTGTGTCTTCTCAAAGTTAAAAACTTCAAGTATCGGAGATCCCTTGCTGGCTGCTCCCCTGGACAAGCACACTCACCCTTTATGCATCCTAGTGTTTTGCTGAAGCAAAGACCATGACCTTCTTGTGTGGGACCTTGTGTGTCTTCCCTGTCTGGTTGCCTTCAGCTCCTCCTCTTCTGCTACTGGCCACCCAGGAAATCTTGGAGGGGTCTTGATGGGTGAAGCCCTGACTGGGGAGCTCACCCTCCTTCCTCCCTTCCTGCTGTGTTGTTTTATAAAGGGCAACTTCTCATTTTAAAACCATGTGGTTCCTAACACATGGCAAGGCCAGCACTGTCTCAGGTGGACTGTTGCTCAGTGACTCCTGGCAAGAGCCTGGGGAGACAGAGCCCCAGAAAGGACCTGAAGCTCACAAGCTTTTAGTCAGTGCACTCACCCACCATGCCTAGAGCCAAGGGACCCTGGTTCTCTTCATTTTTATAATTTTAAGACATTTTTTCTCTTTCAAAAAAATTCCTCTGTTCTTTTACCATAATTTTATCTAAATAACTAAAGGTAGGGAAAGAGGTAAGTATTGATGAACATGGAGTGATCTGCCTTACAGTTTGGTATGTACAGGACCGTAGATAACTGAAACAAATAACCAATTTAGCCAGCTTTCTTCAAAGATAAAAAAAAAATGACAAGATTTATCAGTATTGAGCATAACTCTTAATGTCAACAGTTAAAAAAAAAATCCTGATTTCTTCTAAAGTACAACTTTGAAAATAAGTAATAAGGTTACAGGATTTGACCCACATCAAATAAGGAGATCTGATAAAGTATGATGTTTCACAAGTCTCAAGGTGTTCTATATGGTTCAGTGATTCTCACAGCAGATCCTCGGTAGGTGAGGGTCCTCTGGGATTAAAAATTTGATCTCAACGTATAGAAAGAAAATGAGTTACGGAGGTTAAGGTGGCCAGTGTCATAGAGGACCTCACAACATGTAGGGGACCACAGCCTGGGGCTGGCCAAGTTCCTGCTCACCTCCATATTCACCCAGGGAGAAATTTAAATCATGACCAAAAGCATCTAAGGACATTGTTAAATTCATGGGATGTGTATGCATTGTGATAAAACAAGCCTAAAAGGTTTTAGGGGAAAAAAATCCTTCTATTTGAAAATTAAAAATTTTATCAGTTATTATTCCAATAACATTCACACTAAAAAGATAACAAGAAAGAGGTGAAATGATTTTTTAATAATATACTTTATTAACTCAATATTTCCAAGTTGTAATTTTGATATGTAATCAATATAAAAAGGTTCTGAGAATTTTTCATGCTAAGTTTTCAAAATCTGGTGTATATTTTACACTTACTTTGTTTTCTTATTTGAGTGCCAAATTTTGATTCAAAATACTTTCTCTCTATTAAGATTTCATAAAATTTACAGTTGAAAAGTATATTCACATAATCAAGTCATCCTAAGCATAAAGTGTTCCCCATAAGTTAATTTAAATTTTTTTAAATAAAAAATTCCGTTCCTCAGTTTCACTAGCCACATTGAGAATGCTCAGGAGTCACACGTAGCCAACAGCTATCCTGTGTGGGACAGCTGACATAACTGCCACAAGGATAGGCTGCTGTTTGTTGTCAGCCACTCAGAGCAGACTCTCTTTAACTTCTTAACAAAATGGAAGAACTTTCTTGCAGCTCAAACTGTCCACTGTTCTCATTAACATTTTATAAACAAGCAAAATGGTTCTTAGTTATGTTTTCTCAAAGTATGCCATGTTTTCTTATAAGTGTCAGCTGCATTCAGATTGAGGACGTAAGTGTTCCCCGCTGCATCACGAAGAGGTTAGAACTGCATGAATTCTGAACAACACACTCCACTCAGCCATGTGTTTTTCTGCAGTGCAAACATTACGACATGATGTCAAACTAACCCCCAAAAAAATAGTGTGAAAGAGATTCAACTATATATTTTTAAAAACAGGATGAAATATTACTGAAGTTATTTGAGTAATTCCTAAAATTCAAAACATCAAACCATTTCTAAGCCTATGTTTTAGAAATGGTTCTCCAATTTTCTTCATGATCTCATTACAAGTTACATTTAGAAAGCACATTCTAAACCACTTAGTTACTAGACTTAATTACAGCTGCAGTTTCTAACTTACATCTGTGTGACCCTTGACATTATAAAACCCACTGATCAAAACAGAAGCTAAAATCTTCCCCACAATCGAACACTAACCCTGTTCTCAACTGTTCAAGTGTGAGACTCGGAATGCCGGAGCTGACTGAGGAAGGTCTCTCCCCAGGGAGTGGGCGGTGCCACCCTCCTCACATCCTGGCTCTCATTGCCTTGGCCTGGTCCTGTAGCTCCATTTTGGCGATTGCTGAGAGGTGCACTTCATCGGGCCCATCTGCTAGGCGCAGAACTCGTGTTATTGCATACCTGATAAAACCAAAAGAGCAGGTATCAAAGAGGAACATGGTAAGTTAATGGAATGATAATTCTAAACCAAGATTAAGTCCAATGCAGTAGGAATAAGAAAAAGAATACAACTAAAATGAAGGGAGTACGCCCAGAGGACTTCCAAAATTTGGAGACCTGGGTCAACAGCAAAATATCCCAGTGTCTACCATCCTGGCTCTCCAGGGTCAGGGTGAAAGAGAATCCCAGCACTCTATCAGTGAGGAGGCTGCAATCCTGGCTACTAGAAAGGCTCATCACCTACCAGGCTAGAAACCCACCCAGATAGGTTACCTGAAATCTGCACAGTAGCCTTGCTGTGGAAAGGATTGCACCTCGTCTCCTGGTGAACCCACATGGCTATGGCCTGGAGCATCTTGAGATGGGAGCTATGGTCTGGATTTGGACTGACCTAGGGTTCAGAAACCCCTACACATTCCAGGTGGAGAGGTGGAGAGAATGGAGGGTGGTGCCCTTCAGAACTGGAGGATGGAGGCACTTGCTCTGAGACCAAGGCTGAGCCAGCTGCTGGTACTCACACCACTGCAAAGCCTGGAGACAAGTGCCTACGCAGTTGCTATGCATTTCACCTGAGCCACCTGCTACTGACAGAGCCAGGAGGGAAAACCACAGTTCCCGCTGTTGCCCTGACCACAGGGATGAGCTGAGGGGCCTTGAGCAACTGGCTCCAGCCATCGACTCACCCCCATGTGTGTGCTATAAAGAGTTTGGAAACCCAGGTGTGCATGGCCAAAGGGCACCAAGAGGAACTTTGCCTGACTTCAGTCTCCACTGCACCCCTGGGTGTGCACTGCCACTGGCATGGCAAAGAGGAACATCATGGCTCCTGTTGCCATGGTGCCATGCGACTACGCACTGCTGTCAGAACTGGATGTGAGGACCACAGAGAGGGTGCTGTGGCTCCTGCCACCTCCTCTCCCCATGCAGATTCTGGGCTTGAACCAGTGGGTTAATCTCATTCTTGGTTTGCTACATGTTACTGGAAGCTGAGAGAGCTAAGAGCTATCTTAAGTAAGGCTCAGATTGCAAATGGCATGACAGCATGTGTTTTTCTTTCTTTCTTAAGGCTAAAAATCCATGGGCTGTGAGACCCTCTCTCCAGTGCAATAGAGAAGGTAGCACTGTGGCCATGTGTGACGACAGGTGGTAAATGGAGAATGTTCCTTCTCGCCTCCCAGTAATGAGAATCTGGCTATCTCATGGTCACTGGCATTCACTGCTGCAAGTCCAGCTGCTGGTTCCCTCTGTGGGTGGTGACCTGTGCAGGACACACAGCGGGCTCTTGGCTGTGTTTGGCTCTCTGTGGCCCTCCCCTTCTTTGTATTTCTGGGTAGATCTCCATGCTACGTCTTTATGCCAGGAACTCTTTGTGGGTCCCCTCGGTGTGAAATTGAACATGTCAGCCTGAGCTGATGATTGTAATCATAAGAGTCATAAATTTCTTGGTGCTGAGCTGTATATTAATGTCTCAGATCACCTCATTAAGCCTTCAATTATACTTTAAAGTAAGTTAGTATTTTTATTTTCTTCTTGAACAATTAGTGTCAAGGCATCTGTATATTTCTAAATAGATATTCTACATTCACTCACATGTTAGCCAGAGGGAAATCCTGGGAAACACCTGCACCTCCACACACCTGGATGGCTCGGTCAATGATTTTGCAGACGGTCCGTGGGGCAGCCACTTTGATCATTGCAATCTATAGTAGCAAGATACGCAAGAATCCTTTTTAGACCATATACACTATGCCAGAATTTGATGTAATTCATGTTTTCCTCTGTGAATTGAAATAAGGAAACTTTCCCACACCAAATCACCCCTAAAACAGGATCTCTGGTGAAAGCCAACAATGAAATTTTCTATAATGCAGTTAACAGCCATATTTCAGTCAATGCAGACCTTCTGTAAAGACCTATCTCTTCCAAGTCATGTTTTATTCATTTATTTATAACTTGCCTTGTTTCCAAAAGGATTTCAGGCAGTGCATAAATTACACTTATCATGTTTGGGATCATAAAAAGAGTTCAAGGGTCATCGCTCCACTACTCAGTTTTCTCTTAGCAATTTTATGAGCTTTTAGAAATAGTATGTCCTTATTCCATATAAGCCAGAAGGAAGGCAGGGCACAAGAGGTGCCTTTTGTGAAGCACTTACTATGTGGCAGAATCATCCTATGCATTCTATATGTATCATCACAGTTACTCTCCTCAAGAACCCTAGACCAAAGCAGAAAAGTTACATACTTTGCCCATGGTTTAAGGCTACAAGAAAGTGGCCTAATATAGTAATTAGTACTATTAATTCCAGGCCTATATAAAGCCTGGAATTTCCCCATTCTTTGTCACTGTGTGTCAAGAAAGCTGATGATATTCTGCATCCCCCAAAGTCATTCCTTAAAGCAGCCCTATAAAAACTGCAAATAATAGATATTTATAATCTTTAAACCATAATTATTTGAGGGCTTCCAATATTCTGAGAGCCACTGAAGTGTCATGAAACCTGAAATGCACATGGAGGGGAGAAACTGGCAAAGACTCTGCAGTTAGTGGTCCAGGGGCCTCACCTCCTTTCTGGCACTAGCACTGCCCAGAGTATCTATGTTGTGGGCGGCTTTCAAGGTCAACAAGCGGATCTCCTCAATGGCAATGCGGCTCTCAGCAATCCAGTGAGCCACAACTTCCTGTAGGGGAGCAAAAGGAAGGAGAAGATAAGCTGGTGTCTGATAATCACATGTAACACACCCTTGTAGTTTGGCAAAAACAATTTCTAGGCCAATGGTCATTCTTTATCATTCTAAATGAAAGAGTTCACTTGGTCCATCTACACCACCTGGCCACATACCTGTGAAATACTAGTTAAAATCAAAAACTTAAAAATAAACTTTATTTGTTCAAAAAAATTCTTTATTTTGGATATCTCTATGCCTAAGGTCAAGATGGCTGAACTGGCAATTTATTGCCAAACTACTCCTGAATGTTCTTCCTGAATACAAACTGCATGTTCTTATTGAAACTTGACTAGATGTTTGGTGGTGGAGTTGGTTATGGTCAAAATACACAATTCCCAGCATGGGGATGATTCAACAGCATCCCTTTATTTTTTAATTTTTAATTTTTTTTTGCTTTTATAATATTATTATTGTTGTTGTTTGTACTATGGATTAAATCCAGGGGTACATAGCCACTGAGTCGCATCACCAGACCTTTTTTATTTTTATTTTTATTTTTATTGTAAGACAGAGTCTCACTAAGTTGATCAGGCCTCACTAAATTGCTGAGGCTGGCTTTAAACTTGAGAAGCATCCGTATATTGCACTGTTATTGTTATTTATTTATTTAAATGATCCTTTCCCTTGGTGGATAAGTATATGAATTTATCACATGTATAGACTGGTATAACCACAATCAGGATACAGACCAGCTCTGCCTGCCCTCAAAACTCTCAAGCAATCCACAAAAAATTTCTGGAACTTAAAAGTGAGTTTAACAAGATCATAGGATACAAGATAGACACACATAAATCAACTGTGTATATATAAATATGTATATGTAAAGAACACAGACACTGAAATTAAAAATACACCACCACTTGTAATTGCTCAAAACCCAAAATACTTATGTGTAAATAGAGTTATGCACAGCTCTGTATGTGAATTAAGTATAATTGTGGGATACATTCTGAGACTTGTGTACTTAGGTGATTTTGTTGTTGCATAAATGTCATAGAGTGTACCTACGAAAACTAAAACAGCTATGACATCACTAGGTGACATCATCTTATGAAACCACCATTGCATATGCAACTCATCATTGACTAAAACATTGTTATGTGCTGTAGGACTGTAAAAAGACATGTAGAGGACTCGTTTGCTGAAAGCTACACATAAATGATAGAAGAGACCAAAGCAAAGCTAAATAGACATGTTATGGAATAAAAATGTAACACAGTAAAGATATCAATTCTTCCTAAACTGATGTATAGATTTAACGTAATTCTCATCAAAATCGAAGCAAGATTCTTCATGCAGATAAGAACAAGATTATTCTAAAAATTGCGTGGAAAGGCAAATGAACCAGAATAGCTGAAACACTTTTGAAAGAGAAATCAGTCACTAACTTACTTTTGAGAGGAGTCAGTCTAGTTTATTTCAAGACAAGTTTTATAACTACAGTAAGCAAGACTGTGTGGTGTTGGCAGAGAGACAGACATAGATAATTAGGACATAAAAGAGGATCCAGAATAGGCCCACATAAATATATCTGATAGAATTTTGAAAAAGGCACAAAAGTAATTCAGTAGAGGAAAGATACCCTTTACCACAAATGTTGCTGGAGCAATTGGATATCCATGGGGAGGGGGGACCAACCAAACAAAAATAAAAATTAAATTTTATATGTTATACAAAAATTAACTCAAAATGTATTGCATATTCAAATGTAAAAGTTTAAGGAAAAAAATCATAAGGGAAAATCTTCAGGACATAGGGCAAAACAAAATGTTCTTAGACTTGACACCAAAAGCATGACTCACAAAAGCAAAAAATGACGTTAGAATTCATGAAAATTAAATACTTTTGCTCTGTGAAAGACCTTGTTAAGACGATGAAAATAGGAAGAAATATTTGCCAATTATACATCTGACAAAGGAGGTTTTCTAGAATATATACAGAACAGTAAAAAAAAGTAAACAATTAGAATATGGGTCATAATACATGAACCTAAGAGGATATAAATGGCAAATAAGCACGCAAAAGGCTCATTTACAATTAGCTATTGGGGTAATGTAATTAAAGCCACTTGAGATATCACTACAAATCTATCAGAATGACTAAAATAAAAAAAAAAAGTTTGACACCATCATATGCTGTTGGGGATGTGGACAAACTGGATCATTTATACACAGTGAGAATGAAAAACAGAAAACAGACTGACAGTTTCTTCAAAAATTAAACAAGCTAGGCTAGGGATGTAGCTCAGCAATAGAATGCTTGTCTAGCATGCATTAGGCCCTAGGTTTCATCCCCAGGACCCCAGAAAACAATAAAAAATTAAACATGCAACTGCCAGATGATCTGCTGTCAATAGTTAACTGTCGTACAACCATAGTAGGAAATGCTACAACAAGAAAAATGAACCAACTACTGATACCCACAACCTAGATGAATCTCTAAAGGATAAAGCACCAGTCCCCAAAGTTTACATCCTGTACAATTCCATTCCTGGAGTAACAAAAGTATAAAAATGAACACGTAGGTGGTTGCTAGGAGATAATGAGGAGGTGGGAGTGAGAGCAAAGTGGGTGTAGGCCATGAGAGGACCTTGTAGGGATGGAAATGTTCTGTAGCCTAACTGTATCGATATCAACATTGTGGTTCCGATACAAGAGGCAGTCACTGGGGGGAACTGGGTAAAAAGGTATAGGGGAATCTCTGTATTATTTCTTATATGTCTATTTATAATTATCTTACAACAAAAAGTTTAACAAAAATTAGTAGTTTCTTCTCACTTATCTTGGTGAACATTCTGAGAATTTTCCTTTTTGTCAAGCCTCACCATAATCCCAGGAGTAAATGGACATTTAGAATTCAGCACGGAAGCCCAGGCAACATACTGAATGCTTCCTGTTAGCTGAAATCAGCTTCTGTTTCCCAGTTTTAAACACAGCATTGTTTTTTCATTGGAGAACAATGTTTAAGGAAGTTAGCCCGGCAGACAATTACAGTGCTTTCTTGCAAGCCACCTTCACCTGCCACAGACATTTTTAGGCATAGTTATGTTTGCTCTGGGAAGTTTCTTCAGCCATAGGATGTCTGGTTAGAGCATCTCTGGAGCACTTATGTTCAGTATGACAGTCATTAATCAAATGTGGCTACTGAGCATTTAAAATATGCTCAGTCTGAATTGAAATGTTGTGAAAGTGTAATATACATGCCCACTTTAATTTATTTTTTAATTTACTTATTTATTTATACCAGAGATTGAACTCAGGGGCACTTAACTATTGAGCCACATCCCCAGCCATTTTTTGTATTTTATTTAGAGAAAGGGTCTCACTGAGTTGCTTAGGACCTTGCCAAGTTGCCGAGGCTGGCTTTGAACTCACGATCCTCCTGCCTCAGCCTTGTAAGCTGCTGGGATTCCAGGCATGTACCACCATGCCCGGCTATATGCCCAATTTTAAAGAATCAGTATTTTTAAAAAGAATTTAAAATATCTCATTAATAATATTTTTATACTGATTTCAAGTTGAAATGATCACTTATTGGTATCTTGGGCTAAATAAAATAAATTTTAATATTAATTTCATTTATTTGCTTTTACTGTTTAAAATGTTGCTACAGTATTAGGAGATTTAAAATTACATTTGTGCTGGGAATGGTGGCACACATCTGTAATGCTAGCTACTCAGGAGCCTGAGGCAGAAGGATCACAATTTCAAGGCCAGCCAGGGCAACTTAGTGAGACCCCGTCTCTAAATAAAAAAATAAAACATTAAAAGAACTGGGGGAATAGCTCAGTGATAGAGTGCTCTGGGTTTACTCTCCAGTACCATAAAAAATAAAATAAAATTTGGAACTCAGTATATTTCTATTGGATGGTATTGTCTTAGAGGTTGAAATATGGTTCTGAATTCATGATTTCAAACAAGCTGCTGGCAGTCAACAGAATTTTTTTTTTTTTTTTTTATGGTTGCAAAACCAAGTAATTGTAACTTCACAAACTGACTCAAAATGCATTTACATTTTTAGCTTCATAATAAAAGAATGTGTTCTCAATTGGGTCACTACAGACCCTAGATTTGCTAAAAAGCACTAGATGGATAGAACTGAGTGTTCTAGGAAACTGCCAAATTTTTTTTTACTAAGACTGACTTTTGCATTAGAGTCTGGCATTATTTGAAGAGAGCTGGAAGGAGTCTCAAAATTCAGGGAAATGGAATGTTACTTTCACAAATTGGGGGTGGTGGGTAAGCTGGCCTGAATTTTTGTTTATGACATACTCACACATTTCTCTTCCTGCTTCAGCTAGATCATCTTATTTATACCAGATGTGAGAAGTGTCAAATGAAGAGGCATATTTTTAAAAAGCAGAAATTTCTGTCCAGGGCAGTATTATAAAATCACTCAGTCAGGCATAGTGACACATGCCTGTGATCCTAACAACTCTGCAGCCTGAGGTAGGAAGACCTTAAGTTCAAGACCAGCCTTGGCAATTTAGCAAGACCCTGTCTCAGAATAAAAAATGCAAAGGGCTGGGATGTAGCATAGGGGTAAAGTGCCCAAGTCACATTTGAGCAAAGTGCTTTTGTGTGTTCAAGATGTCTGTCAATTTTACTATGTCCTCCCTTCACCCTGCTCAATGGCTTGTAGCAAAACCTGAAAAGAAAAAAGGGGAAGAGGCCATGGTTGGTGTCAGGAGCAACTCTTTAGTCCCTAAATAGCAGCAGCAGGGCTGTATTTGTGACCCCCAAAAGGTCATACACCTCACTCCTCCAGCAGCGCCCACCAATGGCTGAACATTTCCCCTGCTGGGTAGTAACGGGGTTCCCACAAACTGTTCCCGGTGGTTATGGTATCATAAAGCAAGCTGTATTTTCTTCATGGGAACAGTGTTGCAACTAAACCATGTATATGCTGAATGAGTATAAAGACTTTATAAAATATTGACCTTAGTAGCCATTGCTATTTTTTTTTTTTTGGTGTGGCTCCTTCCTTCGCACCCCTCCCCCTCACAGTACTAATGTTATTAATATTACCATTAGTAACTACTGCCATTATTACCAACATTGAGCGTGTTATACTTCATGGAAAGCAAACACAGTCTAAAAGAATTTGGGTAAAAAATATACTGCAAAAATTTAAAAGAGGGTCATAAATGTACTTTATAAGGGGATCAATGTACTTTAGTTAAAATATACTTGTCCAGTAAACACAAATACAATTCTACTAATACAAGTTTAACCTAATATTAGCTTGCTAGTAAGAGTACATATTAAATATTTAATAATACTTTTTCTTGATTTCTTAAAAATTAGAAGGGTTTTTTGGGGGATGATTTCACTCTCCCACTTTCTGTAGAGAGCTTTTCAAGGAAATCTGCCATGAGGTTTTCTATTCCCTCTCAATACCTATTTGCTAATTTTTATTATAATATTGTTCTCATGTAACTATGTTTATAGTGCTTTGTAAACAAAGGACTCAACAGACTCTGATTTGTAGATGAAAATTCAAAATATCATGAACATTCCACCAATTCTTGGTCCCATTTCTACCCCCTTTCTCTAAGTGACAGGGAACTCACTTCCTCCTGAGGCAGACCATTCTATGGTTCAATCTCTCTATCAGAATGTTCCTCCTTTCACTGAGTGTTGGGCTGTTTCCTATATCTTTACACTAATCTGTCCTGATTTCTTTCACAAAACCAAAGGACAAGGCAGGTCCTCTTCCTGTGACAGCCTCCTGATGTCCACAGCAAGCTCTGATGACCAGGTTCTCTAGAGAAGGAGTCTGAGAAAGCGGAAGCAGTTGTCCACACTGTGTGCCCAGGTGATGAAGCACTGTAGGAGCTAAACTTTCAAAAGGTAAGCATTTCTCATCAGACTATATTTAAATACAGACATAAATATGCTTTATAGGAAAGAATCACCTCATTCATACAGAGGAAATTTCGCTAGCCAAGTAATGTTGGTTTTGTTAATGATAAGTGTAGTGTCCTGGGGTGCCATAAATTCAGGAATGTAATCATCCTTACGTGTTCATATAGTTTCTTCTTAAAGGTTTTCCTTTGTGCTGCTCGTTCACACATGATTTGCAAAGCACGTTCTGCCAAACCTACTGTTCTCATACAGTGGTGGATTCTGCCAGGTCCAAGGCGGCCTTGAGAAATTTCAAATCCCCTACCTTCACCTACAAGTAAAAAAGGAAAATATGAAAATGGCCCAGCCTGTTCCTTTTGTTATTTATACAAATTCTGGAAAACTGATGAGCTGCCCTCAATAAAAATGACCTTTTGGTGAGGAAAAAGAAAAAGTAAAGGTTCATTATGCATTTATGGGAATTTTGAGTTCTGTTTTTTTTTTTTTTTTAACCACCGTCCTTAAACATTCAATCAGACTTAAGTTCTGTCTCTTGAGCACTTGCTATGCATAAGATACTTTAATAGTGTTGCAGTAGTTATAAAGGTGGATAAAACACAGTCCCTACCCTAGGAATTTAGAATCCAGAAGAACAGGCAAGGATAAGAGCTACAGAGAGGGCCAAAGAAAGGCAAAGGAGGGCTGGATTGTTACAGTAGTAACTTTAGGGCCTGGCAGGGATTTGTTGAGTAGATGGGGTGAGAAATACAAAAATACTCCAGAAAGAAGTAGCATTTGAGGTATCATTTGAAGGCTAAGTAGGATTCCAATAAGCAAGTGTCTTTCCAGGCATGCAGTGTATAAAATTGTTTATTCGTCTGGCTTGTGTGTAAGACTTGAATTCAGAAAATACTGAGGTCTTCTTAAAACAAGGAGACCTACAGATCATGTCTTAGGAAAAAGGGTGTTGCTCTAAATTGGATATTGGATGATTTTTGTATTAAGCTATGTTTTCAATTGATTTGATATACAAAAACACTTCTAACATTTTTAAAAAACTGTATCATTCCATGTAAGAAAATTCACAAAATGGAAAATTTATCCTTGATAAATGGAGTAAATAAAATGGAAAAGTACCTAGATTAAGGCTGACAACACTGGAGAATAATCCTTCCAAACTTATCTTACCTAGTAGTAAATTGGTGGCAGGAACTCGCACTTGGTTGAAATGGATCTCAAGATGCCCTCCATGCAAGTTATCTATAAAATGGAAAATACAATTTAAAGAGAAAAATGAAAAGCGAAAAAGAGAAAAATCAGTTGACTAAAATAAAGTTATATATAATGAATCTACTGAAGTACAATTACTCAAAAAAAAAGTAAAAGGGTTTAAAAGATGCATGTGTCACAGACATTCCTAGGTGGATCTCAGCCCTGAACCCCCAGCACCCAGCAGTTCAGACAACTCGTCACCTGTTCAAGTTAGAAGAGACTTTAGAAATCATTTGATCCAGAGATTTCTCTGAAATTGCAGAGCTATGGAAAAAGAAGATTGGGCTCCATAGCACTAGCAAGACTACCTTATTATTATTTTATTACTGATTTTTTTCTTTGACTTTCTGTAGATATAGAATCCCGAAGAAAATTTTGCCTGAGGAGAAAAAAAAAAGATTTGATGTTTGAAAAATCGAAAGTAAGTAATGTAACTCAAGTTGCTATTTTATCACTATGAAAATCAGTGCCTGAAAGATGTAAAGAGCCTGCTTGAGGGGACAGAGCAGGCTCAGCATTAGTGACAAAGCAGAGACCAGACCTTCGTTCAGGTAGGTCACTCCCAGTCTGCAATTGTTCCAGTATGTGTTTGCCTCCTGAAAATGCTGGCATTTGAGTCACTGAGACAGGCCACATAATCACTCCTCCTCCTCACCAAATTCTAGAACTAACCTCTAGCTAACTCCACACCCTTTCCTGTCAGAATGGACATTAAAAATCAACTTTCTCCTCATTGTGTCTTTTGGCCTTGGACAAAGGGAATTGGAGAAATGCTGGCGAATATTTCACAGTGAAAATCAAAAGCACAGCCCTGCAAAGGAGGGTCTTTGCACCTAACCTGTACTTAAAATTCATTTTTGGTGTCTCCATGCTATTGCTTTGCAGCCCAATAACTCCCTATGTGCAATTTGCTCCAGTGAACTTGTTTGCCCCATCTTGTCCCTATACTTAACTTGTGGGTACATCCGACAGAAGGTTCTGATGTCAAACATTCCGTAAAACCAAGCCTTGCATCTGCTACTCAAACATATTCATCTTCAATAATAGAAAGCCAGATTCCCAGAGAGCCTTCAATAAATACTTGCTCAGTGGTTGACCTGAGCAGCAAGGACACAATGAAGATGTGCCCAGGATGGGTGGCAGGAAACAAAAGCAGTCTTGCTTCTTAGAAATTCAGCCCAAGACACAAGGAAATAATTGGCCTTTGGTTAAGTCAAAACAGAACTCATTGCTTATTAGCAGCTGTTGTAGGTTGATTGCCTAAGAAAACTAAACTTGGAGACAAAAAAATTACTTTTATGCAGATTATCTCAACTTGTTTATCTACATCTACTTCATTAATCCATTCTCATGAATGACAGAGAGAAGACTGGTGGTTTAGAGTTGCTTTTCCTTGAAAACCATCTGCCTTTTCCTAAGCAGTAAATGAAATGCAGCCAAATCCTGCACTACCTCATATGCTGTACCCTGAATTCCACCAGGATCTTAACACGTTGCCAGGGCCAAAGGTATTTCTAAGAATACCTCTCATACATTAAGATGCTCTCTATTCCCACCAGCATCACTGCAGATTCAAATCTTCCTGCTTCCTAATGCTTGTCATTTAGGAATCAGTGACATGTTTGCTGAGTACTTACCCATGTACCCAAAAACTGACAAAGGCCTTATTATTTTTATTCCAGGTGTGTTGATAGGAACAAGAATCATGCTGTGCTGTTTGTACCTAGTCAAAAGAAAAACAGTGTTAGGAAAAGTTTAAGAGGAGAAATGAGACGGACATTATGCAGAGTTGAAATTGCCTTGTTATAATCACATAAGCAGTAATGATTGGAATGGGGACTGTGTAAAAGACACCCTGAGCACAGTCTAATGCAGGCTGTGATCTGGAACAAAAACAATGATTTGAAAATAGTGAAAGTTATTTGATTGAGGCTTGTTATGGTTTGGATCCTAAATATTCCTCAAAAGTTCATGAGCTGAAGGCTTGACGGGGCTATGGGAGCTGATAGAAAATTTCAGAAGCAGGGCCTAGTTGGAGGAAATAGGGGGGCATGTCCTTGAAAGGTATATTGGGACTCTGTACCTTCCTCTCTTTTTCTGCTTCCTGACTACTATAAGATGAACAGCTGTGCTCTACCATGCATACTCCCCACCATGATGTTCTGCCTCAGTGCAGGCCCAAAGTGTTGGGGCCAAGTGACCTTAGACTGAAGCCTCTGAAACTGAGCTAAAATAAGCCTTTCCTCCTTGAAATTGATTTATCTCAGGTATTTTGTTATAGCAGTGGTAATCCAACTAACACAAGGTTTCTTGTTGTTGTTCAACAATTGTAACTGGGAAACTGATATGAAAAATTAAACATTTCAAGACTCTGCCTTTGATTAAAACATCTAATCACTTCAATAATACAGACAGCTCTGAAAAATTCTGTTAATCATCTAATCATAACAGCTTTGATGACTAAGTAACATTTTCTAATGCCAGAAATTCCACAGTGAAGAATGTACAGCAACACTCCCGAAATGTTTTTCAAATGTATCTTTCAGTGAAATACTTGTGAAATGCAAACAATGAAATTTAATCTCAAAATATATTTTAAACTATTATGATTTGTAAGCCCAAGTGGTATATTTTAAGTAAATTAAATGAACAGCAAAATTTACTTTTATTCCTACATATATTTTTCAATCAGTATTATTTTATTACCTGGACTCAGAAGTAGTTTTAGTTCTTCCCAAAAGAATTAAAATTTTACACCTGGGATTCCCAGCTCCTAAAATCAAGGAGGAAATGATTAGAATGCTTTATAAAAGGAAATTTCTTATTTGACATTTTATCCTGAAGGTTCTAATCCTTCCAAAGTTTATCTCTGGAAAAAAAAAAAAAAATCTTTGATTCATTAAAATAGCAATGCTGGAAGGGAAAAAAATAACATAATGAATCAAACAACATTACCCTATGTAAATTTATGACTACACAAATGGTATGCCTTTACTCCATGTCAAACAGAGAAGCAACATGTATCCCATTTGTTTACAATAATAATAAAAAAAAGAAGGAAAAAAAATAGCAATGCTTTACACAACCCTGTATGTTACCCATGAAAAATGATTAAGCAAGTACAAGATTGGACTCCATCAATGAAAACTTTGCACAAAAATAACAAGAAGTCAAAAAAGCATGTGACAGCTGCAACCTTTAAGGCAGCTCTCCATTCACGTCATATGTCTGATATAATTATATGTCATATATAATACAAATTTTATATGCCTAATATAATATTTTATATGTCCTTATGTAAGAGATTCTGATCCCACTTTCAGAAAGCCTGGGTTCTCATTTATTGATTTATTAAGGGTCAAAATTTGGCAATTTAAAATTATTCCTATTTTTTAAAAATATTTTTTAGATGTTGCTATACCTTTATTTTATTTATTTATTTATATGTGGTGCCGAGAATCAAAGCCAGTGCCCTACACATGCTATGTAAGCACTCTATCACTGAGCCACAACCCAGCCCCAAATTATTCCTAATTTAATGTTAAATATAATTTTATCGCATATTTCAGGGTCTGAGCATTCCCCATTGGTCTTGCAAAAAGCACATTTCATGTTTACCAGTAAATCTAAGTACCTGGTCCCTCAGGGAAACTACTGAACTGGCCTTCCAGCTACACAGCTGCAAATAATTGTATCAGACTAAGTTAAACATGTGTATACGAAGTCTCAAACAAAGTAACAGATTCTCTTTTCCAATTTTTATAAAAAGAGGTTTCATGACATTTGAAATCATATAATGATTTGGTGAGAAATGTAAGGAATTATATCAAATAATTGAATAATACCATCAAATTCCAGAAGACATGGAGAGATAAAGGCATTATCAACCATATGCAATTTTTAGACTTTATGTGGATACTAATTCAATCAAACAAAATAAAAAGTATTAATGGCACTTATGAAACAATTAAAAATTTGAACACTAATGTAATGATAGCAAGAAATTTAGGTTGCTAACAGTATTGTTATAAAGGAGCTCTTATTGAGATACATACTAAAGTATTTGTGAAAGAAATGATGTGATAGGTGAGATTTATTTCAAAATAATATGGGGAGAGGACAGAATGTGAGTAGGAATAAAGCAAGATTGGCCATGAGTTGAAAATTATTGAATCTCAAAACTATTCAGAGACTTCCTAGGGAACTTCAGTGTGCAGCAGGGACATGAAGGAGAAACATGAGTGGTGTACCAAAATGTCTGGAAACAGCTCATGTATGAGCAGGAGCAGTAAGGAAGGCAGTGCCCAGAGGAAGATGCTGCTTTGCCTCTAAAGATCAAGCAGGGGTTGGGAGGAGGACACAGTGGAGCAAAGCAGTACTAGGAGAAAGGTAACGAGGCGAGAAACAGACACCAAGGCAAGCAGAGGGAAAGGAGGAGTATAAACTGAGGAGTAAAGTTAGAAGTAGTCCACTGTAGATTCTAGCACTTACAATTGACATTTTGAAACACCTGCAGTTCAGTCTGTGTATCTGTAGAAGACACAAATGAATCTAACTGAGGGATACTAAGTAAACAGAAAATGGGTAGAAAAGGAAGTAGAAGAGCCTGTAAAATCATACAATTGGGGGTGCTCTTGGCCACCAACAGATAAGGGATTTCAATGAATGTCTCAGAAATAGATAAAGGCAAGTTGAACAATGAAATGTGCAGAGAAGTTAGTGTCTAGAAAATAATATATGGAGCTGAAAATGGAGAGGGTTCTGGCCTCAGAGTCAGAAAGTGTGACTCAGAAGTGAGGCTACAAAAGAGGGATTAATGAGGGATTTATAAGTAGAGAAACACAGCAGCTGGTACCCTCATAGCTATCTGACACTTAGACTGAAGGGGAGAAGTATGTATCATGTTACAAGGAAGCTGAATGGAAAAATTCTAATACTGGGGGTTGCAACCCCAAAGCTGGCTTCCAATAGCTAACCCTAATGGGAATCATGGCTCTACTCCAACAGTGTCTTACAGAATTCTTACTCAGGAAAGACATATGGCTGGAAAAGAGTTCTCTGTTAGTAACAGAGGAAACTTTAACCAGTTACTTTTCCTTTCCTCTTGAGTATTAATGGAAAACCAAAAGCATTCAAGAAACCTGCAGCATTCAAGAGAATGACTGGCCAAAATAATCTGAAAAACTGACCACAAAGGAATGAAATAAAACAAGAATCAGAACCTAAGTAACAAACAAGAAACAACAAAACTGAACTAAACCAAATGACAAAATTTCTGATTACTGTAACAGGAGAGATTCAAATGTCTTATAGCCATAAAACCAGAAAAAAATGCTTCCTGAGAACAATAATACAAAAACTTTTAGAGATTAGTATATTATTGCTAAATGTAAAGTTTCACAGAAGCACTAAAAATAAATCAAGAAAATTTGCCAGAAGTAGAAGAAAAAGCAAGAGACTGAAAATAAGAGAACAAAGAGATAACCAAAACATGAAGTACAGCATCAGGGTAAAAATCGGAGGAAAGAGAAAACAAAAAAATTAAAAGAAAGAACTTTCTGGATGAAATTTTCTAAAACTAAAAAACAAAAGTGAAGAATCTTCAAACTGAAAGAGTCATTGATGGGTAAGAACAGTCTATCAGATATGTGCTTACGACATTTCAAAACATAAATGAACTAAAAGATTTCAAAGAGACTAAAACATGTCACCTGGTATCAGACTTCTCATCAGGCTCAGAGGATACTAGACAAAAGCAAACAATTCAACTTAGACTTCTATACCTAACCAAACTATCAATTTCTGTGAAGGCAGAAGAAATACACATTTAGTCATGTGAGATCTGAGAATTATTTTTCCCAAAGAGTTAAGAATGAACTCAAGCTAAATAAGGGAGTAAATCAAGAAAAAAGAAGCCCTTATTATCCTAATAGCCCAGGAAAGTAATTCATGGAAACCCCAAAATAATTGCTCTAAAGTATTAATAGTCAATCTAGGAAGGAAAAGACTAA
The DNA here is from genome assembly GCF_902686455.1 of Sciurus vulgaris. NCBI lineage: Eukaryota > Metazoa > Chordata > Mammalia > Rodentia > Sciuridae > Sciurus > Sciurus vulgaris. The sequence goes on from NC_136470.1 coordinate 120,178,010, forward strand.
CCTCTACAAAAGTCTCCCAGAAAACAAAGTTTAAAGAATTAATGTGGTCCAAATATAAAAGAAACTGTACCATTCTTGCTCACATCTCATGCAGGCAAGGGAAAGGGTTCTGGTGGGAGGGATGGGCTGGCTGTGAAATAAAAGTTTTAAGAAATATATATATCCGAAATAAAGGCAAAGAATATTTTTGAAGCAGGGGTGTGACCGGTTGAGCCATCCAGAAGGGTCTGGCTTTAACAAAGAAGTAGCCTGTGCTTGCTTTATTTATAGCAATACGGATCAAAGGGGACCTGTTGGAGCTTCTTCTGGAAAAATAGGACAGGGAGTGGAGGTAAGCAGGCCATTTGGCGCTAGCGAGTCACTCCTGTGCTTGTATTTAAACCTGAACAGTGAGCTAATGCCTCATACCTCATGACTCAGGCATTACTGAACAGTGCATATCCGACTGTGAGCTCCTGAGGCTAGGTATTCCTGGTTAATGGCTCCAGCTACGCTCCGTTCTCATAGGGGTCATGGATGGCTCTCCGTGTAACATGTCAGGAATTTAAGTAATACCCAGAGTGTAAGAAAAGCTGTTTTAATTGACCTTGATGATAAAACCACTCCTTAGACTGGCCAGTGATTTACAATGTATCAGTTATGGAAGGACACAAAAATCTAACACAGTACTTAGACCAACAGTAAACAATACTTGCATAGCCTTATAAGTTAAGTGTTATATATTGGTTTTCAAAGTTTAGACTCATCCTGTGGTCAACTATGATTTCGGTTACAAGACAATATAAATATTAGTCATCTTAACAATGTAAAAGTGGAAACCGTAGCTAACATAACTTATAAGAAGAAAGGAAGGAATAATATGTAGAGAAAGGGGTGAAAGATTTCTTATAAGGTAGAGCTTTAAGAGATACTGTCAAATGCAGAAAGGGATTTAAAGATTAAAGTTAAAAAAAATTTAATGGAATAAATAGCTACATTAGGAAATGGCAGTTTCAATACAAATGACCTAAATTGTAACTATTCAAATTTGAGTGTCAATAATAATGTTTAAAATGAATGTATTAGGAGTGAGAAAAAAGCATTTTATCTAGAATTATAGTGTTAATGTTCTCCAGGGCATAATGTTGGTTTGTGGAATGATAGGAAACAGTATAGTCTTAGTCTCATTTGTTACCATTTCTAATTGAATAATAATAATGACTTAAAGTCATTATATTAAACAAAAAACTAGCCTTCTGTCTTGTAAACAAATCAGTAAATCCCAATTAGGAGAAGGAGAGGCTTGCTGAGTGAACTACAATGTTTTCTTTATTTTTCTTTCCTAATTTCCTTTTAATCTGAGCATTTCACCTACAGGCTAAGGAGGAGTAATTTTCTGCAAACAGTGGGCATTTCCCCACTTCTCTGTGATGAAACACAATTTCAGAAATCCTACATGCATATTGTGCTTGATAAAACATTTAAATTGATTAAAAAAAAAACCACTTAAAATAGATTTCACTTGGGAAAGAGGGAAGGGCAAAAAGGCAGTATACTTTAAATGGGTGACTCTTCTCACCCCCAGGCTGATGGTAGAATGAGACACCTAAACTGACTTTGAGTTTGAATGACAAGACTGCTTTCCTTACAGTTATAGTCATCAGAATTGTATGAACATGAAATCATATATACATATATGTGATTTTTATCTATGTCTAGAAAGGGAGAGGCCTTTTAATTTACTGAAACTGGAAATGCAAAAAATAGAATAAAATTAGTCAACAGATGTCACACTGTAATCAGATAACAAATACATTAGGCAAAATTGTCTTTTTTTTCCATAAATACTTATTATTCATAGTATATGTGAGAGAGAAAAATTTCTATCCTTGTGTGCATTGGCAATATTATTTTATTATTAAATCCAATGATTAGTAAATTAAGTGAAGTAAAATACAAAATTATCATAGTGAAAGGAATACTTTTCATTAAAAGAAACTTCCAAGCATTTTCATAAATATAAGTAAGAATATTATAATGGTCAAGTAGAAGACTTTGCCTCAAAAAGTCTGCAAGTAGGTGCGCTGACATTAGACAACAAAGGCCCTCAGGTTAAACATACTTTTTTATATTAACCTTTGCTGTAATTTGCATGTTGAATGTCCCTGGAAGGCCCATGTGTTACAGACTTTGTCCCTACTCAATAGTGATAGACCCTTTTGGAGATGAGACCTAGAAGGAGGTTCTTATCTCATTGGTAGTGTGTTCTCAAAGTGGACTGTGGGACCAAAGTCCCATTTTCTTCTTCTTTTGATCTCTGGCCCTGAGGTGAGCATTTGCTCCTTCACATACTTCCCACCATCACCATCCTGCACCTGGACTTAAAAGCAATAGGTCAACCCAGTCATGAACTAGAACTTCTAAAATCATGAGCAAAAATAAATCTTTCCTCTTTGTAAGTTAATCATCTCAGGTATTTTGTTATAGTGACAGAAAACTAACCTATGAGACAATAGGAAATAATAGTTTTAGAATTTCTAGAATTTGTTCTTCTTTTAAGTGGCAATCTGCCCCTCTCTTTCTTTGTAGATTTTAACTAAGACTCATTATCTGAAAATGCTCAACTGGGGGAAATTTATTTTACCCATGATTGGCTCTAGCTGCAAATGTAATAATGTATAATGATGCTTCAATTCTTTAATGAAAGAGGAAGAATCTTTTATAGAGTGTCTTACTTTTAATTCTGTAATGATTTTTTTTTTTTTTAACTTAGGGCTGCTTTTGAGGTTTTACTTGTAGGAACTCATGGCCAGTAGCTGAAGGGTTGAGTTCCATGCACTGCACTGTCTCTTTGCTGGACATACTTCTGAAAATCAGATTAGGACATGATGGTATGATTTGGAGTTAATTTTCATTTGAGATCTTTTCTTTTTCTATTTTCTATTCTGGCAATCAAGAACATTTTGGATAAATCTTTTAAGGTTTCATTAATTCTAGATAACCAGAAGCTGAAAACTTCAGAAGTAAAATCTCTATAATGCTTTCAAACTCTTGTCCAAAGCTGCCTTTTTCTAATACTCAGAATATATAATTTTCTCCAATACTTCCTAACGTTATTATTGCCTTGTTCTTTCTATTTTGAAAAAATTTGTTGGCACATCTTTGCATAAGCCAAATAGATTTCAAATAGTAGGTAAATTTTGAAGAAGCTAAAAAAAAAAACCAAGGCAAATAATTCTTTGATTTTTGACTTGCTCAAACATGGAAAATGATTCAGATTCTAAAAAACTGAACATCCAACCTGGTTCTTTTTACAAACATTAAGTAGAGGAAGTAAAGGTGAATGCATTGTTTGTAAAATTAAAAATATTTTTATTTAACCTTGATGTCTCAGAACATAAATATATCATCTCCTCTTAGCTACAAGCAGAATTTGGCAGGTGCAGCAATTGAAACATCCTTCTGTTGAAGATAATGATTGCTCTTTTATGCTACTTTAGTTAACAAGCAGGATTCAAAAAGTCAGAAACAAAATGTATTAGGGAAAATATGAATAATCCTGAGAACATTTCCACATATCTGCTGTTACAGGCCTTCATGAATGAAAACAGATGGCATAGATAAAATAATTTTGTTTTTAATCCAGACTTTCTGGTATTTTAAGACTGTTCAAGTGCCAGGATTAAGTCAGAATGAAAATTATATCTCCCTGATATTTACTGATTATTTTTTAATTTCTTAGGCTTTAAAGCCATCAAACAAAATCATTTTCTAACAAAAGGAAAGATGGAAAGTTTAGGAAAAAAACCCATGAGTGTCAGTATGATGTGGTCTGAAACAATTAATAAGTAATATAAAAATTATAAAGTAGAGTTAATCATTCACAGTCTCAGGGGTACTTCTTCTACCAACATTGAATTTTTGAGGTTAAAAAAATTGATTTGGTTTTAGCTCTAATTTTAACAATTCACAGTGGAATAAATAAAAATCATTTTTACAATAAAATCCCACTTGCAAAAAAATATATTTATCATACAATCCCAAGGTTAAGGGAAAAATAATCTAATTTGTTGGGGAAACACCCTTTGAAATTCATTGACTCCATCTAAATTTTAAGTATTCAATAAATGTTACATGCTGCTGCTCTTACTGCTACATAACAGAATATGGTTAGAGGAAAAAAATTCCTAATAGAGTTGAAATTTTTAAAAATTTTAAATAATTAAGCCATAAGAAATGGCATCAAAAATCTAATACTTCTTATATCTCTAGATGGGAAAGAATTTTAAGCTTTAAAAACTATGAATGAAAACAAAAGGAAAAGATCAATTGGTTTGCCTATATAAAATTGTTGTACATTAAAAAACAAAAGCAAGGAGATTCAAGATGATGAACCAGAGGAAGGCGACATTCCTAGTTGCTCTGTGGCTCAGGTTTCAAACAGCAGGAGTACTACTTCTCTGTAAGGTGGGTGGAAGAGATTCACTAAAAATCAATATTGGACAGTTGGAGTGTCTTAGAGACTCAGACATTTGAGTATGTTGAAGACTACATTGGAGGCAAGCTGGTTGTGGCAGTGTGGTAGAGGTGCTGGTTTGGTACAGAGGGAGAGGGAAAACAGAAAGAAACATAACAGACAGATTCATTATGGAAAACCTGAGATCACAAAAGCAGGCCGTCCTTAGCTGATCTGGAGGCTGCACTGTGCGCTGGTGCTTGGTAAGTGCCCTGTGTTTCCCAACCGGCTGTGGAGAGCTGGGGCAGGAGGGACCACACTGCAACTGCTGCTGTGGGAGCCTGGACAGATGAGCAAACACAGTTGCACTGTCTAGCAAGCGTCTGCTGCTTAGCCTAGGGTGAACCTACCAGAACAGGAGTGAAACAGGCACAGAGTATTTTACCCAGGGGCATTCAAGTCAGAAAAGCAAAGGGGAGCTGGTATGCTTTGGATGTGAGGTGTGAACCCAGGGCCTTGTGCTTACAAGGCAAACACTCTACCGACTGAGCTATTTCCCTAGCCCTGCTCTTGATCTAAGTACATAGCCCAAGAAGAAATGGAAAGACAGGTATAGACAGTGTCTACATATTCTCGTTGACTATTTTGACTACCTCAGTGGAAATGATTCCTTAATTATTGATTAAGAATCTTTTTCTTGGGCTGGGGAGATAGCTCAGTTGGTAGACCCTTGGTTTGATCCCCAGCACCACAAAAAAAAAAAAAAAAAAAAAAAAAAAAAGAATCTTTTTCTTGTGTTTTTTGATGTGCTGATTGGTTCATGGATATATATACATATTTGTTGCTTTTTTTCTCATTTTTAGCATTTTTTAAAAGTAGTTATTTTTTCCTTGCCTTGTCTCTTGAGGGCTAGGGTTTTTGGTTACTACTTTTAGATTTTGTTTTTTATTATTTTTCATTTGTCTGTTTCTCTTTCTCTTTTGCTAACAGCCAAATTCTATTGTTCTCTCTTTTACTCTCCCTATTATTTCTACATTATTTACTCTGTTATTTTCATTTTTTTCTCCTTTTTTGTAACTATCATAGGCTACATCTCTTTGTTCCATTTTGAAATTATGAATTCTTTTCTACCTTCCTATCACATTTTCTTTTTCATTAACTGAAGTCTTACCATCTTTTAGCACTAATTAGTTATGAAATAACTCCTGCCCCTACCATTAATACTGTTGCAATCATTACTGCTATTGATGACATAGTTGATACCCGTTGTTTGCTTTAAGGTCAGATATAGTTCAGTTACTTACTGTTTCTGCTGTTGGCAATTGCTGACTCTACCATTTCTGATTGTATGTGTGTATGGGTAATCAACATTGTAGATGTCATATTAGGAACCAAATATTTAGTTTAAAGCTCTATGTTCTTTGCACTGATTGTTATTGTTCGTTTCCCCCTATTCTGTGAGGTGCTGAGAATGTACAAGGACACTACAAGTTCACAGGGTAGAAACTCTGCTGAACTCAACCAAAAGACAGCTTACTCCATATACCTTACTCCATATACAAATTAATGACACTCAATCTTCAGCTACACTTCAATGCAAAGAATAGAAGGTACAAAAGCCCAAACTAATTACCAGACCCCACTAAGAAACAGGGATAGACCCCATGTCCCACAAATGGACATCTAGTACCACAGCAAAAATAGAGAATTAACACAAAGGCTGAAGCTACCACATCTATGGGGGAGGGTCTCAATCTAATCACTCTAGGACATTTTTGAAAGTGAAGATTGTGCCCTAAAAAGGCCTACACATAAGGGCATAAGAGAAATACCACCAAAGAGATGCATAAAACCCAACATACAAATACAAGAAATATGAACAAACAAGGTAATGTGACACTTCCTAAAGTTCATAATTCGCCAGCAACCCTACTACTGAAATGGATGACACATTTTATAAAGAATTCAAAAGAATCATAATAAAAGTGACCAAAAAATAAATTCCAAGAGAAAACAGGAAAAAAAAAAAAAAAAGACTGAATGAATTAAGGAAGTCAGTACAGGATATGAATGAGAAATTCAATAAAGAGATAGAAATGTTGAAAAAGAACCAGATAAATCTTGGAAATGAAAGACATAATAAATCAAATAAAATGTTCTACTGAAAGTCTGAGTAGACCATGCTAAAGACAAAGTGGCCAGCCTTGAACATTTAGACAGCATTACAGAAAAATAAATAACCATGATCAGAATATGCAAGAATTCTGCAACCAATTTAACATTAAGAGACCAAATTTAAGAATCACTGGAATTGAGGATGGCTGTGAGATGCAGGCCAAGAGAACTGATAACATTTTCAAGGAAAAAATAGCAGAATATTTTCCAAACTTGAGAATGACAAGGACATCCAGATACAAAATGCATTGAGAACCCTGTATAGACAAGATTTAAAATGAACCTCTCCATGATGCATTATAATTAAAATGCCTAACATACAGAACAAGGATAGAAATTTAAAAGCCTCAAGAGAAAAATAACAGGTCACATTTAGAGGTAAGTCTATCAGAATCACTGTTGATTTCTCAGCATAAACTCTACAAGCTAGGAGGGCGTAGAATGATGTGCTCCAAGTGCTGAAAGAACTTGGTTAACCAAGACCACTATATCTAGAAAAGCTATCATTCAAAATCAAAGAAGAGATAAAAACTTTCCAAGATAAAAATAAACTAAAATAATTCATGATAACTAATCTGGCACCATCGAACTTACTTAACAAACAACTCCACACAGAAGAAATAAAAAATAAACCCCAGAGTTTACAAATGAAGAAATCTCATTTGAAGAATAGTTAAGCAAATGAGAAACAGGACCAAATTAAACATTATAAATAAATAAAAATGGCAGGAATAAACAGCTCTCTGTAATAACATTGAATGTAAATTATTACAAACCTCAAATTAAAAGACATAGACTGACAGAATTAATTAAAAAACAAGACCCAACTATATGTTGTATACAGGAGATGCACCTTACAGGTAAAGACAGTCATTGGCTGGAAGTAAAAGGACAGAAATTTAATAAACAATGCAATTGGAACCCAAAACAAGCAGGAGTAGTTACTCCTATAACTGACAAAACAGTCTTCATATCAAAATCAGTCAGAAGATGGGCTGGGATTATAGCTCAGTGGTAGAGCACTGGCCTCGCATGTGTGAGACACTGGGTTCAATACTCAGCACCACATATATAAATAAAATAAAGATACTGAGTTCATCTATAACTGAAAACAAAATTTTTTTAAAAATAAAAATAAATTTTAAAAAATCAATCAGAAGAGACAAAGTGGTCACTTCATACTAAAGGGAAAATCCAACAAGAAGATATAAATATTTATGCCCCAAAGGTGGGTACAACTAATTACATGAAAAAGATACTATTCAAATAGAAGACTTAGATAGACCCAGTATAATAATACAGGGTGAACTGAACACCCCTCTCTCACCATTAGAAACATCATCCAAATATAAACTCTAAATACTCTTTGGATCTGAAAAATATTATAAATAAAATGGACTTAACAGACATCTATAGAATATTTAATTCAACAACAGCTGGACACATTTTCTTCTCATGGAACTTTCTCCAAAATAGACCATATTTAGGCCACAAAGCAACCTTTAGTAAATAAAAAAATTGATATAATTCCTTGCATCTTATCAGATTATAATGGTATGATAGTAGAAATCAATATAACCAAACCCTATAGAAACTATATAAGCACATGGAGATTGAATAATACTCTTTTGAATGATGGATGGTGATAGAAAAAGTCAAGGAAGAAATTAAAAAATTCTTAAACTCAAGTAAGAATAGTGATACAAGTTTATAGCTATGAGTGCCTACATAACAAAATCAGAAAGATCCCATATAAACAACCCAATTATGTATCTCAAGGTCCTTGAAAAAAAAAAAAATTCCAAAGCCAGTGGAAGAAAGGAAATAATTAAGATCAGAGCTGAAATCAATGAATTTGAGAATGAAAAACAAAACAATACAATATAAAGGATTGTTGAAACAGAGTTGTCTTTTGAAAAGATAAACAACATTGATAAGCCCTTAGCCAAACTAACCAAAAGAAAAAGGGAGAAAAACCAAGTTAATAAAATTATAGGTGAAAAAGAAGAAATCACTGCAGACATCTCAGAAATCAAGCACATCAACAGGAACTATTTTGAAAACTTACACTCCAATTAATTGGAAAACCTAGAAGAAATGGATACATTTCTAGACAAATACAATCTGCCAAAACGGAATCAGACCAATGACTTGTAATGCAATATAGTAATAAAAGCCTTCCAACAAAGCAAATCCCAGGACCAGATGGATTCTCAACTGAATTCTACCAAACTTTTAAAAAAGAACTAGTGCAAATTCTCCTCAAATTATTCCATGAAGTAAAAAAGGATGGAACACTTCCAAATTCATTCTGTGAAGCCCGTATCACACTCATACCAAAGCCAGATAAGTATGCACCAAGGAGAGAAACCACAGACCAATATCCTTGATGAATTTAGATGTAAAAATATTAGTAAATCATATTCAACAACAAACTAAGAAGATTGGTTTTATTTCAGAGATGAAATGATGATTTATTATATAAAAATCAATCAATATAACTTATCACATTCACAAAATTATGGGCAAAAATCACTTAATAATCTCAATAGATGTATAGGAGGCCTTTGACAAAATTTAGCACCCATTCATGATAAAAATACTGAAGAAACTAGGGATAGAAGGAACCTCTCTCAACATCATTGTAAAGGCTATATATGAAAAATCTAAAGCCAACGTCATAGTAAAGGGGGAAAAACTGAAAGCACTTCCTTTAAACTCTGGAACAAGTTAAGGATGTCCACTTTAACCACTCCTACTTTATACAGTGCTAGAAATTCTAGCCAGAGCTACTAGGCAAGAGAAGGAAATAAAAGGGGTGAAAATGGAAAGGAAGAAATAAATTATCACTGTTTGCAGATGATACAGTCCTATCTCTAGAATATCCAAAAAACTCCACCAAAAGACTGCTAGAGCTAATAAACAAATTTGGCAAAGTAGCAGATTACAAAAATCAACATATAAAAGTCCGTAGCTTTTTTATATACCAACAATGAATTTGCTGAGAATCAGAAAAGAAAAATTCCATTCCCAATAGTCTCAAAAAAAAAAAAAAAAAAAAAAAAAAAAAAAAAAAAAAAAAGAAAAGAAAAGAAAAAAAGAACAAACAAACAAAAAACCAACCTAGGAATAAATTTAATCAAGGAGGTAAAAGGGTTCTAAAATGAAAACTATTTGATCATTGAAGAAAAAAATTGAAGAAGACTGCAGAAGATGGAATGACCCCCTGTGTTCCTGGATAGGCAGAATTAATATTGTTAAAGTGGCCATACTATCAAAAGCAATATACAGAGTCATTGCAATCCCCATCCAAATACAAATGACATTCTTCACAGAACTAGAAAAAACAGTATTAAAATTCATTTGGAAGTATAAAAGACCAAGAATAATCAAAATTTTAAGCCAAAAAAGCAATGCTGAAGGCATTAACAATACCTGACTTCAAATTACACTACAGAGCTACAGTAACTAAAACTGCAGGGTACTAGCATAAAAACAGATACATAGACCAATGGTACAGAATAGAAGACACAGAGACAAACCCACATAGATTCAGTCACCTGATCCTTAACTAAGGTGCCAAAAACATACACTGGAGAAAAGACAGACTTTTTGACAAATGATGCTGGGACAACTAGTTATCCATATGTAGAAGAATTAAAGTAGACTATTATCTCTCACCTTGCACAAAAATCAACTCAAAATGGATCGAAGACCTCAGAATTAGAATATAAACTATACAACTTCTAGAAGAAAACATAGGGCCAACACTTCACCTTTTTGGCACAGGTAACAATGTTCTCAATAGGACCCTTAAAGCTCAGGAAATAATGCCAAGAGTTAATAAATGGGAGCATCCAGTCCAAAAACTTTTGCACAGCAAAGGAAACAATTAGGAATGTGAAGAAAGAATCCACAGAATAGGAGAAAATCTTTGCCCAGCTACTCTTTTGACAGGGGACTATCATCTAGAATACATAAAGAACTCAAAAAGCTTTCCACCAAACAAATAAAATAACCCAATTAATAAATGGGAAAATTAATTAAACAGACACTTCTCAAAAGAAGAAATACAAATGGCCAAAAAATACAAGAAAAAAATGTTCAACATCATTAGCAATTAGGGAAATGAAAATCAAAACAGTCAGAATGGCAGTCATCAAGAATACAAATAATAATAAATGCTGGAGAGGATGTGAGGAAAAAGGAATACTTTCCCATGTTGGTGGGACTAAATTAGTACAACCACTATGGAAATCAGAATGACTGCTCCTCAAAAGACTAGGCATGGAGCCATCACATGACTCAATTATATCACTTCTCAGTATTTACCCCGAAGAATTAGAGTAATCTTACTATAGTGAACATGCATACCCATGTTTATAGCAGCACAATTCACAATAGTCGAACTATGGAACCAACCTAAGTGTCCATGAACGGATAAATGGATAAAGAAAACATGATATGTATACACAATGGAGTTTTATTCAGTCATAAATAAAAATGAAATTATGTCATTTGGAGGAAAATGGATGGAACTAGAGACTGTCATGTTAAGTGAAATAAGTCAAACTCAGAAGATTAAGGGTCATATGTTTTCTCTCACATGTAGAAGCTAGAGAAGAAAAAGGAAAACAAAGGTAGGGTGAATCTCTTAAAAATCAAAGAGAGATCAGTAAAGGAAAGGGACCAAGGGATGGAAGATGGGAGGGAGGGGGAAGTGCTAGGGAGTGATATTAGTCTGAATATGTAACAACAAGTCCATCAATATGTAAAATTACAATGCACCAATAAAAATGTGGAAAATAAATAAACAAATAAATAAAATTACCTTTGGTTATAAAAAAAAGCAAAAAAGGAAAAATATTTCACATTTATGATAAAATATTTATAATGCTTAATACTATGATATCTTTGGAATATAAAGAACACCTGAAAAATCAGTGTAAAGATGAACAAAGAACAAATCTGCAAAAGGAAGAAATAAAATTTAAAGAGTTTTTTTTTTTTTTGTTTTTTTTTGGTGGTGGTGCTGGGGATTGAACCCAGGGCCTCATGTACGTTAGGCAAGCTACTCTACTAACTGAGCTATATCCCCAGCCCTTAAAGAGATTTTTGAAGTGACTAATTTTACTACTAATCAAATAAATGTAGAATAATGCACTAATGGAATACTACTTTACCTATTAACTGGTATAGATAATATTCAACAGTAGTCCAATACTACTGTCCAGTATTTCACACATGACTGGTAAGGAATGGTAAAGTGTACTGAATATGTTATAAGTTATTTAGAAAGCAGAGGGCAAAGTATCTTCTGTTGGCAACATTTTAGGGAAATCACTGCTAGGAGAAAAAAGTAATACATTCCTATGGAGTACAATTTGGGAATGTTCATCAAAATTTCAGACTAAATCAGACTTTGGCCTGACATTCCAACTTATAGGATTTACCCTAAAAGCATTGGAAATGGCAGATGCAGATTATCTATTGCAGTAGTATTGTTTATATTTGCACAGAAGTAGGCATTAGCCAATGTCTGCTAGTACGAGACTATTGAAATACACTGTGGTATGTCCACATAATGGAACTCTTCTAGGAATAATAAAGAAACTTTCTTTAACACAAATATGAAAGAATTTCAGGATTATTATTCAGCATGAATAGTATGAACACTACCTTTGGTATAAGGGGAAAAAAAAGAGGATAATCATATGTACTTATCACATTCTTTAAAATTCCAGAGTAAGATTAGATTTAATTTCTTTCCACATGATATCCACAAAGATGCTTTCCATAACATTATTTATAGTAATAAAACACTGGAAATAATCTAGAAGTCTTATATAGGAGAATGATAAAGCAAATTATGATAATCTACACAATAAATTATTAAGCTACTGAAATGTCATCTGTAGTGAATTTGCAATAACATACATTTTGCTCAAGCAAAAATATGTTGTAAGAAACTCATATAAATGAGTTCAATACATAATAGGATACTACAGAGAAATCATAAGGTTATGCTTAACATAGCTCTCAGTATCAGTGACATTCTCAGTGATAATGTAGTATATAGTTTAGCCAAATGTCTATCACTGAGCAAAATAACACCACAAAAGGAGAGAGAGGAAATAGATGTGGGGAGAGATTCTTCAGGGACAAGGGACATTGCTGTGTTAAGGCAGGAGATTATTTTGATATTCCATTCATAGAAAATTGAAATCATAATGATTCAGTGCTTAGAAATATGATAAGAAATGGAAGAAAGCTACAGAAAAAAAAAAAAACAATAAAGAAACTTAAGTAGATACTTTGAAAACGTGTCTAAGGTGAATGATGCCTTTCCTTATCTTCAAAGCTACAAGATTACCCTTTACATTCTGTCAAATCTCTCCTCACCAACACTCCTAATTCTCTCTTGAGAAGAGGAAAATACAAGAAGTCAGTGAGTTGATTTTACCACAATTCACGAGGAGATGGAACTCACTGTATGATAACAGAAGCAGCAGCTCAGTCCTGACATCCTTTATGCTCTTAGGACTGTGTTTGCAAATTCAATAAATGTAAAGATAATAACATTATAACTAACTTAAAAGATGGGAGTCTAATTTATAAGAAAACATGGTTGTCTGGGGTGGGGAAAACAAGAAGGGAGAGACACTTTCAAATATCTATAAAATAGTATTGAGAGTTTATAGTAGCATAATGGAATATATAGCATGATACAGGGGATAAAACTGAAGATGTGAAATCAAATTTTCAGCTCAAGAGTTAAACTTATATGTATGTGCAGGATGTTACTTAAACATTGTTTGATTGATATATATATATATATTTATTATTCAGTTAGCACATGACGTAAGTAAGACACCAAGATAAATGTTGAGAATGCAGCAGGGCACAGAACAACTATAAAAGACAGGACATTTTAATAAGTACTAACAACAGAGTGGGACGGTACTACAGGCATAAGAGTAGCTGTATCCAACCTAATCTGGAAGGGTTATGGAAGGTTTCTTGGACTGCCTAATGTGGACAGACCGGAATCTGAATTCTAAGTATGAGTTTGGGATCTAAAATGGAGTGGGAGGGGTATTCTAGCAGGAGCAAAGGCCCACAATTCATGATTGCAAACTTTATAGATGGATTGAAGAGATTATATAATTGATACTCAGGGAGGCTGCGGTTATCCATTAGTGATTACAGAAGTACAGCATCAAGGACAAGTAAAATGGGAAAATAATCAAAAGGAACAGTAGGACTGCCATTAATCCAAAATATTTTTTGAATACCTATTATGTGTCTAGAAGACCTCAGTGAACAAAACAAACACTTCACTTCAACACCAACACTTATTATTGCTTGTGTTGTTAATATTAGCCATTCTAATTGGAGTTAGACGAACCCTTAGGGTGGTTTTAATTTGCATTTCTCTAATTACTAGGGATGATGAGCACTTTTTTATGTATTTGTTGATCACCTGTATATCTTCTTTCTGTTCTGATGAAACCTATAATCTAACACAAGGTGAGAGATAACAGGAAGCAAACAATACAAATGAAATGGTTCACTAGTACATGATAAATGCTACAGGGAAGCAGACTGGAGAAGTGGAGGGGGAAGGGTGTTTTAAATAGAGCAGTCAGGGACTGCTTCAGTGAGTGGGTGGTGAGTGGGCAAAGACTTGCAAGGAATGGGGGAGTGAGCCTGTAAATATTAAGATAAAGTGCATTCCAAACTGAGGGCAGAGCCAGCACAAAAGCCCTGAGGAGGATGCACCTAGAATATTCTAATCAGCGGGGAAATTGATGTGGCAGGCAGAGGGGCCAGTGGCATGAAATGAGGTCAAAGAGGCAATGAGGAGTGGGAAAGGCAGACATTGGGGATCTTGTAGGCCGCTGTAAGAATTTAGTGGAAGGTTGTTTGTTCACTTCCTCCAACCCAGGTAAGAAAGGGCAAAGACCAGATAGTCTAGCCAAGGCAGGGGTAACACTAGGAGCAATGTCCTTTAGAAGGAAGCGAGAATTAGAAGAATGATCAACATGGGAAGAAGTGATGCTGCTTTTAGAAAAACTGCTAGAGTCTGCTCATTATGCCCATCCCTTAATGACTTGGCATTTAGTGACTTTGTAGCTTGAAATTGGCCAAGGAGGGAATATGGACAGCAGGGAAAGTGGCAAATGCCACAAATTCAGGTAGTGAGCTGGTTTGGCTGCATGCAGATACTTCTTCAGGGTGGTGTGAAATAGGAGAAGCTGGCTATACCCTTTTATGTGTACTATGGGAAGATAGGGGAGATGAAGGCAGGCCCTGGTGAGCTGCTTTTGTGTGAATCAACAAGAAGGCTAGACTGATGTCTTGAAGAAAAAAAAAATGGCTGTGGTCTAAAATAACTTCAGTAGGTGGGGACTGAGGCTGGCCTTGCATGAGAAAATAAATAAGGCAACTGCCATGCAAATGTGAGGAGAGTCAAGTTGAAATAGACCAGAGAGGGCCAAGTCTGCATATATTTCTCTTCTTTCTCTAATTTTCATTTGTTTGAAAGTATGGGAAAAAATAGACAGTCTCCCCAGACAGAAGGATTTTGAAGGTTTGTATTGTGGTCTTAGGAAAATGTTATAAGCAGGCAGGAGAGTATAAAGTCCATGGGAAGGTATACTTTGGGGCATGGAGAAAGAGTATGGGGAAGCCAGGAGTCTTACAGATTAAATAAAATACTCAATGATATGGCAAAAAAGTATTAAATTCTATAATAAGTATGTAATGATTACTCATTATTTAAAAGTTCTTGATAATTTAGTCTTTTTTTAATGTGTACATATACACAATGGAATATTAGATAATTTACTCTTCAAAAAGATAATTTTCTGGGGTAAAGTCATTTTTTTTTTTTTGGTTTTCTTTCCTAAGCAAAATAACTTCACAGAGTATTTCTCCAGATGCCTCCAACCAGAGAAGGTTGCTGCCTGTGGTGAATCTCCTGCTTTAGCTGTTATTTGCTAAGCTGCAGGCACTTTCTTGTTCCCTTCAGCTAAGTGGAAACTTTGAGAGGTCTGTAGTTTTGCAAACAAGATGGAATTCTTCCAAATTTGCATCCTGGGACACTTAAGAACTTGGATTTGACTTTATAGAATGGTTTTACATAAAAGAAAAGATCAAGTCCACATGAGGTTAAAACTTCAGGAAAGCTTTCTTAGATCCAAGATAAAGGCGGGGTATAAAAACGAAAACAAAAGTAGCCCGAGTTAGAGAAGCCCTGTGATTTCATCCTCTGCACTCAAGACTGCTCCTCTCTGCCGGGTGAAACAGGTTGGTTCATTCTTTCTTTTTTCATTCTAACTTGGATTTATTTTTTTTTAAGCCCAAAGATTCTGTATTTTTACCTATTTAGAGGGAGGCTATATGCATAAAAGTGTAAATTTTTAAATTAAAAAACTACTTAAAACCAACTGTATACTTCAACCTTAGAGTGAGAATCTTAATATAGCAAGAAGAAAATATTTTCAGTACCATTACTTGTGTGTAAAACCTTATTAATGAGAAAATAGGTTTTGCTGTGCTATCTTCTTCTGCTTTCTTTTACAAGCACTATTTTGTGTTCTTATAATAGTCATAAAAACATTTAAAGTCTTTCTATATGTCTGCCAGAAGGCTCATTTCTATAAATAATTTCCATTCCTATTGCTCACCTTTTTAATAAGATAAATCATTACTTTAAAATAACCTTTCTTAATATCTTATATTATTTGGCCATATTATTCTTTATCGTCAGGCTCAAGATCTTTGGGATAAAAGAGAACAAAGTTCACATTGTTAATAATTAATTCATAAATAAAGAAGAGTACAGTAGTCTGCCAGATTGAAGCTTCTCAAATAATAATAATAAAAATAATAATTTTAAATTTTGGTACTTTTTAAAAAAAAATTCTTTTTAGTGGTCAATGGACCTTTTTTTTTTTTTTTTAATGCGGTACTTAGAATCGAACCCAGTGCCTCACACGTGCTAGGCAAGGGCTCCACCACTGAGCCATAACCCCAGCCCAGTACTTGGTTTTTGCATAATGAAAGCAATTCTTCCATGTGGTATCTTTCCTCAGGGGACCAGCTTCACTTCACTTTACTCATTCAAAAAGGGTTAGCCAGTTTCAGACTGTTCTTTTGAAAATGTACCATAGTTGGCACACTGCTTTGAAAATATGATCTTCATTACTGTTTCTATGCAATTACTTGAGATTCTTCAAAGGATAAAAATAACCAAAGGAAGATAGAAAGGCTAAAGACAAAACAAAAGAATGCTTAGCATCATAATAAAAACATTCAAAGTCATAAAATGCATTTTAAAATTTGTGAATACTGTGTGAGATTATCTTAGTACTATCAATAGAGTACAACAGCTTCATGTTGAAACAGGAGATTCCTGGCACATCCTCTAACCATTCTAGAGTAACGGCTTTCTTACCTGCTTGCAAAGAAAGCTTCAGTTTGACAAATATTTACTGAGTAGCTAGTGTGTGCCAGGCACACTAATAAGGCTTCAATTACGATCACAAACCAAACAGGTCACTCTTAGAGCCTAGAGGGGCAAGGCAGTCCAG
Organism: Sciurus vulgaris; assembly: GCF_902686455.1. Taxonomy (NCBI): domain Eukaryota; kingdom Metazoa; phylum Chordata; class Mammalia; order Rodentia; family Sciuridae; genus Sciurus; species Sciurus vulgaris. Next base: position 120,195,218 of record NC_136470.1, read on the forward strand.
GAAACATGTTTTCCATGGGATGGGATCGATTCCTTGGGAGGTATGTATTGGATCAGGAAAGTCTCCTGGGGAAGTGACATGTGGTTTAATTGAGTAGGAACTGGCAGGGAAGGGCAGGAAATAATGTTGGATAAAGGATTAGAATGAGCAATGATGCTGTAGCGTGTTGTGTGCCAACCAAATGCTGGCAAAACAGCATATTCCTATCCAAGTGTGAGGCATGGAGCTGGGAGTGGCACCACATTATGGAGGGAGCTTATCACGCTAGGAAGTTTGGACTGTATCTTTCAAGGGAAGCAATGTGCCTTCCAGGTGAGAAGCTAGACAGGTGGGTGGCAGACTGGCAATTGAGAAACAGTACTCAGACAACAATATGAAAAATGTTTTTGACAAGGTGATGAGGAGGAATCCAGCAGGATCCCAGCTAGGATGATACTGTAGTAGACCAGGTGAGAGTCATGATGCTCAGATTATGTAGATGTGTGGAAGAGTATGAACTAGAAGGAAGAGACAGATTCAAGACCTATTGGGAAGGTAAAACCAGAACATATGGACTGCCTGGAAATCAGGGATGAAGAGAGAAATCAAGGATGGTTGAGGCTTAGAGTCTAAAGCCTAGGGGATATAGGGATGCTACCAAATAATAGTACACCCTGAGCAAGTAGTGACTGGTTTGGGAGGGAACAGATTCTTGTTTTATAAAAGCCAACTATGAATCTTCAGTACGGATGCTGAAGTTATTTATTTAGCTTCAATTTATAAATGATATAAAAATAAGAAATGAATTAATTTATTTTTAAAAATTCATCATATACTCCACAAGACTAAGTCATACATGTAAAAATCATAACTTTCTTATTCTCTTAAGTTGAAATCTGACTAAATTTTCATGTTTTAAAAATTGTATTTACATAAAAGTCTTCCATTTTAAGATTTAATGATTAAGAAAATTTCCCAGGGTATTATTTATCATCCCGGTGTGTCAATCCCAGTTCCTGCACATAGACTTGTAAAGTGAAAGGATGGGTAACTAATTTGGGGAATATACTCCAATGTGGCTCCCTTTAGAGCTTTTCAAAGGGTGGCAGATTCAGGCTCACTCATTATAGCAGCAATCTACTCTGTAGGAAAGAACAGAACTCATGCTGGGCAAAAGCTGTTTCCTTTTAAACAATATTAAAATTAGTATCTTGTGTTCTTTTTGCCATCTAGATGCAGTCATGGCTTTGGAGCAGAACCAGTCAACAGATTACTACTATGAGGAAAATGAGATGAATGGCACTCATGACTACAGTCAGTATGAAGTGATCTGTATAAAAGAAGAGGTCAGAAATTTTGCAAAAATTTTCCTCCCTGCCTTTTTTGCAATAGCTTTCATCATTGGACTTGCAGGCAATTCCATAGTTGTGGCAATTTATGCCTATTACAAGAAACAGAGAACCAAAACAGATGTGTACATCCTGAATTTGGCTGTAGCAGATCTACTCCTCCTATTCACTCTGCCTTTTTGGGCAGTTAATGCAGTTCATGGGTGGGTTTTAGGGAAAACGATGTGCAAAGCAACGTCAGCCTTATACACAGTAAACTTTGTCTCAGGAATGCAGTTTCTGGCTTGTATCAGCATAGATAGATACTGGGCAGTAACTAAGGCTCCCAGCCAATCAGGAGTGAGGAAACCTTGCTGGATCATTTGTTTCTGTGTCTGGATGGCTGCCATCTTGCTGAGTATACCCCACCTGGTTTTTTATACAGTAAATGACAACATGAGGTGCATTCCCATCTTTCCCCACCATCTAGGAACATCTATGAAAGCATCGATTCAAATGCTGGAAATCTGCATTGGATTTGTAATTCCCTTTCTTATTATGGGAGTATGCTACTCTCTGACAGCAAGGACTCTCATCAAGATGCCAAACATTAAAAAAGCTCGACCCCTCAAAGTTCTGCTCACAGTTGTCATAGTTTTCATTGTAACTCAGCTGCCCTATAACATTGTCAAGTTCTGCCAAGCCATAGACACCATCTACTTTCTGATCACTGACTGTGACATGAGCAAACGCATGGATGTTGCCATCCAAATCACAGAGAGCATCGCACTCTTCCACAGCTGCCTCAACCCAATCCTGTATGTTTTTATGGGAGCCTCTTTTAAAAACTATATAATGAAAGTGGCCAAGAAATATGGATCCTGGAGAAGACAGAGACAAAATGTAGAGGAGATTCCTTTTGATTCTGAGGCTCCTACGGAGCCAACCAGCTCTTTTACCATTTAAATGAAAAACTATTCTACCTTTTGCTTTGATACATAAGAATGATGCTTCTCCCTCTGATAAAAAATTTGCAGGGAATCTGAAACTCATATCTCAAATACTGTTGTTACAACTTATAACAAAGAAGGAGTTGGGGTGTTGGTGAAGGTAAAAGCCAAAAAGAAGAGGAAATAATAAAAAAAAACATGAAGATTAAAATTAGTGATATAGGAAAAAAAGTAATGACAGGCATACATCAAAGCATTAAGATGATCCTTATGAGATGGAATGGTTTTTATATCTTGATTACTCTATTGGTTACACAAATCTACAATGTTATATAATGACACAGACTTCTATACACATTGTAACAATTTCAACTTCCTGATTTTGATTTTATACTATAATTATGAAAAATAAACTATTGGGTTCATCTATGGGTGAAGGGTACCCAAGATCACTCTGTACTATCTTTGTAACTGCTTGTGGATTTCTAATAATTTCAAAATACATGAGGTTTAAAAAGAAAAACACTATATTAGAAGTTAGGATCTCTAAAACTGATTGATAAAGAGGTTTATGTTAAAGAGGCATTTATAATGATTTTTAAGTATCTAAATTTTAATGTAAGAACAATTTGCTTGCAAAACTTTAGTACCTGAATAACTATGCAGCAAAACTATCTTTTTTGTTGTTGTTTTTTAACTTAAAAGTAATTTTATAAAATTCTAGAAAGTAGAATAACTGAAACAACCAAAACAACTAAAAAAAAAACCTCATAAGCTTGTCTAACTCTTTTATATATTCCTGCTAAGTTTTTTTTTTTTTTTTTTTTTTTTTTTTATGGTGCTGGGCCTTGTGCTTGCAAGGCAAGCACTTTACCAACTGAGCTATATATCCAGCCCTCCTGGTAAGTTCTTAAACACATATTTTGCTTCCATAATGTCTACTTTCTTTAGTAATACCTGGTTATTCTGATAAATGTTGGTTTATCACGTATGTTTTAGAAGCAATTCTCAAATTATAGTTTTCCATTTTCCAATTTTTATAACTTCCTAAAGAACTCATTTCTTTATGTAAGTCTGAGAGCTGAGTAACTCTATGTAAAAAAGATTCTTTATAATGTATAGTTTTCATTTTTAATTTAAACACTTGTAATTTTAAGCAATAAAAATATGTACCATAATAAATTATTATTAGTATTATTATTTTTGGTGCTGGGGATTGAGCCCAGGGCCTTGTGTAATACCACACATGAATTCTACTGCTGAGTTATACCTTATAATAAATTATTTTTTAATAACATGCACGACTTACCTTCTTTAAATTATTTTTTCTCTTATCTACTATTTCTAAATTTGAAAATGCTTTCAAAGGCAGAATTTAAAGAACTGTGAGCACTATCTGTGAATCACAGCATTATTGTAACACGAAGGATCAATCTTTTGAGTAAAAAAATTATGCTGAACACTCACCACTGCTCCACCATTTCTTGCCATTAATTATATAGCTGTCTCCATCTCGCTCGATGCTACAAGCAATATTTGTGGCATCGCTTGAAGCTACATCAGGCTCTATAAACAAACAAAACTTGAATTTACAGGTAGGCAGATATCAGTTTGCAAAAGAGGCTTAAATAAGGGAATATAAACTGTGGGCATCCTTGTCTCTATCATTTTCCATCCTTCCCCCATTCCACCCTGGTCCTTCCCTCACCTACACATTGTAGGTACTCAATAAATATGCATTGGAAAACTGAATGAATTAAGTATATGGAACACAGGGGATCAGTATTCTGAACTGTGTTCTTGGTTTCTTCACTGATATATATTACTTAGGATATAACTCGTTTAGTCCTTTCGGCAATCACCAAAAGTAGATAAAAATGTTGTTTTTTACTTCCCTTGGTAGAAATCTACTAAATTCTGGCAAGCCAGTTTTCCCCACCATATTACTTACTTTCTTACTTTCTAACTGTGCCTTGCAAGTTCCATTGGAAATACTTTCACCAACTTACATATCTTGCATTTTATTATTGAGACCTTGCTGAATATAGCCAACAGAAATTCAGTTTAACTCAATCATGAAATAATGATTTTGTCCTTTAAAGTGATCTTAATTATTGTTTCCTATATACAAACAGTATAAAAAGCATTTTTATTAACATTTTTCTAGTTTTATTTTCTCATATGCTTATAATTTGAGCCATATGTTCAGGACTGGTTAAAGTTCCATTTTTCCAGATTTATGGGAGAGTTGAGTACTTTGTATCAATATAAAATTATCAAAAAGATAAATATTTCACACATAAGGATAAAACAATCTTAAATATCCACAGATAGCAATTTTAGAAATGCAAGTTAAAAGATTATGAGACTAGATTTACTCTTCTGCTAATGCTAAAGCAGGTTGCTGAAAAATATCATCTGGTGTCCTCCCAAAGGTTAGGATAATTTTATTCTGCATATAAAAAACTGCAAAATTTAAAACCAAGCCCCAAACATACATATTCACATTTCTGACCATTGGTAACCACATCCCATGCTTCTTCAGCTCATCCATAACAACTCCAGGATGACTGAGGACTGGGGGAGAGTGGAGATTTGCCTTTACCTGTCATACAGAAGGCAGAGGTAATGTCCCCTTGAAGAAGAGGCTCCAGCCACTGCTGCTTCTGTTCCTCACTTCCATAGAGGTACAGCACCTCCATGTTCCCTGTGTCTACAAATAGGAATAAAAAGCATTTGTTTTACATTTAAAATTTTACCAATATGAATTCATAACTTTATGTAGACAATATAGGCATGCATCTTTTAAAAGCAAATATTTGCTAACAAAAACATTCTGAAACACACAGTAAGTACAATTTGCAATGATGGCATGCACAGTTGTAAGTATGTGGCATTTAGTACATATTATTTGACTTGTTCTGAATCAGACTCTTCCCCAGTTCATCCCAGCAATGCATAGCTCTAATAGTCTAAATCAATTAAGACTGAAGAACATGCCCTGTGCTTTCTAACTTCCACCATTTGCTTGGACCAGCTCTTTTCTCTGAAAGTCTATGAATCATCTGTAAATAAATTCTTGTTTATGATCTCCCTTCTCTGCAAGAACCTCCAATTACCCATTTGAAATATCTCCTTCCTCTGAACTCACATAGCAATTATTGTCTTTATCTCTAACATAACTCTTACTTTCGTGTATTCCATACTACATAGAAAAGTACTAAGTCCTCTCTCAAGCATGTGAAAGACAGAATCCCTGCCCTGGTTAGAAAGCAGCAGTAGATAACTTTCCCAATCCTTGGATGGTAGTATTTGGTACATGCTACACTGTGGTATCTCCTCAGCCAAAAAAGCAATGCTTCCTGTTTTCCATGAGCAGAATGCTCTAAGATACCTTTGTGAATATCCACTTCCATCAGATTTCTAAACGTACTACCTAAAACATCTCCTTGTGTGCAGATTCTTCTTCAAGATTTTGAAGAATTTTTCAGCATCAACTCTTACAACAAGTTTAAGGATAGTTACTCAAATGCCTATGAAAACTAAGTTAAATCTAAGTTCTTCCAGATATGTTTGTATTCTGTTCAGATATTCCTCACAGAGCCAAGATGCACAAAATTCCTAGTGATTAGTTGACATTCTTTCTAAATGAGAGAGAAAAGAAGTCCTGAGTTAAATTAGATGAAACTCATTGTTTGCATTCTTTGCTTGTTTTAAATTCAGTGTTACTTGTTACAATTAGACTAAGATAAATACTGAATTAAAAATTCCAAAATTATCAGTTATTCTAAGAATCTGGCAAAATTATCATGTATAGATTGGGAAAGTAAGCCCAGTTATTTCTATGAAAATTTTTTTCCCGTTTAAAAAATCATCCCAACAGTTCCCCACTGTTCCAGTAGATTTGGGATTAAAATTGCTGTGAAAACAACATCCCAGTATAAAATATTGTATGACTTATTGAAGGGTAAATATACAAATTGGAAGAACACGTTTCCCATAAACTTTCATAGTTTTGGTATCTGGGAAATGATTTAGGTAACATGGGTAGAAATTGATCTTATTAAGAACACTTACATTTCCTTCTTTATCTGCTTTGGAAATGCTCTAAAACACAATGTTCAAGGCCTTCATGAAGACATCTCCACCACAAAAAGAAAACACCTTGTTTTCTACTTCTAATTTCTATATTTTACTTGCTTAGTAGAGTTGCTAATTATTTCTTGATCAAAGCACATGTATTTCCCTGCCCAATTAGAAAATTTCAACATCATTTAAATAATACAAGTGATAGACTTATGAAATTCTAATATTAGGAAAAAAATCCATGACCATCTAGTAACAAGTGAGTTCATAGGCTAAATTGAAAATAGTAGAAGACAGTTGAATCTGCAAGAACGTCTTTCAGAGTCGTATTTGTCGTATTATGGCCATTACTGTATCAGAGAATTAATCTGATAAAATGTGGCTATCATTCCTTTAGAAATAAAATAGAAAACATTAGATTAGACTTACTGGGAAATATCTGAATGTATTACATGAAGTAAGCAAAAGTACTGTTTCATGAAACTTTTGTTCCTGTACCATGTAGGAATATTTATCCATCCATCCATGAACCCACATGTACACTCATATGTTATATATTGCATCACAATATAATATATATTTCTTACCATGAATAGCAATAAAATCATTTTAAATTAGAAGATTACCAGTTAATTTCCCTTTCTACGAAATCATGCTACCTATGTAGTATGTTGTAATAGCTTTACCCAATTAGGATAACTCTTTACAAACTTTGTGGAAAGATTTCTTTTCATTTATAATAGTGTCATTATTGGAATACATGCAGTAGAGTGATTTTTGGATCAGTGTTTAGAAAAGAGAAATCATGTCAGGGCCAAGCTCTGTTATCATCAGAAGTCTATGAACTGTCTTAATAGTGCCAAAAAAAAAAAAAAAAAAGAGAGACAAAGACTAGAATGAAGCCACTTTGCTAAATTCAGAATATGTTTTCTCACAGAAGTCCAAGATAGCTGCATATACCTCTTTTTTGGCAGCTTAACACTGCTTTAACTCTTGGGGAAAATCTTAGCTTCAAGGCCATACAATGAGTACAAAAGGCAATACTGCCACCTAACTTGTGTGGGGACACTGTCAACCTATTACAAACCAAGTGCTAGTCCTGGACTGATAGCATCAGAATAACCAGAGTAACTTGGGGCAGGCAGGGGGAGACATTCCATTCCTACTCTAGATATACTGAATCTGAATCTGTAGGGATAGAGCTTGGGAATATGAATTTTCCCAGAGCTTCTTAAGCAGTTTTATAAATTCAGGTCTGAAAATACCTTCTACAGACTACATTTACCTCTCCTTCCTTCATCTGATTTTTCACAAATATCCTTGGAGGAATCATTGACTCCTCCATTGATAATCCAAAGCTAATCAGTAAATCCTCCTGGTTCTTCTTTCAAAATACACTTAGAGGGCTGGGATATAGCTCAGTTGATAGAGTGTGTGCCTTACATGCACAAGGCCCTGGGTTCAATCCCCAGCATCACACACACACACACACACACACACACACACACACACACACAAAATATATATTATGTGTATATATATTTATTTAGAATATATTCACATATACATTTAGAATCTTTCCACTTACCACTCCCTCTACTACTACCCCAATCTAAACCATCATCCTCTTTCATCAGGATTACTGAAACAGACTTCCTGTTTCCCATCTTTCCTTCTTTTGTCGATTCTCAACATAGCAACCAAAGTGATTCTTTTTGATTTGAAATTACATCTTGTCAATGCTCTGCTCCAAATCCCCAAAGGTTCCTCTTCTTCCTGAAGGTACAACCCCTTACCTGCCCAATAAAGCCCAACAAATGAGGCCCTTTCCTCTTGGATCCCTTCTCCTGTTATTCTTCCTCTAGCCACACTGGCCTCCTTAGTTATTCCTGGAATATCCTAATCACACTTTTGCCTTAGGGTCTTTGAATTTTTTGTTTCTTCTGCTATGAAAACTTTCCCCCCGATATCAGGATAGCTAAGTCATCAATCACCTTCTACTTGTCTTTATCAAATGTCATTTTCTCAATGAGGTCTATCCTGCTGTAACCTCCCTGTCCTTCAGCATTTCAAAATTCCCTTATCCTGCCATTTGCTTTTGTTTTAAAGTACTTTTCATCCTCAGATTTTCTGCTTAATTTATTTATTATCATTATTATTTATTTTTATCTCTATTAGAATTAGACCCTTAAAGACAAGGTTCATTGTATATTTTATTCCCTATCATAAGGGCTTAGAACAGTGCTTGGCACATAGTAGGTAATCAATAATTGGTGAATGAGTGAAGAGATAGTGAGGTTAATCAAAAGATTTGGAACTTTATTCAGTCTAAAGAGCCACAGAAATACCAAATCTCCAGTCAGGAAATTAGGATCCTCAAATAATCAGTCCCCTTTTGTAGCTACCTTTCTTCACCAATACCCTTACTGTAAAGATGTTTAACATAAAAATAGTCCGATGAGAACCTCAAATCCATTTTTTATATTTAAATCAAAGCATATGAAAAATAAAAGTTATAGTGAAATTTATAAATCAATGACTCTAGAAAAACTTTATCATGAAAGTTAGAAATTTTAAATAATGCTCAGAGTATCAGAGAAAATTCTGTTTTGAATTAATTAGTAACCTGGTGCTTGGCAGTTAAAGACATCTGGAGCAAAAAAGCATTTTCCTGTTTCTTCAGCAACTAAGGCATAGTCCACCTGGCTCAGACCGCTCACAGCTGGCAAAAACAAGTTCCAGAGGCCCTGTGCTTTGGCCATTTCCTGTCAAGGTGAAGAACATGCCAAAGTGAACAGAATCCACCAGGACATAAATGATCTTATTTTAAAAAGATAATGGTATTTATGCTTTCTGAGATTTAAAACACTTAACAGAGTTTTTCATTGTATTCTATAGTATATAAAACCAAGCAGTTAGTAATTCATTATAAATCAAGAGTTTCTTAACAATTAATGAAATGTCTTCTCCTCCAGTCTTCCTTAGACTTCACAAAACAAAAACAAAAACACTAAATTTGTTTAGAGCTTATTAAATCAAAACTATTATAAAATCTCCCATATTTGAGCATAATTATGCCAAAATTTTGTGTGTTTGGATTTCTTACATGTGTTGTTGATAAGACTTTAAAATGAGAAAGGTGAATTAAGCCCATGTGAGAAAACGCCCTACTTTAAAAAAAAAAAAAAATTCAGTTCTGGGGATTGAACTCACAGTTTTATTCATGCTGGGCAAGCTCTCTACCACCACACTACACCCTATACCCTGAGCCCCCAAGTGCCCTGTTCTGACTTTGACCTTAGTTTAGTGATAGCTGATAATAGTTTTAATCTCATTTTTATTTGAATAGCTAAAAAAGTGACCTTCATCATATACCATATAAGATATACAGCCCAATTTATTGTATCAGAGATTCTACTTTCTAGCTTTCTTTTAAAAACTACGGATATGATTATCTTCTAAGGACATAACAACAAAAACTAACATCTCCAAAAACACTTGCATTTTCTAATATTAAAGATTCTCTTATTTATCTTACCTTGAGTTTCTCAATCACTAAGGGTTGTTTCCACTTCTCTACTGAATTTTCATTTTGAGCATAGTATTCGAATACCTCCTTAAGATAATAAAAGAAAAAAATTATAGGCTTAAGTTAACCAAATTAAATAATGTCACAAATGAAGAATATCAAAAGTAAACATTTTTGGGTGAAGAAACTTTTGCAGCTGCTATTAAATCAGTCATCTTTTTAAAACCAGATACAGAATAACAAAAATTCTAAAGGTTTGCTGCTCACAAAATTATGCTGCCCCAATATTAGATAGTAAAAATCTTATAACCAAGATTTGAGTGTTTAATTTCCAGAAATATGGTACACTAGATGGGTATAGAACCCAACTAAAAAGGTTAGGTAAAATATTAAAAGTAATTTTGAAATATATTTAGTAATGCATGGCTGGGCTGGAAGGAAAATAAGAAATCCCTCAAGGCCAGGAAAAAACAGGTCTGACTCTTCAGATGTGAGAGAGGACTGGAGCATGTTTGTCTGGGCCATGGAGGCTGATCTATGCTAGCCTAGGCCCTGGGTGTTAAGGGGTCACATAGGCAGGTATCCAGAGAAAAAGTCAAGTGCCTGCACACAGCAAGAGGGAGTATCAGAGATTCCCTCTTTCCTCCACTGAAGCCAGGGTGCTTGAGTGAGTGAAACTTAAAAAAATATATATTTAAAAATACATCTAAAAAACCATACACACAAAAATCCCCATCCCTAGACTGGTGTGGTAGTATACCTGTAATCTCAGCAACTCTGGAGGTGGAGGCAGGAGTATTGCAAGTTTGAAGTCAACCTCAGCAACTTAGCAAGATCCTATCTCAAGATAAAAAATAAATAAATAAAAAGGGGTAGGGGTATAGCTCAGTTGTAGAGCACCCCTGGGTTTAATCCTCAGTACTAAAAAAAATATCCCACCCCCCTGAGGTAGTCCATAGAAATAGAGACCCACATAAAGGTCTTAGTTCTGAGTGGAATAGAAAGAAGAGATTCTTCTAACTTAGTCTGCCTTCACCCAAGTTTGGAATCTGAATTCAAGTCCTGTGTGGTTTTAGGAAAAACCTCAAACCAAAAAGTAAGTTTACAACATTCCTGGTGATAGTGTCCATGAGCACTTGGCAAAAACAAAAGTAAATCTTTTCTGAAGGAAAGTGTTTTAAAACAAAAGCTTTAATAATTCCTTCATATAAAATTACATTCCAAGGAACATGAGTACACTATGAAAAATTACTAATCACTCAAGCACACAAGCCACCACAAACAAGAACTAGCAAAAACAATAATTCAACAAAACAAGCTCATACTTCTCATAGACTACAGATAGAGTAATGATGAGACACAGGATATGAAATATTTGTATTCAAAAGCAAAAGCATTAAAAGTATGACAAATGATTATCAGAATCAACGAGGCAAATTTGAAAAAAATGAAAGCAACTTGAGAAAAACAAAACCTCAGTGATTAAGCTTAAAAACTCTGTGGCAGGGTTGGGTACAGTGGTGCACGCCTGTAATCCCTCAGGAGGATTCCAAGGTCAAAGCCAGACTTAGTAAGGCCCTCCTCAACTTGGTGAGACCCTGTCTCAAAATAAAAAAATTAAAAATGCTGGGGATGTGGCTCAGTGGTTAAGTGTACCAATCCCTGGTACAAAAAAAAAAAAAGAAAGAAAGAAAGAAAACAAAAAACCTCTGTGTCAGGGATTCTCAAACTTTGGTGGTGTCAGTATCACTTGGTGAAAAAACAGGGGCATAAGATAGGCCTTACCATACTTCAAGAAGCCTGGGCTTCTGTGTTCTTTAGAGCTCCCTGAGCAGTTCTGACACTCCAAAATTAGAGAACAGTTATTATATGGATGGTTAAAAAATAGGCTACATACAACTTAAAAAAAAAAAAAAAAAAATGGAAGAGAGACCTGAAGAAATTACTCAGGATGAAGAACAGAAATTCAAGAGAAGGAAAATATGAGTGGTTAAGGGATATAATGAATTTAGAGAGAAGTTCTAACATAAGTCTTCCTGAAGCCTCAGATGAAAAGAATGAGAGAGGCAACATTTGGGAAAAATTATTCTAAGAAGTTTTTAGAACTGATAAATCAATTCAGAAAATAAGACAAAGATAAAGCACAATACAACTACAGAACATCAAAGAAAAAGAAAAATCTCTTAAAAGGAAAAAGAGGAAGGGGAAAAGAGATTACTGATATTAAAAAAAAATCAAGATTGAAAGCTGACTTCCACAGTGACACAATGAAACAAAAAATCAGTGGAAAAATATCTTTAATTGCTGACAGAAAATAACTATCAACCTATAATTCTATATAAAATAAAACTATCTTTCAACAATTAGGGCAAAATAAATGTATTACCGATAAAAAAAAAAAAAAAAAAAAATCATTACCCACTCACTCCAAAAAAAGATTAGAGAAAGATAAACAAAAGTTTAGCAAGCAGATTTTCCCTAAGGAACTTGATTCTAGAAGAAACACTTGAGTTGCAGAAAGAATAATAAATCAATAAGGTAACAAATATGTGAGTAACCTATAAAAAACTAGTGAAATAAAACATTAAAACCTCTAGTGTGTGCAACTGAAAGAAGTTAAAACAATGAAAATATTGGACTATACAGGCATTCTGCAATGTACTGCTATTAATGTATCTCTGTACCTATTATTTTTATCTACGCTTAGGCTAGTAGGGTACTGGGTTAAAGTCTATAAGCATTGTCAAAACTCTTTATCCTTATTATCAAATTATTTTCCAAAGTTGTTCAGACAAAAGATATTCATATAAGCTATGTACTGAAATGTTCTTTGCATTGAAGAATGGCTACTCTAGAGCCCTGCTTTATTTGGTGATAACCTCAACAAGGCAAAGGTCTGTCCTCTCAAAGGCACCAGGATGAATAGCTATTGTCATTTCTGTCAGGAAGTCAGTTAAATTGGAAGATTTCCTGTTTAGGGTTGTTTAGTATTTCCAATCCTTATATAGCTATAGAAATAATCAGTGCTATTGTGTTTGGTAATAAATATATTATAATTTCCTTATCTCTGACTACCTCTCTATGATGTAAAATTCTAAGAAATTAAATTACACCAATATTAAAGTTCTAAAAAATTGAATTATCCAGTGTTTATGTAATTATTTAATAACTTACATTATTTAATACTTCATATTCTAAAATCTATCCATTTAGGGAACTCAAAATCTATTTGTGACTCAGAATTAAATAAAATACCTCATTACAAAAAAAGAGTCCTCAGTTTTTAAAGTGTGAAAAATAATTTAATAAGCCAGGAGCTGTAATGTACCTCTGTAGCCCCAGCTACTTGGGACTGATGCAGGAGAATCTCTTGACCTCAAGAGTTTGAGGGTTGTGGCTCAGTGGTAGAGCACTTGCCTGGCACGTGTGAGGCCCTGGGTTTGATTCTCAGCACCACATATAAATAAATAAATAAAAATAAAGGTCTATCGACAACTAGAAAAACATTTAAAAAAAAAAAAAAAAAAAGAGTTTTGAGACCAGCATCTCACTAAAGCAAGACCCCAACTCAAAAAAAAAAAAAAAAAAAAAAAAAAATGTTGGTGAAAGACAACAGCAGAAAATATGCTTGGTGTGCAATCTTCCCAACTTTAATTTGGTACTTCTTCATCTACTAACTGAGGAGTATGTTAGTTCAGAATCTTAAATCTTAGCCTACAAATAATTTCATAATATACGATTTTTACTTTAAACTTAAGTCTACTAGAAAGAATTGACAGTTTCATGGTTTCTGTTTTACATGCTATTTTTAGGATTCCTTATTAATTTTAAATGGGAAGAGCTGATTTTTACTCTTTTCATAGATGATAAGTTATGTTTTCAGTTTATGCTATTCAAGGAATTTCAAAAGGTCATTAGCATAGTTGTGAAACTTATTTTTTCTTATTATAAAAAACTTGAAAACTAGGTAAGAAGATAAAGTCGAGGGTCTTAGTAGCTAAAGATACTGCTAAAATGTTGGTGTTTTATGATACAAACTTATTTTATAAACATGATTGTTTGGAATTTTGTAAAACTCAGTTATAATAATATTGGATAGAATTTTACATAGGATTTCCCCCCTTTCGTTTTGAAAAAACTATCTACTTTTCTCCAACATCATTTCAAATGCATATGCCCCATACTCAGGGATTAGTAGCATTTAGAATAATTCTACCAACTAAAATATTTTTACAGAACCTGTGTGGGGTTGGGGGGGAATCGGATTTAATTACACAAGTCCAAATCACCAGAGAATAACTAGATTAAAATTAAAATAGTAATAGGATTACAAGTTGTGTCCCCCCCCCCACCTCGCGCGGTACTAGGGATTGAACTCAGGGCCTTGCAAGGCAAGCACTCTACCTATAGTTGTTGATGGACTTTATTTTACTCATTTATTTATATACGATGCTGAGAATCAAACCCAGTGCCTCATACATGCTAGGCAAACGCTCTAGTCACTGAGCAACAACCCCAGCCCAATAATACATTTTATTTTCTTGTAAATTCTTTGCATATATTTTAATTGCTTCATGATAATAATGTCAGTGGAGTATCACTGCATGACTACCTGAACTGCAGCTCTTTAGTGCTGCAGTTTCAGGTGAATGCCTAGATGCATTTATGAATGAAAGAGCCAACTCACAGACTGCATTTTAGAGTGAGCAGATAGGAATTAGGGAGGCTGAAAGGCACACTGGAGCCTCCACCCAATCCCCCAACCCCCCACCAAAAACAAAAACAAAAGTAAAATAGAAAAATCAATACATGGAGAGCCCTGCTTAAGCCCACTAATCCTCAAGTTAAAAACCTGACTTCTTCTTTTTTAAAGAATACTGTTGCAGTCTGCTGTTTGGGGCAAATACCATAACTATGTAGGGTTATGAGAGTTCAATCAACCCAAGCAACCCATCTGCTAATTTCTTCAATCAACCATTGGGATTTCTCTTCCTCTTGGCATTCTTACTCTCCTTCTCAGCCAATCACAGAGGACTCCCTTTTGGATAAATGGTAACCACCTGTGCTATAGCCATCTCTTATTTCAAAATTCTTTTGAGATGTGGCTTCCACTGTAATGGTTTATTCTTGACTGTGATCTACTCTGCTTTCCAAATCTAATGTTCACTCTCTTTTCAAAACCTTTAGTTGTCTGGTGTGTCTCCTTCCTGCATTCATGCTTTTATCGATTTATTCCATTTTCTAGAAAAAATTTTTTTTGTTACTGGGAATTGAATCCAGAGGTGTTTACCACTGAGCTACATCCCCAGCCCTTTTTTATTTTAGTTTGAGAGGGTCTCACTTAGTTGTTTAAAGTCTAAGGCTGGTTTCAAACTTGCCAACTTCCTGCCTCAGCCTCCCAAATTGTTGGGATTACAGGTGTGCACCACCATGTATGGCTTCCAAAAACTTCTTATTATTGTTAATTCAACAGTCTTCCATTTGTGGGAAGGGAAGAAAATGTTAAATTCAGACCACCATCTGAAAGAAAAGTGTTGCATTCTCTTTTTAAAACCAAAAGTTCAGAGTTTTAAAACTCAAAATTGAACAAATACTAACTAAAGCAGAATATATTCAGGGATAACCTTAATCGCTGGACATGAGTAGTGATTATTTTAGAAAGAAATTTCCTCATATTAAGTATTATTAAAGAAACTATATCCCACTCTATGAGAAATGTTCATCTCAAGCCAGATATTTACTTTAAAATATGATATTCATATAATTAAAACACCATCATGACTGCCCTACAAGCACATATCAGTTCTGAACATTTTTGTTGAAAGAATGTTGGTCTTTTTGTCCCTATCTGATTTGTCAGTCTAGCTCTAGACCTCTCAGAATCACAGGCAAGTAGAATAGGAATTGACTGTATGTCTGGTCAGATGGATTCACATAGTAGATGAGGAGACTGAGGCCACACAAGGCCAATTAACACAACCCCACCTAACTGGTGGAAGGGAGGGCCTAGAATGGAGCCCTTACATTCCTCTACCAGGGTTCTACCCACACACGTCCCCACTCCCTTCCATTGTTTCATAAGAGGTTTTATCTTTTCTTCACAGTTTTTGTCAACTTATTTAATGTCTTTATTTGTTGCAAAAGTATTTAAGTGCATAGGAGCATAAATCCTGTCTATCTTGTTCTTTCTGACTTATCGTTATGTACCCAACAATTATTTGTTAACTGAATGAGTGACTATATTGTGTTGCCTCCCTATTTACTCTCCATGAACTTACTGTAACTTAACACCTTAAAATAGTAGCTTTTGGGGGAGAGAATGGGTAATATCTGTGAGCAGCTTGAAATGATAAGTGAAATTTTCTGAGTATAACCCTCTTGTGAAGTTCTCATTAAATTCTTAAAGGGATCCATAATAATAATTTTTTAAAAAGCTGAATGTTACTGCTATAGGAAAAGGTGTGCAAAGGAGTGTTTTACTTCAATATATTAAGGCTCCCAACTGCTAATTCTGTTATCACTTTCTATTGTGCAGAGTTACCTACCTGTACATTCCTCTCTAGCATGCGCGCGCACGTGTGTGTGTGTGTGTGTGTGTGTGTGTGTGTGTTTGTGTAGGTGGGGGAGACAGTGAGTGTGAGAGATACTGGGAACTGAACCTAGAGAATCTCTATGACTGAGTCACACTCCTGGTCCTTTTTATTTTATTTTGAACAGGGTCTGCTAAATTGCCCAGGCTGGCCTTGAACTTGCCATCCTCCTGCCTCAAACAACAGAGTCCCTGGGATTACAGACATGCATTGCCACACCCTGCTTCTCCCCCAGTCATATTTAAGGAGCTTGGAATTTCTCAGATGAGGAGGGGAATCTGGGTAAGAATTGATGGCAAAGAAAACGACACCATGGAACCCTATAAGCAAAGATAACAGAAGTATTCAGTAGTCCTTTAGCACATGACTTTGTTTATAAAATACCTTTTCAGCTGGAAGAATATGGTGCTTCATGAAATGTTTCACCTTCGTAAGAACTTCCTGGCCTTTTCGAGTTTGTACAAACAACTGTCTGGTAGTATCAACCTGTGGCAATGAGGTACTGAATGTTCTTGACCAAAGAAGAGAAAAAGAAAAAAAAAATGTTACCAAGATGTTCAAAATCAAAGTTATATATTTCTGAAGAAGATAATGTGAAGTCTGCCTTCCAGTTCCCCCAAAATATCCCTCAGAAAGAGCTGCCATACTTTGGCTTTTTGTCTTTCATATTATGGGGTAAATATAGAATCACCTTATTTTGAGCATTAAACTTTAATGCTTAAAGCACTATTTGGGAAAAAATATAGGCCTAGTATGACCTCAATCAATGCTAGTTTTGAATCTTTATTGAAGTCATCTGTCAGTCCCTAAAAAGAAGGAAACTGAATGCAAATTTAATCCTTATTCTTTACAAAAACACAAATACGACTGCAAGGTATTATAAAGAAGACCTTTAAAGGTTAACATAAAACACAACAGAGTTGGTTATCACGGTGTACAGATCACAAGTACCTCTCCATAAGATGAATTGTGAAAAACCAACTATTCTAATGCTATTCTGCAGGTATTTGTGGCTTAGGCAAAAACTTCCAGGGACAGCATTATACATGTATTCAGTAACAGGAGTGTAACTGGCAAAGTGTGTGAGATGCTTCAAAAAGTGCTTTACTGATGGAGATATGGGTTTCAAAGACACTTATGAAGTGTATGAATAAAAATTCATGATATCTGACTGTGGGAGAAGTTCATGACCTCACATAACTAATTATTCGTTAATGAATGAATACTCCATGTTGCCTCCCTACTCTCTACAAACTAACTGAAACGGACTTAATTAAGTCTCTAATTTGAGTTAATGAAGGAATCTGTTTTCCTTACCTTTTTGAGAGTTGTAATCCAGTTTCTGCCAGAGGTTGCACAATATTGGCAAACAGAAAGCTATCCTCAGATGAATTATTTCCCAAAAGGTATCTACTATATACTCCCTATAAATAAATTAACACAGGGCAATTAAGATTCATTGAAAACTGTCCTTCAACTATCCAATCAGTCTTTCCAAAGTTTCTCAGATATGTGGGAAATTAAATTCAGAGTAAGAAGATGTAAATTAGTCTATCAATGCCATAAATTTTACAAGTAGGAGTAGTAATCATACTCCACTAAGTTAAAAGGTCATACTGGTATCATGCAGTTAAAATTCACTCTCATCCAGGGGAAATTGTAGCTGATAATCAAACCAAACTTGAAAATGATCCCAGCAGTTACCAAAGACATCAAACCAGCAATTAACATCTCTAATGATCACTGCTTTCTCTTTATAGTGAGGATAAATCTAAAGAAATCAAAATCAGTAAAAGCAAAGAGAAGGCAATGAGATGACCTCTAATATTTAATCTCATTTGTGGACCCCTAATTTAGGAAAAACTGCTTCCTTTGAACTGTGATAGTTGAATGTTAATTACTTTTTAAAAATAATTCTCCATTTCTGTATCTCCTTAATAAACACCCCCTCCCTCCAAACACAAGTGATTAGATTTCATTACTATTTTCTTTATGTAATTCTTTGTACAATAAAACAATCATTACATTGTTAATGATTTTTCTATCTTTCCAGTTTCATATTTCCAGTTAGAATGGAATGTCTGTGACCACTTCTAAGGCTATGACTATGCGGTTTACATTGGACATTTTAAATTCAATTATAACCCATGTCGACTTTTTATTTGAAATGAAAATTATTTTAAATTTAAAGTCTGTTTGATATCTGATTTATAGAAACTGACAGATACTGACCACATTTTGAGAAATCCATTCATTCAATATGATCAACTGTTAGACTATAAGATGAGATGTAATGTGCTATTTCTTGGAAGAGATTTCATGGATAGCATGAACTCTGAGGAAAAGGAAAATTAACTATAATTTTTTCTTGTTCCTTAATTTCTCATTTAAAAAGTTTCTAGGGCCTGGGGAGATAGCTCAGTTGGTAGAGTGCTTGTCTTGCAAGCACAAGGCCCTGGGTTCGATCCCCAGCACCACAAAAAAAAAAAAAAAAGTTTCTGAAATCTCTTATTTACTCTAAATCCTACTTTGATGAAGCATTTCAATTTCTTAAAACCCTTAAGGTTCCAGGTAGCTGGAAACTGAATAAGTATAAAGAAGGCATTTGTTTAGACTAAAATTGCAGAAAACCTGAATTTATGCTTAATTTACTCTCAAATATGACCGTTGTTAGAAAATGCAAAATTTTACTCATTTATTCACTCAAAAACACAGTAAGTGGCTACCATATGCAAGGTACTGGGATTCTTCCCTTGTCATCAGTCCTGGTTAGTTAATGCCTTTTTAGTCTAAAGCAAAGAACCTCAAAAGGGGTTAGCTTGTTTTCACTTTGGATATTCAGGAAATGGCCAGTTTCTACCTACTTTTCTGTGACATTACGTCTCTCTCTCTCTCTCTCTCTCACCCTCCTTCGTTTAAGTTTATTATACAAAAAAGTGACAAAACATTATTCTACTCAAAATTTTCCCTCACTAAAGCGCTATTCTGTAAGTTCTACATCTACATTTTATCCATAACTGATAGCTGGTCATTGTGAAAAGCAAAATAGTCTAAGGATAAAAAAATCAAATCCTGAAGACCATAAAATACTGTTAACAGTACATTAGTAAATAATGATGAAACATACTTAAAATAATTAATTACCTGTGCTATTCCAGCCAATTTAAAATATGAAAGTGCAAGGAAGAAATTCCAATTAGGAAGAACAGAATTAATTCCCCTGCAGCGGCAATATATTGAAATTAGTTCTTCCATTGATGGTATTCCTATACAAATAGCACACAATATAAACTTTAATAAAAAAATAATGGTGAATATTTCAAAATGTTACAATATGACATATACATGTAAGACAATACAATAACCATTAATACACACATCAAAACATGCTCTAAATATTGATTTCCAAAAGAACATACATAAAGGATTATATTTTATCATAAACTACTAAAAATGAAATACTAAATTAATAAAAAATTAATAAAATGAATTAGAAACATTTAGAAGAAAAAAACCCCTAAAATTACAAGATAATTTAGTTATGATGACAATAAAGATAATTTTATATTAACAGCAAGTTAGACAACATTATGTTTTGTACCTATGCTTTCGTGAATATGAGAACCTCGATTTACCATTGGAACTGTCCTTGGCCAAAAGTAGAACAGGGAAAGATAAGCTAAATCTGACAAAGGATGACCAGTGGTTGAAAGTTCCCAATCCAGAACTGCTAAAACTCGAGACTGTAATTTGTAAAAAAAAAAAAAAAAAAAAAAAAAAAAAGGAAATAGATGAAATAGAATATACTTAAAATCATATTTTCCATCAAAAGCCAATATGAAGCTATAGTTTACAGTTTTTACCCCCAGTGGCACATCTATCTCATTTATGAAGTAATGAAATGAATTAGCCTTGATCAGGTAGAGCCAAGTCCTCTGGTTGCACCCTGGCCAGCAGTCCTGCATTATACTTTACACAGCCTTGATATCTACTGATAAGAAAAGACAGATGAAACTTCTCAACCAGGAAGAGTTGTGGTAAAGAAGAAATTCTAATAATTAACTGTATTCAAGAATTCATGTATAATTAGGCATTTGCTCTGGTGATAAATCTAACTATGAAACTAATCTTACACCACTACGGCAATAATACTTTTTAAAGAGAATCATTTTATGCTGTAGATATAAAACCATAATATCTACAAAAGACACTTTTTATGAATACAAAATCTACTATTATACAACAACATAATAAAAAGATTATTATGTAATTGGAACCTATAAAACAAAGCTTTTCATTCTATTATATAACAGCATGTATGAAGGGAAAATGTCTTTAAGAACAAGAACAATATAAACACAAGGCAATAAAGCAATTTACACATTAATATGTATAGTATGATTCTACTTTTATTGAAAGAAAAAAGTTACAATGAATACTCAAAGTTCGAAATGATATGCATCAACTGACAGCAAGGGACTTAGGGAAAGGAAGAGGTACAGGGAGGGACAGCAATGTCTAGACAGTGTGAATTACTGGGCTTCATGCCTTTATATAATTTAGTGTGTGCCTGCACCCCCATGCTTCTCAGGCAAACTTAAACATATCATTGTGGCTCTGGGGAAAACTGCGGGCTTTGCATCAGATCTATTTTCAAATTCTAGTTCCACCATTTACTAGCTGAACAAGTTAACATCTCAGATCCTCAATTGTCCCTCAGCTATAAAATACACCTCTTAGGGCTGGGGAGATAGCTCAGTTGATAGAGTGCTTGCCTTGCAAGCACAAGGCCCTGGGTTCAATCCCCAGCACCACACATACACACACAAAAAATATACCTCTTACATGAGGTTAGTATAAAAAGATGCACTAGATGAGGGCAGGTAGCATGTCTGTTCTGTTTCCCAGTTCCTAACAAAGTACATTTGTACATGGCACTTAGTAGGTGGCCAACATGTATTTATTCAATGAATAAGTAGAGTTTGACATAAAGCAGGCAATCAAAAATTTGTAGTTACTACTACAGGAAACATTAATTATTCCCTCTGCGTGACTTGACTTTATAATACCTTTTTATTGTTGTGATTATATTGTATTATAAATTACTGTGCTAGCTAGTAATTTATAAGCAACTATAACTGTACTGCAATGATGTATTTTTCTCTTACAGAAGTCTATTTGTCATGATCTTAACATCCAGAGAAAAGATGAGACACTTCCTTATGCTACAAATGTTTATTTTTTTTCAAATGAAAATTGGGAGACTTCTCTGGAGTTAACTTTCAAAATATCTGAAAGATTTTTTGAGTAATTACACAAAGCTATAAAACAAGTCAGAAAAGTTGATGGCTCAGCAAATTGTATCAGTGTAAATCAATTAGCAGTAGTTTATTAGAATCCTGTCTACACTTGTTTGTGTTCAGATGTAGACAGCTTGGCATAATTCACAGCAGGTGAGAAAAACATTCTCTAGTCCTTCTTGCTGCTGAAGAAGAACTAATTATTTCTGACAGTTTTCTGAAACTTTAGCACAATGGGAAGCTTTTACTTTTGTTGATTAACTACTATAGAGAGATTTACTTCTCTATGTATGTTTCTTATAGTATAGAATTTTATTACCTTTCAAAGCAAAAGAAACACATGCAATTCTACAGTACAAATGGTAGGTTAAAAAGGTAAGGCAGAAAATAATAGAATTTTTAATAAAAATTGACACTAGAGAAATAAGGTGATTACATAAAATTGAATGTCATAAATCAGATATAGTTAATGCAGGCAGTAAAATTTGTTCTGAGTTTTCCCTTTGACAAAATAAAATGGTTGATCTACAGATTATGTAGATTATAAGTAAACCAGTTCCTTAAGAGGACAACTTTTCTTGACAATGAGGCTTAAGAAAAGTGTTACCCATCAGTCTGCATGAAGGGGATACTGTGTAGTAGGCTGAAAGTCTTCAACAATATCAAGAGCATGTCAAGGGACAAGTGTCCCTAGAAAGAAAACTGTGCTGAAAACAGACTGGAGGGACAACAATAAGTACAGTAGAAGGCCAAACCACATACTGAGAGTGGGAGACTAGGTGGGATTAGCAAGGTGAGGACTGCAAAAGATTGGAAAAGTCATAGTTTAGAAAGTCACATATTTTTTTGAGAGATCAAGTTACAGCCTAGATGAAAATTAAGCAGTAAAAATATGATGACCAAGCTCAGAGTTAGAGGTTGTGGAGAGTCAAGATTCTGGAATAATAAGTAACTTAAGGTCAGGAAACTTTGTAATTCTTATATTTCCTGCATACATCCATAGTTCAAAAATTATTAATTAAATTAATAATAAAGAAAATTGGTTTTTAAATAATTGCACAGTGCTCATGCAGGATAAGAAGTCAAATAAATCTACTTGTGAGGCTGAAGCAAGAGGACCACAAGTTCAAGGCCAGCCTCAGCAACTGAGCAAGACCCTGTCTCAAAATTAAAAACATAAAGGGCTGGGACTGTGGTTCAGTGTAGAGTGTCCCTGGGTTCAACCTTCATCCAGTACCACAAAAAGGAAAGAAAAGGAAAAAAAAAAAAAAAGTCTGGTGAAGTCATGGAAGGCCTGCTTATAAATTCTAAAGTAAGAGCAATCAAATTTGCAGCTTCTCAAAGGAGGTGTAAAGAAATAAGAGTAGAAGGAAAGAGAACATAATCAAAGACAAGGGTTTTAAGTTTTAGATCACTGAAGCTGGCCAGTTCCAGTGGATGAGAAATGGGACAGTGCAGAGGGAATTACGCAGCACTGGAAGTCTGTGGGTTTGAGTTTAAAACCTTGCCTTTCTAGTGTTATGGACTGCATGTTTTTGAACTCCCAAAATTCATATGCTGAAACTCTAATCCCCAGAGGATGGCATTAGGAGGTGGGGCCACTGGGAGGTAATTAGGGTGGAACATTCATAATGGGATTAGTGACCTTATTAGAAAGGGACAGAACTTGCTTCCTCTCTCTGTCTCTCTTTGTCTTTCCCATGTGGGGACTTAAGACCAAGGTTACTGGCGAACCTGGAGGAGTGCCCTCACCAGCTACTGGATCCATCAGCACCTTGATCTTAGACTCCCCAGCCTACAGAACTACGAGAAATACATGTTTGTGATTTAAGCCATCCAGTCTACAGTACTTACTGAACAACTACTAAGACAACTACTAAAGAACACTTCCTAAGCAGCATTTGAAATATACCTGTAAAGTGAAAAGGTTAAAAAACAAATCCCAATATCTTTTCTAGCTAGAAAATTAAGCTTTATAGCTATGCTTTTCTCCAACTAACACTAACATTTTAGAGACAATGAGGAAGTTAAAAAATTCATTAAAAGTTTTGTTTTGCATATTAAATCATTTTTCTTTATAAGTTAATATATAAGTCTGCAAGGCATATGATTTCAGAAGAACTAGGTTCAAAAGAACCATCTGTTATCTTGAATATATTTGAGCACTAATTAATGAATGCAGGTGAAATAGCTTTCAATTTATCTGTTTTTATTTAAATATATTTGTTTTTCAAGTTGAAATGACAACATTTAGATTTTATATTAAACTCCAAACTAAACATTTATCTATCAGTTCTTATCTAAAAAAGTAAAAAAAAATTGTTTTTCAAACATTATGGTGCTACCACAACATTGTTGTACTACTAAATACTTGCTTGAACATGCTCCCAATATTTTACAAATAATTAACTGGAAGTTACTGGTGATTGAAAAACTGAGTAACACACTTTTGTTTTGTTGTGCCCTTTAGCAACTCTTTACTGGCTTACATCAGACATTTCTGGAAGATTTGTCATCTGAACTTGTTTTTATTTCTTTTTGTATTTTCTAATGATAAAAATAAAATGAGCTGATGCTTTAAAAAACAAAAAATCTTAAATCTTATAAAAATGTACAATTTTAAGTTTCCTACAGTTCTATCCCCTACAACTACTTTTTTTGGTATGTACTATGAAAGATTTACATATACTTAATATTTTTCCAAAGAATAGAAGTTGACAGGCTTCTTAGAAAAGTAGGATAGGAAAACAAAGGGGGAAAATGGGAAAGAGAGGATAATTGAAATAAATTGAGCATTAGCTATGTGCCAGGTGTCAGCTAATTGCTCCATATTTATTACTTCATTTTAGCTGCTTAGCAGCCCTGGATTTCTTTCCAACTGAGAAGGCATGCAGTGCCAATTTCCTGGCTTTGATAATACACTACACTTATGTAAGATCCATTCTGGGAACTCAACTAGCTTTACAATTTCTTGTGAGTTTATAATTATTTCAAAATGGAAAGTTAAAATAACAGCTGCAGTAAAGAGTTTACATAATTTGCTTTAAGGTCACACTGCCAGGGAATGAAAATTAAGTGTAAATATATGAGATAGGAATAGTTAACTAGTGACTAACGAAAACTGATTTTTTTTTGTAATAAATATGTAATATGTTTCATTATATCTGTACAATTTCACTATGAACCAAACCAACTCTTTCAATATAGATTCATTCAGAATCTCGTGTAAGTACCTACTCTATAAATATAAAACACAGTCACTGCTTTAAGAGAGCTCATAGACCAGTGGGTGTTCTCTCTTGTTCTCGCTTACAAGCATGCACTCTGGCTGGTGCTCTCTCTCTCTCTCTCATCTATTATGTAGATTCCAGAGAAAAAAGACAAAATCCTTAACCTGAGTAGAAAAAAAGTTTTTGATCATATCCCTGTACATATATACATATATACATATATATATTTGACCTGCCATGTAATCCAAAGGCTGATCTAGCAATTTGTGTAGTGGCCTCATGGAAAAAGTCTAATTCCCTACTGTGAAAATTTTAAAAAGGAGAAAGACAAATTACTAACTGAAATTGCATTTTAAAGTTTAGAAGCTCTTAGTGTTAGTCCACAGTGATTATCTTTCCTTCTTCAATTACTCTTACAGTTCACTTTGTGTGATAGCACATGGGTAACACTGTTCTCTTGCTAATTCCTGGGTATCTTTTCTCTTCATCTCTAGTTTGAGCTCATTAAGAGCTGCATTTCCTCTTCATCCCACATTTCAGAGCACATAGTAATGAATAAATGCAAGTTGTCTTGGATTTTGCCAACCAAAGATTATATCTATGAAGAGTTAGCTACAATAGTTATGGAGGCAGAAGTTGGTTAAATTTGATTTAACTAATAATCATGAGATTGCTGAGTATAAAGTAGAAGACATTTTTCTGACTACTAAAAAATTAAAAGATGATGATATATATTAACAAATTAGTACTGCAGCTAAATAACAAATATCAGTTGTTTCCTTTTAAAAACAAATGTCTCTCCCAAATAATTGAATTCCTTGCTTATCTGAAGATAGATGATACCTATTCAGCCTATAAGAGATGGGTTTAAAATGTGAGGTTAAATATAAAAGGGGAAAACAATTTAATATTTATAATGGTTTACCATTAGTTCAGCATATTAAGATCAATCTTTAAACATCTTAGTAAATAATATATAATCTTTTGGGAGACCTAGATTTGGATTTTTCCTTACTTGCTTAAGAATAGAAAACAACTATTGTTACAGATCATATTAAGGGTTCTAAGTAGTCAAAGATAGGCTCTAAAACATTAATGAATCAAATAATATTGGTCAAAGACAGGCAGCTCCTGATGTTTAAAGGTATAAGCTTTTGTAAGTTTCCAGGTACTAAACTGGCACTATTTAATTTTCCTAATCTTAGGGTAGACAGCTAACAAAATAAGAATCTCAAATTCATCTGCCATTAACAAAAGGTTATGCGCACACACACACACATACACACGCACACACTGAAATGGTCCCCTACTTATGATTGTTAGACTTAGAATTTTCTGACTTTATGAAATGGTTCAATGACTACATAAATTTTGATCTTTTCCTGGGTTAATGACATGAAGTATAGTACCCTCTTATGGTCCTATACAGTGGCAGTGGACCACAGCTCTCCATCAGCCATGCCATCATGAAGGTAAACAACCAATACGCCACAGCATACTGTGTTGCTAAGTTATGATGTTCAGTAGAGTAGGTGTAGTAATGAATTTTCAATTTATGATATTTCCAAATTACAATGGGTTTATCAGAATCTAATCCCATTACAAGTTGAGGAGCATCTGCATATAATTATATATACATAATTCTAATATCCAAACTAAGTTTCCTATGAAAAATTTACCATCTTGCTGGTAAATGTGCTCACATATCCTTATAAGATCATTTTTAAAAGGATACTTTGAATTATGAAAACGATGCAGTGCAACTTATAATGCTATTTTTTCCCTGTACTCTTCCTGCAAGGAAGGAATATGAAACCCAGAAGCATAGCATATAAGTTTACAGTAGCTCTTACTGTTCCAAAAACAATTTAGCATTGTGAGAAAATTAATGGACCCAGAAAATCCTCCTCTAAGAAGCAGGATTCGGGGAACTATAAATCTTTGATTTGTTAGTACTCTTTCTAAAGAGTACACTGTGTACATTTACACAGGGCAAGGTTACATTAATCTCATGCAATTCCTCTAAGGCCTTGAAAGACTCTTCTGGAATTCTGTCTTCTCTGAGCTTATAATAAACAACTAAAAATTCTTAATGCCATAAGACAAAAAGAATCCAAAGAGGGGTGGGGAGATAGCTCAGTTGGTAGAGTGCTCGCCTCTTCATGTAAATGAAACAGAAGAAAGAGCAAGAACATGGATAAATCAAATATTTTAAATTGTAAATGAAAAATATCTTTGAAAACAGTGACATACATAAAAAATTCCAAGTCCTTTTTAAGTAGTAAATCAGATACCATTTAAGATTAG
Organism: Sciurus vulgaris; assembly: GCF_902686455.1. Classification (NCBI taxonomy): domain Eukaryota; kingdom Metazoa; phylum Chordata; class Mammalia; order Rodentia; family Sciuridae; genus Sciurus; species Sciurus vulgaris. The sequence continues at coordinate 120,222,517 of NC_136470.1, forward strand.
AACTCATCTTAAAAGTAGGTATCTATCTGTGCTAGAAATAGTTTTTTAAAGTTTTGAGTGTGCATACATCCTGAGCTGTTGGGAAGAGGGGGAGGGCTGGGTTCCATGAGGATGCCCTAGGAGGCAGCTATTTAGTACTTGTGTTTCAACTGAGACTACTCAACTTATTGTAAACATAGCTTACAGTACCTCCTTGGGGTGGAAAATGATGTTATCTAGCTTGAAATCTCCATGAATCAAATTGTTCTCATTGTCATTATCTGGCAAGTTTTTCATTAGCCACTCAGACAGCTGCTTCATAGCAGGGATGTCCTGATGAGCTGCAGCTTGATACTGCTTCGACCAGATGGATACCTAAAGATATAAATAAAAATGATAGGGCTGAAAGATGAATGGAAGATTGAGTAATTCTAAAATTAAAACAAATTCATTTATCTCAAATTTCATTACTCTGAAATGCTTGAGATAAATGCCTATAAGTGAAAAATCAAGTCAGTTAAAATATTCATATAAGCCCCAAACCTTAAACACTCAAGTCTTTCTTATCTCTCTTCATTTTACTTACCTAGCTTTATGTCAGACAATGACAAACAACAACAACAACAACAACAACAACAACAACAAAACTGGCCTAGGAATCAAGAGATGTGGCATAGTCTTTAACCTGTGTGTGTGGGTGGGGGAAGAATGTACACAAATACACACATACAAATAAATAGTCATAGACCATTTCTGGAAAGGGCACAAGAAACAAATAGCCCCTGAAAAAGGAAATACAGAGGCTAGAAGAAGAAAGGAGATTTTGACTTTCAATTTTAATAACCTTTCTTAAACTCAGAGTCATCTAAATATACCACAGGTATGAGTAGTGCAAATACTTCCTATTTTTAGGATTGAAAACAAACAAATCCATTATTTGTCCTCCAACAAGTGGGACTATATTATGTATCTGCTTTTATCTATTTCCCAGTGTATCTCTGTACAATTTAATACAATAGAGCAAAGATCTTCATCTTTAGAGTCTTACTAATCTAGGTTTAAATTATGTCCATGGCACTTACTTGGGTATTATCTGGTTAGTGTAAGCCTCCATTTCCTCCTTTGCAAAATGGGAGTAATAACACTTCTGTCTTACAGTTATTGCAAAGATTAAAAAAAGAGGTCAACAGCACATCTGGCACAGGACCGGGCATAGAGTAAGTACTAACACTTAGTTCCCCTTCTCCTCAGCTTTCCCACACCCAAATTGGTATACAAAGGGAAACAGCCTCCTACACACCTGTCTTGCTTTCCCTTGGTTGAAAGTTTCACCTGTCACTCCAAATTTTGTCTTTCCTTAAATACCGCAAGATATGTCTTTCCCAAAGACATATCAGAAAGTTTTTCCCACCTAACCAATCTCCAGGCTCTGAATTGGCACGGCTCTTGTGGTAAGCACCAAACAATTTACTACTAGATTATATACTCTTTTATATCATTTTCTAGTTTCATGTGTATGAGATGCACAGGTTCATGTATAGGTCTCTCAAAAATGACAGGTTTTTTTAGAAGAAACTATTCCTCTTGTTTTACACAATACTCAGCAAGAATTAAACACACAGTAAAGCTTAATAAATGTCTGCTGGCACAACTTAGAAAGGGAAAACTGATAGCTGGGTGTGGTGGTGCACACCTGTATTCCTGGAATGGGTAACTAACCCAAGCCTGGATGCAAAATAAACTAACAACACTGTCCTGAGAATTAGTGCCTGGGAAAGGGAGAGTTCTCCTCCCCTTTCTAATCAGCTCTTCTTCAGGGAACTTGATTAGCACTGTCCCCTCCTTTTGGATTGTAAATGACTTCCCCTGGAATCTAACTACTTTCCTTTGAAGTGTAAACACCCCTGTGTAGGCTCTGGCCCAAGGTCTTGTAAAAGAGCCAGTTCTTCCCCTTACTGAACTCTGCTTCTGAAAACATGCTTCCCACTTGAAATCCTGTGCACAACTATGTATGGTATGAACTAGAAAATTTATTAACACTATATAGCATATGAATGTTGTGAAAAGCTAGTGAGGCGCACTGAGAATTAGAAGTCTGATCTCCTCCGGCCTGCTGGCATAAAATAAAGTGAGTTCTCCCACTCTGCCTTCAGTTGCTTCTTGCCTGATTCCCACAACAATCCCACTGATTCAGGAGACAGACAGGATTGCAAGTTCAAGGTCTGCCTGAGAAACTAAGCGAGACTCTGTCTCAAAATTTAAAAAATGTTGAAAAGTGGGCTGGAAATTAGCTCAGTGGTAGAGTGCCTGCATAGCATGAGTTTGCACATGGGTACAATCCCCAGCACGAAAAGTTGTGGGGGCGGGGGTGCAGAGAGGGAGACAGGGAGAGTGGGGGAGAGAAGGAAAGAAAACAAACTGGGCAGAAAATATACTGGCAAATTAAGTGAAGAGTCTGAAAACAGTAGCCTAAAAAAAGTCGATCCGAAGAATGATATAAAAATAGCAAACAAAAAAGTTTCAGAAAACTATATAATGATAGGTTTTTATTTTAACAAATAATGAACACTCTATTATTTCCAGGAAGTTTAAAAAGTAGTCTACTACTTTCTGCTGATACAGTACCTGTCTTTTGCAGTACCCAGCACCTGGACCATACCCCTCCAGCTGCAAGGACTGTAAATTCAAAGAATGCAATCGAGCCAATGTTTCTATCATAGCCACATATATGGCTGAGCGTTCTGCTGGGCTAACTCCAGGAAGTGTAAAGTCACGAAAGATTCGGCCCTGTGGAAGTAATTACAATGGGTAATTTAAATGCTTGAAACCAAAACTAATACTTTGTAGAATATGTCAGAAATACATTCATTTCTGAATCATATTTAATATAAGAGTATACATTCAGAGGGAAATATAAGGATGTGCCAAGATGAATGTAAAGGTCAAAACTACTCTTCACTTTAATTTTACAAAAAACAAAATAAAAAATAATTTGAATTTATTGTTCTTATTGGTTTGATCTTTTCTATGGGGAATCACACTCCTCCATTCCAGGACAATTTGCTATTTATATATAGGTCTTTACTGACACCTAGAGGAAGATCTAAGAATAAGTCAATATTCCCTAATTATTAAATTTGTTCTTGGTCTAATCCAACCCTCCCTCATTATGTGTGCTCAAATTAAAACAAAAATTTAAGCCTTTACAAAGCAAACTGATTAACCAATTAACAGTTGAATAGGCTGTCATTTATGAATACTATAATAAAATTTCATCTAATAAATCATAATTGGCTTCATAATTAAAAATAAAAACAATGAAATAAGATTGTTAATTTACCTGTACATGTTCCATCACGTAAAATTCTGTTCCAATGACAGAAGCTTCATTGCAGTAAAGTAAAGGCTTGGGAACAGGGAAGCCAATGGAAAACAAGGCTTTCTGGACTTTAAATTCTCTATCAATCTAAACAGCATGATGAATTGTTAAAAATCAGAAACACAGAAATTTAAAAACTACTTGTAAGCTAACCTTCAGGTAAGAAATCAATTAATTATAAAACATGTCAACAAATAACACAGAGGGTAACAGTAATAATTTCCTTAACAGTAGTCTGTATATATATGTGTGTATGTGTATATATATATATATACACCTATATATAATTTAGTTGTAGATGGACACCATACCTTTATTTTATTTATTTATTTTTTTGTGGTGTTGAGGACTGAACCCAGGGTTTCACATATGCTAGGAAAGTGCTCAACCACTGGGTTACAGCCCCAGCCCCTTAACAGTAGTCTTAATGCTATCAGTACAATTATAAACTAAATCAGATCTAAAAAATTATAATTTAATTAGGAAAAAAAGGATGGGCACATGGTTTGATCCTGGGTCTGGTACTGTGACAGAAATAGTTTTTCACAGGTCTTATCATCAAATATTCTTTTGTTCTCAGCAGTTCCCTGATCACTGCTATCTTATTCTTTCATATCTCCCAAGGGAGCTCAGGCAAATGTCCCTTCTAGTGTTCAACCACAGTCTTCTAGTATGATGAGACCAAGAAAGTTAGAATCTGCAGTTTTTCATTACTGTGATATTAAGCCCAGTCCACAGTGGTCCTTTCCCATTGAGCTAAGCCTGGGAAGCACCTGTTAGACAAGATCACAGTAACACCCTAAATATGCATAGTGTTTTTATCGTTCTTCAGTACTGTGATTTCTGTTCTTATTCTCTAAATATCCATAGACAATATCTCTTAATACAAACAGGAAAACTTAGTTTCTTAAAAAAATTATTGATTGAATATAATATCTATATGTTTCCAAGATATAATGAGATGCCTTGATTCACATATACATTGAAGTGCTCAACTAAGGGTAAGTAGAAAAACTTAGTTTTTAATAAAAATCTTTTATAATTCTTGCTTCTAAGTCTAACATTTAGAGAATACATTAAGATGCTTATTCAAGTCTTATCACCAAAAGATTAAGATTAAAGCCTTGCAGCAAGTGTGCTAAAGTAATTCAGCAAATAGATACTATTCTTAGATATAGCATTTATGTAACAAAAACATCTAGAAATGAGCAACACTGATAATATTAATGGGCTCATTGTATTCCTTGCCAAGTACACATGGAGGAATCAAATCCCACAAGATGATTGCTTATCAAGATGAATGGCCTAAGATAGCCTTTGATTTCAACCCCAGATTCTCTTCTAAAATAAAAAGGGATACAACTCAAGTGAAATTTTAATTAGAAATAAAGTGCATTTCCTATTATTCAGTAGCCAGAAGATGACTTTAAAAAAGCAATTTAGATTATTGTTGTGTATATAAAAGGCATTTACTTGTCACCAAAAAATATACCATTACATTTATGTGTCATACCTTATGTGCTTTAGGAAGGAGTGAACCTGGTGGTTTTTTCCTGAGTACATATGCTTGAAAACCCTTCTGGAGATGAAAAGTTGGATTGGACTTCCCTGACCTAGATAAAAGCAAAGAAAAGGTGAGTTATAAGGATATGTTTTCTTTTCCTGCAGAAATGTCAGAAAAGATAGGAAATGAAAAGAAATCCACCTGAATGTTAGAAACCCAACAGGGATGCTATTAGCACCCCCAGCATGCAATATACTAGTAGCTGAGAATCTATGACCCATACAGGTAGAAGAGAGGGCCTCATCTCCAGTTGCAAATCATGTTTTATTAGAAGTAACCCATGACAATGCATAGATCTAAGTAAATAAAAGCTGGGAGATAAATTGCAGGTAATCAGTCAGAAAAGCATTAAAGGATCCTGGAATATCTGGGTTAGTACCCTCTTACCTGCTCTTGGAGAGAGAACCCCCCCTATGTCACCAAGGCTAGCAACTAAATGCAGCTTTCTACAAAAGGAGAGATAAGTGAGATTCCTGAGTGAGCATCTGGGTCAGGAAAGTGTAAAAGTGCCCCTGGTAACTCATGGGCAATAATGCACTGGTTTTCTTCTCCAGGTGTACAGAAATTCTCACATGGACTAAGGATATGCACTACAATTAACAAAACTATTCAATCCACACCTTCATTGATAACATGGGCAGTTACGCATCATCCAACTTTTGAAGAATTCAATAGTATGAAAGAGAAACCCTAACTAAACAAGCAAAGGAATCAATCCCAGAAGCATTAGGTAATAGGGGAAAGTCGGAGGGGAAATCTCTGAAGTTCTCCCTAGGACTCCACCCCCTATCAGGAAAGGACAAGAGTGAGGCCAGACTGAATGCAGTAGCAGTGTCCTCTTTCTCCCATACTCCAGAAACATCGTTCCCAGGATTCATATCAAAGAACAATGATCTTAGCACCACCTAATCCTATGATTAGCATAGTGGCTGCTAATGGCAGGGGGAGGAGGGAATTGGGAAGCATGAGGTTTCTTCTTGGGGTGACACAAAATGCTCTCGATTAGATAATGGTGATGGTTATACAACATTGTGAATATACTGAAAACAACTGAATTATACACTTCAAAATCATTAAAATTGTGAATTTTATATTATATGGATTTTATCTCCCAAACAGCAATTAAAAAACTAAAAGTTTTTCTTCTGAGGAAATATCTACCACGGTTTGAACAAAGACAAAAAAAGAAAAATGCAGATGCTCATCTGCATTGAAGGTTTATCACTGACTGTCAACATAGCATTGGTTAAGTTTAACCACTCAACTCATCAGGCCTCCAGATAATTTGGACCAGTGGTGGACTCAACATCAGGATGATACTCATTAAGCCAACTCGTAACTATTGTTTAGGACTTGGATGAGACATTTGGTGCTAAAAGAAATATGTTGATCTACAATCTGAAAGGGAGAACTTTTGGCTTGTCCAGTTTCTTTTAACAAAAATGCAATCATTACATTTAGGTGTGCATCTAGAGACCTCACATGGTTGGAGAAGACTTCGACTAGATATCAATCTCACCAGATCCTAAAAGAATACCTTTAGCATCAGTTCACTTAGAGGCTAATCAAGACAAGAAATATTGTATGCCAACAGGACAACATCAGAGTTTCTTCACTGGAATCCTCATGGTAACCCACATGACAGTCTGGGGGCTCTTCTACATCCCTGTGTCCCCTTAGTGATAGCTCAAGTGTAAGGAAATGAGAGCAGGCAATGGGTAAGTGTGGGTGCTACCCTGCTTGAGAAGTTTGTCTTGATCCATTAAAGGCTGCATAAAATATCACAGATCAGGCATCTTCTCAAAGTTCTGAAGTCTGTGAAGTCCAAGATCAAGGCACCAGTAGATGTGGTGTCTGGTGAGGACCTGCTTTCTTTTAAATGGTTCCTTCTCACCATTTCCTCACATAGCAGAAGGAACAAGAAAGGTCTCTGGGCCTCTTTTATAACACTAATCCCTTCATGAGGGCTCTGGTCTCCTCCAATCATCTCCCAAAGGCCCTCTTAATACCATAACATTAGGGGGAAGAATTTCAACATACAAATTTGAAGATGACACATGTGTTCAGACCACAGCAAAGCCTCATGCTCCATAGGAACCATCATCTCCAGTAGTAGTCCTTTGTACACAGCTTTAGGGCCTAACAAGGGACAAGACCAGCAAACACTTGCTATAAGCAGGGAGGTCCAAAGCTATGACTTCCTAACAGATAAAGTTTATTTACAGACCTTCCAGTTCAGATAGTTCCTCAATTAGATTTTATTTTTACCATAAATAATGCCTAGAAACACAGTAGATAAGCCACCTTTATCAAGTCTCCAGAGTAATACAGCTAGAAAATTAACTTAATTTGTCCATAAAGAAAGAGAAATGTTTTGTTTTTTTTTACTCATGTCATGGTGGACAAGTCTCAGAACCATGGATTTACCTTGGTGGTGGCTCTACCTGCATCTCCAAACTTCAAAAACTCAGAAATTACTGTAGGACTTCTTCAACAGAAGAACTGGAAAAAATGAGAAGGGGGGAGGGGGGAGGGGTAGGAAAGATGGTGGAATGAGACAGACATCATTACCCTATGTACATGTATGGTTACACTAATGGTGTGAATCTACATTATGTACACCCATAGAAATGAAAAGTTGTACCCCATTTGTGACAGTGAATCAAAATGCAGTCCATAAAAATAAAATAAATAAAAAAATTCAAAACAAAACAAAACAAAACAAAACCAAGAACTGGGAAAAAAAAAAAAAAGCATCAACCCTATAAGGGCCACTTATGTTTGTGGCTACCTAGTCAGCATCTTGTTCCATTAAATCTTATCCCTTGTCCAGAGAAAATTTGAAAATATTCAGGATTTGCAGTTCCTCCATGTCTCACCATGTCTCAGTGAACAGAGAGCAGGCACCATGCTGGGTGCTTTACTAGCAATTTCCCTGGGAGTGGTTGCTTATCATTCCAGAGGTGCTTCTTTCGGAATCATGATTGCAGATATAAATTAAGCCAACGAAATCACAACATGAAGTTTGAACACATTCATGAAATTTGAAGGACACCAATTTGTAAGTAGTTATTTTGATGGCATTTAAAAAATCATATTTCAGGTACTATGTAACATTTTCTTAGACATTTTGAATACCTGAATATATACAATGAAAGAGTTTATGGTTGCATTTTATCCTTGTGGTAAATAAATGGAAAGTGCAATTCATGTCTGAGAACAAAATATTTTTTAAATTGGCATCATAAAAACAAAAAAGTAAACTCAGAGCACTTAGCTTTCGACTGCCATTCCCCAGTTCCAACTACCTACTGAGATAGTCGGGGACCTCTGTGAAAAACAGGATGTCTTAGTGTTCAGGGATAAACATCTCTTGAGGGAAATAAGAGCCAAGCTAGCGCTCTATCTTATGGGGTTAACAGTCATACCAAAAAATTAGGAGTTTAAAAGTGCACCAGTCTTCAAGGCTATGGGAGTGAGATAACACTGATAGGAGATGGGAGGCTGAGAAGTTAGCTCAGCCTTCTGAGATTATGTGGTCAGCAGAAATGCCAAGAAACTGGAGTCAAAGCAAAATAACTGGAAACGGGACAATAGTTGACCTCATTCTGAAAATGCTATCGGACTTTCCCAGATGATAAGGGAAAAACCAAAATGCATGCATATGCAGGTAACAGTCACTAAAGTAACCCACGGTAGTAAACCTTCAATTCGCTAGCATAGTGAAACACCCCACCTCAGGTGGTGACCTAAGATGGTAAGGAGACACGTGATGTATGAAGAAGAATGCAGGTGTAGCGAAAATCCCAACACTACATGTGGTGATGTCAAGAGATCAGGTTCCTGCCTACCCTGTAGATGCCATAAATACTGTACGTACACCTTTGTCCTTTGCTGGAGCTAGCTTGACACTCTTGATCAGTGCTCTCTCCCTTCTGTCTTGAGCAGAAACCCCCAATAAAACCTTGCTTGTGCTTAAATACTTCTGGGTCCAGTTTTCATTTCAATCAACTCTGAATAAAAGAACCTGAGTTTAGTAATACTACACCATCCCAGTTCTTAACACTACTCATAGCACCACTGCATTGAGACCACCATGGTGGTCTTCATCCCTGTTGATGTCATCAACAAAGATTCCCACATCCCCACCACTTGTCTACTGCATTATAATTACCATAAGGCTCTTCGCATTCCTTATTGTGTGTTCTCCTACCCCTCATCCATATCTCAAGCTTCTGATGCCTTTTCACTGTGCCCCAGGACTCACAGTCCTTCACAATCCCATACATCTTCAGTTTATTCTCTTAATAAGCTTTTCATCTTCTTGTTCTAAAACAGGAATATCCCAGAAAGACCCTATTTATCTTGCAGGCTTCCCAAGGGGTAGATTTTCCCCCACATGGGTCTGGAGATGTAGTTTGTGTCCTTCATTCTCATTCCAGACTCTTTGCTCTGTATAACCCCACCCTCCAGTCTCACATCATGAGACTCTGCCCCCACATTGGGTGCCAGGGTCTCCATGTTCTCTTCCAGGGTCTGAGATGAGGAAGGATCTCCCTATTTCACCCCCTCAGCAGGAAACAGCCAGACTTGATGTCTATGCCCCAATTCATTGTCCCTTTTCAGAGTCTGGAATGAAGGATACAGAAAATAACAACTCCCAGGGGAAAAGGGGAACAAAAACCCCCAGGAAGAACGGAGGACAACGAATCCCAGGGAGAGAAGACAAACAGTGGGCTCTGGGCTCTGGACTTTCACCCTTTCCCAGCAACGATGGGTTTTGAACTTTTGCAACTATTTCCTTGATTTAGGCTTTGAACTTACCAACTGCTCTCCCGGATTGCCCAACTGATGCACTTGGCAAATGATTCAAATCTCACTTGTTAGATCCAAATCTCACTGCAACCCTATCAGAATCAGACCCCTCCTGTATTCAATTGCCATTTACTCTCCTGAAAATGTGCCATTCCACTGCTTAATAAAGAAACCTTGCTGATCCATTGAGGTTCTGTTCCATTTCGGTTATTTTGCTTTCACCATCTAGCCTTATTTTACTGTAGCCACTTACTGACTCCCAAATCATTCCCCTTCATTTCTGGAGAATTTTAGCTTGATTGACAATTACTCTCATAAATAATACTTGATTAATGATTTCAAAATCCACACAGATATCCTATCTAATACTCAAAATCTATCAGTCCCTTGAATTTTTCTCTTCCATTGATATTTTCTTTGACACTATATCAGTCACATGTTATTAGATCCTACAACTAATAAACACCAACCATTGAAGCACAGCATAGTCCTACTTTGTAAGCATTTCTCTGATCTCCTATTTTTTCACTCACTTTGGCTAGTACCTCAACTTCCACAATCCTTTAGTTCTAAGATCTTACCATTCATTGATCATACTTCCTTCCACTCACATCTCCCCACCACACCCTTCCTTAACTAGCTTAAATTTAATGGTAAATTACATAACCTTTACCTTGAATGTACCTTCAATGCACTTGCACTTCTCTCACTTTATGGTATTTGCTTATAAAAATCCCCATCCTGGTTAAATCCAATTCTCTGCTTATACTTACATAACTGAATGTAGCCAGAGAAAGAAATGTATGGTCATAATTATTGATTTAGGTTAAGTTTTTGAGAAGCAGACCCTGAGGGGAAAAAAAAATGTTTGAACAAGCAACTTAAAGAAGTGCTTGAGAAACTAATAAAGCATTGGTGGTCAGGGAAAGGAAAAAAGACAAGCAAGGGTATGCTCTAAGACAAAGCTCCTAAAAGGGTAACTTCAGCCTTAACTCATGGGAGTGTAGGCAGGGATTTGGGGCATGGGGACAACTCTGCAGTTTCTATTACCCTAAGAGCTGCCTTATCTTTGAAGCAAAGATGATGGAGATTTCAAGACTCTTGAATCACTTGAGGTTAAGGGCATCTCAGGCATTACAACATTCAGGACAAAGGGGGCTCCAATAGCAGAAGGGCAGTTCTCCAAAAAAACCCAAAAAAACAAAACCCCCAAAAAAGAGCCACAGATGCTGGCTATTAAAAATTCAACAAAGCTGGATGTATACAGAAACAATAAAAAGAGTACCTGGGCAAAAAAAAATCTACTAAAATAACTACTCATCCTTCAAATTCATCACCATGAACCTCAAAGTGACCCCACTTGGCAATCATTTTTCCTTAGCCCATTTATTCTTCCAAGCTCTTGAATGACTACTTCATAATTTCATTCTCCTCAAACATCTAGCTCCTTCTCCTCCATCTTAATTCTCAGCTAATTATCTAGGTTCCCAATTCAGTGGGAAACAATTGGATCAGAATCTCCACAAATTTATGCTAGAATACCCACTGCACACAATTATCCATATCCATATATTATTGTCTTCTCTCCAGAGTCTACAGAAGAATGTTCACATCCATGTCTAAGGACAACCTCCATCTCTTGTGAACTGAACCATTCTGGCCTTCAAGGTCTTTGTTATAGATATCCCTCTTGCACAAATTACAGATCTCTGCCATCAGCACCCAGCATGCCATATATGCCATATATATTCTTTTTTTTTTTTTGAGCTTTTTCTTAAACCCCACTTCTCCTTCCACTTAAAACATTTCTATTCCCCTTTGTGGAAATGCTCCCTGCTCCAATTTTCCTCTCTGTTCTTTCTTAAACCCATTTCAATCAAACTTTCATTCCCATATTTCCACTAAAACTACTTTTTCAAGGTCACTGATACAAACCATGGTTCTCACCTCTGCTCTGGTCACTCCTTCTCAGACTCCTTTGTAGGTTACTTTTAATTCTCCAACTTCTTCATATTGGGGTGCTGTGGACTCAATTTTTAAACCTCAGCTTTATGACTCATTTTCTCTGTAATTCTTTGATCTCATGGCTCTAAATACCTTCTCTATGTTAATAACTCCCAAAATTATGTCTATTCGGACCCATGATCTGACCTCTAGGCTCACATCCAGCTGCTGTACATACATATTCACTTGAATGTGTAAAAGCCATCTTGAAACTTAACATTCCTAAACTGAGTTCCTGATAGTCTTTCTCTGCTTTTTTTTTTTTTTTTTTTTTTTTTTTTTTTTACAGTCACCTCTATTTCAGTTCATGATAATCCCATACTTCCAGGTACCCTGGCAAAAATGGAGTAATTCCTGTCTCTTTCTTTTCTTTCCCATGCTATATCTCATCAGTAAATTCTTCAAGATAAACCTTCACCATGACCACTTTCGCACATTCTACACTACCATGCTAGTCCACGTCCACTAATTTCTCTCTACTGGAACGTTGTGATTCACTTGTCTTGTGTTTACCCTTGACCTCATCAGTCAACGATGCTATGTGGAAAACTGAGGAGCACTGCATATTGTGCAGTTTGAAGCCATGGAGGACAACTGAAAAAGAACACTGATGAAAATGACAAAGGATGGGTCAACTGGAAGGATAGCCACATCAAACCAGAGCCCTATAATGAACTCATAAAAAAAAAAAAAAAAAAAAGAAGACCTGTCTATCTTACATCAGATTCACCTAATACCAAAGGAAATAGATGAATCAAAGGCATATGTTGGGGCTGGGGAGATAGCTCAGTTGGTAGAGTGCTTGCCTTGTAAGCACAAGGCCCTGGGTTCGATTCCCAGCACCCAAAAAAAAAAAAAAAGGCATATGTGATCAGAAGCTTAGTGGATCACAATCATCGTAAGGGATTCATATATAAACAAGCATCAGACTTTGGAATTGATTATGCACAGGTCCCCCTCGGAAATTTTGTGAAGATGAATAGTCGAAAAGTTTTGGCATTTAATCACGAATTTGAGATATTCTGGGATACCTGGAAACAAGGAGTTGGCAAGAAGTATTTTTCACTATCTTACCCCAAAAGACAGGAGCAGTTCCCACAAAGCCTGTGAAAGTTCTTCCAAGACAAGCAGTCTTCAGTGGTTGAAGGTGGATCAGACAGTGATTCCAGTGAAGGGGGATATAGCAAAATTAAACCAGAGTCACCACATAAAGAACAATAGCAGGATAAGGAAAATAGTGCTGAATCTGCACCACACTAGCATTACCTGTTTTTCTTTTAGTATGGAATAATTAGGAGAAAGTGGGGTGCTTCATCGAATATTCAAATTGGAAAAAAAATTTACCTTATTTCTTTCATAAATTTAAAGAACTCTGTAGAGCTAAATGATAATGAAAAGTCTCTTACAGAATTTTTTGTTTATGCAGAAGACAACTATGTATTGCTTTTTAAGCCTCAAATAAGAGTTTCTGAGAATTTTACTTTATTAGTATACCCTATTTCTCTTTCATTTGCTGGAATGTATTCTTCAGAATGTGCCTTTCGACCTTTCTGTTCATATCAGTGATCTTTATGTTTAAAAAAAAATACTTTCCTCCTTTGCTCAAAAATCTCTAATCTTTCCCCATCTCAACATGTCAAAGCCCAGTGCTAACAACTGACAGGGCTCCTGTTGCCTTTACATACACTCTTCAGCCACACCAGCCTGTCCTCCTCCACATAGTAGGCATATGCCCTCTTCAGGGCGTTTGCATTAGTGGTCCCCTATGTCTTGAACATTTTTTTCCCCAGATATTTACATGGCTCACATTCTTATCTCCTTCAAGTCCCTGGGGAGTGCCACCTTCTAAATGAAGTCTTCCTGCCTTGCCCTTAAACATTTCCTTTTCTCTCCCACCCGTGTATAACAACTTCTAGTACATTATCGTATTTAGAAATTGTGTTTATTTAGAAATTGTCTTCTTTAAATAGAATGGAAGTTCCAAATGGCAAGATTGCTATATCCCAGAGGACGGGAGAGTGTCAGATATATATTAGGCACTCAGCTGCAAGTCACAAGTTTTGTTGTATCATGCTATATAATGCTTTCATTACTGTGTAGTTCTAAATTATTTATATTTCCAGTGACTTAATTTCTGCAAATTAAAAAATTCAGAAACAAAACTGAAAAAGCATAAAGAATAACACCACAAACACCAATGTTCTCACTACCTTGAGAAAATTATCACATCTTTGAAGCCCTCTGTATGTCCTTCTTCTTCAGAGTGACTACAGCCCTAAGTTTTACATTTACCCTTCTTTTGAAGTTTAATTAAACAATATGCTAAATGTGCTTTTTATTTGTCCATGCTTTTTATTCTGTGCTGTGTACAGCTGCAGGGGACCCACATTCACTGCTGGATGGCATTCCTTTACATCATTACAGTACATGTATCCATCTATTTTACTACCAATAAACTTGTTGGGTCCTGGATTTTTGTACTACAAAGTGAATGCTTTTGTACATTACCTCCTGATACCCTAGCATAAAAATTTCTCCAGTACACTTAGGAAACAGTATTTCTGGATTATGAGGATCTTTATAAGATCAAGCCAAGTTGTTTTCCATTGGCTGCTATACTAACTCACCGCTATGAATTCTTGTTGCCTTGTATCCTAACCAATGCTGTATACTGTCAGATTTTAAAGTCAATCTGGTGGTAAAATGGTATCTCATTTTCAAAAACATTGACATTTCTCTTATTACTACAGCATAATTAAGTTGAGCATTTTCAAGTCTTTTGCCCATTTTCTCTGTGGGGCCACTATGTTTCTTTATATTCTAGGTAGGAATCTATTACACATGATATGTGCTGAAAATGTTTTATCTTTTCATGTTCCTTAAGGACTTTTTAAAAAAAATTTTTTTTAGTTGTTGATGGACCTTTATTTTATTTATTTATATGTGGTGCTGAGAACTGAACCCAGTGCCTCACATGTGCCAGGAAATGGCTCTACCACTGAGCCACAATCCCAGCTGAAGGACTTAAAAAAAAAAAAAAAAAAGAAATGTATAAATTATTCTCTTATGGTCAAATTTCAACTTTTTCATATGGATAATAATTGTCCTAGTATAATTTATTTAAGAAGTCTGCCTCCACACTGATTCTTAATGCCAGCCCTGTCATATATCAAAGTTCTATGAATATTGAATCTTTTTGTGAAATCTCAAATTCATTGGTCTACTTATCCATTTCTATGCTAATACCATGCTATCTTATTCAAATTTCCATTTTGTTGTTCCTTAGAAGTGTTTCTGCTGCTCTTAACCTTATGCTCCTGCACACAAAATCTAGGATCAATCTTAAAGAAAAAAAAATAGAATTTTAAAAAAGAAAAATTTACAATATTGTATTTTTCTACTCATGTACATGGAATTTCTTAATTTTAAAATTTTCTTTTTAAAGTCCTAATAAAGTTTTGCCATTTTCTCTACAGAGAATAAAGTTTTGTCACTTTCTCTATATTTTTATAAAATGAATATTAATATACTTAATATATAAACCAATATTAAATTCATACATTAACACACATACTCAAGATTGAATCCAGGTGTGCTTTGCCACTTAGTTATATCCCCAGTCTTTTTAAAATTTTTATTCTTGAGACAGGGCCTAAATTGTTGAGGCTAGCCTTGAACTTATGATCCTCCTGCCTCAGCCTCCCAAATAGCTGGGATTACAGGCATGTGCCATAGTGCCTTGTTGGTAATTTTTATTTTTGATGCTCTTATTAATTATAGTTTTTTGAAAATTCCTTTTTAACTGTTGGTAAAGTATAGAAACACAGTGCATCTGTTTATTGAACTTTTATAAACTATTATCTGTGTAGATTGCCTCTTTAATACATGAATTTTCTAAATGTGTATTTGTTAGCTGTTTCTTCTGCTCAAGTTTTGGCACTTATAATCTGAAAATGTGGGTTTTTCAAAAAAGATACTTTGAGGGCTGGGGAGATAGCTCAGTTGGTAGAGTGCTTGCCTTGCAAGCACAAGGCCCTGGGTTCAATCCCCAGCACTGCCAAAAAAAAAAAAAAAAAAAAAAAAAAAAAAAAAACAAGATACTTCGGAATTATTGAGGCTTCCATTGTGGTTTAATGTGTCTTCTGCTGTCATAAATTTTTTCATTTGTTCATTCATTGTAGGATCCAGTTCCATTTGTATGTATTACATCAAGTTCTGGAACATTTCTCCAAGTAATTTCTATAGCACAACTAATTTCATTTATTAAGCATTATTATAGTTTAAAATTCAATTTAATTCAGAATTAAGTATCTTTCAATTATTGACTCCACAGCAATTCTAGAATGTGAATATTATTCCTTTTTGCCAAAGCAGGACTTGATGTTCAAAGGGCAATGATTCAAATTCCAGCGTGACAACTGACCATTGAACTTTGATCTATTTTAGTTTGTATACATTATAAGTCTTCTAGGCCAGAAATTTCAGCTATTCTTTATTCCACTTCTCCTGTATTCTAAAATATCTCCTGGGACATGGGGCTTTTTAATTTTTATACCCCCAGACTCTCTTATTCATCTCCTTTATTTCCATTTTCACTGAAATCAACAGTCAAAGAATATAAACACCAATGATAAAATGCCAGTGTTATTTCAAAGTTTATACCCTTTTACCCATATTACTTTATTTCATTATGAAGACTAATCAGAACACGCAAATATCACAAAAGGAAACTTGTTCTCAAAGTTTATGTATATATTTAAAATTCCCACGTAGTAAGTGGAAGATCAAGTTAGGAGTCTTTCTATAGTTCTGTGTTTATAAAAATACAATCTTAAAATAAAGTTTTAAAACTTTAAAAAGGGGATTCTCCGGATCATCTCATCCAGTTTCATTTCCTGCTTTCAAAAACTGAGGCCCAAAGTGGTGCTGTAACTTGCCAAGTGAAGGGATTAGGATCTATTTCATCCTCCAGGTGGTACTACTAACTCTTGTCTCCAAAAAATATGGTCAATCAAACGTGATTACACGGGCTTCTCAGAAAAAGGTCTTAAGCGTGTGGCACAAAAGGTCAGAGAAACTATTTCTCACTGTACTTTCAGCCTCAACTACTCAGTGAATCCTTGCGTCACATAATATAAATCTTTAACAAAATTTTCAGTGTGTAGTGTCATGGCAAATGTTATTGTGTTTCCAGTACTGCCCTCGAACTGGGACCAGCCGGAAATGGAGTTCTGGTACAGACAACAGCAGTCCCTGCCCACAGGATGAGTCGCTGCAGAAAAAGAAATCGGAATGGGGAAAATAGGAACCCACCCAGGGCCAAAGGAAAGAGAGCATAATGCACAGATCTGTTTCTGCTGCATCGATACCTGTACTGAGTAATGGTCAGCGTAGCCTCGGGCTCCGCCCCAAAGCCAGGCAAATGACGGTTTAGGTAAGCCTCCAGGGACTTGTAGTCTAACTTGTGCTGGGGCAGCACTTCCGCGGTCTCGGGCTCGCGGGCAGCATCCGCTTCCATGACTGTCGCTGGGCTGCAAGCCACGGACTGGAACCCGGCAGGTTCCGAGCACCAAGGTTCCCCACAGGTTGCGGCAACTACGCACCAGAACTTGGGGGCGAGGCCGGGGTGGGGACTGGCTCTAGCCAATCACGCACCCTAGGGCTCCATTACCGAGTGACTCCGGCCAGCTGAATCTGGTGACTTAGGAAATACGGAAAGCCCCCAGTGTGTGCTCGAATTTGGAAATTTCTGTCAGTGTCAGCATCGGAGGGCTGTAGTGGTAACTGCGGGCGAATAAGGATGCAGGGGGCGCTTCCCCCTGATTTAATGCACCACGGTGCGGAAGACCTAGCCGGTCCGCTTCGGAAAAGAGACCGTCAGGTCTTCGAGCTCAGGCATGAAAGATCCGGGTGTTTCTCCTGGCCTCGTAGTTATAAGGCAACATCGCCGTCCGCGTGCTCTGGGTCCTTATAACCCCAGTCGTACGGCGGCTTCTTCTAGCAGATGCAGCGAAGCAAGAAGTCAGAAGAGGCAAATTTTTGCTGAGGGGAGCGATGACAGCGACGCACCGGAAACGGTACCTTGGAAGGTCTCGGGGAGTAGCAGCGACGTGTCTGTCTTGGAAGCGCCGGGGGCCCTTCGCTAGGTCCCTGGGCGTGGAAGACGACGGCTAGGTGCCCAGTCCAGCAGCGTGGGGCGGCGGCGGCGGCGAAGGCCCGGGCTGGGAGCGTTGGCCGCGGGGGTCCCAGCCATGGCCGAGTCGGTGGAGCGGCTGCAGCAGCGGGTGCAGGAGCTGGAGAGGGAACTTGCCCAGGAGAGAAGTCGGCGGGCCCTCGGTGGCGGCGACGGAGCGGGCGGTCGGACCCGCATCGAGAAGATGAGCCCGGAGGTGGTGGATTCCAATCCGTACAGGTACCCAGTGTCGCCAGTCGCAGGCCAGCGAGGGGGCGAGGTTCCCGTCTCGGTGTGGTCAGGCGGGAGGCGCTGCCCCCATCCGGCTAGCTCGGCCTCCCGCCACCCTGTTCCTGGTCCGGGGGTCCCGTTCCCTGACTCGCAAGGCCACTTCTTAGTGCTGGTCGGAAGACGTTCTTTCTCTGATTTTAAAAACCCAAGTGAGCCTTCCATATGGTGCTGCTCCTGCGCCGGCGGCCGACGTGTGTTCAGCTTCCTGTGGCTCTTGCCTCTAATTAGTCCTCACGCTGCCTAAGATTAAGAACTTTCAGAAGACTTCAGACGTAAAGCCCGCTAACCTAAACTTGGAGATTCATAAAGGCTTTTCAGTGTAATTGAGATGGAGCAGGGCGAAGGAGCACCCTAATACCTGATCTGAGGTATCTCAGACCTTTCTACTTTACAAGACCTGCCTCTCCTCTCCTTTCCTAGGGAGGCTTGTCAGATTCAGTGCGGTGATTAAAATAAGAACTATACAGCCGGGCTAATGGGTTTTACCCCCATTTTATAGGTGAGGCTTAGAGAGATGCCTCAGTTTTTATATATAAAGTCTGAACTGGGGCTGGGGATGTGCCTTGGTGGTATAGCACATTCTTGAGGCCCTGCGTTCAATCCCCAGAAAAAAAAATAATAATAATGCCAAAAGCCTGAACTGGCATTAGGTTTGACTTAATCAAAAATTCACATGACACTGTCTCCTCTGTGAAAGTAAATAAGCCATTAAGTAGTGTGGCTAAAAACTGGGTCATCTTAACGTGTGAAATAGGGAAGAGCTGTTGTTTTTTCCCTTTAAAGAACATGAGGATTTTTGATGTTTTTAAAAAAGGTTTTAGTTGTTTGTGACATACAAAGCCTCAGTGGCATTGTTAAGGGAGAATGTTTTAACTGGATTGCCAAATATTAAGGGTTAATGATCAAAAAATCTTTAGAGACTGAATAAGCATAAAGTATTATCTCTAATCAGAATGAGTGCAAACTATTCCATTTGTCATATTTCAGTATGTTTGAATTTTGCAAATGAGACTTGGAAATTTTCCATCCAAGATAAAATGCAAAGGAATCTGGGTTATACATTTAAAGTCATCTTTCAGACATTATTTTTATGAAAGATGATCCCTTGACATTGTAATAATCACAAACAAAACTTTCAGAACTCAGGTCTAAACATTTAGTATTCTCTATCTCATATATACCATTTGACTTTATTAAAATTGCTACAGAGGAGATATCTTTTGATACCCAGGTTGTTTATTGAAATGAAATTGTACATGAAAGTTTGGTCAGTCTTAACATTTTGAATTGTTTATTCAGCTCAAACACTGAGCCCCCCCCCCCCCTTTTTTTAATCTCTAGCCATCTTTGGTACCTTTTTATGAGTAGCTCTTATGCACAGACACTATGGATGTAAAGTAGATATGGTTTTTTTCCGTCCAGAATTTGCTACATCAGTGTGAGATAGAAAAGTAAACATGCAGATGTAGTACAAGTTAAAAAATTATGAAAGTATAGAGAAATCGGAAAATAGAGGAAATGACTTTGTATGTGTTCAACACCATTTTAATTATATCAAATTATACAAAAGAAATACAAAGTCCTTTTGCTTTAGTTTGGGAGACTAAATGGATGTGGAATAATGGTCATACAACACAAGTAACTGAAATATGTGGTAAAGAGTATGATTAAAGCACTTGGAGAAACGGGAGACGCAAGCAAGATTAGAACACCCAGGCTCAGAAACCCAGCTCTAAAATTGCCAGTTAGCTGATTGTGGGCAGTAAGTTACTCTGATTTTTTTTTGTCTTAATTATCCTGATTTTTTCCCCCACATCTGTAAAGGGAGGTTGCAATACAATCTTCTCAGTGGTTATTTATAAAATTAAAGAGAGCATGAAGATAAAGATGGCAGACCACAGGAGCTTACTCTCACTTCTATGCATCCCCACTAACAGTAAAGAAATTTTTGAAAAAGGGTAGTCCTGCATTGAGAAAATAGAGGGTTTTCATTAACATATTGGGGGAGAGGAGTGGGTTCCTGTACTTGAAGATTATAGTGACACTATTTTGGAAACTTGGATGGATGAAGCATGACTGATTTAAGATTCTAAGTTGAATTTTAAGCCTGCATCCAAACTTATACCACAGAATCCCCCCAAGAGGCTCAGGAATAGGTAGGTACAGGTACTTCTAGAAAGTCTTTTGACAAAAACAACCCAAAGACACTCTACTGTGGGTAGCTGAGCAAATGACCCTTCCCCACCAGGAGAGAAGATTGGAGATTTATTTATTGAAGAGAGCAAAAGAGAGGATTTCTGTTAATGACCGGGCAGGTTTTGATCTCCGCTACACCTTAGAACATACAAGGAGCTTTTAAATAATGTATGTATTATTTCACAGTTTATACCAGGAAGGATACACAAGCATCTGTGTGTTTAAAGCTGCTGAGTAATTTAGTTCCATCTGGAAAAAGTCAACTGAAAGATTCCTCTTATTTTAAAAGAGGAGTAATGATTAAGTTTTGGTGTTTATGTATGATGTATGCTTGTTTATATCATTATTAACTAACAATTGTAGGCTTTAAAATATTTTTTCTTTGTTTTAAGCCGCCTGATGGCCTTGAAGCGAATGGGAATTGTAAGCGACTATGAGGTATGATAACCCTTTCCAAGTTTTTGAAAACAAGTTCAATAAGTGGAAATAATTTCTGGTGACAAATTAAATGAAGAATTAACCAGCACACACGTAATTTTGCATTTCACAGAAAATCCGTACCTTTGCTGTAGCAATAGTAGGTGTTGGTGGAGTTGGTAGTGTGACGGCTGAAATGCTGACAAGATGTGGCATTGGTAAGGTAAAAATATTTCTCTTTGCCTGTCATATAGGGAACTACTCACTCCTGGAACAAATCAGGTACAGGTTAGGACTTCTTTCTTTACTACTAATGGTCTGTTGATTTGTTGTGAATTTATTCAGATTGTTCTTTCCACCCAAAAGTTTGAGACATATCCCTATCCAAACAAAAGCTGATATATAATTAAACAAGGACTGTGTCCAGGAACTTTTTTATTTGAACTTACGTATTTTAGGTTATAGAAATTAAGAAAGAAGACTGTTAAATTGATAAAGTATGAGTGAAACACTGAACCATATGTAAATTATTTTATTAAACATAGAATTAAATGACAAATAGGCTAGGGACCATGTGTCTTTCTTACTCTTGAATTTGTACTAGAAAATGTTCCAGATTTTTTAAATCCATAGTTTTTAAAATTAAAAAAAAAAAAAAAAAAAAAAAACGATTTGAATTGTGGGTAGGAGGGAAAAGTAAATTTATAACAGAATTCAGTCCATCAGTTTTACTTATAACAGAATTCAGTCCATCAGTTTTACTTATAACAGAATTCAGTCCATCAGTTTTAGAGTTATAAAGCCAAGTTCTATGATGTTAGATACATAGTAGCTGAATAGATAAGCTTTCCAAAATTATATTCCTTTTGGTTTTCATTTTGATAAGGCAAACATTTTCCCATATAGTTTATCAATACTTCGTAATATGTTGGCCCACCTCAAATTCTTAAAGTGGTTTCAGAATTGGTATGCATTCATTCATACGAAAACACCATGAAAATATTAGAAATATTCATTAAAATTTTGATGTCTTTCAAGAGGTTTACAAAGGCAGGCCAAAAATTGCTTATAGCTGACTTAGGTACATGTTTGGTGAAGATATTAGAGATCATTAGGGAAGATTAGTGGTTCACAAGTTTGAGTATATTATCAAAAGCACTTGGAGAGCTTATGAAAACATAGACTGCCAGACCCTACATCAGTGGTTCTGATTCTGTAGGTGTCAGGTAGACCTAACAATTGTCATTTTAGCAAGTTCCCAGGTGATCCTGATGATGTTCAAGGGACTAATTAAACTTCGAGAACTGCAGGAGTCTTGCTACTCTAAGTCTGGTCCTAAGTAGTATCCTTGGCAGCACCTGGGAGCTTGTTAGAAATGAAGATCTTCAGCCTTTGGGCAAGTGCCCTAGTTTCCTCATCTTTAAGATGAGGTAAGAGTAACTGTGTTTTTAGCTCACATAATATGGCACCTAGTGTCTTAGTTAGCTAATATATCATCAAACTCTTAAACCCATCAAATGTAAGGTCCACTAGTTTGCTGTTAATTTTAGTTTTGTGGAATGTTTTTCATTGCAATATATTTTCATTTTAGTTGCTCCTCTTTGACTATGACAAAGTAGAACTGGCCAATATGAACAGACTTTTCTTCCAGCCTCATCAAGCAGGACTGAGTAAAGTTCAAGCAGCGGAACATACTTTGAGGTAAATGGAATTACATTTAAGGACTACATTCAGTGAAATCTTATTTTGTATATTTGGTGTGAGTTAAAACCTAATATATAGTCTTAAATTTTTCCCTATAAAAATGCAGATTGCACTTACACAAAGAAATCCTTTACTTCTTGGCAAACTTTTTCTGTATAGGGCTAGATGGTACATAATTTAGTCTTTGAGGCTCCTATGGTCTCTGCAACCGCTCAACTAGGAGATATAGTGTGATGATACCTGTAGACAACATAAAAGTGAATAAGCTTGTCTATGCTCCAAAAAAACTATTTTTGGACTCTGAAATTTGAATTTCATAATTTTCATGCCATTAGATATTATTCTTTTGACTTTTTTCTCAGATGTTTAAAAAATTGTTCTTAGTTTGAAGGTTGTATCTGATGGCGGGCCAGATTTGGCCAATGGGCCATAGTTTGTCACCCGCTATACTGAACTGAATATGGGACAAAGAAGCTGTTTTGTTAGGCTACCAGAAGTAATAAAAGATGAAACTCCCAGCACATAGATTGATCCAGGTCTTGCAATCCTTATGACAATCTACGCATTTACTTAAACATAGTTCTTGAAGTGGGGAAAAAAGAGGTAGAAGAGGACTTTGAATTTTCTTTGAATAGCCTTAATTCCACTTTTCTAACTTACATTAAATGCTCTTTAGCTCTTTCTGCTTTTTCTTACTATACCTACTAGTAGTCTTTTTAATCATTCCCTTTTTTCCTCTTAGGAACATTAATCCTGATGTTCTTTTTGAAGTACATAACTATAATATAACCACAATGGAAAACTTTCAACATTTCATGGATAGAATAAGGTAAAATTTTTAGTTATGGATATTTTGTAAAATGCCTAGCTCAATTAAGCAAGTATTAGACAAATCCACTGATTAATTTAGTAAATTGGTAGATTAATATATGTTTTTGTGTTTATTAAAATAGCAATTTTTATGTATTAGAGAGCAGGAGGATTGCAAGTTTGAGGCCAGCCTCAGCAAGGTAGTGAGACCCTTAGTAACTTAGTGATACCCTGTCTTAAAATAAAAAGTGCTGGAGATGTGACTCCATGATTAAGTGCCCCTGGGTTCAATCCCTGGTACTAAAAAAAAAAAAAAGGAAATAAATAAATAAACAAAAAAGCCCCTGATATTTATAATAGTTTTTAACAAGGGGCCCTCATTTTAAATTCTGTGTTCTAGATTATACTACTCTCTGAAGATAGTTTTCTTCAGAGACTGTCAGACCTCCAAAATCATGAATTATATTAAATTAGCTTTTGTTACACTTGTATTTGTAGTAAAGCATGAATAGGGTAGAAATGATAGTGGAGTGAAACAGACATTACCTCATTGTATATATATGACTACATGACCAGTGTGATCCTACAGTGTGTATAATCAGAAAAAAGAGAGATTACACTCCATTTATGTATGATCTATCAAAATGTATAAATGCATTCTACTGTCATGTACAACAAATTAGGACAAAAAAAAAATTTTAAAAGCTAATAGGGCAAGTGTTGTGAATAGACTTCATATTTCCTTCACCCTTTTACCATGATGGTATAATTGATTTTATATTCAAATAGTTACTTAATATTTGATATATACAAGATATTTAATGTTAAATACTTATGCTCAAAAATTTAATGAAAGAATAAAGCTGACTGAACAATAAAGTCTAATTAGAACGTATTTTCTATCCTGATACTTTTTCAAATAAAATTTGTTTTCTTTGACTAGTCATGGTGGGTTAGAAGAAGGAAATTCTGTTGATCTAGTTCTTAGCTGTGTGGACAATTTTGAAGCTCGGATGGCAATAAATACAGTGAGTTTTTCTGTTATATAAGCTGTAATACTCATGGATTAATCTAGATTCTTGTATGACCCCCAGTATACAATCAATATACAATCCCCATCCTAAAAATAGTTGTGAATTTGAGCCCTTTTTTGTGCTTATTTATAATGTTCTCTTAGCCTACTTTTAAAATTTATAATAGTTGTGGGACCTGTCTAGCTTTGTTGGCATGACAGACATTTCAATTGTCCCACTCTCTGATGCTTATCAGAAGCAAGGACTTGTGACTTTATTGGTTTGTTTCTTGAGATGCTGGGATCTCACATACATCAGGCAAACACCTTAGTACTAAGATACTATCCCAGTCCTGATGTGCGATTTTTAAAATAAATGAATATTTTGTATTTATTCTGTCACCGTTGATTTTAACATTTTTGACCTATTATGTAAATTGTTAAGCATGTATAAATCGACTAAAATCATTTCTCCAAAAATAATTCTTTTGAATTGTTTTTAACTTTTCAATTACTATTTTAGATTCATTTTTGAAATTTTAGAAAAATAAATTTTATATTAATCTAGTAATAAATCTAATAAACTATGGTTTCAGTTAATAAATATGGATTTACCAGTTTTTAAATACTGATAGTTTATTCTTTAAGTAGAGTATGATAATTGCCAAGAAATTCAATTATTTGTAACTTTACTCCTTTTTTTCCTGAAAATTAATTTTTAGAAACCCATGGTGATTCATTTTGAGTAAGCCCTAACATTTCACAGCAAGAATTTATAGTAAATTACTTTGTGCTTTTGTTTTCTTCCTTGTGTTTTCACTTATTTCTATTAAGGCCTGTAACGAACTTGGACAAACATGGATGGAATCTGGGGTCAGTGAAAATGCAGTCTCAGGGCACATACAGCTTATAATTCCTGGAGAATCTGCTTGTTTTGCGGTATGCATTATTTATCTTAGATCATTTTTCATTGTTAGGCACTAGAATTCTTGGGGGAATTGAAATTGTATTACAATTCAAAGAAAAAACAATCTTGAATGTGATGGAATGCTATTTGAAACAACTCATGTTTTTCCTTCTTTCTTTTAAAATTGTTTCCCTTTATTCTTTTTCACCATACCTAGTGTGCACCACCACTTGTAGTTGCTGCAAATATTGATGAAAAGACTCTTAAACGAGAAGGTGTTTGTGCAGCCAGTCTTCCTACCACTATGGGAGTGGTGGCAGGGATCTTGGTACAAAATGTGTTAAAGTAAGTGAGGGCTAATTATGTTGAATAGTTTTATATGCTTTTGATAAAACTATTTTGTGAACTAAGAATTTAATTTTTTAAAATTTAGTTTTAAATATATTTTTATTTTATATATGTATGTGTACTTTCAATCCTTATGTTTACATTAATTTGAATACATTAAAAACACATACTCATGTGTGTGTATGAATGTCCATTACTCTGATAAGCAAAACATCCATATTTCATTTTAATTTTCATTTCTTTAAAAAAGGTTTAGAGTACATATATTTCTGTGAATTGTCTTTAATATCCTTTCCTTTCTTTTTTCTTTTCTTGTATGTTAAGAACATGCATTTGCAAGTATTTTTCCTTTTGTCACTTAAGTTTACACATGATTTTTCTTCTATACAGAAGCTTTTAAAGGGAATCACATTTGTTGGGGAAAGAAACACAAAAGAACTTTATGGGATCTTGGAATGCTCTGTATCTTGATCTGGTAGTATTTACATGGAAGACTTATGTAATATTTTATTGTACTATACATTCGTAATTGTGTACTTCATAGTAAACAATAAAATTTTAATTAGATTTAATATCTCAGTATTTTAAAAACTTCTTTCACATTTTGATCTCTGAAATCAGTATGCTTCTTGAAGTTTAAAAACTTTATAAAATGCCAGCATTTTATATTTATTAGAGATTCAAAACTGAATAGTGCATTCTATAGTTGATGAAATGGAGTAATCTTTTCTTTCATTAATTCGGCAAATAGTCAAGCATGTACTTATGAAACGGGCTCTGTCAATAAGATAGAAAATTTCTCTTTCTGAGTTGCATGTTAGAAAAATCATTACATATTCCAAAGTCATTTGTAAAAAAATCACTTTCTTTTAGTACTTTTTATGGTTTTTTTTTTTTTTTTTTTTTTGTCTTTTGTTTTTCTAGGTTTCTATTAAATTTTGGTACTGTTAGTTTTTACCTTGGATACAATGCAATGCAAGATTTTTTTCCTACTATGTCCATGAAGCCAAATCCTCAATGTGATGACAGAAATTGTAGGAAGCAGCAGGAAGAATACAAGGTATATGTCAAATCTGTCAGAATGTTTGAGGGATTTTATTGACTAGGATAGTAACTTAAATAATCAAACAAAAGAAACAGATTTGGATTATAAGATAAATGGATTCTGGAGTTTTATAGTTTTAATTGTACAATTTTAATTTATCCATCATACTTTAAAAATAAAAATCCTTTCTTGTTTGTGATAACATAAAAAACCCTGTCTGAATTCTTTATTAATGCTTCAGAGAACTGATAATGATTGAAAACACTGGTATTATTTGATTTCTACAGAAAAAGGTAGCATTACTGCCCAAACCAGAGGCTGTTCAAGAAGAGGAAGAGATAATACATGAGGATAATGAGTGGGGTAGGAATTCTTTTATAAATTGAAGACATTACATCCAACAAAATTTTCTGTGGGAGAGAATATAAGATTACACAAATTTTGAATAATTATTACTTATGAAGTTTCTTCAGAACTGTTATAGAATCTGTTTTAATTCAACAGGTATTGAGCTGGTATCTGAGGTTTCAGAAGAGGAATTGAAAAATTCTTCAGGTCCAATTCCTGACTTACCAGAAGGAATTACAGTGGCATACACAATTCCAAAAAAGGTACTTTTAAAATCTGATTTATCCAAAGAGAATATCAGATAAAATGTGTACTTAATTCTTTTATCTTTACCCTATTTGGTAATGCCAATACAATAATTGCTGTTTCAGGTATTTTACACCATAGGCATTAAGATGTGAGAAAGAAGTGTTTGGTGTTAACATGGAGTTGCATACAGCTCATGTTAAACTTTGAAAATACCAACTTGAAGTAGTTTTGTTTACTCATTGATAGGTCATATATAATAGATTTTGATTAAATGAAAATATGAGATTTATATATTTATAACTTTAACCACAATACCATTTAAAAATACTACAGTAGACAACCTATAGTACCTTTCTCTAAAGAAGACATACAAATGGCCAACAGAAATATGAAAAATTGCTCAACATCATTAATCATCAGGGTAATGCAAATCAAAACCATGAGGTTATCCCCTCACTCCAGTTAGAATGGCTGTTATCAAAAAGATAACAACTGACAAGGATATGCAGAAAATGGAACCCTTACAGCGGGGATATAAATTAGTAGATGCATTATGGAAAATGGCATGAAGTTCCTCAAAAATTAAAAATAGAACTGTTCTAAAAATAGAATGTATGTGGAAATAGCAGTTCAACTACTGGGTATATATCTAAAAAAATGAAATGTTGAACAGACATCCACACTTCCAAGTTTATTGTAGCACTATTCACAATAGCCAAGAAATGAACTCCAGTTAAGTGTCTATTGACTGATAAACGGATAAGGAAAATATGGTGTATATATATACTGTGGAACACTGGTTCAGCCATATAAAAAGGATATCCTGTTATTTGTGACAACATGGATGGAACTAGGGGTCATTGTGTTAAGTGAAATAAACCAAGCACAGAATGACAGATATTTCACTCATGATCTCGTAGATATTGAGGTGCTGAATAATGTTTACCAGAGGCTGGGGGAGAAATAGGGAAAGTTGGTCAATAGCTACTGAGTTACTGTTAAGAGAGTAGAAATAAGTTCTGGTATCCCATTTCACAGTAGCATCACTTAGATAATGTGCTGTACTTCATATTTCAGAAAGCTAAAATAAATGATTTTTAAATGTTTTTACCACAAAGAAATGATAAATGTTTGAAGAGATAGATATGCTAATACTAATCAAAACATCACATAGTACCCCATAAATACATATGATTTTTAGGTCAATTAAAATATTAAGTAGAGATGTCAAGAATATGAAAATTACTGCCTTGTAAATCAAATGCTTGTGGGGAAAGTAATGGACTTTGTCTCTCCTAAAAAGTTACAAGGCATGGACTGGGGCTGTAGCTCAATGGCAGAGCACTTGCCTAGCATGTGAGAGGCACAGGGTTCTATCCTTAGGACCACATAAAAATAAACAAAGGCATTCTGTCCATCTACAACTACAAAAAAAAAAAAAAAAATTACTAGGTGTATTTATTGGAGGAAATTAATAAACTTGTAGAGCGTGGTTAAAGCTTACTGATTCCTAAGCATAAAGAATTCTGTAAGGATATTTTTTTCACTGTATTTTCCTCATTTGTTGACAGCAAGAAGACTGTGTACCTGAAGTAACTGTAGAAGACTCTGGAGAAAGCTTGGAAGACCTCATGGCCAAGATGAAGAATATATAGATTATGGACTGACATATATTTTACTTTTTCTGTGTTTAAGCCTATTCCCTTGAAATTTAAAAAAAATTCAAAACTGATAAAACTTAGGGCAACATTAATGTATGTATCTTCACTAAATTGTTATACTTTATGAAAATACTGTAGTTCTTCCTTTTTGCTCTCCTTTGCAACTAAATCAATAGCTGTCCTAAAAGGTTTGCCTCCAGAGGACTATTGTAGGCAGTTATTAATCTTAATGAAGACATAGCCACCAAGATGTCTTGGCCTTTTGAAGGTTGGGGAAGGACCAATCTTACTCTGTATTCTTTTTCTTTCTAGTAATCCCTGTGGTCTGTGGGTAAGACCACAATGGACAATAAAGTAGTACAAACAAGGAGGACAGGGGGAGCCTATTGATGAGAGCTGGCAAGTGTCTATCACTGTTTGGAATTGTTTCCTAGAAAAAAAATTGCCCACTACTAGTAACTTGACCAACAGTGATTTAAGATAGTTAACCCATAAAATGAAATCATCCTCTCCAGTGTTTCCAGATGAAATACAAACTGAAATGTAATCATTTTAGAAGTTTGAATTATATACTTAAGACAAAGGCAAATAAGTGGAACCTGTCTTCATGGGTAAAGAGATGAAGGCACTTTAAGGAAAGTCAAATTTTATTTTATTCTGCACTGACCATGGAAAAGAAGTCTTTACTCTCTGTGGCATATACATTTGGAGTTTCTCCACTTTATTGGAAAACAATGCATAAATTTAGACTAACATTCACATTATCTACCATATAGATTTCTTCCAAATATTGGACAGTGCACATGAAAGAAGAGTTTTAAGTTACCTCTGCAATGACTGATGTATAGTCATTCCCTGGAAGTCTCATTTCCTGATTGACTAAATTGTAAATTGATATAAACTGGTTTTCTCTGGAGTTGCTTACAAATAGCAAAGGTTTAGCCTTGGTTGGAGTAAATTCTTACTGATTTGGAGACCAGTAAACAACATGCATGTGTTACCATTGCCAGGAGGCTGTTTCTATGTAAATCTTATTTTGATGATTTTTCCTTTGAATATATAAATGTCCAGATTGTATCTTCAGGGGGAAAATGTTAGTAAAGTTAAAAGTACATTCCCTACTTGTAAAATAAAGTTGTAAAAACTGATTTCAGAAATATATTCAGTTTATTACTTTTGAGATTCTAGAATTATACTGTGATTTTTATGTTTATAGTAAAATGAGGAAATAGGATGGTTTTTCTAGCTTTAAAACTTTCTCTTGCCTTGAGTCTTTTACCATTAAAAAAAAAAGTGCATTGAGTTATAGAATAGCTCTTTTAGTTACTAAAGATGTTTTGGATTTTAAAAATGAAATGCAGTCTTTCTACAATAATTCTGCTTTGGAAACAGGTACACAAATTTGGCAAGGCTTTACTTATAAATTACTAAATTTGATAAAATATAATATATAGAATTCACCATCTGAAGACCTTTTATCTGCTCCTATATTGGCAAGCACCCTGCTGATGTCTTAACTACACCAAATTTTATTTATCTCATTTTAATTTGGGGGGTTCTAATATCTTTCATAAACTATTGGATTATTTTATCAGAAAAATATATGGAAACCTATCTGTTGCAACTTGGAATGAATGTTCTCTTGACAGTCTGTGGGCCATGAAAACGTGTAAGTAGGCAGCCAATTATGAGGAATTGATCATGACAGACTTTGCATTACTAAATAAACCCATAGTGTTTGGCTAGACTTGTAGACATTAGGGATTCTAATGTGAAGGATGGAAAAGCTGTCCTAATATTGCCTTGGCAGACTATAAGTAACAAATCACTCCACTTTAATTTCTTTTTTGTCATCATTAATGGAAAATTAATTTATGGTCTGCTCAGATTTTTTATGTATACAGAAGGTATGTATTATGGTTTTCTTTTCATAAAAATACTCAACTCACAATAGCTAAACTATGGAACCAACCTAGGTGTCTTTCAACAGATTAATGGATAAAGAAAATGCAGTGTGTGTGTGTGATGGAGTATTACTCACCTTTAAAGAATGAAATTATGACATTTGCTGGTAAATGGATGGAGTTGGAGAATCTCATGCTAAGTGAAATAGGCCACACCCCTAAAACCAAAGGCAGGATGTTTTCTCTCATATGCGGATGCTAATTCACAATGGGGGTGGGGGGCCGGCACCAGGGAAGAATAGAGTTGTTTTATATTAGGTAGAGGAGAGTGAAGGGAGAGGAAAGGGTATGGGGGTAGGAAGAATAGTAGAGTGAAACAGATATTATCACCTCATGTACAACATGACTGATGTGAACCTACAACATGTACAATTGTAAAAATGAGAAATTATACTCCATTTATGTATGATTTATCAAAATGCATAAGTACACTCTAAATGTGTAACTAATTAGAACAAATAAAAAAATTAAAAATAATTAAAAAATACTCCCTGGATATTTAGCCCATTCAACACAGAAAGGTTAGAACCATTTAAGAATATTTATTAAGCTTTGACTCCCTCAGATTACTTTTTTTTGTTTTTCATATTTCATTTTCATTGATGAATGAAAATTATGAACAAAATTTGGTTCCTACCAATTCAGATTTATGATTGTTTGAAAGCTATCTTTTCTATTATGAAAGTATATATTATTGTGAACATAATATTCCTATTGGAGAACCTCAAATACACATATACCACACAAGAGATGTCTGTTATAGTTAACATTTATCTTTAGGAAGACATTTTCATGAAAATATATACTTGTTGGTAATACAATAAATAGCAAGATCAAAATATAGTTTTTGCATTTAATTATTTTGAAATACATAATTAAAGTGGATATTCCCAGCTATAATTAATTTTTTACCATCAAGTCACTTTGAACTCAGGGGCACCTGACCACTGAGCCACATCCCCAATCCTATTTTTGTTTTTATTTAGAAACAGGGTCTCACTGAGTTGCTTAGTGCCTCACTTTTGCGAAGGCTAGCTTTGTACTCTCCATCCTCCTGCCTCAGCCTCCAGAGCCACTGGGATTATAGGCATGTGACACTGTCCAGCATCATCAAGTCACTTTAAATAATAGTAGACATTTCTAATATTTTTTGTAAGTTTTTCAAGCTCAAATTTTAGAGAAGCAAAGAATAAATATATATTATTTTTAAGGTTTTTCAAGGTTTTTCCAGAGTAGTGGTCTTATTATTTCCGAAAGTAATTTTTTTAGACTGGTAATATAATACTTATAATGCATTACTTATATTACTAAATCAGATTTTAAGCTCCAGTAGCTTAATTCTAAAATTAATGTCTAACATATTTGTGAATTCAATTATTTGTGCCTTTCACAGCAAGGTGAAAGGTATGTTATAGTCATATTTTATCTTTTTTTCCCTCAGAACCTCTCCCAAAAGGGGAAAGAAGGTTGCTCATTTATAAGATTCTACTTAATTTATTTTAAATGACTACTATAGGGCATTGGAGTTTTACCAATGCTTCTCACACTTATGTGCATATAAATTACCTGGAGATCAGGCTGAAATGCAGATTAGGACTTGGTAGGGGTCTGGGAAGAGGCTGCAGAGTCTGAATATTTAATAGGCTTCCAGGTAGTGATACTCTTTCTTGTACCATCCTGTGAGCAGCAAGGACTTACAGAACATTAACCAAGTCCCTGTAGAGTCACTGACGTTCTTCAAGTTGAGCAAACTACTAAATATCGACAACATTCAAGTCTTTTTATTAATAAATGTTCAATACATTTCTTAAACAATTACCCCAAATGTAGCCATCTTCTATTAACTTGAGTGGGAAAAACACTTGAAATTGCACTTTTATTTTAAACAGTAAAGTATGGTTTTTACACTTCACCTTACAACTACTACATCTCACAAATGTTAACGTTGATGAAGATTTTACTAAATATAAATACATAAATGGTATAAATAATACCCAAATGTGGCAATATTCATAAAATCTATAAAAATATTTAATTTTTGATATAAAAATAGACTAATTTTAATGTGAGGTAACTGAGGAGACAGATTTAGCCCACTCAAGAAAGATGATAGAAAGCTATGTCCACTTTAGGGCAAGGTCAAAGAATGCTAAAGATTTGGCTTGTTTCCGCACAGAGGACTTCAGACACTATAGGTACATACAGCACAGTCATAAAAAATACACGATGTGGCAAACACAGAAAGCAGGGTGCTTGGCCCAATCTGTCAAGGGAAAAGGCAGACTAAAAAAGAAAAAACAAAAAAACAAAAAAACACAGCAATCAGGAATTCCTATGATTAATTTGAAGAGAATTCGAACCTTTCATAAACATCATCCCTTTAATCCTTGAAACTTTTGAGGTAGAGAAGGGGTCAGACCACTGCTGAACACAAGACAAGGAAGGAACGGGAGGTTAAAGGGGCTCTCGAGAGATGAAAAGAATCACGGAGTTGCTGGCTGCTCTGCCACCTCTCGGTGAACAGAGACGAGCCAACTCACATCCACTCCTCATGTCGTCACAGAATGGTCATGTGCCTATGCCCTTGGATCCCATACATGAGGAAAATTATTTATTATTTTATTTTATTTTTTTACAGTGCTGGGGATTGAACCCAGGGCCTTGTGCTTGCGAGGCAGGCACTCTACCAACTGAGCTATCTCCCCAGCCCGAAAATTAATTATTTTAATCAACTTCAACAGATATAATCACAACTCAAATGTAGTTCAATATAATTCCAGACAAATACCAGTTAAATCACAGAATAGTAAAATTTTCTTACAAACATCACTTTAAAAAAGTTTTGAATTTTAATGTTCCGAATGGTTATTATTTTATCAATGGGTACACCTGCAAAGAACTGTGATTGCCACTGTTACCTTTGTCCTTGAGGAAGGAAAACATTAGGAGAGTGCGTGGTTTTTAAGCTGATAGTGTCCCCACTTGATGAATGTCTTGAAGGAGCTTTTCCCCCCAAGAGTGATGTTTCTGCTTCTTTTATCTCCATGGCCCTTTTGTATAGTTCAGCAGCTTTTTCAAAATCCCCTTCTTCATAGCTTTGAGAGAAAAATGGAGAACATAAGCTCCGAACAATTCTGAATGACCTTATGGGACAGAGAAGAACCAGCTGTGAATGCTTGCTCATTTTCCCCCCTTTTGCAGTGTTCCTGCAGGTAAACCAGTATTCTCTCTGTTCTGTAGGCCATTTGCTTCCGCGTCTCATGCACACCATTAAGACTATGTTACAGTGCGTGCCTTGAAAGTGCTCGAGGAAGTTACTGGCTGCATCTGAGACAACACAAATGAGCAAGCGATACTCAGTGTGCTTAATGGTGAATGAGCTCTGAGCACAGCAAATTGCTTGCCTTCTCCCCAGAGTCAGTCAGTAGCAAAGGTAAACCATCCTTCACTATTTGCCATGATACACTCCTCTGCAAAATAAATCATGCAGCCTTCATTTCATTTCTGGATATGACTTTAGTTATCTCTGAAAGTACGTCAGCAAAAATCAACCCCTCTTGTTTCCAAGAAAGAGCATTCAGCAATTAGTATTTTGTGCTGTTCTGTGATGGGTCAAAGCTATTCCAAAAGAATCAGGATACCTAAGGAAAGTGAAGAAGATTCTTACCTAAGCACAGCTAAGTTTTTTAACGTTTCTCCAACTCGAGGATGCATCCGACCCAGGCTATCTTCATAGATCTTTAATGCTCTTTCATATAATGGCAAGGCTTCAATGTGCTTTTTCTTATTAAAAAAAAGTAATAATGTGCACGTGAACTCTGGGTTTCTGAAGGTACTATTAATGCTGTTTACACTAAGTTGACCTGCTTTGGTAAGCACTTTAAAAATGTTAATATCCTTCAAAATGATGTGAGTAAAAAGATTTAATTTATTAATAATCATATGGGAGAAGCATTATAATAGTCAAAAAAGTTTTTGACCTGGTCTGGTAACCATTTGACCTTAACCTAACAATAGAAACAAAAATCTGTTTCTTTATTACCTAATGGGTAGATGATAAAAGCTTAAAGAAAATATTCTACAGACAGATGTAGGAGTCTCCAGAATTTAAAAAATAAGCCTCTACTCTGAACTTAACATTCAGTGTTCTAACTCAGAAAGGGACGATCTTACAACTCCAACTTCAATAATTTCTCAAATATTAAAAATGGAAGCATTAGGTAGAAAAATATTATCTTACATTTACTTTATTTTACTGTGCCATAAGCTCATGCTTATCTATATTCTATACCTTAGGGGCATTCATTATAAAGAGTTAAAATGAGGGAACTTACCATTTGGCTATAAAGAACTGCTAAGTTCACCAAAGCTGTTGCCACACTAGGGTGCTTTGGGCCAAAGGATTTCTGCCGAATTTCAACAGCCAACTCGTATAAAGGCACAGCTTTGTCAAGTTTCCCCTAAAAAACAAAAGTGTAATCTAACAAAAATATTAAGGCAATATTACTATCGGATCAGAACTTTCCCCACAAATACAACTGTGTTTTAAATAATAATGTTGAGGAAAAAAGTCCCAGAAGCATTTTACTTGAGTTTAAAGGTTAGGTTCATAGATAAGTGAAAATATAATAGGATATATAAGTAAAACTATACTAAATCTAAAACCACTGATAATTTTGAAAGCCCTTTAAGCTCATTCATTATTACTGACTGTTTACAGTCAAAGAATATATTCTAAAGTAGATCTTCTTACTATACTTAGAGATGGTATCAGAATAAAAACTCACTTCTTACTAAAATCCCTTCCAGATTTTTCTAATTATTTCCTTCTACTGGCAAGTTGGGCAGATACAGCACAATGGACCCTTCTTACTAAAACGTCAATTCAGTGCCAGGAGCACCACAGTCTAAAGACAGTGTAGGCAACTCTACCTGCTCTTATCAGGAGCAGATTTCTCTGATGGTGTTTGGAGAACAGATATAAAAATTTCAAACTTTGCTCCTATGGCAAAAAATGGCTAAGACTTTAGGCAAAGTCAAAAGAGAATGAAATAAAAATGTTTATATATGCAACTAGCAAGATACTTCCTGCATCCTGATAGCTGGGTGATTTGCTATGTTTATGGCTGTTTTATACAACCAAGATAATAATGGTGGGTTTTCAGAACTTCCAAAATGTAATCTAAGTTTCATTTAGAATGACGACGGATCTATATTCGTAATGTTCTCACAAAATCAAATCAGTCCCTTAATTAAGTATGAAATAATATTTTTAAATGTTCTATATAGCTATTATAGTTTAAAAATTGTGATTTTTTTTTCAAAGCTCATATAAAATAGCCTTCCACCAGAAGACAAATTGATTTGCTAATAGTAATTGTGGCTTCATCGGTGGATTATAAAACATGTAAGTATGGCAAGGATTACTTACCATTTTCTTATACAAGATTGCAAGGTGCTTCACCGTATATGCCAAAGAAGGGTGATCAGGAGCTAAAGCGCGTCTCCGAATATCTAAAGCTCTTTCGTAAAGCTCTTCTGCTTTCTCATACTGTTTCTTTTCATTGCACAAAGCCGCCAGATTATTCAGAGACTGGGCACAGTCCGGGTGATCTGGTCCTAGAACACGCTCCCTCATTTCTAAGGAACGCTTCAGAAACTGGTCGGCTGTTCTGTGAACAAAATCCCAAAATGGTTTAAAGCACCTTATTCTCTAGAAGTCAGTCCTGAGCCCTAGTGAGGTGGAGAACTGAATCATTTTTAAAAAATTAGACCCAAATAAGGTGAAGGATTCAGCTCAAAATCCTTCCTCCCCACTTTTGCTCCCCATCCTCTCCAATCCTTTGCTTCCTGATAGTTTTAAGTGCATAAAATATCTGAATGTTGGTTGCCACTTTGCATCTTATAAAAGAAAAACTCACAAATATTTTCCAAAACAAACTTCTTACATCTTTACAGTTATTAGACCTACATCAAATTAAATATTTTGGCATTTATTCTTTCTCTTTGGAGTTAGTCCTAAATAACTGTTAATAAAAGAACCGCCTATGAGATGAGCTAAGTATTTGTTGCATTTTTCTGACATCCAAAGTTTTAAGTTTGTTAGATGTTTCTAACATTTAAAGAAAAAAATCCTTTAAATAAAAGCATACATATAAATGCCATTTGGGACTTTTATGTCCAAATAAGCTAGCAGCTATATATATTCATTGCTATGTTCTCCATTAACTAATGAACCAAGTTTCTTCTGTAAGTTCTCATGAACAATAACTATATAAACTTGCTTTTCATAAATGTATAAAACACACTAGGGAAGCTACAGAATCTTTCTTTAGTTTGGAAGCAATGTGACATAGTAAAGAAAATCCAACTTTAAGTGTGGGTATTTTCATAACCTAACATCATAAATGAAATCTGGCAAAATTTTACCAATTTTGCCTAGCTTTGGATTTGACAGACATACAAAATGGCTTTGAATAGAAGAGACAAATAGACACTTATTTTTAATATTAACAGCATGGTACTTACTCCAGGTTATTTTGAAGATAGTAAAGAACACCCAGTTCGTTGAGGGTACGGGCATTATCAGGTGTGTCCTTACCTAAGGTAAGCTCTTCTAATTGTAAGGCCCGTCTGCGTAGAAGGGCAAATCCATACTGGAGCAAACACAAAAAATCACACAATCATGAAGTGCCATCCTTGACCCTGAAACCACACATTGGGGTCCTAGAAAGTCCTTTCTCCTTTTCTCTTTAATCTATATGGCAATTATTTTAAATAGCACTCAGAAGTAGTCTAGTGGTTATGAAGAATACATATATTTCCACATGGATCACGGTCTCAAATTCATTAAAAACTACTTTGTGAAAATGATGATGAGATATTTTGGTAAAGTGTATCTCAAAATGCTCCAGAAAAGATCAGGAAACAGAGCTGATATGCAGATTTCACCAACCCCACTGCTAAACACTTGAATATCAGGTTCTTAAAAAGGCACATAGCATTTTAAAACAAATATGCCATATTTAGATTTTATCAGCAACTCAAAAAATAAAAACTGTGTGTGCTCAAGGAGAATTCCTTTGCATCTGAATTTAACACAAGATGCTAATTAAATTTCTTTTACTCCCTTTTCTAACCTACCATGCAAAAGAATCAAAGTAGCTTAAAATTTCATCTTCCAAAGTCTAGCCTTCAATTGAAGCTTCCACTTTAAAATTCCACTAAGTCATAATATGTGAACATATTATAAATAAAAAATAAAATGTTAAGAGCTTTTCTGGAAGTCACTTTAAAATCTAAAGCTCTTAAAATGTGAGGAGAATGTACTTAGGATATTCACAGATCTTTCCCTCTGGTTCAAGATACAACGCAAAAGAAATCTCTCATTACCAAGTTGCCTTTTCTCCTTGTAGCTTTCTGACGAATCTTAAAGGATTTTTTCCTAAAATGTTCAGCTTGTTCATATCTTAAAATAGAAAAAAGTACAGTAAGTCCAAAGAAGCATACACTCAAAGTATTCCATTTCAATGAAATGCAAGCACTCTTTAGATAGTGTGAGACCTTTTTGGGAGATTAAATACCACAATATTCTAGAGATAGTCACATGTAGTTCAAAATCTTTAACAACACCTTCATAAAAAGAGCAAGGTAAATCTAATCCTCAGAGTAGTTGATATTTAATTGTTTTTAACTGATTTAACTCATTCTGAATGTTCAAAGGGCAACCTAACTAAATAAAGAGTAAAAATAGCATCTTTCTCTGCACAGGCTAATTTTTGGTTAAATAGAAATGTGAAATTCACATGGATTTATGTGACCAATACTTGTGGAAGTTAAAAGAAAAACTTCCAGTACATCTCATGTAAAGATTTCTGACAGCGGAAGAGATGTCACTCTGGGTGCCTAATAGATATGAAAGCTTTTTTTTCTTTTTGTCAGTGCTGGGGATTGCACCCTGTTGTGCCCTACCACTGAACTACATCCCAGCCCTTTTTATTTATTATTTAAATTTTGAGACAGGGTCTTGCTAAGTTGCTGAGGCAGGCCTTGAACTTGTCATCTTCCTGCCTCCAACCTCTGGAGTTGCTGAAATAATAAGCTTATACCACTGCATCTGGCTGAAAGCTTTTTAAAATATATCTTTGCTTTGTTTTCCCAGTGCTGGGGAGTGAATGATGGTGTTCGCTAGCCTAGGCAAGTTCTACCACTGAGCTACAGCCCAGCCCCCGAAACCTTTTTATTATACCAGGGATTGTCAAACTTTTTCTATAAAGAACTTGGTAGTGTTTTAGGCTTTGTGGACCCCATGGGCTCTGTTGCAACTAAGGAACTCTGCCATTGAGGCATGAAAAAAAAACAGGGATAATCTGAAAATGAAAAATGTGGCTGCATTGCAACAAACCTTATTCACAAAAATGGACTTGGGCTGTGGGCAACAGTTTTTGCCTCTGAGTTAGTAATGCACTCGATATGACAAAGCTAGCCTGAGAAAGAGCCAGGATTTGAACCCAAGATCACGTGACTCCAAAGTCCACACTCTATCCTTCAAACATCTTCAATTAGAGATAAACCAGTAGTTCTAAGCTTCTCTGTCTACCCCATGAAGACCCAGACCAAAAAATATTATTTGACATGATGCACAGGGTAAGGAAATGCACACAGCTGCAAAGTGAGCCCCAACACGTAAGTACATTAAAACACTGTAGTTCCCTTTATGAAATCAGAGTGGTACTCATCTAAATATTACTTGTTTTGCTTCTGGTACAAAGTTGCAAGTGCCTCCAGTTCGCGAGCAGTGTGAGGATGGTCCGCACCATAAGCATTTTCTGAGATTTCCAAAGCCTGTTTATACAGTTGCTCTGCGTTGCCGAACTTCTTCCATTGCACATACACACTTGCCAGCTGGTGGAGGGACTGGGCTACTCTTGGGTGATCTGGATCTAAGGCTGTCTCTCGAATTTCCAGAGACCTCTGCAAAGGCACCACAGCCTGGGGAGAAAGGCGAGAGCTCAGCACAGTGAAAACCGCTCCACCTCCTGGGAAGAAGGAGAAGAGTGAACATGAAAACCACCCACGTCCAACTTCCTGTGGAGGTTACCTGACTGAGGAGGCCAAGATCCTTGAGAAATCGTCCCAGGGTTTCATAGAGATCAGCTAAGCAAATCATGTTCTCCTCTCCTTCGCAGTTTTTCTCATACTGCTTCAAAGAGTCAAAATATTCGGTCGCCATTGCGCTTTTGTCTTTGCCAACAAACTGCCAGTAACTCAGCAACTCAGCGAAGTGTCCTCTGTTCCAACAAATAACAGGGATTTAGTGGAAAGCGACCTTAAAATCCCCTCTAGAGTGAAAATACCAGAACTCATGCCACACTTTTGACAGTTCATGAGCACGGTGTAGCGAGGTCAGAGCTGTCCCAGTTGTGTGCTCTTGGGCTGGCTGGCTGGCCTCTCACACCTCATTTCCTCACTACCTGCCCTGGGTGTGGCTCTGAGGAGGTGACTGGCACTCCATGGTGTTGGCTGTTGTCATTAATGTCGTCATGGTTACTCACCAATGGAAATTTATCTGAATCTCTTTTAGACATTTCATGTTATGCAGCCAACTGAGTCCAAAAATTACTTTAAATGATGGAAATCAAGGAGAAGAAACTAATAAAAAAATCAGGTAAACTGCCATAGAGTATCCATTTTGTATCTTTGTCAAGAAACGGAGTGATAAACGTCATCTTATTCATTTGCAGATATTCACAGAAGGATGGGAGAGCTGGTGAGCTAAGGAATGAATCTGATTTCAAGGCAATTGTCAAAAGTAGGAATGCAGATCAGAAATCACTTAAGAGGTTCAACAAAGCAATTTAAGAGAGTTCACTCAGGAGCAAAACAAATTATTTTATGAAAAATGTTTACATTTCCAAGTGAAGTAGGGGAACCTTCCTGAGGCTTATAAGTCAGAGGTTTGGTTCATAAAAAGGAAGTTATACCCCTGACCAACTCAAACGTATCAAAAGGGACAAGCAAGATACATTTATGAATAAGGGTAATTCTTTCTTTAAAGTCAATATAAGTCAGATGCCACCTGGGGCTGGGTCTGGTTTGAAGGCCACAGTTTTGAGATACCTGAAGGACCTGAGAAGCATACACCTTGAATGACTTCTCTGGGTGGTTCAGATTTAGATCTGCTTCAAGATAAGAGTAAGATACAAAGTTGTCCCATGGTCATTCCAGATCTGATTTTCCAAAGCAGCAATACTTAGTGTTTCCCTCCTGAAGAAAACAGATCTCACCTGCAAACTTCTTAAAATTTTTCTCATATTATTTGTTTTTCAGCTACTACTGAAACTGGACTGATTTTTATTGACTGATTTATTGATTAATTTGTAGTGCTAGGAATGAACCCAGAACTTTGTGCGTGCCAGGCAAGCACTCTACTGCTGAACCCCCTCCCCAGCCCATGGACTGATTTTTTAATTAAAAATGCCACTTTTTTCACTGTTAAATGGAAGGACTATTCAAATTTATCCTTCTGGGGAGAGATGTTCCAGAAGCTTCTCACCTTTTGTAAAGGTTCTGAGACACGAAGAGGTTGAGGAGGCAATCGTGCAGCTTCTGTTTACTTCCCTGCTGCTGCAAAAGCCAAGGGAGCTCATCTGCGCTCCTCCAGGTCACTCTGTCCTGGCTGTCGGGAGAGAGGAGACAAGGCTGGACAATAGCTTCCTACATGGACAGTGCTTCAAAAGGCTTCAGGCAAATGTTGAAGGAAGAAAAACATATTTAACATATATCTCTAAGTACAGTCTAATCCCGAGACCGGTCAAACTCAGAAACTTCACCAATCTATGCAAACAAACACGAAGGTATTCTGGACCATCAATCAAACTCCTTCTCAGACCTCTAGGGGAAGAAGATAAAACATTGAAAGGCATTAGGAGAAGTCAAAACCCCAGGTCTTTAAAACCCTATATTCTAAAGGTATTTTTCCTAAAATTTGAACTATTTTTAAAAACCTTCAATAGACCCAAATATACATACAGAGACAAATACACATGTAATTTAAACAACTGAAGGAGAACGAAATTAAATAAAATGACCCTGCACTGATTTTACTTAAGTTGAAACCTTTAGCATAATATTAAAAGATCTCCTTACAAGATCATCTTTTATTCTTTTTTGTAATAACTACATTTTTATACTTGAAGTTATATGCTAAGAAAGAGAAATAAGGACAGAAGGAAAGAGGGTGTCACCAAAGTTACCAAAGAATGATGTGGACACTCATAGTACCTTAGTTGCAAGGTGAAATAGCCAATTAGCTTTTGCCTGTATGAAGAAATGGTGGCAGGACCTTCCATGTACTCCAGTCTCACTGTCTCCCAGGCCTAGGCAGAAAATGCTGCATTTTATTTTAAATTCAGTCATTATATATCTGATCATTAATTTGTAAATGGGAATATACTTTTATCATGGTACAAAAGAAATGGCATTAGAATATTTTAAAATTCAGGATACATCTATGTGATAAATATAGAGTAAAAATTCCTGTACTAATATTTAAGAACTCAAAACAATTTAGTTCAAACTTTTAGTTGATATATTAAAAATTCCAGAAAAGCGGACTGAAAAAGTACTAAAAAAAGTTAAATTATGTTCAAGGGATACATGATAAAGAATAAGAGCTCTGAAATGACAAACATTTCATATCTAGAAATATAATATAGTGCACTCAGAAGAAAGACTTCATTTGCATTTGCACACATATACCAATGAGCATGGCACTGCACATTGATGGGACTATGAGTCAATAGTTCCTAAATATTTACTATTATGTGTAGACATCAAATCCACTACCTCTCAAGGACCAAGGACCATCTAACTTCTCTCAAAACCCTGTAGTAAGCTGGAAAAGCCCCCTAGGGCTTCGGACTTGCCCAAAGTCAGACAGCTACTAAGCCTTGAAGAGTTGGGTTAGGAAAGGCGGCTGGCTCAGAGTCTCACTCATGACACACATATATATAATCATACCAGCAATTCAATAAAACACAAAATTGAAAAAACCTTTTTCCAGAAAGAAACCTCTCTTTTTTTTTTTTTTGTTTTGATTTTTGATCTTTTATGACTCACTCATTCACTCACTCCTTCCTTCCTTCCTTCCTGCTTTTTTAATTCAAAAATTTTTATTTTTATCATGGAAAAACACTTAACATGAGATCAATCCTCTTAATAAATTTTTAAGTGTAC
The DNA here is from genome assembly GCF_902686455.1 of Sciurus vulgaris. Taxonomy (NCBI): domain Eukaryota; kingdom Metazoa; phylum Chordata; class Mammalia; order Rodentia; family Sciuridae; genus Sciurus; species Sciurus vulgaris. Next base: position 120,265,619 of record NC_136470.1, read on the forward strand.
AATACAGCATCATTAACTTTATGGACAATGTTGTACAGCAAATTAAAGCAGCTTGAGATATAACCTTTCAAAATAAGAGTCACCTCATAATGGGACTACATAAACATAATATTAGACAATTTTTAGCCTAAAGTCAGTGCAAAAAAATTGTAATGCCAAATTTCAGATAATTTTATTTTTTAACTGAAACATCAAACTAACCTAGTATAATATAAAATAGTGAAATATTGACATTTATGAGTAAAAAATTCTTATTAAAAGATGTTGAAATAACACTTACTTGGAGATGTTGAAACCTGAGCAAGCCACAACCATATGTCAACAAACACATTTTATGTAAACTGTGAATGAGGGAGGTCAAGACAGCCCAGGACATCTCAGGATAGAGTTCCATCAATTCTGATTCACTCACACCATTGTGACTAACATTGACAAGGCAGAGAATCTGGGCAGAAAAATAAACAATAATCACAAAGCACCTTTCTAAGTAACTAACAGTCATTACATTTTCTAGAATTCATGTAAGCTTATTAACATTTTATCCATACTTACAAATGATTTAATAAATCAAGAAGCAGAGTTCTTACAATAAAACATGCTGCCAAAAAGGCATTAATTAAGGACAAGGTAGTATATGTATAAAAACTAGCATCCAAAGATCACACACATAGAGAAAAAAGTCAGTGAAAATTGGAAGTGCATGAAATATATTATAAAAACTAATGACAGGATTCCAATTTGAGAAGACAACAGGAAAAACAGAACTCCTACTACAAATGCCTATGAATATCAGACAACATGTAATAGGAAACCAAATCAGAGGGACAGGTGCTGAGCTACTGTCCCTGGAGAAAGTGGAAACAGAGGCAGCAGTCCCACTGACTTAAAGCTTTGAGGTCACACCACACTGGAGTGTGACAAGAAGTGGGAACTAGAATCCCTGTCAATACCAGGATCTACTTTCTGAGTGAAAGGGTTCAAAAGGAAAATGTCAGACATGGAAAGAATCCAAGGAAGCCTGGTAGTAAGATGAGAAGTCAAAACACCAGGAACCACCAGGTTGAGAAATTCACATAAAAATGGATCCAGCAGGCTGGGGATATAGCTCAGTTCATAGAGTGCTTGCCTGTTAAGCACAAGGCCCTGAGTTCAGACCCCAGTGCACAAAAAAAAAAAAAAAAAAAAAAGGATCTAGTTTTGAATTATAAGGAGCAAGGTGGCTAGATATAAGATAAATGTCCAAAAATCAAAAACTGAATGTATTAACAAACAATAAAATACTATTTTAATTATAAAATACTTATAAACAAATCTTTATAGATGTGTAGGATCTTTATGGGGAAGAAGATAAAACATTGAAAGGCATTTAAGAAGATGACTAAATAATGGAGAGTCATCTTTCCATGCAGGGGAAGACTTTTATGATCATTCTCCCCAGGTTAGTCTTTACATTCAATTCTATTCTAGTTAACATCCCTATGAGCTTCCATGGCACTCATGGAGTCAACTCCAAAATTTATATAGCAAATTAGCTAAGACCATTGTAAAGAAGAATAACAAAAGAGGATTTACCCAACTAAATATCAGAGTTTAAAGTTCTAATAACTAAGACAGTGTGGTACTGGCAAAGAATAGGCAAATTTGGCATAGAAGAGCCTGGAAACAGACTGACATTCATACATGAGCTTGATTTTTGTTAGTATTCCAAATCAGCAGAAGAGATGTACTATTTAGCAAAAAGAACAATGTCTATCCATATGACTAAAGATTAAATAATAACTTCCCTCCTCACACAATAAATAAAAATACATCCACATGAGATAAGGACTTGTACAGGAAGAACTGTAATACCTTTTGAAGGAAATTACACACACACACACACACACACACCCACACCTACACACACATACAATTTAATGGCAATAAAAGACTTTTTTAAAAGATACAATAGGCCTAGACCATAAAGGAAACCGTTGATAAATTTGATTTTATCAAAATAAAACTTTCAATGAATGACATCCTAAAGCTGAAAGATAAGCCACAAACAGGAAAAAGGCATTTATTTAGAACTCCTACACCAATAAGAGAACAACAACAACAACAACAAAACCCAACTAAAATATGGGTAAAGCATGTGAACCACAATACATATAAGAAGAAAGAAGGATAATCAATAAATGTGAAAAGATAAGAAGCCCCAAAGATAATCAGGAAAATGCAAATTCTGGCAAGCATGCATGGCTGCCAGCATTCCTGTATAAGCTTGAAACATATTTAAGCACAAATTAAAAAAAGAAGTATTTACTTCAATTCACATGGGTACAAACAAGGCCAGGTAGCCTTCCTTTTATAAGCTGACCACACTTTACCTGTCTCATTAGCTCTTTGTCCACGTCGTTTGCCATGGACTCCTGGATGGAGCGCAGAACAAGCCTGTACAGTGAGACAGTGTCTTGGCACTGGAGACACTCCTGAAGGACCTTATCTACACCGCCTGCTCTTCCAGCACTGCTGGAACGGAGAACAGATTTTATTCCCTTATAGACAGCCAACATCTGTGAAACATCTGGGGTAAAGACAAAGTAATCTCTATTTTTTTGTACTGCAGCTAATAATAGGAACTGAATAACATATGACACAGGAAACATGTAATTTTGTGAAGCTACTAGAATCATCAAGTTTATTTTAGTAAACTACTTAATTCAGTCCAGTGGGCCTATGCTGAGACTCCTTACCTTTCAAGAAATTTCTATGCACTGTGGAACTTAAAACTGAGTAAGACACTGAGAAGCCACCTACACACAGGACGCGGGGAAGGAATGGTAAGTACTGTTAGTAAGTTAGCCATGCAAATGAAATTTGTGTAGAACCAGAACTTTTCAAACGTTAGGCTAATAAACTGAGGGCAATCAATAGAGGGGTTTGTTTTAAAATACCAATAGTTATTTTTTTGAATATAAAAATGTATGAAGAAGAGAAAAATAACCACAAATGGTCCCTAGTTCCTGTTAAAATAGATACTCTGATAAATATTATGAGGTCTGTGTGAGAAGCCTTCCACTCTGAACCGCACTCACTGTACTGCTGACATTCATGGAAGCAGATTTCCTGCTGCAACTTAACTGTGAGAAGGATGGTGGAAATGTCATGCACCCTTTAAGGTTTTAGGAGATTTTTTTTTCATTCAAATTTTGTACTCAAGATGAGAATTGGAATTAACAGACAAGAGTACTAGATTTAGTGTTTGGAAATAAGAGTTGTGCTAGAACTATTATACATTGTGATGAATGCCAAAAAAGTTATTTTAAAAAATGAACCTCTGGCTGAGGACAAAGTAGAAGCTATCCTGAAGAAGAAATGAAAGTAGTAAAAAGTTCTAATGCTTACCTAAAGGCAGATTCCTAATGGATACTAAAACAGAAGAACTGCTGTATGACAAAATGTTTATCAGGATTTGAGAACACAGACAGTTGGAGATTCCTGCCTGCACACTGACCTGATATTCAAGGACACTTGAAGCAATATTCTGAGCATACCTCAGATGTCTGCTCCACTTTCCAAAGCTAGGGGCCTCTGCAGGTTTGGCACCGAGCACTGACGGGTGGCCCTAAATGAGGGTGAAGGCGGCCTTCCTTTTGAAACCCAGTGGGGAAAGGGTTAGGGTGATGAAAATGAGATAAATCTATCACTGAGTTCTGATAATTCACAGGCTAGTCAGCCTTCAGCAGTCAGCCACTGTCATGGAGTGTTAGTGTCATCATTAGAATAAGCAGGAGTCTGAGCGGCCCAGGCAACTGTTGTAAGGAGCAGCCATCGGTGCACAGGGCGAGGAAGTGCTCTGTAGCAGACACAAAACACGCAGACTGGGGACACGGCCACCACTCACCGTGCCATCATTTTGCCGAAAAGGGTGACATAAAGGGCATTGCAGGTTGTAGCAGAACGACAGTGTCGTTCTAGTTTCTTCTCCTGCATGGGTTTCCCCCAAAACAAAACAAAAATACAATAACCACTCTGGAATTCAGCGGTCATCACTACCGAGCCATCCACAAACATCCCAGCAGAAACAGTGCTTTCTGCCATCTCATGGGGACATCATTCCGAGCGGCAGAGGATCACTGGCTGTGTCAGAATGCAGCCAATGTGAAAACGTGCTTTTGCTTTTCAAATACCTGCTTAATATTATACAGCATTCCTTAAGCCCATAATCTTTTCATCACTTCTCTGTTGTTAAAGAGGCAACACATTTACCAAAGTAATTACTAGATTCCAGTTCTCTTTATAACCATGAGCCCCAATATTGAATTTTTAAGTCTCACATAAGATATTTTATAAGGAAGGTTGACACAGAGTGAAAACAGTATCAAAATTAAAAATACTTACCTGCTCTTTATTCAATTTAATGTCTACAAAATGGCATTCTGCAATTATAATAGATTTTGCATCTTTTGGATTTAAAGGATCGAGATGAAGTGTAGGCCACAACCTTTGGTTTAAAGAAAGTAAAACTCAAATCATTCAACAAGAACAGTAATCTATCCACAGCAAAAGTTAAAAACTATTATGGAAATTAGTTTTTTATTCTGCTTTTATAAAGTAAGTGAAGTTAATCTCTGTAAATCACATGAAGTAAAACAATTACTCTGATTTATTCCAACATGTATATCATTACAGCAATTAATCACGACAGTGTTATAAATAGCATATGCATTAGACAACTAAGTGGTAAAACATTTCTAGTTCTGTGTTCTGTACCTTTGGTAAAACTAAACAGAGGTATCAATACTTACAGGAGTAGTACAAGACCCAGTCTTTGCTCACGAGGACTTATAAAGCAATTGAATTTAACTACTACAATATTCACTTTCAATATGATAGCAAAAAATATTTTTTGGGGGATGGGGAAAATCTTACTTTTTTATATAAAGCACAAATACATGTACGTATCTGCTTATATATGAAAACAGATAGTGTACGTGTAGCACACTATAGTATTTTCTTAGGGAGCAGAAATTAGAAAAAAAATTCTATCAGGCTTCTTGGGGGGAAAATAGGCTAAGAAACACTACTCTACAAAATTCAACCTCTGTGTCACTTTTTTGAGTGCTACTAAAGTAAGCTTTAGTATTTCAAGATAACAGGAATCTAGACTATTATTTCTGGTCTGCTGTCCAGTGTTCCTTGCCCATAAATTAAACCACCTATTAGGCATCGTTACTTGGATCTACAGTTGGCAACTCAAGCCAGCAGTGTCTAATAACTGAATTCAACACCTTTCCCCCACAAACTTGCCTGTAACTTGTGTTTCCTGTTTCAGTTCATAAAATCACCATCAGTTTCATTTCTTTGTGCATGGGAGTGTGTGTGTATGTGAGTATGTGCTGTATTGGGGATTAAACCCACGTGCACTGTACAACTGAGCTACATCCTCAGCCTTTTTTAATTTGTGAGACAGGGTCTCTAAATTGCTGACGTTGGCCTTGAACATGTCATTCTCCTGCCTCAGCCGCCTGAGTCACTGGGATGACAGTTGTGAGGTACCAGGCCCAGCTGTTTGATTTCTTGAATTTAGAGTTATCTGAGCTTTCTCCTTTCCCCTTATATCCCAGATCTAACCTCTCACCAAAATCTATAGATTGGATCTTTTTCTTTTTCCTGCATTTATATGAAAATCATGAAAAACACAAATACATATCAAAAACCATTCCTTGTTTGTTTGCCCTTAAAACATTCCATGTCATCTAAAAGAACTATAGGTAGCGTCGTACCTCCATGCTGCAGGGCAAGTTTCCACGTTCACAGAAACTATTACTCTTACGTTCACTGGCAGTGGGTCTATTAGCCATTTCATGTGCTTCTCAACTTGCTTAAAAATATAAAAGCGAAATTCAGTCTATTAATCAAGATATTGAAAACAATCCAATAGTAACTCCCTCAATATAGTTAAATTCTCATTAAATTTCTCTTGTTATTAAGGATAAAAATCGGGGCTGGGGAGATAGCTCAGTCAGTAGAGTGCTTGCCTTATAAGCACAAGACCCTGGGTTCGATCCCCAGCACCCAAAAAAAAAAAAAAAAAAAAAAAAAAGGTTAAAAATCCTATTCTGGGATGATTTAGGAATTCAAAAGAACAAGTGGCAGAACACTATTATCACTGATCTGAATTTTGGACACTTGGGGAAATGTCCAGACTCTGAATATATGTGAAAATGGTTTTTGCTAATTATGTAAATTCAGTTGGTCCTTCCCAATAAGATACTGGCACACGACACTTTTTTTTTTTTTTTTTAAATCCAAGTGCTTTCTTCCTAGAAATTAAGAAGGAAGAAAAGAAATAGCACTGACATTTTCTTATCACAAACATGGAATTTAAACACCTGCTCTGGTCATCACTGATATTTTTGCCTTTCAGAGTATAGCAAAGGTAACAAAGTGCAAAGAGTACCTGAACTTGATCTATAGAATCGATAATGATGATGATGCTGCCTTGGTGACGTGCAGAGAGTTTCTCTAGCCAACGTGGAAATTCTTCCAGGAGCTTAGCAGGATCCAGAGTCAGTGCTGACACAGACCAAGAGTGCTGCATCAACTACAGGATGAGGACAGGCACAAATGAAGGGGCGCCCCCATCACAGCTGCTGGAAATGCTCCCGAGCCTACTTTTTACTTCACAACTGAGTTACCAAGAGGACCTGATTACATGCTATTTTTAACCTTATACAAAACCAAAACTGCCTCCAGGCTGACTGTCCTTTATCTGAAATGCTTGGCATCAGAAGTGCGTCAGATTTCAGGTTGTTTTTTTTTTTTTTTTCAGATTTTGGAACATTTGCATATGCACAGTGACATTTACTTATCTTGGAAATGGGACCCAAATCTAAAGATGAATTTGCTCTGTTTCATATACATCTTCTACACACAGCCTGAAGAGGGGGTGTGTGCAGTATTTTTAGTGTGCCTGCATTGTGATTGTGACCCTGGGCACATGAGGTCGGGTCTGGAATTTTCCACTGGTGGTGTCATGTTAGTGCTCAAAAAGTCTCTAATTCTGTTGTTTCAGATTAACCTGTAATGCTACAAATTTATTTATTACCATCTCCTTAGTCCTGACAATTTCTGAATCTAAACAAAATTCTGAGAGTTCCAAAGATGGCATGCTATACCTTTAAGGTCAGCCGTTTAATAATCAAGGAGGACTCTGAACTGGTTGACATTGGCCTCCCCACAAAATGAGAAAGGATCAGCGTGTTCGGGGAATTCTTCTGTTGCAACTGAATCCTGAAAGACAAACAGGACTGTTACAAAACTGACCAGCGCCTGCACTTCAACAAAAGAAGAATTCACAGCAAACTAGACATTAAATGCTGCCTGTCAGCATGGTTAGTCACTTGTAAATAAATATGGAGCGTTCTGATTTTCCCCATTTTTACAAACTTTTAAATATACTTTAAAAAAATTATAGATTCACTTTAGTCACAAATTGATACTTACATTAGAGGTTGTTAGTAAAGTAAGCATTAAAATAGTTTACATTGGAGGCTAGTAAAGTAACAATTAACTTTTCATTAAAAAATGCTATTTGAGGAAAATTTATTAGGTACAAAAAACACTGTTTTTCAAACATAACTTTAAATAATAGAGCAATAAACAATAATCAATAATATAACTCTTCAATATAAATAATAATTATGAATAAAATACTCTTAATACTTGCTTTAAAATAATACAATGAAATTTATAAGTTTATTAGTTTATATGAGCCTTAGGCTATAAATTGAAGACTAAACTACATTCACAGTAAAGGTTATCCTTAGTTTTGATGCCTTTTAGAATTTATCTTGCTTTAAACAGTCTGTCTTGAAAAGACTAGATTTAACCCAGGAGCACTTTACCACTAAGCTACATTTCCAGTCCTATTTATTTATTTATTTATTTATTTATTTATTTTATTTTGAGACAGGGTCTCACTATTTAGGGCCTTGCTAAGTTGCTGAGGCTGGTCTTGAACTTGAGATCCTCCTGAGCCACTAGAATTATAGGTATGCATCACTGCACCTGGCTATAGTCTTTGTCATTTTTAAAATATTTTAAAATTCTATGGAACTTTTAAGATGGAGTCAATAACTGAAAATAAACAGGCATCCCTCTTTAATTTACCTAGTTTCTACCACACTGACATGGCTTACACCTGTGTTCCTTTATCTCTTACCAATGTAATTTATGTACACAAGCATGAATGCTCACATTCCCTGCTTCTTTTTTATTCTGTATTTTATCTCTGACATCCAAATTCTAGACACTCCATGAAGCTGTCATTTTACTTCTCTTTGTTAGTGGTTAGTAAGGGCTGTGTGGCAGGGCAGACATGCAGTGCGTTCTGTTGAAGGACCTCAGTAATTCAAATGATGAGGATAAGAATGATTTAATTGCACTTTATCATACCACTTTGATAAAAGAAGGGACTTTCCAGAACCTGGTCCTCCAGACACCAGAAGGGGTGGAATCGGCGCTGGTGCTGCCACCAGGTCATTGAGGCGTTGGTAATACTAGAAACAATAATGAATTTAAATTGTGAGGAAGTGTGTGCCTCTGAGAATACCAGTCAACTTCTGATTATCAATGAAAATACTGGAAAAAGCTACATCGGAAAACTCTACTGTTAGGGGACAGCAACTTCATGATGGCTTATCATTGTGCCTGAAATACACCCGAAATAATAAACTAAGAATGGGCCCCACTTTCTTCTCCCACAGTGGTGCTGCCAATTGATGAGTGAAGGACACCACTTCAGATCCAAGCAGGTTTTGCAATTCAGATGTTTTGTAGAACGCTGCAGTTCAGTCACTCTGTCACACTGGAGCCCTGAACCAAAGTGCCACAGAAGGCCTTGAGGGCCCTGGCAGGCATGGTGGATCTCTTCATCACAAAACCAACACCTGCTTTATCGGTTGACTATCCCTTATCTGAAATACTTGGCACCAGAAGTGTCCCGGAGACCTTCCCATTTTCCAGGGACTGGTGAGAATCGTTCCAAACAACAGCAGGTTTCTTCTGGGGCCTGTGAGTCTGCCAATCTGCCCCAGGAAATCAGGTTAGCACAGGATGTTGGAGATCTTTCTGAAATTGAGTTCTATGCAAAATCCAAGAACCTACATTTCCCACGCTCTTTCTCAGACACTCAAAACTGGTTCAGAGCTTAAAGGACACACTCAGCAAACCAAAATATCACAGTACTTGTCACAGTTCTTAGGGAATTTCCAAAGCTATCTTGGGGTTCAGATGTTCATTAAGTAGCCTAAATGACAGCTGATGAAAATTTTTTAAAAAATCTGTAATAAGTAGTTTATGGCTTTAGGTTAGAAAATTTCTCTAGGGACTATAAGAAAGGATTACTTGGTATAGTTTTACAATTAATTTTTCTGCTTGTCTACCTAGATATAGAATCCCTAAGAACCAAATAATTCTGCTAGTAATGATGCATCTGAGGGAAGAAAAGAAGGACTTCATAGATTAACTACCTTAGACGTTCTAACCACTTAGCATATGGTTCTGTAGAAAGTTCATTTATAGATCCATCGTTTTCAAGTTAAGATCCCTTGTTATTGAAGAAAAAACAAAGGATATGGAGCTAGAAGATGCAGGTTCAAATTCCAGATCTGCAATCTACTCCCTGTGTTGTGCTCTTGGTTAAACCATAATCAGAACTTCAGTTTCTTTGTGTATAAATAACAACAGTAGTACCTCTCTTATAAAATACTAATTTAACATTTTTCTTACAAGTGATACTGCGCGAAGTGCTTTATGTACATCATCTGGCTTGAGTACCTACCTATAAGGTAGGTACTAGTAGTTATTATTATTGTACAGACAAGGAAACCAAGTCTAGATTTGGTCAAAATCAAGTGATCTGACCAAATTCCAGTTAGGAAATGATGGAACAGGACATAAATACATAACACAAATTATAAAGGTTCTATAAAAAATACAAATGTTAATGTTAGTTTTCATAATATTCTTTAACATATTATCCTTACATTAATTTTTTAATATTAAGTATTTTTTGAACTTAGACACCTTTGTTTGTACACATCAAGTTACTTTAATTTGTTTAGATATTTAGGATGCTGAATAGACCACTAAAGGATTGATCTGCCTGTTGCATGAACGGTTGCACTCTGCTTTCTAAGTGTTTGATATGCTGATTCTTTTAAATTGGAAAAAGAGCTTTACTATTCTAATCAAGTTTCCTAGCTATGCTACACCCAGCCCAGGTGAGCCGTATGGTGGTATTACGAATTGATAAGTTCTAATATATAACCAGAATTGCTTGGTGCTCGTAAGTTTATCTGAATCTCACGTGTCTTTCATATCTCAATATAGATAACCAAGCTATGATGGCAGACAGCTAACCAGTCATAAACCCTGATTATAACACAGCCTTTTAGTGATGACTGCTCTTTGATGTAAGAATACTCCAAATGCTTACCTTCTCGAATCCTAACTCATGAGCTGAATTAGAAGCCTGCTGAAAGGTTTCCATTTGCTCTTGTTCATCATGTATGTCCCACAGAACATCCCCAAAATCATCTTCTTCTGGAGGGGAATCATCACTTCCCAAATCCTTAGACTCCAGGTCTGTGTTCTCAAAGCCCAGTATGTCCTGAACACAAAGAACAAGCACACAGAAAGGAAGGAGAAAATGAATGAGAAGCAAAGACCTTGCATCAGGGGTGAGCAAATAGTCCAAACTGGGCTTGGGCCCAAGTGTACTCTGTAGGTACAGAGGAGGGCATGTCCAAATACATGGCCTTAATATAATACCTGTGAGAATAAAGTTATAACCATAAATGCTGATTTAAAAATAAGGAAGACAGAAATACTAAAGTAACAAAAACAAAGACCTCTTCTTACTAAAATAAAGCTAGAGGGATATTGGACTCTGATGAGATGTGCTTTCTGAAAAATCCTTCGTAGGATCTGTGATTATATCTGCTAGTGAACGATTTTAAAGGCTGTGGTTATATCTGCTAGTGAACAATTTTAAAGAAAGTGGGGCCCTAAGAAATATGCCATAAAAATGCAATTACTAAGATGGAGTTTCTTGATATCAAATATCTGTGCTGTCATATCTCATCTTTATACTAGATCACTGAAAATATGTTATCCTTCAAGCATTAAAGATGGTCAATACAGCCAGTTTCATTTTGCTGAATTCATTTTTTTATCTTATCCTAAAATTTGCAAGATTGCTGAAAATATAAAAATTTATAATGACAATCTTTATATTAGATAACATCATACAAAATTGTTTTGGGCTCACTTTTTTTCTCTGATAATAAATTTCCATATCTATAATGCTAATTAATAAGAAAAGGTATTCTAACCCCTAACTTCTCAAGTAGGGTCTCTGGTTCTCTACAGGTGTCTGGAGGGATGGGCAATTACACACTAAAAATGGTACATCTTCCTCTTGTGCTCATTTTACTTGAAGATGGTGGGGTCTTTGATTATAGTTATTGGTATCTTATTGATAAATAATTTTGACGATAATTTTAATATTAAAAATAAGCAGGGCTGGGGTTGTAGCTCAGTGGTAGTGCTCAGCCAGCACATGTGAGGTGCTAGGTTCAATCCTCAGCACCACATAAAAATAAATAAATAAAATAAAGGTATTGTGTCCATCTGCAACTGAAGAAAATATTTAAAAAATTAAAAAGGTATACTCTCAGACTAAATAAGGCAAATATATAAGATAATACATGAAATTTAATAAGAACCTTAAGCTCCAGACACCTTGCTGGTTCATGTTCTCATCCCCCTTGTGGTATACTTGAACATCTCTCTGCTGTTAGGGATAACCATGGTGGGAAAATCTGAAGACTTTTCTAATCTATAAAAATCTAAAGTGCACACAGAATCTAAGGAACTCTTTATTGAGTAAAATGCACATTATACATCAAACATCTATTTTTTCTGGGGGGGTACTAGGGATCTAACTGAGGGATGCTTTACCACTAAGCTGCATCTCTAGCCCTTTTATTTATTTATTTTTTTTATTTTGAGACAGGGTCTCACTAAGTTGCTGAAGCTGACATCGAACTTGCAATCCTCTTGTTTCAGCCTCCCAAATTACTGGGATTACAGGTGTGTGCCACTGTGCCTGTCTCAAATATCTGCTGGTTAACTTGCACTTTTGTAATACATTTTACACTTATTAGGTATGAACTGTCATTCATCTCTGTGAGACAAATGAGTGGTAAAGGCACATGGTCCTAAGTAATACCATGACCACACCACAGGATGGACTCCCAACAAAATTAGAGTGCTTTCCTCGGGTACTGTTCTCAGAAGAACAAACAGGTGTTTTTTCCTGAGAAACTCTACAGAAAATAGTCTTAAAACATTTTAGATGAACTCTTATAGGAAATTCATATTTACCTGTTTAATAATCTTTTCCACACAAATATAAGTTTTATATACTCCTTCTGCAGGATCTCCTGAGTGATCAATGAACTGCGGAAAATAAAAATGTTAAAGGTAACAACAAAGTAACAGCAGGAAGAGGTGCCTACCTAGGGTGATTGTGTGTCAGGAAATATTCAAGGCTTAAAGTATCTGCTCTCGTTTATCCTCAATAACATTATAAGGGAGAAACTATTGTTACCCTCATTTTACAGAAGAGGAAACTAAGGCATTTAAAACAGAAAAAAAACTCATCTAAAGTAACACAAGGAGTTTAGTGTGAACAGTGGTGCAATAAAACCAAAAGTACACAGGTTTTTGACCCTTATCACCTCTCCTACCACCAGCCTGGTCTGAGCCACTAGTATCTCTCACCTGGATAGTGCCACAGCTCTCAGACTCTGCCCACTATCCTCCAAACTACTCTCTTCTCCACAAAGTGGCCAGAGATTACTCTAGCCAAGTTGGCTTCCTCTCCCTCCTCAAACACTCCAGGCTCACACCCACCTCAAATCGCTTCTCTGCCAAGCATTTTCTTAAAGACGAATCCTGTGAATTTTACCTTGGCTTTGTTGGCCTTGTTGAGGTTAGAAACTTGATCAATCAATTGCTGGACAGAGTCGGAACTAACTTTCCCGTCCTCCAGACGATGATAAATTAACCGTGGTTTTCCTTCAGGGTTTTTCAGAAAGGCTTCTTCACAGTCTTCCAATAAAAGGCTAGATTGGAAATGGGCATTTCTGGTGCTGCACTGCACTGTGGCAGCAAATGGTTAGTAAAACAACCTATGCAGTGACAAGTGGCCAGAGAAGGACCAGCTGCAGCCCAGCAAAGGCTTCTGAAAGCGGCTTCAAGTCCTTAATTCTATAATGAAACTCTGTTCTAGCTTCGTCTTAAAATACAATGTGTTCCTTAGCCAAAAATTAGAGTCAGTATGATAAATTAAGCATTAAATTCTAAAGTTTATACAACTATATTTTTTAAACCTCACAAAATTCTCAAAAATTCTGTTAAACATGGTTCAAAACAGTGGAACCAGAATTATGAGACTTTGCAAATACATGGAAAACAAAATTCCATTGACAAATATACATTTTCTAAGTTTAAACACAAATACTATCAGCCCCAAAGGCTCAAGATTCTCTTCTTCTCCAGTCTTTTAGCCTTTTGTCATCTAATAATTGGCCTGAAGATGTCCAATATCTACTATGAGAAAACCTAGGGGTAGATGGGTGAGGTCAAATGACTAGCAAAAACCTTAACTGTGGTAAAGTTTTGTTTTGTTTGTGTTTTTTTTTTTTTTTTAAATAAACTTTGCTGCAGGGAACTGTAATTATATTGTTTACAAAAGTTACTGAAAAATTCCAGTACTAAAAAACAACTAGTGTTTTCTACACCACGGGAACATTGCAGCCAATTCCCCTTCCTAGGAAATGTTAAAGTTGTCTAGAGAGGCAATGGTGTGTAGGTGTGCGTGCATGTGTGTGTAAGGTAGGGGAGCTAGTAAAAGATTCAGAATTTGCAAATGCAGAAACTAGACCCAAATATAAAACAGAAGAAAATAATATTCTACTAGATATTTCTATGCCAACCAATCTTCCAATCCACAGAAATTTTCAATGTTGAAATCATTCTGGACATGTTCTATAGAAGTTTGGAATTTAAATTCCCATTTCTTTTTGCTGTAGTTAAAAAAAAAAAAAAAATCTGTGGCTCAAATGAATGCCAAAGAGTGGGCCCTCTGTTCAGATGCATGTTTGTATTTGAAAACCAGGCCCTGCAAAACTGACACAGGGGCTTAGGTAAAATGCTATGGTCTCTGTGATTTGGTGGCATCTAGTGGAAGAAAGGAGATGGTACAGATGAATGAAGTAAACAGGTCAAGAATTAATAACTGCTGAAGTCAGAGAGTAAGGCAGGCCAGCTGACATGATGATAATCTGCACTGCAGAATCCAGTCAGAAGGTGGGTTGAGTGGACAAATGCAGAGGGCAGGAGCTGACAGAGGAGATGCCATCATGTGAGGCCACAGGAGTTGAAAGTGAGGAAGATGAGGAATGAAGAAAGCTCAACTGCAGGAGTGGAACTTCCACATAACTAAATTCTGTAAGGAAACTCTACAGGCAAGTTGTTACTAAGAACTGAATGAAACCAAGAGCAGGGCCTAAGAAGTCTTGAGAGGTGATGTAATTACCCTTTGGTCCCTGAAGGCTGCCCAAAAGGGAGCTCTTCTCCTTTGAGAAAGATGAACAATTCACTGAAGAAAACCAGTCCCTGTCGTCCCTCTGTGCCAGGAGGACCAGAGGCTGCCTCCAAAGGGAAAAGCAGCCTTCCCTTCTACTTAAGATCAAGAATTCTTCATTAGCCTGGCTGCCCAACAAGGGTCTTGCTACAATGAAGGAGAGCAAAGAGTCAAGAGCAAATCATCAAGAGCAAAGATTTCAGACCTTCATCTGAAATATTCCTATGTGGCCACTCTCTTGGAGTCTCCATATTTCAGTTCCATCCTTCACTTGAAGAGATTCCACCTCTGATTCTGCCAGGAAGGGAAGCAGGTCAAATTAAGTACAATGAAGGCAGAAACACATGGACAAGCAGTGTCAGAAGTCTGGCCATTTCCCTTCTCTGGTGAGTGACAATGAAGAGGTATGGCTTCTGGGTTCCTCACCAGATAGAACCTTTTTTTTTTTTTTTTTTTTAATGAAGACTGAATGTTGTGAGAAGCTACTGAATAGTATCTTTAAGTAACTCTGTGGGTACAAGTATAATCATTGGTCAGAAAAGCACTTCCCCATCAAGCTTTCAGGAGTGGTATTTCTAGACTCATCTTTCAGGAAGGATGAAGGAGCCATTAGGAGAGGTGAATGGGCAATCTGAAAGAAATGAAGGCCCCAAGAGCCCCTGCTTATGGTGTGAATCTCGTCCCTACTGCCACACTCCTTGACAGCCAGGAAAGAAACAAATAATTAAATAAAATAATAAATGAAGTAAGAAAATTTTAAGTAAAACAAAGGCAAAGAAGAAGCTGAGAAAAGACAAGTTTAAAAAAATTAAAATTCTGGGCTGGGGTTGTAGCTCAGTGGTAGAGCGCTTGCCTGGCGTGTGTGAGGCACTGGGTTTGATCCTCAGCACCACATATAAATAAATAAATAAAAGAAAGGCATTAAAAATTAAAATTAAAATTCTTATTCTTCAATAAGAATAACCTTTTAAAACCTAAAATAAGTGTAATTTTAGTTAAAGGAGATAAATGAATCTGCCAAGCAGAAGTAATAAAATATAAAAGGAATGGGGGGGTGGTGACATTAAGAAGAGTTTAAGATTAGAAAGATAAAGTTAAAAGTATCAAAATAATGTAGAATATTCTATAACAAGTTTCTTTAGGAAAGAAAAAACAAGATGGCTTCAAGGATTAGAGAGAGGAATTAAAGAAAAATAATATAAAACAAATGATAACAAGTAAGATAAAATGTTACCAATATTAAGTAAGAGCCTTAGCAAATATAAAAACAAGGAAGAAAAGGGAAAGGGGTAGATAGTAATAAAACTCACTGAAGGCAATCAAATGGAAGGACTCCTTAAACACACTCCAGGTGAAGGCTCATTGATCAGCTAGTTCCCACCTGCCTGGCCACTAGGCAGTCTTCTTGGTTTTGGTACCAGGGATTCAATCCAGAGGTGCTCAGCCACTGAGCCACATCCCCTGCCTTTTTTTTTTTTTTTTTTTTTTTTTTAACTTTTTATTTTGAGACAGGGTCTTACTAAGTTGCTTAGGGCCTCACTAAAATGCTGAGTCTGGTCTTGAACTTGTGATACTCCTGCTTCAGTCTCCCAAGTTACTGAGATTGTGCCACCACACCTGGCCCATTAGGCAGAGTCTTTAGGACCAATGATGAGTTATACAGCAGGGAAACTCTTGTCAAACTTTAGGTCTCACATTCTTCTATACACAGTAAAAGTCAGTTTGTCCTCAATCAAAAAAGAAAAATACTTTGGAAGGGTTAACTCTAATCAGATAACAAATGTAGAAAAAAAAATTATTAACCTCTCCGTAAGCCTGTTTGTCTTTTATTTATGTATCTAATTGATTTTAAAAATCTGTATTTGCAGACAAGATTTATTAGCATGCTTATATTGAGATTATTAAAAAACTGTCTGCTGGGTTTATTCAAATAGTAAAGCTCCTCAACACACTTCAGTTATGATTCAACACATATACAGTGTTTAAGTGTGTATGTATCATATAAAATTGATAAGCCTCTGAAATTGTATCCAAAGAAATAAAATAATGAAGGTTAATGATTACTGAAATCAGGGTCACCAACTTTTTCTGTAACAGGTCAGAAAGTCAACATTTCATACTTTGCAGGACTTACATTTTCTATTCCAACTACTGAACTTTTCCGTTACAGTAGGAAAACAGCTATGGAAAGTACATAAATGAAAGAACATAGTTGTGTTCTGATAAAACTTTATTTACAAAGGCAGGCACCTGTCTGGATTTGGTCCCTAGGATATAGCTTGCCAAGTCCTGATTAAAATAATCTTTGTATTAATGATGTTGTTCATACAACCTATTAGACAAGTCTAATAGTCTAAAACTTTAAATTCTTTATTTTAGGTAAGTGTGTAACAATTATAGAACTTATTAAATTTCATATATTGTTTTTGATTTTAAGTATGCACTTACAACCTATCTTTCAAGTTCATTTGCAATTTCAATTCAATTTATAGCTAATGCCTATAGTAAAATTTTCCATCTTACCTTGGTAAAGTTGAGTGAACAAATAAAATAACTAAAGAACTCTTCTCAATTTCCCATTTTCTTATAGTGAGGTACTGATTTTCAACATCTATTGGAAAATAAACAGCATGGAAAAAACATCCCATTGTCTCGCACATTCTTTTAAGTTTAGGTGAATAATCCTAAAAACAAATTATGATATATAAAAGAAAAATATGTTTAACTTAAGATGTAATAAGAGTCATATGACTTTAAAAAAAATCAAGCTTTAGAACAGGTTATGGTAGGTATTTTCTAATACAAAAGTTTAGAAGTAATAATGAATCACATTTTTAAAGAAATCCTAAAGAAAAAAAGCAAATTTCTCTCTAAAACATAATTATAGCTTAACCACCAAGCTATTTTCTAGCTCAGAAAATGATTTATTTTACTATCAAAACAGGAGAAAGCATTAGGATATTTTGTTTTGGTGTTTGTTTCTTTTTGTTATTATTATCTTGAACAATTTTGGTTTTATTATTCTAAAGAATATAAAATATTGATCTACAGATCTATATAATACAAAGACTCCAGTTTGATATATTAGACATCAAAGCAAATATGCTAGAAACATGTCGGCCTTTAATAAATTAGGTTACTAACTTAAGTTACTAAGTAAAGATGATTATTATGGAAAAATCAGTAATGATCTCAAAATAGCCTTGGGAATAACCCATAGGCAATTACTGAATGAAAACTTTGAGTTTTAAAATATTTTATTTTTTTTACCAAAATTGAGTAATACCATAAAGGAAAGCTAAATGTATTTATTAGTCAACAATCTGGAGGATATTAATACAGGAGGTTTGGTTCATGGGTTTACTTAAAATTCATTGGAAGAGTGGCAGGCAAACTTTTTCTATAAAGAGTTAGGATGGCAAACAGTTTTACAAGAATAATAAAAGCTTAACAACTTGGCCTTTTAGCAGGGATCTTTAAAGTCTATTTGGCTCCTGTCACAATTTGCTCTGCCATTGAAATGTCCTTGTAATGCAGTTAGAGTTGATATATATCTATATACGAATGAGTCTGGTAATGTACAATAAAACTTTATTTATAGACACTAAAATTGGGATTTCATATAACTTTCACATGTCATGAAATATTATTCTTCCTGTGATTTTTTTTTTTTTAGCAATTAAAAAATGTGAAAACCAGTCTCAGCTCTGGGCTATGTAAAAACAGGCAGAAGGCCAGATTTGACCTACAGGATACAGTTTGATGATCCCTATCTTAGAAAAACTTCAAAGGTTGCTTTGAAGAATGAAAAACTATAACAAGGATTACATTTGTTACTACCTGCAACAGATTCAAAGGATAGAGCTGGCAGATGTCACTGAAATAGGTGTGATCAATTAAGCAAATAAAATGTAAAACAACATAAAGCTCCAACATCCTAACATGGTATTCAATACTAACTACAATTAGTTAGAATTCTGTCTGTCTCACTTCTGAGAGTGAGAAAGTCACTCTCAGAAAGCTAAAAATCAAAACCCTTAATTCAACAGTTATTTTTCTTTGCATCTAATACTGAACAAGGTTTTCTCTGAAGAAAAGTTCACGATGCATCCTGTTCCTTAAGACATATAATCTAGTAGCCAGCAAGCCATGTGGTTTAGAGACAACAGTATCCTGAATAGGGAATAAGGTCAACTTGTGTTTTAAAGCAGGGAATACAGAATTTATAGATCTCCTCACCTTCAGGAAAAGATCCATTTCAGGCTGGGTTTCCTCTGTGTAAATGAGGTAACATCTGACAGTGTTACTCCATAGAGAATGTGACAACAAGGGAGTAACCTGTAATAAACTAGCTACAGCCATATCCCAATCATCTGAAAAGAGAATTTCCAGAAGTTCATGGAAAAATTACCAGAAGGCATAACAGGCACATTAGAATGGAATCTTATCTCACAAGTTAAGACTGAGATGTCTTGTAGAATGGCATAAAAGGCACTTAGTTCTTGAACCTCAAATTCCTTCCTGGGACTTGAAGCAATAAAGGTCTCTAGTGGTCTTCCGGAGTGTACTGTGATTCTAGTCAAACGTCCCAGAACTATTTTACATGAGCTGTTCAATTACTCTGCTATTTGAACTGTTCAATTACTCCTGTATCCCAGGATGACCTATCATTTTACTTTCTTATTCTCATTGTATTAAGTCATAAAGAACATTTAAGAAAAATGTAAAATGAAAAGTAGTCTTTATGCTACTTAGAATGAAAACTGAAATATATTTGGCTAATTTGAAAAGTACAATTTAAAAAAATTTTTCATTTTGCAAATAGAGAAAAAACTTTACAGTTTTAAGGAAAAAAGAATAGAGCTATTTACAAACCTTCTTAGGTCTGCACTGATATGAAATTGTAAACAGACCTTATAGACTTTTTGGACATTAGATTATATGAAAACAATTCTTTTGACTAAGAATACTATATGACCTAATAGGCTTTGTGTACTTTGTTTCATAATATGCTCTAACCTCCTACATCATCAAAGAAACAATAGAGGGCAAGACTAAACCCTATTGTTTCTCAGATAATAAGCATCAGACTCTTGCTGCTTAAACAAATCACCTGAGCATTCGGACCAGAAGCATAGTAACTAGAAGCTGGTTGGCCCAGCTGGCTGCAGCATCATCTGATTTCAATATGAATTATGTAACCTCATCAACTATGTATACCTAGTCAGGTACTGAGTCAATGGAAGGTATTCAGAACAAATTTCATGCTCTGCTGGTAGCAGATGTCTTAGCACGAGATATATGAAATCAAAGACACTAGGCAAGTAATTGGCAAGCAGCGTGTGTTACCTCTGTTGACGTTTGCAAAGGGTCCCTCCACATCTATAGAACTGTGGGCAAACTCTGGACCTCTGAAGGACTGCTGAAGCTGGATCAAACTCCCTATGGAGGGCTCACTTCCCAAGGCTCCACCACTCCAATATTCACACTGGGTTCCAGCAGCTGTTTTAGCAAGAGAGTTTTATGTTGTGCAGACCAAGTTACCAAATGTTCAAAAACTCAGCTCATATATTGAACAGGATTTATAACTTTAAAAACACTACGAAGTTACATATATAATAAATATTTACATGATTTTGAAAGTACTTTGCCACCAACTTTTGGCACATTTCTAAGGTTCTGGTTATCATCTCAAATTCAAGGAGGAGATTAAAAAGGAAGGAAGAAAAGAAATAGGAATACAATAAACAAAAGAATTTTAATAAAAGGACAGTTTACCCCATGCAAAATTTTATTGTTTTTAATTATACCTTGTAGATATCAACTAAAATCTAAAAGAAAGAACTTCAAAGGCAGGCTGCTATTCATGCACTAATAACTAATCTCTGTAATTTGTTAGGATATGAATTCTAACCTCCAAGAACAACACAATTTATGTCTGAATCAACAGTTACTTGTGAACGTGTGGATGATTTCCTAACAAACCACATGGCCCAGAATACCTAGATGTCATCCTTGACTAACTGTAAGTAAACTGATGTTTGGATTAAATCTCTGGCAAAACTGGAGTTTACTATTTACAAATGGTAAGAGTAATTTACAATTGGTAATTTTTGAATATCAAATGGGTAACATTCCCTCAAGGATTCCTTCTTCAAGTTTAAATCAAAACATGAAAAAACACCTAGTTGGGTGTGGTGGCACACACCATAATCACAGTAACTGCTGAGGTTGAGGCCAGCCTCAGCAATTTAGCAGGACTCTTGTCTAAAAATAAAAAGGGCTGGGGATGTAGCTCAGTGGTAGAGTGCCCCTGGGTTCAATCCTCAGTATCTACTCCCCCCACCAAAAAAAGACCTAAAAATAAATATTACATTGTTTTTGTTAACGTCCCAAGACAATTACAACAGATTTGAAGCACTGTATATTTGAACACGCCAGTACTGAAACAACCACTCAGGCTAACGCGACAGCTAATAGGTATTTTCTTAGTTGTTCTTGGCCAGTCAGAATCACTCCAATTTTTTTTCAAAAGTTAGTAATAAAAGTCCCAGGATGCTGCTCAGATTCCATGGGACCGTAACAAAAATTAAAAAGGAACTGTCAGTTACTATATTTTACTCCAAAGTGCACCAGTTTGTAAGAATATAATTTTATAGTTCCTTATAAGTGGGAGAGTGACTGTATTTTCCCTCTGCATTTAAAACAATCTTTCCTTTTTTCAATATTAGTCACAATTTGTTCATATTTTGTTATAACATGGTGAACTCTTTCATTCTGTGATTTCAGGCCTTTTTGCTAGAAATATATATTTTATATGTTTCATCATGAAACAAAAACTTTTTAATAGCTTGCAAAACTACACTGGGAACATCTAGGGAAATATAATGCAGGTATTTCTAAAGGATAATTGCAAAGAATACATCATTATATGGGAAAATAATGTTTTAGAGAATACTAGTTCCAATAGCTCTCACACTTGAGTGAGGTTGTCTGCCTGGCTATCAATTATACTTTCCAATCCTCCTAGGTGAAGTTCTGGCCAATGAGATTTGAGCAGAAGTGATCTGAGCATCTTTCAGGTTGTGTCTTCAGAGACAGCAATGTGTTCATCTCCTTGGCTAAAACACAGGTGTGATGGAGGACCTGCAGCAGCTATCTCAGGCCAGAGAGAAAACAGCTATGGGGTAGAGTTGGTAAAGCGGCATGGCAGAAGGAACTTCAGCCCCTGATTTCATGTATTTCACGAAGAGGAGAGACACACTGACACAGGAAAAAGTGAAACCTATCTGTAACAGCAATCTAAGTAGTCACCTAGCTAATATAGACAAATAAAAGGAATACGGCAGGATTCAAAGTTGGCTCTATAATATCACTATAGCTATGTTGAAAGCTCAACATATTATAAATAGGAATTGAATTTACCAGTAACATCTGTACAGTTGTCATCTGAATCAGATTCCCCAGGATCAAATACTTGGATCCCCTGAGCCTGTAGCCTCTGAAGTTTGCTCTCCAGTTCTCGCTTGGCCCTCAATAAGTCCTGAATTTCATTTTCTTTGGTCTCCCTAAAAATCTTTAAAAAGGAGAATTTAATTTTGAAATCTTTTTCATAATCAAAAGGTTGTACCATCAACTTTTAAGGGGAAAAAAGTTTTCATTCATAAAATTAGTATTCACTTGGTTCCCCATCTCCTCTTTTTTAGGATAAAGTCCCAGGAGTTTTTCCTTACTGTTTCACACCTGGAACCCACTGGAATTGGCAGGATGGATGTGTGTGGCGTGGGACTTTCATGGTCGCTGCATGATGTTCAGTAAATCTGTCTTTTTCTCACTAAAATCTCAAAATTTAATCCCCCCAAATTTCTCTTCTCCAAGTAGAAACATTTTCCTTTTTTAAAAATCTCTATTAAAATTTTCACTTTTATATCTTCTAATTGTTATATCATGTTCAACTCAAAAATGAAAAAGTGCTCTACACTAGTTCTTATTAAAATTCTACATAATTTATTTCTATTTATTCACTGCAGTATTCCAGGAACTTTTAAAATATATTGATTTTATTCTGTGTCATTCTGAGGAAAAAATGTAAGGAATTTACCTTGAATTGCCTTTTAACTTTATCTCTGTCATGTTCAAATGTAGCTGCTCTCTCCATTGCTTGGTATTTTGCTTCTAAAGCACTTTCTTTTTCCCGAAGTATCTTCTGATAAGTTTTCTGAAGTGCCTGGAATAATTTACCTTGTTATCTCTTATCAAAAATAATCTTTCTACCAAATTTTATATTTATACCTTTATATTACATAGTTCAGGATTTTAATAATCCACTATTTTGTCAGTTATCAAGAATTCCAAGGGGCTGGGGAGATAGCTCAGTCAGTAGAGTGCTTGCCTTGTAAGCACAAGGCCCTGGATTGGATCCCCAGCAACCAAAAAAAAAAAAAAAAAAAAAAAGAATTCCAGGGGGCTAGGATTGTGGCTCAGTGGTAGAGTGCTTGTCTAGCATGTGTGAGGCACTGCATTCGAGCCTCATCACCACATATAAATAAATAAAAATAAAGGTATTATGTCCATCTACAACTAAAAATATTAAAAAAAAAAGAATTCCATGTTGCCATTTTATTCAAATACATAATGAAAAAATGCAGACATGCTGGGCGTGTTGGCGCACACCTGTAATCCCAGTGGCTTGGGAGGCTGAAATAGGAGGATTGCCAAGTTCAAAGCCAGCCTCAGCAAAAGCAAGGTGCTAAACAACTTGGTGAGACCCTGTCTCTAAATAAAATACAAAATAGGACTGGGGATGTGGCTCAGTGGTCGAGTGCCCCTGAGTTCAATCCCAGTACCCAAAACCAAAACAAAAAAGTGCAGACATGCCCGAACTAAAGAGACACTTCAACATTAAGCCTTCCATGGAAATTAATACTTTTTTTTTTTTAAATACTTTATTGGCTCATTGGCTCTTAACTTCCCTACATCTCAGTTTTTCTGATTTGAAGATAATAAAAAAGACAACTTAACCTGAAGGACAATTAATTCTGGGAGACTGCTCCCTAGCATCATGTCTTAGTCACATTATTATCCCCTAAGCCCTTCACAGTGCCTGATATACTGCAGGGCCCAGTAAATGTCTAACTGACTGACTGCAATAAATATAGAAGAGTTTTTCAAGCCTACATAGGTGAGAAAGGAACCAAATGCATTACACAAGGAATTGGGATTCGTAACAAGTAATCTGGAACTGTGATATTTGTCCAACCCTCCTTACACTCTGCCCTATTTGGTTTGGCCTTCTTTTCTACCTGTCAACGCACAGTGATTTTTCAACAAGCAGCATCCACTGGGAGTGGCTTGGACACATGAAATCAGATATCTGAAAAGGGGGAGAACACAAGTCCACTTTATGTACCCAAGTGCATTAAGTCCACCCAGTAAGAAATGGATAACGGACTAATGCCAAGTATGTCTTTGCAGATAAGGTGCAAATTATATAACATAACAGCTAATGAAGGGGTGAAATAAGAAAACCTGACTGAAGAATGCCTAGATTAGAAGGAAAGGGGCTTCCTTCTTTTACATAAATGAATCTTAGGTATTTATTTAACTTCTACTGTGGTAAGCCCAGGAAGTCTTGAGCTGCCTACAAGCCTCAACCACAGTAGAGAGTAAATAACCATCAGAGAAATTCGAAACCAATGGCATAAAGTCTCAGAATTTTGCTCACTGAAAACGTCGTTTGCTTTTTATACTATCAATGAATTAAAATATATCTATTCCAAAGAAGGCTGCGAAAACTGCTCTGAGCAAATTAATCATATGGACTAAAGGGCTCTGACTGCATTCAGGTAAGATTTTCAACCACAGCAGTTAGAGGGTGAAAACCAGGTTTCCAGAAAAATTCATGTCAAGATCATTAGAACCCAACAGCTGTGGAACTTCACAACTGAGCCATGAGTCCACCTTGGCAGTGTGTAAAACTGGCGGTGGGGTAGCACTCCTTGGAGGAATCTGTGGAGTTGCTTCAACAGACGCCTCCAGTCTTGGTGTGCGCGCTTCAGAGCCTATTTTCCTGGGGGCTGGCATTTGAGACACCCCCTAGCTAATTACTTTAAGTTGTCTAAATGAATGAACCACAAATCGAAAAGGGGGAGAACAGCTGAAAAGGAATCAGTTTGGACTCAACAAAAATTATGGCCCCTCAAAATGAGGGGAAGTTTCTGTTCAACTTTTTAAATTATTTGATTTGGAGAAGGGACACGGTGGGACGGGTCAGGCGTCCAGGGTGCAGCCCAGCAGTGCCACCAAGCGGCTGCGCAGCGTGAGCAGGCCGCCCTGGGCCTCAGTTTCCCCAGCGTCACGACTGCCCGGGTGCGCGCCCGCGTTACCTGCAGCTCGGCCCGCAGCCGCTTGTTCTCAGTGTCCAGCTTGGCCTCGCGGCGGCCCATGGACAACAACTCTTGGTTCTTGCTGACCCGGAAGATCTCGTACTCCTTCTTGAGCCGCTCGTACTCGGCCGCTGCGTACTCCAGCTCCGGCACCGACGACCCGGTGGACTTGAAGCTGGCGCCCAGGAGCCCGCCGCTGCCCGCAGCGCGGGGCAGCGACCCGGGCCCGGCCGCCGCCGCCACCCCCGCGCCCCGGCGGAACGAGTTGCGCAGCAGGCGGGCCTTGGGCTTCACCTCCACCGGGATCTCGCAGGCCTCGCCGCCGCCCGCCCCGTAAGTGTCCTCGATCACCTCCCCGCCGGCGGGGCTCACGAGCGACGAGGCTGTCCCCATGGCGCCGGGGTCCACCGCAGCGCGTCCGCTGGGTACCAAGAGGGGGCGGGACAGGAGGAGCGGCACGGGGCGGGGCGGCCGAAGGGGCGGGGCGGGGCTGGACAGCAGGACGGGGCGGGGCTGGACAGCAGGACGGGGCGGGGCGACCGAAAGGGCGGGACAGGCACTAAAGAGTGGGACGGGGCGGGGCGGGGCGGGGCTGGACAGCAGGGCGGGGCGGGGCAGCCGGAAACCAAGCGGTTCCGCAAGAGACCAGGCGGTTCCGCAAGAGACCAGCGGGGCTAACGCAGCCTGGCAGCGCAGCCGGATCGCGAGGACAAGAGCTAGCGGGACTGGGAGGGATCGCAAGAAGTGAAGGGTGTTTGGAGAGGGGCAGCAGGATACGGCGGCACGGCAAGAAGGGCTAGCTTCTTGGCCAAATCAGACCAGTACAGTAGTTACAAGGCCCAGCTGGACCGGCCATAGGCATGTAGGGGCTGCTCTCCGCGTCCTCTGCCCAAATTGAGGTTCCTGGAAGGCGGACCGCACAGCGAGCACCGACGTGGATCTAGCTGCTTACCTCCGATGTTACTATTTCTGTCGCTGCCATTGTCCCTGACCGGGACATTGACATTTGGGAAATCTGAGAAATGTATTGAGTACCTATTATGTGCCCCTCGTGATGCCCCCTTCTCCCCTCCCCCCACTTTTTTGTTTTTTGGTACTAGGGATTGAACCAAGAAGTGCTTTACCCCTGAGCCACATCACCATGTGTCTGTCAGTATGCATGTAGATAGAATGCCCGGGAAGACAGTACCAGTCAAGAAAAGAACTTTCAGGTTTTAGAACAGGAGACCATCAGGGACAAGCCTTAGAGAAGACCAGGTTTTATAACTTGTGGCAATAAGAGACATTGGGGACCGTACACCAGAGGAACTGTGAGGCAACTCACCAAATAAAGGGATAAGAAGTATTATAGTATTTGTAGGAAGGGTGGGATTTAAGTAATACAAAAAAGTGAAGAGAAACTGGGTAGGACTGCTCAGGGAGAGAGTAGTTGCTATCTTCTTCGTTATTCTCTTTTGTGCTCTTGCCTCTTGCCCCTAGCCCCTCGGCCAGCTAAACTCTGCAGATTGGAACCTAAGGTAGAAGGGAAAGGACGAGATGTGGGTCAGGAAAGGTGGTATTTGTCACTTGTGGGCTGGATGTTGGTGCTTTTTGAACTGGGTAAAAAAAAGCTGGCTCTTTCCTTCTTAGGCAATTTTGTGAATCCTTTAAAATACCGCCCACCCTGCCACCTCTCTCCCGTTGCTTGAAGTTTTTAATCTTCAAATCTGTTGACCAGGGCTGATGCAGTTTCATTCCAGCTATAAGGAATAAGTTCTCTGGCACTTTAGATTTTCTTCAGGCCATTGGTCCTCCAATATCCAAGGAAAACATGTGTTATGGTTTGGATGTGAGGTGTCCTCCAAAACTCACATGTAAGAAGGTTTGGAGGAGAAATGATTGTGTTATCGCCTTAACCTGGTCAGTTAATTAATCCTGATGGGATTAACTGGTGACTGGAGGAGGTGGGATGTGGCTGGAGGAAGTGGTTCATTGGGGATGTGGCTATGGGGTATGTGTTTTGTATCGGGAGAGTGGAATCTCTCTCTTTGCTTCCGGATCACCGTGTGAGCTGCTTCTCTCTGCCACACTCTTCCGCCATGAGGTTCTGCCTCACCTGGAGCCCCAAGGAATGGAGCCATCCTTCTATAGACTAAGACCTCTGAAACTGTAAGCTCTCAAATTAACTTTTCCTCTACAGTTGTTCTGGTCGAGTCTGTTTAGTCACAGCAATGAAAAAGCTGACTATAACAACATAGTAAATTCTTCGGGTAGTCTCCTGAGAGAAAGGGAAATTTTCCACCATCATAGAACCTTAAGAATCTCCTGTCTTTTCAAATTCTCTCTGATCTCTAACTTCCAATTTCGGTACCTCACTGTGAATCAGGGGTTTAAGGATCATTCTGTAGGTTTCTGATCAATTCTTTAAAATTTCCTGCATCTTATTACCACAACTCCTTTGGAATGGGCCTCAGCTGAAGATTTCTATAATTACTCTTGCATAATAGAAGCTTCACCTGTTTCCCCTAACAAATAAAAGATAAAACTACACTAACTACTCACAGTTTGTGGAGTAAATTCAGATTCTGCATTGTGGGACTGAGTGCCCTGAAGCAATGCATCTCTTCTTTCCTCACCTCTTATAAATCTAATAACATCTCTCTACACGTTTCTCCACCTCTGCCAGGCTAATTTTCTAATTTCTCATACCAATGTGATTTCTATTTCCTTTCAGTACTCTCTGCTAACCCTCAATTCTTTCTCTTAGGAAATTTCCTTGATAATCATACTGTTTGAAAATTTATCATCACATCAGCAATTGGAATTCAATAATCATTGCATACTATATACATAGCACTGTGCTTACTGGTTTCCTGACTCTGTTTTCCATTAATTGCATCTACATTCTATTGATTTGGGGTTTGGGGTAGCTGCTGTTATTGTTATTATGCCATTTGTTGCTTTTGAATATTTCCTGAGTACAAATTGTAGTTCAAATGACTGATGTATCTAAAGAGAGTAGTTTGGTTCCAGCTCTCAAAAAGCATATGGACTGGTTGTCACAGATGTCCTTAACTTTTAAGTGGCTTGGCAGATGCCCTCAAACACAAATCTAGGTTTACTGAGAGCCTAGATAGTGTTCCCCTATATAGTGATCACTGGTTGTCTTTCTGATCAGGTACACTATGTATGATCCTGAATAACCATTGGTCAATGCTGAAGTGACCAAACCAGTGACTGAGCTCAAAAGTGATTAGCAGAGGATACTAGCTGAAATTGCTAGCTAGTAAACTGTTCAATAGCGTGGTTGGTTTTCAACGTATTTTTCTAATCCTAAAACATGACAGAGTTTAGTCTAATTTCCAATCTCATTATCTGTTTTCCTTCTTTATGCTGAATTTAACCTACCTACCTCACTTAGCATTTTGAAAAGGTAACTTTAAACACAGAGATACAGTGAGGAATAAAATCTCTGGCAGGTGGTTTGTGACTGATTAAAAGTGGCCACACATATTTTTTAACATTCCTCCCATTGAAAGGTGACGCTTATGTCTAGGACAGGCTACAATTTGTGGTGAATGGTGCCAAATGAAAATGTGATGTCCCTGTCAAAAATTACAAAGAATTTCAAGATGCTATAGCAGATCGTTAAACCAAGTGTAGGACCCTGTGAGGTGGCATGTGGGGTTCTTCCTAGGGTTGCATGCCCACAAAACCAGCCTGTTTATGACTCCTCCTTGAATCTGAGCTTGTAGAGCCTTTGACCCAATAAACTATAGCAGAAGTGACACTGTGACAGTTTCTGAGGCCAGATCATGAGACAACGGCAACTTCACTTCTAGCCTCTTGGAACACTGGGAGCTTTGAGCCACTGTGTAAAGAAACCTACAATCCTCAGCCTGCCAGACTGGAGGGGTTATGTATAGGCATCCCCAGCGACAGTCTCAGCTGAGCTCAACCTTCAGCCACACTTACCAAGACACATGAAAGAAAGTCATCTTGGGTTCTTTAGGCTGGTCCATTCACTAGCTGGATGATGAGTGACTTCAATATACACCACAGGGAGCAGAACCATTTAGCCAACCTCTGCCTGAACACCTGATCCACAACATCTTGAGATATTATAAAACTGCCATTAGTTTAAGCCACTGAATTTTGGAGTAATATTTTCTTGTACCTGGAATAAGAAAAAATTTCCCTGCATTTAACCTGTGTAAATTGATGAATGAACAGTGCTGCTACCTTTTTTTTTTAAAATGTAACTTGTAGAATAAGTATCACTGTGTGTTTCGTCCTCAGGCTATGAATATCAGAATTATTTGGGATACTCATTAAAAATTGAAATACTGTGAATTTTAATTTCTGAGACTGGAGCTTTCAAATTTGCTCTCAAGCGATACTTATGTACTTTAAGATCTCAGAACCATTGGGCTTGCATCAAAATTGTGGTCAGAAATGATCTAATTCTTTGCTACTCAAAGTGTGGTCCACAAACTGCACCATCAACATCACCTTGATGCTTGTTAGGAATCAGTTTCTCAGATGCCATCACAGACCTACTGAATTACAACTGGCAGAGTAAAATGGTGCCTCCCCATCCCAGTGATCTGAAGAGATTGGAGAATGATTCTTAACCTTGGTTGCACATGACAATCACCTGGAGAACTTAAGAAAATGATCCTCACCCCAGATCATTTACATCAGAATCTCCAGGGGCTGGGGTCTGGTCATTATTATTTTTTAAATCAGTAATCAAGGTTGCAAGCCAAAGGTCTCATCTCTGCCATTTGTCTCCTTACCAAACATGTGTGCAGTCCCCTTGGTAAGCATCTTGGAGGTGTTTTTGTGCATCCAGATTTCTGTTTAACTGTCTTTTCATTTTATTATGGTTCACCTTAGGAAAGGTACCATGTGATTTTGACCTTATCAATAGCATTACATTTCAACTTTAGAGACAGACATGGCATCACAAATGGTCATAATGTCCCCTAGAAAATCTAACACCTTGAAATGACCTAATTGGAAATGCTATGTTGAGTTATAGTCTTCAAAGATCTAGGAGCTCTCCAGAGGATGGGCCCCTAGACCCCATTAAAATTGCCGACCTTCTCACAGGTCATTTAGTCCTTCTTGTACAAAGTGAATTCTCACTTCTTGAGTCCTTACTACAAAACCCATAAGCATGACTCTAATTTCAACAACAGAGGACAGCAGATTAGTTGTTTAGGACAAATGATTAGTTTAAGCACCTGTGATTTAATACTTCTACCAATAGGTGTCAGTATAACTCAGGAAAAATTAATGTGACTGGTAATTTGTATAAAATGAGGGCAGTAAAGAGTTCAGCACAGGTGTTATTTTCATTAATGATTACATATGTTGTCTTAGTTCCCATCACAAATAGTAACATGACTCTAAAACAGTCAGGAAACAGGCAAGAGCAGGGTTCTGCAAGTTTTCAATAAGAAACAGATAATAAATATTTCAGTCTTTGTGAGCCATATGGTCTCTGTCACAATTATTCAACTCTGCCATTAGAGTACCAAGTCAGCCCTACACGGTACACAATTACATGTCTGCATTCCAGTAAAACTTTATTTACAAAAATAGGTGGTGGGCCAGATTTGGCTTGGGGGCATAGTTTCTTGACGCCTGAACTAGAGGGGTAGTCCTTAAACCTGGACCTTTTTCGGAATTACCTGTGAAGCCTATTAAAAATTCGGAGTTTTATAACCCGCATCAAATCTACTAAATCGAAATATTTGTGAGTGAGTTTCATGCATCTGGATCTTTAAAAAATCCCCATCTGATTCTGAAGTGATTGCTAATTTAAGAATCATTAGGTCAAAATAATATTTACTGTCCCCTTCAGGGAACCATTAAAAAAGGTCCACCTTGGCATATTACAGTATTTTTAGTATTTGAATAACTATTCATGGCGTAAAAAATATAAATGTAAGGCACAGGCTCAGATTATCTCTATAGATAATCTCAAAGTTTGTCAACAAAGGGTTTATTCCTCTATAAATATTTGGGTTAAGTCGTGTTGTTGGGACTGTTTTGTATTGCAGCATAGCCTACCCCATCCTGACTGACAGAGGGGCGTATTGAATTAGTTTGATTAGAGAAGGGGAAGACATCAAAGAAAGCAGTAAAGGAGAAGGAAAAGGTACTGCTTTACAGTACCTCCCCCAAAGCTCCAATAAATTTACAAACATCCAAAAGCTTGCTGTGATTGGATATATGTTTGTGTAAAATGGAGGAGAGCAGTTTAGTTTCCAGGTGGGTTTGAGGATAAAACAAAGATGCAGTCAGCAGGGAAATGGAGTGAGAATGTTTTTTTAAAATTGTTTCTTTTTACTCATACATAACAATAGGATTCATTTTGACATACTTATACAAGCATTGAATATAATTTGCTCTAATTCAGTACCCAGTGCTTCCTCTTCCTCTCCCTCCTCTTTCTCCCTGTTCCCTTCCCTCTACTCTACTGATCTTTCCACTATTTACTTGTGTTTCTTTTTTTAATTTAGTGTCTTTTTTTAATTTAGTGGATTTACATGATGGTGAGATTCACTGTATATTTAGATATGTACATAGGAAAGTTGGGTCAGATTCATTTCACTGTCTTCCTTATCCCGTACCTCTTCCCTTCCCTGCATCCCCCTTTGATCACTCACTGATCTTTCTTCTATTCTTTATCCTCTCTCACTTATTTTGGATTAGCTTCCATATATTAGGGAAACATTCAACCTTGGACTTTTTGGGTCTGGCTCATTTCACTTAGCCTGACTGTCCAGATCCATCCATTTACAGACAAATGCCATAAAGTCATTTGTCTTTATGACTAATACTCCATTGTGTATATATACCATATTTCTTTATCCATTCATCTGTTGAAGGGCACCTAGGTTGGCTCCACAGCTTTGTCAATTGAGCTGCTTATAAATGTTGATGTGACTGTATCACCTGTAGCATGCTGATTTTAAATCTTTTGGATATATACTGAGAAGTGGGGTAGTTGGGCCTAATGGTGTTTCTATTCCTAGTTTTTTCATGAATCTCCACACTGCTTTCCAGAGTGGTTGCACCAGTTTGCATTCCCACCAGCAATGTATGAATGTACATTTTCCCCCACATCCTCGCCAACACTTATTGTTTTCTGTATTCTTGATAATTGTCATTCTGACTGGAATGAGATAGAATCTCAGTGTAGTTTTAATTTGCATTTCTCTAATTGCTAGAGATGTTGAACATTTTTTTCATATATTTGTTCACCTTTCGTATTTCTTCTGTGAAGTGTCTGTTTAGTTCCTTTGCCCATTTACTGTTTGGGTTTGCTTTTGGTGTTAAATTTTTTCAGTTCTTTATATATCCTGGAGATTAATGCGCTATCTGAGGTGCAGGTGGTAAAGATTTTCTCCCATTCTGTAGGCTTTCTCTTCGCAATCTTAATTGTTTTCTTTGCTGTGAAGAAGCTTTTAAATTTGATGCCATCCCATTTATTGATTTTTAAATTGTACTTCTTGTGCTTTAATAGTCTTGTTAAAGAAGTCAGTTCCTGAGCCAACATGTTGGAGCGTTGGACCTACATTTTCTTCTAGCTCTTGCAGGAGTTCTGGTCTAATTCCTAGGTATTTAATCCATTCTGAGTTGACTTTCTGCAGGGTTAGAGATAGAGGTTAAATTTCCTTCTACATATGAATTTCTAGTGTTCTCACCACCATTAGTCAAAAAGGCTATCTTTTCTCTAACATATTTTTGGCACCTTTGTCTAATATCAGATAACTCTATGTGGGTCTGTCTCCGTGACTTCAAAGGAATATTTTAATTATGGAGTGTCTGTGCCTCTTGAAGCATGTTCTCTAAACCTAGGGTTGTCCTGGGGTGTTCCACCTTAGGTTAACTAAATGTGTAGATTTACGGAAGACTAAGCTTTAAAAAGAGCTGCAATGGGTTTTGTTAAGAATATGACAGCAATATTGTGTGGTCCCACACAAAGCATATTGCATAGATAGGATATTTGACAAATGCAGCAATTCTGTCTTTCTGGAGCAGAAGCAGCCCTGAGCTGCAAGAAACTATTTATTTCTTACGTGTTGAGGAGTATTCCTTTGTTTTTTAAATTCAGAACTTTTATCTTGCCTCCCTCCACCTTTACCCCATGTTTGGTGTAAAGTTGAATATAAGTTTAATTTCTACTGTAGAGTCACCCATCCTAAATCTGGTAATTAGCGCCCTCTTCAGGATGCCATGACTGACTGTCATTCTTCTTATCCACACTGAATGCCCAGGAAGCAGGTGAGGAGCTGGACTTAGTTCCTACACAGGATAATGAAGTTCTCTTTGCTACTGTATAAATCTAAGGAAGAATGAGCCTTTTCCTGATTAAATCAGTCAGAGAAGAGAGTCAGTTGACATCTACAGTTGGAAAAAAAAAGCATACTTCCTCACAAGTCATGCATAGGCTAATGTGGCCAGATTTAACTTTAAAAACAGGACAGTTTCTCTTTTAGATTAGATTTATTCAGAGTTACAAAATTTAATGATTCTTTTAACATTGATAGGACTTTTTAAAAGACGAGTTTTAGCCCTAATTTATGAATGAGTTATGTTCCAGCAGTCAATTTAAGAAACTTTAATTTAGTATTTGAAGCATATTTTCCCAAGGAACAGGTTCAACCAACTTTGGCTATTGATCCAAATCAGCACACAGCTGAGTACTATTTACCATAAGTGTTGAATAAAAACAATGAAAACACCATTTTATCGTGTATTCTAGGGGGACACACTTTCAGCATATTAATTCAGATCATCCAGCAACACATCCATCCTTGGGTTATGGGAGCTAAGCTGACACTCCTGCCCAGGTATGTGTGTGCTAGGTAGGTCAAAGTGGGTGCATCTCATTGGTCTGGTACGGCAGAGTGGGGATATAGAGGAAGGAACAGGGATCAAATTGTCATATACTTTCAGTTGCTTGGATTCTAGCAAGATCTTTGTAAGTTCTTTGACTTCTTGAATGTGAGTTTCCTTATCTGAAAAGGGAGATAATAGTAGTTCATTTCATAGCAGTTGTGGACAACAAAATCAGTAAACTGGAATTGATTATGGTTTATTCCTTGGGGATTCAAAAAACACACTATTTCAGTTAGCTAAAATCTCTTCTTTAAGTAACCTGACAGGGTGACTTCAAAGAAAATTTGTCAAACCTCAGAAGTCTGAAAGGTGGTTTGAGTGACAATCCAGCAAGACTGACCCTTCTCACCCTCTCTGTGACACAGAAATCACTGGGATATCTGCATCCTTAAGGACCACCATTGTCCTAAAAATAGTGTCTCTTCACTGGTTTTTTTGGCTATTCCATTTTAAACCAGAGCCAAGTCACTTCACAATGATGGTAGATGATTTGTTAGATTCTAAGGTAAGAAGGCAGGAAACGCCAAACTTTTTTTTATATAAAAAATTATTTAGTTGACCAACATTGTGTATCTTTGTGTGCAACATGATGGTTTGATAAATGTATGCATTGTAGAACAGCTAAGTCAATATAATTAACATATATATATTACTTTGTATACTTATTTGTGTGTGTGTGTGTGTGTGTGTGTGTGTGTGTGTGTGGTGTGAACACTTGAACACTTAAAAACCCTTAGCAATTTTCTAGAATGTAATACATTGTTATTAACTACAGGTACCATGTTGTGCAATGGATCTCTTGGATTTATTCCTCCTGTTTAACTGAAACGTTGTGTTCTTTGACCAGCATCTCTCCAATTCTCCCATCCTTGCCTCTAGCCCTATAACCACGATTCTACTCTCTGCTTCTGTGACTTCTTTTTTAGATCCCACATTTAAGTGAGATGACGTATTTATCTTTCTGCACTTGCCTTATTTCACTTAGCATTATGTCCTCTAGCTCCATTTTGTCACAAATGACAGAAGTTCCCTCTTTTTAAAAGTTGAGCAGCATTCTGTGGTGTGTGTGTGTGTGTGTGTGTGTGTGTGTATACACACACACACTTGGTATCCATTCATCCTTGATGGACATTCAGATTGATTCTGTTTCTTAGCTTTGGCGAATAATGCTGAAGATGTCTTGAGATACTGGTTTTCATTTCCTTTGGATATATATACCCTGTAGTGGGATTGCTGGGTCATAGGGTAGTTCTGTTTTTAACTTTCTGGGGAGGCTCCACACTGTTTCTATAACGGCTGTACTAATTTACATCCCCATCAATAGTATGCGAGGATACCCTTTTCTCCACATCCTCGCCAACCCCTACCTTTCCTCTCTTTGATAATAGCAGTCTAACAAATATGGTATCTCATTGTGATTTTGACTTGCATTTTCCTGATGAACGGTGACATTGAACCTTTTTTTCATATACACGTTGGCCATTTGTGTGTCTTCTTTTGAGTAATATCTATCCGGGTGGCCTGCCCATTTTGCAGATGAGGTTCTTCATTATCTTGCTATTGGGATGTTTGAGTTTCTTATATATTTTGGACATTAACTCCTTTCAGATACACATTTGCAAATGTCTTCTCTGTTGAGTGTTTCCTTCTCTATGCAGAAGCTTTATAATCTAATGTAATCCCATTTGTCTATTTCTGCTTTTATTGCTTGCGCTTCCCACCCCCAGCCCCCCAAACCATTGCCCAGACCAATGTTCTGGAGCTCTCCCCCTGTGTTTCCTTCCAGTGGTTTTATATTTGAGTTGATTTTTGTATATGGGGTGAGATCAGATCCCATTTCAATCTTTCCACATGTGAATATTTAGTTTTCCCAGCACCATTTATTCCTTATCTGTTCTTGGCATCTCTGTGAAAAGCCAGTTGGCTGTAAACTTGTGGGTTTATTTCTGGCCTCTCCATTCTTTTCAATTGGTCTATGCTCCTGTTTTTACACCAGTGCCATTCTGTCTTGATTACTATAGCTTTGTAACAGATTTTAAAATGGGTCAGTGTGATGCCTCCAGTTTTGTCCTTTTTAAGCTGGTCCTAGCTATTCAGGGTCTTTGGGTTTCTGTACACATCTTAAGGTTATCTTCTATTTCTGTGAGAAATGTCATTGGAATTTTGATAGGGGTTGCATCGTTTGTATGGCTATTTTGACAATATCAATTCTCTC
Source organism: Sciurus vulgaris (assembly GCF_902686455.1). Lineage (NCBI taxonomy): Eukaryota > Metazoa > Chordata > Mammalia > Rodentia > Sciuridae > Sciurus > Sciurus vulgaris. The sequence goes on from NC_136470.1 coordinate 120,301,821, forward strand.
AAACACAGTCTTCTTCAGTTTATTTTTAGCAGCATCTGATTGTTTCCTACACATCAGTTTATTAGATGATAACAGACTCACAGACCAAATTAAGTCAAAACAAAACTCACAACCCTGAAAGTGAAAGGAAGGGTTATTTTTCATGGAGGAGGAAACATAACCACAATAGGATACTATTGTGGTCTTGACAAACATTAACTGGTAGCACACAGTAACAGGGTGTAGCACAAATCACTTTTTATTCCCTATAATTAATGTTTTCTCTACTCCCGTGGGACTCAGGAGTTGCCCCCAAACTATGTCCTCTGCTTTTCTTCCAGTGTGTCCAGGTTTTGAGTGACTATCCTTAGCCCTGAGGACTGTGCACAAGTGATATTTGAATCCATCCTTGCACCCTTGGACTACACCCCCTGCCCATTTTGACGTTGTTCCTTGTCAAGTGCACTTCTGCCACTGGACATTCTTTACAGCTCAAATGATACCTGGTGCAAATCCTTCTTCTAATCTTTCCCAGAGAAGGTTAACTGCGTCTTTTCCCTTATACCTTTTTGTTCTCCAAGTCAGTTAATTAAGTCACACTGTGACTTACCAATAGGGTCATACCAGCGCCACCAAGTCAGCTTGTGCAAATTACCCGATTCCCAGTCAGTAGAAAGTTTCCAGAGACTGAAGTCCACGGCCTTTGCCTCACGCTGTTTCACACAGGCTAATTTTGATCCTTGACAGTTACCCACCTTTTCCCTCCAGGGCAGTTTAAAAATATCACCTAGGTAGAAACTTGAGATCCATCTGAAAATATATTATGGCTCTTTCTCCTATATATGCAATTCATCACTTAGGATCGTTCACTTTTCCTTTAGAGGATTTTAAGTTACGATGCCCCTGTTTCTCTCTGGGCAGTTTAACAGCCCCGGCAGTTTTACTGGAATGTTGGAGCTGCCTCCACCCTAGTACGTTCCCCAGCACTGGTCCTTTCCAGTCAATTCCCGGGACTTTCCAAAGCTTTGACACAGAGGGAGGAAATAAGGAGACACCCCAGGGCTTGCCTGCTATTTTTCTAGTGTGACTTTTGACAAGTTTCTTTGCTTCTCTGCTTTCTCTGCTTTCTTCTGTCACTCTTTTCCTCCTTCGCTGCAAAATGGAGCGGACATTGCGCCACACGGACCAGTTGTGAGGGTTAAGTGAGGCGACACAGTCTCAGCTCTATCCAGCAGGACCCCCGCAGTGGCTCAGCCAGCGGTCGCTCCTTTCTGCCTCGATCCCCACCCATCCCGATTGCATCTGAGAACAAAATCAGACTGATTTCCTGATGGAGCAAAAGAGTCAGTTCAGACAGAGGTCGGTTCTGACATCACCTGCATCGTGACTAAAAAACCAACAGACAAGGTTCCATTTCCACGTAGTTCACGTAGGGAAACCCCAGCTGGGTTAAGTGCCACCCGAAACCTGTGGGCGGACAAGGAGAAAGGTGATTTCATTAATAGTCCAAGCGCTTTGAGTGGCTGACATTCACCGAAGGGTCTAAGGTCCCCCTGAAGGTCCCAGGCACTGTGTGTTGCATGTCGGCTTCTGAATTCACACAAATGAGAAAAACCTGGACCAGGTGGAGAGCTGGCAGTAGTGACAGCAGCCGCGGTGGCCTGCACCCGAGGTAGTGAAACTATAAAAATTAGGAGAATTTTAAAATAATAATAATAATAATAATTAATAATAAAAGGAATAGTCCAGCCCCTTCTGTGGACCTGTTGTCCCAGAGAACAATGCAGGATAGTGGAACAATCCATGCTCACAATAATGATTCCTTAGTTGTCAGTAAATGTAGAAATCATTTTGTTCGTACTTGGTTTAAATATATGGAGAGGTATAATGGTTTTTAAAAATTTCCATCCAAAGTGTTAATATGTTTTCTTAAAAAATATCAGTGGCTCTTCATCAGAGACATTTCAGTTACCTTGAAATTTCAATAGGTGAAGCATCTGATTAATTAGTTACTCCCACTCATGTCAGTGAGAGAGAGAGTGTGTGTATGTGCGCGCGCGTGTGTGTCCATACAGACAGAAAAACCTCTTTAAGACATTTTGCTGCAGTTATATTCAAGTACAAACCTCCTCTTTGAACTTCACGTGGGCAATTTGGTTAATACAGGTATCAAAATTCTTAATTCCAGTATGGTTTTACAGAACATTGCTTTGGTGAGGTCTCAGAGGATAAAAACCACATCTATCAAATACAATTTCCCTGGAGTAGGAACAAACATCTTTTGAGTACATTAGCTCCTTCTTCACCTGAAGACATAAAACTTCAGGCTTCCCATCATCTCCTAAAAAGTAATTTTGTCATTCTCCCTCTGCTTTAAATTATCCTAAATGTTTCAGCTTCTTAAAGCCAATTGGCTTCCCCAGCACTGGCTATGTTTTCGAAATTACTTTTCTTTCCTTAGAAAGAATTCCTATATATTATTTTTCCTCTGTGACTTCATGAATTTAAATACAATAGTTATATAAACCATATATATGTTTTGTTACGCACACATATATACAATTGTATATATGTACAACATATTACATATTATCAATACTTTTTGACTTACGGCAAAAGTAGACCTCTAACCAACAGATGTTGGGGTTCTGCTTCCATTTAAAAGGAAGAAAGAAAAAAAATATGAATCTTACCTTCATTTAGATTAATCAAGAATTTAAAAATAGTATTTCACCTCTCCATGTTAGCTTGTTACACATTAATGTTTTAATCCTTTACTGGTTACTCTAAGTAGTTCCACCTGTATCCTTGGGTTTATTAGTTTGTCATGAATTAAAACTTTTAGCATTTCTCAGATAATGTAAGAATTTAAAAACTTAAACTTTGTTTACCTTCAACTTTTGTTAGACATTTTAATAGTATACTTGTTTCTAACCCTTTCAGATAAGATTATTTTAATATAGTCAATAGTCACTCATATTTATGCCCATTTCACCCTTTCTGTAGCTGTTCCTGCCTTGCTGCATTTCCCTGGTCCCACTGGGGTCATTCTTATTTACTTGAAAATTTCCTATAGCATTTTCTTTCAGTAAAAGTCCACTTGCCCTGGGCTGGGGATATAGCTCAGTTGATATAGTGCTTGCCTTGGAAGCACAAAGGCCCTAGGTTCAATTCCTAACACCTCAAAAAAAAAAAAGTCACCTATTTAAAAAAAATATTGTCCTAACCTCTTTATTTCTTCATATATATAATTTTTTTCCTGGAGGGTATTTTTGCTGACTGTGGGATTCTGGGCTGCAGTTTCTTCTTTTAACATTTTAAACATGAAAGAATTCCATCCTTTCATTGCTTCTGTTTAATAGTTAACTATCAGTCCCACTGTCCAGTGCTTGAAGATAATGTTGCACTTTTTCTTCCGGCTGTTGTTTGATTTCCTCTTTATCTTTCACTTTAAGCAGTTTGACTAGACTATTTTACATCCTGCTTGAGATTTTAGAGTTTCTTTAGCCTAAGGCTTGATGTCTTAGGTGAATCATTTTTGCAAATTCTTAGCCATTCCCTCTGCAAATATTGCTTTTGCCCGATTTTTAAAATATCTTCCTGACCTGGTTCTTTGATTAAAAGTATGTTTGCCATTTTCACTTTATTATTATGTCTCATCTGTTTTCTGCATTTTCTGTTCTCACTGTACTTTGGCATGCATATTTTATTATGAAATATCTTCACTTTCACTAATACGTATTTGAGTTTGTCTTTAGAATCGTCCATTGACTTCTCATATTGAATTTGTTCATTTGGTAATATTTGCTTATTTATACTGGAATTTTAATTTAGCTCCTTGAAATAGAACCCTTTCCTTTCATAAAATTTTCCATATTGTCATCTATTTTCTTAAACATGTTAATCTTTCAGAAATCTTAGTAGTCAAAAGACTTTAGTAGAAAATAAACCTGCCAAAAGATGACATTGCCGTGGCCCCATTGAACCTTTTCTCTACAAGTAGGGACAGTAAGCCCCAAATATAAAGGTAAGAAGTCATGACCATTATATATAGGAAAAGAGAGGGTGACCTGTGTTTAATGACCTAGAACTGATTGCAGAGTTTACAGGTGAAATAGGACTTTGGTGATCATGTAGACTAAACCCACTATGGTGCCTAGCATCTTGTACCTGAAGAGCACTTAATATGTATGTCTACATAAAGAACACATTCCCTAGATGAGTCTGTCAGCTTTCCATCACTATGACCAAATACCTGAGAAAAACAACTTAAAGAAGGAAAGATCTACTTTGGCTTATGATTTCAGAGGTTTCAGTGCATAACTGAAATGGCTCCATCACTGTAGGTTTGTGGTGAGGCAGAGTATCATGGTGGGCAGCATATGGTTGAGCAAAACTTCTCACCTCATGGTGACCTGGAAGCAGAAAGAGGAAAGGGGAGAGGGAGAGGGCATGACCTTAGTGATCTATTTCCTTCCACTAGGCTTTACCTCCTACAGTTTTTACCAGTTCTTAGTAGTACCACAGGTTGGTGACCAGATCTTTAGCACAATGCCTTTAAGGGACATTTCAGATCCAGATCATAACAATGAATAAATTAAGCCCAGAAAGTGACCCACCTAAGACACACAATACAAATAGTGCTGAGATAGAGTTCAATTCTGGAGAATGTCACATGGACTTATTATATCTGCAAAGTATTGTTCACTGATGCATGCCATTTTTATTTTTATTTTTGCTTATCAGACATTTCACTATAAAATTTTTCAACATATACAAAGTAAATGGAATGACTTACAAAGTAGTTAGAAAAATGGATCTGCATGTACATATCAGCCAAGTTCAAAATCATTCACTACTCTAAGGATTATTTCAACTAATTACTATTTATTCCTCTACCATTTTCTAATCCTCAACTCATTATCTTTTAACAGAAATTTCAAGGTAAAATTTACAAGCTTTGAAAAGACAAATCTTAACTACGCAATGTCAGCAAATGGATTTATTTATATAACCATGCTATTATGGACTAAATTGTGTCACCTCCCAAATTCACATACTGAAGCCTTAGCTCCCAGCATGTCTTTGGAGACAGAGCCTACAGGGAGGTAATTAAGTCTAAGTGAGGTCATAAGGACAGAGCCTTAATCTGATATTAAGTAAGAATAGTTAGTAAAATGGTCAGGCAGTCAGGGTAATGGACCCCAATTAAGGTTTTTTTTCCCCCCTGAATGTAAAGACTGCTCAATTAGGTTAACCTGTAGAAACATTCCAACATTTCAGTCAACTCCTTTGTCCCAGAGCATTGAGAAAAATGGGAGTTGACCAGCAATGTATGAGTGTACCTTTCTCCCCACATCCTTGCCAACACCTGTTGTTGCTTGTATTCTTGATAATCGCCATTCTTATTGGGGTGAGATGGAATCTTAGGGTGGTTTTGATTTGCATTTCTCTTATTACTAGAGATGTTGAATATGTTTTCATATATCTGTTGATTGCTTGTAGATCTTCTTCTGTGAAGTGTCTGTTCTTTTCCTTAGCCCATTTGTTGATTGGATTATTTGTATTCTTGGTGTAGAGTTTTTTGAGTTCTTTATATATTCTGGAAATTAGTGCTCTATCTGAAGTATAAGTGGCAAAGATTTTCTCCCACTCTGTAGGTTCTCTTTTCACAATGCTGATAGTTTCCTTTGCTAAGAGAAAGCTTTTTAGTTTGAATCTATCCCAGTTATTGATTCTTGCTTTTATTTCTATTGCTATGGGAGTCCTGTTAAGGAAGTCTGGTCCTAAGCCGACATGTTGAAGATCTGGACCTACTTTTTCTTCTATAATCTGCAGGGTCTCTGGTCTGATTCCGAGGTCCTTAATCCATTTGAGTTTAGTTTCGTGCATGGTGAGAGATATGAGTTTAGTTTCATTCTGTTGCATATGGATTTCCAATTCTCCCAGCACCATTTGTTGAAGAGGCTATCTTTTCTCCATTGCATATTTTTGGCACCTTTGTCTAGTATGAGAAAATTGTACTTATTTGGGTTTGTGTCCGTGTCCTCTATTCTGTACCATTGATCTACCTTTCTATTTTGGTACCAATACCATGCCGTTTTTGTTACTATTGCTTTGTAGTAGAGTTGAAGATCTGGTATTGCAATACCCCCTGTTTCACTCTTCCTGCTAAGGATTGCTTTAGCTATTCTGGGTTTCTTATTCTTCCAGATGAATTTCATAATTGCTTGCTCTATTTCTGTAAGGTACATCATTGGGATTTTAATTGGAATTGCATTGAATTTGTATAGCACTTTAGGTAGTATGGCCATTTTGACAATATTAATTCTTCCTATCCAAGAACATGGGAGATCTTTCCATCTTCTAAGGTTTTCTTCAATTTCTTTCTTTAGTGTTGTATAGTTCTCATTGTAGAGGTCTTTCACCTCTTTTGTGAGATTGATGCCCAAGTATTTTTTTTTTTTTCAAGGCTATTGTGAATGGGGTAGTTTTCCTAATTTCTCTTTCTGAAGATTCATCACTTATGTATAAAAATGCGTTGGATTTATGAGCATTGATCTTGTAACCTGCTACTTTACTGAATTCACTTATGAGTCCTAAGAGTTTTCTGGTGGAATTTCTTGTTCATTCTTATGTTGATGGACATTTGAATTTATTCCAGTTTTTAGCTATTGTGACTTGTAGTGCTGTGAACATTCTTAAACAATGTTTTTGGTAGACATAGTCTGATTTCTCTTGGGCAAATGCCTAGGAGTAAAGTTACTGGGTCAAAGGGTATATTTAGCCATTCTGTGACTGTGTCATATCTCATTGGAATTTTAGCTGACATTTCTCTGACTAATGATATGGAACATTTTAAAAATGTACTTATTGGTCATTTATATATTTTCCTCTGTGAATTGTCTGCTGTGTCTTTTCCTATTTTCAGTTTATTATTATTGTTGTTAGGTGGTAGCAATTCATTATGTGTTCTGGATATAAGTTCTTTGTCAGACTTATGGTTTATGACATTTTCCATATGTCTATGGCTTGCCTAGTTTTTTCATAATGCTATCTCTTGATGAGCACAAGTTTTAAATCTGACAATGTCTAATTTATCAAAATTTTCTTCTATGATAATCATTTTCTGTGTTCTGCCTATGCAATCTTTGACCATGCCACTTTGTGAATACAGTCTCCTGTATCTTCTTTGAGAAGATCTATGGTTTTAGCTTTTATGTTTAGGTCTGTGATCTCTCTTAATACTGAAGATCGGATTGTGTAGAAGGCTTTGCAATAACTTGCTCCCATCTCTAGTGCTATTGCATTGAACTTTTCATGTGTCTTTGAAAACACTTCTTAAATCATATGGGAGACTGCGTGACTTTCTGTATATTTAATGATTCTTTTGTTCTCAGACATTTAAACTCCCCCCCTCTGCTATTATAAATAATATTTGTAATGAAAACTTCTGCATATATATGTGCATTTTGGATGCATTCTTAGAAAGGGAATTACTGGGCCAAAGTATATGAAACATCTTTAAGACACTTCATACACATCATATCCCCAAATGCTTTCCAGAAAAGAATTTAATCACTTTAATTTCCTCCAGCTTGGTCTGGGGGTGCAGCCCAGTGTAAGAGTGTGTGCTTAGCATATATAAGGCACTGGGTTCAATCCCTGGTAACAGGAAGAAAGAAAGAAAGTTAGTTCCCTCCAGCAGAATATGATAATGACTATCTCATCATGTCCTCTCATTGAGTACTATCCTTCTTTAAAGTCTTTTCTTCTTTGACATGTTAAAGAAGGTGTCTCTTCCAGTGTCAGTTTGTATTTCTTTTATTATTCATGGTTCTGAGCTATTAAAATGGATTTATGAGACTTGTTTTCCTCATCTTTGAACAGCCTGTTAATAAGCTATGATTACTTATCCTTTACTTATCTGTAGGGGTCCTCCCTGTATTTCCTTTGAATTTGTTCCAGAAATGTTATATGAAGGACATTATAATATGCCACTTGTCTTATTTTATACCCATGTTATTCTCAGGTTTTGCTTGCAATTTTGCTTATTTTTTTTTATGTTAGTGGTTCTAGTCAAGATTTTTGTTACTATTATTAAGGTAGGGTAGAAAGAACAACAAATGGAAAGGAGACGTATGGGAAGGATAGGGAAAAAAGGATTTTCATTTAAAAAAAAATCTGCATTGTTTTCCGGATCTCTTACTCCCTAATCCTGTTTCCTTCCAAGGCCTATTAGTCCCAAATCTCTGAGAAATCTGGAAATCTACCTGTGCACTGTTATTCCCCCCAAAAATATAGATTAAGAGAGATGCGTATCTTGAGGAACCTATGATTTAGGGGTCTTTCCTGTACTAGCTACTGATCAGATAATGAAGATGTCAGCCTGAGGATCCTAAGTTTGATGAGACCACCGGAAACCATCTTGAGAGCACAGGACTGATATTCCTACACAGCTTTCCATTCGCCCATAACCAAATTTCCTTTAAAAGAAAAGCTGGGAGCTGCCAAAATGGCATCTCTCACACCCACGTTCTCCCCTGAAGGGCTGTTCCTCGCTTTACCTGCAAAGGTGTCTTTGTCTTGAGTTCGCCCCTATTCTCCCTTGATACACCTCTTGTGTATGCCTGTCTGGCATGTGCCAGAATTCTGTCACACAAGCCAAGAACCCCACTGGTCCTGAGTTAAGTTCCCCCTTCTCTCTGGGAACTCCTTGGACTCTTCTTCTGAGACATCTCTTCTCCTGTGACACTCTAAAGGTGTTTAGAAATATATCATAGTAAAATGTCAAGAGATAGGGAAGGTAGTAGTGGTGCGCTCTCCCTGGAAAGGTAGTAAGGAATTCCATCTCTGATCTGCTCAGCCATGACTGTGTACTTATAAGTTGATCCTATCATTATCCTAGGCCTGTTTCCCTATGTATAGATACATATAAATATTAAAATTTTTGAGACTACTCGATGATAGTGTAACTGAACACAAAGTATTATGCCTATAAGTAATTTTAGCATACATATTGTGTGGTAGGTAGATACCCACATTTTTTTCTCTTCATAAAATTTTTAGGAGATAAAAATATAATACAAATGTAAGTATCATTTCACTTTTTTTTTTTTTAGTAAAATTAACCTTATCATATTTAAGAAAAAACAATTCCCAAAGAGAAAGGATATATCATTGAAAATAAATTCAATTGCCATTGTATGTAATACCCTGGGGAAATTAAGGAAGAAAGATAAGTATTAATTAATGAATATGTATTCTAAAGATGCCCTTTACTATCAGGTACAGCTATGCTTTCTGAGACCTTACCATGAGCCGTTATTCCTCCTGGTAGTTAATAGTAATTCATGAGTGTTTCTTCTGAATTGAAACCATCTCAGCATATTGGGTTACTTCCTTTGAATTATGAGATCATAGATTTGTTGTAGACTTAGAAGATTTGAAGGCTGTCTTATCTAGTTTTATAGCTGTGAGAATTGGGGGCAAAAGAGTTTAAATATTTTCTATATTTTCTCAAAAACTAGTTATTTCCTTAAAAATTAATGATAGAGTCTAGACCAGAAACTAGAGTCTTTTGCTGTTACAGGGCTGGGGTCTTCCAGAAAACTGAGGCAGCATGAAGGACCCCGCTACACACACACCAAAAAAAAAAAAAAAAAAAAAAAAAAAAAAAAAAATCCCCTGATCCTTGTGATCAAATCAGATAGATTTCAGACATGTTGCTCAGAGTAACAGGCATGAGTTTTTAGAAGGGATAGGACAGGGGAAAGGGGACACTCTCAGAGGAGAGAGGGGGTCCTCTCAGAGAGGAAAGGGACTACGTAATTTTCCTGCCCTCTAGTTTTATTAGGGGTCCCAGGGAAGTTTCCAGAGAGTCCCATCCAGGTCCACCTCTTGATTTTTGATTGACAGTAGGATGACATCACTTTTGAATCCCCACTGCTATGGCAACTCTAGGTCACCTTGGCCCATGCTGATGGGTTCTAAGGGAAACTTGTTCTTACAGATTTTGAATGGAGAATTATCCTTATCTCCTGAGTTTTGGGATCTGGTCTGTGTAGGGTCACAAAAGTTGTCTCCCAGGGTAACTTGTGTTCTTATCAGCATTTCGAGGCCTGCATTTCTCCTTCAGATAACAGGTAGTTTGCAGAGAAATGGAACATGTCCTGTGAACTTAAGCCAGGCAGGGCTGCAGGTAAATTGCTCTTCAAAAGAAAAGTCTTTGGGCGTCAGCACAGTGGACCCAGTTTAGAATTATTCCCTTAACCTTGTGTTCCCACCACTCATGTCTGTCTGTCCCTTATCACTGCCATCTATCCTGTAGCCCTTCCATAGTTGGTAAGTAAATTCCAAACAGTTAACTCAAAATTAAAAGTAGGCTACTTGAAAGGGCTGGGGATATAGCTCAGTTGGTAGAGTGCCTTCCTCGCAAGCACAAGGCCCTGGGTTCAATCCCCAGCACCGCAAAAAAAAAAAAAAAAAAAAGAAAGTAGGTCACTTCAAAATTAGTACTTTTAAGCATAAAATTCATTAGTTCAAAAGCTAACATACTTTCTAGTTCTAAAACAATGACTTGTGTTCTTTCAATGTGATAGGAAAGAAGTCCCCAAAATCTAACATCTGAAAAATTATACATTCAGAAAAGGATACAAATTATGACTTTCAGGAGTTGTCATTTGCTTATGGAATGGATCTGATCTTTCTACTAGATGTCAGAAGGCAAAACTTTGGGGGATATTTTCCTTTTGCTACTTAAGAAATATCCCACCAGTTGTAGAGGCTGAGGCGGGAGGATTGCAAGTTCAAAGCCAGTGTCAGCAACTTAGTGAGGCTCTAAGCAAATTAACAAGACCTTGTTTCAAAAATAAAAAAAATGGGAAAGGACTGGGGATGTGGCTCAGTGGTTAAGTGCCCCTGGGTGCAATCCCTGGTACCCCCAAAAACTTATAAATACATCTCAAAACATCTTTTAAATTTATTTCAAAGAAAAAAATATTTGCTGCAAAGTCTCCTCTGCCTATTTATGAAAAATGAATTGTTGTTTCATTTTAGAACAAGGTAAACAAAGCCATAAAAAGTATTGCTCAAAACTGTCAGAAATGCATACAGCTTTTAAATCAGAAGGGAAACTCGGTGCTACATTTTAAGCCAGTGCTTTGTTATGCCAAACTAAGCAAGCAGTTGAAATGATGAATGAAAAAAGCAACATTCTAGCATTTACAGTGATAAACATGCTCTTGTTAACTACCACAAGGCATGACTGATGGAACCGATCCACTGACCTTTGTGGAATAAAGTACGTTCTGTAAACTGCGTTAAAAACTTGTTATTATCTAGATTTATTTTAAGTTAGATGAACTGTTATTTGGGTAACATAGTTCTAGTAGCTATTCGTAAAAAAAGGACACAACTAAATGCTATTAATTTAATGACAACTTGTTTCTTCTACATGGAAGTACTTGTATAGACATATCAGAAGATGAGGGAGTCTAAAGACTTTTGAGAGTCTTTCTGAAAATGAACCAGGAAGTAAGATATTGAATGAAAGATTTAAAAAGTACAGTCATTATATTTAACTCAGAGAACCCAGTTTTGCAAAGTTGCCCATTTTTTTCTGCTATGTCCTCTTATTGAACGTTAAAGTATTCCAACTAGATTCTCATAGAATGAACTATAGTGCCAGCACTAGAAGCTGCTTTTTCCATTTTATTAAATTAAGTGTATATTTGTTTTTAAACTTGGACCAGTGACTATTTGTGCAGATGATATAAATGAGTTGGTGTAGGCTTTCTACTCTCAGCCCATTTGAAAGGTAAATAAGCTCAGAATGAGCTCCATCTACAGAAGCACTAGGCAAGGTAAAAGTTGGCATTTTCATTTTAACATATTTTTCTCAATGAAAATAGTAATACAGATGTTGTTAAATAATTATATTTACCAAACAGTTCTTTTTGGGGGAAGTTAATTTGTCAGGAAATCTATTATAGTTTCCTCTTTCTAGGTCAAGAGGAAAATATGCCAATAGCACTCAGGGGATTTTGAAGTACTCCCAGAGAGAATTATAAAAGCAGGAATGTGAATGCTTAAGTGATGATTAAAGAACTGCAGACTGCAATCTAACTTCTAGCACATTGCCAGTCTAACCTTGACTTCAGCTTGTTTTCAGTTGAAGTTGATCCTGTTGCTCAGTATACTGCCTGTGTGCCAAGCTGAATTTCTACTGGGCCCTAATCCTTGTCCTGCTTATCCTTAAGGACAGGATGCTGGAAGGCCAGAAGATCCTCTCCAGGTTAATTAACCCAAACTGGCTGGATCTAGGATGGCTGCAGCCAGAGTGACCTCCAGACTACCTCTAACCACATAGTAACCTAAATTCCAGACTAATTGACACACCTACCAGCCACCATGATGGAAAGCACCAAAATGATTATATCTGAGTTGGGGAGGCATCTCCAACTATTCCAGAAAAAGATATGAATATTCCTCACCTTTGTTAGCCTATCCCTCCCCCTCATTTTCTTTACCCTATGTCTACAACCTCCCAACCCGCAACAGGATGAGAAGCTAACTAGAAACCTGGGCTTCCACTTCTCCATTCTCTGACTATTGAATAAACTTGGGCCATTGGCACTCAGAGTTTGGTCCAGGTTTTTGACTGTTGCAACACCAAATAGAAAAAAGTCCCACTTTAGCGGGGGGGGGGTGTCTCCCCTTTTTTGGAGGAACCAAGAAATTGTTGGTAACAATCCCACCAGAATTACTTTTTGGCAATATGCTTTGTGATGCTTAGAGGAAAGAGTCGGCGTCAAGAACAGTGTCACAGGTCTTGCTGGCACAGAACAGTAGAGTGGAGTGAGGACACATAGGGATCCAGATGGTCCCTGAAAAAAATGAAACCATGCAACCACTCTATGGTAATTACCTTGCAAACTCTGACCCCAAATGGAGAGGCTTGTTAAATTAGGAAAGATAGAAATACCTAAACGTGAGACCCTTTAAGAGTTTAACTAAAACTCCAGCAGTGAATAGAAATAACATAGGGGATAACTGGTCATCCAGAGTGGAGACTAACACCCAGTGGTCTGATGATTCCATCTATTGGCGTTGAACTTGGAATTTGCATACTTTGAAATTCAGCATCTGGGAAAAACCACTCCACTGGAATTAATTCTAGTGTTTCCATAATATTAATCAGGGACCAAGTCAGAATTTATTCATAGAAAATTATTAATTACTATTTTCTCTTTTGAGATTTCAAATTATATGAGTGATATAAATCATTATGGTTTAGATCTGGAGTGTCCCCGAAAGCTCATGTGTTGAAAGTATGGTACCCAATACAGCATGGTTCAGAGGCGAGGTTTTTAGGCAATGATTAGATCTTGAGGGCCTCTGACCCCATCCATTCATTAATCCAAATCCATGTGGATTAATCCATTGATAGCTGAATGGGCTACTGGGAGGTGGGACCCAGCTGAAAGAGGGACAGCACTGAGGAAAATGCCCTTGAAGGGGTCATCTTCACCCTGGCCCCTTCCCTCTCTCTGCTTCTCACCCGCCATGAGTTGGGCAGCTTTCTCACCCATGTCCTTCCACCATGATGTTCTTCTCATGGAGCTAAGCTGACCACAGACTAAATCCTCTGAAACCATGAGCCAAAATAGATCTTTCCTTCTTTAAGTTGTTCTTGTCAGGTATTTTGGTCACAGCGACAAAAAGCTGACTAACACATAAATGGAAATCTTTATTTGGGATGGAAAGGATGATGTGTTAATCAGCATCTTGTTTGTTCTGTGGTTATTTCCTTCTCTCAGTCCTTGGTATTTTAGGTCACCATACATTTGTGTGGATGGTAAAGCCAAGCCCTTAGCAACTTGCTAAAATCAATTGACAATCAACGATTTAGTTTGTTCACATATTAATTGTTCCATTTCAGGCTATGTTTTATTTAACCAAGGCTATTACCCTTACTGGATATGACCTTGAATAATTTAACACTTTTAAGCCTTAGTATTTTGTTAGAATTACAAAAAGGATGATAAAATGGGAACGGAAATAGGCTCTGCTTCACAAATTTGTAGTTGGTAGTAGAATATTCATGAAGTAAGTGCCCAACACAGGATGGCACATAGTAAGCACTCAATAAATGAGTTCTCTTAGGGTGATTAACGACATATTAGAGCTGTGAGGATGAATGTTTGTGTGTTTTCTCTATAAAAGCTTGTCTTTTTGTGCTTTTTTGGAATTTCTAAAAACACCTAGCAAGAGCAGATTGCATTATAGCAAACATTGACTTTAGAAGCAAAGTCGTGTGAATGGATATTATAGATATGTTTTGTGGATTATTTGAAAATTATGCATTAGATCTAAAAAGTTTGATAGAAAAGAGGGTTTCAGTCTGAAACATTGGAAGAGAGGTGAGTTAAAGCAACCAGACAAGATTCCTCACTTTATTTTTTATGAGTTGTTAATATGGAAACTTTAAAAAGAGAGTTTCTACTCCAGCAGAAGATTTAAAAATTTCTTTTTCTAACAGTGATTCTTCTAGATTATCTCATTAAGGTCTTTATATTTATTAAATATTTAAAAAAAATTTTTTGGTAGTTGTGTATAGACAGCATGCCTTTATTTTGTTTATTTTCATGTGGTGCTAAGGATCAAACCCAGTGCCTCACACATGCTAAGTAAGCCCTCTGCCACTGAGCTGCAGCCCCAGCCCATCATTAAGGTCTTTAAAATAACTTTAAAATTTCCATTTCTAGCCTAAAATGAAAAAAAAAAAAATCACAAGACATTTTCTCCATTATTTTAGATTTCCAAATGTTTGTGTTTGCTCGATCTCAAAATGATCTTTCATTAAAATTGCACTTGTATTACAAAGAGGAAAAAAAATCCTCATTTCATTTATGAGACCTAAAGTTCCTGGACATCCAGTACCCAAATCCTTATCTACTGATTGGCTGGTAACCAGGAACCTCACCCATATCTTAGGTTGTTCACTAAGCAGCTCAAAGGCTAGGTAAACAGTTTATGACAAAATAAGCCATGCTTTTTTGAGTCCTATAGAAGAGGGACCAGAAGCAGGAAGAAGGGGTCTCCCTAACTGTCTTCTTGGCTTCCATCTCATTCAGTTAGTTTCTAACAGCGCCTGATCTGTTTTCTATCTGCTAAGAACTGGGGGTTCAGTGATGGTGGAGATGGACTCTCACTCTATATTCATGGAATTTAGAGAATCTAAAAGGAATACCATTAATAATAGAGGCAAATGATGAGTACCATTGTAAAATTGCAATTGTGAGGTTTCTAGTACCCAATCAGGGGCTCCAGGAAAGGTTCTCCTGGGGAGAAACTGTCTGCGCTAAAGTCTGAAAGGAGGAGACAAAATTCCTTAATGAAATTTAGGCAAATTGGAATTTGGTTGAGTGCAAAAGACTTAGAAGACCATAATGCACAGAACAGATTGCTGAAGGGCAGAGTGGAACTAGCAGAGTCTGGAGAAGTGGGCAGGAACCAGGGCAGCCTGGACTTGGCATGCTATGTTAAGGAGTTTCTTTTCTTCCTGAAGGAAGTGGGAGACCATTAAAGGGTTTTAGCCAGTGGTATGACATGGCCGGACCTACATTTTGGGAAGATGCCCTCTCTGGCTGCAAGGTAGAAAACAGATCGTAGCTTTTGAGAGTGGCTAGGGAGAGATTAGTTAGGAGGCTACTTCTGAATCCACACAAAAAAGGAGAATGGCATGAAGTAGCATGTGGCAGAGATATCAAGAAATGATTGGATTTAAAAGAAAAATTTTATTTGGAGGGTTGGGGAGAGGGCAACAGGGATTATGAGACTGAAGAATTGGGGATTTGCTGACTTAGGGAGTAATGACAGGGGGAGGATCTGTTCTTGGGAAAGAATAATGAGTTTTTGTTTCAAACATGGTGAATTTGGAGTTCCTATGAGGCCCCTGAGAGGAGCTGTTATATCATCGGATATTGGTGGTACATCTAGTGCTGTTTTCCACTCTGGGCCACCAATGTGTCTGGTCTTCTGGAGGACATTTTAATTCCCTTCACAAACTTGTAGTAGGAACCCTTTCTGAGTTTAGATCTTAGAGCTGAATTCTTTGACCTCAACCTATGCCAAACTTCCTCCTGGTAATTCCACTGACCCTGACGAGTCCTGTTGGAAGAAAACGTTTTACCCCTCTCCACACATAGCTACCTTGAGTCTCAGCCTAGTGGTGTAGTGTCTCCTTTACTCTTCTTGGAGTTCCAGGTAGAGACAACTCCTGGAAGCCCTGACCTCACCTTCTGGTGTCTATGTTTTCCCATGCTATCCAGCATCTCTGAACCATGTTCACCCATAGGCTGTTATGTCTTATTCTACATCTCACCTGTGGTCTGTGCCCAGCTGTTTGATGAGGAGCCCTTACTGGCGACCCCTTCCTTCTTCCAATGGGCCTGTCAGTTCTCTGCCACTCCTCAGGAGCTTCTAGCCCAGACTTCTCATCTCATCCTATTTTAGCTGGAGTTACTTAATAGACTTCGTAGTAAATTCCAGCTACTTGTTAGAAATTTTTGTAGCTCTTAGGCTTATGGCTAAAACTGAGAATATAGACAACATCTTAAGCTCACTTACATTCCCAAGTTCAGGTTGATGGCTTGTGATTCAGGTCACTACCTCAAAGAGAATATCTAGAATCCTGGACCTTGAATTTTATAACAGAAAAATAGTTGATAACTATAATAACAATTATAAGTCATTCACTCCCCAAAATAGAGGATCATTTTCATTATATGGATACCTATTTTTTCTTTTTTCTGGGTACCAGGGATTGAACTCAGGAGCACTCAACCACTGAGCCACATCCCCAGCCCTACTTCATATTTTATTTAGAGCCAGGGTCTTACTGAGTTGCTTAGCACCTTGATTTTTCCAAGGCTGGCTTTGAACTTGTGATACTCCTGCCTTAGCCTCCTGAGATGCTGGGATTACCATGCCCAGCTAGAGGTCTATTTTTAACCACTCATTGATTGATTCTTTTACTTACTTTTTCATTTATTTGGCATTTTCTAGACCCTTTCTTCCTGGTTGACTTAGATGGAAGGATTCCTTCTGTCTTTCACTTAAGAATCAAATAGTCTCCACTATCAAATTACTATAGGAAAAAATAGGTTGTTCAGATGATCTTGGGAGCAATAGGGTTAATTAGTTTTTATCCAGCATTTCAAACACTTAATTCTTAGGAAAAAGAGGAGGAGGAGGAGGAGGAGGAGGTAGTAGAGGAAGAGGAGAAGAAGAAAAGGCAAGCCCTTATTTGATTGCTGGAAACACTTGACTGATTTATTTCTCAACATCCCACATGGTACATTCAAAATGCTGCCTGAAATGTTTAAAAACCTGTAAGCTTCACTGGCAATTCTGTGTGAATCTACCTTGTCATAAGATTTTTATTTTGGTCTGCCTTAAGTTTAGGCTGCAGAGATAAGTTGGTTTACTATGCTATCTCTTAGGATGTCAGTGTCTATGATGGATAACTTAATGCAAAAATCCTCAAATCGATCTGCAAAAATGAGATATTTCTCACTGGTTTCCAGCTATCACCCCATGAATTACATAAGAAATAAGTTGTTTTATTTCCCACTAGATATATGAGGAAACTGAGTCATGGAGCAGTGAAATGTATATCAAAGATCATCCTAGTGGCAATAGCTATGGAGACTAATTCTTAGGGAGGAATTAAATTAGGAATTTAGGAATTCCTAAATTCTTAGCAAGGGAATAAAAGATTGCAAATGAATGCATCTGCCTCCAATAAAGGCAATTCTATCATTCTTTTTTGTCCTTTTGAGTTTCCTATACACAAAAGCATAGTCATTCTCATATTGCTTATTTTTTTTTTTTTTTTTTTTTTTTTTGCAGTACTGGGGATTGAACCTAGGGATGTTCTACCATGGAGTTACCTCCCCAGCCCTCGCCTTTTTTTTTTTTTTTTTTTTAATTTTGATACAGGGTCTTGCTAAATTGCTGAGGCTGGCCTTGAATTTGTGATCCTCCTGCCTCAGCCTCCTAAGTAGCTAAGATTACAGGCTTGAATCACTACAACTGGCATATTGTATGATTTATGTAAATCCTAAAAAATGCAAATTAATAGTGATAGGAAGCACTGTGAGTGGGTGCCTGGGGTCCAGGGTGAAGGGAGTGATAGAGATGTTCTGTACCTTGTGTGTGTCAGTGGCTTCTCAGGTGTATACATATGTCAGAATGCATCAGACTGTACCCTTTGGAGGGATTTGGTTTGTTTTCAATAAATTATATCTTTGTAAAGTTGATGAGAATTTATATCAAATTAAGAATACTCAAGGTCTTGGACTTGACCAAAAAAGCCTAGAGAGCTCTAGTTAGATAAACTTCCAGTTCTTTCCTAGGACTCCACACCTGGTCTTGGAGGACATGCAGGGGGTCAAATGGGTGGTAGAGGGAGGGTATATGAGACAAGGTCTGAGGACAGACACTATACCATGTTATTTGTTATTTTTAGTCATATATGACAGTAGAGTGTATTTGACATATTATACATACATGGAATATTTATTCTAATTAGGATCCCCTTCTTGTGGTTGTACATGATGCGGAGTTTCACTTCACTGGTTATGTATTCATATATGAACATAAGGAAGTTACATCCAATTCATTCTACTGTCTTCTATTCCTGTCTCCCTTCCCTTCCCTTCATTCCCCTTTGTCTATATTTCCCTGTGCATCCCCTTCCTTATTGTGTGTTAGCGTCCACATATCGGAGAGAACTTTCGGCCTTTGTACGCCAGTTAATTGAACTGAGGGAATTCAGTGTGAAAAATTGTTAACTGTGTTCTTGAAAAAACTGAAAAGAGAACACTGAGTATCAGGGAGGTAGCAATTGCTGATGCAGCTATCATCCTCAGAGTAGCGGGGACAGGTGGAAGAGGTTAGAAGGATTAAAATTTAATCACTTGAGTCTGATCCTGGGGGCTGGGACCTAGAGCTGGGGAGAGGAGGCCCAGGTTGGTTGGAGCTGGATCTCTGAGGGTGCATGAGGCTAGTTTTATAAATGTTGGAGAAACGGCATGCTAATTCCCCAGTGCTGGGATGAAGAGGCTTGCTCTTAAGCTTACAGAAAGAGGAAGCAAACAGGAAAAAGCACATCCTGTCTCCCTCCATCAGCCCCATGGTCTTCCTCTAATGGCCCTGATGGAGCCCAACAGCTTGAAGAAACAAGGTATTTTGTAGAGTCTCACTGCAGCATCATAAAGCATAATATTGAAAGATGGGAGGGGCAGTATGAAGTCAAGATTGGCCTCAAGTTGTTTTTGTGTTTAAATCTGGACTTGGCTTCATACTGATTGTAAGATCTCAGGTAAACTTCTTAACCTCCCTGAGCCTCAGATCCACCACAGAAAAATGAAGGTTATAGTCCCTTTTCAGCGTGTGTTCATGAGCCTTCAATAAAAGGACTCTAATATTCATTGCTTTGCCTAGGTAGCACTTCTTTTCCTCTCACTTGTTTCTCTAAATCTCTCCCAGCATCAGGGACCTGGGGACGGCTCTGCTTGGAGGTGCTTTTCAGTCCCCTCATGAAAAGCCCCCTGTGGCTGGATATTCAGAGAAGTGGCCCACAGTGTGTCCTTGGGTTTCAGTCCTGGGGAGGCGAGGATAAGCAGCAGAAGAGTGATCCATTTCTCCCCTTTCACTGGGAGGACACTCCTGGGGAAAAAAAAGAAAATAAATGATTTACCGTAATTTCCTTATAAACTTGTGATAATGAATCTCCTGGTAAACAAACTAATGAGATTTCCTAGAGGAGAATCCTCACCTACGGAAAGCTTTTAGCAGGAATGACCCTGAATTAGGATTGCTTTTGCAAAATTAACTGCCAGAATCTATGGAATTGTGAGGCAGAGTTCCCTAGAGAATGCTTTTTTCCCCTAGAGAATTTTAAGTCATATAATGATCTGGATAGAACATGGAGATGAATCATGATGTAAAATCAGAATTCTCTAACTGATCCTAATACTACAATTCCCCAATTCATTCCTTTTTAAAATACACTTTTATTAAAAAATCCACTCTATTTTATAAAGCCATAGTGTAAACTCTTTTGACATATGCATGCACCTGTATAACCCACAGGTGTGTCAGTATTATCTAGATGAGGAACACCTCCATCACCCCAGAAGGATCCCATGTGCCACCCTCTAGTCCATCATACCCTTCAGAAGTAACCATGTCTTCTGATTAGTTTGGCTGCATATTAGTTTGGCCTGTTCTAGAACTTCATACTCTTGTGTGTTTGGCTTCATTCATTTACTAAAACATTTTTGAAATTTAACCCTATTGCTGTGGATGTAAGTAGCAACTTTTTAAACATTTGTTTAAAATGTTTTGATGCGTTATAATTTTACATAACTGTAGGGCTCTGTAATAGCACTTTTAGCATTTTTCCTCTAGAATTTCATCATGTGAATGCACCACCATACTTGTATGTATACACATACATGTATACTTCTGACAGTGACCATTTGGCTTTCTTTGAGTTTTTAGCTGTCAAGAAAATGGCTAAGGTAATCTTCTATAAGTCTTTGTATAAACATAGTTTTTATTCTTTTGCATAAATGCCTAGGAGTGAAATTAGTGGGTCATAGTATAGATGATATATGTTTAACTTTTTAAGAAACTAAGCAGCTTCTTAGAGTATATAAAAGTGCCAGTTTCTTCATATCCTTGCCAGCATTTGGTATTGTCAGATTTTCTTCATTTTAGCCATGGTGTGTCCTGATATATCTGGCCCTTTAAAAAAGTTTTCTTGAATTCTTAACCTGGTATCTATACAACCCCACTGGGATACGATCATGAAGTTGTATGCAAGAACTATTTTCTACTTACATTTTTATGAGGATAGAGTCTATAAATTTTAGCTTCTTGAAGCAGTCCCTCATCCACTCAGATATTAAAATTATGCAAATAACAGTCTCTAAAGATGTGATTTTCTGGTCAGTCTCATAGGGTAGGCCATAACAAACTAGCAGGAATCAGCTATTTATGTTCTCACTTCTTAAAGATTTTATTTTACTGTAACATGCAGTTAAATATAATACAAATTCTTACTAGCTCTTGATGTCTTAAAATACTATTTGGCCTAGATTTATGGAATGTTCTCATGCATCCAGACTTTTTCTATAATGAAAATCATATCCTCTGGCCTTATGCTATTAGGAAAGGAAATTTGCATTTCTGATTTGATTAAGGAGAAATTAGTCATGGAACCTTTCACAATAAATGTCTTTGGTCTACCTGAAGCTGGATCAAATAAAACAGGTAGGAATAATTATTGCAGACATCCGACATGCTCTTTAAGGCCCAATTTATAATTGCAATTAGCCTCATCATTGTAGTCTTTTAGAAATTTGCTTCTAGATTATTGTTTATTTTCATGTGCATCGTTTAGCAAAAAATTTGAAAGTATTGTGTGTGTGTGTGTCTGAAAGAGAGAGAGAGAGAGAGAGAGAGAGAGAGAGAGAGAGAGAGAGAGAGAGAGAGATTTAAAGAAACCAAAGCTTCAGAAGGGACAATGGTTTTTTTGGTTTTTCTTTCTTTTTTTTTGTAAACCTTCACATTCACTTTTAGAATTCACACTGAATGAATTCAAGGATTAAAGAAAGAATTGAAAAATATTTGCTTATTCTGTGGATGTACTATTTATGCTTAATTCATAGTGGGCTATTAAATGGAAATGGTCATTTTTAGCTACTAAATGGAAATGGTCATTTTTAGCATAAGTTTTTTTTTTTTTTTTAAAACCGGGGATTGAACTCAGGGGTACTTGACCACTGAGCCACATCCCCAGCCCTATTTTGTATTTTATTTAGAGACAGGGTCTCACTGAGCTGCTTAGCGCCTTGCCAAGTTGCCGAGGCTGGCTTTGAACTTGCAATCCTCCTGCCTCAGTCTCCTGAGCCACTGCAACCCGCTTAACATAAGCTTTTTTAAAAAAAGCCAACTTCTGAAGTCCATCTTAGTAATTGTTCTTTGCTAGGAGTTTGGGTTTGAATTTAAAAAATCATAGAATTTTGTGTGTTGGCCCATCTACACAGCATCCAAATTGCTTGAGTAATATAATAAGCGAATGAGATGCCGGAGGATAACAGTATCATCCTAGACCAGCATTGTCACAATGCAGTAGTTCAGAATTTCACTGATGGTCCTTGAATATAGCTGGGGAAGAAGTAGAATAGGAGAACAAAATCTGATACACTCTTTTTCCCCCTGTGAGACCTTTATTGAGATATAATACATATACCATACAGTTCATCCATTTCAAGTATATGATTCAATGGATGTCAGTATATTCACAGAATTGCAACTAACATCATAACCAATTTCAAAACATTTCATCATCCCAAAAGAAACCTCATACCCTAAACCTCCCCGCATTGTGCAGCTTTGCCACCCTAGGTAACCATGAATCTATTTTCTGTCTCTATGAATTTTTTATGGATTTACATATTCTGAACATTTTGTATACATGGAATCATGTACTACACAGTCTTTTCAGATGTATAAGACTACATATTAAAGTTAGAATAATAGTTTGGAAGTTCATTCATATATCATGTATCTGTATTTCATTCTTTTATATTGTTCATGCCTTTTTATTCTTCAATATTCCAATTTTCAAAATATTCCATATACCACATTTTGATTATCAAATTATTGATGAATATTTGAATTGTTTCACTTTTTGGCTATTGTGAGTAATGCTGCTATGAACATTTATATAGAACCTTTTGTGACATGTTTTCAATTTCCTTGGGTAAATTCTAGGAGAATTGTTCAAATGGAAGGTCTATGTTTAATTGTTCAAGTATCTGCCAAACTGTTTTCCAAGGAACTGAACCATTTCACATTTCTACCAGTTACATATCAGTGTTCTAATTTCTGTACATCCTTGTCAGCCCTTATTATTGTCCAGATTTTTATTTTAGTCATTCAAATGGGTATGAAGTAGTATTGTAGTTTTGGCTGTTGAATATGTTTTATAGGCTTACTGGTCACTAGTTAAAAATTAAAAATAAAATTTGTTCTAATTAGTTGTACATGAAAGTAGAATGCATTTATACATTAGAGTGTAATCTCATTTTTCTGATTTTACATATTGTAGGATCACATTGGTCATGCAGTCATGTATATACATGCAGTGATAATATCTGTTCCTCTCTACTATCATTCCTTCCCCTATTCCCCTTCCTTCCCTTCACTCCCCTCTACCTAATATAAAGTAACTCTATTCTTCCCTATTCCCCCCTTATTGTGAATTAGCATCTGTATATCAGAGAAAACATTCAGCCTTTGGTTTTTGGGTTGGCTTATTTTGCTTAGGATTATATTCTCTAACTCCATTCATTTAGCAGCAAATGCCATAATTCTTTTTTAAAACTGAGTAATATTCCATCTTGTTTCATTTTCTTTATCCATTCATCTGTTGAAGGGCACCTAGGTTGGTTCCAAAATTTATCTATGATGAATCGAGCTGCATAAACACTGATGTGGCTGCATCACTGTAGTATGCTGATTTTTAAGTCCTTTGGGTATAAACCAAGGAGTGGGATAGCTGGGTCAAATGGTGGTTCCATTCCAAGTTTTCAAGGAATCTCCATATTGCTTTCCAGAATGGTCCTAACTCATCAATCAAAAGACATAGACTTGCAGATTGGATTAAAAAACAAGACCTAACAATATGCTGTCTCCAAGAGACTCCCCTCATAGGCAAAGACATCCACAGACTGAAGGTGAAAGGCTGGGAAAAAACATATCACTCATATGGATTATGTAAACAAGCAGGGGTTTCCATCCTCATATCAGATAAGGTGGACTTCAAGCTAGAATAAATCAGAAGGGATAAAGAAGGTCATTTCATCCTACTGAAGGGAATTATACATCAGCAAAACTTAATGATTGTAAATATTTATGCCCCAAACAATGGAGCATCTATGTATGTCAAATAAACCCTTCTCAATTTCAAGAATCAGATAGACCACAACACAATACTACTGGGTGACTTTAACACACCTCTCTCACTACTGGATAGATCTTCTAAACAAAAACTAAATAAAGAAACTCTAGAACTAAAGAACACAATCAATAATTTAGACTTAACAGACATATATAGAATACTTCATCCATCAATGAGCAAATACACCTTTTTCTTCACAGCACATGGATCCTTCTCTAAAATAGACCATATCTTATACCACAAATTAGCTTTAGGTAAATACCAAAAAATGGAGATAAAATCCTGCATTCTATCAGATCATAATGGACTGAAATTAGAAATCAATGCTAAAATAAAAAATAGAAACTATTCTAACACATGGAGACTAAATAATACACTATTGAATGATGAATGAATAGTAGAAGAAATCAAGGATGAAATGAAAAAATACTTAGAGGTAAATGAGAATACCAATACAACATGCCAAAATCTCTGGGACACTATGAAGGCAGTACTAAGAGGAAAGTTCATTACATTGAACTCATTAATTAAAAGAATAAAATGTCAATAAATGACCTAAAATGTCTACTCAGATCCTTTGCTCAATTTTTAATTACATTGTCTTATTGAGTTAAAAGAGATTCTTATTATGCTTTTGAATAATAGGGCAGAATAAAAAAGAAATGTTGTCATGAGCACCTCAAAATGATAATACATGTTAATTGACATGCTTGGAGTCATAGAACTTAAGAGCTAGAAGTCATCATAGAAATCCCCAAGGCAAAGCCCTCCTTTCACAGGAAACAAATGCTCATGAAGATTAAGTGACTGTAAGAAGCTGCAGCTGCAAGGTCAAAGAGCAGGACTCAAAGCCGTATGTTCTTTATGCAGAATTTGCTACTCTGGTTGCGGTGCTTTATTGCCTGAAAATGCAGCAAGATACTCTATGTTGCCAAGAATTCTTAGATTTTTGACTCTTGTTTTTAAAGGTAAGTATGATATTTCTATTTATTGCTCTGAATTAGACCAGATTTCTGTTTTGAAGTAGGACTAATGCAAAATGAGTTAGAGCGATGCTTCTGAAACCTGAGAGTGCTTCAAAATCACCTAATGAGCTTGTGAAAACACAATTTCGCCCATCATACATATTATGTTATATCATGCAAGTATATTCTTTTAAATGATTATATACGATGCACAAATGCCATTGACAAAGTTTGAATAATATGTAGCAGTTTTATCACATGACTCCAAGTAAATATTGACTGAATGGAAATTGAAAAACATAGTTTAGTATGTAATCATGGTGCTGAAACTTGATCATGCATCAGAATTACCTGAAGGGCTTGTTAACACATATCTTGCTGTGCCCCAACCCCTGGTTTTCTTAGTAAATCTAGAAAGAGATCCAATAATTTGCATTTGTACAAGTTCCCAGATGATGTTGATGCCTGCTAGTCTGGGGACCACACCATGAGAACCACAGAACTAGTAAAAAGAAAACATTTTAGTGCCTGGGGTAAGAATAATGTAGTGGAGGGCAGACAGGAATAATATATTGCCATAAACAGTGATAAAATTTTCCAGATGTCCTTAAATAATTTCATTGCTTTTTAGCATATACTTTGGAATCAATGACTTGCCTTTGCTTATGATAACTTGGAAAAGGTAACAAAAAATAGGAGTATTTTTGATTTCTCTAAACATAACTGCAGAATATTATATCATCACAAACTTAGATATTAATTTTATATATGCATAAAAGTATTTGACTAGAATACTTGGCAGAAGTATTGCAGAATAGTTGCTTGCTCTAAAATAAGGCAGCCGAAGGATGCCATTATGATGCAACTGGAAAGTCCACCCAATTTCTCTGCAAGAGCTAAGTCGTGGCTGAAGTGGAATTTCCAATACTTAACACTGGGCCTTGCATCCCTCAGGTCCTCTGTAAATATTTGATGACTAGATAAATAGTTTGTCTGCCATAGGTCTTACTTTGGCTTATGTCACAACAACTTTCTAGTTGAATTACATGGCTGATAGATTTTAGCTCCACTTTTCGGACTTCCATGTTAAGATGAGGGGCATATATATTTCACTAAGGCTTTCTGGTTCAGTTCCTTCACTTCTTTTTCTCCTGGGAACTCCACAACAATGTCTATCCTTAACCAGTAGTCTCCAGGTGATCAGCAATATTTAAACATGAATACATGACAAAAGTTATGTTACGCAGTTATTCCTGACTTCTAAAATGAAGCGTCTGGAAGCTAGCTAATGAAGCCTAAATAGAATATGTTTTAAGTCTTAGGATACTAATTTTTCTGGTTGAGTCTAGTTTAAGAAATAAGAATACTTTTGTGGGCAACCTGATAAAAAGTGTACATTATGTTTTAAAAAATGGATAAGAAATTCAAAGTTGAATTAGTTACATGAAATTAGAAAAGTCTCATGATGTCAAGATGCCAGGTTATAGTTCCAGAACCAGTATGCAAACTATTTTTCCTTTTTACCACTGCCTAAAATTGTAAAATGTATAGTCACCCAATTTCCTGATTACTCCAGGAGCAAGTGAGTAGAAGAGTGCCTGGGTTTTAGTGTCAGGACTGTGTTCATAATTCAGCTTCGCTATTCCCAAGTTGGTGACTGTGTCTAAGTCACAGTGCATTGCTCTGATCTCTGTTCAGGACTGAGCAGCTTATTTTGTCCGGTTGCTGCAGACTGCATCCAGCTCATTGACATGGAATAAAATCCTGGCCCCCTCACCCAACTCAGGACAACCTTGAATGTCCATCACAGCTCTGGAGCTCCCTGTCAGAGAAGCTGAGGACTTACTGAGACTACAGTGAAGACCAGCCTCTCCCTTTGCCCATCCCACTTCCTGACCTTCCCTTCCAGATATTGATCCTTAAACTACTTCCTAACAAATTTTCTGAACACAGAAGCCTGGAGTCTGCTTCTAAGAAACTCAATGTGCAGCAGTGATCTTTTATAATTAATTTCACTTCTTTGACCCTAAAAAAGTTTCTGTAACAATGTTTACCTTGCTTAAGGTTATTATCAAAACTAAATTAGAGAATATGTTTGAACCTAGCACAATATCAGACATAGAATAGATACCCAACAATGTCAAATTCCTTCATAGTCCCCAGCTAGGGTCTCTTCCTGTTTCTAGGTAACCCTGTTTTCCCCAGGCTACTCATCATGCAGGCACAAATAACATGCAGAATTTGGAATTTGAGAGACTATGAATCTTTTCAGTTGGTTTTTCCAATCTCAGGCAAAAACAGATCGATTCTGGGACAAGTTATAAAGAAAGATAGATTATAAAATATTACTGCATATCTAGGTAGGCTCAACTATGGCTTCCCAATGACTGCTTTTGCATAAGATTTCCTCTGGCTGTCAAGGAAATGGATGATAAATATTTTTTTAGTTAATGGCCTCATGTTTGATTTAAATTTTCAGCTTGAGAGAACATTACCCTGATTTGAGAGCTAATTTTTGAAAAATATTACTCTTTTTTCTTAAAAAAAAACACATGAAGAACATGTGGACTTCATTATGTAACCCACTGGAACTTATGATAGGAATAGCCATATATATGACAAAGTACAGTTCATTAAAATATGACAAATCTATAATCCACATGTTCCTAAAGGAGTTTAACCCAGTCAAGGGCTCTAGGAGTGACCATAATTGTTCACTTTGACCAACATTTACTAAAAATAGTTTTGTTTTAGCTTCTGGGAATTTACGGATGGATAAGATACGGATGGATAAGATACGGATGGATAAGTCCTCTCTCTTCAAAAATTTCATCTTCTAGTCCCTGAAGTTGCTGGCTACATGACTTCTTGGCCTATAGGAAAAGGGATCAAAAATGAAAGGTCTTTTTTTTTTTTTTCATAATGGAAATTTATGTAATAGTGAGAGAGTAGCTAACATAAATTGCTCATTATTCCCCAATAGTAATTTTCTCTTTCTTTTAGTAATAGACCACTTCTCTTAAAATTTTATCTGGTCATTTGGCCATCCAGATAAAGACTACATTTCCCAGTCAGCCTTGCTGCTAGATGTGGTCATAAGACCACATTCTGGCCAATGGGACATAAGCAAGAGTGAGTATGGTTTCTGGATCCTATGTTAAAAAGGAAGGTCTTTACCACCACTGTTGCCTTCTTCCATGCTGCTGGTTCAGACACAACCCATCCACAAATGAAAGCTGCAGTTTAGGAATGCACAGGCACCTATGATTCCACAATTGCTGACTGTTTCTAGAATATTATGCAAGTAATAGACTTTAATCTTACTTTAGCCATTTTCTTTGTTATAGCCACTTCTTTTTTGGTATTGCCATTTATTTATGAAGAAATTGATTCAGAGATTAATTTGCCCAATTTCATTTAGCTAGCAAGTGAGAAGCTAGAATTCAAATGCAGATAATCTGTATTCAAGTCTAATTGTTTTCTCCAAATGGATTTTTTTTTTTTTTTCAGGAGAAAACTAAAACATTTCCTAGTCTATACAGACATGACCAAAAGTTTATAAAATCAAATAAGGATAATTTGAACATTTAAAAAAACAAATCTTGTTTATTAGAACTGGGGGATCTTCTATGAAAGTGAAAAATGGAATAATAGAAATAGAGAAATTGTTCTATTTTGTATAGAAAGTCAATTAAGAGAAATTGCTACCTTAAGAAGTGAAGATGAAGTATAAATTGGCTAGAGATAATTAGCCAATGACTGCTCATTCATGGTAGACCCAGGGAAGTTTTGTGGGTGTTTGGGTACATCCTTCATTTAATTTTAAGGTTTAAAGAACTCTGCCGTCTCCACAAAGTTCCCCTTGAGACCTCTCCCAGCCAGAAATTTCAGATGGACTGACTGGCACCACATAACATTCCTTAAATTCTCCTGCTCTTGCTAACACAGCACCAAGCTGTGAGCAGCTATGTTGCCAACAACTTCAATGAAGAAGAAACAGACCATATGCTAACATGTGACCTCTATAAATGTCCTTAAATTCACAGTGAGGAACAGGCAGGTGTTTAATAATCTTATTTTTCAATTATGTCACAGTTTGGGTTTTGGAAGAGCCTCAATTCATCCTGTAGCCATCACAAGAAGGCTACAGATTGTGTTTGAGCTTGTCATTCTTGAAAGTTGCTTTTAGATCCTAAGAATGAAAGGTGACACAAGTCTTTGAGAGGGGCTGCCTTCCTTTGTGGGTGGTCTCAAGTCTCCTGGCTGGTTGTCTTTTCTTGCCATAAGTGTGTTTGGTACAGTTTACGTCATGCACCTCCAACTCCCGACCTGCCCTCCTTTTCTTTCTTTCCTTGCTACTTTCCATTTGTGCCAGAGAAAGGAATGGTTTATTAAACTAGTGGTTTCTAAACGTTAATGTATGATACAATCACATGCAGAGTGATTGAGTAGACTCCAGTCACAGTGTCTGACTCGGTTTCTGACTAAGTATGTGTTGGGTAAGGACTGAGTATTTGCATTTCAAACATGTTTCCAGCTGATGCTATTGGTTTAGGGATCACAACTTTGAGAACATGCATACACACAAACTGCCTTTTGCTCACTGTAGGAGTTATTATATAAAGTCTTCTCTCCTCTTCTTAGACTACCAATTCCCTTACATACCCAGAGTTTGGCAATGTGCCTGACCAAGTAGACAGCTTGTGAGTATTTGTGGATTCCATGCTGTTATTGACTAAAGTTACGTCCCCCTAAAGTTCATATATTGAAATCTAACCCTTGATTTAATGGTTTTTGGAGGTGGGAACTTTGGGAGGTAATTAGTTCATGAGGGTGGAGTCCTTATAAGTAGAGATTAGTGTTTTTATATGAAAAGCCAGGGAGCTGGCTTGCCCTCTTTTTGCCATGTGGTGATACAAGGAGAAGTTGGCAGTCTGCAACCTGGAGAAAGGCCCTTACCAGATACCCTGATTTCAGACTTCCAGCTTCTAGAACTGCGAGAAGTAAATGTTTGTTGCATAAGCCATCCAGTCCATGGTATGGATTATAAAATCCCAAACTGATGAAGACACCTGTGTAGTCCTGCCCCACTTCCATTTCCTTACGGGACTCATCTCCTTTCAGCAAAAACTTCTATTGCACAAAGCTTTCTTTAAGACGTAGAATCGTTCATAACCCTAGCAAATTTCATTGGCATAGGAGCAGTTGGATACTACTTCCAATGAATTGTACATAGTACACTCTCTCATGTTTTTGGAAGACTAAGCTAATTATGTTTTGGTTGCTGGCAACTTTCCAGTAAGAGATCTGTCAAGTGTAATATCACAAGACATTTGGCAACATAAACTATGTAAGGAGAATAAACATTTTCCCCCAGTAGGGTAAGGAAGGGATGCGAAGAGAAGAATATCATGTTGATAGTTTAAAGTGCTCTTTCCTCGTGAGAACATTCCGGAACCACAATATTGGTTTATACTAGTTAACATTCAGTTCCTAGAGACGGAGCAATTCTGTATCCACGCAGCCTTTCCCAGACAGCTCAAAGCTTGGCTTAGGCTCAGAACCAATTTCTAGCCCAATGAGATTCCCAGTTGAGCTCTGAAGGGAAGCGCCTCTCAAAGAAGGTTTTTAATCTTTCATGATGTTTTCAGAACTTTTGTGTTAAGGTATCTAGAGGCTCTCATGTACCAGATTCTTTAAATAATATTCCTTCTAGTTAATTGGTCTGAAAAATATAGCAGGTCATTAGAATGTGAATATGATATCTTAGTCTGTTTGGGTTTCTGTAATGAAGTACCACAGACTGAGTGGGCTTATAAGCAAAAATGAGTTTCACACGGTTCTGGACATGACTCCAATGAGGGTATTAGTCCAAAAGACCTCTTCGAATCCTAATTACCTCCCAAAGGCCCTACATCTTAATGCTGTCACATCATGGGCAGGGTTCCACTTGTGAATTTTGGGGACACACATACACATTTAGCCCATAAAAATATCCTATAAAATTATAAAGCACAATTATGAATTTCTTTTTTTCTAAATTGGATGCAATCCATAGCAACTTCTCATTTAAAATAAGGCAACAGAATTACAAGGCACTCACTTTACAATAAGGCAGCTAGGCAAGAGGCTTAATCCTACACCTATTGTCATTTAAACAGGATCTATATATTTTGGGAACATTCGCTACTGCACAGAGGTGGCAAGTATGACTTGCCAGACTGCACCCCTCTGACTTTGCCCAGAGGCCAAGTGCATCTTTAGAATGAATGATTTCTAAGCTTTAGTAAAGAGGGGTGATAACTGTACCTACCTCACAGAGCTCTAATAAGCTTAAACAAGAACACACACATATTCCTTAGCACAGGGCCTGATCCAGGTGCTCCCTTGTGTTTGCTGTTCTTCTTCTTTTTAATAATGGATAAGAATGGGCAAAGGATGTCATTATTTGAGCACCACCTCTTTTCCCTAGTTCTTGGACCAGGACTAGGGAAGCCCTAATTTGTTAGGTTTTCAAGTTGCTTAACTCATCATTCTGGCATGATGACTCTCAGTCTCTGGCATGAAAGTGCCTTGGGGTGAGCAGTCACTTATCCATTTGGGATATGTTTTAGTCACCTTTTGCATCACTGTGACCAAAATACCCAACAGGAGCAACACAGAGGAGGACAAGTTTATTTGGGGCTCACAGTTTCAGAGGTTTCAGTCCAGAGACTACTGATTCCACTGCTCTGGTTCCGAGATGAGCACATCACGGGGGAATAGCCCAGTGGAGGAGAGCTGCTCAGCTTATGCCAAGGTCAGAAAGCAGAGCTGGTGTAAAAGAGAGAAAGAGGGAGGGAAGAAGGGAGAGAGGGAAAGAAGGAAGGGGTGTGTCCAGGCCACACCCCCCGTGACCCACCCCTTCTATCATACCCCAACCTGCCTATAGTTACCGCCCAATCCTAGTCTGGATGGACTAATTAGGTTTCAGCTGTCACAATCCAATCACTTTATCTCTGAATATTCCTGCCCTAACAGGAACTTTTGGGGGACCCCTCATATCCAAACCATAAGTCCAGCTTTCCCTGCAACCTCAAATCTTCTCCAAACCTCTCTGTTCAAACGGTGGTGCTTGTGACCTAAGCATAGGTGCTGTTGCTATTGTGTGCCACACCCTTTCAATCCTTAGAGACCCCCGCCCTGTCTAGAACAGAGTCCCATATAACTTATCACTTGCTCCCATCTCAGTAGAATTTAAAGATGTTGGACATGAGAGCTGCTATTCCATTTGACTCCTCAAGCTATCTTAAACCCATTGATTCCTCTCTGTGTATGCTGTTACCACACCCTGAATTCAACACACCATATCTCTTGCCTAGATTTTTTTTTTTTTTCTACAATGCTGGGGATTGAACCAAGAGGGCTTCCATCACTGAGCTACAACCTCAGTTCTTTTTATTTTTTATATTGAGACAGGGTCTTGCTAAGTTGCTGAGGCTGGCATCAAATTGTGATCCTATTGCCTCAGCCTCTGGAGGAGCGGCATTACAAGCATGTGCCAACACACCTGGCTCGTGCCTGGGATTTTTTTTCAGTGCATTATAGTGGAGTTCATGTTGACATTTTCATAAATGCATATAACATAGTTTTCTCTATTTCAATCCCCAGTATTACCTACTTCCCTCCCCTCCTCTCTCCCCTTGATCCCCTTCCTTTCTCCTGTTGGTATTACTTCTATTTAGTTATTTTATTGATACATTATAGTTTTATATAAAATCAGACTGTATTGTGGTATA
The DNA here is from genome assembly GCF_902686455.1 of Sciurus vulgaris. Lineage (NCBI taxonomy): Eukaryota > Metazoa > Chordata > Mammalia > Rodentia > Sciuridae > Sciurus > Sciurus vulgaris. The sequence continues at coordinate 120,334,586 of NC_136470.1, forward strand.
CATGCACCTAGTATAATGTGGTCAAATTCATTACCAGTTATTTTCCTTTCTCTCCCTTTATCCTCCCTCCCACTTTGTCCTTCACTTCTATACTGATAATCCTTCTATTTTCATGAAGTCCCTCCTCTTATTCATTTTTTCTCTCTAGTTTCCATGTATGAAAGAAAACATTCAGCCCCTGACTTTCCAGATCTGGGCTCATTTCACTAAGCATGATCTTCTCCAGTTCCATTCATTTATAAGCAAATAACAATTTCATTATTCTTTGTGGTGGAATTAGAACTCCATTGGGCATATATATCACATTCCTTTAATCCTTTCTTCTGTTGATGGGCATCTAAGCTGGTTCCATAATTTGACTATTGTGGATTGTGCTTCTTTAAATATTGGTATTCATGTATCTATGTTTTAGTCAGCTTTTCTACTGCTATGACCAAAAGACTGAACAAGAATGGTTTTAGAGGAGGAAGAGTTTATTTGGCTCTCACAATTTCTTGGTCCATAGATGCCAACTCCATTGTTCTGGGCCCAAGGTGAGGCAGAACGTTGTGACTGAATAGTATGGTATAGGAAAGCAGCTAGGACATGGCCACCAGGAAAGAGGGAGAAGATGGAGAGAGAGAGGGGACAGGGGGAGAGAGAGAGAGAGAGAGAGAGAGAGAGAGAGAGAGAGAGAGAGAGAGAGAGAGAGAAAGAACGAGCTCAAGTGCACACCAGGGACAAAATATATAATGTGCAAAGGCACACTCCCAGTGACCACCTCCCCCAACCACACTGTACCTGCCTATAGTTACTACACAGTTAAACTCTATTAAGGGATTAATGCACTGATTAGGTTAAGATTCTCACAACTTAATCACTTCACCTCTAAATTTTCTTACATTGAACTCTTGGGGGATACCTCATGTCTAAACTGTAACATTCTATACCCTTGGCCCCTAAAAGCTCATGCTCATATTGTAATGCAAAATACATTTAGTCCATATTTAAGAGTCTCCATAGTCTTAATATTTCAGCATTATGCAAAAGTCCAAGTTCAAAATCTCATCTGAGACTAAAGGCAAATTCTTAGTGTGAGTTCCTATAAAAATCAAAAGCAAGTTACATACATTCAATATATAAAGGCACAGAATATACATTTTCATTCCAAAAGGAATAGGGGCATATGAAGAAGGGATCGTACCAAAGCAAGACCAAAATATAGTTGGGCAACCAAGCCTATAGCTCTATGAACAGCATCTGGGGCACATGTCACTGTAATGTTCTCTCCAAAGGGTTCATGTAACTCTGCTCCTATGACACTGCTGGTTGTAGCTCACATGTCCTCTCTCTTGGTTTGTTTGTGCTCAATTCCTGAAGCTTTCTTTGACAGATGTTCCATGGTATTGGCATTTCTTAATTTCTGGGGTCTCCACTGCAGATTCAGATTCCTTTTCACATTTCCATGCATTTCTCTCTCAGGGGCAGCCTTCAGGAACTCCAACCCTGCTCTGGTCTCCAAGGTCTTCCTTTGAAATCTCAGTGGAAGCCTCCATGACCTCCTAACTCCAGCATCCTGCAGTCCTGCCCAACCAGCACTAGGTGGTTGATTCCAGGTCTGCTGCCTTCTTGAGCAGTAACCAAGCCTTCTGGGACCCTGCTTATAGCAGCTACTGAGTGCCTAGGTGACTGAACAGGGTGAAACAAATTCTTAGGCCCCCATTTGCAAATAGGGTACTCCACTATTCTCTGCTCAAAGGAATTTTTACTTTTACACCATTGAGCCTGAGATGGGAGTGGTCTCTGATTCCTGATTTGCCTTCAAGCCATCTTTCTTATTGTTTCTGGGTAACATATTTAGCATTTCTTTAGTGATCATTATCCCTTTAACAACCACATCTTCCCAAGCCCAAGCTGTACTCAGTTTTCTGGCCAACTGCAAGTTATTCAAATCTTTCCAGTTTGCTTCTGCTCCTGACTATCATAGTAAACTTCGCTAAAGGCTGCCAGCAATATATATGCTACTGCATGAATGCTATACTGCCTTGGATTTTTTCTACCAGATTAATTAGTTCCTCACCCTTAAATTCAGTCTCACAAAAAGCCTCAGGACATGGACAAAGTGTAGACAACTTCTTAGCCAGAAGGCAACCTGAATGGTCTCTAGTTCAGTTTCCAATAGTGTCCTCCTTTTCCTCTGAAACCTCATGAGCCCAGTCTTTGCTGTCTGCAGTCCTATTAGAATTTTGATCTTCTGAGCTCCTACCAGAATTTCCCATTAAGCTCTGTTTATAACAATCTAAAGCTTTTCAAGCTTGCATCTCTAAACATCTAAAAATTTCTCCCACAAATTCCAAAAAAAAGCTCCAAAAGCTTCTGAAACACATGGTCAGTTTAGCATAGCAATGACCCCACTCCTGGTACCAATTTCTATTTCAGTCCACTTTTTTCCTGTTGTGACCAAAAGACCTGACAAGAACAATGTTAAAGAATGAAAAGTTATTTGACACTTATGATTTCAGAGGTCTCAGTTCATAGATAACCAGTTTCATTTCTCTGGGCATGAGGTGTGGCAGAACATCATGGTGGAAGAATGTGGTGCAGGAAAGCATCTCAGGACATGGCCAAGAAGAAACAGAGAGAGAGCCACTCACTGGGGACAAAATACATACTCCAAAGGCAAACCCTCAATGACCTTCCTTTAGCTATACCTTACCTATGTGCAGTTGCCATCCAGTTAATCCCTATCGGAGAATTAATGTACTGATTATGTTAAGGCTTTCATAATCCAATCATTTTATCTCTAAACTTTCTTGCATTGTCTCACATATGAGCTTTTGGGGGAGACCTCGTATCTTATCCATATGACTACAGTAAACTGATTTTATTCTTTTGAATGAACACCAAGGAGTTGGGTACCTGGATAATATGGTGGTTCCATTCCTATTTTTTTTTTTTTTTTTTTTTTTTGAGGAAGCTCCATGCTGTTTTCCAAAGTGGTTGTACTAATTTGCAGTCCCATAAGCAATGTATAAGTATACCTTTTCCCCCCAAATCCTCACCAGCAATTATCATTATTTTTTTCTCAGTGATTGGTGTTCTAAATGGGTTGAGGTAAAATTTCTGTGTAGTTTTGATTTGCATCTCCTGATTTCTAAGAATGTTGAACATTTTTTTATGTTCATTGGCAATTGGTATTTCTTCTTTTGAGAAATGTCCCTTGATCTTTTCCCATTTATTGAGTGGGTATTTGTTTTTTGGTGTTAAGTTTTTTTCAGTTCTATATATAGAATATTAATTCTCTGTTGGAAGAACAGTTGACAAATATTTTATCCCATTCTGTAGGTTATCTTTTTACACTCTTGTTTCCTTTGTTGCGTAGAATCTTTTACTTTAATGTTACACTGCCTATTGATTCTTGGTTTTATTCCTTGAAGTTTAGAAATCTTATCAAGGAATTTGTTGCCTGTGCCAGCATGTTGTAGCATTGCCCCTATGTTTTCTTCTAACAGTTTCACTCCTTCTGGTCTAATTCGTAGGTCTGTGATCCACTTTGAGTTGATTTTTGTGCAAGATGAGAGGTAAGGATCCAGTTTAATTCCTTGACATATGTATATCCAGTTTATCACAACATTTGTCAAAAAGGCTATCTTATCTCCAACATATACTTCGGGCACCTTTATCAAGGATCAGATGACTCTATTCATGTGGATTTGTCATTGCATCATTTAGTCTATTCCACTGGTATTTTTTTCTTTTTTTATGCCAATACTATGCTATTTTTATTATGTAATTCTATAGTATATATAATTTGAAATTAGGAATTGTGATACCTCCAGCCTTGCTTTTATTGCTAAGGATTAGTTTGGTTATTCTGGATCTTTTATTCCTCCACATATATTTCAGGACTCTTTTTATAGTTCTAAAAGAATGCTATTGGTATATTAATGGTGATTGCGTTGAATCTGTATATTGCTTTTGGTAATATGGTCATTTTGATGATATTAATTCTACCTATTCATGAACATGGTCTTTCCGTATCCTAAGGTCTTCTTTAATTTCTTTCTTTAATGTTTTATAATTTTCATTTTAGAGGTCTTTTACCTCCTTAATATTATTTATTCTTAGGGGTATTTTTAAAAAGGTTGTTGTGAATGAAATAGTTTTCTTGATTTCTTTCTTGGTAGATTCATTAGTGGAATATAAGAAAGGTATTGATTTCATATGTTGATCTTATATCCTATTACTTTGCTGAAAATTTTAATCAGATCTCAAAGTTTTCTGATGGAGTTTCTTGGGTGTTCTAGGTATAGAATAATGTCATCAGTAAACAGAAATAGTTTGACTTCATTTTTTCTTATTTGTATCCTTTTAAGTTCCTTCTCTTTCCTAATTACTCTGCCTAGAGTTTCAAGAACTAAATTGAATAGGAATGGTAAGAGTGGACATTCTTGTCTATTTTCTGATTTTAGAGGAAATGCCTTCAGCTGTTCTCAGTTCAGTATGACATTGACTTTGAGTTTGTTATATATAACTTTTATAAGTAAGTTCCTTGTAGCCACAGTTTCTCCTCTATTTTTATGAATAGTTGTTGAATTTTATCAAGGGCTTTTTCTGCATATATGGAGATGATCATGTGATTTTTGTCCTTGATTTTATTTATGTGATGAATTATATTTATTGATTTACATATATTCAACTAACCTTGCATCCCTGGGATGAATTCAACTTGATCAGGGCATGCAACCTTCCTAATGTGTTTTGGGGTATGAATTGTTCATATCTTACTAAGAATTTTTGTATCTGTATCTATCAGGGTTATTGATATTCCATTTTCTTTCCTTGATATGTCTTTATCATTTGTTTGTTTGTTTGTTTGTTTGTGGTCAGGGTGATGTTGGCTTCAGGGAAACACTGGAAAGAGTTTGGGAGTACTTCCTTCCTTTCAATTTCATGGAATAATTTGAGGACTGGTGTTAGTTCTTTAAAGGTATGATTGAACTCAGCTGAGAATCTATCTGGTCCCAGGCTTTTCTTTTTTGGGAAGCTTTTTATTACTGCATCAATCTCATTTCTTGATATTGATCTGTTTAAGTTTTCTATATCCTCTTGATTCAACTTGGATAGATTATATATTTCCACACATTTGTCAATATCTTCTAGATTTTCTGACTTACTGGAATATGTCTTCAAAATAGTCCCTAAAGTTCCTCTGAATTTAAGATATGTCTGTGGTAATATCCTTTTCATCCCTAATTTTGTTATTTTAGGGCTTCTGTCTCATTCTTTTGCTTATTTTGGCTAGGAATTTATTAATCTTGTTTATCTTTTCAAAACCAACATTTTGTTGCACTGATCCTTTCTATTGTTTTAATTCTCTATTAATTTTAGCTCTAGTCTTAAATATTTTCTGTCTTCTACAGGTTTTGGAATTATTTTGTTCTTGCTTTATGAGGGCTTTGAGGTGTAGATTAGATTGTTTATTTGGTACATTTCTGTTCTTTTTTGTTTGTTTTTAATGTGAGAACTTAATGCTATAAACTTTCCTCTTATTACCACTTTAATAATGTCACAAAGATTTTGACATATTCTCATTTAATTTCTCTCATTTCTTTAATGATCCATTCCTTGTTTAAAAAATATTGTTCAGTTTTCATATGATTATGTGACTTCTATAAGTTTTCTTGTTATAGATTTCTAATTTCAATTCATTATGATCTGATAAGATGCCAGGATAATATAAATTTTTTTGTAGTTTTAAGACTTACTTTATGTCATATAATATGGTCTATTTTGGAAAAGATTCCATGAGCTACTGAGAAGAAAGTGTATTAAGTTGTTTTTCTGTGAAATATACTCTTAGTACGGGTTAGGTTCATTTGACTTATAGTATCATTTAGGTCAAAAGTGCCTCTGTTGATTTTATGTCTGGTTGACCTATCTCTTACTGAAAGGGGTGTGTTTAAATTACAAACTATTTTTTTTTATTGTGGTCTATGTGGAACTTAAAGTCAAGAAGTGTTTGTTTTTCTTAGTGAGGTGCACCAATATTTGGGTCATAAAAATTTATTATATCTTTGTGTTAGATTGTTCCCTTTAACAGTACATAGTAGCTTTCCTTGTCTCTTCTGATTATTTTTTCCTTGAAATTTGCTTTTTTTGGATATGAGAGTATCTAGTCTTGCTTGTTTTTAGAATATTTTTTCCATCCTTTTACTTTCAGTCTGTGTATAGCTTTGCCTATAATATTATTCTCTTGCAAATTGTATATGGTTGGGTCATTTTTGAAAAATCCATTCTGCTAGTCTGGGTCTTTTAATTGAAGAGTTGAGACCATTTATATTCAGAATTATTATGAAGAGATGTTTATTATTCCCATTTTGGTTTCTTTCATAGATTTAATTCATTTATCATTTTAATTTGCTTAATTTCTCTTCTGGGAGTTTCATCCATTTGAGAGCTCTGGAGTTTGTTTTGACCTCTTCTTTGTGTAAATGTTTTCTGAAATGTATGTTTAGTGGTTGGGAGTTCTTTTAGTTTATACTTATCATGGAAAGTTTGTTTCTTATTCAGTTCTGAATGATAGTTTTGCTGGATATAGCAACCTTGACTGGCAATTGTTTTCTTTCAGAGCTTGGATTATTTCATTCCAAGTCCTCCTGGCCTTTAGAGTCAGAGTTGAGAATTGCCTTTTATTGGTTTATATTTAAATGTGACCTGATATGTTTCTCTTGTGACTTTTAATATCCTATACTTTTTCTCTGTGCATGAGGCATTTTGATTAGGATGTGTCTGGAGAAGTTCTTTTATGATTTTTTCTTTTTGATCTTCTATATGCCTCCAGTATGTAGATGTCCATCTCGTTCCTAAGAGTTGGAAAATTTTCCACTCCTATTTTACTGAAAAGTTTTTTAATGTCATTGGCCTATATTTGTATGTCCTTTACTATCTTGATGACTGTTAAGTTTGTTCTCTTCATGTTATCACAGAGTTCTTGTATATTCTGATCATGGTCTGTTGTTTATTTTTCCTTTAAGTCTACTGGTGTTCCAGTTCATTTATCCCGTCTTTGTTTTCTACATAATCTGTTTTGTTGATGATACTCCGAAGTGATTTTTTTAATTTGATGTATTGTGTCTTTAATTTTTTTGGAGTTCTAATAGGTTTCTTTTCAGAATCTCTATTTCTTTATTGAAATGGTCTTTCACATCCTATAATTGTACTCTTAGTTCATTCCTTAATTAGTTTCTCAGATCTTCTTTTAGTTCATTAATAATTTTATCAATCAATATTTAAAAATCATTCTCTAGAATTTCTTCCCCTTCCATGTCTATGTGTTCTTTTGTTGGGGAATTATAACTTTTGGGGGGAGACCTATTTGCCTATTTCCTCATTTTCAGAGGTCCTGGACTTTTGCATCTGTTAAGATGCATTCCTCTTCCTCTTTTGTGAAAATGTCCTTTGATATATAGTCGCCTCTTTTGTAATAAGTCCTGGGTGGTTGGTATCTCTTAGCTTCAATGTAGGATCAGTGTAATCCAAGTATTAGTTCCAATCACCAGTGCCTCCCAGTTTGCCACTGCAGAGCTCTAAATCAATTCACTTGGAGAGCTGCTGTAACACTGTGGATTTTCCTGAGCCTTCTTTTGGGAATTGTTCTCTGATTTTACTGTAGGAGTAGATGTCCAAGAGTGAACCTGATACCTCCCTCTAGTCATTCTTACTTGGGGCCTAGTTGTTGGTTGGGGACTTTTGTTTTCTGTATTCTAAATGTTAAAATATTATTGAATTATTAAGCAGGATTGGTTTGGGTGGAGGTAGGTTTGCTGTCAGTTTGCTGAGTTGTGGCTGTAGCTCAGCCTTGGAACTCTACCCCGTGAATTTGTGATGTACTGGTCACTTCCCAGCCCCTCTGAGAAAAGGGGGAAACACCAAACAGCAGCAATCATAGTGGTCAGTATACAGCATCGGAATGACTGTCTGGCGCCTTCAATGGCATTTTACACCCTTAATTGCCACAAAAAGATGGATGATATACCATGATAGTAACAAGAGTTTACAGCTATGAACTAGATCTAGCATCATAGTAAACAGCATGTGTCAACTATGTCCTTCCCGGTACTGATAACCACAATGGCATGAATGGTGGGGGAAGTAATTGTATAAACTAAAATTTTCTCTAAGATAGTAAAATTGCCACTCATTAAGAGGAAAGAAAATGGGATAGAAAGGCAAAAGAAAGTTTAACATTTTCAAAAGTCAAACAGATACGGGAGGAGAGAGGTAACAAGTGATGGCTATGTAAAAGGAGGAATAAAAATTAAAATAAATAAAATAAAAAAATGAGAGTGAACATGTGGTCTTCGCTCAAGACAGAAAACCTTGCCCTCCTAAGGTCAAAACAAGGTGAAATTACAAATGGTGGAGGAAAAAAAAGAAAAAAAGAAAGTGATAAAAGTGAAGAGAAAAAGTGAATGTATAATAAATGTCTTCATGAGTCAACCAATACACCTGAACACCCACACCCACATTTTCACACCAATGTTCCATGAAAAAAGGAGAAAAGAAGAAAAGTAACCTTAATGAGAGCTGAAGGGTCATCTTAACTTTTTTTTTTTTTTTTTTTTTTTTGTCTCTGCACCCCTTAGATACGGCAAGGATTAGGGGTTGCTAAGCCTGTTGTTTGAATTACTCACATAGGCTGTCAGCTGCAGGGGACTGGAACTGAAGTTAGTTGTATTGACTCTCCGCTTCTGTTCTCATCTATTTAATTTAGAACAGGAATGGGAAGTAAGTGACCATTGGAGTTTTCTCCATTCAATCTAGGCAGATGGCCCTTCCAGGGCTGGGCAGATGCCGAGTTATATAAATGTGAGGTTAGTAGCCTGTGTTTAGTGCTGACTGTCCTTCAAGCTTGGTGGTGAGGGTCTCTCTAGAGAGAGCTGGGGAAGATGTTGATCTCAGCTGGACATTGGGTCTGGGAGAGGCTCCTGAGAGCTCTACTCTTGGTTCAAAGTGACCTCCATTAAACATTCCACTGCTCACAGATAGTCTTCCCAAGATCAGAGTCCAAATGCACATGAGCCTGCCTGTCCAGCTTCCTGAATACCTCCAGCTAATCCTGCAAGCCCGCAAACTTAAAGGAGAGCAAGAAGCATTCAGCTCCCTATCCCTGGCCTGAGATCCCCTGGGGAAATCCCCTCTGTATCCCTTCAGTCGCACCCCCCAAGAAGATCTCACGGCAAGTACACGCAGGGACAGTCGGCTACTACTTGTTACGAACTCCCTGGCTCCCACAGTAGAGATCCACTGTGATTCTCCCCCTGATGGAGTCCACCACCAGCTCTCCACTCTCTAGCCAAGGAAGGCTTACACCTCTCATACACTGGCTCACCACACTCCCTCTGAGCCACTCGAGTTGAGATCACTCTCTGTTCCATGGTTGCGCCATGCCAAATTTACTTCACAAATCCAGTCGTTCCTTCTGCTTGGAGCACCCTGCCCCCCCACCCCCAACACATACAGGGACCAGCGCTGTGGCTTTATTGCCAGGATTCCAGCAGTCTTCTTTTCTGTTCTGTGTTCAAAGAGCCCCAATTTCAGTCTCTGTGATTCTGATACTGAGATCCCGTGTGTTCCTTCTGTCACCCACCTCAGTGGGGAGCTGTGTCCCCACAGCTGGACCCCCAAGTCCTACAGCAGCTGGACCTCACACCCTTGCTCTACTCCTACCTCCTTGTACCTATGTCTTGCCTGGATGTTTGACATAGCGTCCTAAATGGGCTTTCTTCTCTCACTTCTGCGTCTCTCCAAACCAATCTCCTTCTTGCCTGTTTTTGATCTTTTAAAATGCAATCCTGATCAAAATGCCTGCTTAAAAACCTTCAATGATATCCCAAGCTTTTGTAATAAATATAAAATCAAGAACAAGGCCTAGTGGCCTTGAATGAGTGTGCCTCTATCAATGTCTCCAGGCCCCTCTCATATCCCATCCTCTCCTTTTCTACATCATAATTACACTGGCATCTTCATCCTCAGATGAGCCAACTCTTTGCTTTCTCAGGGCCTTTGCAACATGACTGTTTCTATTTTCTTGAATGCCCCTTTCCCATCTCTTAACCTCGTTTGACTCTGATTTCCCTTTTAGGTCAACAGTTGCTCCCTCAGAAAAATTTTTCACTCACTCCCACCCACCCACTAATATGAATTGTATCCCTCCTGTTTTCTCTGCAGACTGCCTTTATAAAGCTTAGCACAACTGGTATTCTATACATAAGTCTACTTTTATTTGTTTAATGTTCTTTCCCCTTCTACACTGTGTGATGCTAGCATGTTTAATCACTCACATCAGCCTGGAAAAAATGCAAACCGGTTTGTTTAGTTTCACAAGCCTAAGAGCAGAACCTTTCTCTTCCTACTCATCACAACACCATGGTGATTGTGAGACCCCATGTAATGGTTAATTTGAAGGGTCCCAACTTGATTGGATTAAGAGATGCCAAAGATTAAGAGGCTTCTGGGTGTGTCAGTGAGGTGTGTCTAGAAATGATTGGCATGTGGGGATAGCGAAGTAAAGTGGAGACCTTCCCTAAGTGTGTGGCAGCCCCATCCAATCGGTTGGAGGAGTGGATGGAATAAAGGTTGGAAGGACAAGGAAGCCGCAGCAGACACATGCTGGATTCTTCTTAAATAGGGTTATTTGCTGAAATCGCCTGAGGATATCAGACTCTTGCTCCTTCATTTCCAAAGCGGTCTCTGCTAGTGATTCTGCAGGGGAATTTCCAAAAGCCTTCAGTCTTATACATGAGCAGCACCACTGATCCCCCTTGTTCGGAGGCATTAGCCTCTTGGGCTGCCCAGCTCCTGGTTCCTCCAGCTCTCCAGGCTGGCAGACAGCCATTGTGGATTCTCCAGCTTTTGGTCGTATAAGCCAATCTAAATTCCCTTTCTATAATCATACTTTCTGTTGATTGTGTTCCTCTAGAGAACTGACTAATACACCTATTTGCCTTTTTGTGGGGGAGTGCTTACTGTGACCTCATACTTTGCAAATTAGCTTCCTGTCCTCATGGGGTTAACGTTGCATAAGGCATGAATATGTGTAGAGACCAGAAGTGTTGAGCTTGGGTGGTTGCTGAGAATATTTGTCAGGATAGGCCCAAAAGTTCTGTAACAGAATCAACATTATAGTGGATTGACATAATACATTTTTTTTTCCTTCTCACGTTAGTGTCCAATGCAGAAGTTTATGGTCAGAGTAGCTACCTTGGGCCACTTTCTTTCAAGCAGGGATTCAGGGATACAGTCTCCTTCCACCTCTTTGGTTCCGTCATCCCCTAGAGCCTTCGAGCCCATCATTGATACCTGGAAAAACAGAAAAGAGGGAGCACAGAGGACTGCATAGGGGTTATTACGAGAGGCCAGGGAGAAGTGTTCTCACTTTCCCCCACATTCCAGTGGCCAAAACTCACCGTGATATTACTTCATCTAATGGCAAAGGAGATACAGTCTGACTGTGCACCCAGGAAGAAGAGGCAAGCCTGGATTTCAGATGCTCAAGGGAAGCATGATTGGCACATGCCCCAGTGAGGGTGGTGAATGCCACTCGCGACATGTTGGCAAGTCTACTCTTGGCGCCTCTTAGGTTTCTGGGTGCTTACCAGTTCTCACTGTGGCCCTCGGCGGATATTGTCTCATACTCATCCTCTGACCTACTCAGACCTGCATGGCCTCCCCACTCTCACTGGTTGGTCTCTCTGAGGCAATTGCCCTCTGTCTGCCTCTGAGAGTAAAGCCCTGTTCATGCTGACTTTTTTTCTTTTTTTTTCCCTATGCCCTAATGTCCATTTCTATTCCCCTAAAATATCCTGCTTTCTCCTTATGACACCCTTCACCCTTCAGGCAATATGCCACAGACCTAGCTGTGTAAGTGCGAGCCAGGGGCGGGGGATTAGGAGAAATAACCTAACTGCAGAAACATGGTCTCACAACCATGCCCACTGCAGGCATAGGCTACGTCTGTAGGTTCACTTGCATTGTCCCTGGGATATAACAAGTGTGCTCAGTAAATATTCATTTAAATAATAAAGCATGAATGTGGTAAAAAGGCAGCACTCCTCACAGATAGCCCTCACATCCTGCTCACTCGGTACCGTTTGCAGACATTTCATTTCACAGGTTGTGAGCTAGGTGTGAGCTAGGGGGAAGGCTGGTGCAGGGTTGTAGTTAGGATGCCCTTGACTGCACGCATTCTCCTATGCCTTCACACACAACACACACACACACACACACACACACACACACATTTTCAGATGCATTTGGAGAAAGAAGTAATCAAGAAAATGACAGGGAACAATAACAGAGGAAAGAAAAATGCTTCCACTCTGTGCCTGCACATAGGAACCTTAACAGTGCTAACCGAATTAGAAAAGTGTCCCATCCCGGGACTGGAGGGCAATTCACAGCCTTGCATCGAATCCTAACATTCGGTCCATTGGAAACCCATTAAAGGAGAGATACCATATCCCGATCATGACATCACTCTCATCCTCTGAATAGACTAGGTTTATTTTCTAGTTTCATCAACTGTCTCTTGAAGGCTGTGTAAGTGCTGCAGAAAGCTGCAGAAGAATTAAGTCTCCCAGAATGGAAGAGGCTGAATCAGGAGGCACCGCGATGGTTTCTTCCCATGTGGAGACAGAAAGTGGTGTGGCTTAAGAAGGCTTCTTTATCCCCGGTCCCTCTGCTGAATTTGTTTTAGGGGAGGCAAAATTCAATGAAAGTTTTTTTCCTCCCTGTAACCTCTCATAAATCTTTGTGGCAGATGCTTACAGGTTGGCACTTCCTAACAGTCACATCAACCCTCCTTTCTGGCTTAAGTCTGTAATACAGGCTGAAGAACAGACTCTTACTTTTCCAGCCTCTCTTGCAGCCCAGCAAGGTCATTTGACAACAGTTCTTGGTACAGAGACAGGTTACCCATCCCCTAATTTCTCTTTTTTGTACCTTGACTGGATAAGATGGCAGCAGCTGTACACTTTCATTCTGTGACCATGAGGGAGAGGCCAAAAGAGTCACAGAAAAACTAGCCCCTGATGTCATTGAACCACTGAAACAGTGGTAGCAAAACCCATCTGCAGATCTCTTAAGTGAGGAAACACAAACCCCTCTTTGTTGAAAGCACCCTGAACTTCAGAGTTCTATAACTTGTAGCCCAAAGTTTCTCTTATTGTATGACTCTTATTTTTCTTCCAGATAAAAGTAAATGAACCAGCTGTTCTAGTTTAGATATGGGTGTCCCCCAAAAGCTCATGTGTGATACAATGCAAGCACGTTTAGAGGTGAAACGGTGTTATGAGAGTTTTAACAAGTGCCTTAATCTCTGGAAAGGGATTAACTGGGTGGTAACTATTGGCAGGTTGGATGTGGCTGGAGGAACTGGGTGGGGGGGTGTGCCACTTGGGGGTTTATATTGGTCTGTCTACTCTCTTTTCTTCCTGGTTGCATGTTCTGAGGGTGCTTTCCTCCACCCACAGTCTTCTGCCAAGATGTTCTGCCACACCTTGGGTCTAGAGTAATGGAGCCAGCGCTTATGGACTGACCTCTGCAACTGTGAGCACCAATAAACTTTCCCTTCTCTAAAATTGTTCGTATCAGGCCTTTTCGTCAGCAGAGGGGGTCATTGCTGTGAGACCTAAACCTGACCATGTGGTTTTAGAAGCTTTTGGAGCTTTTTGGAATTTGTGGAAGGAATTTTGAAAAAGTTTTAGAGATGTAAGCTGGAAAAGTTTTAGACTGTTGTAAATGGAGCTTAATGGGTGATACCGTTGGGAGCTCAGAAGACCAAAATGCCAATAGGACCGTGGGCAGTAAAATCTAGGCTCATGAAGTTTCAGAGGAAAAGGACTCTGTTGGAACTTGGACTACAGGCCATATGTTACATTCTGGCTAAGAGGTTGTCTACATTTTGCCTCTGTCCTGAGACTTTATGTGAGGATGAATTTAAGGGTGCTGAACTTCTTAGTCTGGAGGAAGAAATACGTAAGCAGCATAATATTCAGGCAGTGTATGAGTTTTGCTGGAGGCTTTTAATCAAGTATCCTGTGATAATCAGGAGCCAGAAAGTAAAGCAGGAAGATCTGAAAAATTTGTTAGTTTGACCAGAGAAGTTCAAGTAAAAATGGGGCTAAGGAAGGTTGGTTGTTTAAAACATTACAGCCACCGAAGAGAGGAAGAGCCGCTGTTAAGTGCTTCACCCAGAAACAGCAGGGAAGATGGCTTGAAGGCAAATCAGGAATCAGACAGACCACTCCCATCTCAGGCTCAATGGTGTAAAAGTAAAAAATTCCTTTGAGCAGAGAACAGTGGAGCACCCTATTTGCAAATGGGAGCCTAAGAATTTGTTTCACCCTGTTCAGTCACCTAGGCACCCAGCAGCTGCTACAAGCAGGGTCCCAGAAGGCTTGGTTACTGCTCAAGAGGCAGCAGACCTGCAATCAACCACCTGGTGCTGGTGGGCAGTACTGCAGGATGCTGGAGTTAGGAGGTCATGGAGGCTTCCACTGAGATTTCAAAGGAAGACCTTGGAGACCAGAGCAGGGTTGGAGTTCCTGAAGGCTGCCCCCTGAGAGAGAAATGCATGGAAATGTGAAAGGAATCTGAATCTGCAGTGGAGACCCCAGAAATTAAGAAATGCCAGTAACATGGGATATCTGCTGAGGAAGGGGAGAAATCAAGCAGAGACAAGTCAAGAGAGACCGTGTGGGCTGCAACCAGCAAATCCACAGGGACAAAGCTACACGACCTTCGGAAGAACATCAAGATGCCAGTGCTCCAGACGTTGGACATGGAACCACAGGACTTGTTTGCCCAGCTGGATTTTTGGTCCTGCTTTGTTCCCATACCTTCTTTTTATGCTCATATTTCTTCACACAGAATGTTTGCCTATTTCTTTGATTTTTTGCAGTGGCTCACACTGAGACTTTGCCCTGAGTCTCAGAGGTGACTTTGGACTTGGACTTTTGGCATGCTATTACTGTTAAGACTATGGGGACTCTTGGAAATGGACTAAATGCATTTTGCATTGTGAGATGGGCTATGAACTTTTGGGGGCCAAGGGTGAAATGTTATGGTTGAGATATTAAGTGTCCTCCAAAAGCTTATGTGTGAGACAATACAAGAAATTTAGAGGAGAAATGATTGGGTTATGAGACTCTCAAACTAATTAGTGCATTAATTTCATAGGATTAATTGGGTGATAAACTGGGCAGGTAGTTAATGACTGGTGAGCTGGGTCAGCGGGGGGCATGGCCTTAGGCTTATATTTGTCCTTGGTGAGGAGAGTCTCTATCTCTCTGCTTCCTGGTTGCATGTCCTGAGTCATTTTTTCCCCACAACTCTTCTACCTTGATGTTCTGCCTTGCCTTTGGCCTGAGAATGGAACTGGCCATATATGTTTTGAGACTTCTGAAAACATGAGCTCTAAATAAACTTTTCCTCCTCTAAATTGTTCTTGTCTGGTCTCTTGGTTACATTGACAAAAAAGACTGACTAGCAATAAGTATTTTTAAAAATTTCACAAAATACTAAAATAAGATTTATAGGATAGAGATTTATAAAATTTATAAGATTTGTAGTGTGGAGAAAACAATTTTGAAAAAGAACAAAGTTGGAAGATGCATGCGGCCTGATTTTAAGACTTATTTTAAAACCAAGTATTTATAAAATCTTTATAAGTCAAGAGAGCATTATTGGCAAAAGAATAAACATGTAGATGAATGGAACACGATATGGAGCCTAGAAGAGATGAACCTGCAAAGCAGGCTTTACTCTGGAGCATTTCTGCAAGGAGGAAATCTCCAACTGAAATTACCTCTTCCACTAACAGCATTAAGTCAGCTCCCTTCCTCGTGAGCTTTACTGGGCAAAAGATAAGTTTTAATCATAATGACTGTATTTAAAAGTAAATTCTACAGTAGCTTTTCCTTGACTAGACTACATTTCTCTAATTTCAGGTCTTCTCGTTACTTCCCTTTGATCTCCCTGGCTCATGTGAGTGGGTTCTGACCTTCACTGTCCACTCTTGGTTCCACCTTTGCCATCTCACCCTGGAGCAAGTACAAGGATTGTTCTTTCCAGTGTGTCCACTTCCCTCTTCCTGCCTTTATTAATTTTGTTCCCTCCAGGGCAGATCATTCCTTAATTGTCTTTGGCTCCATAGTCTCCTTATTTCTGATTCCTCCTCTTAAGCTGCAAATCAGATCATATCATCCCTTTGCTGAAAATCTCCAGTGGATTTGCCTTTTCTTGGAGTCTGTTTCTTCAATACAGCAAAGGCCCATGGGCTTTTCCCTTCTTGATCCTCTGTCAGGAACGTTGCGTTTCCATAGCTTGGTGTGCCTGCAGACACTGAGGTCTCCAGCTGAATGTCGTCCCCTCAAGCCAGCCTTCAGGACTGCTCTTCCCAGACATCCTGTATCATTTCACCCAGTTTTAACATTTTCCTCAAAACTTCTCGGACTTAATTTCATGTCCATTAATTTGTTTACTTTCTTACTTTCCATCTCTAATTGTCTAAAAGTTCTATGAGAACAATGACATCATCTGCTAAAAGAGAACATTTGTCTTTGGCCTATGAGAAAACGAGTTTACTTGAGGTGAATGATCCATAAGTAGGATATGTTTGTTTTCCAAGAATAGTCCAGGTTGTTTTGTGTCATTATTAACAGTGTTGCTTTTCATTCTCAAAGGTGTGCCAGGTGACTGATGAGCAACATGGTCACCCCACCTATGAGGCAGAGGAGCCTGTGCATGACCTAAGACCTGGCCAGGTGAGAGAGTGGTACCAGTCAAGGGGTGGTGAAGAGTTTGTTTTGGTAAAACAGTGGGTGCATTGGGGTGGTGAAGTTAGAAAGGGAGACATGGGCTAAATTATTAAAGGTCTTGTGTGTGCTGCCAAGCAAGATTATGACTTTGATTAAATGTCCTCCTTGCATGCTTATGAAAGCACTGTTCATCGTGCTTTGCTTTTAAAGAGATTTTGGGATGAGAATTTCTCAGCTGGAAATATTTGCTTTTTGCCCGTTAAAACAGTAAGACTGGGCTGGGGAGATAGCTCAGCTGGTAGAGTGCTTGCCTCACAAGCACAAGGCCCTGAGTTAGAGCCCCATTACTGCAAAAAAAAAAAAAAAAAAAAAAAAACAGTAAGACTATTTAAGTTTACATGAACTAAAATGAACAACAATTTGGAATTTCAGTTTCACTGTTGCACCAACCACGTCTAAAGTTGTACCGTCCACTTTCCTGTTCAGCTAGAGCAGTGGGATAGGTTGTTGAGAGACCAAAGAAGACACTTGGCAGATGGAATGTGAGACTTAAGATTTATAGAAAAATGCTATGGGGAAGGTCTGGTGGCAACAGGCTGGACTAGTAGTACCTCTGTTTCTTATGCACCTCCCGTGCTGTATCAGAAAGTCCAGTGGTGACAGGCGGCATGAGAAGCATCTGTGTCGACAGCACCTCTGGTGCTTCACCAGAAAGTGGCACCTCCATTCCTCACGCTCGTCCAGCGGATTGGCTGGATGAGCGCTTATCCTCTCCATGATGCTGCTGTACACTGGTTACCAGTGTGTGCTGGGGATTGAACTCAGGGCCTTAGGGCTCGCGAGGCGAGCACTCTACCAACTGAGCTTTCTCCCCAGCCCACAGGGAGGGATGTTTAACAGGACCGGACTGCTCTGTTCCATTGTATGACCAGTATTCCAAGGAACCTGTGTACGTGCGGCAAAGCAATTTCTCAGATAACACTAGTTTCCAGTGTGTGTGTGAGGGGTTTGGTGTTCTTCAAGATCCTTACACCTCTGGTTGCTCTGGTCCAGGCCTGGTTTCATTGTTCCCTCTACTTGGGTAAGCTCTTGGGAATGGAAAGGGGCACTTCAGGGACACAGTGTTTTACTGTCCTTTTTTTTTCCAGTGATGACACACAAGGCTTCAATATCCAAGACGTTTGTTTTGTTTAACTCTGACCTGTTCATTTCCCTTGAAACTTGGTCTAGGGAAAATATTGATGAGCATTTATAGGTACCCATTAGACCTCTTGGCCATACTGCTCCTCTGGGACTACTTTAAATTATCAGCCTCTGTGTTTTGGGGAATTTGATTTCAAACTCCTGTCAGGTTTGATTCTTGATGATGAATTCTCATGTCAGATGTCTTTTCCTTCCTCTCAACCTCAAGGTTTGAGACTGAGTAATTTTCCTTAACGTCTCTTTAGAAAAGAACTGAGGGTGGGCTTATTCCTAGTTTACCCTTGTATTGAGAGCAAAGCCCTTCAGAGACCAGGTCCTTGTAGGTGGGGGGGGGTGTTGGTTAAAGAGGGTTTTGTTAGACTTCCTTCCCTGGGAATGCCTAGGCTTTGCCATCTCTATTTGGAGCCCTGAGGGGTGTGATGTTGAAGCTCATCCGGTCTAGCCATTACCTTCAGGGTGATGTCACCCTGATGTCACCTTTTAGTACTCACATTACTCTCTCTCTGTTCATTTATTTAAATTTTTGCCCACGTAAGCTCATGGATTAATCAAATATAATGGTTTTACCCTTATCAATCAGATTTTCAAAATCTATTCTTTTGGGCCCAATCTTTGACTTTTGGCTTTCCAAGCTAGGCTTAAAGATGAAGAGTGGCTTGATTTTGGTGTCTTCCTGTGATTTTTTTGGGTCTGAAACGTCCCCCAAGGGCTCATGTGTTGAAGGCTTGGTACTCAGTGCTGTAGTGCTCAGAGGCAGGCCTTCCGGGAAGTAATTGGATCACGAGGGCTCTGACCTCATTAGTGGATTGAGAAATGAGGACCTGTATGGACTACTGGAAGGCAGTGGAAATTTTAGGAGGTTGAAACTTAGTTGAAGGTAGTGAGTCCTGGGGAGTGTGCTTTGGGGACTCAATCTTGTCCCTAAACACACACACTCTCTCTGCTCTTGTCCTCTCTGCTTCCTGGCCACCATGAGGTGAGCATACCCTCTCTGCCATGATGCTCTGCTTTACCACAGTCCCATATACCAACAGAGTCACCACCCATGAACTGAAACCTCAAACTGTGAGTCAAAAATCTTTCCTCAGTTGTTTTTCTCAGTTACTTTGTTACAGTGACAAAATCTGACTAACACACCTAATCTTAATGCAAAGCACTAACCATTTATTTTAAGAATCCAGATCATTTTTTAAACTGGGGATTGAAGCCAGGTGCACCTTACACTGAGCTATATCCCGTACCCTTTTTTTGTTTATTTGTTTTTTATGGAGCTGAGGATTGAACCTAGGGCCTTGTGCTTGCAAGGCAAGCACTCTACCAACTGAGCTATCTCCCCAGCCCCCAACTATTTATTTAAAACCAGTGCTTTTTGGAAAAAAAAGAAAAAAAGAAAAAAACAAAAAACAGCCACCTTGCTGAAACAAGGAAGGCCTCATCCTCAATATAGAGTTGACTCAAGGCAGGGAGTGGGTATGAAGTAAGCAACAAACAAATTGTAAATGACAGCCATGTCACTTAACATGCAACTCATTCTTAGCTATGAAGATATATTTGTTTTTAGTAGTCGTCTGGATGGCTGATAATTTATTTAATCCCTTATCAATGAGTATTTCAATTGTTTCCAATTTTTCCTGCTATCCATGTTATAATGATGAACATTCTTATACATTTGCTTTTGTATAGAACTAAAATTCGTACAAACTTTGTATGTGCAAAATTTCAGCAGAATAAATTTCCACATATAAATTTGGCTGGTGGAGTAGTAGGCTGAAGGTTGTTGTCTAGGACAATTTTAAAATTAATATAATGATCCTCTGTCACAAAAGCAAGTGTGTAGTTTCAATTTCAGAGTACTTGAATTTTACAATATGTGTACAAATATGCCTTCCATAAGGAAGGCTTTTGAGATATCCAAATTATACAGTCATCTTTTGCATTCCCAGTTTTTGCTTTAATGATCGCTTATGAATGCATCTGAAATGAATCTATGGATCTTCAGGAGTGGTATGCTTTCTGTATTAATTTTAAGTAATTTATTTAATGGTCTCAGATGGATCCTTATTTTACATATTCCTCTCCTGGTCCTTTCTTTCCTTAGACAGGAGTCCCAGGATCTGTAAACTTAAGGATAGAATTTTGTGGTCAACTCTGAACCAACACCAGTCTTTGTGTTTTGTTTTGAATGAATACACTCAAATCTTGTGATCTGAGTTAGAACTCTAAAGGATCTTATAGACCTGCTGTTGAGAACCCCAGTTTATAGTTTGGGTGCAAATGGAGACCAAAGTTGAACATACGAGCATTCCCATACTTGTGAATAGGAATGATGTCCTTTTCCAGGAGCCTCTTCCCCTAATGTGCCCAGGGCCAGTCCTGGGCACTTCCAACTCCTGCAGTCTTAATTCAAATGTGTTCCCTCAAGACCAGGAGACTCTGCTGCTGTCCCACAGAAGGATGGGAGCTCCAGAAACTGCTAGTACAGACCCCAGCTTGGGCTTCTGCTCTTGTAGGAGGGGCCAGAGGGCAGCTCTCCAGGCCTCAGGGGTAAGTTCAAGGTGAACTCTGGGCAACCTGGCCTGGATTCCCATCATCGTGGCTCCTCACGTTCGCTCATACAGCCCCTTCTCTGGAACTCAGATCCGCTACCCAGCTGATGGGTTGGGTCTAATCCTGGTGTGCACTGCCTTTCAGCACCCCCCACCCCCAACACATTCCATTTGGACTGTGCAGAGGCTGGGCTGGTGGTTCTACCTTTTTTGCTTGGTGTTGGGTTTATGTGAGTGTCTCATCGTCCTTTTGACTCCAGGCCTTGTTCAGGTCTGCCCTCAGTTCACCCTGCCTAGGTTTAATTTTTGTGACCAAGTGTGAGAGTCTTGATGTCTTACCCTAGGAGTGTCTTGGGCTCCAGATGAAAATTTGGATATCCAAATTTGGCCAGGCTCCATATATCAATATTTTCTCTTTTCTTCCCATAAAGATATCATGTTTCATTTTATCCAGCCATTCTATTGCAAATCATTCAAGTCTACTTCCCTCATTTTAAAAGTGAGGAAATTGAAGCAGAGACAAGTTACATCACAGGGTGACACACTTGGTCTTGAAAGATCAGAGGCAAGATTTCTTGCCTGGGCACCTTTTTATTTATATTATAGTGACTTCCAGAATCAAACCTAAAACTAGTGATTCAATCAGCAGCTATTTGAGAAAAACCACTTCATTGCTCCATTTCATTAAAAAGATCATCAAGGTGAATGGATAAAGAAACTGTGGTATATATATACACAATGGAATATTACTCAGCTATAAAGAATAATAAAATTATGGCATTTGCAGGCAAATGGATGAAATTGGAGAATATCATGTTAAGTGAGATAAGCCAATCTCAAAAATCCAAAAGACAAATGATCTCACTGATAAGCGGATGATGACATATAATGGGGGGTGGGAGGGGGGCAAGAATGGAGGAAGGAGGGACTGTATAGAGGGAAAAGGGAGGTGGGAGGGGTGGGGGAAGGAAAAAATAACAATGAATCAAACATCATTACCCTATGTAAATGTATGACTACGCAAATGGTATGCTGTTACTCCATGTGCAAACAGAAACAACATGTATCCCATTTGTTTACAATAAAATAAATTAAAAAAAAAGATCATCAAGGGCCAACAATGGGCACATGGGTTGTCCTACAATGTGCTTTGCTGCCTCTCTGAGACCCAGTGAATCTACAATATACACTGCAGCCCAGAGTTTGCTGCATGCTTCCTTTTCAACACTTCCTCTGGGCTCTCCATTGGGTTAAATCTTTTCTAGGTCTTTTGATTCTATTTCATCCTAAATATTTGTCATTGAATCATCCACATTTCACCATCTGTGAGTGGTATAGGACGATCTCTTTCTAGAATTCCAAAAGGAAGTGAGTAGAATCCTTTCCTTCAGGGGCGGGCACACCTGTCCGAGCCCTGCCTTCCCCCTCTCTTCCTTCTTCCTCCCACATTTCAGAGGGCCAGCAGTGGAAAGCTTCAGGTGCTTCATCTCCTTGGTTACCAGTGTTCTTTCTCTCCCCGCTGGAATTAAAGTAATGTTCTGTGATCTCATCTTCCAGGCCAGCTTCTTGATATGTTAAAGGAGATCGAAAAGAATTTAGAAAACGCTTTTCTTAAAAAAAAAAAAAAACCCAAAACTTATTTTTAAAATCTAGTCCCTGTGTGTGCTTAAAAATATTCTACTTTGGCTGCCAGAATCTAAATATTAATGTTTATGGTTTAGGTATAAGGTGTCCCCCAAAAGCTCATGAGTAAGACAATGCAAGAATGTTCAGATGTGAAATGATTAGATTGTGAGCTATGACCTAACAGCTGTGTCATTGTTGGATGACCTCTCTTGAATGGGTTATCTGGGTGGTAACTGTAGGCAGGTAGGATGTCACTAGAGGAAGTCGGTCACCAGGGGCATGGCTTTGGGGTTTATATCTCGGCTTCCTGGTTGCCATGACCTGAGTTGCTTCCCTCCAACACATACGTCTACCATGATGTTCTGCCTCACCTCAGGCACAAAGCTATGGAGCTGGCTGACTATGAACCGAGACTTTGAAACCTTAAGCCAAAATAAACTTTTCTTCTCCCAAGTTGTTCTTTTCAGGTCTTTTGATCACAGCAATGAAAAAGCTGACTAAAACAGTATTTCTTTATGTTCCTACAACAGTGCTCTTAATTGTCTTCCCTTTCTACTACATCTCTCTCTGTCCACCCTCACCCAGATTAATGCTCTATATTGGCTGAGATACTTCATAGGAAAATGCAAAGAAATGTACATTTATGTGATTTAATGTATTATCCTGGGGGTAATGGGAGGTGGGAGGGGGGCAAGAATGGGGGAAGGAGGGACTGTATAGAGGGAAAAGAGAGGTGGGAGGGGTGGGGGGAAAGGAAAAAAAATAACGGAATGAATCAAACCTCATTACTCTATGTAAACGTATGAATATGCACATGGTATGCTGTTACTCCATGTACAAACAGAAACAACATGTATCCCATTTGTTTACAATAAAAATAAATAAAAAAAAAAGGTTGGAGATGTGGCTCAGTGATTAAGTACCCCCCTAGATTTAACCCCTGGGAAAAAAATCATTCTTAGAATCAGGATTTGAACCCAGGGATGCCAAATATCTCAGTCCCCACTCCAACCCTTACCCTTTTTCCTTGTAAGATCATCATATGGAAGTTTCCCTTTATAAAGTTCAAAAATTCCTGGGTGCTACCCTGTGTGTTTGAAGTCCATTTGCTACTCTAAGAGGTATATACTAAGTGCAAAGTCCAGGGATACAACTTAAAGAGAAGGCAGGGAAAACAAGAACAGAAACCACATGAGAAATAATGTGGCAAGAGTGGACCAGTTTGAACTATATTTTGACTCTCTCACTTCATGTTGGGCACATAAGCAAGGGTGTGTATACACATATTATTATTTTTACTGTGGGTGGGGCATGTCATAGTTACAGTAAATTTCTCTTGGCATATAGCATCCCAGTTAAACTCCCAAAACAGGGTTTCCTAGTTCTAAATTCAATATCATTAAACAGACGATTTTTCACAGCTGATATTATTTGTTCTTAATCCTTAAATTGTTAATAGTTTTAATTTATTCTTTAAGGTTCTTTTCTACTTTATAATTATCTAGAAGAAGATTTGAGTGATTAAAAATAACCACATTTTTTCCTTACACTATGCTGTTAAAAAATAAAGATAAACGAATTCTATTCCTTGGACCAGCAGCATGGACATCACCTGAGAAACTTTCTCAAAATTTAAATTCTTGGTTCCAATCTCAGACCAGATGTGGTCTCCCAGAAGTGGTTCCATTTGGGTTTATAATTCACCTCATGTCAATATTTGTCCACATACTTATTCAGTTGTACCACATCAAATTACCTTGGCTTCTTGGTCTAAAACCAACTGAATGTAAATATGTGGTCTATTTCTGAATTCTCTGTTCCATTAATCTGTTTCTCTATCCACCAATACCACATTGTCTGGATTACCCTCATAAGCTTTGAAATTAGGTGGGATAAGTTTCCAACATTGGTTTTTTAAAATCCATTTATTTAGGTCTTTTAATTTCAGCAAAATTATATAGCTTTTGATATATATGTCTCTGTTACATTTATTCCTAAAATTTAGATATATATTATCTATGCATATGTATATGTGTGTGTGTATATATTATATGTATCTAAAATATACATATTTTAGTGCTACTATAAATGGCATGTTTTCTTTGTGGTAAAATGTATATAGCATAAAATTTACCATATGAACCATTTTTAAGGGTACAGTTCAATGAGCTGAGTACATGCATACTGTTGTTCAGCTCTTGCCCTTGGATAAGGCCCTTACTCAAGCACGTGGCCCTGCCCCCTAAATCATCAGGGATTTTGATTAGCTGCTCGTGGTGCTCCATGAAGTTCCTCCATTCCAGCTGAGCTGCAACTCTGACAACATTGCAGAACCTTAACTATCTGCCTTCCATCACAGCTCTGCACAGCCCTCTTGGGTCTCAGGGGCTCTTTTTCCTGAGCATGAGTAAGGTGGCTTTCCAGTTAACACCCCAGGGGGGACCTACACAGACTTTTGCCCACCGTCCTTACAACCAGGCCATTTTATCCTCTCTGATGGCCTGCTCTGCAAGTTTTAGCTCCCTCATCAACCCTAAAATCTGGTCTCGTCTCCCCAGCATACGAATACACTGCTCTCTGTTCACATTTCATCTCTTTGCCTTGTGGTCAGGAAAATGCTACCAAGCAAAGAACCACAACTAACATGGGTCAAAGCCATGTGTTCCCTTTCTCTGGAGGATTATGATCTTGTGCTGTGTGTGGCAAATATCTGAAAACTGTTGTTTCATATGTGTTTTCTAGTTTGGTACCTGTTTATTGTAGGAAGATAAGTCCAATAACTCTTATTACAGAATGGTTTGAGTCTTTTTCTCTGTGTATAAATACATACATATACATATACTCATATAGATATACATATACACTATATACACATGCACACACACTTATTCCAGAGAATACACATGTGTATATGTCACATTTCACTTAGAATGCCTCGAACATTGCAACATCACTGTAACATTGCGATAACATGGCAACAGCTTAATCTTTACATTTAATCATGTCATATAATAGTAACCCCTCAATGATGTTGTTAAGGAGATATTTTATACTAGGGATTGAACCCAGTGGTGCTCTACCACTGAGCTACATCCCCAGCCTTTTCAATTTCTTATTTTGAGACAGGATCTTGCTAAATTGCTGAGGGCCTCACTAAGTTGCTGAGGCTGGCCTTGAACTTGAGATCCCCCTGCCTTGGACTCCTGAGTTGCTGCTGGGATTATAGGGGTGTGCCACTGCACCCTGACAAGGACCTATATTTATACTATCCTCTACCATTTTCTAATGTTTTTGTTTTTTTCCGATCTTATTTTGTTGTCTTATGTTTGCAAAGTGGTTGCCTCTGCTCCAGGCATACCACCCTCACATGGCCATTTTCTGGGTAATAATATATATGCCATATAATTTTTTTCTCCCTCAGTGCTGGGGATCAGTTATGTTTTTATTTGGAAGAAAAACATTTATAATACCCCAAATCTTCCCAACAGACTTTATATTACTTTGGCCATAACCGGGACATACCCAAATAAATTGTAGCAAAAGGCAACGAATTTTATGGGCAAATAATGAATCAACTTGTGAGGTAAAAGGCTGAATGTTTTCTCTGATATGCAGATGCTAATTCACAATAAGAAGGGAGTGGCTAGGGAAGAATAGAGGTATTTTGGATTAGACAGAGGGAAATGAAGGGAGGGGAGGGGGTTCAGGGGTAAGAAGGACAGTAGAGTGAATCAGACTTTAATACCCTTTGTGCATATATGATTACAGGACTGATATAACTCTTGTACAACCAGAAGAATGAGAAGTTATACTCCATTTATGTATGATGTGTCAAAACAAGTTTTTAAAACAAACTCACGAAGTAAGGTAAACGGCCCAACTTCCTTGTTTATTTTGCTGCCTACACAATATCAATATTTAAAAAACTAATGAAGAGAAAATGGTTGTTGGGATAGCAACCAAAGCAATGGTAATAAGTCCTCCCATTCAATTTTGGAAACTGTAAAATTCACATTACAAATACTAGAACAACTTGTTACATTTGACATCTTGTTTCACTTCCTCATCCTGCTCACAGGTAATCAAAATTATCTTCCAGAAATACAGATCTCACTTTGTTACAACTTTGCTCAAAAAAATTTGCTGGCTACCTATCGCCACAAAACAGATTCCAAAACGTGGTACCCAGTGCCTTTTTAAATTCCCTCCCATGTCTTTCCCTGTCCTTCCTTCTGCCTTGGTCATTGTAACATTGGTGATAAAGCCTCTGCCCTTCTTGTTTATTCTCCAGTTCACTCATCTTTTTAAAAAGATTTATTTGTTCTAATTAGTTATACATGACAGTAGAATGCATTCATGCATTTTGATAAATCATACATAGATGGAGTATAATTTCTCATTTTTCTGATTGTACATGTTGTAGGATCACATGAGTCATGCTGTCATATATGTACATGAGGTAATGTCTGTTTTACTCTACTAGACCTGCTCAAACACCACCTCTTCCATGGTGCCAGCCACAGTATTTACAGTTGCAATTGATTCTATTATCTCTAGGCTCCTATTGTAGCTATAGTGCTTCCTTGTAGGATATTTAGGTGCGAATATGTTTGTATTGTGTTTTACTCAGTTGTTTATCCTTGTTTTTTTTTTTTTTTTTTTTTTTTTTGCAGTGCTGAGGATTGAACCCAGGGCCTTATGCTTGCAAGGCAAGCACTCTACCCACTGAGCTATATCCCCAGCCCCTGTTTATCCTCGTGTGGCCTCCTGTAGCAGTGCACATACACTGCACTGAAGCCACAAATCCCCATGCGTGAGCTCTTGGAGGACATTACTAAATTATTATGACATGGTTTTCCACTAAGCCTAAATGTACTCCAGGGCATCTCAGGGCATTATTAATTTACTATTAGTAACTGCTTCAGGCAGTTATCACCAGTCAATTAAATGAAATCTGCATTCCTTTTCTAGGTAAATTTATGACCTTATTCATAACCCAAGCTCAATGCTTTGATCGACTGAAGTGAGAGTCATTGTATAGATTCAAAGGTGGTTTCCACCCATGACTAAATTTATTCAGGGGAGGGTAGACAGGTAGAGGATTATAGAGGATTATGAAGCTCTGACACTTTAGCATGTGGAGAGGCTGCCCACATTGGAGAAATCTGTTAGTAAGAGCAGCAAGCTCTTGCCAAAGGGAGGCCAGCCTGTCAAACCTATTTTATTTTGTACTCAAGAAACCCACCAGGAAACCTTGTTATTTCTGTGGTTTAGAATCTAAGAATCAGATAAAGGTCTATATCAACTATGTGTAAGGCCATGCTCTGGGGATCTCCTGGGTCAGGGGAAGGAGTGAGAGTGTTTTCAAATGTCACAATTCATTTCATTACTGTGGAACAAATCTCATCTGACATGGCTCTAAGTTCCCCCCCGGGAACAGCAGGTGTCTATAAGAAACAGGAATCTTTAAACTATATAGACATAAGTCTAATGTTCAAAAGTCCATTTGGGAAATGACAGAGACATCAAGGGTTTCTTTAAAGATAGGCTCAGTTTTGAATGTTTATTTCTTTGAAACCATTCTGAGGCTATACTGTCTGATACGATAGCCATTAGTCCCATGTAGTTATTTAAATTAAAATGAATTAAAATTAAATAAAGTTTAAAATTCAGTTCTTTAATCACACTAACCCCATTCCAAGTGCTCAGTTACACGGTTGGTTTGTGGCTACTATATTGGGCAGAGCAGATATAGAACACTCCCATCATCTCAGAAAGTTCTGGTGGACAGCCCTGTGCTAAGGCCTCCTATAAGACTCGAGTACCTCTGCATTGTAGCTAAGGGTTTTTGCAGAAGATTTGGTTTCTGTGCACCAATTATGTTCTTTGGCATTATCATTATTTATATCATACAACTTTTATTTATGTTTCTTTTGCCCAAATAAATGCTTTTCTCTTTAGAAGTCTTTCGGCTTAATGTCCCATTTGAGAAAAATACCAAGGCAGTGTTTATCTGTTATAGTTAGAGGCCTGAATGGTAAGCAAGATTCTATTATTTATTTCCTATTGTTTCTTTGTAGCAGTTAATATCTTGCCTGATCCATATGAGCTCCATTTCGCACCCCACTGCATGCAAGTCTGCCAGGTTCCGCATGGTTGTGTGAATTCAAATCGCCTCGCTTTTTGCCTCACTAAGGAAGATGTAGAGAATTCAATCATCAAAGCCAGGGACTATCGGGAAATAATGCACCATAAGGTTCCTTACCATTCTGTGACATTTTTATTCTCGCCTCTTCTTCCACCATAAATAAAAACGGTGTATAGAGAGGATCATTACAATCAGTCCAAACCATACAATGTGATGAAATCTCCCACAGTAGTTTTAAATGGGGTTCATTCAAAACATCTTAATCCAGGTTATGTCTGCTACTCAATGTGGAGTTACCCTTTGTAACAATTCAAAACCAGTGGGTACTTCATTTATTCCAGTGAAGATGAGATTATTTTTAAAACCGGGGATTGAACTCAGGGGTACTTGACCACTGAGCCACATCCCCAGCCCTATTTTGTATTTTATTTAGAGACAGGGTCTCACTGAGCTGCTTAGCGCCTTGCCAAGTTGCCGAGGCTGGCTTTGAACTTGCAATCCTCCTGCCTCAGTCTCCTGAGCCACTGCAACCCGCTTAACATAAGCTTTTTAAAAAAAGCCAACTTCTGAAGTCCATCTTAGTAATTGTTCTTTGCTAGGAGTTTGGGTTTGAATTTAAAAAATCATAGAATTTTGTGTGTTGGCCCATCTACACAGCATCCAAATTGCTTGAGTAATATAATAAGCGAATGAGATGCCGGAGGATAACAGTATCATCCTAGACCAGCATTGTCACAATGCAGTAGTTCAGAATTTCACTGATGGTCCTTGAATATAGCTGGGGAAGAAGTAGAATAGGAGAACAAAATCTGATACACTCTTTTTCCCCCTGTGAGACCTTTATTGAGATATAATACATATACCATACAGTTCATCCATTTCAAGTATATGATTCAATGGATGTCAGTATATTCACAGAATTGCAACTAACATCATAACCAATTTCAAAACATTTCATCATCCCAAAAGAAACCTCATACCCTAAACCTCCCCGCATTGTGCAGCTTTGCCACCCTAGGTAACCATGAATCTATTTTCTGTCTCTATGAATTTTTTATGGATTTACATATTCTGAACATTTTGTATACATGGAATCATGTACTACACAGTCTTTTCAGATGTATAAGACTACATATTAAAGTTAGAATAATAGTTTGGAAGTTCATCATATATCATGTATCTGTATTTCATTCTTTTATATTGTTCATGCCTTTTTATTCTTCAATATTCCAATTTTCAAAATATTCCATATACCACATTTTGATTATCAAATTATTGATGAATATTTGAATTGTTTCACTTTTTGGCTATTGTGAGTAATGCTGCTATGAACATTTATATAGAACCTTTTGTGACATGTTTTCAATTTCTTGGGTAAATTCTAGGAGAATTGTTCAAATGGAAGGTCTATGTTTAATTGTTC
The DNA here is from genome assembly GCF_902686455.1 of Sciurus vulgaris. NCBI lineage: Eukaryota > Metazoa > Chordata > Mammalia > Rodentia > Sciuridae > Sciurus > Sciurus vulgaris. Next base: position 120,364,334 of record NC_136470.1, read on the forward strand.
AAGTATCTGCCAAACTGTTTTCCAAGGAACTGAACCATTTCACATTTCTACCAGTTACATATCAGTGTTCTAATTTCTGTACATCCTTGTCAGCCCTTATTATTGTCCAGATTTTTATTTTAGTCATTCAAATGGGTATGAAGTAGTATTGTAGTTTTGGCTGTTGAATATGTTTTATAGGCTTACTGGTCACTAGTTAAAAATTAAAAATAAAATTTGTTCTAATTAGTTGTACATGAAAGTAGAATGCATTTATACATTAGAGTGTAATCTCATTTTTCTGATTTTACATATTGTAGGATCACATTGGTCATGCAGTCATGTATATACATGCAGTGATAATATCTGTTCCTCTCTATTATCATTCCTTCCCCTATTCCCCTTCCTTCCCTTCACTCCCCTCTACCTAATATAAAGTAACTCTATTCTTCCCTATTCCCCCTTATTGTGAATTAGCATCTGTATATCAGAGAAAACATTCAGCCTTTGGTTTTTGGGTTGGCTTATTTTGCTTAGGATTATATTCTCTAACTCCATTCATTTAGCAGCAAATGCCATAATTCTTTTTTAAAACTGAGTAATATTCCATCTTGTTTCATTTTCTTTATCCATTCATCTGTTGAAGGGCACCTAGGTTGGTTCCAAAATTTATCTATGATGAATCGAGCTGCATAAACACTGATGTGGCTGCATCACTGTAGTATGCTGATTTTTAAGTCCTTTGGGTATAAACCAAGGAGTGGGATAGCTGGGTCAAATGGTGGTTCCATTCCAAGTTTTCAAGGAATCTCCATATTGCTTTCCAGAATGGTCCTAACTCATCAATCAAAAGACATAGACTTGCAGATTGGATTAAAAAACAAGACCTAACAATATGCTGTCTCCAAGAGACTCCCTCATAGGCAAAGACATCCACAGACTGAAGGTGAAAGGCTGGGAAAAAACATATCACTCATATGGATTATGTAAACAAGCAGGGGTTTCCATCCTCATATCAGATAAGGTGGACTTCAAGCTAGATAAATCAGAAGGGATAAAGAAGGTCATTTCATCCTACTGAAGGGAATTATACATCAGCAAAACTTAATGATTGTAAATATTTATGCCCCAAACAATGGAGCATCTATGTATGTCAAATAAACCCTTCTCAATTTCAAGAATCAGATAGACCACAACACAATACTACTGGGTGACTTTAACACACCTCTCTCACTACTGGATAGATCTTCTAAACAAAAACTAAATAAAGAAACTCTAGAACTAAAGAACACAATAATAATTTAGACTTAACAGACATATATAGAATACTTCATCCATCAATGAGCAAATACACTTTTTCTTCACAGCACATGGATCCTTCTCTAAAATAGACCATATCTTATACCACAAATTAGCTTAGGTAAATACCAAACAATGGAGATAAATCCTGCATTCTATCAGATCATAATGGACTGAAATTAGAAATCAATGCTAAAATAAAAAATAGAAACTATTCTAACACTGGAGACTAAATAATACACTATTGACTGATGAATGAATAGTAGAAGAAATCCAAGGATGAAATGAAAAAAATACTTAGAGGTAAATGAGAATACCAATTACAACATGCCAAAATCTCTGGGACACTATGAAGGCAGTACTAAGAGGAAAGTTCATTACATTGAACTCATTAATTAAAAGAATAAATGTCAATAAATGACCTAAAATGTCTACTCAGATCCTTTGCTCAATTTTTAATTACATTGTCTTATTGAGTTAAAAGAGATTCTTATTATGCTTTTGAATAATAGGGCAGAATAAAAAAGAAATGTTGTCATGAGCACCTCAAAATGATAATACATGTTAATTGACATGCTTGGAGTCATAGAACTTAAGAGCTAGAAGTCATCATAGAAATCCCCAAGGCAAAGCCCTCCTTTCACAGGAAACAAATGCTCATGAAGATTAAGTGACTGTAAGAAGCTGCAGCTGCAAGGTCAAAGAGCAGGACTCAAAGCCGTATGTTCTTTATGCAGAATTTGCTACTCTGGTTGCGGTGCTTTATTGCCTGAAAATGCAGCAAGATACTCTATGTTGGCCAAGAATTCTTAGATTTTGACTCTTGTTTTTAAAGGTAAGTATGATATTTCTATTTATTGCTCTGAATAGACCAGATTTCTGTTTTGAAGTAGGACTAATGCAAAATGAGTTAGAGCGATGCTTCTGAAAACCTGAGAGTGCTTCAAAAATCACCTAATGAGCCTTGTGAAAACACAATTTCGCCCATCTACATATTATGTTATATCATGCAAGTATATTCTTTTAAATGATTATATACGATGCACAAATGCCATTGACAAAGTTTGAATAATATGTAGCAGTTTTATCACATGACTCCAAGTAAATATTGACTGAATGGAAATTGAAAACACATAGTTTAGTATGTAATCATGGTGCTGAAACTTGATCATGCATCAGAATTACCTGAAGGGCTTGTTAACACATATCTTGCTGTGCCCCAACCCCTGGTTTTCTTAGTAAATCTAGAAGAGATCCAATAATTTGCATTTGTACAAGTTCCCAGATGATGTTGATGCCTGCTAGTCTGGGGACCACACCATGAGAACCACAGAACTAGTAAAAAGAAAACATTTTAGTGCCTGGGGTAAGAATAATGTAGTGGAGGGCAGACAGGAATAATATATTGCCATAAACAGTGATAAAATTTTCCAGATGTCCTTAAATAATTTCATTGCTTTTTAGCATATACTTTGGAATCAATGACTTGCCTTTGCTTATGATAACTTGGAAAAGGTAACAAAAAATAGGAGTAGTTTTTGATTTCTCTAAACATAACTGCAGAATATTATATCATCACAAACTTAGATATTAATTTTATATATGCATAAAGTATTTGACTAGAATACTTCGGCAGAAGTATTGCAGAATAGTTGCTTGCTCTAAAATAAGGCAGCCGAAGGATGCCATTATGATTGCAACTGGAAAGTCCACCCAATTTCTCTGCAAGAGCTAAGTCGTGGCTGAAGTGGAATTTCCAATACTTAACACTGGGCCTTGCATCCCTCAGGTCCCTGTAAATATTTGATGACTAGATAAATAGTTTGTCTGCCATAGGTCTTACTTTGGCTTATGTCACAAACAACTTTCTAGTTGAAATTACATGGCTGATAGATTTTAGCTCCACTTTTCGGACTTCCATGTTAGATGAGGGGCATATATATTTCACTAAGGCTTTCTGGTTCAGTTCCTTCACTTCTTTTTCTCCTGGGAACTCCACAACAATGTCTATCCTTAACCAGTAGTCTCCAGGTGATCAGCAATATTTAAACATGAATACATGACAAAAGTTATGTTACGCAGTTATTCCTGACTTCTAAATGAAGCGTCTGGAAGCTAGCTAATGAAGCCTAAATAGAATTATGTTTTAAGTCTTAGGATACTAATTTTTCTGGTTGAGTCTAGTTTAAGAAATAAGAATACTTTTGTGGGCAACCTGATAAAAAGTGTACATTATGTTTTTAAAAAATGGATAAGAAATTCAAGTTGAATTAGTTACATGAAATTAGAAAAGTCTCATGATGTCAAGATGCCAGGTTATAGTTCCAGAACCAGTATGCAAACTATTTTTCCTTTTACCCACTGCCTAAAATTGTAAAATGTATAGTCACCCCAATTTCCTGATTACTCCAGGAGCAAGTGAGTAGAAGAGTGCCTGGGTTTTAGTGTCAGGACTGTGTTCATAATTCAGCTTCGCTATTCCCAAGTTGGTGACTGTGTCTAAGTCACAGTGCATTGCTCTGATCTCTGTTCAGGACTGAGCAGCTTATTTTTGTCCGGTTGCTGCAGACTGCATCCAGCTCATTGACATGGAATAAAATCCTGGCCCCCTCACCCAACTCAGGACAACCTTGAATGTCCATCACAGCTCTGGAGCTCCCTGTCAGAGAAGCTGAGGACTTACTGAGACTACAGTGAAGACCAGCCTCTCCCTTTGCCCATCCCCACTTCCTGACCTTCCCTTCCAGATATTGATCCTTAAACTACTTCCTAACAAATTTTCTGAACACAGAAGCCTGGAGTCTGCTTCTAAGAAACTCAATGTGCAGCAGTGATCTTTTATAATTAATTTCACTTCTTTGACCCTAAAAAAGTTTCTGTAACAATGTTTACCTTGCTTAAGGTATTATCAAAACTAAATTAGAGAATATGTTTGAACCTAGCACAATATCAGACATAGAATAGATACCCAACAATGTCAAATTCCTTCATAGTCCCCAGCTAGGGTCTCTTCCTGTTTCTAGGTAACCCTGTTTTCCCCAGGCTACTCATCATGCAGGCACAAATTAACATGCAGAATTTGGAATTTGAGAGACTATGAATCTTTTCAGTTGGTTTTTCCAATCTCAGGCAAAAACAGATCGATTCTGGGACAAGTTATAAAGAAAGATAGATTATAAAATATTACTGCATATCTAGGTAGGCTCAACTATGGCTTCCCAATGACTGCTTTTGCATAAGATTTCCTCTGGCTGTCAAGGAAATGGATGATAAATATTTTTTTAGTTAATGGCCTCATGTTTGATTTAAATTTTTCAGCTTGAGAGAACATTACCCTGATTTGAGAGCTAATTTTTTGAAAAATATTACTCTTTTTTCTTAAAAAAAAACACATGAAGAACATGTGGACTTCATTATGTAACCCACTGGAACTTATGATAGGAATAGCCATATATATGACAAAGTACAGTTCATTAAAATATGACAAATCTATAATCCACATGTTCCTAAAGGAGTTTAACCCAGTCAAGGGCTCTAGGAGTGACCATAATTGTTCACTTTGACCAACATTTACTAAAAATAGTTTTGTTTTAGCTTCTGGGAATTTACGGATGGATAAGATACGGATGGATAAGATACGGATGGATAAGTCCTCTCTCTTCAAAAATTTCATCTTCTAGTCCCTGAAGTTGCTGGCTACATGACTTCTTGGCCTATAGGAAAAGGGATCAAAAATGAAAGGTCTTTTTTTTTTTTTTCATAATGGAAATTTATGTAATAGTGAGAGAGTAGCTAACATAAATTGCTCATTATTCCCCAATAGTAATTTTCTCTTTCTTTTAGTAATAGACCACTTCTCTTAAAATTTTATCTGGTCATTTGGCCATCCAGATAAAGACTACATTTCCCAGTCAGCCTTGCTGCTAGATGTGGTCATAAGACCACATTCTGGCCAATGGGACATAAGCAAGAGTGAGTATGGTTTCTGGATCCTATGTTAAAAAGGAAGGTCTTTACCACCACTGTTGCCTTCTTCCATGCTGCTGGTTCAGACACAACCCATCCACAAATGAAAGCTGCAGTTTAGGAATGCACAGGCACCTATGATTCCACAATTGCTGACTGTTTCTAGAATATTATGCAAGTAATAGACTTTTAATCTTACTTTAGCCATTTTCTTTGTTATAGCCACTTCTTTTTTGGTATTGCCATTTATTTATGAAGAAATTGATTCAGAGATTAATTTGCCCAATTTCATTTAGCTAGCAAGTGAGAAGCTAGAATTCAAATGCAGATAATCTGTATTCAAGTCTAATTGTTTTCTCCAAATGGATTTTTTTTTTTTTTTTCAGGAGAAAACTAAAACATTTCCTAGTCTATACAGACATGACCAAAAGTTTATAAATCAAATAAGGATAATTTGAACATTTAAAAAACAAATCTTGTTTATTAGAACTGGGGATCTTCTATGAAAGTGAAAAATGGAATAATAGAAATAGAGAAATTGTTCTATTTTGTATAGAAAGTCAATTAAGAGAAATTGCTACCTTAAGAAGTGAAGATGAAGTATAAATTGGCTAGAGATAATTAGCCAATGACTGCTCATTCATGGTAGACCCAGGGAAGTTTTGTGGGTGTTTGGGTACATCCTTCATTTAATTTTAAGGTTTAAAGAACTCTGCCGTCTCCACAAAGTTCCCCTTGAGACCTCTCCCAGCCAGAAATTTCAGATGGACTGACTGGCACCACATAACATTCCTTAAATTCTCCTGCTCTTGCTAACACAGCACCAAGCTGTGAGCAGCTATGTTGCCAACAACTTCAATGAAGAAGAAACAGACCATATGCTAACATGTGACCTCTATAAATGTCCTTAAATTCACAGTGAGGAACAGGCAGGTGTTTAATAATCTTATTTTTCAATTATGTCACAGTTTGGGTTTTGGAAGAGCCTCAATTCATCCTGTAGCCATCACAAGAAGGCTACAGATTGTGTTTGAGCTTGTCATTCTTGAAAGTTGCTTTTAGATCCTAAGAATGAAAGGTGACACAAGTCTTTGAGAGGGGCTGCCTTCCTTTGTGGGTGGTCTCAAGTCTCCTGGCTGGTTGTCTTTTCTTGCCATAAGTGTGTTTGGTACAGTTTACGTCATGCACCTCCAACTCCCGACCTGCCCTCCTTTTCTTTCTTTCCTTGCTACTTTCCATTTGTGCCAGAGAAAGGAATGGTTTATTAAACTAGTGGTTTCTAAACGTTAATGTATGATACAATCACATGCAGAGTGATTGAGTAGACTCCAGTCACAGTGTCTGACTCGGTTTCTGACTAAGTATGTGTTGGGTAAGGACTGAGTATTTGCATTTCAAACATGTTTCCAGCTGATGCTATTGGTTTAGGGATCACAACTTTGAGAACATGCATACACACAAACTGCCTTTTGCTCACTGTAGGAGTTATTATATAAAGTCTTCTCTCCTCTTCTTAGACTACCAATTCCCTTACATACCCAGAGTTTGGCAATGTGCCTGACCAAGTAGACAGCTTGTGAGTATTTGTGGATTCCATGCTGTTATTGACTAAAGTTACGTCCCCCTAAAGTTCATATATTGAAATCTAACCCTTGATTTAATGGTTTTTGGAGGTGGGAACTTTGGGAGGTAATTAGTTCATGAGGGTGGAGTCCTTATAAGTAGAGATTAGTGTTTTTATATGAAAAGCCAGGGAGCTGGCTTGCCCTCTTTTTGCCATGTGGTGATACAAGGAGAAGTTGGCAGTCTGCAACCTGGAGAAAGGCCCTTACCAGATACCCTGATTTCAGACTTCCAGCTTCTAGAACTGCGAGAAGTAAATGTTTGTTGCATAAGCCATCCAGTCCATGGTATGGATTATAAAATCCCAAACTGATGAAGACACCTGTGTAGTCCTGCCCCACTTCCATTTCCTTACGGGACTCATCTCCTTTCAGCAAAAACTTCTATTGCACAAAGCTTTCTTTAAGACGTAGAATCGTTCATAACCCTAGCAAATTTCATTGGCATAGGAGCAGTTGGATACTACTTCCAATGAATTGTACATAGTACACTCTCTCATGTTTTTGGAAGACTAAGCTAATTATGTTTTGGTTGCTGGCAACTTTCCAGTAAGAGATCTGTCAAGTGTAATATCACAAGACATTTGGCAACATAAACTATGTAAGGAGAATAAACATTTTCCCCCAGTAGGGTAAGGAAGGGATGCGAAGAGAAGAATATCATGTTGATAGTTTAAAGTGCTCTTTCCTCGTGAGAACATTCCGGAACCACAATATTGGTTTATACTAGTTAACATTCAGTTCCTAGAGACGGAGCAATTCTGTATCCACGCAGCCTTTCCCAGACAGCTCAAAGCTTGGCTTAGGCTCAGAACCAATTTCTAGCCCAATGAGATTCCCAGTTGAGCTCTGAAGGGAAGCGCCTCTCAAAGAAGGTTTTTAATCTTTCATGATGTTTTCAGAACTTTTGTGTTAAGGTATCTAGAGGCTCTCATGTACCAGATTCTTTAAATAATATTCCTTCTAGTTAATTGGTCTGAAAAATATAGCAGGTCATTAGAATGTGAATATGATATCTTAGTCTGTTTGGGTTTCTGTAATGAAGTACCACAGACTGAGTGGGCTTATAAGCAAAAATGAGTTTCACACGGTTCTGGACATGACTCCAATGAGGGTATTAGTCCAAAAGACCTCTTCGAATCCTAATTACCTCCCAAAGGCCCTACATCTTAATGCTGTCACATCATGGGCAGGGTTCCACTTGTGAATTTTGGGGACACACATACACATTTAGCCCATAAAAATATCCTATAAAATTATAAAGCACAATTATGAATTTCTTTTTTTCTAAATTGGATGCAATCCATAGCAACTTCTCATTTAAAATAAGGCAACAGAATTACAAGGCACTCACTTTACAATAAGGCAGCTAGGCAAGAGGCTTAATCCTACACCTATTGTCATTTAAACAGGATCTATATATTTTGGGAACATTCGCTACTGCACAGAGGTGGCAAGTATGACTTGCCAGACTGCACCCCTCTGACTTTGCCCAGAGGCCAAGTGCATCTTTAGAATGAATGATTTCTAAGCTTTAGTAAAGAGGGGTGATAACTGTACCTACCTCACAGAGCTCTAATAAGCTTAAACAAGAACACACACATATTCCTTAGCACAGGGCCTGATCCAGGTGCTCCCTTGTGTTTGCTGTTCTTCTTCTTTTTAATAATGGATAAGAATGGGCAAAGGATGTCATTATTTGAGCACCACCTCTTTTCCCTAGTTCTTGGACCAGGACTAGGGAAGCCCTAATTTGTTAGGTTTTCAAGTTGCTTAACTCATCATTCTGGCATGATGACTCTCAGTCTCTGGCATGAAAGTGCCTTGGGGTGAGCAGTCACTTATCCATTTGGGATATGTTTTAGTCACCTTTTGCATCACTGTGACCAAAATACCCAACAGGAGCAACACAGAGGAGGACAAGTTTATTTGGGGCTCACAGTTTCAGAGGTTTCAGTCCAGAGACTACTGATTCCACTGCTCTGGTTCCGAGATGAGCACATCACGGGGGAATAGCCCAGTGGAGGAGAGCTGCTCAGCTTATGCCAAGGTCAGAAAGCAGAGCTGGTGTAAAAGAGAGAAAGAGGGAGGGAAGAAGGGAGAGAGGGAAAGAAGGAAGGGGTGTGTCCAGGCCACACCCCCCGTGACCCACCCCTTCTATCATACCCCAACCTGCCTATAGTTACCGCCCAATCCTAGTCTGGATGGACTAATTAGGTTTCAGCTGTCACAATCCAATCACTTTATCTCTGAATATTCCTGCCCTAACAGGAACTTTTGGGGGACCCCTCATATCCAAACCATAAGTCCAGCTTTCCCTGCAACCTCAAATCTTCTCCAAACCTCTCTGTTCAAACGGTGGTGCTTGTGACCTAAGCATAGGTGCTGTTGCTATTGTGTGCCACACCCTTTCAATCCTTAGAGACCCCCGCCCTGTCTAGAACAGAGTCCCATATAACTTATCACTTGCTCCCATCTCAGTAGAATTTAAAGATGTTGGACATGAGAGCTGCTATTCCATTTGACTCCTCAAGCTATCTTAAACCCATTGATTCCTCTCTGTGTATGCTGTACCACACCCTGAATTCAACACACCATATCTCTTGCCTAGATTTTTTTTTTTTTTCTACAATGCTGGGGATTGAACCAAGAGGGCTTCCATCACTGAGCTACAACCTCAGTTCTTTTTATTTTTATATTGAGACAGGGTCTTGCTAAGTTGCTGAGGCTGGCATCAAATTGTGATCCTATTGCCTCAGCCTCTGGAGGAGCGGCATTACAAGCATGTGCCAACACACCTGGCTCGTGCCTGGGATTTTTTTCAGTGCATTATAGTGGAGTTCATGTTGACATTTTCATAAATGCATATAACATAGTTTTCTCTATTTCAATCCCCAGTATTACCTACTTCCCTCCCCTCCTCTCTCCCCTTGATCCCCTTCCTTTCTCCTGTTGGTATTACTTCTATTTAGTTATTTTATTGATACATTATAGTTTTATATAAAATCAGACTGTATTGTGGTATACATGCACCTAGTATAATGTGGTCAAATTCATTACCAGTTATTTTCCTTTCTCTCCCTTTATCCTCCCTCCCACTTTGTCCTTCACTTCTATACTGATAATCCTTCTATTTTCATGAAGTCCCTCCTCTTATTCATTTTTTCTCTCTAGTTTCCATGTATGAAAGAAAACATTCAGCCCCTGACTTTCCAGATCTGGCTCATTTCACTAAGCATGATCTTCTCCAGTTCCATTCATTTATAAGCAAATAACAATTTCATTATTCTTTGTGGTGGAATTAGAACTCCATTGGGCATATATATCACATTCCTTTAATCCTTTCTTCTGTTGATGGGCATCTAAGCTGGTTCCATAATTTGACTATTGTGGATTGTGCTTCTTTAAATATTGGTATTCATGTATCTATGTTTTAGTCAGCTTTTCTACTGCTATGACCAAAAGACCTGAACAAGAATGGTTTTAGAGGAGGAAGAGTTATTTGGCTCTCACAATTTCTTGGTCCATAGATGCCAACTCCATTGTTCTGGGCCCAAGGTGAGGCAGAACGTTGTGACTGAATAGTATGGTATAGGAAAGCAGCTAGGACATGGCCACCAGGAAAGAGGGAGAAGATGGAGAGAGAGAGGGGACAGGGGGAGAGAGAGAGAGAGAGAGAGAGAGAGAGAGAGAGAGAGAGAGAGAGAGAGAGAGAGAGAAAGAACGAGCTCAAGTGCACACCAGGGACAAAATATATAATGTGCAAAGGCACACTCCCAGTGACCACCTCCCCCAACCACACTGTACCTGCCTATAGTTACTACACAGTTAAACTCTATTAAGGGATTAATGCACTGATTAGGTTAAGATTCTCACAACTTAATCACTTCACCTCTAAATTTTCTTACATTGAACTCTTGGGGGATACCTCATGTCTAAACTGTAACATTCTATACCCTTGGCCCCTAAAAGCTCATGCTCATATTGTAATGCAAAATACATTTAGTCCATATTTAAGAGTCTCCATAGTCTTAATATTCAGCATTATGCAAAGTCCAAGTTCAAAATCTCATCTGAGACTAAAGGCAAATTCTTAGTGTGAGTTCCTATAAAATCAAAAGCAAGTTACATACATTCAATATATAAAGGCACAGAATATACATTTTCATTCCAAAAGGAATAGGGGCATATGAAGAAGGGATCGTACCAAAGCAAGACCAAAATATAGTTGGGCAACCAAGCCTATAGCTCTATGAACAGCATCTGGGGCACATGTCACTGTAATGTTCTCTCCAAAGGGTTCATGTAACTCTGCTCCTATGACACTGCTGGTTGTAGCTCACATGTCCTCTCTCTTGGTTTGTTTGTGCTCAATTCCTGAAGCTTTCTTTGACAGATGTTCCATGGTATTGGCATTTCTTAATTTCTGGGGTCTCCACTGCAGATTCAGATTCCTTTTCACATTTCCATGCATTTCTCTCTCAGGGGCAGCCTTCAGGAACTCCAACCCTGCTCTGGTCTCCAAGGTCTTCCTTTGAAATCTCAGTGGAAGCCTCCATGACCTCCTAACTCCAGCATCCTGCAGTCCTGCCCAACCAGCACTAGGTGGTTGATTCCAGGTCTGCTGCCTTCTTGAGCAGTAACCAAGCCTTCTGGGACCCTGCTTATAGCAGCTACTGAGTGCCTAGGTGACTGAACAGGGTGAAACAAATTCTTAGGCCCCCATTTGCAAATAGGGTACTCCACTATTCTCTGCTCAAAGGAATTTTTACTTTTACACCATTGAGCCTGAGATGGGAGTGGTCTCTGATTCCTGATTTGCCTTCAAGCCATCTTTCTTATTGTTTCTGGGTAACATATTTAGCATTTCTTTAGTGATCATTATCCCTTTAACAACCACATCTTCCCAAGCCCAAGCTGTACTCAGTTTTCTGGCCAACTGCAAGTTATTCAAATCTTTCCAGTTTGCTTCTGCTCCTGACTATCATAGTAAACTTCGCTAAAGGCTGCCAGCAATATATATGCTACTGCATGAATGCTATACTGCCTTGGATTTTTTCTACCAGATTAATTAGTTCCTCACCCTTAAATTCAGTCTCACAAAAAGCCTCAGGACATGGACAAAGTGTAGACAACTTCTTAGCCAGAAGGCAACCTGAATGGTCTCTAGTTCAGTTTCCAATAGTGTCCTCCTTTTCCTCTGAAACCTCATGAGCCCAGTCTTTGCTGTCTGCAGTCCTATTAGAATTTTGATCTTCTGAGCTCCTACCAGAATTTTCCCATTAAGCTCTGTTTATAACAATCTAAAGCTTTTCAAGCTTGCATCTCTAAACATCTAAAAATTTCTCCCACAAATTCCAAAAAAAAAGCTCCAAAAGCTTCTGAAACACATGGTCAGTTTAGCATAGCAATGACCCCACTCCTGGTACCAATTTCTATTTCAGTCCACTTTTTTCCTGTTGTGACCAAAAGACCTGACAAGAACAATGTTAAAGAATGAAAAGTTATTTGACACTTATGATTTCAGAGGTCTCAGTTCATAGATAACCAGTTTCATTTCTCTGGGCATGAGGTGTGGCAGAACATCATGGTGGAAGAATGTGGTGCAGGAAAGCATCTCAGGACATGGCCAAGAAGAAACAGAGAGAGAGCCACTCACTGGGGACAAAATACATACTCCAAAGGCAAACCCTCAATGACCTCCTTTAGCTATACCTTACCTATGTGCAGTTGCCATCCAGTTAATCCCTATCGGAGAATTAATGTACTGATTATGTTAAGGCTTTCATAATCCAATCATTTTATCTCTAAACTTTCTTGCATTGTCTCACATATGAGCTTTTGGGGGAGACCTCGTATCTTATCCATATGACTACAGTAACTGATTTTATTCTTTTGAATGAACACCAAGGAGTTGGGTACCTGGATAATATGGTGGTTCCATTCCTATTTTTTTTTTTTTTTTTTTTTTTTTTGAGGAAGCTCCATGCGTTTTCCAAAGTGGTTGTACTAATTTGCAGTCCCATAAGCAATGTATAAGTATACCCTTTTCCCCCCAAATCCTCACCAGCAATTATCATTATTTTTTTCTCAGTGATTGGTGTTCTAAATGGGTTGAGGTAAAATTTCTGTGTAGTTTTGATTTGCATCTCCTGATTTCTAAGAATGTTGAACATTTTTTTATGTTCATTGGCAATTGGTATTTCTTCTTTTGAGAAATGTCCCTTGATCTTTTCCCATTTATTGAGTGGGTATTTGTTTTTTGGTGTTAAGTTTTTTTTCAGTTCTATATATAGAATATTAATTCTCTGTTGGAAGAACAGTTGACAAATATTTTATCCCATTCTGTAGGTTATCTTTTTACACTCTTGTTCCTTTGTTGCGTAGAATCTTTTACTTTAATGTTACACTGCCTATTGATTCTTGGTTTTATTCCTTGAAGTTTAGAAATCTTATCAAGGAATTTGTTGCCTGTGCCAGCATGTTGTAGCATTGCCCCTATGTTTTCTTCTAACAGTTTCACTCCTTCTGGTCTAATTCGTAGGTCTGTGATCCACTTTGAGTTGATTTTTGTGCAAGATGAGAGGTAAGGATCCAGTTTAATTCCTTGACATATGTATATCCAGTTTATCACAACATTTGTCAAAAAGGCTATCTTATCTCCAACATATACTTCGGGCACCTTTATCAAGGATCAGATGACTCTATTCATGTGGATTTGTCATTGCATCATTTAGTCTATTCCACTGGTATTTTTTTCTTTTTTTATGCCAATACTATGCTATTTTTATTATGTAATTCTATAGTATATATAATTTGAAATTAGGAATTGTGATACCTCCAGCCTTGCTTTTATTGCTAAGATTAGTTTGGTTATTCTGGATCTTTTATTCCTCCACATATATTTCAGGACTCTTTTTATAGTTCTAAAGAATGCTATTGGTATATTAATGGTGATTGCGTTGAATCTGTATATTGCTTTGGTAATATGGTCATTTTGATGATATTAATTCTACCTATTCATGAACATGGTCTTTCCGTATCCTAAGGTCTTCTTTAATTTTCTTTCTTTAATGTTTTATAATTTTCATTTTAGAGGTCTTTTACCTCCTTAATATTATTTATTCTTAGGGGTATTTTTAAAAAGGTTGTTGTGAATGAAATAGTTTTCTGATTTCTTTCTGGTAGATTCATTAGTGGAATATAAGAAAGGTATTGATTTCATATGTGATCTTATATCCTATTACTTTGCTGAAAATTTTAATCAGATCTCAAAGTTTTCTGATGGAGTTTCTTGGGTGTTCTAGGTATAGAATAATGTCATCAGTAACAGAAATAGTTTGACTTCATTTTTTCTTATTTGTATCCTTTTAAGTTCCTTCTCTTTCCTAATTACTCTGCCTAGAGTTTCAAGAACTAAATTGAATAGGAATGGTAAGAGTGGACATTCTTGTCTATTTTCTGATTTTAGAGGAAATGCCTTCAGCTGTTCTCAGTTCAGTATGACATTGACTTTGAGTTTGTTATATATAACTTTTATAAGTAAGTTCCTTGTAGCCACAGTTTCTCCTCTATTTTTATGAATAGTTGTTGAATTTTATCAAGGGCTTTTTCTGCATATATGGAGATGATCATGTGATTTTTGTCCTTGATTTATTATGTGATGAATTATATTTATTGAATTTACATATATTCAACTACCCTTGCATCCCTGGGATGAATTCAACTTGATCAGGGCATCAACCTTCCTAATGTGTTTTGGGGTATGAATTTGTTCATATCTTACTAAGAATTTTGTATCTGTATCTATCAGGGTTATTGATATTCCATTTTCTTTCCTTGATATGTCTTATCATTTGTTTGTTTGTTTGTTTGTTTGTGGTCAGGGTGATGTTGGCTTTCAGGGAAACACTGGAAAGAGTTTGGGAGTACTTTCCTTCCTTTCAATTTCATGGAATAATTTGAGGACTGGTGTTAGTTCTTTAAAGGTATGATTGAACTCAGCTGAGAATCTATCTGGTCCCAGGCTTTTCTTTTTTGGGAAGCTTTTATTACTGCATCAATCTCATTTCTTGATATTGATCTGTTTAAGTTTCTATATCCTCTTGATTCAACTTGGATAGATTATATAGTTCCACACATTGTCAATATCTTCTAGATTTTCTGACTTACTGGAATATGTCTTCAAAATAGTCCCTAAAGTTCCTCTGAATTTAAGATATGTCTGTGGTAATATCCTTTTCATCCCTAATTTTGTTATTTTAGGGCTTCTGTCTCATTCTTTTGCTTATTTTGGCTAGGAATTTATTAATCTTGTTTATCTTTTCAAAACCAACATTTTGTTGCACTGATCCTTTCTATTGTTTTAATTCTCTATTAATTTTAGCTCTAGTCTTAAATATTTTCTGTCTTCTACAGTTTTGGAATTATTTGTTCTTGCTTTATGAGGGCTTTGAGGTGATAGATTAGATTGTTTATTTGGTACATTTCTGTTCTTTTTTGTTTGTTTTTAATGTGAGAACTTAATGCTATAAACTTTCCTCTTATTACCACTTAATAATGTCACAAAGATTTTGACATATTCTCATTTAATTTCTCTCATTTCTTTAATGATCCATTCCTTGTTTAAAAATATTGTTCAGTTTTCATATGATATGTGACTTCTATAAGTTTTCTTGTTATAGATTTCTAATTTCAATTCATTATGATCTGATAAGATGCCAGGATAATATAATTTTTTGTAGTTTTAAGACTTACTTTATGTCATATAATATGGTCTATTTTGGAAAAGATTCCATGAGCTACTGAGAAGAAAGTGTATTAAGTTGTTTTCTGTGAAATATACTCTTAGTACGGGTTAGGTTCATTTGACTTATAGTATCATTTAGGTCAAAAGTGCCTCTGTTGATTTATGTCTGGTTGACCTATCTCTTACTGAAAGGGTGTGTGTTTAACTTACAAACTATTTTTTTTATTGTGGTCTATGTGGAACTTAAAGTCAGAAGTGTTTGTTTTTCTTAGTGAGGTGCACCAATATTGGGTCATAAAAATTATTATATCTTTGTGTTAGATTGTTCCCTTTAACAGTACATAGTAGCTTTCCTTGTCTCTTCTGATTATTTTTCCTTGAAATTTGCTTTTTTGGATATGAGAGTATCTAGTCTTGCTTGTTTTTAGAATATTTTTCCATCCTTTTACTTTCAGTCTGTGTATAGCTTTGCCTATAATATTATTCTCTTGCAAATTGTATATGGTTGGGTCATTTTTGAAAAATCCATTCTGCTAGTCTGGGTCTTTTAATTGAAGAGTTGAGACCATTTATATTCAGAATTATTATGAAGAGATGTTTATTATTCCCATTTTGGTTTCTTTCATAGATTTAATTCATTTATCATTTTAATTTGCTTAATTTCTCTTCTGGAGTTTCATCCATTGAGAGCTCTGGAGTTTGTTTTGACCTCTTCCTTTGTGTAAATGTTTTCTGAAATGTATGTTTAGTGGTTGGGGATTCTTTTAGTTTATACTTATCATGGAAGTTTGTTTCTTATTCAGTTCTGAATGATAGTTTTGCTGGATATAGCAACCTTGACTGGCAATTGTTTTCTTTCAGAGCTTGGATTATTTCATTGCCAAGTCCTCCTGGCCTTTAGAGTCAGAGTTGAGAAGTGCCTGTTATTGGTTTATATTTAAATGTGACCTGATATGTTTCTCTTGTGACTTTTAATATCCTATACTTTTTCTCTGTGCATGAGCATTTGATTAGGATGTGTCTGGAGAAGTTCTTTTATGATTTTTTCTTTTGATCTCTATATGCCTCCAGTATGTAGATGTCCATCTCGTTCCTAAGAGTTGGAAAATTTTCCAACTCCTATTTTACTGAAAAGTTTTTTAATGTCATTGGCCTATATTTGTATGTCCTTTACTATCTTGATGACTGTTAAGTTTGTTCTCTTCATGTTATCACAGAGTTCTTGTATATTCTGATCATGGTCTGTTGTTTATTTTTCCTTTAAGTCTACTGGTGTTCCAGTTCATTTATCCCGTCTTTGTTTTCTACATAATCTGTTTTGTTGATGATACTCCGAAGTGATTTTTTTAATTTGATGTATTGTGTCTTTAATTTTTTGGAGTTCTAATAGGTTCTTTTCAGAATCTCTATTTCTTTATTGAAATGGTCTTTCACATCCTATAATTGTACTCTTAGTTCATTCCTTAATTAGTTTCTCAGATCTTCTTTAGTTCATTAATAATTTTATCAATCAATATTTAAAAATCATTCTCTAGAATTTCTTCCCCTTCCATGTCTATGTGTTCTTTGTTGGGGAATTATAACTTTTGGGGGGAGACCTATTTGCCTATTTCCTCATTTTCAGAGGTCTCGGACTTTTGCATCTGTTAAGATGCATTCCTCTTCCTCTTTTGTGAAAATGTCCTTTGATATATAGTCGCCTCTTTTGTAATAAGTCCTGGGTGGTTGGTATCTCTTAGCTTCAATGTAGGATCAGTGTAATCCAAGTATTAGTTCCAATCACCAGTGCCTCCCAGTTTGCCACTGCAGAGCTCTAAATCAATTCACTTGGAGAGCTGCTGTAACACTGTGGATTTCCTGAGCCTTCTTTTGGGAATTGTTCTCTGATTTTACTGTAGGAGTAGATGTCCAAGAGTGAACCTGATACCTCCCTTAGTCATTCTTACTTGGGGCCTAGTTGTTGGTTGGGGACTTTTGTTTTCTGTATTCTAAATGTTAAAATATTATTGAATTATTAAGCAGGATTGGTTTGGGGTGGAGGTAGGTTTTGCTGTCAGTTTGCTGAGTTGTGGCTGTAGCTCAGCTTGGAACTCTACCCCGTGAATTTGTGATGTACTGGTCACTTCCCAGCCCCTCTGAGAAAAGGGGGAAACACCAAACAGCAGCAATCATAGTGGTCAGTATACAGCATCGGAATGACTGTCTGGCGCCTTCAATGGCATTTACACCCTTAATTGCCACAAAAAGATGGATGATATACCATGATAGTAACAAGAGTTTACAGCTATGAACTAGATCTAGCATCATAGTAAACAGCATGTGTCAACTATGTCCTTCCCGGTACTGATAACCACAATGGCATGAATGGTGGGGGAAGTAATTGTATAAACTAAAATTTTCTCTAAGATAGTAAAATTGCCACTCATTAAGAGGAAAGAAAATGGGGTATAGAAAGGCAAAAAGAAAGTTTAACATTTTCAAAAGTCAAACAGATACGGGAGGAGAGAGGTAACAAGGATGGCTATGTAAAAGGAGGAATAAAAATAAAATAAATAAAATAAAAAAATGAAGGAGTGAACATGTGGTCTTCGCTCAAGACAGAAAACCTTGCCCTCCTAAGGTCAAAACAAGGTGAAAATTACAAATGGTGGAGGGAAAAAAAAGAAAAAAAGAAGTGATAAAAGTGAAGAGAAAAAGTGAATGTATAATAAATGTCTTCATGAGTCAACCAATACACCTGAACACCCACACCCACATTTTCACACCAATGTTCCATGAAAAAAGGAGAGGAAAAGAAGAAAAGTAACCTTAATGAGAGCTGAAGGGTCATCTTAACTTTTTTTTTTTTTTTTTTTTTTTTTTGTCTCTGCCACCCCTTAGATACGGCAAGGATTAGGGGTGCTAAGCCTGTTGTTTGAATTACTCACTAGGCTGTCAGCTGCAGGGGACTGGAACTGAAGTTAGTTGTATTGACTCTCCGCTTCTGTTCTCATCTATTTAATTTAGAACAGAATGGGAAGTAGTGACCATTGGAGTTTTCTCCATTCAATCTAGGCAGATGGCCCTTCCAGGGCTGGGCAGATGCAGAGTTATATAAATGTGAGGTTAGGTAGCCTGTGTTTAGTGCTGACTGTCCTTTCAAGCTTTGTGGTGAGGTGTCTCTCTAGAGAGAGCTGGGGAGATGTTGATCTCAGCTGGACATTGGGTCTGGGAGAGGCTCCTGAGAGCTCTACTCTTGGTTCAAAGTGACCTCCATTAAACATTCCACTGCTCACAGATAGTCTTCCCAAGATCAGAGTCCAAATGCACATGAGCCTGCCTGTCCAGCTTCCTGAATACCTCCAGCTAATCCTGCAAGCCCGCAAACTTAAAGGAGAGCAAGAAGCATTCAGCTCCCTATCCCTGGCCTGAGATCCCCTGGGGAAATCCCCTCTGTATCCCTTCAGTCGCACCCCCCCAAGAAGATCTCACGGCAAGTACACGCAGGGACAGTCGGCTACTACTTGTTACGAACTCCCTGGCTCCCACAGTAGAGATCCACTGTGATTCTCCCCCCTGATGGAGTCCACCACCAGCTCTCCACTCTCTAGCCAAGGAAGGCTTACACTCTCATACACTGGCTCACCACACTCCCTCTGAGCCACTCGAGTTGAGATCACTCTCTGTTCCATGGTTGCGCCCATGCCAAATTTAATTCACAAATCCAGTCGTTCCTTCTGCTTGGAGCACCCTGCCCCCCCCCCCAACACATACAGGGACCAGCGCTGTGGCTTTATTGCCAGGATTCCAGCAGGTCTTCTTTTCTGGTTCTGTGTTCAAAGAGCCCCAATTTCAGTCTCTGTGATTCTGATACTGAGATCCCGTGTGTTTCCTTCTGTCACCCACCTCAGTGGGGAGCTGTGTCCCCACAGCTGGACCCCCAAGTCCTACAGCAGCTGGACCTCACACCCTTGCTCTACTCCTACCTCCTTGTACCTATGTCTTGCCTGGATGTTTGACATAGCGTCCTAATGGGCTTTCTTCTCTCACTTCTGCGTCTCTCCAAACCCAATCTCCTTCTTGCCTGTTTTTGATCTTTTTAAAAATGCAATCCTGATCAAATGCCTGCTTAAAAACCTTCAATGATATCCCAAGCTTTTGTAATAAAATATAAATCAAGAACAAGGCCTAGTGGCCTTGAATGAGTGTGCCTCTATCAATGTCTCCAGGCCCCTCTCATATTCCCATCCTCTCCTTTTCTACATCATAATTACACTGGCATCTTTCATCCTCAGATGAGCCAACTCTTTGCTTTCTCAGGGCCTTTGCACATGCTGTTTCTATTTTCTTGAATGCCCTTTCCCATCTCTAACTCGTTTTGACTCTGATTTCCCTTTTAGGTCAACAGTTGCTCCCTCAGAAATTTTTCACTTCACTCCCACCCACCCACTAATATGAATTGTATTCCTCCTGTTTTCTCTGCAGACTGCCTTTATAAAGCTTAGCACAACTGGTAATTCTATACATAAGTCTACTTTTATTTGTTTAATGTTTCTTTCCCCTTCTACACTGTGTGATGCTAGCATGTTTAATCACTCACTCAGCCTGGAAAAAATGCAAACCGGTTTGTTTAGTTTCACAAGCCTAAGAGCAGAACCTTTCTCTTCCTACTCATCACAACACCATGGTGATTGTGAGACCCCATGTAATGGTTAATTTGAAGTGTCAACTTGATTGGATTAAGAGATGCCAAAGATTAAGAGGCTTCTGGGTGTGTCAGTGAGGTGTGTCTAGAAATGATTGGCATGTGGGATAGCGAAGTAAAGTGGAGACCTTCCCTAAGTGTGGGCAGCCCCATCCAATCGGTTGGAGGAGTGGATGGAATAAAGGTTGGAAGGACAAGGAAGCCGCAGCAGACACATGCTGGATTCTTCTTAAATAGGGTTCTTTGCTGAAATCGCCTGAGGATATCAGACTCTTGCTCCTTCATTTCCAAAGCGGTCTCTGCTAGTGATTCTGCAGGGAATTTCCAAAAGCCTTCAGTCTTATACATGAGCAGCACCACTGATCCCCCTTGTTCGGAGGCATTAGCCTCTTGGGCTGCCCAGCTCCTGGTTCCTCCAGCTCTCCAGGCTGCAGACAGCCATTGTGGATTCTCCAGCTTTTGGTCGTATAAGCCAATCTAAATTCCCTTTCTATAATCATACTTTCTGTTGATTGTGTTCCTCTAGAGAACCTGACTAATACACCTATTTGCCTTTTTTGTGGGGGAGTGCTTACTGTGACCTCATACTTTGCAAATTAGCTTCCTGTCCTCATGGGGTAAGTTGCATAAGGCATGAAATATGTGTAGAGACCAGGAAGTGTTGAGCTTGGTGGTTGCTGAGAATATTTGTCAGGATAGGCCAAAAATTCTGTAACAGAATTCAACATTATAGTGGATTGACATAATACATTTTTTTTTCCTTCTCACGTTAGTGTCCAATGCAGAAGTTTATGGTCAGAGTAGCTACCTTGGGCCACTTTCTTTCAAGCAGGGATTCAGGGATACAGTCTCCTTCCACCTCTTGGTTCCGTCATCCCCTAGAGCCTTCGAGCCCATCATTGATACCTGGAAAAACAGAAAAGAGGGAGCACAGAGGACTGCATGGGGTTATTACCGAGGAGGCCAGGGAGAATGTGTATCTCACTTTCCCCCACATTCCAGTGGCCAAAACTCACCGTTGATATTACTTCATCTAATGGCAAAGGAGATTACAGTCTTGACTGTGCACCCAGGAAGAAGAGGCAAGCCTGGATTTCAGATGCTCAAGGGAAGCATGATTGGCACATGCCCCAGTGAGGGTGGTGAATGCCACTCGCGACATGTTGGCAAGTCTACTCTTGGCGCCTCTTAGGTTTCTGGGTGCTTACAAGTTCTCACTGTGGCCCTCGGCGGATATGTCTCATACTCATCCTCTGACCTACTCAGACCTGCATGGCCTCCCCACCTCACTGGTTGGTCTCTCTGAGGCAATTGCCCTCTGTCTGCCTCTGAGGTAAAGCCCTGTTCATGCTGACTTTTTTTTTTTTTTTTTCCCTATGCCTAATGTCATTTCTATTCCCCTAAAATATCCTGCTTTCTCCTTATGACACCTCACCCTTCAGGCAATATGCACAGCCTAGCTGTGTAAGTGCAAGCCAGGGGCGGGGGGATTAGGAGAAAATAACATAACTTCAGAAACATTGTCTCACAACCAATGCCCACTGCAGGCATAGGCTACGTCTGTAGGTTCACTGCATTTCCCTGGGATATAACAAGTGTGCTCAGTAAATATTCATTAAATAAATAAATGCATGAATGTGGTAAAAAGCAGCACTCCTCACAGATAGCCCTCACATCCTGCTCACTCGGTACCTTTGCAGACCTTCATTTTCACAGGGTTGTGAGCTAGGTTGTGAGCTAGGGGGAAGGCTGTGCAGGGTTGTAGTTAGGATGCCCTTGACTGCACGCATTCTCCTATGCCTTCACACACACACACACACACACACACACACACACACACACATTTTCAGATGCATTTGGAGAAAGAAGTAATCCAAGAAAATAGGACAGGGAACAATAACAGAGGAAAGAAAAATGCTTCCACTCTGTGCCTGGCACATAGGAACCTTAACAGTGCTAACCGAATTAGAAAAGTGTTCCCATCCAGGGACTGGAGGGCAATTCACAGCCTTGCATCGAATCCTAACATTCGTCCATTGGAAACCCATTAAAGAGAGATACCATATCCCGATCATGACATCACTCTCATCCTCTAGAAATAGACTAGGTTTATTTTTCTAGTTTCATCAACTGTCTCTTGAAGGCTGTGTAAGTGCTGCAGAAAGCTGCAGAAGAATTAAGTCTCCCAGAAGGAAGAGGCTGAATCAGGAGGCACCGCGATGGTTTCTTTCCCATGTGGAGACAGAAAGTGGTGTGGCTTAAGAAGGCTTCTTTATCCCCGGTCCCTCTGCTGAATTTGTTTTAGGGGAGGCAAAATTCAATGAAAGTTTTTTTCCTCCCTGTAACCTCTCATAAATCTTTGTGGCAGATGCTTACAGGTTGGCACTCCTAACAGTCACATCAACCCTCCTTTCTGGCTTAAGTCTGTAATACAGGCTGAAGAACAGACTCTTACTTTTCCAGCCTCTCTTGCAGCCCAGCAAGGTCATTTGACACAGTTCTTGGTACAGAGACAGGTTACCCATCCCCTAATTTCTCTTTTTTGTACCTTGACTGGATAAGATGGCAGCAGCTGTAACTTTCATTCTGTGACCATGAGGGAGAGGCCAAAAGAGTCACAGAAAAACTAGCCCTGATGTCATTGAACCACTGAAACAGTGGTAGCAGAAACCCATCTGCAGATCTCTTAAGTGAGGAAACACAAACCCCTCTTTGTTGAAAGCACCCTGAACTTCAGAGTTCTTAACTTGTAGCCCAAAGTTTCTCTTATGTATGACTCTTATTTTTCTTCCAGATAAAAGTAAATGAACCAGCTGTTCTAGTTTAGATATGAGGTGTCCCCCAAAAGCTCATGTGTGATACAATGCAAGAACGTTTAGAGGTGAAACGGTGTTATGAGAGTTTTAACAAGTGCATTAATCTCTGGAAAGGGATTAACTGGGTGGTAACTATGGGCAGGTTGGATGTGGCTGGAGGAACTGGGTGGGGGGGGTGTGCCCTTGGGGGTTTATATTTGGTCTGTCTACTCTCTTTTCTTCCTGGTTGCATGTTCTGAGGTGCTTTCCTCCACCACAGTCTTCTGCCAAGATGTTCTGCCACACCTTGGGTCTAGAGTAATGGAGCCAGTCGCTTATGGACTGACCTCTGAAACTGTGAGCACCAAATAAACTTTCCCTTCTCTAAAATTGTTCGTATCAGGCCTTTTCGTCAGCAGAGTGGGGTCATTGCTGTGAGGACTAACCTGACCATGTGGTTTAGAAGCTTTTGGAGCTTTTTGGAATTTGTGGAAGGAATTTTGAAAAGTTTAGAGATGTAAGCTGGAAAAGTTTTAGACTGTTGTAAATGGAGCTTAATGGGTGATACCGTTGGGAGCTCAGAAGACCAAAATGCCAATAGGACCGTGGGCAGTAAAATCTAGGCTCATGAAGTTTCAGAGGAAAAGGACTCTGTTGGAACTTGGACTACAGGCCATATGTTACATTCTGGCTAAGAGGTTGTCTACATTTTGCCTCTGTCCTGAGACTTTATGTGAGATGAATTTAAGGGTGCTGAACTTCTTAGTCTGGAGGAAAGAAATACGTAAGCAGCATAATATTCAGGGCAGTGGTATGAGTTTTGCTGGAGGCTTTTAATCAAGTATCCTGTGATAATCAGGAGCAGAAAGGTAAAGCAGGAAGATCTGAAAAATTTGTAGTTTGACCAGAGAAGTTCAAGTAAAAAATGGGGCTAAGGAAGGTTGGTTGTTTAAAACATTACAGCCACCGAAGAGAGGAAGAGCCGCTGTTAAGTGCTTCACCCAGAAACAGCAGGGAAGATGGCTTGAAGGCAAATCAGGAATCAGACAGACCACTCCCATCTCAGGCTCAATGGTGTAAAAGTAAAAATTCCTTTGAGCAGAGAACAGTGGAGCACCCTATTTGCAAATGGGAGCCTAAGAATTTGTTTCACCCTGTTCAGTCACCTAGGCACCCAGCAGCTGCTACAAGCAGGGTCCCAGAAGGCTTGGTTACTGCTCAAGAAGGCAGCAGACCTGCAATCAACCACCTGGTGCTGGTTGGGCAGTACTGCAGGATGCTGGAGTTAGGAGGTCATGGAGGCTTCCACTGAGATTTCAAAGGAAGACCTTGGAGACCAGAGCAGGGTTGGAGTTCCTGAAGGCTGCCCCTGAGAGAGAAATGCATGGAAATGTGAAAAGGAATCTGAATCTGCAGTGGAGACCCCAGAAATTAAGAAATGCCAGTAACATGGGATATCTGCTGAGGAAGGGGAGAAATCAAGCAGAGACAAGTCAAGAGAGACCGTGTGGGCTGCAACCAGCAAATCCACAGGGACAAAGCTACACGACCTTCGGAAAGAACATCAAGATGCCAGTGCTCCAGACGTTGGACATGGAACCACAGGACTTGTTTGCCCAGCTGGATTTTGGTCCTGCTTTGTTCCCATACCTTCTTTTTATGCTCATATTTCTTCACACAGAAATGTTTGCTCTATTTCTTTGATTTTTGCAGTGGCTCACACTGAGACTTTGCCCTGAGTCTCAGAGGTGACTTTGGACTTGGACTTTTGGCATGCTATTACTGTTAAGACTATGGGGACTCTTGGAAATGGACTAAATGCATTTTGCATTGTGAGATGGGCATGAACTTTTGGGGGCCAAGGGTGAAATGTTATGGTTGAGATATTAAGTGTCCTCCAAAAGCTTATGTGTGAGACAATACAAGAAATTTTAGAGGAGAAATGATTGGGTTATGAGACTCTCAAACTAATTAGTGCATTAATTCTCATAGGGATTAATTGGGTGATAACTGGGCAGGTAGGTAATGACTGGTGGAGCTGGGTCAGCGGGGGGCATGGCCTTAGGCTTATATTTTGTCCTTGGTGAGGAGAGTCTCTATCTCTCTGCTTCCTGGTTGCATGTCCTGAGTCATTTTTTCCCCACACTCTTCTACCTTGATGTTCTGCCTTGCCTTTGGCCCTGAGAATGGAACTGGCCATATATGTTTTGAGACTTCTGAAAACATGAGCTCTAAATAAACTTTTCCTCCTCTAAAATTGTTCTTGTCTGGTCTCTTGGTTACATTGACAAAAAAGACTGACTAGCAATAAGTATTTTTAAAAATTTCACAAAATACTAAAATAAGATTTATAGGATAGAGATTTATAAAATTTATAAGATTTGTAGTGTGGAGAAAACAATTTTGAAAAAGAACAAAGTTGGAAGATGCATGCGGCCTGATTTTAAGACTTATTTTAAACCAAGTATTTATAAAATCTTTATAAGTCAAGAGAGCATTATTGGCAAAAGAATAAACATGTAGATGAATGGAACACGATATGGAGCCTAGAAGAGATGAACCTGCAAAGCAGGCTTTACTCTGGAGCATTTCTGCAAGGAGGAAATCTCCAACTGAAATTACCTCTTCCACTAACAGCATTAAGTCAGCTCCCTTCCTCGTGAGCTTTACTGGGCAAAAGATAAGTTTTAATCATAATGACTGTATTTAAAAGTAAATTCTACAGTAGCTTTTCCTTGACTAGACTACATTTCTCTAATTTCAGGTCTTCTCGTTACTTCCCTTTGATCTCCCTGGCTCATGTGAGTGGGTTCTGACCTTCACTGTCCACTCTTGGTTCCACCTTTGCCATCTCACCCTGGAGCAAGTACAAGGATTGTTCTTTCCAGTGTGTCCACTTCCCTCTTCCTGCCTTTATTAATTTTGTTCCCTCCAGGGCAGATCATTCCTTAATTGTCTTTGGCTCCATAGTCTCCTTATTTCTGATTCCTCCTCTTAAGCTGCAAATCAGATCATATCATCCCTTTGCTGAAAATCTCCAGTGGATTTGCCTTTTCTTGGAGTCTGTTTCTTCAATACAGCAAAGGCCCATGGGCTTTTCCCTTCTTGATCCTCTGTCAGGAACGTTGCGTTTCCATAGCTTGGTGTGCCTGCAGACACTGAGGTCTCCAGCTGAATGTCGTCCCCTCAAGCCAGCCTTCAGGACTGCTCTTCCCAGACATCCTGTATCATTTCACCCAGTTTTAACATTTTCCTCAAAACTTCTCGGACTTTAATTTCATGTCCATTAATTTGTTTACTTTCTTACTTTCCATCTCTAATTGTCTAAAAGTTCTATGAGAACAATGACATCATCTGCTAAAAGAGAACATTTGTCTTTGGCCTATGAGAAAACGAGTTTACTTGAGGTGAATGATCCATAAGTAGGATATGTTTGTTTTCCAAGAATAGTCCAGGTTGTTTGTGTCATTATTAACAGTGTTGCTTTCATTCTCAAAGGTGTGCCAGGTGACTGATGAGCAACATGGTCACCCCACCTATGAGGCAGAGGAGCCTGTGCATGACCTAAGACCTGGCCAGGTGAGAGAGTGGTACCAGTCAAGGGGTGGTGAAGAGTTTGTTTTGGTAAAACAGTGGGTGCATTGGGGTGGTGAAGTTAGAAAGGGAGACATGGGCTAAATTATTAAAGGTCTTGTGTGTGCTGCCAAGCAAGATTATGACTTTGATTAAATGTCCTCCTTGCATGCTTATGAAAGCACTGTTCATCGTGCTTTGCTTTTAAAGAGATTTGGGATGAGAATTTCTCAGCTGGAAATATTTGCTTTTTGCCCGTTAAAACAGTAAGACTGGGCTGGGGAGATAGCTCAGCTGGTAGAGTGCTTGCCTCACAAGCACAAGGCCCTGAGTTAGAGCCCCATTACTGCAAAAAAAAAAAAAAAAAAAAAAAAAAAAAAAAAACAGTAAGACTATTTAAGTTTACATGAACTAAAATGAACAACAATTTGGAATTTCAGTTTCACTGTTGCACCAACCACGTCTAAGTTGTACCGTCCACTTTCCTGTTCAGCTAGAGCAGTGGGATAGGTTGTTGAGAGACCAAAGAAGACACTTGGCAGATGGAATGTGAGACTTAAGATTTATAGAAAAATGCTATGGGGAAGGTCTGGTGGCAACAGGCTGGACTAGTAGTACCTCTGTTTCTTATGCACCTCCCGTGCTGTATCAGAAAGTCCAGTGGTGACAGGCGGCATGAGAAGCACGTCTGTGTCGACAGCACCTCTGGTGCTTCACCAGAAAGTGGCACCTCCATTCCTCACGCTCGTCCAGCGGATTGGCTGGATGAGCGCTTATCCTCTCCATGATGCTCTGCTGTACACTGGTTACCAGTGTGTGCTGGGGATTGAACTCAGGGCCTTAGGGCTCGCGAGGCGAGCACTCTACCAACTGAGCTTTCTCCCCAGCCCACAGGGAGGGATGTTTAACAGGACCGGACTGCTCTGTTCCATTGTATGACCAGTATTCCAAGGAACCTGTGTACGTGCGGCAAAGCAATTTCTCAGATAACACTAGTTTCCAGTGTGTGTGTGAGGGGTTTGGTGTTCTTCAAGATCCTTACACCTCTGGTTGCTCTGGTCCAGGCCTGGTTTCATTGTTCCCTCTACTTGGGTAAGCTCTTGGGAATGGAAAGGGGCACTTCAGGGACACAGTGTTTTACTGTCCTTTTTTTTTCCAGTGATGACACACAAGGCTTCAATATCCAAGACGTTTGTTTTGTTTAACTCTGACCTGTTCATTTCCCTTGAAACTTGGTCTAGGGAAAATATTGATGAGCATTTATAGGTACCCATTAGACCTCTTGGCCATACTGCTCCTCTGGGACTACTTTAAATTATCAGCCTCTGTGTTTTGGGGAATTTGATTTCAAACTCCTGTCAGGTTTGATTCTTGATGATGAATTCTCATGTCAGATGTCTTTTCCTTCCTCTCAACCTCAAGGTTTGAGACTGAGTAATTTTCCTTAACGTCTCTTTAGAAAAGAACTGAGGGTGGGCTTATTCCTAGTTTACCCTTGTATTGAGAGCAAAGCCCTTCAGAGACCAGGTCCTTGTAGGTGGGGGTGGGGTGTTGGTTAAAGAGGGTTTTGTTAGACTTCCTTCCCTGGGAACGCCTAGGCTTTGCCATCTCTATTTGGAGCCCTGAGGGGTGTGATGTTGAAGCTCATCCGGTCTAGCCATTACCTTCAGGGTGATGTCACCCTGATGTCACCTTTTAGTACTCACATTACTCTCTCTCTGTTCATTTATTTAAATTTTTGCCCACGTAAGCTCATGGATTAATCAAATATAATGGTTTTACCCTTATCAATCAGATTTTCAAAATCTATTCTTTTGGGCCCAATCTTTGACTTTTGGCTTTCCAAGCTAGGCTTAAAGATGAAGAGTGGCTTGATTTTGGTGTCTTCCTGTGATTTTTTTGGGTCTGAAACATCCCCCAAGGGCTCATGTGTTGAAGGCTTGGTACTCAGTGCTGTAGTGCTCAGAGGCAGGCCTTCCGGGAAGTAATTGGATCACGAGGGCTCTGACCTCATTAGTGGATTGAGAAATGAGGACCTGTATGGACTACTGGAAGGCAGTGGAAATTTTAGGAGGTTGAAACTTAGTTGAAGGTAGTGAGTCCTGGGGAGTGTGCTTTGGGGACTCAATCTTGTCCCTAAACACACACACTCTCTCTGCTCTTGTCCTCTCTGCTTCCTGGCCACCATGAGGTGAGCATACCCTCTCTGCCATGATGCTCTGCTTTACCACAGTCCCATATACCAACAGAGTCACCACCCATGAACTGAAACCTCAAACTGTGAGTCAAAAATCTTTCCTCAGTTGTTTTTCTCAGTTACTTTGTTACAGTGACAAAATCTGACTAACACACCTAATCTTAATGCAAAGCACTAACCATTTATTTTAAGAATCCAGATCATTTTTTAAACTGGGGATTGAAGCCAGGTGCACCTTACACTGAGCTATATCCCGTACCCTTTTTTTGTTTATTTGTTTTTTATGGAGCTGAGGATTGAACCTAGGGCCTTGTGCTTGCAAGGCAAGCACTCTACCAACTGAGCTATCTCCCCAGCCCCCAACTATTTATTTAAAACCAGTGCTTTTTGGAAAAAAAAGAAAAAAAAGAAAAAAACAAAAAACAGCCACCTTGCTGAAACAAGGAAGGCCTCATCCTCAATATAGAGTTGACTCAAGGCAGGGAGTGGGTATGAAGTAAGCAACAAACAAATTGTAAATGACAGCCATGTCACTTAACATGCAACTCATTCTTAGCTATGAAGATATATTTGTTTTTAGTAGTCGTCTGGATGGCTGATAATTTATTTAATCCCTTATCAATGAGTATTTCAATTGTTTCCAATTTTTCCTGCTATCCATGTTATAATGATGAACATTCTTATACATTTGCTTTTGTATAGAACTAAATTCGTACAAACTTTGTATGTGCAAAATTTTCAGCAGAATAAATTTCCACATATAAATTTGGCTGGTGGAGTAGTAGGCTGAAGGTTGTTGTCTAGGACAATTTTAAAATTAATATAATGATCCTCTGTCACAAAAGCAAGTGTGTAGTTTCAATTTCAGAGTACTTGAATTTTACAATATGTGTACAAATATGCCTTCCATAAGGAAGGCTTTTGAGATATCCAAATTATACAGTCATCTTTTGCATTCCCAGTTTTTGCTTTAATGATCGCTTATGAATGCATCTGAAATGAATCTATGGATCTTCAGGAGTGGTATGCTTTCTGTATTAATTTTAAGTAATTTATTTAATGGTCTCAGATGGATCCTTATTTTACATATTCCTCTCCTGGTCCTTTCTTTCCTTAGACAGGAGTCCCAGGATCTGTAAACTTAAGGATAGAATTTTGTGGTCAACTCTGAACCAACACCAGTCTTTGTGTTTTGTTTTGAATGAATACACTCAAATCTTGTGATCTGAGTTAGAACTCTAAAGGATCTTATAGACCTGCTGTTGAGAACCCCAGTTTATAGTTTGGGTGCAAATGGAGACCAAAGTTGAACATACGAGCATTCCCATACTTGTGAATAGGAATGATGTCCTTTTCCAGGAGCCTCTTCCCCTAATGTGCCCAGGGCCAGTCCTGGGCACTTCCAACTCCTGCAGTCTTAATTCAAATGTGTTCCCTCAAGACCAGGAGACTCTGCTGCTGTCCCACAGAAGGATGGGAGCTCCAGAAACTGCTAGTACAGACCCCAGCTTGGGCTTCTGCTCTTGTAGGAGGGGCCAGAGGGCAGCTCTCCAGGCCTCAGGGGTAAGTTCAAGGTGAACTCTGGGCAACCTGGCCTGGATTCCCATCATCGTGGCTCCTCACGTTCGCTCATACAGCCCCTTCTCTGGAACTCAGATCCGCTACCCAGCTGATGGGTTGGGTCTAATCCTGGTGTGCACTGCCTTTCAGCACCCCCCACCCCCAACACATTCCATTTGGACTGTGCAGAGGCTGGGCTGGTGGTTCTACCTTTTTTGCTTGGTGTTGGGTTTATGTGAGTGTCTCATCGTCCTTTTGACTCCAGGCCTTGTTCAGGTCTGCCCTCAGTTCACCCTGCCTAGGTTTAATTTTTGTGACCAAGTGTGAGAGTCTTGATGTCTTACCCTAGGAGTGTCTTGGGCTCCAGATGAAAATTTGGATATCCAAATTTGGCCAGGCTCCATATATCAATATTTTCTCTTTTCTTCCCATAAAGATATCATGTTTCATTTTATCCAGCCATTCTATTGCAAATCATTCAAGTCTACTTCCCTCATTTTAAAAGTGAGGAAATTGAAGCAGAGACAAGTTACATCACAGGGTGACACACTTGGTCTTGAAAGATCAGAGGCAAGATTTCTTGCCTGGGCACCTTTATTATTTATATTATAGTGACTTCCAGAATCAAACCTAAAACTAGTGATTCAATCAGCAGCTATTTGAGAAAAACCACTTCATTGCTCCATTTCATTAAAAAGATCATCAAGGTGAATGGATAAAGAAACTGTGGTATATATATATACACAATGGAATATTACTCAGCTATAAAGAATAATAAAATTATGGCATTTGCAGGCAAATGGATGAAATTGGAGAATATCATGTTAAGTGAGATAAGCCAATCTCAAAAATCCAAAAGACAAATGATCTCACTGATAAGCGGATGATGACATATAATGGGGGGTGGGAGGGGGGCAAGAATGGAGGAAGGAGGGACTGTATAGAGGGAAAAGGGAGGTGGGAGGGGTGGGGGAAGGAAAAAATAACAATGAATCAAACATCATTACCCTATGTAAATGTATGACTACGCAAATGGTATGCTGTTACTCCATGTGCAAACAGAAACAACATGTATCCCATTTGTTTACAATAAAAATAAATTTAAAAAAAAAGATCATCAAGGGCCAACAATGGGCACATGGGTTGTCCTACAATGTGCTTTGCTGCCTCTCTGAGACCCAGTGAATCTACAATATACACTGCAGCCCAGAGTTTGCTGCATGCTTCCTTTTCAACACTTCCTCTGGGCTCTCCATTGGGTTAAATCTTTTCTAGGTCTTTTGATTCTATTTCATCCTAAATATTTGTCATTGAATCATCCACATTTCACCATCTGTGAGTGGTATAGGACGATCTCTTTCTAGAATTCCAAAAGGAAGTGAGTAGAATCCTTTCCTTCAGGGGCGGGTACACCTGTCCGAGCCCTGCCTTCCCCTCTCTCTTCCTTCTTCCTCCCACATTTCAGAGGGCCAGCAGTGGAAAGCTTCAGGTGCTTCATCTCCTTGGTTACCAGTGTTCTTTCTCTCCCCGCTGGAATTAAAGTAATGTTCTGTGATCTCATCTTCCAGGCCAGCTTCTTGATATGTTAAAGGAGATCGAAAAGAATTTAGAAAACGCTTTTCTTCAAAAAAAAAAAAAAACCCAAAACTTATTTTAAAATCTAGTCCCTGTGTGTGCTTAAAAATATTCTACTTTGGCTGCCAGAATCTAAATATTAATGTTTATGGTTTAGGTATAAGGTGTCCCCCAAAAGCTCATGAGTAAGACAATGCAAGAATGTTCAGATGTGAAATGATTAGATTGTGAGCTATGACCTAACAGCTGTGTCATTGTTGGATGACCTCTCTTGAATGGGTTATCTGGGTGGTAACTGTAGGCAGGTAGGATGTCACTAGAGGAAGTCGGTCACCAGGGGCATGGCTTTGGGGTTTATATCTCGGCTTCCTGGTTGCCATGACCTGAGTTGCTTCCCTCCAACACATACGTCTACCATGATGTTCTGCCTCACCTCAGGCACAAAGCTATGGAGCTGGCTGACTGTGAACCGAGACTTTGAAACCTTAAGCCAAAATAAACTTTTCTTCTCCCAAGTTGTTCTTTTCAGGTCTTTTGATCACAGCAATGAAAAAGCTGACTAAAACAGTATTTCTTTATGTTCCTACAACAGTGCTCTTAATTGTCTTCCCTTTCTACTACATCTCTCTCTGTCCACCCTCACCCAGATTAATGCTCTATATTGGCTGAGATACTTCATAGGAAAATGCAAAGAAATGTACATTTATGTGATTTAATGTATTATCCTGGGGGTAATGGGAGGTGGGAGGGGGGCAAGAATGGGGGAAGGAGGGACTGTATAGAGGGAAAAGAGAGGTGGGAGGGGTGGGGGGAAAGGAAAAAAAAATAACGGAATGAATCAAACCTCATTACTCTATGTAAACGTATGAATATGCACATGGTATGCTGTTACTCCATGTACAAACAGAAACAACATGTATCCCATTTGTTTACAATAAAAATAAATAAAAAAAAAAAGGTTGGAGATGTGGCTCAGTGATTAAGTACCCCCTAGATTTAACCCCTGGGAAAAAAATCATTCTTAGAATCAGGATTTGAACCCAGGGATGCCAAATATCTCAGTCCCCACTCCAACCCTTACCCTTTTTCCTTGTAAGATCATCATATGGAAGTTTCCCTTTATAAAGTTCAAAAATTCCTGGGTGCTACCCTGTGTGTTTGAAGTCCATTTGCTACTCTAAGAGGTATATACTAAGTGCAAAGTCCAGGGATACAACTTAAAGAGAAGGCAGGGAAAACAAGAACAGAAACCACATGAGAAATAATGTGGCAAGAGTGGACCAGTTTGAACTATATTTTGACTCTCTCACTTCATGTTGGGCACATAAGCAAGGGTGTGTATACACATATTATTATTTTTACTGTGGGTGGGGCATGTCATAGTTACAGTAAATTTCTCTTGGCATATAGCATCCCAGTTAAACTCCCAAAACAGGGTTTCCTAGTTCTAAATTCAATATCATTAAACAGACGATTTTTCACAGCTGATATTATTTGTTCTTAATCCTTAAATTGTTAATAGTTTTAATTTATTCTTTAAGGTTCTTTTCTACTTTATAATTATCTAGAAGAAGATTTGAGTGATTAAAAATAACCACATTTTTTTCCTTACACTATGCTGTTAAAAAATAAAGATAAACGAATTCTATTCCTTGGACCAGCAGCATGGACATCACCTGAGAAACTTTCTCAAAATTTAAATTCTTGGTTCCAATCTCAGACCAGATGTGGTCTCCCAGAAGTGGTTCCATTTGGGTTTATAATTCACCTCATGTCAATATTGTCCACATACTTATTCAGTTGTACCACATCAAATTACCTTGGCTTCTTGGTCTAAAACCAACTGAATGTAAATATGTGGTCTATTTCTGAATTCTCTGTTCCATTAATCTGTTTCTCTATCCACCAATACCACATTGTCTGGATTACCCTCATAAGCTTTGAAATTAGGTGGGATAAGTTTCCAACATTGGTTTTTTAAAATCCATTTATTTAGGTCTTTTAATTTCAGCAAAATTATATAGCTTTTGATATATATGTCTCTGTTACATTTATTCCTAAAATTTAGATATATATTATCTATGCATATGTATATGTGTGTGTGTATATATTATATGTATCTAAAATATACATATTTTAGTGCTACTATAAATGGCATGTTTTTCTTTGTGGTAAAATGTATATAGCATAAAATTTACCATATGAACCATTTTTAAGGGTACAGTTCAATGAGCTGAGTACATGCATACTGTTGTTCAGCTCTTGCCCTTGGATAAGGCCCTTACTCAAGCACGTGGCCCTGCCCCCTAAATCATCAGGGATTTTGATTAGCTGCTCGTGGTGCTCCATGAAGTTCCTCCATTCCAGCTGAGCTGCAACTCTGACAACATTGCAGAACCTTAACTATCTGCCTTCCATCACAGCTCTGCACAGCCCTCTGCTGGGTCTCAGGGGCTCTTTTTCCTGAGCATGAGTAAGGTGGCTTTCCAGTTAACACCCCAGGGGGGACCTACACAGACTTTTGCCCACCGTCCTTACAACCAGGCCATTTTATCCTCTCTGATGGCCTGCTCTGCAAGTTTTAGCTCCCTCATCAACCCTAAAATCTGGTCTCGTCTCCCCAGCATACGAATACACTGCTCTCTGTTCACATTTCATCTCTTTGCCTTGTGGTCAGGAAAATGCTACCAAGCAAAGAACCACAACTAACGTGGGTCAAAGCCATGTGTTCCCTTTCTCTGGAGGATTATGATCTTGTGCTGTGTGTGGCAAATATCTGAAAACTGTTGTTTCATATGTGTTTTCTAGTTTGGTACCTGTTTATTGTAGGAAGATAAGTCCAATAACTCTTATTACAGAATGGTTTGAGTCTTTTTCTCTGTGTATAAATACATACATATACATATACTCATATAGATATACATATACACTATATATACACATGCACACACACTTATTCCAGAGAATACACATGTGTATATGTCACATTTCACTTAGAATGCCTCGAACATTGCAACATCACTGTAACATTGCGATAACATGGCAACAGCTTAATCTTTACATTTAATCATGTCATATAATAGTAACCCCTCAATGATGTTGTTAAGGAGATATTTTATACTAGGGATTGAACCCAGTGGTGCTCTACCACTGAGCTACATCCCCAGCCTTTTCAATTTCTTATTTTGAGACAGGATCTTGCTAAATTGCTGAGGGCCTCACTAAGTTGCTGAGGCTGGCCTTGAACTTGAGATCCCCCTGCCTTGGACTCCTGAGTTGCTGCTGGGATTATAGGGGTGTGCCACTGCACCCTGACAAGGACCTATATTTATACTATCCTCTACCATTTTCTAATGTTTTTTGTTTTTTTCCGATCTTATTTTGTTGTCTTATGTTTGCAAAGTGGTTGCCTCTGCTCCAGGCATACCACCCTCACATGGCCATTTTCTGGGTAATAATATATATGCCATATAATTTTTTTCTCCCTCAGTGCTGGGGATCAGTTATGTTTTTATTTGGAAGAAAAACATTTATAATACCCCAAATCTTCCCAACAGACTTTATATTACTTTGGCCATAACCGGGACATACCCAAATAAATTGTAGCAAAAGGCAACGAATTTTATGGGCAAATAATGAATCAACTTGTGAGGTAAAAGGCTGAATGTTTTCTCTGATATGCAGATGCTAATTCACAATAAGAAGGGAGTGGCTAGGGAAGAATAGAGGTATTTTGGATTAGACAGAGGGAAATGAAGGGAGGGGAGGGGGTTCAGGGGTAAGAAGGACAGTAGAGTGAATCAGACTTTAATACCCTTTGTGCATATATGATTACAGGACTGATATAACTCTTGTACAACCAGAAGAATGAGAAGTTATACTCCATTTATGTATGATGTGTCAAAACAAGTTTTTAAAACAAACTCACGAAGTAAGGTAAACGGCCCAACTTCCTTGTTTATTTTGCTGCCTACACAATATCAATATTTAAAAAACTAATGAAGAGAAAATGGTTGTTGGGATAGCAACCAAAGCAATGGTAATAAGTCCTTCCCATTCAATTTTGGAAACTGTAAAATTCACATTACAAATACTAGAACAACTTGTTACATTTGACATCTTGTTTCACTTCCTCATCCTGCTCACAGGTAATCAAAATTATCTTCCAGAAATACAGATCTCACTTTGTTACAACTTTGCTCAAAAAAATTTGCTGGCTACCTATCGCCACAAAACAGATTCCAAAACGTGGTACCCAGTGCCTTTTTAAATTCCCTCCCATGTCTTTCCCTGTCCTTCCTTCTGCCTTGGTCATTGTAACATTGGTGATAAAGCCTCTGCCCTTCTTGTTTATTCTCCAGTTCACTCATCTTTTTAAAAAGATTTATTTGTTCTAATTAGTTATACATGACAGTAGAATGCATTCATGCATTTTGATAAATCATACATAGATGGAGTATAATTTCTCATTTTTCTGATTGTACATGTTGTAGGATCACATGAGTCATGCTGTCATATATGTACATGAGGTAATGTCTGTTTTACTCTACTAGACCTGCTCAAACACCACCTCTTCCATGGTGCCAGCCACAGTATTTACAGTTGCAATTGATTCTATTATCTCTAGGCTCCTATTGTAGCTATAGTGCTTCCTTGTAGGATATTTAGGTGCGAATATGTTTGTATTGTGTTTTACTCAGTTGTTTATCCTTGTTTTTTTTTTTTTTTTTTTTTTTTTGCAGTGCCAGGATTGAACCCAGGGTCTTCTGTTTGCAAGGCAAGCACTCTACCGACTGAGCTATCTCCCCAGCCCCTGTTTATCCTCGTGTGGCCTCCTGTAGCAGTGCACATACACTGCACTGAAGCCACAAATCCCCATGCGTGAGCTCTTGGAGGACATTACTAAATTATTATGACATGGTTTTCCACTAAGCCTAAATGTACTCCAGGGCATCTCAGGGCATTATTAATTTACTATTAGTAACTGCTTCAGGCAGTTATCACCAGTCAATTAAATGAAATCTGCATTCCTTTTCTAGGTAAATTTATGACCTTATTCATAACCCAAGCTCAATGCTTTGATCGACTGAAGTGAGAGTCATTGTATAGATTCTAAAGGTGGTTTCCACCCATGACTAAATTTATTCAGGGGAGGGTAGACAGGTAGAGGATTATAGAGGATTATGAAGCTCTGACACTTTAGCATGTGGAGAGGCTGCCCACATTGGAGAAATCTGTTAGTAAGAGCAGCAAGCTCTTGCCAAAGGGAGGCCAGCCTGTCAAACCTATTTTATTTTGTACTCAAGAAACCCACCAGGAAACCTTGTTATTTCTGTGGTTTAGAATCTAAGAATCAGATAAAGGTCTATATCAACTATGTGTAAGGCCATGCTCTGGGGATCTCCTGGGTCAGGGGAAGGAGTGAGAGTGTTTTCAAATGTCACAATTCATTTCATTACTGTGGAACAAATCTCATCTGACATGGCTCTAAGTTCCCCCCCGGGAACAGCAGGTGTCTATAAGAAACAGGAATCTTTAAACTATATAGACATAAGTCTAATGTTCAAAAGTCCATTTGGGAAATGACAGAGACATCAAGGGTTTCTTTAAAGATAGGCTCAGTTTTGAATGTTTATTTCTTTGAAACCATTCTGAGGCTATACTGTCTGATACGATAGCCATTAGTCCCATGTAGTTATTTAAATTAAAATGAATTAAAATTAAATAAAGTTTAAAATTCAGTTCTTTAATCACACTAACCCCATTCCAAGTGCTCAGTTACACGGTTGGTTTGTGGCTACTATATTGGGCAGAGCAGATATAGAACACTCCCATCATCTCAGAAAGTTCTGGTGGACAGCCCTGTGCTAAGGCCTCCTATAAGACTCGAGTACCTCTGCATTGTAGCTAAGGGTTTTTGCAGAAGATTTGGTTTCTGTGCACCAATTATGTTCTTTGGCATTATCATTATTTATATCATACAACTTTTATTTATGTTTCTTTTGCCCAAATAAATGCTTTTCTCTTTAGAAGTCTTTCGGCTTAATGTCCCATTTGAGAAAAATACCAAGGCAGTGTTTATCTGTTATAGTTAGAGGCCTGAATGGTAAGCAAGATTCTATTATTTATTTCCTATTGTTTCTTTGTAGCAGTTAATATCTTGCCTGATCCATATGAGCTCCATTTCGCACCCCACTGCATGCAAGTCTGCCAGGTTCCGCATGGTTGTGTGAATTCAAATCGCCTCGCTTTTTGCCTCACTAAGGAAGATGTAGAGAATTCAATCATCAAAGCCAGGGACTATCGGGAAATAATGCACCATAAGGTTCCTTACCATTCTGTGACATTTTTATTCTCGCCTCTTCTTCCACCATAAATAAAAACTATGGTGTATAGAGAGGATCATTACAATCAGTCCAAACCATACAATGTGATGAAATCTCCCACAGTAGTTTTAAATGGGGTTCATTCAAAACATCTTAATCCAGGTTATGTCTGCTACTCAATGTGGAGTTACCCTTTGTAACAATTCAAAACCAGTGGGTACTTCATTTATTCCAGTGAAGATGAGATTAAATGTTTTTAAAAATATTAAGTAATGCAAAATATGAATAAACAGAGTAAAGCATAAGAGCAAGACCTCATCTTTATTTCTATCCCCATGATTCCATAGATTATTTTCTGTCCTGTAATTTCCTTCTAAAGTACCCCTTTGAGTAAAGTCTGGACTGAGTACTTAGCATTCATATTATCTCTTTATCCACATGACCATAGGCTAAAAACCTGTTATATATTTGGAATAAATGATCCCAAATCTTCCCTTTCCTCCTTGTCACCACCGCAAACCCTCTTCAGAGACAGCTGCAGAGGGACGGTTACTTGCAGGGCTGGGCTTCAAACCCAGGTTGCGGGGACCCCATGCTTACTTAGCATTGTATCCTACAGCTTTTTCATCCCAGAGAGGAGTCTGACTTCCAAACCAACACCACTGGATTTTTATGAGGTTTAATAAAAGCCCTTGAAATAGGGCTTTTATATTTCAAGTAAGATTTGAGACTAAAATTCACTTTTCCCTGTGACTTTAAACATTTTTATGGTGTGTGGTACTAAAATTCACTTTTCCCTGTGACTTTAAACATTTTTATGGTGTGTGGTACTGGGGATTGAACCCAGGGGTAGTCTACCACTGAGTCACATCCACAGACATTTTTTATTTTAAATTTTGAGACAGAATCTTGCTAAATTGCCAACTGGCCTCCAACTTGCTATCCTCCTGCTTCAGCCTCCCAAGTGGCTGGGATTACAGGCCTATAGGCCTTACAAATTATGACTTTAAACATTTAAAATGGAAATGTTCATATTATAAACTCTCTGACCCTGACTCATCACTTTAAAATGAATGACTAGTTGTAGTATTTACTTCACAAGATTTTTGTTATAGGACAAAAAAAAAAAAAAAAAAAAAAAAAGTAATGCATAGAAAGTAACCACTAATGTAGTATGAAATGCAGATTTTCAGTATATAGTTAGATGAATTTTGACAAATGCATACAACATGTCACCCACCCTCAAGCTATAGGAGATTTCTATGTCTTTAGTAAGTTTTCTTTGCCCCTTCTCAACCCACCCTTGCTCCCCAAAACAAGGCTAACACTATTTTGATTTTATCACTATAGCATTTTTTTTTGCCTGCACAAGAATTTCATATAAATGTAATAACATCATATGTGTTCTTTAGAATCAGGCTTTTGTCATGT
The DNA here is from genome assembly GCF_902686455.1 of Sciurus vulgaris. Taxonomy (NCBI): domain Eukaryota; kingdom Metazoa; phylum Chordata; class Mammalia; order Rodentia; family Sciuridae; genus Sciurus; species Sciurus vulgaris. The sequence goes on from NC_136470.1 coordinate 120,404,090, forward strand.
TTCTACAAATTTTAATGTAATGTTTCATTTTCTACTGCAATGTCCCTTCCATCTACATTTTATAAGGAGAACCTGCCTTTCAAACATTGAATCATGTGTAGAGATGTTAATTTAAAAAGTCTAAGATAACGGCTTGGTGGTTTGGAAATGGTTTTATAATTCCTAATCACAAGACCTCGTGTGTTTTGGCACATTATTTAAACTCTCTGACCCTCACTCATTACTTTAAAATGAGTGTTGCAGTATTTACCTCACAGAAAGTTGTATTAGGATAAAATAAAATACTGTATGTAAAGTAGTCATCCCTTATGGATACTAAAAAATGTTTTCAATGCCTCTCCTTTTAGGTCCATACGTTTTGCAATAGTTACCATTTTTATATATGTACTATATATATGTGTGTGTGTGTGTGTGTGTGTGTGTACCATTTATATATATTTATATATGCCATAAATGCCATTTTGGCATTTTTGTGACTAATCACATATCTCTCAATTGTAATGAATACTTGACCGTCAATTGCTAAGAAGGCTCAAGCAAAGGGTTGTTCTCCTTAAAAATCACAACTTAAACTTATTTATCTCGTTTTTGTATGTTAGCACAGTTTGTTTTTATTGTATCTCCTATGAAAAATAGCTGACATTATTTTATAGATAAGGAAATTGATACTTGGGTGGACTTGAAAGTAAGACTTCTGGCACGAACGTTTGCACCTTTACTAGTCAATGCTGTGTCTCCTGAGGTGGAGATAAGGGTGATCCAAGGACCTCAGGTCTTGCTGCCATTGCTTTGAACCCAGGAGTTTTCAGGTCATCCTGGGGACCTTGCCTAACAGATGTGTCTATTCACCAAGGCTCTCTGTATGTCTGCCTCCTGCTCAGGTCATACTTGGCTGTCAACTGACCATGGTCTAATGGTTCCTTTGTCTGTTCATTCCATTCATGAACAGGTGTATGCTATTCTGGCCATTTATGTAACTACTCTATGCCAGAAGCTATTCTGGGCACTGGAAATTCAGCAGTATGCAAAACAGAACAAAAATAATCCCTGCCGAAATGGAACTTATATTCCAGATGGGCAAAATGGGCAGTAAGTTCATTTACTTACTTATTTCATGGTGGGGACAATAAGTACTTTGGAGAAAAATAAAATGAAGAAGAGTTACCTCGGAATACCAGAGCTTATTTTTCTAAATAAGGGTGAAGGAAGGCCTTACCACCATTATCAATTTGGGGAATTGATAAGATAAAGGAGGTGAGGAAGGAAACACAGATGGGGGGCAGATTGGGGAAGTGATTCAAGGCAGAGAGAAGAGCAAGTCCAAAAGCATCAGGGCAGGAGGGTGCTTAATATCTTCCACGAACAGTGAGTGGGATAGAGAGGAGTCATAGTGAGCAAATCAGGAAGGACCTTATTTATCATTTTAGGAATCTGGGCTTTTACTGCGTGTGTGATGCAAAGCCATCACAGGGGATACTAGGCAGAGGAAGCACATGTTCTATCTCATGTTCTTTTTTTTTTTTTTTTTTTAAGTTTCATAAACTGATTTATTTAGGTAAATATTTAGGATGATGGTCTTATGTTCTTAAAGAATTATTCTGACTTCAGGATGAACACAGATCACAGCAAGGATGGAAACAGGTCAGAAGGAGGCTGTTGCAGCAATCCAGGAAAGGGGTGATGTTGGCTCAGATGGGGTCAACAGTGGTGGAGGTCACGAGAAACAGTTGGATTTTGCATATGATTTGGGGCTAAATCATAATATTTGCTGGTGGATGGTTTGTGTTTTGTGAAAGAGCGGTCAAGAAGATGTCAGGGGTTTTCTCCTGAGCCACTAGAAGATGGAATCACCATCCAGTGATACAGAGAAGGCAGGGAGAAGACTAGGTTTGGGAAAGCAACTTTAGGAGTTCAATTTTGGGCAAGCTGAGTTTGAGATGTCTGTAGGACATCAAGTGGAGATGTTGGGTAGACAGATGGATATATGAGTCTGCAGTTTAGGGACAAGTCTGGGCGAAAGATGCAAATTCAGGAGTTGTCAGATAAGAGGTCAGGTTCAAAACAAAGGCTAGAAGATTAGACCTGGTTGTGTAGACAGAAGAGGGGAGTCCAAGGGGAGACCCTAGAACTGATGAAACGGAAGTTAAATTTCATTTTCATACTGCCTTGCAATCCCAGAAAGGATATGGGGCTTTTATTCTCATTACCATTTAACATTTCCATGACACTTCTAGCTCACTCTTCACCCACCTTTTTCCTTGCTAAAGAAGCTCTTGCTGGTTTTATCTTAGGATGAAAACCAACCCTGCAGGTCACTTGTTCTGGACCCCTCACAGATTAGTGGGCACTGAAGTTACAACTGGCCTCTTTTTGAAACTGTTCTCCTTCCTTTCAACCCTTTAGAAGTTAAGAGGAAGCCAAGGAGACATGAGAACAAATGCACCTTTTGTGAGTTCTAGGACTTCATCAATATGAGGAACAAAGTTTTAACTCAAAGGAGTTCTGCTCTCCTGTGAGAAGTAAAGATAAGAAACATCCCCACTGCTTTGTTTTAATTGTGACCTTGAGAACTGCCTTCATTTTACAATTAGAGACAAAATCCTACTTTGTGGAACGTGAGCAGACAGGAAATGATCCCCCCGTTGCCTTAGATGCAATCATGTAATCTTCAGGTTGTTTGAAACACTCACATTTATGAGAAATATAAATATAAAATGAGCGATAACATACCTGGAACTATTTTATACCCATATTATGGGTGCCTAACAAATCACCCTAAAATTTAGTGGAATAAAATGGACACTCATTATGCTCTCAAATCCTGTGGCTAATGAATTGGGTTGGGCACAGCAGGAATGGCTTTTTTTTTTTTTTTTTTCTTTTTTTTCCCCCTCCATGATGTTTGGATCATCAGCTAGAAGATAAGAATGCTGGGAGTAGGAATCATCTGAATGATTGGTCACTCACTCACTCAAGTAGTGGGTGCTTCTAGGCACCAACTGGGACCACAGTTACTCTCCACACAAGCTTCTCTATGTGGTCTCTCTGCATGGGCTACCTTGGGCTCGCTTGCAGTATGGTGGCTGAGTTCCAAGGATAAAAGAGAAAGAGGAAGCCAGGTGGATGCTGTATCCTTGTATGATCTGACCTCAGGAGTCACAGTGCATCCCTTTGGTCATGCTACATTGGCAGGGGCAGTCTCAAACTCACCCGAGTTCAGTGGGGGAAATATAGGTGCCATAGTTCAGTGACAGGAGTATCAACCACATTGTCAGGACAGTATGTGGGATGGCATATATAAACTGGAGTGGCCATCTTTGGAGAAATACAGTCTGCTAAAATTTAGTGACTATCAGGAGCATCAGTTTTGCAGAGTCTTTGGCCTAGGGAGTAGAAAGGAGATAAACATCTGGGAAGAGCCTGAGAGCCATCATCTCTGATTTTAGAAATGCCGCCCCTGCCGTTTTTTTTTTTTTGCTTCCTACTCTGCAGACCATGGAAATATTATTCTGGTGAAAGATCTATCTGTATCTTAGGATCACTGTCTCATTAGGACATCACATGTACAGAGTGCTGTTGGTTGACAAGCTTCTCGGAAAAGCTCAGGGAAGTAACATATGGTGGAGTTTTAAATAACTGCCGAAGGTAATTACAGAAAGTTTGCGGCACCACCCTTAGGAGCTTTCTAGAGGAGCTTTCCTGTGAAGCTGTCCCCAAACCTGACCAGAGACCTGTGAATTCCCTACTCCACTGTATGCTTAGCTTCTACCAGTTTCCTTTCAGACATGTACACAGAGACACAGGCGAAGCAATGCCCTTTCCCCTCTGTGGGTTTGGATATGGGGAATCAAATGCACATATAGAATTAGTACTGTGGACTCGTTTTTAAAAGTGATTGGTGGCAAGATCCAGTTTAGAGGATGAACTAAAAAGACTTAGAACCTCTAGACAAAGACTGAGAAGGCAATGATTGAAATCTTGCTGTTATGATGGCTTGGGACAAAGTGAACTCAAACATATGGACCAAATTTGACATGATTTCAAATTCCTTATGGGAATACTATGGGATGTTTTAGTCACCTTTTTTTTTTTTTTGCTGCTGGGACTAAAAGACCTGACAAAGACAATTTTGGAGGAGGAAAAGTTTATTTGGTGGCTCATGGTTTCAGAGGTCTCGGTTCTTAGGCAGTGGGTTCCATTCTTTGGGGCCTGAGATGAGGCTGAACACCACGGCAGAAGAGTGTGGTAGAAGGATGAGGGGGCTCACGTGATGATCAGGAAGCAGAGAGAGAGACTTCACTGGCCAGATACAAAATACATACCCCAAAGGAATGCCCCCAGGGACCCACTCCTTCCAGCCACACCCTACCTGCCTTCAGTTACCACTCAGTTAAACCCATCAGGAAATTAATTCACTAATTGTGATAAGGCTCTCATGTCCCAATCATTTCACCTCTAAGCCTTCTTGCATTGTCTCACACTGAGCTTTGGGGTTCACCTCACATCCACATAACAGGGTAGTAGACATTAGGGTGATGTTTCTTGACTTTGTTTCATCAGAAGTTCTAGGTTCCTTGTCAACCCTCTTGAGCAACAAAGCAGGCCCTTACAATAAGTTAATCTCTCTCTCTCTCTCTCTCTCTCTCTCTCTCTCTCTCTCTCTCTCTCTCTCTCTCTCTCTCTCTCTCCCCCCCCCCCCTCCCCCCTCTCCCTCTCCCTCTCCCTCTCCCTCTGTCTCTCCCTCTCTCTCCCTTTCTCCCTCTCTCTCCCTCTTTGCTGTTTCTCTGGAGAACCCATACTCATATAAACCCCACAGGAGTGAGTTGTGATTAGAATTCTAGTTAATGGGGAAGATATCATTGAATAAATAGGTCTCTAAGGTGCTTTCAATCACACTACCTAACTAAAGGGTTGATTTTGTCAATCAAAAACAACCTGACTGATTAAATCAAAGATGCCTCCGATACTTAGTGCGTCTCCTAGAAAATGCATACTACAGAGATAATTTCTCAATTTACAGCACAGAATCCATTTCCTTTCAAGTTTTCATTTAATGTATTGGATGACCACTTACAGAAAAATAGTTATACAACCAACTGGAATCAATACTAGAAGGAGAATAAGCTAATACAATCATTGAATATAATTTTGGTTTTAGTAATAACTGTGAATAAAGCAAAATGTCTGTCTACTTAATCTTTTTTTTTTTCTTTTTATCTTATTCTAATTAGGATCCCAGTCTTGTGGTTGTACGCGATGTGGAGACTCACTGTGGTGAATTCATATATGTGATGTCAGATTCATTGCACTATCTATTTAATCTGAGTGGTGGGAAAAAGATGTCATGTTATTTTTGGTACTTTTTCTAGTTTGAATAGTTTATAATTCAAAATTAAATAAGAAATAGTTATGTTTCCCCTTAAAAAAATAAAATAAAGAGTGCTGGGTCATAAAATAGTAGTATTTGTCTCACCTCTTAATGGAATTTGAATGGACCAGAGTTTTTCAATTTTCAAAATATCATACAACTAAGTTTAAACTTTATTAATCAACTTTATTTTAATCAACCTTTGAATATTGGAACCTTAGAATGTTAGACTACCAAGTTCCCACAAGTGCTGGGGTTTGGCTATATGGATGGCTGCAGAAGCAGAGGCAACCAAAGGGAATGGTGGGTGCTTTGAGCATTGTGGGTCCAGGGGACTTGGTAAACACTAGGGAGTAGTTTGGGGTCAAGGGAAAAGAGGGAGAGCCAAGGCTAGAGAAGTTAGTTTTCCCAGGAATGAAAAATCTTATGGAGGAAAGGATATGGATGTTAGATGGCAGTGGGAGGTTGGGCTGGGTTAGGGATGAGGTTTCTTTTTTTAAAATTTATTTTTATTGTACACAAATGGGATACATATTGTTTCTCTGTACATGAAGTAAAGGCATACCATTTGCATAATCATACATTTACATAGGGTAATAGTGTTTGATTCATTGTTATTTTTTTCCTTCCGCCCACCCCTCTCACCCCTCCCACCCCTCTTTTCCTCTATACAGTCCCTCCTTCCTCCATTCTTGCCCCCCTCCCACCGCCCACTATGTGTCATTATCCGCTTATCAGCAAGATCATTCGTCCTTTGTTTTTTTTGAGATTGGCTCATCTCACTTAGCATAATATTCTCCAATTTCATCCATTTGCCTGCAAATGCCATAATTTTATTATTCTTTATGGTTGAGTAATATTTCATTGTACATATATATATTTATATATATGTATATATATATCACAGTTTCTTTATCCATTCATCAATTGAAGGGCATCTAGGTTGGTTCCGCAATCCAGCTATTGTGAATTGAGCAGCTATGAACATTGATGTGGCTGTATCTCTGTAGTATGCTGATTTTAAGTCCTTTGGGTATAGGCCAAGGAGTGGGATAGCTGGGTCAAATGGTGGTTCCATTCCAAGTTTTCTGAGGAATCTCCACAAGGCTTTCCAGAGTGGCTGCACTAATTTGCAGCCCCACCAGCAATGTATGAGTGTACCTTTTCCCCCACATCCTCGCCAACACCTGTTGTTGCTTGTGTTCTTGATAATCGCCATTCTAATTGGGGTGAGATGGAATCTTAGGGTAGTTTTGATTTGCATTTCTCTTATTACTAGAGGGGATGAGGTTTCTGATAGAAGTTTAGGAAAGAAACAATGACCTGTGTATGCAAGGGACTTACATTTTGTGTTCCGACTGATGATGCAAAATTTCAGTAATGTCAAGCTGTCAAACAGAATGATGATGGTTTATGTAGTTGAGTAAGTACATGCCTCATGGCGTAGGGAGTTCTAATGTTCACTCTCTCCTGTTAACCCCTCTTCCTGGCTCTTACAAGGTTACTGTCATCTTTACGTCTTCTGTCTGGGTAGGACCATGTGACTAATCTGGAACATGGGCTGTGGGCAGAACTGACATGTGGACCAAAGTATTTAATGGCTTGTGTGTAATTCTCTGATCCTTTTTCCTCTACGATCAGGGCCTGAGATGTTTTGACAGCAGAGAAACCTGCTTAGGGGAACCTCCATTAGTCTAGGTGCTGGAGTGAGGACTACGTGGAGCAGAGTCCCCACCCACACTCCTGCTAATGTGAAAAGGACATGTTTCATGAGCAGGGAATAACTGATTTATTAAGCTACTGAGATTTTAGGTAGTTAGTTACCTCAGCATAGCTTAATACTCTGAATGACACTGCTCAGATGTGCAGATACTGCACTATGTTTTTCTAAAACGTATGTCATTTTGCTGTCAAGTCTGCACTTTGTTGGAGGCTGACGAGGGAAATTTCAAATGTGCCAATCAATGGTAACAGTCTCTCTCCCCCCCACACCCCCCTCTCTACATACACACACACACATGTAGCTCCTGGGTTTCTTTACCAGTCAACGTCGTGTCTAGGTGTAGAGGGTAGCTCATTTGTCCTTGTGCCAGAAGGGAGAAGAGGACTTCTTGTCCTTCCTGAGCCCTGCATGCCCTGTTGGTGTTAGATGCAGTACTCGATGGAGAAGACTGCTGCTAATTCTACCCTCTCTAGGGTCCTCTGGGTCTCAGGTCACGTCTAAGTCCCATGCAGCACCCTTGCCTGGCATGCCCACCCTGCGGTCCCCACTCTGCTGTGGAGTTACCTGTCCACGGCAGCATCACACAGGCTTGCTAGTCTTGACCCTCAGCCATCATCTTTGTCCCCACCCCCACTGACCCATATCATGCCACCTTTTCATTGCCCCCTCTCGTTTCCATCTTTTTACTGCCTATTCCCACAGCTTGACCTGAGGATCAGAGAAATGGAAGTGCTAGGCTCCTATCCACTGAACCAACCCTTTCTCTTACATTTTTTTCCTCCTCAGTCCCTCCCCACTCCATTATGGCATGGCCTTCGTTTCCGCTGGTGGGGACCTCCTCTAACTCACTCCCTTCCTGACCATCGGTAGACACCTTTGTTCTGGGTGGCCCTGCTTCCTTCTCCCAGGCATTAAGCCTCATGGCTTAGACTGAATGAATGGTGGACACGATTCATGGAGTGAATGAATTTTTTAAAAACTCAGGTTAACATTCTCAAGATAATACAGTAGCATGTATAAAGTACTTTCTCCCTGGAAATTCTGTCTACTAGCCTGACATTATTGACATTCTCTGGCCCTCTTAGGGGATCTAGTGACCTCTCGTGTGTGGTAAGCCCATTGGGGAGTGAGGACACCCTGGCATACACCCTCTTACTTCAAGTTGATGGGTCAACTGGGAGAGCTTCTCATCTGTGGATCACTATTTATAAAGTATTCATCTGTAGCCAAATAAACTCAGTATTTGACTTCAAATTCCCAGGGAAACCCTAGTGGAAATACAATTCTTTCTTTTAGGTCTGCCAGCTGCCTTATTTCCCCAATACCATAGCCTAATATCTTCTGGGATCTCACTTACATAGTCATATTAAGACTAGCAAGTATCAAATGAATACATTCTAGAACTTTACTTTCTTTTTCATTTTCTTTTTGTCACCTCTTTGGTCTATACATTGAGGCCTTGGGTGGATTTTGTCTTATTAAGAGAGATTCTCTGTTTGCCAGTACATTTTCTGATTCTTTACCTCTCTTATGAGCTATCCATATAAATGTGATGTCCATGGATCATTTTAAGCCAAATCCCAGGAAGTCTTTCTGTTTTTAAGCCTTGAGAATGGTTTGCTCTGAAGATTCTTAGTTGCTCTTTAAGAGTAATAAATGATGATTTCAAATCTTTTAAATTCTTTTTAAAGTTTGCTGCTATTTTTAGCCACGTGTGATCTTGTATTTGTTGAACCCACGATACTGTCTTTAATCCCCCCACTAAACAATCAAATCATACTTCAGGAATATGCCATCTGTCTTCTCTACTCTCAGATACTGAAAGTCTGTGCTACAAGAGAACTGCTACAATTGTCTCTGGTGGCAGAAACAAGGAAGAGGAAGCTTTCCATTCCTGTTTATAAAGTTAGCACAGGGATGATAGAAGCGTATTTGTGAGCACATGTATAGCATCTTTAGCAAAAGAGGTGTTTCTGAAAGTGGCTTTGAAAACAAATCTCTTTATTGATATTAGACAATTTTGTGTATTACTTCAAAAGTTTTTCAGACTTATCTCTTATTCAAGGTACTCTTGAATGGCTACTAGTTCTTCCAGTAGCCATGTAAGCTTCACTGCAGGTGCAATTAGACTGACACTTGCTATGGGCTCAGGCCATGGACATGTACCTCAAGTTTTGTACCTTATGGCCTCTGTGATATCACAACCTGGGATTTAATTCTATACTTACAGATATGCAATTTCTGGAAATTCAGGGGCATAAACCTCCACATGAGCTATCCTTGACCAATGAAAGAAGCAGATGGACAAATGCTTCCCTAGTTTGTTCCCAGGCAGGCACTTCTGAAGTGCAGTTTATAAGACTCCTTGGGATAGCCGGATAGGTCAAGCACTGGTTGCCCATAGGAGTGGTCAACTCAGTAACACCTTTATATTGGCTTTGCCTTCTCCCTGTCCTGTACTCTTGCTCCCTGGGAACCATATTTTAAAATAAATGCAAAAAAAGAAGTTTCTGCCTCAGGTTTTGCTTTGGAGAAAACACAGGCTAAGATACAATTTCTCCTTTATAGAATGGAAGCCTCTTATCCTTTCTCACTGAAGTGTATCAGACATAAAGACAAGCATGTATGAGGTTGATGTGAGTGTGCATGTATATGTCTGAGGGTATAAATAAGCACATGAGAAAAGCAGAGTTATGGTTTGGCCAGAGGCTTGTATGGTGAAGGCTCAGTCTCCAACGCTGCGGTGTTCAGAGGTGGGGCTCTGGGGAAATGTTGGAGCGTGAGGGCACTAACCTCATCAAAGGGCTGATCCATCATGGCTGAATGAACGACGGGGAGGTAGTGGAAAGCGTAGGAGGGGGTGCCTGGCTGGAGGAAGTAGATCACTGGGGCGTGCCCTGGGAGGGCTTATCTTGTTTCTGGTCACTGTGTCTCCTCTCCTTTCCTTTTTCTCTCTTCAATCTTCGCCTGCCTCCTCTGCCTCCTGGCTGCCGTAAGTTGAGCAGCTTTCCTCTGCCACTCCCTCCCAAGATGATATACTGTCTCATCTCTGGCCCAAAACAATGGAGTGGACAATGGACTGAAACTTGGGAAATTATGAGCAAACATAAACCCTTCCTCCTTTAAGTTGTAAATGTCAGATATTTTGGTCACAGTGATGAAAAGCTGACTAACACAACTAGTTGTAGTAATTATTTGGTTATCCACAAAGACAAATTAATTATAAAAGTCACTTGTGTTTGATAGTAAGATGTACCAATTCCCACATTACTGACAGTTAAAACTCATCTTTCCTTTTCTAATCCTTGTTCAAGTTCCTTCTGACTTGACACTCCTTTTATAACCTAGGCTCCTGTGTCTGAGGGTAGGGAAGAGAACTTGCTGAATCTACAAGGCAAATAAACTGGTTTAACTGTAAAAGTTAAGTTGGAATTATGTACTTCTTGGGATAATTTATATTTTATTCCCATTAATACAAATAATTAAGGATCAATTGAATTAATAATGATTTAATATGATTTTTTAAAATTTAAAACTGGAAAACTGTCCACTTAGCAATTCCTTATATAAACATTGTCAAAATGGCCATCAGGATAGTGGTTTTCTCAACTTAGGGGATTAAAAGGGAAGGGGTTTTGAAGACCACTTTCTTAGGTAACGCTGGTCCCCCTCCAAACCTAGAGCCTCACAGTTGTGAAGATAGAATCCTGTTGAACATTTCCATAATCAATTCTTGAGAAGGAACTTACTATCCTGCCCAGGAAGAAGAATTCTGTCAAAATCTCAAAGGTTACAGAAAGCTTTGGAGAAGGGGTTCCTAAAATTTTGCCATCTACCAGGGTGGCTAAGATTGGGTTTCTACTCATTCAATAGCATGCTTCAAATGATTTTTACTCTATTATTGCTCATTTCTGAGTAACCAGCAGCTACCATATGGATGCTGATTTCTTTATGCTTTTGCCAGTACAGGCAAAAACTAAAGAAAACCCTGAATTACCCCTTTTCTTGTGGTTGTATTATGTGGGTGACAATCCATCATGGAATTCCTTCAACCTTCTGTTCAATTTTGATCACCTAATTTCCTTTGGTGAGTCATAAGAGCCACGGTTGCACACATGATACACCATTTGGATAAAGAATTTTACAAGTTGGTTGTATTAATTAGGAAGATTTTGGTTGCCGGCTAGAAAGCCAATCAATGAATGAAACAAAAATGCTAAGTTGTCTCCCAGATCTCAAGGGCAGGAGTGGGGGTAGGCAATTTCTTGTAGGCTTGTCCCTTTACCCTTTCCCTCTCTGTGTTTTTATTTTTCTACTTCATTTCTCTCTTATTCTCTGGGCTTGCTCTGCTTATATGAGATGAAAATATGGGTATTATAAAGTCCTATATGAATATTTCATTTACAGTTTCAGTCACCTGGAAAAAGATAGACCCACCCTGCTTTCAGATACCCAGTCCCCGCTGAAAGATCCTAAGCAGCCATCTTGGATCAGATGCTCATTCTGAAATTAATCTTTGGTCAGGACAAACTGCAAGAGGTGACTGGCCCGCATACCTTCTCCTGAACCAATTGACTGAACTCAGGCACATTTTGTGCAAGATGACTAACTGCTCCCGAGGTTGCCATGTTAGGAGTGGGGCAGAGGATGGGAAGAGGCGATTTCCAAGAGAGTAGGGGAGGGTTGGAGGTGATACTATGTAATTAGAACAATAATTGTTCATTTCATTGATCTGATAGGACCAGATTCCTATTGTAAATATGGTAAATTTCACATAAAATAACCAAATACACTTGGAGTTGGGAATATTAAATAGTTCTTTTAGGAAAAATTGGGCAATCTTCCTATACCTCAGATTACTTATCTGGAAAGCAGGAACAATAACTGTGGCTTCTTCTTGTGATTACAAAGTTGGTTAATACAAGTAAAGTACTTAGAATACTCTCTGACGTGTAGTCACAATTTAATAAATGTTAGCTATTATTATCACTATTCTTTGGCCATTATGACTTTCTTAAAGATTATGAATAAATGGTAATTTTTTTTTTTGCCTAACTTTTCACTTAATTTTATTGCAATGATAAGTTAAAATTTGCTCCTTGCAAAAAGTTCATGAGCAGTAAAAGATGGCTGAGTAGAGGAAGGGTATGATTTCTAGATGCTTCGTGACTGGGGATTCCAGCAGTGGGAATATTGCTAGGGAGGTGGGTGATTCACCAAATCTCAGGATCAGATTCAGAGACAGAAATGTGTGACTTTGAACATAGGACAGGAAAGACTGCCTTGGAAATCCAGCTGATAACACTGTAGTGCTGGTCTGCCTCAGAGGGCAGGGACTGCCTAAACAGAGAGAAAGACTGGATTTGAGAAGAAAATGTGGCACAGGGCACTGGAGGAACAAAGGCCATCTGAACTCGAGTGACCCAGAGGCACCATGGCCAGCTGGTGTTTGAGGGGTACTTCATTCTTCTCTGTTGGAGAGTGGACAGCTGACGATGGTCACCATCTTGGGGCAACTGAATGGTGGCTTTCTGATGGCAGAGGCAGGGAAGCCATAATAAGTATCAGCCAACTGTCCCTGCATGCACCTGCCATGAAATCTAGAATCCTCCTGGGGAAAGGACACAACTGCAGTGGACGCAGAGGGGATCGAGAGGGGATTGCATGCCCGGGACTCAGGCTGGGGGTAGAACATAGTGTTCTTTCTTGCCCTTTGGATTTGGCAGCTTGCAGGATTAGCCAGAGAAACCCCAGGAAATGGAAAAGCAGGCTCATTTGTGCTCAGGTCTGATCCTGAGAAGACCACATCTGTCAACAGTGGAGTGTATGGATTGGAAAGTTGGTCTCTTTGCCCCAAGTGTGGAGCTGTCAAGACCCCGACGAGCTCCAGATGCCCTCCACAGATCAGCATCTTCCTGCCAATACAGTGGGCGGAGCTGTTGTCTCTAGAGCAGACATCTTACCACAGAGCTTTATCACAAGTCGCTAGAACTTCATGTTTGGAACTCCAGATCAGTCCTGCCCTGGGAGCACATCTGCCTCGTTTGAAAAAACAAAACTCCAATTGTCACTACTTTCCCTTCTGTCCTAACTTACATTGGTGAGAAGAGAAGCCGAGAGTCCGTACAACCAGGTGGGTTCCAGGCCACTCCAGTTGACAGCTTAGTTAACTGGAGTCAATTCAAACAGGACGAGTTTAACAACCCCACACCTTGTCCTGTCTAAGAGACGCAACCCATGGAAAATAGAAAGAACAAAGACAACCCTCCATTTCTCATTGAAGTTATTTTTCTTCTTTTTTCATTTTTCCATTGAATGTGAGTGTGGATGCATGTGTGTATGTATGTGTGAGGGTGTGGGGTAGTGAAGGGTGTTCTAGCTGTATTGATTGGCTCATGGAGATATGTATCTCTATGACATTTTCTTTTAACTCTTGTTTTTGTTTATTTCATTACTCCTTCCCATCCTTTCCCCTTCAATAGCCAAACTCACTTGCTCACTTTCTCATTATTTATTTTTTAGTTAATTTTTACTCCTCCTCTATGGCTTCCTACTTCTGTCTGGCTGTATCTGTTTGCTTTTTGAATATTTAAATTTTCTTTTGCCTTCCCACCCCATTTTCTTTCCTCTTAATGAATGACAATTTTATGTATTTTGAAGAATAACTAAGTTAATACAATTACTCCCCCATCATCCACGTTGTTGTGGTTATTAGTCCTGGGAAGGTATAGCTGACACTTGCTGTTTTCTTTGATGCTAGGTCTAGTTCATGGCTATGTATTATTGTTGCTGCATTAAATACTGACCATGCCTTTCATGTTTTTCTGGTATTCCAGTGTGTACACGCCACAGTAGGCACCAGACATTTATTCTAATGTTGTATAATGATCACTATGATTGCTGCTGTTGCTTGTTTCCCCTTTTTCTGAGAGGGATTGGAAAGTGACTGGTACACCACAAATTCATGAGGTTCCAAGGCTGACCTACACCCACATCTCCTCAACAGACAGCAAACCTACCTCCACACACAAACCAAGCCTGCTCAAGCTTCAACAATACTTTAACACTTAGAATATGGGTGACAAAACCCCCAAACCAACAATGAGGCTCCAAGTATGAATGACTAGAGGGAGACTAAAGGATGATCTGAGAAACTAATTAAGGAATGAACTGAGAGTGCAATTACAGGATGTGAAAGACCATTTCAATAAAGAAATAGAGATTCTGAAAAGAAACCTATTAGAACTCCTGGAAATGAAAGACACAGTAAATCAAATAAAAACATCACTATAGAGTATCTTCAACAAACTAGATTATATAGAAAACAGAACTCAGGCTTCAAAGACAGGATAAATGAACTGGAACACCAGTAGACTTAAAGGGAAAATAAACAGACCATGATCAGCATATACAAGAACCCTATGACAACATGAAGAGAACAAACTTAACAGTCATCGAGATAGTAAGGGACATCAATATACAGGCTAATGGCATTAAGAAGCTTTTCAGTAAAATAATAGCAGAAAAATTTCTAAACCTTGGCAACAAGATGGACATACACATACAGGAGGCATAATCCAAATGCCTAACAGAGAATAAGGGTAGGATATTAAAAATCACAAGAGAAAAATGTCAGGTCACACTTAAAGGTAAACCAATAAAATGCATTTCCCAATTCTCAACTCAGACTGAAAGGATAGGAGGGCTTGGAATGAGATAATCTAAGCTCTGAAAGAAAGCAATTTTCAGTCAAGTTTGCAACTGGTTACCAAAGCTCTCATTCAGAATTGATTAAGAAATAAAAACTTTCTATGATAAGGATAAAGTAAAAGAATTCATTATTACTGAGCCTACACTACAGAAAATGCTTAAAGAAGCACTGTACAAGGAAGAACTCAAAAACAAACCCCTGAGCACTCAAATGGATGAAGCTGTCCAGAAGAATAAGAAAGCAAATAATAATTATGAATGAAGTAAATCTATGAAACAAACCAAAATGTGTTACTGTCTAGGGATAATGGGTTCATGGTCTCTGTTCAGCAAAGAATTGAAGAACAGGACACAGGGACAGCAAGCAAGAAGTAGGTTTATTGCAAAAGTGACAGAGATAAAATTCTCCAGAGAGAAGGGGGCCCAGAGCTGGGAATCCAGTAGGAGAGTTTTGGCCTGTTCTTTTTATGGTCTCTGGAATTACCTCCTTCCCTCATCTCCTCCCCTGCCCACACACTCCCCACTATTATTGATTGGTGTCCCCTCTGTCCATGCATCTGTTTTAGTGTTTCTGTTGGATCCCTCACTTAGGAGCACAAGTACGGAAGTATGTGTCTGGTTGGGTTCCCCACTCATGTACACGAGCACTTTGGTCAAGCAGGAGACTGACCTCATCAGAAGACTGTCTCCATGCTCCTTTGTTCTGAACCCCCTGCCCCTGACCTCCTCACTTGCCATCTTGCCCTGGCTGCCTAAGCCCTTCTACATCTCCCTCAACTGGGAATAATAAGCATCTCTCCATAATAAGTCTGAATGTAAATGGTGTCAACTCTTCAATTAAAAGACACTGACTGGCAGAATCAGGTTTTAAAAAGACCCAACCATAGGCTACTTGCAAAAATAGTCTAAGATACACACAGACTAAAAGTAAAATGATAGAAAGTGATATTTCATGCAAATGAAGTCTGTAAATGATCAGGAGTAGCTACTCTCATATCTGACAAAGCAGATTTCAAGCAAAAATTAGAAGAGGCAAGGAAGACCACTATATGTACTGTTGGAGGGAACAACCTAACAGAAAGATAAAACAATTTTTATGTCTCGAATGTTGGTAAACTTAATTACATAAAACAAACCCCTTTTGACTCTAAGTCCCAGATAGAACCCAATACAATAATACTTGGTGATTTAACACACCCCTTTCAAAAACAGATCATCCAGAAGTAAAATCAATAAAGACATTTCTGACCTAAGTGATACTATGAATCAAATGACCTAACAGACATCTATAGAATATTTCACCCCCAAATAACTGAGTGCACTTTCTTCTCAGTAGTTCATGGAACATTTTCCAAAATAGATTATTTTTTAGGACACAAAGCATATCTTAGCAAATACAAAAAATATTGATATTTTCCTGGACCTTATCAGATCATAATGGATTGAAATTAGAAATCAACAGCAAGCAAACTTAGACAAATCACATAAACACATGGAGATTGAACGAGACTCTTTTAAATGAAGAATGAATCATGGAAGAAATGAGAGGAGAAATTAAAAAGTTCCTTGAATCAATTGAGAACATTGATACAACATACCCAAATCTTTAGGACATAATGAAGACAGTACTAAGAGGAAATTTTATAGCTTTTAGTGCCCACATTGAAAAATACCCAGAAAAATCCCAAATAATAAATAATAATAAATAAATAAATAATAAATAATAAATAATAAATAAATCCCAAATAATAATAAAAAATCCCAAATAATAAATAATAAATCCCATATAATGCTACATCTCAAAGCCTTAGAAAAGAAGGAACAAATTAATTCCCAAACCAGTAGAAGACAGACTTAAGATCACAGCTAAAATTAATGAAATAGAGAATTAAAAAAACATTTTAAAAGGATCAATGCAACAAAGTGTTGGGTTTTGAAACGATAAACAAAATTGATAAATTCCTAACCAAAATAAGCAAAAGAAAGAGAAGCCCTAAAACAACAAAATTAGGGATGAAAAGGCTATCACCACAGACATTTATGAAATCCAGAGGACCTTCAGGGACTATTTTGAAGATGTTCCAGTAAATCAGAAAGCCTAAATGATATTGACAAATGTATAGCAACATATGACCTATCCAAATTGAACCATGAGGATATAGAAAACAAAAACAGACCAATATCAAACACTGAGATTGAAACAGCAATTAAAAGATATCCAACAAAGAACAGGACCATGAAATCTGAGTTCTACTAGATCTTTAAAGAAAAGCTAACACCAATCCTCCTCAAATTGTTCCATGAAATAGAAAGAGGCGAGAACCCTCTCAAACTCAATCTGTGACCTAGTATCACTCCAATATCAAAGCCAGATAAGACACATCAAGAAAAGATGCAAAAGTCCTTAATAACGTATCGGCAAACTACATTCAAAAACACTTTAAGAACGTTGAAACTCTATCCAGAGCAATTAGACAGATGAAAGAAATTAAAGGCATACAAATAGGAAAAGAAGAACTCAAACTATCACTATTTGCTGACGACATGATTCTATACTTAGAGGATCCAAAAAGTTCCACCATAAAACTTCTAGAACTCATAAATGAATTCAGCAAAGTAGCAGGATATAAAATCAACACCTGTAAATCAAATGCATTTCTGTACATCAGTGATGAATCCTCTGAAAGAGAAACTAGGAAAACTACCTCATTCACAATAGCTTCAAAAAAAATTACTTGGGAATCAACCTAACAAAAGAGGTGAAAGACCTCTACAATGAAAACTACAGAACACTAAAGAAAGAAATTAAAGAAAACCTTAGAAGAAGGAAAGATCTCCCTTGTTCTTGGATAGGCAGAATTAATATTATCAAAATGGCCATACTACCAAAAGTGTTATGCAGATTTAATGCAATTCCAATTAAAATCCCAACAACATTCCTCATAGAAATAGAAAAAGCAATCTTGAAATTCATCTGGAAGAATAAGAGATCCAGAATAGCCAAAGCAATCCTTAGCAGGAAGAGTGAAACTATACTATAGAGCAATAGTAAGAAAAACAGCATGGTATTGGCACTAAAATAGGCAGATAGAGCAAAGGTACAGAATAGAAGACACAAAGACAAACCCACATAAGTACAGTTATCTCATACTAGACAAAGTTGCCCAAAACATTCATTGGAGAAGAGCTAGCCTCTTCAACAAATGGGGAAACTGGAAATCCATATGCAACAAAATGAAATTAAATCCCTCTCTCTGCACAAAACTCAAAACGAATCAAGGACCTAGAAATTAGACCATGGACCCCATGCCTAATAGAAGAAAAAGTAGGCCTAAATCTTCATCAGTCGGTTTAGGACCTGACTTCCTTGATAAGACTCCCAAGAAATAAAATCAAGAATCAATAAAATAGAGTGGATTCAAACTAACAAGCTTCTGCTCGGCAAAGGAAACAATCAGTAATGTGATGAGAGAGCCTACAGAGTGAGTGGGAGAAAATCTTTACCACACACACCTCAGATAGAGCACTAATCTCCAGGATATATAAAGAACTCAAAATTTAACACACACACAAAAAAAAAAAACCCAAACAAACAAACACATCAATAAATGGGCTAAGGAACTGAACAGATACTTCACTGAAGAAGGATATACAATCGATCAACAAATATATGAAAAAACGTTCAACATCTCTAGGAATTAAAGAAATGCAAATCAAAACTACTCTTTCATCTCACTCCAGTCAGAATGGCAATTAATCAAGAATACAAACAACAATAAGTGTTGGTGAGGATGTGGGGGAAAATGGGTACTCATACATTACTGGTGGGACTGCAAATTAGTGCAACCATTCTGGAAAGCAGTATGGAGATTCCTTAGAAAACTTGGAATGGAACCACTATTTGACTCAGCTATCCCATTTCTCAGTCTATACCCAAAGGACTTAAAATCAGCATACTACAGTGATGCAGCCACATCAGTGTTTATAGCAGCTCAATTCACAATAGCTAAACTGTGGGATCAACCTACATGCCCTTCAATAGATGAATGGATAAAGAAACTGTGGTATATATATATAATAGAATATTACTCAGTCTTAAAGAAGAATAAAATTATGGCATTAGCTGGTAGATGGATGGAGTTGGAGAATATCATGCTAAGCAAAGTAAGTCGATCCCTAAAAACCAATGACCAGATGTTTTCTCTGATAAGTGGATGCTGACCCATAATGGAGGGGTGGGGAAAATGGAGGAATTTTGGACTTGGCAGAGGGGAATGAGGGTAGGGGAGGGAGTATGGGGGAGAAGATGGTAGAATGAGGCGGACATTATTACCCTATGTATGTGTGTAATTGCACAAATGGTGTGACTCTGCATCGTGTACAACCAGAGAAATGAAAAGTTGCCTCCATTTGTGTACAATGAGTCAAAATGCATTCTGCTGTCATGTGTAACTGATTAGAACAAATAAAAAAGAATAAAGCTACCCAAGTTTAAGGTCAGAAAAACAAACGCCTCTTCTAGCCCAGCCCCAAGCTACCAGAAGAACTGGGGTTCGCGACAGCCTGGTGCCATCCCCAAGGTGGCGTGCCATCCCCAAGGTGGCATGCCATCAGAGGGACTCAGCGAGTGAATCTTGGAGCATGGGATGGTTCTAGATGCACCTCGCCCTCCGGAAACGAGGTCCTATGAAGTGCCACTCCTGTGTGGGGTTGTGTGACATCCTGGGGACACACAGGCAGCAAGACAGGCATACGGGCCTGGGCTTCTCACTGACGCATCAGACCTGCGCACTCAGGCGGTCCTCAGAGCTGCCACCGCGTTGCAGGATGTGAGGAGGCTGGGGCGGCCGGGGTCTCCCTGAGGAAGGGACGTGGAAGGTGAGCACCGACGAGGAGAAGCCGGCCTTTGGGTGGTGGGAGAAGTGCGTCCCAACGTGCCACGGGTTGTGAGATCGCAAAGATG
This sequence comes from Sciurus vulgaris, assembly GCF_902686455.1. NCBI lineage: Eukaryota > Metazoa > Chordata > Mammalia > Rodentia > Sciuridae > Sciurus > Sciurus vulgaris. Next base: position 120,423,854 of record NC_136470.1, read on the forward strand.
GGGTCCTCTGTCCCTGGCCCGTGGATAAGCCCAGAAGCACCACGTGTGGCCTCTGTACACTATCAGAACGGTGCACCAAGCTAGTGCTCATAGGTTTTGAATGGATGAAAGAACGAGCCACCTGTCACTCTGATTTCTCCAGTCACGCTAGGGGTGGCAGAGGTGGATGACTGCAGGCTACGCACAGCCTGTGAGTCCCACCTAGGTGGGGGAGTCACCTCAAAAGGATGTCCCAGGAGCAGTTGTGACGTCCAGCCCACATCCCTCTTGGCCTTGAGACTGGGCCCCGTGCGGGCTGGGCCCTGCTCCAGCAGGTCCCCCAGTGTACATGGACGACCAGCCTGGGTACTGAGGCTGTTAAGCAGGGAGCACTTGGCAACCCCCAGAGCAAGTGGGCTTTATTTGAAGGCATGAACCGGTAACACCAATTTAGTCATCCGAAAATCATTCTAAAATTATCTCTGGAGTTTTATTTCCTCAAATCCTGACCAGATCACATTTTATTGTTGAACGCTGAGATCTTATTACTTTAGGAAGTGCTATTACTGGAAAGGAATTCCTCTCTCTTATTCTGATAAAAACCTCCTGTTCATATTAAACACACACACATGAAGAAAATTATATACCATAATCAAGTTGGATTTATCACAGGGAGGAAAGGTTGGTTCCATGTATATAAATCAGTAAGTGTCATTCATCACATAAATAGAATCAAGGACAAAAATCACATGATTATCTCCATAGATTAGAAAAAGTCTTTGACAAAATTCAGCAACCATTCATACTGAAAATAGTGAAGAAATTGGGGCTAGAAAATGAACTTACCTCAACATCATAAAAGCTATATATGACAAACCAAAAGTCAACATCATACTGAGCAGAGAAAAACTGAAAGCATTTCCTCTAAAATTGGGAACTAGAAAAGGATGTCAACTCTCACCACTCCTATTTAATATAGTTCTTGAAACTCTAGCCAGAGCAATCAGGCAAGATAAGGAAATTAAGGAGATATGAATAGGAAAAGAAAAAGTCAAAATATTCTGCTTATTGATGACATGATTCTATACCTAGAGGACCCAAGAAACTCCACCAGAAAACTTCTAAATATGATTAAAAATTTCAGCAAAGCAGCAGGATACTAGATCAACATACAAAATCAGTACCTTTCTTATATTACAATAATAAATCTACCAAGAGCAAAATCAAGAAAACTACTTTATTCACAACAACCTAAAAAAATAAAATAAAAAAAGACCCCTTAGGAATGAATGTTACTAAAGAGGTGAAAGACCTCTACGATGAAAATTATAAAACATTGAAGAAAGAAATTGAAGAAGACCGTAGAAGACTGAAAGACTTGCCATATTCATGGATAGACAGAATTAATATCATAAAAATGGCCATGTTACCAAAAGCAATTTATAGCTTGGATGCAATCCTATCTAAATACCAATGAAATGCTTCACAGAAGAAAAAAAGTCCTAAAATTTATTTATTTATTTATGTTAAAATTCTATTTATTTTTATTTTTACAGGTTGCATTTTGATTCATTGTACACACATCGGGTATAATTTTTCATTTCTATGGTTGTTCATGATATAGATTCACACCATTCTTGTACTCATACATATACATAGGGTAATGATGTCTGTCTCATTCCACCATCTTTCCTTCCCCTGCCCCTCTCCCCCTCATTTCCCGCTACACAATCCAAAGTTCCTCCATTCTTCTCTTACCCCTACCCCACTTCCACCCCCATTATGTATCATCATCCACTTATCAGAGAAAACATCTGGCCTTTGGTTTTTTGGGTTTGGCTTATTTCACTTAGCATGATATTCTCCAACTCCATCCAAATGCCATAATTTTATCCTTCTTTATGATTGAATAATATTCCATTGTGTATATAGACCACAGTTTCTTTATCCATTCATCTATTGAAGGGCATCTAGATTGGTTCCAAAATCTAGCTATTGTGAATTGAGCTGCTATAAACATTGATGTGACTGCATTACTGTAGTGTGCTGATTTTAGTCCATTGGCTATAAACTAAGGAATGGAATAACTGGGTCAAATGGTGGTTCCATTCCAAGTTTTCTGAGGAATCACCATACTGCTTTCCAGAGTGGCTACACTGATTTGCAACTCCACCAGCAAGGTACAAGTGTGTCTTTTTCCCCATATCCATGCCAACACTTACTTGCTTGTGTCCTTGATAATTGCCATTCTAATTGGAGTGAGATGAAATCTTAGGGTGGTTTTGATTTGCATTTCTCTAATTACTAGAGACAATGAACACTTTTTCATATATTTCTTGAACACCTGTGTATCTTCTTCTGTGAAGTGTCTGCCCAGTTCCTTAGCCCATTTATTGATTGGGTTTTTTGCATTTTTGGTATAAAGTTTTTTAAGTTCATTATAAATTTTGGAGATTAGTGCTCTATCTGAAATGAGTGGCAAGGATTTTCTCCCACTCTGTGGGCTCTCTTCACAATTTTGATTGTTTCCTTTGCTGAGAAAAAGCTTGTTAGTTTGGATCTATCCCATTTATTGATTCTTGCTTTCATTTCTTGTGCTCTGGGCATCTTGTTAAGAAAGTCTGGTCCTAAGCCAACATGGTGACGATTCAGGCCTACTTTTTATTTGTGCAGGGTCTTAGGTCTAATTCATAGGTCCTTGATCCATTTTGAGTTGAGTTTTGTGCAAGATGAGAGATAGGGGTTTAATTTCATTTTACTGCATATAGATTTCCAGTTTTCCCAGCACCATTTGTTGAAGAGGCTGTCTTTTCTCCATTGCATGTTTTTGGCAACTTTGTCTAGTATGAGATAATTGTATTTATGTGGGTTTATCTCTGTGTCTTCTATTCTGTACCATTGGTCTACCTGCCTATTTTGGTGCCAATACCATGCTGTTTTTCTTCCTATTGCTCTGTAGTATAGTTTGAGGTCTGGTATTGTGATACTTCCTGCTTCACTCTTCCTGCTAAGGATTCCTTTGGCAATTCTGGGTCTCTTATTCTTCCAGATGAATTTCATAATTGCTTTCTCCATTTTTATAAGGAACTTCACTGGGATTTTAGTTGGAATCGCATTAAATCTGTATAGCACCTTTGGTAGTACGGCCATTTTGACAATATTAATTCTGCCTATTCAAGAACAAGGGAGATCTTTCCATCTTCTAAAATTTATATAAAATAATAAAAGATCCAGAATAACCAAAACAACTGGGCAATGAGATCAAGGCTGGAGATATCATGTTACCTAATCTGAAATTGTACTACAAAGCAATAGTAACAAAAACAGCCTGATTTTGGTTTAAAAACAGAAACAAAGACCAGTGGAATAGATTAGAAGACAGAGGTAAATCCACAAAATACAGTCATCTGATCCTTGATAAGGGTGTCAGAAGCATATGTTGAAGAAAAGATAGCCTGTTTAACAAATGGTGCTGGGAAAACACATCTATATTTAGAGGAAGGAGACTAGATCTGTACCTCTCATTCTGCACAAAAATTAGCTCAAGGTGGATCAAAACCCTGAAAATTAGACCTGAAACTGCTAAAAAAAAAAAGCATGGGGTCAACCCTTCAACACATTGGCACAGGCACCGACTTCTTTTGTAAGACTCCTAAACCTCCAGAAATAAGACCAAGAATTAAGAGGCCATATAGTATTAAAGTAAAAGCTTCTACACAGGAAAGGAAACAAGTATGAGTATGAAGAAAGAGTGTACAGAATGGGAAAAAAATCTTTGCCAGCTATTCTTTGAATGGGAGATTAATATCCATAATGTATAAAAATCCTTCCAAACACCAAAAAAAAAAAAAAAAAAAAATTTACATCCCACTTGATACATGCACGAAAGATCTAAGAAATCTTTTCTTAAATGAAGAAATACATATAGCCAACAAGTATATGAACATCCTTAGCAATCAGGGAGATGCAAATCAAAAGGAAGATGAAATTTTATCTCACCCCATATAAAATGGCAATCATCAAGAATACAAATAGCAATAATTGCTGGTGAGGATGTGGGGGGAATGGTACACTAATAAATTGTTGGTGCAATTGCAGATTAGTAGAACCACTTTGGGCAGTATGGAGATTCCTCAAAAGACAAGGAATGGGGCTGGGGTTATGGCTTAGTGGTGAGCGCTTGCCTAGAACATATGAGGCACAGCGTTTTATCCTCGGCATCATATTAAAATAAATAAATAAAGGTAAAGATATTGCGTCCATCTACAACTAAATATAAGTATAGCCTACAGAATGGGAAAAAATCTTTGCCAGCTATAATCTATATGTACATAGACTCGAAATGAACCCACCATATGACCCATCTATCCCAGTTCTTGGTATTTATTCAAAAGAACTAAAATCAGTATACTCTAGTGATGCATAGTACCAAAGTTTTTAGCAGCACAATCTACAATAGCCAAGATATGGAACCTATGTAGGTATTCATCAATAGATGAATAGATAAAGGAAATGTGGTATATATATATATATATATATATATATATATATATATATATATACAGTAATGTTCTACTCAACCATAAAGAAAAATGAAATTTTATCATTTGCTGGCGAATGGATGAAAATGGAGAATATCATGCTAAGCAAAATAAGCCAGACTCAGAAAGTCAAGGGTTGAATATTTTCTCTCATATGTAGAAACTAGAGTGAAAAAAGGAATAAAAAAGGGTATCTTATGAAAATGGAAAGGAGATCAAGAGAGTAGAAGATGGGGGTTCAACGGGGAGGGAAGAGAAGAGGGAGAGAGGAAATACTGGGGAAGGAAGTTGACCAAATTAGGCTAGGTGCATGTGTTAATATACCACCATACATTACATTTTTTTATATAACAATAATGTACCCCCCCCCAAAAAAAAAATAGAAGGAAGACCAGTCAAGTAGAGGAAGGGGAGTAGGAGAAGGGAGGAGGAGAAGGAAGGTGGTTGTACTAGGGATCGAAATGGAGAAGACTATGTTGTCTACATAGTTTTATATGCATAACATGTAACATAGTTTATATGTCAAAATGAACCCCACTATTGTCTATAAGTAGAATGCACTAAAAAAAGTTTATGAGCTGCATGTCATGTACAGAAAGTAGAGATGACTGATGAGGCACCGAAAACAGATCAATGATGTCTTATCTTCCTGGGTAAAAACTTCAAGCATCAGGACAGATTTTAACACATTCGTTTTTTTCTCCATCACAACAACTGGCAACTTGATGTCGTCTCCAGTGGCCTAGATCCCCGAGGACAGCTCAGGGTGGAGATGTAGCACGAACCACAAAGAAGTCTGTGTCATCTTAACTCCTGAGATCTTGCTTTTTAATTCCAGGAGAAGTTCTTTAAATCCGGCCTCTGAAAAGGAGGGCCTTTATCTTCAGGCCCGGGGTGGGGCTGAATTGGCACTTCTTTGGCTACAATTGGTCCAGAAGGGAACGTCCGCATCGTGAGGATATCGCCTTCAGAGCACATCACATTATCAAGAGCAGGTGTACTCTGGCATCAGCTGAAGATTCATATTCATACATTCGATGACTTTCTATTGCAGCCTCACAAAAGCAGAGAGCTCGTTTTCAAGGTTGTCAGCTCTGTTTCTTGGTAAGGCCCATCTGCTCATCCTCCCAACACTTCTAAACACTGATGTTGACAAACTGTCCTTCACTGTTCTGTCTAGTGCTTACCATCCGTCCCTTTCTTCACTCCAGTTCATGAGTGCTTCCGGGGTGCTTCGCCATGGAGCGAAACCCCAGCCCTCTGACTTTTTCATTTTGTGACGGAGTCTCACTAAGTTGCTTCACTGGGCCTCAGACTTGCTGTCATCCTGCCTCAGCCTCCCAAGTCTCAGACGACAGTGATATGCCAACATGCCCAGCTTGTTTGGTATAGTTTAAATACGTCTTGAAACTTCACAGTTTATTAGGCCTTTAAAATGGCATTTCCATAACTTCTGGGCAAGGGATAGGTATACAGTTGGGTCAGGGAGTGTATTCAAACCCAGGGATTGGGTTTTACTGCAGACAGAGTTTGGCTCTACCATTTCCTCCACATCCACATGGTCAATAAAATCCTTTTGATTTTTTCTCTCAGAAGTGTCTCTTAAATTCATTCACCCTTTTGCACCCCTTTGGCAGTACCGTCACACGGTCCTGGTTCTCCTGTCTCTTACTCCTGATCCTCTTAGCACTGTTCTCTTACCTATCACTAGACTCACCATTCAAGAAACCAAATTCTAAGAGTTCTTTCTCTGCCCAGGGAATAAAACGAATGTTTTAGTATTTATAGTCCCCCTCCCATATCTTCCCACTCTCCAGTGACACATCTTCACCATTTACTAGAAAAGCAAGAACTTTTCATGTCCCTTGAGGCTCTGGCCATGTTGATTTCCCTGATCCAAAAACATCTTCCTATTCTAGTATTAGTCTACCAGGGCCGCAATAACAAATCCACAGACGAAAGAAACTTAAACAATGGAAATTTATTTTCTCACAGGTCTGAAGGCTGAAAGTTTAATATCAAGCTGTCAGCAGGGTTGGTTTCCTTTGATTCTGTCCTTGACTCACAGATGACCACCTTCTTGCTGCCTGTTCACATGTTTGTCCCTGTGAGCTTGTACATCCTTGGTGTCTCTCTGTATGTCCCACTCTCCTCTTATAATGACACCGTATTAGCCTTACTTAACTTAATCACCTCCCTACTGGTCCTATCTCCAAATACAGTCATTTTGAAGTACTAGGGATTAGGGCTTCAACATAGAAATTTGGCAAGGACGTGCAATCCTGCTATAACCTACCTTTATCTCCCACGGTTTATTCTTCGATATCTACTTTTCTGAGGTTCCCTCAGTTTCTAGTTACTAACTCTGTGATGCTGGAGTCCTTAGTTCTTACCTCAGTTATCTGTTGTAATGATTGATGTCACAGATTATGCACTTTGAGGGCCAAGTAGTAAATATTTTAGGCTCTGTAAGCCAAATGGTCACTGTCAATACACTAAACTCTTCCACTGTAGCAAAGGGAATGTAGAAAGCTCTGTGCCCAGGTGCCTGTCAATGGAGCATTACAAGCTTCCAGTAGGAAATTTTTTTCTTCAAATTTTACTCTGAGCAAACTGTATGGGAACATCTTTTCTGTTCATTCACTTCTTAGAAAAATCTAGTGTTTAAAGAGCAAATGCAATGTATGAGTGTACCTTTTCCCCCACATCCTCACCAACATCTATTGTTGCTTTTATTCTAGATAATAGCCATTCTAATTGGAGTGAGATAAAATCTTAGAGTAGTTTTGATTTGCATTTCTCTGATTACTAGAGATGTTGAGCATTTTTTCATATATCCGTTGATTGCTTGTAGATCTTCTGTGAAGTGTCTGCTCATTTACTTAACCCATCTATTGATTTAGTTACTTGTATTCTTGGTGTAAAGTTTTTTGAGTTCTTTATAAATTCTAGAGGTTAGTGCTGTATCTGAAGTGTGTATGGTAAAGATTTTCTCCTGTTCTGAAGGCTCTCTTTTCACATTGTTGATTGTTTCCTTTGCTGAGAAAAAGCTTGTTAGTTTGAATCTATCCCAATTATAGATCCTGCTTTTATTTCCTGTGCTTTGGGAGTCTTGTTAAGGACGTCTGGTCCTAAGCCAATATGATGAAGATTTGGGCCTACTTTTTTTTTCTATTTGGTGCAGGGTCTCTGGTCTAATTCTCAGGTTCTTGATTCATTTTGAGTTGAGTGTTGTGCAGGGTGAGAGAGAGAGGTTTAATTTCATTTTACTGTGTATGGATTTCCAGTTTTCCCAGTACCATTTGGTGAAGAGGCTATCTTTTCTTCATTGCATGTTTTTGGCAACTTTGTCTGGTATGAGATTACTGTATTTATGTGTATTTATCTCTGTGTCTTCTGTTCTGTACCACTGGTCTACCTACTTTGGTGCCAATACCATGATTGCTGGTGGGGTTGCAAATTGGTGCAGCCACTCTGGAAAACAGTATCGGGATTCCTTAGAGAACTTGGAATGGACCCACCTTTTGACCCAGTTGTCCCGCTCCTTGGCCTATACCCAAAGGGCTTAAACTTAGCATACTACACAGTGACACAGCCACATCAATGTTCATAGCGGCTCAATTCACCATAGCCAGACTGTGGAACCTGTAGGTCGTGTCCCACAGGCATACTCGGCAGCAGTCACTGAGCCAATGGTGTGAGCAAAGGCCCACACTCAGGCTGGATTGGATCGCCATCCAGTGCACTTGTGATACTTGCCTGCAGCCATGGGAACATCTGCGATAAGCGGAGTTAATGACCTTTTCATTGGTTGATGCAGAAGGAGCCTCCCCTCACGTAAGCAGCTGCATAGTCTATGTACCCAGAAACCTGGTGCACAATAAATGGATTTGGCTTCACCACCTCCTCGAGCGAGTCTCCAGTCTCTGTGTGTAGGTGACACCATTGACCTCACCCCTCCAAGGCAGAAACCCCGTTCAACAGAAACCAACCTAGATGACTTTCTATAGATGAATGGATAAAGAAACTGTGGTATGTTAGACAATGGAATATTATGCAGTCATAAAGAAGAATAAAATTATGGCATTTGCAGGTAAATGTATGCAGTTGGAGAATATCATGCCAAGTGAAATAAGCCAATCCCCAAAATCCAAAGGGTGAATGATTTCTCTGATAAGTGGATGATGATACATAATGGGGGGGAGGGGTAAGGGAAGAATGGAGAAAGGATGGATTGTGCAGAGGAAAATGAGGGGTGGGGAGGAGGTGGGGGAAAGGAAAGATAATAGAATAAGACAAATATCTTTAGCCTATGTACATGTATGATTACACAAATGGTGTGACTACTTCGTGTGCAAAGAAGTGAAAGCTGTATCCCATTTGTGTACAATGAATTTAAAAAAATGAAAAAAAAAAAAAAAAGAGCAAATGTATTTGACTTCCAATGCCTTGGTCCAGGGAATTGGGTTTTTAGTAGTAATTCACTAGCTATTGGATCCAGCATGGGTCTAATAATCTTCTGGAAAGATTCCTAAGTTTTAGAATAAATAGTTGAACAAATGTATTATCTATAGAGGAACAATTTGCATGGAGGTAAAAAAAATTCCTTCATGTATGGGATAGTCCTGCACAATGCAGGACATTTAAAATGTCTGGCCTCTGACCAATAGTGCCTCCTGGCCTTTATGACAACCTAAAATATCCCCAGATATTTCTGAGTAATCTGAGTTTTGTACACCCTGCATAACCTCTACAGTCTCTTCTAATTCTAGAATTCTATGACTCATGTAGTTTGTTTGAACATTAAGTATATGGAAAATTCCTTTTTATCTGAAGTTTAAGGTAATCAGGAAGCTCAGATAACTAATTTTGTCTTGTATATGTTGGAGACATGGATATTATATAATCTGACTTCATTTTTCTATTTTGATAAGACAACCGATAAATTATTTAAGTGTTAATTCTAAAATGTTGCATGCAAGGCACTATTGGGTCACCTCATATTTAAGCCAATTTTTGATCCTTCAGCAACTTACCAGATGGTAACCACTAACCACATATGACTATTAAATTTAAATTCAAATTAAATGAACTTCAGTAAAATTTTTGAATTGAGCATCTCAGTTATACTAGCCATATTTTACTATACCTATGGCTGGTGGCTACCATATTGAATGGAGCAGATATGGGATAGCACCTTCAACACAGGAAGTTCTAACCCTCCTAGTTTAAATTGTGGTTTTTTTTTTTTTTTGGTGGTGCTGGGGCTTGAACCCAGGGTCTTGTGCATGTGAGGCAAGCACTCTACCAAATGAGCTATATCCCCAGCCCCCAAGTTTAAGCAGGTTTAACTGATTCAAGCTATGTCAAGCAACATTTTGTTTTTCTTGGTTCATTTTTTCTGGGAATGTCATTACATTCTAATTGTCTAACAACCCAGTCTCTCTGTCTTGTTTTTCCCTCCTAGATCCTCACCTGTCTGCATCTTTCCCGGGAGGCAGTACTAGAGCTTGCAGTCTCAGAGTGGATGAGGCAAGTGTGAGATCACAGTTGGGTTCATCAGTCCCTCATGACCACACGTGCTATGTTTTAATTAGTGGGGTTCTTTTCTTATCTCCGTGGCTGCATTTTAATTGCTCATGGGGAAGCCTCACTTCCTAGATGAAGCCTCACACAGCCCACCAGAGGCCCCACAATGATTTATTGCTGTTTATCCAACATTCCAGGTGGTTTCCTGTTACTCCAGTTTCAACTCAGCTCACGGTTATAGGGAAGAGGCCTAAGGAAAGAGCCTATATGATTGTCAGGCCCTTTTCCCAGCCTTTGTGCAAATCCATTTCTCCCTAGAGAACACTTTCCGTGGTAAAATGATCTCTTGAAATTGTGCAGTCACGATAGCTAGCACTGACCAAATTTTTACATTGCATCAGGCACTGGGCTTACATTTTTACAAATACATTTCACTTCCTCCTCCCAACTTGAGGAGATTCTATCATTATAGTCTTGGACTCAGAGATATTAAGTAACCTACTAAAAACCACACAGCAAGTAAATCACAGAGCTGAGATTTGAAACCAGACAGTCTGGCTCCACAGCCAGTGTGAGTTTTTGTGAGTGACATGACATACTTTTCTACTTTATCTTCTTTACAGTCTATGGTGTAGGAAAGGCCCCACCATAATGCTAACGAGGCAATGACCTCCAACATCAGACAAGTTAAATTTCAAAACTCCTCAACAAATTGACTTTCTTGTCCGCAGAAAAGATCACGCCCATGACATAACATGGCAGCTCCACAAATTTAAGAGAAGATGGAACTGGAAGGAAATCAAGAGTCAGAATGACCGACTCCTGCCAATTAGCCGACTCTTTTGGTCAACTGGGTAACTCAGAAGAGGGATGCTTATTCTAAAGCAAAGAAAGCAAAGAAGGATGAAGATTTTCATGGAAGTACAACCAGTGGGTTTGGGCCTTCCAAACCCAGAAGGTAGAGACCAGCAGGGATGGGAGAAATTCAAGATGTTTCAGGAATCCACCTTCTGAGTTCCTACATGGTGAGGACCAGATTATCCTGCATCCAAACCACCGATTGCCTATTCTTCCCCAATTTCCTGTTCCAATAATGAAAGAAGAGATCTGATTGGCTCACCAGCAGCCATCATCTCTAGGCCTGATCCCCAGCCCAAACCTCCTCCTTACCACAGGCAGATGACAGCCTTGTGTGGGTGCCCGTCCCAGGCCCCATCACCTGGGACTGGAGGGTCAGATAAGGGTAAGGATGGATGGAGCACATTAAATAAAAATTCTTGACCTTGTAGATGAAACCATCTGCAGAGCTATTTCCCAGAGAATGGGTCAGGCGTTATAGGTTATATCATTTCCAGAGGGAAACTGTGATTTTACAGAAATAAGATTGCAGTTCACTGCTATCTAGTGGCTGTTTACATATTGGAAGGTGATTTCTCATTTTTCTCCATATTATGCAATTCTACAGTGAATCAGCCCACGGTACTATTAAGTAATATTTTGTGGGAGGTTGTGGATTTGGATTGGTTATGTGTGGTGGGCCCAACAGACTAACTCACTATAAAGTTTAATCACAGTAACTGAGCTTGGGTTGGTTGCAGGAGGCCCTGTAGCCAAGCAACTAATTAAACTGTGAATGATTTAAGCTGTAACAAATTGACTAGTTGACTGGGGTACAGCCAGTTAAAATATTTCCTGGGCTTACCTTCAATTTTCTATAAATACTGTCAGATCACCATTGTTGGTTGTAATCCTCAGAAGCTTCCCTGACTCTGGGAGCTTTCCAATTCTCAAGTCAGTTTTTATTTTTGTTTTGCTTTACTAAAACTTTATTTTTAACAGTACTCTCTCCTTTCTCTTGAAAATCAGATTTAGGTAAAATTCTTTTCCTGTTCTACATGTTGAAAATGTTTTCTTGGAACCTTCTGAGACTCAGTTACCTCAGAATATGACACCCATTTTGGAAAGTCCTATTTGGGATTTTAATTGAGGCTGTTTGGAAGAACTTGGTCCTAGTGAATGGGGACCTGCCCGTGAGACTGACTAAAGAGAGGCAGACAGGTCTTGGATTGTGTAGAGTGCAATTTATTGGGGGACTTAGAGAAGCATGGTTCAGGAGAGCAATCAGACCAGCTAGAACCCCACAATTTGGGTCAGAAAGAGGGGTGTATATATGGGTTAGGACAAAGGTGACTTCATCTTGGCTGGAAAGTACCTGGTTTATCTTCAGATAATATCAGAGTCCAGTCATAAAGCTCCACATGCCACTCTAATGGTTTTGTCCACTTACTGGAAACTGCAGAAACTATGCCAGGGTTATTCTAGGGCAATCCTGGTGATTATGACTCAAGATGGCGGCAGTCATGTCAAACTGAATCTGTACAAGTCTTACAGGCCTTAAATTCTATTCTTCTTTTAAATTAAATTCCACTCCTTATTATTGTCTCTATCATGTGATCAGTTTTACATGAATTCTGAGAGTTACCGGTGTTTCTGCTGGCATACGCTCTATCTAGTGGTTCCAGTTCTAATAACCCAGTAGAATCATCCAGAGAGTGTTTAGAAAACACTGCCATCTAAGGCACAGCTCTGGAAATTCTGATTTAATTGTTCTAGGGAGGGTCTGAGTATTTTTAAAAAAGCTCCTCAGATGAGATTCATGTAAATCCAAGGTCCACAACCACAGTTCAGTTCTCAAAGTATGGTTCCTGACCAGCAGCATCAGAATCCTATGGAACTTACTAGAAATATAAATTGGGGGCCTCACCTGCTGATTTAGAAGCTTTGTGGGTGGATCCTGCAATCTGTGTGATTCTGATTCTCACTTAAAATTCAGAACCTCTGGTTTACATTGAGCTGTATTTAATTAATTAATTAAATTTAATTTATTATAACTCTCCACAGAGCCATACCTCAAAGTTTGACCTAAGCCCTGGGGAGGGGCCTCCTGAGTGACATTTGTCATATTGCTTGACTCACTTCCTGAGAGCTGCAATGGCTGTCTTGTTGCTTAGCAGAAGGTTAACTGCTTTGATAATTTTGGCACTCTTCAGCTCATTTGTTTATGATTATTAATTACCAGAATAAGAGTCTCCTCCCCCTTGGCAGGCTCCCTTTATTATTTTTTTCTTTCTTTTTTTTTTTTAAACATGATTGTTTTACTAATTGTTTCAGACAATCATTTTTCTCTCTGCACCTGTTCCATGACATGATAAATTGATTGGGTATTAAGTGACTGGTAATTCTATCTTCAGCTGCCAGAAAATTGAGAATTTTTTGAAGACCCCCAATTTTTTTTAATCAATACTTCTGATAACACATATTGTTACGAAGACATACATGAAGTAAAATGTGCCATTTACCATACAAGTAAATGCATATCATAATCTATTTCAATAGAAGTCCAGTACCTGGTATCAGATAGCATCTAAAATTCAGGATACAATACTGTCATTGTTCCTGTATCATCATTTTCTGTTTATGAGTCCCTTCCTTATTAATGCTGAGCTTTTGGGATGATGGTGGCTCATACTCTTTTCTGGCTGCCTGAGTGCCTGGTATACAATTAACCCTGACCACCCTTGATGAGTGAATGAATGAATGACACCATCATGCAACACTAGCAAGTCACATCTGGGGCATCATGTTTATTTTGTCAGGGGGGGCGGGTCATGGTATTGGTGACCCAGTCCAAAGGTAAAAGTCAAACTGAGGCATTAGGATTCTTTCGGTAATATTAGGGGATCTAGGAGAAGAAAGGGGAACATTGCATGGGTTTGGAGTCACTCTTGTGAGGATGGAGCAAAATCTCCCTATCCCTCATGGAAGATCTAGAAGACTCAGTGTTGTTCTACAGTGAGTGAGGTGGAGAGCAGAGCTTGGAACTTCCAGCAAATGCAGTTATCATAGCAATTAAGAAGGAATTTTAAAAAACACTGGTGGCAAGGCAAAGTCCTTATATCCTTGGGGACTGAGATATTCATGGTGGGAAGAGTGGGAAGAGTGGGGAGAGTGTGGTATTGGTCACCCATTTTGAGCACATTTCCCACAGAGGCATCATGACAATTGATGATGTGAAACTGTATGTTTAAGACTGATGAAAAGCCAACTGGAACAGGCGATAAAAGGTGGCACCATGTCTGTGCCCTCAGGTGAGCCCTGACCTCAGGTAACTGTACTGGGGTGTGGAGCTAGGAGAAAGGTTTAGAAAGGAAGCTGTTTGAAAACAGAAAGTCACCTCTGAAGGCAGGATATCCCCCGCTACAGGTCAAGCTAAACTGGCCTGACCTTATCCTGAGGAAGGGTGTACAGCAGCTGATTGTGGATGCACATGCCGCCCTCCTGGACACTCAACCCTCACAGAAGGTGGGAGAGTCCAGGAAGGAACATACATTAGCAAGGAGCATCAAGCTCCTTATGATGGTCTTGGAACAGGGCTTCCTCTGTGACCCAGCCCTGGGCACCACTGGGCAAGATGGTATGTGAAAGGCAAGGGGGCCTGAGCTGACGGAACTGTTTCTGCCCTTTTCTAGGAAAGCAATAGTCCTTTTCTTTGATGACCGATTTGGGTTTGGGGGCCCCCTGATCACTGTAGTCAATTTTTCAATCACCTTCTCCTCCATTTCTTCCTCTACCTCTACCAGTCTCCCAACCCTTTCCTTCTGTTTCAGTTCCCCCCACCATCCAAATTCTACTGTGATGGATGTTTTTCATTTTTAGTGCACTTGCATGCACTAGGATGAAGCTGGTATCTACAGTCCGTCAATATGTGAAAATATGGTTTTATTTTCTACCCACACCAGGGCTCCCAATGCATACGTACACTTTGTTTAGAGCCCCAGACAAAGTCCTTCTGGTTATTATGAACCCACACAGGACAACTGGCCATTAGAAGCCTTCTTCCAGCTCCAGCTGTGGCCCATGGAAGCTCCTGCCTCAGACCCTTGGCTGTTCCCCCATCTAGAATATTCTTTCCCTCCCTTTTGCCAAGCTAATGCCTATCCATCCTTTGGTTTTCAGTTCAAATGCAGTAATTACACTACTAGATCAAAATAATGATGCAGATATTTCAGTGCTTATTTAAAGTTTTAACACCACTATTTTATTTTTCGAAAAGTGTCATGGGTTCCGAAGCCAGGAAGCTTTTCATCTCACCCCTGCTATTTACTAATGCAAGTCTTTGGGCCACTTCTTCAGACTCCCTGAGCTTCTCCCCACCTGTAATTGGGAAAAGTACTACCTTCGCTGCAAGCATCAAATGAGTGATAGTAACTTTAATAATTCATTTGATTAAAAAATAGAAATGATATTTAGTGCATTTAAAATGCAAACATGTAAACCTATTACTAAAGTGAAAATATGAAAAGTCATTAAGCATTTATTACTCATCTATAAATTATTTGAAGCTACAATTAATAGAAAAAGGTATTATAAAAATAAATTGCCATGAGATAAAAATGACTACAGCTGGGTTAATAAAATGTTGAATGTGACATATTTTTTGATCTTTTTAAAAAAGCTGTGGTCTTAAGTCAAAAATGACAACAGTGTTATTACCAAAACCCCAGAGTACTTTTCTGCAGAAATATCCAGCTGTTAGCAGCTTTGGTCCATGGCAACGAGGGATTTAAAAACTAATACTACATCTTTATTTTTGATTCTTCAAACTTCAAATAATCCCATCTTCTTGATTGATAACATTGAGAAGATATTTTGAACATCTTCCCCGATAGGGGCCACAGAATTCCACCACTACAACGGAATTTAAAAAAAAAAAAAATGATAGCTAGAGGTTGTGGGTGTAGCTCCTTGGTAGAATGCTTGCCTAGCATGCATAAAGCCCTGCGTTCAATTGCCAGCACTGCAAAAAAGAAAAGAAAAATTCTAAAAGATGACAGTTAGAGCTTTGGTTTGAGTATATCTGGCTCACTGCTGTCATCATTAGGCTTCTCACATATAGGTGAAGACTCTATTGCTGTTACCCTAAAACATAGCATCTGCTGCCTGCCTATTCCACTTTTTCAGACAGCATTTGTTCATTGACATTTCTGTGGGTCAAATCCAGCCAGCTGCCTGTTTCTATGAATAAAGTTTTATTGGAACCCCAGCTGTACCTGGGCATTTATGTGGAGCCTCTGACTGCTTTTGCAAAGTTGGTCCACATGTACCAGGATGAAGCTGGCTGTAGCAACAGAGCCTATATGGCCCACAAGGCTTTGTGTAAAAATATGTACTCTTTGATCCTTTACTGAAGAAATTTGCCAGTTATTAGCTGTTTATAGTATTTTCCTTTAAAATACAATATCATTTATAATGATCTGTCACGTGATTGTTTTATTAATAATAATCTCTCACACTGTTAACTTCCATAAAGGCAAAACCTCTTCTACTATTCTATTCCCAGAACCCGGAATAGTACTGGAACAAAGTAAGTGCTCAATAAATGATTGTTAATTAAATAATGAGATCACTAGAATGAAAATGGGGGAGCAAATGGTGCCTGTGGGGTCAATCTCCATTTCTGTTTGCACGTGTGGGATGTAAGAGTGAAGTCCAGATGAAATAATTCACAAACTGTGCACTATATGTTTAGAACCTAGCATGATGAATAAATGGAAGGCATTATTATGTGAACTCTTCACATCTCCTTTTAAAAATCCTACAGAGTCTTTCCATAAAGGAACAGCCCTGTAATGCACAAAATTAGTAGAAAGTAAGCTCATTCTAACACACACATTTAATAAGTGCCTACGTTGTGCTGGCAAACATCTTGGTCTTACCTAATTTAGTACATCTAATTTTTATAAACCCTTGTCATTGTTGGGTCTTCCAGAGAGAGGATGAATGGAGCAGTCAGCAGCATTACCAGAGAATATGTTAATTCTTCATTCATTTGCTCACTAATCAGGACTGTGCCTTGGAATTGCCAGGAGAGCTGTTAAACATACTGAGGTCTGTGCTCTATCCCCAGAGATTCTGGTTTAATTGGTTCAGGGTAGTGCTTTTAAAGCTTCCCAGGTGATTCTCACAAGCAGCCAGGTGTGAGACTGTTAGTTTTATTGGTTAAAAAGTATTCAGTGAATGTGCGTTCTGAGAGACTGAACACACAAACAGAAAATGGCCAGGCCATGTATGACAATAAGACTAACCCACAGTCTTGGCAGCGACCAGCTGAGGCACGTCAGACGCAGTCAAAAACTGCCAACTTCTCTATTCCCTCACGCCTCAAGACAGGACCAACCAGAAAAAGTCAAATAGGCTGCCCAAAGAAATCATTTAAGGTGCCCTGCCTCTAGCATCACCTGCTAACCTTCCATCTGGGCACACCACCCCTGAAGCCTTCCCATTTTTCCATACAAAGATCTCCTGTTCCCCTGCCTGCCTTTGAGACTCTGCCAAACACAAGTGATGATGACTGACTCCCTTGCCATACCAAATGCTGAATAAAAATCCTTTGATTATTTTCATTTGGGTGGTCTTAGTTTATTTCTACAGTGCTCTGTTCTTGTTACCATAACAGGTACTATAACCATTGCATATGTAAATAACATGCTTCTGCATATCTGACCACAATGAGAATTGTGTGACAGACTCACTGGGATTACCCTAGGTCGAAACTGGGATGAACGTAAGGGTTCTTTAGTATATTTCTGCGTGGCACAGTTGGGTCTCAGGAACCCACGGGTGGAAGATTGCAGGGAACCAAAAAAATTTCTCTTGCTTCATGTCCCATTTTTCTCTGGGCATTGGCTTCATTTTTCCTTCTTGGTTTAGAGCACTGTTTTTTTTTTTTTTTTTTTTTTTCCTATCCTCCAGTCCATGTGGCAGAGTAACCACCTCCAGTAACTTCCAGGTTTGCATCTCCTCAGTTAAAGACCGAAGACCTTGAACGATGGGGCTCTCTTAGTTCTGATTCTGGATCCCCATGAAGATCTCTTTGGCCAGTATTAGGGAATTTTCTTTTCCTGCTGTCCCGCTGCCCCTACGTGGGTTTCTGGGAGGAGATCTGTTCCCACAGTAGACAGGAAGGGTGGCTGAGGAACACACTTGTGCAAAACTTTAATTTAAAAGGAGTTTAATTTACAGTCTAAACCTGTACCTAATAAACTATTTTCTGTTCCCTAGTGGTACTGGTTTTGTCTGGTAAAGCATATGTTGTATAACTACACCTGCAACTCCACTTTCAGGCACCCCGAGGTCATTTTAGTGTTTTAGGGGAAATCGTCTTTGAGACCTTGGTGCCTCAGGGGGCCCTTTGAGGTCCCTCTCCACTCTACCTTATCAGCTTGACCTGTCTACATTCAGCAGCTATGTCCATGCCCATCACCTTCCAGAGCCCTTTAGAACACTTCACTCAGTACACGAGGAGGTGCCTGCATAGTTCCTGCTGTCCTGTTAGGCAGGCTTTTGGACCTTGTTGCTCGGTACACTTCGAGTTGGAGTTGAGGTGGCTGTTCAGAGCACCCCTAACTTCTCACTGCGCTTCTCCCCACTCATTCAGAGCGAGGCTCTTTTCCCTCACTGGCCCCTGGCTCTGCCAATCCACAGGGTCCCTGAGATAGCAGGGAGGTACTAAGGGTAAAGTAAGAGAAAATTTTCTTGGAGTGAGTTTAGAGCTATCCACTCCTAATAAACTCAGACACTAAATTCTGGGCAAAGCAGGAGGCAATTAAGCATAAGTGTATGCCTTTCTTTTTTTTTCTTTTTTTTTTTTTTTTTTTTTGTGGGTGAATATAAGTTGCAGAGACAGGGTTTTGAGACAATTGTGCTGAAGCCCAAACTAGGGCATACTGTGCCTCTCCCAGCAAATCACATGCCCTAAGTACAGAGGAGCCCACAGGATTAAGTCCGGAATTGATACTTTCAAAGGAAGCTTGGAGGAAAATGCTGCTTCAAATGTTCCAGCCACTATAACCATGGAGCCCTGTGCTGCGTCTTGATATCAAAGATTTACTGGAGACATGAAACATCTCCCATTATGCAAATAGCAGATTCTTACTTTTTTCAACTGTGAAGTTCAATTAATGTTTTATTATGTGAAGTCAAACAGCCGCCTACTCCTTAAACTTCTAGCTTTAAACAAGTAGCAATCCTGTCAGTCTGCTTTGATGTCTGCTTATCTCTAAGCAGAGAGAGCCTGAACACAGATATCTGGGAGTTTTGCACTGGTTATGTAATTGCAGGGTTCACAGCCTCTTTGTCCTTTCCAAGGTCTTGGGGACTATCAGATCTGACATTTCCGAAGACAGCTTCTGAAAGACCATAGCTCCCTTTCATGTTTTCCCCCTCCTGGAGCATTTTACGTGGGTTTTCAGTGCCCTGCACCTTTCAGTGGGAAGGATTCGTTAGGCCCATGGGGCCAGAGGACACGGTGACTCTCTGGGAGGGACCGTTTCCATTCTCATGATTACTAATCATATAGTGTTGTAGTTTGGATCTGGAATGTCCCCCAAAGGCTCATGGGTTGAAGGCTCAGTCTCCAAGGCAGTGATATTCAGAGGTGGGACTTTCGGGAAGTGATTGGATCCCGAGGGCTCCGGCCTCATTGATGGATTGATTGACGGATGAATTCATAATCCAAACAGACTCTTAGGAGGTGGTGGAAACTGCAGGAGGTGGAACCTAGTTGGAGGGCGTGAGTCCTTGGGGGTGTGCCCTTGGGGACTGCATGTTGTCACCAGATCCTTCCTCTCCTACTTTCCTGGTTGCTATGAGCCAACAGCTCTGCCTCATTTCACCCTTCCGCCCTGGCATTCTGCCTCATCTCAGGCCCATGGCAATGGAGCTGCCAAGCGTGAACTGAAACTTCTGAAACCATGCGCCAAAATAAACCTTTCCTCCTTTAAGTTGCTTTATCAGGTATTTTGTCACAGCAATGAAAAGCTGACACATACAGGTGGTGGCAAGACACAGGTGATTTTCATCCTCTGTCTCATGGAAGCAAGGAGGAAAGTAATCTAAGTTCTGCCCACCTCATGGGGAGTCAAATGATAATCAACAGAGATTCAAATATGGAAGCCCTGATGTATTGAGCACTTACTGTATGCCATAAACCCATCTAGAGCTCGAGGATGCAATGATGGAGAAAAGATGCCGTCTCTTTTCATATGGGTTCATTGAGTGTACTGGGAAAATTAGACACAAAGTTTTAAGTCACACAACCAATGTAAACTTTAAGTAGGCCAATGTCCCAAGGCAGAGACATGGAGTGCTATGAGAGGCTGTATTTGGGGATCCGATCTAGATCATGGGTTGGAGAAGACTTCCCTGCTGCAGCAACAATGAGCTATATTCTGAAGGGAAAATAGGTGTTGCCTAGGGAACAGGAGAGCAGGGAGCTTGCCAGGTGCAGGGGCGCACGGCTGTAATCCCAGGGCTCGGGAGGCTGAGGCAGGAGGATCATGAACTCAAAGTCAGCCTCAGCAACTTAGGGAGGCCCTAAGCCACTTGTTGAGACACTGTTTCTAATATAAAATATGAAAAAGGGCTGGGGGTGTGGCTCAGTGGTTAAGCGCCCCTGGGTTCAATCCCCGGTACCAATAAACAAACAAACAAACAAATGAGAGCAGGGAACATTCCACACATGGGAATGAGAAGTACAAGACCCGGGTAAAGAAACGACACAGAATGAATACAAAGGCCAGAGAGATGATAGGAAAGGAGCACTAACACCTTACCCTGCACCATTATAACTAAGCGTGCACATAGCAGACCAGAGAGGAAAATAGTAACTTTGTATCTTGAGATACCTACAAAAATCAGAAATAGACTGCCTACTCCTTGTCCCCCAAATGAATAAGCCTGGAGCTCTTTCCTGAAAGTTACAGAGAAACTTAGCCCTGACTTTCGTGACTTTTGATGTCTTTAGGTATATGAAGATCCTTGCAGATGGGACAATCAACCCAGGAACTTGCTTTCTGAGCATGGAAATAACAATTGCAGCGATTCTAACTGTGGTGTTTTTCTTTAAGTACAGGCATGATCCCTTTTGCAGGGTGCCCCCATTCTTCTGAAGGAGGGGCTCTCTTGCAAACACAGAAAGGATCGTCTACTGTGGAACTCTCCCCCTGGGTGCAGGTGTGGCTGGAATTGCCTGAAGGGAGGCTGGCAGTGTGTAGTGGGGCTCACAGACAGAGCTTCAGGTCATGTTCAGAAATCTTGGCTTTATTTTAAGAGCATGGGGGAGCACATCGGGGGTGGTAGGGGCATGATCCCTTACATTTTGAGACCCTGCTCTGTTGGCAGAGGGGAAGTGTGTTACAGAGGGACGGAGTAAGCACAGTCAACCAGTTAGGAGGCACTGCAGTCACCTCGGCAAAAGGAGCTGGAGACCACTTCTAGGGCGGTGGTGGCGGAACAGAGAGGAGAAAGTGGAAGTGAAAGACATTTAGGCAGTAAAATGAACAAGACCTGATTCTGGCCTGGGAGGAAGTTGGGGGGGTGAAGTCATGCCCTGGTCTGCGAAGCGCTGGAAGAAGGCAGGTTGGGGGTCTGGTCAAGTCCCGGGTCCAGAGGTGCTCATCACCCAGGGGCTGAGGACTCCCTAGGCATGCGGGTGCTGTCTTAACTCATTCCAAACCATGTGGTGCCTTCCCAGCGTCCTCACAGCTCAGGTGAAATGCAGAGAATTCATTACACCATCACAGCCATTATGGTGTCTCCTCGGAGAACTCATTTAAATGAACCTATCCCAGAGACAAAGGAGGCATTAGGCCATAGTCCTTCTCTATTAATAACCCATTGTTTTACCTGGCACCTTAAAATTCACAAGACCCTTTCTCAGAACTCTTCTCAAATTGTGGGGTCCAAAGGCAGATCAGCATCACCCGGGCGCTCATTAGGAATGCAGATGCCCAGGCCCCACTCCAGATCTAATGAGTCGGAAACTCAGTGTTTTGGGGCAGGATGCATCTGAAATCTGAGTGTTGACAAACGCACAGGTGATGCTTATGCACCCTCCAGCCTGAGAAGTGTTGCGTGTGGGCCATATCTTCTGAATGCTTACCAGCAGTTTGGTGGGTAGACATTATCACTATTCCTATTTCACTAAGAACTGAGGCTCCGAGAGGTTAAGTGATTTGCTTAGTTACTTGGTGGTGGCAGGAGGAAGAAGGGCCTGACGAGTTCCTGGAGAGCAGGGCAAACTTGACTCAGGACCAGCAGGGTTCTTGGTCTAACAGAAAAGAATTTCCGCATGTACCAAAGGCAAAGACAGAGCGTCTTGAGGAAAGGAGATACATATTCAAGGGAGGATGGGGACAATCTCAAGGGACAGATGTCTTTGGGGAAAGCAAGGAATACACGGAAGAATGTGGGCCGCCTCCAGATGGAGGGACAGCTACCTGTTGATGTGGCAGGTCAATATTTATAGACGGACAGTTGCCAGGGGCTGGACTGGAGTGGATCCAGGCTGGAGTTACACAGTTTCACCCATTTTCCCTGCACTTGTGTGTTGCCCTCAGATCACTTTTGCAGAAAAGGTTCTGTCACTCAGGAGTTGCAACTGTGGATGCTTTCTGCATTCCAGTGGTTCATGGGCACGTCCTCTGAGACTCAGCATCTTTCCCTTTACTCTCCAAATCCTGTCTCAGTGGCAGAAATCCCATCCCAGAATCCAAGATCTTCTGGATCTGCCTTGAGTGCCCATCACAGCCTTCTCAGCCGAAATGAATGCAAGGACTCCAGGGGTGTTATGTTTTGATGGGGACCAAGGGTGAGAAGGTGGGTTCAGAAAAGATGGAAGGAAATCCTCACTTACACCAAGTAGTAAGAGGATAGATTATATTCTTCTGCCTGGGTGGACCTCACAGGTGGGAATGGTGGTATTCTGGTGCTGCATAATAATGGCTCATGAGAGCAAACAAGATAAAATAAGAAAGAAGGAGAGAGGGTGTAGGACAGGTTCACCACAACCAAGATAAAGGGATGCCGATTACAATTATGATCTAGATGTTTCTCCTTTGGACTAAGATAACTGGCACAAGTCAATCTTAAATTGCATCCTTCCAGCTAAGCTGACCAAGTTAAGAGGAAAACACCACTAAATACAGATTAGTTTTGAAACAAACCTTTAAAAAAGTTTTAAAACAGAAGTTTCAAGTTTTCACTGAATATAAAAAGCAACTTGATAGAATTTTTTTAATAAAGAGCACATCTTCAGCCTTTTCCTGGCATTGGAGTTGCTCTTAAGAACTCTTAAATAAAATGGTAACAGGTGCCATCAGTAAGACCTACGGACTTAGGAAAGAAATGAACTTTACCAAGATTGAGTTTTATGTTGTACTTCAGTTAAGAGTTCCAGTTGAATAAAATCCTGTGGATTTTTCTAAAAACTCAAGAAGGAGAAAGTAATTATATTGAAACACGGATATATTCTGGGAGACTTGATTAAAATAGAACACATCTGATCTAAAATTTGAATATATTTTGTTTTAGAAACCAAGAATAAAGATTCAGACAGACCTTTAGGGTATTTGACACCTGATATCACAGACCTTAAATTCTGGAATAATTCTGGGAATCACTTAGGATACCCCTAACCTAGTGATTTTAACCTTTGACACATGTAGAGCCACCTGGGGAGCTTTTAAAATCTCTGATTCCCAGTCTGTATCCTCAACCAGTTAAATCAGAATCTCTGGGACTGGGAGGCATTCCAGGTGATTCCAATGTATATGATTCCAATTCCAGCTAAGGTCAAGAGTAAATTATAGAAATCCTGCTGTTCATTTTGCACATGAGGAACTTAAAACTCAAAAATCTTTGATTACTGGTCCAGAATCACTCAGATAGTTGCTGGCTGGATTATCATCAATCAGTTAACAATTATAGAGCACTTACTGTTTGCCCAGTACTGGGTTTGGGTGCCACCCAGCGCCCTCCTCCAGACTTTTGCAATCCTCCTTAATGTTATTTTAACAAACTATGTAGCTTGCTTTCATAGACTATATCACAGTTTGTAATTGTATCTTTATGAAATTATTATATGAATCCCTCTTGTCTGTAAGCTCCATGAGAACATGGATTGTGTCTGGGTTTTGCTCACTATCATTTCCTATCCTCAGTAAATGGGAGTACCTACCTACTCTGCCTCAGGTTCTAGGAAGGGTATAGGGTCTGGCACAGAGTAGCCAATGAATGTTTCTGTCAGTCACAAAACAGCAGGAAGAGAAGCGGTGTAAGGAAAGATGAGGCAGCCCTTTTCCTTAGGGCTATGACTTGCTTTCCTTTCCTTCCTTCCCTTCCTCCCCCCCCCCTTCCTTCCTTCCTTTGCAATACTGTCTCTCGAAACTTCACCTCCAGTCCTTTTTCTTTTTATTTTGTAACAGGGTCTCACTAAGTTACCCAGGATGCCCTGGAATTTGCCATCCTCCTGCCTCAGCTTCCTGAGTAGGTGGGATTGTGGGTGTGAACCACAGCACCCACCTAGCAAGGGCTGTAGTTTGCAAAGTGATCCCAGCTTCTTATGAACAGCTTCAAAGGGGAACATGTTAGAAATGCAAACTCTCAGTCCCAACTCCAGACCTACTGAATCAGGATCTCTGGGGGTGGGGTCTTATGATGCTGGACCAAGCGAGGGCCCCTGGGGACAGATAAATGTAAACATTTCAGCAGGTCTGCAGTGATGTGGAGGGATTAGGAGCTGATTACATGCTTCCAATGTCTTTCTGGCATCAGGTAACAAACGCCACCTTTGATCTTCCTACCAGCTGCCTTTGCCTACCCCTCTTCTGAGGCCCCCGGAAAGCCAAAGGGCTTGAAGTGACCTCTCAGATCTCGATCTCCAAGGATAGCTCTTCCATCAAGCTGTGGTCTGCACCTTCAAGGAAGAGGAGAATGCCAAGTACACGCTGCTGAAACAGACGGCTTCACTTGGCACTATTTAACAAAACTTGGGAGAACATCCTTTCTAAACGCGCGGCTGCGTTCGCCATCCAACGCTGACAGCTTCATAAATCAGGCCTGGGGTGTTGGCAGATTATAAAGTTTGGTGCCGTTGTGTCCTGCTGTAGATGCCTTGCCAACTCCAGTCCTCAGTAACCCCCCTTTTAACTTTTGTCTGTCTCTCACTGGAGCCGCCAGGAGTTTCTGAAGGAAATCCCAAAGCCTTGCTCCTTTGGCGCACCCCCAAGTCCTGCTGTCCATCTTGCCGGGGCCTCCCCTGGGGCTGCAGCTCATTGCCCTTTCCACTTTCTCTTCTTCTCTCCTGACCAGCTGGGGTCCACCTTCCTCACTGTGAACCCCACTCTGACCTCTTTCACTCTTGGCGATCACCTGGACACTCCTTAGAAGCTCAACACACTATCTCTCGGCTTCCCCGTCTCCATCTTGTTTTTTGACATCTCCATTTTTCTTCTTTCCTCTTTTCCCATTTCACGTGCAAGTGATTTCCTAAGAACCTTTCATGTGCCAGGCACATTGTCTCCAGAACCAGCCCTCAGGGTACCTTTGGGGAAGGCTGATAATGAACCTGAAAGCAAGCACACACAGACCAAACATACCATGAGACAGGGTGATTACTAACGGCAGCAAGAGCCACAGGTGACACTCAGGAGAGGGAGGGAGGAGGTGGGGGATTCGTTTCTTCCGAGGGCTTTCCTCCTCCTTTGTACACATTGACTCTCAGCCCCATTTCCCTCCACTGATTTAATTATTATCATTTCTATCTTTCTTACTCCAAATCCTTTTCTTCTGCCTATAAGTAACATGGACTTTTCTCCATTGTAAAATGTGTATTTAAGTTCTGCGATTGATTTTGATTTTTTTTGGGGGGGGGGTTGTTTGTTTTTTTGTTTCCTCCTCTGTATTGAAACAGTAACTTCCATTAAATTGCTCACTGAAGTCTAAATCTTGGAGCCTGGAACTCATCCTTCTTGACTTGTTTACAGGATTGTCATGTCCCTTTTGATTTAAATCTGTTCCTTCCCTGACTTCTGTGAGGTGAAGCCAATTTTGTTCTTAAAAACTTTCCAAGTGTGTTTCTCTCTTCTACATCAATACACCCACCTCCTTTGTGGAATCATTTTTTATTTTCCCAGACAGAAGTGACCAGGCTGTCCTCATATCTCACAGCTCTTCTCCCTAACAACTGATAGCACTTACTGCTCCTGTTGGCTCTCTTTTTCTCCTTCATGGGGTTGCAAAATGCCGAGGGGCAAGAACTGTAAATGAAACATTTTTTATTCTACCACAGGGCTTTGCCATTGGGGCACTCAGTAACTACCTGGAATGGATTACTGTAGCTGTTTAACATTGGTAGTAGATATTATTAGGTGATGTCTTAAAATATTTATTAATTGAATTCATGTGTTAGTGTTTCACTGCTATAACAAAATACAGGAGAAAAACAACTTAAAGGAGGAAAAATTTATTTGGACTTACAGTTTCAGAGGTTTTAGTCTATAATCACTCAGCTCCATCACTTTGGGCCTTTCAAAAATCAGAATATTATGGCAGGAGGCTGTGGCAGAGTAAAGTTGCTCACAGCATAGCAGCTGGGGAGCAGAAAGAGAGAGAAGGGTGGGATTTTCCCTACCTCCCAGTAATGCCCTCAAATCATGAATTCATCTGTTCTCATGAGCCAGTCACTTCCCCGAAGGTCCCAACTCTGCACTGGGGACTAAACCTTTAATACATGAACCTTTGGGGAACATTCCAGGTCCAAATCATAACAATGCATTTGCACACTTCCTGAATGTCAAGCCCTAGAAGCCAAAAATTAGATATTTCAATGTGGAAGAAAAAGGATTCTTAACTCCAAAACTAAAAGCCAGTCCCATCTGTAGCCCCGATGCCCTTGGAAGGAACCTCAGTCAAGGCTGTCATAGCAACACACAGCATTGCTTTGTTAGTCCATATGAATTAACCTTTTAAAGTTTAGGACTGTAAAGGGATGCATTATATTCATTATGTCTACAATTACCTTTGGCTCTGTAATATTCCCCATTCTTACCGTTATGACTTTCTGGGATATGTTCTCCTGCCCTCTCTGTTGCCTACTCCTCCCAATAAGCAGAGATGCCTTGTTGGACCACCCCCAACAGATTAACAGAGATATCTTTGCACAGTTAAATGCTAAGTGCTGCCTTTGGATGCATGAGTACCCATCAGGGTTTGCAGGAAGAGAGAATTTGAGAATTTGTTTGGAAAGTTCTTCTGGCATTAAAATAAGAAGGCAGCCTCTAGGGAAGGTTAGACTCACTTAGACCAAGAGTGAGGTGAGCAGGCTCACTTGGAGACACGGGGCATGAGCCCAGGAGTTGGTAGGGAAGCATTGCAAGTGTAGATGCCCCAAACTGCTGGTACCAGGTTTTTGATAAATTGTTTAACTTTTTATAATACAATTTGTGTGTGCTTTATGGCAGTGAGTGAGAAAGTAGATTATCATCTGTTTACATTTTTGCATTCATGACATACCTCACTTTTTCTCAATATTTTGGATACATATAGCCTGCATGGTTGGTCTGCAAATTTTTTCAAATTGTCACAAATCCTCAGGAAAAGAAAAAAAAGAAAAAGAAAAACCCCAACCACCTAAATATAAGTGGAACTGCACAGTTCATGCCCATTTTCTTCAAGGGTCAACTCTACCCTTAGCAGTTTTGAAATGTGTCATAGATTATAGGGTACAAAGTCTCCATTATTCAGGAGGAGTGATTTTTTTCCTTTGCAATATATTACAGAGCGTGGCGAGTATATTGAATAAGAATGTATTATGTATTTCAAGGAGGTCCTTATCTCAGTTTTTTAATATTTCAAAATAGGCCATTATAATATATCAAAAATCTCAAATTTTACATGTTAGCTACTCAGTAGAAAACAATAGATATTCTTCACTTTTCCCATGATCACCATGTGTTGATGAGGGTCTACCGTTTGAGACCTATTTATTTAACAGTCATCCAAATTCAGCGAGCTGGACAGGCAGTTACAGTAATGCCTTCAAGTAAGTACTGGTAATGCATGATCATTCTCCCCGAGAGCAAATAGACAAAGTGTGACTGATTTGAAGTTCTCTGATGTCATTTCTAATGCTTTACTAATATTAGAGCTCAGTGTGATCAGTAATATAACTCATCATTTGTAGATACTTGATGATTATGCTCATAAGCTCGTACATAACTCTTTGTTTTTCTTCTGTAAGAAACCTGATCATTTTACGAACTCTCACTTGCCAAGTGGACAATTGTCCTCGCACTCTCTGAGCAAGACAAATGCATTGAAATACATCTAGAAAAGGCAGATGTTCTTTTCCATGTAATATTTTTAGTTCCTACCTGTTCTCGGATGTATTTTTACTTTGCTCTTATAGTCTCCCTTGTCGAATGCCATTTCCCACCCAATTGTTTTGGGTTTTGGGTTGGAGGCTCCATCTGTAGTTCTTCAAGTTTAAACTGAAAATTCATCTGTTCTAACATCCACCATGGTAGAATCTACCGCTCCTTGCTGTCACCAGTCTTGTGACCCAACCTGTGAACACCTCAAGGACAGGGATGGGAGCTGATCTGTGTTTACATCCTTGGGGTGGAACTCAAAGCCTGGCGGTTGGGAATAAATAGAAAGTGCTGTTTGAACAAAAGAGTAGATGCATGGATGACCGTTCCATTCTAGTCCACCTTAGCAGGCACTTGTGATGTCAATGGAGAAGGTAAAGAGATGGGATGCTGGTGGGTGTCCCTAGAGGAAGGCAGGGAGGATATTTATAAAGATATTGTCAATGAACGTCCTTGATTATGCTTATGTTAGAAAATGGGAATAATAAATCACATAGACTGACTTTATATAATGTAATTATTTGTTAGGAGCACATCTCAGGAGCATCATTTGTAACATTGTGTGATCTACCAATTTCTCTTGAAAACATTTCTCTCTCTACTCTTAGCATTAGTTTACTCCAGACCCTGAAAGTTCTCAGACTTTGAGAGAAAAAAAGTCTTGAGTTCAGCCGTACCAAGAGATGGGTCAAAACAAAGCAGTTTATACAATTGAGAATCCTTTTATGTGCAAGAATATTTACATTATTATACATTTTCATTTAATTTCCTTAGCAACCCAGTAAAGTTAACATTATCCTGATTTTGAGGTGAGGAGAGGGAGCCTCAGAAAGATTAAATGTTCCAGGGCAGATTTCATGAGAAAGAGGAACACTCAATTCTACCCAAGTGGTAGAATATAAGAATTTCCAGAGTGATGGTACCATTTGACATTTCCATCAGCAACATTGAGGGTTCCAGTTGCTCTACATCCTCATCAAGCAGTATCAGGATTGCTTAGTGTTTTGTATAGTAGTTTTAATTTGCATTTCTCTAGTGCTGTTTTTACCTTCTGGATGTTTTTACCTTCTTTTGTCAGATATGTGAATTTCTTTGACATTTTTGTCAAGAATCAAATGGCCACATTTGCATGGTCTACTTCTGAATTCTCTCCTAAGCCTGTTCCATTGATTGATGTTTCCATCACTTTGCCAAACCATACTGTGTTGACTACTGCAGCTGTCTAGTAATTCTTGAAATAACATAAGGTAATTAATTCCTCCAATTTATTCTTATTTATCAATGTGTTTTAGCTATTCTACTTTTTTTGCCTTTCCATATAACATTTATCATATATATATATTTTTCGTGTATATATATATATATATATACAAAAAAACCCTTCTGAGATTTTGATTAGTATTTGTTAAATTTATGTATCATTTTGTAGAGAATTGACATCTTTACTCTCACACTTTTACTTCTCATTTATTAATGTCCTTTTAGTTTTTGTGTCAACATTTTTTTAGTTTTTAGCATAAAGATTCTGTACATATCTTATTAGAGTTCCCTTTCATAGTTTTTGCAATTTTTTTTTAAATTTAAAATTTTAATTGTACATTGTTAGTATATAGAAACACAATTGAACTTTCATGTGTGTGTTGACTTTGTACACTGTACACTTGCAAAGCTCACTCATTAGTTCTGGGGGCTTTCTGCAGATTTCTTAAGAAATGTTTTCTGTGAATGGAGAGAATTCTAGTTCAAATTTGTGTACCTTTTATTTCTTCTTCCTGCCTTATGGCATTGGTGAAGATTTCTAGTACAATGCTGAATAGATATGGCGTGAGTGAATCCTTGTCTTGATTTCAATATTAGAGGGAAAGCATTCTTCCACCCTTAAGTATAATGTTAGTTTTAGGTTGTAGATGACTTCTATTGAATTGAGGAGATACCACTTTATTCCTAGTTTGTTGGTATATTTGTCATGTATACTTGTTATGCCCCTTTCAAATGTTTTCTGCATCTGTTGATATGATTGTGTAGTTTTTTATACTCTGAATATGTAGATTACATTGACTGCTCTGTTTTCCAATATCGAATCAATCCTGCCTCCATGAGATAGACCCCATTTAGTCTTTGTATTCTTTTTCGTGTTACTGGATTCAATTTGCTGATATTTTGTTGAGGATTTTTGTGTTTCTGTTCTGTAGGGTTGTTGGTCTGCAGTCTCTCTGCCTCTTTCTCTCTCTGTTGTGGTGTCTTTGTCTTGGTTTTGGCATCAGGGTGATGCTGCCCTTATGAAATGATTTGGAAATTATTCTCTTCTTTACTATTTTCTGGATGAGATTATGTAGAATTGCTATTATGTCTTTATAAAATGCTTGATGGAATTTACCGGTGAAATGATCTGGGCCTGAAGATTTTTCCAGTGGTTTGAAAACATTTTTACGAAATTTCATATATTAAAATGTTGGTGTACAGTTCATGAACTTTAAAAAACATGCATGGATTTGTTCTTTTTAGGCATCTTTTAAAATATGAGTTCGATTTCTTTAATAGCTGCAGGGCTCTTAAGGTTATGTCATTTGGGGTGAGTTTTGATAGTTAATGGGTTTTGAGGAATCAGTCCATTTCATTTAAGTTATTGAATTTTTGTGTATGTGTTATTCATAGTATTCTCTTATAATCCTTTTAATGTCTATGAGGTCTGTAATGATATCCCCTCTTCTTAAATTATCTCACTTTTCCTTAATCTGAGAATATCTTCATTTTACTTTTATTCCTGCAACTCTGTGTTGACAGTTCTTTTCTTTTGGCACTTTAAAATGTCGTACTTCTTCCCGTTTTCCATGGTTTCTGATACAAAAGGTATCCTTTGAATCATTGTGTTCCTGTTAGTAATGTGTGTGTGTGTGTGTGTGTGTGTGTGTGTGTGTGTGTGTGTGTGTTTCCTGAGGTTGCATTCAATTTTTTCTTTATCTCTGAGTTTCAGCATTCTAGTTTTTGTTAGTCTGGGCATGAATATTTTTTGTGTGTGGTTTTATGACTTTGAATAAACTTTTGACCATCATCTCTCTAAAATTTTTTCAGTATCAGAATCTTTTGCCTCTTCTTCCGGATATTCAATGACATGGCTGTTAGACATTTCTTTCTTTTCTTTGGGTCTCACAGTTCCCCTAGACACTGTTTAATTTTTCAACCTACTTTCTCTGTGTTGTACAGATTTAGTAGTTGCTATGAATCTATCTTCTTTTCTAGGTCTCTTTCCTTTGTCACCTCAACTCTGCTATTGAGTTCATCCTATATGTTTTTATCTTAGTTATCACATTTTTCAGTTTTGTAATTTCCATTACTTTCTTCTTTCTATTTAGTTTTGTTATTATGGATCATTTCTATTTTCAGTTACATTGTGAGAGTGTTCAAATTGCTATTCAAATATTTTTATATATTATAAAATATATAAAATATTTATCAAACAGCTACAATATCTGTGTCATCATATCATTGATGTCTGTTGATTATCTTTTACTATGTGTGTTGAGATATTTGAAGTTCTTATATGCCAGGTAAATCTGAATTATATCCTGGGCACTTTGAATATTATAAGACTTTAGGTTTACCTTAAATCCTATCTTAGTAGACACCTGACCTCAATGTCTGCAAGTTTCAATCCATTTTCAGTGAGATGATGTGATTATCATATCAGCTTATTTTTTCCAAGATTTTTCAATGTCAGTTGGATCTGTCTTGTGTGTGTGTGTGTGAGAGAGAGAGAGAGAGAGACAGAGAGAGACAGAGAGACAGAGAGAGACAGAGAGAGAGACAGAGACTTAATGATCATTTTGGTATCTAGGCTAGAGTCTATTAACTTGGTTCTCAATGTCTTAGCTATGCTAATAAAGATCGAATCCAGAACACAGGTCAGGGTGAGTCCAGAAGTTCCTAGTAGATTTATGAGGTTGCCTTGTCTCTCTTCACTGTCTCCCAGATACTTCCTGGTTCCTTTGGGATTCTCTTTTCAGTCCTTTGGCCAGAAATGGCCATTTCTGTGGGTATAGTGCTGTGTTGGAAGAATGTGGGAGGAGGAAAGTCACTGGGATTTGACCTACTCTCTTAGGGCTGCAGTCCCATGGAAGTGAGAGGAAGGGTAGCCGTCATAATTTTGTCTCTTGGAGTTTTCCTTTATTGTCCTGTACCTGCTACTCTATTGCCTGGGGACCAGGAGGAGAGAGAACAAAGGGAGAGAAAATAACATGGATTTACCCTACTTTCTCTGTGCTTTATGTCTTTTTTTTTTTTTTTTTTTTTTTTTTTTGTTTTTTTTTTTTTTTTTTTTTTTTTGCTCCTTGTCCCCAAATCAGGAAGATTCTCATGGATTTCTCTCCGCTGGCACCACAGTGGCTATACTTACACTTCAGTCTTCACTGTGCTCAGGTCAGAGGCTACCAAAAGGGGAAAATGGTGAACTCACTACCGGTTTGGTATTATATTGAATTATGGCATTCTTTCTTGATCCATTGATATTTTCTTTTCAGAGACATTATGTAGCTGTGCCATGCAGTCTGTCTGGGTTTATTGTTGTATTCAGCAAGAGAGAAAAGTGGCTTGTGTCTACTCCATGGAACTAGAACTCCGGATGTCTGTTCTTATCATCCAGGATCTTGTTTTCCATGGTAATAGCCTCTCAATTTACTTTTGAGCAACAATCTCCTTCCCGCTTCCATCCCAGGTACTTTCTAGAGGTGTTATGACTCAGGGTAGAGAAAGTAATTCAGACCCTAAAACAATCCATGCAATGCATTTTGATTGAGTGGTCAAATGTATTGGTTTAGTGTTGAACATATATCTCACTCAGAGCCAATCAGATGCAAGAAAATTTGAGAAATAGCACTGTTTCTTTCCCTTTCTGTATTTAAATCTGGAAACCTGCATCCTCAGAAGCTATTGTTAACTATGTTGGTACCACAGAGGAGACGGTTTCCTGGAATGTACCTACACCAAGGATGAAGAGCAGGGGAAAGGAGAGAGAGAAACCACATTCTGGAGAGAAACCATCATTTAAACACTGGAGACCAGTTAGATCTTTCCTTACACTGTCCAATAACATGAGTCAATATATTCCATTTTATTGCTAACTGCATTGTGAGCTATTTTCTAATACTTGCGGTGGAAATATTGCTCACATTATTCATCTTATTGATAGGAAACAGACAAACATGAGTAGTGGGAACATGAGGTTAAGGAATAATTCTATAAACTGGGCCCACTGTGCTAACCCCATATGTTTTCATTTTTAAAAATGTAATTTACTTGCAGCCCCATCTGGCTTCAGTCAATATGATATGTTGTATTTCTCAACAAACAACCTGTTATCTTCAGGAGAAAAGCAGACCCAAAATGACTATAAATAAGATGAATACAAGTAACCTTCAGGGTGGGGGTTGTGACCTTTTCACAGACCAGATCCAAGAATCCATAAATATAAAGATAATTTCCCCAAACTCCTAAAATCTATAAGAATATGTTCTAATTAGAACTAGTCAGCATGGGCCAAAGTGACCTAGAGTTGTCATGCTCAATAGGGCCTTAAAAGTCTGATGTCATCTTGCTGTCAGTCAAAAGTCAAGAGGTAGACCTGGGCAGGACTCTCTGGAAACTTCCCAGGGACCCCCAATAAAACTGGAGGGCAGAAGGGTTACACTGTCTTTCTCCTCTGTAAGAGCACCCACTTTCTTGAGAACCCCCTTTCCCTTCTCCTATCCCTTCTAATAAACTCATGCCTGTTACTCTGAGTGACGCATCTCAAAACCTTTCTGGCATATTTGCAAGAATCAGGGTGAAGGGGGGCTTGCAAGGAGGCCTCTTCATGGAGTAGACCTCTCTCTATAATATTATCACTCTGTATTTCCTCACATGTTAAAAAATGCTAACTAGTTAAAATTTGTATTTATTCTCAAAATATTTTGCCTTTACCTTTTTCTCATGAATCTAGGCAACCTCATTATTCATCTGTCCATTTAATGTGATAGGATGTCAATAAGCCCAAATTTTTCTGATTGTCAACAGGTGTTTGGCATTATCAAATGCCAAAGGCTAACAAAAAGACATTTCATCTAATGATTTCTCCACCATGTAATATGGGTTGTAATGAAATGGAAGTTGGGTGATATTAAAACAGAGATGATTATATAAAGTTGCAATAATATCCTACAAATTTTGGTTAAACTGTACCCATTTGAGATAGCTCAGAGACTTATAATGTTTCTTGCATGAGGAGGTAGTCCTCATGGCATCAATAAAATCCCCTAAGATTTGGCAAAACTTGACTGACAGCTCTCCTCTATACATTAACAGGGATCTCAAGGGACATTGGATCTTCTTGATGAGAAAGTGGGCTGATATTGTTAACAAAACTCTTAAAGTGACTCAACAAGTCAGCAAAAGATTTTCCTGAATCCCAAGACCTTCATTTCAACTAGAGGCTGCATGATCACTTAAAAAACTTAGAGGCGTCCAACTAAGCAAGACTTTCTGGACTTAACATCCAGAAAACAACCATGTTGTCAGTGCCAATCTCCCTCTACAGATTATTGCATACACATTATGGAGACAATGATGTAGTAAAGTATAACCTCTGCAGTGGTCATAGAGACCATGGAAAGTTAAATATGGATGCATATTCTTTCATGTTCCTCCCATTAAGAGATGGAGTTTAATTTTCATCCCATATTCCTATGTTATGAATTTAGTGACTTTATCAATCAATAGAATTCAATAAAAATAATATTGTGGGACTTTTGAGACTAGGTCATAAAAGGTCATGTAGCTTCTGCTTGAATCAATTTCTCTCTCTTCCCATCTCTCACCTGAACTTCCATGTAAGCAACTCCACTATACTAAGACTACCATGCTGAAGTGGTGAATGTAGTTGATCCAGTTGGACTAAGGCACCAGAAATTTGAATGAATGAAGCCTTTTTGGACCACCCCAACAAGCCCATACACCAGCTGCCATGGTGTCTGATAGCAGAGAATTCTATCAATGACCCATAGAACAGAAAGATTATCCAATCCACCCTGCCCTGATTCCTAACCCACAGCATTATGAGATGTAATAAAATGGATCATGTTTTAAGCCACTAGTTATGCAGTAGTTTATTATTATAGAGCAATAGACAACAAAAACACAATATTTATTATGTCCCTGAGAGCTGGCAGTGTGTCTCATTACCATAATCTCTACTTTTAGGATCTTTCCATATCCTAGACTCCTAACTTCTTCCCTCAACCTGTTTTTCATAGTTAGTTGCTAAATTTTATTTTTAAAATTTTATTCTTAAAAAACTTACACATCTTGCAAAAAATTGATAGTTATAATCTATTTAAAATAGTCTTATAATTAATTCTTATAATTGAATTTGAATAGTTTCCCTCAAAATTCAAATTCTTTCAGTTTCAAAATTTGAATAAATGAAAGTGGAGGCCACTGTAGTCCCAGCAGTAGTTTGGAAAGAAAAAGCCATTTGGGCTTTCTTGTGCAAATTCCAAAAAGTTTCTAAGGTTTCCTGGTTCTGGAGTCTGTGATTACAGAGCCCTGACCTACAGGTCTGACGGCAGTTCCTTGTGCATATCTCACCATGGGTAAATTATATATAGAGTGGGAATGAATGTCATCATTCATTTATAGATGAATTATAGACCTAGACTAGGGGAAATTTTCCATACAAGACAAGTGAACTGTCTTAGAAAACGGATAAACTATCAATAACATTTCAAGATTGCCTAAAATTTCAATATTTGACCTATCAGCCATAAGTTCAGGGACATCTTTGTACCAGGACTGCCTGCAGAGCTCCCCTCTCACTATGACATCTACCTAGACAATCATTTTGGTATTGTAGGCTATGGATTGTGTCTATATTTTTCCCCTATTAAGGTGTATCTTCCTTGTATACTGTTCTGAGTTAGTTGATATAGAGAAGTCTTCTTCCACAAGTGAACTGGGGCTACTCTTGAATATATGAGATTAAACCAAGTGACTAGATAAATACAACTAGTTAACTCAATTATTCCAGAGTTCTATGACCAGCCCTAATTGGGTCTTTAATAACTCTTGATGATAAGGAATATGATCATGCAAAAACAAAAAAACTGAATTCCCATACTTTTGTGACATCCAGTAGGAGATGACATAGTAAAATTGTGCCTTGGAAGGATAATAGATTCTAATCTGGGCACATATCTGTGAGTTATCATCATTTCTCTTAGAAACTAAGCAGGAGTATTTAAAAATATTTATTTTTAATCTGATTATAAAAATTGGCACATTTTTACTGTATAAAATTGTGACATGAAGAAATAAAAAGAAAATATAAAGTAGCCACATTTCTACCACCTTTTTTTTTGTGTGTGTGTGTGGTGCTGAGGGTTGAACCCAGGGCTTTGTGCATGTGAGGCAAGCACTCTACCAATTGAGCTACATTCCCAGTCCTTATAATCACTGTTAATATTTTGTGTTTTTCATTTTGGCTAAATAAAATAATTACTTATTTTACCAAAAAATTTGAATAATGTAATGTGCATATGTGGATATATACTTGTATGTATATGATCATGTATATAATTTTGTTTCCAAGTGGGAAAATATCATAGAATTAAACTTTTGTCCTACTTCTTACATATCACAACAAATGAGAAGATTAAATTCTGCCTAATCTGTCTTGCCTTTCAGTTGGAGAGAGTTATTTTTAAACTAGAAAGTGACATGGAGAATTGGATAATGGTAACAGCAACAAATAAATGAGTCAATCTTCAGACCTTTATATAAGCTCCACCATATCTCTGGATGCATAAAATTAACCAAGCATTGTGGCCACATTTAAAAATGATATGAGCAACAATTTTTTTCCTGGAATAACTTAAAAAGTAGTTGGGAAGAATGATTAGCACAAGTGGAACAATTTATTTTGGTGCTAAGAGATGGGGCTTCGGCAGCCACAAGTATTTCAAGGGTCCTTGGAGAAAGTAGGTGTTTGAGATGTAGATGTTTGGGATGTAGATGCTGAGAAAAAGGGAGAGACTTTTACCCCTCCTTTAACTGCAGTGCAGATGAGTGCTTAGAAGCAGGAATAAGTTTGACACAATCAAAAAAACAAAGCTGTACGCATGTGGGCCTGATTCAGGCAGACCTAATCTGAGTCTATTACTGGTACTTAGTAGGTTGATGGCCTTGATACATCTCTATCCTTTTCCAAGCCTCTTATTCTTCATCTCAAAGTGGGGGAAAAGTAGCCTGTACCTCAATGGATTGTTTTAAATATTGAGTGAGAAATGGATTTAGAGTGCTTAGCATAGTACTTGACACATAAGGGCCATTCAGTACCAACTAGCCAATAATAGAGCTAAATAATACTCAAAAGTTGCAACTGGTAAATGAGATTATCTAGAACTGTGACATGACAGAAAAACAGATTCATGTTCAAGCAAAAGCTTGTGGAATTCAAAACCAGGAAGTACTAAAGATTCAGATGGAAGACTATCCCTCATAACTATACAGTGTTAAATCACATAGGTCCTCCTCAGAGGTCTTTAGATCTGCCCAGCTGTTCAAGCAGGCTCCTAGGAGTT
Source organism: Sciurus vulgaris (assembly GCF_902686455.1). Classification (NCBI taxonomy): domain Eukaryota; kingdom Metazoa; phylum Chordata; class Mammalia; order Rodentia; family Sciuridae; genus Sciurus; species Sciurus vulgaris. The sequence goes on from NC_136470.1 coordinate 120,461,780, forward strand.
TCCATGATGGGCAGCTGTCCAGAGTATTTCAGGGAATTCTTATAGATTGAAGGCTTTGTCATATCTCTTCCACCCTCAGCCATCCTCCATCTGAGCCATTGGGTTTGACTGCCATTTGCAGAAATCTCTAAGCTACCCCTTCTATTCTTGAAGAAGTTCCTCTGGTGGGTCTGCCACTCCTTCCATTTCACCAAACTCAGAGCACCAGTCTCCAATCATTCCCCTCTGGGACAAGGCAACTTTACTTTCCTCATAAGAAACGTCTACTTCCCATCATGTAGGACTGGACTGGATGGTGGTGGTAGCCATGTGGTAGGAAAAGCTTATTCTCCTAAGAAATACAACAGTTGGTGGAATGGTGAAAGGATTGTTTTGTTCTCCCCTAATGAACCTACAGGAAACAAAAGCAAAACAACAGTTAGGTTTTCCTCTTGTCTCCCAGTTCTTGGGAGAGGTGTCTCATTGTGCTCTACAAGTTCTGGCAACATCCATAATTGGATTATATGCCAAAGCAAATGCCATAGAAGCCCTCAGAAAACTGTCAGTCTTGTTGGAGAAAGGGGGCTCACACACAGAGCATACTCTTACCAAGTGTTTCAGAGGAAGTGTTTCAGAGGAAGACCCATGAATAAGATATAGTCTAGATTCTCAAGGAACTTACTTAAAACAAGACACGCACCTTAGATATTCCAAAGACAGCACAGTTCAGTGGGCATGTGATTAAATGGGGAAGGACAGCCATGTCTACCCTGGACCAGTAGGAAAGCTATTCCAAAAACTACCTCAGAAGGGAAATATTCCTACAGCTGCTCTCAAATTACCACTTTGCCCACATGACCTCTTTATGGTCTGGAGACAATCTGCCTGAGAGACTTTGAGTACATTTTTCACTGAGTAATGTGACAGGTGCTCCCGTAGGCTGAGAGGACACATGAGCAGCTGACAAAGGAGAAAGAAATCCATGGGTTGGCCTGGATTTGTTTATTAAGCCATGTGAGGTTTTTGTTTTTAAAATTTTTAAGGGGGAAAGTTGGGGAGATGTGACGAAGAATACCAAATTTGGGTTCAAGAAATAAGTTCAAGAGATTTGTACAGAGATGTGGTGGCCATGGTGAATAACAACATAATGTATTCTTGAAAATATCTAAAACAGTAGATTTTAAGTGGTTCTCCTCTCCCTGACACAAATGACAAAAATGTATCAGAAGATATGCGTTAATTATGATTTAATGGTTCCATGATGCACACCTATTTTAAAACATGTGGTACATGGTCAATATATACAATTTTTCTTTGTCAAATAAATATAAATTAATTCATTTTTTTAAAAGAGAAAAAGATGTAATCTTGTTTTATCCTAGCAAATCCTCTGAGATGCCTACAAGCCGTTGCAGGAGCCCTGCAGAGAGGACGTCCCATCCCTTTGGAGAGCTGGAGCTGGTACGCTGCTCCACTTACTAGGTGTGTGATCTCAGGCAAGTTTATTAGTATCACTCACTGTGCCTATTTTGCAAAACAAAGTATGGAAATGTGGCTTCCTCGCAGGGCTGCTTGTTGATTAAATTAGTTAATACATTCAAAATGCACTTGGAATATTGCCTAGTACATGGCTTGACAAATGCCAACTATTATTATTCTTTTTCTCTTCGAGGACATCTCTGAAGAAAGAACAATTGGTGATAGGATTGCAGGCCAGTGTCTAACAAATGAAACACTAATGAACAGATGAGGCAGCCCTTGGAACGTTAAAGGAAGGAATTCGAAGACATATTGAAAAATCCCTGTTGCATACAGCAGGTGTGAAGCCTATGAAACTCACTAAACCAGGAGGCTTTAAAAAGAAAAATGTAAATAGATCTAAGGGGAGGCAGAATAAACCTTAATGCTAGGACACAAAATGCTTCATGCTTCTGAGAACACAGGAAGTAATTGGTGTTTCTGTATCATCCCTTGATGCCACCGTGAGAGAAAGCAGACTGGCTTAAACCTTCGCTGGTCTTTAGGAGAAATCTGTTTGGGTGGAGCTTACATAGGTGGGTAGTTCCATGGCTGAAGCTTTCCAGAGCTCATGACTAGAAGCCATTGACCTCGTTGATACAGGCTAACCCCCACATGTCTGGAGGGGATGCTAACCAAGTTTTTTGTTGAATAAGACATCTTCACACTCTGGGACCAATCTTGGCCACAAGTCAGTGAAAGGTACCTTTTCTCAGGAGTGTAGGTGGTGGTGGTAATGCTTTTGATTGTCTGCCCCCAGCCAGCCCAATCTTCCTTGCTGACATGGCCCTGAGTTGGTTCAGGTATCAGGGCAAATATAGCCAGAGCTTGCATCCGGATTGGTCCAAGCAATTGTGTTCATCCCATTTCCCTTTCCAGGGATTGGTTTAACTGTAGTCATATGATCCAGTTCTGACCAACGTGATAGGAGAGATTCAGATGGGAAACTTTTAGAAAGATTTTTTTCCTCTCAGATTTAAAAAAAAAAGTCCATCCAAGGAGAAATGGTCTTATTTCTTCTTATTTTCAAGTTGATCATGTAAGGAGGTGATTTATGGAGTATTGCTGCCTTCTTGGAAGCATAATGGAAATTGAAGACAAGTCCTCACTTTGGTGACCTACAGAGTTAAGATCAAGTAATGTGGGAGATTATCGCTATTGGTCAAGCCAGATTTAATTAGGTATTCTGTTACTTGTAGCCAAAAGTCAGAACAGGAAAGGCTAGGTGCTAGGAATAAGTCATTCTTGGCAGGGACTACAGCACTTGGATTCCTAGACAAGATACAAGACATGGCGGATGGGAATGTGTTCCAGGCAAACTGATGAAATACAGTCTCTAGATGCATGAGCATAGAAGAAAACAGTAAAGATGATTTTATTCTAACTGATGGCATTACTGTGTATGTTTTATTCACCACTATCACCTAGTGCTTGGCTTGTGGCTAGGAGTTCAATAATTGCTTTATGAATTAGTGAATGACAGTACTGTTCAAATTACTGCTGAGTCTGCTCTGACTGCCCTGGTTCAGATAGGAAGGTTCCAGGGAGGGCTGTCTGACCTCTTTCCTGGATAATCTGCCTGGAGTCCTTGCACTCGACCACTGGACAAGTTTCTGGCTCTTTCTTACCATTGATTTCAGGGTTGGAGTTATGCAGTTATGCCTACAGCCAGCAGTGTCTCCCAGTTCTCCCTGAGACCAACCTCTGACCAGATGTGAAAGGATGATGTTCTGTTGCCAAGTGCCTTCTGAAGGGGAACTACGCTTACCTCTGCAGAGCTGCCCAGTCACAGACCACCTGCGCAGATTGCCAGGTTTTGTCTATGCCCATATCTCCAGAGATTGTATCTTACCTATCTGCCTGGAGCACGCTCCTACTCAGCATCTCTTGTATTTTGTTCAGGATTCCAAGCACTCCTGCTCCTGGTAAGTATGACTTCTGCCTAACACCCAGCCCCTCCTGGTCTGGGTTGGCTTATCACAGACATCCTGAGCTCTGGCAGGAAGATTTTCCTCCTTATATACTCAGAAACCATTTCTGTCTTGTCATCATCATCTGACAGTTTGGTCATAATGACAAATTCCCTTTTTCTGCAGGCTAGGAAGCCTTGCCTGTCATTGCAGCATGTCAAGCAGAAGCTGAGCCATAAAAGAAATAAGAACATCTCCTCTGCTTATTGTTCACTTTTGGGATTAAGGAAGGAGTTGAAGGCTTTTTGAAATCCCTGTACAAGGGCATTTCAACTCCACCATTTATAAAATCAAAGAAAGTAAACTAATTTTCAATCTTAATAAAATCCTTGAGAATTAGGAGTGATGAAAATTTTTAGTAAATAGTAAAATTACATGGCCAGCCCCAAATGAAAGCTACCCAAATGTTCATCACTGGTAGAATGGCAACTCAGTTATGGTATATTTCTATAACCTTGCACACTGTATTAATGAGAGTGAATGATCTACAAACATAGGGATAAATTTTAAAAACATAAGTAGACTTATGGAAGTCAGGTGTATAATATTATATGATTCAATATATTTAAAGTTCAGAACTAGGCAAGTTAAATATGTTGCTAAAAGTCAGTTTAGTGATTACCCTTGTGGGAATCAGGGCCTGTGGCCACACTGGAGCATGAGAAAGGCTTTTGAGATTCTGGTAATTTTCTAGTTTTTGATCTTGGTTACATGTGTTCAGTTTGTAAGAAAGTAATATTCTGCACACATCTGCTATGAGCACTTTTCTGCATGTATATTATGCTTTGATAAAAAGATTTTAAAAATTACAAGGCACAGAAACAAGCCCTGGGATCAGAAAGTAAGTAAAGACTTATAGAATCTTGATACCAAAAATGAGGTCCTACATTTTACAGAGCGGAAAACCGAGTAGTCAGGAGGTCCAGTGAATCATCCAAAGTCATATCAATGAGTCATGTCGGACATGGCACCTGTGTCTGATTCCAGCTCAGGGCTCTTTCACTGAGTGGGCATATAGGAACTCAGATTTTGATTAAAAGTTTAGTGATCTATACCCTTCTGTGCATATCCATTACTTATTGTTGAATTTTCTTGGAACAAAATGTAAAATGATTAGATATATTTAGTTCTAATAGACACTTTGTTGGTTAACTGGGTACTTGCAGAATAACACAGATAAATAGGACTGGCACTTACACGGGGACCCTCTCTTAGAAGAGCCCCCCATTCTTGGTTTAACACTCTGTTACAACCTTGAAATTCTCACTGATTTTTTAAAATAAGGTCCCAACATTTTTATTTTGTATTGGGTACCACAGATTAGGTAGTGAGTCCTCCAAATAAATTATGCTTTGTGTAATCAAGGTGGTATGCAAGTCAAGTATTTATAAACAGAAGCTACTTCAAGAGAGCCAGGGGAATTGATATAAAGGTGAAATTGTATACATCAACAACAACAAATCGGTTTATACAAAGAATAATACCCTAATTTATTTAGTTTGTTGCTAAATTTCAGTACTACCAGTTGACTTACAATAATATATCAAATGGAAAGTAAAATAATAATTAAGGATCCTGGAATGGTGATATTCAAGAGTTGGAAATAATCATATAATCCATTCCTCTTGTTTAGTAATGGAAAAACGAGGTCTAGAGCAGGGGTGATTTGCAAAGGAATTGAGTCACACATATAGGTGGGAGCCAATGAAAATTGATCAGTGTGTTCAATATTTGAAGGCTCAGTGATATTTGGAAATTCTGGCAAGGTTTCTGGCGCATTTTCTTTTTGACATCCCAGAAAAAGCCTCCTACTCAAGCCAGAACAAGCAACTTTGCTTTTATTTAACTAACATCATTTGCTGGAAAGAAGGCATACAGGGAAATTGATTACATTTTGTGTAAAATAATTTCCTTAATGTAGCATCTGCCATATGCAATGTTCACCTGGAACAGAAATGGCTCTCAGAATGACTCTGTCTCCAATGTGGTTTATTAGCATCAACTTGACCAACTCATTATCTGCCACATGAAAGTACCACTGAAAGAAAAAACTCTGGCATGCGCCTGCGGCATTGGGCTGCATCTCAACTCACACCTGTTTTCTTCACTGAACAGATTTAGGTGGCCGGGTCAAGGCTGTGAAATGCTCTAGATCAATGGTATTTCCAGAGCTAGAGAGAACATGAAGGGATTCAAGTTTTTAAGGGCTAGTATGGGTCAGGAGTTCTGGGGGAAAGATAACAAGGCTAGTGGGACAAAGAACTCCAGGGAAGAATGTGAACAAAGCCAGGAGAGAAGGGTTTTGAGCAAGATGTGATTGGTAAGCCAGGGGCAGTGGTGTATACCTGTAATCCCAACTGTTCAAGAGTCCGAGGCAGGAGACACAAGAGTTCAAGGCCAGTCTAGGCAACATAGCTTGATCTTGATCCCATCTCAAACAAAACAAAATGCAGAGACATGTTTGGGTAACCCTAGGATGGTGGCTGGCGTTGAGCTAACAGGTGGTGCATAATTAGTGTTAACACTGTGTGATCTACTTTTGCCTGATTAGTTAATGTCTCCTCTGCACTAGTGGTCAACAGACATTCCTCATTCTTTCTTGATTGGTACCGTGGCACATGCTCCAACCGTGCTACTTAATCCTAAGCTGATTGGCTGCCTTAGGGTATATAAGACATTCTCTTCACCTGGGAGGAGATGGCAGAACACTGGGGTTGCAGGTTGCAGATCACAGATCACAGAACGCAGGCTAAGCAGCACCTCTGAGAGATCGCAGAATGAAGGTTGCAGATGGCAGAATACAGAACTAAGAACACACCTCTAGGTCGTAGGTTGCAGGACGCATGCCGCACACTGCACGCCAGCACCTCCAAGAAGCGACCCACCTTTAAGAAGCAGTAGATCTTTGATAAGCTTAGCCTCTCTGAAAGAGTAGCATCTCTAAAATTAAGCAAAGTCTCTTTTCCTGATAAGCAAAGTCTCTTCCTCTAAGCAAAGTCTCTCTTCCTTTAAGCAAAGTCTCTCTTCCTCTCAAAGCCCCTCTTCCTCTAAAACTAAAAGTAAGCAAAGCCTTTCTTCCTCTATAAACTAGCGAACAAGCAAATAAGCAAGGAAGTAGCCCAGATAAAGATAATAGAAGTAGTTCAGTTCCAGTCCACCTCAGATAAATTACCGCGGGATTGCAACAACAAAACAGAACAAAATAAAACAAAACAAAAAGCGATTGGTGCTTCAGAAAGATTACTGAAGACAATGAATGGTGAAGGGCCAGGTGAAAGGTAGGGGTCCAGGTAGGCAAAGATGAGAGTCTAAGCTATGAGTGGCCCTCACCTCTTCTAAAAAAGGAGTCTGATAGCAGTGAGGAGGTTAAGTTATGAGACCTTCACCATCTCTGTGTGTGGAGACTAATAGAAAAGGCCAGGTGGCTTTGTTCTATAGCCAGAGGTGATGTGGACACGGTGGTCCAGGCATTGAAGGCATTGAAGGAGATGCATTAGCTGTAAAAGAGAGGACGATGAGTTCTTGGGGGTGCTGAGATTGAAGAGCCTATGGAGCATCTGGATGGGTAACTTCCACCATTTTAAGCATAAACATTCCAACTGTTCTGACTATGTATTTGGATAGTTGGATAAATGAGTCAAAGTTCATGTGGGTATGTAATATGCAGTATCACACCTCTTTGTTTGATTAGGTGTTCATTTTTAAACAGTCTCAAGAGAAAAGAGTAGGGAAGTGAGAGTACTACAACTGTGGCTGAAAGGAGCCGTAACCTTCATACTCTACACAAAGCAGTCTGAGCTCAGGGAGATCAAGGGACTCTCCCAAGGTCTCCCACCTATGAAGGGGAAGGGCTGGGACTTCAGTTCCCTGGTCCTTGCTGTTCAGTCAAGCTACTGCAGTCTAAAGCCTGCGATGGTGTGTTTCCCACCATAACCTCATTTCAAAGGTAGTGATAAGAGCTTTAAAAAACTCTCTTCCATTCTTCACTTTGGTTTGCCACCTAATTATGGTTTTCTTTCTTTCCTCAACCTGAGGTCTCAACTTTATCTTTGGCTTCTCCTCGGCTTTCTTTAAAGTTTGAGGAGAGCCTTTAAGAAGGACCTTAGAAGCTGGTGGTTGATTCCATGGTTTCCAATGAAGTGAGAAGACTGTTGGGCACCATCGTTTATGGAGTGGTTGTTTGTCTTCATTTCCTTTCAGGACAAGCAGGGTCTTGAATAGTTGGAGGCACAGGGGAGGACAAAGCAGGAAAATATTGGACCAGCATTTCCTTCCAATAGTAATTTTCAGAGAGATAAACACTATAATCTGAATCCAAGTCAAGCAGGTGTTCAGCATTTACTAGCAGGGCTTTTGAAGCAACTTGAAGGAATAGTTTTTGAATAATTCTACCTGGGCCTTTGAAAGCACACTCCATCCCAAATTATGAGAAGTGAAATTATGATGTGTCATTGCACGTTGGATGATTATCAGAGACCAAACTTCATTTTACATTAAATGTATGCATATCAAGGGCCCCTTATATCATCCCTGGCTACAGCAAAGTTGTACTCAAATTATAAATATGGGTATGAAAAGGAAAACCGTAAAAACATTTCTTCCATTCTCTGCATTCTGAGTGTGTTCCAGTTTTTTCTTAAACAAGATTGGGCACTTTCTGGTGAAGGACTATGCTTGCATACCTCACCATGCAATGCAGAAGGGTTCCATTGGCTTTTATAGAATGTTGGTAATATGCCATATGTTGCTTTTATGGCTATGAAATATGAAATCTTGAGTCCTTGGTCAGGAATGCATAATAATGATGAAAATTATACACCATCATTTATTACATTATCATTACACATTATCATTCACTACCACATATGTAGTAGACTGTATGTTATCTACTAGGTATGTAACTTGACCAACATCTCAGAGCCAGGATAGTGGTGCCCAGAGCAGAACCCGGGTCTCAGGGCTGCAGTCTCATAGTCATTTCCACTGTTTTCTGTTGCCTTGTGCTTGTCATCAAGTATGGAGTTGTATGCATGCATGAAGAGGAAAAAGCTGTCAAGACCTCAAAGAATGAATCTTGGATGGTGAATTTTCAGGAAGGTGGTAAGAGGGGGACTTTGTCATGCTTTCTGCAAATAGTGCCAGAGGAAGGTCACCTTGCCTGGGTTAAGGATGTGCTATAGAATGTGGTTATTGGAAAGGCCCAAGACAGCATACGGTAAGGAACTTGGCATACATTGGAGATTAACCAATGAAATGTAAGTGCTCTCGAGGGCCACGTACGGCATGTGTGAAGGCCCTGCCCCTTGAGAGTCCCTAAGCATAGTACTGACTGCCTCGTGGTAGACTTTAGGAGACCTTCTTCCTTGGGAATCCTGGGGGTGCCTGGTTTTGGGAGGGTGAATTTATGGCTGGTTCTGTCAGGCCCATAGGTAGTTCTTAGGCAATGCTGTGTGGTCCTAATGTTCTATGTTTCACTAGCCATTTTTCTACTAGGGGCCTGGGACAGAAATCTTACTTCCAGATGCCAATTTTCAGTCCCAGATGGCAGAGGAGCAGGGTTTTGCTGACCCATGGCATTGTGAAGAGATCCCTTCTGGCTACCTGTCTGCTTCTCTCACTTTGCTTCCTGCTTAGGCATTAAGACCTCAGCATTTAACCAGCACCTGAGACTCATATGAGAGGAGCTTTGGCTCCTACCTACTATGCTGTATAAAATCTTCACCTTTCTTTCTGCTTCCTGTGAATTTCCCTTGCTCATTTGTATGTGTATTACAGAGAAAAATTGTTAAACTTTGAGTGTCTAAGCCATCTACAGAATGATCCCTGGCCCACATGGAAGTTCAGGCAACCAATTCTGGACTTGTTGGAAACAAGATCCCCTATATCTCAGGTCAGGAAAGAAAGAATTTACATTCTGCCTCACGGGGCAACCAGAGACCTGAACTCAGACTCTTACCTAATTAGTGTCATAACCAAGTTCTTTCAATTTCTTCTTGAAAGAGATTTGGTAAACTCTCACTACTGTGGAGTGAGGCAAAGTGACTCTCTCATGCCAGCAAAAAAAGAAAAAAAACCTAGCTTTACTTCAACCCATATTCAGTGACCTTTGTTTCTTACTATTCAATACATATCTATTTTAAATTTAAAATGTGAATGTATATGATATATAACATGTATGTTATATAACATATACATGTATGTCATATATAGTAACATGTTTTACATAAGAAGTATATATTTTTCCCAGCTTTTTATTTATTTGGGGTAGAATTTGGGGTGAGGTTGGTTTCTGCATCTGCTAAGTCTGCCTTCTTGTCTAGAAGTCTGGATAACTTCTGCAGCATTTACAATGGTGGCTAACTCTGTATTATCTCCCCAAAAGTCCTCAAAGTCAAAAGTAAAGGAGCAAGGGGGAGTGCCAAGATGGTTTTCCCCATGACGTAGGAAGGCTCTCAGCTGCCCTGGCCAAGGGCACAGCTTTGCTCTTCAACCCAAAGCTATAGAGGCAGGAGGGCCACTTTCTGTGTAGTCAGGAATCTGGGTTCTTACCATCAGTGGCCATATGGGTTTGGGAACATCATCAGCTAGAGAACCTGCTGATCTGGTAAAAAGAGACTTTCCACAGGACAGCCCAAAATACTTTTTTAAACTTATGGAAAACTGATGGTGACCCTCTCCAAGTGCCAACTGCTGACATGCATTTTTGTTTAAAGATAAACCAGGTGGGGAAAGAGTGGAAGGTTTCAAGAGAGCCTTTCAGTGGGATGCAAGTGGGTTGTTCCAGGGGTCACTTAAAAGAAAGACTCCCTTCACTCCCCTCTACCTAATATAAAGTAAGTCTATTCTTAAAATGTATAAATTTGCATTTTACTGCCATGTACAACTAATTGGGATAAATAAAATTTAAAATTAAAATACAAAAGTCTCCCTCAGTGTAAGAACTAATTCAGAGGTCGCTTAGAGGAGGTGAAGTGGGGGCCAATTGCTTGTATGCTAACTGAAGGCTCAGAATTCACTCCCTGGGTAATTTTGACCCTCTCTACCTTGGTTTTCATATCTGTAAAATGAATGTTAAAAACTACCTACCCAGAGTAATGTGAGGATTAAAGTACTTGATTTGATGCAAGAAAAGGATTTGGAACAGTACCTGAATAAGCATGACATAATCTTGGCTACTATTATCTATATGATAAGATGTTAAAATCCAAAGATTTGTTTAGTTAAGCCCTCTGAGATGGAAAGAGTAGAGGTCAAGTACTCCCATATTCTAACACAATTCTCTAAACCAGCTGCTAGAACATCTATGTAGACCATCTGGGTTGCAAAGGGGTGGCCACAGCTTGCTTCTGCCAAAGTGAGGGAGACTGAAAATCAAGTGAAGAACAAGTATATTTTCAGAGAGAATTGTAGGAGGACTGTGGAGTTTCCACTTTCCCAGGAATAGAGTTTCTTCTCTTCAAACCAAGAGGGGAGAATGTGTCCATCAATCTACACAGAAAGCTTAGCCTGCATATTCTGGAATTTAGGGCTATGAGGGAAGGTACTTGACATATATGTGGGGAAAATCTACATGGGAGAGCTGTAGCAAGAGGCCAGAGCAGCAAAATAGAGAGGCATAGGAAGGGAAATCACTTCTGGGGGGGAAGACAGAGATAAAGATATGGAACTTCTGGAAGGTGTTTGTTGGGGTTTGGAGATGGAACATCCTCTAAAATCTCATGTTGGAAGCATGGTCCCCAGTATAGCAAAGTTCAGAGGGGAGCTTTCAGGAAATGATCAGATCATGACGGCTCTGGTCTCATGAATGGATTGATCCATTTAGTGGATTAATTCATTGATAGCTGAATGGACTAGTGGGAGGTGGGACCTAGTCAGAGAAAGTAGATCTCTGGGGGTGTGCCTTGGAAGGATTTATCTCATCCTTGTCTCCCTGCCCCCACCCTTCTCTCTTCCTGCTTTCTGCCTGCCATGAGTTGAGAAACTACCCTGTGTCATACCCTTCTACCATGATGTTCTGTCTCACTTCAAGCTCAGAACTGGTTGACCATGGACTAATCCTCTGAAACCATGAACCAAAATAAATGTCGTCTCCTCTAAGTCATTCTTGTTAGTTATTGTGATCACAGTGACAAAAAGTTGACTAACACAGTATTCTTCCCAAGAGAGGGACAGCATCCGGCTTGGGGTGAGGGGTCCTAGGCAGAAAGAAACTGAGGTACCGATATGTGATAGGAGCTGAGGGCAGAAGGGAGAGTAATCAATAACCACAGAAGGAGCATTTTCACACCAGTGAATTACACTCCCAACTCACACTCATTCCTGTGGGATGTGTGTGTGTGTTTTGGAGGTGTCTCTATGGAATTTACAAACTCAGAGGGGAAAGAGCATTTGGACACGTCCTACCAGGGGGTATCAGTGCCACATTGCAGTTGTACCCATCAAGAAACACTTTTTCTGCCCCTTATCTAGCTCTATCTCACTTCCTAGGGAGCCAGGAGCAGAACTGTTGTGGAGGTTGGAAGAACAAATGATGTGGATAAATAACGATGGAGCTGACCCTACCCTCGCACCCTTCCACACTGCATGATTTCAAGCCTGCTTTAGACCTAATGGAGAAGAAGTTTTAAATTCAATGAGAGTTTGAAGTCAACAAAAGGGGTTTGCAGAGGTAGTTGTGAAAGAAAGTGATTTTAAATCTTTGAATCTTCCAAGTTCAATGGACTTAAGTCAGTTCCCGAGAAGCAGAGGCTGAGCTAGGCTTTCGGGTCCCCCCCAAGTCTATTGAAAGAGTGCTGTCAGAAGCCTGTAGGGGAGGGAGGGAATCAGGATAGGGCAGGGGAAGAAGTTTAAGACAGGATGTGGTCTCAGATGAAGAATGACCTTAGTATGGTCCAAGGGGGACTGTGGGACATAAATAATGGTTCAAAGATGTCCCACCTGGAGAAGAGGGTGCTGACTTTAATGAGTCAATTGGGGCGGGAAGGGTTAGAAGTACACTCCAGGTTAATTAGCTCCATGACTAATCAGCCATGGGCAATTCTTCAGAGAAGGTGGTAAGCTTTGAACTGTTAATAACCAACAGTCAAAGCAGTCAAGAGATCAGTGCTCCAGTGCAGGGAAAGGGACCTAGATGGGCAACAACAGTGACCACTGCAATGCCTTAATTTAAAGCCTGTTCTATGAAGCCTTTTTTTTTTTTTTGTTCAAGAACATTAGCAGTCCCCTTAAAACTTTCTTTTCTTTAAAAAAAAACTTAACACATAATAATAATAATTGTACATATTTATGGGGTATAGCATGTTGTTTCAATACCAATATACCATGTGCACTTATGAACAAGTTGCTGTCTACATTAGATTCTTAGTCTTAGGAAATGCTCCAAGAAACAGACAACTTAGACCACCACATTGGACCCGAAGTATGATAGCATGCTTCTTTTTAGAATTATAATGCAATGTAACATGCATTTAAATTTCCCTCTTCCCTAGAATAAGAAACTAAAATCTTGTTCACCTCTAAAATGTGTAGTGTCCTTGAATCCTACCATATTGACATACATCAATATCACATCATAGTACATCAATATACTTCATCAATATACTTCATCACAGTCTGAAAAGTCAGATTTGAGATTATAATTTTCAGATTCTTTGAGGTTTCATCCTGGAACGAGGTGGCGAAGAGAGAGCTGCCCACTTGCGCTTACCTGCCCTACTCTGCCCATCCCTGGTTCCATATTGTTCTGTGAGGAACTTTCTGCACAAGTGTACTAGTCTGCTTGGGCTGCCATAACAAAATGCCATCTGCTGAATGGCTTTACAAATAAATTTATTTTATCACATATAAATGGTTATTGCTTTTGAGTCACTAAGTTTTATAGTAATTTTTTAATGTAGCATCAAATTTTTTTATGCAGCTACAAAAGGGTCATCTCAGAACTGGCTGAGATTGGGACCTAGGACAGGGGCTTCTTTTGCCTGGATCTTACTGAATAAAGATATCAGTTTTGTCAGTATAGGGGATTTCCTAGGGAAGGGCAGGCTTATTTAGACAAGAGGAAACTGGAGGACCAATAAAGGTTTTGAGCTCAGGACATTTTTCTTACAAAAGCTTTAACTTACAAGTGCTTTATCTGGAGTTCAAAAATAAATTAAATGTAACAAGATAATTTATTAGCTTGATTGTATAAAAACACCAATTGTACACATCTTGGAAAACAGTAGACAGAAAAAGTTGATTTACTTCGACCAATAATGCTGTTACTTTTCAAAAATGCCTGTTAAAATTCTCTTTCTGAGTTGTCCACAAGACTGGATTAGGAGCTTCCCATGAAACCAAACTCATCACTCAAACTGAAACTTGGTTTGTGACCCCAGATAGCTTTTCACAGCTTGATCACCCAACCTACTCAGCAGACTTAACTCTAAATGCCTGAGAACTGATTTCAAAACTCACATCCCCCTCTGAGGATACATGCTGTCAGAGTTATCTTTCTAAAACACATCTCGGATCATGTGCTTCAGTTGCATAGAGAATTAAGTCCCGATTTCTCAACCTGGTGTTCAAAACTTTCTACATCATATAATCCACACTTGACTTTCCTCTTTTATTACCTACTGGCCTTCTTCCACAAACACATGTGCCCTCTCTACTTAACCAAAGCAAGGTGAAGTTCTCTGAGCTCTATCATGTGACCCACACCATGCTAAGATCTTTGTGTAACATCACATTTTATCCTTATAGGACTTTATAGGGTAAATATTATCTCCGTAATATAGGTAATAAGAAAACAACAATCGCTAAACACTTTGTATAATGCTTACAATGTATTTAACCACTGTCCAATAGAAATATAGTGTGCTATATTCTCTACATATGAAATTTGAGATTTTTTAATAGCAACATTAAAAAGTAAAAGCAAATAGGTGCAACTTATTTTAATAAAATATTCTGCCAGTAAGCAATCAATATTAAATATTCCTAATGAGATATTTCACATTCTTGTTTTTGATGCTAAGTCACAAAAATTCACTCTGTATTTTATTCCTATACCACATCTCAACTTGAATGAGAAATTTTCATTGAAAACACTTGATGCTGTGCTTAGATTTCATAAAATGTACAGTAAAAATGTTGATCATCTGCCCAGTTATTCCAAATTAAAAAATGTTTAATACCTGGATCAATTATGAAAAAATATCCTTTTTCATCCTCAACCACATTTCCAAAACCACCTTAATTAAAAAAAAAATAATTTTACTTTCAAGCAGTTAAAATTAAATGAAATTTAAAAAATAGTTTCTCAGTTGCAGTAGCCACATTTCAAGTGCTCCTTAGTCACATGTGGCTTGTGGCTGCCATGCCAGACAGTGTGGCCCTAAGCACTTTACTGTGAGGGAAACAGACACAGAAGTACAGTACCTTCTATTAGTTCACATGCTAGTAAGGAAAAGTTTAAAACAGCTGATTTGTCCAAAGTGACTTCACGAAGAAAGATTGGAGCCAGAAGTTGAACTCAGAATTGTTTATTCTAAGCCTAAGTCCTTAGCCCCTGTGCTAGTCTGGTCTACATACTTAATTGCTCACTGTTCTCTTAAAATCCTTACTTGATTCCAGTGCTTTCTCATTAGTCTATGACCTCTGCCTGAAATGCCTCGCAAGGTCCAGTTCAACTGTTATTCATTCATTCATTCATTCATTCAGTCACTCATTTGATAAATACCATCAGCCGTTTTTCAAATATTTTCCACATAGATGACTACAATGAACAGGAGAGACATAGCTTCTCTCCTCACAGAGCTTATAGTCTAAAATAGCACTTCTCAAACTGTTTTTAGCCTCAAGCTCCTGAAATATTCTAAAAATTATGGAGAACCCCAATGAACTTTTGTTTATGTAGGTTATAATTATCAATATTTATTGCATTAAAAATTAAAACTAAAAATGTTTAAAATATATTTATTCATTCATTTAAAAATAATATATAATAAACTCATTACGTGTAGACACACAAAAAAATGGATAATTTTGAAAAGACAACAATGCTACCCAAAACAAAAAGTTACTAAGAAAAGTGGCACGGTTCTATACTTGGTTAATCTCTGTAATATGTGACTTCATAAAAGCAGTTAGTCTCATATCTTCTTTTGTCTTTAATCAGTTGCAATATAGTGTTTTGGCTGAAGTATCTGAGGGAAATCTGGCCCCATGTAGGTACATAAATGAAAAAGAGAGAAGTATTTTAAAAACCTTTTCAAATAACTGGCTTTTTTGCTACATTACCAAAACCCAACAAGTGATAATTTCTTAAAGTTTAGGTACAATGTTGAATCTCTAACCCTATCAAAAACTTTTCATATATTAAAATTACACTGAAATTCATTAGTCTATCTTGTACTTTCAGTGGATTTCATGTGTGATTTTGCAACAGTATTCATATTCATTTGGAAAATATCAATTCACTGAGTTATACAGCTCTTTTACATAGTGACACACTTCATTATATAAAATTAAGAATCACATTCATTGATATCAGCACGAATCAAATCAGAAAATTCTTCAAGTATGAGGAAGCTGTCAAGCTCACAATAGTAGATATAACTTTTCCAAAATCCTAATTTTACCCGATCCCTTTAATTTTACCAGTGGCAACATATACTGTGTGTTGTTTTTCTTGAAGTAACAGGCTCCTTTGTTCATTTTTGAAAAATTGTCTGCCAGACACTCAGGTGTAATAACCATAGTTTAACTGCCTCTTGTTCTTTCAAGAAAAAAAAAAAAAAAAAATGGCGCTCAATAAAAAAAAGCATCCAGCTCAGCTCACAATCTGAACAGTCACATAAACGTTTTTCCTTCAGATCACCTTTGAGCTTCAATGAGCAGCAAAGTGCTTAAAGCTACTTTCCATTTTGTTATGCAGAATATGAAGCAGGCATATATTCAGGGTACTAATTTAATAAAATTAATCATCTTGCTGCTTAATCCAGTACAACCTTCTTTTTCTTTTTCTTTTCTTTCTTTTTCTTTTTTTTTTGGTGCTAGGGATTGAACCCAGGGCCTTGTGCACATAAGGTAAGCATCTACCAACTGAGCTACAGCCCTAAACCAGTACATTCTTAAACTAACCTATCATCCCCCACCCCTGCCCTGCAAGAGACTGAGAAGAATACAATGACTAATGGTTAAGCGTATTGTCACCCCCTTGATTTGGTTAAGGCATAGCAGTCTTGCCTACCATTGCTTTTGTACCATCAATGCAATTTATGTTAGTACAGCAGAAAGGTAAATAACATCTAAACGTTAACACGAAAATAGTTTTGACTTCATGAACCCATGAAATAGTCTCAGTGATTCTGAGGACCACACTTTGAAGACCAATGGTCTAGAAGACAATTATGCAAATATGTGGGCAAGCTGGTCGACACCAAGAGATGAAGGAAGGCCCCCTGGATCAGTGATACTTAAGGTTAGACCAGATACGTATGCATCACTGTCCCAAGTGAACAAAGGACAGTGTAGGAAAAGAGAAAGTCAAGCAAAAGCTGGAAAAGAGCCACAGGCGGGAAGAGCTATGAGAGGTTCATTTGGCTGGAACTTGAAGGTTGAGGGAGAGCAGTAAATGATGAGGCTGGAGACACGGGCAAGGCTGGCCTGCCAATAGCCTTGCAAATGACCAAGGGCATCACATCACTTCAGTTTACTTCTGAAAATGGTTAGCTTGAATCTAATCATGAAGAGACAACCAGACAAATCCAATTGGAGGAAAATTCTGCCAAACCACCTGTCTGTACTCTTAATAATATGTCAAGGTACTGAAAGACAGAAAAAAACTGGAGAATTGTTCTAAGTTAAAGGAGACTAAAGAGACAAGACAACTACATAATTACATAATCCTTGATTGGATCTTGGATTAAAATAATAGATTGTCTTAGTTCTTTTAAGATGCTATGACAAAACATCTTACATTGAATAACTAAAAATAACAAATTTATTGCTTACAGTTCTGGAGACTGGGAATTCACAACCAACCGTAGTTTGAGTGTCTGGTAAAAGCTTACCCCTACTTCATTGAGGGTAGCCTCTGTGTCCTTAGATGGCTGAGGGGCAAAGCAATTTCTTTCAGCCTCTTTTATAAGAGCCTAATCCCATTCATGAGGGTTTGGTTCTCATGACTTAATCACATCCCAAAACCTTGACTCTTAATCCTATCACATTGGTGATTAAGTTCCTTTAACACATGAATTTTTAAACACATTCAGACCATAGTACCCACTAGCAACTATAAAGGACATTGTTGAAACAACTAGGGAATTTGAGTATGGATTATGTATTAGACAATAATGTTACCTCAAGGTTATACTTTCTAAATGTGATCTTATATTGTGGTTAGAAGAATGCTTTTGTTCTAGAAGGATATATGTTGAAGTATTGAGAAATAAAGTATGATGTCTGTGATCACTTCAATTCTCAATGGTTCATCAAAAACTTACTTGTACATATAGAGAAAGAAACAGATATTAACAATTGATGAATCTAGGTGAAGGGTGTAAGAGCATTAATTCAGTATCATGGCAAATTCCTAGTAGGATTGGAAAATTTTTTTTTCCTAGAGTCCATGGAAACCATGGAAAGATGTTAAACACAGGAGTAACATAATCAGTATCCTTAAACAAGGGACAAAAACCCAGTTCAAACAGGACATTTACTGACTCAGGTGATCAAACACAATGGGTGATGCTGATCTCTGTGATGGGCGGACAGATCTGGCTCCATGAGAATGTTATAGGCCAGACTCTAAGGGAAATGACTAAACAGACTCCATTTTGCTCTGAGACTCCATGTTATGTAGGAAATAAGCTTCTCCCATGGGAACACCCTGCCTCTGTGCCCATCATCATTTACTTAGTGTGACATGTTTAACAATACAGAATAATTCCTATGTAAAGAAACATTGCTCTCTAGCATTCCTATTGCTCCTAAACAATGTACCATGTGAACAGTGATTGTGTGGATGTTAGTAACCATCCTTTAGTTTGTACCTAGGTAAGAGTCATTTTGACCCACTTCCCCCTCTGTAGATGATCTCATGATGTTAATGTGTAATTTCGAATCATAGCAAAAGACACTTATGATTAATGTGATTTTTGGTATAAGAACCCCTACAACCCTGTGGTCGGGGCTGTTCTCCCAATAGCCATTTTTTGAGGCATTGTGTGAGACAGTCAACTGGCCAGCTTAATAAAGACTCTCAAATTTGGACTTCTCAGTGGTGATCGGTGTGTTCTTAAGTTGCGCCCCATAACAGTCTCCAGAGTCCATGCTCCAGATCTTCAGAAAACCTACCACTCTGCTTCCACTTTTCTTTCATTCCTGTTTCTCTGAAATACTTGGACTCATTCTTTTCTAATTGCCAACAAGAGTCTTCTGCCGGGAAATATGACCTCAGGCAAATCTGAGTTTATTTCCTTACTTCTTCAGTGTCCCACTCCCACAAACAGAATCCTGTAGGTTCTGTTTGAGGGTGACTAATCCTCATAAAGAATTCTGATAGGTCCTGGGGTTGGGGGCATGTGTCCCCTTTCGACTGATCACTGAAGCTCTTGATGTGAGCAATGACAAATGGTTCCCTAGGGTCCTCTGTGAATTGGTTCCTCCTCTGAGAAGCAAATGCCAAGGCAGGATTCAATTTCCAAGAAATTTATTGGGAGAAACTCTAGTAAAGGATAAGTTGGAAGGAATCAGGAGCAGGCAAGGAAAACCTTTAGACTGTAAGGCAAGCATGATGCTTGTGAAAGGAGTAAAAGAAGAAAGAACTAAATAGGAAGAGCCTCAGGCCACAGAACAGTTTTAAGAAAGCCTTGGCCAAGGTAATGAGAGAGTTCCAAGAAAAGATGGTCCACTGTAAATGTACTGCATCAGGCAGAAATGTCCTAGAACCCCACCATCTTAGTTGTTGGCTTAGAGCAGCTGGTGAGAACAGTCTTGGTATGAACACCACAGTGCACACAAGTTGGAATCTGTCAGTCAACTATGTCCTTATTCCCACAGAAAGTGTTTTAGAAAGAGATCCAAACTACACAACTCACAATTGCCTCACCTTATTGGTTAGAAAGAAGATGAAAGAAAAGGTGCTGGGCAGAAAAAAGTATAAAGTCATAGCTGTTACACCCTATTTCTCCTTGAGGGAAAAAAATCCTGCCTTTCTTTGACTCAGTTCTGTAGAGTCCGATATTCTTACAGAGTACAAGTATGCAGTGATTAAATTTAGATTCTGTAGGTGATCACAAAATCAGAGTATAGGACAGATTTTATTCAATTACAGTGTGATCTGACTCAGTCTAAGCTGGAGTGATTCCTGTGAAGTTAAAGTATGCTCTGGATGTGTGAAGTTTAGTGTGTTTTTATAAAATTTGCTACTATTATCACCCTAACTTTCTGTTTTCTAATTAAATTTCAGGACGCCTGTGAATGTTTTTGGTTTTTATTTTTTATTTATTTAGTTTTTTAGATTTTTAAATTTGTTATAATTAGTTTTACATGACAGTAGAATGTGTTTTGATACATCATACATAAATGGAGTGTAACTTCTCATTCTTCTGGTTGTACAGATGTGGAATTACACTGGTCATGTAGTCATATATGCACATAGGGTAATAATGTCCAATTCATTCTACTGTCCTTTCTATCCCCATACCCCCTCCCTTCAGTTCCCTCTAATGCAAAGTACCTCTGCTCTTCCCTAACACCCCCCATGCCTTATTGTGAATTAGCATCCGAATATCAGAGAAAACATTTGGCTTTTGGTTTTTGTGTGAATTATTAGTAGAGAAGAAGAAAGGGGAAGGGAGGAGGGCAGGGAAGGAGAAATACTGGGGAAGGAAATTGGCCCAATTATATCGTACTTTGTGTGCATGTATGAATATGCAACAACAAATCCCACCATTAGGTACAACTATAATGCACCAATTTAAAAAATGGGAAAAAAACAATTGTGTGAGTTAGTGGCAGAACTGGAATTGGACTAGTTTTCTCCATGGTCAACCTTTATTCTCTGCCTCACCATACAGATAACCAGGGTTGGAACACACAGAGTTTGAATTGTCATCCAAAGATGGATGAACCATTGAGACAAAAGACTTCAGTTTGGTTTGGAATAGAAAAACTGTTAAAATGAAGGGGGATGATGCAGTTTCTCAAAATATTAAACACAGAATAACCAACTGATTCAGCAATTTTGGAGCACATCCCCAACAGAATTGAAAGCAAAGACTCAAACAAATATTTATACACTTATGTTCATAACAGTATTATTCACAATAACCAAGAGGTTGAAGCAACCTGTGTCCACTGGAGGATGAGTGGATAAAACAAATGTGGTGAACGCCTTCAATAGACTATTAACCTTGAAAATGAAGGAAATTCTGATGTAAGTTACACCATGAATGGAAAATTGAGGTCATTGTGTTAGTGTAATAAGCTAAGCACGGTCAATGAGGCTCTGGGTCAAGGCCAAAGATGAATTTCCTCTTTTCCATTCTAAAAACTGTCAAATTTACTCCTTCAAGTTTTGCTGGATCTCAAAACTAATAGGAGAAACAACCATTTTCTTTAAGGAAATCCTTACTCTTCTCACTAGGGAAACATCCCATTCTCTTGGTCCCAAGAAAATCATAACAAATGACTTCAGTCTTGGCCTGGTCTTTATGGTCTGATTCATTCTTCCTTATCCAGGATTTTTGGAGTGACAGATTTTTCCACAAATAAAAATAGGTCAATGTGATCTCACTTAATATTAAAAAATCAAAATGTGTTGCAACAAAGAGCTTGGTTTCCAATCGCTCCAGGCTGCTCATTTAGGTATGCAGAGGAATGGAGGAGACAGAAATTACAAAGTCAGATTACATGCAGTATCCAAATAACAACTTCCTTGCCCATTCCACATCTTTAAATTCACTGAGGAATGCCCTCTAACCTGAAAGCAAAGATTCCATTAAAATAACTGACTATAACAGGTATTTCCAAACAGGTATGTTCATTAAATGATTAAGGGGATTAGCATTCAGCTTCATGGTTGTTTATTTTCGTCCTGAGTGATGCAGACAAGTGCTCATAAACATGAAGACCGTGGAATTTGTGTTGTGCCTTCGACCTCATATTTAGAAAACTACAGGCGCTCTATATGTTGTGAGTATAATAATTAAGTTTTCCCGATTTAAAACTGCATCTTATGAAAATAAACAAGTACACAGTTACTTCATTAAACTTGCACATTATTTGTGATGCTGTAGGTAGAAATGAAATTACTGCTCACATTGGATATCCCTGTGGATGAACCTTCCTTTCTGAAGAGGAAGAGTATCCTGCGTTTGCCATGTTTTCTTGAGAATGAAGAAAAGAAACTTTAATTGTGGGGATGAACCCTGTTTGGAATGGAGATAACCCAACTTCAACTTCCAAGACAGGCTTTGACCTTCCCTCAGTGCTTCCCGCTTCTCGGAACTCTCCCCATTCTTAATATTTCTAAGGGCCTGGAATCCACTCTTTCCTTGGTGCAGATTAGAGTCATGTGCCCTGTGGATATCTTGCAGCAGAATAGAAAGGAGATATGGAAAACACAAGAAATGTTTTTTTTTTTTTTATTGTAAACAAATGGGATACATGTTGTTTCTCTGTTTGTACATGGCGTAAAGGCATACCATTTGTGTAATCATAAATTTACATAGGGTAATGTTGTTTGATTCATTTTGTTATTTTTTCCCTTCCCTCCACCCCTCCCACCCCTCTTTTCCTTCTAGACAGAGCTTCCTTCCTCCATACTTGCCCCCCTCCCTAATCCTAACTCTACCCCTAACACTAACCCTTCCCTCCCCCCATTATGTGTCATCATCCACTTATTAGTGATATCATTCATCCTTTGGCTTTTTGAGATTGGCTTCTCTCACTTAGCATAATATTCTCCAATTTCATCCATTTGCCTGCAAATGCCATAAGAAATGTTAATGAACAATTGAACGGAAATAAAATTGTTCCACAGGCTTTAACATGGCAACACAAAGGAGAATTCTGATCAGTAGTGTTTAATAGCCAGGGAGCCGAATTTAATTTAAAAGAGATTAGCATCATTGCTAAAAATTCCTGTGTGTGTGTGTGTCCTCCAATGAAAAAGAATAAGTGAATAATTTTTTTTCCTGGGTCAAATATAATTTCTATTCAATTCCTGCTGGACTCTGCAATAGTTATGCCCAGAAAGGAATCCAAGTAAAATTGGAGTTTGGTTGAGTTTCAAATTTGATTTTAAGATTCATTTATTTTTGAAAATGTTGTATTGTTGTTTCCCTTCTCTGACTTCAAATGGAACAGCAATTGTGGACTGAAACTAATATAAATAGCAAAGGCATTCTAACAACGAAGGTTTCTTGTTGTGGAGCAGAGATCCCCAAATCTTTGGATAGAATTAAAATCAGAGGAATAGAGTAATGTCTGCTTTCAACAGTTAAATAATTCCATTACCAAATTCCTAAGATGAAAATTTCTTGAGATAAAGAACTATGCCTTTGAAATATCTGCCCTGCATATCTCTTAGGTTAGAAGCTCAGTCACCTGTCTACCTCTGGGAATGGCCCCACCCCGTAATCAACACAGTGACACAGCCATGGCTGATTAGATGGAGACACTTGATCCAAACACGGATCTGGAACTGAGACTGAGAGCAAGCAATATTAATGATAGTCAAACCAGTTATGTGGCAATCCTGTGGCCTTTAGCAGTGATTGTCAAAAACTATGGACGACAAAGCTGGAGAACAATGAGGGAGAATTGGGATGCTTCGCCAGAACATTCTATGGCAGTCTCTGCTTCCAGCATGTTCCAGAGTATATTTTTGCTTTTGGGTTCCGTAATGGTCCTTGTCATCTTTATAGTAAATTTCATTTTTGGTTAAAATTAAATCTGATAACTTCTGTTACTTTGAACTGGAAGAACTCTAGATAATACTTTTGGAAATTGACTTTTGTAATTGTTTCCTTAAAGTTAAAACCATTCCTGTACCAAATGTTAAGTTCAAAATAGCCTAATACGAGCATTAGCATTAATTTTGATGTTTTAAAATTATAGTATAGAGTATTTTGAATCCATCATTTTGTCATTTTGATGTTCTACAAAAGAATAAAATAAGAAATTAGTCACAGATTGAAGGAAACTTCAGGCCTTTCATTGGAGACTATGCTGTGTTGAAGGACATACTCTTTTCAGGAAGATTTCATGTGCATGAATCTTTCCTGATGTCCTCAAGATTTGACCTCTCTCTCTCTTTAGATACCAGACCATATTGTTTATGAATCTATTGTAAACATACCACGTTGTAAAGCAATTACTTATTATCCTTTGATATTTACTGCAGCTTTGGGAACTGTGCAAGGCATGGGGAACACAAGGTTGACAAGGCTGCAAGCCCAGTCCCCAAGGCAAGACAAGCTGGCACAGCAGCATCTGAAGTAGGACTTTCTTGCTACCTCAATGGTTGACAAGTGCCTGGGTATCCTAGAGAGGGTGAAGGACATCTCCACAGGAATTGCTCAGAAAGAGCAGTCAGTCCTGTGAGTCTTAGTCCCTCCGTGGAGTTCAAACTATGCAAGAGAAGTCATTTATAAGAAAAAAAAGAGAATTCGTTTGAAGGTAATTTGTAGAAGGAGAGAGCTCTATGTGAATCCCTGCTCTTTTTCCCATAAGGGACAGACACCTACTGCCCTCTTCAAGACAAGTTGGAACTGGGGGTGTCCAGAGTATAAGAAGTGGTGCCCCTGGACTTAAAGACACATAGAGACCGTTCTAGCTGTCACCTGAAGGCTGGTGGAGCTTATAGCAATGGCCTGAAAAGGAAAAAAAGTGTTTGTACTTGGAATGGCCTACATGCCTGGTGTTTGAGGGGCTCAGAGTATAGAAGTTTACTGGTAAAACAAGCAGACTCTGCAGAAAGGTAACCAAGTGCAGTAATCCTGAAAGGACCCAGCTGGCATATTGGTGTGGACATTTGGCAGTCAGAGAGCCATCGACAGCCTTGATTAAATAGATAAATACTGCCCTGACCCATCTCTCTTCCTGACCCCAGGTCTGGAGGCACCATAAGCAGAAGTTGAGAACTGGATAAGAGATGGGAAAGGTGATGTTGGATAGGCCTCTACTTCTGATATGGGAACTCTGATACCCTTAAAAATTGAAGTTATTAAAAGTGCTGAGATATGCCTTAGGGGGTACAAGAAAGAGAAAAAGGGAGATCTACCAGTGTTTGGAAGCATTGGTGGAAGAAACCAAAGCCAAACTCTATTCATTCAATAGATGGGTATTTTGGTCCTAGATGAAGGTGTGGTGAGAAAGAGTGAGCACAAATTTAGTAGGGGGACATCTAGGAAATAAAGTCCCAATCACCTCTTAAGAGTAAGGGATGGTAAGAGTCAATGAATAAAGGGATCTGTGATACGATCATGCACAAAAACCTCACCTTTTATGAAAATTATATTAGTTTGGTTCAAGCAAACACACACATGGATAAACTGAACATCGAAGTGAAACACAATAGTAGATAAGTAACACATGATCAAAAAGATGCTTAATTGCTAATAATAAAAAATAAAAGTAAAAAAAAGAAGAAGAAGAAAAGAAACTGAAACAACCATGTAATATTATTCCCTCTTATCAAATTTATAAATATTTAAAAAATAACAATGCTCATTTATTTGGGAAGAAACTTATTGATAGAACTATAAAGTACATACCATTGGAAAGCAATTTAGATAAATGTGTCAGAATTAAAGTGTGTGTATGCTTTGACCCAGGGACACCACTTCCAAATCTGATTCTAAAAAATCAATTGAATAAGCACATATGGACAGATGTAAAGATGTTCATTGGAGCATTGTTTTTATTAGTGAAAAAATAGCAAGTAAACAAACATTCAAAGACACCTGTGGTATTAAATGAAAGAGTTAGTTAAAACGTAACAGCCTGATTCCCAGAGTTGTGAAAATATATATGCATTGACAAAACAGAGCAATTGTTTCTTGAAGATATGTCCAATAGTTTTTATGCTCTAACTCTTTGGGTATTGATTGATTTTTTTTGTTTACAATGAACATACATTAATTTCTGTTTCTGAAAACAGTAATTAAGCTGATATTTTGTTTTTATAAAAATTAGTTAAAAGTGAAAAAAAAAGTCCAGTGAGGGAAATTTTTCAGTCATAACCACTGTTTAGGGATGAACCACAAAAAGAATGTTCAATGCAGGTCTTTTAACTTCCTTCCACATATTTATGTAGAAGAACTTTTATGTAGTAGCACTTATGTGCTATTAAATGTGTTTCCTGATCTATTGCCATCTAAGTTCGGGATATGATCTTATGGATCATGTGGGTTTTCAAAGTTGCAGTCTCTGGGTAGGTCTCAGTTTCAAAGAAGAAAAGTAAACTAAACCAGAGAGATTGAAAAGTCCAACTTAAACCAGGAAAAGCTGCTTGATGTTGTGGTAATGGTCCACCACGGTTGACCTGCTGATGATGGAATTTCTCCATCCATCTACCCGCCAGTGGTAGAATTGCCAACCGCTGTTTTTTTTTTTTTTTAAATTTTTTTTTTATTGTAAACAAATGGGATACATGTTGTTTCTTTGTTTGTACATGGCGTAAAGGCATACCATTTGTGTAATCATAAATTTACATACAGTAATGTTATTTGATTCATTGTTATTTTTTCCCTTCCCCCCACCCCTCCCACCCCTCTTTACCCTCTATACAGTACTTTCTTCCTCCATACTTGCCCCCCTCCCTAACCCTAACTCTAACCCTAACACTAACCCTTCCCTCCCCCCCTTTATGTGTCATCCTCCACTTATTAGCGATATCATTCGTCCTTTGGCTTTTTGAGATTGGCTTATCTCACTTAGCATGATATTCTTCAATTTCATCCATTTGCCTGCAAATGCCATAATTTTGTCATTCTTTATGGCTGAGTAATATTCCATTGTGTATATATACCACAGTTTCTTTATCCACTCATCAATTGAAGGGCATCTAGGTTGGTTCCATAGTCTGGCTATTGTGAATTGAGCAGCTATGAACATTGATGTGGCTGTATCTCTGTAGTATGCTGATTTTAAGTCCTTTGGGTATGGGCCAAGGAGTAGGATAGGTGGATCAAATGGAGGGTCCATTCCAAGCTTTCTGAGGAATCTCCACACTGCTTTCCAGAGTGGCTGCACTAATTTGCAGCCCTACCAGCAATGTATGAGTGTGCCTTTCTCCCCACATCCTCGCCAACACCTGCCAACCGCTGTTTTTAAGCTGGACTTTCTCAGCAATACGAGTGGGTGTGTCAGGGGTTGGTGTGCAGATCATGGGCCCTGCCTTCTCATCGTGGAGGTTGCCACCTACAAAGTCTTCGCCCAGAGAGTCATGATTTTCAGTCACAGGCATTTCTCCCCTCTGAACGTGAGTGGCACACATTGAGGTAAAAGGTTTTATTCATGAGCCTGTGTCCAGATAGTTATTTTTAAGTTAAAAAAAAAAAAAAACCTGTTCAGTTCTATATGATCAACTTGTCAGAATAAATAACCAGATCATTAGCTGCAATCTATGTGCCCATGGTATTGACCAATGTTGATTATAGGCTCAGATGGACAGAAAGATATATGGACATCACTCGAGGAAGCTGGTTTTTAGCTGAATTTTAAAGGATATAATGGACACTTGTTGAGAGGTCAACCACAGAATTGAGAGCTGGAAGGGATCTTAGAAATCTTCTAAGCTCCCATCTTGCCATCAAGGACAAGTGGCTTCAAGTGGCTTTAAAAAATGTCAGGGGGAGTAGTGATAGATGAGAGGAATATAAATTTACAAATTGCAAAAACCTATTTTGATGTCATTGGTTTATGTTACACAATACATAGTACTACTTAAGTAATGTGATCTTGATTGATCGTAAGAGTTTTCTGACTTGCTTCTATGCAAATCATTCTATTAAGTCATCAAAATTTATACTTTTAGTGACTTCATTTTCAATTGATATAATTGAATGATATTGGTCACTCTTGGCAAATGCAAGATGGAAAATAATTTTTATAATATTTGATTTTGAAAAGGATCTTCCACTACTGTAACTGTTACTCAAGTAGTTAAGAGATTTTTATAGCGGTGACAACATTGAGATAAATTTCTGATAAATTATTTCAAAATATACATCTAAAGCTGGTAATTCTTGAAGGACAATTTCTCTAAAAAAGATTTAATTCTTCATACAAATTAGTTCCATCCAAGTATGAATTTAATTTTAAATGCAAATTTATAGCATAGCATTTTAGTGTTTCCTCTGACATTTTCTGTAACTTGTAGAAACCAAAAAAAGGGCTTATTGATTAGAATACAATTCAAAATGCTTGTTTATGCATTCTATTACTCTTCACTCAATTTTAAGAAAATATTAACTTTAATAATGGCTTCCTCCTTAAAATCAACTCAACTGAAGTTTCATATAAAATAATGTTCTTTTCCATATAATATAATGATTTTTAAATTTAACATTTATATCTAAGCCTGTGAATACTTGTTTTCTTATGTTCCTACAGTTTTCAAGAGAAGAGATTCTAAATTCTTTGCATATAGCTCCATTATGTAACTAATCACTGTGACCATTTTGCATATTTTTATCTTGTAATAATCAACTGACAAAGTTTACGGTCCAAGTGCCAGTAGTTTCTGTACTAACATTTGGGTTGGAGAGTTAACGTTTATGCAGATGGGGCAAAGGTGGGCTCTGGGGACAGACAGGCCAGCTGTTCTCCTACTGTGGGCTCTAGTGCTGCCCCATGTGAAGTCTCTCCTTTCCTGGGGCCATGGCCACTGCCACCATCTGCTGCTTCTGCTGCTATTGCTGACATCAGCACCAACATCCCAGCCTGGCATCCTCTCTGGGGGCACCACGTACTCCAGACTACTGAAGGCATGCATGTAGGCACGTGGCAGTGTGTCCTACTAGTCAGCGCTCACATTGCTAGCTGCTTGCCATGTTTGTGGGCCTGAACCTACCCTTGCACACAAAGACACCTAGTGAATCTTCCCTGCTCACGTGCCTATTATATTGTCTCTTCAAGAGTTCACTTTCAAAACACAAGTTCAAAGATCAAATTATTAAGAAATTCAAGATGGTGCTAGCAGAACATTAAGCCCTGTTCAAAGAGCTGGGCGCCGTGCAACTACACAGGGTGCATACCCACAAAATTGGCTCTTGTCCACAGCAAAGATTGATCCAATCCAAAATACCAATAGTATGGAGGTTGAGAAATCTGCCACAATTAATTTTGCCTGATCTAGAATTTAATGTAAATGGTATCCAACTGTACAATCTGAGCCATTCTTTTTATAGTCATTGATAATTTTAGATAATTTTATATTGTTCATAATTTTTATATTCATAAATAAATTTACTCCTTCGAATGTACAGATATAAGAATATTGACAAATGCACAGAGTCCGGTGACCAACACCACTATAATCAATATAGAGAAAAGTTCCATTAGCTTATGTGAAATTAGAGATGATAGAACAGAGACCTACTGCATGAGAAAAATAAACTTGCATTTATGCAAGAATTTTGAATATGATAGGGGAATTACTTGGTTTGGGAGTTGGAAGAAAAAAGATGACCAAATCCATGTGATAAAGCCTGCAAAAGGGGGTGTGTGTTGGTGGTAAAAGGAAATTTGTGAGGAATTAATCAAGCGATTATGTATTTTTAATAATCTGGATTTAAGGACCTGGATTTTTCTGAAATACGAGAGTTGTCTTTCATTCAGAATCATATTGAGACTATTGAATTTATTTCTGACTGTTACTTCTGAAATTGCTTCCTTTTGTTTAGACAGAACAAAGCAGCAAAACAAAAGGAACATATGGATAGAAGAGCACATACAATGTATCATAGCCCAAGGCAGGTGATTCTACCTGGGGAACTTTCTAAAGGTATTACAGATTGATTTGTGGTCTTAATTAGTTTAAATGCTCCCAAGTACATTTTGAAAAGAAGATATCACGCAGTCTAGCCGAAAATAGAAGAAAGAAGAGCAAGATCATGACTCTATAGTACGTGAAAACTAAGTCAGTGGAGGAAATATATTTAAGATGGCAATTTCAACACTTGAACACTTGATTGCATGAAATAGCAGGTGGAAAAAATGAGTTGCCAATGCACAGATCGATTTTTTTTTCTGCTGTTTTTCTGTGTAGGTTAACAGAATTGGGTCCAAATTTTACACACATGAAACAGGACTCTGACCATCCAGGCAGCATAACTGGAGTGGGTCAAAGCATTTGACATCAGCTCTGCAAATTCCCAGAACTGAGTATACTGGACAAAATCTAAGCCTTGTGGTTCTTTGTGTACACAAACTTGTACCCCCAACTATTATTCAAAGAGGCACTCTATAGACTTTTAGGGGGGTGTTTATGAGGTAATGTGTAAATAAAAATTAAATATGCATGTGTTTTTGTTTTATGGGCCCTAAACTTGATTAAATAATTAAGCATTTGCTTATTGAGCCGTGATGTTGTCCTTCTGTTCTATGATGCTTAGATGTTGGATTGCCAATTGGCAAGAAGTGATTTCCAATGGAGAGAATGTTTCCTTTCAGACACAGCGGATTTATCATAAGGGAAGGAAAGGAAGGCAACAGGGGACTTGGGAAGGCAGAAAAAGAATGTCTAGAGGCAGTGCGAGCAGTGGATAAATATTCATGGGTGATGGCAGGCATAGGTAAATAATAATAATGTTATAAAAATATCATATTTATTATAAAAATATAATATTATAAGACACTTCTTATAAGATTACAATAAAATATTTCTTGGACATTACCTTGCCCAAGATTGAATCAAGATAAAATTGAAGTTAATTTGATATTTATTTTCAAGTGGTCTATATTTTTCCTCAAGTGCATACATATATGTATGAACTAAAGCTTGTAATTTGATTTCTGAAAGTAACCAAGATACAACTTCCCAACTCCCCCTTTTCCTTCATAATCCATGAATATCATGGGCTGTGAATCATGCCTGGGGGCATTCTTAGAATGGCTTCCCCAAGAAATGACGTGTCAACTTTAACTTGGGTTTTATGGCAGATTTTATAGAGAAGAAGAAAAATAACTATTTATCAAACTGACAGTGGCTAGCATCATCACTGACTGTGTTTCTTGAAATGCAAACCCTGACTCCATTTGAACACATGTACATTTTGTTTATGGTTCTTTTGTCTTGGTACATTAAGGATTACTCTTGTCTTTATAATTTAAAGATAAATTTCTGGTTCAGGTAAATCCAGAGGATGTGGAGCAGCACTGGGCTGGAGAATAGTCTGAGAAGAAGGACCACTGCGCACCAGGCCAAACTAGTTCTAGTCCATTCTAGAATGTTCTATTAGTCCTATGTGTATGAAGAATAGAAGGGGAATGGGAAAAGAAGGAAGCAAAAAACAAATCAATATTTAAATAATACTCACCGTGCATGACCAGTGCAACCGAATTGTCCTTAGAGGTAACATAGTGACATCTACCTACACGACAGAGATGGTCATGAGCAACAGCAAAAAAGAGAGAGATTGTCCTTTTATGTTTAGAAGATTTGGAAATGCTCAAAATACCAACCACAGATAACATCTTTTAGTAGAAATTACTTCTGTTGCATACTCTTAGGGAGAGGTGGAATGAACAGAAAGTGGCAGTTTAAGGGGGGTGACAGGTAAAGGTTGTCAGGGCAGGTGGAAGCACCATCCAGGCACCATCATACAGACCTTGGTGAGAAGAAGAGCAGGGTTCTTGGCTAAGGGGCTCTGCACTGTGCTGCATCCAGAGCAAGATTACACCCCCGGTGAGTGTGGTAACCACGAAGATGCTCAGCTTCTTCAGGACCACACCTCTTCCCGTGCAGGTCACAGTCAGTGACAGAGAAAGGCAGGAGCACAAAGGCCTGGTGACCTGGACCTGACCCTGGACGTCTGTGATGGGAGCTCTCCACTAGATGGGCCAAGGTTTTGCTAGGTCTGACTTGTATTTCAACGTCTACCTTTGGCCCTTCCTGCTTCCTTCCCCTTTTCTTCACAGGTTGATCCCTAATAAACATGGTGCTTCAGCATCTGCTTCTGGAGAATCCGACCTACAACAAATGTCTTCAGAGAAGAAAGATACGCTTCAGGATGTTTCAAGAGCTGTGTGAAGCACCACTCAGGTTAACCCTTTGTTCTAATGCCATGCTTATAAACCAATCTGTTTGTTTACATGTGCTTGGCCTAAAAAGGAAAGAATATGCTGATCAGGCCATCTTGCAAAGCATCTTATTCACCTGGCAGTTGTATTTTTCATGATAAATGAGTAAATTAGTCCTTTGATTGACTTGCTTTCTGCAAACATTAAATGATTCTGTTCCTGGGACAAGAACACATTCTCAGAGTGTCTACAGATTCAGCATCTTGAGCCTGTAGGGCTCAGAACATGAACTGGATTGTGGCAAGGTCCATGCTGTGCTAGGGAACATAGGTTATTTTGTCCGTCTAACATTCTATCCTTTGATGAACTCTTCTGCCTTACGTTCTTTAGAGTTCTTTTGGTTCTCAGTCTTGATCTCCACCATTTCCGCCACCACAGGATAGGTCCTGTGCCCCAACTTTGGTCAGTGAATTCCCTTATTCTGGGAATTTGAATCTCTAGTGAAGATATATACCATAGGCAGAGGGCAGTTGGAGCTGAGTCATAGGATACTGGGGCTCAAGAGATTGTCTTTGAATTCCTGATATTGCTTTTCCTAAAATTTTCCTAAGTTCCTTGAACATCCAAGCCTCATTTGTTCATCTCTTCTTTGGATTTGTAAACTATCCTAGCAGTCTTCCAACAAATCCCTTTTACCTTCTCAAGTTATTCAATATATTGCCAATCTAACTAAGAAAACAGAACTTACTTTTGTGTTTTTATAGATGCAGGGGATTATAATTGGGTGAAGAAGATCTGTGAAGTCAACCCCAAACTGCGAAACAACCTAGAGATTAGCCACAGCAAGAAACTACTGTCTGTCACCTTCAGGCTACAAGGACAAGGTAGAGAGATGGTGTCATCAGAGCCAGGAGCCTGGGGTTTCCTGAAAGAATCTGGAACCACAGTAGACCTGACTGGCAGGACATTGAGTAATACAGGAAACCCAGGAGAAGCTGCTGGAGGCCGCTTCTGACCAGGTCAGCCCAGTGCCACTCTGTTGGGATACCTTTCAGTCACCTGAAAAATTCCCTAACCAGTATGACCACAGGGGCTGATCTTTAGAAGTAGAGAACTTGTATTCCTCACATGATCATTTGTACTGTGAATCGTAGACCTAACTGGAATGGTAATTATATATATCATACACTGTGCCAGGCACTGTTCACATTTTTTCTTATAAAGTAGATATAAACACCCAATATAAACTCATGTAGCTACAAGGAATGGCATTAAGATGGGCTGACTCAAGATCATATGCATTCGAGACTTTTCATAGACCACCCAGTAAAAGGTTAATTTAACCCTGTTCTCTTAATAATTCTAAACTGAAAATATATGTGTTATGTGAAAAAGAAAGAAAAGCTGGTTAGCTGAGTTCTAGGGGGTGGAGAATAAAGAAGCAATTGCCAAAACCTCAAGGAGTGCATTTGTTTATTTTACATGGCAAAAACAAGTAGAGCTGGAAAGTTACTGGATACACATCAATTTGCTAATAGTATGTTTTTAAAATGTCAGTTACTCTGCATAAATCCCTCTAGCATGTGAAATGAATTTCTATGAAATGATTCCTATTTTCGCTGCTGTTTTGCCTCTAATGCATGTTTCTTTTGTGTCCTTGTGAAATGAGGCTCTCTCACGGTAGGTTATGTGTTTACTTATTTTTATAAATATCCAGCAGAAAAATCATACCTTTTATGGAACAAATATTTTTAGCAGGTGTTCCAGAGCAAGTGCTTATGATGTTGTCTCCCTGGCATCTTGGTATATAATTTAAAAACTGCTAAGGCCATAGATTTTCAATTTTATTTTTGCCCATGGAAATTTACAAGTGAAAACAGATACTTTAAAAAGAAAAACAAGACTACCAACCACTTTTGATTTGTGGAGCAAAAAAATAGAATAAATCTTTCAAATGTTCCCTAAAAGAAGCTGGGTTCAAATGACAACTTTGATTCAAAGCTTTCTCTTACAGTACATATAATTTAAGGGAGGTATGGTTAAAACCACAACACTCCCCTAACAACTAAATAAATAAGATTTGTGGCTGATAATTTATAAAAAGTGATAAGATTTAGCCTGGACACAATGATAAAAGTTACTTAATGAACAACTGAGTAAAAAATGGTGGTAGGTTGGTTTACTACACATAACACATTCTAAGTCAGTGACCTCCACATATACCTAGTTTCCATTCTTAACAACAACAAAAAAGTCTGAGAAGAGTTCAGTTAATGTTTCAGAGATTTTCTACTCCCTCTGGTCTCCAGACATGGTGGAAAAGGAGCAAATAAAAGTTGACTTTACAGTGCATAGAACTAAGCCCTTTCTTGAGTTATGGAGACATTTGCTGTACTATACGTCAAATTTAAAAAAGATTGCATCTCTCTTAAATCCCTTGAGACTAAATTCAGAACCTTAGGTAAAAATATCTTGTAGTTTATCAAGTCAGTCATAGAACTCTAGTTTTCAAACTAACAGACTGCAAGAGATAAGTTTCAGGAATATAAAGACGCTGAGTTACGTTCCAATTCCTCCTTCTTCCCTTCAAACATTACTGTCATTCATTTCACTTACCCATATGCAAGCATCACCCAATGCATTGCTACTAGTGTTGCTTCACATAAACAGTCACCTATTAGACCAACTAAGAATAAGAAAAATAAAATATGCTATTTTACCTTGAAATTCAGCAAAATTATCTGTTGTAATTTTGGATCTGGAATATTCCTACAAAAGCTTCTGCTTTGAAAGTATACAGCAGGTTCAGAGGTGGGGCTTTAAGGTAATAATTAGGACTTTGACCACATCAGTAGATTTATCCATTTGCTAGGTTAATCCATTGATAGCTGAATGGTCTACTGGGTGGTAACTGTTGGCAGGTGGGTCTCCCTCTCCCTCTCCCTCTCCCTCTCCCTCTCCCTCTCCCTCTCCCTCTCCCTCTCCCTCTCCCTCTCCCTCTCCCTCCCCCTCCCCCTCTCCCTCTCCCTCTCTCTCTCCTTCCTGTCTGTCATGATCCTGCAGTTTTCCTTCACCATGCCCTTCTGCCATATATTCTACCTCACCTCAGAGCAAGAACAGTGGAATAAACCAACCATGGACTGATACCTCTGAAAACATGAACCAAAAATAAACTTTCCCCCCCTGTAAGTTTTTCTGGTTAGATATTTTGGTCAAAGTGACAAAAAACTGAACCCTACCTGGTAAGTGCCTTACCAGTGTATGGCTCTAGCAACTGATATTCCAAGTAACGCAATCTCAGGTGTGATTTCTTTGTCTGCCTCTCTCCAGATTTCAGAGTTGCAATGTGCCTTGCAAAGTCTATCCTCTGACAAGTACACGAAAGGCTATTAATTTTCAGTGTGTTCAACTTTGGCTTATTTGAAGGATAAGATGAGATTTTAAACTCTTTATATGTCCAACCCAAAACAAAAAACCCTGACCGTAATTTTTTTCAGGAGGTACCAGGGATTGAATCCAGGGGTGCTTAACCACTGAGCCACATCCCCAGCCTTTTTTCATGTTTTATTTTGAGACAAGGTCTCAAATAAATTGCTTAGGGCTGGCTTTGAACTTGTAGTCCTCCTGCCTCAGCCTCCTGAGCTGCTGGGCTTATAGGCATGTGCCACTATGCCAGGGCCCTACCATAGTAATTTTTAAGAAGATGCTACAGGAACAATGGAAGCTCACTCCCTTTCTTTTGCCCCCTTCCCTATTTCAGGGAGATAGTTATCATTGAGAATCCAGATGGCAGCACCTTGCTCTTGGACCTCCAGCACTATGAGCTAAATAAACTTGTATTTTTATATATAAAAGTGTTTTCAAAAAAGAAAGTAAATAAAAAATAATTGCAGACAGGAGAAATAAGCTTTAAACATATCTATGAGATTTGGCAACTAGATTTATCCTCTCTTGCATGAATAGTTGGGCTGAAGGATAAGATCTCTTTTTCCCCTGAAATTATTTGATTCTTATGCTGTCATGTGTCACTGCCTTGTAGATTCATGTCATAGAGCTATTCCCTGTTTCAGCAACTTCCCTTGACGCTGTTCTCTGCCTAAGTGGAATAAGTGGAAATAAGAATTCCACTATGTCTATGTTTGCAGACCTTGAAACCCACTTGTTTTTGTCAGCTTGCTATTCTCGATCCTCATTCAGATAACGTGTTAGCATTTGTGTACTTAGACTTCCTTCCCTCATCCTTGCAAAGTGAATAAATGCACAAGTAAATAGATTATTCCCCAGATGAACCCAGGTTTTTCACATTAGTTGCAGCATTTTTGTAAATGAGAAATCTGAACATAAGAGGTATGGTTATGCCTCTATTCACAGACCCACTGCCTCGTGATGACTGGCGGTGATCTGGCACGAGCCAGTGTCCTGCACATATTTGGCTTCTTCACGACAAGCTGTGAGGAAGATACTGTTATTACCCTGTTGTCATAGATGAGAAAACTAAAGAGCTGGAGATTAATTTTCATGGTTGAGTTTGAGCTACTCAACTGTCAGTGTTGTGGCAGATGAGGCTGTCCAGAAAATTGATCCAGAGATGGACATAAGTGTGGAGAAAGTTTAATAAGTGCTCTCAGGATAAACTCTTTCAGAAGGGAAGAGCAGTACTGTGCAGAAAGAGAACTTGGGCTCATCGCCTTTGTCAATGCCACAAGGTCAATGAAGCTGGGCTGGTCCTTCACACCGTCCAGTCTTTGGATGAAGGCTGCTTTGGAGAAGTGGGTACTACCTTGGTGAAGTAGCTTTCTCCAGGCAAGGGCACTTTTTTTGTACCAGGAATTGAACCCAGGGGCACTTAACCACTGAGCCACATTCCCTCCCCTTTTTATATTATATTTAGAAACAGGGGCTCGCTGAGTTGCTTAGGCCTTCACTAAGTTGCTGAGGCTGGCTTTGAACTTGCTATCCTCCTGCCTCAGCCTCCCAAACTGCTGGGATTACAGGCGGGTACCACTGTGCCCAGCGGCAAGGGCCCTTTCTAGAGAAGTGTAGCATTCAAGTCACTAGGAGAACAAGTTTCTCAGTCCTAAAGGGGGAAGTGTGCAGTGCATCTAGTATCCATTACACATGTGCCCATGAATGGGTCAAGAATTTCCTTAAAATGAAGATGAGCTTCAGATTCAGTGAGCGAGGACTGAGATTCTGCAACTCCACAAGCTTCCAGATGATGCCAATGCTGCTAGTTTGTTGTATCAAGGCAACTTAAATGCTGCGAAGCTAAGAATAGAACCTCAGCTGTCTGCTTATGAGTCTGTGGTCTCACCACTCTCCTTCTTTGAGAAATTCTCTACTACAATTTTAATTCCAAAGAACGAACTTGGTATACCATGCCAGATTGACTAGCTTTAAAGCAGATTTGTTCAGGTCTTCTGGCCTGTGACTTCAATGAACATATAATCCCAAGCATTTTTTTATGACAAAGACTTCAGTCAGGCTATGGAAACTTCTCCTAGGCCCAGCTGTACACTTCCTTGTCAAATCCAATTCTACCCAAAAACCCTATTAAGTCAGTTTAGCAAGAACTTCCCATCTTCAATATTTTATCATCCTCAGTTTCTGATAAGGTCCCCCATCCTCCCCATCCCTCTGGTCAGGGGAGATCTGATCACCCTTGCCTGGCATTAGTAAGAATCATGTTCGATCACTTTATCCAGCATCCCCTTTACCAATGATGTTCCCCCTTAGAAATGTTCTATCCCGGGTCTGCACCTTGTTCCTTGGCTATAAATTCCTGCACAGCCCAGCTATATTTAGAGTTGAGCCCAATCTCTCTCCCTCACTATAAAATCTCATTGCCGTAGTCCTAGCTCTATCATGAGGGCCTTAAATACAGTTTTCCTCACTGTGCTCTTTAACAAGTATCATCAAATATTGTTCTCTTTAACATTTATTGCTGCAGTTTATCATAGCTGGCTTTCTTAGGTTTCTCTTCCTTTCAAATAAGGCAGAAAAAAATTTTTTTTTAAATCAGCCACTTCCACAAAGTGTTACTGATTCAATAAGCCCAAGAAAATTTCACATCTTAGTATTCAGTACTAAGAAGAATTGCAAAGTCTTAGTGATGTTTTTATCTAAGAACTTCTTCCCAGCCAGCCTGAGAGTTCTTTCCCATTTTGACCTTTAAGTAAGCATATCAAACATGAGAATGACCCCAGATATTTTGCATTCATAGTTTGAGGCACACATTGGTTACTATTATTTTTTATCAGAAAATTACCATTTTTCCATTTAAAGAGTCTATTATATTCTTAGATATGATTTTATTATGTGTTAGAGCCAATTTGTTTCCCCAAAAGAGCCGATCTTAATTTCATAATGAGAACCAGCAAGAGAATTGGATTTGACATCCAGGTTCATTTATGCCCAATTTTTCTAGAAGCACCTCTATTCTATAAAGTCAAATTTATACTAAGAGCTTCCCAGGTTACAATATTCTATTAATTACATCATGATACCTTTCTTACTGTGTGTGCTGCACAATCTTGGAAGAAGATAAGTTCCTATGCAGTTTTATAATGTCCACACAAATTATTTTACTTTTCATCATCTTAAAACAAGCATGTGAATATATGGAGAGAGAGAGAGAGAGACAGAGAGAGAGAGAGAGAGAGACAGAGAGAGACAGAGACAGAGAGAGGGAAATATAGATTCAGTCAAGTGTTGCTTTATGAAGGGGAAAGCACTTTCTAAGAAGTGCATCGTTAGGTGACGTTGACATTGGACAAGCAACATAGAGTGCACTTACGCAAACTAATATGGCTATGATGTCATTGGGTGATAACATCTTATAGGACCACCATCAGGTATGTGGTCCATCAACAAATGAACGTGTGGTATATGACTCTTGTGTGTTTCTTTACAGAGATTAGGTAACAGAAACATGGGAAAGAGAAATGACCTACTTGAAGACATTTATTGAACTGAGGAAATATCTTGAACCAGGTAACACTCTGGTTCAGAAACCTCTTCTAATTCATTCTGTTCCCTAGGCAACAAAATTCTGTATTAATAAGGGGGAAAAGAAAAGAACTTGGAGTAGTTAAGGTTTCAGAGGTATTCTTCATTCAGGAGATTCACAGTGGAAATGGATTTGTTTGAATGCAGTTATTAATGGTGACTATCAGACTTTAGGTCTGCAGATAGAGTGACTTGCTTTTTGAGTGACAGTTCTTTAAGTGTAGTCTCTAGAACTTGTTAGAAACATGAATTCTCTTACCCTGTCCTAGACCTGTGAAATCAGAAACTGGGGCAGGCGGAAGGGAGAAGGGTGGTGATTTTTTTTTTTTTTTTAATAAGCTCTCCAAGTGGTTCTGACATCCCAGAAGTTGGAGAACTCCTGTGGCTATAAAACACTCTTTAGAACTGCTTCTGTTCCAGAAGCACACACGGGTGGACACAAAATCTTTAAAATCTTAGCTTGAAGAAACTTGTGCTAAAGCAGCTGTATCAGAAATAAATTCCTTACTCAGAAAGATTGGGTTAGAGTAGATAGTCTTGAAAGCTCTTTTTTTTTTTAATGCCTGAACTACGGAAGTTGTAAGTTGCATGGGCAGACCAAGCAGTAAAGGTACTACCATGGAATTTAATTTTGAGCAATATCTGGAAAAGCAGTCAGCAGCAGGAGACAGCTTTCAGGAGGAAAAAGGCTTCTTTATTCTTTAAATAGAGTGGAAAATGACTCCCATCAAATTGCTAAAAGCAGCCTTTCTGTTGAGGAAGAGATGTAGATTTCGATATTCTTTTCTTCCTGCTGCTTAGAGAGAAGGTCAAGGAAGATAAGAGCTGTGAACAGGAGAGAAGATACTGTCTTAATTTTGCTCCTGGACTTTCTTCTGTTTGCTAATTGATATTGGGAAGATAGCTATGAATCAGTAATCACTGGTTGAGAAAAACAGACTCTCATTTTCAAAACTATGAAAGAGATGATCTAGCGTGTTCATAGCCAATAGCTAAAAATTGGATGTACTTATCTGAAATCCTGCGACTGTCCACCCCAGTCTATAGACAATTAGTTATAAGCTAATCCAAGAAAAAATTATGTAATAACATATGAAGATAAGAGCAAGTTGGTTTAAGCTTCAGCTTAGATAATTAAGGCATAATGTAACAAGGGATATATGGTCGTTTTAAAAATCATTTTTCAATGAACATACTGTACTGTATTAAGCACTGAAATACAAGATCTATACAATTCTGTATTTTTAAAACTATAACAAATGGGGAAATTACTGGTCTGTCATTCAGTAATGGCTCATAGCTACCATTAGTGTTTCCAAAACACCATCTCATTTAATCCTGACAATTCTCTAGAGGTGCACAATAAAATCTTCACTGTGTATGTGAGAAAACTATTGTCAGGAAATTTAGACAAGTTCACCCACGTAGTCAACAGTGAAGGTAAAAGTTGACACCTGACCTGACTCCAAACCCTATTCTTATTTAATCTCTGCATTTATTAACTTCAATCGCTTAATCATATTCATGATTTACAGCTAGTGATTGATCATTCAGGAAGCATATGTGCATTGTCCCCAGGTGCTGTGGTTTAACTTTGTCCCCTCCTAAATGCTCATGTTGAAACTTCATGGCCAATAAGGTAGGATTAACAGGCGGAGCCTGTGAGAGGTGAGAGGCTTCTTCCCATGTAAATGGGGATTAAATGCTCCTTAAAAGGGCCTGATGGAAATAGTTTGCCCTTTTCTGCCTTCCATCTTCTGATCCGTGAGGAGCTGGTACTTCTCCCAGAGGATGCAGCATCAAGGTGCCATCTTGGAAATGGAGAGCAGCCCAATGGCACTTCCTCTTGGACTCCCAGCCTCCAGAACTGTGAGAAATAAATTTACGTTCCATACCCACTCTGTGGGTACTCTATTATAGCAGCACAAAACAAAGACAACCTGTGATCTTGTAGTCTGTAGTCATATTCTAATTTCAAGATTAGTTCTTCAATGGGCCAAATACATTTTTTGAAATTGACTCTGTGCATTTCTTATATTTAGAAATCAAGGTATCAGGAAAAGAAGAGCAGAAAATAAACCAAAGTAAAAATGTAAGACTATTTCTATATTTTAAAATTGATTGACTTTTTTAACTAATTCAAATTTTATACAGCATGTAAGTCAGCTATTTCATGCGTACATTTCAATATTTTTAAATAAATTTAACACGTCATACAACCATCACCATAAATTAGTTTTAAAACATTTTTATTACCCAATATGATCCTCATGCCCATTACTTCAATTCTCCTCACCACCCACCCTACCCAGGTATTGATAATCTGCTTTCATTCTCTATAGCTTTGCCCTTTCTGGAAATTTCATTTAAATGAAACCATGTAACATGAGGTGTCCTGTGTCTGGTTTCTTTCAAATAACATGTTTTTGAGATTTATCTGTCATCATTTGTGTTGATTGTTTTTAGTTGCTCACAGTATTCCATTGTACAAGTATGCCATATTTTGTTTATTCATTTTCTGGTTGATGAACATTTATGTTCCTTCCAATTTGGGGGTTATTATTAATAATTTTGCTAAGAACATTCTGGGCAAGTCTTTGTGTGGATATGTATTTTCATTTCTCTCGGGCAGACACCTGAGAGTGGAGTTGCTAAATCACATTTGATGTCTTTGCATTCAAATTCTCAAGTGGGAAAATCTGATTAAGGCTAGCTTGTTTATTTGAACCAGGCTACTCAAGCTATGGGTGAGCCAGTAGTATTGGATGAGCTGTGCTGCCCTAGTGAGGGTCCATGGACATGTATGTAGGGATACCCTTACACAGGAACTGGGAGCAAGGAAGGAAGCAATGAAGACTATGGGGAAAGTGTGCACAACGTACTATAAAATGGCAAGAGGAGAGTGATTAATTTTGCTGAAGAAGTCAGGAAAGCCATCCCAGAGTTCATGGCAGTTGAGTTAGGTCTTAACTATTTTTAGACAAAAGCAACAATCAAGACAGAGAAGTATCTGGCATAATAAGGAAATGGCAAGTACATTCATGGGACTAGGTTTTCAGGGGGCTTAGGGACAGGAGACCAGAAAGTTACTATGATATACCAGGAATTCCTCTTTTCATTGCACTACCACCAGAGGAATACCTAACTTTGAATCAATCAATGTGACACATTCATCAGTTGTTCTCAAATTTGGTCATGCATCAGCATCACCAGGATGTTGGATCAGGCTCCCCTGGATACAAAACAGATTGGATCTCTGAGTAGATCTGAGGCGAGCCCTGAAAATTTGCATTCCTGATAATTTCCCAGGGGATGCTGCTGTTGGTCCAGGGATCACATTTTAAGAACCACTAATCACTGTTAGAGTCCTTTAGAGCTCATACGAATATGGCACTGGGATTTACAACCCACAAATTGAGGTCTGATTCTGATGTAGACTCATATTTCCTAAAGGACTGACATTTCCCATCAGTAGTTCGCCTAATCTAGGTTGATGAGCAACCTGACTGTGAATGTTGCCCAACAGCAAATAAATAGTTGCCATAGTAATTCTGTTTTGTTCTAGGGATGTATTTGTACAGAATTTAGGATTAGGGTTGAAAATGGAATCAATCACTTGATAAATAAACAATCACAATGGTCTCTCCTGCTCTTGTTGCATTGATGAGGGCTTTCCTATTGACTAGATTTTAATTAGTGGATGATATACCAACTGTAAATCCACTGAATTTCAAGGAGAGTTTTCTTTAGCTATGTGATAGATCACAGCTATACAGTGGTGATTTTCCTGACGCTCTGACTGGTCAAATGCATTTTGTGTTTGCAGTCCTCCATGTAGCTGACAACTCCATCGGCCACCTAGAAACCCTGAGAGGCTATATGTGTCACAAAAGGAGTCCCCAGAACATTTGTATTTCATGTGCAAATTAGGTATTCCAAGCAGGCCGTGCTAGGAAGAGTTTTGAGAATTGTTTCAGTTCATAGCTGACTTTTCTGAATCAGGACAGATTAAAGTACAAAGACCCATTATCACCATCTGTTCAGAGGCAGGTCGCCACATGAGCCCCAGGGCAAGGGAAGGAAGCTTCAAAGGACTTGGAGTGAGAAATATCATTCTGATCTTCATTAGGTGTGGGCTGTGTGACATTGAGTAAGTCAGTTAACCTTTCTGAAACTATTAAGTCACTCAACTTTTTGAACTTCAGTTTTTCTTCTCAAAAATAGAAATCTTAGTGTCACTTAAGAGTTCCATGAACTGTGGGAGTAATCTAGATAAAACATGTGGAAGTATTTTTTAAACTGTACAACTCCATAAAATTCTAATGTATT
Source organism: Sciurus vulgaris (assembly GCF_902686455.1). NCBI lineage: Eukaryota > Metazoa > Chordata > Mammalia > Rodentia > Sciuridae > Sciurus > Sciurus vulgaris. Next base: position 120,504,826 of record NC_136470.1, read on the forward strand.
TTTGACTATATTTAAATATTTGAGTATTAATAATAAAACAATAACTTGGTCCCTTGCCCTTCTTTTTTCTGTCTAAATTACTATTTTTCTTTCCAAATTTCTCTTTTGTGAACTTGATATATTTTATTCATCCCCATTGGCCACCTATGTTAATCAACTTCACATTATTATAATTAAATACCTGAGATAATTAACATATAAAGAGAAAAGATTTGTTTTGGCTCACAGTTTTGGAAGTCGTGGTCCAAGATTGGCCATCCCCATTACTTTGGGCCTCTGGTGGGTATTCAGATGGCAAAGGCAGGGAAGCATGTAGCCAAGGAGGCTGTTCATCTCATGACCAGGAAGCAAAGGGGAGAAGACAGGTCCCATAGTACACCTCAAGGACATGCTCAAACGACCTGAAGACCTTCCACAAGGTTCCATTTCCTAAAGGTCCCACCGCATCCCAATGGCACTACCCTGAGGACCAAGATGTTAACACTTGGGCCTTTGCAGACATTTAATGTTCAGCCATAGCCCCACCTATATCCTGTCTGAAATAACATGAAGTATGGAATCATAGATAAACATTAGCTAAGTAAGGAGAGATAGAGAGAGAGAATGAATTAGACCTGGAGTTAGACCCTAAACAAAATTCTGTGTATGCTAGTGTCTGGCATCTGCAAGGCCAAGGTCTCACAGCCAGTCACATATAGTGGCCATTTGTTAGGACTGACCACACGAATTTTTAGCGAAATTGTGTGCTTTTCTACCTATTAAGTGATGAAAATAAAAGTACAGATGGAAAATGGCAATGTCTTTACTAATTGATTCACTTGTTAAAGATTTCATGGACATGTAGTATGAGCCAGACACTATGATCAGCACTGAGGAGACAGAAATACCACTCCTTATTATTCTCCACCACATGAGGATATTTGTTCCTTCCTGGTGTCAACTGCATTTTGTAATTATTTAAGTTCTTTGGTTGTTTATTTCCTGACTTCACTACTAGACTATAAGTTCCACCAAGACTGGGATCAAGTATGCCTTGATATAATTTTGTCCTCATTCCATCTCTGATTGAATAAATGAATATATGACAAGAAAGATATATCCTTGACCTCAAGGAGCTCATAGTCAAGATAAGTGATTACATTATAATGTGTTAAGTGGCTTAATAGCCGAAAATTGAAAAATCTGTAGCATGCAGAGGAGGGAGAAAGTGAACGATTTGGCCTGGAGGAGTCAGAGGAAGTTTCACTGAGGAGATACTTGAGATGAGACTGCAGGATAAATAGGAGTGGAGAGGGTAGCTGGGGTGGTGTGGGCCAACAATCCAGGCAGAGGAAATATCACATTTGAAGATATGGCTATATGTAGACATGGCTACATATATGCAGAACATGGCATGTGGGAATAACCAGGGGTAGTGAATAGGATTGGACCATAAGACATGGTAGAGGGGAGCTTGATTTAAGCCTGACAAAGTATAATAGGTCCAGAGTGAGAAGGGCTTGAGATGCCATGCCAGGGGATTGATCCTCACCCCACATTGATGGGGGGGTTATTAGCGGCCTGGGAATGATGTTATTGACTGATGGGTGATGTCCCCAGTGGTCAATAGAAGGGGAAGTGACATCAAAGATACCAAGGAGAAGACCACAGTCATCCAGGTTAAAAAAAAAAAAAAAATGATAAGATTCTGTACCAGCACATAATCCTGGGAGTCAAGAGGAGGAGAAATATTTTGAGAGGTATTTAGAAAGAAAAATCAATGAAACCTAATAACTTTTATATTATGATGGGTTTGTGTGAGGGCAGAGTAAGGATTTACTTTATGTAACATTACTTAACATTGACTTGATAGAACATTTGTATACAACATGTATTACATACCATGTAAGTGTGGTCCCAGATACTTTACAGGCATTAATGAATCTAGCCGTCTGTGAGCCCTATTAGCTCAATCTTAGAGATGGGGAAATTGAAGCACAAAGACGTTAAGTAACCTGTTCCACATCACAGCTGTAGGCAGGATTTGAACCCAGGGTCCATGCTCCTAAACACTAAACAAGCAATCTCACAGTTGCCTTGCCTCTAAGGACAGGGTCTCTATGAGCAATTGCCAAGTGCTTTCAAGGGGTAGTTCAATTCCTGGAAACCTTGAATGATTTTATCCTTCCTTAGACTTCCAAACATTAACGTAATCCACTACCCTTTCCTGTACTAATGATTTTATTGACTTTCTGAATTGAGTCAAATGGGACTGAAAAGAGAAAACCACTGGTTCCATACAGAAACCAAAGATCCGAGTTGGAGAACGATTTACAGAGCCCTAAGGTGAAGGATGGTGGGTGGGACCCACAGTGAAGACCATGATCTGAGGGATGGCTAGTCTTGCCTGTGATGGATGTGGCTCCTGACACTTACTGACGCCTGTAAGGCCATATTCTTTGCTTGCCAGACATCTACTTAGCATATACAATGGGCTGTTACTTTCCTATAGTTCTTAGGAAAAGCTTCTTATACAAAATGCAATGATGGCTGTGCATTTTGATGAATCTAAAAGTTAAACCAAATGGATATGGAACTAGCTTTCAAATCTACTTGTTACTGGAAGGGAAAAGAACTTGCTAAAGAATAACCTAAAAATGACTCTATTCTGTCTCTCATGCACATATTTCCCTTCAAACTTGGTCCAATTCCTCTAAGCCAGAAGCAGAGGATATGGTGCTGGCCCAGTAGTTGGAAGAAAAGCCAAGCCACCAGGAGGTAGAATAGTTAGGAGAAATGGTTTTGAGACCTATTGGGTGGTGGCAAGTAAGCAATCATGGAAGAAATGTCTGAGTCTTTATTGTGTGCCTCCAGGTTTCTGTCCCAGCGATAGAATCTGAGGCTCCGTGCATCCTCTGTTCTGTGGTGTTGGCAGAATTTTAAAATAAATCTTTGAATAGAAACTAGGCATTAGCATTTCCAGGAACTAGAACTAGCAGAATAAGATAACTGCTTATGTTGGGTGACATAAAAAATGGAAATCCATAATTATAAAAGTATAAATAGATTAGTTAAAAATTATAATTTGCTAATGAGAGTTAAACAAAATGTGCCTAAGTGTGATTTGATATGCCACTGAGCACCAACTATAATCTTTTCTCTACAGCTTGGAGTCATTTTAGGCTCAATTATATTGGCTGATTTGACTTGGGAAAAATCTAAATTTACTGATACAAGAGATGTCAAAAGTATTTCATTGTTTATTTTTTAAGACCTATTATTTTTCATGCTTAATATAATTGAGAAACATGTATTTTTTCCATGTAAAATTGGTTTTGTAGTTGATGGAGGGCTATTTCTGCATTGTCATTTTTTTTTTTTCCATATGAGTGTTTAGGGCAACACATGAAGTGCAGAAAGGAAAAACGGATGTTAATTTTTAAAATTGTGATAAAATATACATAACTTAAAGTGTACCATCTTAATCATTTTAAGTGTACAATTCAGGATTTTTTTTTTTAAGTGTATTGACACTGCTGGGCAACCATCGTCACCATCGATGTCCAGAACTTCAATTTTTAAATATATAGGTAATAACCCTGTTATATATTATTATCCATTCATATATATTTAAAGGGCCTTCAAGGGAGAAAGCAAGTTACTCAGAAACTTCCCCTATATTTGAAGCCCTCATCAATCCCATTTTGGCACAGAGGAGGCAGGTTGAAAATCTATTGAATGAACAAAGAAATTAGTAAGTTGTCACTGACATCACCTTCCCTTCTCTATTGGAAAAGTGTGGAGAGTGTGCAGAGATGTGCTCAGTTCTCCTTAGTCCTAAAGAAAGACTCCTTGGTTTGTACCTGAGCACTTGCAGTTCTAAAGACTGAGGACCTGGTGACCCACTGACATTCAACTTTGTGTCTCTTGCCAATAGTGGTCCCATGCACCTGCATGATTGTTCAAACTGCAGCTCATAGAAATGGAAAGATCAGAAATATGAAGCCACTTATATTTCTTCTCTGTCTACCTGGAATTTCTGCTATTTTTAGCCAGACTTATTCCAGCCTCATTTGTCAGTAACTGAGTTTCAAAAATGGCCTTCTGTATTAGGTAGCTTAGCCTTCCCACTTCTGGATAAGTAAAAATGTGGAATTCAATGAGAATTACCATCATCATGTCATATATTGAGCAGTCACTGTTTGCCAAATAATCTCCAAAATCACCCTCCAAGATAAGGATTAGATTTCCATTTACACTATTTTTTGCCACTTATGGGCAATATATGCCATCTTAATCCTTAAAATCAACTTTCATGTTTCTCATTTCTCTAAGGAAGAGATTGAGGTACAAAGAAACTGACAATCCTTGTTGGTTACTTAACTGTATGTTACAAATCTGGTGTATTAGTCAATTTTCTGTTGCTATAACAAAACACCTTGGGCAGGATACTATATAAAGAAGAGTTTATTTAGCTCATAGTGTGGGAGGTTCAAGGGTATGCCACCAATATCTTAACTCTGTTGAGAGTCTCAAGGTAGATGGCATTCCAATGGTGGGAGCACATGTAGAAAACATTACAGGGTAAACCCGGAAACCAGAGATTGGGGGCGGGGGGGTGGGGGTCTTGTGCTTCTGTATCTGCTCACTCTCACAAAAACTAACGGGGATCCTGTGAAAACTACACTAATCCCTCTTAATGGCAGTGCCCCAATGATCCAATCATCTCACAGTAGGCTCCTTCCCTTAAATATTCTCTTAAGCATACCTCTTAATAATTGCCACATTGGGAACCAAGATTCCAACACATGAACCTTGGAGAACAGATTTAAACCATATTCAAACCAAGGCAACTGGGATTCAAATTCAGGCTTGCCAGACTCCAGAGTCTTTCTCCCAACTCATTTTAGGCTTCCCCTTTGAGTCATCTGAATTTGATTCTTGCTTATATAGCTGATCTTTTGCAGACTTTAAAACAATGTTTTTATATATCTTGTCTCTTTCTTGCCATCCATTAGTCATGAAGATGGTGAATCAGATATTCAGAGTTGGTGTCTTTGATTCGCTTCTGGGAGAAACAGTCTTGTTAAAGCTCATGGCTATTTTAAATAACTGTAATTACCAGAAGCCTCACATCAAAACCAGACACTGGTCAGATAGACTTGAAGATTTAAATCGGCCTACATTAACACCATTTGAGACATGGAGGGGGAAAGCTGACATCAAGGCAGATTAATACCTCAAACTCTCCCTGAAGTATTCTTTCATCTTAATTGAGCAAAAGGAGACCAAACATGACAGAGCTATGGTTGTTTCATCACATTAAAAAAATCAATACGAATTTTCAGTCTGGTTTTTGCAAATCTTTGTATTTGAGATTTTAATGAACTTTAGCCAAAATAATTCCACTTTTTTTTTTTCTTTTCTCACCTTCCCCTCATTACAAAAGTAACGTGTTTTCATAGTAGGAAATTGTAAAACACAGGAAAGCAAAAAATGAAAATGAAAAATGGCCCTTTGTTGACCTCCTTTCCTGATGTTACAAGAGAGAAAAAAAACTTTGACTCACCATCCCATTATAGAACGTACTGCACGTTAGCTCTCTCCTCTGATTTTAGCACAACATATAGATTTCTGAAAAGCCGAACCAAGAGTGAAGTCATGTTAAATAAAGAACTGAAATATATTTGTCTTAGGAAAGTGAAGAACTCTTGATGGTCTGCAGCAAATTTCTACTTTGTGATTCTTCTTTTTCTATATCTTAAGGACAATTTATTACAGAAAAGAATTAGCCTCTTGTTGAAATCTTATTTCTATTCATCCTTAAAAGATGGTTTTGAAATTACATTGAACTTTACAAATTGGAATGCGTCTATTATTGGTTCCTTTGCAAAATTCACATTTCCCCCTTGAGAGAACAGCTACCTCCATGGCATGTTTTCAGTTATTTCTAAGGCTGGAAATGCCACACCTTGGGGAGAACGAGATGACAGACATGAAAGTACCCATCAGAGTCTTGTACCTACTAAGTGCTGAGCACGTAGCAAATGCTGATAATATGCCTGTAACATTCAAACGTTGCTCATGCTATCGTGGCTGAAAGACAATGCAGGAACCCCGACTCATTTACTTCCCCTGTCCATTGCATGCTCTTTAAACCCATGATGCACTGCACAGCGCCAAAGGGCAGGTAGCACATGTCTCTTTAACAGTAGATTAAGAGGGAGTGCTTTAATAAAGAGAGAACTATTAACCCATGAGGAAGGATCAATAAGTAAATTTACAAGACTAATTTTCAGTATAAATGGACATGAGCAAAAGCTCATGTAGTTCTCTCTGTCTGGGACCACTTATGAATTTCCAGGTGGCTCCAGCTAGAAACTCTGTTACACTATAATCTCAACTATAAACATAAACAATTATTTTTCTCTGTGGCTACTGTACCCCCCAGAGCTTAAACCAGTTCCTAGCGTGGTGTCCACACAGTAATTTACCCTACCCCTCTTTCCATTTTCTTTCTTGGTTAGTGGACTCACTACTTGGTCCTGGACTCTGCCTTCTCCGTCATTCCTTATCCTATTTATCACTACATTCATAATCGTCTCTATTTTCACTGCTTGAGAATAAATATACTCATTTGATTGACATAATGTGAAATTCCTTCTCAGGATTGGGCATGGGGCATGGGCTTAACCAAGATGTGGAGAGTAAAAGGGGTAAGGCAGGATGTCCCTAGGAATCGGATCCCTAACTGCTGGTGTCTTCTGCATAATAATTTGGAGTCAGTGGCTGGCAATTTGCAAAACTATTAAGGACAGACTGTTTGATCACCTTTCCAATAGAAAGTGCCATGAAACTCTGGTTCTGAGATAGAAATATTTTTTTAAGGCATGTGGTGAAAATATATTTGAAAAATTTGAGGTTAGACAGTATTTAGTCAAGGATTTCTTAATTTTTCATTCACTTACATTAGATTGGGAAACCGTGAGGGGTAGCAATGTACACCCACTTCTTAAACCCATTATACAATAAAACCTCCTTTCCCCAGACTAGGTTAAAAAGGTCTGGAAGAGAAGAGGGTGGCTTCTTCAGGGCACTAGAAGCTCAGTGTATCAGAGTGTAGATTACAGAGGTCAACTTCAACACATAAGGGAGGCCCAGCAGGAGGCTGTCAGATCCTGGGAAACCTTGTAAATTGTGTTGTGAAATTGAAACTTCACCCAAATATCAAAGAGAAGCCCCTGAAAATTCACCCTGAGCTACCTCAAATAACACATCTATTGAAGAAAGAGAAAAATCACATTTAGGGGAGAAATTATGGATATCAATTGAAATTGCAAAAAAGTCAATAAGCTGACAGAGAGCAAATAAAGACCCTGCATTTAACTTTACCATCAGTGAAACTCATTCCATTGATTATAACTCATAACTAATATCACTATACCATAATCAATATTTTACAGGGAACTTAAATGGAAAAATGACAAGTTCTGTTTATATCCTTGTAATAATTACTTTGCATTGTAATAAAATCAATATCTTAAAAAGCTCTAAATTACCTTTGAAAAATCCTTGTAGAGCATAAATATTTAGATTTAGAATGAACACATTACACCCAACACTATTCCACTTGTAAGAACCCAGAAACCACTCTGGACACAGAAACTCACATAAGAGAGTTTATTAAGCAAATAGGCAGAGTGTCTCCCTGCAGAGTAAGAGATAAAATGAGAGGAAAAGAGAGAGAGAGAGAAAGAGTATGCAAGAGACAGAGTATGCAAAAGCCAGGAGGAGAGAGCATGAACTCCAGGAGGAGAGAGAGAGAAAATGGCGGGGGAGTCATTCTTAAGCAGTGGCATTCCACGGGCTAACAGGGGACCAATAATGGAGAAAGATACTTGCAAGCTGACTGATGAACCAATAGCTAGCTAGGATGTTCACAGACTGACCAGCTAGGTTGTAAGTTGGGAGGCGGGGAAATGACTACACCTTAAAGGGCCGGGGAGCAGCTTTATATTATATTATACCACTAAGTGTTTTAAACATGAGAATCAGAGTCCTTCATTTTGAGAATATAAATTTAAACACCATAACTGACATTAGAAATGATCCTTTCCTAGCAGGAAAAAATACTTTTAGTAAAAAATTTCTTGATGCTTTAATGATTAATTTTGGAATAGGAGGATAAGAAGAAGAACTTTGAGCTTAAGATACAACTGAAGATTAGTGAGAAATTGGTCTAAAATATTGCTCAGTGATGATAGTGAGAGAAAATTGATTCAGCTGAGTAATATTTTCCTAGGGACAGCTTTTCAGAATTACATCGGCTTTATAAAGAGAAATGTACACTTGTCACCTGGATATTCGTGAATATTATTTTAAAATGAACTGTCAATAATCTTATTTTGGTTGAAATGTAGCCTCCTTATCAGATGCCTCATGGCAGCGTAATTTCCAGTGGCAGGCAAGGGCATGCAAATGCTTCCTCTGATATTGCTCTTGTGGCCAGGGGTCCCTTTCTTGCTTTTGCTCAAGTTGCCTTGTCTCCTCCCATCCTCTGCCCAAGGTGCCTTGATGCATGGGTCCCTCTCTCTTTAGGACTTGTTGCCCTTTGCCACTCACTTCAACTGGTTACCTTGCAACCTCACCTCTCTGGTGGGCTCTGAGAGAGTTAGGATTTTGTACATCATCCAGCCTTTTCTCATCATGTGGGTGGAAATGACACTTTCTTTTTTTTTTTTTTTTTATTGGTTCTTTTCAGTTATGCATGACAGTAGAATCTATTTTCATCTATTTATACAAGCATGAAATATATCTTATTCTAATTAGAATCCCAGTCTTATGGATGTACATGATAGTGAGATTCTCTGTGGTGTATTCATATATATATATATATATATATATATGAAAGTAATGCCAGATTTGTTCTACTGACTTTCCTATTCCTATCTCCCATTCCCTTCCCTCCATTCCCCTTTGTCTAATCTACTGAACTTCTATTCTTCCCCTCCCCACCTTTTTGGGGGTTAGCATCCACATATCAGGAAACATTTGACCTTTGGATTTTTTGAATTGGCTTATTTCACTTAGTATGACAGTCTCAGAATCCATGCATTTACTGGCAAATGTTATAAAGTTATTCTTCTTTATGAGTAACATTCAATTGTGTATGTATATATATCACAATTTCTTTATCCATTCACATACTGAAAGACCTCTAGGTTGGTTCCATAGCTTAGCTATTGTGAATCATGCTGCCATAAACATTGATATGACTGTGTCACTGAGGCATGCTAATTTTAACTCCTTTGGATAGATACCAAGGAGTGGGATAACTAGGTCAAATCGTGGTTCCATCCCTAATTTTTTTTGAGGAATCTCCATACTGCTTTCTAAAGTGGTTGCACTAACTTGAAGTTCCACCAACAATGTATGAGTGTACCCTTGGAGAAAGATAGCCTCTTCAACAAACGGTTCTAGGAAAACTGGAAATCCATTATGTAGTAGAATGAAATTTAACCCATATCTCTCACCCTGCACAAAACTCAACTCAAAATGGGTCCAAAACCTAGAAATTTGTTGACCAGAAACTCTGCACCTACAAGAAGAAAATGTAGGCCCAACACTCCAAAATGTCAACTTAGGAACCAACTTCTTCAACAAGACTCCTGAAGTGCAAGAAGTAAAATAAAAATTGATAAATGGGATGGTATGAAATTGAAAACCTTCCTCACAGGGAAGGAGACAATCAAGAACGTGACAGGAGAGCCTGAAGAATGGGAGAAAATCTTTGTCCACCTGGGTGTTAATAGGGTGTTGATTTCTAGAAGATACAAAGAACACAAAAAGCTTAACACCAAGATACAAATAACCCAAATAATAAATGGGCAAAGGAACTAAACAGACTTGTCTCAAAAGAAGAAGTGTGTCTGTAAAAATAAAAAAAAAAATTAATAAAATAAAAAAAGAAGAAATATGAATGGTCAACAGATACATGAAAAAATGTTCAACATCTTTAGCAATTAGAGAAATGCAAATTAAAACTACACTCAGATTTCTTTTCATTCGAACCAGAATGACAATTATTAAGAATACAAGAAAGAAAAAATGTTGACAGGATGTGGGGAAAAGGGTAACTCATACACTGTTGGAAATGACACTTTCTGGCAGGCTTTCTCTATCCTTAGGGGAATAAGGGCTCTTTGGTTCATGTTAATACATTTTATATCATTATCAATGCATACATTCAACACGTTTATCTAAGACAAGTGTTTGGGAAAATAATACTTGGTCTCTGATTTTTCTTTTTAAATTTTTATTATAATTATTTTTATTTAGTTTTTAATTTTTACAGACTGCATTTTGATTCATTGTACACAAATGGGGTACATCATTTTGTTTCTATGGTTGTGCACAATGTAGATTCATACCATTCGTGTAATCATATATGTACATAGGGTAATGATGTCTGTCTCATTCCACCATTTTTTCATACCCCCCCTCTTATTTTCTTCTACATATTCTAAAGTTCCCCCATTATTCTCTCATTTCCCACCCCTCACCACCATTATACATCATTCTCCACTTATCAGGGAAAACATTCACCTTTGGTTTTTTGAGCTTGACTTATTTCACTTAGCATGATATTCTCCAAATCCATCCATTTATTTGCAAATGCCATAATATTCTTCTTCTTTATGGATGAATAGTATTCCATCGTGTACATATACCAGAGTTTCTTTATCCATTCATCTGTTGAAGGGCATCTAGGTTGGTTCCACAATGTAGCTATTGTGAACTAAGCTGCTATAAACATTGATGTGGCTGTGTTACTGTAGTTTGCTGATTTTAGGTCCTTTGGGTATAAACCGAGGAGTGGGATAACTGAGTCAAAAGGTGGGTCCATTCCAAGTTTTCTGAGGATTCTCCACACTGCTTTCCAGAGTGGCTGCACCAATTTGCAACTCCACCAGCAATGTAAAAGTGTGCCTTTTTCCCCACATCCATGCCAACATCTATTATTGTTTGTATTCTTGATAATGACCATTCTAATTGGAGTAAGATGAAATCTCAGAGTTGTTTTAATTTGCATTTCTCTAATTACTAGAGATGTTGAACACTTTTTCATATATTTATTAATTGCCTGCGTGTCTTCTTCTGTAAAGTGTCTTATTCCATTGTATTTATTTTCTTTTGTTTTCTTTAATATGCTACTCAGTCATTTTAAAATGCTGATTGTGATCCACTAAACTGATTCTGCAATCCACAGAGTCAATGGAAAGATGAAAAAAATCTACTTCTAAAATGTGGAGGATCCAATAGAGGCCAGGTAGCTGAGAGCATGCCCAAGGCCATGCTTTATAAAACAAACCAAGCCCATCCTAACTGCTGTACCGTTGCCATTTCCCTTGCCAATATTACAGATAATTTCTCAAGAGTCCCTACATCTTATGTCAATCTAAAGACTTAAGGTGGTAACGAGAGCGTCAGATTGGCTGAGTATAGGTCTCATAACTGCTCTCTACCTTCGATGGGTAGGTAGGGGGATTTCCCAACAGATGGGCTTCCCCTGGCAGATAGTCATCCAAAAAGTGAGAAGAAGGTAAAAAATGTCTACTGTATATACACTATAATCATTCTGTATTCTTTTTACTTTAATTAAAAAGAACGTTTAATTGAAACAATGAAAATTCTTGATTTTTATTGTTTTTTAATCAATTTCATTTGTCCTAATTAGTTATACATGAAAGTAGAATGCATTTATGCATTTTGATAAATCATACATAAATGGAGTATGATTTTTCATTTTTCTGATTGTGCATGTTGTAGGATCACATATGTACATAAGGTAATGTCTGTTGCACTCTACTGTCCTTCCTATCCTGCGCCCCTTCCCCTCCCTTCACTCCCCTCTACCTAATCTAAAGTAACTCTATTCTTCCCTAGCGCCCCCCTTATTGTGAATCAGCTTCTGTATTGTTTTGATTACTACTTATACGTACTTGACTTACAACTTATATCTCAGCCAAAATTTTTCCTCTGAGATCCAGGTCTGGAATATATTACTTCCTAACTCACATATCCGTTTGGGTCTTGGGAGTTCCTCTAATTTAGGGTCTTAACATATCCATAGATGGTCCAGTGACCTTCCACCAAAAACATTCTTGTTTGATATCTCAGGGACTGACACTTCCATCCATCTTCTATCTATCCATTCATCCAGGAACCTTGAAATCATTCTTAGAAATGATTTCTTCCCTCACCACTTACCTAATTCATCATCAGATCTTATTAGTTTTGATTCTCAAGCATATCTGAAATCTACCTATGTAATTAATCTCCATCACCTTTTTTGTCCCCAACTACCAGTCTCTTACCAACCATCACCCAACCTACTCACCTGCACCTGTTCCAGCTCTTCTCTATTCACCATATTAACCTTTTAAAAACACACATCTGACTATATCATTCTCATTGCTTAAAATTATTCAATAGGTTATAAGAGATCCTGACTGAATCCTAACAGAGAAAACCTTTTCTATACATAGATTTGATTACAAATTCTATTATTTTTTTCAAAACAAAGGATTATAGGAGGAAATTTTTCATTTAGGACAAATCCAAACATTGAGATATAGCTGGCTGCAGTTTGTGTGCTTTTTCGATGACTTTTGTAGAGAGAAGAATAGGAGATTCTCCAAGAATATGGACAGCCTCAGTAATACCTCCCTGTAATTAAAATTAGTTCAGTCATTATAAGTCTGCTTCAAACAACAATCAGTGCTATCAAGTTTGGGACCATTTGGGATCATTTCAACCAGTCAGTAGGGGTGTGTGGTCTGTTATCAAAAGACAAGGGGAAGGAAGGCCTTCTGAGTGGGGAAGGGTAATTTGGCAGTGTGGCTGTGTGCCAAAGAGGACTTCAATCACATCCCCCTTTCAGTAGTCCCTTGTGATGGTTTTGTACTGTGTCAATTTAACTCATCTTGAATTTCATCCCCCAAATTCCTTTTCCTATATGGATCTGGATGAGTGCTGACCGCGCCCAGGGAAATTTGTATGAGACTCCAAAAGTAGAAGTGAAGGAGCAAGGTCAGCATGGGTCACCTTGCACATGCTCTCATGAATCTGCTGCCTCACCTTGTTGGCATGGGGCCACAGCCAGCTCTGCAGCTCCTGCAGTTTCACCAGACCTCACCTGCCACTTCCTCCCGTTCCCAAGACACACGTGTACAGCAGTGTAGAGAAGGGCACTAGCATTTTCTTCAGATCATCCATGTCATCAGAGTTGGAGGTGGTAAGGGACAGAAGAATTTCAGTTTTTCCTTCTCTTTCTTGCTTCACATTTTGCTTTTCTTCTCTACCACCAGCCCCACTGATCTGCAGATACTTCAGGTCCAGAATGCAGCAGAAAAAAACCTTCCGTAGACTTCATACCAGATCCCACAATTGCTTACGTTTAAATTCCTATAATAAACTACTTCTCCATCATTAACAGTCAGGCTGCTTTTATGCCTAGATCTTTCCTGACATGTTCTTATGTAACATTGTACCTAAAACCCTTTAAAGAATTCATTTTACTGCTTGGTTCTATCCAGGGTAAATGACCAATTCCATGCCCTCATGGGAAACCAGTTCAGAGCAGGAGATATTTAAGTTCCGATAGTGCAGTTGTAGTTAAGAGCATGGTGTCTAAAGTCAAGGAGACCCAGGGTTAAATTCAAGATTAGCTACTTTATGGTGAATGTGGGCCTCTTCCTTCACCTCTCCAAGGCTTAGTTCTCTCATGTGCAAAATAGAGACAAGGACATTGTGTAGTCAGGTTCTCCAGAGGAACACAACCAGTAGGACACATGCACGCACACATGCACGCACACATGCACACATGCGAGACTTATCATAAGCATTGGTTCACGTGATTATGGGGGTTGAGAAGTCCCATGATCTTCTGTCTGCCAGTAACAGACCTAGGAGATCCAGAGACGTAGCCTTAGTTTAAGTGTGAAGGCCTGTGAACCAGCAGAAACATTGACTAGATGTTGGAAGCTGTCAGGTAGAGAGGGCACATGTTTCCCTTACCCTGACCATTAATCTATTTGTGCCTTTCAAATGCTAACAAAATGGAGTCAGAGGATGCCATGAAAAAGATTTCATGCTCAAATGCCTGAACAGGCTTCACACAAGACACACAGCCTGGGTAATAGGACTCATCACAAGAACTTCCTTAAAACTGTGTATTCCCAATAAACTACCTGTACAAGAACATTTGCCTGGTAAGAGTGGACTCACCAGTAAGGGAGCTCCTGTAACAGACCCTTGTACCCTTTGGTCTTTGTATTCTTCAGTTTTAAAATACCTTACGTGGGCTTCTTTTTGTCTCCAAGAGTGCCCTTTTTCCAGATACACCCAGCTATGCCTGTGGCTCACATTAGTTTATATACCACAAATTGCAATTTTCTGCTTTTCTCAATTAAATCAAATTTGGATGGTCTCTCTAGGTTTCTTTTTTAGAAACAGATTGAATGAGGTCCACCCACACTGAGGAGGGCAATCTGCTTTATTCAGTGTATCAATTCCAACATTAAGCTCACCCAGAAACACCCTCACAGAGTCACTCAGAATAATGTCTAACCAAATATCTGGGCAAAACCTGTCGCAGTTGAGTTGACACATAAAATTAACCAACACAGACACCCTATTTTATAGGTTGTTGTAGTATGTGAACGAACCCAAGATGCATCAAGCACTTGGCATTGTAAGGTGCACAAAGTAAATAAATAAATCATAACTATTATTAGATCAGAAACACATCCATCTAATAATTTTCCATGTACAGGTAAAGAGATATTGGTTTTTCTTGAATAGCAAAATAGAAACATTAGCTGAATTTTGCACTAATATGCCCTTTAAAGAGTATCTTTATATTCTTAGTTTAACATAAGGATCAAGTAAATTTTCTTAGTCTTCCTCATCATTTAAGAGTGAGCTTTATGAATAAACACTGTAGAGAGCAAGAAACTTGCAGAACAGAAGAAGTAAAGGAGCTTGTCATCAGCTGGTGATAAATACAGTTGATAAAATGGAACCAGAATTGGTAGAAGTATATAGTTACATCACCACGTTCTCCTACTGTCCTGTGATAGATGAGGCAGGAAGACACACTTTAAGAAAGATGAATGCTTCTGAGTTTATTTCATTTGTTGAGATCAGTAAGAAAAAATTTCCATTTGCTTGACATGTTTCTTTGTTTTGTTTTGTTTCTCTTGTTATGTAGGATCCTTTCTGCCCTTATTCAAGGTCCTGATAGTTTATTATCAGGATATCTCAGTGTGGGACTTACCAACCAAACCCTTAGAGGGTTCTTATCAGCATGGAGAGGAAGATGCTCTGTTAGTGCGTTGCCTTGACATTTGGTTGAAGGGCATTTGTGGTTCTGTAGAATACCCAGGGGTACTATTATGTTGCAGAGAGTGGTTTTATTCAGATAAAGGGAGAAGAGGGATTTTCAGGCCAAGTTTAGGCTTTGGTACAGGCTAATTAAAAAGCAACTCAAAGAAGAGAGAAAAGGAATCCTCATCAATGTGACTAGGAGGGATTCATCCTTTTTAAATTATGTCCCAGTGTGGCTGATTCTCTAGAATATAATCATGCTTCATAGTTTGAATATCATGAAATCTTATTAAATACTCATGTGCATTTTATGGATGAAAAAAGAATTTTTTAATAGTATATTTTAAAGATGGAATTAAATAATGGCTCCAACTCCAAAACCCAATAGCCTCAGGTTATCATAAGAAAGATGATAAAATATTCATCTCTTTGTAATTAGTCTAAGTTAGAGGTAAAATGAGAAAAAAAAGGCCTATAGCTTTGAAGTACTGGTTTGAGAAAGATGCTCTCTACCGAAATGGAAGAGTAAATGGCTCTGTTTGATAGAGTCCGCAAGGTCATAAAACACATCTACTTCACTAATTTGTTTTCCGAGTTTCAATTTTTCTGCTAGCAAATATCACCAATTAGTGCCCACTATGTTTAATCATATTTTATTATTATCTCTTATATTCTCTAAGTTTTCAGTTTATTTTCGTTTTCTGCAATTCAAAGGCAGAAATTCTTTGAAACCTAATCTATACTACCCTCTGCCCCCAATAATTATGGGGTATTTGAGATTATGGCTCTGTTGTTACATCCACCATAAATGTAAATTTATTAATCTTTTCTAAGTCATGAACTGCTTTGAGAATTTAGGGAGAAAGTATGAATATTATCTCTAGAGGAAAACCCTACATACTTGCAGATATACTCTAAATTAGCATGTAATATTCAGGAGTTAATGAGCCCCTTAGAACACACCTGTGGACTCCAACTTGGTAGTCACTGATTCAAAGGATGGAAGACTGCTTTCAACTTGGAATACAGGGAATTGAGTGGAGATTCAAGATTAAAGAGAAACTTGATGACATTTTGGTTTTTCTAGATTTAAAAATTCAAGATGAGTTTCAAAATAAAATTTCAGAATACTAAATATACTCAAATACAAAATAATTTATCATCATCATCATCATCATCACCATCACCACCATTATCATCATCAGTGCTGGGGATTGAAGGATTGAACCCAGGGTCTCACACAAGCCAAGCACCCATTCTACCATCAAGTTACACCCAGACCAAATGTAATTTTAAAAGGATTATTTCTTGGTACCAAATTTTTGAAGGGAAAATTGATAATATGTATGAAGAAAATTAAAAATATTCATAGATTTTTGACTTTCACATTTCAATTTTAGAAATTTATGCTCGGGAAATATTCAGAGATGTTGACAAAGATCTATGTCCAAGGAAGTTTTTAACAATATTGGTTGTGACAATAATGTGGAAACAACTTAGATGTTAAAGGGAAAAAATGCAATAGATGATTAAGTTAATTGCATTCATGCAATAAGTTACATGCTACCATTAAGAATTCACAACAAGGACACTAAATGGCACAGACAACCGCTTAATATTTAATTTCAAGTTAAAGTAGGTAGGAATGATTCATATTTTCTAAATTAGGGAATTAAAAATGAATAGGAGTAGATTTTTAAAATCTGTGTGTGAATGATAGCATTATAGGTTATTTACATTTTTCTTCTATTTCCACAATTTCCAAATAGTTTTTACAGTGAGTTGACTTATTTCATCAAATAACTAATAATCACTTTATGCCTACTATGTACTCAGTTTTATGTTATGCACATATCTAAGTGATGTTTACTGTTAGAAAATATAAAACTAGTGAAACCCAGATTTTCAATCCATAACATTCCTAAGACACCTGGAATTTCTCTGACATTGATTTTCTGTATATGTTTAATCTTCCCATTTCTGTATATGTTTAACCTCATAGGTAGAGGGCTCATTTAACCCACATTTACTTAGTATTTCTTTGAGTTGGGGGCTGTTCAAGGTGCTGAACTCATCCACCATTTTAAAAGTCCACAGCACTTTTCCAACCCCAACAGAGTGTTTTTAAGTTTTTGTTGAATTCTGATACCAAAAAGCAATACATCTGGACATCAACTGAATGAGATCAATCCTAGCTCTTCTTCTCTCAATTATATGTGAGACAGTAAATACCTTACATCTGTAACCATGTTTCTTTATATTTTAATGGAGCTAAAATGGTAGAATTAAATGCAATATTGCATATACAATTTCTATCATAGTATCAAGCAAGTAGTTGAGCTTAAAAAGTCTCCTTTCTATTTATTATTTGTAGGTTGAACCACATGTAACTGTTGAGATTAAACCACTTTTAACTTACAAAATGGCAGTTTCATAAGGTTTGATCTAGTTATTAGTTTCATATGCTTCAATCTAATAATAACTATGATATATTCTGATGTCCTCGATGAACTATATGAAAAATTATAGCCATAAGTTATAGAAAGGGAAGAGTTGATGTCATTATGACAAGATAATTCAGTGACATTTTGAGAACTAAAGATGTTGTTTGATTTTAAACTGGAATAGCATCCATGCCACTAGTATTTTAAAAACAAAAAACAGCAAAACCTAGTAGAACACGTATAGAACTAGAATTGAGGGAGAACTTATAAATTAAAACTGGAAACCCACAAAATCTCTAAGAAAATCAGACCTATTTGGCCACATAAAACTTTAAAATATCACATTAAAATGCTATAAACAATAGTTATTGTCCTTCACGACTAAAATATGAAGTCCAAGAGAAAAGGCATTTTTGTCTAATTTATACATAGAATGTCTGCCACATTGTAGGTACGTGATTACCAAAAACACTACAAATTCATCCCCAAAATAATAGAGGTAGAATAGATGTTTGCAACAAAAGAACAAAGGGTTAATATTTCTAATGCAAAAAAAAATTGTGAAGAATTAATGAGAAAGAAAGATGAAACTCCATAGGGCAACTACAGGATCCAAATGTTCATGGAATATACGAAAACATTCTCAGACCTACGTAGGATCACCACTGCAGACTGGTGAGAAATTAAAAAGTGCGACAGCCTCTGTTGTTGATATGGACGTGGGGGAAAGCGCACCAACATACAGGACTGGTGAGAAGGTGAACTACTTCAGGTGTCATTAGTTCTTGGGTGAGATGCAGGGGTATCCCACCAGGGGCATTGCTCAGGCCGGACAAGTGCTCTGCCCTAAGATGTATTATTGGAATGGAATCTGATACTATCCATTAAAATTAAAAATGCATACACATTTTGGCCCACCAGTGCTCCTTCTAGGTATCTATTTTGTAGAAATGCAAGCACAAGTGCATGAGCATATTTTAAAAGGATGTTTATTACAGCATGACTGTAGAGGAACAAAATAAAACAAGTAGAAACAGTGTGATTGCTCATCAGCAGGGGAATGGTTGAATAAATTACAGCACATTGCAGAATAAAATGTTATGCATTCACTAGAGAGTTATTAAGTGGGAACAAGCACGATTCAAAAATATGTATATGTTCCAGTTTCTGTAAAAGAATGACAACGCATCTCGAGGTGTATATTCATATTCATATATACATTACGGATGCTTGTTCATTATGTGTAGTCATTTATTTATGAATATATGAGCATAAAGAATGAAAGTAGGTATAGTAGGTTGTTAATATGGGTAACTGTGTCCAAGAGGAGATAATATAGATGGAGAAGGCAGGATGTGGGGAAGGAAAAGCTAAACCAAAACCAGGAAGTGCATTTAAAAGATCAGTGTGTATGATATAATCACACAAGTCGACTTTATGAAAAATTGTGTGTGGTTGTTTATATTGTTTATATGATGAAAAAATAGCAAGCAGAGTGAGGCAGGTGAGTTCCCCCGAGCCCAGGTCCAGTCCAGGGCAGCCTGCATGTCTAGGTGTGCCCATAAAGAACACAGCCATATGACCTTGGAAGTAGAAAATAACCTCAGGTGAGAGCTCCTGTTTTGAGGGGGGATGGGGAGGGATACACTTCCACCATTAGATAAATCAAAATGAATTAAATCAACCTGAAGAACACGTTCCCGGAGAACATAAAAAAGGCAACAGGGAATTGCTAGTAGAAAAAAAAAAGAAAATAGAAAATAATAAAACCACCACTGTGAAGCACTTTTTTTAGAAGCCAGATTCAAGCCTCCAGTTAAAGTTTATGACAGAGAAAAGCCCTAAAGAAAAGCAGAAGACCTGAGCTACTTCTTATACTGACTGAGTGTGGTGTGTCCACACGCTAAAAGTCCAGGAGTTTGGGTGATCATGAAACCAGAATGCAAAAATGGGGATGACTGGATATTTATTAGTTACCCAACCACAGGATTTTGGAGCTTGTCAGACCAGGGGGGATTCTCCACTAGTGGATTCCAAAGGTTGGGAGTTGGTTTATATTTTTATCATATTTTATCATCTATACATAAAATCTACTCTGTTAATCATTGCAGATGGCTCTTCAGGGGCCTTAAGTGTATTCACATCTTGTACCAAAGAAATTTGTTTGTTGTGGTTGCTGTTTTAAATGGGGCCACTGGCATAAGCTGGGTAAAGATACCCAGAGCCTCACTGTATTATCTTCACAATTACTCACGAAGTTCTGATTGTTTCAATGTGCAAAGCTACTTTTAATGTGGTTTCAGTATGTTCTTCAGGGGCTTCCTTGCAACTGCAAAAGAGACTGTGTAAGTCAGTCCTCGTTACTCTTCTGCACACTTTCACCACAACGGCTCCACTCAAGCTGCTTTACACGTTGTGCTTCTGTGTGAGATCTTTGAAATGACATGTTAAGAAATGGTCTCATTACCAAAAAAAAAAAAAAAAAAAAATTAGTTTCCAAAACTACTGATTTTCCCCCTGGATTTTACTGATCGAGAAGGAATGAATTTGGTTTTCAAAGGTGGCTAAGCTAGTAGGTATCTGGACTAGGACTCAAATTTACATCTGTTGTTCTTAGCCTAAGTGCTCCCTCCACTAAATCCATACTGGTTCCTTTAAGATTTCATCTCACTCCAATCAGAATGGCAATTACCAAGAATGCAAGCAACAATAAATGTTGGTGAGGATGTGGGGAAAAGGTACACTCATACATTGCTGCTGGGAATGAAAATTGGTGCACCCATTATGGTAAGCAGTATGAAGATTCCTCAGAACATTTGGAATGGAACCACCATTTGACCCGGTTATCCCACATCAATGTTTATAGCAGCTCAATTCACCATAGCTAAACTATGGAACCAACCTAGGTGTCTCTCAACACACACACAATGGAATACTACTCAGCTTTAAAGAAGAATGAAATTATGGCATTTGCTGGTAAATGGATGGAGTTGGAGAATATCATGCTAAGTGAAAGAAGCCAAACCCAAAAAACCAAAGGTCAAATGTTTTCTCTGATATGCAGATGCTAATTCACCACAAGGGGTGGGGGCTAGGGAAGACTAGAGTTACTTTATATTAATTAGAGGAGAGTGAAGAGAGGGGAAGGGGCAAGGGGAAAGGGATGATAGTAGAGTGAAACAGACATTATTACCTCATGTTACATGTATGACTGCATGACCCATGTGATCTGCAATATGTATAATCAGAAAAATGAGAGATTACACTCTATTTATGTATGATCTATCAAAATGTATAAATGCATTCTACTGTTATGTACAACAAATTAGAACAAATAAAATTTAAAATTTAAATAAATAAATAAAGCATGGTGTTTTATTTTTGTTCCTGGCTCAGCCACCATTTATTATGTCCTAAAATGAACATCTTCAGATGGTAACTCCAGCAATGTGTATATTGCAGAAATGGAGGAAAACCTACTTAAAGACAGATCTGCAGATTTAGAAATGTAGGATTGTAAATTCCAACATCTCTCATCTGTGTCTCAGAGATATTTAGGAGAAAAATAAAAGAATCCTTGCTTCTCCATTCACCCAGCAAATGTCTAATGAATGTCTTCTAAGTACCGGGAGCTGAGGTAGACACTGGGAATGAAATGGTGAAGGTAACAGGACCTGGTCTTGGCTCTCGTGAGCTTACTACCCGCAAGGTTTTGGTACACAGCGTTTGGTACATCAATCCAATAATAAAACTACTCAATTCACAATAGCCAGATTGTGGAACCAACCTAGATGTCCTTCAATTGATGAATGGATAAAGAAACTGTGGTATATATATATACAATGGAATATTACTCTGCCATAAAGAATGATAAAATTATGGCATTTGCAGGCAAATGGATGAAATTGGAGAATATCATGCTAAGTGAGATAAGCCAATCTCAAAACCAAAGGACGAATGATCTCGCTGATATGCGGATGATGACACATAATGGGGGTGGGAGGGGTTAGTGTTAGGGTTAGGTTTAGGGTTAGGGTGAGGGAGGGGGGCAAGAATGGAGGAAGGAAGGACTGTATAGAGGGAAAAGAGGGGTGGGAGGGGTGGGGGGAAGGGAAAAAATAACAGAATGACTCAAACAACATTACCCTATGTAAATTTATGATTACACAAATGGTATGCCTTTACTCCATGTACAGAGAAACAACATGTATCCCATTTATTTACAATAAAAAAAAAAGAAAAAAAAAGAAATAAATAAAACTAACAAAGAGATATTTCAAACTGAGGGAGAGGAGAGAAAGGAAGGAAACTGCAATGTGCATGTACAATAGCAAATGACCTAAAAATGGTCAGGTCAAGTTTTCCCAAAGAAATGGTTTGAACTAAAAGTACAAGATGAATAAGAGCTAACTGGGACACATGTGTGGGTAGCTATTTGTAAAGAAAATTATAGTTTAACAATACTTTAGGGAAGCTTTATTGAAAAGATAACTTTGATAGAGAAGGTGGTGGTGTTCAGGGTCAGCAAATACACCGTGTCTCTGCTCTCCAGGTCCCCACCCCCTTCTCAACCACAGCAGATGTCACCGATCCACTGCAACACTCCTCTGATAAATTCTGATGCAGCTTCTCCACAAAGATTCCAGGCCTCCCTTGCCAAGGAGTCAGAATGGGCACTATGAACGAAATTTGCCATCTTAGGTATAGTGAAAAAAATCTCTGCCCCAAATTTAAAAGTCAGGAGTTGTAGCTGGATGACTTTGGTAATCCAAGGGAACTGGGTCAAAGGGCCCGTGTGGTGAAGCTTTGTTTAACTCCACCTCCCTCCCAGCTTAGGGATAGAAGAGTACGCCCAGAAAACGTGTCCTTGGGCCACACCAGAATTTGTGACTATTCTTAAGGATTATGCAAGCATTTTGCTGAGACTTGCAAAACTGAAACTAAGAAGAATGCAAGTACAGAAGGTATTAAATTTCAACCCAGGAAGGGCTGATATTAAAACCTAACAGAAATGTTGAATCCACATAACTTAAAATTTGTGAGCGCTCCTGGCTCTGCAGGTCACAGGGTGAGGGCAGTATTCTCTGAACTGTAAAGAACTGATTATGCCTCCAAGTCTGGTTGACTTGAAATATGACTGCTCTCTAGAACTTCGGTTTATTTTGTATTTTTAAATGAATATTGATGCCATTTCCCCCCACTTTTTTGTCCTGACCTCTACTTTCTACAAGGACAAGAGCATGCCAACTGAAGTTTTGCCAATCATGATACTCCAGCGACTGGCAAAGGATGACTAGATTTCAAAAGGTTTTTTTCTTTTTTGAATTTTTCATCTCAACACATGGTAATATTTTTAACACTGAAAAATGCTATTGCAAAAGAGGTGTTAGATATCTAATTTTCTGTTTAGAACCCCCCTGTACCCTGTCACTCCATACCTTCCCATCATCAGCATGGTCCTCTTAAAAGGGACCCATAGGTTCTAAAGTGGACCTAACTTCACTTTGTCTCATTGAGGAAAAAGACATTGCTTCTCATTTCATGCTTCTCACTTCTGTCATCTTATGATGGAGAATTATTATGCAAATAATAATGATTGCCTTTAGCATTTGATTACATGTCTTACCCAGCTACATATTCTTTTGACTGAAGTCTTTCATATAAGTGTCATGTGATGGGAGAGCCACGGAGGAGATTTCAATTTAACGAGCGGAATAGATGCTGATGTTAATTCCACTATGAAAGCATGTTGGCAAATCAGTCAAAGTAACACAAGTGACCAGATGTTGGCACAAGTTCCTTTACTCCAAAGAAAGATAAAAGCCAAATCTCCTGTTTAGCTTTCGCAATTTCCGTCTTCCTGTCTTCCCTCAAGCTTTTGGTGGGAGAGGGTTAAGCCGAGTGGATGGTTAACAGTTAGATGTGGTGCTCACCATGTTTAAGATGAGACGGTAATGTCCCTTTCGGTGCAGGAAAGAAGAGTTCCAAGACACAGAGGCCACGCAGAGCTGCTCATGCGGCCTCACCACTTAGGAAGCTGTTTTCATATTTGGTGTGTGTGTGGCGCGGGTGGACTGGTCGGTGTGCATTGCTTCATGATCTGATCTTCCTGCCCCCTCTTCCCCCTCTTTCAGACGTTTACCATTTTGATATCACCTGCCTCCAATGTTCCCTTTTCGTTCATTGCTGCTCCCTTCTGCAGACTGCTGATCAAACCTCAGGAAAGCCACTCAGGGTGTTCTCAGAAGCCCATGATAAAACGTTAAAACGTAACACCGGAAACAGCTATGGGCCTGTAAGGGGCCTTCTAGAGTCCCCGTGGGTATCTTTTTAAAAATACCTCCAACTTCCCTTACATTTCAAGCTGGGAGCATACAGAGGTGCCCAGGGAGGAGGAGCCACAGCCTCAGTTCCCTCTACCCTCCTGGAAGCTCTTCTGTCCCCTGTTGGGAGTACACGGTGTCTCATGGTGCATTTCTTTAGGTGCTAGGTAGGATTTGAACGCACGGCTTAAGAAGTATGCCTTGCTGTGCACGGTGGCGCACACCTGTAATCCCAGCGGAGACAGGAGGACCACGAGTTCAAAGCCAGTCTCAGCAAAAGTGAGGCACCAAGCAACTCAGTGAGACCCTGTCTCTAAATAAAATACAAAATAGGGCTGGGGATGTGGCTTAGTGGTCGAGTGCTCCCGAGTTCAGTCCCCAGTTCCCACCCCTGAAAAAAAAAAAAAAGTATGCCTTGTTAGAGACAGAATAATAAGGTCTCAGAGACAAAGTGGTTTTAGTTGGTTTGGTTTTTTAGTTGTTTCTCTTACACCTTTATCTTGCCCTAAGGTGTCGTGCATGTTTTTGTCTTTCTCACCTTGACCACTAATGATCACTTATTTTTTTGTCTCTATCAGCAATACAACAGTGAACCCTTTCAGGTGTATCTCCCAACATGACCTAGCACTCAGGAACCCTGTCTAGTTGCTGAGCTCAGAAGTACTTTCCCACCTCACTTCACATGAACCTCATTGATGGATCCTGCTGAATGTATCAATGTCAGGGTAAGTTTTTCATGGTTTTCACTTCTGTAATCTTATGATGGGCAATTATGTGATAAATAGTGATCGCCTTTAGCATTTGCTTCCGTCTTACCCAGCTATGCATTCTTTGACTGAAGTTTTCATATCAGTGTCAATTATGGGAGCTCTATAGAGGAGATTTCAGTATAATAAGTGGAATGGATGCTAATGTTAATTCCACTATGAAAGTCAATGGTTCAGCTTATACCATCAATTGCATGTAACTGGAAAGATCCATTGATAAGAATCCAGGGCTTCAATTAACTTTTTAGTGTCTTTATTTATTTTTAACTACTGAAATTAGTAGGGCTTAGATGAGAGAACATGGATTTAGAGGTAGAACTGAGTTTCAGTCATGATTCTGTTATGATTTCCAGTTGCATCACCCATGGAAAGGTGATGATAAAATAGTATCATTCACATCACAAGAGTTTTATGAGAGTCGGATAATGCAGATAATACACTAAGCCCAGTGCCTAGAGCACCCTAAGTGGCCCATAAATCGTAGCCACGGTTACTTGTGTTATTATGTTGTTGTGTGGTTGGTGGCCTGCCTCAAATCCATTGTTCCTTCATTCTTACTGACAGTGCCCCATTTATTTGTGTCTGCCTGCACAGTCCCAGTGATACATTTAGGGTGAGCAACTGATCCAGTTCTGGCTGATGACACTGGAGGGTGTTCTGCAGGGGCTAATAGAAAGGTTTGACTGAACGATGTAGACGGAAGGAACACCCTGTTTCTTTAGATGGGTGTTGTAGTGTCTGGATGTGACAATTAAAACAAGTCAGGGGAATTAGGCAATGAGCTGTCCTCCTTCTCTTTCAGTTTGCTGTGCAGCTGGAGGAGTAAGTAAAACTACATGTGGCCCTATGGGACCGGGAAGCCATACCCTTCTGTTTATCTTTCTCCTCTGTCAAACAGGGGCCATCTGTAAGTAGATGGCTATAGTGCAGCCAGACAGAAAGTAATAAGGTCTCAGGATCTGATTTTAGGTTCTGAGAGGTTTCGCTCCAAATTAGAGCCTCAGTCATGAGTTCAACCAGCTGTAACAGGGGGCTCTGCTCTGAGTCCTGGGCATGTCCACCAACAAACCAGGCAGAAATTTTGATTCTTCCTGCCCTTCCTCAGAGGTGGAGCTGCCTAAGCAAAGGTGTTTCAGGTCCTTAGCCATAACAGCAGCATGATAACACCGACTCCCCCTCTCCTTCCTGTCAGCCTGGACACAAATTGTCCACTTATTAAGCCTGATTAGGGAAATGAGGTATGCCGTGCTGATAGGGATTTGCCAAATCACTGAAGCTAAACCCTCTGATTCAAGACTAATTTTTAACATAGTTTTGTGGAACTATTGGAAACTATGGTTCTTATTTCTTTGCCTTCTCTCAGGAGTAAACATATTTTAAACGTCTTCCTGATGTACTTTCTGAGCCAGCTGTTGTCACCATGTGTGGCTGTCCACAGCCCACTGTGTGGCCTTTGTGATGTTGAGCTCCGAGGCATCAGAAGTGCAGGGTGCATGCTCATGAAGTGTCAGAAGGCTGTCCTGAGCAGGAGGAGCCTGGGCCAGGAGTCAGGTGCTTCCTGTCGGTAAAGTTAGATCCTCTTGGTGGAGAATGGGCTGGGCTTGTGAGAGGCAGGAGCTAGACAGAAAGGAAAGGGAGTGATCTTTGGATCTCCCTATGGTAAGGATTTGGGGAACTAGGGAGAAAACTTCCAAGGAGAGTCCTGGAAGGACTGAGATAGGGCAGCATGGATGAAGTCCTGGTTGCCAAAATGGAAGAGTAAAAAGAGGAGTGGGGAGAAGTGTCTTCGTGGTGTCTTCTCCTTGTCTCCCTTTCCTTCCCACATGCCTCCACCTCCCCCCACAGGCCTGCCCTGGCTTGCTGAGCTCCCTTCCCCTGCCCCATCTCTCATCTCCTGGTCCTCCTGCAGGTCGGGAGGGCAGTTCTGGGTCCAAGACAGCCAGAAGCAAGGCCGTTGAATGTCACTTGCTTATACACAGGATAAATTCTTTGAAATTTTACAGAAGAGTCACTCTGTAAGTTTTAAAGAAGGAGAAACTTAATCTATAAACCAATTTTTAAAAAATTCCCCAACTTGTTAGCTGACCTGTAGGAATCTCCATTCTATTAGCCAAAAATGTCACTTCTAAAACTGCATTTCACCACCCTATTATTACTCTGTGCAATCAATTAGTGGGTACAACCAGCAATTTCAAAATAGAATTGAATAGACCAGAAAATGTCAGGGTGCATCACACATAGTAAGAAAAAGTATTGCTGCATGAAAAGTTTGATTCTGTGTATATCAGGACATATACAGAGAGAGAGAGATTTGATCATATTATATATATAAAATTTGATTCTGTATACTCACACAGGTCTGAGTGTGTGGACAAAGTTCCTAAGTTAAATGTGTTTCAGTAGGCAGAATATATGAGAATTTAAAAATTTGTTTACAATTACACCCAGAAGTCAATTGGGGCCCATGTATGGGCATCCTGTTGGTCCTGGGAAAATATCTGAAGTGGCCAAGTAAATAAATGTCTTTCCGATGGAACTCATCACTGCACAGGAGCTAAAGTTAGTCTTTGGGTCATGGGAGAAGTCCTCTACCTCTTCAAGTGAAATGCACACCTATGACTTTAGGTATGTCTCCAAGTCAATTTGGGACTGGATAGAGGCCTCATCTTTTACATGGGCAAAGGTAGTACTGGAGAAATAGCCAACCTTCTTTGAAGATGGACCCACCTGCATCATCTCCTAGTTCTACAGTGTGGCTGTGGGCTGCAAGCATGGCTTCTCCTGGCCTCAGGAGGGTCATCTATTCTCCATGATCTCTAACTTGTACCATGCTACAGCCTCATTGAAAGATCACCTTGCGATGGTTAACTTGATGTATTGACTTGATTGGCCACAGGATTCTGAGGTTAAATGCTGGTTCTGGGTATGTCTGGAGGAGATTAGCATTTCAATCCATGAGATCAGCAAAGCAGATGGCCCTCTGCAGTGAGGTTGGTCATAATCCAGTCCATTCAGGGCTCAAATAAACAAAAGGCAGAGGAAGAAGGAATTTTCCCTGTTTTTCCCACCTCACTGCTTGAGCTGGGACATCTCCTCTCATCTTTTCCAGCCCTTGGGCTAGGATTTATACCATTGACTTCCCTGGTCCTCAGGACTTTGGATTGGGATTGAATGATTCCACCAACTGTCCTGAGTCTCCAGCTTGCAGAGGTAGATCATGGGTCAGCCTTGAAGGTCAGCCTTCAGAATCATGTGAGCCAGTTCTTTATAACTAAGCTCTCTTGAGATACATAGGTACGAATATTTCTTACTGGTAGTTTCTCTGGAGAACCCTGACTAATCCAAACCTCAAGAAACCTTCTCCCATCTAGGCCGATGGCTTGTGTAGATAAAGTTGGTGAAAAAAGTTCCCCAACATTCAAAATGTCTGCCATGCCCTCTCCTTGGGGAGAAGTCTACCACCTCATGGTCATTTGTATAATTCCTTCAAACACCAGTTCCTCATGTTCTTTTACCCCTTTACCTTCCTCTCTCCTCAAAGCCCAGTTAAAACATGCTTTTGAGAATCATAAACATAACCTCTGAACTTGCATATATACCCTGCCTACTTCGGTCTACCGAGTATCCATCCCAGATTCAAGGAGTCACCATTGCTAAGACCCAAATAACATTCAGGCTCTGAAGGTGACTTCTACCTGCCATTCCAGCAAGCACAGAGCATTCTTCATTGACTCCACACAGTGGCCATTTAGAATATTTACATGTTCTAAAATTCAATATAATTTTTACCTTAGCTATGAGTTTAATAGATTTTTCTGAACTTTACTGATCAAGGTGCCCTTATGATATAACCTTTTGGTAACAAACCATTTGATTATGAGATATGTACAAAGAATAGATTCTGTTTTCCATAAATGAAGATTTACTTTTAATCTGCAGATTTTGACATAAAAATCAAAGATTCCTAACTACTTTAGTTTTTGCAAGTATGTCATAATAGAAGTGAAGTCAGTGAAGGGCACATCAAGCTCAGACCTATTTGAGTCCAAGCCATTATTTTATTATTGCTTCTTTTTTATTATACATGACAGTGGAATCCATCCTGATATAATTGTACACACGTAGAATGTATCTTATTCTAGTTAGGACCCCATTCTTGTGAGTGTACATGGTAGTGGGATTCACTATGTGCATTCAAATAAGTACATGGGAAAATTATTTTGGATTCGTTCAGTGGAATGGCTATTTCCTTTTATGATCCCCTTCCTTCCCCTTCATTACCCTTTGTCTAATCTACTGAATATCTGTTCTTCCCCTTCTCCCTCCTTGTTGTGAATTAGCTTCCACATATCAGTGAAAATATTCGACCTTTATTGGTTTTTGAGGATTAGCTCATTTCACTTAGCATGATAGTTGGTAGTTCTTCCCATTTACTTGCAAATGTAATAAAGTCATTCTTCTTTATGGCTGAGTAATATTCCATTGTGTAAACATACCACAATTTCTTTATCCGTTCATCTGTTGAAAGACATCTACATTGATTCCATAGCTTAGCTAATGTGGATTGAGCTGCTATAAACATTGATGTGTCTGGGTTGTTGTAGTGTTTGATTTTAAGTCCTTTGGATATATGCCAAGGAGTGAAATAACTTGCTCAAATGTTGGTTCCATTCCAAGTTTTCTGAGGAATCTCTAAACTGCTTTCCAGAGAGGTTATACCAATTTGAGTTCCACCAGCAATGTATGAGTGCACCTTTCTCCACATCCTTATCAACATTTATTGTTACTTGTATTCTTGATTGTTGCTATTCTGATTGGAATGAGATAAAATCTCAGTGTAGTTTTAATTTGCATTTGTCTAATTGCTAGAGGTGTTGAACATTTTTTCATATATTTGTTGTACATTAGTATTTCTTCTCAGAAGTGTCTGTTAAGTTCCTTTGCCCATTTATTGATTGGGTTTTTTTTTTCTGCTAAGTTTTTTGAGTTCTTTATATATCCTGGAAATTAATGCTCCATCTGAGGAACAGATGGCAAAGATTTTCTCCTATTCCATAGGCTCTCTCATCACATTCTTGATTATTTCCTTTGCTGTCAAGAAGCTTTTTAGTTGGACGCCATCCCATTTATTGATTTTTTATTTTACTTCTTGTGCTTTAGGAGTTTTGTTGAGGAAGTCAGTTCCTAAGCTGACATGATGGAGTATTGGGCCTATATTTTCTTCTAGCAGGGGCAGCATTTCTGATCTAATTTCTTGGTCTTTGGTCCATTTTGAGTTGAGTTTTGTGCAAGGTGAGAGATAGGTGTTGAATTTCATTCTACTATATATGAATGTCCAGTTTTCCCAGCACCATTTGTTGAAGAGACTTTTCTTCAATGCATGTTTTTGATGCTTTTATCAAGTATAAAAATACTATATTTATGTGGGCTTGTGTCTGTGTCTTCTATTTTGTTCCATTGGTCTTCATGTCTACTTTGGTGCTAATACCATGCTGTTTTAGTTACTATAGTTCTGTAGTATAATTAAGGTTTGGTAGTGAGAAGCCTCCTGCTTCACTCTTCTTGCTAAGAATTGCTTTGGCTATTCTGGGTCTCATTTTTCCAAATGAATTTTATGATTGCTTTTTGTATTTCTATGAAGAATGTCATTGGAATTCTGACGGGAATTGCATTGAATCTGTACAGCATTTTTGATAGTGTGGCCATTTTGTCAATATTGATTCTGCCTATCCAAGAACATGGGAGAGCTTTCCTTCTTCTAAGGTCTTCTCCTATTTCTTTCTTTAGAGTTTTGTAGTTTTCATTGTAGAGGTACCTCACCTCTTTTGTTAGACTGATTCCCAAGTTGTTGGTTTTTGTTTTGTTTTGTTTTGTTTTGTTTTGTTTTTGAGGCTATTGTGAATGGGATGAATTTCCTAAATCCTCTTTCAGCTGATTTGTCATCAGAGTATAGGAATACAATTGATTTCTGGGTGTTAATTTTGTATCTTTCCCAGCCATATATTGATGTGGGTTACCAGGGAATTTTCAGGAAACAACCAACAGTCCGTTGGTGGTAATACCTGGTTTTCTGGGGTTTGCAGGCAGCACCTGCATAGAGCAAGACACATTTTAAATGCTTAATAACTCAGAGTTTTTTTTTTAATAATTTGGGAAATTTATTATGATCTTCTATCATGCTTTTTTTTTATTGTAAACAAATGGGATACATGTTGTTTCTCTGTACATGGCATAAAGGCATACCATTTGTGTAATCATAAATTTACATAGGGTAATGTTGTTTGATTCATTCTGTTATTTTTTCCCTTTCCCCCACTCCTCCCACCCCTCTTTTCCCTCTATACAGTCCTTCCTTCCTCCATTCTTGCCCCCCTCCCTAACCCTAACCCTAACCCTAACACTAACCCCTCCCATCCCCATTATGTGTCCTCATCCACTTATTAGCGATATCATTCAACCTTTGGTTTTTTGAGATTGGCTTATCTCACTTAGCATGATATTCTCCAATTTCATCCATTTGCCTGCAAATGCCATAATTTTATCATTCTTTATGGCAGAGTAATATTCCATTGTATATATATACCACAGTTTCTTTATCCATTCATCAATTGAAAGACATCTAGGTTGGTTCCACAATCTGGCTATTGTGAATTGAGCAGCTATGAACATTGATGTGGCTGTATCTCTGTAGTATGCTGATTTTAAGTCCTTTGGGTATAGGCCAAGGAGTGGGATAGCTGGGTCAAATGTAACTCAGAGTTATTGATCTTTTGAATTTCTTTTTAATTACTCTCATTACCTCTTACCAGGCACAGAGTAGATACTTTACTTTCTGTTACAAGAGAGACTTATGAACATGGATGTTTCAATACAAAATCTTTCCCATTTAAAACTAAATATTTTAATTTGTGCTTTCTACTATTGGGCCGCCAAGCTATTATTTAAAAATTTTAAATTTAGAGTGTATATTACCTCAAAAAAGAAGGAATGTTATTTTGAATGGGGCTCAGATATTTAAGCCCTCTTGGGTCCATTTCTGCCCACCAAGTTCTGAGTGACATGGATTCTCTGGTGGACATTTACTATGTCACAGAAAAGGCTTGTATCTCAGTGAGCCGACTGCATTTCAGCAGCCTCCCTTGGAGCTAAGTTTCCTCACAACCTTTTCAATAAAACATTCCAGCAGCAGTCTTATTTATTTCTCTCCTTCCCACATACTCAGGCATCTTGAGAGAATGGTTTCTACATTTGCAATTTCTAGTTCCTCACTTCCTGTGTTAGTTACAGTACAGGCTAAGGAGGATGCTATGACAAAGAGATCCAAAAATACAACAGTCCTTGTAATTCACAGTGTCTTTTTTTTATCATAGCATTCCAGAGGTGAGTGGTCCAGTCTTGCCAGGTGGTGTGGTCCATTCAGAAATGCAGGTATGCAGTTCTTTTTATCCTGGGGCTTCTCCAAGTCCGAGAGCATTGTCCTCAACTCAGTGATGAGCTGAGCATGTGCAAGTTACAGGGTAAGGTGCAAGAAGAAGGGACGATGATAAATGGGACTTGGGTATTCAAGCCCCCCTGGGTTCATCCTCTGGCCCAAAGTTCTGAGTAATTTGATTCTCCACTGGGCATCCAGCAAGGACTCTACCTGAGCAACTCACTGGAAGAGTGGAGGTGCCATTAGCCGGAGTGGGAAGAAGACAGAGAAGAGGAGCTGGCTTTGTCATGTTACATCTGAGCTGGCAGTGGTACATCTGAGGACACACGAGCAGGTGGTTAGAGAAGCAGCTGGGAGTTCAAAGGAGAAGTCCAGGCTCCAAACATCATTCCTGGCATCCTAGGTCAGAGGCCTGACCCTAGGGGTTCTTACTACCCACATCTGGCCACTCGCCCCAATAAAACAAGCAGAAACGATAATGGTAAAAGTTGAACAGGACGCTTAAATCGACGTGGCCCTATTAGGAAGGCAAACTGAGATCCAGCGTCCCGGCTCAGTGGCGGGTGCTGACAGGGGCCTAGGTTCAAATAGAATTGGTGTAGGGAAGGGAGAGGTATGAGTAATGAATCAGTCTTCATCCAGCTGTGGCCTGGTTGATCATTCTCTCAGCTCTGGTTCTGTGAGGTGGCTTGAGAGACGTCCTTATCGCTGGAGCGTCCTTATCGCTTTTGTTGCTCAGGATGTTTATCCATCAGGCCTGTGATCCTGGAAGGAGCCAGCCCAGCTCCTGCTATTCCTGGGAGGTGTGGGTCAGTGCCTGAAGGCTTCCAGGCCCCACTGCAGGGGTCGGAAACATGACACAGCCAACTTGCCCCAGTCTTGGAGGGGGACTAGATAAGTTAGTACATTTAGGACAAATAAACCATGTTTTTAATATAAACCATATACTGGCTGTTTTTTAAATGAACTTTTCTTAAATGGTTACTATGCCTATGAGCAGAACTGAGCAGGTCCCAAAGTTTAAGGTAATAAATGACATAGATACAAAATACAGACAGAGATGTCAATCTTTATCCTGCTCTGAGTTGCCAATGGGGCACCTGCAGGTCTTAGAGAAGAGTCACTGCTTGTAGCAAAGGAGGCCTCTCTAGGTCCCTGTTACAATACGATCTGAGGAGTCATCAGTCGCAGGCTTCGATGAGATCAGCAAGGGACTGAGCAGGTACAAAAAAAAAAAAAAAAAATAGAAAAGGATCAAGACTGAGCCCTGGGTCACTCCAAAATGTGAAGGCTGGGAACATGAAGAAGAATCAGAGAATAAAGGGGGAAACTAGTACAATGCAGGAAAATCAAGAGAGTGTGGTCTCTTCAGAGCCAAGAGAAGAGCATGCTTTCCAAAGGGGGCGTCCTGATGTGCCAAAGGCTGCTTGTGAACCAAGTCAAGTGAGGACCGAGATAAGATGAGTAGATTTAGCCTCCAGCGCAACATTATCTTCAGAGCAGAGGTGAAACCAAGTGGTAAGAAGGACTCTGCTTTATGGATTCATTTAATTCTTTCATTCTCGGATTTAAGAATAATGAATACATACGTGTTGTGCATGTGCTTCTGATTCAATCCTGAAAAATGGTTGTTTCTCTCCAGAAGTCCCCTCCTCTCATGCCTCTTGCCATCAGTTCCTTTGAGTTACTGGACATAATGACTGCAAAGGTAAAGACCCAATAGGTAAAACTATAGGATAAAACAATCAGAAAAGATACAAACCAATAAAGGTATTTGGCTAAGTGTTGGATAGAGAAAATGCACAAAGCTCCAGGAGTAACTGCCACGAATGAACGTCTTCCTCTGGTTTCATGGGTCAGAGAATAACAGCCCGGAGGATTTCCAAGCAATAGAGTATGCGCAAGGTTTCAGTCTGGGTGATTCCCTGTAATGAGGTGGAACCACAGCATCATTTAGCCAAATCAGCTTTACATCGCTACATGTGCTTATGTTTGAATTAAAATAAGCTCGCTTCTCTGAACACATAACCTCTTAGCATTGTGGGTCTGCAGTCAGGAGGGTGGAGAGAGACTGTATCCACAGGACAGGACATCAAAAGCCAGCAGAGGAAACCCATAAGGTAATAGATACAGAGTGGGGTGTTGATCATCTTGCTGGTGGGTGATTATTCAGGGTGTCTTGAGGCAACAGGTCATGGATAAAAAGGACAGAAGCCTCTACTTCTGGTAAATACTCAGTCACTCTCTGTGTGACCTTGGGGACATGGTTTTTACTTTCTGGGGTAAAATAAGGAAGTTGTACCAGATGACCTTTAAGACCTTTTCCATTTCAAAACTAAAGTCACCCACATTTTCAAAAAGATTCACTTGGTTGATCATGAGGAATCACCTTTCCTGTCCCACCGTTCGGACCCAGATGCATGCGTTACTGAAGGTGTCGGTGACTTTATTCTTGTAAATCTCTCGTCAAGAAAGCCACATATGCACAGACTTATACAGATTTGGATCTAGGGGCATTTGTTGCTGTAAACTCACACACTCAGAAGGATTTGCTCCCCTCATGCCTGGACAGGGCAAGACAGTACATGCTGTTCCTAGGTAGTGGAAAGATTCTGGTACTCGGCACACACAGCAGATGTGTGGGGTCAGCTCCTCCGCCAAGATCTGACCATGAGGATATTCCAGTGGGTGCCAGTGTGCATCTCCCTTTTTCTGTTGTGATGTCTTGCATATCCTTCCAAATTAACTCTCGGTGGGCTTTGTGGATAGATGTCATTGGACTTCTGTGCTGGGCTCCATGCTCATTGTCTAGTTTGCCTGCAACATAGGGGAATTATTGTTTTTGAAGTCAAGTTTATTAATAAAATGCACACAAAGCCACAATAGCATATCATTCAATTGTGGAAATGGAGAGAGCTTATAAAAGATGCATTCTTGAAAAATATTTTAGGAATATACACACACACACACACACACACACATACATATATCCTAATATAATACATATCCTAATTTATTTAAATGATCCTAATATAATATATATCCTAATTTATTTTTCACTTTTACAGATAAATTGGAAACTGATGACTAGAAAAGTGAAATATCTCCATGTGAGACGGTACCTTTTAATCAAGCACCAAAGCAATGAAAACACTGTGTAACCTTTAGTGGTCTACAAAGCTCCTGCCCATACATTGTGTTGTCACTTCTATAATAAACCTGCATTATCTCTAGACCAAAAAACAAATTTTAGAGCCATTAATTTGGGTCAACCAGTTTTAAGACATTTTCCCTCCGGATTCTTTATGATGACGACATAAATTTCAGGACACCGAAACATTAAGATTGGAAATTACTCAAAAGCTTTTCTATCAACAGCCAGGGGTCACCCAAACTGCTTCTGAGTTCTGTGTGAGGGTGAGTTTCTCCAAGCATCTGAATAGTCTCTGACTGCAGACCTGCGTTTCTCCTCCAAGACTGAGTGGGGGGTCAGGAGAGGCCACTCTTGGGAGACCCATCCCTTTCCTCATTCCACTGGGAACGAACACACTAGGTCCCTGGTGACCTCTAATCACTACTTGTCTATGTTCGTAAGATATTAAAGAACAGATTCCTTTTATAGAAACATAGAAACAGGAAGCATGATTTAGAAACAAAGAAGATATTTAAATAAGATATTATAGAAACTACCTGATCTTCTTTCTTTTATTTATTTTTTTTTTCTTCTGATACTGGGGATTAAACCCAGGGGTGCTTAACCACTAAACCACATCTCCAGCCCTTTTATCATATTTTATTAGAGACAGGGTCTTGCTGAGCTTCTAAGTCCCTTGCAAAGTTGCTGAGGCTGGCTTTGAACTCACAATCCTCCTTCCTCAGCTTCTCGAACCACTGGGATTACAGGTATGCACCACCTTGCCCAGCCGGGTCTCTTTTCTTGTGGCAGGTCCACATGTGTATCTTAACTGTAATGTTCAAGGTAGGCTGAAGGGGAAGAGCCTGGAGCTTAGTGAGTCATCTTCTGCAGAGCAGACTGATCCCAGGATCCCCAGCCACAGAGCAGGCTGAGAAGTCCTTCTCGGCGAAGTAGCTGAGTTGAGACTAACCTATGGACCATGGATCACAGCAAGGGTGCTCCAGGACTCGGAAAAGTGATGAATCATAGCATCATAGGAAGCCTGAGTGAAATGAGAGGAGGAGTCTGGAAGCAGAACCTAGCCAGGGAAGGCAAAAGGAATTAAACTGGCAGGTGTGTCCGTCTGGTCCCCTGT
The DNA here is from genome assembly GCF_902686455.1 of Sciurus vulgaris. NCBI lineage: Eukaryota > Metazoa > Chordata > Mammalia > Rodentia > Sciuridae > Sciurus > Sciurus vulgaris. The sequence goes on from NC_136470.1 coordinate 120,541,432, forward strand.
GCCCACCCTACTCTGTATGTACACTTTTCATTTAAGCAGCATTTAATTTATGGCTCTGCGTGATTTGTTTTATACAATCTTCTATTGTTAGACTTTTAGAATGTTTCTCACTTCCAGCTATTATTAGTGATGCCACAAACACCTATTTCAGAAATTTCCCAATTATTTCCTACAGATAAATTCCATGGAGAAGACTTAGTGGATGAGAGAAAACACATTTTCAATATCGGCCCTTGTTGCCAAATCATCCTTCAGAAATTTTACCAGGAAACTTCTTCTCTAGCTTTCTATGCAAATATATGCTTTATATACTTTTGTGGTACTTATCAACTTTTTTTAATCTTTGAAAATATGATTATAAAACATGTGATTTTAATTTGCTGGTTTTTTTCCCCTTTTTTGTTAGGTGGGATTCTTCTGATATTGGCCAATTGGATTATTGGACATTTAAATTTTTTCTCGTTTATTGTCCATCAATATATGTATTAGGCCATACTCTTTTCTTGCAAATGACAGAAATTCGATAAGCTCAAGGAGTTATGGGATCTAAGGGTACACCTGCTTTTGGGTAAATCTAGATTCAGGATGATCACATAATCTCAGTATCTCTCTCTCTTCCCAGCCTCTACCTGGCTCTCCCCCTCCTATCTCTTTTCTTAGTCATATTCTCTGTATGTAGCAAAAAAATGACCTTAGTCTTCCAGTTTTGCAAGACGAAAAGAAAACCGAAGATGAATGGTGATGGTGATGGTTGCCCAATTATGTGCATATAGTTAATAAAATAACCATGTGCAGGTACTTACCCATAGACCTGTTGAACGTAAAAGTGGTTGAGTCAGGAACTGCGGCTTTAATCCCAGTGACTTGGGAGGCTGAGGCAAGAGGATGGAAAGTTCAAAGCCAGCTTCAGCAACTTAGATAGTAAAGATCTAAGCAACCCTGTCTCTAATTAAAATATTAAAAAGGGCTGGGGATGTGGCGTAGTGATTAAGTAACCGTGGATCCAATCCCCAATACAAAAAAAAAAAAAAAAAAGTGGTGGTTAAGATGGAAAATTTTATGTTATGTACATTTTACCACAATTAAAAAAGAAAACATTTTTAAGTAAAAGAAAATGACTCCAGATTTACATTGTCCTTGCAGCTAGTGATTCAGCAAAAAAGTGTGGGTAGAGGTTGGAGAGGGTGTTAGTAATGTTCCTTTTATTTCACAGAAAATATAACAGCTCAGAGCACCTGAAAGTGACCCATGGGGAACATGCCAACTCCAAGGAATTGGCAGGTCGAAGGAGTGAGGTCTTCTGGTCACATGCCCGTTCTTGAGGTAGGAAGGTTGGAATCATGCTATTGACAGCTCCATCTAGTAGTAAAGGATATTTTTCCAAGGGAAAATAAAGCAAAGAAGAGAAAAAGCTCACCTGACTGACAAAAGATGACCTCTAAAATATTCTTTTAAAAAAAAAATGAGACATTTGTCTTTTTATTGCTTTGGAAAAGCTTTTACAAATTATTAACCTTTGAACTGTACTATGTACACAACATTTGTTTTCAACTTTTCAATTGTCTTCTCTCCTGCTATGAAAAGTTGGAATTCTTGCATAACACAATTCAGTGAGATTTTTCAGAGCTGCCACTTGAGGAGATCCTCACTCTGTCCCAGGGCCACTCACTACTTCATCCTACAGGCCTGAACAGGGACCTGGGCCGAGGCTTTGGTTCCTTACTCACCTCAAAGAGATTCTCACGCACTGACCAATTTCCTCACCTCAAAAGTGGGTAACAACAGTATCACAATGGTATACAGTTGTACAGAAGAATGTCCTTGCTTTTTTGAAAATGCATGCTGAGTGTTATTATGTCTGTGATTTAATTTGATCCCATTTGAAATGATTCATCTAAGAAAATGAATAGAGAAAGAGTTGGATAGAATAAATGGGCTAAATTGTTAACAATGTTGGGGTGGATAAATGAGGGTTTGTTGTACTAACATTTCTACCTGGAGAGGAGAGAAGAAGGACTGGAGCAGTGGACAGCCATGGGGCAAGTGAGCTCTTTATTGTACCTGCCTTGCTCTCTGTAAGTCCCAAAGGTGGTCTGTCCCAGTGGCCAGGTGGGGTTTGGGTTTTAGGTGCAACACTGTGGATTAGGCTCTGCAGCTATTCGCCCTGGTGGAGTCATTACTGTTGAAAGTCGTTTTTATTTTCAGGGAAGGGGTACTAGTGCCATGGAGAGACCTTCAAAGCCTTACTTACAGGCTACCCTTGGAAAGATGTGCGTGGCAGAGGTCACACTGCCTCATGACCGTCACGCACACTTGGAAGCCTGCAATTTCATCTGAGCACTGAAGTAATATTTTTCATAGACTTCAATTTTGTTCAGAATATTTAGGTCAACTAAGAGCCGGATTTTTATTAAAAGGGGGGCGATCTTGCCCCAGAACTTGCTCACCTTGATTCAGATAAAGACGTGAACAACTTGGCAACCCTGTCCAAAAGGAGTATAAAAAAACTGGAGTTGTCTTTGAAGAACACTGGCTCGGAGAGATCCTGGGGGAAAACTGAAAAGTTGAAGGATGAAATAACTTCCCAGGAATAAGACTTGGGTGAAGAAGCTCTAAATATACAGAATGAAAGTAGCACTCAGTGGTTGAAAGCAGTGATCCACTCACTAGGCCAAGAATCAAGAGCTGCCACATCACAAGCAGCTTTTCCAGCTGAGCAACAAGCCAAGAGCCCAGTCCTGTGGTCCCTCGTCCACAGGTGGACTTTCCTGTTGAACACGGCACTTTCCTCTCCTGGCCCTCAGGTCTCACCTGGGCTACCAGGCTATGTTCACCCATTTCTTTCTCCAATCTGAATTCACTGTTGCCAGTGGATTCATGGAGATAATTTCTGCAGGAGGACCTTTTTCCTCCTCCTCCTCTGTCTTCCCTCCTTCTGGATTCCACCCACCACCATCACCTTCTCATTCTGAAAATAGAAGTGAATTTATTCAAGATTAACTCGGCCTTCAAACAGATTGAATATTGTACTTCTGGAACCATACTGAAAAACTTGGTACCCCCTTTAGTCTCATTTTTAAAAAAGTAGTTTGGGAATTACTTATCTTTCTTTATTATTTTAAGAAACTGCTGCTACATAAAACATTATGGGATTCTGATTCTCAGTGTCTTAAAAGTAATATTTATATATCACTTGTGAGTAATACTGCCATTTATTGTATCCTTTAAATATTACATTTTAATTTTTAATCTCAACAATTGTAGAAATAATAAATGTGTAGTTCAGATGTAGGAGTTGTCTTAAACTGAAAGGACAGTTTTTATTTGTCCAGAGATGTATGTCTTATAGTTATAAAGCAAATATAAGTTTATTATCTAAATAAACAATGATTAGTAATTGGCCCCCAAGAAATATCTGCATTCTCGTGTTTATTACAGCCTTATTCACAACGACCAAGATATGAAAACAGCTTAAGTTTCCATAAATAGGTGAATGACCAAATAAAATATGGCGTATACATACAAAGGAATATTATCCACCTTATAAAAGAGAGGAAACCTTCATCCATGTTGATGGGTAAACCTGGAAGCCAATATGGATAAATCTGAGAACATTATACTAAGTGAAATCAGTCAGTAACATAAAAACAAATATTGCATGATTCTACTTATATGAGGTATCTAAACTAGGCAAACTCATAGAAAATAGAATGGTGGTTGCATTATTTTGGCTACAGTTTTGGAGGTCCCAGTCTACAATTGGACCCATTATTTGGGCCTGTGGCAAGACAGCACATCATGGTGGGAGGATGTGACAGAGCAAAATTGCTTAAATCAACAGTCAGGAAACAAAGGGGAAAGAGGGTGAGGTCAGGGTCCCTCCATTCTCTTCAAGGGCACACCCCCAGTGACCTAAGGCCTCCCACAGTTTTCCACTTCCAAAGGCCCACAGCACCTCCCCAAAGCACCACCTTAGGGACAAAATCTTTAGCATGTGAACTTTTGGGGAATACTTACCCCAAAACTATAAAAATGCCTATAGTTAACAATACTTCCTTGTGCACTTAAAATCCAGGTAAGAGGGAAGATCTCTACATTGATTATTTTTACTAAAATAGTAGGTAGGTGACAGATGATAGACAATAGATAGATAAATACATAGATAGATAGATAGATAGATAGATAGATAGATAGATAGACAGATAGAATGATTTAAAAGGTTTTTAAAAGATATTTAAAATCTATTAAAATATCAATGATTTTGTTTTCTTTTCTTCCATGCTTTCCTCTTCCATCCTTCCTCCATTCTTGCATCCCCTTCCCAACCCCCATTATGTATAATCATCCACTTATCAGAGAAATCATTCAGCCTTTGGTTTCTTGGGATTGGCTTATTTCACTTAGCATGATATTCTCCAATTCCATCCATTTGCCTGCAAATGCTGTAATTTTATTCTTCTTTCTACCTCTACATTATGAAATCTTGCTTATAAATTGTATTCTAGAGCACTTGTAATTTTGTAGTTTAATTCTTTATTGAAGTAATTGTGTGTGTGTATGTGTGTGTGAGAGAGAGAGAGAGAGAGTTAGACAGAGAGAGAGAGAGAGAGAGAATGTGTGTGTTAAGGTAACAGTAGCTACTATAACAGACAAAACTCCAAACTTCAGTGGTTCAGCAAAACAAGAATATTATTGAAAGTATTTCTCAAGGAACCAACTTCTTGTTCTGTCAATTTTTTTGAATTGTTTCTTTTGTTTCAGTTTCACTGGTTTCAGCTCTGATTTTAATTATTTCCTGTCTTCTACTACCTTTGGTGTTGATCTGTTCTTTTTCTAGGGCTTTGAGCTGTAATGTTAGGTCATTTATTTGTTGACTTTTTCTTCTTTTATTGAATGTGCTCCATGAAATGAATTTTCCTCTTAGTACTGCTTTCATAGAGTCCCAGAGATTTTGATATTTTGTATCGTTGTTCTCGTTTACCTCTAAGAATTTTTTTATCTCCCCCTGATGTCTTTTATTATCTATGCATCATTCAATAGTGTATTATTTAGTTTCCAGGTGTTAGAGTAGTTTCTGCTTTTTATTTTATCATTGATTTCTAATTTCATTCCACTATGATCTGATAGAATACAAGGTAGTATCTCTATTTTTTTGTATTTGCTAAGAGTAGCTTTGTGGCATAACATATGGTCTATTTTAGAGAAGGAGCCATGTGCTGCTGAGAAGAAAGTGTATCTCTCACCTTGCACAAAACTCAACTCAAAATGGATCAAGGACCTTGGAATTAGACCAGAGACCCTGCACCTAAGAGAAGAAAAAGTAGGCCTAAATCTTCATCATGTCGGCTTAGGCCCAAACTTCCTTAACATGACTCCCAAAGCACAAGAAATAAAAGCAGGAATCAATAATTGGGATATATTCAAACTAAAAAGCTTTATCTCAGCAAAGAAAACAATCAACAACGTGAAGAGAGAGCCTACCAAGTGGGAGAAAATCTTTGCCACACACTTCAGATAGAGCACTAATATCCAGAATCTATAAAGAACTCAAAAAACTTTACACCAAGAATACAAATAACTCAATCAATAAATGGGCTAAGGAAATGAGCAGACACTTCACAGAAGATCTACAAGCAATTAACAGATATATGAAAAAATGTTCAACATTTGTAGTAAAAAGAGAAATGCAAATCAAAACTACCCTAAGATTTCATTTCACCCCAATTAGAATGTCAATTAATTATCAAGAACACAAGCAACAATAGGTGTTGGAGAGGATGTGGGGAAAAAGGTACACTCATACATTGCTGGTGGGGCTGCAAATTGGTGCAGTCACTCTGGAAAGCAGTATGGAGATTCCTTAGAAAACTTGGAATGGAAACACCATTTGACCCAGCTATCCCACTCCTTGGCTTATACCCAAAGGACTTAAAATTAGCATACTACAGTAATGCAGCCACATCAATGTTTATAGCAGCTCAATTCACAATAGCTAGATTGTTGAACCAACTTAGAGGCCCTTCAATAGATGAATGGATAAAGAAGAATAAAATTATTCAGCCATAAAGAAGAATAAAATTACAGCATTTGCAGGTAAATGGATGGAGTTGCTAAGTGAAATAAGCCTATCCCCAAAAAACAAAGGCCGAATGATTTTTCTGATAAGTGGATGATGATACATAATGGGGAGTTGGGGAGGATGCAAGAATGGAGGAAGGATGGATAGAGGAAAATGAGGGAGGGGGAGTGGGTGGGGGAAGGAAAGATAATATAATGAAACCAACATCATTACCCTATGTACATGTATGATTATGCAAATGGTATGACTCTACTTCATGTACAACCAAAGAATAAAAGTCATACCCCATTTGTGTACAATGAATCAAAAAAAATATTTCTCACTGATAATCCAAAGTAGATGCTAGCTGGACAGCATTTTGCATGACACACAAGCTTCCAGATTCCTTTTCTAAATGTTTTATTGGTGCATTTTAATTATACATAATAGCAGAATTCATTAGGCCATATTCACACGTGCACACAACCATTTTGAGTCTATGCCTGACTTTGGGCCAATGGAGTCCTCTCCAAAGTCCTAGAGGGAAGAATATGGCAAAGTGTTTATGGAAGGCTTATAAGGGTCAATCAAGGAGGTGGTATTTGCACTCCGGCCTACATCCCATAGGTCAGGGCTCAATTCTGGGAATTTAGATGTGGTAACAGGAGAGAAAGAGAACAGGCTTTGGGGCTCACAGAGAATTCTCTGGCATAATGCTGTACAAGTTAGATCTAAGATGTGAAGTAATGGTCTTTATTTGAAATTTTAGAGCTGTGTTGAATAAGTCATTCCCCACTTCCTCAATTTTCATCACTTAGCTTTAACTAATATATATAGTTTACCTCTCACTTGAGGTCTTTGGTCGTTTTGGATTTTTGTATTGTTTTACTATAGTTGTGAGTTTATATGGTGAACTCTAATTTTTCCAATCATCTAAGTAAGTAATATAAATCTGTTTACAATTCATTTTAAAATGGAGAAACATATCAAGTTTTGACATGTGTAAGTCCTCTCTAAGTTCTTCCAATGTTGTATTTGTCTGCTTGTTCTTCATTATGACGACCTTTTTAAGACAATAGTGTGCGGTACTCTAACATGTTGTCCTCCAGGGCCAGGTCTAGAGAACATGGCTGGCAGCTGTTATTTCATCGTCTTTCTGGATTACAGATTTTCTAGACTGGATCTTTAGTTATGACATGGTTCTATTAATAGGGGTAACATGGAGGCAGGCAAGTGGAACCATGTGGTTTTCAGGCCACACAGGGAGGACACAACACAGAAGGATAAGGTGGCTGCTCTTATTGAGCCATTACTGTGACAACCAGGATAAAGGTTTTCTAAATAGGATAACATTTCCCTTGTTGGCTGACAGAATTCAGAATTCTCAATGGTACATAATTTCCTTCAAAATCTGGCTCCAGTTACTTTTTTCTAGTCTTGCTGCCAGAGATGTTATCTCCAGTTCCATATTTAACCTTGGTCAAAGCCAGGCACTTCATTTACCCCAGATTATTCAGCAGGGGTTGGGAAAATTCAGGACCAGAACACAAATATGCCTTTCTTTGTGTCTGCTGTGTTTTCTACCATCATCAACCTGGATCCTGCCTGGGAAGTTTGTCTCTGTATATCTCAACCTACTATTTCTGAGCACTTGAGAAATATTGCATCAGCAATCATGGGTACTGAGACTAGGGAGTGAGGCCTGGTACTCTTCCTTATCCTTCTTAGAGATTCCAGATTCCAGAAGAGGTAGTGCACAATTCCTTCATCCTCACTTCCTTCAGTTGGTCATGGAGATGAGGGCAATGACCAGCTGTACCTGAACATCTAGCTGTAAAATCGGAAACACTTTACATAAAAAATGCAATGGGGGGTCTCATATTCACATCTGTGAATATGGGGTCCTCAACCCCATTTTCCCTATCATATCACCATTCTTCTATACGTATCTTAGAGAAACAGGTACAGAAGTAGAATGTATTATACTCAGGAACCACAAGAGTAATTTCCCAGTTGAGAATGTGGTTTCTTCTATGGAACAGCATCTGTGCATGATCACACCTAATATGGAACTTCTAGGGCTGAGTAAGATTGAGCTAGAAGGTATATGTGATGTCTCCACCCTTCATGCTTCTTAAAAATTCTAGAAGAGTTCCTGCCCAAGCATTACAAAAAGGGAGTACAGGTCAAACTCTAAGATAAAAATTGACCATTTCTATGCCTTCTGACAATCTCAGGGAGCTCTGAATAAAAGTGAAATCTTCCCCAAAGTGTTTTATGAATAAGGATAAGAAGACAGGCATGAAGAATAGAAGCAGAAAGACAGAACAAATTTGAATTCCTGAGTTTTTGTTTTGCTCTGGGAGTATTTTCATTAAGGTCAGAGGCCACCCACTGCTGTCTCCTTTCTAGAAAATAAAATATGCTTGGGGGGAAAAAACGTAGTCAGGTTGGAGAGTTCCCACATTTCCCCTGACTCCAGCATGTATTTCCTGGAATGTTCTTTTAACCTTCTTCAGGGAGAAGGGGAATGGTCTGGGGCCAGCAGCAGCTGCTGACATTCCAGTGTTATTCTTGGCAGAGACGACGTTTAGCATCTTTCAACTTAGGGCCTTAAAACTCCTTCCAGGCAGAAATCAGCTGGGTTCTGGTCTGTGAGAGCTTTGAGCTGCCTGAGGACGATGCAGAGGAAAAAATGACACAGTGGCACATGTGGGTCAGCAATCTGGGGCTTACAGAGGCGTGCAGCACCAGCATCTGACACTATTTTTAGGAATTTCAGTTTTCTAACTATTGTTCTGCTTGATAGCCATCTCTGTCTTTGTGTATTCCTTTGATATGAATTAAAAGTCTAAAATGAAATCCTTTTTTTTTTTTTAGTTTACTGTTTTCCTGATGCTGCTGCAGCAAATATTTATATGTCTATAAAGTTCAGGTTCACTTTTAATAATCCACTTCAAGGAGAGGTGAGAAGTTCCCTGAGAGCCAATCCGAGGATTACTTTATCTGTCTTAGATGGTGTCAGGAATAAAGAAGCTGCTGAGGCAAGTTTTGTGGAGTGATTTGTTGTCCCTATTCCAGAATATCTGTGACAGGAATAGAGGTCCCATCTGTCTAAAGTGGCTTGGATGCCATTCAACAGATAGACAGTTTAACAAGGGTCAGACACCTCAACCATATTTTTTTTTCTTCTTTACCAACCAGCACCACCCTCTAATTCTGAGAAATGTCATAATTTAGCAGAGAGACCAGAAATTTTTGAATCAGAAAATCAGAGTTTGAATCCTGAAATTATCACCCATTATCTGTGAGATATTGAAAGAATTGCTCATTTTTCTGAACTTCCCTTTTTCATCATGAAAGAGTTGATGGAGGAAAGAATTGACACACATATACAGTACGCAGATGTTAGAGGTTTCATAAATTATATTTTCTCCCTATTCTCCAGCCCAAATTCAAGAAGTGTGGAATGAGAATGTTACGTCAGAGGTGGAGGTCAATGTAAGTAAGTAGTGGAGTAAATAAAACCTAGTTAATGTGCTTTCCACATCCATTCACTTAATCATTCATTCATTCACTCTATATTGAGCACCATCTTGGTATTGGGCTGAGAGATGGGAATCAGAGATCAGGAAGACTTGGACCCTGATATTCTATTTCCACCTCCACCCAGGGGACATTGGGGGCAGATGCCCCTAAACAGTGAACTAAGAAATGCTGAGGCATCACATCTGTACAGATTCAGAGGCAAAGTAGGACTTGGGTACCAACAGCATTCCTGCTGGTCAGCATCCTTAGAGCCAGCCCTGAGCAACAGACCCTCAGTCTCCTGGAGATGATGCAGCTCCACTGTTTTGCTAACTGACCCATGCAGGTTCCTAAGATGAAAGTAGCTTCCTACTGCTCTGACTCACTGAGCAGACTACAGGAATGGCTGAGACTTCCTTCTCTTTTGCACATTTCTTTTCAAAAGCTTTTTGAGGGCAGATAAGATGACCTCAGACTAAAGCTGGAGGAGACCTGCTGGTTCTACCTGAATGTATTTGTGTCTTTCAAGCAGGCTGGGATTTAGCAGGGGAAAGTGTTTGTGTGCTGTGTGTTCTTGCCTAAGACATGGAAAATGTTCACTTTTGTGTGAAATCACAGGAAAAAAAAATGATTGGACCATTTTTCTCTGGATGCTATAATTGATAGCATTCTTAAAGCTGTTTTTAGAGGCATAATTTTTGCTTCAGACCACTTAAAATGTAAGTACAAATAAATAATATCATGAATTGTTTATAAAGAAAAAGCTTTCAGGACAAGAATATCAGTTATTAAAGACTTACTAGTCTACTAATCACTTTTCTTCATTATATACCTTGATCTTCAATACAACAGTACAAAATACATACCTACAAAATCTCCATTTTGTAAATTTGAGAGGTAAATACTTGTGTCCAAGGTCACACTGTCAGCAAATGGTAAACCCAGACTCTGCATGACTCCTAAGCCCATAACCTAGATAGCACTTTCTGCCCATGGCGCAGAGCTAAATAATATGAATAAAATGTGTGTAATATATTGGATATGATTTATAATATCAGCATGGACAAAGTGCCACAGAAACCCAACCCTCAGAACAAATCATTCTCCAATGGAGGCTATAAAATGCTTCATAAGTCTACCGTCTCATTTCAGAGGCAAGACAATGAAGCTCAGAGAGGTTGTGTCTTGCCCAAGGTGACAGAGTGGCAAAGTTGAGACTCAACTAAATGCTTAAATAGTGACTTTCCTACAAATAGGAACATGTCATCTCATTATGCCCCAAAGTGCTAGAGCAGCAGAGCAGCTAAGAATAATTTATACGGTAACTAGAAAGTAAAAAGACTGAAGTTTGAAAGTGTTGGAAGGAAATTGGTTCCCAAGCCATTCAGCCTACCAGGACTAGTTGCTCACAAATGGCAGTGAACTTCTGTCTCGGGTCAAGTATGAAATTAGAAGTTTGAATGTGGCTGTGACTAGATGATGCTTAAAAAGGGTTAATCTGTTTCCAATGCCAGGACCAGGGTGAGGAGGTTTGGGGAACCGGTGGACTGGCAGTGTGGGGGAGAGCAGGCACTAGTAGACTCATTGTCATGTGCTGATCCAGGTGCTTTCTGCACCAATCGATGTGTCTGAGTGTGCCAGCTATCTGCTGATTCATAACAAACCCTCTCCAAAATTCAATGGCATAAATACAACATTTAAAAAATTACCATGGATTATGCTGGTCAGTAACTCAGACAAGGCATAGCAAGGTTGACTTGTCCCTTTTCCATGATGTCCAAAGCCTCAGCGGGATAACTCAAAAGTCTAGTGGCTGGCTAGACACCACCATCTCCACCTCTCCAGTGCCTGGGCTGGGCTTCCTGACAACCTGGCAGTGTCAGGGTAGTGAGACATTTTGCATAGATGCTCAGGGTTCTCAGGGTTCTCAAAGACTAGGGCAGAAACTGCCAGTCCTTTCAAAAGCTAGTTGCAGATGACAATTCCCATAATTTATCACAACTGTCTTAGACCAGCCCAGACTCAAGAGGAGGGTAGATACACCTCTGCCTTCTTGGGAGGAGTTTCAAATAATTTGGGGGCTATCTTTTACCCATTATAACATGAAGAAGACCATCTCTGTTTTATTCTCTGTTCTGATAAAAACCCAGGCTTGACCAGTCCAGTAAGAAGAAATAATGGGAACGCCAAGATTTCATAAGTCAAGGAACTTCAGGATTCCCACCAGGTGGAAAAGCCAGTAAGATAAGCTATATCTTGAAGCAATCTGATACAACCAGAGAGAAGACTGGTTTGAAAGTCAAGGCAGCTATTAACTTATGTGATTTGGGGCAGGTCCACTCAAAGCCGTGGTTTCCACATCTGAGAAACAAAGTTGATTCTGCCTGACTCATGGGAGTCGTTATGAAGGGTAGATGTGATGGTGCCTTAGGTGGGTCCCTAAATCAAACCCCAAGAGCAGAATGTTTGTGAAGATTATGTGTTAGGATAGGCTGTCTAGAAAAAGAGTAGAAGAGTAGGGAATTGACACAGGTAGAGGTGGGAGGCCATGCGGGATAGCAACATCAGACCAAGTCTTACAGAGAATGACCTTAGTTCTGTCCCTCAGGGATTCTCTAGAGAAAAGCATCGGAGGAGCAAGGTAGCTGGGGAAAATAACACCTATAGGTCTTTACATCCCCCTACCTGTAAGTCATTAGGTAAATTCCCAGGCACTTTCAGCTCCCTTTGTGGCCAGAAAAGCACAGTCCAGTAGCCTGAGGGTGGCCTTCTAACAACCAAACAAACAAAAAAGATGCAGTTGTAGGGAGTAAACACTCTAAGACCTGTCCTGGTGTGTGGCTTATGCCTATAATCCCAGCACTTATGAGGCTGAGGCAGAAAGAACACAAGTTCTAGGCTAGCCTGAGCAACTTAATAAGACTGTGTCTCAAAATACAAAAAAATAAAATACACAGAGCTAAGGATGTAGCTCAATGGTACAGCACTCCTGTGTTCAGTCCCCAGTTACTGCCAAAAAAAAAAAAAAAATCTGTATAAGAAGCAAGGGTACAAAAAGACAATAAATGGATTGGAAGGGATATAAGCAAAGCCACCATGTTATACATAAATCATTCAGTTCCGTGCATGGTCCATAGTAGCCCCTCGATAAATGGTGACAATTCTTGTATTTTTTTTTTCTTTCTGATGTTGTTATTGGTAATATAAATTACTTCTAGTTCTCCAAATTCTGAAGGAAAGAACATTGATGGATAAGGTGAAATAGTTCGCTTCAAATCCAGGGCTCTCTTCAGCTTTGTTAAATTCCCTCAGGCCCTATTATGGCTGCCTGTGTCATCTACTTCACATCACTGTTTTGACAGAAGGAAAGCTACCTTTCAAAATCCAAAGCCAGGGTAAGAGAACAGGTTTCCATTTATTCATCTCCTCCCCCAACCCCACTGCTCCAGTGATGTACACATCAGCCAAGCTGGCCCTCATCAGCCCAAGTGGCCTGTGCAGTTTAATCATTACCCTTAAGATGTGATAGACAGGAGTTGGTGTCAGCATCTGATGTCTCTCTAGAGTCACTTGGATCTCTCTGATGTCACTCACTGCCCAGCATTTATTTTAGACTAGTCGTCAATATTTCAATAACATAAAGCCAGCATATTCATACAATCTTGGCCTCTTTTCTCTTTGAAATACCTTCAGAGCCTTGATCCAAGTTTACCCAGTAGAGAAATTTCCTCAGTGTACTGCTGCTTGTGGTTCTTCTCATTCAGGAAAATCTCTTAAGATCTCCTTATCCCATGGATTTCAAAAGTCATGGTGTTCAATGATAAATCAGCTGAAAGAGAAATTAGGAAATCCATCTGATTCAGAAGAACCTCAAAAAAATATAAAATACTTAGGAATCAATCAAACAAAAGAGGTCAAAGACCTCTGCAATGAAAACTGCAAAACTCCAGAGAAATAAATTGAAGAAGACCTTAGAAGATGGGAAGATCTTCCATGTTCTTGGATATGGCCATTTAGCCAAAAGCATTATACAGATTTAATGCAATTCCTGTTAAAATTCCAATGACATTCTTCATAGAAATAGAAAGCGCAGTCGTGAAATTTATTTGCAAAACTAAAAGGCCCAGAATAGCCCTTTCCTCTCCTTAGTGAGAAAAGTGAAGCTCCTAGTAGGCATCATAATACCAGACCTTAAATTATACTACAGAGCTGTAGTAACAGAAACAGCATGGTATTGGCACCAAAACAGACATGAAGACCAATGGAGTAGAATAGAAGACACAGAGACAAACCCACATAAATATAGTTATCTCATACTACACAAAGGCATAAAAAACATGCACTGGAGAAAAGACAGCTCCTTCAACAAATGGTGCTGGGAAAATACATATGTAGAAGAATGAAATTTAACCCCTATCTCTCACCCTGCACAAAAGTGGATCAAAGACCAGAAACCAGATTAGAGTAGAAACCCTACCCTATTAGAAGAAAATATAGGACTCCAACCTGACAGCTTAGGAACTGACTTCCTTAACAAACCTCCTAAAGTACAAGAAGTAAAATCGAGAATCAATAGATAAGATGGAATCAAACTAAAAAGCTCCTTCACAGCAAACAATCAAGAACATGAAGAGAGAGCCTACAGAATGGGAGAAAATTTTTGACACCCACACCTCAGATAAGGCATTAATTTCCCGAATATACAAAGAATTCAAAAAGTTTACCATCAAAAAATGAAAAAAATAAAAATATGAGAGCAGAGAAACTAAATAGACTTGTCTCAAAAGAAGAAATACAGATGGTCAACAAATATATGAAAAAATGTTCAACATCTCTAGCAATTAGAGAAGTGCAAATTAAAATTTTACCGAGATTTCATCTCACTCCAATTGAAAGGGTAATTATCCAGAATACAAGTTAATAATAAATGTTGGCGAGGATGTGAGGAAAAGGGTACATTCATCCATTGCTGGTAGGACTGCAATTTGGTGCAACCACTCTGGAAAGCAGTATGAAGTTTCCTCAATAAACTAGGAATGAAACCACCATTTGACCCAAATATCCCACTTCTCAGTGTATAGCCAAAGGACTTAAAATTACCATACTGCGGTGACACAGCCACTCAATGTTGATAACTGCACAATTCACAATAGCTAAGCTATAAAGCCAAACTAAATGCCCATCAACAAGTTAATGGATAAAGAAATTGTGGTATATATACAACGGACTATTACTCAGTCATAAAGAAGACTATCTTCATAATGGAGACTAGCATGCTAAGTGAAATAAGCCAATCCTCCAAAATTCAAAGTTGAATGCTTTCTTTGATGTGTGTAAACTAAGCCACAATAAGGGACACAGGGGAGGGGGAAGAATAGAATTTCAGAATTAGACAAAGGGCAATAAAGGGAAGGGAGAAGCAATAGGAACAGGATAAACAGTGGAAAGAATCTGACATAACTTTCCTACGTATATATATATATGAATATACCACAGTAAATTCCACCATGGTGTACATACAAAAAACTGGGGCCCTAATTAGAATAAGATAGATTCCATGAATGTATAATTTTATCGAAATGAACTCTACTGTCATATATAACTAAAAAGAACCAGTAAAAAATAAAGAAAATATCATGGTGTTATGGATTAAATAGTGTACCCCTCCTAAAATATGATAAAGTCCAGACCCTCTGTTCCTCAGAATATGACCTTATTTGTAAACTACAGGGGTAATCCAGTTAAAATTAGGTCTTTTCAATGGATGCTAATCCCATACAATGGATGTCCTTATAAAAAGGGGAAATCTGGACACAGAAGCAGACCAGGTGGAAATGCCAGGTCAACACCAAGCAGAAATTGGAATGATGCATCTACAATGAACCCCAAGGATTGCTGAGTCCAGGCAGAAGCTAAGAAGAGACAAGGAGCAATTTCTCCCTTAGCCTCTCCCTGCTGACCCCTTCTGAATGCCTAGCCTTCAGAATGCTGAGATGATAAATTTCCATTGTTTTAAGTCACTCTGTGGCACTTCCTTATGGTAGCCCTAACAAACCAGTGTATGTGGAATCTCTGAGAACTCTAGAGCAGGTTGAAGGACCTTTACAAGTTGCTGCCCACGTTCTCTGAGCCTTAGAACCTTATCTGAAAAATACAGAAATGGATTTAACAGCCACAGCTGACTGTTTTCCAAGATGTCTGCAAGTGCTTCCTGTCCCAAATGCTCTTCAAAATCGATCACGTGGGCCTTTGTTAAGCCGTCCTCTTAATATGGGAGAACCTGTGTCTCAAATGTAATCAACAGAATGAGGCAGAAGGCACTGCATGACATTTGAGGCAGGACATAAAAGCATTCACCTTCTCTCCTGGGACGCTTGCTTGGCCTCTTGAGCCCCTATGTATGAAACCTGGCTGTCTTCCTGCTGCCATGTGGGAAGGAAGCCCTGAATGCATATAGAGGCCACAGATAGGTACTGGAATCAACAGGCCCAGCTGCAGCCCCAGTGGACAGTCAGCATCTATCACATGTCCGTGAAGATGTTCCTGATTATCCTAGCGGCCACTCATGAAGAGTCCCCCACCAGTTGGGACTCCAAATATCCTCAAGTGAAGTCATTTCTATTGTGCTCTTTCTAAATGTCTGACCCACAGAATCCATGATCATAATAAAGTGATTGTTCTGTGCCACTAAGCCTAGGAATAATTAACTGGGCAGAAATATCGACTGGGGCATCAACTCTCCAAGATAGTTGCCAGATCTTACAGCTTAGAGTCTCAGAACTGGTCTGGAACTTTCTGAGCAGAGCATAAAGAAACTCTGGGGAAACAAAGTCTGCCTGAAAACCATGTGAGTGGCCTGGGGTAGGCCCTGTTTCCTTGATCTTCTCTCCCGTGTCAGAGTTGAAGAGCTGATACAAAAAAAAAAAGTAGGCTTTCCTGACACCCTTGGTTTAATCTCATAGCATCTCCATGAAGTGGGTGTGGCCCTGCTTTCCATAACAATTTTGAAGTATCTCTAATTCCACATTCTATTCAACCCACAATTTGGCAGCAGCTTGCACTATGGTTGGGTTTCTTCTGTGCTCACTTCCTTATTAACACTACATTACACTCATCTGGGATCAGATTTATTCATTCAACAAAATGATTGTGTGCTCGCTATGTACAATTATTGTTCTAGGCTTTGGGGGCCATTGAGAAGGTATATAGAGGCAAAGCAACCACTGGTCTTGCTTTTAAAGGAATTTATATTTGAACCAGAGATTAAGGTTACCCAAAGAACTCCCATTCAAGGTAGAAGGTGATCTGCACCATAAAAGAAAGAGAAGAGGTGACAGTGCTGTGCAGAGAAAGGAGCTCCCAGGTATAGTGTGCCAGTTATTCAGTTCTCACCTCTCAGCTCCAAACCCACCCTTCCTTCCATGCTCTGCTTTCTGAGGCTCCGTCCTGGACGCTGCAGACTACATTTCTGTGGCTCCTCACAGGATCTGCCAATAGGGGGCGCCAAAGGCAGACTGCAAGCCTGGAGAAGGGAACGGGATTTTCTTCCCCGGTTTGCGTTCTGTTCCTGTGAGGATCACCCCAGCGAGGCTTCTTTGCCCCAGCAGCCGCACTTTGACAATGACACTTCATTCCTGTAGCAGCAGCTACATCCAGTTCGCAGTCTCTCCCATATCACAGAAGGGCCCTTGGTGACCCTCTCAGTTCTGGAGCCTACCTCCCCATGACCCTCTACGTCTGAATGCTTCCAACCTCTTCCCTTTGTTCCCTCAGTCTTAAGAGTGATAAGTGCAGTTGCTCCCTCCACGACACCTTATTCCCTTTTACTCTTTCTGTTGCCTACTTTAAATTTCTTTATGTCAAATTCTGTTTACAAAACCAGGCGTGACATCGGTGAGCATACAGAGAAACTGGAATCTTTTGCAAAGTTGGTGGGAATGTAAAATGGTACAACCATTGTGGAAATTAGTGTAGTGATTTTTTTTTTTAAATGATATGAACTATCCTACATCTAGATATTTATTCTTTTCTTGAAAAAGTACATCAAACAAAGTAACAGGTTCCAAGAATAAAATAAAAAGTACCTCAAAGGAAAACAGAAAACACAAAAAAGAACTGAAGGAATCATAATTTGTTGCATAATCATAAATTGCATAACATAGCATTTGATTGGACCCTATTTTTCAAAGAAATCAATATGCAGGCAGATCTTTGGAAAGCACATCTCATACATGTTATATTTGATCTTACTCTCCCAAGGTCTGTGATATTATCTTTCTTTTAAAAAATTGGAGTTGTAGATGAACATAATACCTTATTTCATTTATTTATTTTTATGTGGTGCTGACCACTGAACCTGGTATTTCATGTGTGCTAGGCAAGTGCTCTACCACAGAGCTTCAGCCTCAACCCCTATGATATTGCCTTTTTAAGGTGGAACTTTTAAATTTCCAAAGATTTCCTTAGTGTTTATATTTTGAAATGTAAAAAGGGAGGAGAAAAATAACAAGATTTGGTTAACAAAAATACTCTGCAGTGCATTTTTCTTATACTACCAATTCCTTTCATTTGGAACAAACTTTGCAATAGATAGATAGATAGATAGATAGATAGATAGATAGATAGATAGATAGATAGATAGATATATACTTTTAAAACTTAAAAATCAAATTTAAAATTTAGGGTCATTACTCAAAAAAGACACTTAGACTTGTTGACTTGTGGATAAAAGATGTGAAAGAGCTGAGATTCTATCATAGTTATTATAAAGGTAATGACTGAAGATTAAGTTTCATTTATTACATGGATATTTATTTCTCAAGACCTATAAGCCACTTACAAACAATTCTATGGTTAGGGTTAGGGTTTGTGATTTCTCATACTAAAAACAGAATTACCATATGATCCGGGAATTACACTGGGTATGTACACGAAAGAACCAAAAGCAGGTACTGAAAGATATATTTGTACAACCATGATCAGAGCAGCATTATTAATAACCCTGGGATGGAAGAAATCCAAGTGTCCATGGATAGATGAAAAGTTTTTAAAAGTATGGTACATGTATACAATGAAATATTATTCCACCTTAAAAAGGAAGGAAATTCTGCAGGCACTTTGAAGACATTATGCTGTGAAGTAAAGTCAGTTACAAAAAGATAAGTACTGCATGTTTCCACTTGCATGAGGTATCTAGTGTGGTCAGCCTCATAGAGGCAGAAAGCAGAATGGTCTGCAGGGGCTGGAGCAGAGGAGAGCACAGAGTTGAGTACACATTTGAATTTTACAAATGAAAAAGTTCTGGAGGTTGGTAGCATAACACTGTGAATATATTTAACTCTACTTAGCTATACACTTAAAAATGGTTAAGATGATTAATGTTAAGTGTATTTTGCCCTGGTGTAAAAAAAAAAAAAAAAAAAAAACTGGTATGATTTATGTCTCCTAAGTGGACCCTAAACAGTGTGGCAATTAAGGAAATCTTTGTATTCGTGGGAAAGATGGTGGTGGGGAGCAGTGGGTAATTGAATAAAACAACTTAGATCCCAGTGGCTTCACATGACAAAAAGTTAATTGTTTGATCCTGCCAGTTTAATGTGGACAGAAGGGGCTTCTGCTCCATGGAGCTCATTCAAGGACTCAGGCTCCTTCTCTCAAGTGAGCCTACTGGGTTCAACACATGACCTCTAAGGTCACACTGAAGGAAAAGATGGTATGTAGAGAACTGTCCAGAGGTTGCATGGCCAGGTTGGACATGCAGATATCATATTTGCCATATTTTCCATGGGCCAGAGCTTAGTCCCATGACCCAAGTTGGAATGTCTAGGAAGGTGGGAGGTGAGTTTTCCTGAGGGCACAGAAGGAAAATGAAATGAATTGAGTCAACACATAGCCTGGTTGTCACAACTATACAGAGGAATGTAGTATTGGCTGAGTCCTGAAAATGAGTTTTATTTCTTAGGCCTCAAGTTGCTTTTTTTTGCGGTGCTGGGGATTGAACCCAGGGCCTTGTGCTTGTGAGGCAAGCACTCTAACAACTGAGCTATCTCCCCAGCCCCTCAAGTTGCTTTTTGATAAGCATTTATTATATGGGTAGATAGGCAGATAAATCAAAACACTGCTTTCTCTAACTTCCTAACTACAATGGGACTGGAAAATGAGAAACGGTCTATTCTAACATCTAGCAGAACTTTCCCAGGTGTCTTCTTCCAGGTCCTGAGAATGTATGGCAATACTGATCACCATTGCTCAGTACATTGTCTTTCTTTCAGCATTTGACTGTCTAGGAAGCTGGTGAATGGCTTGCCTACACGGTTGAATGAGAAAATGGCTGGCCTTTATGACCTAGCCTCAAAACCCCTAAATACCACCTGACTACTCTGTTGATCAAAGCCAAGAATCATGACCCCAGATTGAACGTAGCCTGGAGACGAGGTTGAGCCCATGCAGGAAGTCTCTTGTTGCTCACACTGAATCTTTGGCCCCACAGGTTCTGGAAATGCAGAGTAGGTTGTACCTATCTAGAGACAGGCTTAGCTTGATTCAAGAAGTCTGTGGAAGCTTGTCTGTGTATGAAGGCATTTGTTCTTTTCTTTTTTTGGCTCGTTTGAGGACATATTAATAAAAATAAAGCCAATATAAGCAAAATGATTGTAATTAATGCTAATAAAGCAAAGAGCCAGATTGCCGAGTACATCTGTTCAATCTGGCTCTTGAGTTGTTAGCAGGGGTTTTACTACTGGTAGGTGGGATATAGTGTATTTAGGGCTATTATCCCTTCCTAATGCACGGGCACCTGGACAATGATGGCATCATTTCTGTCCTTGGACTGGGCATCTGCCCAATAGGTTCTGTAGAGCAGTATGATCTGGCGTAATCTTGGTGAGGAGATTTTTCTTAATGTTCTGTATAAGTACTGTCTACTTGGAGTCTGCGTTTTGGTTATCTATTGCTGTATAACAAATACACCATATTTAGTGATGAAAAACAAAGTTATTATGCTCATCAATTCTGTGGGTCCTGGGATCAGAAGAGCACAGTGGAAAGGCTTTTCTCTCCTCCGTGTTACCTGAGACCTTACTGAGAAGACTTGAATGGCTCAGGGATGGAACCATTTGGAAGTGTCTTCATTTCGATGCCTGGTTACTGGGCTGGATTCAGCTGGGACCATCCGTGGGAACACCTAGCTATGGATTTCTTACAGCCTGAGAGCTGAATTCTGAGAAGGAGTCATTCCAGAGAACAAAAAGAAAATGAATGGCCTTTATGACCTAATCTCACAGTTCATCTAACACCGTTTCCACTATTCTGTTAGTCAAAATAGTCATTAGCCTACTTGGATTGAAGAGGAGACAGACACTTGTCACTGGCATTGCAAAGGATTTTCAGCAGTTTTTAAAAACCACCCCACTTAGATTCACTAAAATTCTTTTGATCCTAACTTCAAAATGTAGCCCAAATCCAAACACTTTACTGCTTCCATTGTCATCACACCAACCCCAGGATTCTTCCCCCAAGATTATTGCAATAGACAAAACAAGAATCCTTACCTCCACTTTGCCACCCTAAATCCCATTTCCAACAGAGCTAACAGAGTGATCCTATTTAACCATTAGTCACATCATGGCCTTTCTTGGCCTAAACCCTCAATGGCTCCCCACTGCACTTGGAGTACATGAAGAAGCTCTTAGGGTGGCACATAGATGCTGCACAATCTGGCTCCCTGTTACTTCTCTGCCATCTGCTCCTGCTCCTCTCCTCTTTGCTCCAGCCACTCGGGCCTCTTCCTCTTCTTTGAGCACACTGAGCATGATCCCCTCTCAGGGACTTTGCATTAGCTGTTCCTGTGCCTGCAATGCTTTCTCTCTAGATATCTAAGATACCTCCTTCAGGAATTGAATTAAAGCCACCTCCACGACACCTTGACTCACCTGTTCTCCTGCATTCACTTCTCTCTTTTGGCTTTTCCATAATGTCAATCACTACCTATCACAATATAGAGTTTATTTAGTTTCTCTTATTTCTTGACTCTTTCCCACATTAGGATATAAGCTACAGAAGAACAAGGATTTTTGTCCTTTTTATTCACTGTTCCATCTCCAGAAAAATAGAACAATACTTTGTACATAACAGATAGTCCATAGATAATTGGTAAGTTTGAATTAATAATTGAATTAATAATTGATATATTTGAATGAATGAATGAATGAATGAATGAGAAAGGTAAACTCTATTAAACTGCTCAAAAACTGTTCTGGTTTGGTAAAATGTTTCCAGGATACTCAAGGAAAGGATATTTAGCTCCAGTGAGAGAGGATTGGTGATCTGCCTTCTTACAGGGATAATGTTCCAGTTTAACATCAGTTAATTGGTGTTACTCCTCTTCTTTTTACATATGTGTTAGAAGGGTGATTTGGAGACATTGCTGTGTAGCAAAAGGAGTTATAGGCCCAAACTTCCATTAACTTGGTGAGTGACCAAGTCTCCCTGGGCCATAGTTTTCTGATCTACAAGAACAATGGTATTTGAACAAGACACTCACATCACTCAGGTTGCTTCCAGCCCAGACATTTAATTCTTTGTATTTGCTCACAAGTCATTCTCCACTGAATTCCAGGGAAAACCCAAAGATGCCATCTTATGCCCTGGAAATAAGAAAGAGAAATCAGGAAGAGAGAGAGGTGCAGCCCTGAGCACTGTTCTGTAGGGTTTGTAAAGGGAGCAGCAGTGAACATCTCATTCTAACCTTCGATGAAACAAGATATTGATCAGGGATTGCGTATGACTGGGAAGTGGGTGTAAGGGATGTTTCTAGAGTACAGAAATAATATCTTTTTATCTCAGAGTTGGTTGTACAGGTGTGTAAGTCTGTAAGATTCCATATGTTCTTTAGATACATTTTCTATTTTTTTATTTATTAGTTCTTTTTAGTTATATATGATAGTAAAATCCATTTTTATATAATTATATGAGCATGTAATAATATAATAATTATATTCTAGTTAGAGTATCATTCTTATGGATGTACATGCTGGTGGGATTCGCTGTGTTTTTTTCATCTGTGTACTTTTCTACACGTGTGTTACACTTAAATTTAAGGGTACAAAACTTTTCCAACCCAGAGCAGAATGAATGGAGAGAGAGAGAGAGAGAGAGAGAGAGAGAGAGAGAGAGAGAGAGAGAGAGAGAGAGAAGAGAGAGATGGAAGGTATCTTTTCTGTACATATTATTAAGGAGTATTTGGACATTTTACCTACTGACTCACCTAGATAAAAATGACAGACAAAAATGATTATTTAAGTGGGAAGGATTGGCAGGGAATGTTCTCAACTTCATACTTAAAAGAAAATGATGATAACAAACCTCCAAGTAGTTGGAATGTGAGGCAGAGACACTATTAAATATGGATTCCTCTCTTCTTGATCTTCTCACGCCTCCCTACCCTCTCTGGTTTATGCGGAGGGATGAACCCAGGATGCTCCTGTGATTCCCAATAAATTACTGGACTCATCCTGATTCTCGTCACTCAGGCATCATTTCCAATCCACCCTGGAGATGCTTTCACCGTCTATTCCTGTGATTCTTTTGATCTGTCAAAAGCCTTCAGGACTCTAAAAGACCATTTGAAAAGCAAGGGAGACAGATGTACAAATGATGACCCAAGAGGGAGGCCACAGGCCTTTCGGAAGAAGTCTCACAAGTGAAAAATTACAGGTAGTCTTTTCAACCAATTGTCTGGGCAGGATTTGGTGACTAAGCAAGGTATTTGAAGAAGCGGGTTTGAATATCACTGTGGAACTCCTAAAAATTTTAAAAAGTCATTTTAGGATCAGGTCTGACATAATATCCCTCTCCTATTTTTATCCCTACAGGAGTGAAATGCCTTTTACAAAGCTCCCAGGTACAAAATCTAATTGCAGGAGTTCTCCCATCCTTTTCCTTTATTATTAAAACTTGGGGCAGCACAGTGCACTGATTAGATTAGCAATCAAGCAGGAGTTGGCTGTTTGAAGGACAGAAGAACTCTTTCCATGCTCAGATTCATTCATGATATCCAGTCAATGCCTTACCCTATTTCTTACAGCTCATCTTTGCTTCTGCTGCCTTTAAGGTTTTTATGGATTAGATATTATATCAATGACTGACTGCTGCAAAACAGATCACACCAAAACATACTGTCTTCAAACAATCATCTTTTATTGTGCTTGCTAATCTGAAATGAAGGCAGAGATTGACAGGAACGGCTTATCTCTGCTGTATGCAACATGAGCTGGGGTAGCTTAATGGTAGACTGAATGGTATACTGTAAACTTAATTTGAAAAGTTTTTTTCCTTGTGGTACCAGAGATCCAGCCCAGGTGTTCTGCACATGCTAGACCAGTTCTCTGTCACTGGGTTACATTCCAGCCCTGGATGATATACTTTCAAGATGGCCCATTGCTGTAGTTAGGAGGCCCAAAGCCCCTCAAAGGCCCATGTGGGCCCCAGGGCCGAAGGTGGGGCCTAGTGGAAGACCTTACATCATTAGGGATGTGCCCCTGAAGAGGATGATGGGGCCCACCTTCTTCCTCTCCTCTCTCTCTTTCTCCCTGGCTTATGATATAAGCTGTTTGGCTCCACCACACACTTCCACCATGACATACCCAATGTCTCATGGTAAGGGCTCCAAAACGGGAGATTTGGGACTAGTGGCCTCATCTTAAGGTGCTGCTTCTGCCCCTGTGTGTGTCCTGCACAGTTCCTCCATTCCCTGTTACCTTCTTCTGGCTTGGTGTTCCCAGCATAGAGCACAGAGGCAACACTGATCAACCCTATTTAAGAAGCCAACTCTAGCAATACCCAGCTGGAAAGAAGGGTACCTATTGTAAAGACAAGGAAAATAAAATTCAGCCTGGAGGTTTCAAAAGCACACAGAAGAGATAAACATGCCCATCTTAGTTTTCCTAACATTTTTATACGGTGAATTCTTTTGTAAATGAAATATCATTTGAAAATTCCACTACAGAGATCAGTTAAAGAGGGAATGGTCTTGGTCTTCTCTTCTGCATAGTCTCGGTCTGTCCTTCTCACCTTTAGGGGACCCAGGTCAGATCCATGGAACCCTGTGGCTCTGCAGAACTCTGCAGTAAGGAGCAATTGTGAGTAATTGAGTAGAGGACTGACATTTTTAAAAGTAAATTTCTAGTAAATTATTTGGCAATTAGAGGAACAATTGAATGAGATGAAGCAGAGTTAAAGAAACTCAAGCAGATTATTGCAGATTTTTCAATTTGCAGCTATGTTTTCCTTTGGATAGTATGTTCTGATACTATCCGACATACTATAGAAACCTGTCATGCATATTACCTCACTTGTCCTCACAATACTGCAAGGTGATAAATAAAGGGACTGGCATGATCTGCATGGTATATGTGAGGAAGATTTATTCCAAAGTACTGTATGAACATGCAAACTAAGAGACAAAGTGTAGACTACACATTAAGATCCTTGTCTTATTTCCAAAGTTACAGTTTTCAGGTGTGGACAGGAACAAAGAACAGACATCGTAATCCCCCTCATCTGTGGTTTCTTTTTCTGTGGTTTCAGTTACCCATGGTCAACCATGGCCAAAATTTACTACATGGAATGCTGCAGAAATAAATAACACATAAGTTTTAAAGTTCATGCTGTTCTAAGTAGCATGATAAAACTTTTCACTGTCCCATACCATCCCACCCCATAAGCAAATCATTCCTTTGGCCACCGTACCCACACTGTATAGACTACCTGCCTATTAGTCACTTAATGGCTATCTTAATTATTAAATCACTTGTTGGAGTACTGCAGCACTTTTGTTCAAGTAATAGTTACTTTGTTAATAAGGGCTCTAAAGGGGAAGAGAGGGGGCATGGAGGTAAGAATCATAGTACAACGAATTGGACATTATTTCCCCATGTGCATGTATGATTACGTGACCTGTGTAACTCTGTCATGTACAACCAGACAAATGAGAAGTTATACTCCACTTATATATGATGTGTCAAAGTGCATTCTACTGTCATGTATAACTGCTGAGAAGAAAGTGTATTCACTCTTGGTTGGATGGTATATTCTATAAATGTCCGTTAAGTCTAAATTATTGATTGTGTTATTGAGATCTATGGTTTCTTTGTTCAATTTTTGTCTGGAAGATCTGTCCAGTGGTGAGAGAGGCGTGTTAAAATCACCTAGTATTATTCTGTTATGGTCTATTTGGTTTCTGAAGTTGAGAAGGATTTGTTTGACATACATGGATGAGCCACTGTTTGGGGCATAGATGTTTATGATTGTTATATCTTGCTGATTTATGCTTCCCTTAAGCAGTATGAAATGACCTTCTTTATCCCTTCTGACTAACTTTGGCTTGAAGTCCACATTATTGGAAATGAGGATGGATACTCCAGCTTTTTTGCTGAGTCCATGTGCATGGTATGTTTTTCCCCATCCTTTCACCTTTAGTCTATGGGTATCTTTTTCTATGAGGTGAGTCTCTTGCAGGCAACATATTGTTGGATCTTTCTTTTTAATCCAGTCTGCCAGTCTATGTCTTTTGATTGATGAATTCAGGCCATTAACATTCAGGGTTATTATAGAGAAATGGTTTGGTTTCCCGGTCATTTGGTTCATTTTTTAAATTTTATTTATTTATTTGTTTGACACAACTTGTTTCCTCCTTTATTTGACAATTCCTTTAGGATAATTCCTCCCTTTGCTGATTTGCTTCTTTGTTTTTCATCTCTCCCCCTTGGAATATTTTGCTGAGAATGTTCTGTAATGCTGGCTTTCTTTTTGTAAATTCTTTTAGCTTTTGTTTATCATGGAAGGATTTTATTTCATCGTCAAATTTGAAGGTAAGTTTTGCTGGGTATAAGATTCTTGGTTGGCATCCATTTTCTTTCAGGGCTTGAAAAATGTTGTTCCAGGCCCTTCTAGCTTTTAGGGTCTGGATTGAAAAATCTGCTGATATGCGTATTGGTTTCCCCCTGAATGTAATTTGGTTCTTTTCTCTCACAGCCTTTAAAATTCTGTCTTTATTTTGTATGTTAGGTATTTTCATTATAATGTGCCTTGGTGTGGGTCTGTTGTAATTTTGTGTATTTGGAGTCCTATAAGCCTCTTGAACTTGATTTTCCATTTCATTCTTCAGATTTGGGAAATTTTCTGATATTATTTCATTGAATAAATTGTTCATTCCTTTGGCTTTTCTCTAGGCCTTCCTCAATCCCAATAATTCTTAAATTTGGCCTTTTCATGATATCCCATAGTTCTTGTAGATTCTGTTCATGATTTCTTACCATCTTCTCTGTTTGTTCAACTTTGTTTTCAAGGTTAAATATTTTGTCTTCAATGTCTGAGGTTCTGTCTTCCAGGTGTTCTATCCTATTGGATATGCTTTCTATGGAGTTCTTAATTTGGTTTATTGTTTCCTTCATGTCAAGGATTTCTGTTTGTTTTTTTTTCAATATCTCTAACTCTTTATTGAAATGATCTTTTGCTTCCTGTATTTGCTCTTTTAACTGTCGATTGGTGCGATCATTCAATGCTTGCATTTGCTCTTTCATCTCATCGTTTGCTTCTCTGATCATTTTAATTATGTACATTCTGAACTCCTTTTCTGTCATTTCTTCTGCCATGCTGTCATTGGGTTTTATTGATGTAACATCTAGATTTGTTTGCAGCATTTTCTTTCCTTGTTTTCTCATATTGTTCAGGTATCAGAGGACCGCTGAGATATTGCAGATTTCCTCTATTGACTTACAATGTCCCTGAAGATTTCTATATATATCCCCCCTTAGCCTTCAGTAGGCTGAAGTCTTGGAGGAAGTTGATAATGCGGTGCTCCACAAGGAAGCTGCCTCTCTAGGAGTGGTGGCCTTCAGGTGGGGTATAATCCCTGCTAGTGGGCAGAGGTGCCTCCACTTGTTGACCAATGGTCATCCAAAGGGGACCTAGGCTGCGGGCTGAGGCAAGGCCTGTTTGGGCCTGAGTCTCTGGTTTTACCGTCCTTGTGGGGAAACCTCACCCAGCAGGGAAGACTCACCCGGTGGGGAGGTCTCGCTGGTCAGTTCCCTCCTAGAGGTTCCCCTCAATTTACAGCTACCGCCTGGGCTGGACTGCCTTCCTCTGCAAAGTTCCCAGGGGCCCGGCCCTACCTCCTGGGCCTGGGAGCCTCACCCTTTGCAGATGAATCTCCTTAGGCTGCCCCTCCTCAGAGAATCTGACTGCAGGCCTGGAACCTTCGCTCCGCCCTAAGCCTGTCTCTGTGCAGCTCTTCCACCAAGAAGCCTCCTAGATCCTGGGACCCTGCTCTGCACCTAATCGCCTGGCTATGCGACCCCTCCTCTGAGCAGCCACCTGGGGCCCTGTACAATCGCTCTGAGTCCCAGAGACCCGCCACACGCCTCTTCCTCCAGACAGCCGCCCAGTATTCCGGTGCAGTCACTAGGAGTCCAAGAAACTCACTGCGTGCCTCCACCTCCCACCAACCGCCCATAGCCCTGGGCAATCAATCACTCCGAGTCGAAGTGACCCTCCCCCGTTCCTCCTCCTTCTCCAGATAACCCCTCGGGTGTTCAGGAGCAGTCGCTCTGAGTGGCTCTGAATCCACGTGACCCGCTGCACGGGTCCTCTGGGCAACCGCCCGGAGCTCTGGTGCGGCCACTCGAGACCAAGCGACCCACCACGCTTCTCCTCCAGGCAGCCCCCCTGTGTTCAGGAGCTGTCACTTTAAGTCCAAACAACTCACCACTCGCCTTCTCCTCTGAGCAGCCGCCTGGAGCGCTAATGCAGTCACTGTGAGTCCAAACGACCCGCCGCGCTCCTAGTCCTCCGGGCAGGCCCCGGGGTTCAGAAGTGGTCTGAGTCCAAACAGCTCTCCGCGGAGCTTCTCCTCTGGCAACCGCCTGTAGCTCTGGTGCAGTCACTCCAAATCCAAGCGGCCACGCTCCTCATCCTCCTCCTCAGGGCAGGCCCCGGTGTCCTGAGTCCACACAGCTCTCCTCGCCACTCCTCCCCTGGGCAGCCGCCGGAGCCCCAGTGGTTGCTCCGAGTCCCAGCGCTGTGCCCAGCGGCCTCCTTTACGGCGCTCCCAGTTGTCCGAGTTCACTGCTCCAGCGGGGGGAGGGGCGTCTCGCCGGCAGCTCTACTTCACAAAGTTTCCTGCATTCCGGGACCACCGTCCCATCCGGGACGCCTTCCCAAGGGGTGAGAGTCCCCGGCTGCTTTGAGTTGGTCCCAAGTGTCTCAATATCTCCTCTTTTGAATCCTGAGTCCTGGAGCAACATGAAATGCAGCCACCCTCTAGGCCGCCATCTTGAAACCCTCCTGTCATGTATAACTAATTAGAACAAATTTAAAAAGGAAAAAATAAATAAGGGCTCCAAAGCATAAGAGTAGTGATGCTGGCAACTTGAATATGCCAAAGAGAAGTTGTAAAATGCTTCCTTTAAGGAAACCATGAAAGTTCTCGACTTCATAAGGAAAAAAAATAATTGCATGCTAAAGTTGCTAAGATCTACAGTCCAATAAGATATTTTGAGAGCAAGACCACATTCACATAACTTTTATGATAATACATTACTATAACTCTTTTGTTTTATTATTAGCTATTATTGTTAACCTCTTACTGTGCCTAATTTAAAAATTACACTTTATCACAGGTATATATGAACAGGAAAAACCATCATACAAACAGGATTCCTTACTCTCTGTGGTGTTGGGCTCCACTGGGGTTCTTGGAACATATCCCCCACAGATAAGGGGAGACTATTGTAACATAAGACTTCATTCTTCCATTTGTTCAGACCAAAAACACTGGGGTCACTTGATTCTTTCTCTTACTGTCCTTCACAACATTTGCCATATCATTATGCCAACTGTGTTATTATTTCAAAAAGTAAACTTAAAGTTGAGTTGTTTTTCTTCCATTTTAATACCTATTAATATCCACCTGATTATTCTCCTTTGCCCATACCCCTCAAAGTTTTTTGGTTGTATTATCAAAATATATCCAGAGTGCACCATGTCTCATCAATTCCACTACCATCATCTTGGTCCCAGACACCCTGGTCTCTTGCCTGGATTGCTGCTCTAGCCTCACAGTGGATCTTCCCACTCCTGCCCTTCCCTTGAAGTCTGTATTCAATGTAGCAACCAATATACTCCTATTAAAAGGTAAGTTAGATAATACACTTCCTCCGCTCAAAACACTACCACAAATTATCATCTCATGTAGAACAAAAGCCAGAGTTCTTAAAATTCTAAGTGTTGTCTGTGCTTTTATGTGTTGCTATAATAGATTCATTTTCATTGTTAGATGATATTCTATTGTAAGAAAAGAACTCATTTTATAATCCATTCTCTAATCTATTGACATCAGGGGCCCTTTTCTTTGTTTTGCTATTATAAATAATTCTGCCACAACAACAAATGCTAAGGGAAATTCTTAAGGATGTAGAAAATGCTAGAAGACATCAATTCAGAGATGCAGGAAGGAATGCATAACTCGGACCTTTATGGTCAATTGATTTTAGAGAAGGGTACCAAGAAAATTCAGTGGGAAAAAATAGCCTTTTCAGTAAATGGTGGTGGGATGATAGGATATTCACAGCAAAAGATTGAAGTTGGGATCCTCCATCATACCATATATGAAAATTAACTCAAAATGTATCTATGGCCTAACATGAAGAGTTAAAAACTATAAAACTGTTTGAGGGAAATCTGGACATATATGTGTGACTTTGGGTTAGCTGATGATTTTTAATATGTAAAAGAAAACAGCAACACAGCAAACATTAGAAAAATTGGACTTTATCAAAATGAAAAACTTTATAGCTCAAAGGATATCCTCAAGGAAATGAAGACAACAGAGAATTGTAGAAAATATTTGCAAATCACACATCAGGTAAGGGACTTGTATCCAAAATAATTATAGAATTTTTATTTTAATCTTTCAACAATAAAAACACAAACAGTCCAATGGGAAAAAAAATAAGTAAAATGTCTGAATGGACACTTCTCCAAAAAACATATTTAAGTGGCCAATACAACACCACTTCACGGCCACCAAGATGGCTAAAATAAAAGACAGACAATGAAAGTGTCGGTGAGAATATGGCAAAATTGGAAGACTCATATACTGTTGGACTTGTAAATTGGTGGAGTTACTTTCGAAAATAATTTTGCAGTTTCTCCAAAAATTAAACATAGAATTACATTTTACATTTTGTGCTAAAAAATGTTAAAATTATATTTTAAGATGTACTTTAATGAGATGCCTTAGTAAATGACCTATCATGAACATTATTTTTGACATTAATAAAGTAAGCATGGTACCTGTTTATTGATAGTTTATATTTTCAAATTTAAACAATAAAAACCAAACCTTCAGCTTTCCAAAAATACCTAGAAGAAAGTAAAAATCAAGTCATAGACTGAGAGAAAATATTTGTGATATAGCATATAAATCTGATAATAGATTATCCAAAGAAAACTGAACAATAGAAAGATAACTAATACAACTAAAAATAGAAAAAATTTGGACACTTTGCAAAAGAACACTTTTGTGCATGTATGCATACATATGTATATGTAGATATAGATGTAAATATGTATACATTTATATATATATAAATCCTATAAGCAAATGAAGGAAATTATTAATCATTAAGGAAATAAGCATTAAAACCACAATCACATGCATCTTTGCAAACTTTAGAATGATTAACATTAAAAAGACTGATGATACCAAGTGTGGTAATTCAAATTCTTGTACACTGTGGAAGTGTAAAATGATAAAATCACATTGAAGAACAATTTCACGATGTTTTAATAAAATTAAATATACATCTACTCAATGTCTCAGAAATTGCATTCCTAGGTATTTGCCTCAAGAAATGAAAACATGTGTCCACAGAGATTCATACAAGAATATTTGCAGTAGATTTACCTATAATAACAGTATCAACTGAAATGAGTTAATGACATTCAGTTTGATTTATTTATGTAATGGAAAATTAATTAGTAATAAAAATGAATAAACTACTGACATGCAAAAATACCTGTAAAAACATGGATGAACCTCAAAAACAATATATTGAGGGAAAGAAACCAACACAAAATAAGGCAAATTGATTTCATTTATATGAATTCTGAAACAAGTAAAACTAATCTATGCTGACAGAAATCAGACCAACAGTTGCTTGAGGGAAGAAAATGACTATAAAATGTACAAAGGAATTTTTTTGGAATTAGGTAAATATTCTATATTTTCATTTTGGAGTTGGTAGCACAGGTTCACACATTTATTAAAGCTTGCTGAACTGTATACTTAAAATTTGTGTATTTTATGTAAGCAAATTATTCCTCGGTAGTTTATTTTTTAAATAGTACTGCTAGAAATGTATGTATAAGTCATTTTTGCACATGCACAGGTTTATTTATTTATTTATTTTTGGCTGTTGTTTTGTATCTTTGTTTTGTCAGTGCTTGGGAATCAAACCCAGGGTCTCAAGCATGCACTCTGCCACTGAGCTACACCCCCAGTCCAGTACATGTACGATTTTGTACTTGTTACGCATATGCAGATTTTCAACACATCAGAGGTATACATAGCAAATACTTTGGAATAGAAATTCTGTCTTAGGGCTTGCATATTTTCAGTTTTACAGGATAGTGTGAAATTGATCTTTAAGGTGGTTTTATTTATGCTTCCACTAGCAACGTATGAGTTTCTATGGATGACATCTTCACCAACACTTGGTATTTTAATATTTGTAAAACTTTTGCCAGAGTAGGGGATAAAAGTGGTACCTCATTTTGATTTTAATTTAAACTTTTTCTGATTACTCATAACATTGAACATTTTCCCCACCATTTATTAGCCATTTGGATTTTCTGCTCTCTGCAATTAGAATTTAAATATATAATTCACTTGCCTATGTTTTCTTACTGATTTTTAGAAGGGCAACAAATGTTCTCAAATCCAGGTCTTTGTCCATTACACGTGTTGAAAATAACTTCTTTCTGGGACTTTCCACTCCTTTAATGCCTTCTTTGATGAACAGAAGTTCTTAGTCTTCATGTGGGCTATCATTGTTCAACCCTTTCCATCTTGTTCCCTGATGAAACTAATTTCTCCTGTCCCCTTATGGACACAACTCAATTGTATTTGGGCCCTCTTTGAAGGTCTCTCCTTGGGGTCATAACACTGTATATACCACCTATCTATCTCATGGCAATGTTTGAAAGGAAGTGAATATTTTATTAGTTATAATTTCCATTTCTTCAAACAGAATTGGTGCAAAAACACAGAAATACTTGAACTGACAACTCTTTTTACTCTCTCATCATTTTCACATCTCCCTTTGGTCTCCTTTGCCAAAATACAGGCTTAGCACTTTTGAGGGTGGGACAGCCAAAGAAGCATTTTGACTTCTGACCTCAATTCCACCTCCATTCAAGGGCAAATCCAGTAATTTAAATGGTGTTCTCCCCAAGAGTTCAGCAGCCTGTGTCCTTTGTAAAATTATTTTAATTATTTTTTCTTATTGTGAAAACAGCATATATTCATGGAAAAGACTTTCCAAAAGACAAAGAAAGAAAAACCACCTTAATTCACCATGCAGAGATCTCAACAGTTAATATTATTTAACTTCCAAGTCTTTTAATGCACATTAAATGTACATTCTGTATCTACTGCTTCAAAATAGATCTTTCTCACTAAAGGAAGTGATTTTTCAATGATAGGTTAAATGAAATTTGGCCTAAACAGTGACCTTCCAAAGTTTGTTCCACATAGCACTATTTCCATGGACAGTTAATAGACCTTTGGAAAAAATGGAGGGATACATTGTGGAAATAGGAAATGTTGGTTTAAACACAGTTAAACATATCTTTCAAATCTCAGGGATTCTAAGTATCTTTAATTTGCTGATGGGTATTTTAAATACTCAGAATGAGGACTAGAGTATATAATGTCTCCCAATTTGTTCAACCACAAAACTATTTTTTTTTCCTCTAAGAACCTCATAAAACTTTTATTCTACCACACACTTTTGGAAATACTGCCCCAAATTATTAAGAGCTAAAACTGATCTCTTCCATTTCCTATGGACATTTAAGGTGCTTTTCCCAAAGCCCTTTTTAAAGTTTTGCTGCAATTATATTTCCAGGAAAAAAAAATTAACAGAATTTTCCTTTACTTTTAATTATAAATCAGTATAATTTAATAAGTAGTATTTAACTTCAAGTAACACAGTAATAAAATATTATTGGTTGAAAATAGATAATCCACTGGGGAAAATAGCTTCTGTGAACATTCTTTGATTTTTTTAGTTGTTTTATATATATCTTTTAAATTTATTTTTATTGTAAACAAATGGGATACATCTTGTTTTTCTGTTTGTACATGAAGTACATACCATTTGTGTAATCATACATTTACATAGGGTAACAGTTTTTGATTCATTCTGTTATATTTTTCCTTCCCACTCACCCCTCCCACTCCTCTTTTCCCTCTATACAGTCCCTCCTTCTTCCATTTTTGCCCCCCTCCCACCCCCCATTATGTGTCATCATCCGCTTATCAGCGAGATCATTTGTCCTTTGGTTTTTTTTGAGATTGGCTTATCTCACTTAGCATGATATTCTCCAATTTCATCCATTTCCCTGCAAATGCCATAATTTTATTATTCTTTATGGCTGAGTAATATTCCATTGTGTACATATATATATATCACAGTTTCTTTATCCACTCATCAATTGAAGAGCATCTAGGTTGGTTCCACAATCTGGCTATTGTGAATTGAGCAGCTATGAACATTGATGTGGCTGTATCTCTGTAGTATGCTGATTTTAAGTCCTTTGGGTATAGGCCAAGGAATGGGATAGCTGGGCCAAATGGTGGGTCCATTCCAAGTTTTCTAAGGAATCTCCACACTGCTTTCCAGAGTGACTGCACTAATTTGCAACCCCACCAGCAATGTATGAGTGTACCTTTTTCCCCACATCCTCTCCAACACCTATTGTTGCTTGTATTCTTGATAATCGCCATTCTAATTGGGGTGAGATGGAATCTTAGGGTAGTTTTGATTTGCATTTCTCTTATTACTAAAGATGATGAACGTGTTTTCATATATCTGTTGATTGCTTGTAGATCTTCTTCTGTGAAGTGTCTGTTCATTTCCTTAGCCCATTTGTTGATTGAGTTATTTGTATTCTTGGTGTAGAGTTTTTTGAGTTCTTTATAGATTCTGGAAATCAGTGCTCTCTCTGAAGTATGATTTTCTCCCACTCTGTAGTTTCTCTCTTTGCATTGCTGATAGTTTCCTTTACTGAGAGAAAGCTTTTTAGTTTGAATCTATCCCAGTTATTGATTCTTGCTTTTATTTCTTGTGCTATGATCCTACGCCCACATGTTGAAGATTTGGACCTACTTTTTCTTCTATAAGGTGCAGGGTCTGTGGTCTGATTCCAAGGTCCTTGATCCATTTTGAGTTGAGTTTTGTGCAGGGTGAGAGATAGGGGTTTAGTTTCATTCTGTTTCATATGGATTTCCAGTTTTCCCAGCACCATTTGTTGAAGAAGCTATCTTTTCTCCATTGCATATTTTTGGCATCTTTGTCTAGTATGAGAAAATTGTATTTATCTGGGTTTGTGTCTGTGTCCTCTATTCTGTACCATTGATCTACCTGTCTATTTTGGTGCCAATACCATGCTATTTTTGTTACTATTGCTTTGTAGTATAGTTGAAGTTCTGGTATTGTGATACCCCCTGCTTTACTCTTCCTGCTAAGGATTGCGTTAGCTATTCTGGGTTTCTTATTCTTCCAGATGAATTTCATAATTGCTTGCTCTATTTCTGTAAGGTACATCATTGGGATTTTAATTGGAATTGCATTGAATCTGTACAGCACTTTTGGTAGTGTGGCCATTTTGACAATATTAATTCTGCCTATCCATCTTTGATGTTCCAGTAAGGTTTTAACATTTCCCAACAAAGCTCTTTCAGCATTATTTAGTTATTTTCAGCAAAGCTTATTCTGATTAGTGCCAGCATCCATAAGAGTCCACAGTTAGAATGTTCTATTTACATATGAGTTCCAGTTTCAGACTTGCTGTGGACTCATTGGTGGTGCATCCTGGCCCATGGTACAAGAGAATTTTCTTTTTATTTTTTCCAGAATTGCCTCAAGTCCTAGTTCTATACGTGTACACTTGGTGGATTTCTTTAAAAAAAAAAAAAAAAAAAAAAACAGTGGCACATGCCTATAATCCCAGCAGCTGGGAAGGCTGAGGCAGGAGGATTGGAAGTTCAAATTCACCCTCAGCAACTTAGCAAGACCATGCCTCAAAATTAAAAAAAAAATAAAGAAAGAAAGAACTGAGGATGTGCTTTAGTAGTTAAGCACCCCTCAGTTCAATCCATGGTTACAAAAAATAATAATAATAATGTGATGTGAGCAAAACATCACATTAAACAGCAAGCAGACCAAACTTCAGGAGGTTGGCCATTCAGAGCATCTTCTGAGGCACTCCTATTGCAAAGGGCATCAAAATTGGTTAGCTCAGGGAAGTGAGTCTGTCCTTGAGAGTTTATCCACAGG
Organism: Sciurus vulgaris; assembly: GCF_902686455.1. Lineage (NCBI taxonomy): Eukaryota > Metazoa > Chordata > Mammalia > Rodentia > Sciuridae > Sciurus > Sciurus vulgaris. Next base: position 120,577,639 of record NC_136470.1, read on the forward strand.
GAACAGTGATCCACAGAAGAAATCAGAAATGGAAAACTGATCTATGATTCAGAGAGTCAGTGAATGGATGGTAGACGTGAACCACAGAGTAAAATAGAGGTAGAGAGTCACACAAGTAGGAAATACCCAAGTAAAATTGCAGAAACCCGGGGTAGGAGCCTCTCGAACCATCAGGATCCCAGTAAGTCCCGTTGCCATGTTATCATGAGGCTGTGTAGTTCTCCCTGAGTTAGGCTGCTACATGGTTCTTGCTTTGCTAATTTCCCTAGGTATTTTCATAATGAACTCACCTTGCACAATAGTAAGATTCTGTCTTGCAAAGAGAAGAGCCCAATTCACACAGGTACAAAGCACAGTTAGAAAAATGATGGTTGGTCTTCCTCTTACTGCTGCCTTAGTAAAACACCTGTCCCATTCACCTGGGAGGAAAAGGGATTGCCTCCTGATCTCTGCATCTCATTGGCTTCATGTGCTGCATGGATTATTCTAGAGCTTCAGATCTTTAGCCTAAGAGTTGCCGTAGGTGGATGGACTTCAGTACATCTGCAATCCTCTGATACCTAAATAAGATTACTTGCCTATGTACATTTTTCTGGGGTGAGGTACCATTCACAACTTTCTCCAGATGCTCAAAGAGGTCTATGACTCAAAACTGGTTATAGATAGGAAGGAAAATCTAGGCCTGTTTGGTTTTGATTCATGACCTTTTTCTATAGATCAAATATCTTGACTTTTTCTATTGAAGTATTTGGGTTTTTTTTTTTTTTTTTTTTTTTTTTTGTAATGTCTCCAAATTCATTCTGAATAACTAAGTTTTATTTGCTTGGATCTCTCCCAGCTTGACAATATTACTTTTATCTTAAAAGAAATGGGTACAAGTGTCTCTGTTTCTATTTGATACATAAATAAATAACACTGAAAAAGTGTTCCGAGAGTCAAATTTCATTTTAAGTTAGAAAGTGACATTTTTCTGGCCTCATAGTGTCTCATGTCAAGGTTTTCAAGTTGAAAGCATAACCACCTAGAAACCATTCACATCTCCCTACTTGTTCTGTCTCCCCCCGCCCCCCTCTCTCTCTCCCTCTACCCCCCACCCCCCATATAATTCTAAATTCCAGGGCATGTAGGAAGAAAAGGGAAGAGCTAGTGAAGTCACTTCAGTATCAAAGATTGAAAATGCTAAAACCTCAGCAGAGACTTAGAAACAACTTTCTCACCATGGTGTTGAAATCTACCCCTGAAGAGAAAGGAGACAGCCAGCAAAGTCATTTTTTTAAAAAATGAATGTTTGGGAATAAAAATTCTTGAAGATGCTAAAAACACATGAGAGAACAAAACACTCTCTCATGAATGTGTTAAAAATCTACCCATAAAAGTAGACATTTTTAATTGTCTTTAATTGGGAGAACCCTGAAATAATCAATCCATACACTGAGACAGCCAAACATACTAAGAAGGTTATGACCTCAATTTAATGATGGGGAACAAGAAACATGAAATCAAGGCTGCCTGAGATCACTCAGGAAGAGGGCAGCCCTGCAGGGTCCTGGACTCTAAGTATTCATCTCTCAGGTCTATGACCTATGCACTCTTCATGCTTGGTGTCCAACATAGGGAGGTCAGAGAGTAACAGAGAAAAGAATTTGGAATGAATGGTCAGCTGAAAGAAAAAGTGTACACAGAAAGCTCATGGACCCTGTTGCCACCCAGAAATGTAAATCCCTGGCCTGCTTCCAAGAGGTGGCTTCCAGAATTTATTCTTACTCCTCTTCTTTTGGATTAAGGACAGTGATAGTTCTCTTTTTAAACAAGATTTCCATGTTCTAGTTCTTGCCTATTAAATTGTGTTTGAGAAATGTAATCACTTTGCTTGGAGAACAGGAGTAAATGGATTTTTTTTTCCCCAAAGAGAATTTTAAAATATGGTTGATGATTCAACTTTAAAAACAATCACACAGTGAATTTATTGTTAAATTCTCCTGATAATGTGCGGGACAAAAATAACGAATATATTTCTCCCATTTTTTTTTTCCTTTTTAAGATTTTTGAGGTAAAGCAAACATACTTGCATAAGACATCAATATATACCTCAACAAACAGCAGGAAAAATGAATTCATGTTATCATAGTATGTGGGTTAAGTAAGAGAACCCTCCTGTGTGTCCCTCCTTATCATAAGTTCTCTCCCTGTGAATGATCACTATTCTGGTTTCCATTCATGTCCTTGCTTTTCTTTGTAGTTTCACTACCGAAGTGTGCTTTACTAAGTGACATGATTTAACGTGTGCTGTTTTGAATCATTTAGTATGTATTCTGTTGTGCTGGGTTTAACTTTTTTGCTCAACATTATGTCTTTGGGATTCATCCACGTTACAGCAGTTTGTTGATTTTTATTGTTGTGTGGTATTCCATTGTGAGAGGATCCTACAATTTATTTATCTATTTTTCTGCTAATGGACCCTGGGTCGTTCCCAGTTGGAGGCTATTACAAAGCACAGTGCTGCAAACATTCTTATACAAGTCTCTGGGAACACATGAGCACACGTTTCTGTAGGGCACAGATCCAGGAACAGCATTGCTAGGTCATGAAGGTGCTGGTCTGAAGGTGTGTGTACCTTCAGCTATATTAAACCTCACCAGACTTCTTCCAAAGTAGTTATACCATGCGCAGACTTTTCTATTTTTAATTATTATAATGGTGTACCCAAGTCATGTGGTTAAGGACTGCATCTGGTTTTCCTGGCAAGAATTGGTTGGTAAATTGGTTTGGGGACAACTCTGTTTGCCAACTCATATTTTCCTTGATTAAATTTCCCCCAGTGATACACTACTTCAAACATTATTTCTCTTGCCTTCGCTCTGATAATACAGTCATCTTTTTATCAACCTTTGAACTGTGTCAATATAGCTATATGCGAGTTGCAATTAGAGGACCCAGAATAAAACCAACATCAGGGAAATAATTTTCAGAGGACATCGTTTCCCTTGGGTTTAAAGAGTCCATTTTCAAGCTTCTGTGATGTGTAGTACAATCTGGTTTTTTAAAATTCCTTATTTTTAAGGCTATTTAAGGGATGCCAATGTAACAGAATGACTTAACACAGATAAATGCCAAACTGGGATTTAAAATACCAATGTTTTCTTCTTTAAAGTTGGCTCCCTGCAGGATATTATGAGGATGCAAGCATCTTCATGGCAGTCTGTCACCTTGTGGCTCCAGAAATTGAAAGCTCATCATGTTCATGGATCAGCACCATTTCTACTTATTAATATTTTTAGTGTCTGCCTTATAAATCAGGCACAAAATGAAGGGCTTGTAAAAATAGCCTTCTAAGTCTATTCGGGCTCAATATACTCTGCTAAAATGAGTTGTTGATATCAGCATCCCCATCCCCCTCGCTGGCCTCTCGCCGAATACGGCGTGCACCTGTGTTTGATCCAGGAGCATCAAAGGTCTCCAAAGATTTCACCATCACTGGCCTGGTCTTCTGAAAATCTCTTGCAAAAAACATTATTTTATTCTTTCATCTCAGAACAGGGCTCTAATAATTCAAAATTAGAAATCAGAGTCTGGCTTGTGGCTAAATTTTGGTTCGGCTTTACCTAGGCATTGGGCAATAAAGAGACCTTATGTAAAATGAAGTAAATCATTTGTATTCTCAACATGAAGATAAAGATGGTCTGCTCAGTTAGTATTTGGCATTTTGTATAGTGTTAGGGGTTTAGAGGAATACACAAGCATTGATGTGTTTTTTGAGTTTGTCATTGCTATGGATTGAATATTTGTCCCCTCCAGAACTCATGTTGAAATTTAATTGCTATTGTAACATTAAAGAGGTTGTACCTTTAAGAGATGATTAGGCTGGGAGGGCTTCACCCTCATGAGTGGGTTTAATTGTGTTACAAAAGGGTGAGTTTGGCCCACTTTTGCCTCTTTGCCCTTCTGCTTTCTACCATGTGAAGGCGGATGCAGCCTTCAAGGCACAATCTCGGAATCAGAATCACCAATCCTGCTGCACCTTGATCTTGGACTTTCAAACCTCCAGAGCTGTGAGCCAATGAATTTTCTTTCATTATAAATTACCCAACCTGTGGTATTCTGTTACAGCAGCACAAAATGGACTAAGTCACTTTATATTAAATAAACGATACTGTCCCTGTCACTAGGGAGATTAATATCTAATTCAGGTTAGACAAAGAGAAATAACTACAGTGAATGGCAGGATATACAGCATGCATACTAGGACTTTAGGATCATTAAGAAGGATAAAGCCCACAGAGTCAAGGACTGAAGGTGAATCCTGGGAGAGGTTTTAAGGAAACTGGACAGGCAGGGGAATAGCACACTGGAGGCAAGATGGTACAGGTAAGGAAAGCAGAGAGGCTGGTCTGATATGGCTGGACCATGCTCAGGAGATGGCAGAGCTGATGCTGGCTTCCTAGGTGTGGTGACACATCCATGGAAGGTTTTACATGCCAGATGGAGAAGTGGAAAGAAAGGGTTACTAAGCATTCTTACACAAAAATACACAAAAATAAAAAGGGCTGGGAATGTAGATCCATGGTAAAGTGCCCCTGGGTTCAATCCCCAGGACCAAATAAATAAATATAGAGAAGGGTTTTGAAAAAGAACTGGAGCACCAATATATGCCACAAACTGAATAGATTTCACAGACATCATGCCGAGCAAAAGATACATACCATCTGATTCCATTCAGATAAAGAGAAAATGCATGTTAATCCAGAGAGAGGCAGGTCAGAAGCTGTCTAGGGGCCAAAAGCAAAGGAGGGAGAGCAAATGTGCATGAGGAAACTTTGGAGAGTGACATCTGGATCAAGGTGAGTTCAGGAATGTGCACAGTTGTGAAAACTCATCAAATTGTACACTTAAATATGTGCAGCTTATTGTACCTAAATGATACCATAATATATTTGATTAAAGAAAGGAACTAAAACTCCAAATATTCTCCTTCAAAAATTATATTGTTAATGTTGACTCTTAATTAGCCATGACTTTTTTTTTTTAGCTCTTCAATGTATTTTAGCATGACTTCTATGTTTTATTCTTTCTATTAACAATGTTTGCTTTAAAATGTAATCCACTTGATAATGGGAGAGAAATGAGATTATTTTTATGAATCAGGAAATCAAAAGCAATGGAATTATATTTAAAATTATTTTCCCACTCTTCACCTGTTTTTCATCCTTAAGCACAAATGCATTCTTCTATTGCATAGTGGAGTGACTATAGTTCACAGCAATTGATTGTATATTTAATAAAGAACTAGAAAAGGGGAGTTGGAAGTTTCCCCAAACAAATAAATGATAATAATAGATGTTTAAGAAGAGGGAAATGATCATTACCCTGATTTGATCAATCCTCATTGTACACAAGTATCAACTTATCATATCTTATACCTCTAATAAATACAACTGTTATGTACCAATTTTTTAACTGTAAATATTTGCTAATTTATTCATTTTTATTGGTGCTTTATAATTATAATAGCGGAATTTGTTATTACATATTCGTATATGCACATAACCTAAAAAAATAAGAAAAACTGTAAAAAAGATGCATTCAGAGATGCTATAAGACGTTATCATGGTTACTTTACCTGATCTTTTTCTGCTATCGTGGAAAATTCAAATGGAATTAATAAACTGGATCATTTCCCAGCTAGTTTTTCTCCTAGTAGGTATTTGCTGAGTTGGCAGGAAAATCCATCATGGTTTTGTGCCAATGAATTAAATGACAGCTTGTGACACACTTGTCACAGGAACCAGGGAAGCTGAGGAATGACAGGCAAACTTTAAAGGGCTTCCTTCACATGGGGTGGCAGTGGCTTTCCTTCTTTATGATGATCTTTCCCTTTCTCCACTGGAGGATGAGCCAATTACAGTCCTAGCTCAACAGGAAGGACTCCTAAACCTTTGATCATAAAAAGATTAATCATCACCCTGCTAGTGGCTGTCTTTGGTTTGGTCAGATCAATTATTAATTTGTAAAATGGGAGTTTGTCATTTCCTATTGAAATGCTGGCTGCACAGACTGGTATACAGTGGAGTGGAGGAGAGGATGGTGGCTGAGCAAGGGAACTGCCACATCACCATCATGAATATGTCAGATCCTCATTTGAAGAAAAAAAGCAACTTGGAAAATGTTGCAATTTTATACATTCAACTGGTATCATTCAGGATGGCAGCCTTAAACCTCTTAGATATACTATTTGTAGCATCCATTATAATGCATTTAGAGCAGTGGTTTTCAATCTTGGTTGCATTTGTGAATCACCTGAGGAGCTTTTTAAAAATATCCAGGCCGATCCCTACCCCCAGAGATTCTGACTTAATTGATCTGGGATGAGGCCCAGGCAAAGGTACTTTCAAAAAGCACACCAGGTATTTCAAATGTGCAGCTAGGATGGAGAATTACTGAGTTAGAGGCAGGATTGTTGCTTTTAAGTGTTTTAAATAAATACAATATATAGAAATTTTTATAATCTACATTAATTCAAAGTGCTTTGAAATGAGTACCAAAAATATATTTGGTTCAAAGATTTTTTTTCATGAACCCTGAAATTGTAAATAGGTGAAAATCAAAATGAGAGTCAGGTACTATTCCTCTCCACTGGTGAACATTTAAGTCTGATGGTATCTACCGATGATAATATGTAGAAATGGTAATGCTGATACAACACACATAGGAGAGAAAATTGGTGCCAGTTTCCTGGAGGGCAATTTGGCAATAGCTGTGAAACCTTGTACCAATTTGTCTAGCAATTTCACTGCTAGGAATCTACTTGCAAATTTTCACCAAGATGTAGGTTTAGGAATATTCATCATAATATGTTTGCAATAATGAAAAAGTAGAGAAAGTAAAGGGTCCATCATTCAGGAAGTAAGTAAATTTTTGATGCATTAATGAGATAGAAGCCTGTGTGTGCTAAAATCAAACAATCTTTGAGATATTATAAATAGGTGGGAAATAAAAACAAATGAAGAAAATTTTGTAGAATAGGTCTCTATTTTGCAAATTTAATAAATGTGATTTTTAAGTACATGCTCCAAGATGCATTTTTTTTTTCTTTTTGAAAGAAACTGTGCTTATCTTTGGGAAAACAGACTTTGGGAGAGGTGGAAAACTTTCATTTTTATTTTGTAACTTTGTCCAATTTGAATTTTCCAACCAATTACATAAATTCCATAGTTACCTGGGTGGTAGAGTAGTATTCTATTTTATTTACCATATAAACCTTTTAAAGTGAGGAAACCTGTAATGAGGGACCTTTTTAAAAAAAGAGGAAGAAAGTCTGAGTAAATTTGAAATACAAAAATACGTGTCTTAAGGTCTATGCACCTGCTGAGGTGGGGCCAGACATGTGGCTAGGATCTCTCTAGGAGCTAATAAAAGAATGGAAACACCATCGAATTAATTACATGATTTATAACATCTGTGAGATAAAAATGCATCTGTCAGGGAAGCCCAACAATTCCTGAAATTGGAGTACAATTTCTTTGATGGATCCTCAGGAAAAACAAAAACAAAAAACAAAAAACCTTCTACAGCAACCCTTAGAAATCTTGGCCATTTTGATCCATTTTACAGATGAGAAAACAGTAAGAGAAGCCTCCATTACTAGCCCTGTCTACCAAGACATTAATGTTATCAGCTGCAGCAAATTATCCCTCTTCCACTAGTGTTGCTACTGATCACAGACCTCAGAAATGAAACTGGCAATGCTGAGCCATGGTGAGGGCTTCCTCCCCTTGCTGGTACTCTCCCCAGAAAATGAATCCCCTGTTCTCTTATAAACCAAGCTTCTGCACTGCATCTGATTAGTGCAGCCAAGGTCATGGGATTGCTGTAGCTGAAAGAAAGTTGGGAGAATGGAAAATGTTGGCCAGAAAAAGGACAAACACCCATGGTGATAGTTAATCTTTGGTGTCAGATTAAGGAATCCCTGGAAAGCTTGTAAAGCATTATTCCTGTGTATGTCTGTGAAGGGGTTTGCAGACGAGATTGGTGTGTGAGTTGCCGGACTGAGTGAGGAAGATCTGTTACTAAGGTGGGCTGGCACCATCTAATCAACTGGGGGCCTGGATAGAATAAAAAGGCAGAGGAAAGACAAATTCTTCCCTTCTGTCAGGGATAAACTTCTTGTCCTGTCCTTGGACATCAAAGTTCCCAGCCCTTTTGCCTTTGAACTCCAGGACTTAGGCCAGAAGTCCCTGAATTCCTCAGGCCTATGGCCTCAGATTTAGAATGATATCAGTGGCTTCTATTGTGGAATTTATCAATGTCCAAAATCATCATGTGAATCAATTCTCCTAAGTCCTTTCTCTCTCTCTCTCTCTCTCTCTCTCTCTCTCTCTCTCTCTCTCTCTCTCTCTCTCTCTCTCTCTCTCTTCCCACCATCCTATCTGGTTCTGTCTCTTGGGAAAACCCTAATATACCTACCAATTTCCAAAGCAGAGCCAGAACAGACCCATGGGTCCAACATTGCTCAATATCTCTGTTTATGCTTTGGATTATACCTCTTGCTCTGCTATCAGGAGGTTAGACTCACCCCTTGCCTTTATTCTAATGTCTTTGCCAGTTGCAATACAGATCATGCAAACGTGTCACTTAATATGAACTAAAAGTGTGAACACACCTTCTTCTATAGTCCTGAAGGCTGACAGTTCATTAAACAAAATAAACCCTGAAATTAAAATTCAGCACACAATAAAATCTGGAAACAACCCAAATACCTTTCAACTGGGGAACAAATAAACAAACTTTGGCATAATATACAGGGGGAAAGTACAGGTTAAGTATTCCTTATCCAAAATGCTTGGGACCAAAAGCGTTTCAGATTTCAGATTTTCTTGGGTTTTGGAATATTCACATATACATAATGAGATATCTTGGGGATGAGACTCAAGTATAAACATAAAATTTATGTTTCATGTACATATACCTACCTTATGTATATACCCTGAAGGTAATTTTATACATTTTTTTTTTAGTGTGACCCATAACATGAGATGTGGAACTTTCCACCTGAGGTATTGTGTGGCTCTCAAAAAGTTTCGGATTTAGAGCATCTTGGATTTTGGCTATTTGGATGAGTAATGCTCAACCTATATTGATAAATGCATCGACATAGAAGGACCTCAGAAACATCATGCTAAATTAAATAAGCAAGACTCAAAAGGCCACATAATTCCATTTATAGAACATTCTTGCACAGGCAAAACTATGAGGACAGAAACCAAATTGGAGATTGCCAGGGGCTGTGGTAGAAGAAGGACTTGACTACAAAAGGGTAGAGGAGAATTTGGGGGAGGAGAGACCTGATCTATACCATGATTGTGGTGGTGCTTATATGACCGTAAACATTTGTCAGAACTCTCAGAATTGTTCACCTGAAAGGGCAAGTTTTACCATATGTAAATTATTCCTTAATTTTTTAAAATAGAAAATAATTTAATGAATAATACCTACATTTATTTATTCATCAAATATTTATTGATCACCTACTATATGCCAGATTCTCTTCAATGGTCATATGTATAAACACACTAATCCTAATATATACAATGCATTGGAAATCATCTAAAGTGCTCTATGGATTCCTTAAGCCTGACTTACAGCCAGAAACGATGCGGTAAGAACTTCAGCAGTGATGGGAAACCGTGGCAAGTAGTTACTTTAATCCATAACTGACAAACTATTGAAGTCTGGTGTGAAGACATATTGCTGCCAATAGACTTGACACCCCACCCCTAACACAAATTTAGAAAATCATTTTTAGGTGATAATTGGCTGCGCAAAACTCACATTTTGGTGCAAGGAGGCCTAGAATTTCTGATTGGCATATTAAAAAAATCCGGGGGAGGGAGATGGTGAGGGAGAGAGGGCAGCCTGAAGCGGTGAGGTGGAGAAAGCTGGGCACTGACCCAGGAGTGAGGGTCAGGCAATCTCGCCAACCCTGCTCCTGACTGGGCCAAGGTCACGCTGCCTTCTCCATCCAATGAAGGACTTGGAAAGGTGGAACGGCCCTGCTGGCACGATGCAGGGCTCCTCCACAAGGACTTAAGACCTCGACAACTCAGTTGGCTTCTCTGGGCTTTAGTTTCTTACCATATTAGATGAGAGATTTCATGGCTGCATGATAAGGTTGACGTGGCTGACCCGTGCACCTAAAAATGGCTAAAAGGGTATTTTGTGTTATTTACATTTTACTACAATAAAAAAGATTTTAAAAATTGAATTAAAGAGATTTGGACAAAATGGCCTTTGTGGGTAATGTAGTTTGAGCTTTCCTCTAATTCTTGGAATGAAGTCCAAATTCCCAAGCAAAGCCATTCATAGAATATACAGGTACGGGGCAAATTTTTTTTATGGGACACTCTCTGTACAGACAGGTCATAAATTAGCATGCCATCACCTTCCTGTGCCCCAATCTCACATGATCCCATAAGAAATACTGCCCCTGCCATCAGGATCCATCTGCTTGTCAGACAGCCATCCTGGAACAGAGCCTGGTCCTGAAGTCCCAAGACACCCCCGTTGTATGATTCCTGGAGTCCTTAGACCATTTGTCCGACCATACACATGGAGTAGAAAATTAGAGAACATGCTGAAGGGCAGACATAGTCCACATAGGTCCCAGTCCCAAAGATTGCCATACCCAAATGAACCAAAATACCAGAAAGGGGCTCAGAAACTCTCCAGAGCATAGGTGCCCTGCGACATGTACCCAAGCCCAGGGTAGGGTGAGGGGATAGGATCTCGCCCATGCTACAGGGTGGTTTATAAACCCTACCTGATCTGTCTCAAGTATGCCAAGGTGCCTCCCCACCCCCACTTGCAGTTTTTTACCTGAAATGCATGTTTCTTCCCGCTGTCCCTATAGTCATTGCCCCATTTACTCAACTGATCCCTTTTTGTGCGTCTTAACAGAAAACACTACCTGCCAGAAATCTGATCTGTCCCCCATTTCTTGTTTAGTGACCCTGATAGGCTATTTTTAAAAGATGGCTCTAGCATCTTGACAAGGCATGGTGTGGATGCCTGGAGTTCCAGAGACTCAGGAGGCTGAGGTGGGAGGATCACTTGAGCCCATGAATTCAAGTCCAGCCTGGACAACATAATGAAACCCTGACTCAAATCTTGGAATCTGTCTTCTCTTTCTCCTTTCCGAATCAATTAATCAGAGACTGAGAATGTAACTCATTGGGAGAGTGCTTGCCTAGCATGTGAAAGGCCCTGGGTTTGATCCACAGCACTGCAAACGAATTTTAAAAAATCAATTCATCGGAATATTCAAAATAAAAGATAAAATCCCCCAGGAGTAGGATAAAAATTCTAAGTCTGTTCCTTTCTTCTAAGGGTAGAAGAAGAATGGGGGATCGTGCATTCTGTATTCCCAGGAGAGAGCGCTGCATCCAGAAGAGGGAAGGTTGATGTCAGCCTCTGACCAAGCTATCTTAAGCCTGCTCCTTCTCCTATGTATCATTCATTCATTCAGCCATCTCTCCATTCATCCTTCAATCATTCAAGAAACATATGTGGCTCCCTGTTAAATACTAAAGTCATTAAACTAGTTTAGGGGTGGGGATTAAATACAATGATTCCTTCAGGATACTCATAGTATACTGGACATAATTCAATCTGGGATGTAGCAAAGGGTGGTATTTCAGGAAATCTCAGAGAATCCTGTGGATGTGGTTAAGAGCTTTCCAGACCATTTGCTATGGTACACTAAGTGTGTTATTTACAAGTACGCTGATTCAGGAAACTTGTTAGGAGAGCACCATGCTTCAAGGGTTAGTCCATTCTCTTGTGCTGGGAACTAAAGGGAGCATGAAGTTTGGGATATTCCATTTTCTTACATTAATCATGAGACTGTTCCTATGATTGCTACTTTGTAGCATTTTCTGTTAGGGATCAGAACCCCAAATGAGAAGTAGAGCATCCTAATTGGAGGTCTTCACTGTCCATCAACATGAATGAACAAGACACTTAAGGGAAAAAAAAAGTAGTGACAAGGTCACGCCCACAGGACTTGACCCAAGACCAACCCTTAATCTGCCTCTCCAAAGACAGTGGTTCAGGGAGAAGGATGGTCTCTAATTTCCACCTTTTGGAACAGTTCAGCAGCTAAAGGAGAGAAACTTCACCCACAGAGGGCTGGGGAAACAGTGTGGATGATTTCTATGATTAAGAGGCTCTGTTGAAAACCACTTCTGAGTAATGTCTAGCTCTATAATTGATTTTGGACTGGTAAATAAAAGAATTTCGTCTCACATTTGCTCCACATTTTCTTACAAGAATACCAAAGCATTTGTTTTGTGACTGATATTTCTACCTTTGACCCTATATAAAATAACCAAGATAGATGAATAGGCTGCCTGGTAGCCTCTCAGTATCCTTTGCCTGGAAATAAACTTTTTCAGATCATCACCTCTTTTTACAATGGAATGAAATCTATAGGCCTCTCTACAGAAAAAATGTACCTTAGTCCATATACGCAAAATTTTCCACACAATTTCAGTGGCTTCAGAGAGCTACTTGAAACCTCTCCATGTACCCTGGGGGGTCTGTGCTCCAGGAAATATTAAAAATGTAATTTACTATAAAAATGTCTTCAACTTTAGCTGCATTGATTGATGAGTCTACAGAAATGTTGGACAGCTGTTCTCAGACTAGAGAGTTGTGGAAAGTTCCAGTGACTGAATTCAATAGCTGTAGAAATGGGCACAATGGCGATATCTAAATCTGTGGTGATATGAATACTATTTCTCCCGGCTGGAGTGATCAGGTGAAATACAGGATAACTGGTTACATATGATATTCAGGTGAACAAAAAATAAATTTCAGTATCATTATGGCCTTGCAATTTACACAAGTATATTTGGGTTTTGCTAAAATTATGTATTGTTTATCTGAAATACAATTTTTAACTAGCATCACGTGTTTTGATTTGCTAAATCTGGCAACTATACTCCTGGTCAATTCTATTGGAGAAGCATCCCCTGCCTTGGATTTATTATACTTTGGTCCTCTATGTGGTCCTTTTGAAATGGTCTCCCTTCTCCTTTGACAAGAACCTAATGATCATGGTTTATTATCATTACTGTCAACAGCCCAGGAATAGTGACATCATGCATGTCTGTGTATGTACATGTGTGTGAGAAAAAGGACAAAAGAGAGATGATAAGTAACCAGGAAGAAGTTTAAGAATTGTGATTGGGAGATAAAGGTGACTATCAGAAAATGAAATCTGACCTTCAGTGACCGAGGGAGTAGTACAACATTAAGAAAGAGCAATGACTCCCGGGAACAAGGTAGGGTGAAACCTTGAGGTCATGGCAAAGGGAGTTAACTCTGAAAATGAAATGGTTGGGGAGAACCGCTGGTTGCTAATGCCACACCCATTCTCTTCTTGATCTGGGTCAAGGCAGCCGCGGGTCTTGCTGAAATACATGTTTTCCCGCATCTTCTGTAGCGGGAGCTGCTGTGACAAGTTCTGGTCAGTGAGCCCTAAGTGGAAGATTCTGGACATTTCTGAGTCCTCTTGTTTCTTGATACAGGTGCTCCCTCCTCCTCATTCTTGCTTCTTCTCTTTCCTGTCCAGCCTTTCCTGTCCAGAACTAGGCTGGAAGTGGAAGTCATCTTGAGCTTATGCAGTAACTTACCATGAGCATGAAAGTCACATGCAAAGAATGGCTGATCAGAAATGCAGGAGGAGTCTGGGATGTTGACGGCTGTGGTGGATCTGTGCTCCAGGGCCTCATCCTCTTCAGGACTGACGTCTTTGATCCCTATCACTGAGACTCTTGAGAGCTGACGTCCCTTAGCTCTTAGCCCTCCCAGGGAATTGCTGGAGACAGACATGCCATCCAAGGTCATGCCCTCTTCCTGGGCACCACTGCCCCCAATCTTTCTCTTACCCAATCTTTCTCCTTTCTCTTTACCCACAGGTGGTGATCCTGAGAGTTCTTTCTAATAAACAAGTTTCCCAGAGGAAACTTGACCTGCAAGAATGGCCTTTCATAGCCACTGCACCAGCCTTACTGTGGATTTCATTTTATATGAGAAGATTAAAATAAATTTTGGACAAGTCACCAAAAGGAATTTCTCGTAAATGTAGTCCAAAGCAATACACATCCAACGTAGAAGGGTATTTTCATATCTTGAACTGTTAATTTAAAAGACTGAATTAAGGATTGACTCACGAGACTTAATATGTGTGGCTGAGAGCAAATTCAATACAAGCAACACTTCTGGAATGACAGGAAAAAAAAAATTCCTATCTCGTTCCTGCTTTGGAATATTAGGATGAGGAAAAGCCATTCCCTACAGCCACAGGACAGGACAGGTCCTTGTCATTTCTCTGTAGGAGAATGATGAAGGATGAACTCTAAACAGATGTGGCTAGATAGAAACACAAATATTGGTTCAACCAAAGCTGGCAGCCCTCTTTGGTAAAATAGATGAAGTCACATGAGGGGTTGGTCAGTGTGAACAGCTCTCGCACTGGGAATGCAGTGCTCAAATGCGGGTGTGTGTTGGTATTGCTGGATTCCTCAGACATCATTAGCTCTAAAGAATCTTGATGTCTAGGCATGTTGAATCAAGACTTCGTTATTGGTACAACCCGCCCCCCGCCGCCCCCCCAACTAAAAATCACAAAAGGAAAAATACCTAGAAATGAATATAACTTTTAAAAAAATTCCCTTTCTTCATAGTGAAAGGAAAATGAGGGTGAGTATGCTCTTGATCATAAAATTTGAAGAAAATGAATTCTTAGTAAAATTGACATTGAATCCAGATCTCTTGGACTATAGAAAACCTACAACCTGTTATACCTACGGTCTGAAGTAGCTGTCTTATACCTATGTTGTTTATGAAGTCCAGCAAATCTAAAAACAGAAAAATGGTGCGGCAGTCCCAAAGATGTAATCAGTTCTCACCCGTAACCACTGCATCATTACTGGCAGATTATTGCCTTCTCTTTCTGGGTTTTAAAATAAGTACAATTGACTCTTCAAATAAGACAGTCATTGACACAAAAATGAGAAATGTGTACTTGGCCCATATAGCCTTTGACTTCAAGGATATTTCCCAAAGTAATTTGCATCTAGAATAGGGCAGTATTGACAGCAGAGTTACATCTGTCAAACCATGAAAGTCTGAGCAAAAGCAAGGATTCCTGTTTTAATTTATGCACCTGGAATCTGTAGTGTAAAAGGTGAGGTAGGTAAAGCAGGGGAGGGAATCAGGCTAGAATAAGACAGAAGAAAACTGAGGATTGTGCTGTCACCGTCTTGCAGCCTATTATTGCATTATGGGAGTGAAAGACCAATCCACACCTTATAACTTTTTAAGAAATCTAAAAATTTGAATTTTTATGGGAATTTATCCAATTAAAAAATGCCTGCAACAACAACCTTTCCCATTTGCCGATCTGTGCTATGTTGAACTTGGATAGTAACTAGTCCTTTAATTTAGTGTAGTTACGTAATAAACAGTACAGGACATAGTATACTCGGGCTGATAGCTTGATCCAGAGACCCTCAAGGATCATCCAGTCTCTCACTCTTTTTCCTTTACTGTGTCTTACGTTATGCTTTATCTGTCCATGCCTCAGCCCTGGGTAACAGAAGTGTTCCAAAACTTGCAAAGTTATCAGGCTGCCTAAATTACCATGCCCAGGCAGGTCTTTCTTGATGCTGGTGCATAAGTGAATAAATAAATAGAGTTATTATTAATTAACTTTAGTATTGGCAGTTACTGGTCCTAAACTTGTATCACAGGCCATATTTCAAAATGAGGTGGACCACATGAAATCTAAAGCTCTTAGATTGTTCATGCAGTCCCAAGGGCTAGAACTGCATCATAAAGCAACACTCAGGAATATTTACCATATTCTTTTGCCAAAGGCAGCATTAGGGCAAATGTGATGAGGAGGTAGCTAGCTCTCACTTTTCTCACTAATTTTTCTTACCATTTTAATTATTTTTATCATTTATCTATTTGAAAAATAGATTTTTATTATCTCCATAATTCTTACATCAATTTAGAAGCTTATCAGTACTACCCGTTATGCCCATTAAATGAAGTAGTACTTTCTTTACATACTTTCCTAAGGTCAAGTTTTTTTTTTTTTTTGGTACCAGGGATTGAACCCCAGGGCACTTAACCACTGAGCCAGGTTCTCAGCCTTTTCTTTCTTTCTTTCTTTCTTTCTTTTTTATTCCTCTTTTTTTTTTTTTCTTTTTCTTTTTTTGAGGCAGGGTCTCGATAAGTTGCTTAGGGCCTTGCCAAGTTGCTGAAGCTGATTTTGAACTTGCCATCCTCCTGCCTCCACCTCCTGAGCTGCTGAGATTACAAGCGTGAGCCACCATGCCAGTCATAAATTCAAGTTTTAAACACTTCCAACACTGTAGAATTTCAGAATTGGATGGTCAGTTTATCTGTATTATTCCCAATATTAGAGATTTGATCATCTTAGTTTCTACCATTCTCAAATGGAAAAAGCAAACAAAACCAAACAATAAAAAACTTCCACCTTTCATTCATCTTCTCTCCAGTGGAACCTTGCTTTCCAGCAACCTGGCTTTCCTTCATGGCACTTTCTCCCGGGTTACTATAGGTTCTTTAAAATTTTAGTAACCAGAGGTACTCCACTTTATTTAAAAGCAAAAATGTATTTCTTGAAATATGCTCAACATCTGGCTGACCATTTGAGCTGTAGTCATATTGAACTGTGGTGGCTTCCAGTCCCTCCTTTGGTCATAACCAATCTCTTTGTATCTAGAATTTGGATTATTTATTGATTTATTTCTCCTCTATTATTTGTTTGTCATTTAAACACAGTGTTCTTGACACAGAGTGATTCTAAAGTGTGGGCCTCAGGCGAAAGTATCAGCATTGCCAAAGAATTCCTTAAAAATGTTATTCTCAGCGCACACCCCAGATCTACTGAATCAGAAACTCTAATGGTCAGGCCCAACAATTGTGTTTCTACAGGACCTTCAGGTGATTCTGAGGTACCCTCAAGTTCGAAACCCATTAATGTTTTTTTTTTTTTTGTAAATAAATGAAATATAGTGATAGAAAAGATGTATTTTAAAGAAAATTTCTACTTAGAAAAAATGAAATATGAAGGGATATCAAGGATATCATATATATTATATATGATATATTTATATATATATTGCTTTTTAGGATATATGGCTAATGATACAGTCTGTGGCAATGTGTACAAGGGGTCAGGTGATCATATTTGAAGTAGTGCTACCTAGCTCGGATGATCTTGCTAAACTTAGCAAGGAAGAAATGTGATAATGGAGAAATGAACTTGACCTATGGAGAAATTTAAATATTTATACATGTACATATTAGCAGAGAGTAGGAAGGGCCCAAAAGGGAAAAATATATAAGGGAATAATAATGCTAGGGATACTGGAGTCATGGCAAATCTTGAGTTGAGAGGGGAATCAGCAGAGATGCTCACAGAAGTTTAGGGAGGATTCCGAGAATGAGTGCTTTTATTCTTTAACATAAGTATATTGAGCTTCTCCCCTGCAGCAGACATTGTTCTATGGGCCAGGACATAATGATGGACAAGACAGAAATGGCCCCTACCCTCACAGAATTTAATCTAGGGAGGTCATGAACCACTGCAATGGAGTGAGATGGTGGCCCTGTTAGAGACATTCAGTGCTGACCCAAGACTTGGAGGTGAGAGTCTTGGTTATGACCACTATGATATTTATAGCGGAGACAGATTATAGGAGCAAGCTAAAGGAAATTAGTAAAATACTTCTCTGAAGTCCATTTCTAGTTATCTCTCTGAGGTGGGAACCTTTAGTCTCTGAGGTTTTAATTGAACATTTCTGTTATGAGGGCAGGCACTGGAGCAAAAGTATCTTGGACCATGGGAGTTCAAACTCTTGGCAGAAGCACAGGCCTGAGTTTAGAGACTTCTTTGAAACCAACTTTCTAGCCTTCAGAAGCGCAGACAATCGTAACATTGGGGAGGGTTCTAGTCAAGGGAAAATGAATCTTTCTCTCTTCCTAATGGACTGGCTTTAGCTACTCCAAGATTCTCTCAGGAGGAATTCTTAAGCATAACTAGATGTTAAGATCATATGGGGGCCATGTTTACCTCATTCATAGGAACTTCTGTGAGAGGGCTTTTGCTGAGGTAGCAGGAGATTGCTGATAGACAACCAGGAGGGAGCTCCATACAAAACAGAGCTCCATACAAAGCAGCCAGCCTGGAATTTATTTTATTTTTTGGTTTTTAAACTCTATTGACTGAAAAAAAGATTTTTTATAGCAGGTAACACTTGTGAAACAATGACTATGCACCAGTCTTTCAGTCTGCTTTAAACCTGAACTTTAAGTGTAATTGATCAATAAATTCACAAGGGTCGATGTCGAGAGAAAAGAAACAGAACATGGCCACATAAAATTCATTTCAGATCTTATCAAAAAATCATTTCGTGAAGTTATTTGAAGTTGAGCTAAGTCATGGAGCCTATAGTTGAGATTAAAATTGTTGAATGTTGAAAACTAATGTTTGAGATTATATTTCTTCAGGTACCTCTGAACCCCTTCACATGAATAGGGCACAGCTATACCTTTGCAGACACAAGCTGCTCATCTGAGTGACAGATTCTTTTCTCTCAGTCCTATTGGTTTGCCCACATGTACTGCTCAACCTTGCAAAGGACTCTGTAAAGTCGCACGCTGTCACTACAACCAAGAAATTGTAACTGGTCCGTCTTTGGTAATATCACAGGAAAGGAAGTTTCCACGTTATTTTTTTAGTATCTTAATTCGGGGCAAATAATTCAGCCTGTGAAATATGCTCCTTTACATTCTTAAGCAAATCCTTTATCCCACCAAGATCAAAGTATTCTACTTATTCTCTGAGTGACTTCATCCCTTTGACATGTGAAAATAATCTCTTTTAATGGCTTTGAAGACACTTGCAGGGTGCTCTTGAAGTCTTTTTTTGTCGTAGTTATTACTTCTCCTCATTTATAATTGATCAGGTTTTGTTATTTTCTTCACATGAACTACCAGTTTGGGGGGAGGGATGCCCTCTTTTTTCTCTGATAATTTGCAGGCTGTAGCAGTTCTCTTTTCAGTCCCCACTTCTAATGTTTATTATTTTTATTCCTTGGTATATGCTTTTTATGAAATGCAAACGATAAAGCAGAGTAAATAGGCTTTTCTTGTAGGTTAGTGACTTTTTTGCAGTCCTTTATTTTAGTTGTCTCCTAAATGAGGTCTCTATTTATCATATTTCCCTTTTAAAAAGCCTAAAGTATACATGATTTGTTTCTTGGTTCCCCTGTCCCACGAGGTTGTAGAATTTAATTATGTTATTATTTTTCACTTCGTGGTTCACCTACAGCACTCCCTTGGGTCCATTTCTTTTCAGGGTGAAGAGTTCCTTCTACTTTCCTTTAGAAAGTATTTAGAAATTTCTAAATACTAAGGATTTAAAATTTCTAAATTTCTAAGGATTTAGAAAGTTCTCAGTTTGACACCTACTCCACCCCACCCCCCACGCGGCTCACCCCAGTTCAGCAGTTGGCTACTTCAAGTTTGGATAATCAAAGCCTTTCATTATTATCTGGACAAAAATTTTCAGCCTTCCAAATTCCCTTTAGCACTTTGTCTTTATTCCTCATGAGTGATCTCTAGTATACGTTTTGGGGGATGAATCGGTTTTGACATGAATTGTTTTAACAATTGAAAAGTCATGAAAATTATAACGTATATGGAGTCTGTGAAGTTCATTGAACACATTTTTTGCTTATACTTTAGAAAGGGGTGAGATAGGTAGAGAATAAAGAAATAATTAATTAGATGTTTAAAAAAATAAAGTAGATAAGAGTTTAGAGCAGCCCTTCTACCAAAAAATTCAACTCTACTGCTCTAAGACACTCTGTATAGAATGAATTAGTTTCTGTCCTATAATGAGACTGACACAGCTGTTTCATCCTTGAGAGACTCTGAAAATAGTGCTGAAATCATTTTTTGTGGGGCTTAATTATCTCAAGGAACCCTAGCTGAGAAAGGCTGAGTTAGAGATTAACAGTTGTGGCCGAGAGAACTCCTTTGGCTCATTTGACCAGGGAAGGCCTCTTTAACAAGGACTTCTTTGGGCAAAGCCTGAAATTGGGGAGGGAGGCCTCTCCAGATGCAAGGCATGAGGCCAGAGTACTCCAGCCAGAGACAAGGGTGGGTTTGGTATACTTGAAGAACAGTTAAGAAGCCCAGAGTAGCTGGAGCTGAGTTATTGAGAAGCAGGGAGATACAGAAGTGGCTGGTGAGTCAGGGAAACGGTGTGGAGAGATATACCAGAGACATTTCAGCTCAAGTCAATTCGACAGGGATTTACTGATCTCTGGCTATGTGTCATGGCTGGGGGCGATTAGAAGATGAGTGAATCATGGTCTCTGTCCTCCTGCAGCTTTCAACACAGAGTTTATAACATAGACTAAGAAAATATAGTATGATAAATGCTACATCTTAATAAGAAGCAAAGGGGTAGCCATGTATTGAGTTTCTCAGAATCAGATTCTGACCTAAGCAAGCATTCAGGTGTAAGTGATTTGTAAAGCAGGTGCTCCCAGGAGGAATCATAAGAGCCAACTAAGGGAAATGGATTCAGCCTGGAAGTGTGGGGAACTTTCTAGAATAGATAAACAACAGAATTTGTCATACTCTGAAGGAAAGGAGCGGGGATTTGCACACGCATACCTGTTACTCATTGGCTATGGCTGCCCCCATGGCAGTGTACTGTCAGGTAGTTTTGGTTTTCCATCCAGGTGAAGTGGGTCCAAGGTCAAAAGTCAAAGCTTTGAAGATTAAAGCCAAGGGAACAGAGGCTGGGGAATGGGTGCACAGAGTTGGCAAAAGGGACCTGAGGAGACCTTGGTGGACTACCAACAGTGCCACTCCTGGGGTAACAGAGCTTCTTGGCTTGGATGGAAGCTCCCGCTAGGTGAAAATGATGACTCTTTCTTTGGTTCTGTGTCCTCCTGCATCTAGTCTGGTGTTGTACTCACCATAGAGAATTCCGGAGGTGTTTCTGAGCGAGAATGTATGCATGTACAAAAGCCATCCTAGGCCTGGGAATTATTCTTAAGAATTTTTAGGAATACTTTGGTAGAAGCTCCAAGTCCTTATATTACATCTTTGTAGAAGATCCTAAGTTCTTCTGCGTAGGATGCCAAGTTGGTTGGAATAAAGTTCTGAATTCCAGAAGTCATGGAAATGGCGCATAAACATGCATGTGAGCAAGTGAGAAGTTATATATTTGAGGGGCAAGCATGGCATGTTTGATTAAAACTGATAAAGAAAATTATCAGTTAAAATATCCTAAGTTTTCAAGAAAACAACTAGGTATGTTAGTGGCTAGTTGTTTTTATGACTTTCTGGACTGAGAGGAACGTTTTGTCATGGAGAACTTCCATAAATGTGGATAAGAGTTGGTACTGGTGAGTGGCACTAGGGTGAGCTATATAAATCAGAGTTATCAGGCACCAGAAATGACAGGGAGGTTCCCCTGGTGCCAGTTCTGACTGGTTGAACTGGGATGCCAATAATACTGGGTTGAGGAGTTTGAGGCTACATCCAC
This sequence comes from Sciurus vulgaris, assembly GCF_902686455.1. Lineage (NCBI taxonomy): Eukaryota > Metazoa > Chordata > Mammalia > Rodentia > Sciuridae > Sciurus > Sciurus vulgaris. Next base: position 120,599,300 of record NC_136470.1, read on the forward strand.
TTTCTGAGAACACTGATAATAGCTAACATTTATTTAACACTGCTATCACACTTTGTTTGTAACTCATTCACAACTGGAAGAGTCAAGTAATTTTATTGCTGTTATTTCCATTTTAGAGATAGGAAAACTGTGCAAACCACTTATCTGATATCTTCCAAAGGCCAAACAGTCCAGTTTTGCACAGATGGTAAGAGGAGAAGCTGGGAGTTTAACCCAGATCATGTTACCCTAGATTCTACTCATAATCACTGTGGTAGGTTTCAATACCATGGTTGACTAATTCTGTCATATGTCCAGGAAGAGGGAGGAATGACATGCATTTGCCATCCTTGAATTCTGGTGTTTGCTCCACCTTTAAATCACTTTTCTCCCTTCTCCTCCCATATCCAGTCAACTTAAACTAGTTTTCCTTCCCCAGGGTTCTATGCTTTTGGGCTTTTACCTGGGCTATTTCCTTGTCCTATGACATCCTTCCCTTTACCCTTTTCTGGTGTCTTAGTCCATTGGGGCTGCTATGACAAAGTATCATAGACTGGATAGTTTATAAACAACAGAAATTAATTTCTCACAAGTCTTGATGCTGGGGGTCAGGGTGCTATCATGGTTGGGTTCTTGGGGAGGGCCTCCTTTGGGTTGCAGACTGTCTACTTCTTGTCCCATCATGTGGCAGAGATCAGAGAGTAGAAGAAAACTTCTGGTGACTTTAATAAGGGCACCAGTCTCATTCACCCTTATAACCTCATCTAATCCTAATTATCTCCCAAATATTCTACCTTCTAATTCCAGCACACTGGAAAAGGGGTGGAGGTTCAACATATGCATTTTGGGGGATACAAACATTTAGTCCATAACAGCTGGATAACTTTTCAAGTTCTTGAGAATTCAGGTATCACTTCTTACAGAAAGCCTGCCCTGATTTCATAAATGAGAACTGGTGCTCTTTTTACATGCTTCTTGATAGTGGTGTGTCCCCTACTAGAACATACAACTTTCTATTTTGGATTGTTATGGCTTACTTCTCTTAAAATGAATAAAAAGACAGGGCTCATGTAGTGTCTATGTATTTAATGAATGAGATCTGACTCCTCCCCTCTATTCCAAATGACCTGTGTTGTTTTCTAAAAGTGACCTGCTTTCCAGGTGCAAATCTGTAATTGTAAAACAAAGTGTTAAATCACATGAAATTTCAACTCATTTATTTTCCTATATCAATTTGGAACTTTTAAACATGTTATTCAGTGAGAATTTTTCCCACTTATACTGTATTTTCTATTACATGCATACAATAGGGTGTATCTTTTTATAAACCATAAGCCATTTTCTTTCATGGCTAAGTTTGCTAAGCATGAAATCTCCAGCTAACAAATCAACTTTGTGGGAGGGGGCTTCAACTGAATTTATAATGTTTTATATTCCAGGTTGGGGTGTATGTCATACCTGTTTATATTCCAGGCATAGAGGTGTATGTCATAATATTTATTTACATGCTTTTAAAAGCTAAAACATTTTATGAAAATATCAAAAAGAGTAGTATATTCTTTTAATTTTCTATATGGACCATAGAAAAATCTCCATATTTCTATAAAGGATATAAAGAAAAACCAACTTTTCTACAAAAATGTCTTGTGGTAGGTTAAAGCTAAATGAAAAAAAAGTCTCAGTTATTAAAACATAGGACATAGATATAAAATGTTATCCTGGCTGGATTTACATGACAGATGGAGACTAGAATCTTGGGTAATCTGTGGGTCTTCATGAATGAAATCAATTAAGTTTAGAGAAGCTATTTATTGTTAGAGAGATAAAAATGTAATTAGTGATTATAAAGCAGTCTTTGGGGGTTCTAACTACAATGGAGAGATGGTGGATTTCTGGGAGTTGGCAAATGGTGGGGTTGGCTTATATCTTATCTCTTTCTTTTCTTTTCAAATATGCCTAAATCTCTTGCTGAGCAATTTCTGGGATAGGAAACCTTCTTTGAGCTCATATCACATACTAACGTATCCATTCCCTGAAAGAGAGTAGTCAGGTTATGTATATAAAGAAACCAAATGAATGACAGCCTGAATGTTCTTTTTTCCAAATTTACATCTTCACTCAAGAATCTCTTTGCTTCCTGTTGCTTCTCTCTGCAATGATGATACCCATGAGGAGGGAAAAAAAAATGCTTTTTTTCTACTTAAAAATTTACATTACTCATGCTAGTTAAGTATCAGTAAAAATTGTCCTCATTTTCTCCAAAAGATAAAGCTACAGGTTTAAAAGGTGAGAAAATTCCTCCCCCATTTGGTTGCTGTGAAATATATTTTTAAAAGTGTCAGAGGAGGGAAGCTAGTTTGCAGGCTCACACATAGGGCTTCTGTATTTCTGGCATTGCAAATAAAATCACTTTTGAGCAAGATGACTGTTGTTGGTATAGTGTTTGGAGGGGACCTCAGTACTTCAGTTAAGAACTAGGTCAGACCCCACTACAGCATATATCTCTCCATAGAAAAACAGTGCAGAAACTGTGTTCCAAGATCCAGTTATTCACCCTATTTGACAAAATAACAGAATTTGGTAAAACTCTTGTAGAGCATTGAGAATCTCTTGGAATCCTTTAAAATAGACTCATTCCTTTATTTAGCTAGCATGACAAGCTAAACTAATAGCAAAGCTGTTTTACTTGAGGGTTGCTTGTATGGAGATGTTCTATATCAGGAGGTACAACTAGGACTCACCTTAACCAGTACTGGATTCAGGATTTTTATGTAAAGGAAACTAGAGGATTGGACCCTGGGAATCTGCATTTTAACAAGATGATCTTTTGCCCTCCTTGGGAAAAGCCTCAAAGAATAACTCTTAATAATGCCCAAACAGAAATTGGTTTCAGTTAAGAAGGGTGTTTAAAAAGCGAAGCAATATTTTTTTTCTGGAATATTTTGTAAGTCCACTAAAATTAAACCTAATTGTGGACTTAGCTTTTCAATGTGTTCCACTGAATAGTCCTTGGAGTATTTTTTACCTATAAATTATTTCTGACCTTTAAAAAATATATTTTCAAAATTATGTGGAAACGCTGCTGTTTACAGCATGTTTATGTCATTAATGATTTGTGTTGTGGATTTGATTTTTTTTTCTTGTTAAAGAATGAATCAATCAATCTAGCAGCTTATCCAAGTGTTGTCAACCAATGCTGATATCAGCATTGTGGAACTTGTTAAACTTAGAGCCGTCCTTCTTCATCTCACTCCTCCTCTCAATCAGAATTCCTAAGCACAGGACCCCTAATTTATTACCTTAAATACCACTCAGTCAGGCTTGAGAACAACTGTGGTTCAATGATAGTGAAAGAATCTTTCTTTGAGGCTTTCACATCTATTTTTCTAGCTTAAGCATTCCTTTATTCATGCAGTGACTAGAACCACTGTTATGCTAGATTCAATGTGCTCTCTGAAACTCCAAATTTGGTGCCATCTCTGATAGGGACAATGTGAACCATGTCTGAGATTACTAAGTGGGTTTCACTTCTGGATGAGAAGCCAGAAATACCAGACACTTACAAGAGTGAAATTTTCTCTAAGTGGTAGTTTGATCACCCTGATGAACAGTGAGCTGTAACTGCTTGAAGCAGTGTTATACTCCCTGACCTGATGAGCTGGTGGAAGAAGGTATTGGAGAATTTAGCACTTAAGACTCTTGAACCATGCTGAGACATTGTTAGGTAATAAGAGCTTGGTTACGCTGAACAACAAATGGATCTAGCTGGTCAGTCTGAAAACACTGAGGTCAAGTTTAGGTCAGGTTTGAGAGATGGTCAGAGGCACTGGACTTCCTGACTTGGAATTAGGGACAGAAGAGTATCTGCAAAATTTTTAAGATCCTCAGTAGGCTACCTTACAACCCCTCTGGTTTATGCCTGAATTATCCAAGGTGCCATTTAGCTCCCTCCATGTTTTTCCTGTACTCATCTTTGAGCTTGTCTGTGTAATTCTACGACAGATTGATTGTTCCCAGAAAACAGGGACCACTTATATTGACTTCTCTGATCTCTGGCCCAGTCTCTTACAGCACCAGACACATATTCCTGATCATTTACCAGAAGCGCAGATCTAGCGTCCCTTAGACGAGCATTCTGTCTCCGCTTGTAGTTTCCACACTCCAATCATTAAGTTGGCAAAGCTGCTAATCCGCAGCCTGTGGGTGGGTAATGTGGAAATTAAACACACCTTCCTTCAGTCATGACCAAACTATAGATGTCATCAGCACATCCTATGTTTTTGTCAATCACTGGAATACCTTCCATCACTGGAAGAAGGACAAAAAAGGTCATGAAACTTTCAAATAACACGTGCATGGGCTATAACCATCATTTGCTGACATATGATCCTAAAATTGTAATCTTCGGACCAGGAGCAGTGTCATCACCACCTGGGGACTTGTTAAAAATGCAGAATCTCGAGTCCTCACCGCAGACTTTTTGGATCAGAATCCACATTTTATCAAGATTCTTAGGGTGATTCTTATTTAAATTAGAATTTGAGAAATCAACTGATCTAGTAATTGATCAAGGGAGCACCACTCAGCCCCAGAAAACAGAGACTCAGCCCTTTGTGCCAGCCTCGCACCGGCTCAGCTCGGTAGCAACCGAACCCCTAGGGACATCGGAGCGGGCGCTGCCGAGGGCAATTTGGTGATTGGCTGACTTGGACACGTGACCGGCGCTGGGCCTTCAATGCGACCGGATTGGCTCTCACGGACGCTGACGGACAGGGCCGGGGCGGGCCAGAGCCCGGACCGAGGGGAGCGCGCGGGGGCCAGAGGGGCGAAGGCGCGAGAGCGCGAGTGCGCGTGCGCGAGCGGCGGGGCTTTCTCCGGAGCCGTCGGAGGGAGCCGGAGCGCTTCTCCCGAGGTAAGCGGAACCACCGGCCAGTCCCCGAGTCTCTCCCATGCCGGATCCTGCAAGCCAGGTGGGCAGAGCCGGGCGGGGCGGGGGTGGTCTGGGGTCCGCCTGCCCCAGGAGCCCGGCTTTGGGGAGGATGCGGTCCCAGCTCAGCCGCTCTCCTCGTTGCCTCGGTTTCCCTTTTCCTACCCTTTGATGCACCTCCCCACCCTCCCTACTGCGCTGCGGCTTCTGCCCGAGGGGGTTGCCCACCTGGCAGCCTCGCCTTCGCCTTTGTTTCCCGCCCGGAGGGATGCTGGCATCGGCCCCCTCCCCAGGTAAAGGGTGCGGGTGGTGGGGCGGGGGCGTCACGGGCGCTGGACCCGGGCTAGACAGAAGGTGGCTTTCATGCAGTGGGACCTGTCACATGGGAGAACGTAGAAAAAAATGTACTGTCACTTTGGCCGAGCCCCTGGGACTCGAACTAATCCGGAGGCTGCGAGCGAAGCTGAATTCCTAGCGCAGCTGTGCGAAGAAGAGGCGCCTGTCGTGGCGCGGGTGGGGGCATCGTGGGTGCACGGAACCCGGGTGCTTGCTGCTCCGAGAAGGCTGTCCGTTGGACCTGGAACGCCAGCTCTCACCCTGGAGTTTCAACGAAATCGATCGCTTTGAGCCTGCTGAAGAAATCTAGAGATTCGTGAAGAGACTTAAAAGAAAAGGAAAGAAAGAAAGAAAGAAAAAATAAATTAAGAGCAGTTGGGCACTGATGAAGCAGGTCTCCATGAGGTTACAAGAAAGAATTTCAGATACCGCGTAACTGATGGCTGGTAAACGGTGAGGAGGAAATGCCTGCAGTGAACTGCAGACCAGACCATCACACTGAGGTTCTTCTTTAAGCATATAAGTAGGGGGTGTGTGAGAGGGGGTAATTTTCTGTAAATTTCTAGGGCTGCCCAAGTGACTACTTATTTTCAGCATGTTAATGGGCTGTAGGGAGAAGGAAGGCAAGGTCTAAATTGAACATACTCAGACCTCCTTAATTCTTTGAAAAGTATATGTTTAAAAAGGACCAATTGGCTGCCAAAAGTGTTGTGGTGGGGGAGGGAGGAGATCTCCCTTAAATCATACTTTAAATGTGGGAGGGTGTGTCCAGGAGCTTAGGAGCTGGTTGAACTCTGAGGGTTTCCCCTACGTTTCCTCCATCTCCCCAGACCTGCAAGGGCATATGGTGTATCTTACAGTGAAACAAAGTCCCTTCCATGTTCCCCTAGTTAACAATTTGGTTGGATATATCTGGCAACTACCCATAAGAAATGGTTCAACTCACTGTCATCGTATTCTGAAGTTTCAGTGTGATTCAGTCAGGTCTTACTCTGCCTTGAGATGAACAAGAATCTTTACCTGACTCGTCAGAGACATCCTGACACCACTTCAAAACCCTTTTGGTACTCTATTCCCCCTACAAAGTCGTATTTCTTTAGGAAATAATCTGATATTCAGACATCTAAGACATACCCCATACTTGTGAAATGTCTACCCTTGCTGAAAAATCAATTTACTAAATCAAGTTAAATAGTCTTTTTTTGAGGAAGTGACACTTAAATTTGTTAGGGATTTCAACTTCAGGTTTATCAAGTATAGCAAGTCAACTTTTGGTGGTTTTCCTGAGAGGAATGAATGTAAAAGAACAGAATTTGCTGTGAAGCTCACTGGTACTGTCACGAATGACCCTTGTAAAATAAAATATAGCTTGTTACCTTATAGATTGGAACACAAAGCAGATTAATGGAAATATTTTAGAACTTTGTGAGTTTTTTTTTTTTTTTTTAAGCTGTTATGCAGCGGAGAAGAGAATTTTAAGGGTGAACTATGTGGCATAGTTTAAGAAAGGCATGCACTTTTATTTTTGGAGAAAAATGTCATTTGTGGATAAACTATACAAAGGGCATACAATGTTTGTTTAACCAGTGGCAGGGGTTCGAAAAGATTGAGAAACACTGATGTTAGGTTATTCCAGGGCCAACAGGAATATTGGCAGGTTTAGTTCAACTTGAGGGAAGCAATATGCCTCAGCCACCTATAGAAACTGGTTTTATTCTCTGATTCAACAAAGGCTCACTAATATTACTTTCAAGGCAACAACAAAATCATTTCCTGTCTGCATTTTCTGTCCCCTGGGTCAGAGACAGGGAGGATGTAGAGCGAATGAGAGATTAAAGTCCAACCTGCATGCCTAAGCACGAGTGTCCTTTGAGGAGGATCTGTGTCACATTGTGTAAATATAAGAGCCTTCATGTTGAGAAGCTCCGAGCACCGTCCTTGGGGTGCAGGCCGTGAGATAAAGCTGGAAAAAGCGGCCACAGGTGTGGGCACTGAGTGAGATCATCTGATAGGGAGGCACTGGGGGAAGGAGAGGCTGGGAATGTTGAATTCAGTGAGGCGCTGCCGCTGGTCTTTGGAGCCTTGAGAGGGCATTTCCAGACTGCTGCCTCTGTATTGGTCATCCTGGCTGGGCTTCATATGGCTTTCCAGAGGACCTGTGGTTCACATGACAGGGGCTCCTGTGGAGGTTATGTGTCTCACTTAGGCTATAAGCATCAGTTATTCTTGCAGTGTGCTCTGGAAAAGAAAGCCTCACAAAGACCAATCTCCACTGCCGTTCTTTTGGTCCCTGGTTCCTGTTAAGCATAAGCTTCCAGAAAACAAGTTGTACCCTCCCTACCAGTAGATGGCGCTGCTGCCTCTGGGAATTCCTGGAGAAGCTGGGCTACGGAGTTGTGGAACCAGCATTGTGAATGGAGCCCCTAGTCTGGATTTTGAAAGGCTATTGCCAGCTCTCAAAGAGAATCTCAAAGAAAATAGTTTGTGTCTGTCTGCTGGGGGATTGAACCAGGGTACTCTACCATTTAGCTACATGCCTAGTTTTTATTTTTTATTTTGAGATAAACTCTTAACTAAATTGCTGAGGCTAGCCTTCAACTTGTGATCCTCTTGCCTCAGCCTTCCCAGTTGCTGAGATTACATGTGTGCGCCACCATGCCTGGATCAAAGAAAATAGTTCTGAAAGCCATAAGCTGTTTAAATGTGGTAAGGGTAAGGTGCATTGTGGGAAGTGTAAAATGGTTGTGATTACTTTTCATCTGTTTCTGAGGGCAGAAGGCAGAGGGTAAATGGGCAATTAAGCATCATAGCATAAGTTTAAAAGCACTCTGCATATATGATGTTGGTTAATGAAACATGCTTAGATCATGATTTGATCAAAATTTCTAACAATTTCATTTTTTGTAATTATTTACATGTAATCTCCGCAATGGGTGGAACTATGGAAATATTCATATGATATTTAAATTTGATCAGTAAGCCAATAATTACATGTTCTGAGGATCATAGTGAAAGTATTAGTAAAAAATGATGCTGAGTAATTACTATACTCTAGGACTGTTCACAGAAGGTAGGTCAAAGTTATTTTAAGTTAGTTTCTTCTAAAACTTGAAAATCCCTAACAAGTATTTTTAGATTTTTTTCTTAGCTAATGGTGATCTTCCAAGATGGTATTAATCACCCAAAACTTGAACTTTGATAGTGAGGGTTCACGTATCTATCCTACCCCCCATTTTGAAATAATTATGCTTGTTCTTTGACTGGTAGGGACTCTTATTTGAGATGGATTTTTTAGACATGATATTTGAAGGAGGTGAGTGTTTTTCAGAGCATGGAGAGGTCATAGTGCAGACCAAGGACCTTGGCTCTGACCCTGCCTGAGGTACACCTCATTGCCTGTGGGTGCCCTTACCCCAGTCACCTGCTACCTCGTGCAGTCCCCGTCTCATGCTTCTCAGCTTATTTGAGTTTTATTTCTGTCTCTCTTCAAGTGAACTGATGAGCTGGTTTTTAATAGCGATGCCAAATCCTAAAATTCCGCTGGTGCTAGACAGAAGTAGTCATGATAGTCCATTAACGTTGCCTCATTATGTGACCACAAATAAATCTCTGCCTCTGTGATCCTCATTTTCCTCACCTGTTTACTAAGTTTGGTGAGTTGGTGCTTCGTAAAGTTCTGGTTAGGTGATTCTTAGAAGGCACATCTGAAGCCTCTGGAAATTTCTTATGTAGGAGCTACGTTCATACTGTGAATCTAGGGCAAAAAGAAATCTTGCTAATGTTTCTTCCCAGAGAAATGGTGGTGCAGGGTCAGAGACCTGACAGGTCAGAGTTGGAAAAAGCATTGGAGATGGTCTAACTTAACATTCTCGGTTTTTTAGACAGGGAGTTTCAACTCAGAAATGAGTGAATTGGCCTCAGAGCTAGTTTGTAGCAAAGAACTGGTTGGGGGACTAGAACCCAAGCTCAGGACTCACTAGTCTTCCCTTCTCCAATGTCACCTTCCTTCACCTGCCATCAGGACACAGAAAATGCTGTGTCCGCAGGACTGGGTCAAGAAAGTCCTCTGAGGAATTTCTTGATACAGAATTTTAAAGCTCCCCATGAATAGCTTTGGTTTAGGCAGAAATCAAAGGTCAGGCTTTTGTTTGCAACTCCTTTTCTTCCTTTAACTGCCCCTGAGCATGATAGTTTACTGTGCATCAATGAGTTTTAAAAACTTTTCTGCACACTCTTTCCTGTAAGAAAAAACTTTCGTCATTCTAGAATAGTCATCCCCCAATCAAGTATTCTTAAATTGGGTCCATGGTCTCCCCAGTCTGTGTGGATAGGAGAGCATTTTACATATAATTCACTTCATTTGTTGTTTTCTATGCGCTTTATCTTTTCTACATTCTAACACATTCTTAGAAGGGAGTCCTTGGGCTTCAACAGTCTAGCAAAAGGGTCTACAACACAAAAATAAGGTAAGAATTGCCAACATGGAAGAACTTTCAGTTGCAGAACAAGGACACTATGGTGGAATAGTGTTGGGGGTGGAGTCTAGGAATTAAATGCATGGAAGTTTTTAGGAACGTTTTACCTTCATTAAAATGTTGGAAATGGCTCACCATAAGAAGATGCTAAGAATAGCATTTTACCCATTCGAAGTTAATAATGGATATGCAAGTATTGATTTCCATTTTCATTTGTCATTCCTTGCTTAACAGGTACTCTCCTAATTTCCCCCCAAACACTTTCAAGTTCACTTGCTTTATTGGCGATGATGTGCATACTAAGGGGCTCCCGTCTCCTACGATCTGATCTTATTTCCGTGTATTCAGTGCCTCTCTGGTTTATGACTTGGAATTTTGTCTCCTGTCTTTCCCTCGTGAGGTACTATTCTCATGTTCTTTTATAAGCTCCTAGGACACACCAAGATCTTAAAGATGCAAAATCATTTACATGGCAAGGATTAAACAAAAATTCTTCTCATTCCTTTATTTGTACCCAAGGTGTAACCTGGAGATCAGTGCTTCTCTTTAGCCAATTATGTTATTTCCCTTTACTGTTTGCAGTCCCAAATCCTCTCTTTATTATTTGCAACCCCTAATTCTTTCCTTTTCTAATTGTCCCCAACTAGCACTGACTCAGAGTTTGCATAAGTTGGAAGTAAAAAAACAATGTTTTTGCCAGAAGGAACAAAAAAGTTATTTGTGTTCCACCCCCATTTTAGACACATGAGGAATAATTTTGGTGGAGAATCATTGCATTGCAGAGGACGTGTTCTTGAAAATCTCTTGTCCTGTGATACCTTGCTGCACTTGGACCTGTGGTTGTCCTTGCAGGTGAATGCCACCTTCTGGGATGTAGGCCAGAGTAATATTTGTTCTTGCTTTAGCAGGAGAATTAAACATTACCTGTTCTTCTTTAGGAGGTTATTGATTAAGTTCATGTAATAAAGAGAAAAGACCAATTTCTGCATTCAAGTCCTGGCACACTTCTATGTTACTGTGAAATTGGGGCAGGAGTCAACCCTGACTTCTCTGAGGTTCCTTGTCTGACAAAAAGGAAGGAGAACAGTGACCACTTAAATTTTTTCCTGTTCCAAAATTTTATGACTCTATGAAATTCTAGGGCTGAAAGCATTTTTAAAATGCTGGCTAGCTGGGAACTCATTTACAATCTATTTAAGCGAGTGTCAGTGCAAGAATTCTGTATATCTGCAAGTCAATTTGTGTACAGAATTTACAAAAATATTCTCTAATCCTGTATCTCTTTTGTACTCAAAGTATGGTCAGAGGACAGCAGTGTTGACATCAGCTGGGAACTTACTAGAAATGCAGCAGAGCAGGCCTGACCCATGACCTACAAATCAGAATCTACATTTTATCAAGGTGTAGATGGTGTGCACGCACATGAAAGTCTGAGAAGAGCTGCTTTATCTCATTTTGGGTCTTCCCTTGACCCTGTGAGGGAGGCAGGGTGTTTTACAGACGAGGAAATGGAGACCTAGAGTTGTTGAGTAACTAAAGGTGATGTGCTGATGTCTCACCCAGAACTCCCTGTTCTAACCCTAACGCTGTCTTCTTGGCTGGGCCAGAGTCAGCCTTGTATGGTAAAGTTGGCTAGTTGCTAAACCCACAGGGTTAGGTGTGGCTGTGTGATTGAGTTTAAACCAGCCAACAGGATTCACGTGCAAGTGGCAAAAGTGCTGTGAATACTTTAAGCAAGAAGAGGAAACCACACACATATGCAAAAAGAACGCCCTGCGAGTTCTGTTTCCCATTCCTAACTGGCTGGAAGGGAGAGGACCCCTTAGAAATCATGTTTTAGGGATGAAGGACCTGCTCCAACCTGTGTGCCTTGACCTCTGCATCAGGGCCACCCAGTATGCATACAGGAACCAAAAATGAACTTTTATTGAGCTCGAACCATTAATAGAGGTTTGGGTCTGTATGTTAAGTAAGCACTTAGCCTACTTAACAAACTCACTTGAACAGTGACTTGGAGATTGAAGTTGTGGGTCCTTGTGTTAGCATTGGGCAGTGAAATGCATGGCAAGGTCACAAGTCTTCTATATGTGTGTGTGTGTGTGTATATATTGTTGTAGATGGACACGATACCTTTATTATTTATTTTTGTGGTGCTGAGAATCGAACCCAGGGCCTCACACCTGCGAGTGCTCTACCACTGAGCCCCAACCCCAGCCCCAACAAGTTTTTAAATGACTTTAGGGTCTTCTTTAAACTACTTCCAAGTATATGAGAAAGCAAAGGATGGTAGTTAATTGTAGAAAATAAACAGAAGCAAAGGAACTAATAGGAAAATAGGTCAAAAGAAAAGGATTAATGGGATTAACTCAACTAACTCTTGACAGGCTCCTCTGAGGTTGACATGAAGCTAGGAATTATGACTGTAAGTGTCCATCTGCCTGAAAAAGAAGAGTCCTATAGTCGCATAGGTGCAGCAAGGTAACTTCTGACCAGCTGTTGACCACGGTGCCCACATTAACATGGGATTGACTTGTAGATGAAGCCCCCTAAATAGGATGGCTACCATGACAGTTTCAGAGAGGACCAACTAAGGTCAAAAACTCCACCGCCTAACGTGAAGGAGGAGTTGAACACCTTGATTCGCAAAGAGTACAGAAGGTGGTCCCAGTTCTCCTGGTAAATGCCAAACAGTAATAAACTTGGAGACAGCATGTCTCCTTTGTCATTCTCTGCCCAGAAATGGCCCGCTCTCTCTTGAGAGTGCTCTCTGTTTGAGCCTCACTTTGCTTTTACTTTACTTTCACGTCACCCTTCACTTATAATAAAGTGCTCTTGCATGGCTTTTGGTGTGTGACTTTAAATTTTCTTTCATTGGAACCCAAGAACCAAGGCTTGGAGTTTCTGCTCCCTGCTCTCCTGTGACACTTGGACTAATGCAGTCACGCATTTTTTACTTGGCAGTTGGTGATCCACTGGTTGTGGTGCAACATGCAGAAGTGAGCGAGCAGCGAACAGCAGAGCCGATGGGTCGTGAGGATGTAAGCGTGTTTGAAGGCTTCCACACCCTCTACTCCAGGGTAAGACAGAGGCTCTCCCTGCCATTGGTTTCTGGCTTTGCCAAGTCATAGGGGCTCTTGTCTCACCAGCCTCTTGGAGTCCATGAAATGGGATGACCTGCCTATGATTTGACTCATAGACACCGTGCAAATCAGCAATTATAAAGAGAAAATTGTGTTCAAGGTGATGCTATGGAGTCTGTGCATGGAAATATCTCAGCACAGGAATTTGCAGTGAGTTCATATGGGATGTGATTTCTATGGGAAGGGTTGTTGGACCTTCTTGTGGAGCACTGTAGAGGAGGGAATGGGACCTAGTAGCCTTTTACTTGAAGCTACATTATATTGTTAGCTCTGCTTTCTCATATTTCTCTTGCCCACTATTCCCTTTCTCCATGGATCACTCTGCTTAACTTTTCCTTTGCTGATCTTGGTTTTTTATCCCCACCTCTCCTCCCTCCTCCCACTGAGGAAATAGCTTCCTGGTTTGGAGCACATTAGCGCTAGCAAAACACATGGTTCTGTCTGTTCTGCTTCATTTCATCCAGTGTCACTGGAAGCCACATGCCCATTCATTCTTCATCTGCTTATAGCCCCTGGTGCATGTGGGCACATCATAACCCAAGCTGACTTGGAGTGTTTGTTTACACTGAAGATTTTTAAGAACATCAGAAGCCTCCACTGTTGGCTGTGCCCTTCTCAGAGCTCAGGTGGAAGTCCAGGAAGGTAGGCTGAAAAAGACATCACTTTCTCACGGAGCTCTCTGACGTCTAGAGCTTAAAGTCAAACCAAACTTGAAAAGAAAATTGTGATTAATATTAATCTGAGCCAACCTAAGGATGATTAAGAAAGAGGGAATGGAAGTTACAAAAAAGAAGTATCAGCTGAAAAACCGGGTAGAGAGTTGTTTTAAGCAGCTGGGTTCAATACTGCCGAGCCCTTGCTAGATAATGTTCCATTACCCAGGCTCAAACAGAGGGCACCCAGAAAGGCTGATGTACTTAGGTGCCTCATGTGGCTCGGTAATGAGTACAATTTACTGAACAAAATAGACAATTAAGGGCTGTAGATCTCTGGAGATTCCCATAAACGTACATCATTACTGCTCCGAAGCGATGTGCGTGATTGGAGATAAGCAAAACAGGGAGGGAGAGGCAGCTGCTAAGCATGCCAGCCACACAGGAGTCCAGGTGAGTAGACAGATGCAGATGGCAGCAGAGGCCTGGAGGCTGCTAACGAGAGGAACTGGCCTTTGCTAGGTTTTCTCATGAGGAAGGAGCCAGGCTTTGCTAGCTTCCCTCCTTGGCTCACGTATATCCTCTGTTTTCAAAGAGAGAGCACTTGACTGGCATGTTTCTGTGGAAATGCTGGACAAGGATCAAATCATAGAGGAAGCCTTATTAAACCACTGATTAGGGGCCGAAGAAAGTCATGCTGGAGATGCTGGGGCTTTCCAGCCTCGGTAGGGTGGGCATTTTGAATCAGGCAGTTCTTTCAGGGGCTGCCCTAAGCATTATAGGAGCTTAAGCAGTGTCTTTTGCCGCTAACCACTAAATGCTGGTGGCTTGCCCAACAATTATGACTCTCTAAAATGTCTCCAAACATTGCAGAATGTTTCCTGGGGAGCCAAATTGTCCTGATTGAGAACCACAGCTGAAGCAATACAGTGATTAGTCTTGCTCTGAGTTTCTCTGGGACTGTGTTCTAAACATTTAACTTCCTTTTGCTTCCATTTCCCTATCTGTACATAGACAGGCCTTAATGCCACAACAGCCTGAGGAGGGAATACACATAGGACCGTGTGACTACTTGGGGGCTTTGTAAATGCTTAACACTAACTGGCCCCCCAGATTTTCAGGACCCAGAAATCACTCCTAAACCTTGTGATGGTAGTAACAGGAGCAGTAAGTTTGAAGAGGGCTAGGTTAGCAGTTGGGGAAACGATGAGCAGTGCTGGATTCTAAATCTACTTGCAGGTGTCGCCTTCTAGTTTATTGCAGCAGTATTTTCTGGATGAAGGCTTCCCTTTGCAAAGAAAGAAAAGAAAGGGTGGGTGAGGCAGAAAGGTGTTCAGAAGAGCAGTCAAGGAAATTGCATTTGACAGTCAGGTGATTTCTTAGTGTTAAAGTGACTCATGTATAATTAGACTGAAGGACAGAAAGACATAACCTCCAAAAGAAAGAGATTTTCCCAAATGACCGTTGTCCCAGACCAATTTTTGCAAGTAATGTAATAAAGAACAGAGACCAGAGAAATTTGCTTTTATTCTAGAATCTTTATATTTCTATTCCTTCTTTTATTTGGGAATATGGAAAAGGGCTATTGGCTTCAGTATCTGACCTTGGATGGATTAATAAAATGTTTTAGTTCAGCATGTGTTCTTTTGATATGTTTCCAGTGCTATGTGTCAAATGGTGAAGGAAGTTAAAACTTTGGCTTAGACCCCGAATAGTTCACATTATTTTAATAGAGAGCTTCAGTTCACCTCTAAGATAGGGTCAGTACAGGGATTAGATGTAAACTGTCCTGGCATGTTTGAGTTCCCCCTTGCTAAGTTTCTGGTTCCTGTGATTATTAGACTTGTTCACAAAACTTATACCAACTGCCCTCTATTCTGGATCTCATATGTGGTGAAGCCATTGTAGGCAGTCTTGTTTGTTTGCCTTCTGCCACACACTTATTATCCTATATGTGAAGGATTCTGTGTGTGTAGAGGCACTTCTCTGTGGAAAACAGGTGACAAGTGAAAGAAGCTTTTTTTTAGTAGAAGTAGGCTGATATTTGATGTTGAAAGGTTTTTTTTTAAGTCCTACTCAAATTGTGGTCCCTGGACCAGTAACCTGAGAGTTACCTGGGTACCTGTTAGACATGTACAGACCTACCAAATCAGAATCTCTAGAAGTGGTGTGTGTAATGTGTTTTACCAGGACACCCAGGGATTTCTGATGGATGCTAAAATTTGAGAAGCACTGCTCTACCTGGTAGTTTCCAATGTAGTGACATCCTACAAATTGTGTGTGTGTGTATGTGTGTGTATGTGTGTGTTTGTGTTTGTGTGTGTGTGTGTTTGTGGTGGTGAAGGAACTAGTAAAGTATTTTTCCAGGTGGTCAGAATGTATGTAAGATTTTCTTGTGATCATGTATTGGGTATTGGGACATTTTTCCAAACCATGGTGTCAGCCCTTTCCTGTATTGTACAGTATAGTAGCTACTAGCCACGTGGCTATTTTTATTAAAATTGATGAAAGTTAAAATTCAGTTCTTCATTTTCACCAACCACATTTTAAGGGCTCTGCAGCCACATATGGTTAGTGGCTACCATTTTGGCCAGTGCAGATATAGAGCATGTCCATCATCAGAGAAAGTTCTGTTGACTAGCACTGCTTCAGTCTGTAAAGATCCCTATTTGCTGGAAACCGACATTTGTGGTGATAGAGCGCTCTTGTTGTACCAAGACCTCAACTCAATTAAAACAATTCTTTCAAAACCAAACTCTCCTTCTGGCGGAGGCTTTTGGTCTGTGAGTGTATCACGGTGAACTTTTTACCTTGTTACAGTTTCCATCCGCTAACAAAAGTGCCCTGGGTCTGTGTGTCTGTCTGTCTGACATATTCGCGTACACTGACTCTAAAATATTTGCTCTTTAATCCAAGGCTGCTGAGCTGTCTCTTTCCATTTGGTCTCTCCATGTCCTGACCCTCCGTGATGAGGCTTGTTTGTACGGAATGTCTCTTTTGATACTGCCTAGAGCTTTACAAAGAGTCTGGAAGAGGTGACAAGAAAATTTTCACCTCTCCCTCTTCTAAGCCCCAACTTGGCTCAAAAAAGTGTTTCATAAGAGAGTATTAATTCACAAGCTCAACCTCTGAGGAGTTATCCCCTGAAGAATTAGTCACTAAAGCAGATTTTCCAACAGACATATTACAGCACAGATTTACTAATTAAGCCCTTTAGCAACACGGAAGAATTTTCAGTTGATAGTATCTACTAACATTACCAGTATTGCTCAGAAACTGTCCTTATTAGAACAATTGGAAAGATATGGAAATAAAGACACTTTTTAACATACGTCATTCAAAGCAAACTAAGTCCAAAACTGTTTGGCATGGCTTAGGGAAGGAAGAGGAGTTTGTGTGCCATTGTTGGAGATGAAGGGAAGGAATGGGGTGGGTGCTGGCATTGATTCTTGGACAGCCTTGATTCAACTGATACTTCTGATGGGTTATGTTTTCTTATTTTTCCCCTCTCCCCCTGCTTTCTTTTTCTTGAGACAGGTTCTCTCTATGTTGCCTAGGCAATCCTCCTGCCTGGGCTTCCTGAGTAGCTGGGACTACAGGTAGCTGGGACTACAGGCACATACTGCTGCATCTGGCTCCCTTTATTTTAAAAAGACTTCATATATTTTTCTTTTGGTCCAGTTTTAGGTTTAAGCAAAATAAAGGGACAGGTACAAGGATTTCCTAAGTACTCTGCTTCTACATGTGTATAGTCTCCCTGTTATAAGCATCCCTGTGAGGATGGCACATTCTTACAACTGATAAGTCTATGTTGGCATGTCGCCATCATCCAAAGACCGTAGTGTACACTATAGTTCCCTCTTGGGGTGTATATTATTTGGGTGTGGGTCAATGTATAATGACATATATCCACTATTATAATATCATTTTATTTTATATTTTAATTTTTAAGTTTTTTGGAACTGGGGATTGAACCTAGGGGCACTTCACCGCTGAACCACATCCCCAGCCCTTTTTATTTTCATTTTTTTATTTTGAGACAGGATCTCACTAGGTTGCTTAGGGCCTCACTAAGTTGCTGAGGCTGATGATCCTTCTGCTTCAGCCTCCTGAACTTCGGGGATTACAGGTGTGCACCACTGTGCCTTAAAAATCCTCTGTGTCTATTCATCTCTCCCTTCCCCACTTCATCCCACCAACCTCCTGGAAACTCTTGATCTTTATTATCTTCAGACTTTAGCTTTTCCCAGAACGTAATGTAGTTGGAACTATATAGTATGTAGCCTTTTCAGATTGACTTCTTTCTCTTAGTAATATGCATTTAAATTTCCTCCATGTCTTTTCATGGTTTGGTAGCTTTTTAGTACCAAAAACATTCCATCATCTGGATGTACACAGTTTACTTTTCTGTTCACCTACTGAAGGATATCTTGGTTGCTCTCAAGTTTTGACAGTTATGAATAAAGCTGTTCTAAATATCCGTGTAGGTTTTTGTGGACATAAGTTTTTACCTCCTTTGGGTAAATTCCAAGGAGCATGATTGGGGGATCATATGGTAAGAGTATTTTTGTTTTGTAAGAAACTGCCAAAATCTTTTCTAAAATGGCTGTACCATTCTTCATTCCCACCAGCAGTGAATGAATTTCTGTTGCTCCAGCATTTGGTATTGTCACTGTTATGGATATTGGCCATTCTAATAGGTCTGTAGTGGTATTTTATTATTGTTTAAATTTTCATTTTCCTGATAACATGATATGGAGCATCTTTTCATATGCATATTAGCCTTCAGGGTGTCTGAAGGCTAAGTTGTGTATTAAGATTTTGGGCTCATTTTAAAATATCATGTGTTACATTTCTTATTGTTGAGTTTTAAGAGCTTTTTATATATATTGTATATTATATATCGTTTATCAGATATGTCTTTTGCAAATATTTTCTTGCAGTTTGTGGGCTGTCTTCTCATTCTCTTAATATTGTCTTTCAGAGAGCAAAATTTTTAATTTTAATGAAGTCCAGATTATCAATTCTTTCTCTTATGGATTGTGCCTTTGGTGTTGTGTCTCAAAAAGTCATTGCCTTACCCAAGGCCATTTAGATTTTCTCCTCTTTTCCATAGGTAGTTTCATGTTTTGCATTTAAGTCTGTGATTCATTTTCAGTTGTAGGGTATAAGGTCTGTATCTAATTTTTTTCTTTTTGCATATGGATGTGGGGTTGTTCTGTCACCGTTTGTTGAAAAAGACTTTGGCTCCCTTGTATTGACTTTACTCCTTTATCAAAGATTAACTGTTCATGTTTACATGGGCCTACTTCTGGGCTCTTTATTCTGTTTTATTGATCTATATGTCTGTTCTTTCACCAATACCATACTCTATTGATTATTGTAACATTACAATAAGTCTTGAAATCATGTAGTCTCAGTCTGTAAGTTTATTTTTCTTCAACATTATATTGGCTATTCCAGTTCTTTTGCTTCTCCATGTAAATATTAGAATCAGTTTGTTGATAGCCATAAAATGACTTACTGGAAATTTTTTTTTTTTTTGCGTTGCTGGGGATTTGAACCCAGGGCCTTGCGCTTGTGAGGCAAACACTCTACCAACTGAGCTATCTCCCCAGCCCTTACTGGGATTTTTACTGAAATTGCATTGGCTCTATAGATCAAGTTATTAAGAACTGACATATCATTAAGTCTTCTAGTCCACAAACATGGGATATCTCTCTATTGATTTAGTTTTTCTTCTATTTTTTTCTTTTAAGTTGTGCAGTTTTCCTCATACACTTGTATGCACTGTAAGACATATACCTACATATTTGATAATTTGGGGGTACTAACATAAATTATACTGTGTTTATTTTAACACATGGAGAATGAATAATATGCTTTTGAGTGAGGAATAGTCATAGAAGAAGTCAGGGGAGAAATCAAAAAGTTCTTAGAAACAAATGAAAACAAGGATGCAACATATCAAATTCCCAGGACACTATGAAGGCAGTTCTAAGAAGAAAGTTGAAAGCATTGAATTCCTACATTAAAAAAAAAAAAACAAAAACAGATCACAATTAAATAATCTAATGTTCCATCTCAAGCCCTAAAAAAGTAAAAACTAGTTCCAAAACCAGTAGAAGAGAAGAAATAATTAAGACCAGAGCCTAAACTAATGAAATAGAGAACTAAAAAATTCAAAGGATCAATGTAACAAAGTGAAGGTCTTTTGAAAATATAAGCAAGATTGATAAACCCTTACTCAAATTAACCAAAAGAAGAGAAGACCCAAATCAATGAAAGTAGAGATGAGAAAGGAGATATCACCATAAACACTTCTGAAATCCAGAGGATCATCAGGAACTTCTGGGAAATTTATATTCCAGTAACTCAGAAATTCTGGAAGATGTTGACAGATTTCTAGAAACATATGACCTACCCAAATTGAACCAAGAGGATATAAAAAATATAAACCAACCAATATCAAACAATGAGATTAAAGCAGTAATTAAAAGTCTTTTAACAAAGAAAAGCCTAAGACAGATGGTTTCTCAGCTGAGTTCTTCCAGACCTTTAAAGAAGAACTAGTATAAGCTGCCTCACATTAGTCAATGAAATAGGGAGGGAACACTCTGAATTCATTCTATGAAGCCAGCAACACACTGATACCAAAACCAGATAAAGCACATCAAGGTAAGAAAATTATAGACTGATATCCCTCATGAACATAGATGCAAAAATCCTTAATAAAGTATTAGAAATCTGCATTCAAAAACACATTATGAGAAGAGAAGACACCATGATCAAGTAGGTTTTCTTCCAGGGCTGCAATTGGTTCAACATATACAAATCAGCAGCTGTAATTCATCACATAAACAGAATTAAGCAAAAAAACACAGAATCATCTCAATAGATGCAGAAAAAGCCTTTGACAAAATGCAGCATCCATTTGTGTGGAAAACACTGAAGAAACTAGAAAGAGAAGAAACTTACTTCATCATAAAGGCCATATATATATAAAACTAACTGAAAGCCACCATCATAATGGGGAAAACAAACCTTTTCCTCTAAAATAAGGGACAGGACAAGGATGTCCACTCTTAGCACTTTTATTCAATGTAGTTCTTGGAACACTAGCCAGAGCAATTAGGCAAGAGAAGGATATTAAAGGGATACAAATAGTAAAAGTTGAAGTTATTACCTGTTTGCTGATAACATGATTTGTTCTGATTTGGATATGAGGTGTCCCCACAAAGCTCCTGTATCAATGTAGGAATATTCAGAGGTAAAATGATCAGATTATAAGAGCTATAATCTAATCAGTCCATCTGGTTTGAATGAACTACTAGGTGGTAACTGTGAACAGGTAGGACATTACTGGAAGAAGAGAGTCACTGGGGCACACGTTGGAAGGGTTCATCTTCCAACGTATGCCCCCTAACCCCATATCCTTCCCCTTTCTATTTCCTGACCACCATGAGGTCAGCAGATGTCCTCTGCTTTTTCTACCCTTCCACCATGATGTTCTGCCTCTTCTTGGGCCCAGAGTGATGGAGTTGGCTGACCCTGGATTGCACTTCTGAAACCTTGAGCCCAAAATAAACTTTTCCTCCTCTAAGCTGGTATCACTGTGCATTTTCATCACAGAGATGTAAACCTGACTAACACATGATCCTAGAATTAGAAGACTCAGCAAATTCTACCAGAAGGCTTCTAGAGCTGATAAACAAATTGAGCAAAGGCACAAGATACAGATCAACATACAAAATCAATAGCTTTTAAAAATATTTTAGTAATGACTCTACTAAGAAAGAAATCAGAAAAACAATTCCATTTACAATAACCTCAAAAAATTTTTTAAAAAGACTTGGGAATAAATAGAATCAGAGGTGAAAGATCTTTACAGTGAAAATTGTAGAACACTGAAGAAATAGAAGACCGCAGAAGATGGAAAGACCTCCCATGTTCTTGGATAGGCAAAATTAATATTGTCAAAATGGCCATACTACCAAAAGCAATCTGTAGATCAGTGTGATCCCCATCAAATTACCAATGACATTCTTCATAGAACTAGAAAAAATAGCCCTAAAATTTGTATGGAAGAATTAAAGACCCAGGATAGCCAAAGCAATACACTGTATTTTTAATTTCAAATTTTCTTGTTTATTACAGGTATATAAGAAAGTGATTGACTTTTGTATATAACCTTGTATCCTGCAACCTTGCTATAATCACTTATTTACTTTCAGGAGCGTTTTTGTTGTTGTTATTTAATCTTGTTTTTATCAGTTCTTTCAGATTTTCTCCCTAGGCAGTGTTGCCATTTGTGAACAAAGCTAGTTTTATTTCCTCCCAATCTGTATACCTTTTCTTTTCTTTTCTTTTCTTTTCTTGTCTTACTACTTTAGTTAGCATTTCCAATACAGTGTTGAAAATAAGCAGTGTTGGAGACATCCTTACCTTCATCTTGATCTTAGTGGGAGAGCTTCTAGTTTCTTACCATTAAATGATGTTAACTGTAGGCTTTTTGTATGCCCTGTTCTCTTCAGTGTACCTTCTTACCCACTTTTGTCTGCCCTGAATGTTGCAGGGGTGTGCTGTTAGCATCTTGGTGGGCTAATTTATTGCTGTGTTGATGTTTCCTTTCCAGAATAGGGTGTTTAGCATACCCGATCTCTAAATGCTCATGTTACTCTAATCAAATAATTGTGTCAGCCAAGATGTCCCTCCACATTTCCAAATACTTATGCTTAAGAAAAAAACTGCCTAGAGAGATGGGTTTGCTGTGTGTGTGTGTGTGTGTGTGTTGTGTGTGCGTGTGTGTTGTGTGCGCGTGTGTGTGTGTGTGTGCGTGCATGCACATGTGCATTTGGGGAAGAATAGCAGTTAGGATTGAATGAAAGGCTGTGGGCCTCTTAAGATAAAAACAGTCTGGCCAGTACTCCTGGAGACAAGACCCACCTCAGAAGCAGGAACATTGCTCCTGATCTGTTGTAGCTCCGGGGTGTATCTGCACTACTCATGGTTAGTTGGTCCACATTTTACTACTTTACCATCAACATGGGTCAGCATTCCCATTTTGGCTTCTGCTCTTAGATTCTTCTGTTCCTGCGCCTCCTTTCTGTTCCCATAGCCAACTGATAATCTATGAAGGGACCTACTCCAAAAGAAAAAAGGAGCATGCTACTGGTCAAAACCCTCATGCCAGGAAATCTTAGGGATGCTCATGCTCTCTCCTGGTCTGAGCAGCTGTGATCCAGGACTGCTTGCTTCAGTAAGGAGTGTGGTCCTGGCAGTTTCTCTAGAAGGGATCAGTGGATAGAACATGATAGATGGTTAGAAGGTGATTCACCTGTCTAATTTATATCCCTGGGTTCTTAACTCCTAGAATTAATACAAGCAGTGTTTGTGGGTTATGAGTGTCATAAAGAATTGGAAGATTATCTGTAAAGCCTACATATTTAGTAGTAAATGTGAAAAAGCATGAATCCATTCTTACCTTTGACATGTCTGGTTATATCCCAGTGCAAAATGGTAGGGAAATTGCTGGGGTAGATGATTAGGAAATAGGGAGTTGTCTTTTCCAGGCAGATATTTTATTTTTTTGCATCTGTCAAATTTGATTCTCACAGCCACACATGTATCCCACAGGAATAATGGCTAGGTGACTGTCTAAATGTTGAAAGACGTTTTGACATCTTTGACAAGTGTTATTCAACAGCTGGTTTGGAAAAGGAAAATAACTTGATACTACTTTAAAAATAAATTGCATATAAATGTTGATATTTGGGGGATTACTGCCTTATTAAAATGGACTTATAATTCTTTTACAGTATGTTGGGCTCACTCCCCACCACCCCCGACTGTGGAGCATTAGCTTCATTTGCACCAATGACTGAGTGACTTTACAAGGGAATGCATTCTGCTATTGCAGAAGGCTCTGTCTTTATTTATGATTCGGTGTCAGGATAAGAATGATGGTTCCAGCTCCATTTGGACTCACACAGCTGTAAGTGTTATGATCCAGTGCAGCACAAACAGCCCATCATTTCATTGAATTCATTTAGGTCGCTAACACTTCTTAAGTAACTGGATCATGGTGGCACCACATATAGAGAATCAGTATTTCCTTAAAGGGACACAGCTTTTGTTCAAAGAGAGTCCAAAGAAAGGGAGTTCAGCAGGGCTTCTTCAACTCCTGGTTGAGGGAAGAATCGAGTTTGTTATTGAAGGGTGATGGGGATCAACTGTCTCCCCCAGCTGCTGACTGCCAAAGTGAAAAGAGCAGAGATGAGTCATTTGCTCCAGTTTCTCTTCTGACTCTGTAAAGGTCCCTACCCCCTCTATGGAATTTTTAAAAATGTAAAGGGAAAATCTAGAATTGTTTCTAATTAATTTTAACATATATCTGTGTTCTTCTGAACAGGAAGACTTATATATAGATAGCCACATATTGCCAGAAGATTAAAATCTTCCTTTTAAATTTTAAGGAAGCACTAATCACACAGTATAAACCAAAGAAAAAGCAACTCATATTTGTGCATGTGCAATTTATTTTTGCAAAAATAAAACAAAATTATGTTAGTTCTCACTGAATCAGGAATTTATTTGTAGCCCCTTGATGAGAATTCTGCAGCAACAGTAAAGACATCTGCTCTCCCCAGAGTGTAAAGAGATTCTGAAAGATATCTGAGTGCCTGGCATCCTAAATCTTTGAATCGAATCCTGTCGCAGGCAACTCCCTATTAGGTTACCAGGGGACAAGTGTGCTCTGAGGGAGACAAAGACTTTGGGTGCAAGTGCTTGAGGGCTGACATTGAAACCCCTCCTGCTGAGCTGCCCTATCCTTCTTGTGAACCACAGGAAGGGGCCACCTTTCCCTCCCAAGCCCTCTGAATCTCAGCTTTTGCCTTCCAAAGAAGTTAAGCTGTGGCTGCAATAATGTCCTCAAAGGGGATCCACTCCTATTAATACACACTTTAGCACCCACTGGGCAGGGACGAAGGCAGACAGGAGCATGCTTCCCCTGTTCAGCAAGAGCTGTCCCCTTTCCATTGAAAAGAACTTATTGAATTGCTTCTGAAATACTTAGTTATTGGCATTACTGCAATATTTGCCAAGCATTAAATGATAGGATGCTATTTAGAAGCCCTCAACTTAGAAAACAATGTTTTCACTTGGAGAAATGCAACTCCCATGTTAGCATGGTCCCACTGGATTTTAACTTTCCGTTCCTTCTGGAGTTCCTCCATATGTCCCTTCATCTTTTCCTTCCTTCTCTGAACCTTATTATCTTATTTATGTCCTCAGTTCTCTTTGCCTCTTTTCCTGGGTCTCATTTTCAGAGTTCTGTGGCTCCCAGTGGTTGCAGAACAGGTGTGTCCCTAGTGGGCATGAAGACTGTCCTCGGGCAAACTCCAGCTTTTTATGCACAAACTTTTCTTTTTAAAAAAATTTTTTTAGATGTCAATAGACCTGTATTTTATTCTCGTATTTTTATGGGCTGCTGAGATTCGAACCCAGTGCCTCCCACACACTAAGCAAGTGCTCTATCAGTAAGCCACAACCCCCACTCCACAGACTTATCCTTTACCCAATCCTTGGTCCATTCAGTCCTCCCTGCATACAGTGTCCTTTTTTTATGTTTTTGGTGACCACGTGTAACACAGATAGGTGTGGACATAGTAGCCAAACAGATCTGCATTTCCGTTTGGTCTTTATCCATTATCCATAATGCCTCTGAGCCCCAATTTTCTTATTTTTAAAAAAGGAATTGCAGTGCCCACCTTCTGGGATGCTTATAAGATGGTACTTGGGGTCTCTCCTGCCCAGGTCCTCTTTTCTACCTGTCTGGCCCAGCACTCTTCACGGGTGCTTGCTGACGAGCCTTTCAGAGCCGGTCTTCATCACAGCTCTGAGTAGGCATCCCTACCTGCTGCCTCCCCACCTTCTCTAGCCTCAGCTTCCTTTGATAGGACCCCACCCCGAGCCCTCTCGGGAAGCTCCTACAGATACATTCTCTTACCTGTGTTTGTGAGGATTATGTTCACGGATTCTCATGGTGTCCTGGTGTGTCTACTCACATCAGCATTTCACAGCTACGTTATACAACCTTGAGCACGGATTCATTTTCTCAGTTGTCTCCTTTTGTGGAAGGTTAGATTTATCATGAAGATCAAGTGCTATGGTCATAGCTATTATCATAAGATAATACCACTTTAAAATGAATTTTTCCAAGGTTCAAACAACAAGCTTTTTATTCTACACATCATTTAATAAAATGCAACGTGATGTGAACAGGGTTGCCTGGGTAAGCCCTTTGGAGTTTATTTAAGCTTCACATTGATTCTCAATTATAACATGTTTAGCATGAATGAACCTGCCAGCGTCCTCAGACAGAGGAGATGCTCTCCTGGTGACTCTGCCCTTCTGTCACTGTCCAGCTGAAAGCATATTGGTGTTTCTTTTGTTCTCCACTTAAAACCTCTGGCTCAAATGATGTGTGACACCTGTGAGATGTAAAAATTTTGTTTTCTCACAACCTACTTCTTATCCCTTCTCTTTCTTCCTCCTCCTTTTTCCTCTATTTTCCATATTATCTTCCTCATTCAATTAAGGCTTTTAGATTTTTCTCTACTCAAAATAAGAATAACCTAAGTGCTTATGAAGTTTTTCTAGTTCGATCCTTAGTTTTTAGTTAATAATGTGGGCTGGTAATTTCATATACACGTGTGGTTCTCATTGGATGTCTCTCTTTGCTTGTGAGTTTATTGATGAGAAGGCATGAGAACAACTTTTTGGTTTTCTGTATTCTTTGGCTATTCACATATTTTTAATTAAACCCTTAAAATTTGTGGTGTTTTCCCCCGGGGTGTTTGAGTAAACTATTTAGAAGGCCATAGGAATATTGGGGTGTGAAGGGAGGTCTAGTAGGGTATATTCTTCTTCTCAGCTCCCTCTTTTGGGGAAGAGTTAAGATGGATCATTTTACTTTGGGGGTCATATCAGAAAGTATAGTATAACTTCTTTGAATGGGAAGTCTATAGGTGGACAGCAGGATCCCCCTTGCCTCTGACATTTGTACTCCATGAATGATAGGAGGGCTGCTTCAGTTTGGGCAATTTAGAGGAGGGGAGGAGCAAGTGAGAACAATACACTGTGAGACTGGGTAGCACAGGTTACTAGTTAATCCTTCTGAAGGGTTTAACCCTGGACCTCAACCTGTGTCCTTCCCCACTAGAAATATTTATAGTTGGAGCAAGTAATGCATTCTTGCAAGCAAGCCAGCAAGCTGATTTTGTTAAACTATTGATTTTGATTTTTTTTTTCTTTCAAGTAAGGGCACCAGGAGCAGAAAAGTGAATGGAAGGAGAGATGTGTGCAGCTGTTGGCTGACTCGCCGCAAGGCTGAATATCCTGTTCTTGCTTTCCTTCCTGAATCCCTGTACTTCCTGTCCTCTTGGCCAGTCAGAACTTTTCTCCAGCTCCTGGAGGCTCTCCCTTTTCT
The DNA here is from genome assembly GCF_902686455.1 of Sciurus vulgaris. Taxonomy (NCBI): domain Eukaryota; kingdom Metazoa; phylum Chordata; class Mammalia; order Rodentia; family Sciuridae; genus Sciurus; species Sciurus vulgaris. Next base: position 120,626,302 of record NC_136470.1, read on the forward strand.
CTGAGGAATTATGAGAAGACCTGATGGGATTGGGCCCAGCCAGCAGAGGGCTGGCCCCAGAGGAGAGCGGAGGCCTTGCCTCTCTCCGCTCTTCGCCCTCAGGCTGCAGCACACCTGCCCTGCCTGGCTCTCAGAGTCTGCTGAGGTCAGCTGCACTCTCTGCAGTGGCCTTTCTGCCTGGGGTTCCCTTCCTGTCCCTCTGGGCTGTGAGGCAGGCCACTGAGTGCTGTGGCTCCTCGCTTGTTCCTGCAGGCCTCTTCCCGAGGGCAAGGGGTGGGGGCTGTCCCCAAGGAGTAGCAACTCAGCTATGCCACAGGTGAAGGCCCTTTCACCGTATCTGGGCCAGTCTGCTCCCTGAGCTTTGCTTCTTAAGAGGGGGCTTTGTTCCTTGTTGGAGTTTCCCCCAGATTATGCATTATGCACTCGCAGTCTCTAAACACGGTCCACGGCCCTGTGCTTCTTCTGCCTTCTTTGCCTCACCCATTTTGTGCAAGGCACATAGTAGGAGCTCTGCACGTGGGAGGGTTTCAGTGTTATCACAAAATAGAAACAAAGACAGGATGGCTTAATAACAAGAGAAACTTATTCCTTACAGTTCTGGCTACTGCAAGGCTGAGGTCATGGTGCCCGCACGATCAGGTTCCGGTGAGGGTCCTCTTCTGGTTCTTTTTGTTGTATCCTCATGAGACAGAAAGCAGAGAGAGCGCTCTGGGGTCCGTTTTAGAAGAGTACTCATCTCAAGGGCTCCACCTCATGACCGCATCCCTCCCACGCGTCCCTCCTAATGCCATCACGTTGTGGCCAGGCGGTCGGTCAGGATCTCAACGTGTGAATTTGGGTGAACACTAACATACTGACATTCAGTCCATCATGGTAGTCCGTTTTACTCCTTTCCTTTATTTGCATTCACTTGGCATCGTATTTTTACTCAGTCTGTGTATTCAACAGCCGCTTGCCTGGTTCTCCTTGAAGTGGTATTTTTCTGGAAGGGCCCACCTTCTGCATATGTCCAAGCAATCTGCCTTCGGGTTGAATTTTGCATATCTGTCGGCCACATCTTAACCTTCTGTATTTTGTGACCCTGTGAGAAGCCTGCAGTGTCATCAGTCCTACTTGTGACTTGCAAGGCTTCCTTTCTTTCACCACAGGAGATACAAGGGGCCTAGGTTTTTCTCCACCCAGTCATTTAAACTGGCTGTGTGGCTGCAGAGCAGGCTGGTCACTTCTTATGATGTATTTTCATTCAGAGAATGTGTCTTAGGTTCACGATCAAAAAGGTTAGCTAGTGGGATTCCTCTTGCTCAGACTGCTCGCTCAGTCCCTGGAGCTCTCTCTCGCTGGTGAAGTCATTGTTTTCATTAGTTTGTCCTTGTGTTTAATGTATTTTTTTCCCTTAGCCACACCCTTTTCTTTGAGGAGCAGGGACAAGACCTAATTCTCATGTATCCTTGGTCACCCTTATTTTCCCTGTAGACCAAACCTAAAGCTCAAAAAGTAGGTGATCCATAAAAGTTTTAACCTAATTAGGCCCAGGCATTTATAGAATGCAAGAGGAGAAATGGCCTTAATACATCAGCGTCTAAACATACTGCTAGAGGGGTTCTGGCTTACCACCTCAGTTCCGATCATCATTTTATTAATTTCATCCTCCCTCTTTTCATCACTTCTGTGCCAGGCAGTGTGTAAGGAGCAGGGGATCCAAGTGACCACCAGGCAAAGAGGATAGACATTGAACAAATAGGTGAAAATCTGATGCGAGATTTGAGTAGCAAGAGTTACAGAAGCCCATGCTAGGGAGCTGCCTTGGGGCCTAGGAAGGTTTTTATGAGGATTAGATGTTTGAGCTGAGTATTTTCAGCACAGAGAAGGAAGTGACTTGCTGAGGGATGGTGGGCAGCCCAGGTACAATGGAGCATAGCCCACCCTGCCCTGGGATCACTCCTGTGAGTGTCATGGGGCTACTGTGAAGACACTCATCATCAGAGTACTTTGATTTTCTTGAATCCTTTTGGGGTACATGGTGTAACTATTTCACAAATATCTTACAATTGGATAATTATTGTGGTCAGAGTGTTTGTGTTTCCCCTGCCAAATTCATGTGTTGAAATCCTAATCCCAGTGAGATGGTGTTAGGAGGTGGGGTCTTTGGCAGGTGATTAGTTCATAAGGGTGGGACCCTCATGAATGAGATCAGTGCCCTTATAATCAGAGGCCAGAGAATTTTTGCCCTCTTTGCACCACGTGAGGATGTGATGAGAAGGCAGTAGTCTGCAGCCTGGAAGAGGTCTCTTACCAGAACCTGACCATGCTGCCACCGTGACCTTGAACTTGTAGCACCCAGAACTGGGAGAAATAAATTTTTCTTTTTGTTAAAAAGCACCATTGATAGTACTTTGTTATAGCAGCTCTGACTGACTAGGACAAAAATGTTCTTCCTCTTTATGTTTTGATAATGAGAAACCTTATGCATTTTTTCCTTTCTTGCTAATTATGAAGTAGTATACAATGTTATAGAGCCCTACCTCCTTCTAGAGTAGCTACTGCATCCCTTTCTGTTGACTTTCTTAAACCTGTCATCATTTATGTCCTTTATAAACTTAATCTTTTTTCAATTTCCCATAGATCACTAGGGTTTTATTTAATTAACATATTTATTTATGTTTTAAAAATTTTAAGCCTTATCCTTCAGAGTGACACAAATTAAGGACCCACAACTTAGAGGAATCAAGAGAAGCCAAAAGATAAGTGATGACTAAAAAGAATGTTAATAAAAATTGTAAAATATAGAATAAACCTCAGGCTCTCTGAGGTGAACTCAGAGAGTTTCCACTTGGGAATGAAAAGGGGTATTTTTGTCTTTCTTTCCTAGCTCTTCCAACATCTTTACATATGTGATCTCAGACAGACATGCCAACTGGCAAACACTCATCTTCATACATTCTCACACTCTTTTTATATGACATCGTGGGTAAAGGAGTGAGGCAGGGGACAGAGTCTGTCAGAGGGGAGGTGTCAGGAGGCAACTGGCCCGACCTGCAGATACAGCACATATTCTGTATCGTATTTGTACACAGAGTTCTATCAAAGAAAACTGTTTTTTTTTTTTTTTCATTCTATATGAGTTTGCAGGAAATGATAGATAAGGCAAATGTGACTTTTCCAAGATCACACACGAGGGTGTCTTAATCCTCATCAGTCTCATTAATCTGCTTAATGAATTTTTGAGCTGTGAGAAATTGTTCTCAAAATGTTTACATTTAAGGACTTTTTTTTCTAGGTAGTTCTGGTTTCCCAAGACTCTCAGTGGGATTTCTCACCATATAAAGAATAATGGTTCTAGCAAAAAACACTGAGGATTCAAGGTTTGGAGTAATGGAGTCTTCCCATGCGTCATGAATATCAGAAACTATTAACGAAAAGCATTGTTTTACACATGTCATTAAGTACTTTATGATAAAATCATTATAAAGAAGATACAAATATGAAGCTAACTGAAAAATATTTAAAGATGTTTGTTAATATCCTGAATATGCAAGTACAGGTAAATACAGTGCATGATTATAAAATTCAGCATAATAGTATTGGCAGGCATGGGACCTCAAGAGCACTGTAGTTGCCTGGGTCTGTGGTGTAACTGGAGCATGGTTTTGCATTATATATAAAATTGCAAAAATGTACATGCACTTTGACTCAGCAGTTCAACTTCTAGTACTTGCCCAGAGCAGGTAATTACATGTCTGTGAAAAGTGGCATGCATGGAGATACTCAATGAAGGTTTGTGATGCATAAGGAAAAACTAGAAATAGCCTAAATATCCATTAGTAGGCTACTGGTTATTAAACAATTATAGATGGCAATCGTGGAATACTGGATGGCCATTAAAAATGGAATCATTTTAATGGAAAGATATCCATGACATATTACTAAGGTAAAGCCATTCTAATCCTAGAACAACATAAACAATTTGAACCCACTGAGGTAGACTATTTATAAATGTATGTTTATAGATGTACAAGGAATTTTCTAGAATTGTCCCAAGGCAGCTTGTTATCAGAAAACCATGGTGTGGGATAAGTACCTGCTAAGGGGAGATCCTCATGATGGCATGAGGATTCAAATTTATCATTTTACTTTGAGTGTTTATGAAAATCTGAAAAGAAAATCAGTGCGCACCTCACACTGAAGGAAGAACTTCCAAGGTTTGTGGGCCTCTTGTATTTAAGTGAGCGATTCTACCAGTTTTGATACTTATCTTTAAAATGAACTGGCAATTTTATTCACTGGTAATTATTTAGATATCCTAAAAAAAACCCTGCAATTTAAATCTGTTAGCATGGCCACTGAGGCTTCTGTGTGGCAATACTGAATAGGAAGTCAGATAATATAATTTCTTAGAGAAAAGGTCTCTTACTGGTTTTGTACATAAAATTAGTGTTTAGTCATTCTTTAGTTCAGTTTTTCTTTTTTTATGATTTGGATATTTTCCTCTATTAGCATATTATTTTTTGACAACAGAAAATCATATCCTATTAACTCAGTGTCAGGAAAGCTTTTCAATGTTTTTAAAATAATTTTTTTGATTCTCCTCTAACATCCTATTATTTAAAGTTGTCTTAATTTTCTTTAGACTCAGAGAATGAAAATATCTGTCTGCAACTAATGGACATTCTTCTGGGTCAGTATCCATGAGTCCATATTTAAATATCAGGATAGGCTTACAGGAAGTTGGTTAGTGAGCTTAAGTCTGCAGTACATCCGTTCTTCTCTTTTAGTATCATATGAATGTGTGCTAAGAATCATCTTTGGAAGACTATTCTCACTGAGGACATATATGTACCTTAGAAATTTGGAGTAAATATTATATAAAATTTGCTTTCACAGAATTAAATTTATGGTAGCCTAAGATCTAGTAATGTTATTTGATGTTAATTCACTTCTAAAAAGAATGAATCAGTCCCTGTGTATTCAGGAGAGAAGAGGAAGAGAAATACTTCCGGGACTTTGTTGATTGTCTGGGGAGTGCTCAGAGCCCACCTAGGTTCCAGCGCATGGATTTAGGGTTGTGTGTGTCCTCCCTCTTTTAGTCAGCTTTTCGTTGCTGTGACCAAAAGTCCTGACAGGAGGAAAAGTTTATTTTGACTCATGGTTTCTGAGATACAGTCCAAGGTTAGCTCTGGGTTAAAGGTGATGCAGAATATCATGGTGGAGGAAAGTTACTCATTTCATGACATCCAGGAAGCAGAGAGAGTGTGTGAGAGAGGGAGAGGGTGGGAATAGGGGAGCAAGAGAGATGCCAAGGACAAAATACATACCCCAAAGGCATGCCCCCAGTGACCTGCTTCCTCCAGCGGCACCCTACCTGTCTACAGTTACACCCGGCTGATCCATATCAGTGGATTAGTTCACGATTTGGTTACAGATCTTGTAATACAGTTGTTTGGCCTGTGAATTTTCTTGCGTTGTCTCACACAGGAGCTGTGGTAGACAGCTCCTGTCCAATCCATAGCACTCCTTCTGGCCCACCTATGGACGAGTGGCCTGTTGAAGCTAACCGGGTTGTCCTTTTTCCAAGTGAACAGGACCTCACTAGAGTAGGGAGAGAGTTCAGGTGTGTGGAAGGGAATAGTGATGACAGTTGACCATGGAGTTTAAACTGATTAAAGAGATGAGGCCAGGTAGGAGGCTGAGGGACAGTGGAGAGTGGATCAGTGGGTCACGGCACTCACTAGATTCAGAGATTTCTAAGTTGGGGTACCAAAAGCAGAGAACTGACAGAGGGGAGATGGTGGTTGGGAGAGTAACATGAATTACTTAAGGACTGTTGTGTGACCTTGGGGTTGGAGTGGAGGTCAAGCATGGAGAAGTGGTGCATTAAAGGCTTGTCTGTGTGGATAGTGAATTCTCCTGTGATCATGACCACAGCAGTGATGAAGAATGACGGAGAACCAGGAACCCAGGTCTTCCCAGAAGGAGGGAGGTGGGTGGTAGAGTCTGATTTTGCATGACTCAAAACTCAGGATTTTACATAAGAGAAGGGAGGAATAATGGTCTACATGTGCTAAAAAGAAGCAGTAAGGACACCCACTCCACCCCAAAGCCCCAGAGTTCATGGGATATGGGGAGAAAATAACCACTACATAAGCACGCTTAGTGGGGGTGGCGAGCAGTGTCCTTGGGGAACAGCCAGGTTTCAGTTAGACTAGGAAGATGGAGCATTCAGAGAGGCACTGGGAGTGGAGGGACCTTACTGATGACTGCCTGTGAGTTCCAGAGAGCACAGCAGAGAGGTTGCAGGCATTGCAGAGGGACAGGGGCAGGAGATGGGGTCAGGAAAGGGAATGCTAGGGGCGGCATGTGATTACCATTGAGGGGTGAGAAGTCCTGGGCTTCCCACTGTGTGTGGTGTTGACGGGATGAAAGGGGCTGCTGCTCCTGAGAATGAGTATGGGGAGGGAGCAGATGGGGAAGGGCCCACTTTGGGATCTCCTGCTTGAGGGGGGTCTTATGCAGATGATGTAGAGCTTCCATTTAGTCCAGGACAGGAGGGACTGTCTTACCTTCGCACATTCATAGCTCATCCTTACCCCGCCCAGGGAGGTGCAAAGCCCGTAAGAGCGCCCGGAGGCTGCCCTGCTGTCCTCAGCTTGGGTCGCTTCACATGTTCCACCACAGGTGTCCTCTGTGCCATGTGTCTGCTGTCCTGTGGCCTGGTGGAGGGCATCCTTCACTCTCCTCTCCTTCCCATTTACCCATCTGCCTTTCTTGCGTTGGGACAGATGAATGCTGTCAGAGGGTAGAGCATGCCAGGGGTGCCCTTTAGGTGACCTGCTGGGCTCTACTCAAGACCTGTGGGAAGGCTCTTAGTCTCAAAGCAGAGATCACCTCCACTGACCTTCCAGCCACTCGGCTCTGCCTTCTGGTCAATCCAGAAGGGGTTCCATTGTAGGAACTGCAAGAGACTAAATGTATGAAGTGACATTTTGAGTAAACTATTTTGGAGAAATTAGCATGTGTTTAACTCTATGAGTACTGGCTTTAAAATTCATAATGACTCCAGGACAAGTCGTTACTTTCTCCTCGGACAGATGCTTGTGTCTATTCTTTACATCAGTCTGTTGAGCCCTAAACACATTCTGATAAATAAAGAGATTGAAGAACGATTTACCAACAGGACGTAACTTTAATTTCTATTCCTATTTTTGGATATCACATAGACTTTATATGAAATATGTGAGTTGCTTAACCCTTCACTTTTCAAGAGGCACTTTATAGATGTCAAGGAACTTCTCAGATATGAATCATAATTTGCAATACAAAGTGAAGGAACACATGTGAATATCAATTTTGGTTAGAGGAAAAAAAAACTTTTATGAAAAATTATAGCACTTGGTAAATTTTCAAAAATTAAGTGAAACAGGAGAAGTGTTGATGGAAAGCAGTCTATCCTGGAGATCACATACACGGATGGAAAGAGTAAACTGCCAAAATCAGTGAATTGGACTTCTTTCCAGCCAGAACTTTCCTCTAAGGCTACCTCCCAGCTGTGAAGTCATCCTGCTGTCCCTTGGAAGATCCTAGAAGTCCTGAAACTACAAGGTGAAATCAGATCCCCGCCAGGCTGCAAACTCTAGAAGGCAGGGCCAGGCCTTCATCGTGCACAGTGACTTTGGGGAAATGATCTCACTCTTTGGAATGTCCTACATGACAAAGTTGCAGTGACGTTATCCTTGAATATAGATGTAATCAGTGTGTATTTGTTGAGTGAATTAAGTTGTCACTGTATTTCTACTGCATGTACTTTTTTGTGGACTTCAGAAGTGTGGTTGTGTGTGAGATATACAGATGTACACATGGATGCACAAACACACACTGGTGTATGCAGAGACACCCACAGTTTTCAATTAGCTAGAATGTCTCAGCAAAAGGTAAACAAGTGGGTTTACTGTAAATGTGATTGCATCGTGACAGTTTTTCATCTTTGGCTTCATAGAAGAAATGACCAAACATGTCTTTGGAAATCTTAAAATCACAATGCTGGGAAAGAATCTCTGGTATCATTTGCTTCTGGTGCCTCTAACCTAATCTCTCCATCTTCAACCTAGGTTTGACATTGCTTAGCACTATTTGTAGCAGAGGAAGCCCCCCCCCCCCCCGCTTTTTTTTCATGCTCCAGAAATAGGTTCTTTCTTGCTGAAAAAAATGAAAGGACCTCAACATAGGGTGCATGTTCCTTAATTAAGTGCTCACATGCTGCATTTAATTGATAGCTCCTCAACCTTATTTTCAGCAAGTGGTTCTATTCATCATTAGGCCAATTCTTTTTAAATTAAAAAAATGTGTCTGGCATTCTTGTGGTTATGAATATTTGTACATAGCATTCTAGGAATAAAAGTATCATTTAAAAATGAAAATTGGAATACCAGCAGGAGCCTATTTCTACACAGTTCTGCTGTTTTTCAGGACTTAGAGAGGGTAGGATTACTCTGTTGAATTTTTCAGGGTAATTATGGGGTTACTGATGCATGCGTGGCAATTTTGGTTCTACAAACAGGGAAGTAGTCTGTTCTGGGGGTCCTTTTGTAATGGGTAAGTGTATTCTGTAAATTAAGTAGGAGGATTCAGAGCACCCACAATAGCCCCAGGGAGCTACTCTACCTCATCCATGTAGCGTCTGCGAGGTGCTACTGTGGTCATAATTTTTTACATGCACTTATGCTGCAAGTGCATGACTCTGTTTGGTGGCCTGGATGTGACATTCTTCACTAGATTCCCATTGAGTTACTTAGACTCCTCTTTTCTGTGAAGTAAGGACTTTCCTGGAGCTTGTGATTGGTAGTGTACTGGGACAGCCACCAAGATCATTCCTACTGCCATCTGGTACCAGTCCCTTTAGTGTCTTGTGAGCCTGGCTCTGAGATGATCTCTTCAATCTGTTTTGTATTACCATATTACTATTTCTAATGTATATCTCATTTGTTTTATATCACATCTTGTTTTAGAAAGGACATAGGATGCTTCACAGAGATGCATAAAATTATAACAGCTTAAAGTTTATGAGTGGAATGAAGTTTTGAAAATTGCAGGCTATTGGGGCTGGTATTTTTGATTGCAGGGACAACCTCTGTGAAGTTTGGGGCTTCGCAATAGCCATTTGAAGGGATTTCTACAGCATTACACAGTATTCTCTGTACAAAAACAAACCACTCACCTTCCCTATTCTATGGTTTGATCAGTGTTTTTGAATCTTTTAACAGTGTGTTATATCATCATACAAAGAAGAGTAGTTATAGTTATATTGTATATGTAAAAAATAAATCAATTGGGTATGGCAGCAATCCCAGCTATTCAGGAGGCTGAGATAGGGTAATCACAAGTTCAAGGCCAACCTGGGCAACTTAGTGAGACCCTGTTTCAAAATAAAAAAGAAAAAGTGCTGTGGATGTAGCTTAGTGGTAAAGTGTCCCTGAGTTCCATCCTCAATACAAAATAAATAAATAAATACATAAATGAGATGTATACTTTCTGCTTAACTTAAAAATAGAACATCACCACTTTCTTTGAAGCCCCCAGAATGTCCTTTTCCACTTTCATTCTCCTTCCTTCCCCCTACTAGATGGAACTTGTACATTCAAATTTTCAGGTGTTCTTCACTTTTCTTCAGTTTTAATATCTATTTATTTACCCTTGAGCCAAGTTGGAACATAAAGTGTGTGTTTTTTTCTGAGATCTTTGCTTCTTTTGATCAAGAGGATTCATCCATGTTGACGTCTATACCTTCTGTTGATTTATTTTTACCTATGCGAGTGTGTCCTGCTCCCTTTTGAACAGTGAATGGTGCTGCTAGTATTCTTACTTGTGTCTGCAGGTTCATGCCTCCTTCGTGTGTGTCTTCCATAGGTACACACACCAGACTTTCTCTCAGTACCATAATTGTCATAATTATCTCGAGGTACTATAATTCTCTTATTGCATCAGGAGGACTGTGCCTCGTCAGCCTTACTAGATCATGCCAAATTGTTTTCCAAAGTGCTCATGCTACTTTATAATCCCACTAGTTTAAGGGGAGCCTCTGTGTTCTGTATCTCTGTAATACTTGTTATTGTCTGATTTAACATTTACCCATCTGGTGGGTGACTGGTGCATTCTTCCAATGGAGATATTGCCAGGCCAGAAGCCCTGGCAACAGAGGTGAATTTCCTGTTCATCTTGTCCACCAGATCTTTCTCACCAACTTCTCTCTCTTAACCTGAAGCCCTCCTTTATGCCATTCATCCAAAGATTGATTGTAACTTACCTGCTTTGGTTCCTTGAATGTTCATCTGCTACCACCACTTAGATTTAGAATTTAGAACACGTTCCCAAATGTCTCCAATTTAGTTTTCTCTATTAAATAACTCCACACACAAATCAACGTCATCTTTCAGAAATAGAAACACAGTCCTAAAATGCACATGCACACCCCCAAACCTCTGAATAGTCAAAGCAATCTTTTGTTTTTTGTAGTTGCATTTTTTTTTTTTTTTGGTGCGTTGTATTTATACATAAGAGTGGGATTCATTGATCAGGCACATCTTCTAGTACCTCCCATTTCTTCCTTCCTCCCTCCTCATGACCTCTTCCTTAACCCTATGGTCTCCCTTCTATTTTTTTTTCAATTAGCGCATTATAATTGTACGTGAAGTAGAATTAGTATGGTATGTTCTTACATGGATACAGCATAATCTGGTGGATTTGTTCCCCAGTTCCTCTCCTTGTCCTCCCTTCCTTCCTCCCAGCTGAAGCCATCTTGAGCAAAGAGAACAAAGCTGCAAGCCTCACACCATCTGACTTCCAAATACACTACAAAGGAAGAGTATCCAAAACAACATGGTACTGGAAAAAAAATGAAAACAATGACCCGTGGAACAGAATAGAGTTCAGAAATGAACCTGTTTACTTACAGTCAACTGGTTTTCCACAAAGATGCCAAGAACACACAATGGGAAAAGGACAGCCTCTTCAAAGTGGTGTTGGGAGAACTGGCTATCCACACATCGAGGAATGAAATTGGACTCTTATTTCACACCTTACATAAAAATCAACTCTATCAATTAAAGACTTCAGTGTTAAGACCTGACACTGTAAAAATACTATAAGCATTTGTATAGGGAACCAAGAAACAGCATTGGTCTAGAGAATGATTTTTTGGATTTGACCCCCAAAACTTAGGCAACAAAAGGAAAAAATAGACAAATGGAGATTACATCAAACTAAAAAGCTTTTGTGTGACAAAGGAAACAATTTTAGCAGGGTGAAGAGACATCCTACAGATCGAGAGAAAATATTTGCAAACAACACATTGGATAAGGGGTTAATATCCAGAATACTTAAGAAACTCATAAAATTCAACAAGAAACACCCAAATAACCTGATTAAATATGGGCAAAGGACCTGAATAGACATTTCTCAATAGAAATATGAAACACCAACAGATACATGAAAAAATGCTCAGTTTCTAATCATTAAGGAAATGCAAGTTAAATCACAATGAAATATTAGCTCAGGCCTGTCAGAGTGTTATCATAAAGATGAAAGGTAAGTCTTGGGAAGGATATGAAGAAAGGGAAAACTTGCGTACTGTTGGAATGTGAATCAATATAGCCATTAATAGAAAGCTACGTTGAGAGTACTCAAAAAACTAAATGTAGAACTACCATAGGGTCCTGTGGTTCCCTTCTGGGTGTCCGTCCTAAGGACTTGAAATCAGTGTGTCAAACACATCTCCCTGCCGCGTTCATTACAGCGTTATTCATAAGAGCCAAGACAGGGAATCAACAAAAGTGCCCGTTAACTGATACACAGGTAAAGAGAGTGTGCTGCATATACTCCATGGAATACAGTTCACCTATAAAAAAGAAGAAAATTGAGTCATTTGCAGCAACATGGATGAATCCAAAGGGTATTATGCTTTGTGAAATAAGTCAGATAAGAACTGCATGTTCCCCCTTATATGGGAAAATCTAAACCAAGGGATGTGCTAGAAGTAGAGAGCAGAGGGCAGCTGTGGGAGACTGGGGGTGTGGGGAATGGGGAGATGTTGGTTAAAGGGTACAAAGTTAGAGTTGGCTGGAGGAACAAATGACATGTATTTAAAGTGATATGCTAATTAGCTTGATTATCATTCCATACTATGTGCATATGTCATAACATCACCACATACCCTATCATTATGTATGATCATAATTTGTCGAAAATATTTTTAAGTAATCTAGAACGCATTTTCAGATGTCTTCAGTTATGGTTTTCTCAATTAACACGTAAATCAAATAATGACTTGTCAGCGCACCTGGTCTGTGCTAACTATGCGCTTTGTTCTCAGAGCGTGTCTTTGTCTTGAGAGGGTCAAGAGGGCCATAATGGAGTCAATGACACGTTGAGATGCTGTGAATGAAATATCAGAGGCCGAGATGGAAGGCCCCTGGAAATGTGCTTCAGGTGGACTGCCAACGGAGGTCCCTCAGGCAGGTGAATTTAGCCGCAGCAGAGGATGGTGAGGGGGTTAGCCATGCAATGTGACCTCAGTAGTGGGACAGGGTAGGGGAGGGGAGGAGAGAAGAGGAGACTGGCAGCCCTGCAGGCAGAGAGGGAGGGAGCGATTGCAAGGAATAAAACCCAGGGCCTTTCAGAGTCATCAGAAGGCAGCCATGGTCAGAAGGCAAATTCTGAGGCAGAGATTGTGGCAAGAAACGAGGTTGGAAATTAAGAGAGGAGATCCCGCGGGACCTCTGGGCAGGTGAGGAGTGTGGGTTCAAGCTGAAGCGCATGGAAGGCTGATGAAGGGGTTGAGATGGGAGCGAGGGCGACCTGATTTAGATGAAGTGTTAGGATCGTATACATATGTCATAACGTGTGCTGATACATGAAGAATAGATGGAAGGGAGGCAGTCTGCTCAGACAAATCACAAAATTATTAATATTCAGAGTGCCTGTTACCTGTGATGATACAAGGTGGGGTCTTTACCCTCTGGAAGTGGTCACAATCCTTTGGGGTGGTGAATAAGCACATGAGGAGAATGATAGTGCTGTGTTCAGGGATTGGAACGAGGACGTTTACTGTGGATGGGAAGAATCAGAAAGGGCTTCCTGGGGCCACTGTGAGATTCCACGTGGGCCTGGAAGGTTGGGTAGGAGTTCAGTCACAGGGAATAGGGAAGGCATTCACACACCCTGTTTGGAAGGAACTAGAGGAGGGCTGGGTGGTGTGTTGAAGGGAAAGCCCTTGGATGACCTCCCTTCCCCAAAGAGGACAGCACTGGTGGCAAAGTGACAGATGCACCCTTCACAGCTTTGTGAGAATGGAGCGATGGCTCTGGTTTGGACATCACTAGATTAGTTTCTTTACAAAGAACATCATCATGCTTGTGACTGCACTCATTTTGCTGGTCCTGATTAATTTCTTATGGGTCTCTACTAAGTTACATGGTTAATTTTTATTGGATGTTGGGTCTTTGTATGGAGGAACCAATTCATTTTCAGATAACCATAGAAGTTACTAGACAATACATATCTAGAGAATAAAATAAGGCACTTAATCTTGCTCCCTCAACACTCCTTTAGTTTAGCAACATTTGAAAGTAATGGTGGAGGCAACAGGCATCTGGAGGATCTATTTATTTAGATTGGCTAGGATCAGCTTGGGTCCATTGTCCTGCAGGAACTTAAGGTCCAATTCAGTGCTAGTCCTTTTATTTGCAATCCAAATCCTTCCCCTCTAAATCTCATCCTTTATCCAATGCCTAAACTCCCCCTAGGCCTGTCCTAAGGGTACACGTAGTGACATCAGGGGATGTGCCATTCTGTGTTCTTACTTCCTTTCCTTGTGACTTTTGCTTGTCCACAGTGTGCTGAGCCAGGAGTGGTGCTTGGTCTGTCCAGTCTTGTCTGATCAAACTGTAAAATGGACTCACTTCACTCTTATGCTTCCAAAAATATCTACACAGTTCAGTCTTCTTCTCTGCTTTTCCATAGCATTTTGTACATGTATATATGTGTGTATATATGTACACACACACACATGTGTATATACATATACACTTTTGAATTCATTGATTTAACATATTCTGTTTATACTCACAAAATCTAAAATTTCCCTCTTCAAGAAAATGGATTTCTCTTTGACTGATGATGCTACCCAGCCCCCTCCCACCTTCAACGTGTCTTTCTAAATTTCTTCTCTTCCTATAAAAGCCCACTGCTACAATTTTACCCATTCTTCTGTCATGATTCAGTACCACTCAGGATATCTCATTAACTGGTAAGGTGGTGTCAGTGACAGCCCTGAACAGAGCAGACCACTTGATGCTCTCCCCACCACCACCCAGGGCCCTGAGTGGCATCACCAGTAAACAGCCATTCTGGGTCATTTCCATCCGTCTCACACCACCTCTTGGCAGGTGACTCAGACCATTCTGTAGTCTACCACAGTCACAGGTTCAGAGACACTCCCAGGGTGCCCAGTGCATATGAGGTATTGTGCCTGTCCTCTGGGAATCCTGTGGTCTTGGGAGAAGAGGGCTTACCTGAATGAGGAGTGAATGGATAGCACAGGAAGGACCACCAGGCTGGCTTCACCAGGCCACCATGACAGTAAGCAGCTCAGCCTTGACAGGAGCAGACCATTTGCAGAGCTGTGGTAAATCTGCCACCCCTGCCCTCTCTCCCTGCAACTGTGGACAGAGATGGAAAGGCTGAAGAAATTGAAAGTTGAATTTTCCTCTGCAAAAGGCTTAGAACTAGAGTCTTATGACTAACAAGTTTTGCAACTTATGATCAAGTACTGTGCATGCAGATGTAGGGGAAATACATAATGAACTCTGAAGGGTGTTTATTAAGAAGAGAGCATGATTTAAACCTCATTATTACATTTTACGGCATAAACTCATTCTCTGTAACAAAGCATTGTCCATGTCCTGGCAGGCAACCCATAGAAAAAGCATTCTGTTGATCCGAGTACAATAAACCCTTTGCAGTGAATGCTGCTTCTGATTCTTGTTCATTTAACAACCACTTACAAGTGAATTGTGTTTTGAGCTGGAGATGGGCACAGGGGAGCCAGGCTACCGCAGCTACTCAGAATGTTCTGTTACCTGTCTCTCTCTCTCTCTTTCTTTTTTAAGTTCAAGATTTGCTTCCCTCAGGGAACTCACATGGAGGAGGAGGGAGTACTAGACAACAAGCTAATGCAGGTCTGATCTCCTTGAAGCTGGGAATTCAGGAATTCTCGTGGGTTCTTTCTTTATGTTACCCATACTTTATACAGTGTCTCACATGCAGAAGCTGTTCAGTAGGATATCACTTTTTTGTTGTTGTTTGGAAATCATTTAAATATTTTAGGTAAGTTGCAGTACATTACAGATAATACCTGTATATACTTTACTCGGTGTTTTAGTTAGCGAGGGCCGTCATCACAAAAGTACCACTGACTGGGTGGCTTCAACAGTAGAGATATACTTTCTCATAATTCTGGAGGCTGCAAATCTGCAAGCCCAACATTGGCAGAGTTGGTGTTGTGGTTTGGATATGAGGTATCCCCCCAAAAACTTACGTGTGAGGCAATGCAGAAATGTTCAGAGGTGAAATGATTAGATTAGGAGAGCTAATTAATACTTTCATCCATTTGATGTATTAACTATTTGAATGGACTGCTGGGTGGTAACTGTAGGCAGGTGGGGCATGCCTGCAGGAAGAAGGTCACTGGGGGAGTGCCCTTGGGGAGTCACCGGGGGCGTGCCCTTGGGGAGTATATTTTGTCCCTGGCTTCTTGTGCGCCTGCAGGTGTACTCACTAGTGCCCTTTGGTGCACTCTGCTTTCTGGCTGCCATGAGCTTGGAAGTTTTCCTTCTCCATGCCCTCCTCCTTGATGTTCTGCCTCACCTCAGGCTCAGAACAATGCCGTCTGCTGACCACGGACTGAATCTCTGAAACCATGAAGCTTTTCCTAGTTGTTTTTGTCAGTGATGAAAAGCTAGTACTTGGTTACTTCCTCTTTAGTCTTCACATGGTCTTCCTTTCTTGAAGGTTCAAATTTTCTCTCCTTACAAAGACATTAGTCATATTGGCTTAGGACTTTCTCTAGTGACCTCATTTTAACCTAATTACCACTTCAATGATTCTGTTTCCAAATATAATTACATTCTGAGGTCCTGGGGATTTAGACTTCAACATACAAATTTTGGGGGATCTCAGTTCAGTCCATAGCATCCAGATTTACTTCTTGTTAACACTTGGTATCATTTGAATGAAGAGTAGTGATGCTAAGCCACTCATGTCTGTTCAAGTGTTTCACACATTTTAAAAACTGAATTTTTCTTGTTAGGTTGGAAGAGTTTTTTAAAAATATATCCTGAATATTAACCCGTCATCAGGTATATGGCTTAAAAATATTTCCTCCCATTCCATATTCCATAGGTTTCTTTTATACTTTGTTATCTTTTTGTATACAAAGGTTTTGACACTTGATATGGTCTCATTTATCTGTTTTTGCTTTTCTTGTCTTACTTGTTGTACCCAAGAAACCATTGCCAAGTTCAGTGTCATGGATCTTTTCCTTTAGGTTTTTTTTTTTTTTTTTTAAATAGGCGTTTTGTAGTTTTAGGTCTTTAATCCATTTTAAGTTGATTTTGGTATGTGACATAAGAGTAAGGTCTAGTTTCATTCTTTTGTATCTTGGTATCCATTTTGCCCAACACCTTTTTCATTTGTTGAAAAGACCATCCTTCCCCCACTGGGTATCCTTGGTACGCTTGTTGAAAATCTTTTGACCGTATACAGGAGGTATTCCTGGGCTCTATTCCATTGCATTGGAGACTCACACTTGCTAAGCTAACCAGATCATTAGGAGAATCTGGAAGACATTTAGGGAAGGGTCTGGCAAACGGCATATAAAGATACAGTCAATCCTCTGTTTCTGCAGGTTCTGCAACAATGGTATCCATGGGGGATGGTTCCAGGATACCCACACCTACCCCTGGAGATACCAAAATATGCAGGTCCCAAAATATGCAAATACCAAAGTCTCGAATATAAAATGATTTAGTGTTTGCATATAACATACACATACCTTTAAAATCATCTCCAGATTGACTATAATACCTAACACAATATAAATAGTTATTATATTGTTTCAGGAGTAATAACAAGAAAAATGTTGGTACATGTTTGGTGCAGACAGTATAGCACTTTTTTATTTTTAAAATTTTCAGTTGGTTGAATCCACTAATGCAGAACCCATGGATATGAAGTATCAGTTGTATTTTTAAAATAGGCACAATCTTCTTTTTTAAAATAAGAGCTCCACTAAGATATAAATTCATATACCATATCATTCACTTTTTAAAAATTCAGTGGTTTTTTAGTGTATGCAGAGATTTGTACAACCATTAGCACCATCTAACTTCAGAACACTTTCATCACCCCAAAAGAAACCTCAAACCTGTTAGCAGTCATACCCACCCCACGACTGTATCAAACACTAACCTATATTCTGCTCTCTGGATTTGCCTCTTCTGGACATTTCGTGTAAATGGAATTATTTGTTATTGGCTTTTGGTGCCTGTACTCTTTTACTTGGAGATATTTTCAAAGTCCATTCAAGTTGTAGGGTAGCATGTATCAGTACTTCACTTCTACTTATTTATTTAAATTAGTAGATACAAATGATAGATATATATGGTAACCAACAGAATGTTTGGAACTATATTTTTTAAGAAAATAAGAATTTTCTTTCACCCTATTATTCCAGAAGTATGGAAAATTCCAAGAAATTCACATATTAGCCTCCTGTGGTGTTCCCTTCTTCACGATAGAAACTTTTATTTCTGCTTTATGCTGCTTTTCCTTGGGCTCACCCTAGGGTAAGTCAGTCATTGTGTCCCAGGACTACCTCACTGTGACAGATCCATCTCCTCCTAATTCTGGAAGGAAGAGGTTGACCCCAATGCCTGCAGAAGTTGGGAGTCAGGGACAAGGGTAATAGGTGGGTCTTCAACATGGGCTGAAGTCATTGTGGATACCCCAGTTCAGTGGGAGGGCTCCGATACAATCTGGTCAGTAACAGTGACCAATGGTGTCTGGAAGTGATGACAAGGAAGAGATAGAGGAGGACGAGAGGGTCAGGTTGAGGATCATGTCTCCAAAAGAATTGACAAAGGTCAAAGAGGATGAAGTGTAAGAAACCAGTGAGAGAAGGAAGTTGGAGTATTCGTTGGTCCATGCTACCATTTCAAGAGCCCCCATTCATCTATTGAAGGGCATCTGGGTTGGTTCCACAATCTAGCTATTTTGAGTTGAGCAGCGATGAACATTGATGTGGCTGAATCTCTGTAGTATGCTGATTTTAGGTCCTTTGGGTATAGGCCAAGGAGTGGGATAACTGAGTCAAATGGTGGGTCCATTTCAAGTTTTCTAAGGAATCTCCACACTGCTTTCCAGAGTAGCTGCACCCATTTGCAACCCCACCAGCAATGTGTGAGTGCACCTTTTTCCCCACACCCTCGCCAACACCTATTGTTGCTTGTATTCTTGATAATAGCCTTTCTAATTGGGAGGAGATGGAATCTTAGGGTAGTTTTGATTTGCATTTCTCCTATTACTAGAGATGTTGAACATTTTTTTTCATATATCTGGGGGAAGGAGAGGTTCAGGGAAGAATGGAGGAAGGATGGATGGGGTGGAGGGAAATGAGGGGTGTGGAGGGGCAGGAAAGGAAAGATAATAGAATAATCATTCCCATATGTACATGTATAATCACACAAAGCGTGTGACTCTACTTCATGCACAACCAGAGAAATGAAAGTTGTACCCCATTTGTGTTCAATGAATCAAAAAATAATAATCAAAAAGAGCCCCTGTGACCCTGTCACTCTCCTCATCACTTGTGTTCCCTCCCCACAGGTGCAGATGGTAAGATACCAGATCTGCTTTATGGCTCAGGCAGGGGACTCTGCACAGCACTGCTTTTTACATTGTTTGCTCTTGAATTGGGGATCAGAAATGGTGGAGGCAAGGAACCTAGCGGAAATGCTATGACTCACCAGGGTTGAAGAGCAGGTCACGAAGCCCCGAGTGACTTGTTCCTGTATGAGACAACCTGCAAAGCTTGCAGCTCCGGGCTCGACTGGCATCTCTGAGTTTCCCTTACCCTTTCTTCTTTCCCTGGGGTTTCCTAATCTCAAATCTGGAAAACTCAGCTAGTTATTTAAGAGCTAACCTGAGAGGCCAGAGCAAAAGGTTAAGATGGAGAACAGGTTCAAGAGCAGGCAAGGGGTGAAAGTAATGCTGTGGATGGCAAGCAGTGGGGAGACTCAGTCAAGGCTTCCACACAGTCGTGAAGGTGAAATGAAATAGCCTGAAATAAGCTTTCCATTCAAGTCCTCTGCCCATTTTTTTAAATTGAGTAGCTTTTTCCTTTTGAGTTTTAGGAGATTCTTAACTCTTCTAGATATGACCCCTCATCAGATAGATGGTTGGCAAGTATTTTCTCCAATCTGTAGAAAACCTTTTATTCTTTTGATTATTTCTTTTGCTGTGCAAAAACTTTTCAGTTTTATGTAGTCCCATTTGTCTATATTTAATTTTATTACCATACTTTTGATGCAAAATCCAAGAAATCATTGCCAAGACCAATGTTGTTTCTCCCTGTTTTCTTCTACTAGTTTCATAATTTTAGCTCTTACATTTAAGTCTCTGATCCATTTTGACTTATTTTGTGTGTTTGTGTCTGGTTTAAGGTACAAGTCCACTTTCATTCTAATTTCATGTGAATATCCAGTTTTCCCAATGCCATTTATTAAAGATTCACCTTTCCTGTTGTGTGGTATTGATGCCCTTATTGCAGATAGTTGACTGTAGATATGTGGATTTATTTCTGGGTGTTCTTTTATGTTCAGTTGGTCTATGTATTTGTCTTTATGCCAATACTGTGTCAATTACCGTAGCTTTGCAATATACTTTGGAAGTGTGATGGCTCCAGCTTTATTGTTCTTTCTTAAGCTTGCTTTTGCTATTTGGGATTTTTTTCCTATTTTCTTTTTCTTTCTTTTCTTTTCCTTCCTTCCTTCCTTCCTTCCTTCCTTCCTTCCCTCCCTCCCTCCCTCCCTCCCTCCCTCCCCATGGAATTGAACTCAGGTGTGCTGAACCACTGAGGTACATTCCCCAGTTCTTTCTCTAATTTTTCATTTTGAGACAGGTCTCACTAAATTGTTGAAGCTGACTTTGAACTTGTGATCCTCCTGCCTCAGCCTCAAAAGCCTCTGGGATTTCAGGCCTATGCCATAGTGCCTGGCTGTTTGTGATCTTTTGCAGTCCCTCACGTATTTAAGATTTTTTCCCCCTATTTCTGTAAAAAATACCACTGGAGTTTTGGTAGAGATTTCATTGACTCTGTAGATCACCTTGGGTAGTGTGAACATTCTAACAATATCAATTCATCTACTCAGTGAATACAGGTTCTCTTTCCTGTGATCACATCTGCTTTAATTTCTTTCATGGATGTCTTATAGTTTATAGTATACAAGTCTGTTAAGTTTTTTCCTAAGTATTTCTCTCTCTCTCTCTCTCTCTCTCTCTCTCTCTTCTTAGTACTAGGAACTGAACCCAGGGCCTCTTTACCATTCAGCTACATCCCCAATCCTTTTTACTTTTTATTTTAAGACAAAGTCTTGCTAAGATGCTGAGGCTGTCCTTGAACTATGATCCTCCTGCCTCAGCTTCCCAGGTTGCTGGGATTCCAGGTGTGTGCCACTGTACCTGGCAATTTCCTTTTCCTTTCTTCCTTTTTTTTTTTTGTGCTATTGTAAATGGGATTGTATTGTTACCACCAGGTGTATAATAGGCACTCAAAGTCACTAATCATCAGGGAAATGTAGATTGAAACCATAATGAAATGTTATCTCAGACCTGTTAGAATGTCTGTAGAAAAGACCAGAGATAACAAGGGTTGGTGAGAGAGTGAAGAAAAGGGAACATTTATACCCTGTTATTAGGAAGGTAGGATGGAAAACAGTATTAAGATTCCTCAAAAATTTAAAGGGATGAAATGATTCAGCAGTCTCATTTTTTGGCATACAAACACTCTTCTATTTCCAATAGGATTAAATCCTTACAAACCCATTGTAAAGGGAAAATATTTTAATTTAAAAATGCATTTACTACACCTAACTACTGGCATCATAGCTTAGCAACGCAGTCCACTGGAGAGTATCAGGTGCTTACCATTGTGATCACTTGGCTTATTGGGACCCATGACTCCCTGACCCTGCTGGGCATCACAGGGAAGTATCCTACTGAGGTTGGTAGGCTGGGTAAAATCAGAATTCCACTAAGTTTGGTTTCGACTGAATGCATATCAAGTTTGCACCATTGTAAAGTCAAAAAATCATTGTAAGGTCAAAATAAATTGGGGACCATCTGAATATTTAAAAATATTGAAATCAGGTTCTTGGACAGATATAGGCACCTCCATGTTCACTGTGGTTATTCATAATAACTAGGTTCACTTGGTTATTCATAATAACCAAGATATGGGATCAATGCCCATGGCCATGGAAAGATCAATGAATAAAGAAAAAATGCAAGACACCCACTCCCACACAGAGTGGAATGTTGTTCAGCCTCAAAAAAAAGAAGGAAATTCTGCTATTTGCAACAACATGGATGAACCTAGAGGACATCATACCAAGGAAAATAAGCCAGTCACAGGAGGACAAATACTAAATTATTCCACTATATGATATATCTAAAATAGTCAAACCATAGAAGCAGAAAATTCTGCTGATGGTTGTTAGGGGCTGAAGAAAAATTAAGAAATTGTTCTTAAATGGGTCTGGGTCTATAGTTTCTGTTATGCAAAATGATACATTCTAGAGATGTATTGAATAATGTAGCACCTATAGTTAATAATACAACATTGCACATGTTAAATATAATAAGAGGATACATCCCGTGTTAAATGTTTCTAACCCCAAAACACACACATACACACACACACACACACACGCACGCACGCACACACAAGGAATATTTTGGAGGACGTGTACATGTTTAGCATCTTGTTTGTGGTGATGGTGTCATGGGTGAATGCATATGACCGAATTCATCAAGAGGTACTCATTAAATGTATACAGATACATTTTTGTACATATGTTATCTTGCGAAGCTAAAAAATAAAACAGGAACTTTGCATAGAGGCCAGTAATAGCAGGAAGAATAATCGTTTACATAGCTGTATCATTTCACAGCTTTGCATACTTCTACTTTGAGACGTTGGGGACACCCCTGCCATCTTTATTCTGCTCCAGATAGGCTGAGATTCAGAGGAAGAGAGGACTTCCTCAGAGAGCCTGGTTTTTCAGCATCTTGTTGCTTGTTTCTGTCCTGTAATGCTGAAGACTGGTGTGGGAGAGTCTTGGACCAGCAGTTGACTGTAAACAGGGCAGAAAAGGAAAGGAGATAAAAGGAAGAGAAAATCTGCACAAGCAATGTATAATAAAAAGTAAGCTACCCTGCTCATAAAGTTTATGTCCCATAATCGTCTACTGTAAATTGTTCCCTTGGATTTTCCTAGTACGAGTAGAATCAGAATGGTAAAACTGATTGCTGTGTTCTAGGCTGGCCATCCTCATTTGACCAAAGGCCAAAAGATAGCTTTCCAGGTTGAGATATGAGGACCTTGGCAGTGGGCGCAGCCCTGCTGGCAAACCTCTGCTAAGGGGAGGCGCTCAGACTCTTTGGGCGGCACCGTCTTCACAGGGGTGGCTGGAGTCAAGTCGGAAATAGAGATCCAGATCTAGGGAGATGTGGATGAAAGGAAGAAACATGGAAGCTGGGCCAGTCGATCAGAATGAGGTTGCAGCACCAAAGAAGGGCGTGACAGCATTCAGAGCTGGGAAAGTTAGGGCGTGGCATTAGTTCTGCCCAAGACACAGGTAGATCCACAGTGCAGATCCACCACGTGGGGGCCTGAGGCTCCTGGGCTTTGACCGAGCCAAGCCAAGACTCAGACACAAGGCAAGAGACGTGAGTAGTGGGTAGGTGTCTGGTCATCTGTGACTGAGCCGGGGGGCAAGCAAGGAAGGCAGTTGACGTTTTACAAATTGTAAAAATTTTTAATAAAAGTGTAAGATTTTAGAATATTTTGCAGAGAGAAAAGGTGCTCACTTGCACTTGTTTGGAGTGATGTACTGCAAGTCGGGATCAAACTCGGGGACCCACACATGCTAGTTAAGTACCACTGCTGTGCCACATGTGTTTCTTTTCTTGTAGGGATTGTGGGGACTTTAGTGAGGAACGAGCCGTGCGAGGTAGGTCTCTGTCCAGCAAGGTGCCAGGCAGCAGAGCGAGGCAGAGCATCCAGAGCACAGTACAGGGAGTCACGGTCCTCAACACCGATTCCAATGACTTGTCCTTCCCAGGAAGGTCAGCATCCTGTTCTCCCCATGTGCTCCCTGAGGCGAAGGATGAGTCTTGTGAAAACCCTGGCAGACTGTCCCCTGACAGGAATGTTGGCGTCACATGTCCCACTCACCTCCAGCGTGCTCGAGTGAGAGGGCAGAAGCGAAAACACTGCCCCTTTCCTTTCTTCCCACCATGTATGGTCGTGCCTCCGGCAGCCAGGTAGCTTCCCGCTCCTTCGCAGGGCAGGTGGCCCACCAGAAAAGGCCTCCAATCCTTGATCTCAGAGTGGAATGAACAGGAATCTGGCCAGGATTCCTCTCACTACTCTTAAAGTCAATTTTGTCCCCATTTTGAGTGTTCCGGGATGTGCGTCCTCCCAGGGTCACCACAGGGACATTCAGAGCAGTCGGCCTGGATGCTGCTCCCTTGCTTCTTATAGGTTGTTTATTAAGACTTTTATACAAGGTCAAATCAGCCTTTGAGGGAAAAGCTCCCGAATGAAAACATGTAGCCCAAGTTGGGTGGGTGGGGGCAGCAGAATGAGTGGGGCCAAGCAGGGTCACCTGCATACCTTGGTTTAAAGTGGCAGGGTTGACCAGAAGCTGATCCCAAACTTTCAGCCTCCAGAACCGGGAGAAATCCATTCCTGTTGGTCACCCAATCTCTGATATTCTGTTACAGCAGCCTGAACAGACTAAGGACCTCCCCGTGGCCAGTGCCTAGAGTTGTATCGGTGGCAGAGTTGCATAGCTTGTGATGTCGTGTGTGGATCGCAGCTCTCGAGTCACTGCTTGTGAACCACAGGGTGCCTGCCCTCCCCTTCTCAACCCTTTGGGACATCCACTCACTTTATGTCATCCAAGGATAGTTCTCGCTTTCTTCCCCAATTCGTAAGTATTAGGAGATAGGCTCCCCCCAGCATGGCAGTGTCTGATCTCCTGCAGCAACCCAAGGGACGCCCTGCAAAGCTGCTCTGGAGAGCTGTCTGGAGTTAGGTTCAGCAAGGCCTGAGAGACCCAGAAAATATTAAAACCACCTTTATAAGACTTTGACCCTGTTCAAAAGCCACAGGATTATTTGTGATATTTTTTGTTTTAATGATTAATAGTGACTTAATAAATTTAAGTGGTTAATTAGCTGAAATATAAATACAACTTAGGAAATAATTAGAAATTTGAGATATGTTTATCTGGAGGAGTTTGAAGACTAGAATTTATTCAGTCAGAATAATTGCACTAAATGAGACTAAATTATTAATTTATCAAGTGTGAAGTCTCTCTCATATATGCAATTATATTTATCCTACTTGAATCTTTTAGAAAAACTACGAAGAGACTAATAGTTTTCAAGTGGTTTATCCATCAAATAGATGTTGAAATTTTGTGTTTATTTCTCTGCTCACAACTGTGAGGCTGTTAGGATGCTTAATGTAGTTCTAGCCTTTCAGAAACTTGCAGCAGCTAAATTGAAGAGAGAAAAAAAGTTGAAAAATAATACTTGGTTGTATAACTGAAGACCACAGGACACGCCAGTGGTGTCTGAGCAGGTCATAGGTAGCAGCAACTTACAAAAGGGAAGAGAATGACGACTACATTTAGCAAATCATTTTCCCCTGAATTTGTTCCCCTTGTGCATAAAGGGGCTTCAGACCTGCTTAGGTGAGACAGAGTATGTGATGTGTTCAGCATTAACATGAGGCTTTGTGCAGAGAATGGACCTTCTAAAAGCAGAGTCTTGCACCTCCTTCTCAGTGCCTCTTGGGAATTGTTGAGGTGTTCCTCTTGTCTTTCCTTAGGGCCTGTGTTCCTTTTGAGCTGCTGTAACAGAATACCAGCAGCTGGGTGGCTTATAAACAGTAGAAATTTCTCACTGTTCTAGAGGCCGGAAGTCTGAGATTAGTGTACTAACAGATGTGGTTTCTGGTGAGAGTCCTCTTCCAGGCTCCAGAGCTGCCTGTTTTGCACTGTGTCCTCGCATGGAGGAGGTGGGCAAGGAAGTTTTTCAGGGCACTAATCCCATCCAGGAGCGCTTATGACCTAAGCACTTCCCAAAGGCCACACCTGCGACTGCCATTACATACGCAATTAGGTTTCAATAGATGAATTTGGGGGTGGGGGTAACATTTGGTCTATGCTAGCAGACAAGAAGCTGCAGGTCAGAGGGGCAACAGTTCCTTTAAGGCCAGAAGTACCCTAGAAAGTTATCATTCTGAATTGAATGACAAATAAATAGACATGAGGTCGCAAAGTGGGAAGAATACCTGTCCACGGCTGGCATCTTGCTCACCGGCTGAGACAGAGGTGCTAGGTATACCTTCTCTTCAGAGCAGGGCCTCACCAGAGATGCAGTGGGGCCTCTGAGTGCAGGCTGAATGCTTTCTCTCTATGGCCAAATACCTCACCCCTGTGCCTGGGGTGTGGGACCTGAGTTCTGCACAGGTGTCTTCTCTCGGCACGCCAAGGCTGTGAAATACTGGAAGTAGACTGTACATACCTTTTCAGTTGTCTTGTCCAAGAGGATTGCTAAAGTGAGATGCACAAGGTTCCCTATGCATCCCAAAGGAGCCCCAGATTGCATACTGTTCAGCTACAGTCCCAAAAGTCATGACAGCCACTCACAGAAAACAAGAGTAAGATGTCCATGGTTGCTGCCACGCCCCAGCCATTCATAGTTGTTGTCCTAAAGGGAAGAAGTAGATGTGCAGGGATGGAGGGAATTTCCAGTTCTTTAGTTTGTGATTAATTTCCAGGTCTGCATCTTTGCTGTATCATCTCCACATGAGGAAGGCACGTGTGGGTCACCTTCGGTACATGACCATCACTGCAGGGAAGGCAAGCTTGGTCTAATCCTTACTCCTCCTTCAAGGTCCGACTCCAACACCTTCTGCCCTGAGCTCTTTAATAAAAATTAATGGTCTTGTATATTGTCCCATGGGCTCTTTGTGTGTACTCTCCCAACCACATATCTGGTTACTTACATGTCCACCTATTTATTCCATTCAGTTTTAAGTTACTTAATGGCAGTCCAGTGTGTGTGTGTGTGTGTGTGTGTGTGTGTGTGTGTGTGTGTGTGTGCGTGTGTATAGTCAGAAGTAAAAATATGCTCAGAAGCTGAAAGTAGACACTCAGTGCTGTATACTGACTGAAAAATGTCTATCTAGAGGACAGTCCATTCAGCACTGTCATTGTGAAGTGCTGGCATCTTTGCATGTCTAACTATCCTGTTTTTATAAAAGTACTGGGCCCTAATGCCTAATGGCTGGAAATTGTGTTTCGGGTAGGTCTGAGAGAGAGCTCATCCTCCGTAGCTCCTTGCTCTGAGTCCCTTTATCTGGGAAGTGGGGTGATTGGATGAAGGGAACATGGGTTTTAAAGCTGACCAAGTGGGTGACCTTGAGTAAGTTACTCTACCTCTCTGCCCTGATTTCTGAGCTATTAAATTGGAATGATTGCAGTTCTCTTCCACAGTTCTGAACATAGTCATCCCTGTCAGTGTTAAGCTTTGTCACTTCTCATGCTTTTATCTGTGCCCTCATTTCTCATCTGCATATTTCATTAGAATTTGACTGGACTAGTCAGCTCAGGCAGCCATCCCAAAACACCATAGCCTGGGTGGCTTAAATGACCAAAATTTGTTTTTGCATGGTTCTGGATACTGGAAATCCAAGAGCAGGGTGCCGGCATGATCTGGGAAGGGCCCTCTTCTTGGTTTGTCAATAATTGCATTCTCTGTTGTCCTCAAAAGGCACAGAGGGAGGGAGAGGAGGAAGGAGGAAGAAAGAAGAGAGAAAATAAGTTCTTTGCTGTCTCTTCTTAGAAGGGCATTAATTCTATCATGAGGGCCTCCCTTACGACCAAGAGCCCCATCTCCAAATGTCATCATTAGGGCTTTAACATGCAAAGTTTGCTGGGGACACAGTCCAGTCCATAGTAATGTTCATGCCATTCTTACAAGCCATTCTCTAAACAGTTGTTCATGAAATGTAGGTCTGTCACCACTTCTTAGCAATTCAGAATAAAATTCTAGTTTCTTATTATAATTCTTGCTTCATTGTTTTATCTCTCTGCCTTCATTTGAATCCCCCAGGAAGCAGACACCAACATGGAATTAGAAGTGAAAGAGAGGTATCCAGCAGAAAGTTCATAAAAGGTAACAGCAAGAGGGAGAAGGAGTAGGCAGGGAATCCGTAGGTGGCAGCATCAGGCTGGCACCTGTGAAAAGGAGAGGGTAATGGAGGATGATTGGGCAGGAAGATCCTTGGACCTGCGGTGCAACTCTAAGCAAATCTTGTCCACCCAACAGGGGCACCCTACCACTGGCGAGGAGGGAGCTGCACTTAGCTATGGGCTGCAGCTTCCTGAGGAGGTCATAGGCTCAGCTTCCAAGCTGAGGGACATCCGGAAGACACACAAAGCAAGGAGCTGTTAGCTAACTATACATGTTGGACAAGTTCTCTCTAAAAAATGAATTTGAGCAACACAGTTTATGGCCACTGCAGTCTGCTTCATATTCTCTCCTTACCATGCCAAGGTCTTCAATGACCATTCAACAGATATTTGAGTACCCACTTTGTGCCAGGAACCAAGTGTACTGAGCAAAATCAGCTCCTCTGCAGCTTACAGTCTAATGGGGGAAGTGAAGGCTAGTTAAGTAGTTGCCATGATGGTTCACATCACCCAGCTGCATTTCCATGCTCTGAGGGAAGAGAAGACCATTCCATGGCAGTGGGTGATGAAGAAATCTGAAATTCTTGAATTTATAACGCACCCTCTTGCCTCTGTCGTAGGTATTGTTCCCTCTGCTCTAACATCCCTTCTCTCCTTTGCTTGGCCAACATCCTTCAATAATCACAAATAAAAGGTGACCAAAAGCCTCATTTGCTTTGAACAGTTCTAGTTGCCTCATTTTGTCCCAGTATAATTATAATATCACCTTTTTTTTCCATGCTCAAAATGTCCCAAGATATGATGTCTTGGGACAAGATATCATATGGTCACTTATTTGCCAAATACTGTTCTAAGCAATTTATACAAAATATTCATCCAGTGTCCTTATCCCTTTGAAAGAATACCTATGTTTACTGATTTTGCAGTGTAAGAAGTAAGATGGAGTTTGAGTAACTTGCTGAAGGTCATTGAGCCAGTGGTGCTAGGATTTGAACTCAAGCTGTCAGCCCCAGTCTGTGTTGTCAATCACCAGGCCATTTGCCTCTCTTGAGGTTTACCTGGGAACACCTCCTCTCCTGCCCTGTGTCACAGTGTCTGTGTGACCCTTTCCCCCTTGATGTTCCTCTGCTGTAGCACACAGTGAAGACACTGGAGACCCTTCCTGCTCATCCTCCAAACCCCCAGCATCTCACAGACACCAGAGCTCAGTAAATCAGTTGAATGAATGGATCCAGACAGGCAGAGGCTCATCTCCTAAGTTGGAAGAGGACATTCAGAGAGTCATTTTGTTTCTCTTCAGATGTTTTTGACCTTGTCCATCCTTTGGATAACTTACTTCCTCCCCCAGCTTCACACTGTCCCCAGACTACCAATTTGAGAACTGCGGACTAAAAATGGGCATCTTTGAAAGACGTGCATTCCATAGTTCTTTGTTTTGTTTAATTCTCTTTGTGGCATTGCATTCATTGGGCAATTTATGTTTCTTTTCATGTCCCTGAAGTCATGTTTTATTTTTAGATAGTCCTAACCCAGAGGGCATTCTAAAGACAATGATATTTCTGAGTTTTTTTTTTTTTTTATAGAGGAATATGTTAATTTTTAAAGGCATATTTTGCAGTTTGCTAAGGAACTTTGAAAGAGATGGATGGTTGGGTAATTGGGAGATGAAGGTGTTTTTCCCATCTTGATTACACTGCTTCTTCCCCTCTTTCCTTCCATGGTCCTTAGATAATGTAAAAAGAAGCCTAGAACAATCAATTCTAAGAACTTTGTGATTCCTTTTTGATCATAACTGAGACCTACCATATAACATTTCTTTTGATACTGAAGATGAACCTCCTGATGTGGTTCTAGGACATAGAAAAAGCATCCAAGTTGCTATTTAACCAGGAAGGCATTGGTTATCTGCACAGGACAGATCCCAGTATCTTAGAGAGTAAGACATTATTTTCAACCTTCTTCTTTTTAATGATTAGAAAAAGTGATTAGGAAATTTTCAGCTACATAGAAACCAAAGAGAACTCTATCATGAACCACATGTACCCGGCTTCAACCTAACCCACGTTCTACCATCACATAGTCAGACTTGCTTCCCTGAACCAGGAAGGCTACGTGCTGTGGTCGATTGGATTTTCTTTCAACATTTGACTTTCCTTTTGGATAGACTTCTCATATTCTCCCTGAAAAAAGAAGTCAATCTGATAGTCTTATTCTGGCCACTCCTCCCTTCTCTCTTCCACTTCCGAGAAGAAATGAAGTCCTGTTGTGCTTTGGGGTGGGGTGCTGCTCTGCTGGTGTCTCATCCTGAAATGGTCTGGATATCCAGGTGCCATGGAAGGAGATGGTATCACAGTTCAAGGAAGGCAGATACCAAAAAGATGAAGGCACCAGAGCTTGACTTGAAGAATGAGTCCCTTCTGGAGACCCTTTTGGGCAAGTGATAGAAGTAATAATAATTACAGTTCTTTTTTATTATAATGACAATAATAGCCAATACTCATAAGTACAGCAAATATATTATCTCATTGATTCTCACAGTGAGAAGCCCAGTGAGGTACGAAATTTGTTAGCATTTTCATTTTACAGATGAGGAACTGGAGGCCCAGGAAAGTTGAGATATTTCTGGAAACACAGAATGGGGTTGAAAGTTACCGAGACCAATTCCTCCAGTAAAGAGGCTATAGTTCAAGGGGCAACAGGGCTTCTCCACGGCACACTGAAGGGGGATGGGAGCGAGACTCTCCTCCAGGAACCTGAGTTGGGGCTGGTGTGTTTCAGTTATGCCATTTAGTTGTCCTCACTGCCAGAAGCACCTTGTGATTCTTCTCTTACTATCTCTGCCTTCTAGAAATTTGAATTGATTTATTTTATCTTAAATCTGCAATTTATTGAACATTGCAAGCATTTAGAGAATATAGCCTGTTCAAAATATAGTACAAAGACAATGTAAAGTTAGGGGAAGATCTCTTGCCTCCTTTTCTCAAGTTCCCCATATAAAATGAATTGTTTTCATTTCTTTTTTTCCATTTTCTCCACCTAGGGCCTCAAAAAAGTGATTGAAGTCTGAAGGGTAATTTCTTTCTCTGCTATCAAAGGCATTACCCACTGTGGTGCTTATTCATGTTCTTATTTTACTTTCATAATGGGAAAAGACTGTACAAAGAAAAAAATTCAATGAGAAAGAAGCCCTGAAACACATCACTGATTCTCAATCAGAGACTGTGGGAAGAGATGGGAATAAGATTGAGTTATAAAGATTTCCCCTTTCCCTTTTTATTTTTTAATGTATGTCACTACATACACATGGGTTTTTATCTATTCAATATGTTACAATCAATTATAGTCGTTGTTTTTAGGACTAAATTGGGCCCCTTGGAGCTCCTTCAGTCTGGTTCCTGTGTCCTTTTGACATCTCCCCATTAGTCTTTGGTCCTTTCTTACTTTCTGTGGCAATCAGATATCTCAATAAGATATCACATTATACTTTCTTGCTAGATTTATTCTTCTTATGCTGCTGTTGTAATAATCATTTTTTTTGCTTTTGTGGAAGAATAGAAGGAATAGTTTAGATATATGGATTTTAGTACCTCCTGCAAAAACTTGAAAGCTTTTAGTTAGATCAATGAACCATTTGTGAGGGGGGCAGAGCAAATTTCAACCTTCAAGAGCATTATTTTTGGAATGAAGTCTTATTTTTGAAATGGAATTTTTATGTTTTCTAAATTGAGGGTTACTATTTTTTACTAATTTTATATTTTCTCTTGTTAAATTCTTCCACTAATTTCTCTCTCTGCTGATCCATAATTAAGATAGAGAAAGAAAGAAAGAACACAAATACTGCTTACTAAGGAGATTTCATATGAAAAGAATTGGAAAGAATTCTTCGGCCTGACCTTGTCCAGTGGTGAGGGGCATGTCATGCCTGGTGGTGGCTATTCTTCATGGCCTTCTCTGCTCCTGTGTCCAGAGGTCCTCCCTCTGCCTCTGCCCCATTCCTGCTGACCTATCCAAGACTGGCGAAAGGGAAAAGTAGTTTATTCACTTCAGAGCTGGGTATGCTGGAGTAGTCAACTATTCTACCTAATCTCTGAAGCACTCAAGATCTTCTGTTGTGTTTTTACTGATTTATTTTTTGCCACCATGTCAAGTGAAACAAAAAAAACCCTGCCTTCATAAAGCTGAGTGAGGGTTAAATGAAAACTTCTACACAGTGTAAGCATAGGACCTGAGGCAGCA
Source organism: Sciurus vulgaris (assembly GCF_902686455.1). Taxonomy (NCBI): domain Eukaryota; kingdom Metazoa; phylum Chordata; class Mammalia; order Rodentia; family Sciuridae; genus Sciurus; species Sciurus vulgaris. Next base: position 120,658,134 of record NC_136470.1, read on the forward strand.
GAGAGGGTTCATTGGTTATTGAATACCTTCTTCCTTGTATTTATATTTATTTATTCATTTTCATAGTCCATTTTCTGTTGCTAAAACTGAGTACCACAGAATTATTTAAAGAATAGGGATTTATTCTGCATGCTAAAGGCTGGGAAGTCCCAGGTCACGGGGCTGGCATCTCTTTGGCCTCTGGTGAGGGCCTTCTTGCTGTATCACGACATGGCAGAGGGCATCACATGATGAGACAGATCCAGCTCTCATCAACTTGGATCTCCCTTTCTTCTTAAAAAAGCACTAATGCAATCATGGGGACCCACCCTCATGACCTCATCTAATCCTAGTTACCTTCCAAAGGCCTCACCTGCAAACACCATTAAGATAGGACTTCAGCAGGAGGATCACCAGTTCAAAGCCAGCCTCAGCAACTTAGCAAGACCCTGTCTTAAAATTAAACATAAAAAGGACTGGGGATGTGACTCAGTGGCAAAGCACCCCTGGGCTAAATCCCCAGTTTAAAAAAAAAAAAAAAAAAGGGACTTTGGGAATCAAGTTTGCACATGCCTTTTGGAGGGGCAAACCATACCATGGCACTCATGCAGGATACACATCTGCCTCATTCAATACAATTCTTGGTTGTTAAATACAAGAACAATATAAAAAGTGCTTAAATAATTGAACAACTTAATGATTATAAGATGAACGTTCTTTTCAACGACATCTATATGAAACAGGCCCCCACTTCCTTGGTCACATGAGGTACACTTTGAGGTGAATAGGACACAGCTCAGCTCTACTTCTGCAGAGCTGATGATTTGGCAGCACCTTGTACTGCTAAATAGAGGTCAGATGTGGGAAGGAGAGTAGACATTTCATTTAGTTAAGTTCACCCTGGCCCAAACCCAGGAAAGACCTTGTCAGCAGAAGGTAGAGCTGTTTGCCCACTACCACGTGGTTCAAGCATTGCTGTGAATTAGCCATGTAATTGCACATCTTTTATGGCTGTGGAAGGAGAGGTCTGCTCTGTAGTTTTAAATTATAGAGTAATGAGGAAAAAATGAAAATGTTTAGGAACCCTTCTGTATGTCCCAGAAACTTTAAACTCCCCCTTGTAAAAGAAACAGAATGTCAGGAATCCTTGAAGAGGATCATTCAACTTTACGGTCTTGGCTCTGCTGGATTTTCACTTTGTCATTCACCAGTGGTTAACTGCAGCCCCAATGGAGCCATCTGTGACTCAGCCTGGTCTTCCTCTTTCCTGGGCCCCTCCCTTGTATTCTGTGGCTGTGGATCCATCATACATCTCCTTGATCCGCTCCCCACTCTCAGGCCTCTGGTCTGAATAGAAAGTCTTGTGACATAGATGTCACCATGGGTGCATCTTTGTTCTTGACCATCCCACACCGTCATCTTTCTTGTTCTGTACTGATCAGATGTGGTTGCCGTGCATGACGAGTCTTCTGGAACCATCTCCCGGGTTCTTATACTCACAGGTGGTGGCAACATGCTCTGTGGCCCCTGGTATGGAGATCAGATGCTGGCTTCCCCTGGCTGGGGGTTAACCAAGAGAATGTCTTTTTGTTCTTTCTGGTTTTGTTTCCTTGCTTGTTTTCTATGCTTAAGAAATGTCATGAAGCTGTGGCATTATGACAGTTAGACCTTGGCATTAGTGTTTGGGACCAGGTGATGGCTAGGCAAGAGGAACAAAAGCAAAACAAGCAAAAAGGCAAACCCGTGTCTCTGGCGGCTGCTGCTATACATGGTGGATGGATGACAGCAGTAACTGCTCAGGTCTCAAGGAAGGAACAAGGACATGGTCCTTGCTCTCACGAGATCTGTAGTTCTTTTAAAGAGATAAGACCCAGTGCAGGAAGAACAAGCCAGAGAAGCAGGCACTGGGAGAGGCAGTTTGGGTGCACAGTTGACAGAAGGGAAGAAAAGACTTCACAGAGGTGGTAGATCACAAGGTCTGGAGTTGAACTCTCACAAATGGGAGGATTCGCAAGGTCGGAGAGGAAGACTTTGAGAGAGGAGACCTGGGGTTAAAAGGCAAACATACAGGTATGTTTGAAGGAACCAGTTGGAAAATTGAGCTGGAGTCAAAAGAAGGTAAGACAAAGTAATGGCAGGTGAATTGAGAAGGGTTGATTAGATATAAACCATAGATAACAATAAGTGCCAGCCTGAAGGGTCTGGAGGTAAGAAAGTATGTCTTAGTGAAGGTGATACAGGATTAGCCTCTGAAGGGCATGCAGGTATAGGAATGGGGTGATCCTTAGAAGAGGGTCATTGTGGGAGGAGATTGCTGCTGGGGCTGCTCTTTAGAGTAGCAAAGTTTGGACCATTGAGATCCCCTCCTAAGCTAATTCTAATTCATTTTTATAGATTTATGCTAGCAGTTTATCACACAAAGAAGAATTTTTGAATGATTCATGGTACAAAGGAGTACATTCTCATTGCATTTGAATATTTGACTTGGAATAAATATATGCATTAATAACTTTTTAAGGACATTTCTAAGTGATAATAGACATTGGAATAGCTGCTTGCTTGATTGACTCTAAAAGCTATGGCATTATTCACAGGCATTGTGACAGCCTGTGACATTGTTGTTTGGGACCTACGAGGGAAGCTTGTTCTGTCATTAAAGTTAGTTGTACCATGGCCAAAAATACTGTAAGCAGTCATGTGGAGCCCTGTCACTGCACAGGGACACATGGGGGCATCACCATTGGAATGATGTCAGGTGTCGGCCAACTTACCAGTGTACATTCTGTACCTTTTCTATGTAATTTTCACTTATCATTATATTTTCACTTCTTTATTAAAATAAATTTTTTGTTCTTTTAAAGAAAATGCATATAAATCTTTTAACTTGCTATAATTCTTTTTTTTACCAGTTTCTTAAATAGCTGGGATAACAGGAATACACCATCACTTGGCTCATTTTTTTTTTTTTTTTTGATTTAGATGTTTTACTTTTATTTTTTTTAAAGTTAATATGTGCATTACAGGAACCAGAAAAATGCAAAGAACAAAGTTTTCCAGCCACAACAGGTGTTTTATTTTTAAGGGGAAAAGATTATCTTAATTCACGTTCAGTTGCTTTAACTAAATACCACAGACTAGATGATTTATAAAGAAAAGAGGTTCATAGAACTGGGGTGTACAATAGCAACGTGCCAACATCGTTTGTAATCTGGTGAGGGCCTTTGTGTTGCAGTGGAACATGGTGTTGGGCATCGTGGTAAGTCTGTCTTCTGCTTATAAAGTCACTAATGACATCCTGAGGGCCCTGCCTTCCTGACTTTATCTCAGCCTAAATACCTTCTGAAGGCCCACCTCCAAACACACTAACATTTGAATTTGGAGATGAAGTTTTTAGCACACAAATCTTGAAGGGCACATTCAAGCCATAGCTACTAAGCACAATAAAACCACACTCATGTGTAGTTGATCTGATCGCATTAGCCTAAGGTCTAGGATTCTTAATAGCAAAAAGAATAGTCACCACAGGGTGCTGTGGCATACACCTGTAATCCCAGCCACTCAGGAGGCTGAGATAGGAGAATCGGAGGTTCAGAGCCAGCCTCAACAACTTAGGGAGGCCCTAAGCAAATTAGCAAAACCTCGTATTAAAATAAAAAAATAGAAAAAGAGGGGTCTGGGGATGTGGCTTAGTGGTTAAGCACCCCTGGGTTCAATCACTGGTACCAGAAAAAAAAAAAAAAAAAAGTCAAAAAGTCACAAAGATTATTTGATGCTTTTCTTTACTCATAGAAGAACCCCCAACAGTTTTTTTTTTTTTTTTTTTTTTTTTTTTTTTTTTTTTTTTTTTTTTTAGTTTAATCATTTTTATTTCAAGTGTATTTTAAAAATCATAAATGGGGTTTTATAATCCAAAGCTGAAACATTTATTCATTGCTTTAGAATCTGCCAAGCAATTCCAGACCATGCTTTCCAAATTCAGTCTTCTTTGCTGTTTTCCAGACTTCTGAGACCTAGTATTTATAATACTCCATTCTAAATGTACAATTTTAGATAACTACTGTACACTTGTTGGAAAGAGTTTTCTGAGAACAGTCCATCAAATATAAAGAATGGTTTCTGTCCAAGGATCAGTAGTGAGGGGAAAATATTAAACACTTTTCAAGAAATCATTTATTCATTAAAAAAAAAAAAAAAAAAAAACAGAACCAGCGAGTTCTCTGTCCTATAAAATTAATCTAAATTATTTTTGAAGACTTTGGTAATATTTTCCCCATACACAGGCCTCAATCCTACTTACTTTTTTATGCAAAGTCACCACTGAAATTTACTGGGAAAAAAAAAATCCCAGGTGTTATTTCAAGGAAGAACAGGTTACTTCTAAGGAAAAGAGCTGCCCTGGTAATTTCTCTCAAATGCTCATTTTAAATAAAAAATAGTTAATGGAAATATTTTTTAAAACAATTTTGGGTACTATGCAACATTACATGAAATAGAAAATCAAAACTTCTCTTTTCTAGGAAATTTTCCATCTTTACTTTAAAGAATACAATTTATTCACCTTTTTTTCCCTTCTGACTGCCTAATTCAATAATTTTTTAAAAAAATTCTGCATCTCAGTTTATCAAGAGTTCTTTTTCAAATGTTCTTTACAACACAGAACACAGACTCCAGAGCAATGTTCTCAAGTCACACTGTTTAACTACAACGAAGTAAGAAATGAAAATGGACGGATATCTTAAGATAGGTATTCTCTCTCCTCTGAAGAGGAGCAAACTTTTAATAAGTGAGCAACACAGAACTCCATTCTCTGCAACTCCCTCAAACTAAGAATACCTCCATTTAATAATATATTATTTTAAAAAATTAAAGTTTGGTCACTAGGAAAGACAGAACAAAAATTACTCCCTTCTCCCCAAACAACAACCCAAACAGTTTTAGTCACTCCCTCCCTTTACTCCCCACAAAAACTGGGAAGTAGTAGGGGCCCAAAGCTTTACATGTGAAATCTCAGCTCCTAAAACATTGCTGCTATTTGCTCAAAAGTTGTAGGTCTACTTATTTCATTCTCCAATACTTCCCCCATTTATAAGTTTATTTCCATACACACACACATGCACGCACACTCCCACACACTCATACACTCACTCTCAAGTAAGACACTTTTTTGTGTTTGTTGATAAATTATGAGGAATATGAACTAGGTGTGCACAGGGTTTCATAGGTGCTTTGTAAACATCAGAGTCACTTGGGTCCTTTTCTCCAAAAGCCTGAAATCAAATTATGCAACCAGGGATCACTACTTTCCCAGACGCTGTTCACAGGCTGCATATTGACGAAGGGCAGAGAAAAAGTCCTCATAACTGATGTTTAGGTGGGAAGGCAAAGAGACAATCTCAGTCAATCTGATTTGCCAGGGAAGAAAGCCTAATGTGCTGTCCACAGGACCAAACTTCAATACTAAATCAGGATCAGGGAAACCATTTGAACTAAGTAAACTGTCTAACATATCTACATCCAAATCTGTAGATCTCTTTTGCTGCTGGGCTACTAACTGGCAAAAGTCCTGAGCAGCTCTCACAATATCTGCTTTTCCATCTTCTGGGGACAGCACCTTCACTGCCAAATGGCAATTTAAAACTTGATCATCTTTGTCATTACTATTTGCAAACCCTGGTGAGTATTTGGAACAATCTAGGCCCAGAAGTTCCTGCTGTTGTTTTAAAATTTCATCCATCAATCTGGAATTATTTCTTTTGAAAATACCTTGGTGGTCGTAGACGCTAATGTAGGAGATACCCACGGCCATACACCACACCACGATGCTCGCGATGTCCGAGAAGCTGGGTTCCTGCTCCTCCGCGGTGATCACCAGGCCCATGTGTACAGGCAACTTCTCCAGGGAACGGCCGTCCGCGCGCCAGCGCAGCCGGGGGTGGGCGGCGGCCGGACCCGGCCCTCCGCGCGGATGCCGGTGGTGACGGCGGTTCCTGCCTACTGCCGGGGGCTTACGGAGCGTAAAGCCGAGCGGCGCTAGGACCGCAGCGGAGGCTGCACGGTAGCAGCGCCTCCAGATCCAGTTCCAGGTGCCGAACCGAACGCGGAGCCAGGAGGTGAGCGTGCGGTGCAGACAGAGCAGCGCGTGTAGCACCCGCCACACCAGCTCGTACAGCCCCGTCATACTCTTGTGGCGCTCGGGCGCCCACCCCACCCTCCCACCCACACCCGCGGCGTGATGGCTTTTTATCCTCCCCTGCTGCCGTCGCGGGCCATCGCTCCGTGTCCCCCCACCCCCCGCGCCCGAACCCCTTTCCACTGCCAACACTTCACCTCGCCCCCGCCGCCATCTTCCTCCTCCCTTAGCAGCCCCGCCTCCGTTAGTACCCCCCAACAGTTTTGTGTAGGACAAGTCATGCTTATGTTCCAAAGAATTCTAACTATCTCAGTTAGCTGGATATCCAGACCTCAATCAAATAGAAGAAGCAAGAAGAATATAAAAGAAGGTAAGACCACCAGAGATAAAGCACAGGCAGTGGAAACAGTGAAGGCAATAGAAATAATAAAACTAGGAGAGATCAGGGCATAACACTGAGCATAGCTTTTAGCATTTAGCCATTTAGCATAAGTGACCCTTGGTGACCCGGGAGAGTAGTGTCTTTTTTTTTTTTTTAAATTTTTATTTATTTATTTATTTTTATTGTAAACAAATGGGATACATGTTGTTTCTCTGTTTGTACATGGCGTAAAGGCATACCATTTGTGTAATCATAAATTTACATAGAGCAATGTTGTTTGATTCATTCTGTTATTTTTTCCCTTCCCCCCACCCCTCCCACCCCTCTTTACCCTCTATACAGTAGATCCTTCCTCCATACTTGCCCCCCTCCCTAACCCTAACTCTAACCCTTCCCTCCCCCCCATTATGTGTCAACCTCCACTTATTAGCGATATCATTCGTCCTTTGGCTTTTTGAGATTGGCTTATCTCACTTAGCATGATATTCTCCAATTTCATCCATTTGCCTGCAAATGTCATAATTTTATCATTCTTTATGGCTGAGTAATATTCCATAGTATATATATACCACAGTTTCTTTATCCACTCATCAATTGAAGGGCATCTAGGTTGGTTCCACAGTCTGGCTATTGTGAATTGAGCAGCTATGAACATTGATGTGGCTGTATTTCTGTAGTATGCAGATTTTAAGTCCTTTGGGTATAGGCCAAGGAGTGGGATAGCTGGGTCAAATGGTGGTTCCATTCCAAGTTTTCTAAGGAATCTCCACACTGCTTTCCATAGTGGCTGCACTAATTTGCAGCCCCACCAGCAGTGTATGAGTGTACCTTTCTCCCCACATCCTCGCCAACACCTGTTGTTGCTCGTATTCTTGATAATCGCCATTCTAATTGGGGTGAGATGGAATCTTAGGGTGGTTTTGATTTGCATTTCTCTTATTACTAGAGATGTTGAACATTTTTCCATATGTTTGTTGATTGCTTGTAGATCTTCTTCTGTAAGTGTCTATTCATTTCCTTAGCCCATTTGTTGACTGGACTGTTTGAATTCTTGGAGTAGAGTTTTTTGAGTTCTTTATAGATTCTGGAGATTAGTGCTCTATCTGAAGTATGATTGGCAAAGATATTCTCCCACTCTGTAGGCTCTTTCTTCGCATTGCTGATAGTTTCCTTTGCTGAGAGAAAGCTTTTTAGTTTGAATCTATCCCAGTGGTTGATTCTAGCTTTTATTTCTTGTGCTATGGGAGTCCTGTTAAGGAAGTCTGGTCCTAGACCAACAAGGTGAAGATTTGGACCTACTTTTTCTTCTATAAGATGCAGGGTCTTTGGTCTGATTCCGAGGTCCTTAATCCATTTTGAGTTTAGTTTCGTGCATGGTGAGAGATATGGGTTTAGTTTCATTCTGTTGCATATGGATTTCCAATTCTCCCAGCACCATTTGTTGAAGAGGCTATCTTTTCTCCATTGCATATTTTTGGCCCCTTTGTCTAGTATGAGAAAACTGTATTTATTTGGGTTTGTGTCCGTGTCCTCTATTCTGTACCATTGATCTACCTTTCTATTTTGGTACCAATACCATGCCGTTTTTGTTATTATTGCTTTGTAGTAGAGTTGAAGATCTGGTATTGCAATACCCCCTGTTTCACTCTTCCTGCTAAGGATTGCTTTAGCTATTCTGGGTTTCTTATTCTTCCAGATGAATTTCATAATTGCCTGCTCTATTTCTGTAAGGTACGTCATTGGGATTTTAATTGGAATTGCATTGAATTTGTATAGCACTTTAGGTAGTATGGCCATTTTGACAATATTAATTCTTCCTATCCAAGAACATGGAAGATCTTTCCATCTTCTAAGGTGTTCTTTAATTTCTTTCTTTAGTGTTGTATAGTTCTCATTGTAGAGGTCTTTCACCTCTTTTGTGAGATTGATTCCCAAGTATTTTATTTTTTTCGAGGCTATTGTGAATGGGGTAGTTTTCCTAATTTCTCTTTCTGAAGATTCATCACTTATGTATAAAAATGCGTTGGATTTATGGGCATTGATCTTGTAACCTGCTACTTTACTGAAATCACTTATGAGTTCTAAGAGTTTTCTGGTGGAATTTCCAGGTTCCTCTAAATATATAATCATGTCATCAGCGAACAGGGATAGTTTGAGTTCTTCTTTTCCAATTCGTATCCCTTTAATTTCTTTGGTTTGTCTAATTGCTCTGGCCAGAGTCTCAAGAACGATGTTGAATAGAAGTGGTGAAAGAGGGCATCCCTGCCTTGTTCCAGTTTTTAGGGGGAATGCTTTCAGTTTTTCACCATTTAGAATGATATTAGCCATGGGCTTAGCATAAATGGCCTTTACAATATTAAGGAATGTTCCCACTATCCCTATTTTTTCTAGTGTTTTGAGCATGAAGGGGTGCTGTATTTTATCAAATGCTTTTTCTGCATCTATTGAAATAATCATGTGATTCTTGACTTTAAGTCTATTAATATGGTGAATTACGTTTATTGATTTCCTGATGTTGAACCAACCTTGCATCCCTGGGATGAAACCCACTTGATCATGGTGCACTATCTTTTTAATATGTTTTTGTATGCGATTTGCTAAAATTTTGTTGAGAATTTTTGCGTCGATGTTCATTAAGGATATTGGTCTGAAATTTTCTTTCCTTGATGAGTCTCTGTCTGGTTTAGGTATCAGTGTGATATTGGCTTCATAGAATGAGTTTGGGAGGGTTCCCTCCTCTTCTATTTTATGGAATACTTTGAGAAGTATTGGAATGAGCTCTTCCTTAAAGGTTTTGTAGAACTCGGCTGAGAACCCATCTGGTCCCGGACTTTTCTTTGTTGGTAGGCTTTTGATGACTTCTTCTATTTCAGTACTTGAAATTGGTCTATTTAAATTGTTTATGTCCTCCTCGTTCAGTTTAGGCAATTCATATGTCTCTAGAAACCTGTTGATGTCTTCGAAATTTTCTATTTTGTTGGAGTATAGATTTTCAAAATAGCTTCTAATTATGTTTTGTATTTCCATCCTGTCTGTAGTGATATTTCCTTGTTCATTCCGAATTTTAGTGATTTGGGTTTTCTCTCGTCTTCTCTTTGTTAGTGTGGCTAAAGGTTTATCAATTTTGTTTATTTTTTCGAAGAACCAACTATTTATTTTGTCAATTTTTTGTATTGTTTCTTTTGTTTCAATTTCATTGATTTCAGCTCTGAGTTTAACTATTTCCTGTCTTCTACTACTTTTGGTGCTGTTCTGTTCTTCTTTTTCTAAGGCTTTGAGCTGTAGTGTTAGGTTGTTTATTTGTTGAGTTTTACTTCTTTTATTAAATGCGCTCCATGAAATAAATTTCCCTCTAAGTACTGCTTTCATAGTGTCCCAGAGATTTTGATATGATGTTTCTTTGTTCTCATTTACCTCTAAGAATTTTTTAATTTCCTTCCTAATATCTTCTGTTATCCATTCATCATATAATAGCATATTGTTTAATCTCCAGATGTTGGAATAGTTTCTGTGTTTTACTCTTTCATTTATTTCTAACTTCAATCCATTATGATCTGATAGAATACATGCTAGTGTCTCTATCTTCTTGTATTTGCTAACATTAGCTTTGTGGCATAATATATGGTCTATTTTAGAGAAGGATCCATGTGCGGCTGAGAAGAAAGTGTATTCACTCTTGGTTGGATGGAATATTCTATAAATGTCCGTTAAGTCTAAATTATTGATTGTGTTGTTGAGATCTATGGTTTCTTTGCTCAATTTTTGTCTGGAAGATCTGTCCAGTGGTGAGAGCGGCGTGTTAAAATCACCTAGTATTATTGTGTTGTGGTCTATTTGGTTTCTGAAATTGAGAAGGATTTGTTTGACATACATAGATGAGCCACTGTTTGGGGCATAGATGTTTATGATTGTTATATCTTGCTGATTTATGCTTCCCTTAAGCAGTATGAAATGACCTTCTTTATCCCTTCTGACTAACTTTGGCTTGAAGTCCACATTATCGGAAATGAGGATGGATACTCCAGCTTTTTTGCTGAGTCCATGTGCATGGTATGTTTTTCCCCATCCTTTCACCTTTAATCTATGGGTATCTTTTTCTATGAGGTGAGTCTCTTGCAGGCAACATATTGTTGGATCTTTCTTTTTAATCCAGTCCGCCAGTCTATGTCTTTTGATTGATGAATTCAGGCCATTAACATTCAGGGTTATTATAGAGAAATGATTTGGTTTCCCAGTCATTTGGTTCATTTTTAAAATTTTGTTTATTTATTTGTTTGATACAACTTGTTTCCTCCTTTATTTGACAATTCCTTTAGGATAATTCCTCCCTTTGCTGATTTGCTTCTTTGTTTTTCATCTCTTCCTCATGGAATATTTTGTTGAGAATGTTCTGTAATGCTGGCTTTCTTTTTGTAAATTCTTTTAGCTTTTGTTTATCATGGAAGGATTTTATTTCATCGTCAAATTTGAAGGTAAGTTTTGCTGGGTATAAGATTCTTGGTTGGCATCCATTTTCTTTCAGGGCTTGAAAAATGTTGTTTCAGGCCCTTCTAGCTTTTAGGGTCTGGATTGAAAAATCTGCTGATATGCGTATTGGTTTCCCCCTGAATGTAATTTGGTTCTTTTCTCTCACAGCCTTTAAAATTCTGTCTTTATTTTGTATGTTCGGTATTTTCATTATAATGTGCCTTGGTGTGGGTCTGTTGTAATTTTGTGTATTTGGAGTCCTGTAAGCCTCTTGAACTTGATTTTCCATTTCATTCTTCAGATTTGGGAAATTTTCTGATATTATTTCATTGAATAGGTTGTTCATTCCTTTGGCTTGTTTCTCTAGGCCTTCCTCAATCCCAATAATTCTTAAATTTGGCCTTTTCATGATATCCCATAGTTCTTGTAGATTCTGTTCATGATTTCTTACCATCTTCTCTGTTTGTTCAGCTTTGTTTTCAAGGTTAAATATTTTGTCTTCAATGTCTGAGGTTCTGTCTTCCAGGTGTTCTATCCTATTGGATATGCTTTCTATGGAGTTCTTAATTTGGTTTATTGTTTCCTTCATGTCAAGGATTTCTGTTTGGTTTTTTTTCAATATCTCTAACTCTTTATTGAAATGATCTTTTGCTTCCTGTATTTGCTCTTTTAACTGTCGATTGGTGCGATCAATCAATGCTTGCATTTGCTCTTTCATCTCATCATTCAATGTTTGCATTTGCTCTTTCATCTCCTCGTTTGCTTCTCTGATCATTTTAATTATGTACATTCTGAACTCCTTTTCTGTCATTTCTTCTGCCATGCTGTCATTGGGTTTTATTGATGTAACATCTAGATTTGTTTGCAGCATTTTCTTTCCTTGTTTTCTCATGTTGTTCAGATATCAGTGGACCGCTGAGATATTGCAGATTTCCTCTGTTGATTTACAATGACCCTGAAGATTTCTATATATATCCCCTCTTAGCCTTCAGTAGGCTGAAGTCTTGGAGGAGGTTGATAATGCGGTGCTCCACAAGGAAGCTGCCTCTCTAGGAGTGGTGGCCTTCAGGTGGGGTATATTCCCTGCTAGTGGGCAGAGGTGCCTCCACTTGTTGACCAGTGGTCATCCAAAGGGGACCTAGACTGTGGGCTGAGGCAAGGCCTGTTTGGGCCTGTGTCTCTGGTTTTACCGTCCTTGTGGGGAAACCTCACCAGGCAGGGAAGACTCACCCAGTGGGGAGGTCTCGCTGGTCAGTTTCCTCCTAGAGGTTCCCCTCAATTTACAGCTACTGCCTGGGCTGGGCTGCCTTCCTCTGCAAAGTTTCCAGGGGCCCGGCCCTACCTCCTGGGCCTGGGAGCCTCACCCTTCGCAGATGAATCTCCTTAGGCTGCCCCTCCTCAGAGAATTTGCCCATAGGCCTGGAACCTTCGCTCCGCCCTAAGCCTGTCTCTGTGCGGCTCTTCCACCCAGAAGCCTCCTAGATCCTGGGACCCTGTTCTGCACCTAATCGCCTGGCTGCGTGGCCCCTCCTCTGAGCAGCCACCTGTGGCCCCGAACAATCGCTCTGAGTCCCAGAGACCCGCCACAGGCCTCTTCCTCCAGACAGCCGCCCAGTATGCCGGTGCGGTCACTAGGAGTCCAAGAAACTCACTTCGTGCCTCCTCCTCCCACCAACCACCCGTAGCCCGGGGCAATGAATCACTCCGAGTCGAAGTGACCCTCCCCGTTCCTCCTCCTTCTCCAGATAACCCCCCGGGTGTTCAGGAGCAGTCCCTCTGAGTGGCTCTGAATCCACGTGACCCGCTGCATGGGTCCTCTGGGCACCGCCCGGAGCTCTGGTGTGGCCCCTCAAGACCAAGCGTCCCACCACGCTTCTCCTCCAGGCAGCCCCCCTGTGTTCAGGAGCTGTCACTTTAAGACCAAACAACTCACCACTCGCCTTCTCCTCTGAGCAGCCGCCTGGAGCGCTAATGCAGTCACTGCGAGTCCAAAGGACCCGCCGCGCTCCTTCTCCTCCTTCTCCTACTCCTCCGGGCAGGCCCCGGGGTTCAGAAGTGGTCAGAGTCCAAACAGCTCGCCACGCAGCCCCTTCTCTGGCAACCGCCTGTAGTTCCCGTGTAGTCACCCGAATCCAAGCGGCCGCTCCTCTTCCTCCTTGTCCTCAGGGCAGGCCCCGGGGTTCAGAAGCGTCGTTCTGATTCCAAACAGCTCGCCCCGCGGCTTCTCCTCTGGCAACCGCCTGCAGCTCTGGTGCAGTCTCTCCGAATCCAAGTGGCCACGCTCCTCTCCTCCTCCTCAGGGCAGGCCCCGGTGTCCTGAGTCCACACAGTTCTCCCCGCCACTCCTCCCCCGGGCAGCCGCCGGAGCCCCAGTGGCTGCTCCGAGTCCCAGCGCTGTGCCGAGTGGCCTCCTCTACGGCGCTCCAGTGGGGGGAGGGGCGTCTCGCCGGCAGTTCTACTTCACAAAGTTTCCTGCGTTCTGGGACCCCCGTCCCATCCGGGATGCCCCCCCAGGGGGTGAGAGTCACCCGGCTACTTTGAGTTGGTCCCAAGCATCTCAATATCTCCTCTCTTGAATCCTGAGTTCTGGAGCAACACGTAATGCAGCCACCCTCTAGGCCGCCATCTTGAAAAACCCACTTGGCTCATTTTTGATAGCTTTCCTTAGTCCACTTTCATCCAAGTGCCTCATGGGGTCTTTTGGTACTCTGATCAGGTGAGTTTGGTGACAGCAATATAGGCTGTCACTTTATATGGATAGTAGCTGAATAAACACTGAACCCAATGAGGAAGTGGAGTGAAGAAAAGAGGGTCAATTGCAGGAGGGAGAATGGCTTAATGGATGTCTACCTTCCTTAATCCCAGATTTGTTCCAGACAACATGGTTCACAGATGTATGCTATCTTTCTTTTCCCAACTCTTAGAAAATAATGCTAACAGTCTGGTTGAAAATATTGTTCATTTATAAACTGACCTGCTGAGGGTAGGTCTGACTATCTTGACCACACTGCAAATGGATTTGTCAGCTGGCCATATCCAGCATTTGGTATAAGTTCCAAGTTCAGTGAAAAGTCAGGTTAGCATGTGTTCAAAATGTAGAATTAATTCCTAAACCAAACTATACAAAAACAAGGGATTTTACCTAATAGAATTTAGATGCATGTGCTTATTCTGCCAGCTTCATAGGTTGAACACAAGCAGCAGATTAAAATGAGATAACCTAGGATGAAGAAGAGTAAGGATGGAAGGTGGTAGACAGTGGGTCTCACAGGCATGTTGCTGAAACCCTAGAGAACCCATGGCAAGTGTCCAAATGTTAAATGGAATATCATCTAAGAGGGAGATTGTTGTTTTTAGAATATGTAGACACACCCTGAAATCTGTCGTCCTTCCCATTAAACAAAACAAAACATAAAAAAAAAAATGGAAACTTTCTGGATTCAGGCAGAAGATTGTGAGTGAGCATTTCTGAACCCTCTGCCTTTTCAAGGAAGTAATATCATTGTCATTGTGTCGTAAACATAGCAATTCTTGAAGAGAATCTTTTCCTTCCTTTTAGTTTTAAAGGGAAATATCACATAACTGCTATTTTCTTTGAGTCCAGAATACAGGGACTTGAAGTTCATCTATCATTGATTCCTTCCCATCTCTACTCTGAACAGAATGTCTTTGGGGCAAAGCCAGCAGTGAGTTATTTCCTCCCAATATAAAGAAATGATGTGCTTGTGTGCTGTCATGCAAAGCTTGAGAAGTCAAGGCACAGGTATTCTCACTGTGCTTCTATAGGAAATTCCAAAGTTGTATCGTGAATGAGGCAAGGCAATTTCCCATGCAGTCAGCATCCAGAGAAACCCATTTGCTAACAGTGTGGATTTCTTTTTTCTTCCAGTATCATTTACATGCATATAGGGATATACTTTTATTTTATAAAATTAGGATTGTACTGAACATAAAGATATGTATACTACTCATGTAATTTTCCATTGCACTAAATTTTCATTGAGAACATACATTTTTAATGACTAAATAGTACTGTTATATATCTACACTAGAATTTATTAATTACCCCTTTTGTTCAATGGTGGTTGTCACTTTTAACTTTTTAAAATACTGATGTTCATCCTTGCACATTAGTCTAGTGTTCGTGATTGCTTTAGGGTAACTTACTATCAGTAAAATTATTGGGTTAAATATGCAGATTTTAAATAATCATTGCCAGAATGCTTTCAAAAGGCCAACTCCAATTCATATATCCTCTGTAGATGTGAGAGTATCTGCTGTATCCGTTTCATTGAACTTTATCAACACCATTACTGTTAAAAAATTATTTCCTAGTTTCATAGATAAAACACAGCATCTTATTTTACTTTTTTGATACCTTGATATATTGAACTCTTCTGTGTATGTATTACTTATATTTATTATTGCTTTGGCCTCGTCTGCACCCTCGGCAGCAATCCTCTTTGTGGATGGGCTTCCACAGCGAAGCTGGGGCTGCAATCATGGTTTAGAGCTAACCAAAAACCAGTGAAGGGACCTTCTTATGGAGTTGTTGATTAAATCAGTGGCTTTACATCCTTTTAATGCACATCTGTCATAATTTTCTGTTCCTTATTAATTCTTTCCCTGACATGTATTGATTACAGGGTATTCTATGGTTTAGCAAATGAGTAAGGAAATAATCTGATGGCTAGAATTGTTTTTCTTATGAATTGGTAAATTCATTAGTATCATATTTTTAAACTATGTAATTTTTGTTAAATTAAATACTGCTCTCTACCTACCTACCAGCTCCCTATCAAACTCTTTGACCCGAGGAAGACTGTGAGAGGTGATGAAGCTCATTTTTCCAGGGGCAGGCAGAGTCTAATCAAACTAGGCTAGGAGAGCCTGCAGTGTACTTTACAGTTCTTTACTATCTCTTGCAGACTCATTTGAATAGATTTCACATTTGAGCAGAAAGTGGACTGATGAAGAGATACACATGTTGGTCTCCCCATTTTCAATGGCTTTATTTTTCCATTTTTCAACTTTATGAGGTTGTAAAAGTGATGTGTGTTCAGTAGAAGGTGAACTTCATATTGGGAGTTCTGATCTTCTCCTGGGCTGGTGGCGTGCAGTAAGCTACTCTTGTAATGCTGGACAGTAGCAATGAGCCACAACTTCTGGCCAGGAGCCTGATCACAAGGGTAAACAACTGATAACCTACAGTGGACTGCGCCGCTAAATATGTTTGGTAGGTTAGGTATGTTAAATGCAGTTTTAGCTTTTGATACTTTCAGTTTATGGTGGGTTTATTGAGATGTAGCTCCATTGCAAATGGAGAAGCATCTGTACTTCTCTCATGAGAGACATTCTGAAACCATCATGGTGTTGTAAGAACATGAATGTTTTGTGCTTATTTAGAACCTCTCCAAGAACATATGTTACTTGGTACCTGCTCTTTCCACATACTTGGAGCTTCAGAATTTAAAGACCTACAACAAATGTATAAAAAAAAGTTCAACATCTTTAGGAATTAGGGAAATGAAAGTCAAAACTAAACTGAGATTTCATCTCACACCAGTCAGAATGACAGTCATCAAGAATACACACAATAATAAATGTTGGAGAGGATGTGGAGAAAAAGGAACACTCTTATATTGTTGGTGGGATTGTAAATTAGTACAACCACTATGGAAATCAGTATCATGGTTCCTCAAAAGACTATACTTGGAACCACCATATGACCCAGTTATACTACTTCTTGGTATTTATCCTAAAGAATCAGTCATCATACTATAGTGATACATGACATGCATACCCATGTTTATAGTGGCACAGTTCACACTAGCCAATATGGAACCAGTGCAGGTGTCCATCAATGGATGAATGTATAAAGAAAATGTGAGACACACATATGCGTGCACACACACACACATACACACACAAAATGGAGTTTTATTCAACAATAAAGAAGAATGAAATTATGTCATTTGCAGGAAAATGGGTTGAACTTGAGGCCATTATGTCAAGTGACATAGTTAGCCTCAGAAGGTCAAGGGTCCTGTGTTTTCTCTCATATGTGAAAGCTAAAGAAGAGAGAGGGAAAGAAAAGGGAGATCAGTAGAATAGAGGAAAGGGATAGGAGGAAAGTGGGATGGTGTGTTAGGGAATGATAATGGCCAAATCATATTATTATATTGTGTGCATGTACAAATATGTAACAACAGATCCCACCATTATGTACAACTGTAATGCACCAATTACAAATGTGAAGAAAAAAAATTGCAAGACCTGCCATGAGAGGAAGTGTGCAGCCTTTTCCTTTTCTAACAAATGGAAACTCTGTTCTCTGATAACTGTTCAAATGGTAGAGAAGGCAAGCCAGGAAGAAATGGTCCATTGATTAAGTCTTGAATTTATAAAGGTGTGATACATAAAAGTCAGCCTTATTTCAAATCCAAACTAACCATGAACCATCTAGGCAAAGGGCAACAGATTTCTTGTGCATCAGTTGGTTGGCATACCCAGGGTGACGTGAAGCATCTCCAGTGTTTCCCAAACTCCACTGGCTATTAATGACAGCTGATATTTACCTTTAGTCTCTTTCAAACATCCAACTGGTATTTAAAAGGTTTCTGTCAAATTTAAAACCTAAATTTGTAATTTGTAGTAGGACAAAGTAAAATGTATTAAAACAGTAGAATAATTCACCTTTTTTTCTTTCCCTGTACTCAACAGCTGTGACACAGTGGCCATTATTATTACTTTAATTAGTTTTTGGTGATCTACATTTTTACTAAATTTTTAAATGATTTCTTAAACTTTAAAAATTATTGCTGTAGGGGACTGAACCCAGGGCCCTTGGGCGTGCTAAGCACACACTCTAACACTGAGCTAAGTCCTCAGTCCCTCTTAAACATTTTGTAATCTTTATATTATTTTTTACCCCACATTTAATTAGTTTTTAATTCTTGTTTTAAAAACACATGATTTTACAAAGTTTGATCATAGTTATATTCAGATAAACTCAGATTTTTTCATTTAAGCTTAAATCCTAAAAGACATTCCCAGCTTATAGCATAGTCTTAATGGTTTTACTAGCAGCAAAATAATTTTCTATCACCTGAGTGAGCATCACTGCTTAGCCATGCCCTGTTACGTGTCGTTGGCTTCTCATTATGTGCTCTTTATTCCCTGAAGCAGAATTGACATGATAGTGCATTCATTCATAGAAGTATCAAATATTTTAAAGTGAAAGTCAGTTTTAAGTAGAAGGAAACAACACAAAACTGTATAATCATCTAAAAGTTTGCTTATACATAGCTGAAAAAGTTACTCTGTTCTTTCAGTGGCTGAGTAGGGGGAAAAAAAACACGTTCAATACTGTACATTCGTAGGTAAGGATTTGAAAAACAAGAGCTGAAGTCCCACTTGAGGTGGGCAGCTGTCCCTGGTTAGAGCTGAACCTTGAGGTGGGCAAATAGAAGGTCCAGGAGGAAGATGAGCTGCTCCTAGGACTGGGTCCATTATCACATGCTGATCTGGGTCAAGTCACTTTATTTCTCTGGGCTAGTTCCATCCTATGTAAAAGCAGAGGCATTGGACCCGATAATGTCTAAGGTAATTGCCAACATTCTCTAATCCTGAGATGTAGGTGTCCTGTCTGCTCAAAGCTGCTCAGAGTAGCCTTGAATGATGGAAATTAATATGATTTACTGAGTGGAAGACACCTAATTCTGATGGGGGCCGAGATTTCCCACAGTGAATGGATCCAAAGGTCCAATATTTAACATTGCTTTAAAACGTTAATAAAATATATTTATGCCATTCATAGTACTTCACATTTACTTTAAAGGCGGCATACCTTCATCAGTTGGAAATCTAGCCATAAGTAGAGATGCTTTTTAGTTCAGTGAAAGCTCAGGCGCTGCCTTGGTGGATGACTGTGATTCTTTTCCTGCGGATCCCCTTTTTTCCTGCTGGGAAGTCAATCCTGGCCAACAAGGAACCTGTCATTTGCGTTTATAACTATAGTAATGATGGTGAGGGGAGTTGGTGCATGAAGCAGGCACCTGGCTAGCTAACAAGACCCCAGACGCTTGTGTTGCTATAATTCACAGACCAGCTATGTATAGGGGGCAGACGTTACAGCCTGGTTCTTCAGTCCTTCTTTGCAAAGGAAACTTTGCTTGTGATATACAACATGCAGGTCTGTGCTTCTTAACCCTCTCATAGTCTCTCCTGATAAGGCTCAGCAGCAGCCATCCTTTCTCCCTCATCCTTCCACTCTTCTGTACCTGTGTACACACCTCCACAGGGCTGATGGCCAGGTTCATCATTCTTGGTACAAATGGAGACTACTAGATTCGTTCCTTCAGGGTGGCTCAATTGTAGTCTCAGATCAATCCTTACCAGCTGTTGCCTCAAAGACCTTTTCAAACCCCTTAGTTTTTTCATCTGTAAAATGAGGATTTTAACTAGGGAATCACCATGATCTATAAAATTTATACTTTTAGAAGAATAAGGCCTGATGCCTGAATACATGTAGGTCTAGCCACAGGCATACTGGGAAAGGTAGGCAGGCTGCTTGCTTGCGGAATTCCCTCCTTTCTGTCACACACCTCACCATTCACTCTGCCTCCTTCCAGGCCCCCTTCTGCCACGCCCCTGCAATCTGGCACCTCTGACTCCTGCTGCCCCCTGGCTTGGCCCCTTCCAGCAGGAGGTTAGCAGTTGGAGGCCACTTCCTCAGCCATTTCCCCTACTTCTTCATAGTCTAGCGATCTTACAACGCTCAGCCTTCTCCATGGAACTCATCGGTCACTTCATCCAACCTTAATCTCTCCTACCTACTAACTTTCATAGCACTTATCCTGTTTCTTAATTCTTGTTATTTATTATTTCTTCCTTTGTAGACACAAATACATATTTTTTTCTCTACTGTATTATAGTCCCTTTTAGGGCAGAATTTGAATCTCAATGCATGGTTTAGAAGAAAGGAAGGACTTAGCAAGTGCATTAATTCATTTTATTCCCCGTTGGCAATATACTGTTTAGTCACAGACCCTCAATGCATTTTCTTTTTTTTTTTTTTCCAAGCTTCCAGGAGACAGATCATTTTTATTTCACATGTACTTAGCAACCAATGATCAATCTTGATGTCCTAGCCAAATTCTTACCTTTGTCCTTCTAGATACTTACAGCACAAAGTGTAAATGATCCTAGCTATTGCCTTCAAGAAGCTAATAATGTAGGAAGAGAGATGCAAGCTAAGAATTATGATGTTTTGATGACTTAATAGGGAATTAAGGATTGGAAAGACAGTTAATATTTTTGCTTACATTAGACTACTCACATTGTATATGTTGTTTGAGTTAATCCTCTTTTCATTCCTGTGAGGCTATCCCAATTTTACTGATGGGAAAAATGGAAATCGAAAGAGGATCAGAATTTATTTGTGTCAGAATTAGTAAACGGTGAAGTTAGAATTTGCATGTATGTGGATATAATTTATGTAAGTTAAACCATATGTACACAGCAAGCAATGATAATAACAGTACTACAGGTGAGTTCCCTCAATGATTATGTTTCTCCACAAAAGAGGAGAGATACAAGTCTGACACTTCTTTAGTTGGTCTCACTTCCCAAGTGGTTCTTGTGGTGTGAACATTTCCCAAGGATAAATGTGTGATGTAAAAAAATGTTTGGGATAAAATTTGGAGTATTTTAGAATCTAAACATTGCATAAGATGCAGCTCTACAGTGTTAATACAGTAAGGAATCCTTGTAATGCAGTTGGTAAAGGGTTACAGTTTTGTAAGCATGATTTTTATTTGTTCCCTCTTCCACCATGAAAAGCCACAGAGTTTTACGCTGGGGCCCACAGATCTAGGTTCAATACATTTTCAATAAGAGATTCTCAAGGCTTAAACAAATTCTGTTTTTGTGGTCATTCCCTTAGGCCCTTTCGAGCTAACTTCCTTCTTAATTTGATTAATTAGTGAGTAGGTTTTTAATATCTAATAGCCTGATATGTTGTCACTGAAAAGGAGTTTGTGTTTTAGCAGCAGATTCAAAGCCATGACTCCTCAGTGGTATACATTTCAGATAGCAGACTAGGAGAGGGTTATGGGGATGCTTGGAAATGTAGTCAGGAACAGGAGCTTCCCTCTACCACGCAGGAGGTAGTTTCTCTGCCTGAATTGAGAATTATTTACATGTATTAATTTTAAACTATTATGCAAAAGTATGATTCTAGAAGAATCCTTACTAATTGCAGCAAAGCTGACAGCCAACTGCCCTCCCTTTGTTCATTTAGAGACATTCTTCCTGTTCAGCTGCAGTGTTTTAACTTTCGCAGACTGAGCCTTCCTCTCAAGTTACGCTGGAGAAAGAAGATCATCTCAGAGTCTCCCAAAGAATAAAGATCAGGTCCTCATAACACCTCCCACAGAATCTTCCTGGAGCACAGGGAGCAGCGTTCAGAGTCTCACTCACGTTCACTCTCGAGTTTACAGCGGTGGTATTTTTCAGCAAGATGTAGAAACCAAGGGGACTCTTAGGACATCTCTGCTAAAGAACAGCATAGGCTTTCTCATCTCTTCAGATTCTGTGCTGAATGTCCTCACTTCATACAGACACAATTCCGATGGCTCTGCCTTACCCACCGACACGCACTGTACCCTTCCTTCAGCGTATATGAAAACAGATGCCAGATGGTCAAGAGCGATGGGAATTCTGAAAGCCTTGCTTTGCCAGTCTTGCTCTCATTTAATTCAGTCACCATGAAGTTTTCTGGGGATTGTATTTCTGATATTCTAGAAGAAAATCTAAACAATTTGATCTAATGCCCAACAGAGCATCATGGGTGAACTTACTAAATAGTTTGTGATGAGAAAATGAAGGCTTGCAAATATGGCAGCCAAGAAACCAGGGCAAAACCAGACTTACCTGGAGCAGTTGCCTGGTTTCTTGGCCACCATACATGCAAGCCTCCTGCATGTTGGAAACATTGTGTATAAGGCGATTAAATTATGACTGAAACTAGTTAAACTGGCCATTCCAGTAAAGTTGTTGAAGTTATGTAGAGGCCATGACTGTGAGTCGTTGTTGGGGTAGATGACAGTCTTTGATCTGTCTCTAAAATGCAGCGTGTTTTGAAGAGCAATCACACGAGGTTAATAGCTCTGCATCTGTGGTGTTTAGTATTTAAAGCATCAAATTAAATGTCTTTTATTTAAAGAAAAATCTTAGCAGTGTTCTTTGACGGTTAATGTATTCCAAGTACACTTGAGACTTAAGGAGTAGATGAAAAGTGAGTGTGGATTTCTCATGGTTCACATTTCTGAGGGTGAAAACATAACCTTTGCATGATGTCTTAATGTTCTTCCTGGGGTGATTCCAGGAGGCATTCGTCGTTGCTCTGTGCTGTAAGTACAGGCACCAGGGAGTTGACAGTACCCTACCCCAGCGCTTTACCAAGCCGGTGGGTTGATTTTCAGTTTCAGATTCTCTGCATGCTCTGACCCCCTCCCCGCTCAACCATCATTTTTGAAAGAAGTAGAAAAAAATGACACAAGTGGAGTTTAAAAGGTAAAATTAGAAAATGTTGTGTATTTCATGGTTTCGTTTTTTACCTGTAAAAGGCATGATGTATCTTCCTTGTGAGAGCTAAATGAGCCAATAACATGCAGGGTCAAGGTGAAAATCATGAAGTCATATATGTTTATCGTATTCTTCTTTTTTAGGCCTCCAGTATCAGAGCAGCATTTCTGATGGACTTCCAAGTCCTAAGGGTGGCTCAGGCTGGGAGGTGATAGAGCTGTGTGGTTAAAACATGAAGACTGAGGTCGCAGGACCTGGGTTTAAATCTTGACCCTGCCTCTTGCTCTGGGTCCTTGGTCAAGGCCGGGAACCAATGTAATGACAAGCGACTCTTGGCAAGCATGTTCCTCACCTGGGGGAAGCATACTCTCCTGGCCTAGTGGAGAGATGTCTTCAGGCCGTGAGTGTTGTGCTTGGCATGGGTGCCTCTAAGCCTGTCTTGCGGAGGGAGTGGAGAGTATTTGTTGATTCAGGAGCCGGCTCGGTGGAGGTGGGTGAAAGGTATCTCTGTTGCCATGTCCCCACTGTGCTCATCTGTACAATGTAATTTGTGCAAAACACTTAGAAATGTTTGGCACACAGTATACCTTCAGCAGTCACTGTCACTGTTTTTATAATACTGAAGAATTCATAGGAGTGATGTTACAAATCTTGTAATCACAGAATTCATAAAATGCTTCTATAAATAGTAACATCCCTCTTAAACACTCAGTATGAGAAATTCAGGGGAAAAGTGCTGATAGGTAGATATTTGCTTCTGAAATCTGCCATTTACCAGCTATAACATTCTGGGACATTTTTTAAACTTCTCTTAGCCTTGATGTCTCTTCCTGTAAAATGGAGTAATGAGAACATAAACCGCAAGGGTTATTATAAATATTAAGTTGCAGGATGCATGTAAAGTGTGGCTCCTTCAAATAATAACTGCTCAATAAATGTCTGTTTTGACAGTTTTCAGTTACAGACTTGAGTATGCAAAATAGAGCTTTATTTGTCTGTAACTGGATTTTTCTTATCTCTTTTGCCTCCATTTCTTCAGAGGCAAAAAACCTGAACCAAATGAACAAACAAAAAATTTGCTGCTTTATGACTGATTCATGACATTCAACCTTTTTCCTTCAGTCTCTAATTTGAGTAAACACTGAGTTGATTTGAGATGGTTTCCTTTTTTCTTCCTCCCTTTGAGTGGGAATCTGGGAGTAGGTTTTATTCTGACATCTTGGACATTTCCACTCAAAAGTAGGGCCCCAGTGACCTTTGGCCCTGCTGAGTGCATGACTGGAGGTTTCCATTCCCTTTCTTCCCCTGCTCCATCAGAGTCCTGCAGATTTCTCTGGTCCCTGGGCCTGGTCCACCTGTCTGATCTCTGACACTCTAGGGAAAAGGCTCCAAGGACCCCTGGCACTTGGCTGGAGAGCCCAGAGCCTGTGAGACGCCACCAACTCACGTCTCTGCTCACTGGTGCAGCCACGGCTCCTTCATCCCTCAGGACCTCAGCTGTCCTCAAGCTGCTGCTTGCCTGATTTCCTAGGCCTCTGCCTGCACTTATTCAGTGTCTGTCACCTGAGGATTCATCCCCTACCCACCTAGGCTTGACTCACAGAATAGATGGAAAGAGGGGCTCTATTTCCTTCTCAGAAACCCACATCAGCATTTAACTGTTTTCCTTGGCAGTAGTTTTCTCTTGCTATGACAAATCACCACACATTTTGCAGCTCAGAACAAACCGATTTATTATTTCACAACTCAGTAGACCAGAAGTCCAGCTTGAGATGGCTGACCTCTGATTTTACAAGGTTGAAATCAAGGTCCACTTCTAAGCTCACTACAGTGAGCTAGTTTCTTACCTTTAAGGGGCTAAGATTCTCATTTCTTCCTGGAGTCCCTCTCAGCCCCTAGAAGCTGCCCACATTCCTCCATTCATGGCTCCCTTCCTCCATCTACAAAGCCAGCGATGGAGGGTTGAATCCTTCCCATCTCTGGAATCTCTCCAACCTTCCCTTCTGCCTCCTTTTTCTTGCTTTCCTCCAACCATGCATTTCTATCACTGCCTCTACTGCTTTTAAGGACTCAGGTGATGACGTTGCGCGCGCATGCACACACACACACACACACACACACACACACACACACAATTTTCCTGTCTTAAAGTCCACTCATGAGTAACCTATCTGCAACGTCCTTCACTGCAGCACCTAGATTAGTGGCTCATTGAATAACCAAGGCACAGGGAACTTCATGTGTGTGCGTGCAGGTGCAAGCAGGTGTGTGTGGGTGTTTGTATGTCTTTAGAGTTCTGCCCAGTACATTCTCGCCCCAGATGTCTCTCGACTTCCTCTACAAGTGGAGGGATAAGCTGACAAGGTGTGCATTCCTTGAAAACCGTTGCCTGTGCCAGCCACTCAACTTCTGGTATCTGAGAACTTTTAAAACTCTTTTCTCCACCACAGTTCTCAAGGTGCCACGGGTATCCAGAACTAAAATCAGTCTTTTTCTCCACCATAGTATGTGTGCCACATGGGCAATGTGTACAGAAAGGCCTCCCTGGCCCTTGGGGTGGTGGCTGAAGGGCAGAGGAGCATCTAAGGCAGCCATTTCAGTCAGTCAGACATCCGTTCACTGTCCCACAGACAGCACGGTGGGAGATTCTACCCTTGAGGAACTTATGACCTACTGGGGTAAACTCCATTTAAATCAATGCTCATAACTGTTGATGGAAAAAGGCTGTATAGGAATACACACAGTGTTGTCAGAGTCCAAGGGTAGAGGCTGAGGCTTCCAATAGAGGCAGAAGCTTTTTACAAAAATGTTATATAGGCAGACTTTGAAGAATAGATGGTTACTGAGAAATAAGTTTACAAATTTGCAGTCTACAAAGAATTTTTCTGTACTGGATTTTACTTACCATTTGCAGTTCTGTTTCAAGGTATTCTGTTACAGATATGGGAGCTAAGACTGAGAAACTAGTTTGAAATCAAATCTCAGTCCTTAACTGAGTTCAAACTTGGTTTCACCAACACTTACCCTTCTGCTTTTGTAAAACTCTATCATGTGAAGATGAGCAGATGGAGGGGAGGCAGATCACATAGAGAGAATGGTGTGGGCAAAGGCATCAAGGTGGGCTTGTGCAGTATGCATAGCAGCTGGCCTCCAGTGACCTCCCACAGCCTCCACTTACTGGTATTCAGACATTGTGCTGAATAGGACTGGACTGCATAACCAATAGAATATTGCAGAAATGATTATGTGAAATTTTGAGGCTTGGTTATAACAGATATTGCAGCTTGCTTTACTGGTCTGAGCAAGATAGCTGACATGTCATAAGGATGCTCAAGCATCTCTGGGGAGGTCCGTGAGCCATCTTGGAAGCATTTATTCCAATCCCAGCCAGACCTTCACAACATCAAGACTGCCATCCCGTGTGAGCCCCTGAGCTAGAACCAGTAGTAGATAAGCTACATCAGATTTCTGACCTACACTAGTGAGATAATCAGTGTTATTGTTGGTTTAAGCCACTAAGTTTTGGATGAATTGGTTTCACAGTAATTGATAGCTAATACAGCATGGGCTTTAAACAAGTCTTATTAAATGGTGTTGAACAGATTGTTAAAAAACTTATTTTTCATTCTGAAGGTGTGAGGAAGACCCTGAAAGATTTTGAACAGTACAGTGCTTGGAAAAATAGACTATTGGAGAATCTCTTGTGTATGGAATATTTATAAACTAGTTAAATTCCATGTCATTTAGTCCTGGAGAGCAATCACTAAGGAATCAAATACCCTCCAAATACCTCATTTTTTTTAAGTCTGAAAATCTTAAATTATGTGCTTTTTATTGCAACTGTAGGAATTCTATATTATTTTTATATTTTTCTAATTCTTGTGGAGCTTACTGATCCTAGCATTTCTACAAGACTGCATGAGTACCTGAAAGATCAAATGGCTTGTCCCATGAGTGCCAGAGGCAGATCTATGAGATACCATCAGGATGGAGTATATGTGGCATGTGGTGATTAGATTTCAGCCCAATACAGACAGAGCAGGGCAAGTGTGTAGAAGGGAAACTGATCTGGAGTCCCCATTCTCTAACCTTCTGATGGAATCCAGTTACAAAGGAAATTTAATTGCCAACAAGATTTCAGTGAAACTCAGTTGCCAAAAAGAGTGATTGCTCATCAAGTTAGTAAGCTTTGCATTGCTGTCACCAAAATACGTAACAAGAATAACATAGAGAAGGAAAGATTTGTTTTAGTTCATGGTTTCAGAGTATTCGTTCCATGGTCGGCTGCTCCACTGTTTTGAACCTGAAGTGATACAGAACATCATGGCAGAAAGCTGCTCAGCTCATGGCAGCTGGGAAGCAGTGGGTGGGGAGGATAAGAGACTGGGGATAAATGGATTAATCCTTTGATGAGATTATGGCCCTCATGATACCATCTTGCCTAAAAGTCCCACCTCTGAGCCCTGCTGTATTGAGGACCATACTTTCAACACATAAGATTTTGGGGGATATATTCCAAATCCAAACCATAATACTCATGATTTGTTAAGCTACCCAGGAGGAATTCAGTGACACATTCTGAGTCTCTAAGACATTTAGGGCTTGGAGGGCACTACATGAACCCTGTCAGTAAATAAACAGCCTTATCCACAACCTTCTCAGGAGAGCAGATGGGTAGATGCCTTCCTTTTAAGCGAATTGAAATTCAAGGCTAGAGGAATGGTCCAAAGTGGCCCCACGTCTTTGAATATTGTATGACCCTTCTCAAGTCTGATGATATCCTATAAAAGTTTTACCTCTGAGGTGGTCTTTCTATATCATGGGTACACTTGGTCCTGCAGTTGACCACAGAGACTGTCATGCCTGGTTGCCTCTGCTTGGAGCTTAGAGACAGAGTGATGCAGTGCAAAGAACAGTAGATTAGAGAGTCCAGAGATGAAGTGTCAGTATCCCACTGTGCCACCAACAGCTATGACCTTGGGCAAGTCATCAATTCCCCAGTCATTAAGTTTGTGTTTGGACTCTGGGATTTTCTTGTCCACGAAATGAAGGTGGGTTGGGTAAGATGCTTTCTGAGGTTCCCTCTCATTATGTTGAGGACTTGTGATTCTTTTTATGGAGTACCTTTGTCAAAATTGAGGTATGCTGTATCTCTGGGGAGAGTTTAGAGCAATAAGCTATTGCTCAGAGAAATAAGAAAACGTTATAGCCAAATATATGGAAACTTTATGCACTGTTATTAGACACAATAAATATCCCATTTGCTAACAGTTTTCCAGGGGTTATTTGTAAGATGAGTATTTCTTTGTAATTTTAAGAAATATTTTAATCTCTAAGATTCATAAAGGTTATAGTGGAAAAATGTAGAAATTCTGCAACTGCATGCATTTGTAGTGCATAAATCTGTGTCATACATATTGTTTAGTGTGCTTTATGTTGTTTAATAATTGCAGTTTTAATAAGTCATTATGATGTATAGCACTACCTGAACACCTTACAAGGGGCACAGCCTCCTGCCTAATAATCATTAATCTTTCTTTTGATGCAACTTTCATATTCATCTGTTTATATGTACACATATAATACTGTATGTATTTATATACTAATATTAATTAGTAATATATGTCAGACTAGGGAATTGCAATTTGTGACTATTTTAGATTTCCTTTTCAGGATTGGTAAGTGGAAACAGGGACCCTTACAGAATCCTTAGAAGATATCTGAAATCCACCAATTGATCACAGATTCTCTGTGCTAGCTTGCATGCTAACGACTTCTCTTCTTCACCAGGCTCAACTATTTTGCCGAGCTTTTTTCCTCCTAACAGAGCATCAGTGAAAATGGGATCAGATAGGCAAACAGAGAAATAAAAAGGAAGAAAACCCAGGGGGGTCTGTCCATTGCAAGAGCTGTGTAAAAATCAAATTCTGGTGCTTCTGGAGTTGATTTGAGTGTGGGGTGGGGAAGGGAGGGAAGTGGTGACCAGGTGCAGTCCTGACTGAGCACACAATCTCAACACCAGTGATGAGGAGAAACGGCAGGTGCTGGGAACGTGAAAGGAAGCACTAATACAACAGTCCTACTGTGGACCCTATTTACACACCCCAGCAGATTTTCCCTCTTTTGCTACACTCCTTTCATTTGAAGAGGATTGCCTCTTTCTTCCCATGAGTCCTCTGATTCCATTTGAAACGCATCCTTGTGACATTTCTAGTTGGATCAGGAGTTGGCCATGACTCGAATGCACTGAGAAATTGTCGGGCTTTTCTGGGTGACCAGCATCGTGCTCTCACGTAGCCAGAAAGTAGTGTGAATCCAGTCCTCATCTAGGTCACAGAACAGGGCTAAAAGGATATTGGAATTCTTGAACTAAATCCACCAACAATTCCTAAACTCTAACTTGAAACGGATACTGAAGCAACCCAAGTCTGCCTCCTGTACACTTGTGTAGATATCAGGATCTCCTGGAGGGTTGTTGTAGATTACTCTCAGTTTCCAATACAGTAAATTTGTGTAACTCGCAAGTTCCCAGGTGGTGCTGCTGCTGCTTGGTCCAGGGCTCACATTTTGAGAACCGCTGTCCTACAGGTTCTCCCATGTAGAAGGGTTTGAAATCAGGACATGGTTCTCACATTTCTCAGTTCTGTCACTGGGTTGGCGCAACTTTGCTCTGACCTACTATCCCTTGGGCCTGGGGCCATGTGTGTCTCACACCCTATCCTTCAGATCCTCGGTGTCCCAGACAACCAAGACTGCCTGGACTCTGAGGGCCCAACCGATGGATTTCTGAACACAGTGAAAAGAGATGCTGGGTGAAAGCTGTGATCTCCTATGACCTCTGTAACACTGGCTTACACTTGAAAGTAAGTCTTAGGCGGGGTGTAGTCTCACTTTTATCTGAGACTTGAAACTCAGGAAGTTTAAATTCTTGTTCAGGAAATAAATAGCACGGCTGATATTTGAACCTGGTTCTCTGGCTTCAGAGCCTGATCTGCCTTCACTGTGGCAGTATTTCTCCAGGGTTCCTTTTGAACTGAGGATTTTTCACCATTCTTTCTCCTCATTATAAAGACCCTCCTTTGAATTACAACTTCAACATATATGCATTTATTCACATGTGTGAACACATATGCACACACTCAGGCTTTTGCTTCATTTTAGTATTTTGCATTTATTATATCATATAATTCAATGTGCACCTTAGCTGCCCTTAGAAGCAGTTGGGAACAGGGCAAGGAATACATACCTGCTCTGAATGTGATGAACACAGGCATACCTCCATTATCCATCCACTTACTAGCTGGCTTTTCCTCTATAGCCTGTGTTCTGTTGAAGAAAATGTATCTGCATATTTAGCTAAGGACTTATGCTAGGTTTTGATCTTATGCCTTTGGCTGTCAGTAAGGAAAGTTGAAACTGCCTCTGCTTGCTGTGCCCCCGCCCAGCACCTCTCCATAGAGGAGGAGGAGATCCGGGCATAATTTAGTCCTGGTGGAAGACAGTTGGCAGGTCCAGCTGATGCATTCCTCTGTTGGAAAACAAGAACAAGCCCGGAGGGCTTTGAGAGTGTGTTCTGCAGCAAGGGTTTATGTGCTTTGTCCACATTTATAACAATGCAGGTTTTTTTTCTTTCCTAAATAAAACAGCCCACCCCACCCCCACACCTCTGCAGCTGCTCCCCCACTGTGCGAGGGGCAGGGGGGCGCCAAACAAATATGCACACTCTGGCATCTGTGGTTAAAGGCTGTACTGGAGTCAGGAGCTGGATTCTGGGAGAAATGGTAACAAGAAGGAAAAAATGGTGGCCAGAGATACCCCAAGAGCAAAATGACCCTGGGAACATACAAAATCACTTGCTTTTGTTTGTTGATTAGCCGATAATGGGAAAAATCCATCATCAAATCTTACCCCATCCCTGAATCTGCTTCCTGGTGGGGAGGCATTTTGACTCCTTCCTTCCTTCATGTTTTGCAGATGAAACCAGAATAGCAACATTTGTTAAAAATCTGTGAAACTGGTTTGCTTCTGAGGGGTCTCACTCATGCCAGCCTGTCCTGTTACCATAAAGGAACTTTCTGAAATTTAATAACGTGTATAAGGAATGCTGAAAGGGCTTTTGGGAACCCTGTGCCATCTGGAGTCGAGAATAAGGATGGTCACAGGAGTCAAGCAGCCCTCTCGCGCGGTGACTCAGCAGACAGTAATGGTCTTAGGGGACCTGGCTGTCCAGCACCTGAATATCCCAGTGGGTTCCCTCACTGAACAGCCACATCTCTTCAGCAGTTGAAAGCAAATTAATATGAACATTAAAGCCTTCAGGGAGAAATCAGAATTGAAGCTGCAGAAAGAGTCCATCAGTTCTGTTATTAAGTGACTTAAGCATTCCTGATAATTACTATGCTGTGCAAAATGGTGCAGCAGAAACCTCAGAGCTTATGGGGTTAGTGGCACAACACCCAAAACTTTTGTCAGTGACCCATTAAAACAAGAAGATAGAAACCTAATAAAAATGGCAAATACTCATTAACACGTTGAAATGCTGAAGGGATACATCAGTACTATGAGTACTGCACTTTTCCTTGGAAAACTTGTTTGCTTGTAGAAGTGAACATTGGAAGGGTGGCGGCTAGTGGGTTCCCGTGAAGTGGTGGAAGGAAGACGCTCTGAGGATGGAAGTAGCGCCGCATCGGCAGATGTGGATAGAGGCTCGTGACTCTCGCAACTAGGTAGCTGGTAGATGTCACAAGCTTGTGCACGTGCTTCTTTCAGTTGAGCATGGTTTTCTGGAGCCATCTAATGCCTCTCATGAAATCACTCAAACACATTTACATTGCACTTGATTATTCTTAAGTTTGTTCCCTAACATATCAATCGCATAGAAACAAATTCCTATTTTCAAAATAAGCATCACAGCCCTGTTGACTTTACCCGTCAATTTTCAGAAGATGAGTGGACCCCCACAGCCATGTTTTAAAAATACCTGGTGGCCATCTTAGAGGCATATAAGGATGACTCTTTTTAATATTAATATTCAATGTTAATATTCTCTTCCAAACTTTAAATAATATTTAAAAATATAAATAAAGACCATTCCCAGCCCTATAAGAGAAACAGATGTTAATTTTTTAAGGCCACATAAAAATCTTTCATGTATCAAAATGGACGTGTTGAGATGACACATTCCCACGCCATCCCATCCCTACCCTCGAGCTGAGCCAAGTGGTGCTGAGTCATTGACGACTGGATGGTGTTCATATTCGCCTTAATTATTTTCCCGGACTGAGAGCCTGCAGAGGCAACTGTTGAATTGACTCTGTTTTATTCCGTGAAGTGAATATATGTTCATTTGTTCTGTGTCTCAAGGTGGTTCCCAAGGTCTCAGTTGTTGATTTCGGCATATGGCTGCCTGTGCTGGACATTTCTGAGCAGATCCTGTGTGCCCAGTGTTCAGTGGTTAATTCTCGGGTTTGCTGGGTATTCTGTTTTTCAGGTCCACTTTGGGAAGAAGAGAAAATCCACATGGTGAAAGAAGTAGCTTCACATCTTTGACCCTGTATTTACCAAGGACCCATGTCTAGACAAAGTGTAGTCAAACTCGTGTTTTTGGAAGGAGCACCTGGCTATTTTTAATACATTGAATTCTTGTGTTCCAATAGATGTGGCAGCTAGATTCTCTTGCATGTTTGGATTTCAAAAAAAAGATGAGCATCACACTGCTAATATAGCTGCTGTGGTGATGTAATAAATTGCACCACCAATATAGTTATGGTAGTAACCAAGCATATAGGAATTCTTTGTTTTATTTCTTCTTCTGTTTCTTTTCTTTTTTCTTTTTTTGGTACCAGGGATTAAAACCAGGAGCACTTAACCACTGAGTCACACCCCCAGCCCTTTTTTTTTTAATACTTTATTTACAGATAGGGTCTTGCTGAGTTGCTTAGGGCCTCGATAAGTTGCTGAGGCTGACTTTGAACTCACAATCCTCCAGCCTCAGCCTCCTGATGGCTGGGATTACAGGAGTACGCCACCACACCTGGCCAATCTTTTTGTTTTCAAATCTAGATTTAGGCATCAACTAGAAAATCCTAGACTTTAAGGTCAGAAGGAAATATGGAGGGAATATTTTGTCCCACACATCATGTTATCCTCAGGAGATTGAGGAGATGTCAGCACCTGGGCCTAGTCAGGAGCCCAGCTAGTTGTAATTAAACAAGTGCTTCACACGAGGATACCTAATGATCTCTGTGTACCTTACTGCTTTTGCAACTTGGTAAGCTTTGACCACTTGCTTAGGATGCCAAGCAACTCTCCAGTTGTTGCTGCTGCTCCTTTAGAATGCAGCATCTGTTGCACCTGCTAGATTTGATCCCCTTGCCTGTTGCCTCCATTTTGTTTTAGTTTTTGAAAGTTGAGAAAAAAAATCGAGTCATTTATATTCAGGCCATGGTTACCACCAGTGACTTTCTTCCTTTGGTTAACATCCTCTCTTACCTCCATGAATGGGAATAAGAATCCTTGCAGGAGGAAGAGGGAAGCCAGCCTACTTCATACGGAAGCCCATTTGCAGACAAATTTTTTTAGCTAGCCAGCCAAGTCCTCAGATGTGTTACTAGAGAGACGAGGAGGACCTGGAACAGAACAACCCAGAAAATGTCAGGGAAAAAGTATCTACCTCTTGAAGATTTTGAAAAACTATATTGGAAAAAAAAAGGATTATGAAAAACGTTCAGAATCAAATATAATATTTAAGACATAAAGTATTCATCTGCTGTTGTGTAGCTCTTCACTGTTCAAAATGGGTTTTAAAAACCCCCGGAGGGTGTTCATCAAAGTCTGCTTTCCAGTGTCAGTTTAGCACAATTCCACATTCCAGGGATAAGCTGAATAGTGGTATCAGCAGCAGCAACAGAAGCCTGCTGTGCCTAACGAGGTGCCAGACCGCATAACACAGGGCCAGCTGGAACTGTTTCATCCTAATGCACCCTCATGAGTAAGGTACAGCTATCAGTACCCCACTTGCTGGGCGGGGGAAATTAGGTTCAATGAAGTGACTTTTCTTAATAAAGCCAAACAGCTAATAAGTTGAGCTGGGCTGCAAAGTCAGGGTGTCTGCTTCCACGCTGACAGTCCTCATGGAAATGGAGGAGCTAGGAACACGTGTTAGTTGTGTCCTTAGGTGTGTCAGGACACCCCTCCAGTTTGCTATCCACAAAACAAGATTTTCAAAGGGGAATAAAAATAACACGTTTTCCCTGTCTCGCAAGCTTGTTGTGATGACCTTGGAAGATGGGGGAGGGAAGGGCGTTTCATGAGCATCTACTTTGTGCCAACTCTACCACAGGCATGCTTCACGTCACAGCATCAGTTGCTGTCCCTGATGTTGTGCAGTTCGCATGCTCACTGTTGAGTGTTGAATCCCTGCCATTTTCAGAAGACGGATTCATTGCCATCTGTTCTCATGTGTGGGTTTTTCTTGTTGCCTGTCTTATTCATCTGATTCACTGGGGCTGAGGGATTATTTTTGAAGCAATACATGTTATTTGTAGAAAAAATTGGCCAGAGGATTTGAACAAGCAGTCTACAGAGGAGGAAACTCAAAAGGCCATCAAGCATTGGAAAAGATTCTCAAGTCACTAGTAATGAACAAAATGCAAATTAAATCAGTAACGATACATTTTGCATAGCAGCAGCTTAGAGAGTTCACTTATCCAAATGCTTCTGAGGCCACTCAGGCCCTCCTGCATCACTAGTAGTAACACAGGCTGATGTTGTGATTTTGGAGAGCCATTTGGCACCACTTGTTCAAGGGAGGACGACTCATATCCCCAAGACCTAGCGGTTATACTCTTAGAAATGTGAAAAATTCCTTTTAGATGTGTGTATGAGAGACCCTAATAGGACATGAACTATTTACATAAGGCTATTATGGTGATAACCAGTAGTTGGAGGTTACCTAGTTGTCCTTTAGTAAAAGTGTGGGTAGTTAAAATTTGATGAATGTGCATTAAGCAGAACCATGCAGCAGTTAGAAGCCACTGATTATATGACTATTTATCCAACAAGGGTGAATCTCAAGGGCATAAAGCTAAGTGAAAAAATAAGAAAAGCAGTGGAATACAGTGGAGGGTCATTTCCCTGAGTTGAAATATGCACATACAAAATGACATGCATTTTGTGAGATCCCACACAAAATCCTGTTAAAAACATCAAAATAGTTGTGTGAGGATGGTCCAAGGGATGGGACAATGAGGATAAGCAATGAGCAATAAATAGAGAAAGTAAGAGAGAATCTTGCAAGAACTAGTTAAAATAATGGGTCATAAACTGGGGATAATGATTAACTCACTGGAAAGAAGAAAAATGAGAAAATACAATCAGAACCAAAAAAGACAATTATCCATCATTGTGATTTTGCAGATACATTTTCATTTGAATGCAGTGGTAGCTCATGGTTGACATCAAGAGCATTTAGCAGAATGCTTTGAGTTAGGATGAACCCAAGGAAGTTTATAATTTGACTGAACTTGATGTTATTCACCCTGAGGAGAGAGCATTTCCAGTGCGGAAATAACAGTCCATTTTGTTTTTCTAAAATAATTTTTTTTTAGTTGTAGATGGACATAATACCTTTATTTATTTATTTATTTGTAATGTGGTGCTGAGGATCAAACCCAGTGCCTCACACGTGCTAGGCAGGTGCTCTACCACTGGGCCAAAGCCCTAGCCCCAGTCCCAACGGTCCATTTTCACAGCCAGGATGCAAAAAGAGTACAGATGCTCTTGGTGTCAACCACGAGATTTTGGTGCAATCAAAGGAAAAAGTATCTCTATTTTTATTTATTTACATTTAATTCTAGCAGTACTCACTTTGACTTGGTATGCTGGAAATGGTGCATTTGGACCATTGCACAGGGTGATAGTTTAAGAACAAATGAATGTTGGTCCCAAATGGAACAAGTGAAGTTGGAACTTAGGCTAATGTACCAGGGAACCATCCACACATTTTAGGGCTTTTGATGACTGCCTAAAGTAAGGAAATCAGTAAGTAATAGAGTTCTGAACCCTTATTCTCTGTTTTGCATGAGAACTATGAACAATCCTTAATACAGAGTACATTCCTTACTGCCAGAGCTGCAAACTCTACTGCCCAACTGAAGACAAGTCTATATAGGCGCCTTACAAAACCCCACAGAAGCTTCCCGAGGGAGACTCAGATGTCAAATCATTGCACCAAGAGCTGAAAATCATGCGTGGTGTCATTGGCAGTTGTTTCCATAGTAATCACTGCTGCCCTTGCAGGTCCTTCCTGATGAGATTCTCAACAGGTACTGCATTTGCTAAGGTGTGTGGGGAGTGTGTCTGTATCTGTTTGTATATCTGTATACATTTGTTTGCTGGTGGCTGAATTGTCAAGATTTACTCTAAATCCAAAATCAGAAGGCAGGAAGCATGAATGCCTTGCATGCTAAATGAAGCCTTATGAGATTGGTTTGGGTGCACAGGTTAGTAAAAAATTCAAAGATACCAGTCAAACTGTTCTTGAAGACCCTGTTACTGGTTGCTCTCTATTTTGAACATTCCAGTGGTCTTTGGCGTAATAGGCACTAGTGTGAGGTTTTTATCTCTTCAATTCATGAAGTCCCATAGATGGGTAAGGTGGAGGGTTTCATCCTTCTTGGGAGGGAACAGTTTGAATTCAACAGTATGAATTCTGACTACCCACTAGGTTTTCTGGTCTTTGGTGGTTGGTGGATCAGGGCCAACCCTGCCCAGGTACAGGAACTGTTCAGTGGTATAATCACAAGACCTATTTAAGACTTTCCAATCCTGAGGTTTCCCCAAATCTAATCTGATATAATTTGTAAGATTTTTGCTCTCTCCCCTGAAAAACTAACCTCCCTCAAGTTAATACATCACTTACATTTGAAGAGTACCATAAGTCTTCAAATGGAATCATCCTTTCCAAGAGGAAGGGAAAGCCAGCATCCAAAGCCTTGGAGGTAACTTAATTATGCTTTTGTTTTAAGTTCTGTGTTTGCAAAATATTTTTCAGTTGCCTGTCATTTATCCTTACCCGCCCACCCACTTCTGTCCCCAAAGAAAATTTCAAATGAACTAAGAAATCAGGTAATTTGCTTCACATGTTGCTCCAGATTTGTGTTTCCCATGACTAGAGGGGCAGGTGCAGATCAAATTGTACCCAACATCTAAAAAGTCACTGTCCTGCAACCTAGTAAGTCCCTTGCAAGGTCAAACGTTCAACCATGAGTGGTTTTTTACCCAGGGTTCTACCTCCTCAAGATCTAAGTGGATCGGATGCCAGGGATCCATCAGCTGGTAGAGTGTGAGTCATTAACTCAGAAAGTGTGGTGTGGAGGCCCCACCACAGACCAAGAGTAGGAAGGTTGGGCTCGGAGTTGGGTCTTAGATTTCCTAACGGTGCAGCTTTGATCACATTGCCCTGGCTCCTGTAAAATGAAGACACCTGCCCTCCCTATCTCCCAGGTGGTTGTATCAAATGAGGTGATGCTTGTCAATACTCGTGGCCGCCTCTGAAGTGCTTTGGAAATGTAATAGCTCCCTCGCCAGGGTCTGATGATCACGCAGAGGCTGGAAAAAGCATGTGTGATTTCCTGAGTCAAGGTTGTCAGGTACGTTTCCCTTCAGGCTCCTCAGTTTGGAAACGTGGTCAGGGTGTTTCACAAAATACCAGAAGGGAAGGGAAAGTAAAATAACAGAAAAGGAAGAGGAACAGGGGCAGACTCTCCCCTCCATCCACCCTCGGCTCCATTCAGCATACTGACTTCATTCAGCAGTTCTTTCCTGCTTTGTATGCAGAGACAGAGCCTCTCATGATAATGTGGATGAACAGTGGAGGGTAAACACTCACTTAAAAATACATCCAGATGCAGCGGCTGCAGCCAACAGAGCCCTGGTTCTCTCCTCAGAAATGCCGTTCATTTATGCTCCAGGAATTCATGGTCCTTAGTAATTTCTCTAGGGTAAGTCTGAAGTTTACTTTGTTTTATCTGTGAAGAAGGGGCCCACAGAGCAAATGAGCAGGGTAAATATGTCTGCTAGGAAACACATTAACCTGCTTGAAAGGAAGATCTGCTTTCAAATGCCTTCCTTGCATCTATTTGCATCCTAACTATGTACTGATGATGAGTGATTTTAGTCATTAAAGGAGTCCTAGGAGGATTGTGACTTGGTAATATTTTATTAGCATTTAATTTGAATTACTCTAATAAAACTCGATTTCTTTAAAATTCATCCATAATTCCATATTATTGCACATATCTTCTGTCTATCAGTATGAATTTGTTGTAAGGTATAATTGTCATTAATTACATGCCCATAATTCCTTTAA
This sequence comes from Sciurus vulgaris, assembly GCF_902686455.1. Taxonomy (NCBI): domain Eukaryota; kingdom Metazoa; phylum Chordata; class Mammalia; order Rodentia; family Sciuridae; genus Sciurus; species Sciurus vulgaris. Next base: position 120,696,051 of record NC_136470.1, read on the forward strand.
ATACTGTCTGGTACAGTTATATCCTTATGAACAAGATTTTCAATTTTCCTTTGGTTTCTTAAGATAAAAAAATGTCCTGACACTTAAATAGCACCACTGAGGTTTGAATTCACAGGGGAGTTTGCCTATAAGAAACCAACTAGGGAGGAATATAATTAGTTATCTCCTCTATGACCAGACCCCAGTGGATGATAGAGGCCAACTACTTTCCCTAAAAGCTTGGTTAGATTTCTATAAATGGCATAAACTAAACTTGATTCATAAAACAACTTGTGCACTATGCTTGACCTATAGTGAACACTGATTAAATACTTAAGGCATGTATGTGCACGTATCTTTTGGGTTTTCCTTTGTGTTTTGTATAGACAATATTTTAACATCAAGCACGTGTGTTATGTTAGAAACTATGCAAGAGGATTAAGTTGAAAGCACTAATTGTGTGCATTGCATCCATTCATTAGCCCATCTACCTATCTTTCAAATATTTCAGGAGGGTGGGGAACCAACCAGACATGGAGAAGAGAGGAGGTCCCTCCCACAAGTTGCTTCTATGTTTGCAAGTTCTACCCCAGCTACCCTCTTGTGGTTATTAATTTATGCTTGGCTGGGCCTCTGGTTATAACAAGGCGGACATAGCTGATCCCTACTTTATGTGTGTGTCTTATTATTCAATTTAGGTTAGAATTCTGTCACATCTAGAGTCTTACCAGTACTAGAGATCCACAGTCCTAAGTAAATAGAACAGCTTTGTACCAAAGGTAATAGCTAGCCTTTTGAAGTGTTTGCTCTATCTGTGCCAGAAACTCTTCTCAGAGCACTTTACATGTTCACTCATTAATCTTCACAGTATCCACGAAGTGAGTTTTATTCTTATTCTCATTTTACAGAGGAGGAAACGGAGTCACACAGGTCCGTGGCAGGACAGCACAATTTCAAAAAGGCAAACTACTGCTCTTGGTTCTTAAGACCTTTTTGGCATCCCAGATCATCCCGTATCTGTATGTTCTCTCTCTGGATCTAATACACCCATTTCCATTTGTTCATATGGGAGAAATGAGGCAAAAAAAGGCGAGTCTCTGCTTTCCATGCTTGGGAGGTCTTGGGCTGCACAGCACTTGAACCCAGGACTGATTGTGTCCCAGGGCTCTTTCTCCAGAAGCAAGCTGCTGCCTTTCTGCTCATCTGACCAGTAGATCTGTACTAAAGACAATTGAATGGAAGCGTTGGAATTCTAGGAACTTACAGAGTTACTGGAGGAGGGTGATAATGTAATGTGGTTCACCGCCACTCCCTTTAACCTAGGATCCAGAGAATTCCAAATAAGCTCCAACTCCTAATTTACTTTCTGCGCCTTTGTTGACTTAATATCCAGACTCTGTCCTTAACAGCTCTAGAGCAGAAAGTCAGGTCACCAATCAAGAGTCAGTACTAATTGGGAAATAATTCACAGTTTGCTACAGCAAAAAGGTAGAAACTCCTACAAATTTATCTGTCATTTTGATTCATTCTTGAATCCTTTGTAGTACATTTCAGGGTCTCAAAGAAGCTCATCCGTCTGTGAAGATGCTCTGAAGCATCTTGTTTTACATATGATGAAAATGGAGAGAGCAACTTCTTTTGACAGGAAACTTCACTTCTTGTTACTGAAAGCCGTCACAACAGTCATTATGTCTGGCTTTCAGAGATTTCCTGGAGTTAGGAGAACAATAGACAGTTAAAATGGCAATGTCAAGAGTGTTCTGGGTTTTATAATGAGCACCAAGGGAAATTTTTTTTTCTTTTGAGTTTATAAGAAAAAAGTAGGAGGAATATTTGAGAGGTTGGGAATCAGGTGGAAATGAACCTTAACATTCCATTATTTAAAACGGAGTGTTCTTTCTAACCTTTGAAAATTGAAAAAAAATTAATTTTATGTCACTGTTCTCATCTTCTTGCTACTGAGTTGACAGTGACTAAGAGAAAATTCAGCTAGCCCTCCCATCATGCTAAGTAAACCTCCAAAAGATATATTTGCAGCTTTCCTTCTCTTTGATTAAACATCATTTTAAATCCTTGAATCCCATTTATTGGTTCTTCCTTTTTACATATGTACAGAGTTTCTTGGGCTTATGATTTCTAATTTAGCAGCAGTAATTATTTCTCTGCTTCCTCACCCCGTAAGAAAAATGACGCCAGCATTAGGAGGAGATGTGTATTTTAGCATATTTGTTGCATATTGCAATATTTATGGTTCTCCATAATTTTTAATCTTAATTTATATAGCCCTGATATGATTTCTTAATTTCTAATAAAGTTGTGATATGTTTACAATGTCCAGTACAGTAAAAGCTCATGCTCTGTGAACAGTTCATGTGAACTGGTGCCCTCTCTTCTAAAGTCCCTCACATGCCACCAGAGCAACTTGTGTTTTTAGAGAATGCTGCTTTAGTTGTGTGGGAATACCTGAATGCCAACAGTAAGCTGCTGTCATTATTTTTTTAAAAAAGCAATTATTAACATTTTTAAAATATGAGCAAGACATTTTTGTTTTGAAAGTCAGCAGTATTTTAAAAGTTACAAAATGAAAATAAGAGTATTCCTTCCTGTTCTCTCATTCCTGTCATTCCTTGGAGGTACCTGCTGTTAAATTTCCACACACCCGCCGGAAATGATCTAACACGCTTTTCACATGCAAGCACACACACATACATACACACACATGTGCATACACATAGCACTCATCTGTGCTTAATAAATGAATGTATGGATACATATGTGGATTCAGTTGTGCGATATATCTTGGGCATCTGCCCTTATTAGTGTGCACAGACCACCTCATTTTGAATGACTGTATAGTATTCCATTGAGTTCACATGCCATAATTGAACTTGTGTTCATCAACATTTAGGATTTTCCAGATTTTTTTCTGATGCAAACAATCCCAGGACACATCTTTTTGCATTTTTGTAAATTCAAAGCAAGGGAATTACTGATGAAAAAGCATGTGCATTTTTAGCGTCACTAAATGCTGCCAAAATTATCCTCCAAAACGACTGCACTAATTTATACTTCCAACAATAGTGTATGAGAGTGTCATGTTTCTCCACATCCTTGTCTGTACTGAATGTGACAGAAATTTTAGTTTGTATGATAGGTGAAAATAGAATTGAAAATTTTTAATTTACATTTTTAGCCCCCGCGGTATCTAAGGTTCATTTTAGTGAATGCTTACTGAGCAGTTTGTTGTCATTGGAATAGGATCTGATGACCAAGTATTGTCCTTATCCTTAAGAAGCCACAGAAGAGACTAAGAAGACTGCTTTTTTAAGAAGAAATCCTAAATTGGCAAGTATAGAGAAGCGCTTCTTTTGCTCACTGCGGCAGGAGTGGTTGTCTTGTAAAGATGGCATGTTCACCCCTGTAGATTCTTGATTCTGTTCCTACCCTAAATTGGCAACTCTCCCCTTCTGCAGTGGCAGCCTTGCTTTCCTTGTGGAACGGTAGTGGCCGCATCTAGCAGTAGGAATACTTATGCAGTAGCTTCTCTTTCTCTCCAGGACCTGGCTTGTTGGCTTCATTGGCTGCTTTTAGAAGCTAACACCCACAGGTCGCTTCTGTTCTAGAAGGGCCCCCGGCATGCAGAGCTTGATAAACTGTTCAGTCGTTAATTAAGCTACTCTACCTGTATGGATTTTTTGAGGAAGTATTTCATTTAGGCATCCCAAATTAGGGTATAGACACTCTGAGTATTTCTTTAGAATTCACAGTGGCAGCGGTGGGGGGTATGGACAGCAACATCAATCATTTGGGACTCCGTTGGTTCCTGCTACCAAAATAAACTAGTAAATAAAATACAATCTGTGAGTAGAAATATCTAGTTGCCAGACTGTTTAGTTAAAATGGGAGGGTCTAAAATACACAGCAAAATGGATGGATAAACCTGGTTTTCTGAATAGAGGCCACTATTGATAATTCATCCCTTTCTTATTGCTGAGGGTCAGGGAGATCTGAATTGAAATTCTGCTGGAGTTAGCTCAGGGGGAGACCTTTGGAATGTTCCACTCCCAAGCCATGGTTTCAGACCTGTGGATGATATTTATTTGGGGCCTTGGGCAGAAGGAAGCTCTCATTTGCTTCCCCGTGTGTGGCAGGCCAGTGCCCTGGGAGGCTGGCTGGGCAACTGCCCTTTCCCCAACCAACCAGCCCCTGAGAATGTTTGAAAAGATAAGAGAAACAAAGCCAACCCCCTTTAAAGGGGCTGGAACAGGCTAGTAGTTGCTAGGCAAGTTAAAGTAATTCAGTGTCCTTGCCAGACGTCTGCCATGCTAACGCAACTTTGAGGGAAGGGGAGTGAGATGGTGGTGCTTGTTGGTTGCCATAGGAATGTTTCCCTGATTGGAACAGGACCACAGAGTGGGGAGAGCAAGACGCCAGCAGCCACGCGCTTTCTGCTTGGGAATGGGAGCCCAGAGTGGGTGGTGGAGCAGAGGTAAGCACCAGGAGGGAGGAAGGAGTGCAGCCTGGGTTCTGGGGCGGGCGGGGCAGTGTGTGAGGACAGTGCATCCTGCAAAGAGGCGGAGGGACTGAGCAGATGAGATCCTAAACGCCATGTCAATTCAAACTTGGGGAGGAGAGTGAGGAGGTGAACCCGGGAGATTATGCGATGGGGCCTTTGGGGAGAATTCCAGCTAGATTCTGGAATGGACCCAGATTTAAGATGGATGGAGACTTAGAATCGTGTAATTTAGAGGGAAAAGTTACTTAGCTGAAGGTAGGTATTCTCTATGTAAATGTTATGTCGGAGCATGTCTTCATTTTAGTTCAAAAAGCAAGGGTGGTAGTTAAAGATCTGTTAATGAATCGTACTGCTGTATTTACCAAGCTCTGATTCACAGGAGGGAAAAAGCAGAGTTGACTGACTAGCGGGCTACTGGGATGAACCCTCACCAGACCCTCTGACCTGGCTTACTCTCATTAGCATCCGATGGCAGTTTCTAGAATGACCACCTAGGGTCTGAGTGGCAACAAGCAGCTGAACCTTGGGTGTGTTCACTTAACTTTTCTGTAACTAAGCAATTACCCAGATCTGAGAATGGAAGGCGATGGCCTACCCTGGCTCCCTGGCGTCCTGTGAGCATGCGTGCCCTTTTACTCGAACACAGTTTCTGGAGGGAAGTGTAAGGTCCTGGGTGTGTGTGTGTGTGGCGGGGTGGTGGCTATCAGAATGGGTTAGGCCAAGGGTTTTCAATGTTTGAGGTCACAGTCTTTGGGCAAACTCTGTTTAACTCATAAAGTTTTACCTGCACATAGGAAGTTTGTATGAATTTGTTATTGCTTGCCATATATTTGATTCATGTTCAGAGCGTATTTCAAATTGTTTCTCCTTTGGAATATGTATGCACTGTTAGGATGATTTATCACTTTCTTTTATGTGGTTTCTTTTTTGAGGTCCTATAAAAGAAGACTAAAGGGGCATGGTATTTATTCTCAAATATTTAAATCCTGGTGATGCACATATAGAAAGAATGTCATGGGACTCAGATCGGAGGTCACTGGTGTGTTTCAGGGGTCAGTCAGTTTCTCTGATCTGGAACCCTAGCATCATTTTTATTTTGGAATTGATCAGAAGCTGACTGACAAGCATCAGTTACCTGATTTGAGGTAAATTCGCAAACCAAGTGCAAAATATAATTTACTGGGAGAGTGTATTCTATTAAGAAAGACTATCCTTGGGCTCTTCAGATGCTTTTGTCAAAGAAACTAAAATATATACTAGTTATAATCTTTAAAAAACATATTTAGCAGGACACAGTTGTGTACTCCCAGCTACTTGGGAGGCTGAGGCAGGAGGATTGAAAGTTTGAGGCCAGCCTTGGTAATATGGTGAGAACCTGTCTCAAAATAAAAAGTTTGGAGATGTAGCTTAGTAGTACCCCTGGGTTCATTCCCCAGCACCATAAAAACAAAAACAACAAAACTTATCTAGACCCTTCAGAATCCAGAGCAACTCTTTCCAAATAAAAATGTATTATGAACATCAACGTCGAGCTTCAGTATGAGTCCATCTCTAACATTTAACTTTAATTAAAATTAGATAAAATCAAACCTTTAAAATGAAGTTCAGTTCCTTGGTCATACTAGCCAGTGGCCTCCGTGGTGGATGGCAGGCACAGAGAACACTGTTCTCTAGGCTGTGGGCTTTGCTCCCGCACATCTCAGAGCGGGAGAACCTATTGGAGAGAACCTCATTTTCTGAGTGTGGGACTACAGGCAAGTTCATGCCCCGAAGAGGAAATTTCCATTCAAGCCAAATTGGAACCTGCCTGGCAAGGAGCTATCTTCTGGTGGCCCCTCTCTCCACCCGTGTTCCCAAATACACCCCTCATTGTCTTCCCAACAGATAAAAACAGGCCACCCTTGACGGTTGGTCTCCCTCAGCCTCCGCTCCAGGCTGCCTTGTTTCCATTACATCAGTGCCTTTCCTGGATAGAGAGCCCCTTTATCTCTCTCATTGTTGCAGTTTCCACATTTGGCTCTAATTTCTGTTTTACCTTAGTGGAGCATTCAGATGTTCAAATTCCAGTTTAGTGCTTAATGAAGGTCCTTTCTATCAAGATCAATGTGGTTGATTTACATGAATTTGAAAAAGATAAACGTCCTCCTTTACTCCTGGCTCCATATTTGTATGATGCCTGGCCTAGAAACCTCATTCACCCTTCACCTAAGTATCTTTTTTTGTGGAAAATCAGGGCTCTTCATTATAGTCACTCTGTAGTCAGTTCTTCTACATTGGAGAACCCTGAAGAACATCCCTAGTCCTTAGACAGGAAACAGGAAGAAGTCCTTCCATCAGGTGGGGGTAAGGTAGGGAGTGACCTGGAAGGTGAGAACTATCCTCAGGTGCCAGAAATTTTGACCTGCACAGGTTTGACATATCGTGTAGTAGTGACCCTGGTCATTGATAGATTATGGAGCACAGAAGTCCATTATTTCCTATTGGGTATCTGCCATTTGCAAGGGACAGCACCAGTGATAGTATTAAAATTCATCCTGTATGTCTTGGAATGTATCAGGTTTGAAAAGTGCTTACAGAGTTCTTCCAGGTCTGGAGGATGAGAACCGTGTCGTGGGGACAGGCTCATGTCCAGGACAGTAACCAGTCGCCCCTCCTTTGGCAAGGAAGCTAGCTTGGAAATTGGGAAATAAATGCCAACCTGTTGGATCATTTTAGACTGAGTAGGAATGCATGCTGTACTTCTTTCTCATCACCACCAAACCAGCCACTTTAAAGCCAGCCTAGGTTTGTGGAGTAAGTATCCGTTGTCAGCCTGGAAAGCCTGGATGCTAGCCCCAGGTCTGTCTGCTTTGAAAGCCCTTGAGTTGCTCTGGGTCTCGCTTCTTATCTGTGGGTGAAGACACTAACTATACCAGGTGATCATGAAATCACAAATGAAACCTGCAAAGCCACTTCTAAACCCATGACAAGTGGGGAGCAAAGCTCTGGTTCTCACAATCTCCTGCTTTGCTGACCCCAAGGAGCTTCCTTGTGCACTTAGAGGTTGATCGTGAACCAAGTAGAAGAATTGAAAAGGATGACTGGTTCTCTCTGCCTCCATGAGACCATTCGTTTTGTCTGCTTCTATTTTGAGGTTCCTGGTTGAACCTCTGAAACACACAGGTTACCTATCGTTTTGTTTTGTTTCTCCTTAGTATTCTTCCTCAATGTAACAGGTCAATAATAAGCTCAGATACCTCTGTGCATAAAGCTCCCCAGTGATCTCTAAGTGAAAACAAACAAAAACTAGTTCTTTGCTGATTGACATACATGGTAATAAAAGAAAAATTGCTCCCTGAAATGCAATGATAGATTTTCTCCAATATTTGCCATTAAAACAAAAACTACCGTAAAAAAATTGAAGCAAATGCAGAGGGCTCTGGTAGCTGCTCTTGTTGACGTTCTGATGGAGGCTGGAGGTCCACTCCCTGTGCTGGAGCATCACTCACAGATGGGGGCTTCTTGTAGCTGGGGCAGATCATGAGTTTGCATATTCCTTTAGCCTTTCATGCTACCAAAGAAGTCAGGGATGCCAAAGAAAGGAAAGTTGCTGATGACCTGTTATGTACTAGGCATGCTAAACATTTCACATATAGTGACTTATTTAATTCCATAATCACCCTGCAAGATAGGTAGGTGTTTGTTCAATTTTACAGATCCATAAAAGTGCTCAGCAAAGTTATGTGGCTTGCTTGAAGTCACACAATAAATAAATAAGCAGGGATTTTACTTAACTCTGAATCTGGTTACTTTCTACTGACATCAAGTACCTGATGACAATACGTAAACCCCAGTGATATCATTTCAGTTCCACTTTATTTGAAGATACCCGATGTTCCCTTAGATACCAACATAAGCAGACTAACATGAAAAGTAGATACAGTAATTGAGTAAATTTTATTGTTAAACAGAGGTCATTAACCTGCATCTCAGAGATCCTTTGAAAATATTAAACACAAAAATAGAGATTTTTTTTGCAAATAATAGAATTATGTACATTTCACTAATTGACATTGTTGTAAGGCAGCTTGGGACCTGCAGCGATTCTAGCCACCACTGCGTGATCCCGCTGAACTGCCAGCTCGCCAATTGCTCCCAGAAAAATGCACCGCAGACAGGAGGTCTCACGCAAGAGACTCTATTATGCGGACGACTAACACGTCTGCTCAGGGTGAAAAGAAAGGAAAAAAGAGAAAGATGGCATGTGCGCTTCTCCCAGATATTGGAATCTGCCAGGCTGGAAGGAACCAGTAGCGGAGGAGAATACTTGCAAGCTGACTGATGAACCAATAGCTATTTAGCATGTTAGGACATAACGTGGGAAGCAGGAAAATGGAACAGCATAAGCTGGAAATTCCTGAAACGTAATAGGCAGGCAGAGCGCAGACTGACAAGTGGTTGGGAGGCGAAGTATCGGCTTTCTATTACAATTGTTGGTTGTGGGGAAAATGTACATGAATTCTAAATTGAATTCAACTTTCAGGGGTGGTGCTTGCTTCTTCTGGGGTGAAATACAGTGCAGTCATTTTGGTTTTTAAAGAAGCCATTTTGTTTGAACTGGTAGTTTCCATTCTTGTATCCTTTGGGCAGATGGAGCATGCCATTTGCATTCAGTGTCCTCACAGATCCGGCAGTTGATCTAGTTATCTACTGCTGCATAGCAAAGCCCTCCAGCACTTGGTGTCCTAAAGCAACAGCCCTGTTTGTTTGGCTCTTGAATCTACAGTCTGGCCAGAGCTCAGTGGAGACAGTTCCTTGCTCCACTCAGCTCCACTCAGCCGCTCAGCGTCAGCTGGGTGGCTGGCAGACTGGGGACTGGAACCTCGTTCAGTCAGCCCATGGGTGTCTGGAGCCTGGACTGGGAACAATGGAGCAGCTGGATTCCTCAGGCATCTCTTTCTTTGTGGTCTCTGCGAATGCCAGCTTCAAGGTAGCCTGACCCTACTTCACTACCTGACCCAAGAGAAAGAAAGCCAGGCAGGAAGCTTGTCATCTTTTATGACCCACCCTAGGAGATCACACAGGATCAGTCCTCTGCATTCAGTTCACTGAAGCACTTACAAAGGCCATCCAGGTTCAGTGGGAGTGGAAATACATTCCATCTCTTAGCACAGAATCAGAAAGTTTCCGGGAAAGCCTTGCCATAGCCATTTTTGGAAAATACAGACTGTCACAGAGATAAGCCAGGCTGCAGGTTCCGTGGTAGAAACCAGATGTCTCTCTTCCACCCAAGAGACCATGTCGGCATATAATTTATTCCACTGTAATTTAACCCACCATAATTTATACTTTTCAAAAAAAAAAAGTAAATCACTCTATTTACTGTTAAAAACAAATTACTTGTGAAATACCAGTGAATTAGCTGGGACTTACCCTACATTTTTCATCACTTTTGAGCTGATTCCTGTTTCATGTTCCTGAACGGGGATCAGATTTTTGATTCTGAGCTTTGCGTGTGGAGGTAAACAGCTGAATACTTAGGTAAACAGCTTTGCATTAGAAATGTTTCCATTTAAAACTAAAGAGTGAAGACAATGGAACTTACCACTGAATGATTCCTGAAGGACTGGTCCCTGAATTTTACAGGAGCTGCTGCCTCTTCAGGAAAGGAAATGATTGTTCAAGGCACATTTCTCAAAGTTGACAAAAGCAGGATCTTCTGTCAAGCTTCACTTCTAAAACACGGGAATCCTGTGGCATGGCATCACAGACTTAGGTACTTTGGGCATTAACTAGGTTAAGTTTGTTCTAGACCTTTTCTTATATTTTTATTTGTGCATTATAATGACCCATAACAGTAGAGTTCATTGTGACACAGTCATACATGCACATAATATAATTTGCTCTATTCCGTTCCCCAGTAACTCCCCTTTCCCTCTCTCTTTCCTCTCCTGGTCCCCTCCTCTACTGTACTGGTGTCCCTTCTATTTATTTTTAATGGTTGCATCATAATCATCATAATCATACATAAAAATGGGACTTATTGTGATATATTCATACATGCACATTACATAATTTGGTCCATTTCATTCCCAGCATCTACCTTTTCCCTTCCCTCTTCCCTCCCCCTTGATCCTCTTCCCCTAGTGCTCCCGTATTTTTGTGAGATCCTTTGTTTTTTGGCAGTCCTGGAATTGAACCCAGGGGCTGTCCTACCACTGAACTGCACCCCAGGCCCTTTTTTATTATTTATTTTAAGACAGGGTCTCACTAAGTTGCCTAGGCTGCCTTTGAACTTGTGACCCTCCTGCCTTGGACTCCCCAGTTGCTGGGATTACAGGAATGCACCACCATAGCCAGCTATGGTATGCATTTTTTTAGGTATTAGGGATTATACTCAGGGGCACTTGACCCCTGTGCCACATCCCCAACCCTATTTTGCATTTTATTTAGAGACAGGGTCTCACTGAGTTACTTAACATCTCGCTTTTGCTGAGGCTGGCTTTGAACTCATGGTCCTCCTGCCTCAGCCTTCCGAGCTGCTGGGATTACAGGCTTGTGCCATAGCGCCCAGTGGGATGCATTTTTTAATTCCTTTTTTTTTTTTTTTTTTTTTTTCTCTCTCCAACTTCTGCATATGAGAGAAAACATTTGACCTTTGACTTTCTGAGTCTGGCTTATTTTACTTAGCATGATGTTCTCCATTTCCATCCATTACCTCCAAATGACATAATTTCATTCTTCTTTACGGCTGAGTAGAACTCCATTTTACACGTTATATGTGTATGATACCATATGATAAAAAATACCGTATTTTCTTTATCCATTCATTTGTTAATAGACATGTAAGTTGGTTCCATAACTTAGCTATTATAAATTGTGCTGCTATAAACATTGCATGCATGTATGCTAATTTAGTTGTTTTGGATGTTTATTAAGTGGAATAACTGGGTCATAAGGTAGTTCCACTCCTAATCTTTTGAAGAATCTCCATACTGATTTCCATGGCAGTGGTAACTACTTTGCAGTCCCATCAACAATGAACAATTGTTCCTTTATCCCCACATCCTTGCCAGCATTATTATTTTTATATTCTCAATACTTGCTATTTTAACTGTGGTGAGATGAAATCTTGGTATAGTTTTCACTGATAGGGACGTTGAAAATTTTTCATTTATTTGTTGGCCATTTGTGTTTCTTCTCTTGGGAAATATGGTTTAGTTCATTTGCCCATTAATTGTCAGGGTTATTCTTTTTTGGTGTTACATTTTTTGAGCTCTATATATTCTGGATATTAATCCTCTATCAGAAGAGTAGCTAGCAAAGATTTTTCTCCCCTTCCATAGGTTCTCTCTTCACATTCTTTTTCCTTTGCTGTGCAGCAGTTTTCTAATTTAATACCATCCTACTTATTGATTTTTTTTGGTTTTATTTCTTGTGTTTTAGGAGTTTGAGTAAGGAAAATGATGCCTACTCCTATATGTTAGAATGTTGACCCTATATTTTCAATTCGTGGTTGCCAGGTTTCTGGTCTAATTTCTAGGTCTTTGGTCCACTTCAAGATGACTTTTGTGCAGAGTGAGAAATAGGGATCCAGTTTTCTCAGCACTCCTTGTTAAAAAGCCTGTCTTTGCTCCAACATGTTTTTGGGACCTTAGTCGAGGATCAGATGACTGTGTCTGTGTGGGTTTCTCTCTTGTGTCTTCTATTCCATTGCTCTTCATATCTGTCTTTATGCCAATACCATGCTGTTTGTGTTACTATCACTCTGTAGTATAATTTGAGGTCAGGAATTGTGATGCCTCCAGATTTCTTCTTGTTGCTCAGAATTCCTCTGCTTATTTTGGGTCTTTTATTCTTCCATATGCATTTTAGGACTGTTTTTCTGTAATTCCGTGAAGAATGTCATTGGTATTTTGACAGGGATTGCATTGAATCTGTAGATCATTTTAGGTGATAGGACCATATTAACTATTAATTCTGCCTATCCAAGAACATGGGAAGTCTTTTTATCTTCTAATGCTTTCTTTAATTCCTTTCTTTACAGTTCTGTAATTTTCATTATAGAGGCCTTTCATCTCCTTGGTTAGATTTATTCCCAGGTATTTTATTTTACTGAGACTATTGAGAATGGAATTGTTTTCTTGATTTCTTTTTTGTTGTGTACATTATTATTATATAGCAAAGATACTGATTTTCTTATGTTGATTTCGTATCCTTCTACTTGACTGAATTTGCTTATTAGCTGTAGGATTCTTCTGAAGTGTTTTGTTTGGTCAGTTGGTTTGGTCTTCTAGATACATGATCACATCATCCACAAACAGATCATTTGACTTCTCTTCCTATTTCTCTCCCTTTAATTCTCTTCTCTTGCATGATTGCTCTGGCTAGTGGTTTAAGAACTATATTGAAAAGGGCTGCTGAGTGGACATCCTTGTCTTGTTCCTGATTTTGGAGGAAAGACAGATCAAGGTCGTGTAAGAGCTGGGAGTGTTCTTTCTCTCTCTCTCTCTCTGTCCAGTGTGGGAGTGGAAGAGTGAGACTGGAATTTCTTCTGTTCTATGACTGTGCCATAGAAGTTGCTCAATACGATAACGAAAAACTGTCTGAACCTAGTAGTTTCTTTGTGAAACATAATTTAAAATAACAGTTCAACTTACTTAAAGGGCATAGGACTGTTGAAGCTTTCTGTTTTGCAAGTCATATGTGGTAAGTTGTGTTTTTTATAGATATTTATCCATTTCATCTAAGGGGTAAGGTTTAAAATATCTTTGTTTATTAGTTGTAGCTTTTATAGTTATATTTTTCTTTTAGGTCTTATGATCACACATGTGAGCTCTCTGAGCTTTCTTTTCTCTTGATATATGATACCAAAACCCAGTATTTGGCTTCATTGATTGTCCCTATTATATATTTGTCATCAATTTCTTTTTTTCCTTATGTTTCTATTGGTGAATTGTAATTGTACATAATGGTGGAATTTATTGTTACATATTCATACATACACACACTATAACAATATAATTTCTTATTCTTATTTTTCTTCTCTACCTTAAGTTGGAGGCTTACCTCATTAATTTTGAATTTTTCTTCTTGTCTGAAGTTTATTGCTTCAAATGTTAATATTAGAAAAAAACAACCAGTTCAAAATTTTGTTTTCCCATCAGTTTCTTATTCTTATTTTCCTTTCTGCCTTCTTGAGACCTACCTACCTCATTAATTTTGAATTTTTCTTCTTTTCTAATATAAACCTCCTAGGTCATAATTCCTTCAACGTACTGATTTAACTCCATTCTCAAGTTTTTATATGAGAATTAATTCATTTCTAAGAATTTTCTAGTTTTCATTTTATTTCATTTTAGGCTATGAGTTATTTTGTAATGTGTGTGTGTGTGCGTGTGTGCACATGCGTTTAAATATGTATGGGAATTTTCAAGTTGTCTTAAATTTTTGTCTTAACTGACAAAAATTGTATCTATTTACAGTATACAACATGATTGTGGAATGACTAAATTGAGTGAGTGAACATATACTTTACCTCGCATACTCATTTTTTAAATAACTATTTATTTATTTTTATGTGGTGCTGCGGATCAAACCCAGTACCTCACATGTGCTAGGCAAGCACATTACCACTGAGCCACAATCCCAGTCCCTACAGACTCATTTTTTGTGTGTGTGGTAAGAACACTTAAAATCTGCTGTTGGTGATATTCAAGAATGTGCCACATTGTTATTATAGTCCCATCTTGTAGGACAGATCTTGTGAACTTACTCTTCCTGTCACACTGAAAGTCTGTATCCTTGGAATAACGTCTTCCATGCCCTTCTACCCAGGCTAGCCCCTGACAATCAATCACCTTTCTACTGTTGGCTTATACAACTTATATTCAATAAGTCAACATGTAAGTGAGTTCATGTGGTTATCTTTCTGCATCTGACTCATTTCACTTATCACGTCCCCAGGTCCATCCAAGTTGTCATGTAGGACACAAGTTTCCTTCTTTTTAAAGGCCCCATAGTATTCCATTATGTTATCTGCCACATATCTTTGTCCTTTCCAGTTATCTTTAAAAAAATATATTTCTAATTTGTAATTGCATTATAAAAGAACATTATCTTTCATTCCAGTCAGTCCTTTGTAACTGAGGCTATCTCTATAACCTTGTTTTCAGAATTGTTTAATATTTCATTAATTGTATTCAGTATTCTATGTTTTACGTATTTAAAATGCATTGTCTTTACCTTAACATTTCTATCTTCTGTCAATTACAAGCAGAGGTGTACTGCAGATTTTCCTCTTGTGATGGATTTGTCTGTTTTCCTAGTTGCCACGTATGATACAACAAGGAAAACACGTTTGGCCTCCTGACACAGAACTCCTACGACACTGTGACTTCCCAGGCCATGGGTGCTCCGGAGTGTGTTTTAACATTTGGTCTTTGACCTTGGTTCCTGGCACAGAGCTCCTAACATCTTTGTCATTTCCTGAGCAGTAGGGTTAGTGGGAGTGTCTGACAGGAGCTCCTAAATCCCTTGGAATTTCCTGGGCCATAGGAGTGTCTTTTTATCTAATGAGGCAACTCTGGATAGCTTCAGGATGTGGGCTGTCACCAGAAACTGAGCAGTGATTAGACACTTGGAACTTCCAGCCCACCTCCCTCCCTCCAGGAGGAGAGAGGGACTGCGATGGAGTCAGACATTAAGTCTGCACGTGTGATGAAACCTCCATAGAAATCCCTAGAGGACTGGGTGAACGTCTGTCACAGTGAACACACCCATGTGCCAGAGGCAGCAGGTGGCCGACTCAAGGAGGGCACGCTCGTGTCCCATGCACACTCCCTTTCCTTGTGCTAAACATGGTTTCCATTTGGCCCTTCCCGAGTTGTATCCTTCATGATACACTAGTAAGCCTAAGAAAAGTGCCTTCCTGAGTTCTGTGAGCCTTTCTGGCACAGTAGGTATCAAATCAGAGGAGGGGTTTGTGGGAACACCAGAGTGATAGCTGCGGGTCAGAAGCACAGGGCGTGATTGGCATCTGAAGCAGAGAGTCTGTGGGATCCAACAGAAACCCCAGGTAGACAGTGTCAGAGGTGAACAAAATCAAAGGACACTCAGTTGGTGTCCACAGGTAATTGGAGAACTGCTTGGGGTGGGAAAAACTCACATGTGGGAGTAAGTGCTGGGAGAGTCTGGGAAATGGCTTTCCCCTTTGACGTGTCCATTTTTGGTTTGCATATTTTGAGGTAATATTAATGGTTGTGTACAGATTGACAATTCTTCCATGTTTCAGGTGAGACTTACAAGCAACATATATTTTTAAATTCATTCTAGAAATATTTACCTTTAATTGGATATTACAGTCCAGTTGCATTTCTGTTTTTAAGTACTCTTATCACCTTTTGATGTTTTTCTTGATTGATGTTTTCTATTTTTAGCCTCTCTTTTTGCTGTCTTAAATTGATAATTCTTTTTCTCCCCATTCCAGTTTCTCCCCATCCTTATTGGGAGGTCATGTGCTTTGTGTCTGCTCCCATGGAAACTGCTGTTGCTATTTGAACACACAGACTGTTCTGGAATGACCCAACCCAGGTATCTGAGCACCAGCCCCAAGGTGCCCTGAGACCAGGAAGGAGAGGCAGGTGGGCCCAGACTGCACAGAGTGCAGTTTGTTGGGGTCTCAGTGACAGAAGCATGGTCCTAGGAAGACCAAGTGGATCCCACAATTTGGGTCAAAAGGAGAGGAATATATATTGGTTAGGACAAAAGTGATTTCAAGTCAGAATATACCTTGAGGATCTTAATAACAAAAAGCCACGCATGTTTCTGGCACCAGGGTCTGGTTGTAAAATTACAACCAGGTACCTCTCTAATGCTTTTGCATATTTATAGTTTACAGGGAAAGTCTGAAGGAAAAACTAACTAGGGTTGCCCTGAGGCAATCATGGTGGTTACAACTCAGGCTGGCCGCAGTCACGTCAATCTGAAGCCAGACACATTTTAAAAGTCTGTTGCATCACATCTGTGTGTGGATGTGTGTGTGCACATGTGTGTGTATAGCTCATGCTCCAAAATTCTGGTTTCCTTGCTTTTCCTCCACAAATTACATATGTTTAAATAACGTCTACTTACTTGTACTATCAACCAATAATCTCGCTGTTACTTTCTTTCTTCCATCTGCAGTCAATGTCCATCTTTCTGAAGGATGTATTTTAGAATTTCCATGAGTGTCTTTTATTTGAACAGCAAACATCATACTACATACCAGCAATACAGAGGTAAATAAGACACACTGATTTGAAAAAACACAATTGCCATGTAACTGGTGTACAGAATTAGAGGTTGGGACAAAGAGTGAGCGGTGGGGGAGGGAAGGGAGCAGGAAGGGGCATCTCAGGAGCAACTGAAGTGGCCGTGAAGTGAAGAGAGGCTGCCAGTGTGTGCACAGGACGTTCATCAGTCCTGGGGCTGGAGCCTAGGTGCAGGTTGGTGGCAGATGGAGCTGGAGAGGTCAGTTGGCTGGGGGGTCATGGAGAGCCTTAAATACCAAAGCGAAGGCAACAGAGAATGGTGATGGGGGTTGAGCAGGGAGCGTGTGTGAGAGTGTGAGTGTGAGTGTGTGTGTGTGTGTGTGTGAGATGCATAATCTAGGAGTAAAAGCTGTGTCTCCATGGAGGGCCATGCCCAGCAACTGTCACCTGGGAGGAGGCTGAAGAACTCCATCCACCAGGGCAAAGCAAGGGTAATGAAGAGAAGAGATGAGAATTTGAGAGACATTTACAAGGTTAAGTCTTAGTAGCAGATTTAAGGCGGAGCGAGTTGGGGGATGTACTCCAGGGACTGGTTAAGAGGACAGGCAAGATCAAACCACAGGAGGGAATGTTTATGTTTGGTACTGAAGGGACATGCCACTTGGGAGAGAGAGAGAGAGGGTCCAGTTGGTAACAAAACTTCTGATGTGTTTTCAGGACAAACAGTGGACTGGTTTTAAAAGAATCAATATTTAAGATATTAGGGATGACTGCTGAGAACTGGCAGCATTTTCTGGTGATACCTGGTTATAGTCATGCCTGCTTTTCTTTCTTTGACTTTCTGAATTTGAAAATAGAGCTCTTCTCCAAGATGCAAAGGGTCTATTTTCAGCGGTAAATAAGTATAATTAACTGTTGGATTTCAATTACATCCTAGGTCAGGGATTTGAAACCAGTACCGCCTTCGCTCTTTGTAGCAAAATTATTGCTGCTGAACATTGATTGCTCTGAACTGGGGAGACCTCTTGTTTGGGGTCTGTTTTTGTCTTGGTTTTGTTCTTAGACTGACAGATACAATCGAGAATATCTACCTGGTATGACAGGAGCAAAAGAAAAGAAGGAAGACAAGGGAGGAGGGCAAGGGAAACAAATCCTTCATTTAATTAAAAGAGTATTTGCAGGGCTTATGCTTCCTATCTGCTGTTTTGTAGCTCAAGATCAGATCCCATGGAGGTTGCCTCCTGGCCCGTGAGCCCAGAGGAGGGCTTTCCTTTTGATGTGTGAGTCATGTAATAATTGCAGTGGGCACTGCTGAGAGTGGAGGGGACAGTGGCCCCAGCAGGGTGTGGAGCAGCGTTGCCAGAAGGTGTGATCCATCAGCCTGAACCCTGAACAGGGCCTCGCCTTCCACCTGGTGCCAGCATGGAGTGTTGTAGCTGGAAGAGGGTCCCATCCCCTCCCAGCATCTCTTGACAGAGGAAAGGGAGGTGACCAGGGAGTCTGGGAAAAAGAAAACAAACAAACAACAACAAAAAAGCTTGTACTGTATCGTGGGGGGAGTTGGACTCTGCCAGCAGCGTTGTGATCTGAAGTAATCCCCAGTCTGCTTAGGCTGGTGACCCGTGGAAGCCCTTGTGTGTGGGGATCAGCTGCTGTGAAAATATCAGATCAAGAAGTAACACAACAGGAAAAGTGGCAAGTGAAAGGGATCATACCATCCTGGCAGAGAAGTAGGACTTGAGTTATTACATTGCAAAAGGAGACCTGAAAACGTTGCCATTGTAGCTGGACTTTACAGTTAGAGCAAGAAGATGTGTCCCCACGTCCGCATGGAATCAGTTGATCGCAACTCACCCCTGCCTCTGGCAAGGCACAAAGAGAGGGCGGTCAGACGTGCGAACAACACTGAACATTTTAACCAAAATTACCACATTTAGTCTATCAGTTAAGGAAACTCAGATGCTCAGAGAGACTCAGGAGACTGCCCAGGGCCCCTGAGCAGGTGTGTTAGGGCCACAGTTCAAACCTGGGTATAACTGGTGACAGAACCCATAGCACACTGCCTCCAGTACTTTCCTCATTTGAGGGAAGAGAGTGGTCTCCAGGATGAGTTCTTCTCACACAGGTGCTTGCCCTCGATGGAGACACCGTGCCTCCACACCTGCCCCAGCTTCCTGCAACAAAATCACCTGAGGCAGGGGCAGCTCCAGGCACAGCAGCCAGCTCTGTTTGCATCCTTTGCTTTGAATTCTTTCTTGAATTCCTTTTGGGTCATTTGTCAGAGGTGTTTTTTTTATACTATTCCATTTTTTGGCTGTCCTTATCACAAGGACAATTACACAAGGTTCTGACCAGCAAAGATGTCAGCTGTCTAAACACAGAAATTTGTTCCTTATTTTTCCTAGTGATTTAAAATTGACTAGCCGCCAAGAATGAACCAAATGTCAAGCTATCAGGAAAGGCAGGAACATGTAAAGGTTGTCTTGGGAGCAGGTTTGCTCAGCGCCAACCCGAGTGGCTTCCTGCATTCTGCGAAGCTTGGGAACACCAAGCCTTTGATGCACAAGGACCGTTCCCTCGTCTCCAGCGGGTCTTACAGTCACTTGCTTGAGCCAGCAGAATGTACAATGAGATGGTTCCAGGACATGATGGGCAGCCGTTTATGATGGAGAGAAGCTGTGTTGTACAGATGAAGATGCTAAGAGTTTGGGACGGTATAGGAACATGTCTATGTCATGGTCATCCCCCATAGAATCATAGGAGTAGATTAAGAGTAGATTGTTTTTGGCTCAGGTTGTCACCTCCACAGCAAATAAAAGAAAAAGCTGGAGCTAGGAGTCAGGAGTCAGGAGAAGCTGGAGCAGGACGTGAGCGCATCAGAAGATTGATGACCACACCCCAGGCGGGCGTTCATGGGACAGAGGTGGAGCTTCACCTGCCTGAGGACCCACAAGGAATGACTTCCTGGACAGTCCTTATTATTTCCTTCCTTAAAAAGAGTTCCCAAGGACAAAAAGGAGCAGAACAAGGGAAGGCAGACTACATAGAGGACCAAGATTAAGGAAGAGCAGGTGTCTTTGCTACAGGCAGTTCAAACTTAACCAGTTTCTGGTTGTTCATTTTATGCCACCTTGTGGCAGGTAAATGGATTTGGCCAAAGCTCCCAGGAGCCATGTTTACTAACTTCTGTTGATAATTTGGTGACTTTTTACATCTCATGTTCTTAAAGTGCTTGGGGGCTTTAGTTTTCCTGTCTGTGGAATAAAAGAAGTAATGTCAACAGCCTGTGATGCTGTATACTGTGTGACCCCAGGAGGTGGGAATGAATGAGTTCGGTATAGAGTGAGCCACTAGACATGCACTGATTAGGGGAATCTGCTGAATGAGCAGCTCATGAAGACAGGGCTGAGGAGACCTGAGTGCATAGTCTTGCAAATCTTTAGTGACTAAGGGCTCTTGCAAAGGCTCCTTTGAGTTGTTTCCTTCACTGGGTACTCTTATTAAGTTTCTGACTGGTCTGCCATTTGTGCTTATCTCAGCTAGTATCAAGAGCTGGACTAGTCTTGATGTCAGTCTCTCCTGATTGTTTCCCACTGAGCTCTCTCTTATTTCTGACAGCATCCTGGGCATGTGGTTTTCCATGTCCTGCTTCAAATAAAATCATCCTTCTCCAGCAGGGTAGCACACCTGCCCATCTCACAGCCTTGCTCACCTGCTGAGGCTCGGGTGGGGAGGGGGCAGCAGATAGAAGCAGTCCTGGTTAAAATGTCACAGGCTCCCACTTTGATACTGAGATTCAATAGACTTTCTTGAATAAATCCTAATCAGTTTGTAGTATGCCTTTGGTCAATTTCCAGAATCTTTAAATGATTGTTTTGACATCTTTCATCCAGTGTTATCATTGGCTCTTAGGGAAAAAAGGTTTGCTGAGCTAGCCATTTTAGAAATCCCACCCATTCTTTAGTTGTTTATGAAGCCTTCTTCAAAACGTATTATACAATTCTATGACTTCAAATAGTGCTTGAACATTATAGTGTAAGCATCTCAAGTCCTTTAGTTATCTCCCATTGGCTCTGCAGGTATAATTTACCATGATTTGGCCTTAAACTACACCCATTTAATGAACACAATCAACTGTGTATATTTCCAGGTCATCTCTTGGTAATTAAAGATCATATCAATAGGCAAGAGTGATAGACTGACTGTGAATTTTGCAATTCAGAGGACAAGTTGATAGGAAAGAATATTATCTACTGTGCAGTTTCATGCCATAATAGCCCTGAAAGTTTGTTTTTTGTTTTCACAAAAACCTAATCAGGATACCATTAAGGGGTAATAAAGAGTTTTAAAAGCATCCTCACAAAATAGAAGTTAAGTACAGAATGAATTGCTGTGTTCTCAAGCTGTTTCCTCTCATTTTTCCTTTTCTAGTCTCTGCATTCCATAAGAAGCATTGGGCCTTAATCACATTTGAGTGACAGAAGCACATCACAGTTCCATGAAAAAGAATTAAAATGAAATCCAACTCTGAGTGGGATAGCAACTTGTCATGTTTACAAACAAAAGTTTTTAATTTTTTCCTATAATTATTATATAGTGTGACATTGCTCAGCTTCACAGTCAACTTTTTCGCCACTGTGACTTAAAGACCTGACCAGCACAATCGTAGAGGAGGAAAAGTTTGAGGGCTCACAGTGTCAGAGGTCTCAGTCCATAGAAGTCCAGCTCCATGCCTCAGGGATCCAGGTGAGGCTGAACATCACGGCAGAAGAGTGGCAGAGGGAAGACGCTCCCATGATGATCGGGAAGCAGAGAGAGAGACTCCACTTGCCAGATACATACACATACCCCAAACCACGCCCCCAATGCCCTACATCCTCCAGCCATGCCCCACCTGCCTTCAGTTACCACTCAATCCCATCAGGTGATTAATTGGGTTCCCTTAACCCAATCATTTCTTCTCTGAACCTTCCTGTACTGGCTCACACATGAGCTTTTGGGAGAACACCTCACAGCCAAACCATAACAGATATCAAAACTTGAAAAACTATTTGCATAACTCCTCCCTCTCAGTGTTGCCCATGCCAACCAGGAGCTCCATCTCTGCAGTGATGCACCACCTTAGGCTGGAGGAGAGGTAGTACCTACACCAGGGGTTCACTCCCAGGGGATCCACCTTACCAAATCACAGTGGTGCTGCTCAAATATGTTGTAAATATGAATGGTTTGAGGTAAAGGTTGTTAATAGAAACAAAGTCGATATCCAGGAGAGCTTGACTCCAGGGGGTCTCACTTGTTGGAGGAGGGAGGCACAGACCTCTCATGGTCAGGCTGGTTTCAGGACTGTGGTGCCAGCTGTGGGCCTGATTCAGCCACAGCTGGGATGCTGAGGGCAAAGCCCATTCCCTGGACAACATGGTAGGCAGGTGAGAATCTTGAACTCAGTTCTAGTCCCCTTAGGTAAAGCCAGGCAAGAGCAGCGAAATCAGCCTCAGGTGCTGCCTGTTCATGGGGTGGATGGTTAATATCCAGAGGAATAACCTGGAATGATCCTGCTGCTGGTCAGAGGCCTTCAAAGCATGCAGTTGGATGAGATGGAAGGCAGGGACTGACCGGTATGGGTTGTTATTGTCTTGATTCAGGGTGAGAATTGAACAATCATTGATTGCTTCTGGTGTTACTAAGGGCAGCACCAATAGCACAGAGGCTCCAAATAATACAAAGACAAAATTTGTATTGCTGTTAATTATATTGCTACTACTAAAAAGAAAAGAACACAGGTTAGTGAATATGATAGGAAAGTCAAGAGTTAATGCTTGGTTCATTGAGATGGTATAGAACAAAATCGTGTAATTTGAATGAAGGAATCTACATTTTCCTTGGTCCTGAATACTGAACACTTTGCAGGGGGTGGGAACCATGAATTGAACAGAGGGGTGCTCAGCCACTGAGCCACATCCCCAGTCCTTTCTATTTTTTATTTTGAGTTAGAGTCTCATTAAGTTGATTAAAGCCTCTTGCTAAACTGCAGAGGCTGACCTCAAGCTTGGAATCCGCCTGCCTCAGCCTCTCAATCCACTAGGACTACAGGCATGCCCTGCTGCACCCAGCTGAATATAGAATATTTTCAGACACGATTTCTTAACCTTGCCACAATGAAAATTTTCAACCAGATAATTCTGCATTTTGGGGTAGTGGGACATGTTGTCCTGTGTATTGTAGGATTCTTAGCAGCATCTTTGGTCTCTGTCCTCCAGATGTGTTCCCCTTCCCTTCATCTTAGCAGCTGAAAGTGTCTCCAGACATTCATTGTCGAATATCCCCAGGGGCAAAATCATCCCCAGGGGAGAGCCACTGCTGAAAGGATACAAAAGAAGCCTGTGTAAGAGACAGCTCTGTCCTCGGAGAATTCACCAGCCAGCCGGTGGGCACACCTAATACACGTGGATATCATATAAAAGTCTGGAACAGTGTACTTCTCAACGGGCATATAAAAAGAATTAAAAATAGAGTCAAGGTTGGTTGATATCAATCAGGGACGCTGCTGAAGAGGAAGCAGGAATGGAAGTAGCATTCAAGGATGGACAGCATTCAGCATGGACAGGAGATGGAGAGGGCAGCTCTGCCAGCGGAGCAGACCCAAGTGCCTGTCAGGGCCTGTGAGAACATTCCCTGCTTGGGGCAGAGGGAGGTGTGGGGACATAGAGGCAGGAGGCTGGGCCCGGGTCTGCTATCCTGAAGCAGAGTCCCTCACCATACATCTTCCAGATTCCTAAACTCATATTCCATACTTGAAGTTAGTTCTAGAAACTGGATCTCACAGGTTTTTCACAAGTCTACTCTTCCCTGCTCCTCATGTGATTAAGTATGATGATAAAATACCTGCCCATACTGAAACTCACAGCCCACACCCTCTCGATAGGAACCTCTACCTGATAAGATTCTTAGTGGAGTAGAATTAGAGCCAGCGCTTAGGAAGGTCACCACTTTCCAGGCACTATTCTAAGTGCTTCACAACTGCCAATACATTTATTTTCATAGCAAGCCTTATTGTAGAGCCTTGTCATTTTTCTCGATCATACATATGAGGAAATTGGGCCATAGAGAGGTTATACATTGAATATACCCAAGATTATACCGCTAACAAAGAATGTAAACAGGGTTTAAATCCAGATGGTATGGCCCCAAGTTCCATGCTCTGAATGCCTGCTATACTTCTCTACTCATGCTGCTGAAAAAAGCAACGTTCTAGCAGAAAGCAATAGAGAGAATACAAAGCTGGATGTGGCGGCACCCACCGTGATCCCCAGGCTTGGGAGGCTGAGGCAGGAGGATGTCCAGTTAAAAGCCAGCCTCAGGAATTTAGCAAGGCCCTAAGCAACTCAGCAAACCCTGTCTCAAAAAAAATAAAAGCGCTGGAGATGTGACTAAGTGATCAAGCATCCCTGGGTTCAATCCCCAGCACCAAAAAAACCAAATAAAAATAAAAAATAAAAAACAAAGGAAATAAGTGTGTGTGTGTGTGTGTGTCACACGGACAGAATTCCTAGTTCATACCCAGTCTCTGGGTATGTGCCTGAGACATGTGCCAATGTCCAAGGAGTTTTGAATACTCCAGGGCTAACTTGAAAAGAAGTTCAGTATTTGGAATTTGAATAGATTGAGTATTGGAAATACACCTTGCTACAGTCTGAGTCTTTTTAAATGAGAGCTTTCAAATTTGTCTTATTTCCAGATTTTGTAGATTAATGTATTCAATTCACACTCCCCAAGGTATTAACTATAGTACATTCATGTGGAACCATTAAAAAAAATGCTTTGTGTTTGTATAGTTCATTTTTATTTGCATCGTTGAATTTTATCCTAACAGCTTCAGGAGCGAAACTGCTTATGAGGCAGAAGAGTTTGCATTAATCTTTTCATTCATTTATGTTCATTATAGCCTTGTGTAGTAAAAGTTGTTGTAATCCTGTTTTACAGATGAGGAAACAGAGGTACAAAGAGATGAAGCCAATTACCCAAGAAGGCAGGAGCAGCCTGGGTAGATGCTTACTCTGCTGCTATGAATCAGGGAAGAAGGCTAGACAGTCAGGATGCTCCCTCTGGGCAGGGAGGTCTCATGCTTGCCCTGAGCCCCACTGGCACGAGCCAGCCCCCAAAACATGCCCTTTTCCCCCTTCACTCGGGGTTCCCCTGACCTGAAGTGCTTCCGCTCCTCTTTTAATACTCCAAGTCCTGGATATTCTACATGGGAGAAGGCAGCTGCCCTCTTTCCAGAACCTCCTTGACACCTCTGGAGCCTTTGCTTTCTCACCTGTAAAATGCAGTTCATATGACCTATCTGTGACCCAAGAGCGTTTTATTTGAAGAAACTCAACTAATGGCCATCTTTGTGTTCTCCCCCTCTCAGTCTGGCCTAAGACTTGTCTACTTTGAAAAATCTTGTTTTTTCAATTAAAATATTTCTCCAATTAAAAAACTTTCCTGCTCTGAATGCTTGAATGAACCCTGTGGTGCTACATTAAAAAGTAAGAAATAATAATACAAACTTGTACTTGCTTTAATGCATTTATAGATGGATAGATGCAAAAATAATGTTTACCTAAGTTAATATACATACATATATTTTCTAGCTATGTCCCCTGAGAACAATGAACATATCTAGTACCCACACCTTAATTTCTAAATACAATTTTTCAATAAAATGAACCAGGGCTACTTGTAGAAATGGCCGATTCTAGGGCTGGGAGAGGAAGCTATAGCTACAGCACCTTGTAGAGTAAGAAAATGATCAAGAAAAAAAAGTTTTTAAGGAACATATCAAAAGGACCAAGGAGCCCATCTTAAAGAACCCCCAGTTGTCAGACTGCTGCAAATTTAGCAACAAAATGAAGTGATGTAGTGAGCAAGCCAATGTACACAAATGGAGAAAAAATATAGGAGATATTCCTTAAAAAAAACTCCAATTATTAAACTGAACAGATGAGGAAAATATGAAATCATCATTAAAACACCATCATAAATTGTCACAGGCAAGGTCCATTGTTGAATGCTGAAATTATGGCAGAACTTTTAAAAATGGTATTATTTCTGTAGCTTCAGAACATCTCTACCACAACAGTTATTTACTGTGGTGATTTTAACAAATGTTAATGTTTTCTGATTTTTTTCCCATTAATAGATGAAGCTTAATTCCTGCCCCCTGGCCCCCCACCCCCCATCCCCAGCATGCTTTGGGCCTAGGACTCACTCTAATGAGTAGAGAATGGAGAAGGGGGAATTAGTAACTTTACAGTGGAGAAGCCCAGCAGGCACCACCTTGCCACTTGATCAAGGTGTTAAGTCATCACAGTGGATGTAATGAGAAGGGTGCCTCACCCCTAGGTTATTCTACCCCAAATCCATAATCATAGATCAAGGGTTTACAAAATGCCTGGTCAGCTCCTCAAAAGTGCCCAGGTCATGGAAGAGTGAAAGCAAGGAAAGATTGGGAAACTCATAGATTAAGCAGCTAAGGAGACATGATGACTGAAGGCAGTGTAGGACTCTACACTGAATCCAGGAACAGAAAAAGGATATTAGTGGAAAAATGGGTAAATTTGAAATAAACCTGTGATTTAGCCAATAATATCATCCCAATGTGAATATCTTAGTTTATAATCATGCCATTGTTAAGTAAGATCTTAGCCATAGGAGGAAACTGGGTGAAGCTATACTGTACTATCTTGTAACTCTTCCATAAGCCTAGATTATTTCAAAATGAAAGTTTTTAAATTTTCTCATTGCATTTTTCTCATTTTCTTTCTCTCCAGAAAAAAAAGTATATTTATAGACTCTATGGGGCAAGAGTCTGCTTCCTTATTTCCCTATTACCAAGCATGCTCTTTCAAATACATAGGTTGCCTAGTGATTGTATAAACACAACAAAGAAAAAAATTGTTTTTTGTAACCTTGGTTCTAAATATAATTCCTTGAAAATAGATGATTCTTTAATGAATGGATGAACAAATGAACAGAAAATAATGAAGAATACTAGGATGTTACTGAAATAGACCCAGTAAATAACCAATGCTCACAAGTTAGGGCATTTTGTTTTCTATTAAAAAGATTGTTCAAATCATCTTGCCTTACTCTGAAGGTGATTTGGGCTCTTGGTTGGTAGTTTGCAAGCAGACAGTACCATTTGCTCAATTGTGCTCATAGAGTAAGTGATGGAACAGTGTTCTCAAGGACTGTGTCTTGAAAAGATGTGGGTCATAGTTAATGGGTATTATTTCACTACAGATAAAATAAGATGTAACATTTTCCCATGTTTTCCTAATTTTTAAAGGATCAAGGTCTTTCCCATTAAGAAGAGCAATCCATTATATGGCGTGCTTGAATTCCTACCAAATATTCTACCAGGTTATGAGACTCAGTTTTATATGCAGTAATTAAACTGTGCTGTGGGATGTACATTACCTTAAAAGTTTGTGTCTATTATTGTTTTTTTAAAGGAAGCCTTTGAAAGCAATAATTAAAGTGTATAGTAGCTGTCTTTCTTGGGGGCAGTAAGGATATGCACAGGCTATCTTAGGAGCCATAAAGCCTGGTTTTGTTGTTAGTTTTGTTTCTAGGGACATTAATTTTTTAAAGAAATTATCTTCCATGACGATACTGCTTGCATAATATCATTGTGCTTTAATTGGATGATACTAACAACTGGAGAAAGTTCAAGGTTTCATTTAAAGGTCTCCTATGCATTCAAAATACAAATCTGGTATCATTAACAGCAATTCATCATAGTTCTTCTCAAATTCCTGATGGAAATTATTCAAGAGGGCTTCTCAGCTTTCAAATGTATTGGTAAGGATTTTTTAAAAGTCCTCACCCATTTATATCTAAGAAGAGAGAATATCTAAATCAGTTAAACTTTACTAATGTTGCTGCAGAGAGAAGTACCCACCAGGACCTTAAAGGGAACAGTTCACCCTTGTTTGCTATGCCCCCTAGCTTTGTTGAGGTATAATTGATAAGTAAAACTTGCATATAATTGAAGGTAAACAATGTGATATTTGGTAGGTGGATACATTGTGAAGTTATTGCCGTTATCAAGTGAATTTATACACCCATTCCTTCATCCACTTACCGCGGTTGTGTTTGGTGAGAGAACTTAAGATCCCACATAAACTTCAAGTATACTGTAGTTACTGTTAACTATAGTTACCATGCTGTACATTTGATCTCCAGAACTTATTCACCTTATCACTTCAAGTTTGTTCCTTTTGACCTCAATTCCCCATTTTATTTACCTCCATCTGCAGGCAGCCCCCATTTTCCTGTTTCCATGAGTTCGCCTTCTTTAGACGTCACATACAAGTGAAATCATGTATCTTTCTGTGTTTGACTTATTTCACTTAATTGTCTCCAGATTCATCCACACCACCACAAATGGAGGGATTTCCCTCTTTTTAAAGACTGTATAATGCCCCATTTGTGTGTGTGTGTGTGTGTGTGTGTGTGTGTGTGTGTGTGTGTGTATACGCCACATGTTCTTTATCCACTCATCCACTGATGGACACCACTTAGGTTGTTTCCATAGCTTAGCTACGATGAATTCAAGAACATGGGCTCACAGCCATCTCTGAGGTGCTGATTTCCTTTCCTTTGGTTCCATAGCCAACCACGGGATTGCTGGATCATACGATACTTATTTTTTAATTTTCTGAGGATGCTGCACTCTTTTCCATGATGGCTGTATCAGTTCACTTTCCCCCCAACAGTGCACACGGTTCCCTTTCTCCCTATCCTCTCCATCACTCGGCTTTTTGATAATAGCCATCCTGACCTATAGAAGGTGAAGCCTCACTGTGGTTTTGATTTGCATTTCTCTGGGGATTACTGATGTCGAACACCTTCTCACACACTTGTTGACCATTTGGAAAAATGTCTACTCAGGTTCTTTGCCCATTTTTAAAATCAGGTGGCCTTTTTGCTGTTGAGTTGTGTGGTAGCTCATGTATTTTGGATACAACCTCCTAGCAGATGTGTGGTCTGCAGATGGTCTTTCCCATTCTCTAGGTCGCCTTTTCATTCTGTTGCTTGATTCTTTGCTGTAAGAGACTTTTTAATTTGATGTGGTCCTGCTTGTTTGTTTTTGCTTTTATTGCCAGCGCTTTTTTTTTTTTTTTTTTTTTTTTTCACAATAAGTGTTATACCAAAACACAAGGAGCGATTCAGAATAGTTTCAAAAGTGATGTGGGATCATTAGCACCACCTAAGAGGAACAGTGTCGGCGGGCACAGTGAACATCATTCCAGTAGGAACCCAATGGCAGGAGGACCAGACGCAGTCTAAGAATACTTCCGTCCTCCTTTCCAGAATCCCTTAGCGCCTCCTACTCAGGGTGAGGAAGTCAAGTACCTTCACTTGGCTTCTGCAACTTTCCTTAACTGGCCTCAGTTTACATCCCCGGACCTCATCATTATCCCACCCCAGGTGTATCAGGAGTGAGTTTCTCTCCATTTCTTTTACTGGGCCATTTTTTTTTTTTTTTCCTGGCCTGCATGTCTTCTAAACCCTCTTCCCAGAACCCTTTTCTACTACTTCACACCTTCTGTTTCCTCCCCGTTTCCTCCAGGAAGTCAAGAGGACTGTGCTAGTTGCTCCTGAGCATCGATCCTCCCCATCCTTCACACTTGGCGTGCTGTGTTGTTTGGTTTTAATTGACTGTTGCCCCCTGAGGAACTACAGGTCTGAATTCAGGGAATGTTTTGTCTTGTTGCATCAGCAGGCCCCAACCCAGTTCAGGGCACCAAAATGCCCAGTAAATACTTGCTGAATGAATGAACGAATGAGCAATATTGAATCAGAACTAGGTTACTGAGGAGATTTTCCCCAAATTCCACTCCAGAGATATTTTGTGGGAAAACCACCATGGAACTCTAACTAGAATCCACATTTGCTATGAAACATAAATTTCCTGTCTAGAATTATTTTGTCACTTATCTATCAAGAAACCCTCTGGACAGTCCAAGTCACTGACCTTAAACCAGGAGTTTAACCCTGGAAGTAAATTGCAGTAACAAAGAGCCTATCACAAAACCAGATTTGCAGAGTATGACCTAACTTAATGAAGTATTTGAGTAACAGATCTTTCTTTTTACATTTGTGAATAGCAATTGAATAGCAATTAGAACAATTATGTATGATTTTCTAAACACCTTTTATTGCAGATTGTCACCAAATGTGTGGTAGGTTATAACTTCAAACGGGTTAATCTGTGTAAACATTTCAGTGCATCCTGGTATCCTGGTTAGTTCACCTATCAGTAGTCTCTTGTAGGGACAGGGTAGTAAAGGGGTCTGAGTCAGGTCACAGAATCAAATGCCATGGCAAATGTCAACCAGGGCGGAACCAATGCTATTGTGTACCTCTACACAGGACTGCCATAAATAGAGTGATGATGTATTTATTGGGTTATTTTGAGACTTGTTGACCAAAACAGTATCTGACGTCTTGATTCGGTGGGCAGGTTTTGTCATTTGAGTGCTTCTAAGATACCAGCAGAACATTCACTCTCCTCAGAATCTCGAGTTACAATTTAGATATAAGGGGCTGAAGAAGGTACTTAGCTCTTCATCCACGGTGCCTTTAAAGAACAGCATGGGTTGCTAAGGAACAGCAATGGCCCGCTTTGGCGCACACAATTGGTCTGCTGGGAATTCACATCACTGTTTCAACCAGGCTGTCTCCCCGGAAAGAGGCAATGTTTCTTGTTTGTTTCCTGGTGTAATGGCAACATGCTGACTTAGTTCACTTCATCTATTTTGATCAAGAGGCATCTCTGGTGAACTTTTATAAGGGCAAAAGAGAAGCGAGGAAGACACATCTGCTGTTCATTGAGCAATGACTTGATTCTGGAAGCAAAGAATAAAAAGAGCATATCCATCTTATAAAGCATGAATCATGTTAGAACTTGCACCATCTGGGTAAAGCAGCCCTCCCCACGGCTCTCCCCTGGGTTAGAAGGGTCATGAGTTCTGCTTCATGGACACGAAAACTCAATGGTTTACTTTGGAAGAATGAAAACTCTCAGAGCCTGAAGATCATGAAAACTTGTTGGAATTTCCAGACTCTTATTAAACCTGGAAAAACACTTTAAAGCTGTTTTCCAAAGTGTCCTTATCTAAGCCTTTTAAAAGAAGAGAACCAATTGAATTTTTTTTTTTTTTTCACTTTAAAGGACATTGGAACACAGCAAGCATTTCCGCTAGCTCTTAAAATTCACTCAATGTAGCAGTTTATGGTGACTTAATTAAAAAACAACTGACAATATCATTAAGCTGGTGAGCAGAATAGAACTAATTTCAGACTGGAGTCCTACCTCCAAGCTGCACAGAGCTTTGATTCAATATTTGGGCTTCTTTCCTTTTGTACTCAGGCCAGAATTTAACACTAGGGATTGGCTATGTTCTGTGCCCTTAAATAGGTGGATTTTCAAAAGAAATGAAAACTAACCAAAGGAAATTGACCATGATTTGTACAGAATCAAGTGGATTATTGTGTCAAGCACTGTTCTAAACACGATGTTCCTTCCAGCCATAAAATTGCATAAAGTTCACAGTCAGGAGACCCAGATCCCATCGTGGCTCCATAATAATCTGTGTGATCCCAGGCAAAACTCCTGGATTTCTCTGGAGCAGGTGGATTCCAAAGTCTCTTCCAACCCTAAAATTTAATTATATGTTACTGTCTGAGCTCAACTGGCTCAAGTGGAAGCACTTGGCAAACTTTATAGGAAAGTAATAACTATAAAATATAGTGGGCACTTACCATGTGTTCTCAGTGTTTGCAGTGCATTATTTTACTCAGTCTCCATAACAACCCTGTGAAATAAGTACCTGTCAGTCATCCTCTCACTTTTGTTAAGAAGGAAAGGGAGGGAAGTTAAGCAGCATGCCCCAGGCGAGTGTAGTCTGTGGTTAGATTAACCCAATTGTGTCCTGTTGTGCCTTGTATGGAACACCTGAAAAAAAAACCTAAATCCACCTGCAAATATACCACTGGATGGTAACTTCAAAATAAATATTTATGGTTTTAGAGTTCTATTCTTTTGAGAAAGGCAATAGGTGAATGGTTAATGGCAATATTTATTAATATTATGAACGATAGCATTAATATTACTAATGATAACTAATTATGTAATAAGCTCTAGATTATTGCTTCCAACCCATTTTAATGCACCTGTGTCAATTTCATTGAAACAGTTGCAGAATTGAGAATTTGGGACTTCATGGATTAAGATGGTCAGAGAAACTGTCGGGGCCTGTTTTTTATTCAGTCTGGTGCTGACCAGCCCCTTGGCATTTGAGTCCTCCAGTCTTGCCCTGGGCAGGGGCTCTGCATTCATTACAGTGTTTTCAGAAGAAATTCTGCCTGTGGAGGAATCTATAAAAATGACTGTATGAGGGAAAATGACTTCCGGTAGAGTTCCCCAGGAGGAGTGTAAAGTGTCAAAAAAGAGAAGACGACTGCAGAGACTGTGTAGGAAAAATAGCATGTTGTCATAGTGTGCAGCATGATTTGATGTGATGCATGTAAAGTCCTACATCCCACAGGAAAGCTTGTACCTGTGAAGGCAGGTGATGCATTGAGTTGTCCCTAACAGTACAGTAGATTTGGCTTCTCCAGCAGACCTCTTTGTCCTGAGATGCTCCTAGTGCAGCCATGGTCTTTAGAAAATAGTGATTTTGTAGGTATTTGCAAGTCAGCCCAGACACAACTTAAAAATAGTTTGCCTTTTATGACTCTCCGCATTTTGCTGTGTTAAGTGCAAAGGACTATGTAACGGTTTGTCCCCAGGAAGCCCAGAATTTAATTAGAGATATGGTATGTGGATGTGATTTACATGAAAAGATGATCCTCTCACATAAGGTGTTTAATGAGTAGTGCAAACAGCAAATTGGAATGTGCCTCATTTGGCTGCAAGGATTTCTACCTCAATAGCCTTTTAACTAAAAGATTCAAATATAGAACTGCAAAAACTTGATGTCCTAATTATGTGATGCAGCAAGTCAGTCTCTCTGAGCCTCAGTTATCTCATTTGTAAATGATGTTAATAGAATCCAAAATAAAAGGGTGGCGTGGGAATCAAATGAGAAAACGACCATGAAGGAACTTTCTACCACTCTCTGTAATGTTGTCATTTTCAACAGCAGTTAATGGTGCTCACCATGAATGTCCATCTGTGTGCTCTCAGGCACGTGGTAGAACTGTATGGGCTCTGCAATTAGGTATGGCCATTTTACTCACTTTGACCAAAGAAATGTGAACCCAAATGGACATTCATCACCTCCAATTAAAAGCTTTCAAGAGCCTGTGTGTGAGTTGCCCTTTTTTCCTCCACCATTATGATTGTGGAAGCAATATCCAGCATTTATCAACCTGGAGTCCCTTGAGTGGCCACAGTGAACAAAGTCTCCATCTATTGGAAACACAAGCAAGAAATAAATGTGTCATGTTAAAGTCATGGGACTTGGTTGCTTATTACTACAACATAATCTCCTAGCATGGTGGCTAGACTGTGTGTCATGCATCCTCAGTATCACTTGGGTACCTGGATATTCAGGTACTAGATATGGCATATTGATACTCTCTGCTACATCTTGGAGTTGTTTTTGTCTTTTTAAAAATCCACTGTTGGGAAAAAAAGATGTTGGCCTCAAACTAGTCATATCTTTCTCCCGTATTTCCTGTTAAATATTAAGTCATGTACAGACCAAGAATAGAACTGAGGTTTCTGTCTACTTCTATTTACTAAAATCATCTTAATTGAAGGAAAAAGTTATTGGTCAGGACAAGATTTCTGTACAGATCATAATCATATTTGTAAGAATGGTGTAATAAAACCAAAGACAAATTACTTTTACTGTATATATTTCTTTTTTTTTTTTAATTTTTATGTCTTTTTTATTTATTTATTTTTATGTGGTGCTGAGAATCAAACCCAGTGCCTCACACATGCTTGGCAGGCACTCTGCCACTGAGCTACAACCCCAGCCCCCGTATTTCTTTTTTTTTTTTTTTTAATGAGTTTCTAGTTATTATAACAAAAGTATACCTGTGTCATATAACTTGGGGCAAAGTAAACCCTTGCTCAGTCTTCAAGTTCTTGCTCTTCTTGACAAACTTTCCTCACTTAGAGAAAATTGAACCCATTTTAGAACATGTGACCATGAACCTGTGCCTGAGAGCCACGCGAGAAGGTTCAAGACCACAAATCCTCTTCAGTGGTGCCTAACACAATGACTTTGTTTTAGACTCTTTTCTTTACTAAAGAATGGACTAAGCATTCAGTTTACTATTCACTAATTCTGACGTCTCAGCCATCGATTAGCGTGAGGGGCCTCACCTACAGCATTGAATCAAACTATCTCCAGGTATGTGACTCCATCAAATATTCCCTTCTTTGTTCTGGATGATTAGACTGGATGGTGTCAGCACTGGAGATTGTGACACAGGACTACTGAGTGTTCAGTCTGTTTAGACCAAACGGATTATTCCATCCTTTGGGGAACAAAGCCTACATGCTATATGCCAGGTACTTTCAAATGAGTTCCTTTAATCCTCTGAATAGTTCTGTGAGTCCTGTTGATTCCTTCTTATAGATTCAGACAAAACAGTCACAAGGAGAGGTGGTGAACCCTGTCTTCCACATTTATCTCTGTTGCACCTCACATATCTCAGAGATTGGGTAGGTAGGAAGTAGGTTGATCTAAGGACACAAACTTCTTAGTTCTTTTTTAACAGCACTAAAGTGACACATTTTTTGATAGAAAAAAAAATTCTTAATGCCATAAAGTCAAAAGGAGGGAAACAACCCATAATTCAGCTGTGTGTGGTAAAGTGTTGTTGGAGCCTTAGCCAGCAGTCCCCTTCCCGAGCCCCACATGTGCAGCATCCATGGAGGGAAACGTGAGAGCAGTGTCCCCTTCCAGCAGTACTTGGAGTCTTGAGATGAGGGGCAGGAGATCGATTCCGTAGCTAGGCAATTGTGAGAGAGGTGTCCCTGGTTACTGTCTCCTGTGAGTCTTCTCCACAGCTGGATAATGGCCACCAGCCGCTAATCAAGGGTCGTGAAAAGTTGGCTAACACAGAAGAATAATGGCTCAGCCCCCACTTATGCTCACCAGGCTGTGGAAACGCCACCAGCCTTTCCCAACCAGGGCAAGTGTTGCAGCCAGGCTGACTCTGTCGGTGTGTGTGAGACCCATCACCCAGAAAGGGGCAGCAAAATGTGGGCTTGCCTTATGGAAAGGGAGGCTCTTGCATCCGTTGTCTCCCCAGATTTCACTTTCTGATGTCCACTGTCCCTCATAGACCATCCTCTGTGATTTCCCCCTGTTCAATGAAGCGCATGAACTATTTCACGTGTCCCTTGTCACACCCATGGACAGTGAAGTTGGAGCCCCTTCCTAGGACATATGTTTTTTCCACCTGTAAGGTAGTTTATGTTTGAGTTGTGCTAATTAAGTCAGATAACTCCCCACAGCCCATTTCCTTGGAATTTAGATGTCCTAAAGCACGGACGCACTTGTGTGCTTCTCAGGGTTCTCCTTGGCTGCATTTATCTGTGCTGTAAAGGGCTCATTTATTTCCCTCCATCTGCTCTAGAGAATCCACTCCTTCACATGCAACCTTTGAGGGCCCTGGCACCTCCCCTGGCTTCTCCCTGAAATAATTCTCTCCAAGAGTAGAACCACAAGTTACTTATGCTCAGTTTCAAGAAGTCCACAGCAATGCCTACGATGGCGATGACCCTGAATGTGGCATTAGCTCTGGGCCAGGCACTGCCCTGGGTGTTAACTTGGCCCTCACAACAACCTGTCAGCAGGTACTGCTGTCATCTCCATTTTATAGGTGAGAAAATGGAGACACAGAGAGGCTTCCTGACTTAGCCGAGGACACAGCTGACAGTGGCAGAGCTGGGATCCCACCAGGCAGTGTGGCTCTCAGGTTTCTTTCTCTAAACTGCTGTGCTGTGCCCCCCTCTGCACCCTTTGATTTGGCTCCATTGTTGCTTTCTCTCTGAGTTCTTCTTCATGACCTATGTGAGGTCTCTTCTGTTTTGTTGGGCTTTGTCTATGAGGACCCGACTAAGGCGTGAGGGGTAGGTAATGGCCACACTCCTGATACCACTGCAGGGAAAGTATGGGTTGGGGAGTGGGGGAAAGCAGGCAGCAAACAGAGCATGCCTGGTCTGCTGGCGCCTTCTTTGCTGCTAGCATGGAGGTCTGCAGCTATCTCCTGTGATGCACGTAGCAGGGCCTGGCCAGTATGAGTCAGAAGTCCTTCTCCAGGGAAGGCAGGCTTCCTCTAGGCCCCCTCTACCTCAGATGGGTCACTTACTTCAGGCAACATCCTCAACTCCATGAGGACCTGGAAGGCTGGAACCTCACCATATGAGCCAGGGCCAGGAGTCTCAGTACTCCATGATGAAGAGAAGATGGTTCTAGAAAGCAGTACTGGTGGGAGAAGAGGAGCTGACAGTATGCAGGGGGTTTACATGAGGAACTGGCAACTGTACTTACTTTGGTTAGTGGGTCTGCGTGCGCACCTGTGAGAGACCAAAGCCACACCTGCAGAACTGACCTTGGATCCAAAAGATGCTCTTGTTTTGCCACCAGGAACCAAACAAGACCAGTTTTCATACTGGGTTCCTAGAAGTTGCCCAGTCCTTGGACGTATACCTAAAACACTGACCCTACTCCTCCAGGTTTAAATTAAAATCATTTTAGTCCCTGGGGCCAGGTTCCTTGAGACAGGGCATGGCTGGACTGGCCACCTTGGGCTGCCACCCTCAAGTGCTTCCCATTTATAGAACTGATGGGCTGTGCCCAGGGTGGATCTAGTCAGTGGCCACACCCTGCCGTCACCACACTGCCAGCCTCTGCCGGTCTGGTCTCTGAAAGTCGCTCAGCCCACCCATCACACGCCGCTTCTTTTATGTCCAGGTTGCTCTAATGCCATCCTAAGCAAAGCCCTTGCCCTGGTGGATTTTATGTGCCTCTTTCATGTATCGTTTGAGGATTTGATGCCAAGCATGGTACCTGACGTTTAAGGTACACCGTCACCTGTAATGGCCTCCTGACTGGCCCTCCCACTTTCATCTTCTCCCCCTGCCTCCAAAAGCTCTATGATCTTATAAAAATGAAAATTCTTTCATGTCACTTCTTAGCTTAAAATTCTTCAGTGACTTATCAATTTTTATCAGATTGAATAAAGTCCAAACTTCTCACTGGAGCCTGCAGAGCCCTGCTGGATCTGCTCCCTGCCATTGTCTTAGATGCCATTTTATACCCACCTTGCCCTCGATTCAGCCACAATGACCTCCGCCCTGACACCCCCAGTGCCCACGTTGGCACTCGGGCACAGCCGATTGTTTCCTGGAGGCTTGTCCCCTCCTCACCTCATGGCTGGCTTCCTCACACCCTCACATCTCAGCCAACATCCCCTCAGAGGCATTCCTTAGCACCCTGTCCAAAGCAGCCACCCGGTCACTCCCTGTGCCTCCCATTAGCAAATCAGCTTCGTAAGACAGGGGCCTTTCATGTCCTATTCTCTGTGTCTCTAGGGCCTAGAATAGTTCCTGGGACATTGTAGGTGCTGTTATTTATCAAATGAGTGAGACACATAAGTGCTCACCATGTTAACTGTTGTTATTAATTGTATTAAATAAAACAAAGGTAAAATCTTAATGAATTGGGTTACCATTTAGTTCTGTCTCTGTGCAGTGATATGTTCAAAGAAACAGCTGTCCAGCAGAGAAATTAGGCTAAAAGCAAAAGCAAATCTTCACTCAGTCCTCCAAGAAAATGCCCGAAGTAAAGGGTATATTTTTTCACCTGTAGCAAAATGTTAAAATTCCGTTTTGCCATCCGCCTCTGATACAACATTTACATACCGCAGTTCCACCAACTGCATCTTCCTATCTCCCCGCCAGCTCCCCCACCAGGAGTTTTCCTCAAAAACCTGTGGTAGCCTGGCTGAGTGCCTTCAGGTGTTGCAATTGCTTTATTGTGTGTATTTTGGACCCAATTTCCAATCAGCATAACCAAAGGCCAGGAGTCGGCAGACACACTTGAACCTGGAGTGAAATTGCTGGTGGAGGTGAGGCTCGGAATACTCTGGACAGTTTGGGTTCCTGCTACAGGTGTAGCTAAACGGGGAAACTGCAGATGTCAGCGGATTCTCAACTGAATGGTATTTAAGGAAGACTACAATAAATAAGCGGTACTTAGGGAGCCCTGAATCCTAGGTGCTTTTTTGTCAAATACATAGCAGGTAGATCTCTTAATTCCTGATGTCCTGCCACCAGGCTTTGAAACCAGGGTAGAAGGAGGTCTCTGCTGTCACAGAGCAGGTGCATTAACACGTACATGTACTCCCTAGTTTCTTCCTTAGGACCTTATTGACTATGATTAGATGTAGTTATTAACTTGCTTTATTATTTTGTTTTTAACTCCTGCTGATCAGAAACTGAACCTGAGATACCAGTTGGCCCGAAGCAAGCAGACTAACATCAAGAATGATCTCATCACACCATCACGGCAGTGACCCTGATTCCTAAAGCAGGGGTCAGGTCATGTTTTATCCCCAGGCTGTTTCTCCAGAGATGGATGCTGGCTTGTAGACCCCATCCATGCTCCCCGTTCAGCTCCCTTCTCTCCCAACACATATGTGCAAGGCAGATTCTAAAGAGCCCAGGATATGGTCCCGGGAAGGCAGGACTTTCCTCTGCAACAGCTCCAGGTCTGCCAGAGCATCTTTCCTGAGCCCCGGGCTTCATTAGCACACTGCTCCAAGTTGACCTCAACTGACGCATCAGGTTACGAGCAGAGTTGGGAATAGAAATTATTTCCCTGGGGGATCCCGGCGGGATAATAGCTATCATTTGTATGCAGTTAAATGATTTGCAGAGTAGCGCAGTCCAGAGCTCCCAGCTGCATTCTGTGCTTATTTCTGGCAGCCTGTGAAGCAGTTTGCTGGGAGTGGTTTCCAGAAGGTAAGGTGGATGTGATAGTGGTGCCTTGGGGGAGGGTTTTCTCCCTTTCCATGTGGATTTTGGTAGGAAGCTGGTTCTCCCTGATTTCTAACTGCCACAGCCTGCGCCTCCAGATCCTGCCAAGGGGAAGAGGCTGCCATAAATATTCATGAGGGACCGAAATTCAGAAGGCAGAGGTCAGGGAACCCTTTTGCCGAGATGGGCTGTTGGCTTCCTGCCTGGCTTTCCTCCTCCTCTATCCCATTTCTTTAAAGGAAATTAAGAGATAACGGAGTCATTAGCTTCTCCCTCCAGTGGGAAGAGACAGGACCATGTGGAAGGGGCGGGAGCTACCGGTGTTCCCCCCTGCAAAAGCATGGGGCTTCCCTGCCCAACTTCCACCACTGATGGGTACACAGCCAAATAATCCTTGGGCACCTGGAAGCCAAGGAGGGTGGAGCAAGGAAAGCAGACAATTAGAAGTGGCAATGGTGGTCCTGGTTGACCAGGGGAGGGGAGGGAAGTGCTCCTGCTTGTTCCCCCAGGCTGTTGGGGACTGTGCCCTGGAATGTTATCACTCAGGGGCTCTCTCATCCCCTAAGCCTTTCTTTACCCCCCAAAACAGGTTTAAATGAGCCACAGCTACCACCTTGCCGGCTGTGGAGAGAGGATATTTCAGCCTGTCACCTCACCCAGGGGCAGGAAGGTTGAGAGCTCAGGGGCCTGGATCTATGAACCTTCCAAAAATCTTGCCATTAGGAGGAACAT
Organism: Sciurus vulgaris; assembly: GCF_902686455.1. Taxonomy (NCBI): domain Eukaryota; kingdom Metazoa; phylum Chordata; class Mammalia; order Rodentia; family Sciuridae; genus Sciurus; species Sciurus vulgaris. Next base: position 120,735,568 of record NC_136470.1, read on the forward strand.
CACCCCCTGTTCTCCTCTTTCTCTTCTTTCTGCATGGAAATCAACACAGACCCCAGATTTCCCACAGCTGACAGCTAGCAGAGGCCACAGTTTGTCCCACGGGGGGAGTTTGCTCTGACAGCCATGTGCTTCTGCCTCAAGTTCCTGAGTCTGAGTTTTTCACTGTTCTCTGCTCAGATCCACCTAGTTCTATAACCCTTCCCTAGGTTTCATCTTGTAACTTCCCATCGAAGATGCATGCTGCATCTCTTCCTGCCTCTTCCCTTTCTTAATTGATTTGGTCTCTTAGATCAATTTACAGAGCGGCCCCCACAGCCATTTCTGTGCTGCCTTTGCATCAACTGTGCTTGGCACCCTTTTCTGATGTGCTGCAAGGAAAGTGGAAGCAGATTCTAGAACAAGTCCTACATTATGGCCATTCTGAGAACCATCACGTATAAACTCCATGCAATAGGGGACCAACTCTGTGCTGCAGTTGAACATTGTCCCTTCAAATTCCTCTTCATGTGGGCTCCAATGGCTGCTCTACCTGGGAAGAAGATCTAGTTCCTTTTGCCCTGAGATGCTTTGCAGGCCCTTGGGACTTGGAAAAGGCAATTATCTATCAAATGCCAGATGGCTGTGTAGATTAGCCCTGATGAGTAAAAACACAGGGATGGGAACAAAGACAGTGATTAGCTGGTTGAATAACAGTGGGCCTCTCAGTGCAGATGTGGAAACAAGGGCAGGATCAGATACTAGTTTCTGTTTTCTTGGGTTCATTAACAATGCATTCATTATTTCAATACAGCTCTGATGTTCACAGAGATAAGGAGAGAGGGCTAACTTTTATACTACAGTATTCTCATTTTTACTAAAATAACATCTTCCTTAAAATTTTATGGTAAGAGATGACTTAAAGTTATTTTCCACCCAGTTGTAAAGAATAGTAATGTGTGCTTACTGGGAGTTTGATTTTTTTCAAGAATTTCAAGCTAAGTGTTAAAGCTTAGTTTATATGACTACTATGGAAAAATGAATATTCACCCTATCCATATATGCATACCCTGCACTATGTCATATAAAAAAGGAAAGACATTTGAGGCTACCCAGATGTTTTAGACCATTATAATTATCCTTACTTAAACAAACAAACAAACTTTCTAAGATGCTGCCTTATTTAAAACCTAAAATCACAATTAACCTAAGGGCTGAGAGGAGAGAAGATCACAAATCACAGATAATTTAAAGCATGATTAAGCCCAAACTAGTAAAAGGCGGTGCCAAAATTGTAATTGTAAATATATTTAGTTCAAAATATATCCAATATTTAGAAATACATTCACATTCTAAAACATCATTCAGATGCCCTTAGGTATTAATGTTGAACACGAACTAAACATTATGTTACTTCTTCAACAAAGAAATTGTCAAACTATTAAAACTAGGGTTTTAGAAAGATCAAGTCCATGGTTGGCCAATTCCATTGCTCTGGGCCTGAGGTGAGGCAGAACATCATGGCAGAAGGACATGGTAGAGGAAAGTTGCTCAACTCGTGGAATCCAGGAAGAAAGGATAGGGAGGGGAGAGGGGGAGACAGGGAGAGAGAAGGTGGGAGAGGGATGGGGAGGAGCCAGGGACAAGATGTATAATCCCCGAGGGCATACCCCCAGTGACCTGCTTTCTCCAGCATGCCCCACCTGCCTACAGTTACCAGTCATTCAAATTATTAATCCATCCAATGGATTCGTCCACTAATTAGGTTGCAGCTCTTATAATCCAATCATTTTACCTCTGAACATTTCTTGCCTAACCTACAAGCTTACTGGGGACACCTCATATCTAAAGCTTAACAAATACAAATGACTCATTCTCACAATTTCCTGATAGAGCATCATGCATTTCTCTATTTTAGTGTCATGTTTACCACTTTCAGTGTGAAAAATTCTTGTGAATTATACATGCATACGATCTTACTACTAAAGATTTTCTACAGACTTCAAGGATGATTACGATTGTCAATACCTACAAGGTCTTACTGTATGTCAAACACTGAGTTCTTTACATTTAATCCTCCTGACAACTCTGAGATACAGTTATCTCCATTTTCCCATTTTACAGAGGAGGAAACTGACTCAGAAAAGTATTTTCCAACAGGCATTTGACTTGCAAATGGCAGAACCAAGATTGGACCATGGGCCATCTGGCCCCAGAGTCCTGCTCTCAAACAGGATCTTTTTCTGCTTCTCTTCATAGAAATTATTCAACATTTAGTGTTTACACGGCAGTATTCACAAAGTCACTGGAAGTGGTGTTGGAGAACTACTTGAATCACAGGAGCAGCTATTAACAAAAGTTTCTGGTAGAATTAGACTTTAATGACAGCATAGGTGCCATTTGGCTGATAGCTAAAATGAAGCTTGGTGATCAATTTTTAAAATTTTCGTGATGATTATGATATGAACATCTTATAAGAAATAAAGGAAGTTGTGTGGCAGTTTGGGACAGAATTATCCAAAAAAGAAATCCAATAGAACTTGATTTTTTTCCTTTTTTTCCTCTCTCTCTCTTTTTTTTTTTTTTTTTAATGAGTGACCTTTCCCAACTCTCTTGGGATACAGCAATCTGCATGAGAAGACTGGATGCTCGCAAGCTACCTTCATTCCAGTTATTGACCCAGGAAAACAGGTGACCACAGGAATTCAATGGTATCACGTGTCAGGAGAGCTGTGAAGGAGTCTCATCTGTGGCCAATTGTCCTGGCCTGAGCAGCCATATCTATGCCCATCACTCCAGATTTCTTTGTTTTTCTTCAAATTAAGGAGAGAGGGACTGCTCCCCAGCAGTCACTGAGGGACTATAGTACAGTCCTGTGATTGCTCTGAACTTCTATTTTTCTACCAGGAGAGGTCTGTGTGTTTAATTTCCCTCTAGTTGACAGCTTCCTTCCTCAGTTCTATGTCTTGTAAGGACCAACTCCACATCGTTTTGAAACCAAACCAAATATTTCCAGTTATTTATCAGTAATGTTGCCTTTCCTGTATCCTGGACCCAGGCAGAGATTGCTCACTTAGGAAGAGACTCAATTGCAGTGAGAGGAACATTCTCAGTCACATTTAAATGGAACATAGAAGGCTTTTCAAAGAATAGGAAAGTTTGATTATGCTCCAAGCATATAAAATTCAGTAGACTAAATCCAAAACACAAATTTCAGTTAAACAGAGAAGGGGAGGCAATTTATTACCACCAACCACATTAACCTTGGATTTGGGTAATAGGAATAGAGATTAACCAGTTGGTCATTTTAAAGTCATACTGAGTCTAGCTTTGGAAGGTTCTGTTACCAAGTAACTTAACAGTGAGCAAAATTAAACTTTAGCTTTTGAGCTTTAGGTTCTGAGAATGATTGATTTTGAAACAGAACCTAAATATTCAGAGATGTTTCTTTGCCCAGAGCCTTGGGTCACAGATATCTTAAGTCATAGAAACAGTGGCCTTTGGCAGTAGACTTCACCATTAAATCCCCAATCTCCCCCATCAAACACTCAGCCTTTGTACATCTCACCCTTTTGGGGCCACCCCAGCTAGCTCAATCTGTCACCAAGCTGCCACTTATCTGTCAAATATGTTGAGGTCTAATGGTTTCTGCATGCTAGCTTTTCATTTCGATTTTAGTGGAAGCAGAGTTCTTTCTTCCCGGTGGTAGATCCATTAACCAGGCTACATTGAAAGCCGGGAAGGTTAACTTTTTTCCCTTCAGGACTGATGGTCCCAAGTAGAATACAAAAGATGAAATTGCGCTTTTATCTGGGAAAATGCATAAGTTTGATTTCTCCCCAGAGAACCTCTCTGAGCATAAATGGAAGTTGAGTCTTAAATAAAAAAGAAAAAAGAAAGGCCTGCTGGGGATCAACCTTCAGCAAGAACGGCCTAAGATTCCAGTATGGATTTCTCACTGGGCAAAATGTGAGGAGGGTGTCCTAGGAATCCCAGGGTCATTTGGCTGCAGTGCACTGTTGACATGTTGAGGTTTTTATGTCTGCTTGCCTGAGGGTTCATGACAAGGCATTTTGTATGTTTTAGTGGTCTTCTAGCCTTAAACACACCCGTCCTGTGTTTATCTGTCTATTGTGTGATGGAAAAATGGCTCCAACCATCACCTCTCATTGTTCTTGCCAGGAGCCCAGGAGCACCTTTGCCTGGCTAGAGGTGTGGCGGGATTCATGTGTTCTTCCAATGAACCTTCTGGCACCAAGGAAGATGCCTTCAAGACCCAAATGTTTCTTGAAAAGATGGTGTTTCTGCCAGAAGTGGGTCTAACTTGGCTTTTGTCCTCTCTGGCACCAGTAACCTCACTATACTGTCCAGTCCAGACATTGATATACAGTAGTAGCAAATGATGAGCTTTAACCAAAGGTAGAAGAGACCGTATGATAATCCTGAGAATATTAATCGGGAGTGTTTGAACCCTCAGTGGAATGATAAGCAAGTACGTCTATAAATAAAAGCAAATAACCAGGGATATTAAATGATACATTTCCTCTCCCACTTAAAGTCTTGACTTATTCCAAAGGCATATCATTCCTAAAGCACAGAGGACTCGTTTCTCTAGTGTAGGACACTGGAAAGACAGTGACTTTGAGAAGTCTTGTTCAATTCCTTCATCTGCATCTTAGGTATGGAGGGGAGACGCCTGGAGGGCCCGACTCACCAAGTTCTCCTACAGTGAGGAAAAGATTAGAGTCAGGAAAAAGAACAATACAAGGTAAGAGAAAGAAAAGAAAGGCTTACCTCTGTCCTGGCCAAGGTAAAGATGGGAGGAAGGAGAGTTGAAAGGACTGGACCCAAGGGGATCTGCAGAGTTCTCTGTTGAGTTTTGTGTTGGGAGACTGACGAGTCCCAGGAAGCATTACAGGTACAGAATCTGCCCTCTGCACTCTTACTGGGACTAGAGCATCCTGAAGAGCCCCTCAAAGCCAACGTGGAACAGCTCAGTTAGCAGATGGTAAGAATGCTCAGCAAGCAGCAGCAGTAGCAGCAACAGCAGCACAGATGTTGGGTAGACACTTGGCCAGGTATGTGGCACAGACTTGAGGGTCTGCAGCCAGCCAGAGCCAAGGGGAATCTGAGCCAGCAAGCAGGAGATGGCCAGCCTCCCTGGAAGCATTGTTGGAGGTTAAAGGGTGGGCTAGCCTGGTACCCTACCATCAGAGACCAGAAGGGCACATCGTGACTAGGAGATGAGAGATACTGCTGCAGACCTGTAAGTGCCAGGCAGTACATATGAAAAGGACTTGCACAAACCTGATGCCCCCTGAACCCCCCAGACACTGGGAGGACTGGGGTGCTATTATGGGAGTAAGGGAAGCTATCAAGGAGTCTGAATATTTTCCCAAGCAACTGTTTAAATTATTGTATTTGACTAAGGTTTAAGCTCCCTTGGACATTTAGTTATAATAAAAGCTGTTACATCAGATGTGATCAGAACCAATTTTTCATAAAGTGGTTAAAACAGAATCATAAATAATTTATATGCATATATATTAAACTTTTTATTTTAACTTAATGTAAATGTACATTAGCAGTCTTTTAGTGCAGGGCCAAAACCTTCCCTTTGCATATTGAACTTCCAGTTAGTTCTGCTTCTGATTTCTCGCATAAATCACGCCTCTTGCATCATCTACAATCTGTCTCTCATTGTATTTTCTTTACTAGGTCAAGAACTCCTTAAGAATTTGGCAAAGACATTTTGAGTGTAGAATCTCAGAGTTCTGTTCTTTTCTTTTTTTTTTAATTTGTTCTTATTCATGACAGTAGAATGTATTTTGACAAGAATCTTAGATTTCTACAGTTAAAAAAAAAAAATTCTTTCCAGTTTCCTTGGCACCTACTTGAACACATTGGTGAAAGAAATTTGCCTTAATTAAAACTACCCACCGCATTCTCTTGCAAGCAGGCAATGTGGAGGAATTCCAGAAAGGACCCTGTTCCCTGGGAGTCCTCAGTGTACACAGGGGAGTCCGAATGTCATGAAGGGGTGAAAGGAGGGTATTGGACGTCACCATCGGCTAAGTGGGGCGAGTTAAGAGTGTGAGTGAATGTGGGACATGTTCTAACGGCAGATGAGGCCTCCACAGGGAGTTCAAGGTCATAGATGACATTTTAGAAATTATATGTAATTACATATACTGCGGGTTAACTTTGCAAACCCTTCGTTTATTCTGTAATAAGCTAACAAAGCCATGAATATGCATAGCTAATTTGTAAAAGGCTGTTCAGTGGAACATTGATATTTTTTTCTGCTGCTCTTTCTCCATGATATTCTTGATCCTATGGCTAACAAACAGTAAGGTGGTTCTTTCTCGTCTGTGGAGTTTATCCTAGTTTTGACTTAGGCACTACCTCAGGAGTCTTTGGCAAAGGATCTTCAGTGCTCTACTTGTAATAAATACAAATTCTGCCCTAAATTCTCCAGAATTACAGCTGTGTGCTCCACCCCTCGACCCTGGTTTGGTTTGTCTTAGCTTTGTGGTTCTGGCTGTTTCTCGAATCTGTGTCCCCTTATAACACAATGACTTCTCCACTCATCTGTAGACTAAATAGCTACTTGAAGCTTCTTCTAGTGGGACATGTGGCTTTCTGATTGGGATCCAGGCTGGAAACAGTGTTTTCCTCCACTGAATAGACATGGGTGTATTTTCAGTTGATCCCATTTTTGTCTCCCCCTTACCCTGCCTCCACTTCTGCCTGTCTCCAAAGGTGTTCCTGTTCATCCTTTCCTTATCCAGACCCACACACTTCTCCTACTCTGTGCTGAGCTACTATTTATCTACACAGCAGACTAATCCCAACTCTCCATGGCCACCTAAGTCTGCAGGGAAGCAGATTAAAGGGAGTGTGTGTGTGTGTGTGTGTGTGTGTGTGTGTGTTCCCCTCCTGGTTTGCCAGCTCCTAATGTGCAGCAGCCAGAGAACTTCAGTGAGTGCTCATTGAGTTCTTCAGCTGTAGAAAAACATTCACCCAGAAGTGATGCCTCCATTGCCTTTGGCCAGTGGATTGAGGCCGTTGTGTTTCTTTGTTTTAAATTTGTTCTTTTTAGATATACATGACAGTAAAGTGTATTTTTACCTATTGTACATACATGCCCCATTTTTGTGGTTGTATGTGATATGGATACTGGTCATGTTTTCATATATGAACATAGGAAAGTTATGTCTTATTAATTCTACTGTCTTTCCTATTCCTGTCCCCCCTCTCTTGCCTTCGTTCCCCTTTGTCTAATACTGCTGTTCTCCCCCACCCAAGTTTGTTCTGTGTTAGCATCCACATATCAGAGAAAACATGTGGCCTTAGTTTTTGGGGACTGGCTTATTTCACTTAGCAGGACAGTCTCCAGTACCATCCATTTACCAACAAATGCCATGATTTAATTCTTCTTTATGGCTGAGTAATATTCTGTTGTGTATATGTACCACATTTTCTTTATCCATTCATCTGTTGAAGGGCATCTGGGTTGGTTTCATAGCCCAGCTATTGTGAATTAAGATGCTGTAAACATCGATGTGGCTGCATCACTGTAGTATGCTGATTTTAAGTCCTTCATGTATAAACCTAGGAGTGGGATAACTGGGTTAAATGGTGGTTCTGAGAAATCTCCATACTGCTTTCCAGAGTGTTTGCACCAATTTGCAGTCCCACCAGCAATGTATGAGGGTGCCTTTTCCCCCACATCCTAAGGCCCTTGCATTTCTAACTGGTCAAAATTGACATCCTTTACAGGCTAGATGATCAAGGGAAATAATCCTTATCTGTTTGTTTCTTTCTTTCTTTCATTCTAGTACTGTTTTCTTTTATTAAAGCCAACATTGTTAGGAACTGTTAGTGTAGTTTCACATGATTGGTTACTATTTGTGATCCATTGGTGACACAGTCTTGAATTTTACTGTCAAAATATTGGAGGGAGTTGTTGGTGAACTGCCCTGAAACCATTTGAATGGATATTATTATTCCTACTACAAACACAATTTGTGATTTATCCCTTGCTCTCCTACTTCTGAACCAAACCCATAAACAATGTAATGTAAAGTAATTGTAAAAAGCACTGCACTGGGGTCAATTTTTAATACCCTGAAAAGGCTTAGGAATCATAACCCATTCTATTTGTAAGTAGAAACGGAACTGTCAGCTGGGAGCATGTTTTAACAAATCGCTGGGAAATGTGTCCTCTGTTGATTTGTGCTGTTATCCCTGGAAAGAGCATATAAGGAAATAAGTCTTTCCAATCCAAATTTCCTTTCGATAAAAGCTTGGCAAAAGCTTCTCTAATCCTAAGTTTTAAGTCTTTAAGAAACTTTTGCTGGATGATGCACGCTGCAAGGATATGATATTTTAAATATCATGTTGCATCCAGACATCTGAGGGCTTAGCATACAAATTAGTGCATATCCTTTCTTGCCTCCCTGTGTGTGAAGATGTATGGAGCACATATATTCTGTCATGTCAAATCAGTCAGTCATATCAGAGAACCAGATCCTGGCAAGTCACCCTTTCCAGGCCTGTCTTCTCACTTTGTAATGCGAAGAAATTGTGCTATATTTTATTTCAAGCTCTTCACCATTGTAACATTCTTTTATTCTCCTGGGGAAAAATTGTGAAAATCCACATGCTTATTTCTACCCTGTAAATGCAGCTCACATAGACTACAATTTTATTGCTGAGGGCCTGGAATCAGATGATTCGCGGATGTTCAACGACTATTCTTTTTGCTTTTATTGCATTTTAATATATGTGAGTGGGGGAGGGGATTAGAAGATTAGTATCTTTTCTAACTATGGCATCCACCCCTAAACCCATTCTCCATCAGCCACCAACTCCAGCGTTCAGGAACCCTGGGTTGCAGGAAGCTACACGGTGGAATGGTGTCATACGGAGGTCCCGCAGGGTTGAGAGGCTGGGAGGAGAAAGTCTGAGCCCGAGCAAGGCTTTCACTGATCGTTAGCAGAAGGAGTGGTCTTGAATGAGATCCAGCAGGACAGCGTGGCTGTCTTCCAGTTCCTTGCACTTTGAGGAAACCATCTTCCTGCCTTAACAGGCTTTGCATATATTGGAACACCAGTTGTTGGAAAAGGAAAAGGATAAGAATAAACAACCAATATGCTTTTAAATATATATATCTGATCCCTCATGTACTGCTGCTTCCCCTGAGCCATGAAAAGCTGTCGTTGAACTTCATTCCGTTTCTGCCATCCCCGGATAAGATCCGCAGCTCATCTCTCTTCTGTTCTTGATTCTCACACCCCATTAAGATTGAGGCTAATTTGTCACATTGACACTGAGGAATGTTATTCAAAGCGGAATTAAACAGGGAATTTATAGAGAGCAAAACCAATAAGCCAAGCAGCCCTGACATTTTATTTTCTTGGAAACCTTTCCCATCGAACCCAGCAACTCTGCACACAACACACTTGCCAAGTGGACAGTGATGTTGTATAGGGTCGTCTCCTGTCCACTGTGAGCAAGTCATCTAAAAGAGGCTGGATAGCCTACTGTTCTGTCCCTGTCCCTTCCCACCCCGCCTCACCTGACATGACATTCCTAGGTTCCAGCTTTCAGAGACAATATGTTTGTCCCTATTTATCTTGTTCCTTTTTTTCATACAAATGGAATGTTTGAGGAAGTGAATGGGAGAGATTTTTTTTGTATTCTTGGCCACACCTTCCACATTTATACTAGTAAGAGTATCATTCTTGTCCAGTGTGGTGGTGCATGCCTGTAATCCCAGCGGCTTGGGAGGCTGAGGCAGAAAGATCCTGAGCTCAAAACCAGCCTCAGCCAAGGCGAGATACTCAGCAACTCAGTGAGACCCTGTCTCAAAATAAAATGCGAAAAGTAGGGCTGGGGATGTGGCCGAGTTCAACCCCTGGTAACTCCCCACCCAAAAAAAATTCCTTTCTGCCCTCCAACCCAGAGCACACTGGTGAACTGACCTCACAGAAGGAACACTGTTTCAGGATCCATTTAGCTCCCTATTTTAGATAGGGTAAATAAAGCCAGTGGCTTTGCCTAAAAGCCAAAATCTCAATGGCCTGACACAATAAAAATGTGCTTGATGTTCATGTTATGGCCCACTGCAGCTTGGCAGGAGGTGAGCTGTACCACACAGTCATTTTAAGGACCCAGGATTCATCTATGATGTAGGCCCTCCATCTTCTAAAACTCAGTGTCCCTCCGCTGGGTTCTCTGTACCTACTCAGTAGATAATTGTGCAGGACAGGATGGGGAGGTCTTCCAGGTCACTGACTAGAGCTCACACATACCCCACTCCACAACTGCTGGGGAGCCTTAGAGGTGTAGTTTAGCCCTGTGACCTGAAGAAGGGAGAACTGAGTCCAAGGAACATGTGGTACTGACCCTGCCTTGGCGTCTTTCCTCTCACTACCCCATAACTGTGTGTGCAGTCCTGATCCTGGGGAAAGTTTCCCATGATGTCACTAAGACATTTAATTTGATGGATCTAGGAACACACCCATCTGTTCCTGTTTTATTCCATGTGCTGTTCTCCAGGAGGAGATGACCTTTCTGTATGGAGGAGGTCTTTTCTGCCATCAAAGGTAAATATGTATAAATACTGTGTTTTTAAGTACAATTCTTCAGGGAAGAGATGCCAACTGTTTAATATATACATATGGGATGTGAGAGGGGGAATCATCCATTCATCATCATCCTGGGGAAAGATTTGAAGGATTTGAACTCTCAATCAAAGTTCCTCTGGGGAAGCAGAAAGAATTCTGGGGCTTGAGATGACCAGAAAATACCCAATGGATCAGAAGAAAAAGCCAGAGGGATTTCAGCTTAATGATTGTGGAATCAAGTGTGCCCAAGATGTCTACTAACAGAAATTTCCTTGACGCAAATTGGATGTGCAGTGTTCTAAAGAGATTCATTTATGTCCCATGAACTTAAGGAATTCTCAGCTCAAGTTGGTTCTTGATTAAGGAGCTATTCAGATAGATGAAAGACTCATGAAGGATACAAAAAAGAAAAAGAAAAACCAACATATTAACAAGGAACTGATAGGAGCCAAAGGCTGTTGTAAATGCGCATAAGCTTTTGGCTTGTGTACTTAAACATTTAGCAGAACTTACAGCACAGTGTGGTGAAGGGATAGATTGGCATTCTTATTGGATATGTAAATATTTCATGGGCAAGTTCTATGGACATTTGGGGCCCACCAAACATGGTTCTATGTGCTTTTTCTTGGAATCCTGTACCCCAAAAGGGATATAGAAAATGAAGCATTACTTTCTTATTGATTACAGTACTGACTTCATCTGCCAGGAAAAGGCCAGCACTGCAAGAGGAATTTTATCCCCATGGCAACAGAGATCTCAACTTTTAACTTGCCATCACAGGAAAAGGAAATTATTTTTTTTCTCTAGCCGTAAGGATTGCCATTTTTCTGAATGTGAGAGTGACTTTTGATAACGGGGTTTTGTTAGAGCGTCGCAGCCAAAGGGCTTGTGTCCAAGTCAAGCCCTTTAACACTTTTAATATGTCAAGCTGACTTTTTTTTTTTTACATCAGGGCAAGAAACAATGCTTAGACTATGCAAGATATCATTTGCCTACCAAGAAAATGACCTTATTTTTATTCCAGAGGTGTCTCAAGGGTAGAAGGATAAGAAATTTCATCTGTTGAATTTCTCTGAATATTGCCAGGCCCTTAGAAATGGGGAAAGGAGGGAGGAGCTAATTAAATTAATCTGTTTGATGTTACTGTCTTCTTTTCACGTGAAATAAGTGGCCTCCTCCTTTAATTAACCCCGTTAAGACAGTGGGCCCATCCTCTAAGGGACACCTGAGCACCCTGCTCTCGAAAACTGAGCTTCTCTATAATCTGTGCCGTAGAGAAATCACTTGCCATCTCTATTCTAAGAGCTTAAAGTGACAGCATGTTTGATTGGCTGTCCCTCTTCAGGAGAGATGCAAGGCAGGGTCTGGCACTGGGGGAGATGTGACATTTGCAGGTCACATTCTCTGTGCTGGGTACTGTGCTCGCTTCTTGAAGCACTCAGAGACTCGTGTGGCTTTTCTCCCTGGCTCTTGTGAACAAAAAGGCACACTGGCTTCTGCCGGGTGTCATTAGAGACAGTCACTTCTACATGAAGCTCTAAACTAAGAGCTCACACATTCTGTGGCTGTTGGTGCCAGATATGTTATGAGTCCATCCAAGTTGTTGAATGAGCTGGTATTTCAATTAAACCAATTAAACAGTAGTTCTTTGCAAAGGGGGGGAAAAAAAAGAAACCCTGAAAGTGTCGATCTGTTTTTTTTGTTAATTCTTGCTTCAAAACGTTAAGTCACTTTTTATTTATAATTAATTGGAGAAAGTGACAGCATATATTTTGAGAAGTACCATTGTGACTCGATCTCCAGGATTGGAATAGAAGGTTCTATAACTGAGATAACCACATAGAGATGGTACTTTTAAGATTGGCGAGGGGGGGTAAAATAGAAGCAGGGCCTCAGTTTTAACAAAGTACAGGACCCCATGGTGCATTAATAACTGGATTTTACATTCACCAAAGTTTTCTCTCCCACTATCCATTATCTTTGTTTAATGAGAAAACTCACCTACTTGAGCATGAAACAGAAATGTTTCTAGAACATATTTGTCAGGGTAGGCTGATGAGTGCCGTGGAAACATCCGGCCATGAGACAGCAGTAGCTGCGTCCCTCAAGTGTATGTCACTCATACTGCCTGCCAACAAGCATGGGTCACGGCTCTGCTCGATGTCATCTTACCCTGAGAGCTAGGCTGATGATGTCACCTCTGTCTGGATCTCTGCCAGTTTTGTGGTGCAGGGAAAGAAGATTCCCTCCTGTTCATGGCACACTGGTTATTAAAGTCTCCTTCCCAACTTCCTGCTTCCAGCTGGTCAAGATTCATACCCCTGTCAATGCCCAGCGGGGAGCCCCTGAAGAATTGCAGGTGTGCTGGTGTAGGGATCAGACTTGATTTTTAGAAACTAAGAGATGGAAAGCAGGAAATCAGCAGGTGACCATTACAACTGTCCACTGCTGGACTCCGGCCCTGCTGTGAGTGAACTGATGGACGTATTAGGCTGCTGCTACTTTGTTCTTCAAAACCTGCTTGCTGATGCACCCAGCCTGCCTGAGTTAATCTGTGTGGTTGGTGGCAACATGCTGGAGTGACCCAACCTCTCACCACCAGTCTCTCCAGTTAGATTAGTTTCCCAGCTCCAACCCCTACCCATCTGCCCCAGCTTCTTCCTTTTTCCAGATGACTGTTTTGCTGAGATCCATGAATGTCCCCTGGCCAAGACTGCACAGGTTCTAAGAGATTAAAGAACCAATGCTTGAACATCAGAGGAAAAGTGATAAGGCCATTAGAGCAGCAAAGGAAGGATACGTGAGGCTCGTTACCTGGTAATGAGCGGAAGGGAAGGGCTTCAGCTTGGGTCATTGAGAGGATAAGTCCATGACAAAAATAGAAAGCTCAAGGGACCCATTGAAACAGGTATTAAAACTAGTGTGTTAAGCTTATTTTGACCACTTTGAGTTTGAGGTTTGAGCAGGAAGGACTTCTCTAAGCAGTTATGCAGTAGGCAAATGGGAGGTTCTGGAAGGAGTCCACAATCAGAGCCATAATTAGTATAGAGGATACTAGAATGTGAGAGTTTGGAGGGACTGACCAGGGAGAAAGTGTACAGGAGGAAGAGGGTGGAGGCCCAGATGGGCAGGAAAGACTATCCAAGAGACAGCAGAGGAAGAGATAAGATAATAAGCGAAGGAGGACATGGACAGAAGAGAAAGGAATGAGGGAAGTTGACTACCATGACGCTAGAGTCTCCATGTCCTCGGGTAGGACTACGCCTTCCTTGGACAACGATGCTGCGCACTCTGACAAAGCTCACAAAGGTTTTAAAGCATCTCTGCAGAGTCACCTCTGCTCTGTGCCATATGGCAAGACACTGAAATAATTTTGACTGTCCCTGTTGTACATGTACATTCTCATCAGAGGGGATTTAGCCTCAAGGGGATGAAAGTTGGTTTGGGTCTTTAGGGGAAGACTTAGATATAAACATATATACACCTTGTAATAATTGAATCGTAACTTTCCTAGTATGACAAATCATTATCAAGTGTTGCATTGTGATAAGAATTTAAATAGATACCCATTTAAAGCCCCCTCTAACTCCAGGTGTTTGATGTCTGTGAAGAATGTACATGTGATTATTGAGGAATATAGGTTAAGGAGAACTTACCATAGAAATGGATTTTAGGAGAAGTAAGTCTTGAAGGAAATACAGTTGGCCCTCTGTATCCACGGGTTCCATGTCTGCAGATTCATCCACCTGTGGATGGAAGATATTAGGGGCGAGAAGATTGCATCTGTACTGAACATGTGCAAGGTTTTTTCTTACCATTATTCAGTAAACAAAATGGTATGGCAACTATTTGTATAGCATTACATTGTATTAATATTACAAGAAATCTAGAGATGATTTAAAGTGCGCTAGAGGCTGTACATAGGTTATATGCAAACTCTACACAATTTTATATAAGGAACTTAAGATCTGTGGATTTTGGTATCCCAGGGGTGTCCTGGAACCGGTCCCCCATGAATACCAAGGGATGGCTGTATGTTTGAGTTGCCAGGGGGAAGGAAAGAGGACAGTCCCTGTCAGGGATTTATACTGAGTAGAAATGAGCAGTGAGAGGCATAAACGTCAGTGCATATGGAAGCAAGTGGGGAAGGATGCCAGCTTGATGAGGAAGAAGGATGTGTTGGAAAGCAATAAAAATCAAATGGGCCCCTGCTGGGGAAATGTGATGTATTAGGCAAAAGGAAGCCTGTCTGGATTCTTGAAAAGGAATGTACATGTAGAGAGATTTCAGAGGAAGAAATCAGTACCTTCAATAGAAAGGTAGAAAATCAATGAGAAGTCTTTCTCAGGAATCCATTCCTGAAGTGTTGCTTGTTTTCACACATGGAGCATTCCTGGACTAGGAGAGAAGGTTCTAGAAAGGGTTTGGACAGTGCTTTGCACAGCACTTGTTATGGTCAGGTATCAGGTACCCTCCAGAAGTTCATGTGAGAAAGCAGGAAAGCTTAGAGGTGTAATGATTGGGTTATGAGTCTTGACCTAATCAGTGGATTAATCCCCTGACAGGGATGAACTGGATGGTAACTGTAGGCAGGTAGTGTGTGGCTGGGGGAGCTGGGTCACTGAGAGTGTGCGTTTGGGGTTTATATTTTGTCTTTTCTTCTTGGTGGCCATGTCCTAAGCTGTTCGCTTCCACCACACTCTTCCACCATGATGTTCTGCCCCACCTTGGGCCCTGAGTAATGAAGTTGGCCATTTATGAACTGAGACCTCTGAATCCATGTTCCCCAGATAAACTTTTCCTCCTCCGAAATTGTTCTTGTCAGGTCTTTTCATCATAGCAACAAAAAAAAAAAAAAAAAAAAAAAAAAGGCAGACTAAAACAGCACTCTGACCTTTTTGTTATGACAAAGGGAAGCAAAAATGTGTGAATTTAATCTCCAGCATGTGAGGCTGAAGAATAGATAGATTTTTGTCTTTAAATCAAAGATAAAGAGGCTTTTGAACAACTGTTCAACTGTTCAACAACTGTTCTTGCCCCTAAACTTAAGGAAAAAAAAAAATCTATAATAAAAATCATAGAAAAAAGTGCTCCTTTCAGCCACTTTTAGAGACCCTAAAGAAACAAGTCTTCAGAGCTCATTCCAGGAGTAAAGAGCTCTTATTAGAAGAAGCTTGTGTGATTATTGATGACACAGGCACTTAGTAGGTTAGAGCTTTCGAGCCTAGTTTTTTGGCAGTTCTGCATGTTTTTATTCAGGGGTGAGCAGCGTGGTTTGATAGAGGGACAGTGAGCTTGGCTATCAAAGTCCTGAGTTGGAGTCATGGCTCCACCACCAGCCAGCTCTATGACCTTGAATAACCGGAACTTTCTGAGCCCTCCAAAATCAAATAAAAAGGCAAGGCCACTAGTGCCTACTTTATGAGGCTGATGCAAAGCCGCAATAAAACAGTCCCATCTGGAATGTCACTGGCCACACAGTCACTGCACAATAAATGTCAACCGACATTTGCTTCAGGCACAACATGGTGCCAGAGGAGAGGGAGGCCTTAGATGTGCCTTCAGGTTGGTTTCTCAGACCAGTGGGAATGAAGAGAAGGGCAGGTTTCTTCACATAATGAAACTGTTGTGTACAAATTGAGTTGATTATTAAATGTTTTAAACATAAACATTAGTTGGAATCATATTTATAAAATAATTATCAGGTTAAATGAAATGCAAATGCCTAGGAATGGCAGGAACATTAATTCTTAACTCATGCCAACCTCTGCTTAATGAAGCCTCACCTCTTTTCCCATGAATTAGTAACATAAATCATTTCACTGGACACTCCCTCAAAATCCTTTGGTGTATTTATGCCATTTTTGCTGAGTGCAGTTGTCTGAATTCATCAATAATAATGTTCATATAATAAGTATATCTCTAGTGAGTTGAGCTCTTCAACTAAACAATGAGAAAGAAATAAGTTGCTTTTTCTGCTAATTTTTTAAAAATCTACTTTCTGAATGTCCAAACTTAAAAGTATCAAAAAAGCAAGTAACAGCTCCCTGATGTTTTTCTGTTGTGCAATTCCATGATTTTATTTTCCAGTCATCAGAGAACCTAATTCACTTTTTCCAAGTTCCCCCATCTCTACGGGCGGGAAAGCTGCCTGAATATGTGTGAAACAGAACATGGGTGAGACCAACCCTCTTCCTCACATGGAGCAGCTTTCTCAACCTCAAGCCTTTAGAATCTCATGGAATTGTAACTTCTTTAATCCTATTTAATATAGCCCAGATCATAAGAATATAAAAAAACTTTATTACAGGGGCCCCATTGGACGTGGCATACAAATTACTGTGTACCCTGATATAGAAAATAGTGCCTGATCCCAGGGCATGAGCATTCTATGTGTATGTGCGTGTGCACGTGCCTGTGTGTGTCAAAGATGACAAACAACTACCTGGCAATCAATTATGTAAATTGTGTCTGATCTTAAATCTGGAAAGAAGAAACTTGTTCCAATCATACCCTAAACATTTTAATCCTGTTCAGAATAATAAAAGCCATCATTATAAGAATAGACAACCAATTATATTTAAACTTCCTTATAATTTATAAGCTACTTCCACTTGTATTATTTAATTTAATACTTGGAATGAGCAATCCCTGCAGAATGATGCTATTCTCATTTTTTGAAGTAAGCAAACTGAGGCTCACAAAATTTAAGTGACAGATGTACAACCTCCCAGTCTTAAGGGAGAGACTGGACATGATCCAAGGCCTCCTAACTTTACATCTTCCTCCATCAGAGTTATTGCTTTCCTCTCCTGAACATTCTCTTGCCATCCCACCTATGCTTTGAGGTTCAGCTCAGCAGCCTTCCTCGTGTAGGATTCCCCAGTCACCCCACTGGAAGAAATTCTGCTTGTTCTCAACTCTTACAGCCCTGCACACTTCTGTTGTGGTTCTTAATCCACAGGGCTTTGCATTTTGTCCTCATTATGATAGGTGTCATTACTACTCCCAGATGATAGGCTCCTTGAGTCCAGAAGGTATTTCACGCCACTTATTGAAGGAGACATTCAGGAAATGTGAATGAATTAATACGAGTAAATGAATAAGTGATGGTATAAGAGTCTCTGCCCTGAAGCAGTGTTGTGACAACTCACCCAGGACCTTAGAATGGCCAGGTAAGGGGGAATGGAGCTCAGACATAAGCTGAGGCTGAGCTTTGAGCACTGAGACATGGAGCAACATGGTGGACCCACCTGAGTGACACTGGTATTTACCATTGTTCTTCTGATTTCTCTTTCATGCTGTTCTTTCTGCAAGAGCTCTGCACCTGTCAGAACTGTCCTATCTTTGTCTTTTGCTGTCTAATCATCGTCTTTGGTTGAGGGGATGAAGTCCCTCCACCCTTCCCCTCTACCTTTTGAACATACAGTAGTTCCTTTACTGTTGGTATGCCATGGACCACACTGGTCTCCCAGCGTTTCATCTTCTCATCACTCTGTCTAGCTGACCACTGTCATCTAACTGGAGCAGCAGGAGAATTATTTTGGAAGAAGATGACACTGCTTCTGGGAGGGCTCCCAGGGAGGTTTTTATCACATGGAGCCTATGGGCTTGGAAGCTCCCAGCAGTATGTTAGAATACTAATCAAAATGGAAACCAAGTGGCAAAATAATTAGAAACTACCTACAAGGTCCTTTTCCACAATATATAGTTTTGAAGAATGATCTGGCTATACAGATTGATGTGCCCCCTTGGGGAAGGTAATTCAGCAATATACATCATAAATTTACATATGTTTAGACCTCCTTCGATGTGGTGATTTCCCTCTGTTAAAGGAAATAATTCTAAAATTAAAAATATGAATTCAGCATATCAGGTAGGGGATTGCAGTCAGCAGTGTTAGAGATACCACTGTAGCAACTTAGCTAAATGGACATTTATCCTTCTAACATAACAAAAAAGGAGACCAACATTCCAGACTGCTGAGGCAGTTCCGTGGTGCCACCGACACCCCAGACTCCTTTAGTGACTTTGGTCCTTACTGTTTCCTTGTGGTACCAGACACATGCATTCCATTGTTCCAGATGGAAAAAGAAAAGGATAAGGGGAATCAGCAAGACTTATCCAGAAATCCCAAGTGGACTTCTCTTTGTATCTCTTTAGGCAGAACTGTGTCTCCCCTGACTGCAAAGGAGGCTGGGAGGTTAAGGTTTGGATCAGAAGCATTGCCAGGCTAACCAAAATTGGATTTTGTTAGTAAGGGAAATTGAGAGAATAGCTATTGGTAAAATCAATAATGTCTTCCATAGTAACCAAATGTACTGATGGTAGCAAAAATTAAATAATGGAGGCATGTGTATCCATAGATAATAGTTCTAACACAGAAGGTTATATAGCTATGTTAATTATTATTTGGTCATGAAACAGAAGCCACTCTAGGTATAAGGAATGGGAAACTCTTATTAATTTTTATTGCTGCATTATAGTTATGTATAGTATTGGGGTTCATTGTGATATATTCATACATCACATAACACATTTTGATTTCATACATTCATCCCCGTCTTCTCTTCTACATGATTCCCTTCTCCCTTCTATTATCATGAACCACCACCACTCCCGGCCCCCTGTTTTCCCCACCCCCTTTTTTTTCTCTGGCTTCCACATATAAGAGAAAACATACAGCCCCTGACTTTCTGAGTCTGGCTTATTTCACTCAGCATGATGAGCTCTAGATCTATCCAGTTGGGAAACATTGTGATAATACATGGGATTAAAGGTACTTGGTGCTTGTTTGCAGTATTGTGGATTGAACTCATGGTGCTCTATACCACTGAGCTACGTCCCCAAACCTTTTTATTTTATTTTGAGACAGGGTCTTGCTATGTGGCCCAGGCTGACTTTGAACTTTCAATCCTCCTGCCTCAGCCTCCCCAGTCACTGGGATTACAGGCATCACTACCATGTCAAGTAAATTAAAGGTTTGCATAGCCTTTGGAAGGCAGGGCAAGGGAAGGTCAGGAAGGCCACTGTCTTAGCTTGGATCCTTGTTGGGGTCTTTAGCCCCCTTGCTCCTCTCAACCAAGAAGAGTACTCCCCAACAAGGCCAGACCGGGAAAGGTAGGGCCGACTGACCGCCCGCACCCAGCCCTCCAGGCGGAGGACAATCAGACACATCAGGGGACCAGTCACAGCAGGAACTCGTTTATGGAGGAAGTCACACAGCTGTTATGTAGGGTGGAGGCTAGGCAGGAACCAATCAGCTTAAAGGTCAGCAAGGCCTGGGGGGTTCATGCAGGTGAGAGTCCCGTAGGACTATATGGCAAGCACGAGCTGATCACATTCGGGAAACTGTTGCTAACCAGTCCCTGATGGTGGTCGGATTCATCGTCATTAACTTTTGAAACCGCCTTTGAGGCCTTGATCTTGCTCACCCGCCAGGAAGTAAGGAGTCAGCCTGGGTTAGTTAACGTGTCATTAGTCCCGACAGATCCTCCCAAAGCAGAGCCTCTGGTCAGGACTTACGAGCAGGGAGCTTATTGGAAGATGATCCCAGGGGACAACACAGTAAGAGAGTGAGGGGAAGAGTAATGGCCAAGATGACCATGTTCCAGAGGCTGCACTGGGAAGTAGACACTTGATTCTATTAGACTCTGCTGAGAAGTGTGCAGATACCTTCCAGAATTGTCTCCCCAAAGTGTAGAAGGTTGGAGAATTTTTGTTAGCTCCTACGTCAGGAATATGAGCTCTGTAGTTCTGAGCCACACACAGGTATGTGGGCTCAACTAATTCTCATGGCAGCTACAATGTTGGAGGAACCTAGAACGGAGAGCCGAAGTGAGTAGTTGCACCTGAACTTGAGCTGGGACACCGCCGGGCCAGCATGACATGAACTGAAGTGTATGCGGAACTGTGTGGTCATGACTGAAATCAGAGGTGAAGCCAAGAGGACAAGAGCCAGGGCACAGAGTTATCTGCTACCGCAAGTTTCAGAAACTCAAACATGAAAGAGTCATAGAAGAAAGGGCACTAAAGGCCACACCTGCCTGCAGCACCCCCGTGCGTGGTTCTCTGGGGGATACTTAGGATCCCCTGGCAGAACCCTCCATCTCTTGTCCACCACAGTCCCTCAACTGCTACTAGAGAATAATGGTTTTCATCTCTCAGATGTCACACAGGTGTTTCTGATGGGTAGGATTAATGGGAACCCTGATGGCAAGGGTCCCTCAGCAAAGTGGCCTCTACCTTCAGGCCCCTGAAGTGCAGGGGAGAGCTCAGAGGACAGGAATGGTCCTAAATATGGATAAATGATATCTGTTCCATCAGAAACTATGAAGATTTAATAAAAACATGTATACGCTGTTTGAATCATTTCCAATGTGCCCTGCTGGTGAGGGAGCAGTTGCCACCCTGGGGTTCGGGGATTTATAGGGAGAGCCCAATACACTTCACCCAAAATTGGAGAGGAGAGGCCAACAGGAGTGGATTTGTCACATGTATTCACAGCTCGGGGATGTGGGCTGTGTGTACCATGCAGGCCACGTGGAGTTACACTTGGGGGTGGCAAGAGCACTCAGTTTTGTACTATGGAGAGGATGGGTGTTCCTGGCTCCCTCAGGAGGACAGGATACTTGTGTGGATAATTCCACTGGCTAGCAGAGAACTGGCCTGCTGCTCCTTGTGATAAGGAGGACTGTTGGCTTAGGGGACCTTATCCATGAGGCAGAGGGAGGAAGGGAACTTGTGATCAGGTCATTTGAGGCTCTCTGGATTTCAAAGCTGTGCATAATATTAAGCCTTCATTTCAGGCCTTACACCACATAAGTGAGAAGCAGTCTTCACTAGCGTAGGTAGAAAAGTAAGGGCACAGCATTTTTAAAAAAATCAAGATTGAATCCTGGCCACCCATCAGTCCCTCTCTCGCTGACCCTGGTGTCATGAGGAAAGGAATGCAGTCTCTCCTCCAGGGCTTGGAAACTCAGTTCATCTCAGCAGCTGCTGCCACAGCCTGTAACAGGTGGAAGGGAAAATGCCGAGAATCGAGCCTCGGAAGCACTGCCCAGACCAGCTGCTCTTACCTGAATCACATCGTGAGTCAGGAATCATAGATAATGTTTCCTACATTCCATGCACACCATCATTTTTATGTTCTTTTGTTGTTTTCCTTCCACATGCACATTTTTCCCCCATCCTCTGCTAACCATCCTGTCCAATATGGTAGTCACTAACCACATGTTGCTATTTAAAGTTAAATTACTTAGAATTTAAAGTTCAGTTCCTCCATTAAACTAGCCATGTTTGAAGTGCTCAATAGCCATCTGTCGCGTGTAGCTGCTAGAGTAGATGGCACAACTTATAGAATGTTTCTGCCATCCCAGAAAGTTTTTTTGAATAGCACCACCTACATCCATTTTGTACACTCATTCATTTATTTAACCAGTATACCGAACACCTACTATGTGCCTGACCCTATTTTTAAAAAGTGATACTCCAGGAATCAAGGCAGACAAGACTTCTGCCTGCATTTTAATGTGCAAAGCTGCATCTAAATGTCAGTATCAGCGGCTTATGCGGGGCAGCACTGGCAAACAGCTGATTGTTTTTTAACCTGGCTCAGGCTCATCCTGAGTGTGATTTCTTGAGGTATAGCTCTTTTTTTTTTTTTTTTTTTTTTTTTTAGCTTGTAGACCTCCAAACTTTACTGATTTGCAAAGCAGAGATGGCTTACATGTTTGATTTACCTTTAGGTATTGACTGTCATTGTTAAGTCTTTTAGGTTCTGGATGAGAGGTTCATTTGAAAGTAGTTGTTCTAGGATTTAATCGTTTAAATCAATTCTGGCTACCTGTGTTTAGAATTTCAATTGGGTGGAAGGTCTTGTTCTGATTGTGTTACCACAACAGAGACAAGAAATACATTACAGTCACTCTCTTGGGTTTACTCCTACAAAACCTGTATTTTGACCCCTGGTCTGTTGGGATTACTCATACAGCATCAACATTACTGGCTTGAGAAGCTGAATCATGAGTAGGTATGATGTTTCTAAATTAGCCATTAGGATTCAGATACACCCCACTGAATACTTTCAAAAAGAGCCATGAAGGACAACACCACAAATCTGTTTAAACTAAAGAATTGTAAACATCTCCCCTATTGGTGAACTGACAAAATATAGTATGACACCGTCGAAGGAATTAATGATAGCTCTTTGTTTTCTGACTACATCTTTTCTTATTTTATTGGTCCTGAAAAGATGTGATTGATTTGTCCAAGGACAGGGGTATGGTGAAACCATGCCATTCCATTATAAATAGAGCCCACACATTCACATGTATCAGGCAGGGGTTCTCAACTTAGCATGCATCCTGGAGGGCTTGTTGAAGCACAGATTGCTGGACCCTGCCCCCAGAGATTCTGACTCAGTGAATCTGGGGAGAGCCTGAGAATCTATATTTCTAGCAAGTACCAGGTGCAACTGATGGTCTGAGGCCCATACTTTTGAGAAGCACTGTTATAAGCCATGTGGTTACACTATTGTGAAGTTCATTAGAGCCAGCTGACGCAGTGAGCCAGCCTGGAGGTCTGAGGATCCCGCTGCACCTGTCACGTCTATCCGGGTCTGAACCCGGGTTTGTCGCCATCTAGTGGTGGCTATGTAATGCTGTGTAATCATGGGGAGATTCTGTGTCCTGTAGCTGGTTGGGGTTTCTGGGACACTGACTACAGATCTCACAGTTAGTGGGTGTTTAGTTACAGTGATCTGGGAAGATTGAGTTTCAGGGATCCGGCCTCCATCGCCCAGCTGTCTGCTGCTTCCCCAGTGGTCTTTCCCTCTCCTGCACATATCCTGCTCCCCCAGCAGATGAGAACTTCAGCCCAACTCTGTCTCAGAAGCTGGAGAGCCAATTCCATTATATTCAGCATTGAAGGGGTTTTATGTTGTTTGATGTACTGATCTTCACACTTTTGCCTCATTGTCCTACCTCTGTGCTTTTTTACATTTTTCCATCTCTATCTGTCAAAATCTTTTGGGGGGGCATGGTTTACTGGGGGTTTAACCGTGGGACAATTTACCATTGATTTATATCTCTAGCCTTTTTTTTTTTTTTTTTTTTTTTTGAGACAGGGCCTCACAAAGTTGCTTAGGGCCTCACCAGATTGCTGGCCTTGAATTTGCTATCCTTCCGCCTCAGCCTCCTAAAATGCTGGAATCATTGGCATGAACCATCACACTTGGATCAAAATCTTTATTAATTTTTGAAGCTTAGCTCAAATTCCACCTCCTTCAAAAGTCTTGTTCTACCACTCTCTGGAAAATACCTTGTGTTATGGTTTAGATATGAGGTGTCCACAAAAGCTCTTGTGTGAGACAATGCAAGAGTGGTCAGAGGGGAAATGATTAGATTACGAGAACCTTGACCTCGGTGGATTAATCCACTGGTAGGGATGAACTGGTTGGTGACGGGCTGGCAGGGTGTAACTGGAGGAGGTAGGTTGCTGGGGACATGGCTTTGGGGCCTGTGGTTTGTCCCTGGTGAGTGGAGCTCTCTGCCTCCTGGCTGTCTTGAGCTCCATCATACCCTTCTGCCATGATGTTCTGCAGAACCTCGGGCGCAGAGGTACGGAGTCAGGCGACCATTGACCGACCCTCTGAAACGCTAAGCCAAAGTGAACTTTTTCTCCTCTAGGTTGTCCTTGTCAGGTCTTTGAGTTTCAGAATGAAAAGCTGACTAGAACACCATCCTTTCTTCCTCAGAAAGGGATAAGACGTGTTCCTTATACCTCAACTGAGATCCAGACTCTGTGTGGATGTGTCGTGTCATTTAATTCTCAAAACGACCTTGCAGCATGTGCTTTACGCCTATTTTACAGATAGGAATGCTGACTCTTCAGAAGGTTGACACATTTTCTAATTTCTTAAGTTGTAGTATTCGTTGTCTAACGTAGCTAGTGGGGCAAAGTGTGTGGTAGAGTGATTTTTGACAAAATATCCTCTCCCCCTGTGATTTAATAAACTCTTTGAGGACAAGGGTCATGTCTCTGTTTTTGTATTCTCAGACCTGGACCGTACTCCTTAGTGCTCATTACACTGTATTTTTCAAAGAAATTGATCTCCTGGCTACTGATCTACTGCATGTTCTGTAGCTTCCTGCTCTGCTGCTCTCTGTGTATTTGGCTCTGGTCCCTGGCAGGGAAGGGGATGCCTTCAGTGTAGCTGCCCCGCTACCCCATCGTCCCACTCAGAATATGCAGCCTGGGCTCCTGAGTCTGTTTCTCCCGTGGTGCAG
This sequence comes from Sciurus vulgaris, assembly GCF_902686455.1. Lineage (NCBI taxonomy): Eukaryota > Metazoa > Chordata > Mammalia > Rodentia > Sciuridae > Sciurus > Sciurus vulgaris. Next base: position 120,760,466 of record NC_136470.1, read on the forward strand.
CCTTGGGGAGACGAGTGCCGGGTGTACCTTCAGAACCAGCGATTTGGAGTAGAGTGGTTTCAGCTTCATGCCGGGCTGTCAGTCTGCCTAAGCCACTCAGCCTTCCCACACCTCTTCACTCCCCCACCTCACTCTTGCAGACATCCCAGAGTCAGGAAACTGAGACAGTGCGAGGGGGTTACCAAAGTCAGGGACGGGGTGAGGAACGACTGAGAATGGGAGTTGCTTAAAGACTGGAATTGCGTGACAGGCAGTGGATCTAAATATTTAAGAAACACTGACTCACTCTTTCTCTGTTTTGCATATAACTTGTAAATGTGGTTTCATTTCTCATCCCACTTCCTTCGTCTCTCGTGAAACTGCCACTTTCAGGGAAGAGAGTAAGTGGGTCTGGCCTCGCTGTGGCTCTGATTCTCTCTGAGGCTGGTGCTCAATGCGGTTGCACAGCAGAAATCACCTGGGCGCATCGCCATTCTTTGGAGAAGCCTGATTTCCTTGATCCAGGGTGGGGAACGAGAGGCGCCTTGGCACAGTCCTCCTGTGCTCCAGTGTTCTAGACCAGGTTCTCGGTCTCCAAGTCTGGCTCACCATAGTGGCAAAACTGCCGCATCCCCAAACCTGGGAATTAGAACTCCCGAGGGAGAGACCTTGAAATCTGTTTTTAAAATTGACTTTGACCATCAATTGGTTTGGGGTACCATGCATAGTCTGTCTTCATGCTTCTAGATTGTTCTAGCCCTTCCAGTTCTCAAAGCAAGGTCGACTAACCAACATGATCATTTAAAGCTACTTCAATTCTTTGCAGAAGAGGCCAAATGTATGACTTTTCATGCTCCTGGAGCAAGGGATAGAAATGAAGCTTCTCAGAAATGCTTGAAATGCCACAAACTTCATGAGATCGAGCTTTTCCGCAGAGTCTAACTTGTCCTTATGCGGCACTCTCAGGTGATGGCTATATCTGATGTCCCACACCGCTCCCGCCCACATTTTTCCCACTTGGTTATAATTTTTAGTCCAGCTTTATGTTCAAGAGACCACCTGTCTTACAGGACCACTTGAGTCAAATCAGGAAGTTTCAAAGATTAAACCAAAACCACAAATTACAAGGATCTGCCTGCTTGCTCAAGAATTAAAGATCCCTTTAAGTAGGATGATGGACACCCAGGAAGGGGAACAGGAGAGGGGTTTGAGGTTAAAAGTCAGAGTTAAAATTGAGCAATGGTTGATTGACATTATCAATAACTGCACATGTTACAAGGCACTGCCTTGTTAGAGCATGCGTCCTAGATTTACATGTTCATCCCACCTGTAAGGCGTCCTGGCAGAGTCTTGCCTATTTCCTATGGTCTTGCCTCTCCTTCCACTGGAAAAATATCAGCACATCTTTGAGAACAAATGTCAAGGAAAGACCCATGTTTCAGATCCCCATGTTCAATTTCTGAAGTTATTTTTCAAATCCTGTGAAAGGAAAAAGAAAAAAGGAGCGTGTTTTCTGTGGACAAGAATATATCTCTTTTGTAAGTACTGCAGTCAAAATGATAGAAGGTGCTCCTTGAGAGTCTGGCATCTCCACAGTATCATTTAATTCCCTGACCTCAATATTCAGTCTTTAACACCAAAACCATAAGAGAGGAAGTGCGATACATATTCTTCACCTCACACGAGCACCTTCCTGTCTCCTCAGATGAGATAAATGGTCCTAATACACTTTAATTCCGGAAGAGGGAGGTCTGTGTCATTCTAGTAAGCCCCAGACGCCTGGTACTACTTGGGCACCATTCCTGGCCCCAGGGGCTGTGGACACAGAGCCCCCTCTCCCAGAAAATGCAAACAGACGCCTCTCAGTCCTCAGGCAGAATTCAGGTTAATTGATTCCCTTTTGTAGAATCTTCCTCAGTAGGAGACGGAACAGTTTTTGCCCTTCTGTTTGGAACTCAACATCTCAGTGGATCTGACAACCTTCTCTTTGTTCCTCCCTTTTTCCAAGAAGGAAACATGAAGGGGACAAGAGGAAAGGAACTCTGTCGAAGGTGTTTTCTTTCCTTTAAAGTGAGCCTGGCATGGTGGCGCCTACCTGCAATCCCAATGACCAGGGAGGCTGAGGCAGGGGGATCACAGGTCAGGGTCAAACTGGGCAAGACCCTGGATGCTAGCTCAGTGGTAGAGTGCCCTGGGGTCGAGCCTCCAGCCCTGGGATAATTCACAGACTATGTTTTCCTTCTTTTTTTCTGAGTTCAGTCCTCAAATAACCTAAAGCAGCATACACCAGGAGAAAGGAAGAAACAATGTACCGGGTACTCAGTAGGTGTTTTAATTCATTTAATTCTCTAAGCAATCCTCTAATTTCAGCAATAGCCTTATTTATAGATGAGAAAGTTGAGGCTCAGAGAAATTAGGTCTTTCTTAAGGACACACAGCAAAGCTACTAAGCAAGGAGCCTGCCTGTTCTGTCCACCCTACCCCCATCCTGGCGCCTGTGCTACTCATTGAGATGCCTTCCCTGAATTAGAGTGTACACAGGAGCTGTTGCTTCTACTATGGGCAGAGAAGGAGCAGCCACAGAGAACGTTCTGTTCCTATTCCATACAACTGCCGCTGCAAATGCTATTGATTATCAAAAGATCTAATGATCTTTTCTTAGATATTAATGCCAGAGGTTTGTATTTATGAACAAAATTAAAATGCACTTCTGTTTATACAGCCAGAAATAAATGATTCTGTCCTTTTTACCTTCATTTTTAGGAACTCCCAAGGAAAGAGTGTAGTTTCCATTCCACTCTAGGGTGAAATTAAGCTCCCCTTTCTCACAGAATTTTGGATCACCCTTTCTGAATTATTATTGTGCTTTGACATATAATAATTCTATTGTATAAGTTTCATCTAGCTGTAAGCTACGTCAGGTGTCTTTGAAAGAACACAGAGGTGTGAAATACAAGTAAGATTATGAATAACATTCAGTGTACCCCATAGAAGAATTCATAAATCCAATTTAAATATGATACTGGATTTAATAAAAGGGGATACTGAGAGAATCATCTAAAAACCCTTGGTTTATTTCTGACTCAGGAGAAGTGTGGTCTGGTTTGATCTGTCAATTCCTGTTGGGTAGGTAGCCTTTGCTAAGTTGCACTGAGCACCTACTGGAACTTTTACCAAAAGAAAGAGGGAGGGAGGGAGAGAGAGAGAGAGAGAGAGAGAGAGAGAGAGAGAGAGAGAGAGAGAGAGAGAGAGAGAGAGAGAGAGAGAGAGAGAGAGAGAGAGGAGCAAAGAAAAGAAGAAATGAAAAGGAAAGAAAAGAAATCCATGGATCAGAGACATCAAGAGCTATCTTGAGGGCACATAGCCAGTCATTTTGACCTTGACATCATGATGTCCTTGTGCTCACCTGTAAAACAGAGGAGAACGTGCCTCTCCAGACTCCTGTTTTTTTAGGTGCTCTACAGCACATTGGCCACCAGCTTGACCAGCTCTTTCCTTGTCCTAGAGAGATGCATTGCTGTCTGGCCCAGGCTCTCCCATTGGTCTTGACTGATTTGTGTCTATAAAGCACACCACAACCGTCTGTACTTAGGAACACTGAAGGGCACTTCAGAACTAAGCTCAGGAACCATTTTTAATAGCAAAACCAACAAAAATGCAAAGGATATGGCACTAAATAACCATGATGGGGCACCTGTATGAAGTACAGAGCTGCCACAGGAGACAGAGTGCCGGGTTGCTCATCTGAAAGTGTGGGCTGTGGGTGGCTAAAATTTTTTGCCACTCTGCATGTCCCATTTGTGGTCCCTCCATTTACTCAGTCATGACCGTCCCCACTGCTACCTCTGTTCCCATGTTCACAGGACAGGGAGAAGGCACTGGGAATTATGTGCCCTGCTCACTGAGGCTGTGACCTGTTGCCTCCTGGCAGTTCAGGACACTTCAGCCTGTGTAATGCCCCCCCTCCTTTTTTTTTTTTTTAACTGTAAATGGGACTTTTTTTTTTTTCTCAATATCCATTTTGGAGAGTTCACTGTTAGTATGTAGAAAGGCTACTGAATTTGTGTGTTAAAAAAAATTGCAACTTTACTGACTTCATTTATCAGTTCTGCTAGTGTTTTCACGGGGTCTGCGGGTTTTCTGTGTGTAAGGCAATGCGTCTGTACACAGAATCAGTTCACCTCCCTTCTTTCCAATCTGCATGCGCTGTTTCTCTCTCTTGCCTGATTGCTCTGATAGGGCTTCCACTACTGTATCGAGTGGACGTGTTCCTTGTCCCTGATCTTGGAGGAAATGCTTTCGACTTCTCACCATTTAGTATGAAGGTAGCTGTAGGCTTGTTGTATATGGCCTTTATTCTTTAAAGTACACCCCTTGTGTCCCAGACTTCTTGAAAGTTTTTGTCATGGTAGGATGTTGGATTTTGTTAAATGCTTTTTCTGCATCTATTAAGACAACTCTAAGGGTTGTCTTCATTCTGGTGAATGTAATGTGACCTATTTATACATTAACCTACTTTGGTGCCTCCTTGCATCTTAGGATAAATCCCCCTTGATCTTGGCAAATGGTTCTTTTAAAATGCTACTGAATTTGGTTCGCAAGTATTTGGTTAAGGATTTTTACATCTGTTTAACAGTGATTTTCTGTTCCTTTGGTATCCCAGTCTGCCTTGAGTATCATAAAATTAGTTTGGAAATTTTCCCCTTTCTTTAGTTTCTGGGAAGAGTTTCCCTAGGATTGGTGTTAGTTCTTCCTTAAATATTCAGAGCAGAACTCAGAAACGAAGCCATAGATCCTGGATGTTTCTTTGATGAGGAGCTTTTATTATGGATTCAGTCCCCTTACTTATTGGTCTGTTGGTATTTTCTGTTTCTTCATGATTTGGTCTCATGGATTGTATCCATTTCTACCCAATTTATTTGTGTATGATTGTTCATGGTAGTCTCATGATCCTGCGTATTTCTATTAACAGTTGTAATGTCTCCTCTTTCATTTCCCATTTTATTTGAGTTTCCTTTTTTTCTTAGTCTAGATAAGGTTTTGTCAGTCTGATTTATCTTTTCAAAAAAATACCTTAGTTTCACTGGCTTTCTCTATTACTTTTCTAGTCTCTTCATTTATTTCTTTTCTGATCTCTATTATTTCCTTCCTTATGCTAACCTTGAGATTAGTTTGCTCTTCTTTTTCTAGTTCCTTAAGGTATGGTGTTAAGTTGTTTATTTGAGATCTTTCTCCATTTTTGATGTAGGCCTTGATCACTGTAACCCTCCTTTTTTTATTAAAGCATATTAATTATATTAATAGGCTTCAGTAAGATATTTCCAAACGTGTATATAGCATGCACTTATCAAACCCAGCCTCTTTTTTTCCCCCACCCTTTCCCTCACATACCCTTTAAAAATCTGTAGGAATTGCTATTCTGCTTTCAAGTCAATATTTTGTTAGCTTCCTAATGAGAACATGAAGTATTTGTCTTCCTGTATCTGGCTTATTTCACTTAGCAAAATGTCCTCTAGTTCCATCCATTTTACTGCACATGACAGGATGTCATTCTTTTTTATGACTACATAATACTCCACTGTGTATATGTACCACAGTTTTCTTTATCCACACATCTCATGATGGGTACCTAGGCTGATTCTGTATCTTAGTTATTGTGAATAGTGGTGCAATAAACATGGGTATCTGGGTTCTCTTTGATATGCTGATTTCATTAACTTTGACTAGATACCCAGAAGTGGAATAGTTGGAACTTAAAGTAGATATATTTTTACTTGCTTTAAAAACCTTACTGTTCTCCACAGTGGCTGCACTACTTTACATTCCCACCAACAATATTTAATAGTTCCTTTTCCTCCACATTCTCGTCAGCATTCATTATTTTTTTGTTGTTGTTATTGTTTTGGTAATAGCCATTCTAACTAGATGGCATCTTGTAGTTTTGATATACATTTAATATTGGTGGCCATTTGTTCTTTCTTTCTTTCTTTCTTTCTTTCTTTCTTTCTTTCTTTCTTTCTTTCTTTCTTTCTTTCTTTCTTTCTTTCTAGAAGTGTTTATTCGGCTCATTTGCCCATTTAATTGGATTACATGGTTTTTGTTAAGATTTTTGAGTTCTTTATGTATTCTGGATATTAACCCTCTGTTAGATGAGTAGCTGGCAAAGATATCTTCTCGTTCTGCAGTTTGTTTCTTCATTCCATTAATTGTTTCCATTGCTCTGCAGAAGCTTTTTGTTTGATAGAATCCTAATTGTCAATTTGGCTTTTCTTTCCTGTGCTTTTGGAGTTCTGCTCAGGACATAATTGCCTGTGCCAATATCTTGAAATGTTTCTCCCTGTTTTCCTGCAGTAGTTTCAGAGTTTCAGGTTTTGCTTTAAAGTCTTTTTGTCTATTTGGAGTTGATTTTTGTAACTAGTGGATATCCCACTTTCCCAGTGCCATTTATTGAAGAGCCTGTCTTTTCCCTAAGGTATATTTTTGGTCCCTTTGTCGAGAATCAGCGGGCTGTAGATGGATGAATTTTTTCCTGGGGTCTCTAATCTGCTCCACAGGTCTATGTGTCTGTTTTTATGGCCAGGACCATGCTGTGTGGTTACCAGGCTCTGTAGTCATGTCTTAAAATCAGGTATTATGATGCCTCCAGCTTTGCTGTTTTTGGTTATTTGGCGTCATTTGGATTTCCACATGAATTTTATTATTTTTTTAACCTTCATGAAGAATGTCATTAGTATTATGGCGGGATAGATGAATTCTGTAGATTGTTTTGGGTAGTATAAACATCTTAATGATATTACTCCTTCCAAGCCAAAAACATGGGAGGTCTTTCCATTTCGGGGTATGAATCTTCTTAAATTTCTTCATCAGTGTCTTATAATTTTCATGGTAAAGGTCTATTAGCTCTTTAATTAAAATTATTCATAGGTATTTTATTTATTTTATAGTTATCGTGAATGGGATTGCTTTCTTGATTTCTTTCTCAGCAAATTTATTGGTGTAAAAAACTACTGATTTTCGTTGTTGATTTGGCACCCCACTACTTTACTGAATTTGGTTGTCAGTGTTCATGGTCTTCTGGTGGAATCTTTAGGTTTTTCTATATAGAGAATCATATCATTTGCAAATAGTGTCAATTTGACTCCTTCCTTTCTTAGTTGTATGTCATTTATTTCTTTTTCTTGCCCAATTGCTCTGGCTAAGACTTCTAGTATTAAATGAATAAGAGCAGTGAGAGTTGACTCCCTTGTCTTATGCCTGATCTTAGAGGAAATGCTTCCATCTTTTCCATTCAATATGATGTTGGCTGTGGGTCTGTCACATACAGCCTCTGTTAGATCAAGGTTATTTGATCAGGTCTTTTATCGTGAAGAGATATTGAACTTTATCACATGGTTTTCTGCATCTACTGAGATTGCCTGGCTTTTATGATCATGTTCCTTCACTTTGTTGACATGATGTATGATGTTTATAGATTTGTGGATATTGAACCAAACTTGCACCCTTGAGATAAAACCAACTTGATTGTGGTGCGATCTTTTTGATGTACTGTTGAGTTTATTTGCTAATGTTTTGTTGAAAATTTTTCATCTATCTTTGTCAGTAATATTGGTCTGTAGTTTTATATTTTTTATGTGTCCTTGTCTGGTTTTGGTAATAGGGCAATGCCGGTTTCACAGAATGAGATTGTAAGGAATCCCTTCCTTGCATTTTTATGGAATCATTTGAGAAGAATTGGCATTAGCTCTTCTTTAAAAGTTTGGTAAAATTTAGCAGTGAAGCCATCTAGTTCTGGGATTTTTTCTTGGGATACCATTTATTACTGATTCTATATAATTGCTATTGACCTATTCAGGTTTTCTATGCCCTCATGGTATAATTTTGACAGGTCATATGTATCCAGAAATCTGGCCATTTCTTCTAGGGTTTCCAATTTGCTAATCATACAGTTTTTCATGATAATCCCTAAGGATTCTTTTTATTTTTGTGGTATCAGTTGAAATGTCTCATTTTATATCTCTAATTTTATTTTGTGGGGGGAGTGCTTTCTTTCTTCCTTCCTTCCTTCCTTCCTTTCTTCCTACCTATCTACCTACCAGGGATTGAACCCAGGAGCACTTAATCACTGAGCCACATCCCCAGCCACTTTTATTTTTTATTTTGAGACAGGGTCTCACTAAGTTGTTTAGGGACTTGCTAAGTTGATTAGACTGACTTCAAACTTGTGATCCTCCTGCCTCAGCATCCAAAGCCACTGGAATTATAGGCATATGCCACCACACCCAGCTCTTTTTCTTTTTTTTTCTTGATAAGTCTAGCTAAAGGTTATTCTATTTTGTTTACCTTTTCAAAGAACCAACTCTAATTTTTATTATTTTTAATTTTTTATTGGCACATTACAATTATACATAATAATGGGATTCATTGTTATTGATAAATGCACCTAAGATAAGTTGGTTAATTTCATTCCCCAGGAAAAGGGGAGGTACTGGGGAAAGAACTCTTTGCTCTGTTGATCTTTTGTACTGTTTCTCAGTCTCTCTTTTATTTATTTCTGGTCTGATTTTTGTTATTTCTTTCCTTCTTTAATTATGGGTAGTTTTTGGTTTGTTCTTGTGTTTTAAGTCCTTAAGATGAATCATTGGTTTGTTTCTCTATTCTAGAGAAATTTCTGGGCACTGATTAAAAAAACAGATATTCTGTAGCTATTGAAAGGAATGTTCTATAAAAGCTTAAGTCTATTTGTGTATAGTATAGTGTAACTCTGATGTTTCTTTGTTGTTTTTTTTGTCCATATGGTCTGTCCATTGATGAAAATTGGATGTTGAGATCCGCCACTAATATTGTATGGGAGCCTGTCTCTCCCATTTGGTCTAATAGTGTTTGTTTTATAAAATTGGGTGCTCTGACATTATGTGCATGTAGATTTAGGATCATTATTTCTTCTCGTTAAATTGAGCCCTTCATCATTTTGTAGCACTCTTTTTTGTCTTTCATTATAATTTTTGTCTGAAAATCTATTTTGTCCAATATAAGTATAGCTGCTTCTGCTACCTTTAGATTTCCATTTGCTTGGAATATCATTTTTCATCCTTCCACTTTCAGTCTAGTTACATACCTGATGAGGTGAGATTCTTATGGATAGCATATTGTTGAGTTTTGATTTATTATCCGTTTAGCCAGTTTGTATCCTCTAACTGGAGAATTTAGTCCATTTACTTTCAAGGTTATTACTAATAGGCATGGGCTTAATCCTTTCTGTTGATTTTCTCGTAGTTGTTTTGAATACTCTTTTGTTCATGCTCCTCTCTGGTTCAGCTTGTGTATTGGATTCTGCTGTATCTCTTTTTTGGGTGTCTATTCTTTCTAGTGGGATTTACTTTCACGTGTTTTCATGATGATCACTGTGCTTCTCTCACTTCTGGATATTGGCCTCCCATAAGCATCTTGAAAGGTCATGAGTTCCCTCAGTTTTTGCTTGTCTTGGAAAGTTCTTTTTATTTCTTCCTCATTTCCGAAGACAATCTTGCAGTCTGGTAAACTTGGTTTGCCATCATTTTCTTTCAGAACTTGTAATATGTCTTTCCATTACCTCCTGGTCCATAGAGTTTCTGTAGAACTATAGAAATCTGCTGTTAGTCTAATGCGGACACCCTTAAAGTGGGTTGGCACTTTCTCTTGCACATTTTAGAAATTTTTCTTCATCTTATGCTTTTGACAGTTTGACTACACCATGCTGAAGATCTTTTCTTATCATGTTTTTCAGGGTCCTATAAACATCTGTACCACATGGTTGTCCATATCTTTCCCAGGATTATTTTCTGATATTATTTCAGTGTATAGATTTTCTATGCCCTTAGCTTTTTTCCTCTCGCCTTCAGATATTATGAAAATGCAGTTGTTTATTTAATGCTGTCTCACAGGTCTTGAATATTCTCTTCTTTTTTTCATATTTCCTTCTTCTTCTTAATTGTTCTTTAAGGACTAGGATATTTCAAAAGATCTATCTTCAAGTTCAGATATTGCTACTTCCACTTGATCTAGTCTGTTGTTGAGGCTTTCAACTGTATTTTTTATTTGGCTTATTGAGCTCTTTCCAAGATTTCTGTTTGATTCTTCTTCAAAATCCCTATCTTTTTGGTGAATTTTTCATTCATATTCTGTGTCATCTTCCTAATTTCATTTAACTATCTTTATTCTCTTGGATCTCATTAAGCTTTTGTATAGTTGTCTTTTAAAATTTGTATCAGGCATTTCATTCATTTCTATTTATTTAAAATCTGTTTCTAGAGAGTTATCACATTCTCTTGGAGATACTATATTGCCTTGTGTTTTTGTTTGTTTTTATTTCTTGTGTTCCTATGCTGTAATTTTTACATCTGGTAGATAGTTATCTCTACCACTTTTATGGGGTGGCCTTCATAGTAAGCAGTTTTCTCCTGAACATATCTCTTGGGGTGTTAGTTTTTATGCAGTGTTGGCTTCAGCTGTAGTTAGGCACTGAAGTAAAGTCTCCTCATAGCTTCTTTGGCTATAATTATTGACTTTGGGTACAGTGCATGCCATGGCAGAATCAGAATCTCTGTGACCACACAAGAGCTGGAACACTAGCAGTTTAGACAGGTGTGATATAGACAGCAGTGGTGTGCAGTGCGCACTGTGTGGCTACTCCTACAATGAGATTAGTGGCCCCTATCAGGTGGTAGGGGTTCCTCAGGCATGACTGAGCTGTTAGCAAGGGCCTATGGCATTAGCAACCCCAGCAGTAGTGAGGGCCTAAGGTTTTATCCTCCAGCCAAACAGTGGTGCCAACCCAGATGCTTCATGGGGAGAGAGGGTGGAAGGAGCTGCAGCATCCCCTCTGGCACGCACACCCAGTGTTTAGTCAGGCATTGTACGAGGGGTGGGGCTGTGGTCTGGACCATAGAATTCTCTCTGCCACTTCAGAGACACTGCCTACTCAGCAGTGGGGCCTCAGCCAGAGCTGGGCACGGTTCCTCTGGAGGATCCCCTTTGGTCATGTGTGCCTAGTGATGGGCAACAAGTGGAGTCATGGAATTGTCCAAGATCTCAGCCAAACCCTGTGGGCAGGACAGCAGCAGGAACTGTGGTATCCACTCCCTGCAGTAACAGGCAGAGGAAGTGCAGCGCAGAGGAAGGACAGCAGGCAGTGGGAACTGCATGAGTCTCTGCCTTCAGTCCTGGCACTAGTGAGAGCCCATAATACAACTGGCCATGCCATTGGTCTAAAAGGGCAAGTGTCCTAATCTCCTGGTTCTGGAGGGTGGTGCTCTCCCGTCTCCACAGTGGAGTGCACCCAGAAGGCTTGGGTCACAGCCACCCTGCTGGGCCAGTTGGGCTGGCAAGCAGTCACACTCAAGCCAGTGCAGAGGAATGTCTGTACAGTCCCAAAGATGAAAATGTGCAGGGTTTTCTGACCTCTAGAACAGCCTGAAGTCAGACGATAGCTCCCTTTCCAAGATGGCTCCTGGCCACAGCAACCTGGGTGTTCACTGGGAGACGATAGGAGATCCTTTTTCATAGCAAGGATACTATGCAGATTTCAGATTACTTATCTAAGTGGGCTGCAAGCCTGTGAGGATTGGGTAACTTTCTAGTAGCTAGGATTGCCAGCATCGACACGGGTAGAGTTTGATGGGACTCTCTTTCATCCTTACCCCTGCATAGGGAGCCAGGTTGGCAGATAATGGCGTATTTTATTTCTGTTATTATGCTATTGTCCCGGGTCTCTTAGTCTTGGAAGGGGTTAGTCTCTCCTGTTGGTGTCCAGTGTTCTTCCCTGGTCCCTCACCTCACCATGAAGCTATATACCTACGACTTTGGTTCTTCTTTGTGGAGAAGGAGTGAGTGCTGAGTACCTCTGCTTGGCCAATTTGATCGACTCTACCTAAAGTTGTCTCATAGTACTCATGAATTTTGGTATATTATATATCCATATTCATTTTTCTCAAGATGCTTTTTGATTTCCTTTTTAATTTCTTCTTAGGCTCATTGTTCAAGAACATATTATTTAATTTCCATGTATTTATGAATTTTCTGAAATTCCTTCTGTTATTGGTTTCTAGTTTAATACCACTGTCATCAGGACAGATGCTTGATATAATTTCAGTCTTCTTGTAATTGTTAGCACTTCTTTTGTAGACTAATCTATGATATTTCTGGAGAAGGTTCATGTGTGCTTGAGAAGAATACATATTCTACTACTGCTGGGTGGAATGTTCTGTATGTATCCATGAGGTCCATTTGGCCCAAGGTGAGGCAGAATATCATAGGGGAAGGACATCAAGGAGGAAGCTGCCCCCCTCATGACAGCAAGGAAACAGGGTGGGGCAAGAGACCAAAGGGAAGAGGTACCCTTCCAGGGCACACCCCCACTTCCTACAGTTACACCCCAGGAAGGAACCACTTCCTCCAGCTACACCCCACATGACTACAGTTACTACCCAGTAAGTCATTCAAGTTAGGGTGAACCAATTAGCAGACAGCTCTCATAATATCGTCAGTTTACCTCTGAACATTCCTATATTAACACAGGAACTTTTGGGTGATATCACATATCCAAACTGTAACAATTGGCCATCTTTGTCTTCTTTTAAAGTTTAGGGGTTAAACTAAGTCTGTTTTATCTAAGTATAACTACCTCTGCCCTCTTTTCTATTTGCAGGAAATATATTTTTCCATGTCTTTGCTTTTAGCCTGTGTTTGTCCTTAAAAGTGAAATAGGTCTTTTGTAGGCAGCTTATAGTTGGGTGATTTTTTTTCTTTTAATTCATTCAATTGCTCTTTGTCTTTTGATTAGAGAATTCAATCCATTTACCTTCAGGACAGGTATAGACTTTGCAAATGGTTTGGTTTTTCCCTCTGCTCACACACTGCTCAACACCACACTGCTGCCGACAGAACAGATATGTGGCCCATGTGGGATGTATTTCCCCACACGTGAAGCATTTCTCCAGGACACCCCAGCTAGTTGTCCTATATTCAGTTCAGTTATGACGCTATCTATTTGATGACCACGAGGTTACAGGCTCATTCCCAGAAACCTTTCTCCCAACTCAGGTGTCGGTCATAACTAATGGGTTGTCACCTATACTTCTAACCAACTATAAATTAGGGCTCCCCCTGATACCAGTATTGAGAATCAGGCGTGTTGAAGATGGAACACCCGAGAAACACCAAGGCAAGCACAGAAGAGAAGTTTTGTTTAAAGGATAGAACCAAGAGAGTGGGAGAGAGAAAAAGAGACTCCTCCGCAGAGGAAGGGGTCCAAGTTGGTGCCCGAGGGAGTGTGGGTATCCTGCCTGTTTTATAGATTTCAGATTTCCCTTGTTCTCATGCCCCCTCCTCTTCTTTTCTTGTCTGTGTGACCCAAAGGTGGGAAAGGAGCCTTCCAGGGGTACAGGCAGAAAGGGAGCAGCCCAGGCAGTATTCACTAACAGCTCCTTGCAGGGAGGAACAATTTCCTGGAGCAGGTAACCTTGGCAACAGGTTGGAGGAGGGGGGAGTACTCTGAAGGTATTAGCATCTTATTTCCTTTGAATCAGCCCCCATCTTCCTGACCCAGTCATTCATCACCTGCACCGACTGTCCTTTTGCCCCCCACCCCTGTCCCCCTGCTTGGGTTTGATTAGTTTGCTAGGGCAGCTCATAGAACTCAGGAAGGCATCTTAGTTATACTTACCAGTTTATTAATAAGATACAATAAAAGATACAGACAGACATCCAGATGAAGAGAGAGATAAGTTGTGGTCTGAAAATGTACCAAGTATGAAGTTTCAGTCTTCATGGAGTTGGAGTAAGCTACCCTGTCAACATATGTATGTGATGCCGACCTAGTGACTCTCCAGAGCCTGTAGGTCAGGCGTTTTTGTGGAGGCTTCTCCACGTAGGCCTGATAAATTAGTTACTCTGCTTGGAGCCTCTCTTCCCTCTCTGGAGAATGGGGAGTGGGGTTGGATGCACCAAGCTTGTGATCTTGGCTTGGTCCTTCTGGTGATCAGCTTCCCTCTACGAGGTCAAGAGTCACCTCAGTAGAACAAAAGAAACTCCTATCACCCAGAAAATTCCAAGGGATTTAGGATCTCTGCGTCAAATTCTCCTTTCACTCTGGAAATTGCACAGGTCTTAGGAGCTCTGTCAGCAACTGGTGCAAAGACCAGACATTCGAACAAGAGATTCTCCTAGCACCCTTGTCACCCAAGAAATCACAAGGCTTTCAGAGCTTCATGTAAGGGACTAGGAGAAAAGACCCACATGCATTTTTCTTCTTATTTCACAGCTTTGTGTCATTTTACTCATCGTTTTCTGGCTGTTTGTAGATTCTTTATTCCTCTTGTTCTCTTGGGATAACTGATTTTTACTAATGGTATTGAGGCCCCGGGACAAAAAGGACAGTCAGTGTAAATAATAAATAATTGGGTCCAATCGGGAAGATGGGGGCTAGTTGGAAAGGAGAGGAAATAAAATGCTGATATCTCCAGAGCTCTTCCCCTCCTCCTCCAGCCTGTTGCCAAGGTGACCTATCTCCAGAGAACTGAATCATTCCTCCCTGCAGGGAGTTGTAGGCATTGTTCATTAATGCCTCCTGGGCTGCTCCTTTCCTGCCCAGGGTCCCTCCACCGCTGGCCCATCTTTTGGTCACGTAGAAAAGATAAGGGGAAAAGGAGGGGGCATGAGAACAAAGGAAATCTAAAATGTGTAGCAGGGGCAGGACACCCCACTTCTGGATAACATCTCTGGATCCCCTTCTCTGCAGAGAACCTCTGTTCTGTTCTTTAAATAAAACTTGCTTTCTACACTTGCCTTGGCATTTCTCTGGGTGTTCAATGTTCACATCTGGGGAAACGGAACATGGCCCTGATTGATTCTCATCACCAGTATCAATATGCTTCGACATCTCATTTTTTATCTGTTATGCATCTGCCGTAGGTCTTTGTTTTGTGACTACCATGTGGCTTACATAAAACATCTTATAACAGACTATTTTTGCCTGATAACAATTTAACTTCGTGTGCAAAAGCTCTATATATTTAATCTACTTCCACATTTTTTTATTTTGATGTCACAATTTATATCTTTGTATATCATGTGTCCCAAGTAAATTATGATAGCTGTTGTTTTTAATAGTTTGGTCTTTTGACCTGCATACTAAAGATATAAGTGATTACCATTACTATATCATTTTGAATTTGCCTGTGCATATATTTTTACCAGTAAATTCTACCAGTAAGAAGTTTTCATGTTTCTAATTAGTTTCTTTTTCTTCAGCCTGAAAAACTCTCCTTAGCATTTCCTGTAAGACAAGTCTGATGGTGATAAACTCCCTTAGCTTTTGTTTGGGAAATTTTTATCTGTCTTTCACTTCTGAAGAACAGCTTTGCCAGGTACAGTTTGCTTGTTTGGAAGATCTTTTCCTTCAGTACTTTGACTATGTCATTCCACTCTTGCCTGGTCTATAAAGGTTTCTACTGATAAATCTGCTGTTAGCCTTATTAGAACTCCATTTTACTTGGTTTGCTTCTTTACTTTTACTGTTTTCAGAATCATCTCTTTGTCTTTCATTTTTGATGCTTCATTTATAGTCTTATTATAACAAGTCTTGTTGTAGTTTGGATTGAATCTGATTGGAGACCTTTGACCTTCTTGCACTATTTATTTATATCTTCCCCAGATTTGGAAATTTTTTTGTTACTTCTTTAAGTTTTCTCTTCCTTCCTGTCTCATTTCTTCTTCCATAGTCCCTATAATTTGAATATTTGCTTTCTTGATGCTTCCCCATACATTCCTTAAGATTTCTTCTTTTCATTCTTCTTCCTCCTTTCTCCCCTATGTATTTTCAAATAATCAGTCTTAGTGGATTTTTTTTTCTCCTGCTTGATTAACTCTGCAATTGACGCTGTTACATTTTTTTCATTTATTATATTTGGAGGTCAAATTTTATCTTTTTATAACTTTATTCTATTAAGTTCTCATTTTGATCAGTTATTATTTTCCTGATTTCCTTGAGTTGTTTCTCTGAATTTTCTTGAAGTTCATCAAGCTTCCTTAAAATAATCATTTGAATTCTTTGTCAGGTGGTTAATCTCCATTTCTTTAGGATCAGTTACTGGTGCTTTATTTTGTTCCTTTGGTGGTGTCATTTTTCTCTGTTCTTGACCCTTGTGGCTGTGCATTGGTATCTGCATGTTTGCATAAACAAGAGCTTATTCCAGTTTTTGAAAACTGACTTTGGGAAAGCCCTTCATTAGCCTGTCCAGAGATTCTGGGCAGGCTATCCTATTTGTGGGAAGGCTTGCTGCTGAAATTCTTGAGCATCCTGGCCTGGTGCATGGTTCAGTAGGTGGGTGGCCTTGGTCCAGGGAATTTGGCCTAGAGTCTGGAACCACTGGGTGGACCTGTTGATATTGTCTGCAGGGCTGGACCTGGAATCAGGTTCTGTGAGGGTGGGTTGCTTTTTCTTTTACTCCATCCTTTTGACTGTGAAACTCTTTATTTTCTTGAGATTTCATCTCAGAAATTAGTTGTCTTTCTTAGGGCATTTAAATTATTTCCCGAGGGACCATACTGATGCAATTAATGTTTCCGCCTCTATGGTTAAAAAGAGGCTTTTGATGTGATCTAATTGTGGCTCACCATCTATCCAGAACAACACAATTGACCCAAGAGACTCAGCGAAGAAAGCATCATTAGAACAGCAAGTGAGTTCAGTCAGGTCACAAAATGAATAAAAAGAACTCAGTTGTTTTCAAATGAAGGGAATTTGAAAACACATTCTATCATAGTAGCAAAAAACAAATATGAAATGCCTCGGAATTAACTTGATAAGACTGTGGAACTTAAATAAAGGAAAACCACTACAAAACTCCACAGAAGGACCTAAATAAAGATGAATTTTGAATACATAGCAGGCCGTATGGTGCTTCTGGTTGAGATACTCTTGTGTAACCCAGACAGTCCTACGTCTCCCAGATCTACAGGCTCCATCATTTCTTTGGTAGCTATTCTTCCAAGAATTGTTAGAAGTCTGTCTCTTTTTTAAATATCTCCAAACATCTACAGAGATTATTGAGAGGCTTATGTTTTCCTTGACCAAAGTAAATCACAATTATTTTTCTATTCTCTTGTTACTTGATTATTCATTTATTAATTCATTCACTGTTTATTTCTATATACATTTATTGAGTGCTAACCATGTCCTAAGCACTCTTGTTACCCACTGGCCATTGCTTATGGCTGCTGGGCTGCTGCCTCTTAGATTCACCCTTATCTTGGGACATTGCCCCTGTCAAGCACCCATACACGGCTGTTTTGTGCAAGACTTCTGAGGTTTGGAGGTTACGAGTGGTAGGTGAATATTATGGGAGGGGAGGAATACTGATATAGCATGTAAGTACAAAGAGCATAAATCAAGAATGGACTAGAAATTAAAGTTCACAGGTCACACCTGTGAGGAGCTTCTCACTTCATGCTTTGTGTGTTTGGGTCTCACTTGCTGTCATCTTTTGCAATGCCCTCTTCCTGTCACTCAGGCATCTCCTATTGGTCATATCAGCCTCTGTGATTTCTACACCCCTTGGCCCCTGTGTTAGTCAGCTATTTCACTGCTGTGACTAAAAGACCCAACCAGAACAACTTTAAGGAGAAAAAGTTTATTTGGGGACTCATGGTTTCAGAGGCCTCAATCCAGAGACAACAGTTTCCATTCCTCAGGGCTCAAGTTGAGGCTGAACATGGTGGCAGAAGAGTGTGGCAGAGGGAAGCAGCACATGTGGTGATCAGAAAGCAGAGAGAGAAAGAGGCTCCACTCTCCAGATACAAAATACATACCACAAGGCCACGCCCCCAACGAACCACTTCCTCCAGCCACACCCACCTGCCTCCAGCCACCACCCAGTTAATCCCATCAGGGATTAATTCACTGATTAGGTTAAGGCTGTAATCCAGTCATTTCTTCTTGGAACCTTCTTGTATTGTCTCACACATGAGCTTTTGGGAGATACCACATCTAAACCATAATAGCCCCTTTCTCCTAGCCCAAGCCTTTGGAAACTCACTTTTCCTGTTATTACATAACTAAAGCAATTTAGCTGTCTGTCTCTCATCCTTACTCATATAGATGGGGATAGGAGTAGTATTAATTTGCTTAACTGAAGAAGTCATTGAGCTATTATATTCCCTTCCCCTAGGAAAAAAACACACAAACAAAAACACTTCTCACCCCTTGAAAAATAATTTTTTTCTGATCTCCAGAGCAACACGCTTTAAAATATTTATTTTCCTTCTTATCACATTTGTATTTTGAAGAATTCAAATCTCTCCCAAGCAAACAGAAGATAATTTGAACTATAATGCCAATAATTTTTTTCCCTGAAATTCAATAAAATGATCTTCAAGTTAATTTGGAAGGAAAAAAATAAGCTCAAAGAACAAGCTGAATCTTGGAAGAAGAATAGAGGACTAACTCTGGGTTTAATATAAACACTCTTCTAGTGGAAGAATGAGCAAGCAGAGAAAAAAACCCATAACACAAAATCTATAAACAGGTCTAAGAATATGAAAGTACTGAGAATATAATAAGTGAAATACCTCCAGAAGAAAACACAGGCAAGTATTTATGTAATCTCTGACTGAGGAAGTTATTTCTAACCATGGGAGAGGGTGGAAACATTCTTATTAAAATCACTTTTTTTTAAACCCAGCATGCAAAATAAAAAACAAAAAAACCCAGCATGTTATAGAACATGGATAAACCTTAAAAACATTATGCTAAGTAAAAGAGTCAGATACAACAGATCACATCTGTGTGATTCTCTTCATATGAACTGTCCAGAATAGGCAAATGCATAGAGACAAACACTAAATTCACAGTTGCCAGAGCAAGGGAGGGCAACTGGTACTGAGCCTGAGGGTTTCTAGAGTGACTAGCATGATCTGCGTAAGGTGACAGTAACTGAACAAATTTTGAATGTACTACCAACCAGTGAATGGTATACGTTAAAGGCTGAATTTTATGATAAGTGAATTGTATCTTTTTTTTTAATTTGCAGATGGACACGATACCTTTATTTTGTTTATTAAGTTTTATGCAGTGCTGGGGATTGAACCCAGTGCCTCATGCTAGACAAATGCTCTACCACTGAGCCACAACCTCATCCCCAAAATGTATCTTAATTAAAAAATGTAAGATAAGTGAGGTCTACCTTTGATGTTGAAGCCAGAACTATAGGTAATCAGTCGAATTGAGGAAATGGAGGCCAGTTTGGATCCTGGAAGTTGGAGACCGCCCCTGGGAGACTGGAATGTTGATACCTCCAGAGCCCTCTGATCACCAAGTTTACCTGTCTCTACCACCCATCTCAAAAGGCTGCAGGCAGGGAATTGCTAATTAAAGCCCCCTGGGCTGCTGCCTGCCTGAATCCTCCACTTGGCCCCTGCCCCTGCCCATCTGCTTCTCAACTTTTTGCCATCTCACTGGCATCTCCTGGGCAGAAGGAGAGAGATAAGCAGGGAGAGAAGGAGAACAAAGGGAACTTTAATCTATAAAAAGGGCCGGGCGCTCTCACTTCTTGGGATACCAGAATACCAGCCATGGCCCCTCTCTCCCTCCTGGAAGAAGTCTGGGTTACTACCTTTAAATAAAACCTGCTTTATATGCTTGCCTTGGCCTGCTTCTTTAATGTTCAGACTTCAACATTTGAGGAAGCAGAACTTGTCACTGGTAACCGGTGGTATCGAATGTCATAAGAAAAATAAGACCTGCATGCCAATAGAGAATAATCAAAGAATATAATTAAAAATTTTAAGGTGGATGCCTGATAGACCTATCAAGTGCAAATTAAAGCAATGGGATGAAGTATTTATCTAGTTACTTGCAAAGATGAAAAAATTATGAGTTTCCATCATCGGGTAGAGTGTAATCTAGTTAAACATCCTGGTATTGATGAAGTGAAGTTGGTAATATAAGTTTTAAGTTGTGTTCTTGTGTTTCCATTTCTAGAAGCTTTTCTTAAATACAGTTTGCTATTTGAAATAAAATAGTAAAACAGGGCTGGGGTTGTGGCTCAGCAGTAGAGCACTTGCCTAGCATGTGTGAGGCGCTGGGTTTGATTCTCAGCACCACATATAAATGAATAAAATAAAATAAAGATCCACTGACAACCAAAAAAACTTTTCTTAAATAAAATAAAATAGTAAAACAATAGAATGAACACAGGAATATGTTTCTGCTGTTGGAAAGTAGGATACAGAAAATGACACAGACCAACAGAAGCAGAGGAATGCACCCCAAAATGGGGGCAAACGATGGCCTCTTAGGGGCAAGAACCTTGTTCGTTCTTGTCTATATTTTCTGTTAATCAGCACAGTCCTAGGAGAAAAGGTGTCTCCGAAGAAGGATCCTCTGAGAAGTTCCCTAGGAGAAGGGGGAACCAGACTCAGGACCAGAGGGGTCCTTAGCTTACCTGATGGAAAAGGATCTTCAGCACACACCAGTCAGAGGCACAGACAGGTCTGTTTAAGGAAATAGAGTCACACTCAAGGGAGAACGAGAGCTGTCTGGAGAGCCAGAGATGCGTTTTGGGGTTCTCAGCTCTCTTTTAAAGGAAACTCAGTGATTGGCCAAATGGGAAGGTACGTAGGAATGCTACCATTCTGGTGATCTCCAGGGGGTTTCTGGTGGTCCAGTCACTGAGGATGCTCAGGCTGACATCTTCACTATCTCATCAGTAGATAGCACTGGAAAGTCCCCTAAATTATAGGTCCTCAAGATATCATCTCTCTCTCTGCTTAATCTATTTATTGAAGTGTTAATTAACAGTGCTCAGGTAGATTTACAGGTTTTCAGGAATTTGGGAGTAACAGGCCAGATAGGGAGACAGGCTTAGGGAGTAACACAGGCCTGGAAAAGCATGCAGAATTTCTGAATTAAAATTTTATTTCCTTGTCCTTTTATGTCTCCGTTCTACTGATTTCTTATTTATTCTATCCTACCTCAGTCTTTTGCAAATATTCTATGTCAGAAGTATTTTTTTGTGATCAGGAAACAATTTTTTGGACATTATTTTAAATAATACAACTTCAAGTAGGATGAAACTTTCTGGTTCTTTTTTTTTTTGTTTTAGGTTTTGTGTGTGTGTGTGTGTGTGTGTGTGTGTGTGTGTGTGTGTGTGTACTTTAGCAGAAACAAGGTTAGAAAAGAAATTTCTAGTTTCTCCTCTAGATTCTAGAGAGATTCACGAAAGTTCCAAAGCCAAATTCTCCCTCTAAGGCTGACCATGTAAGATGCTTTCAGGACTATTCGTGGTTCCAGGATTCGACCAATCGAAGAGTGGTCATTTTACAACAGGGATCATTGTCAATTAAACTGTGGTGTATCTATCTCAAGATTTTTTTCTGCTCCAAATACAGGTATTTTAGAATTTACAGTCAGGATCACATTGCGTGGAGTGCTTTGCATTAGTGATGATTTTCCCCGGATGTAACCATTTTCTTCTCCCATTTTCCTAGACAGAATCATGAATAAACTGGAGGATAAGCAGGACCAGATGATACCATGAAGAGAAGTTTACAGGCCCTCTATTGCCAACTGTTAAGTAAGTTCCAAGTGTGTTTCTTCTTTCCTAGAATATACCAGTGTTACTGCTTGCTGAGTGCCAGAGACTGACATGTTTTCTGGAGGAAGACCAGGGCTCAGTCAATGAGAAAGGACAGCAGATTTTCCCTCCGTTTCATGTAGATAAAGTATCAAGCATTAACAGATTCTAATGCTTGGAGTGTCTGTTGTAATGTGGATCCATTATAACAATTCTAACAGGACACCTTAAGCATTGTTAATTCAAGAATGCTTCTCAAAAGCATTCTTGCTCTTGGTTCTGTAGTAGAATATAGGGTCTTCTGGTATGATCTTCCTTAGGTTTCTCACAGGGAGGAAATGGTAGATTGTGTTTTCTGGATTTGGTCATATAGGCCCGTTAGCATGCCGTGACAATACAGCCTTTGGCTTGGACTGTTATACATGTTACATATGATTCGTAGCTAATGAGTGGTAGAAATGTGATTTCTTGGTTTTGTGGTAGAACCAGGAGTGTTTGATTATGACATATTCCTCGTGTTTGGGGGAATGTGCCACAAAGAGCCATTTGCCATGCAGTGACTATACAGCTTTTGGGACTGAACTGGTACTGAATGAATGTAAAAACCTCCACCAATTGGTGGTCTCGGTGTTCTGATTGATCCACTTGGCACAGCAGGCATTGCCCAATCCAGGTCCAGCCACAGGCCCCGAGCTGGAAAACTTGGAGTCCATTGTGTCTCATTCTTGCTTTGGTAAATGGAGGGCCTGTCTTTCCTACACTAAGCAGCTCCTTGTTAATTTCTCAGTATTTTTTTTAACTGAGAAAATAAAAATGAATAAAATGCAAAGAGATTGAGATGCAAATCACCAGCCAGACAACCCTTAGAATTTAGCAATTCAGGTTGTATGTTGTACCCCCAGTGCAAAGCACTTTATCTACAGACAGCATTCTGGCTGAGTGTTTTAATTGACTTATTTCTTCTGCTACCTTCTAATCCCTGAAACACAGATCACGTAAGGCTATTTCAGCCCAGTGGAAAGTCGCCAAGACTTGCAGGGACTCTCTTATGTTCTTTTCCCGTGTGTTCTACGGACTGTTGGCTTCTTGCCTTTTTTTTTTTTTTTTAAATGATAAGCTGGTTTTTTAAAGAAAAGGCTTTACAGATTGAAGAAGCAATGTCATCAAGGAATGATTAACTCTGCTTGATGAGAGAGGGGACGTTTGAAGGATAAATAGGATTTTACACGCAATCACACACACGCACCTCAGAGGAGGAGAGACAGGCTTTGTAGTAGAAGGAACAGGAAATGAAAAGACAGCATAAATATCTTTGGGAGGCAGCAGAATGCTTTTTAAGCTCAGCTATGCTGATCATATATGTCCCAAAGTTTGATAATATTAATATTAAGGTCATATATTATTTGAAAGGTCTTTGGGTAAATTATTTTACACTTCAAGTCTTACACTATGACAAGGTCTGTGTTCCTAAATTGAGCAACTTTGAAGGCTAAAGAAGAGCTTTTCAACCATCATCTGGACAGCTACAGAAACCAGCTGGGTCTCAACACCTTGTGGTTTGCAAAGCTTGCTGGGATATGCAGACAGCGCAGGTCAGGTAGCTCTTTGCTGGTTAGGTATAAGACAGTGGTCCTCAACTAAACCACCCCAGTTGTTGGCGTGCATATACACACATTAGCTGATAAATGTCATCGGTGGCCAGTTACCAAGTTACACCTACATTAACATTGTTCACAAACAAAATGATTTTGCCATGTCTAAAATGGACTTAAGAACTAAAGGGGCCACACCAATTTAAGATGTTATATGTAGTTCAGCAGACTGATATTTTTAATTTGGGAAAAGAAAAGAAAAAAAAAAAAAAGACCGATTATACAGGTTGTTCATTGTTACATTACAAACTACTCCAAAATGGTGGCTTAAAGCAATAATGGTCATGTATTTTGCTCATGAACTGGCTACTTTGGTAGGACTTGGCAGGTCCTCCTGTCTCTGCAGCAGTGCCAGGAACCTAGGCTGGAATGACTCCAGTGGCTAGAGGCTGGAACAGCTGGGACTGTCCCAGCATTTCTCTCTCTCCCTGAGGCCTCCTCACACAGCAGATTTTGGCTTCATCACAGCATGATGACCTTAGAAGGTCAAACCTCTTACCCGGCACCTCACCACTATGAAGTTGGGGTGAAACCTATAAGAATTAGCTTATGAGTTAGACTTGAAAGACCTAGAATAATACTGCATTAGTCAGCTTTTCATCACTATAATGAAATACTTGAGGCAGACAAACTTTATAAAGCAAAGAGGTTTGCTATTTTGGCTCATGGTTCTGGAGGTGTTAAGTTTTGGGCCACATCACGTCCTTCATGTTGGCAAAGCCCCAGAGCTACGTGGAGCATTACATGGCCAAAGGCAGGGAGCACGCATGTGTAGGTGTGTCTGTGCGGTCTCTCCCCATCTTACAAAGCTGAGATTCAGTCATGAGGGCTCCACCCTAATGACCTTATCTCATTCTAATTCATTCTCATTCACTTGCTCTCCCAAGGTCCCACCTCAGGTGCTCATCCTGGTGATTAAATTTCAACACCTGAAGCCTTGGGAGACACTGAACCCGTATTTGTGAATATTCACCATAGCAAATACTTATGCCACATCATACTGCCAAGGGAGTCACTAAGACCAACCCTGATTCAAGGGGAGGGGAAGTATGTGGTAACAATTTGTAGTTATCTTTGGATTACCCCCGAAAGTATCCTTTGGTTCAAAAATAATACTAATAAAACACTCACCATTGTGGACATCAGCCACATCGTGAGTTGTCACCGTCAGCAGGGAAGCCGCTCCCTCCTGAGTACCCCGGGGCTGTTTGCGGAGCAGTTTCCCCCACCATCTCGTTCATCCCCGAGCTGCAAGCTTGAAGATGGAGACTTATCGTGAATTCCTTGAGGACTGGCCCTGGGTACCAGGCAGTGAGTGGTGGAGCTGGAAGTCACCTCTCTGACCCTTGCCAGCATGGCCCGTTTGTATCCTGCCAAGGAGCAGTGTGGCCCTCTGCTGTGCCTGTGGCTGAAAGAGATTCCGACCTGTGTTCCATAAAGCGAGCTCTTGCTGGTGATGTCAGGTGAGGCTGAAAAATCCCAGCCTCTCTCTGGATCATTGTGTCACCATCAACAGTCATTGGGGCTTGTGTGTCTGAAGAGGGCTGAGCGCTGCGGTCTTTGGCAGATAGGGGCAATTGAGATTTTAATACTTTACTTTTATTAGGTTTTTATTAGGTTTGATCCCCAGCACCAAAAAAATAAATTAGTTAAACAAAAAACCTTACTGAAGCCACCTCTGCCTTCTTATTTCATGTACTCCTCTCCACAGCACAGAACTGAGTTTTTCATCTCGCCAGCATGAGCCCTCTGGGGAAGTGTAGCATAAATATATATAAATATATATAAGAAGCCTTATAAATATATATAAATATATATAAGAAACCTTGGAACAAATGAAAGTCTGAGGTTGGGGCATGGTAAGGAGAACCTTCATGGTTACGTAAAAACCAAATCCCCATCCTTCATTTGTTCTTTCTAAGACCTAGGCAATCACTTAAGTGTGAAGCTGATGGAAAGAATTCCTAGGTCTTCAAACCAGGAGCGCAGAGTTCAGATCCTCTCCTGGCCACTTTCTGTGGCTTACCTCAGGTAAGTTACTTGACCTCAGTGAGCCTCTGATGGGAAGGGGGATGTGACCACCCCGCACTGACTGAACGCATGGCAAGTGGAAGACCTGCAAAGGATGCCAGTTCCCCTTCCTGTCTGGAAGAGACGAGTGCAGCCTCTGCTGTACCTTTCTATGGGATCCTCTGGTTTGCAAAGCATTTTTCCAAAATTTGATCCTGACGACAACCTTATAAGGCAAGGCAGGAATTAATCTTCATTGACCCCATTCAGTGGAGAAAGGAGTCGCCATAGTCAAGGCTGCCTTTCCCGACCACAGCACAGCTCTGATAAAAACGTATTTGTAATAGAGCATCATCACCGGCCCTAGAACAGGACGCTGCTGTGGAGGCACTGAGTCTGCGTCATGAGTTAGCAGCCTGGTCTTAGCCTGGGCACTGCATACTGGAAACTGTTTTCTTTGCTCCCTTGTTAAGGACTAGGCAATTATTGTGATCTTGTGAAAATTTGAAGTTTTGATATGCCAGCATCCATTCTAATCAGAGTTGTTTGAATACTTAAGAGTTAAGAAGTAATTGTGTTTGGTAACTTGAGTCTGTGTGACACACCCATGTTTCAATTTCTTAAGTCACGCTCTGTGTTGTCACTAGTACATCCTACCTGCTCGCTCATGCATCCTCTGCATATACCGATCATTTTGCTGACCACCCAAAATAGCCCTTTGTTCGACGCAGAGAACTGCCTGCGGGTCCATGTCTTACAGGCCAGGAGGCAAGGAAGAGTATAAAGAGCTCTCCTTGCGTGAATTATTGTCCCTCGCTTGTAGAATTGAGAAGGGAAAATGTACCCCATTTTGTTTACTGGGGCATGGGTCTGTTTCAGTCTTCGATTATGCACGCGCGCACACACGCACACCATAGTACCGGTCTCTCTTCCACTGTCCTAGGTAGGGTGAGAAGTTGATTGGATCTGCATGCAGTTCATCTCCTCTTGGAATCCATTTTTGATTGAACACTCTGCTTCTCATGTGATCTCTGGAACTGAGCAAAACCCTTTGAAATTATTTTAAAGTGAGACAACTACCCTTGGAGCCTTTCCAGTTCTATCCTTTCTTGCTACACACTAAGTTTATTCTTCCCTCCAGCCACTTCTTTTTTTTTAATATTTTTAGATGTTGATAGACCTTTATTTCACTCATTTATTTATATGTGGTGCTGAGACTCGAACCCAGTGCCTCAACATGCTAGGCAAGTGCTCCACTACTGAGCCACAATCCCAGCCCTTCCCACCAGCCGCTTCTGAAACTAGAAGAATCCATAGAGTACTATCTTCCACGAGGGATCGACATCTTCCCTCCATTCTTCCTTCCTGTTTTCCTGTGATAAACCCAAGGTCCCCACCATGGCACCTCCATGGGCCAGTCGTCCTACCAAGGTCTGCGATCTGAGGTTCTCAGGTGCTCCGTTAGATGGAACTAATGAACACCAAGGTGTGCTCATTGGTTAAGAAGTTATGGGACTCTTCCTGCAACCCCTGGGGGTGTTCACATTTTTAAAGAGATGAATTTCACCTTCTTAATGCAAACACTATTTTGGTGTTATTTTGAGCAGCAGTGTAAGCAAGCTCGCTTCCCAACTTCTGTTTGTCTGGATGTTCCTGAGTAGATCATGGATCTCGAATCTCCAGGTTATTTTGAAATCTGGGCTCATCCTTTCCTTTTTGGGCAGCTACTTCCAGAAATGGTCTTCTTGTGCCTTCTCTGTACCCTTGTATCATCACCCTTCACCCAGATTTCCCAAGCCCCCCAAACTGGAAGGCATCCTTGACTCTCTTTCTGCGCCATCTTGGGTGCATCTGGATGTCAGCTCCTGTTGGCACCAACGTGTGAATCCACTCGAGTCTCTGCAACCCCACTGCCTCTGCTTTGGAGGAGGGCGCCCAGTGTGCTCGCCTGGACATTTTCAGTCGTCTCCCTGCTTCTTGTTCTGATCTTAAGCCTCCTTCTAAATGCACCCTGGCTTTGCTTCAGAATTAGCTGCCCGTCCTCTGCATAAGCTCTCTGTGGTTCTCCATCCACCAAAAGCAGCAGCTCTCACGGAGTCGTCCACACAGTCCTGAGAACGCCCGGGACCTTTTCAAGATGTCTTAAAGGGCCCTCCCTTTTCCAACTGCTCATCTTTATGAAGTCATTTTTTTTCATATATTTGAACCAAAATAACATATCTCAACAGATTGAATGCAAAAGCTGATATGAGAACCAATTGTCTTTCATAAGCCAGACATTAAAGAGATTTACAAAAATATAAAACAATGCCACCTTATTTTTTTGGCCAGAAAATATGGCTATTTTTCACTAAAAAAAAAAGTTATTTGTTAAGATGTGATAATTTTGTTGTTACTTTTTTTGTTTGTTTGTTTTGTTACTTTTAATGAATGAATTTGGGGGGAGGGTATCAAGGATTGAACTCAGAGGTGCTTAACCAGTGAGCCACATCCCCAGCCATTTTTTATATTTTATTTAGAGACCGGGTCTTGCTGAGTTGCTTAGGGCCTCGCTAAGTTGCTGAGGCTGGCTTGGAACTCACAATCCTCCTTCCTCAGCCTCCCGAGCCCCTGGGATCACAGGCCTGCACTACCACACCCGACCAAGAGTTAATATTTTTTGTTTCCCAACTTTAACCTTTAATACAGTAAATATCAGTAGATATACTCATATAAACAAAGTCTTTTTGGAGTCCATAGTAAAATTTAAGACTATGAAGAGGTCATGAATCACTAACCCAAAAGATAAATGTTCAGTTCCTTAGGTTGGCATTCAAGTTAAGAGCCTGGTCCCCAGCCACCTCTGCAGCTTCATCTCTCAGCCTTTCTACACTTCATGTCTTACCCGCCACACAGAAGATTGCCGCCGTGTCCTCCAGCCATCACAACTAGTACTAGATCCCCCACTAAATATTTAACTCTGGGTACACATGGGCATGTTTCTTGTCTTCGACTCCACGGAGCCCTTATAGAGACATGGGGACTCCCTTTCATCCTCTATCCCTCTATCGCTGGTCGAGTCTAGAGTTTGAATCATAATGGGACTCAATAATGTTTTCATTTAATGGCCATATTCTATCAAATCTAAGCTGTCATTCTTTATAAGTTACACTGTTATTTGATGAGCCACTAAGAAAAAAATAACCATTACTTAAACTGTCACATGCCATCAATTACATCTTGCAATGTGGAAACACAGGCATGGACAAAATAATCAGTAGCTGGGTTGTGGCTAACTGAGCTACAAATTCTCTGCCATCAAATTCTCTTTAGGACCAAATCTCAGCAAACCCATCTGTCTTCCCAGCTCCCACCCCTTGGGTAGCTGGAGGGAGATCAGAGAAGCCAGGCCATCACTAACTAAAGTTGGCTCGTGTATTCTGCCTTCATGTTTGTTTCTCCTGATAAGGGAGAGGCCCTAAGATTAAAAAGGAAGAGTTGGTGTAAACGCTAACTGGCATTTATGTCCAAATGTCTAATCTCCATGCTGCCTTGAAGATGTTGCAGACCATCCTAAACACTGCTATTCTGTCTGCAGAGCTGCGTTCCCTAGGCCTGAGGAGGTGAACGGAGATTCACCTTTCTTTATAGGATCTTCATCCCATCCTCCTCCACCAGTGAGCAGTTTCCCTTGCCTTTTACAACCTTTATTAAGAGTGACATTGAATGACAGCCATGACAGAGGAGTTGGGTTCTAGATCAAGACTGCTTGAGTTCAAAGCCTGACATTTCCAGATCATCTTCACCCATTTCCATACAAAACACACCCATCTGAGTGTTCCTCCACTGCCAAACAGCTGTCGGGCTGCTTGTCCCCAACCCCGTGCAAATTCATCACTGCTGAGGCCACTGAAGGCTCATTCCTCTTGAGGAGACGAAAGGGCAGGGTCTGTTTAGTGGCACAGACCTGTGATGATAGTGATGTCACACTCAGACATTGCCAGCTTCGTGGAAGTGGGGACACCCTTTCTTTATGCTTTGTTTATTTGGTCTGTTTAGATATGTAGGACAGTGGAGTGTATTTTGACCTATTATATACACATGGAGAATAACTTCCCATTCTTGTGGTTGTACATGATGTAGAGTTTCACTGTTCATGCGTTCATATATAAACACAGGAGGTGATGTCCGATTCATTCCACTGTCTTTTCTAATCCCATCCCTCATCCCTTCCCTTCATTCCCCTTTGTCTAATCCACTGAACTTCTGTTCTTCCCTTCCCCCTCCTTACTATGTGTTAGCATCCACATGTCAGAGAGAACATTCTGCCTTTGGGTTTGGGGGATTGGTTTATTTCACTTAGCCTGATTGTATCCAGTTCCATCCATTTACTGGCGAATGCCATGATTTCATTCTTCTTTATGGCCAAGTAATAGTCCATTGTGTATATATGCCACATTTTCTTTATCCATTCGTCTGTTGAAGGGCACCTAGATTGGTGCCATAGCTTAACTGTTGTGAATTGAACTGCTATAAACATTGATGTGGCTGTGTCACTATGTCACAGGAAAGCAGGGAGCTGAAACTCCAAGCCTCCATTCTTGGATTCCAATGGAAGAAAATTTAAAGTCAGGCACCAAAAACCATGCAAGAGAACTTTATTATAAGTGAAGATGAGGTGAAAGCAAGGTAACAAGCAGAGAGCGTTCTCAAGAGAGAGAGTGGGCCATCTCCAATCAGAGGACAACAAAAGAGACAAGGGTGTCTCCAAGTTTATTACTGATTGACATTTACCAGAACTGGGGACCACCTTCTGTACTCTTTGCCAGTTAGGTGTTCAACTCCTCCTTCATGTTAGGCGGTGGAGTTTTTGACCTTAGTTGGTCCTCTCTGAAACTGTCACAGTGGCCATCCTATTTAGGGGGGATTCATCTACAAGTCAATCCCATGTTAATGTGGGCACCGGGGTCAATAGCTGGTCAGAAGTTACCTTGGTGCACCTGCACTACTAAAGGAATCTTTCTTTCCATTCCAAACAGATGGACACACCTATAGCCATAATTCCTAGCTTCACATCAATCTCAGTGGACCCTACCAAGAGTTAGTCCCATTAAGCCTTATCTCTTGATGTGATTTCCAAATAGCTTCATTGCTTTTATTTTCCACAGATTAACTGCCACCGTTTGATTTCTCATCCACTCTTAAGAGAGTTTAAAGGACCCTGAAGTAATTTAAAGAACACTGTGACCTTACCATGCATTTTACTGCTCATCGCTAGCTACTACCTAATAACTATAGTGTACTGATTTTAAGTCCTTTAGGTATAAACCTCAGAGTGGGATAGCTGGGTCAAATGGTGGTTCCATTCCAAGTTTTCTGAGGAATCTCCATGCTGCTTTCCAGAGTGGCTGCACCAATTTGCAGTCCCACCAGCAATGGATGAGTCTACCTTTTCCCCCACATCCTCGCCAACATTTATTGTCCCTTGTATTCTTGATAATTGCCATTCTGACTGGAATGAGATGGAATCTCAGTGTAGATTTAATTTGCATTTCTCTAATTGCTAAAGATGTTGAACAATTTTTCATATATTTATTGACCATTCATATTTCTTTTCTGTGAATTGCCTGTTCCTTTGGAGCCATCTATTTCATGTCTAAAATTTTGTATTTTAGCCAAGTGCATGCTTGTAATCCCAGTGACTTGAGAGGCTGAGCCAGGAAGATTGCAAGTTCAAGGTCAGCTTCAGCAACTTAGCAAGACCCTATCTCAAAAAGAGCTGGGGACATAGCTCAGAGATAGAGAGCCCCTGGGTTTAATCCCCAATGCCAAAAGAATAAGTAAAATATGGTGTCTTAGACTAGCTTAATCTGATTGGCTTTGATTGGTGTTTTTCATCCTGGGCTATATATCAGAATCTCCTGCTGAGGCTTTGACAAATCCTCCTACCCTGCCTTCACTCCATATCAATTAAAGGAAAATCTTTGAGCCTGGGCCTTGGGCACAAGGTGATTCTGATTGGCAATAGGGGCTGAGAATGACCAACATATCAGTGCTTCTTAAACTTTAATGTGCACAAGAACCACCTGGGGGGCTTCATCACTGATTGCTGGGTCCACGACCAGTTTCTGATTCAGTGGGTCTGGGATGAGACCAGGAATCTGCATTCCTAGGTTTGCAGCAATGCCCAAACCTGGTGCAGAGGCCACACTTTGAGAATCACTGCCTCAGACTTGTGAAGGGCTCCCCTGGAACAGGGCCCGCTTTCAGCTTCCCTGTACCCCTGGGCTGCGTGGTGGAGAGGTGGTTCCTAGAATAAAGCCAGGGTCGGTTAGGGAGGCAGAAGGACAGACGGTACTGGAGGGACCAGAAGAAACACTCACAAGTGTGTGGGTTCGGAGCTGTTAGAACTTGAAGTCTCTTGCAGCTCTTTCAGATGCGCTGCAAGTTCCATTTTTGCTCTAAGATGCACAGCACAGGAGAAGGCTGGCTGGCCTTACAAGGGTAGAACTCCAGAGCGACTCCCACCCTGACTCTTCACTGCAGCAGGCCCATTTTGTGACTCGATTTTATAAGACTAGTTCTTCATCACTTCCAGTGGCTTTTTTGCAAATGAAAATTTTGAGGCTGGATTTTTTTTTTCACCATTACAAAAAGACTCGTATGTGTTCTCTAGGAAGAACAGGTTTCTGTGGTTCCGAAGGGCGTGTCATTCCTTCACTCGGAAGCTTTGAGGAAGTAGCACTATGAAATGCGACCTTCACACAGGAGGTTGAGGCACACCCTCTTCTTAAAGGCCTCATGTGGATTGAATGCCTTTTATGTTTTAGATTGTGATTTTAGATTTGGCATAAGTCACCAATAGTCTTGCAGTTAAAACAAAACCTTAATGAGACCGTCTCATTATAAGCAATGGTAGTAAAGGCTGAAGAATAAAATATTTTTAAGAAATTCAATTTTGCGACTTGAAGGCTGAAGAATAAAATATTTTTAAGAAATTCAATTTTGCGACTTTTAAGTACATTTCATTACCCCATTGGCGGGTGTGGAGAGGGGTGACAAGGATGGAAGAGCAGTGACTGAGATTGGGGGTCTCCAGTGACCTCATGTCTGTGGTATGCCTTGTGCCTGGGAATGTTTCTGTGCAAGGGCACAGGATGCCTAGCTGCTGTGCAAGAGTCCTATCAGCTCTGACCTTGATCTCAGGCACACAGCTCCTGGGAAGGAAGGAATTCTTATGCTAGACAACCACGTTTCACCAGCTCTGCTTCTCCGGATCCTGCCTGCTTTACAGTAACTTTGAACAATGGTACAACTAACTAGAACAAATAAAATTAAATTAAAAAAAAAAAAAAACACAACAAACAATGGACTTTCTTGAGAGCTACACAAAGCTCCTAATGTTGCACTTGAAACTGTGGATTACAACTATGGAAAAGCTACATAGATGTCCTAGTTTTCTGTAACTTGGATACAAGGAATAATGCTTGCATAGTGTTTAACCTGATAATGAGACATATATAAATAGATTGCTGGCATGACTCTTTAGATCTGCATCTTCATCAGACCACCTGATCCCAGCTTAATCTTCAAAATCTGTGTTTATGAATCTTTTTTTTTAAATCCCCCTTAACCCCTTACCAGAACCACAAGTTTAGCCATGCTGGTCAGGCAAGGAGTGTGGCTGAAAGAAGCCAGGCTCACATTTTTGAGAGCCGTTGACTTATGCCAATTTAAATGTTAGCTCTTAACGAGTAAATCCAATTTTCTATACGAAAGTATCTCTGGTAGGACCTGGATTTAAAGGATGTACTTTGAGCTCTTCTTTCTTCATTTACAATATATGACTCATTTTTCTCAACTATAATATGCACATGATGAGTATCTACCTTGAGGATTATGAGAGTTAAATGAGAAAAGTATAAACACATCTCATATATTGTAAAATGCTTCCAAAATATGGGTTGCTGTTTTATTTCTGTTTTAAATAACTTACTTCTTATTTGCTTTGCAAATCCTGTTTTTATATATTAAAAAAAAAAAAGTCTGAATGTCCTCACTCCAATGTCAATTTAGGAGACTTCTCATTAATCCACATAAAGCTCACGAACTGAGTGATTTTAACCAAATCATCTTACTTATCAGGATCTGGTAAAACCCTGGGAGATTTTTCTGAATAAGAGAAAGTTGAACAATTTTTAAAATTAAAAATAATGAATTATTTTAGCAATTCTATATTAGCTTTGTATGAATCTCCGAATGTTTTCTGAAACCTTTACAAACATGATTGACCCTGGTGAATCCTCAGGCTATAACCAAATAGCCCCCAAACCATACACCTTGCCTTTGCAAAATCTTCCTTCATTTCCTCCATCTCCCTGCCCTTTCTTTGGGTCATTTCCATCAATGGGCTCAGTCTGTTCCATGTTCTTTTCCTCAGTAGTGTTGAAGTCTCTCTCCTCCCAGGGATTAATCTTTAATCTGCTACAGGAGTCCTACCAGTGCCTTACAGGTAAATTCCTTTGCTCTGGGTGCATCAGAACATCACCAGGGAACCCTGTGAGCTGAGGCTGGCTCAGTACTCATTTCCTTCTGATCATCTCATCAGTTTCCCTTTCTGTAAAATGGGCATGTGTATTAGTTTCCTATGGATGCTGTAACAAATTACCACAAACTTAATGGTATAAAATATTTTTTTCTCTCCCAGAGGAAAAATAAGGCCAAAACTCAAAGTGATGGGGTCCACACTCCCTCTAAAGTCTCCGAGGGAAGATCCTTCTTTGACTCTTCCATTCCAGTGGCTCCACGCATCCTTTGCTATACAGCTGCATGAGTCCAGTCTCTGCCCCTATCTTCACATGGGCTTCTCCTCTTCTCCATGAGTCTCTCTCTGAGAAGGACACTTGTCAATGGATTTAAGGCCCACCTGGATAACCCAGCACAGTCCCATATCAATATCCTTAACCTCATTCTATCTTCAAAGACCCTTTTCAAGGTTAAGATGTGGACACATCTTTTGCCTCAGTGTGACATTGCTTCATAGAACTGTTATAAGGATCTCAGGCACTTAGCAAGTGCCCCTTTCAAAGTAGGTGCTTAGTAAGTGGTGGCTGCGGGGCAAGAGTGGGTAGGGTGTGTGGCAGCAAAGCCAGTGGATTCCGCAGCCTCTTGGAGAAGTTTGACCATAATGTGAGGGCAGGAGACGGCCAGAGGGATAGAGGGCTGAGTGTTTCATAAAACAGTGACTCGAGCTGGTCTAAAAGCTTCCGGGAAGGGTCTGCAGGGACCACGTGCTGTCAGGATGTGAGCTTCAAGGGACACGAGATGCATATTGATGGAGGGCCCCAGGGCAGGAACAGCTCTGCTGCGATTCTCACACCCATGTGGAACTCGTGTGCACAGGGTCTGTTTCCTGCCCTTGCCAACCAGTGCCAGGGCTGGGTCCATGATTGTGTCCTGGTGATAAAAAGAGGCGTGCCCTGTCTGGAGATCAACGAGTCTTGTTAACACTGAGCATAAGTACTTTCTTGATTCCCTGAGATGTTTTCTCAAAGTCACACAACTCTCTTCCCAACCGGGCAGGCTCTGTGCTCCCACTGTGGGGACTGCTAATTTATACAGTCGCTCAGAAGAGAGCCCCAGGGCCTTCTGTGATGGGGGGAGAAAAAGCAATAGTTTACTTTGAAAATCCTTGATGATAAAGAAATGAGAGTGCCCACTTTCCCCAAAAGGCAGAGACGCAAGAGGCCAAAGTCACCCAGATAGGGCACAAGTGTCGTATCCCAGGTACCTGCTAGTTCATGGCCAAACATCCCTGGTTGCAGGAGGGGACACTGAGAGGGGAGGGTTGGCAGCTCTAGAATGTGGCTCTTACGCAGAGGTGGCCTGGAGGTCGCTCTGAGGCGAGGACAGCCCTCGGGCCTGGGGGGTGCCAGCTTGCACACAATGTAGGAGAATTCCTGAAGGAAGAAAAGGAAGCTCGACAAATTTAGTCACATTATGTCATAGTTATTTTTCCATATACCAGTGAAAAACAATTGAGCCAAGAAATATAACACAATGACTTCTTTAAGTAACTGACCTATAGAAATTTTATAGGGAAGAAAAATGTGCCATATTTCCACCACAGAATTGTTCTAGTGCTGTCAGGATGTTCATTTCTCTTTGGGCAAGTGTTGCGGGTTGGACGGCCACCTAGAAATAGATCTAAGGGAAGGAGTCCTGTGAAGTGGCTTGCAGGAAAGGGTTCCCAGGAAGAACCCATGGGGGTGTGGAGGATGGGCCTGGAAGGGGCAGGAGGCCCAGCAAGGATGCATGTCAAGCAGACCTCCAAGATCGACTTTGGTCTGTTCTCTCTTGTGAGCTTTGCTAAGAGTGCAGCTCACACCCTGGGCTTGTCCCCATTATGGGTGATGGAGCAGGGATTTTACATTCCTGGATCTGTCGGTCATTGGTTAAGGAAGTAGGGGTACTATTCAAACACTTCATTAGTGACTTCCCTGTTGACCCATCTGAGCATTTGGAATAGTGCCATAAATGCTCAGCCATTATTTATTTCAATCATTGTCACCTCTTCTGTTCCTCCCATTTAAGCAAGAGTAAAGCCTCAGTTATCTGCCATTTCTGGAACCTGGTTCTAATTCTTATGCGCCATTATGAATTCAAACACTGCATCTCTCTCATCTCCTCTAAGACCCCTGCTCTCAGTCTCCCTGTCTGAAAACCAGGCTGGAGGTGGCATCCGAGTCTAGAGATGGCTGATTAAGGGCTGATCATTAAGCACTCTGCCATGTGCCCCTTGGTTAGAGATGTAATTGAAATCCCCTCTGGATGCATCCCACGGGCTTCTTCTGTGCGTTATTAGATTGTACTGATAAATGAGCATGACCAGGTATTTTATTCCTTCCCTGGAGATGTGGCTCTTCTAGATGTGGTTGCCTTGGGTGGTACAGGTTGTCAGGCAAGGCTCCAGTAGAGAGATCAGAGTTATGATTTTATGTTAGCACAGTTTGATGGGCATACAACACAAACCACATAGATAATTTTCAATGTTCCAATAGCCACATTTGAAAAAGTGAGAAACAATGAGTGCCGTCAACTTAAATAACACTTTCGATTTAACCCAGTATATCCAAATTATTATCATTTCAGCATGTAATCAATATAAAAAAATGATTAGTGAGTTATTTTGCCTTTTTATTTTCAGACCAGGCCTTTGAAATCTCATGTGTAATTTGCACTTACAGAACATCTCAATTTGGACACTAAATTTTTGTCAGAAACATTCGATTGGCATTTAGATGTCATAAAATCAATATTTGGAAAAGCAGATTTATATTCTTCAACATTTTCTAATAGCTGAATCAGTTAGCCTTTTTTAGATTTGTTAAGATTAACTAAAACTTTAAAAAGCAGTTCCTCAGTCACACTGGCAACATCTCAAGTGCTCAACAGACAGGGCTCAGTGCTCTCACGGGTCTCTATCAGTTGTATCAGACTCTGGACTTTGAAGGTCCTTGGCCCCTCCTGCCCTGGGCCAGCCTTGCAGGCACAGAGCCAGGCGGGGTGCCAGGAACCAATGGCCGCACCTCTTGCCCATCAACTTCTTGGCCTTCCTGTTGAAAGAGAGGAGTTATAAAATCCATTAAAGACCTTGAGAGTTAAGTTGCTTTATTCTGATTAGTTCTGGAAAAGGACAAAGTCGGGGAGGCCTCACAGTACAGCCCAGGGTTGAATGTGGGGTACACTTGTAGGTGCCTCTGGAACCATCCCGGGATTTTGCAAAGAGAGAGAATCACACACAGCAGAGGGCCTGACTCCAGGAGAGCCCTGCTGGGTGGCCATGTCTCTCATGCACCCACCCCACAGAAGCAGGGAGGGCTTATCTGCACAGGAAGGCTGACTCTCAGATCCCCGCAAGGCCCTGAACTAAAGAGAGGCAATTTTAAGAAAAGGGTGTTGACATCCCCCCACCCTTTAGAAGACCTCTGCATGCTGATTCTACCAGCACCTCTGGGGAAAAAAAAAAAAAAAAAAGTTTTCATGATCTGTGTCCCTTGAGAGAGGAACAAGGGTCAGTCTTATGTTCTGAAACATCGGATGTCACAGGCCTCTGTCATGGTTCTAAGTTAATTACCAAATGACAGTTCTTCTCTGCTAAAGCCATCAGTGTACTAATTCTAATTGAGATGTCCAAGGAGCACATGCCCAGATCTCCAGGGTGCCTGACCAGTAGACAAAAGCTGGGGTCTGTCATGGGGAAATTGACCTCAAGTAATACCTTTGATCACAATCATTGGCAGGTTCCTAAATGAACAAGCTACTGTCAAAGATGGACTCCTTAGGAGACAACCCCATATTAAATCCCTCTCCATTACCCCTGGGTGGCACCAGACCATTTGGTTCCTTTCTGTTTTCATTGCCTTTCAACACACTTAGATGAAGAACCTTTTATGCCAGGCATCATGCAAGATATGAGCCCTGTGTCTTAAGGGCTCCCGGACTAGCGGAGGGAGAACCTTCCCACAGAGGACTGGGTATGGATGCGACCCTCACCGTCTCATCCTGCAGAGCACCTGCTGCGTGTCTGGCTCTGTGGAAAACTCCAGGGGGTCAAAGAGATAGAAGACATAACCTCTGTTCTCCAGAAGCTGCTAATATAATCACAACGACAGGTACAGAATTTCAAAAGAAAAAGACAGTACATTATAGGGCATAGTAAGAAGCACACGTCTTAAATCCAGCTGAACTAGCAACAAAGATTACATTTGATCTGCTTTCAAAATTCTCTGTGTACTTAACTGGTTCTGAAACTGGAGAAAGTGAGGATTATTCCCCATAACCAATATGACAACCAGAGGAGACTGGCAGCAAAAGGCCTTTGGTACTTTATAAAATTATCTTCCCTCCAGGATGCCATGAATTCCTTCTGGATAGGTGTTATTTTAGCACCATGTTACTATTAAGAATGCAAACCAAAAATCCAAGCATTAAGCTCAAGATCCTAGAACCAGGAACTTGAACCATGGTCCTTTTTTGGGGGGTGGGAGGGGTGGGTACAAGGGATTGAACTCTGCGGCACTTGACCACTGAGCCACATCCCCAGCCCTATTTTGTATTTTATTTAGAGACAGGGTCTCCCTGAGTTGCTTAGTGCCTCACTTTTGCTGAGGCTGGCTTTGAACTCCCAATCCTCCTGCCCCAGCCTCCTGAGCTGCTGGGATTACAGGCATGCGCCACCCTACCCAGCTCATCATCTTTGCACTCCAAGTCCAGTGTCTTTTCCAGAATCCCACCTCCTCCCGTGGGTCCCCCAAGTCCCAGCTCTTGCATATGGAAGCCTGTGCAACCCTCTGAGGAGAGTCATGCCATCAGATGTCAGCTGCTTCTTGAAGGTTTTGCAGCTTTGCCCAGCACCCTGCTCCACCTTCCCCTTGAAATCTGCCTAGCCTTGTTCTATTTAGCGTTTCGGTGGTTGTTCTTTTTGTACCCCCGATCCCAGATCTGTCTAAAGAAATAAAGCAAACAGAATAGAGGCATTGGCTCTCCAGTCAGATATTGGCTGGGTAGTATTTGGGAAAGAAATGTGGCATCCCAAAGGCACTGGGCCATTCCCTGTAACAGGCTGAGGAATCCGTAGCTCGTTTAACCTCATTATTTCTTGGTTAGCAAGCTCTGGTTGTGCCGTCCTTATGGCCATATTTTTAGAAGTCTTACATTATTACAGCAACTGTGAAAAAGAAGGAGAAAAGAAATCTGGCTCTCAATATAACGTCCCCTTAATTGTTTCTGGAATTAAATTCGTCTCCACCCAGCCCTCAAAGGGGGCCACAGCCCCGCTGCTAACTGAACACCCTTCCCCTTGCCCGGTGGCCAAGAGGCTGCAGATGCTTCCAGGGATGGTGGTGGTCGTCCTCCTCATCCAGTCTGTTCTGGTACCCGCTGGGCCTGGGTGGGTCGAGGAGAGGAAGGCCACAGAGAAGGCCCGTGTCAGGTTTGACGTCTTGTTCAGTGTCAAGTGAGGCATTCACGATGGTGTTGAGTCTGACATTGTGGTCACAGAACTCAAGCCTCATCCAGGCTGTCATGATGAGAGGAGGACATGGGAACAGGACACCCCGCGGTGCCAGGGTGACAAGGAATGGAAGAGGCAGAACAACGTGGCAAACTGCTGGGCACTTCACCTCGGCACAGTGAAGGCAGTGTCAGCCCGGCCGCTGTTTTTGTCCCACTGTGGTTAATGATGGAAAAGCTTTTGAAGGGATCCTAGAGGCAAAGCTGCAGAAGGGACCTCTCTGAGCATGCAGGAGGTACACTGAGGTTTCACCGCCACCTCGAGGGTCCTACGGCAGCACCCTCTCCCCCACCTGCCCTGCTGCTGTCTCCCAGGCCCTCACTGAACAAGTGGAGTATATCCCAGGGTCCATCCTCACCCCTCCCCTGCTTCAGACTTCTGCCTTGGTTTCTCCATTCCACACTCCAGTTTTCTGTAGAGAGTAGAACCCTGCTGCAAATCCACCTCAGGATTACCTGCTGAATCCCTGCCAGCAGCTTCCCCAAGGGAACTAGAATTTCTTTTCCTTAAGCTCCCAGCCCCGAGGCCGGTCCTCGGCACAGCAGTCACCCAGAATTTTGACAGGGAAGCAGACGGGGCCTTGGATCTCTAGATATTGCCTAAACTCAGATTCCACAGACGAGCTCTGGTTACCTTCCCGAGTTAGTGCCTGATATTCCACACCTCCATGGACATGATGAGTCGGCCTTCCAAGTGATCAACAGCAGAGTTGTCTGCAGCTGTTTGCCTCCCCCAGTTGCCCACCTGCTTGACTGTGGCTCTTTCAGGTCAGCACTGGTTCATGGCTGAGGGGTTCCCACACCCTGCTGCCCAGATGCCCATCCAATTCAGCAAAGGAGATCGAGGAATCAGGAAAAGACTCATAGTTAAGTCCCGAGTGGTGATGGAGAAACCGAGGGGATTAGATCAGGGATGTGGAAGGGTAGAGAAGGAGGCAAGGCAAAGAGGAAGAAAAATGAGAGAGATTTAGAGTTGAGAGGACAGAAGTTTTTTTTTTTTGAGCTACCTTCACTCCCAGGGTGACCATAATGATGTGGACAGATGTAAGTCATTCTTTTTTATTTGCTAGTTAATGCAGTTTCCCTAACAGAGTAAAAGCCCTCAGAAACCCACCATGTAGTTGTCTGAAAATCTCAATGGTTTGGTGTTCAGTGATTTGCAAATATCTTGCAAAACCTCACTGATTGACAACTGAGGCTGCCTCTACTAAGGGGATACTTTGGGATAAATTTCAGCAGGGGACAAGGGTAGTGAGTATACCAGAAGCCAAAGGTTTTCTCAAGAAATATAAGGAGGAGATGATAAAAAGCCTAAAGTGAATCCGAGGGGCACCAGATCACTCTGGAATAACAAAGTTTATTGTATTCGCTGAGTCCAAAAGTCAGCAATGAAACTGCTTGTACTGAATTATTTATATCAAAACAAAAGCAGAATCAAGGAAGCAGCCAGACCTTATGATACGTTTTCAAGTTCAACAGAAGCTCCTACAGTAGCGACATCTGTTTTACTGAGTCTTCAGTCGTTGTCATGGCTACTCAAATGCCTGGTAAGATAACCCTGCTCATCTGTTTCCCGAAAGTGCTGACATTTCAGAGGTGGGTTCTTTGGAGTGTGAACCTGGCTCTTGGAAGCACTCTCACCTTAAATTGACTTTTTTAGTGTATAAATTTTCTTTCAAGGAATAGAGAACTTTTAAATTTTTAAATAATATAATAACACGTCATTTTCATGTGTACAGTAGAAAACTTTTTAGTAAAGAAATTTTAGTCTATGAAAAATATAGTACTTTAAGCTAAAAGAAGTACATTTTCTTGGAGTGTCAAGACAGTAATATCTGACAATCTAGAAATGGAGTTTAATAAATGTTTAATAAGGAGCAACACCTCAGATGGACTAACTAGGAAAGACCAAATAATGTCGTTATTTATATTTCTTTGGTAACCTTTCCCTATGCTATCTGACTCCAATCTGCAGACCTGATGGTATTCAGGGATGGTTTTTTAGATGCAGTTAGTTCTTCCCACTGATCCATGGAATTCCTGCTGCAAGGAGAGTAGTTCTATGGCAGAAACATTTGTCTGAGAGTCAGAAATATCACAGTCTCATACTGGCACTGTTATTAACTTGCTATTGACAATTTCACCTTCCCATACCTGAATTTACCATTTATAATGACCTCAGTTTACCTACCTATAAAAAGAGCATCGAGTTATCATAAGGTTGTTCCTACTCTTGTCTCTGATTTTCAAAGTGAGTGGATGTTCCATTCTTTAAAAAATAAAAAAGTCATCCCTGAGTGTCATCAGATCTACAGATTGAGGTCAGAGAGCACAGGAAAAATTTACCAATGAAACATAAAGATAGCATGTGGTCTTTTCTGGGTAGCCCATGGCAGGTATTACTGATGATTAAACATTTAGGAAACTCTTCAACTCTTTAGGTATGTTCAAATTTATATGGAAACTTGAAACGTACTACACCTTCTGATAGACTTTCCAAATTCTAAATCCGTCTGTAGGAAGATTCCTTATTGCTAATGGTTATTTTAATTTCAACTGTTTTCATTGTTTCCGTGTTATCATTGGTTGGCTGTCAGTCATCTTCAAAAATGCACTCTGCACATCTCCTGTGCATGTTGCACAATTATAGTCATTTTGAGTTCAAAAGAAAATAAAAGGAAAGTGATAATAGGCCTCATCTCACAGATCTTATGGTTAAGTCCAAAAGGGGTGAAAAAAAGCTCATTAGAAAGGTAATTTTAAAGACTAAATTATAAACCTGACTGCAGCATTACCTGGGGGTCCTAAACATGCCATGTAAAGGAACATACATCCTCTTCTTATGCAGGAACATATAAAAGGTTTTCAATAAATATTTGCAGGTTGTGACAGAGGCAGCCAGTGAACAAACTGTTCATGACTGTCATGGTTCTTGGTAGAAAAAAGTAACATCAGAGTCCTCCCTTGAGAATTGACAACCACAAACACACTGTCCCATAGTTTAGCTTTTGAATTCATATTACATATGCAATATAGGAAACTCCAAGAAAAAATATAAATAAAAATAGCCCCAATGGCTAGCACCTTCTGAGATGCAGCTAAAACAAATGGAAATCCTCTTGGTAGGAAAGCGTCCTCAATTGAGCAACCTCAGGGTGTCTACAGATTAACTTCAGCCAAATATGAGATCACAATAGAAAGTTACCAAAGATATAAGAAGACAAGATATGGTAATCAAGAGTCAGCAACAGGAGAATTGATTAATTGATTGAGATTGCCAAGAACTTCAAATATTAGAATTACCATGCAGCAAAAATGAACCAACTGGTATCCTTAAAGTAGATTGGTGTTATAAGTTACCCCAGAACTTAATGGCACAAAATAACTATCTATTTTGCTCACAGATGTTCTGGGTCACTTCCACAGGGAGATCAGAATGGTCCTGCCAGATTTGAGAGGAGGAAAAACAGCCTTCACCTCTTCATGAAGATTGGAAAGGTTCTGAGAGAGTATTTGGAACTAGAAATATTGTTGCAGCCATTTTAGAAAAAGACAACCTGTCACATTAAGTCAAAATATTTTTTTAAACAGATAAAAGATAGAAACAGGGTGGGGAGGGTTCATGAAATAATAGACTATCAAAACTGACCAGCCAGATTTGAGAAAGAGAACCAGCTAGAATTTACAGAATTAAAAAATATATAACCATTGGAATTTAAAACTCAGCAGGTGGATTAAATAGCAAATTGACCACATTATAAACAATCAATATTAAAACCCAAAACTTAAGAATTTACCCAGAGTACGTTATCGAGAAATAAGAAGATAAAAATACTTGAAAGAGTGAATGAGACATGAAAGAAGAAGGCCTAACACAGGTATAATTGGAGACTCATAGAAAACAGAGACTGTGGGGGAGAAGTATTTGAAGACTTAATGCCTTGGAATGTGTTCTA
Source organism: Sciurus vulgaris (assembly GCF_902686455.1). NCBI lineage: Eukaryota > Metazoa > Chordata > Mammalia > Rodentia > Sciuridae > Sciurus > Sciurus vulgaris. Next base: position 120,803,723 of record NC_136470.1, read on the forward strand.
GGATGTGTGAAAGATACTCAGATTGTGGTAGTACTGTGAGTTCCAAGAAAAATAAATAACAAGAACTCAATGACTAGATATATAAACAGTAAAACTACAAGTAAAGTCTTAAAAGCAACCAGAGGAAAATGTTCCTTATAAAGAAGTAACGTTTAAACTGATGATTGACTTCTTGGCAGAGATCGTGGGTTATATACAGGGAATCCAGGAGACAGTCAAAGTCAGTGAGAGACAGCATTAAAGTGCTGGTAGAAAATAACTACCAACGTGGAATTAAGGTACCAGTGAAATAATCTTTATAGTATGAAGGCAAAATCAGTATTTTTAGTTTTGGGTTTTGATAGAGCATTTTCATAGATAGACCCTCATTTCTAAAAGATAGGTGTCAGGAAGAAGAAAAACTTTCTCAGAAGGAAAGTTTCAATGTAAGAAGAAGTATCAAAGAAAATTGGCAAATGTGCAAGTCAAGGATTTTTTGTATTGAAGCAGATGATAATGTCTAATTTGTAAGGTTAATGCAAAGCAAGTCTGAAGAAGTGTGCTGGACAGTAATAGCACTTAAGTTGGGAGGATTCTTATATCACTTGAGAAGATGGAAAATTCATTAGTTAACTTAGATTATGTTGTAAAGTGTAGGTCTGGTAGATGTTCAAGGGAGCCACTAACAGAACCCGAAATAGATTTCATAGCTTCCGAACCAGTAGAACAGCACCATTGGAATAAGAAGTCTTCAGTCCAAACAAAGGCAACCAAGAAGGGAGAAAAATAGACATAAAGAACACTGACAAATGAGGCAAGGCAGAAATAAATCCAAATATCAGTAAGCACAATAAATGTAAATGAACCAAACTAACCAGTTAAATGCTCCAACAACTCACTCTATAAGATCACTATATCCTTAATGCAAAAGCCAGGAAAGGATACTACGGACAAGGGAAATTGCTGGGTCAATCTCACTGATGCCTGTGGTGGTAGAATCACAGCGTGGTCAAAGGGATGATGAACTTAAACGCTGTGAGAGATACAGCACCTGTGCCCATCACTCCTGATGTCAGAAGCTTGCAAGGACACGTTGAACCTGCTTCTAGTTTATTTCTTGGGTAGAGGCGACAGGAGGTCTCTACTGATATCATCTCATTTGAGGCTGTCTCTTAATATTCATACCCGAGGCTGTACAGTACCCATGTTATATAATAGCACCTCTTTTACAACTAAACATGTCAGTCTGATGAGTAATGAAGTGCTTTGGGGGGTTATTGAAGGATTAACTATAGACACAACCAATCCTAGAGTTGCCTAAGATGAGACACCATCATAAAGAATTTATCAAAGTGATTCATCTTTGTTGCTGGAGACAGATTACATTCTCATTCTGTCTCTGAAAGTTTATAGCTAGTCTCAGAGTAGTTGCAAATGTATTATTAATAATCTTTTAGGAAAGCAGTACATTGTGGCACCATTTAAGCATTGCTCATGTCCAGAAATTTGAAACGGTGGAACCTGACCTCATAATTAACACTGCTTCTTAAAACTCAATTCCCCTGGTTCTCCCTCTCAATACAGGGGACCCACCTGGCCTCTGTTCAATGGTATCTTAAAACTTGAATTGGAAAATTAGAGTAAAGTTAAAAGCCTATATATGCCTCCTCCCCTGGCTTCTTTGAAAGTTATTATTGAGTGAAAGAAAATTCCTAGTGGAGTTAGTTGGTATATCTGAACTGGGTGAGGAGATGCTGCCTAGCTGTGAATTTCAGCTAACCCTGTGATGAGGTAGACAAGTGCAGGTACTTTTCACAAACTATACCCATTTGGAATAAGTCAGAACCTCGGACAGTTCTTCCTAGAGGAAAAGATGCCTCAACATGAAGGGGTCTGGTGGGAGTTCTATCATGTGTTCTTAGTTTGAATGTGAGGCATCCCCCAAGATTCATGGTGGGTTTTTTAGGAAATATGGAATCAAGAGAGCTCTAACCTTATCAGTGGATTAATCCATGCTGGATTAGTAATTTGAATAGTTTATTGGAAGGTGGTGGAAAGCATAGGAAGTAGCACTCAGTGGAAGGGCGTAGGTTTTAGGGTGTTACAGTCACAGCAAAGAAAAGCTGACTAACACATGTATCTTCCTCAGGTACTTTGTGGGAAGGGTTGGGGTAGGACAGGATTCAGATGCCCCTCAGTTCCATGGTGAAAACACCATTCATATCTGGATTGAACGTTTGTGTTCCCCAGAATTCCATCTACTAAAATCTCACCACCATGGTGATAGAACTAGGAAGTGTGGCCTTTAGGAGGTGATTAGAATGTGAGGGGGACCTCACAAGTGAGATTAGTGCCTTTGTTAGGAGCGTCAGAAAGCTCCCTCACCCCTTCCATGGTGTGGGGACCAGAAGGTAGCCCTCTGTGAACCAGGAAGTGGACCCTCACCAGACTCTGGATCTGTTGGTAGCTTGAGCTTGGACTTCCAGCCTCCAGAACTGTGAGAAATAAATTTCTATTTCTTGTAAGCTACCCCGGCCGGTGCTCGCTTACCGCAGCCTAGAGTAAGGCTTCCTCAGTGGTCTCCATCACGCTGCAGAAGGCAGGCAAGTGCACAAGGTGGAACTGGTATGGAGGGTCCCACGGTGGGCCCAGGGCAAGGGGAGCTGGCTGTCCAGCCCTGCTCCTGCGTCTCAGTAAGAGCAGGTGGTCTGGAGTGGTCGTAGTCCAGAGCAGTCCTCAGATATGCATGCCGCACCTTGTCTCTGGAATCCTTGCTGTCTTCTCACCTTTTTCCATTAGCTCAGGGGACAGAAAAGATTTCCTAGCACCTGTTTGAGCAGTCCATGGTCCCTAGCCTCCCAGTACCCCCCACTGCTGTTCTCCATCCCCAAGATTTGGGGTGAAACAAAATGAGTTCTTCATGGAGGGAGAAGGGGAGGGCCAGGAGAGAGATTGTAAGACATCTGATGCTGAGAACAAGGGACAAAGCCCCAGGGGGAAAAGGCTTTTGAGGAGGGCTAGGGTTTTCTTTATTTGCCTTGAAGTGGCACCTTTTCATCTCTTTTCTTTTTTGTTAAGGGTGGTGTCATTAAAACACCTTAGCAGTTCTAGAATTTGCTGATTATTAGTACAGTTGAGAAACTATAAAAACAGACCCTTTCTGCACCTATACACTAGCACCTGGAAATATTTGGGGATTTTCTCTTTTCCACTGTTTTTCAAATTACAAGTAATTGTGACGCACTTAATTCCTCATTTGCGATGTTTATCAGAATTCTTCTGCCTCGTTTTTTAGATGGCAAGGCCTTAACTGCTGATAGTCAGTCAGAAGTAGCCCTTGCATTTTACAAGAATTTTTTGGTAATTTTTCTGGCAGTATCTTTTTCTTGAGATCTAACTATTACACATGTGTAGCATGCCTAAGGAGGTGAGAATCAAAACCGAACTCTGATGTGTTCCTAAATTAATTTCACCTTTACTCTATTTTCAAGCAAATGGCAGTTTATTTGAATTTAACATGCACTCATCTCCTTTTACCTGCCCACTCCTGAGACATACTGGTCTCCAATGGCAGAAAACATTTCTCCTTTCCTGCAGGAATACAAAGGGTGTCTGGAGTGCTCTAGTTTTTCCTCTCCCAAGATCCAAACTGCATTCATTTGTCATTGAACATTTCCATTTTAAGAAGCTGTTAATTCCAATAAATGTTGATGGAGGTTTGAAGCCAAAATACTTTAATGAAGCCATAAATCAAGAAACCACAGCAGCTTTCTTCAAACATCCTTACACACAATAATCTGCAGGACAGAAGTTTTCCCGTGGCGTTACAGCGCCTACTTCAGGCAGTCAGACACCTTCCCGGCTTGGGTTCCGCTGTGTTACCCACAGCATCATGCAGAGCTGGTGTGGAGAGCTCTGTGTGACCTTGTGGCTCAGGTGTCAGCTAGTCCATGCCCTTCCTTCCTCCCCCATCTCCAGTCCTAGCTTTGGTCATAATGGCCTTGAAGTTGCACTTATCGGAGGGCAGGCCCCACAAACAGCCGACTCTGTTCTGTTAGGTTATCCCTGCCCCCAGAACCTGCAGTGACCAAGTTCACCATTCAGGTCATGTCCAAGGTTAATACCTAGTCTCCACTCAGCCGAGCCTCATGTTCCCATCTTTGGAATTCTGTTGTTGTTACCTTCTGTGCTGACATAAGAACGGGTCTTCTCTCTGGACCGAATTTCCTCTGATATTTCTTCAAATGTCTTAAAATATTCACTTAGTCATAATCTCAGACTTAAAGCAGTTTCCTAGGGCTCAGTGGACCTCTGCTTCAATGTATTGTATCTGTTCTATACAGTGTCATGTATTATTTAAATGCATTTATTATAAAATAGGACACGTACAAGCTTTGCAGATTACCAAGGAGGTTGCCCTCTGGGCAGATTTTTTCTATGAACTGCATCAATCTCATGATCTCCTCCTCCTTCCCATTTTCATTTACAGAGCATCCTGGTACCAGTCATTACCATAGCAACTCAAAAAGATTTTTCAAACAAAAATGGGAGAGAGACAGCAGTGAGCTTTCATCTTCACTGCTTCAGGTTGCCGAGTCCACCAGCCATACAGAAGGCAGGAATCCTACCTCCAAGGTCATTAACTCTCATTAGAGATGAGAGGTCGTAATGCTCATCAGGGTTCCTAAGAATTCAGTTCATCAGTTGTTGAGTAAGTCACCATTGGGTGCTGGGATGCATGCAGAAGTGGAGTTGCTGCCCTCAAAGAACTTGCAGTCTAGTGTTTGTGTCCCTTCCATGTAAAAGGGTTGTTTTGCAAATCAAATAACTATCTGAAATAGTTTGTCTCAGGCTCAAGAGGTGAAAGGACAATCTTGATGAAAGGAGAATCTTGATGATTCCAACTAAAATCCTTTTTCTGCCAGGCATCTCTCAGCCAACTCTCTTGGGAAGGGTGAAACCTTGGTTTATGATTATAACACAAACTTTTGTCCCGCTCATAAGATGCAAATGGGAAGCTCCCTTCCAAACACTTACACAAGCACTTCTCTACTGCTGTAGTCACAGGTGGTGGTTTATGAAACTCTGCCGATTGCTTCGTTTCCCTGGGAAGACCTGACCTGTTGAGAATAACCAGGTGAGGTAGAAAGCGCCCTGGACAGCCTGTGTGGTGAAACTGGAAATGCTTCTAGTTTCTTGGGGGGGAAAAATTATTGAAATACTATGGTGATAATTAAATGGAAGAAATTAGAGTGACAAATGAGAAATTCACTAAATCCCATTTTCTCCAATAAGCAAGTAAGTAGCAAGGAGCATTTATGCCATCTGAAGCTAAGTTATGGCTTGAATGTTTGCTGCCTCTGAAAGCTTTATCAATCGCTTCTCAGCCTTTTGGCTAAGACCAAGTGTTGAAAGCTCTATCAATTCTTATGGGATGCTGTGCATGGTGCTATTCACTGTGTTTTTATTCTTTCCTAATTACAATTAAAATAGAGTAAGTCATTTCAGTGCTTAGAGGATCTGACTTGTAAGTATAACAATGAAATTCGTTTCCCAAATCCCTGAGCACCATGTCCTTGTTCCTCCAGGCCCTGAAAAGGTGAAGAAAAGCATTTGGAGTGATAATACTTAGAAATATGAATGATACCTTTAAAAAGACAGATTTCTTGCTGGGTATAGTGGTGCATGGCTGTAATTCCAGTAGCTCAGGAGGCTGAGGCAGGAGGATTGCAAGTTTAAAGCCAGGCTCAGCAACTTAGCAAGAACCTGAACAACTTAGAGAGAGACCCTGTCTCAAAATTAAAAATGGACCTGGAATGTTGCTCAGTGATTAGGCAGCCCTGGAAAGATTAGACTTTTAAACAATCCTGCAGCCCAAAGTTAGCAATGGAAGAGTGAGAAGAGAGCATAGATCATCCACAAACTATATAATAAAAGCATGCAGACAGTTTGAGCAAAGTGGGGAAGTCAGTCTGTCATGTTGTCCTTCTCCAGACCACACAGCCCCTGTTAGGGGGTGAGGGACAGGACATCGGCTGCAGTTTAGAATTTAGGGAGGGGTCATTTTTGTCCTTTCATCTCTCGAGCCTAAGACAAACTATTTCAGATAGTTATTTGATTTGTCCATGGAATGGTTCGTGTCTCATCTTACAAAGGAAATAATTGGTGTCTAGCTCATAGGTGAGATAAGGAGCATCAGGAACCTGGGAATTTCAATGTTCTACCTTTACAAAATAGAAAACAGTATGGATTCACTAGGAGAGGCTATTCAGTTGGTAATAGATGACCTCAGCCATCCCTGTTCTTTTGTCCAGGATACTCATGAGCTGGAACTACATTTATAGCTATTGTCCATGGTTAGAACTTGGAACTGGGATTTTATCAGTGGGAAGCCACAGGTGGTAACTACCTTTTTTTTTTTTTTTTTTTTTTTTCTGGCAAAGATAACATCATTCCTTCTGCAAGTTGCCTGCAAGGTATATTCTGTTCCTTTCTGGGTGCAAATTCATCACAAAAAGGAGCAGTGATAGTCTAAGTGCATGTCCTGGCTTCTGAAACATCTGTGAAACAAGTACAGGTTTGTGGAGGTAGGATCAAACTGTGAATGTATAAAGCACTTACCACAACAGAACTGAGCCTGACAATCATCTGTGAAAACAGGCAGTAGTGAAATTACCCACCCTAGAGGGTTGCTCAAGTGACTAAAGGGGATAATGCAATTGTGTCAATCGGGAAAACATGCAGGAAGCAGAAATCACTCCATGTATTTTGAGCAGTAAGGGATCGCATGTAAGGAATTGGATGCTTCCAAAACCACTGGACAGGGTAGGGCAGTAAAAGTTCAGGGACCATGGAATCCAAAGACACTCCACTGTAGCAACAGCTCAGAAGACAGAAATGGCTCCTGTCAGACACCATGAACCACCATGCCAACAACCATAGTCATCTCTATGCAGCAGCAAAGCCATGGTCAAGGTACTGAGCTTCTGATCACCTGCCTTACTGCTTCTTATTCCGATCACACCTCATGCTGTGGTCTGCCAACAGCTAACTGTGGGAGCAGGGCAGGGGCCTCCAGCTCACTCTGCCTTCCAGTCCCCCAAAGGATGTAGTGCACATTCAGAACGCTGCTGCACACAGGAGTTTGGGAAACAAGCTTTTCAGCCTCTCCATCTGAGGCTGGAAAAATCAAGTCATATTATTTGCCACAGCAGGAAAGTACTCAATCCAGTGCCTGCTGAAGTCTAATTACATTACTGTCGCTGTTGAGATTCTGACGTAAGGAAGTCGGAAGTCTGGTGTCACATCCTCCTTTTCCTGGTTCTCTTTTGGCAAGTTGGTTTTTAATGGCAATGAGAGACCCAGAATGACTGAGGGGCTGCTTTCCCCTGCTGAGGCTGCTGCCAAAGTCAGGGCACAAGTCATGAACAGGTTTCCCATGGAACATATGGGCTTTACTTGGGAATATCCCTTACCAGCTGGTGAGGTTAAAAGCCTCAGCTGACAGCTCCACAGGAGAAGTTTGGTCCATAGCCTATAGAATTGTGCTGTCCAATATGGCCATTAGACTCATGCCACTATTTAAATTATTGGAATTACATGAAATTTTAAGTAAGACTTAAAAATGATGAATAGCTGTTGTTTCAATGTGGCTACCCTATTGGAGAGTACAGATAAGGAGCACTTCTGTTCCTGATGCAAGTTTTATTGGACACCACTGAGAAGATATTTCTTCACACATGAATCAATACTTGAAATCATGTTCCTAACTCCATACGTACAATCTTTGCAAGTTTTCTGGCAGATTAATGGCATAGAATATCAGTCCTCTCCCAATCTGCACCTATTATCCTATGTCTTTTCTGTGCCCACCCCAAAAATTGTGCTTTGAGTCAGACGTGTGATGGTGGCTGTGAGATCCCCAAAGACCAGCTAGCTGACCATTAATCAAAGGTTAGATGTATGTGATGAGCCAGATTGTCCTGACTCCGCCAGGAATCATCACAGTCAGACATGGGCAAGGCAGGAGCCTCGAATTACATGCTCTTTTTTTTCTTTTTTTTTTTAACATTCCCTCCAGGCAGCTTTCTGTTTCTGCCTCTGTCATTCTGTATGCCTTTGAGGTTTGATGTTCAACCTTGAATAATTCATTTAAAAATTTGTCCTTGAGTATCCCCACCTGCAGACAGATGGCATGCTTTGGGTTAGATGTGATTACCGTCGCCCTTGCTACATGCAGTACTCAGAACTCTAACCCCTGTGGATGACATACCACTATCTTCCCTTGATGTGCTCAAACTACCATACAGTGGTCCTGAGTCCTGTTTCCAGGGACCTTTGTGAACAATATTCCTAGCATTTAATCCACACCTTCCAGACTCTCGACTGCAGTGGGAGGACCTCCCAAGTTTGGAATGCCAAGAAAGGAGAAGGAGTAGAGAGGTGTCTACTGTTGAGCTTCTAGAAGAAGTTTTTCTGAGACCATCTGAAATGAATAAAATCTTCTCTTTTTACCTCCAGCTTCTGTAGTTCTCTCATAATCAGGGTGGATGACGGTGAAACTTTATTATTTGACTCTCCATAAAAATACCTTCATCAACCTAGAGTTTAGCATTATGCTTGCGGATTTTATTGAAAGAGGCTGTATATAAAGGATTCCTGCACTTTTGGGGTTTTTCTTTTTTAAGCATTGAAAATGCCATTCATTTTGTTGTTCAGTATCTCTTATATAAAGACCTATAAGGTAAATTCTCTTAAAATTCAATAAAAGGAAAAAGATCATCGTTATGGCAAAATATATATCCTACCTCTTTCAAATACTGTGCTATGTATAATACATTCAGATCCATCTTTGCCTTGGTTCCAAGACAGTTTTAAAATATATATTTGTATGTATATGTGTATACACACACACACACACACACACCACTTGCAGCAATTTTTCTAACCTAGATTTTTCTGATGTAATATTCCTCCCCCATTCAGTCTACCATCACTTGTTATTTTAAGGTACTTCTCTATGTAAGAATTTTTCATTTTTGTTGTTATTGTTTTGTTTTAGTAATTTTTTGTACTTGTAAACCTCCTGTTCTTTGGAGCATAGACTAGACATCAACAAATCAATGAATATCAACTTGGTTATGAAAAGTTACCAATGGAGGTGTTTGAAATACGTGTGTCTGGAGCTTACTTCGTGGCTAGTGACCTGGAATCTCTAGAGGCAGGGCTGGGATGTGAATACTTTTTAAGTCTTCATAGTTGTTTCTGAGGTGCTCTCCTGCTTAAGAGTCACTGAAGGAAGCCAATGAATGAGTGGTGTGACCAAAGACTAGAAGTGAACAGCCAGTGGACAGTTATAGCTGGCTCAGGTGAAATGGAGGTCAGGCAAGCAGTGGCAGGTGTTTCAAACATTTCCACGGTGAAGGCATGCATTTCTTTGGAGTCTTGATTCCAGAGCATTTGGCTTCATTCATTTCTTCCTCCAGCAGGTAGTGAATGCCTGCTGTGTGCCAGGTACCATGATGGCACTAAGGATATACTAAAATGGTATAGTACCCTGACCCTGGTGGGACATACAGATAATGATTAGGCATGATAATACATACAGGGCGAGAGATATGCCCAGGGTATCATGGCAACCCACAGGAGAGGAATCTGGTCAAATCTTGAGGGCCAGTGGTCAAAGAAGATTTCCTAGAGGAAGTGACTAGAGAACTGCATTTTAGAGGATGGATAAGAGTTATCTAAATGAAGCATTTTGCCAGAAAAGGAAACAGCACTGTGTGGGAAACTGTTCCGTGTACAGGGAGATGTTACTGATTGCTGCATAACAAATTACTCCAAAACTTCGTGGCTTAAGGTAATAAACATTTGTCATCTCACCATTTCTATGGGTCAGGAATTCGGGAGTGGCTTAGCTGGAGATTTCTAACTCAAGGTCTCTGGTGGTTACATTTGAGATGCCAGCAGGAGCAGTAGCCATCTTAAGATTTGGCTGGGGCTGGAGGATCTCTTCTAGAATGTATCACTTAGGTAGCTATTGACAAGGAATCTCAGTTCCTTTCATATGGGCCTCTTGATAGATCCAGCCACATGTGTTCATGACATGATAGCTAGCTTCTCCCAGAGTAAATGATCCAAGAGAGATCAAGGCAAAAACCCAAGTACCTTCATGACCTAACATCAGAATAACAGAATCCTAGTAGCTACACAGATCAGCCCTACTCAGTAAGGGAGGGGACTGTACAAGGGCATGAAGCAAGGACTATTGAGGATCCTTAGATAGTAGATATCTAGGCAGCTTGTCCATGAAACTGACCACCAACCACATGAGGACATCGGGCTTGAGATGAGGAGTGGCAGAAGTGGCTGGCTAGGTGCAGAGCAGTCACGAATGGGCCCAAAGGCCATCAGTAGGAAAAGAGGTGTCAACTCTAGATATCACAGAGCCACCACAGGATCAGGAAGAAGAGAATTGATAGTGTCAGATTTTTATTTTAGGAAGACCCTCTTAGACAACATGGGAAATAGATTGGACACAAGGCAGGTTAGCATTGGGTCAGAAGTCTAGCCAGATGATGTGAGTCTTCATCAGGGCCATTGTGCCATGGAAATATAGACCTTTGCTACTCAGCATGTGGTCCATGGGCAAGTAGCTCCGGCATCACCCAGAGGCTCGTAGAAATGCATGATTGCAGGCCTACCCTAGACGTGCCGAATCAAGTCACATCATGTATACCCCAAAGATGAAGAAGCTCTATAGAAGACACAGTGCAAACCATCATGAATAAGAGCGTTGAGGAAAACAGAAGATAAGACAGATTCCCAAGTCACAGTTTCTCCACTTCAAAACTGGAATGCAGCCAGGTGCAGTGGCATGGATCTGTAATTCCAGTGGCTCAGGAGGCTAAGGCAGGAGAATCGCAAGTTCAAGACCAGCCTCAGCAACTTAGCAAGGCCCTAAGCCACTTAGTGAGACCCTGTCACAAAATAAAAAGAATAAAAAGGTCTGGGGATGTTACTCAGGGGTGAATTGCCTCAGAATTAAAAGTAATAATAATAAAAAACCCTGAATGCACACTCTAAACATTTTTACCAGAATCTACACAATGGGTCCAGAGACCTTTGAGTATTATTCACAATGTCACAAATGATGTGCGATCATCTAATAACAAGAAGCCTTCTCTTTTACTTTATAACCATGTAAAAAAAAATATTGCCCACACAGTTAACCTACTGAGTACTTCCTTGCTGCAAAGATTTGCATTACTTCCCAACCAGCTTTGTTTTTTCTCAGAGTGTAAATAATATACCTCAATTTTCAGAAAAGAAACCATGAGATATGGAATAATTTGAGAAGCAGGAATTGGGGGAGCTGCGAGATAATGCACATTCTGGAAAATGTCCTGATTTCCAAATGAACTTTCCAAGCACTGTCTTTTTCTGGGATCAGATGTGGGGCCAATTAACTCCTGAGTCTTACACAGTAAACGTCTGCCAGGAAATCCATTATTTGCATTATGGTCAACAGGAGCCACCATCCACGGCTTCTGCACTTGTTAAGTATATGTGCATCCTGCTCAGCTGGCTGGCAAGCTCCATCTGTCATTGTGTGTCAATTTTTGCTTCCTACCTCATTCCATGCACCTTTTTACAATTAGGAGGATTGTATGAATCAATTAACCTGGACCTCAGAACTCAGGTGGACGTGTTAGCTGGCTCCGGAAAGAAAGGAGAGAAAGAAAGAGAAAAGGAGGAGGAAAAGAGAGAATCACCACAAAGGGAAAGAGAGAGGAGTGGGAGGGAGTAAGGAAGCAGGGAAAGTAGAAAAAAGGAAGGAAGGAAACGACCTCCAAAAAACTAATGAGTTATGAGTAAGCATTAGCACAGAGAGAACATTCTATTCACGGAGGAGAGAGTTTCCTCTTGCGATATACTCAACTGCATCAGTGGCTAGTGATTTAAGACACGCCAGAACTTGTCGCATTCTTGCCCGGGCCTGAGCTGCTCTCTGCTACTGACTAGGAGGTACCTTAGGTAAACTCGTCGGAGAGCGCTGGGGCTGCTGGCTCCAGGAGCTGCTGGAGATTAAATGGCTTCACTGGGACATGTCCAGACAGAGGAGAAGCCAAAGGGAAGCTGGTTCTTCCTCCTTGGCCCTTCCCCTGACTCCCTCCTGTGTTCAGCCAGCCCAGCAACAGCCTGGGCTCTGTTGGGTTATTGCTCATTTATTGAGTCATTCGTATTTGACTTCTTACAATGATAGGAAGTTCCCCATCACTGTGGGCAGGAATTAGGCCCAGCCTGACCCATGGATCTGAAGCTACCAGCAATCACAGAGCCTTAGGTGTTAGATCTCTAAACTGCTTGCGGCCTGTAAACTCCTTCTCTGGGGTTTCAAAGGACCCCTAGTGTGAGTAGGGGGAGCAATTTTCAATGGCACCATACCCCTCCTGAGCTCCAAGGACCTCCATGTCAGTACCTCCACCCCAAACCCTTAGGGGGCATTGAAAATATCTACATTCTACTTGTAGAAATGAAAAAGAATGGAGAAAGGGAGGTCCATTAAGGTTATTCATGAATTTTGTAGAAGTTAACCCTCATTTTCCTTTTTATGTCAGCTTCGAGGGATCCTATCCTTATTCCTCAGACGCTTACTCTCAAAAACATTCCTTGAGATTTAGGAAAAGCAGATGTGAGAGAATTTGCAACATGCCCCACCCCCAACTTCAACTTTGCAGGTCCTCCTTGTCCTATTCTACTTTTCCAGATCCCATGACACTGACCACCTTCTAAACTACAATGCAACTGCTTTATTGTTATTGTCTGCCTTCCTTCAGTGGGATGAACACTGCATGAGGGCAGGAATTTTAGTCCTTTGTGTCCACTGGTATGTCCCCAGCACCTAGGAAATACCTGGCACATAGTAAGCACTCAGCAAATATTATTTAAATAAATTGAAGATCCTAAAGTACCTCAAAATCTTTAAAGGTTTAATACCTTTAAAGATATTAAATGTTTTGAGATAAAGAGATTAAAACCCTGAGAGTCTGTGGCTTGCCCAAAGTCACGCAGTTGGTTCTAGATCTGCCTCTGCAGATGTAGAACTTGAACCCAGACCTCCTTCTCCAGTCTGTGTCCCTTCCACCAGCCCCCTGCTGGTGAAGTTGGGATGGAGACTGGGTGTTACTGGCCCTGATCCTAAGCCTCTTCTGCCCGCCAGAGGATCTTGGCAGTCCAGTGTGGCTGCAACCTGGCTTTCTTGGTCATGGAAGCCAATTTCTGCCACCAGGATTTTTTCCCTGCTTCTTATGAGATTGCCGTTTGAAGAATGCCCACTGCCCCCACACTCAAGCACAGTTCTCTAGCTCCCCAAATTAGCGCGCGGGCCGCTAGGATAAGGGTCATAGCCTTAGTCCCAGCTCTCTTTGGTGCAGCTTTGGCAGGGGAAGTGCTGAAGAAATATTGGAATTCTGAAGCCCCTATGTCGTGATTTTGATACAGTCCTTTTTTGACCTTTGAACCATCTAGCTACTTCTTTCTGTGACTCTTTGCTTTCTACCACTCCTAGTTACATCCCAGCTTGGATCCCAATTACACTGTACTGGATCTATTACATCATCCTGTCATTAGAATGCATGCGTGCATGTGTGTGCGTGTGTGTGTGTGTGTGTGTGTACTCACACATGTATATTCTATAAATTTTATAAATTAGAAAATGTAATTATTTAAATTCTAAAATACATATATCCCACTGAATACTATGTTCAAAATATTTCTCACAAGGCCCACACACTTTCCTACTAACAGGACTGTCGTTTTTCAATAGGAAAATTCAAATTCAGTATTTCAAAAGTGATTGCTTGGAAATAATTTCTCACATGGTGTTAAATCTCCAGAGAAAATCATTGCCAGTCTTCCTGCCCGTTAGATGCTGTTCACAAGAGAGAGAGCAAATGGCAGGAATTAGCAGTACGGTTCACTTGGCTTCACAGGACCGCCCAGTTGGAGTGTGAGTTCAAGAAGTGTCTCATTTGCAGGGAGAGAGAGATTAACACGCCAGGCGCTCCCCTGACTCCCCTGGGTGTGAGAGGAGACAAAGTTTCAAGGCGCCATTCACAGACCATCATGAGCCAGCCCCCAGAAGCAGACTTAGCTTGTGTTCCTCATCTTGCCCCTTCTAGCCCACACGCCAGCCTTTTCCTCTCCTCCTGCCTTCGTTTGTCCATTCCCTACTCTATTGAGGAGACAAAGAGGAATCCTACACAGTCTGTCTTCAAAGACCTCAGATGCTCAGTAAAGAGCTGAGTAGATCAGCAAATAATCAACAGCTATTGGCAAAATTGGTGCATCACAACAGAAACACATTGAAATTAGTTGCTGAGCTCATCAACAAGACCAAACAGGGTAGAGTTTTTCTGTCTGTCCTTATGAGACATCCGATGTGTGTTATCTAACCCTTAGGGCATTTCAGGGACATGTTGGTCCTCTGCCTCTGATTCACCCGTACAAAAACACCAAACTTTTTTTTCCTAAAGAGAGATTTGTTATAATGTCAGAGAGGAGCTTCTGGGAACTTCCCAGAAGTGCAGGAAATCCTGTAGACCCTATGCTTATGGCTGCAGAGAATCATCTAATTATAGAGCTGAACCTGACCTTGTAAGTCAACTCATCCTTTTGACAGTTGATGGATGTTAAAACCCAGGAAGGCTAAATGACTGTCCAGAGTCCTGCAGCTAACCACAGGCAGAGCAAGAGAGGACCATGGCCTTAGATTTTTTTGTACTTTCTATGGTACCTTGCAGACCCATGCAAGGGACACATGTGTCAGTATAGTGGGGTGAAAAAGAACAAGGGTGATGCACGTAAGTTAGTATTGAATCATGGAACTGGAAAGGACCCTAGAGTTCATCTTGTCTATCTCCCTTAATTTTCTGATGATGAAAGAAAAGCCCAGAAAGGTAAACTTGATCTTCTCAACCAGTGGAGAGACTTGTTGTTAAGGGGGATTTGGAAATGTGGGAAATTGATTTGGTTGTCACAATGACTGGGAATATGATAGTGGCATTTAGTGGGCAGGTGCCAAGGATGTGAAATATATTATACTGAGTGGACCAGTTCTACTCAGTGAAGAACCACACAGCTCCAGGGGTCAAGAGCACCCCACCCCCAGAACCACATGATTGAAGTGACTTTGCTTCAGGTATAAGAGCCCCTTCAGGAGCAAGGAAGAGTATAAAGAAAGAACTGAACTCTGTGGTGGCCTATATAGCAACAGTTTGTCATTGCATGCATATTTAGGGATAGGTCACAAACCCCTCTGAGAATCAAATAAAAACTGCCACTTCATAGAAACTTACACATATACATGAATTTTGCACTTAATTTTCTTATGAGCCCCTTTAACCTACCCATACCCCTAAGTTAATCGTCTTATCCTAGAAAGAGACATAAGGATACAAGAAAGTAAATATGAACTTATTTTCTATGGATGAAAATTCATCAGAATGAATGAAATGAATTTATGAATGGAATGAATAATTAATATAGTTTTCTTTCTCCATTATGCATCCCACAGTGCTATCCAGACTAGTAAACTGTCTTTTTTTCATCCATTCATCAGAAACCTTGGATTTTTTCCATCACTTCAGAATTATAGCTATTATTTCCTAGTGGTAGCCAGATAACACCCAATCTGCTTCCAGCACCTTCCTTCCCTTTCCATGTCACTGCATGGAGTAATTAGAGCAGGACTGTTAGAGTTTGGATCTGGAATGTCCCTCAAAGGCTCATGTAACGAAAGCTTGGTCTCCAGCGGGTGGCATGTTAGGGAGATGGCGGAGACTTCAGAAAGGGGGCCTCATTAGAGGTGGGGGGTCCCTGGGGGTGGGGGGTGTGTCCTTAAAGAGTGTTCTCTCTCTCTCTCTCTAAGAGTGTTCTCTCTCTCTCTCTCTCTCTCTCTCTCTCTCTCTCTCTCTCTCTCTCTCTCTCTCTCTCTCTCTCTCTCTCTCTCTCTCTCTCTCTCTCATCACTGTGAAATGAGCTGAAATGAGCAGCTCTGCTTCACCACATGCTCCCCGCCATGATGCCTCACCACAGAGCCAAGTAACCCTGGACTGAAACCAGGGACCAGAATAAACCTTTCCTCCTTTAAGTTGATTTTCTCAAATATTCTGTCACAGTAACAGAAAGCTGACTAATGCAAGGACTGAGTTGGGAGGGGGTGCTTACTTCAGAGGGTTCCTTTCCCTGAGCTCTGAAGAGTATCTTCTGCAGTCCTGAGTGTTAGAAGGACTGCAGGTTTTAAATACTAGTCAGGCTGCAGATTATACACAGTGTTTCAAATTTTTGCTAAGTAGGCATTTTCTGAGTCATTAAGTCAAATATCAAAATGTCCCATTTCAGGATGCTCTGTTCCTTCCGTTTGCAACAAGTGATGGATAATTATGCCTCTGGCGGTCTTTTGGAGGAAAGGAAAGAAAAGACAGAGAGCTTACTACAGAGACGGGGATGGTCAGGTATGATAGACCCAGCAGATCTATCAAGGAGCTGCTCTTTAAAGCCTTCACGGCCATTCACTCCCTTGAGCAACCATCTGTGGCTTGTTTTCTTCTCCATTTTACTAGGGA
Organism: Sciurus vulgaris; assembly: GCF_902686455.1. Taxonomy (NCBI): domain Eukaryota; kingdom Metazoa; phylum Chordata; class Mammalia; order Rodentia; family Sciuridae; genus Sciurus; species Sciurus vulgaris. The sequence continues at coordinate 120,820,330 of NC_136470.1, forward strand.
AGAAACTGCGAGACTCAGAGAGGTGAAATAACTTTTTCACAGTCAAGTCAAAATTCAACCCCAGCCCCATGTGACTCCTCAGTCAAGTTCTTGCCACCCCAATGCTTCCCAGGCACCCGGCTATTTTATGTGAGTGCAGCTAAGGATGTTTTCAAACACCTCGTCTGCCTTCCTAGCTTCACACCGCAACAGCCTCTCCAGCTGTGGAGCCCCCGCACACCACTCCCATCACTGCAGCCTGCCGAGAGCAGGCTGCGGACTCTGGGGTCAGCTCTTATGATCCGGGCTTTCCTGTCAAGGTCGATGACGAGAGATCATGACTTGAACTGTGACTGACTATTGACTTACTTCCTTCTTTCTCTTGACTCGACCTTTCCTTCTAGACTCATGTGAGAGACCAAGGCAGAGTGCCTGGGAATGGCAGCCACTGAGATCTTCCCAGACCTGGCTTGGACACATCCAAAGGGTATCTGTACCTCCTTTCACAAGGCACCTTCCTTCCTCTTCTCTGGTGGCTTTTTTTTTTTTTTTTTTTTTTTTTTTTTTGGCCCCAACATTCTTTCTTCTGTTCTCCCTGGAGATTTGTTTCTCTCTGAATTTATCCAAAATATAGTAGCATGCTAGAGGTCCTTCACACTGCCTCCTACTAGGGACACAGACTCACTTTCCACTGCATACTACTTACATTCCCTCAGTGACTGGGATCTTATTAACTGAAGACCCATGTCCAGAAGGGTCTTTCTGAAAGTAGAGGGTTCTTGTCCCGATTATCAGCCTGGGGAGTGGACATGTCCCAGTCCTCCCGGATGGGTGTGATTTTCCACCCGGCCCATTTCCAAGAGATCCGAGGAAGGAGCTTCTCTCAAAGTGCCTGCCTGAAATCCACTGCTCTGCACCTGTGAGGAACATCTCTTCCAAATGAGCTCGCGAACTGATCGTCTTTTTCATTTGCCTCTCTGGCTTACCCTGATATGCCTTAAACCAGTTTCTGAGTTGGTGCTTGATTTTCCTGCTTTCATCAGCAAGAACCACAAATACTCAATTAGACTCTAAAATCATCTTAGAATTCTAATGCCAAATATAAAAGCTTGAGGTCTTTCAAAGGGAAAATGGACTAGTTCCAGTCCTGCAGCTACCCACATGGCCAAGTCACTTTCTCATCCAGCTTCCCCAGCAGGAAAATGGGTGATTTAAATTTTGATGTTTTCAAAAGCAGTGCAGTCTATGAGAAATATCCACAGGATAAAAAAAATCTAATAGCAGAAAGATGGGTAGAGGGAGGGAACAGGGGGAGGGAGGAGGGGAGGGAAAAAGGAAATACTGGGAACTGAATTGGAACAAATTATATTCCATGCTTTTATAATTATGTCAAAATGAAGCCTAATGTTATGTATAAACTAAAAAGAACCAATAAAGATTTTAAAAGAACACAACTCGAAAAAAAAAAAAAGGAGCCACATATATAATTTTGAATTTCTCATAGCCACATTAATAATATAAGGCAGGTGAAATTAATTTTAATCTTTGACTCAATATATAGAAAATATCCTTTCAACTTAAAAGCAGATATTTTACTTTGTTCCATGTTAAGTGTTTGAAACCCAGTGCGTATTTACATTTCCAGTGCATTCAAGGGTTCAATGTGACCACGCTTGGCAAATGGCTACTACAGTGGACAATACAGTCCCAACTTCTTTTTTGGCTGTGTTTATTTCTATTCTGCCATTATCTTTTATCTTAAACTCTAAGTTCAGATGCAGAATTCCGAATTTTTTGTATATTTTTAATTACTCCCTTTTTATTTTTACAAACTGCATTTTGATTCATTGTACACAAATGGGGTACAACTTTTCATTTCTATGGTTGAACACAATGTAGATTCACACCATTTGTGTAATCATACATGTACATAGGGTAATAATGTCTGCCTCAGTCCACCATCTTTCCTTTCCCCACCCCTCCCATCCCATTACCCTCTACACAATCCAAAGTTTCTTCATTCTTCTCTTAACCCCCCAATGCCACCCCCCCCCATTATGTATCATCATCCACTTATCAAACAAAACATTTGGCCTTTGGTTTTTTGGGATTGACTTATTTCACTTAGCACGATATTCTCAAACTCTATCCATTTACCAGGAAATGCCGTAATTTTATTCTTCTTTATGGTTGGGTAGTATTCTGTTGTGCATATATACCACAGTTTCTTTATGCATTCACCAATTGAAGGGCATCTAGGTTGGTTCCACAATCTAGTTTTTGTATTTTAAAAGGTAATACAGTTGCTTGTATTCAAGCAACAATAAATGTTGGTGAGGATCTGGGGGAAAGGTACACTCATACATTGCTGGTGGGACTGCAAATTGGTACAAACACTCTGGAAAGCAGTGTGGAGATTCCTCAGAAAACTTGGAATGGAACCACCATTTGACCCAGCTATCCCACTCTTTGCTTTATACCCAGAGGACTTAAAATCAGACTACTACAGTGATGCAACCACATCAATGCTTATAGCAGCTCGATTTATGATAGCTAAACTTTGAAACCAACCTAGGTGTCCTTCAACAGATGAATGGATAAAGAAAATGTGGCATACATATACATGATGGAATATTACTCAACTTTAAAGAGGAATGAAATTATGGCCTTTGCCAGTAAATGGATGGAGTTGGAGAATATCATGCTAAGTGAAATAAGCTAAGCCCCGCAAAAAACAAAAGCCGAATGTTTTCTCTGATATGTGGATGCTAATTCACAATAAGGCGGAGTGGTGATAGGGAAGAATAGAGGTACTTTATATTAGGTCGAGGGGAGTGAAGGGGAAGGGGAAGAGGGTACAGGGGCAGGAATGATAGTAGAATGAAACAGAAATTATTACCTCATGTAACTATATGACTGCATGACCGATCCTATAATATGTATAATCAGAAAAATGAGAAATTATACTCCATTCATGTTTGATTTAACAAAATGCATAAATGCTTTCTACTGTCATATATAATGAATTAGAACAAATTAAAATTTTTAAAAAAGGTAATACAGTATTTGAATATTATATAAACCATTTGGAACAGCACTCTATGATCAAATAAATAAATATTTTTGTAGCAACAAGTATGACAATGTACACAATGTGAGATAAATAAAGACAATAAATAGTATCATGTAGGTTGGGTGTTGCTGCCAAGAGATATACAAAAAAAAAAAAAAAAAAACTTTGATTTTTCAGAAGGTTTTGCCTTTTGAAATTGCAGATAAAGGATTTTGAGTCTGTATCATGGAAACTGTGTGGACTTAGCTTCAGAGTCACTCAGTTGTTTTACTTGTCAAAAATTGGCCCATCTTTAATTCGGCAGTTTGTCCAGTTGCTAGACAAAGACTTGGCATGATAGGCGAGTGAGTCTTCTCCTTTATTTGGAGTCTCAGTAAGGATATCTGTCTCCAGCAAGTTTATAAAGGATGAGGTTTGGACTTAGGATTGCCAGATAGAAATATGGGACACATAGTTAAAATCAAATTGCAGATAGAGAGCAAACACATTTTCACATTTTTAGTATAGGTATGTCCCATCCAGTATTTGAATCTTGAATAAAGTTGATCCAGAAGTCTTATTTTTCTGGGGTCTTATACTTTATATGCTGGCAACCCTTCCATGTCAGAGGGCTTCAGCAAGTGGACCACTGCTTCCTGAGGGGCTGGCCAGGAAGTGAGAGAGGAAGATCCAGTCCTCTTCCTTTCAAGTCACACTTGCTCAGACAAATCCTGCAAAGCACCCTGTATGGTTAAGGAGAGTGGAAATATGAGTGTTTCTGTTTCAGAATCCAAAAACTTAAGAACAACAAAGAATTCACCTGCATTTATAATTGCAGGGGATTGAGCCAAAGACTAACCTAACAGATGTTCCTAATTGACTGTCTTAAAGTCCTGAAGAATTTTTTTGTTTTGTTGTTATTGTTTTGTGTTGTTTTGGTTTTTTGTGGCAGGGTCTCGCTGAGTTGCTTAAGGCTAAGTTGCTGAGGCTGGCTTTGAACTCACAGTTTGGTAGCTTCTTAATCTCTACCAAGAATGTTAGAAAGAAAACCAAGGAGGGTGGATTGGGAACAATCTTGGGTTTTCTTAAATGAGGGGTGGGGAGTGGTGGTCATTTGTTAGAATCGTACCTCCTTCACTAAATGCCTCAGAAATTAATAGGTGCCAAGAGGAATCTCTGATTCAAGAACCATCTAGTCATGCAGGTGCAGGGACAGGAGTCTGCAAGCCTGCATCCAAAGTGGCCTTTGACCAGCATCGCTCCCTGCCCAGAGAGGGCTTTTGCATCTGAGAATCAGCAGAAGCAGGGGGCAAATTTAATGGACTGGCATGATAGCCAGTCATTTACCGAAGTCCCAAGAACTTCAGTGATGTCCTTCACAGGGACATGTGAGGTGCTGGATCAGCAGCAGCATTCCTGAGGAACTTTCCAGATGAAAGGAGGCTAACAGATCATGACAAGCAAATGTCCCATGTGACTTTGCATTGAAGCCCCGGTCAGGAAATAAGTTTCTCTAAAAGACATTATGGAGGCAGTTGGTGAAATGTTAAATATAGACAGTTTATTGGACAGTAATTTTGTCACTGCGTAAATTACTAATCATAATTGTCCTGTGGCTATTAAGAAAATTTCTTTGTTCCTAGTCTTGAAATGCAAAATGTTACTTTTATGGCTTCAAGTGGTTCAAAAGCGAATAGTCCTCTCGTGCATGTACTGGTAAACGAGGCAACAGGGACATCTGTGTCAAGGGTACAGAAGTTTATTGTGTGACTCTTGTAACTTTTCTGAAAGAATTTTTTAATAAAAAAATGAGAAAAAGATAGTAGCCCAACACTATCCAAGAGAAGACGTTCCAGAGTGCATGGGAGAGGATGAGAATCCCTGCCTCCCTGAGTCAGGAGCTGCCAGACCTAGAGCAGCTGCAGCTCTCTCTATCCTTTGGCTGCACCGACTTTCACCCAGTCTAAAGGTGTGGCAAAGCCACACATCAGACTTGGTCAGCCCTGGTGTTAGCAGGGCACCACAGTGTCCTAGCTATTAACCTGACTGGACCTCAGTTTTCTAATCTGGGAAGTGGGGCCACTATCACTTGCCTAAAATCCTTGCTGTTAGGGCTGGAGAGGATATTTGAAAAGTACCTGGCTGAGTGGCAGGTAATAGGTATTCCCTCCAAATTAAATCTGTCTGTGTCTCCATGGAAAGACTAGCTTGCTGACTCAAGAGTCTTTCTCATTAGCCATAGGGAACTGCAGTCTGTCATCAAATCTGTGGACCTGAGACTCAGGCTCTGCCCCATTTGAAACCCTCTAATTGCAAACCCCAATGGAAAGCCTATTCATTCAGCAGCTCTGAGCAGTGTTTCCAAGCATGAATGGTTTCCTAGTGGGCATAATCACTTTGGACAAAACCACGGCCAGTTTTTCTAGAATGCTTTTGAAAATCTTTTCTTCCACAGCTGCCACACAGTGTGATAAAGAAAGGTCAGGTGATTGGCTCAGAGGTTTACAAAGGTTGAAATTAACTCTGGGCTTTAACCTTGAGACAAATGACCTCGCAGGACATGAGAGGTAAATGTACAAAGAAAAATTGGCTGGGGCCGTGGGTGAATGGCACGGGTGCCGGGCTGGAAGTGTGAAATCTTGGATCAGGCTGCCAGCTCTGCCACTCAGGACTGGTGGTTTTAAAGCAAACCACTCTGAGCCGATTGCTTTATTTGTGAAATGGGAATGCTAAAGCTTCATACAGTTGATTCATCAAATGAGATAAAGCACATGGAGGCTTTTGGGAAACTGTAGGTAGTCAGACAGAATAATGTGAAGCCCAGCATCTCAAAGTGTCCTTGGGCATTGACATCACTGGGGATAACTTGAAATGCCTTTTCTCAGGCCCTAGACCTGGAATCAGGATCTACATTTTAACCAGGGCTCATATGTACATGAAAGTTTAAGAAACTTTGAGGTAAGATACCACCCTTGAGTTGATTCTTAAGGTAAATACCTTTCAAGGGGCCTACATGGCTTTCTTAGAACTAGGCCTTTAGAAGAATAGCCTGGAGATTCCTAGAACCATAAGCTCTATGTGATCATTCAGCGATTTGCTATCCAAGCTCTAAAGAACATCTTGCAAAGGCCTGGAAAAGCAATGTCATCTCTACACATTGACACAGGAGGTCTCTGACCCACTTCTGCCTCAGCACAAAGGCCTGATCACATGGAAGAAACCCTGTGCACCACCCCTGCTATCCCCATTGTGGGGAAACGGAAGTCAGCTGTGAGTTCTGGAACACCTGTTGCTCCTACGTCCTGCCTTTGGCCTGGAGACCATCTTGTCCATCATGAGATCATGCTGATATTGATGGTGAAAGAATGTAAGGACTTAACCCAAGTCAGCTGTGAGGAGGAATCAGGACTCTGTCCAGTGTCCCTTTGCTGACAGAGGTAGGAAGTTGTCATGAGCCCACATGACACTAGGGCCACCCCAGGATAGATCAAAGGAAAAGCCCCGAGGCAGCCCTGCTCTTGTCCATCCCTCACATCTGCTGTACTCCAGGCCAAGTCTTGGATGGCCAAGTCAGCAGCCCTCGAAGGCCAGAGCCAAGGAGCTTTTATCTGTTCCCAGCCCTGAGCTCAGTGTGGGCCAGTAAAGTGACTGTCTTCTGCATGAATTTAATGAAGGTTTCCAGCTCAGCACTTTATAGATATTAGGCACTTAATAAGTGCCCATGGATTGATTGGCTAGTACCGGGTGACTTTCCTTTTAGATACTAAAAGGCACCAAACCCAGAACCTGTGAGGTCTTCCATGCCTACAGAGATGCTTTAGACCTGAACATCAACAGCAAAATGACCGACTCCAGAATACAAAAAGGACACTGTCCTGTAGTTGTAGTAATATCAGAATGTATAATTAGCTGGCTGTAAAATATATTATGTCAACGAGTGCTACTTGACCCTTAGAAGTAGATATCAAGTATATTAAATTGTGGGTTAAGGGCATTTTCCTAATGTAAATTGTGGCACGAGGAAGCCCCCCATAAGCTAGAGTCTAGAACCCAAGAGACTTATAGCAGCTCTGGTCAGAGCAGTGGGTGACGCGGTCCTCCTCCCTGCGCAGGGGCAGATGAGATACTGCCTGTCTAAAAGAACTCAGGAGGCTCACAGGTAAGACCCTAAGAAAATGGCAAAGAAGCAGTGTGGCAGAAGTTAGGGAAGCCAAGATGTTAGAAAAATTATAGGGTTTTTCACCCTGTCCCTAGATGATTTTCCTAGTATGTATTTTGTACAGTCTTTTGTAAGGAGAGAATTTTCTGCTCTTGTCTTACTACCCAAGTATTGATTAATGACATGCCCTAAATCTTGTGCTGTTCTATTTATTTCCTTAATCACAGGCTGTGGAGGTTTGGGGTAGGCTAAGTGTGGGGGAAAAGTGCTCATCAGCCTTTCCCATCTCCCCATTCCCTTCAAGAAAACAATTTTTGTTCTACGTTTCTATTTAGTTTCTCATCTAGACAATGATCAGAACAAAGTGAGAAATACAGTTCCTTTACTTTGGGAAGCCCGATTTAATAAACATTCCTGCACACAGGAATAAAGGAATCAGGATCAGTTAACTTTTGCAGCATAACATACCCCACAAAACTTAGTGGCCTTAAATAACCATCATGTATTTGGCTCACAATTCTTTCGGTCAGTGGTCCAGGCTAGACCCAACTGGGTGGACCTTCTGGTTTGGGCTGAGCTCTCAAATGCCTCTGTGCCCAGGTGCCAAGGGGGTAGGAGGGAGGATTGAGCTGAGACGGCCTCATCTGGGACTGTCACCTCTGATCCACATGACCCCACATGCTCCAGCAGGCTGGATCAGGCTCAGTCACGTGGAGGCTGAGCAGGTGATATGGTTTGGATCTTAAATGTCCCTCGAAAGCTTCTGTGTTGAAGGCTTGGCTCTGAGCTGATGGTGCTACTGGGAGATGATGTGAGGCCTAATGGGAGGAAGTAGGTCACTAGGGCATGCCCTGGAAGGAACCCCAGCCCCTTCTTCTCTCTCTCTGCTTGCTGGATGCCATGAGGTGCCACTGTGAGCTCCCCACCACCATGTTCTACCTCATCACAGGTCCAAAGAGACTGGGCCAAGTGACCATGTACTGAAACCTATGAAACTGTGAGCCAGGGTCAGTCTTTCCTCCTCATAAGCTGATTATCTCAGATATTTTGTTACAGTAACAGAAAGCTGACTGGCACGCAGGTGTCCATGAGGACAAACAAATACACAAGACCCCTTAAGGTTCCATCCTCTACCATATGTTACTGGCCAGAAGTCGCAGGCAAACCTGGATTCAAAGGGCGGGGATAATTTTACCTGTGATGGGAAGAGTTCCAACGTCACATTGCAAGGGACACAAACACTGTAAAGGGAAGAACTGCAGCCAGTTTACAACCTACCAGAGTCCCATAAAGCAAAAGAATTCTATTCTTGAATGAAATGAGTAGCTAATGTTTAAACTGCTGGGGCAAAATGAAGAGAGGAAGGGGGTCAGAAGACTCGCATATTTGAATGTCATGGACCAAAAGGGAAAAATGAAAGCCAGGGCCTGGCTGTTCCACGAGAGGTCACAGGGAGAATGAATGACCACTTTAAGAAAGGGGAACAGGGCGTGTGTGTGCGTGTGTGTGTGCGTGCGTGCTCACATGTACCTGCTTTTGACAGCTCTGCTTCCGGGGCATGCGGAGGCAAGACATCAGACAGTGTGGAGCCACCACAGCTGAATGCCTGTCTCCGTGTACTGTTATCAAGGACAGAGACGTTTAGACAAAAAAAAAGTTGTATCACCTAGCTAAGAAACTAGTGAGCAGAGGAAGCCCTTGTGGGCAGAAGCACAAACAGCTGGCACACTGGGTGAGCAGCAGAGGGCTGGTTCAGGCCAACTCTGCCCCTGGTCCTGGCTCTGCCACTCACCAGCTCTGTGACATCACCCAAATCACTTCCCCTCTCTGGGCTTTGATTATCTTCTCTACCAAGTAGGAGAATGGGTTTGATCGTCTCTCTGATTCCTTCCAATATGAAGACTTGCTTATGGGGCCAACAACCCCAGCACTTAATGGTGTATCCAAAAAGAGATGAAAGGAGAAAAGAATATTCTTAGACAATTTGAATCCTGGGACTTAGCTGAGTTTTCTCTGCCAAACTACATGTGCTGCTCATCTCTGATAAGGAAGTAATGAAGGAAATGAGAACGGGAGGAGCTCTGCAGAGGCGGGGAGGACTCCCTGGCGTCCCCCAGGGTGTGTAGAGCTCCACGGGGCTCCAGGTTGGATTTCAGAGACTCAGGATCCCAGTCCCACTGACGTTCTCCCCGCACTACAGCACATCCAGGATTTCCACACAGTCGCCTTGCTTCTTAACCCTTGCATCAACCCTTCATCTCTGACATGCCAAGAAAGCTAACTTCAGGCTGGGCCGGTGGCACATGCCAGTAATCCAGGGTTACAGGTAGGCTGAGGCAGGAGGCTCTCAGGTCCAGGCCAGCCTGAGCAACTTAATGAGTGGGACCCTATCTCAAAATAAAATCTTTAAGGGGCTGGGGTTGTGACTCAGTGGTAGAGCATTTGCCTAGCATGTGTGAGGCCCTGGGTTCAATCCCCAGAGCTGCTAAAAAAAAAAAAGAAGAAGAAGAAAGGAAGGGATGGAGGGAGAGAGGAAAAGGAAAGAAAGAAAATGTTGCCCAGTTTAGCATTTTAATTCACAAATAAGTTGGATCTCCAAGAAGTTTTCAGATAGTTCAGGAAGGATGACTGTGTCTGTCACTAGTTGAACAATATGCCCTTGTTTCACTATTACACATTTCTATTTGCCCATTATAATTTTTTTGTCTTTCTCTACTTATTATGAAATTAAGAATATCTTTACTGTCCCCATCTCTATGACTTTTATAAAAAATAAGGCATATTGCAGCATATTTGTAATAATGAGACGTGAGACAATCCTAAATGCTCATAGAGAGAGATGACTTAGTTTTTTAAAGGGGGTACAGTTAAAAGGAGCAAGAGAATATACTTCACAACAGTTAAAAGGAGCAAGCTTTATCAGTATCAACATGGAACATTTTCCAAAAGATATGGGTAAATGAAAAAATGCTCAGGAAGGACACAAAAAAAGGTCACGATGGTTTTTCTCTGACAGCAGAGTGGGTGACAGGATAGGGAGTGTATTGAGAATTTTTGTCTTTGTTGTTTAGATTTTTAAAACATTAAAAATAGAAGCATCAGTGCAATTTTTTTAAAAAAGCAGGAATTTTCAAAGAATGTGGTAGTGATGGTTTATCACCTCTGGACATAAGGAAATACACAGAAGGTAGGGGGAGGAAATCCTTTCTCAGATTAATAACCTAGCATCCTGTGTGCAGCGGTATAGTAATCCTTTTTTATTGTGGTCAGGAAAGATGACAGGACAAAGATTTCGGGAAATAAACTCACATGTTCTAACCTGTTCAAGAGACACCTGAAAACTTCTGCATCTCAGGTCTTAATTACACTGTCATTTCAGTTCTATCCTCAGAGCTAATTCTGAGAAGTGACAGATTTCTCATATACTGTGCAATTTAATTACAATTAACTCCTTACAGTTTAATTACAGGAAAGTAAAAAATCTGGGCATCCAGAAAGCTCACATAATCAGCAGCTTTCCTCTATAGTCTGCTTTTTGAAAGTGAGACAAAAAAGAGACTGAAATCAGGGAACCCTTCCAAAAACATCTTTGCAGCTCTGTCATGGGGTCAGTCCACATGAAGCCTAATTTCTTACACCTTCAGCAATTAGGGTACTGTCTACTGATAACTGATGTTCTTAACGATGGCAGTGAGACACCACAAGCTTCTAATGTGACTCTGGGAATTTAAAAGAAAGATAAAATTATGGATGGTGTCTGGTGTTGCTTTCTGCGTTCTTGAACATTTTAATCCATATGCCATTTATTTGGCTCCCAGAAAACTCAGTAGCATCTCTGAATGGAACAACGTGAGTGGCAGGACCTGTGCAAAGGGTTTCCAATAGCACAGGTGCTCATAGCCACTTGTGCTGGTGATTCCCACCATAGCTCAATTCTAGAGCATGCCAAGCAGAACCCTCTGGCCAGTGGGCTGTTGGGAGTTGCATGGTGCTCAAGGGTTAGAAGAAGGGCTAGTTTTCCCTGCAGCCAGCCATGTCTTTCTCATCCTCTTGTTTGGTTTCCTGTTAAGTCATGGGCTGCTGGCCAGAAGAAGCAGCAGGGAGCACCCTACAGAGCACACCATGCCCACTGGGCCCTGCCCAGTTCTTCTGGAGGCACCCACTCTCTACCAGCAAGTGGGAAGGAAGCTTGATCTGCATAGTTAGCCTTTTACTCCACCCTTCCACCCTCTGTTGAGAGACTAACCTTTCCCAGAGTCCTAGTTAGTGTATGCACAGACAAGAGCATTTGTTCAAGGAGCCAGCACAGCTTGGGCCTTCTCTATTGAGGTCACTGCCCTACCTCTCTCACGCAAACTGCCGTCTAAGCAGCAGGAGCAGGTTCTCCTTGTTGCTTCAGCCTGTCCTCAACTGGCTACCCTCACTGCAGGGTGACACATGTTCCTACTTCATCCAGTGCCATCAGACTGGAAGGTCAGAGCCAGCACATCCTGGAAATGCTGTATCCCAGATCCAGTGGCTACTGTGGCCAAAGGCTGCCTAGTGATTGCCCAGACGTTTTGAGCTTACTACTTCCCAAAAATGGCTTTCATCTCTTCTTCCCATGTGATTTTTTTCTGAATTGCTGCCTTTTTTGTTCAGATCACTCTAGATTAATAACAAAGCCCCTAACTTATTCAAGCCAAAAATGATCTACAGCCCTTCTTTTCCCACTAGCTTTTGCAAGAACATTTCACTTTACCTTTCAGTGCTATGTCATGAGTTAATTTTTCAGTTTTGTCATCCAGTTCACTAATTATTGAATCACTAACATCTATCCCATGTTTTGAGTTCTTTTTAAACTATATTGCCAACATTTCCAGAGGACAATTTTTCTTATTTACTTTTATTCCATTTTTTGCGCTCTTCATGGTGTAATTTCTTTCTGTTTTTCCAAATGGAAGACATTACTTCATTTATCTTCTGAGTAACATAAACATATTTATTTAAAAATCTTTGTTGGACTGTCCCATAAGATACATTTCATCTAGAGCATCACTGTCTAAAAACTTACAATGATCAAAAAAATGTTTATCTGCACTGTCCCTATGATGATAGTTACTAATCACATGAAGCCATTAAGCACTGGCATTTCATTTGATTTTAGTTATTTTTACTTGAATTTAAATAATCCATGTGACTAGTGGCTACCATGTTGGATAATACAGATCTATAATAAACTTTAAAACTGATTTCTGATTTTGCTTTTGTTACTAGATTTCATCATGTGTTGAAATTTTGATTTATGGGCTCATTTTAGGTGGAAAGTCATTTATTTGAGGTGTGCTTTCCTCTCCCTATTTTGTGTATTCTCCACTGGGAAACCACTCTAGAACTTATCTTAAAATAATGTGTTGAAATTCCTGTCCCAGAGAGATCTAAATATTTAAGGGCCCTCAGTTGACTTGATTTGGTTCCTGATCAGACCATGTCTTTATTCTCCCTCCTCCCTAGACTTTCCATTTGTAAAAAACTATAGTCCCAAGCTCTAGCTTGCAGTGACAGATTGCTCCATTATACTTTGATAAGAATAAGAACATATCTTGAGACTTTAGGATCTGTGCCTGGTTCCAATCCCTTGGCTCCTCTGACTCATCTGAGTCCCTTTTCCCTGCCAGAGCTGGGACACCATCATGACCAGCCTCTGTCAAGGCCAGGCACGCCTATTGGCTGGTATCTTCAGCCCCTATGACTGTGAGAAGACTCTTCCAAGCCACATAGGTCCCTAGAAATAGGGCAAGTGTATAATTTGTTAACCAAAACCAAACATTTTTGCAGAGTAAAAGAGAATGTTCTTAATAATAATCTAGAATAACAGGCTTTAATTGGGGCTGTCCCGGGCAAATCAGAATAAGTGGTCACCTATCCCATGACCAACTTGGTGTGACATTACTTAAGATTCCCACATGTTGCTAAATGTCTTTCTTTGCTCACTTTTCTGTCGCTACTGTAAGTGATGAACCACAATAGTGATTTTATACTCCCTCTCTCTGTTTGTGTCTGACCTCAAAAGAGTCAGACTATTTTTAAAATTCAGTGTCCAAAATAGGGATCTGAGAGATGACTCTTCTGTCTTCCTTCCTGATCCTTCCTTCAAATTACTAAGGTGGTCTGTTCTTTACACCACTCTAACAAACCCTCACACACTGTGATTCCCCCCAGATGCCCTCCCTGACCCCTCTCTCAGCTAGGCTTCTCTTTAACAAAGCCATCATCCTCTCTGTGGTCTGCATGCCCCCAAGAGCCCTCGACTGACCCAGTTCACCAGTCACTTAACAGTGTGCCAGCCACTCTCCCCACAGGCCAGTGGGCTGTGTTTCTAGAAGTGGCCGTTTCTCTCTGGTGCTGTGAAGCAGTATGCTTTGTGTTCCAGTTACTGACTGCTGTGTAACAAACCACCCTTAAACTTGGCAGCTTAAACCACGCCATTTTGTTACATCTCCTGGTGAATGTATCAGCAGTGGGGACAGGGCTCAGCTGCGCTGCTTCTGCTCCACGTGGCACTGCCTGAGAAGACTTGGCAGTACTTAGCTGGCAGATGGGCTGGTCTAGAAGTTCTAGAATGATTTCACTCACATACGGGTGTCTTAGCAGGGATACTAGAAGATTGATCTCAGTCTGGGCTGTCTGCTGGAGCAGCTACATATAGCTTCTCCTGCATCCAGGCAACAGGATTGTTGTTTTTGGGTTTTGGGTTTGTTTTTTTTTTCCCCTTCCATGGCATCTCAGAGTCCCCAGACAGACTGTCCAAGACAGCCAAGCAGAAACTGCAAAACTGCTTATGATCCAGTCTCAGGAGTCACTTTAGTTGCATTCTGTTGACCTAATAAGTCACCAAGGCCAGCGCAGGTCTAAAAGGGGAAATTACGCTCCACCTCTCAGTGCAAGGAGTAGCAAAGAATTTATGGTCTTTCCTAATTTACCATCCCTGACGTTTTAACAATGGTGAAAGGCACTCCCAGATGTAATCCACGTGTTTCTCCCTGTGTCCGCATCAGGCTACGTATAGATGGCAGTGAGGATAGCAGTAATGAAACCTCTGGGACATTGGCCACTAAATGGTCCCTCGCCTGTGTACCCAGTGAACACTCAGGTAGATCAGGACACTAGATCCTCAGTGCCTTACTAATTTATAAAGCTTCTTTTACCAGGAAAACAGGAAACCATCTGTGGTAAATAACTTCTTCTTTTGGGTGATGATGGTCCCCATGTGAGTTGGATCAGATTAATTTTCTTTATATAGTCTCTACTCTTTGCTTCTCTGATTTGCATCTAGTTAATATCCATATTGGAGCATCGTGTTTCCAGGTTCAAGAGTTGACTTCTGAGCTCCTCTTTGCTTTAAACACACTCAGGGAAGTTAGACAAGGAAGAGACTCTGGTTTCTCAAGGACCTGCCTTGTTGCAACTGGCACTGAGACTAGGACTGGTGAGAAGGTCCAGGGTATTTTTAATAATTCCCTGTTCCACACAGTTTCATGTAGTGAAGTTCAGGAGTTAATAAGCAAATCACTGATTAAAGAAATGGATTAAAATTCCCCTGGAACCTTACTTACAAAGCTTTTTTTTTTCCTAAATGAATCCAAGCTGAGTGCATCTATGGGTGTGAGTGACCTCAGTCAGTGATTCCATTAACGCAGTAAAAACTGTTTGAACAAAGAACTGTGAAGTAGTCAGGTATGTAACACAGTATCGTTTCTGTATTTACTCCCAGAACGAGCTATTGACAAATGTGATTTTATTGAGTCCCTACCCTCTGCAAGTTGTCAAGGAGGTTAATAGAGTTACTTCTAGCCTGTTTGTTCTGCTTGCCAGAATATTCTCCTTTGCTCCTCTGAATGAGATTACTGCTCATCTTTGGGAAGAGCTACCTGGAAATTATGGTATTGGTGGCAGATGATAAAATGAATGCTTTAGAGAAAATACATTGATGAGATTTCAAAATGGCTGCCCAGTCTAAGATATGCTCATCACCTAAAAGAAGGAGTTATTTACCATAGATGGTTTAATTGTGAATTTTTCCTTTGGGCTAAATGAAACTCAAAGAATTTTAGTTAGGGCTTCTCTTAGATCAGTTAACCAAACACTCTTTTAAATCAAAATAGACAGATCAATAGCTTGTTCAACACAGATAATCACTAAGGTTCAGGACAAACAACTTCGGGAGAGCTGAATGGAGAATTTGCTGCTGTAGACTAAAGTCAGAGGACTGCTTAATGTACCCATAATCCTCCACTCACTAGGGAGCCCTGGGCTGGGTTCAGGATGATGGATCCAGGGACTCTAAGATAAGAGCAATTTAAGCCACATTTTAATCAAGCCCCAGGAGGGAAGGGAGAATTATGTGAAAACCTTAAAAGAAAATAGACATTGTTTCTTGACCCTGTGGTCATTTGTCTACCTCACGCCTGAACAACTGGACAAATTAGCAACTGTGCTCCTCACAATCAGATGTATGCAAAGCAGTTTCAGGAAAGTTGTACCTCCTGCCCCAAACCAATTTTTCGTAATTCTTTTAAAATTGTGCTGTAATGGAAATGCAGCATTCTGACGTACTTAGTTAAGTGTGTAATGTCCAAAGTGCTAGGAGGTAAAAGAGAGATACCCTTAAGTTTCCACCTTACCCAAAGAGCATTTCTACCCAGAACAAAGAAATCAGACTCAATGTGATATGGCTTGATTATTTATTTTTAAAAAAGATTCCATTCAAATGTCATGTTCTCCATGACAGATCAATGGAAATTCCTCCAGGAGAAGATGTTTGCTAAAATACTGCCAACCCTCTGTCTTCATAAATCCCCAATCTGAAGATTCAGTCAACCTCAGATTAAAAATATTCAGAAAAATCTTGCATTTATACTGAATATGTATAACATTATTTTTCCTTTTAGTCCCTCAACAATTCAGGATAACAACTGTTTACACAGAATTTACATTTTATTAGGTACGAAAAGCGATAGAGGGATGATTTAAAGTATACATGTGGATATGCGTAAGCTGAATGCAGATAAGATGCTGTTTTATATAAGGGACTCGAGCATCCTCAGATTTTGGTCTGGAGGAAGGAGTCCTGAATGCAGTCCTCCATGGATACTGAGGACTGACTACGCACTGGTGGTGAGTGCACCTGTAGCAGCCCTGTTCCCTGTGATGATGAGTATACCTTTAAATGAAGGCAAATAAACATGACTATGCCACTCTCTACCTGCTTGATCATGCATCCCTGGAGAGGGGGCAGTGAGTGCCTTCAGGATGCTCAGCACTGTGCTAAGTGCCTCGCTATATTAACTCATTTAATTCTTGCAAAAAAAAAAAAAAAGCAAGTATTTTACATGTTAACATTTTTATGTAGTTTACATATAGAAATATTTATAGATGAAATCTGGGTTTTACATTCCAATTACAGGAAACAGAGTATGTGAGGGTGTGGCTGGAGCAGGACTGGCTGTGATCCAGAGGTTCGGGTGCTTAGCAATGAGATAAGGGGCTCCCTCTCTTAATCTGAATGCTTTTATATAGGTTTGACATTTTTCCATAATCAAAAACAAAACAGAAACTATGAGACAGATACTATTATTTTCTCTTTCTTAAAAATGGGAGAACTTGCCCAACTTCAGAGTTTATGCATTTATGATGAGGCAGGATATCTTCGATTGTGAATGGAAGCAAGCAAAATTGACGTCAGTTGGATAGCATATGAAGTACTGCTGAACTGAAGCTCAGGTTCCACATTAGATCCACTGCCTGCCTCTCGATGACATCCTGTCTGCTATGGTTTGGATGTGAGGTGTCCCCCAAAAGCTCCTGTGTGAGACAATGCAAGTAAGTTTAGAGGAGAAATGATTGAGTTATGAAAGCCTTAACCCAATCAGTCAATCTCCTGATGGGATTAACTGGGTGGTAACTGAGGGAGAGTAGGGTGTGGTTGGAGGAGGTGGTCCCTGCGGGCGTGGCTCTGGGGTATGTATTTTGTATCTGGTGAGTGGTCTCTCTCTCTGCTTTCTGATCATCATATGAGCTGCTTCTCTCCACCACACTCTTCTGCCATGATGTTCAGTGCCAACTCAAGCCCTGAGGAATGGAGCCAGCAGTCTATGGACTAAGACCTCTGAAACCATGAGACTCCAAATAAACCTTTCCTCCTCTAAAATTGTTCTTTGCAGGTCTCTTAGTCACAGCAGTGAAAAAAATGATGAAAACACTGGCCTTGGAAGCTGTGTTATTAGCACTTGGGATTAAAAACGAGTGCCATGTGAAAAATCCATGTGAAAGCAGAACTGACGATAGTGATGTCCAATCCGATTCTGAGGCTTGAGAAGTCATATAGTGCCCAGTAGATGTACATATTCCATTTAGTTAGTAATTGCAGGAATTAAAAAAATAAAATATTTTTCTTTTAATCTATGTGAATTTTTTCCAGATGGCTACTCAATTGTTAGCCATCAATTCAAATTGAACACAAATTTTCTTAAGTTTTCTGGACCTGTGAATCAAAAAACAAAAGTGTAGGAATCCCTGCACTATATTATGCTAAGATATAGAAACTTAATCATGGAATTTCTGAATATCTGTCCCCTAAGCCAGCTCAGTCTCTTTATTAAAAGCAAGATATGTTCATTCCTATGTCCATTCAGCTAATATGTGTTGAGCACGTACTTTATTCCAGACACTGTGCTGGAAAGTGGGTATAGCAGTTAATGCGCAAACCAAATCCTGCCCTGATGAAGCTTGTGGTAGGAAAGACACATGATAGACAGGATGAGCAATAGCTATACAGGATGAGCAATAAGTTGGATTGTGATAACAGCCAAGAAAAGCAGGGAAAAGGCAAACGGGAAAGGCAGGAAATGGGCTGTAGCAATGTTAGTCAGTTTTCCCTCACTGTGACAAAATACCTGAGGTAATCAACTCATAAAGAGGAAAAATGTAGTTTTGTTTTCAATTTCAGCGATTTCAATCCCTAGTCTGTTGGCTCCCTTGCTTTTGGGCTGGTGGTGAGGCAGTACCTCATGGCAGAGAGTTTGTAGCAAAGCAAATCTGTTCAACTTGTGGCAGCCAGAAAGCAAAGAGAGAATCAAGAAGGGGCAAGGACCCCAGTATCCCCTTCAAGGTC
Organism: Sciurus vulgaris; assembly: GCF_902686455.1. Classification (NCBI taxonomy): domain Eukaryota; kingdom Metazoa; phylum Chordata; class Mammalia; order Rodentia; family Sciuridae; genus Sciurus; species Sciurus vulgaris. The sequence continues at coordinate 120,838,672 of NC_136470.1, forward strand.
ACACCCCCCCAATGCCCTAACTTACTTCTACCAGGCCCCACCTACTGAAGGGTCTGCCATCTTCCAGTAGTGCCACACAATGACAACCAAGCCCATCACATGGGCCTTGGGGGGGACATTTAAAATTCAGACCATCCCAGGAAGGGGGAAGGTGAAACTCTAGACAAGGGACAACCTCACTAAGGTGACAAAATCAATAAATCAACCAAGTCACAAACAGAGCCCAAAGTTATACAACAAATAGAAAATTGATAAGAAGGAGCCTGTGTCAGATAGAGTAATTAATACAAAGGCAGAAGAAAATGGCGTGTAACTTTTCTTCTCTGGGGTTACCTCACCTCACTTTATAGTGGAACCTGAACTTAGAGGGTGAGGGAACAAAAACCATACTGGCTCAGTACCGTACCTCCAGTTATGGAAAACAGAGGAGGACCTGGAGATTTTATGCAAATAAGAAGTCACGTTACCATGAGTTGAGCTGCTCACTGACACCCGCTCTAATGCGCGGAGGTTTTAAATGGGATCCATACTGTGCTGTCTCCAGCTGCTCACACAGTAACAGCTCGACAACATTTTGCTCCTGTGTGGGATATTTTATGAAGATGGCAGTAGAGGGCCGTAAGGGGATATTTTTTCATTGAACCAAGTGTAACATACAGACGTCAGTACTGAAAACGTTAAGAGCAATCAGAACCATCAGTCACAACAAGCAGTGGGCTGTTTTCCTTCTGGCACCCTCTAAAAACCTTACAAATGGAAACATCAGAGGGAGAAAAAAGCTTAAATTACCACCACTGAGTTTTTTTATAGGATAGCTGCAACCATCACGGAGCTGTGGATTTTTGCAGAGCCTCACCCAAGAGAAAATCAGAAGATTTGTCGATTATAAGCCCCATGGACACCCTGTGTGCCCTTGGCCTGCTTGTTGTGTGTCTGTCTTCTGTGTCCCTAATGAACCACAAAACCCAGAGCTTCTGCTGCAGCTCAGAGGCGGCATTCCTGACAAGACCTGGAGCTATTTCCACTCCCTGCTTTTCTGTCTTGCCCAGCTCTGGGCTCTCAGAAAGGTGCTGACTTAGATTTTCTCCCCACCACGTCTTCCCCTTCCCAGAGAGTTCAGAGTCAACGGTGCCATATGTCATCTCTCGTCAAGACACTTGGCAGAACAGGATCTGACATGGTTCCCAAACTTGGCTGCACCCCCTTCCTCCCTGGAGCTCCATGACAACTGTGTCTAGGACATTGGGGATGAGGTCCGTAAGTGTGTATCTGTAACACGTGCCTCCAATGCTTCTGTCAGAAAACACTTGGTAGAGATTTTGGAGGGTGAGTAGAAGTTCGCCAGACTGGCAAAGGGAAGCTGCCTGCCATTACTCTCCACATGGACTATAAGCGCCATGCCCAGGAGGGTGACTGGATGCGTCTGTGGCAAGTACATAGAAATCCAGGTTCTCAAACTGCTCTCCAAAGTTCTCAGGTGGAGAGGAAGCCATTTTGTAAATATGAACTCTTAATAAGATTTCTTCAAAGGAAGGTTTTAACTGCTCAGCTCCCCAGGCCTCCTGTTTCTCTCTCACAGGGTGGTGAACTCCTTGTCCGGTCCTCATTAGACCCAGCACCAGGATCTGGTTTGGTCTCAAGCTTTCCTTTGATCCCACCATGCCTGCTTTATGCACGTTCCTTGCTTTGGCACTGATTTCATAAAATATGTCATGCAGCGCTGAGCGTGGTGACACACACACCTGAGCTCTTAGTGGCTCAGGAGGCTAAGGCAGGATGATTGTCAGTTCCAGGTCAGCCTGGGCAACTTAGTGAGACCCTGTCTCAAAATAAAATAAACAGGACCATGGATGCTCAGGGGTTAAGCACCCTGGGCTCCATCTTTAGTATCTAAATAAATAAGTAGATAGGTACATACACACATACAGACAGACACACATAAAATATTTCAGGCAGGAGCAACCCAACCCGGAGTGTTCTGCCATGAGCAGTAGGTTAATTCAGCTTCGTTGTTTAGCCCACCCACCCTGGGAACTCTGCAGATCGTTTCCATCAAGGTTTTTCCATGCTTCTCTCCCACACTTCAAAGCATTTCTTCTCCTTTTCTCAGACAGACATCTGCCCTAGCCCCAACTTCTCTGCTGGAGACTTCTACCCTTACCATTGGCTTGATCAGGTTTTGTGGAGAACTCTGGGTTTGGAATAGGTAGCACCTGGCTTATGTGCTATTTTCTAGCTTATGTGCTATTTTCTTGTTTTAACTAAGCTGAATATCTGGCTAAATGAGGCATTCTGTGGGCCTTAGTTGGTGGAATAGCTTGCTTTCCTTTCTGGAGCCAGGAATAACGGATGAGATCTTGCATGAATGGAGCTTTGAGAAAAGCATTACATACTACAAGCATTGTGTTTCTTAAGAACAACAGGAAACAGAACCGAGCATAATTCAACCTTGTAGGACAAGTGACTTTTTCTGAAACACAAAGAGGAATCAATTTACCAGTAGGTACCTTTCAGGAGATGTTAACTCTCACTGATAGAGTTTACATCTAAACCATCTGCCATTCATCAAAGGATCCAGCCTTCAAGTGCGTTCAATAGTCAGGCCACAAATGGAGTCTCTCATGCCTTCCTTGGGATTCCTTCCTTTGAATTTAGCACTTCCCTTGATGAAAGCCTTTATCACACTCCTCAAGGGCAGAAACCATCTTCTTTGTGTCTGTCCCCATGCCTAACCCAGGACCTGGCACATAGCAAGCCCTTGATAAATGTTGGCTATTAAATGAACAAGGTTGGACACCATCCAACGCTGGATTAGACGTACTTCAAGCGAAAGATTAGCACAATACACATTCCTGAATTGGAATGGATCTTCAGGACTCATCTTGCCAACTTCCTGCCTTTACCCAGAGCCAACTCTCAAGCACCTAACAAATTAGGACCCTTTATGTTTAGTTCCTTGACTCTGAGTGGTTTTCTGGCTAACCCACCAAACATGAGCATGCTCTGTACAGCTGAAGTATTTCCTCTTTCTCTGCTTAAAGGAAATGGGAGTAGGACATGCCCACATCTTGTATGTAGGGGTTTTTTTTAACATAACTGAAGGTTCTTCTTATATCACCATGTCTGGTCCTGTTCAGGTTGGAATCAGGGATCGTTGCCTCAATTAGAATATAGCAGAAGAGCTAAGAGATTGTCAATTTGAATTTTAGAATCGCTTCCAATGGCAGCTGGCAACATGGAAATCAGATTCTGTATGCTAAAGAGAGACAAAGCATATTTGGAATGCTGCCTCTCTTTGCCAAAGATAGACCAGACTAGCATGCAGAAGGTCTTAGATTTGTTTTGTTTGAATATTAACTTCCCACTCTCTGAAGTGTTTGATCCTCTGTGCCTTATTTGATGTGGTTTGAATGAATTTCATTTACTAGAAATGCTGTTTTGGATAATCATTTGTATTCCTTCTCTTTATAAAAAATGCAGGGCATCTTCAGGCACAAGAAAAGTGATAGTATTAAACATAAGGAAGAATGTTTTATTGTCCACTAAAAACCTTCCCCAGGGCTGTTTAGAGCTGATAGCAACATGGCTCTAAAATTTTTCAAACATCTCATAAGAATGTGGTAATAAAAAGTGAAGCCAGTATTTTTGCGTTTACTGTTTTACTTTTTAAAAAATCAATTTAGAGTTGGGATTCTAAAGAAAACTTTAAGACTACAAAAACACACAGCCTTATGTCACAGAGCCATTGGGCCATGATGACTCATCTCAGGATGTTTACTTCCGCAAATATGATTATTTACAGACAATTTAATTTAAATACTGATATAATAATTATTTCTGGAAATGAGGCATTTGTCTCCTGTGATTATTCTCTTATCTTCAGAAAGATAGAAATCAATTTAATTCTCAAGTAGCAATATCAAGATGTATTTTTATTGGTCGGCATGATTATTGTTTAAACTTCCATCACTATTGATAGAAACTAATTAAAATTAAATGCACATCAGCGATGATTAAATGGCTGCTACTGAGATTACGGTAAAGTTGAAGACATGGTATGCCTGTCCATTTCCTTTAAAACTGTTGGCCAGTTCACCATCGGGACAATTTCAGATCTGTGAGATTTCAAGAGTCCTTATGTCTAGACTAGTTCCTTAAGAATTTTTAAGGAAAAAAATTAATTCGTTTCTTTATTTAAAAATAACACTGAAGCCAGGCATGGTGGCACATGCCTGTAATCCCAGTGGCTTGGGAGGCTGAGGCAGGAGGATCAAGAGTTCAAAGCCAGCCTCAGCAACTTAGGCCCTAAGCAACTTAATGATACCCTGTCTCTAAATAAAATATAAAAAAGGGCTGAGGATGTGGCTCAGTGGTTAAGCACCTCTGGGTTCAATCCCGTATACCAAAAATAAATAAATAAGATAAAACCGAATAAGGAAAACTGCTTGCCTGAAATCAAATTTTGCTTATCCTGAAATCTTTACTGTGGGTCAAAGCATTTGGGATTTATCTATCAGGTAAATTAAATGCCATATTCAGCCATTGATTCATGAAGTATCCCTTCCCCGTTAGCTTTTATTGTAACAAGTTATATTGAAATGACTTTCAATAAAACTTGAGATGCTAAGGTCACATATTATTGATGCATAGGTCATAATGTTTTGTAATGTTTTTTTCCTATAAAGCACAAGTTCAAAGACAGGTTAAATTAAAATTTTTTAGATGTTGATAGACCTTTATTTTATTCATTTATTTATATGTGGTGCTGAGAATCCAACCTAGTGCCCCACCGGTGCCAGGCAAGTGCTCCGCCACTGAGCCACAACCCCAGCCCCTATCTGAAATTTTTGCTACAGAAAACTAGACAGAATTTTCTCAGAACCTTATGAGATCTAGAAGGAGCCTTTGAGAGCCACTTCTGTAGAGAGAGGGATGGGGAGGCATACGGAGCAGGAAACGGGATCCACAGCCCTGGTTCCTTCCTGCTCACCATTAAATGCAAGACCATGGCCTGTTAGGTCACCTGTCAGTGGAGATGGTGATAACTCACATGCCTACCTGAGCATAGAATGAAAGTATTTTGTGAACTATAAAGCCCAAAGTCAGCATCAACTGTTATAATCACTGGGATCAAGGAAAAAAAAAAAAAAAAAAAAAATCCTCACTTTGCAGAGGAAGAGTAGGAATGTACCCTAAAGCATCCTGTGGCAAAACCAGGTGGGGGATCCATGCCTACCTTCAGTCCAGGCTCCTCCTGTCCCCGAGGCACACCAAAAGAGAGCCAGGAGGGAGACAAGGGGTGCAATGTTAGGACCACCCCTGGCTGCTGGGCCGCCCAGTTCTGACACCTTGCCTCGTCCATGACATGGAGGTAGCAGGTAATAATTCCAGGCCAGGGATGGTGATATGGGAGGCGCGACGCCCACATCACAGTGGGCCCACTCGGCAGGGAGAACCACAAAGTTTGGGTACACACTTCACCAGGGCCCTGTGTAGAAATGCCTTTTAGCCAACAAAGGGCAATGGGGCTGTGCACAGGGGAACAACTTCTTTTACTAAAGTCAAAGAACTAGACAGAGGGTTTTAAGGCTGGGAAGGGCTCTCATCTAAGTTGTCTGTTTTCCTCAAAATTCTCTGCTCATCTTCCCTCCTCCTGTTCCTAGCACGCCTCGCATGTGGGTCCACCCTTAATGTCTGGTTCAGACATTAACGAAATCTCCTTTTCTCTTGATTTTCAAAAATTTTTAATATTAAAGGTGTATTAAAAAAAAACAAACCTAGCTAAAGTAATAAGAATCATTAAAGCTAATTAACCAAGCAGTGGAGTCAGGATTTAAATCTCCAGAGTATCCCTGGCTTTTTTTTTTTTTTTAAGTTCACCAAATGTAAAATAACCATTGCATCATTTAAACAGAAATTACACACACACAGGAGGCGGCGTGCTTAGAACTGTCATGGGGATTTATATTTATGCACAAAGAAATCACTTCTTTCTGCTTGTGCTTCCAAAATGCAAAGTATCAAGTAGCCAGGTTAACCATGTAAGTATTAAGCTGTTAATACGAGGTTGCCAGGGTGTCAATACACACAGACACACACACACACACACACACAAATAAAAAGTAATAGTCTGATGTTTTTCCTTGAGCTTTATCTTTTTCCAAATCTCTGACCTACCCCTTGAGGGGAGGAGGGCAGGTTGGAGGAGGCACATGGCCTGAGTCAAAGTGACCCATGTGTCAGGGGATGGTGGAACAGGACAGAGGGTGATTTGGGGCCCTTGGTGGACAGTGAAACTGACAGCTGGCATCGAAAGGTCAGGAGCAAGGCTGGGGGGAGTGTCCAGGATGACTGTCAAAAACAACACTGCATGCCAAGTGTGTGGTGCTGATTAAGAGGTGCGGAAAGCAGCTTTCTCACTGGGTGGGTGGAGAATCAAGAGTCTGAGCCAGTGAGAATGATGCCCCCGAGGGGTGTCAGCTGCCCCCACTTACTTGGAGTGGGGGGAGTCTGGTCCTCAAACCAGATCAAGACAATAGAAGGAGGCCCAGATCTGACCTTAAACCCTCAGATCCTCCCAGTCTCGGAAGGAAGTCAGAACAAACATCACGCTAAAGGTCGCTTTCCCTTAAATGCATGCAGATACGCTAATAATGCTCATTAGGCTTATAGCTCACTCAGATTTAATCCAGAGTGCTTCATTTGTGTCTCTGCTGTAGTTGCCAGGACAGATGTGTGCAGGGCCCAGCATCCTTCCCTCTGCCTGAGACAGATGTCAGGATATCAGGCTGCACTGGAATGGCTCCAGCACGTCTATTAGTGACAGTAGCTTGCCAGCCTGTTTTCTCTCGACTGAGGTTTTTCATTTTTGTAGTTAGAATTCAAGTCCAAGCTCAGAAAAAGATTTCAAGGGAGGAAGAGGAAGATGGAGGAGGCAGAGTAAAGGTAGAGAAGAAATAAAAGATGTCTGAGAAGTAAAGAGAAATGCAGGCTTCGGCCCAGTCGTTTCTTCTCACTGAAAACAATCTGGGTGGTTTATGATTTCCATGCATAACCTGGATTCACCTGGGGGGTGGGAAGAGACTAAAAATGCAGAATCCTAGGCCCCAGCCCAGAGCCACTTCATAATGCCCAGGGGCCTTGCTTATGCTCCCTGGGAGATTATGACTCACTTACTCTAGGAGGGGACTCTTGAGAACCGTTGGCTGGGGAATCTCCATGGCTTCTTCCTAGCCTAAGAATTGGTGGAAGAGCGGGAGAAGGACCCCTGAACACAGAGGGCACAGGCCACTCTATCCAGTTTGCTTTATCCTGGGGAAGAAGCAGCCCTCCTGGTGACGGCCGATAAGACACCAAGATCAAGGAAGCGGGAGAGGAGGGATCCCAGCTCGATGCCAGCGTCGGTATTGGTGTCTCTTTTCCTTTACTAGAGCTACTTATGTCACCACAGGTACGCAATCCACTGACAAATGAGTGTTTCATCCGCACCTTGTAACCCTCGGGTGCTTTGATCTCTTTTTCCAGCCAGGATGCTGCAGGTTCACGCCCTCCCCTGATGGGCATCGCCAGCAGCAAATCAGAAAGCAGGGAGGAGAGAGGGGTCAGCTCCTCTGACTTTAGTCCTTCTTCCTGGTTCTGGCTGCTGGATCTTCTCTATACGTCTCCCCCTCTTAAGGGTGCTCTTGTGAGTTTTCTGTTGAGGTTTCCACTAACTCTGAGTAAAGGAGGCCATTGTCTCACCTCTGCCAGAAGGACCAAGCACTTCATTCCAGCCGAGATCAGTCCCCCCACGCTCCCCACTGCCCGTCTCCAAGGCTCTACAAAACTTTAAAACTTACAAAAGTGATAGAGAATGTCTAGAAATCAGAAGATCCTTTCAATCCCAACACACTAGTTTCATTTCCTCTAGTCCCTAGATTCATTTCACATTCACATTTTATCTGGAAAACTTAGGATCTTCATGACACCCTCTCTGTTGTATTATAAGCATCTTCCTTGTCGCTACACAGCCGTGATAATGATTTAGTGAAAGCCACAGAACTCATGTAGAAAAAGCACCCCTTGGTTCATCAAATACTTCATTAGAGCTTCCTATGTATCAGGTACTTAAACATTATAATATTAACTCATTTCATCCTCATAATTTTTGTAAATGTAAATTCATTTCATAGCCATGAATTTTTAAAACTTTTAAAAACTTTTTTGATTTGTTCTAATTAGTTATATATGACAATAGAATGCTTTTGACACATTGTACATAAATGGAGAACAATTTCTCCTTCCTCTGGCTGCACACGGTGCAGAGTCACACTGGTAGTGTAATCATACAAGTATATGGGGTAATAATTTTGATCTCATTCTACCACCCTTCCTATCCCCACACCCACTCCCGTCCCCTCTGCATAATCAAAGTTTCTTCATTCTTCCCTGCACCCCCCATTATGGATCAGCATCCACTTATCAGAGAAAACATTTGGCTTTTGGTTATGGGGGTTTGGCTTATTTTGCTTTCATAGCTGTAAATGTTTAAAATGTAAACTCATTTCCTGGGCAAGCCTACCATACCCATATTATGATGAGGAATTTAAGGCCCAGAGAGTTTTAGTAACCTGGCCAAGAACACAGTCAGTAGGTGGAGAGACTCGCTCTTCAGACGAAGGAAAACATTTATTTCAGTGGAGAAGTACAAACAGAATAACTCTGTAATGGCAGTAGATAACCAACCAGTTAGTGAATTCGCTCTTTCTCTTTGACCTGAGTGTCTGAACATCCTGTAAGCAGAAGTGACTTGGAGGTCAAGACCTCTTCTGGAGGATCTCTGTGGAGATGGGTCTGGGGTTGGCTGTCCTCTTGGGAAAGAGTACTGCAGGGTCTCGTCTTGATGTTGTTTGCAGAGCAGCTGCTGAATTTGTTTCCAAAAGCTCTGTCCTTGTCCCTGATGCCAATTCAATAATGAAGACATGGTTTTGAGAAAAAGGAAAAAGAAGGTTTATTGCTTTGCCAGCAAAGGAGAAGCACAGGGGACTCCTGTCCCAAGGCTGTGATTCTGCCCATCAGAAGGGACATGGGGGAGGGGTGTTTAAAGGAACTCTCCAAGGGTTACATTCCAGGTGTGCTCTGGTAGGGGGTCAGGATTCACTTGTTCATTTGGGGGATAGCATCTCTGTCCTGTAGAGCACAGAAAGCTCAGGGTAATTTTCCCTGCCCCCAAGTTAGGGAGAGGGAGAAGAGAAAAAAGAAAACTTGTCCCTTTTTAAAATAAGCCTCAAAGCTATATTCAAAAGGTGAAGTTTTCCTTTGTTTGTTTAGAAAATGACTTGGGGCCGAGATGATGGAGACTATGCTTCCTGTTCTACCCTTGACCCACGATTGGGTCAATCGAACCCATATTTAAGATTTTTGGGGGCTGGAGTTGTGGCTCAGTGGTAGAGCACTTGCCTAGCACACGTGAGGCACTGGGTTCAATTCCCAGCACCACATAAAAATAAATAAATAAATACATAAAGGTCTATCAGCAACTAAAAAAAAAACAAAGATTTTTAGATGCCATGGGACCAAAACCATCAAAGGTCTTAGTGGTTCTTTGAGCATTTTTTTTTTTTCTTTTTCTTAGGTATTATACGGCCCCTGTTCCTCTTGGCTTAGGGTGATACTATAATACCAAAAACTGAAGATGGTTCCCATTTGGGAGAGTCAGACCAACACGGCTCTGCAGCCCAACACACACTCCAGCAGGCGCTCCTCTTCTGGCCCCTCCCAGCTTTAACAACCATCCAGCTGTTCCCCAACTCCCCCGATTATAGATGTGATCATCATATCCCATAAGCACGTTTTATTAAAACAGTCTTCCTATCACGGAGGAGGGATGAATTGGAAAACCAAGGTGAGAAAGAAATTCGAAAACCAAAGATAGAAAAGGAGTGTCAGTGAGAGAAGGAAACAGGAAGAGCCGATTTCTCCCCTGGAGTGCTCAGGGGAATCACAGGGAGCCGGAGAGGCCTCTGTGAAGTGTGATAATGGCAGTGAGTAGCAGTAGCCCACCTCAGGGGTCCACTTCCTCTGCGACTCACAGCTCACTGTATCACTTAGCAAGCCTTTGAAAGTCTCAAAAGTATTGCCCACCCTTGCCATGGAGGTGTGGGGACAGTGTTGGTCTTGACCACATAAAAGAATATATAATAAAAAGGTGTTTTTAAAAGTGAAAAGGACCTGAAACTGAAAGATTAATGTCAAAGAGCAATTTGCAGTACACCTGGTGGGAACCTCGGTCCTGGAGCAACAGAGTTCCAGGAAAAGTGCTAAGTTGGGGGTGTGTTGAGAAGAACCAGCTTTGCCACCCTTTAGCCCCATTTGTTGACTGTGGATCCAACTAGATAAGGGACCCTTTAAAAAAAAGTGCCTGGAGTCTATTTTAATCAGGACGATAAAACATGCAGACATGGAAATGACTGTCATGAAGGAAAAATTTACACTCAGATTCCTTGAAGCAGGAGGTACCGCAGGCCACACAGGGCCACAGGGAGAAGCACCAGGTCAGTGAGGAGGCAGGGGGGCCAAGAGGAGAGCAGTGTGGCAGTGTGTGAGCCCTCACTGAGGGGAAGAGTGGGTAAGGCAGGGGAGACAGGTACAATGGAAATGGTTTTACTGGCTCTGGGATACAGGGGTGTCCCCAGTTGCCTGACCTGGCGCTGGGTGATCAGGGCTGTGTCCCCTACTGTAGGGAATGATAACAGGAAAAAGATGGTAATGTAGACTCAGAATTGCTTAGTTTGGGCATCAAAGCAAAGTTCACAGGCAAGTTCACCACCTCTAAGATTCAGCTAACACTGGAGAGATAGTCCCCAGCCAAGTTCAGAAGGCCCCATATTGCCAGAGCATGATAGTACAGTGAAGAAGAAAATGCAATTAATACATACCTACACACACAAGCTGAAGTTCTACTGCTTATTTTGTGATCTAAGAAGCACCTGTTTTAGGAACTGCTTTTCACAGAGCATATAAGGAAACTTAAAGAGCCATATTACAAGGATCTCCCATCTCTTGTCCCTTTGATACCAGGCATATAGCAAGCCATCCAGTAATCAGTTCTAATGCCAAGCATGATGGAAAAAAAAAAAAAAAAAAAAAAAAAGCCACTCATCTTTCAAGATCTGTTCAGGGGACCTCAAGTCCATGGAAGCATTTTATGTAGCAGCAGCAGGCAGCCCACGAGATGCGGACTTGAAAGGATACTTCCATGCAGGGTGGAGCTCTTACTTCATCCTGGTGGTGGTCTCCAAAAATCAGAAATGTGTTTTCCTCGCCTCACTCACAGGTTCACCGGATTCAGGCACGCACCCTGCCAATGCCTTTCATGCACAGTGAGCATTGCTAGAAACCATTATCTGGGAATACTATATTGCACTGTTATTGAATTAGTTTCAGTAATGAGAATAAACATTTATAGAGCCTTTGTGTTTGCAAAATGGTTTACAAGCACCGGCTGACTCACTTGTTAATAATTACTTTGGGGTATTCTTAACAATGCATGTTTAGGAGATAAAAGTGATGGTTTGGATGGGATTAGGGGAAAAGACAAGTAATAGAAAATCATTTAGTGCACTCATTTCCAGCTTCATAGTCTCTGTAAGCCTGTACTCGCTACCTTCATCATTTTCATTGCCTTTGATTACACCTTCCTGGTTTTCAAGGCCCAACACAAATACATGCTCATTGGGTAAAATGCTGCTCTAAGGCTTGCATTATCCACTCTTCCTCCTTGCCCTTGTCTTGGTTTGTGCATAGCATGGCGCAACTCAGACGCACTCTGTGAGTACATCTGTCCAGTCACCACGGGGACAGGAGACCTGGCTGTGCCCTTCCTCTGCCTCTGATGTGATGGACGACCCCCAGAACTATACTGCATCCCTAGACCTCAGTGTCCTGAGCCGTTAAATGGCTGGGAAAGAGGGATATAGAGGGAATATGAGACCCCTAGGTTCTGGCTCTTAATTTCAGAGAACTCATGATCTTGCCACATTGATGGTCTTGGTGCTCGAATCTGTGATTTCAGGCATCTCTCTGCTCATCTTACTAAAACCCAAACTGACACATCAGTGGGAGCCCCAAAGTGTGTGTGCACGCACACACTACTTACCAACCTTTACACATCAGGGCATTTACACCCTTAGAGGATTGTAGACATATCCCAAAGCCACTCACTAAAACTCTGGATTTTTCTATTCTAATCTGTTTTAATATTACCATTTTTCCTCCAGTCTTCAACTAATATTGAGCCTCTGGATGCTCTGGGGAGATCCAGGGAAGCCCCACGTGCATCATGCTTGTGAGAAGAGCAATAGTGAGCCCCACGCTCCTCTTCCCGCTGTCCTTGGTGGACCCTGAGACTAAAATGAGGTTGTAGCTGGAAGAATTCTTCGTTTCTTGCCAAGTTGTGCTAGTCAGTGCTGAAGTGGGATGGGGAATGTGGTCAGAACCAAAGGCCTTCCAGAATAAAGCTGCTCTGTGGGGAATTCTTCCATGACACTTAACATCCATCTTACAGTATAACCCTAATTGCCAACACAGATGTTCTTTAGAGCCAACCATGGTGGCACAGAGCTCAAGAATGATCACTGTGTGTTGGCATTACTTAGAGTTGTCATTTTCCAAACACCTTTCGTGTATTGCGGCGCTAACCACCATTTTCAAGGACTCACGTGCTGTGTACTCTGTTGTACATCAACCATGTTGGTCAGGTGCTCACAGGAGCAGATGGCACTCAGAGGGACCAAGTAAGTCAGTGTGGGCCCTGTTCAAGGGGGTGCTTCATACCAGGGACAAATCTCATGGACAGTGAAGCTTCCCAAGGACTGCCATAAATAACTTCTTTAAATTTGTTCTTTTAGATATACATAACAATAGGGCATATTTTGACATATCATACATACATGGAGTATAACTTCCCATTCTTGTGGCTGTACACAATGTGGAATTACACTGGTCATGTATTCATAGATGAACACAGAAAAGTAATGTCTGATTCATTTTATTGTCTTTCCTATCATAAATAATTTTTTCCTGGCATTTCACTATGTGTAGAACGTAAGTACAGCTGAAGAAGGTACTGATTCAGCATCCTAAAAATAACCTCCTAGTGTTCTTCTTTCAAAATCAAGAAACTTAAGGACTAAAGGAAACTTGTCATTATTTATTGACCATTCATTCATTCATTCTTAATGCAATCTTAATGAAACATGAAAGCCTGACCTAGTCATAAAACACACACACATACTCTCCAAATGAAGATTGTTAACTTACTAGCCCAAGGTGGATGTAGGAAGATCAAATCACATGAAACCATATGACAATTTACTTTGCAAAACTTCCTGCTATCCTAATGAAATATGAAAGATTCTATTTTAATTGCTTGCTTTTTCATAGCTTTTTAATCTATTGGCAAGACAAATGGTTGTATAGTGATGTGGTTGCTCTTCCCTTCCTGCCTGAGAAGAAGATTGAAGTCTCTATCTGTTCATGTAGTTTCTGGCTTTGTGACTTTTTTTGTGGTTTTCCTTTTCCCAGGCTCCTGCTGTATAACCCAATATAGGCACATGGAAACTCTTAGGTCCTACGAGTCTCAGGATATGAGATTCATCTTTCCCGAGACATACTCATCTGACTCTGTAATCCTAGACCAGGAAAACGGGAATGCTTTTCAATTTATTAACTATCACCAAGATTAAATAGCATAACGTAAGGAAAGGAACCAGTGTAACGCCTGTTGCATAAAAGGAGTTCAGCAGATGCCCAGTTCTTCCCCTTTCCACCCGTGATACAGAAGGACTGTGATCATCTCACTCCCAAGCAGTGGTTGACAGACACCCTCATTTAGCCATGACCATGTAGGGAAGGTCTGCAGAGTAGAAACCTCATAGATGACATATTCCTTCTCAACGTGGTTACATGAACCTTTTAAACAACTTTATTAATGTAAAAAAGGACATACCATAAAATTTTCCAATAAAGGTCAATGATTTTCATAAATTAATAAAGTCATGCAGCCACCACCACAATCTACTTAGGCAACATTTCCGTCACCCCAAAAAGTTTCCTCATGCCCATTTGTAGCACTTCCCTTCTACCTCCAATCCTAGAAACCGCTGATTTCCCTTTTGTTGTCTATAAATTTACCTCTTCTAGACATTGAAATAATGCAATTTTACAATTCAGATGGTCTTTCGTATCTGACTTCTTCACTGTGCACAATGTTTTCAAGGCTCACCCACCTCGGGGCCTGAATGAGCACTTCATTCCTTTTCATTGTGAAATAGTAACCTGCTGTATGAAAACACACATGTTCTTCCATAGCCAGGTGATGGAAATTTGGATTGTGTCCAGTTTGAGGCTATTAAGAATAACACTGCTGCCAGGCACGGTGGCACACTCCTGTAATCCCAGTGTCTTAGGAGGCTGAGGCAGGATGATCATGAGTTCAAAGCCAACCTCAGCAACTTATCAAGGCCCTGAGCAACTTAGTGAAACCCTGTCTCAAAATAAAATATAAAAAAGGACTGGGAGTGTGGCTTAGTGGTTAAGTGCCCCTGGGTTCAATCCCTAGGACCAAAGGAGAAAAAAAAAAAAAAAAAAACAGAACAATAATAACACTGCTGTTGCAATTCCAGCAGATTGGGAGGCTGAGGCAGGAGGATTGTTCAAAGTCAGCCTCAGCAACTTAGCAAGTCTTTAAACAACTGAGGGAGACCCTGTCTAAATTGAATATAAAAAAGGACTGAGGAATGTGGCTCAGTTGTTGAGAGCCCGAGTTTGATCCCCAGTATCAAAAAATAAAAAAAAATACTAATAACACTGCTGTGAACATTCACATTCATGTCTTTGTGTGAACATGTTTTTGTTTCCCATGGATGAATTCTCAGGAGTGAAATAGCGGGACTCTGTGGAAGGTTTGTGTTTGACTCTTTAAAACTGTCTAAGTTGTTTTCCAAAGTGGTGACTACTTTACCTTCCCACCAGCATTATCTGAATATCCACTCTCTCCACATGTTCACCAACCTGTGATCTTTCTTGCTGTGGCCATTCTAATGGACCTTAACGTTTAAATTGATTTCCCTTGTGACCAATGATAGTTGACATCTTTTCTTTCATATGCTTATTTACACTTCTGATGTCTTCTGTGGCAAAATGTCTTTTCATGTTTCTTTGCCCATTTTTAAACTAGGTTGTTCGTTTTCCTCCTAATAAGCTTTAAGTGTTCTTCATACAACCTACCTCCAAGTCTTAATCATTCTATGTTATGCAAATATTTTCTCCTATGGCTTATAGTTTTTGTTTTTTAATGGTGTCATTTAGATTACCAAAGTTTTAAATTTTGACAAAGTTCAATGCATTGCTTTCTTTGACATGTTCTATATTTGGTGTCATTTGAGAATTTTCTGCCCAACCCAAAGTCACAAAGATTTTCTCCTGTTTTCTTCCAGAAGTCTTATAAACTCTGATATTCAGGTGTATGTACTGTGTTGAGTCGTTTTAGTGTGATAGATGAGGAAAGGGCCTAGCTCAGTTATTTTTGCATGTGGCTCTCCAATGGTCCCAGTATCATTAGTTGAAGACTATTCTCCTTCCTCTGTTGTCTACACCTTTTTCAAAAATCAATTGACCACCCAGTGAAGTGGCACATACCTGTAATCCCAGCAACCCAGGAGGCTGAGATAGGAGGATCACAAGTTCCACGCCAGTCTTGGCAATTTAGCAAGATCCTGTCTCAAAATAAAAAAATCAAAAATCTGGGGATGTAGCTCAGTGATACAGCACCCCTGGGTTCAACCTCCAGCACTGCGCCCTACACACACACACACAGAGGCAAAGTCAATTGCCCATAAATATAAGGATTTATTTCTAGACTGTCAATTCTGTTCTGTTACCTGATGTCTATCACTGTATCAGTACCACATTATCTAAAGTATGTAGTAAATTTTGAAATCCATGGTGTAAGGACTTACAAATTTGTCATTCTTTTTCAAAATCATTTTGGTTGGCCTATTTCCTTTGCATTTCTATGTGCCTTTTAGAATCAATTTCTACTAAAAAGTGGGGTTACGCCTAATTTATAGGTCAATTTTGGGAGAATTGACATCTTGACTTAATGACTTTTAAAAATAGCTTCTTTTTAATTTTTTTAATTTTTAGTTGTAGATGGACAAAACAGCTTTATTTTATTTATTCATTCATTTATTTATATATGCAATGCTGAAGATCAAACCCAGTGCCTCACACACACCAGTGCCTTACCATTGAGTTACAACCCCAGCCCCTCCAAATAGCTCCTTATTCACCAGTAATTTCAACTTCATAGAAAAGTTGCAATAGCACACAGAACACACATAATCCCATTTTTAAAATGTTTTTTGTAGTAAGAACATTTAACATGAGATCTACTCTCCTAACAATCTTAAGCATACAATATAGTATTGCTAGCTACTGGCACAATTTTGAACATCAGATCTCAAGAAATTTTCTGGAATAGTTGAAACTTTGTGTTCATTTGTTCATAGATCCCCGCATCCCCCTCCCACGAACCCCTGGAAAACACCATTCTGCTCTTCAGTTCTGAGCTTGACTATTGAGATTCCTCATATAAGTGGAATTTGTCCTGCCCATTATCCATACTTATGGAATGTTAACATTTTGCTCAGTCTGTGTGTATGTGTATAAAACTATCATTACCATTTGAGAACGAGTTTCATATATCCTACCCGTTGCTCCTACAAACTACAATGTACATTTCCTAAGAACAATATTCTTTTATATAAACACAGTAGACTTGGCCAACTTCAGGAGATTTAACGTTGTTACAATGCTTTTTATCTAATCAGTCTTCCATATTCCAATTTTACCAATTGAAATGTGTTCTATGTGTTCCCTCCTGAACAGAATTCCATCTAGGATCATACCATTTGCTTAGTTGACATGTCTCTTTAATCTGGAACACTTCTTAGCCTTGCTTTGCTTTTTTTTTTGTATCATTGACAATTTTGAAAATACATTCGCAAAGAATTTTTTAAATTTCACTAAGAACATATGTGTATAGTTTTGAAGATAATTTTGTAATTATTTAATGTGTTAAAGAATATTTAACAGTTCCTTGCTTTTTCTTTGTCTGCTTTTGCTCTTGATCCCCTTCATGCTACGCTTCCTAAGTCCAAATGCCAGGTGGGTGATGGTGTGTCCCTTTTAGGGCACCACTTCTGCGGGCACCTGATGGCCATCTGCCCCTCATCCATGTTTTTTCACCCAGTCAAGGTGTTTTCAGCTTCTCCACTGTTTAATTACCATTTTCCACTTTCACTTAGTAAGTCCTCTGCTTTCCTTTTGGACAGGCATGCTTAGCTTTTCCTCAGTGTCCCTGTGAAACTGCTTGCAACACTGCAAGTAATTGCTACCCCCTGTGAAGACAGCATTTATAGTGGCATTAAAGCCCGAAGACCTTTTTAATGTGTATTTAAGGCTTTTCCCTAATGCATGGATGATTAGAATTAGAAAAAGCTGCTACCAACTGGATGACAGTTTCCTTATCCACTGTAATCTAATACAAGATTAACTCCTTTCCCCTGTTCTATTAATATCTCCAGTCAAAGACTTCCCTGATTTGATCCCTGTCATGCTTGTTCATGAATAAATGGATGGAGCTGGGTTCCTGTAGGAATTTTTAAGAGTTTATTTTTTTTTCTATGCCTTCAAATCAAGATAAATGAACTGCTCTAAAGGAAAGAAATGGCTCTAACTTTATTGAAAAGAGTGGTATTTGGAGAAAGGAAATATTTTAATAGCTTGGGAAAATAAGGATCTTGGCAAATCTAAAGTGTGTGCCAGCTCGCCTTAGTATCTCAACATCCAACACATGGGAGAAGGTGACAGCTTTGCTACTAAATTATGTAAATGCTTATTGAAAGCACAATCAAATAGGATGATCAGTTGCCTTCAAAAGCACTTTCATGTTATTAGCTATGATTTCAATAGTGGAATGAAATTCCAAGACTTACCTCCAATTCTCAGATGGATGCTTCCCTAAGAACGTGCATGCTTTCAGAAAGAAAGATGGTACCACTGGTCTCCATGGAGAACCCTCGTTCTCAGAGTCTCTTTTGCCTTTAAAGACATATACATTCTCCATTGTATGTTGTAGCCAAAGGAATGAGAGAGCTCTAATATGTACACCAAAGCCATCTCACCACCTAGTCCCACAGAGGTCTAAGGCTGGTGAGGATCTACTGGTGCTTTCCAGCAAAAGTTCCATCTTTGTGATTCATGGATGGATGATTTTGCCTCAAATCTATGGGGCAAGAATGCATAGCATTAGTTTAGGATTTGGAGTGGCTTCCTCCTTAGAAATGTCTCAGCCCAACCCCAGAGCTCATCACTATTGCTATATCCCTGTGAGGGAAATAAGGATGACAAGAAGACCTGGATTTGCATAGACTTTTGCCCATTTAAAGTACTCGTGGAGATCCCCTAAAGCCCAGGAAATAATGCCAAGTGTTCATAAATGACATGGCTTCAAGTTGAAAGACTTAAGTACAGCAAAGGAAATGATTAAGAATGTGAAGAGAGAACCTACAGAATGGGAGAAAATCTTTGCTAGGTATTCTTCTGACAAAGGATTCATATCTAGAATATATAAAGAACTCAAAACACTTGACACAAAAAAATTAATAAATGGCAAATGAATTGAACAGACACTTCTCAAAAGAGAAATGCAAATATTCAACAAATACATGAAAAAATGTTCAGTCTCGTTAGCAATTAGGGAAATGCAAATCAAAACTACACTGAGATTTCATCTCACTCCAGTCAGAATGGAAGCCATCAAGAATACAAATAATAATAAATCCTGAAAATGATGTGGAGAAAAGATCAAGAATATAAATAATAAATCCTGGAGAGGACTCTCACACTGTTGGTGGGATTGTAAGTTGGTACAGCCACTATGGAAACAGTGTGGAGGTTCCTCAAAAGACTAGGCATGGAACCACCATACAATCCATCTAATAGCACTCCCTGGTATTTATCTTAAAGAAGTAAAGTCATCTTTCTACAGTGATACATGCATACCCACATTTATAGTAGCACAACTCACAATAGCCAAACTATGGAACCAACCTAAGTCTCCATCAGTGGATGAATGGATAAAGAAAATGTGGTAAATATACACAATGGAGTTTTACTCAGCCATAAAGAAAAATGAAATTGGGGCTGGGGCTACAGCTCAGTGGCAGAGCACTTACCAGCATGTGTGAGGCACTGGGTTCAATTCTCAGCAGCACCACATAAAAATAAATGCATAAAGTAAAAGCTTTTTTTAAAAAAAAAGAAAAATGAAATCATGTCATTTTCAGGAAAATGGTTACAACTTGAGACCATTATGCCAAACTCAGAAGATCAACAGTCCTGTGTTTCTTTCACATGGAAGTTAAGAGAGGAAAAAGGGAGGTGGGGGCGTTTCATGAAAAACAAAGGGAAAATCTGGAAAGAAAGGGACCAGAGAAGAGGGAAGACCTGGGTTAACGTCCTGTTTGGGTAGCTGAAGAAGCAGAAGGCAGTTCAGGGAGTTGACTTTGATCACACAGTAATTGATGGGAGACCTCCAATAGAGAAGTCACTCAGAGCCTTTGAGTCCTGCTTTAGTTCCCTGGAAAAGGCTCCTCCTCGTTCCACTCTTGTGAGCGTTTCATCATATTATATGATTTTGAAGCACAGAAATCTCTGAGGACCCCACCTGAATAATGGACCAAAGTGTCATCCTGATTGACCTGTTGCCTAAGCCCCAAGGCTCACCAGGGCTTGGGTCTGTGGTAGCTGCCAGAAACAGATTTGGTAAGTCAGTCGAGATGGGGATACAAGTGACAACCTCTGCGAACCCTGCCCTCTCCAGGCTTACAGCTGCCCCAGCAGGATTTCACTACGGTGTTGGTTTCACCAAGTCCAGCAGCCCTAGTAGCTATAGCAAAAGTAGAGAGCCCTCTCTCAGCAATAAAGACCCACGAAGTAGCTGGGAGATGGATTGTACCACCTCCTGTCTTTAAGGAAAAAAGAATTTTTTTGCAAAATCACTTTCATTTTTATGTTACACATTAACATTAAATGAAAAAAAAAATAGTGCACAACTGAGTGATCACTGGTATCGTCCATCTAGGCAGAGAGAAAAAAAAGGATGCACATATTCTGCAGCTATAGCTGGCACATGTCCCCAGAGGACAGCCTCCTACTACTACTAAGATCGGGAGATGGTATAAAGTCCTGAAGGCTTTCCCAGAACACACACAAATAATGAGAAGAGAAGAGAGGCTAACAAGAAGAGAGATGTTGCTTCAAATGACTTGGAGTTCCTGTTTCACTTGATTTTCCACTGATCATGCAAAACAGGGAAAATTTAAAGAAACATCTGTATGGGGAGGCAGAGAAAAGAACTTGAAAAAGAACTATGCTTCCCACATTCTTACCAAAAAAATGAAAGACTGGAAGAAGAATACCAAAAGGTTGAATGGCTGCCTTTGGGTGGTGAGATTGTGAGTGTTCAGTTTTGTTTCTTCTTCTTTCTGGTATCCTCTGTATTTATAAGAATGTATTTTTTAATGGAAATTGAGGAAAACGCATTTGAAAAATCTCCTTATAACAAAGTCGGTTGCCAGTTATAAAGTGGACACTGCAGGGCCCACATCTTCATCATCTCTTAGGGAGCTATGGCCATTAGGTTTATTTCTACCCCAGAAAGAGTATTGAGCTATCCATTGGTATCACCATGCTTGTACCCAGTGAAAGAGGTTTGATACTTAGGACCTTACCATAATAAGATGAGGTATGGAGGTGAAGAGAGTCCTTTTTAATGTTTGAACATCTTTTCTTTATGGACAAACAGATGCACCCAAGCCCTGTACCTTATCAGTACCTCTGGAATGTTTTGACAGTGAGCCAAAATGTCAGATGCTTCCTCCTGTCCAGACAGGGCCTGGTTGGCAAGGTCCCCAGAGACTGAATCAGATCAGGGATGGACGTACTTGGCCCTCAATTTGCAGTGTGTGAGACCAAAGCCAAAAAGCAGAGTCTTGGGGAGATGCCAAATCAAAAAGCCTCACCAACTGTCCAAGTGAATTGGCAGAAACTGCAGGAAAGGCCAGTAGTGATCCAGAAGACAGAGCCGGGGAATCAAGTGGCGAGTGGAAGAAAACTCCCTGTGTAGGAAGAAGGGGTCTGGAATAGGCTTTTTGAATAAAGGGTCAGAGAATAGATGGCCACTGAAGATGCAGTGTGTCTGGGGCAGGAAGCTTCCCATACCCCTCGAGATGGAGGGAGGGTCTATTCCAGTATGAACCACAGACATTATCATGGGTGCTTGAAAAGCAGAAGTTCTTCACGGTCCTGTTATCTATGTGATCTAACAGTAGGGAAATTAAAAGGGATTTATATTCCCATGGCATATATATGCATTTGTTATTATATTATTTGATAGATTTTTTTTTTAATGTATACCATTCCATTAATTCAAGATGCTTGACAGACTCTTGGCAAAAACACTGAGTTTTTAACCACCTTTACTAAGGAAGCAACAAACATCATCCCAAAGGGAGGAGAAGGAAGGTTTTTGCCAAATCTTGAAGATCTTGGCAGGTATCAATAACAAGATTTTTATAAGAAATGAGATTCTCTAATTTGTACATAATAGGTTTACAGATTGCCCAGATGGCTTATAGAATAACAGATTGAAAACAGAACATAAATTAGAAGCAGGAATATAAACATCAAACCAAATTTTGAAAATAAGCAGAGTGAAACGCTGAAGAACATTCTCCAATAGTGATGCCTGTGACCTCTAACGTCACCTTGGCTGGGGATGTCATTTGGTGTGGATGCCCCAAATGATGAGAACCGGAAATGCTGACTTCTCGAATATGAGCCGCATGTCTTCTAGGTGCCAGACACTGTCCTAGGAGTTGGGGACAGAGCAGCAAATGAAACAGACAAGTCCGAGACTTCATGGGGCTGGCATTCAAGCAGGACAAGACCAAGGGGAATGAATGAGCAAATAGATATATATTTTACTAGATGAGGACACATGTAATGAAAACTCCAAAAGCCACAGGAGAGAGGAGACGCACTGAAGGTTGGTGCCTCCGCTTGGAAGGGGAGCAGCCTGACTTCAGAAGAGAAGAGTCGTGGCGTGGGCAGAGGAGGCAGGTCACCGCAGGCTCCGACGGCCAGTGAGACTGGAGGATCTTTGTCACAAACAAGCTCTTGCAGCTCTGGACGGTGATGGTGCTTTGATACGTGACTCAGGGGACATTAAGAAACAAATTGGATTTCAAACTTAAAAAGTGACTCACCAAGCAGTGTTGTTCTGTGCCAGTAAAACAAAGCCACAGGGGAAGGCTTCTGCATTGGATAGCCACCACATTGGGGCTCCAGGGACAGCGAAGGGGAGGGAGAAGGGATAACTGGTCCACATCTCCAGATATTACAGACTTATTTGTAATTGCCTCTTTAACTTTTTTTTTTTTTAATATCTACCATCTGTTAGGCACTGCCATTTTTCAAGCCCATTTTACAGATTAGAAAATAAAGATTAAGTGTCTATGCTTGGGTGCAGTCCACAGATTTAAACCCAGTTCTCTGATTCCAGAATCCTTATTTCTATATGACCATACAACCAGCCACATTTTTTTTCATACTTGGAATTGAACATAGGGGCACTTTATCATCCAGCCCTTTTTTAAAATTTTGAGACAGGGCCTCACAAACTTGCCGAGGTTGGCCTCAAACTTGCTATCCTCCTACCTCAGCCTCCTGAGTCACTGGGATTATAGGCATACACCACTGTGCTCGACATAGCCACCTTGTTTCTTATTAGTACCTCAATTTTTACTCTAAAAATTTTCCCAGGTGAGACTCCAGAATGTGGGACACTACACAGGAAAATAACTTCATTTTTTTTTTCTAGCAAATTAGTTGTGAGAAAAAGAAAACACAATATTGAAAATTACTTAAGAAAATATAAATTACTTAAGAGCGTGATGGCACATGCCTGTAATCCCAGTGGCTTGAGAGGCTGAGGCAGGAGGATAGTAACTTCAAAGCCAGTCTCAGTGACTTAGAAAGACCCTATCTAAAAATAAAACATAAAAGAGTCTGGGGATGTGGCTTAGTGGTAAAGCACACCTGGGTTCAATCCCTGGTACCAAAAAAAATAAAATAAAATTACTTGAAAGACAATCAGTTCCAGTGTTTGGAGTTTATTTGGATGTTAATTCAAACTACCAGTTAAAAGCAATGTTCAACATCTATAATAATTAGAGAAATGCAAATTAAAACTACACTGAGATTCCATCTCATTCCTGTCAGAATGGCAATTATCAAGAATACAAGGGACAATAAATATCGGCAAGGATGTGGGGAAAAGATGCACTCATACACTGCTTTTGGGACTGCAAACTGGTACAACCACTGTGGAAAGCAGTATGGAGATTCCTCAGAAAACGTGGAATGGAACCACCATTTGACCCACTTATCCCACTCCTAGGTTTATACCCAAAGGACTTAAAACCAGAATACAGTGACACAGCCACATCAATGTTTATAGCAGTTGAACTCACAATAGCTAAACTATGGAACCAACCTGGGTGTGCTTCAATAGATGAATGGACAAAGAAAATATGGTGTGTGTGTGTGTGTGTGTATGTATACACACACATATATATATGTATGTATATATATATATACACACACACACACATATATATGTATATATATAAATATATACACACATATATATATGTATACATACACAATGGAATACTACTACTCAGTCATAAAGAGAAATGAAGTTGTGGCATTTGCCAGTAAATGGATAGAACTGGAAACTATCAAAAATAAGCTAATCCCCCAAAACCAAAGGCCGAATGTTCTCTGATATTCAGATGCTAACCCACAATAAGGTGGGGAAGAGGTAAGAATAGAAGTACTTGTGCTTAGACAAAGGGGGATGAAGGGAAGGGGGTGGGAATGAGAATAGGAAAGATAGTAGAACGAATCAGACTTTACTTTCCTATGTGCATATATGAATACATGATCAGTGTAATTCCATATCATGTACAACCAGAATAATGGAAAGTTACACTCTCTCTCTATAGATAGATAGATAGATAGATAGATAGATAGATAGATAGATAGATAGATATGTGTATATATATATATCAAAATAAATTCTACTGTCATGTATAACTAATAAGAGCAAATTTTTTAAAAAAAATTTTAAAAATATGTGAGCTATATCCAAGAATTTGAATACTTAGGAGGTATTTGATAATATTAAAGAATTATTTTTATGTTTTTACCTGTGATTGTAACCCTGTGATTACGTCTCTGAAGAGAGTCATTTTAGAGGTACTTACTGACATATTTCCAGAATATATGCTGTCTGGGATTCACTTTAGAATAAATCAATGGGGAAAAGTATAAATAAAGAAGACTGGCCACAAGTGTATCACTGATTTAGCTGGGTAATGGATTTGTGCGAGGACTAGTCCAGGTGCATCTCAAAAACACACTTAGAACTATAGTCGGATGTGCGCTTTCCCAAACAGCTCTTTTCTTTATCATTTTGAATTTTGGATACTAACATCATCTTTAGGACTATGGTGTGCAAATAACAGGGAGGTGATCATTTGTTCTGAACATGAGACCACGCCTTGATCTTCCAATCACCAGGAAATGAGGTGGTGTTGGAAAAGACTCTAATCCTGTCACCTGGATTTAAAAGCCTGCTGGAGATAACTGAAGCCCCTGTCCTGTGATTAGCTTTCCTGTTTCTGCAATTCACAGGGCTGTGTGAGCTTAGTGGCCTGCATACTGTCTGGTGTCCCCAGCCTGGTTCAGCAGGATGCCTTGTCTCTCACACCCTGTAAGAAGCAAAGCAAGTCTCTGACGAAACAGAGTGAGAACAATGTTATCAGAGCTTCCAGGCTGATAGCAGAGGTGGTTTTTCCTAACCTCATCCTACCCTCTCTCATCTCAGGCTGTCAGGCTATCATAGAGCTTCGGATGTGTCAGGCCACCCCAGAGAGCAGGAGATGGTGACACCACAGTTATTTTTTGGTTTTGTTTTTTTTAACTTTTAGTGTCCAAGTTTGCAGCAGGCTAGATACAATGTAGGACTGAACCCTGAACAATGCCTTCTAAACCTCAGTGTCCCAGGTTCCCCAAATAATTGGGAGTGGTCAGAAGGCGGAAAGGAGGAAGAGGGTGAGGGGTTCTTCTTCACTCCTCTCTTTTCAGCCTCATTGTGCTTCATCTGTGCTTATTTTTTTTTTTTTTTTTTTTCCGGTGCTGGGGATCGAACTCAGGGCCTGTGTTTGCAAGGCAAGCACTCTTCCGACTGAGCTATCTCCCCAGCCTTCTGTGCTTCTTTTTAACCCTTAACACCTTGTGGTGGTATTTATTTATTTCTCTGGATGTCCCCCAAGCCCCTGCAAAGCTGCCCAAGAGTGTCAGGACTATTTTAACCATTTTTAGACTCTAGGATGGTATCTGGAATACAGTGGGTGATAAGAAAAGGTTTGAGAAATGAGAAGTCTCTAGGTCAACACTTGAACTTTGTGCAAATCCCATTTCTGTGTTCAGCCTGGCCACATGGTACATATGGTAGGCATGCAGAGGAAGGAAATGTTTACTTTTTTTTTTTTTTTGGTACAGGAATTGAGGAATTGAGCCCAGAGGTGTTTAACCACTGAGCCACATCCCCAGACCTTTTGTTTTTATTTTTTATTTAGAGTCAGGGTCTTGATGAGTTGTTTAGGGCCTTGCTAAGTTTTAAGGCTGGCCTCAAACTTGTGATCCTCCTGCCTCAGCCTCCCAAAGTGAGGAGGTGTCTACTTTTAAAAGCAATATTACCTAATGCCCGGGATCATTTTCAAAGTCAGTATCACTATCATCAGAGAAGGAATCTGACTCATGAGATTGTACTCTTTCCTTAAAATGAAGATACTGCTCTCCAAGCAGGCAACCCCTGACAACCTGTGTTCATTGGTGCCTGGACTTCGTGACAGTCTGGCTTGGTGAATGGTGGAGTTTTCTTGGGTCTTGTCTCTGCCAACGGGATTTCAGGCCTTGAAGAAAGTCCTGGGAATGGCAAAACGCCAACCCCCAGTGGCTCCTTGGTCCTGTGGGTCAGCTCCCAGAGATTTGCTAGTCACACAGGAACATCTTTGGGGAGAGAGTTTACTCACCCTTTCCTTTGCTTGGCTAGCTTCTCTTTTATTTACTTTCTTAAGCCAAAGTAAGTGTTGGTAAATCTTATCATCGCCTGCAGGCACACAGGGCAGAAGAAAGGTCAATTGCAAAGTGAAGGCCCAGGGCTCACCCTTGAGCCTTCAACTAAAACGTCAGTGCAGGGTGAGCAAGGGTGAGCTGTCATTGCCAACAGAATCCTTCCAGGCCCGGATGAGGATTCCTAGGAGGAGGGTCAGGGACAGTGTATGCTGGCATCCTCTCACCCTACACGGGGTTGAGTCTAAAATTGCTTGCGTTGAAGGACTTGATGCTGGGGAAGATACAACGTGAGTTCTCTGAAGAATAAGTTTCCTCCTGTATTTTCATCCTTTGCATCTGGCAGTTTTGTTTTTTAATATCTAAAAAAAAAAAAAAAAAAAAAATGTCACCACAACTTGAAGGAGGAAAAAAGAGCATTAAATATGACATCAGTTCCCCCAGCTCTGTACCCACCCTGAAATGTGCTGGATCAGTTAGTTCCCTTTACAAATTAGTTTAGAAATAAGTTGCCCCTGGATAAGCAGCTTTGCCTTGGGAGCTTCACCTCCCCTATGGAGTGGTGACCGATGTCACTCTGTGGTTGCTATGGAGAGTGCAGGGGACAGGAGACTGGATGGTGGCCCTGGAGGGGCCAGAGGTGGGGAGGGAGCTTTCCTCTCAGACTGAATCCTTGGTCAAAAATAATTAAGCAGGGGCAAACAGTCTTCAGGTGTGTGTGAGTGTGTGAGTGTGTGTGTGTGTGTGTGTGTGTGTGTGTGTGTGTGTGTGTGTGTGTTCCTTTGTTGGTGGTAACAGTGTGTATACTTTGTTTTGTTGCTTTGGCCAAAACAAAATGCTGTGCCTTCCAAACATCTTCAGCCTTTTCTAGAGAACCGAGCTTGCTCTATTGGCCTGGCTGGATTCGAACTGTGCTTCCCCTGATGTCCACACAGCACCTGTTTTTTAACATGTTCAGTTCTATTGAAGCTTGTGAACAACTGCCCATCTAAGCATTGTCAGGCCAGGGGGAAGAAAGGATCCCTAGAAAGTGTGATGTTTCAGATTAACCGCAAAAAGAACACTAGAGGTGACAACCTAAACTGTGAGGGAGGGGGGTGAACAGGGCCCCTCAAAAATGGTGAGAATTTTATATGACATCTGGAATTTACCTCAAAACAAAGAGGGAGGGAAAGGAGGGAAGTGGATGGGGATTTAGATTAAATAGGACTGGCCAGAGTTAGCCATTGTTAGTTTAGACAGAAGGTTCAGATACTCTTCTGCCTGCTTTTTTATATATATATAGGTTTATACTTGTGAACAATAAGAAGTCAAAAGAAACCATTGTCCACGTGTCTCTCAGCCCTTGTATATGGAAGAAATCATGATAGACCTAAAAGAAATCGGGCTGCAGGCTAGTTAGACATTTTGCTAAAAGAAAGATGCTGACATTTAGTGTGGGTGGAGGGTTTGTTTGGACATGCTCACAGTCATCTAATATCTCACCAGTAATGAAAAATGCTGGAATAAAGTAACCCTTGGATATGGATTTGATCCAGACTATTAGGTCCCTTCCATTGCTGATTATTTTGTGGGCCAATTTAGCGTCGTCCTAGGAACATTCTAATAGAGGTAGAGAAACTAGACAAACGACTGTATTTCCTAAAACCAACAACAAAACATCCAGTGCAGACTGCAGTAGGTGTGTTGGACAGCCAAAATATTGCCTTCCTCAGTCTGTCATAGCCTTCCGGGGAGCGTAAGGCATATGGACTCTTCCCTTAGCTACTATATCAGTGCCATTTACAGAACAGAAGCTACATATCCACTGGGACCCCGAGGACCCATACTGATTGTCATTTCTTTCCCTCCTAGTTTCCCTAAGCATGGCTTCCCCTGTGTTCTATGATGCACATGCTTCCCTGAGGATAAACCTAATTAAACCTCAAGAACTCCAAAGAAGCAATCTTATTAATATTAGTCAGGAGAATTCAACCATTACGTATAATTATAATAAAAAATAAAAATGTTTGTCAGAGGAATTCCAGTGATGGAGAATGGAAGGTCTCAAAAACCAAGAAGCCAGGCTCAAAGTCAGTCTATGTCAAAAAATATGTATTGAACTTTGAATTCAATGCCCTACCTAGCTGCAGGCTTTGGATCATGATCTGCCTTAATAAGTCAGGATTCGTGGAAGGGGTTGAGGTATCCAATTTAAACCACTAGAATAGTCACTCCTTGTACAGGGAATGACAGGGTATGAGAAAGGAGGCTTAAGGAAGCTGAAGATTCAACCTAGACTAGAGAACCCACTGGGAAAAAATCTATTGAAAGGAGATGCTGAATATCTGGAAGTTTCTATATTAGCCTAAACGCAGCAACCATGATGAAAGTTAACAACAGAGAACTTCCTGCAAACCAGACACAAATGTGAATTGTCCCATCTATTCCCACCTCAGGAGCTGACTCTAGAGGCTGGCTACTCTGCTCACCATGCAGGGAAACCTGGAAAAGTTGAAATATGTGGCAAGAGACACCAACAGTGAAGCAGAGACCAGAGAAGCCCATGGAAGCTTGGGACCTGACTGGGAGGTTTGGCTGGATGAAACAGTGCTATGGTAACCAGCCATGTTGGGAAATGCTTATAGCCCCAGGCTTCCATATACCAGATACTGGCGTATTTCAAGACCTTTCTGAATATGGGAAGAAAAAACATGTGTACCCTAAAGTCATTCTATTTTAGCCATTATCAATCACCTTGATTCAGTCTTCTTCCTGTGCTTTAAGCTGATTAGTCACACTGCACAGCACGCTCCTGTAAACCAAGGAACCGTTAGGGAAGGAAATGGCCACTTCTGCAAACTATTTCAGGAGGATAAATTGAGAGAGGGAGAGAACAAGAGAGTCTGTCCCCTGGAGAGTTCCAAGGTTTACCACAGCATCCGACCATTCCTCAGTCCCTGACACTGATCCATCAAGCTTCCACATGAGGGGAGGCGCATGCCAACACGGCTCTCGGGAACTCTGCGTGGGTGCAGTACCTCTCCTTGCAGAATGAGGTTCTCTTTGCTAGAGTCTTGGGTGTTTTGTAGGAGATCATGCCTCCACTTCTCTGGAAGTTCTACCTACACTGTCCCGTACAGTAGCCCCTAGCCATGTGTGGCTACTGTGGCCAGTGGCTACCATGTTGGACAGTGCAAATACACAATGTTTTTATTATTGCCGAAAGTTCTTGTGGATGACACTGTTCTTGTACCAGAGATTGGCAAAATGTAGGTCCTAGGCCAAATCCAGCCTACCTTCTGTTGCTGCAGAAAGAGGTTTTCCTGAAAGACACTCTTTCCTGCATTACCTAGAACTGCCATCATGCTCTCTCCGCAGGTTTGAATGGAGCAGCAGAGACCATCTGGCCCACAACATCCAAAATATTTACTATTTGGACTTTTATGGAAAACATTTGCCAACTCTGCCATACAACCTTTTCCAAGAAAACGTACATGGCTACCCACCTACAAAATTTTACCAACTATTTTCGGGAAAAGGTGAACCTCCTCACTTTCACCCAGATAGTCCATGTTCCAGTGATAAACATCTTTGCTAGTTCTCTCTCTCTAGACTCTTCAGACCACTGGACCCCTCCTACCAACATCTCATAATACCTCATTTTTACTATCTCCAAACTAAAATTCATCCTGAGAAACTAACACCACTGTAGAGTTTGGGGTTATATTGTGTGTACACTTTTGCTGACACTCCTGTCCTCATTTAACAATCAGCCCATTTCCTCTACTTACTAGTTGAGGATTCTGTCCAACCGAAGTGATAAAATTAAAATTTCACGTAAGGTTCAAAAAAAATAGTTGAGGAATTTACTTTCACAGGTTTTGCCTACTTTGTGCTCTTCTTGTAAGAGTCTGGGTTTGAGGGCTCTTTTGAGTGGTTCACTATCTAAACTATTGGTAAACTATTATTTACCAAAAAAATGACTAAACAATTATTTAAAATTGTCACAATGCTGAGTACTTCCCTTCTTTTCCTAGTTTTCATTGCTTTATTGCTTTGTCTTACCACCAACATACCTCCCGTTGGCCTCCAGCTGGTCTCTCTGTGCTCAGGTGTGTACCTGTCCTGCTGCCCCAGGCACAACTTAAGGCTGCACCTTCAGGTTTCACAGCACAGCCCGGCATTTTCTGTTGGGTTACACACTGGCAGAAGAAAACGTGTCCACACACGTGTCCTGCTTCCCTAATGGTTTGTTACAGAGCTGTGCAGTGAATAATCAGCTTAAAGGACAGAAAGATGACCGAATCAAGGTGATGGATGACAACTCAGAATGAGTTGCAGAGAGTTATTTCCATCTTCTGAAAGGTCTTGAAATAGACCTGCACCTGCATGCATGCGCGTGTGCACGCATACATACACATACACACACACACACACACACACACACACACACACACTCACACTCCTAAAGAATACCTACATGTGCACACACAACAACTAGAACAAATAAATAAGTTCCCTTTCTATTTTGTGGAATAGTTTGAGGGGCACTTGGTATTATTCTGGCAGGTGGATTTTCTCTCCTCTCATCTCCTACCGAGAAGCCAGCCAGGTCAGTTGCTGTGATTATTACTGGTGCCACATTTTAAGAATGAGAGAAATGCTAACTAAATGTCTTGCCTGAGGTCAAAGAGCCAGACAGTGTTGAATCCTGAGCTTGGTCTCCAGATAGCAACGCTCTTCCCTTCCAGGAGGCATTTGTCCCAGCCCCTCAGAGCCTCCCCACACCCTTAGGAAACACTTCTGTGACCCTAGAATAGACAGACAGAGCAGCCACAGGAAGCAACAAACAAAAGACATTTATTGGGATTGGACAATTATGGGGGTCAGGGCACTCCCAACAGGGGAGGTGAGTTGGGGGGTTGGGCCCCAAGGGCCTCACATCCAGGCTTCACGTGCACATCCTGGATCACTAGGTAGGAAAGGCTGGAGGCCTTCCACTGTAGCGCTGGGCTGATGGGAAGATAAACACAGTCAGTCAGTGGGGGCTCTCCCTAAACTGCACCCCACAGCTCACAGTCAAGTCCCTGGGCCCCTGGAGGCAGGACAGAGGAGAGGGCTGGCACCACAAGTCACTGCAAGAAACCACTCTAGGTCTGTCACCCCACTGCACTCCTAATGCTCCTCTCCGTGTGTTTCACATGGGACTGCAAGTAAAACTTTCCAATTTAATTAAAAAAAAAAAAAAAAAGAATCTCTTTTAAAACATTATCCACTACAGGACTAGTCTCAGTCCTCATTAATAAGTGAGGAAACTGAGGCCCCGAAAGGCGAAGGACTGGCCCAAGGCCAACCAACTAGTTAGCAGTGAAATCTTTTCTCTGTCTATCCAGGGTCACCTGGGTGTGCTCTGAAGCCTTGTGACCTGGACCCTGCACCCTTCAGGCCCATAATCCTGCTCCTTAAGCTCCAAGTGCTTCAGCTTCAGGGTCAGCCCCACCTCAGGGGTCCCCCAATGCATGTGCAACCCACAGACATTCCTGTCCCAATGCACACCTGCTACTCCTCACCTCCTAGATAACTGAAGCCTCTCCACTCCCTGCGCTGTTTTGTCCAAATCCATAGGTTGAGTTAGACCCAGGGAGGTCTTTGGGACGGTGCACTGGGGAGTACCTCTGCGCGCGCAGGGCCTCCATTGGCTCCCACTCTGTTCCCTCTTCCCTTTGGAACCACACAGCTTCCGACATGTATCTGGGGAGCCACAGGCCAAATGCAAGGGGTCACTACCCACCTTGCCTGCTCTCCCTGACCACCTCACCCCTCAGCTGGGAAAGCACAGAGCCCAGGGCTCTCATCCAAGAGCCTCATCCAGGCTGCAGTTGCCCTCTACATTTCTTGGGGCAATAACCGAGAAAGGCAAGGAAGAAGGAAGTTTCCAGAGTGCCCTGGAGAGAACCCCAACAGAAAGGAACAGTGAGAGCCAGGTCCTGGGAGCTGGGGTAAGGGACCAGGGAAGAAGACCCAGCTTCACCCCACCCCATCAGCCCCAGGATCCACCACTTGAGCCTGGTTTACCAACTCACTTTGGTCCTAGTGGTGTGCAGAGGGTGGCATAACAGTTGTTGATACAGCCCCTATCAAAGGGGTTGTCGCCTTCAAAGGATTGGCTCTGGAAGGAGATGGGAATGGAAAGAGGAGCTCAGAACCAGCTGGAATGGGCAAGGCCATCTCCCAGTGACCCTCCCTAACCAGGGCTCAACCCAGGCCTGTAGTAAGACTCCAAGGCCAGGGAAACCTGGGAGTGGCCCAGGGCCTCCTGCCTTTCCGGTCTCCTGGGAAGAGTGACCTCCCTCGGCCCACTTGTAGCAGCTCTCCCTGACATTGCTGACCCTGCACCCACCTCTCCTGCCTCCCCAGGGCTCCCTCATCACTTCGGTACCTCCCCTTGCAGCATCCTGGCTCTGTCTTCATTGACCTCGCTTGTCCTCCCCCACATCCTTCCAGATACCTTTTAAGATCTTCCTTGTGCTGCTCAAATGCTCC
The DNA here is from genome assembly GCF_902686455.1 of Sciurus vulgaris. NCBI lineage: Eukaryota > Metazoa > Chordata > Mammalia > Rodentia > Sciuridae > Sciurus > Sciurus vulgaris. The sequence goes on from NC_136470.1 coordinate 120,871,507, forward strand.
AAAGGCAGTGTCCCCGCCCTCTTTCACTTCACTTTCCCACCTCATGTTTTTCCTAAAACTGTGCCCTCATTGAATTTCGCTGTCTGTCAGGGCAGTGGCAGCGGGGATGCCTGGGCATTTTCCTAGTCAAAAATCACCTGGTCCAGGAATATCTGGACTGAAGGCCTTCGGTGCCCAAAGTAGTAAAGGTTAAACCTGGTATCCAGGCACAGGCCCTCGCCCCGCTTACCTTCCTCTGGTAGGGACGCCTGGCAGTGCTCACTGCCACAGCCTGGATCACCAGACGCAAGATGACTGGCAGCAGGGCAACAGCGACAGGTACAACTACTACGAAGCTGTGCACAGGTTAAGAAGCCAAGCCGCAGGACAGTACCTCACTGGCCCCACCCTCAACCAACTCCACCCTCGCTGGCCCCGCCCCCAACTGGCTCTGCCCTCTCTGGCCCCGCCCCCAACTGGTTCTGCCCTCACTGGCCCCGCCCCCAACTGACTCCACCCTCAACTGACTCCACCCTCACTGGCCCCACCCCCATGTAGCCCCACCCACTTACTTTTCCTCCCTGGACTGGACCGTTAGTCTAGTACACTGAAGTACACTGCTCTGTCCTCCTGTTTGTCACTTTTCTACCTTCGTTTCCCCCCTGGTGACCCCCACTAGATTCTTAACTCCACAGTCCATCCTACCTGCTTATCTCCCTGACTCCTCACCTTCAACATATCCTCGACATGTCCTCCCAAGGGGCTTTTCCCTCTAGCCCCGCCCACATCAGCCCCGCCCTTGGTTACCCGCACTCCTTGGCCGCTACCTCCCCACAACCTGTACTGTTCCCAGTGGGGGCCCTTGGGACTGTGTGGATACGTCATGACTTTATCCAAAGAAAGTGAAAGGTGTTTGGTCCGCAAAATGAAAATAAGACAAGTCCCAAGTAGCGCACCCAAGTATAGAGAAAGGAAGCCCAGCATCACTAAGTAGATCCGAATATTGCGTCGCCCCACACAGTTGTTCACCCATCCATTGTGGTGATCAAACTCCTAGGGGAGAAGAGGCAGCCTCCATCACCCCCAACTGCCCAGGCTTCCCCCAACCACGCCCTCTAACCGCCCGCTCTTCCCTACACAAGGTCTCCCAGGGATGGGTTGATGAGCGGACAGGTAGGAGAAGTACTCACCTCCACACAGATGTCACAGCGCGGGCAGTGCACAGTCCGAGGAGGAGAGTGGAAGGAGCACTTGGCACACCACTGCAGGCAGAAGGCCCTGTGTTTCACCCGGGCCATGTAGCACGATCTGGGGTCCTCCTCTAGGGAGCCTGGCATGGGAAGAGGTTTGGGCAGTAGCTGGAGACCCTTCCTTGTCTCTGGTGCTCGGGCATCCCCGTAGCATCACTGGGCAACAAGAAGAGTTGAGGGGAGATGGGCAGGGGAATCCTGGTCCCTGTTGAGCAAGCTGACCACTCAAAGGGACTGGCAGTCGAAGAGGTTTTCAACCAGAAGAGCTCTCTACAGAGCTCCTCCCTTGGGAATAGTGATCAGTGCTTGAATTCGTTTGTGAAACCGGAAGGGGGGAACTGCCTGGTTTGGAAAAGCCTCTGGCCTCTCTTGCCAGCCTGCCTGGTCCTCCCTTCTAAAGTAACTGAAAAGCCTCCAGGATTCAGTTTTTTCACACTGTTTTTTCAGTGGCTTGGGAAATGAAGTACCAGGGCCTAAGTCGTGATGACACCGAGAGAAGGGATCCCGAGGCCATAGGTGAGATTAGCACTTTAGAAATCACCCCTGTAGATATTAGCCAGTGGGGTGCCACCTCCCTTTCCCAGGGGTCTGAGGCCTTACCTCGATGCATGATTCCTGGATCAGCGAAGTTCAGGTAAATGATGCTGCCCAAGGTGACCAGGAACAGGGGGCCTGTAATCACCAGATAGGCCCACTCCCCAGTTTGGAATAGCCATCTGCATCTGAAACCAGAACCAGACTCAGTTCTAGGCTGGGGCAACCCAGAGCTCCCCAGGGGTCCTGGCTCACCTGAGTTAGGACTCAGACTTTAGGGACAGATCTAAATATCCAGGCTATCGACAGACCACGAGACTTCACCATGGAGACCCCTGAATGTCACCAGCATTACCAGGCACCCGCAGTTCCCTAAATACATCAGGCACTCTAGACCTCTGTGCTTCACATCAGTTTCCCTCTATATCCTTCTTCCCCTCCTCACCCTCTCTCCACTTCCCTGCCTCTGCACTATCATGATCTATTTTCCCTTCTATCTCTTTGTAAGAAACCTGACAGTTTGTATGAGAGACTCACGGAAAAATAAAAAAGAAGCCACTGAACATGACCATCATGACTACATTGAATGCAGCCATCACACTTGGCATCAGCCATGAATTTCCAACCACAGGTTGGGTTGGAGGTTTCACATCCATTGAGAACATCTTATCAGCTCCACAGTTCTCAGTGAAATGAGAGCCACCACCGGTTAGCCCTCCTAGGTTGCTACCCAGGGTGCTGTGACAACCTCTGTGATGTCACTCTGGCTGTTCCACTGACTTCTGAGGGGAGTCTTCCCCCACCCCCACATACAGCCATGTTGTAGAATGGTACATCCCGCTCTTATAATGTTGGCTTTGTTGGACCTTTTGAAGATGTGGATGTGGTTTGACCCCCAAAGGTTCGTAGGCTGGAGGCGTGGTGCTCAGTGTGGCAGTGTTGAGGTGGTAGAACCTGTAAGAGGTGGGGCCTAGTGTGAGGTAATTCGGTCACTGGGGATGATGCCTCAGAAGGACACTTCTCATGGCCCCCATTAGTTCCTGTGAGAGTGAGTTGTTATAAAAAGAGCAAGACTGATTCCTCCCCCGGTTTCTGGCCACACAGTCTCCTTGCCTTTCATGTCCTCCCATCATGATGCCATTCGCCTGTTAGGATGACCCTCTCTCCAAAGGCCAAATCTTGGACTCTGAGCTAAGTAAACCTCATCTCCTTATAAAGTCTCCATTTCTTGGGTATTTTGTTAGAGCAACAGAAAGCAGTCTAATACAGAGACCATATAATACGGTCTCTGGGGAGACGGCATTGAGAGAAGTTTGCTGATTCTCATCACCCTTTCAGGCCCAGTGCTAACTGAAGCAGACAGTGTTCATTGCTTATCCTATCTCCATGTCTTCTTTTTTGTTGTAACAGAGTTCCATTTTGGGGAAGGAGGTAGCAATCTACCCAACTCATTTCAAAGGTGGGCTTTATGACACAATTCCAGTTAGAGACAGAGACATATGCAAATGTCTATTGAAGACTTCTGGAAAAGCTTTTGCACTTTCAATTAAAGAGAAGATGATGCAGTTGGCAGAACCATGCCCCCACTCTTTCTGTCTTGAAGCTAGACCTGCCGGCTGGGGTGCTACCCAGACATGACTTATGACATTGTTGAGTCCCTGTCCTATTCCTCAACTGCCTCCCCGTGAGCTGCATCTTATGAAAAATTAACTAGGTTTCTCTTACACTGACACATGTCATTATACTGGCCACTGAGCACCTGAAACCCTCTGTGTTTGGCAGATTCTTCCCACCAAAGTCTTGGTGAGGGGGAGAAACCACTTTTCTATCCCAACTGGAGCTGAAAATGGCCAAATACTTGTGGCTTCTCTCACAGTGATTACAGGGGCCTGTGATCCAGGTGACATCAGTTTCCCTCTAGAATGGATACCACTGACTAAGAAGTCTGTGCTGAGATGTAGCAACTGCACAGATGTCCAATGCCCAAATGTAGTGCCCTCCCTTTTTTGGACCGGGGATTAAACCCAGGAGTACTGAGCTACATCCCCTTCCTTTTTTATTTTGAGACAGGGTCTCACTAAGTTGCTGAGACTGACTTTGAACCTGTGATCCTCCTGCCCCAGCCTCCCAAGCTGCTGCAATTGCAGGCATGCAGCACCATGCCTGACCAAGGAAACTAAATCTATTAAAAATAGATCAGGGCAGGTGCATTGAGACCAGTGTAAAATGACAGTCAGTATAGATAATAAATGATCCTGTTGGGAACATGGCGGCTGATTCAAAAGGAAATCAAATGCTAATACATCCAGAGCACTTCTCCCTCCTCCAACCTGTTGCCCAGGTTACCTGCCTCCAGGAAACTGTTCCTCCCAGCGAGGAGTTAATGATGCCAGCAATAGATGTGGCAGAACCATGTGGTGAGAGACAGATTTGCTGGTCATCAGAACCTCATAGGGAGATGTTCCAAGAGAAGAAAGTGGAGTTTTCTCTGGCTTGGGCGCCTGAGTTCTGTTTTCTCTTACTCAGATGGGAGCTTCATTCTCAACTGGCATTCTTATGCCAGGTTCACCACTAGCCTGCATACTGAAATTATTGGTATTTTCATGTTGTTCAGAGGGGAACCTCATCCTCCAAAAGGAGGAGTGGAAACTGCTAGAGGCTCTGGGAGCCAGATGCTCAAAAAGTGCCTCATTTTCTTCTGCTGCCAGGCCTGGGAAATGACCTAATCACAGTTGGACAAAGGAGATGTCTCACAATTTTCTGCATCAAACCTGACCTAATTACCTGGGTGAATAAAAACTTGTCTCCAGAGGAAACAAACTATAGGACTACATCTTAAGAGACTGATTTAAAAAAAAAAAAAAAGGTTAAAATGCCTATGTATGAGGTTTTGCCTCTCAAACTCAGAACAGTACCTTTCCTTCTTAACTTCTGTCAGATCTCTCTCTCTCTCCAAGGCTTACAGAACAAGCAGAGTTTGCAAGACTTACAAGGCTTGCAGAGGACCAGTTTGAGACCAAAGTGGGAGAAAAAAAGGTGTCACTTTTAAATCCACTTAGCATAATAATATTTTCAAGGTTTATCCATATTGGAGCATATGTTAGAATTTCTTTTTAAGGGTAAATAATAGTCCATTCTCTACATATGAATAGAACAAATAATATTCCATTCTAGGGCACAATTTGTTTATCCATTCATCTGCCAATAAACATTTCAGTTGCTTCTACATTTTGGCTACAATAAATAATGCTGCTGTGATGTTGATGGACAAATACCTGTTCAGGTCCTTGCTTTTAATGCTTTTGGATGTACCAGCAGGAGTGGAATTCATGGATCATCTCGTAATTACCTGCTTAATACTTTGCCATAGTGTTTTCCACACTAGCTGTACCGTTTTAAATTCCCATCAACTATGCGTGAGTGATCCAATTTCTCCCCAAACTCAAAAACACTTTTTGTTTCCTGGTGCTGTTCGTTTGTTTTATAATAGCCACTCTAGTGGGTGTGAAGTGGTAACTCATTATAGTTTTGGTGTAAGTGTTTGGTTTCTCTTTTCTATTTGCAGAATCACTTTTAAAAAGAATTAAATTATGATATTAACCAGTAAATGGATGGTAATGGAGACTGTCATGCTAAGTGGAAAAAGCCAAACTCAGAAACTCAAAGGTTGAATGTTTCCTCTCAAATGCAGAAGGTAGAATAAAATAAAGGAAAAGGGGAGGAAAGGATAGGATAACATAAAGAACCAATCAAATATAAATTAATAGACATTAATATTTTTGTTAATTAATAAATTAACATTTATTGCAAACGTTCTCACTTTTCTTGGTGGCCTTTTAGTTTTGTGTGAAATTTTTAATCTGAATTTTTGTCCAGTCAAATCTATTAATCATTTTATTGGTATCATCTAGGTTTACTTGTATTTCCCTCTTCTTGAAGCTGTTAAGTATTAGGTATATTATTTCCTTTCTCTTTCAAACCTTTAATCTATCTGAAATTAATGTAGGGTACAATGAGGTAACAGTCTGATCCATGTGCTTTCCCCACAGTTACAATCAATGGTTCCAGCATTACTTAACAAGTAAGATGTCACTTCCCTGATTCATGACTACCACTTCCAGCTGGCACTGAGGTCTTCATAAATGCTAAGATGTGTGTGGAGTGGACCCTGTGAGGTGTCTCCCAGATTCCCCTCCAGGACTGAAGAATTCACCCACTGAGCTGCTGGAGTGTGGGTGAGAGACAGCCCCAAATTTGGGGACTGCCTCCTCTCCTTCCAGGGACAGATTACATCCAACGAGTGGTCACTACAGAGCATAAAGGCCCAGGCACTTTGCCTGAAAGTGGGGCAATTTTCAAGGGCCACATGACCTTCGGGCTCATTGAGCCGTTGTTGGGCCCCTACCTCAGGTAACTCCCCTCTGCTCAGTCTTGTATCTTCCTCTTTCCTTCCTTTCCTTCTACAGGTGTTTATCCCCAGATCATTCCCTGTAAGCATCCTGCATGTTGACCTCTAGATCGGTCTGTGGACATTTCTATCATCAATCTATTAGTTTTAGCACCACATATTTTTTTTTTTTTTTTTTTTTTTTTGTAGTTTTCAGATACAAGGAGCTTTTGCATTCTTAGTTGTTATCATCTGAATCCATAGAGCTATGATGTTTTATAGTAAACAAAGCAACATACCAGTACTGGTGGCTTAGGGCAGGGGTAAAGTGCTTACCTAGCACACATGAGACAAGGCCCTGGGGTGGATCCACAGTACCACATTAAACACACACCACCACAACACAAAAATATTCACTCACAGACTCACCTAAGTCTCTACTCAAGCATCTTCTTTTGTTTAAATCTGGCATCTTGAGCCAGGCATGGTGGCAGAGGCTAAGGCCAGAAGATTGCAAGTTCAAAGCCAGCCTGGGCAGCATAGTGAAACCCCATCTCAATGAACAAAGGAAGGAGCTGGAGTTGTAGCTCACTGGGAAAGTGCTTGCCTGGCATGTGTGAGATCCTGAGTTTGATCCTCAGCACCACATTAAATTAAAGATATTGCGTCCAGCTATAACAAAAAAATAAACATGGTGAACATGAAAATACTCAAATACATTTAAGCCACTTCTCAGACTGCTTTTTTTTAAAATTTTACTTCTATACTGTTTATTCATTTACTGTTGCTTCGTTTAGAAAAAAAGAAAGAAATCAAACTTTAAGCCAGAAAAACCATTAGAGGACATTCATTTATTTCCACACCTTTTGGTTACAAATAAAGAAATGAATCCCAAAGAAATGTATAGGCCTCTATTATAAATCCTCTTTCTTGTGGGAAAGATAAGAGCAAATGGAGACTCAAAAATATATAAGGGCCAGCAGAGCTTGGCTGATAGTTCTGAAGTCAAGAACAAGACTTTCCTAATAGAGGGAAAGGAGATTGGGCTGTGCCGGGTGAAAAGGGATGAGCGCCCAGGAGCTGACATGGAGAGGTAACTGTGGATTTTTGCTTTAAATAAGTAGTAAGAGATATTCAAAATCCGGAGCCTGGCCAAATTGTACCGTTGTATTGTGTGCACGTACCAATGTGTTGCAAAGTTTCCACCTTCCTGTACGATCACAGCGCACCAAAAACAAAACACACACACACACAAAGAAAGTCGGAGTCGACAGCATCTTCCTGAAACATTTATTTTCTTACTAAGTCAACCCACGTATTTTCATGGCACATGGGTCCCTAACAGAGTCACAGAAAGAGCCACAGGGGCTTCTCTGGGGACCAGGCGGCCGAGCGTGGAGCTCGTCTGGCCGTTAACTGACGCTGTGAGCCTGAGCAAGCCTCCTGGTCCCTCTGGGCTGTGACCGGCCCCTTCTTGGTAAGAGGACCCTCCATCTTGCCGTAAGGTAGCAGATGGCAGCTTCAGCCGGGCTCTGCAGCGCTTCCTCATTCCGCGGATCTTATCCGCCTCACACCCGAGTCTCCCTCGTCGCGGTGAAACGGTCCTGGCGACTGTGGCGGTTGGACCTCAGCATGGCGAGGCGGGTCGCCCTCGGAATCCCTGCGGCCCGACGCCCATTTCGCGGTGAAGCCCCTCCAGGCCACGGTGAGCACTTCCCGCCAGAAGCGGGTCGCCGCCGAGCCACCGGGGACTCCGTGACAGTGAGGCGCTCCTACCGGTGCGGCCCGAGGGGACCCGGAGCCTAGGGCAGATCCTACCCCAGCCGGGACCGTGAAGGGAGGCAGCCGGCGGCTGGCTCGACTTCCTGGGCTACAACCGTGGAGGACGGCAAAAACCTGGCCCGCGGCGCCAGGTCCGGACACAGGCCGCCACCGACAGGGAGCTGGCCGGCGTCCTGGTCCAGCCCGGCAGGCTCTGCAGAGAACCGCGGGGACTGGAGGCCCAGCGGAGGGAGGCCGAGTGAGGCGCAGACTGTGGCCGAGAGCAGAGGTCAGTCAAGGTCGAGAGCTGTGGTTCGCACGCTGGGCCTGGGTGGCTGCCTTTGAGGACCACTGAAGTGGTGCCAGTCCCCAGGAGTGATGGAATCAGGCCAGAGCAAGCCCCACAGCACCTTTGAGGCTCCCCTAGGGTCACACACTACCTTCAGATTCCTCCCTTCTAGCTAGAGGACGGTGACCAGGCATGGAGCCAGGGGCCTGGCTCTTTCTCCTCTAGGTGTGGGCCAGCAACCCCCCAGAGCTCTCCAGCAGCTTGCTCTGCAAGCCACCCCTCATTTAGTTAGCAAGTGTTTTCAGTTTCCACTGATTGTCCCCTTGCTGGCCAGCCTAAGGTCTCTTGCCATGTTCTCCCAACATCGGTAAATAAATATCCTACACTGCACTGTTAAAAAAAAAAAAATGTAAATGATGTTGTGATTTCAAATTCCAATTGTACATTACTGGCGTGTAGGAAAACATTTGACTTTCATTTATTAACTGTGCTTTTTACTTCCAGGATTGTGTTTTGGATCTGTCAGTTCTTTGGGATTTTCTGTACTTAGAATCATGTTATTTGCTAATGAAGATAGTTTTTCTTCCTTCTCCATCTGTACACCTTTTATTTCCTTTTCTTGTCCTACTGCACTAACTAGGACTTCTAGAAAGATGTTGAATAGGAGTAGTGAAAGAAGATACTTTGCTATTGGGGGCGGCGCCATGTTGACCCCGCTAGGGCAGCGCCTGATCACATCGCCAGCGAGGAGGTTAATTGACATAAGCACACTCAGGTGATTTATCGTCCACGCACACAATGTATGTGCATGTGTTCTGCAGCACTACTAATTGTGCCTGGCCTAATCTTTGCGTAAGAGGCATGGCCCTGCACTCTGCCTCCTGGAGGTGATATAACTGTAGGCGGAGTGAGACAGCAGGACACACCTGGGGCAGCAGCGAGTAGGGCAGCGCGAAGGCAGATGGCAGAACGGAGAACTGAGACGCATCACTAAACCACCTTAGGTAGACGTACCCTTAGTTCACAGGATGCAGGACGCACCAGTGGGAAGCAGCAGACCTTAAGTGAGGCGTAGCAAGTCTCTCTTCCTCTAAGCTCTAAGCAAAGCCTGTCCTTCTCTCAAAGTCTCTCTTAAGCAAAGTCTCTCTCTCTCTCCTCTCAAAGCAAGTGAACCTCATTTCCTCTATCCTCTATAAACAAACAAGCAAGAAAGCAATGCACTAAAGAGAAAGAAGTAATTCAGTTTCCAGTCCACCATCCATAAGACCCGTGCAAGTTGTTGCTGCAAGTGGTGACAAATATCCACAGATTTTGGAACCGCAAAGAGCCAGCGACACTTTGCCTAGTTCCCAATCTAAATGTAAATTATACCTCCCTAAAATAAGTTACTAAAACACTGACATCTCTCCTGTATACCAGCAGTGAATGTATAGAAAATATAAGGAAAACTAATTTTTATTTGCAACACAAAAAAAGCTCATATTTAATCAAATAAACAAGATGTAAAGAAAACCACAGAAACTTCACTAAAGGTCATAAAAGATTTGAATGAACAGAGAAAGGCATTTCTACCTCAAAGGGAATATTCAGTATTACAAAGAATTCCCAATTAGTTTATAGACTGCATGGAATCCAATTCCAAATTGAAATAGCAAAATTTTTTTATTAATCTGTAGAAAATCAGTCCAAAGTTCATCTGAAAGTATGCATGAGTAGTAAAGACATGTTTTCAAAGAGTACTGTAATGAGGAAGAGTTTCTCTGCCACAAGTCAAAACATTTCTTCAAGCAATACTCATTAAAATATCATATTACAGGTACAAAAAGAAAAAAGAAAAAAAAGACAGATTATATTAGGACAACAGACTCCAGAGCCCAGAAATGTTTTTTTTAATTTATTTTTATTGCAAACAAATGGGATACATGTTGTTTCTCTTTGTACATGGAGTAACAGCATACCATTTGCATAATCATACATTTACATAGGGTAATGATGTTTGATGCATTGTTATTTTTTCCTTCCCCCCACCCCTCCCACACCTCTTTTCCCTCTATAGAGTCCCTCCTTCCTCCATTCTTGACCCCCTCCCACCCCCCCATTATGTGTCATCATCCGCTTATCAGCAAGATCATTCGTGCTTTGGTTTTTTGAGATTGGCTTATCTCATTTAGCAAGAGAGTCTCCAATTTCATCCATTTGACTGCAGATGCCATAATTTTATCATTCTTTATAGCTGAGTAATATTCCAGTGTGTGTGTGTGTGTGTATATATATATATCTATCTATCTATCTATCTATATATATATATATATATATATATCACAGTTTCTTTATCCATTCATCAATTGAAGGACATCTAGGTTGGTTCCACAGTCTGTCTATTGTGAATTGAGCAGCTATGGACATTGATGTGGCTGTAGTATGCTGATTTTAAGTCCTTTGGGTATAGGCCGAGGAGTGGGATAGCTGGGTCAAATAGTGGGTCCATTCCAAGTTTTCTGAGGAATCTCCACACTGCTTTCCAGAGTGGCTGCACTAATTTGCAACCCCACCAGCAATGTATGAGTGTACCTTTTTCCCCACATCCTCGCCAACACCTATTGTTGCTTGTATTCTTGATAATTGCCATTCTAATTGGGGTGAGATGGAATCTTAGTGTAGTTTTGATTTGCATTTCTCTTATTACTAAAGATGGTGAGCATTTTTTCATATGTCTGTTGATTGCTTATAGATCTTCTTCTGTGAAGTGTCTGTTCATATCCTTAGCCCATTATTGATTGGGTTATTTGTATTCTTCATGTAGAGTTTTTTGAGTTCTTTATATATTCTGGAAATTAGTGCTCTTTCTGAAGTATGAGTGGCAAAGATATTCTCCCACTCTGTAGGCTCTCTCTTCACATTGCTGAGAGTTTTCTTTGCTGAGAGAAAACTAGTTTGAATCTATCCCAGTGGTTGATTCTTGCTTTTATCTCTTGTGCTATGGGAGTCCTGTTAAGGAAGTCTGATCCTAAGGCAACAAGTTGAAGATTTGGACCTACTTTTTCTTCTATAAGATGCAGGGTCTCTGGTCTGATTTCAAGGTCCTTGATCCACTGTGAGTTGATTTTTGTGCAAGGTGAGAGACAGGGGTTTATTTTCATTCTGTTGCATATGGATTTCCAGTTTTCCTAGCACCATTTGTTGAAGAGGCTATCTTTTCTCCATTGCATATTTTTGGCACCTTTGTCTGGTATGAGAAAATTGTATTTATTTGGGTTGTGTCCATGTCCTCTATTCTGTACCACTGATCTACCTGTCTATTTTGGTGCCAGTACCATGCCGTTTTTGTTACTATTGCTTTGTAGTATATTTGAAGATCTGGTATTGCAATACCCCCTGTTTCATTCTTCCTGCTAAGGATTGCTTTAGCTATTCCAGGTTTCTTATTCTTCCAGATGAATTTCATAATTGCTTGCTCTATTTCTGTAAGGTACATCATTGGGATTTTAATTGGAATTGCATTGAATCTGTATAGCACTTTTGGTAGTATGGCCATTTTGACAATATTAATTCTGCCTGTCCAAGAACATGGGAGATCTTTCCATCTTCTAAGGTCTTCCTCAATTTCTTTCTTCAATGTTTTGAAGTTTTCATTGTAGAGATCTTTTACCTCTTTGGTTAGATTGATTCCCAAGTATTTTTTTTTTTTTTTTTTGAGGCTATTGCAAATGGAGTTGTTTTCCTCATTTCCCTTTCAGATGTTTCATCACTTGTGTATAAAAATGCTTTAGATTTATGCGTGTTGATTTTATAGCCTGCTATCTTGCTGAATTCATTGATGAGGTCTAGAAGTTTTCTGGAGGCAGAAATGGTTTCTAAGTATACTTTAAAATTTGAAATGTAACAAAGGTAGCAGTTTAAAAAGTGAGGAAAAGGTAGTTCAGTAAATGGTTTTGGGAGTTGAGTATTTAGGAAAACATAAACTAGATCTTCACAATATATGGTATGTCAAAGTGAATTACAAATGGATCTACCCATACGCCTTAGCCAGGAGAACGGGGGAAGAGGTTTGGCATAGGAAATTCCATGCTGGGTGCTCTGGGCAGCTGAGGGAAGCATACCAAGCAGGAGTACAGCAGCTGCCATGCTGCTGAGCACAGGTCAGCCAGCTCCTTAGGGAGGTGTCACACTGGAACAGCCCTGCAGAGTTGTCCAGATGAGATTAGGACCTTATGCCCAGGAATTGACCAGGTGCTGAATGTGGGGTCTTATGGTTTGGATCTGAAATTGTTATGGGGTGCAACTTAAGAACAGACCGATCACCACTGAGAAGTCCAAATTTGAGAGTCTTTATTAAGCCAGCCAGCTGACTGTCTTACACAATGCCCCAAAAAATGGCTATTGGGAGAACAGCCCTGACCACAGGGTTGTAGGGGTTCTTATACCAAAAATCACCTCAATCACAAGTGTTTGTTGCTATGATTTGAAAGTACACATTAACATGAGATCATCAACCAAGAGGGGAGTGGGGAGTGGGTCACCTAGGTACAAACTAAAGAATGGTTACTAACAACCACACAATTACTGCTCCATAGTACACTGGTTAGGAGCAATAGAGATCAAAAGAGAGCAATTTTTATTTACATAGGAATTGTCATTTTATATGATTAAACACGTCACACCGAGTAACTGATGATAGGTACAGAGGCAGCGTGTTCCCATGGGAGAAGCTTATTTCCTACATAACATGGAGTCTCAGAGCAAAATGGAGTCTGTTTAGTCATTTCCCTTAGAGTCTGGCCTATAACATCCTCATGGTGTCAGATCTGTCAGCCCATCACACTCCCCACTGGATTTTGTACATAATCAAATCATTGATTCATTAGTATAGAGGTGATTGTAGTGAGTGTGCAACACCATTAGTTTAACAGACTGGATTCTATCTCTAACATATTTAGTTAAATAGTTTATCATGCATGGCCCAATTAAAAGCCCCAACATAACTGGGATGCAAGGTCCTGCCATCACGGTTATTAGAGAAGTTATTAGAGAAGTTAACCAGTTAATCTGTCAAGAGGACAGATTTTGGTACCAATGACCCTCAGGTTTTTAGCTTTTCCTCACTTTCTATGAGCCTTTTCTTTAATCAAAGATAAACTATCATGAATGACAACTGAGTGCTTAGTATAGAAACAATAGTTCTCCCCTAAGGTCCGACATAATTTTTCTTATTTTAAAAACAGTAATTTAACCCCCTTTTATTTTGTAAAACTACCTCAGCAGGTGAATCAAGGGAATTTTTAAGTGGCTTACAGAGTTTTTTTTAATTTACGTAAGTTTAGATCTATTTGTCTGCTTAAGGTTTTGAAATTTTGGTTTCCTGTAATGAGGACCTGGCTACGTTTATTCCCACTAGGAGGGGAACTAAGACAGGGGCCACTCATTTATATCAATGCATGAGTCCCATATGTTCCCTTTTTCCCTCCCCATCATAGTAGTACACCTAGGGAAAGATGTAAACAGTAACACAGAATTCATCCCATTTGGTAATCTTGAAAAGTTGAAGGGTCAAGCATGGAGTTATTTCTGACATAGTCCAAGCAAGAGAAAAAACATGATTAACATTTTTTCAGTCTTATCTTTAGATGGTAGTTGGGGTCTCTGAGGGCTGTCCATTTTTCTGTTGTCTTGACTCAGATGTGATGAGTCCATGTTGTGAGTAAGGTCCCTTCCATTTCAGCCGGGCATTAGTCCTTTTTGGAACCATTTGACGTAGACATAGTCTTCTGACTGAAATGGGTGTTGTAAATTAGTGGCCTTTTGGGGCTGATTCTCTCATAAGTTGAACCTGTTGGAGAGACTTAACAACAGGTTGTATCAGGAGCAGGCTCTTTGTAAGGGTGGAAGAAGGCGCTAGAAGATTAACAATTTAATCTCTCAGAGGTCATTTGCCAGCAGCTTTCTGGAACCAAACTGACCCTTATTTTTGTGATTTAACCCAATTTACCTATCTATATTGACTGTGTTTTAAATTTTTTATTATTACCCCTCTAATTTTAGGGACTTTTTACTGCTGTAAGGAAAAAGGGCAATGACCGCTCTTGTTGCTTCCAGCTGAGAGGGGGCGATGTGAGGGGGAGAAAGCAGTAAAAATTTCCTTTTTAGAAATTGGATCTTTCCAGGGGTAAAAGTCTTGTTTTATGAAAGAAACAAAAAAACATGAGTACAAAATAAACAGCATCTGGAACATGTCAAGGAATATCATGAAGCTGATAGAAATTAATAATCTCTTACCAGGAGGTAGAAGAGCTGAGACATTGTTTACATAAAAAGGCCTAACAAAGTCTAATAAGGCTGGAGAGGATAAGGCCTTAATTGTAAATCTGTCGGAGTTATCAGGAAGGAAACACAACATTTAGTTAAGTTACCTAATTTCATGTGATTTTTGTAAAATATCGTTTTATTGGTATGACCTCTTTGCTTAGTAGAGATCCCTTTATTTTTCATACTTAGGGCTAGAGAATCATAGTAGCAAACATGATAAAGTCTACCTGTATCTGAGGTTAGGATGATCTGTAGGCCTTAAACTGACTAAAAACTTATAACTCTGGCAGTTTTTCTTGATAGTTACCAGGTATTTTTGTCTAAGAATCTTTTTTGTCACCTCTAGTTTTACTTATTTGGGGGGCCGGTGTTAACACAAGTTTATATCTCAAGTTACAGTAAAATAACTATTGTTTAGTTTTTTAAATGTCCAGGAATGACTGTGTTTTAGTTTTAACTGTTTTTGCTAGGTGTTTAAGATCAAACTGGTCAAATTGACCTTGTTTCTATCTGCTGTTTAAGAGTCAGCTGAGTTCCCATAGGGGTCATTTATAGGGAACTTGAGAGCAGCTTTTCTTAGTGCCATTCGCTAGGTAGGGTCTCCTTGATGAGGCGATTTCCTTTGGAAGCATTAGGGATGTCTCCCTTTTCCAAGGACCCTCCTCTGCAGCAGGTGCACTGATTGGCCTTTTATCCTCTAGTGGTCTCACCAATCTCCCTGATCAGGTGGTCGTGTGGCCCAGAGTTGCAAAGCTCCTTAGAGAAGTTCTCTTCTTCCCTGGGTTTAGGCTGACTATGAAGGCAAGAGCCAAATATTGATTTTTTTGGCCCCTTTATTTTAATCTTAGTCTTTAAGTCTTGACCTTAAACATCCAGCAAGTCAGTTTCACCAATCACACAATAAGAGTACTGGCCTTTAACTTTAAGGTCTGTGACTTCATACTCATTTATCCACTTTTATTAAATTGGGGTTTATATTATCTCTCCTATAGGTAATGGCTTATTACCTCAAATTAATTCAGATTGTTCCTTAAGCAGTGCCTCTGTAAAACATTAATCAGTCAACAGTTACAGAGTTTACAAGGAAAATACAAAATGGAATTAACAACAGTAAAAACATATTTAGTTATGTAATAGCTATCTTAAATTTTGGCTGAGCTATATATTATATCCCCTGTTTGAGATCACAGTAATTTTATAACAACAACAACAAAAAAAACAATCTTTTGAATATAACTTTAAGTGAGCTGAAGTCTGGCTTATTTTGGAGCCACTGTAATATGTAGTAAGGTGGGAGGTCAGTGGTGAGCCTCCACTGGGGCCTCCAAATGTTACGGGGCACAACTTAAGAACAGACCAATCACCACTGGGAAGTCCAAATTTGAGAGTCTTTATTAAGCCGGCCAGCTGACTGTCTCACACAATGCCCCAAAAAATGGCTATTGGGAGAATATCCCTGACCACAGGGTTGTAGGAGTTTTTATACCAAAAATCACATCAATCATAAGTGTCTGTGATATGAAATTATAAACTAACATCATCAGATCATCAACAAAGAGGGGAGTGGGGAGTGGGTACCCTAGGTACAAACTAAAGAATGGTTACTAACAACCACACAATTACTGCTCCATGGTACACTGGTTAGGAGCAATAGAGATCAAAAGAGACAATTTTTCTTTACGTAGGAATTGTCATTTTATATGGTTAAACACGTCACACTGAGTAACTGATGATGGGCACAGAGGTGGAGTGTTCCCATGGGTGAAGCTTATTTCCTACATATCATGGAGTCTCAGAGCAAAATGGAGTCTGTTTAGTCATAGTCTGGCCTGTAACATTTAAATGGAACCAGATCTGTCAGCCCATCACAAAATATGCCTCAAAAGCTCACATGTTGAAGACCTGGGCCCCATGCAGCAAAGTTTAGATTTGGGGCTTTGGGGAAGTGATCGCCTCAGGAGGGCTCTAATCTCATGAGCAGACTAATCCATGCAATGGATTAATAATTCAAATGAACTACTAGGAAGAAGTAGAAACTGCAGGCAAGTAGGGCATGGTTGCAAGAAGTAGGTCCCTGGGGTGTGCCCTCAGGGTGTACCTTGTCCCTGCTCTCTTCCTCTCTGCTTCCTACTGTACAGAGCTGAGCAGCTTTCCTGTCCCATGCCCTTCACCATGGTGTTTCTGCCTTGGAGTCAGCCAACCATGGACCGAAACTTTTGAAACCATGAGCAAATATAAATTTTAACACATCCTCTGAGTTGTTTTTATAGGGCATTGGTCAGCTGACTGACACATGGGGTTCACCTTAGAGAGATATAAACATGGGTTGGGCAGTTTTCTTTGGCTGAAGGAAAATTCCAGAAAAGGGTTTCACTTGTAAACTATTGCAGCCCACCATCCTAGAGTGTGGTTGATAAGGGCCTCAATCTTGAGGAGGGGTCTAAGTAACACAGATGTACACTACATGGTTAACTGTAAAAAATGAAATCATAGGACAAATATAGAAGAAAACATGAGTAAATATTTTCAAAAAATAGAACTGGGAGAGACTTTACCTTGGGTCAAAAAGAATTCAGAACAAAACCCTATAGACACAACAAAACAAATCAAAGCCAAATAATCCGTTGGGGGAAATATTTGCAATAAACATAATAGTTAATACGTAGATATTCTTGACATATAAAATTGCTTATGAGTAAATTTTTAAAGACTAGTACTACAGAGAAAGGTAGGCAATGATCATAAGCAAAGAAAATAGAGATGAATAATAAACTTCTGGAAAAGTATCCAACTTCACTAATAATCAAAGAAATGGAAATGTAATGCAATTTTTCCTCTTCAAATTGTCCCAAACTGAGGCATGTAGAGTTAAAGTGATTCAGTCACATGACTAGACATAATAGAGGAGGCATTCAAATCTAGGGTTGTGCTCTGGTGAAATGTTGCAGAGTAAATACATGCATTTAACCAAAGCCTCATTAACTAGATAGTAAAGAAAACAGAAAAGCAACCACAGCAATGTAATTTAAGAATCTAGAAGACAGATGGAGAAGGTCTACCTTTCTTGCAAACCTGATAAAGTTAAATCCTAAATTGTGACTGGGGAAGACCTGGAAGCAATCCTGGTAAAACTGGGAGTTAAGGCCAGATGATAAGGCCATGTGAGAAGCATTTGTATCTCCAGAACCTTCCCACTTTCTATGCAGCTGGGGGTCTGTACTTTCCCTGGCCCTGGCTGAAGACTGGACACTCACTCACAAACCCACTGTCTGCAGACCATAAAGCACAGGGGCATCTGGGAGCACCAGGCACCATATACAGAAGTCAGGTGATAAAGGGAAGTGCACACACTACTGTTGAGACCCTGGCTGCCTTCCTCAGCCTGCTCCCAAAATACTATAGCCACTGTCCCCACAAGGCAGGAGACCAAGAGAAGAGATCCAATGGCATTGACATCCTGGGTTCCCCAAGTCATCTGATTACAGGGTCTGTGTCATTTCTACTATAATAGTTGGGTATTTCCCAAATCAGATTAAAAAAAAAAAAAAAAAAGGAACTGTAAAGCAGCAATTGTGTTTATTGGTTTTATTGAGATGGGGGTGTAGGAGGGAGGAGAAAGCAGTGGGAACAACAGTAGGACCTCAGGTGAGCTCTCCTATCTGCAGGGACTGGCTTTTCCTTCCAGCTCTGCTTTACCCAAGACCCTGAGAAGAGAGCTATCTGCCTTTGTGTTCAACCTGAACTTCACCTCCAGCCTCTCTCCTCCCTTCCCAGAGGTAGGGATGCTGAAATTTCCAACTCCATGGTCACTTGATTGTTTTTCCCAGCAACCTGCCCCCTCCTGAGGCTGTGCAGGAGCCCCAGACACCAGCCAGCTCATTCATATACAAACAGAAATAAATGATGCCAGGAAAGGTCCAGAGACCAAATAGAAATTTCTTCTTCTATCTATGTGATCTTAATCTTGAAATTTCTCCTTAAACTGAAAGAATCAGTAAGGCCTTTGAACAGGTGGAAAGGAGCCTCTTTCCAGAGTACCAGAAAGCTCTAGACAAAGATGTCGCCGAGGGATGTAAAGGTGTTGATAACGCTGCCTTCACCCACCCACCCCAACCCCATGAAGCTGAAGGTATGGACAGCAATGTGATGATGATTTTACCTTAAGAGTCAGGAGAGCCTGCTCCTGGAAAGTTCCTTCAATAGAAACCTGCAGTGCCAGTCTTACTTCTTCCAAAAAGGAAGATGCACCAAAAAATCTGCAAGAGCAGAGGTATAGCAAGCATCTAGTGTGACTTTGCATCTGGGGGTGAGGGGAGCCAGGGGACCAGCCCAGCACTGCTCCATCTGCTTCTGCCCCTTGCTGTCACCCATCTCTAACCCAATAAATTAGGGCTTAAACCTAACTCACTCGGTGGGCATGTGATCTGACCAGGCTCTACTTACAGACTGGCAGAGGAAGTCTGGGGTGTGAGATCTGAATTGGGAGGAAGGTGGAACATTAGGGTGAAATATTCACTCCTTATACTCACACGCATGCAGGCAGTCTGGGAGCCGCCAAGAACCTCCTTCTCTTCCCCAATCCCTTTGTTCAAGCCCTCCCTTTCAGAAAACACAAGTGCTGTGTCTTGCCTGCTAGCCAAGTTATAATCACAGAGCCCATTTGCCCAAACTTCCCTTCATTAGCCCAAGGCGGGCAAGTGATCTCTCCTGAACTTTGTTCCCTGACATCCTAGAAGCATCCATTCCTTGTGTCCATTGATTGGCCAGGGTCCTTTAAGGTTGCTTAGCAATGAGACCACAGGAGTCAGGGTGAGCCGCAGGGAATTTCACAGGTGGCACTTGCTCCTCCCAGATGCATTTGTTTCCACCTTGCTTCGGTTCATTTTAGTCTCCTTATTCTTCTGGAAAGTCTTGATCTCCATTTTTGTTGTAAGATTTAATGCCAGTGCCTATTCTGTTATAAACCACCCTGCAGCCCTTTGGAAAGCAAGAAAGGTATACGTCACAGACAGACGCTGTCAGGTCAGGCCTCCAAGTGTGTGTGAGAACATGGCAGACACCACATTGGGCATGTGCCAATGAGGCTCTGAGCTGGGGGCCTTGCCCAGCTGGGCACATCTGGAAATTCACACCCAGGTGGAGCCATCCAAGAGATGTGCTGAGGCACCTGATGGACTCCAGCCACATTACAGGGGCGTGAAAGGGTGAGCTGGCGTCTGGAACATCACCCACCCAGCCCCAGCCCCAGGAGAGCTTCGCCAGGATGTGTGTCTAAACAGTGATTTGAACAGAAAGAAATCTTAGGGTTTGTGTATTGGATTCTAGTCGCACGTCTGTGAATCAGGGTGAGGTGGAAGGGGATGGGTTTGGGGTTTAACGTCCTGGGTCTAAACCTTGAAGGCCAATAAAACTACAAATCCAAGACGAGGGAGGAGGCTCCCAGAAATAACCCAGGGCCCGCTCTTCCCCATCAGCATCCTCCCCCCTCACTAGATCCCACCCTGCCAAACAGAATCTGGCAAGCCCAGCTCAGAGAGAGGTTTAAGGAGCCAGGCAGCCTTCTAAGCTTGTAGCAGGAGCTTGTCAGATCTTACTTTAAATGTCATGTAACCATTTTTTTTAACATGGATATAAATTTCTAATTTGGCTTCTTCCTTTACACATTCTTTTGGCATATGTGCTAAGCACATGTTTCAAAAAACTATAGTTCAATTCTGATTTTCTTTCTTTAAAATGATCAGCACTTCACACGCTTATGCATAATTCATTATGTCAACCAAGATCCATTTTGAGCTCACAAGAGGGAAGCGGGGTGGGCAGGCAAGTGTGAAGATAGTTTTATGGGTCACACCAAGTTAGCACCTGCACCGATCCCATAGTTAGACCTATTTCCATCCAGGTGACTTCCAGTGCACTGATATTTAGCTGGGAAAATCTGGAAATCCCCGTGGAGAATTTGGGGACCGTTATGAAGAAAAAGAATGCTACATACTACATTAAGGTCATTGGTTGGTTTGGTTTAGCCTCTTAAAGTTCAAAAGAGGACTTTGCCTAAGTAAGTACATACATTCATCTGGGCTTATGTTGTTAGAGAATTTCCATTCATTTTAAATCTCTGAACCCAGGATGCATATCATGGTCACTGTCTGCCAGACTACTCTGGTGCGGTTGTCCCTGCCTGTGTGGGGTAGATCATTGTTCACCTCCCCTATTCACATGTCCCCATGTGAAGCAAGTGCATCCTTGATACAATGTGCAACTTACCACTTTTGTTTTTTTTTAAAGTCTTCACAAAAATTCCTGGCAACTCAAAATCAAAACAAAAAGTTGTGTCTACTGAAGCAGAGCAGTAGTGCTATTTGTGGAGAAAACATAAGAATGGTCTCCATTCCATGTTCCAAAGGCACAACCAAGTCCTAAATGAGACAAAAGAAAGAAGACACAAAGATAAAGCAAGATTGTTTTGTTATTGAGGAGTGTAGGAAAGGATCAGCTAGCACACACCCCGAGCCGAGCCGTAAGGGAAGGCAGCAGGGATGTGTGATAGAACTGTCTAGACACGTCTAAAGATGCTCTTTCAGTAAAGATAGAACAAAGATTGTAAATGTAAGGAAGTGTGTCACAGTTTGATTGGCAGTATTTTTTTCTCTCTTACTGGCACATAAAACAATAGTGTGCTGCTTCTTACATTTGGTGCAATGAGATTACCTAAAACAGAAGAGCTAGGATTTCCTGAGATAACTTTTACATCCATTGCCGTGTTGTTAGATAAGAAAACTTACAAAATTCATTCCCGGAATCAAATGGGTGTAGCTCATATCTGGACATAAGCTCATTCATCCTCAGATAATTTGGCTTGGACAGCAAAGGGTTTGTGGGCTCATAGAATGAATCTGTGGTCTCCAACTTCCAAATCTCAAATTCTCAAAATCTCAGATTCTCAAATTGGAAGCCCAGACTCCAAAGCCTCCTCTTAGTCATGAGACTTTGATTTAAGAGAACTGAAGCACAATGTGTTTTCCATGTTCACAGAGGAGGAGAAGATGAGGATGGAGAAGGGGATGAGGAAGGAGAAGAGGTCTCAGATTGAATGGTCTCTCACTCGACTCTCAGTGTTTCTATTGTCTTTGGTCTCTGCTCTGGGACACCTCTCCCCAGTGCCTCTCCCCATCCCTCTCCCTCCATCCAGGCCCCCTCTGTTTCTTTCTGTTCGCCCTCTTCTCCTGTCCCATCCATCTTCCAAATCTGGAAGTGGCAGATTCCTTGGGGCAGGGAAGGACTGGGACATGCAGGGAGAAGCACAAATGGAAGAAACACACTTTGAAAGTCAGCTGGAACTTTCCCCTATCAAACCCCGCCCTGCTCTAAATCAGGAATGGGCCAACCCTATAACCTGCCCCTGCTCTTGGTAAATAAGGTTGTATTGAAACACAGCCACACCCATCCATTCACATCTGGTCTGTGGCTGCTTACACACTACAAGGGCAGATTGCAGCAACGGGGACAGAGACCTTTTCTACAACACTTAAACACGTTTACATGAACATTTACAGAAAAAGTTTGTTTTTGATCAGTGCTTTTTAATCCCAGGACTTCACAGAGCCTTCTTTGAGCCTTCAATCCTTGAGCCTTCAATAAGTTCAAATACACTCTGACTTTCTAATAGGAGACATTCGTAGGTAGATTTCTCCCAAGTTTATGTGGGAAATTTTTGCTACAGAATACCTGACGGAGAAAGTTCCTCAGAACACACTTCAGGAAATGGCTGCTTAATAGTATCCAAGACACTGTTGTGGGAAAAGCCAGGTTTGTCCAGGACACACTCATCAGTGTAAAAACTAGGTGGGAAGATATAGGTAAGTGTTTGTGACTGCTTTGATTACATCTGTAAAGGTCTCAAGTGCTGTTGACGCCACCTGCCTTCAGATGGGGGAAACTGGGACGTTAATGCCACACTGAATTTATTCTCTGCATTTTGACTTTAGGATCATGCTAATATATTTTATTAACTAAGCAATCAATTAATCTGTCAATCAACTTAATTAAGTTTTAAAATAGAAATGTGAAATGGTAAACCCCTTTGGAAAACAGTTTGGCAGTTTTTAACATAGTTAAATATATACTTACCATATGTCCCAGCAGTTCTGCCTCTAGGCCTCTATTTTTACCTAAGATAATATGAAAACATATGTTCACACAAAGACCTATAAACAAGTGTTCATAGCAGTTTCATTCATAATAGCCCTGAAGTGGAAGCAGTCCAGTTGTTTATTGACAGATGAATGATGGGCAGAGCCATGTAACAGAATATTACACAGCAATAAAAAAGGAGTTAGCCACTAATGCACACAGAAAATAGATAGGTTTCACAGCTGTTATACTGAGTGAAAGCCAGACACAAAAGATTCTCTCATTTCACATATGTGAAAATCTAGAACAGATAAAACAAGCCTATCATGATAGAAATAGATTCACTTGGAGTTGGTGAGGGCAGGGGCAATTTGACTACAGAAGGACATGAGGGAACTTTATAGGGAGATGGAAATGTTCTATACCTTGATTATGATCCTGGCTCCTCAAGTGTATTTGTCAAAACTCGGCAATCTATATACTTAAAGTGCAAGCCTGCTGAACTCCAAAGTAAAAGAGAGTAAAGAAACTGTTTAACTCTTAGAACAACTTTCCTGATTCAAATAATACCATGGAGAGTTTAAAACACAAGAGGCCAATCTCTAAAAGTCCACCAGAGTTCTAGGACATGATAGCTGTTACCTAACCTGGATTCCATCAGCATTCTTTGTTCCCAGATGAAAGCCAAGTGTCCTTTTATACTGGACATAAGAATTGGCCCTATCTGCAGACTTTCAAGGGTAAGTGTCCTTTTTCTATGACATATTAAAAGACCTAGTGGTCTTTTCTGCTTCCAGATGTTCATGTGGTATCATATGGAGCTGAAAAGATACTTCTAGGCAGGGATTCAGACCCACTGGGGGCTGAAGCATGTGCGTGGGAGTGTGGCCCAGCGAGGTCAGGCGTGACTCTCAGAGCCTGCGCCCAGAGCAAGACAGTCCCGGGCTTGCAATGGGGCTCTCCAGCTATGAAATCTCAGGCAAATTCCTTAACCCCTTTGCATGTTTGCAAGGGCTATGATAATAATCCCTTGTTTAGAAATTTATGTAGGTTTGAGGAGATAATGTAAGGAGCTCCATTTACTATTACTGTGCAACGAAATCACCCCCCAAAATTAGCCTCTTAAAATGATGACACACTATTTTATTTGAAAACCTGAAACCTGAACAGGACTTGTTGGGGATAGCTCATCTCTACTTCGTTCAGCACCAGCTGTGCCAAAGTCGCCTGAAGTGTGCCCACACCCATCTGGAAGACGCCCAGCTGCGGCTTGGTGGGCAGCTCCCACCACCTCCATTATCTCTCCAGCATGGAGGCATCAAGTAGCTGGACACGTCAGCCTTGGCGACCTCGCCTTGAAACTCACTGTCACTTCTGCCACAGCCACAGGGCTGCCCAGACTCAGTGGAGGGAACAGAGACCCCACTTCTCAATAAGTCAGCATCACAGGAAGAAGAACCTGTGAAATGAGATATTTTGGTGTGTTTGTGTTTAGAAAATATAATCTAGCCCAGCAGTGAAGTCATGAACGCAGTGCCCAGTGATCTGGAACAGAACAGATCAAATAAATGACACCTGCGTGACCACCCCTGCCACCACCACAGGCACTTCGATCGAATCTATAGTCCCTGTTATTAGCATTGTTGCCTGGTGCAACTGTCAGGCCGCTGCTCTGAGGCTGGCCCTTCCTGCGGTGGGTGGGTGAGGACCACAGACCCAAAGCTACTTCCAGGAAATGGTGTAACAGGAACTTCACGACCAGCCCAGAAGTTGTGCAGCACACTGCATGGTGCCTGACAGTGATGTTGTCGTTGTGAGCAGAGATGGCTGCAAATACATAAGTTGTAAGTGGAAATGAAACCCAGTGGGCGGGCAGCAAGTCAGGCTTCTGCACATCGTGGGCTCAGCCCCCGCACAGTGAAGATGTCCCAGGAAGTCCCTCCTTCCCAGCTCTCCCAAACACTCCCCCAGGAAAGAAATGTGACCTGCGCCTACCAAGTCCTTTCATTCACAATGGGTCTACCCACACCACAATGCACGGGCTCCTCTGGACTCAAGTCCAGAGAAGATCAAGGGCAGAATTTGGGTTGCACCCACTGAAAGGCATTTGTTTGGTTGAAGCCCGAAGGAAAATAAAGACCATGAATCCAAAGTGCAACATCATGGAGTTAGTGTTGCGTTCTTCCCTGAAGCCACCCCTCATTCTCCCCTCACTCTTGGAAAGTGGATCTCTGGGAAGCCGACCCACTTGCGGGCTGGCTCCTGAACTCCGGCTGCTCCTCGCTTGCCCTGTTTCTGGACCTCAGCTGCCCCTCTGCCCCATATCCAGCTGCTGGTGAGCACGCAAGAGAAAATGACAAACACGCCTTTTGAGGTCACGCTTTACAAATGCAAATTAACTTCACCAAGGGCAGACAGGTTAGATGCCTTTTGTTCTTGGCTCCTTTGAGACTTAAAAAGGAACAGAGGGCAGCAGAGCCAGCCAGCCAGAGGGCAGTGTTTCCAGAAGCAGTGGCACCTGAAGGAGCCTGGAGCTCGGCCGCATGGCTTCCCTCAGGCCCCTCCCTTACTAGGCAGTGGACGGCCTTGCCTCTGGCACAACTGGGCCCTGATCCTCTGGACTCTTAGGCAAGAACTTCCAAACTGGTCAGATCAGAATCACTAGAGATTTTTTTTCTTAAGCAGATTGCTGGACCTTTCTTGGGAATTTCCGTAGAACTGGAGCCCAAGAGTCTATTTATAACACATCCCCAGGTGCTGGTGATGCGGCTGCTGGTCCATGCTTAGCGTAGTTCTTGTGACAGGATGTATTCCTCAAGTATGGTACTTATTACCTTCTGCTCTTCTTTATTATTTTTATAGCAGAGACTTAGATCAGCACTGTCCAGTAGAAATACAAGTCACAAATATAATTTCGAGTTGTATAGCAGCCATACTAATTAAAATATTAATATATTTTATGTAGTTCCATTTATTCAGAACATTAACATATTTCATGCAATCAATACACAAAAATCAAGGGAATATTCTACACTTTGTCATACCAAGGCTCCCAATGTAGGTATGTATTTATAGTTATAGGACATACTAGATTGTGAGTGCTTGGTGTTGTGGGGTGGAATTTAAGAACAGACTGATCACCACTGAGAAGTCCAAATTTGAGAGTCTTTATTAAGCCGGCCAGCTGACTGTCTCACACAGTGCCCAAGAAAAATTGGCTATTGGAAGAACAGCCCCGACCACAGAGTTGTAGGGGTTTTTATACCAAAAATTACATCAATCACATCAATCATAAGTGTCTGTTGCTACGATTCAAAATTACAAACTAACATCATGAGATCATCAACAGAGGGGAAAGTGGGTCAAAATGACCCTTACCTAGGTACAAACTAAAAAATGGTTACTAACATCCACACAATCACTGTTCACATGGTACATTGTTTAGGAGCAATAGAAATCAAAAGAGCAATTTTTCTTCACATAGGAATTGTCATTCTCTATTGTTAAACATGTCACACTAAGTAACTGATGATGGGTACAGAGGCAGGGTGTTCCCATGGGAGAAGCTTACTTCCTATATATCATGGAGTCTCAGAGCAAAATGGAGTCTGTTTAGTCATTTCCCTTAGAGTCTGGCCTATGACATTCTCATGGAGTCAGATCTGTCAGCCCATCACACTCAGTAGCTACATTTGGTCAGTGGCTACCATATTGGAAAGTGCAAACTTAATTCCCACCATATGCCAGAGAGTGTTATAAATTCCATAATATTAACTCCTCTAATCCTCCTAATAATTTTATAAGGTGTGTACTATTATTCTCATTTTACAGGTGAGAAAAGTGAGACACAAAGAGCCTGAGTAACTCGCCCCAAGTTCCCCAGCTAGAAAGTGAGAGAGAGAGGGAGGTCTAAACCTCAGCATACAGCATCAGGGAACATTAATTTTTTGTCCATCACATAGGCAATGCTTAGCTCAGATAGTACAGCCAGTCCCCAAATAATTTAAGTGAGTGGGAGAGGAAGGTGGAGAAGGGATAAGGTCTATGTCATACTTGCTCAGCTCAGGAGTAAGTGCCTCAGTGATCACTGTGAGAGGGGATATTTTAAATTAAATTTGGAATTATCTGTTCCCAAGGAGCTTCCCAGCTGATGGAAAGATGTGAGAAAACACAGAGTGAGGAGCAGAGAAGTCTTATATCCCATCTATTAGAGTGCATTTATGAGTAGAGTGACCAGAACCAGGAAGGAATACATCAAGGAAAGCCACCTGGAAGTAGTACGTCTTTAAAGTGATGTTAAATGAGATGGAACAAATATGGCCAAACAAATCAGGGAAAGGGTGATCAGAAGAATCATGGGGTGTAGTGGGGCATGCCTGTAATGCCAGGAACTCAGACTGAGGCAGGAGACCAGCCTGGCCAACTTAGGGAGATCCTGTCTCAAAAAGGACTGGGGATATAGAGCACCCCTGGGTTCAATCTCGGTATCGCACAAAAAGAAGAAAAAGGAAAAAATCAGCAGCAGTGTTTGGATACCAAGTACTATGGTTTAGATATTAGGTGTCCCCAAAAGCTAATGTTTGAGACAATGTAAGAGGAGAAATGATTGGATTCTGTGAGTGTTAAACCCAACCAGTGAATTAATTCCCTAATGGGATTACTGAATGGTAACGGAAGGTGGCTAGGATGTGACTGGAGGAGGTGGGTCACTGGGGGTGTGCCTTTGGGTATATATTTTATATCTGGTAAGTAGAGTCTCTCTCTGCTTTCTGATCATCATGTGAGCTGCTTCCCTCTGCCACACTCTTCCACCATGATGTTCAGCCTCACCTCAAGCCCCAAGAAATGGAGCGAGCTGTCTACAAACTGAGACCTCTAAAAGCATGAGTCCTCAAATAAACCTTTCCTCCTCTTCAATTGTTCTGGTCAGGTCTTTTCGTCATAGCAGTGAAAAGCCGACTAAAACACCAAGACTAGATAGAAGCTGGAAAATGGCATACAGGAAGTATTTTGGAAGTTCTTCCAAAATTGACACCTTGTGTCCATCTGTGGCAGCTCCTCCAGCTTTCATGAGTCCCACTAGTGAGTAAGGGGAGCAATACTGAAGTGGGAGTAGTTGGGCAGCAGTGCAGTTTTTGACCCTGTGGGAACTCAGGAGCTAAGGCCCTTCAGAGTTCTCCTGAACTGAGGCCAAGGGACCTGTCCTTTCCACCCACCAGAACCAGTCCCTGGATACAGGTTTCCCAGGAATGGGGTGTAACCCGGAGCAAAGCAACTTGTTTCAGTCCAGGACAATTACTAAAAGAAATTCAGCTGGGTATCAGGAGCTGTCCACATGCCTAGCATCAGGAGACGAGGAGATGATGGCCTTATTACTGGAGGTTGGGGAAAGAATCAGGGTGGTAGACCAGAGAGTCTACAACCACAACTCAGTGCAATAGCTAAAAGAAACAAAGAGAAAACATCATGATCGGTGGAGATGGCCGGCAGAATCCCCCCACAGGCCAGCTGATCAGGTAAACTGATACAAGGTCACAAAGCTGGCGGGCGGATTGTGCCTTGAACCATATACTTCCAGGGCTGTGTTCTCTCCACAGCTCCCCAGGAAAGAGAAGAGAGAGGTGAAGAACTTAAGCATCCTTTATTATAAAATGTCCTGTTCCTAGTTCTGTAGGATCCAAAGACTGTGTCTTCTAGATTGTAAAGAAAATCTAGACTACATTGTGGGTGGGGTGCATTTACCTATGTGTTTGGGTCCCAAGGTTTTGGAGAGCAGTGACTGGGTGAAGGAGGATCAGCTAAGTAAATCTCAGAAGCAAGGAACCACCTCCCCCTTCTCCCCCAGCCTAGGAGATAGGGACAGCCACTTTCCTTTGCTAAGCAGGGTGGAGAGACAGCATGGGAATTCTTCTGAGCTGGGCTCTGGTGGTCCATCCCCACTTCACCCCCAGCCTTGGCCTAGGGATTGGAGCCTTTCAGGATGTGCTTCAACTTTGATCCAGGTCTTCTTTGGGGGTTCAATTCAGAGGCAGGGTTTTGGACTTGGAGGAGAGGTCACACAAGAGCCATATGGCTGACTCTAGGGAGCCTGACTCTGCAGAGTCAGCTGCTTGCCATCTCCAAGGCCTGCTGAATCTAAGAGCCCTTTGATCAGGTGGTGAGCTGACTGGGAGCAAAAGTAATCAAGACTTACTACTAAAAATGGTTTATAAGTGGCAGCATCCACAGATGAAAGTAGAAAGAGGGACAGAGAGAAGGAGAGTTTCCTCTCTTTCTAAAACAGAAACATACCTAGGTGAGCATCTTCGCTCCACCTTGACTGTGTGACCTTGAACACATCTCTTAATGTCTCTGAACCTTAGTTTTAAATTAAATCAGCTTTCAGGGGTAACATACTTGCAAACATCATACATGTTCAATAACGCATATTCCTATTCAGAACACAGCATCGTATAAAATGCTTCCTGCCATATATAAACTTACCTTTCCAGAATTTTTCAGATATTTTCCTCCCCATATGCATTTTGTTGCCCATGGCAGGAATGAGTTGGTAGCAGCCATGCTGACACCAGGTTGCTAGTTACAAAGCCACACTCGGCTTAGCACCCCAGAAATGTTTGCTAAATGTGTGAATGAAGAGATGTACAAATAGTGGAGTGATCCTAAGAGGACCCAGGTCTCTCCTCTTCCAGGAAGCCTTCCAGGCTCCTCCAGCTTTCATGAGCCCCCTGATAAGCTGCTACACATAAAACCCACCCAACAGAGTCCCTCGCCCATTGCTCATTCCTGGTTCCATGAGTGTCCTTGTCTCCTCAGCTTTAGCATGAACGAGATGACTTATCTTCACCGGGAAATTACTCTCAGGTTCACATTGCATTGTTCAGGTACCTAAATCCACAAAAGAGAACATTTGAAAGGTAGAAGGTAGGTACCCCTATCATCATATAGATGGCTAATATTTGTTCTTAGGACTTTGTGAAGATTAAAATGAAAGAAATGAAAACGACTTAGTATAGTGCCTGGCATACAATAGGCATTCAACCAGTGGAAATTGAGCATTAATGAGAGTTTCCATATTGGTTACGGGGAGGAGGCCAACAGTGGAGGATGAAGAGGGAAGTTTTAATTCCCAAGCATGCACAGCCTGGAGGGCGGAGGGCTGAGTTTCAGAATTCAATTGTGAAATCCAACTCATGCCCAAAATCTAAATTATAGCTTGGGGTGTGGGCATCCTGCCTTGAAATGGGATATTAGGCAATTTCACAAGGATGCACAGACGTGTGGCCTGAGCTATTTCATTCCAGGCAAACTGGAGCAGGCAGTGAACCTTTGGCAATGGAGGAGGCAGGGCCAGACAGCCTTGCAGCCAGCCTGACAGGGAACCAAGTGGGAATACCAAGCAGTTTTGCATCACACTCCAGAGAGCCTGTGTGCCATTCCAGGGAGCAGATGCCATTCCCTCCCGCTGGCCTCTTCTCTGCCTGACCCCTCCACCAAGATGCTTCGCCACTATCCCTGCCAGCCACAACGCTTCTCCTTTCTCCTCAGCAAGCTCCTTTATTGGGAAGGGTGTTGCTGAAGGGTGACACTCCAGACTGTCCACCTGTCCATGAGAATGTCAAGTGAAAAGCTCCAGCACACTGGGCTCTATGGTCCACGCCAGTAGTCCCAGCTACTGGACAAGATATAGTCACCAAGGGCACACCCCCAAAGACCTAAGTCCCTGGAACCACAAGCCATAATCTTCCCAAGATAACCTCTACTGCAGGTCTCTGGAGAGAAGAGTCACAGTGTGAATGGGAATAGAGAGAATAGAATGGGAGCTCTGGGCAGGGAGATGACATTTCTGCCCTATAAGATGAGGTGGCAATCAAATTGGGTTTTAGAGGCAAATTCATCATCACCTAGCAGCAAAGAAGTATGGATATGTGTTAGTCAGCTTTCATCACTGTAATAAAATATCTGAGAAAAACAACCTAAAGAAGGAAAAATTTATTTCAGTTCATGGTTTCAGAGATTTCAGGCTATGGTTGGTTAACTGTTTCAACTCTGGACCTGAAGTGAGACAGAACATCACGGTGGAAGGATGTGGCACAGGAAAGCTACTCAACTCATGGCAACCGGAGGTGGAGAGAGATTGGGTAGGAGTGAGGAAGGAACTTGGGATAAGATAATTTCCAAGAGCACACCCCGCAAGAACCTACACCCTTCAAGTAGGTTCTGTCTGCTACCATTTCCACCACCTCCCAATACCCACTCAGCTACTCAACTGTGAGCTCATCAGTGGATTGATCTGATGAGGTTAAAAGTCTCATGGTCCAATCACGTTCCAAAAGCTCCAACTCTGAACGTTGTTGTATGAGGACCAAACCCTCAGCATGTGAGCCCTTGGGGGACATTCCAGATCCAAACCATAACAGGGCAGGAACTCTGAATGAGGATGGATGTGTCCTTATCCTATCCTTATTTTGGCCTCTGTGTTTAAGCAACAGGGCAACAGAACACATGGTGATGATTAAGCTCTGATTTTCCCTTACCTGTGTCCTTTGGTCAAGAAAATCATCGTTATTTATGGTACATGAATGGCAATGGCATTGACCCTGAATGAGCAGTTGGAATTTGAATGGGTTAAAAAAAGCTGTATGCAGAGGCTGCTAGTCTCCCTACCATCTCACCTCCAAACTCCACATTGTGATTCTGAATGAGAATATTAAAAAGATGAAAATCAGGAAATATAGATAGATGTAGCAAAAGTCATAAAGTTTGTACCCCTTCCTCTCTCTAGTAGGTTCCAAAGCCTATCAGTAGGTAGGTTAGCACAGAATATAGCCACTTGGTTAAAAAACCATATGCCAGCAGCTGGCATTAGGACAGGAAGGAACTCAGTCCAACCTCATTGGTCTGCTCCCATCTAGGTTTCTAGGAAAATTAACCACAAACCTCCCTTCAGTTCCGTCCCCTCCCAGAGTCCAGCCCATGCAATGGCCTTACACTGTCCCCACTATCTGACCTCCATGGACTTTTTAAAAATTTTTCTTTATTTTAGAATAGTTTTAAATAGACTGAGAAAAGTTGAAAAGGCAGTACAGAGTATTCCTGGAAACCTGTGATCAGTTTCCTCAGTTATTAATATCTTACGTCCTCTGGTGCATTTGTCACATTGAACCAATCTTAGTGCATTATTATTAATGGAAGTCCATACTTCATTCAGATTTCACTCATTCTTGCCTAATGGCCTTTTTCCATTCCAGGTTCCCAACCAGGATGCCACATTACATTTAGCTGTGATGTCTCCTTAGGCTCCTCTTGGTCTTAACAGTTTCTCAGACTTCCCCCATTTCTGAAGGCCTTGGCAGTGTTGAGGAGTACTGGTCAGATATTTTGTAGACTGTCCCTCAACTTCGGATTTTTTCCTTCTGGGGTTTATACTGGGGTATGTGCTTGAGGGAGAAAGTCTGAAAAAGCAGAATTCCATTTTCTTATCAAATTATATACTGTCAACATGATTTTATCATGGTGGATGGTGACCTTGATCACCTGACTAAGGTAGTGTTGGTCAAGTTCTCTCCTATAAAATATGGAGTGCTCTCTTTAAAATTTTATTTTATCATGGATCAGCAGATGTTTTAGTCAGCTTTTTCACTGCTGTGACCAAAAGACCTGACAAGAATAATCAGAGGAGAAAAAATTCATGTGGGGTTCATGGTTTTAGAAGTCTCAGTCCATAGATGGCAGACTCCATTCCTCAGGGCCTGAGGTAGGCAGAATAGTGTGGTGGAGGAAGGGGGCTCAGGACATCCCACAAGGAAGCAGAGAGAGAGTTCTGCCCTCCGGGATCCCCCTCCTCCAGCCACACCCCGCCTGCCTTCAGTCATCACCAGGTTAATCCCTATCGGGGGGATTAATGCCCTGATGACGTTAAAACTCTTATAAACCCAATCATTTCACCTCTAAACATTCTTGCATTTTCTCACACATGAGTTTTTGGGGGACACCTCATATCTAAACAGCACATAATAATTGTATTCATTTGTGGGGTACAATGTGGTGTTTTGATACATGCTTACATTATGGAATGATTCAATCAGCGAATTAACATATCCATCACCTCAAATATTTATCACTTTTTATGGCAAAAACATTTAAAATTCTTTCAGTCATTTGGAAATAAGCAACATATTATTAACTGTAGTCACCATGCCGTGCAATAGACCTCCAGGACTCATTCCTCCTAACTGAAGCCGAAGGCTGTTTGGCCAACTTCCCCCCTTCCCAGCTGACCCCACACCTGCCTCTGCATCATTTTTATGAGCCTCTTCCTTTTAGTTGGGGAGCGGGCAGGGCCAAGTGTGTAGAGGATTTGTGTTCTTTCCTGTGAGGTCAGCAAGATGTTCCCTGAATATTAACATTTCTGTTATTTCATTAGAGGTCGAGTTAGCCTTTACATCCATCTCTTTCCTCCTCTCACTTTTGTTCTTCTGGGGAGTCTTTGGGAGAACACCTTCTTGTGTGACCTCATGTTCCCATCACAGCTGATTCTATGCCCTGCCAGCAGAGCAGCTCCTTAGAAGCAGCCGCCAAGGCCTTCAATATGTGGGCACCATATACAGTACCAGCCTCAGCTTTATTCCACCCGCCTCCCCTCTGTGCCAGGAACCCTGTGTCACTGCTAGTATGCACTCGTTCCTTTCTTTCTTCAGGGGAGCCTAGAGCTGTATGTCAGAGAAATCACGGTGCTGCAGGAAGAGCCCAGAATCGAGACATTTTCCTTTCCCAGAGTCTGGGCAGGAAACGAGCAGTAAGGAAACCCAACTCGAAATCCAGCACTGAAAGTCCCCGGATGTTTAAATCCAGGCTGGTCACTGAGAGGGCTTTGATTTCACTTCTCTGTGGGTGGCCTTCCAGTTAATATTACTGCCTAACAAACCACCCCCAAAACTTAGTAGCTTAAACCAATAGTAAGCACTCATTTTGCTCATCACTTATGGTTCGGGTAGGGTCGCTGGTCCCTGCTTAACCCAGGCTCAGCTGGGTGGCTTGATGGATGCTGGGAGATACACTTCCAAGATGTCTCACCACATGGCTGGCAAGTTGTGCTAGCTGTCATCTGGAAGTTCAGCTGGACTTGAGGCCAGGGCCATGTTTCAGTTCCCTTAACCTGGGCCCCTCCCTGGGCTGCTGAGGTTTCCTCCCAGCATGCTGGCTGGCATCCAAGGGTAAGCACCCCGGGAATCAGGAAGAAACTGTTCATCTCTATGGTCTAGCCTTGCAAGTCAGGTGACCTCTCTTTAGCCAGTCGCAAACCACCCAGATACAAGTGGAGGGGATAGACCTCACCTCTCAATGGAAGCACCAAAGTCACATGTAGAAAGAATGAGTGGGTCGAGAGTACAGTGATGGTCATTTTTAAGCACCACCACTGGTAAGTGACTTGAGAGGGTTTCTTCTTCTTCAGCAAATACCTGTTGTAGCTCAGGTACTGATCTAGACCTGGAAACATGACACTGAACCGAGACAGTCCCAGTCCTGGCAACTTAAACAGAGTTCACACAGGAAGACAGATCAGCCCCTG
Organism: Sciurus vulgaris; assembly: GCF_902686455.1. Lineage (NCBI taxonomy): Eukaryota > Metazoa > Chordata > Mammalia > Rodentia > Sciuridae > Sciurus > Sciurus vulgaris. The sequence continues at coordinate 120,905,712 of NC_136470.1, forward strand.
GTCATTTCCATTCAGTGAGATGCAATGGAACAGGTGAGCTTAGAGGTCACATGTACCCAGGAGGGATTCCTAACAAAGTCTCTGAGGCCTGGGAACCCTTCTGAGAAGAGTCCAGAAAAATGTTGTCCCAAGTCGAATCAAAGGACCCAAAACAGAAAGCTGAAGAGAAAAGGCAGCATAGTTGTCTCATGTGTGCCTGCATTTGGGAAAAGATTATTTTAAATTGTGATCATCAATGATAATAGTTGTTTTCATCAATAATAACAATGTTGTTATTATTATTGTCTTTATCAAGCATTCTTCTACTCATGTAGGACATTTTCCTGGATCAGAAATTTCTCAGTCCATGGCCAGGCGTAGTGGCACATGTCTGTAATTCTAGCTACTCAGGAGGCTGAGGCAGAAGGATTACAAGTTCAAGGCCAGCCTCAACAACTTAGTGAGAGCCTGTTTCAAAATAAAAAGGTCTCAGTGGTAGAAAACTCCTAAGTTCAATCCCAGCACCCAAAAGAAAAAATAGATAGATTTCTCAGTCCCCAGCATCTCTGGGGCAGACAGGATCAGAAAAACCTGGCTTTAAATCCTGATAGTGCCATGTGGTGGCCCTTGTGGTCTTAGACAAATGACTTAGCCATGAGTTAGCGTGGAGGTAATGGGAGGACTCAGGCTGCAGATTTGTCATGTTTACCTGCTTCTTGCTCCCAGGAAAAGGAGCCATGTGTGTGTGTGTGTGTGTGTGTGTGTGTGTGTGTGTGTGTGTATGTAAGAAGGAAAGAGAAAGAGAGGGAGAGAGAGAGAGAATGCATGCACAGGGGAACTGAGAGGAAGAACGTGTGAGCGTGGGCATACACGCGTGCACATACGTGTTTTTGCTGGGACACTGTGACCTGTCGGCCTCTCCGAGCTGCAGTACAAGATGGATTCATGTTGACCAGAGGCCACAGGTGTGTCCGGGGCACCGGGGCCCATCTCACATGGTTTTCTTGCTTGCATGTGTTCTAGAGATTGTGCTCTGGGAAACAGTTCCCAGTGGAGTCATGGACCTCATCAGTCCAGCTGTTGAACCAGTGATCTCCGGACATTTCTGGAACCCACCAGGTGATGTCCCCAGTTAGCTCAAAGTACCAAGCAGAACCTTCTGCTCTTCAGCCCTGTGATTGGAGGCATCTCCCCAGCAGGACTTGATGGGAGGGAACATTTGAAATGTAGCCACCTATAGAAAAGGAAGCAGTAAAGATTTGCTCTGAAAACTCCTTGGTTCCATAAAAAAAAAAAAAAAAGCACCCGGTCGCAGGCATGGCCTGCCTCCTAAGAGCAGCCACCCAGCTCGCCGTGAGTCAGTGCTGCATGTTTACTTCTGAGTAAGGAAGACCAGGCTCCAGGGATCTAGTTTATATTCAATCTTGAAAATACAAGAAATCATTGGAGTTCAGAGGTCAGAGCACAGCAGGATACTGGAACTACAGCGAATATAGAAACTATGAATATGGAACATTAGTGGGTTGACCAGCCGTGAATTGACCAAGGTCCCTCCCAGCCCTCACCCTGTGTGACTGTGTGACCAGGGAGTCATTTCACTTTCTTGAGCCTCCACCTACTCTTCTATAAGATAGCTAACATCCCTTCCAAATAAAAGACGATAGGCTTGAAATTAGAAAGCTCATTTCCTGGCAAGGTTTGATATTATTGCCCATGTCGGCAGAGGCTTCCCTGATGGCCAGATGTGGTATACTGTCGACGCAATTTCCTTGTGTTTCCAAACATCAGGTGCAGAAGCTGAAGTCCCAAGTGCGTGAGGTCGTTTTGTGCTGCTATAACAGCGCCATAATTGGCTGATTTATTTCCTCACAGTTTCAGAGGCTGGGAGCTCCAAGATGGAGAGACTGGCATCTGGCAAGGGCCCAGTGCTGGGTTAGCCCATGGCAGAAGGCAAGAGAGAGAGATCAGAGGGGGCCCAATTCGTCTCCTTAAAAAGGACCCTCTTCTGCTATAATGAACCCACTCCCTCCAAAACGACATGAGTCCATTCATGAGGGTGGTGTCCCTTGACCCAAGCACCTGTCTCCCCGCCTGGCAGCACTACCACCTTGGGGATCAAGTTAACCACTCAAGATCTTTGGGGGACACATTCAAACCATTGCAGCCAGCATGTTCCAATAAAAACAAATAAAAATACCCATGAGAGGCTTAAAGCAGTAATAAAATAATCCATTTGTTCAGGAATCTGAGCACTGACCAGACTCAGGGAGGCAGGTGCTCACTGGGGTGGCTGTGTGCTTGCAATCCAGGAGGCAGGCTCATCCTGTAGACTTCTTTACTGTCATGCCTGGTGCCTCGCTGGCACTGGGACGGGGGGACTTCTCAGGCGTTCCTGTCATGTGCCTCATGGTCTACTCCATGTGCCTGCCTTGAGGGATCTTGACTTCTCACATGGGAGTTAAAACTCCCCAGGAGGAATACAGAAGCTGTCACCTTCTCTACCCTGGCCATGGAAGGCAAGTGACGTCACCTCTGCCTCACTCTGTTCGAGGTAGTCACAGAGACCCACCTAGGTTCTAAGGGAGGAGAAATAGACAGCACCCCCACCCTCTTTGTGGGAGAGTTTCTGAGAACTTGCAAGCATGACTTCAAATCACCATACCAAATATCCAGCATGCCAAGCTGCTGTCTTGCTCAGACTCCTGTGATTCACTGTCACAAGGGTTTCAAAAGGCAGTGGCCAAAAGATCTTGCAGTAGAAACTTACTTTAATGTGGAAAAGGATCTACTTATAAGATGATACTTAAAATTGCAAGGAAATGAGATAGATTTCTATTTTTATGAATTATCCATGTATCAAATATGGTATGTGTCTGTGTATAAAAGCAACTTCAAGAAAAATTTATACATGTAATTTTTTTTCTCACAAAGGTGTGTATGACTTGTCAGGGTTGGGAAAGAGAAGAGACTTAAACCTGGGGTTTCTAGTGCTTCTATTGTCCTGCTACAAGCTCCCCCCGTTACATGCACAATAAAGATGATTAATGAAATTATTTCAAAGAACATCAAATGTGTCAAACACAGTCCTTGAATCAAGATAGAAGGAAACACATAAGAGAGAAGACACTAGCAGGCAAAATCAATTACCAAAGATTGTAGATCATTACTTTTGACTATGCAGAGCATCCTGAGGGGGCAGAAGGGAGGGACAACAGAGCAGGTGAGTGAAGACTCTGGGGCTAAGCTTCCCAGGTTCAAATCCCAGCTTGCCATTCCCCAGCTGTGTGACCATGGACAGGTTCCTCTACCTCTCTGGCTTCTTTCTCCCAATTGCAACAGGGAGCTAATAATAGTACCTGCCTCATCAGGTTGCTCTGAGGATTAAGTATGTCCATGCAGGCTTAGCCTTTGGGCCGCATGTGGCACATAGGAAGTACTCAGTGTATTAAACAATACTAGACATTTTTCTCTTTACCAATTGCTTCTGCCAGATGCAAATGTCATGTCCAATATGGGATACAGGCAGCCAACCAAATAAACAAGAGAAGGAGGAGGTCCTTTCATTCCTTTGGCTCCTGGGATCACGTATGCAGTGGAATTCCAGGAAGAAGGAAGCCTTCCTGTGACATCTGAGCACCCATCAATCTATGGGCTTCCACCCCCGACACTTACCCTTATTCTGACATGTTTTAAAAACTGGTTCCACATTTTAAGCATGTCAAGCTAGATTTTCGTTTTAGTCTCCCTTACATATTTGGAATTAGAGCCTCCAGAGTCCATTATGCAAATCGTTGCAAATTATATGCAAAATAGCAGTAGCCCCAGATTGTGGGGAGGGGAGTGTGTAGGCCAGCACAAAGGGTCTTGAATGAAAATTTGCATGTGTTAGGGGAGCCCCGGGTTGAGGGCCTTGCACGTTTATTGTGACAGTGTGCATCACATTCAGTTGCTAACCTAAGGAGGAGAGGTAAACTCTTGTCTGATTTCCATAATGAAGGTGGCAGTAGAGGTGGAAGGAGGTGTTAGGGCAGTGCAACATTGTGGTGATTTTACCATACAAATGAAAAGTCGCTTTGAAATCATGGCAGTGGTCCAAGCTGTCTCCCCAGCCAGCTGTGTGCTCTCCAGCAAGTCATCCCTCCTTCCGCTCCTCCCTCTATGCAGTGAAGGGATTGCATTAGACGAACTTCAGGGCTCCTCACGATGACATCCAAGTGTTCTCCTCCAGGTAAAAGCCTGAATGGCAGTACCTGTTCATTATATCAATGCCTCCCTCTAACCACACGCAGTGGCGCACACCCGTAACCCCAGCAACTCTGAAGCCTAAGGCAGGAGGATCACAAATTTCAGGCCAGTCTCAGCAACTTAGTGAGGTCCTAAGCAACTGAGCCAGACCCTGTCTCAAATATAAAATACAAAAAGACTGGGAGTGTTGCTCAGTGGTTATACACCCCTAGGTTCAATCCCCAGTACTAAAAGAAGAAAAAAAAAAAGATTAACTCTAAAGAAGTGGCTTAAAAGTAATTTTACAGTCCTCCTAGAGAGGAAAATAACTTCAGGGGATGCAGAAAAACAGCAGTAGCAAGGGCAAAGAGACTTACAGGGTAAGTTCCAGCAAGTTCCTTGGGCTTCCAGCTGGGAGGATCTGAGCCTCTGCAGTGCTCATAGTGGGAAAAGTCAGGCAATTTCTCTCCCTGAGTATTTTGAATACTAGGCCTTATAACCCCTCTGCCTCTGGAGTGCTAGAGTGCCTCCTCTTTTGCAGCAAGCCTCTACATGGGATCAGTTGTATCTCTACCAAACCTCTGTGCCACTGTTGACTCTGCCAAAAGACCCCGGTGTCATTGGTCTCTGGGTTCTGATCGTATTGGGCACATCTGGTGCTTCACTCCAGCAATCCTCAGGAACCTTATTCTTAACTCCAGCTATTCCAGCCCCATGAGGTCCAGGAAGTCCAGTGGAGGCCCACTTGACTGGCGCAGAGGGCAGCCCCTGGGTGAGCGTACTCTCCAGGCAGTGATGTGGGCTTCAGCATACCCAGCTCCTCAGACTTTCCCAGTGAGTTTGAGGTGCCCACCCCATCATCTCAGAGCTGCCCTCTGATGACTTTTCCCTGCTTGACTCATTTCAGACCCCCAAGGCTGACCCTCACATCACCTCTAATATAAACTACCTGCACACAAGCCCCTGTCTCTGTCTCTCCTTTTTCAGACAGTCTCTAATACAAGATGCTTGTATTAGTTCGTATTAGTTGGCTAGGCTGCTGTAACAAAATACCACAGACCATTATCTCATCATGGGTTCTGGAGGCAGGAAGTTCAAAATCAAGATGGCAGCAGGGTTGGATTCCGGAGATCTCTCTTCTTGCCATGCTGATACCTACCCACTTGCTGCTTTGACCTCGCAATCTTATCCCTCTGTGGACACAGTCCCTGGTGTCACCCTGTATATCCTAATTTCTTCTTAGAAGGATACCAGTTGGACCAGATTAAGGCCACCCTATTGGCCTCATTTTAACTTAATTATCTCTAAATACAGTCACATTCTGAGATACTCAAGGGTTAGAACTTCCATATATAAATTCAGGGCGGAGGACACAATTCAGCTCTTAACATTTATATTGAACCAAGTCATGAGACAAACAGGAGCTTGTAAGGGAATATTCCAAGAAACATCAGAGATTGCCCACCAAACTCAAGACTGTCCCTGTGGTGCTAAGGTGCAAGGTGACGGGCGCGGGACTGGAATAACCCAGAGCCAACGAGCATAGCAGCACATCATTTCTTCCGTGAGTGCGACGTGTGGTCCCCTTCTTCTTCCTGCATTGCTGGGGGCTGTTGACCAGGAAAAGCATACATTTTAGAGACAACACTGGTTTCACGTACTTCTGGTGAAAGCACTTTCCTGCTCTGCAAAGTAGTTGTGAAGATTAAATCAAGCACATTTTTAGGATTGACTTAAATAAGCTGAGTGCACTGTCGATGTAGGATTAAAGTCATGAATGAACGCCTAAAAGAAATAGGCTTCTAAGGCAGACCATTGGTCCTAGAGATGATGGCCATGGTAACCTCCACTCAACCCCAAGTCCCTCGCCCCTCACCTCTCACTTAGAAGTACGGACGAGGGGAACACGGGTCTACACACACACCTAAGGTGATCACAGGGCTTCGGGTCCTGGTGTGTTAGGAGATCCCCCCCTTTCTTCTTCCCAGAAGCTCCCAAGGCCATTTCTTCCCCATCAGACACCTGGAAGGCACAGCCAGTCCACTCTGCCCCTGTCAGCAGCTGCTGCCATCCAAGTTAGTGTGTGAATCCCTGTCAGGGCCCTGCTTTGACCAGTTGTCCTGCTGAAATCTGGAGAAATCTCTGACAGAGTTAGTTGTGGGGACTAGCCGGAGCCAAAGGGAAACCCAAGAATGACCAAGAATCAGGGCCCAGAGAATTGCCCACCGCTCCTCAGCAGGAGAGACCAGCTCTTCCTAACACACATGTGGGCACAGTCCACCTGGCGGTCTGTGATCTGAAGCATCTGACATTTGTATGAGGGGTTACTTTTAAAGGCTGACACGTGCTGCTAAGATTAGTAAGACCCTGCATACTTAGAAATGTTTTTAAACTGATAGGTTTTTATCCTTTTGCATCTTTTCAATGAACTAAAAGTACATTGACTATCATGCGAAACACCTTTATATTTTTATGTTCAAAAGGGCTCCTCCTACTCAAAAATGCTGGGGACTACCCACCATGCAAGTTTTTCAGAGTTCAGCCACATGAGTGCTGTAAGAAGCGCAGTTAATAATAACAAAAACCACAACACCAGCTGGTATTTATAGAGTGCGTTTTCTCTTCCGAACTCTGTATCAAGTGCTTAATGGATGCCCTTTCGCTGGACCTGTGTCCCTGTCTTCCTGTCACTCCCCTGTGACACTGAGACACCTCTGCCTTACTTTAGTATCGTTTGTGGATTTATGCAAGCTCACCCAGGGCCAGATGCGGCCCTGTTCCATTTTAGGTGCTCCAGGGTCAAGGAGAGGGTAGGCCCGCCTTAACTGTTTGGTGAGTAGGTCTCAGTGAGCAGAGGTTCGACCTTTGTACCTTTGTCTGGTTCAGAGAAGGGAATGGGAGCTGGTTGGCTCTGCCCACCCCAGCCTTCCTCTGGGGGTCTGGGTGGCTCACACTTCCCTGTGGCCCAGCTGGTCTTGCCCACTCCTCAGCTGTAGAAGACGAGGTACTGTGGAAGCCACAACCTCCCAGGCTCCTGCACCTGTTCCCAGAGGCTGTGCCTTAGGGAGAGGCTGGTGGCACTTGAGACATTTGAGAAAGGATGGGTCCAGCCAGTTTGACTGGCTCTGGGTTGCTTGGTGCTGGTATCTCTTCCTAGCTGGGGCTGGTGGCACCAACATAATAGATGTGTCTCAGCTCCACATATGGCGCTGTGTCCCACTGAGCGTCATGTATCAGTGTGAGCCTCGAAAATGCTCCTGACCTGTCCCTTGCAGTCCCCGAGCTTTCCAAGGTCCTGGGTAAGGAGGGCACCGCCTACAAACCGCTCCTCGGTCTCACCTCCCCTCTCTGTCTCCCTCTCCAGGCTTCCTCCTGACCTTGGCACTGACCGAAGCACTGGTACTTGCTGTCCAGGAACCATCGCCCAGGGACTCTCTCCAGGTCCTCCCCTCAGGCAGTCCCCCTGGCACCATGGTGACAGCACCCCACAGCTCTCCTAAACACTCCTCCGTGGTGACACTGAACCCCCATCCTGACGGACCCTCCTCACAGGCTGCAGCTAGCACAGCAACGACGACAGCCCATCCAGATGGACACCCTCCTACAAACACTATTTCCACCGTCATGGTGGCAGCGACCATCCCCCATCCTGAAAGCCCCCTGCTCACAGGTTCCCCTCCAGTTACCATGGCAACCACACCCTCCCATTCAGACAGCCGCCCCCCTGGGGAGGCTGCCCCCACCATCCTGCTGACAAAGCCAACAGGAGCCACCAGCCGGCCCACCGCAGCGCTCCCCCGGGCTGCCACACGCAGACCCCCCAGACCCCCAGGCTCTTCCAGAAAGGGGGCCGGTGGTTCATCCCGTCCCATCCCACCTGCACCCGGCGGCTACTCTGGGAGGAAAGAAGGCCAGCGGGGACGCAATCAGAGCTCCACGCATCTGGGGCAGAAGCGACCCCTGGGGAAGATATTTCAGATCTACAAGGGCAACTTCACAGGGTCTGTGGACCCAGAACCCTCTGCCCTTTCCCCCAGGACCCCACTCTGGGGCTACTCCTCTTCACCACAGCCCCAGACAGTGGCTCTGACCACAGCACGCAGAAGTACCTCATGGGCACCCCCCACCACCCCCGCGGTGCCTGCAGAGGACAAGTCAGGCCTTAGCAGAGCAGACCAGGGGCGTGTCCCCACCTTCACCAGCCCAGGAGGGGAGCCGGACGCCACAGCCGCCTCAGGTGCCCCTACCCGTCCACAACCTGCCCCAGTGCCTTCTCAACGCCCCCGTGGTGACGTGCAGGACAGTCCCAGCCTCAGTGACTCTTGGCTTACTGTCACCCCTGGCACCAACAGACCTCTGTCTGCCAGCTCTGGGGTTTCCACAGCTGCCCCAGGGTCCACCCAGGCTGCCTTTGATGCCAGTGGCTCAGCCCCTTCCCAGGGGATTCCTCAGGGAGCATCCACAACCCCACAGGCCCCAGCCCAGCCCCCTGGGGCCTCAGAAAACACTGTTTCTCCAGCTAAGGAGGAGGCTGAGGCCTCCGCCACCATGACTGACAGGGTGCCCAGTCCTCTTTCCACAGTGGTGTCCACAGCCACGGGAAACTTCCTCAACCGTCTGGTCCCCGCTGGGACCTGGAAGCCTGGAACAGCAGGGAACATCTCCCACGTGGCCGAAGGAGACAAGCCCCAGCACAGAACCACCATCTGCCTGAGCAAGATGGACATCGCCTGGGTGATTCTGGCCATCAGTGTACCCATCTCCTCCTGCTGTGAGTGCCTCACCTTCTCCTCACTTCCCTCCCTCCTTCCTCTCCCTCCACGCCAGGGTGCTCATCCTTTGTCCTAGAGTTGGACCACCCCCACCAAGTGGGCTGCAAAATTCCCAGAGTCCCAGGAAACAAAGGAGCAGGACAAGAATCGTGGTTTCTCCCTGTCCCTGGTGCTGGGCTCTGCCAGGCCAGGGCTGAAATGTCCACAGATCATAAAGTCACAGTTCCCAGGAGCTGGGGAGGACCTTACAGGCAATCTAATCCAACCATGTGTTTGTCAAGGAAAAAAAAAAAAAAAAAAGAAAAACTTGGGAGGAGAAATGGCTCCCCTGGGATCTAAGAGTTAAAGGCAGGGCTGGGAGGGGACCTCAGAGCACCTTCCAGCCAGTGCCCCTGTCATGACCCCACCCTGCTTTCAGTGCAGTCTGTCAGTCCCTGCAGTAACATGGCATCAAACACTAGGTGAAAGCTGAGATTTCCAAATAAACAGCCTCCAACTAGCCAAGTCCTCACTGTCCTCTCGTCCTCCTCCTCCTCCTCCTCCTCCTCCTCCTCCTCCTCCTCCTCCTCCTCCTCCTCCTTCTCCATGTTCCTTCTTGTCTTTTCTCTCTTCTCCTCTCCTCTCCTCCTCTTTCCCTTCCCTTGAGAAAGAAGAGGGGATAAAGCTTTCATGTGGTGGGGAGTTCCATTGGCCTTGGCAAAAAAACATGGTTCTCTAGCTAAATGAAGGCTCGAGAGTTATGTGCATTTTAGCTCCTCTGCACCTGCACGCCACCCCCAGCTGAGGCCACCAGCACCTCCTGGCTGCTGCCTGTCCCTCTGTGAGTGAGGAATCCAGGGACATTATCCCCGATGTCTCCAAAGTAACCTTTTGTGGCCTCTCAAAACCTTAGGGCTTCCTTCGTCTTCTCCATTTGCTTGATCCTCTATTCCCAGTTTCTCTGGTAACCTGGCAGGAATCTTCGCTGGGCTCAGCTCAGCCCACCCAACTGGTTGCCATCCAACCACCCCCTGACAGTGCCCACCGTGCTCCTCGCTCCCTGAACAGTCCATTCTTCCTGGACTCTCTAAGACTTCTCCTGGAGGTCTGAAGTTGGCCCCCTTGTAATTCTTACCCCATGATCCCAAGCTGTGCCTTCTGAAACCGCGCTAAACAGTCCACCTAACAATCCAGGAGCATCGGAATGGCTCTCAAGGGCGGTGTTCTTTGTCCAAGCTGCTCATCCTTGACCTTCGAGTCTTCTTCATAGGGTTTCCTTGCCCTGGTCCTGGCCCTCATCTGCCCCACTGTATGACCACCACTTTATTCCTGGTTATCCAGAAAGGAACAGAGTGTTCCACATATGCCCAGCCAACCTGTGCTGGCATCAGCTCTGTGGGTTATACTGACTTCAAGTCACACCAAGGGCTCACCTTGATCTCAACAGTCTTCCCACAGTGCAGGCTGTGAATCCAGGACGCCCGGGCTTCTCTCGTGCCACGGATTAATGCAAGCGGTTCATGCCTTTAACATGAGCTGGGATTTCCACTTGGTATTGAACTCCCACAGATATTTTCTAATCTGGAGTCTAGATTCTACCTAGGCACCACCTCTGCCTGCTCTCTAAGCAAGACAAATTTTCATGTTTGTAGGCAGCCTACTTCTGCTCCACGACCCTACTCAGGAAAAGTGAAAATGTTCGCAAGTTGCATATTTCATTCTTAATAAAGGCAGCTGTTATCATCTCTCATGGAAACACATTTTATAAACTGTGATTGCCCACCTTTAAAACAGAAGAATGATAATGAGACAATGTAGCACAATTGGCCAATAAATTATTAATGGTCATGTTTGAGAAGGAACCCACATGAGAGACAGCTTTTTAACATTCCACCCCTGATGTGTCTTGGATGCTCTAGTTTACATGGTGAGTTCCCAGTATTTTTTTTTTAATCATTCCATCTATAAAACAGACTATTGAGAGAAAATAAAACAAAAACAAAAACAAGGTGCCAGGGTGACTGAGGCCGTCATCCCCACCTTACAGATGGGAAAAGCCACTAGGTATAGTAACTTGTCCAGAGTCCCCAGCATGCGATGAGTCAGCCCCCATCTGGTGTGTAAAATCTGTTTGTCTGATTCCGTGCAGTGTTTTGTGAGTGCCCATTGTGTACCAGGCACTGTGCCAAGCACTCTGGAACCAGAGATGTGCAATGTGGCTCCCTTCCCAGCTCTCAGAACCCAGTACTCCCCCTGGCTGTCCTTTGCCTGGGCTGGAGAAAGCGAGGTAGACCCAAAGCCCCCGTAGAGTAGACCGTACCCACCTGGGTTTTTCTGTTCTAAAATGACTCCTACCTCGCCCAAGCCCCCATTCTTCTGGGAGGTGTGAGTTTGAAAGTCGATCAGATCCTGCTGCAAAGCTGAGAAGCCCGGAGGCTACCTAAGCCATGAATACAAATGTCAGCCAAGACAGGTGCAAGGACACAGCCCAGAACTGTACCTGGAGGACATTTCTGAGGCCGCGAAAGGAGACTTCAGGTGCGGGGGGGTAGAACATATTGTTTTCTAAAGTAAATTATGAATTCTGTTCAAAGTAGACTCTTACAGCCCCTTGGGAATGATACAGCCCATCTCCTTTAGCATTTCCTGCTTCCACACAGAAGACCCTCACTCCTGCCTGACCCTGGCTGCCTTCATATCAGCTGTGTCCTTGTTCATGGTCCCTACTTGTATGGGACCATCGTTAACTCTGTGAAGGCCCCTATGAGAGGGAAATTAAGATAGAAGAATGTTTCTGAGCCTCTAAACCCCAGGTTCCCTCTGGAAATGTCCTTGTCTGTCTGTTGTTCATAACCCAGCCCCATGAAGTCACCAGGCAAGCAGACCTCTTCCAGGATGGAGGACCCAGGATTCAGCCTTCCCTGGTGGCTCCATTTATCCTAATGCTACTCTAGAGACCCCAAAGGAGGATCCCACCTTTTGCTGGCTCAGCAGGTATTCCAGACCATGTGGGCTGGTAGCAGGTTCAAGTGTAGACTTCCTCCCTTCTAACCATTCAGAGCAGCACCAGCTCTGGGCTGCTGGTCAGGGGGTGCATGATTTCTCTGCTTCTGGTGGAAGCAGCAGGGAGTGTTAGCAAAACCCAGGCTTGCGCAAGGAGGGGCACCCACAGATCACCTGCACTTCCAGATCCCTTGCCCCACCCAATGGCTGAAAGGATATATTTGTGCCAGGACTGAAAAATGCTTTTTCTCCAGAGTCCTGCCAAACACTCTCAGCCAACGGGGTTTCAGAAGTGCTAGGAACTGAAATTGATTGGGTCCAGGCCACAGCGGGTCATGGCAGGGGAGCCATGTGGCTCCTGAGCTGGTCTCTGCTGCCACCATCAGGATGCATGGAATCTACAGCCTCCTGCTAGAAGCCTCTGGCCTTGGCATTGAATTGTGGTCCTCACCCACTGGTCAGTGCTCTGGGTGTCCACAGGGACATTGGTTTGGAGGCCCTACCAGGCTCTCTTGCCTGTTTACATGTGTTACATCCATTCTGCACAATATTTTCCCCCAACAATGGAGGATGAAATCAGGCGGCAAGGTCCCCAGCAGGTGTTGTTCATCATCAACCCAAGCTGAACCTGGCAGACAGAGTTGAACCTCCTGGTGACCCTGGCCACCTAAGGGTCTATGTGTCCATGGCAGCCTGACTTCCCTCCAGACTCTGGAGTGTTGGGCAGTATCCTGAGATGACCTACCATGGGGCCCAGTGATTGGTGGCCATGTTAGTTGTTCAGTGCATGTCTGCTCTGGGAACATAGGTTCCTTTGTCATTCAAAGACCCTCGATGGTTTTGTAATTATATAAGAAAACCTGGGTCAGAGTGACTCTTAGCAATGAAAAGAGTAGAAGAGGTTGGGACCAGAGGGAAGGGTGGATGGGAAATTTGTCTCCTTGAAGTTTAGAGACCAATGTAAGGATGGGGAAGGGGAAAAGCCTTCGGGCAAGGTAGAGTTGTCCAGGGAATGTCACCCTGCCACAGCAGTGTCATGTGCTCGCTCTGACGGCTCTTCTTGGTGAGAACTTCCTTGGGCTTCTACAGGCATACTCCAACCTGCCAGACTGGGGAGCCCCCAACCTGATTTCCCCAGGCCCCTGTCCTCATTCTGTACCCTGAGGACACCATACAGGATTGGGCTCCTCGCTCAATCGCCAAAGGAAGGAAATGACCATCCGCAGTCCTGCTCGGCCCTCACAGTGACACTACTGGACTATTCCTCCCACTCGCTGGTCTGTTTTCTCATCTATAAAATGAGGGGCCCAGTCTGAAATAGATCACAACTTCCTGTTCTCTCCAACTTCCCTAATTTGAACCCTATATGAATGGCCCTGGTGTGCTAAAAAATCCTGCCTCATGGAATCAAACACACATGTATATAAGCTTAGCAACTCATTGGCTATGGGACATAGACAAGTGACTTCTCCACTGATCCAGGGCTTTCCCATCTGTAAGTTGGGACTAATGTCCACTGTGTTAGTTCAGGTTCTTTGAGAGGCAGGCACCAAGATGGGATTGGGTGTGTGAGAGAATTATTGGGTGAAACACTTAGAAACCATCCAGAAAGGAAATGGAGGAGACAGGGAGAGCCCCAGACTCCCCTGCAGGCCAGACACCTATGAAAGGAGGATCAGGTAGGAGGAGTCAGACTGCAGAACAATTCTTAGAAAGTTCCTGCCAGGCCAGTAGGAGTCCTGGAGGAGTCCTGCCTCCTGCAGGAACAAGCCTACAGCCTAGGTTGGGAGCAGCCTGGGAGATGTGGCCTCCACACATCGCACTGGGGAAGCCCGAGGGTGGCGCTGGCCTGTCCACCCACCGTGCTGTGCAGCAGGAGCTCTGAGCAGGGCATTTCCATGTCTGCAAAACCCACTTTGAAGACTTGTAAGACATCAGAGACAATGCAGGCAAGGACTTACGTGGGGGTCCGCCGTGAAGAGGGTGCTCACTCAATAGCAGCGACTGAGTCGTTCATTATCCATCTTATTGCTATTAGGATTTGCAGTGTGTGCCCAGGCAGGTCAGGCAGAGAGCTGTTCAGCAGGTGTTTGGAAAGGTCAGCTCCCAGGGGACCCCTGGGGCTTCATTTTCCTCTCTCAGCACATGGCAGATTCCTTCATCTGAAAGAATTCCCCTCCCAGAAATTTGAACATATTATCTAGGGCTACATCTTAAAATCAGTGGACACCCCCCCGCTTCTCCTGTCACATCTGCCAAGCCATAGATGGTTCCCTGTTGACATTCCTGGGAAGCCAAGAGAGCCCGCTTAAAATAAATGTCAGCCCTGTTTGAAAATTCAGGGAATCGGGGGACTCATTCATGTCTGCTGGTCTCGATGGCCATTGCCTTTGGTGACACAGAACAACTGAAGATGTTCAATTAAATGGGGGAGAGAGTGGCTGGCACCCTGTGTTTGCATGCACCTGTGAAGTTGACAAAGCACTCTCCAAAATCAGTGTAGGTGTCCCCAGTGTTCAGGATGATACAGGACAATAGGCATCAACTCAAAGGTCACCAAGACCTGTGTTCAAGTCATTTGAATTAACTGAATGATAGTGATCCATGTTACTAACTCCCATGACCTTCGGCTACATCTTCCATAAGTGGGATGAGCATCAGTACTTTCTCAGGTGGTTGGTGTGGGGGTTAAATTGGCCTGTAAAGTGCCCAGGTGCTGGGAATACGTTACAGACTCCATAATCTTGGTAGTACTTCTCCCTCTTAGGTGAAAGTTCAGACCACTGAAATCATGAAAGTTCTAAATCCCAGGGGGAGCTTGGGCCTGGAGCACCCCAAGAATCATGCAGCCCAGTTTTCTTTCTAGACCTTTCTTGTGCAGGATGCTGAGAGAACAAGAAAAGAGCTTGTGTTAGTGGAGCATCCACAGAGTATCAGGCACTGTGCTTCGTGTCTTGCATCCATGCTCTGCCCAGTTCTCATTACGAGCCTGTGAAGTCCCTATTAATCAGAGAAGCAATGATTTACCAGGTGTAATATGTGGCAGAGCCGTGACTTGAACCCAGGCCTCTCTGCCCCCAAGCCTGCTCTCTCCATAGCCAGGCTGGCTTCCAGGAAAAAAATGAAATGGTGAGGAACCTTGAGCCCCCCTGAGAGAAATATAACCAGCCAGGCACACTAACACCATGTGATGGGGAGAACGTGTAGAACAGTGTGACCTGTCCCAGTCCCAGGTTATCCTGCAATGGCGTCAGCCCTCCCTGCAGGGCAGGATCCCTGTACCTGGCTTTCTTCAGAGCCAGGCACAAGGTGGGCTGTTAGACACGGCCCTGGTCTCCCTAGGGATTCTGCCAACTGCAAGCCCAGGTTGGCAGCACAGCCTTGGGCAAGCTCACCTCCCCGCTTTGTAGAGTAAGAATGTAGGATGGAGAAGGGACTGATCCAGTTACTCAACTACTGTGTGCCAGGAACAGTGCCAAGTGTGTGGTGGTTGCATTTAATCTCCCCAGAGGAGGCTGAGACTGAGAAGGGCTAAGTAATTTTCTAAGATCATATGAGTGATCGACTATCATCTGGATTCTAAATTCTACATCCCTCCTGCCATATTGGCTAGGCCCTAGCTAAGACCATGGAGGAGGTGCAGATACTCTCTCCCTTAAAGGGCTGCACAGACTATATACATCTAGCTCATGGGCACCCTTCTTCCCCGCCAGCCTGTGTTTGGCGTCTGTGTGACGTGATGGGAGGTGCTACAACTGAAGAGTGACTCTGTCCCAACAAAGGAAACCTTCCTGAGAACCCCACACCCCCAGGCTCCAGCTCCACCAGAACTGAGCCGGAGCTGAGGAAATGGGACTTGGCCTGCTCCCCTCCATTTACGACTTCTGATTCACCAGTTTGAATTCCCAGCTATTTCATCATTCCAGTTCCAGGAGCCAGGTGACAGGTAGTGACCATGAAGAATAAAGACATCAGAAAAGAAGAGAGGGGACTTGGAGTCCTGTCCCAACCCAGCCACTCACAGACCTGTTGCCCGTGACGAGTCAGCTGGGCCTTGGGCTGTGTTGTCGCACCTGCAGAATAAGAAGGTGGCCTGAAGGAGCAGGTTTCCAGGCTGATCCTTTCCACACCATTTTCTCCTTTAACTATTGAAAGAAAGGACTTTTGAAGGAAAGGAGGGAAAGGAAATCCACAAATTTTTGACAAATTAGATGCTAGCTAATCTCTAAAATATCTTTAGCCCATTCAGAAATCTATGTTTAGAGGCTTTTTTTTTTTTAATTTATCTTTTAATTTTTACGGACTGCATTTTGATTCATTGTACACAAATGGGGTACATCATTCCATTTCTATGGTTGTACACGATGTAGATTCATACCATTCGTGGAATCATACACGTACATAGGAACCTGGAGGAATGAGAAGCAATTTAAAAAGATGGTTCACAGCAGATTCAGTGAAACTCACCCTATCTCTTGACCTTGTTCAGAGGCCTTTCAGGTTGAAAGGCAAGGCCGGCAGCTGCAAAGAAAACTACAGAATCTCCCAGTCAGCCCCTGGGGCCTGGGGTCTGGGCTCTGAGGTCTTTGCCTGCACAGATGCCAGATTTTGCAGCTGCCTGGTGCCCTGGCATTCGCCCACAGAATGGGGCCAGACCCTGAGGCTGCTGTGGGTGGAACCGGCACTCTGCTGCCCCCTGGTGCTGGCCTCTGGGCAGCGCAACCTGGCTCCTTGCCCAGCACACAAGTGATTAGCATTACCAGGAAGTTGGGTGTACGCATCCCTGGCCACAGCTGGCTCAGCACCTGGAGGTTCTAGTGGTAGTGAAGTTGGGGCAGGATGCACTCAGCCCTCACTTACTGGTTTCTCCCCTCAAGAACAACTGTCACTCTATTGTATTCTGCTGTGTGAACTAGGACAAGCCACCCAACTCTCTCTGACCTCAGAAGCCTTCCCTGACAGCATGCCCAAGCCACTCTATCCACGCCTAGTTCATCCTCAAGATCCAGACATGCACCTTCTTCCTGGGACCTGGGAGTCTCAGCAATTAAACAGAGAGGGCCGCATGTCACACCATGTGTGCAGTCAGGCTGCGGAGCCCTGATCAGACCACCTGCGCAGGGTGAGCCTCTGCACCCACCCAAGGCAGAACTGTGGGTGTTTAAGAGCATGGGCTTTGGAGTCCAGGTATCTGGGTTTTCTCTTGGGCCTATCACTTTTATTATCCAAGCCTGTTTTCCTGTCTATAAAATCAGCAGTCCTGGTAGGACTGACCTCAAGTGTTGAATGGAGAATTAAATGAATTAATTTTTTTTTTTTTTTTTTTTTTTTTTTTTTTTTTTGGTGCATGGAATGGAACCCAGGCACTCCACTACTGTGGTATATCCCCAGCCATTTTTATATTTTATTTTGCGATGGGGTCTCAGGTTGCTGAGGCTGACCTTGAACTTGGGCAATTCTTCTGCCTCAGCCTCCCAAGTCTCTGGGATTACAGGCTTGTGCCATCATACTCAGCTATGAATTCATATATCTAATATGCCTGGAACATACGTCCTGCATAAGTATTAGCAGGTTTGGGGGGTTTTATTTGTTTTCGTGACAGTGCCAGAAAAGCTGTTCCATCAGGGATTGTACTTTGAGCCTCTGCCCTCCAGATCCTCTATAGAAGTCAAGGGCTTATTTTGTGAAGTTCACTGTGCCTGCTCCCCTTTCTCCATACTTCCACTCCAGCTAAGAGTGCTCCCATCAGTCCTCAGGTGCAGCTCGAGGTGCACATACCATTCTCTGCAGCCAAGCTCTGGGAACCCTCCCACCAGATGAGCAAGGCCTTTCCTGGTACTGCAGTAACCATGGATAGCAGCAAGCTCCATGCAAGTCCCCGGCCCTTGAGCCCCTTGGGGCAGCCTCTGAACACTGCTCTGACCTCACCTTCCACTCCACGCACACTCCACTGCTGCTCTTCCTGTTCTCACGCACAATTAGCTGCCCACCCCCAGTCCCTTTGCACACGCTGTTCCCACCTCCTGGAACATACCGCCCCATCCCACAACATGACTGGCTCCCTGCTCTAAGGTCACCTCCTCAGGGCCACCTGCAATGGTGACTCCAAAGCAGCCTCTCCCCTAACTCCCTGCATCATCTTCCTCGCTTTACCCTGTTACCTTCATTGAATGGCTATCACACTCTGAATTTGTCCTATGTATTCATTTTGTTTGTGATTATTGTCTAGCCCCTCTGCAGCCCTCCATGCTTGCATTGCAATGGAAGCTCAGGGAATTTAGGCCTCTTTTTTCTACCCCTACCCTCCCAGATATTTTTAACAGTTTCTGGCACAAAATAGGCTCTTGGAGACGGGCCTTCCTTGCCTGCACCTTTGCCTCCATGGTCATCGTCGTCCTTGTCATCTCCCTCTCTGACCTGCACTCTCTCCACAGCCGTCTTGCTGACGGTGTGCTGCATGAGGAGGAAGAAGAAGACCGCCAACCCGGAGAACAACCTGAGCTACTGGAACAACGCCATCACCATGGACTACTTTAACAGGCACGCCGTGGAGCTGCCGAGGGAGATTCAGTCCCTCGAGACCTCGGAGGTGAGGAGCCCCACGCCACGAGGTCCCCCTGCCTGTGCAGGGATCAGCGCGGGTCCCTAAGAGAGCCAGGGGCACCTGCCCCTCCCAGAGCTCTAGGCTCCAGCAGCAGCCACCCTCCACCCCTGCCCTGCTGAGTCTGGAGCTGCATTTTAAGAATTTCCAGGTGCTTCCTGCACATTCGAGTTTGAGGAGCAGTGTTCTCGAGACTTCTGGTTTCTGGGAACAATAACAAATACTGATTGAGGACCTGTTTGGTGGCAGACACTTTGGGGCACCATGGAGATGACAGCTTATTCTCAGGGGCTCAAAGTCTGAGGTGTGACTCGGTGAGGAACCCCAGCGTCACTCAGAAACAAACGAGGGGAAACCAAGAATGGTTAGAGACAAAGAGCTGTAGGGAAGGAAACCTGCCAGGGGGCATGCAGGGAAGGACATTTGGACTTCAGCAGGCATCGTGGAGAAGGAGCCTGAGCCCAGGATGGGGACAGTACTTCAAGGCTAAGGAGAATTCCCTGGAGAGTGCATGGGAGTGCTGGCCCATGGCTGCCGGCTGGCCAGTGAGGGAGCAGGGCCTCAACTCTGTGGTCAGAGTCCACACTCTTTGCATTCCCCCATGGAGCAGGGGGATGAGCCAGGGTGGAGCAGGAAAGAGAGATGAAGGGGCTAGATGAAGCATGATCTTAGATGGGGTATCATGGAGTCTGGACATCACTTTGGGGCAGCAGAGGGTCATTGGAGGTCTCGAGTGCTGGGTGAGCCAGGGTTCAGCCTGGGGAAGGCACTCCGTGTGTGATCAGAGAATGAATTAAGAAGGGTGGTTTGGTAGATGGATAAATGGATGGAAAAATAGACAGAAAAACCAAGCAGAAATAATAGGTCAACTGGTGCAATGGAGACAGGCCAAAAGAAAGATGGCAGACTTCTGAACAGGCAGGCAGGTGAGAAGAGCTCTTTGGGAGGCACACGGGCCTCTTCCCCTGCAGATCCACTCTAAATGGCAAAGTGGCCACAGAGTTCCATGCTCAAGACCCTTCTGCAGCTTCCCATTGCCCTTAAGCTAAAGTTCAAAGTCTTTAAAAAGATGGACCTGCCTCCTGCCAACTCTCTGGCCTTGCCCGGTACTGTGCTCTGCCTCAATTTGCCTAGCTCCAGCCATGGGGCATTTCTTTTTTGTTCCTTCATGGTACAAAGTGACATGGCACCCTCTCCAGATCTGTGCATGGGCCATTCCATCTCCTGCAGTGTCTTCTGTCTTTCCCCAGCACACCCTCCACTGTTCACCCCCCTGAACCCCTCGCCCGTCATTCAGGGCCCTGTGTGCATGTGGCTTCCTCAGGGAGGCCTTCCCTGGCCTGCGGGGCTGGGGTTGGCCTCTTGCCATAGGGTCTCGGCTTACTTTGCTGTTTCATCTTAGCACTCACTGGGGTTGTGATCACATGGCCCCTGGTCTGATCCTAGTTCAATATTGCTTGGCCCACACTGGAGTCACCAGTTGCGTCCACACTGCGAAACCCAGCGGTCAGTTCTAAGCACACTTCTTACCAGACCTCCCGGCAGCATTGCCAGTCAACCAGTCATCCCCTCCTTAATGCATGTCCCCACCTCTGCAGTTCTCCCCCACTCCTGGCAGCTCCTTCTCAGTTGTTTACCGAGTCCCCTGTCTTTCCCAGGCCTCTCGTCACTGGAGCCCCCAGGCTCAGTTCCACCATGGCTCCTCTTTGTCCACTTAATTCCACGATTGAAAAGCCATTGCCATTGCCACACCGTTGACTTCAAATTTCTTTCTTGCCTTGACATCTCTCCTGAACTCCAGACCCACATGCCCAGCCACCTGCCACACTCACATCTAATAGTTGCCTCAAACCTGCATGCCCAGGTCCAAACCCTTGATTCCCCCCTTCCCACCCGCAAGCCCCAAACTCTCCTGGTTTCTTTGTTACATAGATGTCACTGCAAGGAGCTTTGCCTCTGGCACCCCAGTCTGGCAAGTCCTACTGGTTCTTCCTTCAGCAGGGCCCTCCTGGACCAAGCCCACCCTCACCCCACATCCTAATGGCTGCAGCAGGCTCTGAAAACAGGGCTCCCCATTGCCATCTGGTGGCCTGCCGTCTACAAAGACAGACAGCCACCCAGCAGCCAGACCCTGTGTCAGCCAAGGCTCCTGACTCGCAATGGTTCCTCTTCACATGTTAAATAGAGTTCAGTCTCCTCCTTCCATACACACTCTTCATGAGCTGGCCTTGCCACCCCTACCTCCCCTCACACCTCCCAAGTGAGACAGCCTTTATTTACTTATTTATTTACTCAATGGTGCTGGAGTTGGACCCAAGGGTGCTCTACCACTGAGCTACATCCCCAAAACACCCCCCACCTTTTCAAAAATTTTGAGACAGGGTCTCTCTAAGCTGCGCAGACTGGCCTTGAACTTGCCATCCTCCAGCCTCTGCCTCCCAAGTTGCTGGGTTTGCACTGCTGTATTTGCTCTTGCCCCACAGGAAGCCCCCCTGCCCTTGGAGCTTTGCCCCAGCACCTCTCTGGAATGCTCTTCTCCTATGAGCCTCCATCTCTCGCTTTTTTCTGGGCTCTGTTCAAATGTCACACACGTCCCAGGGGGAGTCCTTCCCTGACTATTCCAATCTGATGAAAACCCCCTAATGTCACAACCTTACCTCTCTTTTGACCTGCATTTGGTCTATTACCTACTAGAATATAAGCTGCCTGAGGGCAGAAACCTTGTTCCTGTGTTCACTGCTCCATTCCCCACACCTAGGACAATGCCTGACCCAAGACAGACCCAGGGTAAATCACATCAAATGACCAAACCATCAGTTCTGTTCACTGCCATTGACCCATCCACTCAGCCTACAGCCTAATACATAGTAGTTGCCCAGTTTAAAAAAAAAATTAAACAAAGGATAAACAGAAGGCCAGCTTCATGGAGAAATTAACTTTGAGTGGAGATTGAGCACATTTTATATCACAGTAAGTGAAAAATTTCTAATTTGCAAAAATCCCTTTACTGGCCTATGAGTCCTTGAATTCCCAGTTTTGCAAATGCTCTTTGCAAATCTGTAAATGAAAACCAAGGCCGAAGGACAGTGCTTATGAGCTCACCACAGCCAAGGCCCCTACTGGTAGAGCTCCGAGGTTAGATATTCCAGCACGGCGCACCGGCACCGCCGTCCGACACAAGCCAGAGGCTCTGCTGAAAAGGGCCGTCCCAGCTGCTCACAGTCTCAAGAACAGGAGGATTCCCCTGAAGCCACAGCTGAAAGCTCAGCTTGGCTTCAGAGCGGATTTTAGCAGCGTTCGCCTCCCGGCAGTCCACTCCCCTTCTGCTTTATGCAGAGAAATATTGCCATTTGTTCCAACTACCTGAGCTCATGCTGTCTGAGAGCAAAGGAAGGCAGCCCAGAGCCAGGACAGAGACAGCTGGGAACCATCCCACAAGTCCCGGGCAGATTCCACCATACTGCACATCCTCAGGTGCACCCCCCACCCCGCCTTTTAACCACCAGCTTTGGACCTGCCAGATGCTTTGCCTAAGCAAGTTTCTTGCTTCCCTGCCTCCCTCCCGTCCATGTCCATGAAAGCAACAAAGCAAATCCGGAATTAGACAGCCAGAGGGTCCCTGGAAACTTTCTAGTCTCTCTTCTTTTTTTCTCCTCCTCCTCCTCCTCCTTTCTTTTACTCTTTTCCTGCCTTGGTTGTTTTTTAAATAACTTTCTTTTTATGCAGTGAAACGTATGATGTGGTTCATCCACGGCCAATTCTTGCTTTGTGAAAACTGTAAACCAATGGACCTCATCTCAACCTCCAACACCCCCCAAACCAACAGCAAGGTGGAGAAAAGGGATTTCTGTCCCTCTCTGAGGTACCACCCTATTCTCCTTCATTGGAAATTGATCCAGGTCCATTCTCCTCAGCAAAGTCCATCCTGGGAAGGAGCTTGTCGTCTCCTTGTTGATATCTTCATCAACAATGGAATTCTCTCCTTATGATCCATAAAGCAATCAGCCCTCCTCAAAAAGTATCTATGTTTTGTTTAAAAATAAACAGAGAATTAATTGTGGCTTCTTTAAAAAACATTTGTAGGCAGATTTGGCATGAGCCATTATACCTTAGGCCTGTTGTTGAGTTGAGTTCATTTGCCCTGAAATGGCTCAGAGGGGCTTAGATTTCACTTGTTTAGTATTGGAACAAGCTGTGGCTTTTGTTTCTAAATTAACCCATTAAGTCCCAGGTTGTATATTCTGTGACCATAATAATTATCTCAAAGTTACCATAAATGTTATATTCATTACCTCAATTTTAGTTTTTATAGGTATTCCAAATCTGGGATGATGGGCCCAAATGGGTTAATATCTGTACCTGAATCTGAGGATAACCCTTTAGTAGCCCACAGATACTGCCAATCCTTCCTGGTCCTTCCTGGTCCTTCCCTGGCAATGCAATCAGATTATCTTCTGAACTCGGATCACCTGCTGCTAGGCTTTTTTGCTCCTGGGGTTGAGCAGACAGGCTGCATCTTTGCTTACTGCATATTATGCAATTGCACAGAGATTCAAGTACCCTCAGGTCAGCTTCTAGCTATAAGCTCAGCTTCTGATGCTACAAGAAATAGGGCAATAATTCTGACCAGGCTCTGGGAGGATCAGGAGGAGGACTCCGATGGGTGGCTGTCAGAAGAGGAAAGCAGTGAGTGAATGTAGGTGTGTTCAGGAAGGAAGAGCAGAGAAGGTTCCCAGAAGTCTGTGACAAACAGGAAGTAGAGTCCAGGGTCCACGTGAACCAATTTTTGCCCTTGAGGGACACAAGCTATGCGCTATGGGTGGGTCTGGTGAGCCCCCTCAGACTTTGACAAGGAAAGCAGCACCATCTCTGACAACCTAGGGTAAGGGTAACTCAGAAGCAGGAAACCTTTTTTGGAAGTGGTTATAAAAAATCTGAAAGAACAGCGGAGAGGACTCTGCACCTCCGCCTTGGCAATAGAGATGATAAACTTGTACCAAGAGATCCTGAAATAAATGTTCCTATGTGTTCATTTGTTTAAGAACACCTTCCCCAGCTCACACCATCTCCTCCCTCTCTCCCCAGGACCAACTCTCAGAGCCCCGGTCCCCAGCCAACGGCGACTACCGAGACACGGGGATGGTCCTGGTGAACCCCTTCTGCCAAGAAACGCTGTTCGTGGGAAACGATCAGGTGTCGGAGATCTAGCTGCAGCAGCCTTCGCTCTGCCGTTCCCTATTTTTCATCTCTAAATTATAAATATACAAATATATATATTATAAATATAACCTTTGTGTAACCCTGACTTAATGAGAAACATTTTCAGCTTTTTTTCCTAAGAATTGTCAACATCTTTTTTATAAGTGTGGTTTAAAATCAGAAAAAAAAAAAAAAAAAAAAAAAAACTTTACAGAATGACCCGTGGCTTTATAAAATAAAGGTATTTCTAAGCAAAGCAGTGGCATCGGTTGCTTCTCTTAATAACTGTTTCTGAGCCCTCGGGGAGTCCCAGGAGCCCTGGCAGGTGAGGGAAAAGACCGACCTCCTGCAGAAGCAGAATGTTAAAAAGGTCAAGGGCGAGGTCTGTGGCCTGATTCCTAAAGCTCCAGTTCCTCTAGATTCAGTGGGACCTGGTCTCCTCCCTCCTCCTGTGCACACCCGTGAAGGGAACTGGGCCGCCCAGGAAGAACGGGACATAGGACATACTCAAACCAAAGCAGAAGCGAGCATCTCATCACCCTGGAGGTCCGGAACCCTGGAGACTCACCATGGCACCACTGGATGTCAAGTTCAGTGCCACCCACGTCGAGGGCCATCAGCCTTCAGGAGTCCGTGGAGGACATGGAAGCATTCTAAGAGGCATGCCCTGAGATCACAGCCCGGGTGCTCCCTCCAGGAAGCAGGTACCTGAATCCCTGCCAGCACCCAGGCCTGCATCCGACAGCGGCGGCGCCTCTTCCCTCAGGAAGGGTGTAGACATGGGTCCCAAGCCTGGAGCTTTAGAACGCTTGCCCTTCCTCAAGGATCAAATGTTCATTGGGGTTTTCTCCAAAAATGATGGTATTGTGCCCCAAGTGAGGAACTGGTCTAAGATCTATCGTTTCCGAAACCTTCCTCCTGCGCTCTTAAACAAGATTGCCAAAGCCAGCCGCTTGGAAGAAGCGAGAGGCTAGTTCCATCCATCCGCAGAGGGCTTGCAGACCAGACCAGCTTGTCCTGTGGGCCCAAGGATCTGCCAACGGCTCTTCCTTTCCCCTCCTTCCCCTCTCCTGCTCCCCGCCTCCCGCCAGGCTGCCTCCCATGGTGCCCAGCAAGGCCAGTGGGGGCTCAGACTCTCAGAGACACAAGAGGGGCTTCCAGAGGTGGCTGCTTCTCTGATATTTTCCTAAGAGTGGCTGGAAGAGACGATAACTGCTTTGACGCTTCCTTTCTCTAAAAGAAAAATAGTTTGATAGTATATTTTGAATATAGATGTTCTTATAGGCAGATTGGGAATTGAAATTGAATGTCAGTTCATACGTTTGTGTTGTTACTGTGGTCTTCTTACCATGACTCTCTTTTCCTCCCACATTTCCCTTTTCAAAAAGAAAGATGGCCTTCGAAAATGTGTGTTCTCGATGTTGTGCGAACCTCCTCGACATGAGTTATGTTGTCTCTCAGCCCCCAAAGGAGCGGGTTAAATGTTGCTCTGAGATTCGTTTTCTCTGTTACTGTCTATGTTGTTCTCTGACCTTAACCTTCTCATGTTTCTTTAGCTATTGCATTGAATATATCAATGTGTGTGAGTATATAGAGCGAGAAATCTGTTTGTAAAGCAAAATTTATATATAATATATGTAATCGAAGATACATATGTTATATATACATTTGTGGATGTATGACTTATTTTTCCGTATCCACAGAATTCAGCTACCATGGATATATAAATAAACTTATTTTATTACCCAAAGGATTAAGTCGCTAATACATTTTGCATTCTTTTCATCGGAAAATAACTTTCAAGTCTCTCTTAGGTGGTACAATCTCACTTCATGTCCACCTGTGCTTTTTAACCTGCTTGCACATGAAGTTGGCTTTTATGAGCATGAGGAGAACATACAATGAGCAGTGTGTTAGTTGGTAAAGTGGGTCATTTAGAGCATATTGTGACTTTTTCCAGAGGAGACTCCTCTCTCTTCAGGGCTCTGGGTAGGCTAGGGTCCATTGGGTTGTCTTCCTTCCCCATTCTTCCACTCCCCAGGGCTCTGTGAATTTATGATGGACACCCTTGAGTCAGAGAAACCTGTCAATTAACCTGGCAATTGAGTGTTACCATTTGGTGCAATAACAATGCCTAAACATGACACCTTTGCCAACCCCTTAATGGGCAGCTTGAACCCTTCATCCAGCCTGGTCCATAGCCCTGGAATTGATAAGGATCAGATCCGCAGGACCCAGTCAACATTACCTGTAGCAGGAGGGCGTCACCGTAGTACAGTGTCCAGTGCACCACGGACCCTGCCGGGATGCCACGCCTAAATAAACCAGAGACACAACGGCCTCAACTTGATCCAGATGGCTCCTTCATCTGTTTATCAAATAGCAAACGTCAGTATTTATCAACTATTTTCCATGTCATCTCAAATAGACAAAGTTGAGGGGGCAACAAAAGAAAGACAAAAGGAAGGGTGTGGTATCCTAATCAGCAGGAAGAAAGAGCACACAAAACATTCTAGTAGGCAACCAGAATTTTTGACTTTGCCTGTGGATGGGTGCTCTACTTTCTGGGTGGTGGGTACCAGAGAGGGTCCTAAATAAGTTCTTGGACTAGGAGTTAGAAGAGGCCTTCTCATCTTAATTGTGCTACTTTCTGAACAAAGGACCTTAGGGAAATCACTGCAGCTCTCAGGATCCTTATCACATATGGGGACAATGGCCAATTGTAGGCATGTGACCATGGGTTGTGCAGTACACAGCCCAAACAGCCATACATGTCAACCCTGTATTTCCCTGTCTTCTAAAATAGCATAGAGATTTCAGTGAAACAAAGATGGAAGCATGCATAGCACTGGAATGGAATTTGACTTCCTTCCCCTTTTTTAACTGGAGATACATTCTCACATCACAGGAAGTCAATAAATCAAACTCTACATTTTGGTCATCTGGTTTCTCTAGGGCAAATCTTCAGTGCAGTGATTTTTAAGTCCGTTTTGTCCTCTCTGGGACTGGAGGAACCTTTCCAATCCTCGGGAAGTGATTGCCAGCATGACTTAGTAGCCCCTCAGGGTAGGAACCAAAATCCAGAGGATCCCACCAAATCCTAACCTGGAGCACCCCTGGAGACCTTACCAGAAGACACTCTCTTTGTTCTTTTTATTTATGAGTTTCTGAGGGATGGGGAAATGGTGGTGTGAGGATAGCCAGAGCACAGCAGGTGT
Source organism: Sciurus vulgaris (assembly GCF_902686455.1). Classification (NCBI taxonomy): domain Eukaryota; kingdom Metazoa; phylum Chordata; class Mammalia; order Rodentia; family Sciuridae; genus Sciurus; species Sciurus vulgaris. The sequence continues at coordinate 120,932,687 of NC_136470.1, forward strand.
CCAGGACACATGGGATCTAAACTTGCTCAAGAGCCCATCAGAGTCTGAGGCTCAGGCCAGCACAGGAAGGAAGTCCAGGAGGTCAAGCAGCAGGTCCAGAGCAGACTCTTAGTGGGCAGGAGGAGGTGAAAGCCAGGGAGGGACCTGAAACTGCTGGGGTCCAAGGAGCGGGGAGGAAGCAGCAGGCTGGGTTTCCTCAGGCTGCCTCCCGCCAGGGCTGGTTCCCCATCCATTCTCAACCTCCATCACCATTAGGCATTTGTGCACACTGACCCAGACCAGCACGGGTAGGCCAGTGCAAAGCATCAGCATTGGTGCTGAAGCACCCAGGTTGAGTCCTGGCTTATGAGCTGACATCTGGGGAAAGTGATCATCACACTTGTGATCAGAGGTCCCTGGGGCCTCCGTTTACCGCCTGTGAAATGGGGCTGCGTGGTGCCCACTTTGGCCTCTCAAGTGGTGAAGTAAACAAACCCAGATGAGCCACCCCCACAGCCTGCACCTACCCCACCCCCCCCCCCCCCCCCCACCAGCAGAACACTCTGGGAGGCTGGGCACCTGACCCGGCATCAGAGAACGCATGAGCGCCTCTCTGCACGCAGCCCTGGGCAGAGCCCGTTTCTCTTTCAGCTCAGTGAATGATGGAAGCTCATGGAAGGCAGCAGACAAAGAGCCCCAGGGACAGGGGAGCTTCCAGAGAGGCCCGTGACCGGGCCACAGGGATGCTGGGGCTGGAAACCACAAGCTGCTGGACTCTAAGCCTGCGGGGTGCCACAGAGGCAGAGGGGTGATGAGTGAGCGGAGAGTGGTGGTGGACGTGCCCGCCGGCGCCAGCTCCAGCATGCCCCTCCAGAGGCGCAGGGCATCGTTCAGGGGGACACGATCCTCGTCCTCCCTGGACAGCCCCCCAGCCTCCAGGACCAATGTCGTGGGTAGCCTCGTCCGCACCCCTGGGGTCTATGTAGGGACAGCACCCAGTGGGGGCATAGGTGGCCTGGGCGCCCGAGTGACCCGCCGGGCCCTGGGCATCAGTAGTGTGTTCCTGCAGGGCCTGCGGAGCTCAGGCCTGGCCACAGTGCCTGCTCCAGGCCTGGAGAGGGACCATGCTGCTGTGGAGGACCTAGGCGGCTGCCTGGTGGAATACATGGCCAAGGTGCATGCCCTGGAGCAAGTCAGCCAGGAGCTGGAGACGCAGCTGCGGATGCACCTGGAGAGCAAGGCCAAGCGTTCGGGAGGCTGGGGCGCCCTCCGGGCCTCCTGGGCCAGCAGCTGCCAGCAGGTGAGTACCAGGCCATGCCCAAAAGCTTCGCAGATAGCCAGAGGGGATGCTGGGGCAAGGGGAGGGGGAGTTGCTGCTCTGAGGCCAGAGAAACTGGCCACAGCACCAACACTTCCATATTAAAAATGCTGATGGTCTAATGATAAGGACATTGGGCCCCTTTGCTGAGTCTTAAAGGGGCAGGACCTGCTAGTCCCGGCTCATCCACTTCCTCCTATAACGTTCAAAGTGATGCTGTGTGTCAATCATCCCTGATTGCATTTTTCAGATGATAAAACTAAGGCATGTAGTTTGATCATAAGCTAATGGGGGATGGAACTGAGATTGGAACCTGAAGTTCCCTAGTTCCAAAGTCGCCATTGTCCCCTTACCCTGAGCTGCCACTATCGAGAAAGGATTTTTACAGTCTTCATCTGAGTATATTGAATGAATTGGTATTAAAAACTATGAATAAATGGACATGTCTTCCCATACCCATCCACGATAGCACTGTCCAACAGAAATATGAGCTACGTCAATAAATTAAAAGTTTCTATTACCCACAGTAAAACAAAGGAAAAAGAAATAGGAGGAGTTAATATCATATCTGATTTAACTTAGGATATCCACAATGTTATTTCAACATGTAATCAATAGAAAGATATATATATTAATGAGATGGTTTGGATTCAAATAGAACTTTCTGCAGTGATGGAAATGTCTGATATCTATATTGTCCAATCAGAAGCCACTAGCCACGGTGGCAATGCAGCATTTGACATGTAGCTGATGAGAATGAGGAATTGAATTTTTTATTTTATTTAATTTTCATTACTCTAAATATCTTACTGGACAAGGCAGGATGCAGAAGTTCCATCTCTTGCTTGGTCGGCCCCGGCTTTCCTGCCCTCCAGGGTGATTTCTGCAGAGCGTGGAATTCATCCATCATGTCTGCCTGCAGCCTGAGGTTCTAATGCTGGACTTCTGCCAGCATTGCCCATCTCAGCTGGACTCTCTGTGGTGGCTGGCTTCCTTCCTCCCTTCCCTTCCCTTCCCCAAGTGCTGGCCTTGGGATCCCTCTGAGCTAAATCAGTCTCTAATCCTGTGAGGAACTGCTAACTCAGACACTTTGCCCCGCTGGGGCATCATGCAGACTTCCAAGAGGTCACAAACCATTTGTGTGTGACCAGGTGATGCTGAGCAGATGCACACAGGGACTCTCCATTAACCCCTCTGTTCCCCACCCCATTTCCATCCACAATGCTTCTTCTTTGCTGTCATCAGCATCTGCCTGACAGCACAGTACACATAATCTACACTGTTCTCTCGGGCCTTCCCAGTGCTGCTGTTCCACTCACATCCATCTGGGCTGTGAGAGAGCGCAATCTTAGAACAGCCTGGAGCCTTAAAGTCTGTCGGAACTAAGGGGCAGTCATTCCTCCAGAGTCTCCACAATAGTCCTGATTCCAAATATGGTGCCATAGCAGCCATCAGAACAACCCAGATATTCCAGCAGGTCAGCAGCTTCAGGACGAGCACTCACATTTAGAAGCCACACAGGCATGCCCAGAGGAACCAGGCATTGCAATATCTAGGTTAGAAAGTATGGCCACAAAATCGACTTATGTCCAATAGTTGCTGACTTGCCTGGCTACAGTCAGTTACAGGAGTTTTTGCAACATACTCAGCTGCTCTGGACGTCAGTTTCCTCATCTACAAAGTGGGTGTAATAATGCCTGAATAATCCAGCAAATCCACAGATAAGCAGACTAGAGACTGGAAAGCTATAAAAGAACCTCAATGGCAAAAGCACAAAATGACTATAGACCAAGACATTCACCCTCTGCCACTTTCAGAATTCCTGAAAGGAGTCATTTTCCTCTTAAGTGCCCATAAATGAAGTCCTACATGTGAATAGAGACCTATTTTTTTCTTTTTCTTTTTCGAACATGGACTAACCTAAAGAAATGGAGGTATTTCTGCATTGCTGATCTGCCTTCTAGTCATTATGAAGCTCCGTTCCATCAAAAAAGAGCAAAAGAAAACTCTACCTACACTAAATACACGGGATTCTTCCTGTCAGTCCCAAGCACCTGCCAGGCCTAGTGGAAAGCCCACCTGGAGTCAAATCGCTTAATGAAGGGCTGCCCTCTCCTCCCGGGGGCTCAGAAGCAGCCATGCTGTGCTTGGTGCTCCCTCGCTGACACTTCTTGGCCTGGGCTGCACATTCCACCTCTGACCTCTCCCCTTTGCAGCCTCCTTTTCTCTACCTGCAGCCAACTCTTCCCCTGTCCTTGCCTGTATAGAGGACTCTTCTTCCTTCCTGCCCAGACCCCAGGTGCTCAGACTTCCTGGCCCTCCTTACCTTCACCAGGCCCACAGCGCAAAAATCCTCAGGGAAAGCTCCCAGCAATGGCCCTGAACAGGCTGAATGGTGTCTAGACACCGGGAGAAAAATCCCACCTACTCCTTAGCCTGGAACCCAAACAGCCTCCAAGAGGACCTGAGTCTCCAAGAGCAGGCTGGGGCCATCCATTTCCATGGCACTCTCTCAGACCAGTCTGGAGCAATTCAGTAGGGAAGTTCAGAGCTTTACTTCTACAGATGTTTTTTAGGGAACTAGATTTCAGCAGAACCAAATATAAATATAAAATATTTATAATATAAATATAAAATATTTCAGAATATAAAAGGGTTGCGGGGAAACAGACTCTGCCTCCCCAGGCCCTCCTCACCCTCAGTAATGCAGAAAGCTGTTAGGGCCATTCTGGGAAGTGGGGCCACCTCTGTCCTGGTATCTCCCCACAGCCTCTCCTGCTCCCACCAAGTTTTATTCCACCAACTGCAAGGAGACAAAGGAGGGCTTTCAGAAAAACAAGGGAGAGGGCAAGAGGGGAAGGAACAGGTCCCTCATGGCAGAAAGCCACAACTCTGAAAGCAACGTAAAACTGAGCAACCAGGAGGGCACCTACCATGTCAGAATCAGCAAAGTGTCCTGGGGTGGGGAAATCTTCTCCGACCTTTTCTCTACAGCTAGTTTGGAAGTTCATCCTGAAGAATAAGGCTGGCTTCCCAGGAGCCATCAGTGCAGTCCCACAGGGCCACACTTGATTCTTAATGCTCTGAGGTCGCCATCTTGAAATTCTCGACAGTTTTATCTTTAACTAGTTTTTTTGTTAAATGAAGCCTGATAGAGCTGTGGGATAGTGTGGCACCCTGCTCTGGCTCGCTGGGATAAGCTCCGGCTGGCTGCCCATTCCCCTACTTCCTTAAGCACCAGTCCCTCCTGAGTGGCATGTGGCCCCATGTGGGTGGCGCCAACTGGGGGGAAGGTCAAGCCTCTTGCCCACCCTGACCCAGGTACTACAGGGCAGCACTGAGGTTTTAATGCTTTGGGGGTCAATATCTCTCCAACCATCTGCCAACAGGACAGTCTAGTGGCTGGTGGGCTGTACACAAGATGGAGAAATTGCCTACAAGGGTCTACCTGAGTATCTCCAAGCCCAAGAGTGTGCAGGATTAAACAGCAAATAAAACCACCATAACAAGTCAAGAAAGAGGCCATGAAGGGGTATATGGTGGCATACACCTATAAACCAAGCAGTTCAGGAGGCTGAGGAGGAGGATCACAAGTTGAAGGCCAGCCTGGGCAATTTACTGAAACCCAGTCTCAAAAGTTAAAAATACAAAGGACTGGGGTTACTCAGTGGTAGAGCACTCTTGGGTTCAATCCCCAGGACCAAAAAAACAAAGAAGAAGAAGAAAGGAAAGAAAGAGATACCACGAAAGAAAGGAAAAAGCTTTATATTTTAATTGTGCTTTTTTCCTGATATTTGAATAAGGGGCCTGCATTTTCATTTTGCACTGGAACCTACAAATTATGCAGCCAGTCCCGGGTTCATATGACATTTCTTTTCAATTCCAAACTTCTGCTCCAATACAGTTCCTCAGCTGTATTAGAACCGCCCAGCCCTTTCTCTCACTCAGCAGTGAAAAAGGATGGGACAACTTCCAGGTGGTGGCCCCAAGGCCATGGAAGACCTGGACACCTCCAAACTGCTCCAGCAGAAGGTGGCCATTTCCCTCCTGGCCTTGCTCTGGGCTCCGGACTTTTCTTGCCAAGTGAATGATGCTGATAATAAGCTCTGTTGGCAAAACCAGGCCTTTCCTCCTCAAACAGGCCAAACACAAGCTTGGAATGAGGCCATCTCCCTGCCTAGAAGCTGCAGAGGAAAGGACAGAGGGACAGTGGGCACATTGTGAGTCTCAAAGAAAAGGAAGCAGCCAGGGGCCAGGCAAGGACGAAGCTGCCCGGGGAAGAAAGGGGACCACAGAAGCTCTCCGTGGAAGAGCAGGACGTTGGCCGTCCCCCCGAGAGGAAAGAGCAGCTCTCCCTAAACCGCAGGGCTGTCAGCCCAGGCAGGGAAATCAAACTGACGGAAAGGCAAGAGGGGCAGGGTTTGAAATGGGCCTGACACGACCGGCTTTCCTGCTGCTCACGACCCCTCTGTCCCTTGGCAAGACAGCCCATACTCTGGGCATTTATTTGCCAAATTTGGAAAACTGCTGGAAACTCAAGCAGTCTAAATCAGGGCTAGGTTCTCCCCCACAGACCCTATGGCCCTAGAATGTATTTTTTTAAATCTACCAACAGGGTGAAGTGTAGCTCAGTAGTACAGGGCTTGCCTGGCATGTGTGAGGCCCTGGGTTCAATCCCCAGCATCCACCCTCCCGGGAAAAAACAGGAACTAATTAATCCTACCCACTGAGAAAAAGAAAGGCTACAGGGTCATTGTGCATTATTGACAAGCTGGTGGCCTTGAAAGGAAGTCCCGGGATAGGGCAGAACAGGACTGAGAGCTATTTTGGTGCCTGCACAAGCCTGGGTGGGTTTCCCCTAGATAAAACCACCCAGGCGACTTCCTACTAAATGCCGTTTGTTTAGCAGAGCAGGGGGTGACTCAGCTGGCCAAGCCACACAGGCCACTAGGGTTTGGTTACAAATGTAATAACAAAGAAAAATATATTCAAGAGAACTTTTCTTAGGGAAAGAGATAAATAAGATTGGAAAACATAGTTCAATAGGGCAGGGAGGGACAGGAGGCAGGAGGCTGCTTTCAAGGGTGGTTGCTAAACTGTTTTGCTTAGTTTTGCTCAGTCACAGGTGCCTAGGAAGGAGGAAGACAGCTAAAGAAAGGAAGGAGATCCTGGGGCCTGTCACTCAGGGCTTCTTTCAATGCCCTTTCCATATCTGCACTCAGCCACTCTGGACCCTCTTAGGTATCTTAAAAGGTGAGGTTGGAGTAATGAAATACTCAGGGAGGGGTGGTAAAAAGACCCAGATAGCCCCAAGGTCAAACCCAGGCCTCAATACTCCCTAATGGCATGACCTTGAGCCAAGTTCTTCACTGATCTCTCTATAGTTCAGTTTCTCATCTGAATAATTAATATATTTGGAGATGTCTTTGACACGATTAAAAAAAAAAAAAAAAAGGTCTCTAAGGAGGACACAGTAGAGACCTTCTGCAGAAATTAGGATATTAGGAATGAGGAAAGGATGCCCACTCTCCCTCCTACCCTGTAGCCTTGCTCAGAGGTAGAAGTCTAAGTGATTAGACAAGAGAAAGCAATGATATAAGAATTGGAAAGAATGAGGAAAATTTTTCATCTTTCTGGAAAACCCAGAAAACTCTAGGTAAAAAATATATAATAAGCAATAAGATCATTTAATAAAGTAGCAGTTTACAAAATTACATCAAAAATCAATGATGTTCACATATATAAACAAAGGTACAGTTGAAGAGGAAATTTCATTTGTGATAGCATAATATAAAATGAAATGCCTCTGAATTCACTTTAAAAATATCCAAAATCTCTATGAGACAATAACAAAACCCTCCCAAAAGACTCAAAAGTAATGTGGAACAAATGGAAAGAAATCCCAAGTGCTCAAATGGAAAGCCTCCTTAGCACAGAGAACTCACTTACAAATGTAATAATGCCATTGGAATTTTTTAATTTCATCTTTTTTTCCCCTAGAGCTAGATGAGTGAACTATAAATTCCATTTGTAAGAACAGAGGCAAGAGGAATGAGAAGGAGAAAGAAAAACTAGACAGACAGAAGAGGGAAGACACTAAAACACACTAGTCTCTGGATGTCAAAAAGATAGGAAGCCCAACGGAACAGAATAGAAAATCCAGAGGCAGGCGCCATTGCCTGTGGAACGGCACTGTTGAAGACAGCATTCGAGACCAGTGATGGAAAGAACGGATGCATGGTCTCAGATCAGTGACATTCCAACAGCTAGGGAGTCACGAGGAATATAATAAAACTGGACCCATCCCTTGCTGTGTGCTAGAATAGATTCTAAGCATATCCTAGATTTAAATGTTAAAAATGAAATATAAGTAGAAACGTAGGTGAATTCCTTTATAACCTGCAGATGGGAAGTATTTTCCTCATTAAAATTCAAAATCCAAGAGCAGCAGGGGAAAATATTGATAAATTTGATGATCAAAATTTTTTTAAAATTTCGCATTACAAAATAACACCAGAAGCAAAATTAAAAGATGAATTGTAAACTAGAAATAATATTTACAACTTCAAAGACAAAGGGTTCGTATCCCTATTTTATAAATAGTATTTAAAATTTGAGGTTAAAAATTTATCAACACTATTTTTAAATTGAAAAAGTCTCCCAGTGGTATAAAAGGAAGCTTCACTGCGTAACAGAAATTTTAAAAGTCTGAGATACCATTTTCACCTCTCAGACTGTTACAGCATTAAAAAATGTGTCCACCTATTGTGTTATTGTGTGTGTGTGTGTGTGTGTGTGTGTGTGTGTGTGTGTGTGTGTGTGTGTTTGAGAAAGGGTCAGGGAGAGACTTCGGGAAACAGACATGTTTTTGCAGTACCAACAGGAGTAGAAAACGGACAAGAATTTGGCGATGTACAGGCAAATGATAGAGGCATTTATGGTAATTTGACCTAATAATCCTACTTCAAGGACTCTCTGCCAACAAGATAAGAATGTTCATTTCAATCCTATCTGTAATACCAAAAGAGTGAGCGAGACCCAAGTGCCTATCAGTAGGGATACTTCCCTGCAGATGGGACATAATCGATATTATGCAGTGAAGCTCTCCAGATCTCCTGTTGAGTTAAAAGATAAGTTAAAAGGGAGAGTATGGACTTTACCATTTAAGAAAGGGGAAGAGAGCACATTTCTGTATCCCAGGGACTCAGGAGGCTGAGGTGGGAGGATCACAAGTTCAAGGCCAGCTTCAGCAACTTAGTAAGATCCTCAGCAACTTAGTGAGACCTTGTCTCAAAATAAAGAATAAAAAGAGCTGGGGATGTAGCTCCATGGTTAAGGGACCCTGGATTGAATCCTTAACACACACCCCACCACAAAAAGCAGAGGATGATCTATGCACATATATTTTCCTAAATTGAAAAGAATGGGGAAAAAAATAAATGTTTTTAAATGATTACTTAGGAGAGGGAGGAAATAGGGTGGGAGAAGACGGAATGGACACTGGAGCTTTTTAAAATTTATCTTATTATGTGGAGATGATTTGGGAACCATGAAAATATTTTACATAATTACAAAGCAAAATTAAATCATAAGCAAATCCTAAAGTATCAAAAATACTTTTGGAATCCAATAACATATCAAGTTGATAGTGTAATTACACAGAGAAGAACTATTCAAAGTGATTATTTAAAACCACAGTAATTTGTACATCCAGCCTCAAGAGAAATGAATAAGAGAACTGGCGGGCGGGGGAGTGGGCTAAAGTTTCCAGTGATCACATCCTTGGCAGTAGCGTTGGTGGTGTTATTCTGACACTGGTGTGTGTGGACAGATACTCTAGGATAAAGTGAGAGATAATTGGATTTTTGTTATTAAGAACTTAGACTTTTAGTGTGGGTAAAGGGAGATACAGTTGAAAGACTGATTAAATTTAGTGGCACTTCTTCAGTCCTGGATTTAAATTGGAATTATCTGTATAAACCCATGAGGTAAGTGATCCTAAAAATAAATACATAACTATTTCCAACTCTGAACTACTGAAAAGATCTCGAAACAATGAAAAGATCTAGCAGAAATGACCAGCCCATTGGCAGCAGACATTTTTAGCCTCAGATTTTGGTCTCTAACAACCATGTTTCACTAAAAGCTGAGTTCCTTGGAGAAGTGATCAAATCCAGATTTGGGGAACAGTAAGTGTACAAGTCGAGTCTGAAACATCTTGTCATGCCAGAAAACAAGGAAGCTGTCAAGAAGCATTAGCATCATAACAAAAACACAGAAATCAATCCCAATACTCCCGCTATCCAAACATGGTCCCAAATCATCAAGAATGATGACTGGACAGGGCTGTGGCACATACCTGGAACTCAGGAGGCTGAGGCAGGAGGATTGTCAAGTTTGAGGTCAGCCTCAGCAACTTAGCAAAGTCCTAAGCAAATTAGTGAAAGCCTGTCTCAAAATTAAAAAAATAAAATATAAAGGACTGGGGATGTAGTTCAGTGGTAAATGCCCCTGGGCTCAATATGTTTTAATCCATGAGTTCAGTATAATATAAAAAACATTAATTAATTACCTTCGGAGGCTGCTGGTAAACCAGCTCATTACTTTGAAAACTGGTAAATAATAAAGAAGAATCAAGTATTTTTCCTGCCTCTCCTGTAAGACCTACAGGTACATCAGGTGGGAAAGAAAAGAAATAATTAAAGACATCCTTGTGTAGAAATATTCCAACTAATAAACAAGAAACATTATTAATCTTTATGATTGTATTAAATAGAATTATAATATCGTCACTTTTCAACCATAATAAAACCTGGGCTCCAGACAATAAAAATCATTGAATAATTACTAACATCACAAAAAGAGACCAGCAGGCATCTGTACCTTGCTGGTGGAGTACAAAAAACCACCTAGGAAGTAGGCTTAGAGGAAAAAAGTCAAAACTTAATGTGGCTAAGCCTCGAGATAAAACTACTAATTTACAGAAAATACAAGGATCAAAATAACATGTGAATTGACATCCCAGGGGTGAAATGAGCAAAACTCAAACTCTGAGAAAATATAGGATAAGAGACTCAATTTTTTTCATAAATAAAAATTGCCAGGGAAAGGAGAAAGATGGAGGGAGAAAGCTGTAAATTCAGAGGCAAAGTTGACATCAGCCCATGGAGATGTCCTTTGGATCCAATTCAAAGTGTTAAAAAAATATATTGGACAAAATAGGGAAAATGAACATCAAATGTTCAAAAATTAATAATTAATTTTTAAATATGACCATGATTATGAAGCTATGAAATTTTAAATAGCACCTTTATATAAGTGAAACAAAATAAGTCACATTTACATTCACGGAAGCTGGTGATGGGCCTGCGGGGGTCCATTCTTTCTTTTTATGTATGTTTGAAATGTTCTGCATAAAAACAAAGATAGAAGACCTTCTTCATTAGGTCGGTCCATGGATATTGAATAAAATAACATATGTAAATTGCTGGTGCATAATCAGTGATAAATTCAAGTTCATGGAATGAGTGAACTTGAAAACACACACCTTCGGTGAGCAGCAACATTAACAGCAGTGTTTCTCACATGCATTCCTGAGTTGTTCAACCCACACAGGCTGCAGAAGTTCCCAGAAAGAGCAGGAGGTAGAGGATGCTCAGGATGTAGACCCAAACGTGGATCCAAAGAGCATCCCTTCAGACTGGGGCCCAGGGCAGACCAAGGCCAGGGAGCCGGACGAGGTGAGGCCATGGAGGGCAGTCTATACCTGGCTCGCAGCTCTGTCTCTCTCACCTATTTCCAGAGCTGAAAGACCAGGGCAGGTGTCCAACTAATGTGTGTGCTGTAAGAGCTGAATATGGAGCCAGACAAGCTCAGGGTCTCAAATCTGACCTGAAGATGGGTGCATTTGGGGTGGGGGTGTCTTTAAAATTCCAGACCAAGGGCTGGGGATATGGCTTGGTTGATAGAGTGCTTACTTTGCAACCACAAGACCCTGGGTTCAATAATATAATAAAATAAATTTCCAAACCAAAAAAGAAAGATGGGGAACAACTTCAGTGTCGGACATCACTGAATAACTAGGCAATCCTCTGCAGTGGTAAGAAAAGAACAGGGAGGCTCGTTCTATGCTGATGTAGACTAGCTCCAAGGGGTGGGGGTGGGTAAAAAGCAGGCTGCAAACCCCTGTCTGTGTTGCCCACTGTTTGTGCTTAAGAAAAACTGAGATGGAAGGGCAGGCTCTCTGGAACTGCAGCGAGGGCTTCCGGGGAGAGGGCCAGGTGCCTGAGCCATGGCTGGCTTTGGCTGTACACTCTCTGGCTTTGTTAGAACATTTAGCTTAAATAAAATATGTAGCAATAAATAAAACTCCTGCCAGCCGCTTATTACCAGTGGTGGTGCTAGGAGGTAGAACCTGCCAGGTCCAGAGCAGGAAAGCCCTCTGAGCCTCACAGAAATGGGAGGAACCTTCCAAGAACATCTCCTGGCAGGAGGGGAGAAGACCCATCTCAACAGCTTCCTCTCAAATCAAAATCCCAGCAAAACTCAACACCCATACCCAAGAGTGGTGGCCCTTGCTAATGGGCCACCCTCTCCAGAAGAACTAAATTAAAACTTAATCCAGGCAGTTGGTACAAATGCCAAAGACAAATGTGGGAGCTCTTTCTGGGGAATGACTGAAAGGAGGGCTGAATGAGCAGAAGGCCGTGTGGGGTCCCCCGCCAGCCCCAGTGCGGTTTATGCTGATCCGCTAAAGTCGAAGACTCAATTTAGGCAAATAAAACGTCGTTTATCGTCATCTGGCTGGGGAACAGCACATAAGGACTCATTTGTCTGGTTGTAAACGAGCTAGTGGAGCTGACAATCACAAATGCATTATTCAGCAGAAGCAAGAAGCTATTTGAGTGTTAGAGGAGGTAATGAAAAGAGGGAGACCGCTAGCCACGCTGACCGGCTGCGGAAACAACTTGCAATTTTTATTTATTTCTTCCTTGGGCCAATGAATAACCATCTGAATACGTCTTGGGGGGTGAGGAGAGAGGAACGAAGTTAGGCAGGCTCAGGCACAATTACACAGAAGACAACGGACCCTGCCCGAACCCTGGGTGGCCACCTCTGCCCAGCCCAGCCCTGGCCCCCTGAGCCCTGAGCTGCCCAGAAACCACCCCCAACTTCAGATCTCACTACCTCTTCCTCATCTTCATCCCACCAGTGGGATGAAGGCCCATTCCTCGGGCCTGCTCCCAGCCAGCTCTGAGGACAAAGGTTATCTGGAATGTGAGTCTTTCTGCCAACTGACAGAACCCTGTCCAGTCCTTTAACGCACTAGAGCTTTGGTGTGTCTGCCTAAGGAAAAGGGAAACATCCCTCATGAGGGTGTGAGGAATAAATGAGAGAAGGAAGCAGAAGCTGTGGGCATGTCAGGGCCCACGGGTGTCAGCTGGTGGTCCCCAAGTAGCAGCACCTGGGAAATGAATAGCGTTGGTGGTTTCAGACAGCCTGCAGGTGCTGGGGAGGGAGCCAGGCTAGGCCAGGAAGCACCTCCAGGGACAGCCATGGGGACACCCTGAACCCCCAGGTGCAGTGCTGCTAGATCCAGTCACCCCCAGAGCCAGCAAAGGTGCCCTGAGGTTCACAGGTTCAGTTCCAGGGTTCCCTAACAAAAGCCCGTACTGCGCTAGGGCTCAGGAGGATGAGGCTTCACACCTTCACTGTGGCCTGCAAGCCTCCCTCGGGAGGCTTATGGTTGCAGGACATGGCAAGTGTGTTTGTTTGGGGCGTTTCTTTTGTTTTTGTGCTGGAGGTTGAGCCCAGGGGCACTTACCACTGAGCTACATCCCATCCTCCCATCCTTTTTTTTTTTTTTTTTTTTTTTTTGAGATAGGCTCTTGTTAAGTTGCCCGGACTGGCCTGGAACTTTTGATAGTCCCGCCTCAGCCTCACAGGTGGATGGGATTACAGGTGTGCACCACCAGGCCTGGAAGCACTTTTACTTGCTGTCCTGTCTGATCCTCACAGCAGTGTATGGAGTACCTGGGGAGGTGGGGTTAATCAGCTCCGGCTGCCAGAACAAAGGACCACAGACTGGGAGCTTCAACAACAGAAATTGATTTCTCGCTATTCCGATGGCTGGAAGTCGGAGATGAAGATGTGGGTGGGACAGTCTTTTCTGAGGCCTCTCGTGGCTCCTAGATGGGCCACTTCTCCGGGGGCCATCACGTGATCTCACCTCTGTACATGTGCCCAAATTTCTTCTTACACAGACCCCAGTCACATTGGATTAGATCTCACCCTCTTGACCTTATTTTAACTGATTACCTTTTTTTTGTGGGTGGGGGTCCTGGGGATTGAACTCAGGGCACTCGGCCACTGAGCCACATCCCCACCCTATTTTGTATTTTATTCAGAGACAGAGTCTCACTGAGTTGAGGCTGGCTTTGAACTCTTGAGCCTCTTGCCTCAGCCTCCAGAGCCGCTGGCATGTGCCACTGTGCCCGGCACTAATTACCTCTTTTTTTTCCTCTGTTTTTTTTTTTTTTTTTTTTTTAATTTGTACTAATTAATTCTTGAAAAACCCTCCCTCCACAAATAGTCACAATCTGAGGTACTGGGAATCCTGATTGGGGTAGGGACACAATTCAGGCCATAATCCCCATTTTATAAAGACACTGAGGCCTCCATAGATTAAGTTCCTCACTGAGTTCGTGTTCCAATCAGAAATAATTTGATGTGGTTTTGACCCCCACAAATATTGCTTAAGAACTTCCTGTTTCAGGCCAGAGGGGCCTGTCCCAGAGTCCTAGGGGTGCAGCGGGCCCACTGTGGACTTGGATCCCCTTCCGTCTGGGAGGCTGGATCAGGGCCAGCAAAGGGCCTCCCTTGTGAGTTCCGTCTAGGGTTGTGCCGCCTTTCTCTCCCCTCTTCTGCCTCCTTTAATTTGGAAGAAACTTACCAAAAGGGACGATTGATCCTTACCCACGCTCAGCCTCGGCTGGAACTAACTGCTTGAACTGGGACACAGGAGGCTGGGGCAGATTCCAGCTCCTCAGACAGCTCAGGACTGGGACTGCAGTTGAATGGCTCTGCGGCTGGGGAGTGGCAACCCCCCTCCCTGGGGTCTCTATTTTTCCTTTCAGTGGTTGTAATGCTCAGGAGAAAAAAAAAAACCAAAAGTGCTGAGCCGTGGGCCCTTGAGGCAGGACATCTTTATCTGAGTAGAATTCAGAGACTCCCCATGGTGCATGACTCCAATGGCCCCAAGGCACTCCACCACCAGAGGTGGTCACCCGCCTATGAGGGAGAGGCCTCCACCCCAGATGGTACCTACGTCAGGACCCCTGTCCCCCACAGGGGCGACCATCTCCCAGCAGCACCTGGTTTCATGGACAATTTGGAGGAATCTGTGCAGGAGGTGAGGCCACCCCTAGTATCAGCAGCCCCAGATGCCAACTCCTATGGGTCCTGGAGCTGGGAGGTGAAGCATGTGGCCCTTAAATCCCACCAGCCAAAGACTGCTGGGAACATACTTACACAGGGGGACAAAGTCAGGCTTATTAGTCTGTTGCAGCAAAAGAGAAGCATAAGTGGCCGGGGATGTGGTGGCGCATGCTTGTAATCCCAGCGGCTTCCGGAGGCTGAGGCAGGAAGATCAGAGCCAGTCTCAGCAATTTAGTGAGGCCCTAAGCAACTCAGTGAGACCCTGTCTCTGAATAAAAATATAAAAACGGTTTAGGGATGTGGCTTTGTGGTTAAGCACCCCTGGGTTCAATACCAGGTGCCAAAAATAAAAAGAAAAGTAAAAGAGAGAGGAGCATATGGGGAGAACCTGGCATCTTGGGAGGAAGCGACCAGTGACTTGGGAGGATTGGGTTTGTGATAGGAAGGCTAAGGAAGGAGGGTTTGCTCTGCATTTGACGCCAGCAGGAGGTAAGGGGGGCTGGATGACTGGGGATCTTACTGGTTATCTTCCCAGGAGGCCTGAGGAATGAGGCGGGCAGAAAGCTGCCACCAGCTGGCAAGCTGCGGTGGCGCACCCCCCATGCCAGCTGGACGGGGGCTGTTGGTTTTCTGTGGTTGACAGTGTCCTTGCCTCTTGTTCAGAGCTCATCATGGCATGCCCTTGTCTCTGTCCCTTTCTTCCACGATCACAGGGTGGCCTTGTCTGATGGTGGCCCTTTCTCGGGGAGCGTTCACACGCAGGTGGGCAGGGCCTAGCTTTCAGCCTATGAGAGTCCCCACACCTAACCCGCTGCCTGGGCCTCCTCACCCACGGCGGGGCAGGACTGAGGAGGCAGAACTGACGTGCCAGGGACCTCCCGCCTCGCAGGGCCCTTGTGGCCATGGGCTGAGGTGGGGTTCCTGGGACCACTCTGCCTCACCGATGCTGAGCAGGGCGCATGCTCCTGCCTGTCCCCTCCACTCCCTGCAGAATCTGTCAGCACTCACGCACCTGAGCAATTGACAGAGGTAGAACAGAGGTGAGTCCAAGCTATGTCTTAAATAAAACAGGCCCTGGCCTGGCTACGAACCCCCCAGATCCCGTTCCTTCTCTACGAATTGAGGGAGAATAATCCACATTTCCTAGAATTGTCACAGATGAGCTCGAAGGCAAGCTAGCTTTCTCCAGCACCTAGGACAGTGCCTGGTACACAGTAATGTTTAATCAGTAAACATTGATTAAATCAACAGATGAGCATGCCCAGTGAAATAGTGAGAGGCAGCTGTATTTGTTTCCTAGGGCTGCCATAGCAATGTACCACAAACTGAGTGGCTTAAAAGGACAGAAATTTCTTCTCTCACAGTCCTGGCATGCAGTTGGAAATCAAGGTGTCATTGGGGCTGGTTCCCCTTGAGGCTCTGAGGGACCATGGGCTCCACGCTGCCCTAACTCCTGGCAACGACTGTGAGTCCTTGACAGTGGTGGACCCTGGTCTGTACCCACAGCCCCCAAGCTCCGCCTCATTCTCCCTGTGTCTGTGTCCAGATTCCCCTCTTCCCATGAGGATGTCACTTGCATTAGAGTAAGGTCCGCCCGAAGGACCTCATCTTAATTTGATCACACTTGCAAAGACCTTATTTCCAAAGGAGGTCATAGTCACGGGTCCTGGGGACAGAACTTCCACTTATCTTCTGGTGGTGCCCAATCTGACCTGTTACTGGTTGGAGGGGGGCATGGTGTTGTTATTTTCACTTCATAGTCCTGATTTCCAACATTTTCTTCTATTTCCTCAAATTTTATTTAAAAAGTTCCCAGAAAAAACAATATTCTTGCACCTGATCCTCTTCCTTTTGCATTTGAAATCAGATCCCACATCCTGTCAAGCCACATGGGACTTGGGGTTCAGAAAGGAAAGCCATGGTACAGAAATCCCTGGCGTACTATTCAGGTAGTAGAGACACAGCAAATGTAACGTAATTACAGTGTGAGTTTGGACAAGTCATTCTACCTCTCTGAAACTCAGTTTCCTCAACCATTAAATGAAGGGATTAGATCTCACTGACATCTTCCTGCAGTCACACAGGAAGTAGACCAGATTCCCTTTCAGGACTCAGGCAGGCACTTGAGATGGATCCTCTTCACAGACATGAAGAGCCCTGGTCCTGCTGACCACCTGTCTTCCCTTCCTTTTGGTTGCTAATTGGTTGTTTGCCCTGAGACAAATCCCTTTCCCTCTGGGCTCTTCATTTGCAAAATCAGGGTAGAATTCTCTGATCTCTCAACCCTCTAGATAGACACCCTCTTCCACTGCTCCAAACTGTGAATGAAGTCTAAAGCTAAGGGAAAAGAATGGGAGAGACAGCACTCCCTGTGCCCCTCTGCTGGCTGACTGGCAAGCACTGGGAATGTTCTGGACGTGTGGGCCTCCTCCCTCATCCCCAGGCATCAGGGGGTGGCCTGTGCCCCAACTTCGATGAAGCAAGAGTTCTATCAGCCAGAATACATCCCAAGAGTTGCCAAATGACCGCCAGGGGAGAAATCGCCTAGGCAGGGGGGTTACTGGCAGTAAGCAAAGTCAATGCCTGATCCAAATTCACAAAAACCCAGATTAAAGTAAACCCACGAACTGAGTTTTCCAGCTCAGACAGCCCCCTGTATCCTGACGGTGCGTGGCTGGTGCTGAATACCTCTGGACATTCTTCCCCCTTTGGACACATGATCATGACCGCCCGGGTCACCCATGGCCACTGCTCTCAGTCTACTCATTACACTGAGGGTCCTTGAGAGCAGAGGTGTGTTCCGATCATTCCTGAACTTAACAAGTACCTAGCACAATGCCAGGTACCAAGTACAGAAGGGAAGCAGGAAAGAAAGGGGAGATGGAAGGAAGGGTTCCAATTGTGCACACCACTGTGATATTAGTGCAAGTGACAGGAGTCCAAAAGAAGCGAGTTCAAATTCTGGCTTTGCCACCAATCGACCTCATAACCTAAGACAAATCCCTTAACCTCTTTGAGCTGCAATGTTCTGATTTGCAAAATGTGGGTAATATTTCATGCCATAGGTGGTTGTGGGAACTAAATCAAACAATTTACTTGAAGCACCTAGTATAGTGCCTGGCCTTGGTGAGCACTCAGTTAACTATGGGACTAATTTGTGTCCTTAGTTGCAGTAGTTTAAAATAATAATCATCACATACAGTGCCAGCCCTGCCAGCTCTGCAGTACCTCAGGGGGAAGGAATGAGCATTTGCCCAGTAGCACATAGGGATGGGACCCTGGTGTTTCAGAAGCATCCCTCTTTGTGGCAGCAATCTCAGAGCAGCCTCCACGCCAAATCAAAGTTGTAGGAGGGCCCCTTGGTGGGGGAGTCCCAGGCACCTGCCTTTGACCCCCTTACCTTTGCAAGTGGCGCCACCTGCTGGCTGCTCCAGGAATAGTCTTATACCCAGGTTGCCCTCGGCCCCCCACTGCAACACATTATTCGTGTCAAGTCCTGGATTCCTATAATCATCTTCTCACTGCCAGAGCCTCCTTGATCTTGGGAGGGAAGCCACACATTTCACACCGCCCTGCCTTCACTCTGTTCATGTCAGAATTTCCATGACAGCTCCCAATTTCCTGAGAGTTACAAACCAACCATAAAATTTCACTCTGCCCTAAGACTTTACATAGATTAGCCAGCATCTGTCCCGCTTCCCTACTGCTGCTGTTAGTGACAGAAGAAATCCCTCAGGAGTCTCCTCCCTCTTTTGCTTTTTCAGTCGCATTTTGGGTTGCTTTTGGGGGCCTAGAGCAGAGATGGAGTTTGGAGTCAGGGGTCCCGAGTTCCAGTCTCAGTTCACCAAAGACGATCGCCAGGTTCCTAACCTCCCCCACAATCAGCTTCCTCCTCTGCAAAGGAAGGAGATAATTGTGCCTGCCCTCTCAGCTGCCATCCTTCTGAAGTTTAAGGGGAAATCACAGGGGCAGGAAAGGCTGTGTCAGTGTCCGAGTCCAGGTCACACACCTCAGCCAGTGTGTGTAATTGGTGTCACATGAACCGGCCCTGGCTCAGCCCGCACCAGCAGCACCAACAGTGTGACATTTGTCATGGTAGCTTTTATTCCATTCACTCATGTGGCACTGAATGCAGCCCTTCCATGCACCAGGTCCTGTGAGATTCAAATATTAAATACCAAGGTTCTCAGACTCTGGGCCATTGGAGTCTAAAGGGGATCATGAGTTAACACATCCACACGGTGGTCCAGTCCTGTTAAGTGCCTGGGACCTGCCAGCACAGTGCAGGCCGTGTGATGGATGTCAACATAAGTCAAACTCATGAAGTAGAGATATAAGGCAGCTTTGGTTTGATGGGGACCTCTCCCAGGACCTCATCCAGCCTGCTCAGAAAGAGGCAGATCCTGCATCCTGGTTCTGGATAAAAATGGTCCCATGATTTTTCTGATCAATAGTAGATAACTAAAAATCCACTCTCACTTTAAGTCCCAAAACACAGTCCTAATTCAGGAAATGGAATGCCTGATCAATATCTTCTTCCACACATTTAACCTTATTTTCTCCCCCTTCTGCCGAGAGCGCTCAATGTCTGGAGATGGGTGAGGTCAGCTGTTTTTCTCGTGCTGTTCTTCTCAACCCGATTTCTCTGTTCTTAGCTGTCATTAACCCAACTAAAGTCTAAGCAGAAAGAAAGGAGCAGACAGGAAGGCAGGAAAGTGTCTGGGTCTGGCTAACATTGAGACGAGATCCTTGCTCTTGAGGCCGCGTTTCTGTATTCTTCTGAGATGTCCCTGCTATACCATCTGCAAACACAAACCCCTCCTTCAGCTGCCTGTGAATGATCCCCCACTTCTGACCCTGGCAGGTTACCCCGCTGACATCCCCTCACCTCACAGGCTGCCCTATCTGATCACCCTAGCAAGCCTTCCTGTCACGGGCTCACGTCTGCTTCCTGGGATGGGTACACCTGAGGGCTCTGTAAGAGGAGGGCAGTGACTTTGCAGTCTCAGGGCAGGCACTTGAGTTTCCTGTTACATATACATTTCTTTTAATCATCTGTAATTAAAGGAGAAAGTTTTCTGATCCTCGTTGTTATGGTTTGGATATGAGGTGTTCACCCAAAATATGTGATAGACAATGCAGGAATGTTCAGAAGTGAAATGACTAGATTATAATGGACGGGCTAATCCATTTGATGGATTGACAATTTAATGCATTACTGGGTGGTAACTGTAGGTGGGTGGGGTGTGGCTGCAGGTATCAGGTCACTGGGAGGGGTAACCTTGGGGCTTATGTCTTCTCTCCCTGGCCCCTTGTGCTTACGCGCTCTCTCTCTCTTGCCTGCTCTCTCTCTCTCTCTCTCCAAACCCCCCCTTTCCTGGCTGTCATGAGTGGAACAGTTTTCCTCCTCCACCATGCATTTCTGCCATGATGTTCTGCCTCATCTTGGGCCCAGAGCCATGGCGTCAGCAAACCAGGGACTGAACCTCTGAAACCATGAACCTAAAATAGACTTTTCCTCCTCTAAGTTGTTTCGGTCAGGTATTTTGGTCACAGTGAAGAGAAGCTGACTAATACAGAAACCCACTCTGTGAATAGGAGGCTTTTAGAGCATCACAGAATCCCTGAGTGGCAAAGGTGGGGTTTGAGCCCTGTCTGACTGAATGGAGGCCCATGATTTTCCCATGAGTCCTTGCTGCTAGACTTAAAACACAAAGGACCCACTCTGGGTCTTGGCATCAGCCATTACTCCCTTGTCTTTATCATCTTTCGTGATCTCTAAAAGGAGTCCTTTGCATTCTAAAACACTCTTCAATTCCCGGGTAGAGGTCGCCTAGAAGCACAAGGTGGAGACTCCTGCAGAGGTGGGAGGGTCTGCTGCTTAGCTCCTCCCCTTTCTGCTCTAGTCCTCATCCTGTGGGCACCAAGCACCTGGAAGAGCGAGGACACCAAGCTAAGTGGTGCTGGCACTTCCTCTCCCTCCAGAGGACCCGCAGCATTTGCTTCTCGTGCCTCTCCTGAGGAGTGGTCATGCCAACTCAGTCTCAGGCTGGTGTCTCAAGGGAGGAACTTTCTGGATAACAGGATTCCGGGTTGAAACCAACGGTCGCATCTGTAGTTCAACTAAAGAAACAATGACTTGTCCAAATGCTGGAGAAAAGCCCTGTTTGTGCTGGTCTTCTTGACGAGTCTCTGAGCTGTGTCCTTCTAAGGTCTCCAAGGGGTCTTGACTGCATGACCGCTATGTCCTCCTAATGCCCTCGCTTTGCCAGTACAGATGGAACTCCAGTGCCAAGCAGCTCAGGAACCTGGCTCAGTCTCTCTGCCGTGTCCCCCTAGGGCCTTGCCACCTCCCCATGTGATAAGCAGACAGGCGTAGTTACCTCCTTCCTACAGATAGGGAAACTGAGGCTCAGAGATGAGAAAGACAGTATCTGGTGAGAAACAGAGCCAGGACTTGAACTCCGGTTTCTCAATCCACTCTAATACTTTACCCTTTTCATTTCTGGTACTTGCATAAGACTAACTTGCTGGAACATTCCTCTCTTCTTCTGACCCTTTACCTACCAGAATCCCATTCCCTGACCTACAGCCCCAAGACATCTCCCTGCTTTTCTGTCAACTTAGATTGGGGAATAGGAAGAAGTCTCAAGCAGAGGAAAGGTGGGGACTCTTCTAATCTTTCAACAGAAGATCAACCACATCCACCCTGCTGACAATCTACAAAACTGTCCATTCTGTTCTATCAGAATAAATTGAGATTCTTTGTCTGCACAGCATTAAATTAGGCTGGGTTTGAAGACCTAGACTCTAGAGTGATTGCTCATAAGTATTCCTTAGTTCCAATGAAGATTAAGAAAACTAAGATTTACTGAGCACTTACTACATGCTAGAATTTGTTCTGAGGACTTTGCATATCCTGACTCCTTAAACCTCACAACCTGATAAGGCCATGACTTTCATTACTATAGATAGATAGATAGATAGATAGATAGATAGATAGATAGATAGATAGATAGATAGATAGATGAGGAAACCAAAGCACAGAGCAGTTAAATAATTTTTCCAAGATCCCACAGCTAGGAAGAGATAGAGACAAGACTTTGAACTTAGGTCTTGATTCCAGAACCTGTGTGCCCACTCCACACTAAGACTCAAGATAGCTGGTGCTCCTGAGAGTTTCCAGGAAGAGGAGAAGAAGGCAGAGAAAAATACGTGTCTTAGATGCAATTCCCAAGAAGCAGAACCCAAGTCCAGGACGCTTTAGCAAGTACCTGCTATGGAAAAGCTCCCAGGAGTCTTGCAGTGAGTAGGAAAGGGCAGGACAGGTTCCAGCAAGGGGCCCATCTCTGGCCAAGTCCCAGCTTCAGTCTCATTGTTGCTCTGACCCCAAGCAAAGGTGCTGGGCCTTCATGTTCCCACAGCTGTCCATCATGTGAACTTAGAGGTGGGTTCTGGAGGCCTGGAGGCACTGCTCCAAAGCAGAGCCACTGGACTGGCAGAAGTGACAGGGAAAAGAACCTGGGGACACACACACACACACACACACACACACACACACTTTTTTTGGGGTTTTTTGTTTTGTTTTGTTTTTTAAAGAAGAACCTTGAGGATCTGTTGGAGCATGACAAGATCTGCTCCAGTAGCCACTCCTGAAGCAAGAAAGGAGCGCTTGTCATCTGATTTAAACCTCCACAAGTCCTGAGCATATTTCCGAGGGCGTTGCGAGCGCCCAGGAAACAGATCCTGTTGGAGGAAAGTCGGGGCGAATGGTTTCTGCAGGCCCAGCTCCAGGCCAACAGCAAGGGCCTCTGGGAGAGCAGTGTCCCCATGACCAGTCCGCTGCCTGCACCTCTGCGCCCGCCCCGCCCGCTACTCCCTGTGGCCGCCCTCCAGGCCCCCGTGACTCCCACGCCATCTTCAAGTCTTCACGGCTGCCACCTTCGCAGGCTCTCACCTGGCTGCCACCTACTCACTCCCTGCTGGCTCGGACCTGCCTTGCCCATCAAACCTGTCCCAGCAGGTCTCCCTCTACCAGGGACCATGATGCATCAGCTGCCTTTTTTTCTGGTTGATTTTGCTTATGTCACCTCACATTTTTATTCTGAATTATTCTGAACATGTAGAAAGGGTCCCCAACACTCAGCATCATCAAGTCCCAGTGTCATGGTGCAGCAGCCTCACTTCAACCTGAAATGGAAGGCTCTGGATACAACGGAAACCCCTTCATGATCTACCCCACTCATTCCCCTCCGCAGAGGCCATTCCTTCTCTAAATGGGGCATCAATCAATTCCCACCAATATTGTTCCAGTTTCACTATAAATGTGTATAAACCCTTCATAGGATTATTTTGTATGATTGGAAACTTTATATTAAATTGTATTATACTATGTATTAGAGCTCTCCAGAGAAACAGAACCAATAGAGAGAGTGAGAGAGAGATTTTTTTTTTTTTTTTTTTGTACCAGGAATTGAACCCAGGGGTGCTTAACCACTGAGCCACGTTCCCAGCCATTCTTATTTTTTAACTTTGAGACAGGGTCTCACTAAGTTGCTTTGGGTTTTGCTAAATTGAAGAGGCTGGCTTTGAACTTACCATCTTCCTGCCTTAGCCTCCAAGTCACTGGGATTACAGGCGTGCGCCACCATGCCCAGCATATAGATTGATTTTTAGGGAATTGGTTCACACAATCATGGAGTCCAAGACCAAGGTGTCAGTAGGTTGGAAGCCCAGGCAAGAACGAATGTTATAGTTCAGTTCAAGTCTGAAGGTCACTGCTGATGATTCCAGTTTTCCCTGAGAGCCTCTCTCTCTGCTCTGTTCAATCCTGCAACTCCCTGGGTGAGACCCATGCACATTATGGAGGGCAATCTTCTTCACTGTATGAATGTTCATCTCATCCCCAAACACCCTCACAGAAACATCTAGAATAATGGTTGACCAAATAACCGGGCACCGTGGCCCAGAGAAGATGGCACATAGGACTGACCAGCACATGCTGTTTCCTTCCGCAATTTGCTTTCCTCACTCTTTCTGCTTTGGAGATTCATCCATGTTGATAAACGTAGCATTTCATTCCATATATACCATAGATTATGAATTTTTCTGCTGCTGGACTTGGTTTCTTACAGTATCACAAGCAGGCAGGGGCATACATTGTCTTTCTCACATACGCATAGCATAGCTTCTCTGGGTCAGAGGTGTGCCAAATCCCACTAAGCACCTGTTTTTGTAAATATGGTTTTATTAGAACACAGTCGTGCTCATTCTTGTACTGAATGTCTACAGCTGCTTTTGTTTTGCAAGGGTGGGGTTGTGTCATTGCGATAAAGATGTATGTATACTCCACAAATCCTAAGATGTTTGCTATCTGGTCCGGGAGAGAAAAGCTTCCAACACTGCTCTAGATTAGGAATAGAATCAACAACTTTGTTTTCCCCCTTATTTGTGGTACCAGGGATTGAGCCCTGGGTGCTCTACCTCTGAGCCACATTCCCAGCCATTTGAATTTTGAGACAGGGTCTCACTAAGTTGCCCAGGCTAGCCTCAAACTTGTGATCCTCCTGGCTTAGCCTCCTGCATAGCTGGGATTACAGGAGTGTTCCACCTTGTCTGGCTGTCATCCACAGCTTTCATACGGCATTGCGAAATTTTTCCCCCAAGTGGCTACACAAATTTACCCTCCCAGAAACAACATATAGGAGCTCTGCTTCCTTCATATTCTCATCTTCCTTGGTTTTTCAGCCATTAAAAGCTTTGCCAATCTGGTAACATGCAAACTGGTTTCTCATTGTTTCCATCTTTGGCTCTTTCAAATATAGCACTTATTTAACAAACATCTAATAAGGGATTAATCAGTATGCACCCAGGACTATTGAGATAAAGCTGACCCATTTACAAGGGAAGGAGCAGATCTCTTGAATGTTAGAATCTCCGTTTCAATATGGCATCACGGCAAGATGGCTGAGCATGGATTCAGCAGGCCCACCCTGAAGGAGCACCAAGAAAAATAGTCCAATAGTTGACATTATCCTGCAGGCCCGAGGATGCTCAGCTGGGAAGTAAAACAACAATTTGGCCATCTGCCCGCAGCTCCTGACAGCCAGGGGCACCTACACCGTAATTCTTAGCAGAAAGAACCTTTATTTCTCACAGGCAGCAACGCGGTGGTTTAGTAATTAAACTGGGGTTTTTTGTCTTCCCTTTTGACCTTAGAAAATAAAGCATCCATGATCATAAAAGAGCGAGTACTAGAAATTGTCTCTAATTGATACAAGAAGAAATAGAGCTTTATTATTTAAAGTCACCAAGTTAGCCAGTGGAGAGAAAGGGAGGTGGCGTACCAAGGAGCTGAGTCCTTGTTGACCAGCTGGGAAATCAGTAAACAATGTCTGGCTGGTAACTCCACAAACCAGAAAGATGCAGAAACACCAGGGCAGGCTCTGGACAAAAGAGAAATTAGAACTGCTGGAAGCAGGTTGTGGGGAGAAGATGATGTGAGGCAGGGAAGCTTTTCTTTTTAAGGTCTTCAGTACTATTGAATTTTTGAAACCGAGTGTAGGTATTATTTTAAGAATTTGGGGGCAACAGGTACTTGGGATTGAACCCAGGAGTGCTTAACCACAGAGTCACATCCCCAGCCCTTTCTATTTTTTTATTTTGAGGCACAGTCTTGCTAAATTGCTTAGGGCCTCACTGAGTTGCTGAGGCTGGCCTCGAACTTTCAATCCTCCTCCCTCAGCCTCCCAAGTTGCTGGAATTATAGGTGTGAGCCATGGTACCCTGCTTTATTTTGATAATTTTTCAAATTAAAAAACAATAAGAAGAAAATAAAGCAAGGACTATTAGAACAATTACAGATATTTCAAGTGATAGGTGTATAATTGTTATGGGGTACAACTTAAGAACAGATTGATCACCGCTGGGAAGTCCAAATTTGAGTCTTTATTAAGCTGGCCAGCTGACTGTCTCACACAATGCCCCAAAAAATGGCTATTGGGAGAACAGCCCTGACCACAGGGTTGTAGGGGTTCTTATACCAAAAATCACCTCAATCATAAGTGTCTTTTGCTATGATTTGAAATTACAAACTAACATCATGAGATCATCTACAGAGGGAGAAGTGGGTCAAAATGACCCTTACCTAGGTACAAATAAAGAATGGTTACTAACATCCACACAATCACTGTTCACATGGTACATTGTTTAGGAGCAATAGGAATCAAAAGAGCAATTTTTTATTACATAAGAATTGTCATTTTGTATTGCTAAACATGTCACCCTAAGTAACTGATGATGAGCACAGAGGCGGGGTGTTCCCATGGGAGAAGCTTATTTCCTACATAACATGGAGTCTTGGAGCAAAATGAAGTCTGTCCAGTCATTTTCCCCATAGTCTGGCCTATACCATTCCCATGGAGCCAGATTTGTCAGCCCATCACATAATAATCTCTGAGATGGGGGTAGAAAATGGTAGGGGATTTTTTTAATTAGATATGAGATTTCAACTGCTGGGGTTATTGTTCTAGTTTCCCTCGAACTTAATATATCATTATATATGTTTGAGATTTCCCACAATTAAAAAGAAAACATAGACTGTGAAATCAGACAGTTGTGGGTTAAATTCTTGCTGGGCCACTTAATTATGCCGGCAAATTATTTAAACTCTCTGGACCTCAGTTTCTTCATCTGTATAATGGAAATAAGAGATGTGGATACATTTTGTGTGACCACTTGCATGAGGTAGAGGTGTTAAATGAGATCATGCCTGTGGAGGGTCTACCACTGCAGAACACATAGTAAGCACTTTAAAAAGCTTGAATTTGGTATAAAGTCTGACCCTGAAATCTGAGTTCTGCTCAGATATCTTTTATTTAGTTCTGTACCTTCACTGTGTCCCGCCTTATGTTTACTAGAATAATGTGTTGATTTTCTCTCTTTGGCAACCTGCTTCATCAATTCAGTTAACATTTATTGAGCACCTCTGTGCCAGCCACTGGACTGGATACTACGGAGGCAGAAATGAGATTGTCACTGACCCAAGGACACAAATAGCAATGGTAGAAAGAGAGAAAAAAGATCAAAAAAAAAAAAAAAAAAAAAAAAAAAAACCACAGAATGACAATTTCAGAGACGGACATGCACCTCCAGGAGGTATAAATAGAGGATACCCAGTGTTGCCTGGGTGGGGTTTCAAGGGATGAAGAGGAGTTCACCAGGGAAAGCAAAGTACAGAAGCAGGGGCTGGTTTTAGCTCACGACGTAGAGAGGCAGCAGCATTAGTCAAGGTCTGGAAGCTGGA
This sequence comes from Sciurus vulgaris, assembly GCF_902686455.1. Lineage (NCBI taxonomy): Eukaryota > Metazoa > Chordata > Mammalia > Rodentia > Sciuridae > Sciurus > Sciurus vulgaris. The sequence continues at coordinate 120,959,725 of NC_136470.1, forward strand.
AGAGCCTGAGTCTATGCAGAAAATTAGTTCAGTTCATGTAAGAAAATGAGGAAAAGATCAAACTGGAGAGAAGAACCGAGGGCCCAAATTGAAAGGGACCTTGAATGCCAAGCTAAGGAGTACCTAGGGCACTGGGGACCCAGGAGGGTTTACTCAGGAGCGCACCTCAAATAGCGTGTGACTTCGAATCTGAATCTTGTAAGGACATTCTAGCAGGAGGTTGGAAAGCAGAGAGGTGATAGAGGGAAGTCAGCTGTCCAGAGTCCCCAGGATCACTGAATCAAGATGTGCTTGATGCTTACCACTTAGACATTGTGGGGCAGCCTTGAAAGCTGACCCATGACAAACTCTACAGACCTACACCCAGGAAGGTGTTGCAAGTATGTAGTGGTGAAACCTGTCATGTCCGGCTCTGGTTCCTGTAGTCCAAAGCCGGCCCCACCCCCAGCTCCAAGGTGGCTCCAGGTGGAAGGCCAGGTGAGGCCCAAACCAGAACTTGGAGGAGGAGGGAGGCTCCGTCCTCGTCATGGCAGAGGGCAACTCCTAGGAGCCAAAATGTTCCTGTTGGCCCAACAAGTTCCTGCTTCCCCGGCCAGTTCTGGCCCCTCCCTCCCTGTTCCCCTTCTACAGCAGCGTTCCTTCCTCAGCCAGAGCACGGCCTGACACGGTCAAGGCATCCTTGCAGTCCAGACTCGGCTGTGTCCATCGCTCTGGCCTTCAAGAGTGAGCCCCAGCCTTAGCCCTCACGTGCCCCTCACGCTCCTAGGACACCCAGGTTCTTCCAGCTTCCAGATGTTGGGTTGAACAGTCTCCAGACATGGCTGACCTCCTCCCTCACTGGATGAGATTTCCCTGGGTCCACTTCCAGATGCAGCCTTAACATCTGGTGCTCACATTTCTACCTTCAGCCCCAGGTAACAACTGTCAGGTTAAACCAAAGAAGAGACAATTAGCGCTCGAACCAAGCTGGATAGTGGCGTGGGTGTGGATTGGGAAGATAGGTAGATAGGTATGGAATGGGTAGCGTTTTGACTTGGGAGATAAAAAAGAGAGAAGTGTCCATGGTGATTCTCAGGTTGGAAGCGGGAGGAACCTGGGGTTCCCTGAGGGCAGGAACCAGCTCTTCCTCTGCTTTGGGTCCACAAGCAAGAGGCAGCACTGTTTCCTGGACTTGTTAATTCCACTGATGTCCACTGTACCAGACACTGTGCTAGAAAAACACAGAGAATGGAAAAGGGAGTTTCTCTAGTTAATCAACAAACAAAAACTGATCCTAATTACAAGGCGTAGAAAGAAAACTAACAAGGCAGAGGGGGTCAGAAAAAAATGAAGCTCCACTTCAGGTAAGGAGGTCAGGGTGAGGGAGCTACCCAGGCAAAGAGGAGAAGATGAAGGCAGAGACATCAGACTTGAGGCAGGAGGGAGCCTGGAGTGGTCCAGAAAAACCAGAGACCAGCATGGTTGGAGACTTGTGAGCACAGCTCACAAGATTGACAGGGTCTTGAAGGCCATTGTCATGAGTTTGGGTTTTATTCCACCTCTAAAAGTTTGATTTAATTAAATCAGACTGACATGATCTGATTTGGGCAGTTTAAGACAATCACTGGAAGCAGGTTATAGAATACACTGGAGGAGAGGAGAACAAAGCAGGAAGTTAGAAGATGTTGCTTAGGTGATGGTGACTTGCATGGGTGACAACAGGAGAGATGGAGAAGAGCAGGGGGATCTGACATGCACCCTGGGGGTACAATGGATAGACTCCGTGTACCCTAGTTTCTGGGGAAGTGGGGAAAGGAAAGAGTTGAGGGCAAAAATCTAGATTTCCATCTTAGGGACATGTTCAGTTTGAGATGTCAGGGAAACAGTCAAGTGAAGATGTCAGGGAGAGTGGGATGCAAGTCTGGAGTTGGAAGGGAAGTTCTGAGCCAGCGATATAAAGGTGGAAGTCAAGCCTGTGCGATGGCACTTAAATCCATGTGACAGATCAGACCCAAGGAAGCCCCTGAATCCAAGGCCAATAAACTCTAACACTCAGGGGTCTGATAAGGGAGAACAAGTATTAAAGGAGAGAATGGTGAGAAAAAAAATAATCAGTGAAGTAGGAAGATGAGCAGGAGAGTGTGATGTCACAGAAACCAAGAGAGAAAAGTGCATCTTCTGCAATGCAATTGGAAGGTCAAGATGAACGCTGAGAAGCACCTGCAGCTTTGGTAACAGGGCAGACTCCGCCATCTTGGCAAGAGCAGTGTGGCTAGGTGCCGGGACAGATGATGGCTTCTTGTTCATTTATTGCTAGAAGCAAGTCATACTGAGCACCCATCCTAAACTTGAAAGTCAGATAAGTGTGACAAGGGTTTCCAAGGAAATCCTGCCTCTTGCCTCCATGCCAGTTGAGTTTAATTTCCCCGGAGCCCTGTCTTGCCAGCCTCCTCCCCAAGGCCACAGCCCCAGCTGCTGGGATACCGATATCTTTAACTCTGAATAAAACATTAATTGTACTCTTGGGTCCAAATGATAATCTTTTTTTAAAATGCTGCTTGTCTTTGCCTTTTTTAAACACAATAATGGTCAAATCCCTCATCTGCCAGCTCCGTTTGTTTTAATAACGACATCCCCAGTGCAGACAGCGGTAGGAAGGATAAAAGCCTCATCGTCATAACACAAATGACCAGGGTTTCCCAAATCACTCTGGACAGAAAAACTGAAAGAAAGGGGGGAAAAAAAATATATATATATATATATATAAAGCCACTGGATGGAAATCTCTGTTCAGCTGCCTGTGCACTCGGAATAAAAATGGAACAGGGGGATGTGGGGTTAGAGTGTGTGCCTAACATGTGCAAAGCCCTGAGTTCAATCCCCTGCACCAAACAAAAAGAAGAAGACAAAAGAAGAAAGAAGAAGTGGAGTGGGAACAGTGTCCAACTGTACAAGCCAAGCTAATTCATCCGACGTTCGCTGAACAACTGCTTTGTACAGAGACAAATAACACTAACTATAATGGCTACCATTCATGCTCAGTCTGTGCCAGGCGGTCTGCTAGGGCTTTCCACACATTGGTTCGTTTAATTCTCCCAACTACCCCCGGGAGGTAGGGCGTGCTGTTATCCTCATTTTATGGATGAGGAAACCAAATCTTAGCTTTACTTTAAGTTACTAGCCCAAGCTGGTGAGTAGAGGAGCTGAGTTAGAGAATAAGAAACTACTGTCATTGCCTTTAAAGTACATTATACTGAATGTGGTAAAACAGGGCTAAGGGGCCACAGGGGTGGGGTGGGATGCAGATACAGGGATGATCTGAGAGGAGGAAGAGAATCAACAAAGGCCACGCATGTCTTCAGTACTCAGGCTACACATCTAGGGGTCACCCTTGATTCCTTTCCCTCACTGTCCCATGACATCACCAAGAACGGTCTCTTCCATCCCCCGTATGCCAAACCTATCTGCCACTCTTCACCTTCCCTAAGTCTACCTTTGTGGCCGCCACCATCAATACGATGGACTCCCTGGACTATTGCACAAGCCTCCTGGCTGGTCCCTCAGCATCCTCTCCGGCTCCCTCCATCCTCCTCTCCCTCGTAGTCAGAGAGGTCTACTTAACACAGAGATCACGTCTGTTCCCTGTTCAACACCTTTCAATGGCTTCCCAGCAAACCCCATCTTCTTTCCATGGTCTCTGGGGCCTTCCTTCCATAATCTGGACTTGGTCTGCCTTTTGAATCTCATCTCCTACATTGGCTGCTAATTCTCCAACAACCGGCCCAGAAACTGCCATCCAGTCACTACTAATTACACGCAGAGGAAACGAAGATTAGAATGAATGGTTTCTCAGGCAAGAATGACCGGAGGGTGCAAGGTGGCAAGGCAAGCTGTTCCAGGTGTCATTGCTCGAAGGAGGGCCAGGTTGTGCTGCTGCAGGGTGTGATGAGCAAGCCTGGGGGCGGCTCTCAGGAAAGCCCGGTTCTCAAAGTCGAGTGGGCCTGGAAGCCCCCGACAGCAGGCTGCCTGGCACGGGGTGAGTACTCCATGAATGGTGGCCATTATGATGATTGTTATTTGTCTTTGTACAAAGCAGTGGTTCAGTGGCTGTCCGATGAATTGTTCAAATACGAATTGTTGCAACCCACCCCCAGAAATCCCGATTCATACATTGGAGACAGGCTCTAAGAACTGGCATATCTCACGGGCTTCCAGTCATGCTGATCCTGCGGACCCGAGAAGCACACTTTGAGAACCACTGACATAAAGTGTGCCAAAGGAAGCCCCTCTGCGGAGGAGCAGAGGAAGATGGCCCCGCGGCCACTCCCTCCTTGTTCCCCCTTCCTGCACCACCCTCCTGCAACAACACTGAGGACCTTCCCCCTGGAGCTCAGCCCGGCTGTTTCCTTTGGACAGTACATGATGCTTTGAAACACTCTCTCGTTTCACTCTCCATTGAAACTCACTCCCGAGACCACCTAATCTCACATGGCAATTCACACTGGTGATGCCCCCATGGGGTCTCTTTTTAACAGGAGACTTGGAGCGACATCATGTTCCACGGTGTGGCATCTTGGGCTCTGTTTAGGCAGGAGAGTCAGAGGAGAGGACTTCCCTTGGTGACCCTCCCAGCATCACTGGTAGCATGCCGCTGGCTGCCCACCCTTCAGCTTTACACACAAAGGCCACTGTTACCTTCTTGTGCACTTTCTTCCCACTAGAGAAGAGGGTAGGAATGGTTGTGGAATCTTGAGTAAATGTTCCTTTATTCATAGCATCCGCCCAATGGTTGTACATCGTCACATTTGGTATTTTTTATTGCCTTCTCCCCTGGAAAGAACAGATCCGAGAGGCGATGTTAATTTGCATCCACTTCAACCACTAATCAGAGAGGACTAGATCATTAATGTCTATCTCTTGCAGTTTAAAATACAAATGATCTTTCTTCTCTGGGACCCAAAAATTAAGTGCTTAGTAGTGCAAGTCCCCTGGACCCGCAAAGTTGGGCCCATAGATCTGTCCCCAGCTCGTCTCAGTTTATGGGGATCTGAGATGAAATTTGGGGGGCAGGGTTGAAGTGGGAGCTAGTGTGGTCCTGTTACAGGAAAAAGGCAGAAAATAATTCTGCACAAGAGGGCTTCTCTTAATTCTGATGTGTCTTTGAACTTTCAAAGCTAATGACAAAAACCTGCACAGTTTTTGAGTCACATTGACCTGGGTTGGTATTCTGGTCCCACTGCTTTCCGCCATGTTGTTTGGGGCAACTGACATAAGCTCTCTGAGCCTCAATATTCTCATTCGTAAAGTGGATGTGTTGATATCAGCTTTAGAAGGATGTCATGATCGTATAATGAAGCCATGCCTGTTAAGTATCTAGTTCAGTAGAAGGCACAGTCAACGAATTGGTGTCTATATAACAGTTGGATATCCTTTGCAAGATTGTCCACTACAGTTATGGGAGGCTGAGGCAGGAGGATGGAGAGTTCGAGGCCTGCTGGGCAACGTAGTGGAACCCTGTCTGAAAATAAAAAATAAAAAGGGCTGGAGATATAGCTCAGTGATAAAGCACCCCTGGGTTCAATCCCAGTACCAAAAAAAAGTTGGCATCCATGAATAAGTCTCTGGTTTACAGCATTTGCCAATTTCCCTGGTGTTAAATACTCTCACCAAGGCTGATATGGAGCTGACAACATGTCACTAAATGAGGATTTGGGAAGAGACACATTATATAGTGTTTTCACTGTAAGATGCCAGAGAAGCAAATAACCTCAAGAACAGAACTGACACGCAGACATGGCAAAACAATTAGAAAGTGAGGAATTTTGAATACTTACTGCCTTTGGTTTTTTTCTTCCACCTTTTTTATTGGTGCTTTACAGTTGTACATAATGGTGGAATTTGTTGTTACACATTCATATATGCACACAATATGACAATAGAATTTGATTACCTTTGTTTTTAAAGTGATTTATTTAATTATAAGTTTACATAATTTAATTTTTCATGCTGGCTGTATTTAACAGAGAGCTCACAAAAGCTCCTGAAATATTTAACAATCTACTCAAACAAGCCAGCTCTAAGATATTGCTGAGCATATCTGTAGGTGGTCAGTAAACATAACTGACCCTCCCTCTTCCTTTGCTCTCCACAACCCTGGGGAAGATTTCATGAAGTTTTTCCCAGGTGGACACAAAGACATTCTCTGTTCCCCTGCAGTTTCCTTAATTTTGGCCTCAACCCCTCTAGGGTACCATTCCAGTCCTCAGTCTGTGCTAAACCTCAGGGAAGGTTCTAGTCCTACCACCTGACTGGTCTTTTCTCCAGCTGGGGAAACCAAGGAACAACCAACTCCAGGGAAGGGGATGACTCTGCTAAGCCTGGGTGACTCCAAGAGAACAGGGCAGGGCTCTCCATGGCTGGAGAGTGGAGGCTGTGGGTTTATTTTAGGAAGGGAAGGGAATGGATAAGCAGGGCCAGCAAGCTGTACTTTGGCAAGTCAGGGCCTATAATTAGCCTCTGCTTGAGGGTGGAATAAATCCCTGGTTGTTACTAAACAACAGCAAAATCAGGAAGGCCTCCAGCTTCCCCAGCCTCCAAGGGCAGAGCCACCCTATCTGCAGGCAGCATGCAAATTACCCCCAGAAGGCATTCCTGGTCTCAACCGGAGGGGAACTCAGGTCCCCAGGAGCAAGTGCCCGCCTGGCCTCACCTCCAAGCCCTCTGCGGTTCCCACCCAGCCCCTCCACAGGTTGATCGCCCCAGGCACCCTCTTCCTTATAAACAGTTTACAGTAACCTGGGGAAATGTCACCAACTCACTCTGTACAGGACAAAGTAAAGCCAAAGCTTTATGGGAACACAAGTCCAAAAGGAAGGACTTCCAAACGCCCGTGGTGTTGATTCTGCACAGCAGGACCGGGTGACTATGTTTCCAGTCATCTTTCTGCTGTTCCAGAACTTAATCTCCCACACACCCCGAGGATTTGTTTGGGTTTTTTTTTTTTTTTTTTTTTTTTTTTTGTCTGTTTCTTTCTTTTATATTTTTCTGTCTACTGCCTGAATCCCAAGTTTGAAAAGTCAAAACGAATAAACAAACCAAACTAATCTGCACAAGGCGAAGAATTTAGAGTTTTGGGTCCCTCCCCTGCTCACGACGCTTCCTAGGACGGTAACTTATTCTAGTCCTTTTAATTTTTTTTCCTTGTACCAGAGACTGAACCCAGAAGTGCTTAACCACTAAGTCACACCCCCAGCCCTTTTTATTTTGAGACAGGGTCTCACTAAATTGCTGAGACCGGCTTTGAACTTGTGATCCTCCTGATTCAGCCTCCCAAGCCACTGGGATCACAGGCATGTGCCACCTCAGTTGACTAAAATTCTTCTTAAAGAGGTTCCCCCGAGTGGCATCAGCTAAAGCCCTGCATGTGTCTGCACCTGCCCCCACATGGCCACTAGTCTCGACCACTTTTGAAGCAAACTTCTCTGTAACAGCGGGGTCTGAGCCCACAAGCTGGACACTGTCTATGACCCAAGGTCCAATGCTTGAGTGAAACATTTTTCAGGGGCATCACTGTGAAAAATCATCCTCAAATCGTCATCTGTAAAATGTCATCTTGAAAGAATGGATTAAGGGCTGTGATGGGGGAGGCTAAGGAGCCAGGGGCAGAGGCGAGTCCCATCTACAGAGGCAGCAATGACTCTGCACCCCTCTTGGTCCAACATGGTCATCTTATTATGTTTCGTTTCACTGAATTTCCCACTAGCAAAACTAATCGTTTCTCTGTTCTGACCTGGCCTGGGGCACACCAGAGAAGGGACAACTAGGGTCTCTCCAGTCCTGCTGGTCAGTAAAGAACTTGCATCTCAAGGTATAAACCCAAAAGTGGAATTGCTGAATCACATGGTAGTAAATTTTTTGAGGAACCTGCATACTGTTTTCCACAGTGGCTGCACAAATTCGCACCCTGGCCATCAGGGCCGCCCCCCTCCACTACCTCGCCTGCACTTGTTATCGTCCATCTTTTCCATAACAGACATCCTAAGTGGTGCAATGTGATATCTTCTCGTGGTTTTCATTTGCATTTCCCTGATGATCGCTGGCGTCGAGCATGTTAATTAGCTTGATTTAATCATGTCACAATGCAAAATAAAGATTTTTAAAAATTAGATGGCACCCCATAAATATATGAAATCATTATTTGTCAATTAAAAATGAAAGATTATTTTAAAGAACTTGTTATACTTATACATATATATATACACACACACGTATGTGTGTACATATGTGTACAAGTGTATATATATATATATATGGAAATATGTGAGTGTGTATATATTCATATTGTTTTTCAGGTTGAGAAGAGAACCCCCACTAATTCCCACCTATGGGGAACCCATTTGAAAACTACTCTTCAAGCCCCCATAAAACCACTGAAGGTGAATAAAATTCCAGAGTCACACTGTGTGGTGGCCACTAGCCACATGCTGATTATTTAAATTTAAATTTAAAACAGTTAAATAAAATCAAATTTCAGTTCCTCAGCCCCCCCACTTGCTACATCTTGAGTATCTAACATATATGTGTGGTCACTGTGTTGTATGGTGCTGATTTAGAACTTTCTCATCACCTCAGGAAGTCCTGTTGGGCTGCCTTGGTCTCGAGATTTCATCTAGACTGGCTCCAGAGGCATCTGTGACCAGATCGTATTAAGAGCTGCTAAGCAAAGCCAGTCCCACTTCATTTTAAAGAGTCAGAACTCTGTCCTGGAGAGTCAGAGCTCCTCACTGTGACAGAGGCTGTGGGCAAGCCTGCCTTTGAACAATCATTTTCTTCCAAAAATCAAACTCTAGAAGCTCTTAAGAGACATCCAGAAGTTGGGCCTTCTAATCTCTTCCTCCTCCCCCTTTTCAGAGAGGGTGATTAATTCTAAAAACATTTGCCTGGTGAAAGGAGCATTCAGTTCCCCAGAGCCTCTGTGTCCCAAGCAAGCCTCAGTGGTCAGCGACCTCGGCTCCTTTGATGTTGTCGTTGCAGGTGGGTGAGGCTGTCCTGGAAAATGCCAGGCTCATGCTGCAGACCGAGACCATCCAGGCGGGTGCTGATGACTTTAAAGAGAGGTAAGGCGCTGCAGCAGAGAGGATGTTCCCACCGCACCCCGAGTCCTGAGCAACACGGACAGCACTGTCCGGGGGTCTGCATCTTCCACCTCTGTCTCATGGCAAACCCGGGTGGGATAACAGAAGTCCCAGGAGAGTCCAGATCCATACATGCTAGGCCCCCGGGGCTGGAAGATTTTGTCCAGTGTCTCTTGGTTTGGAGCGGGGTTCAAACTCTAGGGTGCATCCTAATCACTCAGGGACTTTACAGAAATCACAGACTCTGAGTTCCTGATTCCATAGGTCTGGAGTTACGCCTGACATTTGCATTTATAACAAGTTCCCAGGTGCGCTGATTCTGGGGATCCTCGGACTACACTTTGAGAACCACCGGCCTAGAGTTATGGCTTGCAACCCAGGCTGCATATTGGAATTACCTGGACACTTAAAAATACCAGGGAACAAATCCAGAGTCTAATTAAATCTAAACCTCAGTGGTGGGGCCTGGGCTTCAGGATTTTTAAAGCTCATGGGCGACCTTACCCCAGGCCTGAGAACCACTGCTGTAAAGTCTAACACAGTATTTCCTAATGTGTGATGTGTAAGGGATCCCATGAAAACCAGGCCAGACACGGGAAATCACATAAGGGAGTTTATTAAGCAAAGTGTCTCCCTGCAGGGTAAGAGAGAAAATGAGAGGAAAAGAAAGGGAACGAGAAAGGGCACGCGCTAGAGAAAGTGGAAAAAGGAGGAGGACAGAAAAAGTGAGTAGGAGAGAGAGAAGCATGAGAAAAGATGGCGGGGTAGCTACCATGAAGCAGTTGAATTCTGCCGGGCTAACAGGGGACCAATAACGGAGAAGGATACTTGCAAGCTGACTGATGAACCAATAGCTAGCTAGGATGTTCACAGATTGACGAGCTAGGTTGTAAGTTGGCCTGGAAAATGGTTGCACGGGAAAAGGCGGGGAGAGCAGCTTTGTATTACATGATGTATGTACCATTTATGCAGGTCATTTTAAGCAGTATAAGATCAAACATTTTATTTTTAACAGTTATGCATTTATTTTTATAGTTACCTTCTATTTATTTTCCATCTATAGTAGCATGATTTAGAGTAGTGACTTAAGGTTTATTTTATATAAAGAGATTTTAAACCTTAAGATTTACTTTTTTTTTTTTTTTTTTGGTGCTATGGATTGAACCCAGGGGCAATTAATCACCGAGCCACATCCCCAGCCCTTTTTTATATTTTATTTTGAGACAGGATCTCACTGAGTTGCTCAGGGCCTCGCTACATTGCTGAGGCTGGCTCTGAAGTCAGGACCCTCCTGCCTCAGCCTCCAAAGCTGCTGGAATTATAGGCGAACACCCCTGCACCCAGATAGACTTACTTTTTAAGTAGATACATTTAAGGAAATATAGAAAGTAAATAGTGATCCAGGGGAGGTATGCATTTAGAGCAAAATCATATAGATGAGTGAAGTTTGGGAAGCACTGGTCTAATGGAGAAGCAAAATAAGGAAGACCCTTGAGGGAAGGGCATCCTGGGAGCTGGGTTCATGGGTGGGCAACAGGATCATTTCAAGGGACTATTTCCCTACATTGATAAAGACGAAAGAGGAAAGGTATATGGTTCAGAGTCTCCACAGAAGAACCTGATCCCATTACCACCTTATCTAAGAGTAAGGACATCTTAGAGTAAACCTGAGAGACTAAGTTTCTCCAACTGCTGAACGGATCTCCTTGAGGAGTCACCCTGGAGCAAGGAGACTCTCAGCCAACCAGAGTTGCTGGGTCCACAGTGATAGCCCCATTCACAGCAGCACCATGGAGTGAAGTCAACACCCCAGCCTCTGACAGCTACGCAAAGAGAGACTCCAGTGGACATAAAACCATGTGCAGTAAATTTTAAATAGCAGGTATGGTCGCACACACCTGTAATTCCAGCAACGTAGGAGGCTGAGGCAGGAGGATCACAGGGTTAAGGCCAGACTCTGCTACACAGCAAGACCTGGTCTCAAAATTTAAAAAAATATATAAAAATAAAAAGGACTGGGGATCTAGTTCAGTGGTAAAGCACCCCTGGGTTCCCCTGGATCCCCGCCCCCAGTAACAAAAAATAAATAAATAAGTAAATTCAAAATGGAACTTGATAAAGTATCAAATCAAGGGAGGAGCTGACTGCAATCCTTTCACTCGTTCATCCACTTCTACCCTTATTTATTCATACGTACTTTATCCACTCCACAGACTAGCACGTAACACACCAAAAGCAGGTGCTTGGTCTATTTCATTTCACACTATAACAGTGCCAGGCACAAGATAATGCTCCACAGATATTTATTGAATCAATAAACAAATGAATACAACAAATATTTGAATGCCAGCTTTGTGCCAGGCCCCGTGCCAGGAGTTGGGAATGAGTGGAACGGGATGTGGTTCCAGTCCTCATAGTCAAGGGCAAAGTCACTATACAGATAACGACACTGCAGGATGAATAAGCACAGGTGAGGGAGGGAAGTCATTAGCTCCACCAGGTGACACCCAGTCCTAAAGCTCAAGCGGGAGTTGACCTGGCCACAGAGACACAGCAGGGTGTGTTGTGGGCACCCTGTGCACAAGGAAGGAATGAGGCTAGAAACCCAGGGAGAAGTTGGATCCTAGGAGACCTTGACAGCTCCACCTAAGAGCACGCAGAAGACCTGAGAGCAGAGAGACCCAGAGAAAGAAGATTGGAGCAGTGACTCATGGCGACCAGATTGGGTTCTAGCGGGAGCTCTGTATTGATGCACAGGAGAGATACGTCATGGGAGCAAGGTCAGCAGGAGGGAAGGGACAGGGCTGAAGCATTGGCAGGGCCGTGACTGGGCAGTTGTTGGGAAGTAAAGTGGGTCTGATTATTAAGGATGCTGAAGTCCTCTGATCAGAACCAGTGACCCTGTGTGGTTAATGATGGTCACTCTGGGGACACACTTAGGGGAGGCAACTCGGAGGTCACTTCAGTCCAGGCACAAGGTGATGAGGGCCTTCCCTGGGGGGTAGCCACAGGCTGACTTGAGGGACAAGTCTAAGAAAGAATCAGCAGGATTTGAGGATTATCTACATGCCCAGTCTGAAAAGAGAAAGCCAGGGACAATTCCAGGTTTGAATCGGGGCTAAGGAGAACTTGTGGTTCTATTTTACTGAAATAAAAATCGGGGCGGGAAAGCTTGTCTACGTTTCAGGGGTAGATTAGGAATGGGGTGTTGAGTGGTGGTGGAGGAGCCTAGCGGAAGTGATGGGGTGCCGCTGCACAGGCTGGGCCAGAGTGGCCTGCAGGTCAAAGCCGCCAGTTCTGGGTCTCAGGAGCTCAGAGGTGCTCACTGAAGATTTCAAGGCGGAGGGTGAAAGCACCCAGAAACCACTCCAGACATGGGAACTCGCACAAGAGATTTTACTAAGTGGACAGGCACAGTTTCTGCTCATAGGGTGAGAGAGAAAGAGAAAAAAATGAGAGAGAGAGAGAGCGCCTGTGGGAGAGCAAGGGAGGGAGAGATGGAATGGTGCTGGACTATTCTTAAGTAGTGGAATTTTGCAGGTTAATAATAACAGACCAATGGCTGGCTAGGATGTTCGCAGGCTGACAGTCTGGACCAATGACTGCCAAAAAGGTTCACAGGCTGACAAGTGGACCAATAGCTGGCTGGGATGCTCACAGACTGACAATCTGGGTTGTAAAATGGTGTGTGTGGGGGGATGCAGAATACTGGCAGCAAGCTGAGCCAATAGAGGGGAAAGGGAAAGAGTAGAGCAAAAGAAAGCTAAAATCTTACAGCAGCCTTGGGGGTATCGCAGAGTATTTCACAAAAATAAATAAATAAATAAGGTCTATATGGCATGATGAGCTCCCATCATGCCAAAGAGAGAATGTTCTGGAAGGAACCAGACTCCCTGGAGAAGTGAGCAAAGTAGAACTCCAGAGACACGTGGGGCCCACATGCTTCCAGCTTGGGCCAACACAAACCTATCCTGATCGATATGGGTGGGTTTCCATTTCAGATGGAGGGACAGGATTTATTTCCCAAAGGACTAAAATATGAATGAAGGGGCTGGGGGCATACCTCGTGATAAAGTGTGTGCTTAGCAGGCACAAAGCCCTGGGTTCCATCCCTAGCACCAAAAAGAAAAAGAAAAAAAAATGCAAAATGTCAACAATGATGCCTTCCTTCCTAAAGAATACATTGGGGTAGAAAATCTAATCCTACATAAGGGGTACAGAAGAATGCCTCAGAAACCGTCCCCTGAGAGCTGATTCAAGGTGCAGGTCTAAGTCTGAGAGAAGCCTTGACCCCTTCATTTGACTTTCTGTTTGCTTAGTTGGTTGGTTGGTTGGTGGGTTAGGTTTTTCATGCTGGGGACCCAACAAAGGCCTGGTGCTTGCTAAGCATGTCTACATTCCTGAGCTACATTCCCAGCCCTATTTGACTGTTTTTAACTTCATGGTTCGTGATCCAAGGTCTGGTTACATGGCAGGTGATCCAAATCCAGGAGGGACCATAGGATGACAGAATTGGGATTAAAAATGACCCCAACACACTGGCACAATGGGCCAGTGAAATTGAAAGAGGATAGATATCAACTTCTACTTTGGGGTTTGGGGAAACCAGGCTTTGAAGAGCTCAGGGTTCAAGTTGACAAGAGGTTCAAAATGAGTCAGCAGCAAACACTGCTGGTCGTCAAACGAGCAAATGTGCTAACAGACAAGAACCCACAAAATCAATTTTGGGGACCGTAATGAAAAGATTTAGTCAAATACAGGAACAGACAGCCCCACAAGAATCTGAATTCATCCAGCCTCATCTGGAGTTCTGAGTTCAGTTCTCTGTATCATATTTCTAAGTATTTCTAATTAGCCCACAAATACATCTTAAGCCTGAAGCAGGGTACAGGGGACAAAGACGGGAAGGTCACAGTCCCCGCCCTTGATAATGTGGGAATGATTTACTTGAGGAATGGAGGAAGAAACTGAAAAGGTTTAACCCGAAAAAGAAAAGTTTATAGGACTCCCAAAGGAAGGATTAGACTGATTTTGGGTGTTCCAGATATTAGAACTCAAAAGAACTTTACAGGAATAGATTCAAATTCTTGAGGAAAGCAACCCAAAGATGGAAAGGCAGCCTTGAAAGGTGACAAGTTGACCAGCACTGGAAATAAGCAAGCAGAGGCTACAATGATCGCCCCTCAGGAATGCCGCTGAGGGATTGTCACTGAGCAGGGATTTGTCTGTTGAGCTCTAAAGTCCCTTATAATTCTAAGACCCTAAGAGGCTTCCTGGAATGAGCAGTGTGAGACTTCTCCCTTCTGTAGACGGATGGAGGTCAGGTGTGGAATTCGATGGCACGGTACAGCAAAGCAGGATAGGAGCTGCACAGGAGAAACTGGCAGAGCTGTCAGGTGGTTTCTAGAAAGAAGGCCCTGTTGCAAACCAGATTTTGTGAACTAGGATTGAAATAACATGGAGCAGGCAGTTTAGAGGGTGTGTGTGTGTGTGTGTGTGTGTGTGTGTGTGTGTGTGTGTGTGCCTCCAATCTCTGGGATTCCCCACTTGGCCCCTGCAGGCATTTGGGTTTGCAGTCACTGTCTGGAGTTTGAGTACAGTCCCGATTTGGGGATCCCAGCCTAGTCTTTAGCAGGACCTCAGTGATGTTTGTTAAATGGTCTTCAGGTGAAAAGGAAGACAATTCAGGACAGTAGTGAAGATGCTGGGTCCCCCCATCTGAATCTGAACTCCCGAAGAAGCCTTCCCTAGAGAGCTGAGCTCCGAATTCCCCAGGAGGGTGGTAGCCCATGAAGCCAGGTTACCAGAAGTTAACTGCAACTACTTTCATGTTAAGAATTGACCCGTGACAACTAACAGTACTCTGATAACTTTTAACATTCATTGTCTATCACATAATTGGCCTTCCAGCAGTATCTGTAATCTGATCTTTTTTTCTTTTGGGTCACCCAGTTGTGCTGATTAAATTCCTTTATCTGCAGATATGAAAATGAACAGCCATTCCGCAAGGCGGCGGAAGAGGAAATCAGCTCTCTGTACAAAGTCATTGATGAAGCTAATTTAGCTAAGATGGATCTGGAGAGTCAAATAGAAAGTCTGAAGGAAGAACTTGGCTTTCTGTCAAGGAACTACGAAGAGGTGGGTGGCTCCGGGGTGGAAGGATGGCCCACAGGGACAAGGCGCTCGCCTGGCCATAGCCATTGGAGTTCCTCTTGGCCTCCCTACATTGCTTGCCTGGGGTTGCAAGGAAAATGCCAGTAAAATACTTTCAAATCCTCAAAGTGGATCAGGTTGCCCTAGAAGTCAAACTCAAATGGCTTCAGGAACCAGGATGGTACATAAATGGGAGAAGCAGCAGGTTTAAGCCAGGGTGGGAGAGAGATGGAACCTGTTTTGACTGAAGGGTGTATCTCCTTCCCCAAAGCATCCTATTCCAGGATCAACACTGTCCAGGATCAACAAAAGAACTCTGAGCTAAGACCTAAGCTGTGCTTCACACTGCTCATTATTAAAATTAGGTCAGATCTTTGAGTGACAGGACTGCAGGGCACCTCCAACAGTTAGCTCCCCCCAGGACTGCACTGATCCTAAACCACCTCACGCACATCATTGTCTGATCCACCATCCAATGTGCGTCCAGTTGAAAGAATCAAAACCCACTTAACAACACTCACGTCAGAAAATTCCTCTTTGTGTCCAACCTTAAGCCAACCAGCAACTGTAAGCCCACTTCCTCCTGCTCCTTAGTCATTTCACACCACACTCTAACAGTAACCCTTTAGAGACTCCAAAATTATCCTTAAATGTCTTTTAGCCCAGCCTGACTTTATACCTACTTTACTGTGTACTTTGTTTTCGCTTTTATTTCTTTATCTTGATTTTTGCTTTGGGCCTAGACTTGAGGAGTGCTACCTAAGAAATGCATCCTTGGGAAGAAAACATGATTCCTATGCCAGGAGGAGGAGCAGGAACTTGGCCAGTCTCTGTAAAGCCCGTGTTTGGCAGAAGCAGAATGAGAAGCAGACGTCCTGCCTGCAGAGCTGGCCTTCTGCTGGCTAGAATTCCATGTCTTTGCTTTTTCTCCTGGAACTTACCTTCGGTGTTTATTTTCATTTTCAGGATGTAAAGGTGCTGTACAAACAGCTGGCAGGGTCTGAGCTGGAACAGATGGATGTTCCCATGGGCACTGGTCTGGATGACATCCTTGAGACAATCAGGATTCAGTGGGAGAGAGATGTTGAAAAGAATCGGGCAGAGGCAGGAGCCCTGCTCCAAGCTAAGGTAAGAGGCAGGACCAGCATCCTCCACTCCCCATTGCAGAAGGAGGCTGGGCAAACATGAAAGCAGTCAACTTGAAAAAGAAGAAATGCAACTGCTTAGCCCCATGTTCAATCTCATTAGACATAGAGGAAATGCAAACTAAATATTAACTTTTTTCAGTATTGGGGATTGAACCCAGGGGCACTTGACCACTGAACTACACCCTGCAGCTCTCTTCATTTATCTTTATTTAAATTTTGAAACAGGGTCTCCCTAAGTTGCCTAGGCTGGCCCTGAACTTGCAATCCTCCTGCTTCAGCCTCTGGGGTCTCTGGGATTACAGGAATGCACGAACACGCATCAACAATAATAGTTTTTTGTTGACCTATTTAAAAGCAGAAAGTGTCTAAAATGACAATCCTGGCAGATGTGGAAAAGTAGATTCTCTGCTGTGTTATCGAAGAGCATGATTGGGTATAACACCCTTAAATAAGGGATTTGGTAATATGTATCAAGAGTGCTAAAATGTCCCATATTTACCAGCTGAAAAATCTAGACAATATCCTAAAAAAATAACTGAAAATATAAGGGCTGGGGTTCAGGGGTAGAGCACTCACCTAGTACGTGCAAGGCCCTGAGTTCAATCCCCAGCACTACACTAAAAAAAGAAAGTAGCTAATGCCCAAATATGCTCACAGAAGCATTATAAAAGTGAAAAACTTTGGGGGCCAAAGTGTATTCATGTTTACTAATAGGAGAGAGACTAAGCCACAACCTGCCTATGCTGTGTACAGTGAAATATAAAGCAGTTATTAGAAATGGCATTTATAAAGTTTTTACAATAACACGGGAAAATGCTCAGATAAAAGATGAAGCAGTTGCAGAACAGCATATTCCAGGGGCCAGCAAGCTTTTTTTTTAAGGACTAAATAGTAAATATTTCAGTCTTCAGAGGCTGAATGGTCTGTGTTGGAACTGCTTGCTCCCCAGCAGTAATGTGAAAGCCCCCAGAGTCCATAGGGAGCAAAGGAGCACGACTGTGTTCCAATAAAACTTTATTTACCAAAACATGGAATGAGCCATATTAGGTCTTCAGGCAGTGATTTGCCAGTTCCTGGTATGTGCAGTAGGGTAAAGCATTCAGGCAAGGAAACTGGGCAGCCAGGAAAATTAAGAGGGCTGGGGGTTTGGCTCAGTGGTAGACCACTTGCCTACCATGTTTGAGGTCCTGGCACAAAAGAAAGAAGGAGGGAGGGAGGGAGGGAAGGAAGGAAGGAAGGAAGGAAGGAAGGAAGGAAGGAAGGAGGGAGGGAGGGAGGGAGGGAGGGAGGGAGGGAGGGAGGGAGGGAGGAAGAGAGGGAGGGAGGGAAGGAAGGGAAGAAAGAAGGACTAACAGATTAATGAGGCTGGATGTGGTGGCACACACCTGAATCCCAGCAACTTGGGACAAGTTCCTCTAAGTTGCCCAAGGCTAGCCTCCAAATTGAGATATTCTTCCCTCAAAATTTAAAAAATAAAATAAGAAGGGCTGAATATGTCACTCAGTGTTAGAGGGCCCCTGCATTCAACCCACGGCATCACAAAAGAAAGAGAAAAAGAAAAAGGAAGAAAAAAGAAAGGCATGTGAATGGAGTTAGCAGTGGTCTTCTTTGAGTAAGGTACCTTTGAGTAAGGTTCCGACACTTTGAGGTATTTTTCTTGTTTTTGAGTATTTCTCAATTTTTTTTTTTTTTTTGGTGCTGGGGATTGAACCCAGGGCCTTCTGCTTGCAAAGCAAGCACTCTACCCACTAAGCTATCTCCCCAGCCCTCAAGTTTTTCTTAATCAGTAAGAATTCTACTCAAGGGAGGAAAAGCAACTTTTATTAAGCCTCATAAACAACAAAGGAATTAACCCGAAAAACAGAATACAGAGGTTTTACTCTTCCCTTCTCCGTCTCCCACCCGATCCTGGTGTTGGAATTTTGAGGCAGAAGATGCAAAGAGCTCACGAAAAAGAGGATGCACGGGAGTGGGGAAAGAAGGTTCTGTCGGAGCCGAGGCCGGAGTGCGCTCTTAGAGTCCGGGCAGAGGTTCTCGATCCTGTGCACAGCAGAGTTATCTCAGAGCAGTTTCCAAAATGCCAATGCCCAGGCTCCATTCCAGACCAATTAAATCAGAAGGAGGGAAGGGACTTGGTGATTTTTGTCAGACTCTCTGGATGCTTCTCACAGGCAGCCGGGCTTGAGAATCAGTGATGGTTATAAAAGCTTCCAAAGGAAAACAGGAGAGCCTGCTCTGTACTTTCTTCTGCCATTCCCCTCCATCCACCGACCCCCAAGGACCAACAGGAACCATCCCAGCAGTCTTCTCCACTTCTGGATCCCCCAGATGTTCACTAGCCCAAGAAACATCTTCTCATCCCCCATTTCTCCACCCCTTAGCCTTTTGTGATAACTTCTTTTCTTTCTATTCTTCAGTTCCTTGAGCCAGATCACTATTTTTTTTTTTTTCACATTCAGTTTATCTTTAATCTGTCAATGGACACTCCGGTTGTTCCCACCTTTTTTTTTTTTTAATTAAAAATCATAAATTTACATAGATCAATATTGTTTGATTCATTCTGTTATTTTTTCCCTTCCCCCCACCCCTCTTTTCCCTCTGTACAGTCCTTCCTTCCTCCATTCTTACCACCCTCCTTATCCCTAACCCTAAACCTAACCCTAACCGTAACCCCCCCTTATATGTCCTCATCCGCTTTTCAGCGAGATCATTCATCCTTTAGTTTTTTGAGATTGGCTTATCTCACTTAGCATGATATCCCCCAATTTCATCCATTTGCCTGCAAATGCCATAATTTTATCATTCTTCATGGTGGAGTAATATTCCATTGTATATATATGCCACAGTTTCTTTATCCATTCATCAACTGAAGGGCATCTAGGTTGGTTCTACAATCTGGCTATGGTGAATTGAGCAGCTATGAACATTGATGTGGCTGTATCTCTGTAGTATGCTGATTTTAAGTCCTTTGGGTATAGCCCAAGGAGTGGGATAGCTGGGTCAAATGGAGGTTCCATTCCAAGCTTTCTGAGGAATCTCCATACTGCTTTCCAGAGTGGCTGCACTAATTTGCAACCCCACCAGCAATGTATGAATGTACCTTTTTCCCCACATCCTCGCCAACACCTATTGTTGCTTGTGTTCTTGATAATCGCCATTCTAATTGGGGTGAGATGGAATCTTAGGGTGGTTTTGATTTGCATTTCTCTAATTACTAGAGATGTTCAACATTTTTTCATATATCTGTTGATTGCTTGTACATCTTCTGTGAAATGTCTGTTCATTTCCTTAGCCCCTTTGTTGATTGGATTATTTGTATTCTTGGTGTAGAGTTTTTTGAGTTCTTTATAGATTCTGGAAAGCGCTCTATCTGAAGTATGAGTGGCAAAGATATTCTCCCACTCTGTAGGCTCTCTCTTCACATTACTGATAGTTTCCTTTGCTGAGAGAAAGCTTTTTAGTTTGAATCTATCCCAGTTATTGATTCTTGCTTTTATTTCTTGTGCTATGGGAGTCCTGTTAAGGAAGTCTGATCCTAAGCCAACAAGTTGAAGGTTTGGACCTACTTTTTCTTCTATAAGATGCAGGGTCTCTGGTTTGATTCTGAGGTCCTTGATCCATTTTGAGTTGAGTTTTGTGCAGGGTGAGAGATAGGGGTTCAGTTTCATTCCGTTGCATATGGATTTCCAGTTTTCCCAGCACCATTTGTTGAAGAGGCTATCTTTTCTCCATTGCATATTTTTATATTTTTGTCTAGTATGAGAAAATTGTATTTATTTGGGTTTGTGTCCATGTCCTCTATTCTGTACCATTGATCTATCTGTCTATTTTGGTACCAATACCATGCTGTTTTTGTTACTATTGCTTTGTAATAGAGTTGAAGATCTGGTATTGCGATACCCGCTGCTTCGCTCTTTCTACTGAGGATTACTTTAGCTATTCTGGGTTTCTTATTCTTCCAGATGAATTTCATAATTGCTTGCTCTATTTCTGTAAGGTGCACCATTGGGATTTTAATTGGAATTGCATTGAATCTGTATAGCACTTTTGGTAGCATGAGCCAGATCACTATTAACAATTTCTGTATCAAATGGTTCCCAGCAATTGAAAAAAATGACCACCTCCCACACACACACACTTCTGCCCAAACTGGTGGCAGGTAGAAGCCAAGCAGGTGAAGCAAGGACAAACCATAGATTTAGTTTTCCCTCTTTTTTAAAGAGACTTGTGAATGTGTACAACTAGCAGCCCTGGAGATGGAATCCCATGCCCTCATTTTAGAGGTAAGGAAACTTGAGACCCAGAGAGCGCAGCTGACTTCTCCAGGTCATACAACTGAAGGGTAGCACCAGATTCAACCCCCCTGGCTCTTAGTGCAGAGTCTTTTTCTTTTTGTTGGTCTGCATGGTTTCTTTCCTAGCTCTGTTCCTAAAGCTAAATCCCAGTAGCTTGCAACTTTACTTCTGTCCTAGCCTTGCTGGGATGTATGCCATACTGTAGTGACTGTTTCTTTGACAAAGGGAAGGCCCATGATAATTATTAAAATAAGTCCCGGTATCCAGAAGTAGTGGCGTACACCTGTAATCACAGCAACTAGGAGGATGAGGCTAGAGGATAGCAAGTTTGAGGCCAGCCTCAGCAACTTAGGGAGACCCTTCTCAAAATAAAAACTAAAAAGGACTGGGGGTGTGGCTCAGTGGTCAAGTGCCCTGGATTCAATGCCTGATCTGAGAAAGGAAGGAAGGAAGGGAGGGAGTGAGGGAAGGAAGGAAGGAAGGAAGTCCTCAAACCCTGCCTAATGTGAAATAAGGGGGAAAAAACCTGATCGTTATTATTCACACCTCACCCCTTTGAGAATTGTTACCAGTCCAACAGTAACTCAAACATTAATTCTGAGCCGATTCATTTGTGTTTTTTTTTTTTTTTTTTTAATAGAGTAATCTGAAAGCCACATCTCAGAGAAAACAGACAGTACTTGTTTCAGTTTGGCCAGTGCTGCCTGGGCCTCTTGCAGAGAGGCAGAGCTCAGAAAATATTTGCAGAATGAGTGAATTCCTCTGATCATCAACAAAGATCAGAACTGACAGCCAGAATTCCTCCAATAAATAGTTTTGTCAGTTGCAGTTCTGCCCTCGGGGGCTGACATTTGCCCGTCCTGAGCATCTCTTGTCTGTTTCTTGGCAGCACAGCATAAATATGAAATGGCTTAGCACACACACTGCTTTCAAAAGCTTTTGTAAAGAGAATGCAAACATGCATTTAATTACTTTTCAGCCCAAGGAGGCTGAAAATTAATTAACATGATTAATTCATGTCTTAGTTTAGGTTCCCCCAGAAGTAGATCTTGAAACAAATATTGGAGTGGAAATGGTTTATTTGAAAGTTAGTGAGTGGGTCGGGGGGTAGGAAGGCCAACAAAATACCCAGTAAAGGAGAAGCAGAGAAGGAGCCAACAAAGACTGTATTCTGAAAGCAGCTACCCCTGGAGATTGGAGCACAAACCCAAGGGATTCTAGGGAATGGAATAGCCTATGGGAGGGGAGAGGCAGGGGAGCTGGGGTATTAATACCCTCTCCTGCCAGTCTCCCCCATCTGCTAACAAAGTGACCTTTCAACGGCTTCAGGGAAAGCTCTCAGGCAGAGAGGCAGGATCTAATGCTGGGAAGTCAGGAAGCGCTAAACCTTGAAGGCCTCAGGGATGAAGGCAGGTGCCATCAGCACCTGCTACAACTTATCTGCCAACTCTTTTATGGTTTTTAATTGTTAAAGGCTTACAAAGCAGTTCTGGCCAGGGTAAGTACAGTTATCACATCAGCTAGGGTATTCTGGATGTCAGAAACCTCGGAGATATTGAGTTGTATGGTTCAGGGGTTGGAGAATCAGATTGGTCCAGAGAATGGAGTTACCTTAAATATTTTCAAAGAGGAGAAAAAAAAAATCACACTATAACAGTCATATAGTATTAAAACCTCCCAGTCTTCAGTAGCCTAATGCATGAGAGGTACTTGACAATGAGCTTCCAGTCTCCAGCAGGTGTCTCAGGATGAGATTTGCCCTACCTAAAGATGGGAGCTATGGCTTTCAGGATAATCCAAGATGGCCACACTGGCTTCCAAATGTGTTGACAAATGAGGAGCTGCAGCTCAGGGTGTGGGTGTGGTTGGCCGGGGGTCCTGGAGGCGGGGTGCGGTCAGTCTGGCCCAGGGCCCTGCAGGTCCTGGCTATTGTGTCAAAATGGTGGCAGCCACATGTAACCAAACCTGCAGTTACTGTGACAGTGGACTTCCAGGCAAGAGCAGGTAACTGGTGATCTGCTAGCATTCTGCGGTCGGTCTGCTGTCTACCAGCGGAGGATCTGCAGATGGATCATGAGTGGTGGGTGATGAGTAGGAGAAAGGCAGGTGATGGGCAGGCAAGAGGCAAGCAAATGGGCAAATGGTGGATGATAGGCGCCAGTCAGTGAGCAATCTGCACTCAAAAAGTAGTTGATATGCTGGCAGACTGCAGGTGATCGCAGTGGACAAATGGCGTAAACAGCAGGGGATCGACAAGCAGCAAAGACTGCCTCACAGAGAAACAGATATCCTCTGCTCGAAACCCGAGTTATGGAGCAACAAGGAAGGCAGCCTCCTTCTAGTCTGCCATCTTGGATCTCTGGAGGTACCTTAAAGTTTGGCTCTTTCTTGTGTATTTGCTGTGGTTGCCTAACTCCAGTTTCTTAGGGATGATCAGGAACTTCAGACAGTGTGCTGCTACTCTCTGTACCTCCTATTTAGTCATGTGAAAAAAGAAAAAAAAAAAAAAAAAAAAAAAACTTTCTCTTACTTTTGTAGTGCTGGGGTTTAAACCAAGGGGTTCTCACCTGCTAGGCAAGTGCTCTACCACTGAATTACATCCCCAGCCCTTCCTAGTTGTTATTTTGAGATGGGGTCTTGCTAAGTTGCAGAGGTTGTCCTCCAATTTGTGATCCTCCTGCCTTAGCCTCCCAAGTTGCTGGGTCACAGGTGTTCAACACCACTCCCAGTTTAAAACTTTCCCATTATGCTCTCACACATTTCTGACACTCCTTCTGTCAAAGGACAAAATTGCAACTTAGTTTAATGATCCTAATTGTCTTTATTTGCAGTTCCAGACTCAGGCAACACAGTATTTTATAAAGTAGAATAGTGTTGTGGTGAGCAGAGGAGATTGGGTTTATAGACAGAAAAGGGTTGAAGAAAGTAGAAATAAAAACAAAAAGCAGGTTTGTCCTTTCAAAGTTATTTTCCTTGTGAAACAGGGCCTGGGAGACAGAATAGAAAAATCACTGATTGGTAAGCATCAGATACTCCAAGCACCTATTTTGTGGAAAGATTAAAGCAGAGAGAACTTCATTATCATGTGAATTGAAACTGGATTGGTTGGGAAATTTGGCTGTCATCTCTCTAATCCTGATGATTTCTCAGAAGGTCAGATGAAGAGCTCAGTTTCAGCTTGAGGAGGTGGAAGCTTTAGGTGAGTGACTCCATTTTGATTTTTAGCCTGGTCTGTTGGGAGCTGGTAAAGGAGTTTAGTGAAAACAATGTCCTCCTCTCATTTTCACTTAACACAACAAATGTGTGCTCACCAAGCAGGTCCCCAAATACCAGCAGGGTGTCCCACCATTCAGTTCTCCCTAGAGCAGAGGTCTCACAGGAGAGGTCTTACCATCAGGTCTCACAAGCTAAGGGCTCAGTCCCACAAGACTGCCCTCATTGCAGGTGACAATTGCAAATCTGATCCTGTCACACTAGTGACCAGCCGTGAGCAGGAAAGGGACCAAGATCTGCCAAGCACCATCTT
Source organism: Sciurus vulgaris (assembly GCF_902686455.1). Lineage (NCBI taxonomy): Eukaryota > Metazoa > Chordata > Mammalia > Rodentia > Sciuridae > Sciurus > Sciurus vulgaris. The sequence goes on from NC_136470.1 coordinate 120,983,960, forward strand.
CACAGCACCTGTTCCCCTACCTGGAAGGTCAACCCTCACCTTCTGGGTTTTATGTAGAACTCATTTCCTAGGCACGGCTGATGAGATCACCATTGGTGGTTCAGTGCCTCTCCCCTCCCCAGGATAAGGGGTGGGGCTGAAAGTTCCAACCCCCTCATCATATGTATGAATTCCCCAAGCAACCAGCACCCATCCTTAGGGGTAGTCCCAAAGACATCTCCTTAACCTCAACTCAGGTGCAGTTGAAAGGGGTTTGTTATGAATGAGGTAAAGACACACTCCTTTCACTTTTATCAATATGGAACTATTTTAGGTGCTGGAAACTAATTATCACAAAAGATGCTTCTATGGGATAATCCTAGAGGGCAGAGGTTGTGGCAGCCATCTTGGAATGCTGCCCAGGGACCAGGCCCCAGCACTGGAGCGGAGAACTAAAACAGTACCCCTCCCTACCTCCTGTCACTCTCCTCTGCCAGGCAGACAGCTCTGCCTTCGGTTCACCTTCTCCAGGGGAGTACAGAGCCCCTTTTCTTTTTCCAGTTTCTCAACCTGGGAAAGGAGAAGACTTTGCTTCCTGGTTGTGAGTCTGCTTCCAGCAAGGCAAGCTCTGCTTTGCCCCCTTAACTTCCTCCTGGAGATGTTCCTTCCATTCTCTTTTGCCCAAAACTGGTTGCACAATTCCTGTCCCTTGCTCACTGCAGCTAGGTGGCATGTCTGATAGTCAAAAATTTATTCAGTGACCCACACAAGCTAGTGGTAGGGCAATTGAAAGAGAACTCAGCCCCTTTGAGTATCCTCATGGGCCAGGAACCCACTGAGACAGGGTCTCTCCTAAATTGCTGAGGCCAGCCTGGAATTTGCAATCCTCCTGCCTCAGCCTCCCAAGTCACTGGGATTACAGGTACGCACATCTTTGCCAAGTCCCATAACAAACAAATTACTTTCATACTGACAGGAGGTCTCAGGGGTGTTGGAGGCACTAGGGGTCAGGAACTTTATCTGAGCTGTATCCGCCATGCCTTAAACAGTCAAGATGACTGTGGAAAACTGTTATGAATGAAAAGAAGTGAATAGATTGAAATGAATCGTGAAGTTCTCGGAGCTGAAAAAGACATTAGAAATTGTCTACAGCACAGCCATCTACTAGAAAGTTCAGCAAAGGTGCAAACATTCCAGTCTGTGCAGTAATCCAGCATGGTAGTGACCAACCACGTGTGGTTTTGTAGCTCTTGAAATGTTGACTGAGGAACTGAAAGTTTAGTTTTATCTAATTTTATTTAAGTAGCTACCTATGACTAGTGGCTACCATATTGGACAGCCTAGGTCTAGATTAACCTGTGAGGAAACTATAGACTATCATGTCTCTGTGTCATCCATATTCATGTACAATAATTTGCCCTGTAAAGGCAAATATGTCATATAACCTGCTGCTTTCACCCAGAAGAGTTGATATCTTCTAGAATATATACAATTGAATTAAAATGAGTTTCTGCTTCTCTGACTCCAGTCTGCGAAATAGCCCGATGTGATGTTACCACATCTTCTTTTAAAGCTTCTTTTAAAGAGGATAGAAAGGGCAGAGTGGAGAACCCCTATAGTCCTAGCTACCTGGGAGGCAGGAGGATCACTTGAGCCCAGGAGTTTGAGACCAGTCTGGGCACTTAGCAAGATCCTGTCTCAAAGAAAAGTTTTGGGTTTTTTTTTTTTTTTGTTCAAAAGACCAGGGGTGTATCTCAATGGTAGAGCACTTACCTAGCATAAGTGAGGCCTTGGGTTCAATCCCCAGGAGAGCAGAACCCTGCTGACACCTGTAATCCCGAAACCCCTGTGTGTGGATGGCTGGCTATAATTCCCAGTGGTTCTACAGGGAAAGAAGCTATGGCTGTATCCAGTGCCCACAGGAAGCCCTAAAGGGGAATCACCTAGCATTTCCATACTTTGACACATTGCAGAGAGCTTGACTAAAGGGCCCAGTTTGCCTTATTTATTTTTTTTTTTTACACCAGAATTTGAACCCAAGGGTACTTAACCACTGAGCCACATCCCCAGCCCATTTTTTATTTATTATTTTGAGTCAGAGTCTTGCTAAGTTGCTTAGGGCCTCCCTAAGTTGCTGAGGCTGATTTGAACTCACAATCTTCCTGCCTCAGCCTCTGAAGTCTCTGGGATTACAGGTGTGCACCACTGCACCTGGCCCTTTATTTATATATTAATTGTTTACATTTTATTTTAACATATTTAAAGATAACACATTGACTTTATTCAAAATTCAATAGGTACAAAAGTGAAAAGTGTCACCAATTCAATTCTTTTCTTTGGGATGAATTAAAGTTATTTTCTTGTGTCTTCTAAGAGAAATTTTATGCGTACATATAAAGAAATATGTATGTTTCTCTCTCTCTCCTCACAAATAGTAACATTCAGACTGGATTGTTTTATAACTGCATAGTATATCACAAAGAGCAGCAAACTGTAGATTAAGTCAAAACTGGCCCACTGCCTGTTTTTGCAAATAAAGTTTTATTGGAACATAGCCATACACATTCATTTATTTATTATCTATGCCTGCATTTTCACTACATTAGCAGAGTGAATAGTTGCAACAGAGACCACATGGACTTCTGAAGGCTAAAATATTTATGTTCTGGTCCCTCACAGGAGAAACTGGTGACCCCTGCTTTAGCTAATGGATACCCTAGAACTGATTTAGGCCATGTGCCATTGAAAGCATGCGGGTGGCCTCCAATCTTTTGCTATTACATGTAAGATTATAGTCACTAATTTTGTATAGCCATCATTTCCAAAATATAGAAATGGATCTGTTGGATAAATTCCTAGATAAGGAATTGCTGGCCTGAAAAGCATGTGCCCTGGTAATTTTGAAAAGCAACAGTCAAACCCTCTGCAAGGGTTGCAACAATTTATATTCCCATCAGAGATATCTGAGAGTGCCCCCTTCCCCACATCCTCACCAATAAAGTACATAAGTCCTTTGCTAATATTTAAGGTAAACAATGTGTTTTCAGTGTATTAGTATTTTGTATTTCTCATAAGGAAGGTGGAACATCTTTTATACTGGATTCCATACATACTCACTTCTGAATACTACCAGGTCCTATCTTTTGCCCATTTTTCATGAGGTTTCAGATTTTTTTTAACCACTGATTTGTCATGGTTAGTCCTATGATATAAGTTGCACATATGACCCAGATGGTCCTTTGTCATTTTCAATTAGTTTATGGTACTCCAGCTAGTTTTTAAGACATAAGGTTAGCCAGGTTATTACGAAGATACTGTAATTCAGACTTCTACAACAATTACTTTAAGAAGGAGAATCTATTCTTCTCCTTTAAGAAGGAGAATCTGTTCTCCCTCGCGGCTGATCCTCTTCTGCTACTTTGAGCAATACAGTGTGCTTTCTAACAACCCAGGGGGACAAGGAATCCACAAAGCTACTTTCTCGTCTGTATTTAGCAGCTTTCAGAGAGGCTGGGACTTAGTCCTATACCCAAAAAAGAGCAGCTTCAACAAAGAGGCAGCTCTTGTTTTCCTTTTTGTTTTTTAACTGATGGCCAGGTAGTTCTTGCAGAAACTCAAAGAGAAACTTGGGCTTGCCTACCCAGGCCAGCTGTTCTGCCAGTGTGGAAGTTTTACAGTGAGACTTGCACTTCTTTTCAATTCCTGCTAAGGAGGATCCGTGTCACCGGTGTAGAATGAATGGCATCCAACCTTTTCCCAAATAAATTCTACAGCTGGCCAGGGGAGGTCAGGGGTGTGTGGGTGCTGCCTGTCAAAAGCTGTCCTTAACTAAATCACACGTGACATCACGTGACTGTAAAGTGCCCTTCGACTGCTGTAATCATGCTAACAGATCCTTCCAGTGAGATTTGTCTAATTCCATCCCTGGTACATTCTCCTCTTATTCTAGTCCCTGGCCTGTACCAGGCCCAAACTGTAGACATTCAATAAAAATCGCTGGGCCTGGTGGTGTATGCCTGTAATGCCAGTGGCTCAGGAAGCAGAGACAGGGAGGACTGCAAGTTCAAAGCCAGCCTCAGCAACGTAGGGAGGCCCTAGGCAATTTAGCAAACCCTTTCTCAAAATAAAAAATAAAAAGTCTTGGGGATATGGCTCAATGATAAAGCACCCCTGTGTTCAATTCAAGATGAAAAAAAAAAAAAAAGAAAAGAAAAGAAACTGTCAAGCAAGCTAGGTGTTAAAAGCCATGTTAGGATCCCGAGGGTAAAGAAAGGGGACAGGTTGTCCCTGCACACAAGGTACCCCCAATCTAATGTGGAGGTTGCTGAGGTGGCGGGGGGTGGGGGCAGTGCCAGCACTGCTTTATTTATTGAGCACTTAGCAAGTACCAGGCACTGTTCTATGCACTTGACAGGTATGTTCTCATTTAGTCTAGACGGGTATTGCAACCAATACTCTTTACTGCCAGGCTCAACTAGACAGATCACGAATATGGGAAAATTCTGATTCACTGTTAGAATGAGGAAATAAGCCAGGCACAGTGTCACCTGCCTGTAAGTCCCAGCACTTAGGAGTCTAAGACAGAAGCATCACTTGAGACCAGGAGTGTGAGACCAGTCTGGGCAACATAGTGAGACCCTATTTCAAACAAAAAACAAACAAACAAAGTGCTGGGGTAGCTCAGTGGTAGAGCACTTGCCTAGCGTGCACGAGGACCTAGATTCAATTCCCTGTACCACAAAAAAATAAAAATAAGCAAGAGATATCTGGTGGAATATGAGCCTGGGGAAACCTTTGTCCTGAGGACTGAAGGTTTCGCCAGACTTCTCTCACGATCTTTCCAAATGGAAGTTCCCTCCTCTTCTCTAAGTCAAGACCAGGAGCCCCTGGGTCCCCCCGGGACGGCTGCTTCCCCTTTGCCCGTGACAGGGAACACAATGAGGTTAGTATGTTCTTTTGAAATCTGGAAAGTGCATAAGCGCCCAGGCAGGTAGCTGCACTCTGCAGCAGGACAATGTTCTTATAAGGATGTTGTTTGCCAGTTCCCAAAACCAGAGAGCTCTTTGTGACTTGCTCAGACTCACACAGCAACTGCTTGGGGGAAGGCAGAAGTCACCTTTCAACCCCCAAGTGCCCATCCTGGATACAAGATCTGCCAAGAATCCACTCACTATTTCTAGCCTCAGGGAGCCTCGCCGCTCGCCCTCCTCTCTGCTTCCTCCCGAGCGTCCACTCTTCCCTAACGCTAGTGGCACTTCTTCCAGTTCGCTGTCGTGGCCAAGGCTGTTTGGAGGAATGGCAAAGGTGATCAGCAAAGTGGGGCAGGTTTGGAGATGGCTCTCTTTCCCTTTTCTCCCCACATTTGTATCCACAAAAGGCTGAATCTCAAATACTTGACTATGATTTGCCATAATTAAAATTTTTGAAATTTGAAAATCTTTATTCTCTTTTACAATACACATGTGTGCCAGGCTCAGTGGTGCATGCCTGTAATTCCAGCGACTCAGGAGGCTGAAGCAGGAGGATTACAAGATCAAGGGCAGCCTGGGCAGAGTAGTGAGACCCTGTCTCAAAATAAAAAATAAAAAGGGCTGGGGTTGTAGCTCAGTGGTGGAGCACCCCTGGGTTCTATCCCCAGGACCAAAACAAAAAATACAAATATGCTCTCCTGCCCCAGAAATATAGATGGAGTGCAAACATGATCAGCTCAGCTCCTGCACAGAGGAACCAAGATTTCAAGCTGGTTTCAAAGGCTGAAAACCAATATATTTGAATTTCATTGTACAACCTATCAGCTGCACTAAACACCTACCGACTGGTGCTGAGGTCACACACCTGCTACTTGGGGCTGAGGTCACACACCTACTACGTGGTCCAAGAGAAGAAATCTGGAGGCATTGGGTTGAAATGGAAATAAAAATAGAATTATTATAATCACCATAGAACATGAATCTAAAAATCCATTGGAAAAAACGTGTATTTTTAGGTGAGTTAAAGGTACTAACTGGCTCGGCTTGTGCTCAGTTGATTTGAGAAGGAGTGGGATACAAGATGAAATGACATTGGAACTCATCATGATCAAATGATGAGTATTAAATGATCTAGTATTAAACTAGAAGAAAGTGTCTGGTGCTGGCAGGTCTTTAACACCTCTGTGCTTATAATCTCATCTTTCAGTAAATAAAAAATGGGCCTTGAGACTTGAGGCAGGCAATGGTGGCTACAGTTTAAGAGTATTGGTTTTAATTTTATTAATTTTTCAGTTATCTTCCATCTGCAGCAAGTGAGGCTGTCTCATCCATTTCTATAGCGATCTAGAACTTTGCTTCCACAGACCAGGCATCATCTGGGAACTGGGAAATGCAGATTCCTGGGTCCCGCTCAGGATCTCCTGCTTCAAAGTCTGCATTTCCACAAGATCCCGGGTGATGCTGATGCTCTGAGAACAGAGCAGTCTGCCTAATTTAAGGGGAAGGCCCTTCTCATCTCCAAGGTCTTAAGTGTGTGGATTGGCAGAGCAGCAGCATTCAACGCTGGCTGAAGACAGCACTTGTGGGTCTGCTGCGGGACCTGCATCCCGGCTCTGCCCCTGATAGGCCATCTGATCTCAATCTCTCTGTTCCTCAGTTTCCTAGTGTAAAATGAGAATACTAATGACATTTGCTTCACAGGGTTGTAAAGATTACATGAGAAAATGGACGTAAGGCTGTTAACATGAGGCTTGGCACAGAGTGAGTGCCTAATGCATATTAATCAGTTGTGGTGGCCTTCAATGTCCGGCGGCTATCACACAGGCATTTGTTAGCTACTATTACTTTAAACATATACAAAATATATGCAGCCATACTTCCATGCTTTTAAGCTTCTAAAGGCTTCTATGTGGGCAAGCTAATGGAAGCCCATAGTGAGCCCAGGAGGTAGTCATACAATTATCATTCTTCTCTTACTGTCAACTGAATTCTGTGGGCAGGGAGACTTTGGGGGGCTGAGTGATGGCCACTGGCTGACCAGTAGAGCTGGCCCACACCTCTGCTCTCCTTCAGCCACTCCCAGGCCTTCAGCAGTCACTCTTGGGAGCTCTTTGCAGTCATTGAACAGCAAGAGTTGGAGATACTTCCCCTGAGTTAGAAACCTGTCAACGTGGGGCATCTCAACCAGTCAATGAATGTACTATTTTTTTATTCCATAAATAATGTTCATATGTGGGGGAAAGGCAAATTCAGAAGTCAGTAACCTAGGGGAGAAAATGGGATTTTTCCCCCTCCTACATCATTGAGACTGCACTCAAGAAAATGAGGGTGAGCTCTCATTTTTCACTTTTTCCCAGCAAAAAGTACCTGGTCCCCTGAACATATGGGGAGGAATCAGACTCTCCATCTTGCTCTGGAGAGAAGTTTCAAAGCAGAGGTCTTGTATTCATAATTCGTTTTCACAAGGAAACAGAGTATCAGATTGACAGAGATTAGGATGGATAATTCCTTGTCTGAGGACGATGCGGGGCAGCTGGCTCTGTCTTATGGTACTGGAAGGGGTGACAAGTTGAAGGACAATTTGGGAGGGCTCTCCAAAATCATGAATACATGCCCTTTAAACCAGCGATGTCACCACAGGAATGACCCCTCAGAGACAGGCCTTTGGGTGTAAAATGAGGGATGGAAGGTATTTCTTTGCACCATTGTAATGGGGAAAACTTAGAAACAATCTAAGTATCCATCAGTAGGGACTTCTAAATAAATAACAGTTTTTCCAAACAGGGCAATGCTATGCAGCCATTCAAAAGAATGTAATCTGGGATGGGGGTGCAGCCCAGTGGTAGAGTGCTTGCCTTGCATGCACGAGGCCCTGGGTTCAATTCCCAGTATTGAAAAAAATAAATAAATAAACATACACTTAAAAAAAAAGAATGTCATCCATCTCTATAAATTGATGTAGAATAATTCCCAAGATAGAGTAAGTACTATGGCAAAGCAAGGGAGGAAGACCCATGTTTATTTATAAATACAGCCATGCTTCATACAATGGTACTTCCATCAATGACAGATGGAATATGCCATGGTGGTCCCATGAGATTATCTCGCCTAGTGACGTCAAAGCCATCTTAGTTTGTACAAGGACACTCTGTGCTGGTCACACAACTGCATAGACTGACGTCACATTTCTCAAGACATATTGGCATCCTTAATCAACACAGAAGTATCTGAAGTACTGCTGGGAGGAGGTGTCAGAAACGGAAACAGGAGACAGGACTTGGTCTGCCTTCTCATCATTAGAATGCTATTTCATTTGCATTCTGTGTTTAAACTAAATAAAACTTTGTATACACATTGGTGAGGAGGCCAGTAGAGAAGGGGGATTTTTTTTTTTTTTTTTTTTTTTGAACCAGAGATTGAACCCAGGGGCATTTAACCACTGAGCCACATCCCAGCCCTTTTTAATATTTTATTTAGTGACAGGGACTCACTAAGTTGCTGAGGCTGGCCTTGAACTCATGATCCTCCTCCCTCAGCCTCTCAAGCCTCTAGCCTTACAGGTGTGCGCCACTGCACCCAGCTGAGAAGGGGGATTTTAAATTGGCCAGGTTGTTTCCTCTGGTTAGAGGCAATAGGGAGATTAGAAAGGCTGGGAAGGAAGGAAGGAGGGATCCAGGCTCCCGACTCAACCCTGCTCACGCTGAGACCTGACTCTCCACAGCAACACACGGAGGTGGCCTGTGTATCCCAGACCCAGGAAGAGAAGCTGGCCGCTGCCCTCAGGGTAGAATTACACAACACCTCGTGCCAAGTCCAGAGCCTCCAGGCTGAGACGGAATCCTTACGGGCCCTGGTAAGTGGCCGGGAAGAGCCCTGGCATTTCTTGTATTAATTATAATTCTCAACTGTCAGATTCTAGTCACATGTACGGGTCCTAGTTTGCAAAGGGATCCCATCTGGTGGGATACGACTTTGGGTCTGAAAGGTCTTCTGACTCCCAAGGACCATCAGATACTGAATCCTAGCAAGAATGGTGGACATCCTTTAGCGGGATGCTGCTGGGAATATTGGTAGCTGACACGCACGGCTGCTCCTTTTCAGTGGCCCTCATCCCGAGAACTGCCCTTCATCACACAGAAGAGTCCCGACACCAGAGGTTGGGCCTCAACCCCGACCCTCAGGCAATGACCCGCTGACAGGGGATTTGAAAGCCCCGCCCACCTGCTTCCACATGGACTGGCTCACACTCCAGAGCTTTCCATTGGGTCTGCACCCAGTCCAGCTGAGCCCAGGTCTCTGCTCTCACCTTCCCCAGTCCTGTGCTGCTTTCCTCCCTCCTCCTTTTCCTGAGAACAATCTCTTTGTTATTTATACATTCCAGAATCCTTGTCCCAGGCTCCAGTTCAGGAGACGGCCTGCCATCTCATCTTTAGAATGCTATTTCATTTGCATTCTATGTTTAAACTAAATAAAACTTTAGACATATTGGTATACCTGGCCCCGACTCACTGTGGCCTGCAGGCGGGTCTCTTACAGTTATTAATGTTCATTAGTTAAAGTCATTACAGTCATCCCTCTGTACCCATAGGTCCCCATCAGTGGACCCAACCAACCTGGATTGAAAATGTTCAGAAAAAAAAAAATTGCATCTGTGCTGAATATGTACCGTTTTTCATTCCTTATTATATCCTAAACAATCCGGTACGACAAAAATTTCCAGAGCATTTACATGGGTTAGGTATAAAAGACAGGAGGTTTGCATATTACATGCAAATACGACACCATTTTCTACAAGGGATGTGGGCCTCCACAGATCTGGGTCTGGAGAGCTGTCCTGAAACCAGCCCTCTGCAGACACCAAGGGACACCTGTGTTCATAATGCTGCAGTCCACCCTCTGATCTCTGGGATGGACTGAAGTTCTATTGGGGTGTCAGGCATAGCTCTTCAAGGTGCCCCTTCAGAGAGTCGTTTGTACTCTTCTACCCACAAGCATTGTTGGTGCACACTGAAGTGTGTGAAGGCGTTGGTCCCTGCAATCCTTGTACAGCTGAGGTGCTCTGGAGTCCAGTAAGGCCAACAGCGGTTCCGGGTCCATGCAAGGGGGTGCGAGGAAAGGACGTGAGGGGAGAGAAAGCAAGAGTAATGGAGTCAGCAGGGCACAGCTCCTCCGCTTCCCGTAAGAGAATGCACACGAGCGTGTTCTTCCTGCTCTACACACCACACTGAAGGACTCACCACGTTCCTGGAACTCTACCAAGTGCTTTGAGGACCTAAGACTAATTCGTCCCCAAGGAGTCAATGTGACTTCAGTGAGGAGCTGACATAACCCCAGAAATGAGAGAGCTCTGCATGCAAGGGGTGGCAGGTGGGGTGACCACCCCCAGGTGGGAGTCAGGTGGCCCACCTCGAGGTCGCTGTGGAAGAGAGGAGAAAGTAGAGAGGGGCGGAGCTGGGGCTGGGCCCGGAGGGCTCCACACACCACTCTGACCCACTTTTCTAGTAGGTACAGTAGTCCTATGGGATTAGGGACTGGTGCTCAGATGCTAAGTCTAGAGGGGGTGTGGCTGTGTGACCCCCTCTAAGCCTCAAGTGAGGCTGTACTCTGGTTCTCATATCTACCTCGTGGCTTATGCCAACAGGGATCATTTGTTCCCTCATTCTGTGATTTAGGCGGAGTTCTTCAGGGATAGCTCTTCGCTGTTCCAAGGGGCACCTGCCAGGACTGGGACACCCAGGAATGGCTTCTTCAACTCACATGTGTGGTGCTTCAGTTGTGCATCTCCTTGTCCAGCTCTGCATGGCCCTGAATTTCACTCAGACCACATTCTCTTGGTGAAAGCAATGACAAACCAGCCAGGTCCAACAGGAAAGGAACTTTGTTCCCTCTTGATGGAACAGTAGTGGCAAGATCACATTGAGGAAGACTGTGTGGGTGATAATTGTAGCAGCTGCCTTTGCAAATGTGATCCACCATAAGATCAGAATAGAATTTACCTCCTAAAGTAGAGGGGAGGATTAGTTGGATAATGCATGTCCAGCCCTTAGTGCTGTGCCCAGCCCAGAGGGATCAATCAACAAATGGCATCTGTTATTATTTGTCATATAAAATTATTAACCAACAGTTCAGTTACCTCAAGTTGGTATCATCAGTCATCTAGTCACCTCATTTAAACCCCATGGTCCTAACTTTTGGGACAAATGGGAAGAGAACTCACATGCCCAACCAGAACACTTCAGAGCAGTAGCATTCTGGCTGTCCTTACCACCCAGAACGGGCCAGCTCTGTACCCTGTGGGTTCTGAAAGATCACAGTTCTCCTTCCTGGGTCTTACAGTCAAAGTGAAGGGCAGAGACTGAGCCAGAACAGGTAACAAACCTCCATACAGTTCATCCAGCCAAACCTGTCATTCCAGAGAAATCTATGTGTACCTGAGATCCCACAGATCACCTAAGCCTCGGACAGCCAAGCTGGTCAGACTTTGAGTCCCCTTTGCCATTAAGGTGCTGTCTGTATTGGACCAAGGCAAGCACCAGTGCTGGTGACTGAGGCCTGCCGAGCTTTGTATGCTCATCAGACCAGGACTGGAAGTTGAACACAAAAGCCACAGACAGGCACCGTCTTGCTTTCTGGAAGGTTTAGAAATCCAACGAGTCCCTTCAATCCCCCAGAGACCTGGGGACAGAGAGAGCTTTTGTGATCTCAGTTCCTTGCCAGGGGGCTCTTGATAAAGTGAAGCAGAAGAGATAGAAGCCCAGACTTGGGCTCTGGACAAGGCACTGTGGTTTCTGTGTGGGGAATGTTCAAAGAACAGGGACTAGAAGTAGGGAGGCTGCTACGCTGACCCCAGGTGAGAGGTAATAAGCATCTGATCCTGAGCTATGGAGTCTGGGAAGGAGAAGAGGATAGAACTCGAATACTTCCCAGCCGATACAGGAGGGAAGACCCAGAGAGAGTGAAGATTGGATTTGGAAGGGAAGAAAGAACAAAGGCATCCTTCCCCAGGGCTTTGAGCTCCTGGCGATTCACCAGCTGAAGCCCAGGCTAGGAGAGGCCAACAGGTTCTGAAGGAAAACAGTGGTGCCATTTTGGACACCTTGATTTGAGGTCTGGGTATATATTTCCAGGAAGAAGTTCAGTAGCTGTCCACAGCTGGGGGGACAGGGTGACAGAGCTTCCAGGGCAGCAGTCACCAGCCTCCGGAGGACCACTAGAATTCCAAGTGAGGTGGAGGCCCACCAGCCGTACCTCAGGATGGCGACTCAGAGAGGACCCAGCTTTGGATGGAGCAGCGAGGAGCCCACAGTGAGCAGCAGAGCCAGAGGGCCTAGTAAAGATGTGCTATGGAAATCCGAAACATGAAATGCGGCGCTCGGAAAGCCAGAGACATCCGTTCTAACTGCAGGGACCTGGGAAAGCAGCTGGGGGTGGCGTTTAACCCAAGGATGGATGGCCCCACTCAGGTAGTAGCAGGGAAAGGGTTCCCGAAGGCATTCCAGAAAGAAAAGAAATTTTTCTTTGAAAAAATACTGTGAATGAATTCTCTCTTCTCTCTCCTTTCCTCCCCACCCTCCCGGCCATTAAAAAAAAAAAAAAAAAAAATCATCAAACCAAACTAACCCAAATCCTGACCTCCTGAGAATTCATGATTTTTCCACGAGTCCCGTGAGACTGATCCCCATCAGTATCCAGAGTGACAAGGTTGTTGTCCTGGAGGAATGGGCAGCCCGGGCCCTCCTGCTACTCGGCGCACCTCTCTCTTCCAGGGCCCGGCCGGTGGCCCTGGGCTTGACCCGGTTGCTCTGTCGTAGAAACGAGGCCTGGAGAACACCTTGCATGACGCCAAGCACTGGCATGACATGGAGCTGCAGAACCTGGGCGCCGTGGTGGGCAGGCTGGAGGCGGAGCTCAGCGAGATCCGCACCGAGGCCGAGCAGCAGCAGCAGGAGCGCGCGCATCTGCTGGCGCGGAAGTGCCAGCTGCAGAAGGATGTGGCGTCCTACCACGCCCTGCTGGACAGGGAGGAGAGCGGGTACGTCTGGCTTCCTCGTTATGTGGAAGGAATGCATATGCGTGGGATTAAAATTGTTTTTTTTCCAGACTTTATACAAGTAATTAAAAGCCAGGCATGGTGGCGCAAACCTGTAATCCCAGTGACTCGGGAGGCTGAGGCAGGAGGATCGAGAGTTCAAAGCCAGCCTCAGCAACTTAGCGAGACCCTGTCTCTAAATAAAATACAAAAAAAGGTCTGGGCATGTGGCTTAGTGGTTAAGCATCCCTGAGTTCAATCCCAGTACAAAAAAAAAAAAAAATTTTAAGATCAAAAGGAAAAAATCACCCCGGAGCTCCCTCCATCCCCACCATACACACATTTCCATAGTTTATCTGTGTCTTTCCAGGATTTTTCTGTTCACACTCATATATTTTTTCACGTATACTCACATATATATATTATACGTGTGTATAGATGTATATGTACTCTTGGGTGTGTGGCCCTGGGAATTGAGTCCTGAGAACTCTACCTCTAAGTTACATCCCCAGTTCTTTTTTCCTTTTTATTTTGTATTTTGAGAGTCTCCCTATTTATTTCAGAGTCTCAAAAATAGGTGATCTAGGCTTTTCAGTGATTTCATTAAGGACTCCAGCTCTTTCCCTCTTTCCAACATACCACAATCCCTTGGCTTTTTGTCTTCCTCTTTGTTGCCCCATAGTTGCCAAAGGCCTGCTGCAGCCCCAGACATCACAGCCTTATTCATGGCCAAAAGGAGAGAGAGGGAAGAAGCAGCAGCAAAACTCATTCCCCTGAGTGACTCTCTCTTTTTATCAGTGAAGAAAAAAAAAAAAAAAAAAAAAAAACACAGCGAGAAGGCCTCCAGTGAACCTGCTCATGTACCTGCAGGGGACACTGGCTTTTCCAGACTCCACGGTGAAGGCAGGGAAGACACTGGGCGTGGCCGGGGCATTGGCCACAGAGTCTGCCATAATCACGCACCGGCCACGTGGCTAGATGAGCCTGTAGGCAGTCTTCTTTCTAAGTAGATGGGATTCCAGAGGCATCCACATCAGGCTGGGGCTTAGCTCCGCCACACACTCCTTCCAGAAATCCAGGCCTCTGGTTTTTTTCATAGTTCTGTAGCTTCCTCTTTCCCTCCAGGGTCCCATCTGGGGCACAGGCGGAACACGGAGTAGGGACAGCTTAGGGACATACAGTCCAGCCACCCCCCTGATCCAAAGAACACAAAGGCCCAGGCAGGAAGGGATCTGTCCACGATGACAGCAGAGAGGGAAGCAGAACCCGACCGGAGCCAGGTCCCCGGGTCACTCCAGCGGCCTGTCGTCTCCTCCTTGGGAGGGAAAGCAAGAGAGCCACATGGAAGCCCCTCAGCCTCTCCCTCCTCCTGGGCTGCCTGCCAGCTGTCTTCTCCTTGGATTGCTTTCTTTTGATAATCAAAGCCAGATGTTCCTAGCAAAGCTCATTCTTTCGAATGCCTGTGAACATCTGAGTAAATACACAAAGTCATTTTAAACAAACACCAAGAGTGGTGAGTAAGGCTGAATCCACTCCAGGAACGCTAGTGCTCCACACGGTGAGTGCCTGCCCTGCGCCTGCGCCATCCTAACGCCTATTATCTTCATTTCTCCCCTCCCTACCAGGTCCCCCTGGGACTACAACATCGTCCCCACTGTACAGGCAGGAAATAAAGTCTCAGAGAGGTTAAGTCATCTGCCCAAGGTCACACAGCAAATGACCATGAAACAGGGATTTAAAACCCAGAACGGTTGTTCTAAATTCTTTCCCATGAGGCATCTGCCTTTCCCATAATCTTATTATGATAACGTTACCAATTTTCTTCATCGATGGCTACTGATTCACATGTGTTTCTTTTCAGCTAGTGGAGAGACTTCCTCTTGTCCCGAAGAAAACGCTGCCTTTCTCACCAACTGATCAGTGACGCTGCTTGGGGAGTTTCGGTCCTTGCTGGATTCTCTAGTTGGTTCAGTGAGAGCTGAAGATCTTCCTGGAAATGGAGGGGGGTCCTTCTGCTTTCATTTAAGTAGCCTGTAGCTTGAGCAACCTCCCTGGTCCCTCTCCAAATAAATGCTTTGCGTGCAGCTTCTAGTTCTGACTCCTGGGTTTCATCACCAGTGGGTGGACGCATCACTTTTTCTGCTTGGCCTTTGCTCATGGGACATTTTTCTTTTCCTTTTTAAAAATCTTTTGCTGCTTGGGATTGAACCCAGGGCCCTAAGCAGGCTAAGCATACTCTGTACCACTGAGCCACACACCCAGCCTGGGGAGCCATCCCGGCAGGTTTCTGGAAGGGTCTTTGAATGTGACACCAATGTCTTCTTCATCAAAAGTCAACCATTCTTGGTTTTATCAACATCCAAGTGCTGCCTGGGCAAGAGATGTGCTCATGGCATGCAGTGGGGGCGGGCACAATTGGGGGCAAAACACCCCACTCCTACTGGAGAGAGGTTAGCACGGTGCGGGCTGCGAGTGTCCTGATGACAGGGATCACAACACATTTAGAAAAGCGCAGACCCACAGATTGGCTGGCTCTCGGTTGAGTGGCTCTCAATTGATTTAAAGGAAACTTCCCTTGAAACCTGTGGGGAACTAACTAGGTCGTGGCCGTGCAGCCCACTTACGGCCTCAGAATTTTCTTCCAGGGTCCTTCCCCAGCCTTCTCAGGGCTTGAGCCAGCTAAATATAGTTGGTGCATCTGCCACCTACGCTGGCCAGGCGCTCCCTCCTGCCTTCTGATTAAAATTGAAACCACCACCTGCATGCTATCATGGGCTGCCAGTGCTTCTAAAACCACAAATGGAAAAAGAAAAAAAAAAAGCCCAACCTTAACCTTAATTTCTTAATTCTCCCCTCAAGTTTCTGTCCGTCTGTCACACAGGATTAGAGCAACATATCGCAGCAGAGTCTTTGTTCCCATGAGCTACTAATCCAGACAGAGGGGTGTATCCAATACAGGCACAGTTGAAGACTTTCATTCCTGAGGTTCCAGATCACCAAGGCTGACCAAGCGAAAGAAATCTTGTTTATTCTTTAAAAAAAAAAAAAAAAACCATAAAAGAGAAGCAAAGCAAGCAATAACTCCCGCCTGGAATTGCTCCATCTGGCTTTCCTTTGTAGTCTGCAGGATCAAAGGAATTGTATTAATAAGTGACATGGGCAGAACGGCTTTTTACAGTGTGCACAACACCTTTACATAATTCAGGTTGTTGTCTGAGGCATGGCAATCGGCAAGACGCCACCTAAGGAAAGCGTCCCTTTCTCCTCTGTAGCTGCACACTGCGGGCTGCCTGTGCAGCACCCCCCAGCACAAGGGCAGCTCCAAAAGTCCAGTGCGGCTGGCCTAGCTGTGCTGGATGCACCAGACACTGAGCCAGGTTTCTTTGCTTGCTTTCTTGTTACTGTGATTGCTGCCCCCGCCAAAACCTAGGGCCTTAGGTCCGCCATCAGAAGGAGGTACTTGTGTGTCTCATTGCCACGCAGGTTGCAGAACCCAGACTCTATCTAGCCATGGAGGGGAGAAGGGATGTGCACACTCTCCCCAGTTTCCCCCAGACAGCTTGCTGTACGGAGCTGCACGCCCTCAGTCAGCTCTGGGATCTCAAAGAGCAGCTGCTGTCCATCATTCAGTTAATCACCCTTTGGCAAGGAGAGCTCTGTCGGGGTGGTGCTTTGGGTTTCCTGCACAGGTTCTAGCTGTTTCTAATGAGGCTTCATTAACAGGTAGGAAGGGGCACCGCTGGCCCCCCTGACTCGGCCAGGGCCTTACTTCAATCAGACTTCCTCTCACAACATCCTGGTACAATTACACTTTGGCAGCCATCACTGACAGGTGGCAGGGGAGGCTGCTGCTTGTGTTGGTGTCAAGGACAGAGCATTTGTTCTGGAGCAGAGCAGAGAACGACCTCTGACCGGCTCCAGCTAAGCCAGGGCAGACCTCTCTTTCCACACCAGCCAACTCCACTGGCCTCCAGCCTTGCTCCTGGAACGCAGTCTCAACTCCCAGTGAGACTACTAGAACATCCACTGGCTTTCAGACCCCGTTTCTTTGATACCATTGTCCTTAAATCTCACCCTCTTGATAATCGGTATTTGGCAAGCACTAGTGTTCAGCTGGACTTGGGGGACCCCGATTAAAAGAAGACAGTTTCTGCTTTTGGGGGTTTACAACCTTGGCAGGGATTCCAGATATGCATATAAGGGTCAAAATGAAGGATAAACAAAGCAAAGCAGGTAAAGCAGCACATTACCGTTTGCACGATTCCTTCATAAAATTCATTTTGTCATCAAAGGCATGAAGAGAGACATCTAAGGGCTGGGGTGCAGTTCAGTGCTAAAATGCCTGCCTAGCATGTGGGAGGCCCTGGGTTCAATCCCTAGCACCGCAGAAGAATTAATAAAAAATAAATAGTAATACAGACATCCAAGCCTAATCTCAGGTGCATTTCAGCAAGATGATTCAGTAAGAACCATCAGCACCATGCAGTTCTCTGATTATGTCTAAATGCCCCACAGATATCCTTTTATAAACCCTTACCTCAACTCACCTATTTTGAGAAAGAGACTGGATTGCCTCTTTGGGGGTAAATTTAAGATCTTATCTGAGGTTTCCAGGCTTAGAAAATAAAAATGGAGGATGCCCAGATTCATGTGAATTTCAGAAAAACAATAAATAAATTTTTTGCATAAGAATATCCCGCATGCTGCATGATATATACTAAAAAATGATCCAGCAACCCTAAGAAAATCGGACAGAAACAGTCCACACTTCTGATTTCCCACGCAGTTCTCTAACTTTAAAGGGTTGGCAGGGATATCCCAACAGAAGCAAGGAAAGCAGTGACCTAGACTGTGTCCTTGCCCAGTCTCCCCTGGAAATTGTCCCCTGACACAGCAGCACACAAGTGTTCACGAGAGAAATCTGCTAGCAGAGTGAAGAAATAAAGCAAGCCATTTTCTCAGCTGAAGGGACTGGCTTAATTAGATCATATACACTGGTTATTTTCAACAAAAGGACCAGGAATAGATCCCAGCCTAGATGGGTCGTGCTGCAGTGTCGACAGAAAACCTGATTTTCCCTGTCACACCCAAAAGGAAATTCTGCATTTTCTCCTGCTCCTCCAGTGGTGGAAGGTAATTTACACCACAGGGAGACGGGCTTTTAGGGTAATTCTGAGCTTGAACACAAAAGCCACCTTGCATCTTAGGAGAAGGGACTTTGCAAAGCAGGTGAACAACAAACTACCGAATGTCTTTGTCCAAGTCAGAAGTGCTTTGCTTTGGTTTTCTGCAACTAGAGTTCCTATTGACATTCTGGACAGGGAAATGTATGGGCTGTGGCTGTAGCTCCGTGGTGAAGCGCTTGCCTAGCCTGCAGGAGGCCCTGGGTTTGGTCCCCAGCACTGCAAAAAATAAAATAAACCTAACACAATTTAAAACTAAAAAGACTACTTGAAAAACCTAACTAGATTATTAAGGCAAGCTGTTGCAACTTTATGATTATTAGTGGTGCTTGGAGTGTTGGAGAGAAAAACAAAAGAGGAGGGACAGGAAATGAAGAGACTCGGAGTTCAGCCCCTTGTCATTTAGCTGATAGTGAGCCAGAGAACTTGTGGGGGAGAGGGGGTGATAAGTCACCCTGAGGAAGTGGCACTGCAGCTTGACATGTTATTTTGGGAATTCAGTCCTAGAGAAAAACTCCCTTTAAGATTAGATCCTCTTCCTCCAAAAATATTTATGCAACTTTTACATGTCCACATGTTAGGCGACCCTTATTTTTTATTCAGTACAAGGGATTGAGCCCCAGGGTGCACTACCACTAAGTTACACCCCCAGCCCTTGTTTATTTTTATTTTGAGACAGGGACTCGCTAAGTTGCCAAGGCTGGCCTCGAACTTGTGATCCTCTTGCCTCGGCCTCCTGAGTTGCTGGAATTACACGTGTGAGCTGCCATATCTGGCTAGGAGTCACATTTTACAACAGGGGAAATAAACAGGTGAGGATGATTCTAATAATACATTTTAAATATCTCAATATATCCAAAATTCTATCATCTCATCATTATTTTTAAGAAATCAATATTTGATCAATATTTTTAAATCATTGATGAGATATTTCACTCTTGGTGAGGTGCTAAGTCTTCCAATCTGTATTTTACCCTCATGGCCAATCTCAATTCAGATGTTATATCTTCATCCCAACTATTTAATCTACACATATTTAGATTTCATAAGATTATTACTGGAAAACAGTAGATTCACATATCCAAGTTGTTTCAAACATACTTAAAAGTTTTCCACTTATTGAATTTAGGACCCCCAAAATTGTTTGCCTTCCTTGATATTCACATTCAAATTGACATAACTGGTTCACCTCTTTTTTCACAAGAATTCATTTGACTTTGAAGCAAAAGGATATTGGTTTCAAAACTGCACCTGTTCAAGTTAAGTAACTCTTGGTAATCCAGTGTTACCAACTTCACGTTCAAGGACATATTACACGTATATTGATAATCTAAACTTTCAATATAAATAAAACACTTCAAGTTTTTCTTACAAGTTTAACAGGACAAATGTTTTTTGCTGCTTCAGGTTTGTTTGTTTTTGTGAATTTGTTTTGTTTTATTTTGTCTTATCTTTTTGCAGTGCTGGGGATCAAACCCAGGACCTCACGCACACAAAGCAAGCCCTCTATCACTGAGCTGTGGCTCTAACCCTTACATTGCTTCAGTTTTAAAATTAAAGTTCACATCCATGAAAATTAGCTAACATTTAAAATTCAGTTTCTCGGTCACACTGGTCACATTTCAAGAGCTCCACACACAGACAGCGGCTGTATGGTGTACGGTACAAATAAAAGTTGTGCAGAAGAAAGTAGAAAGTACGATGAGTTTGGGAGGTTGACCCATCCGTGGGAATGAGCAAGGTCATAATTGTGGGGTGATTTGTGAGAAATCCTGCTTTCCCACAATTTCTCTGAAGATCCAGGCAGGCAGGCATCTCACCCACGAAACTGCCATTCCAACAGCCCCACGGGCCTCCCACTTGGCTCAGGCAATCCCTCCACTGCATTGCACTGCCTCCCAGAACCAACTCTTTTGGAAGGAGTTCATTAGCAGAGCTCGTGAGCTGCTGATGACCTAGGTCTTCCGGGGCAGGCAGTACCCCTCTCGCCCTCCTTTCCTTAATCTAAAGCAACCTCTGGGAGGGGCGAACTGAATCCAAAGAGGCAGCATGAACTCACAGCTAGGTCCTGCTCACTCACTTTCCTCTCTCTGCCACTTTGCTCTCTCCCTGGTGGTGACGGTCCAAGGTTCCAGGATCTCACATTCAGCCTGGCTTTGTAAGGACTCACCTCCAGCCACTTCAGGTCTTCAAGCAGATAACCCCATCTCTGGACTGAATTTTTATTTCCTTTTCATGCAAATCTAAACAAGTGACTAGGCATTTATTTCAATGTCCCCAAACACTTCCTGTTTTAAAAAACTCCCCTTCGGGTTGTCATTAGGGGACTAATCCATTCCTATTTCAGAGGGACCTCTAGGGGGCAGTGTTGTCCAAACTCCACAAGATCTTTTGCAGGTCTCAGCAGGACCCAACCTGAGCACAGACCATCCCTGATATACTGTAGTTTGATTTTCTGATTTTACAATTCTAGAGTGGTGTGAAAGTGATACAAATTCAGTAGAAACTGTATTTCAAATTTTGAGTTTTGATCTTTTCCCTGGCTAGTGATAAGTGGTACAATATTCTCATACCACACTGGGCTGCAACAGTAAGCTGCATTTCCTGGTTGGTCACTTGATCACAAGAACAAACCACCATACTCTACAAGGGACTGTGTTGCTAAGCTACTGATGTTCCATAAGTTGTGTATTAAATGCAGTTTTGACTTTTGACATTCTCAATTTAATATGAGTTTACTGAAGCATAACCCCATAGTAAATCAAGCAGCAGCAGTACCCTATAGCATACTATGTTCATGGAACCTAATACTTCACTGATTGTAAAATGCACCACTGCTGAATGCACCACTAGGAAATAAAACCACGTCAAATGGGAGACTACTAGATCCCAGATATCACTAGGATTCTAAAGACTTCCCTATAGAGGTAAGGAGGAAATATAGAAAAGAGAGAGAAAGAAAGGGACCTGCAGAGAGGAACAACAAGAAAAGTTGCAGGTTTGAATTTTACCACTGAGAGGAGGAAGGGAAAATAGTTCCCCTTGATAGTTTGAAACCCAAGTTGTTTCTCATTCAGACTTGTGGGTACTACTTGTACAGTCATTAAAAAAAAAAAAAAAAAAACCCTCAGACACAGAATTTATTTTAAAGTAGTCTCATATTATTATGAATTCCCTGGTAGAACTCAAAGGTTATATAATCTGAGCTCTCTTTAAGAAAAAAAATGCAATAAATCTTATTCTTACAAAATTTACAAAACCATACAATAATCATATGAAGCTGGGAAAAGTCCCTTCCAGGGACTTGGAAGAGATATGCCAGTGAGAGTATCTGAAGCTCTAGTTTCAGTGGTAAATCAGTCTTTCCCCAAGTGACTGGCAGGCACAAGTAGAAATCCCCTGAGAATAAACTCAACCTTAATTTCTTTCAACGGCAATCATGACATACCGTCAAATGTTACTATATTCTGATTCAGAGATGTTGAAGTGTGAAACAGTGTGCTTTCTTAGGATCAGTGTGAAATACGCTACTTTGAAGAGGAAAGTGAAAATAATGTCAAATTTGACCCTGAGTTGGCTAAGACAATAACGATGATGATAGTGACCACTTTCCCAGCTCCAACAATGCGCAGACCTTATTACAAGTTTTTTTCCTCTGATCCTCACAAGCGCTTAGTGCTGTCAACAAAGACCTGGAAGATTCAGAACACTGATTCCTACCGTATCCACAATAACTCATCTGTTGGGTGCGTGTGTACTCTGAAATCAGAGTATCAGGCAGTGAGGTAAATTGTACCACGCATCACAGAGATGGTATTTTTCTTGGAGGAAATCCACATAGTCCCTGACACCTGGTGTGCCTCTATTGACCTGGCAAATGCTTTTGCCCCCAAACCTCCTGCTATAATTTAGATCTTGAATGTTCCCCCAAAGACCCAAGGGCTAAAAGGCCTGGTCCCCAAATTGGCACTATTGGGAGGTGGTGCAACTTTTAAAAGGCAGGGCCTAGTGGAAGGTTCTAGGTCATGGAGAGTCTGCCCTCCAAGGGGATTGTGGGATACCAGTCTCTTCCTTTTTCTCCTCTCTATTCCTGGCCATGAAGTCAATGGACCTCCTCTGCCACAGGCTCCCTTGCTGACGTACTTCTCTCTCTTTAAGTTGATTTATCTCTGCTATTTGTTATAGTAACAGAAAACTAACTAACACAGCTCTCCTGCTCTACTGTACCAGGAACAGAAGTATACCTTTACCGTCTTGCCTCTGCGCTATGTGAGTTTGCCTGCACTTGATCAGGTTGTCATCTGAAAAGACCAAGAAAGAAGTCCCTGCTGCTCCATTAAATTCTTCATCGAGCTAATTTGGCTCACTAAATTGCTTCAGGCCTTGCTAATTTGCTGAGGCCAACTTTGAATTTGCAATCCTCCTGCCTCAGCCTCTGGAGTCTCTGGGATTGCACCACCATGCTCAGCTCCCCTAAGGTGACCTAGTAAAGGACCTCCATGACTGCGAACGGGAAATGAGCCCCGAGCCCACTCAACACATGGACAAAGCTGTTAAGAGTCTGAGTTTGTTGGGACAGATCTTCCAAAGTGAGACACAAGTTGTACGTTACACCAACCACCATGGAGAGAGAGATGCAAAGCCTGATTTCAGAAGTAACACAAACCAGATTTGTGGCTGTGAATCATTAACTCAGTAATTGTTTAGACTACAAGATGTTTTTCTTTTATTTTTGATTGACTGGTTGATTGGTTAATTTCGTGGTACTGGGAATTAGACCCAGGAGAACTTTTCCACTGAGCTACATCCCCAGCCCTTTGTATTTTTTATTTTGAGACAGAATCTCGCTAAGTTGTTGAATCTGGCCTCAAACTTATGATCCTCCTGCCTCAGCCTCCTGAATTGCTGGGATTACAGGTACAAACCACCATGCCCAGCTCTTTCTTTATTTTGAACCTGACATAATTTCAGACATACAGGAGACTTGGAAGAATAGTCAAAGGATCTATGTACACACCTCACTCAGATTACATAAATATTAACATTCTCATAGGTAGCTGCCATAGCCATCCCAGAATGCTTAATGAAGCTTTAAATTTCATTAACTTCAAAAGCCTAAGTGCTGTGAAACTTAACAAAAAAAAATTATTTTTTAAGTTGTATTTAAATTTCTTTTATATTTATGAACTCGGAATTTTGACTAGAAAACATTGGACAAAAACAGCGTTAAAATTGTATGATTCGAGGTTAATAAAATAAAATAACAATTTCAATTATTGTTAAATTTAAAGCAGTAGCCTTTCTTTTTTAAAGGCTTTAGGTGTCCAGTTGTTCTAACACCACTTGTTGAGGACTCTTCCTCTCTTGTGTGGCCTTGGATCCTTTGTCAATGATGAGTTGACTGCATTCATGTGACCTATGTCCCACTGGTTTCTTTGTTCTCCCACAAACCACTCTGTCTAGATTTTTCAGCTTTACAGTGAGCCTGGAAGTCAGGCAATGTCAGTCCTTTGATTTTGTGCATCAGTATTGTGATCCCTATCCTGGGTCTTTTAAACTTTAGTCAGTTTGTCAATATCTACATCATGCTGTGTTGTCTGAACAATTTGAAAGTCAATGGCAGGCATAACGTTCCTTTATCCTAAAAAAATTCAATGAGTCTTTCTTAAAAAGGAAATGCTTGGGTCTGGGAGGTGACTCAGTGGTAGCACACTTGCCTGGCATGCATGAGATCCTGGGCCAGAACCCCAGCACCACACACACAAAAGGAAATTCTCTTAACATTGGTAATAATATCATTATTCAATCTGAAAACCTATTCAGACTTCCCCAGATGTCTCAATGATGTCTTTCAGAGCAAAAGAAAATTCCAGTCATGGGTTCCATTCAATTGCCATGACTCTTTAGTCTGAAAACACACTTTCCATGTGTGTTTCGTGACATCGCATTTGACAAGCACAGGTATGCTCTTTTCCTGGGCCACCATGACAAACTGGATGACCTACAACAACAGGGACGTGTATGTAGTCTCACAATTTCAGAGACAAGAAATCCAAAGTCAAGGTGTCAAGGGGCTCTGCCCTCTGAACCCTTGTCGGGATGGGGGGGAGGGGGGCTTTTTCCCTGCCTCTCCCAGCTTCTGGCGGTGGCCACCAGTGCAGGGTGTTCTTGGTTTGTGACACAGCACATCAGCCTCTGCCTCTGTCTTCATGTGATCCTCTCCCCTTGTGCGTCTGTGTCTCTGCTCCTCTTTTTAAGACACCTACTATTGGGTCGGAGCCCACCTCGGTAAGACCCCATCTTTTTTATTTTTGCAATACTGGGGATTGAGCTCAGGGGCACTTTACCACTGAGCTAAATCCCCAGCCCTTTCTATTTTTATTTTGAGACAGTGTCTAAGTTGCCCCGTCTTGTCTCAAATTTGTGATCCTCCTCCCTCAGCCTCCCAAGTGACTGGGATCATGGGTGTATATCACCATGCCCAGCAAGTCTGACCTCATCTTAACATTGCATCTGCAGTGACCCTAAAATCACATTTCCATAAAATCACATTCCAAGGTACCAGGAATCAGGACTTCAGCATGTCTATTTGGGAGACACAATCCATCCCACCCCAATGGACCAGTTACTGGATAGAATGTCCCTCAACTTGAATTCTTCTGGAATTTCCTCAGGCTGCACACTTTAGGTTGGAATACCACAGAATGGGTCAAGAGGCACACGGAATCCACATGTCCCACCCCTGGTGATGTTAGCTTTGAGGCCGGGCCGAGGTGGTATCTGCCAAGCTTCTGCACTAACGTCACTCTTTCCCCCTTTTTAATTAATAAGAATCTTAGGAGAGAAAATCTGAGCCCGTGTCAATATCATCACGCCTCAAACTTTCTCCCACACGCCTTAGTTTGAGCATCCATCATGAGTCTTGCCTGAATCCATTATTACCGCTGTGACTGCCAAATGGTGGTTTCTGATCCCATCATTTCTTTACATTTTTTTTGATTGGCTTTCTTCAGCTAGAAAGAGTGTTCCTTTCCCCCTATTTACTTGTTTGCATATTTATGTCATCAGAGGCTGGAAGGAAGAAGACCGTGAGGCTGGGTTGCTTATTCCGCGGCCCCTCCCTGCAGCCCCACCACAAGCTGGCCAGGGGCCGACCTCGGGGTCTCAGTAGTGCCAGGCCATCCTTACCACACAGCTCTGTCTGTCCCAGTTCTGGGGATGGTTCCTTTCTCTCACCTCAGGAGCCTGAGGCGGTAATGGTGCCCCTCTGATACTGGACTGATCACGTGATTTTTCTCTACACCTGCATCTTTGTACATTATGCATTTATTAAATGCCTCATGCCAGAACTCTAGTGACACAGTCACATGAGACACATCCCTCTCAGAGGTTTTCCTATGAGAGGTATGAACAGGCATAACGTTCCTTTACCCTAAAAAATTCAATGAGTCTTTCTTAAAAAGGAAATGCTTGGGTCTGGGAGGTGACTCAGTGGTAGCACACTTGCCTGGCATGCATGAAATCCTGGGCCAGAACCCCAGCACCACACACACAAAAGGAAATTCTCTTAACATGGGTAATAATATCATTATTCAATCTGAAAACCTATTCAGACTTCCCCAGATGTCTCAATGATGTCTTTCAGAGCAAAAGAAAATTCCAGTCATGGGTTCCATTCAATTGCCATGACTCTTTAGTCTGAAAACACACTTTCCATGTGTGTTTCGTGACATCGCATTTGACAAGCACAGGTATGCTCTTTTCCTGGGCCAGGTTATTTCTATACATGAGGAGGCTCCAACAAAGCAGGTGATCACTTTAGTTAACAGACATGTATCTATATGATCACCTGAGACTCCCTTGGGCAATATTAAGATAAACTTTGAGGGACTGGGATGTAGCTCAGTGGGAGAACACTTGCCTACCATGCACAAAGCCCTAAATTCAATCCCCAGCATCACACACACACAAAGCAATGCTTGATTTATTTTTAATTAATGACCTATAATTAATGAGCTTCCAATAATGAAGCATATTGATAGCATATGCCTCCTAAAGATGCTTTGAGGACAAACATCACTTCTGTGATGTCTCTGCCAAAAATGCAGAATGTAACTTGAGAACACATTAGAAAAACACAAAATTATTCTACACTAACCAATGTCATGTCCTATAAGAAACAACGTCACGTTCATGAAGGACAGGGAAAGACGAGGGACTGTTCAAATAAAGAAAACTAAAGAGAGATGACAACCAAACACAACCATGAACCTGGACTTGAGTCTGCACTGGAAATTTTTCTTAAATATATATAAAGGGTGTATTTGAGACGATGGTTAAAATTTAACTGACATCTATAGGTTAGATAGTAGTATTATATCAGTATTTATTTCCTAACTTTGAAGGTGGTGCTATTGTCCCGTCAGAGCATGTCATCGGTTTTAGGAAAAACCCCTGAGGTGTTAGTGGATCAAGGGAGCATGGTGTCTGCAACCTCCTTCCAAATAGAAAAGGAAAAACAAGCACAGAGAGAACGAGGCGAATGGGGCAGAATATTAATATTTGGGGAAACGTAGATAAAGGGAACATGGGGATTCTTTGTAGTGTTTTTGCAAACTTTCCGAAAGCCTGAACTTATTTCAAAGTAAAAATCATATGAGATTGGGAATATTCAGGAGTTAGACTCAAAAATCAAGAAGTCCTGAGCATTATGGGAACCTTGCACCATGCTGAAAAGTTCAAATAAGAAACAATGAAGCACTTAAAATCTCACCATCCAGAAGAGTCCTGTGAGGGCTTGGGTAATCATCCTCAAAGCCCTCCGTGCCCCAGTGCACAGGAAGGATTGATAGTAGGGAGAGATTCAGAAGGAGTCATTACAAATCACTCCATTTAATTAGGTTTGTGCTGCACATGCTGTTTTTAAGAAAACTAAGTTTTTGTTTAACTTCACTTGAATTTAACACAAGGAGAAAAAATAAAATGAAATTGAAATACCCAGCCTGATATATATATATATATATATATATATATATACACATATATATGTATATTTTTAATATCAAGATATTAGTTGCTATAGGATTCTTCTGAGCCTAGGATTTTTTTAAAAGGTAATAGAACTCTTAAGAGGTTGTAAGGGTATGTCTTATTTTTAAGTACAGTTTTCAATTTTATACAACATCAATTATCTCCATACTATAAAACGTAATTATTTGCTGGCACAGTGGTACACACCTGTAATCCCAGCAGCTCCAGAGGCTGGGGCAGGAGAATCCCAAGTTCAAGGCCAGGCACAGCAATTTAGCAAGGCCTTAAGCAACTTAGTGAGACCCTGGAAAGTTTCTTGGAAAACTCCTGAAAGATAAAACCATTTGACTAAGAAGTGAACAAAATAAAGAATCCACGCCAGACATGGTATTGCAGACCAATAATCCCAGCAACTTGGGAGACTGAGGGAGGAGGATCACAAGTTCAAGGCCAGCCTCAGCAACCCCATCTCAAAATAAAAAGGTCTAGGGATATGCTCAGTAGTTAAGCACCCCTGGGTTCAATTCCTGGTACGGGGAGAGAAAACATAATTATGAGCATAAAGACAATATTCCCCCTACTTCTTCTTTCTCCTCTTACTTTTACTTCATCAAGGTTTATAATACCCAGTTTTCTGCAACCATAATTCTTCTTGATGTTTACTCTCAGTCTACCTATATTTAAGTGAACTATGAATACTATTATATCTTTTTTCTCTGTATTCTTTGTTTTTATTTGTTTGTATTTGCAGTACTAGGAATTGAACCCAGGGGCGGTTTACCGCTGAATTACACTCCCAACCCTCTTTATTTTATTTTTATTTTTTATTTATTTAAATTGTTGAGGTTGGCCTTGAACTCGTGATCCTCCTCCCTCAGTCTCCCGAATTGCCAGGATTACAGGCGCGTGCCATCACACCCGGGGTGAATTCTTTATTCTGCTCACCTCTTGGTCAAATGGTTTTATTTTTCAAGAGTTTTCCAAGAAAGACCTATGGGTAACTAACTATACTACCTGATTTCTCTCTTGCTTGATCATGCCTGACTGTTTCTGTTACATTTAAATAAGAACTTGACTAGACATGATGTTCCTGACTCACATGGTTTCCCTCGGAGTTGGAAGACACTGCTGCATGGTCTCTTGGCTTTGAATATTGAGATAAGTCTGGGGGCAGTCTAATTCTTTGCCCCTGCAACTTCCTCCTGGATACCTGAATCAATTTTCTTCATTTTTCAAGTTCCTGAGTAAATCAAAATGTAGCCAGATATGATGGCATGCATATATAGTCCCAGTTACCTAGGAGCCCAAGGAGCCCAGTGAAGGATCACTGGAGCCCAAGAGTTTGAGGCCAGCTTGGGCAACATAGTGAGACTCAATCTGTTTACAAAAAAATGTAAAAAATTTTCATGCAAACATACTTTGTCATCATTCTTAATCATTTTTCTCCATATATGTTATGCCCCTTCTGCCTGAAAATTTTATTCTTTTATTTCAAAGCAACTTTTGAGTATTAGATCTCTGAATATTTTTGTTCCATTTATTAGAGTCTCTACTTCAAGGCCATCAAAGAACTATCTTCACTCTCTTCTATGTCTGTCATCTCTCTAATTTTTTAAATCTTTTTCTCTTTTCTCTGTGTTAATTGTGATGATCTCAAGACTCTCCAGCAATATTTGACTTCCATCTGCATTGTTTCTAATATGGTGTTTATTTATTACAAAACTAATAGTATTCATTTTTCTTTATCTCTGCAATATCCTCTTTAACCCATTCTGTTATCTTAGCTTGTCATCTACTAGATCATATTATATAAATATTCCATGTGTTCCTATAGGGTAAGACACTATGGAGGATATGCCTCTGCTTGAGAATAATGGTAATTGCTTCTACACTGGTGTCTTTTGCATTTTAATTATTTATTCAACATACACTTCAGTAACTACTGTGATGGGCTGACAGAACTGACTCCATGAGAATGTTATAGGCCAGACTATAAGGGAAATGACTAAACAGACTCCATTTTGCTCTGAGACTCCATGTTATATAGGAAATAAGCTTCTCCCATGGGAACACCCTGCCTCTGTACCCATGATCAGTTTCTTGGTGTGACATGTTTAACAATACAGAATGATAATTCCTATGTAAAGAAAAATTGCTCTTTTGATTCCTATTGCTCCTAAATAATGTACCATGTAAACAGTGATTGTGTGGATGTTAGTAATCATTCTTTAGTTTGTACCTAGGTAAGGGTCATTTTGACCCACTTCCCCCTCTGTCGATGATCTCATGATGTTAATGTGTAATTTCAAATCATAGCAACAGACACTTATGATTGATGTGATTTTTGGTATAAGAACCCTTACAACCCTGTGGTCGGGGCTATTCTCCCAACAGCCATTTCTTGGGGCATTATGTGAGACAGTCAGCTGGCCAGCTTAAATAAAGACTCTCAAATTTGGACTTCTCAGTGGTGATCGCTCTGTCCTTAAGTTGAGCCCCATAACATTTGGAGGCCCCAGAGAGATCGTTCACCACTGACCTGGAAACTCCTGCGGAGGGGAGAGGCCACAGCGCTGCTCCTAGGGGAAGGCCTCTGAGAGACGTTCCTCAGCCCCAGGCTGCACGGTCTGTGGAGCCCGCCCCAGGACTGGACTAAATTCTCCGAGAGAGTCACCTGTTTCTGCACCCCTGGGAGACCGGTAAGTCTGTTTCTGGCGGATCTGCATCTGGGGACTCTGAGGAAGGCTGGACGCAGGATTACTTCCCGAGTCCGGGGCTGGCAAGACGTTGCTCAGTTCCTCTGGTCTGGAATCTGGAGTGGCCACTTGTCCATGTCTTTGGTGTTTTATCTGTTCTGTGTTTGTTTGTCCTTTTCTGTTTTTTTTGTTGCCCTTAAGCGTAAGCATGGGTCAGTCTCCCTCAAGTCAGTCATGTACTCCCCTCCAGTGCATGTTAACTAATTTCCAGGAATTCCAGAAGAGAGCCAATGGCTACGGAACCCACTGCGATGTCTTTTCTCTCTCTAAATTCTGTGAGAGAGAATGGCCAACTTTCGAGGTCAGGTGGTCCCCTGAGGGGACCACCAAATTGTCTTTGGGCAGCCTGAACATCTTGATCAAATGTTTTGTGGTCAAATTTGGAAAAAAAAAATTGTTAAAAAGGTTTTTAACCATGTTCACTAAAGCTTACATTAAAATATAAACTGCTGCCAATTGAAACTTCCAACTATTGGACTTGGTCCACCAAAATGCCAGGCTAAAATTTTGATGGCTGCTATCCAAGAGACCAGTTCTAAACCGGTTTAGAACAAGACCCCAACCTCAGGGGGCTCTCCCTAGGAGACCAGTGGAAGCAGCTCCCTTGCTGTCTCTTCGGGAAACTCCTTCAGGGAGGGATAGGGCATAACCTTTGTCTATAGTCTCTTAATTCTTTTTCATCTCTCACGAGAAGGACCTCATCAGAATGGAGGCCAAAGACTTTTAAAAATTCTATTTTTTGAGTTCATAATTTCGATCTGGTGTGCCTAGGTTAATTTTTGATCAGACCTATTTTATCCAACTCTAAAGTTTTCTTAATGCCATATCATTCAAAGGTCAGTTTACAAGGGTTAACTCTCAATCTAATGGGTTTAAAAATTAAGCTATAAGGCCTTTGTCCATCTGTTTATTTTATGTATATGTACACCAGTGTATTGTCATGTCTACATATATTGGTACCAAAATTAACGTGTGAGCTCACAAATTAAAATTTTAAAAAATGGATCCAAATGCTTTGATTTATTTGATTTAAAAGGTTCTTAAATTGAGTAAACAAAAATATGGCTTTCAAGTTACTTACACAGTTTTGTTTCCAGGTGGTCAAAAAAATAAATAAAATGTTAATTTTATAAAATGTCTAATATCCATTGTTTCTAGGTTTTTCTTCAACAGGGAAGAAATGACTGATATGGCTCAATACAATTCTCTGATATCTTGGCTTTTAAAAAATAACTAAATTAGATTTAACATATATGGGATTGATCATGGACAGGTAGACTTAATCAATGTTTGCTAGTTTCGAGGTCAGATGGCCCCCTCAGGGGTCCACCAAATTGTCTTTGGGCAACCTGAACATCCTGATATTTTACAAAAATCAGATGACAGTAAGTGATTTAACTAAATGTTGTGTTTACATTCCTGATAACTCTGACAGTGTTAACATTTACAATTAAGGCCTTATCCTCTCCAGCCTTGTTAGACTTTGTTAGGCCTTTTATGTGAACAATGTCTCAGCTCTTCCACCTCCTGGTAAGAGATTATTAATTTCTAACAGCCTCATGATATTCATTGACATGTTCCAGATGCTATTTATTTTGTACTCATGGTTTTTTGTTTCTTTCA
Source organism: Sciurus vulgaris (assembly GCF_902686455.1). NCBI lineage: Eukaryota > Metazoa > Chordata > Mammalia > Rodentia > Sciuridae > Sciurus > Sciurus vulgaris. The sequence continues at coordinate 121,015,530 of NC_136470.1, forward strand.
TAGAACAAGACTTTTACCCCTAAAAAGGAAATTTTACTGCTTGCCCCACCCCACATTGCCCCCTACAGCAGTAAAAAGTCCCTAAAATTAGGGGGGTAATAATAAAAATTTTAAAAGACAGTCAATATAGATAGGTAAATCGGGTTAAATCACAAAAATAAGGGTCAGTTTGGGTCCAGAAAGTTGGAGGCAAATGACTTCTGAAAGATTAAAATGTCAATGCTTCCAGAGCCCTTCCTCCACCCTTACCAAGAACCTGCTCCTGTTCTAACCTGTTGTTAAGTCTCTCCAACAGGATCAACTTATGAGAGAACCAGCCCCAAGAGACCACTGATTTCCAACACCCATTTCAGTCAGAAGACTACGTCAATGTCAAATGGTTCCAAAAACGAAGCATATGGGACTCATGCATTGATCTAAACGAGTGGCCCCTGTACTTTTAATCAGGTCATGCAACTGTTCAACTAAATATGTTAAAGATAGAATCCAATCTGTTAAGCTAATGGTGTTGCACACTCACTGCAATCACCTATGCACTACTAATGAATCAATGATTTGATTATGTACAAAAAACCAGTGGGGAATGTGATGGGCTGACAGAGCTGACTCCATGAGAATGTTTAGGCCAGACTATAAGGGAAATGGCTAAACAGACTCCATTTTGCTCTGAGACTCCATGTTATGTAGGAAATAAGCTTCTCCCATGGGAACACCCTGCCTCTGTACCCATGATCAGTTTCTTGGTGTGACATGTTTAACAATACAGAATGATAATTCCTATGTAAAGAAAAATTGCTCTTTTGATTCCTATTGCTCCTAAACAATGTACCATGTGAACAGTGATTGTGTGGATGTTAGTAACCATTCTTTAGTTTGTACCCAGGTAAGGATCATTTTGACCCACTTCCCCCTCTGTTGATGATCTCATGATGGTAATTTGTAATTTCGAATCATAGCAATAGACACGTATGATTGATTTGATTTTTGGTATAAAAACCCTTACAACCCTGTGGTCGGGGCTATTCTCCCAACAGCCATTTTTTGGGGCATTATGTGAGACAGTCAGCTGGCCAGCTTAATAAAGACTCTCAAATTGGACTTCTCAGTGGTGATCTGTCTGTTCTTAAGTTGCGCCCCATCACACTACTACTGCAAAACCATATTTGGGGCTCTGTTGGCACCCCCAAATAGAATGTCTTTGTTTTCAGTGTGCTTATATTGTACAGGTGTGCTTCAGTGTGTACGGGTGTGTGTTGTGTTTGGGATTGCTATGAATGTTTACGATGCTGCTACATCATTTCTCGCCCTTTTACTGATAATTAAAATTGGACCGTGCTACTCAGGTCTTTCCTTCTCTAATAAAGTGAAGTGAATTTTCCTTGACATTGTTTTCACGTTATCTGGAACCAGTTTGAATTCCCTTGAGGACTTCAGGTTAAATTCTACATGTTGATTTTAGTCCACTTTTCTGTAGCCTAGGGATAGAATTGTTATGATTAAATTAGCAGGCTTTGGCCTCACATGGGTGACTTCAGTTTGTTATCACAACTATTTTTTATTTATGAATTTGATTTTAATTACAAATCAAACCACATTTTAATTGGAAAAAATCACCCAAACATGATTGTATTGAAAAACTTTTTTTTTTTTTTGAGTAGCTGAACTATTACTTAAAAATAAGAGCTGAGGGACCCAAAAGAACTAGCCCATCATCTCCATGGTAACCTATAAGAAGATTCATCCTATGACTTTGAAAACCCTTTATTGATTGTTTAGAAGCAAACTACTGAGTTTTTTCTAAGAACTCCACACAAATGAAGAAGTCCAAATGGGTTCCAGTTCTTAGCTATATTTCACAGCAAAACCAACCTTTTTGTTGTTTTGCTGTTTTCATTTCTCTTTTATGGTGCAGGGGATGGAACCCAGTACCTTGTGCCTGTTAGGCAAGCACACTTTCACTGAGCTACACCCTCAGTTCCCAACCATGTCTTTGTATGTCCACATGTTGTAAGCATTATTTCATATGTTCAACTGGAAACATGACCTTCCCCTTCTTATTTATCTTCCTCTTGGTGAAGAATCATGCTGGTTTCTTGGATGGAATAGGAAGGAGTGGTAACACATTCTAGGAAAAAAATAATAAAAAAGATCCTTTCCCTCTAGGGCATCTCCAAATCCAAAAAGGGAAGGCAAGAGGCAGGACCATTCACTAATTCATAAAAAACAAAGTTGACTTAGGTGACCACAAAGAGATGCTTCAAAAGGTGTTATAAACCCTCAAAGGAATGGAGTACAGAATGAAATACCAACCTGGACTAAAGAATGTGCTGTATCTGAGAAGAAAATGTATCTGGGTTTCTTGGCAGTGAGGGCAAATGGGAAAATAAAGCAAGAAAGATGTTCCCTTTTATTTTTAAAGGAGCAAGTCCCAAAGTGTACTAGAAGACACAAATTTTCTTCCTGTCTTTGAATTCTGAAAGGACAGCTTTTTACACAGACCATTATGTATGGGATCATGAGCAATGGAGTAGGTGACATTCTCAGAAATCACTGAAACAAAAAATAAGTGGAGATTTACTTATCACGGTTCCTTCTGTAGTCCCAGAGGGGAAGACATTAAAGCAAGAGGTAGTTCTCTGAAGTCAATGCTACAAGAAGAACTCCTAAAAGTCCTGTCTGGACTCTGGAATCCACCCTGCAATCTTCTTCCTGTGTTCCACTCTCTACTGCTTCTGTGTTCCTACTTTGCCTTTGATTCTGATTCTCTAATGGGGATAAAAGCATTTGCCTGTTCCAAGCCATTGTTTTCCAAACCACCTTGACAGTCAGAAGAGCAGACCGTGCTCAGAAGCAGATACTGATGAAAGCAGAAACCAGAGTGCATCTTCCCTTTGATACTCTCTCACTTCTCATCCTTTAGATTTCTCCAATTCCTGCTGGTCCTCACTGCTCTCTGGGCTTATCACCTTCCACTGCCCCATTCCAGGGAAGCTCACCTTCTCAAACATGGCCGCCATGTTTGTTTTTAAATTAACTCCTCTTAGGCCCAGAGTTATGGTGCATGCCTGTAATCCCAGTGGCTTGGGAGGCTGAGGCAGGAGGATCACAAGTTCAAAGCCAGCCTCAGCAGCTTAGTGAGGCTGTAAGGAACTTAGTGAGACCCTGTCTCAAAATAAAAAGGGTGGGGCCCATTGGTGCATGCTTATAATCCCAGAGGGTCGAGAGACTGAGCTGGGAGGATCTCAAGTTCAAAGCCAGTCTCAGCAATAGGTGAGGCGTTAAGCAACTCAGTGAGACTCTGTCTCCAAATAAAATACAAAATAGGGTTGAGGATGTGGCTCAGTGGTTGAGTGCCCCTGAGTTCAATCCAGGGTACCCCAAAATAAATAAATGAATAAGTAATAAAAATAAAAAAGGAAAAAGGCTGGGGATGTGGCTCAGTGGTTAAGCACCCTTGGGTTCAATCCTTGGTACCAGAAAAAAAAGTTAACTCCTCTTTTTGATTTTCTATCAAAACTTCACCTTCCTCAGGCTGAGTGCAACAGCAAAAGGAATTATTTCTGTTAATCCAGACTCAGAGAGGTGGACCTGCAAAAAGCAGGGAAGGTGGGATTTGGAGTTAGACCTCACACAGTGATGGAAAGGAAGGGCGGGGGGAGGAGTGAGATCAGAGAGTCAATAACCTGTTGACCTGAGGAGTATATCCCACTGTCAAAGTCAAAGCAAAGCTGGTAGAGAAATCTGTAAGATGCCATTGGCAGCACTGGTTGTGGGTCCACAGCCATGCATCTGGGATGGGTCTGGGATTCTGTTGTCTTCAGGGTCAGAGCACCTAAATAGAAAAGTGGGTCACAGACTGCAGAAGGGCAAGGACAAGCTGGTACCTGTTGGCCACCACTGCATCTCCCTACCCCTAGCCATGATGAACCCCTGAGATTAATAGTTGTCGCTTCTCCTCTACTTTTGCAATTACCTGCAAGTTACTCTATGGCCACCTCTAACCTGAAACCACAAAATTGGATTCTGGAAACCTAATTCACAGTTTAATGGAGTTGGCAATAGAACAATCCAGTATAGTGTGTTTCAGTGAATTTCCAAGTTGCAAATGAATGACATTCTCTGTTACTTCTACTCAGAGGGACACTTTCTAGTAAGGAAGATTTTCAGCTCAAAGGGGTCTCAGGCTTTACAGTCTGGTAAGGAATACTAGGATAGGGGATTAAGATATTTTCCTGGTGCTAGAGTTTATTTGTTCCAAGGCTGTCAACTTTCCACCAATAATTATAGAGAAAATGTACTCGAGTAGACTAAAGAAGACTGGGATTATAGCCCAGTGGGGTCTACCACAAACTCATTATTTCTTAGAAATTATTATCATTACCCTGCAAATCATTTTTTCAAATCTTGTATCTTACTTTACACTATATGAGTGCTTGTTTTATTATAAAAGTAAATGTTAAGTGGCTTCCTGGATATATTTCTTAACTTTATCTCCCATGATGCTTTACTTGGGTGCAAGAAGATGCACCCATTTATCCCGTGGCTTCAAAAACCCAAATCATGCCCCCAAGAGTCCCCCAGAAAGTGCATATCCAAGACAGAGAAATGACCTTTCCTTTATGCTGCACTGTCCTGCTTCAAACCTCCAAAGGCTCCCAAGGACCCTCAGGATGGAGTCCAGCCTGCCTAACCCAGAACACCAAGCCTCCCTAATCTTAGCCCCAGCTGCCACCATGCATTTTCACAGGGCCTACAAAATTCCTTTCTTTATGATGTGAGAAAAAAAATCAAAACATCTTCAGTGCTACATTTTCATATTTTTCCTTCTGATTTTTAAAGGAATCAAAGCATTATAGTAGATTCCTAAAAATATCATGAACCCTAGCATTGTGTCCATGTGCCTCCTGGGCCTAATGGGTGAACTGGCCATAGGTCAAGTCTATCATGATCCCCATTTCACAGAAAGCTCCCCAGAAATCCTACATCTAGAATGTGGTGGAGGCAGGGTTTGATCTGTGCTGTGTAACTCCAGAGTCTATTCTTTTAACTGGCACTTCAGTGTTTTTCAAATATTTTTTATGATGATCCATATTAAAAAATAGATTTTATAGCACAATGCAGTGCTTATAGACACATACATACACATATTAAATCAGGAGTTTTGTGCAACTGTATTGATGCTTACCACACACATAATTTGCACTGATGTTTTCTAACCTATTTTTTTTTTATTTATTTCTTCGTTTAAAATCCTGCTTGAAAAAAAAAAAAAAACCTCTGCTTGTAGCCCAAATATACAGAGTTCATGACCCAGTGATATACTGTGGCCCACAGCTTGAAAAACCCATATACCTCTATAATACCATTTAATAAATATTTCTTGAATACAGGTCTTGGGTGCAAGGACAGGGTAGGGACATCACCCAACAAAAATATTTTCAGCCAAATAGCTATCAGTTTCATCAGTCTCTTTAACAACTGAAATAACATGAAATGGGAACATGTGTTATTTTAGAAATAAGATGCCAGTGCTTGATTTAATATTTTCCTGGAAAGAACGCAGTGAGTGCTTTGATTTTATGTGGTTTTATCTTGACATTCCATTGGTCTTCAGACATTCTTAAGACAGGGGATGAATACGTGGTTAAGAAAACTCATGAACCAGGGACAGCTCACTCTCTTAGGTCTGTGTATGGCTGTTTTCTCCTTTTTTTTTTTTTTTTTTGTTTTCTCCTTGATTAATCAAACTCGAGCCTTTCATGCAGTTTCCTTAACCGTGTGCAAGGGGAAAAAAGGAGGGTGTCAAACTGGCTAGATGGATGAAGAATCGTATTAAACTAGATCAAAATGCGGACCAGGTCATGTAAACATGCTACCTGGCTGATCTAAAGTCACTCTGAAGACTATAAGGTCTTCAGAACCCTGAAACAAGGATGCTCATATGTCCTTAGATATTCTCAAGGGATGGCTTTCCTTCTGCATTTGGGGACTAGTCTCAATAATGGAGCTGGCACATAACCTTCAATTCACTAGGACCTTCTAACAGTTATCTGTCCTCCAGGTGCCCAGATTGGTACTGGGTACCAAAAAGCAGCCAATGGATGATGGGTGGATAGTGGCCTGCAAAAGGAACGCGTGAATATTGGATGAGAATGAGGTTCTCAAATCGAGGAAGCTCGGACCAAGAAGCTGTAAGACCCAGGCTCGAGAGTGAGGCTCAAAAAATGGGGGAAGGCAAGAAGAGAAAGGACAAAGGGCATAAGGACCCAAGGATCGTGGTGTTGTGTGGGGGCAGGGGGTGAGGTTTCAGAACAGGCAGGTAAGGCCTGGGTTTGGTTGATCTTGTTGTCTAGCTTGCTGTTAAGATTTGGGTAATAGCCTTCACCTTTCTGGACCTCAGTTCCCTCAGCTCTACATTGCCTGGGCATTGGATATACAGCTGGTGGTCAGAAGGTTCTAGAAAATAAAGACTCCATGCTACTTTCGATTTCAAGACTAGTCCTCAAATACAGGAGGAAATCTGCCCCCTCAGGGTTATTTGAGAGGTCTTGTGGTGTGTTAGCCTCTATTTAGAGATGTCTCCAGTCATTTAAGGCTCCTTTTAGCCTTTGATTTCAGAATTCTATGAAACCACAGATCTGAACAACTAGGCGTCCTGTCTGTGTCGGGTCATGAGGACAGGGCAGGGAGGAGGGCCTTTTGGAAATGTTGGCATTAGAAGGGCATCCTCACACCCAAAGAGGTTGGGCCTTATCCTCACCTCTTCCCTGGATGCACTATTTTCTTGAAGCTGGATTTTAGAATACCAGTTCCAGTACCAAGTTCCCAGATAAGCTAGGAGAAGCCCTGGTAACCTTTTACCTTTTGCTTTTTATTTGTTTTTGACAGTATGGAGGATTGAACCCAGGACCTCACACATGCTAGAAAGCACTCTGCCACTGAGCTACATACCCAGACCCTAGCAACCCTGCAAACCTTAATTCCTTAACGTTCCTGATTAAAAGTACAACTGTGTCTGGCATTGTGCTAACTCTTGTGTGTGTGTGTGTGTGTGTGTGTGTGTGTGTGTGTGTGTGTGTGTGTTTTACTGGAGATTGAAACCAGGGCCTTGCATATTCTAAGCAAGCACTCTACCATTAAGCTGTGCCCCAGCCCTTTTTATTTTTTCATTTTGAGACCTTGCTAAATTGCCCAGGCTGGTCTTATATTCGCCATCCTCCTGCCTCAGCCTCCCAAGTTGCTGGGATGACCGGTGTGCTCCACCACACCTGGCTTTGTGCTAAATTCTTTATCTGCGTGACCTCATTTTGTCCTTACAGCAGTCTACTGGGTAAAAACTATTTGTTATGCAGCTGATGGTAGAGAGGGTTTAGGGAGGGTAAGTGGCCTACCCTAAATCATTCATTTGGGAAGAGGTACATCTTAGATTTGAACCCAAGTAAATTGGTCTCCAATTCCCATGCTGTCCTTTCTATAGCGGCTGGCTGCACAAGTCTCAAGGTTAACAAAATGTGAATCCCTTTCCATCTCATTTACAGACATGTAGAGGAGTAAAGATATATCCTATTTGGTACTTTTATTCCTTTATAATTTATAGCCCTGGGTTCAATCCTAAGCACTTAAAAAAATATTACAACACATAATTAGGACAGTTTCGTTTTTTAAAATTAAGGTAACACAAATGATTGCAGATTTTAAAATGATGAAAACTACCTAAGGTCTATAGTCAACCAATGTCAATTTCCTGGTTTATTATTGTACTGCTGCTATATGAGTCTTTTGTAGGTTGGGTGTGTGGTTAAGTGGTAGAGCACTTGCTTATGTACAAGGTCCTGTGTTTGATTCCCAGCACCCCCTCCCCCAAAAAAAGTCTCCTTTGGGAGAAACTGTTTAGGGTGCATGAAACTTTTCATACTATTTTCGTAACCTCCTATAGTCTTTAAATATAAATGTGTGTGTGTGTGTGTGTGTGTGTGTGTGTGTGTGTGTGTGTTTAGTACTGAGCATTGAACCCAGGGGTGTTTTATCACTGAACTACATCCCCAGTCCTTTTTTTTAGCCAAGGCCACACTAAATTGCTAAGGGTCTTGGTAGGTTGAGAGTCTGGCCTTAAAATTGCCATCTTCCTGCCTTAGCTTCTCAAATCATTGGGTTTATAAGCATGTGCCACTATACCTGGCTGAAATAATTTTAAAAATAAATTTGTAACAGGAACCTTGAATGTCATGCCAGGGTCTAGTATCCAATCTATTTTCTGTTCTGGTCACACAGATTATATTTTCCAGCTCCTTTGGACTTTGGAATGGTGGTGTTGGGGACTTCTAGCCAACAGGAGGAGGAATGGGTGGGTACCACTTCCAGTCCTGCCCTGTGAATCCACCCAACTTCTACGCTTTCCCTTGCAACCCTCCATGCGCTTTCCCTTTCCAATAACTGAAGCGGAAGACTGACAGGTTCTAGGGTGGTAGGGCTACAAAAAAAATCGGTCAGGGCTGGGGTGCTGCCCACTGACCCAGTACATGAGCAAGAAATAAAACCCTGTTAGTTTCAACCGAAGGCCCTTTACACTTCTCCTTTACACCTAAAATACTGGGGACCCATAAGGTTTTGTTTATGTAGGCAATAGCCATTGATCGTTACCATGTTAGACGTTAAAACTGAAAAAAATAGAATATTTATTAATTCATTAAAGAGTAAAAAAATCATATGAGGCAGGAGGATCACACATTTAGGGCCAGCCTATGCAACTAAGGATCTCAAAGTAAAAAAAAAGAAAAAATTTAAAGGGCCAGGGATGTAGCTGAGTAGTAGAGGTTCCACCTCCTGGTACCACAAAAAAAAAAAAAAAAAAAGAAAGAAAGAAAGAAAGAAAACAAGAAAAGAAAAAGGAAGAAAGAAAGAATCATAAACACATTCATCACATTTTAACCTAAATAGCATATTTTTATATTTTAAAATCACTCATTTCAAAACTAAAAATTTACATTTTTACAAGTCTATTTAATGTCTAGCTTAAAATAGAAGCCAGGTTCTTAACATTTGCATCTGCATTCAATCTGTAAGATAAATTAAAACAATTTTATATACATGGGAAAGAAAAACCAACAACCTCGGCCTCAGACAGACATGCAGTGAAAAGGGAGAGTATGTTAATAGCCATTTTTAGAAAATTGTGGATATTCTTCATTGATGCTGTATCTAAACTTGCTATCCTCCTGCCTCAGCCTCTGAATCACTGGGATTATAGGCGTGCACCACCAACAAGTGATAGTTTCTTAAGGGTTAGTTTTGCAATGTGAAATCTGAAAACACATTGATGAACTTTTACTTACCCTGTTACATGATTGTTATCTTGTACTTTGAATAGATCTTTTACCATGCGTGATTTTGTAACATCATGCATTATTCATTTGGATAATGAGTTATGCAGATCTTCCAAATGTTGGCACATTTTTGTTGCACAATTTTTGAAGAAATCATATTTGTTAGTATCACCACCAACCTGATTGGGAAAGTCTTTAAATATTAAAGAAGAGCAAGGTTCATAATGGTAGATGAAAGTTTTCCACGATTCTGATTTTTCCTTGAAAGTTTAAGTGTTGTTACCAGTGTCTTATACTGTCTGGTTTGGGTCTGAGATGTCCCCCAAATGCTCATTTGTGAGACAATGCAAGAATGTTTAGAGGTGAAGTGATTGGGTTATGAGAGCTTTAATCCAATCAGTGAATTGATCCTGAGATGGGATTAGCTGAGTGGAAACTGAAGGCACATAGGGTGTAGCTAGAGGTCCATGAGGGACTGGCCTTTGAGTATGTATATATATTTATATATATATAGATAGATACAGATTTTTTTTTTTTTTTTTTTTTTGGTGCTGGGGATTGAACCCAGAGCCTGTGCTTATGAGGCAGGCACTCTACCAACTGAGCTATATCCCCAGCCCTGGGTATCTATTTTCTATCTGGCAAGGGGAGATCTCTCTGCTTCGTGATCATCATGTGAGCCACTTCCTTCCACCACACTCTTCCACCATGACGTTCTGCCTCACCTTCAGCCATGAGGAATGGGGCCACTGTCTATGGGTTGAGATCTTTGAAACCATGAGCTCTCAAATAAACTTTTCCTCCCCTAAAATTGTTCTGGTCAGATCTTCAAGTCACAGCAGGGAAAAGGTTGACTAAAACAATGTCATTTGTTTCCTTAAAGTGACAGGCTCACTTTATTCAAGAAAATGTCTGTCTGATATCCCAACCTGAATGATAGCAGTTGGTCTGCTATTTATTCTTCCAGATACAACTGATGTTCCTCGTGAAAGCTCTAGTTCATTCAGGTCACAACTCCACGGCATTAATGCTTTGCCCCCAAGACAACCACCGGGGACTCCAGTAGATAAGATCACTGCTTTGTGCATACTTCCCATCCTGTCTCACAGAATATTAAAAATACAAACATTTACGGGTTGTGTTTTAAATGCATCAGCAAGGTTTGTTGTTCATCAAGGACCCCCATAAGCAAAACCGGCATTTCTCTCCACTGCAGGTGCATGATGGGAAAGAATCTAAGGACCACCAAAACCATAGGATAGCATCAAATCTCATGAAGGATCCCAGTCAAAGGCCATTTTGTTCATCAGGGCTGTGTGCAAGGGTACCTGGAGCAAATCTGCACCAAACCAGTAGCTGCAGTTGTTGTGGTTCTCTTTTAGTTGTGTGATGTTTCCCTTGGCCAAAAACACACTAAACCTTCTCCAAGTTCAAAGTATTCAGTAAACGATGGCAAGGCAGAGCCACCGGACACATTCACCTGATTTCCATGACATATATGGTAATTCTGTATTAGCTAGTGGTTACTTAATGCTGCCTGGACTTAGGCAGCAACATGAATTGGAAAAGAACCTGTGCCCTGTTGCCAGAGTCTCCCCAAAGGAATGGAGAAATCAGTCATCATGCCAGCTGATGTAATACTGAATTGTTTCAAAACCAACTCACAATTGATGCCAAGTGAAGGCACTGTGTGCCTATTAAATATGGCATAGTGGAGAAATGAAGGACTCTTGAAAGCTTTTAGAAAACGGGGTGGGTGGTAGCATTGTCCGGATTCATCCTGGGCTGCCACCACAGCTTTTGCACCAGAAGTGCAAATGCACAGTGAAGAGGGAAATTAAATCTTAATAGTATTATAAAAAGAGGTTCAATCGTATAGACCCCCTTAAACACGTGTGAGGAACTCCTCTCCCACAGAGTTCCTCAGGCCACATTTTGAGAAGTATTAGGAGCCTGGTAGAGGGGCAGCCTTGAACTCTGTTAATTTATTTTTCTCTTCCTCCTTAGTCAGCTCTGCTCAGGTCCTAAAGGCAATGAATTCAAGAATGACACGGCTGGCTTTATTTAATATCTTTAGAGGACTGAAAAATATAATCTGGAATTATAACCAATATCTTTCCCTTTTGCTAGTGATCAGATTTTTTAAAATGATACCTTTTAGCTTGTGTTAGTCATACTTAATGAGGTTTTTCTTTTTTTCCTTTTCTTCTTTTTATTAACTTATTTTTTAATGTCATGGTATCAGTAAAAGTGCTGCCCCAAAATCATTGAGATTTCTGATTTTCATAACAGAAATTCCCAAAGCAGTCCCAAAGGCTTCTGGGAAGTTCTTGAACTGAAAGGAAAAGGTCTCTTCTCTGGCAGGCTGCCTGATTCTTTCTCTGATTAAAATGGCCACGGGTATCAAGGTCAGGGGATCCACAGTGAGCACACAGGTCACCCTGCCCCGCTGTAGATGGGAATTCCAGACCCTCTTCCATTCCTCTATGCTACAGTCTTCCCACCTGGACAGATATTTTTTTCTAATTTTTTACTTTTTTTCTTATTCCCAGCTTGCAAACTCCTTGCGTGGACCCCTGCCTGCCCCCCCAGATTTGATTATCCCTCCTCTCTCTTGGTTAAATCAACTACAGAAATCTCACAGCAGTCTGTTACTTAATCCCCTGGTCCAGTGTTTGCCACCCATGCTTTACCATTTGGTCCTTCGTGTTTACTTGTTCTGGTGGCTTTAGGAATTCAACCTGGACTTCCGGTGTTCGCTGCTCTCTGTCTTATGTGCTGCCAGTTCACCTGAGTGATTTTAAAATTAATTGCCGTATTCAATTCCTCACTATTGAACACAGTGGAAATACCCTGGAGTGTAAGCGTGGCCCACCCCTCCCTGAGAACTGCCTCACCCACCTTCAGAGATGTGGCCTGGCAGCCATTTTTGTCCTCAGCGAGGGCCCTTCCCTAAACCATAGCTGATGGGCCAAGGGTTGTGTGATGGTTAAAATTTTAGGAGTCAACTTGATAGGATTAAGGGATCCTTGAAGAGCGGATAAAGCTTTATTCCCGGATATGCCTGTAAGGATGTTTCTAGAAGAAATCAGCACTTGAATCAGTGGCTAAGTAAGAAAGAGATACTCACACCCATGGGACAGGCACCATGCTGTCGAGATCCCGGATACAACAAAAGCAAAGGAAAGTTGAATCAGCTCTCCCTTCCTTCTGGAGCTCAGACACCCATCTTTTTCTGCCCTAGGTTCTCAGGACTCTGGTCTCAGACTGAGAGTGGTGCAGTCGGATCCCCTCGTTTGCAGGCCTTGGGACTTAGAATGAGCCCGGTACCCGCTTCCCTAGTTTTCCAGTTTGCAGGTGGCCTATTGTGGGAATCCTCCGCTTCTACGATTGAAGTCGGTTTCCCTAACAGATCCTCCCTCATATATCCGTACATGCGTAAGTCATGCTCTGTATAACAGTGTTCCAGTTATTGATGAGCCATATATGCAACCATGATCCCATAAGGTTATGATAGAGCCGAACAACTCCTACAGCAGGTCAGGAGGGAAAGGAGGGTGGGAAGGAGGGAAAGAGGGAATGAGGGGTTAGAAATAGAACTCCAGGTGGGAGATCAGCTGCTCCAAAATGAAGCTGAATATCTCCTTCCCAGCCACTGGCTGCCAGAAACTCATTGAAGTAGACGATGAACGCAAACTTCATACTTTTTATGAGAAGCGTATGTCCACAGAAGTTGCTGCTGACGCTCTGGGTGAAGAATGGAAGGGTTATGTGGTCCGAATCAGTGGCGGGAATGACAAACAAGGCTTCCCCATGAAGCAGGGTGTCTTGACCCATGGCCGTGTTTGTCTGCTACTGAGTAAGGGGCACTCCTGTTACAGACCAAGGCAAACAGGAGAGAGAAAGCGCAAATCTGATCGAGGTTGCATTGTGGATGCCAATCTGAGCATTCTTAAACTTGGTTATTGTAAAAAAAAGAGAGAAGGATATTCCTGGACTTACGGATACTACTGTACCTCGTAGACTGGGGCCCAAAACAGCTAATAGAATCCGCAAACTTTTCAATCTATCCAAGGAAGATGATGTCCGCCAATATGTTGTTAGAAAACCCTTAAACAAGGAAGGTAAAAAACCTAGGACCAAAGCACCAAAGATTCAGCGTCTTGTTACTCCACATGTCCTGCAACACAAACGCTGGCGTGTTGCTCTGAAGAAACAGCGTACTAAGAAAAACAAGGAAGAGGCTGCAGAATATGCCAAACTTTTGGCTAAGAGAATGAAAGAAGCCAAAGAAAAACACCAGGAATAGATTGCCAAGAGACGCAGGCTATCCTCTCTGAGAGCTTCTACTTCTAAGTCTGATTCCAGTAAAGAATAAGAATTTTTAAGAGTAACAAATAAATAAGATCTGGCCTTCAAAAAAAAAAGAAAAAGAAAAAGAAATAGAACTCCATGGTTGAGCATTTGCCTGGCATGTATGAGGCCCCTGGGTTCAATCCCCAGCACCACAAGAAATTTTCTATCACCTGGTGATATCATAATCACCATGATGTCATAGTATAACACATATTCAGCGTGTGTGATGACACTGGTATGAACAAATCCACTGCACATACAATTACTTGATAATATTACACGATCATGTTCCTGACTTGCGTATCTACACTGTATTTTTTATCTTTACTTTAGCGCATACTCCTTTAAAGCAGCCCCAGGCTGGTCCTTCGAGAGGTATCGCACTGTTATAGTTAACAGCTCCTTGCAAAGGTAGGAGACAGTGATATGGATCTTCCTGACCCTGTGGGTCTGTGTGTTAGTTTTTAGCAGCAACAACAACAAAAGTTAAAAAGTAAAATAAATAAGTAAATAAATCTTAAATAGAGAAAAAGTTTTAAGAGAGAAAAGTTTATAGAATTAGCATATAAAGAAAATAATTTGAACAACTTTGTGGCATATATTCTAAGCTAAATTTTATTTCAAAAGAGAACATTTTTAAAACTAAGAGGTCTATAAAGTAAAAATGATTTTTAGTAGGGTAAATTTAATTTATTACTAAGAAATAAAAATATGTTATATAAATTTAGTATAACCTAAGTGTACAACATTTACAAAGTTTACTGTCATGCCCAGAAATGACTTCACTCTTCACTCACTGATTCACCCAAAGCCCAATTTCTAGTTCCAAAACTCCATTCATGGTAAGTGCACCATTTTTTTTTTTTTTTTTTTTTTGTACTGGGGATTGAACTCAGGACCTTGTGCATGCAAGCCAAGCACTCTACCAACTAAGCTATATCCCCAATCCAAGTGCACCATTTTTATCAGTATTTTTTATGATACCCTTTGTATGTTGAGATACAAATACCATTAAGTTGCAGTTTCCCCCCAGTATCAGCACATAGCATGCTGTATCAGTTTGTAAACTAGGAACCATCGGCTATACCCTATGGTGCAGAAAGCTCTATGGTCTGGGTTTGTGTAAGTGCACTCTATGATGTTTACACAACAACACGTTTATTGAAACCTATCCCTGGCATCAAGCAATGCATGGCTGTATATATCCTGTTGGTTCTCTCTGGAAAACCCTGACCAATATGGATTTTGGTACCAGGAATTGTTCTAAAGGAACAGAATTTTAAAGGTGAGTTGAATCGGGTCAAATTCATATGAGCCCATGAAGCAGAGATTCTGCATTTAATAGTGTAGCTTGGGGATCTAGAAAGGGCTCTGCTAGTGTGATTGGTTGACATGGCCCAGTTAGAGATGATGGATCTCCTCTGGTTTAGCATAGAGGAGGTAACTCAGCGGTCCAGGGAGATTGGAATACTAGTGTGGATTTGTCTCTTAAAACTGCTGCTCACCCTAATGGGAGAATCTGGAACGTGTATCTTTCCCCAATACTCCAGATTATGCAGCGGAGCCCCTGCATCCAAAAAGCCATGAGGTTGTTCTTCTCTCTCGGCTAGACCTGAGAATGTTACAATACACATATATTTTGTCCCCTAAAAGTTCATATATCAGAAGCTTGGTCCTCAAAGTGCTAACGGTAAGAGGTGGTGAGGTGTTTAAGAGAGAAGGCCAAGTGAGAAGTCAATAGATCATTGGGGACATCTCCTCTGAAGGGATCAATATTGTTCTCATGGGACTCCAGTTTCCCTCAGCTTCTAGTATTGCTCTGTAATCTCTCCCTCTCATATATGCTTCCACCTTGATACCATCCACCATTAGGCCCTCACTAGAAGCCGAGTCAATGGAGCTACCCAATCTTGGACTTTCAGCTTCCAAAATTATGAGTTAAATATACCTCTTTTCTTTATAAAGTACTCAGCCACAGGTATTTCATTATAATGATGGAAACTGACTAATACAGGTAGGCACCACAGTTACTCAATAGAAAAACTTAACTAGACACGAGGATGTCAGGGGCCAAATGGGCAGCACTAAACTCCCAAAGGTAAGGTGGGCACAGTTACCAAAATGGACAGGAGAGTCAAAGCAACGATCAGAATAGTCTTGTACAGTGTGGCATTGCCTAGTTAATCATCATGTTCCTAGAAGTGAAATAAATAGGAAGACTACTGAATTTTCACTTCATCTTTATAAGCAGATAACTAGACTAGACCTTATTTCTTTAACCCACTGTTTCACATCTCCCTATTCATTCTGACCAGAAGCCCCTGGTAAGTTATTTGCCTTGGTTCTGACTGAGGCAAAAGGAAGAAGGAAGTATGATTCTGTCAACCCTTGTGATGGATGTTCACTGAATGCTGAATGTGGCTCAAATATTCAGGAGGCATTGAATTCCATGCTGCTTGTCACATGACTTGGTTTTATGGAGAAAACAGTCAATTCCTACTGAATTAAAAACATACCTGCTGGGCATGGTAGTGCACATCTGTCATCCCAGCAACTCAGGAGGCTGAGGCAGGAGGATCACAGGTTCAAGGTCAGCCTCAGTGACTTAATGAAGCCCAAAATAAAAAAAATAAAAAATGGAAAGAGCTGAGGATGTAGCTCAATGGTAGAGCACTTACCAAGCATTCATGAGGCCCTGGGTGTGATCCCCAACACTGCAAAGAAACAAAAGGCTGTACTTCTCTACCTAAAGGTGTGGCTAACTCCCAAGTAGTTGAAAATAGATGCACAGATTTAGATAAATTTATATAAACCAAAGATGCTTATAACAGCATGGTCTATATGACAGTCTGCTAGGACTGCCATAGCAAAGACCACTGACCGGATGGTTCAAAAAACACACATTTATTCCTCATATTCCCAGAGGCAAGTCCAAGGTGAAGGTGGCAGCAGGGTTGAATTCCTGAGCACCTCTCCTTGCTTGCAGATGGCTGAGTTCTTGCTGCTTTGTCCTCCCAAGATCATCCCTCTGGACACAAGCCCTGGTGTCACTCTGTCTCTTTTTTAGGATGCCAGTCAGACAGGATTAGCACCTACCCAGATGGTTTCATTTTCACTTAACTGCCCTTTAAAAGATCCTTTCTCCAAATATGTCACATTCCGAGGCAGTGAGGGTTCAGGCTTCAACACATGAACATGGGGGGAGGGATGCTGTGGGGTCTATATCAATATGCAGTAGCTGAAAACTTTAGAACCAACCCAAATACCCAATGACAGGATGATTATTAGACTTGTTCAACAAATACTTGCTGTGTGCCCTGGATGCTGAGTCCCCGCCCACAGTTGACTGGGGAACAGGGAGATAATGAACTAATGAAGAGAGGGATCTAGCACAGTACTTATCAACATCAACTCCGGACCTCGATCCTCACTCCTTGATTACTAGCTGGGTGACCGTGGGCAAGTTGTTTAACCTCTCCTTGTCTCAGTCCCTTCAGCTGTAAAGTGGGTTAATAATAGCACTTATTTCATAGGCCTGTTTTGAGATTAAATAATTTTTTTTTTTGGTGGGGCCATAGGGCAGGATACTGGAGATTGAACCAGGGGTGCTTTACCCTGGAGCTACATCCCCAGTCGTTTGTATTTTTTGAGATAGGGTCTTGCTAAGTTGCTTAGGTCCTCACTAAGTTGCTGAGGTTTGCCTCAAGCTTGAGATCCTCCTGCTTCAGTCTCCCAAGTCACTGGGATTATATGTGTGCGCCACCATGCCTGGCAAGCACTAAATATTTATAAAGCACTTAGAACAGTAGCTGGCATGTAGCACTATATGACTGGTAAATGAATTTGCAAACATCTGTGTGAATCTTGCATAGGAAAATGAGTTTTGTTGTAGATTGAATTATTGACTCCAGTTTTAACCCCCTCCCTGCATCTATGCACTCACTGTATAACTACAATTTCTCCACAGTGAAGTCGATTTCTTTGCCCCACAGCTTCTGACTCACCCCTGTGACTCACTCTGACCAATGGGATGTGAGCACATGTGAAACAACAGAGATAAGTGTGTCACCTGCATGTCCCTTTGTGCTTCCCTCATCATCCTAAGAGCATGCTAGAACTAGCTTGCTGATCCTAGGGTAGCACAGGGACATAGGGACTAACATCACCCACATTGATCCACAAGCACCTGAGAAAGCAATGCTTCCTGCATTGTATCCTGCAGCTTCCAGGTTGTTATGCGATAATAATTAACTAACGGAAGGTTGATCAAGACTATCTAATGGCATGGGGAAATGTTCCCAATGAATTATTGGTGGTGGAGAAAGCAGATAAAACAATTTATACATTATGATCATATTTTTATTTTAAATAAGTGTGTGTGTGTATGTGTGTGTTGTATCCTACTTAAAAAAAAAAAAAAAAAAAAAAAGACCAAAAACTTAACCAGAATTTGTAGTGATTTTTTATTTGATGCATGTATTTTGGTATGCTTCAAATGAGCCAAATAACCATGTTTTATAATTTGACTGGGAAATATTATTTGAGAAAGACCTAGATGGATGAATAAAGAGATGGTAGCTGGGAGGTAGAGGCAGTCTTTCTTTGTGCCTCATCTCACATCCTCAACTTTGGTCCAGGTTCCTTTAGGGTGAATCTCCACCACAGTTCCATTACGGTGGAGCTGGAAGTCACACAGAATCTGTGAGTGTAGGAGTCTGGAAAACGACTTGTTCAAGATAGGCTTTCAAGGTGACTTAAGATTTGTAGGGGTCCCCGAATGGTTCCTGCGGGGCTTGGACACATGCCAGGTTGGTGCTGAAATCAGAGGTTAACATTTAGTTTAACACTAAAACGGGAGAGACCTTGAAGTATTTGCTCTACTTGCAGCAACGACTTCGTTTTAGGACACGCTGTGCTTCCCCTGGTGGGCAATGAGCCCTGCTAAATCGCGCCTGCGCAGAAGGGGGTGGACCTGCAGGTGCTCGGGTCTGCGCTCCAGCGCGTTTCGCACTCAGGTTGCAAACTCTCGGATTTCTGCCTTCCAGACTTTGGTAGGAGAGATAGTTACTAGTTTTGTTTTTGTTTTTGTTTTCCCTCCCTTCCTCCCTTTCCTTTCTTTCTTTTTTCTTTCAATCAACTTTATTGACGCATACTTTTCAGACAACAAAATTAATCCATTTACAATGTATATATTTTCATGGTTTGAAACAAATGTATACCCTCCTACTACCAGAATTAAGACCTTGAACCTTTCCATCACCTTGAAAGGTACCCCCCAGTCCCTTTGCAGTTAATCCCGCCCCCATTCCTGACTTTAGACAACTGCTGATGTGCTTCCTAACCATAGACTAGATTTGCCTTTTCTAGACTGTCATGGTAACAAAATTATGTATTATAGTATGTAGCCCTTTGTCTAGCTTCTTTTGTTCAGCATAATTCTGGGATTCATTCAAGTTGTTTCATATATCAATAGCTCACTCTTTTTTTGCTGCTTAATACTATTCCATTACATTATAGTCCCTTTACATTTGCCTTTCTGAAAGAAATTTGAGTATTTTCTAGTTTTTGACTATTATGCATAAAGCTATTTTTTATTTTCTTTTTCCTTTTTTTTTTTTTTTTTTAGTTTCAACTTTTTACCAGGCTTCCATAGGCATTATGAGGCTCACTTACTACTAGATGAGTACTTTTCCCTGAAACTTGCTTTTACACAAAGAGCTCTGTGATCAAACAAATTGATGGTTTATTCAATCATCACTCATCCATTTGGCCAGTCAACTATCATTCACTATTACTACTAGTAATAATTTCATAATGTTATTTATAGAGTGCTTGATAAAAGGTCCTCACACTTAGAATATTATTGGGCATCACATTTATTTCTCACAATAACCCCATCAGATAGCTTATTAGCTGGTCCTGGCTTTAGTTTTTTTCTTTTTCTTTTTTTTAAGAGATGGTGTTTCAAGTGGTCTTCCTATATCTGGGACTACAGGCACATGTCACCAAGGCTTTCAGGTGCTTTTTTTCTTTCTATTTCTTCTCCTTTTTTTTTTTTTTTTTTTTAGGTGGGGGTTGCTGAGAGCCCCGGCCCTTGCACCTGTAAGTGCTTTTGCCACCAAGCTACATCCTGGGCCCCTTGCAAAGGTTTCTTAAACCATAAAGTACTATGCAAATAAGATTGCATTATTTTAAGCAAAAAAAAATTTTTTCAGCACAACCCAGGCTTTGTATTTATTTGCTGGCATTCCCTCTCCTTGCTCATCCACTTCAGGTCCTTGAATTGATGAGGTTTTATTGCATCGCTCTTTTTAATCAGGACTAAATGGTCCCTGCCATTGCTCAGGCTTTTATGTTTATTGGGGTTGAAGGGGCGCCTGGCTCACAGGGGGGAGCACATCACACTCTGAGCATCTCCAGTGTCAGAGCGAGGTCCGTTTCCCCTGCAGGGCCACACTGAGCACTTCATCTTCCAGACACCTGTTTAAACCAAGGTGCTATAGAAGTCAAATAAATAAAAAAAGTCATGCAATACCAAGGGCAGTTCTGTCCCCATCTGGCATCTGGGAATGTAGTTAACTTTCTCTAGATTCCTACTGAATGCTCACACTCACCAGGAACGTTGGAAAGAGAAAGGAAAAAAAGAAGATTGAGAGAAAGACAAAGCAAGAAAGAGAAAGAGAACCATGATTCTTTAAAAGAGTTTAATTCACTTAACAACAAAGAATAAGCTGGAAGAATAGAGGGAAATACAAATAGGAGAGAAATCTAGCATTTATTATAGTTTCTACCATGTGCTAAAGAATATGCTAGTCCAGGGCTGGGGTTGTGGCTCAGTGGCGGAGCGCTTGCCTAGCCTGTGTGAGGCACTGGGTTCGATTCTCAGCACTGCATATACATAAATTAAATAAACGTCCATTGACAACTAAGAAAATATTATTAATAACAAAGAATATGCTAGTCCAGTGACTCTTGAACCTGGCTGGTCATCAGACTCACCTAGAAGCTTGTTAAACATTGATTAGTCACAAGCTCTTGCACCCCACAGTTTCTGATTCAGTGTGTCTGGAGAAGAGGTCTAAGCAATGCCAACACTGCTGATCCAGAGCCCACACTTTGAGATTCATGGAAATTTGATAATATGCACTAGACACATATTTTGCTTTCATTTGAGCATCCCCATGACACCTTGAAGGAGGTCTCATTGCCCCATTTTTCACATGAGGAAAGTAGAGGTCTACAACTAGAGAATGGCCAAACCAAACTTTGAGTTTCAGTCCAACTCAGTCCAAAAGCCATGGTTTTTCCTACTATTTCAAACCAGCCCTGCGCACTTCCTGGAGAAGTAGACCTAGACTCTTATCTGAGCTGGCAATGTCGTTAGAATCTCCAGGCCTGGGAGTAGACAAGCGTGGTAAAACCATTCAGGGCCTCATTCTAATGAAATAATATGATAGTTAACAGAATGGTTTGGAAGGGATCCAGAATGTAGGCATCAATGACCTTGATCAAAACGTTCTGATTCTCTGAAGCTAAACAAAAATGCAACCAAAAAAAAAAAAAAAAGTAAACAGCACTTCTGCTTTCTCCTTTCATAATGACAGAGACCTCTTGCAAATCAGACTTTTATCTGACTGTCCCCCTTCACCTTCCCATGTGCCTCCTGCTACATTAACTCAGTTGAAGAAACAATTCCATAAAGATGTGGTACAAGCAACGGCTTCGTGCTGGGCACAATGGTCAATGCTTGTAATTCCATCTTGTAACTCCAGAGGCTGAGGCAGGAGGATAACAGGTTTGGGACCAACCTCAGCAATTCAGTGAAGCCTGATTCAAAAACAAACTAAAAAGCAGGCTGGGGACATAACTCAATGGGATAGTGCCTCTGGGTTTAACCCCTGGTACAGAAAAAAAAAAAAAAAAAAAAAACACATCCCCAGCTTCTTTTTTTAATTTTTAATTTTTTTAACTTTTGATTTTGAGACAGGATCTTGCTAAATTGCTTTAGGGCCTTGCTAAATTGCTTTAGGGCCTTGCTAAATTGCTGAGGCTGGCTTTGAACTCGATCCTCCTTCCTCAGCCTCTGGAGTTGCTGGGATTACTGGTGTGTGCCACTGTTCCCTGGGGAATCTTATCTTTCTTCTGTCACTCAGACATAAATTACCAATTTAAGAAATGAGAAAGGAGATACTGCTGTAGATTATCCAAAGATTAAAAGAATGATAAGGGAAATTTATGAACAACTTTATGCCAATAAATTCTACAACTCCGATGAAATGAAAAATTTCCTTGGAACACACAAACTATCAAAGCTCACTCAAGAAGAAACAAACAGGGTGAGGGGGTGCATGTCCATAATCCAAGTGACTCAGGAGGATCACAAGTTCAAGGCCAGCCTAGCAACTGAGCAAGGTCTTGTCTCAAAAAAAGAAAAAGGGCTGGGGAAGTAGCTTAGTGGTAGATCATCCCTGGGTTCAATTCCAAGTGTCAAAAAGGAAAACAAAAACAAAAACTGAAGGCTCAGTAGAAAGCAGTAAGATAGATTATTTAGTGTGGTTTAGGGACATTGTTTAATGTAATTAAGAAATCAGGCTTAGAATCAAAGTGGTCTCTTTTCTGTTTTGTTTTTAATTATTCCCAGTGTTGACAATGTACAAAGAAATGGACACTTGCAGATAGTGTTTGTGAGAGCATGAGATGGCCCAACTTTTCTGGAGGATAATTTGATGATTCATAACCACAACCTTTAAAATTTGCTTACCCTTTGACCTAGAAATCCTACTGCCAGAAGTTTACTCCAGGGATGCACAGAGAGACTTAGCTATGACTATGACTGTTCATTACAAGGTATGTGATAATAAAACACTGGATACAGCCAAAGGTCTTGACTGCAGGGGAGTAGCTAACCACAGTATGCTCCATGGATGCCAACCTCGAGGCGCTTGGCTACTGCAGAACTCGTGAGGACACAGGAGGACGTGCAGGACAGACTGTTGAGTGAAGGCAAGCAAGCCTGAAATCTCACTTTCTAGTTTCTTTATTTTATTTCATTTTCTATCTTGGAAAAGGAATTTATGCACACAAATACATGCATGAAAAGAAGGTCACAGTGGATATCCAAAATACGAACAGAGGTTGTTGTCTCCTTGTAAAATTAAGGGTCATTTTTTAGTTCTTCATTTTGCTTGTCTAGCTTTTCAAATTTTTATATAAGGAATCTTTTAGATTTGGGGTTTTTGTTTGTTTGTTTGTTTTTTGTAGTGCAGGGATCAAACTCAGGGTCTTGCCCATGCTTGGTAAGAATTCAATCATGGAGCTACAATGATATCCCCCACCATTTTTTTTTTGATCATGCATATTATTTTTTAATACTTTTTTAGTTGTAGATGGACACAATACCTTTATCTATCTTTATGTGGTGCTGAAGCTTGAACCCAGCGCCTCACTCATGAGAGGCGAGAGTTGTACCACTGAGCCACATCCCCAGCCCTTTTTTATAATTTATTAGAGACAGGGTTTCACTGAGTTGCTTAGGGCCTTGCTAAGTTGCTGAGGCTGACCTTGAATTTGCGATCCTCCTGCCTCAGCCGTCCAAACTGCTGGGATTACGGGTGTGCACCACCTGACTCAGCCCAAACTCACTTTTAATGCAAAGTAATAAAGAAAAGGTTAGGGTGCTGGATCCTGAAGGACTGGCCCCAATGAGGGCAGGAGGGGAATTGATTATTCCAAGTCTTTTAAACTAGGTAATTAGGATTTAGGTAGATAAGAAAGGAAGATCACCTTGCCTGGAGCCTGTTAGCACCACAGCGTTGACCTCCACCACCATCCTCCCATCCCACCCCTCCCCCACTTTCCTAATCTGAAAGTCCTAGAGGAAATTACTTGTCTCCCCCAAATCTCAGTAATGTTGCCTGTCTTACAAGGATCAAATGAGAACTTGTGTGAAGCCACTTTGTAAATTGCAAACAGCACATTATTATCATGTTAGTAAATTACACACACAAGGACACATTATGCAGGAACAGAACATCTGCTGCAGAGAACTGCAGAATTTGTTCATTGCAGCAGATTTTTGATGGCTCTCTGAGGTCAAAACAACTCAAAGTTTAGTCACTCCAGGACCAAACCCATATATTAACATCCATCCAAATTGTTCTATGATCCTATTTATAGGCGCACTGATCATTAAGTGTTGTTGGAACAGTTTGCCGCAAGTCGGTTGTTAAATTGCTCAGCGAGTTGTGTGCATCCCAAGGCACCAAGGAAGCCTGCGTGGTTTATGAGTTTGGCTCGTAACTCCAGGGCCTCACCTTATCTTCACACACTAGCCGTGGTCACCTTGGAAACTGCCCTATTCTAGATGCAGCACACAGAGCACCCTGGCTGACACAGAATTCATCAGCAGCTGCCTTCCTAACTGGTCTCTGTTAGAAGAAGTTAGTGCCTCTTCAGTCACCTTAAGGAGGACCTGTGGTGGATGTTTTAAGGATCTTCCCCATGAGAATTCATACACAAAGGTGAGGTTTAGGAGAAAATGGAAAATAAGAGAGAATGATAGGCACAGTGGTGCACGTCTGTAATACCAGTGACTCAGGAGGATGAGGCAGGAGGATTGCAAGGTCCAGGCCAGCCTGGGCCACTTAGCAAGACCCTGACTCAAAATAAAACAAAAAAGGTCATGGTGGAGTCTCTCAGTGGTACAGTTTTCCTGGTAAGCCCAAGGCCCTGTGTTCAAATCTCCAGTACACCGAGAGACAGAGAAAGAGAGAGAGAGAGAGAGAAGGAAATTAAAGGAGAAGGAAAGAGGAAAGGCAAGAAGAAAGAGAAGGATAAAAAGATTCAGATGAAGATAATTAGATTATTATTCTGTTTTACAGATGAGGAAACGGAAATCCAGGAGCTCAAGATTACTTAACCAATAAGCATCAGAGATATGCAAATCCAGGAGAAATAAAATCCCATGAGGACAAAAAAAAAAAAAAAAAAATCCCCCAAGAACAATGAATTTTCCAAATGTCCACAGATGTAAAGAATCACCTGTGTTCATGTCCTTCACCCAGAGGATGAAGTACGAGAAAAGATATGAAGGACACTGGATGGACACTTCTAAAGAGAACATGCTCAAAGCCAGCAAAATGTGTCACTAAAACAGGTAAGTAGGGACATTGCTGGTGACAATTTGCAAATGTATCAAGAGTCATGAAAATATTATTGAAATTATGGCATTTGCCAGTAAATGGATGGAACTGGAGACTATCATGCTAAGTGAAATAAGCCAGTCCCAAAATAACAAAGGCCCAGTGTTCTCTCAGATATGTGGATGCTAACCCACAATAATTGCGGGGTCGGGAGGTTGGAGAATAGATGTTCATTGAATTAGACAAAGGGTAATGAAGGGAAGGGAGGGAGAATAGGAATAGGAAAGACAGTAGAATGAATTGGATAGAACTGTCCTATGGTGATATGGAATACATAACCAGTGTAACTCCACATCACATACAACCACAGGAATGGGATCCTAATTAGAATAGTTAAACTCCATGTATGTATATGTCAAAATACACTCTATTGTCATGTATTATAAAAAGAAAATATTATAAGATTGTATGCCTGCAATCCCAGTGATTCTAGAGGTTGAGGCATTAGGATCCCAAGTTCAAGGTAGCCTGAGCAGCTTAGTGAGACCCTGTCTCAAAATTTTCTTTCTTTTTTTTTTTTTTTAAAGAGGCGGTCTGGGGGCATAACTCAGTAGTAGAACATTTGCCTAGCATGTGGGAGGCCCTGGATTCAATCCCTCCCCCACCCCCAACCCGGCCCCTGCACCTGCCCCTGCCCAATACATACATACATATATAGATATATATATATATATATATATATATATATATATATATGTTTATTCCAGTTACTATTGCATAACAAATTACCCTAAAGTTTAACAGCTTGAAACGACAATTTTATGATTCCCTGAATTCTGTCAGGAATTGAGACAAGGAGCAGTGGGTGGCTCTACTCTTGTTTCTCTCTCTTTGTTTAATAAATAAAAATTTTCAGGCCAAGGCCTTTCAGCTACCATAACAAGAGGTACTTCCTAGGCTGTGTGGGGTTTTAGGAACTTTCTTTTAAAAAAAAAAATATATATATATATATATATATATATATTTTTTTTTTAGTTGTAGATGGACACAATACCTTTATTTTATTTATTTTTATTTTTGTGTGGTGCCGAGGATCAAACCCAGTGCCTCACACATGTTAGGCAAGTGCTGTACCACTGAGCCACAACCCCGGCCTCTCCTTTCTGTTTCTGAATGACTAGGGAAGGTTTTAGCTGGAAGACTTTATGGCTGGGGGCCTCCATGGCTGCCGGGTTTGGGACAACCTGAAGTTGGACTGGGACTGAGAGAACAGCTCATGAAGCTCACCTGCCTTGCAGACATGAGGTACTGGGTTCCATCAACAGCACTACAGAAAAAAGGAAGGAAGGAAGGAAAGAAGGAAAGAAAGAAAGAAAGAAGGAAGGGAGGGAGGAAGGAAGAAAGGGAGCGAGGGAGGGAGGAAGGAAGGAAGGAAGGAAGGAAGGAAGGAAGGAAAAGTAGGGGAGAAATGAAGTCTGTCTGGTTGCAAATCCATGATGGTCCACTCACACGCCTGCCAGTTGGTGCTGGCTGTTGGCTGGGAATTCAACGGGTCTGTTGCTGCATAACAAATCTCCCCAGAATTCAGTGTCTTAAACAATCATCCTCAATTTTAAGCTCACTCGTGGGTCAAATTGTGACCAACCTATGCTGAACTCATTCATGTGTCTGTGAGTTGGTTGGGGAATCTGCTCTAGGCTGAGCTTGCTGGAGCAGCTTGAGGGTTACAACTCTGCCCTGTCTATCTGTCATCCTCTACCTGGGACCAGTGGGCCCGCTGAGAGGGGCCACGTTCTTCTGATGGTGATGGCAGATGTATAAAAAGAAAAGCCGAAATGTATGAGACTTCTTGAGACCTGAGCTCAGAGCTCTCATATTTTCACTGCTGCATTATTGACACAAGCAAACCCAAAGTAGAGAGGCAGGCAAGCCTCATTCACAGAGGGAAAGCACTTTGAAGTGACAGGACAGAGGATGTAAATACAGGGGGGAGTGATAGGAAGGGACCAAAAACATAATCTGTCACAGGGAGGGTCAGGAAAATGAGGCAGCAGCTCATGAGAAGGGGTTCAAGGGCACAGTGGATAACAGCTATAGCCACTGTCTGGGAACCCCCATCTCCATCCCACCTAGAAGCATCTGATCACCTATCCAATATCCCAATATCCCAATATCCCAATATCCCAATCCCAATATCCATTGCTTTCCTCCTTTACAAGAAGAAATTTGACCCAATCCCAATCAGAGGGGACTCGGTTCTGAATGGTCTAAGCCATTCTCGAACTTGGTGTTGGTTTTGGTGGTGGTAGTCACATGATAAAAATTCTAGCTAATGAGAAGCAGGAAGATGTTTGCAAGCCAGGAGAAAGGGTTGGGTCTTAGAAGACAGACAGGAGGAGGAGGCTCTGCTCTGATTGTCTTGTGAGATCTGATCTGCCACCGTTCTCCTGTGTGGCAAAATGCAGGAAAGAGCCCCCGACTCTGGGATAGGGACAGCGACTGCCTGAGCTGCCCTTCCTCTGGGCCTCCTGACATCCAAGATGAACTTTATTTTCCACAGTCTTCTCTGCCCCGGACTCCAGATACTTCCAACTGTCTGCTTGGCTTCTACGAAGTTCAGATGTCTCACTTAAGTCCATATCGGCTCCTCGTGGGATTTGGTGAGATTCTCCGATAACAGGAATTGAGCACTCTGGAAATAGTGCCATGAAATTCAACTTATTAGTGAGATGGTGTGATACAGAGGAGAGAATACCAGTGTGGAGTGTCACAGCCACAATCTCAGTTCTGTCATACTGATGTGAGGGACCTCCTTTTTCCACCTCTCTGGGTCTCAATTTCTTTATTTGCAAAATGGGGATAATAGGTGGGGGGGGGGGATTACAAAGAGGGCTAGTGCACACCTGTAATCCCAACTACTTGGGAAGCCGAGTTGGAGGGCAGCCTCAGCAATTAGTGAGACCCTGTCCAAAATAAAATAAAAAGGCTCAGTGGTAGAAGTTCCCTGGGTCCAATCCCCAGTACAACAACGACGAGAAAAAAAAAAAAAAAAAAAAGGAGAGAGAGAGAGAGAGAGAGAGAGAGAATGAAAAACTCCTAACACACAATGCTTAGTAAATGTCATGACAGATACAATGAACATATTCTACTTCCTGGATGATTGTAGCTGGGATACATATTGTGTGACCTGCCCAAATGGCTCATCATTGGGGGAGGGCAGAACCAACTCCCCCTGGGCATTTGGATGGCATGTCCCAAGTGAATTCTTGGGACATGATTGAGTGATATGAAAGGGGAAAGGAATTCTGAGGTCAAATAACTTTGGGAACCCCTGGATTAAATGATACCAAAGGAGGTTTCTTTTCTGCAAGACTTCTCAGAGCATTGAGCATGGCAGTGCATTTCGAAATCTCCACTGAGGGCTGGCATCTGCAGCATTTCCTAAACCTCCTCATCCTGGGGGACCTTTCCCAGCTGGGCAAGGGGTGCATCAGGAAATGAGGCCTCTGTCCGCATGGTGGTGCAACCGCACACAGCCTTCCAGGTTCAGCCTAAACCTTGAGTTCTCAGTCTTCACCCCCAATCCCTACACTGTAGAAATTCTCTCCTTTCCTGCTTTATCCCTAATGGGACTTAGAAAGGGCAACTGGGGTTCTGCAGTCTTTCTTAGTGTCTCCATTCATCCCTACTGCCTGAAGCAAGTCTCCAGAGTTGAGGTGTTAGGTCATTTTCTGAGGCTGAAACAAAAGGATGACCTTTTTGGGAATTTGCTGTCTTTGTTCCTGTCCCAAAGCAAGCCCTGAACACAAGGGCAGAGCTGTCTTTCCCTTCTAATCAGTTCTCCCAGCTGCTAAGTTCAGGATATTTCCAGAGAGCTGGCTTTCCTGGGTTTTACAGTTGCCTAGTTTTGTGTTAATGGACTTCCAAAAAAGCCCATAATAAGTTTTGAGACTACAAGAGATGTAAGGAAAGGTCCAGATCTGGGGCAGAGCAAAATACTTTAGCAAAATCCTGAGATGCTGGGATAGGGGAGTGGGGGAGGGGCCATAACTCCCCAGGAAATGCAAATGCAAATGAGCTCTTTGCTTCTGTTACCACTTCCCAGTGAACGAGTGTACTTCGGAAAGCCACCAGAGGAGGTGACTCTCATTTTTCATTTCTGGGTCTTATTCTTGGGAGTGCAGAGAAAACTGAAGTTTTCCTAAACTCTTTAGGGTGAGGAAGACTTTCCCAGGATGACCCTCAAGACTGGAACCACTGGCACCCATGAATCTTTATTAAGCACCTGCTATTTGACAGATGCATGTGGTCTCACAGCTGGAGACAAGAACCAACTGCCCGCAAATGGCATACGGTTGGGATTCATCCTAGCCAGACCACCGGCAGCACCTCTAGGCCGTCTGCCCAGTTGCAGTTTAGGAAACTGAACAATGTCTGCAATGTAAGGAATCCCATCCACTTAACTTTTATCAGCCACTCAGACAGCTGCAGCTGCCACTGAAGGCCCTTGGGAAGATTTACTTAAGTATGAAGTTAAAAGTGGGTTTGTCTTTCATTCATCACACTTGAAGGGAGCAGGCTCTGGGGATAGCAGAAGAGACTAGCAGAGTGTGGGTGGGCAAGGCAGACCCTTGCCTGGGCAGCAAGGAGGCTGGCTGCAGAAAGTATGGAGTGGCAGGCAGCTCTGACCTTTGAACACCCCTGGGGTTGATGGGGAGGGGAGTCTGAGGAAGAGTCAGCCTGTTGTGGTGAGCTGGAGATCAATGGTCTTACCTATGACAAGGCTGGGTCATCTCAACTTCCTTGTGGGTGAAAAGTAAAACGGTTGCTCTAGATCTATGGGGAATATTTTAACTGTGGTCATAATCAATTAAAATTTATCATTATCAATATTTAGTATATTACAATGTTGCACAACCATTACCGCTATTTAGTCCCAGGAAATTCCATCAACCCAAAAGGAAATCCCATATCTAGCTGAGCATTGTGGTACATGACTGAAATTTCAGCTACCCGGGAGGCTGAGGCAGAAGGATTGCTAATTTGAGGGTAGCCTCAACAATTTAGACCCTGTCTCAATGTAAAATAAAAAGGGACGGAGGTGTAGCTCAGTGGTGAAGCACCCTTGGGTTCAATCCCTAGTACTAAAAAAAAGAAAAGGGAGAAAGAAGAAAGAAATTCGGTATTTATTAAGGAGTCACTCCTCATTACTCCCTCCCCCCACGCCCTGAAAACAATTAGTTGGCCTTCTGTCTTCGGATTTGCCTGTTCTGGGAATCTCATATAAATGGACAATATGTGGTCTTTTGTGTCTGATTTCTTTCATTTAGTACAATGTTTTCAAGATTCACTCACAGGAAAAAAAAAAAAAAAATCAAGAAAAAGAAAAACCAGTTGTGATTCCAAGAAGAAATGAACTCAAGTGGTAAGAAAATTTTTGTTTTATGATTTTCGGGAATAATTAAAAATATCATATTGTAAAAATTGTCTGGGGTCGGGGTTGTGGCTCAGTGGTAGAGCGCTTGTCTGGCATGTGTGAGGCACTGGGTTCGATTCTCAGCACCACATATAAATAAATGAATAAAAGTCCATCAACAACTAAAAAAAAATTTTTTTAATGGTGACCATTAAAAAAAAATCATCAAAAAAAAAAAAAGAAAAAGATTCACCCACAGCCTGGCATGGTGGCACCTACCTGGGAGGGTAAGGCAGGAGAATCACAAGTTCAAAGCCAGCCTCAGCAACTTGGCGAGGTCTTAAGCAACTTAGTGAGACCCTGTCACAAAATAAAAAATAAAAAGGGCTGGGAATGTGGTTCAGTTGTTAAACACCCTTGGGTTCAATCCCTGGTTTTAAAAAAAAAAAAAAAAAGTTCATCCATGTTGCAGTATGAGTCAATGCTTTGTTCCTTTTTATGACTGAATGATGTTCTAGCGTAGGTATATTCCTCAATTCATTTATCTATTCATCATCTGACGGCCCTTTGAGTTATTTCCAGCTTTCATCAAAGGTTTTCCAGTTTCTCCATGTCCATGCTGACATGGGATTAGTTTAAAGGAGGAAAAGGAATTTAGTAATCAAAACTTCATTTTTTCTGAAATGGGATCTCACTGTGTTGCTCAAGCTGGTCTGGAACTCCTGGGCTAAAGGGATCTTCCCACCTCAGTGCCCCACAAAATTGCAACATCTTGCATGTGTGGTCCTGGGGATTAGAACTTGGCCTCATGCATGCTAGGCAAGTACTCTACCACCGAGCCCTACCTCCAGCCTCTACAGCTCTGCTTCTAATAAAATCTTTCTTAGAAATCCAGTGTAATAAAACGGAGTGTTTGCTTCGGCAGCACACACACTAAAATTGGAACCACACCAAGAAGATTAGCATGGCCCCTGCATAAGGATGACCAGCAAATTTGTGAAGTGTTCCATTTAAAATAAAATAATAAAATAAAACTGATTAAAAGAAACTTCTGAGATGGTGGTGATGGAACTTCTGAACCCCTCCAGGGCTAAAAACCACTCGCTCCAGATGGGTTTATTTGATCTTTTCCTGCTTAGAATCTGCAGACCCCAAATCCCTCCAAGGTTTTCCCCATCCTGATTCCTTACTTTTAGCAAAAAATTGAGGTTACAGTGCTTCTCCAGATACGCTAGGAATCACCTGGCTCTCAAGATATGTTATAAAGGGATCACCTGGTTCTCACTAAAATGAGAATTCTGGGGGCACACCCTAGATTTGTAGAATGGAAATCTTCTTGGGAAGAACCCTGGAATTTGCATTTTTTTCCCCATAATTCCAGGTGATAGTGATGTCCTAAAATTTGAGAACCACTGAACTGGAAAACACTGGGAGGTGAGAGGTGGGAGTAAATGACTGAGGCTGTCAAATGTCAAAGAACCATCAACTTCCAGAACATTCATGAGCATCCTTCTCTGTTAACTGAGTGAGAGGGAAGAGCTGGATTTTCCTTTTGGATTGAGATACTAACTGGCACTACCTCAAGGTCATCTTGGAACCTGTCCTGTCCTTAGGACTATGAAGAACAGTCCCCAAGGACAAGGACCTTCTTATGTCCCTCAGGAACTGTGCACAGTATTTAGGCTTTCCCAAGTGTTGCTAATTTTTTTTTAAATGATGCTTATTATGGTTACTTTTCTGAAATTGGAAAATTTCAAAAGTAGGAAATCAGTTCTAAAGCAAAGACTGTTGATATGAGTGTAAGAAGCATTGGGCAATGCCTCCTTTGTGCTGAGTATCAACATTATTTACTTTGGGAAGCCTGCCCAGATTTCTGTTTGTTCGTTCACACAGTGTCTCCTCTCAGCCTGTGACTCAGTGAAGTTTTTCCCAGCCTGGGCAGGGAGCAAGGAAAGCTATCATGTGCAGACCCCCACCTCATGCACAGAAGGTCCCCTATTCCAGCCACATCCTAGAATAGAAATCCGCTCTTCAGACTCATCTGAGAATGAAGCCACCTGGTTTTGGTTACCCGTTGCTGTGTGATGGTCTTGCCAAAATATAATGACTTAACCACCACTTTCCCCTCTTTTGAAGTAGGGTTTTGCTAAGTTGCCCAGGCTGGGGGCTCAGCCTCATGATCCTCCTTCTTCAGGCTCCTGAGTAAATGGGATTACAAGCATGTGCCACTGGGCGCTACACGCGGACTCTCTCTCTCTCTCTCTCTCTCTCTCTCTCTCTCTCTCTCTTAATCTCTCCCTGTAGTGTGGGGAATTGGACACCAGGGCCTTGTGCATGCCAAGCAAACACTACCACTGAGCTTCATCCCCAGCTTTTAACCATCCACCATTTTATTAGCTCTCACCACTCTTGGGATTGACAGCTCAACTGAGCAGACTCTTCCTTGTGATCTCAGTTAGGGCTGTAACCAGCTGGGGACTTACCTAAGCCGAAAAGCCCAAGGTGGCTCATTCACTTGGCTAGTAATTGATGCTGACTGTCAGCTGGGAGTTCAACTAGGGCTATCGGTGATAACAACATCTACACCTGGCTCCTCCTGGGTCTTGGGTTGCCCATGATGTAGCAGCTAGGATTGAGAGGAGGGTATCCTAAGAGAAAGTGTTCTAAAAGTGAAGAAATGTTTTAGGATTCAGTTAATTAATCTGTTGGAACCTCGGGCTTCCCATCCACCAAATGAAAATAATGTCTTCCTCATCAGATTGACATGAAAATTGAATGAAGTGCCGGACACAGTGAGGCATGTCTGAAATCCCAGAGGCTCTGGAGGCTGAGGCAGGAGAATGGCAAGTTTGAGGCCAGCCTCAGCAACTTAGTGAGGCCCTAAGCAACTTAGTGAGACCCTGTCTCTAAATAAAAAATAAAAAGGGCTGAGGATGTGGGTCAGTGGTTAAGTGCCCCTGGGTTCAATCCCTGGTACCAAAAACTAAGTAAATAAATAAATTGACCAAATTATGCTATGTGCATATAAGAATATACCACAATGAATTTCACCTTTATGTATATCTATAAAGCACCAATATAAAACTACAAATAAATAGAGGGAAGACCAGTAAAGTAGAGAAAGGGGAACAGGAGGAGAGAAGAAGGGAGGGAAAGAGGAAGTACTCGGGACTGAAGTGGAGCAAATTATATTCCATGTACATATGATGATGTCAAAATGAACCCCAATATTATGTATAACTGTAATGCGCTAATAAAAACATTAAGATGAAAAAATTAGTGCTGGGGTGGTAAAGTGCTTGCTCAGCATGTTCAAAGCCCCGGGTTCAGTCTCCCTTACCAAAAACAAACAAAAGAATGTCAAAAATTGAGATAAGGTATGTAAAGCCCTTCACATAGTGCTCCATAACAAGAGTGGAGTATGATTGTGGACACCCATAATTTTGAGAGTTCCTGGTGCCCCTCAATCTCTTCAGAGGCTTTACATTGACCAGTAAAAGATCAGAAAGCATCATCTTTAAGGAGTATGATAATCCCAATAGTTCTCTCTCTCTCTCTCTCTCAATATATATATATTTATATATATATATATAATACACACACACACAGATATAGATATATAAATATTGCTCCTCACATCATAATGTTTCTCTCTTCTCCCCTAATATCTGGGCTGGCTATGCCTGCTTTGGTAACAGAATGCATCATAAGATGTTCAAGGACTTCTGATCTCTTTTAGTTCCTTTTTGCTAAGTAGCTGAGGCTGGCCTCCAACTTGTGATCCTCCTGCCTCAGCCTCCCAAATCACTGGGATTGCAGGTGTGTGCCACTGTACTTGGCTATAAAAGACTTCGTGACTACTGTTTTGGTCACTCTTTCAGTTCACTCTTCATGTTGTGAGCAGCCCCATGGAGAGGTACACAGGGTGACCGACTTGTCACAAAGTTGCCTAGGACTATGCTGGTCTTGCACCCTGGAAACCCCCTCAGTCTTGGACAAACCAGGATGGCTGGTCACCATAGGCCTATGTAGCAAGAAACTGAGGCCTCCCACCAGCGCCACGTGAGGAAGCCATCTTGGAAGCAAATCCTCCAGTCCAACCTTGGGTTGATTGAGCCCCCGCTGAAGCTACACAGCAGCCCTGTGAGACCCTGAGCCAGAACCACTCTCTAAGCTGATCCTGGAAGCCTAACCCTCCTCACAAATGTGCGATAATAGATATGTTGTTGTAAGCCACTAGATTTGGTGTCATTTGTTAAACGACTAGATATTTTATACAGATAATTTGTTACCCCCCTCCCAAGACATATTAGAAATAGAGGACAGGTTTCCTCTCTTCGGTCATGTTCCCCACCCTGTTTTAAACAGCTGGGATGATCTTTTCAGTTGGGGACTTTCTTTTGCTTTCGTACAAATCACCTTAAGGGAGTTTGACTCTTCGTGTTCCTCAAGAGCCGTGCAGAGCAGGTCCTGGCTGCTGCAGGGTGAGCTCACTGGAGTGTAATTGTTTTCTAAACTTGAACATAAATCCCGAGGGCTCGTGAGGCTCCGTTTCCAGATGCTGCTCTGAGGCCGTCCAATTTCCCTGGAGGCCTCAGGTGCCTACCTGGGCTGCTTAAACAGCCAGGAAATCGCCCAATGCCGCAGCACAGGTAGCTGCATGCAAACAGGTAAGGATCAGCACCAAGGAGGCCCTACAGGACAAGCAGGTGGCTTGACAGGGCCTAGGAAGGCCCCTCCTTGACCTCAAATCTCTTTTGACCAGGTACCCGTCTCTGAAATTTCACCTTTCCACCGTGAGACGTTCATGTATTCCCCCGCCTGTTCTTCTGAATGAGTTATTTGAAGACCTTCCCTGCCCAGGCCACTTGAAAGCAGTAGAAACTTAACCCAAGGGGAGCACAGAAGAGAGGAGGGACCCCCAAAGGCTGATCTTGGCTTCAACCCATACACCCATGCAGAGCACCCCAGAAAGCTCCGGGTGGGACCCAGACACCCAGAAAGTAGATTAAGATACAGTTACCACGTACTGAGCGTATTTGTTTCCTAGCAAAGTGTCACAAGCTGGGTGGTTTAAAACAACAGAAATGTGCTCCTCGCAGTTCCGGAGGCAGGTGTCAGCAGGCTCGGTTCCTGCTGAGGCTATGAGGCGGAATCTGTTGGAGGCTTCTCCTGGCTGCTGGGGTTTTGCTGGCCATCTCTGGGTTTTCTTGGCTTGGCTTTTCTTGGATTGTCGATGAATCAGCCCAAATCCTTCCTCTACCTTCACGTGACATTCTTGTGGCACGTCTGTCTTGGCATCCAAATTTCCCACCCTGGTGACTTCATCTTCACTTAATCATCTGCAAAACCTCATTGCCAAATAAGGTCACATTCACAGGCAATGGGACTTAGCATTTCAACGTCTTTGGGGGAACATCACTCAACCTGTGACACTGAGCATTTTGTAGACACAGTTAGTATCCATGAAATGCCAGGCACTGCCATGACCATTAGTTTACATACGTTATTCCTAATCCCACAAAGATTTCCACTTTATAGCTGTAGATACTGAGGATCTTTCTAAGATGATGAGGCTTATTATCCTAGATTACAAAGTAACAAAGTGTAGGCTCTGGAATCAGATAGGCCTGGCTTCGCTGACCTGGGAAGCCACACAGAAGCTATTTCAACTCTCTGTGCCTCAGTTTCTCTGTTTATAATATGTGGATAATAATAATCATACCTTCACCCATGCTGAGTTGTTACAAGGATTTTAAAAGATAATCAGTGCACAGAGCTGGAACATAGTAATTACTGAACTTGTGGGAGCTGTTATTATAAGTAGCAGAATCAAATCTTTCTTTTGTTTTTTGTTGTTGTTGTTTTGGGGTTTTTTTGCAATGCTGAGGATCAAACCCAGGGCCTTGCACATGCTAGGCAAGTGCTTTACCACCAAGCTATATTTCCCCACCCTGGAATTAAGATTTAAATCTACATCTCCTTAGCTCCAATGCCTTCCTCTAATCGAACACATATTATATAATATGTGTTCATAATATCCATATATGTGTGTGTGTGTATGTATTATAGCAGTTAGAAAATGCCTTTTGGAGACAGAAAACCTTGGGTTCAAATTCCAGCTCCAGCTGGGAGCAGTGAAGCACACCTGTAATGCCAGCAACTCAGGAGGCTGAGACAGGAGGATTGCAAGTTAGAGGTCAGCCTCAGCAACTTAGTGAGGCCCTAAGCAACTCAGTGTGATCCTGTCTTAAAAAAAAAAAAAAGAAAGAAAAAAAAAAAGAAAAAGGGATTGTGGATGCAACTCAGTGGTAAAAAGCACCCCTATGTTGAATCTCCAGTACTAAAACAAATAAAATAAAATAACTCCACCATTTATAAGCTGCTTGATTTTAAGTGAATTAATTGTCTGAGTCTCATTTACTTTATATATAAGTGGCAACACTAATAATAAAACACTAATAATAAAATCTATAGTGGGCTGGGATTGTGGCTCAGTGGTAGAGTACCTGCCCAGCACATTTGAGACACTGGGTTTGATCCTCAGCACCACATAAACATAAATAAATAAAGGTACTGTGTTCATCTACAACTAAAAAAAATTTTTTTTTAATTTTTAAAAAAATCTATAGCAAAGGTTCTAGTGAAGATTAGTTGCAACACAGCTAAACTTCCAGGAAAGTTTTGTCAAGTGCTTCTATCTCTGCCTTGGCACTACTTTCTTTGTGTAATTATTTGTGGGCATCTGTTTCCCAACCAGCCTGTGGACTTCAGGGTAGGGACTATGTCTTGTTTATCTTTCAAGTGCTCAATAAATAAGAAATGAATGAACAAACCAACTCATCAATTATGTATATGTTGGTTTCACGACCTTTACTTGAGGATTCGTTCCTTCAGGTTGTCAATTGTTTTTTTGGTGGGGTTTTTGTGTTGGTTTGTTTGTTTTATTTGTTGCAGTACTAGAGAACTAGGGAATGAACACAGAATACAGAGGTGCTGTACCACAGAGCTATATCTCCGGCCCCTTTTTTTTTATTTTTTAGTTTGAGACAGGCTCTTGCTAAATTGTGAAGACTGGCCTCAAATTTATGAACCTCGTGCCTCAGCCTCCCAAGTTGCTGGGATTGCAGCAGTGGGCCACTGTGCTGGCTAACTGGGTCTTTCTTTTCCTGATATAATCTCCATGTTCCTGCAAGGCCTAGCACAGAATCAGTTCCCCTTGTCCCATCCCACTCTCCAAACATGGCTGCCATTAATTCCTCATTTTCCTACATGTACGAGCCATTCCTCTTAACTAGAAGTGGAGTTTATTTTTCTGTCCTTGAATCTGAACTGGCCCCAGGACATTGTTACACCAACAGAATGCAGCCTAAGTCTGGGTTTGATACCCAGCACTCAACAAAAGAACGCCATCTAAGTAATACCATGCCATTTCCAGGTCTGGACCATACGAGGTCTGTGGTTTCACTGTTGCCCTTTGAGATCCAGTTGTCTTCTTAGAACTCTTAGATTAGCCTGCTCAATGAGGAGAGACCACATGGAGACAGAGGGAGCCTGCCACCTAGCTGTTCCTGTCCCTGCAGTCAAGCCCTCAGACATTCTAGACCATTCTCTCTTGGACATTTCCACCCTGGCCAGACTCCCACCTGAATGTGGTCATGTGAGTGACCCCAGTCAACACCATACAGAGCAGAAGAACCACCCTATGGAGCACAGCTAACCCACAGAATCACGAGAAATAATAATACAGTATTACTGTTGAGTGGCTAACTTTGGGGGTATTTGTTACAAAACAATAGACGATCAAATTCCCACCCCCTAGTCCTCTCCCAAACTTTAGCCTCCAGGTTATTAGTGTGATTTCTGCAGGGACCTGGGCAAGAGAACTGTGAGGGGAAGTTCATCGCCTTCTGTGGCACAGTTGGCCTAGCAACAGCAGCCTTGGCAACCAGATGCGGAGACCCTTGCGAGGTCATTCCAGGCTGGGGAGCTGGTCACAGTGGCAAACATACAGCTCCTCGGTGGGATTCGGGAGATGGAGTGACCACAGCTGACCTGTCTCCTACCCTCAGTCACCCTCCTCTATCTACACTGGTGAGAGCAGAGACTGGGCTTAAAGGCTGTAGCCAATTTCCCTTCGTCTGTGTCAATGGTGGCCATTCCACATTGGGTGGGGACCAGGGTTAGAGCGCCACACCATTGTCTTTTACTAAACCAGGCTCTCTTTTCCAGCCATTCAGTATACCAACCATGGAGATGACAACCTTTGCAAAAGAGATTATTCATGCGGCCACCAAGCACGTGGAGATGGGAGTTGTGGTCTCAAATCCACCTCCCCAGGCATAGAGTTTAGGGGTATTTATGGGTGACCTAAGGCATGGGGAAAGGTGATTGGTGGTAAGGAAAAGAGAAGTAATCAGTGGTCTGAGCACATGTGGTCAAACTTCTTGGTTCTTCCTAGGACTTGTGTTCAGAAAATGGTGGTGTTGGCATGATCTGCAGGTAGAGTTTTGGTCCTCTGATGTCAAAGTGTCACCCACAGGACACTTGCACAGACCCAAGTGAAGGGTCAGTGGGTGATTGCAACTGGTTTGAGCTAGGCTACCTCTGAAAAACAACTTAAACAATGCTTATCACAGTGACCATATTTCACAGGTGTTACCTGTGGCAAAGGTAGGATCTATTACTTAATTGTTTAGCTAAGCTACTTCTCAGATCAAGACAAAAAACAAGTAACTAGAAGCAAGTGAAGCTAGGGGCCTTATTTTGGTTTTCTGCTCAGTTTCATGTCCAGAAATAGGGAACCTGAATAGTTCTATATGTATTAAACTGGATTTGTAGTTTGAAATTCCAGGCCCTGATGGTATCTCTGGTGAATTCAACCAGAGGATCTAGTGGGAGGATCTAGGCTATTTATCTTAAATGTCTAAAGACTGAGATGAAATTTGGGCATGGTGGCGTATGCCTGTAATCCCAAGGGCTTGGGAGGCTGAGAAAAGAGGATCACAAGTTCAAGGCCAATCTGGGCAGTGGACTCCGTCTCAAAATAAAAAATAAAAAGGTCTGGGGATGTCAAGTGGTCAAGCACCCTGGGTTCTACCCCAGTACTACAAAACAAGAGAGGGTAAAATTTGCCCCGCATTAGCTAAGAGGCCAGGTACAGGCTGTTGGCCTGATTTTCTTCTAATAGGCACGTGATTCTCGGTAAATCTCTTCACTTTCCTGTGCTCAGGATTTTTAGCAGGAAATTGTTAAGTTTCTGAAAGTGCTTTGCTATTCACCATTCACAGGGAAAAATAAATGCCTGCCTGATGACTAACATTTATTGAACTTCTTTCTCTTTCCACATTTTTTTATTGGTGCATTAGAGTCATACATCATGGTGGGATTTGTTGTTACATTTTCATACACGCACACAATGTAACAATATAATTTGGCCAATATGGCTCCCCAGCACATCCCTCTCCTTCCCAACCGGTCCCTTTCCTTGTCTCCCTTTGATTTTCATGAGATTTGTCCCCACATACCTTTCTTTTCCCTTTTCCTCTTTAGCTTCCACATATGAAAGGGAACTTACAACCCTTGACCTGAATTTGGCTTATTTCACTTAACATAATAATCTCAAGTTCCATCCATTTTTCCTACAAATGACAGAATTTCATTATTTGTTATCACTGAATAAAACTCCATTGTATCTAGATACCACGCTTTCTTTATTCATTCATCCACCTAGGCTGGTTCCATAGATTGGCTATTGCGAATTGTGCTGCTATAAACATGGGTATGCGTGAACCACTGTAGTGTGATCATTTTAATTCTTCAGAATAAATACTGAGGAGTCGTATGGCTGGGTCTATGGTGGTTCCATGCCTAGTCTTTTGAGGGACCTCCATACTGATTTCCATAGTGATTGTAGTCAATTAAGATTCCAACAGTGTAAAAGTGTTCCTTTTTCTCCACACCCCCTCTGCCATTTGTTATTGTCTGTATTCTTGATAATTGCCATTCTGACTGGTGTGAGGTGAAATCTCAGTGTAGTTTTGATTTGCATTTCCCTAATTGCTAATGATGTTGAATATTTTTTCTATATTTGTTGGCCATGTGTATTTCTTCTTTTGAGAAGTGCCAGTTTAATTCATTTGCCCATTTATTAATTGGATTATTTGGTCTTTTTAATCCTTTATATATATTCTAGATATTAATCCTCCTTCTGAAGATTAGTTAGTAAAGACTTTCTCCCATTCTGTAGGTTCTCTCTTCACATCCCTAATTATTTCCTTTTTTAAAAATGTATTTTTCAGTTGTAGGTGGACATAATACCTTTATTTTTATGTGGTGCTGAGGATGAAACCTAGGGCCTCACGCATGCGAGGTGAGCTCTCTATCACTGAGACAAATCCCGGCCCCCTAATTGTTTCCTTCGCTGCAGAAGCTTTTTAATTTGATATTATCCCATTTATTAACTCCTGACATTATTTCCTGAGCGCTAGGGGTCCTGTTGAGAAAGTCATTGTTTGTGCCTATATGCCGGTATTTGTTGAACTTCTAATTTGGTTTCTGTCTGGCACTTTTATATGCATTAGTTTATAATACTCAACTAATAAACTACAGTCACTCAATACACAATCATATGTGCTTTTTTAATTTTGTTACAAAGCCTTTAAACCTCTCCTTTTAAATGGTTGCATATTGTTCTAACTAGAGTTTACATCCATTTCCCTATTGAGCATTGACCTTCCTCCCAAGTGTTCTTACCATTAAAAGGAATTCTGGAGGCAGGCGTGGTGGCGCACACCTATAATCCCAGGGCTCAGGAGGCTGGGGCAGGAGGATAATGAGTTCAAAGCCAGCCTCAGTAAAAGTGAGGTGCTGCTGAGCAACTCAGTGAGACCCTGTCTCTAAATAAAATACAAAACAGGACTGGGGATGTGGCTGAGTGGTCGAGTGCCCCTGAGTTCAATCCACGGTACCCAAAAAAAAAGGAATTCTGAAATGAACAAGTTGCATTATGTCAATACAAAGTGGAAATTCTGGAGGGAGGGGTGGGCCATTCCTCTATGCCATTATCAAGAATCTCATCTACATCACCCTCCCCGCATCCGCTCCTTCTCCGCCCCCATTGCCTTAATGCACCTGGTTACCCTGTCACCTAAAGAGTGTCCTAACCTCAAGTTGCAGGGTGGAGAAGAGAAGGTGGAGAGAACAGTTCTTTTGGAATTCACATGCCATTCAGACCCAACGAGTTAATCACCTTTTAACAATTTAGTGCTGACCTCATCAATCTTAAATCACTTGGACAGCCAGAGAAATTAAGATTGTCTCAGGATGCTTATTGGTTTTGAAAAGATTATAAATCCTCTTATCTCAAAAGGACCAGGTGAAGGATTTGTAAATCCCATTAAGAATTTGCGCCTTTATCCTGAGGGCAATGGGTAGCCACTGAACAATTTTAAACAGAGGAGTAATGGCCTGATCAGATTTTTTTGATCTAGAAAGAATACCCTGCTTGGAGGGCAGTTGTAGGATTTAGTGATTAATAGGATGGCGGGTGAGGAAAGCGGGGATGACAGCATGACTACAGGACTCTGCCCAGGACAGCTGAGTGGGAAGAGGGAAATGGGGGGGCGGGATCACAGCACAGTAGCTCCCTTCCAGGCCAGGTGATTTGGGGTGCCCAGGGGAGGCCAGGCACAAAGGTTTCCAGGAGCCCCAGAACCACGGCTCTTGTGAGCCGGCTGCTTGGCCACAAAGACCCAGGCCATGGGGAGAGTCCTGCAGGCCAGGCCAGCCCAGGAAATTGAGGACCAACCGAAGGGGAGACGTCAGGTAGACTCTAGTGTCATGAAGATGCTAAATCAAGAAGACTGCTAATTGCTTCCCAGTAGGGAATTCTGAACTATCCCACTTAGGGGCTGAGTTGTAGGTTTTCAAGTCCCTGGAGCTTTTCAATTCAAGGATTCAGAGACATTCTTTTCTTTTCCAGTGCTTGGCTCTATCACTGATCTGAGCTAAATCCCCAGTCTTAATTTCCTAATGTATTTCCCTCAGTACTGGAAATAGAACCCAGGGTCACTCTTCCACTAAACTATATCCTCAGCCCTTTTTATTTTGAGACAGGGTCTCACTAAATTTGTCCAGGCTGGCCTTGGACTTGTGATCCTCCTGCCTCGACCTCCCCAGTTGCTGGGATTACAGGCTTGCACCTCTGTGCCTGGTTCCAGCCCTATTTTTATTTCTTCTCTTAGATACCTTATCCTTAGGGCAAAGCACCACCCCAGGGGTAGTTATTCCTAGCAGGAGGCCAGTGTCCAAGTGAAATGTGGAGCAGATCTGGGATCAGTGCTTTACCAGAGGTGCAGAGAGCAGGGAGTGGTACCACACACCTGTAATCCCAGGGTCTCTGGAGGCTGAGTCAGGAGGATCACAAGTTCAAGGCCAGCCTGGGTAACTTAGTGAGACTTTCAGTAATTTAGAGAAATCTTGTCTCAAAACAAAACTTTTAGAGCTGAGGTGTAGCTCAGTGGTAGAACACCACTGGGTTCAATGCCCAGTACTTCAAAAAAAGAAAGAGAGCCGTTGGGAGACCTAGAATTTAATCTGGAAAGTTGTAAAAGGCTTTCCTCTGGCCCTTTAAGATCCAGCTTCCTCAGATGGACAGGAGGAGGGTGGGACATTCTTGGAAGTGAGAATACCTGTAAAGATCCAAGGATGGAAAAATGTAAGGCAGACTGAAACCCAGGGAGCTCTGAAGGGCACGAGCCTTCCTAAATGTAAGAAGATAGAGTTGTTGGCATTGCCCAGATTTGCAAGACTGTGAGGCTCTTGAACAGCAGGCTAGCTTGGACCTGAAGACAATATCGTCACCAGTGGCAAGACAGAAATTTCCTAGTGACATTATCCAGGGAAAATGCTAAAAGCTTAGTTCAATTTGCCCTGTCCCCACCTCCAAGAAGCAACTTTCCAGAGCATAAAGTTGTGTGATTTCTTTTATAGTAGCCTCGTGTCTTTTTTTTGCGGGGGCGGGAACGGAACTGGGAATTGAACTCAGGGACACTCAACAATGGGAACCACATCCCCAGCCCTATTTTGTATTTTATTTAGAGGCAGGGTCTCACTGAGTTACTTAACGCCCCGCTTTTGCTGAGGCTGGCTTTGAACTTGACATCCTCCTGCCTCAGCCTCCCAAACTGAGGGGATTATAGGTGTGAGCCATCAGACCTGGCCTAGCCGCATTTCTTTTTGCATCTTACATTCTTTCCTAAATTTTTCCATTTGTCTTCTTTCTATTTAAGCCTTCAGAAGAGGAAATAAGGTATGGAAAAATAATTAACCATATATAATATTAAATATTATGTATAACCTATATATATATATATATTAAATATTGTGTTATCAGCCTGAGCACAGCAGCACATGCCTATAATCCCAACCTCTTAGAAGGCTGAGCCAGGAGGATTGCAAATTTGAAGTCAACCTTAGCAATTTAGTGAGACCCTGTCTCAAAATTTTAAAAAACCAAAAAGGTCTGGGGATACAGCTCAGTGGTAAAGTGCCCCTGGGTTCAATCCACAGTACTTAAGAAAAGTATCACATTATTTTTCAAAACAAATCTACCGTGTCCACCAAATTTTCAGAGACACCAAAGGCATCCCAAGATCTTATGACTGAAAACAGATGGGACCAAGCAGGCAAGGTCCAGCAGAGAACCTGAGAGGTAAGTCCAAACCCTCACTGAAATGCAGGATGGAGGAAGCCTGGGCAAGCCTGCCACTCTGAGGACAGTGTTTCCAGTGAATTGAGCTGAGAGCACGAGAAGTCCTTGGGGGCCCCGGAAGGTTAAAGTCCCCCTGTGCTCATTGAGTTGACTTCTACTGAGGCTGGTCAGGCAAGGCCAGGTGCCAGGTAATTTTCAACCAGATACCACAGTCAACAGTACAAGAGGAGATTTTCAGGTTTCACATGTTCTATGCCCAGGAAATGGGACCCCAGACACCTGGGAAAGGTGAGGGCCTAGCAGCTGGGATTGGGTTGGGATACAGTGATACCCAGTCCTGCAGCAATTGCAGATTTGCGACAGTCAGGCAGGGAGGGGCAGGAGAGGTTGAGATCTGAGCTGCTCTACCATGGACATGAGGTAGGGGGCAGGGAGAGACACACCACCATGCAGAACCTCTGACTGACTTGGTCATTCTTCGAGACTTACAAGTTGAGTTATTTGTTGACCTGTGTATGGAGGCAGGCTCAATATGTAATACCATGATATCCTATTGATTTCTATAAACTCACAGAAGTTTACAAATACGGGGCATGTACTTTGTTCCTCTGGGGCCTAGAACAGCAGATGCCCATAAGGATGAGATTTGCCAGCAACAAGAGAGAAAGCCCCAGAAGCCCTGGGGGAAAAATGTCCAATTGC
Source organism: Sciurus vulgaris (assembly GCF_902686455.1). Lineage (NCBI taxonomy): Eukaryota > Metazoa > Chordata > Mammalia > Rodentia > Sciuridae > Sciurus > Sciurus vulgaris. The sequence goes on from NC_136470.1 coordinate 121,060,182, forward strand.
CATGCTTTTTTGCATTCCCTTGTCTGGACTTCCTATCAGGCAGGAGAGGTCTGCCTGAGACCAGGGATGCGTTTAGGGGCAGAGTGCAGAACCATATCATCTATGACTGAATTCATGCAGGGCATTTAGGCCACAAGCATCAAAATGCTTTCTTCCTCTGTGTAATCATTGGACAGGAGCATTATCAATGATTACCTGAGGCTACCTCACCCTGGCCCTCAAACCCATGACTTGGGAGCAGGCCATAAGTCCAGGTATACTGAGGCTGAGAGGGAGAGTGACATCCCAAGTCTCAGAAAGGCTGAGTGAGAAAGCAGGTGCAGTGTGGCACTAAGAAGGAGCCACAGTGTCACAGACACACAGAGAGTTTTGCAGAGGTCATCACCCCATGGTCAAGCGCATGCTTTCGGGAGTCAGACCTAGGTTCAAGAGAGCTCTGTTCCTTCCTAGCAAGTCACTTAACCTTCCTGCATCTCAGGTATTTCCACTGGGGATGGTAAACACATCTGCCGCGTGAGATGTGAGGATTTAAGGAGAGGAGTAATTTATGAACTCTCAGTGCAGTGCCTGTTAGTTACACTCAATGGTGGGGAGGGTCATGACAATGATGATGGTCTGTATTCTGATTTGTATGATCTTTTTTTGGGGGGGTTGGTTTCGGGGGTTGAACTCAGGGGTACTCAACCACTCAAACATATCCCCAGTCCTATTTTGTATTTTATTTAGAGACAGGGTCTTACTGAGTTGCTTAGCACCTCACTTTTGCTGAGGCTGGCTTTGAACTTGAGATCCTCCTGCCTCAGCCTCCGAGTTGCTGGGATTACAAGTGTGAGCCACCACATCTGGCTGTATGAGGGGTTTTGATGAGTATCCTTTCATCTGTCCTCTCTGATTCTGATCCTCATTCATCACTGAATCCTGAGTGACTGTCACATGGTGGGACATCAATAAACATTTGTTGACAATTAAGGAAAGAAAACCAAAGAAGAATGAATTAAAGATTCATGCTTTGTATTTACAATTACTGAATATGAAATTGCTTACTACTTGGGGCTCTTACATGTTCTGATTATATAGAGCTTATACTCCTCATATGAAACTGACCATGACTTCAAAATGACTGAATCTAAATGGTCCAAGGGAGCCACCAGGCATGGTGGCACATGCCTGTAATTCTAACTACTCAGGAGGCTGAGGCAGGAGGATAGCAGTTTGAGGCTAGCCTCAGCAACTTAGTGAGACCCTGTCTAGAAACTTTTAAAGAGCAGGGGTCGGGGGGTTGCTAAAGATGATGTTTAGCGGTAAAGTGTCCCTGGGGGGTTCAGTCCTCAGTACCAAAAAACAACCAAAAAATGCCAAATGGGACAAAATGGGTCTAGGGAAGGTAAAGGACTTGCCTTTGACTGGGCACAGCAGTGTCCCTGCACTTTGCACTCCTGCCTTCTCTGCTCTTCTTGCCAAGAAGGATGACACTGTCATTGGCCTACTGACCTGGTAACCAGGACTGGGGAGCTGAGTCAGAAGCAGAAAATGCCAGACAATTTTCACCCTACTTGTTGGGTCATGAAGCAGGATCGGGAATGGAGTTGGGGTCAGGGACAGGATAATCGTACCTTGCCAACAACATAATTATATCCTTTGCACTCTATGATCAAAGTGCTTGAGTCAGAAGATCTTGCTTTGTGCCAGAATCATTTGACTGGCTTCCAAAGAGGCCACCCGGGTGGCTTTTCCTCCGTGAATTTACCAAAGAGCTAAATTTGGTTCACAGCCAAATCAGCATCTTGGTGTGGGGGGGTCATCTACCCGGAGAAGCCTGACTCCCAGCAGTCCAACTCACAGGAGTCTGAAGTACACGGCCACATACCAATGTATGCATGAACACGGGGTGGTAAGCTTTCAGTGACTGGAATTCTCCTCCTGTTGGCTGGGTTATCCTTTTCCCAACATTAGCAATCCCAGGGAGCTAAATTAGTCATCGTTGGGCTGTGTGGTGAGTATATCCCCAGAGTTAAGGGAGGTAGACATTTTGAGAGCTGTTTTATCCAAGTCGGGGTGGGTCCCAGCGACTCAAACCCGCCTTACACAGGCCACAACTGTGTGAACGCCTATTTCATGTCGCTCTTTCCTGGAGAGTGGTGGGAAGTAAGCCCCAATTTCCAGCCTCCTGCTTCCTCCTTTTTCCTTCCTCTCTGGTCTCCAGTCTCGCCCCTCATTCTTCGGTTCACCTTCTCCATATAACAAAGTCAAGTAGGGTGCTCCTCATTCCGTTGCCACCAGATGCCAGCCCTGCCTCCCTCTCTCCAGACTCAGCAGAGCATCACCTAGTTATTCCCCAGCTCTTCGTTTGTTTACAGAACACTTTGATTTATTTGCAAATGTATCAGCTTGAACTTCGGGAAAGGTTTTGGTAGGTCAAATAGTCAAACAGTGGGTGTGCCTCTAGTCCCAGCTACTCAGGCCGAGGCAGGAGGATTGCTTGAACCCAGGAGTTTGAGACCAGCCTGTCTACATAGTAAAATCCTGTTAAAACAAACAATTGAGTAACAACAACTTCGTGTGGCTCAACTAAGGGCAAACCAGACCCCCTAGGGGCGGGTTTAAGAGTCTGACTCCCTTGCCCAACCCTTGCTGGTACGTGTGGATGTGTCTGTATGGGGTGGGGGCGTGAATGACAGCTCTTCTCGTTCTGGAATTAAGTTCTCTTGGGTAGTCACTGGCATCTGGGGCCTTGGTCTTGAATCAAGGACCTTAATGCCAGGGATGAGCTAAGGAGGGACAGGAGGTTGAGGGTGAAGGTTGAATTCTTTGTTATATGTGAGCGTGTGTGTTCAGAAGCCGACAAGGGAACCTTTTCAGGTAGTCCACAATTTGCACAATCCTGTTAGACAATTGGAGATACCTTTTATTTTACAAACATCAATCAAATGCTTGTGTAATGTAAGCTGTATGCCCAACACTATTCCTATCTTCAAGAGTTTTTAATGTTATAATTATGGGAATACTTGTGTATTTGCTTCTATTTACCAGCTCATTGTAAAACTAACTGTGAGAATACAGCCTGTATTCTTACTCTTTTTTCTTTTTCTTTTTAATTTTTTTTTTTTAGTTGTAGATGGACACAATATATTTTACTTATTTGTTTTCATGTGGTACTAAGACTGATCCCAGTGCCTCCTAGGTGTGAGGAAAGCACTCCACCACTGAGAAACAATCCCAGCCCTCTTTTTCTTTTTTGATACTGGGGATTGAATCCAGGGTCTTGCACATGCAGGCAAGCCCTCTACTACTGAGCTACACCCCCAACCCAACCTGCTTTTTCTTAACTCCTAACATAAAGCCTGGCAATACAGTAGGTGCTCATTAAACAAAGGTTTTATATAAATGAAAGAGTGCATGAATCAAAGTGTCTAAACAAACGAGGAGAACACCAGGAAGGTCTCAAATATATCGAATGAAAGGGCTCTGGCCTCTGAAGTTCAGGAAACCACAGTACTGATAGGAAAGTCAGAGAGAGATCCTCGCGCCCCCACCCCCATCCCAGGAGGTGATCTGTAAGTAGTTGCTCTCCCGTTGGAAAAGAATAGTTCAGGCAGTGGCTCCGTCTGTCTCACAGATGTCAGAGAGGAAGCCACAAATGAGAAGGAGGATTCTGGCCACTGGTATCCTGGTGAGCTCTTTGGCCAGCATGGGCTGCATTCCTTTGAGCTGAGTGTGAGTGGAATTTCTAGCCTAGGTAGCAGAATAGAACTTGGAACATATAGCTCAGCAGAAAAGAACCCAGGGACAATGGGACTGGGCCCAGCTGCTCTTTACCAGCTCTTGAGTTCACAGAATATTGAGCTCAGCAGGACTTTGCAAGGGTGGTAACTGACAGTCTACTGAGCTGTACCCCTCAAAGGACCCACAGAGAAATCCCGATATTAGGACAGCATTAAGAACCCCCACGACATGCCGAAATGTCTGGGAATGGTTGAAGTTCTTGTCAGTAGTCGACTTTTCCACCTAGCAAGGACAAGCAAAGGCCTATTTGCTTTAAGGATGGGAAGGTCCAAACCCTTTGGAAGGTAGAAGGGAAGACACCTTCATCAGGAGAAAGCCAGAGGATGCTTTGGACATTGGGGCCAGGTAATGATGAGGAAGGTGGTGAAGACAGGATTCAACGCACAGTGTGACCAGTCAAGAGAACTGTGGGCAGGGGAGACTTAGGAAGAACAACCAGTAGGAATAGACAGAAGTTGTTGGTTTCAGGGCAGGGGAGACAAAGTGGAAGGGACCAGCTATATGGAGGAAAGAATAACTACTGATAATGACCCACCCACAAATACACTGGTCTCTCTGCTGGCTTGACCTGAACTACTTACACATGATCAAGCTCTGCATGCATGCTATCAATCATGCTGAAAAAATGTGGCACAAGTCTGCTGTGTCAGCTCTTGACTGCTGTTCCTTCTTTGCATTTTCTCATTAATTCCTGCAAGATAATGATGTATTATTACTTTGTACTGAGGATTGAACCGAGGGGTACTTTACCACTGAAGTATATCCCTAACTCTTTCTATTTTTAGTTTTGAAAGGTCTCCCTAAGTTGCTTAAGGTCTCACTATATTGCTGAGGACGCCTTTGAACCAGCAATTCTCCTGCCTCAGCCTCCAGAGTCCCAGGGATTACAGGTATGTGCCCCCAAGCTAGGCTTGATAGCAATGTACTATTGAAGGGATCTAAGAAAGGGAGGGTTGCATGCCAGTTACTGGTATCTATCACTTCTAGATTTTAAGGGAGTTGAAAGCAGGAATCACGATATTCAAGTTTGAATAAGATACTATTTTATTTATTTAAGGCAGGAATCACAAATTATTCAAGTTTGAATAAGATGCTATCTTATTTATTTATTGGTACTGGGGATTGAACTCAGGGGCACTCAACCACTAACTCACATCCCCAGCCCTATTGTGTATTTTATTTAGAGACAGGTTCTCACTGAGTTGCTTAGTATCTCGCGGTTGCTGAGACTGGCTTTGAACTCACAGTCTTCCTACCTCAGCCTCCTGAGCCGATGGGATTACAGGCCTGTGCCCACCCAGCTTAAGATGCTGTCTTAAATCCAGGTAAATAAATGCTTCATAGAGAAAGAAGGGGGAGGGAAAAAAGGGAGAAAGAGAAAGGCAAGAGATTCAGAGGGAGGGAAGGAGGAAGAAAGGAATAAAAAGGAAGAGAGAGGAAAACGAATCTGATTAGAGATGTTCAGGGAGGGTGGTGGTGATGGGCAGTACTGAATTTGGCCAGCATCATAGGAAGATATGTGGTGTCACAGAAGGAAGTTACCTAGGGACCCATCCTGGTTGTTGGGGCAGTTTATATTTGGGGAATGAAATGTGAGTTTGTTGACCAAGGCTAGGCCCTTGATTTACTTCATGGACAAATTCAGAATTTAGACCTTCAATATAGTAGTGGTGGAGGGTAGGAAAAGTATCTTCAGTGAAAAAAATTGTAAAGGAAAAGACAAGTTGCTCCATTTACTGCCTGGATTCTATCTGTCCCAAAGGGTCCTAACATACATCTGAGTCATTTCCTCAGTGGTTTTAACAGTTCTGTCCTCTGCCATTAGAAGAAGGAAGTGGACAATTTAAAACGGACCACCTTTTCTATGTACAAGGATACATTTCATTCTCAAGGCCCTAAGAGTCCTTAACATGGTAAAGTCAGGTGTAGCATGAGAATTTGGATCCCACTCCTATGAATGCCATTCCTCTCCATTTATCAGGGATAGGAGCAGAGGATGAACTGTGGACATTATCAGACTCAATCCAGGGCAGAAGGCATGCTAACTATATTTTTAAAATCATTTACTTTTTGCCTCCAATGCATGTTAAGCACTGTGCAGCTAAGAGGTACTCTCCCCCATATGCTGCAAGAGCTAGTGTCCCCATTTTACAGACTAGAAGCGTGAGGGTCAGATAAAATAATTATTTGACCTTAATCGACATATCTAGTTGAGGGTGGAGTTCAGTCAGTCATTTTCTTTTCATATACCTACTGGCTTATTCAAGATCTTTTAAGAGTAAACGGGGTGGGGGGGGCTGGGGTTGTAGCTCAGTGGTAGTAAAGCTTGCCTAGCACTTTGTAAGGCACTGGGTTCGATTCTCGGCACCACATTTAAATAAGTAAAATTGAAAATTAAAAATTAAAAATATTTTTTAAAAAATACAGTAAATGGGACTTAAACTTCTCGCTCATTGCTCCTCTTACGTTCATAATAATCATCCCGTACAGATCAAAAGTAATGGTTACCAGACCAGAGAAGGTGAAAGTACAGAGGTGAGCAGAGGGGAGGAGCAACAAGCTCCAGCACAGCTGGCTTAACACAGTGCCTTTCCATTCCGTGAAAGTTCAAACGACTACAAGGCCACAGCTCGCTTTCAGCGAGCAGACACACGTGTACCCCACGCATGCGCCCAGACTGGACACCCTCCCGCGGGTCCTCTTTAGCCAAGTCACCAACCAGCCCTCTAAATGCCCGCCCTCAAGGCGAAAGCCTCGGCCAATCCGGAGAGAGTCGATAGGTGCGTCACTTAATTTGCATATGCCCGCTTTTCCCCGCCCTCAGGCGCCGGCACCGCCCCGTCGGAAGCACGGATTGTCACCTAAGTGCTTCGTTCTGGCCTCTGATTGGCTCTTTTTCCCGCCCCGCCTCCGTCTCCTCCCGCCGTCCGCCCCTCGGCTTGCCCACAACGGCGGGCGGAGCTAAGTACGCAGGCGCGGGCGCTGCCTCTCTCTGCTGGAGGCCCGCCCTCCCTCCTCCCCCCCTCCCCTCCCCATCCCCTCTCCCCTCCTCTCCCGGCCTGCGCGCGCGTCTTCCTCCAGCACGCGCCGCCGCTAGCTTAGCACTCTTGCTGGAGCCTCTGGCCTGCGCGTTCCTTTTCCCCGCGGCTGTGGAGCAGGCGGGATCTTGCCCCGCCGTCGCGGCAGCCCGGGAGAGTTCAGGCAGGGGCACGCGAGCCCCCGGGTGGAGCATACCACCACTCGACAGCACGCGGGGGGAGCCGCTCGCCCCGCCGCACACGCCTCGGCGACCCCGCGGGGCTGAGGCGTCGGCGCGCCCGGCAGCGTGAGCGCAGAGCCGGCCTCGACCCCGAGCTGCGAGCGGCCGCGCCCGCCGCCGGCCCCACCCATCCGGGCCGACGAGGCCGCGGCCATGGCCGAGACGGAGGAGCGGAGCCTGGACAACTTCTTTGCCAAGAGGGATAAGAAGAAGAAGAAGGAGCGGAGCAGCAGGGCGGCGAGCGCCGCAGGCGCGGCGGGCAGCGCGGGCGGGAGCAGCGGAGCGGCGGGCGGCGGGCCGGGCGCGGGGGCCAGGCCTGGCGACGGCGGGACCACAGGCGCAGGGTCCCGGCCGGGCGATGGAGGGACCGCAGGCACGGGGGCCCCGGGCCCCGGGGCCGCCACCAAGGCCGTGACGAAGGTGAGGGCCGGGAGGCGGGCACTGGGGCGCGGGCCGCGCGCTCGGCCCCATGTGCTCGCCCCCGCCTGCCCGGGGAGGCGTCCGGGAGGGGCCGCGGGGCCCGGCGCGGGCGGACGGGCGCGGAGCCGGCCACGTGACGTGGGCTTCCCACGTCGGGCCGGGCTCGCCAGAACCCGGACCCCCAGACGCCGCCCTGCGGTGCCCGGACCCAGGCGGCAACACTCCTGGGGCACTTGGTTTGGACCGCAGTGCTCAGCACGGCAGCATTTATCGAGTGACGTCTGCTCCGAGTAATTTGGTGTCTTGACTTCATTCACCCCAGTAGTTGTGGCTGAATTTTGTCTTTTAACGTGTTAAGTCGCATTTGTGGCAGCTCTGTTGGCATGATTTGGACCCTAAGCTGGTCAAAAAAAAAAAAAAAAAGTCACGGCCACATTGAGTTAAAATTTAGTTGTGGAATTACTATTGATTTCTTCACTCGGCTTTTCCTAGTTACTCCAACAGCTCTCCTGCAGAACCCAGCGGCAGTAAGGGTGTTAGGCGACTAGGCACACCACAAAATCCAGCAAGGATTTGGGCCAGAAAATGAGTCTATGATTACTTGGGGTTCCAGCGCTTTTCAGAGTCTGATATTTGCTTACTTGTATGTTTCCAAAGAGCTTTAATTGATCAGATGTTATTTCTTTCACAGGACGAAGATGAATGGAAAGAATTTGAGCAGAAAGAGGTTGATTACAGCGGACTCAGAGTTCAGGCAATGCAGATAAGGTACGGTGTGATTACAAATGGGTTCTTATAACCTTATTTAGGATATTGGGCACAGGTTTGGTTTTTCTTCCCCAAAGTAACATCATAGTACCTTGTACTTTAGATGTACCGATTAGAACTGTAATGGATTATGTCTATTCTTCCCCTGTGAAGGCAGTCCCTTGTGTATGTTCATCAAATTAGCTGCTGGTTCTAAAATCCTATGAGAGTTTGCTTACTCCAGTTCTGGTTAGGTCGTTTTATGTGAGGCAACCAAAATGAATTTTGTCCTTTCAAAATTGACTTTTAATAAAAGAAAAACTTAGGTTTTTTTTTTTTTTTTTTTTTTTTTTTTGTTGTTGTTTCAGATATAACGTTTTTCAGTGCCTCTGTAGTATGCTAGTTGAAGTGTGGGGTACTTACAGAAAGTACAGATTTTGTATTCACACAGTGAAACCATCCTGTATGTTGGCACCAAGGTAAAAAATTGAACAAAGTGTACTTTCGTGGGGGGACAGTTACCAGGGGTGCTCAACTACTGAGCCACTTCCCCATCCTTTATTTTGAGACAAAATCTGTGTTGCATAGGTCCTTGCTGAGTTGCTGAGGCTGGCTTTGAACTTGTGATCCTCCTGTCTCAGCCTCCAGAGCTGCTGGGATTACAGGAGGTATGCCACTGTGTCTAATTAGGCGTGCTATTTTTAAAGTTCAAGAAAACTAATTTATAAAAATTGGATTGGTTGGCTGAAGGGTTTGAAATTAATAACATTTTATCAAGACCAGTCTCTGGTAGTTAGTTTTGGGTTTATGTTAAATAAATGCCATATTTTGAGGGGTTTGTAAAGTAGGGGGAAAGGGTGAATATGTGGTTCTGTTGCTTCTCTCCCTTGGTCGTGGGGATTGAACATAGGTGCTTTATCACTGAGCTACACTCTTGCCTTCCCCCCTTCCTTTCTTCCTTTTTTTTGGAAAGAGTTTTACTAAGTTGCTGAAGGTGATCATCCTGCCTCAGCTTCCCTTGAATAACTTCTTTTTTAAACCAGGCTAATTTTTTTATTTGTTTAATAGCTGCCACAGCCACACATTAATTTCTTTAGTTGTTAAATCATTTTGTGAGATTAACCGAGGCAAAACCTGAGTGATGGAAACTTTGAGGAAGTATGTCTTTTCTACTTTTTGAGATTGCTATGTAGTAGTATTGAGTAGAAGTGATTAGAGTGGAGTTCTGAATCCCATTCCTTCATGTTTTACATGTTTTTGAAGCGGAATGGTTTGGAAAATATCCCTGTTCCTGTTTTTCTTTCTCCTGGGGCTTGACCTGTAGAAATGGAGAAGATTGTGAGCTGTTCTATCCTTTAAGGTTGTGGAGCTGCCTCTGTTTGTGGCTACTGTTCTGTAGTAACATTAGCTCTTCTTGGTCTGCCATTCCTGACTGCAGGTTCTGGAAGTCTTGTATGACAAGGGGGATAGCATTTGGTATATTGACTTACTGAGCAGGAGTAGCACTCCGAAGGGAAAAGTTTCAGGTTCACTGAATACTAGAAATTGATTTTGTTAAATTAAAGAGAAGATTTAAACTAAACCAGAGTTTTTCTGTCTGCTAGATTGAACTCAGGGCCTTGCACATACTAGGCAAATGCTCTACTACTGAGCTAACACCCCTAACCCTACTTTTTTTTGTTGGGTATTGGGGATTGAACTCAGGGGCACTCAGCCACTGAGCCACATCCCCAGCCCTGTTTTGTAATCTGTTTAAAGACAGGGTCTCAGTGAGTTGCCTAGTGCCTCACTGTTGCCGAGGCTGGCTTTGAACTCAAGATCCTCTTCTCTCAGCCTCCTGAGCCACTGGGATTACAGGCAGGCCTGGCCCAGCCCTATTTTTTAACTTAAGAGACAGAATCTTACTATGTTGCTTAGGCAGAACCTGAACTCCTGGTTCAAGTGATTCTCCTATCTTTTGACTATTCTTGATGGTAAAATATTTCATAAATAACTTAGGCATAAGTAAGTCTCAGCTAGTATGTGTGTTGGAATTCTGCTTGACTTGAAGTAGACATTTTTATATTTTTGTTTTTCATTATTTTTAGCATCTAATCATTGCCCCAAGGTGGCCATCCTAGTGGCTAGGTCTTCTGCTAATCTAACCTTGAAAAATCACTCCCTTTTCACAAGCTGCTTTTGAGAGTCCTTATAGAAACTGTGGAGTTTAGGGTCTTTTTATTCCCATTACCCTCATAAATCATGCAGTAAGGTGGAGCATAAAAACTTCCAGAAGCGCTCATGCTGTGGTTCATCAGTGGAGCACTTGCCTCGCATGGGTGAGGCACTGGGTTCGATCCTCAGCACCATGTAAAAATAAATAAAATGTATTGTGTCCATCTACAACTAAAAATATTGTAAAAGAGCTTCCAGAAAAGAGTTGAGGGTAAGAAACCATATGAGGTTTTTAATAATAATGACTACACTTTGTGCCTTCTGTGCCTTCTGTACATATAGAGTATTCTTGTAAACTTTGTGTTAAATGTTGATAGCTGGATTAGGGGTGTAGTGCAGTGGTAGAGTGCTTGCCTAGCATTCGTGAAGCCCTGGTTCAATAAGATGGAAATTCTAAGGAAAAAAACATTGGCTCATAGGTAAGTGGGAATTAGATTCCACTTAACATAAATAAGATAGAGATGATTATGAGGCAAACGGGGACTTTTAGGGAAAGAAAAATCAGGGTTTACATCTTACCTCTGCTACTCTGTGACTTAATACTTGTATGCTCTTGGACACATTTTTTGTTTTTGTTTTACAGTACTGAGTTTTGAACCAGGAGCATTGAGCTACATCTTCAGACCCTTTTTTATGTTTTATTTTGAGACATGGTCTAAGTTGCTGAGGGTCTCACCAAATTGCTGGGGCTGACCTTGAATTTGGACTCCTTCTGCCTCAGTCTCCTCAGTGTGTGGGTTACAGGCATGTGCCACTGAACCCATCTCATTGTGCTTTTGGGTGTTGGTTCTTATCTGCAAAGCTGAGACTACTTAGTAATATTAGGATTTCATTGACAGAGTGTTTATAAAATAACCGGACACTAGTTAATTAGCATGCTTTTCCTTTCGTCAAGATAAGTGTGTATTTTAAAGGAAAATTATCAGTACCAGCAAACTGGTTTACCTACCAACTTAAGTACTGAGAATATTTAACATATCAAAATTAGTTACTCTTAATTTGAGGTCAGGTCATTTTAGACAGTTCTTGGGAGAGAAACCATTGGATGATTATAAAAGTGACTGCTGAGCTTGAATGATTGGTTAATTGTAGACTTCTAAAGTGGATTTTGGGGAGAAAGAAAGGTCTCGTTAATTCTTGAGGTTCCAAGAATGTTGCACATTTGTCATGTTTCAATATAGGATTGAGTCCTTGGAGTCTCCAGTGGTTCTCTTAAGAATCTTCTTAAGACATCTACATTTTTAACCCGATAGGTTAGAGCTGGTCAGGTTGTACTTTATTTTATTTATTTATTTTTTTGTGGTGCCGGGGATTGAACCCAGGGCCTTGTGCTTGTAAGGCAAGCACTTTACCAACTGAGCTATATCCCCAGCCCCCAGGTTGTACTTTAAAGAGAAGAAATTGTTCCTGAATCCATGTTGGAGTCATTGTAGTAAATATTTATGTGACTGTTGTGTGCCAGGCATAAAAGTGGTCTGTTTGGGGTTATAAAAATGTATTCTGATAGATGCCAGTAGGTAATTTCAAAGAAATATGCCACCAAGTAAAATTTTAGACAAGTTTGGGGATATAGCTCAGTGGTATAACTTTAACTTGTCGTGCATGAGCCCTGCGTTCAACCCCCAGTATTAAAAAAAAAAAAAAAAGCTTCAAAGAGATGATGTGCAGGGTGCTGTGGGGCATAGAGGAGAGATACTTTATGTACCAGGAAGGAGTCAGGAAAAATATCTTTGGATGAAGTTCAGTGATATTTCATGTCTCAAGGCCAGGAATAGATCACAAAGCATTTTTGCTTCCCGTTTTACTGTGTAACAGTGGGTACAATAGGGACAAAACTTTGGAGATGCCCAGCTTTCCAGCTGCTTGGTCAGGTCTTTGTTTCAGCTGCTTCCCCCTAGTGTTGGGGAATGGGACTTGGATTGAATGGTCATGTTATGTCTGGTGAATTGGAGGAAAATGTTCTGTCCTTTATATTGATCATCCATACTAAGGAAATTGAGTTTCTTAAATCTCAAAATAGAGAAAATTTCCATGTTGTAACTCAGGTGTGAAAAGGATGAAATGCAACATGAGGCAAGGTGAAAGAATGGGCTCTGGAGTCCTTTTGTAGTCTGCTGCTTTGTAGCCCTGGAGAGTACTTAAATGTCTGAGTGTCAGCTTTCCTGTGTGGCCACTGCCTTGGTGTTAAGATGAAGTTGGTAGAATGCTGCCTGCACAGGAACTAGTTGGTAATGTTTCTTTTCTAGCATTGGGATTCCTCTTAGCCTGCTGACTTAATGCATTTAAGACAGGATCGTGTTTAAAAGCAAAATGTGACTGTTGAGAAACTATTGATTTGGGTCAAAAACTGCATTTTAGCCTAATTATCTTTTGTGGAAGTAAATGCAACGTGTTTCTGGTTCTGACTTTGGCATTTGGAGAGTTGACTAACACTTTCTGAAATATGCAAATAGGAAAATGTAATAGGCTATATAAATCACTTCTACTTTGCCTTTAGTACTGTGGCATTTAGAATAGTCTTTTTAGCATTTCTGGGCATTAGTTCCTTCATCTAACAGATACAGGATCCTTTTGGTGGTGGTGTGGGGGGGGACTGGTTATTAAACCCAGGGGTGTTTTTACCATTGAGCAACATCTCCAGTCCTGTATTTTTTATTTTGAGATAGATCATTAACATCCTGAGGCCACCATCAAACTTGTGGTGCTCCTGCCTCAAACAGGCATGTGCCACAAGCCTGGCTCAAATAAAGGGTCTTGATTAGACTATTTCCAGTGTTTAGTTTAGCTAATACTTCATAATCTTAACACAGAATATTATGTTGTCTTAGATGCCTTTTGTTAAAGAAAACAACTTTTACTTGAATTGCTATTCACCTATCAAACCAAATTTTTTCTTGAACATTTTAGTTAGAAAAATAATATACTTGTTTTTAGACTTTTAGGAAATATAAGAGCATAGAGAAATGTATAAAAATTATCCATAATCCCTTCTGCTCAAGGATAATCAGTGTTAAAAGGTTTTTGCTTTTCAGTTGAAGATTTATTGCAAACTAATAATTTCAGTACTAGTTACCAAATATTAAATGGGAAATATAATTTAGAATAACATGTACGTATACATACACATATATTTGAATAGTGGCGATTAAGTGCATTGGTGAGTTAACTGCTGTTTCAAGATTTAAATGAGCAACTGAAAGCTGTGACAGTTAGGATCTTTAAAAGTATGACAGTGCCACAATAGTCTGTGTGGCCTTCACTAATCTCCAGGTTGAATTGTTAAGGCATTACTAGTCATTTGTAGATGGGCAGATAGCACCTGTGCTTTTACCCTTGAATGAAGCAAATAACATCACAAAGGAATTACATTGGAATAGCTTCAAAAGTGATTTTTAAAAAATCTTTTGGGGATGATTCTTGTGTTTGGATACCACTAGTTAGAATCCTGGATGAATCATTACCTTCCTGTCCTTACTTGGTTATTCATGAGATTTGGTAAGCTGCAGGGACATGCTATCTGGCATTATTTTTTTAAAATCCCTTTTAAAAGCATATGTGTTCAGTTGTACATGGTGGCACATTGCCTATACTTGGCTACTTAGGAGGCTGAGGCAGGAGTAGCACAAGTTTGAGGCCAGGCTGAGCAACTTAGCAAGACCTGTCTCAAAATTATGCACTAAATGTTTTTGTGTTTCTGTTTGGTATACAGATGATGGTTTATATGACATGAACATTCCTTCCACAGAAGGCTAGGCCTACCATCATTTTAAATGGCTGCGTAGGACTCCATTATGCATTCATAAACGAGGGAAAACTGTAGAGTGCCTTGGCTGTAGTTGTCAGTTTTTCTTCCTCGGATACAGTCTTAAGTGCAGACTTGAAGATAAAGCTGTTCTTCCTACCCTTCTTAATTGCCATCCTTGACTTCTAAACCACTGGCGTCACCTCTGGTTGATGGGCACTTCACTTGATGCTCCCCCTATCTTTGAAGTTTTCTTCAAAGTATCTTTAAAGGGGCCTATTAAACTGGACAAGAAATTTGTCTTAGAGCCAGGATGTATCTTGTTTTAATAGAAGTGGAGGGAATGTATCCTAATGTCCTTAGGTAGAAGCTGGGAGTGGCTGTCATGTTCCCAAGGACACAGAAAAGGTCGGGGTGGAGGTCATCTCTACCATGTTGTGGCCATAATAATAATTGTGGATTAGATATTAGATACCAGAAGGAGAAAATGTCTAAGGGACAGAGAGCCTCAGGGAATAGCTATTGTTTTTCATGGGAAGAGGGAAAGATAGGATGGCAAATGAGACTGAGAAGCTGAGGACCTGAGAAAAACCATCATTGTCATGAACATAGAAAGTAGTGCTCTGCCAGGTGTATTATTAACATGGTCAAAGTTGCAGTGGAAAGATTGTTTTGTTTCTGACATAGGAGCTCTCTGAGTTGCTCAGGCTGACGGTGAACTCAGGATCCTGCTGCCTTGGCCTCCCAAGTTGCTTAAGATTACAGGCATGCATTGCCTCCCCTGGCCTGTGAAAGGAAGTTTGAGCAGTTACTGTACTGAGTATTGTTGCTGTCAAGCCAGCTGTAGAGAGACAAGATATGTGTACTTGATAATTTTAGAACATTCAAGTTTACATAAAATGGTAGTAATTCAGCAACAGGAAAGATAAAGATACCTTGAAGAAATTGTAGATTCTGATTCAAGTCAGTTCAAGAGTAAAGTAATAAAAATTGACATTAAAAAAAAAATTGTAGTTGGGAGCACTGACACACGTACCCTTTATTCCACCATTCAGGAGGCTGAGTCAGTAGGGAGGATCCTCTGAGTCCAGGAGTTTGCAGCCATACTGGGCAACACATTGAGACCCAGTTACAAAAAAAGAACATTGTAAACAGTCTTAGAATGGTTTAGATAACATTGAGGGTATCCTTTTACTTATAAGAACCTATGAACTGAAGTTGGAGTTTTTGTATTTTCCTTTTATAACAGTGACAGATACATGTTTGATGTTAGGGGACTAGTTCTTTTGGATTCCATGTGTCAGATTTTAGAGGCTCGAACTAATGAGATCTTTAACTCTGATGTGAACCCTGGACATAGTCTTGCTTTCCTGTATTGGAATGAGGATTTTCATTCAGAGAGTATTTTGTAATATGCTAAAGAGTTAACAAATAAGCCAGGCTTGTTAGCCCATGCCTCTAATCCCAGCAGCTTGGAAGGCTTAGACAGGAGGATCATAAGTTCAAAGCCAGCCTCAGCAACTTATCAAGATCCTATCCCAAATTTTAAAAAAATAAAAGGGCTGGGGATGTGGCTCAGTGCTGAAGTGCTCCTGGGTTCAATCTCTGGAACCTAAATAAATACGCAAAATCACATTTTTCAGAATCCTTTTTCTGCTCACTAAAAATACATTTGGCATAAATGCTAATTTGTGTACTTGGGCACTAGAAAAATCTTACAGTTGTGCATCCAAACTTTGGGGTCACCCTTTTCTCTGCGTTTCAGGTTATGTCAACTCTTGTCAGTTGGAGTCCCGCACTTTAAACTGAACTCCCACAAGTAATCATGCAGCTGTTATACAGGCATACCAGTGTGTTAAATTTTTAAAATTTTTTTTTTTTTTTTTTTTTTTTTTTTTTTGCTGTGCTGGGAATTGAATCCAGAGCTTTGTGCTTGCTAGGCAAGAGCTCTACCACTGAGCTGCATCCCCAGCCCTTTTATTTATTTATTTGGGTACTGAGATTGAACCTGGGTTGTTGTGTTTTATTTTTAACCACTGAGCAACACCCTCATCCCTTAAACTTTTTCATTTTTGCCAGGTTGCCAGGGCTGGCCTTGAACTTCAGCTTTTTTAGGAGTGAATCCTTTTTCACATGAAGTCAAGTAGTAGCATTAGTACTAGTAGTATCTATAAAACAGATAAAATTTTCTATTAACTTTACACCCTTTTTATCTTCAGGTACACAGAAAAGCATAGTTACAACTAAGGATTTGGACTGATGTTTTTCTCAGTGGTTCTTTAATTGAATTCACTTGTTTGCTTTTCCAATAGTGAAAAGGAAGAAGATGACAATGAAAAGAGAGAAGATCCAGGAGATAACTGGGAAGAAGGTGGCGGAGGTGGTGGTGTAGAAAAATCTTCAGGTCCCTGGAATAAAACAGCTCCGGTACAAGCACCTCCTGCTCCAGTAGTTGGTAATCTTACCATTTCTGTTTTAGGAGATGTCTCATTTGTGTATAATTTTACATGTGGTCTCTGCTCAATTAAATGTATGTGTGTGATAGGGTTAAGAGCAGTGGTGTTTCTTTCCATTCCTGGCCGAGGGGATTTTTATATGTCTCTAAAGATTTTTAAGTCCTTAATAGATAGAATTTGGAAATTAAGAGACATTTCTGTAGGCTACTAAATTTTATTTATTTTAATTTTTGTGTTTTAATAGTGCTGGGAATTGAATCCAGGGCCTTGTACATGCTTAGCAAGTGCTCTGCCACTGAGCTACCCACCTAACTTTGCCATCATTTTTTATGTGGATTACTGAAGTAGCACTTCTCTTGTCTGCTTGCTTCTACCCACACTCCTCCCACTTCCAGCACAGCATCCAGTTCCTTTTAAAATACATCAGAGCATATCACTATGCTGGTTAGCAACCTTCAACAGCCTCCCTGCTGATTCATAGTAGAAGCTACAGTTATCAATGACTTACAAAGCTGTGCGTCTGCCTTCTGTTCTGACTTTTTACAAACTTGATCCTCGTTGATGCTGCTCCTTGGAGACACTGAACATACTGATACTTAAGGCCCTCTCTACTGTGTGTTCAGTCTGGAATTCTCTTTCCTTTCTGTCAGGAATCTGCAAGCTTTCTGTACAGGGCCAGATAGTAACTAAGGTAGGGTTGAGGGCTCTGCAGGCTCAGATGTGGTGGCTTAGCTCTGCTGCTTGGAGCTGTGTTTTTACAGAACTTTACAGAATTGCTTTGCTGGTTTTCCAGTGCTAGCTCTATATGCTTGCTCTGCACTTGCTGTCAAGTCTTGGCTTAATTTATCACTCTCCCCCAACCTTATTTAAAATCAGAGCTCCTCCTGACACTACCACCTTACCCACCTACTTAGTTTTTGGTATAGTACCTAACTCTTCATATTTGTTTCCTCCCTCTAGAATACCACTGTCTAATAGAATTTTTGCAGTGATGTAATAGCCCCGTGTGCTACAGTGGTCATTCACCACATGTGACTTGTTGAGTACTTAAAGTGTGGCTGATGTGGAGAAACTGAATTTATTTCATTTCACTTAAGTAGTTATGTGTGGCTAATGGTTAAAACAATAAGGTTTGTGAATTATTTTTGTTCTGTTAATGTTTGTATCCTGAGTACAGCTTAGGTACTAAGTAAATAATGTATAAGTTTTCACTCACATAATCAAAGACTGCAAAAAAAAAAAAAAAAGTAACCCTTTTATAGTAGTATTCATATGGCTACTGTGTGTAGTGGCACGTGCCTGTAATCCCAGTGAGGGAGACCGAGGCAGGAGATTTGCAAATTCAAAGTCAGCCTAAGCAATTTAGTGAGACCTTGTCTCAATAAAGAGAACTAGGGGGGGCTGGGGAGATAGCTCAGCCGGTAGAGTGCTTGCCTTGTAAGCACAAGGCCCTGGGTTCAATCCCCAGCACCCCCCAAAAAAAAAAAAAAGGAAAAAGAACTAGGGAAGTGTTTCATTGGTTAAGTTTCCTTGGGTTCCATCCCAGTATGCTCCCCAATCCCCCAACCAAAAAAAGATTTCTAAGTTAAATGGCTATATTATGTTTCAGCCAGTAAATGATATCGGTGTTTATTTGAAATTAGGGAGCAGGGTTTATAGTGCTGGGGCTCTAACGCAGGGCCTTATACATAGTAGGTATAAATGCTCTGCCACTAAGCTACACTGCCAGCACTAAATTAACTTTTTAAAAGGTGGCAAACATGAAGATAACACTTTATATACATATTGAGGGTGGGGTAGGAGAGATAGGGAAAACCTGTGTTCCTATAATGTTAACCGTAGTGGAAGATTTTGGGCTAATCAGCTGCTTAATTTTTTCTTATGTTTTCAAATGGGGAAAGAAAAGGCAAGAACCTTAAAAATCATTGTGGAGGAGGATTAAATAAGGATATCTAGTTCATTCTTTTTTATTATAACGTTTAGAGTTTTAAGGAAGTGATCTTTCACATTTACTAATTGGAAACTGAAGACTATAGTAGTCATTCTGAAAGGTAGTCCCAGGACCAGTGAATTCTTTCCCATATCCCAGAATGAGGCTTATAGAACTTGTTTACATAAAGAGTTAAAATTGTACACAGAAGTTGTCTTTCCTTTGGAGATGGCCTGCGTTCTCCCTTCAAGTTGTATCTACTTTTCCTAAATAAGCCTGTTTATATCTTTGGGAGAAAAAGATTGCACATGGAAAAGTTAAAACCAAAAGGACTGAGTTCAATCCCCAGTTTGGAAAGAAAGAAACAAACAAAAAACTACCCTAGAAAGGTAGAATTTTTTTTTCTTTTTTTTTACTTTGAAACGTTCCTCCAGCTGGGTGCAGTGGCATGTGCCTGTATTCCCAGCAGCTTGGGAGGCTGAGGCAGGAGGATTGCAGTTTTCAATCCAGTCTTGCAACTTAGCAAGATCCTAACCCAAAATTTAAAAAAATAAAAAGGGCTGGGGATGTTGCTCATTGGTTAAGTACCACTGGGTTTAATCCCTGGTACCAAAAAAAAGGGATTAGGGTGGTAGAGAACTTGCCTAGCATGTGTGAGGCCGTGGGTTCAATTCTCAGCACCACATATAAATAAATAAAGATCCATCAACAACTATACACACACACGTGTGTGTGTGTGTGTGTGTGTGTTTTCCCTCAAATAACTTTTGTTGTCTAGTACAGAGACCCTTTCCATGTCAAAGGTTGCTTTTTTCCATAATTGTTAAATGGTTGTACATGCAGGAATAGATTATTAAAACACTGTATATATAAATGATTTCTCTAAGATATGACAAAATATTAGTTACAGAAACCCCAGAACCAGCAATGACTAGTGGTGTGTATAGGCCTCCTGGGGCCAGGCTAACCACAACAAGGAAAACACCACAAGGACCACCAGAAATATACAGCGACACACAGTTCCCATCCCTGCAGTCCACTGCCAAGCATGTAGAAAGCCGAAAGTAAGTACTGTGATCATTGCATTTTATGTGGGCTCTCCGGTTCTGCTCAGGGAGTGGGGTGTAAGAGATATGAAAACCCACTTGTAGGAGATTACTCCCTGCTGGTAAAGCCCAGGCTGCCACTGACAAGCAGCTGAGAACCAGGGTGGGACTAGATGTCCAGAAGGGAGGCCTGGGATAAGGGCCCTGGAAAGGGCAAAGGGAAGAGTGCTAAAGACACTTTGCTGTCTGCCAAAGACTCTTTGATACCTGATTTGTGTTTCATGGTGATGACAAGCCTTATTTAAAATTCTGTATACATACATTATTACTGGCTATGTTCCTTATAATATGAAAACTAGAAATGTAAGAGCAGTATTTCATTGTATTTCCCAGTAAGTAAGTAAGATGAAAGATGTTGACATTTATAAATCTAATATTAAAATAATCTTATTTCAGCAGGTACTTAAAATGAATGCTACCTGGAGTTAATGACCACATATGGCACATCTACATCTTATTTAGGGACATGAATTTTAAAAAATAAATAAAAAATGGGAAGAAATGTTAATGACATCAGATGGAAATTTTTTTTGGGGTGGCTTTTAAAGTAAATCCCAGCCTTTTCGCCTCTTTGAGAGCACAGCTGGCTTGAATTTAAACCTCCACTTGGACTTGCTCCTCTGCTGTGTCCTACAGAATGCGTAAAGGACTCTGGGAGGGCAGTGACTCACCACACACAGCTTTCTTTACCTGATCTAATCCGACCCCTCACAAACAGAAATGAGGAGAAATCATTGAATGATGAGAACTTTACTTGAATGAGAAAATTATTACCCTTACTTTATGCATAAATAAAGAGATGTATTGTCTACTAATTGCTAAATCTAGGAGTCCTAGGAGGAATGTCATTGCACAGCTTCTTTCCAGCTGTCATCAAGTTGGTCTCCAAACAGGTTTTGAGTTAATACTATTCAGTAGATGGGACCATGGAGCAACCGTACAGTATTACCTTTTCTGTTCAATTGAAGCCTTAAAATGGTTTGATAGAATTTAATATACCAATTCTCCTTTTCTGTCTCTCCCCAAGATTCTTTAGGGGTGGCCTTTCCCCCCCACCCCATCCCCAAGGAAGAATATTTTAAAAAAACCCTAGTGAAGAATATTTACTGATTACATTTCTTTTCCCTTAGGGATAAAGAAATGGAGAAGAACTTTGAAGTAGTAAGACACAAAAATAGAGGTAGGGATGAGGTTTCAAAAAACCAGGCCCTTAAACTTCAGCTAGACAACCAGTACGCTGTGCTTGAAAATCAGAAAAGCAGCCACACACAGTACAATTGAGGAATGGTCTTTGCTAACCCTTCTGAGGTAACTAGATCACAGCTAATCTCCATGAACCTTTCATCCGATCTCTGTTGGACCTACAGCAGCTGATGCAGACCCCTCGATTTAAGTGGCCGACCCTGTTGCACTGTGGAAGTTTAAAGTGTCACAACTGCTCTTTATGTATACTGGATTTAGGAGAGCTTCCATTGTTATATAAAAGTGTGGACTAGATTCAGCAGTGTTATTTCATAATTGCTCTGCAAATACAAAAAAACCAAAACCTGCAGCAGTGGTCATTTCAAAAATCTTTTTATGTTCAGATACTGAGCCTTCGTAAGGGTTGACTACCTCAGATTTGCTGCACTTATTGTGGACTTCATGTGGATCACAACTTCTGGATAAGAAGGTTACAGCTATTAAAGTGTCGATGTGAACCTTGAAACCAGCTCTACTGGATTCCTATCAGAAATCCTGCAGAAAGTCAGCCATCTGGGTTCTGATCTGCTGTTAAAGATGAAGATTTAAGTGACCTTAATTAACCTGTCCTGTGCCCCACCCTAAGGAATACTCTGTAGTAGGCTGTGGCTATATTATACTTCCTGGAACATGCCGCTCAAAAGAACTGTGTTCAGATCATCTGTGTAGGGGCGTGATTTATAATTTAAGTTTTTAGTTGTAGTCTGAGGTAACTACAAATGAAATTCAACCAAACTTGGGGCCACCAAGTGGGAAGAGGGGTGGGGGAGGGAATAATCTTGTTTCTCTTAGTAATTTTTTATTTGGATAGTGCTTTTTCTGTGTTCCACATTAAGGCCTTTTTTGCTTTGACTTGGAATAAGTTCTTTGACAGCATATTGCTTGGTTAGGTAAGTAACCTGAAATATGCATTAGAATTGTGAAATGTCTCCTGAATTTGCCAATCCCTAGAGTGGAACCAAATAGCCTTTGACATAAGGGGCAGTGAATGCTGGAGGCTCTACTTCAGGTGCTGCTAAAGCCTCCAATCAGGTCTAAATTGTACAGTACACTGCTGTGGAGAGCGGTTTCTGCTCAGGCTAAGGGAGTCACTGGCCTGTCTTTAAGAGTCCAGTGATGTAAGCAAAACCACCCACAACCCATTTAAGTGTCATGGGTCTTGTATGGTCATTGATAAGAGTTCCTTACATACTTGTGTCCAAATTTTTAAGGTAGTAAAACATTCTAAAGTTACAGTGATTGTCCCCGCTAGCTCTGTTACCAGCCTTTTCATGTGTCTAATAGTGTTCATCTGGAAAGGCAGGGCAAAAGACAGTGATTGTAGCGCTTTTATTAATAATTACAGCTTAAGCTATCCAATAGTACTTAGTCCATAAAAGGGACTTGTGGAAGCTCCCCAGGATTACTGAAAAGTTTCTTTCCACCTAATGAGACAGTCTGGCAATTCCTAGTTTTATATCTTTGATTCAGTAGAAATATATGACCACTTGATGCAGAGTTTGGGTTTCTCTGTAATAAATCCACCCGCCAAAGGCAGGAGTTGCAGCCTTGCTACTGGCAAGTGTGAAGCACACGAGGGGAATGCAGCTGCCCTGGTAAGGGGGCATCCTCTGCAGGAGTTCAGTCTTGGTGAACGTCAGTGCAGGAATTGGACTTCTAGGAGGGCTACAGTGTCTCCTCACAGGACCTGCTACCACTTCTGGGCAATAATGTCGGTGTTTGAGGTGGCAGGTAGGACGCCTGCCTTCTGATTTATTTGAATGAGTAGTTGAGTCATTCGGGGAGAGGTAGGATGATTAAATGAGAAAAAAGATTCTTGGTTACACTGAAGACATGATTTGGGAGCCAAAAACCTTAACGAGTAATCTCTTGGAACTTGAGCCACATATTTTTCCTTAAAGTATACATTTTCCCCACAAACTTTTGTTGGGTTATGTTGTTGAGGAATGAACTGAGATGAATATGAGGAGGTCTATTTAATGGCACACTGTACTGGAAATTTTGAAGACCTGCAGCAGATTTAAATTCCAACTCTTGTTAAAATTTTATAAAAGATTGTGAAATTCTCAAAATGCATATGAATCAAGTTTTAATATACTGTATGATGGGTGGATGAGGCTGTCCATTATACCATTTCCTTCTTTGGATTCTCAGGCATGGTTTGGCAGTGCAAGAAACTCTGTAACATTAACAAATTCAATAAAAAGTAAATATATGAATCGTGGAGTGTGACAGTATTTATTCTAAACCCTTGACTTAAACTGTCTTGAGAAATGGTGAATTAAGGCCGTTCCTCCTCGCTGTGGGAGTGTCCTTGTGTTGGAGGAATGCATGCAGAATACTCGATGGGGAATGAAAATGGCTGCAAACCCATGATAAATAGTCTTTATCTTGGCAAAAGTACTGAAATCTACTTGTCTCTTGGAATATTAAATGTTACATTACGGCAAGGAAATCTTCATTCTGGACACTGCAGATTTGAGGCTTTACTTGAAACAAATATTTCTTAAATATTAAATATTTAATATATTTAAATATTTAAAATAGAATGTACAGAAACTTAAACTTCCTGAGGTTTCCCTCCTCTTTCCCCATAACCCCCCAGCCACCTTCTTAAAAAGGACAGTTTATGTAGTTCTTAGCATGTTCTGAAGGATGTGCTGTCACCTTTACTCTTCATTCCCCAGTGTTTGCATCACTCCAGAAAGATTCACCTGTCAACTCCAAGTCCCCCAGCCTCAGGCAACGGTGAATTTTTCAGTTTTCCTAGTCTGGATATGACATCAGTTTTAAATGACTAGCATGGTTTCCAGACTTGCCCATGTTGTGTTATAGCATGTATCAGTTAAATGTTTTAAGTCAATTGTATGAGTATATCTTGTTTAATTATACATTCCTGGGTTGATGGATGTTGGCTGTTTTTCATTTTATTACGATCAGTTTTACTATAAATTTTTCAAGGTTGGGGGTGGTTTGTGTGTATGTGAGAACATGTTTTCAGTTCTCTTGGATGTATATCTAGAGGTAAAATTGCTTTGTCACATGATGCTTTGGGGAACTACCAAACTCCCCAAGTGGCTGGCCCCCCATTCGTTACATTCCAACCAGCAAAGTCTTGACGATTCTTGTTTTTCTGTATCCTTACCAGTTGTCTCAGAATCTGATTCTAGCCTCCCTAGGGGGTGTAAAGTAGTATCTTTGTGGTTTTGGTGTGTGTTTCGGTAACGAATGGTTGTGGTGAACGTCTTTCAAGTGCTTACTGACCATTTGTATGTCTTTGGCAAAGTATTCAGATCTTTTGCCAGTTTTTAAATTGGGTTATTTGTCATTATTGACTTGCCAAGAATTATATATTCCAGGTCCCTCCACAGGTTGTAAATGTTTTCTCCCATGTGTCTTTTGACGCACAAAGTTCTCCATTTTAGGTCAAAGCTGTTTGTTTCAACTTTTTTGCTTGGGTCTTTGATTCATTTTGGTGCGTGAATTCTGTTGGTCCACATTCATTCTGCTAGTGGATATCCGGTTGCCTAGCACTTTTACTAGTACTGGGGATTGAATCTAGGGGTGCTTGCCACAGAGCTAGGTCTCCAGACCTTTTTATGATTTTGAGACAGTCTCACGAAGTTGCCCAGGCTACTGTCTAACTTGCCCTCCTGCCTCAGTTCCCAAAGGATGTGGGATTGCAGGTGCATGCCACCGCAGCCTTCCTTTTAAAGGCCACTTTTGAAAACAACATGTTCCTCCCTAAGAAGCCCGTCTTTTTAAGTTTTTTACCTGTTTGAGCAGTTTTCTTTGTAAGAAGTGGTACAACTCTGCAAGGTCATGTCTATGGTTTCAAATGTGCATTTTGGAATAACAAGGATCCCTAAGAAAATGCTGCCTGACTCCCACCTCCAGACATGATTTAAGTGGCATGGGTGTGGGCCCAAGCACAGGGACTTTCAATTTCTGAAGTTTATCCTAATGTAGAGCAAAGTTTGGGAACTACTAGGTTATGTCAAATTATCTCCCTTAAGGCGTCAGAAACTGAGGGGACTGTTGCATAAGAAATCACTTGAATTGCATCAGTAGCCCAGAAACGGTTATGTGTCTAAATGCATTTCCGAATACTGCTAAATATGTGGAAATGGATGATAAAGCTGATGGGGGAGGACCTGTAACTAATACTAGATTCTTTTAATAGGTGTATTTGTTCAGTGCTTATCACTATAAAGACCATTTGTAATACTTCTCTGTCTTAATTTTTTAGATCACTTCTTTTCAATATAATTTGTGTAGCTGCTCATCTCTTCTAACACAATACTTTTATTCTGTTTTGCTTGTCTTGACAGTAGATCTCTGATCATCCCAGACTTCATTTACTGCAAACGTTTATCTACCTTACGCTGCTCCTGGCTACTTGTAATTTGCCCTTCCATTCATTATTTTGCTCATGGCACCTGGGTTTTCAAGGTTACTTTGCAATTCCGCATTTCTCCCTGGTGACTGTGAAATGACCGATATTAACTTTACCAGAGACAAGCATGAGAGCAGCAGAACCCAGTGACCACCTAATCCCTCAGACGTTTGCACCACCAACTGGGCATGCAGGTCACTTTTTACCAGTCCCTGCCTTTTTACAGATTACATGGGACTTGGTGCAGTAGGTGAAGCCTGGGATCCCAGCAATTTGGGAACCTGAAGCAGGAGAATTCCAAGTTCAAGGCCAGCCTCATCCATTTAGTGAGACCCCTTCTCAAAACAAAAGGTCTGGGAATGTAGCTCAGTGGTAAAGGTGCCCCTGGGTTCAATCCCTGGTACATTTTTTTTTTTTTTTTTTTTTAATTAGGATAGGAAAATCTGAACCTGGATTACACTTCAGAAGTCGAGGACTCCCAGCCTCAGTGGTATCATGGTAATGAGGGTGAAGAGCAAGTTGCAAAGTTCTATATTCCCTTCTCCCCTGACATCTTTTTTAATACCTTAACTCCAGCCTAGCAAGAATGTTATATCAGACCTTGATACTGGGATTGATTGATACTGGGATTGAACCCAGGAACACTTAATCACTGAACTGCATACCTAATTTTTTTTTTTTTTTTTTTTTAATTTTGAGACAGGTTTCACTAAGTTGCTGAGGAACTTGCTAAATTGGGGAAGCTGGCCTCGAATATGAGATTCTCCTGTCTCAAGCCTCCCAAATTGCTGAGACTATACAGGTGTGCACCACCATGCCTGGCAGTCATTAGAATTTTTAAACGTCACTGCTGGTGCCCTGATACACACCTGTAATCCCAGCAGCTCGGGAAGCGGAGGCAGGAGGATCACAAGGTCAAAGCCGGCCTCAGCAACTTAGCAAGGATGGCCCTGTCTCAAAATAACAAAAGAAAGGGCTGGGGATGTGGCTCATGGCTCAGAGGTTAAGTGCCCCTGGGTTCAATCCCTAGTACCAAAAAAAAAAAAGAAAAAAATATACACACACAATATTTAATCTTGGGCCAGGTACTGCTATAATCAGGTAAATGGGTAACAAATGTTGACTTGTTTATCCCTGAACTCCTGACCACCCCTTAAAATTGGGAAAACAGATCCTGGAAGGTTAAGTAGTTTACTGAAGTTGCAGCTAGTAAGGAAGGAGCCAGGGTTCCCACACAGGTTTTCTGGATGCCAGTACATTATGAACCATGAGGCTGTGCTCCTTGCCACCAGCAGACGTAAAGCTAGAGAAGGAAAAAGGGAAACCCATTCAGCGTGTCCACCAAGGTCAGTATGAATGCTCAGGAGCCTGCCCTGGTCAGTGTCTCGGTAGCAAAAAGTTCCTCACATTGTGGTGAATTGTACTGTTTTTGAATGGCCAAGGATGAAATTTTAGTCTCTATGTTTTATGATGAAAAATTACAAGTACAGTAGCCCAGAGAATGGTCTAGGAAACGCCCGTGTCCCCTAAGCTACCTTACCAGTTTGTGGCAGCTCAGTCTGGGAGCACCTTCCCTGTCGCCTGGATTGTTTTATTTCATCCACGTCACCAACAGAGTCTTTTAACAACCAAAATACCATTATCATACCTAAAAAAATGTTTCATAAACAAAGGTGCTGCTGTTCTTTTTTCTCCTGATGCTGTTCTGAATTTGGTTTGTTGAAAGTGGGTTGCAGTTTTTCCAGTCTCCTTTAATTTTCCCACTTTTTCTTACCATTGAATTAACTGAGGAAACCTGGTCATTCTGGAATACCCATTCATAGCAAGGTACTACTGGGCCAGTCCTTTTAGGGGGGCAGTGATACTGTGGATTGAACAGGGTTGCTCTATCACTGATTTGGGTGGACAGTCTTTTATTTTGAGAATAGGGCTCATCAGAAGTTCATCCAGGCTGGTCTCGAGCGGTATGTGCGGACCAGACAGGCTGATTGCAGTGAGGAGGATGGGATTTCAGGTTAGCAGACCAAGAGCAGTCATTTCCTGGCTCCATCGTCAGTGCCCCCTATTGTCAGTAGAGGGCACTGCAGAGACACTGGAGGCCAGGGCTGGGAGGACTGTTTCCAGGTGTTCTGTTTTCCACAGCAGCCAGGGGTAGAGCCTGGTAGCGCTCACTGTGGCAGCCCTCATAGTTGGGCAACACCCACACCCTTCTGCAAGGCTCCCCACCCCTGCAGTGGCACGCATGGTCAGCAGTGACCCTGGTACCCTGATAAGTTTTTCTGTCCCCAGTGGCAGGATGTTGCTGCCCCCTGAGGCCTGAAGCCTTGAGTATCTGGACTTACCCAGGGGTGCTTTACCACTGAGCCACATCCCCAACACTTTTAATATTTTATTTTTACTTTTTGGGTGCCAGGGATTGAACTCAGGGGCACTCAGTCACTGAGCCACATCCCCAGCCCTATTTTGTATTTTATTTAGACACTGAGTTGCTTAGTGCCTTGCTATTGCTGAGGCTGGCTTTGAACTTGCGATCCTCCTGCCTCAGGCTCCCGAGCCACTGGGATTACAGGCATGTGCCACCGTGCCTGGCTAATTTTTAAATTTTGAGCAACTTGGTCTTGCCAAGTTGCTTTAGGGCCTCACTAAATTGTTGAGGCTGTTCTTAAACCTGCGATCCTCTTGCCTCAACCTCCTGAATTGCTGGGATTGCAGGTGTGTACCACCATGGCCAGCAGTTAAATCTTGTAGCAGTGGCCTTTTACTAATTAAATAACTTTTAGTGCTATAGTGTCCCTCTTTTTTTTTTTTTTTTTGGTCTCCTCAGTGTTGACTGATTCTGGGTCGTAATATCTGGAGGCTTGATCACATTTGAGCCTAATTCACAGGTACAGGTGAAAGGTGGTGTTCTCTACTTCCTATTGCATCACTTCAGGGCCACACACCTGGTTGTCCTGAGTGAGCAATGAGCTCAGGTGTTGTCAGCTCCATCGTTATCAAAGTCCCCACTTGCCTTTTATGTAGCAGTTTTTGCAGTTATCGGTGACCATTGGTAGATCTACGTGATGTCACCTGGAGTTGTAAAATCATGCACTGCTAACATCTGTCATCTGGAATTATTCTGTGAAGAGAACTTTTTCTTCAGCTGTCATGTTATCATCCTGAAATGAGGTTCATAGTGATATGGGAAGATAACTGCTGGATTTTCTTCATTAGTTTCTTTTGTATTTTTTTGGCACCAGGGATTGAACCCAGAGGCACTTAACCACTGAGCCCCAGCCCCAGCCCTTTTTATTTATTTTTTTATTTTGAAAAGTCTGAGGCCAGCCTCAAAACTTGGTATCCTCCTGCATCAGACTCCTGAGTTGCTGAGATTAGAGTGCCCCGAGATTTTCTTTTTCTGGCTGAATATTTTATTAAAATTTATGCTCTTTCCTGGAAATTTTGAGTTTCAATTTTTATGTGTTATTTGATATAAAAACAACACATTTTTAATTTACTCATCCACTGATGGATATTTGCATTTCTTCCACCTCTTGGATGTTTTTTTAGGTACGAGGGCTTGAACCCAGGGGTGCTTTACCACTGAGCTACATCCCCAGCCTTTTCTATTCTGCAGTTTGGAGGGAAGGCCAGAGTATAGATTACATTAAAAGGCCACCTGCTTGTGTAGAATTTACATTTTCGATTGTGATCTATCTCAAAGCTTAAGGGGCAGGGACACTATTCCTTCCTCCATGTTGAAAAAAATCTGATTAAACACTAAAGGGGTTCGTGTCTCAGCTGAGACTCTTGCCTTTGCTGTCTGAGTTTGCCTTTCAAAGACTCATTAGGAAATGAACAGTTTACATCAAAATTACAGTCCTAACATCCTGATTTGTTCTTTGACAAGTTGAGGTGATTTTACAGTTAGAAGGTGGCGCTAATGCATACAATATATGTTGTTAGGCTTAGCATCGTTAAGAGCTGATTTAACAGGGTCAACCGAAAGAGTTTTTGTTTTTTTTTTTAACCTAACAGAACAAAATTCTGCATAAATAACAAATATCAGAAATATAATGGGCAATTTAATTTTTAAGCTAAGTTTTACAAATCTTTTATCGCCTTAACAGATCTAACTGAACACATCTTAATACTAATTTGAGTCACTATTTTTATTCTTTATTGTCACATTTTCCAAGTTTTGGTGCCCAAACTTGGCAAACATCATGGAGATTTGTACACACATACATATACATATATACACACACACACACACTTAAGTTTAAAGCCCCAGTTTCCTCATTACACCTTGTACTCAGGCTCCTGTTAAAAAGAGGTAAAATGGTAAGAAGATAAAAATCAGGAAAAACATGAAAAGGTCCCAATTGACAACTCTGTTTTTACAATTCAAGGGAGACATTCTGAAGCAAAATCCATCCTCTGCTAAAATTCCACTGAGCTGCAGCAGCATATATTTATAAGAAAGATAAACAAAAGCCCCTTGCACACATCAATGTGATTTAACAAACCAGCGAGGAGTTGTATTTTCTTGCTGTTATTTCAGGTAACTTTTCATTAACAAACAATATTTCAGTGATTAAAATTTCAGGTGTTAAAAACTTCAGGCGGGATCATCTTCACATTCTGAAGCAAAATTCTTCAGGCACATGTCTTTAACTACTACACAAATCCATCACAGCAACACTCAGGCTTTCAAATTAAAGTACGTTTTCTGTCTGGTAACTAAGGGCGGCTGCAACTAGCGCACTCGGGCGCGTTTGATCTTGCTCTTCTCCACAGGAGCTTTCCTCTTCTGCGATGACACGGGTGCAGGCTCCTTGTTATTCTGAAGAAATGCCACGGCTTCTGGTAGACAGTAATTTTCCACAGGAGGAGGAGATTCCTATAATAGCAAAGGAAATGTTATTTTTTTTCAGATTTCAAACTTTTAGGTAATTAAGTTATACACTCCTTCACTCTACTTTTTGAGAAGAAAAGCTTAAATAGGAAAATGCACATTCATTCCAAGGTTCTTGTAAAGAAAACCTCTTTCATGGTATGCTTGATTATTAGCAGATGCCTCTAGTGAAGAGACCCGTGGGACAGAAAAATGAGAGTACAGTTCAGATGGAGGAACCCTGATCAGATCTTCCTGCTGGCTGCACGGGTAACATGTTCAGTAACTACCGTTAAGTCAAGTTGTTAAGCTTGGCGTAAAATCCTCAGGTGTTTTATCCCCATTTTACAAACCAATTTAAAAAGGTTAAATAAGACAACCAGTGTTATCTAACGAGCAGGGGGCAAAGCTACGGAGTTCCTTCCCTCTCTCCCTGACTCAAACCCACGCATTCTTCTCCTTCACAGCCATTTTCCAATACTGAAGGAAAGACTGTTCCTCCTTTACTCCAAGTGAAGTAACACCAGATTTTTCTGGCAAACATGGCAGACTGGATAACCTGAAAATAAAGCCCCATAAAATTGGTGGTCATTGCACATATAACAACTATAAATTCTGACTATATTAAAGGCACTACCAGAAAACTGGAGAATAAACAAATTAAGAAAATACTGGAAGAGTGGACATTTGGAAGGAAATAGCATGGGGTATATTTCTCTTTTTTAAAGGCTTTTAGTCTGAGGAGACGTCCCAGTTTGTTGTGCAGCCTGGCTAAAATTCTTAAAAAAAAAAAAAAAGGCTTGAAGAAATAGAATGAGAACTATACCCCTTGGAAAGTAAGGTGGGAAATTCCAAAAAGAGAGAGCAAGAAGGGGAGTCCCAGTGCATGTAGGAACCCTGCCCAAATCTTTGCTTGACCTCTAAACCACGTATGTGCAGCAGACTCCTGCCAAGACTGGAGTCACTGAACTGAGATGTAAGCTGCCACTGCTGTAAGTCAGTCTAGCAAACTGCCTGCTAAATAAAAACGGTAGTCTTCAGAGGGCTACGACAGAATGCAGAGTTTATACAACTTATTCACAATGTGCAGGGCATATTCAGAATTATTCCATTTATGAAGAAGTAGAACATAACTCATTCTCAAGAAAAAAGAAAAAACAATCAGAATCACTACAAACAAAATAAAATGCTTAAAGTGGTCATGAAAAGGGCTGGGGTTGTAGAGTCCTTGCCTAGCACATGGGAGGCACTGGGTTCCATCAGCACCACACAAAAATAAATAAATAAAATAAAGGTATCGTGTGTCCATTTATGATTTAAAAAAAAAAAAAAAAAGTGCTCATGAAAAACCAAGGACCTAAATTAACAGATAAGCTAGATGGACTAGAAGACTCAACAGACTTAAAGAGATCAATTCTAATGAATGCAATTCCCATCAAAATTTCATTAAGTTTTTTTTATGGATATAAACAAGCTTATTTTAAAAATTTATGTAAAAAGGTTCAACTGAAAAAAGAACAATGTAAAGGCCCCTAAAGTAGCTGAACAATCTTGAAAAAGAGGAGTAAGAAGAACCAATCACTGCCTGATATCAGGGCTAATGAAACAAGAGTTGTGGTGTCACCACAGCAGACCACCACAGAGGGAAGGACACAATCAGCGAAACCAGAAACACAGAAGTCTGCCCGGCTGAATTCCGACAAAAGTACAAAAGGAACTCAACAGAGGACAGAAGGTTTTTTGAACAAATGACAAATGGAGCCACTGCACATTCTTAGAGGAAAGAAACAAACCCCAGAACACACTGTGACCTAACCCTCACATCTTCTGTAGCCATTAGCCTAAAATGGATCACAGGCACTTAAGACTTTTAGGAAGAAACAAACAAAACAATCTTTTAAGACTTAGAGCTAGGTAAAGGCCTGATACCAAAACTACAATTCATAAAATGTTCACAAATCAGACCTCATGAAAATATAAAACTCTTTGGCTGAGGAGAAATTTCAGTGGCAATGCGTTTACCTGGCATGCATGAGGCCCTGGATTCCATTCCATATTGTAAAACCAAGAAAACCTCTGCTCTGCAAAAGACTTCTCTAAGAGGATAAAAAAACTGCAGACTGGAATAGAATACTCACAAACCCCACATGCAATCAAGGACTGTTATCTGAAACAAAAAACCCTTAAGGTTCAACAATAAAAACGATTCAATTAGAAAATGGGCAAGAGGTTTGGGGATGTAATAGCTCAGTGGCAGAGAGCTTGCCCGGTGTGCACAAGGCCCTGGGTTCAATCCCCAATACTACAAACAAAACAAAAATCAGAATATGGGCAAAAGATGAGAGCAGACAGTTCCAAGAAGACTATGTAAACATGCAAATAAGTACACCAAAAGATGTTCCACTTCATTAGCCATGTGAGAAACACAAATTAAAACCACAGTTAGATACTTACTGTGTACCTATGTAAATGGCTAAGAGAAAAAATAGTGACAACACTAAATCTTGAAGACAAATTGGATCACTTGCATGGCTGGTGGGAATGTAAAACAATAATGATCTTCTGGAAACACGTTTGGTCCCAGTGAAATGAAAACATTCACACAAAAACCTCTATGTAAATATTATATCGCAGCTGTATTCATAGTAGCCCAACACAAAACAACCCCGATGTCCTTCTACAGGTTAACAGCCAAACTGTGGTACATCAGTACATGAACTATTACTGAGCAATAAAAAGCAAGAAAACTACTGATATAAGCAACAAATCGGGTAAATCTCAAAGGAATTTGCTGAGTGGTTTAAAAAAAAAAATCCCAAAATATAAGTATTGCATAGATTCCATCTATATTAATATTTTTAATATATATTTTTTAGTTGATGAACCTTTATTTTATTTATATATGTGGTGTTGAGAATCTAACCCAATCTAACCTTCACACACTAGGCAAGTGCTCTACCACTGTGCCACAACCCCAGCCCACTATATTACATTTTTAAAAGGACAAATACAGGACTTACAGAATCCGGAAATGCTCCACCACTAAGCTACATCCTCAGTCCTTTTTATTTTTTTTTAATTATTTATTTTTTAAATTTTTTTACAGATTGCATTTTGATTCATTGTACACAAATGGGGTACATCATTTCATTTCTATGGTTGTATGTGATATAGATTCATACCATTTGGGTATAATCATACATGCACATATGGTAATGATCTTTTTTATTTTTGAGACAGGGTATATTGTTAAGCTGCTGAGACTGGTCACAAGATCCTCCTGCTTCAGTCTCCCAAGTTGCTGGGATTACAGATGTGCACCAACATGCCTCGGAAAATAAAAACTTTTGGAATAAAAAATACACTGAATCTGAGTGTGATAGCACCCACCTGTAATCCCAGCAACTTTTGAGGTTGAGGCAGGAAGATTGCAAGTTCAAAGCCAGCCTCAGCAACTTAGCAAGGCACTAAGTAACTCAGTGAGACCCTGTCTCTAAATAAAATACAAAATAGGACTGCTGATGTGGCTCAGGGGTTCAAGGCCCCTGAGTTCAATTCCTGGTGCCAAAAAAAAAAAAAAAAGAAAAAGACTGCAGATATAGTTCAGTGCCTTAGTGGTAGAGAGGCCCTGGGTTCAGTCTCCAATACCTTCACCCCTGAGAAGAAAAAAAACAAAACAACAACAACAAAAAAAACCACCTAAGGAAATTTAAAAGTAATAAAAGTTCAGTGAATAGAATTTGGGACTTACATAAGAAAGTAGGCAAATAATCTCATCAGAGGCAGTCATTATTGGATACTGTGACATTTTTTTCCTAGTTGTTTTTGAGGTCTTTTTTTTTTGTTTGTTTTCTTTTCTCTTTTGGTACTAGGTATTGAGCCCAGGGGTGCTATACCACTGAGTTACATCTCCAGTCCTTATTTTTCATTTTGAGATAGGGTCTTGCTAAGCTGTTGAGGCTGGTCTTGAACTTAAGACCCTCCTGACACTGCCTCCGAAGTTGCTGAGATTACTGGCATGTGACACCATGCTCAAGTCAAAATTTATCAGTTTTCTCAGGAAGGGTACATAATGAGATATTTGAGTCCTTGCATATGCATTTCTCCATTTTTTTTTCATGCATTAAAGACAGTTTGGATAAATATGAAATTCATGGTTGACATGAGATATGACAGGGTTCTCTATATCTTCCCAACCTGTTCTTTTTCCCCACTATATAAATTTTTATAAAATTATATGTTGCAGTAAAGTGACCTTTTCTTTCTTCTTTCTTTCTTTTCTTTTCTTTCCCTCCCTCCCTTCCTTCCTTCCTTCCTTCCTTCCCTCCCTTTCTTTTTTTTTTTAATACAGGGTCTCATGTTGCCCAGGACGGTCTTGAACTCTGGGGTTTGTTACACTGAGATTCTTTAAAAGCTGCTTTACAAGTTGCTCAAGGAGCGTTATTCCTGGGTTACTAATTTCTAATCAGTATAGCCACTTTATAACAAAGGCTTCACATTTATGCTTCGAGCATTCCTGCTGTTAAACCCTGAGCAACCCCCAAACTCAGAGCAGCAAGATCACAAAGCAGGCTGTTTTAGCTCCCCTGATTTCTATGCAATTCTGTTTTAAAGCCTTTGTAGTAAGACATTATGATTTTATCCTTCCCTGTTGATTCCTGATGGGCTTACAGGCACTGTGCTATCAGGAAGATCTTTCTTTGTCCATTTAAATTTTATAGAATACAAGCCAATTCTGAACATAGATGTAGTAAGCATTCCAGATAGCAAATGCCTAATTAATAACCATTATATCTAACATGGGTATTTACTGAAAATCAACACAAAAGGTCAAGAAAACTAAGAAGGACTCTTGGATAAGATTTTCCTTGAATTCCTAGAATCAATTTCTACTTTCTTTATATTCCAGTATTTGAAAACACACTAGATTTTTATAACCTTGTCATATTTAACTTTCATACTAAACTTCTACATGTGTCAGTATAAAAAATGGAACGAGCTGGGCACGGTAGCACACACCTGTAATCCTAGTGGCTTGGAAGGCAGAGACAGGAGGATTGTGAGTTTAAAGCCAGCCTCAGCAAAAGCGAGGTGCTAAGCAACTAAGTGAGACCCTGTCTCTAAATAAAATACAAAATAGGGCTGGGGATGTGGCTCAGGGGTTGAGTGCCCCCAGAACCGAAAAAACCCAACAACAACAACAACAACAAAACCAGGAATGAAACTGAAGAACAGAAAACTAATCTTCTATTAATGATAAGCAAAGGTTCTGAGGTACAGATATAAGCATATCTTTGATAATGAGGTAATCAAGGACAGAATGTCACCAACCTGCATAAGATAATCAGCAATGTACTCTGTTCTTAAGCAGTACACACTCTGGGAAGCAGCTTCTGCTATATTAACTCCTGAGTCATCTGATTTCTGTTTATTTAAGTCAGAAAAGAGATGTGTGGCTTCTTTAAATAAAGGTACAGAATGACCAGGTAGCACCTAATGAAAAAACGAGAAGAAACACAATCCACCAGTGTTCCAAAGCAATTCAAGTAGATAACATGTACTTAAGCAAAAGTGGCAACCACGGTTGGATAATAATTCATGCAAGAAACTTAATAAATCGATGCAATACAAACCTGTGCTCCTCCTGACTGAAGAAGGCGCTTGAATCCTGCTTCTCGGGATTGATCAACATGTAAAACGACCTTCCACCCACTGAATGCTCCCTACAAACAAAAAATGATACTCAGTCTTGAAATGATTTAGAAAATAACAAAGTAATACTGATAATGTATGATTTTGTCTGTAGGCTTAGTTTTAAGTCTGCAAAAAATTTTTTTTTCGTATTGGGGATTAAACCCATGGGCACTTTACACTAACTCACATCCCCAGTCCTTATTTTTTATCTTGAAACAGGGTCCAAGTTGATTAGGGCCTTGCTAATTTGCTGAGGCTGGCCTTGAACTTGTGGAACCTCCCACATCAGCCTCTGAAGTCACTGGGGGGCATGTGCCACTTTGCCCAGCTAGCAAGTAATTTTATAACCCTTACTTTTACCACAATGAAGTATCTCTGGTACATTCCTCAGTAGATACTTGAGGAATGAAGAAAACAATTTAATGATTAGGTAACATTAAAACAAAGCAGTACGAGTTATGCTTAGTCTTCCCTAGTATTTTATTTTTCAGTGCTGGAAATCAAACCCAGGACTTTGTACATAGGAGACAAGACCTACCACTTAGCCGACCCCACAGCCCCCTTAGTATTTTTTTCTGACATTAATGAAAAGTAGAATTTAAAGCACAAATTTTTAGTTTGATGAAGTCTTCATTATATTTCCCTTAAGGTTTGCAAATCAGAAATATAAACTATCTAAGTAGAGAATGACAACAGAAGCCAGTAGAATTACTCCAAAAGAAAGGATATCAAAGCTAACAAAGATTTGGAGATATCAAAGAACTTGGAGTATAACATGAAAAATAACATCAATTCAAGGATTCTTAGCCTTTTGGTGAGCCACGCCCTTTGGTAGTCTGGTGAAACCTATGAACCCCTTCTCTAAATTATTATTATTTTTCTGAGATGGTGTTTTTACCAAGTTGCCCAGGCTGAACTCAAACTCATGATTCTATTGTCTCAGTCTCCCAAATAGCTGAGATAACAGGCATGAGCCACAATGCCTGGCTAAATTAAAATAAATAGGTAAATGAGTTCAAGCAATAGTTTTATTGAGCTATAATTCCTATACCATATGGTTATCGGTAGATGTTACATGTATTGATACATTAAATCATAAAACGTAAGGATGGTCTGATAACTACTATAATTTTACAGTAATGATGAGTCGGCGCAAAATCCCAGGTACTGTTAATAGTCTGTGATTTGCTGCCTACTATAATTAAAGGAAATGCTAACTTTCAGAGGTTGGCAAAAATAAGGAGGTATTTTTCCCCATTCAGTCAGAGCACATAACCTTCCTGAATCTGATCCCTGTGGACTCAGGATTTCAGGAGCCCCCAAAGCTAGATGCTGAAAGATTCTTTGGAAAAAATACAGTGTGGCACACATTTTACAAATACAAATCATTATTTTTCTGGTACTTAAGAGTTGAGTCTGGGTTTTTGTGCATGTTAAGCAAGTGTTCAACCACTGAATTATATCTCAAGTCCTTTATATATTTTATTTTCATTCTGGGTCTTGCTATGCTGCCCTTAAACCTGGGATCCTCCTTCCTAAGCTTCCTGATTATCTGGGGTTACAGGCATATGCCACCAAGCCTGGTATAAATTACTTTAAAAAGAGCTGTCAAGATATGTATCTTACTATCAAACACAATTAGAAGTAGGAATTTACATTAAGTGCAATTTAGAATGTCCAAACTAAACAAACATTATCAAGGGATAAAAGTAGAATTATTATTTAATTAAGGACATACCCTAAAAAAAAAAAGTCACAATATTGAATGCCCTTTATGTTACCTATATAATTATATACAAACATGGGATCAAACCCAGCGGTTTTCTACCACTGAGCCACAATCCAAGTCCTTTTTCTTTCTTTTTGAGACAGAATCTCACTAAATTGTTGGGGCTGGCCCAGAACTTGCCATTCCTCTGTCTCAGCTTCCCAAGTTACTGGTATAATTATATTTGCTAATACCTCCACAATGCCTGACTCTTGTCTTTGCTGAATTTTCTTTCTCCATCTCATTGCTGCAAGTGCTAGTCTTCGTTGCTGTACACTGATGCCAGTCAAAACATCGAGTATGGAGTTACTTCCCCATCATAGTCTTCTTCCTAGAGAAAGAGTCCAATAAACTTGTGAGTTCCCAGAGTACAGGGAGTCTGTGATGCAGGCAGGATACAGGTTTCTGACCTCAAGAAGCCTTCAATCAGGGAAGGTCAAAGCTATACAATGAACTGTTATATCTTTTTTTTTTTTTTTTTTTTTCTTTTCTTTCGGTGGTACTGGGGATTGCATCCAGAGCCTTGCACAAGCTAGGCAAATGTCCTACCATGAGCTATATTCCCAGTGCATCTGAATTGTTATAAATGCAGATTAATTTGGTTTTATATTAACAGTCAAATGTATCTGGTTTTTAATAAAATCAGAAAAGATAATAACTACACCTTGGCAACTGGCAATACTTAGGTTATTGGGCTTCACCTGACACAAGAGTACTTCATACAAGGATAGTTTCAGAGGAGCATGTACTTAGAACTTGATTATCTGTCTAAAGAGGAGATTCCTGAAGAGGCACTTATTGAAAACTTCAAAAACTAGAGTGGATACTGTGGAGATGGTCTGCTTTCAATAATTAGTTCAATGGGCAAATAATAAATAAGATAATCTTGAAAGTTTCTCATGTTATTTCAATGAAAAGAAAAAAAATGACATTCAAATTAATTTAAAAAGTGAATAAAGATAGACATGGAGGTGCACGCCTATACTTCCAAGAGGCTGAAGAAGGAGGATCATGAGTTCAAAGCCAGCCTCAGCAACTTATCGAGGCCCTGTCTCAAAAAAATAAATAGGGCTGGGGATGTGGCTCAGTGGTATAGTGCCCTGGGGTCAATTCCCAGTACCAAACAACAACAACAAAAAACTCCCAAATAACTGCACCTGGCTCTGTAATATGTTTTTTTTTGCTTTGTTATCAAGAACCTCATGAAGTTGGTATAATCTGACTGGCCATATGTGGTGTTCTCTCTCTTTTGGTACTGGGGATCGAACCAAGAGTTGCTCTTAACACTGAGCTACATCGCTAGGCCTTTTTATTTTTTGAGACAGAGTCTTACTCAAGCTTGCCTTGAACTTATGATCATCCTACCTCAGTTTTCCAAATTTCTACGATTACAGGTATGTGCCACCATACCTGGCTCCTATGTGGTTATTTCAATTACATGTACAGCTGGTATATATACTGGCATCTCTGACCCTGGCCTGGGGAGTGAACCCAGGGAAACTCTCCCACAGAGCTACAGCCCCAGTCCATTTTGGTTTTAGACAGGGTCTCGCTAAATTGCTGAGGCTGGTCTCTAATTTGCAACTCTCCTGCCTCAGCCTCCAAGTCACTGGAATTACAGGCACGGCACCCAACTGAAACCTGAAGATACTTACTTTAAAAAAAAATAATAAATCTTCACATACACACCTGCACAAAGTGTCCAGCAGTCCTGCATGCTTCCAGGTAAGAGCGATGAAGCACCCACTTCCCAGCTGCCACGGACGCCAAATACTTCTCATTTCTAAGTGGCTGCCCCACAACGATATGTGTACAGCTGGGATCAAAGCACTGCTTCTCTATCACCAGCCCACCTTTGAAAGAAAAATTGTTTGCACTTTGATTTGTAACTTCTTTCTAGGCTAGGAAACAATGTAATCTCAACTATACGTGGAAATTGTTCATGAATAAACACACTGAACTAATTAAATCACACAACCCTGAAATTTATATATATTAAAGTTTATTATAAAAATATGACTACAAAGGTAGATAAAATAGTAAAACGATTATACACATGGGTCCTAAAATTATCAAAACTTCACCCTCCTTACTTCAATGTCCTATTCTCCTCCCTTCTTTCTGCAGTATTGGGGAATCCCAGGCCTTATGCTAGCTGGGCATGTGCTCTACCCCACTGAACCGTACTCTCACCCCAGTACATCTTAATGTTCTATTTCCATGTCAAGCTGTCCAGAGTAAGTTCTCTTATTAAGTGTAAAATGTACATCAAAGCTTTAATGTACAACATTACATGCAAAACATCTCATTAAATATTAAATGACACTATTTCACATATACTAGCTCAAAAAAATTACGTTTAAATCTCTCCTATTTGTTTTTATTTTTTAAACGTGGCCACTAGGAAACGTAAAATGGCATGTGTGGCTCATGCTCGTTCCCAGTGAGCTGCTGCAGCACACCAGGTTCCTCTCCTCGGACACTGCTTCCAGTTGTCAGACGGGCAGCCTGACCACCGGGGGACAGTCTCAAGAAGGAACTCTTCTCTGGATCTTACACTCTCAAGTTCATCACAATGTGGTTTTACTTATACTATAAGCCTGTAATTTCACTGATTTTGTCCAAAGTTTCATCAATAAACAAATGTTCCAGCACAAGAGATTCTCAAACCTTAACTGTTGGTCTCAAACCTTTAGGTCCATGACCTAATGACTTTAGATTTAGAGCAGTTCATAAAATTAAAGCTCTACTGCTCCACTATGGTCTTAGACAGACTACCCACACTCTTCTTCTCAGCTTCTATACCATGATATCAATATTGACATTTGACTTCCAACTAATGTTATTATAATGGAACAATTTAATTTAAATATTGGTACCTAGTTTTTCAATCAGATGACAATAATCAATACGTTCCTGAGGATTCAGAGATGACAACTGAAATATGTATTTTTTAAATTCTTTATGACTCTCCTCTATCGTTACAATCTGGAATATAAAAGAGTTTTAGAAAAAATTGAAATCAGATACAGTTGTTTTACATTGATCTTTTCTCAGTCTCTGAGTTATCAAATACACAAATAGTATAATACAATAAAAAGCAAGCTTTCATCATTTGATTAACTTTTTTTTTTTTTTTCGGTGCTAGGGATTGAACACAGGGCCTTTGGTGCATGTGAGGCAAGCACTCTACCAACTGAGCTATATCCCCAGCCCCATTTGATGAGCCTTTAATATTGGTATCAATAACTTTCTATTACAGTACAATGGCAATATCCAAAGCCATATCACCACACCAAGGATCAACAAACCTTTTCTCCAGGTGCGGAGCCACAGGTGGATTGGCTAGGGGGAAGGCAATACTCGGGAGCTTGAGGTGTAGGAATCAGGTGACTGTCTTTTGTTGGAGTTTCCAGTTTTTCTGAGTTGGGGTGTTTTGGGGCTTCAGTCACACATCCATTTCCAGGATCACTGATAGCTGAGGGCAACAAAAT
This sequence comes from Sciurus vulgaris, assembly GCF_902686455.1. Taxonomy (NCBI): domain Eukaryota; kingdom Metazoa; phylum Chordata; class Mammalia; order Rodentia; family Sciuridae; genus Sciurus; species Sciurus vulgaris. The sequence goes on from NC_136470.1 coordinate 121,101,309, forward strand.
GCTACAATGTGATACTGTCCAATACACTTTTCATCTGCCTTGGCTGAGATCAGATTAAACACAAACTCTGCAATGAAAAAAGTACATGCAAAAGAAAACACCCTATTTCTACAGCTTATAAATAAAATTGCAATTAATGCTTTAAAGAGCATGTGTTATCTGGGTTTCTCCAACCCTTTCTTTAAATAGTAAGCTTACATCAGTAAAATGTAACCCAATTCATAAAATGAAAGCAATTCTACATTTGGAGAAAATCAAAGGCAGAGACAAATCTACATGTCCAGTTTAGGGACATAGTCATATTAGTGTGAAAAAGAAAAGGGAAAGATGAAGTATTTTGTTTTCAAGGGAAAGCTCAAGGAAGAAAAAAAAAAAAAAAAAACCCTTGGAAATGAACTCATATGATGCAAAGAACAAATAGAGGTATTTGCTGGGTATGCTTCTGATGAATTAAATAAAAATAAGATGATACAGGAAAGAACCAAGCATTAACTGCACAAATGCAAAAAAATGTATGGGCAAAAGAACAATAGTGAAAATCATGCCTGGAAAAAAGTGCCTAATCCCACATTTCCAAATTCAAAGAAATTATATATTCAATTTACTGATAATAGTACCTCAATGAATAAATTTCTTTTCTGACTCAAGTTTAGGACCAAATCAGAAGTATAAGAGAACCACAATATGCTTCTATTATGAAGTTCAACATGTATCTAATACAAACAAGTAAACATTATTTTCTCATTACCCTGTTCAGTAATTTTCTGAACCACGTAAAGGTTCTTGAAAAGGAGAATCTTCCAATTGTTTAATGTCAACCTGAGGCTCAGAGTACTGTGTGGGACAACTAGGCCACTGCAAATTGCTGGCAAGCCTTGCTCTCTCCTCTCTTGCTGTAGGGTCATCCCAAATGATCTGTTCATTTTGGGGAGGGCTCCGTGTTGATATCAGGTACTATTTGTCGAGACTGCCTATAAAATAAAAGTGACAATTTTAAATAACGAATAGCCAAAACAAAATCCAAACACATAAATTCCCTAAGAGAGATTATAATAGTTGTGGATCATCGATGCCCACCATCCAGTAACAAATAGGCAGTTGGTAATAGTTATCAAAAAAATTAGCCCAGGGAAGTTTTTTTTTCTTTTTAAATGTTTCTGCCAGAAATTTAAACATGTTTTGACCAAATGTCTACATAAATAAAATGTTAAAGGAAAATTTTGATAGTTAAGGAATTTTTAAAAATTCTAAAATAATTGCTGTATTTGAAAATAGGATTTCTCTTAATTATATAAGTTAAGGAAACATGGTCATATTTAGAAAGCTGGTTACTCTGCTTAACAGTTTTCTATTTTTCAAACTGTTTGCATAACAGTTTTGCAGTGCTGGGAAACCAAATCCAAGGTCTCATGAATGCCAGGCAAGCACTCTACCACTGAGCTATATTTTAGTCTAACAGTTGATTTTTTTAAAAACTGAAATTATAAGAACTATAATTAAACTGGAAGCTTACTGTAAAGGTTGCATACTTAAAAAGGTCTTTTGATCAAACTTCTCAGAGTCCAAGGCAGACCAACCATTCACTGAATTATAGTAAAGCATGCTTTATGGTAAAAAATTATTCCATCTGAGAGTATAAATAGAATCCTAACTACATTTTTATGCATATGCATTCTCAGTAAAAGCAGTTTATCTAAACATAGTACCCCAAAGTTCCTTTGCCTCAAAACACAAAGACATCTTTTATTTGTGGGGAGGATGGATACTGGGGATTGAACTCAGGGGCACTAGGCCACTGAGTCACATCCCCAGACCTATTTTCTATTCTATTTAGAGACAGGGTCTCATTCAGTTGCTTAATTGCCTTGCTTTTGCTGAGGGCAGCTTTGAACTCAAGATCCTCCTGCCTCAGCCTCCCAAGTCACTGGGATTACAGGCATACACCATGGTGCCCAGTAAGAAGACAGCTTTTTATTCTGAGTATATTATTTACTGTAGCTTGGCACAGGATTAGGTTCTTCATAATGACAAAATATGATATGTGTATATTAAACAAAAAGCTACTTATTCAGCATTTAAAAAACTGGTCTCTGGAAAAAAATAGTATAGGATAAATTAATAGTTCAATTAATCAATTAGATATAATTCCCATAAACACTCACCCTACAGTTACAGATTTTTCTTCTACCTGGAAAAAGACAGCTATGCTACTGAACTTAAATCAAATTGCCCTAAAGAACTACACTCACCTTTCCTAGAAGACAAATCCATATAGAATACAAACTACAAGCAGAGCTCCGATAAGGAACTGGGCGTGATTGTGCGTGCCTGGAATCCCAGTGGCTCAGGAGGCTGAGACAGGAGGACTGCAAGTCAAAGTCAGCCTCAGCAAATTAGTGAGACTCTAGCTTTACATACATGATGAAGCCCTGGGTTTGAACCCAAAACCACTACCAAAAAGGAAAAAATAAAACAAAACAAAAACCCCAAGCCAACAACAACAAAAATCCCCTTAGGATTACACATAAGTACTCAGTGGTTAATACTAATACTAAAGATCAGAGGGGGCTGACTAGTGACTTCGTTTTCAAAATGGATTTTAAAATCACTTTTGTCTCAGGGGGAGGCAATAAAAAGCATTAATCATGCGTCCCCCTGAAGCTGGAGATTGCTGGGACAAACCTCTGTGTTGGCTTCCTGCCTTCCAGTAAGCATTCTCATCTTAAATTGCTCTGAGTGAGGAAGGGAAGGAGGGAACACTAGGAAGGAGAAACATCCAGTCAGCAGAGGGCCAAAGCCAATAGATAATGGAATATGACACTTATTATTTGTGATAAACAGGCCTACTAATATAACCCTCTTCCTGGTCTTGATACTCTAAACTTCTGCTTTATCACTTATTTTTTTTAAAAAAGGCAAAATGAGCCTAACTTATGAAAATGAGTCACCAGGTCTTAAATGAAGACCGCCATTTCTCTCCAGTCATCTATTCTTTCTGCCATTAGTGACAGGCACACACCTCAGTGCCTCTAGGACTCTACTTCGTCCACTTCTAGCAGAGCGTGTGCTGTCAGGGGTCGAGGAGGTGCTGTTACAGCCACTTCTTGAAAGGGAAGTCCTCTGTCCCTGGGTTTCACGATGGAGGTGGCAGACATGATCTCCTGCAGCTGCTTTTGGAAGTTTTCTCTCATCTCCAAGGTCTGTGTGAGAACTTGAAACAAACGAGTATACCAGTCAAGGTCAATTTCCCTATCTGATCATATCCTACAATACTGTGATTAGCGCTGAAGAGAACCAGAATTAGAAGTGGAGCCTAAAGATAAGTCTGAGTTGCAGTGACCTTACGATGAAACCTCAGGGGATGAGGAGCTGCTTCTCATGAATGATCAAAAAAAGTGGCTTCTTGAGATGAAATCTACTCTGGTGATGAGAACACTGTTGAAATGGTATTAAGATTTAGATTTAGAATATCACATAAATTTAGTTGATAAAGTAACAGTAGAGTTTGAGAGGACAGGCTGCAGTTTTAAAGGAAGTTCTACTTTGTGTAAAAAGGAATCAAAAGCATCAACATCAAATTACAGAAAAATATTTGATGAAACAAAAAGTCAACCATTGTGACAACCTCACTGCTGTGTTATTTTAAGAAACTGTCAGAGCCAACCTAAGGTTCAGCAACCACCATCCAGGTCAGTCAGCAGCCATCGGCAGAGGCAAGACCCTCTATCAACAACAAGATTATATCTTGCCAAAGGCTCAGACGATCACTGGCATTTTGAGCAATAAAGTATTTTAAATTATGGAGTATACATTGTTTTTTAAAAGACATAATGCTTTTGCACAGTTTACAGATTACAATATAGTGTAACACAACTTTTATAAGCCCTGAGAAAAAAAATCGATGTGACTCACTTTATTGTGACATTTGATTATTGCAGGTATCTGGAGTCAAACCTGCAGTGTCTCTGAGGTATGCCTGTACTGAAATGACACAGTATCTAAGGTGAACCATTAAACATAAAGACAGATAGCACGTGGAATAGTCCAAACTTAACGCATTTTTTAAAAATGAGAGAAAGAAACATATATATTTATAATTGTCTATGCATAAAACAGCACTAGAAGGACAGGTGAGTAACCCAGGGTAAACAATGGCAGGAGAAAACTCTTCACACTTCCTTCCAGACCTTTAAATCGTGTCCAAGTATACTATACACGTAATAAAACTGTTTACAAATCACTGAAAAAACCTGAACCAAAGAATATTTTCTGGGTTACTGAGGACTGAACTCAAGAGATGCTTTACCACTGAGCTACATTCCCAATTTTTATTTCTAATTTAGAGACAGGGTCTAAGTTGCTTAGGGCCTTGCTAAATTGATGAAGCTGGCCTCAAGTTTGTGATCCTCCTGCCTCGGTCTCCTGAGTCTCTGCAATTACAGGTATGTGCCACTACACCTGATAAAGAACAATTAAAAATCATCAATTGCCTATAATCCCAGCAACCGTGGAGACTGAGGTAAGAGGATTCCAAGTTCAAGGCCAGCCCCAGCAACTTAGTGAGACCCTGTATCCAACTAAAAACCAAAAAGGGCTAGGGATGTAGTTCAGCTCAGCGGTAGTGTTCCTCGGTTCAATCCCCAAGATGAGAAAGGAAAAACAAACAAACATTCTCCCTATCTTTAACGGAACAGAACTGTATCACACTGACTCTGCAAATACCCAGTTCCATCCATTCCATAAAGTTTCATTCTAAGTCACTTAAACTTCACTGAATGGCAGCACAGAATCTAGACTTAATCCTCAAATATGTATCTATGTATTGTGTGTGTGTATATATATATATATATATTTACCAGTATTTAGTAACAGAAAAAAATCGTAAAGCAGTCTGTGGCAAAGATATATATTCGTAACCTTTTCTTTTTGGAATTTAAAATGCTTTACCTCCTTTAGAATCATTCTTTTCATTTCCATCTGATAGTGCTGATTCTTTATTACTGGTGGTCATATTTCCTATATCATTTTCTTCTACAGGCAAATGATCTGGCTGTTCAAAGAGAAAATTATAATTGCTCAAATGAAGTCATTGGATAAGGTCCCACCAGAAAACCTATGATAATGCATTCAGCTTAGGTGGGGCACATATTGTACACACTGCCTACCTCATCATCCTTTGCTGCAGAGACAGCTGAGGGCACTCGGACTCTTACAGAGTCTGCCGTCTTGAACGGTACTGATATCCAGGCTCATTTTGGGATTATAAGTATGTGGATAAAGAGATTCAGGAAGATGCTTATACTCCTGGGCACACTGCAATACAATAGTGTTTTGAAACAGAATTGACTAAAAGATGTTAAGCAGGAAAAGAACAACCAATACAGCCTGTTGTTAAGTGGCAAAAATTCACAAAATTAAACTTTTAAAAAGCAGTTTAGAGCTGGGCATGGTGGCACACATCTGTAATCCCAGAGATTTAGGAGGCTGAAGCAAGAGGATCACAAGTTCAAGGACAGCCTCAGCAACTTAGTGAGACCCTGTCCCAAAATAAAAAATAAAAATGGCTGGGATGTAGCTCAGTGGTTAAGTGCCCCTGGTATCAAAAAGTAGCAGGGGTGGGGGGAGGGGGGAGGAGTGAAAAATTCAATCATATAAATGACAAACTGTCTTTTTGTATCATCATGACCACTAAAGTATAAAATCTAATTCTATTTCTGTGCTTTTGCAGAGGTATCAATTATAGTCCAGGGAACACACAAAGACAGGAGAAACAAGCAGATTGCTCACTGTCAGGCGTCTATCATCCGCCATTTGCCTGCCTCTCGCCTGTCCATCGCCTGCCTTACACATATCCATCACCCACCGCACCAGGTTCACCTCCCAATCGTCTGACAACAGTCAGCAAACTGATCGCCAACCGCCAGTGGAGCAGCGGCTGCCTGCTGTTGCCTGGAAGTTCACTGTTACCGTACCCGAGGTTTGATTACACGTGGCTGCCACCATTTTGAGACAACAGCCAAGCCCGTAGGACCCCTGGCCAGACTGACTGAGCCCCATCTCCAGGATCCCTCAGCCCAACCGATCACTCCCTGCCTCCGGGGCCCTCACGTCGACTGACTGCTCCCTGCCACCAGGACCCCCAGACCAACTGACTGCACCCTATCACCGGGACCCCAGACCAACTGCACTCAGCCTCCAGGATCCCACAACCACGCCAAACACACCCGACCTCCAGAACCCCAGCCTGATCAACTGCACCCCCGCCTCCAGGACCTCCAGCTGACCATGTCCACCAACCTGAGCTGCAGCTCCCCATTTGCCAACACATTTGGAAGCCAGAGCAGCCATCATGGGTTATCCTGGAAGCCTGAGCTCTGATCTTTAGGTGGGGCAAATCCCATCCTGAGACGCCTGCTGGAGACTAGAAGCTCAATGTCAGGTACCTCTCATGCATCAGGCTACTGAAGACTGGGAGGTTTCATTACGATATGACTATTACACTGTAGATTTCCTTTTTTCTCCTTATTGAAAAATTTTAAGTTTTTATTTCTTTACTTTTCTTGCTCTCTTTTTCCTTTTGTTTACCTGTTCCCTCAGAGTCTTTTTCTCCCTTTTTTGCATGCTAACATCCGATTTCTTTTGATTACACTCTCACCCTTTCTATTATCTAGAACTTCTGTATATTCTTTTCATATCCTATTAACAGCCACATTCTACATCCCTCTGCATCCTCTTTGTCCTCCATTAGAAACTGCAGACCTTATTGCAAATCGGTTTGTTTTACTGAAGATAATACTTGAACTCATTCTGTTTATTATGACAATTTTGTTATTGTCCTCATAAGGGCTATTTGGTCTAGGATTGCATAGTGTCTGAATTGGGCACTGCTAATATTGATCTCCTCTTAAAGAAAAGGTTTTGAAAACCTATAGGGCCACTATAAGGCTATTGGGAGAATCTGCAGTATCCCAGATCTGCACTGCTAGAGGGGAAGATACATAAACAACATGAAAAAACAAGGGAAGAAAATGACCCAAACAAATCTAGATTCTATACTAATAGAATCCAATGACAGTATGTTAGAAGAAATGTCAGAAAAGGACTTCAGATTATACATGATTAAGATGATTTGTGAAGCAAAGCATGAGATAAGAGAGCAAATGCAGGCAATGAATGATAATACCAATAAGTTGAAAGAGCAACTGCAGGAAGCAAAAGATCATTTCAAAAGAGAGGTAGAGATTCTTAAAAAAAAAAAAAAAATACAAATGGAAATCCTTGAAATGAAGGAAACAATAACCAAATAAAAATCTCAATGGAAAGCATCACCAACAGACTAGACCACTTGGAAGACAGAACCTCAGACAATAAAGACAAAATATTTAATCTTGAAAATAAAGTTGCCCAAACAGAGAAGATGGTAAGAAAAAGAACAGAATCTCCAAGATCTATGAGACATCATAAAAAGACCAAATTTAAGAACTCATTCCAATACTTCTCAAAGTATTCCAGGAAATAGAAAAAGAAGGGTACCCTACTGAACTCATTCTACGAAGCTAATATCACCCTCATATCCAAACCAGAAAAGACACATCAAGGAAAGAAAATTTTAGACCAATATCCTTGATGAATATAGGTGCAAAGATCCTTAACAAAATATTGGCAAACCGTATCCAAAAACATATTAAGAAAATTGTGCACCATGATCAAGTGGGGTTCATTCCTGGAATGCAAGGGTGGTTTAACATCCGTAAATCAATAAACGTAATCCATCATGTCAATAGACTTAAGGACAAGAATCATATGGTTATATCAATTGACACAGAAAAAGCATTCGACAAAATACAACACCCCTTCATGCTGAAAACACTAGGAAAAACAGGGATAGTAGGAACATACCTGAACATTGTAAAGGCTATTTATGCTAAGCCCATGGGCAACATCATTCTTAATGGAGGAAAAACTGAAACCATTCCCTTTAATAACGGGAACAAGACAGGGATGTCCTCTTTCACCACTTCTATTCAACATTGTCCTTGAAACTCTAGCCAGAGCAATTAGGCAGACTAAAGAAATTAAAGGGATACGAATAGGAAAAGAGGAACTTAAGCTGTGACTACTTGCTGATGACACGATTCTATATTTAGAGGATCCAAAAAACTCCTCCAGAAAACTTCTAGACCTCATCAATGAATCAGCAAAATAGCAGGCTATAAAATCAACATGCATAAATCTAAAGCATTTTTTATACGCAAGTAACGAAACATCTGAAAGGGAAATGAGGAAAACTCCATTTGCAGTAGCCTCAAAAAAATAAAATACTTGGGAATCGATCTAACCAAAGAGGTAAAAGATCTCTACAATGAAAACTACAAAACATTGAAGAAAGAAATTGAGGAAGACCTTAGAAGATGGAAAGATCTTCCATGTTCTTGGACAGGCAGAATTACTATTGTCAAAATGGCCATACTACCAAAAGTGCTATACAGATTCCATGCAATTCCAATTAAAATCCCAATGATGTACCTCACAGTAATAGAGCAAGCAATCATGAAATTCATCTGGAAGAATAAGAAACCCAGAATAGCTAAAGCAATCCTTAGCAGGAAGAATGAAACAGGGGGTATCGCAATACCAGAACTTCAACTATACTACAAAGCAACAATAACAAAAACAGCATGGTATTGGCACCAAAATAGACAGGTAGATCAATGGTACAGAATAGAGGACATGGACACAAACCCAAATAAATACAATTTTCTCATACTAGACAAAGGTGCCAAAAATATGCAATGGAGAAATGATAGTCTCTTCAACAAATGTTGCTGGGAAAACTGGAAATCTGTATGCAACAGAATGAAACTAAATCCCTATGTCTCGCCCTGCACAAAAATCAACTCACAATGGATCAAGGACTTTGAAATCAGACCAGAGACCCTGCATCTTATACAAGAAAAAGTAGGTCCAAATCTTCACCTTGTTGGCTTAGGATCAGACTTCCTTAACAGGACTCCCATAGCACAAGAAATAAAAGCAAGAATCAATAACTGGGATAGATTCAAGCTAAAAAGCTTTCTCTCAGCAAAGGAAACTATCAGCAATGTGAAGAGAGAGCCTACAGAGTGGGAGAATATCTTGCCACTCATACTTCAGATAGAGCGCTAATTTCCAGAATCTATAAAGAACTCAAAAAACTCTACACTAAGAATACAAATAACCCAATCAACAAATGGGCTAAGGATATGAACAGACGCTTCACAGAAGATCTACAAGCAATCAAGAAACATATGAAAAAATGTTCAACATCTTTAGTAATAAGAGAAATGCAAATCAAAACTACCCTAAGATTTCATCTCACCCCATTTAGAATGGCGATTATCAAGAACACAAGCAACAATAGGTGTTGGAGAGGATGTGGGGAAAAAGGTACACTCATACATTGCTGGTGGGGGCTGCAAATTAGTGCAGCCACTCTGGAAAGCAGTGTGGAGATTCCTCAGAAATCTTGGAATGGAACCACCATTTGACCCAGCTATCCCACTCCTTGGCGTATACCCAAAGGACTTAAAATCAGCATACTACAGAGATACAGCCACATCAATGTTCACAGCTGCTCAATTCACAATAGCCAGATTGTGGAACCAACCTAGATGTCCTTCAATTGATGACTGGATAAGGAACTATGGTATATATATACAATGGAATATTACTCAGCCATAAAAAAAAAAATTATGGCATTTGCAGGCAAATGGATGAAATTGGAGAATATCATGCTAAGTGAGATAAGCCAATCTCAAAAAACCAAAGAACAAATGATCTCGCTGATAAGTGGATGATGACACATAATGGGGGTGGGGGGGCAAGAATGGAGGAAGGAGGGACTGTATAGAGGGAAAAGAGGAGAGGGAGAGGTGGAGAGAAGGAAAAAATAATAGAATGAATCAAACATCATTACCATATGTAATTGTATGATTATGCAAATGGTATGCTGTTACTCATGTACAAACAAAAACAACATGTATCCCATTTATTTACAATAAAATGAACAAAAAAAAAAAAAAAAGAAAGGAGAAACAGGGTTCTAAATTGTAGTCTGTTAAATTAATTCCTTTCAAATTATAAAATTTTCATTCACACATTCACACACACACACACACACACACACACACTTTAAGTGTGGGGGGCAATCCTGGGAACAGAAAACATGCAGAGCATTTCTGTTCTACCTTGCCTTGCACATGTAGGCAAGTGCTCCTCCACTTAGCTACACCCCAGCCCCTTTGATCTTTTATTTTGAGATAGGGACTCACTGAGTTGCCCAGGCTGGCCTAGAACTTGTGATCCTCCTGCCTCGGCCTTGCAGGTAGCTGGTGTGCACCACCAAGTCCAGTTCATTCGTACTATTTTTAACTAGTGAAAGAATCAGAATAGAGTACACATTGAAGATTTGTTAAATATTTAAGCAATAAGGTAAGTTTTTGATGCCAAAGCAATGAAATGTGTACTGTGGTCTGGATCTTCAGTGTCCCCCAAAGGCTGATGTGTTAGAGGCTTGGTCCAACTTAGCTCTATTGGGAGGTGATGGAAACTTTCAAGAGCTGGGGCCTAAAGGGAGGTCTTTGGTAGGGAGTGAGGGGTGTGTCCTCAAAGGGGAGAGTGGGACCCCAACCCTTTCCTTTTTCTCTTTTCACTTCTGGCCATGAGGGGAGTGGTTCTGCTCTACCACATGTTTCTGACAATGAAGAGCTGCCACACATAGCTAACCTAGATTAGCAAACTTGTTTACAGACAGGGAAACTGGTTTGTGCTCTGAAATATTCATAAATATTTTCTTTTCCTTTTTTTCTTTTTTGATACTGGTTACTGAACCCAGGCCAGGGGGTGCTTTACCTGGAGCTATATCCTCAACACTTTTTATTATGAGATAGGGTCTTGCTAAGTTGCTGAGACTGCCCTAGAACTTGCGATCTTCCTCACTTAGCCTCCCAAGTTGGTGGGATTACAGTCATGAGCCATGGTGCCTGGCTGTAAACATTTTCAATTAACAGAGAAGGGATGGAATAAAGCATTGCTTACTTCTAAAAGCCAGTGCTCAGAACAATGTGTATTCCTCTTTCTTTTATAGACTTATACTCTCGATTACTGTCATTTGGTCGGCCTTGATAGATGAAATGAGTTACCGTGTCATCAAAACTCCACCTGAAACAACCAAATGCAACAAAGCAAGTAACTAAAAGAAATATTCCATTAGTTCAAGGTGATCATTATTCACTATGAACAGAATACTCCAACCAGTAGAAAACTGTCAGAACTAGAGCAAGTAAGAACATTAAAATGACAGGATCTAATTATTAACAAATTTTAAGTATCTCTAGGTATATAATGCAGAGAGCTGTTTAGAAAGACATCCTTTAAAGTATTACTTAATTCTAGGTGTGGTGGTGTATATCTGTAACCCCAGCAACATGGGAGGATGAGGCAGAAAGATTCCAAGTCTGAGGCCAGTCTCAGCAACTTATTAAGATCCATCTCAAAATAAAAAATAAGGAGGACTGGGGATGTAGCACAGTGATAAAACAATAAAAGAAAATATGAGTCTGTATGTTTCTGATTGTTTCAATTTTGTCTTTCATACTATGTAAAAGGTATTTTCAAATTCATAATCTGTTGTAAAACATCCAAATCTGTCTTCCAGATGTTGGACTTCACTATTCATTATGCATTTGCTCTATGTCTCACAACAGATCACTATCTCGTTTACTTCTCACAAAAATTATAAAACATTGGAGGGACATGGTTAAATAACTTGTCCAAGCATATTCAGTAAGTGGTAGAGCCAGGTTTGACTTCAAAATCCCCGCTCCTATTCTTAAATCACACTACAACCTCCCGATTCTCCTGATCTGGGAAAATCTAAAAAAAATGTAAAATATGTTCAACTTTCAAAAGCTTAAATAAAAACCAAAGAGAAGAAAATAAAAATTGGATTTCTAAATACAATCACCAAAATAAATCCTTTTTGTGGACACTTGATATTTTTCCATTTCTAAATAAAAAATATCTCTAAAACTTTTAAATAGTCAAGTTAAGCAAATAAAGTAGTATTCTCTCTAAATGATAAGCATCTCTCCCACTGCCCTTATGCACCCTTAAAAGTAACATTAAAAATATAACTTCCCTAATCCAATTGTCAGTGCTCCTAGCAACCATCTCTAATTCTGCTGTAGTGGAATTAACTATATATATTTAAAAATACTTAGCTGGGCACAATGGCACTGTTACCCCATCTACTTGGGAGACTGAGGCAGAAGGATCACAAGCTGGAGGCCAACCTAGAAATTTAGCAAACTGTGTCTCAAAATAAAATGTAATAAAGGGTTGAGGGGTGTAGCTTAGTGATACAGTGCTTGCCTAGCATGGACAAGGACCAGGGTTTAATCCCTAGTATGTCTGCAGATTTAATTTAAATAAATTATCAAGATAATTCAGAAAAATAGAATGAATCAACTTGGATTTATTATTCAACTCCACTGTGATAACATAGAAACTATAAGTTTTAGACCTCAGAGATCCTTTGAGAAAGAAAAAGTGGCTATAAATGGTTCTTATCATGGGTTGGAATTTTTTTTTTAACAAGCCAGATGGTAAACACCATAAGCTCTATAGGCAAATCTCTTTTGCAACTACTCTTGCCTTGCTATGTGAAAGTGGTCACTGATCATTTAAAAATGAACAAGCATTGCTATGTTTCAATGAAACTTTACCACAAAAAATCCAGATGGGTCACTGATCCTTGGTCTAGACCAGTACTTTCAGCAGGTGTTATTTTACTTTGGGAGGTATTAAGAAAATTTTGTAGAGCTGATTTTGGTTGTTACAATAATGGGTTCATATGTTGGAGGGTACTAGTATGTTGTGGTGGGTAAGAAACAGGGTGCAGAGATGCGAGAATTCTGATGAACAGTCACGTATCCTGCATGATTTGTAATGTTTCCCACAAAAACACATAGGTGAAAACTAGTTGTTTATATCAAATAAAATCTAGAACCTGTTTTATATATAAATAATTTTCTACAGTTTCAACTACTGTGTAAATTAGTACTTTGCTCAACTTGGAACTTTGTAAAAATCATGAACACTGTTGATAAAGTCATATTAGCAAGAGAAATGCTATTCATAGTATGAGTCTCCACATCTATCTCAGTCTTGCAGCTATTGCATCTGAGGTGGTTTTACAAGTAGGTATGCTTTTACACACTGAGCATGCATTCTATTTTTCTTTCTTTTGCAGTACTGGAGATTGACCCAGGAACTCATACATGATAGACAAGCACTCTATCACTAAGCTACATTCCTAGGGCCCCTTCCCACTTTTTGAGGCAGGGTTTAGTTGCCCAGGCTGCCCTCCAACTTGCAATCCTCCTGCCTCAGTGTCCAGAGTAAGGAGCTGGGATCACAGGCGCAACACCATGCCCAGCTATATTCTATTTTACACACCTTCTATTTCTCCTATGCATACAGAGCACTATTAATGGGAGAATGTTACACAAACATCCATAATAAAATGGGGATATTACAGCTGCTGTGCTAGATCTGGCCTATTTGTTTAACTGAAGTATGAGAATCTCTTCAGGATGGTAGTCCTAGATAATGGAAGAGAACACTTGCAAAACCTTTATTTGAGAACAGATTGCCCAATGTACACATAAATATTGTAACCTCTGTAAATAAAAGGTTCTTCACTTTTATCAATTACCAAGTTTGAGACATCCATTTCAGAAGAGGTTTAATGCAAACTTAATGCAACTAAACAGTTAAATTCCGTTCAGAAATTTCAGCAATAATTTTATTTTTTTTACATTGAGAGGTTCTAACATTTCAAAACTTATAAAATAAAAATAAAACAATAGGTGATCAATATAATAGATAAATAATAAACAAGGAAGTTTTACTAGTTCACAGTAGAGGAATTAAATACTAAGATGCTTATAACTATTACAGGAAAATTTTAAAACAAATTTTTTTTTTTAGTTGTAGATGGACATAATACCTTTATTTTATTTATTTATTTTATGTGGTGCTAAGAATTGAACCCAGTCCCCTCACATGTGCTAGGCAAGCACTCTACCACTGAGCAACAACCCCAAACCCCCAATTACAGGTAAATTTTATTTTTATGTTCTCCTGTCTTAATTCTTTATCAATAGGAAATAATTGAAAGAAGAACTTACAAAAGGGGAAGATAAAACTAATCATACTCCTCAAACTGTCTGTCACTTAAAAACCAACCACTATGCTACCTATGAGTGGATGAACACAAGTGATAACAAAGCCAGCACAACAGTGGAGGAGTACAGTCATCTCAGACTGTCTGGGACAATCAAGAGTCTCTCACAGTGCCTGACACTTAAGCTATTTGTGCTTGGGACCTGTCTCTAGCTTAGGCTTGTAGGTTGAAGGCAGAACTGATGGGCTATTGCCTCCAAAGTCCTAAAAATGACACTGATGAGCCACATCTAGTGTCCCAGCTACTGGGGGTGACTGATACAGGAGGATCACTTGAGCCCAGGACAAAGTAAGTCAAGGCCAGCCAAGACAACACAGTAAGTCTCTCTCCCTTTTTTGCAGTGCTGGGATTGAACCCAGGCCACCTTCATGATAGGTAAGCACTCTATCACTGAGGTACATGCTAGCCTAAGACCCTATCTCTTAAGAAGGAAACAAAGATACACATTAAAAGATCATCTTATTCTGAAGGCTGCAAGAGTACTTAGTCTGAAAATCACTAGGATAAAAAAATTTAAAAAACAGGCTCAGATGTATCAACAAAAAACTCTCTGAACATAGGAATCCTTTTAAACTATACTGATCATTAAGGATCCCAAGTTTCTATTACTATTGTTAAGTGGCACAAAAACAGGTTCTCAAAAAATTTGTCAAATATACCTAAAATATATACATGGGAGAATGGATACATGAGACTATATTTTTGAAAGATGTGGAAATTTGAAAATCATTTTGTAATTATTATTGAAAAGCAAATAAAAATTTTCTTGTAAATGCTTATGATAACTTTTAGAATCCTTCATAAACACATTCCATTCATCAACAAACAGAAAAATTGAGTACCTACCTGTAATCTGCTCCAAGGGAGGCTTGCAATTCCATTTAATTCACTCTGGCTTCTTACTGAGTTTTTTACTAAACACACACCACAACTCTGTGAAGTGGTTTTGGAGTGTCTTTCCTATATGTGGAAAACAAAGAAAATATCAGCCACTATTATTTAAAATGTTTTAGTTAAAAACTTCTACTTGATAAAAGAACTAAGTCTACCTTCTTTGATTGGGCATCCTTCAGTTGAGGGCTGGCAGAGACAGCAACAGCATTTCGAGAACTATTTGCTAAAGCAAGTTTTAAGTTCTGACGATGACTTCTGAGAGTGGTGTACTCAGTTTCCTTTTCTGTTGGCTAGGACCTCCTGGAGTTTCCAATGCTGCAAGTGCATCCTATGTATTTAAAGAAAAGTGAAAGTTAGGGAAGAAGAGAGAGAAAGGAGGACAGGAAGATAAAAAGAGAAAAGGAGAAATCCCTCAAAATTAATGGATTTCAACTTTAATCTCCTTTGGCTTTCCCCCAAGCAACAATTAAAATAATGAACTAGTTTATATCTGTACGCTATGAAGAAAAAAATTTTTTTTCTTGCGAGGGGCATACTGGGGGTGAACCCAGGAGTGCTTTACCCACTGAACTACATCCCCAACACTTTTCATTTTTTATTTTGAGACAGTCTCACTAAATTGAGCAGGCTGTCCTTGAACTTGCAATTTTCCTGCCTCAACCTCCCAAATCTCTAGGATTATAGGTGTGTGCCACTACACACAGCTAATGAAAAAAAATTTCATACTGTTCAGCAACTGGCTCAAAGAGATTTATGGGCTTTCACTTTTAGCAGTGCCTGCCACACTGACCTGCAAGCTTGAGCTGGAGTTGCAGTTTAAATAAAGGACAACAAAACAAACAATCACAAGGAAAAAAGTAGAGGGATGCAGATAAGCAAAATATGAACTACAATGAAAGTTAAAAAGTCGGAATGAGCTGAGACCTCTAAAAACTCCTGAAAGTATAAAATATATTCCTGTCACCAAGCCACCCACAGTTTCCTCCTGAGAGGAAGTCACTGTTGTTCACATGGCCTCATGCTCATTTTCTTTGAATCTGCATGGTATTCCACATATACATCGGAAACATATTTAACCTGGGCTGAACTAGTGAATATTTAGGTGATACAAGTTAAGATTTGATAACCTTGTATACCATTTTGCACACACAAGAAAAATAGAACTTTTTAAGTATAATGTATTCACCAACACTGACATTCTCACAAGCAAAGTGTGGAGAGTGTATGTTTCCAAACATGCTTGACAGCACAGCATGTAATCATGTTTTTCTCTTTTTTCAGTGAGAGGGGCCTCACTGTGTGGCTGGGGCTGGCCTCAAACTCTTGGACTCATGTGATCCTCCTGCTTCAGCCTCCCATGTAGCACATGCCACCCACATCTGGATAGATTTTTTTTTTTGCCAGTCTAATAGGTTACAAATTTTATCTGTATAATTTTCCCCACTCTTTATACGGAATAAGGTTAAATATCTTATGCATGCATAATATTTAATTTTTTTTGTGAGAACTATCTGCCCCATCTTAGCCATTTTCTATTGGGTTGTTAGTCTTTTTTAATATCACATACATGAATACATTCTCATTCCTTTATATTCATTATATGTATATATATCTACTGTGATGGACAACCCACATATTCAGTACCAGTTCATCATTAATCAAATTTTTCCACCTGCAAAATTTCGTTTTGTTTTGTTTTGGGTACTGGGGATTGAACTCAGGGGTACATAACCACTCAGTGACATTCCCAGTCCTATTTTGTATTTTATTTAGAGAGAGGGTCTCACTGAGTTGCTTAGTGCTTCACCGTTGCTGAAGCTGGCTTTGAACTGGAGATCCTCCTGCCTCAGTCTCCAGAGCTGCTGGGATTACATATGTGTGCCACTGCACCAACCATTTGAAAAATTTTTAATGCTGTCATATTCATTTGAATCTTTTATTTCCTTTGGGGTATATGTTATAGTTGGCAAGGCCTTCTAAATACTGAAATTATTTTTAAAAGCTAACGCGTTTATTTTGGAATTTTATGCTTCATTTCTTGTATTTAAATATTTGACCATCTAAAATTTATTCTGATGTAAAGTATGGGTTTTATCTCAATTATATTCTCAGATGACTATTCAGTTGTTGGATTTGAGCACCACCTTATCACATAATAAATTTCTAACTGAAGGGGCATAATCTTGTACATTTGTTTTGCTTATTCATGTGACAATAACATGCTGCTTTAGTTACTACAACTTATAGGTTTATAACGAGCAGGGCCAATGTCTACCCTTAATTGTTCTTTTCAGATTTTTTTATACTGTTTCTGCCTGTGTTTTTAATAGGATCTACATTATTTCTATAGATCTTTAAATATTTAATCTACATTGCAAAAAACATGTTAAGTCTTTCTAGATCGTAATTATAAAAATTTTCTACATGAAATTTAGGACTCTTTAGGCACAAAAGAAATTAGAGGCTCCCATACCACAAGCACCTGGTTTCTGTACTTGTGCTACCAAAGCTACTGCCATCCTGGTATTTTCCTCCACCAAAAGCACCAGATTTTGACCACTTGCACTGATCAAGGATATGGTTCCACCAGTTCTACCTTCTCTCATTTGTTACCATTACCTGGATATCTACTAGATTAGTCACGCTGGCATATATAAGTTTCTTCTATATTAAAAATAATACAGTCTTTTGAACCTATTTGCCCTAATACCAATAACCTCATTTCTTTGCCTCCCTTACACTAAAGATTCCTTGAAAGCATAATTTATAGTCAATAACTCCCTTTTTTTTTGGAGACAGGGTCTCATAATCTCATTGCTCACTCAGGCTGGTCTTCACCTCCTGGGCTCCAGCAATCCTCCCACCTGAGCCTCCATAGTGGCTGGGACTAAAGGCACATAACACCACATCCCACTTCAGTGTCTCCAGTTCTTATAAACCATGAGGAATTCTAAATCAATCTACCATGCCACCAAAATCTTTACTGTTGGCTCTCATTGACCTCTATAATGCAAAATCCCGTGATAAACTCTGTCCTTATCTCTCCTTGCTCTCTGAGCAGCATTAGACACAGTAAATACTCTTGTGTTCTCTGAAATACTTTTCTTTATTGATCCCCCCAGACCACATCCCCGCCCCTTGTGTGCCTTCTCAGCCTCTTTTGCTGGTTTCTCTTCTAAAGGTAAATACCTCAAGGTGTTCCTTTCTTGTCTCTCCTACTCTATACTATTTTCATATGGCTTGAAATGTTATCTATTAACTCAGGTTCCCAAATTTCTATCTCAAGTCCAGACCAACCTCAGGCTCTATATGGAATTGCCCTGAAACAGTTCTTGAACATCGAACAGGCATCTCAAAGTTCGGCTATCTAAAATGTGAACTCATGATATTTAGGTGCCTGTTTCAACCTGTTTCACTCACTCAGTTGACTTGTAGCTCCATTCTTGTAATCTCTCAGACCAAAAATTTGAAGAAGGATTCCAAATTCTAAACATTTTGAAAACCTACCACATACTGGGGAGAATTGATTTAAGTTACTAATATGGAGACACATCCTTGTAAAACCATTAGACTTTGAAGATAAAAGAAAAATTCATGAGACTTCTAGGCAAAAAGATGAAATAACTTACAAAGACAAAAAATAATTAGTTTGCCAGTAGATTTTTCAAAATTAACCCATATAAAGCAAGGCAATAGTAAAGGAACATGTTCAGGAAACTCCAGAAAAAGTAGCAGACCAAGAACAGTACATCCAAGTAAGCCATCTGTTGAAGAATTAAGGCCACAGCAGAAGCTGAGAACATGTAGAACATAAGGAATATTGGGCACATGTGTCAATCCTGAGAGAGCTAATAGAGAAAAAACCTCATTCTACCAAAAGACGATGGAAGACTTCATAAAGGACCATAAGATTTAATATATTGATAGTAGAGTTAAGACCCAAAGAAGCAAGAGGCCTATTGGTTCAAGAACATATAAACCCTTATTTTCTGACAGAGTAGAAAAATGCAACTAAAAATAGTAGAAGAAAGAAAAAGAGAAAATAAGAGTAAGATCACTGCTATAGAGGTAAGAAGTGCGAGTCAGGAAACAATTGAAAACTGACAAATAATAAATGGAAGAAGAGTGATTTAAGGGCACTCCTATAAGGTGTTAATACAAAGATAACCACAAGAAAAAAAAATCTAACCTAAATATCCAAAGGAAAAATAAAGAGGACACGCTAAGTGAAGACTCATAATACATATGCACATAACAATCATAAATTACAAATTATATGATAAAGGAGATCAAGTAAGTCATCTTGAATATGAATAGGCTTAACTCACCTAATTAGAAAAAAAAAACTTTTAAATTAACCCATAAAGCAAACCCAACTCTAAGTTAGAGGTGATAACTTAAAATGCAAGAAATCCAAGAAAGAAAGGCTAAAAATAAAAAACTACAGATTTATTTATGAGGCAAAATGTAAAAGAGAACAGTGACTAAAATCCCTAATACCAAAGTAGATTTCTACAGGTTTTTTTTTTTTTTTTGAGTGAACAATTTTATTGAAACTCTCAAAGATTAAAGAGACCAAATGGTGAGTTTGGGTAACCATAACAGAAAATCTCACCTACCTGTACCATCATTCACAGGAATGAACAAATTCAAACAGGATAAAAATCGAATTCTCATGTAATTGCTACAAGTGAATATAAATGAACTAATCATTTTATCATAACCTTCCTTTAATCATACGAAAAAGGGAATTTACATGGCATAACAAAAGATATGCAAACTTAATGAAAACACAATTCTCTTAAATCTCTCAAACTTAATTTAAAGGGTGCAGAATGCACTTGATTAAATGACTTAAGCTGATTCTTTTTTTATTGCAAACTGTTTAACATCAGCTAACCCCCATGCATTGTACTAAAAATAACACAGCTTTTGGATTAGAAAGATCATTTAAGATAAAATGAGGAATTAAGTACTAAAATTTTTTTTAAAAAAGGGCTGGTTTTCTTTGAAAGAAATCTTCAAGTACCATATGTATAGATAAAGAAAACAATTTTGGTTACATTTTCCCCTTTACTGTTAAGTATACAAACTATAATACCTTTTGAAAGAAAAATACCCACCATAAGATAACTTAAAAAGAAACATTCAAACCAGGACTCAGAAAAACATTGAGAGAAATTTACTGGGACAATAACGTGATTTCTACAGTATTGAAAGTCACATTTCACATTCTGACTAACTAACGTAAGTTATGAATTCTGTGCACCAATTAATTTATCAACTACTTATTTAAAACAAAAACAGATGAGAGTACAAAAGAAATCACATAAATCTAAGAAACTTAAAAACACTTTTCAGTATAAGACAGGTGAAATGAACAAAAAATAGGAAAGGAAATAAAGATTTAAACAATGTAATCAATAATTTAGATCTTTGGAGGTATATATATAATGTTTATACATGATATTTACACATATATAGACATATGTAGATATATCTATCTCTATATATATGATATTTATCAAACACTGTAACTTTAGATAGAGAATGTATCCAGCTTCTCAAAAATCTATCAAATACCAGAACACAAATACTGAGTAAACACAAATACTGAGTAAGTTCTGTGAAGTAAAATATTACAAAAAATAGTCTGGACACAATGTAATAGAACTAGAAATTAAAAGTCACACAAAAATTGGGGCACAGTGGGCACACAGCTACAACCCCAGTGACTAGGGAGGGCCGAGGCAAGAGGAGCACAAGTTCAAGAAAAGCCTCAGCAACTCAATGGACAGCTTGTTTCAAACAAAATATAAAATGGCTGGGGACATAGCTCAGTGATAAAAGTATTCCTGGACCCTCCCCCGCCCCCCAAAAAAAGATCAAGCAAAGGAAATCCTTTCATCTGGCAAATGAAGAACTTTATATATAATGAAAATACTACATATGGGTAGTAGAGTACTTCTTATACTACTTTTTCAACTTTTTATAAGTTAGAAATTATTTCCAAGTCAAAAATTGGGGGGAAAAAAAAACTTATGATATTAGGTGTTTGCAAGAATGAGTTATACTGAATACTCTTACTGTCCTATTGGTGGAAGTATTAACTGGTAAAACTACTTTGGCAGTTTGTCATTTTCTATGCAAGCTAAAATATACCAGCAACTTCAGTTCTAGACATATACCAACAATAAAGCATACACACAAGAATAATTCACATTAACATTATTTTGTAAGAATATTACAAGTCATCATTTTGTAAAAGTCTAGTAATCACCTAACTGTCCATTACCAGTATGCTGGAAATGTAAAATTGTGCACTAGCCACACAATGGGACTAAATAAACAAACCACAGTTACAACCAACAGCATGGACAAATCTAAATGAAGGATAAATAAAAACAATAAAACAGACTCAAAGAATACATGCTATGAAGCCACTTATTTAAAAGTCAAAAGTAGGCAGAACACAACTATAGTGTGAAAAGCCAGGAGTGCCACCTCTGGCAAGAAAGCAGCAGTGGGAAGGGAGCATGAGGAATGTTCTAGGTGTTGGCAAGGTCTATATCTAGACATGGATGGAAATTTTCCCCACTGCTGACACTGGTATTTCATTTAGAAATACGTTTTGTACTTTACTTTTTGCATGGGTGCCACTAAACAAATTAGTTTAAAAATAAGAGGTGAGTCTTTTGTTTTTTTGTCTGGGAAGCCTGATAAATGTTTTTTGGTTTTTTTTTTGTGCGTGATCATTCCATAGGCCCTTTTTCATATTTTGAGTCAAGAATTCAATGTATTACGTCAGTTTGGCAAAGCAGTGAATATAAGATGAAGCTTTATTTTATGTATAATCAAAAAAAGAAAATGGAAAACACTGCTAAGTAGAATATGACTCTAAGTAATGAAACCTCTGTGGCTGTTTTATACTATTTCGGAGCTACAAAACTTTTACTATAAGTAACCTATAAAACAATGATGTGAATGAAAATATTTTGACTATTTTCTTGCCTTCTAACATTATTTCATTTATTTTCAAAGGGTCTGTGAGCTAAGAGACTGTGGATATTATCTGGATTTACCCCATATTTTACAGGCAGGAATAATAAGCCTAAAGAGGTTTAACCTGCTATAAAAAGAAACAAGAAGCCAAGAAGAGACCTGCCCTAGACCTCACAGTTCCCAAGACAGTGATTTCCCTCCATTTCTTAAGGTACAAGAAGTGTCAATCACCATACAAAATGTTAATGTAGAGATTTCATGTGAAAGCTCAAGATTTTGAGCCTGTTATAATATCAGACTTTTTTTTTTTTTTTTTCATGTGGATCACTGAAACTGATCCAAGATAAAGACATAAATTAGCTCGGACATACTTTCTTGGGTTTCAATATTTATTTTTCAAAGATAAACAATCTGTAAATTTTATGTTGTCTACTCTAAAACACACTAAGCAAAAATTGTTAAAATGTGGCTTATTTCATTCCCCACGAACAAAACAGCAATAGATGAATGGGTATAATAATTTTGCAAAAATTCACTGATAAAGAAACCATACGAGATCCAAGATGGCAGAAGAGAGGAGGCTGCACACCTGGCTGCTCTGTGGAGAGAAACCAAGAAAGCAGACAGGCAGCTCTCCACAAGGTGGGAGAACAACAAAAAAGGGGAGTACTTTACTGGAACCCAAAACTGGATCAAAGAAGATGGGGACACAGGAGGTCAGATATAATAAAATAAGGAAAAAAATTCACAGTGGCATAGACGCTGCCACAGCCAGGCTGGAAGCTCCAGCCAGAGGTCACTCCATGAGCATGACAGAAGGATAAGGGAATTAAAGGGTCCGGCATTTTGGGGAGGCCTGAGGAATGTCTGAGTACAAAGCATTTAGAGACCAACAATGTTGCCCAACAAATATGAAGGACATGCTGCAAGATATCTGAGTGTGGGGAAAGAAGCTGCTATCTCTGCAGGCCTGGTGGCATGCGAAGGACAAAGAAAGGAACCATTTCACACCTGTGGCTTGGAGGCTGCAGGACACAGAGTGTGTGCATAAGTGACCAGGAGAAAATCAAACATGGAGAGAGGTTTATAGAAGGGACAACTGGTCTTGGAAACCCACCAGGCTCTACCCTTCCCTGACCAATCGACTGCTTGCACAACCCGCTGGGAGAGACATATTTGGTGGGAACTCGGAAGGGCAGGTGCAGGAGAGATAGGAGACTGAACCTGAGGCCAGGAAATGTGGGGTCTGCAGGTGACGTAGGGGACTAAGAACTGGCTCCCCCACCACACGAATGAAACCCAGGGAAGCGCTGGGGTAAAAGTCTTCCAGCCTGGACCAATAAGTACTGGAAGTAGGAGATACACTGATTTAAAATCTCCAGACCAATTGGCATTCAGTAAGAAGCCTAACCCTGCCTCCAGGAACTCTGCTTATGTATGGGCTTACTCCAGCAATACAACAGGTGGAGCACCACACTCCAGAAGACCCCACCTGTAACTGCTGAGAAGAGAAGCTAAGAATATTCTGAACTCCAACGGAAAGAATTCTTTAATTTTTCATCAAGATTTAAAAAGATTCTTTTTCACTGTTTAATTACAACCTTAATGGTACAAGAACATTTATACAGTTTCCTATATTTTTTTTCTTCTCATCTAGCATTTCTGAAGCCAATTATTTTACATGGATTAGTTTTTTTGTGCACTAGGATGTTTGATTAGTATATTTCAGTTTTGTTTTATATTTTTTTATTTGAATTTTGCTTTATATATATTTTTTCTCCTGTTTCCCTTCTCTCTCTTCTGCTAACAGTCCATCTCTATGGTTCTCTCTTTCACTCCTTTAATCTCTTCTCTCCTCCTCCCTCATAATCATATCACTTCTGTTCTCTCCCTGTCCACCATTTGAAAATGTAAACCCTTTGGCAAACTTGCTGTTTTTATTATAGGTATAATTGACCATATCATTTCTGTTTACTGTGATAATTAGCACTGTAGACATCATATTAGGAACCATTTGGTTTCATGCTGTAAATTGTTTGCATTGGTGGTTGTTACTATTTGTCTCCCCCTAAATAGTGAGATACTGGAAACACTTCAGGGACACTAAGTCCACAGGGCAGAAACTCTATTGCCTCAGATCCATAACTGTTAGATGGGTAAACACACAAACAACATGAAAAAGGAAGGTAACAAATTGTCCCAAGCAAACAAAGATACTCCAATAACAGAATCCATCAAACCATAGTGAAGAAACGTCAGAGGAGTTTAGAATGTACACAGTTAAACTGACCTGCAAAGTAAAGGATGATGAAAGAGAGCAAATACAGGTAGCAAAGATCACTTCAATAAAGACAGATTCTGAAAAAACAAACAAAGATCCTTGAAATGAAGGTAACAAAATTCAAAGAAAGTATCACCAAACGACCAGACCACTTGGAAGACAGACCTCAGGCAATGAAGACAAATATATAGTGTTGAAAACAGAGTTGACCACAGAGAGATGTTAAGAAACCATAATAGAAGTTCCAAGAACTATGGGATAACATGAAAAGTTCAAATTTAAGATTTATTGGGAGAGATGAAGGCACAGAGATATGCACCAAATGAATATACAATCTTTTCAATAAAGTAATATCAGAAATTCCCAAAGCTAAAGAGTAAAATAGGAAATCAAATTCAAGAGGCTTACAGGACCCCAATGTACAAAATTACAACAGACCCACACCAAAGGACATTATAACGAAAAAGCCTAGCATAGATAATAATGACAGCATTTTAAAGGCTATGAGAGAAAAATATCAGATTATATACATGGGGAAACCAATTCGGACCTCAGCTGATTTCTCAACCCAGATCATCAAAGGTAGGAGGTCCTAGAATAAAAAACCAAGCTCTGAAAGAAATGGATGCCAAGCAAAAATCCTACATTGAGCAAAATTAAGCTTCACATTTGAAGATGAAATAAAAACCTTCTGTGATAAAACAAAAAATGAAAAGAATTTGCAACCAGAAAGCCTGTACTTTGGAATATTCTCAACAAAATATTCCATGAAGATGAGATGGAAAAAAAAAAAAAAAAAAGGTGAAAACAAGTGAAGGGAGGAACTGTGCGAAGGGAAGAGTCGATCAGAGGAGAAGCTAGTTTAAACTAAACTAGAAATAAGTCAAAAGGACCAGGAACACACATCATATCTTAGTAATGATCTTGAACATTAATGGCCTAAATTCGTCATCAAAAGACACAGACTGCAGAATGGATTAAAAAACAAGACTCAACAACATGCTGTCTCCCAGAGACTCACCTCATAGGCAAAGACATCCAGACTGAAGGTGAAAGGGTGAGAAAAACATCACTCACGTGAAACATGTAAACAAGCAGGGGTTTCTATCCTCGAAAATAGAGCAAGTTATGTAAGCTACATACTGTAATTATACAATTGTAATATTATCTTCATACATTTTTAGCATCTGTACGGTTGTTTTGATAGCTCTCTTTCCATTGATATTTTTCTTACTTTTTCTTTTAGACTTCTTAGATTTTATCAACTTTTAGCTGTGTTATTTCTTTCCTATTTCACATTTTTCTGCTCCTCTTATTTTTTCCTTCCTATACCTTATGTGAAAATAATTTGATTATTAATCTGGATTCTTTCTGATACAAATACTTTGTTTTAAGAGTGTATCTGAATCGTATTTTGTTCCAGAGATTCTGATATTTTAAGCTTTTATTTATTTTTCTAAATTTATTTTTATTGTAAACAAATGGGATACATGTTGTTTCTGTTTATACATGGAGTAACAGCATACCATTTGCATATTCATAAATTTACATAATGATGTTGGATTCATTCCATTATTTTTTCCTCCGCCCCCACTCTTCCCACCTCTCTTTTCCCTTTATACAGTCCCTCCTTCCTCCATTCTTGTCCCACTCCCACCCCCCATTAAGTGTCATCATCTGCTTATCAGTGAGATCATTCCTCTTTTGGATTTTTGAGATTGGCTTATCTCACTTAACATGATATTCTCTAATTTCATCCATTTGCCTGCAAATGCAATAATTTTATTATTCTTTATAGCTGAGTAATATTCCATTGTATATATATATACCACAGTTTCTTTATCCATTCATCAATTGAAGGGCATCTAGGTTGGTTCCATAGTCTGGCTATTGTGAATTCAGCCGCTATGAACATTGATGTGGCTGTATCTCTGTAGTATGCTGATTTTAAGTCCTTTGGGTATAGGCTGAGGAGTGGGATAGCTGGGTCAAATGGTAGGTCCATTCCAAGATTTCTGAGTAATCTCCACACTGCTTTCCAGAGTGGCTGCACTAATTTGCAGCCCCACCAGCAATGTATGAGTGTACCTTTTTCCCCACATCCTCTCCAACACCTATTGTTGCTTGTGTTCTTGATTATTGCCATTCTAATTGGGGTGAGATGGAATCTTAGTGTAGTTTTGATTTGCATTTCTCTTATTACTAAAGATGTTGAACATTTTTTCATATGTTTCTTGATTGCTTGTAGATCTTCTGTGAAGCGTCTGTTCATATCCTTAGCCCATTTGTTGATTGGGTTATTTGTATTCTTAGTGTAGAGTTTTTTGAGTTCTTTATAGATTCTGGAAATTAGCGCTCTATCTGAAGTATGAGTGGCAAAGATATTCTCCCACTCTGTAGGCTCTCTCTTCACATTGCTGATAGTTTCCTTTGCTGAGAGAAAGCTTTTTAGCTTGAATCTATCCCAGTTATTGATTCTTGCTTTTATTTCTTGTGCTATGGGAGTCCTGTTAAGGAAGTCTGATCCTAAGCCAACAAGGTGAAGATTTGGACCTACTTTTTCTTGTATAAGATGCAGGGTCTCTGGTCTGATTTCAAGGTCCTTGATCCATTGTGAGTTGAGTTTTGTGCAGGGTGAGAGATAGGGGTTTAATTTCATTCTGTTGCATATGGATTTCCAGTTTTCCCAGCACCATTTGTTGAACAGGCTATCTTTTCTCCATTGCATATTTTTGGCACCTTTGTCTAGTATGAGAAAATTGTATTTATTTGGGTTTGTGTCCATGTCCTCTATTCTGTACCATTGAGTTACCTGTTTATTTTGGTGCCAATATCATGCTGTTTTTGTTATTGTTGCTTTGTAGTATAGTTGAAGTTCTGGTATTGCGATACCCCGTTTCATTCTTCCTGCTAAGGATTGCTTTAGCTATTCTGGGTTTCTTATTCTTCCAGATGAACTTCATGATTGCTTGCTCTATTTCTGTGAGGAACGTCATTGGGATTTTAATTGGAATTGCACTGAACCTGTATAGCACTTTTGGTAGTATGGCCATTTTGACAATATTAATTCTGCTTGTCCAAGAACATGGAAGATCTTTCCATCTTCTAAGGTCTTCCTTAATTTCTTTCTTCAGTGTTTTGTAGTTTTCATTGTAGAGATCTTTTACCTCTTTGGTTAGATTGATACCGAAGTATTTTATGTTTTTTGACGCTATTGCAAATGGAGTTGTTTTCCTCATTTCCCTTTCAGCTGTTTCATCGCTTGCGTATAAAAATGGTGTAGATTTATGCGTGTTGATTTATAACCTGCTATTTTGCTGAATTCATTGATGAGGTCTAGTTTTCTGGAGGAGTTTTTTGGATTCTCTAATATAGAGAATCATGTCATCAGCAAATAGTCACAGCTTAAGTTCCTCTTTTCCTATTCGTATCCCTTTAATTTCTTTAGTCTGCCTAATTGCTCTGGCTAGAGTTTCAAGGACAATGTTGAATAGAAGTGGTGAAAGAGGACATCCCTGTCTTGTTCCTGTTTTTAAAGGGAATGGTTTCAGTTTTTCTCCATTAAGAATGATGTTGGCCATGGGCTTAGCATAAATAGCCTTTACAATGTTCAGGTATGTTCCTACTATCCCTGTTTTCCTAGTGTTTTCAGCATGAAGGGGTGTTGTATATTGTCAAATGCTTTTTCTGCGTCAATTGAAATAACCATATGATTCTTGTCCTTAAGTCTATTGACATGATGGATTACGTTTATTGATTTACGGATGTTAAACCACCCTTGCATTCCAGGAATGAACCCCACTTGATCATGGTGCACGATTTTCTTAATATGATTTTGGATACGGTTTGCCAATATTTTCTTAAGGATCTTTGCACCTATATTCATCAAGGATACTGGTCTAAAATTTTCTTTCCTTGATGTGTCTTTTCCTGCTTTGGGTATGAGGGTGATATTAGCTTCATAGAATGAGTTCGGTAGGGGTACCCTCCTTTTCTATTTCCTGGAATACTTTGAGAAGTACTGAAATGAGTTCTTCTTTGAAGGTCTCGTAGAACTCGGCTGAGAATCTGTCTGGTCCTGGGTGTTTCTTGGATGGTAGATTTTTAATGGCTACTTCTATTTCATTGCTTGATATTGACCTGTTTAAATCGTGTATGTCCTCCTGGTTCAGTGTGGAAGGAGCATATGTCTCTAGAAATTTGTCAATGTCTTCGGTACTTTCTATTTTGTTGGAATACAGATTTTCAAAGTAGCTTCTCATTATGTTCTGTATCTCAGTGGTGTCTGATGTGATATTTCCTTTTGCAAACTGTATTTTAGTAATTTGAGTCTTCTGTCTCCTTCTCTTTGTTAGTGTGGCTAAGGGTTTATCTATTTTGTTTACTTTCTCAAAGAACCAACTTTTTGTTATGTCAATTTTTTGAAAAGTTTCTTTTGTTTCAATTTCATTGATTTCAGCTCTGATTTTAATTATTTCCTTTCTTCTACTACTTTTGCTGTTATTCTGTTCTTCTTTTTCTAGGGCTTTGAGCTGTAATGTTAGGTCATTTAATTGTTGACTTTTCATTCTTTTCTGGAATGCACTCCATGCAATGAATTTTCCTCTTAGTACCACTTTCATAGTGTCCCAGAGATTTTGATATGTTGTATCATCATTCTCATTGACCTCTAAGAATTTTTTAATCTCCTCCCTGATGTTTTCTGTTATCCATGTTTCATTCAATAGCATATTATTTAGTCTCCAAGTGTTGGAGTAATTTCCTTTTTTTACTTTGTCATTGATTTCTACTCTCAGTTCATTATGATCTGATAGAACACAAGGCAGTATCTCTATTTTTTTGCATTTCCTAAGGGCTGCTTTGTGGCACAACATATGGTCTATTTTCGAGAAGGTTCCATGTGCTGCTGAGAAGAAAGTGTATCCACTCGTTGATGGATGGAATATTCTATATATGTGTATTAATTCTAGGTTATTGATTGTGTTATTGAGTTCTATGGTTTCTTTGGTTGGTTTTTGTTTGGAAGATCTATCTAGTGGTGACAGCGGTGTGTTAAAGTCATCCAGAATTATTGTGTTGTGGTCTATGTGATTCCTGAAATTGAGAAGAATTTGTTTGATGTACAGGGATGCACCATTGTTTGGGGCATAAATATTTACTATCGTTATGTCTTCCTGATTTATGGTTCCCTTAAGCAGTATGAAATATCCTTCTTTATCCCTTCTGACTAACTTTGGCTTGAAGTCCACTTTATCTGATATAAGGATGGAAACCCCTGCTTTTTTACTGAGTCCATGTGCGTGATAGTTTTTTTCACATCCTTTCACCTTTAGTCTGTGGATGTCTTTTTCTATGAGATGAGTCTCTTGAAGGCAGCATATTGTTGGGTCTTTCTTTTTAATCCATTCTGTCAGACTATGTCTTTTGATTGATAAGTTTAGGCCATTAACGTTCGGGGTTATTATTGAAATATGATTCGTATTCCCAGTCATTTGGCTTATTTTTGGTTTTTAAGTTGGCTTGGTTTCGCCTTTGAGTGGTTTTTTTCTAAGGTAGTTCCTCCCTTCGCTGACCTCCATTGTTGTTTTTCATTTCCTCCTCATGGAATATTTTGTTGAGAACATTCTGTAGTGTAGGCTTTCTATTTGTAAATTCTTTTAACTTTTGTTTTCATGGAAGGATTTTATTTCATCTTCAAATCTGAAGGTTAGTTTTGCTGGGTATAGGATTCTTGGTTGGCAACCATGTTCTTTCAGAGCTTGAAATATGTTGTTCCAGGCCCTTCTAGCTTTTAGATTCTGGGTTGAGAAGTCTGCTATCCGTATTGGTCTCCCCCTATATGTAATCTGATGCTTTTCTCTTGCGGCCTTCAAAATCCTATCTTTATTTTTAATGTTAGGCATTTTCATTATAATGTGCCCTGGTGTGGATCTGTTGTGATTCTGTGCTTTTGGTGTTCTGTAAGCCTCTTGTATTTGATTTTCCATTTCATTCTTCAGGTTTGGGAAATTTTCTGATATTATTTCATTGAATAGGTTGTTCATTCCTTTGGTTTGTATCTCTGTGCCTTCCTCAATCCCAATAATTCTTAAATTTGGTCTTTTTATGATGTCCCATAGATCTTGGAGATTCTGTTCATGATTTCTTAGCATCTTCTCTGGGTGACTTAATTTTCAAGATTAAATATTTTGTCTTCATTGGCTGAGGTTCTGTCTTCCAAGTGGTCCAGTCTGTTGGTGATGCTTTCCATTGAATTTTTTATTTGGTTTATTGTTTCCTTCATTTCAAGGATTTCCATTTGGGTTTTTTTGAGAATCTCTATCTCTTTTTTGAAATATCTTTTGCTTCCTGCAGCTGCTCTTTCAGCTTATTGGTATTATCATTCATTGTGTGCATTTGCTCTCTTATCTCATCCTTTGCGTCGCGAATCATCTTAATCATGTATAATCTGAAGTCCTTTTCTGACATTTCTTCTAATATACTGTCATTGGATTCTATTACTATAGAATCTAGATTTTTTTGGATCACTTTCTTCCCTTGTTTTTTCATGTTGTTCATGTATCTTCCCCTCTAGCGCTGCAGATCTGGGGTATTGCAGATTTCCCCCTATAGGCTTATAGTGGCCCTATAGGTTTCCAAACCCTTTCTTTAAGGGGAGATCAATATTAGCAGTGCCCAAATCAGACACTGTGCAATCCTAGACCAAATAGCCCCTATGGGGACAATAACATCATATAAATAAGGGAGAAAGCGACTCTGAGGGAACAGGTAAACAGAAGGAAAAGCAAGCAAGAAAAATAAAGAAACAATTTTTTTTTTTTTATAAAAGGAGAAAAAAGAAAATCTACTGTATAATAGTCATATACTAATGAAACCTCCCAGTGTTCAGCAGCCTGATGTATAAGAGGTACCTGACAATGAGCTTCAAGCCTCCAGCAGGTGTCTCAGGATGGGATTTGCCCCACCTGAAGATTGGAGCTACGGCTTCCAGGATTATCCAAGATGGCTGCTCTGGCTTCCAAATGTGTTGGCAAATGGGGAGCTGCAGCTCAGGGGTGGACGTAGTCAGCTGGAGGTCCTGGAGACAGGATGCAGTTGGTCCGGCAGTGGTCCTGGAGTTCGGGT
Source organism: Sciurus vulgaris (assembly GCF_902686455.1). Lineage (NCBI taxonomy): Eukaryota > Metazoa > Chordata > Mammalia > Rodentia > Sciuridae > Sciurus > Sciurus vulgaris. Next base: position 121,132,898 of record NC_136470.1, read on the forward strand.
GTGTTTGGTGTGGTTGTGGGATCCCGGAGGCCGGGTGCAATCAGTTGGTCTGGGTTCCCAGTGATAGGGCACAGTCAGTTGGTCTGGGGGTCCTGGCGGCAGGGAGCAGTCAGTTGATGTGAGGGCCCCAGAGGCAGGGAGTAATCAGTTGGGCTGAGGGATCCTGGAGAAGGGACTCAGTCAGTCCGGCCAGGGGTCCTACAGGGCCTGGCTGTTGTCTCAAAATGGCGGCAGCCATGTGTAATCAAACCTGCAGGTACTGTAACAGTGAACTTCCAGGCAGCAGCAGGCAGCTGGTTCTCCACTGGCAGTCTGCGGTCAATCTGCTGGCAGCTGTCGGACGATCGGGAGGTGAACCTCGAGCATTGGGTGATGGATAGGGATAAGGCAGGAGATGGACAGGCGAGAGGCAGGCAAATGGCAGATGATAGATGCCTGACAGTGAGCAATCTGCTCTCAAAAAAGGCGTCGATATGCTGGCAGATTACAGGTGATCACAGCAGACAAATGGGGTAAAGAGTAGGGGATCGATAAGCAGCAAAAACTGCCTCACCGAGAAACAGATATCCTCTGCTTGAATCCGGCGTTGCGGAGCAACAAGGAACGCAGCCTCCCTCTAGATCGCCATCTTGGATCCTTAAGCTTTTATTATCACTTAGTTCAAAGTACTTTTTACTTGCTTTCCTTTTTAAATCTGTGAGATATTTATAAGTGTGCCATTTAATTTTGAAGTAGATGAGACATGGGGCTAGGGTTCTATACCTTAAGGTGATTGATTTCTCATTTAATAAATCATGCAGGAAACAGTTTGCATTATTTCAAATTTTTAAAATTTCAAAGCTTATTTTATGACAGAATATAATCTATCCTTATTAATTTTCTACTTGTCATTTCCTCGTGTAGTTCTCTATAAATAACAAATAGGTCCAGGTGGTTGATAATGCTGTTATGCCTTCTGTATCATTACTCCTTCCAGCAAAAAAAGGGGGCTTAAAAACTCCAAATATGATTGGCTTTCTAGTTTTATTAATTTTTACTTCATGTATTTTGAAATTTTAGTATTAGATACATACACATTTAGGATTGTTACATTTTCTTGAAGAAGTTACCCTATTATGGTTATGAAATGTTCCCCTTTATCTCTGAGAACACTCTTAAAATTTATTTTATATTAATAGCTCTACTTCAGATTACTCAAGCTTATTTTCTCCTTCTTTTGCTTTTATCCTATTGGTGTATTGGTATTTAAAGTGTGACATATGTATAGAGCAGTTATTGTTTACTTTTTACACATGTTGAATGTTTATACCTTTTAATTACAATATTTAGATCATTTATAAATAAATTAATTATTGAGTATATTAACAATAACACCTGACATGAAGGTCAGTGGTGTCAGAGAGAGAAGATTGTTAGAATGCTTTTGTTGCAATTATTCATTCTCTCATTTATCATATGGTACACAGCAACAGATTTATTGTACTGTTTGTTAACACTTTTTATTTTGCAAACAAAAAATAATGTATACATATATATGCCTATATATATGTATATGTGTGTGTGCATATATACATATTGTACCACAGGCAATCTCTTAGGTATCCCTTTATATATATATATATTTTTTTTGTGTTGTTTTTGTTTTTTTTTTTTCAGTTATAGATGGACACAATACCTTTATTTTATTTATGTGGTGCTGAGAATCAAACCCAGCACTTCATGCATGTGAAGCAAGTGCTCTACCACTGAGCTACAACCCCAGTCCCCTTTATGATTTTAATGTGAAATTCTCTGACAACAAATAATGCTGGGCAGTTTTTCATATTTACTATTTGATTATCCTTCTCAATGAAATACCTGTTTATGTGTTAATTTTTAATTGCATTATTTGCTGATTATTTAGTTTTCCAGTCTTTGTATATTTTATAAACAAGCATGTGTATTACAAAAATTAAATAAATAAACAACAACAAAGAAGATTGAAAATTGAAAAGAAAAAGAACCCACAGGCAATGGTTTGACAGCTACCTGAAAGGCCAAAAGCTACTAAAGGAAAAGTGAAGAAAATCACCTTTCGGAAATTAAAAGTAACCATTTGAAAAGAATATATTAGCCCTTGATTTGCAAATGAAGTTCTCCAAAAGAACCAGACTACCATACTCAGATCAAAGAAACAGACTTAACTCATCTCCTCTAAAAGAACCAACTAAAAGGTGGTACCACAGACAACTGAAAAGTCCAAGCCCTGAGTGCACCAGTGCAATCAATATACAAAGTAGCAATATGTTATATTATTTTGGTTTATAATTTCTTCATATCATTTCATTTGATCTTTAAGCTTGAGGATTTTCAGAGCAAATGGCACCATCGCCTTTGTATCAAAAGAGAAAATGATGCTCAGACAGGTTCACTGATCTGCCTGGAGTGAGAGATCTAGGACTTGAACCTGATGTCCTGGTTTCACACCTTGTGTAATCTATACCTGTCTCTGCCATCTGGGTATATAGTAGGAGTCGATATTATGCTCCAAAAAACTTACTACTGCAAACTTTAGAGGTGATGTAGAATTTGGACCTTCATGAACTATATAATACTGGTGACCTAGAGGCCACTTCCCTTACATCTTACCTTTACATCAAAGGAAGGCTTGAAGAGTTTGTCTTTGGACAGAAATTTTGATGGTGTGTCCAGGTGTAATGAGGGCTCCTTCTGAAGTGGCTGTCCTACTGTCGGTGAGGCTGAAAGCTGCCCAGCATGTTGTGAGATCACAGCATGGAAAGCTCTGCTCTGAAAGCAGTTCATATCCAGTGGTGTAATGGCTGTTTTTCTGTGAGTTTCCAAATGTGCACAAGGATTTGTAGGAGTATCTGGATTTGGATTTACCCCATTTGTTATTTTAGTTTCCAATCTTTGTTCTAGAGATTTAAAACAAAAAGAAACAAATATGAGCTACCTAATAGCCCCATTTTTTTCCTCTAAAGAGGTCCATAAGAAGAGATTACTTTTTTCATGTTAAGACTCTGGTACACTTTACTTTCCAAGAAGGAAAACTAAATGATGTAATAAAACACATGAGTTGGACAAGCACATTAGCTGAAACAAATAATTAATAAAAACAGATTTTCTATTTCATTTTTGTCAGATATTAAAATGGTTTCAATAGCCCACTTGCCAAGAATATCAGTGTCAAACTGGTCAATGATAGGGAAAAAAGAAAATCCAAGTTACATGTACTCAGAATTAACTATAGTCAAGTTTTTAGAAAATCCTTAATGAAACTTTTCTATGACTTAAACTCATTTTTGCCTCTGTTGTAAGTTTCCTGTGTGTCTGGGTAAATAAATAATGAATCTGAGAGGTGTTCCAAGCTGCCAGTTTGACCCTCAACTTTGTACAGGGATGATGCCATGGAGAGGCTACTTGTGTCTGTCCTCCCACCCCTGCCTCACTGCACTGTTTTTCAACATAAAAGCAGAGATGATCTTTCCTAAAAACAAGCTTTGGAACATTCATATCCAAAGTTGTAAAACGTATGTATACACACACATGCACACACACGTACATATATAGAATAAAACGAAAGTATATATGTGTATATATGTATATATAGAGAGAATAAAAGTATTAACCTTCTTTAGGTGAATTTTCAATCAAAAAGTGACTCTCGTCTGCTCTCCTTCCCATTCTAGCAGTCTCCAGAAGCCAAGCTATAGTGACTGCTGGCAAATTCCACTTCTTTGCAGCTTCATATTTAGAACCAACTGGTTCTTTTAATATAAGATGTGTACTGGCAAACATGCCTTTCTTTGCATTGGATTTTCGAACAAAGAATTCTTGAACACTGAAATTTATATTTAAAGAAAATCAAATAGTCACATACACAGTAAGTCATAACTAAGAACAAAGTCTCTAATACAACAGTATGATGAGAGTTCATGTAGGTTTAAGAAAATACCCCCTGATTGAAGTTAGCCTTTTCTATATTAAATTAAGCTAATCCCCTCATAAGTGCTAACTCTAAGATAAAAATGTTCTGCTACAATAATTAAAAACTTTTAAAAATCATAAGCAAATTAGATTTTCAAAGGACAGAAAAATTAGCTCCTTATTCATTACCCACCCACCTGTCCTTTCATTTCAAAAGGAGACACAGAACAATTATAGGAGCAAATTATTAATAACCTTATTTCTTTATACCCACTGTAATTTCCCAAAGCATTTTTACATATAACCTTAGTTCATTTTCTCAATATTTATCAAGTATCAATATTCTACAGAGACGGGGAAAAATAGAAAAACTGAGAAGATAAAGATCATGAAGTATTAAACAGAGAACAGGGGGCAGAAAGAGAGGTCTACCACTTGAAATAGAAATGATTCAGTTTTTTTCTGACCTAAGTCTTATTTCTATTTTCTGACTTTTAAAGATTTTTTTAATCTCCCAACTTTTTCCTAGTACTTTTATGGTTCTATTTTTTACCTTTAACTCACTGATTCAATTGGTACTTATTTTGATGTGAAATATGGCTCCAAATTTATTGAATCCTATTTACTGAATAAGTCATCTCTTCCTCAATAATTTAAAATGTCACTTTTATCATAAATTGCTAGTTATGTTAGATCTATTGCTAATCTTGCTGTTAACTGAGATTTTTTGCTACTTAGAACCACAATGTTATTTAGTGAAATATTACAAAATATAGTTTAATAATTGTTAGGGCTAGCCCCAATTTTTCTATTCCAGAATTTTTTACTTTCTTGCTTACTAATCTTCTCATAAAATGTTTAGAATTAATTTACTCAGTGCTCTCCCTAAAAGAAAAAAATTGTTGGTAAAGTAGTTCCCCCTTATCCACAGTTTCAGTTACCTTGTCAACAGCAAGCAACCTGAACTTATTACATGGAAAACTTCAGAAATCAACAATCCACACATTTTAAATTGCATACCCTTTTGAAAGCATGATAAAAATCTCATACTACCTTACTCTGTCCCACCCAGAGCAAGAATCATCTCTTTGTCCAGCATCTGACCATTAGTCACTTGGCAGTCACATCAGCTACCAGATGAACTGCTATGGAGTTGCATGTATATTCACATGAGAGAAACCACATTTCACATAAATTTAATCATGCTATGTTATTATATTTGTTCTCTTATTATTGCTGTTTATCTCGTGCCTAAATCATAAATTAAACTTTATCACAGGTATTCTGTATAGGAAATAACTTAGGCTTTTGTCCCATCTGTAGTTTGAGGCATTCACTGGGGGTCCTGGAATACTTCCTTCAAGGACAAGGGAGAATTACTGTATTTTTATTGGGATCATGTTAAATATATACGTTAACATGAAAGATAATAGAAATCTCATGAAAATTAGTCTTCCTTTCCAAGGACATGTAGCTCCTTCCTTATTGTTCAAGACTATTTTGTTTCCCTCAAGGGCATTTTACAAGTTTTCTGTAGCTCTTTCAAGTTTCATGTTAAACTTGCCTTTTTTTCCATTAGCTCTTCTAACTGGTTGTTTGTTTATATGAAGGTCACTGATTTCTGTATATTAATTTTCTGCATAGCCATTTACTGATTTTTTTTTCTCTGAGCACTGCTTTAGTTGTATCCAATGGAGTCTGTTGTCATGTTTGTTATTGTTATTTTCTGCAATTTCAGTTTTTTAAAAAAACTTTTTATTGCTTAATTCAAATACAGAACATAGCAAAAATAAATATATACACACAAATATACAGCTTAATGAAATATTATAAAGTACAAACCCTTATATCTACCATCCATGTCAGAAGACAGAATCTTGCCATCTATCCCTGAACTTCTCCAGTGTGCTATACAACCTCCTTTCCTCACCTCTTAACTGTAGACACTATTTGGACATTTGTGATAATCAGTTCTTTAACTTTCTTTAATCATATAAAAGTCCTGAATCTGTAGATTTAGTTTTTTGTTTGTTTGTTTTTCTGCAGTACTGGGGATTGAACCCAGGGCCTTGTGCTTGTGAGACCAGCACTCCACCAACTGAGCTATATCCCCAGCCCTAGATTTAGTTTTTTATGTCTTAGCTTATAGGATCCTCCCTTCTTTCCTCATCCCCTCGGTATACATTAGTTGAAGACACTGGAATCTTCGTACTATAAAGTTGTTCCCAAGTCTAGATTTTGCTGATTTTTACTGTGGTAGTTTAACATGTTACTTTCCAGTATATCCTATAAATCAGTAGTTGGAGTGAGACACATTATCAGACTGAGAGCTGATTTATTTTGGCAAGACTACTTCAAGGTGGTGGTGCTTTCTTGACACATCAGGAGACATACAATGTCTGGCTACTTCTTTGCTATGTAACTCTTGATGTCCAATGCCTCGATTCTTTAATTCACTTGGGGTCATAATTCCATCATTCCTTCTTCATTTGTTGAATATCTCTAAAAAAAGGAAACTTTGCCTTATCCACTCACATGTTCCCCAAAGTTGACTGTATAGGAAAAGCAGGATAAATGGCAGATTCTTTCCCTTTGCCAGCTCTCAGAATAAAGGGCTGTTTCCCTAGCATATGAAAGAGGTGATCAATTACCTTAGATTCTTTAGTACCATTATGAAGCCACACATGCATCCACTACATGCTATTATCTTTAATGATACTTATAGGTTCCTATTTTGGTCAATGTAGTTACTTTTAACATTACCCTTCTTTGTACTTTTGATAATGTTCTTGCTATCTGAATGACAAAATGTTCTAGATTCATGTACACATTTTCTCTCCCAGAACTGGAATTAACCATTTCTCCAAACTTTCTTTTAGTGGGGAAACAGTATTTTAAGATTACAATCTGGGCATGTAGATTGCTTATTGACTGCTAAATATTTCTAGACTTGCAAGTTATTTTGATTTCTTCTTTGAACCAAGTTATTTAAAAAAAAAGTTCAAAGAGGGTCTTTCAATTTTCTATTTTTGCTATTCATTGCTAGTTTTTCTTTGCACTGTGATGAGAAAATGCGGTCTATATTCTTCCTACTTTCAGGAATTTACTGAGGCAATGTTGGGGCAAATTTTTCTTACAAGCAACGTTTACAAGTGCTCCACAGGCACTTACAGGTATGTTCACTGTTTCAGGGTAGATCTATATTAACTATGCTATTTAAGTCTATGTCTTTCCTCATATTGCCTATTTGACATGTCATGAAGTAAAAGATGAGAACTAAAGTCTCCTACAAAATGTTTCTGTTGATTCCACCTTATACTTCCCATTGGCTTTGACTTATGAATGATAATAATGCTTCATACATTTTATCTTTAGTGTCAACAGCACTGTTTATTTACAGTTCTCTTCTTTTTCTTGGTTCATGCCTTCTGATTTGAATATGAACCTGTCTGGTAGTAAAATTGCAATCCCCTTCTCCTTTTGTTTGAATTTCTTTACCTTGGCTTATAAGTCCCCCCCAAAAGTATTCTGAATCACTTTGCTTTAGATGTCTTTAGAAGTATAGCTGCCTTATAAGCTGGGCACAGTGGCACATTCCTGTAATCCCAGCAGCTAGGAAGGATGAGGCAGGAGGATCGCGAGTTCAAAGACTGCCGTGGCAAAAGTGAGGCGCTAAGCAACTCAGGGAGACCCTGTCTCTAAATAAAGAAACACAAAATAGGGCTGGGGATGTGGTTCAGTGGACGAGTGTCTAAGTTCAATCCCTGGTAAACCACCCCCGAAAAAAAGTATAGTCCCTTATGATCTAATATAACAGTATTTTCCATTTAACATAAAGTTTAGTTAATTTAAATGTATGGATAGAATTATTTTGTGCTTCTATTTTAAATAATCACCATCTAATGATCAATTAGGCATTAGACCAATATGGATTTGGAAAGTAACTTAAAATTATTTTCTTTTCCCTCAAGTACTCATTACTCCTGTTTACCATTTGCATTTCTGGCTGAAAAGACAACAAATGTACTGAAAAAATAATAAATCACCTGTATGGCACATGGAAAGGTGTATAATGCTTAGATAAGGACTATTTGATAATGGCCCATGAATCAGTCTTAAATATTCCCTTTCTTGGTGGTTAAGTCAATAAACCACTAATGCCTGTACTCTTAACACCAGTTTGCCAAATACCGAACTAGTAGCATCTTTCCCTCCACCACCTTGAGTCATCACACGGATACACCAACCACCCCACAAATCGAAAATACCTGGTCAAATTTTAATTAGAATACTTTCCAGTACATCAAAATAAATAAAAAGATAGACCATGATAGCAGGTACACTGAAAGTATTACATACCTTGCTCCAAGGCGATTTGCTAAGAATATCAAAGAATCTTTTTCTGCTCCAACACACTGGCTGAACGAAATAACACAATCCTCTAAAGGAGTCACTCCTGACATTACTGGAACTGGTGTGAAGAGAGGATTTGACTTTGGATCAATTAAAGTCTGATAGTCTATACAAGTAACCTTTTAAAAAAAAGAGAAACAAGAAAACCAACCTGAAATAAGAAACCAGTGGTTAACACTGGTTCAGTTATAGCAGTAGTAATTTTAGTTTACACAAAAAGAAATTTTACTTTAATATAAACTTGGATATGTTCATTTTCAATTCATTTCAAATAATCATTTAAAGAAATTTAGACATCAATTCATCATATTTAAATATTAAAATCAATAATATTTATTAATGGAGTTACTCAAAGTTGCTTTAAATATCATTCTAATGTGTTTATCATTTTTTCTCTTAATTCTGCAGAAGTTTAGAAAGTGCATGTCAAGCTCTGGTTAAGGAAAGATAAACTGTAGAGCAAGGTAGGAGTGTCCTCTTGTGAAGGAATGTGGTACTGTGGCCTGGAACAGTAACTTATACTCTACCAGAATTAGGACCAAGAAGCTTACAAATTTTCCTATTTTAAAATTTCCCTGGCTAAAAGCAAAGTTCAGACATTGGTCAAAATAATGGCCTAGAATCAACATTAACACTCTTGGCATTCAAATATCCTTCAATATTATACTTTGGCTGTGAAGTGTTTTCTTACCAGCCATGTATTTGTGACAACTTCTCCCACAGTTGCTTCTACCTCACATCCCAGCAGAGGAACCACAGCATAATCAGCCACGATTCTGCTAGGAAGGGATACAATCTTTCCAGCATGTTCTCTTATGATACTTCCAATATTACATTCATTTTCACTACTAAAACCCAAAACAAGGAAACTTTTTCGGCTAAATAAGCCTTCTTCAGTAATCGTAGAATTGTCAGGAAGGCAATGAGTGACAGAAGACTGGTTTTCTTCTTGCAGAGAAATGTGAGTAGAATCATTAAAGGGTTCAACATGAGTAGAACCATTACAGGGCCCAACTGAAGACTCTGCAGTTTCAGACTTCTTAGTTTCAACTGGAAGAGAAAAAGAAATGCTTACTAATAGATAATTTATCTTACAGTCACAACTTCATTCCCAGCAAGGATATTAACGTAACATGCAGTCTGACAGTTTTGACACATAGAAAACTCAGGCTTAACGTACACAATGAAGAAGGGATGTGAATCCACCCCATCTTTCAGGTTACCAAGAATGTTGCCAGCATCATTGTCTTCCATCAGGAAGACATTTGTTCTAAGTACTCCTACAGTACTAGAATCATGAATTAGCTGAAAATTATGCACTCCAATAGGCCTGTCTTGGTTTCCAAACTGGTTCAGATAATTTAAAATAGAATTGAAAAAATATTAAGAGAAAAGCAAAATTCACAGGTCTTAGTGATGTTAACTGTCAAGCCCTTAACATGAAGTTAAGTATATGTGCAATAAGAGAATTACAGTTATTTTTTAAAATTCTTAAAATGTTTCCTATTGAATTGGAAGCTAATAAGCATATATATATATATAAATTTCTTAAGAGAAAAAGTGTCCAAGGACTCAAGCAAATGACCTCAACTATTTCATTTTAGGATAAAGCTGACAGGTAGAAAAAAAAAAAAAATGCACCTGTATAAAAACATAAATGTTGGGCTGGGGTTATGATTCAGTGGTAGAGAGCTTGCCTAGCACGTGTGAGATACTGGGTTCGATCCTCAGTAGCACATAAGAATAAATAAATAAAATAAAGGTATTGTGTCCATCTGTAACTAAAAAAAAAAAAAAGATTAAAAAAAAATGTCACTAATGAAAATATGCAATAAACATTGTCACTCAGGCTCAAAGTACAAGAAATAATTTGGTATGTTTCCGAAAACCCCTAATGATGCCATGTTGGAAGGTAACACTTCAGAGGTTAGCCCTGCATTATGGGATTCCAGCAGGGCTGGAAGCTTGTCAAGGACTCATTCCGTATTTACACAGGCACTGTATGTGTCTGTTGTACATGCTCACAAAATGCTAACTGTGAAGGTAATACTTTCGGTAGATGCCTTTTCTTCTAAAGGAGTCTCAGGTTTCAAGTGGGTTGTACAACCTTCAGTTATACAGTCACAGGACAGACATATGAACAAATATGACTCCAGCCAGAGTCATAACACTATATTATAGTGCCACCTTCCTTACTTTACTCTTTTTTTTTTGGTAGTACTGGGGATTAAACCCAAGACTTTACAAATGCTAACCAAGTGCTCCACCACTGAGTTATATCCTTAGTTCAAGGTTTGTTTAAAGATGAACAACTTGTTTTAAATGTAAAATCAATTTTTTTTGCAATTACAATAATTTTGCAATCACATATAGAAAAAAAACAGCTTTGTTTAATGTCTACATAGCGCGCATGATATGAGATGAAGGAAGAAACCCAATGTGAGTTTTAATCTACTACAAAAACAAACCATAAATACTAAGTTCTTAAAAATTATAGGTAAAACTGAATTGAAATTCAATAAGTTAAAATGCCCTTCAGTGGTTCTTTCCATTTACTTTAGCAGAAATCTTTTTTTCAAATAGATCTCATCCTGAAGCCGAACAGACAATATGTGATAAACTTATTATTGAAAAAGTTCTCTTATATCAAGAGCAATTTTGCTTGAAGAATTAATTGTACACTATTACATCATTTCTAAGGTGCTGAGGATCTACAAAGATTTAATGTCACTAATCCACATAAAATCAATAAACCACCAGCTGCCTTGCAGGAGGGTTTGAAAAGTTCATCACCTACTTTCTACAAGGTACCCCAAAATGGTTTAACAGCTAGGCATGGTGGTGCATGCCTGTAATCCACGCAGCTCAGGAGTCTGTGGCAGAAGAAACACAAGCTCAAGGGCAGCCTCAGCAACTTAGGGAGGATCTAAGCAACCTAGTAAGACCATGTCTCAAAAGGAAAAAAAGAAATGGCTGGGGATGTGGCTCATGGTTAAGACTGGTACCAAATTAAAAAAGAAAAAAGTAAACAGTTTAACAAAAGTCAATTTTGCAATATAACACAGATAGAAATAATGTGGATAAAAAAAGGAATGCTGGGAATTCCTTTTGAGAAATGTAGTAGACATTTGAAATCCTCTCACTAGAAAGCAACTCAAAATATGGATAAAATATTAAAGGCATTCTTATAGCCAAATTTCAAAAGAAATTCTCAAGGGCTAAAAATCAAGTAGTAGCTTCAGTGATTACTTAAAGCTAATAATCACCCTGAATCTAGTTGTGTATTAACCTAGTTCCTTGCAATTTAAGGGTATCACAGAGTGATGGGAACCACACCTTTGGTTTCATACATATTAGGGGTGGAGTACAGTATACCTGAGGAAACAAACTCAGTACCATGAAGGGAAATGCCTTTAGTAAAAAGACCAAAACCAACCAACAACAAAAAATTCACTTTGCAAAGGGAAATGACAAGTACACTCAGCTTTGGATCAAAGGGAAAAACATCTCTCCTGAGTATTTATCATCACAATCTAGTCCTCAAAGTAGGTTAGGGTACAAATTTTTACTAGCCTGATGGACCAAGAAATCTCTAGTCAATAAAATTTAGAGATGTAGAGAGCTAGAAAATTTCTAGGCATTTAGGAGACTTACACATGAACCTTTTCTGGAAGAATAAACCTTTAACTGAGGCTTGTTAGTATTACTAAAATGGAAATTCACAATAAAAAAATCTAAAACCCATGAGAAAAACAGACACTTTGATATTAAGAAAAACATAACTAACCCCCTACCAATTCAGATGTTGGAATAGGTTTAATGTTTCAAGAAATAAAGACCAAAAACATGAACACAGAATACAAAACTATCAAAAGAGCTACAAGGAATTGAAATTTTCATCATCAAAACAGAAAATTTAATGAACAGTTTAAGCAGATTACATAATAGCTGAAGAAAGAACTGGTGACCTGGAAGAAAAATCTGATGGAATTACAAACCAAAGGAAGACAAATATGGAAAATAAGGACAAGTTAAGTGACCCACACTCCATACCTCAGGATTCAAGCAAAAGGAATACTGTCTCTCTGTGAGGCAGTTCTCCATGCTCACGGATACCCTGCTGTTTACCCCATCAGTCCACCATGATCACCCATCTGCCAGCATATTGCCTTTTTGAGTGCAGATCACTCACTGACTAATGCCTATCATCCACCATTTGCCTGTTTGCCAGCCTCCTGCCTGCCTGTTGCATGCCCTTCCCCTACCCATTGCCCATTGCCCAACATCCACCTGCCAATCATCCACCATTAGCCTGAAGACCACCTTCAGACCACCAGTGGATCACCTGCTGCCCACTATTGTCTGGAAGTCCATTGATTGTCACAGTACCCGCAGGTTTGGTTACATGTGGCTGCCGCCATTTAGGGACAACAACCAGGACCTGACGTTTGCTGCACAGCCGCTGTCATCTCAGGCGTAGCCACCTCGGTCTAGGGACTCAGGTCAGGGTCTGGAGATACACTGGGGTACCTGCAGGTCTGGCTGCACCTGAGGTCTTTCTGCTTGGTGTGTTAGTGGCTGTCATTTGGCTGCCATCTGGCTGCCTCTTTGCAGGGTCAATCCCTTGTGTGAGCGCATCCCTGGTGGTCTTTCTGAAAGTTTAAAGGGAATTGAGAACTTGGGACTGAGCAAGACAGGGTCTGGGGAAGCGAAGCCAAGGACCATCAGATGGCAGTTGGGTTTGCCAGTCCAGATCTGGCAAGCCTGTGGAAAGCTGGAGACTAGGGGCAATTCCCTGGGGGAGAGCACAGGTTGAAGAAACTGTAGAAAACTGGGTTCTTCAGCTCAGTGAGTCCTGAAGTGTGCAGAGATGGAAGGGGCCAGCCACAACACATGGGAGGACTGGAAGAGGGTGTGAGGGCATCTTGCTATCAGGCACCCACTGGACTGGAGCTAACATCAAACTTCAAATAACCATACACATCAGAGGGAAGTTGAGAAAATTTTTGAAAGCCAACAGAAGCAATCATTCAATTTTCCATTTAGACTTTCCTCCTTGTTTTTCTTTTTTGCCCTCTCTCTCCAATCTCTACCTTCTTTAATCCAAACGTTTTTCATGTATCAATTTATTAAGGAATGGGATGTCTGAATAGTATATGGCAGTTCTGTTATGTATTCTTGTATTTTAACTTTAAAAAAAAAAATCTGTACATTTTTTTTCTCTCACCTACCTGTCTCTCTGGATTCTCTTCTCACTTCACTCGAACTAACAGGCAACCTCTACTAATTCCTCCCTTGCTCTTACTATAATTTTTTACCTCTATTTTCTCTCCCTCTCCCTCATAAATATCACATCTTACACTACTTCTGTTCTCTCACTGTCCATCATCTGAAACAGTAAACCCTTTTAGCAAACTTACTGTTTGTATTGTAGACAATAACTGAATACTTCACTTCTGTCTATTGTGACAAAACTGTAAATGTCTAATAGAAACCATTTAATTTAAGGTGGTATAGCATTTGCATTGGGTGCTGTTAATATTGATCTTCCCCTTAAAGGTGAGTTATGGAAGCCTTCAGGGACACTAAAAGACTACAGGGTAGAATCTGGACTGCCTCAGCTACATACTACTAGATGAGAAGACACACAAACGACATGAAAAAACAAGGGAACAAAGCATCTCAAACAAACCAAGATGCTACACTAACAGAATCCATTGACAACACAGTAGAAAAAGAGCTCAGAATGTACATAATTAAAATAATCCACGAAGTAAAGGATGATAGAGGAAATGCAGGAAATGAAAGATCACTTCAATAAAGTTAAAAGAGTAAATACAGGAAGCAAAAGATTATTTCAATAAAGGGATAGGGATTCTGAAAAAAACCCAAACAGAAGTACATGAAATGAAGGAATGAATGAATGAATGAAATGAAGGAAACAATAAACCAAATTAGAAATAGAACGCATCATCAACATACTAGATCACTGGGAAAACAGAATCTCAGACAATAAAAACAAAAATATTTAATCTTAAAAATAAAGTGGACTGCACAGAGAGGATAATAAGAAATAATGAATAGAACTTCCAAGAAATATGGTATAACATGAAAAGTTCAAATTTAAGAATTACTGGGATTGAGGAAGGCAGAGATACAAACCAAAGCAATGAACAACCTATTTAATGAAATAATATCAGAAAATTTCCCAAACCTGAAGAATGAAATGGAAAATTAAATACAAAAGGCTTACCACCAAATGTACAAAATTACAACAGTTTCACACGAAGTCACGTTAGAGTGAAAAATGCCCACACAGAGGATGGTCCAGGAGGTCCTGGAATAACATATATCAAGCTCTGAAAGAAAATGGATGCCCGTCGAGAATTTCATATCTAGCAAAATTAAGCTTCTGATTTGAAGATGAAATTAAAAAAAACCTTCCACAATAAACAAAAGTTAAAAGAATTCACAACTAGAAAGCCTTCACTACAGAACATTCTCAGCAAAATATTCCATGATGAGGAAATGAAAAAAACAATGAAAACCAGCACAGGGAGGAACTACACTAAATGAAAGGTCAATCAAACAAAAAAATTGTCAGGTTAAAAACAAAACAAAAACAAAAAACTAAAAAAAACCCAAAAACCCAAAACGGCCAGGAACACAAATCATACCTCAATAATAACCCTGAATGTTAATGACCTAAACTCATCAATCAAAAGACACAGACTGGTAGACTGGATTAAATAAAAGGACCCAACAACATGATATCTTCAAAAGACTTACCTCTGCAAACTGAAGGTGAAAGGTTGGGAAAAAATCAAGTTACTCACACGGACTTCATAAACAAGCAGGGGTTTCCATCCTCATATCAGACAAAGTGGACTTCAAACCAAAGTTAGGCAGAAGGGATAAAGAAGGACATTTCATACTGCTTAAGGGAATCATACACCAACAAGACATACAACAATTTTAAATATATATGCCCCAAACAATGGAACATCTACATACATCAAACAAACCCTTCTCAATTTCAAGAATCAAATAGACCACAACACAATAATACTGGGTGACTTCAACACAACTCTATCACCACTGAATAGATCTTCAAAACAAAAACTAAACAAAGAAACTATAGACTTAAACGATACAATCAATCATTTAGACTCACATATAGAGTATATCATCCATCACGGAGCGAATACACTTTCTTCTCAGCAGCACATGGATCCTTCTCAAAAGTAGACCATATGCTATGCCATAAAGCAACTCTCAGCAAATACCAAAAACACAGAAATACTATCCTGCATTCTATCAGATAACAGAATGAAATTAGAAATCAATGATAAAATAAAAAATAGAAGCTACTCTAACACCTGGAGACTAAATAGTGTGCTACTGAATGATGTATGGATAAAATAAATCAAGGAGGGAATAAAAAACACTAAGGTGAATGAGAACACTAATACATTACATCAAAATCTCTGGGACACTATGAAGGCAGTGCTAAGAAGAAAGTTCACTGCACTGAGCTCATACATTAAAAGAATAAAAAGTTAACAAATACATGACTTAACATTACATCTCAAAGCCCTAGAAAAAGAAGAAAAAAGTCAACACTAAAAGCAGAAGGAAATAATTAAAATCAGAGCTAAAATCAATGAAACTGAAACAAAAGAAACAATTCAAAAAATTGACAAAACAAAAAGTTGGTTCTTTGAAAAAATAAATAAAATTGTTAAATCCTTAGCCACACTAACAAAGAGAGAGAGAGAAAAAAACTCAAATTACTAAAATCCATGATGAAAAAGGAAATATTATGACGGATACCACTGAAATACAGAAAACAATTAGAAACTATTTTGAAAATTTATACTCCAATAAAATAGAAAAATGTGAAGACATCAACAAATTTGTAGAGACATATGATCTACTCAAACTGATGCAGGGGGACAACACAATTTAAACATATCAATTTCAAGCAATGAAATAGAAGATACCATCAAAGCCAACCAACCAAGAAAAGCCCAGGACCAGACAGATTCTCAGTCGAGTTCTAAAGACCTCCAAAGAAGAATTAATTATCAATACTCCTCAAATTATTTCATGAAATAGAAAAGGAGGGAACCCTTCCAAACTCATTTTATGAAGCTAGAATCACCCTGATACCAAAACCAGACAAAGACACATCAAGGAAAGAAAACTTCTTCAGACCAATATCCCTCATGAATATAGACCCAAAAATTCTCAGTACAATTCTGGCTAATTGCATACAAAAATATATTAAAAAGTTAGTACACCACAATCAAGTGGGGTTTAGCCCTGGAATGCAAGGTTGGTTCAACATACAGAAATCAAAAAATGCAATTCATCACATCAATAGACTTAAAGACCAGAACCACATGATTATCTTAATTGACACAGAGAAAGCATTTAACAGAATACAGCACCTCTTCATGTTCAAAACACTGGAAAAACTAGGGATAGCAGGAACATACGCAACATTGTAAAAGCTATCTATGCTATGCTAAGCCCATAGCCAACATCATTATAAATGGAGAAAAACTGAAAGCATTCCACCTAAAAACTGGAACACGTCTATTCAACACTGTCCTTGAAACCCTAGCAAGAGCAATCAGACAGACGAAAGAAATTAAAGTTATACGAATAGGAAAAGAAGAACTCAAACTATCACTATTTGCTGATGACATGATTCTATATTTAGAAGAGCCAAAAAATTCCACCAGAAAACTCAAATGAAAAACAGCAATGCAGCAGGATATAAAATCAATACCCATAAATCAAATGCATTTACATACATAAGTGATGAATACACTGCAAGAGAAATTAGGAAAACTACCCTATTCACAACAGCCTCAAAAAAAATAAAATAAGAAATCAATCTAACAAAAGAGGTGAAAGACCTCTATGATGAAAACTATGGAACACTAAAGAAAAAAATTAAAGACCTTAGATGATGGAAAAATCTCCCATGTTCTTGGATAGGGAGAATTAATATTGTCAAAATGGCCATACTACCAAGTGTTGTACAGATTCAATGCAATTCCTATTAAAATTTCTTCATAGAAATTGAAAAAGCAATCATGAAATTCATTTGGAAAAATAAGAGGCTCAGAATAACCAAGACAATCCTTAGCAAGAAAAGGGAAGCAGAGGCACCACACTACCCGACCTTAAATTATACTACAGAGCAAAAGTAACAAAAATGGCATGGTAATACATGTAGACCAATGGTACAAAATAGAAGACACAAAGACAAACTCACATAAATATGGTTATCTCATACTAGACAAAGGTGCCAAAAATATACATTGGAGAAAAGATAGCCTATTCAACAAATGGTGCTGGGAAAACTAGAAATACATACGTAACAAAATAAAATTAAACTTCCATCTCTGCACAAAAGTCAACTCAAAGCGGATCAAAGACTTAGGCACTAAAACAGAGATGCTGGGCCTAGGACCTGACTTCCTCAATAAGACTCCTAAAGTGCAAGAAGTAAAATTAAGAACCAATAAATGGGATGGATTCAAACTAAAAAGCTCCTAATCAAAGGAAACAATCAATAATTTGAAGAGAGAGCCTAAAGAATGGGAAAAAATTCTTAACACATGCACCTCAGATAAGAGCACTAATCTTCAGGATATAAAAAGTACTCAAAAAATTTAACACCAAAAAATCAAATAACCCAATCAATAAATGGCCTAAGGAACTGAACAGACACTTCACAGAAGAAGAAATACAATCGATCACAAACATAGAATAAAATGTTCATCACCTCTTGCAATTAGACAAACACAAATCAAAACTGCTCTAAGATTTCATCTCCAGTGAGAATGGCAATTATCAATAATACAAGCAATAATAAGTGTTGGCAAGGATGTGGGGAAAAAGGTACACTCATACGTTGTTGGTGTAACTGCAGATTGGTGCAACCAGTAGGGAAAGCAGTATGAAGATGCCTCAGAAACCTTGGAATGAACCCACCATTTGACCCAGTGACCCTACTCCTTAGTTTATACCTGAAGGACTTATAATCAGCGTACTACAGTGACGCAGCCACATCAATGTTTATAGCAGCTCAATTCACAATAGTAAAACTATGGAACCAACTTAGATGCCCTTCAACAGACAAATGGATAAAGAAAATATGGTATGTATACACAATGGAACACCACTCAGCCTTAAAGAAGAAAGAAATTATAGCATTTGTAGGTAAATGGATGGAACTGGAGAATATATCATGCTAAATGAAATAAGCCAATCCCCAAAAAACCAAAGGCTCGATGGATAAGGGGATGCTGATCCATAGTAGGAGGTAGGTGAAGGAACTATGGACTGTGCCAAGGGGAATGAGGGGAGGGGTGGGGCTTCTGGGGATAGGATGGACAGTAGATTGAGATAGACATATCACCCGATACACAGGTATGAAAAGAATTTTTTTAAAATATCACTTTAAAAAAATTAATGAAAAAAAGTTAAAAAAAAATAGGACAGTAAAACTCTAGGACGTGAAAAACAAAAGGAAGGTCTTAAAAATAGAGGGAATAAATGGAAAAAGCAGGAATACAGACATCTGAATTATATCTCCAGTGTGTTTAAACAAAGTTAGCTGTCTAGAACTACATAGCCAGCAAAATTGTCTATTAAGGACAAGGGCAAAACAAAGACATTATCAGGTAAAGAGAAACTAATGGAATTTCTAAAGAATATTGCAAGGAGAAAGAAAATTACTACAGAAGAGAAATGTCAGATACAAAAACAAATGGGGAACAAAAAAAATTTTAACATGTTGTTAAATCAAAACAAATATTCACCATGTAAAACAATAATGCATAATGGTGGAATTATAGAGATAATGAAAATACTAAACAAAATCATTTAAGCTGAATTTATAAGTGTAAGTGTGTGTGGGGGGTGGTTAGTTGTGACTGTTAAGAATAATGTATTTTAAGAATGGAGGAAGGAAGGACTGTATAGAGGGAAATGAGGGGTGGGAGGGGTGGGGGGAAGGGAAAAAAAATAAGAATGAATCAAACAACATCACCCTATGTAAATTTGATTACACAAATGGTATGCCTTGACTCCATGTACAAACAGAGAAACAACATGTATCCCATTTGTTTACAATAAAAATAAAAAATAAAAAAAAAAGAATAACGTATTTTAGCATTCTTTTAATTGTTAAGAACAGATTTTAGGTTATGGTGCATAATAAAGTTCCAAGAATAAATATTTAAAATAAAAATAGCATACAAAACCTCTAAATCAACAGAGGGAAAGACTGAGTTGATAATGGGATTCAGAATGAATCCATCCAAAATAAGATTAAAATAATTTTTTAAAAAGGGGATGAGTAAATGGGATGAATCGACATTGTATACAACCATAGAAATGAAATGATGTACCCCATTTATGTACAATGTATCAAAATGCATTCTGTAAAAAAATATAATAATTTTTTAAAAAGGGGGGAATGAGTATAGAAAAATGGGGCAAAAGCACAATATGAGATGTTACAAAATAACCTAAATACATAAGAAGTAACAATAAATATAAAAATATAAAATGAACTCTTTCTCAGGTTAAAAAAGAGAATAACTTACCAATCCATTTTATGAACCACAAGACAACAGAAAAAGGAACCTATATATTACTAACAATAATATAAAATTAAAACCATGACAGGATCCTACACCTACCAGCTGGGCAAAAATTACAAGTATTATAATATCATATGCTGGAAGGATGTGGAATAACAGAAAACTTTTCTCACTGTTAATGAAATACATAAATTAGTAAACTAGGCCAAACACTTCCAAAAGCAATCTGCATTACCTAAGAAGGTTGAAGATGTACACATGTATAAATCAACCATCTTATGTTTTTGGTTTATATACTAGAAAAAATAAACCAGCAATACTGATTGTAATGGCAAAAAGGAACATGACAAACATGTCTATTGGTATATAAAAGAATATAATACTGTGGGATAATAGTATACTATTCTATGTATACAGTGTTCTTTATCATAGTGTATTTGTATTATTTTGTTATATCCATAACTAGACACTTGGATTAAATGAGCACCTTTCATATTGGGCATGGGGGGCAGTATGAAGGTACATATGTATCATTCATGCAAGTTTAAAAGGGACACAAAATGAAATAATGCAAATATTGTTTACAGACACACTTGATACAAATTAAAAAGAAAATGAAGAGGAATTCACAGAAGGCTTTTGGATAGTGATAATGTTCTCTCTCTCTTTTTAATACTGGGGAACTGAACCCAGGGGTACTCTACCACTGAGCTATGAAGCCCCTTTTATTTTGAGACAGGGTCTCGGTAGGTTTTGTCCAGGCTAACCTCAAACTTGTGATCCTCCTGTCTTAGTTTCCCAAGTTGCTCAGGTAACAGGCATGTGCCAGTGTGCCCCATTCATGTTCTATTTTCTATAACTAGACAGTACATGATCATTCACTGCATTACTCTTTATATCTTTTTGGATATATAAAGTATTTCATAAAATGACTGAAAAAAGAAGAAAGGTGGTTCATTAACTCTTTACTGGTAGTTTACCTTACCATACTCCAGGTGGACACAACAACACAGTGGCAGTGGTCCTACAGTGCAGCACTGCACACATTAATTAAAAACCTCAATAACCCAGTAAGAGGTATTTGTTAAAAGCCCATGCTATTACAAATGCACAAAGCTAGCAATGCCACACATATAACACGTCAAAATAGAGCCAGTTAGTTGAAGAGATAAGATTAAAGAACTCAGAGAATGATGATCTCATCTGCTCAGAAAAGTTACAAACAAAATTTTAAGCGAAAAAAAAAAAAATTAATTAAACTTAGAATCTGTAAAACTTAGCAGAAAACATTTATGTATATTTTCAGCTACTAAATACTTACTAACTACAAATACTAATCCAGAAGTTCTTACCTACTGTGGAGTTATTATTTACATATTGAGAGAGCAGTTCTTCATCGGCTTGTTCATGCTTTTCATTAGGAGCAAAGTCTTTCTTAGAGAAGTTACTGCTGTTCTTTTTTGAAAGAGATGTTTTACTTTCAGGCTGATCTGAAACTGGAATTTCTACTGGCTGGTAGTTAGCATGGATATATGGTTCTTCAGGAAGCATATAACCTTTACTAAAACACTCTAGTAACCATTTTGCTCCCACTACATGAGGCCTACAAAGACAGCACATAATTATAAATTAGTTTAAGCCACAAACCATCATCCCACTTGCCACATAGTTCCCATAAATGCATGGACATGCTTTTTTCTTTTTTTTTTTTTCCCCTAATTTTATTTTGAGACAGAGTCTTGCTAAGTTGTCCAAGATAGCCTGGAACGAGCAATCCTCCTGCCTCAGCCTCCTGAGTTACTGGGATTACAGGCATACATCACCATGCCCAGCTCAGACATACAATTTTAACAAAAATCATTACACAGTAGAAATTGTTTTGAATTAAAAACTGACAAAACCTGTGGTCTGATTTATTCCAAAACTGCTTCAATTCATCATCATAATCTCCCACAATAACATGAGTTACATCTTCATTAAGTTGATTAAAACGAACTCCACCTCCACTGTTAATTAGCCTTCTCAGTTTATCGAGCTTTCTGCCGCTAAAACCACAAAGATATATCTGTAAAGAAAAATTTGTTTTAATGTATTTAAGATGCTTCACTTCTCAACAGAAACAAATTTCTCAAAAACATCTAAATTCACTGTAAATAAGACAACATATACGTTTTAGAGTACATTAAGAAATGAAGAATATTCTGAAACTGATTTTTAAAATAATTTCTTTATAATCCCATAGTTATTATTATCGGTGCATAATAATTTCTAATACGCAGGTAGTTTCTTAAATTGTGAAGGTCTCACTACATGTAAATTTTAAAGTAGTTATAGAAATGTTCTGTAATTAAGTGTTTGTAACTTCAGAAAATCTAGATTTAAACCCTTGTTTTCAGATGCCACCGATTAATCACAGACCTGGGGCAAGTTCCTTAAACTGTTTTGTCAGTATACTTACATATAAATTGAGGTCCTCATCCCCACAGAATTGATTAAACAAAAAATATAAGTCAAAGAGCTGAAACAATGCTTTGAGGACACTATGTATGGAATAATTTATTCTAATTTATTTTTAGGATATTTATATATTTAAACCCATCTAATCAATAAAAAAATCTTTCCTACGTCTACTTTTAATCTCTATTTTAAAAGAGACATCTTTCTGATACTTAAAATTTTAGGGGGATGAACTCAGGAGCACTTTACCACTGAGTCAAATCCCCAGATTTTTAGTTTTGAGACAGGGTCTCACTAAGTTGCTAAGGCTGTTCTTGAACTTGGAATTCTCCTACCTCAGTCTCCCGGGTTGCTGAGATAACTTATCCTCCAAGCCTGGATAAGATATCATCTTAAAAATTAAGAATGACAAATCTATTCCTGTTGTATGTAAACTAAATCATCCACATTATAATATATCTTAACAAAAATTAAGAAGCATATACTTCCTAAAGGTCATATCTAAAATCAGTCTAATAAAGGTTAAAAGAATACACAAAACATTTTCTGTTTATTAATAAGTTGGCAAGTTTTAAAAATATAAAAGGGTAAGGTAATTTGCCCAATTTCCCTTCTTAACAATAAAAGAGGGTTAATTTTTGCTATTCTGTGAGAACATGTGTAGCCAAGTCATTCTACAAATAGGAATACATTAGGTAAGCATTCGGATCAATAAAACTGAAAAAATAAAACATGACATGATATTTCCCTCAAGGATCTTACAAAGTAGTTATTCATACAGTAAAAATTAAAATAACCCAAGAGGTACTAAACAAAAAAGTGGCTTTAATGACTGAGAAGAGAGACCCTGGGGTGAATGGCTAGTCACTTAACATCTATGTGACTCAAAAAAATTTTTAATCCTCTAAGTATTAACCTCAACATAATGTTAACTTGAGAGTTACTTGTGAGAATAACTGATTATAAACATCATATTTACATATATAAAATGATTAGCAGTGTTAATATATTGTAAACAATAAACGACAGTAATAAAAGAAAATCAAGTAAGTGGTTCAGAAATGAACCTCGAAATATGGTAAATAAAAAGATAAATGTAACTGGAAGGGTTCAGAGAAGAGATGAAAAGTGAAATGAACTTCAAAAAGTAAAATGAACTTCAAAGGATAAAGGATAAAGGTACATCCTAGACAAGGAGATGCTCACAACCAAGGGATAGTCATGGCAAGTGCATCTTCTTAGTTTACAGGACCGTTCATGTAGATAAAGAGCAAACCCAACTATGAGGGAACTTCAAAGTCAGGTTAGGGCCGGGTGCAGTTGTGCATGCCTATAATCCCAGAGACTCAGGAGGCTGAGGCAAGAGGATCACAGGTTCAAGGCCAGCCTGAGCCACTTAGCAAGGCCCTATGCAACTTAGCAAGACCTTGTCTCACAATAAAAAAATGAAAGGAGCTGGGGATGCAGCTCAGTGGTTTAAGTGGCCCGGGTTTAATCCTGATACCAAAAACAAACAAATCAAAGTCAGGCTACAAAGTACTGAGGTATGCTATCACTTTGCATTTATTACATACTAAAAACGTACCCGGAAACCATCTAATAAATCTTCAGGTGCTTGAAACGCACTGACATCCAGATTTTCTAGATTTTCAAGTGTAGACTCCAATTTGCTATTAAGAACTGAACTGCACACTGATTCATTTATGCAACTTCCATTTATGTTGGATATATGGCTAACATCTGAAAGAGTACGGCCTACATATTAAAAAAAAAAAAAAAAAAGTAAGTTCCTGGATATAAAATAATTGTGATTAAATATTTTCTTATAAACTAACTTTTCCTACAAAGGATTATGGGCAATTTCCAAAGAATCGGAGGTTTTTACTAAAATCTTAGTGTCAAAATATGAAAAGGAAAAATAAAATTAAGTCTATTTTATTTAAATGAAAAATATTAAATATGTGTTCCTAACAGTGGTTTCTTTTCCATGAAAATGTGAACCTGCTGGTGGTCTAAGGTCCAAGCAGCTTACATCTGAAAAACCTTTATAACAACATTTTGCCAACATGGAACTAAAAAATAAAAATTGTTTTAAGTTTAAAAAAATTGTTCTAAGTTATATACAGATGATGATCTATAACAATCACAGTAAACAATAAGTAAAATGTATTAATATTTGTATGTCAGTAAAGTTTTAAAAAATTAATTGTCTTATTTTAAGTCTCCATCCACTGTGTTCTTAATTGTTTTTGACCATCTTTTGCATTACATCAGAGTATGGAACAAAGCAATCATTCATTTGAAAAAGAAATACCAGGGGTGGTTTTAAACTCACTTTTTATACAACTTAGCTATTTTATTATATCAGTTTTTCCTAGGTACATAGGGGAAAATACAGAAATTTCCCACCATATTTCAGGGATCCTATTAACAAATCTTTGCTGGGGATTGAACCCAGGTCTCTTGCATACCACATAAGGACTCTACCACTGACCAACATCCCCAGCACAACACATAAATGGAAAAATGATAAGACTTACTATCAATTGTATTGATTTGACCAGTGGGAGTTGAGGTGTCAGGCATACTCTTTGTTTCTGGTCTCGGTTCTGTCTTGTATATAGATTCGTCCTGACAAAAACCTTTCTCAACACTGTCAAAAAACCATTGTGTGGTGACACAATGTACATTCCATCTCCTGGCACATTCATATTTCTGACCTATTAAGAAATAGAGAAATGCAAACCATTAAAATCCTTTTTTGCAGAAATTTTCCAATTATAGGTTATTTAAAAAAACATACCTGAGACAAAACTAAAGGTTACCAATAATTACCTTTATTTTTCAGTATGCTAATACTGCATTAAAAAGCAATATTTTAGGTTATTACCTAATCATATGCTCCATGTGTTGCTCAAATACAAGTGTTGTGTGAGGGGTTTTATCTTTTAAACAAATTGCATGAAGCAGTTTATTGTGGGGTAACTGACAATACTAAATTGGTTGCATACAGACTCCATCAATTTCTTTAAACTGGTTTATTAATCTATAAGATGGGATAACTAAGAATTATTATGTATCTTTTTAATAAGAATGTGTAAGACAACTACAAAAATTATAAATGTATGCAATATAATAAATACCAATTTTGAATAGACCATTTCCAAAACTGACAGAAATCTACTTAAAAGTCAAGGAGAGGCAAATAGATAATGTTACATATATATACATTTTTATTACCTTAAAAAACTTTAACACAATATATTTTGAAAGAGTATCCCAGAAAAACTAAGGTCAACATGTAACATTAGAGAGTCAGCACATGAACTTCCTTCAATTCACAAAGGCAAAAGCAGTACCAACTCTACTCACAAGCATCCCACCACAGTTGCCATACCAAAAGCTCTGACTCAAGGAAAATTACCAGCTGACCTTAATGATTTTTCTCAAATTTTCTTTCCTATTTAGCTTAGTTAAACAGATTACAAATATAAAGCAATAATAAAAACATGAATAAGTTGAGCACAGTGGTGCACACCTATAATCCCAGCCACTCAAGAGACCGAGGCAGGAGGAGCACAGATTTGAGGTTAGCCTAGGCAGTTTAGTGAGTTCCTGTCTCAAGATAAAAATTAAAAAAGGGTTGGTGATATAGCTCAGTGGTAGATCACCCTGATATCAAAAAAATAAGTAAATAAATAAACAACACACATTAACAAAACTCTTCATTCATTTGTACATATTTTTAAAGTACTAGTAAAAAATATTCTCTAGAACAGATATAAAAGTTACAGAATATAAAAACTTATAGTAAGTTTAAAGTATTCTTCTTCCAAGTAATTAGTAATGCTTTTTATTCTTTATACTGCCTCATCATCTGCAAGGGATCTTTTATTTTTTGCAAAATTGGTACTTGAACCCACAGGCACTCTGCCACTAAGCTACATCCTCAGCCCTTTTGTGTTTATTTTTTATTTTGACATGGGGCCTTCGGATCCTCCTGCCTCAGTGTCCTGAGTAACCAGGATTATAGGTATACATTACTATTCAGTCACAAGGTATATCTTGAAGTTAAAAATCCTAGTTCAGGAGCTGGGGCTGTAGCTCAATGGCAGAGCACTTGACTAGCACATGAGAGGCACTGGGTTTGAGATCCTAAGCACTGTATAAAAATAAGTAAAAAAATAAAAGTATTTTGTTTATCTACAAAAAAAATTTTTTTTAAATCCTAGTTCACTCAGTCAAGTTGGTTCATTCAATTAAAAACTAAATCAACCCTTTAGTCATTAAAAGAAATGTCCCCTGGCAGTATATACATAAAGTTTTCTTGCTATTCACCCAAACTATTCTTTTAAATATTTGGTAACTGTGGGGAGTTACTTGATTTTTTAATTGAAAGATCTAATAGTAAAGATAAAATAGATAAAATATCACTGAATATTTTATCTGGATAAAATTAACCAATAATCTGGATAAACACTAGGATGTCATGTAATTTTTCTATGAATTAAGTCAAACTAGATCAATGACATGTCAGAAGCAGAGGCTGTTCTGAAAGATTGTAAAACATTAAATATTAGAGAAAAATTTGCATTTGTCCAATTATAAAATGTTTACCTTTTGGTTCTTGCACAATAAGGTGTGTACACTCATTCATTTTCAACTGTCCCATGTATTGGCCTCCATGCTTAATGGTGAGTTGCTGGACTGCCTTCCTGTCTAAGCCACACAAACCAGTCACGCAGATTATGCAACCAAGAAAAATAGGGCACTTGAAATCTTCCATGTTCACATCAGTATACCTAGTTATTTTTCTGGAGAAATTAAATGGTACAAAGTAATAAAAATGAATATACTAAGTATACCAGATAGCTTACATTTACTAGGAGCATAATGACAAACAAATATCACTTCCACTTTCCTCATTTTAGAATTCATAATCATTTTTAAGAAAGGGAGAACTGACACTCATAATAACTGCTCATCTAGCTTCATACCATATCTCTAATAAAAAGTAATGTTTTCAGCTACAGTCTGTATTAAGAGAAAAATATTTATTTGAGTAATTCTTAAACCCTTGCTAGTCAAAGTGGTGCATTTTCCAAAATTAAAAGTCAAAACTGCTACTTAAAACTCCTAAAGTTCTCTGACTGCCTCTGATAAAATGGACTTTTATATTCTATACTCTGTAAAAGTAAAACAATGATTTTTGGCAGAATATCATTATTTTTCTGTTGTCATGCCAGGCAGATGAGCTGGGAATGCAGGAACTGACATGGAGACATATTCAGAAAAATGCCAATGTAATTCTGTGGTGTCTGGGCTTATAGTTGTTAATTTTAGGAAAAACTTGAGTGCCTCCTAAAACAGGTTCTAAGCTCCCTAAGAGAAGGGAGGCACCCTGCTCTGCTCCCTAAATACTCAAGCAAGATGTGCAAAACAGGATTAATTTACATTAACTGAGTGATCACACCTCAGCTGATGGCTTATGTATGTTCATGTTCCATCTGACATATAAACCCTTTGGGAGGGATTAAAACTACCTAAATAGTTAATTTATTCTCAGTCTTAACATATGGGCACAGTAATGAAGGAAAATGCAACAGAAGAGCTACAAAGTTTCCAAACTGATTTTCTCAGTTAGTTTAGAAATATTTGCTGCTGAAAACAATTTTTGTATCCAAGCTCTTACATTCTACTAGTGCTAAACCCACAGCCCATTAATGCTACTTGTCAATTTACATACCCTGATAATAAGCACCTGCATATACGGCTCATTTCCACTGGAGAAAAGAGCAATGACCCCATATGAATAACAAATCTAAAGCTCCCCTATAAAAATAAGAATATCCCAAAAAAATTGAATGCATCACTTTTTTCAAGATCTGGAAAATATATAGTGTTTGTCTTACTTCTCTTGTGACTTTTCCCAAAGTGTTTTTATCCAAGAAGGAAGCAAAATAGGCTTCTTCAGATTTGCAGCAACTAAATATTTTTTGCTACCAACTTCTCCTGCAATAAGGTGAGTTACTGATACATTAAGGTCTCTGTATACTCGTCCACCCATCATTTGTACATACTTATGAACTTCATCCTGCAGCCCCAAAAGAAAATATATTAATATCAAAGCAAACTACAGCTCTTCTGTTTTTATACAATATCCCATAAATACCTTAGTTAACCTGAATACATTTCTATTATAAAGTTAATTAATTTATATTTAGAAGATGAATATGAATTATAAATTTAAATATAACTATTTTCACTGAGTATGGTAATGTACACCTTTAATCCTAGTTACTCAGAAGGCTGAGGCAAGAGGATCACAATGTCTAAGCAACTCAGCGAGACTTTGTCTCAAAATAAAAAGGGTTAGGGATGAGCTCAGTGGTAAAGCACCCCTAGGCTGATCCCCCAGTACAACAACAATAAAATACTATTTTCCTGAATAGTCACACATTGCATGATAATGTTCTGATCAACAACAGACAACATATTCAATGGTGTGGGTGTGGGCCTGTAAGATTGTACTGCCTCATGACATAGCCACTAAATTTGTATAAGTATTCTCAATGATATAATGACCTAAGGACACATTTGACTATATTTCCACTATTAAAGGACAAATGACTATTATTCTTTTCAACGCCGTGAATTTATTAAACTATATTGCTCCTCTAATAAAGATTATATTCTATATGCTATACACATCATTTTAAAAGCATAAAATATATCTGTGTAATAAAAAATATTTTATATAGTTCTTAGAATCCCTTCTTTAAAGAGTATCCATCTATGATGGAACAATATTAAGTGAACATTAGTTTCCTTAGTAAACAAGCTCATTAAGGAAAAAAGAGATTCCTTTCAAATCGAAACAAAAACTTATTAACTAATTTTCAACAAAATCTATTCCACATTTCAAATTATCAAAAAGATACACACTGCTGACTGTATACTTAACTCTGTTAAGTCATGAACGGTTAAGTACGTGATCTTTCAAATTATCTCCTATGCGATGAAAAATCAAGTGTACAGATAAATAGATGGACGCTTACCCTTTTTTCTTTATCCAGACTTGTACAAGATACAGTTACATCAGACATAACCATATTATAAACAGGATGTTCAGCCCTTGGGACACATCGCTGGTGATGCATGCAAAATATGACTACTTGAGGACCAACAATTCTGCAGCCAAGCTATAAAAAGAAATGGTTTTTATAAGTTGAGAAGGAAAAGATTACCCATCTTACAAAATTACATTTGGTAATATTTACCAATTATTTACAGAACGTGATGACTATTGCAGAAAAAACAGCAAATTTTAGAAGATATTATAACCATTATATAATTTCTTAAATACACTATACATTAAGTAAACAGGCAGATATAAAACCCAAATAAACAATACAAGCCAAAAGAAAAAGCCTCAAGAGCCCCTCACTCGAAATTGCTATCGAAATTTGAATCTCCGAAAGAATACAATCTCAATGCAATAATCTTAACCTTTAACAACTAGGAAACATGTACTTTTCAAATGAAGCAGTAAGTCAAAGAAGCAACTTCAAAGTCTAAGAGCCCATAATAACCTTAAGAAATCCACTGTCACAAAAAATGTATACTATTAGGCAGTTTCTACATTGGGTTTCATATACTTTGCACCTCAATGTCCTTCCAAGGAAGACCCACAAAAACTTACACTAAAACAACAACAACAACAAAAACACTTTATTTTCAATGAGTTCAGAAAGCTGACAAGTCTTGCTCAACATCAACATGTTCAAGTCAGACTAAAAAGTCTACAGTTGCCAAAGTCATACTCAAGTCAGACTAAAAAACCTACGGTTGCCAAAGTCACCAACTGTGTGACTGATCTAAATATCTACATAAAAAGCACTAGTACCACCTTTTTTTCTGTTGTGGGGGTGTTACTGGGGATTGAACACTGGGGTGCTTAACCGTTAAGCCACATCCCCAGCCCTTTAAAGAAAAACCTTTTGAGAGGAAGTTACTTAGAGCCTTGCCAAGTTGCTGAGGCTGGCTTTGAATTTACAATCCTCCTGTCTTAGTCTCCTGAGTCACTGGGATTACAGGTGTGTGCCACAGCACCTGGTTAGTGCTACTAATTTCTACCTAATAAGCAGTGGTATTTCCAAAAGGAGGCTAACACCAACAGTGCTCTGGGCAAGATGGGCACTGACCTTCTATAAACTGTACAGATACTGCACTGACCTACTCTTCTTCTATGTTTTCTTCTTTAAACAAAAATCATATCGTTGTAATCTGGATGAAATCACAGCCAGTTTAATTTTATTTCAATGCTTCTCTTTTGTCCAGGCACCAAAAGGTAATGAGTCAGTAGACTTTAGAATAACAACAACAAAAAATAAGATGGCTCATTGGTATGTTAGCAATAGGAACACCCAAAACGCTTCCAAGGTAACTGATTAGACCCCATACAGGGTAGAAGTACTACAATCCTGTGTGCAGGAGCACACAGAAAAGACAGAAAGTTACCAAACACTCTCTTGAGGTCTTTTCCTACTCTACTATTTTCCCCCTGAAATACCTTGCAACCTGAATTTGAGTACAATAAGCTCTATCACTAAAATTCTTACTGTAGATTTGCTAATACTAAGTGATGCTATATCCCCTAAAATAGAAAAACTACATATAATAAAAGCCTACTATAACAAGACTAGTCTTTTAAAAAAACATTACTCTGGTCTCCCAAAAGAATGCCAATGTATTTATGGTTTCCATAATATTTCATGATCAGTAAAGAATTTATGAAGCAAAAACAAATAAAAAACCATCTACCAAATGAACATACAAGTCAACAAACCTTTTTAAGATGATCAAAAACAGCACCATTAAAAGGATCACAGATATAAAGTGATCTATCATTCTCCTTTATCTTCAATGCCTCTTCTTCTGTAATGATCTGAAGATATTCTTCTGATTGGAATTCTTTTATAGACTGAAAGAAAAAAATGAAATAAGAATGAACCTCAAGTTAGCCCCCTGTATTTAAGTCCTACCAAGTCTTAGAAATCCACTTCAAACTGCCTTTTCTTTATAGAGAGCAACTACGATCTCACCTAGACAACTGCAGAAGCCTCCCAAGTGGTTTTTCTCTCCCTCCTTCACCGTAAATCTATTCTGCACAGAGCAGTTAGCAATCTTTTTAAAAATACAAATCAGATATTACTCTCAGCTCAAAACTCTGTAATGACTTCCAACCATAATCAGAATCAAACCTTCCTTCCTTCCCACAGCCTACAGGACCACCTGATCAGGCTCTAGCCTATCTCCCCACACTTGACTCCAACTTCCCATCTCCCTCGTTTGCTCTAGCCATGCCTACTTCCTTGCTAAGCTGGAAAAGACTAAGCATGACTTCATTTAGACTTTGCTTATTCCTGTAGCAGAAATTATTCTTCTGTCAGGTCTTCACCTGGCATAATCCCTCACTTCAGTCAGGCCTGCTTAAATGTTACCTCCTCAGAGATGCCTTTCCTGACCATACTTTTTCTTCCTTCTTTCCCTCCCTCCCTTCCTCCTTCTTTCCTTCCCTCCCTGTGCTGGGTATTGAGCCCAAGGCCTTGCACATGTTAGGGCAAGCACTCTACCCACTGAGTTACATTCCCAGCCTCCTGATCATACTTTCTAAAATATCCTTCCTCCATCCCTTTAGTCTATTTTATGAAGAAAAGTAACATTGATATTTTATAAATACTTGTATTTCTTGTCTCCCATTTAGGTTTCATGGTGTTATCTTGTTTGCCATCATATTCTGAGCTCCATACACAACCTCTTTACCCTTCCTCTCTAAAGCATTCCTTAATATTCTTCCCCATTCCCTTGCTCACTACACTACACACTAACCCTAGACAGACAATGTCAGCACTTTCCCTGAGCCCTGGATATGGTTGCTGCCTCTGTCTGAAAACTTCTTCCCCAGACGCCCCTATAAATTTCAGCTCCCTCAAGTTTAAATATCTTCTCTATAAAATCTACCCTGATCATGCTCAATTTAAAGATGTAACTTTCCCATTTCCTTCTCCTCCCCAAAATATTCTCTAGAACTCCTAAACCCGTTTTGCTTTTTTCTCTTCCCATAACAATCAGTACCTTATAACATATTACACAGTTTTCCCACTTATCTGATTAATATCTATTTCCTCCTGGTAGACTGTAAGCTCTGAGGGAGGAGAAATCTTTGTTTGCTCTGACCACTGATGTACCCCAACTCCTAGAGCAGTAACTATCAAAACACGGATACTCAATAAATATTTGCTGAATCAATGAACTTTAAGGAAAAACCTGGTACAACCACCTCTCAAACTTTAATGTGTTCTGGGGGATGTTGTTTTTAAAATGTGAATTCTAATTTCAAGTCTTGCTTGGAGTTCCTATTTTTTACAGTATAGGGCAATGGACCCAGGGCCTCACACATGCTAGGCAAGTACTCTAACACTAAGTTATATCCCCAATTCTTTGGTTTTTAATTTTGAGACAGGATCTCACTAAGTTGCCTAGGGTAGCCTTGAACTTGTGATCCTCTCCCTCAGTCTCTAAAGTAGCTGGGATTAAAGGCATGCATTACGATGTCCAGCTTAAGATGCTACATTTCTAAAGAGTCCCAGGTCAATGCCAATGCTGCTAGGATCTGTGAGCAGCAAGACTATACCATCCTATATTAAAAAGAGCACAATGAGACATACTTTTAACAACCAAAACTACCAAAGTGCGTCAACACACAAGACCACTCTTGTTAGTAGACAAAACTTTCAAGAACTTCAGGTCAGCCATATTCAACCAAAATGTTATAATATATCTCAAGCCCACCCAAATTCACAATCAAAATATACTTACACCAATTCAAAATTACATAACAATGATTTGTCCAAATTAACAGACTGCAGCAAAACTATACATAAATTTCTAAGACAAAGTCCAACAAATAAAAAAACATTTAAACAAGCAAATGAATTCTGATTTGCCTATATTAACATAAACTGCAGCAAAACTATACAAAAATTATTTCTAAGACATAAAGTCCAACAAATCAAAAACATTTAAACAAGCAAAAGAATTCACAGTGTCAGGCAAGTCTTTTTCAACTATTCTTACCTCAAGAGCTTTAAAAAAACATTCGGAATTTTCTGAAGACTTTAAAAACTTCACAAAAAACGGTTCTTTGTCATTTCTGGACATTTTCGGACTGTCAAAATAAAGAAACCATTAACAAGAACAAAAATACATTAGGTGGGAAGTTAAAATGTTCAACGCACCTATTTTTTCTGTGCAGACAATAATGCCTAAGAATAGACATTCGGGCCTTGCTCATGAATTCGTCCATGATGTTTGCAAGAAACCCTGGAATGTGGGCAAAGTCAAGGAAAAAGATGACACGCTAATCTTGCAAATCAGAGAACGAAAGTAATGTCCCTGAACTGAATACAATCAGGGTCAATGGACATTCAAATGCACTTGGCTTAAGGATACACAGACCGCAAATGTGGCTGCTGGTACCCACGGCCCGCGAGGCTTGTTCATCCCTAAACCTGGCCGCCAGCTAGCAAGGTCGGGCCTCCCGAAAGGCTGGATGCTCCTGCTCCCCAGCTCCCAGGGAAAGGCCCTGCTCTCGGAACACCGGAGCCGCGTTCTTTCTGGCGTCCAAGGCCCTCCCGCGGGTCCCAGGGCCGGTTACAAGGGCGGGAAACAAGGGCCCCTGAAGGCCGCAGGAGGTGTCGCGACCCCCGGCTGCGGCGGGGAAGAGCTGGGTCCTCACTCACCTCGATGGAGCCTGGGGGTCTTCGGGCAGCGAATGGGGGGGCGCGCAGCCCGCGGGACAGCGGCTGGGGTCGGGCGCCAGCCCGGCGCACAACCCCCCCGCCACCGGGCGGCGCCCCCAGGCCCAAGCAAAGGCTGGAGAACCCGGAAATTGCAGACACCAGGAACCGACTTTCGCGCCAACCGCGCGGACGCGCTCCCTCTTCCGGCGGAAGTGACGCCATCGGCGTCTGCGGCGAGAGGGAGGGATATACGAGGTGGGAATGGGCGGTCCGCAGGCGGACGCGCGCGTGGGAACCTTGGCCCTGAGTCTAGCTTTTTAAAGCTTAGAAGCGCGACCTGGACTCCGCAGGTGCCCACGGCTCAGGGGCAGGAGTCGCCGGCCAAGAAAGGTCCTGCCCGTTCAAAATAAACCCGGGGCTGAGGGCGTTACTCTCCCCGCCGATGCCAGGCAGCCTAGCGGAAACCATCTATTCTCCCAAATAGTTGGTGTTATTTGATAACTCAATTTACCAAAGCAAAAATAGTGTTACCGCCACCTCAGAGATGTAAAAAAGCGAGGCTTAAGAGAAGTTAAGTGATTTGTTCAAGTTCACACAGCTAGCGAGTGGTAGAATTAGGATTGCATCTACGTCTTCCGGACTCCGCCGACGGGATGGTTTTTCCTCCCGCATAGCCAGATTATCATCACTGGCCACCGCAGCCAGTAGGTCTGCAGGAAGGAGGGACAGCTGGGCTAATGCAGAGGGATCTTTGCCCAGATCTGTGGTGGTTTCTACCTCCGGTCCCATTCAGTGGGTATCTCCGTTTTCTTTCTCCATCCGCCTGAGTATTGGTGGGGAGGGGGGTGGGGCTTGGGGGATGGAACCTAATGTTCAAATGGCAAAGAGCAGATGGAGAGAAGTTAAGATGGGCCTGTAAAACCTCAGCCCATTGAAAGCCGAAGATAAACTATTTCACGTGTCTTCTCATTTTATTCTTGACTTTTGAAACTGAAAATGATTTGGGATTGAATAATGTGTTTAATGCTATGTACTTTGGTTTTTTTCTTTTTAGAGCCTACAGATGGTAATGAGCAGCCTGGGTTTAAGTGTGCACATACACCCATGGGAGGTGACAGATTCTTTGCTTGGCCAAAGTTTAGTCAGGCTGCTGAAACTTCTCCTAGGCTTATCTGTGTACTTCATTGTAAAATCAGGTTAGACTCCTTCACCCTTGATGTATGATCAAATTCCCCAACCTCCAACATCCTTAGGTAATGTTTGGTCACTCTGGCCTGTTTTCACCTAGAATCTTGTTCGGTTGGTTTAGCCAGAGTCCCCCTGACTCCTGATGATACCTCTTAGAAAACTACTAAGACTTAATTACTAAATTATTGACCAAAGACCCTGACTCTTATCTTTGGCTAAAATTCCCACTTGCCCATACTGTATTCATTTGAGGCCAGTGTCTCCTCCAATGCAAAATCCCATTGCTGTAGTTGCTGGTGACTGTACCTATCCTGTTGATCCTGAATAAAGTCTGTACTGTGCTTTAATAAGAATCATTGAGGTTTTTTTTCTTCTTCTTTAACAAAGGTGAGAATCAGTAACACTGGGACTGAAAGGTAGATACCTATTGTTGGGGAGTGGATAAAGAAAGCCTTAACAACAAACAAGTCACTAGAGCCAGGCAGGCTGGCACATGCCTATAATCCCATCAGTTTGGGAGGTTGAGGCAGGAGGATCACAAGTTCAATGCCAGCCTTAGCAACTTAAGCCCTAAGCAACTTAAGAACCTGTCTCAAAATAAAAAGGGCTGAGGATGTACCTCAGTGGTAAAGCACCTCTGGGTTCAATCCCCAGTCACCCACACACACAAAAAAAATCAATAGAATTGGAGGGAAAAAAAAATCACAGTTCATTGTCAATATGCAAATGTATCCTGAAGCTGTCATAATAATATATGTGGGTACTTCATAGTTGACAGGACTCCTGTTTGTGTTACTCCCATTCCCACTTCTCAGCAATCCTATAGCGTGGGCATTGTTGTTATAGTTTACACAGATGGGGTGAGCGAAGCCCAAGAGCTGTGTGATTTGCTCTCCTGACAGTACACTGCTCCTGTCACAAGTGGCCTGCCTGTCTCTGAATGAAGGTCAGCACTGGGACAGGAGCCCTTTCTGGCACTCCTGGGGCCAACTAGAGACCTCAAGAGGTGCATATTCACAGGTGCTGCTAATGAGGAGGAAGAAAATAAAGTTCACCCTTTGGCATGTAGGCAGCTGGAACTTCCTAGCAGAGTTCAGCTGATCTTTAGTAAAGACCACCACCAGGGGATAGGTTCTCCCTTTTTATGTCTGCAAATAGACAGACATAGGCCCCTGGAGTGCCTAATCCTCAAAAAAAGAGCAGTGATACTCAGGAGTGGTCTCTAGATCAGCAGTATCAATATCACCTGGGAATTTTTGGAAATGAAAATTCCTGAGCCTGAGCTCAGACCAGAGGCTCAGGATTGTGTGTTTTAACCAAGCCCTCCAGTTGATTCTGTTGCACCATGAAGTTGATTTAAATAACCATCCTTTGAGGAGGGTCAAAGTGGTTACAAAAGTTTGTGACCTATGAAGATTTTGGTGAAAATAAGGAATGGCTATACTATGCCCTGAGAAGCTGGGGCTTTTCTCCCTCACTTCCCTGACAATTAGCGTCACTTCCCTGTTTCTCTGACATTTCTGTTACTTGGAGCCAGGTACTCCAGATCCACCTTGAGGTGTGATTAAATGGAACTTTATATTCATCTACCTGTAAAAGGATGCAAACATAGGAAACAAATATGACAAAATAGTTACTTTTAAAATATGAGTGGGGCTGGGGATTATAGCTCAGTTCGTAGAGTGCTTGCCTTGCAAGCACAAGGCCCTGGGTTCAATCCCCAGCACTGCAAAAAAAAAAAAAAAAAAAAAAAAAAAAAAAGAGTGATGTGAGCCATTTGCAGCAGCACACGCCCATAATCCCTGTGACTGTGGCGAAGCTGAGGCAGGAGGATCACAAGTTCAAGTCCAGCCTCAGCAACATAGCAAGATCCTGTCTCGAAAAATAAAGAACTGGGATGTAGCTCAGTGGTAGAGTGCCCCTGGGTTCAATTCTCAGTACTGGAAAAAAAACTATATCTTTGTATATATCTTTACAGACAGAATATCTATATCTATAGATAGTTAAATAAAAGGGAATTTAAAAATCAAAAAAAAAAAAATGTAGAATTTTACAAGATTGAAAAACCTAACTGCATCTAGGTTCTAAAGACAAGAGAAACCTGAGCAAGGGTTTGAGCACTGTGCATTATAATCCATCGATGTGGGAAAGATCTGGTTAAAGAGTATGGTCCTCTCACCCAGGGGGAGTAGCCACTGTCAAACATGTGGGAGAGGTATGGGGCCAAGGATAGCAATCAGGCCTGACAATTATGTCCAGGAAAGAACTGTGGGGGGCACCACTGTAGGGGATCTGGCTGTATGCTAGCTTCCTGCTAACATTACACATAGCCATATAATAAAAAGCTTGAATTGCAGCTTATCTGAGCCTTGGCAGAACACCCGGTGACTCCAGGGAGGTGCTAAGAGGCCTGGTCAGAAGATGGCTTCTCATGAGAAAGTTTCACATCCCCTCCTGGGTTTTGATGAGATACAGGGCTTTCTGGACCCACTATCCTCTGAATAGACCCCGGAATATAAAAGCACTTAGCTGCCTATAGATTTGGCTTAGCCCTGGAGTCTCTCACGACTCACACTGCAGTCATGTTTCAATGTCATCCTTTTTGTTATATGGAACAAGGACACAGGGAGCTGGCATCTTTCGTTTCTTCTTTTTTGCTATCTACAGAAGTTATAAATGATCTAAATCTAAGTGCCCTTGTCCTTGTCCTTGCCCTTGAGCTTGTCTTGGATGTGTGAGGTTGACAACTGCCCACATAAAACAGGAAGCAAAGAGATCTGAAAAGTACAAAAATTTTGAGATAATTGCTTTCTGAACCAAACCAAAAGCCTGGAATATTCAAACTTTTTTTTATAATCCTAAAGACTGAGAAGCAGAAAGTGAGAGAAAAGCCATGCAGCCATTCAGATGTTTCAGAGAGAGTAATTGAAAGGGAAGACCCTTCCAGAAGTGCCAGCGACCTTGAAAAGCAATGAGCATCCTTCCTACATCTAGGTGGAGGTCACATGACTGAATTTTGGCCACTAGAAATAAGTAAAAGTTGTGTTTATCCTTTCGAGGCTTGGTCCATGAAAAGTGGTTGCACCTCTTGCACAAATTCTGTCATATGGCTGTCAACACACTGGTCCATCTTGGAAGCCCCATGTTGCAAATGGCAGAGCTTCTCCGAGCCTGGATTTCTGAACAATTGAATGAAGCTGTGAAGGTGAATGACAAGGTTGCCAGTTGGACTTGATGTTTGTAAGAAGTAAATTTCTGTGCTAAACCATTGAGATGTTGGCAGCTGTTATGGCAGTTAGTGCCAATAGTACCAACTCTGAATTGGTTGCTCCTGCAAAAATGGTCTTTATTACCAGAAGGGCCCTTGAAGGGGGAAATTGTTCTGGGGACAAATGCTAGAGGCCACATGGAGAAGAGCATGGAGCGTGGAAACAGATGCCTGATTTGAATGCCTTATTTAACTTCTCTGTATTTCACTTTTTTCCTGAATGAAAAGGAGAGGACCAATAGTATCTACCTTCTGGGCATATGTTTATTTATATTAATATTTGAAAGCGCTTGGCACAGTTACACACTTCTGCACTTAACACTGGTACATAGTTAATGATACATTTACATTTCTCTAGTTTTCCAAATATCCTCCTTGACACAAAGTCTTCAAAATTGTTTCCCACAATACTATCTTTTAACCTTCTGTTCCACTATTTCTGCCTGTGTCCAAAAGATGACGTTAGCACTTTGGATGTACTTTCTTTGCAATATAACTTTGTCCCTGTACATAAGAAATTTTCAGGGGCTGGGGTTGTGGCTCAGTGGTAGAGCGCTTGCCTTGCATGTGTGAGGCACTGGGTTCCATCCTCAGCACCACATAAATATAAATAAATAAAGGTATTGTGTCCGTCTACAAGCAAAAATATTAAAAAAAAAAAAAAAAGTTTTCAGAGTTTGATCTATCCTGAGGTACTTTGACCCTTTTGGATGTAGGGTATGTTAGCTCTAAGTGGATCATTAACTTTAGAGGAGAGGTCAACCCTGGACCCTATTGGTTTTTGTCCCCAGGTCTACAGAGGAGATTGCTCAGCCTGCTTTTGAGAATTTTTTGCCTTTTCATTAATGTTTGACAATCTTTTCGAATCCTATATCAGGCATTACTTTCCAGTTTAGGATTAGAATATTGAACAAGAAAGTCATGGCATCTACCCTCATAGACCTTATTTTCTCAAGGGTATGAACAAGTGAAGGAAGAACCAGAAATTACATTATGGGTCACTTCTGGGCACAAGGCAGGAGGCATCAGGCTGTACCTGAGCACAGCTGGGTTGCAGAGAAACCAGCAATTTATGGCAGTCTCAGGGCTGGAAAAATACAAATGGAGGCAAGATCCCAGAAGGGAGGTGCAGAAAATGGAACTTGACAAAGGAGCAGTTTTCTCTTTAAGATATTTGGTAGAATTTCCATGGAATGAGAGATAAAGAAGATAGCACCATAATTTCTTGGTAAATGGGTGGAACTGGAGAGTATCATGCTAAGTGAAATAAGCTAGAGTCAGAAAGTCGAGGGTCAAATATTTTCTCTCATATGCAGAAGCTAGTCCAAAATAAGGGGTAAAGGGTGAAGGGGCATGAGTCCCATGAAAATAGAATAGAGATCAATGAGTAGAGGAAAGAGATTGAGGGGAAGGGAGTAGGGACTGGAAATGGGAGGAACAGTGGAATGAAATTGATCAAAACTAGTCTATGTACATAGATGAATATACCACAGTGAATTTCACCTTTATGTATATCTATAAAGCACTAATATTAAAAAAAAAAAACTCTAAATAAAAAAGAAAGAAGACCAGTAGAGGAAAGGGAACAGGGGGAGGAAGGAGGGGAGGGAAAGAGGAAGTATCAGGGACTGAATTGGAGCAAATTATATTCCATGCTTGCATAATCATATCAAAATGAACCCCAATAGCATGTATTACTATAATGTACTAATGAAAAAAAAAAAAGATAATGCCATGCCTTAGAGAGGCCCAAGTAAATATAGCAGATATATTCATTTCCTATTATGACTGTAATGAAGTTGCACAAACTTATCATCAGCTTACAGTTTTGAAGGTCAGAAGTCTGAAATTGGCCTCACTGGGCTACAATCAAGATGTCAGCAGGGGGCTGGGGTTGTGGCTGAGTGGTAGAGCACTTGCCTAGCACATGTGAGGCACTGGGTTTGATCCACAGCACCACATAAAAATAAATCAATAAAATAAAGGTATATATATTAAAAAAAAAAAAAAGATGTCAGCAGCGTGCTGTTCCTTTCTGGAGGTTCTGCAGAAGACTGTTCTCTTGCTGTTCCCTCTTTAGAGATGCACCTATTTCTTGGCTTGTGACCCCATCCTCTTCCATCTTTGGAGCCAGTAATGACAGTCTTTCTAACATTGCACCACTCGGACAATACCCACTCAACCTCCCTCTTCCCCATTTTATAAAGGACTTGTGTGGTTTTAGTAGGTTGTCTGGATAATCATGCAATACATTTATTTATTTATTTATTTATTTATTTACTTACTTACTTACTTACTTACTTGATACTGGGGATTGAACCCAGGGATACTGAACTTCTGAGCCACATCTCCAGCCCTTTTCAGTTTTTATTTTGAGATAGGGTCTCAGTCTAGTTGCTGAGGCTCACCTGGAACTTGGGATCCTCCCGCCTCCGCCTCTGCAGTTGCTAGGATTACAGGCGCGCGCCACTACACACAGCACACAATACACTTCTAAATGAAATCATGAGTTGAATTTTAAAAATCACAATGAAAATGAGAATATTTGTATGTTTGTTTTTGAGATAGGGTCTGGCGAGGCTGGGTGGACCTCTTGGGTTCCAACCATCTTCCCACCTCAACCTCCCAAATGGCTCACCACACCCAGTTGGAATCTATTTTGAAGTGAATAATCATAAGGTTATAACATATCAAGAAAAAAGAATTCTTTTGGGAAACTTATAGCCTTCATCACATAGAGTGGAAGAGAGTCTGAAAAAATCAATGACCTCACCAGGCACAACTGCATAGAGGAATCTCACAAATGTAACTTTGAGTCAGAGAAACCAAATACAAAACCGTTCATTTGGAAGAGTCCATCTCTATGAAATTAAAATACCAACAGCCTTGGCGTATGTTGTTAGGAGGCAAAATAACCAGCACCTTTGTAGAGAAGAGATGGACTGTGACTGGAAGGGCCCCCAGGGGGCGGTCGGGCTCTGCTGTTTCCGGAGACCCCGGCGGCTTACGGGGGTGTGTTCACTCGGCCTGGCTGTGGCCTCTTGCAGCACGAGAAGGATGCAGGGGCAGTGCCATTTAGGGGCACTTCCGGGAGGACCTTGGAGTGGTCAACGTAGACGCTGCAGGAGGAGGAGTCTGAGAATTCCCGAAAGATGTGTTCGCAGCGTCGTGTACACGTGGAGACGCTTTCCTGCGCGGAGGGTCCGCGGTTTTCCGACCCGAGGATGCCCCCCAGTCTCTAGGAGTCCGTGGTTTTGAGACGTTTAGGAGCTGCTGGATAAGGGTCGGGCGGGATGCTGGGCCACTGCCCCGGGGAGGATGGAGGGAGTGGCAATGGCCATCTGCCCGGCCCGCCAACCTTTCGGAGAGTAGGCGGATCCACCCGGTTTCTGGGTGGTGAAGCAGGATCAGGCTCAGGGTCCCGACCGAGTCGCGCGCCCGTCAGCAGCGGAGAATGAGGCTCGCTATCTGCGCCCTGCTGTGCGCGGGGGCCCTGGGTGAGTGCGCACTGGGAACCTGCCCTACAGGGCGCTCTGCGGAGGGGACCGGGTGACAGCGAGGGTCAACCACAGCGGAACTCTACTTGGTTGCCAGACAGTCTGTAGGTCAAAGGGGAAAAAAAAAAAAAAAAAAAAAAAAAAAAAAAGATCAGTCTTGAATGGAATCCACCTGCCTCTCTCACTGCTGTGTGGCTCTAGGCTGTTCTTTGACCCTCTGGCTTGGTAAAGATTTGTCTTTTCACAACACACAGTTGCTGTGAAAATGAGAAAATGGTGTCTAGAGGCAAGTAGAGGTGAGTTATCACCCTGCACAGAAATGCCAAAGCTGGGAGGGAGGGCTTTTCCGGGAACCTTGCTGGGTTACTGAGGAAGTCCGTGAACTCAGGCATGTGAATAGCCCTGGGGCTCCTGCTGCTTCTGTCCACCTGGATCCTGTCCGTCTCTCAGACTGTCATTAGTATGTTCTTGGGTAGAGCATCTTACTTGAGGGAGGGGCGACGGGGCCGGGCAGAGCAAGGGAGAGCAGCAAGGGCCGCGAGTGTGCCGGACCCTCCCTGGCCCAGCATGGCCACATGGGGCCACACAGGGAGCTCAGCCAGGGACTGGACAGGCTGGAAAGGTAGAACACAGAGGTGACTCAGCTGAGGTCACAAGGAAACCTGGGTGCCCCTCCTGAGCAGGGCCTGTGCTATTTGTTCTTCCTCTGTCTCCTCTCCTGGCTATGTCAGGCACTGACCAAGATAAGGAAAGAAACATCAAATGAACTTACATATCTTAAGATTTAGAATTCTGATGTTTTAAACGACACTTGATTACAAACTTCTTTAGTACTCAGTTTATGTCTAACCTTAGTGTAGCCTCATTTATGAATTCCCAAATTTTTATAGACCAATCCCCCCCCCCCCCCCCCCCGCCCCCAATCAGGGATTGAACTCAGGGGCTTACACATGCTAAGGAGGTGCTCTACCACTGAGCTGATTCCCAGTCCCTTCCTTCCTTCCTTCCTTCCTTCCTTCCTTCCTTCCTTCCTTCCTTCCTTCCCTCCCTCCTTCCCTCCCTCCTTCCCTCCCTCTTTCTCTTTCTCTCTTTCTTTCCAGACAGGATCTTCCTAAGTTGCTTAGGGTCTCACTAAGTTGCTGAGACTGGCATTGAACTTGTGATCCTCCTGCCTCAACCTCCCAAACTACTGGGATTACAGGCCTGTGCCACCCCACCTGGCTCAAGTGACTTGTTTGTTGTTAAGCCTTTCTTTTTCCATTCCCTATCAATAGGTAACCCTAACTCTCACCCTAACCCTAACCCCAGTGTTATTGATTCTCACTCACCTTTTTTAAAGAAAAAAAAAATCTTCCATGACACTTATTAAAACACAGTACAGTAGACTTCATTCAGGATCAACAGGTCACCAGCAGCCATAGCACTGGGATTTTTGCATCCAAGGAGACTCTGGGCTCAACTGAATACAGTGTGGGCAAATGGGAGTTTTAGCCAAAGATCAGAGTGGAGTTCTTTGGTTAATGATTTAGTAATTAAGTCTTGGTAATTTTCTAAGAGAACATCAGAAGTCAGGGAGACTCTGGCTAAACCAACCCAAAAGGATTCCTGCTGAACACAGGCGTATCTGGGATCACAGGCATGCACAGTCTGTGCCTGGGTGACCACGTCCAGACTCCAAACTATGGAAGCCACTGCACAAGATACGTGGAATGTGAAAAGTCCAAGATTTTGTTTCAGAATCTTTCAAGGTTTCTGCTGTAAGACAAAAAGTGATTTAAAAAACTACATTTCTAAGAATCGAATCCAAGCAAGACTAGATAGGGAAACAGGATCCCAGTATTGCAGAGAAGCAGACCAGCCTCTCTAGTCTCTATTATGACTGCTGGTATCAGGTCACATTAAATGAACACTTTCCAGCTATAAGTTCTATTGGAGATAGTCTTCAAAAATGGGTCTTTACAGAAAAATAAAAAGATGATCCCCCTAAACTGACTGTTATCTAAAATAGGTGGTGGCTATTTTTACAACTTAAGTATTGAATGAGTTTCCCTTTTATAAATTATTGACTTTAGGGCATTTTAAAAAATATGAACAAATATGACCTTTAATCATCTAAAATTTTTATTGTTCAAAACTCACCCCCAAACTATTGGCCTATATTAGATGAAAATGTACCTTAAAGTTTTCATGTCTGGATACCTATTC
Organism: Sciurus vulgaris; assembly: GCF_902686455.1. NCBI lineage: Eukaryota > Metazoa > Chordata > Mammalia > Rodentia > Sciuridae > Sciurus > Sciurus vulgaris. The sequence goes on from NC_136470.1 coordinate 121,177,284, forward strand.
TCCCTCTATTGTTCTTAAACTTATTAAAGGAGCAGAAATCTCTTGGTGGTACGACACAAAGTGTTCTATATACCAACAATTTGTGAAACACATATAATAGATTTTATAGAGTTTAAGGAGACAAGAGTACTTGAATTTACACTTAGCAATTGCTGTATTAGTATTTTAATTGACCCAGCATTTACAAATGGCTCAGATGTTTTATTTCTATTATATATATTTATAAATATTTATTCCATTTATATTTACCCAATTTATTTTTAGGTTATTTTAAAATTACTCATGAAAACTGAGATATCAGGCAAGCAGAGTTAATTCAATAAGTCATTTCTTTGACAAAAGAAAATCCTGAAGAACTGCTGTACTTGAGGCACAGAAAGTGGTCAACATTACATCTTAAACATCCAAGAGAGAAAAATGTGATCCTGTTTGGCTGGCAAGCAGGCAAGATGTGAAGTTGTGAAGACATCTCAATTTTTATCTTCCCAACAAATTTAAATTAACCATTTGTCAGAGATCTACTTATGTTAAAATTTCAGTCATAAGACAAAGCAACAGGATAATATAAATTTGCCAGTTTTATAAACAGACAGTTATATCTAAATTTTATTTATGACAAACTAAAATAAGGTAAAACCACCTGGTTATATGGCTAAATTTCAAGATTTTTATTTACAGATCTAATATAACCCTTGAATCAAACTTTTTATATGGCGGTAGCTTGATTTTAAAAATATTTTTACTTTCTTGGGAAAAAAAAAAGTCTGAGCGTTAATTCTTTTGATGTCCCACATTTCAGCTGGGGCTGGCTGAAATAATTATCCTCCAAGTAACCTTGAATAACCAGTTTTCTAAGTAAAGAAAGCAGCAGGAAACAAGACAAAACAACAGCATCAACAAGCGAAGGAAAAACCTCCAACCCAAGAAAACAAAACAATATTAGTTTAAGCACAAAGAATCACAAAGAATCAAAAGTGAATTCATCAGGAAAAAACCATGAGCTTAAAAAAAAAAAAAGAGAGAGAGAGAGAGAGAGAGAAAAGAATTTCCTGCCAAAAATGGAAGTGGTCCCTGGTACCTTATTCAAAGTTATTTCTAGGAATGTGAGGGAAAGTTTACTTTGGTGTTTTTAAACTCTGTCTAGTGTTTCCAGGACTCATTTGATTAGAGGATTATCTAGTGATTGGAGTAAGAACCAGTGCTTGGGAGGTATTTTTTTGGTCAGCAAAATGTATCGTTTGGGCTGGAGTTGTGGATCAGTGATAGAACACTTGCCTAGCATGTGTGAGGCACTGGATTTGATCCTCAGCATCACATATAAATAAATAAATAAATAGCTAGATAGATAGATAGATAGATAAATAAATAAATAAATAAATCCATCTACACACGCGCGTGCATATATTTTAAATGTGCTGTTTACAGGGATTCCTTCCCAGAGTGTCACCAATGGGCCAGCTATCCTCTGGAAAGCCCTGAACACCAAGGGGTGTGGGGACACTCAAGGTGTAGGGTGACAACCCCACAATGTGCAGCTCCCCTGGATGAGCTGTTAGACTTCCTTTAAACCCAGGAACAGGGTACATTTTGAAATGGAATCCTATGAGACTGCTGCATGTCATAAGACAGTGGCCTGATACCTCAAGACCCTAGTTATCTAGGGTTACCCAGAGGGACTGGAGGGAGCATTTGTCTCTTGTCACCAGAGTCTGGGGACTATTGTATAAATAAATTCCCAAAAGGACTGTTATTGCCAACCATCAAATTTATTTAGCCTCTACTAAGTCAATAACCAAGATGAAAGATAAAAAGAATACAGAGCCAGTATAGAGTGCAGTTTTTAGATATCAGTCAGCTCCACTACCGCCCCCCACCCCCGCAAGGCTCCCAGGATGGGGTTGGGGGAAGGGGTTTCCAAATAGCAAATAATTTCCATGCAAATAACTACAGAGATCTTCAAATATTCTGGTTTTCTCATATGCCTTATGCCCCTTCCCTGAAAATCAACATCACAATTTTTCAAAATCCAGACTTTCTTGTCCACTAAAAGCCAAAGCCCCAGATGGTCAAAAGAACCCCAAAGTGGCTCAGAACAACCCCAAATGACAAAGAAAAGGAAGAACCAGGCTCAACTTGCACTGTATGAAAAATTCATTTCTGTACTTCACCAAAAAGTGGTAAGGACAGTCATCACTGACCCAAAAGATAAAGAAAGGTTTCCCCAAAAAAACCTAGATTCGTAAGGAATTGCTTCCTTCCTCCAGGGCTGGCTGTCCACAGATGAAGCTCTGGAAAATCTTATCTAAGAGATGCCACCAGGGAGCGCTGTCACATCTGGGGTGCTAATTCTGTTTCCCAGACCTTTTAGTCAAAGACTTGATGCCCAAGGTCCCATCAGCCTGAACTGTTGTCCACCCACTTCAGGAGTGAGAGAAATTCAATGGTGAAGTAAAAAGAATGGATTTACTCCCAGCTGTCTTCCCAAACCCAAAGTAGCATCCAAATTTTATGATTCAAAACAAAAACCAAGAAATATGCATAAGTTGTCTGTAAATCCAGTTCTTTTTTCCCCCTTTTTTCCTTTTATTTGGGTACTGGGGATTGAACCCAGGAGCACTGAACCACTGAGCCACATTCCCATCCCTTTTTATATTTTATTTAGAGACAGGATCTTGCTGAGTTGCTTAGGGCCTTGCTAAGTTGCTAAAGCTGGCTTTGAACTCACAATCCTCCTGCCTCAGCCTCCCAGGCTACTGGGATTACATGCATGTGCCACCTCACCCAGCTATAAATCCAGTTCTTGAGGTTTTGTCAACACTGGGCAATGGGGGCAAGTTTACATTCTCAGCATGAGATGAAATTTGGCAAGGAAAAAAAAGTTAAAAGTAAAGGCTCCCAATCTTACTTAAAAAGTACAGGCTAAGAGCTTCTTTTAAATATCTTAATTTTAAAAAGCATTCTGTTATAAATTTGTTTCACTTGTTAAGAAAATGCCAAACTTAGGAGCTGGGTTGTAGTTCAGTGGTAGAGGGCTCGACTGGCATGTTCAAAGCCCTGGGTTCTGTCCTGTGCCCGGCAAAAACAAAAAAACAAACAAATAAAGTAAGTAAATTAAACTCTTTGAGTAGTTGTGCCATTTTAATATTCACATAAGTGATATATAAGGAGTTCATTGTTCCCCATCCTGCTAACACTTGGTGATATTGTTCTTTTCACAGTTAACCAGTCTAATAGCATATAGTGGGATCTCACTGTGGTTTTCAGTTTTATTTCTCTGATGACTAATGACATTGAGCATCTTTTCATATTCTTAGTGACTGTGCTAGTCAGTTTTTTGTCATTGTGACCAAAATAGCTGACAAGAACAACTTAGAAGAAGAAAAGCTTATGTTGGGTTCACAATTTCAGAGACTCAGTCCATGGTTGGTTGGCTACATTACTTAGGGTCCAAGGTGAGGCAGAATATCATGGCAGAAGGATATGGCAGAGGAGAGCTGCCCAGCTCATGGCAACTGGCAAATAGAAAGAGAGAAGGAGGGATTGCGGGGGAGATGAACCCTTCCAGGGCATGACCCTCCAGCCATGCCTCACCTGCCTAGAGTCACCACCTAGTCAGTCCATTCAAACTAGATGGACAGATTAGGTTAGTGCTCTCATAATCTAATCATTGCACCTCTGAATATTCCTGCATTAACAGAGGAGCTTTTGGAGGACCCCTCATATCCAAAACATGACAGTGACCATTCCTTTAACTTCTTTTATGAAGTATCTATTTGAATTTTTTCATTTTTTTTTTTAAACATAAGCACAATGGTAACCAAAAATGTAGACTTTCAAAAAAGGCCTCATCTTGGTATTCTGCACAAGGACCTTAGGCCTATACAATTCCATTCCCTATCCTGCTCTTACCTCGAGTTGCTGCCTTTGTAGACTTTTTCCAATTTGAGGGCCTCCAGGTGCTGCTCTCTATCTTTGACGTGGGATTCTGTTTTAGGTAATTGGTCCTCTCCTATCTCGTATCAATTTGGTATCTCTCTTCTCTAAAACAGGAACAATACTTAAATGGTAGGACAATTGTGAAAATTAAAAGAAGGTAAAGTACTTGTGCAGTGCCTGACATATAGGGGCTCATAAAATAGTCAGGCTCATAAAATCCTGACAGATTTAGCTCAGTGGCAGAGTGCTTTCCTAACATGCCAAAGGTCATGGGTTCAAGCCTCAGCAGCAAATGAACAATACAAACCCGTTCACTTCTTACTGTATCTTTTGTTCTCTAGATTTCATTTAAAGTAAGAGTGTATCTAAAATGAAATAAAATAAGGTTCTGTCAAAATGCTACAGACTTATAAACAGCATTTGGCTTTGAAACGCTCTTCATTACAGCTTAAAATACTAATGAGATAAATAAGCATGATTTTAATGACGCAGCAATTACTACCATGTAAGGTTACAACAGCCAACATTAAGATAAAGACCAAATTACCAGGTCTAAGTCTTCTGGCCAGAGGCAAGAAGCCCCTTCCTCTCTCTCTCTCTCTCTCTCTCTCTCTCTCTCTCTCTCTCTCTCTCTCTCTCTCTCTCTCAGATAAGTTATATAACCTAAATTAACCATTTAGAAATGAACAATTCAGTGATATTTAGTACATTCCCAATGTTGTGTAACTATCTCTTCTATCTAGTTCCAACAGAAAAACCCAGTACCCCTTAAGCCATCAGTACCTGTTCCCTTCTCTCCCCAGTATGTGGCAACCGCCAATTGCTTTCTGTCTATATAGATTTACCTCATCTAGATTTGTTGGCCTATCTATTTGGCTTCTTTCACTTAACATAATTTTTTTAAGTGCCAGGGAGTGAACCCAGGGTGCTTAACCACTGAGAAATATTCCCAGCCCATTTTTATTTTGAGACAGGATCTCACTCAGTTGCTTAGGGCCTCACTAAGTAGCTGAGGCTGGCTTTGAACTTATAATCCTCCTGACTCAGCCTTCTGAGTCCTTGGGATTACAGGTGTGCACGCCACACCTGAATCATAACATAACATTGTGATGGCAAAACCAGACCTGGTTGTGAAATGAAATTACAAAAACGTTATGGGAAGAGTCCAATGCCTGGGAAGGGGTCAGTTCCCCTTCCCTCTCTTAGCCTTTCTCCAGGAAGCCTAATGAACCATGGGTCCCTACTTTTGCATTGTCAATAACTGCAATTATCAACAGTAATTGCAGTTACTCCCTACTGTAATGTCAATACATTACAGTACTGACTACTCCCTCCCAAAATGTCATAGATGTCTATGAAAAGACATCTCCTCTTATCTGTTCTGTTAGCCATGCTCTATGTTAGAGCCTGCACAAGGCCTTCAGCCACATAGATTAGGGTTTTTTTGTTTGTTTGTTTGTTTTGTTTTGTTTTAAAAGAGGAAAAAACCCTAATGGTAGGATGGGTCTCAGATGATGTCAAATAACCTGTAAATAGTGTGAGAAACTGTGGATCAGGGCTCAGAATTTTGGAGTGCTAATCTCCTCTGGGCCCGCCAGCGTAAAATAAAGTTCGGTTTCTCCTACTTTCTGAGTGTCATCTTGTCGTTTCCACAACAACATAATGTTCTTGATATTTATTTAAACAGTGGCACGTAGTGCTGAGGATGTGGCTCTGTGGTAGAGTGCTTGCCTAGCGTGCATGAGGCCCTGGGCTTAATCCTTAACACTATGCAAAAATAGAAATAGAAAAAAACATTGTAGCAGTATTTCAATGTTCTGTGGCAGAACAATATTCCATTATATGGATATACCACATTTTGTTTATCTAAACATCCATCGATGACACATTTGGGTTGTTTGCCTTTTAGTTATAGTGAACTGTACTGTATGAATATCTGAATATGGTTTTTGTTTGAGTCTTTGTTTTTAATATTTTGGGACACTTACAGTGATGCGGAAGTGCTGTCTTATAATGCTAACTCTGTTTAGCTCTTTGGGGACAGATATGGCTTTTTTATCCAAGGGACAGGACAGAATCAGAAAAATGGACCCTAAGAATTCGTGTGGGTTAGGCTGCCAACCCAATTTGTGTGTATTCCACCTAGCTGGCCTTTTATCTTGTCTTTGACCTCTGCCAGCAGAGAAAAGTGACACTGTGGGTCCCTTCTACCTCTTTCCCTCAGGGCTGTGTCGGGCTGTTCCTGAACAGACAGTGAGATGGTGCACTGTGTCAGATCACGAGAACTCTAAGTGTTCCAGTTTCCGTGATAACGTGAAGAAAGTCCTTCCAGCAGATGGTCCCCTTGTCACCTGCGTGAAGCGAACCTCTTACCTTGAGTGCATCAGGGCCATTGTGGTGAGTCACTGCTGCCCAAAGGAGAGTGAAAGAAAGTTCATACTTTGTTTTTCTGTACTTATTACTATAGAGGAAAATGCTGCTGTTCAACATTCATGGATAGTAGAAATTATAATCATAATTAAACCAATAATAGAGAAGGATTCAATCTTAGTAAGATATCCATGGTTAGGAAAGCCAGCATTGCCATAAGTAGAATTGATAAAGACTCAGAATTGGGCTGGGGACATACTTTGGAACAAGCACTTGTCCAGCATATGTAAGGCCCTCTTTTCCATCCCTGGCACTGTGAAAAACAAAACAAAACAAACAAACAAACTCAGAAACAAGATATAAGTAAGAAGCTCCAGGGTCACCATTATGTTTTAAATTGATATATTATAATTATACATAATAGCAGGATTCATTGTGATATATGCATACAGGCATATAATATAATTAGGTCTGTTTCATTCCCCAGCACATCCTCTTACCTGCTCTTCCTCCCTCCCCTGATCCTGTCTTCTACTCTTCTGGTCTACCTTCTATTTTCACGAGATTCTCCTTTTCCCCATTTTTTTCTAGCTTCCTCGTAGAGGAGGAGAAAACACAACCCTTGACTTTCTGAGTCTGGTTTATTTTACTTAACATAATGTTCTCCAGTTCTATCTATTTTCCTGTAAATGACATAGTTTTTGCTCCTCTCTATGACTGAGTAAAGCTCCATTGTGCTTATATGCTACATTTTCATCCAATCATCTGTTGACGGACACCTAAGCTGGTTCCATAGCTTGGCTATTGCAAATTGCACTGTTTTAAATGTGGGTATGCACATACTGCTATAGTATGCTGACTAGTTCTTTGGGATAAACACCAAGGAGTGGAATAACTGGGTCATATGGGGTTTCATGCCTAGTCTTTTGAGGAAACTCCATATTGATTTCCAGAGTGGTTGTACTACAGTGTCACTATTATTACTTGACATTGTTTTTGAAATTTCCTGGTGATGCAGCAAGATAGAATGCATGTAAGATGGAAACAAACAAAAATATCAGTATTTGCAGAGGATTGCCTCTGAAAGTACAGTGGAATCAAGAGAAATGCTGCTGTATTTTTTAATGAACAAATTAGTTTGATGAAACAGAAATATGTCACAAGTAATGTCATTTTCATATACCAGCAGTCATTAGTTGGGGAAAAATAGCTTGAAAATATGGTCTCATTATTTTTAAAATAATAAAAAACAGAAAAATATTTCTGGAAAATTACTATAGGAGAGATCTGTAAAATGGTTATAATATGAAAGTCTATCATATAATTATATATTCTCTCAAAGTTAACTCACTTTACCATAATTTTCATCAAAATACAATCTAGCTTAATTATTCCTCCTCCTCCTTTTCTTCCTCCTCCTCCTCCTCCTCCTTCTTCTTCCTCTTTTTTTTTTTTTTTTAAAGACACATGTATTCAGTGTCATGATCAGACTATTACATTTAGCAATCAATAGCATGGATGCAAAAAAAAAAAGTCTACATTAAAACCCTTTGTTGGAAAGCTTTACAGAAACTAAAATAACCTGTTATACAATTAGTCACAAATACAGTCCTCGAGTTTTTTTGCCCATACACATGAGTATTGTCTAAACCATGTCTTCTTTGTAGCAGCTAGGCCCTGCCATTACTGTGCTTGGCTGAGTTGACAGATCTGTTGTAACTTGTAGCTTCCCTGTCGCTTCTCTGGCTCTCCTCTCCTGCTAAGCTTTGTTTCCTGGCAGTATTAAAACCTTCTGCCACTGCCATAGCTGCTGCTGCTGCTGGAACCGCCATAGCCACCTTGGTTTCGTGGTTTGGCAAAGTATTGGCCTCCACCACCGGATGGTCCAGAGCTTCTGCCTCCAAAGTTCCCACCCTTTGTGGGTTCAAAATTTGATGACTGATTGTTGTAATTGCCAAAATCATTGTAGCTTCCACCACCTCCAAAATTGCTTCCATCATTACCAAATCCATTGTAGCCATCCCCGCTGCCACCACATCCACCTCCACCACGGCTGCCACCAAAGCCACCACGACCACTGAAGTTTCCTCCATGACCAAAACTGTCATTTCCACCAAAACCGCCTCCGCGAGCACCACCAAAGTTTCCAGTACCGCTTCGACCTCTTTGACTAGATGAAGCACTAGCCATCTCTTGCTTTGACAGGGCTTTCCTCACTTCACAGTTGTGGCCATTCACAGGATGGTATTTCTGAATGACAATCTTTTCCACAGAGTGATGGTTGTCAAAAGTTACGAAAGCAAAGCCCCTCTTCTTTCCGCTGCCTCTGTCCGTCATGATTCCAATAATTTCAATTTTCCCATACTGTTCAAAATAATCTCGTAGATGATGTTCTTCAGTGTCTTCTTTAATGCCACCAACAAAGATCTTTTTCACAGTTAAGTGGGCCTCTGGTTTTTGAGAATCTTCTCTTGAGACCTCTCTCTTTGGTTCCACAACCTTCCATCCACCTTGTGAGGTCTTGTATTCATGGCTGCATCCACTTCCTCCACAGTGGCATAAGTGACAAACACAAAGCTCCTGGAGCGCTTGGTGTTTGGGTCTCTCATTACCACACAGTCCATGAGTGTTCCCCATTGCTCGAAATGGCTTCTCAGACTCCCATGAGTTGTTTCATAGCTCAGCCCTCCGATGACTAGCTTCTGCAGCTGTTCAGGCTCTTTAGGGGACTCTGATTTAGACATGACGGCAGCAGGAACAGAGACTTTAAGATGCTTTCTTTCTTTTTTTTTTTTTCCCCTGGTGGTGCTGGGGATGGAACCCAGGGCCTCACACATGTTAGGGAAGCCCTCCACCACTGAGCCACACCCTCATCCCCAAATACAGTCTTTTCAAAGCAATCACTAAAATGATGATAAATTCTTAAAGAAGAGCATGTGGATGAGATTACAACCTGTCTTGAGAAAGAAAAGTGACAGGGAAATGGCTGAACCCTTCCTAAAAGGATTCCACATCCAAATAAAAACATTATAAAGAACAGATAACTGGCAGATATCTTGAAGACCTGGAAGAGAACAAAACTGACATATTCCCAACTTTCTGTATATCCATCCACCTATCTAATCATCTACATGATAAAATAAAGATGCAAAGTATGAGAAAAATTCAACATTAGGACACCAGGGTTCTAGACTCAATAAGTTTAAGCAAGAACTCATGTAGACTTAGCTGGTTATGAATGATAAGGCGAACTCTTCAAACAAATGACTGAGAAAGGATTCTTTAGTTGGACAACTGGGTAGCCACTTAGAAAAAAAAACCAAGTGAGAGTCTTAATCCATTCACCAGAATGAACCAGCTTCATTCAACTTGTCTAAAAGAAACAGACAAGACTAGATAAATCACGAAAGCAGACAAGTTTGAAAATAAAAATTTTGAAGCTTTGAAAATATTTTCAAAAGCCTTAAGCATGCAAAAAATAATCGCATGAGCACATCAGCACATCAGTACAGCATACTGTACTGTAAAAACTATACAAAGATATCATTTAAATTTACAAGAACACTTAAGAATAATAAGCAATAAAAAACCACTCACAGAAAAGAAATTATAATAAACAATATAAATCAAAGAAATATAAATATATATTTAAATATGAATATAATCAAAGAAATGTAAATAAAACCATTCTTATAGTAATAGTTTATACCTAGTAATGTAATAACATTTCTTAAATGATAATATCTTTCACTGATAGGTTTGCAGTGAAATTGGTATGCATTATAATTGGCATTATAAGTCATAAATTTATGTTGGTATTATAAATTATTTTTTCATTTCTGGAAAACAATTTGGAAATATTTAGTATGAATCATAAAGATGCGCACAAGTTTTTAAATCATGTACATGTACATATTTATATGTGCATGTACATGATTGCATGCCTAGAAATTACAGTGAAATTGAGAGAAATGCTTGATTATTTATTAATAAATAAATTTGATAAAAAAATATATATCATAAAGACTGCTATTCTCATATACCAACAATCATCAGTTGGGGAAAATTAGCCTGAAATTGTGATCTCATTACATTTAAAATAATAAACAGAAAAATATTTCTGGAAAAATATTACCCCAGAGATCTGCAGCATTGTTACAATATAAAAGTCTGTGATATGTGAACAGAGAGAGATAGATAGAGATGAATTCATGATAGGAATTTGCCCTTCTGTCATTGTGAGACTTGGTGAAGCATTCTCTGTAAGAATATTGTTATCTTTTTGCATCTGACATTGGAACTTGAAGAGGAAATACTCAAGAAAGAAAAATGTAGGTAAAGTGAGAAAAAGCCAGAACAACCTGGAATCCAGAGTCATGAGCCAGAGCCCACCAGGATAGACTAAAACCTGTGTCAATTTTTGTTGCTTCAGATCTTGGCATTCACAAGGCTCAGTTACCTCCTTGTTCTTTTACCTTTTATACTAAATACATTCTTTCTTAGATGAATTGGCTTCTAATACATGCCATCTAATAGTCTCCTAACTCTAAACATGCACAAATACACAAATGTGTGCACATATATGTGTCTATATCTATATATTAATACATATTATATTTGTAAGGAAAAAAATGGGATTGGAAAAAGAGGGGAAGTATGTAGAAACAATGCAGTCATCCTCCAGATCCACAGGTTCTGCATTTGTGGATTTAAGCAACTGCAGATCAAAAATATTTTTTAAAATTGCAGCTTTACTGAACAAATGCAAATGTCAGACTGTTGATGAGGGCTAAGGAGATAAAGGGACATCCAGCAAACACAGGTAGTAACTTGGAGAATGCAGTCAGGGACCACATCTATGAGAAGGTGGCGTTTGAGTATAGACAGGAGGGAGGTGAAGGAGTCTGAGCCATGTGAGGATCTACAGAACAAGTGTCCTTGGCAGACGGGGAGGAAAGTCTTCCTTAGAGGTGACGGGTGTCATTCAAGGTCTGCTCTCTTCCCTTTCAGGCACAGGAAGCAGATGCTGTGACGATTGATGGAGGTTTGGTGTTTGAGGCAGGCCTGGCCCCCTACAACCTGAAGCCCATCGTGGTGGAATTCTATGGGTCAAAAGACGGTGTGTTCTTCCTGGGGACCCAGGTCTGGTGGGACACTGCAGCCATCAGGGGAGGCAGGAACTTTGTCATGTATTAGCAACAGGGAACAAAGTTACTGCAACTCTTGAAGGAAGCTGTCACTGAAACCGACCCACAAGGCCTGGTGGATGGTTAGCCCTGGCAACTGCAAACTTCTGCATCCTAACAGAAATGCAGTTGGTGCTGTAGGCTGTGAGGTATCCATAGCCTGAGGGGGTTGCTGTCCAGAGTCTATCACCCACCAGTGGGGCTACACCAATAGGAAGCCATCTTTGGTGAAGTGTGAGGATCTGGCTGCTTCTGCCCTATGCTGTCCTCTACCTGTGAAACACAACACATGAGGTGCCAGGGGAGTCCAGGAATAGGCTTTGCCTCTTTCTCATACCTGTCCCTTGGTGCCATTAGTGTGTATGAGCACAGACCACCTCAATTTGACTCTGAATTGCAGGGAACTGGTATATTCCTAGGGATGACACCGCATGCTTCCTTTCTTGCCTTTACCTTTGTGATGGAGCTGTAGGCAGAGAAACAGAGAAGGAAGAAAAGCCCTTGCAGAGAAGCTGTGACATCATCGTGATTGGGAGCTGAAGCTCATTCTGAGAACAGAACACCTGTAGGCTCTGCAGTAACTGGGGCCTTCAAGGTTCCTGTCTCCACAGCCTAGAGGCACTGGCAGGAAAAGAACTACAGAGGCTCCTTCACTTACGATGGGTTTATGTCCTGACATACCCAGTGTTAAATCAAGAACACTGGAAGACAGAAATGCATTCAATACACCCAATCCACCCAACATCATAGCCTACAACACAGTACACTGTACACCCAGGTCTGGTGGGACACTGCAGCCATCGGGGGAGGCAGGAACTTTGTCAGTGTAATAGCAACAGGGAACAAAGTTACACTGTAAGTACACTGTAGAGTATCGGTTGTTTCTTGCCCGGATGGCTGATTGGGAGCTGTGGCCCACGGCTGCTGCCCAGCATCCAGAGAGAGGATCACAGGGCACATCATTAGTCTGCAAAAAGATTAAGTTCAAATTTCAAAGAGTAGTTTCTACTAAGCATGTCTCTTTGCACCATTGTAAAGTTAAAAAAAAAATTAGAAGTCTAATATAATAATACTCTACTATAGTATACTATACTATAGTATAATAATACTATAATAAAAAATAGAAATCTTTTAATCACGCCAGGGAGCACTTGCAGTGTTTATTGCTTTGAGAAGGTTCAGTTTTCTCTTTCTTGTCAGTTAAGGGTTTTCTGTTTGGTTTTTCATTTCCTTTTCTCCCTGCTTACCAGGGGATGGTGCAAGTCCTAGGATCCTTCAAAGTTCTGCACTGCATACACTCTGGAAGATTCGTAGTGATGATGTGGCATCTTCCTTTGGCTCTTCTTTCTGCTCCTTTGCAGATCCACAAACCTACTATTATGCTGTTGCCCTGGTGAAAAAGGGCACCAACTTCCAGCTGAACCAGCTCCAAGGCAAGAAGTCCTGCCACACAGGAAGGGGCTGGTCCGCAGGGTGGAACATCCCCGTCAGCAAGCTGCTTCCTTCTGGCTCTCTTGAAACAGGTAAGCCAGCTAGGGCTGGTGCCTGCAGGTGGGACTCCGTACCATTTGCCCAAATGAGTCATGCCAGTCACTGTCAAGTGTGTGTGTTTCATGGTCTCCATGGGAGCTGGCAGCTAAGTCTTTTCTCAGCAAAGGTGCTCTTGTCTTTCTGAGCTCCTGTCAGTTCTGCCTTCCTGGGAATCCTCACAGCTTGGCAGAAAAGCCACCTCCCCACCTCCCCACCTCCGCCAGCTTCCCAGGAAGGTTTGCTGGGGATTTCAGCCACACCACTAGCACTCAGCTCCTACCTCAGGGGAGGGCTTGAGGCACAGGTAAGGAGGACAGCTGGATTGGCACCAGGCTTCTTGTTCAGTTATGAGGAGCTCAGGTGAGTGCAGGACACCTTTCAGTCCTTAAAGATGATGGCTGAATCCTGAACTCTGCAAAAGTGTGCCTTTTTGACACACTTTCTTCCAAACTCTACAGTGAGTGTCACTGTGACTGTGACAGGGACAAGTGGCTGCAGGGATCTGATGAAGTGTTGCAGCCTGGACCACAGCTCTGGTCATGTTTTGCCTGCCCTTTGGCAAGGTGTCAGATGCCTCAGGGACAGTTGCTAGTGGACATCTACCTGGCAGTTAGGTAGTGGCCATTAGCATGCCCCCCCACCCCTCACCTGCAAGATGGCCCAACTCTTCAGGAAGAGGGATCCCCAAGAACCACCACGGCTGCTGCATATAGAAGGGATGGTGGGACTTCTCATGTCTTGAGGTGAGGAAGGGAGGATGGGGACTCAATGACCTGCAAGGGTCCTGCCTGGACGCTTGGAGCCTCCATGGTGGTGAGTTACCAGAGGCAAGTGGCACTGGGCTTTATCTTGGTGTAGTGAAGGTCACCAGCTCTTACACTTGCCGGGGACAATCTAGGGAAACATGTTCATAAGCTTGAGTACTGAGCCTGCACATGAGTGTGATGCCTAAGGTGACAGACCCTGGGCCATCCACTCACCCCGGTGCGGGCGTTGTCAGCCGCCGCTGGCAGGACTGCTCCTGGCGAGCCTATGCACACCTGCTTCCTCAGGACAGTCCTGGCAAGTGCAGTCAGACTCACAGGCTCTCAGATAGGGACAGCCTGGAGGCCCCTGTCACTCACGTCCTGTGGCCCCTGTCTCTGTGTTTGGCAGCCGCCGCCAGGTTCTTCTCCAGCAGCTGTGTCCCCTGTGCAGATGGGAAGTTGTTCCCTAGCCTGTGTCAACTGTGTGTGGGAAAAGGGACGGACAAGTGTGCCTGCTCCTCTCATGAGCCATACTTTGGGTACTCGGGCGCCTTCAAGTAAGTGACATCCCCTTTCTCCCCCCACCCCCGACTCTGAGGTTGGGGGACAAAGGCACTGAGTGTGGGTGGAGCTTGTTCCAGGGATCTAGAGCACCGGTGTGTCAGTCAGGGTCCTGAGTGCCTCTCATGGCCTATGCTGGCTCCTAACCCTCTTCTGCATGGGAGTCAAAGTCTGGGGCCTGCCCATAGTTACCTCCTGGACCAGGGCCAAAGGCCAGGGCTTCCCAGTTCCCATCCAGGTGCTCAGCACCTCCCTGTGCTGGGGCCTGTACCTGCCTCTCCCCACCTTCCTCAGCCCCTGCAGAGACTACTCCCTAATCTATGCTACTGCTCAAAACTGGGGGAAACTGGCTAGAGTTCAAGGCGATCCAATGTCTTTATGTTTCATGTGAAAAGCTCTAAGATTTTATTTAAAAACAGAAAAACCAAATGAACACCCTGTTGGCTTTCAGCCGCTTTCTAAGAGGAAGGCAAGTGTCCTTTCTTCACACCTTCCCTCCCCCAGCAGCCTGGGATGTTCATTTCTAGGCTCCTGCCTGCTTCAGATCAGGGTTTGGCTGTGGAGTTCAAAGACCCCTCAGAAGAGGCCATCACCTCTGTGAGGACAAACCAATGCCTGGAAATTGTGGGTATCGGTCACCCGGGAGCGGGGAAACCATGGTCCTCACGGGCCCCGTGAGTCTGATCTGGGCAGAGCTTTAGAGGGACTACGCGAGAGGTGGCAAGGCCATGCCCAGGGGCAGAGCTTGACGGTGGCTTTCCTGTTTCCCAGGTGTCTGGAGGACGGTGCGGGGGATGTGGCCTTTGTGAGGCACACGACAGTGTTTGGTAAGTGCTGGAGGAAGGACATGTGGCCTGGCCTAGCCAGGGGCCTGGCTCTTTCATCTAGAGTGGGTGATGTGGAGCTGTTTAATGCCACAAGAGAGATTTTGCTTAAGCATTTCTGTTGTTTGTCCTTTGTTTCGTGACCAATTGTTCTCAACTCACCTCCTGCTGAACATCTCCCGGAGTCAGGGACCCCACCTATCTCTCCTCACCCCCCACACAGCCACCTGCAGGCACCTCTCCAGAAATCTAGTGAACAAGTTCTCTGAACCTTTAAACAGAACTTACCAACTAGTAAATCAAAACAAGTTCCCCCCAGAACTTGTTTGAGCTCCCCAGAGAGTGGGCTCAAACCCAGGGCCTTGAGCATGCTGGACAGGGGCTCCACTGCCCAGTGGCACCCCAGCCCCAAAGCAATTTTTAATAATCAATTATCTTAGTCTTTGAAATGTCGGTTACAAATTTCATTACATTCTCCTTAACATTTCATTGTAAATGTCTCTAGAATGCTTCAAACACCTAAAGGAAACATGAATTATTATGAATGTTTCAGAACCTGTTAGCACATCTACCATTAACTCTGTTACAAAGCATTATTACTGTGGACAAAAACATGTTTCTTTTTATATTTGTGCTTTGTGTGTGTGTGGCGCTGAGTCTTGGGCATGGGTGAGTGTTGTACTCCTGAACCTTAACCCTGACTCGGTCCACATTTCTAGCATTTTGGATAACTTATTAGCAACAAACAAACAAAATAGCATCTTAGAGAAGCTGAGCTTACAGTTTCTGGTCTTATAGCCAATCAAGTATCTATCAGACACAGAGTACACTGTTCCACATGAAATGTTTAAAACCCAAATTTGCTAAGCCCATTTTTGAAACAAATATCTGCCACGTTCAGGAGGATTTTTTTAAAAATATTTTTTAATTGTAAATGGACACAATATTTTTTATGTGCTTATTTTTATGGTACTCAACTGCCTCACGCATGTGAGATAAGCACTCTACCACTGAGCTACAGTCCCAGCCTGAGAATTTCAAGTCCTCACATTTTCGTTGGCCTTCGTTCTGTAGGACCGCATATCTTTTCCTGACATGATGACTGAAGTATCCTTTGTTCTCTTATTCAGCCATTCACAGTTCACTGCCTCATTATGACACTTAGGCCTCACTTGTCAGCATTTTGGCAACTGATGCATGTCCTGTGATCAACTATTTAAATTAGTGGGGTCACCTCTGGGTCTCACATCCCAGGATCAAATTGTTCCAAATAATTATCATTATATTCTTTGGTTGCTCATGTTATCACAGTTACACCAGTAACTGTGAGGGCAGCAGTGTCTAGCCGTCACCCTGAAGAATTTGAAAACACACTCACACTATGGAAACCGCAGGCTGTCCCGGACCATCCTGATTTACCTGTGTCTGCCGTCGTGTAAGATCTCTTTTGCTTTCATTTTTTCCCTGAGGTTATGTGGCTTGAACCCAGGGGTGCTCTACCACTGAGCCACATCCCCATCCCTTTTTATTTTTTATTTTTTTCATGCTGTATTGTTTTGTTTATTTATTTTGTCACAAAAGCCTCATCATTTCAGTTTACTTTCTTAGTTTTTTTTTTTTTTTTTTTTTTTGAGGGCACTTTTTCAAACAGATGACTATTCTTGAGCCCCTGGTATCTCTGAATATCCTTTTACATTTACAAACTTGTTTTTAGCACTAAAACATGGTGAGATGGAGGCAGTGGATTCTTCTTATCTATAGACAGAGACTTTAACGGCTAGCAATGAAATATTCAGTACAATATTGAAAATTCAGCATCTAATCAGCCCTTTCTACTGGACTGGCATTTTAATTTCAAAATCAAAGTATCTTTCTCAGCTCTGGTCATTTGTTGAGAGTGCTGAGTACTTTCTAAGCTCAGAGGGGCACTGATTAACGTCCCCTGGGGAGGAGTTGGCATCTCTTTAGTGGGAGGTTGGACAGCTTTCTCTGGTGGTGACATCCTTTTGGCTGGCACTTTGCCTTGTACCCAACCATTATTTCCAGGGCATGCCTTCTTGAGAGCAGAATAGCTCTTCCCAGGAGAACCAGTCATTCTGATGGGTTACTAAGGTGTGCTTCCATGGCTGTGGTATTCTGACAAACCACAAAGGTTTGCTTTTAAACTCCGAGTCTGTGGTCATCTCTTCTACCACAACTTGGAAATGACTAGATAGGGTCTAGATCAACTCACACCCATGTATGATGGAGGTGAACTTTAACAGTGCTTCTCAAGCTTCCTGTGTTTGAGTCACCTAGGGATTGTGTTAAAATGCAGGTGCTGATTTTGGGTCTGGTAAGGCCCAGGATTCTGCATTTCTAGTGAGCTCCCAGGTGGTGCCGATGCTGCTGGTCTAAGGACCACACTTGAAGCCCCAAGGGCCTGTAGAATGAGGATCAAGCACATCCAGGGTAAGACCACTCCAGGTCTTAGTTTTGCACCTTTCCCCTTCTCCTTTGCCACCTGGGGATGATGAAGATGTTGAAGCTAAACTCTACCTCGACCCTCTGAAGCATCAAAGGTGGTCATTTTAGGTAGCGATCCTAAACAGCTTGTCTGTCTGTTTGATCTCTCTTACTGTCCCCACTCTGTCTTTCTTCTTCTGTCCCTTCCCAAGGTGTGAGTAATATCAGTGCTCTTCAAGTCAAGTGCTGAGGCACACGCCTATAATCCTAGCAACTAGGGAGACTGAGGCAGAAGGATCTCAAGTTCAAGGCCCGCCTCAGCAACTTAGCAAGACTGTCTCAAAAAATAAAAAGTGCTGGGGTGTTTCTCAGTGGTAAAGTGCCCCAGGTTCTAACCCTGTTTTAAAAAAAAAAAAAAAAAGAAATCAGTGCTCTTCAATTTATAGGTTGGAAAGGGAGCTTACCCACTTCTTAGTTCATTTTGAACCATGTGGTCCCCATTCCTTATAACCTGAGATTGATATAGAGGGTTGACTCCAAAATGTTATTTTCCCATGATATGTTCTGAGACCATGGCATCTTGAAACACCTGAGGATAGATCTGGACAACGTCCATGGGCTGGATGGAGCTATGATGTCTGTGGGAAGGTGAGGTTACAAGACCCTTAAAGTACTTGGAAGGACTGGGGGTGTTGGTGACACTTAGGAGGAGGAAATGACCTGTCCATCTCCAGGAGTGTGAGGAGGATGGCTCTTCTCACTGTAATCCAGCAAACTTCAAGGAAGCCATCTGTGGGCAGGCCAGGGAACCTGGCTGGGCCGACATGTTGAAGATATGGACCTACTTTTTCTTCTATAAGATGAAGGATCTCTGGTCTGATTTCAAGGTCCTTGATCCATTGTGAGTAGAGTTTTGTGCAGGGTGAGAGATAGGGGTTTAATTTCATTCTGTTGCATATGGATTTCCAGTTTTCCCAGCACCATTTGTTGAACAGGCTATCTTTTCTCCTTTGCATATTTTTGGCACCTTTGTATAGTATGAGAAAATTGTATTTATTTGGGTTTGTGTCCATGTCCTCTATTCTGTACCATTGATCTACCTTTCTATTTTGGTACCAATACCATGCCATTTTTGTTACTATTGCTTTGTAGTAGAGTTGAAGATCTGGTATTGTGATACCCCCTGCTTCACTCTTCCTGTTAAGGATTGCTTTAGCTCTTCTGGGTTTCTTATTCTTCCAGATGAATTTCATGATTGCTTGTTCTATTTCTGTAAGGTACGTCATTGGGATTTTAATTGGAATTGCATTGAATTTGTGTAGCACTTTTGGTAGTATGGCCATTTTGACAATATTAATTCTGCCTATCCAAGAACATGGGAGATCTTTCCATCTTCTAAGGTTTTCTTTAATTTCTTTCTTTAGTGTTCTGTAGTTCTCATTGTAGAGGACTTTCACCTCTTTTGTTAGATTGATTCCCAAGTATTTTATTTTTTTTTTTTGAGGCTATTGTGAATGGGGTAGTTTTCCTAACTTCTCTTTCTGAAGTTTCATCACTTATGTATAAAAATGCATTGGATTTATGAGTATCAATCTTATAACCTGCTACTTTGCTGAATTCACTTATGAGTTCTAAAAGTTTTCTGGTGGAATTTCCCGGTTCCTCTAAATATATAATCATGTCATCAGCAAATAGATATAGTTTGAGTTCTTCTTTTCCTATTCGTATCCCTTTAATTTCTTTGGTCTGTCTAATTGCTCTGGCTAGAGTTTCAAGTATGATGTTGAATAGAAGTGGTGAAAGAGGGCATCCCTAACTTGTTCCAGTTTTTAGTGGGAATGCTTTCAGTTTTTCACCATTTAGAATGATATTGGCTATGGGCTTAGCATAGATGGCCTTTACAATGTTAAGGAATGTTCCCACTATCCCTATTTTTTCTAGTGTTTTGAGCATAAAGGGATGCTGTATTTATCAAATGCTTTTTCTGCATCTATTGAAATAATCATGTGATTCTTAATTTTAAGTCTGTTCATATGATGAATTACGTTTATTGACTTCTGAATGTTGAACAAACCTTGCATCCCTGGGATAAAACCCACTTGATTGTGGTGCACTATCTTTTTAATATATTTTTGTTTGTGATTTGCTAAAATTTTGTTGAGAATTTTTGCATCAATATTCATTAAGGATATTGGTCTGAAATTTTCTTTCCTCGATTGTCTCTGTGTGGTTTAGGTATCAGGGTGATATTGGCTTCATAGAATGAGTTTGGAGGGTTCCCTCCTCTTCTATTTCATGGAATACTTTGAGGAGTATTGGAATGAGCTCTTCTTTAAAGGTTTTGTAGAACTCGGCTGAGAACCCATCTGGTCCTGGACTTTTCTTTGTTGGTAGGCTTTTGATGACTTCTTCTATTTCATTACTTGAAATTGATCTATTTAAGTTGCGTATGTCCTCCTGGTTCAGTTTAGGTAATTCATATGTCTCTAGAAACCTGTTGATGTCTTCGAGATTTTCTGATTTGTTGAAGTATAGATTTTCAAAAATAGCTTCTAATTATGTTTTGTATTTCACTTGTGTCTGTTGTGATTCATTCTGAATTTTAGTAATTTGAGTTTTCTCTCTTCTTCTCTTTGTTAGTATGGCTAAGCGTTTATCAATTTTATTTTTTCAAAGAACCAACTATTTATTTTGTTAATTTTTTCTATTGTTTCTTTTGTTTCAATTTCACTGATTTCAGCTCTGATTTAAACTATTTCCTGTCTTCTACTACTTTTGGTGTTGATCTGTTCTTCTTTTTCTAGGGCTTTAAGCTATAGTGTTAGGTCATTTATTTGTTGATTATTACTTCTTTTATTAAATACGCTCCATGAAATAAATCTTCCTCTAAGTACTGCTTTCATAGTGTCCCAGAGATTTTGATATGATGTGTCTTTGTTCTTGTTTACTTCTAAGAATTTTTTAATTTCCCTCTTGATGTCTTCTGTTATCCATTCATCATATAATAGCGATTATTTAATCTCCAGGTGTTGGAGTAGTTTCTGTTTTTTATTCTGTCATTTATTTCTAATTTCAATCCATTATGATCTGATAGAATACAAGGTAGTATCTCTATCTTCTTGTATTTGCTAACATTAGCTTTATGGCATAAAATACGGTCTATTTTAGAGAAGGATCCATGTGCTGCTGAGAAGAAGGTATATTCGCTCTTTGTTAGATGGTATATTCTATATATGTCCATTAAGTCTAAATTATTGATTGTGTTATTTTTTTTAAGTATTTTTTATTTATTTATTTATTTATTTATTTTATTGTAAACAAATGGGATACATGTTGTTTCTCTGTTTGTACATGGTGTAAAGGCATACCATTTGTGTAATCATAAATTTACATAGAGTAATGTTGTTTGATTCATTCTGTTATTTTTTCCCTTCCCCCCACCCCTCCCACCCCTCTTTACCCTCTATACAGTAGTTCCTTCCTCCATACTTGCCCCCCTCCCTAACCCTAACTCTAACCCTAACACTAACCTTTCCCTCCCCCCCAATATGTGTCATCCTCCACTTATTAGTGATATCATTCGTCCTTTGACTTTTTGAGATTGGCTTATCTCACTTAGCATGATATTCTCCAATTTCATCCATTTGCCTGCAAATGCCATAATTTTATCATTCTTTATGGCTGAGTAATATTCCATTGTATATATATACCACAGTTTCTTTATCCACTCATCAATTGAAGGGCATCTAGGTTGGTTCCACAGTCTGGCTATTGTGAATTGAGCAGCTATGAACATTGATGTGGCTGTATCTCTGTAGTATGCTGATTTTAAGTCCTTTGGGTATAGGCCAAGGAGTGGGATAGCTGGGTCAAATGGAGGGTCCATTCCAAGTTTTCTAAGGAATCTCCACACTGCTTTCCAGAGTGGCTGCACTAATTTGCAGCCCCACCAGCAGTGTATGAGTGTACCTTTCTCCCCACATCCTCGCCAACACCTGTTGTTGCTCGTATTCTTGATAATCGCCATTCTAATTGGGGTGAGATGGAATCTTAGGGTGGTTTTGATTTGCATTTCTCTTATTACTAGAGATGTTGAGCATTTTTCCATATGTTTGTTGATTGCTTGTAGATCTTCTTCTGTGAAGTGTCTATTCATTTCCTTAGCCCATTTGTTGACTGGATTATTTGAATTCTTGGAGTAGAGTTTTTTGAGTTCTTTATAGATTCTGGAGATTAGTGCTCTATCTGAAGTATGATTGGCAAAGATATTCTCCCACTCTGTAGGCTCTTTCTTCGCATTGCTGATAGTTTCCTTTGCTGAGAGAAAGCTTTTTAGTTTGAATCTATCCCAGTGGTTGATTCTAGCTTTTATTTCTTGTGCTATGGGAGTCCTGTTAAGGAAGTCTGGTCCTAGACCAACAAGGTGAAGATTTGGACCTACTTTTTCTTCTATAATCTGCAGGGTCTCTGGTCTGATTCCAAGGTCCTTAATCCATTTTGAGTTTAGTTTCGTGCATGGTGAGAGATATGGGTTTAGTTTCATTCTGTTGCATATGGATTTCCAATTCTCCCAGCACCATTTGTTGAAGAGGCTATCTTTTCTCCATTGCATATTTTTGGCACCTTTGTCTAGTATGAGAAAATTGTATTTATTTGGGTTTGTGTCCATGTCCTCTATTCTGTACCATTGATCTACCTTTCTATTTTGGTACCAATACCATGCCGTTTTTGTTACTATTGCTTTGTAATAGAGTTGAAGATCTGGTATTGCAATACCCCCTGTTTCACTCTTCCTGCTAAGGATTGCTTTAGCTATTCTGGGTTTCTTATTCTTCCAGATGAATTTCATAATTGCTTGCTCTATTTCTGTAAGGTACGTCATTGGGATTTTAATTGGAATTGCATTGAATTTGTATAGCACTTTAGGTAGTATGGCCATTTTGACAATATTAATTCTTCCTATCCAAGAACATGGAAGATCTTTCCATCTTCTAAGGTGTTCTTTAATTTCTTTCTTTAGTGTTGTATAGTTCTCATTGTAGAGGTCTTTCACCTCTTTTGTGAGATTGATTCCCAAGTATTTTATTTTTTTCGAGGCTATTGTGAATGGGGTAGTTTTCCTAATTTCTCTTTCTGAAGATTCATCACTTATGTATAAAAATGCGTTGGATTTATGGGCATTGATCTTGTAACCTGCTACTTTACTGAAATCACTTATGAGTTCTAAGAGTTTTCTGGTGGAATTTCCAGGTTCCTCTAAATATATAATCATGTCATCAGCGAACAGGGATAGTTTGAGTTCTTCTTTTCCAATTCGTATCCCTTTAATTTCTTTGGTTTGTCTAATTGCTCTGGCCAGAGTCTCAAGAACGATGTTGAATAGAAGTGGTGAGAGAGGGCATCCCTGCCTTGTTCCAGTTTTTAGGGGGAATGCTTTCAGTTTTTCACCATTTAGAATGATATTAGCCATGGGCTTAGCATAAATGACCTTTACAATGTTAAGGAATGTTCCCACTATCCCTATTTTTTCTAGTGTTTTGAGCATGAAGGGGTGTTGTATTTTATCAAATGCTTTTTCTGCATCTATTGAAATAATCATGTGATTCTTGACTTTAAGTCTATTAATATGGTGAATTACGTTTATTGATTTCCTGATGTTGAACCAACCTTGCATCCCTGGGATGAAACCCACTTGATCATGGTGCACTATCTTTTTAATATGTTTTTGTATGCGATTTGCTAAAATTTTGTTGAGAATTTTTGCGTCGATGTTCATTAAGGATATTGGTCTGAAATTTTCTTTCCTTGATGAGTCTCTGTCTGGTTTAGGTATCAGTGTGATATTGGCTTCATAGAATGAGTTTGGGAGGGTTCCCTCCTCTTCTATTTTATGGAATACTTTGAGAAGTATTGGAATGAGCTCTTCTTTAAAGGTTTTGTAGAACTCGGCTGAGAACCCATCTGGTCCCGGACTTTTCTTTGTTGGTAGGCTTTTGATGACTTCTTCTATTTCAGTACTTGAAATTGGTCTATTTAAATTGTGTATGTCCTCCTCGTTCAGTTTAGGCAATTCATATGTCTCTAGAAACCTGTTGATGTCTTCGAAATTTTCTATTTTGTTGGAGTATAGATTTTCAAAATAGCTTCTAATTATGTTTTGTATTTCAATCCTGTCTGTTGTGATATTTCCTTGTTCATTCCGAATTTTAGTGATTTGGGTTTTCTCTCGTCTTCTCTTTGTTAGTGTGGCTAAAGGTTTATCAATTATGTTTATTTTTTTCAAAGAACCAACTATTTATTTTGTCAATTTTTTGTATTGTTTCTTTTGTTTCAATTTCATTGATTTCAGCTCTGAGTTTAACTATTTCCTGTCTTCTACTACTTTTGGTGCTGTTCTGTTCTTCTTTTTCTAGGGCTTTGAGCTGTAGTGTTAGGTTGTTTATTTGTTGAGTTTTACTTCTTTTATTAAATGCGCTCCATGAAATAAATTTCCCTCTAAGTACTGCTTTCATAGTGTCCCAGAGATTTTGATATGATGTTTCTTTGTTCTCATTTACCTCTAAGAATTTTTAATTTCCTTCCTAATATCTTCTGTTATCCATTCATCATATAATAGCATATTGTTTAATCTCCAGATGTTGGAATAGTTTCTGTGTTTTACTCTTTCATTTATTTCTAACTTCAATCCATTATGATCTGATAGAATACATGCTAGTGTCTCTATCTTCTTGTATTTGCTAACATTAGCTTTGTGGCATAATATATGGTCTATTTTAGAGAAGGATCCATGTGCTGCTGAGAAGAAAGTGTATTCGCTCTTGGTTGGATGGTATATTCTATAAATGTCCGTTAAGTCTAAATTATTGATTGTGTTATTGAGATCTATGGTTTCTTTGTTCAATTTTTGTCTGGAAGATCTGTCCAGTGGTGAGAGAGGCGTGTTAAAATCACCTAGTATTATTGTGTTGTGGTCTATTTGGTTTCTGAAATTGAGAAGGATTTGTTTGACATACATAGATGAGCCACTGTTTGGGGCATAGATGTTTATGATTGTTATATCTTGCTGATTTATGCTTCCCTTAAGCAGTATGAAATGACCGTCTTTATCCCTTCTGACTAACTTTGGCTTGAAGTCCACATTATCGGAAATGAGGATGGATACTCCAGCTTTTTTGCTGAGTCCATGTGCATGGTATGTTTTTCCCCATCCTTTCACCTTTAGTCTATGGGTATCTTTTTCTATGAGGTGAGTCTCTTGCAGGCAACATATTGTTGGATCTTTCTTTTTAATCCAGTCTGCCAGTCTATGTCTTTTGATTGATGAATTCAGGCCATTAACGTTCAGGGTTATTATAGAGAAATGATTTGGTTTCCCGGTCATTTGGTTCATTTTTAAAATTTTGTTTATTTATTTGTTTGACACAACTTGTTTCCTCCTTTATTTGACAATTCCTTTAGGATAATTCCTCCCTTTGCTGATTTGCTTCTTTGTTTTTCATCTCTTCCTCATGGAATATTTTGTTGAGAATGTTCTGTAATGCTGGCTTTCTTTTTGTAAATTCTTTTAGCTTTTGTTTATCATGGAAGGATTTTATTTCATCGTCAAATTTGAAGGTAAGTTTTGCTGGGTATAAGATTCTTGGTTGGCATCCATTTTCTTTCAGGGCTTGAAAAATGTTGTTCCAGGCCCTTCTAGCTTTTAGGGTCTGGATTGAAAAATCTGCTGATATCCGTATTGGTTTCCCCCTGAATGTAATTTGGTTCTTTTCTCTCACAACCTTTAAAATTCTGTCTTTATTTTGTATGTTAGGTATTTTCATTATAATGTGCCTTGGTGTGGGTCTGTTGTAATTTTGTGTATTTGGAGTCCTATAAGCCTCTTGAACTTGATTTTCCATTTCATTCTTCAGATTTGGGAAATTTTCTGATATTATTTCATTGAATAAATTGTTCATTCCTTTGGCTTGTTTCTCTAGGCCTTCCTCAATCCCAATAATTCTTAAATTTTGCCTTTTCATGATATCCCATAGTTCTTGTAGATTCTGTTCATGATTTCTTACCATCTTCTCTGTTTGTTCAACTTTGTTTTCAAGGTTAAATATTTTGTCTTCAATGTCTGAGGTTCTGTCTTCCAGGTGTTCTATCCTATTGGATATGCTTTCTATGGAGTTCTTAATTTGGTTTATTGTTTCCTTCATGTCAAGGATTTCTGTTTGGTTTTTTTTCAATATCTCTAACTCTTTATTGAAATGATCTTTTGCTTCCTGTATTTGCTCTTTTTAACTGTCGATTGGTGCGATCATTCAATGCTTGCATTTGCTCTTTCATCTCATCGTTTGCTTCTCTGATCATTTTAATTATGTACATTCTGAACTCCTTTTCTGTCATTTCTTCTGCCATGCTGTCATTGGGTTTTATTGATGTAACATCTAGATTTGTTTGCAGCATTTTCTTTCCTTGTTTTCTCATATTGTTCAGGTATCAGTGGACCACTGAGATATTGCAGATTTCCTCTATTGACTTACAATGTCCCTGAAGATTTCTATATATATCCCCCCTTAGCCTTCAGTAGGCTGAAGTCTTGGAGGAAGTTGATAATGCGGTGCTCCACAAGGAAGCTGCCTCCCTAGGAGTGGTGGCCTTCAGGTGGGGTATAATCCCTGCTAGTGGGCAGAGGTGCCTCCACTTGTTAACCAATGGTCATCCAAAGGGGACCTTGGCTGCGGGCTGAGGCAAGGCCTGTTTGGGCCTGAGTCTCTGGTTTTACCGTCCTTGTGGGGAAACCTCACCCAGCAGGGAAGACTCACCCGGAGGGGAAGTCTCGCTGGTCAGTTCCCTCCTAGAGGTTCCCCTCAATTTACAGCTACCGCCTGGGCTGGGCTGCCTTCCTCTGCAAAGTTCCCAGGGGCCCGGCCCTACCTCCTGGGCCTGGGAGCCTTACCCTTCGCAGATAAATCTCCTTAGGCTGCCCCTCCTCAGAGAATTTGCCCGCAGGCCTGGAACCTTCGCTCCGCCCTAAGCCTGTCTCTGTGCGGCTCTTCCACCCAGAAGCCTCCTAGATCCTGGGACCCTGCTCTGCACCTAATCGCCTGGCTGTGTGGCCCCTCCTCTGAGCAGCCACCTGGGGCCCCAAACAATCGCTCTGAGTCCCAGAGGCCCGCCACAGGCCTCTTCCTCCAGACAGCCGCCCAGTATTCCGGTGCGGTCACTAGGAGTCCAAGAAACTCACTGCGTGCCTCCACCTCCCACCAACCACCCGTAGCCCGGGGCAATCAATCACTTCGAGTCGAAGTGACCCTCCCCGTTCCTCCTCCTTCTCCAGATAACCCCCCGGGTGTTCAGGAGCAGTCGCTCTGAGTGGCTCGGAATCCACGTGACCCGCTGCACGGGTCCTCTGGGCAACCGCCCGGAGCTCTGGTGCGGCCACTCAAGACCAAGCGTCCCACCACGCTTCTCCTCCAAGCAGCCCCCCTGTGTTCAGGAGCTGTCACTTTAAGTCCAAACAACTCACCACTCGCCTTCTCCTCTGAGCAGCCGCCTGGAGCGCTAATGCAGTCACTGCGAGTCCACACGACCAGCTGCGCTCCTCCTCCTCCTCCTCCTACTCCTCCGGGCAGGCCCCGGGGTTCAGAAGTGGTCAGAGTCCAAACAGCTCGCCACGCCGCCCCTTCTCTGGCAACCGCCTGTAGCTCTGGTGTAGTCACCCCAAATCCAAGCAGCCGCGCTCCTCTTCCTCCTCCTCGTCCTCAGGGCAGGCCCCGGGGTTCAGAAGCGTCGTTCTGAGTCCAAACAGCTCGCTGCACAGCTTCTCCTCTGGCAACCGCCTGCAGCTCTGGTGCAGTGACTCCGAATCCAAGTGGCCACGTTCCTCCTCCTTCTCCTCAGGGCAGGCCCCGGTGTTCTGAGTCCACACAGCTCTCCTCGCCACTCTTCCCCTGGGCAGCTGCCGGAGCCCCAGTGGTGGCTCCGAGTCCCAGCGCTGTGCCGAGCGGCCTCCTTTATGGCGCTCCCAGTTGTCCGAGTTCACTGCTCCAGCGGGGGGAGGGGTGTCTCGCCGGCAGCTCTACTTCACAAGTTCCCTGCGTTCCAGGACCACTGTCCCATCTGGGACGCCTTCCCAATGGGTGAGAGTCACCCGGCTGCTTTGAGTTGGTCCCAAGTGTCTCAATATCTCCTCTTTTGAATCCTGAGTCCTGGAGCAACATGAAATGCAGCCACCCTCTAGGCCGCCATCTTGAAAAATCCCCTGATTGTGTTATTGAGATCTATGGTTTCTTTCTTTTTATTTATTTATTTATTTTGAGATCTATGGTTTCTTTATTCAGTTTTTGTTTGTCCAGTGTGAGAGGTGTGTTAAAATCGCCTAATATTATTGTGTTATGGTCTATTTGATTTCTGGAATTGAGAAGGATTTGTTTGATGTACATGGATGAGCCAATGTTTGGGGCATAGATATTTATGATTGTTATGTCTTGCTGATTTATGCTTCCCTTAAGCAGTATGAAATGTTCTTTATCCCTTCTGACTAACTTTGGCTTGAAGTCCACATTATCTGAAATGAGGATGGATACTCAAGCTTTTTTGCTGTGTCCATGTGCATGGTATGTTTTTTCCCATCCTTTCACCTTTAGTCTATGGGTATCTCTTTCTATGAGATGAGTCTCTTGCAGGCAACATATTGTTGGATTTTTCTTTTTAATCCAATCTGCCAGTCTATGTTTTGATTGATGAGTTTAGGCCATTAACATTCAGGGTTATTATTGAGATATGATTTGTATTTCCAGTAATTTGGTTCATTTTTGTTTTTTGACATGACTTGGTTTCTCCTTTATTTGGCTATTCCTTTAGGCTAGTTCCTCCCTTTGCTGATTTGCATCATTGTTTTTCATCTCTTCCTCATGGAATATGTTTCTGAGAATGTTCTGTAATGCTGGCTTTCTTTTTGTAAATTCTTTTAGCTTTTGTTTATCATGGAAGAATTTTATTTCATCATCAAATCTGAAGGTAAGTTTTGCTGGGTATAAAATTCTTTGTTGGCATCCATTTTCTTTCAGGGCTTGATATATGTTGTTTCAGGCTCTTCTAGCTTTTAGGGTTTGGATTGAAAAATCTGCTGATATCCTTATTGGTTTCCCCCTGAATGTAATTTGATTCTTTTCTCTTGTAGCCTTTAAAATTCTGTCTTTATTTTGTATGTTTTTTCATAATAATGTGCCTTGGTGTGGGTCTGTTGTAATTTTGTATATTTGGAGTCCTATAAGCCTCTTGTACTTAATTTTCCATTTCATTCTTCAGATTTGGGAAATTTTCTGATATTATTTCATTGAATAGATTGTTCATTCCTTTGGTTTGTTTCTCTGTGCCTTCCTCTATCCCAATAATTCTCAGATTTGGCCTTTTCATGATATCCCACAATTCTTGTAGATTCTGTTGATTTCTTACCATCTTCTCTGTTTGGTCAACTTTGTTTTCAAGATTAAACATTTTGTCTTCAATGTCTGAGGTTCTGTCTTCCAAGTGTTCTACCCTATTGGTTATGCTTTCTATGGAGTTTTTAATTTGGTTTATTGCTTCCTTCATTTCAAGGATTTCTGTTTTGTTTTTTTTTTTTCAGTATATCTAACTCTTTATTGAAATGATCTCTTGCTTCCCGTATTTGCTCTTTTAACTGTTGATTGGTGTGATCATTTAATGCCTGCATTTGCTCTTTCATCTCTTCCTTCAATGCCTTCATTTGATCTTTCATCTCCTCGTTTGCTTCTCTGATTGTTTTAATTATGTACATTCTGAACTCCCTTTCTGACATTTCTTCTGCTGTGCTGTCATTGAGTTTTATTGATATAGCATTTAGGTTTGTTTGGGACATTTTCTTCCCTTGTTTTCTCATATTGGTCAGATATCAGTGGGACTCTGAGATATTGCAGATTTCCTCTATTGGCTTATAGTGTCCCTGTAGATTTCCAGCATATCATCTCCTAACCTTCAATAGCCTGAAGTCTTGGAGGAACTTGATAATGCAGTGCTTCCGAAGAAAGCTGCCCCTATCCCGCTGCTGGGTGAGGGATTGGGGGACTGGGTGTGCAGGAAAGCCTCTCACTGGGCGGGTCTGCTCTGAGAAGCTGGCTGTGGAACGGGCCTGCCGCTGGATGGAGCCAGGCTGCTGGGGAGAACCTCTTGCCAGCCCTGCCCTGTTCCAAGAAGCTGCCCACTGTCTCTGCCTGCCACCTGGCCGAGCTTCACCCAGTGGGAGCGACTCACCCAGTGTCTCTGAGTTCGTCCAAGTCTCTCAATACCTCCCCTTCTTGAATCCTGAGTTCTGGAGCACCAGGAGATGCAGTCACCCTCTAGTCCGCCATCTTGAAAACCCTCCTGTCTTATTTTTTATTTTAAGAGTGTCTCTTTAAGTTGTTTAGGGTTTAAGTTGCCGAGGCTGGCCTTGAACTTGTGATCCTCCTGCCTCAGTCCCCCAGTATCTGGCGTTACAGGTATGCACCCCATACCTGGCTGTCTTATTGCCTTTTAAGGAGAATTCTATGAGAGAATCATTTTAGGGGTGTTAAGTAGGCATTGGTGAACCAAGTTCTTCTGCTGCCACCACTGGGCCTCCAATGACTGAGGTGGAAAAATTATTTCTTTGTAAGGTGTTAGATCATATCGATTCTTTTAATTTTACCATTACTAAAATCATTTAAAGTCTTTTCTTTTAATATAAAGATTTTAAGTATATTTTCTTGACATGTTGAATTAAAATTTCATCTACTCTCAGGATCCAAACGTCCTCTATTCTCACTGTGAGAGTTTATCAACCCCAAGTCCTTCTGTATTAATTTGCTAGGACAGCCAGGACAAAATACCACACTCTGAGGGGTTTAAGCTGCATCTCACAGTTCTGGAAGTTAGAATTCCAAGGTCAGGGTGTTGGCACAGTTCGCCCTTGGGAGGGCTGCAAGGGGAATCTGTTCCAAGCCTCTCTCCTAACTTCCCTGCAATCTATGGGATTCCTTGGCTTGCACACACAGCCCCTGATCTCTGCCCTCATGTTCCCATGACATTCTGTCTGCATGCTTATCTCCCTCCAAATTCTGTCCCCTGCTTTTATGACACCAGTGGTACTGGATTGGGGGTCCACTCTAATCCAGTATGACCTCATCTTAACTAATGACATCTGCAAGGACCCTATTTGCTAATAAGATCCCACTTGAGGTACTAGGGACGAGCTCTTCAACCTATGAATGTGTTGAACCCATAATACCTCCTAATACCCATGTGAGGGAACCAGCGTGTCCGTTTCTTTGTACTTGCAGAGTGCCCCGGCTGGGACCCTAGGCCTCCTTCCATCCCTCAGCCTTCTCCTGCTTTCTCCAGCAGGCTCTGCCTCCAGGGAAATGTGGCTGCTCTAGCAGGGACCTAGCTTGTCCTACAGCAAGCAGTGTGTCAACCCAGACTGGCTGAGACTTTGACAAGTTACTTTACCTCTCCGACTCTCTTCTCTCACCTCCTCAATGGGATAACTATATTATTGGCCTCCCTCCGTTGTGGTGAGGTCTAAGTGAAACCGGGTGGGCCATGAATGCTCAGCTTGCAATCATTATTCCCATCAGCAGAGCCACAGAAAAGCGGGGCGGCTGGAGGACCCTGGGCCAGGTGGCCTCTGGGCTGTGCCTATCTGCAGTGAGACTGTGAACCAGTCATTTCACTGCCAAGACCTCCGGTTTCTCATCTGTATGAAATGTGTATTGAAAAGATTTCCTTTCAGACCCCTTCAGGTCACACACTGTGGGGTTCAGGGCAGAGGGGGCACCGCAGCTCATGGTTCTCCCTGCAGGTGACTTATCTGGACTTTCCCTCCACAGAGAACCTGGAACAGAAGGCTGACAGGGACCAGTATGAGCTGCTCTGCCCAGACAACACCCGGAAGGCTGTGGATGAATATGAGATTTGCTACTTGGCCCGGGTTCCTTCTCATGCTGTCGTGGCTCGAAGTGTGGGTGGCAAAGAGGATCTGATCTGGGAGCTTCTCAGCCAGGCTCAGGTATCCCCGCCCGCCACCCTCCCGCCTACTTAGAGCTCTCTGCTTGGATTTGGGGATTTCCCTCCTTGCCTTCTGGTCACTCTAGAAGTCTTTATGTGCTCAGGACACGGTGGGAACACTGTCACACAGGACCTGTTTCATGGACAAGGCGTTCAGTCTGTTTTTATTACAGACAGCAGAGGCCAGAAGGCCCCCAATTGCAATCACCAACCTGGAGAGCTAAAGGTCCTTTGCAGAAGCTCCTCCTGTTGTAAACAAGTCCTCAGGATGCAGCACACGTGCCCCTCCCGCCCAAGAGGTGGTCCCCTGTGGCTCTCTGGTCTGAGAGCTGCTCTCCTGACTTCCCTTCTGGCAGGTTCCAGGCCATGCGCATGCTCTCTCTGTCCTGTGCTGGTGACAGTCTCTCCTGGTCAGCCCCTGTTCATCACCCTGCTCCATCTCTGTCAACACTGTGCTCAGCACGGGGCATTGAGAAGCTAGCTAGACAAAGATTTGCCCTTGAATTTCTCACAGAGGAATGTGGAGGAGACAAATGAGTACACACACCCATTATCACCAGATGGAATCCTGCAGCCTTGGGACATGGGTTGTGTACTCTGGAGGACAGAGAAACTGATTTGAAGGGTGTATCTGGGAAGATTCCTGGGCCTTGGGGAGTAAGCTGTGTGTTCCCAGAGGAAGTGTAGGGGGTTCTCTGGGGAGGGCAGCAGGTGACATTTATGCAGAGTCACAACAAAAGTGAAAAACAGTCATTTGAAAGAGCACATGGTTAGGCATTTCCATAAGCTACAATCAGGAATGGCTTTGGGCCAGGCAGCTGGAGTCCTAAGCAAAGGACCCTTTGTTCTTTTGGAGGCCAGAAAGTGGAAGGGACTCTGTGATGTCTCGAAACTAGTCATTTAGTGGCAGGCCTGGACAGAAGGGAAGAGAAGCCCAGTGTGCCTGACCTCCAGCCTCAAGGGCATGGTACTGGGTCATTGGCCACTTCAGGATGAAGACCACCATAGCCAGTGAGGCAGTCAGCCAAGAACGAGGCAGCCTTCCCCACTGCCTATGAGCACAGAGCAGAAGCCCGCACTGGAGCAGGTCAGCTGCCTGACATATGACCACCTGGAACCCCTTCATACAAATCTGGGGGCAAACCCCGGTGTCTCCCTGAGGCCACTCAAGGCCACCAGCTGAGATTTGAGTAAAGCATTTCCTGGAGATACTCGAGAACACTGAGCCCCACAGACGTCAGAGGCCCTGGCCACTGTCCTTGTGCTCAGGCCTTCATTATGGTCCCTCCTTATCTGTGGTGATGTATTCCAAGACCCTCCTTGGATGCCTGAAACCAAGCCCTACGGAGATGTTCCTCAATTTATGATAAGTTACATCCAGATAAACCCATTATAGTGTTACAAAATTGTAAGTCACACTCTCATCAGTTGGGAACCAACTGAACTGTTTTTTCCTCTACATTCACCTATGAGAAAGTTTTTAAATTAGGCACAGTAAGAGATTAACAAAATAACTAACAAAATAGAATAATTACAACAATATATTATAATAAAAGTTATTTAAAGCTTATTGTTTATTTCTGAAATTTCCCATTTAATATTTCTGGAGTGTGGTTCACAAGAGGCAACTTAATTTGTGGAAAGTGAAACTGGGGATAAGGAACATCTACTGCATGTTTCTTTGCTTTCTGTTGCCCTCATCTGGCTTTGGGTTTGTTTGACCTTTATCTTTACCTCAGTGTCAACCTCTTTCCTTCACTCTTCCTTTTTTCTTGTGAACAGGAACATTTTGGAAAGGACAAGTCTTCAGGATTTCAGCTCTTTGGTTCCCCTCTTGGGAAAGACCTGCTGTTTACCAATGCTGCCCATGGGTTTTTAAGGGTCCCCCGTAAGATGGACGCCAAGCTGTACCTGGGCTATGATTACTATTCTCTCATTCAGCATCTAAAGGGAGGTATGGAAGGTTCTGGGAGGGACCTGGTCATCTTGGGCAGCAGGCAGGGCAGGGACCATGGGTTGAGGATTTCCCAGTACTTCCAGGCCTCACGCAACCTGACCAGCCTGCAGAGTCTGTGGGAGCTACCAACTGAGCTGGGTTAATGAAGGAATTTTCTTCTATTTTGGAAAAAGGCCTACATTATATGCTTACAAAAGGGTTTTGAAGATCTTCATATTATCAACAACTTGCAGCAATGATGCAGGTGACAGGTCTAGTGACAGGTCTAGTGACAGGTCTGTTTCACAGGGAGAGTAGTCCATCCTCAGCTGGAGTGGCAACACAGGCCCTACAACCGTCAGGATCAGAACTGGGATTCCAGAGGGTTTGAGTCCAGTTTCTGCCTTCCTCTGGATCCCCACAGTTGATTTTTTTTTTCCTTCTCTATTTTCCCCTCTCTTTAGTCAGTCAATAGTCATTGAGTATCTACAAAAGGGTAACCACCATGTTAGAGGAGGGCAGAGGGTGGTGAGGAAAGGTGTTGGGTCAGGGGAAGCGAGTAGGCCCATCCAGAACACGTGACTCCTGACTGAGGCCTGCTCCCTGGAAGGGGCACCCCATCCTGTAAGGGAAAGTCCCTGAAGGTTCTGATTTGGATTGAGGTCCTGAGACCTCCCTGGGGAAGTGATGCCTGAGGTGAGGGCAGAAGTGAGGGGACAATCTCTGTCTTTGCTGCTCGTCCCAAGAACCGAGCAGTGTCCTCAGCGTAAGGCAGCCCACTTTGCTGCTGTCAGTGAGGGTCCCTTGGGCAGCCACTCTGCAGCCCTCTGGGGCTTCCTTTGGATCCCTGACTGTTCTTCACTCATCTCAGGTGAGGGAGACTCCCAGAAAGTCCAGTGGTGTGCAGTGGGCCACCAGGAGAAAGCCAAGTGTGACCAGTGGAGTGCAGTGAGCGGTGGTGCCTTGGCGTGCACCCTGGAGGAGACCCCTGAGGACTGCATCGCTGCCATCGCGGTAGGAGGGCCCCACCCCACAGCTGCACTCACTCAGACGTGGGGTGCTTCTGCTACTACCTGTGGCATGGGAGACCCCTTCCCAGAAGCCTCCTCACCAGCCTCTGTGCTAACACCTATTGTGTGCAACCCCAACACACTCCAAATCCCCACCCTGCTTGCCCCATGGGCCACTCTGCCTCAGGACCAGGCAGAAACAGAGTTGGACTCCTTGGGCTCAGCTCTGGAGTCTGGGATTCTTGGAATGGCCTGCACAGGAGCCATGAGAAATAGAGGGACATTCCCGGGTGTGGTCAAGGCCTCTTTGGATTGTGACTGCTGATCAATCTTGTCAGTCCTCATTTTTTTTTCTAATCATAAAAATCTTACTACATGCTGGCAGATCCATGAGAAATTAATGAAGTCATTCCCATCTCCTCCATCACTCAGAGATCATCGTCACATAATTTCTGAGTGATGAGCTTGTGTCATAAACTTTCTATTTCTCTGAGGGCAGTTAATATTTTTGCAATTTGGAAAAAAAATTATACAGAAAAGACCAACAACCTGACAAACTGAGGAGACTCTATAGCAGTCTTTCTTAACTTGAAAAGATCCTCATTTTGGTAAACCTCCTGGCACCTACTCAGGAGATGAAGATCTTGCTAGTTATATAATCTTCTAAATTTTCAGGGTTTACAATTTAAGTGCTCAGAGTATTGCCTGGCATAGAGTGATCAGTCAATAAAAGTGGCTATCATTATAACTTAAAGCCTTGATTTGGGCAAAGTGGCACATGCCTGTATTACAGTGATTTAGGAAACTGAGGCAGAAGGATTGCAAATTATTAAACTTCCCCTGCTTCCATTTGCTAATCTAACTGAGAAGGGAAATTATAGTACCTGCCTTATTGAAGTTTGTGAGGAATATATAAGGTAATCACTATACAGTGTTTAGGAAACAGCCTGGGACATATTAAAGGTTTGGCAAGGTTGTGCTGCTGTAGTTGCTATTTTTTAAATTTCAAGGATGGTTAATATGTCAAGAGGGTACAGTGTTTATGTGTCTGTGCATTTTTATCTCAATGACCTTATTTATGCTTGTAAGTATACATTTTTGCTCTGGGGTTGGAAAATTTAATTAAAATAATATGTTGATTATTAATTAATTATTGAATTAGAGTAATTAGGGTTTTTTTTTTTTTTTTTTGCAGTGGAGGGAGTACCAGGGATTGAACTCAGAGACACTCAACCCCTGAGCCACATCTCCAACCCTGTTTTGTATTTTATTTAGAGATGGGGTTCTCACTGAGTTGCTTAGTACCTCGCTTTTGCTGAGGCTGGCTTTGAACTCGCAATCCTCCTGCCTCAGCCTCCTAAGCCGCTGGGAGTACACCACTGTGCCTGGCTTAGAGTAATGAGTTGTTTTTGTTTTAATATTTTTAGTCATAGATGGACACAATACCTTTATTTATTTATTTTTATGTGGTGCTGAGGATCAAACCCAATGCCTCACACATGTTAGGTGAGCACTCTACCACTGAGCCACAACCCCAGCCTGAGTAATTAGTTTTTTATTGAAAACTTTTGTTGTGGCAGGGTGGTAAGTACAGTGCTAATGGGATTATGTGAATGGATTTGAATTCCATTATTTGGAGAAAATCATGCTCCACAGAAACACTGCACATAGTCCCCTAGTCTGGTCATGTGGACTGCTAAATTGACAATGGCCACAATGAGGTGAGGGCATGTCCAGGTCATGGGTCTCTTAGGAGTACATGGGTCTCTTAGGAGCACCTGGGTCTCCTGGGAGGACGGAGATGTCCAGAGAGCATGGCCTGGGTTGGGCACTCATTCTTGGATAAACAGGTCAAAGGCAGGTCCAGTTTCTAAAGCCTACGTGTACATGGCAGAAGATATGGGTGATCCGTGGTCTGGTCCATCACAAGGACATGTGATGTGAGGCCAATGAGACGAAGCCCTCTGAGGGTCAGTGGGAAGGAGATGGTCTTGGAGTTGTATCATTGATTTGTTTCCTCAACTTCAGAAAGGAGATGCCGATGCCATGAGCTTGGATGGAGGATTTGTCTACATAGCAGGCCACTGTGGCCTGGTGCCTGTCCTGGCAGAGAACTATGGTGAGTGGAGGGATGAACCGCTCTGTTTTCTACCCTCTGGGCATGGACGTAGAAAGATGAAGGGATCATGTAGTTCAGAGACAAGATAGTAGTGGTTGTTGTTGAAGTGTAGGTAGCTGGTAGATAAAATACCCCTTCCCCCAAACCGGAACCTGTGAAGATACAGAAGCAGGACTTAGGCAGAAAGACCTTGAAATAATACCTTTATTGCTGAGAGAGCAGCATTGGAGGACACGGTGCAAAGCCTGCCCAGGGCTGACAAATCGTCCCTGGGTTAGAGCAGCCCATTGAATCAGGAGATGTCAGAAGACTTCACACAGCTAATGCAATGGGGTCCTGGCCAACTCCTCTAGTGGTCTCTGGCTCTCTTCTCCTTCAATAGGTATCTCATTTCATTTCTTTTGTACCTGTCTGACTATTGAGGGGATTATGGGATGCAACCTAATGTTCAGAAGGCAAAGAGCAGGGAGAGAGGAGGTTGAAGGATCCTGTAGAACCTTGGCTAGTTGACATCCAACGACAGATTGCTGCTCATTTTATTCTTGCCACATTCACGTGGCAGAGGATATGGGTGATCCAGGATCTGGTCAATCACAAGGACATGTGATGTGAGGTTGATGAGAGGAAACCCTCGGTGGGTCAGGGGGACAGGAGACAGTCTTGCTGTTGTACCACTGAAGTTCATAACTTCAGGTGGAGTAATGTGAGGGAGTTTAATGCCATCTGCTGTGAATGTTTCTCTTTCTCTTTGTAGAACCTAAACAGGGCAGTGAGCGGCTTGGGTCAAAGTGTGTGAATGCACCCTTGGAAGGTGAGTGAGAATCATAAATGCTGGGTCTCAGAGGTAGAGACCTGCTGTTGGGAGAGGGCAAGGGAAGCCTGAACTGCCAACATAAGTGATTAGGGTTGGGGAAGGAAAAAAAGGAAGAAGAAGCCAAAGTTCATTAACATGCAAATCTGCCCTGAAGTTGGTTCTGCCTCTGCTGCCAGCAGCACTGCTGGAAACCTGGGGTGTAACCCATCCTTCCGTTCCTATTGGAGTCTCCTCGCTAGCCCTCCAGGGTGGATTTCTCTGAGGGTAAATTATGTTCCTAGAGGCTAAGAAGACTGAGGTCATTTAAGAAGTGACAGGCACTTAGGTCTTATATCTGCCATGCTGACTTGGACTTTTCTATGTTGGAGTATGTAGAGATCTGAGCTACAGCATCCAGAAATGGAGTGTGTGTTTGTGTGGTTGTTTTCATGTTGAGTCACACTATTTTCTAATTATAAAGATTTAGGTTTTTTAATTTTTAATTTTTTTTTATGCTGGGGTTTGAATACAGGGACGGACGCTTAACCACTGAGTCACATCCCCAGCCCTTTTTATTTTTTATTTGAAGACAGGGTCTCACTAAGTTGCTGAGCCTGGTTTTGAACTTATGAACTCCTGCCTCAACCTCCCAAGCCTCTGGGATTACAGGCATGCACCACTGTGCACAGCTAAGATTGAGAATTCTAATCTAACCAATCCATTTTGTAGTTCAGGCCTTACTCAAGCACAATTTAGTTATATAATATTTGGACAGGAAAAACTGAAATCTTGGCCCATTTTGTTTCATTGTTCCAGATGTTGAACACCTATAAAACTTAAATATAAATGTAATATAATAATACTATTAATTAATATCATAATATATATAAAGTTCAGATTATCACTTCCAACTCTATTTTAATGCACCTGTGCCAATTTTGCTGAAAATTTCATAGAATTGAAAACTTGGGACTTAATGAGTCAATAATAATTTTCTAAGCCAGGAATAAGGCAAGAATGGCCACTCCCACCAAAGATAGTCAGCATTGTTTTGGAAGTGAATGTAGTAAGATGAGATTTTTTTTTTTTTTTAGTATGGGGAAAGGGGTGAGAGATTGTTGTTATTAGAAAATAGTATTATAACCCTAGACGATCAGAGACTTAAAATTAAGAAAGAAGTTATTAAAGCTCTTTTTTTATGAACTTCAATTAAACAGACATACTTAAGTGCACTCTCATAGTACAAAGAGTTATATAAATAAGTGGCTTGTGATGGGGGAAAATGGGTCCCAATGTGAATGCCCATCAGTAGGGGGACTATAACATGATAAATTCATAAAAGAAGACATACCTTAGATTCCACCAGCAACAGAATGAGATAGTATGTCTATTTCTATGAAAGATGTCCACAATATCCTAATGAGGAAGAATGAAGCAACTTGCAGAAAAGAATGTATAGCAGGATTCCATCGCAACAGTAGGGTACACATGTAAACACATACGGGTACAGGTATGGAGACACGTCTGGGGTGTGCAAGTCTTTGTTTGGCCCAGGACCTAATCATGATAGCTATTGGGAGGGTCTCTGCTAGAGTAGGATGAGGGGTTCATGGTGTTCCCATTCCCTAAGGGGAGCAGCAGACAGAGGCTGGCAGCAACAGCTCTAGAATGCATTTTCAGAATGCTCTGGGGGTATTAAATTGTATGTTAGTACTCCCTACACCCACTCCCATTTACAATGACTATATTGTAATCCATTTCTAAATATGTTACTTACATGTATATATAGATATTTTATAAATATACAGATCATATATACTTATATATTTTTTATTCTATATGTGTGTGTATGTGTATATATATATATATATATTTTTTTTTTTTTTTTTTTTTTTTTTTCTCTTGAAAGAGCAGAAGGCCTGGCTCTTGGCTTAAAAGGACAGACAGAATGCATTAGTGAGAA
The DNA here is from genome assembly GCF_902686455.1 of Sciurus vulgaris. Taxonomy (NCBI): domain Eukaryota; kingdom Metazoa; phylum Chordata; class Mammalia; order Rodentia; family Sciuridae; genus Sciurus; species Sciurus vulgaris. The sequence goes on from NC_136470.1 coordinate 121,216,734, forward strand.
ATCAGTGAAGAAATGAAGCAGTATTTTAAGCAGGCAGGAATTTAGTATGGGGAATTCAGTATTAGTAAAAAGCAGACCCTAGGTTCCTGGAATGACTCCCACCCAGGACAAATGGACCTGACTCCCTAGAACAGTTCCCACATCCAAGACCTCCTAGGACAGTGATTTACTGTATGCCCTGAGGCAGTGACTCAGAAGTGGAGACCAAAACTGATATGGCTGTGGCTCCTGCAGTTGCTGTAGTAGCCTCTGATCTACTAGGGTGGAGAAGGGACAGAGGGACAGAAAGACTTCACATTTCCAGACTTCGTTTCCTAGCAGAATGAGCTGAAAGGGAAGTCAGAGGACCCCTGTGTCAACTTCCCCCTCTCATTGTCACACATTCTGATTTCCATTAAGCATATAGCTGCAAGAAAACATTGGAGGTGTTGTTTTCACATCCCCAGCCAAGGGGGATGGAATGGAGATGGAGAATGTCCAGCTCACACTGGACACCGCCCAGAGATGCCATTCAGTGACCCGGTGAAGGAGGGCTGGTCAGATCTCATTTATGTCCTCCATCCTCCTCCCTCCCCCTCGCCCCCCACAAGAAAATAAGTTGCGTGTTGGTATCTCCACTGCAAGGTTATTACGTCGTGGCTGTGGTTAAGAAATCCGATGCTGATGTCACCTGGAACACCCTGCGAGGCAAGAAGTCCTGCCACACTGCAGTTGGCACTTCCGCAGGCTGGAACATCCCCATGGGCTTAATATACAACCAAACCGGGTCCTGTAAATTTGGTGAGTTTGTTCTGGAGTCTCCCTTGGGTCTGTGCCTGGGGAGAAATTCAGGATGAACGACAAGGAATTCCATAAGTGGAGGTGTGGCTAAGGGCTTGACAGACACTGAGGGCGCCCCACCTCTCCCCGAGCAGGTCTACCCACTTGCTTCTGAGGGGAGTGCCTTGGCCCCAAAGGCAGAGCCCAGGAAAGTAGCTCTATTCCTCAAGTCTCACAAATTGCTCAGGAAACAAGCAAAGCAAGAGTGGGGTGAGGGTGTGTGTGCACGTGTACGTGTGTGTGTGAGATTTTTCACATGAAATCTAAATTGTGTTGCTTTCTTAATTGCAAAATGTCCACCAGTAAGTCCTTGAGGGCGGTCTTTCACATTCATCTCACTTAGATTGTTACCTGAGTCTTGTCAGCTATATTCTTGCCAGATCCTAAACGGCTCCTGCTCCTCTACTTTCCACCTATCTGATGAATCTCAGCCCTGCAGAACCCCTGCAGCATTACTTCCTGTCCTGGGCGGCTGGCACACCTGGAGAATGTCGCAGGACAGCAGTTCATGTCACTGGAAATGCTCTGCCAACACTCACCAGTGCCCTCAGTTTCTCTGCCCCACACCCTCATTACCCTAATGTTCTACTTGTTCACACACCTCAAACCCTCACCCATCTGCCAATCATTCTCAGTCAATGGTTGATCAGGCACTCACAGGAGACAGTAGAAGCCATCAGAGAGGTTCCCCCTCAGCTTCCCACTTCCCCCTCAGCCAGTCCCTCTGCCTGCACTTGGGTGCTGGTCACCCCACCCGCCTCCCCTCCAGAGTCTCAGACCCTCCCTTGTTATTCTTCTCTCTGGTATGTGCAACAACGTTTTTCAACATGTAAACACACCCAATGCCTTCCATCTTTAAAACTCACCCCCAGACTCATCCCAAGAATCTCCCCCAGCTCCTGCATTCTCTTCCTCTTCCCCTTCACTGCATCTTCTAAGTGTTGTCTGAACTCACCTCCCACCTGCTCCTCAGCAATCTGCTCTCCGACTTGTCTCTGTATTCCTCCTGTGACCTCCATGTTGCTCTGCTGGAAGGGTGTGCCCCAGCCCCTTCCTCTTGACCTTTCAGCACCATTTCCTCAAGTTACCTTTAAACACTATTTCCTGGAATGTGTGAAAAAACACTGGCTTGGTTTTTCTGCTACCCCTACAAGATCCCCCTTTACCAACAACTTTAAGAAATATTTGAGTTGCATAAAACAACTCTTTTCTGCAATCCCCAAGTGCTCACATCTATCCATGCAGTTCTATCACCATGGGAAGTGCCACACACACAAAGTTAGGCCTGTGGTAAGCATAAGATACACATTGGCTGTGGTTGTTACAAATAGGTAGGCAGTCAGACAGACAGACAGATAACTCTCAAGTCTTCTGCCCAGCACACACCTCTCCAGACATGTATATATCGGTCTATTTGACAGACCTAGTTGGATATTTCAAGAGCACAATAAGCTTATTTTGTCTAAAATAGAATGCATCATCACCGCTGAGCTTGGCTGTGTCCCAGAACTTCCTAGGGTAATAGAGGACCTGCAGATCATCCACTTGCCCCTGCTGGAAACCTAGCTGTCACCCTGCACATACATGTCCATCACTAGCAATGTCAATTTCTCCTCCTGCCACCCACTACCCACCCCTTTGCTCTATGCTAGTTCACACTGCCCTCATCCACCCTGGCCTACTGCCCTGGATCCCATCTACCCCTCTGCCAGGTCTGTTTTTGCACAGTGCATATCTGCCTGCATCCTGCCCCCTACCCCTGGCCCAGCCCTGCCCCAAATCCATCAGAGAGTCCCCCTTTCTTTAGGGATGAAGAACAATAGCTACACAGTGATGTGAAAATTCCCCTGGGATCTGGACCTTACTCGCTCCCCTCACTGCTTTCTCATGGTGGTCCAGCTCCAGTGGCCTCCAGGAAGGTTCTCTGTGCCATTCTCTCCACTGCACCCCAAGGCAGGCTTTTGAGGGTGCTGGCCCCCTGGTCTGGAGGCTGTCCTTCGCTGCCCACTTGGGGACCACCTTCTCACTCTTTGCCTGCCATCTCTCCTCCCAGCTCTGCAGCCTCAGGGAGAACCACCTTCTTTTTCCCTAGTGTTGGGGTGGGGGGCATGGATTCACTGGTGTGGTTACTTGAGTTCTGGCTATTGCCCGCCCCCCACCCCCACCCCAGGCTTAAGGTTCCGAAAGAGCAGGGCCAGTGGCTATTTCCTCGTGGATGAGCCCCCAGAGCTGAGCGCTGGCCTTGGTGGCTGTGCCTTCCTGACTTGGGTCACAAGGGCAAAGCTTATGAAGGAGAGCAAAGGCAGCAGAGGGCAGCAGATGTGTGGTTGAGGTTCAGTGGGCTGGGACTTCCACTTTTCTCCTCTCAGAGGGAAGATCTGTGTCTGTTCCTTCACTCCATTGCCCTGTGCCCAGACAGGTGGACTTCGGTGCTCACAGACCCTGATCCGTGTGGAGTTGGTTTCCCTTTACTTTGCTCCAACTGGAACCTTTTTTTTTTTTTTTTTTTTAATTCTATGAGATTTCTTTTTGTTTATTGTTCTTTTTAGATATACGTGACCATAGAATGTATTTATTTTATTCTTCTTCTTATTTTTAGCTGTGAAAGAATCTTTCTTATTTTATTTATTTGTATGTGGTGCTGAGTATCGAACCCAGGACCTCACACATGCCAGGCAAGCACTCTACCACTGAGCCACAACCCCAGCCCCCAGTAGAGTGTATTTTGACATATTATACATACATGGAATATAAATTCCCATTCTTGTACATGATGTGGAGTTTCACTGGTAGTGAATTCATATATGAACAGAGGAAAGTTATGTCCGATTCATTCTGTCTTTCCTAATCCTACCCTTCCCTCATTCCCCTTTGTCTAATCCTATGAATTTCTATTCTTCCCGCCCCACCCCTTATTGTGAGTTAGCATTCCATATCAAAGAGAACCTTTGGCCTTTGGTTTTCCAGGATTGGCTTATTTCACTTACATAATAGTCTCCAGTTCCATTCATCTACTGGCAAATGCCATAATTTCATTCTTTGTTATGACTAGTATTCCATTGTGTATATACATCACATTTTCTTCACCCATTTATCCATTGAAAGGCATCTAGGTTGGTTTCATAGTTTAGCTATTGTGAATTGAGCTGCTATAGACATTGATGTGGCTGTGTCACTGTAGTATGAAGATATTAAGTCCTTTGAGTATATACCAAGGAGTGGGACAACTGAGTCAAAAGGTGGTTACATCCCTGGTTTTCTGAGGAATCTCCATACTGCTTTCCAGGGTGTTTACACCAATTTTCAGTCCCACCAACAATGTATGACTGTACCTTTTCCCCACATCCTCTCCAACATTTATTGTTACTTGTATTCTTGATGATTGCCATTGTGACTGGAGTGAGATGGAATCTCAGTATAATTTTAATTTGCATTTCTCTAATTGCTAGAGATGTTGAACATTTTTTCATATACTTGTTGATCATTCATATTTTTCTTCTGTGAAGTGCCTATTCAGTTCCTTTGCCCATTTATTGATTAAGTTTTTTTTTCTTTTGGCATTAAGTTTTTTTGGTTCTTTATATATCCTGGAGATTAATGCTCTATTTGAGATGCAGGTGGTAAAAATCTCCCATTCTGTAGGTTCTCTCTTCATATTATTGATTATTTCCTTTGCTGCGAAGAAACTTTTTAGTTTGGTACCCTCCATTTATTGAGTCTCAATTTTACTTCTTGCACTTTAGGAGTCTTGTTGAGGAATTTAGCTCCTAAGCCAACCTGATGGGAGATGGGCCTGCTTTCTCTTCTAGTAGGCGCAGGGTCTCTGGTTTAATGCCTAGATCCTTGATCCACTTTGAGTTGAGTTTTGTGCAGAGTGAGAGCTAGGGGTTCAATTTCATTGTACTACATATGGATTTCGATTCTTGTTCTTAATAATATGTCCCTATATAATTGTGTGCCTTTGCCTTATTCAGGGGGTTTCAGAGAAAACCCCAAGGCTTTCTGCTGTCCTAGGAAGAGGTGACCCTGATTGTCCTTTGCAGATGAGTTCTTCGGTAGCAGCTGTGCCCCTGGGTCTGATCCGGATTCCCAGCTCTGTGCTCTGTGCAGTGGCGACAGCAATCCAGCCCACATGTGTGCTCCCAACAGCCACGAGAAGTACCACGGCTTCAGCGGGGCGCTCAGGCAAGTTCTGCCCGTGCACGGCCTTTCTCTCTGCATCACCCCTGTCCCTCTTCACTATTCCAGCATCTGGGTGTTAATTTAGGAGCCATCATTAGAGAACACCCTACTGCAGTTCCTAGTGCCCCAAGGCCTGAAGTCCAGTCCAGCTCTAGAGCACTGTCCTGCAGGTCCAGGTGACTTAGGGCACAGCAGGGCCCTGGAGATGGGCAAGAGCGATGACCACAGAGCCAGCATCCTGATTCTCCATTTAGTCCTTTCCTCTGCGTGATTGTAGACAAGTCATGGAATCTGTCAGAGCCTCAGTTTAAAATCACAGGAGGGACACCTTGCTTCTTATACCTGCCTGTTAAGTATCTTTTAAAAACAGGTAGTCCTGGGCTCTTCTGCCCATTCAAGAAATACTTATCCAGCAGCTAATACATGGTAGGTGCTGTTCTAAATTACAGCAGCCAGTAAGACACACATAGTCCTGTCCCTGTCCCTCTCTACCTGTTCCAAGTCCCATGCAAAGAATAGGACAATAAACACACAAATAAAGGATAAGATTCTTTCCAATTTTAAGTGCTGCCAAGGACCAAGGGGGGGGTTATTAGTCAGCTTTTCATCACTATAACAAAATGCCTGAGATAATTAGCTTATATGGAGGAAAGGTTTGTTTTGAGTCATGGTTTTAGAGATTCCTGTACATGATTTAGGTGGACCCAATGCTTTTAGGCCTGTAACAAGGCAGCACATCATGGTGGGAGCATATGGTAGAACAAAACCACTTACCTTATGGCCATGAAGCAGAAGAAAGAGGGTGGGGCTGGGGTCAAACAATCCTCTTCAAAGGCACATCCCCAATGACCTAATGACCTCCCACAAGGTCCCATCTCCTCCAAGATCTGCCACTTTCCAATACGACCACCATGGTACTGGGCTTTTAACACATGGGCCTTTGGTGACAGTCAACATCCACTATTACAGGAGTGATGTTGCAGTGATAAGGGACTATTTTATTTTATTTTATTTTTTGGTACTGAGTATTGAACTCAGTACCACTGAGTTCATATTAAGCACCACTGAGCCACATCCCCAGCCCTTTTTATTTGTTATTTTGAGATGGAGCCTCACTAAGCTGTTTAGGGCCTTGCTAAGGTGCTGAGTCTGGCTTTGAACTTGTGATCCTCCTACCTCCGCCTTCCCAGCCACTGAGCTTACAGTAAGGTGTGAGTCAGTGTGCCTGACCAAGAACAATTTTAGAAAAGGTGGCCGTGACAGGAAGTCCTCTGCAAGCAGAGGGTCTAGGTGAGATAAAAACTCAGTAACAAGAGGGAATCAGGCCTGAGAAAATCTGGAGGAAGAGAAATACAGGAAGAAGGGTCAGCCAAGACCAGGGCATGAGGGTGGAATGAATCTTGCTGTGTTGAGGTCGGCAAAGAAGGTCCGTGGGTTCAAGTGTGGAGAGGGAAGGGTCTGGCATGTGACCTGCCGGGGTTGCAGGTGCTGGCCCTGGCCTGGAGCCCTGCAGGCCTGGTTGAGGAGGTAGAACTAATTCTAGGAATGAGGAGCAGAGCTGGACCCTTTGAGGCTGTAGGGCCGTGTTGTGTGAACATGAGTTGTATGGACGGTGAATAAGGCTCTAGAAAGTACTCTTGCACCCTTAGACTCTGGCATTTTATGCTCCAGGCTCTTTCATCTTGCCCTGTCTCTTTAATAAGCCCTACCTACGTTACTATAATACGTGCTGAATGTTCAACATAGGCTGAAATAGCTAAATTTCTCCTTTACATCAGAAGGTGCGTTGGCATCAGGCTCAGTCCCATTTTAATACCATGAAGATGATATTATGAAGGACCTAGAATTGTGGGAGTCCTACCCAGAACCACAGCCCATCCACCTTCCAAAAGGAAGATGCCCACAGAGAACAACCCTCGCTTCAAACATCTCATTCCCCGTCACCTCCCTGTTTTTCACTCCCCACAACTTTCTGACTCCAATAGCCCTTCACCCCTGTGGACCTGTGATCCACTGATCCCACTAACTCTTCTCTGTTCTCACACCTTCCCCTGTGTCCTTGTTTTCCCTCTGGACGCAGCATATAGTCCATGGCTAGTCATGATGATTATCCCCCTGCATGTACCCTCAATGCTCTGTCTCCACTTGTGGCTAAACTTTCCACCACCTGGCTCCTGCTCTTCCGGGTCAGCTGGCTTTCCTTTAAAGGGATGAGGATGAGTTCAAAGGAGCCATTTGTCCCTAATCCGCTCACTCCCTCATCCTCCTAGAAGATGATTCCTTACTTTCTCCTCTCTTCAGACCTACAGCCCTTCTTACCCCATCTATTATACCTTGTTTCCTACTCCTCCTGAGAAAGTGAAGGAAAAGGAGAAATTCCACAAGACCCCACTGCCACATCTACCCACGTGCTGGCATCTGTGCCCATAGATGCTGTCCTTCCTCCTCTCGCTTGGGATGCCACTGTCTCCTGGTTAAGCCCAATCCTGCTCAGGCCCAGACTGCCTCTCCTCCATCAGGTTCAAGAGCATTGTCCCAGAAATTCTTCTTTCTCCAGCTTCATCATATTTTCTTCTCTTGTTTCCAAAATGCACTGCGAGTTTTTTTTTTTCCTGTTTTTCCAACATTAATAAGTTAGGAAAGTCTCTGCACCTCGGTTTTCTCTCCAGCAACTGCCCATTTTTCTCCTCTCTTTTTGTCTTTTAAAAAAATTTTTTTAGATATAAATGACAGTAGAATGTATTTTGACATATTGCTTTACATGGAGTATAACTTATTCTAAGTAGGATCCCATTTTTGTGGTTGAATATGATGTGAGTTACACAGGTCGTGTGTTCATATATGAACAGGAAAGTTATGTCCTATTCATTCTACTTTCCTTCTTATTCCCATCCCCCTCCCTTCCCTTCATTCCCCTTTGTCTAATCCTATGAATTTCTATTCTTCCCGCCCCACCCCTTATTGTGAGTTAGCGTCTGTAAAGAGAACATGTGGCCTTTGGATTTTTTGAGATTGGCTTATTTTGCTTAGCATGATAGTCTCCAGCTCCATCCATTTACTGGCAAATGCTATAATTTCATTCCTTTTTAAGGCTGAGTAATATTCCATTGTGTATATGTACCACATTTTCTTTATCCATTCATCTGTTGAAGGGCACCTAGGTTGGTTCCATAGCTTAACTGTTGTGAATGCAGCTACTATAAACATTGATGTGGTTGCATCACTGTAGTATGCGGATTTTAAGTCCTTTGGGTATATACCAAGGAGTGGGACAGCGAGGTCAAATAATGGTTCTATTCCTAGTTTTCTGAGGAATCTCCATACTGCTTTCCAGAGTGGTTGCACCAAAATGTAGTCCCACCAACAATGTATGAGTGTACCTTTTCCCCACATCCTCACCAAAATTTATTGTTACTTATATTCTTGATGATTGCCATTCTGACTGGAGTGAGATGGAATCTCAGTATAGTTTTAATTTGCATTTCTCTAACTGCTAGAGATGTTGAACATTTTTTCATATACTTGTTGATCATTCATATTTCTCTTCTGTGAAGTGCATGTTCAGTTTTTTGCCCATTTATTGATTGAGTTATTTATTTTTTTGGTGTTAAGTGTTTTGAGTCCTCTGTAAATTCTAGCGATTGATGTTCTATCTGAGGTGCAGGTGGCAAAAATTTTCTCCCACTTTGTAGTCTCTCTCTTCACATTATTATTTCCTTTGCTGTGAAGAAGCTTTTTAGTTTGATACCATCCCATGTATTGATTCCTGATTTTACTTCTTGTGCCTTAGGATTCGCTCTCTTCTCTTTTCAGCAAAATTTCCTCGAAGGAGTTAAATATCTTTATTTCCTCCAAATTCTCTCCTTTCAGTCTCTCTAGAATCCAACTAAAGAAATCTATCTACCTCTTCCAGTCCCAACAAGTGCAGTTGGTTTTTATTACTGTTTTTCAGTTATTTTCAGAAAAGACACCTCCTTATTGTCGACACAAACAACCTCTGCCCCGCCTCCCTGCTAGGTCTACCAGAGTCCACCATGCAGGTGAACCTGTATGTTTAAGTCACCAATGGTCTCCATGTTGTGAAATCTCAAGGCCAATCCTTGGTCATCGTATGACTTGATTTTTCCAGCATTATTGGTACCACCGATCACTTCCTCCTATGGGATGCATTCTCTTCCTTGCTTCCAGAAGACCAAACTCTTGGATTCCCTCCTTCCTTTCCTGATGCTGCACTTCAGTCTCTTTGTGGGTTCTACCTCACTTCCCAAGCCTCTTTCCCAACTTGTTAGCATGCCCCAGGGCTCCATCCTTGAAAGTCTTCTTTCTTCATGCCCATACTTTTGGAAGCTTTATTCAGTCTTGATCCATCTGTCCCCTGACAATTCTCAAATTTATGTTTTAGTGCTGATGTGTCCCTGAAACTCCAGATGAAACTAGAGACTCATAGGTCCAAATGCCTACTGGTTACCTCTACTCGGATTTCTTATCACCAATTAATGTCCAAAACTAAGCTGAAATTTCATACTCCCACCCAAACTGGTACCTCCTGCAGTCTTCCCCATCTCAGTTAAAAGCAACCCCACTTTCCCTTTTGGAAAAAAAAAAAATCAAAGCCTGGCTCTTGTTTATTTCTTTTCTGTTCTCTCAAACCCTGTATCTGGTTCGTCATCAAATCACATAAGTTCTACCTTCAAAAGAAACTCAGAATTGACCTCATCACCCATTTCCACAGATACCATCCTAATCCAAACCATCATTTTCTCTCCTGGACACTTTATAATAACCTAAACGGTCTCCATGAATTTGCCCTGTCCCCTTCCCAACACACTTCACCCAAAATGACTCTGCTAAGCATAAAATATTGATTTGTTTCTGGTCAAAGTCCTCATGCAATTTCCCATCTCATTCAGAGTAAAAGTCAAGACACTTCTTTTATCTGTAAGGCCCTTTGAGATCTTACAAGGCCCTTCACGACCTCATCTCCTACCTCCTGCCCCCCTTGCCCTCTCTACTTCAGCAATCTTGGCATCCCAGCAGGTCCTTGAAGATGTTGGGAACACTGCCTCAGGGCCTTTGTGCTTGCTCTTATTCCCATGGGGGATGCTCTTTCTCTTCACATAATCATGGCTAGTGCACTGATTCCCAGGGAAGTCTTTCCTGGCCACTCTACCTACAATCTCTCTCTCTCTCTCTCTCTCTCTCTCTCTCTCTCTCTCTCTCTCTCTCTCTCTCTCTCACTCACACACACACACACACACACACACACACACACAGTACACTACTATTTCACATCTCCCTTTCTCGCTTTGTGTTTTCTTTAGCACTTATCACTCTCTAGCAATCTACATGTTTCACCTACTCATCTTGTTTAACGTATCTTTTCTCTAGTAAAATGAATAAGGACTCCTTTGGTACCAAGTGAGAAAACCCCAGAACAAGTTTATGCCAAGAGAATTTTGAACAGGTGCTCTGGGGGATCCTTCCATGTAAGGGTTCAGACCTGAGCCTCAGGAACTAGCCAAGATGCTTGAAGGGTAGCATTGCTAGATGTAATTCAGGATGTCCATCCCAGGCAAACAAGGCGTGATTTCTTTGTTTATGGGGACACTGCTCCTCCTGTCTCTCACTCTCACTCTGCACATCTGCCTCATGTTCTCCATCCCTGCAGGGTGGGTTTTCTCTATTTCTCAGTCTATATGGAGGGAAATGTTCATGCCAGCAGTCCCAGGGTTGTTATGGTGCCTCGGTCATAAAGGAGTAATGGCAGACCATAATGTAGGAATCCCAGTTCCCAGGAAAGGGGGTTGTCAGCCCAGTCTGGGCAAAAGATTCCTGCCTGCGTAGCTCATGCAGTGAAATGACATCATTAAGTTACAGCTGCCTCCACGTGACCAGTGGATTGAGGTGGGCAGGGGAGAAAGGACTCTGTTCTTTAAAAAGTGATAGAGACCAATTGAGAGCCACAACTGAGACCAACTGAGAGCCACGATTTTTTTTTTTTGGTGGGGGAGTACCAGGGATTGAACTCAGGGGCACTCAACTACTGAGTCACACCCCCAGCCCTATTTTGTATTTTATTTGGAGACAAGGTCTCACTGAGTTGCTTAGCACCTCACTTCTGCTGAGGCTGGCTTTGAACTTGCTATCCTCCTGCCTCAGGAGATCTTAGGCTAGGAACCAGCAGCATCAGAGTGGCTGGAAATCTGTGAGAAATGCTGGAATTACAGGCAGGCACCACTGCACCTGGCGAGAGCCACAATTTTTTAAAAAAATAAAATTACACAAGGTGTTGTTTTGTAGATACAGAGGACTAGGAGTTCAAAGCCAGCCTTGGCAACTTAGCGAGGCGAGGCCCTAAGCAACTCGGTGAGACCCTGTCTCTAAATAAAATAGAAAAAAGGGCCGGGGATGCAACTTGGTGGTTAAGCAGCCCTAGGTTCAATACCCACTACCAATAAACAAACAAACACATAAATGCTGATTTAAAAAATTCGGTGAACAAGGAAAGTTTCTAGTTACATGAGAGAAAGAGAATAACTATTTCAGAAGCCTGGGTGGGACCAGACTTGCATTTCTCACAGATTTCCAGCTACTCTGATGCTGCTGGTCCCTAGCCTACAACTTTGAGGACCATTGGTCTGGAGTAAAGAAAGGAACATCCAGAAGTTAATAATCAGGAAGGTCTTTCTGTCTGCCTTGCCCTGAGGCAAGAACACACTCAAGATAGGTGAGCATGCCCACTCAGGACTGTGATTCTCTGAAGCAGTCATGAAGGAAAGAAATAGGATGAGAGCATTCAGCAAATTTGAATGCTGAATAATTTGAGTAAAGGACCCAGTTAAGTATGGAAGCACCCAACGACAGGAGTGATCCTGACAATTAGTAACCATTTCCAACTGACTGAATGTCATAAAACTGGTTTTTAATGTGTTAACATTTCTTATTAAAGAACGTTGCTTGAACACAGAGAAACATTTTTCAGGGATTAAAGGTGAACAACTATCTTTTGAAGCACATTTGTTCTTGTTAATACTGAGTGATCAAAACTCCTTCAAGGGGCTGGGGATATACCTCAGTTGGTAGAGTGCTTGCCTCACATGTACAAGGTCCTGGGTTCAATCTTCAGCATCACAGGGGGAAAAAAAAAACACACACACACACACAAAACAAAACAACAACAACAAAAAACTTCTTCAAAGCCATATCCTCCACTCTGATTGTAATCTCTGATGCTGTAAGTTGTGGTTCAAGCAGGAGGACACAAACATTTCTCCCTGGAGAAACTGGTTAGTCTTTAAAATGAGGACCTGCACAATGGTTAAGCAAAACCAAAACTCTATAGACAGTTGGGTCTTTCTTTTACATCCCCTAGTCTAGTGCCCAGGGATGGTGTGGGTGTCATAGTTGCTTGTGAGGAAGTGTTAGGTGTGTGTGTGAAAGGACTGCCACTCCCTCTCTGTGTCTCCCTTGCACTCCTATTGGCCCTCCTCAATGTGCAGGTGTCTTGTTGAGAAGGGAGATGTGGCCTTTGTGAAGCACCCCACTGTCCTCCGGAACACTGACGGTATGTGCCTACACTGTCCTTTCCCACCTTGGAAAAATCTGAGCCTCCCGTGTAGAATCACTACCCAGCTGGGCAACTGGGGAAATGTATTAACCTTATCAGACTTCAGTGACTTCAGTCCTAGCATTTTAAATGTAGGGAATGAAAAAGTTCTTCCTGTCAGGCCTGATGGGGTCGGTTATCGCCCTGGTCTTGAATCCAAATGACAAACACACAGGCCTATTTTAAGAGATCTTTGCCTTTAACAGGACTGAAAAAGCATCACCAAAAATGTCTGTGAGTTTTTCTCTTCAGTTTTGTTTTTGAAAGCTTTCTTATTTTGTGAGTTTCCCAGGCACTGGTGGTTGCTCTCATTGAGGGCATCTTGACCCAAACCATCAGCTGTGGCTGACCCACTTTTCTCACGCCAGGAAAGAACACTGAGCCATGGGCTAAGGATCTGAAGCAGAAAGACTTTGAGTTGCTGTGTCCTGATGGCACCAGGAAGCCTGTGACTGAGCCTCAGAGCTGCCATTTGGCCACAGTGCCAAATCATGCTGTGGTCTCAAGGAAAGATAAGGCAGATTTTGTCCGCAGAATACTCTTCAATCAACAGGTATGGGTATCCAGGGTCTCCTTTCCCTCACCTTGTTGACCGAGTGCTCTGAATTTGCTTGTGGTTAGATGCAGATGTACCCAGCCCAGTCTCACCCTTTCTCCCTGGGCAGTGGGACCTGAATCTCCCTGCCCTGCCTCTGATTACAGCTGGTGGCTACATTCACTTCTTGCTCTGGGACTGCCTAGGACATCCAAGTGGAGTGGGAAAACCTCAGACAATGGGCATCTGAGTGTCTGCCTGACACTGAGACTCGCTTGCCTTGGAGATTCATGGCACCTCAGTGCAGATTCATGGTACCTTTTGGGGAATTAACCCTTTCTTCTTCCATTGTAGAAATTAGGGCGTTAGCTCAGTGCCGTTCACACAAGGCTGAGCTACTTGTAAGAAAGGCAGAATGTAGGTTAATCATCCGGACTCAAGGGTGAATCCAAGTGTGTTTCCTCAACCTGGGCAGGCTGGGCACTGTCCAGGGTTTCATGAGAGTTAAAAAGTCAACATTCAGACACCTCATGATCACTACAGGAAGCCAGCAAGGGCTGATCTTACAGAGTAGCAGGCTGCCTAAACCAATCCACCTTAAGAAAAACCCAAAACCTCCTCTGCCTTTTGCACTACCACACCCCATTCTTGGAGGTTCCCCAATGAGAAATTCATGTCTTAGCATTACCACCCATGAATCCCAGTTAAAGGAAGACAACCAAGAAAAACTGTTAAAATAAGAGGCTCTGTATTGTGGACTTTCAAAGGGGCAAGTCCCACACAGGACAAATTGTCACTTTGGTCACAGAGGAAATGGACAAAGATAGGAGAGAGAACAAAGGGATAGAAATGGTTGGGTACCAGGGACAGATCCAGAGACTAGAAGAGATAAGGAAGCCAGGACTCTGAGCACCAGAAAGACATGCAAGTATGATCCAGAAAATTGGAAACATTTCATGGTGGTTAGCCAAATAGTGATACAGAAGTAAACTTAAAATTCTTTCTATTTACCAGTTGCTTTACATACATCATCTATTTGGTGTTACTATCTCCATCTGCAAATGAGTAAACATTCACTGAGTCAGTAAGTCATACAACAAGGGAAAGAGCAAGGATCTGAACCCATAGATGTTGTCTGCTGCCACTTGACTGCAGTACCTCCTAAACTGTTGCTGTATCTTGGATTTCCCCAGGGCTGGAGTTGAGCAGTCCAACCGACACAGGTCTTCTGAGACCGAACACATACACCTCTGTGCTTCCTATGGCCCACGGTTACTCACTGTTTGTCTGTATGTCTGACCCAGGAGCTCTTTGGAAGAAATGGATTTGAATATATGATGTTCCAGCTGTTTGAATCCTCAACCACGGACCTGTTGTTTAGTGATGACACAGAATGTTTGGCTAATCTTCAGAACAAAACAACTTATGAAAAATTCTTAGGGCCAGAATATCTTGTGGCTATGACTCACCTGAAAAAATGCTTAACCTCTGGTAAGTAGCATGAAACTCCAGGAAGAAATAACCTGGGGCTCAAGATAAATATGTTTGTGTTAAGGACAAGTGTGTGCCAGGGCCTGGGCTGGCACTGAGAGGAGCACAAAGACCTGGAGGCCTGCTCCCTACCCTGCAGGAGGATTCAGAGGAGACTCAATAGGCAACAGTGAGAGACACCGTCTGAAAAGGGCTGAGTTGTAGGAAGGAGGAAAAGAGTGTAGTAGGATTTGAGATCACTTGGGAATTGAACTTGTTTCCGTGTGTATTTCTGTGTTTTGGTCATAAAGTGAGAAGGATGCGTGAGCACTTTAGTGCAGGGAGAGGGCTTGGGAAACAACATCTTCTGTATGCAACACGCACTAAGGACAAAGTTTCAATGGTTTTAAGTAAATGTCTAAATAATATTAATAGAAACAGAGAAAGCATAGTTCTGTAGTGGGCCCTTTCTAGCTATCCTTATTTTAGATAGCCTCATAAAGAAATAAATTGGGAAAATAAAATTAGAGCTGGAATAAACAAACTTTGTTGCCTGAATTGTTGCTGAGTTATATCATGTGTTAGAGATGATGAGAACAGGAGAAAAGGAAAATGCAGGTATTTAAGGATAATAAATTAATCAAAACAGAGAATGTATTTGTATTTTAAAAAATCTTTGTTATTAAGGTGGGCACAGTGGCACATGCCTGTAATCCCAGTGGCCAGGGAGGCCAAAGCAGGAGGATCACAAGTTCAAGGTCAGCTTCAGCCATTTAGCAAGGCCCTAAGCAACTTAGCAAAACCCTGTCTTGAAATAAAATATAACAAAGGGCTGGGGATGTGGCTCAGTGGTTAAGCACACCTGGGTTCAATCCCTGGTACCAGAAAAACAAAAAAACAATAAAATTTTATTAACTACCACTTACTTTCAGAAAGTACCAGCAGAACTGTGTTTAGGAAGCACACCTGACAGTCTTTCTCTATTGTCGTGCTTCACAGAACTTCTGGATGCCTGCACATTCCACAGAAGTTAAGAATCGCTCAGGGTGGGCAACCCCAGAGATGTTGGGAGCCTCAAACGTGGTGGGACCAGTTCTTATTCGCCTCCACTGGACCTGTGCCAACATCAATTATCTTTACAATTCTGTGCTATAGCTGAATTATATAACTGCAAAAATTAAAATGAATAAAAATGATGTCTTTTCAGAAAGCTTCATTAAAAGTTCTCAGATTTTTTTGAAAACAACTTTCTTTATATTAAAGTTGTTCTTCTAAATTTAATATCTATTAAATTGTACCTTTCCTTTTAAAAACTCTACAAGACTAGCTTGACTTCACTTCCTATACTTTGAATATTTTTCTCCAGTCAAGTCATTCAAATATAACCCAAGCAACAAATCTGCCCCCAAGAGTCTGCAAGGCCATTACAAGGTTACAGAAAGATGTCACAAAAAGTGTGCGAAGGGGTAGGGGTTGTAGCTCACTGGTAGAGCACTTGCCTAGCCCGTGTGAGGCACTGGATTTGATTCTCAAAACTGCATAAAAATAAATAAAATAAAGGTATTAAATTTTTTTAAAAAATTTAAAGTGTGTGAAGTGTCAAGAATTTACATAATAACAAAAATGGATAAGGAATGATTTTGTGCCTTTTAAAAATACATTTTAACATTAAAAATTTATAATGTCAACTGGAATCAAACTCTTATTTCACATTTATTGGAAAATATTAAAACAACTACAAAAACAAAATCTTAATACTTATTTAGTCCACTTCCTGGATGTGTGATGAGTGACACACTCATAGGTCAGTGTTTTACCAGAGAGGTCATGATTGTAACCCCGGGGGCACGGTTAGAGGCCAAATAAAATCAGACAGAAAGTGGCCGAAGCAAGCTTTATTGGAATTTGGCTCTTGGTTGAAATTCTCAGTTCCCCCGGGGGTACAGGTCAGGGTAGGGAGCCAGAGAAAATTGCCTGTGGCCCTGGCTGCCCAGGGTCTTTATAGGCCGGAATGGGCGGGGGTCCTGCTGAGTGACAGGTGGAGGTAAGGGTCAGTGGAGTTTTCCTGCCCATTTGGTTGCCCTATGGTGTGCTGCCCTTTGTCTCAGTTGCTCCACTCTCCCTCCTATAGTCTCCCAAATTCCGACCTAACAGTGATACTTATCGTTACAGTCCCAGTGCCTCAGTGGACGCTAAATGGGAACCTAGGTGGCACACTATTAAAAGTCAGATTTATGAGTGTGAAATTCCGCCTGTGAAAGAGTAACCTGTATAGAACTAGCCTTCCTTCCATAAACAACCAAAAACCTGAGAAAAACATGAAACAGGTGTTTATAAACATTGGATAATAGCACTGCAGGACTGGGATCCCTGAAAGAAGAGAAAAAAAGAGGTGAGCAGATGATGACCCTTCTTTCTGCCTGGAAGAAACTTCTAGATTGTGGTACAGGGTGAGGGAACCCACAACTGCCCATAGCAATGAGTTGAGGAAATACAGAAGCTTGCGAGGGAGGCCAAGGTGGCTGAGATTTGTAGCGCTCTCAGCCAGGATGGAACTTGCAGAGAAACCCTCTAGAGAGCTGTATCGGCATGTCCTTGAGTCTTTGGTAAAATACTAATCTGCATGTGTGTAGACTGAAATTGAAATCCATGAGACTGGGCAAAGAAAAACTGAATTAAAAGCTGAACAGGCAGTGGCATATATCTGTATTCTCTGCTACTCAGGAGGCCAAAGAGGGAGGATTGCAAGTTCTCAGGCCAGCCTAAGCAGCTTAACAAGACCCTGTTTCAAAATAAAATTAAAGAAAAGGGGCTAGGGAGGTAGCTTAGTGGTACCTTGCCTAGCATGTGCCAGGCTCTAGGTTCAAAGCCCAGTACCGAAAACAAACAAAAAACAAAGTTGAACAGTTCCCAGAGTTCACAAGGCCAGAAATGATTCCAGTTTCTACCAACCAGAGTGAAGAGACATCATTGAATATAAGGTCTTCCACTGAAAGGCATGCCTTGACATGAGGCTAAAATGGTAGTAGATCAAAGTTCTCTGAGAAGAGAAGGGCCTGACACTTCTCAAGAGGTACTTTTTTGTTGTTACTGGGGATTGAACACAGGGATGCTTTGCCACTGGGTCACATCCCCAGACCTTTTTATTTTTTACTTTGAAATAGGATCTCACTAAGTTGCATGGGGCCTCACTAACTAAATTGCAGAGGATGACCTTGAACTTTCTGTCTTCCTGTCTCAGTGTTCCAAGTCTCTGGAATGACAGGTAGTTTGGGCCATCATGCCTGGTTGGGGTTTTTTTTGTTTGTTTGTTTTTCCTTTTTTTTCCCTTCTATTCAGTGATAGAAGCAATGAGCCAAGAAGTACTTTTGAAATTTTTCTTTCTTCAACTTTGACAGCCATGGTTGCCCCAAACACCTTGAAGCTCCTCAGAGACCGGCTTTGGCTGCAGTACCTTTGATCTCAGGTCCCTTCCTACCTGTGGCTAAGCAGAATGTCTGAGGTTAACTGGCAGGAGGCTGTGTACCTGTTATTTTGTCTATATAAACCACTTTCTTCTCACTCTTAGAGGCTCAGTCCATGTACAGATTCCCTTTATGCTGTAGCATGAATCCTAAACAAGTCTGTTTTGGGTGGTTTTGATTTTGCCTATTTGTGATTCCTATTTTGAGTACTGCAGGCTGAGCTGGTTGTAGGCAGAGCTTATAACACTGAGGGCACCTGGAACTGAGAGTTGCTGGCAGCCAGAGCTGATCCTACCAACAGGTGTTAGCCCTGAGAATGATTAGCAGCCAGGAAGCTGTGAAATGCTACTGGGAGCTATAGGAAAAGGAGCTGGGAGAGATGCTACCTCTGGCTACAGGAAGAGCTGTTAGCTCTGTCTGCTAGAAGAGCAATGGGAAGAGCTGTTAACACTAAGAGCAGAGAGCCTTTAGTCCTCCAAACTCAGAGGCCACAAAGGGATTCACACGTTGCCTATTTGTGATTTGTATCTGAAAGGAGCAAAAGAACCATCAGCCCACTGGTAATAACTCTGTAACTTCCTTATCACAACTGAAACTAGTTTTAGAGGAACAAACTGATTTCCAAGTAACTTACCTGCCTTCCAAAACAAAACCCAACGACATGAAAGGAAGACAAATTCTAAATACTCAATAATGCAGCATACATAATGTTCAATAGCATATGAAAATATTATCAGACGTGCAAAAGAAGCAGTGAAGTGTGACCAAGTTAGGGGCAAAATCATTCAATAGAAACACACCTAGAAATCAGAGATGGTGATATTCATGCAATGCACTTTAAATAGTTGCTATAAACACGCCCTAGGATGTAAAGGAAAATACAAATATGACAGAGAAAAAAATGTAGGGCTTTAAAGAGAATCAGTAAAAATTTAGAATTGAAATATTTGTGTTTTTTTTTTTCAAGGAAGTTCTCTATTTTATCTAAGTTGTTGATCTTTGCCATTAAGTTGTTCAAAATTATTCTGTATTGTTCTTTTGT
Organism: Sciurus vulgaris; assembly: GCF_902686455.1. Taxonomy (NCBI): domain Eukaryota; kingdom Metazoa; phylum Chordata; class Mammalia; order Rodentia; family Sciuridae; genus Sciurus; species Sciurus vulgaris. The sequence goes on from NC_136470.1 coordinate 121,235,852, forward strand.
TCTTTATAGGACATATAGTTCACTTCCAGAAGTGGACTTGATTCCAGTTATTAATTTGGAAGTCATCTGCACAGCACAAAGCAGGAGCATAGTGTTGGTAGAAGGGGCAGTAAGTGCCCAGAGGAGATGATACTGCTGCACTCCCAGCTCTCCCTGACTGAAGACACCACTAAACCTGGAGTGATTTGGTCATTTGCTCCCATCCTTACAGACTTTCAGGTTAGACAGCAAATTAGGCAAGTTACTTAAGCTCTCAGTGCCTCAGTGTTTGCATCTAGAAATTGGGAATCATAGTGCCTACTTCATAGAGTGATTGTGAGATCTAAATTAGTAAGTAAAGTTAATCAGCTTGTGCAGAACCCAGCATGTTATTATCCTCTTGCTTATTTTTATCTGTGTTCTGCTCTTTATCTTCTCCATTTGAGTCCCTTTGAGTCCCTTTGAGTCCCCTTGAGCTCAGCTCCTCCAGTCCCTCTCTATCAAGGATCCCTACAAGCGTGCTGACTGTTAGATCTTAGACAGTGCACCAAGAGCAGACAGATGCTGGCAATGTTTTCCTCTGTATATCAGTTACCTGTCCATTCTTGAGGACCAGGCTGGTCTGTCATATTTTTCTAATAAAACTGCTTTCTATATTGGGGGTATCCTCTTCCTACATCTTTCAAACGCTTCCCTCTTTTTTCTTTTCTCTGCACAGATTCCAATTGCATGGAGGTCATGGTGATTTTCTCTACCCACTTTTATTCTGGAGTTTGTGATGATAACTTTCTACCAAGTGTTATTGCATATGTTATCTACAGGCTTTGGTTTTGCTACCTAGTTGCTCTTTCTTTCTTTTTTCCTTCTTTTTTTGGCTTTTCATCATTGCTTTTTATTGGATTCAGAAAATTAAATTATACGACTGCTTTGCCAAGAACTTTATAATGATTGTGTATTGAATGGCATTGTTTTTGCTATCTCTATTGAGATGATAATTTTTCTCCGGTATTTTGCTAGTACTATGAATCACACAGATTATTTAAAAAAAATTTTTTTTTATTTTTACAGACTGCATTTTGATTCTTTTTTTTTTTTAACATTGATTCAGAGCAAAATTTTAAGCTATACTGGCACCACTGATACCATCTTCCCATGTCTTTGGGGAGATTTAAACTTCCATTTGAATCTTTTGTTTTCAGCCTGAACTACCCATCTTAATTTTTTCCCCTTTATTGTAGTTCAACAAATTACTTCAGGTTTTGTACATTGGAAGGAAAGTTTCATTTTGTGTGCATTGTTGAAAGATATTTTGTGTGGGATTACAATTCTAGGTTAACATTTTTTCTTTCTTTCAATACTTTAATGGTGCCTTCCCATTGCCTTCTGGTTTGCATTGTTTTAGATAAGAAGTCAGTAGTTATCTTTGTTTTCTTGTTTTTTTAGTGTCTCTTTTTCTTCTGGCTGCTTTTAGGACTTTTTTTTTTTAAATCACTCTTCAATAATATGATTGTAATGTGGGTATAATTTTCTTTGTGATTAGTTGTTTGACTTTGTTGAAACTTAAGAACTGTGTTTATAGTTTTCATGAATTCTAGAGAAAATTTGGTGATTATTCCTTCACATACTATTTTCTGTCCTTCTAGGGTTCCACAAATTGATTTGTTAACCAACTTGATATTCCACAGGTCACAGAGGACCTCTCTCTCTCTCTGTCTCTCTGTCTGTCTGTCTCTCTCTCTCTGTGTCTCTCTCTTTGCAACAGTGTAGATAGTTTCTATTGCAGTGTATTTAGGTTCACTAATCTTTTCTTTTTTAGATCTAAGCTGTTGATGAGTTCATCCAGTATTTTTTTTAAACAACTGTATTTTTTCACACTTGGAGATTCATTTGGTTCTTTTGCTTATCTTTTATTTCTGCCCTTATCTTGTTCATTTATTCCTCTAAATCTTTAAGTAAATACTTAAAAATTTTCTCTATCAATTTTATTATCTCTATCTTAACTGGGTCTGTTCCTTATGACTATTTTCCCTCCAGTATATGGGCTACATTTTTCTGATTTTGTATGACTGGTAATTCTTTATTTGTTGCTGTACTTTGTGATTATTATGTTGTTGAGTGTCTGGATTCTGCTGCCTTCTTTAAAAGAGAATGAGGTGGAGTTTTTTTCTGGTAAGTTAGTATATTTGCATATCAGTTCAATGATTTCAAGTTGTATGGTTAGATTTTGATAGAGTGAATATAAAGTTGCCTCTAGGGCTAATTTTTTTTTCCTCTATTTAAAAATTAAAATCTTATTTATTTATTTATTTATTTTTGGTTGTTTTTAAATTTATTTTTATTGTAAACAAATGGGATACATGTTGTTTCTCTGTTTGTACATGGAGCATACCATTTGCATAATCATACATTTACATAGGGTAATGATGTTTCATTCATTCCATTATTTTGTCATTACCCCAACCCGTCCCACCTCTCTTTTCCCTCTATACAGTCCCTCCTTCCTCCATTCTTGCCCCCTCCCACCCCCCATTATGTGTCATCATCCACTTATTAGTGAGATCATTCGTCTTTTGTATTTTTGAGATTGGCTTATCTCACTTAGCACGATATTCTCCAGTTTCATCCATTTACCTGCAAATGCCATAATTTTATTATTCTTTATAGCTGAGTAATATTCCATTGTATATATATATATATATATACCACAGTTTCTTTATTCATTCATCAATTGAAGGACATCTAGGTTGGTTCCACAGTATGGCTATTGTGAATTGAGCAGCTATGAACATTGATGTGGCTGTATCTCTGTAGTATGCTGATTTTAAGTCCTTTGGGTATAGGCCAAGGAGTGGGATAGCTGGGTCCAATGGTGGGTCCATTCCAAGTTTTCTAAGGAATCTCCACACTGCTTTCCAGAGTGGCTGCACTAATTTGCAGCCCCACCAGCAATTTATGAGTGTACTTTTTTCCCCACATCCTTGCCAACACCTATTGTTGCTTGTATTCTTGATAATCGCCATTCTAATTGGGGTGAGATGAAATCTTAGTGTAGTTTTGATTTGCATTTCTCTTATTACTAAAGATGGTGAACATTTTTCCATATGTTTATTGATTGCTTGTAGATCTTCTTCTGTGAAGCGTCTGTTCATATCCTTAGCCCATTTGTTGATTGGGTTATTTGTATTCTTAGTGTAGAGTTTTTTGAGTTCTTTATAGATTCTGGAAATTAGCACTCTATCTGAAGTATGGGTGGCAAAGATATTCTCCCACTCTGTAGGCTCTCTCTTCACATTGCTGATAGTTTCCTTTGCTGAGAGAAAGCTATTTAGTTTGAATCTATCCCAGTTATTGATTCTTGCTTTTATTTCTTGTGCTATGGGAGTCCTGTTAAGGAAGTCTGATCCTAAGCCAACATGTTGAAGATTTGGACCTACTTTTTCTTCTGTAAGATGCAGGGTCTCTGGTCTGATTTCAAGGTCCTTGATCCATTGTGAGTTGAGTTTTGTGCAGGGTGAGAGATAGGGGTTTAGTTTCATTCTGTTGCATGTGGATTTCCAGTTTTCCCAGCACCATTTGTTGAACAGGCTATCTTTTCTCCATTGCATATTTTTGGCACCTTTGTCTAGTATGAGAAAATTGTATTTATTTGGGTTTGTGTCCGTGTCCTCTATTCTGTACCATTGATCTACCTGTCTATTTTGGTACCAATACCATGCCATTTTTTGTTACTATTGCTTTGTAGTAGAGTTGAAGATCTGGTATTGCGATACCCCCTGCTTCACTCTTCCTGCTAAGGATTGCTTTAGCTCTTCTGGGTTTCTTATTCTTCCAGATGAATTTCATGATTGCTTGCTCTATTTCCGTAAGGTACATCATTGGGATTTTAATTGGAATTGCATTGAATCTGTATAGCACTTTTTGTAGTATGGCCATTTTGACAATATTAATTCTGCCTGTCCAAGAACATGGGAGATCTTTCCATCTTCTAAGGTCTTCCTCAATTTCTTTCTTCAATGTTTTGTAGTTTTCACTGTAGAGATCTTTTACCTTTTTGGTTAGATTGATTCCCAAGTATTTTATTTTTTTTGAGGCTATTGCAAATGGAGTTGTTTTCCTCATTCCCCTTTCAGCTGTTTCATCGTTTGCATATAAAAATGCTTTAGATTTATGCATGTTGATTTTATAGCCTGCTATTTTGCTGAGTTCATTGATGAGGTCTAGAAGTATTCTGGAGGAGGTTTTTGGATCCTCTAAATATAGAATCATGTCATCCGCAAATAGTGACAGCTTAAGTTCCTCTTTTCCTATTCTTATCCCTTTAATTTCTTTGGTCTCCCTAATTGCTCTGGCTAGAGTTTTGAGGACAATGTTGAATAGAAGTGGTGAAATAGGACATCCCTGTCTTGTTCCTGTTTTTAAAGGGAATGGTTTCAGTTTTTCTCCATTAAGAATGATGTTGGCCATGGGCTTAGCATAAATAGCCTTTACAATGTTCAGGTATGTTCCTACTATCCCTATTTTTTCTAGTGTTTTCAGCATGAAGGGGTGTTGTATTTTGTCAAATGCTTTTTCTGCATCAATTGAAATAACCATATGATTCTTATCCTTAAGTCTTTTGACATGATGGATTACATTTATTGATTTACGGATGTTAAACCACTCTTGCATTCCAGGGATGAACCCCACTTGATCATGGTGCACGATTTTCTTAATATGTTTTTGGATACGGTTTGCCAATATTTTGTTAAGGATCTTTGCATCTATATTCATCAAGGATATTGGTCTAAAATTTTCTTTCCTTGATGTGTCTTTTCCTGGTTTGGGTATGAGGGTGATATTAGCTTCATGGAATGAATTCCGTAGGGTACCCTCCTTTTCTATTTCCTGTAATACTTTGAGAAGTATTGGAATGAGTTCTTTGAAGGACTTGTAGAACTCGGCTGAGAATCTGTCTGGTCCTGGGCTTTTCTTGGATGGTAGGTTTTTAATGGTTTCTTCTATTTCATTGCTTGATATTGATCTGTTTAAATTGTGTATGTCCTCCTGGTTCAGTTTGGGAGGAGCATATGTCTCTAGAAATTTGTCAATGTCTTCAGTAGTTTCTATTTTCAAAGTAGCTTCTCATTATGTTATGAATCTCAGTGGTGTCTGTCATGATATTTCCTTTTTCATCAAGAGTTTTAGTAATTTTGAGTTTTCTCTCTCCTTCTCTTTGTTAGTGTGGCTAAGGGTTTGTCTATTTTGTTTACTTTTTCAAAGAACCAATTTTTTGTTTTGTCAATTTTTTGAATTTTTTCTTTTGTTTCAACTTCATTGATTTCAGCTCTGATTTTAATTATTTCCTGTCTTCTACTTTTGCTGTTATTCTGTTCCTCTTTTTCGAGGGCTTTGAGCTGTAATGTTAGGTCATTTAGTTGTTGACTTTTCATTCTTTTCTAGAATGTGCTCCATGCAATGAATTTTCCTCTTAGAACTGCTTTCATAGTGTCCCAGAGATTTTGATATGTTGTATTGTCATTCTCATTGACCTCTAAGAATTTTTTTTATCTCCTCCCTGATGTTTTCTGTTATCCATGTTTCATTCAATAGCATATTATTTAGTCTCCAGGTGTTGGAGTCATTTCTGTTTTTTATTTTGTTATTGATTTCTACTCTCAGTCCATTCTGATCTGATAGAACACAAGGCAGTATCTCTATTTTTTTGCATTTCCTAAGGGCTGCTTTGTGGCATAACATGTGGTCTATTTTTGAGAAGATTCCACAAGCTGCTGAGAAGAAAGTGAATCTGCTTGTTGATGGATGGAATATTCTATATATGTCTATTAATTCTAGGTTATTGATTGTGTTATTGAGTTCTATGGTTTCTTTGGTTGGTTTTTGTTTGGAAGATCTATCTAGTGGTGACAGCGGTGCATTAAGTCACCTGGAATTATTGTGTTGTGGTCTATGTGATTCCTGAAATTGAGAAGAATTTGTTTGATGTACAGGGATGCACCATTGTTTGGGGCATAAATATTTACTATCGTTATGTCTTCCTGATTTATGGTTTCCTTAAGCAGTATGAAAAGTCCTTCTTTATCCCTTCTGACTAACTTTGGCTTGAAGTCCACTTTATCTGATATAAGGATGGAAACCCCTGCTTTTTTACTGAGTCCATGTGTGTGGTAGGTTTTTTTCCTATCTTTTCACCTTTAGTCTGTGGATGTCTTTTTCTATGAGATGAGTCTCTTGCAGGCAGCATATTGTTGGGTCTTTCTTTTTAATCCACTCTGCCAGTCTATGTCTTTTGATTGATGAGTTTAGGCCATTAACGTTCAGGGTTATTATTGAAATATGATTCGTATTCCCAGTCATTTGGCTTATTTTTGGTTTTTAAGTTGGCTTGGTTTCGCCTTTGAGTGGTTTTTTTCTAAGGTAGTTCCTCCCTTTGCTGACCTCCATTGTTGTTTTTCATTTCCTCCTCATGGAATATTTTGTTGAGAACATTCTGTAGTGTAGGCTTTCTATTTGTAAATTCTTTTAACTTTTGTTTTCATGGAAGGATTTTATTTCATCTTCAAATCTGAAGGTTAGTTTTGCTGGGTATAGGATTCTTGGTTGGCAACCATGTTCTTTCAGAGCTTGAAATATGTTGTTCCAGCCCTTCTAGCTTTTAGAGTCTGGGTTGAGAAGTCTGCTGCTATCCGTATTGGTCTCCCCCTATATGTAATCTGATGCTTTTCTCTTGCGGCCTTAAAAATCCGATCTTTATTTTGAATGTTAGGCATTTTCATTATAATGTGCCTTGGTGTGGATCTGTTGTGATTTTGTGCATTTGGTGTTCTGTAAGCCTCTTGTATTTGATTTTCCATTTCATTCTTCAGGTTTGGGAAATTTTCTGATATTATTTCATTGAATAGGTTGTTCATTCCTTTGGTTTGTATTTCTGTGCCTTCCTCAATCCCAATAGTTCTTAAATTTGGTCTTTTCATGATGTCCCATAGTTCTTGGAGATTCTGTTCATGATTTCTTAGCATCTTCTCTGTTTGGGCGACTTTATTTTCAAGATTAAATATTTTGTCTTCATTGTCTGAGGTTCTGTCTTCCAAGTGGCCTAGTCTTTTTGTGATGCTTTCCATTGAGATTTTTATTTGGTTTATTGTTTCCTTCATTTCAAGGATTTCCATTTGGTTATTTTTGAGAATCTCTATCTCTTTGTTGAAATGATCTTTTGCTTCCTGCAGGTGCTCTTTCAGCTTATTGGTATTATCATTCATTGTGTGCATTTGTTCTCTTATCTCATCCTTTGCCTTGCAAATCATCTTAATCATGTATAATCTGAAGTCCTTTTCTGACATTTCTTCTAACATACTGTCATTGGATTCTATTAATATGAATCTAGATTTGTTTGGATCATTTTCTTTCTTTGTTTTTTCATGTTGTTCACGTATCTTCCCCTCTAGCAGTGCAGACCTGGGGTATTGCAGATTTCCCCCTATAGGCTTATAGTGGCCCGATAGGTTTCCAAAACCCTTTCTTTAAGGGGAGATCAATATTAGCAGTGCCCAAATCAGACACTGTGCAATCCTAGACCAAATAGCCCCTATGAGGACAACAACAGAATTGTCATAATAAACAGAATGAGTTCAAATATTATCTTCGGTAAAACAAACAGATTTGCAATAAGGTCTGCAGTTTCTAATGGAGGACAAAGAGGATGTAGAGGGATGTAGAATTTGGCTGTTAATGGGATAAGAAAAGAATATACTGAAGTTCTAGATAATAGAAAGGGTGAGAGTGTAATCAAAGGAAATTGGATATTAGCATGCAAAAAAGGGAGAAAAAGACTCTGAGGGAACAGGTAAGCAAAAGGAAAAGAGAGCAAGAAAGTAAAGAAATAAAAACTTAAAATTTTTCAATAAGGAGAAAAAAGAAAATCTACAGTATAACAGTCATATACTAATGAAACCTCCCAGTGTTCAGTAGCCTGATGCCTGAGAGGTACCTGACAATGAGCTTCAAGCCTCCAGCAGGCGTCTCAGGATGGGATTTGCCCCACCTAACCATCAGAGCTCCGGCTTCCAGGATTATCCAAGATGGCCACTCTGGCTTTGAAATGTGTTGGCGAATGGGGAGCTGCAGCTCAGGGTGTGGACGTGGTCAGTAGGAGGTCCTGGAGGCGGGATGCGGTTGGTCAGGCAGAGGTCCTGGAGGTCGGGTGTGTTTGGTGTGGTTGTGGGATTCTGGAGGCTGGGTGCAGTCGGTCTGGGGTCCCGGTGATAGGGTGCAGTCATTTGGTCTGGGGGTCCTGATGGCAGGGAGCAGTCAGTCGACATGAGGGCCCCAGAGGCAGAGAGTGATCGATAGGGCTGAGGGCTCCTGAAGATGGGGCTCAGTCAGTCCTGTCAGGGGTCCTACGGGACCTGGCTGTTGTCTCAAAATGGCGGCAGCCATGTGTAATCAAACCTGCAGGTATTGTAACAGTGAACTTCCAGGCAACAGCAGGCATCTGGTGTTCCACTGGCAGTTGGCGATCAGTTTGCTGACTGTTGTCGGACGATTGGGAGGTGAACCTCATGCGTTGGGTGATGGATAGGTGTAAGGCAGGTGATGGACCAGCCAGAGTTAGGCAAGTGGCGGATGATAGGTGCCTGACAGTGAGCAATCTGCCTCTTTTTTATCTTTACAGACTGCGTTTTGATTCATTGTACACAAATGGGGTACAACTTTTCATTCCTATGGTTGCACACAATGTAGATTCACACCATTCATGTAATCATACATATACAAAGGATAATACTGTCTGTTTCATTCTACTATCTTTCTGTCCCCCACCCCCTCCCACCCCATTTTCCTCTGCACCATCCATAGTTCCTTCATTCTTCTCTTCCCGCTCCCGCCACCCCCTGTTGCTATATATTGTCATGCACTTATCAGAGAAAACATTTGGCCTTTGTTTTACTGGGCTTGGCCTATTTCACTTAGCATGATATTTTCCAACTTCATCCATGTACCAGCAAATGCCATAATTTTATTCTTCTTTATGGCTGAGTAATATTCCATTGTGTATATATACCACAGTTTCTTTATCCATTCATCAATTGAAGGGCATCTAGGTTGGTTCCACAATCTAGCTATTGTGAATTGAGCTGCTATGAACATTGATGTGGCTGCATCACTTGCATTGCTATATGAAAAGTGCTCATCACCTCTAGTAATTAGAGAAATGCAAATTAAAAGCACCCTAAGATTTCATCTAATTTCAATTAGAATGGCGATTATCAAGAACACATGCAATAGTAAGTGTTGGCGTGGATGTGGGGAAAGAGGCACACTCATACATTACTGGTAGAGTTGCGAATTGGTGCAGCCACTCTGGAAAGCAGTGTGGACATTCCTCAGAAAACTTGGAATGGATCCACCATTTGACCCAGCTATCCCACTCCTCACTTTATACCCAAAGGACTTAAAATTTCTAGGGCTAATTTATCTTTACTCCTAATGTTTGATTTTCACCCCCTGAATTCTGTATGTGTTCAATGAGGTTCTTCTACTGCCACGGAACAAATCTCATCTCTCTCCCAGCTCTGAAGATTTCCAAAAGATGTTCAATTTGTTTTCCCCCAGTAGTCACTCTTTCCCCAGAAGTTGCTCTTTGCCTGGTCTCATGGAGTCACACTCTTGTCATACACAATATATGTCAAAAATTCCAGGAAACACTGTGAAAACTTCAGGATATCTTTTTCTGCATATTTCACTCCTCTTCAGGACAGTGTCCTGTAAACTCTGGTTCCCCATTCTCAAACCCTGATCTCTGTTCCCAGAGTACAACAACACCATCATGTTCTGCCTGGTTCACCTGTCCTTGAGCTGTGTTCTAAAAAGTGCTTCAAGGCAGAAATTGTAGGATTCATTTCACTGGTCTTCTCCTCTAAACAATTACAACCTGGTACTCTCAAATATCTGAAAACAGTGGTTTAATCCGTTTGACTAACTTTATATTCATTGATGATGAGCATGCTATACCAATACTAGTTGTCAGGGATGGAAAGTAAAGTCTTTCTAGTAGTTTTTTATGCTCAATTTCAATCCAAGCATCTTCTCTTCAAAGTCAACAATTTTAACTTCCCACATATTGCCTCCAAGTTCAGAAAACATTCTTATAAACAGACCCAGGAATTCACCTGCAAAAAGCCAGAAACCTGGACATCTTTAGCTGTGAGGAGATGGAATCAGAAGTAGCCTGGTTTCCCCTGTGAAATGGAAGGAAAGGAGGCCTAAAACAAGCCTCATAGAAAGTGTCCCCAGCTCCTCCAGTCTTAAGGCGCTTATGAACTCAATGAGCTACCAGGTTTTCTCTCCTAGCCTATTAACCATCAGGGCTCAAGAACTCAGTCAAAGGCTGCGAGGCCAGACCATTTCTTCAGTACAGAATTCAGTCCCCAGAGAGAAGCAGCAGGAAGGGCCCATGGATCAGGAGCTTCTGATCCAGCAGTAGCTAGAGACTGAGGTCTCACGCCTTCTGGGGACGACATTTTCACATCTGGTCCTACATAGGCTCCTTGCAGGATCCCCCAGGAAGCCACGGGCATGCCTCTCTTGAGGCTTATGGAAGATTCTCCTCTAATGTTTCACCTGCTACAAAATCCTCAGGCTTTATTGCCCAAAGTCTTAGTTACTGTTGGCTCGAAAAACTTTTGAGTTTTGGTCACCAGTTTTTTCCACCAGGAGGGCCAAACTTGCAGGCCTAAGTAACTAGAGCTGAAGGTTTTGGTACAACAGATCTTTCACCGGCACTAGGAGATTGCTGGCAGGTACCTCCTCCCAATTCCAAAAACGTGGAAAGATGGCCAGAGATTTCAACATGTTTGGTTTCCAATGAGCCCCACTAAGGATTAATAAAAGCTAGGGACTCTAACTTTAGTAACACACACACACACATACACACACATTTTTGCATAAAATTTTTGTACATTCATAGATTCAATTCAGTGATTCTGAGATCTCTCACTCCCTTCCCCAGGGAGAAGAAAGGTGAGGATGGGGTTTGTTCATCATTTTGGGGTAGATGCTTCCTGCAGAGCTGGTAAATCTTGTCAATGACACATACAGACAAGTTGGATATATTTACATAAATGAGTAATACTTAGAACAAGTAAAAGGATAAGATCATTCATCTGCAGAAACCAACAGTTGACACCCATTGTTTGTAAATCTGTAAATCTGCAGAGGTCAAAGGGTTACTTTGGACAGCTGAGAAACCAGGTAGACTTTGATCTTCTCTTTCCATGGAGAGCAGGGACATTAAACACTGGCATTGGTTGTGGGGGCAGTAGGGAAATCAGTGTTCTGTTTGTTTTGGCCCTGGGAGCCCTGGACTCTGCTCAGCTTAACCAGCCATCTGTCTGTGTATTCATCTAAAGATTCAGTCTTCTCTTGATGAAAGAGAGCAATGAGAAGTAAAATTCTGAAATAAACTTGGAAGAAAATATGAATTGCACTTTCCAGGAAAGTGCCTCACAAGGTGGTTGGGACAGCTCAGGCCACTGAGCCAAGTCCTAGGTTCCAGGACTGCTGAGCAGTCTATTAGTTATGTCCACTAGCTAGGCTCGGTTGTTTTAATCTGTTAGGTGAGGTGCTGTGCTAGATGGTCCCTTAGGGTGTGTTTTGCTGAAGGGAACAGCTGCATAGGAGGGAGCCATAGCAAGGCACATGGAGATGCTTCCTTCATTCCCTGAATGCGTATGAAGCATGTTGTCTGTGCTCACGGTTCTGCCACGATGACAGTACTCATTACCATCGATCAGTGACTGCTACATGTCCAACAAGCCAGCACTTTAATAGCAATGCCAGTAGTCTTCATAATGACAGGGAGGTACTTGCATTCCTATTACTAGAGAGAAAACAGAGCCTAGGAAAATGGAGCCTAGATAAGTCACTTTCCTGATACCACGCAGACCCTAAGTGGCCTAAGATTCAAGAGTAGTCTTTGACTTCAAACTCATGTCCATTTTATTAGCTCAGAGATTAATGGAATAATATATGGGCCAGAATTAATACCAGACCAGCCTGGTCCTCAAGAATGGACAGGCGACTAGAAGGCAGGGCACAGGTAGCTGGTACACAGAGAAAAACTCTGCTGGCATCTGCTTTATCTTCTAGGTGCACTGTCTAAGATCTAGCAGTCAGCACACTTGCAGGGATCCTTGATAGAGGGCACTTGAGGGGCTGAGCTCAGGGGGACTCAAAGGGACTCAAAGGCAGAAGATAAAGAACAGAACAAGATAAAAATAAGCAAGAGGATAATAACATGCTGGGTTCTGCACAAACTGATTAACTTTAGTTACTAATTTAGATCTCACAATCACTCTGTGAAGTAGGCACTATGATTCCCAATTTCTAGATGGAAACACTGAGGCACAGAGAGCTTAAGTAACTTGCCTAATTTGCTGCCTAACTTGAAAGTCTGTAAGGGTGGGAGCAAATGACCAAATCACTCAGGTTTAGTGGTGTCTTCAGTCAGGGAGAGCTGGGAGTGCACTCTCTCCTCTCAGGTTTTGCAATGGGATCTCCTCCTCTGGGCACTTACTGCCCCTTCCACCAGCACTATGCTCCTGCTTTGTGCTGTGCAGATGACTTCCAAATTAATACCTGGAATCAAGCCTACTTCTAGGAGTGAATTATTCTACCTAAGGTTCATCCTTTATTTTAAAATCCAGACTCTTTGATACCTGGTGTCCTGGTCTACTTTATAACTCTTTCTCAAGATTCCCCTGACAGCCTGTCCATTCCCTAGAATCCTACTTTGTACTCTGGGAGAGAGGCCCCTGGAGTCAGGGCCTGAAGAAGCTCCTGGGAGACATGTTGCCTGTTTCCCAGTTCTGCCCAGACCTGCCCTGCGTGGAGCGCTAAACTGAGCCCCTGGCCCTGAACTCTAATCTCCCCTCATCTTTTCCAGACCTGTCCAGGTGTCCCATACACAGCATGCCAGAGAGTGCCAGCATTCCTCCGTGCCTGTAAAGGACTTTTGTTCCTTTACACATGAGACTTCACAGAGTCCACTCAGGTCCAGGGTCAGTGTCCTCTCCAGCTGTCGGCTTACAGGTCAGGTATGGCTGGGTTCGGATGAACATCATGCTGACGAGGGAAGGATTACAGTGGATATCTCTGACTTTTGAAATGAAGACAAACAGCCCCGAGGGTCCCCTAGTTCATTACAGAGGAATGTCTGCAGGGAGGAAAAAGGGGCGGTGGCTTCGTGACGGGGAAGATGCAGAACATCTCTGCTCCCTTCTTCCTCCAACGGGAAAGATAAAAGGCCTTTCCATTCTCCCCTTCCTTTTCCCTTGCTCCACCCTTTTCTGTCTTCTCTTTTCTACACTTTATAAAACATGTATTTATTCTCTTCTTTTTCCTTTCCTTGGGGTGGCTGGGGCAGGGGAGCCTGAGAGACTGAGGCCAAGGAGGCAGCTGGAGGGTCAGAAAGTTGGTTATGTACAGGAGAAACAAATAAAAAGTGAAGCCAGGGATAAAATGAGGACCTAAATCTTTTTTGGCAGGGAGAACTGTCAAAAAATAGGGGTTGCAACTATGGGATGGAAGAAAACTAGAATATATGCTGTGGTGTTCAGTTGGAGGAATCAGTGTGAATTCACAGTTGCCAGAGAGGGAGGGAAAGGGGAAGGGAGAAACAAGCAGACAGATGGAGAAGAGAGACAGAGAGAGACAAAAATAGGTCCAGGAGTAGACGGGTATGCATATGTGTCTACACATATCACACACACACACATATGTGCTAGTTCCACGTGCTTGCAAAAATTACACAGGATCTGGCTTGAAGGGCCTCCCATTGGCAGATATGTACCCACTGAGTGTTAAAATAGTGACAGAAATAGTTTAAAACTTATTGAGGCCAGGTGCGTTGGTGCACGCCTGTAATCCCAGTGGCTTGGGAGGCTGAAACAGGAGGATTGCAAGTTCAAAGCCAGCCTCAGCAAAAGCGAGGCATTAAGCAACTCAGTGAGACCTTGTCTCTAAATAAAATACAAAATAGGGCTGGGGATGTGGCTCAGTGGTTGAGTGCCCCTAAGTTCAATCCCCACTACCCACCCCCCCAAAAAAAAAAAAAAACTTATTGAGCAAAATAGGATTCCATGATTCCATGTTGAGAGAGTCAAATAAGGGGTAACTACATGAAAAAAGTGAGAGTCTTTCTTATGCCAACTGATAAATGAAGAAGGAATGATATAATCAGAACATCATTTGGCAACCAGCATAGTACCAGTTCCTTCTGGCAAGAACCATCAATGAATGCTAAAGTGTCAGTGGGTGAAAGCCTTATGAGGAAATAAATGTTAAGTAAGGTCAATATACTTCCCCACAAACTACTCAACAATTAGAAAGGGAAAACAGTGAATTTGCAGTGGAGAAACCTGTCAGACCCCACCATCGAGGAGAGAGTTAACAAAACCAGATCACCATTAGTTTGGGAAAAGTCATCATTGTGCACCTTATAACGTGATACACCAAGAACAGCAACTCTCCTCTGATATCCCTGCCAAAAATGCGCAACCTGGGTTTAATTATGAGGCAACACCAGAAAACCCCCGACCAAGGGACTTCCTGTAAAATAGCTGTTAAAATGAAATAACCCGTTAAGTCACCACAGGGACACAGACCAGCCAAATCCAGAATGTTGGAATCTGCAAAGGACAAAGACCCAGTTTCTTTGACAAGTAAACAGCATAAAATGCAGGGGACTGTTTTACAGTAACTTAAGAGATAAACCCCAAGTAACATGTGGATCTTGTTTAGCACCCATTAACTTAACCTAACTTAACTTGTTTAAATGCACAGGGGAATCGGTATATCGTCTAGGTATTAGATGGTATCAAGGAACAACTGTTAATTTGGATAGGTAGGATGATAGCATTGTTTGGCAAAAAATTACTTACATATTAGAAATGCATACTCTTGTTGGGGAAATAATATGACAGCTATCGTTTCAGAAGAAAAATGAGGCAGAGAGAATAAATAAAATAAGGTGATTTTTATTCTATACTATTAGTCCATTATCATGTTAAAGAAGACACTTAGGTAATTTATGCTCATCAACACCCGAGTTCAATGGACCTGACAACTATACTACAGATTTTGGCATGCAGAGGTAAGCAAACAAAGTTAGAAAAATTAAATTAATGCTAATCTTATCTTGGTATGCTTCACCTTGCACAACCAGCCAAATGTATATTTGAGACTTTGCATTTTCATGTAAACTTCAGAAATATATTGTCAATTCATATCAAAAAGTATAAAACACTTTTTAGGAATTTGTTTAGGAGTACACTGAAATCCATAAATCTATTTGGGGAGAATTGAGATCTTTACAATATTGGTTCTTCCACTCTGTGTTTAGAATATAGTTTTTCCATTTACTTAGAGTTTCTTTTTTCCCCCCCAATAATACTTTATAATTGTGTGCATACAAGTTTTAGCTGTCTTTTGATAGATTTATTCCTAGGCGTTTGTTTTTCTTATACTACTTTAATAGTATTTTTTTAATTTTGTATGTGGAAATATAATTGATTTTATGCATTTATTTTGCATCCAGATATATTTCTTAATTCATACATCCTAACATATAAAACAGCTTAGAATTTTATACACACATAATCCTATCATATCACCTGTAAAAATAAGAGTTTTATTTTTCTTTTTCACTCTACTTACTGTTTCATCTTCTTGCCTGTCTGGACTGGCAAGCCCCTCTAGTTACAGGGTTGACTAGAAATGCTAATAGAAGACATTTCGATATTGTTCTTGATCTCAAAGAAAGTTTTCAGGTCACATTTCTATGCTGGGTCCCAGGTCGACATTTCTAGGTTGCTTGGTATGGTCATATACTCTCTCTTCATCAGTGTACTTATGTAATCAATTACACTGATTAATCTTTCAAAAGATAATTTGCACTCTTAAACTAAACCCATTGGGTAATTATTATCCTTGTTTGGTTTTCCTGGATTCTGTTTGCTAATTTTTTGTGTGGGATCTTGCCATCTGTGTTCATAAAACTTATTTTTATGTATGTCTTGCTGTCTTTGGTGATTTTTCTGTTCAGAGTATACCCTCTACATACTAGTCAGAGACTGTTGCTACTTTTCTGTTCCCTGGAAGAATGTATGTAAGACTGATGTCATTCTTTCTTCTTAAATGATAGAATTTATTCTGCCTGGCAACAAAGTACTATTTTTCATGAGAAGGATATTTTTATGCTTTCTGTTATGAAAAGGATGAAACCTTGAGAATCTTCCATTGTCCAAGAACTTCTGAGGAGTAGGGCAGACAGAGAGGGGGCGGAGGGAGAAAAGAGTGTCATGTCATTTAAAAATGGCTATTTTCCTAAGAGGCCCCTGTCCGGTTCCCACCTACCTCCACATACTTCCCCTGACCCAGTGGTCCTACTGGCTTTATGAGCATTGGTTCTCAAGCTCCCCATGATGACCCAGACCCAGAATTTCAGAGAAGGCTCTTGTGTCGGGCAGAGGACACTGGGGGAGGGGGGACAGTTTGAAGCAGACAGAGGTTCTTTGTTTGCTCTGCTTCTGTGTAAATTGGGCAACATTTGTAAACAGCAAATATTGGTTCAGAGGCCCACTGCCTTCCTGCCCACCCCCTCCTTGGCAGCGTCCCCAACTCCCCTGCACGTACACATGAGTTCAGCTATTTCTGTAAGAGGGCCCACCCTCTGGTTGGAATGGAAGGGTTTTATTTCATCTGTGTGGGTCATGCTCGGATTGGTTCAGAACTGGAAGTCCCTTTAGCTCCTCTCTCAATCTCTCTCCAGTTCCTCTCTTTCTTTCTCACATGCCTCCCTCCCTCTCTTCCTTTTCAGTTCTCTCTAAATAAAGAAAAGGTCAATATCAAGAAGGGAGCTGTGGTCTGGGGAAGGGTGGGATTAGGAGATTTAAATTCTGGTCCCAGAGCTCTATGAACAAGCATCCATGTCTTTTCTTACAGCATCCATGTCTGAAAAACAAGGGTACTGATTTTCTCTTGTTGGGATCTCAGTTAAAATCTCAAGATCTTGCTCCAGAACAGGGCATGCGGGGCTGTGGGGAGGCGGGTGGCTAAACACATTTTCTCCCAGCTGAGCACAATACAGTGAGCCCTGTCTCAGGTTCTGCAGTCTGGCACCCAAAACTCCCCCAAACGACCTACTCCTCTGATGGAAGAACCTGGGGGCCGTGTATCTGGAGAGATGGACGGGGTGGCAGTCCACATCTGTCCCTCTCTCAGTGTAACCCCACATGAACCCTCCCTTGGCCTCCTTATGTTCTGGCTTCCTGGAGAAGCAGTGCTTCTGGTGGCTGGGTCCACCCTAGACCACACTGCCTGATTTTGCGTTCTGGCTTTGCAGCTGACCTTTGAAACAAGGCATTATTCTCTCTGGTCTTCAGTTTCTGTCTCATCTAGAAGATGGAAATTCTAAGCCCCCAATGTCAGAGGGCTGTGGTAAGCACTCAGCAAGTCTCAGCCATCATTAAGCTGCACAAGAGGGACAATGAGTGTCCAGACTCCAGAAAATCTCTGGTATAGAATTAAACACATAAGTAAGGGCACAGGTACACGTGTCATGGGCCACCAAGGACATGGAGTACTGTGTGGTTAACCTCTTACCTCCACACCTCACTGCAGACATATACAGTCCTGGCACCCCATGCAACCAGAGTTGCACACACATGCCCACCCCCAAAGCTGGCCTTGCCCCTGCCTGCCCCTCTAAAGAATGGCAGACATAGGACTCTGCTGCTGCCCTGATCGTGCATAAGAACGAAGGCTCTGTACCAGGTGTGTACAAGGCTCTGTAAATAATGTGGCCACTCCTGGTCCCCAAGACTCACAGGAGTTTCTTCCACATCCCATGAGGCTGGGCACACTCTTCCCAGCACCTGTCTTGGATTTGGACGCAGAGGGTCCCCCTGAGGGCAGGACCTGGGGTTGTCTGGTCTGGAGAGGGTTCAGCCTGGCCAGAGGCTGCTGCCTGCTGAGAAGCCCTGGGTAGGCTGTGAGTCTGTGGCTGCAGGAGTGAGCATAGGAGAGATTCTTGGTGGGGTGGGGCATTATTGTACATCTGCCTATCCACGCCCTACACTGAGCTTTCCTGAGTTTGTGGCATGAGCTCAGCATTTGAAAACTCTACTGCCTGCTTCCTGGCAGACCCTGCAAGCTCACTGCTGGGCCGAGTCAATGCCTTGGCTAAATATATACATGCTGTTCTGCTGGGTGCCCTCCCAGTGAAGCCTGCCCTGGATTCCTGCTGGCCTTTATGTCCCTGCCTTAGGGTCTCTCCATCATCCAGACTATCCTCCAGGGTGGAATGCAGATGGCAGTGGGAATATGCCCCTCCTGCCAAGACTCTTATTTTCCCATGGCTCAAGTTCAAGGGGCGCATGAAAGAGGCAGGGAGCAGGAAGACAAGGCAACAGTGGGCTCTCTTCCTCATTAGTGAGGAAAGCCCCTGCTAAAGTAATGGTCTCTAAAGTGGGGTACGTGTAATCCCTTTCTATAGGAGACAATCTATGGGGACGTGGGAGAACATAACCTAACTTCCACTTATATTTATTATTTCAAAAGATTAACAAAACATCATTCATTCATATTTAATGTGTGGATTGGCCTTGGATTCGCAGCTGGGTCAGTAGGTCTGTCAGCAGCATGTCATGTGGAAACTTTGAGATGTCCTGAGAGAAGATGGAGATCATTCACAAAGGGATGGCCCAGAGAAGCCGGTACTGGATGGCTGTGGCACCCTGACTCCTGACTCTGACTCTCTCTCTCTCTCTCTCTCTCTCTGTCTTTGGTACTGGTGATTTAACCCAGGGGTGCTTACACTGAGCTACATCCCCAGCCCTTTTTATATTTTTAATTTGAGACAGGGTCTTGCTAAGTTGCTGAGGGTCTTGCTTAAGTTGCAGAGACTGCCCTTGAACTTGCAGTCCTCCTGACTGAGCCTCATGCATCTCTGGGATTACAGGCATGTGCCGCTGAGCCTGGATGCTTTGGGCACTTTTCATTTGTTTGTTCCCATGTGTTTTGGTTTGCATGCGCCCAGTTAAATAGATATACAGGTTAGAAAATGTGACTTTAACTCTCCAACCCTCACAAAACATACAAGTGCCTTAAAAAGATTTCTGCAAAGAAACTGTAACTAGAAGATAATTCTGATAACACAATCATAAGTGAACAAAACCAAAATGGCCAAATAGGCATGTCAAGTAGGCCTGGTATATGTTCTTTTTCAGCTAAAATATAAGGCAGAATAATCCATAATTATCTGATTAGATTGGATAAGAATAACTTTTGAAAATCCTAAAATTATCTTGATGACTCTGAAATCTGGATTTACACTTTGACTGAGGAACTTTGACCTTTCTCTAAATAATGCCCGGGATACTGTTTACTGTATATAAAGCAGCATAGGCAGAGGGAATTTTTAAAATGAGTGTGTTCATCTTTATCCTATTGTTTTATAAATTTCTATTCTTTGGGCCTGGCATGGTGGTACACACCTGTAATTCCAGCAACTTGGGAGGCTGAGGCAGGAGGATCAGAAGTTTGAGGTCAGCCTCAGCAACTGAAGAGAGACTCTCAGCAACTTAGCAAGACTCTGCCTAAAAAGAAAAAAAGAAAGAAAAGAAATTCTATTTTTGTTCAAGACTGAAATGTACAGGAGTTTGAGTTAAAATACATATGCAGAAAGCAACTAACTCAATAAAATTTTTTGTGTGATAAAGATGTGCAATTAAAGCAGTGTAACAATTACTTAGCAGGAGAGGGTCTGGAGTTGTCCTGAGGCTTTAAGGGCTGGCCACGTCTTGCCTGGGCTGCTTTCTTGGTGCTAACATGGAACTTCGTTGGGATTCTTAAGGCCTTGACCACATTCCTGGAAGCTTCTTATGAGAGGGGGTTTGTTTCCCTCCTGACTGTCTCTAGCCGATGTGCACCACAGGAAGCTCGAGGGCAGGGAGTTTTCCAGGCTGGGAGTTGGAGCTCAACCTGAGCTGAGCTGTGTCACAAGGTTGGGCCTTTGGGAACCCAGGCGCAGGATTTCCAGGAACACCTGCCGAGAAGCAAAGGGTGCTGAGGTCTGCCTTCCCCTCTGAGCCCAGCTTTCTTTTACATTCCCTATAGGAAGGGCTTTGCCTGCCGTTCCCAGGTTCTCGACGGGGGACTAGGTCCTGCCTTTCCCTCTGCAGGCCAGAGTCCCCATCTATGCACGGAGCTGATGGGACTGGAGGCACGCACCAGCGCTGGCAGCCCTGGATTTTGGAGCAGAGCCACCCCCAGCCCCAGCCCGCTGAAGTCGCGCTCCTGGCACAGAGCGAGCGACTCTAACAAAGAGTGGATTTTACTTTAGTTCCCTTCCAAACAGCACTTTTTTTTTTTTTTTTTTTTTTTTGTCCCCGAGCTTAGGAAATGAGGTGATCATCAGAGTGAAAAAGAAAGGGGGATGGGTGAGGAGTGATTGGGCAATCAGCCGCGTAAACATGGGAGGTCAAAGATTGCGCCCGGATGGCCCCCGCTGGGGATAAAGCGGCCCCAGGCGCAGAGAAGCCGCGCAGAAGCGGGTTGGTCTGTGCTCACCGCTTCTTGCCGCGCCGGAAGGATGAGGCTCGCCGTGGGCGCCCTGCTGGCCTGCGCCGTCCTGGGTGAGTGTGGGCGCCGGAGGATCAGTCTCCACCCTAGGCATCCTTTGCACCCTTAGGGTGCCTTCCTGTTCCTCCTTTCTGCCACACCCTCTACCTCCATCAGTCCCAGGAGTAGCCCTCTGATGGCCCCTGCTTGAGCCTCTGGCCACCTTTCACGGTGCCCAATGCCTCTTCTCCCTTTATCCAGTAAATCGAATATAATAAATTAGGGCATTTCTAAGCACGATTTATCCAAGCCCTTTTCTGCTGTCTCTTGCCAAGTCCAAACTCCTCGGCAGGAAATTCAGACTTCCCCTGGATCTCTCATTGTCCCCTCCATAGTCTGATGTCCCATGGGTGCTCTTGACGTTGTTGATACCCTACTAAGGAGGCAGGGCCATCGCAGGGTTCAGAGGATGCAATTGGAAACCAGAATTCTTGGGTCCCCGTCCTGGACAGGCTCCTCACCTGTGAGAGGGGCAATCATAACACCTGCTTGGGAGGGTCATGCTGGGATACCAAGCTTGGTGGAGGATGCCACGGGCACATACCCTGCAAAAGGGCCTGTGACAATGACTTCCCCTAATCCAAGGTTGTTGGGCCCCCTTCCTATATGAACCTCTCCCATGCATGCATTTCTTTTTCTTTTGGGGGTACTGGGGATTGAACAGGGGTGCTTAACCACTAAGCCACACCCCCAGCCCTTTTTATTTTATTTTATTTAGAGACAGGGTCTCACTGAGTTGCTTATTAGCACCTTGCTATTGCTGAGGCTGGCTTTGAACTTGTGATTCTCCTGCCTCAGCCTCCTAAGTCACTGGGATTACAGCACCACCCTCTCATTTGTCACACAGTTGGAGGCTTCCACTTGGAGTCTCTGGAAACTATCAATTCCTCATGGGGGTGTGCGAGGTCATGGGTGACTGAGGACGAAGCCTTCCACCCTGTAGAAGTTGGGAAGAGGCTCTGGAGAGGTGGTTCGGGGCAAGCCTGCCATTGTCTGTGATGCCTCCTGTGAATTCCCAGGGACCGAGGTGGAGCAAGGCAGGGAGGTTGGGGTGGTCATTCCTTCCAGGATCCTTTCTCATCATCCCGGAGAACTGTTGGCTGTGCTCTGTGTCTTGTGGATCTTCCTGAGTCTTCAAGTCAGCCTAGCTGTGTTGACCCAGGGGGTGGACAAGAGTGAGGACTCGGGGGCGGGAGCCAAAGTTCATGGATAGGCACATCTCTCAGGCACATGGATTTTAAGAGCTCTAGGTATGGCTGGAGTCAACTCGCATTCTAAATGGCAATCACAAAGAGAGGAGAAAATTGGAGAAGTTTTCAGTGGAAAAAGGAAAGACTGCTGAATAGATGGAGTTTCTAGTTATATCTAAAAAGGATGGCAGACACCGAGCTTGGTGGTGCACGCCTGTATTCCCAGCTGCTCAGGAGGCTGAGGCAGAAGGATCGCAAGTTCAAAGCTAGCCTCAGCAATAGCGAGGTACTAAGCAACTCAGTGTCTCTAAATAAAATACAAAATAGGGCTGGGGATGTGGCTCAGTGGTCAAGAGCCCCTGAGTTCAATCCCCAGTACCCACTCTACCCATACAAAAAGGAAGTCAGACGAGTGTCGCAGGCAAATTCATAATCTTTCACACATCTACCCGCAACTACTGACCAAGAAGCGTTCAAGTAATTAAGAATCTTGTCTTCTCTGTGCCCTGAGCAGTGGCCCAAGAGTCTGGAGACCTGGCTTCCAGGCCTGACTTGGCGGCTAACAAGTGGGTTGGCATTAGACAAAAAAGCATCATTCTTTGAGTCCAGTTCCCTCATTTCTAAAAGATGGTGATTTCTCCCCACTGGCCTCCCAGAGTTGTACTGAGCCCAGGGGTCGAGGTGGCTGAAATGCTCTGTGCACACTGAGGTGTGTCACTGATGGCTGGGCGGAGCAAAGGAGGCAAGAAGATCACAGCAACAGGCCACCGTCTGCCAGCATCTCTCTGGGCAGCAAAGAGGGGTCAGCAGGAACCTGAGAGGCCACTGGGGTCCCACTCAGAAAGTAGGGGAGCCTGTTCCCTGCAGTGTTCATGGATAGGAGGGAGAAGAGGACAGGTCAGAGGACATGTGGTCCTCAAGGCCCTTCAGAGAGTGATGCTACCTCTCCCCTGGCACAGGAAGTGGGTCCCTTATCTGTCTGGCTTCTCCCCTAGGGCTATGTCTGGCTGTCCCTGAGAAAACTGTAAGATGGTGTGCTGTGTCAGATCATGAGGCCAACAAATGTGTCAGTTTCCGTGACAACATGAAAAAAGTCCTTCCAGCAGATGGTCTCCGCGTCGCTTGCGTGAAGAAAACGTCCTACCTGGATTGCATCAAAGCCATCGCGGTAAGTCCCTGCAGCCTAAAAGAGAGTAGACATTTTGGCAATGCACGCTTTTTCTTTCTCTGGTCATTTTGGAACAGTTCTTTACTCACAGGTGGGAGGCTGATTTGTGGGAGCAGTCAACCCCCATTGCTAAATCACTTCAAAAATATAAGTAGGAGAGGTCATCTTTAGACATAGTTACCTAAAAATCAAAAGCCAATGTGCTCTGGAAGGTGGCTTTTTGAGGTACAAAAGTCTGTGAATTCAAGGAAGAAATAAGAATGTGTACTGTCATGATAATTATATAACTCACTTGGAAGCTGTTGTTCTTTGGTGGTGCAGGGAATTGAACCAGGGGCCTTGGTCCTACCACTGAGCTCCATGCCCTGCCCTGGAAGTTCTTGATACATTCTTGGGAAGAAAAGGAGGGATGCACACAGGGAGGAAGAATAGTAGATTGCAGATGAAGCCTGATTCCCTTGAGGTCTACAAAAATACTCTTCAATCCTTCAGTATATCCCCTGTGCAACCGAACGTGTCAGACCTTGTGTTAGGTCATGGGCTGCAGAGGTGAACTCAGCACACGTGGTCCTTACCCTCAGGAGCTCACGCCCTAGTCGGGAGAGAAGAAAAATACATGATGAGTAAACAACTCATTTCAAAATGTGGGACATACAAGGAAGGGAAAGAGTAGTGTTCGGAGGGACTCACAGAGAAACCTGATTTGGCCTGAGTGGTCGGGGACAGTCTCTTTGAGAGGGAAGCAATGAAGCTGAGACCCTGCATAAAATATACCAGGCTGTGTCTACCCAGCATGGAGGCTTCTACCCTCTCACAGAGACAGGGAGTCAGATGCCCTATCCTTCCTGATGGTTGTATTTCAAAGGAATGGCTCAGATCCTTGAAAGAGATCTTCTGAGTTGCAGGATATACCTATGCACAGTTGTTAGCCTTTTCGACTAATTGCTCTTAGAAAGGGGGGAGGGTCAGGTGTGTTAGTGAGAAGAAATGTGAACATTCCTGCAGTGTGCATTCTCTCAGGCGGGCGTGAAGAGGGCTAGGATGGTCCTAAGGACGTGGCCTTGTGCTTCTAGAAGCCATGCTGGAGTATGGTCAAGCTTTCTGGTGCAGGGCTTTGGATGGGCTTGTCACATGCAGAAAGTTCTCTAGTTCTCTGAGCAAAGCGAGCGACAGGAGATAGGTGGAAGGGAAGCAGTGGAAGAGGCAGACTAAGCCAGGTGGAAATCAGAGTTGGTTTAAAGAGTTGGCCTGTTGTGTCTTTGCTGCTCCTATATCAGGACTTTCCTCATCGCTTTGCCCTGGTCACCCGGCTTCCCTCCAGCTCACTCGTTGTGGCTCCCCTTCTTCTGGGTTTGGTCATCTGGACTGTGAAGTCAGGCTCGATTTTTATTCTTGTCCCTCCTGCTGGTCCAGCTTCCCCTGGGAATCACTGCTGCTCTTGTGCCGGAGTTCCTGTTTTAGGCCTGGGCTCCGGCTTCCAGGGCCTCTGAGGCTCTGGGGACTCCTGCCCAGGGTTTTGGTGTTCTGGCCAAGATTGTCCAGGTTCCTGACCACTCTCTCCAACCCCATGGCACTGGGAAAAGCTGCTGCTTATTTGGAATTCACTTTGATTCAGTGGCATGAGGTGGGTGGAATGGGGAAATTACCTACAGCCCCAAAGAGCTTTGTATCCGGAGTCTAGTTGTGTGGAACACAAGGGTCCATTGTGTCTCCTAATTATTTATGACACTGAAGACAGAGTATTGACCATTTAAAATTTTTGATGTGTTTTATCGTATTAAAGATACACTTTTATCAGGTTGGAAGTATAGCTCAGTGATAGAGAGCTTGCCTAGCTCCGGTGCCCAGCACCGTGAACACATGTGCATGCCCGTATGCACACACAGATATATTTTTACAACCCAACTGTCCATAAGTGGGAGAACAGATAATCAAAATGTGTGTGTATTTGTGTGTGTGTGTGTGTGTGTGTGTACACACAATGAATTGTTTTCAGCCTTAAAAATAGATGAAATTCTGATACATGCTGCAGCGTGGATGAACAGTGAAATCATGTGAAGTAAGCCAGAAGCAAAAGAACAAATACTGCTTGATTCCGTTTACATGAAGTGCCTACAATAGTCAAACTCAGAAAGACAGGAAGTGGGAAAATAGTCCCAGAGGTGGGGGCCGAGGGGAGATAGGAAGAAACTGTTTCATAGGCACAGAGTCAGTCTGAGAAGATGAAAAAGTAGCGGTGATAAATGGCAATGTGAATGTGCCTAATGCCACTAAAATGCATACTTAAAATGGTTGAAATGGTGAATTTTATGTTATATACATTTTATTGTAATAAAGCAATGAAAAATCCAACTTAAACATTTTCAGCCAGAAAAAGATATTATTTGGCTTATGGCAATTCTATTTTACTTAGAAATACTTTGTCTTGCTACTTACCTATGACATGGCAAAGATCAAGGAACTATAGTTTTTGCTGTATAATTTAATCAATAGGAACTGTTTGTAGAGAATAGCAAGGGATTCTGGAAAAATCATTTTGTTTAAAAATATCTGAAG
This sequence comes from Sciurus vulgaris, assembly GCF_902686455.1. Classification (NCBI taxonomy): domain Eukaryota; kingdom Metazoa; phylum Chordata; class Mammalia; order Rodentia; family Sciuridae; genus Sciurus; species Sciurus vulgaris. The sequence continues at coordinate 121,261,418 of NC_136470.1, forward strand.
CAGAAAAAGGGGTGAAAATATGTTTTAAGGGTATATAAAACATGGCCTGGCTCACTTTAAAAATTCAAGAAAAGAGAAAAGAAACTATAGATCTAGTAGGAAAGCAGATATAAAATTTCAAGTGACTTATTGATTTAAAGATGAGGATTCATCGAAGCACAAAGTAAACAAACAAAATCCCTGAAGAAACAGTGTAATGATAAAAAAATAAATCCTGGCTGCTTGAACTCAAATCTCAGCTGCATGATTTACTATCTATGTGGCCTGGGAAAGTGACTTAACCTTTGTGAGCCTCAGATTTCTTATTTGTAAAATGGAGCTGAGATGGACAGGAGAACTTCTAGGTGTCAGAATAGACAGGTATCCCAAAAATAAGCAAAAATAGAAGTAATGATTGAGATTTTTATCAGTTAGAATAACCATGCAGCTAAATCCAAAGACAGTACTCAAACCCTGAAGGCAAGTCTCCTGAAGTTTTATGGACCCAGGACAGGAAGGACAAGTATTGAGCACTGAGTCAGGCTGGAGGCAAGTGTCTTCAAGGTTTCCATCCCTCCCTTGGTGGAGGTCCTCAATAAGGCACCTGAGAAAGACCTCACAGAAGTCTCGAGATACAGGGCTCTCTGAATGAAGGCCGCTCCTGGGATGGAGCATGGCCATCCACAGGGTCCTGAGCTCTTTACTATAATCTCCTTCAGAAACTTCAGTGCACTGCTGTGCCCACGTCTGGGATGGGGAGGGCAGATTTCCCCCACCAGGCCTGCCAGGTTAACCCTTTGCAATTACCCAGGGTAAAGTCACATAGGAGCTGGATACCTCATCAGGGAAAAGAGGAAAATAATCCATTCCTTCCTCTATGAGGAGGAAAAGGAATATAGCAGCCAAGCGCTCTTTTGAGGGAGATGGAATTGATCACAGCTAGCAGTGTCGTGTGTGGTCTGGCTGGGTTGAGGGTTGTCCTGGCTGTAGGCCTGTGGACCCCACTAGTCACTCCCTACTTGTCCGGGTTTAGGTGGGCCTTCCTTTGAAAGTGAGCTCTTCATCATCAAGGTCTGGCATGTTCTCTTTCAGGCAAATGAAGCAGATGCTGTAACACTGGATGCGGGTTTGGTGTATGAGGCAGGCCTGACTCCCAACAACTTGAAGCCTGTGGCAGCAGAATTCTATGGGACACAAGATAGTAAGTTCATTCTCCTTGGGCCCCCAGGAGGGAGTTTGTGGCCCTCATCTCCTGGTAGACAATGAGTCTTGCATTTCACAGGCACGTATTGGATATCAGACACCAAAACTGTTCATTTGGGGGGGGACAAGAGCCCTGTCAGTCACCACAAGCACAAAGCATACCCTCTGTAGGCTTTGGACTGGTTGAGGGCTAGTGTACCTGATCTTGACCCCCCAGGTCAAGCATGGATTCACTGGATAAACAGAAGGCTGGGTGCAGCTTGGTCTGAGGGTCACTGGGAGCTAGCAATATGTCCACAGTCCCTGGAGGTCCTCTGGAACTACAGGTGCAATATGTTCACTGCTCTCCGCCCCTGTCTGAGGGGCCGGGGATTCGAACCTTGGTCCTTGTGCATGCTAGGCGAGCGCTCTCCAAAACGAGCTGTTTCTTCAGCTCCTACAGGTGCACTACGCATGGCAGAGCCCACTCTGGAACATGCTCTGAGACCTTAACAGCCCAGAAAGTCTTTTGAGATCAACCTGCCAATCCATGCCTGTGCCAGGGGACAGGAAATACATTGAGAGAGGTGTGGAGTGTGAGCCTTTGTTCCCACAGCTTCAGTTCCCTGGTGGCCTTGGATTGGTAGATGTAGGCAAAAACACTATAGGGCCAGGGTAGGCAAAGCATTTGGGACACTTTACTGCTGGCCCCTGTGTTTGCCTGGAGTGCTATTACAAATATACCTTCTGTCTTTTCTTTCTCCTGCAAGTCTAGGAAACTTTCCCTGATGCCCCCTTCCTTGCTGACCAACCCAATACAAAGGACCTCTGGGTTCCCCTTCCCTCCTCAAGAGTCCAGGGGACATGAACAGTGTTTCTCTGTGCCAGGTTAACGGTTTTTCATTCATGCTATCCCTTTGCAGATCCACAAACTTTCTATTATGCTGTCGCCCTGGTGAAGAAGGGCAGTGGCTTCCAGCTGAACCAGCTCCAAGGCAAGAAGTCCTGCCACACAGGCCTGGGCAGGTCTGCTGGGTGGAACATCCCCATAGGCTCTCTTTATTGTGACTTACCAGAGCCTCGTAAGCCTCTTGAGAAAGGTAAGCTGACCTCTGTACCCTAGATGCCCACATAGGCCACTCAGGGGTGGGTTACATAGTTATGATCAGCTGGATATGTGGGATGAACTCCAGGTTGGAAGGGGAGGTTAACCTTGAACCTGACAGGTCTCCTGCACCAGCTGCAGACCTTGGGAAGTGGCAGCTGAGCCTTTTCTACTCTGAGCTCCCAACATCTCAGCAGAGGCTTGGGGAAGAAAGGGTCCTCAGAGGGGTTAGCCTGGGCCACAGGGCTGGGTCCTCTTGTTTAATTCCCTAGAGTTACTGTCTGTATGATGATGTGTGGATGATGTGTGTCCCATTCTGCTGGAGGTTGCTCTGGTGGCTGTCTGCTGGCCATGAGGTTGGCCTGCACCACTCTGGACAGTTCTCCCACTTCTAGTGCATGGGTCCCAGAGGAAGCTCTTGGAACTGATCCAGCCTCTGACAGGGCAGGGAAGGGGCACAGGCCTGTTTCCTTGGTTGGGTGGTGGCAGGACAGGGGCTAACTTGTTGCGTTTGAAAACCCTGGATCCTGACAAGTTAACACAAGTAAGGCTGAGCTAGGACTGGGTTTGCTGGTTTTATTTTAATCCCTCTTTGTTTCCTAATGCGATCAGGCTGGGAGACATCACTGGCTGTGGCCAGCCTGGCTTATGCCTTGTGGTCTATTTCTCTGTGTTGAGCAGCAGTGGCCAGTTTCTTCTCGGGCAGCTGTGTCCCCTGTGCAGATGGATCATCCTTCCCTCAACTGTGTCAGCTGTGTCCAGGGTGTGGCTGCTCCTCTGCTCAACCATACTTTGGCTACTCAGGCGCCTTCAAGTGAGTGAGACTGACTGCTGCCCCCTGCTGGCCAAAGCGCCAGATGTCCTCAGAGTTCTTGTGCTGGCCCAAAGTGGAGCCCTGCTTGCCTGCAGGGCTATTAAGATGTCCTAATCCACCACAGTGAGACAGTGGCACCCCTGGGACTCCAGAGGCCAGACCAGCCCATTTCCCTGATGATCAATCCCCTCTTTAGGGGTCCTTGCTTTCTCCTTAGAACCCAGAAACCTGGCTAATGTTTCCTCCTGCTAGACTGAGCAGAGTCTGAAAGGACAGGCAGGTCCCTAGTTACAGACAGGCACATCATTCAGTGACAGACCCTCTGCTCTCTATCACAGCCATGTAATAGGCTCCAAGCACTCACCTCTCTTGCCTCCCCTTAATTTCCCTATGCAGAAGCTCATGTGGCTGGTTTCTTGCTTCCTGTTTTTGCCTTGGCTATGTCTTAAAGTTTTATCCTCAAGAGAAGGCAGAAATACCAGAGTTCAAGAAATATTTTTTACATTAAAATATCTTCAATTTGTTCTTGTTACTTTGGAACACAAGGTTAGAGATGTCTCATCTCATGGGAATCTGTCCCCTCACATCCCATTTGTATCCTGAACGTCAGCACCCCATGGTGCTGCCTCAGCTGTGGAGGCTGCTTAGAGGCTTCTCCCAGACTCTATTTTCATTTGAGGGCTGGACAGTGTGATCAGACCCTGCAGGAAACCAAGAGTGTCTTGCAAGAGGGTCCTAATGTGTTTCTTTCACACAGGTGTCTGAAGGAAGATGCTGGGGAGGTGGCCTTTGTTAAGCACTTGACTATATTTGGTAAGTGATGAAAGAAGATTCTGGTAATTCCTCTCTAAGTAGTGAGTATTATTTTCCCCTGCCCCTTTTCCATGTTCAGTTTGGTAGACAGGCACATACAGTGTTTCTCTTCTATCATTGCATGAGTTTCTTCCTGTGCAGAAGTAAGTACCTTTGGGTTCCCCATCTGGAATCTTGGGCCTCTTTGCATTATTCAGCCTCTTCACACAATGAATTTGCCTCTGGGGCAGTATAGCCTTAGCTAAGGATTGGGAGCTAGTCTGGCTGACCTTGACCTGTCAGTCATCCTGATGAGATCAGACTCATGGGAAGTGGTGCTGTTTTGCTACACTGGACATCAGAAATCTCCAGGCCTTCATCTGGCTTCAGAGTCATTGTCCTGCATGTTCCATGGTCCTCAGGGATCACTCCAGGCCTCTCAGGGATTTCAAGGGTGGGGAGGGGGTACCACAGCTCATGGTTCCACCAGCAGGTGGCTCATCTGGACTTTCCCTCCACAGAGAACCTGGAACAGAAGGCTGACAGGGACCAGTATGAGCTGCTCTGCCCAGACAACACCCGGAAGTCTGTGGATGAATATGAGACTTGCTACTTGGCCCGGGTTCCTTCTCATGCTGTCGTGGCTCGAAGTGTGGGTGGCAAGGAGGATCTGATCTGGGAGCTTCTCAGCCAGGCTCAGGTATTCCCGCCCACCACCCTCCCGCCTGCTTAGAGCTCTCTGCTTGGATTTGGGGATTTCCCTCCTTGCCTTCTGGTCACTGTAGAAGTCCTTATGTGCTCAGGACACGGTGGGAACACTGTCACACATAACTTCTCCAGAAGCCCCCAGCTGGGACTCCTCACAGAGCAGCAGGGAAACTCCTTTGGTATTACCATCCATCACCCTTTGCCTTTTTGACTAGTGACATCCTTTCCATCTAAACCAGGCCTTCAAGGGCCAGGGCAAACACCATCACCTCCATGAAGACTCCTGTGACCCTCCTTCTGTAAACAACCTCTCTCCCAATGTCTGACACCCTGACTGTAGCGGAAGCTGTCCGCACTGCTCGTTTTGCTCCTTTAGAGAGGTGGTGTGCAAGGCTAGGCCAACTTCCTCTCCTTCAGTCCTCACATCTGACCATTGAGAGTTCATACGGTGCCAGTGTCTGGATGAGAGGCATTTCTTGTTCTAGTGGCCCTCTCTCAACCATTCAGGAAGACAGGCCTGAAACCCACTCAGGGGAACAGTGTGGCATGGTCCTAAGAAGGCAGTGAGCACGGAAGGTGCTGAGGGGCAACAGCCCACCTGACTCTCCGCTCTCCTGACATCTTGAAGTTGCTCATGGTTTTTTTGTTGTTGTTGTTTTGTTTTGTTTTTTGTTTCTGGGGTTTTCTTTCTTCCTTTTTTCTTTTTTGGCAGTGCTGGGGATTGAACCCAGGGCCTTGTGCTTGCGAGGCAAACACTCTACCAACTGAGCTATATCCCCAGCCCATGTTTCTGGTGGTGGGGGTTTATCTTCTCTTTGGTTCCATTTTTCAGCTTCTCTTTCTCCCTGTGGCCATTCACTATTCCATTTTACTGTGAACAGGAACATTTTGGCAAAGGCAAATCAGGTGACTTCCAGCTGTTCAGCTCTCCTCATGGGAAGAACCTGCTGTTTAAGGACTCTGCCCTGGGATTCCTGCGGGTACCCCCTCGGATGGACTTTAGGCTGTACCTGGGCTACAAGTATGTTACTGCCGTCCGGAATCTACGGGAAGGCATATGTAAGTACTCGAGAAGGACCAGCTTGAGAAACTTGGCAAAGGCAAGGGTCAGTGATAGAATCTTTCCAGGGACCTGAAAGCCCCTCCTAGTGTGTCCTTTTTCTGACCTATCTGTGAGCTAAATGGCATTGGTCACGATGGTCTGGACATTGCCAAGGGCTTTAAAGTTTGGTATTAGTATTATTTCCTTTGCATAAATCAGTAAAATAAAATGAAGTTTCTATAGATTGCACATCTCCAGCCAGTACTATGGCCAACGTGTGCCATAATGAAGTTGGAGTTCTAGACAGGTGGATCCCAGTCCTGAATTTTATTAGGTCACTGTGGTTTTGTGTGATCAGTCATTCACTCGGTGGACATATATTGAATATGTAGCCATGGGCTCTGCTGAGTGCTGAGATTCTGCAGCCCTTGAACTTTCAGACCAGGGAGAAGATAAATGTTGGATGAGTAGTCCCAAAATTGAATGAGCAATCACAAAATGAAAGATCTGCTTGGGAGGGGGAAAACAACAACAACAAATTACTGTGGTCCTGTAAGAGTGCAAAGAAAATAAAACTAGGCCCTGGCCTCGGGGTAGAGGTGAGGCCCCCTGAGGAAGTGACTTGGGGACTGAGTCTGAAAGACGAACAGGTGTCCATATATTGTAGCAGACACTAATTACACTGATTATGCACTTGTGCTGCTTAAACACAGAGAACAAAATGCTCGTGGCCTTTTGCTTATTGCAGCTTAAGTTCTCTTCTGGGAAACTGACAGTGAGCAACTGACATAGAAACAAGAACACAGCACGTAATTAAGTGCTATTTGAAAAAAGAAGAAGGAAAAAAAATCAACCAGAAATTATAGAGTACCCAGAGACTGGAGATGAGAATTGGCTTCCCAGAAGTAAAAAGTTAAATCTAAATTAAAAGAAAAAACAACAACAGCCAAGGGGTGGTGCATTAACTTTTCTTTCTAAGGCGATGAATACCTTAAATGGCAAAACCAGCATTTGCATGAAGACTGAAAGTTTGATAGACACCAGGCAACAGCTGGGGCCTCTCTCTTCTGACTTCGGGTTCTTTTTCCTGTGCCTCAGGCCCTGAAAGCCCAACAGATGAATGCAAGACCATTAAGTGGTGTGCGCTTAGCCATCATGAGAGGCTCAAGTGCGATGAGTGGAGCATTAACAGCGGAGGGCAAATAGTGTGTGAGTCAGCAGAGACCACCGAAGAATGCATTGCCAAGATCATGGTATGTCACTCTCCCCTCCCTAGGGCAGCGTCCCTGCTATTGCTACCTGCTGGACCACTACTAAGGCCAAGCTGGTTCCTGGGAGTGATGAGGAAACCCTGGTTTCCAGGATCCTCGCACTGACTGTCTGAGCACAGCACCCCAGGAGGTTCAGAACCTGAGTTTGTGGATCTGAAGGATTCCTGTAGGACTCAGTTTCCTCCTCACATTAGGGCATGATGGGAAGGCAATCTAAGCCATGTCCTGCTTATGGTATGGGTGTCTTGAGACCTATGGTGTGTGCTACAATGAATGTGGTAGGATTCTGTATTAATATTGTAGGCAGGTACAAGTTGCTTCACTGATTACAAGAGTATTCCATGTTTGCTTCTGGAGAATTTTGAAAATCCTGAAAAATATAATGAAGAAAATCAAAAGCACTTATAATCACATGACTCAGAGAAAATCCTTGGGTTGGGATCATATCATATAAGTTGATTATGATCTCTTACTCACCTCATGATATCTAAGGAGCTTTTCCCATATCATGAATCATTCTTTAAAAATGTGATTTGGAGCTTCTGTGTGGTTGCACACATCGAGGTGCTAGCAGGGTGGCATGTTTGGCAAGGGCAAGAAAGCGCCAAGCTCTGAACCCCCTTCTCCCCCAGTTCCTTGCCCTGTGCATGTCTTCCTTCTGCTGTTCTTGATTTGGATCTTTTATCACAAACTGGTAAGAAACAAGGTGCATCTCTTAAAGGCACAAGGACTTCCTGCCATCATCAACCGATTCTTGCTGAAATCTGTTGATCCTACTTTTAGAGCACTTATGAATAACCACATAATTTCATGTGAAATTATGAAACAAAAAAAACAGACTATCAACCACATTCTTTAACATTTCATACGTTTTTGAAATATTACCTTATACTCTTTTAACATATATTCCATTTTATTTATTTTTTGTCTGAATCAAGACAAGAAAAATCAAAGCAAATTAAAGCAAAGCCTGTTGTCTCAAAAACCTGAGTCTTATCCACCAATCTGTTAACAGTTTGGATAATTTGTCTTCAATATTACACCTTTGGTGTGATACACTAGATGCAAAATAAATTCATGTATGCAAAAACAAATTTAAGTAATGCAAGACTTTTGGGAATACATAAAATCTTAAAAAAGGAAGACAAAATTAAACCAAATAGAAACATTTTTAAGAGTGATTCTTGGACAGTGTAATTTGTGCTTTCCTAAGATGTCATCATGAGCCTTTAATTTGGGAGATAATTTACAGATGTTGGAACAGAAAGCAAGGACCAAAAGCATCATGTTTGCGTAGAGAGCTCAGTGGATGAATGCTGTACAGGTGTATTTCTTGGCTAACAATCAGCTTATTACATGATATGCTACCCTGGGGGGTCCAGCATTTGTTCATGGATTAGATGAAACAGAAGTGACCAACATCAGGGCTAATAAAGAACTCTCACAAATAAAATTGAAGGCTATGGTAGGTCCCACACCTGTGGCATATCATCAGTGTTGGAAACCACTGCCCTGGCCAGGTTCCACAAAGATGTTACCATGCATATCATGGCTGCAGGGGAAAGTGAAGGTGAGCATGGAAAACAGATTTCACAGGAAACCAGCTTCCTCAGACATTGCAGTAACTCTGCACATCAGTGAGTGCACAGGCTTCTTAAGAGAGCCATGATCTCCCATAGTAACCTTACTGTTATAATTGGAATGGCTGAACAAATTCCAGGGCCATAAGAAGTTGTTTGCCTTGGATATTTGCCTATTCAGCATTCTAGAATTAATGCTGAGCTTGATTGTCTTTCTCATGGATGCCTAATGGGCAATTCTAGACTTTAGTGAAGCCATCTTTACAAATAAAGAGAGGAAGCAAAGGGAATACATCCAGGTTGAAACCAACACTGATGGCAGCCGTTCTGGAAATCATAGCTCAGATCTACAAAAGTGTCATGAAGAAAGTGAATGAAATGATTAGTTTTCAGTGTGATCTATTTATTATGGCCTACAACTATAAAATGGAACAGATTTCAAAAGGGCAGAGTACACCACTGTGTAAGCTCTGTTTTCTGGACATTTCACTGCTCAGTAGGTGGAAGTAGGCTTCTTTTGTCTGGAGGTGTTCCACTTTCTGCAGCCAGGCAGATTCATGACTCTGGTTTTGCTCTCCTGCTGGTCACGGCTATGGACTTACTGGATTTGCTGCAGCTGGATCATTTGGAGAAGGGTGGGCTTGCAATAATGGAAGAAATGTGAATCCCATTAGTTTGCTGTGAACTGAAAGTAAAGAACTGGAAGGAAGGTGGACACTTTGATAGTGATAACTCCACACCCAGAGATGAAATTCTTATTGGTGACTGAAATGTGATTATGAGCTGCTGCAAAATGGAGCAAAAACAAAAGCAGATATTTCTGAAGATGAACATGGACAGAAGTGGCTCTGTACTAGAGATAATGGAAAATTTGACAGTTGATTAAAGACCTTTGATCATGAAAAGAACCATGTTAAAAAAAACACACATGTAAGAGAAGAACATGTTTCTTTGGAAAAGTAGAAGCAGTTTTAACACTCCCACTAATAGATGGCATTTGTGCATACGCAAACGGAGATCATTCTCTGTCATTGGATTTCTGGTGCCAAATCAAAAGGAACTAACAGGACTACCTCAAGAGAAAGGACTCAAAGGGACTTGGGAAGAACTAACAGTTGCCAAACAGAAAATGAGGTACTTAAGGTACTTTCTGAAGCTGCTATGTCAACAAATCTGGAAATGTTTAAAATGTCATTAAAAATTAATATGAGCCCTGACTTGTGATCCCTGAAACTGATCTAGAGACAGAAGCCTTCAAGCTGAAATGAAAAGAGCTTAAAGCACATTACCAGGAAGACAGTGAGCAAATGCATGGAAGAAAAGAACTTTTCTTCTTCAGCACTATTTGCTACATTGAGTTTGGATCGAATGGGAAAATACTTCCAATGCATGTCTCAGCCTGTGAGGTACACTCTGCTCCCCACATTAAACCTAATCAGATATTGCTAGGAACATCACTGCTTTTAACTGACAAGATAGATAGGATATTAAGAGAGCATATTTTAATTTATCTCTTCTTTCCTTTTTCCCTCCCACAGTCTACTACCTATTATTAGAATAAGGATGTTTTCTGAATCATATTGGGAAAACGGTACTTCAAAACTTCAAGTTTAAACACTTTATATATTGTTCATAATTTTTTAGTTTTGATATGTAGAGGAAGGTAACAAGCATGAGATGGTTACTTATGGTATTCAGATATTAATATGAAATTATATAAATTTCAGATGCTTATGAATCAAACCATTATTGAAGAGTTTTTTGCTGTAAATTAGTCTTATTTGCATTTGAGAGAAATAAATATACCCTTAGTTATTTTTTAAAGGAAAACATGTCATTTTAGTATTGATAACTCTTCTATAGTATGGATAGGCTGCCATTTATTTAGTCATTTCCTGTCATTGAGCATAGTTTGGTTCTCTCTTTTTGCTTTATAAATCACATTTGTTATTTTTCTCACTTATACATTTTGCTCAATAATTGCCCACATATCTGATTATTCCTTTATGGTCTATTGCTACAAACTATCTTGCCAGGGGAATATTCCCAGGGAAGTGTTACAAATCATTTAAAATATTTTATTGGTGTATTATGATTATATATAATAGTGGGATTCATTGTGATATGTTGGTACCTGCGCATAATTTTGGTCAGTTTCATTCCCCAGTACTTTCCTTTCCCTCCCCTTACTTCTCTCCCTGGTTCCCTTCCTGTACTCCACTGGTCTCATTTCTATTTTCATGAGGTCATCCCCTCTCCCCATGTTTCCCCCTCCCCAGCTTCCACATGGAAATCTTGCAAATCTTGTTGAATCCAAGCATCTCCGAAATTTGAGGCTTATTAGCTCTGAGTACTAGATCATTTGCAAATATTTGACTCATTTGTCAAACATCTAGTATGCACTAAGCATTGGAAGAGCACCCAGCTAACAGGATTACAATGAGAAGTTAGAGCACCATGCAGAGGTGCTCTGTTCCATAGACACAGCCCTGACTGTGCCCTCCATCTCACAGATGAGATGCTTGGGGTCAGAAAGGTGTTGCAGGAGAGTTTTGAGGACAGTGAATCCTATGAGAAGATAGGAGGACTGAATGTGGGTCTTTGTTCTTGAATAAACTTAGCAAGACATGTGGCATTGACCGTCAGTTCAAAGATGGTTGGGTGAACGTGAGAGTACATTTTATTTTCTATGTTGGGCCTGCCTGACTGATCCTTTGGGGGTTCGGTACCAGCACCTGTTGTTTCTCTGGCATTCAAAGCTGTTGCTGGGAAAGTCCTTCAAGGAAACAGGTGGAAGGGCAGATGGCACAGAAAATGGCATCTTTTCATCTGCTGTGATTTACTGTGTCTTTGCAGAATGGAGAAGCTGATGCCATGAGCTTGGATGGAGGACATGTCTACGTAGCAGGCCAGTGTGGTCTGGTGCCTGTCCTGGCAGAGAACTATCGTAAGTACAGGGTGTGCTGTTTTATTCCTCCTGGACTAAAGAGAGGAGAGATAGGAAAGGCACAGACTGATTCATACTATGACTGTCATAAAGCTCCCCTCTCCTGAGTGCTTTCTATTTCCAAAGTTCTGGAATTTTCTGGGTTCCCTCACCTAGGATCCCCACAGTCATCTGAAAAGATGACAGTTGTCATACCCTCCAGCTCTATAGAAGTTCTATGCTGTGAAGTCTCTGTTAAAAGTGACCCCACTGCAGAGGACAGCTGGGATTTCTGGCAGGTCTTTCAGTTTCCAAAACTCATGTTTTTTTCCTGCTGCCTTATTGCAGGGATTTAAATATAATCAGCAGACACCCCTTTGTGGGTTCTGTGTAGACCCAGCAGGAAATGTGAAATTCATTTCAGTTTGTCCATAGATTTTAGAGGCCAACAGCTGAATGAACTTGCTGGGAATTTGGTGACATGTAGAGTTTTATCTGACTCTTTTTTGTTCATAGTTGCTACATGAGAAAGGCATGATTTTTTTTTTTTTTATCTATACGTACTTAATGCCGTCTTCATTTTATTTCCTGCAGAAAGCACTGATTGTAAGACATCACTGGAGCAAGGTGAGTTGGAATTGGTATCCTTGGGAATTAAAAGGTAAATTCCCCTTACTTGGGGGAAGGGGTTAGGTAAGTTTAAAATTTAAATCACAAATAGATAAGGCAATGGAAGAGATCAATTTTTAGAATGCAGAAGTGTCATGGAAGGTTGTAACTAACAATGCTGGTTACTCTTTTATATTTGCCATGACTTGTACACAAGATTTTTCACTTAATCCTATAAGGCAGGCATCCTCTAAGAATGTGCAGAGGATCCTGGGGCTCAGAGAGCTTACAGATTGTTTGGGGACATATATCTAGAAAGCAAATCCCATTGCTTCCCATCACCTTCAATTACATGAGGCCTGCACATTTTTAGGTCAGAGCACTATCCAAGGAACCTTATGTGCTCCTTAAAGGGCTGAGAGCCTTACAAGGGTACATGTCTAGAAATAGGAAATTACCTGCCCCAAGAACCCAGGCCAAACTGGCTCTTGCCCAGGCTCTGGTTAGGGGTGAATCAGGAAAGATGGGGCAGGCACAAGTCAGAAAACCTTATACCAAGGTGAGCACTGGGCCCTGTGCTCAGGCCCCTGAAGGTCATATTCCAGATGACTGTCTGTATGTGAGTCTGTCCTTGTCCCTTCTGCTGAATACAACCTCCTAGTCTCTCCCTATCACTCAAGGACTCAAACTCTTTAGCAGACCTAAAAGGAGCCATTCTTATCCTGTGAATAGTAAAGGTTATGTTTTAATTACTGGTCTTCTGTTCCTCTGTCTCAATATGTGTCAATTTATGAACTGTTAGTGTTGTATTAGCTGTTCAGTTTCCACTCCTCTGATATAATGCATTGGAGGGTGAATTGCTGTTTTTTAACTTCACTGACTTCATGCATTTAGTAAAAGGTCGTACACTAGTTATTGCTTTAATAATAACATATTCTTAGTATTTTGGGGCTTGTGTTTATTTTTTAACTGATACATAAAAACATAAAAATTATACTTAATAATAGGGTGTGGTCATCTTAGTATTTTGTTTTTGAAGTTCAGATTCAGCTCTTCCTGACAGAGTGCCTTGTACATCACCACAGTCGGTTACTGCAGAGATCCTCTCTAGACAAAATCAATGATTCTGGAGGCCACAGAGGAATCAACAGATCCTTTCTGGTGTCTTTCTTTTAGGGTATTATGCTGTGGCAGTGGTAAAGAAATCAGATGCTGACATCAACTGGAACACTTTGAAGGGCAAGAAGTCCTGCCACACTTCAGTAGGGAGGACTGCTGGCTGGAACATTCCCATGGGCCTGCTCTACAGCAGAATCAACCACTGCAGATTTGGTGAGCAAACCCGGCAAGGGCCACACTGGAAAGAAGGACCCAGGGGGAGAGGGGTGTGGTCCTGGTTCTATAGAGGTAAAATTTAGTAGAAGTAAACTTTAAGGAAATATCAACAAGGACTAGGAGGGCTGAGGAGCTGGGGAGCTGGGCCAGGATGGTTTACATAAGGGCTTCAGTGAATGCATATTTACTTTGATCCTGAAAAAGATCGGATGTGTGCAGACCATGGCAGGCATGGTCAGGAGGGCTCCTTCCTTCTTTCTGTTCCACTATTCCCAGGACGAGGCTTCCATGTTCAAGGCCATTCTATGATCTATCACATTCATGATCCAGGCAGCCCCAAGCACCAAGGAGTTAGAGCCAATGGAATTTGACACCAGCTGCTGTCAGCTTTATAAAGGAGCCTTCTAGGATGTCTACTTCGGCTAACTACCCATTGCTCAGAACTTGGGTATATCACCACACCTAGCTATGAAAGAGAAACGTAATCTCTTATTTGGATGTGTTTCTGCCCCACGCAAGACATTTGTGACTAAGAAACAAAGGGAAATGAATATTGGGTAGAGTGCTAGCAATTCCTGCCACAGGGGTTTTATACAAGTGTGGGTGGTCCTAGGTCTCTGAAGGTGCTGGCAGTCTCACTGAGTCCCTGCCCAGCTCCTAGGGTTCTCCTGAGGAGTAGATCCCAGCTTATTCTCTGTGTCCTCTGAGCATGATCAGGTAGGAATTTATTTCTATCTCCTTAAACTTTTTGGTGTTAAGATCCCCAGAGCGAATGTTTTACAATGCTTTTGATTTGCACTAGCTTCCTGAGTACTCCCTCCCTGCCACCTCCTAAGTTGGGCAACTCCTTAAAAAGGAGAAGCCCCTGAATCTTGTATGTGGGGATTGAAGATGGGAGCACATCTCTGCACCAGGGTGCTCCGGTACACCTGTTTGACATGAAGCAAAGTGCAGCTGTAACCACGTTCAGAAAGTGTGGGCTCCCCACCAGCAAAGGCCCCACTAACACCTCCTGGGCTTCCTGGTGCTTTTACAGTCATGGGCGAGCAGCTGAACTGCAAGGAAAACTCCCCTTCCCTTTCTTGAGCTTGAAGATGTAGGAAAATCTCTCCTAATGAACAGCAGGGAGAGGGGACATCTGAAAATAGATGGCACAAGCTTGATGGTGGTGACACCATCAAGGTGCTCAAGGGAATCCCCTCCATCCTGAAGGGCAATGGTCATGAACTCCTTTTCCCAACCTCCATAAGTTTCCTTTTAAAGCCTATAGCCTGGTGATCTGAGTTGGTGGGTAGCAGGTCACAGAATGGATTAATATGCTCTCTCTTTGCTAGACCATGTGGCCCTGTCATGTGTCAGATAAAAGCTACTTGTACTGACTCAGAAGAGCTGACTTCTTCTTATCCTTCTTTGCAGATGAATTTTTCAGTCAGGGCTGTGCTCCTGGGTATGAGAAAAATTCCAGTCTTTGTGAGTTGTGCATTGGCCCACAAGTTTGTGCTCCCAACAACAAAGAGACATATTATGGTTATACAGGGGCTTTCAGGTGAGACTTAATCCTAACACAACAATAACAACATCCCAACCTTGACTAGACTCCTTTCAGGAACTAAGGCGCGAGTCTTAAATGTTAGTTAATGAAGTACTACATGTATTAGGGTAGAAAATTCTGCAACCAAATGTAGAACTGTTTGTGGAGGAGTACCCAGGCTCCACCAGGGCACTTTCTGCCAGACCTGGCTGTCTATGACTTCCAAGTATGGTTTATTAGTTCTCACTTGAGGGAATTTGTCCTTCAAGGGATATTTGGCAATGTCTAGAGAATGTTTTTGATTGACAATGTTGGAAAGAATGTGCTATTAGCATCCAATGGGTGCTACAAACATCGAAGGATGCATAGGACAACACTATAGAAGAAAGACTTACCTAGCTCCAAATGTCACTACTGCCAAAGCAAAAAAATCCTTACTCTAGTTGAGTAAACACTGGCTCAAGTTCTTCCATGGACCTTAGGGGAAACCTAGACCCAGACTTATCTAGAAATACAGAATGCTAAAGTGCATGATTTCTAAATTCCTCACTATCCTCATACTTTATAGAATATCTATCAGTTTTAGAGATACCTATGTACCTTACTACATTACTATTTTTTAGTTATGTTTTCTGCTTCAGGTCTTCTGTCATACTGGTAGTTCACAAATCCATGAACTGCATAGTAATGGTGGTATTATAATTGAATTTCCCAGTAGTGGAGTGAAAAACAAAGGTCATCCCTATTTTCCAGTTAGAACCACCTTGTAAGTTAACAGTAAATTCTATTCACACTCCATACATTTCTAATTGTACAAAAGAGAGTAACAGAGTGGGTTATTTTCATGGGGACTTAAAGTGTAGTTCTTCTTTCACAATTATCTTATTTTTAAAATTTTTTTTTTTATTTTTGCAGTGCTGGGGATTGAACCCAGGGCCTTGTGCTCGCAAGGCAAGCACTCTACCAACTGAGTCCCCGCCCCCTTATCTCCCCAGCCCCCTTAATTTTTTCTGATGGTAATAGGTTTGAGAATTATAGGTCAAGAGATACGGTTCAAACTTTGCTTATATAACATGCCTTGAAGGCTTCTTCATTCTAGAAATGTCTTACAAAACCTTAAGCTATGACATAAAACTTACCAAACCGACAGAATCCAAACTCCAAAGAAAATGGAATGCATCAATATAGGGCACAACAGGCACCCCATCTTTTCAGCTAGTTATCCCCCAAATTGTTGAACAGCTGCAGGAAAGAGGCAGGTTACTTTCCCTGAAGAAAGGGGGTCAAGGTAGCTGAAGAGCAGCACTGGTCCTACCACATAGGAATCTGATCCACCTCGATCTTTTGAGTAGGGCCTTGAACAGACCCTGGAGCACACACCAGTTTATCGTGTACTGTACACTTTAATTTAAAACAATAATAGATCCACACTCACACAGAGTTAAATTTGTTAGTATGTCTTTGCTGAAGTTTCTTGGGGACTTGTGGTGGCTCAGACTTGTTGTGGTTCACAACCCCTAATACCTTATCCAGAGCTATGTGGGTTGAGATTTAGTAGAATCAAGTACCTTAATACTGGGTTTTGCCACATTCTCCCACATTCTCTGCATGTCTCAAATGAACAAACACAAAATGTCAAAACACCCACATGCTCCCTGAATGTTACCTTTTTGAAGGGATGAAGGGTATCCCAGATTGAAATGTCTGATGGTTTCAATGATGCATCGACATTTACATCTTTCAAAATTCTGAAGGAATGGAGTTTTTCATTCACATTTCATATACTAGGGAGACAGTGCCTCACTGGAAAGCTAATTCTCTATTTCCTGTGTGGAGCTTGGGAAAAGGACGCAATCTGTTAAAGAAGCTGTACTATGGCTTAGTCGGTAGAACCAAGATTATATCATTGTGCAGCAATTGGAGCCTTTTAGTTTTTTAATTCCTTATGTTGCTTAGTGACAGAGTGGAAATTACCCCTGCTGGTATCAGACAGCTATCCTGAATCTATAATGTGAAGGACATGTGTCAATTTGACCACCTCTCTTCTGTCTCCCTTTGTCTGGACCTCTGCAGGTGTCTGGTTGAGAAGGGAGACGTGGCCTTTGTGAATCACCGGACTGTTGAGCAGAACACTGAAGGTATGTGTACATACTTTTATGTCCCTATAAAATCTGGGTCACTAGGATATACTGATATTCAGGGATGACTTTGGAAAAGTATTACAGACACTGTCAGTTTCCAAAGCTTTAATGCTCAACCTGGATCTTCAGTGAAGAGAGAAGCATTCATCTAGACAGGCACAATGATCAAGCCCATGGGGTTGCCAATGGCCTAATTCCTCCCTACCCACAGCTTCAGGCCTGGCCCTCCTTTGCCCTAAATACCTTAGTGCCTATTTCCCAAGAAAAAGACATTCTCTTAGATAGCTATAGTACAATTCCCAAGATCAGGAAATTTTACATTAAATGGATTTCATCCTACACAGTACATATTCAGGAGTTGTCGATCATTACAATAATGCCCATTATAGCTACATTTTAATATTTCCTGGTCTATGCATTGAGAAGGCCTAGAGGTAATTACATACCAGTAGCAATGAACATCAAGATATTGACTTCTAAATCGTATTCTCTGCAAAATGGAATCAGAATTCCTTGGAAAAATAGCCAAATCCAAGGTTGGGGCAGGAAAAATATATGGTGACCCACTCACACCAATGGACTCAAAAAGCGATAGGATGCATATCTCTAAAAAAAAGAAAAAAAATCAAAAACTGATGGAATGCGTCAAAACATTCAGGAGCTGATCAGAAAGGTCTCCCAAATCTGGAAACTTTGAACATTATAATAAATAATAATAGCAGTAGCAATAACCCACAGAATAAAGAATCCAGGAAGTGACACTGATTAGACAAAAGAGAGAAAGCTCTGCCTCATCATAGAATGCTAATTAATTAGTGTCGAAGGAATGGGAAAGTCAGCAAAGTCCAGTATCTCTATTTCACAAAGTGTCATTTTCAGGCAGAGTACCCCAGCCTTGTAGGCTCAACCTACATAAATCCAAATTCCTTGTCCTCTCAAAGTTTCCATCTCTTCTCATAGTCTCTATCCAGATAGAGAATCTTGAAATACTCCTTGCCAATCAGGACTAGATTGAGCCTCTCAGTCAGTCTCATTTTATCTCTTTAAAAATGTACTGTGGTGCCTTATGGTATAGAAGAAGCAAGATACAAAACCACATGGGCTCTTTGATCTTATGTATGTATGTGTGTATGTGATGTATGTGTGCACATACATATGAAATGCATGCATACAAAATGTTGTATGAATGCACATGCCTGCGAAATGTAATCATTTTGAAGGAATATGCTGTGAAATTACAAATGTTTTAAAATGTACTTCCTGACACCATATAGCATTCTACAAATTCTTACAAACATGCATTACTTTGACCCTTCTAGAAAGAAAACAAATCTTCACAGACTCATGCTGAGCTCCTCACTCCCTTTAGTGCTGCCCTTTAGTGCTGGGCCATCTCATCTGTTTGGCTGCCCTGCTCAAGATTCTGTTCCAGAGTCTTCAGGCACACACTTGTTCCTGAGTCTTCCCTGTATTTTCCTTCCCTTCCACAGAGAGGGATCCATTCTCTGCCTCTCCTCCTACACATATTACAAAAACACACCTAAAATCTTGCGTCCTCTAGCAAGCTTCCCCAATTAATCTGCTCTTGAAGTCCTGGTTCTGAACTTGTGTCAGTGACTCATATTTGCCAAGAACTAATACTATGAAAAATTATAAATATGTAACATTTTGTAGACACAGTAGAGGTAAAGATATATAACAAATAATGGACTGAAACACACAAAGTGATATAAAGTATTAGATCTACAGCAGTGAGTGGGATTTGTGGATTTTAGGAAAGGAGGATTTTTACGATATATATAAACATATTCCAAAATTTATGAGCATGATCTCATGTATTACTTGCTCAATTAAAGAAAGAAAATTAAATGAAAATGAATGAAATTTTAAAAGGTTGCAATCCTGTATTATGGGAGAGAAATAAAAATTGGCAAAAACATTTGAGAATTATCTCAGGAGAAGAAGCTGAAACCTTGAGAATGGTGTGTGTGTGTGTGTGTGTGTGTGTGTGTGTGTGTGCGCGCGCGCGCACACATGTGTTTCGAAGAGAATACAGAAAAGATTGAGGCAAGAGGCTGAGACAAGACAAGGACCTATAGCACATACACATGAGCAACTTAGAATTAGTATGAGGGAGTCAGATTGAAAATGCTGGTGCAGACTGCAGCAGTGTCCCCTGGGGAGGGGTTTCTGTTTGGAGATGCCATTTATAGCACAGAGATTGATAAACCTGGCTTGGAGCATCATGTTCTTCCTATGCTAGAGCAAGAAATACAAAAGGATTTGGAATTTAATAGGAATAAGGATTTTTTTGAACAACATTCACCTGGCTGGGGAGGGAAGCTCAGAAGGTAGTCACTAACAAGTCCTGGTGTGAGCTGAGTATCACCCTGTTGATCAAACAAGTGTCCCTTCCTCTCCACATTGCTGTGACCCCTGCATGCGCACCTCTACTGGTCAGAGAGCCCAGATCCTCCCCACCCCAGTGGTCAGTCACATCCTTCCAGTGACCAAGATCATCAGCTCAGGCTGATCCACCACCTTCTTTCTCTACACAGGAAGGAACCCTGAGGCATGGGCTAAGAATCTGAAAGAGAAGGACTTTGAGTTGCTGTGCCCTGATGGTACCAGGAAGGCTGTGTCTGAAGCTAGGAACTGCCACCTGGCCCAAGCCCCAAATCATGCTGTGGTCTCACGGAAAGATAAGGCAGCGTGTGTCAGCAAGCTGCTACTTGGCCAAGAGGTATGAACCAGCCAGGGCCTCCTGCCTTTAATTCCTAGATGGGTGCAGGTTATTTGTGGGAGTTTGCAGCTAAGTACAGACCTGGCTCTAGCCTTCTTTTTCTGAATTGAGAGGCCATGGATTATGGACAGAATATCTGGGTTCAAATCTCAGTTGGGTAACTTCTTAGCTATGCTATCTTAGTTATATGGTTTAACCTCTCATATGCCTCAGTTTCTTCATGTATAAAATAGGAATAATAATACTTATGCCTACTTCTCAGTTAATATGAGCATTAACTGATAGATCTAAAGGGTTTAGGAAAATGTGTGATTGATAGGAAGTGCTCAAAACATACTAGCTAAGCCGTTATAGAACTAGACCCCTCGGGACTGGCTCTTCTCTCCTGATCACTGGAAAAAAGTCCCTGTCTGCCTCTTGTGTCCTCAGGACCAGAAATATGCCTTGCTTGGAGTACACTTATTTTCCCCATATCTGTCCTTTATAAAAGTGAAGGAGAAGACTGATCCTATTTCCTCGCATTTCTTGGTTCAAGTTTTGAAGAGTAGATTTCTATTGCTCTTGTTTAGGCAAGACTGAGCACAATGCTCAAAAGTCTGAAGAACACAGGACCCCTATGCTCAGTGAGACTTCCCTGTGGGGGGGGGGGGGGGAACCCATGTCAGGGCCATTCTTACAGGGAGAGGTGCTGCTTGAGTGTTCTAACCCTAAAGACCTCTCTACAAGTAAACATCACCTTCCTCTCAGGTGATGAGTCACCAGTAGCTTTTTCAAAAAATTTAAGATAGTATATCTTCAGAAGTCCTGATGTTCAGAAGTGCATGATAACAGTAAGTATTTAATGACTGTTCCCTCGGTGCTATAGGGAATTCTAAACTTTCTACGTTCATTTTACTTGTAGTCTTAGGAGAACTGAAGAAGTTAAGTGGCTGGCCCCAGATAAGATTCGAAATGCAGTCAAACATGAACTTTTAACAATGATCTCTACTAGTCCTCTAAGGAGGGGTCATATTCAACATCTTCTTGAGCACTGAGTTATTGTCCTCTCATTTCCTTTAAGCAGCTCCCAAGGGACTTGGGCAATGAAGCCAGGGAAGAGACCAGAGAAGGCAAGAATGGGTGGGTGGGAGGAAGGGACTTCTCAGAAGGTAGGTCAAGGGCCCTTACAGAGGACTTGGAGGCACCATGAAGACCTGGAATTGGGACTTCAAGTGGGTAGATGGTAGAAGAGGGAGGTGGAGAGTTCCATTTGTTTCCAGGACTGATTCAGAGCTTTGAACCTCCTCTTGATGCATATGCTCCCAGCTGCTCAGGGACACAGGTCCTCACATATTTTCTGTCTTTTGACAGGGTGAGTTTGGAGGACAAGTATCTGACTGCTCGAAGAAGTTCTGTTTGTTTTCATCTGAAACCAGGGACCTCCTGTTCAGGGATGACACAAAATGTTTGGTCAAACTTCCGGATGATACCACATATGAAAAGTACTTAGGAGCTGAGTATGTCACGGCTGTTAGGAACGTGAAAAAATGCTCGACCTCAGGTGAGCAGGAGGAACAGCTTGGGCAACTTGTGGGTTCTGGCACGGTGGATACAAAGGAGAGGTGGACTCTGGTCCACAGGATATGGCCCCTGGTCAAGATGAAACAGTAAGAGAAGAATCTAACCTAAGCCCAGAATATATGATAGCAGCAGGAAGTATGTGGGACAGAGGCCCAGGACATCAAGATAGTGAACTAATTAAACATCTCATTTCTAAGAAAACGAAGAGGTTTATGTGTATGTGCACATGTTCATTGCTCTGCAGTAAACTTTTTATTAGAGTTGACTTGTCCAATATAATAGCCAGTATCAAGATGTGGCTATTTAAATTTAATTAATATTGAATTAAATTAGGTTCCCCTCTTTTTCTTGGCAGTACTGAGGATTGAACTCAAGGCCTCGGGCATTCTAAGCAAGCACTCTACCACTGAGCTACATCCCCAGCCCCAAGCTGAATTAAATTAAAAATTTATTTCCTCAGTCCTACCCAATCACAGTTTAATTGCTTGGTAGCCACAAGTGACTCCCTATTGATCAGAAAAGAGAACATCATTGTGGAAAGAGCTTCCAGACAGTAAGGCTCTAGAGCTAAGTTCTGGTAATACAAAGTTGCCAGTTATACCACTCATCTGAACACCAGGTTCTAAGAATTGAAATAGAATAAAACACACCTTTGCAGTGTAACTATCTGGGAAATAACAATCACTTGGAAGCACTTGGAAGATGTGGGGAATAACATGAGGCATAGGCACATGTGGCATGAATAACATGTGGCACTGTAGAAAGTGGATAAGTGAATCCTGCTCCTGATGAAAAATGTGTATTTCTAGGCCTAGAGATACTGACTCAGCAAGTCTGTGTTATTTCAGGATGACTGCACTTTAAAAATTGCCCCATGTAATTCTAATGTAAGCAACATGCTTGCCCATGGCCATGGTTGCCAAAATCAAGTTAATATTTACTTAACCTGTGTCCTCCGAAAGAAGGTGGTCTGGCTCTGTGTTCTCCCTCCATCGCTAGCCCCCAGGATGGACAGAAACTGGCAGATGCTTCTTGCTGTCAGTTCCTCACCTGCCTAAAGAGGTCAGGGAGAGGGCAGACTTCCTGGGTGATTCCAGCCACATGAACTCAGGTGTCTGAGCCCTGCCCATAAGAAACAAGGTAGGGGGATGCTATACAGCAGGGAATCCAAGTTAGAGCCTTTATAGCTTTGGTGTGGTGCCTTCCTGGGGGAGGCATAGGTGCTGTGCAGGGCAGTGGGAAAGGGCACCGGGAGAATGGCCCAGTACATCAAGAAGAGCAGAGCAACCAGTCTGAGTGCCTGCCTCTGTGCTGTGCTTAACTGTCCATTCACTCAACGGTTCACAAATAAATAGAAGTCCATTCTGAAGTTCCTATCTTTCTGCTCTGCTCCACAGAACTCCTGGAAGCCTGTACTTTCCACAAACTTTAAAATCCAAGAGGTGGGGCTGCTCTTCTGATGAAGATGGGAGCTCAGGTGACCCATGGGCTTCCCCTGATCTCGCTAGCCTGAGGGGCTTATGTCAACCGTGTCTGTCTTCACAGCTCTGTTGTCACATGAGTGGGACACAAAATAAAAGCTATTGTTGATTATATATTTTAACGATTTCATTCTTTTACAAATATTTCCACCAAAAGGATTTCTTTATCTATCTGACTACGTGTGCAACTGAACCCTGCCTTCTGAGCTCGAGGCTCATCTCGTCTGTCTCTGCAGCTGTGTGTAGAGTCATAGCCATACCTCTTGGGTCCACTGCAAGAAGGAACCTTTCCTAAAAGGGGCTGTGTAGTCATTATAATAGAATCGCATTTATGTGGTTGTGTGTATGCGCACATGTGCATGTGTGCAAATGTGTGTTGCTAGGGAAGGGCAGGAAGGATGGGGAGTAAGTTACAAAGATCAAGTGTTCCACTGAGTATAGAAACCAGAGTATAGAGACATCTCTTTATTTTTATATTCTGAACGCATTCCATCTGTCATGGTTAAGGTCCTGATTCTAACTAGTAAATCTGAAACATCTTTGGCTAAAAATCATCTCGTGGGCAGTTTCTGCCAGTTCCTCCCCTTCTCAGCCCCTTCCTCTAAGGGGGAGGCTCACTTTTCCTTGTGTCATTTATTATTATTGACTGAACACACAGAAACCAGTCTTCTTCTCCTGCTTGCCTGAGGCTCCTCTGATGAAAGTCAGCACCACCTTCCCACTGTTTCCAACTCGCTCGTTTCACTCCTGAACCTGTTTCTTGCACGTGATACAGTGGATCAGTTCCTTTTCCTTGGCACTCTTTCCCTCAGCTTCTTTGACATGGCATCACTATGCTTTGATTCCTACCTCTCTGTTCCTTTATGGCTCATCCTATCTGCCTTGGCATTTGGGGGAGGGCTTCCTGGAGTTCTTCTCTTGATCCAGTGCTCCTCTCCAGGCCCTTCTTCAAAGCAATGCTAATGATTCCTGGGCACCCATATTGGTAGTTGTGACCCAGCCTCCAATGTCCCCAACACACGGATCCCTCCTACTACCACTGGACCTATATTGTAGAGTCCTACAAAGATCAGAAACCCAACAAATCAAAAATTGGGGCTGGAGGTGTAACCCATGATAGAGGGCTTGTCCAGCAAGTGTGAAGCACTGCAAAAAACCAAAAACAGAGAATTATCCTGTCCTTCTTCCTCCTCTTGCTTCCTAAACCAACTATTGTTAGTATATTTCACATTGGCTGAAGACATTGTCATTTACTGGATAATCACTCATGCCACAGATAGAGGTGTCGAGTTTCATTCACTGTTTTCCTCCACTCCACATCCAATGTCTATGTTGATTCTGACTTCTAAATAACTCTCCACTTGTCCCTTTTACCAACTCCTACCACCACCTCATTTTCCATCCAGATGCAGAACTGCAGATAAGGGGTTTCTGCACAAAATCTTTCATACCTCTCTTAACTTTCCAGCATCCCAGGAAATAGGACTCTAGGTGTGCTTTGCTGTCCAAACCTGGTGGGAACATTTTTACACCAGCCTAGCTTTGCTCTGAGCCTATCAACACTGAGCCTGTTAAATAATCACCTAAAGTCCTCCTTTACCCCAGATCCTACAATAATTTCAACTTGTTCTTTGTTGGGTGAGATGCCCATGGCTCCTCTAGGATGTGGTCTGTCTCATTGCAATAGGTCAATAAAACTAATTTTGAGAGACTACTGGAACTCTTAGGCAATTGGGCTTATACAACAACATTCAGCATCCATCCATCATCATTAATTACTAAAACAGGATAGACAGATGCTACTGAGCAGTGGTCTTTCATACACATAAGTAAAAGCTAATATGTGCCTATTGATTACTATCTACCTTAGACCACAGTGTTTTAGAGTTACTGGCCAATTACATAAGAAAATGAAATAAGATACACTATTTACAGAAACATCCAATTTACTAGTATATTTGAACTGTACACCTAGAAAATCCATAAAACAAATAATAACATATTTAAAGTAGTAAAATAAAATTCAATAATGTGGAAGAAAAACTTAAAATCCAAAATAAATTTCCCTTACATAAATAATAGAATGATGTTTTATAAGAATAAGTAAAATGTATCACTAAACTAAAGAAAACTACATTTAAAAGTAATTTAAACCACACTCAGTAAAAAAATAATGTAAAAGAGACATAATGCCTTGGATAGGAAGTCTCAATATTATAAAGATGTCAATTCTTCCTATATTAATCAATATACAAGCAATTCTTTAACTCAAGAAGTGGTATAATTATATTACTGCTCAATTTAAAAAATAAACATGAGACAGTTAAGAAAAGGTCTGAGATAAGAGTAATGACAGTGGACCAGTTATCTCCTCCATCTATTAAAATGTATGATAAACCTTAGTGATGATTTTTTTTTGGTTATTCCACCAAAAACTCAGGGCCTAAAAGCAAAAACAAGTAAATGGGACAATATCAAATAGAAAAGCTTCTGCACAGCAAAGGAAACGATCAACATAATGAAGTGGCAGCATGTGGATTGGAAAAATATACTTGCAAATCATATATCTGATGGTTAATATCCAAAATCTATAAAGAATTCATACAACTCAATAGTAGAAAAACAAATAGTCTGAATAAAAATGGTACAAAAATCCAAATAGACATTTTTCCAAAGAAGAAAAATTGCCAACAGATATATGAAAATGTGATCAGTATCATTAATGATCAGGGAAATGCTAAAACCATTAGGAGATACCACTTCATGCTCACTAGGATGGCTATTGCCAAAAAGTCAAAAGACAACAAATTTTGGTGAGGGTTTGAAGAAAGGGAACTCTTGTATACTGTTGGTGGAAGTGAAGATTGGTACAGCCACGATGAAAAATGGTATGAAGATTTTTAAAAGAAATTCAAAAGTAAACTACCATATGACCTAGTAATCCCTCTTTGGGTAATATCCACACAGTGATTTTTCTAAAGAACCAATGGTTATTATAAAGGAGCAAAGGGCAAATGAATGGGGTTCTCTTCATTACTAGTATGGCAGGGAGTAACTAGGAGGATACATTTTTGATGAGGCAGGAAGTGAAATAAAGATGTTAAAAATCTGTGTTTGGAAGGTTAACAATACAATTTAGGCAAAACCTTGAAAACCTGACCATGGTGGGAAATACAAACAATTTTGGCCATTAGTTTGACCTTGTCAGCAACTGATGCTGAATCATCAGTTACAAAATCCATAAAAGTTGGTTAGAATAGTCATTTAAGCAGGAGTGAGAGAAGGTAAAGTTAGGAAGGTATGTTTGTGTTGGACAGAAGTACAGAGCAGAGGTTAGGACTATAAGAAAGAATTAGAATGTGGCAAGATCTGATATTTTTGATTGATAATGGTAATTTATAATCAAGTGATTCCTTTCCTTACTCAACCCTCACATAAACATCCTTCCCTGATCCGGAGTCCCCACTGCCTGTGTTTGTTGAATGAATCCTACTTCAAAGATGCAGTATATAGGAGTCCAACCGCCTGGGATTGAATCCCAGCTCTGCCCTTATTACGTATCATTGAGGAAGTTACTCACTCCCTGCCTCAGTTTCTCCTCTATAAAGCTGGAATAATGGGTCATTGTGAGGGTTAATCATAATAATATGGCACCAGAAAATGCTCATTAATAGAAATTTCCTCATTCCCCACTGTCACTGTTTTCCCCACTCACCATGGTCTTGCTTCTCTACCTTCACCCCCCCCAACCCCAGTAATCCCCCTGAGCTTACATTCATTTAAAAATCTCACAATAGGCACTTCTCTGCTACAGGACACTTCCAGAGCATGTTTGTTTTACTCCTGAGTCACTGACTCAGAGGAACTCACAAAGAAGCCTAATTTGCTTGATTCCCAAATGAAAATCTAGCACATTTGTGGAACTTTATATTTGTTCACTATCACCTACTTGACAGCTTTCAAATTTCCCAGAAGCACCTGAAACTCAACATATAGAAAAGAGAGGCAATTTTCATGCGTTAACCCCTCCCATTTGATATGTGGCTTCAAACTCCCTGTTACTGGGGTTCTTAATTCATTTATTTTCATTCTCATCCTCCCAGAACCCACACCAACTATCTGGGATGCAGCCTTGATAAATCTCCTTCTACTTAACCCACCATGCCCACCTATTCACATCCACTATATACGTCAACTTCTAAACATCTCTCCAATTTGTACTTTTGTTCCTGTATTAGGTCTTGAGCATCTTTTGCTTAAATACTGCAAGAGATCTTAGCTGGTCTTTCTGCCTGCAGTCTCTTTCTCTCCCAAATAATAGTCTAAGGGGACAGATAGATGAGAATGGTGGAAACATGAGGTTAAGAGAGTAATTCCATAAAACGAGCCCACCGTGCTAACTCCCCTACATGCTTTCTTTGCCAAAAAGCAATCTGCCTGCAGCCCCACCTGCCCTAGGCAGGGGTGAAGGTCAGGCAGTCAGTGTAGGTAATGAATGATAGGGGGTCAAGAAAGGATGATCACTAGTTACCAACAGAAGACAAGACGTTGTTAACCTCCACAATTATGCTGCTGGGCGCTCTGGGTGGCTAACAACATCTGTGTCCCTACCAGGCACATACATGGAGAAGAAAGAGAGAGCAATAATTAAAAGGGGAGTTCTGGGATCCATAAAAGAGAAAGACGCATCCCCTCCTGCGGATTCCCAGCTGTGGGGCCCCTTCTTTTAGGAAAAGTCTGTCTCTATCACTTTCTTGAATAAAACTTGCTTTCTACGATTGCCTCGGTGTTTCTCAGGTGTTTAATCTTCAACACCGGTTGTTACCCTTTCCTAATCTCCAAGACCACTGTCAATAGTTCTCCATAGATCACCTTCAACTGCAACTTCTTACAGCATTCAGACTCAACTCTAGGTTCCTGAGCACCACTCAATACCTTCCTAGATTTATCTAGCATTGATTTTCCTGAATGCTTCCCTTACTGCGGTCATTTGAATGTCACCCCAAGGTGCACAGTGTAAGGACACTGAATTACTGTTTCCTGCACATGCCATCGGCTCCTACTTCTTTTCTTCTTTATGGAGCATCTTATCCCTTGCAGCGCCCGCAGAGGCCTACTCATCCTTCAGGACTCCGTTCCACTTTCCAGCAGCTTTTCTCCGAGCTCATGGTGGACTCCACGTGCCTTTATTCCCAGCTCGCTCTGTACATTCTTCTGTGCTGCCGCTTGCCACATTCCAAGTAGCTTAAATAAATGATGCTTGAGTTCCTCACAAGTCTGACCTCACATAGAGACCGACTAGAAATTCGAGAGCCATTCATTTCGTTGTTCTTTCAATAGCCATGAAGGCGGCGAGAACGATCGACTCGTATCTTGAAAGAAAGAGTCGCCCCCTCGTCAGGTAATTGTGTTGCCCTTCCGACGGGAGCTGGGCGGACGGGAGAACCACAACTCCCATCAGGCACGCGGGGATCCTAAAGGCCCGAAGGCGGGAACTACCACTCCCGTGATGCTCTGCGGCCCGCGCCTGCGCAGAGCCCAGGGCCACGTCGCTTTTGCAGCTCCTGAGAACACGCGCCTCCTTCATGGCTTCCGCGGATTCCCGGCGGGTGGGAGATAGTGGCGGTGCCGGGGGCACCTTCCAGCCCTACCTAGACTCCTTGAGGCAAGAGCTGCAGCAGAGGGACCCGACGCTGTTGTCAGTACTGGTGTCGCTCCTTGTAGTGCTGCTGACGCTGGGTAAAGAGGCGGCGGGTGATTATGGTGGGTGCGGGGTGGCAGGGGTCGGGTCAGCTGCTACGCTTCAGCGGGCCCAGGAGCCGAGAGGGCATCTTGGTGACGTCTAGACTGTGAGATTCGACCCTTCTCTCCTCCCACTCTCTTGTCTGACGCAGCGGGAGCAGCCCTGCTTTAAAGGGGGATCCCGGGCGACCCCGGGAGTGACGTCCTGGTGCTTGGGACACGCGTTACCCTTTATCCACTCCTGTGAAGCCTGGGCGCGCGGTCCTTCCCTTTCCATCATTACCGCCGAGCCCCACAGCGTTTTTACACCAATTTTGAGCCTTCTGTGCTTGCGAGCGGGGCTCTGGGAATACAAAAGTTAAAAAGATACCCCTTGAGGTATCCACGCTCAGGTAACAGATGTAGACACACAAGAATTGACAGTTGATAGTGGCTGCACTCAGTGGGTGCCTAACTAACGATTATAAATGGTGCTAATAACAATAAAAGTGAATTTCAGGTGAATGCACTATGTTATCGTAACTATCTTTTAATACTGTTGATTATCAAGGCAAATATATATACTTATATATATTATATATACATATATATGTTATATATACTTTTTTTTTTTTTTTTTTCCTTCCCCCTGACAGTGCTCTGGAAGTTCATCTGGAGCAGAAAGAGCAGTCAGAGAGCTGTTCTCCTTGTTGGTCTTTGTGACTCCGGGAAAACATTGCTGTTTGTCAGGGTAAGTGCTTTGATTTATTCCTCTATTAAACTGAGTAGAGGCATCCCAGTATTCCTGTGGTTTCATGTTTTGTTTGGCAAAAGAAACTATACTGGCAAATTTGGTGTTAATTCTAGACTTTGGAGAACAAAAAGACTCTTGGAAATTCTATAAACTAAAATTTTAGCCATTTGTTTCTTTTATTTTTTTCCCCCTTACCAGACACTGATATTTAGTTCTTATAACATTACAAGATTTTTCTATAAATGTTTAGTGGCTAAGGATGCCAGATAAAGACTTATAAACCTGTGATTACTTAAAATTCACAGTTCATCATGTAACAAACCCTTCTGACAACATGTAAAAGACTGTTTAAAAAAGTGTTTTCAAATTTTGGGAATTTTTTGGATTTTGGAATATTTGCAACAGTAGCCAAACTATAGTTGCATTTGGTCCATGACTTGATAAATGCAGTTACATTCCAGTCTGCTGATGCTTTCCCCAATAAATTTATTGTCATTAAATCTGACACATGACATGAATGTTGGTTGATATTTTTGTGTTCACAAGAGGAAAATGAAACCATAAAAATATGTCAGACTTTATTTAGTCATTCATCAATGACATGAACAATTACTTTGATGAATCAGGTAATACTGGAGGAATACTCTCTCTGTCTTGTGCTAACCAAATGTAATGGCTTCAGAGACAACACAGTTTTAAGTTTAACCTGCATTATTAACCTTTCTTTATCACTTTCTTAAGTCTAAACAGCCTATAAAACAATAAACAAAGCTCCAAATTGTGGGATTTGCTGATTTTATAGTGTAAGTACTCCTAGCATGACTATTTTCAAATTACCAATCCAGCCTTATTGATTATTTTTTTAAAGGATGATCCTTCTTTAACAGTTTAGGCTAGTTAGGTTTCTTTTCACGAATACTTACTTTTAATGTATACAGCATTTTTATTTTATTTTTTTTTATTATTTTTGAGATAAGATCTCACCAAGTTGCATAGAGCTTTGCTAAATTGCAGAGGCTAGCTTTAAATTTGCAGTCCTCCTGCCTCAGCCTCCTGAGTTCCTGGGATTACAGGTGCGCACCAACACACCCTGCTGTTTTCAGTATTTTTAACTATGTGTTTTACTATGAGAATAGGGCAGGTTTTCTGCTTATACTTCCTTTGGACAGTAGAAGTTTTTTTCCTTCCACTAAGGAAATATAATCCCAAGTTATTTATGATGGTTAAAAATGTTTACAGAAGGGCAATAAATTTGGCCACTAAACATGGTTTGAAAATAGTATATTTTTTTCTCCCATTGAAGAGAGGGGAATGAAGTTTGCAGTTTTTCTGCAGGTCAAAAACAATTTTAAATCTTTTTCAGCTGTGACAAGCAGCGTTTATTTATTTGCCCTTCAGCCTGGGAAGGTAGAACATTATTATTACTCATTAGGTTTGCTGTTACTATTAATATGTTCACTCTGATCTCTCCCATCTTATTTTTTACAGCTATTAACAGGCCTTTACAGAGATACTCAGACTTCCATTACTGACAGCTCTGCTGTGTACAGAGTCAACAATAACAGGGTAAGATATTACTGCAGTGTTAAGAGTCTGACAGTCTGACTGGAATGAATTAGTCTGAGCATGTAGGTACCATTTGAACTTTATTTTTATAGGAAATATACTTTATGTGACAAATTCTGCTCTTTGTAGTCTGGGGGCCAATGTAGTCATGTCTGCCTCTTCTTTGTGTAGTCACTTATGTACCATAATGTTACATCACATTTTATTATTTTTTTCTTTTTGTCTTCTTTCCAACTTAAGGAATGGGCATTAAACCTTTTTCTTTTATGTTTTAAATAGATAATATATATACATGGAACAAAAAATTGAAAAGTAACTTTTCCTTTTCTAATCCCACTACCCAGTCTTGTCTTTAGAAGCATTAGCTGTTGTTATTTTTGTTTGTAAGCTTCTAAATGTTCAATGCATATACAACTGTATCTATCTATCTATATATACTTTAATTATATTTTTTTCTTAACACTCTTTTTTGCCCATAATTTTTTTCATTTAACATTATAATCAATATACCTTCACTTTTTTCCTCCTACATTTAAACACATGGTACTATTTAGCTAATTTATGAACTGCATAGTATTTCACTATGTGACTGAAATTGATGTAATCAAAGCCCTCCTAATATTCAGTGTTGTTTGTGGTTATGATCTTTTGCCTTTATAAACTGTTGTAATGGATATCTTGAAGAGTATATGTGAGTACTTTGAGAAATACCCATAAAAAACATGAGAAAGACTTTTATAGAATGTAGACAGTGACTGGTAGGTCAATTATAATGCTTAGTGAATTTTGGTGAGTGAGTGGAGTGATGGTTGGGTGACTGATTGGAGGGGTGGAAGGTCAGAAGGACAGTGACTTAGAATTGTGATCTTAGAACCCTTTCCCCCTTCATCTTGTGCCACTTCTCCTATCTGGTTCCTCCAGAATTAAACATTGTAGGCAAAGATAAAGGGACATCCATTTAAATATCTCAGAAGTATTTTTGTTTATTTGAATGATGGCACTTTTCCCGACCAAAACCTCTTTAAATTTCCAAGAATTTGGATTTTGAAACTTCAGGTTTAGGAGATCATTAGTTCTGAGGGTCCTTTACTGGATTTTTTAAAGTGGGATAGTCCAGGGTATATTTTAGACCTGTATCTCTCAGTGCATTAGCTACTGACCCTGAGTGACTATTGAGCACCTGAAACATGATGAGTCCAAATAGAGGGGCACTGTAAGTGCAAAGTACACACTAGATTTTGAAGAACCAGTGTGATAAAAAGAACATAAGCTCTCAATATCTTGAATTCTTATTACATGTTAATATTTTTGATATACTTGATTGTATAACTTATTTAAATTAATTTTACTTATTTTTACTTTTTTAAATGTTTACTAGAAAATTTAAGATTACATGTAGCTTTTATTATATTTTTGTTGAACTATTCCTCCCTTTTTTTTTTTAACCTCTGCTCCCATCCCCTTAGGTTGAGATTTAGTCTCTCTAGGTAGTAATGTACCTAGTCATGAACCTTCTGAATTGCTAATACTCTGTGGTTCAGTGTAGGTCCTAATTTGGGTTCACCAAACTCTTATTAGTATTTTGAAAAGGCTAGTAGGTATTTGTATTTGTCTGAAAAGAACTGCCTTGGTTATCTGAAAGGCCATAATGAATCCAGCTGGAATTACGTCAGATCTGTACATAATACCGATTCCCTTCTGTTGAACCATGGTCATGGTTGGCAGTAAACATGTGAGGAAAGGTTGATGAGTCTCATGCTTGTATCAGAGCCACATCTGAGTCTTGTCACTGAGCACAGCCATATCTACAGTGATTATAAGGTCAAGGATGAAGTCCTGGAATGGTGAATTTAATAGGCATAATATACTTGCTCAATAGGAGTTCAAGAATTGGCACAAAATATTGACAGAAATAAATGGTGTGGGGGTTTTCAAGATGGCGGCCTAGAGGGTGGCTGCATTACGTGTTGCTCCAGAACTCAGGATTCAAGAGAGGAGATATTGAGACGCTTGGGACCAACTCAAAGTAGCCGGGTGACTCTCACCCCCTGGGGGGGCATCCCGGATGGTACGGGGGTCCCGGAACGCAGGAAACTTTGTGAAGTAGAACTGCCGGCGAGACGCCCCTCCCCCCGCTGGAGCGCCATAGAGGAGGCCCCTCGGCACAGCGCTGGGAGTCGGAGCAGCCACTGGGGCTCCGGCGGCTGCCCGGGGAAGGAGTGGCGGGGAGAACTGTGTGGACTCAGGACACCGGGGCCTGCCCTGAGGAGGAGGAGAGGAGCGTGGCCACTTGGATTCGGAGAGACTGTGCCAGAGCTGCAGGCGGTTGCCAGAGGAGAAGCCGCGCGGCGAGCTGTTTGGAATCAGAACGACGCTTCTGAACACCGGGGCCTGCCCTGAGGACAAGGAGGAAGAGGAGCGGCCGCTTGGATTCGGGTGACTATACGGGAACTACAGGCGGTTGCCAGAGAAGGGGCTGCGTGGCGAGCTGTTTGGACCCTGACCACTTCTGAACCCCGGGGCCTGCCCGGAGGAGTAGGAGAAGGAGGAGAAGGAGCGCGGCGGGTCCTTTGGACTCGCAGTGACTGCATTAGCGCTCCAGGCGGCTGCTCAGAGGAGAAGGCGAGTGGTGAGTTGTTTGGTCTTAAAGTGACAGCTCCTGAACACAGGGGGGCTGCCTGGAGGAGAAGCGTGGTGGGATGCTTGGTCTTGAGGGACCACACCAGAGCTCCGGGCGGTTGCCCAGAGGACCCGTGCAGCGGGTCACGTGGATTCAGAGCCACTCAGAGGGACTGCTCCTGAACACCCGGGGGGTTATCCGGAGAAGGAGGAGGAACGGGCAGGGTCACTTCGACTCGGAGTGATTGATTGCCCTGGGCTACGGGTGGTTGGTGGGAGGAGGAGGCACGAAGTGAGTTTCTTGGACTCCTAGTGACCGCACCGGCATACTGGGCGGCTGTCTGGAGGAAGAGGCCTGTGGCAGGTCTCTGGGACTCAGAGCGATTGTTCGGGGCCACAGGTGGCTGCTCAGAGGAGGGGCCACGCAGCCAGGCGATTAGGTGCAGAACAGGGTCCCAGGATCTAGGAGGCTTCTGGGTGGAAGAGCCGCACAGAGACAGGCTTAGGGCGGAGCGAAGGTTCCAGGCCTATGGGCAAATTCTCTGAGGAGGGGCAGCCTAAGGAGATTCATCTGCGAAGGGTGAGGCTCCCAGGCCCAGGAGGTAGGGCCGGGCCCCTGGAAACTTTGCAGAGGAAGGCAGCCCAGCCCAGGCAGTAGCTGTAAATTGAGGGGAACCTCTAGGAGGAAACTGACCAGCGAGACCTCCCCACCGGGTGAGTCTTCCCTGCTGGGTGAGGTTTCCCACAAGGACGGTAAAACCAGAGACTCAGGCCCAAACAGGCCTTGCCTCAGCCCACAGCCTAGGTCCCCTTTGGATGACCATTGGTCAACAAGTGGAGGCACCTCCGCCCACTAGCAGGGAATATACCCCACCTGAAGGCCACCACTCCTAGAGAGGCAGCTTCCTTGTGGAGCACCGCATTATCAACCTCCTCCAAGACTTCAGCCTACTGAAGGCTAAGAGGGGATATATATAGAAATCTTCAGGGACATTGTAAATCAACAGAGGAAATCTGCAATATCTCAGCGGTCCACTGATATCTGAACAACATGAGAAAACAAGGAAAGAAAATGCTGCAAACAAATCTAGATGTTACATCAATAAAACCCAATGACAGCATGGCAGAAGAAATGACAGAAAAGGAGTTCAGAATGTACATAATTAAAATGATCAGAGAAGCAAACGAGGAGATGAAAGAGCAAATGCAAGCATTGAATGATGAGATGAAAGAGCAAATGCAAGCATTGATTGATCGCACCAATCGACAGTTAAAAGAGCAAATACAGGAAGCAAAAGATCATTTCAATAAAGAGTTAGAGATATTGAAAAAAAACCAAACAGAAATCCTTGACATGAAGGAAACAATAAACCAAATTAAGAACTCCATAGAAAGCATATCCAATAGGATAGAACACCTGGAAGACAGAACTTCAGACATTGAAGACAAAATATTTAACCTTGAAAACAAAGCTGAACAAACAGAGAAGATGGTAAGAAATCATGAACAGAATCTACAAGAACTATGGGATATCATGAAAAGGCCAAATTTAAGAATTATTGGGATTGAGGAAGGCCTAGAGAAACAAACCAAAGGAATGAACAACCTATTCAATGAAATAATATCAGAAAATTTCCCAAATCTGAAGAATGAAATGGAAAATCAAGTTCAAGAGGCTTACAGGACTCCAAATACACAAAATTACAACAGACCCACACCAAGGCACATTATAATGAAAATACCTAACATACAAAATAAAGACAGAATTTTAAAGGCTGTGAGAGAAAAGAACCAAATTACATTCAGGGGGAAACCAATACGCATATCAGCAGATTTTTCAATCCAGACCCTAAAAGCTAGAAGGTCCTGGAACAACATTTTTCAAGCCCTGAAAGAAAATGGATGCCAACCAAGAATCTTATACCCAGCAAAACTTACCTTCAAATTTGACGATGAAATAAAATCCTTCCATGATAAACAAAAGCTAAAAGAATTTACAAAAAGAAAGCCAGCATTACAGAACATTCTCAACAAAATATTCCATGAGGAAGAGATGAAAAACAAGAAGCAAATCAGCAAAGGGAGGAATTATCCTAAAGGAATTGTCAAATAAAGGAGGAAACAAGTTGTGTCAAACAAATAAATAAACAAAATTTTAAAAATGAACCAAATGACCGGGAAACCAAATCATTTCTCTATAATAACCCTGAACGTTAATGGCCTGAATTCATCAATCAAAAGACATAGACTGGCAGACTGGATTAAAAAGAAAGATCCAACAATATGTTGCCTGCAAGAGACTCACCTCATAGAAAAAGATACCCATAGATTAAAGGTGAAAGGATGGGGAAAAACATACCATGCACATGGACTCAGCAAAAAAGCTGGAGTATCCATCCTCATTTCCAATAATGTGGACTTCAAGCCAAAGTTAGTCAGAAGGGATAAAGAAGGTCATTTCATACTGCTTAAGGGAAGCATAAATCAGCAAGATATAACAATCATAAACATCTATGCCCCAAACAGTGGCTCATCTATGTATGTCAAACAAATCCTTCTCAATTTCAGAAACCAAATAGACCACAACACAATAATACTAGGTGATTTTAACACGCCGCTCTCACCAATGGACAGATCTTCCAGACAAAAATTGAGCAAAGAAACCATAGATCTCAACAACACAATCAATAATTTAGACTTAACGGACATTTATAGAATATTCCATCCAACCAAGAGTGAATACACTTTCTTCTCAGCAGCACATGGATCCTTCTCTAAAATAGACCATATATTATGCCACAAAGCTAATGTTAGCAAATACAAGAAGATAGAGACACTAGCATGTATTCTATCAGATCATAATGGATTGAAGTTAGAAATAAATGAAAGAGTAAAACACAGAAACTATTCCAATATCTGGAGATTAAACAATATGCTATTATATGATGAATGGATAACAGAAGATATTAGGAAGGAAATTAAAAAATTCTTAGAGGTAAATGAGAACAAAGAAACATCATATCAAAACCTCTGGGACACTATGAAAGCAGTACTTAGAGGGAAATTTATTTCATGGAGCGCATTTAATAAAAGAAGTAAAACTCAACAAATAAACAACCTAACACTACAGCTCAAAGCCTTAGAAAAAGAAGAACAGAACAGCACCAAAAGTAGTAGAAGACAGGAAATTGTTAAACTCAGAGCTGAAATCAATGAAATTGAAACAAAAGAAACAATACAAAAAATTGACAAAATAAATAGTTGGTTCTTCGAAAAAATAAACAAAATTGATAAACCTTTAGCCACACTAACAAAGAGAAGACGAGAGAAAACCCAAATCACTAAAATTCGGAATGAACAAGGAAATATCACTACAGACAGGATGGAAATACAAAACATAATTAGAAGCTATTTTGAAAATCTATACTCCAACAAAATAGAAAATTTCGAAGACATCAACAGGTTTCTAGAGACATATGAATTGCCTAAACTGAATGAGGAGGACATAAACAATTTAAATAGACCAATTTCAAGTACTGAAATAGAAGAAGTCATCAAAAGCCTACCAACAAAGAAAAGTCCGGGACCAGATGGGTTCTCAGCCGAGTTCTACAAAACCTTTAAGGAAGAGCTCATTCCAATACTTCTCAAAGTATTCCATAAAATAGAAGAGGAGGGAACCCTCCCAAACTCATTCTATGAAGCCAATATCACACTGATACCTAAACCAGACAGAGACTCATCAAGGAAAGAAAATTTCAGACCAATATCCTTAATGAACATCGACGCAAAAATTCTCAACAAAATTTTAGCAAATCGCATACAAAAACATATTAAAAGATAGTGCACCATGATCAAGTGGGTTTCATCCCAGGGATGCAAGGTTGGTTCAACATCAGGAAATCAATAAACGTAATTCACCATATTAATAGACTTAAAGTCAAGAATCACATGATTATTTCAATAGATGCAGAAAAAGCATTTGATAAAATACAGCACCCCTTCATGCTCAAAACACTAGAAAAAATAGGGATAGTGGGAACATTCCTTAATATTGTAAAGGCCATTTATGCTAAGCCCATGGCTAATATCATTCTAAATGGTGAAAACCTGAAAGCATTCCCCCTAAAAACTGGAACAAGGCAGGGATGCCCTCTTTCACCACTTCTATTCAACATCGTTCTTGAGACTCTGGCCAGAGCAATTAGACAAACCAAAGAAATTAAAGGGATACGAATTGGAAAAGAAGAACTCAAACTATCCCTGTTCGCTGATGACATGATTATATATTTAGAGGAACCTGGAAATTCCACCAGAAAACTCTTAGAACTCATAAGTGATTTCAGTAAAGTAGCAGGTTACAAGATCAATGCCCATAAATCCAATGCATTTTTATACATAAGTGATGAATCTTCAGAAAGAGAAATTAGGAAAACTACCCATTCACAATAGCCTCGAAAAAAATAAATACTTGGGAATCAATCTCACAAAGAGGTGAAAGACCTCTACAATGAGAACTATACAACACTAAAGAAAGAAATTAAAGAACACCTTAGAAGATGGAAAGATCTTCCATGTTCTTGGATAGGAAGAATTAATATTGTCAAAATGGCCATACTACCTAAAGTGCTATACAAATTCAATGCAATTCCAATTAAAATCCCAATGACGTACCTTACAGAAATAGAGCAGGCAATTATGAAATTCATCTGGAAGAATAAGAAACCCAGAATAGCTAAAGCAATCCTTAGCAGGAAGAGTGAAACAGGGGGTATTGCAATACCAGATCTTCAACTCTACTACAAAGCAATAGTAACAAAAACGGCATGGTATTGGTACCAAAATAGAAAGGTAGATCAATGGTACAGAATAGAGGACACGGACACAAACCCAAATAAATACAATTTTCTCATACTAGACAAAGGGGCCAAAAATATGCAATGGAGAAAAGATAGCCTCTTCAACAAATGGTGCTGGGAGAATTGGAAATCCATATGCAACAGAATGAAACTAAACCCATATCTCTCACCATGCACGAAACTAAACTCAAAATGGATTAAGGACCTCGGAATCAGACCAGAGACCCTGCAGATTATAGAAGAAAAAGTAGGTCCAAATCTTCATCTTGTTGGTCTAGGACCAGACTTCCTTAACAGGACTCCCATAGCACAAGAAATAAAAGCTAGAATCAACCACTGGGATAGATTCAAACTAAAAAGCTTTCTCTCAGCAAAGGAAACTATCAGCAATGCGAAGAAAGAGCCTACAGAGTGGGAGAATATCTTTGCCAATCATACTTCAGATAGAGCACTAATCTCCAGAATCTATAAAGAACTCAAAAAACTCTACTCCAAGAATTCAAACAGTCCAGTCAACAAATGGGCTAAGGAAATGAATAGACACTTCACAGAAGAAGATCTACAAGCAATCAACAAACATATGGAAAAATGTTCAACATCTCTAGTAATAAGAGAAATGCAAATCAAAACCACCCTAAGGTTCCATCTCACCCCAATTAGAATGGCGATTATCAAGAATACGAGCAACAACAGGTGTTGGCGAGGATGTGGGGAGAAAGGTACACTCATACACTGCTGGTGGGGCTGCAAATTAGTGCAGCCACTATGGAAAGCAGTGTGGAGATTCCTTAGAAAACTTGGAATGGAACCACCATTTGACCCAGCTATCCCACTCCTTGGCCTATACCCAAAGGACTTAAAATCTGCATACTACAGAAATACAGCCACATCAATGTTCATAGCTGCTCAATTCACAATAGCTAGACTGTGGAACCAACCTAGATGCCCTTCAATTGATGAGTGGATAAAGAAACTGTGGTATATATATACTATGGAATATTACTCAGCCATAAAGAATGATAAAATTATGACATTTGCAGGCAAATGGATGAAATTGGAGAATATCATGCTAAGTGAGATAAGCCAATCTCAAAAGCCAAAGGACGAATGATATCGCTAATAAGTGGAGGTTGACACATAATGGGGGGGAGGGAAGGGTTAGAGTTAGGGTTAGGGAGGGGGGCAAGTATGGAGGAAGGAACTACTGTATAGAGGGTAAAGAGGGGTGGGAGGGGTGGGGGGAAGGGAAAAAAATAACAGAATGAATCAAACAACATTGCTCTATGTAAATTTATGATTACACAAATGGTATGCCTTTACGCCATGTAGAAACAGAGAAACAACATGTATCCCATTTGTTTACAATAAAAAAAAAAAAAAAGTAAAAAAAAAAAAAAAAAAAAAAGAAATAAATGGTGTGTCTGGTAAGCACATATCTAAGAATTAGGGGTGTGAATAATGAAAATGTACTTTGTTATAAAGATTAAGGATCCCAGTAATGGCAATATATGCTGTAAATTCTAAGGTATTTTTTGCATTATAAGTTTGTGAATATTCATTACTGTTGTTCACATGTTTTTGCTTTTATTCATACTGGTATCTCCTAAGCCTCAAATGGACCACACATTCCTGACCACCCCCGCCCCCAGTCAGGTTTCTTAAGAATCCTAAGAACAGTTATCAAAATTGTTACTTTTTATGTAATTTTACATCATGCTCATCTTTCTCATTATAATTGTTATACCAGGAACCACATCTTTGCTCACTATTATATCCCCAGAACTTTGACCAGTGTTTTATTTTTGTTGGGGGAGGTTGGTGTTGGGGATTCAATCCAGGACCTCATGCATGCTAGGTAAGCATTCTGCCAGTGAGCTGCATTCCCCAGCCCTTGGCTGGTTTTTTGTTTGAACATGCTCTATGAAAATTTATTCAATTTATTAATCAGAGTAACATTTGTTGGATTAATTAATTAATTAACTGGACTCCAGTATGATACACTTAATTTGATCATGATGTGCACATGGATCTGGACTGAAACATTAATACAGTATTGCTGCCATCCTCAGGGCAATAGCTTGACCTTGATTGACCTTCCTGGGCATGAGAGCTTGAGGCTTCAGTTCTTGGAGCGGTTTAAGTCTTCAGCCAGGTAAGTAGAAAGAAATGAAATAGGCTTGTTGGAGTCTGTACTGTGTATTGAGTCTGCACGTGTTGTTTGCTCTGGTGGAATTCTGGGGGCAGCATGGTGTCCTGCAGTAGAAAGAACTTGAAGCTTGGAGTCAGCCGTTTCTGGGTTGCAAGCCCTCCTTTGCTAGGATTGTGAAGATTGGATGAGATAATGCTTAAGGAGTGTTGAGTGTTTGGGAAGTGTGCCCTCATTATTATTAAAATTTACTCTGAAGATGAATTTAGTGACTTACAGGATTATTAACATTTGGGAAAAAATTTCAAAACTCTTTTGGGTCCCAGAAATTATTAAACTCTAACATTATATGTAAGTTTATTTCAAGAACAATGTTTTCATATGTATTTCAGTGTCTGCCCCCATGTTATTGACCCTTAAGTTCTTTACTAAAGTTCTTAGGCTGCATTTGCAAGTGCTTTCTTCATGTTTGATATCTAACATTGATGAGGACTGAAGAGGGAAATTAGTCTGACACATTTCAATGATATGAAGACATTTTAATGTCTCTGAATTTGAAACGCATCTTACAGTTGCAGTTATCACAGGTGTGATAGTTTAATTGGCAGCTTTTTCTCCTCTTAGTGGTTCCTGAAATGTTTCGTTTAATTGATGGCATCTTGGGTTTGAGGAATGAAGTAGTTGGTTCTTTCCTTTTTATTGAACATGTGTAGACTTAGATTTTGATATTGCTTCCTTACCTGCAAGATGGTGACAAGCAGTTTGTCTCAGAAGAGAATGTGATTTTTAATTCTTCAGACAATTTAGACAGATCTAGAATTGGTAAATCTTATCATGATTGGGTATTAATTTCCCATTGAATTTTTTTCTTTTTATGTTGTCAGTTACAAATATTTTGTAATTTGCAGTGTAGTCACTCTGTGATCCAAGGATTTTAGGTAAATAGAACATTCAAAACATGAAGCTACTGGGTGCAGTGGTTTACACCTGTAGTCGCAGCTGAGGCAGAAGGATCACAAGCTCAAGGCCAGCCTCAGCAAGTAGCAGGCTCCAAGCAACTTGGTGAGACTCTGTCTCAAAATAAAAAATAAAAAAGCGCTGGGGATGTGGCTCAGTGGTTAAGCACCCTTAGATTCAATCCCCATAAAAAAAGAAAAAGAAGATAAACCTGAGTTCTAAGAAATCTTAATCATA
Organism: Sciurus vulgaris; assembly: GCF_902686455.1. Taxonomy (NCBI): domain Eukaryota; kingdom Metazoa; phylum Chordata; class Mammalia; order Rodentia; family Sciuridae; genus Sciurus; species Sciurus vulgaris. Next base: position 121,303,076 of record NC_136470.1, read on the forward strand.
ACAAATGCATATTAGAAAGACAGTGACTATATTGGTATGTGACTTTTATCAAAAGTCAAATTTCCTTAATCTCTGTTTCCCCCTTTACTTGCTTGAAATACTTTATTTCTACTCTTTTCATGGTTCTCCACCTGGCTCCCTCCTTTTTAGATATTGTACAACATTACATAAATCAATAATGCTAATTCCTTTTTCCTGAACCTGAAAATACTTTAACTCTGCTTTTCCTCACATCTTTCTTTTTCACCGTCAGTGGTTGCTGATTTTTGCCCTTACATTCAGTGATTAGTGAGACTTACCTGGATGCTTATGATTTCTTTCTTTTCCTTTTGCCAAGTTCTAGCATTCTGCTCTTTCCTTTTAGGATCTTTTTTTCTCTCAGTGTGTCTTTTAGAAGTTATTTCCAGAGAGAGTGAATGAGTAGTAAAATTTCTCATCTTTTTTTCATTTGAAGCTATCTTTATTTGGCACTGGAATGATGGTTTTAGCTGAGTATAAAGTCCTGGGTGGCAGTTATTTCCATGGTGACATGGAAGGTGTGACACAGAAGCAGTCTTCTGTGTCTACTGTTGCAGTCTCATTGTTATTTCTCTAAGAAATCTGTCTGGGTGTACATTCTGTCAAGGGGTGGGTTAGCTTTGTCATGTTTGGAATTTAAATGTGCTATCCCAGACTGGAGATTCCTATCTTTCTTCAGTTCTTAGAAATTTTCATTTTTCCCTCTTCAGGTTAGTGTCGTTTCTCCGTTCTCAGTTCACACATCTTGCAACTCTGTTGACATGATTGAACCTTACTATTTCTGCCATTCTTGTCTCTTGTATCTTCTGAATCTTTCTACTTTGCATATTGTGTGATACTCAGATTTGCTTTCTGGTTTACTGTGTACTTTTTAGCTAACCGTAATCTCTACTTAACTTTTTCATTGAGTTTTTAATTTCATTTACTATGGTTTTTTAAAATACTTATTTTTTTCCCCCAAATTGCCTGTTTCTTTTTATTATGTTTCCTAGGATTATGCTCTTAAGTAATTTTAACCATGTGTTTTGTAGATTACTCTGTTCTAATTTTGGGGTGCTTGTTATTCTCCTGCATAATTGTTTATTTTCTTCTGTGCTTTGTAATTTTTGGTCCAGAAGCCTTCAAGGGGGATGCATCATTGAAGTTGTGGTTGATAAACAATAGTGTATGAAAGCCTCCCTCGAGAAGGAGCTACATATTTCCATCTGTTGGGACCATAAAGGTTTAGAATATGGCCCAGTTTTTATGTAAATCTTTCCACTTAGGAATCTTACACCTGGAGAGAGTGTAGTCACACTCCATATCTGGAGGCCTGGTGTTTCAATTTCTTTCGGAATTATTTTCTGACCCTGGGCCTTCATTAGACTGCTTTTAAAAGTTGTAGGCTTGGTGCAGGGTGTTTGATTCTAGCTCCCCAGTGCATGTTAGCTAGTCTGTGACAGGAGTGTCTCCCTGTGGGCATTCAAACCATTGCCCCTAAAAAGCCTGATGTCTAGTTTCCCTGGGGCGCTGTACTTTAGCTCTGATATCTCTAGCACATGAAGATTCTCACTTGCTGCTTTAAGTCAAGCCCTTGCTGGTCATGCTGCTTCTAGTTCAGTTGCCCTCTAAAAAATTCTGTCTTCATTTAGGTACACTAATCTTTGCAAGACAAAAAAGCATAAACTTCACAGGTTGATGTATCACACCCTTTGCTGTGTGTGACCTGGTCCCTCTCACTCCCTCCTCTCCCTGTGTACCAGCTTGCCTTGAATTCTCCAAGGTATGTGTTTCACTTGTTTGTGCCTTGAACATACTATGTTCTGGACAGTCTGCCCTGATTTTTTTATCTAGTTAAAATTCAGCTTAACTGCTACATCCTCCTCAAGTTGTCTTTGACCTGGTCTCATTGAAATGATCACGTCTTTGCTCTAGTTACACCATGAGCATAGTTCTCTCCTGGCAGTTATCATACAGTTCTGGATGATTTCTTGGTCTTTGAGGGCAGACATCATTCCTCAGCTTCAGGCATTGAGACTCATGGTAGCACTCAGTAGTTGTTTTTGTTAAATGAAGATTGGCGTCCTGTGATTAACTGTACACAGACCTGCATTTGTGACGTTAGTATGTTATTCATCACAATTGAATCTGAAGAAATTAGGGATAGAGTTTTCAGGATAATGGTGCACTGCTGCGTGCTCACATGCCAGTTTTTCTCTTTTCTCCCTCTAGGGCTGTTGTGTTTGTCGTGGACAGCGCAGCATTCCAGCGGGAGGTGAAGGACGTGGCTGAGTTTCTGTATCAAGTCCTCATTGATAGTATGGGTCTGAAGAACACGCCATCATTCTTGATAGCCTGCAATAAGCAAGGTGCCATTGTGTTTTCTGCATTGTGATTTTTCTGGGATCACTATTAAGAATCAGTTAAAAAAAAAAAAAAACAAAAAGAATCAGTTCAGTTGTCCACAGTTGTTGGGGTTTGGAGACCATTGTAGTGTACTATAAATTGAAGAATTTTAAATCTTAAAACTTACTTCTACTCTCACCTTTTCACTCATCTTCTTACCAGACAATTCTAAGGATCCACAACAGAGGAACTGTTACCTCTTTTCCTTGGATATAGTGAATTTTGTTTTGTTTTGCTTTGTTTTGTTTTGTTTTTTAAGATCATAAATTATTTTACTTTAGCAAATTAAGTTTGTTAGATTGACGATGTGTCATATCAGTTGCTGGAGGGAGAGGATAGAGTCTCTCCTTCCAAACAAGTTTATCATTCAGCAAATTTTATCAAGGGGAGTTTGTAGAAATTTTACTTTAAACCCATAACCATTAAAAACTTTCTTTAAAAGTTTATAATATTAAAAACCCAATCAAACTGCCTTCAGTTTGTTGCCAGTAAAATAAGATAGACTGGTTGCTCTCTTTCACATATTAATTTCTGATTCTGTGAAGAGCCAAAGCATTTCTCAGAACTGCTTAAGTTATGTGTGATACCTAATCAGGGATGCAGTTATTAGCATCATTACCTGACCTTCTCTTGATTTATCTTATTTAGCCTGTAAGGGCAGCTAATGTTTATTGGCCTGGGTTTGTGGCCACACCAGGCCTCTTTCTTAGCTGTAGTGACGGCATGCTTTAACATCATTAGTAGCAGCTGGACACATGCTGAGTTTGCTTTTAAGTGACGAAGTAGGGTTTTGTGCATTGGAGTGAAAGTTCTTGGTAGAGTCAGAGCACTGGTAAGTTTTGTTTCTGTTAAACTGACTGGACTTATATATGTATTGAAAGGTCTGTAAGATGTGGAAAACTTAAGTCCATATTAGTGTCATCAGCAAAACATGTTTGTAAGCATTACTTTGGGAAAACCCATATATGCAAATCTACTTTATTAGAGAAGGAGGTAGTGATAAAAGCTCTTTTTAAAAAGGAGTGAGGAGAAACTTACTGATTTATGTTCGGGTTTAAACTACAACAGTGTTCTTATTTCTTTACAGATATTGCAATGGCAAAATCAGCAAAGTTAATTCAGCAACAGCTTGAGAAAGAACTGTAAGTATGAATAAAGCCTATTGGTTATACACGTTCACACATAGACTTTAAGCAGCATGTTCATATTTCTTTTGTCTGGTTGTGATAATCACAATTATAGTCTGAAGATTAGTGTGGAATATACTTACTAAATAATTTTTAAGAACCACCAATGGAATCATTAAAAGCATTAATGGGATATTTATAAGTATTTTTAAATTGCTTTTTTAAAAAATTTCTAAAATTTCCTTTTATTTACACATGACAGTAGAATGTATTTTGGTTATTTTTAAATTTCATGTAGAGAAGATTTATTGAAACGGTTTGCTCAATTTGTTTTACCACTATTCATAGTTGATATGAAAGATTTTAGAAACTAAAAAATGGTATACACCAATTGAGATCACTGTTATTTCAGTGAAAGAAGTGTTTGTTCACCACATAGCAATGCATATAAAACTGTGTTTAAATATGCATTTAAAAAATAATAAAACAAAAACTGAGGATCAGGAAAAAAGAAAGTAAACAATTTTAAAGCAATTGGAAATTATTGTTGACAGAATGAGGAAGAATATAAAAGAGTACTGTTTTGTAGCTTCTTGTATTGTTTTCAAGCTACTTGACAATGTTATTTACCCTGCTTTTAGTGTTTAAAAATTTGTAAATTGAGGTATAGCTTTTAAATTTTAAGGAGTCTAGCATGTCTTTGTATTATGCCAGTTTATAAGACCTAGCCAAAAGCTTGCTTAAATAGAAGAAATGATCACCATTATAGTAAAGCAAGTTACATTTTCTTCCTGATTTTGTGTAAGGACTTTTCATCCCCCGAATAAAAGGATCTGATGAGAAAAACTGTATAAATTCAGCTTCGAGAACTTTTCCCCCATCACGATCTACTTCTTTATTCATTTAACAAGCACCTAATGGTGCATGTAGCATATCCCAAAACCTGCTCTCTGCCGGATGCAGCTGTGCCAGGACAGATGTGTGCCTGTGCTCAGAGCCTACTCAGGATTTAGTCAGCTTGAGGAGTGGCAAACTCCTGTCTAAGGCCTGCTAGCTTAGAAGCTTGACATTTTTAAAGGGCAGTTTAAAAAAAGGAAAATACACAACAGAGACCAAATGTGGCTCACAAAGCCCCAAATGTTTAATTTCTGGCTCTTGACAGGGCAGTTTTGCTGGCCTGGCCTATGCTTCTCTCTGGATGCTTCCCTTCTGAAATTGCATGTCTGTCATCTCTCAAGGTTCCTTCTCTCGATGCCATAAACAGTGCGTGCCACTAGGCAAGGGACGTGGGAACAACTCGATGATTTGGTTTCTAAGATTGTGTTGCGTTTGTGGGGAATTATTTTGGGAGAACAAAAGCCATTATGATATTATTTGTGTTTCAGCGTTCTTTTTACTTTTTTTTTTTTTGACAGTGCAGCCCCAGGTCTTCCCATATTTAAAACCAGTTTTTCTTAGGCTATTTGCTTTTTACAGTAGGGTTAGAGGAAAACAGTATAGAAGGAAATGCTCTATTATAAGACAGTGAAGTAAAATGTTGAAAAGTTGTAAAGGTTAACATTAGTTAAATTAGAAATCTAGTTTTAGCTTGATTTTTTATTTGTGAGAATTAGGCCCTATCAGCTTTGAAGGAATTTAAAGTCTTGAATAATAAGGATTATTTCTTATAACCCTGTGGCAAAAGCTGGGTACATATGTTTTGCCTTTTTTTCCCTAAATTTATTTATTGTAACATAGCATAGATGTAAGAGTATTTTGACACATACGTTCAGTTTGAAGACTGTAGGATGGATGCCTGTGCACTCACCACCAGGCCTGGGAGGCCCTGGCTGTGTGTTCCTCCCCAAAAGATTTTCCCTCAGAAGGTAAAAGATATCCTCAATTTTCTGTTGTTGTTTTTTTTTTAAATTTTTTATTGTTTCTTTTTGGTTGTATATAACAATAAGATTCATTTTGACATAACTGAAAAAGTGTGGAATATAATTTGCTCAAATTCAGTCCCAGTCTTTCCCGTCTGTCCCCTTTTCCCTCTCCCTGTCCCCTTCCCTCTACTCTACTGATCTTTGTGCTATTTACTTGTAGATTTTTTTTTTGCTTTTGATTGGCATCTTGTGGATACACATGAGGTGAGATTCACTGGGGCCTATTCATGTATGAACATAGGAGAGTTAGGTTAGCTCCATTCCTCAGTTCTCCCTGTCCCTTCTCTTCATCCCCCTTAGCCTCATTCATTTAGCCCACTGGTCTTCCTTCTTTTGTGATGGAATTCCCTACCTCTTTTTTTCTCTTTCCCACTTTCTCTCTTTTTTCCTCCTTATTTTGGACTAGTTTCCACATATCAGAGAAAATACTTGACCTTTAGCTTTCTAGAGTTGGCTTATTTCGCTTAGCATGATGGTCTCCAGTTCCATCCATTTACCAGCACATGCCATGATTTCATTCTTCTTTATGGCTGAGTAATACTTCACTGTGTGTATGTACATTTATTTTTCTATTCATCTGTTGAAGGGCACCTTGGTTGATTATAGCTTGGGTATTGTAAATTGTGCTGCTATAAACATTGATGTGGCTGCATCATTAGAATATGTTGATTTTAGATCTTTTGGGTATGTACCGAGGAATGGGATAGCTGAGTCATATGGTTGTTCCACTTTCAGTTTTTTGAGAAGTCTCCATATTGTTTTCAGAGTGGTTGCATTAATTTGCAGTCCCACCAGCAATGTATGAGTGTACCTTTTCCCCACATCCTCCCCCACATTTACTGTTACTTGTAGTCTTAGTAATTGCCATTCTGACTGGAGTGAGACAAAATCATAATGTATTTGTTTTGCATTTTCCTGATTGCTGGAGATGTTGAACATTTTTTAATACATTTGTTGACCAGCTGTATTTCTTCTTTTGAGTAGTGTCTGCCAATTTATTATTATTTTTTGGTGTTAAGTTTTTGAGTTCTTTATGTATTCTGGATATTAATACACTGTCTGAGAAGCAGGTGGCAAATATTTTCTCCCATTCTGCAGGATGTCTCTTCACTTTCTTACTAATTTTGTGTGTTTTTTAAACTAGTTTTATTCTATGTGTATGTTCCTAAACAAGGTATTGTTTAGATTTTCCTGTGGTCTTCATTAATTTTTAAGCAACCTTATAGAACCAAGAAATGTTTTATTTTGTAAGAAAGTCAGCTGGTGTGGCAAGCATTCCTATGCTTCTGGGAGTAGAAAGGGAGAGGAAGGTTAGCAAATGTATTCTCCTGCACTGTTTTATCAGGGCCAGCAGGTGGCAGTAAGGTGACCTAAGTTGGGAAGGTTTTTGCAGGTGGAGAGGTTGGAGAATAGTTAATTGGGTCAAATTAGATAAAAGAGTCTGGAGTTTGTGGACTTATAAGCTCTATGTCCAGATAGACTCAAGGTTAAATAAATACCCTATCTAACCACACTTAGCTTTCAGAAATTAAGTTGTTATAACATTTATAGCATGAATTTTAGACTATTCTAAAATGGCAGAAGAGTCTAGTAGAAGGGGGCCTTGGGCTGAAAGAAAGTTGCTATGCCCTGAGTTCATTGCTGACCTGCTGCCACCTAGCTGAGAAAATTGGAGCTCCATCTCCCTGTCTGTTCAAGAGAGTTGTCTACAAATGCAAAGGATATTCAACAACCTTAAAAGCATAATTTACAGGTTCATGATAATCTACTCCTGAGCGAGTGCTGACGTATTTAGGAATATGATTTAATTGCTGTGTAAAGATTTTGTTTCCTGACTCCTTTTCCTTTTACCCCACAGCAACACCTTACGGGTTACCCGTTCTGCTGCCCCCAGCACACTGGATAATTCCAGCACCGTCCCTGCTCAGCTGGGAAAGAAAGGCAAAGAATTTGAATTCTCACAGTTGCCCCTCAAAGTGGAGTTCCTTGAGTGCAGTGCCAAGGGAGGAAGAGGGGACACCGGCTCTGCTGACATCCAGGACTTGGAGAAATGGCTGGCTAAAATTGCCTGAGGGCATATCAGAAGCACAGCCGTGGATGTGTGTGTGTGACTGGTGGTTTTGGATAAAAGGTAGTCTGGAATTGATAAAGAAGGGGTACAAGATATAGTTAGAAAGATTTCTTTATTTTGGAAACAAATTGCTGTTGACGGCAGCTTAGATTTTTTCTTGTTTTAAATTCAGTTCCCCCTTATTGCTCCCTTTCACACCAGTCTCCTCTGACTCATCTTCCCTTGATAAGGTGTATGTAACTTCCCTTTAGTGTGTTCTTGACTTGGGATTGAGATCTGTGTGACAGAACAGAATTCATAGAGAGGACATTATCATGAGACTGTGGTTATCTGAAATCTTCTGTTACCCTCTGCCTCTGTGCTTTGGTTCCTTTTCCTTGGAAACGGTCCTGCCTGTGTATGAAACTAGCTGATTTCCAGTCACCTCTGACATTCGCAGACCAATGCAGTGTCTAGTCCTTCATGAGTTCCCAGATTTACAGATACAGTTTCCCCATGTGAGAATAGCAAGGCTGAGGTGACAGTGGGTATGTTCTTCATCAGCTCAGTGACTTGTCCATACTCCAGTCTCTGCACTTTGGTTTCAAAAGCTTGTCAGTCTTTCCCAGAGGATAGAACTTGTAGATGCCAAATCTCTAAATGCCAAGAGTCTCATGTGGTCTAGTAGTCATACCATAGATCATAGGAAGAGTTAGACACTGCTCTGCTTTGTGAATGGCCGAGGGTTCCTGGGCTATGTGCGTGTGCTGCTCAGTCAGTTCCTATTTTGTACTCTTAGCTAGAATGTTGTGGAACAAATACAAGTGAAAAATGTTTTCTGTAGATTTTTGAAGTGCACATTTGTTCATGCTTTTAAAAAAAGGTTGCCTTTTCAAAGTGATGTTTTTTGCTGTCGTCTTAAACATTTGGATTTTTATAAGTGAGTAATATTCTCCTTGACAAATAAAACAACTGTCCAGCTCAAAGAATTAAATAGAATGATAACAGTGACAACAAATGGGAGCATGTGTTGGGGTCCAGGCCTAACTCCAAGTTACCTGAGCCCAAAGATTGCAGGGTACACAGGTGCAAACTCAACTGTCTTTACCTCACAGGTACAGGGTCTTACTAAGCTGCTCAGGCTGGCCTTCAACTTGTGATCCTTCTGCCTCAGCCTTCTGAATAGTTGGAATTTGCAGGCCCATGCCCAGCTGGGAAGGGCTTGGATGAAAGTTCAGTCTGTTCTCTACTTAGGTCATATCCTCTTGTGGCCCTGAAGCCATTCAGCCAAAGCAGGTCCATTTTTTTCATAAGATGGGAGGCATATGTGACCAGAGTAGAAAGTATTGTCAGGTTACAGGGACACACAGATTACCGCACAGCTGTATGTAACAGGAGGCTTGAACACCTTAGGAACTGGAGGTGCCTGAGCCACCTGGGTAGGGCACCTGGTGCAGATGCCTTCCTGTGCCCTGCTGAGGGAAAGGTGCAAGGAGGGCGGTTGCACCTCCTTGCCCCGGGCACTCTGTTGGTGAACAGGCCCACTTCTGGAATGGAATCTTCAGTGGGCATGGAGCACACCCACAGACAAGAGGGGTCTTGCCACTGACTTTACAATTCTTTATTCTGGGTCTTCATTTAAGCCCAGGCCTTTGCTTCTCTCACCATTACTGGGAGCTCCTGATGAACAAGAACTAGAAAGTCCTGGGGCCTGCCACTCCTCTGAATGCCTCTGTGGTCTGCCGTGGGTGACGCACTTGGCTATGTTCTGTTGACTTGAATACTGTTTCAGCTTTCTAAAAATATTTGAGTATGGCCTGTGGTGCCCTCCGTGAGCACCTCTGGGTGCCGCACTGTGCACTCAGGCAGGACGTCCGTCACAGCTCTGTCGTCACGTTCACGTCTGGGGACTCCCAGCAGTGCTTCCTAAGTGTGGCAGAGGCAGGGGCTGCTGGGCAACACCACGCCCAGGGAGAGCGCCCACTCCCTTTGCTGTGTGACGTCACCTTGCCCTGAACACCGTCATCTGGGGAAGGACTGCTTGTCCCGGAACAGCTTTCCTCTGGCCCACGCTGGCATCTACTGTGGTGGTCGGCCCTCTGCCCCTGCGCTCCCTTGCGCTGCTTCACCTCACACTTCAAAACTGGAAACCAGAAAATGCAAGGCTTGGTGGGGAGGCACATCTGTTCCCTCTGCTAGTCAGAGGTGGCTTCCTTGAGGTGACAGATTGAAGGATGTTCCAGAGCCTTTAGAGCCGTTAAAGGGAAAGGCCCTAGTGAAGTTGGACTTGAAGAAATTCCCGGCATTCTCAGGCCAGGGTGATTCGGTTCCTCATCTGTGCTTTTGATTCTTTGGAATTGCTCCCAGAACTAGACGGTTTCCAGTCTAGAGAAGGCAGACCTGGGGGCCTCTCGGGATGGTGCCTGGCTGGTGTAGGGCGAGTTTAGGGACGGTCTGTGGCTGGTTCCTGTGTTCAAATGGTTCTCTGGAAATAAGGGTAAGAGCTCCATTCCCTATACCCACCCTCCATAACCCCCAGCTGAGGCAGTTAAAGAGCCGATGATGAAAAAAGTCACACCGGAGTCCTGGCTCTGCCTGGAACCATCTTTCTGCCGCCTTTAGGCAGACAAGACTGTGGGAATGTGTGGGTGTGATCCTCCTAGTGTCCCACCTTATCCCTTCAGAGTTGGTGGAGAGCCCAGGTGAGCAGGAGGAAGACCGGGACAGGCAGCTTTTGTGAAGCATGCACTTGAGGATCTGTTTTGAACCTCCCCCCAGGTGTGACTGCACCCCTGAGAAACATTAGACAAGAGGCTTTGTGTTGAGAAGTAGGACAGTTTATTGTTTGACCAACATGCTGAGTCTTTTCCACATTTTACACAGTTTAATGTAAAGTCAATATGGCCACTATGCCTTCTGAGCCCGTGACAGATGGAAAGGCCACCCTCTGTGCCCCTCACAGCCGATCACTTTAGAGGGAGGGGACAGGGGAAGGTGAGCTGGGGAGTCAACACACACCACAAGATGTAGGCTGGCCTTGGATGCTGTGGAGATTTCCCACTTCATGAAGGAAAAAGCCGAACTGCCATCGCCAGGTTTTCCTGGTAAACCACATCCTGATGAGAAGGTCTGGAGTCCAGGGAGGCTGTACACTGAGATCTCAGGATTTGGGAATACCAAAAGTTGATTTCAAGCAGAGTTTCAAAGGGTGCCCTGATCTGTATGGTTGCCGAGATGATCCAAGTAGATTTGGGGACCCCGAGTAACATCTATATTCTCTCCCAGCTCAGAGAGACACACTGGGAAGAACCTTTGCATCCTAACCACAGAGTAGATGTGGCCTGAGGGACACACACAGGTTGGCAATAGATGAAGAACGGCAACACCTTGGTTCTGATCACTCCTGACTTCCTGGGTAATCGTAAGCAAAGTCACCCTTCATCTTGATTCTCCCACCTGCAGAGCAGGAAGGGTTATGGGATCTCTTCCTCACACTGCTGTGGCAAGGTGACAGTGCCTCACATTCTTTGGGGAGAGGTAGTTTGGAAACGAGCACACAACACTGGTCGATGCACATGCATATATCTGTTTGGCTGCCCCTCACGTGGTTCTGACGACTTGGTGACCTGGTCTCTGGTCCTGACAGCCTCCCCTGCCTTCATCTGTGAAAGAATGAGCCTTCTCTTATCTGTAGGACACCAAAGCCAGCAGTGGCATTCCTTTGTCACACCTGGTACTTGAATATAGGGGCTCCTGGCACTGATCAGCCACCGGATAATAGAGACACTGTACCCCAGATGTGTCTGCACTTACCTACCACCTTCAATTCTTGTTTCTATTCCCTGACCTGAACTTGAACTGACCTGACCATTGCTTTCCTTGGACCTGGGGACACTGCAGAATGTTTAAGGATGGCTGACAGACAGTGGTGATAGTGATGGCAGCAAGGCCTCTAGCCACCACGCAGGCTAACCTGGGACCACAACTGCACTACAGCACTCAAGACACTGATGTCCCACCTTCATTTTGGTGCATATGTGTCTTTGTAAATAAGCCATCTGCTTTTTTTTTTTTTTTTTTTTTTTTTTTTTTTTTTTTTTTTTTTTTTGGTCTCATACTTGATTTTTCTGATGCCTTGTTTTGATGTGGAATAGGAGCTTTACTAATGCCTTTTGAGTCCCCTAAAGATAAAAAGGGCCAAACGAAGCTCCTGCTCATATGCCAGGTCAGATCTAGTCTCCAGGGAGAGGAACTGAATTACTAAACATCATGTCCTAAAAGGAATCCTATACTTTGTCCTCTGCTAAGCAGTGTGGATTCAGCAAAGATGCAGTAGTCTCACTGCAGATTTCAAAGCAAGTTCATGACATCTTCAAGGGGACTTGACCATTTTTTGTTTAACCTTAATTCTGAAACAAGATCCTTCCCTCAAGCAAGCAGACAGTAATGGCGCCAGCTCAAGAGGTCAGCCAAGAAGCCAACACATTTCTGTGAAAGAGGTCTCGTTGCCTTAACAGACCCTAGGAAGAGGACACCTGGGTGATGAGGCAAGGCACCCCTGGGGTGAAAGAATAAGAGGGGGCAATACCCTTACCCTCAGAGGCCACAGGCCCAGGGAAAAGCTGAACTCGAGAGGATGTTGTGTGCAATCTAGGAAAAGCAGGACTCGGTCATGTCAATCCAAATGATATCTGTCATTCTCTATGCCATCTCCTCTATGCCATGATGGGAAACAGACCTCAGTGCCTTGGACTGTGTGCACATGAGAAGGGAACTGAGTTTCTACTTCGTTTCCTAGTTTTAAATAAAACTACCCTTCCATGCCAAGAAAATTAAAATCCACCATGCATTCATTCACCCAGACCCAGTGCAAATCCGTCAGTGGGGCTGTCCCAGAGGTCACAAGTGATGGTCCTCACTGCCACCCAGGCCAGATGCTGTAATGTGGACTCCCATAGATTCTCACAAGGTAAGAAAGCACTCTTCCAACAAGCACCACTTGGGGGTGTGCCCACAGTGGGGAAGTAGGGAAACCCTGGCCCACGCAGGTAAGCGCCCCCTGAATGTAAGTATGTAGAGAGGTGGTGGAGATATTCCCATGGGCTATTTTTGCCTGTAGTTTAACACATCTATGCATTATTTTTATTGATGGCAAGACAATCACAAATTATTTGACAATATTGAATATTTCTTATTTCAACACGTCGCAGTACTTTTGAATTTCCAAAACTTTTATCACAATGCAAGTTCCAACTTGAGAGCAGGAAAGACAAGAATATACATTGATCACATGTATCTCTGCGTGAGGATGTGTCTGTGGAAGGTGTATACACAAGTCTATCTATATATATAATTATGTACACACATATAAAAACTAAACACATGACATTTGAGTTACACTCATACATTGGTCCTTGCCCTCCAGAAGAGGTGCCCACTGGGATCCTGCTTCCTCTTCACCTGAAGATAGATTCCTCTCTAAAGATCAGCTCTTGACACAGTCTCTTAGGCTGATGGTGTGTGGCAAACCCACTGCATAAAAATCAGCCCTGACACCTGCTGGCTGCCATTTTGGATTAGTTTCTGAGAAAAAACTAACAAAATCCTTTCCAACAACCTTGTTGGAGTTCTGCCTTGTGGAGGAATTCACCCTGCACACCTCATAAGGTCATTTAGCCTGTCTAGGACATGTCCATCAGCAGACTGGAGGGAGCCAATGCCAGCTGGGTGGGAGAGGGGTTATTTTGATCAGAGTCACCACTTCCCACTACCTGCCTTTGTGCAGGCCTGGGGGTGGTAAATCTAGGTCAATTTGGAATGCTGGCCAAGTGAGTTACAAAGAGAAAGTTTTCTTCCAAGACTTTACAGGTTCTCAGGTCTATGCCATTCTCAAGAATGAGTCAAAGATGGTGAGGATGGCTTTCTGGGGGCAGGTCCCAGTGCCCTAGGCAGCCTTCTGGAGTTTCCACCTTGATACTACCCTCAGGTGCCCACAGTGCAGCCACAATATCCACAAAGGTACGAGCACAAAGATTTCAACTGTACCATGCCAGTGGGGTGAAAACATTAAGAAATTGGCTTTTTATTTATTTACTTATTTTTAGAATAACACTCAGCTGTATCAGCAACTGAGGGTCTGAGAACATGTCTCTCTCAAGGTGGTGGTTCTACCGATAACCCTCCCTTAACCAATCACAGATGGACCATCAGCATTCAGTACAGGCTCCATCCAGTCTCCCTGACTGTTTGGAGGAGGGCTTCAGGGTGGTACACCACCCAAAGTCACACACTGAGTTTCTTAGTCGACCCAGCTGCGCGTGCTGACAGTTGGAGGGCTGGTTAGAACATTCCAGAACTACACAGGGTGCCCCGGTCTATAAACCACACCACCTCAGCCCACAGTTGCCAACAACACCCCATCCTTCCAAGGGCCTCTTGCTCTGCTGGTCACTGGTAGGCACAGAACACAAAAGGTTGCCTGTGCCCTCAGCCCCCTTGAGGCTTTTGAGGGTAGGAAAAGGGGAGGCAGAAGCAGTTCCTGGGGGGCCTGCTGCTCAGCCTTCCTATGGTCCTCAGCTTTCGTTTCTGCTCAATGCCCTGCTCATGTCCCTCACTGCCCATGGAAGGCCCAGGCAACGCTGCCTCTTTGGAAGCTGTTTCGTCCAACTAATGTTTAATTTAACCAAGTGGGGCCTGGTTGGCCTGGGCTGCATGGCCCGGTACTGGAGCCTAATTAAGTTACTCAGTTATTGTTTTAATTTATTGGGCTGGGGATGGGAGGAAGGCAGAGGTGATGGACAGTTCAAAGAGAACAGGAAGGAGGAGGTGTGTGGAAAAGGTTTTCTATAAGTTTACAAATATACAAAAACAAAAAGCACATCTTTCAAATAAAAATGACTACATTTTATCTGGCAAAAAGTTGTATACACATGATTTAAATTTTTTTTTTTAAATTTTAACAGTTTTTGGCAATCTTAATAAAGTACAATATATTACAACCAAACCAAAAAATAGTCGTTTGAGTAACCGCTGTTAAGAGTGATGTGATCCCTGATGCCCAGCCTCCCTCCCCATCCCAGCCTACTCCTAGAGACAGAGAGAAAAAAAAAGTCCTCCCATCTTGATGAACTCATTCCCCACCCCCATAGGAAGCTAACCAATAGGAAGCAACACAACAAGCGAGTAGTGTCATAGGAAGCCATGGGGCAGGCTCCACATTAGCAGGAACAGCCGCCCTCGCTGGCCGGGGGCTCCTGGGGTTTGTCCAGCTTGATGTCAATCACTGCAGGGGTGCTGCTAAGGAAGATGACTCTCGCTGAGCGCCCTGCAGGCCCTGTCCCTCCAGAGCACAGCTTGTCCTGGGCTGTGGCATCACCTCTGACACACAGGCCAGGGAGTCCCTGTCTCAGAATCCTTCCCTGGTGGCTGGTGCTCAAATACCAGCTCCCAGTCATGGCCCCAGCTCTGTTACCTATTGGCCCCATCTCAAAGTGCACGGAGGTGGAGAGCCCACCGGCCAGCCCCGGGTGCTCACATGCGAAAGCACAGGGGAGCGTGGCCCTGCTCTGGTGGGCAGCAGGGGCACTGAGCCCACATGCTTCCTTCAGAGGAGGTCACTTAGACTCCCAGGTGACTAATGTGGAGGCCAGATCCACTGGATCTAAACACAGCCCCCTCTCCAGCCCTTTCCTTGGGCGCCCCTAGGGACTGTGGGCCTAAAAGTACTCATCAGGACCAGAGGAAAGGGTTCCAAACACACAGCCAGGCTGTTCCTTCTGCTCTTCTCACCAGGAGGAAAACATAGAGACTTTCATTATTTGAAATTCCTGTCAGACCTAATTATGGCTGCCCAAGCCCTCAGGTACCCACAGCAGGATCACTCTTCCTAGACTGGGCTTTAGTTTTTTTTTTTTTTTTTTTTGGTACTGGGGATTGAACCCAGGGTTGCTTTACCACTGAGTTACACCCCCAGCCCTTTTTATTCTTTAATTTTAAGACAGGTTCTCACTGAGTTGCTTAGAACCTTCCTAAGGTGCTGAAGCTGGCCTGAACTTATGATTCTCCTGCCTCCGCCTCCTGGGATTACAGGCGTGTGCCATTGGTGCTAGGCCCAGACTGGGCTCTAGTTCCTGTAGGACTGCATTGTAGCACATGAGGGTGGGGAGGGGATCACAAGTCCTGCTTATAACCTGTTGCTAACATCCTAGGGATGTTGTGTCCCCTATTTGAGGACGATAGGAGAGATTCTTTTGCTTAAAAGAAAATCCATGCGTCTTGAAGTTCACATTGTCCCTCCTTGGCTGTTAGGGAAGCTCAGAATCAACAATGCCACCTCTAACGACCACTCAGCCATCTATGGCATATATTTTAAGTATGACTTCATCTCCCACTTTTTCTACCTTTATTTCCCGTGTGTGTGTACATGAGTGTGCGTGCACACACACAGACACAGTTTCATCTTTTTCCTGTGCAGGCCATAAGTGACTGCCTGCCTTCCACTGCCTCCTGCAGCCCAGCTTGGTGCTCTCCACCCCCGTCAGGCAGTCCTACTTCTCTGTTTTGCCAGCCTACTGCCAAGGAGCCCTGTGCTTGGGCTTGGGGTGTAGCTCAGTAGTAAGGTGCTTGCCTAGCATGCTCAAGGCCCAGGGTTAGCTCCTCAGAAAAATAAAATAGAATATAAATAAATAAAATTGAAAATAAAAAAAAAAAATGCCCCTATGCTGCTCTCTGCCAGTTGTAGTTCTGTGGCCTCTGCTGACCCCAGGCCCCATCTGCACTGCCCGCCCAGGCGCCAGCCTCACTGGAATCTCCTGATCTCCAGGAGCCCCCTCTGAGCCCACCCAACCTTTTTTCAGCATGGTGGCTTCCCAAAGCCAGTTCTTGTGTGGCAGTCGATGAGTGGCCTCTGGCTCATTCCCTGCCCTTGATCCCACATGGAGGCCTGGCGTCAGATCTTCCCCCTGCATACATATCCTCCCTTTCTTCTTTCCTTTCCTCAGGCTGTTCTTTCCCCCATATCCAGGCTCCCTCACTAGCTCCACCTGAACAAAGTATCCTCCTTATTTGTTCAGGGCCCCTGCATCTGTTGCCTCTTCTGCGGAGCCTTTCCAGGTACAACTGAGCACTGACTCTGTGCTGGGCACTGTGCTGGGCCCTGCTGAGACGTTGCCACATTTAAACATCAGACCTCATGCTGTGAGGAGCAAAACACCAGCTAGGGGATGGAGGAGCCTGGTGCTGAGAATGGAACCAGGGCCTTGCACATCTTAAACGTGAGCAATTCTGCTGAGCTACATCCCCAGCCCAGAGTTACATTTTTGAATGACCTGGTTGTGCCAAAGTGCTCTTGCACTAGGTTTTCAGCCTCAAGTCTACTGGTATTTTATGTCAGCTAATTCTGCGGTGGGTGCCATCCTGTGCATACCCTGTACCCACTAGATGCCCATAACATCTGCTGTTCCTTTTTCTCCCAACTTATGACAACCACAAATGTCTAGAGATGTTGCCAAATATCCCCTGTGGGGAAGGGGGCAATATCTGAGGGTTGAGAACCACCAGATCTAGTTGGGAGGTTGGTCAAAGTTATAGCATTAATTTCTGTCCAATATGAAAGCTATCTGACTGCCATTAAAAATAAACCTTCTCAAGTGCCACATGAGTCAGTGTGCTTTTGTACCCTGCACAGCGGCAGTTCTCAAGTGGACTACATCAAAAATCTCCTGGGAAACTTGCTAAAAATACATCTCCTGGGCCCCACCTCAGTAGATCCGGGGTTGGGCTCAGGATGTATATTTTTAACCAGTTCTCTGGGAGAGACCCAATGCCCAGACACCTGGGAAACTGATTCCTCAGGTAGGTCCAGAACAGCACTATTCAAAAGAATGATGTGCAAGGATGCAAATATTCCACATCTGTTCTGTCCAATATGGTAGCCATCAGCATCACGGGCGACCAGGCCCTTGAAATGAGGACAGCACAAGTGAGGAACTGAACTTTTAATTGGATCTAATTTTAACTAATTTAAATGTGTACAGTCACATGTGGCAACAATATTGGTGAGGATCCTCTGCCAGAGTTTCCACGCATACTCTGTCTTGTAATGCCATATACCAGTGCAATACAGTGCTCGCTGATTGAAAAGGATGGGCAAGAATGAGCAGACCCGTGTCTAAGGGGAAACTCACTGTGGAAATTTTCCATAAGCTAAAGAGGTTTGATAAGTGCCTTTCCTGTGGACAGAGTCCAGAGAGCCCACTTGTTCCTCTGGCTCAAGTATGGCTCGTCACAGACCACATTCAGGGCACACTTCCTCTTTCTTCTGGTCCTTCGGACAGTGATGGGTAGACCCAGACAGTCTGTTACAATCTTGTCCCAAACTGCTGGGCATGCGTCTCCCTTTCCAGCTTCTCTGACTAAGGTTGATGCACCTTTCTCTGGGGTGTCAACCACCCCTTGTGCTGTTAGAGAGTCTAAGGACAGGAGGACTCAAGGGTGTGGATTTGGTCCCATCTGTCAACTGACCAAATGGGAGGCCTTGGGAATGCTCTTCCTTGCTTGGGGCATGACTGTCCTATTCCCTTAGGACCACTTCATGAGTACTAAGTTATTCTGCAAATACCAACCTTATTCCAAAAGGGCCGGGGCCCATGCCACAGAGTCACGCTGGTTGGGCAGAAGCAGAAGGGGCCTTGTGTATGCAGACCCAGCTAGGAGTTTAAGGCTTAACCATTTTGTGGCCCCTTAGCCCCCTTCAGTTGAGAAAGCAGAGGGTGAGTGGGGTGGGGCTTCTGGGCAGAAGGGCTGGCAAGGCAGCCCTGGAGGAAGCGTCCTGTCCTGGGTGTGAAGATGAGCACAGTAGCCCCTTCTCATGGACCTGGAAGCTGCAGACAGGCCCATCAGACTAGCCAAGTAAGCAAGGGCAAGCATCAGCTTTTCATGTGCCACCAAGCAGAGCCTCTGTGTCCTGATCCTAATGCTGGACACAGTTCCAATACGATCTCCAAGAACGTATCTTCCAAACACCTGGGTTTGAACCATCAGTAAACAGAAGTGCCAGGCCACAGCCCTGGCTGAACCACCTGGTCCCTTTCAGGATCTAGGGGGTCTGCTGCAGGCTGTTCCAGCTCCTTCTTCATAGCAGGCCCCAGCCAGGGGGGCTCCTGAGCAGAGAGAGGTGGGACTGCCTCTGCGGAGTGGGGGACCTCATACTTGGGAAAAGGATTAGAGACCACATAGTCCTGTGCAGTCTGCTTGCTATCTGCCCTGTGTTCTTTCTCTCCAAGGGTTCAGAGGTCACCTTCGGCTAGATGAGACAATGATGATGTGCTCGTGGGCACCCTAAACTTGGACCCTGAGAGAATGTGAATGAAGCACTCACTACTCTCCCCGAGCAGTCTGCTGTGCCTTCAGAGTGGGCGGGAGTTGGAGAAGGCCATCTGTAATCCTGCTCCTCACCCACATCTTGTCTCTCCTCCTCACCCTTGGTCCTGCTCTTATCTTGGCCCTGCAGGTTGGCTTCAGGATGTTCTGGCACTTCAAAGGAGCCCCCTGTTTGGTGATACCATGGGCTGTGTCCCGAGGTGTGCAGCCAGCTCTGTTAGGTGTCCTAACACGCTTCCTCACCCGGAACTGGAGTCTCACCACTGACCAATCAGATGATACTCCTTTTGACCATTGTTCATCCTCTGGGAATGGTTGGGGTCCTGCTCCCCAGGTCTTGGGTCTGCTCTGAGAATCTCTTGAGGAAGGCTGGAGGGCCAGCTGTCCTTACAACCTGTCTCAGATTTCCCCTGGCTGCAGCCTCAAGGTTCTCTGGGTTGTGGACCCTGCCCCTACCCTGACACCAGGCTGCATCAGGCAGAGAGGACGTCATCTTTGGTTTCTCGCATCAAGCTATTCATTTCCTTTGTCTCAAACCTCTTCAGCTAAATGGGGCCCTTTGGCCTCTCCTCTCTGATGTCCTTCTCTGATCTCTCATGGGATTCTACCCTTGGAGACCCATAGGGATGAGTGGAGGATGCTGGGTAGCTGCTTCCTGGAGACACGTCCCATACTGAAGGATGTGGGCTGGGATATGAACACCCAGTCTCTAGTGGCTAACTTGAACAGAAGCCTTTGAGTAGGGGCAAAGAAGGGCAGTTTGTCGATAATGTCCCCACCTACCAAAGCAACTCTCTTCTGATTCTTTGAGGGAAGGTGTTTTAGAATGGAACAGAACTAGATAGACATGGAGGAGGCAAACCAGAGAGTGAATCCTAACTCTACAACTTCCATACTGTGACTTTAGGTAAACCAGGCTACCTCTAGAACCTCAACTTCAGCATGCAGATGTTGGTCCGGGTTTGGGTTGGATGACGTGAGTGGGGTATAAGCCTGTTCAGTAGAGCAGCGGGGAGATGGAGGCCATGCAAGGCTGGGCACGGGAAGCAGGCAGGACATGGAAGGGGGCCTCAGTAGAGGGACCTGTCTCATGCGGAGTAGCCTGAAACCACAGGCTCACTGTGCAGAAGCCGCCGCTGCAGTGCAGAGGCCACCTGTACCCCTGAAACACACGTGGGTGTTCAGTGTAAAGACGGAACAATCACACCTCTCGCTCCCTGCCCCTCACCATCACGCATCCATGTCCCTTTGACAGGTGGCCCCACACTGCTGTGGAAGAAGATTGCTTCGAAGGTTAGAGCTGGATGGGGCTCAAAGACCACAGAGCTCTGCCCTGTCTGTACAGAGGTGCCCAGCAGCCCAGGGAGGCTGCGTGGAGGCCCAGCAAGGGCTCCACTGCTGCACTAAATACTGATAGAGAAAGGTTTCTCGGGCTCGTCTTTCCACTCACTTGTCAAAGGAAAAGGATACTCCCCTCTTTGCTCTTCTCCTGGACGTTCTCCATGCCGGGCAGAGCCGATGCCACACGTCGGAAGAGCTGCAGGGATGGGGAGATGCAGGGTGAGCCCCGGGGCTGCCCCCACCTACTCTGGTACAGAAAATGACCTAGGCTCCCCAAGTCGGGCCCTCGGGCGGGCTTCTGTCCACTGCCCTCGTGGGTACCGGGGGTGGGAAACCAGCTTCCCACCTTCCCTTGAGAAAAATGACCCTCTTCCCTGGGGCCCTGTAGTCCATGGCTCAGAGCCAGCTCTGCAGGGAGGTAGGGCCTCAGTCACAGTGAGGGACATGGGTGTGTGGATACAGCACTGAGGGTCTGATTGGATGTGCGTGTATGTGGCATACCGTGTGTGTGTGTGTGTGTGTGTGTGTCTATATAAGCATCTGGGGGAGTGTGTGTGTGGGGAATGGGTGTGAATGTGTGGGGTTCCGTGAGCTTGTGTAAGTGTGGATGCCTGTTGGGTGTTTGTGTATGCACGTGCTAGTTTTGTGTATGCATCTGTGTGTGTGTGTGTGTGTGTGTGTGTGTGTGTGTGTGTGTATGCTGGCAGGTTTGGCAGCAGGGGTGCAATGGTCTGATGCTTGTGTCCCTCCAATCTCAAATGCTGACACCTACTTCCCAATGTGACAATAGCAAGAGGTGAGGCCTTTCAGAGGTGATTAGTCATGAGGGCAGAGCCTTTATGAATGGCATTAATGCCCTTATAAAAGAGGCCCCAGGGACCTTGTTTGTCCCTTCCAAGTGAGGACACAGTTAGAAGCTACCATCTGTGAAGAAACAGGCCCTCACCAGACAATGAATCTGCCACACCTTGACCTTGCACTTTCAGCCTCCAGAAAAATAAGAAATAAATTTCTGTTGTGCATAAGTCACCCAGGCTATGGCAATTTGTTATAGTAGCTCAATCAGACTAACATGTCAACAATGCCCCTTCTCTCCACAAATACCAGTTGTAGGAACTCAGTGGGCTCCGGGCTTAAAACCACTGCATGAGATCTCAGAGGACAGGGTGAGTCTTATTTAGGTCTGAGGCCAGGCTGGATGACAAGGTGAGGGCCCAAGTGTGGAAGCTGCTAGTGGGCCCTGCAGGGTGTGGGACCCTGGCTGTAGAGGGGGCTCCCGAGTGGAGGGCCTGGGTTGTCCCTGTGAGTGTTCCTTCATGGCCTTGTGCAGGCAGCCCCATCTGCCCATCTATCAGATTGATCATAGCCTGCCAGGGGTCAAGGAGGATGCTCTTGGGGTCAGGTGTGGGTCTCTGTGAGCAGGTATGTTGTCATGGAGATCTCAGGAGTCTACACTGCAGGGACCCCTTCTCTGAACCACACAGGGTTTGAATTGACCTCCTTTAACTGCTGCCTTGGTTGCAGAGCATTCTGGAAGCAGTGGGGGTATCAGTGTCTCCCTGACCAAGAAGGCTGGGCAGCTGCCACCTGCTTGAAGGACGGCCTGGTGCTGCCCTCTGCTTCACCATGTCCATGGCTTTTCATCAGGACCCAGAAGAAGCAGCAGCCCAGTCTTTCCTGTGGGTCCCCAGGGCATACTTCCTCCTCCATGGGACACCATGACAGTCTCCACCTTACACCTGTCTCGGAAGGAGGCTAAGAAGTGGGTGGAGGTGAGCAGAGCCACCTGAGATCCCGGGAGGCTTGGGGTCTCCCTCATGTCATCACAGTGCCCTTCCTCCTGTCCCTTCCTGCTTCTCTGTCCCCTCCTTCTCCACTGCCACCAGCACTACCCACACGGAGGGAACCATCACTGTATCCAAAGGCCAGCTGCAGCTCGCCTAGTGTTCCCAGAGGATACGGGGGCTGAAGGGCAAAAGAGACACCTGCATCAAGCCAGGCTCCTCACTCAGCATCCCCGGCCCACACAGGCACCCTGCTGCCAGCCTCTGGATGCCCGCTCCTTGCCACGGCTCCAAGGCCTCCTGGTTCTGGAAGGTGGGACTTCCCCACCTTGGCTTGAGCCCATGACTCTGCCAGGAGTCTGGTGAAGCCTATGGATACCTTTTAATGTACAAAATCAGTTTCATAGGCTTATAGAAGAAACCATTTGGCACTGAATGAAATATTTCTAAAATATTTAAAGAAACAAATTTGTGACACAGTGACACTTTTGCTTCCTTGTGAACATATTAAACCACAAGAACTAGCAGAAAGCCTAATAACTACTATGATGTTGATGCATGCAAAGTTCAGGATGCCTGCCACGCCTGAGGCCATAAGAAAACACCTGTGATTCCTGTTGGTGAGGAGGAATCACAGGTTCCTGCTAATATCATTGAACAGTTGCCTACATTTGTCACTGAAGGAAGTGTGATGATGAGTTAGAGGTCAGAGACGATACAGGTGGGATTATCTCGAGCCCAGGCCTGCTGACTGCTGAATTCCACCCATGCACTACTTGCGTTCTGTGGATCCAGGGTAAGCATCACTGCCCCAAGGCTCAGCTCTAACTCCACCTCCTTGCCCTCCACCATGGGTGATAGGTTCCTCGCTCCAAGCCCAAGTTGCTTTCCATGGTGCTGATCACTTGACGGACACAAGGCAGGCACCCAAGATATCTGGCAGCACTTCTCCAAAGTGAGGTAAGATGCTAGGAACATGGCTTCCTGCAATCACCTGGGGTCAGGGCTGGACACTGTACAGCCAACTACAGGGGCCCAGGACTGGTCACTGCTCTGGTGGCTAGTGACCAGCAGTGTCCAAATGGCTCCTGAGGTGAGTGCTCTGTCCCTCTCACATGCTTTACCAGCTCTGGAAGTCAGCTCCACAGCCCCCTCCACTGCACAGGTTTATAGGGGTTTTGCTGGCTGATGCTAACCCAGGTACCAGGCCCTAGGGCAAGGCAGGTCCCAGCCTGAGGCTGAGCACATCCAGAATCCCCAGGCGGGCCTCCCTGGTCAGCTGTGCTGGGGCCAGCACAGGTGTGTCCTCACCTGCTTCACGTTGTAGCCAGTCTTCGCACTGGTCTCAATGAACATGACACTCAGTTCTTTGGCACGCTGCTCCCCTTCCTCTATGGTTATCTGCCTGGAGAAGAGGGGACGAGGGGAAAATCAGTACCACAGAGGAACAGCCCCTGGCAGAGGCAGAAGATCCTGGGACGAGGGGGACCAGCGAGTAGGGCAATGGAAGCCGACCAGGCCCCTTGGTCAGTCAGAAGATAGGCCCTGAGCACAGGGGTCCATCCCAGGGTGCCCATCCCAGTCCCTCCAGGATGAAGAGGGCCCAGGACACAGGGGACACCAGACCCTTTCCCTGCTTCTTCCATGGTGTCTTCTGACTAAGGAGTAGGCCTGTCCCCCTGCTGCCCTTCCCAACTCTCACCAATAAAAGAGCCAAGGTTTATAAAGAGCTTCCAGCTACAAACTTCTCTGGGTAATATCATCAGCCTCCATTCCCAAATGCAAATGCCAAGGTTAAAAGTGGTTCCCCCAAGGCCATGAAGCTACTTAGCAAAGGAGCTAGCATGAGCGCCCATTTTCCCCACCGGAAGGCAGGACTCTAGTAAAGCACACTGGGACACTGTAAGAGGCCCATGTGCCTTGCAGCAGTCCATGACCTGTCTGTTGCTTTATCTGTCCAGGTTGAGGTCAGGTAAAAGAAGTGGACAAATGTGTAAAGGACACCTAAGCCAACCCATGCACCGGAGGGCATCCATGGAGAAACGTCTTCTGAGGAAACACCTCACCCAGACAGCAGCACGCCAGGCTAAGCAGTCTGGGAATCAGGCTTGTGTTCTACGGACATAGTGCAGGTTCACACCTGGGTTCCGGGTCTTCATACCCCACACACCAGTGTAGCTTTCTCAAGGGCAGACCTGCACAGTATGAGCAGAAGCCCCTAGGACCAGGGGACTGTGCTGTGACCATGATGAGGGCCCAGACCACACTGCTGGGCTAGGCCAGGTGCACAGGGATCTGTGCAGACAACTCAGAGCCCCGCCCGGCTGGGCAGTGGGAGACGGGGGCTTCAGAAATCACACACCCATGGTGGGGGAGGGGTTCCACCAGGTGTTCCTCCTGTGCACAGGGACAGGCAGAAGGACAGATTTGCCATCCATGCATCCCACAGCACCTAGTCAAGAGCAATTACATAGGAGTAAAGGGCAGGCCTGTCCAGCCCCTGCCCCTCTGCGCCCTGGTGCCCACCTCTTGTCAGCCAGGTCCGTCTTGTTGCCCACCAGCATGATGATCACGTCACTGCCCCGCTCTGTCCTGACATCATCGATCCACTTAGAGGTCTGTTGGAAGGAGTTGAGATCTGGAGGCAGAAAGTGGGATTAAACTGGTAATGAGCGTCAACCCCCAGAGAGGCCAGGAGTGGCTGAGACACCTGTGAAGAGGGGAAGCACAGCCCGAGACCGTTCCACTGGGAACTGAGCCCTGCTCTGCAGCCCTGGGGAGCCCCATGAACCACTCAGCCACACTTTGGGGGAAAGGAGTTGCCTTACTAGAAAATCTCTGTCTCGATTCCTTCGTGGAATAGTGCCTTTAAAGGCCATCATTGGACCTGACTTTGGGGTTCAGACAAAAAGTGAGAAATAGGTGCAGGGACTCAGCTGAGCCTGGAAGCAGTGAGGGGTGAGAGGCAGACACTCAGACCTAGGGAAGGAGGGTCCTAGAGAATGGCCTCCCCAGAGGGAGCTCAGGGGAGCTGGGCAGAGGCCAGGGCAGGGGAGGAGGACCTGACCGCAGGTAAAGGGGCCAGAAGGCAACCTGGGCAATGTCCGGGGAACCAGGAGCCCTCAACCAGCCAGGAGAACAGGGCTGTTTCTGGGCAGCCTTGCCTCCCTCAGCAGGTGTGACAGGCCTCACAGGGAGGAGCAGTCTTGGGGTGAATTCTGCCACTCAGCAGTTCATACCCTGAGGTAAGGGAGGCAGCCTGGCCTGGGAAGTGCCCACTCCCTGAAGCCTGGTCTTCCTTCTGCTGAGCATCAGGCCACGTGGGCCCAGACTCTTGCAGACCCAGCTCCCACCTGCACTCAGGGAAAGGGAAGGGTGGACTAAGGGACAGGCAGAGTCGGGCAGCAGGCTGGTGCACATGTGCTTCCTGTGGACTTCAGGGCTGTGGACAGCAGAGTCTTCCCACTTCAAGCACGATCATGGCCATGGCTTATGGGTGTTTTCCATTTCACTGGCCCAGGCAGCTCCAGCTCTGTCAGCCCCCACCCAAGTCCCTGGGTCTCTTTCAAGGCTGTGCAGTTGTTTCAAGAAAGCCTGCTTGGGGCAAAGAGCCACCACGGGTGAGCAGGGCTGCCAGCTCCCCAGTGTTCCCAAGGCTCCTTGGGAAATCCTGGTTGCTGGGTCTGGGTTGGCACAGGGGCCAGTGTCTTCTCCCATGCTGACAAACACACCCAGAAGTCATCCAGGCCAGGAAGGGTGAGCGGGACTGGAGCAGGGCCAACCTCATGAGCATCTGCTCCCCAAAGGACTGACTCGCCCAGTCCATGTCTGTCTCAGGTGTGTGGCGGACAGTGCAAAGCCACTCACGCCCCACCCCTGGCCTCTGCCTTCCTGTGTTCAGGGCTCAAGCACAGGTGTGTATTCATGCACACACACCAGGCCAGGATCACTCCTGGGCCCTGGATCCTCCGAGAGCCACCCTCCTCTGGGCATAGACCTTCACTCACTTGTGATGTCGTACACCACCACAGCCACAGTGGAGTCCCGGATGTAGCTGGGGATCAGGCTGCGGAACCGCTCTTGGCCGGCTGTGTCCCAGAGCTGCAGCCGCACCTGCACAGACAGGGGCACAGGGGTGAGAGGGGCAGCGAGGCTCTCTGCCAGACTGGGGCCCAGGCTCTGTGAGGCTGGCACTGTCGGCTCCAGCCTCCAGGCATGGTACAGGCTCTGGGGTCCCAGGGGACAAGCCCAAGGGAACCTCCTGTCCTCCCGGATTTAAAAATCAGGTGCTCACCGTACGGTCCTCCAAGTACATGGTTTTTGACAAGAAGTCGATCCCGATGGTTGCCTATTAAAGAAAAACATAGAAGGTCAAAACAGAAAAGTCTCCTGCAAAGAATGAAAGTTCAGGGACCTCAGGCAATGGCATAAGCAGCAAGAGAGCGACACTGCCAACCATCCAGAAAAGTCTCTTACCCACTGGCTCTTTTCTCGTCAAGCCAATAAAATGGGCATTAATTGTCACCAGCACCCTGTGTCACATCCGTACCTCTTCTATCCTGGCACCTAGAAGGGGCAGCCGGCTTTGCAACCAGATAGCCAGGACCTGCCTTGCTGTGTGGTCTTGTGCAGGCCACCAACCCACTCTGGCCTCACCTGCATCCAGTACACATGAGTAGGAACTAAGAGATGCTGTCAATGTGAAACTGAGACATCACTGTTAGATAATTAATAATGACAAAGACTTGGACATAGCCTGAGCATCCAGGGCCTTGAATAGATACAGTGATTAGAATCCTTGGCAGCCATTAAGAATCATGTTCTTGAAAAATACTTAAGGATTTAGGGGAGCAAATTATTGAGTGAGAAGCAGCACACTATAAAACATCATGTGTAGTGTGATCTTAATTTGATTAACTGAAATAGATACATGAGTATTTTTCATATTTTCTCAGACACTGAAGTGACAGGGATACACTTCATACCAGTGTCTAAATAATGACATCATGGGCAATTTTTTGCTTCCTTCATTATGCATTTTCCTGTTTTTGGTACTGGGGATTGAACCCAGGGGTGCTTAACCACAGAGCCACATCCCCAGTCCTTTTTTGTATTTTATTTTGAGACAGGGTCTCGCTAAGTTGCATAGGGCCTCACTAAGTTGTTGAGGCTGGTTCTGAACTTGGGATTATCCTGCCACTGTGGCTCTTCCCACATTTGCGTAGATAGGTAACAAAGTACAGGTATTGTCTCTGGGTACAACTGAGACGTCAGCTCCATTTGAGACCATATTCCTAAATTATGCTTTCAATGATGGCTGAGTAGCTTGTATCCAACTATTCTAATCTCTGGAAAAATGTAAGAAATAACAATTTCCAAGCAATAAAGAGCAATCAAAAACAGGTAGACCAGGGAGGAGTTTCAATCTCTGAAGGAACAAGGTAGAGCCTACATTTAGGCAGTTTTCCTGCTTTAGAAACCATCCAGTCCCAGAAAGTTAAAGGGACTTGGTGGACACCTGAGGTTTCTCATAGGAACCTCAAAAGTGTTGGCTTTGGAAGGAGGACCATGACCACGGGACTAAGTGTTATACCAGAGGACTAAGGGAAAAACAAAGAGATCTATCTTTGTAAAGTCTCAACATAAGTGCCTACCCCCTGAAAAAGATTAGCTTAATGAATCCCATAATTAATTGCCCATTCAAATAAACCTTAACAGTCTTTAAAGGAAGATACTAGAATTCAAGAGTCTTCACAACTTATTACTCATGATAAAAATAAAAAGACAACATGATAACAGTAAAAAGAGGGTCAGACATGTGGACAAGCAGGAAATTCAAGTCATAATCAAGAGAAAAACACCTCAACAGAAGCAGACTCCCAGATGACCAGATGTCAGATTAGCAGGCAAGGACCTTGAAAAATAGTGCTTAGCAAATATTTACAAAAATTCTTTCAAAAAATGGGTATAAGGGGTGATTTTCAAAACATATATGTTAACTCTAAACAAACAAGACATAAGCAGGGAAAACCAGAGACGAGAGACTATTTTCTACTTTGCCTCCTAATGTCTTCACGGACCCCTTCTCTCCCTCCCCACTGGGACTCACTTCATGTAGACCTTGAACTTTCTACCTGAATCACTTTGCTTCCTGACTGGCCTCTTTGTCCACAGGCTTTTCTCTTGTGACTGCTGTTCATACAGCAACCAAGTGTGTTTTTCGGAAATACAGACTGACTACATTACTCCCTACTGCTCCCTAAGAAACAATCCAAACCTTTGGGATTGGCCTACAAAGCTGTTCAGGGCTTGCCACTGCCACTGGCTTTTGATGGCCTCATCACCCAGCCTGACTTTGTCATGATCCTGCTGGGAACTCCCAAGTCACTCCATATGACTTTTCTAGTGCCATTCTCTTCTCTGGATATTCTTCCACCTGGTTGATAGTGACTCAGAATTTGAGATCCAACTTCTCTGAAAGTCACTTTCTGAACCCTCAGTTTGCTTCCAGGGCCCCTCATTGAACTATCTTGACTAAACTGGGAAGATCTCATAATGGCTGCTAGCCAGTGAGTCAACAATTCTCAACCTGTAGCTTGTGGATCAAGTGCATCAGAATCACATCAGGAGCTGGATAAACATGTAGATTCCTGAGCCCCATTCAGGCAGACACGATCCCAAGCTCTGGGTGTCTGCCCGATTCTGGAATCAGAATGCCAACAAGTTCTCAGACAACTCATTTGCAGTAAAGTTGGCACAAATGCTGCAGTCAGAGTCTGAGTCTGTGGCATCTCTCAATAGCAGGTGATGGGGGGATGTCTATGCAAGAGAAGGTGTTGGTGGCTGGTGAGGAAGCCAGGCTCACTAAGAACCAAGGCCACACAGTTCCTAGTGCCAAAACTGGGAGGTGAATCCACAACTCCCTAGCTGAAAAGTCCCTGCTCTGACTTTTCAGTTTCTGAAACTGTCACTGTGCCTTGAAGCTGGCACTCCGTTTGCCTGCGGGTCACATCCTGTCTGGCTCCCTATTGTCCAAACGTGATGGTCATTAGCCATAATAGCTCAGCAGAGCCCACTTAAGAGGAAGTTAATTTGCATTTTAGCGAGAAAAAAATAAAGTCAGCTCTCTAAGGACAGAAAAAAAGGAACTTTAAAAAGGGCTTTGGCTGGCTCTCGGTTACCAGAACATTTCTAGCTCCTTGGCAGCATGTTTTCCCAGACACAAGACACAAGCAGCTGGCTCCACATGGCTGCCAGCTGGAGCCATCTCTCCCACAAAGGTCAGATCTGCAGGGAGGTGGTCATGGTCTTCCCTGGGCAGCTCCTTGCAGTAGGCAGAAAAGAAATTCAAACACAGTCACTTATTATTTCTGGTGCTTACTGTGCTAGAATAAGCCGCTGGACTATGCCCACCAGGAGCTTCTGACTTCATGAAGAAGTTCATACCTACTGTGGTCACTGCCAGATAGAGAGGAGCAGTATGGCAAGGGAGCTTCCGGGGGAGCAGGGCTGGAAGACTTTGCTTCTGGCAGCGTTCTTAAGGAATGTGGGGAAAATATGAAAGTCCTAAATATGCACATGTGTATACTAGCTTTCCAGCAGGTGAGTGTGGAGGAGTAGTGGAGGATGGAGAGACATCTCAGATGGAGGGGACATGGGAGTTCTGACTTCTGTCATGGCAGACAAAAGTCCTGCAACCCTCTTGCAGATGCCTACTGTAAACTCTGAACAAAATAAAACAAACAGCTGTTTGAGGGTCCTGGGAAGGGCCCAAAGCAGGTCGACACTGGAAGGGAGTCAGTCAACACTTACTCAAAGGGAAAAGCACCAGATGAGGGTCCTGTTTTAATGACTTCTCACCTGAGAGCAGGCTCCAGTAGCAGCTGAGGGGTGGAAAGAGTTGGAAAGAAACCCACAGTTTTACTGATGGAGAAATTAAAAATTACCACAGCTGCCAGAAAGTGTAGAAAATCTTGGAGGAGGCTGGGGATGTAGCTCAGTGGAAGAGCGCTTGTCTAGCAGGCACGAGGCTCTGAGTTGGATTCCCAGTGCCTCGAAATAAATCCTGGAAACAAGAAAACTATAGAGAAGGGACCCAAAAGTCTGCAAATAGCTGCTGCCCCCAGCAGCCTACTCGAGACTGAAAATGAAAGATAAAATAATAAATAAAAATTTAAAAATGCAAACAGAACTTTCAGTTGCTGTCTACCACAAGGGAGAAAACTGAGAAATGGGTATCCAACAATTGTCTAACAAGCAAGTAGAATCCATGGTCTTAATCACAATGTTTAGGCTATAACCCCAAATTCCTAGGCATATCAAGTAAGAGGAAAATGTGAGCCATATTCAAGAACAAAGAGAATAAATGGAGCCTGACCTTGAACTGACCCAGATGTTAAAAGCAGCAATAGTATTTACAACTGTGAATATTCTTATGCTCAAATATAAAGAAAATTATGCTGATAATGACGGCACAGATTCAAACTCTCAGCAAAAGTAACTATAAAGAAGAATCAGAATTTAGAAGTGAGAAATCAATGAATGAATTTAAAAATTACTGCTGGGTTTAACAACAAATCAGAGTGTGTGGATGTCACAGCCAGGGAAGCTAAAAACAGATCAATAGAAATTATCCAAAAGGAACAAAGAGAGAAAAGAAATGGGAAAAATTCCCTAATAAAGCCCCGATAATGTGTAGCCCCATATCAAAAGGTTTAATGGATGTTTAACTGCAATCTCAGAGGAGGATATGCAGAATGGGACAAAAAGGTTTTTGAGGAACTAATGGCCAAAAGTTTCCGAAGTTCATAAATTTAGGAATTTACAGATTCAAGAAACTTGGTAATTAAGGAGGATTTAAAAAAAAAAAAAAACAGAAACAAAACCCCTATCTATTCACATCAAAGTTCAATTGCTGAAGTGAAATATAAAGATCAAATCTTGCAAAAAGCCAGAGGAAAATGAGACACAGCACACATAGGAGTGACAACAGGGATGAGAGCCGACAGAAAAACCCGAGGCCAGCAGAGCAGAATGACATCACCAAAGAGCCAGCAGAAAAGGTAAGTGGACTCCAATGACCAAATCCAGAAAAAAAATTCTTCAAAAGTGGAGGTGAAATCAAAACATTTTTAGGTAAATGAAAACAAAGCACCTGAAGCTTGCAGAACTTCAAAGAAATGTTAAAGGACATCATTCAGTATGAAGGGAAAAGATCCTAACAGAAACTCAGAACTTCTGGAAGAATTGAGAGCATCAAAAAGACCAATGCCTGGGTCAAAGCTGGGTGTGGGGGTGCACACCTATAATCCCAGCAACTTGGGAGGCTGAGGCAGGAGGATTGCAAGTCCAAGGCCTGTCTGGGCAACTCTGTCTCAAAATAAAAAATTAAAAAGGGTGGGAATGTAGCTCAGTGGTAGAGCACCACGGGTCCAATCCCTAGTATGGAAAAGACAATCAAACCTGGGCTTGGAGGGTAAGGGCAGTAGGCCCTCTGTTACAGGTAAAAGCCAGGTCTTTGGGCACCCTGAGGTGTGAAGCCCCACATTTTCTTTAGAAAACCAAAAAATGGTTCAGGTCCAGTGGACTGTGTAGGGGAGTTGGGGAGAGGACGAGATGGAACCTGAGGACTGGATAAAACCAGAAGGACTTCCTAAGTAGCTGGAGCTCTAGGAAGAAATTCTGGTTGAAGGATGGGACAAAGGTAAGAAAGACAAACAAGAACTTGCTGCAAAGTTCTAGAAGATAGGTAAGGGGCGTGGGCAGGTTGGAGAGGAAGGGGAGCACGCAGATGATGTCTAGGACGGGCAGGACTTGGTGGATAGAGAGGTCGGGTGACCAGGACAGGGACCTTTAACAAGTAAGCTGGGGCAGGGGAGCTTGCATGGCTGAGAACCCCATTTCTGTTGGGCAGATGGCACACCAGAGCTCACACAAAAGGCAAGCGACTTTCCCCAGGTCTCACAGTAAGTCAGCAAAATCAAAGGGACTATGCTGCGTCTTCTCTGATGCCAACTCATGGGTTTTGGGTGGAGGAAATAAAAGGGGACATTCATGGTGTGGCTCCTTTGAGGCACATCCCAGCTGGGGCAGTCTCTAAAGGATGGTCCCAGACATTGCATCTCTGGAGACCTCTGCAACCAAACTGCAGGAACTAATGAAAAGTGACCATATTTGGACATCACCAGAGTAGAGAGGTGTAAAGCTAGATCCAGGCTGGTGGGCATTCCCCTCCTCACGGGGGCCAGGTGTAGTCCAAGAGTGGTTTGGGGAAGAAGCTAGGCTGACCAGCCATGAGACTGGTTAAGATTAAAGCAGAGGGTGCACCTGGGGCTCCTGGGGCTGCTGCGCTTGGTCTGGGAGCTGGTGTCTACCACCATTCTGCTGGGTCTTCCAGGCTGAGTTGTGCCAAGTCAGACTCTCACAGGCCACTGGCTTTGGCTGCTTTGTTCACATTCTACAGAATAGTTTCAGCAGAAGGGGAGCCCAAGTAGGTTGGCATTGAACTTTAGAGGTCTCTGAGGGTCTGTATCACAAATCATCAAATGAGAAGAACCTCTGCCTGGCTGGTCACATTGCCATGAGACGCCCCACCTGCCAAGCCATTTCATGTGCCTTTTTGCAGGCTGGCTCAAGGAAACCCTCCATTCTAAACCTGGCCACTGTCCCTGCCTTACTGCATGAACTTGTTCAAATGGCAGCAACAATGGGCTTACCATGCAAACCTTGCAGTTTCTTGTGATTCCAGTGTTCTAAGCCCACTAGACCACTCGGAGCTAGCCAGGGTGCTGGCAGAGCTCACTGAAAACAGACTGGGACCCTCTGGGCCCACACCCTCACCCAGGTCCATGGGAGTGTGGATCTCTGCCAGCTGCATGGCAGACCTCTGCGGCTAGCTGTGCTCCATCCTGGGAGGCACTAGCAGGCAGCCTAGATTTGTTGACAGATGTGTGTTGACAGAGAATGAGACAACCAGCAAGAGAGAACAAAAGGCTGAGCACCATGCAATATTTCTGCAACAGCTATCTTCCCTGCCCTCCATTTCTTTATGGCACTGTTTAGTTTTTCCTCCCCTGCCTCTGTAGTACGGTCGTGTCTGTGGCTGTCACTTCAGGTCCACTTTGGAGGACTAAGGAGACACCAGACAAGAAGAGCAACTCGCTCCCCAGAGAGATCACATCCTCCCACAGAAGGTCCAGCTACCTTGGCGAGTCCCTCTGATCTGTCCTGGGTCCTCCCTCTCTCAAAGGTGAACAGGGCTCACGCAGGTGCGTGAGCGTGCACTGATGCCACATGGGTATAGATAGTGTGAGCAGATACGTGCATGAGTAAGGACACACGTTCGTATTTTATTCTGCACACGGAGGCATGTGGGTATGCATGGGTGCATTATCTCTGTGTAGAGATGAGAATGTGGAGCGTGGGGGGTCTTCTTTGAAGATGAAGTCCAGATCCATGATATATACATAGCCCCTCAGTGTGCCAGTGGCCTAGGTGATCAGGAGCCTTAAGAGGCCGCCTGGGGCAGAGAGCACATGTTTGTCAACAAGTCTAGGCTGCTTGTCGGTGCCTCCCAGGACAGACCACGGTGAGCTGCAGAGGGGCTACCATGCAGCTGGCAGGTGCCACACTCCAATGGACCTGGGTGGGCTCGTGCCTGGGGGCCCAGTCTGTTTTCAGTGAGCTCTGCCCTGACTGGGTCCGAATGGTCTGGTGGGCTTAGAAGAACTGGATTGGGAGTGTCCTGGAAAAGAGGCTGGCTTAGCCTCTCTTGCCCTCGGTTTCCTCATCTCTAATAACCACAGGGACAGCCAGAGGGACAGCTTTCCTAAGGACCGTTGGACCAAATGAGTTAGACTACAGAAAGGTATTCTGTATTCTGTTTTATGCTCCATTAAACAAAAACGAGGAACTGCTATTCGTGACCAAATGATCCAGGGATTTCCAAGTGAATCTGTAGAACCCAGTTCAAGGAGATCCTCCAACAATGTCTCCCAGTCTGACAATGTATAATGGCCCTGTGGAATAATCTTCAGGACAAGAGCAAACTGTGAGCCAGTATGTCTGGGAAAGGCTACATATTCCAGCTTCTTAGTGGTAGTAGGGAAACTCTTGCTGGCATATTAAAGGTTCTGACAAGTCCTGCAATGAAGAAATAAGAACTCAACGTTTCTCACTATTCTTTACCTAGGAACCTTTGTGCTTGCAATTCCTATTAGCATCCCTATCAACTAGTGTTCCCAGGGCTTCAGGAAAGGCGAACCTTCAGAGAGGTAAGTCCTAAAAGAGACCAAATAGCTCTTCATACCATCTTGGTCAAAGTAGTAATTCTGCTTTTCATTTTATGTTGTGAGGTATGGAGCAAATTATTTTTGCTGGTAACTAGTCCACAGGGTTGTAAACACAGGATATCAAGACCACATGAGCAGCAGGTTTGACTCTGGGGAGTCTCCTCGCCCCTCCACACCCAGGCTGCCTGCGCCTGCTACCTGCTACCATGTCTTTTGGAAGTACAAGGCTACACTCTGCCAGCTGCCTGGTATAAGCATTGCTCCAAACCTGGCCATGCTTATAGATTCCTTTCATACCTGTGTGCTTACAAACAGCACTGTCTAAGACAAATGGCAGACTCTTCATTTCATCCAAAATGCAGGGAATCTTAGAGATTTCACAGCTGCACCTACATTTATCTTCTTCTGAACATGGGTGTTAAGCAGTATCCACAGGGTTCAAGATGTGCTTTGCACAGAAAAGATGATACATTACACACCTCCCTCTGCACAGAACTTCCAATGGCCCAGCTGATTCCTGAGCAGAGAGCTCTCTGAGACGCTGGCTGAAATTTTCTTGGCTATGTGCATTTATTCTGAACTATAATTTTTACATTCAAGATACAGTAATAAGGTTTGCAGTGGAAATCTGACTGGTAATTTACATAAGTTGACTCAAGGTTCTCTTCTCAGGAACAGGAATGATGAAAAGGCATGTATGTGTCTTCTTTTAGCTTTGGCCAGGGCTGGGCTGAGGGCTGGGGAAGCATCCATAAGTGGTGAAAAGCAGCTGGGCATGACAAGCCCTTGACAATGGAGCTGCTGTTCAGGCTCCGTACCACCAGCCATCAGATGAAAGCACCAGGGTAAAGTCATGCAAATTAGCATGCAAATGAGTCTGGCAAAACTTAAGGCTTCAGCCTGGCAAGTGGGTGCTTTGTCGGGAGAGATCGCAGCCTCTGGAAAACATGCTGGGCAAGGTCTCTTCTGGCCAAAAGCTCCATAGTGTGCCCTGGGGGAGGGGAGGCTGGCTCCTGAGGCCACTGAGCAGGTAGGTACCTGGCTACTTTCAAAGTCTGTGGTGGTCAGTTTACTTACTTAGTGGTCACTCTTTAATTTCCTGACCCTGGTCTGAACATCAACCAAAGGACAGATACCTTCAAACTTTAAATAAGGGGTTATTCATATCAAAATCAGTCAATCCCTTAAAAGCCACATACCTGCCCAGTGAAGCGTGGCTGAAGCTTCCTGAGAGCTCTCCTGTCGAGGGACACGTGGTCCATGTAGGCCAGCCCTCCTTCAGCTCATATGGTGAAAGATGTTCCAGGTGGTGGCTTTAAGGGCATCTGGGAACTTACCTGTCTGTAACCTGCACACTGGGTTGGGGAGGCTGGGGTACACTGAGGGCAGAGGATTACATCACAGGCTCATTTAGCTCCTCAAAAGCCTCAGCTGGTGCCCCTGTCAACCTCCTACACACTTGCTTGACTCTGTCTTAGAGACTCTAAAACTAATTCTGCTGTCCCAGCCTCTCTAAGAGGCTAAGGGTGCTTGTGTGACCCGATTCTGGCTATTAAGATGGAAGCAGCAATCAGCTAGAGGAGTGATTCCGGCAAAATTCTTGCTTTTTTTTTTTTTTTCTGCCCTGAATGTGGGCATGAAGTCTGAAGCAGCAGCAGCCAGTTTGCAGCAAGGTGGGGCCCCCGCATGACAAGGAGTGGGGCAGGGCCAGAGCAAGAGACCCGAGGCCTGAGGGCGTCACTGCACAGCATGCCCACCCAAGTCCCATCACGACTTCTGCACCAGAAAAGCTTTCTTTGTGGAAGACACTGCCAACTTTCTGTATTAAAGGGTGACCCAAGTCCCTACTTACATGTGCTGATAAAAGGGAAGGAAAGGCAGAGGAGAAGAGGGAGGGAAAGAAAGGATGTTGGAGCCTGGACAAGTCGGCCCACACAGCAGTCCCAGGTAAATGTCTAGAGGAACACCTGGATGGCGGGCAGTGCACCAGTGGGTCTCTAAGGACAGGGTTGTCGGTGCCCCAGTGACTAGCATTCCAATTTCACTGGAAGATTGTTGCCTCACATTTTGACCCCAGCACCTGGAGGAGAGAGGGACAGGCCCTTCTACTGCACTCTCACACCACCATCGCCATGTTGCCAGCGGTCAGGCACACCCGGCAGAGGTGCAAAGCATTGTGCAATCACACACCTAAGGCGGGCACACCCACCACCTCCCATTCAGGGGACGCCGGCAAGTTATGATGTTTCACTTCATCATTATCAACTTAGTTTGTTTTAGAGTTGCAGCTATTTTTGTTTTGGCTTTTCTGTCATGTACAGTAATGCGCTTCTGTGTCGAGAGTGCTTTGGCCCATCCTGTTCCATCATCTAGACTACGTGAGCTATGCTTTAAGTACGAATTAACCATATTCCCGGGGGGACGTGGCCCAATGTTAGAGCGCTTGCCTTGAATGTGCAAGGTGCTGGGTTCAATCCCTAGGATTCCAAAAACAAAATAAAATAACCACATTCCTACTTCTAAAGATTTGGGGCCACTGGTCTAGGTGATGTAGGAGTAAAATGCCACTCAATTTCCACGTTAAAAAAATGCAACCGTAAGAAACTGAAGAGCTTGGCCAGAGTCTCCCAGTTCTGTGACAGACCTGGGATTGGAACCCAGGCCTCCTGTTTGCCTCCTGTGTGTGCGATGCTGGGGACTGAACTCAGGGTCTGAATGCCTCCTTCTAAAGGAGAGAAAAGAGCTGAGGTGTGTCAGGGGACACGCTGAGTCCTTTTCCTTGAGTGCCCCTCACTCTAACCTCCTGTACGGGGGTAGAAGGTCCCTGGACACCACATGTGGACAGCTGGCATCGTGGGTTCTATCAAGGCCTCTCAGGTGGTACTCTGCCCCCTCTCTACTCTCTGCCCCAGGAGACTGATCAGTTCTTAGGACGTTAGGAGTCCACGTTCTCCCCAGCCTCTCACAGGCTGGCCCAAGTAGCCACTTTCAAATATCTTGGCTGCTGCATTGTTATTCCGCTGGACTCCGTCCTCTTTGTGTTGACGGCACTGAGAGTCTTGCAGGGTAACTGGGATCCATGGACTTCCGGGGCTAACTCCTGCTGCTGGACAGCCCAGCTGCAGATCTGCTAGGAGCAGAACCCGCGCAGGTGCGATGATGAGAGCCAGGGACGGGGCTGCCCAGCGGCCAAGCGCAGGTGTGAGCTGCCCCGTTGTAGTCACAGTGCTCACATCCTGACAGGCTCCACCGCTGTCACCCAGGTACCATTCTTCTCGCCTGCCCCTTCCATGTTAGCACCTCAGCCGTGAAGAGTGCTGGGTGAACCGCACTAGTGGCGGGGTCCCTTGGGTGTGTGGAGTTCCAGACAAGGTGGGGACGGATGCTCCCTGGAGAGGAGGCTGGGCGTGGATGGGGAGGAAGGAGGATTCGCTGCAGCCATTGGCTGGAGGCAGGAATGAATGCAGGTCAAAGAAGCAGCATTCAGGGAAGGCCACAGTGTCAGGATCCAGGTGCTGTGTGCACACGTGCGCACGTGTGTGCACTTGTGTGTGTCTGCGTGTATGTACGTGTGTGTCCCCATCTTGTAGAGTAGGTTCAGTTTGTCAGATGAGAGGCCCAGAAGTGGGGGAGGGGGTTCTGCGGCCACAGCTGGGAGCCTGTAGTCAGGAAGAGGTAGGAGGCTCAAAGGAGCAGAATCAGGGGCCATGGGGGTGTCCCCGTGCAGAGGCACAACTTGGGAGAGGTAAGTGCATCCCCCAAAGTCCTTGGGGATCCTGACTACTTCCCATACACCTCTGCCACCACACTGAGACAAACAAAATGAACAAAATAACTTGCCCCCCCATCTCAAGAGGATTCATTAAAGCCAGCCTGTGTGTGCAGAGATGGGGCCCAGCTTCCAGCCTAATTACCATTTTAAAGGATGTTAGGAAAGGATTCCACCTGCGCCAGAAAAAAACAAGTCAGAAAGTCTTACCATGGGGAGGGCAGCTGTCTTCCTGGGATTTCTCTTGTCTTGTCCTGACATTGAGGCCTTGAGGCCTCTCAGTCTGATGGGGTCTAAAAACCCAGCAGACAGAGCCTCTTCAAGCCACCTCTATGCCACTGGCACCTGTGACACCATCTATGGCCAGGCCCTGCACTGGGCCCAGCAGTACAGTGGTGGTTCAAGGGCATCCTGGCCTCGGCCAAGCCAGAGCACAGAGGAGCTGGCCCAGAGTCAGGAGGTGGTTACCCTGAGGACAAGCAGGGTCAGGGTGGGAAGCAGGGCATGGCAGGCCTCACTCCACAGCAAACATTTGCTCTCAGTCACGTGAGTCAGAAGAATGCTCACGGCGGACAAGAAGGGGGTGGAAAGGGCATTCCAGCCGTGAGCCAGGTGTGACAGTGCCACTGTCAGGAAGTGGTGAGCAGAGAGGCCCCCGAGCTGCAGGTACACCACAGGCAGGGGGCTGCCAGACTACAGATACCTGACAAGCAATGGGTATAAGAAAGCAATGGGGTGACACGAGGCGAGGTGTGTAAGAGCTCAGAAGTTTTGCCCACCATTGCCCAAAACACCAAGCAGCCAAAAAGCTCACTGTTTTCAATGGGATGCTAAGAGGAGGTATGTTAAGTAACTTAATATTAAAAATATAAAGTAATAGATGAGATTACACACACAGATATGTGCACGTGCGCATGTGCGTGCACCCCCGCCACACACAGTACCAAGTCAGATTTCAGAAGGGAGCCTGTTAGATAGGGCCATCCTCTCTGGTGTAGACGTCCCCTTTTCAGGAGGAGATGCTCCTCGGAGCCCACAGGGTACAAAGCCCTGCCCTGGAGAAGATGCAACTACAGGGCCAAGACCAAAGCCCTGGCCTAGGGCTACGTGTCATCAGGACCCTTTCCCAGAGCCTCCCATTCTTCACCAAGGTCAATTCCTACCCAGTCTGTGGGGATCTAGTGTTTCAGAGCACAGGGAGCAGAGGGGGCTCTCTGAGGGGATCTGAGGCAAGGAGGACTGGTCCAGAGGGACAGACAGACCAAAAAGCAGGCATGGAACTACTCTGCACCTTCTGTAAGGTCAACAATAGGGGAGGACATCTTGGAACAGCAGTCCCCAGTGAGTCTATAAATATTTGTCCTCGAGAACCTGATGACAAAGGGATTCCATGATCAAACCCCAATTACACTTGCTTTCAGCAAATCAAAGCCACACATTGATGAAGGAAAGACCCTGAGAAGTCCCATGGCAGAGCTGTCACTCCTGTCCCCTGGAGTTCCCAGCTCCACACATGCTCTGAGCCACCAGCCTCCTTTTCTGTTTTTCCAGTAACACCTACTAACGTCTCTGGGAACTAGTATCCCACAGAGCCCATCACCTTAGATAAATGCATTATTATTTGTCTCTATCCTAAGGAAGAAAACAGTAGGGTTTTTCCCCCCTAAAAATAGTTCAAATGATTAAGTTTGGTGGTTTTTGCAAAAAAGCTGTGGTTGCTTCTCTTATTCAAACCTCTTCTCACCAGGGCTGCTAGGCAGGGCTGTCACTGACCTCAAGAGCTCAGCTTTTGGGCCACCTGGAACCACCTGTCAGTCTGTGGTTGACCTCAGACCACCATTCCAGAGCCAGGAGCCCCAGAGGTCATGTCATCCAACCTCCTGCCCACATAGGGCAGGGCAAGGCCACCACACAAGCCTCTCCAGGAAGGAAGGGCTTCAGCAATGGTGTGTGTGTGTGTGTGTGTTTGTGTGCATATGCATGTTTTTATTAAGGCCGTGTATGAGAGAGGGTGTGTGTGAAAGGCTGAATGTGTAGAAGAGGTCCCAGGGTAATGTATGCACGTGTGTGTGGAAGGTCCCAGAAAACACAACCCCACAGGAGGAACACACTCTCCAACTGCTCACATTCCACCCCTCCCACACTTCATCTGCCTCCTCTTTCCCCTGACCACCCCATTTAAGTAACCAAAACTATAATGGCTCAGCCTGCCTGTGAGGGCCGGAAGTACCCAGACTGAATCTTGTCCCCTCTCTAAGTTTAAGATATCTCTCTGGAAAATATTTCTGAGATCTGAATTTTCAGAAGATCTGCACTGGGCTGGGGGGCCAATACCCAGGGGGAAGCTCCTCCAAAGCAAAAAGACACCCCAGGAACCTGGGGCTATCCCACTCTGATCCTAGCTCAGCAAGCCCTGGAGAGAGGGTGGCTGTGATCACTCGGCCATGGACACAGACGCCGGGGTGGGCGGGGTGGAGACAGGCCTCCAGGACCTCACCTGGTATGTGTTGTCGAAGCTGTCGTACATGAACCTTGTGATCAGAGACGTCTTTCCAACTGCAAAACAACAAGAAGAGAGGTGTTCAGCCATAAGCAGAGCCTAGCAGTCAAGGTCTTCTAAACATAATGTATTTGGAGAGAATGGCTAACAAGACAAAAAGACCAGAGAGGCTGAGTTGCAGACACACTGAGTGGGAGGCCAGCCCACTCAGGGAGGGACCCTGAGGTGGGGCCTCAATTGTCTATGCTGGGTGTGCTGCAGGGCAGTTCCTGCCAGGCTTGAGCCAAGAAGGAAGCCTCCCATGGCCCCATGAATGCCCAGCACCAAGAGCCAGGTTGCC
Organism: Sciurus vulgaris; assembly: GCF_902686455.1. Lineage (NCBI taxonomy): Eukaryota > Metazoa > Chordata > Mammalia > Rodentia > Sciuridae > Sciurus > Sciurus vulgaris. Next base: position 121,343,981 of record NC_136470.1, read on the forward strand.
TTGACCCACGGGGCCCAACTGATGCAAGATCTGAAGAATCAGAGCAAGTAGAGCAAAAACAAGCTGCTTCTCACACCTGCTGATGTTCACCTGGACTTCCCACCTTGTCGCTGGTCAGAGGCTCATAAAAAGGAATCCTGCTCTTTAGTTCCCATTCATTCAGCCTGGGTGTCATTGGCAAAGAGAGTTTTCCAGAGAACCAGGGGAAGTGGGCCATCTCCCAGGGTCTTCTGTAGACAGACCTGTCCTCCCTAGCATATGCCTGACCACCCAGCTCAGTAAAGGATCTCTATCATTCCTGGACCCTGCCAAGAGGATGGTCCCCAGTCATTGTGACAACTGCAGGTGTACCCACATCTGCAAATACAAATGCAGGTGATAATATCTCAACTGAGCATGCAGGATGGCTGAAAGAAACCAAGGTGTCTCTTGAGAGTCCCATAAATATTGCTAATTTCCCGAACCACAGGGTTTGGCTTTTGACCTAACCCTGTGCTGGTCCCCTGGGGCCTGGCAGTGGCAGAAAGGCCAACTGCTGCATTTCCAGCCATCTGGGAGGGAAAGAAGGGCAATAAAGGGACAGTTGTTAGCTCAAGGCCTGCATGGACTACTTCTCCACACTGTCCTGCTATGGATCTGTCATGGTCCTGGGAGGTTCAGAGGGTCACTGGCACAGAGTCCTTTCTGCTCTGGGCTGCGGGCTACAGGTTACAGGTAACCCTGATGGGAAAGCAAGAGAGTGGAGTCCAAGGGCTCTCCACTCTGCACTACCCATGTCCAAGCAGGGCATCCACAGGCAGGGCATGGATGGCCACTGCCCGGAGGGAGCAGGGCAACCCATCAGGGCCCCAGGGAAAGGTTCTTTGTCAGTTTTGAAGCCTGGAGAGTGTAACAGATGGGTCCTATCGTTTCTCAATGGTCAGGACTTGCCCAGGTAAAGAAAGAGTCTCTGGCCAGAAGGAGCATCTGATAGGCTGTTTGGAAGACCAAACTTGTGCTCCAGAATTGGTTACTTAAGTTCAAATCCTACTGGAGTACTTTTTAGCTGTGTCACCTTGAAGATCTCATTTTTAAATTGGTATGATAATATGCCAGATATCAGAGGGCTGCAGTTAGGACCAGATAAGATAATAAAAGTGCAAAGCACATAGGGAATGCTTAAAAATGGCAGGGTACTGAATAGCTGAGGCAGTTTCCAGAACACTGTAATGATGGTGGTGGTGGGGGGGAACACCACCGCCATTGTTGTATGATAGAGTTTGACTTGTCTTTATTCCTGGTTCCTGAGAAGGTTTGGCTTGGAATTTCCTGAGTAATAAGAGTGTCATTCTTATTCCTGGGCCCCCTTCCATCCCACCAGAGTTGATGCTAATCAGGTGATTGATAGTGGCCCTGGAGGACCTCAGGGTGGGGCTGCTAACCATGTGATTAGGAGCTGAGGACTGGAGCCAGTCCTACCTCCAGGGAAGGGAGAGAGGCTGGGGACTGACTTCAATGTGGTGGCCAGTGCTCAATCAATCACGCCTACATAATGAAACCCAGTGAAACCCTGCACACCACAGCCCTGCGGTGCTTCCTGGTTGGTGAATGCACTGATGTGCCTGGCGGGTGACAGGCTCTGAGTCTCTGTATTAGGAATATTCTCAGACCTTGTCTTGTGTGCTACTTTATTTGGCTGATCCTGATTTATAGCCTTTAATAAAATTGTAATCGTAAGTAGAGTGCTTTCCTGAGTCCTGAGCTGTTTTGCAAATTATTGAACCTGAGGGGTACTGGGAAAACCCTGAATTTGTAGCTCCTTGGTCAGAAGCATAGATGTCTTAGGAACTTCATTTGGTGATTGTAGGCAGGGAAATTCTGGAAATTGGGCCCTTCGAGTCTGAGGCCAATACTGGGTTGCTATTGCCAGAAATGAATTGCCAGATATCAGCTGGCATCAGAACAGCCATGCTTCTGGAAGAACATCTCTGGGATGAGCAGTGATGCACCCAAAAGCTCTTTCTGTTTTCCCTGGAAATGACCCTGGGAGCTTCTGAGAGAAATTTGGCTGGAAAGAGCTTTCCAGTAGCTTTAAATCTTCACATGAAGGTGAGAAGTGGGGGCTTCCCACACATGGGGGATCATCTCTGAGGCCACAGGCAGAGCTGGCCGGAACCACTAAGAGGCCCACAGAGTTTTAGAAAAGTGGGACACTCCCTAGCTAGTGAGAGGCAGATGGAATCTGGAAAGCACACACCCTCCCTTGAGAGGCAGTGGAAAGTTTCCGCCTCCTCAGGATCACAGGGCCCACGGCAACGCCCCCAGGCAGAGACACCAGCATCTCACACCCCAGTGACAAGGAGTGAGCTTCAGGGAGCCAGGTGGGGGGACAGGCAGGAGGTGTTCCTTCTCCCCAGAGACGTTCTTCCCTGGAGTTACCGAGTGGGGAGACAGGAGTCTGTAGAATCCCCCAAACCACCAAAGAAACAGGAAGTTCATGGAGTTGCTGAGAATTTTAAATCCCTGCAATCCTTTCTAATGCCAAGCTGCCCCTTCTTGTGACACCAGCTAGCAGAAATGGATTAGTACCAGCTTGCAGGATCAAGCTGGAGTGAAGGAGAAAAGTTGTTTACTGAGGACTGGGCATGAGCAACTTTGAGGTGTGGGATCTTGGCCGGCGTCAATATTTCTGGGCTTTCCCACAGTAACTGTAACGTGACCTGTGAACCCAGTATTTATGAAGCATGTTCTAGGTACACGCTAGGCGCTGTGCCAGACACAGACTTACAGGACAGCAACCAGGGTCAAAGCTGAGAGGGGCCGGGATGTGGCTGTCTAAGCAGGAACTCAGCTCCTGCCCCAGGCCCTCTTTGGCCAGGCTGGGCTTCAGAACCCTGATGGCTCATTGCTGCCACCACTGTGAATGTCATGGAGCTCCAGGAATGGCCCCAACCAAGCCAAGGCTTCTTTTTGGGGGACTGGTTGAATGGTCAGAAACTAGGAACTGAGGCACCCTGGAGGGTTCAGGAAGTGAGAGTGAACGGTGTGAACAGGTGGGGCCCAGCACCCAGGGGCTCCTTCCTGCTTCACTGCAAAGGGCCTGACTTCCAACTCCTCCACCTGCCTGTTTCCCATTTCCAGGAGCAGAACCATTCCTCTTCCCCGCTCAGGGGTCTCCCACACACTCCACACAGCCAGGACAATGTGGCTCAGAACCCTGACTCAAACCGTCAGCGTGGCTTGGCTGCTTAGATCCCCCCATGTCTCTCCATTACCAGCAACACTGTGCCCAAGGTTCCCTGAGACGCTCCCATCTGCACTCCACTCGCCAACCCAGCCCATCCTCCTCCTCTCCAACGTGCACTGCTCCTTAGGATGGAGCCCTTGAGGCCCACAGATGTGTCCTGGTCACCCCTCCCTTTCAACCCTCTACATCCAGGCGAGATGCACTGGCCCCTCCCCCAAACCAGCCCTCGGCTTGGGGATAGTTCTGGGTGTGCCCAGGCCACCTTCTCGCCTTTCCCTGGCTTCCACAGCCCTCTGGAGCACACATCTGCACTTCTGACTGGTGTCCTGTCTCAGTCTCCATTGTGAGCAAGTCTGAGACTGTAGGGCCTCTGCCTTGACCCTGGACTCTGCGGCTCCTGGACTGACCAGTCTGCAGGGGACTGACCAGCTCCCTGAGCAAAACATGGCCAACATTTGGACATGAACTGCAGGGAAAAGTGTCCTCAGCTGTTGGCCTCTGGGACACTTTGTAGGCCTGGGGCAGAGATTATTGAAAGATTTTCCTCCTGTCCACCTCTGCCCAGCCCTGTCATGGCTGCTCATAAAGGAGCAGAACAGATCAATGGGCTGCCCTGTGCCATTTCCTCTCCCAGGGCTTCTTCCTCACTCCATTCTTGCCTTTGGCAATTGTCCCAGGAACAATTGATGCTGGAACCTGGAAATAGAGACCTTGCACACCCACTGACCTGTCCACTCTCCCTCTCTCCATGGGGGTGAGCAGGACAGGCAGGGCGGTCACAGGCAGAGCGGTCACCTGAGTAGGCACCACCATTGGCCACAGACAAGGGGGGGTCTAGGGGTCTAGGAGGAGGCTGCACTTGGCATGCCATCAGGACAGGTGGGCAGGTGGGTGGGGCAGGAGACGTTCCTATGATCCCCAGCCTCCAAAGCTGCAAAAGCCTTCCTCCCTGCACAGCTTAGTCCTCAAGGTCACCCTGTCTTCTAACAGCAGCTCACCGACACCACTGCGGCAAAGCAGAGCATTTGCCGAGGGCAAAGATTCAGCTCCGCTGGCAGGATTTTATTAAAAATAAGCAGGCAGATCATTACTGAGCCCCCCCACCCACCCCAGTTCATGGCTCAGCAATGTTCTTGTAATCTTCTGGTAGTTTAGTCCCACATGATTAAGCAGGAAGATGTGGGTTGGATTTTTTCTTTTCTTTTCTTTTTTATTTTTTTCCTTTTCCTCTTTCAACCAAAGGAGGGTGAGAAAATTCAGTACTGAGCATTTACCAGGAGTCTCTAGAAAGGAACCTCCAACACTAGCTGGGCCTCCATTCAACACCAGGCGAGGAATTTGGCACTTTCCTTAGGTTTCCTCATTTAATCCTCATCACAATCCAATGAGCTATAATCCCCAAGGTCATAGGGTGAGGAACACAGATCTGACACTGAAGCAGACACCTCATCCATACTAGGTTGTGTGGTTCGTGCCAAGGTCTGAAAAGAGGAAGCAGCATTTCTACCGAGGCTGGGGGCTGGAGGCTGGGGGATGGGGGCTGGGCCGTGGGTCAGGCTGCAAGTGGGGGTGAGAGCAGGGCCATACCAGGCAGAGAACAGTGGGAGAGAAGGCTCCCAGGAAGCTGTGAGTTATTACTGTGGAGACCGCTCCGTCTAAACTTGTGTCTTAGGGAAAATGGAGCTGGACTCAGGAGTGAAGAGGGGGTGGGGAAGCTCCTCAAGGTGGGAGGGTTGATTTAAACCACACCCATCTCTGGGGCCAGCTGTGGAGGCAGGTGGGCCCAGACAGGGAGAGGCAAGGCCACTGCGGGCAGACACAGATGGCACAGGATAGGGTGGCCACAGGGAGGGGCACGAGTTCCCCACCCAGGAAGGCGGTGGCAGCCCCAGAAGGGTCTTGAGCAGAGGTTGGCATGAACAGGTAGGGCCACTCATCATTTCTGCGACAGGCCCATGTGGCATCCCACCCCACGAGCTCTCAGTGCAACCCTGACAGCCAAGGGGGGAGTCTGGATGGGCCCCTCCGGAGGGCAGAACCGGCACTGCCTGACACCCAAGGCTGGGTTGGAAAAGGCAGCACAGTGTCTGCCTGGAGCGGCTCTTGCTTTCACATTCTGGAACCAGTTTTACACCAGCAGCATCTGCGAGAAGCCCAAGGTAGGTAAGCCTACCTAAGGGAGGCCATGGGGAGCTGCCCTCGTGGCAAAATAAATGAGACCCCAGCCAGTCGCCAGCATCAGCCAGCAAACCTGCAAGCGAGAGGGCCTTCGCCCCCAACCTGCACAATGCCTTTGATGCCACATGGACCAGGCGCACGCTGTCCCTGCCCTGCTCCAACTGTGAATTCGTGATATTCTCCTTGACCTGAACCACTGGGTTTTGGGTTGGTTTGAGATACGGCATGAGATGATCAAAGCTACAGACCTGAGCTTTAGAAAGAAATCTACAGAGCAATGGGAAAATGGCCTCCTGGGCTGGACTGGGGACAGGAGTCTGGAGAGAGATGGAGGATGGCAAAGCAGGCGCAGTAGGGGGGGAAAGAGCAAGCAGAGGAGGCTGACAGGACCGTGTGGCATTCTGAGTCTGAGAAGCACCCAGGATGTCTCCCCGTCACCTGCCAGCACATGGCGACGACATTCCCTGCACTTCAGCCAAGTGGACGAGCTGCACGCACCAAGCAATCACCACGGATTCAGGTGACCCGTGAAAACCTTTAAAATCATCAGACCAAAGCACAAACACCTCCACTGTTTTCAGTGGGGAAAAAAAAAAAAAAATTCAATTCCATGAGTGAAGGATCTAAGTTTATTTTCCATGAAAATATATTTTTTGCTTTCCTTTTATTAAGCCAGGCCAGTTCTTGAGATACCTATGGGCTATCGAAAGGATCCAGCTCAGTCCCACATACCATGGCGATCCCACCAGGGCAGGATGGACTGAGTGCTGGACCTTTACAATCAGCTCCAAGCATCCACCTGGACTTCACCTTGGAGGCTACTCATACCATCAGCCTCTCATGGACCCCAGACCCCATCTCAGTGGCAGGTTCCACATAAACAGATTTTTGTATATTCTGGTGGTGGCTTGGAAGTCACTGCAGAGGACAGTGAGGCTTCTCCACCCACTCAGCAAATACCCACTGTGGGCTTACCCTGTGCCAGGTCCATGCTGGGCACAGAATCCTTGGTGATAAAAGCAGACGCCTGCAAGGTGCCCTTGGCCAGAGTGGAGCTAGCCTCAGATGCAAACACCTGAAGTGCCCCTGTGCTTCTGGGAAGCCCACAAAAGAGAAAGGCAGCTCCCTGCTGGGGGAATCCCAGCAGCCTCCTGAAGAAGGTGGCAGCTGGGCTGGATGTGATTGGTGGAGACAGGATCAGAGGGGAAAGCGGGCCCAGGGAGGGAGTGGGCGGAGCCACTGCTGAAGCCTGAGGTGTCCTCTGCACACACACGTTTACCCGCACTTCTGCATGCCTGTCATGTGAAGCCAGACCCCCAGTGCTTGGGGGTCCGTTCCCAGAGTGCTCCCAGGCATGGCTTGTGTCCAGGTCACAGGCTGAGGGCTGAGTAGGTGACGCGTCCCCATGTGTCTGCTCTGACTCTGCCTCCCGTCACAAAGGACGCTTCTCCTCCGCGTCACTTCCACAGCAGGTGTGGGTGTGAGTGAAGAGGCGGCCGTTAGGCCAGAGCATGAGGCAGAGCACAAGAAATTAGGGGGAGACTTCACAGAGGGTTGCTGAGCCTGGCAGAGGGTGTGCCCTCTGGGTGACCCTTGCCAGCCAAGCCAGAGCCTTGGGCTGCAGTCTGCTCTCAGCCTCCAATTCACTGCCACCCACACCTACTCTATATTACTCCCAGAGAGACGGTGGGATTCTGCCTGGTCTTCCTGAGGGTCCACAGAGCTGGGGCCTGGGGTGGGAGCAGGGGCAGGCCGGAAAGACCCCGCGTGACTCACTGCCATTTCTAGGCCAAGTTGCTCTGGTGTGCTGCCTGCCTCTTAGATGCTGGTGTTTTTAAGGAGAGCAGGCTCCAGGCCAGGGAAAGGGTCTCTGCATCCTCGGCCCACAGACCCCATCAGAGGATGTCTGCAGCTGTCAGAAGGTGGCACTGGGCTGAAAAGGCGAGTCTGCTTCCCCACAGCTCAGCCCAGCAACCTGATCCCCGGAAGGGCACAGCGGACTTGGTTCTCCCATCAGCTCAGCTTCCAGAACACAGGTGGGAAATGGTGTGAGCACTGGGAAGAGTCTGCATGGGGCTTGGCCCTGGCCCTGCTGCCCGCAGGAGGACCAGCCATCCCAACCAGTGCCATGCTCCACAGAAACCCCAGGAGAGGCCTCCACCATCCCCTGCAATTTCTGCCCACAAAGTCCCCCATTATTGCTGAGCATGGGATGCACGGTGCCCAAATCCGGGAGATGCCAAACGGCGGAGACAGCAGCTACATCTACCCGTCTTACTCCCTTTTGCTCTGTATTCACAAAACAGAAACTCCAGCCCCGCCCTTTCTGAGAAGCAGATAAGCCTGGGGCCAGGCGCACCCTCCACACCCCACACCCCACCCTGCAGCCCCACTGCTCAGAAAGGCAGCCTACACTTTTGATAGCTCCCACCTGAGCCCTGAGGCCCGGCTGGCTCACTATAAATGAGGAAACAGGTGAAAAATCCCATTTCAAACCATCCCCCCAAAGACTCTGGCAGTAATTAAGAAATATGCAAAGCTCTTCATTGGACACTTTAATTAAGTGTGTGAATTCCCTCTGCCAGAGGATGCTCAGCTGCCTGGGCCTCAACCAGGGACCCAGAGAAGATGGAACAGGGAAGGTGGAGGGAAAGGAGGAGAGGGAGGGCAGGCCCTGCGGTGCAGGTTGGTCTAGCCTAGGCCAGTTCTCCTGCACCAGCTGGGAGCCAACCCAGGCCTGACCCTCTTGCTTCGGCACTGGGTCTCCTCTTCACTGGGCTCTACCCAACCCCATCTCCTCTATCCAAGCACAGTGACCCTGGAAACCTGACCGGGTGCAAAAAAGGACAGGCCATCCTGGGCTATCCCTTGTTGTCCCTCTCCTGCTGGGAAAGGGGAACCTGGGCCTACAGAAGGTGGCTCTGGCCTCATATCTGCCCCTGCCTACCGAGGGCCTCCCTCTGGACCCACATAAGCTCCCTCGGGGCCCTAGTATTTCCATCAGAGCAAGAAGGAGCAGGATCAGTGGGTCCAAAAGAATCCATTCAACAGAGTAGTCCATATTGCAACCACGTAGAAAGATGAGGGCAGGAAAAGGAAGCGTGAAAGAAAACACGAAGGTCCCGTAGAACCAGGACACTTAAGACAGTTATGGGCATGCTGCCATCACTGAGAGCCCACAGGGGACTCAGTCTGGTCAGTCCCCCAGGTGTCTATCCAAACACCTTCACCCAGGCCCACAGGGCACAGGGCACCACAGCTAGCTGGGGCTCGGCATGGTGACCCAGATGGGGACTGGAAGATTCAGTCTCAGTGTCCCTTCCAACACACCCTAACACCCTGGTCTCCTCCTGCTTCTCTTCCCAGAGGCTCCACCAATAGCAGAACGAGCAAGTTCCAGGGAAACAAGCTGGCAGCAGGGCCGAGCTGGAAGAGGCCTGGGTGATGTGCCATATGATGCTCTGATATACAGGTGGACAGGCATGGACAGACACCCTCTGGAAACAATACCACAGTCCAGCTAATTAGCATATTTACCGCCTCACATGGTGACCTTTTTTTTGTGGTGAGAATACATATGATCTACTCTGCCAGACATAGGAAGACACACACCGCATGATCTTACTTGTGGAATCTAAAAGAGTGGACTTTGCAGAAATTGAGACTAGAGGGCTGACTACGGAGGATTCAGGGGAGGGGGAGGTCAAAGGGTATGAACTTGTGGTTGTAAGATGAGAAGTGGGGAGACCTAGGATACAGCACGGTGACTGTAGTGATTTACAGTGTATTGTACAGGACTTGAAATGTCCAGTGTCCCCTCTTCACTTTCCAAAGCCACAGACTCGGCTTGGGCTCTGGCCTTGGCCTCAGCTCTGGCTGCCCCACAGCCCCATGGGATCTCAGGACAGTGCAAACCATTCCTGCCCAGCCCAAAGCCCAAAGCAGACTCTCAAGACACTGGGGAAAATCTGTTTCCCTACCTGCCACGGCCAAGTCTGCTGTGAGGACTAAACACTTGGGGCACGTCATCCAGAGGGTGCATCCTACTCTCTGACCCTTAGAGTCAAACCCAACATCAATGTCAGGCTAGATCAGCAAGGGGTCTGGAGCCCTGATGCTTTCCCAGTTCAAAGTCAGGGAATGATCAGGTGATCCTGGCTCCAACTTTTCTTACCTGAAACCAGGACACCTACCTAATTTGGGCCAAGGGAATGGCAGGCATAGAACTCCATTAGTGGGAAAGATTGTGGTCTCTTGGGGACAGAAGACACAGACTGTTGAGGGTTAAGGAAGAGAGGTCATGAAAGGTGCCTGGGTCTCCAGCGTAAGGCCACAGTACTCATCTACCACAAGCTGGGACAAAACCTCTGTGCCCCAGCAGCAGGTTGGCCCCTTGGAGCTCTGGGGCATTCCTAAAGAAATGCACAGAGCAGGAGCCGGGGCTCAGGAAGGCACCTTAACAGGAGCTGGGTCCACAGCCTGGTGAAGTGCTTAATCCTTGGGCTGGCCAGGGGCCTGCAGGGGAAATGGCCACAGCTGCTCCTCAAATAACCAAAGAATGAGGGGGATGTGCCCGCCCACAAACCTCCCGGCTCTCACTAGGCTCAGAGGGTGTGACTATGAGGTTGGGTTCAGTGGTCTTTAAGGTGCTTTCCAGGCTGAGGACAGATGCTCACCAAGCCTGAAGGATCAAAGTACAAGAGAGGGTTCCTTCAGCTGTGGGTGGGATCCTCTGACCCTTGCGCCTCACTACCCCTCAGTCACTTCCTTCCCTCACCCGCCTGCAGCCCGCAGCCCAGGCTCTGGGGGACAGGCTCCAGCTCCAGCGGGCGGGTGGAGGGGGCTGCTGCCCTGGCATGCAGGGAGTGGCTGGGCTCCTCAGCATGTGACTGCCATGTACAAAAAATATCTGTCCTTATTGAACTGCCTGAGCAAATTCTCCCTGTACCTCACAAAAAGGATTGCTGATGACAAACGAAACTAAGACTCAGATATACAGTTGTTTAAAATAGTATCACAATAACACAGCCACCCACCAGTAACAAGGTGGAACAGGCTTCAGTTCCTTTGAATGACTCCAGGACATTTGGGGAGGTGTAAGACCACCCTCCCCAATGCAGGAGCCTGTCCACCCTGCAGCATGTTGTAGGCACATGACAAGTTTCTCACTGCTGGTGCTCTCCTTGTGAATTTAGTGGGACAGAACCGCACCCCTGGCCCCGGATTCTGCATTCAGAGATAGCTATGCTGTGGGTTTGGCTCTGACACCTGCCATCACCCAGTGTAGGAACTGAGTCTCCTCCAGACCAGTCCTGTAGGGCTCCAAGCCTGGTTCTCTGACCTCTCAGGGTCTCATGCTGTAAATCATTCCTCTAATCATTCACTTCCTGCTCAAATCAGCCGAACCAAAGGAGACTTGATCTCTCATTTGCAACTACAAATTCCATATAGCCAAGGTTAGGTAAACCAAGCAGAGAATGCTGGAGCCAAGTTTGTTTACAGAAATGCATCTTGCAACGTCCTCCCCAGGCAGAGAAACTGCCTGAATTCCTTAGCGGTTCAAGTGGAAAAGAGCAGCATGTCCAGTTGTGAGATTCACAGGAGAGCAACCCCCCTTTCCACAGGGAACATGCTCCATGACACTCAGAACATGCCTGAAACCACGGGTAGTACTGAACCTTATCTATACCATGCTCTTTTCTATACATACGTACCAGTGGTAAAGTTTAACTTTCATTAGACACAGAGATTAAGAACTAAGAACTACTAATATAGTGTAACTATAACATTATACTTAATAAAAGTTATATGAATGTGCCCCTGCTCAAAACATCTTCATGTACTATACTCTCCCTTCTTTTTTTAAAAAAATTTTTTATTTGTTCTAGTTAGTTATACATGACAGTTGAATACATTATGTATTTTGATAAATCATATGTAAATAGAGTATAATTTCACTTTTCTGATTGTACATATTGTAGGTTCACATCAGTCATGCAGTCCTATATGTACATGAGGTGATACTGTCTACTTCACTCTATTGTCCTTCCTATCCCCATGCCCCATCCCCTTCCTTCACTCCCCTCTACCTAAAGTAACACTACTCTTCCCCAATGCCCCCCCCCATTGTGAATTGTGGGTGACTACAGTAGACGAAGCAAGCCCACAGACAAGGAGGACTACTGTGTTCCTGATAAAACTACACCAGTTGCTAATACTGAGCTTATAAGAACTGGGCAGTAGAAAGTTCTCAACAAAGAATATGGGGTGGAGAAATCATGTGGCCTCGCAAAGATAAAATCTGTATGTTTGTGTAATTAACTGGATGAAGTTCACTGATGGAAAATCAAGGCAGGTGAGCAGACAAAGCAACACTGCCTGCTCAAGTCAATCTTCAGAATGATGGGCTCAGACAGTCTTCCTACAAACGAATGAATGAATGAGAAACCAAGGTCCGAGACTTTAGCTTCTGATTAAGATGGAGTAACAGGCCAGGCACAGTGGTGCATGCCTGTAATCCCAGTGACTCAGGAGGTTGAGGCTGGAGGATTGAGAATTCACAGCCAGTTTTAGCAACTCAGCAAGGCTGTAAGCAATTTAGCAAAATTTTGTCTCTAAATAAAACATAAAATAGGCCTGGGATGTGGCTCAGTGGTTAAGTGCCCCTGAGTCCAATCCCCACTTCAAAAAAAAAAAAAATGATGGAGTAACAGCGAGCAGATTTTTTATCCTCTTACCTAAAAGAACTAAAAGACAGAGAAAACAATGATTTTCAAGACAATAGATATCAGATAATCAAGGCCCCAGAAGGACATGAGGCTCTAAAGAGGTGAGCCTCAAAGATGGCTGCCTTGAGAACGTTTCAAGCCACTTTGATGCTCTCCAGGACAGTGACAGATGTTTACCAAGCCAGGTGAACCTGGTGGACCCCCTAGGATGAAGAAGCGGAGCTGAATCTGAAGGAAACAAAGCAACTAGAATTCACAGGTCAGAGTGCCAGAGAGGAGGGAGACCCGCAGAGACAGCCGCAGCCTGTGACATCTGCTTCAAGTCTTCAGCTGAGCACTGGACAGCCAGTGTGCATGGAAACTAGCTGGGACTGGGGACTGACCACCCAGATGGATCAGAGCAAACTGCTTGGGCCCACATGACACTAGAGACAGCCTGTCCCCACCAGTCAGATGGAATGCCTTGTCACTCATGGGACACTTGGGGAGTCCTCAGAAGGGCTGTGCTCATAGTGGGTTGTAAATAGCCACACACTGAGCATTACTCTGGTCTTAGCTAAGAAATATTCAGAATATTTATAGGAATGCAAAACTATTCAGTACACCACATGGTAAAATCCATGTCTGACAGCCAATAAAAAAATGATCAACAATGCAAAGAAGCAAGGAAATAGAGCTACAAAGAGGAGAAAAAAACAATTAGCCAAAACCAAACCCAAACCGACACAGATGTTAGAATTAACAGATAAAGAGTTAAGAAATGGTTATTATAACTGCATTCCATATGTTAAAAATTTAAAGAGACATAAAATATATTTTTAAAGATACAAATCAAACTTCCAGAGGTGAAAATTACAATGTCAGAAATGATTAGACATTGCAGAAGAAAAGATCAATGAACTTGAAAATAGTAATAAAAACTATCTAAAATGAAACATCATGAAAAAAAGAGTAAAAAATGACTGAGACACAGTGATCTGTAGGGTAACGTCAAGTGGTCTACCATACATATAACTGGAATTATCAAATCATGCAGATGAGGGCAGAAACTTCTAGAAAAACACTCTAATGTGAGGAAGACTACAAATTACAGATCAAGAAGAGTTCAATGAGACCCAAGAACAGGAAACGTAAAAGCAACTACTCCAAGGCACAGCATAATCAAAGTGCACAGAGTTGGTGATCAAGAGAAAAATCATGCCAGGCACAGTGGTGCTGCCTGTAATCCCAGAGGCTCAGGAGGCTGACACAGGAGGAATGCAAGTTAGAGGTGGGCTCAGCAGTTTAGGGAGGTCCTAAGCAACTTAGTGAGATCCTGTCTAAAAACAATAAATAAAAAGGACTGGGGACATAGCTCAGTGATTAAGTATCTCTGGGTTCAATTCCTAGAACCAAAAAGAAAAGAAAAAAAAGAAAGAGAGAGAGAGAAGAAAGAAATAAAGAAAGAAAGAAAAGAAAGCTCATAAAAGTAGGCAAACATTTTAAAAAGACACATTATGCACAGAGAAACAAAGAAAGGACAGCAGATTTCTCCCAGAAACAATGCAAGCAAGAAGACGATGGAGAGCTGGGGTGTAATTCTGGCCACGTACAAGGCCCTGGCTTCAACCCTCTACACCAGAACAAAACAAAACAATGAAGCAATGTTTGTAAAGTACTGAAAGCAAAAAAAGAAAGAAGGAAGGAAACAGCTAACCTTAGAATTCTGTATCCAGGAACAACATCTTTAAAAGTACAGGGGCAAAATGCTTTTACAAACACAAATGCTAACGGAATTCATCACCAGCAGACTCATGACAAAAGTGTTAGAGGAAGTCCTCAGGAAGAAATGAAATGGTGCTAGATGAAAATGTGGATCTACACAAAGGAATGATGAACACAGGAAATAGTCACCACGTGGATAAATGCGTAAGATTTTTCTCATTTAAGTCTCTTCAAAGATAATTGACTGTTTAAACAAAAAATAACTGTATATTGAATTACAGACCTAACATAACACAGGAGAAAAATCTTTGTTGCCCTGTCAGTAACTGCAAATAAGAAAATAGCATCTTTGAAGTCCTAGGAGAAAAATATCATTGACACAGAGGTCTACTCCCTGCAAAAGTCTCTCAAAAGTGAAGGTGATACAAATACAAACAGATTCTGAGATAATTCATTGCTAGCAGATCAACAATACAAGAAGCAGCTCTTTGAGCAGAAAGAGTAGATCTGCTCATTCATACTTAACATTACATGGCGCATGCACCTTTAAAGTCTGACAGGCCTGGATTTTAATCCTGGCTCTGCTACTCATTTGCTGTGTGATCATGTGTTAGTTGTTTTCCTCTCTGAGGCTCAGCTTCTTCATATATACAGTGGGGACAGAAATGCCCATTTCATGAAAGTGTTATGAATTCTACAAGAGCAGTAAGAAGTTAAAAACTGGGAAATCAGAGTAAAATACAAATGGGGAACTTCTCTATGAGCCTGAAAATATCTCAAAATAAAAAGTTAAAGGAATCTCTTGATTATAGTTAAAAAAAAAAAAAAAAAAGTTAAAAGGAGGGCTTGGGATGTAGCTCAGTGTTAGAGCATTTGGCTAGCATGCACAAAACTCTAGGTTTGATTCCCCGCACACACTCACAAGTTTAAAAAGTTAAAGTTAAATCATCATATTTGTATACGATGATTATTTTAGTTGTATACACACATTCACGTCTCTCAGACACCTAGTATACACAGGAAATGGCTTGTTCTGATTAAACAAACATGCTGGTCAATGTGAAAATTTTCTAAGGAAGTGGAATATAACTGTACTTGGTATTATCTTAGACATCATGGAGGACCATGACTTATCTGTATGCCCATCTAATGACAGGCCAGGAAATGGAGAAGGCCTGGATGTATGAGCTCATGAGGCATAGCCCACATGTGTCCGCCATGTGTTCACAAGCACAGAGATGCTTATAGTCTCACACACACACACACACACACACACACACACACACATACACACACCCTGCATGCACATGCACACATATGTTCAGTCCTGCAGGCACCAGAGGCCCTGGGAAGTATGGGAAATCTTAGGTTCCCTTGGTGTCCTTGCTATGAGGACTGACAGCCAAGGGCAATACCTTCAGGGTTTCTTGAAAACCAGCTGGGATCTGACCACACAAAGGGCTCCTATCACCCGTGGTCTGCATCTTCTCTGCCTTGCTGAGTTACCCTGAACACTCTTGGCAGTATCTAAAAGGCACTGAGTCTCCCCTCCAGGCCCCAAGAGAAAACTAGCACCTGACAGTTCCATTGCCAGACACCATCACCTGCAGCTCAGAGAACAAGAGCCTCCATTCACGGCACATAAAGCAACTTTCTGACAAAGGATCCCTCGAGGAAGGTCAGATTAGAGTGGGCTCAGCCCAACTACAGCCAGACACTATAGTCCTCTCATGTCCATGCATTTAAGTGGCTGCACAGGTGCCATGAAGAACTAATTCATATTGACTATATGTATATTGTGGAGGAGGAGGATGCTAATTTCCCACTAGCAGCTGATCTTTGACAAGCAGGTGTGGTTGCAATTTGGCAACTGAATTAACTGATAGGAGGTCTTGGCCCAGACAGCATGGACTCTGGCAAAGTAATGTAGTGCTCCTCCTTTCCTTCCCAAGGCTAATTGTTGGTGGTGTGGATGTTAAAAGCCTCAGTAACACAGAAGGCAGAGCAGCAAGACTAGGTGTACAGAGTGTTAAGAGGCACGACTATACTTTCCAGGTTGTCAGTCAAGGTCCAGAACAGAGGGACCTGTAACAAGGTCAGTGGACCCAGAGCCCCAACCTGAGGGACACAACTTTGGAGATACCATGAGACCAAGCCTGCTCAGGAGGGGGGAAGGAGGCCTCCATACCACAGGCTGATATAGACAGGGCATGTCCCCAGATGTCCACCACCTTTTCAGAGGTTCCCCTGCCTGGACAGCCACAGTGTTGACAGGGAAACCCAGGATGGAGCCCTCCATGAGCACAGAGAGCTATTCCCAGTGCTGCTTCTGCAGGCCCTGCTTCTCCTCCTGTCCTCAGGGACCGTCACACAGCCTGTTCACTGCTGCTCACCTTTCTGCTTGGTGATGGGCACAGGCCCAGCCTCTGCTCCCCCAGAGCCCACTGCAGAGGGCAGCATGAGGAGAAGAAACTTCCAGGCCTTTCCGTTTGGTCAACAAAACGAATTGCCCCCTACCCTGCCCGCTGGAAGGACTTGATGTCACATGCTCAGGATTTACTTGAGAATAGGGAACTTCCTGGTGAAATTCAGAAATAAAGACCATTGTCTCTAGAAAGGAAAATGCAGTCTAGATTTCGAGGACCCTGGGCCTGTGAGTGGATGCAGGTCACTAGGAAGGCAGGGAGGCTGCTGTGTCTCCAGTTCTTGTTGTCCAGAGACAACTGGTGGACAGGCACCAGGGTGCCAGACTAGGGGAGAGAAGAAGAGGAAATAGGTCAACATTCAGGTCTGCCCCTGGGGCTTGGATACCTGGGCACCAGGACAAAGAAGTGGTAACCAGGTTGACCTTCCCCATATTGCAAATTCTAAGTTGCTAAGGAGCCCTTCTCAAAACCAGCAGCATATGCCACAGAGGACTCTGGAAGTGACCCTGTCAGAGGATATGTGAAACCAGAGGAGAGGGGCCACTTGCCCAGTGTGACACAGCACCAGGTCACAGTGACACTACCTCTCCTGGTGCACAACTGAGACGACCTCACAGGTTGTTCTTTTCACTCCTGTCCTTGCCACAATCTGAGTCCAAAAGGCTGTCCAATATGTCTCCAGGACAGGAACATCCTCTCCACTAGAACCCCAGTAGAAAAATGTAATATGGGAGGTACCAAGGAGCAGTAGAGAAACTTCTAGAATGCTTCTAGAACATCAGAACAGGCTTCTAGATCAGAGCGACCTGAGAGCATCCAGTTATGTTAAGAAGGAGGGCCCAGAGGATGTCTGGTACAGACCTGCATGCGACAGAGGAGACAGCTCAGTCCTAAGAAGAAGCCAGGGTTACTCAGGATCATACGAAGGAGCAGGGAAAGAACTAGAATAGTAACAGACCAAGAATCAGGGCCTGACCTAGCACCTACCCTCAGTGGGTGCTTTGCAGGTTGGTTTTAGGTGACTGCTTAACCTAGGGCAGGTCACAGCCCCTTCTGAGAACTCCACCCATTTGTCTGCTAAAGACATCTCCTCCCTCTAAAACCCTCAGTTGTACTAGTTATCTGTTGCTGTGTAACAAATACCACCAACACAGTGGCTTAAAACAACACATATCTACGATCTTACATCTCACAGTTTCTTTGGGTCAGGAGTCTGGGCATGGCTTGCAGGATCCTCAGGATAACACTGCAATCAAGGTGTTAGGCCATATTTCTTTCTTGAATTCAGGGTCCTCTTCCACACTTACATGGTCGTTGACAGAATTTGGTTCCTTATGGTTGTAGGACTGAGGTCCCCTTTTATTCTGGCTGTTGATTGGGGGGTTGCTCTTTGTTGGAAGTGAACCATAGTTCCTTGCCACAACACCCCCTCATATGCACATGACCTGGTGGCTTAGCTCTTAGGGCCAGCAAGAGGAGTCTCTAAAGAAGCATAATCATGGGAGTGAGTAGACTGTCACCTTTGTGCCTTTGCCTCTGACACATAACTCCTTTGCCAAAGGAGAGACATTCCTCCAGCTCTGCCATACCATATTAGCTAGAAGAAAGTCATAAGTTCTATCATACTCAGGGGAGGGACCTCTGCAAGGGTGTGACTTGTTCGGGGTCATCTCAGGCTGTGCCTGACACACCATCTCACGTTGACAGGCTCCTAAGAGATGTGCCTCTGCCCGACACCAGCCTCTGCCTTCCTCCTACTGCAGTGAACTGGGTTGATCCCCTGGAGGAAAACCTCACAGGGCTCTCTGTCTTGAGACAGAGCCTCTTCCAGTCAGCTTGGACCTAGGCCATGGGTGGGCAGTGGCTGAGCCTTCCGTGTCGACTTCCCTAGGCATTGGCATACTGCTCTGCCCAGCTCCCCACTTCACAGCCAGCCCTTTCCCAGCTGAGGGTTAAAGATGAGCAGATGCCTCCGTGAAGACTGCCGCTCGAGGCCAGAGTGGCCCTTCTGCCTCTTGTCGAAGGAGGAGAGGAGCTGAGTTTCACTGGCCCAGCATCTGGGCTTCTGCCCTCTTCTGATGTAGGTGGGAGAGACCCAGGGTGGTGGGCTAGCCAGGAGCCTCTTCAGGCCTCTCGTTCACATTCTAATCTGGGCAGCAGCCTACAGAGCTTTGGTGGGATGAAGAGGAGGGAAGAGAAGACTTAGTGAATCAGAATTAGGGGAGAACTTCCAGATCCTGGTGCTATAAGAAGGGTCTGGTACGAGAATAAAAAGAATGTGGGCATGGTTTCTCCTTAAAAAGAAATCCTGCTCAGAGGTGTTTACTCAGGGAAGAGCAGAACTAAACAAGGTCTCCTGGTCCCAAGACCCAGCTCTACTTGCAGCAACCCAGAGACAGTCAGGGAGCTGCAGGGTCACAGCTGGGAGGAGCTCTGACCTTGGGGAGGGACAGAAGCTCGGTCTGCTTCTCACAGCCAGAGCTGGCAGGAAGAGGAGGTGGGGCTGATGAACATCCCCTCCACATGCCCAGTATTCACCAGAAAATCCATGGGAAGCTCCAGTCTTTAACTGGATTTGGTCAGTACCCTGGGGTGGACAGCACCCCTGCCTACAGCTTCCAGTCACTTGGCTCCCTAGGCCTGGGAGAGGCCAACACACATCTCCCTCCCTGACTCAGCACCTCATGGTCTCTCTTCTGCTCAGCCTCTTGCTTCCTCCCAGCCCTCGCCTTTGCTGGACAGGGGACATAAACACACTGAATGTTCTAAATGCCTGGTGGACTCTGATCTGTGTGGCGTTTATTCCCTGCTCATCACGGGGTCAGGACAGAACATTTTCTCCTCCTCTCTCAGAATCAGCACAACCAACCCCCAGACAGAGAGGTTTTCTTGTCACTAGAGACCTGTCTTTGGTGCACAGGCCTTAGTTACAGCACTGCATTCCTGAACCAAGGATGGGTCTCTTTGTCCTGCCCCTGCCTTTTCCAGGGGTGAAGGAAATGGTGGACCAGAGGAGGCTGGAACAGGTCAAAGCTGTCACTTCTAGCCCACTTCCAGGTCAGTTTTTCTCTGGACCAGCATCTTCAGGAGGGCGAGACAACTCTGTTAAGCACTAAGAAGGGGGACAGCTCTCCTCACCCACCCTGACCTCAGAGACAATCAATCTGGCACCGCTCAAAGGGGCCATGGGTGGGGACTGAAAGGTGGTCATCACTGACAATGCCCAGGAAGAATTACCTCTGCACAAGCAAAGGAATACCAAGCCAGTGCTCCGTAACCACCAGGAGGTGCGACCTGGCAGCAGACAGGGAGGGCAAGGAAGAAAGGTTACCTGGCCTCTAGAGGGTGGGGTTTCAGGCCTTGAGAGCAGACCACGGACTGAACCGTTGGGAGGGTCTACAGCACGTGACTTGAACAGGTTGCCCTCTGTGTTACGGTGTGTTCAGCTTGTCAGTCCCCTGCCTCGACTCTGGCTCCTGGCTCTCAACCTTCATTTTTTATGCAGTCAGCTCAAGACTGCGTTTCTGTCTCTAAAGCATGGAAGCTGACTCTCCCTCACACACTGCTGCTTTCTCTCAGGTCCTCTTATGCCTGCTGGGGGACAGAAGCCAGCAGAGAGGCTCAGGGGATCCATATGATGAAGACAGCCAAGTGTCCACGGGAACAGAGTAAATGACAGGAAGCTGCATGAGAGGGTCAAGGGAGCTCACACACCCAGAGACCAGATGATGGGGGAGGCCCAGTGACAGGGAGGGATTACAAACTCAGTGACCAGCTTGTCATCCAATGCCACATCCCTCCTGAGTAGGTAGCAAAGGGGAAGAGTCTGGAAGGGCTACCAGCTGTCCTGAACCTACCCCTAGCCAATCAGAGCAGTCAAGGGACCCAGGCCACTGTGGAGACAGGATGGACAGGGGAGCTCAAGGTGACCAACTCTAGTGCACCTGAGTCCAGTGTGGAAGAGGACAGTAGCTGCTCCTGGACAATCCTGCACTGTTCCTGGGGCCTCCCTTTACAGAGGAGGAATTGAGCAATGACAGTCCCAGCAAAGCAGGGCAGAGCTGGGAGCTTAAACTCACGCCTCCCCCAGCCCCTTCTAAATTCCACCCCACGCACCTTTCAGACCTGACCTAGTTCAGCCACCTGGATCGCCACTCAGCCACATCCTGCCTTCACCTTCTAATAATAGGCATGGCCCTCCTCTGGCAAAGACCTCGGGGGTCTCCACCACCTGCTGGGAGGACCCAGATTCCTACATGGGGAAGCCAGGCCCTCCAGGGGCAGCCCGTCTGCTGCCATTCACTTACCACCTGTGTGCTCCAGGTCCAGACACCCTGAACCACGCCTGATTCCCTGGGAGCCCCAAGCCCCTCATGCAGTGGCATGGCCAGGACTTCTGTCCTCCGGCCTCCCTGGTCTGCTGGTGAACTCTTGCTCGCTGTGTAAAACCTCCTCCGGAAGCCTGCCTGACTCCCCACAGGAGACCCTGCTTGTAGCTTTGCCAGTGTGCATGAATACTCCTATGAATACTGGTGCAGGTTTCCTGCCTGCCTACCTTGGACCAGGCCCCGCTCCAAACCCCTACATACCTGAAGGCCTACCGTCACACCACCATGAAGTCTCGGCCCCTGCAGGCTATACAGAAAGACAAGCTGCTCTTCCCACCGGCAGCTGTGATGGCTCCTGAGGAGTGGCCCCTGTCCCGCTTCCTGCCTCTGAGCAGGCGTAACAGGGGAAAAACACTGGCCAGGGAATCAGAAGACCTGGACCTCTTTCCTGCTCAGCAGTAGCCACTCCGGGGTCCTGCTGTGTGGTGAGAGTCTCCTCCCTCAGGGCCTTGCTTTCTTTAGCTATAAGATGGGATGAGCAGCTCTGGCTGTGGGATCAGAGGCTGTGGAGCACAGCTCACCTACAGAAGTGGTCAGTGCACCCATAATTCTCTTTTCCTTATCAGCTATGTGGTGGTGGGGGGGAGGTCTTGTCACCACGTCATTGACAAAGCTGCCTAGCACTTGAGCTTTTGCCAGTGTGCCATGTTCATGAGTACATGAGGCATTTGATCCTTGTGAAACCCCAATGTCATGCCCAATGAGGAAAATGGGCATGGAGGTACTATTGCACGCCATAACAGTCCAGATGGAGAGGGGTGAGCTGGGGTAGAAGCCCAGGACTCAGGAGGCCTGACGTGGTGATAGGGTTGCAATGCAAGCTGGGGTCTCTAAGCTCTACCTGGACTGGCAAGGACACTGCAAATCCACTTTGGGTCCTATCCTCCTGCTTATCACTCTCCTGCCTGGCTATGGAAGTTAGTGTCTTGGACAAGGAGCACTTGGAAGCTGTCTCCAACTGTCCTTATCTTAGGTCCTCTGCCTAGAAGAAATGCCTCTGGCAGCAGGAAGTTCAGGATGGGTCCGTCCCTGCTGCCTGGCAACTTGGGCCGAGCATATATCAGAAGAGAGGAGCTAGAGTGCCGGGGGCGTCCTGGGGAGGCTGGAGAGGACTGCATTCAAGGAAACAGTGGGCTGAGCCCCTGATCCCACGCCCTCCTCTCTGTGCCCCTCTGGACAGGCTGCAAGTGTTACTAGCTTGGCATCAAGCTTGGAACTGGAACTGAATTATAGAACCAGAGTTGGAGCTCCACTGGCCCCAGGGGTCACCCTGTCCAGTAGTCTGGGCAAGGGACATATCCAGAGAGCCAGAGACGGGCTGGGACTTATCCAACACACAACAGCCAGTGGTAGACCCATGACAGAATCAGAGTCTCCAGGTCCCTGATGACCCCAGGCCTAGAGGGAGAATGTGGCCAGGAAGGGTTACCCCATAGTAGGTGGGAGCCGGTCACTTTAGTTTGGCTAGTTCTTCCCTCCTTGGTAACTAGTTCTCTGCTAGAGCCTGGGCAGCATCTCTCTGCAGCAGTGAGCTGCCAGCTGACTCGATCGACTCCCTTCAAACCACCCCGACGAGCAGTTCACTCCAGCTACAACAGAATGCTTGCCACACAAAGCCAGCTCCCTCTGGGGGACCCGGCCTCCTTCTTTAATGGCTCCACGGCCCTCCTCCCTGCTCAGCAACTCAACACCCCTTAGCAGCTTAACCCAAGTTGAAGAGGACTTCAGCTTGTCAGGGACATATCCTAAGCCACTATGGCAGACCTCATGTCTATAAGACCTTGGTGTTCTTCTGGCCTCTCCTCCCTGCTCCGAGGCCTGGGCCTGTCTTTAGGCTGTGTTCCTCACAAAGACCTGTTTGAATTCTAATTCTGCCACACATACACAGTGAGTCCTTGGGCAGGGACAGCTCCCCCCAAGACTCTGCCTCTTGATCCACAAAGTGGGGTAATTCCACATCCATCACAGGGGCTGGGAAGGTTCAAAGTAACCCTGAAGAGCCTTAGGCACAGTGTGTTCAATAAATGCCACCTGAGGTTAATTTTAGGAAGGACACAGCTGCCGTTCTTTTTATGCATTTCTTGGAAGCTTTAAAGGCTCTATTCTGCCTTATCATCTGCATCCTCCAGGAACCAGACCTCTTCCTTGGGTATGTCACCCCCTGGGGACAGGTGGCACCAAGCCAAGACATGTAACCCAGTTACCTGGGCTCCCACTGGTCTTGTTACCAAGAGATCAGGATAAGTATGTTTTTCTACTAAAAATAAACTACTAACTAAAATGATTTTTTTAAAAAAAGTTGTGAAAATTTACTTTTTAAAAAGACCCCACTTCATTTGGGGCAAAGGTTGTAGAAATAATTCAAGGAATTTGAAATTTCAAGCCTCAAGATACAATAAAGACCCTGCTCAGGAGCTCTTAGGAGTAGATCTTCATCTTTCCCTTCCCTTGTTCCAGGAAACAAAGACCAGCCTGGCCATTCCCAGTCTCCTTGGGACTTCCAGTCCCCAGGCGCTGCCTGGAGCCCCATTTCCCAGCAGTTTGTCTTTCCCTAACAAAAGAGCTGCCCATCTCAGGACTGCCTGGCACTTCTCCTCGTAACCTCCACACAGGGCTCCCCACCTTCTCTTCTCCACATCAAGGAGTGGAAAGGATTGCACACAGAGAGCTGAGAAATGCCCAGCAGTTACTCCAGTGGCCCACTCCTGGGGCTGATGGATTGTGCCACTCTACCTTTCTTTCACCTTCCTTGATGGGTCTGTCCAACAATGTCTCTAAATTATTGACAATGAGGCCAGGCAGTCTTGCACAGTCAGCAACACAGGAAGACGTGGGGTGGGGAACACAGGGCGAGCCTGCAGTCTGGATGGGATCACTCTGGAGCTTGCCCCGGACTAGTATGAAATGTCAGGGCATTTATCTATAAGGATAAATATTCATGGACTGATTTTAAGAGATGCAATAAAGAAGAAAAGTAGAATGAAGTAATTTTGTTACATTTTAACAAGATTCATTATAATCTGGGGACTGTAAATGATAATGATGATCAGATTATGCAAGAGATGGTAATTACTATTACTGCACAGCCAGAACCTTTTCTAACAGTTTCTTTTTTTTTTTTTCTTTCTTTTTTTTTTTTTTTTCCTCAGCCACTAAGTTCTCTTGTCTCTATCATCAGAGTCTTGTATCTATCATTTTTCTCTTCTGCTAAATTTGGGTTTGTTTTCATGGCTATGGTTTGAATGGAGCTTGTCGCTCAAAGGTTCAATATTGGAGATTTGGCCCTTAGTTTGATGGTGGACACTTTAGAAGTTGGGACCTACTAGGAGGTTCTTAGATCAATGTGGGGTGAGGCCTCAAAATCAGGTATGCCCTCAAAAGGGGTTATAGAACCCCTAGACTGTTTTTGTCATGTGATTTCTTGCTTCCACAATATCTCCTGCCATTCACTACTTGCCATGAGGCCCTCATCTGAGCTGAGTCATCATGCCCCTGATTCTCCAGAACTATAAGCTAAATAAACTTCTCTTCTTTATAAGACTAACTTGACTCAAGTATTCCATTACAGTAGTGGAAAATGGATTAATATACTCATCTTCATGTCTATGTGACTCTCCCAAACACCTCTTTAAGAAAATAAAAAGTGATGGTTCTGGGTCTATATCCAACATCCAAGGTGCTCCACTCTCATGCTAGCCAGTGAGGAAGGGAGAAAAATTAGGAGGAGAGAAAGCAAGACAGAATAGGTAAGGCACAGAGCAGCTTGGTGATTTACTATGGATCTCCAAGGGACCCCTGGCAGGATCAGGTCTGGCATGTCCCATCCCACCACTGGTGGCTTAGCAGTCTTCCTGTATTTATTCAGAGATACGGGGGAGGGGTTCCCAGAATTTCAGGTTCCTGAGATGAACTGTGACTTGGGCATCACCAAGGTTAAATAACCTAGTCCTCTGAAAAAGATTATCAAGTGTCTCTGGCAATAATCTGGTTTGAGAAATGCAGGTGCCAGGATGAAGGAATCCTATTTCAAAGCCACCTTAAGTCTCTTCACTTTAATCTACTGACAGGCCATCAGCAAATCTCACACATGGAGGACAATGTCATCATTTCAGATCAAGATATTCTGTGAGCATAAACTACCCGCAGATTTGGGGATCAGGAGGGGTAAAAGGACGGCTAAGACACGTTCCTCCAAGAGTGCTATGGTCATCCTTAAATTCAGTTAGGGATTGTACCTGAAAAGTTAATAAACATTTTTAAAACATTAGTTAACAGACTACAGAAGAAATATTATGGGACAGAATGTGACCAAATTTTTTTTTCTAAATGCTAGAAAAAAAAAAAAAAAAGGAGAGAGGGACACTGGATGCCATCACGTGTGGCCAAGCAGGTGTGAGAGTGGGTGGGGGAGGAGAACGCTTTGAGGAGAGGAGCAGGCACAGCACCAGGCCAGCAAAGGGCTCCGCGGGTGGGCTGGCTCCCGGAGAGAAGGGCTCAGGCTGGGGGCTTCCCAGGCTGTGGGGCCATGGAACCATCTTTCACCCTTAGCTGGAAAGGAATGGGACGGAACTGGGGGACAGTCCCTACTTGGTGCAGCAAGTCAGGCACCTGAGAGTCTCCCTTGTCCCCGTGCCTGCACCCCACACACTTTCTTCTGAGGAGGACAGAGGACAAAGTTCTCTGGAGGGTGGGAGCCTTGCAGGTACTTCTCCCCACGCTCAGACCAATGAGAAAGGAGAAGCGTCCTGCCGTCCTCAGAGACTTACAGACCCTCTGACACCTGCCCCAAAGGTGTGTCAGATGCTACGACACCTGTTCTTTCCCTGCAGGGCTCTCCTGAGCCTTGCTGTAATTAGATCCACAGACATCTGTGCTCCCTACTGGACAGTAAGTTCCATGAAGGCAAGGACACATTCAAAGATCTGATTAAATCAATAAACAGGTGATGGAGGGAGGGAAGGAAGAAGGAGAGAGAAGGGAGAGGCAGCTGCCCGTGGGGGCCACTGATGCTCAACTCCAGGGTCCGCCATTCACATCCTACTGGAGGTGGAGGCACACCTGCCAAGAGAGCTGGGGAGGTGGCTGGCAGGAGGGAGAAGCTGCCTCACTGGTCCCAACCTAGGAAAGCAGACAGCTTGAGTTGTGTGCAGCCAAACCTCCTGCTTCAGCTAAAGGAGTTTCAGGGAAGGGGAGACAGGAAGGGGACAGAGCACAGCAGAGAGTGCCTGACCCTCCCTTCCCACCATGCACACCAAGATGTGCTGTATTAAGCCTGGATCCTCACAGGACACCATCAGACTCAGCAGGAACACTAGCATCCTGAAGGCCCACTCTCCTTCCTCAGACAACTGCTTCTGTCAGTCTTCTCTGGACGTCCTCGTCATAACTGGCCTGTGTCACCCCCTTATTTCCCCATCTCTGCCATCAGCATGAAGACATGTCCTGAAGGTCCAGAGAGCCATCTCAGCACCAGCAGGACTATGCAGACTCCCTGCTTCAAGGAGATCCCTCACCCTGGGTTCGTAGCACCCTGGCCACAATCTCACCCCAGGCTGAGCTGCCACTGTCGGGGACAACGATCACTCTACCACTGGAGGTGGGTTCTCTCATAGGTGGAGGTGTTCTCTGCAGAGCTGGTTCCTCAAGGGCTTCCCATTCGAATCAGTTCCCTGGTATCTTTGAAGGCCTGATGCCCACTTGAGATTGTGTGGCTTTGAGTATCTTCTTCCTCACATGGCTCTAGCCTGGCTCTCCTCTTTGGAACCCAGCAGCCCTTGCCCACTGGCCAGGAGAAATGCAACCACAATACCAGGCACAAGAAACAATGGAAGGTCACATCCTTCATTCCCTTTCTTTGGCCACTGAGTAATGGACTCGGGCCACTGCTGCTTTAGAAGGCTCCGCAGAGCTCAGCTGACCCAAGTACCTCCTGTACAGAAGGTGAGGAACCTCCAAGATCACACAGGAAGGGAGAGCCAGGGTGCGGCTGAGGACCAGACCTCAGGAGGCTCCTTCCACCACACAGTCTGCAGAGGATGCTGGTGCATGGGATCAGCAGATGCAAAACTGCAGAGGCAAGACAGAAGAGTGACAGTGGTAGCAATTCCCCATCCCACCAGGCAGACGGCTACATATGTCCCCTACCTAACTCACAGACCCCGAAAGTTCTGTAGAACCTAAGGTAAGCAACCCACTAATGATACCACAAAGTAGAAGGATGCTATTCAGGGCTTTGGGCTCCCTGCCAGAAGGGACCAGAGTGGCCAGCAGCCAATCTCCCCGATGGCAGTGCCTTGCCTCCCTAATGACCATGTTCCAAGGGCCCACAAACCCTGCCCCCAACCAACCAGCACAGCATTCTTACCAGGTCACCCAATCCAGACATCCCTAAGTCCTCATCCCTACTTAGGGAAGCTCCCCAATTCCTGGCCTCCCCAATTCAAGGTCATATTATTTCCCAATGACATGCTAGTGAAAAAATGGTGGATTAGAAATGGGAGATGTGGGTTTCTGACCCTGGAAATGTTAACAACTCACAATGGGGCTCTAGATAAGCCCTCCCTGTTCCCTAGGGCTCCCTTCCCATCTCGACATGCAGAGGAGATGCTAGGCTCTTTCTTAGGCTTTGGCTGTGATTTTTAGGAACAAAGGGGCTTTGCAGGGCTTAGAAGGGGCCTCAGCAGAGCTTCTGAGGGAGCCCGGATTTTTCACTCAGACTCACCAGAGATGTTTTCCTCATCAAATTCCAAGTTACTTAATGAATTGTGTTCATTTAGACATGGAATAAATAAATGTCTGTGAGACCCTACTACAGTCCAGGTACCAGGGCAACATGAAGGCATAGGAACTTCAAGCAACCACTTTTCAGAAACAGAAGATCAGTCTCCAAGAGGCCTCAATTTGGCTTATGAGAGCCAGCTAAAAATTCAACTCTCAGGCTGCAGAAGCCTTTGGATTCTCTCCCAGGGCTGAAGACCACCTTATCCCTTCCAGACACAGGGAAAAGTCAGCTCTGTGACGCTGGAGTCTATTAAGAACAGGAAATCAGAGTCCCTGACTAGGACTGGGAGGCTGAGTTGATGGTGATCTGAAATGTCCCCAACCCACCTCTCCATGTTACAGCCAGCTGACCACCTCTCAATCTCTCTTTCAGGTAATGAGCATCAGCAGACAGAAAGCAGCCACGTGATCTCCATTGCCCACATGCTCACGTCACAGCAACACTGTTCCCTGAGCCTACCAGGTCCTCCCAGCCTTCTCTTGGACCTTTGTAGGCAGACACCAAATCAGCTGAATGGGACTAATCTGTAGGTGCTAGAGCGGGGGTCCTGCCCACCCAGGGACGTTCTTCTCTGAGAGCAGAGCTTGCTCAGGGACCGGCTTGTCTCCCTGAAGGCATGAGGCCCCTAGAGAGATGCGCTGGGAGCCACTCCTTCCTACAGGTGTCAGAGGGGTCCCTGCCCATCAATCTGGGCTTCCCACCTTGGACCAACCTAGGTTTCAAAGATGCTTTCTTAGGGGAGGCTGCGTGGCAGCAGAGAAGCCCTCAGACTCCCCCTCCCCCGGCTCTGGCCAGCTGCCACGGTGACCTCCCCTCCCCCCAAGAAGGGCGGTGAGCAGGGAGGTGGGGGTGGGAAGAATCCTCCGCCTTGGCTGATGCTCTCTGGAGGGGGGCTGGGAAGCCAGGCAGGGCGTGTCGCCTGGGCCTTTCTCTGCCCAGCGCCGAGGCTTCACAGCCTCTAATGCGAGGTGCCCCAGTACTATCCCTTAAATCACCTGGCACTGGAGGAACCTTAGCTGCCAATCGTCCACACCCCTGGGCCCCTAGGAAGCTGACATGTGCCAAGGAAGGGCGGCGGGTCTGGAACCTTCTGCCCAGTCTGACCTAAGCTTGGGGAGATTGATGCCCTGTTCGCCCATGGCCTGAACCCGCTCTTTGAAGAAGACAGGTGTCCGTCTCCCCTCCCCGCCACCCTACCCACCACCACCATCCAGCGACTGTTCCAGGGTCTGGATGTCCCCTTTCACACCGTTCCAGCAGGGGCCGCAGGGAACCCTTCGGCGCAGCCGTGTTGCGGGTGCGGCCAGCCCCCAGCCCCACCTTGTTTTCCCAAAAGGGGCACTTGTCCCCCTGCCCCCACGCTCGCCGGCACCCGGCCACCTGCGCTGTCGCCTACAGCCGGTGCCGCAGTGCGAGCGAGCCAGCGAGCCCGGCGCCTTCACGACTTGGCCAGCGCGGTAGAACAAGCCGCCGCCCTCCGGCCTCGCCGCCTCGCTGCACCTGCACCTGCACTCCGGACCCCCGCCCAGATCCCACCATCGTCCCCACCCCTGGCCCCAGCACCTCCTCAGTCTTTAGCCCGGTCCCCTCCCTAGCCCAGCCTCTCCCGGGCTGACCCCGATCTCCCCATCCCCATCCTTCTCCGCCCGGGCGTGGAAGGGCCTTTCCGAGCCCGGGCCGGGGGTCCCTGTGGTGTGGGTAAACCGGCGGCAGGGAAGACTCGGCGCTAAGCCAAGAGAATCAGCCGGGCACTTACCGCTCTGCTCCCCCAGGAACACTAACTTGAATTTCCTCAGTGGGTTCCCAAAATCTCCCCCTGCAGACATGGTGCTGGCAGCCGGGGCCGGTAGAGGAGGAGGAGGAAGAACCGAAGGAGCAGGGAGGGGAAAGGAGGAGGGCTAGGGGAGGCGGCCGGCGGTGCGGGAGCCGGAGGGGGAAGGGCTGGCTGCGCGCGTCCCTGACTCCCCAGCTGCGTCCCGGCCCCGGCCTGCGGCTGCGTGTCCGGCAGCGGCAGCGGAGGAGGAGGAGAGAGAGAGAGGAGGAGGAGGAGGAGGAGGAGGAGGAAGACTGAGGCTGGGCTGCCGAGGGCGACGCGTTTTGGACGCCCGAGGCGCGGCGCGGGCAGCGAGGCGCGGGCGGAGCGGGGCGCAGGGACCGCGCGCGGGGCGGAGGAGCGCTCTCCCGAGCCGCGCCAGTCGGCCCCCTCCAGCCTGCCTTCTCTGCCGGCGCCTGCGCTCTGCGCGCTCCCCAGCCTCTGATGTCATGCGGGGCCGGCGGCGCTGCGGGGCTGGGGGGCGTGCGCCCGCCCACCCGGAGCTCGCACCCGGGCGGGAGAGAGCCACCTCTCCTGGTCTCTAAGAGGCCCCTCGACCCGTCTCTAGCTGCCCCACTTCTTCTATCTTCCCCAGAGCAGGTTCAAAACCCTGTTTCGAACCCAGAAAAATGACAAAAAATCATCGGGACATTTGCTTCTAGTCTTTTAAACCTAGATGTTCGTCCCTTCCTCCACCTCGGGAGACACCGATGCACAGCGCAGTCGTCCGAGAGGGCAAAAAGGAAGGAAGGAGGCTGAGGGAGAGTCAGGGTGTGGTGGGGAATGGGAAGAGGTGCGGACACCTGGCGCAGACAGCAGGGAGGGGCGGGGGGTCTGGACTGTGGCCCCGTGTGGCCTCTAGCCGGTCCTCCCCTCTAGGCCCAGATCCTTTATCTGGGCGACCTGTGTTGGGTCTGTAGGTGTCCCCGCAGACTTGGTAGCGCGAGTAGAGGCGCCAGGATAGGGCGCGCCTACCTCAAACCAACCGCTTATTTTATGCTAAATCCTGACCTGCACCCTGGGAGAGAAGGCGCAGCGACGCCCCGAATGCCAGCGTGGCTATCTCCAGGACAGTGTCCTGCGTTTTTTGACCCTGGGGCGGTCAGGCTGACAATGATGCCACTCCTAGTCTTGGTAATTATGTGTATCTGGACAATGAACTCCCAGAGGAAACGGCGGTGACCTCCCACTGGCCTCCCACTGAGGCACAGGCGATAAATTGTGAGTGGATGAGAGCAAAGAGCAAATGCCAAGCTTAGAAACACTCCCATCCTGGCTAATGGTAGTTTTACAAAGCCACCTCTTACCCTCCTGCCACCCCGTGATCTCCTTCATCTATGCCATAGAGCCAACGTTTTGGGGAGATTATCACCTGCATATCTGTGACACACTTCAGGGGTTATAGGAAGAGAGAGAGGAGTGCGAGGCAGCCTTCACCTGCATATCCCAGGGTACATTTGTTATCCCCCCACCTTTGAATTTATTGGATATGCTGTAGCTATTCCCCTGTCTGCCTCCCGGCTGCTTCTCTCAGAGCCTTTCATTGTTTTTTAAACCCTTGACAGCAAGTACCACCAAAGCAGCAGCTGAGATTCCACTCTTGGATCCCAGGAACCAAGTTCAGGGCTTAAGAAACACTTGTTGAATGCTCCAATAAATGTCTAGACCCCAAATCAGAGCAACTCTTCTTGTTCTTATATTTAGGAGCCCTCGGGATTGTAGGTCAACATACATGAGCTATCACCTTCGCTGTGCTTGACATCAGAGTGAGGGTAACCTTCCCTAGGTCTGCTCTGGGGTTCCTGATCGCTGGAAGCCACATTCAGCATGGGGATGAAGGGAGCTCTAGAGAGAGAAAAGGGTCCCAAGCCACCACTCTTCCTGCCTCTTCAAGTGGTCTCTCCACAGAAGGGCCAGGATGCCTGCTGGTCAAGGCACTCAACCAGGCAACACTCCTCCAACTGTACCTTCTTCAAATACTTGGTGCTGCCTTCCTGTACCCTCCATGTTGTTGTCCTCAGATCACATGTGGCAAGACGACACAGCTAAGTAGTGACAGAAAAAGCACCAGACTTTGGGTATGCCTAAGCAAGTCCAGTACCTTCCCTGATCATTTGGACCTTCACACACAAGGTGAAATGGTGGTAGGGGAGAGAGGGATGGGCCCTTTGGTCATTTCTAAGCTTTTACATCAACCCAGATCCTTGCCAGATTCAGCTGGACTGACTAGGTCAGAATGCCTTACTGGACTCTGGTAAGGTTCTTCTGGTTCAAATGACAAAACCCCAGTTCCAACCTCTGGGCTGCTGTATTTGGAGCAGGTCCTAAGGATGCTCACAGAATGTCATCATCACACTGTGGGAATCAGAGCCTCAGAGACTCCAAGTCTGCTCTGCCTCCATTCTCCCTCCTTTTCCATCCATCCTTGCTTTCTCTTCTTACTTTGGACCTCGCCCTTGACTTGCCCTAGAGCCATCAGCCTTTCTCTGGCTTGCAGAAAATGTGTCCACTCTGAACCTCACGTGGCAACCCCACTAGAAAGAGTTTCTTCAACATAACGTCTTTGTGTCCATCTTTTAAAAGTCTGTATAGCTTCCTATTGAGTGTGTACTATATATAGAGAAGTTATAAAGAAAACCTGTCACTGTGACTGCCCATTTGTCCCCCACCCAGCTGGAGAAACCAAATGTTACAACACTTTTGATGTCCCCGGGTGTTTTCCTTCCTTCCCCAGCAACTTGAAAATAGAGAATCTTGCCCTTTCTTTGCATTTTATCACATTTGAACGTGTCCTTCAACAATACATTGCTTTGTTTTTCATCTTTTGAGTTTTATATAAGGTATCAAACTGTTGGTTCTGTTCTATGACTTGCATTTTCTTCCCATTATGTTCCCGAGATTCCTCTGTTGATACAGTTCTTAAACATTTACACTAGTTTTTAGTATCCCACTGTATGCTCCAATTTTTAAAACATTTTCAATAAAATGTGTCCAGTTTTTAAAATTCAAAATAATTTCAGAATGGCATAGAGGTTGCAAAAAAAAAAAAAAAATCACAGGAAGTTTGTGTGTGTCTTTGCCCGGCTGCCCCATGATAACATCTTATATAACCACAGTACATTAGCAAAGCCAGGAAATTAACACTGGAAAACACACCCAGACTTCTTTCTGCTATTACAAATAATGCTGCTGGGAACATTCTTTACACATCTCCTGATGCATCTGTGAAAAGTTTCCTTAAGATCTGCATCAAGGAGAGCAATTATAGTATAGAACCAAGTGTATGTTTAATTTTATGCCACACTGTTTTCCAAAGAGAGTTGTCAGGTCATATAGCTTACATCTCTACTTTTCATTTTCTTTAAGGAGGTCTTGACTAGGATAGGTTTTAATTTCGAGATGATTCTAGATTGACAAGCAGTTGAAAGAAATAAGACAGATCCTCTGTATCCTTTATCTAGTTTCCCCAATGGTGACATCTTGCAAGATGAGGTCCTATAGTTCAATATCCCACCTAGATATCAACATTAAGACTGTCAAGGTACAGAGCATTTCCATGAGGTTTTCTCTCCTGCTCCCCTTTTATAGCCACGCCTACTTTCCTCCCACTTCTGTCCCTTTCTAACCTCTGCCAACCACTAATCTGAGTTTCATTCCAATAAATTTGTCATTTCAAGAATCTTATGTAAGTGGAATTACACAGTATGTAACTTTGGGGGATTGACTTTTTTCATCCAGGAAAATTCTATGGAGATTCATCAGAATTATTCTTTGTAGCAATAGTTTGTTTCCTTTTAGTGCCAAGTAATATAGTATTCCATAGTATGAATGATGGACATTTTACCTATTTACCTGAGAAAGATATCTGGATTATTTCCAATTTGGAACCATTAAAAATATAACTGTTTCAAACATTCATATACAGTTTTTTGAGTGAACATAGGTTTTTTTTTCCCCTATAAGATAATACTGGGCCATATGTATATATGTCTGTTTTTTAAAGAAACTGCCAAAGTTTTCCAGAATGGCTTCACCACTTTATACTCTTGCCAGCAGTGTGTGAGTGATCCAGTTTTTTCGCACCCTCACCAGGATTTGGTGGTGTCAATATTTATTTTTAAAGTCATCCTGAGATGTATGTAGTGATGTATTATTGCAGTTTCTAATCTACATTTCCCTGATGGTTAATGATGTTTAACATCTCTTCATGTGTTTGTTTGCCATCTATGTATCCTCTCGGTGAAATATCTGTTCACTTCCTTCCTCCATTTTTTGACTTTTTTTGTTGTTGAGTTGGGAGAGTTCTCCAAGTGTTCCAGATTCTACTCCTTTTTCAGCTATGTGGTTTGCAAATATTTTCCCCCACTCTGCAACTTGTCTTTTCATCCTCTTTACAAGGATTTTTATGGAGTAAAAAATTTTTTATTTTGATAAAATGCAACTTACTGTTTTTTTTTTTTCTTTATGAATGGTGTTTTTGGTATCATGTCTAAGAACTCATTACAAAGCCTTATGTCCCAAAGATTTACTCTTATGTTTCCCTAAGTTTTTTTTTTTTTTTTTGATTGTTTTGTTTGTTACTGGGAATCGAACCCAGAGATACTTAAGCACTGAGCCACATCCCCAACCTTTTTAATTATTTTTACTTAGAGACAGGCTCCCTGAGTTGCTTAGGGCCTTGCTAAATTGCTGAGACTGACTTTGAACTCTAGAGTCTCCTGCCCTCAGCCTCCCAAGCTGCTGGTATTATGGGCACGTGCCACTGTGCCCGGCTTTCCTAAATGTTTTTCTTTTTCTAAAAATAGTATTATATTTTATATTTAAGACCAAATTTATGAGTTGTAGGATTTGGGCTGGAGGTTGTTTTTTTTGTTGTTGTTGTTGTTTTCTGCCTATGAATGCCCAGATGCTTAGTTGCTTTAGCATGATTTGTTGAAAATGCTGTGTGTTCTCCCTTGAATGGCTCTTGAACCTTCTTTAGAAATCTTTTGGGTCTTATTACTATGGGGGGATGTGGAAATCCAGACTGCCCACATGGTCTCTGCTGACACTGCAGATGGAAGTTCACAGTACTGCTCAGCATAGAAGAAAATCCTGGCTCTGACACTCCCATCCTAGCCAAAGGATTGGGGCACTGCTGAGATTTGACTGTGTCTCCAAATTTTATGTGTTGGAAACTTAATTCTCAATTCATATGTTAATGGCATCTGGAGGTAGGAACATGGGGAAGTCATTAAGTCAAGGAGGGCTCTGCCCTCATGAATGGATGAATCTATTAGTGAATTACTAGATTCATGGATTAGCAAAGGAATGGTTTTGTTATAATGGTGATCTCTGACCTGCAAACTTGTTCTGTCTTGCCATGTGATACCCTTTTGCCACATTATGATATAGCAAGAAGGCCCTGGCCAGATGCCAGGAAGATGCCAGTTTCGTGCTCTTAGACTTTCCAGAACCCTGAGCTAAGTAAACCTGTATTCTTTATGAATTATCAATTCTCAGGTATTTTTTAACAGCAATAGAAAACAGACTAAGACACATATCTTAGTCTAAGCTGGTGATGATGGAATCTGTACTCACCACTTGGACTTTACTGCACAGGAAGTCAGGGTGGTACAGTTTCTTCTGGGGTGTTGGCTGGAGTAGAACAGTTACTAAGTTTTCTATATTTCTGGGTTGCCCCTTTCCTTGTCCTTTGACTAGAGATAAATCTTTCATTGGGTCTTCATTTTTGTTTGTGCTTGACGTTATTTCTTGGTTTCTTGCTTCTTCAGCTCCAAATCTTAGACATATGAGATCAAAAGAAAACCCAAGGAACCTATCACCATGTTGTTTCTTGAATTTCAAGGTTCCTATCTGATTTGACTTCTTTTATCCACCTTTCAGAGTTTTCTTTATAAACAATATCCAAAGGAGTCAGTTGTATTTAGCAGGAGGAACAAAGAAAAGTACATCTATTTCATCTTTCTACATACATATTTTAATATAAGCATATTGAAATGTAATGCACATGCATAAAAGTCAACAAATCACAAGTATATGGCTTTATGAATTTATAAAGAGTGAGTATATCCATGTGACCACCATCCAGACCAAGAAAACAAATATTATCAGTACCCAGAAGTTTCCATCATGCCCCTTCCAGTCATTACACAGTATTTCCCACAAAGGAAATAACCATTGAGACATGTCAGCTTGGATTGGTTTTGCCTATATTTGAATTTTGTATAAATTGAGTCAATCAGTATATATTCATTTGTGTCTGACTCTTTCATTGAATATTGGGTTTGTAATATTCCCTCATAGGGTTGCCTGGTTGTAGTTAATTCATTTTCACAGCTGTATAATAGCGTTGTATGAATATATCACAGTTACTCATCTATTTCACTAGAAAGGGACATTTAGATTGCTTCCAGTGTTTGGTTCCTACAAATATTGCTGTTATGAAAAATATGTATGGGTTTTTGATGAACATGTGTACTTATTTTTTCTGGATATATACTTTAGTATATACCCCATAGGGTTTATGTTTAGTTTTCCAAAACTAGATCTTCCCAACTTTCCAAAGTGGTCAGCCCAGGACCAGTTATTTTTGAGAGTTCCAATATTCACAGCCTTGCAAACCCTTGGTTTTATCAATCTTTTAAGTTTAGATATTTGGTGTATTTGTAATGGTATCTCTTAGTAGTTTTAATGTGTATCTCTTATGACTAGTGGTATTGGCCATCTTTTATGTTTCAACATTTAGATTGTGTCACAAAGAGGTGTCTGTTCAAGTGTTTTCTCCTTCTTTTACTCGATTTTCTGGCCTTTTTATTGACTTATGGGAGCATTTTTAAAATTTTGTTAATTATGTGCTTTACAAGAATCTTCTCATAGTCTGTTGATTGCCTTTTTACTTGCTTAATGATATTTTTCAATGAAGAGGTAACCTTATTTTTAATGTGGTCAAATGGGCCATCTCCTTTATTGTGAGGACCTGTTTAGCAGAATCCTTGTCCACTCTAAGATCATGAGTATGAACAAAATTTATCTTGTAGAAGTTACATTGGGTTACCTTTCACTTTTAGGTCTATAAATCATCCAAAATTGATTTTTGTGGGAATCCGTTTTCCCCCATAAATATAGCTAGTTAATTCAGCAACCATTTTTACAGGAAAGACCATCCTTTCCACACAGTACTGTAAGTGTGCCTCTTTCGTAAGCTGAGAGACTGTTCCAGGACCTGCTACTCTTCTCCATTGGCCCATTTGTCTCCCCTTGGGCCAACACCACACTCTCTAAATCACTATAGCTTTAATTAATGCAATTTCCTCTTCAGAAAGCAACTCATTTCTTTACTTCTTTTCCAAATACACTTGAGAAACAGATTCTCAATTCCTATACACACACATACACACTTGTACCACAAACTCCTCTGAGAGGATTTTGACTGGAATTTTTGAATCTTCAGATCCGTTTGCGGAAAACTGACATCTTTACAATATTGAGTATTTCTATCCATGAAGACAATATGATCTTCTTTCCTTCAGTAATATAGAGAAATTGCACCTCTTTTATTGGATTTATTGGTAATCATTTATTGTTTTCTGATACTGGTACAATTTAATAAATTTCAATGAATGATTTTATACAGTAGGGTATAGAAATATAAATGATTTTCATAATTGATCTTATATCCAATCATCATGACAACTTCCCTTATTTAATGTAATGGGTTATCTATAGCTTCTTTTGGGGTTTCCTACAAATACAATCATATGTGGTCAGTTGGTCAATGTTTTTCATTTTAGCCATGCGATACACATATGGTGGTATCTCTTTAATTTATATTTCCCCAATGATGATCACCATCTTTTCATGTACTTGTTAGACATCCATATATTTTTTCGTGACAGGAGTTTCAGTTCAAAAATGTTGCCAATTCAATTGGGGTGATTCATTTTCCTATTGTTTCATTTTGGAGAATTCTTAATATATTATACTCTCAAATCCTTTTTTTTTTTTTTTTTTTTTTAATTTTTACTGGGGATTGAACCCAAGGGGACTTAATCACTGAATCTCATTCCCAGCCTTTTTATTTTTTGTTTGTGACAGGATCTCACTAAGTTTCTTAGGGCCTTACTAAGTTGCTGAGGCTGACTCTGAACTCAGAATCCTCTGGTTTCAGCCTCCCAAGTCATGTAATTACAGGCATGATCCACCGAGCCCAGGACACTCTCAAGTCTTTTGTAAATATACAAGTTGTAAATATTCTTCCTGTCTATGGCTTGTCTCTTCATTCTCTTAACCATGACTTTCAAAGAGTCAATATTACTGATTTTGATGAAATTCAATTTGCCCGTTTTAAATTATTAATGTGCCTGTGATATATAATACAAATGTTGTCTAATACAAGGTTGCCCCAAATTTTCTCCCATTTTCTTCTCAAAATTTTATAATTTTGGGTTTTCTGGTTAATCCTACAACACATTCTGAGTTAAGTTTTGTATGTAGTGTGAGGTATAAATTTTTTAAAAATGGTATGTGGTATCTGATTGCTTGGGCACCATTTCTTGAAAATACTACTTCATCTTCATTGAATTCTCCTGGCATCATTCAATTCAATCGATTTATATGTGGGTCTATTTCTGGATTCTGTTCTGTTCAACTGAGCTGTCTTTATGCCAATGATACACTGTCTTTATTATTATAGATTTGTGATGGGTTTTAAATAAGTAAATCTTTCATCTCTTTTCTCTTTCAAAAGAAGAAAATTATTCTGAGACCCTTGCATTTCCAGATAAATTTTAGTATAAGCTTCTCAATTGCTACAGACTGGTTATTCTTTTTTTAAAACAGGAATTGGTCAAAATTATAGTACAACATGAAGATAATTGACTTTTTAGCAACACTGTGCCTTTTGACCTATGAATATGACATCTCTCATCCTTTACTTATTTCTTTAATTTCTTATGGTATGGTAATATGATTTTCAGCATAAAGGGCTTACAGATCTTCTGTTACATTATCCTTAAGTATTTCACATTTTAATATTATTGTAAATGGTATTGTTTTAAATGTTAATTTCCAATTGTGCTGCTGTATAGAGATACGATTAATATGAGTGTATTAGTTTTGTTTCCTGAAATCTTGCTAAATTTACTATTTCTAGTAGCCTTTGTTTGTAGATTCCATAAGATTTTCTACAAAGAATATTATGTCATCTGTTCATATAGACAATTTTACTTCTTTCTTTGTAATCCAGATATTTTTTCTTGCCTTATTGCAGTGGTTAGAACACTAATACAACACTGAGTAGAAGTGATGAGGGTAAACTTTCTCTTTTCTTTCTAATCTTTTGGGTAATAAGCATTAAGTCTTCCACCGGTAGGGATGGTGGTGCCTTTAGTTTAGTTGTTTAGTTTAGAAATTTTATTTTGTAGATAGCCTTTATCATGCTGAAGAAATTATTTCCTATTTATAGTTGACTGAGAATTTTTAGTCAGAAAAGAATGTTAGATTTTGTTACTTTCAGTTCTAAATATCTATTGAGTTAATCATATAGTTTTTCTGTTTTAGTCTGTTATTAAAATGAATTACATTAATTGGTAGTCAAAAACTAAGCAACTTGCAGTCTTTGAATAAACTTCACTTGGTCATGATATATTATTATTCTTTTTATATACGGTTGGATTCAACTTTCTAAAATTTTTAAAATCTAGGTGTGGCGGCATGCAACTGTAATCCCAGCAGCTCAGGATTCTGAGGCAGGAGGATCAAAATTTCAAAGAGCCAGTCTCAGCAACTTAGCAAGTCCCTACACTTAACAAGACCCTGTCTTAAAGTAAAAGGTGAAAAGGGCTGAGGATGTGGCTTGGTTGGTAAGCACTGCTGGGTTCCATTCCTGGTACCAAAATAAACAAATCAAATAGAATAAAATTTTGTGAGAAATATTTTTATTTGTGTTTGTGAATAATACTGACCTGTAGTTTTCTTGCAATATTTTTTGTTTTTTGAATAGCAAAGGAATGCTGGCCTCATAGAATCACCTGGGAAGTATTAGAGCTTCATCAATTTTCTCAAAGAGTTTGTTGGAAACTGATATTACTTCTTTAAAAGTTTGATAGAATAAACCAATGAAACTTTGGTTCTTGATTTCCTTTGTGGGGAGATTTTTTAAAAGTATAAATTCAGTTTCTTCAGTATAGTTTTCTGGTTTCATTTTTCTTGAAGGAACTTTGGTAGTTTGTATCTTTCAGGAACTATTCTACTTAATTTAAGGTATACAATTTATTGGTATAAAGCTATTTATAACATTACCTGATTATTCTTTAAAATATGTAGAACCTCTAGTGATATCAATTGTCTCATTCAGATATTGGTAATTTGTGTGTTGTTCTTTTTTTTCCCCTCAGCCTTCTGTCTAGAAGGTTATTGATTTTACTGCTCACCTCAAAGAATAAGTAGTTGATTGTATTGATCTTCTGTTGCTTTCTTTTTTATTGATTTC
This sequence comes from Sciurus vulgaris, assembly GCF_902686455.1. NCBI lineage: Eukaryota > Metazoa > Chordata > Mammalia > Rodentia > Sciuridae > Sciurus > Sciurus vulgaris. Next base: position 121,383,717 of record NC_136470.1, read on the forward strand.
TGTTCTTTTTAATATAATTACCTTTATTTTCCATATTCTGAGTCTAATTAGCTCTTCTTTTTCTATTTTCTTAAAGTTAAGATTAATTTATTGATTTGAAATTTTCTTTTCTAGTATATGCATTTATTACTGTAAATTTCACTCCAAATGAAACAAGTCTTAGCTGCATTCCACCAATTTTAAGGTGTTTTCATTTTAGTTCAGTTCCACATATTTTTAACTTTCCTTTTGATTTATTGTTTTACCTATGGTTAGTTTTAGAATAGTGCTATTTTCTTTACAAATATTGGATGATATTCAAGAAATAGTTGGTTATAACTTATAATTTAATTTCTTTGGAATAAAATACCAAACTTTGCTAGTATTAAAACTTCTGTTTGCTGGGTGTTGTGGCACACACCTGTAATCCCAGCAGCTTGGGAGGCTGAGGTTGGGGAATCTCAAATTCAAAGCTAGCCTTTGCAACTTAGTAAGGCTCTAAACAACTTAGCAAGACCCTGCCTCAAAATTAAAAATTAAAAATTAAAAAAAGGTTGTGGATGAGGCTCAGTGGTAAAGTGCCTATGGGTTGAATCCCTGGTACCCAAAACAAACAAAATTTTTATATTATGTCTATGAATATGGTCTATCTTGGCAAATGTTCAGTATGTACTTGGTCTATTTTGCTGTTAGGTGAAGTATAATATTTGTATTTTGTATCAAGTTGGTTGACTGTACTGTTCAAGTCATGTGGATTTCTACTGATCTTCTACTTCTACCAACTACCAAGAGCAGGGTGTGGAAATCATGTTTTCATTGTGGACTGCTTTATTTTTCCTTGGAGTTCTAACTATTGTTGCTTCATGTGTCTTGAAATTCTGGCATGGGGTGTATTAACATGTAGAATGTTTACATCCTCTTAATGAATTGATCCATACACCATTATGGAAGGACCTTTCCTATTTTATGTAATATTATCCTTCCTTCCTTCCTTCCTTCCTTCCTTCCTTCCTTCCTTCCTTCCTTCCTTCCTTCCTTCCTTCCTTCCTTCCTCCCTTCCTTCCTTCCTGTTTTTGCTTGTTTGTTCATTTGATTTTGAGCTGGGACTTGAGCCCAGAGTCTTGTCCATGCTAGGCAAGTACCTTATCACTGAGCTATCCCCCATTTCCATTTTCTCATTCTCTATTCCAGATCTTCTTGTTGGATCCTGTATTTTCCCTTCCCCCGTCCTGGTATCAAGCATCTCTCCAAGGAGCCTGGTTCTCAGTATCCTGGTTCCTGGTATTTAGAAATCAAGATCTGGACTTTAGGTGTTCCTCCTGTTACTGACAGATCCCTGCTTCTAAGCCTCTGTCTTAGTCAACTTCATGTTACTATACTGAAACACTGGAGCCAATCAACTTATAAAAAGTGAGCATGAATTTAGCTCAGGTTCTGAGGTTTCCAGTGTGTGAGCTCACATTCAAGACCAGAAAGCCCATTGCTCTGGAACTCTGGTGAGGGCACAGCTGGCAGAGTGGAGAGGGGTGGTGGAGCAACTGCTTACGTCATGAGCAGGGAGGCAGAAAGAGACTGAGAGACTGGGATCCCATGATTCCTTTGAGAGCACTCACTCGGTGACTTAAGGACCTCCCCTGTCTCCTAAAGGTACCACCTCCCTGCAGTGCCAACCAGGGACAAAGCCTGGGACACACAGGTCTCTCAGGGACAGTCATCCAAACAGCACCTTCCAAGAGGACAGAGCAAGAAACTGTGTGCATGTGCACTAAGCCGTGAATGTGGATCGATTGATCTATCTATCTATCTATCTATCTATCTATCTATCTATCTATCTATCTATGTATATGTATCTATCTATGTATCTGTGTGTATATATCTATGTATCTGTGTCTGTCTATCCATCTATGTGTCTATGTATCTATGTTTCTATTTATGTATCTATGTGTCTATGTATGTTTGTATGTATCTATCTATCTCCATGTTTATGTATCTATTGGACAACAATGTGAGTTCACACATATTCCCAGCTACATTCGGACATCTCTGGGTTTATCCTAACACTGCCCACACTGGCTTATTTGTAACTTCTTCTGACAGAAAAGGGACTGTCATTATTTACAATATTGCTTTTCTATTCAAACGTGGAATACATCTAAACCAGTTTTGAATTGCCTACTCATCGCTCTAAGAAAAACAAGTTAATTGACTGCAACCTAGTGTTTGTGCAGAAGTCCTTTCATTATGAGACTCACAACATCCATTCAATGTGCTTCTGAGTCTCCTTCGGTCACCTCCTTTGTTCCCCACCCCTTCAGTGTGGTTATGTGATTAACTAGATTTAAGAAGCTGCCAAACTGTTTTCTTTTCAGTGTGTTTTTCAAACAAATGAGGCAAAGGTCACAATTTAAAATTTAAAAAACTGGAGCAGTATAAAATATTTTCTAAATAAACACAAGTTTAACGTGCTGACAGGACTGTATTTAACTGTTACGTTACATATTATTATACCATCGTGTGGTCAACAAGTTTATAGACACACAAAATACATCAGTTTCTATTTGGTGTTAATAGACTGACTCAGTATGAATGTTTTTATATATAACACTGTAATATTCTATATAGATAACATGATTACAGTGAGACCTAGCTATGTAAGTTGTAATTGGTAATGAAACAGTTTTTCCAGCTTAGAAAATAACTGTGAACAAAATTTTAAGTTTAAAATGAAAACATAAACTCAGAATCTAGTGAAGACGCTAATCCTATGACAAGAACAGTAAAGAAAAAAGAGACTGGCATAAATTATGTACATATTTTATTATGAATGGCAATTGCAACTTGTTATAGCAGAGAAAAACAGAACAGTGAATTACTATGTAAAAAATTAAAGACAACAAATTGGACAATACTAACAGACATTTTGAGCAAATAGTGAATTTAAGAATTTTCCTTTCAACAGTCATATAAGAAGCAATAAACTTTTACCCTCAAAATGCAAATAAGAACTGCATTGAGATTTCACCTCATTCCAGTCAGAATGACAATCATCAAGAATGATGAGAATGTGGTGGGAAAGGCACACTCATACATTGTTAGTGGGACTGCAAATTAGTGCAACCTCTCTGGAAGGCAATGTGGAGATTCCTCAAAAATCTAGGAACAGAACCACCATTTGACCCAGTTATCCCACTCCTTGGCATATATCTAAAGAATTTAAAATCAGCATACTTCAGTGATGCAGCCACATCAATGTTTATAGCAATGCATCGCGCTAATAGTTGATGGGACCAGACCAGGTGACTGTCAATAGATGAATAGATTAAGAAAATATACTCGGCCATTAAGAAGAATGAAATTATGGCATTTGCCAGTAAATGAATGGAACATCATGCTAAGTGAAACAAACCAGACTCAGAAAAAAACAAGGGTCAAATGTTTTCTTTCAAATGTAGAAGCTAGAACAAAATAAAGTAGGGTAAGGGGAAGGCAGGTGGGAGACTAGATATCATAGATTAAAGGAAGATCAGTAGAGTAGAAGGAGATTGAGTGGGTGGGAGGAGGGACAGAACAGGAAAGGGGAGGGAATGAGAAATGAATTTGACAAAATCACACCAGGTACATCTATAAATATAACACAGTGAACTTCAACTTTATATGTATCTTTATATAAAGCACCAATTAAAAATAAATAGAAGGAAAATCAACAAAGGAAGGGGAAGAGAGGGAGGGAATGAGGAGGTACCAGGGACTGAAATGGAACAAATTAAATTCCATGCATGCATAATCATGTGAAAATGAACCAACTACTATGTTAAAAAAAAAACACACTAAAAAATTATTCCTTCAAATCAATTTACAATAAAAATTTTCACAACATTTCACAGGATCTGAGCTGTAACTTTGCCCAGGTTACTGAGATTCTTGCACTAAAACCAGCAGCAACAACATTTTTAGATGGAGAAATGGCAAATAAATCATTATTTCAGTTATGAAAATTTTATTTAAAAATTAGGAAGAAATTAAAGATATTTTATGAAATGGGATCTTTGGTTAAGACATCTGACAATTGCCTGTAGACTAGAACACCTTTCTAATAATATCAAGGATCAACTGATTCAATAGTAGAAAAAATGCTAGTTCTTTTCTTTAGGTTAAGTAAGTCATGTGATATAATACAGACTACTTAATGAATATTTTGGTATGTTGTATCTCAAAGGAATTTCAAATTTATAAAAAAAATGGTCAGTTTGTTGTTCAAAAGATTGAACTGAACTTGTGACAAGAATATTTTGAATATTTTATGTCTGTCAAAAGTAATTTTAGCCAGCAGCAGTGATGCATGCCTGTAATTCCAGTGGCTCAGGAGGTTGAGATAGGAGGATCACAAGTTCAAAGACAGCCTTGCAACTTAGTGAGGCCCTAAGCAAATTAGTGAGATCCTCTTTCAAAATAAAATATAAAAAGGGCTGGGTGTGTGGTTCAGTGAATGGTTAAATGCTGCTGGATTCAATACCTGGTATCAAAATTAAGTAAATAAATAATTTCAACTAGAATAAAATTAAGTGAATAAAATTAGGTTCAATCATGATAGAAGGTGCTCCAGCAATGCTAAAGGTCCAGATTACTGGAAGTTTAAAACTAGAGACTGATATATTTAAAAATGAAGCTTATGTTGGCCAAGATTCAATAGTTAAAGATGAATATGTCAGTGGGATTTACATTTATACTGATGCTTTATCCTATGTGAGTGATCTAATTTTGAAATGGTAAAGAAAGAAAAAAAGTTTATTTGTGACCTAGCTAAATAGGAACCATAATTTATTTTGAAGGAACAACTTGTTATAATATAATCCCAACAATAATGATTTGACCTATTTTTCTACAATAAATCAATAAGTTGAAGGTTTTTATTGTGATTATCGCCATTGTATAAGCTGGCCACCAAAACTGCAAGAAAAATTTGAAGAATGCTTTGTTTATGTTGAACAGTTTAGAGTTGCTTTTTAATTTATGTATTACTTTTTTGATATGTTATTAATAATACTGAATCAAAACAAGGTATTAAATTTACTAACTTTAGTCAGACATAATTTGAAAACCAATATGCTTTTTCTTTAAAATCAAATCAATTTTTCTAAAAAAGATGAGTCCATTTCTTAGTATAGATGCAGATATTAAAGGAAAATGAAAATACTTAAGGAAAAATTTTAGAACTCAATTCAGTTATTAAAATGCTTTACTATATTTTTGAAAGAATGTAAATATGTGAATTTAATCTTTCATTTATAAATTTTGTGAAGATATAGCATCCAAACTATAATATACTATAAATGCAAACTACACACTAGAATTCCAAGACTTAATATGAAAAAAATGTAGAGTATCTCCTTATTAATTTTTTATGCACACTTATGAGCAGCTTAACAATGGCATATGTTCTGAGAAATGTACTGTTAGGCAATTTCATCATTGTGCAAACATCACAGAGTGTACTTACATAAGCTAAGACAAAAGAAGTCTCTCGATGGTATAATCTTAATGGATCACTGTCATACACGTGGTCCATTGTGACTGAAAGGTCATCACTCAGTGAATGACCATATTTATTATGCGTTGAAATCATAATATTTTGGATATATTGGATTAAGTAAAATATATTATTAAAATTAATTTCAAGTTTCCTTTTTGTCGTTTAGCATGGCTACTAGAAAATGCAAAGTGGCATACTTGGCATAGATCACACGTTTTTACTAGACAACGCTGTTCTAAAGAGTCCGTGTTCATTTAGGTCAACTTGTACATTTATTGGTTCACTGTTCTGTGCTTTTGTCTCCATTTCCATCTTCCCTTTGGGATAATTTTCTTTTTGTCTAAGAAGTTCTTAAGTATTATTGGGGAGCTGCCAGTGATGAATTTCCTGGAATTTTAAAAATGTATCTTTATTTTGCCTTTAAGATTGAAAGATTTTTGTTGGCCAAAAAATTCTAGGTTGCAGTTATTTGCATTCATTATTTTGTAAATATTCCTTTGTTTTCTGACTCCCATAGTTTCTGTTGAGAAGTTATTATTAAGTCTGTTGTTTCTTTAAGGGGAAATCTGTCTTGTATGCTCTGACTGTTCTAGTTTTCTTTTTGCTTTGGTTTCAGGAATTTGGTGTGTTTGGGTGTGCTTTTCTCTCTGTTCTCAAGGATAGAGTTCTTTCAGCTTTCTGAATCTGATTTTTTTATCAGTTTTGGAAAATTCTTAGACATTAAAATATTACTTCCTCCTCATTCTCTTCCTTCTCTCTTTCTGGAACTACTAGTATTGGTGATTAGAGATTACTGTATCCTATATATCTCTTATTTTTCATTCTTCTGCCATTTCATGCTCCATTGTGGATATTTTAGTCTGATTAACCTTCCAATTTATCAATTTTCTTTCCAGTTCTGTTTTTTCAAAAATTCATCCAAAGAGTTCCTAATTTTTATTGATATGCTTTAATGTCTAGGTTTATATTTTTCAAATCTCCCAAATTTAAAAAAAAAATACATCCTTTTAGGGTTTTCTCTTCCTTCCCCAAATTTCAAACTTATTTTTTTAAAGATCTCTTTGAATTTAGCAAGCATTAATTTAAAGTGTATCTCTAATATCTTCATTATCTAGAATCCTTATATAATGTCCTATTTCTTTTGTGGGTTTTTGGCATACTGTTTTTGTTCATGAAGTGTGTGTTTATGTGCATGTGTGTGCCAGAGAGAGTTTTGTTTTGTTTTGATTGTCCTTTAATTCATGTTACCATGTATCCTCAAGTGTCTAGGTATTTTTACTATATCATAGGCATTGCATTTGGAAGTCTGCTTCTGTAAAAATGCCCTGGACTAGGAGGATGTGGTCTTTTTCTAGGGATAATTTACATTTGTCTATGCTAGGTACCAGAGAATTCTAGTAAACACAGGGAGTTTTAATCCAATTACAGAGATGGAACTGATTTGAGGCTGGACTGAAGTTTCTGTGAGACCCAGTCTACTTGCAATCCAATCTTGTTACTATGCTGCAGTTTTCAGGTTTCCATCCCAACACTGATTTGCCTTGGTGAATCCTGGACTCTTGTCATTTTAATCCCATTCCTTTGAGTCTATTTAAAACATTGCTGAAGCTCTTGACTTCCTCTTCCTAAATCAGTAAATGCTCCCCAGGTAGAGGTAGTCCAGATGTTGACCTCATTTCTGGATTCTGATTGCCACCCCCCTATGATCTAGACCCCTACCTCATTGCTACCTTGTTATCCCTACAAGATAACAATATCTTCAAGAATATATATACATTAAAAAAAAAACTACTTAATTTGTTTTGATGTTCTGAATGAATTACTTATTCTTCTGTCCAAAGAGGAAAGATTTCTTTTTTATGAGTTCTTGTTCATACTTCATTTTACTAATATTTTCTCTCATCTTATGACTATATCTGTAATATTAATTATGCTTATTTTCCACTGTAGATTTGCCTATGTTATGCATTATGTTCAATTTGTGAAGACTTGTTACTGTAAGATTAGAAAATTCAATTATTGGGGAGATTGATGATAGAAGGCTCAGTGTTGAATAGTATGCCATAGGACCCACACTCCTTCTTACAAGAATGTTTGAGTGAGAGACAATTAGCATATGGGTTCACAGACCTCCTTATCAAGGTCATAAAATGTCATGGTCTTCTCTTGAATGAGATCAGAAGAGTCATAAAAGGACACCATTCCTTCTTCTGGAGAATAAAGATCTGAGTTTCAAGATTATCAGATAAATTGATGAACTTGTTGGATGAGTAGATGAATTAACAGGATAAATTAGGAATGGGAGATGGAATTTAGTGATTTGTGAATGGTTGACGTGGTGGGTAGGTAGATGAATAGATCAGAGTCTGGATAGTAGGTGTATCTAGTACAAATGTATGAATGGATGAATGTTGGAGTAAGTGAATGTAAATAAATGGATAGATAGGTAAACAGAAGATTATGAGTGGATTAATGGAATATCTGGATAGATGAAGTGGCTACATATCTATATGTGTATGTAAGTTTGCATTATTTGTGCATAGAGTAAAGAAGATGTAGGTAGATAGATATTTGATGGATGGATGGATGGATGGATGGATATAACAGATGGATAGATGCAGAACTAGCTAGGTAGGCATGATGGATAATGAGCAAATGTATAAGTGAATGTTGGCATGAATAATGGATAGATGAGAACAGAATATGCTCTGAAATTAGACCTGTATTTGTAAGGATACATCTGTATGACATTGAATAAAATCTTCTAATTTCTCTAAGTCTTGAGAAAAATTTAAATATCCAAAGAAAGGTCACAATTTGCAATGAAAACAAAATTTCTCTTTTTGTTGAAAATAGGTATTTTGAGAATAAAAACATAAAGAAATGAATATTGCTAGCTGAGAGTGGTAAAGGTCTTATTTGAAATTAAATTTATGTAAATCAAAATAAAGGTTTCAGGAGTGAAGAGCTATGGGGAAATATCTAGTGATCTAGTGTTAATTCTTTAAAACATTTAGCTATGAAATAGTATTAATAAAAATCATTTGTAAATTATAGCTACAAAGTAAAATTTAAATACTATTTATGGAAAAACACTAATATTATCATATGTAAAGGTAAAGGGGAGACAAAGAGTAATGAACTTTGTTTTTTTTTTTTTTTTTTTTTTTGAGATGGGGGTCTTGCTAAGTTGCCAAGGTTGGCTTTTTGAACTTGTGATCCTCCTGCCTCAGCCTCCCAAGCCTCTGGGAGCCACAGGGATTACAGGCATGCGCCACCTCACCTAGACACAGAGTAATGAACTTTGAATATAATGTCTTCATCTTTCACAGCAGGGAATCAAAAGATAAATTAAAATATGGAATACTATTCATATAAAATATGGAATTTAATATAATTAGTTAACTTTCTATTATCGTAACAAAATATCTGAGTTAATCAATTTATAAAGAGAAAAAGGAATATTTTGTCTAACAAGTTAGGGGTTCATTTGGTCCTGTTGCTTTGAGCCTGTGGCAAGCATCACATCATGGTGGCAGCATGTGACATAGCAAAACCACTGACATCTTAAGCTAGGGAGCAAAGAGAGAGAAGAAGGGACTAGGGTCTCATAATTTCCTCCAGGGGCACCTCCCCCAACAATGACCTAAAGACCTTCCATAAGACCCCGCCTCTCGGTAGTTCTACTGTCTCCTAAGATCACCACTCTGGAAACCAAGCCTTTGGAGGACACTAAAGAGCCAATCTACAGCAGAATAGAAACATCATTAATCTCAATGGTATTTTTTTCTCCAAAACTTTTGTAATTATAAAAGGGTCTTTCAAAATAAAACTCTCAAGGTGAATAAACAATTTATTTGAAATTTTATAATTCTTTCAGACTCCCTTTGGCTTCTTTTCTTAGTTTTAAATATAAATTAAATGCAATAACTTGTTATAAATAGCATATATAAAATGATCACATATTTATAAACGTATTTCAATCTAACTGTTCAATCTTGGAACACATGCAAAAAAGTATATCTAGAATGCTATGCCACTAATGTAAGTGCTGATTACTTGTGAGTGGTGGCATTTGAATTATTTTAACCTCTATGCTGTGCTTGAATAATTTATAATAAGCATGCATTCTTTTTACAAAACCTACACTGATTTTTCTTTACATAAAAGAGGAAACTGAAAATATTAATTCTCTGCTTGTTCTAATCTTATCATAACCTTGAGTAATTTGTTTGCAGAAATGTTCTCTTAACCTTCTCCATTTTAACCCTAGGCTTTGAGTTAATTCTCGAAGGAATGTACCCCTCATCTCAAGACCTTGAAAATGGCAGTGCTTGTTTTATTTTGCATGTTTCTTAGAGAAAAGTGCAGCTATTAAGATGTTTGTTATAAAAACTGTGACTGTTCACCTAGAGTTACAAACTATATTTTTGGTCGGAAATTGATTTTTTTCCCCAATCATTTGACAAGCAATCCCTGGCTATGCCCCCTCAGGTATTGCTATGATTTATCTGAGAGTTTATGAACTAAGTTGTGTCTTTGATGAATAAAAAGTGTAATGAGGCTGGGGTGTAGCTCAGTGGTACAGTGCTTGCCTAGCATGTATCAGGCCCTGGGTTTGATCCTCAGCACCTCAAAAAAAAAAAAAAAAAAGTAACAGTAAACTTTCCTCCTTAAAAAGATTTTTGTAAAGATTTTTAGCAGATCCATTTAAAAACACACACACACACAAAATCTCTTTTATGACAGTAAGGAGTGGTGATCCAGATGCAGCTGGGAGTGGTGGGCCAGGGGGTTCTATCCGATGGCATGCTGGGAGCATGAAAGCCCAGGCCAGCTCAAAGCTAAAAAGGAACTGATTTTGCTTTGCAATCACTCAGCCATGTGTGGAGAGGAAATGCCCACTCATGGTAGGTAGGGACCCAAGATTCTAGAAACCTGTCAGCCAGGAAGTTTTCTTGTGGAGACATGGTATATTAATTTCCTATGGTTGTTGCCACAAACTTGGTGGCTAAAACAATAGACTCCTATTTTCTCTCATTCCTGGAGGCCAGCAGTCTGAAATTAGTACCACTGGACTGTGATTAGGTGTCAGCAGGGCCCTGTTCCCTGGAGACTCTAAAGACAAATCCACGGGGTGCCTTTTGCAGATTCTGGTGTCTGCAGGTGTCCCTTGCCTGTGACTTGTCACACCAGTCTCTGCGTCCGTCATTTCTTTTCCTTCTCATGGTGTGCATGTCTCATCTCCCTTTACCTCCCTCCAGTGAGGACACTTGTAAATTGCATTTAGGCCCTACCCACATGTTCAGGACAACCTCCTCATTAAAGATCATAAATTGAATTATATCTGCCATCTCTGCCATATAAAGTAACATTCACAGGTTCCGGGGATTAGGACACAGGCATATCTTTAAAGACTAATTTTAGCCTACCCCCCAATGATAGTAAGATGTTAAGATTAAGAAAGAGATACATACACTTCTGTCTCCTCTAGTGGTGGCTATTTCACACCATATAAAGTAAGGTTTCAATCTGAAAGATGCGAATGAGCATTCTGGTTTGGATCTGGTATGTCCTGTAAAAGTTCATGTACTGCAAGCATGGAACCCAATGCAGCAAGGTTAGAGGTGGAGCTTTTAGACAATGATTAAGACCACAAGGGCTCTGTTCTCATCAATGGATAAATATATTGATGACTGAATGAATTATGGACTGCTGGGAGGTGGGAATAGGTGGAGGAAGTAGGTCCTGAAAGCAGGGGTGGGAGTGGGTGGGGGGGTGCCCTGGAAGGCTTTTTCCACCATGGCTCTCCACTTCCAGGCAGCCAAGAACTAAGAAAGTTTCCTCCATCACACCCTTCCAACATGATGTTTTCTGACTTGGAGCTAACTGATCACGCACTGAAACCTCTGAAACTGTGTGAGCCAAAAGAAATCTTTCCTCCTCTAATGTGTTTTTGTCAGACATTTTGGTCACAGAAATGAAAAGCTAACAAACCCAATGAGTTTACTCTGACCTGAACTGTGAAGCCCCCACATGAGGGGCTTCCAGACCACAGAGTAAGCTACCAATTCTCCTCTGGGATACCCAGGTGCACAGCCTCCATTCTGGATGGCCCTCTGTGGCTAGAGGGGAAAGACTCAGTTGGAGAATATTTCCATGCTGGGATGGTTTGAGTGTGTCTTTGCTCTTTGGGATCCTGGGTAAAGGACAAGAAGGAGGAAGTGGATGTGTTGATCCACAAATAACTGGTCTGGAGCTTTCATGCATCTAGTCCCTACCTGCTTCAACAGGAGGCAGTTCTGACCTAAGCATCTCTTTTTCTTTTTCTAATGGCCCATGGCATTCACATGGAATATCATTTGTGCTTAAATAGGGTTCACAATTTATAAGCCAGAACAAAAAGTGGGTGCTTGCTATATATGTCAAGGATGGGTAGACCCCCTCAGGATACTGTGCCTTCCATCCAAGAAAATCCCCTTCCCTGACTCACTAAGACTAATGGACTGCATGAGCACTACAGGAGAGAGCTCCTGGTTCATCCAGCTCCTTCAGGGTTGAGACCCTCTTCTCACTGTGTCACTGTGAAATGATGCTCCCCAAGGACACTCACACCAGGGAGCTGAGAGAAGGGCCCATCTCTAGGGATTCCTTCCTGCTCAGTACTATGAATCATGGCCATGTGAGGTTATTGATTCAAAGATGTGGAGTAATATTCCTGGATTCAGATGAACACTAAGGTGATTTTTAGATTCATGACTCATTGCCTTAACAACTAGAACTGATGAACAGTTTGTTCCTTCCCCTGCCCTCCATGTGTCCCTACAGCCTGGGGAAGGATGTGGGTGGGAAGAAAAGGGTGTGGAGACCATCTCTGCAGTCTCATAGAAAGCTGAATGAAGTGGTATGAATTTTAAACTAAGATGTGTGTTAGCATATTCAATGAGTTTTTTAAAAATCCATGGGTAGTGTTGGGCTTGGTATCACATGCTTGTAATCCTGGTGGCTCAGGAGGCTGAAGCAGGAGGATTGTGGGTTCAGAGCCAGCCTCAGCGACTTAGTGAGGTTCTAAGTAGTGTAGTGAGAAAAATAAAAATGGCTGGGGATGTGGCTCAGTGGTTGAGTGCCCCTGAGTTCAATCCCTGGCATCAATCAAGCAAACAATCAACCAAAATAAATTCATGGTTAGAGAACTGGACTTTATAAAAAAACAAAGACTTTGTTCTTGAAACAAGTACTTTGTAAGTATAAAATTAAATTATGCTTTAATAATTAAACTTTTATTTCTCAAGTAAATATTGCATTCTGATGAGAGATAACAAATAGATGAAGATATTTTGAGGTTAAAAACCCTATCAATTATAATGTTTTCAGTCCCAGGTGAGTTTCAAACAATAAAGACTAACATGTGGTTACAATTTATGCCAAGTATTAAAACTGATAATCCAATCTCTTCCCACATCACTTATTTTCTATCAGTGCAGACTGAGAAGAAGGGAAGAAAAGTCATCTTACTTTATTTTATTAAGTCAACAAATCAGATTTTTGGCTTGAAGCCATCTTTGGATAAAATAAGTTGCAGGGCAAGTGAAGCCTATCAGTCCGCATTCCAAACAACCTCACATAGGTAAAGTTGAACAGGTCAATGTTCTGCAATTGAAAGTGGTTTTCATGTGAGGATATTTTAAGACAAAACCATTTATTTAAAAAGGTGGTAGCATATTACTGTATAATAAAGCCATGAATGCTGATTTTAATCTAAAATTTACTCAAAACCTGTAATTAAATAAACTTGTAAAAAATATTAGGTCCGAGTTTTACTTTAAGAATGATTCTCCATTTTATCCCTAGGATGATGGTGCAATTATAATAGCATCCAACTGAGAAATGCACATGGCAATCCGTCATTTTACACTGTGAAGTATATTACACAGAAGTACATGAAGCGCGGATGTACAACTCAATAAGTTATGACAAAACGATGTGCCCACCACTAGTTCAAGAAATAAAGCATTTCCACAGTTACAGAATTCTCCCTCCCAGTTGCTAAGCCTTCCCTCCTTCCCAAATTTAGCATCTTTTTGGACTTATCACATGTCAATTGCTTATTTTTGGAATCACTGGGTATATATTCTTCTATGTTGTGGTTGTTCACTCAATGTTTGGAAGATTCATACATGATGTTGTGGTTAGTGCAGTTCATTTATATTTCATTGATGTATGTATGTGTGTGTGTGTGTGTGTGTGTGTGTGTTTGTGTGTGGTGTGGTGGTATTTCCAGTTTAGGGCTATTCTGAGTAATGTTATTAGGACTCACCCTGCACATGTTTCTTGGTGTGTGTGCATGCACACAATGCATTTCTGAAATTGTGTTGAGGAGTGGACTTTCTGTATCAGATGATACATAATTTGCTCAACTTTGGTAGAAAATGCCAAAATGATTTCAAAAGGATTACACCAATTTACACTCCCAACAGCACCATATGAGCATTCCCATTGCTCCTTGTTCTTGCCAGCACTTAGTATCATCAGTCTTTTTAACTTGGCCATTCTGGTGGGGGTATTTTAGAATACTGCTGTAATTACTTTAAATTTTCACTTCCTTGATGACTAAGAGTAAGTACATCTAAATGCATTTGATGGTCATTTGGTATTCTCTTCCCTATTAAATATATCTTTCTTATTTACCTGTAGGGGGTTTATGAACAGATTCAGAATACAAATCTTTTGTCTGTTATATAAATTGGAAATCTCCTTTTCTTCTCCAGAGAGCTATTCACTCTTTTAATGATGCTTTTTCTAAAAGTATTTAATTTTAATATCATTCAATTTATCTATCTTTTTATGGATAGCTTTAATTGTACTCTAAGATACCATTTCTGAGATCTTCCATTTCTACCTAAGAGGAAGAAAACTACAAGAAAACATTTCTTCCATTCTTAAACAACAGTAACAAGCCCAAATAAGCTACAAAGGTGTAGCTTTTCATGAATCCATCAGACAGTCCTTTCAACCAAGGACACATGAGATATATAAGCTATTTCACCTTTGGTGGTACATAGAGGAAGAGGTGACCACCATGCAGCTGGATAAAAAGAATTCAGCTAATATTTTAATGAATTCCTGAGGATTGAATCTGGTTCAGCATATCAGTTTAGAATAACTATGTGTCCCAGATACAAGTAGAGTTTGTGCACACTCTTGAAATATTCTTCATGACTTTCCCCTGAGTTCTCCTGAGAAAAATGGGGCCAGAGCAAGAGGCCAGAGAAAGCTCCCTTAGATGGTGTGGATATGCAGGAGGCCATTGCTGTTGCTGAAATACCACCTATTTCCCTGATCCCTTATCTTATATAACTCTAACCCTTAAGGGGTTGGGGTGGAACAGCAAGCCTTTAGAGCCCAGTGCTATTGGAGTAGGGATAGGAACATGTTCTTGAACCAGGCCTACTCTAAATGTGCATTAAAAAGGCCCCAAATCAAAACTCAATAGGATGCATAGGGGAAACAATTTGGAGATCAAATTCCACTAAAAGGAGCTTGCCAACTATTTGGATATGTTTTAAACTGTCTTGTACAGATTTGCCTTGACAAAGTATATAACACCCAATGAACTTCCTACTAAAATAGGAAATCAACATTCTTTAGAAGACAATAGCAGAGTCTGGAATCTCTACAACATGTTATTCACAATGTCCAGCATATACTAAAAAGCAGAAAAAGGGAAATGTGACCCAAAGTTCAGAAATATAAGCAGCCAAGAGAAATGGATCATGAGATGGCCCAGATGTTGGATGGAAAGGGCAAGGTAGCTATGATAAATAAATTCAAAGAGTTAAAGGAAAACAGAGGCAGGGTATAGCTCAGTGGTAAGCCAGGCAGGGTGGCATATGCCTGTAATCCCAGCTAATAAGGAGGCTGAGGCAGGAGGATCACAAGTTTTAGTCCAACCTGGGCAATTTAGTGACACCCTATCTCAAAATAACATAACAAAAAGGGCTGGGGTGTATCTCAGTAGTGAAACCCTTGCCTTGCATGTGTTAAGGCCCTGGCTTCAGTCCCCAGTACCATGCACACAGACCCACAAAGAGAGGAGAAGAAAAAAGGTTCCTAAAGTTGCAGAAAGAAAAAAATGGTCAACCTGAATTTTTGTATACCATGAAGTAAAAAACAACAGCCATGAAAAATGGAAGTCAAATAAAGCCGTTTTCAAGCTTAAAAAAAGCTGAGACAGTTTTGAACTATGAGAACGATAATATAAGAAATACTAAAGAAAGTTCTTTGGGCTAATGTTAAATGATTCCAGATGGAAACCTGAATCTATGGGAAGAAAGAAAGAGGGACAAAAATGGAACATTAATAGTGACCCAACTGTAACCTTAATAACTTCGGTAAACAGTGTGACATTTCTTATACACATTCACTTGGAAGGTGGCTCAGCAGTTCTACTCCTAGGTATTTACCCAAGAGAAATGAGAACTTATATCTCTATACATCTACAAATGTTTCATTGTACTTTGTTCAAATGACCCCAAAGTAGACTCAATCAAATGCCTATCAACAAATCAATGGGCAAAATGTTGAGATATATTCATATAGTGGAAAAGTACTGAGAAATAAAAGAGAATGAATTTGACACTAAAAGCATAATCCATAAAAGGAAAAAATTAGTGAATTGGATCTCATCAAAACTAAAAACTTTTGCTTTATGAAAGCCCACATGAAGAGGATGAAAAATAAATTACCAACAGAAAGAAACTATTTGGAAATCACATATCTAAGAAAAGGCTGGCACTTATTTAGACTACAAAAAAAAAAAAGTGCTTTCAAAACTCAAAAATTAGAAAACATATAATGAAATGAGGCAAAAGACAGAAGACATGAACAGGCGCTTTGCCAAGAAGGATATAGTAAACAAGATGGTAAACAAGCACCTGAAAAGAGATTCCACATCATTAACCATCAAGGAAATGCAAATTAAAACCATGATGAGATATCCCCACATACCTAAAACTTAAAAAGAGTGACTGTATCAAATGCTGGCAAGAATGTAGAGAAACTGGATCAGCTATACGTTGTTGTTGTTGGTGATAATGTAATATGGCACTGCTACTATGGAAAATGCTTTAGCAATATCTTTCTTTCTTTCTTTCTTTTTTTCTTTTTTTTTTGCAGTGCTGGGGATTGAACTCAGGGTCTTATGCTTGACAGGCAAGCACTCTACCAACTGAGCTATATCCCCAGCCCAGCAATTTCTTAAAAAACTAAACACACAATTATTTGACTCAGAAATTACACTCTTGGATATTTATTCCTGAAAAATGAGAATTTGTTTGCACAAAAACTTGTGCAAGAATACCAATAGCATATTTATTCATGCCAATTTGATTCAGATGTCCTTCAGTAGGTGAATGGTTAAACAAATTGCAGTACATCCATACTATGGAAAATTACTTAGTAGTAAAAAAAAAGAACAAAATATACATGCAAACAACCTGGATGAATCTCCAGTGAATTATGTTGAATAATAAATATTACATACTGTGTGATTCCATATATATCTAACATTGTTGAAACGGTAAAACTTTAGAAATGGAGGAGAGATTGATGTAATTGCCAGAGGAGAGGGGTAGGTTGGGAAAAGGCAGAGGAAGGGAGGTAGATGTGTTTGTAAAAGGGTAGCAGGAGAGATTCTTCCAGTGATGAAACCATTCAACCTCTCCACTGTGATAAGATTATATGGGGCTAACTATACATGAACATGTGCACATATACAAGCAGGAACAAATGAGCACAGATAAGCTGGGGGAATCTGAATAAAAAAGAAGGACTGTGTCAATGTGGATATTCTGATTATGATATTATAACACAATCTTTAAAACATTGCAATCAGTAGAAACTAGACAAAGCATTCAAAGAATTTCTCTGCAATTGGTTTCACAACCGCCTGTGAATCTGTAATGATCACAAGCAAAATTTCCATTAAACATATCCCTTGGAAAATTGTCCAAGCACAGGATGGTTAGGAGAGTGCCTTTTTTGAACCATCATATAAGAATTTTCATGTGAAACTGAAAAAGCAGACTCTAAATCGATGCCTTCATAGACTCCTAGGTGATACAATTGCCAAAAGCTTGTTCCACTTTAGAGACTACCCATAGGTATTGTGAAAATCAGGATATTCAACAGGTAGTCTTTAAGTACAAGCCTGGACAAGGTGCACTCAATAAATATATAACGTTGAAAGCTGCATATTTTTTAAATACTTAAGGAGTTGTAAAACAGTTTTAAAACAGACTGCTATGGTGGCTCATGCCTGTAATCCCAGTCACTTGGGAGGCTGAAGCAGGAGGATTGCAAATTCAAGGCCAGTCTCAGCAAGTTAGTGAGGTCCTAAGCGAAAAAGGAATGAACTACTCATGCATGCAACAATGCGGATGAATCTCAAAAGCATTATGGGGAGAGGACATGCTTAAGACTCTACTTCTATCACACTTTAGAACAGGAATAATTACTCTATAATGAGAGACATTACATCATAGTTCTCTGGGGGCAATGGGCAGCATAATGAGAAGAGTTTTGACTACAAAAGGCAAGAGGGAAATGAAAATGTTACCAGGGAGATGAAAATGTTGTATTTCTCCATTGGGATAAGGTAATCATATGAATGCATACATTTATCAAAATGAATTAAGCAATTGCTGAAAATGTGTAGATGTTATTGTATGCAAATAAAACTGCAATGCAGTTGATTTAAAAAAAAAAAAAAAACTAACAATACCAAATTTTCAAGAGGATGGGTGATTTCTACATTGCCAATGGGAAATTCGAAGTAGCACTACCTTAGAAATAGGTGGTTCCTTATAAAGTTAAACATACCCTGGGATCCAGCAATTTTTCTGTCTAGATATTTCCCCAAGAGAAATAAAGATATGGGCCTCCAAAGAGTCTCATCTAAAAATTTTAATAGCAGTTTTATACATAATTGTAAAAAATTATAAACCACTTAATCACCTAGATGAATAGAGAAACAAATTATGGTACATTCATTCAATGCAATACTACCTAGTAATAAAAGCAATGAATGACATACATACAACCACACAAATGAATCTCAAAGACATCATGCTAAGCAAAAGATGACAGATACATAAGAGAATGCAAAGTGCTGTGCTACTTATACGCCAAGTTAGAACAATTTAAATTAATAGTGAAATAAAACATATCAGTGGTTGCTTGTATAAAGTTGGGGTGGGAAAATAGGCATTAAGTATAGCATATAAAGGAGTACCAAGACACTTTCTGAGAGTCATAGAAATGTTCTATACCTTAATTAATATGGTGACAAGGATGTGGGAGAAAGGATCACTAATACATTGTTGGTGAGATTGTAAATTAGTACAATCACTGTGGAGTATGGAGGTTCCTCGAAAGACAAAGACTGGCACCGCCATACAATCCAGCAATACCATTTAGTATTAATCCAAAAGAACTAGCCAGTATACTACAGTGATTCATGCATACCCATGTTTAAAGCAGCACAATTCACAAGAGCCCAGTTACTGAACAATGCAGTAGATATACACAATGGAGTTCTACTCAGCCACAAAGAAGAACGAAATTATATAATTTGCAGGAAAATAGATGGAATCTGAGAGCATTGTACTGAGATTAGTCAGACTTGGAAAGTCAAGGGTTATGTTTTTTCTTATATGTGGAAGCTAGAGAGAAGAAAGAAAGAAAAGGAACCTAGTGAAAAATAGAAAAGAGACCAGTAGAGTAGAGGAAGGGGAACAGGGGAGGGGGAAGAGGAGGCAAAGAGGGAATTAAATGAATGAAATGGAGGAAATTATGCATTGTGCATGTATGGATATATCACAATGAATCCCATTAGTATGCATAATTATAACACCAATACCAAATGGAAAGAATGGTATTGCATGGTGGTATACATTTTTCAAAACTCATTGAACAGTAGGTAGAATTAAAATTATTTTCATTGTATGTAAATTGCCAGTAAATTTTTTTTTTTTAATAAGGCTTTTTAAAAGCTTACTTCCTATCAGCTAAGGCCGGAACGCCATTAGCTGAGATGGGAAAGTCAGCTAAAAGAGGTTTGGGGAGAAAGAAAGATGAGGAGTTGAGCGTCCCTGCCTTTGGATGTGGGTGTCCTCCTGCACTTCTCCTTCACGCACGAATGCACCTCCAATTGATCAGCCAATTGCAATTGCGTAGTTTGTGTGCTTTCCTGGTTATGTCTGTTTTCCTCCCCAAGGAGGAAGGGGCTTTATTTGTCTTGTCCATCTGCTTCTCCAGGCCTGGCGTACAGCATTTGCCCGAATGCCCTAGTCTCTTGACAAGGGCCACTTGGTCCCTTTCCAAGGTGGTCAGCGTCGCGGATAATGACAGGTTTCTTTCTAATGCCGGCTCCTGTCTCAGGGCCGGGCCGCCGGAGGTGTTCTGGTAAACGTTTGGAGAACTGGGGGAAGGAGGCGGGGGAAGCTACTTGAACTCCCGGGGCAGCCGCTGAGTTCCAGATGGTGGTGCCCTGGGGAGGTTGCCAGCATCTGGGTGCGAGAGTCCCCCACTGCAGTCGGGTGACTGCCCGGCCCATAGCAGGTAGAGGCCTGGAGAGGCAATGCGTGCCGGCACCCGATCTCGGAGCCTGGTGCGGGCACGTGATTCTCACATCCTTGTTCTTCAACGTGCTTATTACACTTTCCTACTGAAAATGTAAACAGGCCGAATGCTGCTCTGTTGCAGGGGAGGGAGAGGAGAGTCTTCTCCAGGTCCTGACCAGCGAGCAGGCGCTGGTTGGCTCAGATCGCGGGCCCTTCTGGGGTAGCCAGAGTGGGGAGATGCGGCGTGGGTGTGGGCGCAGGGAGCCCCGCAAGACCCAGGGCACCCTGGCGGGGAGACCCGGCTGTCCGAGGGGCGCCGGACGGGAAGGGAATCCCCAGCCCAGCGAGTGGTCTGGCCTCACAAGGTCCTTTTGGCCGGCAGGGCGTGGTGCCTCCACTGGTCCCAACTCCCAGCCACGGCGCAGGAGGGCGGCGCCCCCTGGTGGCCGGCTTGGATTCTAGGGAGCGGAGAAGTGGCCCCGCCCACATCGCCCAGCTACCGGGGACCGCTCGCTGAACTCAGCACCCGTGGTCCCCACTTACACAGTGTCGCAGAAGCCAGAGGGAGGGACCCGCGTCCGCAGCCAGCTGTTCCTTAGTTTCCTCGTCCGTGAAATGGCATGATAATTGCGTCTCAGGAGTGTCGTGAAGATTCAAAGAGATGTATGTAAAGCACTGATGGTTTGTGTATTCTGAATTTTTAACACACTCTGGGCTGCAACCGCCTTTCTGGGGTTTTCATGGGTCTGGAGAGGTGGTCCAGGATTAACAGGAACCGTGTGAAAATTGCATCTGTCCTTTCCCAGCATGAACCCAAGAGAAAGCTTCTGCCTCATCTGGACCCTATGCCCAGTTCCTCTTCTGTAAGCCGGTGGCTGAGAGGTGTAAGGAGAATGAAATTTTAAACAAATATTTGTTCCTTTATGGGACCCCTGAAGTTCCTTTTATGGATTTGGTGATTGGATTTTAAAAGGGGTGCTTGCACATGGATGGACCCGCAAAGCAAAGAGAGGGGGTTATAAACACATTGGGGGCCTGGTTGAAATTCTTTTAAGTTAGATGCCTCACTCTGCCCTGAGTCTGAGCCTTTTTGAATCCCAGTTCCATGCTTGCAGAATCCCAGTTCTCCCAGCTTCAGAGAAGCAGGTGGGAGAGGACAGGGAGGGTCAGGGTAGAGCAGCTCAGTGCAGAAGAGGGAGGCCAGAAATGGGCAGGTGCTCCGAGTACCACAACTTGGGGGCTCCCTGGAGTATGCTGGGGAGGGATGAGTGTGCTTGAAGTACTTGAGAAGATGGCTTCTCTGGGTGTAGCATGGCCCACTCGGGACTCTCCCAACATAGACTTCTTCTGAACATAGATTCTCCCAACATAGGAGAATCTTCTGAGCAGTGATGCCTTCCTGGGACTGGTCAGCTGGGACTCTAAGCTCATTCCGCAGAATACCCAAGGGCATAGCACCAACCCAGAAGCCAGACAGGCTGGCCCCACTCCTCAAGGCCTGTATGTCAGTCCTGAAGACACTCTACACCCTCAATCTGACCCCTCTTCTGGCCTTACCACTGCTCTCCTTCATGTGTCCTGGCCAATGTGACCTCAGAATGGGCCTCCTTACCTCTGCATATATTTGCCTGTTCCCTCTGCTGGAAAGTCTTCTCCTGCACTTTTGACTTTCTTGAAATCCAGCCCAAGCCCCTTCTCTGATCTCTGTGAGACTGAATAGCTCACAGCACCAGGGAGCATGTGTTTGTCATCTCCTGCCCTTGCACACATCAGTTACTAAATGAATATAGGAAAGCATGAGTGACAAGTGGAAGGGTCTTTGTTTTCTTCATCTGCAGGTTTGACAGTCACCATAGTCTCACAGGGCTAGTGGAAGCTCTGGGTGAGACTCCTCCACTGCAGATCAGGCCTCCTGCTCCTCCTCATGGACTTTACTCAGCTAGCTGTCTTCCTTTGGGCTCCTTAGACTTCCCATCTTTTGTTTCTGTATCCCAGCAAATCTCTGCCCCTCATGACAACCTTTTCCTGACCCTGCATCTGTCTCAGACACTGCCCATCTCTTCCTCCTCAGATCCAATCTTCTTCCCCACCTCCCACCCCACTGCAACCAGACTTGGCCTTGCTTGGTTATCATCTCCTCACCTTTGGGGACCCACCACTGATGCTTCCTCCACTGGGAAGCTTCCGCTCCCTCTTCAACAGCAGGATAAAGCTGGGTTAAGTGTCTCAGTGAGCAGCTATGTCCACCCAGGTTTGCTCCCCAGGGTAGAAAATTCTGGTGCTTATCCACATCTGTTTTTTTTCTCTTCTGAGCACATGAGATTATCATGCTTCCCCAGCTCCAAGGCAGCTGATACAGCCATGTGACAAGTTCTGGCCAATGGGCTGGAAGCAGAGTGGAGTGTGTTCCTTCTGGACCAAAGAGCTTGCTTACCCACCCAGGAGGCTTTCTTTCCCTGCCTCATCGATCCTGGCAGCATGATGCATTGAGACACCTCAGGATCCAAGAATTCTGCTTTACCGAGTTACCCTGGGAAACCATTGTTCTGGAATATCACCCAGACCTGCCATGGACTTTGTGTGAGCAAGAGATAAACTTGTGCTGGGTCATGGAACTGAAATTGGTGAGGTCTGTTACAGATGCATAGCCAAACCTCCCCTGGGTGATTTACTGATGAAGGCAGCCTGTTAAATGAATGGATGGCTTGGCTAACTGTAAAGACCTGTGCACATGTTATCATTGTGATCAAGGTGTAGCATGTACCTAGGGAGGCAGGGACTTCAGCAAGGTGGTGAACTCTGTGGAGTGTGGCCACACTGCAGGGCTGGAACTCGGGGCAGGGAGTGGATGAATGGGCAGGGTGTGTCGTGGGAGGAAGGCTTTCTCTCATTTATGATTTGCCAAGGGCTTGCCCAGGACCTGTTTACATATTTAATCTCTGATGAAAGGTTATAATGAATCTGGAACTATTGGCAGGAGATGGACATTTCTCCTAGGTATTTAGTTCCTGTGGTTGTGAAAGAGAGGAATTTTTCTCTTGAATTTGTAGCGTTTCTCTCTCTTCCTCACTCTCATGCTCACACACATATGCACAGAGCTACTGCCAATCTGCTCTGGGAATCTGTAATATAATATTTTAATATCAATCTGATACTAACTGGATTCTGCTTAACAATCTCTCCATCTATGAGAGTGGTTGAAGAAAATCATAATCTGGTTTTGTGTCTTAAGCAAGAATCTGCTAACCAGTCACCAGATGGGGGTGTTCCCTTGAAGGCCTGCCTGCCTGCAGCATTCTCAGGGCCTTGTCTTTTCACAATCTGTTCCTCTTTGTCCCCTTTCTTCGTGACTCTCCTTTAACTCATGGTGTTGTAGGGTCAAATGGGTCCTATTTAGTGAACAGCCATAATGTCCTTGTGCTACATGAATAGGATGTGGGTGGTTTCCCCGCCTCCATTGCCTGTCCAACATTGCCCAAAGATATTCCTCCAACTCCCTGCCATAGTGAACTTCAGTGGAACAAGAGGCAGTCTCCTCTTATCTAAGTCCACCCCCCAACTTCAGGATGACTCAGTAGGGGAGATGGGGTTGCAACAGGCAGAGAGAGCTGGACAGCCTGGCTTGAGTCCAGCACTGGCAAGTTATTATTTGTGTGAAGTCGCAGTGGTACTTCCGTGATTATAGATTACTCATATTCAAATGGGGCCTTTGAGATCAGATTGGCCTCCACCATGGGATTGTGGTGAGGATCCCTTCAGAGAGGGCTTTGGACCAAAGGACAATTAATGGGAATCTGACATTTGGTTGTCACTGCATTTTCCCTCTCTTATTCTAGGAAGTGTCAAGTATGGAGAAAAACAAAAATAAAGCTCCCGCAAACACTTCCTCTCATGGCGCTCTTGTTCATCGCTGGACTGTGCGGGCAGATGGAGCGGTACAGGGGAGTGGCTTCCTAGGACTGAGAAGAGGGTGTAGCTGTGGGTGTGCCCAGGGAGGTGCCTTAGCCCTGGGTCAGACTCTGCAGGGTTTCCAGGTTCAGTGGAGAAGCAGGGCCACAAGCAGGCCTCAGACTGGGAAGGGACCGAAGACCTACAGTGGCCTTCTTAAATGCCTAGGCACCCAAGGCCCTTGGGATGGCTCTGGGAGCTAGTCCCCAGCGTGGTTGATACTGAACTTCCAGCCAGTCAGCAGGACGGGAGCTTGACATCAGGTTCAGCTGATCTAAACAGATAACTGCAGGCTTTTCTTTGCATACCAAACTTGTGGAATGAGAGTCAGTCTCTCTCTCTCTCTCTGTACTGTTAGGAGCTTAATACAAATGTGAGTGTGTTTTTAGGCCTGCTTGCTCCTGGCTGTAGCCATCCAGGAAATGGGACTCACAGGTGTCCCTTCCCTCTGTCATCCTTCACACATATTTAAATTTACCGAAGGTCTATCTGATTATACATTTTTCAATGGCCTAAACTCAAGTGTGCTTCCCAAGACTCAGATGCACTGATGACCCCAGACATAGCGCTTGAGGCCCACCCACATTGGCCTTATTAGAGAGGCCAGTGAAAGTGCCATTCTTGGGTCCCTTTGAGAACCACAGAAAGAGTCTCTCAGGCTGTGTGGAGGGTGTTCAGAATCCACATTTTAACAGCACCCTCTATGAGTATCTTACACTCTATGAGCATCTTACACTCAAGGAATTTTGTTAAGTTTTGTTCTAGAAGTAAAATGAAAGTGACACCATGATATTTTCTGCTAGCATTTGAGAGGAAAGGTTTGCTGGGGAGTACTAAGTGATCAGTTCTGATTATGACATTAATTCTGTCTTGTGTCACAGACATGGCTGTTCATGTCCGACCCAGCTTCTGAGTCTAAATTCAAAGGCAGATTAGGCCTCCCCAGAGTCTGGTGCCATGGACCCTCAATAGTTTTTTTGCAGGATTCCACTGAAGGAGCAAGAAGGGCCTCGTACCTGCTCAGTACCAACTGACAGACTGAAAACAGCAGTACCGTCAATGTGATTGGCCATAAGCTCAGAGGGTGGAGACATGAGTATTTCCTGTGTCTAGAAGGTGCAGGTTCTGTCTGTTCTCTGATAGATGTTTGTGATGGCACAAATTCATGACCAAGTTACATCAATAGTAAAATTATAATATATTAATAGCAATATAATAGAATAAAGGATTAGGAGGGCAACCAATCTTCTAGAACCTGAAGGTTGGCATTCATTGTTCATGAGCTCAGGTGAAGGCAGCACCTTCAGAATTTGGTTAAACCGCAGCGAGAAAGACCAGGGTTAATTGGAGGGAATCATTTTCCAAGCAGAATCATTGCAAATGCTGAAACTGGCCCCTGAGGTTGCCTGGAGCCTCCTTTCCTGAGTGAGATCTGTGGAAATAAGGCTGGTGGCTTTGGAAAGAGGGCTGTCTGTAATAGTGGTTTCCAGAAGACTTGTGTCTCACGGCAGTTGGGCCACAGACACAAACTGCTGACAGTAGGCCTTTGCAAAGGTGGCTTCCACTATGCTTCTGGAAGGAGGTCTTCCAAGAGGAATGTCACCCAAGGGTCATGCATGGCAATGACCAGTGCCCCGCTGCTCCAGAGACATGGTGAGCCAGGTCTCCATCTCACAGAGTCTGTATGGTGGGGCCATGGATGGCACGGATGGTCAGGTCAGGATCCTTCTTACTGATCTTGGGTACTTGCAGTGCTTGACAGCATGTGTGTCTCCTACATGCATTGTCCACGCTGCCCATGAAGCACGCTCTGGGAGGAGGCCCTAGTGGACATGGAGGGAGGTGAGGTAAGATCTGAGGGAAGCTCCCTGGAGAACCACGTACTAGCACTGCCCAGCACAAAATTGTTCTCCAATAAATAGAATAATTGATGAAGGCCTCCTCCGCTGGCCTCCACCTCTGACCTCCAACACATAGCAGCAGTGTCCCCCAGCCCAGGGACACAGAGGACGTGAGAGGATGTTGAGGAATACAAGCATGTTTGAAACGAAGGAAGTCAACCTTGCTGGCCTCCATTTTGTGGCTGCAGTTTGTCATTCAGTGGGCAGCAGTTGACATCCACTCTGTCACTTGGCTGTGCTGGCATCTCAGAGTGCCTCCCTTAACTCCTCTGCCGCAGGCTGAAGTCCTGATGGGGAAGTCCGTGTGAGAACTCTTCTCCTCCCAGGGAAGTGTAGGGAGGCCTTCCCATTTACTCTGAGATGAGGGGGTCTCATCCCCACTTTGAGGTTGGGGGATTGGGCACCATGACATTTCTCAGGCTCTCTTCAGACCTTCAGCTTGTGTGGCTTTCTTTGTTTGAAGTGTAACCCCAGAAAGACAGAGATGAACACATGCAGGTCCAGAGACACAAAGGTCTTGGGCTCGATGTGAGCAGCATTTGGAGAACCCATCCTCAGGGCTTCTTCTGCCTGCTCTGGACTGCTCAGGGTGTGGGTACTGGAGAGGGGGTTGTACTTCCCAACATGCCAGCTTCCAAAATGGCCTCTGGGGCAGGAAGCAAGGGTTTGGGGGTGAAGGGAGCCAGCCCTTTCCGGGTTCTATGCTATGCTGAATCCAGATGCAGAGGAGGTTATAGCTTCCCCCACTCCTAGCCTAACTCTGGTTATTCATAACTCAGCCACTCCCTCCTTCCTTCCACTCTTGCTTCTCCATGGGGTGTGGGCAATCAGAGGAGAGCCCGCTGCTTGGCCGGGAGGGGCAGGGACTGCCTAGGGGGTCATCCTTGTTGGAGACAACCTGGGCATGTGAGGGCCCCTTCCAAGGAGCCAGGGGAGAATGGGTCCTCTGTCTCTGTGGGACCCAGCCCAGATATACATCAGCTCTTAGAGGCCTTGGGGGAGAGGTTGGGAGGAGGAGGCAGGGAAGGCAAAGAGTGGCTGGGGTTTTCTTTCTTATTTAAAAAAACAAAAAGGAAAAGATGTGTTAACATTAGTAAAGACAGGCAGGGGTGGAGGAGGCAGGGTCCACTCCGGAACAGGGCGGTGGTCCAGGCTGAAGGTCAGACGAGGCCCGCCGCCTTCTCCTGCACATTGTACTCCCTGTTCTTCTTTACCCTCCAGCTGATGAAGAAGAGCAGCAGCGTGCCCAGCGCCTTGTAGCCCACCTGCAGGCCCAGGTAGCTGCGGGACAGGAGGGGACAGGACCAGTGAGGGAGGCGGCCACCCAGAAAGGGAGCATCAGTCTCTCAGTGGCTCAGGGAATGTCGGTTCCGCCCCGGGGCAGCACTTTCCTCATTTTTCTGACCTAAAAGGACACACACCTCCCAGGAAGTAGGAAGGGAGTCCATAGACATGGGACTTCACTGATCCCCAGTCCACTGGAGCCCCCAGAGTGCAAGAGGTGACACTGCCACACCAGCCAATCCCAGGAGTCCTGTCCTCCCAGCAGAGTCAGGAGGACAGGGCCTCTTCGCCATCTGTTGCTCGGTTCCTCTCCCAGCCTTCTCTGCCACTCTCACGGAGTTCCTAGGCATCTCTGTAGCTGGGCTGGGCTCAACCAGACGGGTTGGGACCCACCGCCCTGGACCTCTGGCTCTTTCCACAGCCACAGTCGCTTCCTTCAACAAACTTCTTTCTGCTGCTGCCCCTCCCGAGGGCCTGTGGGGCCAGCACACAAGGGACTACCTCAGTGTGAACTCGTTTCCATAGCTCCCTACACGCCCTGAAGTGCCTGTCACAGTGACCCAGCTCCCTCTCCATGGCAGGGCCTGCAGAATGGCCCCTTGGAAGCCTGGCGAGCCCCCACCATGGTCACCAGGCAAATGATCATACTTTGCTTTGCCTGGCCTCCTGTATGGCCATGCAGGCAGGGCCCTCACCTGTCGCGGAGAGCGTCGTTGTCGTAGTAGGCACAGGCCCCTCGCCTCCCCGAGCACTGGAAGTTCCACCGGATGCAGGAGTAGTCAATGGTGAGGCCATAGAGGGCTGGAGAGGGCAGCCAGGCTGGCAGCAGCAGGGAAGAGTTCAGAGGGCCCAGGTCAGGTGGAGCACAGCAGAGGTGCCAGCAGGGTGGGGCCCTGAGCCCCACTTCATGGTTCACACAGGTGAACAGCTCTGCCCCACCCTCAGGGACCACAGTGGCTTTGGAAAGCAGAATAACTGTCAGTGAAGCCTGAATTTCTCTTTCACCCGAAGGCTTAGGAGATAAAAGGGACCCAGGTCAACCTTTCTGGGCAGAATGAATCACAGAGGTCACCTTGATGCCAGCCCAGACATACAACCCAAGGTTGGCCCTAGGCAAGGATATCAACTGCCCAGGTCCTTACATGGGTCTCAGTGTAATAAGGGAAGGTGAGCTTGGACGGTTCACTGTTACAGGACCAAAGAGGTTCAGCACTAGACTCTGAATCCCTGTTTACATGGGTTCAAATCCCATATTCTTTCTTCCACCACTTTACACTGCCCTACTAGTGGCACAATACCCCTGGAAAACCCTCCACACCAGGTCCCCAGCAGTTGAATGGTAGGACCTGGTTCAGCAGACACTGTGCCTTACTGCTGTGCCTTTCGGTGTTGAGTATTTTGGATGGTCACTCCTACTTTGTACTGCTAGGTCAGATGCAAGCAGCCACTGGCCAGGGAGGGTAAAGAAAAAGGTATGCACTTGTGGCCCCACCCATGAGTGGGAAACTTCCAGAAGTGATCTCTCTACTTAGAACCTGCTCACTCCCCAGTCTCCAGGGGAACAGGGAGAGAGAAACTGGCCCAAAAGATTGCCCTCCAATGATACTTCCCTAAGTAGAAATGAAATCCAGAAAAATGTTCAAATGAATTCCAGTAGGTAATTGTAAACCTACTGCAGTTTACAAATAGGGAGTCTTTTTGTCTATACCTGAGTGGAATTATATTCTTCAGCAATGAATGGAATCTCTCCAGGTCTGGGTTTGCTAACCATCCTTCCATAGAGAGTTTTCTGAGCTTAGATGGACAAGCAAAAGCAGCAAGTGTTTTGAGCAGTAGGAGAGAGTGGTCATTTTTCTTGTTTGGTGGTATTAGGGATTGAACTATTGAGTCATGTCCCCAGTCCTTTTTATTTTCTTTATTTTGAGATACCATCTCACTAAGTTGCCCAGGCTGGCCTCAAACTATGCAATCCTCCTGCCTCAGCCTCTGGAATCACTGGGATTATAGGCATGCATCACTGCACCCAGAAAGAGTAGTTATTTTAAAGGTCACTGAAAAAAGCAGGGCCAGGCTCACAGGAGCCTGTCCCAGCTGCTGGTTGACTGGAAGGAATTAAGGTCTCCCTTCCAGTGGAGGCCACAGAGCAAGTAATCAATGAGTTAGAGATGACAAGCTATAAATGAAGACAAGGAGCTATGAGGACATCAGAGCCTTGTCCCAGAGGACAGGGCACACTGTGTCTTCTGTGTTTATAATACAGGCCAGAGGGGCAGCATCCTGAGGGGCTCCACCAGGACAAGAGGAGCAAGTGGCATGAGGCCAAGAAATCCCACTGAGGACGCTGGTCCCTTTCTCACCAATATCTCCAGCTGGACTGGATTCCTGCAAGGGCTCCTGCTCAGCCCACCCCAGAAAGGACGGGGCCAATGCTCAGTGGAAGCCACTGCAGGGTGTGGTCTGGACCTGGCCCCCAGGGCAATCATGCAGAGTAGACCCTACAGGGACGACACTGTTACACTTTGATAGTAGTGAAGACCCCTCATTGGAAGCTCCAGGTTCCCCACTCAGCAGATCCATAATAGATATGTCCTCAATTGAAGGGTCCCTCAGTCCCTTTACTTCTGTTTACCTGTCATCTCAAGGTCCCCCTATTAGTGCCTTATGTTAATGTAGAGCATGGATGTGTCAAAAAGGGGCAGCCCAGTGTGAGCACTCCAGGAAAGGGTCTCCAGTGTCCCCTCTTGCTCTAGGCTGTGCACTCAGGGACACCTGGGTGCCACTTCTCCCTGTGGGCAGCCTGCCCTCCCTGCAGGACACTGTTGATCACTTGTACACAGCTGGGTTCCTCCAGTGGACTCTGGGCTGCTTGGACAGGCAGGGTTCACAGGCAAAGGACCCTGCACAGAAGACACATTGGCTGAATAGTGAGTGGTAGGAGGAGTGACTTTTTAAAATGGGAAGAAAGCCAGGCTGGGTTCAGTGACTGTTTTGCGAAGGGCAGGGATGTAAAGTTTTGTTCCTCCAACAAATTCTTGGAGAAAGGTTTAAAAATACCTGCTGTTCACTCTATGAGGAATTCTCAGCTGAGTCCACTTTTCATTTTTCTTATATAATTTGGTTTGGAATTAATGCCATGGATGGAATCTTTCCTGACCTCAAGCAATTAGGGGAACGTCCACGTGGGGTTTGGGCTTCTGCTGTTGATCACGCACAGTTTCTGGGTGCCTTTGAGATGAGATGGGACTTCCCCCAATCCTGCCCTGCTCTTCATAGCCCTTGACAGCCTGCATTCCAGGGCCACTACTCAGGAAGGGGACTCATACACACTCACCCAGCAGGCGCATCAGCAAGAATTGTACCCCAATGGCAAATGACTTTTCTTCCTGGTTCACCACACTGGAAAGACAGACAGAGGGTTAGCAGTGTGAGGATTTGGGCTGTACCATTCTCAGAGAGGGGCCAAACCCACCCTCATGTGGCCTGAGAAGCCATTTGGATAATTGGATTCACCTGGGCTTCATGTCCCTGCTGTTATAACAGTGGTTCTCAGAGCATGATTCCCGGATCAGCAGGTTCTTTGGCTCCATGGCTAATGTATGGATGTGTCCAGAAAAGACAGAAACTCAGGGGAGGTGGGAGTGATTTGTGATCTCACAAGCCCTCCAAGAGATTCTGATGCAAGCTTATATCTGAGAATCATTAGTGTAGGTGATTTTCAGGGCTGCCCAGGGCCCACTTTAAGAGAATGGGAGCAGGAGAGACTAGGAGGGAAGAATTGGTGGCAGAGTATTTATGGCAGCAGGTCTGAACAACTCCCAAAGAGTGTCTTGTACCAGGAAAGACAGCCCTGGTATAATTAGGGCCCCTGGGCTGTTGGCTACTGTGCACAACTGAAAGAATTCCTTACCCCAGGCCAGCTTTGTGGGCACGAGACCCGGGCTGCTGCACAGGACTCCACCCTCTGAAAGGCCCATGCTTGCTTTAATGGTCTGCTGTGGCTGACTTGAAATTCTCAATTTTTGAGCCAGGGACTTTACATTTTCACTTGCACTGGGTCCTGCATATTAGATAGCTAGTCCTGTTCCCACCTGCCTCCTTCCAGAGAGAGGGTGAGTGGCCCTGCCATCCCAGCTGGGGATGGAGCACAGAGGAGCAGGAGCTGGCCTCAGAGGCACCTGTTGACTGCCTGCAATTCTCTGGAATTCTCTGTGCTGTTAGCACACATTCCTGATGGGTGCTTGTTGTGGGGAAAGCATGCAAGACTGAGGACGCAGTGAGGAGGGGAACCTGGAAGGAGTTCCACATCCTTGTACACTGTTTGTTTTGCTCCCACCACCAGAGTACTACTAGCAAAGGGAAGGGACCCCACTGCAGACCCCTGGAGGGATAGCTCAGGGAGGGCATACTTAGTGGGGTGTACACAGGGGAAAGAGGCACCTCTGGGATCCCCCAATGGAAATTGCCTCAAATCCTGATCTAATGGATGCTCCCTTTATGCCTAGAGACCCCCACATGGCTCAGTGCACAAAAGAGGCACCCTGTTGATATTCCTGTCCTGGGAAGACTCCCCCAGATTCTTAACTTATAAGACCTGGGCACCCCAATTTGGCTTTTGATTGAGATCTTGACCCCTTCTTACCTCTGCCCCATTCAGCCCTGAGTCAATGCTGGGTTACTGACCACTCTCTCTCCTTCCACATTGGCCCCCAGACTCTTTTCACATGCCTGGTTGGGGGCTACGACTAAGAGAAATAATGCTCAGGGCACCTAAGCATTATTAAGCCTCATCTTCCCTATAGTAAATAGCATCCATTCTGCCATCTTTCCCAGTGGGATTTTATCTTTAAACCATCATGAGATCCTTGGGCCTCCTGTCTAGTTTTACCCTAGACTCTGACCAGGCTTGGAAAGAAGAGATTTTCTAGAAAAGTCCATCTTGTGGTTGAAATCACGCTCTGTTCTCCATGACTTCCCCATCCCTAAGGTGTGACAGAAGTCCTCCAGATGATGATTTGATGGGAATTGTCCTCTCTCCCTGCACTGTGAGATTTCCTTACCCTGCCCCTCTCCTCTTCATGGCCTCGTGTAGATTTATCTCAGGGTAAGAGGGTCTCCTGGGGGTCCATCTGACCGAGAGTGCTAGAAGGAAATTCTACTGAAGTGCCTTGGGTGAAGGCATCGGTACTTGGAAGGCGCAGGATGGGGAGCAGTAGACAGGAGGGTGACAGCTGCATTGAGGGAGGCAACAAGCCATGGGCTCTGAGCATCCCTGCCCGTTCTTGCTGAGTGTGCTAAGAATGCACGGTCCTGACTGCTCTGTTGCTGGGCCACTTCTCGGGGCTGTGGTTGTAGTGAGCAACTTTGAGATTAGACTCCAGACCAAGAGGAAGCGTGCTCCCTGCTCAGCAAGTAAGCACTGGTTCTCTCGAGCTCTGCTTTCTTCAGGTGTGATATAAGCCCCCTGCACGCAAAGCAGCCATCTGGGCCCCTCCATCTTATTCCCCGACACACACTCAGAATTTGGGGGACAAGGATAACTGATAGAACATGAGGGTCACACTGCTTTCTGTATTGTATTGAAGTCCTTTATCTCTGATCCAGGAGTTTCCTATCTTCTGCAGCATCTTCAAAATAGTAACCATGATAGGAGCTTATTGGCTGCAAGCTAACTCAACAGCTAACTTGTAAACAGGGAAAAGTCCCAGACCTTGACAAGTGGCTGCTTCTGCTCTGTCCTCATCTGCTAGTCTTCTGGGGAAAATAGGTCCTGGGTACCTAATTGTTAATAGAAATTATCGCAATTTGCTTCATAGAGATAATTGACCAATATGGAGAGCACCTTATGTTTACGAAGCAATTGACCATATAATTCTGACGCTGACACTTTGAGGTCAATGTCATTATTCCCATTTTGTAAATGAGGAAACTAAGGTTCAGTGAGATTAGAAGATACCCAAGGACACTCAGCCAGTATGTGGCAGCTTAGGGACTTTGACCCTGGCACTGAGAGTCCAAACCCTGTGTCCCTCCATTTCTGCTTTCAAGGTGGGTAAGGACAGGAAAGAGGGTACCCTGTGGGGCGGGTAGGAGGACAGGGTAGTGACCTTGGGTGAGATGTTGTGTTTTCTTCTGCAGAGTGAGGTGAAGGGACGGACATTGACTGTAGAAACCGCAGAGGCATGGGAAGGCAGGTTTGATGGACACCTCTTCTCCCTTCCCACCATGGCCAGCCTTTCCCTTCTGACCTGAGGTCATGACCTGACTCCTAGCATGCTGGGATTTTCTCACAGCCCTCACTCTGTCTCTGGAACTTTCCTGCTTTGATTTATTTCCTCCAAGTGAATTCTTTTCCTTTCTTTCAGTGCTTTTAGGATTTTAAAATAAGAGAACCTACATTCATTTCCACAACAGGACAGGCAGCCTGGCTCCCACATGGGACTCCACCATTTACCGGCTGTGCCACCACAGGCCAGTGATTTATGGAGGCACTAACAGGGCCTGCATCAGAGGGGTGCCATGGGACTGAACAAGGCCATGCAACAGAGAGCCCAGCAGAGAACCTTCCATTGCTGCCATTAGTATTATATCCCCGTTACCAGGAGCACCTTGCACATCACCATTCAAAGAACTCTGTGGGACAGCAAAGGGACGAGCAATGAGAAGCAGGCACCAGGGTGTAAAGGAAAGGGAGATGCGGGAAAACAGAAGCCAAGCCAAGCTCTGGGCCCCAGAAGCATCACTCACCGCAGAACCATCATGTAGAGGGGATTGTGGGAGACACAGGCTATCAGGGCCACAAAGGAGATGAGGAAGATGGTTGGGAGCAGGAAGTGGGCACAGGGGATGGGGCATGATCCCGTCTTCGCTGAAGCAGATCCGCCAGTCACACAGCTGCAGTTCAAATAGATCTTGAAGGGTAAGGGAGGACAAAGGGAGAAGAGTTACTGTCACGATCTCACCTCCACACACTTCAAGCATCTATACCAGCTCCTGCCAGAGAGTCCCTCTGGCATGAACCCCTCTATCCTTCAGGGAAGAGGTTGAACTGGATTTGGAGGCTGAAGTGGAGTCCAGGCAAGGTTCCAAGGTGCCCCAGGGGTCTCACTTCTCTCGAAGTCTGGGCCACAGAAACCACCTTCAGCAAAACCCATCCACTGTGGGCTGGGCTCCTACAGTGACGCCCACATTCGGGTGCCCAAGATCCCACCACCAGGCAAGGCCCACTCAGCTTGGAGCCCGAGGTCTGGGAGGGCTCTCCTCTGCAGAGGGCCACCCCCGGCCCGCTTGCTGATTGTGCAGCTACTGCTTTGGTTGTGCGTGAGTTTACTGCAGGGGAAGGTACCAAGAGAACAGAGGAGTAGTGAAAACACAAGGGAACTCATGAACCTCTCAGGCCTTTGCAGAACCTCCTGCCTGAGAGGAATTCTTTCTGCCTATAAAGGACTCCAGAAGAGGTCCTCATCCCAAGTCTGCAAGTCAATATGGTTCAATAGTGTTGTACAGCTCACTTTGGTGGCCACTGCTTGTCTGGTGGTCTTCACCTTCCTTCCTGCAGTGGCTGATGGCCCAACCTATGACCTTGTGTCACAGCAGTTATGAAGCCACAATTGAAACTAATGAACTGGTATGTTTCCCTCTGCCAGATAGTGGAAATGATGTACCCTCTTTCCCTTGGCTCCTAGGAAGCTCAGAAATATGTTATATATCATGTTGCAGTAATTTTAAAATATAGGTGTTCTTCCCCTTATAATTTATAATTTTTCCTTTGGTATAGTTTTAAAATACAGGATTTTTTCCCCTTATAATTTGTCATTTTTCCCTTGATACTATGCTAATGGGTTTTTTATCTTGATGTACTTATGCTGTTATTGGAAACTTGTCAAGATTATTTCTGGAAGTAGATGAGTCAGAGGTAAGTAAATAAAGATAAGAAAACCACAAAAGCCACTGCAGACTCCTCCAAGTTGAAGGCAGGTGAGGGAGCATCTCGTTCAGCCCCTTGTCCTCCTATGTCTGAGAACCATGCTGCTTTGCCTGCAGAGGCAGCTGGGAAGCAGCCTTACCCTGTCCCCCCAGAGGCGGCTGGTAAGCAGGGGCCAGCCAGGCCCATGACATGACCTCCACAGAGGCTAAGGAAGCAGGTCCACTGCTTTCCTCAGGTATCCTTGTGTAGCAGTGGAGACTTCCATTGCTCTTAGAAGAAAGAACATCTACTTTCTTAAGCTGGGCCTGCCCAACTCTGGTCCTTTCCTGCTGGCTGGCCCGGCTGGGCACGGCACTCCTCATTCAGCACCCTGCCCTTTCTCTGCTCTGACAGCCCAGCCCTTCAAGTGTGTTCACACCTGGGGCCCTTCTGCACCTGCTGTTCCTCCTACCTGCAATGCTCCCCTGATTCCCAGGTCTTCATAGGTTCTCTTCTGCTGCCACCTTCTCAGGGAAGTCCCCAGGCACCTTCTGTCCCACTAAGTCTCTCCTTGGCAAGAGTTTCTCTCTCAAACTATGTTGGGCATTTATCAAACAGAATGCCAACTCCAGGGCAGCAGGGAGCTTGTCCTCAGCACCTGTGGCTGTGCCCAGAGTCCACTATTTGTTGAATGATTGCGCAAATGACGTAAGTTGGTTTGCTGCTGGCTGATCCTAAAAGGCCTGGAGCTATGGGGCTGAGTGAACTTGTTGGACGTGGGTCCATCTTTAACTGATTTTGGGTTTTAGGCATCTGGTCATGACCCCTAGGACAGGGGAGGTGGAAAGAGGGCTGGCAGGGCCCAGAAGAGGCCAGGGTGCTGATAATGAGTCCTGGAGCCCAGGAATGGTCTGCAAGGGATCACATTGAGCTCCATGATCCTGGGGGGGCCTGCCTGTCCCTAAGGACCCGCAGCTGTCCTTACCACTTGCTTGGAGACTACTGAGCTGGTGCTGATGTTGCTGCAACCGGCATGGCAAGGAGAGAGGTATTCGACTCCATTGTCTCCACAGACAGGGTGGAAGATGGAATCTGGGCACGAGCAGTCCCTGCGGCAGGCGGGAGGCTGCAGATGTATAGAACTTGATGTGCTGCCAGCAAAACAGGAAACAAGGAATCAAACAAAGCAAGACCAAAGGGGGAAAAAAAAAAAAAAAAACCCTACACTCCAGCCCAGTGTGAGTTCCTGGCTTGCTTAGTGTGCCTGTGCGTCTCTGTTTGTCTTGGGTCAGTGCCACCCTGGGATCTGAATTACACCTATGGGAGCCAAAAGTGAATCTGCCACTGTTGAGGGGTCACGGCATTCCTCTGTTTCTTCTGTCACTTGGAGCCCAAACCCACAATTCCACACGGTCGGAGAGGTCTGGTCAGCCCCCCCGCTGCCACAGTAGGAGTCAGAATAACCGATGAGCTAGGACTCTGAAGAGAGAAAGGGCAGATAGAAGAGGGACATCACAGGTAGCTTTTGTTTTCTCTCCTCTTCCAGCCAGGCTCAGACTGATGGCAGTGACTGGGTCCCTTGGAAGCCACTGGGGCTCCATTTGGGGGGAATTCACAGTCTGATGGTATGTTCCTCTCCTGCCTTGGATCTGATATTCATGATCTTCTTTGGGGAACGTTGTAAAAGAGGCTAAAAAACCACAGTCCAGAGCTGCACTAAAATATTACCACTAATGATAGCTACCGTTTATGGGGCATCTCTCACGTGCAGGGCACAGTGCCCGGGAGCTTTTCATGTAGTCATCCCAGTAAATCTACAATTAACCACTCATCTTTGATGATGGATGAACAAACTGAAGCTCAGATAAGTCACTTCTCCAACTAGGAAAGGACATAGTGAGTGACTTCGGGCCAGTCTGATGGCAGAGCTATGCACTAACTTCCCAGTGAAAGCCCTCAAGAAGCCCAAAGCCTTCTGGGCTTCTTTCCACCCACAGTCAGCCTGCAGAAAAGCAGTGCGTTCCCCACCCAGAGCCACCCACCATCCCTTACCTGGGCTGTCCTTCACCTACCAAAGACAGAAGGTAATTTCAAACAGAAAAAGGGAACACCAGGGTTGAAAGGTTTAGCATCTCCAAATCTTGCCAAGTCCAAGAAAAGGCTGCTGGAAGGTGACACTCAGGACAAAATGAACACACTCCTTGCCTAGCATACTGCCTTATGCAGGGCTCCAAAGCTCTTCCCGAACTCAAAGCCAGACTCCAAACTACAGCCCATATTGCTTTACGAAAACTGACAGGTATGTCTCTCCTGCCCTCCTCCTCATCTGCCCTAATTTTTCAAGGCTGCTGTCTCTTTTATTGTTCTTCTCCAGATCTTTTCAAGTCTCCTCTCATCTATCTTCAGCTATTCAATGAGAATCTGTAATTCTGATGCTAAAGATAGCTTATTTCCTGGTTCCTGGGGCTCAGGTTGGTCCTGAAACCAAACTAATTAGTTTGAATGCTTCTTAAAAAGCAGAACCTTAACCCTGACTCTGTGGCCTACTGGGACCCTTTGATCTTGTCTCAGAGTGGAGCGTATATTTAAGGCCTGATTTTCTAAGTTACCATGGGAGAGATCAAATCGAAAGTGAACAGGAGACAGGAGAGTAGAGGAAGC
Organism: Sciurus vulgaris; assembly: GCF_902686455.1. NCBI lineage: Eukaryota > Metazoa > Chordata > Mammalia > Rodentia > Sciuridae > Sciurus > Sciurus vulgaris. The sequence goes on from NC_136470.1 coordinate 121,421,544, forward strand.
AGGAAAGAAGGCATGTGGCAGTCAGATTCAGGCCCTGGTTTTAGCAAAGGATATCTCTGCACACTTTATTCCCCTTACCTAGGGGGGTAGACCTCGGCCACGGTTGGCGTGGAGCAACCCATGAAGAAGAGAGGGGCACAGAGGATCATGGAGATGGTGATTATGGTGGCCGCCACACGGGGGATGGTTTGCAGAGAGAAAACGAAACGCTTCATGAGGATTCCTCCAAACAGCATCCCTAAGGCAGCCGCTGGGAGGTTTATGGCACCTGCAGGGGAGAGGCAGAGCCAGTCTGTGTGCACGGCCTGGGAGCTCTGGGCTGGGCCACTGGGAAGGGAGCGACACTTCAGGCCGAAACTCTGGACATGTTAAATTAAAATAGCAATCGCTGACATTAATTAAGCATTTACTGTTTGCCAGGCACATCTAGAGAGTTATCTTCAGTAAAGGATTTCCTGTCCATGCCAAAAATAAAATACAGCCTTTGGAGCCCAAGGGATATGCATTTATTAAGCACCTTTCACTACCTGGGCCCTCACTGTATCCTCGCTCGGACCACATGGGGTTTGTAAGGTGAAGGTGATGACCCCTGATCTACCAGCCAGTGACTGAAGGCCAGAGGGATGGGGCCATTGTCACAGGAGGTCGGGGGTACAGGGAAGTCACCCTCAAATCTCATGCTCTGGCCATCTTGCCAAATCCATAAGGTCGAGTTCACCTGTGAGTTGGGCCCAGTAATTTCTCTGAGCATTTGGTGGGACCACCTCAGTGATGTTCAACCTCAGCTGTGGAAACACTGGTGCTGGGCCCCACCCCCGGCGGTTCTGATTTCAGTGATTCAGGGTGGGGCTCAGGATCCACACAGTGCAAGGCTCTCCAGAGGAGTCTCAAGGACAGCTGGGGTTGAGGATCACTGGGCCACATACTCTCTTACCAAAACAAATGTATCCAAGTTCCCGGAGAAGGAATAACCCAGGAGGCACTGTGTTGGCCCCCCACCCTCAATTCCATCTTCTCTCTCTCTCTCCCCTCTCCTCTGCCCCTGATGCTGTCAGACTTCCAACCTCTTAATAGAGAGGAAGGCAGCCCCCAGCCTCCACCCACTCCTGAATGGAATAATGGAAGTCCCAGAGACCTGCCAAGAACATTCTATATTGCCAACCAGGAAAAATGTCCTTAAAATTCTTTCTCCTGGGCAAGTCCTCCTGTCTCCTGTCTGTGTCCGGTCTGGTCCCTCCCTCAGCCAGAGCAGCCCACGTCCTGCAGCTCCCTCTGGACTAACCAATGAGGAAGTTGGCGTAGGCCGCAGAAGTGCCGTACTGCTTCTCCAGAAACTTGTTGAGGAACGTGGAGAGTCCTGCGATGACGGAGGAGAAGGTGCACTGGGCCAGGACCACCAGCATGAAGAGCGGGTTCATCAGGAGCCTCATGAAGATGCGGGGGAACCCTGCAAGCAGAGTGCTGTCGGGGGCCAGGCGACCTCAAGAGCAGCCACCACCCTGCTCTGAGGAACCAAGATGTGCAGTGACCAGTCCAGGGGCACACGGCCACTGGGGCTCCCACACATCATGCTCAAGGGCTGAAATCAGCTGTGCCTAAAAGAAATGTGGGATTAACACCGAAAACTGTCTCCGCCCATGACTGCCACCCACATGAAGGGAGGAGGGACAGGACGCAGGGGTCAGACCACAGGGTACAGTAGGGACTGACTTTGCCTGAATTTGGGACTGCTGGTAACTGCAGAGAAGTGATCACCAGAATCTCTGGCAGAAGACCTTCTGAGCTGCAGGTATATGTGGGAGGTGGACCAGTTACAGACCACCTGCTTTTAACGTCCCTTCTAACACACCTGATCACTTCCTCCACCACCCAGAGCCAGCCCGCCCAGGGCAACAGGGTTGGTCAGTTACGTTTAACAAAATCCATCAGGGAGCCTCTAGACTTGGCTTCTTCCATCTTCCTCGCCTCATCGACTATGGCAGGAGACCTCTGGAGGCAGCAAAAGGGGTGAGCGTTAACAGTCCTTCACTGGGCCTGTGACCCCTGATCTCAGTGGTTCGAGGCTGGCATGTGTCTGAGAAAGTATCTAGAGCATGCGCTCTTGAAGCAAGCACCATGGGCTTCAGTGAGCCCAGTGTTGTGGCTGGAATGCATCTGTGCCAATCCCTCTCCTGATACCTATGGGCATTAATCTCATATCTAACTTTCCCATGACTGATATCAACGGTGTCTTCCTGGATCCCACCCGCTGTCTACATGTCCTGGCTACACTTCTCCCCTATGCTCAGATTTCAGGGGCAGCTGGCTTTTAGGACACTGGGATCTGCACTCTGTTTTCAGATCTCCCTTTTTTGGCTCCTCTCTGGGCTCAAGGCTCTGTCCTTGCACTTTACCTGCAACCTCTGGGCGTCCACCTCCATGAACTTGCCTGCCTCTTCTGAATGCAGCAGCCCCAGCCTGAGGCCCCAGCTCTGAACCACTGTGCAGATGCCAGGCCCTGAGCTCTGTCATGGTTAGGCTCCTGCAAGGGAGCGATCACCAGTGACAGGTGTTCCCGTCCACTGCGATGTCTGGCTCCTAGCCACTTCCTTCCCAGGTAGGTAGTCTAATTATCTTGAGTACGTTAAAGAAGAGGAAACTCTGCTACACAGCAACTTGCCTAAGATCAGTTGTCTAGTTTATAACAGCAGAGATGCGCTGTGAACCTAAATCCATCAGGACATGCTGCCGACCTCTGTAATTCTTTCCCAGTACAAGCCGAGATTCTCTTCTCCCACCCCTCTTCCCACAGCTGGGCCCAGATTTCACACACTTCATTCATTGCCAAACACAGAACTCCACATCTGGCTCAAAACCTGGGCACGAACACAATCTCCTTCTTCTCCAACCCGAATCTCTGCCGAGTCCTTCTCAGGACCCTTCAGGAGTGTCTAGCCTTGCCCTTGTCCCAGCTCTCTGAGAGCCACTGCCTGGTCCTCAGTACATTCTCCATCTCTCACCTGCACCTCTTCAGATCTCCAGATTCCATTCCTTCCCAACTCCCCAGCCTCAATCTAGCTGTCACGGTGCCACTCAAGTGGCTCCCCAGTCACTGCAGTGCCCAGACAGAATCAGAGCAAGTTTTGGGCCCTCAGCCTCACATCCTGCACCCAGTCTCCTCCTCCCTGTCTTCTGTTGTCACCCTCCTTGGATTCCTTTCCCCAGCACATATGACCAGAAGATGCATACGAGGTCACCCTACTCCAAAGAGGTCCCACCCCCAGCCCCTCCTCAAGCACTTCAGTGCTAGGAACCCTCTCCCTCAGCTCTCCAAGGTCAGACTCAGTGGCCCATTAGATGACTGGGCCAAGTCACCTACTCAGCTTTTTTGACTCATTAGTCCAATTGCAGTGAACTCAGTGTTTTCCAAACCCTGGGACCCTGATGATCTTTGAGATGCCAACATGGTAAGGGGACATGAAGAGGCTGGACACCCACCAGTCCGTCCACCTCTCAAAGCCTCTAAGAAGCTCTACATATTAAACTTGTTTCAGTTTCAATTTGCTTAGCCTGCTGCTACTTCTCAGCTGTTTCATTTTCCACGCCTACCTCTCTTTCTTAAACTCCTGTTGGTAGAGCTGTGGGCTCTTACCTCTGTTCCTCTGGGCATTGTTCGAGGAAAGAAAAAAAAGGGGAAAGAGGTGAGAACCAAGAAGCCTGAAGAAATGAGCAGGCCCAGCCACCAGGCTCCAATCCATCGAGGGTCACCTGGGCTCAAGTTAACTGCAGCTGAAGAGAAACCAAAGAATACAGGTGTTTGTTGAATGAATGCATAATCTCACCTTACTGGAAAAAGAAACTTCCAGGTGTTTAATTGACTTTCTTCCCACAGGGCAAGACTGGAGACAGAGCTAGAACCTGGGTCAGGACACATTTTTTTTTCTAGGTCATTCTGTTCTTGCCAGAGAACTGAAGGCAATGCACATGAAGCTGAACATGAGAAAAGCTCCAGGCTGAAGGGAGCAGTCCCTTCCCCTCACCTGATTTTATACCCAGCTGTTTAATCCTTAGATGCTTTGCATCTGAGTTTGCTGAGCAAGTTTATGAAGTAGGAGTTACATCCATTCACCTCTAACCAATCAGGAAACTGAGGGTTTGAGAGATCAAGTCCCTTGTCCAAGGTTAAAGTCAGTGAGTATCATTTTATGGTCAATTTCAAACCTAAGTCTTCCTGGTGACCAGGTCACACAAATCTTAACCATTGAACTCCACCACATCCCAGCTTTATTACTCCTTAAAGAAAGGAGACCCCATAATGCTTAGGAGCCCAGGGAAGCAGCCATCAACAGTGTGGCCTGCCTGGTTCCCAGAGGAAAAGCTCCAGCCACAATTCTCCACATCAAGAAGTCTGCCATAGTGATTCTGAAGGAGAAGGTGGCAGAATGCACAGTCACACAGTGACAGGCATCCGGGGCACTCTTCTGGGTAGATGGGGAGTTCAGTTTCTGGTCTCTTTGGACAGCCAAGTATCAAGAACCAGATCAGCAAAGGGCACAGATGGCTTGATGCAGAGGTTAGACACTTCCATTTGATATGTAGGCAGATGACACTGTGGTCTGACAGCCCCCAGGGAGAGGAGTCTAGGCTTTGGCAGTGTGGGTGGGTTTGGTGGGTTTAGCACTCACCCAGTTCTTTGTGAGATGGGCAGGCCCTGCCCTGTGTGCTGGGCACTAATGTTGCAGGGGTGTCCTTCCGGAGGGTCTGACTTGGTCCTGCCTCCCAGCACATTTGGCGAGTGGGACCTTCACATACCACCCCCCACTGCTCACACTGTCCACCCTCTTGGTTGTGACTGGGGGTTTCATCCACCTGGGAGGCCTTCCTTCTCATGACTACTGTGCAAATATCCCACCGGGCATGGCTCTATGCAGACATCGTCTCCCTAGAAAACCCTCCCCTTTTGTCTCATGCAGGAGCTCTCTCTCTTGCTTTGAACTTGAAAAGCACTCTGCTTGTCTCTCTGCCACACTGCCACCCTTCCCTCTCTTGCAAAAGGTCGATTGGGGTAGGACATGCCACAGAGGCAAGAAGACTCCTGGACTCATGCTGGGGCTGGCTTCCTGAATGGCTAAATTGGTGCTTGTGTTCATGTCTTTGGACCATATTTTCTCATTCTAAGATACTCAGTGACTTAATCCAAACCATTTGTTTTTGGGAAGAATGCAAGCTCACACCTGCTGATCTTTTTATATCTATCAGACTTGCTCTTACCTTTAGAAGAACTCTCTACTTCTATTATTGGCCCCATTTTACAGATGAGTAAACTGAAGCACAGCAAGGGGGAGTTACTTGCCCAGATCACTCAGTTAGGAATAGTGGAACTAGGATTAGACACCATCATGTCATACTCTTCTGGATGAGTCATTATAGGAATATCTTATGCAGTGTTTCTTTTTTCCTCAGGGTTCTTATTACATATTTTGTTTTTAAACAATCAAGCATTATCTGAAAAATCAAAGAATCTGAGAAGTCCTTTTCATGCCATCACCAGAATGGGCAGGTGAGGTGCTAACACCTGGGGTCCTGCCTTGGGTTTCAGGGTTTCCTACGGCAGAAACCTTCGTGAGGGCAGAAAGTGTGTTTGCTTTGGCAGCTGGCGCTCCCCACAGGATCTGGTGGGGGCTCTGGGGAGCAGAGGCACAGACTCTCTGCTGGGAGTGGATGTGTGTGGTGGCCATGAACAACTGAGGTAAAGCCTCATTCTCTGCCCTGATTGATGGGAGGTTGGTGGGATGCTCCACGGAACAGGTGATGAGTTGGGTGTCCTCTGTACATGCTTACCTGTGTCAACCCTGCCATAGTCCACAAAGATCTGCAGCATGACAGAGCCCAGCAGGTACCCGAAAGCCGGTCCAAATACAGCTATGGCAAACAAGATGGCTGGAAATGGAAGCAAGAGAAAAGAGTCTGAGGGGGCTCAGAGAGTTTGGCAGTCCCAGGCTTCCAAGCCCAGGGGTATCCCTGAGATGTCACCATCTGTCCTCTGGACCTAACAAGCCCACACCTATTTCATCTCCCACTGACAAGGCCAGAGCACTCAAGATGCACAGAACCAATGAGTCAACTGCCAGAGACCTGCTGGCCAGGAAGGAAAATGGTCTCCTTAGCATTCTAAAAATGCCAGCCTGGGTGTGTTGATGGGGGAAGCTTCCTGCAGGTGCAGTGCTGGTCGCCCTGGCAAGAGCTGGTGGGGTCACAGTGGCTGTGGATATGTCTGTCTGGTCTGGGTTATGGGTCTCCAGGAGGCTTGCTGTGGCTTGTCCCAAGGGAAGGCTTTGGGTATGCAGATGGTCATCCGCTATCTGTTTTCCATGTACTTATTTGAGGCCAACCTGCCTCTAAGTGGACAGCTCAGAGAACGTATGTGCCTGGCCCATTCCCAAGGGCTGGACAGCAGTAAAGCTGCTGTTGATGCAGGGTCTACAGGCTGCACTCACTTGCTGTGCTCTGGCCAGAGTGGGTCAGACCTCATTTCAGTCCCCAGGGCCTCAACAAGTGCTCCATCCAGGACTGACCCCTCCCCACAGCCCTCTCAAGCCCGCGACTCACAGATGTACAGGGGCGAGTTGTTGGGCTCTGCAAAGTCGTCCACATAGGAGATTCCAAAAGGCTGAATGGGCACTGTCCCGATGCCGGCCAGCAGCTGGGCCATCACCATCAGGCCCCACATGCTGCTGGTTTCCTTCTGGGTGTCCTGCTTGGTGCTTTGGCACTTAGTAGGTGGCAGGTCCTGCCAATGCTTCTGACAGAGATCAGTCTGGAAGCGGCTACTGTTCCCTGCAACAAAAAGCCCTGGTCACCACAGCTGACCTCCTGGATCCATCAGCTGACCTCTAATCCTGGCCCTTCTCCCATGACGTTGGGGAAGAGTTAGCCCAGGGCCAGAGGCTGTGCTAGCAGACAGAACATGGTTCCCAAGGATCACTCCTTCTGCTCAGCTGGCAAGGAGAGATTCCAGAGACAAAGGTGAGGGAAAGGTAGAATGTGGGCCCCATTACAGGAGGTGGAGAGAGCTGCTTCTCATGGTATCCATGCTTCCTCCTCCATGGGCGCTGATGGAGAGCTGAGCATGGTCAGTGCCTTTAGTCCTGAAGGAAAGGGTCACCCACCTGGAAAAGGGGAACCCAGGATCAAAGCCCTAGCTTGTTGGTCAGCAGCACCTGGGGCGCTGGGTTCCCAGAGTTCTCTTCAGCAAAGGTCATCTGTCCCACAGAAGATGGGGTCCCCTCCAGCCTGGATTGTGTCCCTCCTGGGTCATGACCTCCAGAGCTTTCACTCCTTAATGAGCCCAGCATCAGGTCACACTGGAGGACCTACTGCCAAAGACATTAAGTGACCTTGCCAGACCTGGGCAGATTTCAAGAACCACAGATCTCCTTAAACAAAATGGACTCTGAGACCTTCAAGTGCAGCTTCTTGAAGTATACATCAGGGAGTTGAGGCTGCACCAAAGGCGCTAGGCTGCACCTCCAGGCCCCTGTAGGATGGCCCTGGTGTGGCCTCCGGGCACTGCAGTTCCTGTGGCTATGGACCTGGTCAAGTTGGCCAGTGCTTCTGTACCTCTGTTCTTAATTTGGCCCATAGTAAGCAATCAGAATTGTCTCTCCAAGTCCTTGAGGATTTTAAGGGGTTCCTTTCTACAAGAACCCTTTTATCCCTGCCCCATTCTGGCCAATGGAAATCACTGACATCATGGATCTGAATAAAATTTACAGGATTCAGCTTAATTTTCATTCATGGCACTCCTGGAGTGGGTGTGGCTTAGAGCTGGGAGGGCTTCAAAGTCCCAGGGAGAAGAAAATTGAGGGCCGTGGACTAGATCTTCTTTCATATTGGAGTCTCTTGGGCTCAGACCTGTCCTAGATGTTGTGACAGGGGAGTGTGCGTGGAGGTCTTCCCTCTTTACTGCCCCTTCCCATCTCCCACACATACCTCATCCAGCTAGGCCCCACCACTACCTGTCCTCTACCCTGCTATACAAGACATGCTTGAAAACTGCTGGCATAGGGGTGTCCCTAAAGGGCATCCAGGGCTGTCCCCAGGGAAAGCAAAGCAGGTCAAGCCTTCCCTCTCTGTCAAGATCATCTAGAACCCACACCATCTACAGGCAGGGAACTGAGTGCCCTGGCAAGATGCCAGCCCCCAGACATTGATCAGTGTTCCTCTGTACCTTCCTCCTCCATTGCATTCCCATTATCCCACCTTCCAGTGAAGAATTCAAACAGTGGTCTAACTACAGGATGGAATAAGAGGCAGCCTCTTAGAATTAGAGGCAGGATATAGCTTATTAACATGGAAAGACACTGTAACATCTCATTAGGCCCCAAACTAACTACTAGTAGTGTGGAGAACAATTTGATCCCTAATTTATAAAACTCACGTGTACTACCTGAATATGTAGTCAAAACTTTTGGAAGATCATGTGTTCTATTCTATGTGAGGGGATGAATTGAACTGTTTGGTCTGCCTCTGTTTATTTTCTCATTTTTCTACAATAAACACATGATAATTTTTTAAACAAGCAAAAAAAAATACTTTAAAAAGTTTTTCATAAATAAACATGCTCCCAATATTACAATGTCTCGTTCATTTCTTGGGCCATTTCCATTGTCCTTCTTTCTGGCATTTGCCCGAGGCCTGCCAAGGTGTGGGCTGACTTCCTCTGCTCATCACCTCCTCTTCCCTGTCAGTGCTGAGCCTTTCTCCCATGTAGAGACTTTACTGTAGAAACTCAAGTTCTAGCACCACAATTTTTAAACCTCCCTGGACTAGCTGGGCCAGACACTTTCCTGAGTCTGTGCTATACCTCGTCTCCTGCTCACAGAAGCTCTTGACCGACCTAAGGTAGCTGGTTTGGGGCAGAGCTGGGATTTGATTCTGCAGGTATCTGACTTAAAGTCCACACTGAAATCAAGTCTGAAAGGCAGCTTTGAAAATGCAGAGCACACATTTTCCAGGGATGGAAGCAAAAGGCTTGCAGAGAATTCCTCATCCCTGTTCACATTCAAACATAAGAGCTCTCGACCTTTGAAGGTACCTGGAACCTTATATCTACTTTCTCTAAGGCAGAGGTGTCCTAGAAGAGGGCTGGCTATTGGCAGCAGTAGTAAGAAATTTGAGGCAATAAGATAATAATATGGGGCAATAAATACATAGCATAGGGAGTTAAGAAACTGATTTATCCCTAGGCATCCAGGTGATCTTCAGCAAATTTCTAAACCTCTTTGAGCCTTAGTTTCCCTTGAAGCACAGACCATAAGGTAGCTGGATAGGGAGACCGCATCAGGTGGCCATTAAGAACTAGAAGGCTATGGTTCCAGAAAGAGGCCTGGGCATGTGAAGTGGAAATGTGGGTCAGTCAGCAAGCCTGGCGTCTTTACCTGCGCTCCTGAAGGAAGGCTGGGGTGGCTCAGCAATGCTGCAAGGTTCCCATTCTCAGAACACTTTAGTCTAGAAGCACATGATTATAAAACGCTTCTGCTGAGACAGAGCCCCAGGGCTGTCTGACCCACCCCCACCCCACTCAGGAATCCTTCCATTAACACTGACTGGCATCCAACACCCAGATCTGAGAATGGTGCTGGCAGATCCCCAAGGGGAAGTCCTGGTGACCGTGGGCAAGTGAGGCCAAGGCTGCAAAGGGAGCCTGGGATCCGGGTTCTGGTCTTGAATCTGTGACTCCATATGCCAGTGACCTTGACTTTGAAAGACCTTTGAAGGTTCTAGGGAAAGGCTGAGCAAAGCAGAAGGTGGGAGGCTGCTGTTGAGTCAGCGGGGCAGAGGAGGCTCACTCTCACTGGCTGTCCTCAGTGCAGCAGCCTCATAGGCACCCCCAGGCTGCTGGCCCAAGGGGATGAGCAATTTCTCACCACAGGTTGCACTAGTCCTTACAATGAGTGATGGCCCCTATGTCCTACTTAACACCAAAAGTGTATACGCCTGGCCTGGGAAGGGTTCTAATGCTTACACAAACCCACCTGACCCAGCATAACCAGATGACCCAATACAGCCGCATGGCCACTCAGATAAACTGGCATGCACCCTTCTCTGCTCACTTCCCTGCACCGGCTTTGACCAAATCAATGCACTTCTCAAGAGTCAGCACATACTCTGGGTTCATAAATGAAAGGGCTGCTGCCTAGTTTTTAAATGGGTATTTCTCTCCAAATGTTCAAAAAAAATTTTTCAGGTATATTTCAAATGCAGAAATGAGCAGTCAGAGTTCCCTAAAACCTCAGGCTGTTGTCATTTGCAAGTGTCACTTGGCTGAGCCATTCTTAGTGTGATAGTGACAATGGCTTTCTGTGACATGGTGCCTCAGAGGCTAATGGGACCAGGACCGGATCTAAGTTATATTCAAGAGTAGTTTAAGGCTCCTGTGTTAATGCAGGAGGTGAAGTGATCAGTTTGTGATAGCTATAACCTAGTCAGTAATTCTAATTTGAATGGACTAGAAGGTTGATAACTGTAGGTAGGTGGAGTGTGGCTGGAGGAAGCAAGTCACTTGGGGGTGTACCTTTGGGGTTATATCTAATTCCCTGGCTCCTTCCTTTTTCTCTTTCTGCTTCCCAGCTGCCATGAGCTAAGCAGTTTTCTCCAGCAGACCCTTCTGTCATGATGTTCTGCCTCATCTCGGCCCACAGCAATGGAGTCTGCCAACCATGAACTGAACCCCTGAAATCAAAATGAACTTTTCCTTCTCTAAGCTGTGCTTGTATTTTGGTCACAGTGATGAAAAGGTGACTAACACAAATGAGAATACTGAGAGAGGGATGCAAAGAATTGGCCCTGAATCTCAGCTCAGTCCCTGAAAGATGGTGCCTAGGTCCAAGCAGCTGTCCCCTCAACTGCAATATGGATGATTCCTGCTTCACAGTGCTGAATCCTGAGAAAACACCTGGACAAAGATTCATTCATTCTTCAGTCACACAGTTGTTTTGCTTGAGACTGGGTGAACCCTCTGCTTGAGTGAAAGATGTGGAGGTGATAGAGAGGCACAGGCACTCTCCCTACAAACTTTTCAGTGTACTGTGGTACACTGAACAACAGGAGACAATAATAGAAAAGGAAAAAAATCAAATTATCACTGCTTGCAGATGATATGATCCTAAAGAAGATCCACAAACCTCTGCCAGAATAATGCCAGAACTAATAAACAAATTCAGTAAAGCAGCAAGTTACAAAATCAACATACAAAAATCAGTAGCTTTCCTATACACCAATAATGAATCTACTCAGAAAGAAATCAGGAAAACAATCCTTTTTACAATAACCTAAAAAATACCTAGGAATAACTCTAACCAAAGAGGTGAAAGACCTCTATAATGAAGAAATGGAAGACACAAGAAGACGGAATGACTTCCCATGTTCATGGACAGGAAAAATGGATATTGTTATAATGGCCATATTATGAAAAGCAATATATAGATTGAATGCAATCCCCCTCAAAATACCAATGACATTATTCACAGAACTAGAAAAAATAGTCCTAAAATTCTCTTGGAAGAATAAAAGACCCAGAATAGCCAAAACAATTTTAAGCCAAAAAAAAAAAAAAAAAAAAAAAAAAAAAAAACAATGCTGGAGGCATCACAATACCTGACTTAAAATTATACTATGGAGCTTTAGTAACAAAAACTGCACGGTACCCACACAAAAACATGTATAAATCAAAAGTACAGAATAGAAGACAGAGAGACAAACCTACACAGATGCAGTCACCTGATCTTTGACAAAGGTGCCAAAAACATACAATGGAGAAAAGATAGCTCTTTTAACAAATGATGCTGGGACAGCTGGTTGTCCATATGTAGAAGAATGAAACCAGACTCCTATCTCTCACCCTGCACAAAAATCAACTCAAAAGGGACCAAAGACTTCAGAAGTAGACCAGAAACTGTGCCACTCCTAGAAGAAAACATAGGGTCAACACTCCAGCTTTTAGGCACTGGCCATGACTTTCTCAATAGGATCCCTGAGGTTCAGGAAATAATACCAAAAGTTAAAAAAATGAATGGCATCAAGTTAAAGAGCTTCTGCAGAGCAAAGGAAATAAGACTGTAAAGAGAGAAATTACAGAATGGGAGAAAATCTTTGCTGGCTACTCTTCTGATGGAGGATTAATATCCAGAATCTATAAAGAACTCAAAAAGTGATGGAAGGGTAGATAGAAACGGACAGACACGTTGCTCGGCACCAATGACTCATTACAACTGCAGTTCCCTAAGCCCAGCAGGCGCCAGATTCACCCTGAGGGCTCGTTAAAACTCAGGCTGTGGGGCTCCCCCCTCAGAGAGGCTGATCCCCTGTCTGGGTGGGCTGAGATTTTGCATTTCTAACAATTCCCAGGTGCTGATGCTGCGGCTGAGCACCCTGCCAGATAACAAGAACAGATGACAGAAGATCCAAGAGGAGGAGGAAGGAAGAACCATAAAGAGACTGGAGCTTTGAAACAGTCCTGCACAGAACTGAGCTATGGACACCAACAAATGAGGCACTTATTCATTCATTCATTCAGCAAATATTTACCCACAGTGCACCGCAAGCAAGACCTGGTAGTCACCTATCAGCCACAGGGACAAGGCTGAATCTGAGCAGAACAACACTGAGTTAAAGGACTAACAACTTACTGAATTAAACCAGAGCAGTGTTAAAGAAAGAAGCCAGTCTCCAATAGGCCTCACCTTTGGTGGGGACAGCAGGGGGTGGGGAAGTGTGATAGAATACACATAAAATTTACCATTTTCAAGTATATGGCTCAGAGATATCAAACGCATTCACATTGCTATGCAGCATCCATCTCCAGAACTTTTCTCATTTTCCCAAACTTTATTTCCATACCCATTAAACATAAATTCCTTATTTCCTCTTTGCCCTGGCGTCTGAAAACCATCATTCTGTTCTCTGTCTCTCTAAATTAGTCTATCCTTGGAATCTCATATAAGTGGAATCATACAGTATTTGTTCTTTCATGACTGGTTAATTTTACTTAAGCATAATTTTTCAAGGTTCATCCACGTTGTAGTATGTATCAGATTTCCTTCCTTTTTGAGGCCAATATTTCACTGTACAAGTGAAACACATTTTGTCTACTGACGGTCGATTGGGTTGCTTCCTCTTCTGTGCATAATGCTGCCATGAACATCAGTGTACAAACCTCTGCTCCTGTCCCTGCTTTCAATTTAAAAAAAAAAAAAATCTTACAATGAACATTTGTTAGACAAACCACCTTATAGATGCTAAAATCAAACAATTTCTTACTTCAACAATAAAAAAAAGAATTTTAAAAAAGCACCAAAAAGAACCTCACCTCCAGTTAATAAATGGGTAAGTGCACTAAATAGACATTTCTCAAAAGAAGAAATACAAATGACCAACACACATATGAAAAGTGTTCAACATCCTTAGGAATCAGGAAAATGCAAATTGAAACTACACTGAGATTTCATCTCACTCCAGTTAGAATGGCAACCATCAAGAATGCAAATAATAATAAATGCTGGAGAGGATGTGGAGAAAAACACCTTTTTTTACACTGTTGGTGGGATTGTAAATTCGTTCAAACACTACGGAAATCAGTATGGAGGCTCCTTAAAAGTCTAGAAATGGAACCCATATGACCCAGCTATACTACTCCTCAGTATTTATCCTAAAGAATTAGTCAAACCACTATTGCAATACATGCATATTCATGTTTATAGCAGCACAATTCACAATAGCCAAAGTATGAAACTGGTAAAGGTATCCATTAATGGATGAATAGATCAAGAAAATGTGGTATACATGCACAATGGAGTCTTATGCAGTCATGAAGAAAAATGAAATGATGTCATTTGCAGAAAAATGAATGCATCTGAAGAATATTATGTTAAGTGAAATAAGCCAAACTTGGAAAGGGTCCTGTTTTCTTTATTATGAGAGAGGAAACAGGAAAAGAAAGGTGTGTGTGTGTGTGTGTGTTGGGGGGTGGATCTCAGGTAAATTGAAGGGAGATCAGTAGAGTAGAAGAGACGGGGCATGGGGGTGGGGAGGGTAAGTAGAAATACCGGGGAATGATATTGACCAAATTCTATCATTATATCATGTGCATGAACAACAATCTAACAATGAATCCCACTATTATGTGTAATTATACTGCACCAATAAAAATGTGGGAAAGCAGACAATCACAGTATTGCTTGATCAGACCCAAACCACAATGAGAATACTTCATAGGCAACAGGATGGCTATTCTAAAACAAACAGAAAGCAAGAAACATGGGCCAGGATGCACAGACGCTGAAACCCTTGTGCACTGCCGGTGGGAATGTAAAACGGTACAGCCACTGTGGAAACCAGAATGTTAGTTCCTTTAAAAACTCAAAGTAGAATTGCCATATGATCCAGCAACTCAACTTCTGGATACACCCAAGATACCTGAAAGCAGACTGGAACAGACCTTTGTGTCCCCATATCCACAGCACCATTTTTTATGAGAATCAAAATGTAGAGATAACCCAAATGTCCATTGAGGGATGAATGGATGAACTAAATGTGGTCCATACAATGAATATCATTCAACCTTTGCTACAGTATGGATGGGCCAGAGGACATCGTGGGAAGGGATAATAAGCCTGACACAAAAAGACAACACTGTATGACTGCATCCATGGGAGGTCTCTAACGTGGTCAAATTCATAGAAGCAGAAAGTGGAATGGTCACCAGGGTTGGAGAAAAGGGAACAAAGAGGTAGTGTTTCATGGGCACGGAAGTTCGGACTGGGAAAAATGGTGATGGTCTGCACAACAAGAATGTACTTAATGCCACTGAAATACATGCTTAAAGTGGTTAAATGGTACATTTTATGTTATGTGTATTTTACCCCAATTGAAAAAATTATTGCCTGGCATGTACTGGGACACAGTGCCCAGGAACAGATGGGAGAGATGTCAAACCCAGGGTTGTGGGGAGAAGGCTTGGGAAAAATTCCTAGAGAGAGGTGCCTCTGAACTGAGAAAAATCTACAGGCACAGACAGAAGATAAAGGTGTGAGGGGCACTGAGAACAAAGGGAGCCACATGCAGAGGGGCTCAGAGGGGGACCCAGCATACTCCATGACTCAGATTGAAGTTCATTATGGTGGGTGGGCAAATGCAGCCAGGGTGAGGCTGGCTGCTCGTGGAGAGCTGATGCATTCTGGGAAGGAACCTGAACTGTATCCCAAGGAAAACCCCAGAAGGGTGAAGATCATGAGGTCACAGTGCGGTGAAGACATGGAGGGATTGAGACCAGTTTTCAAGTCTCCACGTGGAAGGAGGGGACTCCCCTGTGCTGGTGTGAGGTAGGAGGGGTGGGGTGTGGGGGCTGGTCCGTGGTTGTGCAGAGGCCAGAGCGGTGTGCATAAGATGCACAAGACCAGGCTGTAGTAGGGGAGTGGGGACACAGAAACCCTCCTAGGTAAACACAGGGCCAGAGAATAAAGTGTTTAAGAGTGCTAGTTCTTGATTTTGCTGACTCTCTTTATTTTACTAAATTCACATTTATTAGCACACTGTTGCTGACTTGGCTGGCGAAAGCATTTTTTGTGGGATGTTTAACAATCATCAAATATCATAAAAATGTTGACCGTCTTATGAAGTCTTCAAGGGGCACATTGTGTGGTGCACCAATGCCACAAAAATCCCCATCGTGTTTTACCTAATGAAGTTGTCCGGGAGGCAAAACACTCTGGGGATCGTTTAACTGTTATTGTTAACTTTAAAAATGTCAGATTATGTGTCAGCCACTGTGTTTGTTAAAAAAAAAAAAAAGTGTGTTTTTAAAAATAATCAGTTGGCCCCAGTTACATCCAAGTCTACTGAGTTCCTCTTCACTATGCTGCATTCCATATTGATTTGAGATCTGCCAAGCCTGAATGGGGCCCAAACCTACCCTAGAGCAAGCTCTG
The DNA here is from genome assembly GCF_902686455.1 of Sciurus vulgaris. Classification (NCBI taxonomy): domain Eukaryota; kingdom Metazoa; phylum Chordata; class Mammalia; order Rodentia; family Sciuridae; genus Sciurus; species Sciurus vulgaris. The sequence continues at coordinate 121,437,509 of NC_136470.1, forward strand.
ACACTTGTGCAAAGAAGCAGTGAATTGTAACCCGGGAGGGCAAAGCCTCCCGCCCCTGTCTGTCCTCAGGGAAGTAGCAGCTGGCTGTCCCCAGGCTGGGGAGATTTTGCATCCTGGAGCCAGTAGGAGCTGTACTAACAGGATCTGCTGATCCCTGCTTTGTGTGGGGACTGGTGTTTGCGTCAGAGTCATACAGTGTGTTATCCCAAGAACTCAAGCCTGGGACCCTCTGCAGTGGGTGGCCCTGGTGAGTGCAGGATCTGGCAGACAGAACGGGGTGGGGGCGTGGCTCTCTGGGTTCTATTCCCCCATATTCTCTCTGGAGTGGAGTTCTCTTTCTTCAGGAGCCCCTTTAAGGAGAAAACTGCAACCTCACCCTTTCCACACTCCATATCTAGAGAGTCTCCCTGAAAGTTATTGAAGGGCACTGTCCACCCGCCACCCATCCCCTGCAGAGGCTGCTTGCTGTAGCCTTCCCACTGTGTCAAATCCAGTGGTGAGGCCATAGAAATGCCTGCCCTTTCCTGTCTACCACAGAGGCCCTCTTCCAGAGTCCATCTGCCCACCCAAGGCTGCCCACCTCTGTCTTGGAATGGCCTTCGTTAGCTGGATGTCAGTCTGCTTTTCATCTTCCCTGAAGCAATGTTCTGGAACAATCAAGTCCATCAGAGCACATTCTTTTTCCTGCAGGATTGCAGAGGCCCAGCCCTGCCCGTTTTCACAGGACTGTGAAATGCTAACTAGAAACAGGCCGAGACCTCTCCCCTCCTCTGGCTCCCCCCAGCCCCACCCCAGAGGCACGTGAGTCAACCCTCTGATTCATCCCGCAACTTAAATATGCAGAATTTCAGTTCTAATTTCTGGACCTTTCCATGGGTTTGGAAATACAAGAGACTCTGTGTCAGGAAAGTTTGCTTCTCTAGCAGAGGATCCGCAGAGATGGGGCAGGTTTGGGGCAGACCAAGACGAAGGGATGGCCATTCCATTGTTCCAGGCTCCTTCCTACCCCTCAACTGGTCAGGCTGAGGCTGGTTGGAAGGTTGTTGTCGGTATAGTAACAGGTCTCTGCACAGAGGTCGGGAGTGGGGCAGAAAGAGGGTCTCAGGAAGACCAAGAAACATAAGAAGGTGTCAAGTGGGATTCCTTTGACTGATCATTCTGTCATGCAGAGCAAAGAGAAGATCCTACCAGGACACAGGAAGGCAACAGCAAATCCTCCTTCAAGTCATAGTTCTTGCAAGCCACCCATTACCCCCCAATCCAGGGCATGGCTGTCACTGGGGAGCCTGTTGGATGAGTAGGGTAAGGTGGGGAGGAAGATTAGCAAGCCCATATCCAGATGCATAAAGCAACAGAGACAGGCAGTGATGTTTCTGGAAAGTTCCATGGAAGCTGTGGCCCAGGTGCTAAGCCCCTGGGCTATCAGCGCAACTCTTGGAACCCTCTTTCAGAATGCTGCACTCATCCTCCTAAATTCAGCAACTCCACAGTTCTTCCGGAAACTGGCAACACCCACCAGCAGGCTTGGAACAGACTGTCTAGAACTCTGTCATGATTAGATATCTCATATCATTTGTAACTTGGGTTGTTTGCAAATCAAAAGTGATCAGGTTCCCAGTGGAGTCTACAAGCCCTATCAATCCATAATGCCTCCTATTAATGAAGTCTATTCCAACTAAACTAAGCCCCATTTATCAAATAATTTGTATAAGCAAATGCATTCTGAATCTCCTCTTGAGAAACTAGAATATAATCAGTACCAGCAGAAAAATCAGTCAAGGTTTATAGCCTGAGGAACCCTGTGGGACAATGGAAAAAATTTACCCTTTGAAACTGGACATACCAGTTCAAATCTTGGTTTTACTGCTTACTAGTCAGGGGCCTTTCTGAACCTCAGTACTGTCATCTTCAAAATAGATATAATGACACTTGAAATATTCTTATGACAATTAAAGATAATGAGTAAAGTTGGATAACTATGACTGACAACAATTAATTGAATATTTCCAAATAGCTAGTAGCTACAATTTGAATATCCCCAAGACAGAGAAATAAAAAATGTCTGAGAAAGATACATATGCTAATTATTCTGATCTGAAAATTGCACATTGTATATGTCTACTAAAATGTCACACTATACCCTATAAACATGCAGTCACCGTGTCAATTAAAAATACAATATATTGTATTTAAAAAGTTCATGTTTTAACCTCACCTGTAGTGATCTTACCATAATACCAATTTTCATCCAAAAAAGATGAGGAACTTTGAGAAACTCAGATAGATAAGGGAGATGGCAGAATACTGGAGACAGGCAGTGTCACCCAGGCTTATAAGAAGTTGGGGACTGGGTCTGCAAATAAGAGACAAGTAAGATTAGAGCTGGTGTCCAGCAATAGATGGATTATAATAGAGGAATCACAGGTCAAGTGATGTGCCTGGAAGAGTTTGCAACTGTGCAGAGAAAGAGTGAGCTCTTCCAGGGTAGAAGGATGAGCGTCTCTACTCTGCTCTCAAGACTAGGTTTCCACAACTAGATCAGAGACTGAGAGTGGATTCTCCTTTCTACCCTGCCACCCTGCCACCAGCAGTGGGGACTGGTCCCTGGGAAAATGCCTACTGGTATTGAGGAGTCTGAGTGATGGATGAACTGGGCATAAGTGGGTGAGCCTGTTGTACACTGCCCAAGAAGTCTGGGTGACATGTTGCTGGGCAGGGGCTCCCCGACCTGCCTCCTCACCCCACTTGCCAGTGCACACAAACTCTCCCCCGGGGCAGCACCCAGCTCAGCTCCTCACCCGAGTCATTTCTTCAGTGGAGAGCAGGGAAGGAAGGCATACCTAAGCAGGCAGGATGGTGACTCGGGGCCATTTAATTTTAATATTCAAAGAAATGTGCACTTAATTAGCACCCGCCCCCATTGAGTATGAGGCAGAACTTACTGTTCACACATTTATTCCTGAGGCTGACGAGGAGCTTTTAGAAGAAAATACAAAGCTGTTAGCTGAACCAAAGTGAGTTCATCAAAAGCCATTTGTATACCCCACCCACCCCCTTCCATTTCCTCTGTTCGTGGGGCTCCCGAACCAGCAGGAAGCCATAACACGGTGTTTATTGACAGGAGAAAGCCTGTTGACAAAGCCTGTCATGATATCCTGCTAGACAAGATGGGGACACGTGGCTGCAGAGTCCCCAGGGCAGAACAGCTGGACTGGCCCTGCCCTAAGCCTGAGCTACTGTGTGCCTGTTGTCAGCGACCAGGGTGAGAGCAGCGACCTAGCTTGCAGGCTTATCAATGAAAGTCTCAGGTGTGAATTCCAACCAGACCCAAGGCTCTAAGAAGGGGCTCCAGTTCCTCAGAGACTGGGAATGGAACCACCCTCTGAGCCAGCCATCTCACTCCTTGGTATTTATCCCAAAGAACCCAAATCAGCACATTTGAGCAATACATGCATCCCAATGTTTTTACCAACACCATTCACAAGAGCCAAGTATGGAACCAGCCTAGACAGCCATCGATAGAGAAAGAAAATGTGGCAGATATACACAAGGGAATTTAACTGAGCCATAAAAAATGAAATTGTGTCATCTGCAGGTACATGGATGGAATCAGAGAACAGGTGCTAAGTGAAATAAGCCAGACTCAGAAAGTCAATAGTTAAATGTTTTCTCTCTAATGTGGAAGCTAGGGGGTGGGACAAACAAATAAAAAAAAAAATCCTGAGAAATATATATAATAAAAAAAGGTGGGCGGGGGTAGATCACACAAAAATAGAAGGAAGACCAGCAGAGTAGAGGAAGGGGATTAAGAGGGAGGTAGGAAGAACGGGAGGGAAAGGGGAAGTACTGGGGAATGAGATTGAGAAAATTATGTTATCTGCATGTATGATCGGGCATAATGAATCCCACTATTATGTGTAATTATAATGCACCACTAAAAAGGGGGGGACACCAAAACAAGGAGAATGACTCATATGGAGGTAAAACACAAAGCTTTACTTGCACTTCAAAGAAGTCAGCTAGTCAGCATTTGGAAGGGTTTGTGGGGACAAGTCCCTGGTCCTCTTGATCACATGTTTCTAATTTCAGTCTGTATTAGGATCCTGTCTTCTTCCCAGGGAGGCCACCCCAAGGGCACCATTCCCCTGCAGGCTGCTCCCCAAGGGTCTGAAGTCTCATTTCATAAGGAGGAGAGAAGGGAGTGAAGCAAAGAAAGCAAAGACTTGCTGGGAGCAGTGGCGCACGCCTGTCCTGAATGCAGGGGAGGCTGAGGCAAGAGGACCACAGGTTTGGGGCCAGCCTGGGCAACTTGGCAAGACCTGGTCTCAAAAGAAAAAAATAGAAAGGGCTAGGAGTATGGATCAGAGGTAGAACACTTGCCGAGCATGCCTAGGGCCACAAGTACTGCAAAAAGAATCAAACAAAACCCAAAACTCTGAGCTGTGTGACGGCCATTGTCGCTATGGGCTGCTGGGCTTGTTCTGTATGTTTCTAAGATGCAGCCCTGACACTCACGGAGTATGAGGTGAGAGAATCCAGGGAGACCTTAAAAAAAGAGACACATGGGGGAGAAGGAGAGTCTGCCCCTGTAATCCAGGACTGGCCACATTAATGCAGCCGGGTGGACCCCTCACCCTTGGGATTTGGCTCTGGGTGCCAACAGCGGCAGTGGGCCTGGCCGATCTTGACTAAACAGCTGTTTAGTCTAGTGGCTGGTAAACTACTACCTGTGGGCTGAACTTGGTTCCCAGCCTGTTTGTGCCCAAATGTTTTGTGGGAGCACATCTAGACCATTTGTTTCTCTACTGTCAGGGGAAACTTCCTGCCACCAAAGCATTGCTGAATAGTTTCAGAGACCTCGGGGTGGGCAAGCCTGAAATATTTACTACCCAGCGCTCTTTGTGGCACTTTACCAGAAATGTGGACTCCTCCTCTGCTGCAGTGTTTTCAAGCATGTCAGCCACCAAATCTTTCTGAAATCAGAGTTCACCATGCGTGAAACAGATCAAAACAGAGGACTTGTCCAGCAGGAGCTCCCCTGCTCAGACCTCTCCTCACCCCGGCCCCAGGCCAAAAAGAGGTGAAAGGCACCACAAATAGTGAGATGTCCTCCTTTGCACCCTGGATGCTGGTTCCCAAGGAGACCCTCTCGCTGCGTTAGTTGGGCCCATGACACAGCCACTCTTGCTAGAGGAGCAGGCCGCAGCTTGTCTCCAAGACCCTTGACCTGAAGCAGGCCTGCCCTCCCGCCTCTCTCCTGAGCAGGAAAAGTGAGTGGACACACCTGGGGGACCGGAAAAGGGAGGAGAGTGATGCTCAGGGGTCCACTGGGACTGTGCCTGAGGCCCAGGAGATCCAGGGGTTGTGTTTTCAAGCCAGCCCGGAGGAGCTGTGACTTGTCAGAAAAACAGACGTTAAAAGAGTCTGACGGAAAGTCAACTCGACCAACGGCTCTGGCCTCCGGAGAGGCTGCCACGCCACTACCACGGAGATGAGCTGGTCTCCATCCCGCCCTGGAGCCCGTGCGCTTTCCCTGGCCGCCTCTGATGTTCAACATGCTGCCTTGCGTTTTCTGTCACTTCTCCACCTTTAGTTCTACTCTTTCCTACACCATGCATTAAAAAAAAATAATAATAATAAGATTCCACATCAAATCTCATTAGGTTTTGTTCTGCTCATCTGTTCGGGGCTATTTTTTCTCAGCGGAATTAATAACACCCATTCGCCTTGTGATTTTCCTTCTTGTTTGTTTTCTCTTCCATTTCAGGTTAAATAGATCCAACTGGCCGGTTGTATAACTCCCAGGCTGACCGCCCACCTGCTCACCCTGCAGCGGAGGCACTCCCCTCCCCCTCCCACAAGCCCCACCTCCACGCCCCTCCCCAGCCCGTCCTGCGCATGTCCACAGGTCCTCCCATCTCAGTTTCCTGCCTGTAGTAACGCCCCGCTCATCGCACACCAGTGCACCGGCAGTGCACTCACGCTGCCCTGCGCAGGACCTGCCCTTCACCTTACATGGGACTTCCTAGTACATTCATTTCGCCCCCCAGGTGGATGCTCACCCTGGAACTGCCCTCAGCTCATGTGCCTGAGCTGTTCCCTCAGCAAAGACCCTGTGTGGCTCACAGAGTTTAGGGAATGGATTCTGCTTTGGGGGCCAGGGACTGTGTGTTGTTCACCAAGGAGGGGACACAGTCACTCAGGATACTAAGGCCTTCCCACCGGTTTCTTCCCAGGACAGCCTTGGGATGGGTGACCGACCGTGCATGGGGACTGGCAGTTTCATGAATAAAGGACTAGAAAGTGACTCTTCTTTTTCTTTTCTTAGCTGCTCCAAAAATACAACCCGCACTCCCCTTTCCTGCTGCACCTGGCGGGAGGAGCTTCCTGCCTACAGCATCCATTGTCTGTGGGGGCGGACTTCCCTCTGGACTTGGCCTTGGGATCTTTCACAAGTTACACCTATTCCCACCAGACACTAGTTTCCGAAGACCCTTCTCTTATCTCCTGGGAGAACTGGTCTCTGCTGGCCTGTTTCCCGTCTATGAAAACCTCTCGGTGCCTTCCAGGAGTGGTCTTGGAGGCTTTGGCTGGGTAGCCAGTCTCTCTCAGAAAGGCGCCAGGGCACATTTCCGGACCCCACTGACATTTAGAAAATCTAAACATCCATAAATGTCTCCGTGGCCTTTTTAAAATTAGTAATTAGTTGTTAAAGGTCTCCTTGATTCCCACAATGCTCAACCCTTCTTTAATTTCTTTTCCTAAAACACTCAGTTACTCTTCATTTCCCATGTTTGTTTCTGGGGCAACTTTGTTTCAAGGGGGAGGAAATCAGTGGTAAGAAAGTGGAGTAGGTCTGGGGGCCGTTACTTACGCAGAACAGAATTCAAATACCACAAGGGCAGGCAAATGGAAATGTACTGAATAGCTAACGTGAGCCGGTCACTTCACCTATATTATTCCATTTAATTTATTATTTGGGACCAGGGATTGAACCCAGAGGTGCTTCATCATTGAGTCACAACCCCAATCCTAATTTTTTATTTTGAGACAGGTTTTTGCTAAGTTGCTTAGGGCCTCACTAAGTTGCTAAACTCTGGATCCTTCTGCCTCAGTCTCCCAAGCCACTGAGATTACAGGTATGTGCCACCACACCTGGCTCATTTTAATTTCACTCTAAGAGCACACTGAAAGTGAAGATATGCTTGTTCCTATTCTACAGGCAAGGGAACAGATTCAGAAAGGTGAAGTAGCTCCTTTGAGGAGAGTGGCAGGTGAATGGCTGAGCTGGCATTTGAATGCCCTGCCCTTGCTTTACCCATTATACTAACCTCACCAGGCTGCACCAACCTGAGAATCTGGGAATCGAGCAAAAGAGCACAGAGAAAGCCCATGACTTCACACATGAGGATGCAGCAGGGACCATGCCAAGGGAAGGGCCTTCCTCCAGACCAGAGCAGAGGACCAGAGAGAAGCCACCTGCAGATGCTCCCAGTCCCATGGCCAGGACTCTTGGACTCAGCTTTTCCCAGGAAGCAGGGCACTTTTTCACTTGGGATCCTGAGCAGTTACTAACTTATTCAACGACACACATGTATTGTCCCTACCCCCACCAGGAACAAGAGCCACCTACTCACAATTACTTCCATGCACGAGCCACTGGGCTAATTGCATGGATATGCAACTTTGCAGTCCTAGGGGGTCTTACGGGGAGGAACTGAGAGAGACTCATCAAGGAGAGAGTGGGGAAGTGGCCCAAGGCCACACCATCAGAGACTCTCAAAGCCTGGCTCACACCTAGGACCGCCTGACTCCAGAAGCCAGTTCAGACTCACACCACCATTCAGGGTGTTGCATTTATGAAATGTGCTTATTCTTGATGAACTCACAAAATTCAAAACTGAAGTTCCCATAAGAATAAATTTGAAGTAGGAGTCATATGTCAAACTTTTCTCCTGAAGTGAACCTTGATGAATATTTTTATTTGCACATATTATGCACACTGGCACCCAGTGCACAGCCCCACCTAGATTCCACAGATGTGGTTTTTGGGCCAGAGTCCTGCTCATCCCAGCACTTGGCACCAGGAAGATGCTCTGAAGGTAGCCCAGCCCTGAGCACTTGCAGCTGTTGCTCTGTCCCAGCTGTTGCTCTGTCCCAGCCCTGGCGAGGAAGCTGATGTATCCATTGTCGCAATTAGAATTTGCAGAAAGAGGGCAACAATGACCCAGAGTCCACTCTCCTGGCCTGTGGATACCCTCTGCCGCCTGGCAAGAGAAGCTGTGGTCCTTCTTACACCCACTTCCGTCCTCTCTCAGATGATTTTGGCTAAGACCACTGAGGTTGAGGCTGAACTGGCAGAGTGTTTTCTTCTGAGCTGGAGGTCCCTTGGTGAGCTGAACCCAAACCAACTGACCATCCCTAACAAGGAGCAGAGTGGGGCCCCTCTCTCACCACCCTCCCATGGCTGCTCTGCAAAGCAAATGCCATGGGGAGGTGGGCCCAGGCTGCAGGGAGCCAGTCCGTGAGGCTGAGCAGGCTGTGGTGTGTGGTGCTTGGCAGGAAGCCTTCCTCGGCCTGGCCCCAGGGCTCCAGGCTCCCTTGCTAATTTCATTAGCTCTGTCTTCACGCACTGGGAAGGTCCACTCCTGACTCTCCTTCAGAGCTAGCCTAAAACTCCTTGTCCAGACTCAGGGGGTGGAGGGAAGCCTAGGGCAGGGCACATTGGCTCGGGTCTGTAATCCTCTGCTCACTTGAAGAAAGACTTAGCCTTTAAACAGTCCAAATAGATCCAAGACCAGAATGTACTTAAGAGAAATGACTAGCACACTGGTGATTTATGGAGAGGTGGAAAAAAGATTGCCAGAACCAGAACACCTCCTTGTTAGAATCCCTGTTTCTGCTCCATTCTTTTTCCATTCCAGCCACCTAGCTCTCTCCGGCAAAGGTCTCGCAACCTACAAAAGAACCCCCTCTATCCTTCCAAGTGTTTCTTGAACGTGTTCTACACACCTGACTTTTAAAAGAACCTTGTATTTAAGCAAACCAGAATCAATTATCCCCTCAGCACATCCCTGGGTGGCTTGCTTGTTTCCAGACACATTTAACTCCACTCCAGGGGTCGAAGGATGAGCACTTACAGACAGGGCCTCTCACTGCTGTTCATCATAAAACCACTGCTACTTCCTACTTCCCTTAAAGTAAGTGCGAATTTATCCCAAGCTAACAAAGTAACATAACATGAACTCCAAAGCAATGATGTTCCTGGGGAGCTGAGGAAATGCAAAGACTGGCCCAAAACCACTCTGTAGAGCTATTTCCCAACCCTGACCACAAACAATTTCTTCAGGGAAAAAAATGTCACTGTAAATGGCTCCCTGGTTAAACATTGTAGACCATACAAAGAGATGGTTTGCTATGAACAAGAGCAAGCAGACACTAATCAGCCGGAGGAGTAACATTCCCCAAACTTGAGCCAGTAGAAAAACTGGGAAAAGATCATAAAATAAACATATTTTCAATAATTGAAGACATCAAAGAAAAACAGAAATCACAAGGAAACACCAAGAAATCACAACGTCAGGGGAGAAAGATTTGCAAAACCATCATAAGAACTTTGAGAAATTAGCCAAATATAGAGAGCCATTAAAATTCACAATGTGAAGGATGGACTTGACACTTGACTAGGAAAGCTGGAGGGGACTAAAGGAACAAAAAGACATGCTTTAAGGAAATCACTGAGGATGCAGATGAACAAAACTCCAAAAGGTATAGAAGAGAGGTCAAAGAACAAAAAGGCCAGAAATCAAAAGACCAACATACATCTGTAAAAGGAATTCGAAGAGAGGACTGGGAAAAAAAAGTGTGCGTGATATTAGGAGCACTTTTGGCTTAGCATTTTTCAGAATTAAGAAAAACCTTCATCTTCAATCCTAATCTCCAGAAAAACAGCATTGAACTTCCAAATAGATGAGTAAAAATAAACCCATACTCAGACAACTTATGATAGACATGCAGAACAACACAGAAAAGACAAAACTGCTAAGTATAACTATGTAGAAAAAAAATCATACCTAAAAAGGGATGCTAATTAGCAGTCCCAACACCATCAAAAAATGCCAAAAGAGGAGGTGCATTATCTTTCAAAGCACTCAGAAGAAACACTCATTAATTTAAAATAGTTTGTATTCATTTAATACAGTTAATACAGTTTGTAGCCAAACTCTAATTTAAGAGCAAAGATAAAATTGGCACATTTTAAGGCAAGAAGAGATTTTCTCACTCATGGGCCTACCTGAAATTAGCACCAAAGGATATACTTCAGGAAAAAGGGAATTGATCAGCAGAGTGGGTGAATCACAAAAAGCATTGCTGAACAAAGAAACCAGTAAACTTGTGGGTAAGTATAAATAAACAGCAACTTACTTATATTAACAATATAATAAAAATTATAAATTATGCTAATGACCACTATGGAGATTCAAGACAGGTGGAAATAGAATACTAGTCAACCAAAAAAGAAGATGGGAGAGGTCAGGGGCACCAAATATCCTGGAATTCTTATCATATTCTCTTGAAGAACAGAATAGATCAACCTCAGAGTTTGCTAAATCACAGGTCAATATTAAATGTAAAAAAAAATGGTGAGGTATATTGTGTTCACAGGTGAGTAGACCTGACATAATAAGCATGTGATTGTCCTCAAATTGATCTGGAATTCTGATAAAATTCCAGAAGGAGTTTTCTTTCAAATATAGACAAACTAATTTTAAAATGTGCATGCTCAGACAAATGAATTAGAATAGGTAAAACAGTTTTGAAAAATAATGAAGTTGGAGATGTGCTATAAAGCACTCACAAGACCTTGTGATACTGGCAAAGATAGACACACAGATCAATAACTTGGAATAGAAAATCCAGAAACTGACTTTTTTTTTTGGCAGTCAGTGCTATGTGTGGAACCTGCATGCGAGGCAAGTGCTCTGTTACTGATCTATATCCCTGGTCCCAGCCAATTTATTTTTGATAAAGGCACAAAAATAATTTTATGAAAAAAAAGATAGACTTTTCAACAAATGGTGCTGATACAATTTGACATACACTAAAAGGAAAAATTAAAGGAATCCTATAAAAATTTAAATCAGAATCGATGACAGATCTAAATGTAAATGTAAAACTGGAACACCTTTAGAAAACACATTGAGTCCTAAGGTTGGGCAGAGTTCGAATGAAGCACCATAAGCACAAGTCAAAAAATAAGATTTAGAAAAAAGATAAATTGGACTTCATCAGAATTTAAAACTTTTGCTCTACAAATGACACTGTTAAAAGAATATGAAAGTCAAAGATGGGGAGAAAATATTTGCAAATCTCACATCCAGTAAAGAAGTATCCAGAATTTGTAACAAACCCTCAAATTCAACAATAAAAAATAAAACAAATAATCCAATTTAAAAATGGGTTGAAGACTTGAATAAAAAATTCATCAAAGAAGACATTTGGATAACAAATAGCACAGAAAAAACAACATTAACTCGTATTCCCACAAACACCTGTACAAAAAAATTTGCAGCAATCTGTTAATAATGGCTACAGACTGGACACAGTCCAAATATCTTTCAGTAGGTCAATGGATAAACGGAGGTACATCCACGCAACGTATGTCAGGAATAAAAAGGAAGGAACTGTTGATTCATGGAACATCTCAGATGAATTTCAAAGGTTACGTGCCAGGGGCTTCCATTTATAAGATATTCTCAAAACCATTAATGTATAGTGATAGAAGCAGAATAGGGTTTTCAGGTCTGGGGAGAGTGTGTATAAAGGAATAGCAGAATGGCATTTTGGGGGGCAATGGAACTGTTAGGGACCCTGATTGCAGTGATTCTTATTTGAATTTATAAATGTGTTATAATTTATGGACGTGTAGTTCACCCCCCAAAAAAGTCAATTTTCCTGCATAACAAATTTTTAGAAAAATTTTTAATGTAAGGTAACAAATAACATAAAACTTTCAAACCAGTAAGAAGGAAAAACAAGACTCAAGAAGCAGGACACTAGAAGGAGGAGCAGTAGGTACACAGATAAACAGTGGCTTAAGGACACCAGCTAACGGCCAGCAGCTACTCATGGGGAGAAGCGAGGGAGAAAGAGCAGGGAACGCTAACTTCCTTTTTAAAAGGAGGGGTCGGACAATGCCTGTGTTATGGTTTAGATGTGAGGCATCTTCAAAAAGTGCATGTGTGAGCCAGTGCAAGAATTTTCAGAGTGAAGCAATTAGATTATGAGGTAGTGCCTAATCTTAGTGGATTAACCCACTGATGGATTAACTGCGCAGTAACTGTAGGCAGATAGGGTATGGCTGGAGAAAGTAGATCACTGGAGGTGTGCCTTTGGGAGTTATGTTTTGTCCGTGGTGAGTGGAGTTTTCTCTGCTTTTTGAGGCCATGTCCTGAGCTGCTTTCTTTGAATACACCCTTCCACCATGATGTTCTGCCTCACCTTGGGCCCAGGGCAACAAATTCAGCCATCTATGGACTGAGACCTCTGAATTCAAGAGCCAAAATAAACTTGTCCTCCTCTAAGTTGTTCTTGTGAGGTCTTTTGGTCACAGTGATGAAAAAGCTGACTAAAATACCAAGTGTTTATCAATAGATGACTGGATAAGTACAACGTGTCATATACATCAACAAAATATACTCAGTCATAGGGAATGATTCTGATACATTCTACCACATGGATAAATCCTGAAAACATACGCTAAATGAAATAAGGCAGGCACAAAAGGACAGATATTGTATGACTCCCCTTTAACCTGATATATCTAGACTTGGCAAATGTACAGAGGCAGCAAGTGGACAAGAGGTGACCAGGCTCTGGGGGTGCAGTGGCGAGATTTTGCTTATGGATACAGAATTTCTGTTTGGAGTCATGAAAATGTTTTAGAAATGTCAGTGGTAGTTGGACGTTTAGGATGTGTTTAACAACACTGAATTGTATACTTAATGGTTAAAACAACCAATTTTATATTATGTTCATCTTATCACAATTTAGAAAAAATGATGTAATATACCAAAATTGATTAAATTAGGCACTTAAAAAAGGATGCATTATATGGCATGTGAAGTAAATCTTAATACAGCTATTAAAAAAAAAAGTTCTGAAGGAAAACTGCTAAATCTTGAAGTACATAGGTATGGGTTATATTATTTACTTTGCCTATGTTTTGAATCTTTTCATATGAAAATAAAACAAAAATTTTAAAAGGGATCTGTCCCTGGGCAATTTAGTACCATTTAACACAATGCTTACAAATCATGTAAACTCTACCCATCTCATCCTGCCCTGGACATCTCCCCACAGAGAGGTGGGGGTCCCAGAAGGAGCATTCCTCCAAGTGCCAAGAGACCTAAGCCCACCACCCCCTTAACCAACTGGCCCTTGGGGTAGTTCACTGCACATCTTTGAATCCTTGACTTACACCTTTTCTCTGCTCTCCACTGGTGTCCCCGGGAACAAATGCATGATGCCGGCACTGTAGGAATGCAGTGTCATCTGAAGCATGATGGACACGTCAGGAAGTGCCATTAAATATCCGGAAATCCCCAGATCTCATGGTTGGTGCTTGGACCCTATTTCCTCCAGTTCTCATCAGGGGCACTGTTCACAAGTGTCCTCAGGCAAGTGGCATTTAGGTCATTTCTGACAGGGAGTCCTGGGAGTCATAGGAAGGAGGAGGGCTGCATGCTCCATCCTTACCAAAGGGGCTTGGGACCATTACTCAGTGTATCTAGGGAAAAAATGTCTGTCTAAGTACTTTGGCTGTTCTGAGTTTCAGAAGGGCATTATGGAGCAACCAAACCATTATAGTCAAGAAACTCTGGTCCAAGCCTTCTGCCCACTTTTTAAATTGGGTTATTTGTTGTTTGATGGTTGAATCTGAGAGTTCATTCCAAACTCTGAATACAAGTTCTTTATTGGACATAAGATTCGAAAACATAATTCGGGGCCCAGGGTGGTATCCACACCCCCAGGAGCAGATGCGCCGTTCCCCGTCCTTGTGAGGCCGGGGGCGGAGGCCACTCACCGATGCTGGCCGAGGTGTACTGGTAGGGTTCCGAGAGGAAGTGCGGCAGGGTGAGGACGAAGGCACCGGTGGCCAGGAGGAGACCCCCAATGCCGATCAGTCGTGGACGGTGCACCCGGCTGCCGAAGTAGCTGACGAAGATGATGAGGATGGCATTGCTGATCTGCAGAGGGACCAGAGGGGCCCGGTGAGCCCACAGATCCCATTCTCATCCATCCCACAGGACACCTGACCACACCTCGCCCAGAAGACCAGAGCGGGAAGAGGCTCCCAGCCCCAGCAGAGCTACCCAGCCAGTCCCGAAAGTCTCGTCCCTGGACACGCATGCGCAGTCTCAGCTTTCCCTCTAGTCAACCCAACCTAGCCTCCATCTTCCAGACGAGCCCAAGGCAAGTAATTCTCCAGAGACATGAAGAGCCCTAAGCTAAACATCAACCATCATAGAACCAATCTTTAGGGGCAAAATCCAAGGGAGCCTCCAATCCTGGTTGACTCCTAGGAAAAGCACATGCTCCCCAACTAAGTTTAATCAGGATCTAATTAAAGGAGCCAAGGACTTTGGCCTGGTAGACAGAAAGGCAACCAAGGCAGAAAGAAGCATCATCTCATCTAACCATACGACAACTTTTATTTCACACGGGACAGAAGGACATTGAATACCATGCCCACATTCACGAAGTCAGGAGGTGGCTTGAACCAGGGCGGCCTGCCTTTAAAGTGCCCAGGCTTCACTAGAGTCCTTGGCTTCTTCCTGGACAAGTGCATGTCTGTCCCAGCAGCTCTGCTTCTGATCTGCCCCGTCCTTCTCTGCGTCTATTTCCACTTCTGTAAAATGAAGGGTAGTACAGCCTGGCTAAGTCCTTTCCTGGTTGGAAACATTGGTAACTCCATGTTCCTGGTGTTCCCTGGAGAATGAGCTCTCTGGACCGACTACTTTGACCCCACAACTATCTTTTTTTAGGGGTACTGGGGATTGAACTCAGGGGCACTCAACCACTGAGCCACATCCCTAGTCCTTTTTTCATTTTATTTAGAGACAGGGTCTCACTGAGTTGCTTAGGGCCTCCCTAAGTTGCTGAGGCTGGCTTTGAACTCACAATCCTCTTGCCTCAGCCTTCCGAGATGGTTTATCTCTGTAACTAGAGATTTTTGTCTCTCTGTTCTTTCCTACCTCCCAGCACAGGGCCTGACACATAGTTGGTGCCCATTAATGAGTTGAGCCAGTGAAAGAACTAACATGCACATGGAGGCTTATCCAGAAGAGGATGTGCTGTGTGCAGCACTATAGCATAGCCGAGAGAAAGGTGCATGAGGAGGCAGCCTCAGCAGAAGCCCCTGCAGGGGAGGGGGTTCTAGAACATTCTGAAACCTGCCTCTGGGAAGAGGGCTTTATTCTTGGCTTCTTGGATGTCCTGTCTGTCCTTCATGTTTCCCCGTCATTTTCCACAGAATAATGGAATTGTCAGACCATTTCAGCTGTGCTGAGGCCGACTTGAGAAGGCTGTGTGAGAGCGATGGAAGGGCCCCAGGAGGTTCCAGGGAGGATGGACAGGTGGTGGCCACCAGGCTGCACGGGTCCTTTGGCCTCTCCCAGGGGGCGCGTTTCTCTGTGGGAAGCTAGCCCTCGTCAGGTGTTGTGGCTGCTGCTGGCTTAGGGCCTTGCTGTCAAACTTGTCTTCAGCAGCACAGGCCCTTTGAAAGAAGTACTTTTCCCTTCTAGAAAACACACCCTGAAATGGCAGCTGTGCAAGTCAAGAAATGGGCCTCAGGCCTCACCCCCCTCAGCCCCACAGTGCCCCTGGAACAGCTCCAAGGACTCACTGGGAGGCCACCTAGAGCTGTCGCAAAGCCCATTAGTAGCATGTCCTGCCCTGCAGTGTCTTGAGCCCAAGGGTCCCCACAGCTCTAGTGACAGGCATTTAAAGGCAGGGTCTCTGGGCTCCTGCTCACCTTGGCTCCTCAGCCCTGGCTGCTAGAGGGCACAAGAGGAGCCACTGCTTCCCAGAGCTAAGACTCCTGTGGGCTCTTCTTGTTCAACGAGCCCCTCCTACTGCCCCTGAACTTCATGCCAGACCTGTGTCCCTTCACCTCGCCCCTGAGAAGGCTTCTGAGACTGTGAGCTCCAGCCTCACACCGACCACACAGGCCGAGATCCAGATGGCCTCACCCGCCCCTGCACAGGCTGGATTCTTTCCACACCCCCAGGCTCACAAACATACACAAAGACACACACATGGCCACACTCAAATCCTCAGAACCCGCAGATGTGGGTGCACAGAGGACACACACAAATTCACACCCAGGCAGCCACACACATCCCCAGTTACTCACAGCTACACAGTCACACACAAGACAGGTACACAAATACATACAGATACAGATACACACAGTCACACACAAATCACGACACCAGACACAGATGTAGACATGCACACAATCATACACACTGTCATGCATAAATAGACATACACACAGTTATACATAAATCCTCAGATACCATAAATATGGATACACATAGACACAGTCACACACATATACACAAACAGTTACACACAAATACATACACAGATTCTTGAATAGTCACACACAAATATAGACACATATAGACACAGATATATACAGAAACAATAGTCATGTACAGATGCACAAGTATACACAGTCACACAATGACACAGGATACTTAGACACACACACACACACACACACACACACTAGAACTGAAGAATAAACCCTCTGATGGTATTTATCTCAAATTGTGCTCATAGGCTTAATGTGGACTCAGATTCTTGCAGTTTGGGGAAGGGAAAATTAATGGTTATTTTCGTTTGGATTGAATGACAGCTCTGGCGCAATATGACACCCCTAATTTGCCTCACAGCCCGCTGTCTTAAACAGACCCTGTGTCATATCCCAGCTAGCTACTCCCTGCCCCTTGAAAACTCCAGTTGTTCCTGGACCCACACTTTTGTTCCAAGCACAGGGACAATATGGCAGATAACAGATTTTGCAGTTTTGGGGGCTGAGTTGGAAGAGAGCATTTGCCTTACATGCCAGCTCCGGTTTTGATGAGTAGAGGGGCCTCGAACACTGTGCTGAGAAGGATTCAAAGGCACTGTCCAGACTCAGCAGGAAAGAGGCCTGTGGGCTACTCACTGTGTGCCAGTGCCACAGGGCGGAGAGGACTGTGGTGACACAAACGTAGAGACTTGTTTTCCTTGCTCTGTCGCCAGTGAGGCCAGCTTGTGTCAGGGTATTATCCAAGTCAAGGCCAACTTGAGGAGGGTGCCTTCTGTGTCCTGATGCAGAGAGAGGCCTGTGCCCTAGGTGCACCCCCAGCCTCCAGGCCCCTGTTCTGTTCCTCCCTCTTCCTGTGATCAGGGTGGTATGCAGGGGGATCTGATAGCCCAGTATCTCCTGCTCACCTCGTTCAAACTGGAAATGAGACCCGAGGAAGAACTGGAGAGCCCAAAGCGCTTCTCGATGGTGGTGAGGCTGCTCTTGAAGTAGGCGCTGTAGAGGAGCTGGCAGAGCTGCAGGAGGCCATGGCAGAGCACGAACACCTGTGGGGAACAGACGACGCCCGTGAGGCCTCCACGCAGCGAGGCCTGGCGCCCGCCAGCCTTCCACATGGAGCCTTTGGGGGTGAGGCCCAGCGGGCAGGTGTTTCCTCATCTGTTACATGGGGACTATTTTAGTCAGCTGTTTCACTGCTGCAACTAAAAGGACCCAATCAAAACGATTGCAGAGGAGGAAAAGTTTATTTGAGATTTCAGAGGTCTTAGTCCATAGAAGGTCAGCTCCATTCCTCCCGGGCTTGAGGTGAGGCAGAGCATCATGGCGGAAGTGTGTGAAAGAGGGAAGCAGCTTGCATGGTGATCAGGAAGCAGAGAGAGGTCTCCACTTGCTAGACACAAATGTATACCCAATGCCACACCCCAATTCCCACCTCCTCCAGCCACACCCCACCACTTCAGTTACCACTCAATTAATCCCTATCAGGGGGTTAATTCACTGACTGGATTAAGACTCGCATAGCCCAATCATTTCTCCTCTGAACCTTCTTGCATTGTCTCACACATGAGCTTTTGGGGGACACCTCACATCCAGACCATAACAGGTGCATGTAGTTCATAGGGTGGTCCTGAGGGTGAAATGGCTCTGTAGCTGGAGGCACTCTGCAAATGTCTTCTTTCCTATATCTCATCACTGCTGTGGTAAGTAGCCCACTAAGGCCACAGGAAAGGCATCCCCAAGAGAAAGGCCCGACTTATCAGCCCAGCATCTAGGGTATTCACCACCTTGAGTTGTTCCCAGTGCCCCATGGACTGGAGAGCTGCCTTCTTCCTGTGCCCTGTGAGGGCTAACGGCCACCCCCATCCAACTCAGGCTACTCCCAGGAGCATGTACAACAAGCCCCAGGTCCACTTCTCCTGACCTGTCCTCCATCCCCAGTACCCAACCTCGAAGGCCCATTTCTAATGTCTCCAATAAGGCACCGTGATGTATCACCTGGTTTGAATGAATGTCCCATTCACATCCTCACCAACCTTGTTATGGCTTCTTATGAGGCCTATCTCGACCCCTTATCAGGGTATCTGAGTTTGTGGTTCCTTTCTGGATGGATGGTCAAGGTCTTAGGGAGGAATTGAGGCTATTTGTCACTATATCTCACTGCATCCCATATACCTTGTCCTAAGAGTACTGAGTAAATGTGAGTTCCATGGTTCATGGGACAGATGTATATCAGGGAGGTGGGAGAGGGGTTTGATGGCATCCTTAGCTCCAAGCTGAGAAACAGAAACTCTGGTGGTCCATTTTCAGAATATAGTATTTAGCCTTAAATGTAAAATTGGGATGTAAGAAAGGCAGCCAGAGAGGAAATGGAGCAGAAGGGAGAGTTACACAATAGCACCACAGCCTGTGGATTTCTTTAAATGACCCCATCAGCCGTTCTGAACTTTGCCCTCCCCAATTTTAAATTAGCCAATCTCATAGATTGTAACCCTGAGTTCCTCCTATCAGAGCAAGAGGCAGTGCCTTGTTAGGGATAAAAGCAGGTGCTCGCTTGCAGACTTTGTTCAGTAGCACACCCTTCTGCAGAAGTAAATTTTGCCTTGCAGGGCTACTTGGAAGCATGTGTCTGATTTTTCATGACACTCAGTATTTCTAACAGTTTGGGCCCTCCTGGGTTCTCAGCTGTTGGGCCAGACATGACTGGGTTCCAGGCCAGGAGTCTCACATCCCCAAGCAGCCAGTGGAAGATACCCTTCTGGGTCATGCTTTTCCTCCAGGACAGGGTGGCCATTATGATTTGTTGCAACACGGGTTACAATCACTGAACTAGAGGAATGTCCTGGCTCTGACGATCTGTGCAGAGGGTAATAAGTGGTAATAATTAGAAAATGAAAAGCATAGAAATCTCCTAGCCTACAGGTGCTGCCACTACAGGCAGAAGGAAAGATAAGAACCTTAAAACAGATTATGGAAAAGTAACAGGTGAAGGTGATGGGGAGGTGATGGTGATGGGAGGTGATGGTGAAGGTGATGGGAAGGTGATGGTGATGGGGAGGTGATGGTGATGGGGAGGTGATGGTGATGGGGAGGTGATGGTGATGATGAAGGTGATGGAGAGGTGATAGTGACAGTGATGGTGAAGGTGATGGTGAAGGTGATGGTGAAGGTGATGGGAAGGTGATGGTGAAGGTGATGGTGGAAGTGATAGTAAAGGTGATGTGAAGGTGATGATGATGGGGAGGTGATGGTGATGGGGAGGTGATGGTGATGATGAAGGTGATGGAGAGGTGATAGTGACAGTGATGGTGAAGTTGATGGTGAAGGTGATGGTGAAGGTGATGGTGAAGGTGATGGAGAGGTGATGGGAAGGTGATGGTGAAGGTGATGGAGAGGTGATGGTGAAGGTGATGGAGAGGTGATGGTGAAGGTGATGGAGAGGTGATGGTGAAGGTGATGGAGAGGTGATGGAGGGGTGATGGAGAGGTGATGGTGAAGGTGATGGAAAGGTGATGGAGAGGTGATGGAGAGGTGATGGAGAGGTGATGGTGAAGGTGATGGAGAGGTGATGGTGAAGGTGATGGAGAGGTGATGGTGAAGGTGATGGTGAAGGTGATGGAGAGGTGATGGAGAGGTGATGGTGAAGGTGATGGAGAGGTGATGGTGGAGGTGATGGTGAAGGTGATGGAGAGGTGATGGTGGAGGTGATGGTGAAGGTGATGGAGAGGTGATGGTGAAGGTGATGGAGAGGTGATGGTGAAGGTGATGGTGAAGGTGATGGAGAGGTGATGGTGGAGGTGATGGTGAAGGTGATGGAGAGGTGATGGTGAAGGTGATGGTGAAGGTGATGGAGAGGTGATGGAGAGGTGATGGTGAAGGTGATGGAGAGGTGATGGTGGAGGTGATGGTGAAGGTGATGGAGAGGTGATGGTGGAGGTGATGGTGAAGGTGATGGAGAGGTGATGGTGAAGGTGATGGAGAGGTGATGGTGAAGGTGATGGTGAAGGTGATGGAGAGGTGATGGTGGAGGTGATGGTGAAGGTGATGGAGAGGTGATGGTGAAGGTGATGGTGAAGGTGATGGTGAAGGTGATGGTGAAGGTGATGGTGAGGGTGATGGGGATGGGGAGGTGATAGTGATGGTGACGGTGATGATTTTTGTTAGTCTGATCATTTTCCACAGACTCAGGGCACCGTGCACACTCAGTTCCCTGGTTCAGGGACTTGGGAAAGGCAATCTGATCCTGAATTCCTTGCCATGTCCTTCTCCTCTGACCATCCCCTAAGGTTAAATGTCCCCAAAACACCGCAGTCCCCTTCTCTGGACATGTACCTTTTCTGCACACACTTAGGGGTAATGCCATTTGCCACTAGAACAGTGGTCCTCAAATCTTGATTTTTATTCTAGAACTTTCCCCAGAGCTCTGCACTCAGGTCCATTTACTATCTGGTGGACAGCCCACCTTATGTTCTCAGACTCCTGAGACTAATCACTTCCCAGATGGGACTCATGGTCTTCCCCACAAACCTCTCCTCTTTTTCCTTCATTTCCCATTACCTTCACTCAGCTTCCCAAGAATCCCCTGGATGCCCCGAGCACTCACCCCATTGCCAGACCCTGTGATTTCTTCTTGGGGTTTCTCGTATTTGACCCCTCCCTCATGTCCAGGTGCATGCCTTGGCTCAGGCCTCACCATTTCTCCCCTGGATGACTGCAACAGCCTCTCCCACGCCTTTTGTCTGATCTCTCCAAATCTTTCCCCAAATCACCCCAGGAGAGCTTTCTTGAAAGCAAATAAGAGCAGGTCACACCCAAATCAACATGTCTCACTGGCTCCCACTTCGTGTGAATGAAAACCAATGTTCTTGGTGGGTGTGGTGGCCCACACCTGTAATTCCAGCGACTTGGAAGCTGAGGCAGGAGGATTGCAAGTTCAAAGTCAGCCTCAGCAACTTAACAAGGCCCTAAACAACTTAGTGAGATTCTGCCTGAAAATAAAAATAATTTTTAAAAAGGGCTGGGGATGTGGCTCAGTGATTGAGCACCCTTGGATTCTATCCCTGGTACCAAAACAGAAAGAAAGTAAAGGAAGGAAGGAAGGAAGGAAGGAAGGAAGGAAGGAAGGAAGGAAGGAAGGAAGGAGGGAGGGAGGGAGGGAGGGAGGGAGGGAGGGAGGGAGGGAGGGAGGAAGGAAGGAAGGAAGGAAGGAAGGAAGGAAGGAAGGAAGGAAGGAAGGAAGGAAGGAAGGAAGGAAAGAGGGTTGAAACCCAATATACTATACCCTGCCTGCCTACTCTTTGGTTCCATACCCTGCTGAGGTTAATCATATTTTGCAAAGATGGCCACATCAATATCTCCCAAGAACATGCACCTCTTACAATGTGACAATGACATGCCACAAAGAAGCAGGGTATATGTTCTCTCTCTTTGAATATGAGACACTGGCTACTTGCTTCTAATGAGAAGAATGAAGCAGAAGCGATGCTATGTAACTTCTGAGGCTTGGTCCTAAACGTGGTAGAGAATCTGCACGGCCCCTTCTAAGGATCCTTCGAACTCAGACAACGCACCATAAGGAAGCCCAGTCTTCTTTACTCACCGGGAACCCACATGTTGGTGTTCAGCTGACAACTCCAGCTAAGGTTTCAGCCTTGGGTTAGAGTTCAATTGTCAGCATAGGACTGAATGAGCTTTCAAATGATTCCAGTCCCAGTTTCTGATGCCAATTAGAACAGAAATGAGCTACCTCCACTGGGCCCTGTACCCACTGCGGATTGCCAGGAAACCGAGAGTTGTCGTCGTTTGAAGCACCAAGTTTCAGGGTGCTTTGGCATGCAGCTTTGGATCCAGCAACACCTGCTGCTGTCCACTTTGCTCCTCAAACACCATCAAGGTTATACTCTCAAAAGTCCCCAGGGCACACACTCTGTGTTCAAGCCTTTGCTCACAGTCTGCACAGAATCATCTTGCCCTTCGTTATCTGGATGGCTCCCCCTGGTTTTCAGGATGCCACTTGCCTAGCACAGGGCTCAGCTGTGTGACTAGTTCAAGGTTGCTTCTGAAAATCCCAGCATCCTGTTGCTGACTTCACAGAGGCATCACGAAGACTCAGCATATGCTGAGGAGTGAGGACAATCATGACAGCTGAATTCAAGGCCTAGCAGCTGAATTCAAGGGCAGCAGGCTTGTGGGGAGGGACCAGCTCAGGGGCTCCTGCAGAAGCTGAATTCATACTGATTCCAGGTGGAGGAAGAGAGGTGATTGTGTTTCTAACGTGAAGGCCAGGAGGAGGCAAAGCCATGCTGGAGACAAGGTACTGGAGGAAAAGCGTCTGTGGAGATGAGCTCCGTTTGGGAGCACTTGAGTTTCTGAGTACTGAGCTCAGAAAAGACCACCCTCCCTCCATCCAGATCAGTAATGAATCAACAGCAGTTACTAATCTCCACTAGCTTCCTCAGCAGTCTCATGAGAAGAAGATGGGAATAATGTAAAAGATCATCTATCTCATCTCTTTTCCTGAAAGAGACATTTAAAAATTTTTCCAATAAATTCAGAAATTTCCCACATTCTTCCCCAAGCTGCTAAGTGGAAGACTCCAGCAAGAACCAGCTGACCCTTTCCACCCCGACCCCCTCACAGGGCCAACCTCATCTCCAGCTGTGGGTCACTGCAGCCCTGTCAAGTCTACATGCCCCAATGGGTGCCCCAGCAGAGGTGCTGGAGTGGATCTGGACCCCAGGCATAGCTGGCACAGATCACATTTGTGACAATGGGAGGGAGGGGTCGGGGGTAACGCCAGGAAATGAGATGGCAGTAGATGGATGGTTCAGCAGAACTTTCTGGCCAGGGCCCCTTCAAGGTCACAGACACTTGACCTCAAAAACTGTGTTATGTGGATTGGACCATGGAACCATGACCCAGGCTGCTCAAATCAATCAAATACCCACTACATGGCCTGCAGGAGACAGAGCAAGTTAACACAGGGCAGAAGACAGGTTTAAAAGTATATGTAGATGAATTGTAAGAAGAAGGAAAAGGTTTCAGCTCCTCTGTACCATCCCTCAGGCAATACAGTGCTCTGATTTTTGATGGTTTGGATTTTGGAGTTTCAGATCCTGGCACGACCTTTGGCTACTAATCTGATCGCTCTGAACAGCATTTTCTCCAATAGTAAGTGGAAATGGTAGCAACTGAGTTATGGAGACAGCACCAGAGAATGAGTTTAAGACACCTGGTGCCCAACCTGGCCCACGTGGAGGGAGATTCAGTAAGTGGAGGCTGACTCCACTCTTGCCTCTTGCTCCCCAAGTAATTTAACTTCTCTGTGGCTTTCCATTTTCCTGCTATGTGAACTCCAGAAGCACAATTCCCAGCGACGTGTTAATAAAGAGCACCAGTTTGGAGCTCCAGATGCTCCAAATCAAAAGGGTTCCCTGGAGAAAAAAGTCTGGAAAACATTGCCTACTACAACCCTTCCGCATGAATATTTGCAACATGTTAGCATTTCGAAGGCACTGAAATTCCTTCCGTAAGGACCTGCTTAACTTTGTTTAATCCAATTTCCCTGCTGCCATCCTTTTTTTGTTAAACCAAGGTATTGTATATTGGCCAGGCTGATCTCAATCTCCTGGATCCTAGCAAGTGATCCTCCTTAGTAGCCAGGACCACAGGCTTGGGCCACGACACCCAGGTTCCCCTAGTTCTTTAGCTATGTAACCCTCACCCCAACCACCACCACTTTTCCCCTCCTATTATGGACACTAGAACTCTGCAGAACACACTTTAGGGAGAGATAACATGTCCCATTTAGAAGTAGATTATCTGAGTCCTGGAATTTCTTTGCCAAAGGAAAAGAAAACAAACGATGTGTTACACAGGCTGCGTGACCGTCTTTAAAACAGCACACTATCGTTTTCTATCTCCTCAATCTACTGTCTTTTTCTGGGCATTTATTGCTTCCTAAGATTACATCATGCATTTGATTTCTCCTTTATTCACCTCTGGCCCCCACCAGCATATAGACTTCATGGAGGAAAGATGACAGGGGCTTTTTAGGACCAAAATAAAATCCCAGTACTTGAAGCAGTGCCTGGTTCATGATTGGGGCTCAGTCTCAAGTGGGCAAGTGTCTTTAGAGTACCCGGTTGACCCATGCTCATGGGACTCAGCCATCAGAAAAGTCCCCTGTGAGACTCAGATTCATCTCAATGATCTGTCCTCCATCATTTAAAAACATCCCCTATGATGTGACTTCATTCCATATGCCACACAATTCCCAAGGCACAGAAGAGCATTTGCCTGTTTCATTCCCTCACTTACTTGGTTCACTTCTAAATCACTTTTGGATATTTCTAACTCAAAATAAAAGGTTGAAGAATTGCCAACTATGTCCAAAGGAACTTTCTGGTGTGGTGGGAATAGTCCACATTTTTATAGTGATGGTATTTGCATAGGTATAGTTTACACTCACCAAGACTCATCTAACATTTAAAGCATTTTATTATATGCAAACGAAACCTCAATTATGTTGACCGAAGGAAAATTCTTTCGAAAAACTATTTGTAACCATAAAGGTACTTAATATAATCTAACACTTCAAAGGGAATTCCACACACATTTTTTTTTAAATTATAATCATTGGCGACGTCATTGGAATAAGCTTGTTTGTCCAAGGGGCCTACTTTGAGAAAGGTTCAAAACCTATGTAAATATCTAGATTGGAGTGTATGTGCTAATTTAAACATCTAGGTTTACGTGAGGGGTGTGTGTGCATGTTTGTTAAAATTAACATGTCACTTAAGGCTCATCTTGTAGAAGGAAGCTGGCAGAGAAATCTCATGTTGGGGGAACAACATTTTTACAGGGTGGAGAGGAACTCTCTCAGATTCTAAATGTGGAGGTCACGCTCACAGCCCCATCCTCCATCTAATTCTAACAAGCACAGAGAGGGAGTTTGGAGAGAAAGGAAACAAAGAAGCTGAGTGGCCATGAAGATCTTCTAACAAAGAGGGAACTTCTTACCACATGTGCCAAGGAGTTAAGGAGGGCTGAAGAGATGCGGAGACGCCAACTGAAGGTACAGAGGTGCAACTGCAGTGATGTAAGGTGACCCTAAAGGGTGAAGTATGTATAGGGACAAGAAGGGACACTGCCACAGCCAGGGAGTATGGGAAAATGCCAGAGTATAGCCGAGACATGGCTCCTTTCAATCTGCATGCTCACAACTCACTTCTCCAAACTAAATGTTGGAACTATGTTCTAAGCCACATGAGACCACAGAGGCATCTCACCATGGTCATGGGGACATGAGACAGAAGTTCTTTTAAGTTCATTAATGGTAGGGTTACTGCCTGGTCAGTGACTGACTGCTGTCAGTCAACTCTGATTTTGTTGACACAAATTTCAGGGAAGACAAAACTCTAGAAAGTTCACCTGATTCCTTATGACCACTGTGATGTGACTTCACTGAGGCCATTTCACATGACGAGGGAGTGGGAAGAAAATCCCTTAGGAGCAGGCAATGGACTGACTGAGACACACGGCTGCTGACCTCCCTGTTGGGAAGAGCTGCTTCTAGCCCTACATGGCAGCTGTTTACTTTCCCAAACAGGGCAATCTAAATGGAACAACTCTTCCAAAGGGAGGGAAGGAAGGAAGGAAGGAAGGAAGGAGGGAAGGAAGGGGCAAAGAACAGAGCAAGAAGACTGTTCTCTCACATCTACAAGGATGCAGGGATCACTCAGGAATGTGCTGAAGGCCACTCTAGTTCTCTATATGAGGGAGGGGACATTGGAGGTGCCATTTGCTTTAGCTTTAGCTCTGTCAACCTCTAAGAGTCAAAATCTGGCCTCAGAGACCGTTCTGTTCCTCCTCTCCCCCAGCCAGAGCTGGCTGCACCCCAGAGAGGCAGGAACACATCTCTCTGGAAAGAGAGCTGCTTGGCTACGCTGACACCCAGGGTAGCAATTTGCATTTAGGAGTTCCTTTCCACAGCCAGCTGGGTCCCACCTGTGAAATTAAAATCGACTTATATTTCTTCTCATTTTTAATTTTTTAAATTTATTTTAAATAAATGCAATACTTGCATAGGTTCAAAAAGTCAAGCAGGGCTTGACATGGCAAGTGTGCACTCAGTTCCAGCCCACCACCAGTATCACAGCTCAGGGACAATCACTTCCCTAGGGAAGTTTTTGTCATTTTGGGGTTTTTTTGGTTCTGTTTTGTTATTTTAGTTTCTCTGTTAATTACACCCACACATCCCAAAATATGCTTGTTCTGCAACTTCTTGACTTGTCACTTTAGACTGTTTGCTACTATAGAAGAGAAATGAGCTCCCTTAGATTTGCACCTTTGCTCCTCCCCACTCCTCTCAACTTTACTAGTCCTGTGAGTACCTTTGTTGTGATCAGATCACTTCATTTTGTGGCAACAAGCTGGGAGTGAGAGGGGCAGGGCTTCCCTCCTGGACAGAGGTACTCACACTGGTGATAGTTCCCCTGGTCATGGAGGGAAGGTGTCTGGAGTCTTCCTGGAGCCATGGACTGTCCCCACTACCTTCCACTACACCTGCTGATTCTACACCTCTCCTCTCTGGGGCTTCAGGGATCCCTAACATTGTAAGCCTGGTATGAGCATCTGAGAGACCACCCCCGCCCCTCCACTTCATCCATCAGTAACTCATAACAACTTTTCATTCTGCCCATGGACTTGAGAGCTTCCATAAGTTCTCTCCTCGTTCAGGTTTTTTCCATTACTGTTTTTAAATTTTTTTATTCATTACTTACATTATAATGGGGGTGTTGGAGATGAGGAGAGACAGAGATGTGCTCAGTCTGGGATCTTGAATTATAAACCCAATCTATTCCCTGACATGAGCCTAGCAGACAATCATTCTGTCCCTACTTTTTCAACAAGAAAAAAAAAAAAAAAAGATTCTGAGAAGTATATACAACTGTTTCTTGACTTCCCATGGAGTTACATTCTGACAAATTTGTCATAAATACCTCTCACCTTAAGTCAAAAATGCATTTAATCCACCTAACCTACTATACACCATAGTTTAGCCCAGCCTACCTTTAATACACCCAGAACTCTTACGTTAGCCTACAGATGGACAAACTCATCTAACAGAAAGTCTGTGTTATAATAGTGTTGACTATCTCGTGTCATTTATTGAAGAGTGTATGGGTATGCTTTCACACCACAGTTCAGTTGAAAAGTTGTTACAGTGAATCTTCCTGAGTTGGGGACCATCTGTACTTATGAACTAAGCTACCAAACCAGAAAGTACACCCTGATCCTTCCTCTACCCCAACTATATTCAAGTGCCCTGATACTGTAACGGAGACTTAAAGGCTACTTTTGCTAAGCGCATGGACTTTTGCTATCGCATTTGCTACATTTGGGTCAGATTCCTGTATACTTCTGGCCTCTGGCTTTTGTCTTTCCCCCATGTAATCCAGAAGCTCTTAGCAGCATCTCAAAAAGAGGGCTTGGGTGGCTGGTCCTCTTATTTTTCCCAGTTTGACCACTCATGATTGGCATAATAAATCCCTTTCTTGCTTTGACACGATACGTCTCTCTCTGACTGGATTCTCAAGGTGGTGGGTGGCCAAGTCTGATCTGGCCTCAGACTCTGGTAACAACACTTCATTTCTTTGACTGAATCTTCCAAAGTCATCAGTGTGTTTCCAACCAAAGTCATGTGGCCGGAGCTGGCTCTGGGTGCCGGCTCATCTCAACTTGTGGTTCTCTTTCTCGGGTCTCCATTCTCATTGCTCATCCTCAGTCCTGACTGGCATTTCACCAATGGGTAAGGACTGAGGGGTGAGGCTCAGGGTTCAGGGATCCCCCAATGCAATGAGGACAAAAAAATGAACTCAGAAGGGTGACTCCTGGCTATCTCCCAAGGTCATCAGAGATGCAGGCACTTGAAGGGGGAGCCTGAGTGGCTCTTCTGGGACCCAACCGAAAGAACCCAGGAGCTGGAGAGAGAGGGGGACCCTTCTCCCTGTCCTTCCAAAAGATGCAGTAGTAAAGCAAAGAATCGATGTGTCCTTGAATGGAAGGCTCTTCAGTGAATCAGCCTGCCTGCTCCCCCTGTACCTTCAGCAGGGTGTGGCTTTGGATCCAAACTATGGTCCAATGCCCCAGCAGGGAATTGCTCTTTCAAGAAGTGATTCAGGAAATCAAGTATGTTCCCATGCAGGAAGAATGTCTGCACAAGATAAAGTTCAGAGATTCAAAATAGCCAGGCTGGGGTCAAAGTTGGTGGTGTTCACAGCAGCAATAATAAAAGGTATCTTTAGCATTATTAGTATTATTATAAGCTAGACAAAACCTTTGATAAGACAGAGCCCTGTGGGCCCTGAGAAGGATAAAAATCAGAACAATCTATAAAGAAACACATACATTTCCATCACAACCTCCTTGCTGTTTTAGAGGGAAGGAGCCAGTTAGGAGAGCTGGGCCTGGGGCTAGGAGGGAGGCCAGCAGGGGCCTGGTGGGTCAGGTATCTCAGAGTTCTCTAAAGGCCTGGTATCATTTCCTCCCCTTTTCTTTCCAGGGCCCCCTTGCCAGCCTCTACAGTCCCAGAGGGACCTTGCTGTCTAACAGGGCTCCCTAATGGGCCTTTAGAAAAGCTACCCTTAAAGGCCCTGGACAACAGTTTCTGGAAAGACAGGTGTGGCCTCAGTGGAGGCCATAGGAAAACACAACAGGCCCAGGAAGTCAAGTCCAAGAAGGACACTCTTCCCACATTTTGCATTGCCTGGGGGACCCCAGCCAAGGTATCTCTCTGAGCCAAGTCCTGACTCAGTCGGACCAAAGCAGGATTTTCCAACCATTTTTAGCTTCATATACTCAGTTTAAACAAAAATCTCACTTGAGGGCCGCCATGAAAGATACAACTAAAACGGACACTGGGAGCCCCAATCTGCATATGTATATGATTTTTGTCATTATTTTGAATCTTTCTATTGTGTATTATTATGAGCTAAAATAAGATCTTTGATGAGATCCTGGGTATCCTTGGAAGACCAAAGATCAGAACCATCTGGAAAATGAAATGTGCACATTTTCATGGCTGCATCTCTTTTGAAAGCTAGGTCATGAAAAAGAGAATCTGAAAAGCTTTCTAGCGAATGCAACCCCAGAAATCCTACTGTGGTTGTTTTGGTTTTTTTCCTAGTGGTGCCCTGTCTGAAACTCCATGGTAGGAGTGTGTGACAGGAACTTACAGCGGCTGCCTTTGCCAACAGATCTTCATCCAGATCTGCAAATGCCCTATGGGTAACCAAATGCAGATAAGGCTCTGGGCATCTCTGCCTTCATTTCTTATCTGTCTTCTTTATTATATTAAATGTTGGGTCAGGTCCTTGCTCAACTCTGCCTGTAGACATGTTAATGATTTAAGGAGCGTTGTGTCCAAAACCTAGTAAATCAACCTAAATTACCCTATTTTGTTCCTCTTCAAGATAGACACCAGATATGCAGAAAGATTTATAGCATCCTATTCCAGAACCTTGGTGTGGCCCTAGAAGTCTCTAGTCCTTATCCCACGCCTTCCAGGAACAGCAGGAGGCTGGCAGGCACATCACACCAGGATAAGACTTCCCCCAAGCAGGAGCCAACGTCTCATGGGAACTGATCACAGGTCTGAGCAGCAAGTAGAAATTGCCCCCTCAAGTGGTAAGGACTTCTCCCAAGGGTGCCTTTGGAGCCATCTCACAGAACTAGACCTGAGAAAATGAGCAATCAGACCACAGTTTGACCAAGATTGTTTAATTATACATCTCTCTCAAGCTCTGCCCCAATTCTTCCTCTATTTAAACCTAAACCTCATGTCAGCACCAGAAGAGAGCTGACATGCTGGGCCTCACTTTGCCTTCCTAGTGTGACCATATTGATTAATGTTTGCTTTCCACCATTACTTTTCTGCTTGGTGTTTGGGGCAAGTGACCAGACGGGCTTTGTTGGGACCCCCCAGGGTCAGACCTCTGGGCTATGATCCTGGTACGAAATGGATGAGGTAAACAGCTGGATTTGTGTCTGGGATTTGGGGTGAGATTTGTGAGAGGATGAAATGGAAGAGTGAAAGGTGAGAGATTGCCTGAGGGCTTGGGTCTGGGATCTGGGCTTTAGAAGTCATAGATGCAAAAAAATAAAAGTTCTGGAAGGGATGAAACATAAACATGTGAGACTAGATGAATTTACCAGATTAACTAGAAATGTGGTGCTCAAGGTTTCCCAGAAAAATAAACACTTAAAAATAAAATTATCAACTAGCATTTATCTAAATATGCATCCAAATTCTTCTTCAGAAATTCCTGAAGTCTTTGTTTTTTTAAGCCAGGAAAGCTTTCCTTTATGGAGGGCAAGTGCCATCTTGTCTTCTGGGGAAGCTGGTTCAGGAGTAATTCGCTAGGATGAAATGAGGCCCCATTAGGGGATCTGCTTTGAATCCATTTGTGGCAGGAAAAGGACGTTCAGACCATATGAATATGGAAACTTTGCTATTTTATATCCTTCCTACTCTTTGTTCTAATAAAAAGATGGGATGTCAATGTTTTTGCTCACATCCTGGAAGGGTTTGAAGATGAAGCCCTTCCCTTCCTGCCTTCAAGGAAAGGGAAGCCAGTTTTTCAGAGAGAGAAAGTGAGGATTGGGGACACAGTATTAGAAGAGCCTAAGATCTTAGGAGCTGACCTCAAGGAAGCTGGCCAGGAAAGGAGGGGCCCTGGGCCTCAAGAAGCTTAGTGACAGACACTGGGAAACATTGAGGGATGGCACTTATTTTTCCTTCATGTCACCGCATTTGTTTATTTACTTATGTATTTCTGTCTCCTCACTTGTCAGTCTTGATCACTCTGTATCTTCTGCCTCTGGCTATCAGCACATAACAAATGCTCAATAAAAACTTGCTGAAGTAGTAAGTCTTTATAACTGCCCTAAAAGGTACAAATGATTCTTTGAGCTTAGGGAGGAGAAAATAGGTTCGGGGAACCTTGGAAAATTGCCTCCTGTTGTAGTTGGTAGGTGGTAGCAGCCAACAGATGCCAAGTTACCCCATGACTCTGCTCCATCGTGATACCTGGGCTTATGAGAGCTCAGGGGAAGGAGAGCCAGTAAAACTGTTTTCAGCAACATTTCCAGTTGTTACATCCAGTGGATTCTCCAACAGTTGCTTTACCTGAGTTCTACAGGGTTTGACACTTGCCATTTGTGATGTCGCTTGACATCCCAGTGTTGTTCTTTGCTCTGTTGTTCCCCCTTAGGAGGGAGGCTGATGGTCCCGGGGCTCTGTGCCCATGTCTCCACATACTCTTCTCCTCTGTGTCCTGTTCATCTGCTCACTGGGAATCCTTAACTATGTACTGAAGACTCTCCTCCTATAAAACTGTGCTCTTCACATTTCAACTTTAACTCCCCATCAGTCCCTCAAACCTATGCCCCAGACCATCATGGTCCCCCACACCGTCTCCTCCTGATTTCAGTTCTTGCCTGGTGCTGCCATCTCCTAACCAAGTCTTCAAGCTGCCGTGCCCACCTCCTCTGCTACCCTCCAGTCCCAGTTACCAGCAGTTCTCACGGGACCTGCAACCATGACCTCCTAGCTGTTGCCTATGCCCACTCTCTTCTCCTTCCTATCTATTTTTTAAACAACAGTCAGAGAAACCTCTTAAGAAAAATGTTATTCAAGTATGACATTCACAAAGGAAATGCATAAATCGTAAAAGTATGACTTGAAATTTTTCACAAGCTGGGTATACCTGAGGGATTGGTGCTCAGAGCAAGAAATAGATCATTGCCAGCTTTGAAGAAGCCCCATGGGGCCCCTCTCAGTCACCACCCACCTCACCTCCAGGGTAACGACTCTGTTGACTTCTAAGAGCAGAGATTGGTTTATCTGGTTTTTTTTTTTTTTTGCTTTATAGAAAAAGAATCATATAGTACATCAGCACAAGCTTCTGAAAATGGAGATCAGAGCTTGTCATGACTGTGGAAACCCCTCGAATGGATTCTCACTACCTCAAATTTGAATCCAACCACAGTATCCAGCCCACAGGGCCCTCCCTATTCCAGGTCCCATACACCTTCTGCTTTTCCCTGAGCTTCTGCTGCAATGGCCACCTCTCAGGTCCCAATCTTTCTGTATGCAGTGCTTGGTAATAAGCAGTGGAAATGTGTAGCTGAGAGGAAGATTGAGGTCCACATTGGATGCTGTGTTGCCTTAGAGACTTTGGGGGTGGGGGTTCTTGTTGGGGGGCTCTTCATTCCCACCCACTCCTTTGGTTAATTTCTACTCACTTTTCTGGGGGCAAAGAATGTCCCTCCTGTTACGGTTCTCCATTGTTCCTCAGGGCACTGAGTTCAGATGCAATCACAACCACCATGAGTGTTTTGGGTCCTGTGGCAATTCTGTTACCCAATGCATATATGTCACTAACAGGACAGAAGAGGGCAATGAACACAAAGTGGAGAGATTTTAAGATGAAGAAACAATCCTTTCTATAAATAATGATGAATGAACAAATTGAAGAATAAACATTGGTGAATGACCCCATCAGTTACCTAGGTATCCAAAAGCCAAAAGTGAGAGGACATAAAATTATCAAATTGGGTTGTAAATTCATTGAAGAAAGAGATATCTTCCTTTTATTGTGCCCATTTATCTCCCAAGAAAGTTCTGGAGACATTGGAAATGACTTAGCAAATGTTTGCAGGTTCTTTCACTTTCTTGAAAACACCCAGGGCCAATTCCATCCCAGAGCTCCCAAGAAAATAATCTCCATTTGGAGAGTTGAAGCCCTGGACCCAGGTTTGCCTCTTGGCCCTACAAGGTATGTTTTGGCAGACCAAAGACTGAAGACTCACTCTCTGAGCATGAGGAAGGGAAAGTATCAGGCTATGTCCCTGGGGCAGCCAGTGAAGAGCTCCAGGAAGTTTCATCAGGAGCTAGTCAGTGTCCTGGCAGGATGGGGAACAGCCCTCGCCCAGGGAAATCCCTGCCCTGAGGCACTTGTGTCCACCCCCCACCAGCTCAGCCTCCACAGCACACCTTCAGGAAGACCTGATAAACCACAGCACACCTAGCCTGCTCAAAGTCACAGTGGAGGTGTGAGAACAAAGATTCAAGAGTCTGTAATGGGATCCCCAAATAGTAGATGCTCACCAGGAGGATAAGCAGGCTGCCCACCAGTAGGGGAGAAGGCATGGAGGGACATGGCGCCTGTCAGCCCTTCCCCTGTGGCAGCCTGGGCCTTGCTCATTGTTAACACTGTCTCCTCTGACTACTCAGATGTCAGTCTGTCCTGAGGCTATGCATTCCAGAATTGCATATACAACAGACAGGCAAGCTCAGCCGCCATTCCCTCCTGACACCCAGAGGCAGGGGCTTCCCTGCAAAAGGCTGTCTCTGGCAGAGACATCTGTTCCCACACAAGACCATTCCCACACTCTGTTCTGTCACTCTGAATTCTCCTTCCCTGCCTGCCTGCCCAGGGACCCCAGATTCAAGACCACAGGCTGTCTTCATAGGTGTCCTCTCCTTTCCAAGACCCTGCCACCCCAAAAGCAAATTGAGCAACCCTCTAAAAAGTTGGCCCCATATAAAGCAGGTCCTCAGCAGCTGGAATAAGATGTGTAGGGAAGATACAGCAAGTGACAAAGCAGATTGACTCTACATAGGAAAATTGCCCCATTCTGGGGTCATCCCTTCTTGTTTTGCTGGGTGGCAAGTAGGAGAAAAAGACATTTTTGTCTAATATTTAAATCTCTGTGTCCCGTTAGACAACTCAACAGAAATGCCCCCCAAGCACTAAACTATGAGCACATCTCCTGATCATGACCTGGGACCTCCTGTAGATCACAGGAGGGTCACATAACTTGGTCTAGCTTATCCATTGGTCAATAACAAATACCAAATACCCAAAATACAAATACCCAAAGGGCCACCTCTCCTGTGGGTGACTGGAAAGGGAAGCCTGATGCTCATTCCCAACACACCCTGTGGGTCTCTACCTCCTCCCTATAAGCTCCTCTTAGCTTTGGTCTCAACCGGGGGGGGGGGGGGGGGCAGCATACTTTGCTATGATCCCCACAACAAATTTCATAACTCTTTCTAACCTACTAGAACTTGCAGTAGGATTTTCTCTGCCACAAGTCTCCTCACTGAGCATTATGGGTGGAGTCATACCTCCCAAAAACAAAACTTGGGCCAAGTCAAGTTTCTGGTGTGGTCTTTGGATAATAGAGGCCTGCCAATGTGGCCCCACCATGTCCCTTCTGCAGGAGTGGCAGCTTTGTCAATGAAGGTAGCACTCAGAGAGCAGGGGTCAGGCCATCTGCTTGGTCTTATGTGGTCACCCCTACCCAGCACATGGCCTGGGCCACCTGCTT
The DNA here is from genome assembly GCF_902686455.1 of Sciurus vulgaris. Lineage (NCBI taxonomy): Eukaryota > Metazoa > Chordata > Mammalia > Rodentia > Sciuridae > Sciurus > Sciurus vulgaris. The sequence goes on from NC_136470.1 coordinate 121,472,505, forward strand.
GCCCCAAGAAGCCTCCACTTCTGCTCTCCTCTCACTATCACTTCAACTCATTTTTGGACCTTTCCAGACAGGGAGCTGCTGCTTCCACCCCCACCCCTCTCTTGCTCTCCTATGTGTCTCCAAGTGTCTTCTCCACCCTCCTCCCCTGCAGTCCTCAGCTCAGCAAGGAGGGAAAAGAGAAACATTTGCAAGGTTCCGATAGGGGAAAGGGGAAGAAACTGAACAAGACAGGAGAGAGTGACATTCATAAGTACCTCAGAAAATGCCCAAATCCTTTCTCAGAAACTCTTCTTCAGGTCCAAGGCTGATGTGAGAGAGGAAAGGAAACTGGTTCATGCAGAGGTCAAGGCAGAAGGTCAAGAAAGGCATGCTTGCGTCTTTCCCATGTTTAGATAACAGCCACCAAAACATGCCTCCCTGTACCCACACCCTCTGGTACTCCTTCCCAGCCCCCATGCCATGGCTCCAGAGAACAAGGGGGTGAGCCACAGTGAGGCCCTCCCACCTGTTGCTGGGATGGGTCATCCAGGGCGTCAAGGACTTCTCTGCACCATTAGCTGTCTAGTCCAAGCCTGGGAAATAAGGCCAAGAGTATACAAAGAGAAAAGCAAGCCAATTTCTCAAATTCCCTGTTTACCTATAGTATTTAACTTGAAGTTATAAATATTCTTTGGAACACTCCTGACCTCAGCCTCCCAGACCATTTGTCCTTTCCAAACTATCTGGGGGCCAAAAGAGGTAGACATGGAACTCAGTCTAGCATAGCCAGCCATGCACTGGAACGCCCCTGGAGATTCTCTGAATTCCAGTATGTGGCAGCCATTCCTTGCTAAGAAGGCCTCATCTCAGCACCCCCCACACTCGAGTCTCCTGGTGCAGGAAGATCTCAGGGTTTGTGGTGCACAGCTCCTGGCTTTGCCCAGGCCACAGAAGGGGGTTCTGGGAAGCCTTCACTGGTCATCCAAAATGTACCCCCACAAAGCTCCTCCCACCCATGGTGGCTCCCACATTAGAAGCTCCTGTTCCCTAGCAACTCTTCGGATTGAAGACTGATTACTTTCCCCCAATTGCTTTAATGAATATCCTGGCCACAAGCATATCACAGCCACCTCAGTGAACTCTGCATGTGACTGTGCTCCATGATGCTCTAGCCTCAGAACAGATGTTCTCGAACTGGAGGGTACATCAGAATTACCCAGAGCACTTGCTGAAACAACTTGCTTGATCCCTCTAGTTTTTCATTCAGTGGGTCTGGGGCTCAAGACTTCACCTATATAACAAGCTCCGAGGTAAGGCCAATTCCGTTGGTCTAGGGGCCATACCTTGAGAACCAGTGCCTCAGAATCAAGTAGGTGTTCCTGAGCGCTAGCCTAAATCCTTCTTTCCTGTGATCTCTTTGCTGGAAATAACATACAACCTCTATGTGCAAATCTATTCTGTGAATAGGGCAACTAAAAAGAAACCTTTCTCTGGAGTAAAACTGAGTCAACCCCTTGCTTTCTTTACTCCCCTTGGCCATCTTCCCTTCTGGGCATGGGGACTCTATCCTGGTGAGGGTTGGCCTGTGCTATTGGAATGCCGGGAGCACCCCACAACTGGTCCACCTCCCAACTACTCTGCTTCACCTAGAGTTCTTGAAGGCACGTGCAGGGGAACCTGGTTTCATCATCCACACCTGGTTGGTTTTGGCTGGACTTTCTACCTGTAGGTTTCAAAACTCCTGAGTGAAATCATCAATAAGCATCTTTAGACGGGGAAAGATTAGGTAAGCAAATACTTGACGCCTACCAGCTGCGGTCCTCCATGCAGCAGACATGAGCTCAGCCCCTTTCCAACATCACTGGTCGACTCATGTCTACAGCCCAGGGGCCTGTGACCTCAGTGACAAGAAAGGCAAGGCAGGGGAATCTAGGTATTGGTGATATGCTGGGCCTCTGATCTGTGGGGCACTGGAAGAGTTGGAGCAGAAGAGGGAAGCATACCCCAGACATGGGATTTTCAAACTGTGAAGAGGAGCAAACAGAAACCCCACTCTAGGACCCCTTGCAGAAGTTCATCCCAAGCATGCCTTCCTTCCACCAGTGATTTCAGCAAGACCCCCAGCTCCCCTTTGGTGTTTCCTATGGCCAAGTGGTGCTCACCACCCCTGGAACCCTCTGACTGCTACTGCCACACTCTGTCTTGTATGTGCCCTGGATGTCACTGCCTTTGACTTTGTGTGTGTTTTTGATGTGTCAGCTTGGCTGGACTACCATCTCCACCTACTCAAGTACTAATCTCAACACAGGTGTTGCTCTGCAGGGAGTCTGCAGGTGTAATCAAAATGCACCATCATCACTTGGCTTGGAGTGAGGGAAATTTTCCTAGATAATCTGGGTGGGTCTGATTCAATCAATTGGAAGACCTTAAAAGCAGGGTTGAGGATTGAGAGGAGGCAGGTTGTGGGGATTTAAAAAGGAGAGAGAAATCCCCCCATAGACAGCAGCTTTGAACCATGCCTGTGAATTCCAGCCTGCTTGTCATGGTCCCTTCTGATTGCCAACCTTATGAATTTTGGATTTGCTTATCCACCCCCAGGACTGTGTCACTTAATCCTTCGTAATAAACCTCTTAAAACATATTCATGTATGTACTCTCTACAGGCTCTAGCTGATTGAACTCAGTCATACAAAATAGTGTCCTCCTAATGTCCACATCCCACTCCTCAGGACCTTTCAATATGTTGCCTCACATGGCCAAAGGGGAATTTTCAGGTGTGATTAAGAATTTTAATTTGGGAGATTATCCAGGATCATCTGAGTGGGCCCAATGTAATATCACACATATCCTTTTTAGAGCAAAGCAAAAGTCAGAGAAAAAGGTGAGAAGGAGAGATTTTAGGATGTTAAGCTGTCAGTTTTGAGGACAGAGTAAGGGGTCATGAGTCAAGGAAGGAAGATGACTCTAGAAGGTGGAAAAGGCAAAGACAGATTCTCTGATGAAGCCTCTAGAAGAAGTACAGCTCTCCTGATATCCTGAAAACTCAAGGACTCCTGACCTCCAAAACTGTAAGATAGTAAATGCATGCTGATTTAAGCCACTACATTTGGAATCATTTGTTACAGCAGCAAATAAGGAACTAATACAAACCTTGATTCATGAAGCTTCCTTCCCATTATCTCACTGCCCTTATGCAGGCTGCCTCTTTTTCTTGTAGCAGAAATAAAATTTGTAGGAGGCCACCTGCACTGGGCACAACAGTCCAAACCAATACAGAGTTTAATTGTAGTTACTGAGCCTTGATTGGTTAGTTATTGGAGGCCCTACACCTTAAGTAAGCTGTAACCAAATGAATGGTTAATTGACTAATCTGTAGCCAATTAATTAGTTTTCTATGCCTCACGTCTATGTTTCTGTGAATGCTGTCTGATCATATTGTTGGCTAGAAGTCTCAGAATCTGCTCTGGTCTGGGAGTTGATGGATTTGTCAATAATTTTTGTTTCATTTCTTTGTTCAAATAAACTCTGCTTGATATAATTGACCTAAGGAATTTTCCCTTTTTATCAGGGATCATGCCTGTTTTTGTTTTTGTTTTTGTTTTTGGCATGGTCCCTGTTTGAGACACTCTGTTCTCTTCCTCTCCAGAGGAAGTCTTAATTGTTTTCTCTGTTCAGTCCTCCTCTGAAATTCGCTCCCCCCTTGTTGTAGAGAAGGATCCCTATTGGACCACATGCTTCAAGGAGAAGCCATCAGTTAAAGCATTCTGCCTAGCCTCGGGGAGGGACACATGACCCAGCTGAGCCAACCACAGCCCTGCCCTGGGACTGTTCCAAATTAGAACTAAATGAAGAGCAGCAGGAACTCTCTAGTTGCTGGCTGTGACTGAGCCTTGGGGAAATCAGAGGTTTATAGTGGAAAATAATGACAGTTGACATTCAGAGGGTAGATGGAGCCCAGCTGGCACTCCAGTCCACCTGCCCAAGACCTTCCTTTTGATTATCAGGAGTTACTTGTGTATTCTAAATATTAGTCCCTAGTCAGTTTTAGACTTTGCAGCCATTTCACAGACTGGCATTTCTTTTGTTTTAAACACTCCTATCTGTTGTTAATATAGATAAATCATCTTTCTTTAGGTGGCATTCTTCTGGTAGGTCTTCTTTACCCCTGGATATTCAGCCTTTTCGTGTCATATTATTTTACACGTCTCTTTTAAGGACCATGTGACTAGCTTGGCATTGCTTTTCTAGATCCAATCTGGGATTCTCTAGCTTCAAAATGGTAATAGTGTCCATTGGCATGTGCTGTAATGTTGGATAAAGTTAGATTTGTCTCTGCTTGTTATATTATGCTACTACCATTTACCATGAAGGGTTTTTTGTTAGTTTTTATTTTTGCCTTTTGTCTTCCCCCTCACCCTTCCAATCATCTATTGTTTATGTTTCTTTTAAAATTTTTGTTATATTTCCTTATTCTCCCTTGTATTCCCTTCTGCCTTGGAAGATATGCATCCAATATCTCTGTCTTAATGATTTTCCATATGTTGTTAAAATTGTGGCACAATGCATATAACAAAATTAACCATCTTCACCATTTTTAAGTATACAGTTCTGTGGCATTAAGTACATTCACTTGTGTAACTGTTACAACCATCCAACTCCAAAACTCCAAAACTCTTTATCTCACAAAACTCTATTAATTGAATACAACTCCCCATCCTCCCTGCCCCCAATTCCTGTCAACAACCATTTGACTTTCTGTCTTTACAAATTTGGCTATTTTAGATACCTCATATAAATGGAATCATCAAGCATTTAACTTTCAATGACTAACTTATTTCACTTTGTGTAATGCCCTCCTGGTGTATCAATTGTACAACATGGGTTAGAATTTCATTCTACATACATTCCATTATATATATATATATGGCTCATTTATCCATTAGTGGAAGTCTGGTTTGTTTCTAACTTCTGGTAATGTTGCTATGAACATGGGCATATAAATATCTCTTTGAACCCTAATTTCAATTCTTTTGTACATATCCCCTGTAATGGAATTGATGAACCATATGGGGATTCTATTTTTAATTTTTCAAGGGACAGCTATCCTGATTTCCATGGTGGTTACACCATTTCACATTCCCACCTATAGTACCCAAGAGTTCCAATTTCTCTACATCTTTGGCAACACTTATTTCCTGATTTTTTGTTCTATTTTTGTAAATAGCCATCCTAATGGGTATAAAAGGATAACTCATGATTTTGATCTTCATTTCACTAATGATGAGTGATGTTGAGCATGTTTTCATGGACTTCTTACTCACCTGGGTATCATTTTTGAAGAACTGTGTACTCAAACCCTTTGCTAATTTTTCAGTCCCTTATTAGATGTATTATTTGCAAATATTTTCTCCCAGTAATGTGGACTGCTTTTTCATTCTTTCAATTGTGTCCTTTGATGCACAGAAGTTTTTAATTTTGATATAATATGGTTTGTCTATTTAACTTCTGTTGCCTGTCCTTTTGATGTCATATCCAAGAAATCTTTGCCAAATTCAATGTCATCAAGCTTCACCTCCAACTTTTCTTCTAACAGTTTTATGTCTTACATTTAGATCTTTGACCCACTGTGAGTTAATTTTTGTATATGGTAAAAGATATATTCACCATATGAATAGGATAAATTCTGTTGCTAATTCTATGTGCTATAGCTTTGAGGTTTTAATTTCTCAAAGGAATATTTTCACCCAGGTATCCTGTTAGAGGCAAAGCTCCTCTGTCCCTGGGGTGGTGTGCTGAGTTTACTAGTTACCCTTAACCAAGGGGCCCAGCTTTATGAATAGATCTGAGTTTCATTCAACTGCCCATGAATCTTTCATACCTGTGTGATTACTAAAACCCATTCCCCACTAGGAGTTTCTTTAGGGTCTTTAATTGTTCGTTTATACCACACTCATTTTTCCCTTTTACCCTGCTACAAGGTCAACTGATGCCCCTGTTATTCTGATATTTAATCCATTCTTCATTTCTTTCACCTGAAGATTTTGTTCTTTCTTGCAAGCTCAGCTAGTATTTAAACCTTTGGTGTTGTTCTATATTATGCAGCACCTCTAGATATTTGTAGTAAGGTTTCATGTTATGTGGACCCATCATGTGTATGGAAACCATAGTTCACTAGAGCTCTTCATGGTCTACCTTATCCCATCTAACCACAATCTTTGGAGGGCAGGGACCTTATCTAATTCACAGCTGTGTCTTCCATACAGAGGATCTACATGAGAAACACAAAGGTGACTTGTTAAAATTCAGAGTCCTTTACCTAGATGTATTAAGCAGAATCCAGTTCTGTTTCCACCCTATTCTTCCTCCTGAAACAGTTCTTCTCCCCCTTATGTGACAGGCTTTATAACTTTGCATTTTTTTTGTGTATCTACCCACTGTCTATTTCACTCCCTGAGGGTGTAGCCCACTTTATTTTACTCATTATTATGTCTATAATGATTGTCGATAAGTGATCAATACTAATAAGTGAATGAATAAATGAGTTTCAGGCATCCATTTCAATACTGTGATCTCTGAGTTCAGAAATTCATGCTGTTTAGAACACTGGCAAAGAGTTGTCTGGCAAACAGTGGGTGGTCAATCAAGGCTCACCAAATGACTCAGTGAAAGCCCACTCTGAGAATTCTTTCCACATCCTCTCAGGTGTAAAACCCCAGGCACAGAACCAGACCCCTAATCAGCCTTTAGAAGATCCTGTCCTAGCTTCTGTTCTTACCGCCTCACTCTTGGGCCCACTCTTCCTATAGGGCAAGGAGCCAACCAGATATACTCATTTCTCTAACAAGTGTGTCTAACCCTTAGGGCTGAATTCCTAAGCTCTGAGCCAGCCCCTGAGAGTGGGCACCAAAAGACTTCCTGGACAGAATCACCTCCTAATCTTCCAGAAAACATTCCATCTTTTTGCCTCTCTTTAAGACCTCAAGTATTGTTATTTGACTTTGCCTCCATCCCTAGAGAGCTGTGAGACTCAAATGCAGTGGGAATGGTGACAGTACTGGGGGACATGGTCCTTCCAGACAACCACATCCTCCTGGCTGCAGTCTCAGCTGCATCATCTTTGGTCTATTCTCGGGGACCTGAGAATAATGCAATTCCATTGCATTTCATATACCACAATTGAGATGGCCAGGTGTACCTGGGAAAGGAGGGTGGCTCTCACCATAGACTTTAGGACTTTTCAATTGATTGTTTTTTCCTGAGAACAAATACAGGACATGTTTACTGTAGAAAAATGGAGAACATAGAAATCTGCAAAGAAGAAAAGTGAAGCCGTTAATACATTTTCTATGCAGAGAGATTCATCACTGTCCAGATATACTGCCTTCAAATCTTCTTGCTCTACAAGTTAGTAACTTAAATGTTTTGGATCACCTCTACCTGTGGTTGTTCATGCCATCTCCACTCACTTCACATTAGAGATTGGACTCTTCCCCAAAGTTTAAACTATTCTCAGTAACACTTTGAAAAATGATTTGTAAATATTTTATAGATAGATCTCCTGTGATTGATTGATTGGCTCTCCAATTGCTGTATATGCAAGCCCTTCCCTTGTTCAATGTTTCTGAGCAGATGAGTTACATGATAAGATATAGTGCAGCTGACCAGGTTTCCACTGATTCTTTCATTTGGAAATCAAGTGTTTCTAAGCCCCACGGTTGCCCACACCCACACCAGTGTAAATGCTTCCAGCTGCTCAGCTGGAGTGTGGGTCTAGGCCCAAGACCAAGGGTGAGGGAATGTGCACCAAGAAAGGGAAAGGAGGACTGAAGCCTTGCAATATTACCATTGCCAAATTCGTCTTGGAAAACACAGCAATAAATAGAAATAGGCAACTCTGCTGTGTCTGTCAGTATGCACCAAGACTCTGGCTTGGGGTTTATGATGAAGTACTAGAGCTGCCATAGAGGGAAAAAACCTTAAGACACTGTCACCCAGAGAGCCCCACTGTAATGTGGCGATTCCCAGAGGCTGCCTCCCACTTTCCTCCATTATAAACTGTGGATAAGAAGCACCTGACAGCACTGGGGGAGGGGCTTAGTCAGAGAGTGTTTCCGAAAGGACCTAACCTTGCCCCATTTATGTCTCTACATTTTCACATAGTGGGTGCTGCCAAGCAGGAGGCCTCAACTGTATTTACATTCACAACTCAATATCCATAAACCCCCTTTTATGTTTTACCACACATAGAGGCCCTAACAAAATAGGTCCATGTTGGGGATGATATCTCAGAAAATCATAATGGCTGCTCAGAATGTGTTGATGCTGAGGGTGGGAATCCTGAATATGTGTCATTTAAAGATAACCTGAAACTGGAGTGACTAATGCCCGTCTCCGTGTACATTTGACATGTTTGCACATTAAATTTACAGATAGGTTCCATGAACCCACTATTTTCCAGGACGCTGAAGACTGAAGAAGAAGGTGACTTGAGAAATATTTTGGCTGCACAGAAAGACAGCTTCCATGAATTTGCAGGGTCTGGTGGGCTAGGGGTCCCCACCATAAGACCCTCTCTGCTGATCTGGGCCCCTGTGCCACTTTACAACAGCTGTCACCAAGCCTGAGGCACCCACATGAGTAGTGACTGAGCTTCTTGCAGAGACAAGAGGGACAAGAGGAGTCGGGGGTCACACAGCAATGCCCACCTTCACAACCTGGTCTGGCTTTCAGAAGAGGATGGCCCAAGCCACCTGGTTTTCTGTTTCAACCCTGCTAAGCAGTCCTCAGCTAGAGGGACTTCTGGGACAGGGGAGACCTTCCTAGTACAGACAAGGAGGTAAGTGACGAGGAGGTGAGGTGTCCCATTAGCTTTGCTCTGAGGGGGATTCACACAGAAGGACAGGCACAGATTTCAGCTCAATATGGGTCTGCTTTGGGATGCAGCATGAAGTCCCTGGAGCTATGTGAACAGAGGTGGGACTTTCAGATGATTTCTGCATCTTGGAGCAAATGAGCTTGCTTCTTATGGTCAATTCTGAAATTCAATAATCCCCCACAGCAGGAAGCACCATCTTTCTATAGCTTGATTTTGTCATCATTCGTATAGATCCTGTGTAGGAAGAAGTTTTTAAAGGCCATAAAAGCCATGACCAACAATGAAGAAAGGCTGAGGAGGAAGAGGAGGACCTCAACAGAAATAAGACAGAAACCCAGCCTTGCAAGAGCCCACCTCTGGGCTTCGCCACCTGCTCTCAGAGAGCCTCCCCTTTCTGCCTCCCTGAATCCCCGAGGTTCATTTCCATTCGCGGACACCATGCCTGACCTCCTTGATGCCTTCCATGCACCACAGTCAGAAGGCAGGAGTTTGCTCTTGTAAAACAGCGATAGCAAGAGAGGCAATAAGGTGACTACTCATTCCAACTTGCTTAGAACATTCCCAATTCTAAAGCTGAGAGTCCTGGGTCCCTGGAACCCACTCAGTGCCGGGCAAATGGAGACAGCTGCTTACCCCGGGAGGCAGGGAACGGCGCAGGCAATTGTTTCTTGGAAACTGGGGAGCCTCTTAGGGAAGCTGGGGATAAAGAGCAACACACCTAGTAAAGGGCCTGACCCGCAGATGCTCAATAAATCCTCAGCTCCCAGCTTTCCCTCAACTGCACTGTGAACCAAAGGAAAGCATTAAGTTGCAAAAGCGCCTGAACAAGCGAGGAGTAACTTGTAAAACAGTCTGAGAAAGTGATCAGACTAATCCCATCCGGGGATCTCTGGCAGTCCGAGAGCAGGAGGAGCAGGACCTGAAGCCTGCTGTTCTCTCCACCGCTGCCCCTTTTCCCCAGGTCCACAGGGGCCTCACTGTGTGCCCCTTGCTGGGCTCCTCTCCTGGAGTGTACCACCGAGCTCAGCCCAGGAACTTTCAGACACCCACACCCCACACACCTGTCCCCTCAAACTGTCTAGGTGCCAGTCCCAATGCACCCAACAAGTTAGCTGGGTGAACTAACCAGATAAACTAGTTCTGACTTGACATCTGCCTGTGTTGTTTCCCGAACTCGGTACACCGCACCTGGGAGTCTGCATGTAGGAGGCACGAGTTAGACACGACACAGCTTCCTGGAACATCAAGGTTACCCCAAGATTTGTGGGGAAACGCAACATGCTTTTGGATACAGATGATCGTGGAGGAAGATAGAAAATTCACTTGATTTTCAGACAAAATGTAAAAATATGTCTATGAAATGTCATGCTCAGGGTTAGGCCACATCCCGAGATACCTCCTGCTGCCCCATGTACTATCCCCATGTGGAAATATTTTCGTTCCACTGTCTTCTAGAATTCAGGGCCTTTTATCACAAACGCTAGCTCAGTGGAGCCTCCTCTGATGACGACTGCATCCTAACTGAGGCCCCTGGTGTTCCAGGGCAGTATCTCCCAGAGCTGCTGGATGGAGCAGTCTGGTATCTAGAGCAGCACTGGGTAAACAACACGGAACATCTACCAGGCTCCCAGGTTCCTCCAGGGCTCAGATGCACAATCTCTGACAAGGGGATAGCGTGCCACATTTCTGGAGGTGGGGGATAGTGTTGATCAAACTGAATGCTCCAAAGTTCCTAAGTCCCAAGGTCACTGCTCCTTGGCCACGCCCTCAGGCTGAGCACAAGACTCCCTGTGAGCCCCCTAAGCATTCGCCTCCAGCCATCAAAGATCCTGGGAAAACAAACCCTGGAAGAATGTGGCTCTGAGACTTCTGCTCTGCTTTCATTTCCCACCCCTGAGCAAATTTAATCCATCCCAAACAGTAAGTCACACCCAGAAAATCAAGGTCCTCTAAACCAAGTGAGCTGGGGATTGATCAGGGACGACCTGGCTGCTTCTGCCAGGTTTCATAACAGGTTTCCCGGCAAAGTTCAGACCCAGCTGGCCCTGTTCCTAGTCTCATCTCAATCAGCAATTTAAGAGCATGAGAAGAGAATCTGAGAATGGAAAAGAACGTTCGAGATCACCAAGCTTAGGTCCAAATGATCAAGGATGAGAAGACCCAGAACTGAGAGGCATTCTGTGGTCACAGGGAAAAGGGGACCGGGGAGGGAGAAATTCCTGCTTTGCCAGTTACTGGATATGTGGCCTTGGCTCAACCTCAGTTTCCCCAACTAGGAAATGAAGATGGTGTTACCTCGATTGCAGGGCTACTGTTGAGATCAGAAAAAAATCAGAAACATAGATCAAGTTCAGGAGAAAAGAGCTACTGATCAGCTAGGACCAGAAGAAGAGCTGGGGCATAAATACATAAGATCCCACACTGTTTCCAAAAGTGAGCTTTATTTTAGAAAGTAAAGTAAGCTTGGATTTTAGGAAAATTCCCGATATCTATCTAAAAGCCAAAGTAGAAGGGGAATCAAATTTGGCAGCCATAAGCTAAACACATACAATTGGGAGGATAAAACCAAGCTTTCCCCCAACTCAAGACTTGATCCACACCTACAAAAATCAAGACATAGCCAGCATGGTGGCACATGCCTATAATTCTTGTAGCTTAGGAGACTGAGGCAGGAGGATAAAAAGTTCAAAGCCAGCCTCAGCAACTTGGCTAGACTCCAAGCAACTTAACAAGACCTTGTCTCAAAACAAATATTAAAAAGGGCCGCCGGGGATGTAGCTTAGGGATTGAGTGCCCTCGTTTAATCCCCAGTACCAAAAACAAAACATCAAGACACAGTGGTATTGGCAGAGAGCTATACACATAGATCAATGAAACAGAATAGGAAACCCAGGATAGACCTGTGGTCAACTCACTTTTGATGGTGGGTTTTTTATACATTTGTTGGTGGTGTGCTGGGGATTGAACCAGGGCCTCACACATGCTAGACAAGCACTCTACCATTGAGCTACCTCCCCAGTCCACCAACTGATTTTTGACAGAAGTACAAAGGCAACTCAATAAAGGAAAGATAGTCTTTTCAACAAATGGTGCAGGAACAACTGATCTACGATAGCCCCCCACCCAACACACACACACACACACACACAAAGCAAAATTAGAAAACTAAATTTTTGAAGATGTAGGAGAAAGCACTTGGACACAAAGTTTCGGTGAAGAGTTCTTAGACCTCAAAAGCCAGATCCAGAAAATTAAAAGGTCAGTAAATTAGAATTCATCAAAATTAAACATTTTTCCATAAAATATTTAAGAGGATAAAAAATATTCTACACACTAGTAGAAATTATTTGCCAACCACATACCCAATGTATGTATGTAATTTACACATAAAGAACTCTCAAAACTCAATACTAAAAAAAGAAATCCAATTTGAAAATGAACAAAATAACAAACAGACATTTCAATGACGAAGAGATACAATGGAAATCCATGTAAGATGTTCTAGGTTATTAGCCATGAGGGAAATGCAAATTAAGACCATGTTGTGATGTCACTACACATTTATTAAAATAGCTAAAATAAAAAGTAGTGACAATATCAAAGGCTGACAAGGTGGCAGAGCAACTGGAACTTTCACACATTGCTGGTGCAAATCTAGAAAACAGTTTGGCAGATCCGTAAGACAGCTCAGCTTGCAACAACCGTATGACCCACAGACACACTCCTGGGCATTTACCCCAGAGAAATAAATATTTATATCCACACAAAAACCTGCACACAATTGTTCATCAAAGATTTATTTGTAATAGCCCCAAACTAGAATCAACCCAAATGTTCTTCAGTGAGTGAACATTTAAACAAACTATGGTACATCTATATCATGGAACACAACAGCAATAAAAAGGAACAAATTCTTTCTATGTGCAACAATTGGGACAAATTTCCAGGACATTGTGACAAATTGAAAAAAAAAATGAATCTCAAAAGGTTACTTCTTTTATGACTCCCTTTATGTAACATTCTAGAAATGACTAAATCACAGAGATGGGGAACAGGTTCATGGTTGCCAGGGGTTGCCATTCAGTAGTCAGAAGGGGGATGGATGTGACTGTAAGTGGGTTAACAAAAGAGAAGCCTTTGTGGTGGTGGAATAGTTCTGTATCTTCATGTGGTGGACCAGTGGTTATAAGAATTCCACACAAGTGATAAAATGGCACACAACTGTACACATGCATGACAGCAATGTCAATTTCCTGATTTTGATCATACAGTATATTTATCAGAGTTATATAAGATGCAACCACCAGGAGAGGCTGGGTGAAGGACACACAAGACCTTGAAGTACTATTTTCCTTCGAATCTATAATTGTTTTAAATTTGTTAAGGTTTGGCTCTGGAACATCCCCCAAAAGCTCACGTGTTGAAACCTTGGTCCTCAGTGCAGTAATGTTCAGAGGTGGGACTTCTAGATCATGAGGGCTCTGACCTCATTAATGAATTAATCCACTGAGGGATTCATAGCTGAATGGAGTATTGGGAGGGGTGGAAACTGTAGGAGATAGAATCTGTTTGGAGGCAATGGGTCCTTGGGGGCATGCCCTCAGGAACTATATCTTGTCCCTGGCCCTTTCCTCCCCACCCATCCTACCTCCCAGTTTCTGCTTTGCTCCATTCACCAGGCCCTTCTGTCATGATGTTCTGTCCCACTTCAGGCACAAAGCAGTGAAGCCAGTCAACCATGGGCTGAGACATCAGAAACCGTGAACCAAAATAAAATTTTCCTGTTTTTCTCAGTTATTTTGTCAAAGCAAGGAATAGCTGACTAACAGAAAACTAAAACTTGTTTTTAAAGAATCAAACCAAATTTTATCTTATATTAAGAACTCAATTGACTTTCTCCTGTGATCCCTTATAAGAAAGTCCCCAAATACGATGATGCCAGCTATCTGTGTGGATCCTGTGGGATATGGATAATGTAAGCTCACACACCTATTTTTTCAAGTCATTCTCCAAAAGAAACTGATGGAATGGTCATGGATACATGGGTGATCCTCACGATGTAAGAACGGGAGTCTCTGAGGGACTCGTTCACTCCAGGAGTTTCCTTGGCTTCTCAGTTCCACTATCCCTGCTCTCATGCTTTGGCACATAACTGGACCTCTGACAGACCAGGCAGAAGGGAAGTTCAGGTAAGGTCCAAGTGTGGTTAAACCAAGCAGAGGCACAGGACAAACCAAGAAGAGGCTGCAAAGAGAAAGACTGAGGAAAGGGAGAGGCCAGGGGACCTCCTACATTCCTCTGCATGAACAGACGTATGGCACAGCAGAACAAAAGAAGGTGAGGGGAGACCACACTTCCATCCCAACACCCCATCCTGGGTCTTCCAGAATGGGAAAAAAGTAGCCACTGTCATGAACAGAAGAGAACCATCAGGAAGAGATGAAATGAGCTATCCACGCCGTGCAACACAGGTCACTCTCAGATTTGTTCTGTGTGCCACTAAAGAGAAAATACAAGCTAAGAAGGGTTCTGAGCAACATCCAGGAGAAGGTCTGAGTGACCTGTGACGCCTTGACCCCAGCAGTTCACGCTGTTCCCCACCAGAAGCAGTGCCCAGGTGGCTCTCAGGAGGCAGATGCCTGAGAGCTGAATGATGCTGTCTTAACATTAGAGAAACCCCACCCCCGGACAGGAGTGGGGGTCTTAATTAAGCAGATCAGAGAAAGAATTCTTAGGCCTTGGGGATTCTATGGAGAGTGTTTTCCTGAGCATGAATCAGATTGCTGGGATATAGTACTTTGTTCTAGAAACTGAGAGGTTAAGCCCAAAATGCCTCCCCATGGTTGAGAACTGAAGGTCTCAGAAGTTATGGACACAGGCCAGGACAAAGGACATACCCCCCATTTTTGGTTCTCCTAGGCTAGAGGTTACCAGGGCTGCTTAGGCCAAGCTGGAAGGTTTGCCTTTCCTTCCTTCCCACTCTTCTTCCCGTCCCGACCCCATCAAATGTATATGAGTTCACCACACTGGAGCCTTGGCAGCAAATGACCACTCCCGCTATAAGATAGACTCAGTTTGGCCCCAAAAGAAAGTTTCATTTTAAGGAGAAACAGATCTCTTAGAGGCTGCCAGGATAAGTCAGCCACAAAGCCTCCCTTCTACCAACACCCACCCCCACCTCCATGCTCACTGAATGGACCTGTTTTTAATTTAGAGTTCTAGCCTCTGAAATACTCCCTCTGACAGTGAGTCTCAAGTAGGTCCTGTACTTCCTAAGAATCCTGCAAGTCGGAGGCCAGAGACTATCTCTAAATTAAATATCAGGACATGCACTCCTGCAGGGAAGTCTAAAAAATGGACCCTAAGTGTTGCCAGGCTGTTTGAATGAGCAACTGGGAGCATGCATATGCATCCTGCTGCCCCTACAGCTCCCCGCGGTCACAGCTGAGACTTGTGTGTCACCAGGGCCTGGGGAAAGCCTTCCTAATGGAAACCCATGGAATCCTTGCCTGCTAAACCAGCTGATGGGAAGGCTGGGTTGTACAGTGGTTAGAGTTCATGTCCCTCTACACTCCAACCCTTGCTGGTTATATGTCCACACATGGGGATCCCCTACCAAAGCCATATTTTCCTCATCATTAAAGGGGACAATAATTTACCTGATATAGTTACAAAGAAGACAAAACTGGGTACAGTATTTCCACTGTTCATATAGCTCAATTGCTGTTAGCTACTATTACTGTTATTTTGGACACTATTATTATTAATTGTAATTTTTCTTAACTAGTAGTTGTAACTATTTGTAGTTATAACTAATAGTTGTCGTTTTTCTTAACTAATGATTCCATGATGGAATTGGTGGAACAATAGTTCCTACATGGTATTTGAACGTACAGTTCTGTTTGCTGAAGCAAGAAGCACTTTCAGATTGACAAAGTCCCCTTCCTGTGCCACATCCTGTTACTGAGCCACCTCACGATGTGGGCATTGTTTATATTATCCAATTTTTCAGGTAAGGACCCTGAGGACCAGGAAAAGTCAGAGATGCTTCCCTGTGTCACACAGTTAGTAAGTGATTGGGATGGGATATGGATCTGAGTCCTCTGGCTTTATCCCTTTTCCCTAAACCTTACAGTATGTGGGATTTCTCAGGAATGTCCATAGGCCAATAGGTTAGTCTGCCCCAGCAACAAGGAACCTAGGAAAATGACAGATCCTCAAGTTGAGTGTCCCCTTTCCTATCCACATCTCGAGGTGTTTGCAGCTCATTCCCCACCGGGAAGGTGAAAGGCTGTGGCCCAACTTCTCATTCAGAGGACGAAATTTCCCCTCAAAGCCCTGGATCGTTCTTACTGTCCCCGGAGGGACGCTTAACTAATGGGATTCCAGATTCCAATTTCCCTGGAAATCGCCAGCCTTTCGCCTGGTTTCAGGCTCCTGAGTGAAGCTCAGTTCAGATTCTTCCAAATTCTGATCTTAAGACTGTTATCCATCCAAAGAAAAACTCTTAACTGATGAGCCCTTAACTCCCTTAGGAGCTCAGAACTCAGGCCTCAGGCATGAATCATTAGCATGAGAGAAGTTATCTTATTCTTATAGATCTTCAAAGAAACTGCTGCCATAAACTATTTTAGGGTGTGTCTAAATGGCTCGGCCTTATCCCTTGTCACTGTCAGGAATCTGTGCAGGAACAATGACCCCTCCTGCCATTCTTGGGGGTGAAGGAGGTAGACTGCCTGTACCCTGTTTCCTGACACAGGCCCATTCCTTTCAGACCATCCGGCACCCACCCTGCCCTTTCCTTCCAATTCTTAATTTTTAAATATCACACTTTCCACAATTCTCAGCTGAAACTTCTCCAGAACACTTTCAAATGGTGGAATGGAAATCGCACACAATGTTCTATGCAGGTTTGGCCAGAGGTGAGGTTTTAGGATTATTTTAAATGATCTCAAAATATCTGTCTTATTTATACTCAACCATGAAATCTATTCAACCTTTATTACTGTGGTGTGGGAAAGAACAGCAACAGGAATAGGGAATTCCACTAGTAACAATCTAAGTACAAGTATGTAGGTGGGATCCTCTCTGACCTCCAGATCCCTTTCTGTTAGATACATGTAACCAGTTCACAGAGTCCCAACCTCCCTTGGTGTGGTCTGAGTTCCCCCTATCTCCACCACTGGAGGCTTTACCCAGTTCCATCTGATTGTATGATTGTGGGAAACAACCTAACCTCTCTACACCATAATCCCTACCCTGACCCCAATATGCCCTCATGGTACGCTGTAGCCTTCCACTTCCTCATAAGGTAGCTTCCCTCTGCCAGGAAGTCCCCAAAGAACCTGAGTGTGGATTCAACCATTCTAGGTCCTCCTGGACCTGTGAGTGAGTGGAAAGCATTTCTGACTCCCGGGGAAGAAGGTGTTGTCATTCTATTAGCTGCCAACACCCCAATTTCTCTTCCCTGTCTCCCCTTAACTTGCTGGGCCAGAGGCACCTGCTCTGATCTTTCTGACCACTAGGGCCACTGCTTTCCTGGGGCCATTTTCAGATCAGGAAAGCAGGTCCTAGCAGAAGGGTTGGCTGCTGAACCTCTGAGAGGGAATTCCCAGCATCGTTGGGAGAATGGCAGCCAGGTAGCAGAGTCCCCACCAGCTTTGGTAGAAGTTGACAGCCCCAGGAAGAACATCTTCTGCTACCCGCCCCAGGACTGGCTCCATCTCGAAAGTACCCACAGCCATCCCCACAAGGCGCCCACCTGGCACCTCCAAGCCCATCCCAAGAACGAAGTAACTGTCTGCGGGAGACAGTGTTCCTCTAGATACTCTTTTTCTAAGATGGCAATTCTCGCATCGCCGTTGTCTCTCTAGGGTTGTCTCAAAAAACACAGGTACTTTCACCGTCCTCTTTCTTAGCCTGTTGAGGGCAGGTGAGCACTCGCGCGCGCGCGGCCCCTCCAGGTGTCCCAGGGCCGGTAGCGCCAAACGCCAAGGGTGCGACTTGGAGTGGTGGCCCTGAGGGCCGAGGAGGGAGCCGGGAGCACCCAGCGCCCCCTGGACTTCGGCAGCACCGACGCCAGCGCCTCGCGAAGGTGCGCGCGGCGCGGTTCAGCCCGGACTGCCCGCGGACTCTGCTCACCTTAATGTTGCCAAAGACGGAGCGGGGACAGCGGCCGGCTCGGCCCGAGGAGGCGCTGCTGCCCTGGCGCGCGCCGGGCTTGGGCAACAGCCCCATGGTGGCGGATGGCGGGCCGGGCTGCAGAGTGACACGGGGACGGCGTCCCCCACCGCCCTGCCGAGGCGGAGGCTGCAGGCTCCGGGCCGAGCTCTCCAAGCGAGACCTCGCGGGCTGGTCCGGCCGGACTGGTGGATGGAGAACTTGGAGGCGCGCGGCGCGGAGACTGAACAAGAGAGTGCGCGCCCAGAAGTTTTTATAAGTGGCCGCCGCCGTCGCCGATGATGAAACGCGCTCTCCCTCCTCCCTTTCTTCCTCCGGAGTCAATAGCGCTGCGAGCCCCCGCCCCCGCCGCTGCCGCCTCCTTGGACAGGTGTCTTCGGGGCTCCGGAGTCCGTGCTGCCCAAGCCCGGGAAGAGCTGGGTGCGCTGGGGCTCGACCTCAGCTCGAACCCGTGAGTCTGGACGGTCCCGGGAGAAGGTCCCGCCTGCTAGGAGGGGTGGGGGAAGGAGGGAGTTAGTGGCAGGAGGGACAGGACGCTGCAGGAGGGTGGGGGGATGACCGGGTGAAGGTGGGTGCAGCCGGTGCGGGCAGGTGGGTAATTAGAGGGGATCCAGGAAGGAATGGGCAGGGCCAGGGGGTAGAAGGGGTAGGAGGGTCCGAGGGACCCCGGGGTAGGGACAGCAGGAGCGAAGCGGGTGGAAGGGAGCCTGGGGTTCCTGGAGAGGTGAGCCCGGCACCCCGCCCGACGCACTTGGGAAGATTTACGCAGCCAGTCTCTGCTTGTTTGCACTCGCCGCGGCAAACGTGGGCCCTCAGTTCCGGTGATGGCTCTGAGACTCGCCGAGGCTCTGTTTGTGCTGCGGGCTGATTTATATTTAAACTGCTCTTTGCGCTGGAGAGGGGGCGGGTAACAAGGTGGAGGGGTGGGGGCCGCCCCGGGCTGGGCCCGAACTCTCTGGACCTGAGCCAAGGTAAACGGCAAGCGCTGTCAAGTGTCGGCCAGGCTGGGTCTGGGCTGGAGTGCTGCGGGGACAAAGGAGGGGCCTGGACAAACGGGATGCACCCCACTGACCTCCTTCTTAGGGTTGGAATGAACAGCAGATTTATTTTTCCCAAGGGTTTTTTTTTTTTTTTTAACCTCTGGGACTGCAAACTCAGAAAAAGGAAAGAAGGTGAGGCTTTTGCCTAGGCCAAAAAGATTCTGCCAAAAGCAGCTGCCGTGTGGAATCCAGTGCTAGAGCCCTTCCTCCAGCTCCCTAATTTCTGTAGTCCCCTACAGAGCCAATCTCTCTGAGCCCACCCCACACCCAGGAGAAGATGCGCGTCAATACCCAGGAAATTTCAGCTATCACAAAGTCATGGGATGGTCGAACCATATAGGCTGTTTATTTCTACCCAGGGCCTGAGGCATTTAGGCCTAGTGTGGCCTTGGCCTGTGTCTACCGGCTTCTCTTCACCAGGGCAGTAGGACCTCAGGCATGGCAGCATTCAGAAGCTATTGGACAGTGGGTAATCTCTGACCACTCCACTCACCCACAGAGAGAGGTGTATCCAGGCAAACTTTCCAGAGCCCTGCAGCAGCCCCAGATCTAGAGCAAGCAGGAACTCCAGGTCACCATTCTGTCTGGTTGGACAACAGGAAGCACAAAGACACCTCCTATCACAGAGAACTCAAGGTGTGCTGGGCACAGATAGTAACTCAGGTGGTAGATTATGCCAGGCACTTGGCTGAGCCCCCACAAGCACGATTCTGTGTAACCCCAAGATTAGCTCTACAGTGACAGATTCTATTACAGTTGGGACTTCACAAATGGGAATGCTAGTGGCCAATTAAAAATTGCCATACAGCAAATAAGTGGTGGATCCTGAAGCACTTGAAAAGTTATCTAGTCTAGGAGCCTCATTTCATGGGTGGAATTGAGCAGGGACCAGAGAATACCAGGTCAAGGTCACAGGCACATTAGGGCCACCATGACTTGAGCTTCTTCTTCAATCTCTAGCCTGAGGATTATCCTCTAGTGGAATCCCAGGGGGGACCAACCACTCCAGCCCTCACATTGTCTTGCTCAGTTAACCTTGACCTCTGACTGCTCTCGGGATCAGCTTCATCTCCAAGGCCTATTCAGAGATGCCATTTCTGTACTGGTGGAGTTCAGCTAAATGTAGATTCAACCAAAGTGACTTAAATGAGGTTTATTTGTCTGTCATAATAGGTCTGCAGTAGGTAGTGTGGAGGTCACGATCTAGACCCCTTCAGTATTCCTTAATGTGTGACTGTCCTCCCCTATGGTTTGCTCATGGTCGTAAGATGGCTGCTCCAACTTCAGCCTCTCCTCCTAATTCCAGGAAAGAAGTGCAAAACAAGAAACAGAAAGGGTCCAGGCTCACATCAGGGAAGCAGATCTTCCACACATGCACAGTTGCTTTCCCTTAAACCTCGTTGCCGACATTAGCTGGGCTTTGCAAAGGAGGTTAAGAAATATAGCTAACTCCAATGCGGCCCCCTGAGCAAAACTGAGACTCTGTTAGGGAAAGAAGGAGAAAGGATCTTGTGTCTTCAGCATTCAGTGTCTACACACAGAGTAATCCATTTCCTTAAAAGAGCATGCTCCCCAGGTCTGTCTCCCAGAGTTTCCATCCTTCAATTTCAGAGTAATTTCCTGGCACTTCAAAATAAATAAAGCATAAGAGCAGCCCCCAACTTCAATGCCTCTCTGGCCTCAAGGTGGAAGGAGAGAAGAGAAAGCATCGGCGTGGTGTTCACAGGTGCTGTGGGAATGCAAGCAGAGGGCCTTCAACTCACCTGGGGCCACGGGAAGGCTTCCTGGAGAAGCTGCCCCAGGACTAGGAGGACTAGGATTGGGGTGACAGAGGGTCAATCTGCTGCCTGGAACACAGGACCAGGGACTGTGGGAATGTGTGAGAGGCTAGAACCCCGAGTGGCATGCTAAGACTGTAGGCCTGCCCCTGGCACAAACCGGGACTCAGGAACAGCGGGCGACCTGGGCTGATGTGCATTTCTCTGAACCTCTCTGGCAGCCAGATAAGAGAAGAATGTGGCCATCTGGAAGGAGACTCAGGAGCTAAGAGGCAGGCCCCAGCAGCTGCAGCGGGATGGTGAGGAGGAGAGAGAGACTCAAGAAGTGTCAAAAGGAGATGGCATCTGCCTGTCAGAGAGGGAGACGTGGGTGAACTCTCCCTGAATCTGACTACCACCAGCATGGATGATGCCCTTCCCTGACACAGGGAATCCAGAAGGACCAGCAGCTGTCGTGGGGAGCCAGTGAGCCAATGCAAGCCAAGACGTGTCACAGGCAGATGACTATACAGGTGCAATGCCAAAGTGGACGCTGGGCTGGAGATGTGATTTGGGGAGCATGTGGTGGCGGTTAAACCTTGGGAAGGAATCTCCCAGCGAGAGTGTCTTGAGAGGTAGGTCCAGGATGGGCCACAGCAACACCAGGGTTGGCCCAGGTGAAGGGAAGCTAGTACCTTTGTCTGACTAAAGGTCTGTGCCCTTGGCCACCACACATATTGCCTCAACTGTGACCTGTGATGATAAAGACAGGAGAACATCATGTGCACAGCGAAGAGTCCTGAGCCTCAGTTTACCAATCAGTAAAATGGGGACAATGATTGCTAGTTTTCTGCAGGACAAGGGGTGATGTATGTGACAGGACCATCTCAATCTAAGACAAGTTCCTACTGTGGTTAAGGGGGCTGAGGATAGCTTGCTAATCTCTCAGATCTTCAAGGCCTTATTTAAGATGAAAGCATTAATGTTTGTTAGAAAGCGTGTATGAGGAGATGCAAGAGTGTTCAGTGCCCAGTAGGGGCTCAGTGCCACATAGCCACCTTGGCTGTGGTGGTTGGTGGTGTTGATGCCAGTAAACCGTACCCCATGTCTCTGCCTTCTACACAGCTGTGAGCTACTGAGGACCAGAGGTTCTGTGTCAATTCTCCTTGCATTCGGTCCAGTATATCTCATTGCTTAAAACTGTTTATTAAATGATATTAAGCAGAAACGAATTCCAAAAAGACCCCAGTGACTGGGGAAGACCTTGTTGGTCTGAGGCCTTAGGGCCATTGCTCTCTCTGTCAGAATCCATCTCTGGAAGCCTCTGGCAGTCTCTGGGCTAGCCTTGTCAGTCCTCACTGGTGACTGGCTATGAACTTGGTGATGGGTCCATCAGTTCAGTCCTGCAGCAGTGGATGAAAGTCCCTTCAGAATTTCGATACCCAAGTGTGATCATGGATCCTTGTGGGTGACCTGGCTCCTTGTGGGTCAGAAGTCTCCCCAGTAACTGCCTTTCCCTGTTGTAGGGCATCACCAAAGCCAAGAGCCCAATCTCTTTGTCATTGTCAGTGGCAGAGCAGCCTGCTCCCCCATGGGTCACTCTGATCATTGTTTTATGTTTTTATTTAACAAACACACAGTGCAAACAGTCTGTGCCAGGTGCTGGTAGAATGTGGACTCATTTAATCCTCAAAATGACCCAGGAGAGGTTACCTTCCTAGGGCCATTTTACATTTGGTTAAATGGAGGTCCAGAGAGGCACAATAATTAGGTGAGCCACATGGCTGGTAAATGACAAGAGTACACATTCAAACCCAGGCAACACAGGAAAAGAATCTAAGCTGCCCGAGAAGCTTGGTCAAAGTGACTGAGCAGCACACAGTTTGCAAGCAGGTCAACTCCAATGCCCACCCACACGATGACACTTCAGGGGTCAGAAGTCCACCTCGGTGCCTCAACCACTCCTGCACCCTTAGCAAGCCTTTATGGCCTCCTCCTCTGCTGAAGCATCAGGAGAGGTGTAGTCTCTGCTACCAGAACCACATCCACGCCTGACCTGGGAGATCCTTTTTAAATGAAGGCTGGGTCACTGGCAGGCCACCTCCAAGAACCCCATGCTCCTCCTCCCTCTTCTGCACCTTCCATCCCTCTAGCATGGGTTTCATGCAGCACCTGCTGCATGCTGGTCTCTCCTCCACCCTCCCCTCCCCTCAGAATCCAGGCAGAAGTTTCCTTCCAGTTCTCCATTCCCAGCAGCTGCTCTGCATTCTCCCTGGGATACACCAGGCTGGTCCAGGGCCTGGTACAGCCAATGGGGTTTCCATAGTGTCCGTGATGACTTCTTCAAGGCCTGGCTCTGCTGGTCTAGCTCCCAGTCTTACTCAGTGGAAGTCACTCGCTGCTCGGCAGGAAACGGAGAGACTCCAACAGGCCTTGTCCCACACCCCGCCCATGTCCACTTCCTCAGCAGACACCTCCCTGGGGGTAAGCGCCCCAGCCTGGCCTCATCTACTCTGCACGCACCCTAGCCTGCACTCGGGTGCTCCAGCTCATCACTACTCCTGTGTGAGACTCAGCCACCCCTGGACAGCAGGGATCTTGTCTCTGCAATCACTGAACACACATTCAGCGTGCACCTTGCATGTCTTCAGTCCTGTGCTGCTCCTGGGGACCCAGCATGACCTGCCAGCTCTAGACTGCTGAGCCAGCCAACAGGAACCATGATTTGTCTCCTCCATGATGCTTGTTTTTAAACTGATTGATTAATTTTTACATTATACCTTTTCAAAAATAATTTACGGTGTTTCAACTCTGCTTGGGGAGTTAAATTTTTATTTAATTCACCTATCATTCCACACCACTATTTAACGCATTTTGGCCAATCATCCCAGGGTGAAACACCTATAACAAGTTAAATATGATAATAGAAACTGGACACAGTGGCACATGCATGTAATCCCAGCGGCCTGGAAGGCTGAGACAGGAGGATGGCAAGTTCAAGGTCAGCCTCAACACTCAGTGAGGCCTCAAAATTTTAAAAAAGTAAAAAAGGACTGGGGATACAGCTTAGTGGTAAAGTGCTCCTGGGTTCAGTCCCCAGTACAAAAAAAAAAAAAAATATATATATATATATATATGTGTGTGTGTGTGTGTGTGTGTATATACACACATATATACGTTTATATAAATAATATAATCCATAATAATACAGTAGTAATGGTGAAAATATAATTATATGATAATTACAGTAATATTAATATATTAGTATAAACAAACCCTGGATTGTGATTTCTAATCTATTTTAATGCACCCCTGTCCATTTCATTGAAATATTGGCAGAATTGAAAGCTTGGGCTTAATGGATTTAAATTTTGCTGAATTTTCTACTTTTGCTAATTCTTTCCCATAAGCATGGTTTTACTTAAAAATCACAGTAAGTTGTCCTGCTCTCTTCAATATGGGTCATTCCACCAGAGAGGAGCCCTTCTTCACCATCTCATGCATGACTGTGGGAAGCTAGGAGTTCTAAGCCACTGCCCACTGGTGTTGAATGGTGAGGGTGTATGTGACTCTTATCTCACAAATAGTGACTTGATGGACAATTTTGTGCAAAAAGTCCATTGCCTTAGGACGGGCTGCCAACAGTTTAATGACTGGGTTCAGTAATTAAGTTCAAAGCTGGGGACAATGGCGCACGCCTATAATCCTAGTGACTGGAGAGGGTGAGGCAGGAGCATTTCAAGCTGAAGGCCAGTCTCAGCAACTTAGTGAGACCTGACCCAGAATAAAAAATAAAAATGGCTGGGGAAGTAGCTCAGTGGCGAAGCATGCCTAGGTTCAACCTCTAGTACCATCTCGCCACCATGCCACCAAAAAAAGACCAATAATGAAGTTCAGGGGGGTTGAATACTTCCAGAGCTTCTAGACATTTCCTCTGATATTCAAACTCACCTCTCATGCAGGTTTCATCACGTAGGTCCCTCTTCCTCCTCATGACTCCCTCCCAGTCTCTATAGAGGAAGGCCAGCAGTCCGGGGTGTGGCCTGACTATACCAGCTCTAGAGGACCTCCCTAGTCCCCAGGGCCTTCTTGGGCCTTCTGTGCCCTGGGCAATCAAATCTATGGAGCTCAGAGTGCCTGGCTCTTTCATTTCCCTCCCTTCCCTGTCATCTTGAGGCTGACCAAGAATGTGATGGGAAGTGGCTGATCCAGACCCCGCCTCCCACCTCAACTCCAGAGACAGCCCAGCACTGCAGATCATCAAGGTTTTGAACTTCATGGTTCAAACCATGGCCCTCCCCATTCGGTTTCCCTCTTTTCTCCACTGGAGATCCTGCCTGCACTGGGGCCAGGTGGCACTACCGCTGTGGTCTCCTCCCAGCCCCTGCTTGCTCCTCTCCTCCCTGAATCTTCCCCTCTGTGGGCACGTGGGGGAGCCTAGGAGTCGGTTGCCAGCCCTGAATTCCACTCCTCTTCCCCAGGAGCACAAGCCCTGGATGCTGTCTTGATCACAGAATGTGTGCACACACACACCCACACCTCACCTGGCAGGCGTCCTTAAGGCTCTCTTGGCTATCTGGGTCAAAGTTGTTCTCCTGTCCTCTCCTCGAAACTTTGTACCTTGTCCTCAACAGGGACAGCCCCTGGAAGCCCTCACAAGGAGGCGCCTCAAACATCTTTGTCCATTTTCAGGATTTCCTGCCATACCTGTATGCATCTGTATGATCGCTTTGGGGTGGGTGTCCCCTGCCTGTGTCTAGTCCCCCATTGTGAATCTAGGTCTGAGCTTCTGCTTTCCCCTGACTTGGTCATCAGTCTTGTCCCTTGGAGTCCTTTTCTCCTCCCCCTTTATTTTTCCAGATCTATGGCCTCTTTGCCACCCTGTTCTCTGCCCTCCTGCCCCTCTGCACCCTGGCCATGGCCCCACAGGTATTGGGTCCTGTTTCTCACCTGGAGAAGGGAAACTGGTGCCCTACCTTGCCCTGCACACACCCTCACTGCACTGTTTGGATTGATCCTGTACCAGGTGGCTTGTGAGCCTTCAGGGCAGGGACCAAGCACAAACACAGGTGTAGATAGCAGGATGCCACTGCAGGAGGCACAGCCGGACTATCTGTGGGGAAAGCCTGCCTCTCCCAGCCTCTCAGGCACGAGGGGCTCATGGGATGAGGTGCTCACATTTGTTTTTTTTTTCCCGCTGAGCCAAGTTAAGGCCTAAGGCACTGGGAATGGACAATAGCTCCCAGCTCTTAGCCTGCAGCCCACACCTCTTCTGCTGCGCTGTCCTCTCCCTGTGCCCGATCCCTGCCCTCACCCCAGCCTGGCTCTCCTGGGCAGCATCAGCTTTGCTTTCTGAGCTATAAACATCAGGCCTATAAACGTTCCATGGGGCCCTTCCGCGGGGCCGGGACCCTAACACACCCTGGGCCTGGGCTGTACACGGTGCGCTGAGTCACCTGATGAGGTCACTGGGAGTCAGGCCTCCTCCCAGTTCATGGTCACAGGGAGGGAGCGCCTGGAGGTGTGGCCTTGTGGCAGGGGATTCGGGAAGAGAATGCTCACTGCTTCCCTGCAGAATTGACAGGAGTGGAGGACAAGGAGAGTGACCAGGGATTTCAACCATCCTGCAGCAGGCTGGGGAGACCAAGGCCACCGGCCCCTGGCCTCACCAGCTCTGAGAACCTCCCTTAAGCCACAGCAGTGGGAATGATGGTCAGCAAGGCGGGTGGCTGCTGTTTGCCCCTCCTCCAACTTGCCCCTCTTCTGGTGAAAGCACTTAGATTCTCTTTTGGGGTACCACACTCAGGTTAGGAGGTCTAGGTGAGCTGGTGCCAATCAGGGGAGAAGACCTGGGCCAGGCCTGGCTGCTTGGGCCCTCTGCTGGAGCAGTCAAGATCATGTGCTGCCTCCCGGGCCTGCCAGGGTTGGGGCACCTCCCTCAAAGTCAGGGTCTGGGAGACCTGGGGAGAATCTGCCCCAGGATGGAATGGGAGCATGGGAAAGAGGTCACCGAGTCCTGTCCACTGAGACCTGTGGCCATGTCCTTCAGGCTCTGGTTTCACTGGGCCATTGCCTCTGGGCCTTGCAATTTTGTAAGCCAATAAATTCCCTTTATGGTTTAAGTTTTGTTGAGCTGGATTTCCTGTTGCTAGCATCTGAAGAGTTCTGATGAAGCCAACAAACCAAGATTTGGAGAGCACTGGGAAGTTACCCAGCAGCCTCTGAGCAGGCACCTCATTTAGCCTGGCAGCTGCCATGAGAGGCAGGTCTGGCTGCTGTTATCCCCATTTCAAAGAAGGGAAACTGAGGCTGGAGTTTAAGAGGACAGTGTGATCAGGCGCCCAGGTCTTCTGAACACAGCCCTTGTCCTGCTGGGTCTCAGGCATCAAGGAGCAGGGAGGCCCTGCTGGAATCAGGCCTGGAAGGTGTTGTGGCTGCAAGGCAGAGGCAGGACTGTCCAGCTCCTTGGGGAGAAGCCGAGCTGCGTAGGGCTGCTTAGGGCTCCAAGACCCGCAGAGCAACACGCCCTTTGATATGCACAGCTGCTCAATTATGCCCATGAAGGACTTGTAATAACAAGGGAAAGACCTATGTCAAGACCTCAAATAAAAAACAAAACAGATGTCCATATTACACAACAGATATAATAATCGCAATTATGGCTCTCAAAACACTGTTACATAGAACTTAAGGCCAGAATAAAACAGAGCAAAATATTAAGAAAGATTATCTTTCCATGTTGGGAATGTGGCCTTTTACACTTTAATTTTTCTTTACGTTTTAATTTTTATGATAAATATTACTTTGGAAAGACATCAATGCAATTATCTTTAAAAGATAAAATTATCTTTTAAAAGATGCAATTATCTTCTAAAATAAAAGAAGGGGAAAACTACTTGCTCACATTGCAGTTGTCCATAAATATCAATTGCAGAATGGAAGCTAATCACTATAAATCCCACGACTGGATGGGTGTCAGGGAAGATGCTTCTGGTCCTGCCCTGCCTTGACCTTCACAGACTTGGGGGAATCACTGCTTTTCCCTGTCTGTTGCTTCTCTGCACAAGCCGAGGGCACGTGGGCGGCCTCCAGTACTGACGTCCAGTCACTGCCTCTGCCAAAATTCACACTTACTCTCTGCCCTCATGAGAGTGCTCAGCTGCTTGCAGCGCTCGTTAAAAAAAAAAAGCTGCTCTGGGCTTATTCCCCTCCCTGTGAGAACAGCTCATCTCTATGATTCCTCCTCATGCACGCGGTGTCAGCGCCTGCCGGGGAGATCTGGTCCTTACCCCCTGAGGTTCAGGGAGGAAAGTCCTGTGTCCTCCGTCACAGGACTAGTGAGGAACAGGCCTGGAACTTGAGCTGCAACCCTTCTAATTCCAAAGTCGAAGCCATTGGCCACACTGTGACATTGCCTCTATTCCAGAACATTCCTGGGTGACTTGTTTATTTGTCCCTTTCACAAATATTTACTGAACACCCGCTATGCACATAGCAAACCTCTTGTTTACACAGGAGACACGAGGAAATCTGAGACACCAGCGCATCCCAGCAGCTCTCAAAGGGAAGTGTGTACACCCTGGTGGGGACATAGGACCGTCCATGGGCAGTGGGCAGAGAATATCCGTTTCTTTGTGTAGCTCTTTTCTGTCTT
Organism: Sciurus vulgaris; assembly: GCF_902686455.1. Taxonomy (NCBI): domain Eukaryota; kingdom Metazoa; phylum Chordata; class Mammalia; order Rodentia; family Sciuridae; genus Sciurus; species Sciurus vulgaris. The sequence continues at coordinate 121,500,990 of NC_136470.1, forward strand.
GTAATTTTAAATCCCTACTTTTTAAACTTGTTCTTTTTAGATATACATGACAGTAGAGTGTATCCTGACATATCATACACACATGGAGTATAAGCTCCCATTTTTGTGGTTATACAATATGTGGGGTTACACTGGTCGTGTATTCATACAAGAACATAGGAAAGTTATGTCAGGTTCATTCTACTGTCTTTCCTATTGTCATACCCCTACGCTCCTTCCCTTCCCCTCCCCTTTATCTAATCCAATGAATTTATATTCTTCCCTCTTCCCCTTCCCCACCCCCCACTTATTGTGAGTTCACATCCACTTATCATAGAGAACATCCAGCCTTTGGTTTTTTAGGACTGGCTTATTTCACTTAGCATGATAATCTCAAGTTCCAACTATGTACTGGCAGATGCCATAATGTCATTTCTCTTTAATCCATTGTGTATATATACCACATTTTCTTAATCCATTCATCTGTTGAAGGGCATTTAGGTTGGTTCCATAGCTTAGCTATTGTGAATTGAGCAGCTGTAAACATTGATGTAAGCTGTGTCACTGTAGTATGCTGATTTTTAAGTCCTTTGGGTATAAACCAAGGAGTGGGATAATGGGTCAGATGGTGGTTCTATCCCTAGTTTCCTGAGGAATCTCCATACTGCTTTCCAGAGTAGTTGCACCAATTTGCAGTCCCACCAGCAATGTGTGAGTGTGCCTTTTTCCCCACATCCTCACCAACATTTATTGTTACTTGTATTCTTGATAATTGCCATTTTGACTAGAGTGAGATGGAATCTTAGTGTAGTTTTAATTTGTATTTCTCTAATTACTAGAGATGTTGAATATTAGATATTTGTTGACCATTCATATTTCTTCTTCTGTGAAGTACGTGTTCAGTTCTTTTACCATTTATTGATTGGGTTATTTGTTTGTTGTTTTTTTTTTTTTTTTGGTGCTAAGTTTTTTGAATTCTTTATATATCCTGGAGATTAATGCTCTACCTGAGGTGCAGGTGGCAAAGATTTTCTCCCATTTTGTAGGCTTTCTCTGCATGTTCTTGACTGTTTCTTTTGTTGTGAAGAAGCTTTTTAGTTTGATACCGTCCCATTTATTGATTCTTGAGTTTACTTCCTGTGCTTTAGGAGTCTTGTTGAGAAATTCAGTTCCTAAGCTGACATGTTGGAGATTTGGGCACACTTTTTCTTTTAGTAGGCACAGCATCACTGGTCTAATGCCTAGGTCCTTGATCTACTTTGAGTTGAGTTTTATGCAGGGTGAGAGATAGGATTTTTGCTGCATATGGATTTCCAGTTTTCTCAGCACCATTTGTTGAAGAGACTCTTTCTTCTCCATTGTATGTTTATGGGGCCTTAGTCTAGTATGAGGTAACTGTATTTATGTTGGTTTGTCTCTGTGTCTTCTATTCTGTTCCATTGGTCTTCATGTCTGTTTTGGTGTCAATACCATACCATTTTTATTATTATAGCCCTGTAGTATAATTTAAGGTCAGGTATTGTGATGCTCCTGCTTTACTTTCTCACTAAGAATCTCTTTGGCTATTCTAGGCCTCATGTCTTTCCAAATGAATTTCATGACTACTTTTTCTATTTCTATGAAGAATGCCATTGGAATTTTATAGAAATTGCATTAAATCTGTAGAGAGCTTTTGTTAGTATGACCATTTTTAAAAATCCCTACTCTTTATAAATTGTAGTTATATATGCATATATATGTTCATATATATATGCATATATATATATATATAACTGATATAGTAACATTCACATAAAATATATATGATAAATCTCTAAGCCTTCTCTTTTCTCTATAGCCCATGACCTTGGCTAATACCTGCTAATGACTCATAAGCATTTTTCTCCAACCCAGACTCTCTCTGCCTTCTAAACCTTACATACCCAGAGGCCTCAGGACCTCCCACCTGGACAACCCACAGGTGCCTGGAACTCAAGCTGAGTGCATTCTCCTTTCTCCCACACCTGCGCATCCTCCTGCTCATGTCTTTCCTACCAACAGCTCCAAGGCGAAAGAGTTTGATGTCTCACTTGACACCCTCCCCTGCCACACAGCCATGCCTGCTTACCTGTAGGTCTTCACTTTCCCAGGGTTTAGTTTCCCGCAGGCAACTGTGACCCTCCTCCTGACGTGTGGTCGGAAGACCTCACCTCGTTGTATCACGTAGGCATTGTGTCATCTCACATCATCACAAGAGGAATGAGCACAGCATTCTAAAGGTTTTTTTTTTTGTATTGGGGATTGAACCCAGGGGTTCAACCACAGAGCCACATCCTCATCCTTTTTTTATATTTTATTTTGAGACTGGGTCTTGCAAAGTTGCTTAGGGCCTCACTAAGTTGCTGAGATTGGCTTTGAATTTACAATCCTCCTGCCTCAGCCTCCTGAGCTGCTGGGACTACAGGTGTACACCACCATGGCCAACTTCAGGAATATATTTTGAGAGAGTATGAGAGAGAAAAAAAGAGAGAGAACACATTTGCATAATTTCATTGTAGACTACTACTGTAACGGTTCCATTTTATTATTAGTCTCTTGCTGTGTCTAACTTATAAGTTAAACTTTATCATTGCATGCACGTGTAGGAATAATATAGTATATGTGTTGAATACTATCTGCAGTTTCCAGCATCTTCTGGGGATCTTCATAGTGACAAACAGCAGTGAAAATGTTGGTATTGTCAACCCAGGCTAACATAACTCATTCTCTAGAACCTGGCTAGAACATTGAGACTGTGGGTCTCACTGTCCACACCATGCTGTTCCTGGGAAGGGTAGGCCCATGGGGGACCTCTCTAGACTTCATGCTACCACCAATCACTTTCCCTATTTTTTAAAATCTCATTTTATTAAAGTCCTCACTTCCAGAAATTAGCATGTCCACAATTTTTTCTGCTCCTGATAAACTTCCACAGACTCCACCATGAGATGTGAGTCTTGGCCATTCTCTATGTATGTAGAAGCTTCATTATAGTATGTATGTGTGTGTGTAGTGTGGAGGGAGAGAGTTCCAGAATCCTGATGGTGGAGGAGGATGGTCAACTATCAGGATACTCTCCATTCCAGCTGCAATCTGCTTCTCTCCCTTTTGGTGTACCTGAAGACCTAAAATATGTTAAATGTAGCTCATGTGCCAAAAGTAATCTCTTCCCAATTATGTGAGATTTGCCCCCCTTATCTAGCCTAACTTTGTCCTAACTATACAAGGAGCTCATCTGACCCTTCTCTGACTTCATTTTACCTTGCAGAACTCTTCTGCTTCTACTTGTCCCCAAGAGGAAGCATCATGGGTCATATAAGAGGTTGGCTCATTGGGTCTCTGGAGTGAATCTCAGGTTCCAGTCACCCTGCCTTCCACACACTGTGGGACTTTAGTGAAAGAAAGGAAGAGAGAGGGCATCAGTTAGGCCTGGGCTGTTTCACTAGTTGAATCCAGGGACCTGGATGTCCTGACCTGCAGAATCCATGCAGTATCACTCAGGGACTTGGCACAGGTGGAAGCAGGTGGTCTACAGAGAGCAGTGCTTCCCAAACTTGAGTGTGCACCAGAAGCACCCCGAGCCTTTTTGAACACATATTGCTGAATCCTGCTTGGAGTTTCTGATTGAAGTCTCGGGATAGTGTCCCAAATTCTGTATGTTTAACAAGCTCCTTGTTGCTACTGCTGCTGCTGGCCCAGCAATCACATTTTGAGAGTCACTGTTTTAGAGGAAAGCACCTCACCCTGAACCCCTTCAATGAGCACAGGAAGCTCCAAACAAGGGGCCCACTCCTGCCTGAGCTAAAGGAATGTTTTTGGCCTCCATGTTGGCTTGGCTGGCAGTGGTGAGTCTCTGTGCCTGGATTCACCTGTGGTTCATTTTCCAACTTATTCTTCGTCACTGTTGCTGTGGCTGGTGAGCAGCACATGAGCATTAACCATGTGCAAGGTACTGGAAAATGGTAACAACAGCCACCAGAGGGGTGCCCTGCTCAACCCCCGCCAGAGTCAGACATTATTTTCATGACTTGCATTTTCTTGAGACCCCCCTTCATGTTTGTTTTAAGAGGACACAAATCTACACTTCCACAAAGACCTAAAGACGACCTAAATTGAATTCAGAGTTCTTTCTCAGTTTCCTCTAGCACCCCTCAGCTCCCCGGCAACACCCGTATTCTGGGCTGACAGGCAGAGGGATGTCTCTACACGTGAGGGATGCCAGCCTGGAAAGGAAACAAAAGAATGCATTTGCTGATGCAGGAGACCAAGGACAGCCTCAAAACAGGTGAGCAGCATTCCCCGGGGACACGGCCCCAGAGCAACCCAGCTAATTTCCTCTGCCCTCCATCTGCTCCAGGAACTAAATACACAGTTTTCACCTCGAGCCTCTTGCCAAATTCCTGCCCTGTTTTCAACAGTTGGCAAAAGCTGATCGTATCTACACAGGAAGAAGGGGGCTGATGCTCAGAGGACTGAAGACATAAGGACGCGTGTATGTGTGAAGCTGCGGGGGCAGGGCTCGAGTTTCCTTGGATAAAGCCTAAAAGTATTTGATATTTTCTTTGGTAAATAGTGTAATAAAATGGTACTCACTTCCTTCCCAAGACTCAGATCCGATTTAATCATTCCAAACAGACACACTTTAATAAAGCTAGTGGTGCAGGGCCTGGATCCTTGCCTGGCCCTCCAAAGGTGCTCAATAAATATTTGCTGGATGAATGAACGAATGCGCTCATTCCAGGATCATCTATCCATTCCAGAAGATCTGATGCGATCCTGGCTGCTCTCCTCTACACTGAGTTTTTCCTGTTTCTTTTAATCCTTCCCTTTTTTAATGTCTCATACTGGGCATAAAACAAACTCTCTTTTATCCTTCAGCTGTCTGCCAGGGAGCAATGTAGCAGTCACTCAGCAATGCACAAATTAAAATTCTTCCATCATGGGCCTCCGGTCCACTTGGAGAGGAACCAGCTCTCTCCTCCATTGCCCCTGTTCCTAGCTTCTGATGCTGCCCCCTCCCTACCACCACCCACAACACCCCACCATCGATTTCAAGCATTCATGGCTCCCTACCTTCTCTGGATGTTTCTATCTGCAGAAATCTGTACAGGGAGAACGGCCCTCTAATTACAATGAAGACATCCCCCTCCTTGTAGATTCCCCAGTCCAGTGGTGCCCCCACCCCCAGCCCCAGACCTCTAGAGATTTGGAGGACAACAAAGAAGGACCAGGTATGAGGAGACAGGAGTCAACCAAAGGCAGACAAAACAAGTTTTTAGAGGATTGATTTGGGTGTCGATATGTAAAAATAAACCTGCTTTGCCCAGAACCGAGACCAGATTATTCACAGTTGTGGTTCTTTTCCCTGGTTCACCTTGTTCACTGGGCTCTCTGTGCCAGATTCAAGGGGATGCCACACAAATTAGGCATAGACCCTTTACTTAAAGAAGTTGCTCATCAAGTCTCCCAAAGGAGGGCCTGCCCACTGCCCCCCATCCAGCCCTTTGCCTGCCCAAGTAAATGGCCGTGTAAATCCCCTTTCAACATCTAATCTAACTCATGACCCAGCATCTTTGGGCAAACCATGACAAGAAGAAATATGAGGTCCCTAGCAGGTTTCTGAGTCAATTAGCCAGTGATTTCAGTGAAGGCTAAGAAATATGGCTACAAAGTCACTCAAAGCCAGGATGTAGGCAACCCACAGGGTCCCCTGGGCCCGTCTGCAGTCCTCTCCCAGGGCTGCTACCCCAGCTGTTGACACATCTTCCAAATACTGTGCAGAAAAATAGTAGAGCGTGCTATAGATATGAAATTTTGGAGCCATATTCAGCACAAAACATTTCACATGTATGTGAGTAAACATCAGTTAAAATTTGATACTTTACAGAATAAATGCAGAAGATTGATAAGAAATATCAGATGCCAAACATTTTTCAATAAGTATTGATTTGGTTTATATATCACTCATTTGTATTATTAATAGGTTTAGAAGTACTACTGAAGCCTGAGAATAAATAAATATTTGTTATTTAATTGACAGATGATCATGAACCTGAAAAATGTCAGACAAAGCCCTGCTCTGGTCTCAGGTGGGAGTGCCACTCACAGGACATCATCCTGGCTTACAGGCAGTGTCACAAGGTGCATGCTCTTGACACGCTGTCTTTATTGGACTTGTCTTCTTTCTTCCCTAAAGAAGTATGCATGGGTAAAGAAGAAAAGGAAAACGGTGGAAATGTAAGTTCAAAGCACTATCTAGCTGGTGACCTAGGTACAAAGCACTGAACTGACTGACTTCTGGGGTCTGGGCATCACTGGGATTAATCAATTCCACTTTCTAGAACCTGAGAGGGGGGCATTACTGCAGGAAGGACCTGCATCTGCCTTTGACTATAGATCAATGAGACTCTCAGTTGTTACTATGGTTACGGGTTCCTTGCAGAGCCTCTGATGCCTGGTGGTACACACCAGTGGGGAAAGGAGTTGGATTAGGCTCACCAGATGAAGCCCTGGTTGCCAGTTCACTTTGAATTTCAGATAAACAATAAATTTTCATTATAAGTGTAGCATAGTAGTACAAGTTTTGCATACTTGGGATCTACTTATACTTAAAAATTATTCATTATTGATTTGAAATTCAAATGGAACTGGGTGCCCTGTATTTTATTTTTACTTGTGAATATGGCAACTCTGTAGCAGGTGGCTGACAACTGTCCTGAGCCACCTCCAAGGTGCCAGTGGTAAACGTCCAGCCTGGCCAGGTCTTCCTGGACAATCAGGCCAGGGAGACTCACTGTACACAGGACAGCAGTACACTCCAGTGGCTTCCCTGAGAATGGTTCCATTTAACCCATGCCGCAAGCAGGAAGTCACGGTGCCAGCACTTCCTCTCAGACACATGAAGCATTTCAATGGGATAAAAGTAAATAAGAGCCAAATTTAATGTGAAGATCGAGGTTGATGGTCAGATGCTTTGCATCAGATGTGATTGCTTCTTTGTTTGCAGTTGCCAGTGTCAAATGTTTAATGGGAAAAGGACTGAAAAAGAGGGTTCTCAGTAGGCATTCAATTTCTCCTGTGGATTGCGATAAGGCTATCATTATTTTATTTGCAATGTAGAGTGTGCCTGTTCCAGCTGGATGGCTGCCAAGGGCCCATCAGTACACAGCTTGTAGCAAAGGCTGTCAACACAGACCTAAAGGGTAGAGGTGGGAGAACCCGGACAGTGAGCCCCAGGCAGAGCTGAACAGTTTCCAGGGCCCATGAGAGGGGGCAGCTGGTTAAGGGTGGCAGGGCCTAAGGAGGCACAGTACCTAGGAGGTATGTGTTCAGAAACCCTCCGGAGAATACATGACCCATTGTGGATGTCCAACAAGGCCTCAGGCCCTGAAAGAGCAAAGGTCAAGGCACGCTCAGACTCGAGGGGGTCAGGTGGGGGTGGATAACAGAGCAAAGGCTGGCCTGCTGCTAATGCTTGTTGCACAGGATGGACCCATCTTGGGAGTGTGTGGAATCTGTCAGGTAGGATGGGGTCTCTGTGAGAGTGACCAGGTCCTGCCTGGCTCCTGGGACAGTGAAGGCAGTATGACATGGCCAGGGAGGGCCAGCAGGACAGACATGCTGGCACTGTCTGGCATAGCCTGTTAGGAAGAGGGACTGGAGTTTAGTGCCTCCCTTTATCTGCTGTTGGCCAACCAGCTGGGCACCCTCCTTCCATGCAAGGCCTGACGTCTGTTCTGGCCTTGCCTCTGGCACCCACCCAGTGTTATTTTGGATAAATCTGCTCCTCTCGGAAGCTGCTTTCTCACCAGCATAAATGAGAAGGAGCAGAGAGCTACAGCTTGGTGTACTCAGGGAAGTCATCACCTGCCTCATCAGGTCACTGGGCTGGCAGATCTCAGCGATTGATGTGCGATGTGCACTGTGGGTCAGTTCCCAAGCTTGGAACATGTCCACATAGGAGCATGCCCAGGGCCTTCAGGAAGTCCTGGAGACTCGGACACTCGTCCCACCATGGCAGATGCACCTTCCTCGGTGTTTCGAGGAGGGAGTCTGAAAGTGAAAACAACTGGGAAGAAAAGTGAAACTGGCCTCTGGGGAAAAGGACAAAGAGCCTGCAGCAAGCCCAAGCCGCAAGGGCAAAGGCCCCTTGAAATGAAAGGCCCTCTGCCCCTTGAAATGAAAACCCAGAGGAACCTTTGAGACTTCCTCATTCCTGGTCTTTGACAGCAGTTCCTGGACGGCTCTGGCTCCTGGGTCACAGCAGGCCCTATAAAGGTGGTCATTACAGCCCTGGCAGTCAGGTGGCCCAGATGGCCTGCCCCACCCGATCCTGAGCTATGACTCATCCAGCTGCTGAGGGCAGAGGAGCGATGCCTCACACACCAGCCAAGCACAGAAATTGCGTGCGCACACGCGGCTGTGCACAGAATCGCACCTGGGCACAGCCACCCAGACCCGCCACACACCCAGAGCTCTCTCAAACCACACAGCCACCCTCTCCTCCTGCTCTGCCTACATGTGCATCCATCCTGCACAAACACAGACGTCCAAGGACATAGAACACCCACACTGGCATGTCCCCCGACTCCTGTCTCCACACATGCCTCCTTCACACACACCGCACACCACCAGTTGTTCAGTCTCTCTGCTGACCTCAGGCCACAGAGCATGAGGTCATGATCTGGATGAGACCAGGACACCAGCTTCCTCCTCCCCACCCCTCTCCTTGGCCAGCGGGGCAGTGCCCCATTCTTGAATCTGAAGGGCGCTTTGAGACCCAGATCCTTCGAGAGCCAACAACATTTCCCACGTGTGTTTGACATAAGTGGTCACCTGGGCTCTCTGGAATCACGAAAGTTCTTTTTATTTCTATGCTGGGGACGCTCTTTTAAGCTGCAAGAAACAGACACACTCGAGTGACTTTGAGTGATGACAATATATTGTCAAGGAAGAAAGGAAATACGGACAGATAGATGAATGGGTAGGATGTGAAGAGTGCCCTGCAGTTAGGACTTGGGGCTGGGGATTAATACTAAGGCCTCCTGGACCATGATGACAGCAAGTGTTTGTTGCGTGCTTTCTCTTCCTGGGTGCCAGCCATGGCACCAGGTGCTCTTTGTGCATCATCCTTGATGGTTGTGCAGACTCGTGGCACCAGTTACCACCATTGTAACTGGAGGAGCAGGAGGTTGAGGCTAAGAGGAGGTAAAAACTGGCCCAAAGTCCCAGGACTAGTAAGGACAGCTTGATGCCAACCCACGCTGTCAGGAGCCCGTCAGTGTAACCCAGGACAACCACTCTGCCCACCTGAACCCCATCTTGCCGCCCCTGTGAAACTCACATCTGCGACTCCCACCCTGGTGGGTCTGCCACTTCCCTGGCACCTCTGCATCTCTCTACCTCCCTTCTCATTCTGTGTGTCCCTGCGGGTCAGTCAGATTCTGGCCAGTGTGGAACCGCTCTGAAGCAAAGAAAGGCGAAAACACTCACCCAGTCGAATCCACAAGCACCTCACCCGCTAGCTAGCAGCTGCCTCTGGGTGGGACCTGGGTCACAACAGTGGGGCACAGTCATCACGGCCTCTGGACCACAGAATGTCCAGCATGGCTTCACATGCCATTCCTGGAAATCTTTAATAAACATATTTCTCATTTTCCTGACTCTGTAAGAATTGTCTAGTAAGTATAATTGAACTTAAAAAAAAATTGGTCAGGATTTTACAATTCCCAGGACATCATTCTGAATTCCAGCTGGATCCAACTGCAAAAGTAGGAGGTAAGAAGAGCTATGGTGTGGTGACAACCAGGAAACTCCCTAAATATCTTTTAAAAATGCATTCCTACTTGGTTATTTGCTCTCTTCCATGTGGAGGCCACAGCAAGAAGGAAAAGTCCCTGGCAGCAGGTTCCAGGGAACTCAGACGTCATGGTAGATGCTACAGATGCAGGCAGGCCCCAGGCAGATGTGGCATCCTTCTTGGACCGTCCAGTGCAGGCTGCAGAGAGCCACCTGCATGGAGGGGCCTCCAGGGAGGACTTGGACATGTGGGGACCCGGGCCAACTCTTCCACCATCTCTCTTCTCTGGAGCCACCTCTACTAACAGAAAGAAAATGGATTTCTCAGGTCACTCCAGCTTCAAGAGTCACACATACAGGCTGCTAATCCACTTAGAACTGTCAGAAAAAGCCCATTTGAGTCTGGTCCTTTGTTCAAATAGGTTAGAGGCTACAGACCTTGACATCTGGGTGTGGCTCAGCTTCTCTTAGAAAACATCCTCATCTAGGGCATCTGGGAGACACAGAGAAGAAGGAGCAAAGGTCTATAACATTTCACCGAAACACTTGATCAGGACTGAATATTTGGACGAAAGCTAAAGTCTGAATTTCTACATGGTCCAAAGCCAAACAGGATCTGAGACGCCCAATGCCAGCAGCTACTGGGGAGCCAACAATTTTATGGGATAATCGATTCTTGCTGCACTTATCCCCACAGCCTGATCCAGGCTGGCTGACCTTCCCTTTCTTTAAACACAGGAGGCAATTGGGAGCAAGGCGGTGGGCCTGGAATGCAAACCTCTCTCCCCAGAAGTCCCAGGGTGTGTCGCCAGTCGCCCAGGAAAAGGGAGGGGAGCTGAGGTGGGGGGCATCCGCTGTGGGTTTCAGGCAGTCTGAGTCCTGACAGCTCCTATTTTCCTAAATCAGGACTGAGTCAATGAGGAGATGGCCTGGGACCATGCGCTGCAGGGTGACAGTTACATGACAATAGACCAAAACACAATTACTCCAGGCAGGCCTGGCTTCTTAAGGGGAGTGTATGTGGGTGGCCTTGTTTTGCCAGGAAAAAAAAAAAAATTCCTTGTTTTGTTTAGAATCTCCCCCTTACCCTCAAAGAAATTAGACCTTTCCACAAGGTCACACATGTGTGGCTTGGAAACTTCTTCCACAAGGATTAATTAATTTCACACTATTGATATGCGGTCTTGTTCCTGTGATGTGTAGCCTGGACTACTGACCAGAGCCGCTGAATGGGCCAGAAGAGGGATTGGGGCCAGGTGATTTTGTGGGAGACAAGAGAACACCATCACATCTTATGACTAAATCAGAACCCAGCTCAAGATGGGAGGAGTAGGATAATTGTCCCAAAAGGAGTGATTAATGACCAAAAAAGCAGGATGACCTGAGTCCATGGTTCAGAGGCCATTGCTTGACACAAACAAATCTCCTCACCCCAAGGGCTCCGTGTGCCCTGCAGAGTCACAAGAGCGTGGAGGGAAGAGGGGGTTTGGACCCAAGGCCTGGGTGTCTGCTCTTCCCTTTCTAGAGAGTACAGATTTCTCTCTTCTCATCACAGAGGAAAAGTAAGCAGAGGCTACTCACTCCCTCTTGATTAATGTGACCCAGATCCTTCTAGAAAGCCCTCCTAAATAAAGTCACTTCTCCCCACTTTGGCCCCAGTCTGGCGGCTGTGGACCAGGCACTCTGTTAGGTTCTTCATCGGTATTCTCTCTCTTAATAGCCCAGGGAAATCATATTTTGTAGGTGAGGAAATGGAGGCGTTGGGAGGTGAGACAAAGCAGGCAGTGCTAGCGGGGTCTGAGAAACTCAGAGTAATTTGGAAGCCCTGGCTCTTTGCAGGGCAGTGACCTTTGACCAAGCCATTTATTCGACAGTGCTTATTAAGCAACTGCTCTGCTCCAGGGCCTGTCCAAGGTGCTGTCCTAAAAACTCAGGAGTCTTCAGTTCACAAAACAGACACCAAGCTCTGGCTTTCACTGTTTAAAATCAGAGGTTCCCTGTGGCCTTTTTGAGATTCTGGACAGATCTGTGAGAGCTGGAATTTATATTCTTCCAGGGGGAAACAAAGAATACAAATGATAAATAAGTAAATAATATTACATATTAGGAAGTGCAAAGTGCGATGGACAAAAAAGTGGGGTGCAGGGTAGAGGAGATCAGGATTGCCAGGGAAGGGACAAGCTGTGGCAACCCTTAAGGTGGTCAGAAAGTCCCCATGGAGAAGGTAACATTTAAGCACCAGACTAAGATTCCAGCGGCTTTCGTTCCCCCATCGACTCTGCCAGTTTCCAGTTCAGTGAACTTAAAAAATGTTCTCCATGGCCTCAGTTTCCCCGTCAAAGGTGGGTCTCAAAATGGCTGTGCTTGTCTCCAGCTTCTGGAGGTTTTCTGAGCCTGAACAGAAGCCCATGTGGTGTGCTGTCCCGTGTTTTCTCATCTCCTTACTTTTCCTGTGTGATTTGACTCGATTTCCTGACACCCTCCTCTCCCCAACTAATTCCTTAACTTTGTCTGACCCACTTTTATGGGAAGGGCTGATGAATTGAGCTGGGATCAGAAAAGTCCTGGAACAAGCCTGAGTCACACAGACTCACTGTCCCCCACTCTAGGATGGGGGCTTTCCTTAACCCCTTGACGCCTCTTAGGGAGAAGTGAGGATGTGGTCGTGCTTGGTAGAGATGGGCCCAGGAAAGTCCCTTAGAGACTTCCATTTTACAGATGGGAAGGTCCTCACCTCACCTAAGAGAAGTAAAGGACTTATCCAAGGTCTCACAGAGGTCACTGAGAACCTCTGATTTAAAACATATAACAAATAGTAACAAACAACTTTATGGAGGTGTAGTATACATGAAAACGCATGATTTAGAACAAATTAAAAAATTAAAATATATACAATAAATAAAAACCTTTAAAAAATATATATGGTTTGATGAGTCTGGGCATTCACACACACCGATTAAACATCTTCACAACAAGGTACCTAGATTTCCATCATCTCCCAAACCTCCTCAAGCGATTGCAGCCTCCTCCCTCAGCCAGCACCACGGATCTGCTTCGTATCTGGATGAATTAGTATCTGCATATATCTTAACCTGGACAGAACTGGCTGACCGATTGGGTGCGGATTGTGAGAGAAAGAGGAGGGTCCAGATGACTCCAGGATTTTTTGCTTGAGCAACTGGAAGGCTGGAGCTGCCATCACTGGAGATAAGGGTGGAGTGAATCTAGGGAGAGCTTCCAGAACTCAGCGCTGGAGAAGAGCATGAGCTGTCAAACGGTTGTCCATGTGGGAAGGGAATTAGTGGCAGCTGGAGATACAGATGTGGAACTGAGCCTTGGCCAGGGCTCAGATGGTGAAGACTGAGCTTGGTCCGCTCACACTTTCTAGAAAGTGCACCCTCGCTCACAACTCTGCTCCCTGAGAAGGGAGTCCTTTGTTGGCAGAGCTGGGTCATTCTGTCCTCATTGTCCCGGTGCCTGGCCCCTGGTAAGAGCTTGGTATACGTTTGTTGACAGTGGGTCTGGGAAGAGCCAAGGAAAACTCTTCACCTCTGCGAAGTTAGCGGGAACCTATTTTCGCCTTCTTCCCAGAACCAACCACTGCAGAGGCCATGAGTCACACAATCCTTTGCCATCAATTGAAGAACAATTCCTACTCCCAGGGACCAGGAGGGTGTCTGTGCTTGTCCTCACCTCTGGCCTGTGATTCTGCAAAGAAGGGAAAAGCAAAGTGACCTTCGGTTCAATAACATCCTTCAAGAACATTTCCTCTGCTGACCTTTCAATAACACCACCAGTGTGTCTCCTCCTTACTTCACAGATGAGAAGAGGGGGCTCTGGGGAGAAGGCGGGAGCTGACTGGAACTCTGCTGCCTCCCTCTGCAAGGCAGGAGTTCTGTGAAAGGGGAGGGCACTTGGTGACTGATGCAATGACCTCAGGAGTCTGCCTCTGGCTGTCCCTATATGGGTACAGTCCCTCCATAGGTCTCACCTCTATTATAAGACATCTGGGCCCATTTCCACCAGCTACCCCTCCAACCCCTCTTCCCAACACCCCATCCTGGCCTGGCCTGTCAGTGTGACACCCACAGGCTCTCTGCCCTACCATAGCTATGCTCCTGATGCTGCTTGCCTCTTCTGGTCTACAAGTCTACAGAACCTCATGGGAGAACCTTCTGGAAACCCCACCTTGCTAGAACATCCCATCATCCACTTGGCCAATAAGCACTCTTAAGTCCTCATACTGTGTCTGGCCAGTGCACAAGCAGTGGCTTCCTGGCTGGAGAGAAGGAGTCAGTGGATTGCCCTCCAGTAACAAACTGTGGCAGAGGATTGCTGGGGGTGAGGGAAAAAGGGCGTGGGACAGAGGCACCAGCCTTCCAGAGTCCACAGAGTCACCCTAGGGAAGTGGGTAGAGAAGAGGCTGAAGGATGAATGGGAATCAGCAAGAGGAAGACTCGGGAGAGAGCATTCCAGGCAGAGGAGAGAGCAGAGCAGAGGAGTGAGGAACAGAGAAGGCATGTGTACCTTGCGGGGAGACCAGGAAGGAAGACTGGGGGTGTCTGCAAGGGACACAGGACCAGAACCTGCGACACTTGAGCTCCAGCTGAGAAGCAGGCTCTTCCTCCACTGCTCAGTGGCTGGGGTCCAGGAATTGGGAGCAGGGAGTGGACTGGGGCCCTGCAGCCTCATTTTGTGGAGGTAGGAGGGATGCAGGCTCAGTTCCCACCAGAGGCCAAACAACTCCAAGAGCTCTGACTGTCAGAGAGGGGCCGCCGCCAGTCCCCCACCCTGTCCACTGCCGCCTCCAAGGGCAGCCCGGGGACAGGATGAGGCCCAGCCTGTGAGTATTAAGCGGAAGGGCTCAGCCCTGGAATGTGCTGACCTCTGCCTCCTGCAAGGCTCAGGAACCGAGGCCCGTTCTTTCCAGCACCAAAGACCTGCTGAGGCCAGAGTGGGCAAGGCCCAGAGCAGGGCAGGGCCACACAAGAGTGACCACTTCCCTCAGAATGGTTCCCAGAAGGGCTCTGTCTCTCCCCAGAGCCTTCTCCACCCTCCCCAGCATCCTTCCCTAATGAGGAGAGGAAGGCCCCTGCGGCCAGGGTCAGCCACAAGTGCAGAGCCGGGGAAGTGCTGTCTCACTGCTTCCTGGGCAGGGCTCTGCTGAGAGCCCTTGAAGCCTGTCACCCTACAGCGCCTTTCAGGAAACTTCACAGTTGGTCTTGGAAACCAGTCCATTCTGAAGGAGCAGACATGCAGCCTGCATTCAGATGGAAGTCGACTGGGGGCTGTCGGGAAAGTTGTAAGGCAGGGCCTGGTGTTAGCCCCCACCCCCAGACCCCCCACCAGTGCCATATTCGCCCTCTCCAAGCCTCATGGCCTCATCTGCAAGACAGGAACCACAGCTACTCTGCCAAGTTCCAAGGAGGAGTGTGATCCAGCAGGAGTGGGCAAGGTGCTTCCCACATGTGAGATGGGACTCTCATCAGGTCCTCATTATTCTGGGAGAGAGATGCAGAGGTCAGCCTTTGATTGAAGCAGAGAACTTGGCAAGCTGGGATCTCCCTGCCTGTGGTATGGAGAGCCCCTCAGGGTGAGGAGCCAGGCAAGGTCCCAAGGAGACTGCCTCCTCCCAGGACCCTTGATTGTGAAATAGAACACCCTGGGATTCCTTGCCTCCCATTGACGTGAGCTCTGAGCTTCCCCGGCACACCAAGACCTGGACTTGCATTCTAGCAGGTGGCTCCCTGCTGGAGCCTCTGAGAATCTTTCTGGGAGGTAGGGAAACGCACACGTGTATTCTGGCAGTTTGAACACCGGTGCACTATGCACAATGATCTGGCTTCAGAACCCTGGAGGTTGGGGAATATAGATACATTCCCAGGAAGCCTCTCCTAGGCAGCTCCCCCAGCCCTCTGTATTCCATTTTGGATTGGCCTGTGGAGTCTTTCTGTGACCAGGGAGTTCTTGAGGGCCTGGACCATACTTCATTCCTCCAAGGACCTCCATTACAGGCCTTAGAACAGAAGTTCTGTAAATCTCCACCGTGGTCTCCAGCAAACAGCACAATGCCTGACACCCAGCAAGTACTCCATAGACGTGCACCCGCTGACTCTCCTGGAATAAACCCTGCCCATAGCCAGCGTGGACATTTCCCAAACATGCATCGTTCTTTCTTCCCAGGCCTCATTCTTTCTTCCCTGAGTCTTCCCAAACCCCTCTGCACCAGTGACAGTCTGAATGTTCTTTATGGACCTTTTTCTTGTAGGAGGACGTCTCTGACCAGTCTGACCCCAACCCAACATCAGCTCCAGCCAGAGACCCACAAGGATGTTCCTCAGACTCACCCAAAACCACCTGAATCTCAACACTCACTCACACACCCAACCCCTAGCCCTTACCCTAATCCCAGCACCTGACACCACGGATGGCAGATGACAGTTGAGCACTGTGCTGAGACATGCCACTAAGTGCACATACACAAGGCTTCTCGGGAGACAAGTCACCCTTCCTATCAGAAAACAAGTGTTGGATTTAGAAGAGTACAGAGCTGTCCCTCAGGAAACTTGGGCAGGTGAACTTGGAAAAGCCATCTCCTTGAGCCTCAGTGTCCCCATCTGTGAAAAAAGGATTTGGATCATATTTTCTGAAAGGTCTCTTAGCACAAAATTCTGACACATGGAGACTGATCAGTGACAATGGGATTACTCAAAGTGACTCTGGGAAAAGAGAAGGAGAGAAAGGTGCTTGGTTCTTTGTTGACAGCAGGGTTTGGCATCTCTGCACTCCCAGTTCCCATCCCATTTAGTCCTGGGCTAGGCTCTCACTGGGGACAATCCCTGAAGCTGAGGAGATGCAAGCAGTTGATAGAGTTCCTGTCAGGCCTTTGCCATGTTTTACAGTGTCTATTAAAATCCCCTGGGGGTGGTAGTAGGTGGCCTGTGGTCAGCAGCCCCACCTCATTTTAAGCAAATTTCCTGAGGAGGAGGCCCTGAAATACGCTCCCAATTTCAGAGAAGGGAGAACAAATTGATTCCATGAAGGACTGCTTTTCCAGGAACATTAAAGCCAGCTGTTGTTTCTGCAGCCTGTGACCCCTTCCTCCTTCCCCCAGTGTTGCTCCCCTGGGGGGTCAGCCACCCCCACCCCCACCATGGAATCTGAGAGAGATGCTGTCTTCTGGTCCCCTGTCCCACCACTACCCTCTCAGTTCCAACCAGCAGCACTTCCGGCTGGGATTCTCCACCTTGGACTAGCTCCCGGGAATTTCTGGAAGCATCAAATGGTGCAAACAGATTGTTTTCATTATGATTATTCTGGGTTTAACCTCTTGGCCCTGCGTCACCAAGATTACAGGCTCTTTCTTATTACTGCATGGGGCCAGACGCCATTCTGTCCCTGTGCTCACCCACTCTGTTTCCTTTCTCCAATTCCAGACCCTCTCTGGAGGGGCTCTCAGGCCTCCAAAAGCCCTCTCTGCCTCCAAAGTCCACATCTGACAAAACCTAGGAGTCTCGGGGCAGCAGACAGGTCCCTGACACCCCACCTCCCACCCCAACCCGTGGCACGATCAAATCCTCTCTATGCGAAGCCAGCATTGCTGGCTCCAAGCTGCCTCTCAAAGGACTTCAGGGGACCTGCCAACATTTGGTTTGAATGTTTTTAACATGAAGATTTTCTTATTCTCAAAAATTATATTAAAAACAACACACCCACTCAAATGTGTTACATACAAATTTTAGAATATTGAAATCTACCGACACATTAACTTAGGGCACTGTTTTAAATTTTTTTTTTTTTTTTTTTTTTTTTGCAGATCTTAGAATAAAACTTCTATTGAATTAAAGGTGGTCCAGAGAATGTCAAGAGAGATGATTTTTAAAAATATAAAATAAAGCCGGGTGTGTTGGCGCATGTCTGTTATCCCAGTTACTTGTGAGACTAAGGCAGGAGGATGACAAGTTTGAGGTCACTCTGGGCCAATTGTAAGAACTTGTCTCAAAATAAAAAATAAAAAGAACTGGGGATACAGTTCAGTGGTAGAGCTGTGTTCAATTCCCAGGACAATAAGATAAAATGAAATGAAATAGAGTAAAATAAAATAAAATGAAATTTTCCTCCCTGTTGCAAGCACTTCTCCCTATGAAATAGGATGTCTTGATAGTGCACAAACAAAATAAATGGCAGTGATTCTCAGCTGGGGTGATCTTGTTCCCCAAGGGACATTTGACGATGTCTAGAGACAGCGCTGGTCTTCACAACATAAGTGGGTATTGCTACTGGCATCTAATGGGTAGAGGCCCAGGATGCTGGTAAACACCCTTCTAAGCACAGGATACCCAACCCCAAGGACATAGAATATCTGGTTCCAAATGTGAAAAGTGCCAGTGTTGAGAAACCCTGATACACGGGAAGGTCTTGGATATGTAGATTGGCATAAAACTGACTGATTTTCCTGGATTTCCATTGCTTATCTTATTAAAACTGACCTATTGTTCTCAATAGACTTAAGAAGTAAATACTATAAATAGGAAGTCCTCAAATAAAGTTATGCTAATAAAACATTTTTACATGGGATTCCAGTAAGATTCCTTTAAAAAAAAAAAAAAAAACCGTAGCTAAGAAAGTCTGTGGCCAACTGGTCTGGTTGCTACTCAAGGCTCTGCTGTCTCTGGTCTGTACCCCACTGGCAGCAGGAAAGGCATGACCCCTCAGGGTGAATCTTCCACACAAGCGGGATATGGGTTATCATTCCACTAGAGGTGGGCTCTTGGGAGCTGTGAATTGGGTCTACTTTGTTCCACAAAGTAGGTGCTCATTAAATAATCTTTGAATGAGAGGTTCTCCAAGATAGTGGAGATGAGGCAGGTTGCAAATCTCAACTCCTTGGTGGTTTGAAATCAATGCAGTGAGAGAACAGCTGACAGCAGAGATGGGTGACAGAGGGAAAGTACTGATTCATCAAACTGGAAAGTCGAGGACTTGGAAGGATTCTGAAGTTCTAGTTACTGGAACCGAAGTGAAAGAACTTGTTAACCTGGAACCAGTAGCTGCACCATCAGGGCAGGGGTAGCAAAGGGGTAAGGGGGAGAAGCAAACCTGACCTGCTGTTTTTGGAAACAGCATTAGAAGAGAATGTCAAAATGAATTAGCTGGGACAGGAGCTACAAAGTTTCCTGTGAACCAGAAGAGCTCCATTTTTCTCAACTCGCTGATGGAGAACTGTGGTAGGCAGCCAGCTTGCGGAGACCACGCCTAAGCTTTCAGCTTGGGAGGCAATTAAATCTCTACAGCTTCATCCCAGCTAGAGAGACCAGTTAATAATATCATAGGGAATGCCTGGAAAGTGGGCCAGCCACATAACCTGTGTGGCGGGATAGCAATCCCACTGCAGGCTGCTCAGCACCCCTCCCACCACCCCCTGCATCTACACAGGAGTTGGGGGAAGCACAGCTGAGTGCATGATTCTCCCGGGGAGTGTGGTGCCCAGGAAGTAGCACCACCTCTGATGCGACTGCCTTTGTGCCCCCTACCACTGGTGGACACTCTGTGCCCTGGCCACAGTCCCACAGTCCAGTCACTGGCCACAGACTCACACCCCAGCCACTGCCCCAGGTCCTATACCCCACCTCCAGCTGCCACCCTGTCCTCACTATGCCCCAGCTGCTGACACCCACCCTGTGCCCTTCTGCCTCCCTGTGATCTGCCGCTACCCCACTCTCCAGGTGCCAGGCCCCCTCATGTCTCTACCATGTGCCACCCCACCCAACATACTGAAAACTGCAAGGGCACGTCCACACCTGTTTTTAAACATCTCCACAAAAAGAAAACTAAAGCTTTTTATGATTGTTGTTGCGTTAGTTGTTTTGAATGAAGTGTTTTCTTGTGTCTTCCCTCATTATTTGTTTATTCATGGTTTTATTTATTTATGCGGTTTTTCAGTTGGTTGGATTTTTTCTCTGTACCTCTTTTTTCCTTTCTCCTCTCCATTCCCTTTCCTTCATAGTCTTCCTTCCTTCTCTCCTCATTTTTCTTCTATCTCCCTTTCTTCTCCCACCCTACACTTCTCCCCCTTCTCTCTTTTCTGTCTTTTTCCTTCTTCTGATACAATTTAATACTAGGTATACTATCATTAATACTGAACTTTTCAGTCTATTTTATTTCTCACCTACTTTCTAATCGGTTAGTCTAGTTGTAGACAACACTAGCAATACATTTTAAAATATACGTTGATATATGGTTTGCTCTGAAATTACCACTATTACTGGCAGTTTCTCTCTCCTCTCAAAGTGGTACTGATGGTTTAATTTAGCACTTTGATTATGATAATTAAATAAGTTGATGGTAAGATATACCCCCAGCTTAGGGATTATTGTAAAGAGATAAGGAAAACGCCGGGCAAGACTTCCTTGCAGGGGAAGTAGGCCCAGAGAGCTGGGACCAGACCAGCCAGGCCCCAGCCCACAGCCTAGTGTCCCTGTAGATGACCATCTGTAAACACATGGAGGTGCCTCTGCCTACCAGCAGGGAATACACCCCACCTGGAGTCAACCATCCCTAGAGGGGCAGCATACTTTTTGGGTCACTGCATTATCAAGTTCTTCCAAGACTTCAGGTTACTGAAGACTAGGAGAAGGGAAGATACCTGAGAAATATGAGTAAACAAGGGAAGAAAGTGTCCCAAACAAACCTAGATCAATAAAATCCAATGACAGATGGCAGAAGAAATGTCTGAAAGGGAGTTCAGAATGTACATAGTTAAAATGATCAGAGTAGCAAACGATGAGATAAGAGAGCAAATGCAGACATTGAGTGATCATACCAATCAACAGTTAAAAGAGCAAATGCAGGAAGCAAAGGATCATTTCAATAAAGAGATAGAGATTCTGAAAAACAAACAAACAAACAGAAATTCTTGAAATGAATGAAACAATAAACTGAATTTAAAACTCCATAGAAAATATAAATAATAGGATAGAACACCTGGAAGACAGAACCTCAGACACTGAAGATAAAATATTTAATATTGAAAACAAAGTTAACCAAATAGAGAAGATCAAAAGAAATCATGAATGGAATCTCCAAGAATCATGGAATATCATGAAAAGACCAAATTTAAGAATTAATGGAATTGAGGAAGGCACTGAGAAACAAACCAAAGGAATGAACAATCTATTCAAAGAAATAATATCAGAAAAATTCCCATATCTGAAGAGTGAAATGGAAAATCAAATACAGGAGGCTTATAGGACACCAAATGCACACAATTACAACAGACCCACACCAAGACACATTATAATGAAAATACCTAACATACATAATAAATATAGAATCTTAAAGGCTGCAAGAGAGAAAAAAATCAAATTACATTCAGGGGGAAACTAATATGGATATCAGCAGATTTCTCAGCCCAGACCCTAAAAGCTAGAAGGGTCTGGAACAGCATTTTTCAAGCTCTGAAGGAAAATGGATGTCAACCAAGAATCTTATACCCAGCAAAACTTACATTCAGATTTGATGATGAAATAAAATCCTTCCATGATAAACAAAAGCTAAAAGAATTTACAAATAGAAAGCCTGCACTACAGAACATTCTCAGCAAAATATTCCATGAGGAAGAGATGAAAAACAACGATGTAAGTCAGCAAAGGAAGGAACTACCCTAAAGGAATAGCAAAACAAAGGAGAAACCAAGTCAAGTTAAAAACCAAAAATAAGCCAAAATGGCCAGGAATACAAATCATATCTCAATAATAACCCTGAATGTTAATGGCCTGAACTCATCAATCAAAAGACACAGATTGGCAGATTGGATTAAAAAGAAACACCCAACAATATGCTACCTTCAAGAGACTCATCTCATAGAAAAAGATACTCACAGACTAAAGGTGAAAGGATGGGAAAAAAACATACCATGCACATGGACTCAGCAAAAAAAGCAGGGGTATTCATCCTCATATCAGGTGAAGTAGACTTCAAGTCAAAGTTAGTCAGAAGGAATAAGAAGGATATTTCATACTGCTTAAGGGAAACATAAATCAGCAAGACATAACAATCACAAGTATTTATGCCCCAAACATTGGCTCATCCATGTATGTCAAACAAATCCTTCTCAATTCCAGGAACCAAATAGACCACAATACAATAATACTAGGTGACTTTAACACACCTCTCTCACCATTGGACAGATCTTCCAAATAAAAATTGAACAAAGAAACCATAGATCTCAATAACACAATCAATAATTTAGACTTAACAGACATATATAGAATATTCCATCCATCAATGAGCGAATACACTTTCTTCTCAGCTGCACATGGATCCTTCTCTAAAATAGACCATATGCTAAGCCACAAAGCTACTCTTAGTAAATACAAAAAGATATTACCTTGTATTCTATCAGATCATAATGGAATGAAATTAGAAATCAATGACAAAATAAAAAACAGAAACTACTCCAACACCTGGAGATTCAATAATATGCTATTGAATGATACATGGATAACAGAAGACATCAGGGGGAATAAAAAAAATTCTTAGAGGTAAAAGAGAACAAAGATACAACATATCAAAATCTCTGGGACACTATGAAAGCAGTACTAAGAGGAAAATTCATTTCATGGAGCGCATTCAATAAAGAAGGAAAAATCAACAAATCAACGACTTAACACTACTGCTCAAAGCCCTAGAAAAAGAAGAACAGATCAACACCAAAAGTAGTAGAAGACAGGAAATAGTTAAAATCAGAGCTGAAATCAATGAATTGAAACAAAAGAAACAATTAAAAAATAGACAAAATAAAAAGTTGGTTCTTTGAAAAATAAACAAAATTGATAAACCCTTAGTCACACTAACAAAGAGAAGGAGAGAGAAAACTCAAATTACTAAAATTTGGGATGGAAAAGGAGTTATCACAACAGACACAATTGAAATACAAAACATAATTAGAAGCTATTTTGAAAATCTCTACTCCAACAAAATAGAAAATCTCGAAGACATCAATAGGTTTCTAGAGACATATGATCCACCCCAAACTGAATCAGGAGGACATACACAATTTAAATAGATCAATTTCAAACAATGAAATAGAAGAAGTCATCAAAGCCTACCAACAAAGAAAAGCCCGGGACCAGATGGATTCTCAGCCAAGTTCTACAAGACCTTCAAAGAAGAGCTCATTCCAATACTCCTTAAAGTATTCCATGAAATAAAAGAGGAGGGAACCCTTCCAAACTCATTCTATGAAGCTAATATCACTCTGAAACCAAAACCAGACAGCGACACATTGAGGAAAGAAAATTTCAGACCAATATCCCTAATGAACATAGATGCAAAAATTCTTAACAAAATTTTAGCAAATCACATTCAAAATCATATTTAAAAGATAGTGCACCACGATCAAGTAGGTTTTATCCCAGGGATGCAAGGTTGGTTCAACACCCAGAAATCAACAAATGTAATTCACCATATCAACAGACTTAAAGTTAAGAATCACATGATTATTTCAATAGATGCAGAAAAAGCATTTGACAAAATATAGCCCCCCCCTTCATGCTATAAAACTCTAGAAAAAAGAGGGTAGAGATAGTAGGAACATTCCTCAACATTGAAAAGGCAATCTATGCTAAACCTACAGTCAATATCATTCTAAATGGAGAGAAACTGAAAGTATTCCCCCAAAAAACTGGAACAAGGCAGGGATGCCCTCTTTTACCACTTCTATTCAACATCATCCTTGAAATTCTAGCCAGAGCAATTAGACAAACCAAAGAAATTAAACTGATATGAATAGGAAAAGAAGAACTCAAACTATCCCTATTTGCTGATGACATGATTCTATATTTAGAGGAGCCAAAAAATTCCACCATAAAACTTCTAGAACTCACAAATGAATTCAGTAAAGTAGCAGGACATAAAATCAATGCTCATAAATCTAATGCATTTTTATTCATAAGTAATGAATCCTCTGAAAGAGACTTTAGGAAAACTACCTCATTCATAATAGCCTTAAAAAAATAAATACTTGGGAATCAATCTAACAAAAGAGGTGAAAGACCTCTACAATGAGAACTACAGAACACTAAAGAAATTAAAGAAACCTTAGAAGATGGAAAGATCTCCCATGTCCCTGGATAGGCAGAATTAATATTGTCAAATGGGCGTACTACCAAAAGTGCTATACAAATTTAATGCAATTCCAATTAAAATTCCAATGACATAACTCATAGAAATATAGCAAGCAATCATGAAATTCATTTGGAAAAATAAGAGATTCAGAATAACTAAAGCAATCCTTAGCAGGAAGAATGAAGAAGGGGGTATCACAATACCAGAACTCCAACTATACTACAGAGTAATAGTAACAAAAATGGCATGGTATTGGCACCAAAATAGACAGGTAGATCAATGGTACAGAATAGAGGACACAGAGACAAACCCAAATAAATACAGTTTCTCATACTAGACAAAGGTGCCAAAAATATGCAATGGAGAAAAGATACCCTCTTCAATAAATGGTGCTGGGAAAACTGAAAATCCATATGCAGCAGAATGAAACTAAACCCCTATCTCTCACCCTGCACATAACTCAACTCAAATGGATCAAGGACCAGAGACCCTGCACCTTATAGAAGAAAAAAGTGGGCCCAAATCTTCATCATGTCAGCTTAGGATCATACTTCCTCAATATGACTCCCAAAGCACAAGAAATAGAAGCAGGAATCAATAATTGGGATAGATTCAAACTAAAAAGCTTTTTCTCAGCAAAGGAAACTATCAGTAATGTGAAGAGAGAGCCTACAGAGTGGGAAAAAATCTTTGCCACACATACTTCAGATAGAGCACTAATCTCCAGAATCTATAAAGATCTCAAAAAATTTTACACCAAGAATACAAATAACCCAATCAACAAATGGGCTAAGGATATGAACAGATGCTTCACAGAAGAAGATCTACAAGTAATCAACAGATATATGAAAAATGTTCAACATCTCTAGTAATAAGAGAAATGCAAATCAAAACTACCCTAAGATTCCTTTCATCTCACCCCAATTAGAATGGCGATTATCAAGAATACAAGAAACAATAGGTGTTGGCGAGGATGTGGGGAAAAAGGTACACTCATACATTGCTGGTGGGGCTGCAAATTAGTGCATGTACTCTGGAAAGCAGTATGGAGATTCCTCAGAAAACTTGGAATGGACCCACCATTTAACAGCTATCCCATTCCTTGGCCTATACTCAAAGGACTTAAAATCAGCATACTACAGAGATACAGCCACATCAATGTTCATAGCTGCTCAATTCACAATAGCTATATTGTGGAACCAACCTAGATGCCCTTCAATTGATGAATGGATAAACTGTGGTATATATACACAATGGAATATTACTCAGCTATAAAGAAGAATAAAATTATGGCATTTGTAGGCAAATGGATGAAGTTGGAGAATATCATGCTAAGTGAGATAAGCCAATCTCAAAAAACCAAAGGCTGAATGATCTGATAAGTGGATGATGATACATAATGGGGGGTGGGAGGGAGGCAAGAATGGAGGAAGGATGAATTGTATAGAGGAAAGAGGGGTAGGAGGGGTGGGGGGAAGGGAAAAATAACAGATTGATACAAACATCATTACCCTATGTACATGTATGATTACACAAATGGTATGACTATTTGAATGGTATGACTATTTAAATGTACTATTTCATGTACAACCAGAGAAATAAGTTTTGCCCCATTTGTTTACAATGAATCAAAATAAATAAATTTGAAAAAAGAGATAAGGAAAAGATACTGCTTACTAGAATATTGTCACATGAAAGAGGAAGGGAAATTTATCACAACAGATGTGCAAATATAGAGTCTAAAAAATACATGAGGAAACAAGACAACATGATACCTTCAACAGGTCATAATGCCCCGACATCTGAATCTACAAACACTGAAGTGGATGAATTGCCAGATAAAGAATTTTAGAAGTTTCTCATTAAAAGGATTAAGGATGTAAAAGATTTAAGAAATGAACTAAGGGAGAAAGTACAGGGCATGAAAGAGCATTTCAATGAAGAGATAAAGTTTCCGTTAAAAAATGAATCAGAAATCTTGCAAATGAAAAGCATAATAAAAATAAATAGCTCATTTGAAAAATCTCTCCAATAGATCAGACCAAGTAACAAACAGAATTTCAGAACTTAAAGACAAGGTGGACACTCTGGAACATGCAAACAGTATAGAACAACATTAAGAGACCCAACTTAAGGTTGATGGGTTTTGAAGAGGAGCAAAGATACAGGCTAACAGTACTGATAAGTTATTTCATGAAATTAAAGCATAACGTTTCCAAACCTTGGGAATTAGATGAATATCCAGATCCTGGAGGCATTTAGAAACCCTCTTTCAGTCAGTTTTTCATCACTAGAACCAAAATACCTGATAAGAACAACTTAGAGGACAAAATGTTATTTGTAGTTCATGGTTTCATAGGTTCAGTCCACAGATGGCCAATTCCTATTGCTCTGGGTTTAAGGTGAGGCTGAAGAGCATGGCAGAGGAAAGCTCCTCACCTCATGGTAGCCAAGAAGCAGAAACGGATGGGAAAGGAGTCACAGGGAAGATGAACCCCTCCAGGGCTTTCTACCAATGACCCACCTTCTCCAGTTCTGCCCTATCTGCCTACAATCAGTCACTCAGTCAGTCCATTCAAACTGGGATGGACTGATTAGGTTAAGTTCTCACAATCCAATCATTTCACCTCTGAACTTTCCTGTAGTAACATAGGAGTTTTGGGGGATACATTCTATACAAACCATATACCACACACCTTGGGAATGAGATGGACATCCAGATATCGGAGCATTTAGAACTCCCCAAAGAGCAGGAAAGAACCTCTCACCTACAACATATTATAATTAAAATGTCAAAAATCCAGATAAAGGGGAAAAATTAAAGACTTCAAGAGAGAAATACCAGGTGGCTTACAGAAGAAAACCAATCAGAATAACAGGAGGTTTCTTATCAGAAACCCTAAAGTCCAGGAGAACTTGGAATGATGTATTCAAACCTAAAAAAAAAAAAAAAACAACTCCGAACTCAGAGTCTATATCCAGAAAAGCTATCTACATAACTAAGTAAGAAATAAAAACATTCCAAAAGAAGCATAAACTGAAAGAATTTGTTACTACTACACTGGTATGTAGAAGATGATTAAGAAATCCTACACACGTAAGAAGAGGACTGAGGTTTTTTAAGATGACAGAATAGAGGAGATCACTTTCCTGACTGCTCTGTGGAATGAAACCAAGAAAACAGACAGGCAGCTTCTCAGCAAGGTGGGGTGAACAACAACGACAACAACAAAAAAGCAGGGGGAATTTACTAGAATTTAAAACTGAACATTTAAAGCAGATCAGAGACTCAGGATATTATATTATAATATATATAATAATATATATATTATATATATATTATTTATATATATATAAATAATATATAAATATATATAAATATATATATTATATATATATACATATATATAAAATTTCTTCCATATAAAATATGGAAGAAATCCACAGCAGCACAGCCACTGCTGTGGCCAGGCAGGAAGCACCAGCCAGAGAGGCGGCTCCATGAGCATAGTGGAGAGATAAGGTAATTAAAGGAACCTGCATGTTTGGGGAGGCCCAATGTGTGTCTGGGTATGGAGGGTTTAGTGATCAAGGACATTGCCCAACAAGCTTGAAGGACTCGCTGCATGACATACAAGGGTGGGGAAAGAAGCTGCCATCTCTCTAGGTGGCATGTGGAGGCAGGTGGCATTTCGCAGCTGCTGTGCAGGGGCCAGCAGCTAAGGAAGCCGATTCCTGGCAAACCAAGTTTGACCCAAAATACAAGTCCAGTAAGCACACACTGCACAACATATAGTGCGCTTAAGTAACCAGGAGAGAAGTTGACACAGGGGACAATTGGTCATGAAAACTCACCCAGCTCTACCCCCTCCCCCTCCAATCCAACAATTTGCAGGACAGAATGGGAGAGATGTTTCTGGCCAGAAACTTGGAAGGACAGAGGCAGGAAAGATTGGAGACTGAACCTGAGACCAGGAAGCATGGGGTCTGCAAGTGATGTAGGGTACTAAGAATTGGCTCCCCCACCACACAAGTGGAATTCTCCACACGAGTGGAGTTCACTGGGGTAAAGTCCTCCAGCATGGACCAGCAAGTACTAGGTGCTGGAGGTTGCACTGATTTAAAATCTCCAGATCAACTGTCATTCAGCAAAGAGCCTGGAGCTTGCCTAAGCCTAACCCTCCTCCAGGAATTCAGCTGGGGGGGATTACCTCTCACTCCAGCAATACAGAGTGGCACACAGTGCTCTAGAGGACCCTACCTAAACTGCTGAGAAGAGAAACTGAGAATTTTTGAGCTCCAAAGGAAAGAATTCTTTAACTTTTTATCAAGACCTTTTTTTAAATTCTTTTTTTGTTTAATTGTGACCTTAATGGTACATGGACATTAAACATATCATATTTTTTTCTCAGTTCTAGCATCTTTGAAGACAGTTATTTTTTATCGATTAGTTTTGTGAACTAGGTTGTTTGGTTGGTATATTTAGTTTGGTTTGTATTATTTGATTTTTATTTCTAAAAATTTTTTACATTATGTATATATATTTTTCTCCTACATTTCCCTTGATTCTCTTTTCTTTGCTAACAGCCAATCTCTGTTGTCTCTTTTTCAAATCTTCCTTTAATTTTTTACTTCTTCTTCTCTCCTCCTCCCTCATAATCATCAATCCTATATCACTTCTGTTCTCTCCCTGTCCACCAATTGAATTATAAACACTTTTGCAAACTTGCTGGTTTTATTGTAGGTAATAACTGATCATATTATTTCTTTTTATTGTGATAATTAACACTGTAGATGTAATAGTAGGAACTATTTGGTTTAATGTTGTTATAATGTTTGCTTCGGTGGTTGTTATTATTTGTCTCCCCTAAATAGAGAGGTACTGGAAACCTTCAGGGACACTGACCAGAGGGTATAAATCTACCTCAGATCCATACTCTTAGAGCAGTAGACACAAAACAACATGAAAAAGCAAAGGAACGAATCACCCCAAACAAACCAAGATACTTCAATAACAGAATCCATTGACATCACAGTGAAAGAAATGTAGAGAAGGAGTTTAGAATGTACATGGTTAAACTAATCTGTAAAGTAAAGGACAATGTAAGAAATGAAATCAGAAGGAAATACAGGAAATGAAAAATTACTTTCAAAAAGAGGCCGAGATCCTGGAAAATAAAAGCAATAATCCTTGAAATGAAGGAAACAATAACCAAATTAAAAATTCAATAGAAAGCATCACCAACAGACTAGACTACTTAGAGGACAACCATGGGCAATGAAGACAAATATATAATCTTGAAAATAGAGTTGACCATGGAGTAGAAGATGTAAGAAACCATGAACAGAATTTCCAAAACACTATGGAATAACATAAAGAGACCAAATTAGGATTTATTGGGGATAGATGAAGACACAGAGATACAAACCAAGGAATCCACAAATCTTCAATGACATAATATCAGAAAAGTTCCCAAAGCTAAAGAATGAAATGGAAAATCAAGTACAAGAGGGCTTACAGGACCCAAAATGTACAAAATTACAACAGACCCACACCAAGGCACATTATAATGAAAATGCCTAACATACAGAATAAGGATAGAATTTTAAAGGCTGTGAGAGAAAAATATCAGATTACATATAGAGGAAAATCAATTCAGATCTCAGCTGATTTCTCAACCCAGCCCCTCAAAACTAGGAGATCCTGGAATAACATATACCAAGCTCTGGAAGAAAATGGATGCCAAGCAAGAATCCTATATCCGCAAAATTAAGCTTCAGATTTGAAGATGAAATAAAATCTTCCATGATAAACAAAAGTTAAAGAATTTGCACTAAAAAGCCTGCACTACGAACATTCTCAACAAAATATTCCATGAAGATAAATTTTTAAAAAGTAAAATCAGCAAAGGGAGGAACTACTAAAGGAATAGTCACCAAAGAAGAAACTAATTCAAATTAAAAACTAGAAATAAACCCAAGTGACAAAGAATACAAATTATATCTCAATAATAACCTTGACATGAATGGCCTAAACTCATCAAATCAAGACAGAGACTGGCAGATTGGATTAAAAATAAGACCCAGGGCTGGGGATATAGGTCAGTTGGCAGAGTGCTTGCCTTGCAAGCATAAGGCCCTGGGTTCAATCCCCAGCACAGCAAAAAAAAAAAAAAAAAAAAAAAAAAAAAAAAAAAAAAAACCACAAAGGAAGACCCAACAATGTACTGTCTCCAAGAGATTCACCTTATAGGCAAAGACATCCACAGACTGATGAAAGAATGGAAAAAAAACATATCACTCACATGGTCAGGTAAACAAGCAGGGGTTTCTATCTTCATGTCAGATAAAGTAAACTTTAAACCAAAGTTAATCAAAAGGGACAAAGAAGGCCATTGCATACTGCTTAAAGGAATTATACATCAACAAGACATAACAATCATAAATATTTATGCCTCAAACAATGGAGTGTCTATGTACATCAAACAAACCCTTCTCGATTTCAAGAATCAAATAGACCCCAACACAATAACACTCCATAACCTTAACATGCCTCTGTCACTACTGGATAGATCCTCCAAACAAAATCTAAATAAAGAACCTATAGAAGTAAAAAAGGCAATTGGTAATTTAGACTTACCAGACATATACAGAATATTTCATCCATCAATGACTGAATACACTTTCTTCTCAGCAGCACCTGAACCCTTACCTAATATAAACATGTTATGTAAGCTATCACTTATGTTGGCATACAATTGCAATATTTCCGTAACATATTTTTAGCATCTGTAGGGTTATTTTGATAGCTCCTTTTCCACTGATACTAATTTTTGTGTTCTTGCTTTTTTCTTAATTAGACTTGTTTGATTTTTTTTTCAAATTTTAACTTTATTATTTCTTATATGTTTCATATATTTCTGCTCCTACTTATTTTTTCCTTCCTACTACATAATTTGAAAATAATTTGATTGCTAGTCTAGCTTCTTTCTGATACAAGGACTTTAAGTTATAAATGTTCTTCTGAGTATGGTTTCATCCCAGAGATTCTGATGTTTTAAGGTTTTATTATCACTTAGTTCAGAGCAATTTTTATTTACTTTTATTGTGCTTTCTTCCTTGACCTCTGAGATATTTATAAGTGTGCCATTTAATTTGGAAATAGTTGATATGTGGGGATGGGGTTTTATATATCTTAAGGTGATTGATTTCTAATATAATAAATCATCCAGGAAACACAGTCTGCATGATTTCAAATTTTTAAAAAGTAATGGAAATACTTTTTATGTTGATTGTATTGGTCACATACATGTCAAAACTGATCAAATTGCATACTTCAAATAGGTGAATTTTATTGTACTTCAGTATTTGTAACCTCAATAAAGTTATGGGGGAAAAAAAGAGGTTAAAAGCAACTAAGGGAGCTTGGAAAAGAATAATTAGAAGAGTATAGAAGCAAATGAAAATTAGGATTTAATCAAACATTAGAAATAAAGCAAATTAACAGAAAGAGTAAACATTCTCTCTAGTAAATGTAAATATTATCAATTCTCCAATTAAAAGACACAGATTGGTAGATTAGATTAAAAAACAAACAAGACCCAATTATATGTTGCCTGCAAGAAACACACCTCTGAAAGCAGGTAGAAGTAGATGCTCTCATATCTGACAAAGCAGACTTAAAGCAAAAATTAATCAGAAAAAACAAATAGGGACACCAAATAATGGTAAAGGGAACAGTGATAATAAATATTGAGGCCCCCAATGTTGGTGCACTAATAACACTACTCAATGTAAAGTCTTATATAAATCCTAATACAATAATACTAGGTGATTTTAATACACCTCTATCACCAATAGAGAGGTCATCCAGACATAAAATGAGCAAAGATACTACAGACTTAAAATATTCTATATGTCAAATGGACTTAACAGATATCTACAGAATATTTCATCCAACAACATCTGAATACGTTTTTTTTTTTTTTTTTTCAGTTGCTCATGGAACATTCTCCAAAATAGATGGTGTTTTAGGTTCAAAGCAAGTCTCAGCAAATACAAAAAAAAAGTTGAAATAATTTCTAGCATCTTATCAGATTACAATGGAATGAAATTAGAAATCAATAGCAAGAAAAACTACAGAAACTATAAGACAAGGAGACTGGAATGATGACTAGGTCATTAAGGAAATTGGGAGAAATTTAAAAATTCTTAGAATCAAACAAGAAGAGAAATACAACATACCAGAATCTCTGGGACACAGCAAAAGTGGTTATAACTTTGAGTTCCTACATTTAAAAAAAATTAAATATCCAGAAAGATCTCCAATAAATAACTTAATGCATCTCAAGGACTTAGAAAAACAAGAACAAATGAATTCCAAAACCAGTAGAAGAAAAGGAAATATAAAAATTGGAGTTGAAATTAATAAAATAGAAAATAAAAAATTACAAAGAATCAATGAAACAGATTTGGTTCTTTGAAAAGATAAACAAGGTTGATAAACCCTTAACCAAACTAAACAACAGAAAGAGAAAACCCAGATTAATAAAAATTAGAGATAAAAAAGAGATACCACTAAAATTCAGAGGGTCATTAAGGGACTCTTTTGGAAACATATTCTAATAATACAGAAAATGTAGAACTGGATAAATTTCTAGACACATATGACTTACCAAAATTGAAGCAAGAGTATAAAACCTAAAAAGACCTAAGAGTACACACTGAGATTGAAGCAGTAATAAAAAGATTTCCAATAAAGAAAAACACAGGATCAGATGAATTTTCAGCTAATTCTATCAGACCTTTAAAGAAGAACAAATGCCAATGCTCATCAGGTTACTTCATGAACTAGAAAGGGAAGGTCTACATCCAAATTCATGCCATGAAGCCAGTATCACTCTGATACCCAAACCAGATAAGAACACATCAAGGAAAGAAAACTACAGACTAACATCCTTGAATATAGATGCAAAATAACAAATCAAATACAATGACATATTACAGAAATTATACAACATGACCAAGTTGGTTTTATTTCAAGAATGGGTCAACATTTGCAAATCAATAAATACAATACACCAAAAAAAAAAAAATAGAACGAAGGACAAAAATTATGTGATCATTTCAATAGATGAAGAAAAAACCTTCAAAAAAATTTAGCACCCATTCATGATACAAACCCAGAAGAAACTCAGGATTGAAGGAACTTACCTCAACATCATGAAGATAATATATAACAAACCCAAAGTCAGCATCATAGTGAATGGGAAAAAACTGAAAGCATTTTCTGTAAAATCAGAAACAAGCCAAGGATGTCCACTCTCATGGCTCCTATTTAAAATAATACTTGAAATTTTAACCAGAGCAATTTGGCAGGAGAAGGAAATAAAAGGGATACAAATAGGAAAGAAAGAAGCCAAACTATCACTGCTTGCAGATGATATGATCCTATATTTAGAAGATGCCAAAACTCCACCAGAAGGCTTCTAGAGCTCATAAACAAGTTTGGCAAAGTAACAGGATACAAAATCAACATATAAAAAAGACCAATAATAAATCTGCTGAAAAGTAAATCAGAAAAACAATTCCATCCAAAACATCTTAAAATATCTAGAAATAAATCTAACCAAAGAGTTGAAGACTGCTAGATGAAATTTTCAGAACAGTAAGAAAAAAAAAATAAAAAAGAAGTAGAAGACTCTATAAGATGGAAAGACCTACCATGTTCATAGATATGACCATTGTTAAAAAAAGCAATGTACAGATTCAATGCGATCTGTATCAGAATACCAATGACACTCATCATAGAACTAGAAAAAAAATCCTAAAATTCATACGGAAAAATAATAGACCCAGAATAGGCAAAGTAATTCTGAACATAATGAGCAATGCCAGAGATATCATAATACCTGATTTCAAATTATGCTACAAAAATAGCTTGGTGCTGGCATTAAAATAGACACTTAGAACAATGGATTAGAGTAGAAGACGGAGACACAAATCCACATAGATGCAGTCACAGACACCAAAAACATACACTGGAAAAAGAAATTCTTTTTAACAAATGGTACCAGAAACACTGGATATCCATATGTAGAAGAATAAAACTAGATCCATAGTTTTACTACACATAAAAAGTCCAACTCAAAATGAATCAAAGACCTAGAAATTTGACCAGAAACTTTGTGACTTCTAGAGGAAAACCTAGGGGCAACACTCCAACATATAGGCACAGGTAACAACTTTCTCAATAGGACCCCAAAGCCTCAGGAAATATCAAGAATTAATAAATAGGAAGGCATCAAATTAAAGAACTTCTTCGTAGTAAAGAAGACCACTAATAGTATGAAGAGGAAGCCTATAGAATGTAAAAAAAAGCTTTGCCAACTACTCTTCTGATAGAGGATTAACATACAAAATATTTAAGTGCTCAAAAAATTTAACACCAATAAAACTAATGACCCAATCAATAAATGGGCAAGTGAACTAAAGAGAGATTTTTCAAAAGAATTACAAATGGCCAATAAATATATGGAAAAAAATGTTCAACATCTTTAGGAATTAGAGAAATGCAAATCAAACTACACTGAGATTTCATCTCACTCCAATTAGAATGGCAGGCATCAAGAATATAAACAATAATAAATGCTGGAGAGGATGTGGAGAAAAGGGAGTGCTTTTACACTGTTGATGGAATTGTAAATTAGTACAATCACTTTAGAAATCAGGATGGAGTTTCCTTAAAAGACCAGACTTCCTTAACAAGATCCCCATAGCACAAGAAAGAAAAGCAAGAATCAATAAATGGGAAAGATTCAAACTAAAAAGCTTTCTCTCAGCAAAGGAAACTATCAATAATGTGAAGAGAGAGCCTACAGAGTGGGAGAAAACCTTTTCCACACACAATTCAGACAGAGGACTCCTCTCCAAAGTTTATAAAGAACTTAAAAAATCTTACACCCAAAATACAAAGAACCCAAATAATAAATGGGCAGACACTTCACAGAAGAAGATATACAGGTTATCAACAAATATATGAAAAAGTGTTCATCATCTCTAGTAATAAGAGAAATGCAAATTAAAACCACCCTAAGATTTCATCTAACTCCAATTAGAATGGCTATTATCAAGAACACAAGGGGCTGGGGGTATAGCTCAGTTGGTAGAGTGCCTGCCTCACAAGCACAAGGCCCTGGGTTCAATCCCCAGCACCGCCCCCCCCCCCCACACACAAAAAGAACACAAGCAATAATAAGTGTTGGTGTGGATGTGGGGAAAAAGGCACACTCATACATTGCTGGAGGAGTTGCAAATTGTTGCCACCACTCTGGAAAGCAGTATAGAGTTTCCTCAGAACACTTGGAATGGAACCACCATTTGACCCAGCTATCCCACTCCTCGGTTTATACCCAAAGGACTTAAAATCAGCATACTACAGTGATGCAGCCACATCAGTGTTTATGCAGCTCAATTCACAATAGCTAGATTGTGGAACCAACCTAGATGCCCTTCGATTGACAAATGGATAAAGAAACTGTGGTATATATACACAATGGAATATTACTCATAAAGAAAAAATTATGGCATTGGCTGGTAAATGGATGAAGTTGGAAAATATCATACTAAGTAAAATAGGCCAATCCCAAAAAACCAAAGTCAAATGTTTTCTCTGATAAGTGGATGATGATACATAATGAGGGGGTGTGGTGGGGGGTGAAAGAGAAGAATGAAGAAACTTTGGATGGTGTAGAGGAAAATGGGGTGGGAGGGGGTGGGCGAAAGAAAGATAGTAGACTGAGACAGACTATATGTATGATTACATGAATGGTGTGAATCTACATTGTGTTCAACCATAGAAAGGAAAAGTTGTACCTAATTTGCGTACAATGAATCAAAATGCAGTCTGTAAAAGTAAAAAAAAAAAAAAAAAAAAAGGTAAATGAAGGAAAAAAAAAAAAAAAAGACTAGGAATGAAACCACCATATGACCCAGTAAATACCACTCCTTGGTATTTATCCAAAAGAATTAAAGTCAGCATACTAGTAGACAGGTATGGTGGCACATGCCCGTAATCCCAGTGGCTTGGGAGTTTGAGGCAGGAGGATCACAGGTTTGAAGCAAGTCTCAGCCACTTAGCAAAGCTGTAAGCAACCGAGCAAGACTCTGTCTCAAAATAAAAATAAAATAAATAAAATAAGAAGGACTGGGGATCTGGTTCAGTGGTAGAGCACCCTTGAGTTCAATCCCAAATACCAAAATAACAATAATAAAAGTAACAACAACAACAACAATAATAAAATAAATAAAGTCAGCCTACTATAGGGATACCTGCATACCCATGTTTATAGCAGCACAATTCACAAAACCAAGTTATGGAACCAGCCTAGGTGTCCATCAACAGATGAATAAAGGAAGGGCAGTATTTTCAAAAGAATGGAGTTTTACTCAACCACAAAGAATGAAATTATGTCATTTGCAGGAAAATGGATGGAAATGGAGAATAACGTGTTTAGGGAAAATGAGCCAGATCAGCCAGATCGGAAAGTCAAACATCATGTTTTCTCTCCTGTGTGGAAATAAGCTAGAGATTAAAAAATAAAAAATAAGAGGGAAAAAGGAATCTCATGAGAAACAGAAGGAAGACCAATAGGATGGAAGGTGACCTAGGGAAGGGAGAGGCGAGGGTAAGGGAGGTACTGAGCAAGTACAAATATGTCACAATGAAGCACACTATTATGCATACTTACATGCGCCAATAAAAAACGTTTTAAAAAATTATTTGAATGAATGCTATGCTTACTCCCAGTGTCTTCCAGGGCCTGATGTTCCCACCTGACCCCTTCCAGGGTCCCAAAGTTGAAATGAGATATTTTGGAAACCTCCTGCCTCCATTGCCCTCTTCTCACGGCCAAGCTGGGCATGTCATCCCCAAGGACGGAAGAGGGACTGCTCTGCGGGAGGCTCTGGACGTCTCAGGCATGCCTGCCTTCTCCACGTCCTCTGGTCGTGGAGGGAGGTCAGTCTGCACACCTGTGGGGCAGGTCTCAAGTCTTCTTGTGCATCTGCCAAGGCTCCTTCCAGCACACCACCCTCTGTGGGAGTCCACTCCATACCAGAAGAATCACTCTGGTGGACTTTGGGCTGGTGCTCAGAAGCACATGCATCCATAGCAAGAAAGAGGAGCAATAAAATGTCTGCAGTGCCATCCCTTCCCAAGGCCCAGGGCAGGGCAGGTTAAGTCACATTTTCCCTGTGCCTTCCAGAGCATCCCCCAGGATGACCTGTCTTGCCAGGCCTGCCATTCCATTGGTGCGGTGGTCCCTCCCCGGCAGTGACCCATGTTCCTCTGTTCTCTTGAGTCTCGCCAGGCACCTACAATGTGCCAGGTCCCATGTCAGGCACCGAGCACTCAATAGCCAATGATGCTCATGGCTCCTCCCCTCTGAAATTCAACATTAGCCATTGTAGAAAGAGCTTCAGAAGTGTAAGCTCCCGGAGACAAGTACCTCAGTCCAGTAACGTCTGCACCCAGCAGAATTCACCTCCTTATTTTCCTTTGTATTTATTTACTCATTTATTTGTTTTTGTACTAGGGATTGAACCCAGGGGCACTGTTACTACTGAGCTACATCCCTAATCCTTTTTATTTTTTATTTTGAGACAGGGTCTCCCTAAGTTGCTGAGACTGGCTTCAAACTTGTGTTCTCCTGCCTCAGCTTCCCGAAGCACAGGGATTACAGGCATGCGCCACCACACCCAATTTATTTGTTTACTCTAGTTCATCCAGGGAACGTTATCAAGCAAAGACCAGCACGGTGACCCTGTGATTAGCTCATGGTCTTTGCTTTGCTAGACCATAAACTGGGAACTGTGGCCCATTCATCCCCGAGCTCCCAGAGTGTGTGGCAGTATGTAGGGAAGGTGCCAGAATGGCTGGAGCCCCACCTTGTGTTGCCCATCCCCTGTTCCAGCTGAGGGCAGCCACCACCATGAAGCCTCTCATGTAGGGCCTCACGCCTTCCACCCGTCCCAGCACTGCAGACTGCGCAGCCTCAGACACGTTGCCAATCTAGATTTCCTCAACCAAGATGACAGTACTGTCATCTACCTCCCGGGTCCCTCAAGAGACAGTTTAATCCATGTCGAGTGCTTTGAATAGGGCCAAGCATAGGATAAGCCCTCCATGAAAGCTAGGCGCCATCATCTTATATTCCTGCTGAATCCAGCAGCCTACTGATCAGAACAGGCCAAAGGAGGACACCTACTTGCTCCTGATTAGTGCATCTTTCCTCATAGTGCAGAGCCCTGGCAGGTCTCAAGGAAGAGGAGCACGGCAGCGCCTCACCCAGGGGTGGACAGTTAGCATTGCCCAGTGACCAGCACAAAGCCTCAAGCAATTATGTCCAGAGATGTAGAAACTTGAGGACCGGCCCCTGCCCCAATCTATGGACCTTCCACTTCCTCATGAAAGATGAGTTCTGCAGCTGTTATTTGAAGAGACCTTGAAGAAAGGGAGAGGGGATGTCCCAGCCAGACATCCCAGGGGAAAGGGCACTGTTTACATTTCAACGGCCTCTATTGTTTCAAAGGACGTGGTGCTTTCCCATGGTGGCAGTAGTAGACTTTTCCCACAGTGGCAGGACTGTGTCTGAATTCCTCACGTCTTGCAGTTGAGATTGCTCTGTTTCTAACAAAGGTCCTCACTTAACAAATTATCCACCTGGCAGAGCATACGAACTGTCTTCTGGTTCAAACTGGAGGATTTTGGTCTACACAAGACACCCAAGCTTACTTGCCCCAGATGGTCTTCCCGCAAGGACAAGAACAGGTTCCTTGGCCTGCTGGAGCAGCCGAAGGCCCCTCTTCTCTCAGGAGACCCTGCAGAGCAGACCCTACCTGGAGGACCCTCGTGATCAAGACAGCATTTTCTTGAAGAAACCCCAAAATGTGGTTTTGAACCCTTGAACAAGGGTGTGATAAAGGAACAGGAGCCCATTTGGAGAAGGTTTGTTTGGGCCCAGTCAGACAACCAGGCTGAAAAGAATGATTGGAGGTTCTGCTGTGGACACCTTAGCTCGCCCCTCCTGGGAGGACCTGCCCCACCCCAACCCACTCCCCACCTCAGCCTTCTCTATCCCCACCTTCTGGTGCTCAAGGTCAAAACCTGGGGGTCACCATGATTCCTCTCTACTTATCCATCAGCACATCCTTGAGTATCTTCTCAGAATCAGGCTGCTTCTCACCATCTCCGGACCACCCCTGGGGGGGTGCCACCCTCCTCTTCGGGCCCCCGCTTCCGCCTCCACCCGAGACAGTCCTTCCCCACACAGCTGCAGAGCCACGGTGTTAACAGGTAAATCCTCTTCTAGAACCCTCAGACTCCTGGGCACGTCCCGTCTCACACGGTGAAATCCAGAGTCCTTTCTGAGGCCTGCACCATCTGCCCGACTGTAACCAGCCTTCGACCCAGCTGTCAGCCTCACGATGATGAAAGACAGTTTCAGGGGACTCTTCCTCTGCCCCCGCCTGCTCCACCTCCATGCACACTGGCTCCTGGTTGCCCAAGCACTCCTCCAGCTCATCCTGGCCTCTGTCTGTTCCCCTACCCCAGCTCTGCTCCCAGGCACCACGGGCCACACACCCCCACTTCCTTCCTGTCTTCCTCAGAGAGACCTTTCTAGACCATCCTAAGGAAATCCCCGGCTCCCACCCCACCGCAGCCCCTGGTTCCTTATCATTAGCTATCTGTTCCTTCCTGATTTTTTTTATTGTCGGGCTCTCTCCCCAGCACACGAGCTTCTCAGGCGCTGGGTGCTGTGTGATTGGCAGCTGTTTCCCGGGGCCCAGCAGTATGTGGAAGGGACTCAAGGTCCAGTAGGAAAGCCATACAGAAACGGATGGCAGGAATGGCGCTCACGATGTCAGTGGGCGATGCTGGACTTCTGGGGGAAGAAACCA
This sequence comes from Sciurus vulgaris, assembly GCF_902686455.1. NCBI lineage: Eukaryota > Metazoa > Chordata > Mammalia > Rodentia > Sciuridae > Sciurus > Sciurus vulgaris. Next base: position 121,540,872 of record NC_136470.1, read on the forward strand.
AAAGCCACAAGCAAGGACCAAAATCACTTCCTGAGCAGGGGCTGGGAAGGTGGGAAGCAACCGCTGGACTGGCTACAGTGTGGGCTTCGTGCTGTGGGCGTGGGGCAGGAAGATAGTTCTGCATGCCTACTATGTGCTAGAAGATGGAAAAGGCCTGATTTCCCTGACCCTCTTGACCCCGCGTGGGGCAGTGGGTGTCAGCATCACACACACACACGTACACACAAGACACCGAGACGCCCTCAGATGAGATGGCCAAGTGGCCTTTGCTAAGTCTCTGACATGGTGTCTCCCAACAGGAAATGGGCCATTTTGCTAAAGACCCACAGGGCCACTCAGCTGTACCCACTGTCCTACAGTCGAGGCCCCAAAACGGCCTCCTACACTGAGGCCAGGCTCTCCCAGTGGGCTCCTTCCACCCAAATGGCTTCCCACAGACCCATCTAGAGGCCTCAGCTATGTTGTTAGTAGGAAAGAGCAGGGCCAGGAAGGGCATGTGAGCAGGGTGGCGCCTCCTGCCGCGCGACCAGTTAACCGGCACCAGCAACGGATGCGAGTTAGCTCTGCAAGGTAACAGAGGTGTGTGGTGGGGGATGGGAGGAGAGGGGCTGGATTTCATGGTGCCTTGTGACATCCATTTTGAATTGTGTATCAGGTTTCTGCATTGCTCAATCAAAACATGTAATTCGTTAATTGTCAATGTTATTTGTTTTCAATTCCCAGGCTCTGAGGAGCCAGACTGTTTATTTCATGAACAGAAAGTGGCCAGTGGCCCGCAGGCCTTCTTTACCACCAGGTGCCCACCAGCAGCTGAGACCCCGCCGCACACCATGCACTCCCACAGGCTGTGCAGCCCACGGAGGCTGGAGGCTGGAGAGCGGCTGCCTCCAGCCACTCTGGCAGCTGCAGCCTAGTGGGCTGGAGTCCAGGCATTGCTGGACTGCCCACTGCCCTCTCTCTTGGAGAATAAGGTCCCAGGAGAGGAAGTGCCACTGACCAGACCTTGGCCTGGTGCCTCCCTGGGCTGTCTCAGAGTGGCAACAGGAAGGGCCCAGGGCTGGGGGTGGATGTCCTGCCCTCCCCTGGGGTCACCCTACCCGGGCTGCCCACAGTGGGGAGGCTTGATTCTCTAGAGGAAATCGGTGCTGTTCAGTGTCAGGAGGCCATCAAAAGTGGTCATCCATCGCCCACGGAGTTGATAGAACACAATTCACTTGAAATTGCAGGAAAAAAATGCAATGGGGGGATGGCCAGATCAAAGGGAGCATAGAGCCAGTCACAGGCCACAGGGATTTCCATCCTGGTTTTCCATCTACCGAGTACCCTGGAGGCGCAGAAGGAATGCCGGGCTTTGAAAGATCATTGTGCTATTTTGAACATGAAGTTATAAATTTCAGAGGCCATTAATGGGATCTGGGATGTATGACTCAAGTTAGAAACCCACCAGGCTCAGACCTCAGAGGCTGCGGAGCCACGCCTGACACTGTTCCTCAGCTCCTACCAGGAAGCAGAGCAGGAGGCCGAGGCGCTGCTGCTGGGCAGACCCAGCAGCCCTCGGAGTCGGGGTGGGTAGCGGGATTCCAGCACGACCCCCAACTTTCTGGCCCAGTGGCCTACTTCTTGGTCAATCTTGGAGAGCCCTATGGTCCGCGGAAGGACATTTTTCGTTCATGAAAATAATGCAAAAATTGGCACTGAGACACCATCAGCGACACAAGTCTGGCTTGAAAGCTCCGGCTGCGAGTCCTCAGGGTCATGCTGCCAAATCCCAGCGTTCTTGCTGGCTTGGTCACTGTTGAACAATGACTAACCCAGTGAATAAGGGTGATGAGATACAGTTTCAGGGGACTGCTTTTTATTACACGGAAATCTGTCTTTCAGGACAGCTCATGGGCTGCCTACGTACTCACCACTGTTATCAGGAAGATGGGACAGTTGTGACCGGGTGGGGCGTTTTCAGCTGAAGTTAATACCAACAGGCCAAGGACCTTTCCTCAAGCCGGTCCCAGTCACAGACTGGGAGAAAGAGGCCACATGCCTCCGTGTCCCCTGGGGGGCTCAGCATTTCAAGAGGCGGGCCCTATTTTAACTTCCAGGTGTTTCTGCTCCCCTCAGTCCTCGGCATCTTCGCTTGTTCTATTCTGTGAACTTTTGGAAACAGCGAGGTAGAGCTGTCTCCACCTCTGGTCTCTGTCTCCACCTCAGACCTGGGTCTCCACCGCTGGCCTCTGTCTCCACCTCAGACCTGGGTCTCCACCTCTGGCCTCTGTCTCCACCTCAGACCTGGGTCTCCATCTCTGGCCTCTGTCTCCACCTCGGGCCTGGGTCTCCATCTCTGGCCTCTCTCTCCACCTCTGGCCTCTGTCTCCACCTCTGGCCTGGGTCTCCACCTCTGGCCTCTGTCTCCACCTCTAGCCTCTGTCTCCACCTCTGACTTCCATCCAGGCCTGCCTCCCCAGTAAGGGAGCCAACTGTCCCAGTTTGTCCAGGACTGAGGGGGTTCCTGGAGCATGGGACATTCAGAGCTAAAACCAGAAAAGTTTGGGGCAAACCAGGGCAAGTGGCTCAACTTACTCACCAACCATCAAGTCCTATCATAGCTGCTTCCTCCAGCAGGACCTGGGGGGGACCAAGAAGGGGCAGAGAGTCTTGCCAAGAATAAGTCAAATAATACTAATTTTTCCCAATGCAGTGGTCCCCCTGGACCAGCCTGGGGGCCGAGTGTTCTTCATGCCTCATCTCATCTCACAATTTCCCATGAGTCCCAGAGGGGTAGGGCCTTGTCCAGGGTCACTTAGCCAACAGATGGGGAGCCAGGAAGGTAGGCACAGGTCTCCCTGATGTCCAAGCCTCACACTTCGCCCAGGAGTAAAACATACAAATAACTGATCACTTTGCAGTTTCTTATACCACTTGTTTTTTAAAATGTTTGTTAGAAACTAAGATTTTTAAACTGATGCATAAAAACATAAAAATTGTACGTATTTATGGGGTACTAAGCAAAGTTTCAATACATGAGTGCGTTGTGTGTGTGTGTGTGTGTGTGTGTGTGTGTGTGTGTGTGTTGTGTATTGAACCCAGGGCCTCACATATGTGAGCCAAGCACTACCTCTAGCTACATCCCCAGTGCTGTATAATGCTTAAATAAAGGTAAGCATATCAATTTCCTCAAACATTTATCATTTTTCAATGGTGAAAATATCCCAAACCCTTTCTTCTAGCTCTTTGACATACACAGTCCACTATTGTTATTTGTAGTCACAAGCACACACCAGAACTTCTTACTCCTATATTACAGTAACTTAATCCCCCTGGTCAACCTTTTTCCATACTCTCCCCAGCCTCTGGTAGCCACCATCCTACTCTCAATTTCTATGAGATCCATTTTCTTAGATTCTACATGTGAATAAGGTCATGTGACATTTGTCCTTCTGTGCTTGACTTATTTCATGTAACACAATGACTTCCAGGTCCATATGTAGCAAATGACAGAAGTTCATCCTTTTCATGACTGAATAGTATTCCCTTGTATATATGTACCACATGTTCTTTATCCATCCATCAGTGGGTGGACAATTTGTTTCTATTTCTTGGCTAATGATAATAGGGGCTGCAACAAACATGGAAGTGCCAAAGTCTCAGGCATACTGATTTCATTTCCTTTAGATTTCTATCCAATAGTGGGATTTCTGGGTAATATGGTATTTCTATTTTTAATTTTTTGAGGATCAGCCATACTATCCAGTGGTGGGAACGCAAAACAGCACAAACCCTATGGAAAAGAATTTGGTAATATCTAACAAAATTGCATTAGCATTTACCCTTTCATCCAGAAATGCCTATTTAGGAATGCACTTTAAAGATATACTAGCAGATAATGCAAAATGGCGTGTCATCGGACTTGTCACTGAAGCACTGTGATAGCAACAGACTGGAAATAAACATTTTGAGCAATGGGGAAATGGCTTACACCACAGGATGCCAAGACAATGGGGATCTGTATATGCAGCCACACAAAAGAATAAGGAAGGTCTCTGAATACATTCTTAGTAGAGTGTACAGGGCGTGGATCGTTAAATTTTTTTAAAGCAAGGTATAGAGTCGTGTGTATAGTATGCTACCTTTTACTTTAAAACTGGGAATATAAATATTCACATTTTATTATATTTTAAAAGGAAAGCAACAAGAGTTGAAGTATAAATGAAAATGGTTTCCTATTTTGGAGGGAAAAAGGAATTAGAAGGAAAAACTGAATTTCTTTGAATGGACTTTGCTTTCTAGCCTTGATGTTGGGATCATATACATGTTTTCACAGAATAGTGATATAAAATAAAATCAAAAGAAAATATCTCCTAGGTTCTGTCTTCCAAATGGTCTAGTCTGTTGGTGATGCTTTTCATGTATGCTTATAATGCTAAGTGAAATGAGCAAACCCAAGAAACCAAAGGCCAAATGTTTTCTCTGATATGCGGATGCTAATTCACAATAAGTGGAGGGGCTAGGGAAGAAGGGAGTTACTTTATATTAGGTAGAGGGGAGTGAAGGGAGGGGCACGGGTATGTAGGAAGGACAGTACGTGAAACAGACACTATTACATGTATGACTGCATGACCGATGTAATCTGCAATATGTATAATCAGAAAAATGAGTGCGTACACTCCATTTATGTGTGATCTATCAAAATGTATAAATGTATTCTACTGTCATGTACAACCAATTAGAACAAATGAAATTTTAAAAATCAAATATATAAAAATAAAAAGTAAGGAAAATATCTCTAAACAAACAATCGAACACAAAGCAAGGCAAATGAACCTAACTGGATATCAAGTTGGTGGCTTAATCATATGGAGAATTGCTGAAGTGACTTTAAAATATAATTATTTGACTGACTATTCCAAATAAGAAATATGGGGCTGGGGTCGTAGCTTAGTGATAGAGCGCTTGCCTAGTGTGCGTGAGGCACTGGGTTTGATTCTCAACGCCGCATGTAAATAAATAAAATAAAGGTCCATTGACAACTAAAAAATAAAATAAAAAAGAATATGATATGATTTATCATAATATATAAATCAACTGCAAAGAAATCTGAACTCGATTACTCCAGTAATCATATTGTGATAGTAATGTTAATAGCATTGTTTTGAATTGATTATAAATTAGGACAAAATAATTACAGTCATGAAAAATTAAAAATTTCAGCATAAGACCAAAGATATATATAATTACAAAATTGTAAAAATTAAGTCCAATTCTATAATCTGGCATTTTAATCCAAAACATTAATATTCATTTGTAGTATGTTGGCATATTTCCAAACAATTGCCTATTTTCTGCCTCTGTCCTCTGAAAGGAACGTAATCAATGCCAAACCAAAAGCGCTCCTTGGACCCAGATTGTGTCTCTAAATACCACCTCCCAAGAAAGGGCTCCAAGTAGCAACGTCTGAGGGCCTGAGGTAGGAAACAAGCCAACACTTTGTCCAGCTAGAAGACAAGGACACTGTACTGCGATCTGGTCCAAAGATCACAGAAGCCAAATCAAAAGGGCTCCCACTGGCCAGAGGTGGGACCGTTTGTATGCCAAAAGCATAATGACTGGAATAGAACACATCAAATATATTTTAAAATACATTGTGTTCTTGCTGGATATGCAAAGAATGCAAGGCCTTGTCCTCTCCTTACCCAGAGGTGTTTGCAGAGAGCATTCATGGGGGAATGAGCAGCGTTGTACTGCAGGACAAAGGCGGCCCCCACCCTGCTCGCCTCCCAAGTCCAGTGCTTCTCAGCTGCTCCGCAGCCTCACAGGGTATACAGCAGTCACTGAGACCACACCATCAGCCCTCCTGGGACTCAGGATGCAGGGGAACTGATGTGAACACGAGGCGCATGCTGTTTGCTGTGCTGGGAACGCAAAAGTCCTTCACGGCTGACCTGGGAGTTGCAAGTCTTCTGCTGACATCCATGAACTTGGTGGATTTAGTGAGTGAATTCCCAGACACTAACACCCATCTCGCTGCCACCTTTGGCAGTTACTGGGACACCAGCTCATTATTTTGGAAATTGGCAAAAGGCTAGCATTTATCTGAAGTTCCTACACAAACTCTATTTCAGGGTAACCAAATAGTTGAGGTAGCAAAGTTCTTTGTAGAAGAATTTTAGCTAATCAATTCGGAAGGAGGGGACAGACTTGGAAAAAAATCGCCATTTTACACACCCTACTGCAACAATGAGTCTAGGCAACATTCACTCAGGGTTGTCCTTTAAAAGCACTAGCTGGAGTATTGGTGCTGTAAGCAGTCTCGCAACAACGGGGACAGATATGTGACTCCTACTGTGATAAAACAAAACCTAAACCATATCATTTAGGAAATGGCCTCATGAAAATTGACCGTGAGTCTGATTAAATACCATATTTAATCATATGGTATTTATATGATTTAAAATATATTTAAATACCACTGCCTATTTAAAATATATTTAAATACTACTCTATATTTAAATACCACTTCCAGGAAAGACAGGGATCAGAGAAACACATGAAAGTTACCGAGAGGGTCCAATCAACAATGCTCAGGATATGGAAAATTCTACAGTACATACAACTTGGTTTCTTTAACAAGTAAATGACCAGAAAAAAAAAAAAAAAAAGTGGGTAGACTTAAGGAGACTTAAGAGACTCATCAACCAAATGCAATCAATGTGTGAACTTCGTTTAGATTTTGATTTCAGCAAACCATCTGTAAAAAACCATTAACAAGACAACCAGGGAATTTAAACATGGTGGGATATCTGACATTATCAGGGGGTGACAGTAGGCTCTTAGGTGTTATATTAGCATGTGACTCACTTTCTGAAGAGAGTCCTTACTTCTTGGAGATACGTATACACAGATGAAATATGAATCTGGAATTTGCTTTATAATAATCCAGTGGCCACAGGCAAGGGAAGAAGTAGGAGTGGAAATTGGAGATGAAATAAGATCGGTCATATGTTAATAATTATCGAAGCTGGTCAAGGACACAGATTTATTTTGCTATTTTCTCTACTTTCATGTTTGAAATTGTCCACAGTGAAAAGGTATTCTTAAGCAAAATGGTACTCCTCCTGGGCTTCTTAAATAAGGCACCTAATGGGATTTGAATACATAGCAATTACGTATTTGAATAGTATGTAAATCCGAGTAGGAATTAATCCTGTTAGAGCAAAGCTGACTCTCTAAAGGTTGTGACATTCATTTCTAAACCATATTTGGGAACGTTTTGTTCCATGCCCATACCTAAGTCGATGGTCTGCTTTTAAATTTACTTCCTAGGAATTATTAGGGGGAAAAAGGAGTGAAAATACTCTTACCGTCAATCTTGTGTACAACATATGATTTTGCACGTGAGCAGGGTCAAGACTCTTGAAAAGATCAGACCCCACTCCTGGAAGCAGGCAGGAGGGTGCCTGTCAGATGCCGTCTCCTCTTCCTGAGGCCACCTCTCAATCCCCTGGACTGGGAGCATGGTGGCCCCTGTTGGGCACCCCGGCCTCCGCGGCCTCACATGGGTCCTCCTCCTTCTCTCCCTCCTTTTGCCCGTCTCTCTTCAGCTTCCTGCTTGGGTCCGCAGCCGTGGACTATGGCGTAGTGTAAGATGATGGAGGACAGGCTCCTGGCCTTGCTGTAGCTCTGCCCGTGAGAAGCAGCCCACACCCTCCCGGAATACCAAAGAGCTGTGATGGACCCCTCCTCCCTGTGGGTCCTGCTCTCCATCTTCACTTTTCCCTCTCAGGGCCTCCAGGTAGCCTGCCTTTGTACCCCTTTCTGAGAAGGCAGGGGCTAAGTGCTCCCCAGGACCCAGCTGCTGTGCTCTGCTGGCCCCCTGAGCAAGCAGCCAGGCTGCAACCCACCACCCTTTCAGCCCTCTGCTACACACTGCTGTGGATGGAAGGTGAGTGAGGAGCTGCTTGTTGATTGGGCGAGGCACAGCGGAAGACCAAGGTAGCAGAACATGTGGAAAAACAAAAAGGGGGGACTCACAAGCCCCCAAAGAGCGTGCCATTGGCAAGGGCCTGAAGTGGAGGCTCCAGAGCATAGTCAACGAGTGGTCAGCCAGAGCTCACTTAGAGATTGTTAGGGTGCTGGGGCAGGAGCCAGGAATTCAGAAATTCTGGACTGGTGAGTGGGAGGGACAGCCCAGAAAAGGAATCAGTCAGTTACTGATTGATTCATTCAGAAGAAACCCTGAAGCCAGGTTCAGAGGTATGCACGGGCCGTCCTATCTACTTGGGAGCTGAGGCAGGATTGCTTCACTCAGAAGTTGGAGACCAGCCTGGCAATGCAGCAAGAATCCATCTAAAAAAAAAAAAAAAAAAACACCAAAAAACAAAAGTGACAACAATAAATAGACTGTGCAGACCCTGGGTGAACAGCTGGGATTTGCAGTGGCCTAAGACATGACCTTACAGCTGAAGACTTCCTATATAAAAGAGGCCACAGTGCATAGGCCTAAGAAACCGCCAGATCTCAGGGCCTGAGAGAGCAGTTCCATTGCTCTGGGCTCCTGGGGGCTGGCCCTAAGAGCCCCGTGGCTTGCAGAAAGCACCTGGTCAGTGTTTCAGGGTCAGGGTTTCCAAGCCCTTCCTGATAGCAGGACTGTGAACTCCTCTCCCAGAACACCAGTTCCCGCTCAGGAAAGGCTGGCTGGCAGGGCAGTGGGATCAGGCCAGGTGAAAAGAAAGGAAGTTCTTCCCCAGACTCTTCCCTGTAATCAGCATCTGGGTCGGATTGTCACTGGAGAGAGAAGCCCTTACAGGAAATACCCTCCCAGATGAGGGACTGTGTGTGCAAAAGTTGGCAAGCACCACTTCCTGAGACTCTGATGCCCCTGCTCCCTGCCTCTCAAAAATGGGTAACCAAATAGTTGATGGGCATGAGCAAGGAAGTCAAGGCCCAGAGGAGCATCAGGTCCCCGAGAAGATCTTGTCCCTGTGAATCCAGCCACTACTGTGCATCTCACACAGACACACTCACAGCCTAATGTGAATTCCTAGTGTCCCTCTTATCTTCCCTGACTTCTGGTTTCTTTGGGGCAGAATGGGGATGTATCCAGGAGTCAGATGGGGCACAAGCCAACCAAAAGCAAAAGCACTGCTATCAGACTGACTAATGTGCACACCCTCTCCCCTGCTGGCCCCACGGAGACACCTCCCGTCCCCACACACTGGGTCCTGCATGCACTCTGTCAGGATACTCAGCTGTCTATTTTTTAAGAGGGGGGGTCACATGATTTTCTGGACCCAGCAGCAGTATAGGACAGAAAGTGAATCAACAGAGAAGGAAAGGAGAGGCTGGTGATTGTGGTCTTGGGAACCTTCCAGGAAGTACCTTGATCATTTGGCCCCTGGCTCTATGATTGCAAAATTAGATGCCACTTGGTTAACCTCAGAAGGTTGAAAAGTCAGATTTCCAAAGGGGAAAAAACATCCAAAGTACTGAAATTCCTCTGTCTTAGAAGAAGAGGTTGCCTGAGCTTCGAATCAGCTTTTCCAGGATGCACTTGACTTCCATCCAGATATGGAAAAACTGGGACCTCAAACATTCCTTGACTCCCGATGGCCCAGCCAGCAAGAGTGGCCATTGCAAGTCCACTTATCAGAGGTTCCAGTGACTCAGGCCCCTGTACCTGTCCTTGGAACTCCAGTTCAGAATCTCCTGGGTCAGTACGTCTGTGTTGGAGGAAAAGTGGGGACAGCAGAGAATTGTGCCATCTAAACCAGAGATGCTCAACCTGGCACATCAGAATCACCTGGACAAGGGATATTTTTCAAAATATTAATATTCCTGTCCCACCCCAGTCCAATTGAATCAGAACCTCTGGGGTGCGGCCCAGGCATTACTCATTTTTAAAAATTGGCCAGGGTATGGCAATATGCAGCCAGGAAGAGAATCCCTGGCCCAGCTATAGTTGACCCCAGTGAAATGTGAAAAAGTGTTGTCAAGGAGGGGCTGGGACACAACATCCACCGGGACCTGCTTGAAGTTTTGTCACCATCTTTACTGGGCCATACATTGCAGTGTCCTGCTCCGGGTCCTTGCTCCCCAGACTCCTGAGCTTGGCAAGTAACAAAGTGACCCGTTCAGACAAAAACCCTGAGTGGAGCAGCGTTTGCTGTGGGTGTGCTGTTGGGTCTCAGGCTCCTTATAATGTCAGAGGAAGGGAGAAGGTGCTGGACAAGGAGACTGCAGGGGTAAGACCCAAGCTTTGGGGTCAGTTTGGTTTCAAATGAGACACTGGGACCTTGACAAAATAACTTTACTTCTTGGAGCTTGTTTTTCTTCTATAAAGTAAACACAGCAATTCTGGCTGCCTCAGAGTTGTGAGGTGAGGGATTTAATGAAGCACCCCCTTCCCGTTTTCCCAGGCACCAGGAAGGGCTTGATAAAAGGGAACAGTTGTTAGCATGAATGGGCCCAGCATGCTACCCCCAGTCATGGGCAGGGATGTCATTTGGCCTGTCTCCTCTGAACCTGGCCAGAGTTTTTGTTCCTACCAGGCTGGTGGTGAGGGCTCTGGGCTCACCCCTATAGTCTATTTGCCCTAAAACCTCCCTGCCTGGCTTCATTTATGGGTACAAAGTCTCCCGGAGGGAAGGGAAGTTAAGTTTGGGGCAGTTATGGAGTTCGAGGTCATAGCACCAACTTTTACAGTATTGGGAACCCAGAAACTATGAGGGTGACATCACATATGGCACCTTCCATGGCTTGGAACTGTCAGAGAACTTGAAGGCAGATCCCACAGTTCTGTGGTGTAGTGGTTTGGATATGAGGTGCTCCCCAAAAGCTCATGAGGAAGACAATGCTTGAAAGTTCAGAAGTGGAATAATTAGATTAGGAGAGACCTAACCTAATCAGTGTGTTGATCCCCTTGGATGGATTAACTGGGCGGTAGCTGTAGGCAGGTAGGGTGTGGTAGGTCACTGCGGTGTGTGGCTTTGGGGTTTATATTTTGCCCCTAGTGAGTGGAGGGGTCTCTTTCTACTTCTGGTGGCCACCACACCCTTCCACCATGATATGCTGCTTCATCTTGGCCCAGAGCAATGGAGTTGGCCATCTATGGACTGAGACCTCTGAACCATGAGCCCCAAATAAACTTTTCCTTCTCTGCTTTGTTCTTGTCAGGTCTTTTGGTCACAATGGTGAAAAACCTAACACACACATGTGGGAAGGGCCCAGGCCTTGAGGGTTGACAGGTGTGTGTGCAAGGCAGACATGGCATCTTCTTAGCTGTGCAGCCTGGAACAGAATCAAACCCCTCTGAGCCTCCATTTTCTCATTTCTGTAATGAACATACTGACCCCTCAGAGCAGCACTAGAGAGGAGGCATCCACACGGTGTAACACACCCAGCCCAGCACGGGCATATGGTGGATGCTCAGCTTCCACCAGTTCACCCTGTGCATTGGGGAGAGCAGAGCACCAACCCTGCACCAGGCTTCCAGCTGAGGATCTGAGTCACACAGGATGTCCAGGTGACACAGGATGTCCAGGTGTGGTAAGAAGTGAGAGATAGTGCTCAGCTTATCAGAATCACTGGAAAGGAAATCCTCTGAGTTTCCCAGCTGTACCCCTAAAGAAATCAATGAAGTCTGCTGCAACGTTTACTTCAGAAACTGGGCCATCCCCAGAAGCCTTTCCTGGTTGCCAACCACAACTTCAGGGACAGGTGAGTGAGTGCCTTCTTCCAAGTGCCTGCTGCTCCAGTGTTTGCTCCACTGGCCGTTTGCAGGTCTGTCTCTCCACTAGATGGTGAGCACCATGAGGGTAGAGCTGTGTCTTGTTCATCACTGCCTCCTGGGTACCTAATTCAAGGGGTCTACAGTGTACAACCTCTGGGACCCCGAACATGGGTGAAGACATTCCAACATGCCTGGACCCTGTCTTTCAGATGGCACAGCCAACACCCTCCATGCCAAGCAGGCTGCAGCTGGACTGCTCACTCCAGCACCATCTAGAGTTGACCCCCATCAAGAAGTTAAGCTGGGTTCGGTGGCACATGCATGAAATCCTAGTGACTTGGAAATTGAGGCAGGAAGTTCACAAGTTTGAGGTCAGCCTGGGCAACTTAACAAGACTGGGGGTGTAGCTCAGTGGTGGAGTACCCCTAGGTTTGATCCCCATTACCCTCCCAATTAAAAACAAAAAGGAAAGAAAGAAATTAGCCAACTGGGTTGCTCCACAGATAGACTTGGTGGTGGTTTCCCAGCTTCCCTGCTCACTGGTCTGACCCATAAGAAGAGACGATGTGCCCAGCACCCCTTTGAGACTGGCCCATGTACAGTGACAAGGACCTGTCATCTCAGGGAGAGGACAATTGGACTGGGCAAGATTATGTTTCCTGGGAGGCAGGGCAACCCAACAACAGGGAAGGGCAACTACCTTTATCTGCTCCCAACAATTCACACAAAGCTTCTGATCCAGATACTACCCTCCATCTAGTCTACTTCCTGATGAGGGGAGTGTCGTTGAGGTCTCCTCAAATGGACAGGTCCTTGACCATAACTCTGGATGCAATAGGAGCCACAGGAGGACTCTAAACGTGAGAGTGACATGTTCTGACCCAGATTTTACGCGGGTCTGTCTTCTGGTCGTGTTGACAGCAGAATCAAGGGAGGGCAGATTGGAAGTATGAGACCACTCAGTAACTTGATAGTGATTGTATCAAGTGATTGTAACTTGATAGTGACCCTTAGTGTGCGCTTGGCCTGAGCCAAGGCTAATTCTTCACACATAAAACCAAGAAGTAAGCATATTATAATCTATTTTAACAAATTGGAAAGCTAAATTGAAGAGGCTAGGTAACTGCCAAAATACAAACAGCAGTTGAGTCAAGATCTGGACTCAGCCATTCTTCATTTTATCCAATAACTGTATAGAGTGCATACAAGGTCACCTGACTGGGTGTATTTCAAAGGAAGAATCAATATGATCTAATAATTACATGGTGTAGGGTATCAAGAAATATATCACAATATAGGCACAATGATGCACACCTGGAATCCCAGCTACTTGGGCAACTGAAGTAGGAGGATAACAAGATCTAGATCAGCCTGGGCTAGGGATGTATCTCAGTGGTGAACTCCCCTGGTTTCAATCTCCTAGAGCAAAAAAAAAAAAAAAAAAGGAAAAAGAAAGTAAAGAAGGTATGTGCCAAGAATAATTCTGAGCTCTACTTCTCACCACTTCTGTATAGCATAATACTGATAGAACTAGCCAGGTCCTATCAAGAAAGAAAGGCAAGAAAAGAAATAGAATGTCAAATATTAAAAGGAAGAAGTGAAACTGTATTTAAAAATTAAATGCTTACACACATTGAAAATTCTAAGGAATCTACAAAAAAAATTACTAGAAGTAGTAAGAGAATTCAGAGAGGGTTCAGGAGATAGTCAATATAAAAATCTATTTTATTTCTATAAAACAGTAATGAATACTTAGAAATTGAAATTTTAAAAAAAACTAATATGAAGAAATATAAAATACTTAAGAGAGATTTTTATAAGGTATCTAAAATTTTATTCATTGAAAACTACAAAAAAATAATTAAGAGAAACTAAAAAGAACCTAAAGAAATGAAGGGATATACTATGTTCATGGACTGGAAGGCTGTATATTGTTAAAATTCTGATACTTCTCCAATTTGAGTTATGCAATCCCAATCAAAATTCAGCAGCTCTTTTTTTGTAGAACTGGGGCAAGTTAATATTAATGTTATATGGAAACCTAAGGACCTATAACAACCAAATAATCTTTAAAAAAATAAGAACACATTTGGAGAACTTATACTATATTTGATTTTACAATAAATATAAAAAACTTCAGTAAGCAAGAGGGTGTGGTTTAGGCAAAAGATCAATGAAACAGATTAGATAGTCCAGAAATACAACCAAACATATATGGTAATCGATTCTTAATGTTGCCAAGATAACTCAGTCAGAAAAATGACATCTGATTCAGGAACAACTGAATATCTATAAAGAAAATAAAAAGGAACCTCAATTCTTACCTCACTCCACACACAAAAACTAACTTGAAATGGAACATAGGCATGAATGTAAAATCCAAAATCATAAAGTTTCTGGAAGAAAATGCAGAAGTGACCTTGGGGCAGGCAAAAATTTCTTGGACAGGATACACAAAAATACTAACCATGAGAGAAACATGATCACTTAGATTTCATCAAATTAAAACTTTTCTGGGCTGAGGATACAGCTCAGTAGGCAGAGTGCTTGCCTTGCAAGCACAAGGCCCTGGGTGTTGATCCCCCGTACTACAACAACAACAACACAACAAAAAAACACTATTATTCCAAAGAATTATTTGGAAAATAAAAAGGAGATAATATTCAAAATATTTGTCTATTTTAAGTGTAGAATAAACAAAGGATTTGTATCCAAATATACAAAACCTCTAACAACTCAACAAAGTGGGCAAACTCAAAAGTGGGCAAAAGATTTAGACAGATTCTTTGCAAAAGAAAATGTACACGTGACCAATAAACACATGAAAAGATGTTCAACGTCATTAGTAATTGAGGAAATGTGAATTGAAAGCATAATGGGAGGCCACTACACAGCCAAAGAAAGAGTTAAAGTTTAGAAACCAACAGCACCAAAGGCTGGGAAGAAGGTGGAGCAATGTGGAACTCCTGCATTGCACATGTATCATGGGAAGGCAAATGGTAGAACAATCTAGAATGTTCTTATAAACTTAAACACATACATGCACACGATTCAGCAATTCCACTCTGGTTTTGAGAGAAATTAAAACCTATGTTCACCAAAAGACTTGCACACAAATTTCATTACAGTGTTTTCTGTAATAGCCCCCAAACTGGAAACAATCCAGATATCCATCAGTAGATGAATGAATAAATAAAATGTAGTGTAATGCCTACTGTGAAATATTACTCAGCCATCAAAATGAACCAACTACCCAGTTCTCTACATTATGTTAAGCACAAGAAGTCATGTTGACCCAAAAGAATACATATGGTAGGATTTCCTTTGTATGAAATCCTAGACTAATCGATAGTGGCAGAAAGCAGATCAGTAGTGGGCTGGGACAGGCTGCAAAGGGGCAGGGGAAGTTTCCCAGGCTGATGCCACTGTTCCGTGCTGATTAGAGTCATGGGTACCCAGGTGGACACATTTTAACACATCCATAAACCTGTACCCTTAAAATGGACAAATTTTGGGCTGGGGAGATAGCTCAGCTGGTAGAGTGCTTGCCTTGCAATCACAAGGCCCTGCTAGTCTTCTCAAGGCCCTGAGTTCAATCCCCAGAACAAAAAAAAAAAAAAAAAAGACAAATTTTATTGTATGTATAGTATATAAAACTAACATAGTTGATTTTAAAATTTAAGAGAGACTGAGAGAACGGAAGACAGAGGGTACAGGGAGGCAGAAGTTCTCGTGGCCGGTGCAGAGCCCAGTGCTCAGCATACAATACACTGCTTTAATAGAGGAAGAGAACAGAGGGAGGAGGGAGGAGGGCCAGCAGGAGACAGGGATCTGAAGAGGTGGACCCACAAAGACACAGGGCTTAGAAGGCACAGGAGGTCCTCCTGAGTCCCCTGCCCGCTCTCTGCTCTTTTCTCAGTCTTTCTATGAAAGAGGGACTGCAGATAAGGCTGGCTGTCAGGTCGAGATGAAACCCACATAAGACAGAGCAGGGATCACCACGCTGCCCAAGGTGGAAGGGACCGTCTCCCCCGTCTCTCGTCACTGTTTCTGTGATGCCTGAGTTCCCCGCAACCAGGGCCGTGCCTGCCAGGTGCTGGCCTCCTGTCCCTGTCTCTAACTGGCTTCTCCAGGGCTAGGAGCCACACCCTCCTACAAATAAGGAAACAGGGGCTCCGAATAAGGTGGGGATTAGGCCAGGGCCACACAGCTGATGAGACCAGACATGCAGAGCTAGCGCAGAAGGCTTTGCTGCAACCCCCAAGGCCTGAGCACACCCAGGCCTCAACCGGATCAGCAACACAGCAGGCCCACCTAGCTCTCCTCTGACCCCTCCGCTCCCTGTGTGACCGAGTGAGCACGCGCCCTTGCCTTCTGCCTTCTTGTCCTGACATTCTCTGGTCACAGAAGTCAAGGGCGGGGACTGTCCTGGGTGGGGGTGTGCTGTTTGTTTCTCGGTGGCTGTCCAGCGACAGAGATGGGGACGTCTGCTCAGAGCATCTGGAGGGCCGAGGGGCAGGCTTGGCTGGCTCCTGATGTAATCGCCACTGCTATTCTTCTCAAGGAGTCCGAGATTTTTCAGATGGGACTAGATAACAAACAGGACTTCCTCTTTGGACTTACTGTTTGTCCCGACACCAGAGGCCTCCTTGCAAGCAGGAGCTCCAGATCTCTATCCTTTGTAAAGTGACAAGGATAAATCATCGGTCTGCTGAAATAACTGCGGGCAATGAATGACGACTCTGGGGTATGCTCCAAGTCCGGGCACGTTCCAGATGGGGCACAGTCATCACGGCCTCTGGACCACAGAATGTCCAGCATGGCTTCACATGCCATTCCTGGAAATCTTTAATAAACATATTTCTCATTTTCCTGACTCTGTAAGAATTCTCTAGTAAGTATAATTGAACTTAAAAAAAATTGGTCAGGATTTTACAATTCCCAGGACATCATTCTGAATTCCAGCTGGATCCAACTGCAAAAGTAGGAGGTAAGAAGAGCTATGGTGTGGTGACAACCAGGAAACTCCCTAAATATCTTTTAAAAATGCATTCCTACTTGGTTATTTGCTCTCTTCCATGTGGAGGCCACAGCAAGAAGGAAAAGTCCCTGGCAGCAGGTTCCAGGGAACTCAGACGTCATGGTAGATGCTACAGATGCAGGCAGGCCCCAGGCAGATGTGGCATCCTTCTTGGACCGTCCAGTGCAGGCTGCAGAGAGCCACCTGCATGGAGGGGCCTCCAGGGAGGACTTGGACATGTGGGGACCCGGGCCAACTCTTCCACCATCTCTCTTCTCTGGAGCCACCTCTACTAACAGAAAGAAAATGGATTTCTCAGGTCACTCCAGCTTCAAGAGTCACACATACAGGCTGCTAATCCACTTAGAACTGTCAGAAAAAGCCCATTTGAGTCTGGTCCTTTGTTCAAATAGGTTAGAGGCTACAGACCTTGACATCTGGTGTGGCTCAGCTTCTCTTAGAAAACATCCTCATCTAGGGCATCTGGGAGACACAGAGAAGAAGGAGCAAAGGTCTATAACATTTCACCGAAACCTTGATCAGGACTGAATATTTGGACGAAAGCTAAAGTCTGAATTTCTACATGGTCCAAAGCCAAACAGGATCTGAGACGCCCAATGCCAGCAGCTACTGGGGAGCCAACAATTTTATGGGATAATCGATTCTTGCTGCACTTATCCCCACAGCCTGATCCAGGCTGGCTGACCTTCCTTTCTTTAAACACAGGAGGCAATTGGGAGCAAGGCGGTGGGCCTGGAATGCAAACCTCTCTCCCCAGAAGTCCCAGGGTGTGTCGCCAGTCGCCCAGGAAAAGGGAGGGGAGCTGAGGTGGGGGGCATCCGCTGTGGGTTTCAGGCAGTCTGAGTCCTGACAGCTCCTATTTTCCTAAATCAGGACTGAGTCAATGAGGAGATGGCCTGGGACCATGCGCTGCAGGGTGACAGTTACATGACAATAGACCAAACACAATTACTCCAGGCAGGCCTGGCTTCTTAAGGGGAGTGTATGTGGGTGGCCTTGTTTTGCCAGGAAAAAAAAAAAATTCCTTGTTTTGTTTAGAATCTCCCCCTTACCCTCAAAGAAATTAGACCTTTCCACAAGGTCACATGTGTGGCTTGGAAACTTCTTCCACAAGGATTAATTAATTTCACACTATTGATATGCGGTCTTGTTCCTGTGATGTGTAGCCTGGACTACTGACCAGAGCCGCTGAATGGGCCAGAAGAGGGATTGGGGCCAGGTGATTTTGTGGGAGACAAGAGAACACCATCACATCTTATGACTAAATCAGAACCCAGCTCAAGATGGGAGGAGTAGGATAATTGTCCCAAAAGGAGTGATTAATGACCAAAAAAGCAGGATGACCTGAGTCCATGGTTCAGAGGCCATTGCTTGACACAAACAAATCTCCTCACCCCAAGGGCTCCGTGTGCCCTGCAGAGTCACAAGAGCGTGGAGGGAAGAGGGGGTTTGGACCCAAGGCCTGGGTGTCTGCTCTTCCCTTTCTAGAGAGTACAGATTTCTCTCTTCTCATCACAGAGGAAAAGTAAGCAGAGGCTACTCACTCCCTCTTGATTAATGTGACCCAGATCCTTCTAGAAAGCCCTCCTAAATAAAGTCACTTCTCCCCACTTTGGCCCCAGTCTGGCGGCTGTGGACCAGGCACTCTGTTAGGTTCTTCATCGGTATTCTCTCTCTTAATAGCCCAGGGAAATCATATTTTGTAGGTGAGGAAATGGAGGCGTTGGGAGGTGAGACAAAGCAGGCAGTGCTAGCGGGGTCTGAGAAACTCAGAGTAATTTGGAAGCCCTGGCTCTTTGCAGGGCAGTGACCTTTGACCAAGCCATTTATTCGACAGTGCTTATTAAGCAACTGCTCTGCTCCAGGGCCTGTCCAAGGTGCTGTCCTAAAAACTCAGGAGTCTTCAGTTCACAAAACAGACACCAAGCTCTGGCTTTCACTGTTTAAAATCAGAGGTTCCCTGTGGCCTTTTTGAGATTCTGGACAGATCTGTGAGAGCTGGAATTTATTCTTCCAGGGGAAACAAAGAATACAAATGATAAATAAGTAAATAATATTACATATTAGGAAGTGCAAAGTGCGATGGACAAAAAAGTGGGGTGCAGGGTAGAGGAGATCAGGATTGCCAGGGAAGGGACAAGCTGTGGCAACCCTTAAGGTGGTCAGAAAGTCCCCATGGAGAAGGTAACATTTAAGCACCAGACTAAGATTCCAGCGGCTTTCGTTCCCCCATCGACTCTGCCAGTTTCCAGTTCAGTGAACTTAAAAAATGTTCTCCATGGCCTCAGTTTCCCCGTCAAAGGTGGGTCTCAAAATGGCTGTGCTTGTCTCCAGCTTCTGGAGGTTTTCTGAGCCTGAACAGAAGCCCATGTGGTGTGCTGTCCCGTGTTTTCTCATCTCCTTACTTTTCCTGTGTGATTTGACTCGATTTCCTGACACCCTCCTCTCCCCAACTAATTCCTTAACTTTGTCTGACCCACTTTTATGGGAAGGGCTGATGAATTGAGCTGGGATCAGAAAAGTCCTGGAACAAGCCTGAGTCACACAGACTCACTGTCCCCCACTCTAGGATGGGGGCTTCCTTAACCCCTTGACGCCTCTTAGGGAGAAGTGAGGATGTGGTCGTGCTTGGTAGAGATGGGCCCAGGAAAGTCCCTTAGAGACTTCCATTTTACAGATGGGAAGGTCCTCACCTCACCTAAGAGAAGTAAAGGACTTATCCAAGGTCTCACAGAGGTCACTGAGAACCTCTGATTTAAAACATATAACAAATAGTAACAAACAACTTTATGGAGGTGTAGTATACATGAAAACGCATGATTTAGAACAAATTAAAAAATTAAAATATATACAATAAATAAAAACCTTTAAAAAATATATGGTTTGAGTCTGGGCATTCACACACACCGATTAAACATCTTCACAACAAGGTACCTAGATTTCCATCATCTCCCAAACCTCCTCAAGCGATTGCAGCCTCCTCCCTCAGCCAGCACCACGGATCTGCTTCGTATCTGGATGAATTAGTATCTGCATATATCTTAACCTGGACAGAACTGGCTGACCGATTGGGTGCGGATTGTGAGAGAAAGAGGAGTCCAGATGACTCCAGGATTTTTTGCTTGAGCAACTGGAAGGCTGGAGCTGCCATCACTGGAGATAAGGGTGGAGTGAATCTAGGGAGAGCTTCCAGAACTCAGCGCTGGAGAAGAGCATGAGCTGTCAAACGGTTGTCCATGTGGGAAGGGAATTAGTGGCAGCTGGAGATACAGATGTGGAACTGAGCCTTGGCCAGGGCTCAGATGGTGAAGACTGAGCTTGGTCCGCTCACACTTTCTAGAAAGTGCACCCTCGCTCACAACTCTGCTCCTGAGAAGGGAGTCCTTTGTTGGCAGAGCTGGGTCATTCTGTCCTCATTGTCCCGGTGCCTGGCCCCTGGTAAGAGCTTGGTATACGTTTGTTGACAGTGGGTCTGGGAAGAGCCAAGGAAAACTCTTCACCTCTGCGAAGTTAGCGGGAACCTATTTTCGCCTTCTTCCCAGAACCAACCACTGCAGAGGCCATGAGTCACACAATCCTTTGCCATCAATTGAAGAACAATTCCTACTCCCAGGGACCAGGAGGGTGTCTGTGCTTGTCCTCACCTCTGGCCTGTGATTCTGCAAAGAAGGGAAAAGCAAAGTGACCTTCGGTTCAATAACATCCTTCAAGAACATTTCCTCTGCTGACCTTTCAATAACACCACCAGTGTGTCTCCTCCTTACTTCACAGATGAGAAGAGGGGGCTCTGGGGAGAAGGCGGGAGCTGACTGGAACTCTGCTGCCTCCCTCTGCAAGGCAGGAGTTCTGTGAAAGGGGAGGGCACTTGGTGACTGCAATGACCTCAGGAGTCTGCCTCTGGCTGTCCCTATATGGGTACAGTCCCTCCATAGGTCTCACCTCTATTATAAGACATCTGGGCCCATTTCCACCAGCTACCCCTCCAACCCCCTTCCCAACACCCCATCCTGGCCTGGCCTGTCAGTGTGACACCCACAGGCTCTCTGCCCTACCATAGCTATGCTCCTGATGCTGCTTGCCTCTTCTGGTCTACAAGTCTACAGAACCTCATGGGAGAACCTTCTGGAAACCCCACCTTGCTAGAACATCCCATCATCCACTTGGCCAATAAGCACTCTTAAGTCCTCATACTGTGTCTGGCCAGTGCACAAGCAGTGGCTTCCTGGCTGGAGAGAAGGAGTCAGTGGATTGCCCTCCAGTAACAAACTGTGGCAGAGGATTGCTGGGGGTGAGGGAAAAAGGGCGTGGGACAGAGGCACCAGCCTTCCAGAGTCCACAGAGTCACCCTAGGGAAGTGGGTAGAGAAGAGGCTGAAGGATGAATGGGAATCAGCAAGAGGAAGACTCGGGAGAGAGCATTCCAGGCAGAGGAGAGCAGAGCAGAGGAGTGAGGAACAGAGAAGGCATGTGTACCTTGCGGGGAGACCAGGAAGGAAGACTGGGGTGTCTGCAAGGGACACAGGACCAGAACCTGCGACACTTGAGCTCCAGCTGAGAAGCAGGCTCTTCCTCCACTGCTCAGTGGCTGGGGTCCAGGAATTGGGAGCAGGAGTGGACTGGGGCCCTGCAGCCTCATTTTGTGGAGGTAGGAGGGATGCAGGCTCAGTTCCCACCAGAGGCCAAACAACTCCAAGAGCTCTGACTGTCAGAGAGGGGCCGCCGCCAGTCCCCCACCCTGTCCACTGCCGCCTCCAAGGGCAGCCCGGGACAGGATGAGGCCCAGCCTGTGAGTATTAAGCGGAAGGGCTCAGCCCTGGAATGTGCTGACCTCTGCCTCCTGCAAGGCTCAGGAACCGAGGCCCGTTCTTTCCAGCACCAAAGACCTGCTGAGGCCAGAGTGGGCAAGGCCCAGAGCAGGGCAGGGCCACACAAGAGTGACCACTTCCCTCAGAATGGTTCCCAGAAGGGCTCTGTCTCTCCCCAGAGCCTTCTCCACCCTCCCCAGCATCCTTCCCTAATGAGGAGAGGAAGGCCCCTGCGGCCAGGGTCAGCCACAAGTGCAGAGCCGGGGAAGTGCTGTCTCACTGCTTCCTGGGCAGGGCTCTGCTGAGAGCCCTTGAAGCCTGTCACCCTACAGCGCCTTTCAGGAAACTTCACAGTTGGTCTTGGAAACCAGTCCATTCTGAAGGAGCAGACATGCAGCCTGCATTCAGATGGAAGTCGACTGGGGGCTGTCGGGAAAGTTGTAAGGCAGGGCCTGGTGTTAGCCCCCACCCCCAGACCCCCCACCAGTGCCATATTCGCCCTCTCCAAGCCTCATGGCCTCATCTGCAAGACAGGAACCACAGCTACTTTGCCAAGTTCCAAGGAGGAGTGTGATCCAGCAGGAGTGGGCAAGGTGCTTCCCACATGTGAGATGGGACTCTCATCAGTCCTCATTATTCTGGGAGAGAGATGCAGAGGTCAGCCTTTGATTGAAGCAGAGAACTTGGCAAGCTGGGATCTCCCTGCCTGTGGTATGGAGAGCCCCTCAGGGTGAGGAGCCAGGCAAGGTCCCAAGGAGACTGCCTCCTCCCAGGACCCTTGATTGTGAAATAGAACACCCTGGGATTCCTTGCCTCCCATTGACGTGAGCTCTGAGCTTCCCCGGCACACCAAGACCTGGACTTGCATTCTAGCAGGTGGCTCCCTGCTGGAGCCTCTGAGAATCTTTCTGGGAGGTAGGGAAACGCACACGTGTATTCTGGCAGTTTGAACACCGGTGCACTATGCACAATGATCTGGCTTCAGAACCCTGGAGGTTGGGGAATATAGATACATTCCCAGGAAGCCTCTCCTAGGCAGCTCCCCCAGCCCTCTGTATTCCATTTTGGATTGGCCTGTGGAGTCTTTCTGTGACCAGGGAGTTCTTGAGGGCCTGGACCATACTTCATTCCTCCAAGGACCTCCATTACAGGCCTTAGAACAGAAGTTCTGTAAATCTCCACCGTGGTCTCCAGCAAACAGCACAATGCCTGACACCCAGCAAGTACTCCATAGACGTGCACCCGCTGACTCTCCTGGAATAAACCCTGCCCATAGCCAGCGTGGACATTTCCCAAACATGCATCGTTCTTTCTTCCCAGGCCTCATTCTTTCTTCCCTGAGTCTTCCCAAACCCCTCTGCACCAGTGACAGTCTGAATGTTCTTTATGGACCTTTTTCTTGTAGGAGGACGTCTCTGACCAGTCTGACCCCAACCCAACATCAGCTCCAGCCAGAGACCCACAAGGATGTTCCTCAGACTCACCCAAAACCACCTGAATCTCAACACTCACTCACACACCCAACCCCTAGCCCTTACCCTAATCCCAGCACCTGACACCACGGATGGCAGATGACAGTTGAGCACTGTGCTGAGACATGCCACTAAGTGCACATACACAAGGCTTCTCGGGAGACAAGTCACCCTTCCTATCAGAAAACAAGTGTTGGATTTAGAAGAGTACAGAGCTGTCCCTCAGGAAACTTGGGCAGGTGAACTTGGAAAAGCCATCTCCTTGAGCCTCAGTGTCCCCATCTGTGAAAAAAGGATTTGGATCATATTTTCTGAAAGGTCTCTTAGCACAAAATTCTGACACATGGAGACTGATCAGTGACAATGGGATTACTCAAAGTGACTCTGGGAAAAGAGAAGGAGAGAAAGGTGCTTGGTTCTTTGTTGACAGCAGGGTTTGGCATCTCTGCACTCCCAGTTCCCATCCCATTTAGTCCTGGGCTAGGCTCTCACTGGGGACAATCCCTGAAGCTGAGGAGATGCAAGCAGTTGATAGAGTTCCTGTCAGGCCTTTGCCATGTTTTACAGTGTCTATTAAAATCCCTGGGGGTGGTAGTAGGTGGCCTGTGGTCAGCAGCCCCCTCATTTTAAGCAAATTTCCTGAGGAGGAGGCCCTGAAATACGCTCCCAATTTCAGAGAAGGGAGAACAAATTGATTCCATGAAGGACTGCTTTTCCAGGAACATTAAAGCCAGCTGTTGTTTCTGCAGCCTGTGACCCCTTCCTCCTTCCCCCCAGTGTTGCTCCCCTGGGGGGGTCAGCCACCCCCACCCCCACCATGGAATCTGAGAGAGATGCTGTCTTCTGGTCCCCTGTCCCACCACTACCCTCTCAGTTCCAACCAGCAGCACTTCCGGCTGGGATTCTCCACCTTGGACTAGCTCCCGGGAATTTCTGGAAGCATCAAATGGTGCAAACAGATTGTTTTCATTATGATTATTCTGGGTTTAACCTCTTGGCCCTGCGTCACCAAGATTACAGGCTCTTTCTTATTACTGCATGGGGCCAGACGCCATTCTGTCCCTGTGCTCACCCACTCTGTTTCCTTTCTCCAATTCCAGACCCTCTCTGGAGGGGCTCTCAGGCCTCCAAAAGCCCTCTCTGCCTCCAAAGTCCACATCTGACAAAACCTAGGAGTCTCGGGCAGCAGACAGGTCCCTGACACCCCACCTCCCACCCCAACCCGTGGCACGATCAAATCCTCTCTATGCGAAGCCAGCATTGCTGGCTCCAAGCTGCCTCTCAAAGGACTTCAGGGGACCTGCCAACATTTGGTTTGAATGTTTTTAACATGAAGATTTTCTTATTCTCAAAATTATATTAAAAACACACACACCCACTCAAATGTGTTACATACAAATTTTAGAATATTGAAATCTACCGACACATTAACTTAGGGCACTGTTTTAAATTTTTTTTTTTTTTTTTTTTTTTTTGCAGATCTTAGAATAAAACTTCTATTGAATTAAAGGTGGTCCAGAGAATGTCAGGAGAGATGATTTTAAAAATATAAAATAAAGCCGGGTGTGTTGGCGCATGTCTGTTATCCCAGTTACTTGTGAGACTAAGGCAGGAGGATGACAAGTTTGAGGTCACTCTGGGCCAATTGTAAGAACTTGTCTCAAAATAAAAAATAAAAAGAACTGGGGATACAGTTCAGTGGTAGAGCTGTGTTCAATTCCCAGGACAATAAGATAAAATGAAATGAAATAGAGTAAAATAAAATAAAATGAAATTTTCCTCCCTGTTGCAAGCACTTCTCCCTATGAAATAGGATGTCTTGATAGTGCACAAACAAAATAATGGCAGTGATTCTCAGCTGGGGTGATCTTGTTCCCCAAGGGACATTTGACGATGTCTAGAGACAGCGCTGGTCTTCACAACATAAGTGGGTATTGCTACTGGCATCTAATGGGTAGAGGCCCAGGATGCTGGTAAACACCCTTCTAAGCACAGGATACCCAACCCCAAGGACATAGAATATCTGGTTCCAAATGTGAAAAGTGCCAGTGTTGAGAAACCCTGATACACGGGAAGGTCTTGGATATGTAGATTGGCATAAAACTGACTGATTTTCCTGGATTTCCATTGCTTATCTTATTAAAACTGACCTATTGTTCTCAATAGACTTAAGAAGTAAATACTATAAATAGGAAGTCCTCAAATAAAGTTATGCTAATAAAACATTTTTACATGGGATTCCAGTAAGATTCCTTTAAAAAAAAAAAAAAAACCGTAGCTAAGAAAGTCTGTGGCCAACTGGTCTGGTTGCTACTCAAGGCTCTGCTGTCTCTGGTCTGTACCCCACTGGCAGCAGGAAAGGCATGACCCCTCAGGGTGAATCTTCCACACAAGCGGGATATGGGTTATCATTCCACTAGAGGTGGGCTCTTGGGAGCTGTGAATTGGGTCTACTTTGTTCCACAAAGTAGGTGCTCATTAAATAATCTTTGAATGAGAGGTTCTCCAAGATAGTGGAGATGAGGCAGGTTGCAAATCTCAACTCCTTGGTGGTTTGAAATCAATGCAGTGAGAGAACAGCTGACAGCAGAGATGGGTGACAGAGGGAAAGTACTGATTCATCAAACTGGAAAGTCGAGGACTTGGAAGGATTCTGAAGTTCTAGTTACTGGAACCGAAGTGAAAGAACTTGTTAACCTGGAACCAGTAGCTGCACCATCAGGGCAGGGGTAGCAAAGGGGTAAGGGGGAGAAGCAAACCTGACCTGCTGTTTTTTGGAAACAGCATTAGAAGAGAATGTCAAAATGAATTAGCTGGGACAGGAGCTACAAAGTTTCCTGTGAACCAGAAGAGCTCCATTTTTCTCAACTCGCTGATGGAGAACTGTGGTAGGCAGCCAGCTTGCGGAGACCACGCCTAAGCTTTCAGCTTGGGAGGCAATTAAATCTCTACAGCTTCATCCCAGCTAGAGAGACCAGTTAATAATATCATAGGGAATGCCTGGAAAGTGGGCCAGCCACATAACCTGTGTGGCGGGATAGCAATCCCACTGCAGGCTGCTCAGCACCCCTCCCACCACCCCCTGCATCTACACAGGAGTTGGGGGCACAGCTGAGTGCATGATTCTCCCGGGGAGTGTGGTGCCCAGGAAGTAGCACCACCTCTGATGCGACTGCCTTTGTGCCCCCTACCACTGGTGGACACTCTGTGCCCTGGCCACAGTCCCACAGTCCAGTCACTGGCCACAGACTCACACCCCAGCCACTGCCCCAGGTCCTATACCCCACCTCCAGCTGCCACCCTGTCCTCACTATGCCCCAGCTGCTGACACCCACCCTGTGCCCTTCTGCCTCCCTGTGATCTGCCGCTACCCCACTCTCCAGGTGCCAGGCCCCCTCATGTCTCTACCATGTGCCACCCCACCCAACATACTGAAAACTGCAAGGGCACGTCCACACCTGTTTTTAAACATCTCCACAAAAAGAAACTAAAGCTTTTTATGATTGTTGTTGCGTTAGTTGTTTTGAATGAAGTGTTTTCTTGTGTCTTCCCTCATTATTTGTTTATTCATGGTTTTATTTATTTATGCGGTTTTTCAGTTGGTTGGATTTTTTCTCTGTACCTCTTTTTTCCTTTCTCCTCTCCATTCCCTTTCCTTCATAGTCTTCCTTCCTTCTCTCCTCATTTTTCTTCTATCTCCCTTTCTTCTCCCACCCTACACTTTCTCCCCCTTCTCTCTTTTCTGTCTTTTTTCCTTCTTCTGATACAATTTAATACTAGGTATACTATCATTAATACTGAACTTTTCAGTCTATTTTATTTCTCACCTACTTTCTAATCGGTTAGTCTAGTTGTAGACAACACTAGCAATACATTTTAAAATATACGTTGATATATGGTTTGCTCTGAAATTACCACTATTACTGGCAGTTTCTCTCTCCTCTCAAAGTGGTACTGATGGTTTAATTTAGCACTTTGATTATGATAATTAAATAAGTTGATGGTAAGATATACCCCCAGCTTAGGGATTATTGTAAAGAGATAAGGAAAACGCCGGGCAAGACTTCCTTGCAGGGGAAGTAGGCCCAGAGAGCTGGGACCAGACCAGCCAGGCCCCAGCCCACAGCCTAGTGTCCCTGTAGATGACCATCTGTAAACACATGGAGGTGCCTCTGCCTACCAGCAGGGAATACACCCCACCTGGAGTCAACCATCCCTAGAGGGGCAGCATACTTTTTGGGTCACTGCATTATCAAGTTCTTCCAAGACTTCAGGTTACTGAAGACTAGGAGAAGGGAAGATACCTGAGAAATATGAGTAAACAAGGGAAGAAAGTGTCCCAAACAAACCTAGATCAATAAAATCCAATGACAGATGGCAGAAGAAATGTCTGAAAGGGAGTTCAGAATGTACATAGTTAAAATGATCAGAGTAGCAAACGATGAGATAAGAGAGCAAATGCAGACATTGAGTGATCATACCAATCAACAGTTAAAAGAGCAAATGCAGGAAGCAAAGGATCATTTCAATAAAGAGATAGAGATTCTGAAAAACAAACAAACAAACAGAAATTCTTGAAATGAATGAAACAATAAACTGAATTTAAAACTCCATAGAAATATAAATAATAGGATAGACACCTGGAAGACAGAACCTCAGACACTGAAGATAAATATTTAATATTGAAAACAAAGTTAACCAAATAGAGAAGATCAAAAGAAATCATGAATGGAATCTCCAAGAATCATGGAATATCATGAAAAGACCAAATTTAAGAATTAATGGAATTGAGGAAGGCACTGAGAAACAAACCAAAGGAATGAACAATCTATTCAAAGAAATAATATCAGAAAAATTCCCATATCTGAAGAGTGAAATGGAAATCAAATACAGGAGGCTTATAGGACACCAAATGCACACATTACAACAGAACCCACACCAAGACACATTATAATGAAAATACCTAACATACATAATAAATATAGAATCTTAAAGGCTGCAAGAGAGAAAAAAATCAAATTACATTCAGGGGGAAACTAATATGGATATCAGCAGATTTCTCAGCCCAGACCCTAAAAGCTAGAAGGGTCTGGAACAGCATTTTTCAAGCTCTGAAGGAAAATGGATGTCAACCAAGAATCTTATACCCAGCAAAACTTACATTCAGATTTGATGATGAAATAAAATCCTTCCATGATAAACAAAAGCTAAAAGAATTTACAAATAGAAAGCCTGCACTACAGAACATTCTCAGCAAAATATTCCATGAGGAAGAGATGAAAAACAACGATGTAAGTCAGCAAAGGAAGGAACTACCCTAAAGGAATAGCAAAACAAAGGAGAAACCAAGTCAAGTTAAAAACCAAAAATAAGCCAAAATGGCCAGGAATACAAATCATATCTCAATAATAACCCTGAATGTTAATGGCCTGAACTCATCAATCAAAAGACACAGATTGGCAGATTGGATTAAAAAGAAACACCCAACAATATGCTACCTTCAAGAGACTCATCTCATAGAAAAAGATACTCACAGACTAAAGGTGAAAGGATGGGAAAAAAACATACCATGCACATGGACTCAGCAAAAAAGCAGGGGTATTCATCCTCATATCAGGTGAAGTAGACTTCAAGTCAAAGTTAGTCAGAAGGAATAAAGAAGGATATTTCATACTGCTTAAGGGAAACATAAATCAGCAAGACATAACAATCACAAGTATTTATGCCCCAAACATTGGCTCATCCATGTATGTCAAACAAATCCTTCTCAATTCCAGGAACCAAATAGACCACAATACAATAATACTAGGTGACTTTAACACACCTCTCTCACCATTGGACAGATCTTCCAAATAAAAATTGAACAAAGAAACCATAGATCTCAATAACACAATCAATAATTTAGACTTAACAGACATATATAGAATATTCCATCCATCAATGAGCGAATACACTTTCTTCTCAGCTGCACATGGATCCTTCTCTAAAATAGACCATATGCTAAGCCACAAAGCTACTCTTAGTAAATACAAAAAGATATTACCTTGTATTCTATCAGATCATAATGGAATGAAATTAGAAATCAATGACAAAATAAAAAACAGAAACTACTCCAACACCTGGAGATTCAATAATATGCTATTGAATGATACATGGATAACAGAAGACATCAGGGGGAAATAAAAAAAAATTCTTAGAGGTAAAAGAGAACAAAGATACAACATATCAAAATCTCTGGGACACTATGAAAGCAGTACTAAGAGGAAAATTCATTTCATGGAGCGCATTCAATAAAAGAAGGAAAAATCAACAAATCAACGACTTAACACTACTGCTCAAAGCCCTAGAAAAAGAAGAACAGATCAACACCAAAAGTAGTAGAAGACAGGAAATAGTTAAAATCAGAGCTGAAATCAATGAAATTGAAACAAAAGAAACAATTAAAAAAATAGACAAAATAAAAAGTTGGTTCTTTGAAAAAATAAACAAAATTGATAAACCCTTAGTCACACTAACAAAGAGAAGGAGAGAGAAAACTCAAATTACTAAAATTTGGGATGGAAAAGGAGTTATCACAACAGACACAATTGAAATACAAAACATAATTAGAAGCTATTTTGAAAATCTCTACTCCAACAAAATAGAAAATCTCGAAGACATCAATAGGTTTCTAGAGACATATGATCCACCCAAACTGAATCAGGAGGACATACACAATTTAAATAGATCAATTTCAAACAATGAAATAGAAGAAGTCATCAAAAGCCTACCAACAAAGAAAAGCCCGGGACCAGATGGATTCTCAGCCAAGTTCTACAAGACCTTCAAAGAAGAGCTCATTCCAATACTCCTTAAAGTATTCCATGAAATAAAAGAGGAGGGAACCCTTCCAAACTCATTCTATGAAGCTAATATCACTCTGAAACCAAAACCAGACAGCGACACATTGAGGAAAGAAAATTTCAGACCAATATCCCTAATGAACATAGATGCAAAAATTCTTAACAAAATTTTAGCAAATCACATTCAAAATCATATTTAAAAGATAGTGCACCACGATCAAGTAGGTTTTATCCCAGGGATGCAAGGTTGGTTCAACACCCAGAAATCAACAAATGTAATTCACCATATCAACAGACTTAAAGTTAAGAATCACATGATTATTTCAATAGATGCAGAAAAAGCATTTGACAAAATATAGCCCCCCCCTTCATGCTATAAAACTCTAGAAAAAAGAGGTAGAGATAGTAGGAACATTCCTCAACATTGAAAAGGCAATCTATGCTAAACCTACAGTCAATATCATTCTAAATGGAGAGAAACTGAAAGTATTCCCCCAAAAAACTGGAACAAGGCAGGGATGCCCTCTTTTACCACTTCTATTCAACATCATCCTTGAAATTCTAGCCAGAGCAATTAGACAAACCAAAGAAATTAAACTGATATGAATAGGAAAAGAAGAACTCAAACTATCCCTATTTGCTGATGACATGATTCTATATTTAGAGGAGCCAAAAAAATTCCACCATAAAACTTCTAGAACTCACAAATGAATTCAGTAAAGTAGCAGGACATAAAATCAATGCTCATAAATCTAATGCATTTTTATTCATAAGTAATGAATCCTCTGAAAGAGACTTTAGGAAAACTACCTCATTCATAATAGCCTTAAAAAAATAAAATACTTGGGAATCAATCTAACAAAAGAGGTGAAAGACCTCTACAATGAGAACTACAGAACACTAAAGAAATTAAAGAAAACCTTAGAAGATGGAAAGATCTCCCATGTCCCTGGATAGGCAGAATTAATATTGTCAAAATGGGCGTACTACCAAAAGTGCTATACAAATTTAATGCAATTCCAATTAAAATTCCAATGACATAACTCATAGAAATATAGCAAGCAATCATGAAATTCATTTGGAAAAATAAGAGATTCAGAATAACTAAAGCAATCCTTAGCAGGAAGAATGAAGAAGGGGGTATCACAATACCAGAACTCCAACTATACTACAGAGTAATAGTAACAAAAATGGCATGGTATTGGCACCAAAATAGACAGGTAGATCAATGGTACAGAATAGAGGACACAGAGACAAACCCAAATAAATACAGTTTTCTCATACTAGACAAAGGTGCCAAAAATATGCAATGGAGAAAAGATACCCTCTTCAATAAATGGTGCTGGGAAAACTGAAAATCCATATGCAGCAGAATGAAACTAAACCCCTATCTCTCACCCTGCACATAACTCAACTCAAAATGGATCAAGGACCAGAGACCCTGCACCTTATAGAAGAAAAAAGTGGGCCCAAATCTTCATCATGTCAGCTTAGGATCATACTTCCTCAATATGACTCCCAAAGCACAAGAAATAGAAGCAGGAATCAATAATTGGGATAGATTCAAACTAAAAAGCTTTTTCTCAGCAAAGGAAACTATCAGTAATGTGAAGAGAGAGCCTACAGAGTGGGAAAAAATCTTTGCCACACATACTTCAGATAGAGCACTAATCTCCAGAATCTATAAAGATCTCAAAAAATTTTACACCAAGAATACAAATAACCCAATCAACAAATGGGCTAAGGATATGAACAGATGCTTCACAGAAGAAGATCTACAAGTAATCAACAGATATATGAAAAATGTTCAACATCTCTAGTAATAAGAGAAATGCAAATCAAAACTACCCTAAGATTCCTTTCATCTCACCCCAATTAGAATGGCGATTATCAAGAATACAAGAAACAATAGGTGTTGGCGAGGATGTGGGGAAAAAGGTACACTCATACATTGCTGGTGGGGCTGCAAATTAGTGCATGTACTCTGGAAAGCAGTATGGAGATTCCTCAGAAAACTTGGAATGGACCCACCATTTAACAGCTATCCCATTCCTTGGCCTATACTCAAAGGACTTAAAATCAGCATACTACAGAGATACAGCCACATCAATGTTCATAGCTGCTCAATTCACAATAGCTATATTGTGGAACCAACCTAGATGCCCTTCAATTGATGAATGGATAAACTGTGGTATATATACACAATGGAATATTACTCAGCTATAAAGAAGAATAAAATTATGGCATTTGTAGGCAAATGGATGAAGTTGGAGAATATCATGCTAAGTGAGATAAGCCAATCTCAAAAAACCAAAGGCTGAATGATCTGATAAGTGGATGATGATACATAATGGGGGGTGGGAGGGAGGCAAGAATGGAGGAAGGATGAATTGTATAGAGGAAAGAGGGGTAGGAGGGGTGGGGGGAAGGGAAAAATAACAGATTGATACAAACATCATTACCCTATGTACATGTATGATTACACAAATGGTATGACTATTTGAATGGTATGACTATTTAAATGTACTATTTCATGTACAACCAGAGAAATAAGTTTTGCCCCATTTGTTTACAATGAATCAAAATAAATAAATTTGAAAAAAGAGATAAGGAAAAGATACTGCTTACTAGAATATTGTCACATGAAAGAGGAAGGGAAATTTATCACAACAGATGTGCAAATATAGAGTCTAAAAAATACATGAGGAAACAAGACAACATGATACCTTCAACAGGTCATAATGCCCCGACATCTGAATCTACAAACACTGAAGTGGATGAATTGCCAGATAAGAATTTTAGAAGTTCTCATTAAAAGGATTAAGGATGTAAAAGATTTAAGAAATGAACTAAGGGAGAAAGTACAGGGCATGAAAGAGCATTTCAATGAAGAGATAAAGTTTCCGTTAAAAAATGAATCAGAAATCTTGCAAATGAAAAGCATAATAAAAATAAATAGCTCATTTGAAAAATCTCTCCAATAGATCAGACCAAGTAACAAACAGAATTTCAGAACTTAAAGACAAGGTGGACACTCTGGAACATGCAAACAGTATAGAACAACATTAAGAGACCCAACTTAAGGTTGATGGGTTTTGAAGAGGGAGCAAAGATACAGGCTAACAGTACTGATAAGTTATTTCATGAAATTAAAGCATAAACGTTTCCAAACCTTGGGAATTAGATGAATATCCAGATCCTGGAGGCATTTAGAAACCCTCTTTCAGTCAGTTTTTCATCACTAGAACCAAAATACCTGATAAGAACAACTTAGAGGACAAAATGTTTATTTGTAGTTCATGGTTTCATAGGTTCAGTCCACAGATGGCCAATTCTATTGCTCTGGGTTTAAGGTGAGGCTGAAGAGCATGGCAGAGGAAAGCTCCTCACCTCATGGTAGCCAAGAAGCAGAAACGGATGGGAAAGGAGTCACAGGGAAGATGAACCCCTCCAGGGCTTTCTACCAATGACCCACCTTCTCCAGTTCTGCCCTATCTGCCTACAATCAGTCACTCAGTCAGTCCATTCAAACTGGGATGGACTGATTAGGTTAAGTTCTCACAATCCAATCATTTCACCTCTGAACTTTCCTGTAGTAACATAGGAGTTTTGGGGGATACATTCTATACAAACCATATACCACACACCTTGGGAATGAGATGGACATCCAGATATCGGAGCATTTAGAACTCCCCAAAGAGCAGGAAAGAACCTCTCACCTACAACATATTATAATTAAAATGTCAAAAATCCAGATAAAGGGGAAAAATTAAAGACTTCAAGAGAGAAATACCAGGTGGCTTACAGAAGAAAACCAATCAGAATAACAGGAGGTTTCTTATCAGAAACCCTAAAGTCCAGGAGAACTTGGAATGATGTATTCAAACCCTAAAAAAAAAAAAAAACAACTCCGAACTCAGAGTCTATATCCAGAAAAGCTATCTACATAACTAAGTAAGAAATAAAAACATTCCAAAAGAAGCATAAACTGAAAGAATTTGTTACTACTACACTGGTATTGTAGAAGATGATTAAGAAATCCTACACACGTAAGAAGAGGACTGAGGTTTTTTAAGATGACAGAATAGAGGAGATCACTTTCCTGACTGCTCTGTGGAATGAAACCAAGAAAACAGACAGGCAGCTTCTCAGCAAGGTGGGTGAACAACAACGACAACAACAAAAAAGCAGGGGGAATTTACTAGAATTTAAAACTGAACATTTAAAGCAGATCAGAGACTCAGGATATTATATTATAATATATATAATAATATATATATTATATATATATTATTTATATATATATAAATAATATATAAATATATATAAATATATATATTATATATATACATATATATAAAATTTCTTCCATATAAAATATGGAAGAAATCCACAGCAGCACAGCCACTGCTGTGGCCAGGCAGGAAGCACCAGCCAGAGAGGCGGCTCCATGAGCATAGTGGAGAGATAAGGTAATTAAAGGAACCTGCATGTTTGGGGAGGCCCCAATGTGTGTCTGGGTATGGAGGGTTTAGTGATCAAGGACATTGCCCAACAAGCTTGAAGGACTCGCTGCATGACATACAAGGGTGGGGAAAGAAGCTGCCATCTCTCTAGGGGGCATGTGGAGGCAGGTGGCATTTCGCAGCTGCTGTGCAGGGGCCAGCAGCTAAGGAAGCCGATTCCTGGCAACCAAGTTTGACCCAAAATACAAGTCCAGTAAGCACACACTGCACAACATATAGTGCGCTTAAGTAACCAGGAGAGAAGTTGACACAGGGGACAATTGGTCATGAAAACTCACCCAGCTCTACCCCCTCCCCCTCCAATCCAACAATTTGCAGGACAGAATGGGAGAGATGTTTCTGGCCAGAAACTTGGAAGGACAGAGGCAGGAAAGATTGGAGACTGAACCTGAGACCAGGAAGCATGGGGTCTGCAAGTGATGTAGGGTACTAAGAATTGGCTCCCCCACCACACAAGTGGAATTCTCCACACGAGTGGAGTTCACTGGGGTAAAGTCCTCCAGCATGGACCAGCAAGTACTAGGTGCTGGAGGTGCACTGATTTAAAATCTCCAGATCAACTGTCATTCAGCAAAGAGCCTGGAGCTTGCCTAAGCCTAAACCCTCCTCCAGGAATTCAGCTGGGGGGGATTACCTCTCACTCCAGCAATACAGAGTGGCACACAGTGCTCTAGAGGACCCTACCTAAAACTGCTGAGAAGAGAAACTGAGAATTTTTTGAGCTCCAAAGGAAAGAATTCTTTAACTTTTTATCAAGACCTTTTTTTAAATTCTTTTTTTTGTTTAATTGTGACCTTAATGGTACATGGACATTTAAACATATCATATTTTTTTCTCAGTTCTAGCATCTTTGAAGACAGTTATTTTTTTATCGATTAGTTTTTGTGAACTAGGTTGTTTGGTTGGTATATTTTAGTTTTGGTTTGTATTATTTGATTTTTATTTCTAAAAATTTTTTACATTATGTATATATATTTTTCTCCTACATTTCCCTTGATTCTCTTTTCTTTTGCTAACAGCCAATCTCTGTTGTTCTCTTTTTCAATCTTCCTTTAATTTTTTACTTCTTCTTCTCTCCTCCTCCCTCATAATCATCACATCCTATATCACTTCTGTTCTCTCCCTGTCCACCAATTGAAATTATAAACACTTTTGCAAACTTGCTGTTTTTATTGTAGGTAATAACTGATCATATTATTTCTTTTTATTGTGATAATTAACACTGTAGATGTAATAGTAGGAACTATTTGGTTTAATGTTGTATAATGTTTGCTTCGGTGGTTGTTATTATTTGTCTCCCCCTAAATAGAGAGGTACTGGAAACCTTCAGGGACACTGACCAGAGGGTATAAATCTACCTCAGATCCATACTCTTAGAGCAGTAGACACAAAACAACATGAAAAAGCAAAGGAACGAATCACCCCAAACAAACCAAGATACTTCAATAACAGAATCCATTGACATCACAGTGAAAGAAATGTTAGAGAAGGAGTTTAGAATGTACATGGTTAAACTAATCTGTAAAGTAAAGGACAATGTAAGAAATGAAATCAGAAGGAAATACAGGAAATGAAAAATTACTTCAAAAAAGAGGCCGAGATCCTGGAAAAATAAAAAGCAATAATCCTTGAAATGAAGGAAACAATAAACCAAATTAAAAATTCAATAGAAAGCATCACCAACAGACTAGACTACTTAGAGGACAACCATGGGCAATGAAGACAAATATATAATCTTGAAAATAGAGTTGACCATGGAGAGAAGATGTTAAGAAACCATGAACAGAATTTCCAAAAACTATGGAATAACATAAAGAGACCAAATTTAGGATTTATTGGGATAGATGAAGACACAGAGATACAAACCAAAGGAATCCACAATCTTCAATGACATAATATCAGAAAAGTTCCCAAAGCTAAAGAATGAAATGGAAAAATCAAGTACAAGAGGCTTACAGGACCCAAAATGTACAAAATTACAACAGACCCACACCAAGGCACATTATAATGAAAATGCCTAACATACAGAATAAGGATAGAATTTTAAAGGCTGTGAGAGAAAAATATCAGATTACATATAGAGGAAAATCAATTCAGATCTCAGCTGATTTCTCAACCCAGCCCCTCAAAACTAGGAGATCCTGGAATAACATATACCAAGCTCTGGAAGAAAATGGATGCCAAGCAAGAATCCTATATCCAGCAAAATTAAGCTTCAGATTTGAAGATGAAATAAAAATCTTCCATGATAAACAAAAGTTAAAAGAATTTGCAACTAAAAAGCCTGCACTACAGAACATTCTCAACAAAATATTCCATGAAGATAAATTTTTAAAAAAGTAAAAATCAGCAAAGGGAGGAACTACTAAAGGAATAGTCAACCAAAGAAGAAACTAATTCAAATTAAAAACTAGAAATAAACCCAAGTGACAAAGAATACAAATTATATCTCAATAATAACCTTGAACATGAATGGCCTAAACTCATCAATCAAGACAGAGACTGGCAGATTGGATTAAAAAATAAGACCCAGGGCTGGGGATATAGGTCAGTTGGCAGAGTGCTTGCCTTGCAAGCATAAGGCCCTGGGTTCAATCCCCAGCACAGCAAAAAAAAAAAAAAAAAAAAAAAAAAAAAAAACCACAAAGGAAGACCCAACAATGTACTGTCTCCAAGAGATTCACCTTATAGGCAAAGACATCCACAGACTGATGAAAGAATGGAAAAAAACATATCACTCACATGGTCAGGTAAACAAGCAGGGGTTTCTATCTTCATGTCAGATAAAGTAAACTTTAAACCAAAGTTAATCAAAAGGGACAAAGAAGGCCATTGCATACTGCTTAAAGGAATTATACATCAACAAGACATAACAATCATAAATATTTATGCCTCAAACAATGGAGTGTCTATGTACATCAAACAAACCCTTCTCGATTTCAAGAATCAAATAGACCCCAACACAATAACACTCCATAACCTTAACATGCCTCTGTCACTACTGGATAGATCCTCCAAACAAATCTAAATAAAGAACCTATAGAAGTAAAAAAGGCAATTGGGTACTTTAGACTTACCAGACATATACAGAATATTTCATCCATCAATGACTGAATACACTTTCTTCTCAGCAGCACCTGAACCCTACCTAATATAAACATGTTATGTAAGCTATCACTTATGTTGGCATACAATTGCAATATTTCCGTAACATATTTTTAGCATCTGTAGGGTTATTTTGATAGCTCCTTTTCCACTGATACTAATTTTTGTGTTCTTGCTTTTTTCTTAATTAGACTTGTTTGATTTTTTTTTTCAAATTTTAACTTTATTATTTCTTATATGTTTCATATATTTCTGCTCCCTACTTATTTTTTCCTTCCTACTACATAATTTGAAAATAATTTGATTGCTAGTCTAGCTTCTTTCTGATACAAGGACTTTAAGTTATAAATGTTCTTCTGAGTATGGTTTCATCCCAGAGATTCTGATGTTTTAAGTTTTATTATCACTTAGTTCAGAGCAATTTTTATTTACTTTTATTGTGCTTTCTTCCTTGACCTCTGAGATATTTTATAGTGTGCCATTTAATTTGGAAATAGTTGATATGTGGGGATGGGGTTTTATATATCTTAAGGTGATTGATTTTCTAATATAATAAATCATCCAGGAAACACAGTCTGCATGATTTCAAATTTTTAAAAAGTAATGGAAATACTTTTTATGTTGATTGTATTGGTCACATACATGTCAAAACTGATCAAATTGCATACTTCAAATAGGTGAATTTTATTGTACTTCAGTATTTGTAACCTCAATAAAGTTATGGGGGAAAAAAAGAGGTTAAAAGCAACTAAGGGAGCTTGGAAAAGAATAATTAGAAGAGTATAGAAGCAAATGAAAATTAGGATTTAATCAAACATTAGAAATAAAGCAAATTAACAGAAAGAGTAAACATTCTCTCTAGTAAATGTAAATATTATCAATTCTCCAATTAAAAGACACAGATTGGTAGATTAGATTAAAAAACAAACAAGACCCAATTATATGTTGCCTGCAAGAAACACACCTCTGAAAGCAGGTAGAAGTAGATGCTCTCATATCTGACAAAGCAGACTTAAAGCAAAAATTAATCAGAAAAAACAAATAGGGACACCAAATAATGGTAAAGGGAACAGTGATAATAAATATTGAGGCCCCCAATGTTGGTGCACTAATAACACTACTCAATGTAAAGTCTTATATAAATCCTAATACAATAATACTAGGTGATTTTAATACACCTCTATCACCAATAGAGAGGTCATCCAGACATAAAATGAGCAAAGATACTACAGACTTAAAATATTCTATATGTCAAATGGACTTAACAGATATCTACAGAATATTTCATCCAACAACATCTGAATACGTTTTTTTTTTTTTTTTTTCAGTTGCTCATGGAACATTCTCCAAAATAGATGGTGTTTTTAGGTTCAAAGCAAGTCTCAGCAAATACAAAAAAAAGTTGAAATAATTTCTAGCATCTTATCAGATTACAATGGAATGAAATTAGAAATCAATAGCAAGAAAAACTACAGAAACTATAAGACAAGGAGACTGGAATGATGACTAGGTCATTAAGGAAATTGGGAGAAATTTAAAAATTCTTAGAATCAAACAAGAAGAGAAATACAACATACCAGAATCTCTGGGACACAGCAAAAGTGGTTATAACTTTGAGTTCCTACATTTAAAAAAAATTAAATATCCAGAAAGATCTCCAATAAATAACTTAATGCATCTCAAGGACTTAGAAAAACAAGAACAAATGAATTCCAAAACCAGTAGAAGAAAAGGAAATATAAAAATTGGAGTTGAAATTAATAAAATAGAAAATAAAAAATTACAAAGAATCAATGAAACAGATTTGGTTCTTTGAAAAGATAAACAAGGTTGATAAACCCTTAACCAAACTAAACAACAGAAAGAGAAAACCCAGATTAATAAAAATTAGAGATAAAAAAGAGATACCACTAAAATTCAGAGGGTCATTAAGGGACTCTTTTGGAAACATATTCTAATAATACAGAAAATGTAGAACTGGATAAATTTCTAGACACATATGACTTACCAAAATTGAAGCAAGAGTATAAAACCTAAAAGACCTAAGAGTACACACTGAGATTGAAGCAGTAATAAAAAGATTTCCAATAAAGAAAAAACACAGGATCAGATGAATTTTCAGCTAATTCTATCAGACCTTTAAAGAAGAACAAATGCCAATGCTCATCAGGTTACTTCATGAACTAGAAAGGGAAGGTCTACATCCAAATTCATGCCATGAAGCCAGTATCACTCTGATACCCAAACCAGATAAGAACACATCAAGGAAAGAAAACTACAGACTAACATCCTTGAATATAGATGCAAAATAACAAATCAAATACAATGACATATTACAGAAATTATACAACATGACCAAGTTGGTTTTATTTCAAGAATGGGTCAACATTTGCAAATCAATAAATACAATACACCAAAAAAAAAAAATAGAACGAAGGACAAAAATTATGTGATCATTTCAATAGATGAAGAAAAAACCTTCAAAAAAATTTAGCACCCATTCATGATACAAACCCAGAAGAAACTCAGGATTGAAGGAACTTACCTCAACATCATGAAGATAATATATAACAAACCCAAAGTCAGCATCATAGTGAATGGGAAAAAACTGAAAGCATTTTCTGTAAAATCAGAAACAAGCCAAGGATGTCCACTCTCATGGCTCCTATTTAAAATAATACTTGAAATTTTAACCAGAGCAATTTGGCAGGAGAAGGAAATAAAAGGGATACAAATAGGAAAGAAAGAAGCCAAACTATCACTGCTTGCAGATGATATGATCCTATATTTAGAAGATGCCAAAACTCCACCAGAAGGCTTCTAGAGCTCATAAACAAGTTTGGCAAAGTAACAGGATACAAATCAACATATAAAAAGACCAATAATAAATCTGCTGAAAAGTAAATCAGAAAACACAATTCCATCCAAAACATCTTAAAATATCTAGAAATAAATCTAACCAAAGAGTTGAAGACTGCTAGATGAAATTTTCAGAACAGTAAGAAAAAAAAATAAAAAAGAAGTAGAAGACTCTATAAGATGGAAAGACCTACCATGTTCATAGATATGACCATTGTTAAAAAAAGCAATGTACAGATTCAATGCGATCTGTATCAGAATACCAATGACACTCATCATAGAACTAGAAAAAAAATCCTAAATTCATACGGAAAAATAATAGACCCAGAATAGGCAAAGTAATTCTGAACATAATGAGCAATGCCAGAGATATCATAATACCTGATTTCAAATTATGCTACAAAAATAGCTTGGTGCTGGCATTAAATAGACACTTAGAACAATGGATTAGAGTAGAAGACGGAGACACAAATCCACATAGATGCAGTCACAGACACCAAAAACATACACTGGAAAAAGAAATTCTTTTTAACAAATGGTACCAGAAACACTGGATATCCATATGTAGAAGAATAAAACTAGATCCATAGTTTTACTACACATAAAAAGTCCAACTCAAAATGAATCAAAGACCTAGAAATTTGACCAGAAACTTTGTGACTTCTAGAGGAAAACCTAGGGGCAACACTCCAACATATAGGCACAGGTAACAACTTTCTCAATAGGACCCCAAAGCCTCAGGAAATATCAAGAATTAATAAATAGGAAGGCATCAAATTAAAGAACTTCTTCGTAGTAAAGAAGACCACTAATAGTATGAAGAGGAAGCCTATAGAATGTAAAAAAAGCTTTGCCAACTACTCTTCTGATAGAGGATTAACATACAAAATATTTAAGTGCTCAAAAAATTTAACACCAATAAAACTAATGACCCAATCAATAAATGGGCAAGTGAACTAAAGAGAGATTTTTCAAAAGAATTACAAATGGCCAATAAATATATGGAAAAAAATGTTCAACATCTTTAGGAATTAGAGAAATGCAAATCAAACTACACTGAGATTTCATCTCACTCCAATTAGAATGGCAGGCATCAAGAATATAAACAATAATAAATGCTGGAGAGGATGTGGAGAAAAGGGAGTGCTTTTACACTGTTGATGGAATTGTAAATTAGTACAATCACTTTAGAAATCAGGATGGAGTTTCCTTAAAGACCAGACTTCCTTAACAAGATCCCCATAGCACAAGAAAGAAAAGCAAGAATCAATAAATGGGAAAGATTCAAACTAAAAAGCTTTCTCTCAGCAAAGGAAACTATCAATAATGTGAAGAGAGAGCCTACAGAGTGGGAGAAAAACCTTTTCCACACACAATTCAGACAGAGGACTCCTCTCCAAAGTTTATAAAGAACTTAAAAAAATCTTACACCCAAAATACAAAGAACCCAAATAATAAATGGGCAGACACTTCACAGAAGAAGATATACAGGTTATCAACAAATATATGAAAAAGTGTTCATCATCTCTAGTAATAAGAGAAATGCAAATTAAAACCACCCTAAGATTTCATCTAACTCCAATTAGAATGGCTATTATCAAGAACACAAGGGGCTGGGGGTATAGCTCAGTTGGTAGAGTGCCTGCCTCACAAGCACAAGGCCCTGGGTTCAATCCCCAGCACCGCCCCCCCCCCCCCACACACAAAAAGAACACAAGCAATAATAAGTGTTGGTGTGGATGTGGGGAAAAAGGCACACTCATACATTGCTGGAGGAGTTGCAAATTGTTGCCACCACTCTGGAAAGCAGTATAGAGTTTCCTCAGAACACTTGGAATGGAACCACCATTTGACCCAGCTATCCCACTCCTCGGTTTATACCCAAAGGACTTAAAATCAGCATACTACAGTGATGCAGCCACATCAGTGTTTATGCAGCTCAATTCACAATAGCTAGATTGTGGAACCAACCTAGATGCCCTTCGATTGACAAATGGATAAAGAAACTGTGGTATATATACACAATGGAATATTACTCATAAAGAAAAAATTATGGCATTGGCTGGTAAATGGATGAAGTTGGAAAATATCATACTAAGTAAAATAGGCCAATCCCAAAAAACCAAAAGTCAAATGTTTTCTCTGATAAGTGGATGATGATACATAATGAGGGGGTGTGGTGGGGGGTGAAAGAGAAGAATGAAGAAACTTTGGATGGTGTAGAGGAAAATGGGGTGGGAG
Source organism: Sciurus vulgaris (assembly GCF_902686455.1). Classification (NCBI taxonomy): domain Eukaryota; kingdom Metazoa; phylum Chordata; class Mammalia; order Rodentia; family Sciuridae; genus Sciurus; species Sciurus vulgaris. Next base: position 121,583,481 of record NC_136470.1, read on the forward strand.
GGGGTGGGCGAAAGAAAGATAGTAGACTGAGACAGACTATATGTATGATTACATGAATGGTGTGAATCTACATTGTGTTCAACCATAGAAAGGAAAAGTTGTACCTAATTTGCGTACAATGAATCAAAATGCAGTCTGTAAAAGTAAAAAAAAAAAAAAAAAAAAAGGTAAATGAAGGAAAAAAAAAAAAAAAAAGACTAGGAATGAAACCACCATATGACCCAGTAAATACCACTCCTTGGTATTTATCCAAAAGAATTAAAGTCAGCATACTAGTAGACAGGTATGGTGGCACATGCCCGTAATCCCAGTGGCTTGGGAGTTTGAGGCAGGAGGATCACAGGTTTGAAGCAAGTCTCAGCCACTTAGCAAAGCTGTAAGCAACCGAGCAAGACTCTGTCTCAAAATAAAAATAAAATAAATAAAATAAGAAGGACTGGGGGATCTGGTTCAGTGGTAGAGCACCCTTGAGTTCAATCCCAAATACCAAAATAACAATAATAAAAGTAACAACAACAACAACAATAATAAAATAAATAAAGTCAGCCTACTATAGGGATACCTGCATACCCATGTTTATAGCAGCACAATTCACAAAACCAAGTTATGGAACCAGCCTAGGTGTCCATCAACAGATGAATAAAGGAAGGGCAGTATTTTCAAAAGAATGGAGTTTTACTCAACCACAAAGAATGAAATTATGTCATTTGCAGGAAAATGGATGGAAATGGAGAATAACGTGTTTAGGGAAAATGAGCCAGATCAGCCAGATCGGAAAGTCAAACATCATGTTTTCTCTCCTGTGTGGAAATAAGCTAGAGATTAAAAATAAAAAATAAGAGGGAAAAAGGAATCTCATGAGAAACAGAAGGAAGACCAATAGGATGGAAGGTGACCTAGGAAGGGAGAGGCGAGGGTAAGGGAGGTACTGAGCAAGTACAAATATGTCACAATGAAGCACACTATATGCATACTTACATGCGCCAATAAAAAACGTTTTAAAAAATTATTTGAATGAATGCTATGCTTACTCCCAGTGTCTTCCAGGGCCTGATGTTCCCACCTGACCCCTTCCAGGGTCCCAAAGTTGAAATGAGATATTTTGGAAACCTCCTGCCTCCATTGCCCTCTTCTCACGGCCAAGCTGGGCATGTCATCCCCAAGGACGGAAGAGGGACTGCTCTGCGGGAGGCTCTGGACGTCTCAGGCATGCCTGCCTTCTCCACGTCCTCTGGTCGTGGAGGGAGGTCAGTCTGCACACCTGTGGGGCAGGTCTCAAGTCTTCTTGTGCATCTGCCAAGGCTCCTTCCAGCACACCACCCTCTGTGGGAGTCCACTCCATACCAGAAGAATCACTCTGGTGGACTTTGGGCTGGTGCTCAGAAGCACATGCATCCATAGCAAGAAAGAGGAGCAATAAAATGTCTGCAGTGCCATCCCTTCCCAAGGCCCAGGGCAGGGCAGGTTAAGTCACATTTTCCCTGTGCCTTCCAGAGCATCCCCCAGGATGACCTGTCTTGCCAGGCCTGCCATTCCATTGGTGCGGTGGTCCCTCCCCGGCAGTGACCCATGTTCCTCTGTTCTCTTGAGTCTCGCCAGGCACCTACAATGTGCCAGGTCCCATGTCAGGCACCGAGCACTCAATAGCCAATGATGCTCATGGCTCCTCCCCTCTGAAATTCAACATTAGCCATTGTAGAAAGAGCTTCAGAAGTGTAAGCTCCCGGAGACAAGTACCTCAGTCCAGTAACGTCTGCACCCAGCAGAATTCACCTCCTTATTTTCCTTTGTATTTATTTACTCATTTATTTGTTTTTGTACTAGGGATTGAACCCAGGGGCACTGTTACTACTGAGCTACATCCCTAATCCTTTTATTTTTTATTTTGAGACAGGGTCTCCCTAAGTTGCTGAGACTGGCTTCAAACTTGTGTTCTCCTGCCTCAGCTTCCCGAAGCACAGGAATTACAGGCATGCGCCACCACACCCAATTTATTTGTTTACTCTAGTTCATCCAGGGAACGTTATCAAGCAAAGACCAGCACGGTGACCCTGTGATTAGCTCATGGTCTTTGCTTTGCTAGACCATAAACTGGGAACTGTGGCCCATTCATCCCCGAGCTCCCAGAGTGTGTGGCAGTATGTAGGGAAGGTGCCAGAATGGCTGGAGCCCCACCTTGTGTTGCCCATCCCCTGTTCCAGCTGAGGGCAGCCACCACCATGAAGCCTCTCATGTAGGGCCTCACGCCTTCCACCCGTCCCAGCACTGCAGACTGCGCAGCCTCAGACACGTTGCCAATCTAGATTTCCTCAACCAAGATGACAGTACTGTCATCTACCTCCCGGGTCCCTCAAGAGACAGTTTAATCCATGTCGAGTGCTTTGAATAGGGCCAAGCATAGGATAAGCCCTCCATGAAAGCTAGGCGCCATCATCTTATATTCCTGCTGAATCCAGCAGCCTACTGATCAGAACAGGCCAAAGGAGGACACCTACTTGCTCCTGATTAGTGCATCTTTCCTCATAGTGCAGAGCCCTGGCAGGTCTCAAGGAAGAGGAGCACGGCAGCGCCTCACCCAGGGGTGGACAGTTAGCATTGCCCAGTGACCAGCACAAAGCCTCAAGCAATTATGTCCAGAGATGTAGAAACTTGAGGACCGGCCCCTGCCCCAATCTATGGACCTTCCACTTCCTCATGAAAGATGAGTTCTGCAGCTGTTATTTGAAGAGACCTTGAAGAAAGGGAGAGGGGATGTCCCAGCCAGACATCCCAGGGGAAAGGGCACTGTTTACATTTCAACGTCCTCTATTGTTTCAAAGGACGTGGTGCTTTCCCATGGTGGCAGTAGTAGACTTTTCCCACAGTGGCAGGACTGTGTCTGAATTCCTCACGTCTTGCAGTTGAGATTGCTCTGTTTCTAACAAAGGTCCTCACTTAACAAATTATCCACCTGGCAGAGCATACGAACTGTCTTCTGGTTCAAACTGGAGGATTTTGGTCTACACAAGACACCCAAGCTTACTTGCCCCAGATGGTCTTCCCGCAAGGACAAGAACAGGTTCCTTGGCCTGCTGGAGCAGCCGAAGGCCCCTCTTCTCTCAGGAGACCCTGCAGAGCAGACCCTACCTGGAGGACCCTCGTGATCAAGACAGCATTTTCTTGAAGAAAACCCCAAAATGTGGTTTTGAACCCTTGAACAAGGGTGTGATAAAGGAACAGGAGCCCATTTGGAGAAGGTTTGTTTGGGCCCAGTCAGACAACCAGGCTGAAAAGAATGATTGGAGGTTCTGCTGTGGACACCTTAGCTCGCCCCTCCTGGGAGGACCTGCCCCACCCCAACCCACTCCCCACCTCAGCCTTCTCTATCCCCACCTTCTGGTGCTCAAGGTCAAAACCTGGGGGTCACCATGATTCCTCTCTACTTATCCATCAGCACATCCTTGAGTATCTTCTCAGAATCAGGCTGCTTCTCACCATCTCCGGACCACCCCTGGGGGGGTGCCACCCTCCTCTTCGGGCCCCCGCTTCCGCCTCCACCCGAGACAGTCCTTCCCCACACAGCTGCAGAGCCACGGTGTTAACAGGTAAATCCTCTTCTAGAACCCTCAGACTCCTGGGCACGTCCCGTCTCACACGGTGAAATCCAGAGTCCTTTCTGAGGCCTGCACCATCTGCCCGACTGTAACCAGCCTTCGACCCAGCTGTCAGCCTCACGATGATGAAAGACAGTTTCAGGGGACTCTTCCTCTGCCCCCGCCTGCTCCACCTCCATGCACACTGGCTCCTGGTTGCCCAAGCACTCCTCCAGCTCATCCTGGCCTCTGTCTGTTCCCCTACCCCAGCTCTGCTCCCAGGCACCACGGGCCACACACCCCCCACTTCCTTCCTGTCTTCCTCAGAGAGACCTTTCTAGACCATCCTAAGGAAATCCCCGGCTCCCACCCCACCGCAGCCCCTGGTTCCTTATCATTAGCTATCTGTTCCTTCCTGATTTTTTTTTATTGTCGGGCTCTCTCCCCAGCACACGAGCTTCTCAGGCGCTGGGTGCTGTGTGATTGGCAGCTGTTTCCCGGGGCCCAGCAGTATGTGGAAGGGACTCAAGGTCCAGTAGGAAAGCCATACAGAAACGGATGGCAGGAATGGCGCTCACGATGTCAGTGGGCGATGCTGGACTTCTGGGGGAAGAAACCAAAAGCCACAAGCAAGGACCAAAATCACTTCCTGAGCAGGGGCTGGGAAGGTGGGAAGCAACCGCTGGACTGGCTACAGTGTGGGCTTCGTGCTGTGGGCGTGGGGCAGGAAGATAGTTCTGCATGCCTACTATGTGCTAGAAGATGGAAAAGGCCTGATTTCCCTGACCCTCTTGACCCCGCGTGGGGCAGTGGGTGTCAGCATCACACACACACACGTACACACAAGACACCGAGACGCCCTCAGATGAGATGGCCAAGTGGCCTTTGCTAAGTCTCTGACATGGTGTCTCCCAACAGGAAATGGGCCATTTGCTAAAGACCCACAGGGCCACTCAGCTGTACCCACTGTCCTACAGTCGAGGCCCCAAAACGGCCTCCTACACTGAGGCCAGGCTCTCCCAGTGGGCTCCTTCCACCCAAATGGCTTCCCACAGACCCATCTAGAGGCCTCAGCTATGTTGTTAGTAGGAAAGAGCAGGGCCAGGAAGGGCATGTGAGCAGGGTGGCGCCTCCTGCCGCGCGACCAGTTAACCGGCACCAGCAACGGATGCGAGTTAGCTCTGCAAGGTAACAGAGGTGTGTGGTGGGGGATGGGAGGAGAGGGGCTGGATTTCATGGTGCCTTGTGACATCCATTTTGAATTGTGTATCAGGTTTCTGCATTGCTCAATCAAAACATGTAATTCGTTAATTGTCAATGTTATTTGTTTTCAATTCCCAGGCTCTGAGGAGCCAGACTGTTTATTTCATGAACAGAAAGTGGCCAGTGGCCCGCAGGCCTTCTTTACCACCAGGTGCCCACCAGCAGCTGAGACCCCGCCGCACACCATGCACTCCCACAGGCTGTGCAGCCCACGGAGGCTGGAGGCTGGAGAGCGGCTGCCTCCAGCCACTCTGGCAGCTGCAGCCTAGTGGGCTGGAGTCCAGGCATTGCTGGACTGCCCACTGCCCTCTCTCTTGGAGAATAAGGTCCCAGGAGAGGAAGTGCCACTGACCAGACCTTGGCCTGGTGCCTCCCTGGGCTGTCTCAGAGTGGCAACAGGAAGGGCCCAGGGCTGGGGGTGGATGTCCTGCCCTCCCCTGGGGTCACCCTACCCGGGCTGCCCACAGTGGGGAGGCTTGATTCTCTAGAGGAAATCGGTGCTGTTCAGTGTCAGGAGGCCATCAAAAGTGGTCATCCATCGCCCACGGAGTTGATAGAACACAATTCACTTGAAATTGCAGGAAAAAATGCAATGGGGGGATGGCCAGATCAAAGGGAGCATAGAGCCAGTCACAGGCCACAGGGATTTCCATCCTGGTTTTCCATCTACCGAGTACCCTGGAGGCGCAGAAGGAATGCCGGGCTTTGAAAGATCATTGTGCTATTTTGAACATGAAGTTATAAATTTCAGAGGCCATTAATGGGATCTGGGATGTATGACTCAAGTTAGAAACCCACCAGGCTCAGACCTCAGAGGCTGCGGAGCCACGCCTGACACTGTTCCTCAGCTCCTACCAGGAAGCAGAGCAGGAGGCCGAGGCGCTGCTGCTGGGCAGACCCAGCAGCCCTCGGAGTCGGGGTGGGTAGCGGGATTCCAGCACGACCCCCAACTTTCTGGCCCAGTGGCCTACTTCTTGGTCAATCTTGGAGAGCCCTATGGTCCGCGGAAGGACATTTTTCGTTCATGAAAATAATGCAAAAATTGGCACTGAGACACCATCAGCGACACAAGTCTGGCTTGAAAGCTCCGGCTGCGAGTCCTCAGGGTCATGCTGCCAAATCCCAGCGTTCTTGCTGGCTTGGTCACTGTTGAACAATGACTAACCCAGTGAATAAGGGTGATGAGATACAGTTTCAGGGGACTGCTTTTTATTACACGGAAATCTGTCTTTCAGGACAGCTCATGGGCTGCCTACGTACTCACCACTGTTATCAGGAAGATGGGACAGTTGTGACCGGGGTGGGGCGTTTTCAGCTGAAGTTAATACCAACAGGCCAAGGACCTTTCCTCAAGCCGGTCCCAGTCACAGACTGGGAGAAAGAGGCCACATGCCTCCGTGTCCCCTGGGGGGCTCAGCATTTCAAGAGGCGGGCCCTATTTTAACTTCCAGGTGTTTCTGCTCCCCTCAGTCCTCGGCATCTTCGCTTGTTCTATTCTGTGAACTTTTGGAAACAGCGAGGTAGAGCTGTCTCCACCTCTGGTCTCTGTCTCCACCTCAGACCTGGGTCTCCACCGCTGGCCTCTGTCTCCACCTCAGACCTGGGTCTCCACCTCTGGCCTCTGTCTCCACCTCAGACCTGGGTCTCCATCTCTGGCCTCTGTCTCCACCTCGGGCCTGGGTCTCCATCTCTGGCCTCTCTCTCCACCTCTGGCCTCTGTCTCCACCTCTGGCCTGGGTCTCCACCTCTGGCCTCTGTCTCCACCTCTAGCCTCTGTCTCCACCTCTGACTTCCATCCAGGCCTGCCTCCCCAGTAAGGGAGCCAACTGTCCCAGTTTGTCCAGGACTGAGGGGGTTCCTGGAGCATGGGACATTCAGAGCTAAAACCAGAAAAGTTTGGGGCAAACCAGGGCAAGTGGCTCAACTTACTCACCAACCATCAAGTCCTATCATAGCTGCTTCCTCCAGCAGGACCTGGGGGGACCAAGAAGGGGCAGAGAGTCTTGCCAAGAATAAGTCAAATAATACTAATTTTTCCCAATGCAGTGGTCCCCCTGGACCAGCCTGGGGGCCGAGTGTTCTTCATGCCTCATCTCATCTCACAATTTCCCATGAGTCCCAGAGGGGTAGGGCCTTGTCCAGGGTCACTTAGCCAACAGATGGGGAGCCAGGAAGGTAGGCACAGGTCTCCCTGATGTCCAAGCCTCACACTTCGCCCAGGAGTAAAACATACAAATAACTGATCACTTTGCAGTTTCTTATACCACTTGTTTTTTAAAATGTTTGTTAGAAACTAAGATTTTTAAACTGATGCATAAAAACATAAAAATTGTACGTATTTATGGGGTACTAAGCAAAGTTTCAATACATGAGTGCGTTGTGTGTGTGTGTGTGTGTGTGTGTGTGTGTGTGTGTGTGTGTTGTGTATTGAACCCAGGGCCTCACATATGTGAGCCAAGCACTACCTCTAGCTACATCCCCAGTGCTGTATAATGCTTAAATAAAGGTAAGCATATCAATTTCCTCAAACATTTATCATTTTTCAATGGTGAAAATATCCCAAACCCTTTCTTCTAGCTCTTTGACATACACAGTCCACTATTGTTATTTGTAGTCACAAGCACACACCAGAACTTCTTACTCCTATATTACAGTAACTTAATCCCCCTGGTCAACCTTTTTCCATACTCTCCCCAGCCTCTGGTAGCCACCATCCTACTCTCAATTTCTATGAGATCCATTTTCTTAGATTCTACATGTGAATAAGGTCATGTGACATTTGTCCTTCTGTGCTTGACTTATTTCATGTAACACAATGACTTCCAGGTCCATATGTAGCAAATGACAGAAGTTCATCCTTTTCATGACTGAATAGTATTCCCTTGTATATATGTACCACATGTTCTTTATCCATCCATCAGTGGGTGGACAATTTGTTTCTATTTCTTGGCTAATGATAATAGGGGCTGCAACAAACATGGAAGTGCCAAAGTCTCAGGCATACTGATTTCATTTCCTTTAGATTTCTATCCAATAGTGGGATTTCTGGGTAATATGGTATTTCTATTTTTAATTTTTTGAGGATCAGCCATACTATCCAGTGGTGGGAACGCAAAACAGCACAAACCCTATGGAAAAGAATTTGGTAATATCTAACAAAATTGCATTAGCATTTACCCTTTCATCCAGAAATGCCTATTTAGGAATGCACTTTAAAGATATACTAGCAGATAATGCAAAATGGCGTGTCATCGGACTTGTCACTGAAGCACTGTGATAGCAACAGACTGGAAATAAACATTTTGAGCAATGGGGAAATGGCTTACACCACAGGATGCCAAGACAATGGGGATCTGTATATGCAGCCACACAAAAGAATAAGGAAGGTCTCTGAATACATTCTTAGTAGAGTGTACAGGGCGTGGATCGTTAAATTTTTTTAAAGCAAGGTATAGAGTCGTGTGTATAGTATGCTACCTTTTACTTTAAAACTGGGAATATAAATATTCACATTTTATTATATTTTAAAAGGAAAGCAACAAGAGTTGAAGTATAAATGAAAATGGTTTCCTATTTTGGAGGGAAAAAGGAATTAGAAGGAAAAACTGAATTTCTTTGAATGGACTTTGCTTTCTAGCCTTGATGTTGGGATCATATACATGTTTTCACAGAATAGTGATATAAAATAAATCAAAAGAAAATATCTCCTAGGTTCTGTCTTCCAAATGGTCTAGTCTGTTGGTGATGCTTTTCATGTATGCTTATAATGCTAAGTGAAATGAGCAAACCCAAGAAACCAAAGGCCAAATGTTTTCTCTGATATGCGGATGCTAATTCACAATAAGTGGAGGGGCTAGGGAAGAAGGGAGTTACTTTATATTAGGTAGAGGGGAGTGAAGGGAGGGGCACGGGTATGTAGGAAGGACAGTACGTGAAACAGACACTATTACATGTATGACTGCATGACCGATGTAATCTGCAATATGTATAATCAGAAAAATGAGTGCGTACACTCCATTTATGTGTGATCTATCAAAATGTATAAATGTATTCTACTGTCATGTACAACCAATTAGAACAAATGAAATTTTAAAAATCAAATATATAAAAATAAAAAGTAAGGAAAATATCTCTAAACAAACAATCGAACACAAAGCAAGGCAAATGAACCTAACTGGATATCAAGTTGGTGGCTTAATCATATGGAGAATTGCTGAAGTGACTTTAAAATATAATTATTTGACTGACTATTCCAAATAAGAAATATGGGGCTGGGGTCGTAGCTTAGTGATAGAGCGCTTGCCTAGTGTGCGTGAGGCACTGGGTTTGATTCTCAACGCCGCATGTAAATAAATAAAATAAAGGTCCATTGACAACTAAAAAATAAAATAAAAAGAATATGATATGATTTATCATAATATATAAATCAACTGCAAAGAAATCTGAACTCGATTACTCCAGTAATCATATTGTGATAGTAATGTTAATAGCATTGTTTTGAATTGATTATAAATTAGGACAAAATAATTACAGTCATGAAAAATTAAAAATTTCAGCATAAGACCAAAGATATATATAATTACAAAATTGTAAAAATTAAGTCCAATTCTATAATCTGGCATTTTAATCCAAAACATTAATATTCATTTGTAGTATGTTGGCATATTTCCAAACAATTGCCTATTTTCTGCCTCTGTCCTCTGAAAGGAACGTAATCAATGCCAAACCAAAAGCGCTCCTTGGACCCAGATTGTGTCTCTAAATACCACCTCCCAAGAAAGGGCTCCAAGTAGCAACGTCTGAGGGCCTGAGGTAGGAAACAAGCCAACACTTTGTCCAGCTAGAAGACAAGGACACTGTACTGCGATCTGGTCCAAAGATCACAGAAGCCAAATCAAAAGGGCTCCCACTGGCCAGAGGTGGGACCGTTTGTATGCCAAAAGCATAATGACTGGAATAGAACACATCAAATATATTTTAAAATACATTGTGTTCTTGCTGGATATGCAAAGAATGCAAGGCCTTGTCCTCTCCTTACCCAGAGGTGTTTGCAGAGAGCATTCATGGGGGAATGAGCAGCGTTGTACTGCAGGACAAAGGCGGCCCCCACCCTGCTCGCCTCCCAAGTCCAGTGCTTCTCAGCTGCTCCGCAGCCTCACAGGGTATACAGCAGTCACTGAGACCACACCATCAGCCCTCCTGGGACTCAGGATGCAGGGGAACTGATGTGAACACGAGGCGCATGCTGTTTGCTGTGCTGGGAACGCAAAAGTCCTTCACGGCTGACCTGGGAGTTGCAAGTCTTCTGCTGACATCCATGAACTTGGTGGATTTAGTGAGTGAATTCCCAGACACTAACACCCATCTCGCTGCCACCTTTGGCAGTTACTGGGACACCAGCTCATTATTTTGGAAATTGGCAAAAGGCTAGCATTTATCTGAAGTTCCTACACAAACTCTATTTCAGGGTAACCAAATAGTTGAGGTAGCAAAGTTCTTTGTAGAAGAATTTTAGCTAATCAATTCGGAAGGAGGGGACAGACTTGGAAAAAAATCGCCATTTTACACACCCTACTGCAACAATGAGTCTAGGCAACATTCACTCAGGGTTGTCCTTTAAAAGCACTAGCTGGAGTATTGGTGCTGTAAGCAGTCTCGCAACAACGGGGACAGATATGTGACTCCTACTGTGATAAAACAAAACCTAAACCATATCATTTAGGAAATGGCCTCATGAAAATTGACCGTGAGTCTGATTAAATACCATATTTAATCATATGGTATTTATATGATTTAAAATATATTTAAATACCACTGCCTATTTAAAATATATTTAAATACTACTCTATATTTAAATACCACTTCCAGGAAAGACAGGGATCAGAGAAACACATGAAAGTTACCGAGAGGGTCCAATCAACAATGCTCAGGATATGGAAAATTCTACAGTACATACAACTTGGTTTCTTTAACAAGTAAATGACCAGAAAAAAAAAAAAAAAAGTGGGTAGACTTAAGGAGACTTAAGAGACTCATCAACCAAATGCAATCAATGTGTGAACTTCGTTTAGATTTTGATTTCAGCAAACCATCTGTAAAAAACCATTAACAAGACAACCAGGGAATTTAAACATGGTGGGATATCTGACATTATCAGGGGGTGACAGTAGGCTCTTAGGTGTTATATTAGCATGTGACTCACTTTCTGAAGAGAGTCCTTACTTCTTGGAGATACGTATACACAGATGAAATATGAATCTGGAATTTGCTTTATAATAATCCAGTGGCCACAGGCAAGGGAAGAAGTAGGAGTGGAAATTGGAGATGAAATAAGATCGGTCATATGTTAATAATTATCGAAGCTGGTCAAGGACACAGATTTATTTTGCTATTTTCTCTACTTTCATGTTTGAAATTGTCCACAGTGAAAAGGTATTCTTAAGCAAAATGGTACTCCTCCTGGGCTTCTTAAATAAGGCACCTAATGGGATTTGAATACATAGCAATTACGTATTTGAATAGTATGTAAATCCGAGTAGGAATTAATCCTGTTAGAGCAAAGCTGACTCTCTAAAGGTTGTGACATTCATTTCTAAACCATATTTGGGAACGTTTTGTTCCATGCCCATACCTAAGTCGATGGTCTGCTTTTAAATTTACTTCCTAGGAATTATTAGGGGGAAAAAGGAGTGAAAATACTCTTACCGTCAATCTTGTGTACAACATATGATTTTGCACGTGAGCAGGGTCAAGACTCTTGAAAAGATCAGACCCCACTCCTGGAAGCAGGCAGGAGGGTGCCTGTCAGATGCCGTCTCCTCTTCCTGAGGCCACCTCTCAATCCCCTGGACTGGGAGCATGGTGGCCCCTGTTGGGCACCCCGGCCTCCGCGGCCTCACATGGGTCCTCCTCCTTCTCTCCCTCCTTTTGCCCGTCTCTCTTCAGCTTCCTGCTTGGGTCCGCAGCCGTGGACTATGGCGTAGTGTAAGATGATGGAGGACAGGCTCCTGGCCTTGCTGTAGCTCTGCCCGTGAGAAGCAGCCCACACCCTCCCGGAATACCAAAGAGCTGTGATGGACCCCTCCTCCCTGTGGGTCCTGCTCTCCATCTTCACTTTTCCCTCTCAGGGCCTCCAGGTAGCCTGCCTTTGTACCCCTTTCTGAGAAGGCAGGGGCTAAGTGCTCCCCAGGACCCAGCTGCTGTGCTCTGCTGGCCCCCTGAGCAAGCAGCCAGGCTGCAACCCACCACCCTTTCAGCCCTCTGCTACACACTGCTGTGGATGGAAGGTGAGTGAGGAGCTGCTTGTTGATTGGGCGAGGCACAGCGGAAGACCAAGGTAGCAGAACATGTGGAAAAACAAAAAGGGGGGACTCACAAGCCCCCAAAGAGCGTGCCATTGGCAAGGGCCTGAAGTGGAGGCTCCAGAGCATAGTCAACGAGTGGTCAGCCAGAGCTCACTTAGAGATTGTTAGGGTGCTGGGGCAGGAGCCAGGAATTCAGAAATTCTGGACTGGTGAGTGGGAGGGACAGCCCAGAAAAGGAATCAGTCAGTTACTGATTGATTCATTCAGAAGAAACCCTGAAGCCAGGTTCAGAGGTATGCACGGGCCGTCCTATCTACTTGGGAGCTGAGGCAGGATTGCTTCACTCAGAAGTTGGAGACCAGCCTGGCAATGCAGCAAGAATCCATCTAAAAAAAAAAAAAAAAACACCAAAAAACAAAAGTGACAACAATAAATAGACTGTGCAGACCCTGGGTGAACAGCTGGGATTTGCAGTGGCCTAAGACATGACCTTACAGCTGAAGACTTCCTATATAAAAGAGGCCACAGTGCATAGGCCTAAGAAACCGCCAGATCTCAGGGCCTGAGAGAGCAGTTCCATTGCTCTGGGCTCCTGGGGGCTGGCCCTAAGAGCCCCGTGGCTTGCAGAAAGCACCTGGTCAGTGTTTCAGGGTCAGGGTTTCCAAGCCCTTCCTGATAGCAGGACTGTGAACTCCTCTCCCAGAACACCAGTTCCCGCTCAGGAAAGGCTGGCTGGCAGGGCAGTGGGATCAGGCCAGGTGAAAAGAAAGGAAGTTCTTCCCCAGACTCTTCCCTGTAATCAGCATCTGGGTCGGATTGTCACTGGAGAGAGAAGCCCTTACAGGAAATACCCTCCCAGATGAGGGACTGTGTGTGCAAAAGTTGGCAAGCACCACTTCCTGAGACTCTGATGCCCCTGCTCCCTGCCTCTCAAAAATGGGTAACCAAATAGTTGATGGGCATGAGCAAGGAAGTCAAGGCCCAGAGGAGCATCAGGTCCCCGAGAAGATCTTGTCCCTGTGAATCCAGCCACTACTGTGCATCTCACACAGACACACTCACAGCCTAATGTGAATTCCTAGTGTCCCTCTTATCTTCCCTGACTTCTGGTTTCTTTGGGGCAGAATGGGGATGTATCCAGGAGTCAGATGGGGCACAAGCCAACCAAAAGCAAAAGCACTGCTATCAGACTGACTAATGTGCACACCCTCTCCCCTGCTGGCCCCACGGAGACACCTCCCGTCCCCACACACTGGGTCCTGCATGCACTCTGTCAGGATACTCAGCTGTCTATTTTTTAAGAGGGGGGGTCACATGATTTTCTGGACCCAGCAGCAGTATAGGACAGAAAGTGAATCAACAGAGAAGGAAAGGAGAGGCTGGTGATTGTGGTCTTGGGAACCTTCCAGGAAGTACCTTGATCATTTGGCCCCTGGCTCTATGATTGCAAAATTAGATGCCACTTGGTTAACCTCAGAAGGTTGAAAAGTCAGATTTCCAAAGGGGAAAAAACATCCAAAGTACTGAAATTCCTCTGTCTTAGAAGAAGAGGTTGCCTGAGCTTCGAATCAGCTTTTCCAGGATGCACTTGACTTCCATCCAGATATGGAAAAACTGGGACCTCAAACATTCCTTGACTCCCGATGGCCCAGCCAGCAAGAGTGGCCATTGCAAGTCCACTTATCAGAGGTTCCAGTGACTCAGGCCCCTGTACCTGTCCTTGGAACTCCAGTTCAGAATCTCCTGGGTCAGTACGTCTGTGTTGGAGGAAAAGTGGGGACAGCAGAGAATTGTGCCATCTAAACCAGAGATGCTCAACCTGGCACATCAGAATCACCTGGACAAGGGATATTTTTCAAAATATTAATATTCCTGTCCCACCCCAGTCCAATTGAATCAGAACCTCTGGGGTGCGGCCCAGGCATTACTCATTTTTAAAAATTGGCCAGGGTATGGCAATATGCAGCCAGGAAGAGAATCCCTGGCCCAGCTATAGTTGACCCCAGTGAAATGTGAAAAAGTGTTGTCAAGGAGGGGCTGGGACACAACATCCACCGGGACCTGCTTGAAGTTTTGTCACCATCTTTACTGGGCCATACATTGCAGTGTCCTGCTCCGGGTCCTTGCTCCCCAGACTCCTGAGCTTGGCAAGTAACAAAGTGACCCGTTCAGACAAAAACCCTGAGTGGAGCAGCGTTTGCTGTGGGTGTGCTGTTGGGTCTCAGGCTCCTTATAATGTCAGAGGAAGGGAGAAGGTGCTGGACAAGGAGACTGCAGGGGTAAGACCCAAGCTTTGGGGTCAGTTTGGTTTCAAATGAGACACTGGGACCTTGACAAAATAACTTTACTTCTTGGAGCTTGTTTTTCTTCTATAAAGTAAACACAGCAATTCTGGCTGCCTCAGAGTTGTGAGGTGAGGGATTTAATGAAGCACCCCCTTCCCGTTTTCCCAGGCACCAGGAAGGGCTTGATAAAAGGGAACAGTTGTTAGCATGAATGGGCCCAGCATGCTACCCCCAGTCATGGGCAGGGATGTCATTTGGCCTGTCTCCTCTGAACCTGGCCAGAGTTTTTGTTCCTACCAGGCTGGTGGTGAGGGCTCTGGGCTCACCCCTATAGTCTATTTGCCCTAAAACCTCCCTGCCTGGCTTCATTTATGGGTACAAAGTCTCCCGGAGGGAAGGGAAGTTAAGTTTGGGGCAGTTATGGAGTTCGAGGTCATAGCACCAACTTTTACAGTATTGGGAACCCAGAAACTATGAGGGTGACATCACATATGGCACCTTCCATGGCTTGGAACTGTCAGAGAACTTGAAGGCAGATCCCACAGTTCTGTGGTGTAGTGGTTTGGATATGAGGTGCTCCCCCAAAAGCTCATGAGGAAGACAATGCTTGAAAGTTCAGAAGTGGAATAATTAGATTAGGAGAGACCTAACCTAATCAGTGTGTTGATCCCCTTGGATGGATTAACTGGGCGGTAGCTGTAGGCAGGTAGGGTGTGGTAGGTCACTGCGGGTGTGGCTTTGGGGTTTATATTTTGCCCCTAGTGAGTGGAGGGGTCTCTTTCTACTTCCTGGTGGCCACCACACCCTTCCACCATGATATGCTGCTTCATCTTGGGCCCAGAGCAATGGAGTTGGCCATCTATGGACTGAGACCTCTGAAACCATGAGCCCCAAATAAACTTTTCCTTCTCTGCTTTGTTCTTGTCAGGTCTTTTGGTCACAATGGTGAAAAACCTAACACACACATGTGGGAAGGGCCCAGGCCTTGAGGGTTGACAGGTGTGTGTGCAAAGGCAGACATGGCATCTTCTTAGCTGTGCAGCCTGGAACAGAATCAAACCCCTCTGAGCCTCCATTTTCTCATTTCTGTAATGAACATACTGACCCCTCAGAGCAGCACTAGAGAGGAGGCATCCACACGGTGTAACACACCCAGCCCAGCACGGGGCATATGGTGGATGCTCAGCTTCCACCAGTTCACCCTGTGCATTGGGGAGAGCAGAGCACCAACCCTGCACCAGGCTTCCAGCTGAGGATCTGAGTCACACAGGATGTCCAGGTGACACAGGATGTCCAGGTGTGGTAAGAAGTGAGAGATAGTGCTCAGCTTATCAGAATCACTGGAAAGGAAATCCTCTGAGTTTCCCAGCTGTACCCCTAAAGAAATCAATGAAGTCTGCTGCAACGTTTACTTCAGAAACTGGGCCATCCCCAGAAGCCTTTCCTGGTTGCCAACCACAACTTCAGGGACAGGTGAGTGAGTGCCTTCTTCCAAGTGCCTGCTGCTCCAGTGTTTGCTCCACTGGCCGTTTGCAGGTCTGTCTCTCCACTAGATGGTGAGCACCATGAGGGTAGAGCTGTGTCTTGTTCATCACTGCCTCCTGGGTACCTAATTCAAGGGGTCTACAGTGTACAACCTCTGGGACCCCGAACATGGGTGAAGACATTCCAACATGCCTGGACCCTGTCTTTCAGATGGCACAGCCAACACCCTCCATGCCAAGCAGGCTGCAGCTGGACTGCTCACTCCAGCACCATCTAGAGTTGACCCCCATCAAGAAGTTAAGCTGGGTTCGGTGGCACATGCATGAAATCCTAGTGACTTGGAAATTGAGGCAGGAAGTTCACAAGTTTGAGGTCAGCCTGGGCAACTTAACAAGACTGGGGGTGTAGCTCAGTGGTGGAGTACCCCTAGGTTTGATCCCCATTACCCTCCCAATTAAAAACAAAAAGGAAAGAAAGAAATTAGCCAACTGGGTTGCTCCACAGATAGACTTGGTGGTGGTTTCCCCAGCTTCCCTGCTCACTGGTCTGACCCATAAGAAGAGACGATGTGCCCAGCACCCCTTTGAGACTGGCCCATGTACAGTGACAAGGACCTGTCATCTCAGGGAGAGGACAATTGGACTGGGCAAGATTATGTTTCCTGGGAGGCAGGGCAACCCAACAACAGGGAAGGGCAACTACCTTTATCTGCTCCCAACAATTCACACAAAGCTTCTGATCCAGATACTACCCTCCATCTAGTCTACTTCCTGATGAGGGGAGTGTCGTTGAGTCTCCTCAAATGGACAGGTCCTTGACCATAACTCTGGATGCAATAGGAGCCACAGGAGGACTCTAAACGTGAGAGTGACATGTTCTGACCCAGATTTTACGCGGGTCTGTCTTCTGGTCGTGTTGACAGCAGAATCAAGGGAGGCAGATTGGAAGTATGAGACCACTCAGTAACTTGATAGTGATTGTATCAAGTGATTGTAACTTGATAGTGACCCTTAGTGTGCGCTTGGCCTGAGCCAAGGCTAATTCTTCACACATAAAACCAAGAAGTAAGCATATTATAATCTATTTTAACAAATTGGAAAGCTAAATTGAAGAGGCTAGGTAACTGCCAAAATACAAACAGCCAGTTGAGTCAAGATCTGGACTCAGCCATTCTTCATTTTATCCAATAACTGTATAGAGTGCATACAAGGTCACCTGACTGGGTGTATTTCAAAGGAAGAATCAATATGATCTAATAATTACATGGTGTAGGGTATCAAGAAATATATCACAATATAGGCACAATGATGCACACCTGGAATCCCAGCTACTTGGGCAACTGAAGTAGGAGGATAACAAGATCTAGATCAGCCTGGGCTAGGGATGTATCTCAGTGGTGAACTCCCCTGGTTTCAATCTCCTAGAGCAAAAAAAAAAAAAAAAAAAGGAAAAAGAAAGTAAAGAAGGTATGTGCCAAGAATAATTCTGAGCTCTACTTCTCACCACTTCTGTATAGCATAATACTGATAGAACTAGCCAGGTCCTATCAAGAAAGAAAGGCAAGAAAAGAAATAGAATGTCAAATATTAAAAAGGAAGAAGTGAAACTGTATTTAAAAATTAAATGCTTACACACATTGAAAATTCTAAGGAATCTACAAAAAAAATTACTAGAAGTAGTAAGAGAATTCAGAGAGGGTTCAGGAGATAGTCAATATAAAAATCTATTTTATTTCTATAAAACAGTAATGAATACTTAGAAATTGAAATTTTAAAAAAAACTAATATGAAGAAATATAAAATACTTAAGAGAGATTTTTATAAGGTATCTAAAATTTTATTCATTGAAAACTACAAAAAAATAATTAAGAGAAACTAAAAAGAACCTAAAGAAATGAAGGGATATACTATGTTCATGGACTGGAAGGCTGTATATTGTTAAAATTCTGATACTTCTCCAATTTGAGTTATGCAATCCCAATCAAAATTCAGCAGCTCTTTTTTTGTAGAACTGGGCAAGTTAATATTAATGTTATATGGAAACCTAAGGACCTATAACAACCAAATAATCTTTAAAAAAATAAGAACACATTTGGAGAACTTATACTATATTTGATTTTACAATAAATATAAAAAACTTACAGTAAGCAAGAGGGTGTGGTTTAGGCAAAAGATCAATGAAACAGATTAGATAGTCCAGAAATACAACCAAACATATATGGTTAATCGATTCTTAATGTTGCCAAGATAACTCAGTCAGAAAAATGACATCTGATTCAGGAACAACTGAATATCTATAAAGAAAAATAAAAAGGAACCTCAATTCTTACCTCACTCCACACACAAAAACTAACTTGAAATGGAACATAGGCATGAATGTAAAATCCAAAATCATAAAGTTTCTGGAAGAAAATGCAGAAGTGACCTTGGGGCAGGCAAAAATTTCTTGGACAGGATACACAAAATACTAACCATGAGAGAAAACATGATCACTTAGATTTCATCAAAATTAAAAACTTTTCTGGGCTGAGGATACAGCTCAGTAGGCAGAGTGCTTGCCTTGCAAGCACAAGGCCCTGGGTTTGATCCCCAGTACTACAACAACAACAACAACAACAAAAAAACACTATTATTCCAAAGACATTATTTGGAAAATAAAAAGGAGATAATATTCAAAATATTTGTCTATTTTAAGTGTAGAATAAACAAAGGATTTGTATCCAAATATACAAAACCTCTAACAACTCAACAAAGTGGGCAAACTCAAAAGTGGGCAAAAGATTTAGACAGATTCTTTGCAAAAGAAAATGTACACGTGACCAATAAACACATGAAAAGATGTTCAACGTCATTAGTAATTGAGGAAATGTGAATTGAAAGCATAATGGGAGGCCACTACACAGCCAAAGAAAGAGTTAAAGTTTAGAAACCAACAGCACCAAAGGCTGGGAAGAAGGTGGAGCAATGTGGAACTCCTGCATTGCACATGTATCATGGGAAGGCAAATGGTAGAACAATCTAGAATGTTCTTATAAACTTAAACACATACATGCACACGATTCAGCAATTCCACTCTGGTTTTGAGAGAAATTAAAACCTATGTTCACCAAAAGACTTGCACACAAATATTCATTACAGTGTTTTCTGTAATAGCCCCCAAACTGGAAACAATCCAGATATCCATCAGTAGATGAATGAATAAATAAAATGTAGTGTAATGCCTACTGTGAAATATTACTCAGCCATCAAAATGAACCAACTACCCAGTTCTCTACATTATGTTAAGCACAAGAAGTCATGTTGACCCAAAAGAATACATATGGTAGGATTTCCTTTGTATGAAATCCTAGACTAATCGATAGTGGCAGAAAGCAGATCAGTAGTGGGCTGGGACAGGCTGCAAAGGGGCAGGGGAAGTTTCCCAGGCTGATGCCACTGTTCCGTGCTGATTAGAGTCATGGGTACCCAGGTGGACACATTTTTAACACATCCATAAACCTGTACCCTTAAAATGGACAAATTTTGGGCTGGGGAGATAGCTCAGCTGGTAGAGTGCTTGCCTTGCAATCACAAGGCCCTGCTAGTCTTCTCAAGGCCCTGAGTTCAATCCCCAGTACAAAAAAAAAAAAAAAAAAAAGACAAATTTTATTGTATGTATAGTATATAAAACTAACATAGTTGATTTTAAAATTTAAGAGAGACTGAGAGAACGGAAGACAGAGGGTACAGGGAGGCAGAAGTTCTCGTGGCCGGTGCAGAGCCCAGTGCTCAGCATACAATACACTGCTTTAATAGAGGAAGAGAACAGAGGGAGGAGGGAGGAGGGCCAGCAGGAGACAGGGATCTGAAGAGGTGGACCCACAAAGACACAGGGCTTAGAAGGCACAGGAGGTCCTCCTGAGTCCCCTGCCCGCTCTCTGCTCTTTTCTCAGTCTTTCTATGAAAGAGGGACTGCAGATAAGGCTGGCTGTCAGGTCGAGATGAAACCCACATAAGACAGAGCAGGGATCACCACGCTGCCCAAGGTGGAAGGGACCGTCTCCCCCGTCTCTCGTCACTGTTTCTGTGATGCCTGAGTTCCCCGCAACCAGGGCCGTGCCTGCCAGGTGCTGGCCTCCTGTCCCTGTCTCTAACTGGCTTCTCCAGGGCTAGGAGCCACACCCTCCTACAAATAAGGAAACAGGGGCTCCGAATAAGGTGGGGATTAGGCCAGGGCCACACAGCTGATGAGACCAGACATGCAGAGCTAGCGCAGAAGGCTTTGCTGCAACCCCCAAGGCCTGAGCACACCCAGGCCTCAACCGGATCAGCAACACAGCAGGCCCACCTAGCTCTCCTCTGACCCCTCCGCTCCCTGTGTGACCGAGTGAGCACGCGCCCTTGCCTTCTGCCTTCTTGTCCTGACATTCTCTGGTCACAGAAGTCAAGGGCGGGGACTGTCCTGGGTGGGGGTGTGCTGTTTGTTTCTCGGTGGCTGTCCAGCGACAGAGATGGGGACGTCTGCTCAGAGCATCTGGAGGGCCGAGGGGCAGGCTTGGCTGGCTCCTGATGTAATCGCCACTGCTATTCTTCTCAAGGAGTCCGAGATTTTTCAGATGGGACTAGATAACAAACAGGACTTCCTCTTTGGACTTACTGTTTGTCCCGACACCAGAGGCCTCCTTGCAAGCAGGAGCTCCAGATCTCTATCCTTTGTAAAGTGACAAGGATAAATCATCGGTCTGCTGAAATAACTGCGGGCAATGAATGACGACTCTGGGGTATGCTCCAAGTCCGGGCACGTTCCCAGGAAGCAGGGCCGGAGCCCCCAGAGCACTGGGCTGGGAGGAGCGTGCATTTTCCACGTTTGATGCATGAGATATTATGGGTACTACAGAATACACACTTGTTATTCTAAATGTGTTTATTTTTATGAACACCTTTTGTTGATGTCCCGTTTTCCATTTACCATAGGCATATATGAATTTTTTTTTTTTTAAATAGTCTTTTAAATTTTTTTTTTTTTTGTACCAGGGATTAAACCCAGGGTGTTGAACCACTGAGTCACATCTCCAGCCCTTTTTATCTTTCATTTTGAGACAGGGTCTCACTAAATTGCTAAAGCTGGCTTTGAATTTATAATCCTCCTGCCTCAGCCTCCTGAGCCTCTGGGATTATAGGTAGGCAGGCGCTACTGCACCTGGCCAAACAGCTCTTTTTAAAGAGCAGTAAACAAATAATGGAACCAAGTTTATGTAAATGTAGCAAAAGTCACAGACAATATGCAAACAACTGAAACTTAGAGAACACTGATACCATTGGTCACTCTAGGACATGGGGCCTCCCAAGATCACATGGAAGTCTTCTTTTATTTGGAGGATGGGCCCTGGGGATCGAATCCAGGAGTGCCTTACCACTGAGATACATCCCCCAGTCCTTTTTACTTATTTATTTTTTATTTTGAGACAGACTCATTAAATTGCTGAGACTCACCTTGAACATGGGATCCTCCTGCCTCAGCCTCTGAGTTGCTGGAATTATAGGTGTGAGCCACCATGCCTGGCTTCTTTTTTCTTTTGACTTGAACAACAGACATTCATTTCTCACAGTTCTTGAGAATGGCAGATCCAGTGGTGAGGAGGGCCCTCTTTCTGGAATGAACACAGCACTCTCCCGCTGTTTTCTGGCAAACCCAGAGATATTCTGGAGCCCTGATCCATGGAGGGGCAGTGCTTGAAACATCCTAGGACTCACTGATTCTCTATTTTATCATACGTCTTTGGAATATTTTTTTCTTTTTTACGCTCCATTCTAGATAGTTTTTAATGCTCTATCTTCATGTTCACTGATCTTCTCTCTGTGATATCTAATCTGCCATTTATAACACCTGGTATAATTTTTAATCTAGGATATAGTAGTTTTTAGGTCTATAAATTCAGTTTGGCTTCTTATATCTTCTACTTAATATGTTCAACCATTCATCTCTCTTCTTCAAGACATAGATTATAGTTCTGATAATAGTGTGAAGGTCCCAGCCTACTGATTTTATTATTTATCTAAGTTTCTGTGTCAGTTTCTATTGATTAATTTTTCTCCTCATTATGGATATATTTTTGGGCTTCTTCTCATACATGATAATCTTCAAATGTATGCCAGACATTTAAGTTTTATCTTGTTGGGTACTAGATTATTTTTATTCTTATACATATACTTGACCTTGTTGTAGGGCATGAGTAAGTTACTTAGAGCCAGTTTAATTTAGTTAAGACTTGTTGAGCTTCATTATATAGAACCAGAGCCACATTTAGAATGGGGCCATTTTTTCCCATTACTCAGAAAAAATTTCTGTGCATTCCACCTGATGGTGAATTTTTCCTTTCTGCATGGTAACAACAGGTACTCTCTCTTTTCTTGTATGAGCTACAGGGATTTTTTTCTCTGACACTTTTTGAGTGGTACTTTTCTCCCCATCTTGTGAAATTTTCTCTTACACATGCACTGCTCAATGCTCAGGTAGCTCCTAAATACTCCAGGGACTTTCTGCAAATTTGTGGAATTCTATCTTTGCAACTTCTCCTCTGTGATGATCTCCTGAAAACTCAAGCCTCCTTGGCCATACAACTCCATCTTCTCAATTTGGGGAAACTTTTAAGCTCTCCCTAAGTTCCCCTCCAGGCATTAAGCTGGGACATGAGCGGGTCACCTCATTTGCTTCCCATCTTCTGGGGACCTCAGTTCTTTTTTAAAAAAAAAATCCATGTTTTTTATTTGTGTATTATAGTTGTACATAATATTAGGATTTGTCGTTACATATTTGTACATGCACACAGTTTTACAATATAATCTGGCCAGTGTCAGTTCTCAATATTTCCCTTTCTTTCCCCTCCTCCCTCCCCTTGGTTTGGGATTCCAATTCTTTATGGCCTCAGGTCCAATTCCTTAGGAGTCCTTGCTTCACAGATATGTCTAGTTCTTTTAATTGTTTGGGGTGGAAGTAAACCTGGTCCATTCATCCATCCTGTTCAGGATTGCAAATCTCAGAGGTTCACCTTCTGATACTGTAAGTTGGAAGTCTCTGTTAGTCATCCAAGTGGAGATGTACATCTGAGGTTTTATGAGTCAAAGACTGTGGGAGTCAACATGCTCAGTCCCTTGTGAGTTGCCTGTTTCCTTGGAACTCCCCGCAAACACCTTGGCAGCTGACAGATAAGAGAAGATCCTGAGACATTCTGTGCTTGGAGAAATGTGTGGTCCAGGCTCCCTGCCCACTGCACCACCACCGTCAGTCTGACGATTGTTTTGTCTTGAACAGACAAAGCCAATTTTTTTTTTTTTTTTTTTTTTGGTCCAGGCTAGTGGTAACTTACAAAACTTAATTCCACCAAATGCTGCGTTGCTAATCTATTTGCTTTCAGTTCCGGATATTAATCATAGCTAAAACTCCTTCCTGGTCATAGTTCTCAAATCTCACCCCCATCCCTTGTCTTCTAGTATAAAGGAAGCTACCGTAAGCTTATCCAGTCTGAACAGAAAGAAAGAACAAATTTACAATTTTGCCTTAAGAACTTAATTCAATTGGTTTGGTAAGTGTTCAAAACTTTTTTTAAAAATGTTATATTATTCTTTTCCCTACTCGGGGCTTCAAAATACTGACTTTTGCATCCTTTCTGGGCCCCAAGTTTTTGGAATATCTCTCTTTTCTTTCATTTGCAATTTTACACTGGCTGATTCAGGACAGACATCATTCATGCAATACCTTGTCAAAACAGTCAGTAACATGCACACATACTCTCAGGACTCTGCTGTCCTTTCTTGTGGGTGTCCTCTATGCCATGTCCTGCGTGGATGAGAAAAGGGTTAACTGCTGGAGGAGGATGTTGGGAGTTTTTCTACCTATTACCCTAAAAAACATATCTACTCAATAAACACACAAGAGCCAATACTCTTTTTAAATGAGAGGGGGCATGATGGGTCTGATCATATGAACTCTGGCCTCTTACAACTCACCCAACTGTCTTTTATTTATAATATACAGGTAAGCGGGGGCAAGGACTGGGAGGAGCCTTTTCTGTGATGGACAGGATAGGGTGGAGTTAGGGGAACCATTCTCTTAAAAGGAAAATTCCAGAAGGAGACAGGGAACCACGCCCATGTAGCACCACAGGCCTCCAGGCAGTTCCTAGAAGCCAGGCCTCTGTGTCCCAGGGCTCAACCTAGTCTGATTCTGCTAAATAAGGATGGCTTCCCACACTTTCACTTCCCTGGTCCTGAGTACTCAAAAGGCACATGCTCTTCCTCTTCTTTTCCTCCAACAACATGGAGCTCTCCTCTCTAGCCTCAATTACTAGCCTCCTTATTGCTTACAACCTACTATTAAGCCACTACCATCGATGTTAGGATTTGATGTCAGCAAGACGTCACTACTTTTCCTAGTTCCTTTATCAGGCAGGTTGGACTAACACCTCTAGCAAACCGAAATTTCAGTGACTTACCACAACGACAGTGTTTTTTCCCTCTCTCTCACATACAGTGGTTGTTCCCCGTTGGGTAGTGCTGCGGTTGGATCTGGAATGCCCCCAAAGTCTCACGTGTTGAAGGTGTGGTCCCCAATGAGGCGCTCAGAGATGCAGCTTTGGGGGAGTGATTAGATCAGCGGGGGTCTGACCTTATCAACGGGTTGATCCATTGACAGCTACTTGGACTACTGTGGCGTGGGGACTAGTTGAGGGAAGTAGGTCCCTGGGGGTGTGCCCTGGAAGGATTTATCTTCTCCTGGGCCCCATCCTTCCTCTCTCTCTCTCACACACACACACACTTGCTACTTCCTGGCTACCATGAGCTGACAGCTTTTCTCCACCGTACCTTTCCACCATGATGTTCTGCCTCACCTCAGGTCCAAAGCAATGGACTGGAACATGTGAAACCAAAAGCCAAAATGAAGCCTTCTTCCTTAAAGTTGCTTATGTTAGGTATTCTGGTTATAGCAACGAAGAGCTGACTAACTCAGGTGGCCTCTCCCATTTTGTGGTTCCTCTATCTTATTACAACCCTCAGCTGGGTCCTCTACCTTCAGGTATCTGAAGGATAGCTGAAGAGTTCATAGGAGATATTTCACTGGCCAGAACTAATCGCATGGCTCCACCCAGAAGCAGGGAGCCCTGGGAAATGCAGTTTTCCTGTGTGCCTGCGAGAAAAGGTGAACGGCTTGTTGACCTCACAGTGCCCGTCTTTTCCCTGCTCTCTTCATACATACCCACCTGCCCGCTTTTCCCTCTATATTAGTCAGAATTCTTCAGAGAGACAAAGCCAATAGTATATACGCAGATATGAAGAAATAGATTTATTATGAGGGACTGGCTCATACGATTATAAAGACTGAGAAGTCCCGTGATCTGCTGTCTGCATCTGGAGACCATGGATGTAGTTATGGTGCAGGTTGGATGGTCTAAGAACCAGGGGGCCATGGGTGGGAGTCCTGGCCCAAGTCCAAAGGACTGGAACCAAGGAATGTCTGGGAGCAGGAGAGGATGGATGCATTCACCCTTCCTCAGCCTTATTGTTCTATTCTGATCTCAGTGAATCCATATTGGCCACACATATTAGCCATAGTTGCTTCTCTACACAGTCTCCTGGTTTAAATGTTAATCTCTTCCAGAAACACCCTCATAGACACACCTAGAAATAATGTTTAACAAGCTATCTGGATATCCATCCGCCTAGCCAAGTTCACACATAAATCAATCATCACACCCTTCTCCTATGGCAGTTCACCCTCCCTCTGAGCACTGAGCACTGATCACTTCAAGGGATGGAATGAGGTGTAGCCAGGTTCCATGGTTTGAGTGTATCCCCCAGAAGTTCATGTGTTGGAGCCCCAATTCTTTAATGCCACCGTATTGGGAGGTGGGGCCCCGTGGGGGTGGGAGGTGTTTGGATAATGAGTGCTGAGCCCTCATGAGTGGGTCAGTGCAGCCTCACAGGACACACTGCTCTCACAGGACCGGACTCGTTACTGCCACAGCAGGTTGCTCTACAGCAAGTCTCCCCTCCTATTCTCCTCCCACAGGCACCCACCTTCACTTTCCACCACTGGTGGAAGCCCCCTCGGGCCCTCACCAGAGCTGTGCAGACACTGGCACCTTGCTTTTAGACTTCCCAGCCTTCAAAACTGGGATCCCAAGTAAACTTCTTTTATATGCTACTCAGGCTGTGGTATAACAGTAGAAAATGGCCAAGTCAGTAGGCGTGCCCCAGTGTTCTGTGATAGGTTTGGCTTCCTGGGGGCCTGGAAGTCTCCCTCTTTCAAGTACCTTGCTTTTGCAGGCTTCTCTCTTTCTCCCTCTCCTGCGACTGTGATCCATGCTATCCTGCCCCTATTCCTTGTTTCTGTATGTGCACCTTTTTCTCACTTCACAGAGAAAAAAAATTGAAGGTATGACTTCCACGTTGATAGTGGGGAAGTGCTTAGCTGGGACAGAACCTAGGACTTTAGTGCTAGACCATTCTGTTGCCAGGCCAAAAACCCTGGGCTTTGGGGTAAAAGGTTTGTGACCCTTCTCTTAAACACACAGTTCAGACTAGAAAGGATCAACTGGCTGTGTGGTAGGAAGGGCTCTGACCTGAGATGAGCTAAAGTGGTGCCAGATGCTAAAGCTGAAGGGTCACCAAAAATTGGAGCTGTGAGGTTTGGTGACTGTTACAGAGCAACACACTTCTAGGTATGAGGGAGTTGGGGCTCTTGCTGGGTGGAGCAGAAGCTCAGAGTGAACTTGAGAGGAGGGAGGTTGTACATACCGGGAGGGTTAGAAGGAAGAGCCTTCAACCTTGACCTCCGGGTGCTTGCTCTGGTCTGAGGCTGAGCTGGGCTTCCCTTCCTCCTTGAAGAAGTCCACAGACAGGCTTCTCCATGTAAAGGGGCCTCTGCTCCCTGCATCCAGGAGAACCCTGAATAGAACCTTCTTGGACTTGTTCAGTTTTTACATCCACACTGCTTGAGAACTGTGCCTCGGTTCCCTTCTTCCCCGCGTAATCCAATCCAATCAACATCAGCCAAGCCTTCACCAGCACAGCACCTGGGAGGCTGAGCCTGCCGGGGCCCTGCCCGCACTGCTGCTCAGTCCTGTGGCCACTAGCTTGTGTCCAGCCTTCCGTCCAGACTCTGTGACCCTTGCAGGCAGAGACAGGTCTTGTCCGACTCTACCTCTGGCCTCTAGGAAAGGGTCTGTCACTGGGTACCTGCTGAGTAAATGAATGCCAAATGAAAAAAAAATAGGTACATCAACCAATGAGTGACGATAGACACAGGGACTCTATTCCACATCTGATGGAACTTGCTAGTCTTCAGCTTTGAAATTCTGGAGAGAGCCTGAAGTGTCTGTGGCAGGAGACAGTGTGTAGAGGGAAGGCAGCCCCGTGAAGCCAGGTGCACCCAGGTCCCTCCCGGAGCAGGGCTTCGGCGGCTCCCTGCCCAGCAAGATGGGTCAGAGGCAGAACTACTTCTATTAATACCTTTTCCCTTCGTGCTGTGGCTTAGCCTCTCACATTGAGCTCCCTTAGTTATGAAATTATCATAAAGTTATTGAGCACACATACGCCAGGCACCAGGCTGGGCACAGAGGATTCAATACAGTCAGCACAGTCCCTACCCTCCTGGGCCTTCCAGCTGAGCAGACAGCTCATAATTAGCTATCTGTACACAGAATTGTAACCTGCAGAGTCCCATACCCAAGAACACCTCATCTCCATGCTACCTTTATCCTGAGTGACAAAAGGACTTCTTTGTGGACAAGCAGGGGTCTCTTCCTCTTTGTTCCCTTCCTGGGACAGGAGTTAACCCTTTATTTGTGGGGCCGTAGCCTTCCCAATAGGCTAATAGACGGTACTTTTGAGTGGGGTGGAGAGAAGAGACAGAAACTAGGATAGAGGGAACAATGAATTGAACCTGCCTGTCAACTCTCTTGTATCCCGTGGTTCTCTCAAAGAGCTATGCTACATCTATCTAAGCAGAGAAGTGGTGGGAACCCAGTGAGCTCAAGGAATGCACATGGGTGGTGACACAGGAGGCTGCCAGTCTCCCCAGGTGACAGCTTGTCCTGGGGGTGCATTTTCACAAGCCTGGCCCTTCCTGCCCCATCTCCCTATATTAACACATGCAAGACCACACATTTTCTACTCTGAATTGCGTGCCTGACCATCTTTGAATGAAATCGTACAGAGAAGGATTCTTCCCTCTGGTTTTCTAGCATTAAGTACGTGGTCAAGTTGCCACCAGAGTAATTTTGCTAAATTCATTGGTGCTGACCTCAGAGAAGGGTCCAAACAAGTTCTTTGGTGCCACAGTGAAGTCTATCTGCAACCTTTTATTGCATGGGTGGTGGTTATGAGATTCCAAGGGCTCGCAAGAACCACCTGAGGACAAATTTCTCCAACCCAGGGGCCCCTGCCACAAGGAAAACCAGTACCTCCCACCTTTCTTCCAGCGCTTGGAGTGCTTGTATGAGTCTGAGCAACCGACCCAGCAGAATTGCTCAGTAATACCCTTGGAATGTGAGTAGCTACGTGGGAGCGAGGCTGGTTTTCACCTGAGAAAGTTCTGTAATACAGGTAAGTCAGTCTCTAGGTGCTCCTGAGCAGAAGAGGAGATCCCTACAGTGTTCTTCCTGTGATGTGCTGGGAGTGAGCACATCAGTCAATTTCTTAAAAGTTTCATGAGTTGGACTGACCTTTGTCTTCCATTCCTTACCTGGCACTCAAGCCCTGACTGCAGTCTTGAACATGGACAAAACCTTAAGATTTAAGCCCCCTGTATGAAGGGGCTGTCTCTGGAAAAGCCCCCTGGGGCCTGGAGGAACTGACTTTAGACTCAGACTCAGGGTGATGCCCACCTGTGTTGCCCCATCCCTTTGGCTCCTAGGATCATGACATTCCCAGCGGTCTTGCCTCCTTGTCCCCCCCTTGCCCCCCCCTTCCCCCCAGGCCCCTTTCTCAGTCTGTCTCCTTCTGGTGCAAGTATCAGTTCCTCCCTGCCCTCCAAAGGGCCACTTCACCCTCGCACACACAGTGTGACTGGCTGACTCTACTGCAGCCAGCTGAGAAGAGGTTTCTATGGGGAGCATCTGAGCTAAACAAACAAACAAAAAACCAGAGGATTGCAGCAAAACCCAACATCCTCCAAGGCAGGACATCTCAAATCTTAGTGTGAAACAAACTGCTTGAGGATTTGTTAAAATGCAGATTCCAATTTAAAAGGAACCCCCAGGTCATGCCAGTGCTGCCAGACTGCAGAGCACATGTTGAGAAGCAAGCCCAAGGAATAGCAAAGCAGGTAGCTAGGAGCCCAGAACGTTCTCCCTCCAAAAGCATGACTATATTCCTGTTCCTTGAGCTTAGCCAGATGCTACCAGGTGGGCAACGGTCCGGGTAAAGGGGCCAGAGGTCCTCATTTGGATGACTATTTTCTGGGGGCCTTGGTCCTATTGTTCATGGAACTCAGCTTTCTTCTGATACCTACTCCTCAGCTTCTTCTAGTCCAAACTCCCTCCTCTTAAAGTAAAATTCCAACTGAAGAACTTTTCTGACCTCTTTATTCTACCTTCTCCCTCCCCTGCCTAATTTTTAACTCCTTGAAAAGAAAGATTCATCAATCAGAATGGTCAGAACATAGACTATTCATTGACTTCAAAGGTCAACTTTGGCTGTACTCTCTCCTTCATATCCTTGTGCAAACCTGGATACTTTTTCCCCCCACAGGGTGAGTCTAATTATGTCTCTTTCTGTTTCACTTCCTCTACACCTTTAGGAGGGTTTGGGAAATTACCTGAGCCTGCTCTGCATACCCAGATATATTAGATTCACATGGACCTTAATGCCTAAACCTCCTTCAACCTTATTTTCTCAAAAGGCCTTGTGCTGGAGGTACTGGCTATCCATCCAGTGGCTCCTCAAGACCCTTTTGGCTACACGTCAAAACAAGACAAAACAAAAATCCCTGGGGATGAGCATAGGGCTCAGTGATATAGTGCTCACCTAGCACACGCAAGGCCCTGGTTTTGATCCCAAGTACTGCAAACAAACCAACCAACCTGACTCTCCCATGTTTTAAATAATCCAAGGGATTTTATTAGTTAACAAACCAAAATGTCTAGTTCTAGGGCTGACCCTAGAACTAGAGCAGAGCACCAGGAGGGAGCAGAGTTGTTAGGGTTAGGGTTAGGGTTAGGGTTAGGGTTAGGGTTAGGGTTAGGGTTAGGGCTAGGGAGGGAGCAAAGAAAGGGGAAATCGAGAGTTGTCCATTGAGTGAAAAGTGTGTTGAGATCCGCTGTGTACATGCCTGATGATGGGGCTCAGAGGAATACACATCCTGTGGAACACACGCAGGCCAGGGACCAAGGACAAAGCCCAGGGTCTGGCACCAGCTCCAGGGCTCAGCCTCTCTGCCTTGCCCCTCTGTGCTGTCCATAAGTCCCTGACTCCAGCTCTGCTCCAGTCCACATTTGCTGTTCCCTCTGCCTAAAACCCCTTTCTCCCCACCCTCCTTGCCTCCAGAAACAATGCCTCACCCTTTAAGGCCTTCTCATTCTTTCCTTATTCCTAAAAAAGTGCCCACAGTGGGGTCAGTTGCCCATCCCTATCCCCACAATAATCCCTATTTCCATCTTCCCTGGGCGTTGTTGATCTGTGGACCATCAACAGGCTGCCCCCATCACCCTACCTGCCTCTCCACACAGCCAGTATGTTTAATTCACCCCAAACATCAGATCTTGGCACACACCAGCACATGTCCATGCAGCAATAACTGAACGAGGCACGCATCCAGTCGCAACTCTAATTCCTTAATCAGAAAATTGGTATTTCCCCTGTCAATCACAGGGTTGTTTCAGTAAGCAAAAGAGATTATATCTTTGAGTGTATAGACAATTTTTTGTGATTACAATGAGCAGAGGAAAATTCAATAAGCCCCGCATTGGTTTCTGGTCCAAGGACTCAGTCTCTTCTCTCCCCAGTCTCCACCCACCCCATTATAGCCTGATTTTCTGATCATCTACGATGCAGATATTTTTCCAAAGATCATAGGTAAGAGCATAGGTTCTGTGACACATGAAGTCTTGCACTATAAATGGAAGTAGCGATAGAAAAGAAAGCACAAGCTGTATTGCTTTGATCCTAATTATATAGATGAATCAAATCCAAGCACTAGGAGAATAATTGAGGCCTTACTATCACAGGGTCACCATATATCAAGTACAATCAAGATGGGAGTAGCATTTGTAATCATTCTTTACTGACATGTTAGGAAAACTCTTGAAACAGCTTTGCTCAGACAAAGTTCTATCCACCATCCCTCCTTTCTGGCCCCTACTCTCAGACCCACAGTGCAACAGTCAATAAATGTGATACATCATATTAGCAGGATGAAATATAAAAAATCTTATCTGAAACAGATGCAGAAAAAGCATTTGAAAAGATTTAACACTCGTGATAAAACACACTAACAAATGGAATAGAAGAAAACTACCTCCATGCAATAAAGACCTTTTATGAAAAACCCACAGTAAACCTCATCCCTTGTAGAAAAAACCTGAGAACATTTCCTCTAAGATCAAAACAAGACAAGGGTACTCACTCTTCTCACTTCTGTTGAACACAGCACAGTTTTGGAAGTCTTAGCCAGAGAAATTAGTCAAAACCCAAAGAAGTAGAAGGCATCCAAGTTGGAAAGGAAGAAGTTAAATTGTTCTTGTTGGCAGATGACATGATTTTATATGTAGAAAACCTTAAAAATTCTCTCTCTCAAAAAAAAAAAAAAAAAAAAAGAAAGAAAGAAAGAAAGGAAGTCAGTTCTTAAGCTGACGTGGTAGAGATTTGGTCCTACTTTTTCTTCTATTAGAAGCAGGGTCTCTGTTCTAGTGCCTAATTCACTTTGAGTTGATTTTTGTGCAGGGTGAGAGAGAGAGGTTCAATTTCATTTTGCTACATATGAATTTCCAGTTTTCCCAGCATCATTTGTTGAATAGGCTA
Organism: Sciurus vulgaris; assembly: GCF_902686455.1. NCBI lineage: Eukaryota > Metazoa > Chordata > Mammalia > Rodentia > Sciuridae > Sciurus > Sciurus vulgaris. Next base: position 121,615,385 of record NC_136470.1, read on the forward strand.
TCATTTCTCCAATGTATGTTTTTGGTGACTTTGTCTAGTATGAGATAACCATATTTATATGGGTTTGTCTTTGTCTTCTATTCTGTACCATTGGTCTATGTGTCTATCTTGGTGCCAATACCATGCTGTTTTTGTTACTGTTGCTCTTTAGTACAGTTTAAGGTCTGATTTTGTGATGCCTTCTGCTTCATTCTTCTTGCTAAGGATTGCTTTGGCTATTCTGGGTCTCCTATTTTTCCAAATGGATTTCATGAGTGCTTCTTCTAGTTCTATGAAGAATGCCATTGGGATTTTAATAGGAATTGCATTAAATCTGTATAACAGTTAATCAGACTCCTAAAGTGCAAGAATTAAAATTAGAAGTTAATAAATGGGATGAATTCAAATAAAAAGCTGCTTCTCAGCAAAGGACACAATCAATAATGTGAAGAGAGAGTCTACAGAGTGGGAGAAAATCTTCATCACACACCTCAGATAAAGCACTAATTTCCAGGATACATAAAGAACTCGAAAAACTTAACACCAAAAAACAAATAACCCAATAAATAAATGGCCAAAGAACTGAACAGGAGGAGATATATAATCAATCAACAACATATGAAAAAATGTTCATCATCCCTACCAATTAGAGAAATGCAAATCAAACTACTCTAAGATTTCATCTCACTCTAGTCAGAATAGCAATTATCAAGAATATAAGCAACAATAAGTGTCAGTGGGGATGTGGGGAAAAAGCTGCGCTCATACTTTGCTGGTGGGAATGCAAAATGGTGCAACCACTCTGGAAAGCAGTGTGGAGATTCCTCAGAAAACTTGGAATGGACCCACCATTTGACCCAGCTATCCCTCTTCTTGGTTTATATCCAAAGGCCTTAAAATCAGCATACTACAGTAATACAGCCACATCAATGTTTATAGCAGCTCAATTCACAATAACTAAATTATGGAACCAACCTAGGTGCCCTTTGACAGATGAATGGATAAAGAAAATGTGGTATATATACACAATGGAATATTACTGAGCCTTAAAGAAGAATGAAATTATGGCATTTGCAGGTGGAGCTAGATGGAGCTAGAGAATATCATGCTAAGTGAAATAAGCCAAACACAAAAACACAAAGACCAAATGTTTTCTTTGATAAGTGGATGCTAATCCATAATGGGGGGAGGGGAGAAAAATGAAGGAACTTTGTATTGCGCAGAGGGGAATGAAGGGAGGGGAGGAAGTGTGTAGATGGGAAGGACAGTGGAATGAGATGGACATTATTACCTTATATACACGTATGATTACACTACCAATGTGACTCAGCACCTTGGTCAGCCAGAGGAAGGAGATGTTGTGCTCCATTTGTGTACAATGTGTCAAAATGCATTCCACTGTTATGTATAACTAATTAGAACAAACTTTTAAAAAAACTGTTAAAACTAACAAACTTATTTAGCAAATTTGATGAAGACAAAATCAATATGCAAGTCAGTTGTGTTTCTATTCACTAATAATGAACAGTCCAAAAAGGAAATTGAGAAAATCATTCCATTTACAATGGCATCCAAAAGAATAAAATAGTTAGGAAGACACTTAACCAAGGAGATGAAAGACTTGCACACTAAAAACTATGAACCAATGCTAAAAGAAATTAAAGAAGACACCAATCATTGAAAGGCAGCCCCTGTCCTTAGATTAGAAAACTTAATCTTAAAATGACTACCTTACCCAAAGGGATCTACAGATCCAATATACTCCCCATGAAAATACTAATGTCTTTTCAGATGAAGAAAAATGCATCCTAAAATTCATACAGAATCTTAATGGACTCTGAATAACTAAAACAATTTTGAGAAAAATGGAGAGTGTACACTTTCTGAATTCCAACTATATTACAAAGCTACAGAAATAAAAAAAAAAATGTGTGGTACTGCCATAAACAAATAAGTGAACAGCACAGAGATCTGAGACCTAAACCTTTGCATACCTGATCAAATGGTCTTTGACAAGTGTGCCAAGACCACTCAATGGAAAAAGAACAGTCTCTCCAACAAATAGTGTTAGGAAAACTGGATATTCACATGAAAATGGATAAAATTGGATCCTTATCTCATACCATAGAAAAATTAATTCAAAATGCATTAAGACACAAATCTGAAGACCTTAAGCTATAAAACTTCTAGAAGAAAACATAGGCAGAAACTTCATGACATGGAACTTGAAAATGACTTCTTGGATAGGACAACAAGAGCACAGACAACAGAACAAAAATCAAGTGGCACCACATCAAACTTAAAAACTTTTGTGCATCAAAGGACACATGAACATAGCGAAAAGCCACCCTAATGGACTAGAGAAAATATGCGCAAATCATATATCTGATAAAACATGTAAGGAATTCATATAACTCAATAGCAAGGAAACAAGAAACCCTGTTAAAAAGTGTTCAGAGGACCTAACGAGATATTTTTTCGAAGAAGACACAATGACCAAAAGGAGCTCAACATGAGTAATCATTGGAGAAATGCAAATTAAAACCATGATGAACTGATGCAGCGGCGCATGCCTGGAATCTTAGTGGTGCAGGAGGCTGAGGCAGGAGGATCTCGAGTTTGAAGTCAGCCTCAGCAAGAGCGAGGTGCTAAGCAACTCGGTGAGACTCTGTCTCTAAATAAAATATAAAATAGGGCTGGGGATGTGACTCAGTGGTCGAGTGCCCCTGAGTTCAATCCCCCAGTAAGCACCTCCCCAAAAGAAGCCCCATGGTGAGATATCATCTCACACCTGTTAGGATGGCTATTATCAAAAAAGACAAGCGATAACAAGTGTTGACAAGGGTTCAGAGTTATTGAAAACCTTGTATGTGGCTGGTGGGAATGTATGACAGTACTGACATTATGGAAAAGAGTATGGAGTTTCCTCAAAGGCACTAAAAATAGAACTACCCTACATCCCAGCAATCCTGCTTTGGGCGTATACCCAAAGGAAATTAAATCAGGGTCTCTTGAAGAGATATCTACATGTTCATGTTCACTGTATCATTAATCACAATAGCCAAGATATTGAAATAACCTGTTTCTATCAATGAATGCATAGTTTAAAATTTTGGTATATCTACCTCAACATCATAAATGCTATATATGAAAAACCCAAGGCCAACCTCACAGTAAATGGGGAAAAACTGAAAGCATTTCTTTTAAAATCTGGAACAAGGAAGTCCACTCTCACCACTCCTACTTAATATAGTGCTAGAAATTCTAGCCAGAGTAATTAGGCAAAAGAAGGAAATAAAAAGAAATAAGAAATGAAGAAGTCAAATTATCACTGTTTACATATGATATGAGTTCATACCTAGAAGATTAAAAAAAAAAAAAAAAAACTCAAAAGACTGCTAGAGTTAATAAATCTGGCAAAGTAGCAGTTTACGAAATCAACACACAAAAAAATCAATACCTTTCCTGTATACCAACAATGAATCTGCTGAGAAAGAAATCAGGAAAACAATTTTGTTAACAATAGACTCAAAAAATTTTAAAAAAAATTTTAAAAACCTAGGAATAAATCTAACCAAGGAGGTGAAAGACCTCTACAATGAAAACTACAGAAACTATAGAACATTGAAGAAAGAAATTAAGGAAGATGGAAAGCCCTCCCATGTTCATGGATAGGCAGAATTGATATTGTTAAAATGGTTTCACTACCCAAAGCCTAACACAGATTCAGTGCCATCCTCATCAAATACCAATGACATTCTGCACAGAACTAGAAATGAATAGTCCTAAAATTCCTTTGGAAGAACAAAAGACCCAGAATAGCTAAAACAATTTTAAGAAAAAAAAAAAAAAAAAGCAATTCTAAGGCATTACAATATCTAACTTCCAATTATACTATAGAGCTATAATAACAAAAACTGTATGGTACAGGCACAAAAACAGATACACAGATCAAAGGTACAGAATAGAAGACACAGAGACAAACCCACACAGGTACAGTCACCTGATCTTTGGCAAAGGTGCCAAAAACATATATTGGAGAAAAGATAGCATTTTTAACAAATGATGCTGTGACAACTGGTCATCCATATGTAGACTAGACCCTATCTCTCATCCTGCACAAAAATCAACTCAAAATGGACCAAAGACTTCAGAATTAGACCAGAAACCATGCCACTCCTAGAAGAAAACACAGGGTCAACATTCCAGCTTTTAGGCACTGGCCATGACTTTCTCAATAGGATCCCTGAGGTTCAGGAAATAATGCCAAGAGTTAAAAAAAAAAAAAAAATGGATGGCATCAAATTAAAGAGCTTCTACACAGCAAAGGAAACAAGACTGTGAAGAGAGAATCTACAATATGGGAGAAAAATCTTTGCTAGCTACTCTTCTGATGGAGGATTAATATCCAGAATATATGAAAAACTTCAAAAGACTTTACACCAAAAAAAATCAAATAACCCAATTAATAAATGGGCAAATGATTAAACAGACACTTCTCAAAAGAAGATACACAAATGATCAACAAATATATGAAAAGATGTTTAACATCATTAGCAATTAGGGAAATGCAAATCAAAACTACACTAAGATTTCATCTCATATCAGTCAGAATGGCAGTTATCAAGAATACAAATAATAATAAATGCTGGAGAGGGTGTGGAGAAAATGAAGCATTTTAATGCTGTTGGTGGGATTGTAAATTAGTACAGCCACTGTGGAAATGAGTATGAAGAAAACTCAAAAGACTAGGAATGGGACCACCATACGACCCAGCTATCCTATCCCTCAATATTTATCCTAAAGAATCGAAGTCACCATACTACAGTGATACACACACACCCACGTTTACATAGCACAATTCACAATAGCCAAACTATGGAACCGGACTAGGTGTCCATCAATGGATGAATGGATAAAGGAAATGTGACCTACATATACACAATGGAGTTTTATTCAGCCATAAAGAAAAATGAAATTCTGTCATTTGCAGAAAAATGGATGGAACTAGAGACCATTATGTTAAGCAAAATAAACCAAACTCAGAATGTTGAGGGTTGTATGTTTCCTCTCATATGCGGAAGCTAGAGAGGAAAAAGGAAAAGAAGAGGAGGGTGTGAGGATTTCATGAAAATCAAAGGGAGATCATAGAGGAAAGGGAATAGTAGGTGGGAGGTGGGGAAGGAGGGAGGAAGTGCTGGGGAGTGGCCAAATTATACTGTCGCAATGTGTGCATGTACAAATATGTAACAACGAATCCCATCGTTATGTATAACCATAATGCACCAATAAAAAAGGTGGGAAAATATGGAACACATATACAATGAAGTGTTATTCAGCTATTAAAGGGGGGATCCTGCCATTTATGACACCAATGAGTCTGGTGGACAGTGTGCCCAGTGAAAGAAACTAGACATCAGACGACAAGTACTGTATAATCTTATTTATATGCAGATTCTAAAAACAACCCTTTGAACTCACAGAAACAAAGAAGAGAACAGTGGCTGTCAGGGTGTGGGAAGTGAGGAGCTGTCGACTACAGGGTACAGCCTCAGTTATAAAGAACAAGTTCTGGGGATCTAATGTACAGCACGCCTGGCGACGGAAGAGTTGATTAATGTGATCATGATAATCATACGATGTGTATGTGTACCAAATCACATTAGACACCCCAAAAATATTGTCTTTATTTGACAATTAAGCACTTCAAAATGACAAAAGGAAAGTAAGTAAAACACCGTGAGATATCACTTCACACCCATAAGGTTGGCCACTATCGACACCACAGGAAGGAACAGAGAAACGGGAATTCTTATGCACTCTTGGTGGGATTCTGAACTAGCTCTAGGGAGGTCCTCAAATAATTAAAAATAGAAATGCTCTATGATACAGCAACTCCATTTCTGAGTAGACATCCAAAAGAATGGGAAGCCTGTTCTGAAAAAGAATTTTTTTTTTTTGGTAGTGGGGATTGAACTCAGGGGCTCTTAACAACTGAGCCACATCCCCCGCCCTTATTTGCATTTTATTCAGAGACAGGGTCTCACCGAGTTGCTTAGTGCCTCTCTAGGTTGCTGAGGCTGGCTTTGAACTCATGATCCTCCAGCCTCAGCCTTCCTAGATGCTGGGATTACAGGTGTGCGCCACCTAGCCCAGCCGAAAAAAAGCTTACACATCCATCCTTATAACTTACTATTCACAATAGTCAAGCTATAGAAGCAACCAGAAAGTCCATCAACAGAGGAATAGATAAACCACTGTGAATTAGAACAAAGTATAATCCATGCTTTTATAATTATGTCATAGTATATTCTATTGTCATGTATAACTAAAAAGAATGAATAAAAAATAAACCAATGTGACATGGATACAATGGTATTCAGTCTTAAAAACGAAGAAAATTCTGCATATACTAAAAACATGGATGCACCTTGAGAACATTACAAAAAGTAAAATAAGTCAGCCACAAAAAGACAAATATTATATGAGGTATCTAATGTGGTCAAATTCAGAGAAAAAGAAAGTAGAGAAAAGTGGTTATCTGGAGTCAGGGATAGCAAAAAAGGGGACCTATTTAATGAATACAGGGTTTCCAATTTACAGAGTGAAAAGTTCTGGAGAGGTGTTTCACAATAATGTGGATATACCTAACATGACTGAAATGGTTAAGATAATATATTTTATGTTATGTGTTTTTTTTTTATTGTAAACAAATGGGATACATGTTGTTTCTCTGTTTGTACATGGAGTAAAGGCATACCATTTGTGTAATCATAAATTTACATGGGGTAATGTTGTTTGATTCATTCTGTTATTTTTCCCTTCCCCCACCCCTCCCACCCCTCTTTTCCCTCTATATAGTCCTTCCTTCCTCCATTCTTGCCACCCTCCTTAACCCTAACCCTAAACCTAACCCTAACACTAACCCCTCCCACACCCCATTATGTGTCATCATCCGCTTATCAGCGAGATCATTCATCCTTTGGTTTTTTGAGATTGGCTTATCTCCCTTAGCATATTCTCCAATTTCATCCATTTGCCTGCAAATGCCATAATTTTATCATTCTTCATGGCAGAGTAATATTCCATTGTGTATATATATGCCACAGTTTCTTTATCCATTCATCAATTGAAGGACATCTAGGTTGGTTCCACAATCTGGCTATTGTGCATTGAGCAGCTGTGAACATTGATGTGGCAAAAATATGGAACGCTTCACGAATTTGCGTGTCATCCTTGCACAGGGGCTATGCTAATCTTCTCTGTATCGTTCCAATTTTAGTATATGTGCTGCCGAAGCGAGCACTGTTATGTGTTTTTTACCACAATAAAAAGCATTTAGAAATAGATAAAAATGAGAGTACTACATTTCAAAACATGCAATTTGTAGCCAAATGTGCATTTGCAGAGAAAAATTTGCAGCCTTAAATGCATTTATTGAAAAGATTGAAAATTAATGAACAAGAGGTTCTAAATTCAATGAACTAAAAAATAAGTAACAATATGAACTCAAAGATAATAAAAGGGACATGTTAAAATCAGTGCAGGCAAAAAGTAATTAAAAAGAGAAAGTTTAAAAACAGAAATGATCAATAAAACTAAAAACTGGTTATTTGAAGAAACCAGTAAAACAGGTAAATTTTTGACAAGTTTGATCAAGGAGAAAAAGTAAGAGAAGAATGCAAACAAAATCAAGAACAAACAGGATATCATTTGTGAAAATGACTATTTTTAATCATGAAAGTATTTTACATATGATCATATATCAAAATCAACAAAAATCTGGATAGGTAAATTTCTTGGAAAATATTTCGGGTGATGAGTACAAAAGTTTATATAATTTTTAAAGACCATCAAAATAAGTCCTTAAAAATCTGTATGTTTTATTGCACATAAATTATACTTTAGTTTTAAAAACATAAGTAATACAAACTGCAATGATGTCTCTCTACAAGAAACGCTGAGATCATACTCTATGCAAAGAAAATATACCAAACTCCTACCCTCCCCCCAAAAAAATGGATGGCAATAACTCTGAATATAGTAATTTATAGAAAATTTCTCAACATAAGCTTGTGTTTTGGAACTCTCTAGGGCTCCAGAACCAGAGCAGCTAGCAACCCCACCCTAATAGGAAGGGTTGAGCAACGGGACCTGGGTGTTCACTAGGTGCCTCCACAGGCTACTTCCTTTACTTGACAGCCTAATGTCTGTCTGACCCGTGCCCAGGGGCGCTTTGCACAGAGAAGTTGTGCCTACCGCCAGACACCCATGGCTCCTGTCTGATTTGTGCAGTTTATGCTTGCCTGACTGTCACTCCTGGAAGCCTGACTTTGTTGCTCCCAGCGTCCCAGGGAAAATCAGCCTGGGGCAGACCTAGTTCTTCCAACAGAAGGAGAAATTCAACACACCACCAAAATAGGAAACAAGTTCAAAGATTTGTCTCCTTAAAATCCTGGGCAAGGAGGGCATAATGAGTCAGGAGAGCAGTCCTCCTTCCTCGGGGCACATGAGGCGGAAATGAAGTCAGGCAGAGAGAGGATTTGCATGGCAACTAACAATATATACAGGGGAACAGGGAGGGGGTCACTTTAAGTTCCTGGGAAAATGAATGCTCCTTTAAAGGAAGCAGCAGGAGAGATGCCCCCAAGTCTTTTATCTCTGGCCATTAGCTTGAGCCATTTGGGTGTGGAACTGCAAACTGTGTCAGGTGTGACTGAGCCTGCCTCAGGTATGACAAAGTTAACTTGTGCTCAGGATGGATGCCAAGGTAATATAAAGTTGCAAACATGTACTCACCCTAAAACCCAAAACACAAGTATAGCATGATAGAATCAGAGTGTAAACTAAGTATGCACACAAACTTAGCTTTAATTTTTTAATGATTAGAAAATTGATCCTGGATTATATTGAAAGAACAAAACATTAGGACCAACTAGTTACCACAGAACTTTATAGGTGGTTCAATATTAAATAATTTTAAAATAAATCCACTATATTAACAGATTAAGGAAGAAAGAGATGATCTTTGCAAAAGATGCTGTAATCTCATTTTAAAAATTTCAAATCTGTTTCAGATGGAAACTTCATCATATTAAGAATGATTAAATTGGGGGAGGATAAAAAGCACTTCTCCAAAAGCTAAGACATCATATAAATGGCATGATTTTGGAAGTGTATATATATACACAAAACACAAAGTTGCCTGTTACTTGTTGGCAATATAATCATATACATAGAAACTTCCCTAAAACCAACTGATAAATTGTCAGAAAAAGTAACAGAGTATGGTGAGTTAGCCTGGTACCAAACAGAAAGAAAGTCAGTAAATTTCTTTTATGTTTACAAATATAATTTTAGAACTATAATAGAAAACCCCCATTCACTTTGTCAAAAAAAAAAAAAAAACTAAAAAACTTCAATTTCAAGGTTTATCACATACTAGTCAATAAAAATAATAACAATCAAATCTGGAGTTGTTAAAGTCCCACAGAGAGTAAACAATAGCTGGATTTGATGGTGCATGTCCGTCACTCCAGCTCTTATGAGGCTGAGGCAGGATGTTCTCGACTTTCAGTTTAACTTGTATGACTTCGCGAGACACTATCTCAAAGAAAAAAAGCAAACTATAAAATTTTGGAACACATAGAAAGCAATTAATTACAATGGTAAAATATGCCATGATACTGAAGAGGATGACTCTAGCTGTTAACATGTCAATTCTTTAATGTGTAATTACAACCATCCCTCATTATCCATGGGGATTGGGTCCAGGATTCTCCCCTACCCTCAGATACCAAAATCCCTGGGTGCTCAGAATCTCTTATGTAAAATGGTATAGAATCTGCATATAACCCACACAAGTCCTCCAATATACTTTAAATTATCTCTAGATAATTTGGAATGACTGATATAATGTAAATACTATGTAAATAGTTGTTATGCTCTATTGTTTAGGGAATGACGACAAGGGAGAAGAGGCTGTATGTATTTGACACGGATGTAGTTTTTCCCCCAAGGAGGTTTGAATTCATGAATGCAGAATACATGGATATGGAGGGCTGATTACATTAACTACAATTACAATAAGAGTGGTTAAAAATTTTCATAAGAGATTCTAAAATTCATCTGATAAGTTAAAAAAACTAAGAATAGCAAAGATGTTTTGAAAATGAAAGAAAAAGTCACAGACTGGAGTGTATCTCAGTGGTAGAACATGTACTGAGAAAGTACAGGCCCTGGGTTCAATCCCCAGTACCACCAAAAGAGAAAAGGGCACTGGAGGAATAAACCTTATAATATTTTTTAAATGCTATGAAGAGAGAAAGAGAGCTGTATGATATTGACTGAGGTGTAAGGTGATTTAAGCCAAACAGAAAATGAAACTGAGCCATTAAGGGAATTGAGTATGTTAAAGGTGGCATTGCAAATGTACTTTTTAAAGGATGGAATATTTAACCAATAATCTGGCAGCAATCAGTTATCTATTGTAGAAGGTGGAAACAGAATAAACCCACCTTATAACTTCATAAATATAAGTTCTGGGTAGATTTAGAAGTGAAATATAAAACAAACAAAGTCTATAAAAGTACAGGGAGAAAATTTAGGTGAATATGGTTATAATTAGCAGATAGAAACATTTCTCAATGCAAAAAACTACAAAAGGAAAAAAACTGATAAATTTGACCGTACCAAAATGAAAATAGTAATTAAAACTAGTGATAGACTGGGAGAAAATATTTGCAGAGTATATATCAGATAATAAGTAATATCCAAAATATTTGTGAACTAAAGTGAAGAGACAAAAAAATTAAGGCACCCAGCAGAAAAACATGCTATGAACAGACAATGCCTAGGAAAGATGTTCAAATGGTCTAAAACTTTGGAGGGGCATCCTACTCTTTAATGAGAGGGCTGTGCTACCAAAAGTATCCCAGGAGGGAGAGGAAAATCCCCTATTATTGTTGTTGCTCTTTTCTTTCTGTCCTTCTGCCACTTGGCCCAAGACTGGGGATCAATTGTGGGAAGGAGGATTAACTAAAGCTCTAGCTTTATTGTTCTTGCCAGAGATCCAAAATGGGGAATCCCAGGGAAACAAAGTATGAGAAAGACTGCAGAGAGGAAGGAGCCTGGGAAGTTGTTTATGAAATCCTGGGCTCACCTCTAAGTGTCCATGCACAGATTTGATCCTAAAAGCACACTAAAGAATTTGAGAATAAATGATGGAAGACTATTTCCTAGGACCTAGACTGGACAGGTGGCACACATGCAGATCTGACCAGCACGGCAAAAGTTCTGAAAATGGAACTCATTGAAAGCCGCAGACCACAAAAGGCTGATCAGAACTTGCAACCTGAACCTGGATCAGTGGATTGCTTCTAAAAATGAGGAATTAACATTTTCCAGAGAATTTAAGCAAGACTTAGATTCCCTTAATGTCATATTAGGAAATATGACAATCCAAATTACCTGGCACACACAAAAACTAGGAAAATCTCAACTCTTAGGGGTAAATTTAGTGAATAGATGTGAGCATCAATAAGACATAAATATTGAGATCATATGACAAAGACTTTAAAACAGCTGTCATAAAATGCTAGAAAAGTAAAGATGAATACTTTTTCAATGGGGATTGAACTTAGAGGCACTTAACCACTGAGCTACATCCCCAGCCCTTTTTTCATTTTTTATTTTGAGACAAGATCTTGCTAAGTTGCTTAGGGCCTCACTAAGTTGCTGAGGCTGGCCTCAAATATGTAATCCTCCCACTCCCACTTCAGCCTCCCAAGTTGCTGGGCTTATAGGCATGCACGACCACACCCAGCATGAACTCTCTTAAAATGAACGGAAGACAGAAGGCCTCGACAAAAATAAAGAAGACACAAAAAAGAAGCACATAGAAATTTTAGAGCAAACTAATACAATAACCACAATAAAACCTCCTTTGATGGGCTAGGAAAACGAATGGAAATAATAGAGAAAATGCAATGAACTAGAAGATAGATCAATAGAAATTATTCGATCTGAAGAGCGGAGAAAGAAGTTGAAAACAAATTAAAAAAAAAAAAAAGAACAGGGCCTACAAGTCTGTGGGGTAACATCCAAAGGTCAAGCAATTGTGTCATCAGAGTCGCAGAAGAAAGGAAAAAATGTAGTGTAGGAAAAAATACATGAAGAGAAAAGGCTGAAGTCTTTCAAAACTTGGTGAAAGACATAAACTTACAGATTCAAGAAGCTCATTAAGCCTAAATGAGAACAAGCCAAAGAAATCACTTCATCAGACACCTTATAATCAAACTGTTGAAATGCAAAAATAAAGAAAAAAATCTTAAAAACAGAAACAAGAAAAAAATGCATCATTTCTTACATAGGAACAAAGAACAAAATGAGTGGATTTTGTATCAGAAACCAAAGAGGCATGGGGAGGTACAGCAACATCTTGAAAGTGGTCAAAGAGAACTGTCCTGTATCCTCATTGTGTATGGGATCACAAAAATGTATGTTTGTGCATATCCACAGGACGATACACCAAAAAAAGTCAGTTTCCCATGTTAACAAAAAAACAAGAATAAAATTTAAAAATTCAATTCAGGAGTAGATCTCATTGTCAATCAAACATTTTTTTAATGCTGAAGGAAGTATCTTGGAGCTTCTTCAGCTGTATGCTCATCTCCCAAAGAGCTTAGTTAACAAGCATGTTAGAGGTTTTTGAAGCCACCAAATCAACCTCTTTTTGTGCTACAGTTAGGCACTGCTACAGGATATTTAGCTTTTTCTGTAAAGGTCTTCATATATCACTAAGACTTTGTCATTAATTAAAGGAAACTTGCCTCTCGTGGCTTCAAAATACTAATATGTGTGGGGAAAATCACGCCCAAACTAGCAGAATCTGTTAATGGTACTGACATCATTGTTTATCAATCGTGAGCTAATTCTCATGAGAGAAATGTATTGTAGTGAAACCAACTGTATTTGAAAACAATGGGAAAGGAATAAATGGAATTTAAGTGTTCTAAGGTAACTTTATTGTCTGGGAAGTGAGTGAAGGTATTGATTAACATGAATCTTTGGTAATCAAAATGAATGATGTAATTTCCTGAGTAACTACTAACAATAAAAATAGAGTACAACTTAGAAGCCAGTCAAGGGGAAATGAAATTATCAAAACATATGTCTAGCCAAAAACAAGAAGAGAAAGGAAAAAGAAATATAGGACGTATGAGACAAAGAGTAAGCACGTAGAAGTGAATTAAATTGGAATATGTTGGCAATTAATTGTCAGACCATAAAATGAAAACAAAAATCTACAACTGAGGCTATTTATAAGCTGTATGTTATAAGGAAGCAGGAACACTGAAAGGGGCAAGGAAGGAAACATGTTGTGAACATATTAACTATAAGTGGCTTAGCCAATTTTTAACTTACCTCTACTGTAACTAACAGAACAAATGCACTAAAATCAGTATTATTCCGGGACTGGTTTGAGCAAGGCTATTGGCAGACTTGACCTCATGGTTGCTGCAACTCACAACTGCAGGCACAAATTCTTTTCAAGCATGTATGGGACATTTACAAAAGCGTACCATGAAGCTATAAAAAAAATTAACAAATTTCAAGTGGATTGAAAACATATGAGCATATTCCATGACTGTTATACAACTATTCTAGAAATCAGTAACAAAATGTAACTAGAATTTTTTTGTCTATTTAGATATTAATAAATACACTTATGAAGACCTAATAGGTTAAATAATCACAGTGGAAATTAGAAACTAAATTGAATAGTAATAAAAATGATAAAATGGGAAAACTCAAGGGATTCAGCTGATGCAACATTTAGAAGAAAAGATAATTATTACAATATATATACATAGTAGAAAAAACTAAAAATAAACATTTTGAATGTAGAAAAGGTACAAAAAAATCCAAAGAAATGGAAGAATTTATGAAAAAAATAGAAAGGATTCAATGGAGCTGTAATATTTCATATTCCCACCAAGAGTGCATAAGAGTTCCAAGTTTTCAAACTTGGAAAAAAGCTAAGTTTATTATTTGAAAAGATTCTGGACCCATAAAAAAATAGAAGGCACAAGTATCCAATAAAATTAATAAAAATGATGAAATAACTACCAATACTATAAATACTAAAACTTAAAAAATTATTAAAATTTTATATAAATTTGAAATTTTATATGTTGTAGAGTAGTTCCTAGGAAAAAATATAACTGAAAGAGAACTAGAACATACTAGAATGTTCCCATGCTTTCCAAGAAATTGCATCAGTAATCAAAGATCTTGCCACAAAGAACTTTAGACACAAATTGCTTCAACAGTATCTCCAATTAATCAAGAAATAACTTCAATCCCACATGAACTCTTCCACAGAATAGAAAAAGGATATTTTATAAGAGCCTAAAGAATATGGGTTTTATCAGAACTTAACTAACAGGGAAGAAGGAAATTTTCCAAATTCACCCTTTCTAGCTTTCCTGGATCACCTAATGAGAGGAAAGGGAGCTGAGAAGCACCTACAAAGGTCTAAACCTGGGAGTACAGGCCGACTAAAAGAAAGAGATCTAAACATAGGAATAAATAATGCTTCCCTTTTCCCCACGTCAGTAGAACCCTACATGTAGCAGGGTATTACTGATGAAAAGAGCTGCAAGCCTCAGACTCTAAGAAGGAAGTAGTATCTGGGAAAACCCAAAATCAACAGGGGGCAAACATATATTGATGGGCCTCACATGCCTTAGAATGGCAACCATTAAAAAAAATGGATATTAACAAGTGTTGGCATAGATGTGGAGAACTTGGAACTCTTATGCACTCTTGGTGGAAATATGAAATATTACAGCTGCTGTGGAGAACAGCATGATAGTCCCACAAGATATCTGAAATGGAATTACCATGATTCAACAATTCCACTTCTGGGTTTTTGCACAAAAGATTTGAAAGTAGAACCTCGATGAGATATTGTATACCCATGTTCATAGCAGATCTAGTCACAATAGCTAGAGTGTGGAGGTGATTCAACTACTTATGCATAAGCAAAAGATGAATGCATAAGCAAAAGATGAATGCATAAGCAAAAGATGGTACCCACACACAAAGAAATATTATTATTGTGTCACGAACAAAGAAAATTCTATCACCTTCTACCACATGTATAAACCTTGAGGACACTATGAGAAGTAGAATCAGCCAGTCACAAAAAGACAATTACTGCATCCACTTATATGAGTCAAAATTGCAGAGACAGAAAGTAGAATGGTGGTTGCCAGAGGCTAGGGGAAGAGAGAATGAGGAAGGAGCTATCATTAATGGGTATAGAGTTTCAGTTTCACAAGATGTTTTAAAAGACTTCTGGAGGTGGATGACGGTGCCGATTGTGCAATCAGATGAATGCACCTAATGCTACTGCACTAAATTAAAACTGACTCGAATGGTAAATTTTATGAATATTTTGCCACAATAAAAAAATGGAAGGTTTTGATGGAATAGGTGAAACAAATTCATCATTATTTGGAGATAATATTATTGTTTCTATATAGAAAATCTTGAAGAATCCATGGGAAAAGTAATAGAATTAATAAGAGTTTAGCAAATTTGCTGGGCATGGATCTACTATAGAAAAAAACAATCACATTCCTTCAGCAAGGTTGCTGGATACAAGATCAATATGCAAAAATCAACTATATTTCTAGACACTTAGCAATAGACAATCTGAAAATGAAATTAACAAGACAATTACAATAGTGTCAGAAAGAAGAAAATACTTAGGAATAAATTTAACAAAAAGCAGTGCAAGTTTTTTACACTGAAAACTACAAAACATTGAAATAAATTGTAAAAGCTCAAAATGAATAAAACATTATTCTGTGTTCATTAATTGGAAGGCTGATTTTGTTTAGATGATAATACCAAATTGACCTACAGATTCAATGAGATCACAAGCAAAATCCTAGTTCAGTTTTTTACCCAGTAATTGAGAAGCTGGTTCTAAAATTTATATAGAAATGCAAAGAACCCAAAATATCTAAAGCAATCTTGAAAAATAAAAATGGAGTTGGAGGGCTCATACTTTGTGGTTTCAAAACTTACTACAGTAATCAAATTAGCATGGTGTTGGCATAAGGGTAGACATACAGATCAATGGAGTAGAATTTAAAGTCCATACGTGAGCCCTAACATTTACAGATAATTGACTTTTGACAAAAAGTCAGGACAATCAGATTGGAAAAATAATATTTTTTTCAACAAATGGTTTAGAAACAACTGGATATGCACATGCAAAACAATAAATCTGGACTCCTACCTCAGATCATATACAAAAATTAACTGAAAGTGGATCTTAGATGTAAATATTAAGAATTAAAACTATAAAATTCTTAGAAGGAAGCACAGGACTAACTCTACAATCATAAATAGGCTACGATTTCATATATACAACACACAATCACAATCATTAACACAGAAGATTGATAATCTAGACTTCATCAAAATTGAAAAGTTTTGTCTTCAAAGAACTTTGTCAGTAACTGAAAAGGGAACCACAAACTGGGAAAAGTATTTGCAAATCCATCTGATAAGAGTATAAGTTCTAGAATATATAAACAACTCTTCAACTCAGTAATAAATAAACAAGCCAATTCAAAAACAGGCAAAGAGCCAGGCACGGTGGTGCACGCCTGTAATCCCAGTGGCTAGGGAGGCTGAGGCAGGAGGATCATAAGTTGAAAGTCAGGCACAGCAAAAGGGAGATCCTGTCTCTAAATAAAATACAAAATAGGGCTGGGATGTGGCTCAGTGGTCAAGTACCCCTGAATTCAATTCCCAGTTACCCCCTACTCCTCAAATAAGTAAATAAATAAACAGGCAAAGAATTTGAAGAAAGATTTCTTGAAAAAAGATACACAAATGGCTATAAGCACATGAAAAAAGAATAACATCTTTATTAGCCATTAGGAAAATGTAAATCACAACCATTAGTAGTAGACTATTTCATCCCATTCATGTGGCTATGATAAAAAGATAGACAATAATGCACGTTCGCAAAGATGTGTAGGAATTGGAACCCTCAGACATGCTGGTGAGAATGCAAAATGGTGCAGCCATTTACTTTCAGAAATGGTTTGGAAGTTCTCAAAATGCTAAACCAAGAGTTGTCACGTGATCCAGCAATTTTACTCCTAGGGAATCTACTGAAAAGGAATGGAAACATACATCCACACAAAAACTTGTACATAAATACTTCATGTGAAAATTTGGATTGAGGTGTCCCCCAAAAGCTCATGGATGAGACAATGCAAAAAGGTTCAGAGGAGAAATGATTGGGCTGTGAGAGTCTTAACCTAATCAGTGAATTAACCCCCTGATAGGGATGAACTGAGTGGTAACTGAAGCGGTAGGATGTGGCTGGAGGAGATGGGAATTGGGTCCTGACTTTGGGGTACATATTTGTATCTGGTGAGTAGAGTTTTTCTCTCTGCTATCTGATCACCATGTGAGCTGCTTCCCTCTGTCACACTCTCCTGCCATGATGTTCTGCCTCACCTTGAGCCCCAAGGAGTGGAGCTGGCCTTCTATGGACTAAGACCTCTGAAACTGTGAGCCCTCAAATAAACTCTCCTCCTCTACCATTGTTCTGGTCAGATCTTTTAGTCACAGGGATGAAAAAGCTGACTAAAACACTTAGACCAACATTATTCATAATAGCCCCAAAGTACAAACAACCAAAATGTCCATCGAATGATGAATGGATAAATGAAATGTGGCACATCCACAAAGGAATATTATTCCATTAAAAAGGAATGAAGTATTAATATATGCCACAACACAAGTAAAGCATTATGCGAAATGACATAAGCCAGATGAATAGTGTATGATCTTATTTATATGAAGTTTCCAGAATGGACAAATCTGTAGAGACAGTGTAGACCCATGGCTGCCTGTGGGAAAGGGGGCAGATTGGGGATTGCTGATAAGTGACAAAGATTCTTTCCTGAACCACACTCCAGCCAGGCTTCTCTAAGTCCCCTTCTCAACTGACCCCCAACATCACTCTATAAAGACTTGAACAGACACTAACATAGTTTCTAATAGCTCAAAGCCCCATCCCTAGGATGACTGAGAAAACTCAAGGCTGCCAAAGAATCTACCGTTTGTTCCCACCAATGGCTGGGGATGGGGCCAATGCTTTTCAGCCTCGGTGGGAGCTGGGAGTCTCACTTTGATCAGCACCAATTAGCAAACCTGATGGAGTTCTCGTGGACCAGCCCCTCCTTCCCAACTCTTGTAATTTTTTTCCTTCCCTGGCTCTGCTTCACCTCCTGCTTCCCTTTACTCATTCTCCCTTAAAATGCACGGCCACCTCTGTTACAAACTGTAGTCGAGTTCAGTTCACATAGAATAGTTCATTACTGCTTAAACCTTGTCCTTACCCCTTCAACAGTGTCTAGGTTTTTAAATATTTTTTTCCTTTCTTTTTTTATCATGAAGACCACACCTCTTTTTTTTTTTTTTTTTTAAGAAGTGAAACAACCTTTAGTTCTTCAGTTATAAAATTTAGTTTTTCTGGCTTTATCTTGATGGGTACAAGATTTCTTTCTGGGACAATGAAAATCTTTAATATTAGATGATAGTGATGCCAGCACAATTCTGTAAGTGTACTAAAAATTATGTACTTTGAATAATTGAACTTTATGAAATATAAGTTGATGTCTGTATATCAGCAACAGATACACAAATTATAAAGAAGCTATATTTACAATGTTATGAACTAATAGCAAATACTTAGAAATAAGTCCACTAGGAGGTTTTCAAGCCTCTCTAGAGAAAATGATAAAACTTTTTAAAAGAAAATTCCAAAAGATCCAAAAAGAAATGCCGTGTTCACTGACTGGAAAATGGACATTGAGAAAATGGAGCTCCAGTGGCATGTATAGATCTTAGAAGCTGTTGTTCTTATTCTTACCCAAGGGAAAAAATGAATAAACTGAAAATCAGTAAGTCTTCTTAAATTCATCAGAAAATTGAGGTCACAAGGCAAACTGCTGCCCTGAAAACTGGGGACATAGTCAAGCAGATACAGAGACCCACAGCTCAGCAGGAGGAGCCCAGGAGCAGAAGCCCTCAGGCAGAGACGGCACTGCTAGAAATATTTAGATGACCCAGTGGCTGGAGGCTCAGTGTGGACTAACTTAAGAATTAAAAACTCTGGGCAGAGGCCAGTGTGGGGATCTCCCACGCTGTCTACCAGGTTCTCATGTGAATGCTGGAGGAGGGTTTAATGATGCTTTCAGCAAGGGGTGGAGGGTCAAAGTAATCATTTTGCCATATACCCAGACCCGTCTGTTCTCAACGAGGCTCGCTCCCAAAGGAAACTGTCTTGCCAGAATCTAACTGACTTGGGTTTTACCAGATCCTAACCAACCCCAGGAAAGGAAAATCCCCAACTCTAGCCCCCATAGCCTCCATGAAAGGAATGGGAATCTGAGAAGCATTTGGGAAAGTCACAGCCCGGGGACACAGGCCTACTACAAGCCTGAGATGTAAGCCTTGGAGAATGCTCCCCTCCCTCTACCCTTCACTGCCACCTCAACAGGACTCCTGTCCAATAACAGGGGATTATGGCAACACGATGCTCATGACAGCCTCACAGCCAGGCTAAGAAGGAACCTCTGGGAAAATCCATAGACAACAGGGAAGGCAAAAACAATACTGGAGGAAATGCTCACCTCTAATGACACAGGTATGGCAAACGCAAATAGCCTAAGTCCTAACTAAACAAAGCTCACACCAAGGCCCAATCACCTGTTTCCTTCACATAATTCATTACTCTGGTTCCAAACAAAAATTCCAAGGTATGCTAAAAGGAAAAAAAAAAAAAAAAAGGTAGTTTACAGTTTACAGAGACAGAACAAGCATCAGAACTAGACTCAGATGGGACAGAGATTGGAATTATTATAACCAGGAATTAAAAACAGCTATGATAACTCAGGGCTCTAATGGGAAAAATGGATGGCATGCAAAAGCAGATGTGTGATATAAGCACAAAGATGGAAACTCTTAAGATGGTATCAAAGGGAACAGTTAGAAATCAAAAACACTGGCTGGGGTTGGGCTCAGTGGTAGAATGCTTGCCTAGCAAGGCCCTGGGTTCAGTCCTTGGCACTGGAAAAAAAGATAGAAGGAAAGAAAAAACAATGGAACAGAAATGAAGAACGACTCAGCAGTAGCTTGGACATGGTCACAGAATTAATCAATGAACTTCAAAATGTGTCAATAGAGATGTCCCAAGCTGAAAAGCAATGAGGAGAAAATGGAACAGAATATCCCCAGTCTGTGGGACAATTACAAAATGTGTAAATATATGTAACAGAAACAAAAGAAAGAGAAGAGAAGGGAACAAAAGAAATATTTGAGAGCCAGGTGCTATAGCATATGCCTGTAACCCCAGCAGCTCGGGAAACTGAGGCAGGAGGATCACAAGCTCAAAGCCAGCCTCAGCAACTTAGTAAGGCCCCAAGAAACTCAGTGAGACCCTGTCTCTAAATAAAAAACATAAAAAGGGGCCTGGGACGTGGCTCAGTTATTAAGTGCTTCTGGATTCAATACTTGGTACCAAAAGTAGAATATTGTTCTCTCCAATTCAATCTCTAGATTCAAGATGCATGTATAACTAATCAAAATGTACCCTAAGAGGTTTTTGTTGTTGTTTTGCTTTTGTGTTTTTTGTTTTTTGTGGTGCTGGGTATTGAACCCAGGGCCTTATGCATGTGAGGCAAGCACTCTATCAACTGAGCTATATCTCTAGCCCTCAGGGTCTTTTTCATTTTTTTCCCCAGAACTTAACAAGGTAATTTCACAAAGTATATGGAAATATAAAGGATTGAGAAGGGCCAAGATCTTTAAAAAAAAAAAAAAATCATGGAAAAATGTGCCTAGAGATGAAATACTACAAAGCAACTGTAACCTAGAAGATACAGTGTGGTAAAAGCCAGGAGAACAAAATATACAGCCCATAAACATCTACGCAAACCAGGTTCAAGACAAAGATGGCACTGCAGAACAATAGAGAATGATGGTCTTTTCTGATCAGTGACTCTGAACTATAAGATAGCCATGTGAAATCCCAGAGAAACTAACTCCTGCATCAAATCATGTGCAAAGAATCAATTCCAGGTGAACTGTGGACCTAAATGGGAAATACAAAACCACAAAGATTTCAGAAGATAATAAAGAAGAACATCTTATAATCATGAGATCAAGATTTTATTTGAAAATAAGGCACAGAAAGCACTACCATAAGCCAGGTGTGGTGATGAATGCCTGGAGTCCTAGCTACTTGGGAGGCTGGAGCAAGAGGATCGCTTGAGATCAGGCACCCAAGGCCAGCCTGAACCACAGAGCAAGACTCTGTCTCAAAATAGAAAGCAATGCCATAGGGACAAAGATTGACACATTTGACTACATTAAAGAAAAGAATGTGCTCATTCAAAGATGCCATCAAGACAATAAAAAGGCAAACATAGTGGCAGAAACATTTGCAAGACATAGAACTGTCCAAGGGCCTGCATACCTGGTAGATAAAGAATTCCTACAATTCATTAACAAAAAGGCAAACAAACAACAGAAAAAATGAGCAAAAGGGGTAAAGAGGAATTTAAAAGAGGATATTCTGAGGATGAAAAAAAGAGACAAAAAGGTGTTTGACCTTGTCAGTAATCGAAGTGAAATACCACATCTCCCTCCCCGCATCAGACTGGCTGAAGGTAAAGCTTCACAATACCAGGAGATGGAGAGGTCACCAATGTATAGTAGAATGGGAACCATCAAGCCGCAGGGCAGCAGACTAAACAAAGCACAGAGGTAATGTATAATGGGGACATCCAAGGACATGCGCAATAACTTATTGGGTGACAGTCAGTCTGCTTAACAGCAGAGCGGTGTCATCCCACACGAACACCATGAACGCTGCTGCGAACGTAAACAGAATTTCAAGGAATTGGCCCTGTTCCTGGAAACATCTGAAGGCCGAGGTGAGAGCCCTGAAATTCCCTCTTGCTGGCTTTCCCCTGGGCCCTTGGCTTAGTCTTTATGAGGAGTGTAGCAATGTCCAGAACATTGGGGGAGAGCTCTCTCCTCTTCACCTCAGATGTTGAGGAGGTGAGCCCTTCACAGGGGAGGCAGGTAGCATCAGGTAGCCTTTTGGTAACTGATTTAAAACTAATTCATTCTCTGGGCAAAACTCCTGCTCAAAATGTGTGGTGAGTTACTGATCGTTATTAATTGAGATACAGCAAGAAGAGGGTGGACTACGGCCAGTTGGGCGTGCAGAGGCAATTTGCAAAGAAACCTGTATAACCAGTTGTTTTAATCCAATCAAATAGGCAACTTGTCATGCATTTGGAACATTCTTACCTCTTCCTAAAAGTGGTGGGGGAGTCTAAACGCTGATGGAAGTTTTCCACTTTTGGAATCAAGGGACAAATGTGGGTTTCCAGGCAAGGACCTGGACTCATAAGAGGCAAGATGGCAGAGAATAGCCAATGGAGGCCATGGTTGAAAAGTGTTTTCCACAGTGTAGAATGTAATGAGCATTCAATGAATGGCGGTGATGGTGGTGGAGATGGGGATGAGGGTGATGGTGAAGATAGGGGGTGGGAGGAGGGGTGGTAGAAATGACAGAGGTGGATGGGTAATTGTGATAATGGAGGAGACAATTTGATGACAATGATGAAGGGGGGCACAGGTTATGGGAGTGGAGGGCAGGTGTTCAGTGGTGATGGCAGTGGGGAAATCTCTACCCCTGCAAAAGAATGTGTCTGGGTCCATCAAGGCCACAGAAGCTGGGACAAAGAAACCCAGAGAGACCCACACCACCCTGCTAGAGCTAGGGTACTGAGCACAGTATGAGAAACTGGATTCCAAGTAAAGGAACAAGTTGTACATTGCAAAGTTAATGCTTCTGATCAGGTCTTGGAAGAACATGAAAGTGAGATTGGATGTGCAATATTTTCAGGATTACTATGAAAACCCTCTGGGCAACAGTGGGTGAATAGAGAGGTTTTCCAGCACTCTCATCTCCTTCATTCAATGTACCCCACGTCCTGCAGACACTCCCTCTTCTTGCCATCCCTCCCTTCCCTCTGGCTCTGTTTCAGTTTGGCTCTTATCATTGCTCACACTGGTACCATCACCCTAAGGTGATGCATGATCCAGAGTTTTCCAATCTGCAGTTCCTCATAATCAAGAGGCCAACTCTCAGTCAGGAGGCTTGCAGAAAGATCTGGAGAGTAAAGGGGACACCCCTTGCATTGGGGTTCTCAGGTTCTTTTCTGGAAGAAACAAAATTTTCAGGTGTCTTTTATGTATCCTACTTTGGGTCACAGACTTGATAGCCCACAGGGCCTAGAAGAAACCAGTCCGAGACTCTAGGACCTGATTGGGCCCTGTGCCACAGGTCAGTACCCCTTTGGGCACACACATCTTCAGGTTGAACTGCACAGGCTCCCATGAACCTAGCTTAGTGCCCCTAGGCCACATGGAGCCAGGCTGTTTCTCCCACTGGGAGTACCACAGTTCCAGGGTTTGGGCGAGCAGATGTGACATGACATTCCCATCACCAGGACTGCCAGGCTGCCCTGCCGGCCTGGTCTGGTGAGGTTGTGGAGATCTGGAGGTGAGAGGAACTCCCTGGTATCCTTCGAGGCCTGGCCAGGCCACCTTCAGAAACCTCACTGACCTGCCCTTCTGGGCATCTGTTCCACCTCTCAGGCAAGACCTGGCCACTTTCTCACTCACATCTTCCCTCCTCTGTGTTGTAGCAATAAAACCGTCAGCAACATGCATATGATGTTCCATGACTCCCATCCACTGGCCTCCTGGACTGGGCTGCTCACACCCCTGGGCCTTGCCCTACCTATGCCCAAGGTTCTTTTTATTTTGGCATTAGCTTTTGCTCAAAGATTTGGGAGGGAAGCTACATTGACAAAATAATGTTTGTATGTTCAGCACAGATAAAAGCAAACTTCTCAAATTTAAATAAAGCCAAGGCTTCGAGAATTCTCAGGCTGGCCAAAGACTCTTAAGAGCATGTGTGTCAATGAATACACAACCAGTGTAACTCCACATCATGTACAAGGAAATATCTGGATGTATGCAGGCTCTTCCAGGTAATTTTTATTAATTTGAAATCATTTTTACATTTTAAAGCAGAATAGAACATCCCAATGAAGGAAATTCTAATAAGCTCCAAGTCTCTATGGGAATTTAATGTCCATCTGTTTCTACCTGTTCCTTAGGTACAGACCTTTTCCCAAAGTACATTTGACCCAGCTATCCTGCTTCTCAGTTTATATCCAAGAATGGGAAGTTGTACTGTATGTATGTATAATATGTCAAAATACACTCTACTGTCATGTATATCTAAAATGAACAAAACATTTAAAAAGAGAATATGTCATTTATGAGCAAGAACAAGAATAGAGGCCAAACAGAGCTGTCTAGCATGTGGGGAAGAAAATAGGATGGAGGAGGAGACAAAATACAAAATTTCTGTTTCCCTATAATTCAGAAAATATTATTAAAAGGCAAATAATCTCCAAAGTACTTCTATAAATATCTAATTGGAATAGCAAAATGGTATAAATTAACTGCACCTCACAGCTTACAAAAGGCTTTTCACATTTTATGTCACTTAGTCATAGTTATGCACATTAGGCTATTTTATAACACGAGAGAAAATATAATAAATAATAGTGAATTAAAAAATATTTTTTAAAAAAAGAGCATATATGTCTCTGTCCCCAAGGTTCACCCTTTTGGGCTACTTTCAAGGAAAAGTTTGAGAGTGCTATTTGATACCATCACACTGAATCCAGTCAATAATCCAGATGGTGAGTACCACCATTCTCCCAGTAAGAAAGA